>NC_044328.1:107247702-112047702 GCF_007399415.2 Gopherus evgoodei | reverse complement strand
TCGCTGCAATTTGACATCAAGATAAGATAAACTGTCAGACTCACACAATGCAATCTTATCTTTTTACATCCCATCAACAACTTATGGCTTTTTAATTGTTCAGAAAAAACAACACTCACTGTTACATGGTCTGGTAGTCAGATTTTTGCTAAGACATGCACAATTGTTTACTTAGGTTTGCTGGAATCATAAATCCAAGCGCTAACACCTTTAGTTTGAGTAAGAGTTACCTGCTACTGTCCTGAAATTCTCCCTGTCTATCCATCAAAGGCTTCCATACTGCACTGTTGTGAGGATATAAACAAAACTACTTGTTTCTGCCCCTCTCAATACGTTACTTAAGTCTTCAAATGAACACAAGCCTTCTTTCCATTACACTTATAACCCTGACAAGTACTTTGGTTTCAATGAAACTCAATTCCGCATACAGGAAGCAGTGTGTGCGCATATACAAACAAATTTTTAGACAGAAAGATGGATAGATACTCAACTTGCAAAAGTTTGATGCAAGGACCTTAAGCATGTCCATTATCTCAAGATTCAGGTTAAGCCTGAAAAATAGTAGTTTGGTATTAAGACATTTAATAGTGCACACTAACTTTTCTAAATATCAGTTTAGCAATACTAGATACACATTTCTACTCACAATCTTAGAAAGGCAGTGTTCCTAGGCAGGACTGGCGCCAGTGTTTTTGGCGCCCTAGGTGCATGGCCATTTCGCCGCCCCGCGTGCTGCTCCCGTGAAGCTGCTGCAAGTGTTCCTGCGGAGGGTCCGCTGGTCCCACAGCTCCAGTGGAGCTGCCGCAGGTGTCCCTGAGGGAAGTCCACCAGAGCCGCGGGACCAGCGGACCGTCCGCAGGAAGACCTGCGGCAGGTGCACCAGAGCCGCGGGACAAGCAGACCCTCCACAGGTACACCTGCGGCAGGTCAACCGGAGCTGCCTGCCGCCCCCCCGGCAAAATGCCGCCCCCCTAATAATCCTGGCACCCTAGGCGATTGCCTAGGTCGCCTAAATAGAGTAATATTAGAGTAATAGAATATCAGGGTTGGAAGGGACCTCAGGAGGTCATCTAGTCCAACCCCCTGCTCAAAGCAGGACCAATCCCCAACTAAATCATCCCACCCAGGGCTTTGTCAAGCCTGACCTTAAAAACCTCTAAGGAAGGGGATTCCACCATCTCCCTAGGTAACCCATTCCAGTGCTTCACCATCCTCTTAATGAAAACGTTTTTCCTAATAGCCAACCTAAACCTCTCCCACTGCAACTTGAGACCATTGCTCCTTGCTCTGTCTTCTGCTACCACTGAGAACAGTCTAGATACACCCTCTTTGGAACCCCCTTTCAGGCAGTTGAAAGCAGCTATCAAATGGAAGCACCAGCCCTGTTCCCAGGGAAGTCAAAGGGAGGTTAGGTCAAATGGAGCACTAAATCATTTATCAAGTTAAATACTAATCATTTTAGAAATCAGCTTGTTTAAAGTTGTAGGCAAATTATGCTATTCACCTCCAGCTCTCAAAATTATACTGAGACTGCACCGTTTTTTTTTTTTTAAAGTCACTACTCTAGAAGCATATATGAGAGCATTTCTGGAAAGACTACATAAACACAGACTGTAAATAAACTTGATACATAAATGAAGTTCAATCTGAAGTTACTAACCAAAAATCCAAAGCTAGTTCAAGCATTCACATAAATGACCATCAAAACTTTTAGGACAGTCCCCAAATAAAAAACATTCCAACAGAAAGCAAGAGAAATGAATGGTACCTTAGAAAGATGCTACATCAGGGTCTCTCTACAGGAAAGTACATTGAACTACACTTGCTGTCAAGGCTTTGGAGCTGTGCTCCGGCTCCGCTCCAGCTCCAGGCAAAAACCTGCAGCTCCACTGCTCCGGAGCTGCTTTGCGCTTCAGCTCCGGGCTCCGCTCCAAACTCTGCTTGCAGTGACAGGCTTTGAAGTCATACTGTCTACAGAATTTGTATCAGATATCCATGGCAACTCTTCTGACAAAAGCAAAAAAATCTTCAAAATATTCATTAATCTTAACATTTCAATTTGCGAAGAATGAGCAGGGCTTTTGCCAACACTGCAAAGTTAAGAATTAGTTTAAATCCCACACTTCCTTAACCAGGAAGGCAACCAAGTGACAGTTTTGAAATAGCTGTGTAAGAGCTAGGGTGTATTCAAAAACTCCAAAGAATTGTGAGTAGCTGCAGTCATGCAGAGGAATGTGTTACAGTGAATTCACATCAATCTAACTTCTCAGCAATACCAGAAGATATCAGCCAAGGGCTTCAACCAACTGGTCTGCCAAGACTGAGGCAGACAATGCTTTCCATTGCAGTGTTTACTTCCTGAATGAATGAATGAATGAATTCACACCAGTAACACCTTTTCATAAGACTGAAGCTTGGTGTGCAAGATGAAAAGATGAGAATTTGGTGGAAGAATCTTATTCAGAAAGAAACAGCTGTTGCTCTTTTGCAGTCATCTTTTCTTTTGTGAAGACAGACTCTTTCTTCCGTAGGCCTCATGTCCATCTGTTTAATATTTCTACTCAATAAATGAAAACCAGAAAAAAAAAAAGATAATCTACTATCAGAAGTTGATAAGCATCCTCTCCTCTATTTTCTGATGGAGCCACCCAACGTTAGCATTTGCTGTAAGAAGTCTCGTCATTCCAGAGACAGTTGTTGACCTCTGTTTTTCTAGCCCCTCCTTCAAATTAACTGAAAAATAGTTAAAAAAAAAGTAAACTTTGACCAAAGTAACCCACCCTTACTCTGCTCACCTCACTTCTGGTTCCTTTGTGATCCAAGTGCTTGTCCATTGCTCACTAAATCTCAGGAGCCTGGCCAGTTTCAAGAATATTTTGTGTTCAACTACACTGTGTTAAATATTACTTTTTTCCTATTCACTACCAGCTTGGCAGAGATAACAAGCCTCATGCTGGGAGGAGAAAAAACAGATATTAAGCATCCCACTCCAGTACCTGCCAGGAAAGTCCTATTTGGCAAATGTAACAGCACCTAGGGCAAGTCTCTTTACTCAATGGGGAGTGGAGGGGGCAGGGAGAGTACATTTGCTGCATGAAGTGCCTGGAGCTGGCACCTTCCACTCCCATTTCATTTAATGGGAACTAAGGCTGGAGATCTTAGGGCATGGCTACACCGGAAACTTCAAAGCATTATTGCGGGAATGCTCCCGCGACAGCGCTTTGAAGTGCAAGTGTGGTCACGTGTGAGCACTGGGAGAGAACTCTCCCACTGCTCCTGGTAATCCACCTCCACAAGGGGACTAGATCTGAGTGCTGAGAGCGGAGCTTGTCTACACTAGTGCTTTTAAGCTCTCAGACTTGCTGCATTGAGGTGGGTGCACTGAGGTGGGTGATTTTCACACCCCATAGCCAGCTAATAAGAGCGCTGTAAAATGTAAGTGTAGACAAGCCCTCAGGAACTGCTCAGCTCCTTGTAGGATCTGGTCCCACGGGTAAAAAACTCTTTTGGATCTCTATGGTGGATTTTAATTTATATTACTCTCCTAACAGGAAATCTGTGCTTGTATGGAGAGAGCAGAATATCAATGAAGAGCCACTGTGTACGAGAAGAGAATTTTGCCTTAAGGTAATAAGCACCACACAGGTGAAGGATGTGCAATGGGTACTATCACTGCCCTCATGGCCCTAAGAGTTCAGAATGAATACTTCTGGTCATGGAGCCCACAGAAGTTTCTACAGATTGTGAACTTGGATACCGTAGTTTTGGGATGGAGAGACTTCAGTGCACCAATCACTCACTATCCCTAATAGGAGCTGTGCATATACAGCGACATGTATGTCATGCCAATCATTTTTAAGCCACCACCATTCTGAGTTCTCAGCTCAGCAGGATGACTGAGGACAGTTTTATGCAAAAGTATTTAAATTCACACTGATTAAAATACAAACCAACTGAAGTATCTCAACATAAGACTTTATTATATCATCTTTCATGCTACGATGCTCTCATTTGTCAATTTCTTCACGGAGCCTGACAACATGCAGCAGGAATATTACACATGCAAAATTATGTAAAGGAGATGTTAGAACAAATGCAATTTGTGGTTTTGTGATGACATATTACCCTTCTATTTCAATAGCAAACAGAGAGCAGAAAAATGAACAATACAGCAGAGACCATAAAAAAATACTTCAGGTAGTGAATATTAAGAACCTACGGGGCCTTATACTGCAAAGTACTCAATGGGAGTTGAGGGTCTCCATTCCACAAAGAATTGGGCCCCATTTAGTGTTTTGCATCTTCGAAGTGTTGAGCTGACATTAACTAGCCCTTGTAACTCCCATCCATTCTTAAAAAACACATCAGAAGCAGATAACAAGCAGTTCTCCAAAGAAAATCTTGAAGGGAACTTATGACTTATTTCTCAGCATGTCCAACCCCCTGTCCTTGTGATACAATCTGTAAAGCTCCACTGGCCCAAATTAAAAAATTATAGCACTGTACAGATACAGAGAAGGAATCTTGTTATGCCTCAATTGGTACAGTAAGAAGAATCTTGTGCATTGTACCACAATATCAAGATAATTTTGTTGCTTTCAATAATACTCTAGTTCAGGGGTCGGCAACCTCTGGCACGCAGCTCGCCAGGGTAAGCACCCTGTCAGGCCGGGCCAATTTGTTTACTTGCTGCACCAGCAGGTTCAGCCGACCGCAGCTCCCACTTGCCGCAGTTCACCGTCCCATGCCAATGGGGGCGGCGGAAAGCAGCGCGGGCGAGGGATGTGCTGGCCATGGCTTCCCGCCGCCCCCATTGGCCTGGGATGGTGAACCATGTTCCTAAAGATGCTAGCATCATGCACCTTTCCCTGTCCAATCCACACTGATATCAGTAAAGTGTCCTCACTGATCCACTAGTACTGGCATAACAATGAAAAACTATCCCTTGCTGTTGATGTACTCAGCAGCAAGATGGGTTAGTGCCAAAATAGGGATATGCATCCAGAAATCCCATTGCTGCAAATCCATCCACTATTTCTTGCATACTGCCAGCAGTGAGATGATTAATGGCCCTACACACTTGCCTGACAAGAGCCCCAGTGTGGATTTTCCAATCTCAAAATTATTTACCACCCACTGGTAGCAATCTGGTATAGCAAGCTTTCAAAGCATGATCAAAACTCACTTCTTCACTGCCAAAACAGTTCCCATTATGCTGTTCATGCACTGCAGGGCTGGGGCTGGGGCAAGCTTGATGCAGGAATGGGTTTTTTGCATCCAAAAGTGCTATAGCCACCACTCTTCATCCCAAACCTGGATTACTATGTGACCGACACACCAATCGGTGCTTGTCTCAGGCCCAAAAGTGGTGCTTCATTGTCTGCAGCTGCTCTGTGAATATTACCAGCAAGCTGGATTTCCCGCCCCCCATGTCCAACAAACTCTCATCTTCCTCATTGTGATCCCAGTTGTTGCAGTACTATCTGGAGATCTGTATTTACAATGCTCATGAGAACAGTGCTGAGTTCAGTGGACTCCACACTTCTGTCAGAGAATGAAAAGCACTGTGTAGGTTTGTTGGATGTTTTTAAAAGGCACAAAAATTAGAGGATGTGGACAGTATTCTGGTATGAGAACTCCGAATGCTGGGAACTTGACCCTTCTCTCTCAGAAATCCCTGGACGAATCATTATGAGCCCACAAAACATTGCAAAAGTGTCCCAAAAGGCACTGTAACAGACAGCAGCGCAAGGCATACAGGGATACCTTCCCATGTTGCACAGCACTCTACAGATATACAAACACTCCTGGCAAATATGTGCAACACTGATACAAGCAGCCAAGTGTGCACACGTTCGAGTGACATACAAATTTAGGCAGCCCTATGCCCATGTAACTTGTGTTTGTAGTGTAGACATGGCTCAAGTGCAACAAAATGTTTACAACTCACAGCTCAGAATTAGGACTTTGTGGCAATATTTAACTGAACATTAGCACTTCTGTAAATAAAGGAGTGAATTGCCACTTATTTCAACGTGTTACGGTGTGATTACAGAATCTTTGGCAAAAAACAGGAAGCAGCACTACTCCTCCAAAATGAAAAAGGGAATGTTCTGAAGACTAGAAGAAAGTATCTAAGGCCTTGGCTACACTGGCACTTTACAGCGCTGCAACTTTTGCGCTCAGGGGTGTGAAAAAACACCCCCCTGAGCGCTGCAAGATACAGCGCTGTAAAGCCTCAGTGTAATCAGTGCCACAGCGCTGGGAGCGCGGCTCCCAGCGCTGCAAGCTACACCCGTAGAGGCTGTGGTTTACGTGCAGCGCTGGGAGAGCTCTCCCCCAGCGCTGGCGTTCCGACCACAATCACACTTCAAAGCGCTGCCGTGGTGTAGCCATACCCTAAGATGTGGAGTCCAGAGAGGCTATGTCCATTGGAAGGAGTACATGTGTTTAGTTTGGAAAAAAAAAAATCACTAAGGACATAAAGGATCTGGGCAAGAAAAAAAACTCAAACCAAAACACTTCCACTCCCCCAAACCCTAAGCAGTACTGTATAACTCTGATACAAACAAGTCTTGCAGTCACATACCTGATGGAAATAGAAGAGCTACACAATGTCAGACATTCTATTGTAAGCAACGACAACAAAAAGTATTGTCCCATGACCGCTGTAAAGTGGTTGGCAGCCCAACTGAGGAGAAAATATGGAAAACCAGAAGGAAAAAAACAAAGTGTTTTTGACTGAAATTCCTGTTAATTATGTAATTGCATCAGTATTAAATTACAGGCCCCATATGGCAGCTTCACTTGCTATTTGCATCCAATTATCCCTTAAAGAAAGTACAAGCAGTGACAACGTAAGTTACAGTCTTTCCTCAGACATTGACATTCAACTGTCATCAGTATCAAGAAAATGAAACACTATTAGTGTTATTTCTAGGATTATTAATACTTTTTTTAAAATGATTTAAAAGCTTAGGCCACAAAGGGCTAACATGGTCAGCTAAGCAAAACCACAGAAGATTGCTGAGTATTTTTCACTTGAAACGCTCCATCTGAAATTTGCTACTGATTTTTTTTTTTTTAATTAAAAGTAGCACAACAGCTTCACCTACAGTGTTCAAGAACTCCTAGCATCTTTTATTTGGATTGCAATTATTTTAAAAGATTCAAAGTACACTCAATTGACATAGGCTGGAATAGGACCCATGAGTCTCAACTCTGAGCCCCCAATCTGATCATTAACCGCTGCCTTCCACTTATTATAGAAGAATCACTTATGTCTCCTTAACTTTCCTATGTACTTCACACAAAGTCAACCATGATTCCGGATGCAAAGCTTTTAAAGTCTCAAGTCAGACTAGACAAAGAGGGTTAGAAAAACTAAAGGTTAAAAATATGAATTGCACATAAAAAATCAGACTTGCAGAATTTATTGGGTTCACTATTTTTAGCTTCATTTCAATTCTGACTTTTTCCTCAATTAAATACACTTTTCACCCCTTCCCAGTGCTATCATTTGAATTACACTGCACTAATTCTGCAGTATAAATATTAGCAAGAAGTGTGAGCACCAAATTTTGGCAACACAAATCATGCATGACTCTTGCAGAAAAATCCTTCTAAATGGCCACAGCGTGGCAGACTGAATGCTGAATTAGTTTTTCAAAAGAGCAAAACACCACATTTGAAATGTGCTGAATGAGGTTATTGTGCTTGTACTGAATCATAACGCAATGAACTCTGCTAGTAAACATGTATCAATGATTTGAAATGTACACTTATGTGTTTTTTTAAATGCACCATATTTATACTGTAACATTAGCCAAATATTGCAGCTTTAAGTAATTTTTTAACATTTTAGACTGAATGCTTAGTCTATGGAACAGATTACAATAAAATTCTCATTTCAGGCAGAACCGATATGCCTACATAATTTCTGCAAACAGCCATTTATGCAAATCCCAGGCATGTTGCTCACTTGTTAGTTTTTAGCAAACTTTTTTGCTTTTCATTTAGAAATTCAACCAATAGGGCAACATTTCTGCTTTACTTCCAAAGGAATAGAAGCTATTTCCCCCAACCCCACCCCATCACGCAGATTAGTTTCAAGGGCAGGTCATATGTCTAGTAAGGCCTCAAAGTAAAATTATTCAGATTTCATAGCATTACTGTAATAGACCTTTTAGAGTCCTGTGGGATACAGAGATCACCTTCAACCCTACCTTTGTGAGATATTTTAAACTCTGGATTTAGGTAGCATGAAGCACCTGGATACTCTTCCAATCTCCACTGCCTGACAGTCTGCAACACAGCATTGGTATCTGCTCTAGGGAAACAAGTGGGGCTTCTCACCTGTAACATGTAAAATTTGTCTAGAAAAGAAGCTGCTCCTCCTAGAGCTCTTTACCTATTTTATTCCCGTGGACTAGTTTACTGTTCATTAAAAGAGCCATGTGCAGTGCCAGAAACTGCACAGACAGGTACCATGGCATCTTCTGCCAATGAATCACAGTCCTGACCCACAGTAATTTTAAGTCAAGGTCCCATTCTCAACAGCCATGGCAAATTAGGTCAAAGGGTGGATTTGTTTTATGATGTGGATAATCATCCACCAATAAATCAAATGGGATCAGTAAATTCATTCTCACGTCTAACCCTAACAGTATTTGAAAGTTTATAGAAAGATGGGGAGGGACAAACGGAGTTGCCCATCATCTAAATACTAATGACTTCCCTCTCTTGGTTTTTACATTGTGTCCCCACCACAGTGATATTTAAGTATTTAAAATCCTGCAAGTGGTCTACACAGAGGTGACCTACTTTCTGCTTCTCTCCCCTGTACAGAAGAGGATTGATTAGAGCATTCCATTCCTTTTATTCTTCTGCCCAGGTCTTCTCTCCCTGATACTAAGAGTAGATAGAAGCATATGCATGTCTCACTGATGTTCCGCAGATACCGGAAGAGCTTCAGCATGTGACATGCCAGGCTCTCACGATAGCCACTGGGGACTGTCATTGAAAATCACACACCCTTAGGGCAGGGTGTCTGCTCTCCTAAAGAGAAGGGTCACTAAACACATATTCAAGAAACCAACCAACACTAATGACTTTGCCATTTATTGCCATTTTAGAATTGCCTCTTTTAGTTAAGGTTATGGTAAGTTGGCCAGAATAACAAGAACTGAAGTTCTTGAAGCAGCCTTTGAAACCACAGAGTTTACCACCTTCTGCAGAGAGTTTGGCTGGTGTAGAAGTGACTTTTTGGCAGGGAAAGCGAAGGAACATGCTTTTGTAGTGGGATAAGACTTCAATTCAAAAACTGTTTATATTTTGCTTGAGAACTCTGATGGACATTTATATAAAATGAAAATTACCACATATTCTTAGACCCCTTTTAATCCTTCAAGCACACCTCATAGGTGACAGACCTGGCTTCCTGCACCTCACTCTGGGTGCAACCATCCTATGCAATGACTCTCAGACAACCTCTGGGTTGCAGCCCCCATTTCCCGACCATGTTAACACAAACGGGCCAACTTTGTTTTGACACCTCTTGTCACTATGGGTAGCTATGACCAGCAAGGTGGTTAACAGAACTCCAAAACAGCTTATTCAAAACAAAGCATTATTTACTCACCCAATAGTACAAAACACACAGAGCAAAGGATTAAAAAAAAAATGTCTACATGCATATTTCCCTTTACATAACCCTTAATCTTTCCCGCATTTCACCTAGACTACTTATCTCCACTGCTGGATTGTGAGAAGCCAACTGCCCCCTGTAATGTTGCCTTCAGCCACTCAAAAGTATGGAGTACCAACCTCAAGGTACAAACCCCAAATTGGTTGTGAGTTCTAGTCTTAGACTTTACCAACCAATCATCAAGTGGAAACTCTTCAGGCACTATAATAGCCTTAACATGGAATCACACACATATTGGCGTACTCAAGGGGACTATCTCACCACCCAGGTGAGCATACCTTTGTAATAGATGATCCCTTCCACCAAAAATCACAGCAATATTCAGGTTACTCCTTGTTCCAAAGAACCAGTCATCTACCCCAGGTCAATTGCAACTTAATTCTCACACCAAAGACAATGCTACTAGCCAGTCCTATAATAAACTATATAAAGATTTACTACATAGGAAAAGGAATTTAGAGAGTTATCTACAAAGTTAAAGCAAGCAAATCAACACAGGAATGAGTTACAGTCTTAGGTTTCAAAAAGGTTATATAGGCTTCTATAATCAGCAAGTTCTATTTAACCCTTAGGGCTAACCCACTCTAAGCAGCTGGGGATTTTTTGCTTATGCCTAGAAACACTGCCTCCACAGAGTCCAAGCAGCAGAGATATCTAGTTCTTTTTGTTGGGTTTTTTTTTATCCCTCTCCTTCCATGTGCTCTGAGCTGCAAACCAAGTTGATGGGATGCAGGGCGGAAAAATCAAAGTCTTTTGAGCTCTTCTTGACAGTACATAGGGAAATTCCAGTTGCAATGTATCTTCAGTTGGTTTAATCAGCCAGGTATGTTGACAGATGAGGCAATCAGGGCTTCCGCTCCAACTTAAAACATCAAGACTAGTCTGAAGACACTTATTTTAGCCCAACAATTTATGAATCTACATTCTTTGGTCTTTGAGCAGAATGTTATTTGTGCAAACTATGGAAGGGCTGACACTTATAAAGTTAAGTTACTGTAACATTACACCCCATATTCTTTATGGAAATATGGTTATGATATGAATATGGTATAACAGACATATTTTATGCAAGATGGGTCTTGTAAGATATCATTGGGAAGGTTATAATTTACTAAATGTGTTTATCCAATTTGTATGCATGTATCATTTTTGTATCTGAAACTCTGAATATTGACCACGTCTCTGTATATCAAACGTGCTACGCGGGATGAGGCCAAACAATGTTAGTGGCTTACTGAAAAAATGCACACGAGCATAAGGATTACCCCACGAACTGTGCAATAGAAACCTCTGAGATAGTGCTATACAATGGGAACTGTTTGACCCAGGTCACAGCAAAAAAAGCTTTCCAGCAAGTAGGGGGAAGATATAAAAGAGGGACAATGACAACAAGAGGTCCTCACTCTCCCTACATCACCACACCTGAGGAACAAAGACTGAACTGTGAGAAGCGATGGTCCCAGGCTAAGATCTTTAGCCTGTGTAAGAAAACCTAGGGAAGTCAAGGCAATTTGTGCCTTAAGAATCTGCCAGCCTGTTTATCACTCAGGGTGATAATCTGTTAATTTATACCCTACCTATCTAGTGTATGAAGCTCAGTCTGCAGCTTTTGTTTATTTACTAAGGTAATCTGCTTTGTTCTGTTTTCTATCCCTTTAACAACTTAAAATTCACCTCCTGTAGTTAAACAAATGTATTTCTTGTTTATTAAAAAAACAGTTTATGTAATTTCTAACTGGGGGGGGAAGAAGTCATGCACATCTCTCTTTACACTGAGAAAGAGGGCGGATCTGTACTAGCTTGCGCTGTGCAGATTTTTCTATACAGTGCAAGACAGTATTATTCTGGGTTTATCTCCCAAAAGGGGTGTGCATGTGAGTGTTGGGGGAGGCCACTCACACAGAGCTGACTTCAGTCTGTGACTGCAGCGGGATGTGGCCCTCTGTGTGTGCGCCGCAAGAGCCCGGAGAGCCTAATTTAGCACAGCAGGAGCGGGAACCCTGACTGATTGAGCAAGAGAGGCTCAGTGAAATCCCAGTACATCAGGTGGCACTCCAGAATGGAGGTCCAACCCATCACAAATACCCATTCATAAAATGAGAAATTCAAGGCACATATCAACTTGAATATTTTTTTAAACTGACTAATTTAAAATAAAAGCAGATTCTCATACATCACCTTTTAAAGTACCTTTTTAAAAAGTGCACCTTTTCTGCCCCCCGCCTCCCATAATTTTAACTGTCTTTTCAGCTCGGGAGAAGCTGACTATGCAGGCAAAACAGTGAAACTGACAAAATGTAAAAGGCTGGTAAATGCACAAAGTGAACTGAAAAATAAGAATTTTTCTCCTATTAACTTCTCAGCTGTAGTCCTCTTACACGTTACTTATAATTTTACTGGGTACGAAACATGACTTTCAACCTGCTATGCCACTTTAACACAGAATGGAGTCTGAGAGCTACATTCTGTCACCCTTATTCACAGAGTAGCATCCTGCTCCCAAATATCCCAAATAAAGTAAGAGTGGCAAAACACAGACCTGTTACATGAGTCCAGAAGAACACTGCAGTAGTCTTAATTTGCTAAACCTCTCAAATTCAATCGGTATTGCCCAACAGTAGTTTTTTCGATTGGGTTGGTGAAAAAGGATTGGAGTTTCTTTAGTATACAAATTGTTATCAAAGATTAATAACTAAGAATTAACTGTTACTGCAATACCTACATTTGTTTATTTTCCTCCCCATAATCCACTCTTCACTTGCTATTTCTGCAAAATTAAAACATGTCTTAAGAACAAACACATTTGAAATCCATAGTTTCGGGTAATCTGGTGCATTGGCCATTTTCCCATTTTATTATCTGATTGTCTTTGATGATGCACTTGTAGACAACTGTAAAGGCATTTGAAACTAGAAGTCTAATGACAGGTTTAGATGACACTTTGAAAGAAAGTAATCTGAAGATTCAAAAAATATCTATTCAGCCTGCAAAGCTATCTCATCCCTTGGAAGTTTTAATTAGGGACATGATACAAAATAAATAATTATGAACCATTCTAGTGATGCTGTGCATTCCACCTGCACAGGCCCTTGATTAGAGAACATGGTTATGGTGCTATCTACACAATAAAATGGAACAGTATGGAAATGTATCAGGGTAGACAGGTTGTAACTGCATCCCAAACTTAACTGGAACTAGTGTAGACGGGACTCAATCATGTTCTCCAAAACTTTTCAATCCTCATATCCTCCAGTCACCCATGCAGTCAGGGAAGTAGAAAGGAAAGGAAATGCCTCTGCCACCCACAGCTACAACCTAACTAGCACAATGATAACTGAACTGCTCTTGTGGTATCTGCTGGGACTTGTGGTATGTACTGAGCAGGTGTTTTATACAACTATTATCCATCTCTAATTTCCATTATTTTAACTCATCTGAATGTTTCTTAAAAAGTCTATTGAATTCCACAAACAAAATAGGAAGTTGGAGTAAATGTGTCCAAGGACCAACAGCAATATCCAATAATGTTTTGCTCCTGAAGATTTTATTCAATATAGCGGAAGAGGCCTCAAAAAATACTACAGAATGTCCTGTAGGAACAATCCTTCACTGCCACGGATGGGTTGGTGGATCTAATGGATCTTTTCCACTTCTAAATTCTAATGATTTTAAAATTATTTCTACATATGCACATGAGAAGCTGTAGCTTCTACTCAAATTCGCCTTGTTGCACAGATTCCATCTAAAGCCATAGATCAGTGGCCTGGGCTCAAAGGGCAAATCAGAGATGACAATCTGTATAATGTAATAGTCCTGTTGTCTGTCCTTTCCACTGTTACCTTTTCAGCAAAGGTACAAAAAGTTGATTTCTGTGAATGATCAGTGAAATAGTTCAGACAAGTCCTCTAGGACTTTTGACAGATGTAGAACTGAGGAATGAAATTGTTTTTAATTGTTCACTTTATCAATATAACTTCTGTTCACTGTTTGCCATCCACTACACTTGTCTATATTGTAACTTCTTGTGACGGGTTGGATCACAGAAACCACCTTGGGAGCTGCCACCCGATGTGCCAAGACTACTTCTATTCCTGTTTTCCCTGCCAGCTCAGGACTCTAGCACCCCGTTTTGCTGAGCCAGACACTCCTGTCTGCTCCAACAAAGACCCAGGGTCTGAATTACCTGCCCCAAAGCTGCAGGTTTACCTAAAAGCAGCTAACAGAAGCGTGCTTGTCTTTAGCACTCAGATGCCCAACTCCCAATGGAGTCTAAACCCAAATAAATCCGTTTTACCCGGCATAAAGCTTATGCAGGATAAACTCATAAATTGTTCGCCCTCTATAACACTGATAGAGAGAGATGCGCAGCTGTTTGCTCCCCCAGGTATTAATACATACTCTGAGTTAATTAAAAAGTAAAAAGTGATTTTATTAAATACAGAAAGTAGAATTTAAGTGGTTCCAAGTAGTAACAGACAGAACAAAGTAAGTCATCAAGCAAAAGAAAATAAAATGCGCAAATCTATGTCTAATTAGACTAAATACAGATAAATTCCTCACCAGTTCCAGAATGCTCCCTTTCACAGGCTAATCTCCTTTTAGCCTGGGTCCAGCAATCACTCACACCCCTTGCACACTGTCCTTTGTTTCAGTTTCCTTTCAGTATCCTGAGGGGGTGGAGAGGCTCCTTCTTTAGCCATCTGAAAACCACCTGGAGGGGTCTTCCAGGGACTTAAATAGACTCTCTTGTGGATGGAGACCCCTTCTTCCCCCTGTGTAGAATCCAGTCACAAAATGGAGATTTGGAACCACATGGGCAAGTCACCTGCCCATGCATGACTCAGGACTTGCAGGGAGCAGCCATTACCCACATGCTACCTTGAATGTCCTCAGGTAGACTTCTTATGTGGATTGGAGTCTTCCAAGCTCTTTTGTCTGTTAAATGCTTCCTGATTGAGCACATTCCTTTCCCAAGAAGTGACCAAATGTTCTAACTGAAGGTATGGCTACACTTGAACATGGCAGCGCTTTGAATTTTCAAGTGTGGTTGCAGCGCCAGGAGAGAGCTCTCCCAGCGCTGCATGTACTCCACATCCTCTATGGGTGCAGCTTGCAGCGCTGGGAGACACACTCCCAGCGCTGCAGCGCTGTTTACACTGAGGCTTTACAGTGCTGTATCTTGCAGTGCTCAGGGGTGTGTTTTTTTCACACCCCTGAGCGCAAAAGTTGCAGCGCTGTAAAGCGCCAGTGTAGCCATTGTTGGGTCTAAACTTTTGGTGAACTTTGGGGAGCCAAAACACACCCAGACTGGCTGTCTCTGGATAATCCTTCCTGAACCCTTTTGAACAAAACACTGACCTGCAAACTACTCATGACACCCCCTTTCTCAAGTAGCCATTAGCCTTTATCTCTATGCATTTACTTGTTAACTTGCTTTTCCTGTAAAATCTTGATTGATTATGCATGACCATTATCTTTTGTTAATCACTTTGTTTACTTCTGTGTATAAATATTGATGCTCACCCCTAATAAAGGGGCCACACTTAATCTAAAGCTTTTAGAGCTAAGGATAGTGTGAGCCCGTTGATCAACGCATTGGTGTCTGGTCTCTGACAGAATTGTGTGCCCCATACCAACTCCGCACGAACTCGGGTGCTGGAGAGGTGAGTGAGGACTTGCTTTATTTACCTAACACCATGGCCTAAGGCTACTTAGAAATCAAGCAATTACACAGCCAATGTTAATAACTCTGAACACACAAATGGTGCCTGCATACAGCTGGGATGAACATAACCAGTAGATCATAACCTTTACACAGACATGTTACATGGCATATGTAGCAAAACTCTAATCCAGTTACATCATATATACCTTTGTAAGCACCCCCCATAAAGCCTTATGGGGTACACTGTCACACTTCTGTTCACTGTTTGCCATATTATAATTCAAACCCCATTTTAAAACGCTCACTCCATTTTGTAAAAATTTCCTCCAACCTTCATTTTTGCAAACCCTGCTGTAATCTTATTAGTTTAGGTTAGATGTGTGACTGAGGTATGTATGGATGATGGAATCAACCTCCAGCCCCAGCCTGTCCTGATGAAATAAAGTTCAAACCCCACCGTCTGAAGATGAAGACAAGAGCCCTAACAAAGTAAGAAGAGTCCACACTAAAAAGAAAAAGGTACAATCGAAGGAAGATCAAAGCCAGGTCCCAGCCTGAAAGTCATACCTGCAACTGACGGGTGATCAATCACCAAACCCAGAGGCAGTGTGACACAGCAAGACCTATAGACTCTGGATTCAAACTGAGGCCATGGCTACACTGGCACTTTACAGCGCTGCAACTTTCACGCTCAGGGGTGTGAAAAAACATCCCCCTGAGCGCTGCAAGATACAGCGCTGTAAAGCCTCAGTGTAATCAGCGCTGCAGCGCGGCTTCCAGCGCTGCAAGCTACACCCGTAAGGGATGTGGTTTACGTGCAGCGCTGGGAGAGCTCTCTGCCAGTGCTGGTGCTCCGACTACACTCACACTTCAAAGTGCTGCTGCGGCAGCGCTCCCGCAGCGCTGTCGCGGCAGCGCTTTGAAATTTCAAGTGTAGTCATACCCTAAAGCCTATAAAAAGGATGGGTGAGATGGGAGACTTTGGAGGGTAACATTCTGCTGCCAACATGGAAGGGCATCGGTGCATGGCCAACAGAGACCCAGCTCATCCTTGTGCCCGGCTTTCCTGGCCAGTTAGCTGCCACAAGCTACGAACCCAAGCTGCAAAATCAAGCCATGAACTCAAACTATGTTCAGGACTGGTAATTATGCAGCAGCTGCAGAACATCTGATGGATGGATGGATGTTGTGTGTGTATTAGGTATAATGTTTGTGTATAAGGATTAAGATATTAGTTATTGGTCATAAATCAAATTATCATAATAAATGTGGCATCTTTGTCTTGCCCCCTGAAAAGATCCTGTGTAGTTCTGTCTGTATAACACAGAGATTGTAAAATACAAAATAGATAGAGAAAACCAAGTATACAAGCTGTACGCTTCCACAGAGCATGACCCAGACCTGTGCAAAATTTCTCCAGTTATATATCTTCAGACATTGGGATAATGAACACCCTTCTCACTTTGACAGAAAAATGGTGCAATACGCAAATATAAAAAAGCAGATGGCACCAATCCAAGAAAATCCAGAACCAGGCACAAGAGGGGCACCTGGTCACTGAAGCCTCTGAATTGTTTAGACCCAGGAGACACTCTTATGTGGCACAACATAACTCACTATCAGAGAACTTTACAACAGGCAAAAATGTAACCTTCCTTCTTCTATTATTCACATTCTGTTTGACAGTGAAAGCATGAATCCCAATATTATTTTAAATTGCATAAAAGAATGAACTGACTCATATCTCACTACAGTGGGGTTTGTTGCAATAGTTCGCTGGTCACCAAGCAGTTATAGTTTTTTTTCCCTTACATAAAGTAGCAGTGACAACTTTTTACTACCCCAGGGGAACTGGAAAATCTACACTCCTCACAGTTCATACTGCACAGTATCATTGTCATTGTCTGTTCTGTCTCTCTGCTACAGGCAGCCCATGCCTACAAAAACACCCAGCACAACACCTGGCTTGATTCTTATATTGATTCCTCACTCTAAACTAGTAAATGGAATGCCTGTATTTCCATGATAATAATAATCTTCTAACAGAGCAATCAGCAGAGACAGAGATTAGCATTCCAGCATAATCATAGTACTTCAAAAAGGAGAGTGAACATGTTAGGCAGATGACAATCTAGCAGCAAAAAAAAATCTTATAAAAATGAGACTTTTCATCCTTACTTTCAGTCACCAGGCTCAGTGAGCTGACAGTGTCAGTGGAAGTCAAGCAAATCACTATTCCAGACTGGGGAAAAAGAATTCTCAGTAAACCAGGTGGTTTTGGAAAGGGGCTCCCAGACTAGGGTGAAAACCACGAAAAAGTTAACATTTAAAACATGCTAAAATACGCAATATCTTACTAGTCAAAAAGTATTTTGGAAGATTAACTTTTCAGGGCAAGGACAGTCTCTTACTATACATCTGGACAGCACCCAGCACAGTGCAGTGCTGATACTGATTAGAAACTTTGAGTGATACCATAATACACATAGGTAGGATACAGACCATGGACACTAGGTACTGATTCTAGCAGTAGCAGCAAAAAAAGTTAGCAGGTTACAGCACAGTTAGGGATCAAACAAATCATATACAAAATCAATATTCAGTGACCATGGTATGTATCCTATCTATTATGTATTAGGTACAAACACTGAGCAAGGAAAGTTTCAGCCCAAATGCCATACCATTCCAGTGAAAACATCAATCACATTAGTTTCCCAGCAAGTATGCTCTAAGGCAGTGGTTCTCAAAGCCGATCCATCGCTTGTTCAGGGAAAGCCCCTGGCGGGCCGGGCCAGTTTGTTTACCTGCTACGTCTGCAGGTTCAGCTGATTGCGGCTCCCACTGGCCACAGCTTGCCGCACCAGGCCAATGGGGGCTGTGAGAAGTGGCACGGGCAGAGGGATGTGCTGGCTGCCCTTCCCGCAGCCCCCATTGGCCTGGAGCAGCGAACCGCGGCCAGTGGGAGCTGCGATCAGCCAAACCTGCAGACGCGGCAGATAAACAAACCAGCCCGCCAGGGGCTTTCCCTGAACAAGCGGCAGACCAGCTTTGAGAACCACTGCTCTAAGGCACAAGCAATGTCTCCTGCAGATAAGTAAGTTTAAAGTCATGGTTATCTAAGTTCAGCCCCAGTGATAGGCTGTCAGTCACCTTAACCTTTAATGAACAACAAACAGTGCTACTACAGTTTTCAGCTTTGGGTTATGGGTAATTAGATCCTTAGGAGTTCTTATGTCTATTACCTCCCCCTAAAGTCACACAAAATATGAGCCTTCTCTCGACAAAAAGTGAGCCACTATGTAAACTCATTTAAAACCAGAGAAAGGTGCTATCTTTGCTAGAGTTCAAGTATGAAGCCAACTACTCTTGTAAGGATGTACATTCTACATTACTATTTATTGCTATTCGATTAATTTCTGTCATGAAATTAAAGTCACAGATACCACCGCTCCAGGCATTGAAGCAGTCTGCCTATCTCAGGTGAGATCTTTATTCTATTGATAAATCTGCCTTAGAATGAAATTGTAATTAAAGCTAATACTATAATTACTGCCTATATATAAAACAAATCATCATATGCTAATTTTTGGTTAAATACTAGGGAAAGAGAAGACAGCAAGACATATCAGACTCTGGAATAGTCCAAGGAAAGTAGTTGCACTTCTGTCATTTGGAACATTTAAAAGTAAACTAATAGGTCAACAGTTCAAACCCTGTGAAGTCTGGTAGCAATTGCCAACTACCACCATATAACAGTCAGATGTAAGCAGTGACCACCATCCAAAAATTAACACAAGTGGTACCATTTACTAGCATTCTTGGAAGTCTCAAGGGAAAACTCATGGACTACTTTCTCACTTCTCAGGTGGCCTCTCCAAAACAAGGTTTAGTCTCATCACTGGAGCAAACTTTTCAACCATTACTGTTGTATCCATTCTGTAATTTAAGAATCTCAGTCTCTACTACTACTAACTTTTGAGAGGTTTTGTATTTACTAAAATGGCTTCAAGCTCTTAAAGAAATCTAATTCTCCATCTGGCTAATTATACTAGTTTATATTAAAACAAATTAGACTTGGAAATCAGTTTTGTGTATTTGAAAAATACGGTCCTAATTAGAGTATTTTTTCATCTTTGACAAAGCATGATGAAACAAGTAGTAATGCAGTGGTTGGTATTCCTTATATCTTTAACAATAAGTTCTAATCCCAAGATCTTGTCCCTAACACATGGATTTATAAGGGTCCTCATCCTTCAAAAGCTATACTTGATAAAAATTATAAAATTTTATCAACATTGTACAAACATGAAATCCTATAATGCACCAGTTCTGCATCTGATTTGTTCTGAGCTATACTCTTATAAGAGTTACTTTAATAAAGAACATGAAAACCAGAATATATTTAACAGCACAGCATGTTCTTTCATCACCACATTTATTCTCCTGTGAATAAAAGTATACCGTTACAACACTGGACATATGAAGGTTTTTTATTAATAGCACCACATATATTCTGGGAAATAGCCTTGGTTAAATCCGAAGGCTAGTTTTTCAAATGGAGGACGTTTAACAGGCAAAGACGAATCTTTGCTTTGCTCAGTCAGCACTTTTAAATGTACCAAGTAAATCGATGTAGAATAGAAGAGAGTGCAAGACAGACTTTTCTCAACCTTACCCCCATAAATCCACTAACTGAAATAGCTTTGCAAGCACATGTTGGAACAGATACCACTAGACAGAGACTACATCACTTGCAAACATTTTTCCACATAGATTAGGTAAAGTAAGACGCTATTATTAAAATGCAGCTTCCTGGCTGCTCTAAACAGGATTAATCAATCAGTACACATGGCAGTGTGAAAACATCTTAAATACAGTCCCATGCTGGGTTCACTAAAAACCCCAGGTTTTGGGATAGGCTCTCAGCATCCACAGTCTACTTGAATGGAGCCATAGTTCCATTCACACAAATAAAACTGCCAATTTTCCTGTAATACAAAGAAGGCTAAAGAGTTACCCAACTTACTAAATAAAGATTTGCTGTAGCAGTCTAGAACGACAGATGCCAGCAAGAGGTAGAACCAGAACAGCTGTTGGGGTCGCCATCATTTCTTCTTTGATTATGGAACACAACATGACCAATATAATGCACTAAGTGTAGCTCTCCAGTTCTGGAGATCAAATGCGCACAAAATAAGCCACACACTATTTGAGAAAAGACCTAATATTGGAATCTTTTCAAGCTCCTTGCTCCACTGGTGAAGATGCTATTTTACACAGTAGCTCTAGTCTATGGCAAGAGAAAAACTTGCGTTAAAACAGAATTAAAACAGTTTAACAAAGCCTACAAGTAGACTGATAATAAATAAAGATCAGTCTGGGTAACTTACCCGTTCCGCTGCTGCGGTCTCCTCACCAGCTACACAAACAGAAGTCATCTCCAGCACAGACAGGTTAGTGGGAGCATCAGTGGTGGAGGAAGACCTGGGCCGGCCTGAATGAATATCTTGGGAAGATCTTCTGTTGATCTGTGGGCTTCCCTTTGGGGCATCCAACTTGCTCCGCCTGCTATGCAGGCTTGTCCCTCTCTTCATCTTAGGCGGCACTCTGATCTGCTGAAGCACTCGATTCAGAGCTGTGGGGTGGGTGGAGACACCATCAATTTCAGTACAGGTGCTTTGGCTTTCCAAATCCATTTCGGGCTCCATATCAGCCTGAGTTTGTTGCACATCATGTGGAGACACTGAGGATCTCCTGCGCTGGTGCTGGAAGAGTTGCTTCAAGCCTTGGCCAATCACATTAATGTTCTCCAAAGCATTATGAGTAATTTTGGACAACTTTTGCTCAGATTCATGTTGTTTTTTGGTATCTTGATCTTGGGATTTGCCTCCAGGATCAGGGTCATCATAGATCTGTTCACTGCCAGAAGGCTCCATTAGATGACACCCAACACGTATATTTGACAACTCATAAATACAGATGTCCCCTGTCTTTATATATATATTTTTAAATGCCAAGATTGTCAGCCAATTAGGTGTGCAATTACTTCAAGAGCGACTACACATGCAGTTGTGCCACGGAGGTCTCATGCTTATCTAATGTTAAACAAAAGAGCCAATATTACACATCCATGCAGAAACTAGCAGGTTAAAAAAATCAATACAGAAAACATGCTGTTAAAGTGTCTCTCTCTCATTCAAGCATCCTTCAGCCATTATATTAGAAACATTTATGCTGTATGCAGAACACAGAGGCTATGAAAGAACTGCTCATTCTTTATCAATGAGAAAATGTCCAAGACAGGAGGTGGAGCTGGGGAAGTGAGAAAAAAAGTTAAAAATGCTGCTCGTGAAAAACAGAGTGCATGCAATAGAGCCCAGAACAGTACCTGATAGAACTTGAGCCACTGGGATTCATAGTTACATCAGTTATGCCATAATAGGTTAATCCCCACTGCAAGATTAATGGTTTTCCTTATCAATGATCTGATCTTCAAATGTAGTAGCTGTTCTATCTAACACCTACCATATTTTAGATATACTGGAAAACAGAGTAATGAGTCCACAGCTCATTACCAACCACAGCTGTTTATTTCCAAATACTGTGGAATGGCTCACTACTATTAGTATCCATCAAGGCTACTGGTAACTGGATGCTAAAGCTTGCCTTCAAGTGGGGACAGGGAAGCTACGTAGGTGTAACTGGTATAATTTTCTCTATAAGAGTATCTGGGCAAACAAAATATGCCTTTCTAAAAGCAGATTACTAAGTGACTAGACAGGCAAAGGAAGCAGCACAGACATTTCTAGCTCAGTCATTTGAGAAGAGAAGGTGTTCAGCTTCTCCCAGCAAGTCTCAAGTCCACCTCCCCCCTTGCTTCAGATGGGAGTTGCCCACACAACAGCTACTGCAGTTGAGTGCCAAGATGGTAGCACACTGCAGGGGGACTGCAGCAAGGGAATGAGGAAGGGAGCACAAAGGCTCTTTTAATATTAAAGCAGAATATTTAATGGGGGCTGGAGTAAGTATGGGAAGGTTTACATTATTGCCATGGTTAATGAGATCACATGCATAGAAATTGGAGGTTGTTGAAGGAGAAGATTTTGATTGCGCTTGTATAAACATACACCAAATCACAGAAGTCCGCTCTCAATCTTGGCAGTAGACAGCATGAAAAAAAATGGTTTTATTAAAAATGCAACATATGTTTAGGATTTATTAGAGCATTCATTTTAATCTTAACATAGTGGTATTGAGAAGCGATTATGATCCAAGATCTCCCTCCGTTTTGTGCACTTTAAATATAACACAATGGGTCAAATTGACATTCCAAGGTACAATTATAGCAGGCAGCACAGCAAGACCAACCAAATGACCTACATCAAGCTCGTCCTCTTGGATGCCTTAGCAGATAGAGGCAAAATGAATTACAATATTTAATAGGAAACAAATACTTTCTTGTGTTGTACTTTTCCTCTGAAGATTTCAAAGCACATTGCAAGCATAGGCCTCAAAAACTTTGGGGGTGAGTTTATAACCCCATTTTACACAGAATGGTAGACTGAGGCACAGAAAGGTTAATGACTTGACCAAATTCACACAGTAATTCAGTGGCAGAGCTAGTAATTAAATATAGGAGCCCCAACTCCCACTGGCTTAGTTTTAACTGCTTAACCACAACCCTTCTCAAGTGACCTGTGTCTTTATGACTAAAGCTATGATTAAGTCACGGAGGTTGCGGAAGTCACAGAATCCATGACTTCCAGTGACCTCCATGACATTGGGGGCCCCTGCAGCTGACCAGCCGCCCTGGAGTGTGAAAAACCGCTATCTGACTGAATTTGCTACATAGGGTATACTGAGCATGCTCACACGAACTCAGCATGCTTAGTAACCTCTGCTGAAGCCAGCAGCGGGTGACCCCTGCAGCAGCCCAGCCTCCGCGGGGGAACCCTCCTGCAGCTGGCCCAGTCCAAATCTAGGCCTCCATTCAGGCTGAATTTTGGAAGGAGAGGGAAAATTAGGAAACATTTTCCATTTCATTCAACAGGCAAAACGGCTCAGTGAACAAATCTCGTGGTTAACAAGAGAGCCCCCAAAACTCTTTGACATACTAGAAGTATAACTTGACATATGACCCATACCTCCATATTTACCTTTAAGAATTCCCAAAATTCATTATTCAGGCAGTCCTTCTTGAACTGCAATTAAGAACAAAAATGGCCAACTTATTTGCTAAATAATACATTATCGTCTCCTGCTATTGCACATTTAATAGCTTATGCTGGTAGCTTTGTTGATCAGTTGAAACACCCGTAACTAGAGATGCATTAATTATTTGGTGAAAATCACTTATCTGACTAATGTAGCCCTTTTTCTGTTTACAAACTTACCACAAATAGATGATTTTAACCTTTTTATATTTGAAAAAAGTTTGATGAACAAAGCTTGTTTGCACACAGTCTGTTTGCAAACTGGTCACTAAGTATTCTCTTGTGCATTTATGACTGGATTACTAAAATGCCTTGACTTGTTCCTGGTTACTCAGTGGCAAACATAAGTAAGTCCCTTTTTTTGTTTGTAAATTATCTGCCTAACTTTGTATTTTTGTTTAATGAACATACTGTTGGGCAAAGAGTCCTTTTAAAAATGGTTAAGACACGCACTTCAAGCGTGACTAGAGTTCTTACAACCATTTACTTGTGACTAGCCTTCACGTTCCAGGAACAAATTAAAACTTGCTCTCCCAAACACTCACAAATGAAAGAGACTGTAAATACCAGCAAGGTTAATCTCTGCATTTTATTTGACTGCACATTCACAAGTGTTGTTTGCTGCGATCACCCATTTCTATCCATAACACTTAAGACAAGATCTACAATATAGATGTTATCTAAAGTATGGCAAATTTTTCACCTAACAACCTTCACATTGTCCCTTTGGGAAGAAATTAAGTACAAACCCTTTCAGTATCTCTCTCAAAAGTCTGCAAATCTGGTTAATTTGAGAAGAAAGGTGGGAACACATCAAATTAATTTTGTAATAAATCCATATCCGTTGTCAAAGACTTGATTGAGCACTTTACAACACCTTCCTTATTACATCTCAAAACGTGTTCAAATATTCATTCAATTGGACAGTTATTTCATAATAGCTTTGGGAAGTAAAGCTGCTCAAATAGAGCAGTTGGCAAAAATAGCTCAGAAGTGTAAAAAAACATTTAGCACTTGCCTCCATTACTTGTCCTTACGCATGGCTGACTGGTAGGAACCCCTCCATTGAACAGAAGCTGCAAAAGAAATTGGACATCAAGTCTAGCTCTCAGACAGAAGAGAGAAATGTATACATGTGTGAAAGTGATATAATTGAGCATGTTCTAAAACTAAATTTAAAGGATAGATAAAGTGCACCAGGAATAGGTTGAGCTTTCTAAAACTGTTTCAAAGTAGCCCAAGAGAGAGAGTTTAAACTTCAGTTATAATTAAGTCTTACAAGATTAATTGTGAAGTTCACGTGAAGGACTGCTATTTCTCAGAGTTTATGGTCTTTGATATGTGTACACAGTATAGCTGGATTTCAGGCTAGAGTCTGCAAGAACAGACTGGTCTACAGCCATTTTTCTTCCCCTTCTATTTATTTTTAAAATGTCCTGGATACAGGTTAACCAGCTTTGCTCTGTGTTTATTTTTGGCTCACCTGCCATTAAATGAGAACTGTAGGCACCTGTGAAATAAGACCACTTTTGAGCTCATTTATCAGTGAAGCTTGTGCACCTGTCACCTTGGCTGAACTGATATTTTGTTAAGTCCAATGGCAACGCTTTGCCATGAATCAGTACAGAAATCTTCAAGTCCACTACAGCAACTACATTCTCCTCCCCGCACCCCCTACGCCTTTTCCGGTGATGGACGCATACAGGGCTGTAAAAAAACTACCCCATGAGGAGAGTAGCTATCAGCATGGTACCCAGCGCTGGTGCACTATCTACACTGCCACTTTACAGCGCGGAAACTTGCAGCGCTCAGGGGAGGAGAGGTTCACACCTGAGAGAGAAAGTCACAGCTGTACAGTGGTAGTGCAGACAAGGCCTAAACCATGAAGCTTGAGCCCTCTTTACAAAGACTTGTCAATAGAGCCTTGAATGGCAGCCCTAAAATGGAATGGGTGCAAGAGATTTTGGGTCTGGCTTTAGCAGAACTTGCTACATCTCAAGCAGCCAATCCTGCCTTGTTTTCCTTTCAGAAAGAAAGGATCATATATTTAAAACATCTGAATAATTCAAAGAGTACACTGATAATCTGTTTACCATTTTCAGGTGAAAGAGAATGACAAGCCCAATGTGAGGATGTATGTTTGCTACCAAAACAGCGCTGCAAAGAAGACTGTGTGGCTCAGAGAACTGGCACTGCTTTTCTGAGCAGATTTTCAAGAGAGCTCAGATTCTATCTAGACCCCTACATGACACAAGGTTTTCGAAAGTGATCATCGTACAGCAACTCCCTTGAGAACAAGGGCACAAGCATCCCTATGAGGTGGAGAATGGATAATTCAGTCTCTATGGCCCATTCAATCCTTGGCTTCTTTTCCAAGGCTACCAAAAATGTTTATCATTGTGGAATTTTTTTGTGTATAGTTACTTGTCCATTAGGAACCTGACCAAAGAATAAAAATAAAATAAAAAAATAACCTAACCAACCATCACTCGACAATTCATGTAGGTCACCAAAGAGCTTTAGGATTATTAAAAATATATAGTAGCCACCTATCTGGGCTACATTTTAACTAGTTACCTAGAGATGAACAAGAGTGGCAGGATGCAGTGCACTTCTGAAAATCTGGCCACTTTATTTTGGGATTTAAGTCAAACCTGAGGCCTTTTGAAAATCTGTCCCTTCATTTCTAGGTCACTAGTTCAAATCATGATCAGTAACTACCAAAGGCTGTTACTAATCCTAAAGCTCTTTGGAGACCTATGTGAATTGAAAGTGGTGCCCTCAGTTAGATTGCTAATGGGAAGGAAATTCAGATGAACAATCCCAATAAAACCAGCCTGTTTCTGGCAGTCTTGGCAAAGAGGTCAAGGATTAAATTATCTTCAGAATGAATTATCTTCTCACCTGTAGCCCTTCCAGGACAGGTTTGCCATGGCAGTGTGGAGAAACATGCACCACTGCTGCCTATGCTATACCTACTCTGCAGCTAAGGATTTCAATACTCAGTGCCCTCCATTATGCACTTTTCCATAAGTGTTATAATTAGAGGGGAAAATATGCAAGCTCTAGGAATACACTAGCACTAAGTGGAAGGCTGCAAAGACACACAGCACGTGTAGTAAAATTGGGGGTACTCCACCAATGTATCGCACCTCAGATTCACATTGCTAATGAGGCAATTAAGAAAAGAATTGCCAGGATCACTGAAGTAGGATGATAACCTGAAAAAAAAAATGAGAACAAATATGAACAATTCAAAAATAAAATGGTTCAGGGCAAACATCTTGACTTAAAAGGAATTACACTGGCATAAAACCAGTATTCCAGAGTGGAGAATTAGGCCCCCAGTGTGAAGTGGTTCTAATATACATTCTTGCCATTAGATTTTTCAGTTACTAATTGTCTTACACGTAATGTTTTGCCTGCAGTACAGGACATTTCTCCAGAGAAAGATTCACTGATTTTTTAGATTAAAAAAGTCAGTATGTTCATCTAACACTGCTACCCAGCCTTCCCTGAATCTTAGCCTGAAAACTTGAACTGCAAATTACATTTTAAAAAAAGTTGTCTTATTTTTTTCAGTCATGAAACTAATTTAATTTTGTAAATACGATGTGCCTGAAAGTACAGTAATGTCTATACTTCCCACATAGTTCTGACCAAACAACATTAATTATGACCTGCTATTCCAATATATGGTCTTTCTTAAATATTTTTCATGTACTACTTTTAACTTCAAATTATTTGTTTGCACTGAAGTTCAACTTCCATTATGTTTTTTGTTTTTTGTTGTTTTTTTTTAAAGTCAAACCATAATTTATAAGAACTGTAAAGATCTTGGCAATTAAAACTTTGGACAGCTATGCTAAGGCATTATAGAACTCAGTGGGGAGACAGAACCTTAGGATTCAACTTAGTGAAAGTGCACAGCCTTCACATTGTAGAATCCACTTTTCACAGCTCCTAAAGACTGATTTGGAGATTTATATCATGACAGTTGCTTGCCTTATCCTTACCAGAGTCAAGAAGGGGAAAAGTGATATTTCCTAGTTTCCATTAAAAACCATAATTTTCTCATGTATGTATTTTCCATGAATAAAAACCTTCACAGGAACTGGTTTAATAAAAAGCTTCAGCTTACAGATGGTTTCTTTCATGAGTAGTCACCAAAACCTCAGCCTACTTTTTTTTCTTTTGGGGGTGGGGGGGTTTGTACAAATGGAGATGCTCTGTCCCAGTTCAATCTGAGCAACATACAGACAGATGCATATCAGAGGCAATTTTTTCTTTCTGTAACAGATCAAATATTACTGGTAGTTATTATTCCAAAACATAACATGTTGCTGCAGAGAGGAAGAGTTACATTCCACTCTTTACTCACTTTGCTTTTAAAAGAGTGTTCAATGACATCACTATATCAAAAGTCAGATTTCTGAGATCTAAATTAGCAAAATATTTTGCAGAGATCAAATTTCTTGGTCCAACAAATTTCGATTTAGTTGTGTTAGATCACTGCATTGCTAAGTTTTACTCCAATATATTTCTCCTCTCTCACAAATACAAACACTTGCAAGCAAAAGCTGAAAGTGGTTCCAAATAACTCAATAGCTTAAGAGCAAGACCACTATAGAACTACAGGATAAAGAGAAGAGAGGGAGAAGAGATAATTTCCTTTATTTTCAACATGAAAAAATAAAATCTGCCTGATTTTTGCAGAATATTTTGAAGTAGTGTTACATATGTTACAACTGCTAGATATTATTAGGGCCCTCAATAGTGTGATAGTCAAGCTCAATTAGCCAAGACACTATTATTATTTCTGCTTCTAACATGCTATAAAATATTCACTCTAAATCAGTAGATACTACTGCAAACTGCTGGACATGGGCAGCAACTTTATGAAGTCAGTTCACCATTCTCCTGGCTGAAGATAGTGCACTGTATTTCAGTTGCTTCCAGGGAGAGAAAATATTAGGAAATGAAAGGAAGGATAAGAAAAAGTCCAGTCTATTTCCAAAAAGCTAGCCCAAAAGGGGTTCTGTACCAAAGCATAAAGCTTAAAAAATGAGGCTGGGAAGGCAGTATGAAGGCATAGGCACATATGGTAAAGTACAGTATTATAGGAACACTGGTAAACAACTTCAGTTGATAAGAGGGATTAAGACAAAAAGGTTCATTGTTAAGCAGAATCAAGCAGCAAACGAATATAGGAGGCATAACCTTGGGTGTGTACAAAACTGGTAATCCTTTCAGAAAGAGGATCTGGGAGAAACCAGAACAGGTGTAATGTTCTAAAGGGCTGTGGTTTGGAGAACACTCAGAGGAAGTTGGCAATGGGCATAACTGTGGGTAAATTGACCTGTGTGAACAAATAAATGTGAAATGACTACATACCTGGCAAAACAGGTGTATTTGGTCACAGTGCTACAACAGAACAACTTGAAGGCAGCCAGATTGAAGAGTTATATAAAATGGGGAAAGGGCAAAGGGGAGGATTTGAGCAGGGTGGGAGAAGGATTATAAAACTATTACTACCTATGTAAGAAGGAGGGACAGTTAATGGAAGACAGGTAAAAGAGGGGAAAAAAATCAGTAAAAAAAGAATATATTGAACAGAGGACAGTCTCTATGACACGTGCCACCCCTCATGTTGATTCATGAAAGATAAGACTTGCTGGAAGTCTAGTGTTTAAATTACCAAAGTGAGACACAAAGGGGAAGCCCGGGTCCAAAAGCAATCTGGGCTGCACATAAACTTTTGTCACTATACCTGAGGCCATGGCTACACTGGCGCTTTACAGCGCTGCAACTTTCGCACTCAGGGGTGTGAAAAAAACACCCCCCTGAGTGCTGCAACATACAGCACTATAAAGTTTCAGTGGGAGCGCGGATCCCAGCGCTGCAAGCTACACCCGTAGAGGATGTGGAGTACATGCAGTGCTGGGAGAGCCGCGGCAGCGCTTTGAAGTTTCAAGTGTAGCCATACCCTGAGATTAGGTTACTGAAAGGGAGTGCTGCCAAAATGGATTAAGGATTAAATGAAAGGAAAGGAGGCAGAAAGCTTTAGCAAACTCAAACCACTGCAGGTGTGAGAGGTAACAAATTGACTGCAGCAAGGGCGTACATTGCTCAATCTCCTTTTAGATACCATGTAAGTGGATAAAAATCTCATGAGTGGCTACATTTGATGAAACAGAAAGAGGGGGAGGCCAGTATGCACCAAGGAATCAAGAGAACTAATCCACAGTGGCTTGGGTAGAGAGCTCATACCATTTAACGCTCAGGTGCCATCCCGGTCCCAGAGCAGTCCCTTCCATACTGCTCCTATCTGCAAGCTTTCTCCCCCTGCACCCAGCCCCACACACTTCCTTGACCCCACCCCTTGCCTCTGTACCCAGACTTACACTTTCCCCTCCTGCACTCAGAACCAGACACTCCCTTCCTGTTGCCCACAACCAGCTCCACATTTTTCCCCACACTGAAGCTCTGAGCTCTCCCCTCTGCACCTAGTGCCATGATCTCTGCACCCCAAGCCCAGCCCAACCTCTTATCCAGAGAGGCGGTCCATGAGCCTGAAGAGCACCATCTCTACTAGAGGTCAGGTAGTTCTGGAAGTACCAAACCCCACCCTCTTCCTGCTTCCCCAGAAGAACCAAAATCCAAGATCCAATTCTGCGATCCTCCTGGGGACTTGAGGTTCCTAGTCCTCCCTTGCTCCAGTTCTTCCCTGGGAGGTGGCGTTGCCTGGTGCCCATGGGTGCCAAAAGTACTGCAAAGGCGGGGGCCAAGCAGGTGCATGAGGTTGCAATACTACTAAAAATTTGGTCCAGCTGCTCTTCCATTTTGAGAGGAGGGGCAGCCGGTCCAAATATGACTAAGGGGCATTGCAACTTAGCACACAAAGTCTCAGCACCACTCAAATTTGACCTGACTACTCCTCTGTCAGGATGGAGGAGCAACTGGGCTAAATTTCCAGCTCCAGTCAGGGGCTGAGAGGGCTGGGCCCCTCCTTCCCTCATTATATACCTGATTCAATGTAACAAGATAGTGAAAGATAGTGAAAGCAGAAACCACAGCTTAAATGGGAACAGAGAAGAGAAAGCAGAGCAAAGGGATCTAAATCCAAATAAAAATAATTTTCAGACCACCTGCACATTGTGAATGTAAAAAATATTGGAATACATGAAGAAATTAGCATTTAGTATGCCAGACTATTTTCCCATAATCTTCATCATAAACTGTTAAATTCTTGTAACTTATTCTTGAAATTATTCAAAATAGTAAGAAGAAAAACAGGTAAGTGCTGCATATGAATTAATAGAGACCCTTTTCTCTTACCACAAAAGAGCTGTGTTACCGGCTATGTCTATACTGTACCACTCTGGTACGTTGACCTAAGTTACGCAACTCCAGCTATGTGAATAACGTAGCTGGAGTCGACGTAGCTTAGGTCAACTTACTGCGGTGTCTACACTGCACTGGGTTGAAAGGAGACACTCTCCCGTTGACTTACTTTACTCTTCTCATTCCAGGTGGAGTACCGAGGTCAAATGGAGAGTGCTCTGCAGTCAATTTAGTGGGTCTTCACTAAATCAGCTAAATCAATCTCTGGTGCATCCACTGCCAGAGTGTCGATCCAGCAGTAGTGTAGATAGCCACAGATTTGGCAGGAACACTGCCTAGTGACTAGAGTAAGAGACGGAAGACTGACTGAACCAATGATGCCAGAGTCTTCCAAAGAGACCTGGGGTAAGTCAACCTCTGTACCTCAGGGTTTCCCATCTGTAAAATGAGAAAAGTCAACTGTCTCCAAATAAAGGAAGGAGTGTTAAGGCTAAAGTTAGAGATACTTGAATAAAATATTCTGTAACCAAGCAAATATTTAGTATTTCCACTTAACCCAATATAAATATACACAAAATCTCATTCACTGTGTTAATAAGCCATATTTATGATGAGACAGTACTGAATTTTATAAATAAAGTATAAAAAACAAGCAGCACAAAATATACTTTGCTAATTCAATATGTATTTTAAGTTACATTAGAAGAATATTTATAGTATACAAGTAGTCTAGTTTATTGTGTGAAAGTATTGATTTCACAGGAATAGAAAATCTGACTACATAACCATGCTATTGATCTAGCTGGGAGAGATTGCCACTTGTGTATATAAATTAGCAAAGTGCATAATAACTAGGTTTTACTGAAACCAGAAATAAAGTTACATTGTTTCAATGATGTGCTTAGCCCTGTAAAAACATAAGGCAGACAATCCATGTTCTGGAACGCTCACAATCCTACGTTATATTCATGTGACTAGATTTCTAAATCTTCCAAGACCTGTCCCTAATTTTCTTTGGACATATCTGCTGAATGCTTATAGTTATGGTAGGGCAATTCTTCAAGTCATTTGGAAGGGTATTAACCATCTTCATGCCTTCAGCCTTCTGGGAGGGGGGAGAGGAAGCCACCTCTCCTTAAGCCTCCACCACCCCCATTAACAGATGGTATTTAGAAAGGCTCACCTGCAGAACATTTTATGCTTTGATACACAGGAAATGTATTCATCAGCTCTATTCTTGTAACCATTAATTCTTCACATGCTTCTACTTTATATGGGGCAACATGTTCACAGACTCATCAAAAAGTGCCTCAGTCTAGCTAATTTTTCACCACCACCCTTACCCGATGCAAACACCTGCATAAGTATTTTCTGGCTATAACTTTAGTTTAAAAATAGTGCTGACCAACACATGCCGCGCAAACAGCCATAAGGCCTAATAAGCTCAAAGCTCGAGGCAAATAGATGAGAAGAGAAAGTTGAATATAACAAACTATGCAAGTAGAAGAGTACTAGCTACTATGCAATCTCTTTGGCCACAATAGTTCAGGAGTGAAAGACACCTTACTGCTTGTACTATTTCAGAAATGTTTCAGAAACTATTTCTAGAATAAAAGGATCTTTGTCCACACATAGCATCAAAGCCTCAAAACCATGGTTTCCCACACAAAAGTATCTTTCATTATGCTGCTGGTATAGAGGACAGCAATTCTATCATTAGGTTAGATGTGCACAGTACATCTTAAACACAAATATCATCATCGTAGACAGCTCTCCGATAACATCTGTTCAATGTGCAGCGGCTGTTAAAAAAGCTTACAGAATGTTAGGAACCCCTAGGAAAGGGATAGATAATAAGACAGAACACATGATAATGGCACTATACACATCTATGGTATGTCCACACCTTGAATATTGCATGCAATTCCAGTTGCCCCATTTGAAAATTATGTATGTTAGAATTGGAAAAAATACAGAGAAGAGCAACAAAGGCTGCTGTGGAGGTTCGGGGCATGAACAGGCTGGAAATCGCTTTCCCCCTGCCACTCCAGAGCTTAGCTGAGGGGCGGAGAGGCTTCCCCAATGCCAGTGCTGTGTGAGGCTTTGGCACATGCAGGGCTCCTCCTGGCCAGCGCCCTGGACCAGAGGGTCTTGGGCTTTCCTGGGGTAGCAGCCCAGTCAGAGGCAGTGGGGGAAGGAAGGAGACTGCTGACCAGGCTGTTGGTGAGCTGAGAGCTCTGACCAGGGCTGGTTCTCTGCACAGCACTGGGAGTGGGACGCACTCTGTTGGGGGGAAATACAGAGAAGTAGCGGGGTTGGTGGGGCACAGGGGCAAAGCAGGGAGAGGGTGAGAATGTAAAGGGCCAATGCCAATGCTTGGCAACAGAGGCAACATGTAACCATCCCCCACCAGAAACGGGGCGGGGCCATGCTGGCTGAGAGCCGACATGCAGCAGGGGCTGCACTGGTAGATCAGCAGGAAGAGTGGCTGGCCCCATACGCTGCATCTTCACCCCATCACCAGCTCTGCACGCCCACCCCCCCATGTTGGCCACTTGACCCTCCCAGTCACCACTGGTGGGTGGGCAGCTGGCGAGCAGAGATCCATCCAGCAGCAGGACCTGCCAGTAGTCATGGAGCGAGGAGAGAGAAAATATGGGACAATTTGCCTGTTTTTAAGAAAAAGTCAGGACACCTGCAGGAGGGCTTAAATATGAGACTGTTCCTTTAAAAACAGGACATCTGGGCACCATAAATAGGTCTATAAAAATCTAAGTGGTGTGGAGAAAGTGTTATTTATCCCATCACATAACACAAGAACCAGGTATCAACAAATGAAATAGACAGCAGATTTAAAACAAACATAAGGAAATATGTCTTCATGCAACACAGTCAATCTGCGAAAGCTGTTGCCAGGGGATGCTGAGAAGGTTAAACGTATAACTGGGTTCAAAAGAGAATTAGATAACTTCGTGGAGGATAGGTTCATCAGTGGCCATGCTCTGGGTGTCCTTAAATCTGACTACCAGAAGCTAGAACTGGACGAGAGGGGATGGATCCCTTGATAATTGCCCTGTTTTGTTCATTCGCTCTGAAGCATCTGGCACCGGTCACTGTCCGAATGCAGCGTATTGGGCTAGATGGACCATTGGTCTGATCAAGTATAGCCATAAATACCAGTGATCAAAGTTGTTTTTCTGATCACTGATCCACTGTCAGTGCACTGAAGATCTGATTGGTCCTTAAAGTGTGCGCACCAAGGGCATGATTACATTACGTTTGAGTTGTGATTCCCAGTTCAAGACAATGTACTTGCACTAAGCTCTCATTGGACTAGTGCACATAAAATAGAGTGTAGCCATAGCAGTGCAAACTCCAGGAGCGGCTAGCTGCCCTGAGCATATGCCCATCCAAGATGAGGCGCACATATTTGGAGTGATTAGCCTATCCTGACACTTGAGCTGCAGCACCTACACTCAATCACAGCTAGCATGAGTATATGTCTCATCCCAGCTCAAAGCATAGATAAACCCTTATATGCAGTGTTTTGCACCCTGTTTCAGTAGATAAAAACAAGATATTCAGGCCTTTAAAATGTGTCTATCTATCCTACCTGGTTTTAGAGGTCACTATCTACAGCATAGCTAAAAATAGAAACCAAGACTTCAGCCATTCTAACAGCTATGCAATGATACCAACTATAAATCACTAGCAATTAAAATACTGGTGATGAAAATCAAGTCAAAATCAAAGAGGGGCGGAGAGGGGGGAAGCAAGATTAAAGTCAAAAAGATATTATTTCAAGGTATATACACTTGTTGACTAGTAAGTACTAATAAAAGATTTCAGGCATTCCAAGAGTCTACACGATACTGTATCTTGAGCAAGTTACTGATTCCTTCAGTTGAGTAGTTTGGTTTTTTAAAGGACTGGTCCAGCCATAGTTTCCTTTAACCCCTGAAGAATCAACATGGATCCTCTTACTAGCATCAAGAGCAGTACTGGAACTATAGTTACCTCCACTTTTTAGCACCACTGGGATTTTATGAAAATCCCTAAGTACAAATAAATTTAACCTTCCACATTTTACAAGACACAAGATGTGAACAAGCCCCTTGTTAATACTGTAAACCAGGGGCTGATAACCTACAACAACCTGAATGAACCCCAACCTACAGCAACCTGAATGAACCCCAGGTCAGTAGCGAGCTAAGACTGGCAGGAGCCAGCAGCCAAAAACCCCAGAGAAGGGGCGGGCTGAGACGCTCAGCACACCGCCACTCTGGGGTTCCCACTGCTGGCCCCTTGCCAGCTGGTGTCCCGCCACCGGTCCCACTTAGCGCCCGCTGCTGGCCTGGGTGAAGGAACCCTAGGCTGGCAGCGGGCTGAGACCCCGGCTGGCAGAAGCCAGCGGCCGAAACCCCAAAGCGGGGTGGGCTTAGCCGCTCAGCCTGCCACCTCCACTCTGGGGTTCCCGCTGCTGACCCCTTGCTAGTCGGGGTCCTGCCACTGGTCCCATTCAGCGCCTGCTGCTGGCCTGGGTGAAGGAACCCCGGGCTGAGACCCAGCTGCCAGGAGCCGCTGGCCGGAACACCAGAGCAGCAGCGGGCTGAGCCGCTCAGTCACTGCTCTGGGGTTCCGGCTGCTGGCCCCTTGCCAGCTGGGGTCCCCGCCGCAGCCCCACTCACCTTGCTTCCGGTTGGAGTTCCAGCGCAGGCCCCCTGCCTGACAGGGTCCAGGCCTCAGCCCTGCTCAGCCCTACCAGCTGCCAGCTCCACTCACCTCAGTTGTCAGTCTGGGGTTCCAGCTGCTGACCTCCTGCCAGCCAGTTAACAACTGATCACTCAGAAACCTGTGTGCAGCTTAAAGTATCCAAATACGTGCCAGACATTGGAAAACTCAGCAAGGAAAAGCAAGAGCAAGGATCACACTAAACTGATAAGATCTGCATTTTAATTTAATTTTAAATAAAGCTTCTGAAACATTTGGAAAACCTTATTTACTTTACATATAACAGTAGTTTGGTTATATAATATACAGACTTATAGAGAGACCTTCTAAAAAACATTAACATTTATTACTGGCACATGAAGCCTTAAATTAACAGAATCACAGAATATCAGAGTTGGAAGGGACCTCAGGAAGTCATCTAGTCCAACCTCCTGCTCAAAGCAGGACCAATGCCCAACTAAATCATCCCAGCCAGGGCTTTGTCAAGAATTATTTCCTGGGTGCTGGCTGGTGAGTCTTGCCCACTTGCTCAGGGTTTAGCTGATCACCATATTGGGGTTGGGAAGGAATTTTCCTCCAGGGTAGATTGGCAGAGGTCACTTGCTGGAGGATTCTCTGCACCTTGAAGTCTTTAAACTATGATTTGAGGACTTCCAATAGCTCAGACACAGATTAGGGTTTTTTTTTTTTTGTTTGTTTGTTTTTTTGTTTTTGTTTTTGTTTTTTTTACAGGAGTGGGGGTGAGATTCTGTGGCCTGCATTGTGCAGGAGCTGAGACTAGACGATCATGATGGTCCCTTCTGACCTGAAAGTCTATGAGTCAAGCCTGACCTTAAAAACATTTAAGGAAGGAGATGCCACCATCTCCATAGGTAACCCATTCCAGTGCTTCACCACCCTCCAAGTGAAAAAGTTTTTACTAATATCCAACCTAGACCTCCCTGTAGCAGGGCTCAGTCAGCCTCAATCAGGGGAAACAGACTGGGGCTGGGGAGAAGTCTGGCACCTGGCCTTTAGAACTGGCTGCACCTGCAGGCCTGAGAGTTCAAGGGCTATAAAGGCTGGCTGGCAGCCAGAAGAAGGGGGAATGGCCAGGGGAAGGTCAGTCTCCAGGCTGAGGGCAGATTCTGTACGGAGGAGGATATTGTAAGGCCTGCAAGTTGTATATAGTATATCACTGGTGGTGGGAGAATCTGGTATAAATAAAGCTACGGGTGCTGAAGAACTAGAGGCGCCTCTGTGTTTTATTGGGATTGCCAGTGGGCCCCAGGAAGAGGGGTGGGCAGAGCACCTGTTACACTCCCCTACTGCAGCTTGAGACCATTACTCCTTGTTCTGTCATCTAGTACCTCTGAGAGCAGTCTAGATCCATCTTCTTTGGAACCCCCTTTCAGGTAGTTGAAAGCAGCTATCAAATCCCCCCTCATTCTTCTCTTCTGCAGACTAAACAATCCGTTCCCTCAGCCTCTCCTCTTAAGTCATGTGTTCAAGTCCCCTAATCATTTTTGTTGCCCTCCACTGGACTCTTTCCAATTTTTCCACATCCTTCTTGCAGTGTGGGGCCCAAAAGCAGACACAGTACTCCAGATGAGGCCGTACCAATGTCGAATAGAGGGGAATGATCACATCCCTCGATCTGCTGGCAATGCCCCTTCTTATACAGCCCAAAATGCCGTTAGCCTTCTTGGCAACAAGGGCACACTGTTGACTCATATCCAGCTTCTCGTCCACTGTAACCCCTAAGTCCTTTTCTGCAGAACTGCTGCCTAGCCATTCGGTCCCTAGTCTGTAACAGTGAATGGGATTCTTCCGTCCTAAGTGCAGGACTCCGCACTTGTCCTTCTTGAACCTCATCAGGTTTCTTTTGGCCCAATCCTCTTATTTGTCTAGGTCCCTCTGTATCCTATCCCTACCCTCCAGCATATCTACCACTCCTCCCAGCTTAGTGTCATCTGAAAACTTGTTGAGAGTGCAGTCCACGCCATCCTCCAGGTCATTAATGAAGATATTGAACAAAACCAGCCCCAGGACTGACCCTTGGGGCACTGCACTTGATACCGGCTGCCAACTAGACATGGAACCATTGATCACTACCTGTTGAGCCCGACGATCTAGCCAGTTTTCTATCCACCTTATAGTCCATTCATCCAGCGCATACTACTTTAACTTGCTGGCAAGAATACTGTGGGAGACCGTATCAAAAGCTTTGCTAAAGTCAAGGAATAACACACCCACTGCTTTCCCAGTTTACATTAAAGGTCTTTCAACGTTTAAAAAAAAAGGTAAAACAAAGTGAACTTGTGGTCACTGAAACACTCAAGAGTTCTTTATGAGAAATCCCAGTGTGCTGTCCAAACTAACTCACAGAATCAGTCTACTGACATGTCCTATGGAATTTCAAGGTATTCAAATTCCTCTTCTAAATTGCTGTGTAGCATATATGATGTTAAATAGCTGCTGCATTCCACTACAGAGGTGGCTGAAGTGTTCCATATATGCCCTACCTACTTCACATCAGTATGTAGCGTAGTTAACATTTGTAAAATATATTTTGAAAATCTTATATAAAGAAATTAAAACAGAATCTTTATTAATGCATGTGGATGCCCCTAATGTTTATTCAAAAGCAGCATTGTTTCTAACTAGTTTCCAGGGTTTGATATGAGGCATGTCTGGATGTTTGTTTCCCTACAAAGGACTTTCCTCATCAGCTGTTTGGTGTGGCAAGCCTGGGAGGGAGGAGAAGCGGAGCTGAGTGGCGTGCTCCTGGGAGGAGAAGGAGGCATAGTGGAGATGAGCTGGAGCAGGTAGCAGTATCCTCTGCACCCTCCCCGCCCGTTGCGGCCCCCCTGCCTCAGCCCACCTCTGCTCCGTCTCCTCTGCCTCCCCCCACAAGCACGCTCCAGCCCCACCCCTCCTCCCCCCCCAGGCCTGCCACACCAAACAGCTGATTGGCACAGTAAGCCTGGGAGGGAAGAGAAGCGGAGCTGCGGCGTGCCTGTGGGAGGAGGCGGAGCAGAGGTGAGCTGAGGTGAGGGGGCCCTGGGGAGGGCCGCAGCAAGTAATGGGTGGGCACAGAGGAACCGCATGCAGTAACGCCTAGGCACACTACTTCTGAAAGGTTGCCGACCCCTGCTGTAAACACTTTTGATGCATTCAGCGCATGTGCATTAGCCTTACAACTAGACAAGGAAAAAAGTTCACTGGCCTGGCACGAACTCTACTTGCTAATTTTTGCCATGACAATTGAGTAGAAAATTAGTGATATTTTATGTTTGTCCATCAGAAATATTTACCCACAATGAGTCTTGCAAGGCTGCTGTAGATTCACTTCCTCCTTGTGCAACTGTACAGATTCAGCTACAAACCTGGCAGTGGACATTTGTAACATTCACACTATTTTGTGACTAGCTTTCAAATATACCACAACTTCCTCTCCCCTTTCCTCCCTCAAAACCAAACAATGGTGACAGCCAAGCCAGTTACAGCACTTCCTTTCAAAAGTGGCTCTGTTCTTTGCTTCCTTGAGACTATTTGTGTAACTAAGACTTTTCATCAGAACTTTTGGTACCAAATCTTTTGAAAATATAAATGAAATGAAAAAAGCCAGCTCACAGGAAGATATTACAGACCATTCTGTTTAGAAAAAAGTCCACCCATACAAGATGTGTTCTGAGTTTAACTCTTTATTACACAGGGCATCTGCCAGGAACATCTCTGCAGACAAGAGTTGGTATGGTCTAGTAGTAGTTCCCAGTCACAGTCCGAAAAGCTAAGTTCTAATCCCAGCTCTGGCAAGGACTAACTCAGGCAACTCACTTGACTTCTGCAACTCAGTTTCCCCTCTGCAAAACCGCAATACTTACCTACTTCTGTAAAAGCACAGATCTAAATGTGAGAAGTATTCCAAAAGTGCGAAAAACCTCCCCACAGAGCTAAAATCACAGTGGGTGATATCAAAAACATTTTCACATCAACCAATGAGGAGGTTGCCTGAACTGATTCAAACTGAAACATCAGTGGGCTCTGGATGCATAAACAGGAACAGAGGGCTTCCCCCAAGAACTAAGATGTCTTTTCATATATAGGGCAAGAAACAAAAACAGGATAGAGAATAATAGGAAAAACTGTCTCCTCAATGACTGATAGCAAGATCTCCATTAGGCAGGAGCAGACTTTAGCACTGTGAAGTCACAGCTGATCACCAGGAGGAGGAGTGGGGCTGGGAGGGCAAAGGGGCAAAGCAGGGAGAGGACAGTCAGAGTAGAAGATCTCAGATCTCTGCTGCAGTAGATGAAGAGGCCTTATTTGCTATGACAAGCCCCAAAGTGAATATCTATCAGAGTATTTCCCCTCCTGCTTACAAACCAACATCAGTACAGAAGAAATTAGAAAAATCTGCTTTGAGACAGCAAACATTCACACAATTCAAAGTGAGCAGATAAAACTCACCCCTTCTTCAGGTCTGTCCCCCACAAACAGTAGAAATTTGTATTTCCCATTCCCTTTCCATAGTCTTTCTACCTACAAGTTTGCCTGAACAGACCTTATCGGTTCCTTACAAGCATCTCAAATTCTGCAGCTGCAATCTGCTGGGCTCCCATTGTTTCCTTTTCCTATTAACTTTTCCTTTCCTCTGGATCATGATATAGACTGCAGAATCTCCGGGCATTGGAGTAACATAACATCCTTGGGCCATGTCAGGGATTCTGGTGATCTCCTTTCAGAAGTACAAAGAGAAAAGCTGCTCTTATCCCCATTGCCTTTCTGCCAGGCAACGCTGCCACTTTCAATGTGTCAAAGCTGACTCAAATGTCAGGAACAAATGAAGCACAAATAGTGGAAATAAGGGCATTGCACTGCATTACCCACGGGAAGACAAAAGGCTACAGACTAAAATAGAAGTAGATTTTGGGATTGGTTGGTTAAATACTCAAATGCACTGCCCATGATAGTGTGCAGATGGAATCTAATTTTAATCCCTAGATGAATCTGCTACGTGACAATGGCAGTATATGATTTGGAATGAATTAGCTGCTTCAGTTCTAAAGATACCCAGGACTGGAATAGGAAAATCAGAGAAACTCAAAGTGAGTTTCATTGGCAGACTTGTATAGTATGCCGGTGTAACTTATAGAAAGTTGCTTTCTTACAGAAAATGGCTGAGGGATTTTAAGTGGGGTATGAATAAAAGTTTTTTAGATTCAAAAGTCAGTAAAACAATTAAGACAGACTTTTATAAGAGCCATAAGTAACAAGTCTTGTTTACTTTTCATCAACAAAAATGTGCCTTGCATATTTTGCATCAGGTCAGAAGAAATGCAAACACTTTGGTGATGGTTTTGCTGCATGCCTAATGCTTTTCAAATGACAGAAATCGGTGTCTGCCAGGGAAGAAATTGCGTAGAGTCAAATACCACCAAACACACGATGCATGATTTAAACTAGTACTGTTATTCCTTCACTTTGGAAAGCACATTTACAAAATTACATTTAAAAAATAAACAAATAAAAAACCCCACCACACACACTATCCATGCCTGGAGTAATAAATTCCTCCCCCAGTGAATCAAGTCCAACATTCACTTAGATCTTTCAGTACTCAATAGCTGACTTACCTATGGTGGCAGTAACAGAAGACACTTCAGACCAAGAATAGTTTTCACACAACTCAGCAGAAACATAAAACTTTCTTGCTGACTTCACCACAGTCAGTATAAAATGTACACAAACTTTGATGCATAGCTTTAGTAAAAAAATTGAACCATTCCATTTTGACATGAAACAGCTTATAGGACTGAACGTGAACCAAAAACTCTTAATCAGCCATAGAATGGAAAGACATCCACTGCAGACCCAAATTACTCATTTTACCCCTCCACTTTCTAAGCTGGTCCTGCTTTTATGAATTATCTTTGAAATATGCACCTAAAGGGCTCTCCTGCTAGATATACAAAGGAATTATTCTGAATCTACCAAATGAGAGTTACTTCTCCTGCAACTGTTGACAGAGACCTTAAAGTTCTTCCATGACAGACACAAATAGCTGTCGTTTGAAAAGCGGTTGGCAGGCAGCAAAACCGCCTTGAAAGTACTTGCATTTCTTCTGACGTGATGCAAAATATGGAAAACAAATTCGGTTAACAAAAAGTAAACAAGACCTGTTGGCTAACAGAAGTCTGGTTTATGCTGCTTTACTGACTTTTGAATCTGAAACACTGCTATTCATGCCCCACTTTAAATTCCTCAGCCACTCCCTTAGGGCTTGGCTACACTGGCACTTTACAGCGCTGCAACTTTCACGCTCAGGGGTGTGAAAAAACACCCCCCCCGAGCGCTGCAAGATACAGCGCTGTAAAGCCTCAGTGTAATCAGTGCCGCAGCACTGGGAGCGCGGCTCCCAGTGCTGCAAGCTACACCCGTAAGGGATGTGGTTTACGTGCAGCGCTGGGAGAGCTCTCTCCCAGTGCTGGCGCTCTGACCACACTCACACTTCAAAGCTAAATTTCAAGTGTAGCCATACCCTAAGGCAGTGATTCTCAAACGTTTGTATTGGTGATCCCTTTCAAATGGAAAGCCTTTAAGTGCAACTCTCCTTATAAATTAAAAAAATGTTTTTATGTGTTTAACACCATTATAAATGCTGGATGCAAAGCAAGGTTTGGGGTGGAGGCTGACAGCTCGTGAGCCCTCATGTAATAACTGCACAATCCCGAGGGGTCCCAACCCCCAGTTTGAGAACCCCTGCTCTTAGGGCTAGTCTACACTGATTACATTAAAGCACATGGATTGTGTAGTCGCAGCAGAGCGCTGGGATAGAGCTCTCCCAGCGCTCTAAAAAAAAACCACATCCACAAGGGGCGTGGCTCCCAGCACAGGTGCATTGTCTACACTGGCACTTTACAGCGGGGGCTGTTTTTTCAAAACCAAGCAAGAAAGTTGCAGCGCTGTAAAGTGCCAGTGTAGACAAGCCCTAAGAAACTTTCCTTCCTGACTGAAATTTTCCCAAATAAAACAAGCAAGGAAGCTTGTTCGCTCATTATGGGGATGGAATGTATCATTTAAAATAGGTGTAGTCCCAAAAAAAAAAAAAAAAAAAAAGGTTTTTAAAATTAATTTCAAGAGATCTTAATTTTGGGTTGGACTTTTTACACTGATTTTACTAAGTTTACTAAGAAGGAATCCCTCCCACTAGTGCTGCATACAAAAAAGTAGTTTAAGTCAGGAAAGAGCAGCACAACACAGACACCTTTGAGAAGTCTATACAGCGCTTCATGGAGTAGAGAGATTTATTCGTGCATAAAGCTTTTCCAAGGAACGTGGAGAGGCAATAAGGATTACAGCACAAATTAGGAGTTTGGCATTATGGGTTCTATCCCAATGACAGCACAGAATTGGTGTAGCATCAGGAAAAGTCAACTGACCTCTGAGCTTCACCATCTGAACCAAGGGGATACTCGCGTGTATCACAACACTGCTGATGTTTATTCAATTTTTTCCAAACTGATCTGAGGTCTTTAGGTGGAAGGTGACACAGAAGTGCATGTTATTGATGTACTAAATCTGGATCAGGGTTCACACACTTTATCAGGTCACCTTTCTTTGCAAGGTTTCAGCATCTCCACTTGGAAAGGTTTAAATAACTCACTGCGAGGTCAGAGACTCCTCAATCTAGTAGATTGAGCCCAACAGGTTGTTTTGTAACAGCAATGAATGACTACACATCTTGAGTTTATGGTGCTCAGACGCTACAAAAATGAATGTTAAGTACATACTGATAAGTGATATCAGTTGTCTCTGGCCCATGGTCTCTTCCTGCAAGTCTAATTATAGCCCCTCCTGGTGATGCCATTGATTTTCCTGGACAAAACAGGGCTACTGAGAATAATTCACATGCATCCACACACTAGCTCTTTGAATGACCACTTACTTGTTAGAGTAGCCACACTGGAACAGTGCTTAACTTGTCCATTTTGATTTGCACAAGGTGAGCCTGACAACATGTTTGCAAATGTTTTGATTCAAGTGTTCATGCACCCAATATTTCTATGCAAAGCCACCATAAAAAAGTGTGACCTGAAAGTGTGGCCGCACTTTCAGGTCACAGTTTAAACCATAAATACCTTCCCAAAAAAGCAATGGGAGGGATAATGGATTTGTTTTAAATGAAGCCCAAGTTCACCCAAAACTGAAAAGAGGCTCAGGTTTACAACCCAAAGTTGGCTAGAATCAAAGCAGATTCCTTAAGGGAGCATCATATGCCTGTAGCTCTGATATTACAGTATGTATCATTGATCAGTCTTTTTATTTCTATATCAAATACTTCATTTGCAAACCTAAAGCTAGGCTTTGCGCAGCTGCCTGTTCAGGACACTACTGCCTCTGAATTGACTACGGTTTAAGTATTTTAATCTGCCTATCATAGTTTAGTTTGATTTTTTTGTTTTTTAAACAGAGTTTATGCTTCCTAAATTTTCCCTATGACTAGTCTTGATGTGTTTTTGAAGAATGCACATATTAACTACAAACCATGTGTAACCTACGGATATACACAGTGGTCATCATTAAAAAGTTGATGTTTATCAGCAATTACCACATGGAAGTAAGTATCTGGTGCTATCTGCCATGGTTAACTCACAGTTTGATTCCTCACACATTCTAGGAAAGAACAGTAACAACTCACCAGCTAACTAATACAATATGATTGTGGTTATATATTGGATAATACATCTACTGTGGGAAATGCAAAATATGTTGTAAGCAGTAGGGATGTATGGGTAAGGTGGAGGAAAATGACCAGCAAATACAACTGCAAACTACTAACTAAACCCCTGCCTGGAATAATTGACAGTAGAGTCTCATTTATTTTCTCTATGATCTTTGTGGACCTGGTAATTTACCATGGCACATTCATTTTCATTATAATATTTCAGCATGAGAGATAACACTACCATACAGTATGCTTGAACCTGCGCCTCAGTTCAGAGATCTGATTTCTATTATTCAATGGTTTGCAAAATTCAATATTTCCCAAAGGGTCTTTAGTCATTAATGTGAATCAGCGACATTCTGCTCTAAACTCCCTGAGTGGAAGACTTCAGCAGGCACAACAAGGAGACTTGAAAGCAATTTCCTTTTTTCAGAGGTCTTGGACCATACATAGTGGTATTAGTTTATGTTCCTTCCTCTGTGAAGTGTTTGAAGGCACTAGAGCTGCAGATGCCTCAAGTCACTTGTTCACAAATATCTAATAAGTGAGTCTGCCCTCTCCCGCTTGGGTTTATTTCTTCAGCTAGCAGCAAGGAAAAAAGCATTCAGAAGAGACAATCCAGTCGGCTGTCTGGACATATGAAAATAACTATAACGTGATTAAAAATACATTCCATGATCAATTTAGGAGCATTTTATTCTTTTTATCCAGTATTAAAACACCCGTGGGGTTAGAACTAAATTCATAGATTCCAAGGCCAGAAGGGATTACTATAATCTCCTACTAGTCTGACTGCCTCCTGTGTAACACCGGACACAGAACTTCCCCAAAATAATTCCTAGTCTTTAAGTCAAGACTGGATATTTTTCTAAAAATGGTGTGCTTGAGAATCCATCACAACCTTTGATAGAGTTATTAACCACTAGAATAATTTAACTGTTAAAATTTCAGGCCTTATTTCCCATTTAAATTTGTATAGCTTCAACTTTCAGCTTTTGGATCACATTACACCTTTCTTCTTCTAGACTGAAGAGCCTATTAGAAGATATTTGTTCCCCAAGTAGATACGTCTAGACTGCGATCAAGGCTTCCCTTTAACCTTCTCTTTGTTAAGTTAATCAGATTGAGCGCTAAGTCTATCACTATAAAGAATGTCTTATAATTTTTAATTATTCGTGGCTCTTCTTTGAACCCTCTCCCATTTATCAACATCCTTCTTGAATTGTGGGCATCAGAACTAGACACAGTTTAACACCAGTGACTGCACCAGTGCCAAATACAGAGGTAAAATAACCTCTGCTCCTACTTGAGATTCCCATTTATGCTTCCCAGGATTGCATTAGCTTTTTTGGCCACAATGTCACACTGAAAGCTCATGTTCAGCTGATTATCCACCATGACCTCCAAATCTTTTTCAGAGTCACTGCTTTTCAGGATAGAGTTCCCCGTCCAATTAGTATGGCCTACATCCTTTGTTCCTATATTTATATATTTACTTGTATTAAAAAACACATTGTTTGCTTGTGCTCAGTTTTGTAAGTGATCCCTAGTTCTCTGAATCAGTGACCTCTCCTCGTCATTATTTACCACTCCCTCAAATTCTGTATCATCTTTAGCTTTATCGGGTATGACTGTTTTCTTCCAGGTCACTGATAAAAATGTTAAATAGAAAAGGGCTAAGAACCGATCCCAGCAGGATCTCCACTAGGAATACACCTGTTCAATGATTCACCATTTACAGTTACACTGTGAGTCCTATCAGCCAGCTTTTAATCCATTTAATGTGTCATGTTAATTTTATATCCTCCTAGTTTTTCAGTCAAGATGTCATGTGATACCAAAGTCACATCCTCACAGAAATCTAAATATATTACACCAATACTATTACCTTATTTATAATCTCATAAAAAGTATATCAATTTAGTTTGACAGGGATCTATTTTCCATAATTCCATGTTGAATGGCATTAATTATATTACCCTGCTTTCATTCTTTATTAATTAGTTGTGTATCAGCCGCTTCATTATCTTGCCCAAAATTTATGTCAGACCGACAGGCCTATAATTTACTACATCATCCAGTTTCCCCTTTTTAAATATTGGCACAACTTTAACGTTCTTTTGAAAAACAAACATTAGCAGTACAGCTCACTCCACAACTGTCTTTATAAAAACTTCTGGATCCAAGTTATCTAAACCTATTGATTTTAAAATGTCTAACTTTAGTAGCTGCTGTTTAACATCCTGCAGAGATTCTAGTGGAATTGAAAGAGTGTTATACGATATGACTACATCTCCAAATACTATACTTTGAGATTGGAAACACTTAAATCTAGAAGGAAAATTACCCTGTAAGTTACTACAAACAGACTAGTATTATAGAAACTGAGACATTCCTACATCATTTTATTGACACTGAATTAATTTGTATAGCATTTTGAAGACAAAGCGATATACTGGTAGTAAATTAAATATTACTAGATAGAGAAAAAAGCCTGGATCTCAGACTCTCTCCCTGCCACCATACATATAATTCTATTCTATTTCTTTTGTTTCTATTGTCTATAGTGATGTTATTAAAAAAGGATGTTGGACAATCTCAGTGGCAAGGTGTGAACTACAAAATGCAAATCAATTACATTTACAAAAAAGTATTCAGTGATTGCTAAGACTGAACTTCATTCTTTAGAAACAGTCAATTCTATGGCCTGTGGAACAAGAAGAGATAGGAGGTCTATATAACTAGATTAGGCATTTTGCTATGAAGTTGCAACGGCTCATGTAGCCAGAGACAGTGTATGAGTTCAAATTCACTATTTTCCCAAAGGTACACCTGATTCCCTTTTATAAGCATTTTTTAAAAAGCCCATAGCTACTACTTGCCCTTATAAAAATCTATTTACCCACTCACTTGGGCACATTTTTAATGAGTAATAGTTTGGATTTTAGCAAAGTAAAGACAGGCACGTAGATTTTGTGCCTGAAAGAAGGACAAAGTAGATGAATTTTTAAGGCCTCTGTATAAAAGTAACTAAAGACTGAAAGAGGATTATACAAAAGAACTAACATATACTCCTTTGGGCCTGTCATTCGTCCATTGCATAAATCTCTATCTAGGTGCATTTATAACTAGTCAGTTTGCACTATGGTAATACAAATAATAAATAGTTGTAAGTGTTATGATGCCAAAAACTAGCTGTAAGGACACTCCAAGCTTACAGCTACCACAACAGGAATGATTAATGTAGAAGCAATGTCTCAAACCAATAACTAGAACCATCTCTAAAGAACTTTCCTCACCTGCCAAAACTCATTTGAAGGCTTGAGTAAACAGACAGGCTTTCACTATGCATCAATAATCAGACTACTGACTCATGTGGGAAGCAAGCTCCAAAGTTAAGGGCAGCCCACAGAAAACACTCTGCGCACATCTAAGGCCTTTCAGAATCAAAGACTAATTGGGGAAACTGGTCAGGCTTGTAGGCTGATCAGCTAATATACATATCCAGGTCCTCGAGGATTCTTATTGAAAGAAATGTGACTCAATGTTGTCTTAAACAATTTATTAAACAAAAATAAAACCACATATCACTAAAACTAGGCTGTTTGTAATGCTAAACTAAAAAAAATAAATACAACTGCCTAATCAAGATGAAATCAGCATCAATATTGGATTGAAATTACATTACATTTGACTAATTATCAGCATAATACAACAAATAATCCTTATAAATTCTAAAGAAAGCATCTAAGGAGGTGGCCATCCATTTGTTATAAACAACTAAAGCATTTTACCAAAGTGAATCAAATCAGAACTTGGAGCTGGTTAAATATTTTAACACTGAAATAAAAAAGTATCTAATATCAGAACCACAACCTCAGAACCAGTTACAAACTTCCTCCTGGGACAACCTGTTTGGCAGTTTACAGCTGACTGTTTTAAGTTTCTCAGCAGGTTCAGAAGATAGCACATAGTCTAATTATCTTTATGAGACTGTGCTCCCGGCTATTTAAGTTTAGGTAATTTTCTGGTGCCTTCCCTGTGTGGACTTTACAAGTGCTCATTCACACCATCACACCCTAAAATTAAAGAATAAAAAGGCTGGGACACCTCTCAGCTAATAAGGACAAAAATAGAAAAATAAGGCCAGGTCTACCATACACGATTAGGTCGACATAAGCTGCCTTGCATTAACCTAGTTGTACAAGTGTCTTCACTTAAATTTGGCTCACGCTGACCTAGATGCCTCTGTATGCCGACTTAGTAAGGCCACCTCCACGAGCGGTGTAGAGCAGTGGTTTTCAAACTTTTTTCATTGGCAGACCCCTAAAATTTTTCAAATGCAGGGCTTTCAAAATCAGTCTGTGGACTGCCAGGGGTCCACGGACCACAGGCTGAAAACCACTGCTGTAGGGTCATAGTTGATGTAATTAGTTCAACAAGTCAGTGTTGAAACTCAGGCTACATCTACACTACAGTCGAGATCAATGCTCTGAGATCAATCCACCGGCGGTCAATTTAGAGATCTAGTGAAGACCTCCCAAATCGATAGCAGATCGCTCTCCAGTCGACTCCTATATTCTACCCCCGATGAGAAGAGTAAGGCAAGTTGACAGGAAAAACTCTCCCGTCGACCCCCCCGCGGAGTAGACCCCGTGGTAACTCGACCTAATGTACATCGACTTCAGATATGTTATTCACGTAGCTGGAGTTGCATAACATGTCAACTTACCATGGTAGTTTAGACATAGCCTGAGTTGCTTACATCAACTGTCACTGGCTTTCAGGAGCAGTCCCACAAGGAAAATTGATACATGTGTGCCTGGTGAGAACACACGATGCAGACACAAGTAGTCAAGTGTGCACACGCAAACAATTTAATAACTGCGGTAGCTCTACGCTGACATAAGCGAGGTCAACAAAATTCTGTAGTGCAGACATGGCCTAAGACAACAGGGGGTTCAAAACTCTTCAGCTCTTGTAATCTTAGATATCAAGTTCCTTTAAGCTGATGCTGAGTTTTACAGTCCTTTTAATTTAATACAAAAAATATTATAAATCTAGGCCTTAGCATAGGTTGTCAACTTCATATTTTAAACTGATTTTTAAAAAAACTATTAATTTAAATTTAAAAAATCTATTTTTATCAACCCTCCCTCTGAGTGAAAAGGTCTTGAGATGACCGTCACCAGCGTATTGAAAGTTATGCACAAAGTCCTACCAAAAAAAATGTAAAGGACCCTGGCAACTAATAGCCACTCAAGATTCATCGATCGAAATTAACACATTTGAACATGTGACCAGATACCATTGTCTTAAAAAAATAATGTAGTCATCTTTTTTTAGGAACTGGATGTTAGATCAAATAGCTTATCTTTAGATAAAACCTATTTACAATAAAAATAGAGTTTGTATCAGGTCTGTGTTCCCATATATGCTATTTCTATCACAGGCCTATTAGCAAGAGTCTCTCTGTTGACCTTAACTGCCAAAGAAGGGCACAGAGAAAGGTAGTCTCAATTAGCTTTCACCTCCTAGGGCTTTATAGATCAACACCTTAAATTGCATCCGGAAGTGAACATGCAACCAGCGCAGCCTATGGAGCCTTGGTAAGCTATTACACATCAAATGTCAACAGCACACTATTTAGTGTGATGTTTTGAATGGAGTCCCTCCTGCCAGCCGTGCTAAGCAGTGAGCTATGACATAGTCACAGCTTGCTTGTGTAGCCCCATTTAGCACCACTGTAATCCAGGGATAACTGGCTACTTCCCCTTTTTCATGTTCTCTGTATGTGTGTATATCTCTTCTAACTATACGTTCCATTCTATGATTCTGATGAAGTGGGTTGTAGCCCACAAACACTTATGCTCAAATACATCTGTTAGTCTCTAAGGTGCCACAAGTACTGCTGTTCTTTTTGCAGATACAGACTAACACAGCTGCTACTCTGAAACTTGAGGGAAGTGGTCACAATGCTCATACTACGTACAGATAGAAAAATACTTTGGCCACTGAAGCAAGCTGGAATGCCATTGCCAGGAGAAAATGGGAATGCAAGGGAAGCCCTAAATCATGAGTTACATGGGTTAGGAGTTACACATCTGTGCCTATGGTATCTCTAAAAAGCAAAGAACAATCACTTGAGCGATCCTGTCTACACTTCCACTGCCTGAAAATTAAACAGCTACAATGAAGGCTGTCAACTGATCTAAGAGTTAGTTTGGACAATTGTCCTTTGTCCATCACTAGCAGAAAACTAATGAACAAAACCAATAAAGTTCTGGCCTGAAACTGTACATGGAAATGCACAGTAGGAAGGAAATCTGAGGATTTCAGATATTGCCAGAGCATGGGTAATCCACCATCCCCAATGGGACTGGGCACATTTTGGGGGGTCGTGATTTGGCCATTCTCCCTTTCTTTACAACTAGGTAGGACGGGGTTTGAAAATGTTTCTGCTGTCAGGGTCATGGAAGGAAAGGCTGAAAGCCATTGTGCTAGTCTATCCCTGACCTTCCCAATAATATCATCCTAAGGGTATGTCTTCACAAGCAATGTTAAAGCGCGGCCATGGCAGTGCTTTAACATGGCTGTGTATTATTCGCACCACCAGGGCTGGGAGAGAGCACTGTAAAAAAACCAAAACCACCCCACCAGCACTGGGGTACTGACTACACTGCCACTTTACAGTGCCGAAACTTGCAGCGCTCAGGGGGGTGCTTTTTCACACCCCTGAACAAGAAAGTCACAGCGCTATAAAGTAGCAGTGTAGATAAGGACTAAGAGAAACTTGGGAGAGGGACACAGTTAGCAAGATCACTATCTAGGCGGGTGATTCTTGATCAAGGGCCTAACAACCACTCATTTGACAGACTCTGGCACCTAGCCCTTCCCTTAGAGGAGCATTGATTATTTCCTCTCAAATTCTACAAGCCTAGGGTGTACAGATCTAGTCCACAGGCCACAGCCAGTTGTATTCTCCCAGCATCTGTAAAACTTCAGTAAGCCACACTGGCCAAAGCTAACCTAGAGTCAATGCAGTGTTTGCATCCCCATATGAAGTCAGTCTGCAGCTGAAGCAGAGCGGTTGCAAGGGAGAGGAGGGGCAAGAGCGATGAAAGGTCATCAACATGAGAAATATTTGAGGTGGCAACTCATTCACTAAACTATCCATCACCCAGAACTCTTCCTCTGGATGAAAAGTTTGCACCTGCGCTTGTACCTTCAGCAAACCCAACTGAAAAAAATTGGAGAGAATCTTCACCTCACTGAAACATGCACACTTCATCTAGCATGTCTGTAGTTATTTTATCTTTCAAAGACAACAGTTAACCCTAGAAGAGTCCTAAAACATGCTAACTGACTTAATACACATACTATGTTCCCAGAGAAGCACTTGTTGTTTAGGAAGAAAACCATCTTTGTATTTTGAAAAAAAAAAAAAAAAAAGGATATCCCCTCCTCCCTCCAATCTGCCAGTCTGACACAGTGTTCTCTAGTTGTGAAAACAAAGATCTGAGAGTCAGGACCAGGGTTTTAATCACATTTCCACCTTAACTCTGCTGTGTAATCTCTGACAGCCACAACCATTCTTCCCTCATTTTTCCTGTTTTTACACAAATATTTACCTATTTCCAAAGATGCTGCATCTTAATGTTTGTAAGGTGCTTTGTAACTCCAGACAGGAGTTATCCATTAATCCAAAAGTCTAAAATGCTTATTGTGGGCACTCGAAGCCACCATACCTAGAGGAGATCAAAAATCTCTCACCAGTTGTACATATAATCTATGTATGGGAGCAGCTGTTCTTGATGTATTCTTAAAATGATCACGGCCAACTAAACTAGTGAAAAGAAACTTAAACTAATAGACTACAATGAAAGATCAAATTAGTTCACATAACCGTGAATGTTGGATTTATATCCTAGTAGTGTTTTCATAAGCCAACAGACATTCAGACTGTTTATCCTCTTGTGACACCCATTCACATGATTATAAAGTGTGTCGATACGTCACTCATTTCACCACACTTCAGTGCCCTATAACTGGAATGAAAGTTTTGAAGAACTAGAAAAGACTATCCAACTTTTAAGGCAATCTGCTCATAATGCATGTAATTTCTGCAGGTCATTAATACCATGTCAGTATCTTTCTTTTAACAAACTTGTCTGGTTACTACTATAGTTGTGTGCTATTTTCCTAGTTAAAAACGATGTTCATCTGCACACAATGATGAGTTCTTGCTTTTCTGCCACAAATTACACACTTACATAAACTCACCTCTCAGAAATGGGAACAGACGTCAGGTCTCCCTACCGACTACCAGTCCCCTATTCTAAGCAATGCTGCTATGCTAAAGAAATTAATCCCCACAGCATTTTAAAATTTCCTGCCTTCAGTCTGCCTCTGCCCCTATTTGAATTTCAGTATGTTAACTATGCTCCGTAATATGTATTAAATTAGTGTAAAAACGATCTAGGTCATGTAGCATGTTGTGTATTTCAGTTACACGCCAACCTTCAAAAGGCCGTTCCTTTTCTTCCTCTCACCCTCCCCTCCTCCAAATAAAAGAGGCTGAACCATCACACACTTCTAGAACAATGACCTGCTTGGCTACATTCCACCATAGTGAGGTGGAAGTAGATTTTCTGCCTGTCACTGCTAGTGGATGTCACCATGGAAGTCTAAAATGGAGAGAAAAGATGGCAGTATTTATAAAGATTCATAAGGAGAAAAGACGGTATCATTTCAGATAGTATCACTGTACATGCAGTGATTCCTAAAGGACTGAAGATACAAATCTAACAGATGGAATTAACATATTTCAGGTTCTTTTTTTTCTTAATATAAGAAAAAGACTCGGCTAAATAGAATTGGAAGGCAAAAAAGAGTCAGGTACACTATTGACTGCTCTCTAGCCCCCATACACTGCGGCATTTTCATGGGACAATCAAGTCTCTTTTCCCATTCCCGTTATGTTACATGTGGAGGATGGTCTTGTAGCTCACACGATAGCGAGTCCTGGCTGTGGTGGACTTGTGACCATGGGCAAGTTACTACTTCTCTGAGACTGCTGAATTCTGCAAGATGAGGAAAATATTTAACCTCCCTCTCAAAGGGGTGCTGCGAAGATTACTGATGTTTGTAAAGAACTTTTGAGATCTTGGGATGAAATAGAAAGTATTTTAATTTTGTTTCTGACTCTATGGTTGACAAGCAGACAAGGCATTAGCACAAGGAATACGAATCAGGTATGCCCCAGTTCTAGTCACCATTAATACAGACATCTTCTGATTTTGGACAAGACTTTTCATCTCTATGCCTGTGTCTTCTCTATAAAATGGGGAAAACACCATCTGCCTCAGAGAAGCATCGAGAAATTAGCTATGTTAATAAAACACTGAAAATTAAGAGCACTATAAACATTCTAAATCACTGTTACTTAAAAGGAGTGAAAGTGTGTGGATAAAGGACACCAGTTACAAAATAAATAACTCACTTTTTTGAAAGGAACCTTTAGAAGAATCCGACAGTAGGTTCAAATGAGGTCATCTTACATATAATGCAATTCTGATATTCTGGTGCCAGTAATGCATCAGTGCACATGTGCATATTCAATCAATTTATTCTACAAAGTTCTTTATATTTTAGCAGTGTGTATTTAAGAAGTGCATGTCAAGGGTTATTTTTCCCAAGGAAGGAAAAAGAACCTGTCAGAGCATATTTTCTTTCCAGTTTGATTTTCCTTCACTACACAAATAAAAATATTGCTTAACTACAGCAAGGGGGAGCCCAGGTTTCAAGAGTTTGCTTTCTGTTCAGCTACATAACAATTTACTATAGGGCTTCTTTACTTTCAAACTCCTGGGCAACTGAAATTGTGTTTCACTGCCTACACTGCAAGGTAACACCACCAGTTCCTATCTCTAGTAACCAAGTGCCATTGTTTTATTTCCCATTTTAAAAAACATGCATTATTTAGGACTTACGCTGTCTTCTTTCTTTTTTTAAATAAATGATGCTAAGAAGCATGCATACGTCCAACAAATAACCACACTAGCTCTTCTTTTCTTGCATAGAAGTGCTCGCAGTTATAATCCAAAAATCTTCAAAAAAAAGTTTCATTTTAAAAAGAAATTGGAGATAAAGTCCATAGGAAATAGGATACAGTCTGAGGTGTGGGTGTAATTTGCCTTCTAGATTTGTAGACAGCTGTAGTTAGTACTGTAGGTCAGTTTCAGAGCAAACCTTGACAAAAATGCTTCTTTGCACAGGAATAAGATCTGATGGAATTAACAAGCATAGCAAGAAACAGAAAAATCATTAATAGCTGATTGCTGCTGTTTCACAGACATATGCTCATGCTCTGCTAAGCCAAACAAAAGTCTGATGCAGAGGAAAAAGAATTCACTATTACTTGGAACACTGAGGGTATGGCTACACTTGCAGCTGTACAGAGCTGGAAGTTACAGCTGTCTTCGTACAGCTGTGTAGGGAAAGCGCTGCAGTGGGGCCACACTGACAGCTACCAGCACTGCAGTGTGGCCACATTTGCAGCGCTGTTGGGAGTGGCTGAACAGGCATTCTGGGATACCTCCCAATACATCTGGAGGCCAATTACAGCGCTTTTGGTGGCCACACTGGCAGAGGAGCGCTGCATCACCAGCGCTGCAATCGTTATACTCCAGGCAGAGCAGTACAGCCAGCGCTGCAGCCAGGGAGATGCAGAACTGTATGTGCCTTGCAAGTGTGGACGGTGAGTAAGTTGCAGCGCTGTAAACCCACCATCAGTGCTGCAACTCTCCAGTGTAGCCAAGCCCTGAGCTTTTGACATAAGAGTCAATGCCTTAAGCAACAACACATTTGAAATCAAAGGCAGGAAAAGGAACCATTAAAATTAACACCCAAGCAAGCCACTTTGAGCTAACAATGTAGAGATGGCGAAGTAGGGGGTGAAGAACAAAAAGTTTTTTAAACCTCAAGAATCTGTGACTATTACGAACTGTATTGTCATCATAGCACAGAGCACCTTGTTTCACAGACACGTAAAAAGTGCTGCAAGGAATCCAAGGCCCAAAATTTTCATAATTGCATGTGCATAAATACACAGAATTACACTGTTTGCAAATGCAATTGTGGTAACTGCTTGTGCACCTTTTTTTAAAAAAAATCTGGTCCTAAATAGTAAATTATAAGTGAAAGATCAGAGCAGACTTCCCTGTAAGAACAACTTGTATGTCCTCTCCCTCCCTCCATTTACAGATTTGGAAGTTTTACCAGAAACCTGTTAGAGCCCAAGAAGGAGAAAGAAAGTGTCTCATCTTTCATCCATGCTTCCGAGACCCTGGTGAAAAGCTCAACCCTTAGTCCCCAACCAAGCTGTCTGGACTCCTACTAGCATACTGCCCTCAATTCCGCTCAAGGATTCAATCTTTTCCAGTCTGATAAATTTCAAGACCTCCCTTCACACCACTGTTCGAAGACTATTCTATCTTTTACCCCACCCTCTCACCACACCAGTGGCTTCTAATTGATGAGGTGTCTACCCTATCCTTCTCCCACCATCTCCATTTTTGGAGTCTCTGCCCCTATGAATAGACTGAGTATCTGTTTCTGATCAGCTTTGCCAAACACCAGCAGAGTGAAACTGTAGACTTATTTTTCACTGCTGCTCTTAGGGTTCTGGAAAGCAGCCATGAAAATGACCAGAGATTTGTCAATTTCACTGAGGCTTGACAAAGCTATGAACAAGCAATTTGGGCACTGAACTGTGTGCCAACTCAAATAGCACTGCTCTAGTTCATATTCCACAGGATTTAGCAGATATAGGATGAAATATTTTACTCTGGAAATATTAATCTCCTTTAGAAAATTAATTTACAATCTACCTGAAACAATGTAAAGTTATCCTGAAAGGGGGAGATTCAGTTGTATAATTTCCATTAAGCAGACATACTGATAAGCTTCCTGCACTGTTTGAAATGAGTGCTAGCTCACGAAAGCTTATGCCCAAATAAATGTTAGTCTCAAAGGTGCTACAAGGACTCCTCGTTGTTTTTGCTGATATAGACTAACACGGCTAACACTCTGAAAACTGTTTTAAAAGCATTCTCCTTCATGTCTAAGGATTCCGCCCAGATAACCAAGGATCCAGTTTTTGGGCAGCCATCTAAACATTCCATACAATCCCTCAGAATCATACTATAAAAAGCCTCAATACATGCTAAGGAATAGCCTACTACATGATAAAATAATCACTGCCCATAGTGCTGAGTGAAATGGTAAACAATGGAAGTCAGTCCCAGCATTGATATGATCTGAGACTCAGCATATGATGCCATATAACACAAGTAATCAAGAATTTATGTGCTTTGAACCATAAATTTACAAATTTGTCTCTAGGTACCTCCTTGTGTTTTGTTTAATTTCTCCTAGCAGCATGTTAAAGGAAAATAACTTAAGAATATACAACAGAGCTGTTATGTACTTCTTGGTGATATCATAAATATCTTTATAAAGCAGGAAAGACTTTGGCTGTATGCTTTTTGTAGAAGTTACTGATCTATCATTTTAACCTATCTGACCAGAGGATTAAGTCTGAGGATTAAAAATTTTTAATTTTTTGTTGAACAGATTTGTTGTACAGAGACAATGTCCAGTTTTTTTTAAACTGTTTGTTTAGTATTAAGAAAAATAATACTAGCATTTAGATCATAGACTTGATGCAGCAGCTTATTTTGGATCATGTTGGTAAATCACTGTTCCCAGGCTGCCAACTTTTACAGTAACTTTCAACTATAAACTAATAGTTGATTTACCAGCCACTAAATCTTGGGTTTTTAACAAATACTCATTTAACTGATGTGCATGAATCTGCAAAGGTATGTGAAATAAGGCATTTCTAACAAGTTTCACCGTGGTAAAGAATAAGGGAAAGGTTGAAGTTAGAGGATGGGGGTAAAATTAGTTTCATGAAGCAAGGGATCTGGGTACTTGGAGAGTGGGCCTTGGTGGGATGGGTTCCAGGTGTGGCTGGTTGTGACTCAGTGCTGTGGGAGTTCAAGGGCTCATCGGGGTGGTCCAGTTGCAGGAGCGGGTGGAGGTTCCATTGCAGGGGGCTGAACAGGGGGGTGGTCTGGGTGCAAGGGTGGGGCTCTGGATGCACAGGGTGTGGCTCAGTGGGTTGAGGGTTCAAGTTGGGGGAGCTCAGCAGAGAATCTGGGTGCAGGGGTGGAGGTCCAGATGCAGGGGGTGTGGCTCTGCGGGGGGATCTGGGTGCATGGAGGTCCTGGATGCAGAGGGTGAGGGGGGCTCAACAGGGAGTGGTCTGGGTGCAGGGGTGTGGGTCCGGATGCAGAGTGGAGTGGCTCAGCAGGGGTCGAGATGCAGGGAGAGTGAGGCTTGGCAGGAAGGTCCAGATGCAGGGGGGCTCTGGATGTAAGGGCTGAGGCTCAGCGGGGTGGTCTGGGTGAGGGGGGGTCCAGATGCACAGATGTTGGGTGGACGGGGAAGCAGCTTCCTATACAGTGACCCCTCTTCTCCCGCAGCTGAGGAGTGATGGGGCAGTGTGTGTGTGCGCACGCAGAGCTTCTTGCAGCTGGGGGAGGTTTTTGAGGGGAAGTTAATCTGGTCCCAGTCCAGCTGCTCCTTGCAGGGGAAATGGAAGTCCCATCCTCCCCCACCACCAGCTCAGCTGGGATTAGCAGCAAAGCCCGGCACAGGGTAAGAGCCGCCGGCCAAGGGCTCCCCACCTCACAGTGATTTACCTCTCCACTGCCTGCTCTGGGCACCTGAAATGATGCACCTGCGCTGCTGGGGAAGGGTGAATGACTGCTCTTGTGGCTTCCCTGTCAGAAAGTCATTTTTCTACATGGAAGCAAAGAAATCTACGGGGGACATGAATTCTGTATGTGCACAGTCATGCAGAATTCCCCTAGGATATGGGACCTTAAATGAGGGGGTATATTCAAGACAGAGAAAATAGTGGGAAGAAGGAAAAGATCCTTAGGAAATCAGAAGAAACCTCTAGGTAGTGTAGAAATCTAAGTAGTGAATTTTAACTTTGGATGCTGATCAGTTTTACTTTTCAACTCAATTTTCATCAGTGAATTACCTAACAACCACTATCTCTGTAAGTAATCACAGCAAAATACTAACACCAAGTTCAACTACTTGAAGTGTGAACACTTCAACAGGAAGCTCAGTCACAATGTAAATTTCAGAAACAGACAAAGCAGTACAGTTAACCCATTTGAAAGCATTGCATAGTGTGCAACAATTCTCTCAGAATTTGTTTTCCACTGTTTCAAAAACTTCCAGCACATTTTCAGCACTACTACAGCCTACATAAGTTGTAACTTAGGATCCAACAATTAAGTACTACACTTCGCTGAGATTCACTCATGCCTATTGTAGATCTGAAACATGAAGCACTGAAATATGTATGACTTTAGCATACTTGCTAAAAACGAGTTAATGTTTGAGTGTCATACATATATAGAGAGAGAGTCTATTTTTCCAGCTGAAAAGAGTTACAATTAACATACAACATATAGCCGGAAGAATGTACAGCCATCACTGCAACAGGAAACTTTACACTCCTACTTATTATTAAAGTAGTGTGAAGCCTTGGAGTCCTGTTTGACTCATCACTAAGCCTAGACAGTCAGGTAGCACCAGTGACAAAAAGGGTCATCTTCCACCTGTTTCCATGTATTTGTCACTTTCAGATTATATTAGCTCAGTGAACTACAGTAATTAAATTAGGAGGTGCTCAGAAACAAAACTGTATGATAGATAAAAAGATGTCCATTAGGGAACTAACCCTACTACCCCGGGGGAGCAACAGAAACACCCCAGCAAGAGAACAAACATTTACATTTGGCTATGCCACAGAAAAAAGAGGCACTGGGATTCCTACCAGGTCATATCAACCACTGGTCAGTAGGTGTCCATATAAACTGGAAGCCTCTACTCCATCCTTAGACTAATAAAAAGGAGGATCACTCAGCATCAGTTGGGTAGCTACAGCAAAGGTATAAGATTTCTGCTGATTTGCTCCTTCATCACCCTCGTAACTTTTCCAAAGGAGAAGTGGACACTTCTATGCCCCTACCGCAGCTTTGTGCGATCGGATGGTCTCTATTAAATAACCTATGTTAACATCCTTTTATGTCCCTCTCCCACATGAGTAGCTTTACTGCTATTCAAAGCTGACTCAAAGTAAGATAGAGATGAGTATCAATTTCCCTGTCTCCTCAACTGTGATGCCACTTTGAACCTTGTTAATACACTCTAAAGCAGCTTGAGACCTGGTCTACATGGGGGGGGCGGGTAAATTCGGTTTAACTTACGCAACTTCAGCTACAAAAATAGCGTAGCTGAAGTTTACGTACTTAGAGCTACCTACTGCAGTGTCTTCACCGCGGTAAGTTGACTGCTGCCACTCCTCTATCAACTCCACCTATGCCTCTCACTCCAGTGCAGTACCAGAGTCAACAGGAGAGCTGCTCCGGTCAATTTATCACAATCAGACACGATAAATAGACCCCGCACTGGACTGACCGCTCCGGAGGTAAGTGTAGACATGCTCCAAAAGAGCTATAAGCAGCAATGGCAGCATTAGGTCACTACCATCTGTTCGCAGACTCAGGAAGATCTTACAGTCATTCCCTTTCAGAGTGTTCTAGAAACTGAAAGAGCTACAAATGTGTTTTTAAAAACTTACGTTCTGTTCAAATGGCTGGTTTAACCTTCTGTATGTGCAGCACACTTACCAAAACAAACAGATATTTCAATTCCTGATACAGTGTTACTCTCCTCTCCTGCATTTCTCCTAACCTTCTCTGCTTCCCCCTTCATTTGCTTCCACTCTGGTTTTCACATCTTCACTCATGCGGTCACTCTATATGTGCAACAGCCTTCTACTTCCTGTCCACTATGCAGCCTCCTCCTACTCCAAATCTCCCCAAGTTCAAATCCTTCCTTTGCTACGTCAGTGCCAATGATACCTCAACCTACTACATATGAGCTGTTACTCCCATGTTTGGTTTTGGATATGGAACCATAAACTCTCTAAAGCAGGAACTTTGTCTTCATATCTGTCAGAAAACACTTGATACATCATGTGTTTATGGTGTTACATGAGTTATTGCATACACACAACAGTTAAAGCTGTCCACAGCCTATTCTAACCCTAACATCTTTATACATTCAGTGTTCTGAAACAACTGCCTTTCATGCTTGATCCGTTCCCTGAAAATGATTTTTAAAACAGTTACAGCCCATTTTTTAAATGACTGCCAATATATTAAGTGAGACTTCATTTAGTAGTCAACTTCTTATACAAAAAATATAGTTAAATTGGGGGGGAGGAGGAATGGACATCCTGGCAAGTAGCATTTAATTAGGGGTTGTCTAGACTGTCACTTTACAGGGCTGCAACTTTCTCGCTCAAAGGTGTGAAAAAACATCCTCGAGCACAGCAAGTTTCAGCGCCAGTGTAGACAGTGCACCAGCGCTGGGAGCACAGTCGTGGAGGTGTTTTTTGTTGTTTTTTTTAAAAGAGCGCTGAGAGACTGCCATGACTACACAAACCACATTAAAGCGCTGTCCACTGTAGACTAGCCCTTACTAAACGCAGTGAAATCAGAAATGGTCATGAAGCTGGAAAAGAGCCAAATAACTAAAATGTTACCTGGGCAATTGCAGAAGTGTCACTGCTACAGTATCTGATGATACCACAGCAGCATCATTGGCACTGAACGCCTAGTAAGTATTCAAATTTCCTGTAGATTTAAACAGCATCTTTCAAAAAGGCATGGCATAGCAAAGCCCAGTTCAACACACACAAGTCACTACTTTTCAACTATTAGCTAGAGCCGCTGGAGCTCACAAACTCTGCCCCCATCAGTTACTTCCACTCTCTGAATCACATCCATAATGCACTGCAAAGTATAAAGAGCCCTTGCTTTTCCTTAGATGCACCTACACTAGCATCTGACTCACAGTTCTTCTCCTACTCCCCCAGCCTTATTCACTCTGTTCATTGCTAAATCAAGACAGCTCCAAAACATAAAGGTGTCAAGCACAGATTTTTTTAAACAACCCCTCCCAAAAAAGGAGATGACTCAAACAAGAAAGTCGCTGCCCAGCATGTTTATGCTGAAATTTGATAATACAAACAGTCTCAGCTGATGTTTCAACAACAAAACAACCTTGCATAGTCCCATTTTTCCCTCTGCTCATTTAAAACGTTCTATTCTTGCTATGGTTATTCCACCCTGGAAAGCAAAAGCAGAGAAGCTGTTTCCAGTGCCAGGAAACACAGTGGGCTAGGATTAGAAGAGCCAGCGTGAACAACAGATTTAAGGGAGAAAAGGCAGCGATTTTAAACTATTCCAGGAACTGATTAATAATGCTGAGGGGGCACACACCCTCCCCAAAACTGAGAGGTTGCTTCCTCCCTTTGACTCACTACTTTTCCCCCCAGACATCCTCCCCTTTCTCCAACTGGATGGGAGACTTGTTCCTCCCCCACTCCCTGCCCCCAACCCCAATCCAGAGCAGACAATTTTGGGGCAATGAGACCAGAGACCCTCAGGGCCAAGCAAGGGTGAAGGCTAGGAACACAAACAGCTGAAAAGGGGATTAGAGACCTCCAGGAAAGGACCCACACACACCCCGAAAAGAGAAAGAAGTGGACGGAGAGGAGCCCCAGAGGAGTGGAAGGGCCCCGGGGGAGCAGGGGTGGGGACGGAGAGGGGCCCCGAGGGAGCAGGGGGGACTGGAGGGGAGCTCGGCCTCGGAGGGGTTGAAGGGCCCCGCGGGAGCGGGGGGACGGAGAGGAGCCTCGGGGGGGTGGAAGGGCCCCGGGAGAGCAGAGAGGGACGGGAGGGGAGCTCGGCCTCGGAGGAGTTGAAGGGCCCCGCGGGAACGGGGGGATGGAGAGCAGCCTCGGGGGGGGGGGGTGGAAGGGCCCCGAGGAGCAGGGGTGGGGACGGAGAGGGGCCCCGAGGGAGCAGGGGGGACTGGAGGGGAGCTCGGCCTCGGAGGGGTTGAAGGGCCCCGCGGGAACGGGGGGACGGAGAGCAGCCTCGGGGGGGGGTGGAAGGGCCCCGGGGGAGCAGGGGTGGGGATGGAGAGGGGCCCCGAGGGAGCAGGGGGGACTGGAGGGGAGTTCGGCCTCGGAGGGGTTGAAGGGCCCCGCGGGAACGGGGGGACGGAGAGGAGCCTCGGGGGGGTGGAAGGGCCCCGGAGGAGCAGGGGGGACAGCGAGGAGCCCCAGAGAAGTGAAAGGGCCCCGGGGGAGCAGGGGTGGGGACGGAGAGGGGCCCCGAGGGAGCAGGGGGGACTGGAGGGGAGCTCGGCCTCGGAGGGGTTGAAGGGCCCCGCGGGAACGGGGGGACGGAGAGGAGCTTCGGGGGGGTGGAAGGGCCCCGGAGGAGCAGGGGGGACGGAGAGGAGCCCCAGAGGAGTGGAAAGGCCCCGGGGGAGCAGGGGTGGGGACGGAGAGGGGCCCCGAGGGAGCAGGGGGGGACTGGAGGGGAGCTCGGCCTCGGAGGGGTTGAAGGGCCCCGCGGGAGCGGGGACGGAGAGGAGCCTCGGGGGGGTGGAAGGGCCCCGGAGGAGCAGGGGGGACGGAGAGGGGCCCCAGAGAAGTGAAAGGGCCCCGGGGGAGCAGGGGGGACGGAGAGGAGCCTCGGGGGGGTGGAAGGGCCCCGGAGGAGCAGGGGGGACGGAGAGGGGCCCCAGAGAAGTGAAAGGGCCCCGGGGGAGCAGGGGTGGGGACGGAGAGGGGCCCCGAGGGAGCAGGGGGGGCTGGAGGGGAGCTCGGCCTCGGAGGGGTTGAAGGGCCCCGCGGGAGCGGGGGGACGGAGAGGAGCCTCGGGGGGGTGGAAGGGCCCCGGGAGAGCAGAGAGGGACGGGAGGGGAGCTCGGCCCCGGGGGACGGGAGAGGTGGAAGGGCCCCGGGGCCGCAAGTGAAGCCAAAGCCCCTACAGCTGGAGGCGGGACGGGTCCACTCACCGGCTCAGGGGCGGGAAGCGGCACCCGGTCCCCGGCTGCTCTGGCTGCGGCTGCCCCATCCCCAGCTCCCGGCGATGCTCCCACCAACCGTCCCGCCCCACGGCAACGCGCTACGTCACCACGCAGGCAACGAGGTAGGTCATGCACAGTGATGTCAGGGGGCTGAGCCAGCTCAGGACACGCCCCTCGGTAGTGGGCGGAGCCCTCTCCCTACATCAGCGCAAGCCCCGCCCCTCGTGGGAACCGGCCCCCCTTTCCCCCCCTCCGCTCCCCTTAGCTGAAACAGAGATTTGGGTTTAGGGGAGTTGCCGGGTGCTAGTTTGGCCCTACCTGACTGAGTGAGGAGGGGTATTCATTTCATAGTGTCCACACTGATCAAGTGTCAAAGGTTTTGCGGCATCATTTGCCATTGCACACAGAAGGACTAAAACCTACAACAGGAAAACCCAGAGCTAAGGTTGCCCACTGTCTAATTGCACAGAACCAAACACCCTTTTCCCGCCCCTTCTCCAAGGCCATGCCCTCTGCTCACTGCATGCCCCCCACCCTCTGTAACTCGCTCTTCCTCACCCTCATTCCCTCATTTTCACCGTGCTCGGGCAGGAAGTTATGTTGTGGGAGGGAGGGAGGGATCCAGCTGCGGGTGTGGGCTCTGTGGTAAGGCCAGGGATGATACTGTGGGGCCACAGTATTCCTGCCAGCAAATTAAAAATGTATTGATTGGATGAATGGATGATAAGGTGGATAGAAAGCTGGCTAGATCATTGGGCTCAGCAAGTAGTGCTCAATGGTTCGATGTCTAATTGGCAGCCGGTATCAAGCAGAGTGTCCAAGGGGTTGGTCCCGCGGCCGGTTTTGTTCAATATCTTCGTTAATGATCTGGATGATGGGATGGATTGCACCCTCAACAAGTTTGCAGATGACACTAAGCTGGAAGGAGAGGTAGATAAACTATACGGTAGGGATAGGGTCTGGAGTGACTGACACAAATTGGAGGATTGGGTCAAAAGAAATCTGATGAGATTCAGCAAAGACAAGTGTAGAGTCTGCACTTGGGATGGAAGAATCCCATGTACTGCTACAGGCTGGGGATCAACTGGCTAAGCAGCAGTTCTGCAGAAAAGGACCTAGGGATTACAGTGTTCGAGAAGCTGGTTATGAGTCAACAGTGTGCCCTTGTTGCCAAGAAGGCTAACAGCATATTGGGCTTCATTAGTAGGAGCATTGCCAGTAGATTGAGAGAAGTGATTATCCCCCTCTATTTGGCACTGGTGAGGCCACATCTGGAGTATTGCATCCAGTTTTGGGTCCCCCACTACGGAAAGGATGTGGACAAATTGGAAAGAGTCCAGCGGAGGGCAACAAAAATTATTAGGGAGCTGGGGGAGAGACTGAGAGAAGAGACGTCTGCAGAAGAGTGAGTGGGAGATTTGATAGCAGTCTTCAACTACCTGTAGGGGGATTCCAAAGAGCATGGACCTAGGCTGTTCTCAGTGGTGGCAGATGACAGAAAAAGAAGCAATGGTCTCAAGTTGCAGTGGAGGAGGTCTAGGTTGGATATTAGAAAATCTTTCACTAGAAGTGTGTTGAAACACTGGAATGGATTACCTAGGGAGATGGTGGAATCTCCATCCTTAGGGGTTTTTAAGGCCCGGCTTTACAAAGCCCTGGCTGGGATGATATAGTTGGTGTTGGTCCTGCTTTGAGCAGGGGGTTGGACTAGATGACCTCCTGAGGTCTCTTCCAACCCTAATCTTCTACGATTCTATGAGGGGTTTGGGATACAGGAAGTGGCTCCAGGCTGGGGCGGGAGATGGTGAGGGGTGCAGGCTCCGGGTGGCGCTTACCTCAGTAGGCTCCCTGAAAGTGGCAACATGTCCCTCTGCTCCTAGGTGCAGGGGAAGCCAGGTGGCTCTGTGCGCTGCCTTCACCCACAGGCACCACCTCCCAATGGGAGCTGCGGAGCTGGCGTTGCGGGCAGCTTGTGGAGCCCCCCTTGCCGTCCATCCACTGAAGAGACTGTAGGAACTTGCCGGTCGTTTCCAGGGAGCTGCACAGAGCCAGGTAGGGAGCCTGCCAGCCCCGCAACCAGAACATCACAACCAGATGTTCTGGTTGAAAACTGGACATTTGTCAACCCTACCCAGAGCATCATCAACTCCTGCAGCTGCAGATGACCCCAATACTCCCTGGCACCTTAGCAGAAGTAAGGTTAAATCAGTTGAAGCTTTTCTGGAGGGGTGACACAGACAGGAACAGGGAAAACACACACAGGCACATACGATTTCAATCTTTATTCAAGATAACCCAGAAGTGACAGGGGTTAGTCTGCACTATTTTTGGGCGGGGTGGGGATGAGATCTTCAGCGTTAACCCGAAGTGCCTACCAGCATGGTTTTTATGCTTTGGGGAGGAGGGTATATATGGAGTCCTGGAAGACCTTTAGCCATCCCTGACTACAAGAATGAACATACAGTGCTGTGCGCTACACACATTGAAACAGTTCAATAGCTGTCTCTTGTCTCTGCTGCACTCATCCAGCCAGGCTGAAAATCTTGATTTAGGCAGCTGAGGGCAGTCTCTGAAATACAGTGAACCATCTGCTCTCTGGACAGCCTCCTTTTGGATGAGACCGGTGTTATATTTGGAAGAGAAGGAAGAATAAGAGGTAGCAGATACAGGAGAAAGTAACTTCAAGTACTGTACTCTCCAGTAAATGGACAGTGTGCTCAAAGGTGTAGTGCATAACCCATCTATTTTGTGGGTTTCTGAAAGGCTGTAACTGCTCAATGTAAGCACTAATCAAGCTGGAAAGCAGAAGACCCACAAAATCCTTGTACGTAGCCCAGTCACTTGCATTACTGCTTCCTGGATCATATTGTTATGCTGGAAGGTGTTAATGGCTGCTATTAATCACAGGTCTGAAGCTGATGGGTGTGCTAAGGGTGTGCAGTAGGGCTGGATGGTTAGTGGTGGTAATGCCGGGAGCTGGGGAAGGGACAGCTGCCACCAGAGCAGCCAGCAACCCTAAGGTCCTTAGGAGGCAAATGGGGAGCCTGAGCAAATAAATTATGTAGTCTGATTTCCATCAGGGCCAAGCAGGCCCCACACAGCCTAGCCCAGAGGACTACACCTTAGTGCTAGCTTTGCCTTATCCCTGTGTCTTTATTTTTGTGTTGAGTACACCTCAGCTGGAATAGAGAATCAGGCCTACTGAATGAATTTGGCCTATGGTAGCTTGCCCTAGTTGTTTTAGCTCTGATACTTTGCTTCTACTCCCCTTCTTGTGATGTGAGATCCTTCTGCGGTGGGAACAGCATTATTAATGCTGTACAATAGACCCTACCAGCAGGGTGTACTGATTAGAAGGATACACGGATCAAACAATGTACCTTTTAGAAAAGACGGAAGCAACATGGTGGATTTGTTTCAAGACAATGCCACAGATCAGAACCCAACAGAGATTACATTCAGCTGATCTGTGACATTATCCAATGTGACTGTGCCAGGGTATTTTTAGAAGTTGTAGCCCTTTGTGTGGAAGCTGATTTGATGAAAAAAGTGGCCTTGATCTGTGTTTGTCTGATGCAATTAATGTAGTAATGGTGGAAAAGTCTGAAATTTATACAATGACTCATTAAAAATAATACCCATCTCTTTTGACGTTAACATTCATATTTCTTCTTAAATCACATGTATTAATCTACGCTGGCCAATATTCCTCCCTCTACTCGTCTTCCTCTGTCCCTCCTCCCTCCCCCCATCAAATCACAGCAGGCCAGTATAGCTGGAGGCAAAAAGAGAACTCTGATTATGCTATGTTAGGGTGTGGAGAGTGGCATGAGCTGCATTTTGAATTTAAGCACTGCCAGCTGAATTTATAGTCAAAGGAGGACCAGCAAGAACATGGATCTTGACATGCTAAAAGAACCTAAAGGCAGTAAAGAAAAAAATCTGAGGATCCTTTCACGCTAAAGCTAATAACCACCATTGACAATGGCACTGCTGAGCTGTGGAAGCAGAATTATATGGTGGGTGTTTCACCCTTTAATAGCACCCCATTAATGCTCCATTAAATGGAGTGGCCAGTTTCAATAGTCAAAGGACATCTTATGCTTCTTCATAAATGATTAGTCCTCTAAGGTTCTCTGCTGTGTACAGCATGAAGATTTCAAGGATCTAGAGAAGTGGTTCTCAGCCAGGGTATGTGTACCCATGGGGGTACGCAGAGGTCTTCCAGGGTGTACATCAACTAACTATTTGCCTAGTTTTACAAAAAGCTGCCTAAAAAGCAGTAGTGAAGTCAGCACAAACTAAAATTTCACATAATGGCTTGTTTATACTATTCTATATACTATACACTGAAATGTAAGTACAGTATTTATATTTATACGGTAAAAATGAGAAAGTAAGAAATAGTGTGCTGTGACAATTTTATATTTTTATGTCTGATTCTGTAAGCAAGTAGTTTTTAAGGGAGGTGAAACTTGGGAGTATGCAAGACAAATTAGACTCCTTAACAGGGTACAGTAGTCTGGAAAGGTTGAGAGCCACTGATCTAGAGCTAATGTCAAGTAACTTACGGACAAAAGGTAGGTTTTTTTTTGTTCTGTTGTTTTCCTTTATTGTTTTTACAAATTTAGAAACAAGAATGTTTTAATCATGTTTTAAAACATCTGTTTAAACTATTTATGGGGCTATAAACATCTCTCTTTGGCAATGAAATTGCAAACACTAGGATCCTGTGTCTGTGCATAAGAACCAGAGAGTGAAACTGTTGGGTCCAGTTTCATTGCCTAAAACTAGAGGAATATACGAAGTAAACAAACAACATAAGTGGTGAGACGCAAATATGATTTTTCGTTCTGGTTGTATTTATCATTTCATAAGAAATGAACCATTCAATAGCTTACTGATGTCAGACCCCAGGTAGGCATTAGTTTGGCTTTTTATATAAGAATAACAACATCACTAACAACCCTGTTAAAAATGCAAAAGCTCCCAAATCATCTGTGGTTTTAATTATTATGCAAAAATGACAAATCAGGCTTTCAAGCAAGTAATTATAACATGACTATATGGTTTTGAAGGCTCCAACGTGCATCAGCTGTATTGCCAGAAACGGCAACAGAGATTGAGATGAAATCCATTGCACAAACCTGGGGATCTGAACTCTACCAAACTTTGGAAGTAGAGGGGTTTGAAATCAAGATGGTGACCCTGACTTCCCAGCTTGGGTCCCTCTGTAACTCATCTATATTACGACTCATTGACAGAAATACCAAGGCCAGGTCTACACTACAAATTTACATTGGTATAACTACATAGCTCGGTAGTGTGAAAAATCCACACACCCCTGAGCGATGCAGTTATGCCAGTCTGACCCCCAGTATAGACAGCTTCTCCTGCTGACATAGCTACCATCTCTTGGGAAGGTGGATTAACTATGCCAATGGGAGAAGCTTTCCCATCAGTGTAGTAGTATCTTCACTGAAGTGCCGCTGCAGGGTTTTAAGTATAGACCTGCCCCAAGAACTTCATCAAAACAGAACTAATGCTTAGGGGATTGGGAAATTCCTTTGCCCTGTTGAAGTCTGGTCTGTTCTCTTGGCTATGCTTTTGAAGTGTGTCTGATAAAGGATACAGGAGATATGTTCCTGAATTTTGCCTTAGCAGGCAACTAATGAATGGCAATTAGTCATTTTATTTAGCTGCTCAGTCAGTGTTTACTTTGCATGGAAGAGACCTAATAAGAACTATACACACAGCATAGTACAACCCAAGGAAATACAAAATCACCTAACAGGATTTATCAGAGCCTGTGAATGGAGTCTCTTCTGGATTGCATTTAGATGTACCTGGAACAGATAATAGTGCTTAAATAGTCTCTGTCAGTATATTCTTCTCAAATCTTCGCTTTGGCTTCTTACCCCAGTTCACCTCTTCCTTCTCTTCCCTTCAAGGGATATCGAGAGAACAGTAGAGATGGGGACTGACCCTACTGCGTGCTCTGATGGAGCATAGCCTATTGAATCTGGAGCTTGCTTTGCTAGCTCAGTAGTATTTGGGCACCTCAGAGTCTCTCCACTTCTCCCTCACCCAACTCCTTTAGCAGGCAGCAGCATGTTGAAAAATCCTGGAGAAAAAACACACAGATATCTGGTACAAAGCAACCTCCTGCCAGCACCCACATTGGTCTCATCCTTACAGCCACGCCACCTTGGGCTGTGATCTCATCAGATCTCCCAAACTCGGGGAAGAACTTCATCAGCACTTAACTGGGAGACGTCTAAGTAAAACAGAGGCTGCAGGAAGTAATACGGATGCCTCAGCAGATGGCACTCTTCCTTCAGAGTCAAGGCAGAATCAATGCCCAATCCTTGTGCGTGGGGGTGCCGTGTTGTTTGCGGTGTTGTTTTATTTCTCATGCAAAAGACAGAGAGAGGTCTTGATGCTGGCAAATAATATAGATTCCCTGGGAACTGGGCCATTAGTTTTTGTTCCTTGGTTTAAATCCAGCTGAGTTAGTACATTTGGTCTCTGTACATCCCCCTGTGGTTTCAATTAGATTCCGCTTTTTGTCCATGAATGTTGTATAGTTTTGCTGTGTGCTATTAAACAGCTACTACTTTCCACCCCAGAGATGGTTGCATTTCAGAGGTTCATACATGTGTGTGTCTTCTCCCACTGTTTCTTCCCTTATTTACACCACTAAATTCTGCAATGCAAGCATGTGGGTTACACGTCCAATTATCCCAAAGTCCCACCCAATATTTGGACATATATAAATAGACAGTTCTGGTAATTTGTCTATACAGATATGTTACATACATGCACAAAGTTAGGCATGAAGTTGCATTTTGATTTTTTTTTAATGTTAGATGCACAATTGCACATGTAAAGCTTGTCAGGCAAAATGTGTTTCATTATCACCCTCCCTTGATAGATTCCATCCTTAGCAGCATTTGCTCAAGTGTAGGCGGGGACAGTATCTGTTCTTTTAAAATTAAAAATAAACCAGCACAGTTAGCCTTGTTAGCAAACACAATGCCGATCACTTGAGCATATTTTTTTTTTTACTTCCGTCACTCTCATTCCAGCAAAAATGTCAGCAGTCATAATAATGCTGCTTTTGTTATCATGGCAGGAACAAAAAGTGCTGTGCAGCAAAGCTTACCATTACAAAAAAAGAAATGCGTCCTGCAGGGTTTAACTGAAAATGGGCCAGCAAAGTATAAAAAGCAGGAGGGGGATCAGAAGTTCACTAACAGGATTTTCAGAAATGTGCATGCAATAATCTTACTTTAATGGCAAAACCACACCTGGTAATTGGGTAAATCTGGAGAGACTAGATAATATGAGAGCCAAGGTTTTTTTTGAGACTTTTCCACTATAAGCTAGTGATGAGCCAACTTCAAAAGGGACTCAAAATATAGACCCAATAATCACAGACGTTTGAACTAGAGCAGGAAAGGGCAAACTACAGCCCACGGGCCGGATCCTGCCCATGCGGGCTTTCAATCCAGCCCGCAGGCTTGCCAGCCCCGTGGCACAGCAGGGCTAAGGCTGGCCCCGCACCGCTCCTGGAAGCGGCTGGCACCACGTCCCTGCGGCCTTGGGGGTGGGAGGGCAGAGCGCTCCGTGCACTGTACTCGCCTGTCAGCACTTCCCCCGCAGCTCCCATTGGCCAGGAACAGGGAACCGCAGCCAGTGGGAGCTTCGGGGGTGGTACCTGCAGGCGACGGCAGTGCACAGTGAACCACCTGCCCCACCCCACCCCCAGGAGCCACTGCTGGACATGCGGGCCACTCCGGGAGCAGCATGGGGCTAAGGTAGGCAGGGAGCCTGCCTTAGCCATTCTGTGCGCTGCTGCCACCCCAGAGTTGCTTGAGGTAAGCAGTGCCGGGTTCGAGCCCACACCCCAACCCCCTGGCCTGAGCCCTCTCCTGAACTCCGCACCCCCTCCTGCACTCCAACCCTCTGCCCTGAGCCCCCTGCCACACCCTCCACCCCTCCTGCACCCCAACCCCCTGCCCTGAACCCCCTGCTGCACCCCACACGCCTCCTGCACCCCAATCCCTTGCCCTGAGCATCCTGCCACACCCCACACTCCCTCCCAGACTCCAATCCCCTGCCCTAGCCCTACATTCATGGCCCTTCATACAGCTTCCACACCCAGATGTGGCCCTTGAGCTAAAAAGTTTGCCCACCCCTAAACTAGAGGGTGATCCAAGCAAGTAGGAGTCAGATCCAGATGTGAACTTTGAACCTCTAATGGATTAGCTCAAAACTCCAGAATCCAAATGCACCCAAACTTTGGGGATACTCAGAACCATATTGATCTGGACCTGAACTTTACAGCTGGCCTTTCTCTTTCTGTTTACAGAATCATAGAAATGCAGGGCTGGAAATGACCTAGGGAGGTCATCTAGTCCAGCCCCCCATACTGAGGCAGGACAACGTAAATCTAAATCATCCCTGACAGGTGTTTGTCAAATCTGTTCTTAAAAAACTCCAATTATATGGATTTCACAATGTCCCTTGGTAACCTATTTGAGTACCTAACGATCCTTATAGTTAGAAAGTTTTTTCCTAATATCTAACCTAAGGGCTTGGCTACACTTCCGAGTTAGAGCGCATTTAAGCAGCCCTGGGTGCCCTAACTCATGCTGCGTCCACATTGGCAAGGCACGAAGAGCTCCCGGACTCTGTGGCTGTAGTGCTCCCGGTAATCCACTTCCACAAGAGGCATAACGCTTGCTGTGCCCTGACTGGAGTGCCGTGGCGCCAATGTGGACGCCCTGGTCTATTAATGCACTCTGACTGGCCTCCAAAAGTGTCCCACAATTCCTGTTCTAGTCACTCTGGTCAACACTTTGAACTCTACTGCCCTGCTCTCAGGTGACCAACCGTCAGACCCGCCCTTTAAATTATCTGGGAATTTTGAAAATCCCCTTCCTGTTTGCTCAGCAAGGTGTGGAGTCCTCTGGACGTTCTCCAGTTTGTCCCCATCTTTCCAGGTGAGGCCTCACCAGTGCTGAGTAGAGTGGAAAATTACCTCCCATCCCTTACACATGACAATCCTGTTAATACACCTCAGAATATTAATTTTTTTTGCACCTGCATCACATTGTTGACATACTCAATTTGTGATCCCACTATAACCCTCAGGACATTTTTAATAGTTCTACCACCTACTCTGGTATTCCCTGTGTTGTAGTTGTACCTTTGAATTTTTCCTTCCTAAGTGTAGTATTTTGCACTTGTCTTTATTGAATTTCATTTTGTTGATTTCAGACCAATTCTCCAATTTATCAAGGTTGTTTTGAATTTTAATGAAAATGCAGCAAAGAGTCCTGTGGCACCTTTGTCAGTTAGTCTATAAGGTGCCACAGGACTCTTTGCTACTTTTACAGATCCAGACTAACACGGCTACCCCTCTGATTAATGAAAATGTTGACTAATACCAGATACAGGACTGACCCCTGCAGGACCCCGCTAGATATGCCCTCCCAATTTGACAGCAAACCTTAATAACTATTCTCTGAGTACGTTTGTTCAACCAGTTATGCACCCACCTTACAGTAAATTAATCTGGACCACAATTTTCTAGTTTGCTTATGAGAATATCAGGTTGGACTGTGTCAAAAGCCTTACTAAAATCAAGGTATGTCACATTTAGCTCCTATCCACTAGGCCAGTAACCTTATCAAAGAAAGAAATTAGGTTGGTTTGGCATGATTTGTTCTTGACAAATCCATGTTGGTTTTTACTTATCACCTTATTATCCTCCAAGGGCTTTCAAACTGATTGCTTAATAATTTTTTTCACTATAGAATCATGGAAGAGTAGGGTTGGAAGAGACCTCAGGAGGTCATCTAGTCCAACCTCCTGCTCAAAGCAGGACCAACACCAACTAAATCATCCCAGCCAGGGCTTTGTCAAGCTAGGCCTTAAAAATCTCTAAGGAAGGAGATTCCACCATCTCCCTAGGTAACCCATTCCAGTGCTTCACCACCTACCTAGTGAAACAGTGTTTCCTAATATCCAGCCTAGACCTCCCCCACTGCAACTTGAGACCATTGCTCCTTGTTCTGTCATCTGCCACCACTGAGAACAGTCGAGTTCCATCCCCTCTGGAACCCACCTTCAGGTAGTTGAAAGCAGCTATCAAATCCCTCCTCACTCTTCTCTTCTGCAGACTAAACAAGCCAGTTCCCTCAGACTCTCCTCATAATCATGTGCTCTAGCCCCCTGATAATTTTTGTTGCCTTCTGCTGGACTGTCTCCAATTTGTCCACATCCTTTCTGTAGTGGGGGGCCCAAAACTGGACACAATACTCCAGATGTGGCCTCACCAGTGCTGAATAGAGGGGAACAATCACTTCCCTCAATCTGCTGGCTGTGCTCCTGCTAATACAGCCCAATATGCTGTTAGCCTTCTTGGCAACAACGGCACACTACTGACTCATATCCAGCTTCTCATCCACTGTAATCCCCAGGTCCTTTTCTTCAGAACTGCTGCTTAGCCAGTCGATCCCCAGTCTGTAGCAGTGCATGGGATTCTTCCGTCCTAAGTGCAGGACTCTGCATTTGTCCTTGTTGAACCTCATCAGATTTCTTTTGGCCCAATCCTCCAATTTGTCACGGTCACTCTGGACCCTATCCCTACCCTACAGTGTATCTCCCTCTCTCCCCAGCTTAGTGTCATCTGCGAACTTGCTGAGGGTGCAGTCCATCCCATCATCCAGATTGTTAATAAAGATGTTGAACAAAACAGGACCCAGGGCTGAACTACCCATTTTGGTGTCCTACACAGCCCCCTTGCGGGAAGGCTGTGTGGGGCCCCAGGCCTCTGCAGGGGAGGGCTGGGGGACTGGGTGGAAACTGCCCCACGGCCCCAGCCCACTCTGCTCTGGTCCGCTCCCCTGGCTCCCAGCCTTGGGGGGTGAGGGGGAACTGCCCCTCAGCACTCACCGGTGGTGTGGCTGGGAGCCAGGGGAGCGGAGAAGGCTGAGGCCGGGTCGCTCAACTTACCACGTGGTGCGTACAGGCCTGATCCCTGCAGCAGTCCTCAGGGGAGTGGGGGCGGGGATGGGGCAGAGCAGGGGCAGGAAGAGGCGGGGAGGAGCAGGGGTGGGGGTATCATAACCTTATTCCCAGATCTGGACCTTAGCGTCCAAAATATGGGGGTTAGCATGAAAACCTCCAAGCTTAGTTACCAGCTTGGACCTGGTACTTGCTGCCACCACCCAAAAAATTAGAGTGTTTTGGGGCACTCTGGTCCCCCTGAAGAACCTTCCCTGGGGACCCCAAGACCCAAATCCCTTGAGTCTCACAACAAAGGGAAATAATCCTTTTTCCCTTCCCCCCTCCAGGTACTCCTGGAGAGATACCCAGACACAAGCTCTGTGAAACTACACAGAGTGAATTCCCCTCTCTGTTCCCAGTTCTGGAACAAAAAGTACTTTCCTCTTCACCCAGAGGGAATGCAAAATCAGGCTAGCCAATTCAACACACACACAGATCTCCCCGATCTCTTCCTCCCACCGATTCCCTGGTGAGTACAGACTCAATTTCCCTGAAGTAAAGAAAAACTCCAACAGGTCTTAAAAGAAAGTTTTATATAAAAAGAAAGAAAAACACATACAAATGTGCTCTCTGTATTAAGATGATACAACACAGGGTCAATTGCTTAAAAGAATATTGAATAAACAGCCTTATTCAAAAAGAAGACAAATCAAAGCACTCCAGCACTTATATTCATGCAAATACCAAAGAAAAGAAAACCATAGAACTTACTATCTGATCTCTTTGTCCTTACACTTAGAAACAAAAGATTAGAAAGCAGAACTACTTCTCCAAAGCTCAGAGACAGCAGGCAGAGAGAAAACAAAGACCCCAGACACACAATTCCCTCCACCCAAAGTTGAAAAAATCCGGTTTCCTGATTGGTTCTCTGGTCAGGTGTTTCAGGTGAAAGAGACATTAACCCTTAGCTATCTGTTTATGACAGGGGGCCATGGGGAAGAGGCAGAGCAGGGGCTGGAGCAGCACGCAGCTACGCAGGGCACCAGGAAATGTGGTGCCCCAAATTTCCTGGTGCCCTACGGACTGACTCCTGGGGCAGTCTGCTTGATACCAGCTGCCAACTGTAGCAGGGCCGGCTCCAGTTTTTTTGCTGCCCCAAGCGGCGAAAAAAAAAAAGAAGAAAAAGAAAAGAAAAACCCGATTGAGCTGCCACTGTAGTGCTACCGAAGAGGAAGACAGGGAGTGAAGGGCCCACTGCCGAATTGCTGCCAAAGACTGAAGCAGAACGATTGAGCTGTCACCAAAATGCCACTGACCCGGACTTGCCGCCCCAACAACGGACGGACTGCCACCCCTTTCTATTGGTTGCCCCAAGCACCTGCTTCCTTCGCTGGTGCCTGGAGCCAGCTCTGGCAACTAGACATCAAGCCATTGATCACTACCCGTTGAGCCCAACAATCTAGCCAGCTTTCTATCCACCTTATACTCCATTCATCCAATCCATACTTTTTTAACTTGCTGGCAAAAATACTATGGGAGACCATATCAAAAGCTTTGCTAAAGTCAGGATATATCACGTCCACTGCTTTCCCCATCTCCTCAGAGCCAGTTATCTCATCATAGAAGGCAATCAGGTTGGTCAGGCATGACTTGCCCTTGAGGAATCCATGCTGACTATTCCTGATCACCTTCCTCTCCTCCAAGTGCTTCAAAAATAGTTTCGTTGAAGATCTGCTCCATGATTTTTCCAGGGACTGAGGTGAGGCTGACCGGTCTGTAGTTCCCCAGGTTCTCCTTCTTCTCTTTTTTAAAGATGGGCACCATATTTGCTCTTTCAATGTGTCAAAGTTAAGCTGACTGGTCTATAATTCCCCGTGTTCTTCTTTTCCCCTTTAAAGATAGGTACTATGTTTGGCTTTCTCCAGTCTTCTAGGACCTCACCTGCCCTCTGAGTTCTCAAATATAATTACTAATGGTTCAGAAGGTGGGTGTTTAGTCCTTTCTGAAAATCAGGCCCCTCTCTGGAGTCTCAAGTTGGGGCACCTATAATCACTACACAATTTTGAACATTTAGGCTAGATTTATAACATTTATTTTAAAGGTTTCTACTGGCCATGGACTTTCTAGGATTTATTGTTGCTCTAAGGCTTATTTTAAAATAATGGTATGTTTGGTTTTTTAAAGCAGTTGCAGGTACAAGAGAATACTAAAATCGCTATTGTGGCTTTTCATAAGCTCTTGTAAAGGAAAAGCTTCTATGCTCTGTTTGCTGGCATCACTGTTTGCCTGAGCCCTGCCTCCCCTCCTTCATCCCGGCAGAGCTGGCATCGCCGCTTGCTCCCCTCCCCTCCAGCACATTCCTCCACACCCCTGCTTTTTTTGACAAAAGTGGGTATTTGTCCCATTTGTTCTTAACTTGATCAAAAAAAGTCAGGACGGCTGGGACAGGGCTCAAAAAAGGGACTGTCCTGGCCAAAACAGGAAGTATGGTTACCTACACTTCCAAGACCTCCCTGCTTTAGGAAGGAGGGATTTCCATAGGTAGAATTATACAAACAGTGCTCCCTCCAATCCTGTCCTGCAAATACCAAGCTCCAGCAACCTATTCCCTCTGATCTCTGAAGACAAGATGGTTGATTGGGGCCTTGGAGCTTTTGCAGCCACTATTTAAAAGGCTCTAAAAGTTTCCAGTCAAAGCTTTGAGAGCCAGATTTTCAAAGCCAGCCATGTGCAGTTGCATGCATAGATTTGTGAAGGACTTATTGTCATGTGCAAGTGCCCTGTGCCCAATGTGTGTGCAAAAATATGTGATTATGTGCGCTGACTGATTCTCTGTTTATATAACCTGCACAGTCCTAACTGTGAAAACCTGGCGTTGGATATATTTAATCAGTCTACACATTTTGGCAGGGGCAGGTGCTGGCAATACAGCTCCCTGGTTAGAACTGGGCTGAGGGGGTGGGGCTAAGAACTGGAGCTGGGGGCCAAAGTTTGGAGTTGAAGTTGGAAACCAGAGCCAAGGGTCACTGCAAGAATCAGGAACCAGAGGCTGGGACCAGGAAGGGAACATAAGGCTGGAGCAGCAGGACAGGAACAAGGCAGGGACAAGAGCAATCACAGCTGCAGGCAGAAGCATTGAGCAGCTAGTGAGCGGCTGCAGCTGTTGAGCTTAAAAGCAGGCCTCCCTTTGGCCAATCAGGTGATCTTACCACAATGCAACTGACCTCGTTAATCAACCTGGAGGCTAGCCTGACTAGTCCCCAGGCTCAGAGGAAAGTGCTCAATCTTGACACATTTTCTTGCTTCCTTCTCCTTCCCCTCCCTGGTAACTTCCATCATTCTTCTCAGATTTGCCTGATATTATTCCCCTTGCTTCACTGAAGGAGACCAGATATGTATTTCTGTTCTTCAAGGAAGATCATGTTATGGGGGACGAAAAGATTAGAAATGATTAACAAAATGGTTTCCAGAATAAATGCACTGAGGGTGATTCATGTGGCCTAGCTTGCGCCTAGCTTAATAAGGTTGAGACCACGACTGAGATGATCCAGGCTGGACACTTAGAGCAATTGAGACACCAGGGCAGGTTTGCCTAAGAGGTTAATTCTTCTCTCAGCAGAGCTTTGCTTACAGGGGGAAAGTGAGCTAATTAATGCATTGTTCAACACAACTTAGTACCAGCATAGAGAAAGGAAGTTGGGTTTTAAAACATGTTAGACAGTCATGGTTTAACAAGGTTGGTGTATATATACATATCTGTGCATCCTGTCTTCCACAAGAAGAGAGATGCCAGACCCACAGAAATGGGTGCTTTTCTGTAGCACCTACTACCTCATTTAGCAGGATTGTTCATTTTGTTAACCAGGGGGAGCGGTTTCTTATGGAGCTGAGGTTTGCAAGTTGCTGGCAGTCTGCAGTTAGGTGATGATCCTGGTGTCTGATGGACTGGTACTTACACTGCAATTCCTCTCTATGGTGATGTGAGTTACTATGCAGGCACAGGGGGAGAACACATGCCCAGAGAGGAAACATTCCAGTTTGTTTTGAATCTTCTCCTTGATGAAGCAGAAAACCCCACAGAACAAGACAAAAACCAGGCTGTGCTGTATTTAGTTCTGTTCATGATCCAGAACGCCCAGAGCATATTGCAAATATGGTAAATTAAATCTGATTTTCATGCAGTTTTGCATGCATGCCGGAAAGTAGGAGCAGGGATTGGGGGAGGCATTTATTTCCTTTGAATACTATTGGACCTTATGTAACCCCTAAACCATTCTGAAATGCTCAGTCAGTCTCAACATGATTGTTAGGACATGCTGTAGGGGCTCCCTCTGGTGGATAATGATAGAAAATTTCAGTGAACAGTTTTATGTAACTGTAAAGCACTAAACCAGGGATTGGATTTCACTCTGAAGAATTGACTGTCCCATGGAAAAGCTCTCACTGGGACCTGAACTAGACTCTTAATGAGCAACATCTAATAAAAAACAATAGGGTAACAATGGTGCAGCATAGCAAAATATCTCCCATACCATATGAAACAGGATGGAATCATAAATGCATGTTTCAATTCCACTTCTTCCAAATCTTCCTCCAGAATCAAACAGAACCCACCCATACCCTTCCCAATTTTCCCTGTCTCTGTAATTTTTATGGAGCCTCATCCTGTCTAGGCATCCATTCAAGGTGTTTCACAAGCTCTACACAAATCCTTCCACTCCCACTGCACAGATCACCTGCACCAAACCTATTTACTCCAGCTTTGTTCAGGGGACTGAGTTTCGGATCTTGGAGATGTAACTAGGCTCTGCACAAACTGGGGCCAATGAGTCAACACAAGCACGTTATAAGTGATGCAAAGCCTGGCTGGTAACACATGCAAGTGAGCCAAAAATGGGATGGATCTGCCCTAGTGTAACTCAGGATCCTGGCTACTGTATTATGTACCAATTGCAGATTATTAAACATGGAAGCTGGCAAACGAATCCAGTACCCATTGCAATCACTGATTCTGGAAGACACAGTCTACGCACCAGGCATAGCCTGAGAAGGCTGGGGTCCTGCTTTGTCACTAAGTGGTGTTTTTTTTGAATAGGGCCAACCTGCCTGGAGCTGTGACACTCAGTCGAGAAGTATGTAAGCTAAAGAAGTTTTTTTTTTAAATGTAGGAACTGCAAATTCACCACACTTTCCAGAAATGTTCTGTCAATGTGGCCCATTAGTTCTATAGTGAATCTGTAATCTACGACAGGTTTCATAGTAGCAGCCGTGTTAGTCTGTATCCACAAAAAGAACAGGAAACCTGTGGCACCTTAGAGACTAACAAATTTATCTCAACATAAGCTTTCGTGGGTTACAGCCCATTTCATCCGATGCATGCAGTGGAAAATACAGTAGGAAGATATAAATACACACACAGAGAACATGAAACAATAGGTGTTACCATACACGCTCTAACGAGAGTGATTAGTTAAGGTGAGCTATTACCAGCAGGAGAGAAAAAAACTTTTTGCAGTAGTAATCAAAATGGTCCATTTGCAGCAGTTGACAAGAAGTGAGAGGAACTGGGGGGAGGGGAGAGGGAAATAAACATGGGGAATCCACAAAAGCTTATGCTCAAATAAATTGTTAGTCTAAGGTGCCATAAGTACTCCTGTTCTTTTTGTAATCTATGAGCGTCTCTACTGGAAAAACATAGCTAAAAGAAGCATCATTCTATTTCCTTCATCCTCTCACCAATGCTTAATATCCAGAGAGACATGCAATGGTCTCCTGCTAAGTTACTAAGTGCCACTACAAAGGGCCTGGGTGGTGTCAGTCAAGCCAGAGCATAGTAATGTGGTGAGATCATGTTTTCTTTCATCAAAAAGCAAAACTTATGTGGTTGCAAAGAAAAGAGATGAAAGCCAAAGGAAGCATAGAATGCTCTAGTCAGTCAGGAAATCTCTGAATGCTAGTTAACATGGGTAATCTTGAAGCTGACTTTTCAAAAGTCAATGGTAGGAAGTGGACAGTGGTGGGTTTACAACAGCCAGAACTGCAAGGTTTTTGGTATTCTGAAGTGAGAAGCTATTGAGTAGCCGGAAGCCAGAGCTAGCCCAGAGCAAAGTGGTGGGAAATAGCAGACTGATAAAGTGGGAGGATTCTTGGCTCATAACTCAGAATTCCACCAATTGTAACTGTCCTTTCCTGGGTACTGGTTGCCTCGGACTTCTGAGAATGCCTCCTTAGCAGCTCACATAATCCCTGGATACCAGGGTGATGGATGAGCCTGGTGTAAATGCCTGGAATGATAGAAAAATGCCAGAACTGAAAGTTCTCATATTTAGGGGAAGCTCAGACACAAATCTGGAGCCAGACTTCGTAGCTGGCCCTCTGTTGCTATAATCGGTTCAATCAAAACTCTAGCTATGACAATACTCCTGAACTTTGGTCTGAACTTTACTTCTCATGCCTACTCTACCAATGTGCTGTCCCCAAACTGTAGTATGAATTAGACCCACCTGATGTGCAACAAAAGACTACTGCACTTCAGTGCACTCCAAAGAAAGTGAAACCCTACATGTTACCCATGTTGAAGTCTTTTGCAACGAGGTTTATGCAAACGGACTTCCCCCAAATGCTGCCAACCTTTGCTTCCATTTGTTCTTGAATTCAGAAGCTGCCTTCCATTCCAGAAAAACATTTCTTCTGAGCTCTTCTTCTCTTTGTTATTCCTAATGCTTTGGATAGTTGAACAGGACCTGAGAAGCAGGAACAACCAACCAGCTTCCATTACCAGATAGTCTCTGAGCTCGGACCTTGATGTCAGAGGACCAGGAAAGTGTCCTGGTGCCTGGCGAGACTCTGAGAAGCTACTATGATTTGAAGTGCCTTTAAAAATGTACAGTTCATTCTGCATTAATGTATTAAAAGCACTTAATCCCAGCTGGGGTATATCAGAGCAACAGAGTATCCCCAGTTGGGTACTAGAGGAGCTGTAATTTGATTTTCTGGCCCCTGTGGCTAAACTGCTGCAGCTTTGCTCTTGTGGTCCAGAAATCCTAGGAAGCCTTCAATGAAATTATAGCCTGTAATACCCTGAAGGATGCACTTTACTTCCTGGATAATGGTATAATGCAATAGTATGCTGAAAAATAATGCACTTTTATTTTAAAAGTCTCTTGTGAGAGCTCCAGCCCTGCCATTAAAATTAATAAAATAAAAGTAATTAATATAATTAACTAAATATGTAGCCCTTTCCATCTGAGGATCTCCTAACAAGTAAAGCTCATAGCATGCACGTAAGGGAGGAAAAGATGATTAGCCCCATTTTACAGATGGGGACCCTGAGGCACCGAGTGAACAGCCTACTGTGTTATTGACTTCAAGGAGTTATTTGTGTCTTACTCATAGGGCCCTACTGCTACAGTTTATTAACTACTATTGCTAGTGCTACTATTATGCAGCCCCTCACACCTGAGATTCTGACTCAGCTACCTTAAAGAAGCAGAGAACATATCAAGAGTCAACTAGTGCCCAACAAAACTAGTATAGTTCTTACAGATGCCTGGCATCACCTGGTCAGTTTTGTACTTGCTCTGACAGATGTCTTTTGTGCTAAGAGCACCTGGGCTTGATTCTTTGCTGCTGTAAATCCATTGACTTCAGCAGAGTTACGTCAACAGAAATGAAGTCACTTAGGCCTGGTCTATACTACGCGTTTAAACCGATTTTAGCAGTGTTAAACCGATTTAACGCTGTACCCGTCCATACAACGAGGCCCTTTATATCGATATAAAGGGCTCTTTAAATCGATTTCTGTACTCCTCCCCAACGAGAGGAGCAGAGCTAAAATCGGTATTACCATATCGGATTAGGGTTGGTTAGTGTGGCTGCAAATCGACGATATTGGCCTCCACATGGTATCCCACAGTGCTCCACTGTGACCGCTTTGGACAGCAATCTGAACTCAGATGCAGTGGCCAGGTAGACAGGAAAAGCCCCGCAAACGTTTGAATTTAATTTCCTGTATGTCCAGCGTGGAGCTCTGATCAGCATGGGTGGCGATGCTGTCCCAAATACAAAAAGAGCTCTAGCATGGACTGTACGGGAGATACTGGATCTGACTGCTATATGGGGAGACAAATCTCTTCTATCAGAGCTCCGTTACAGAAGACGAAATGCCAAAGCATTTGAAAAAAATCTCCAGGCTATGATACAGAGTCCACAGCACAGTGCTGCGTAATATGCATAACGGAAAGCCAAAGAATCAAATGGACGCTCATGGAGGGAGGGAGGGGGTACCGAGGACTCCAGCTATCCCACAGTTCCCGCAGTCTCCGAAAATCATTTGCATTCTTGGCTGAGCTCCCAATGCCTGTAGGGTCAAACACATTGTCCGGGGTGGTTCAGGGTCTCTCATATCAATTTACCCCCCCTACCCCTTCGTGATAGAAAAGGGGGAAAAATCGTTTCTTGACTTTTTTATGTGTCATCCTATGTATACTGCATGCTGCTGGTAGACACGGTGCTGCAGCAGTAAACAGTAGCATCCTCTCTCCACCCCTCCCCGGTGGCAGACGGCACAGTGCAGTAGGACTGATAGCCCTCCTTGTCATGAGCCCGTGAGTGCTCTTAGCTGGCCTCAGGTGAGGCCGGCCGGGGACGCCTGGGTAAAAAATAGGAATGATTCCTGGTCATTCCCAGTAGATGGTACAGAATGGCTGGTAACTGTCCTCATCATAGCAACTGGGGGCTGAGCTCCATCAGCCCCCTCCCTTTCATGTATAAAGAAAAGATTCTGTACTGCCTGGACTATCATAGCAGTGGGATGCTGGGCTCCTCTCCTCCACACCGCTTAATGTCCTGCCTGGACTATCATAGCAGCGAGCTGCTGGGCTCCTCTCCTCCACACCGCTTAATGTCCTACCTGAACTATCATAGCAGCTGGAGGCTGCCTCCCCCTCATTTTATCTCACTAACAAGTCAGTGTTTCTTATTCCTGCATTCTTTATTACTTCATCACACAAATGGGGGGGACACTGCCATGGTAGCCCAGGAAGGTTTGGGGAGGAGGGAAGTAACGGCTAGGGTTGTTGCAGGGGCACCCCCCGTGAATGGCATGCAGCTCATCATTTCTGCGGGATCTGACACGGAGCGGCTGTGCTCTCTGGTTCTCTGGTACACTTGCCCCATATTTTAGGCAGGACTGACTCTATTTTTAGATACTATAAAGGAGGAATTGACTCGGGGAGTCATTCCCATTTTTGTCTTTGCGTCCCCGGCCAACCTCAGCCAGGGGCACCCATGACAGCAGCAATGGTACAGAACAACAGATAACCGTCATCTCAATGCCAATTTACAATGACACAGCAGACGGTACAGAACAACTGATAATCATCTCTGCTATCATGCAAAGGCAAATGAATGCTGCTGTGTAGCGCTGCAGTATCACCTCTGTCAGCGGCATCCAGTACACATACGGTGACAGTAAAAAAAAAAGCTCAACGGGCTCCATGGTTGCCGTGCTATGGCGTCTGCCAGGGCAATCCAGGGAAAAAGGGCGCGAAATGATTGTCTGCCGTTGCTTTCCCGGAGGAAGGAATGACTGACGACATTTACCCAGAACCACCCGCGACAATGATTTTTGCCCATCAGGCACTGGGATCTCAACCCAGAATTCCAAGGGGCGGGGGAGACTGCGGGAACTATGGGATAGCTACAGAATAGCTACCCACAGTGCAATGCTCCAGAAATCGACGCTAGCCTCGGACCATGGACGCACACCGCTGAATTAATGTGCTTAGTGTGGCCGCGTGCACTCGACTTTATACAATCTGTTTTACAAAACCAGTTTATGTAAAATCGGAATAATCCCGTAGTGTAGACGTACTCTTACAGTCATCACATTAGAGAATAAGGAAGGCCAGTATGGATCTGCCATGCTCATGTTTCTTTCCATGGCCAGTGGAAAAGAGTAAAGGTGGCTAAGATCTTTTTTTTTTTTTTTTGGCATACTAAACCCAGTGAAGCTCTGCCTCATGCTGTCATGATGGTGGCATCGGTGAATGGCTACTGCAAAGTAAATTATTAGCATTACTGGCTTCCTGCTGCTCAAATGGCAAAATCCCAAGCAGCGTTGCTTATTTAGAAATTAAAGCCAGTTTGCCTCAATGAAAAAAACTCCCTGTATTGCTAGATAAAGTGTTAATGCTCATCATGGCATCCCAGCATTGGGGCCTGCCTTCCCTCATCTCTGCGTTCTCGTAGCATTCACTTCATAATGGACTAAGTCCTGGTCCAAAAGAAAGTAAAGGCAAAACTCCCATTGACTTTAATAGGACCAGGACTGGATCCAATATGTTGGAATGAGCAATTGAACCTACAGTGATGTGTTGCAGACTTTCCAAGTTTCTGTCCCCTAAGAAAAGCTTAGGTTGTTTGTAATGTAACAGACTTTATATATTTCAAAGGAACTGGGGAGCTAGGAGGAAATATAGCTGCCCAGTACTTCCCCCTGATGCTGATATGTCTTAGCAACCACAGTAATTTTCCTAAGAGAAGAGGAGGCAGACCCATCCCAAGGGAAGTTTAAAACTGGACTGAAGCAAACACTGGAAGTCATAGGTGCTGGAACTAGGGTTCTGGGGGTCCTGCTGCACCACTTGGCTTAAACTAGTAACAACAACTCAAAATACATGGTTTCTGCCTTCAGCACCTCTACTATAAAAATTGTTCCAGCACCACTTAAAGGAGGAGACAGGTCTGAACCAATACATGCCTCAATTCCATTGTAGCTCTTCAGCAGTGCACCTAGCTGCACCTCCTGCTGCTTCCGTTGTGTGGCCCCCGGTGGCTACTGCAGTGGGCACTCTAGGGCTTGCTGCCATCCCTCCATACACCAACTTGGGAGGGTGAACAACTCCCTGCTGAAAAAAAGACCTCTATACTTCTTGCCTCCATCACCCCTCCTGGGTGGGTGGGGGTCTCCAGATGTAATGGGGTCAGCTGCCTCCCTAACAGCTCCTCATAGTGGGGTCTGCAGCACCCTGCCTCCATTCCCAGTGCTGGATCTCTCACATACTCACAAGAGACATCCACAAATGCAATAACAGCTCTTTTTGGGATCTGGTTTATTAATATGAAGTTCAAAATAAACACAAGAGTCTTTTACCTGGGCTATAAACTGGCACAACCTCTTCCCTCTAAGGTGCTGCTTTTTCAGACACAAGGCCTGTCCTGCCTTCTTTGTCTTATGCCAGCAAAAAAACACAGAAAGTCCAGCCAGGACCTTCTACCCAGCCACAACTCCCTCCCTCAGGACCAGTGCCAGAGACTCTTTCTGCAGCTTCCCACTGCAGCCCCCTTCCCTTGGCCATCGACAGGCCTCACCTCAAGCCTGGTTTAGTTACGCGGCCATCTGTGACTATGTGACTTACTCCATTTCTCTTCACCTGAGGAGGCATATTGGCTGTGCCACAACTTTTGAAAATTTGGCCCTTATTTAGGTGCCCAACTGGGAACTGAGCTTTTCTGCCCCCATTGTGGGAGCTGATATTGACAATTTGGCCCTGAGCATCTTTGGAAATCTCACCCCACTGTAGGGCTGCAAGGGAAGGGAAAGGAAGGTTCCTTGTTCCCTCCTTCCTCTCTTGGACACCTGCACAGGGTGTGCGAATATGTAGCTGTCAAAGGGTTGGTCTCCAGGGCTCTCCCAGGGGCGTGAGTGGGCTCTGAACTCACCCAGCCTTGGGTCTTCAATCTCGAGACAGTTGACATTGCAGGTCTGGTTGTGGGAGACTCCATCCTCCGGCTGAGAGCACTGGGAGTCCAGCCCTTCCTGGGCTGTCAAAGATCCAAAGGGGGAAAAAAAATTGAACTTCCACAAGCCCACAGAGAGTAAGTCTTTCTTCCTCCAGGAAGCTGCTGGCAGGCTATAGCCCTGCACAGTGATTATATGCGAGTTACTGATAACAGTTCTAAGGTATTCATCCAACACCAGGCCCAGCTTCCCCTCAGGGGACTCTAATAGGCAGCGGGCAAGGAAGCAACCACAGCTCTCCTGTTCAGGAGCTGGGGGTTGAAGTCTCACTCTCCTCCCAGGTTTGCCATGACGCACCTTTGCAGAGGTGGCAGGTCAGGGCTGCTCAGACCCAGAGCAGTTCATTAGCTCTTGCCTGGCCAGTTTGAGTTTTATCACAGGAGCCCACTGTATCCTTAGGATAAGAGGAATTATTTCCAGGATTTGGCTGTAAGATTTTGGTTGATGATCCCATCCCTTTTGTATAAAAGCCCTTTGCATCCCAGCTATTCCTTCACTCCTCTTTTTCCTGATTCATTTAATTCCTATGTCTCTCTGAATGTACATATACATGGGGGGAGAGAGGAATAAAAAGAACAAGGGACCAGGACTAGCCTGGGAAGCAAAGAACTTTCATGCCACGTCCACAGAAGGTGCCAATAATGCAGTGGGAGTTGCACTTATGGGTGAAATTGGCTGCCTGTTTTTCAGTAGAATGCCTGGGTCCGAACCCATGCCTGGTGGAACTCCATTTACAGCAACAGAGTTCCACCAGGGAGCAATTGTATCTCTAAGAACTAGGTCTACTTTTATTATTTGATTTATAATAGTCCCTGGAGGCACCAATCTAGATCAGGGGCCCATTGTGCTATACAAACAGGAGGGGCTGTCAAAACAGTGGGTGCTATTGCTTTCACAGGGAAAAAGAAATCTCCCCTCTGTGCTAAACCAAGTCATTAGCAGAAGAGAAAAAGAGGTCAGTCTCCAGTTCTGAAGAATTATTACCCTTACTGTGTACATCTTCAGGAGGAGGGAAACTATCTATCATGTACCTGTTCTCTTCTTCTTGGCACATTAAGTAGGTTAACTTCTCCATAATCCAGGGGACAAATGCAACCTGGATGTAACTCTGGTCTCCAATGGAGTTACGTTGGGGATGGATTTGGCCTAGCGTGTCCCATTTTTTGTAGCATCCTGTAAATGTGCAGGACTCACCTCTGCAGCACCTCCTGTTGGTCATCCTTGGGAATTAACTCATTTTCCAGCCAGGAGCACCCTCTGCAGGCTGGTGATCCACTTCCGGCCCCCGTGTTCCTCCCTGGACCCCAGTGCCCTTTCAGCTGGGGTGCTGCCCCCTGGCAGTCTCCCACCAATCTGGGTCTCCCTTCCCTGGGTAACCCCCAACCCACTATCCCCACTTTGCCTCAATTTTGGCTACTGCTCAGTCACCATCTAGCCCCCGTTCACTGAGGCAGACTGCAGTATCAGCCACTCATCACAGGCAAAGGGATTTGTACCTGCTACCTTTGCCTACCCCTTGGGCTGCCCCCTGCCACCCCCAGTACTGCTTGGCCTTATGCTAGGCAGGAGCTCCCCAGCTCCTCTGCCTTTCCCCAGCCCTGCTCCACTCAGGTGCCCTCTCTCTAGCTCCCTACAGGCAGAGGGAGACTGTTTGCTCTTGGCTTCCCTGGTCTTTTTATTCAGGCCAGCTGTGGCCTGATTAGGGTGTGGCCCAGCTGCAGCCACTTCCCCAATCAGCCCGGGTTTTGCCTTGCCCTCTGTAGGGCTTTTCCAACCCCTTTCAGGCTGGAGCGGGTGGTCACTCTGGTACACTCTCATTAACTAAGACAATTGGTTGTAGATAGCTCTGTTTGCTTGTAAGTCTTCCTGTATACGTGTGTGCCAACAGAGTGAGTAATGAAGTCTCACAGGACATGTGACCATATCATATGATACTGGAATCCATCTTTAAGCTGATGCTTTTCCATTTAGAAGGAGGGGTGGAAATCCCGAGAGAGACAAAGGATTCCCGCCTTGTGCCAAAGCTATAAAAGGGGGTGGAACAGAGCAAAGGAGTCCCAGTCATGTGGAATCCCCTGCTTTTCTCCTAAGATGCCTGCTGGAACTAACAAGGATTGTTCCCGGGGAAAGGATTGGGCTCAGACTAGGAAGGAGTCTTGTCTGTGAAAGAAGCTTATTGGAACATCTGTGAGGGTGAGATTTTTCCTTTAATCAGTTTCTTAATGTATTAGGCTTAGACCGTGTTTTGTTTTGATTTGCTTGGTAATTTACTTTGTTCTGTCTGTTATTACTTGGAACTGCTTAAATCCTACATTTTTTACTTAATTAATAAACAAGATTGTATTAACCCAGAGTAAGTGATTAATATCTGAGGGAACAAACAGCTGTGCATATCACTCTATCAGTGTTATAGAGGGCAGACAATTTTGAGTTTATCCTGTATAAGCTTTATACAGAGTAAAATGGATTTATTCGGGGGTTGGATCCCATTGGGTGCTGGAGACAGGAGTACTTGCTGAGCTGTTTTCAGTTAAGTCTGCAGCTTTGGGGGCGTGGTTCAGACCCTGGGTCTATGTTGCAGCAGGCTGGTGTGTCTGGCTCAAAAAGAGAGGGTTCTGGACCCCCAAACTGGCAAAGAAAATGGGCTCAGAGGTAGTTTCAGCACATCAGGTGACAGTCCCAAATGGGTCTCTGTGACCGAACCTGTCATGGCTGGGTTTGGAAATGGGGCTTTTCTGTTGTAGCCTAGGCCTTGAATGAGCATTTGGGGCATGCCCGTATTAGCCAGTTCATTCAAGTTAAAAAGACCATGCAGATAAGTATGGTCTGTTGTGTTTAACTCATGTTAGTTAACATGATGCTTTACCCCAGGGCTCACATGGCCTTTATGGAGCATACTGGAAAGAGTTTTCCAAGCAAATTGTGAGTTGTCCATGTCTAGGAGCCTTTGTGTGACTAAAAGCATGATCTGGCCCTCTCTGTGTTTGGGCGACTCTGGAAATTTCCCTTGCTGGGGCAAAGCCTACTTACTGACACTTATTGATAACCTAACTCTCTTTTAGAAGCTCCATCATCTGGAACAATTTTTAAGGTCATATCTAGGCAGATATTAGAATGACGGAGAGACGCGCGCACACACACACACACACACACACACAGATGCACAGATGTACACTGACAGGGAGATAAGAGGGGGAAAAATTATATTCCCTTCCCTATCAGGAGAAAGATTGAAGGTGCAGGCTGAAGAGCAGTCAGAGGAAGAAAACAAGAGTGACAGACAACTGGAAACAAGCAAATCAGTGCCTCAGAGAGATACGGTTGCAGGGGTGGGGAAAAGTCTGAAGTAGATGCTAAGTCCATTGGGCCTCAAAATTTACAAAAAACATTACCAGGGCATGCTTCTCTGGTAAAAATTTTTTGTATGACCCAAATTCCCCCATCCCACCCTCTTTCTTTTCAGTGACTTGAGCCAGATTCGTATCTTAGTTGCAATGATGTAAATCTGGAATCACGCCATGGAGTGACTTCAGATTGACACCAGCGCAAATGAGATCAGCACCATTAGTCTATTGTCCTGCCCTCCTCCCCAATACCACCCTCCTGGGCCAGAGCAATGAGACTAGTGTGCTAATTCCAAAGCTATGACATGCTATGTGGTGGTCACTCAGCCCTACTCTGACTGCAATAACCCTGGGACAGGCTCTCTCTTTACTGGGTGCTTTGGCTTAGAAATGGGACATTTTACTGCTTTGTAAACTATTTACATGCACCCAAGCTTCTCATGTTCTAGGTAGTAAAACAGAGACGTTACTAAGAAGCTTTCTGCTCACACAAGGTCTGATCCAGTGAAGTGCTGAGCACAAGGCTCCCATTCAGCTCAGCATCCTGCAGGAGGCACTCAGTCTTTGCATGCACAGCTGTGGTGTTGGTATACCAACAACTTCCTGACCCGAGGCTGGGCATGGTCCCTTCTGATAACAGGCTGCCCAGAGGAGATTCAACGGAAATGCATTGTTAACCTTCATTATGACACAGTTTCTTCAGGCCTGGCTCTGAAGGTGCTTAGTGCTGTCCAGTCCCATTGAACTTGAGAGCTCTCAGCTCTGCTCAGGATCAGGCCCATCTGTCATTTTTACCCAGATTTCTAGAGTTCTGCAGCTGTCCCAGTCTGCCATTCTGTGCATCTGGCTTCATGATGACCAGCCCCATTCTGCTTCTGAGTACAAACGTTGCCCCGAATCTCTCACACTGCCCAGTGCTTTTCATACCCATTTGATTTTTTTTTAAAGGTGAGTAATCTGGCCCGGTTTAGGATATGAGGGGCATTTCCTAAAATTAACAGATAGTACCTCATACTTCCCATATTAATTCATTTTTTGAGGCATTAATTAGTTTAGCCTTAATATCCCTCAGAGATGGGGAAACAGCCTTTCACCCCATTTTAAAGACAGGAAAACTGAGGCTTAGAGAGGCAAAGGGCCCAATCCTGCAAAGTGGTGAGCACTTCAAATCCCAGTGAAAATTTCTGGGGCCTAGTTCTGATCTTCCATACATTGGCTTCAGGGCCATCCGTGAGTGGGTTCAGGGCCTGGGACAAATCAGCACCTGCCAGCTTGGAGGCCCCACTCTGCATCGGCAGCTGGGCCAGATCCAGCCTGGTGCGGGCTGCTTGCTGCTGCTGGCAGTTGCTGGCACCTACCGTGGGGTTATTGTTGGCCGTAGAGCCACAGCAGCTCAGGGCTCTGGCCAGGGTGGGGGACTCGCTGTACTGAAACACGGGCGGCAAAGCCCTGGTCATAGAGGGCGGTAGCCGGGACCCCGGGGGCGCTGCAGCACCCCCCGCACTCCTAGTTCCCACGCTTATGTCTTCTGGGACTGACTGCCCTGACCAATCGCACTGGCCTTGAGGGGCCCCTAAAGCACAGGGGTCCAGAGTGGTTGCCCCGATTCGCCCTATCCAAGGGATGGCTCTGACTGGCTTGAGTAACTCCACTCACTTCAACAGAGTTAATCCTGATTTCATAGGTGTACATGAGGTCAGAATTAACCACTGGAATCACTTCCACCTAGGGAAAAGATGATGATTGTAGGGCTGGATAAGCAATTTTTTTTTCAAATAGCTTCTCAAATCACTGGAGAAAGTGCTACCTGCTGTTAAAATACTGCCCTTTATATCTGTATTAAATTATAACATGGAGAATAAGTTATTTGTATTTCTATTACAGTACTGCTTGGAGTCCCTTGCTGAGACTGGGATCCCATTGTATGATAGTATTTTTCCCAAAGAGTCTAACTAGACAAGACAGATGAAGGGTTGGCGGGGACAGGGGCACGGAGAGGAGAAGTGACTTGTCCAAGGTCATAAAGCATACCAGTGGCAGAGCTGTGAAGTGGATCCAGGTCTGAGTTCCAGTCCAGCAGATCCAGTGCTAGGCATAAGCAGACTAAGTGTTTAGTTAGGGCCCTGATCAGCTCAAGGGGGCTCCCTATTTGCTTTTTTAGTATGTGTTGGGGGGAGGGAAATATTCCCACTTAGGCTCCCAATGGGCTAGCACCAACCTCTATAGTCCCATGTCACATCCATTGGACCATATTGCCTTTCCATAGTGTAATGGAATTCCTACAGTCTATATTCTTCAGTAAATGTTTCCATGTTCATAGAAGAATACATGCAGAGGTGTAAATCCCAAACAACTGTGGGATCATTCACAGGCTCTTCATTTTAAGTGTGCAATTCCTGATGAATGGCCTCATCCTCTGAGGTGCAGAGCACCCTCTACTAGTCTATATTAATGTAAATTAGTTACATTTGACAAGTCTTACGTGGTGTAGGAATCTTGCAGACATCACTGTTGAGAGGCTTTGCAGCAGAAGTATGATATAAGGACAGATTTAAGAGAGGAAAGGATTTGTTTGGCAGATCAGAAAAGAGGAAAACAAGCGAACATACTCTTGCAGTTTGCAGTCCAAACACTGAGCATTGTGTTAACAGGTGAGAAACACAAAGTGATTTCTGGTCTAATTTCACCGCACATGCTGAGCAAGTTGCCAAAAATAAACAAAGATCAAGAATGCGGAGAAGTCAACTCTTGTGCAAAAATCCTTTCTGTTCAGACAGGAACATACGTAAGAATTTTATAAAGCATAAAATTGTCGGCTTGGCAATATCCTTGTAGCTTTCCATGGTCTCCCACACGGTATCACACAAGCCATGGAACTGCCCATTTTGCATCATTTCCACAATGATGTACCCAGGAAATTCAAACCTAGAATTTCTTTCTTTCTGATTTCAGAATGTCCACACAAGTGATCGGATTTTCAAAAGCGCTTAGCGTTGGCCTAATGCTGCTCCCATAGTAGTCAATGGGAGTTTTACCACTGAGTACAGTGAGAGGAGATTTAGGCCAGATTCACACATCAAACTTACATCAGTATAACTACTTCCCTCAGGGATGTGACAGATCCACACCCCTGAGCAACACAGTTATACTGACCTAACCTCCGGTGTTGCTGGTGCTAGCTTTTTTGCTGCCCCAAGCAAAAAAAAAACAACAAACAAAGAAACAAAACCTCCTACTGCCTGCTGGACTGCTGAAGAGGACAAAAAAAATAAAGGCAGCAGCAGGGAGTGTGTGGAGGGTGGTCAAGGCGGCTCGCAGGAGGGTGAAGGGCGGCGCTGCAGCCCGCTTGCAGCCAGGCGAGAGGGGCTCCCCCCTCCGGCCTTGGGGTGCTTCTCCCGCCCGGGCCGGCAGAGCCCCTGGGGGCTGCAGGAGGTGCTGGCTCAGCCGTGCCTTTAAAGGCAGCTCGGCCAGGCCGGGCTCCGAGCGGCGCAGAAGGCAGAGGCCGGTGAAGGCAGCGGGGACTGGCATGTCCTGGGGAGCCCAGCGGCATGGTGAGCGGTGGGGATCACTAGCTCCTGTTCCCCAGGCCGGGGTCTGTGCCCCGTTGGGCTGGGACTGGCAGAGTTCAGGGAACTGGCTGGGGGCTCCAGAGCTGCGGACCAGGCTGCCAAAGCAAAAAAAAAACAACAAAAAACAAACCCACAGCAGGGTGGCTGGAATGTCCTGCCCCAAGATTGGCCGGAATGCCACCCCTTACAATGTGCTCCCCAGGCACGTGCTTTCTCATCTGGTGCCTGGAGCCAGCCCTGTTGGCAGGAGACATTCTCTCGCTGACATAGCTACCACTGCTCATTGGAAGTGGTTTAATTATGCTGACCGGACAGCTCTCTCCTATCGGCATATAGCGGCTAGCCGGGACACCTTACAGCAGTACAGCTTCACTGCTTTAAGGTCTGTAGTGTAGACATAGCCTTAGATTAATGCTGGGCTCTTTTGAATCTCCCACATTAGTAGTGCCCCCTCCAATACTTAAAACACGACAATCCACAATTACCATGAAATGCAAACATCCCCTGACAACCACCTAGGCCATCCTAATCCATTCCCACTCCACTATATCACCAACAACATATCCCCCATCTTACCCTTTCCTCAAATCCTTGAGGGAAACAACAAACACACAGAAAACCCCAGACACTCCAAAGCAAAGAGATTGCAAGGAATCAGCAAGGTGAGAATCTGACACTTCCCCTTCTGCACAGCTTTGTGTGTGTGTGTGTGTGTGTGTGAGAGAGAGAGAGAGAGAGAGAGAGAGTTTCATGCTGCATTTATCCTTTACATCAGAGAGAGGAATGACACTTTGCAAGCACAGGGAGGCAGCAGTGTCACAGATACGACTTTGTTTCGCAGTAAAGACAGCAAAACTTCATCTCTGCCCAGTGGTAACTCATTCACCAGTACACTCTGGCTCTGATAATGGGTTTACAGCTGTTTTGCACTGGTGCTAAACTGGCTGATGAAACCAGGTTTATGGTTGCTGTGCACTGCCTGAGTAATGCAAGATAACCAGAACATACTGTGGAACCTAGCTCATGTAGTGTACATTATAACTATGAACAGGTTACACACTAACCATTTCTTCGTGCTTCCCCTTTGGAGCTCAGAAGTTGCTGCACAGTCTGTGTTAGATGGTTAGGTCCCTCAACTATCTCCATCCCTGTCCAACTCATCGGTCCAAGCCAGTGACTGCTCTACAAAAGGGCCTGTCAGGATGCAGGTGGTGCTTGATTTTCACTCACCACCTTATTCTTGGCCCTGTTATAGATTCCTAGGTCTATATGCTCCTGAATCCCAGCTGCGTGATGCAAGGGGAGCAATTCTGCAGTGACCTCATGTAAATGGGGAATAGGGCTAAGTGACATAATTTCCCCTTGAATTATGATGTCTGGAGTCAGATTCTCAGATGGAATAAATCAGTGCAACTCTACCTGGCCCATGATTGTTAACATGACAGTCTCTCTGGGGTGGGGGGAATGGGGTAGACAGACACTGTACAGGCCTCCTTCCCTGGAGTTCATCTTGTTGCTGTAATGCGATACACAGTTACATTACAGCTGATGCCAATTAATCAAAGGTGAACACAGAACCCATCAATTTGACCTTGTGCAAGTTATTCTTATGCAGTAGTGAATCACTCAGCCTGATCACTGTCTGTTTTCAGCTCAAGAGACTTCACTGCCACAAGCATACCTCACTATTATCTCTTGTTCTAACAACTACCAGCGCTGGATCACACTTTGGCATGTGTCCGAGGAGAGGGCTGGGGCAGTCAGGGGGAGGGGAGTCACTCAGGGAAGCCAGGGAGGGGTCATTTGATGGGTATGGGGCTGTGTGGGGAGCTGAGGGGCAGGCAGGTATGTCAGGAATGAGCGGAGGGGGTTGGGATAGTGAAGAGAGGCCTTATCTAAACCAGTCTTGGCCCAAAATAGATTCAGGGGCTGGGTAGAGGTTTAGGTTAGTCAATAATCAATAAACAAGCCAACCATTATTAATACCTTACAGTTCTACAGTGATTTTCATCTAAAAGTTCTTTACAAAATTAAATGCAAACTATCCCCCAGGATCCCTTTATTTGCCACTGAAATGTACGGAAGCAGCAGGCTTTAGATTTAATTAGGGACGCTTGAACTGGTTCACGGAACAGACTGCAAAGGACAAAGACTTGTATGGAGTTTTTTCTAATTGTTTCTAAGAGACTTCTGAGTGCATAGGCTTCACTCTGGCTGTATCTATATGAGCTGAATATTCAGTGTCTGTCCCAGAGCACATAGCACCATAGGCGCCAACTTTCCTCAGCGCCGGTGGGTGCTCGCGCCCCCCCAGCCCCGCCCCGACTTCACTCTTTCCCTGCCCCTGCCTCTCCCCCATTCCAACCCCTTCCCCAAAGTCCCCACCTCAACTCCATCCCCTCCCTGCCCCTGTTGGACCCCTTCCCCAAATCCCCGGCCTGGCCCTGCCTCTTCCCCCGAGTGCGCTGCATTCCCCCTCCCTCCCAGCTGCCCAAAACAGCTGTTTCATGGTGCAAGCGCTGGGAGCTAGGGGGAAAAAGAGGGCATGCGGCATGCTCAGGGGAGGAGGCAGAGCGGAGGCGGAGGTGAGCTGGGCAGGAGGGCGGGGAGCTGCTTGTGGGTGCTGAACACCCACCAATTTTTCCCTGTGGGTGCTCCAGGGCTGGAGCACCCACAGAGTTGGCACCTATGCATGGCACACTGAACGTGTGCTGAAAGCCCATGTTGCCTGCTCAGTGTACTGCCCATTTTAACTGAGTGTGTGGGGGAAGGTGATGGACTGGTGGCTGTAAGGGGCAGTTTTACGCACAGCCTCTGGCATGTATAACAGAACGTTGCTGAGGCAGAGAACAGATCAAGCTAAAGAAGTGGTGCTGATACAAGTTAGGCTGCAAAGTTCAGATGTAGATCAAAACTTCTAAGTTTAGTGTGTTCAGATCCAAGATTGTAATTAAATTTAGAATTCTACAGACACTGACGGGTCACTTCACCATTCTTTGGGTCAGATTTCCCATGTGTGAACTGATGATAATAATAATATTTACCTTTGTAAAACATTTAGAGACCCTTGGATGAAAGGTACTAGAGGCATGTCACGTATTACTATAATAGCATGAGAAAGGGTATGCCCCTGCTATTTCCAGGATTAGCAGAAGCAAGAAATGGCCAGAATTTTCATGCTAATAAGATTTGTAAGCCAATTTTACAGATCCAGTTTGATCCAGGTTGATTGGAGAAATGCCAAGTTTTAGGGCACTTTCAGAACCAAAGTGAGGTTGAAACTGAGAGGTGATGTCTGCAAGATGATGTAAGTTAGATTCTCAAGCACTAATGTAACCCCCCTTAATCTACTCCCATCAATTTACCAATATGAGTGTATCTAAGTTAGTGTAGCATCATAGGTTCATAGACTTTAGGGCTAGAAGGAACCATTAGGATCATCAAGCCTGCCTTCCTTCATGACAAAGCCAAATAATTGTACCAAGTAATTTCTGCATCAAGCCACAACTTCTGGCTGAACTAGGGCATATTTTTATAAGGATATCTAAACTCAACTTAAAGACCTCCAGGTGGTGGTGAATCCATCACCTCCCTAGGTAAGTTGTACTAATGGTTAATTACCTTCAATGTTAAAAAATTGCACCTTATTTTTTAGTCTGAAAATGTCTAGCTTCTGCTTCTGGCCACTGGTATGCAAGGTCATGCCACTCAGAGGATGCCATTTTATAGAGCACACCGCACGGAAGATGTCATTGTGTGATGTGACACTGGCAGGGATTGGAGCGGCATGCTCTGCAAAACAGCATCCTCCATGCGGGTGACATTAGGCATTAGGGACTGATCTGATTCCCCTCTTATTACACTGGTGTAAACCTTATTGCCTGGAGTAGATCTGCTGAATTCAAGTGTAAAGCCAGTGTAAGTGACAGGAGAATCAGGCTCACCGAATCAAACTCAGACGTGATGTGCAAGGGGTGGTCGTGTAAGTTACGCATGGGTTGATGAGTATGAGTCTTAGTAAATATGACTACAGGAGTTTAGAAGGTGACCAAGTTGGTGCAGTAAACACTTGGAGGGGCCCACAAGAAGGTTCAAGTTATGCTAGCTCAGATTCTCTTAAGACTTGCTTCTGAACATTGCCCTCAAACTTTCTGAGGCTTGCTACTTTAAACGCTTGTGCCACCGAGCTCACCCTGTTAATGTAAAACAGCTGCAACCTTTGAGCAGTTCTGCTCATTGTTTCTTCATGGTAGCTGAATAGCAGCCTCTCTCTTTGCATTGTTTGCACTCAGCTCACGGGCTGCATAAGTCTGATGTAGTGGAAAATCAAATCTCCTAGTTTAAATATTATAAAAAGATGTTTTCTATTCTAATAGTGATGGGGTCTATATATCCCACCCAGGCAGTCAAAGTATCAGGAGATTGTTCAGGACTATAGCAGGAGTAAGATTATATAACCTATGTAATTACACTGTTTTTAATTATACAGGTGGCCCTAACTTATCAATTTGTGACTCCCAGGCTCTGTAATTAATCTTTCAGAGCGTCACTGCTCATGACACACCATTATCTCGTACTGTTTCAATGAACCTCCTACGAATTCCATATTTCCCCCCTTCAGATATTTATATAAATCTGAAAGTGAATATTATTCTGTATCATCTCTTTCGACCTCCACTCATCTTCTGCAGACAGGAGAGACCCAAACATCTTCCCATGTGCTTTTGGGGAAGGGAAGAATGCTGGAATCCATATTTAACTGCTTGTGGTGCGGAGAAATGTAACAGTGGAGACTGCTCCTGACCATGTTGCTGGCATGTGACCTTCTTAGCTTTGACTCATGCCATGTGACTTAGGCCAGGAAAAACAATTGATCTTTTACCAGCCTTCGTTACAGCAACAAAGAAACTCAAACTGGTGGCCTGGAGAAGTGGTTCTCAACCTTTCCAGACTACTGTACCCCTTTCAGGAGGCTGATTTGTCTTGTGTACCCCCAAGTTTCACCTCACTTAAAAACGACTTACTTACAAAATCAGACATACAAATACAAACATTTTGCAGCACACTATTATTGAAAAATTACTTACTTTCTCATTTTTACCATATAATTATAAAAAAAATCAATTGGAATAGCAGCAAAGAATCCTGTGGCACCTTATAGACAAACAGACGTTTTGGAGCATGAGCTTTCGTGGGTGAATACCCACTTTGTCAGATGCATGCATGCATGGGTATTCACCCATGAAAGCTCATGCTCCAAAACGTCTGTTAGTCTATAAGATGCCACAGGATTCTTTGCTGCTTTTACAGATCCAGACTAACACGGCTACCCCTCTGATCAATTGGAATATAACTGTTGTACTTACAATACTTACATAGTAACTTGCATGCATATTTTTGGGAAAAAAATTAGCCCTAAGTAGGCCAGATCCTCAGATGGTGTAAATTGGTGTAGCAATATTGACTTCAGTGGAGTTATGTCAATTTACAACAGCTGCGTTTCTGACGCAAGTGTTAGTACAACTTCTTGTCTTACTGTAAATTTGTACTATGAGTGGGGGAACAAGTATATAGAGGTTTAATTGAGATTTTACAAAGCAAAGTTTAGAGCCACAGACATCAAAGCACAAAGCATGTGAAGACAGTTCTGTAGGTACAATATTGCCTGCTTCTAAGGAAATATTGCTAGTCATGGGTCTGGATATGACGTGTAGCTATTCATCAACAGGAACAGCAGTAGCCCAACTGCTAGTAATTAGATGGATGTGAACTAGACCTACCACTTCTGAAGAGTCTTGAACTTTAGGGAAGTTTGGTTCTGCACCCAAATTTTGCAGCTGCGCCCCATCTCCATCCTTAACTGAACCAAAACCCTGGATCCAAACATCATTGAACTGTAGAAGAGTTCAGACCCCATTTCATATGTTGTGTAGGCTCATTTTAAATCATGTGTCAAGATGGGATAGACCTATACTTCTATACAGTTCGGCTCCTTGAGATCCTCTCCTGAGGTGCACATCTTCAGAGGACCCCCAAAGAACACGTGTCAGACAGCATTACTCCAGCACACCCCAATGCAGCCTCATACTAAATTCTCAGTCTAGAACTGCAAGCAGTAGGACTCAGCAAGAGCGGTTATTTCGGTTCACATAACACAGACATGGGAACAGCTACTGAGAGCTCAGCACATCTCAGGATCAGTCCATAGGCTTCTAAAGATGAGGACTCCAGTCCTCAGCTGGAGTAAACCCAGACAGTTCCATCGACTGCAGAGAAGCTACCCTGATTTGGATAGCTGGGGACTGGCCCAGTGGAGTCAAAGTGTCTTTTGACCAGACAATGTGGGTTCTTGTTTCAGTGGAACAGGCAGTTTATTCCAGCTGCTTTAGGGTTGCAAACCCAAAAGCTGTCCTCTCAGGGTATTTCTCCACTGCAATTAGACACTCATGACTGTTCTGTGCCAGCTGACTTGGGCTCGTGGGGCTCGGGTGAGGATGCTGTTTAATTGTGGTGTCGACGTTAGGACTCGGGTTGCAGCCTAAGCTCTGGAACCCTCCCACCTCTACACCACAATTAAACAACCCCTTAGCCCAAGCCCTGCAAGCTCGACTCAGCTGGCACAGGCCAGCCATGGGTATCTAACTGCAGTGTGGACATATCCTTAGAATCCTAAAAATAGATGCTGGCCTTTAGAAATAACTGTGCCATCAATTTAAAACCAAAAGCTAACTCCATGGGTAATGTAACGGCAGTGGTTAAATGGGTCTCCTTTGCAGTGTGTTGTAAGGCACCAACTTTGAACAGTCCCTCTCAGCCCACGTCCAGACTAACCCGTGGTATCGGCGGGTTAAAATCGATTGCTCGGGGATCAATATATCGCGTCTAGTCTGGACGCGATGTATCGATCCCCGAGCGCACTTACATCGATTCCGGAACTCCATCAACCCGAACGGAGTTCCGGAATCGACATGGAGAGCCGCGGACATCGATGCTGCGCTGTCCAGACGGGTAAGTACCTCGATTTTAGAAATTCAACTTCAGCTACGTTATTCCCGTAGCTGAAGTTGCGTATCTAAAATCGATTTTAATACCTAGTCTGGATGTGGCCTCAGTCTAGTACTGGTGCAATTTGAACCCTCGCTCTGCACAGGCAGAATCAGCAAGAGGGAGGTGTGTTCCCTAAACCTAAAGCATTCCCTTCACTGCTCTTTCTCAAGCTAGACACTTGCAGTTTTCTGCCTCCTGTGGGAGTTACAAAGAAATTTTGGCATGTCTGTTTGAGACAGTGTGGTGGACTGATAGCAACATAACATAAGGTTGCTTTGTATAAAAACAAGTATCTGACATGCATACAATATACTGCAAGCTACAGACAAGAAATCCAGGGTGCTGAGTTTGTTTACATCCATCGATCCATACACAGGATCAGACAATGCTGGCAGACCAAATATTAGGTCTCCCAGGCATCCTTCTACAAAAGCAGTCTCTGATCCCCCCTGTGTGATCTAGGGATGCAGTTGCTCTTTCATGTGATAGAGAGGAGAGGAGGATATTTCAGTTCATAATTTCTGCAGGGTTTTTCTGTCTGCTGCCATGAAATATGCACCTCTACCCCAATATGACACTGTCCTCGGGAGCCAAAAAATCTTACCACGTTATAGATGAAACCACGTTATATCAAACTTGCTTTGACCCACTGGAGTGCGCAACCCCGCCCCCCCAGAGCACTGCTTTACCACATTATATCCGAATTTGTGTTATATCGGGTAGCGTTGTATCAGGGTAGAGGTGTATTTATTTTCCTGTTCTCAGGGCAGACCCAGGTATTTCTGCAATCTCTTGGGTGGTAAGAATATTTGAGTGAGGTGATCAAATAAATCATCTCCTACATTTTTGACCTGTGTTAAATACTAATTTAGTTTTCAACAGTTATTCTTAAATATAAGGCCAGCTCCTGAGCTGGTGTCAAACTGACATGGCTTCATGGACTACAGCCTTTCCTACACACAAGAGCGGTAACAATCCTGCACTGGTCCCTAGTGGATGTGACTTGTTTTCTGCTTCTAATTTCTATGACACAAATCACTGAAAAATTATGAAAAGGTTATTTTTATGTTACTGGCAAAATAATCCCAAACCTTCTTGTACACTGTACTCTTATTGGCATCCTGGTGCCACCACACCACCATTCAGCATCTAACATATTGACCCGGTCTATCCTTAAAATGTATATGGTCAGTAGTATGAAAAAACCCACATCTCTTACTGATGTAGTTATGCCGACAAACCTGCCAGTGTAGACCCAGTTGTGCTGACAGAAAAGTGCTTCTGTCGGCATAGCTAATGTCATTTGGTGCTGACAGAACAACCTCCTTCTGTCAGTGTAGGCTGCATCTACACTAGGGGTCTATGCTGGCATAGGTTCTGTGGTGTAGACATAGCAATAGGAAGAGCCCTGAGATGCTTACAACCTGACAAGACAAAGGGTGAGAGAGGTGAAGTGACACAGAGTCAAACCTTTCAATAGCTGTATCAGTGACATGGGCCCAGTCTTGCTGTTTGTGCCCCCAAAACTCCCACTGAAGCCGATGAGTGTTGAGGGCATAAGGAAGGAAGGACTGGATCCAAACTCAATGATATATTTGCTTCCCAGTCCTGCCCTCTCCCCATCCCTGCTGCATAAGCTTTTTAGAAGGAAAAGATAAGAACAAAGAATGGAAACCTAACAAAGTCAGAACTAACACTGAAGAGGGAAACTTGCATGGAGAGATGATTAAAGAAAGATAATAATTAACGTGAGGAAAGTCATTAGCGGAGCTGCAGCAATCAAAGAGAGCGCAGGAAAATGGCTGAAATAATAGAGTATGAGAACACAGAGAAACAGAAGGAAATTAGAGTGGAAAGAAGCCACACCGATGACAGCAGAGATGGGACAATTTGCTAAATGAGAATCTGAAACTGATTTTGGAACAGCCCAGAGTTAGGAGGAAGGGTTGGCGTTTGGTTAAGACAGAGATGGAAGTTTGGGCCCAGATGTGAGTTTGCCTTTTGGAGTTTCAGGATGACTGGATCTAGGGTTTGGATTCAAGGCTATCTTCAGGTGACACCATAAAGATTCAGTGGCAAAGGTACACACAGAAGGTAGACAGTTACTAATGAAGGGAGCTTGTTGACTGGCAGGGTGTTAACAGGGCTGCAGAACTGACGAAGGGGCCATGAGCAAATTCCTGCTTTGTCCAACAGAAGTTGGTCCAATAAAAGATATTATCTCACCCACCTTGCCTTGTCCATATGCATTTACATAATGAAGCTGCAAATGCTGCAGGCTAAAGCTTCCATCCCAAAATTTACACATTTCATTCTGATCACACAAGAGATCATGGAAATTCAACACATTGCCCTGCTGCAAAACTATTTATTTGAACCAAACTGAAAAGTTTGTTCTAAGCTACTTGAGAAGGGAAAGCCAGAGGCTTTTCAATCCACCCTCATCATGGGAGCCAGGTGAAACTAAAGGACTTTTTCCCCTGCACGAAGCCATCTCGGCTTCTCCCCAGTACTACATCTGGCGTACGAGGACACTGAAGGAAAATCTTGCAGCCCAAACATGGGGGACCATGTGAAGTTGATAATGAATCTCATTATGGATGACGATTGGGTCCAGAGCACACTGGGTCCCAGCTGAGACCTAAATGAATGTGAGGCGGCTGGCAGCATTCTCGCCTCCGCTGCATATTATTCCCCCAAGTTCTTGATGAACAACAGATGACTAGTAGCTGCCAAGGCATCACTGGAACACACAGCAGGGGGCAGGAGAAAGAATATTGATCGAGTTACCAGAATTGTGAGCAGGGTTTGCTTTTGCAAGAACAGGGGATCAATACCAAAAATGAGAGCTTGGCAGGAGTGACTTGGTGGCCCAATGAATTCATCTCCTTCCGGGTAATCAAGACTAAACTCCCCTTTTCCCAGGTTGCATGTGGAGATGAAAGTTTATGGGATGGCTCATAGGGGGCAGATGGATTTAAATATATTACTACAGCTCGATCAGTTCTGTTTCTCAGAGACTCAGCATACTCTTGCTTCACCAGGAATACAGGAAGGCAATTTATACAGCTCAATTACCAGTTCAATTTCCTGCTGCAAGCATCTTTATTCAACCAAACGGTGACACTATTCCATAGTAGCAGTCGACTGCACCGTGTGGTGTTTGGGGGCCATTGCTAGATGGAGAGATACTGAAATTGCAAAATTTGGGGCTCCTTTTGAAGAAATTAGTGGCTGTTTTGAAATGCAAGCCCTTGCGTAGTCAGTCAGTTTGTGGTCTTTATTATGAGATGCTCAGGACACCCATTTCCCTACTCTGTTCATTCCAGATTTGTATGTGGATGAAGAATTCACACACAGATAACAGAAGCAAAATACAAGCCTACATTACCCATAAAAAACAAAATTACTGCACCTCTTTATTTGCATTGAGGTACCACCTAGATGCCCCAGTCAAGGTTCCTGGCCCCATTGTGCCAGGCATTGTACACCCATGTAATAAAAAGACAGTCCCTGCCCCCAAAGTTTACAACGTCTGCATATGATGAGGCACAGCAGCTGACTATAAGACACGAGGACAAGGCAACAGTGAAACAATTGTGATTAGCATAATAAGCAGCAGTCCCAGCATACCAACCGTCTAGCCAGCAACCCTAAGAAAGTCTCCCTCCTCATCCTCTTTTTTAAAAATGGAACTTGAAGTTTATCTGATATCTCAGTATTAAAGGCCTGCTTCCAAGAGATAGTCAGCTGACTTCAGTGCTGGACCTCTCAGGATCAGGGTCTAATGTAACAAAGCCGTTTGCTGCACATTTACCTGGATAGATTTGCATATGCACCACTGGAACTTCAGCCTGATCCTTCACTGCATAAAACCTATGGTCCTATTGCCTACCTGGCCGTGTAGCAGGTCCCTTATCTTCCCACTGGGCGAGGGTAGCATTATGCACACAAATGACTCCGCGCAAAAGAGAAAGGGACTCTAAAATTGACTAGAGCTGGGCAGTTCTTTTTTGGCAAATACCAAATCTGCCAAAAATTTATTTTGGGGAGTCATGAAAACTACTCGGGAGTGCAGACTGAATTGGGGGAATAGTTACAGATGAATTTTTTTTTTTTGGACATTTCATTTTGAAATGTTTCAAACCCGTGTTTCCAAAGCGAAATGTTGATTTGAAACGAATCAACTTTGGAAAGTTAGTTGTGACCCAAATGAAATTTGGAGCGGGGTGAGGGGTGTCATTTTCTCAAGAAAAACTGAAAATATTCAGTTTTGGTTCAAAACCTAACCAAATTTCTGGAGGATTTTTCAGCTTAAAAAAACAACCCAGTTATTCACACCTCTTTAGGACTGATGCTGTTTCAAGAGGTCAAACGTCCTTTGACCCAAAAGGACTCACTCGCTTAAAACCAGGTATTTGTCTAGCTTTAGCCTAGACGCATCATTTTGTTCCTTTGTTACTTTTGAACATTTTTTCTTCTCTGATAACTAAGCCAGGGCTTGATACTAAATATTACATGTGATAGGCATGAGAATAGCTCCCTTGCAGACCTCAGAGGAGCACTGGGTGTTGAAACTTGGTCTCTGCTACAGGGTTGCCCAGAGGATTCATGGGGCCTGGGGTCTTCGGCGGGGGGGGGGCTCCCACAGCCGAATTGCCACCAAAGACCCGCAGTGGAAGAATCTCCGGGGGCCCGGGATCCGCGAGATTTTTCTGGGACTCCCGGAGCGAGTGAAGGACCCTGCTCCATGGGCTCCGAAAAACTCTCGTGAGGGCCCCTGCGGGGCCTAGGGCAAATTGCCCCACTTGCCCCCCACCTCTGCTATACACATCTGAAAGTACTCATGAGAGGATTCATCTCTGCTGTCAGCTTTTGAAAGCAGGTGGTACTGTGACCCACTCTGATACCCACACATGCAACAAGAGTGACCTTGAGAGAACACATGGGTTTGGTAGGACACTGTGAAAGTGCAAGGAACCTGCAGGTTAACGTTTCATATGCAGTTGAGCAGAGCACAGAAGTAGCTTAGAGACAGCACAGTGATAACGGGCAGAGCTTGTCGCTGCTGTGAGAGAGGGTAGTTGCAGAGAACAAAGGGCCTCCTCTATTTCAGGAAGTGGGGCTCTGAATTGCAAGGGTTGGAACAACCTGACAGGCTAATGCAGGGGTTCTCAAACTGGGGGTCAGGACCCCTCAAGGGGTTGCAAGGTCATTACACGGGAGGGGTCGCAAGCTGTCAACCTCCACCCCAAACCCCACTTGCCTCCAGCATTTAGAATGGTGTTAAATATATTCAAAAGTGTTTTTAATTTATAAGGGAGGTCGCACTCAGAGGCTTGCAATGTGAAAGGGGATGCCAGTCAAGAAGTTTGAGACCCACTGGGCTAATGCTTACAGCAGGCTGTCATTGCTGTATCATGTAATGTTTAAATACAAATAATTTCTATGTTAAATACAAGCTGTGCCTTAATAAGAACAATTTACTAAGCCTCGGTCACTCTCTCTAGCCTTGTCTATGACTAGAGAAGTTTGGCATCCTAGTCCCCACTTAGTCCTTCCAATAGTCCTGTCACACCCCTCATATCCACGTACAAAAATGCTCCCCACAGCGCATAGATGAGCACACCATTGGTTGGATTAGCCTTTCTTTGAGCAGGTGTAGTATACTTCAGGTGTCTCGGGTAGATGCAGCCTTCATGTTTTGCACATGATTTTGCTGGGAGAATTCCTAATAGTCTTTCCTCTAAGAAGATGCACATTATTCCTGGACTGAGAATTAAAACTCCTGCAGGCTCAGTGGGGGAGAGCTCAGACTGATTGCAACACAGCAGGGTGCCCCCCCCCCCCAACCTCCTCCCCCATATTGTTCAAAGGTAAAAATGGGGGTCTGGGTGCTCCCATCGTTTTCTAGATAATGTGCAGTAAGGAGATTTTTTTAAATGACATCTCATTTATGTGCTGCGGGAAGTGGTATTGGTAATATATTTGTATGCACTGATATGCTATATACTATGGCTAAGATTCTCCAAAAAAATGGGTGCCCAAAGTTAGGTTTTTAAGTCCCCACTTAGGCTTCTAAACAAGTGAGCTGGTTTTCCATGGACTTCAGTGAAAGTTTTGCCTGAATAAGGGCTGAGTAAAAAGTGAGCAAGTCAAACCCAGAAGTCATTATTTTAAATCTTTATTCTCTTTCCCCTCACCTCATTATAGCTTCAGCCTCGGAGGTGGGAGGGGGAGGGGATTTTTATTTTGGAGCTATAAAGTCCTAAAATAATATACAGGAAGCTGTGACCTTAACAAGAGCAGCAAGAGTAAGGAAAGTGGGGCTATAAGTTTGGTCGGAGATAATTGCTATCTGATTGGATGTTAGTCCATTCTGTGCTAGTGAATCGCCACATGATCTTGGGCAATGCTTGAGTGGCAGTCCATAGAGCAGAAGCCTCATGTACCCGCACGTGCTCTGAGCTGCCCTAGGGGAACTAATTAGGAACACCAGTGAGTACGTCACAATCATGACTAAAATTCGTGGCTCTACGAGCAATTTTTGTATGGGCTAACTCCAAAAAGGTGCTGCGCACCCATCTCTCCCATTAGCCCAAAGGCTGGTTTCAGCTACACCAGTGCAGACCTGGAGAAATATCTCAGCCAACTGCACGACCGAACAGGGCTGTTGGCTGAACGTCCTGTGTGGTCTTGACGTTGATTTAACAAGCAGAGTTGTATAAAAATGCTGCAGAGTCAGGTAGAGCCAGTTGTCATGGTATAATTCCCCACTCTGAACCTTAACGTCCAATAGATGGGTAACCAGCTTAGTACTTGTAGCGCTGCCACCAACCAGGAATTCCAGTGCCTGGTACACTCTGGTCCCCCCCAAAACCTTGCCCGGGAACCCCCAAGACCCAGTCCCTCTGGATCTTAACACAAGGAAAGTAAACCCTTTCCCTCACCATTGCCTCTCCCAGGCTTCCCCTCCCTGGGTTACCCTGGAAGATCACTGTGATTCAAACTCCTTGAATCTCAAAACAGAGAGGAAAATTCACCCTCCTCTCTCCTTCTCTTTCCCCCTCCCAGACTCTCCCTGAGAGAGAAAGTAATCCTAACACAGAGAGAAAATTAACCTTTCTCTCCCCCTTCCCTCCTTTCTCCCCACCAATTCCCTGGTGAATCCAGGCCCCGTCCCCTGAGGTCTCACCAGAAAAAAAACCAATCAGGTTTTTAAACAAGAAAAGCTTTTAATTAAAGAAAGAAAAAACAGTAAAAATTATCTTTGTAAATTTAAGATGGAATATGTTACAGGGTCTTTCAGCTATAGACACTGGGAATACCCTCCCAGCCTACGTATACAAGTACAAATTAAAATCCTTTCAGCAAAATACAAATTTGAACTCCTCCCAGCCAAATACACATTTGCAAATAAAGAAAACAAACATAAGCCTATCTCGCCTTATCACCTAGTACTTACTATTTTGAATCTATAGGAACCTGTATCAGGGAGATTGGAGAGAAACCTGGTTGCACATCTGGTCACTCTCAGAACCCAGAGAGAACAACAACCAAAACCTAACAGCACACACAAAACTTCCCTCCCTCAAGATTTGAAAGCATCCTGTCCCCTGATTGGTCCTCTGGTCAGGTGACAGCCAGGCTCACTGAACTTGTTAACCCTTTACAGTCAAAAGAGACATGAAGTACTCCTGTTCTGTTAACCCTTAACTATCTTTTTATGACACCAGTACTGGCTGTTCTAGTGAGCGTGCCTCTTGGAAGATATAGGAGTGTCCATATTCAAAGGGAGATTTGAGAAGAGCTACTAAAAATAAAGACATCGTACTGTAATGACCTGGCCAGAAGTGCTGGCCAATATTGAAATTACTCATGGTGCCGTGAAAATACATTGCAGCGAACACGCATGCACATACCCCACTGCTCTTCTGTCTTCTGTACAGAATCAGAATGGTTCAGCTGTTTGTCACATGCCTGATACTTGAAAGAACAAGGAGTGTATCTCCTTTAGTTCAAGGGGCTTTTGGAGTAGTGGAATCCTGGCTTCAACCCCACTGTCCCTACAAGTTTTTGAGTGGCCACAGTGTGCAGGAGAGAGACAACCATGAACTCCTAGCTAGCTCTGGATTTGTAACAAGATATTCTTCATGCCTGAGGGGGCCAGGTAGCCAGAATACCTGATGCAGAGACAGCATGAACTTGATCAAAATCAGACTCAGTTATTCGTCATCATATAGTTATAGCTTTTAGTGCTCAGCAGAGGCAGGTAGGAAAATGTTTGATTAGGGGGTGCTACATCTTGCCAGTTTTCTTCTCCTCGTTCCTCCCCCCCCCAAAAAAAAGTTAGTAAGGTAAATAGGCTGCAAAATTCCTAATTCCCTCTAGCTTTGCTTCGCAATGACTCATTTTTCATGATGCAGTGATTATATGTAGATCCACACACATGCATAGAGTCCAAGAAGATTTAGACTATCATCATTTTCCCAAAGTACTTAACAGTGCTAGGACCTTCTTAGTTTAGTTTTAGATGCTTTATGGAACCAGCAGCTATGTGTACATAAAGAACTGGTGTATTATATAATAGGAATCCATCAACAAAACCCGAGATGCACCGACATGGCATTTTGTGCCTTTGTTTTAGAAGGTTAACTGCTAATATGCTCATGCTCCAGAAAAGAAGCCTTCTCTCTCTTTGATTTAATGAAAGTCTTTCTTGGTTTCACATTAAGAAGCATCAGGAGCTTTTCTGCTCCATATGAAGTGTCACTGGAACTGTCCATTAAGGGCTGAAAGGAGACACATCTTAATTCTTTTCATGGAATGGTTAGGTTCCAGCCTGCAGAAATAATGCATTGTGTACAAACAGAAGGTATGTTAATTGGGCTTATAATGAGGTAACATTAAAAGCATCTGTTGGTCATGTTCTCCTGAGTGCACTAGTCAGTCAGTCAGAGGGAAGATGCATTAGCGATGTCCTGCTTTACTGTAACTTTCAAAGTGGAGTGGAGAAGTAAGTTAGCAAACAAGCTGTAGTTCTTGCTGTGTACACCAAATGATCCTTGATTATTCTGGGCCTCACTTTCAGACGAGACTAAACGTGTTGCAGGAGGCTGGAACAATTTTTATAGTGGGGTTGCTGAGAGCCATGGAACCAAACCATAAACCCTGTATATAATGGAAACCACTCCAAGCCAGGGGTTGCAAGCCCCCTAGTTCCAGCACCTATGACTTGTTACATCATTTTGTAGCTACCTGTATTTTCTTCCTGCAGTGGATTGTGGGCTTAACCAATAATACTTAGGTGCCCAACTGACTAGCAGGTACAAGAGGTAATTAGACCTCTAACTCCTAATACTTGCACTTACAGTTCATTTTGGGTGCAGAGATGTGCCTGTGAAAAGAGAGGCTGGACTGAGGCCCTGCTGAAAATCAGGCTGCTAGGAGTGGATGTCAGCATTGGAAAGCTAGCCAGGATCTATGTACAGCATTGCATAGTGCACTAGGTGCATTATGTAAGGTGTTTGCTATTCTAAGCATAGAGTAAAAAGTGTTAGTTTTGACCTACCAAGCCCTAAACTGCACGCCATGACACCCTCCCTCCTACCCAAGGCACTCTCTCTCTTCTGCTGTACTGCTGCAGATGCAATCCACAGTGGCATCGAAGCTGGCTCTCCCTTTCTACAAAGGAGTGGGGTGGCTGACAGGACATTCTCCATAAAGTCCACTCTCCTGTGGAATGTTCCCTCTGGAACCTGTGGAGCTGGAATCTGTGGAGCTCTGGGACATGGTGCAAAGCCCATCTCTTTGATCAATCATTCAAGGAGGGCTGAGGCTGTTGTGAGTAGGATTTGTGTGGGTCTGATAGGAAATTCCTACATGGTAGTGAGGAAAATACTAATGCTGTTGTGCTTTTTATGTGCTTTTAAAGTAAATAAAATCAGAAAGCATCAGGTATTGGGCACTGCTGTAGGCAGGATACTGGATCTGATGGACCATTGGTCTAAGCTGGTTTTGTAGAGCAAAATGTGTGCTGTGGGCTGCGAGGATATCCAGTTGCTTCCGTACAAATTCTTTTGCAATCTCTCTCCCTGGAAGTGTATTTGTATGCCCCATTCGCCTCTCAGCATGGCCTGCACAGCTTGTCCTATTATCTACTTGATTAATAAGGGAACTTTGTAATTAAAGCTGAAAGACAGACTCTTGGCCCATCAAATAAAACAAAACAACAACAAAAAAAGAAAGTCCAATTTTATAGCCTGGCAGAAAGTTTGTTCCAGTGAAGTTTGCATTTTCTATTGCTGGTCAAAGAGCTGTCAATAGGCCATGAACACTAATTACGGGAAACGCAGCACTGGCTGGACACTGACCAAAAAATGCAGTTACCATTGAGTTAAGCAGAGAGAGATGAAGCTTATCATATAGGCATTATAAACAGTATTTTATGAATGGATATCAGTTTAGATTGCAAGCTTTTGGGGGGCACATATTGCTATGTTTATGCAGCACCAATAGGATGCCAGCCTGGCTGGCCCATAGATACTACTGCTATGAATTATATGGCACACAGCATTGAAGATAGGACATGGAACATCTCACATCTAGGTCACGAGTTCCAGTCTACACCAGGCGAGTAGTGGTTACATTTGTTACCAGTCAATGGCTGTTTTGTGTCTGTGAATTCTGTGCAGCTGTAGTTCTGGGGACTGGGCCTTTAAGGGCTGAGCTTCCCAGACAGTGTCTGGGCAGGACACTGTGATGTTCTTGTCCTCATGCCAAGCCAGTTAGAAGTGGGAAATGAACATAGACTAAAGGGATCTCTTGGCTTATGCAAACACTAGAAGCACTGAGTGATCACTGAACACTACAGAATCCACATGGACTTTAATTAGCTGAGGATCTGAGCCAATAAATTCACATGAAAAGCAAATATCCTCCTGATGTTATGTGTATTCCTGTGATCACGAGAGCACATCATCTAGCCAAAGAAAACACCTCTAAGCAATTTCAATGTTCTTCATTATGGCTTGTTTCTTCCACTGCGACAGGAGACTTTCCCACACCCCTCTGCAATGAGTTTGGATGCCACCATTGCAGTAAATGGGCTAGTAGCATAGGGGTCTGGGCAGCTTTGCGAGTCTCAGGATGCCAGTAGCAGTTTGGTCCTCTGTGCCTTTGTCACCCTCAGCAGTGACAATATCAGCCAAAATCACCACTGCCAACAAGTGCCAGGATTCATTGCTCTTTTCCTATATCCATTCCCAGGGACAGGCACCCAGTGTCTGTAGCTTCCATGCAATAGCATCCCTCTCCACCTCCACTCCAGGCCGTACTCGTCATGGTTGGAGCTGCAAAACGGTGCTGTCACGAGGCACTCCAAAGCTAGAGTGACAATTGACATTTCTTATTAAAGGTATTTAGAGAGATACTAAGGGAGTTTGGAGACTTATCTTTTCCCCTCCACTGTAACTGGAAATCTAATGGTGTAGCTGCCTGTATTAAAAAGTAGCTTCTGGTGTGTGGTGGCCTTGAGTGGCGTGCCTTCCAGGTGTGACCCTGATCAGGAGGAGAAAGAAGAGCTCTAGGGAGGATATATTCTGTGAGATCCTCCCTGACTGTGAATTCTGGGCTTAGAGGGGCCATCTGAACGTGACCATTGATATCGAGAATGGAGAGAGCACTTGCTTCAAGGGAGGCACAAGAACCAAGAGGTATATTGGGAAATGCACCAGGACATCATGAGTTTGTTCAGGTCACAAACTCACATGTGGCAGAGCATTACTGACTTCATGCCCAAGGACCTTGGACTCAGTAGCCTTGTCCATCCCTAGAGAACTTCATGATTGCAGCTCCCTACATCCCCCAACATACCAGGTGCAGCATGGTGTATAGCATTAGCCCTACCCAGGGTTGGCTCTAGCCATTTTGCTGCCCCAAGCACGGCGGTACGCCATGGGGGGTGCTCTGCCGCTTGCCAGTCCCGCGGCTCTGGTGGACCTCCCGCAGGCATGCCTGCGGATGCTCCACCGGAGCCGCGGGACCAGTGGACCCTCTGCAGGCACGACTGCGGGAGGTCCACCGGAGCCGCCTGCCGCCTTCCTGGCAAGCGGCAGAGCGCCCCACGCAGCATGCTGCCCCAAGCACGCGCTTGGCGCACTGAGACCTAGAGCCGGCCCTGGCCCTACCACCCCACGACTGACAACATGGAGAACAATAGCTACACACACATCTGCCTATGAAAACCACAGGTTGCTGTATGTGTAGCAACAGCCTACAACATTATAGCAGGTTTTAGGCTCCTGGATATAAATGGTCACTGTTGACTTACATTTTTACTTGGGGTTTTAAAGTATGGTTTGCCCTGTTACGCTATCGGTAAAAGTTTTTTAACCTTGTGTGTTTGTTGCCTGTTTCTTTGCACACAATAAAGTTCTATCTCAGAGTGTCCTTATTAATTTCCACCAAGCATTACAGAGTTCATAGTGGAAGGCAAAGACCCACAAATATTTAATCTCAATAAGGACACATGCAAGATACTTCCATAAAAGCATCAGACAACACTATTGGGGCTGACTGTTCAAATAGTCTTTCAAGACTTTCCTCAGCAACATAGTTCTGCATTGGGCTCTTCTAATAGCCCTTGTGTCTGGCTGTTCAAATTCAGCAGGCAGATGGTCCACTTTGTCCCTCCACCCTGGCTGTAGCTTTCCCCCCTTTGCCTCACAGATATTATGCAGTACACACCATGCAGCTATGCCATGGGGATGTTTTTCTCACTGAGCTCTAACTGAGTGAGCAAACAGCGCCAGCATCCCTTCACTCTACTAAAAGCACATTCAACCCTCATTCTGCCCCTGCTGAGCTGGTAGGTGAAACTTTTGTTGGCATTGTTGAGGAGCCAGTGTATGGCATCGTGAGCCAGGTGAGCAAGGGATAGGCTGGGTTCTTGAGAATCGCTACTGGCATTTACACATCACCAGTGGTAATCCGTTGGTCAGGGAAGAATGTCTCTGCTTGCAGCTTTTTGAGGCATTCTAAGCATCGTGCACATTCCCTGAGCAGCCCACATGCATTGTCTCTGGTGATCCACTAGTGCTTACATAACCATGGAAAAGTCTTCCTTGATGTTGGTGTCCTGAGTGGCAAGGTAGGCTGGTGCCAGAATAGGACATGTATGCTGTCTATCATGCCACTGCAGTTTGGGAACCCCATTGCTGCAAATCCATTATTTCTTGTACATTACAGGGAGTCACAGCCTTGAGCAGCAGGAGACATTTAATGCTCGTATACACTTGGATAGCATTCCCCTCTTTCCCCCCAGCTATGGATTTTTCATCTCCAAACCGGTTGCCCACTGACTGACAGCAGTCCAGCCGGGGCAGCTCTAGGCATTTTGCCTCCCCAAGCAGGCAGCCTGCCTGCCGCCCTCGCGGTGACCGGCAGAGCACCCCCAGTGGCTTGCCGCCCCAAGCACGCACTTGGTGTGCTGGTACCTGGAGCCACCCCGAGTCCAGCATTGCAAACTTCCAGACAGCGATTGCCACTTTCTCCTTCACTGTCAATGCAGCTCTCATTTTTGTGCTCCCTATACGGGAGATCTGGGGTGAGCCCAGCATGCAGATCCAGGAATGTGGTCTTTTGCATCCAAAAGTTCTGCACCCACTGCTCGTCACCCCAAGCCTGCATTACAATGTAATCCCACAAATCAGTGCTTGTTTCTCAGGCCTTCAAGTGGCAACCCACTATATGGAGCTGCTCCATGAATGCCAGCAGCAATCAAGCATTTTTTTTCCATTGTGTCCATCAACATTCAGTTATTGTGCTTGCACATCTTCCACATCGCAATCCCGATTGAAGTACTACTCAGTCAAGCTCTGTAAATACAGGAGACTCATGTGTCCTGTATTAGCAACACTCATGAGAACTGTGCTGAGTTCTGCGGGATCCATTCTTGTGTCAGAGAAATGGTGGAGACTGAAAAGCACCACCTGGGACTGTAGGAGTTAAAAAAAATTATAGGATGTGAAAAATATTATGGGATAGAAAAAGTAGCAAGGTGATAACTTGACCCCTGGGTTCCAGAAATGCCATAGTGAATTGCTGTTCTCCCACAAAACCACAAAAATGTCCCACATGGCATTGAGCCAGATGGAGGCATGGAGCACACTGGGATACCTACCTGTGGTACACGTACATTGACGCAGCCACTCCTGGTGAGTATATGCAGTGCCGATGCAAGCACCCAAGTGTGCGGGTGCCCAAGGAATATAAAAACATTGATGCTGGAAGGCAATGTAACTTGCATTGACCAAACAATGTCATGTAGCTACGGCAAAAAGCAGCAAAGAGAGCAAAGCTTTCCCATTTGTGAGGAATTAAACTTATCTAAATTAAATGCAGGATCACTAATGAAACAATAATATTTATTACACACTTCATCACCTCCCCATGGTTAAATCTAATTGAGTTACATTCTGACTAACTGCAACCAGCATGTTAAGAACACGGCAAAGCTGCCCCTTCTCCCAATGGTTCTGTAAGACACACCAGCCACAGTTAATCAAATAAACAGTTGGAAATGTCTTTTAATCAGCAAATAACAATCCAGGGCTCTTGTACTTATTAATAAGGAAAAATGCAGTTCATTGAAATCCTGGAATTATGGAGCCAGAGTCTGGTCTCAATCACACCTGGGTAAATGCAGAACAAATCCACTGGGCTGATGCTTCAGTCCTGCTCCTGGTAGCCTTTACACCTGTGCAAAGGGACTGTAACCCTATTCAGTCAATAGTTCTGGGTATTTCAAATTGCGGCTCCTTTGTGCCACTTTGCCAGTGGAAAGGGGCTGTAAACGCAGCAGAGCTGGTAACTGGGGAATTCCCGAGTGTAACAAGAATCCATAGCGCCTTTCTTCCTCACCTCGGTGCAAGGAGCGTGGCCAGATGAAAGGGTGTATGTCTGGGATGCAGCTGCAGTCTGGCTATTTCCCAGAACAACTCCCTTGGACCACAGGCTGCTGGTCACAAGTTAGAGTAGCAGATGGAGGCAGGAGGGGAGGAAGAGATGTGTCAATGTAGCCCCTGCCTGGCCCCAGAATAGACAGAACACAGATGAGGAGTGAAATCACCTTTCCCACCTCTATTCCTGCTTTAAGAGCAGATAGTCACTTTTTCCATCTACTGGCAGACAGACTGCATGCCTGCAGCCGGCCTCCATGCCTGCAGCCAGCCTCCTAGGCCCTGTCAGTAAGCCACATACAAGCCCTTTAACATCTGGCTGCTTTGTTTCCAGTGCCAACCACACTATTGTCACAGATGCCGCCCCCTTGCCCGCCCCCCTTCAGAGAGGGGAAGGGTTGTGGTCAGAGAGGTAATCACTGATTCATATTTCAGAAAGTGCCCTTGGCAGGTGGTCTTTAAAAATTAATGGGCTGGCTGTCGGTCTCCATTGTCTCTCCAATGTAGCACTATTCACAGGCTGACAGTTCTTGGTAGTTTAGTCATCTCAACCTGGACACATCTCTGTGACCCACACCCACCCAGGCCACTCAGCGCTTATTCCCCTGCACCCCAGCACGTGTCTCTGGAAAAAAGTGAATCCTTTGAGACCAAGCCCTGATCTACCCTTAATTTAGCTTGACACAGCTGCCTCGCTCACACCCCTGAGTGCCGTAGTTAAGCCTATCCAACCTCTGGTGTAGACGCAACTAGGTCAACAGAAGAATTCTTTCATCGCCCTAGCTATTGCCGCTCAGGGAAGTGGCTTACCTATGGTGACAGAAAAACCCCTTCCATCGATGTACGAAGTGTCTACACTATGGTGGTACAGCGGCAGAGCACCTGTAGTGCAGACAAGCCCTAAGTAGATAGAAACACACAAGTAAGTGGGTGAGGTGAGTCACACAATTTCCATAATACAGCCATTTCTAATGTTCTCCACATATAACTAACCACTGCAGAATTTGACCCTGCAGATTTGGTAGGAGCTGAGCATGTTTACATGGTGTCTGCATTTTAACCCCTCGCTCTCCAGCTTCATGGCACTTGAATGTGCCTCCCAAGATGTGGCATAATCAGTCCAGAAATTCCCCATCACATATACTGCTCAGGGTTATTAATTTGTTATTGTGACCAGGCTCCCAGGGGAGCTGCACTGAGGTTACTTAATTAGGGCAAACTGCAAAGAATGGGGCAGACAATCCCCAAAGCTGGTGGTCATTCTATTACTTAGATCCACCAAGCTAGCCTCAAACAACTTTTATAATACCTTACTGGTTACCCAGAAGCCAAAACACAGTTCCCTTAAAGCAGCCCAGCCTTAGGCCTCCATCCAGACACCCAAGTCAAATATGATGAGGACTACTAAAATCTTATTCATCATATCAGAAAGTTTCACCAATCCCAAAGCATCGGACACAATTCCTCCCAAATACGCATCTACAGCAGTTCTTATTAACTATATTAAATGTATAAAGAAAGAAAAGAGAGAGAGAGTATTGTTTAAAAGATCAATATACATATAGACATGAGTAAAGTTTTGAGATCAGTTTCATAGTAGAGATGGTGAGCTTTGTAGTTGCAAAGAGTTCTTTCAGAATTAGTCCATAGGTTATAATCCAATGCTCATATTCAGGGTGATGTAGGTGGGACTGGAGATCTCAGTTTTAGGACTCAAGCTTCCCCTGGGTAAAGCATTAAGCAGATTTGAGATAAAAAGGATCAGGATCCAAGAGACCTTTATACAGTTCCAGGTCTTCTCTTGATAGCACACAGTCATTAGGCGAACAATAGGCAATCATGGAAACTTTGAAAGTAGACCTATTTCCTAAGCATCATCGGTAATTAGCTATATGGATTGACATAAGGCAACGACCTGTTTTCCACCATTCGCAGGTAATTTGCTATATACTTCAAAGAGAGATGAAGACAGTGATACTATATTACTATATTTACAGTTCATTTAAATGTTAAGATCTTCTTTTGATCTCTGAATTAACAGAGTACAGCATAGACAGGAACTGTTTAATTACATTGTTAACCTCTAAGAATATATATGTAAACACACAAAAACACAAACATTGTCTAATTATATGTCCCCAGAGGTTGAGTTTGGGGTATTTATCCTACAGGATGCTTAACCCTTTCTGGCCGTGTGTCACAGTTATTTTAATTTTATTTTTGCTATTCCTGGATGAAAGAGATTCTTTCACCGTAAGAGATGCCCAGAGGATAAAGATCTCCCAAGCTATGCTTTCCAGACTAATCAGAGTACCCTGGCCATGGTCACAGGCCTGCTGTCTGGCCAGATGACAGATCAAAACCACTTTCCACTTCGCCTGATTAGTGGAATAAATTAGAAAGGCAGAGAGCTCTTGTTTTCAAATCTTGCAAGGGAAGAAGAGAGACTTAATTTAGAGACATCTTGTACTGTCAGGAGCAGCTAAGTGATCATTGATTTTTTTTCCAGTGTTAAGGTTTGTGTGTGTAGCTTTAGAAAAAATGGAAGTGTTCATTATGTGTGTTCTCATTATTCCCAGATCAGATGCAGTGTTTGTGTCAGATGTACTGGGGTGGAACACACCAGACTGAAGAGGCTGGGCTGAATTTTCAGTCACACTGATGTAAGATAGGAGTATCTCCACTGAATCCCGGTGTCAAACCTGTGTATGTGAGAGGAGGATCAGGTGCAGTCATCCTCTGTCCTTAGTCAACCTTGCAAGTTCCAAGGCAGGAGAATCATGCCCTGTATCTGCTTTCTCGTATGGAAACTTCACTTCTCATCTCTTATTTTGTTGTTCTCAGCTTACAGTGAAGGCCCTTCTGAGTGGAACTATCTGACTGCTCTTTGTGGATGGTAAAAGATAACCATGGTAAGATTTTGGGGGAGACCAGAATCTAATTTTGAGGTCTGCAGAGCAGCTCTCTAAAAACTAGCTCTAAAATGATATATGGGTTGCCATTGTCTCCTGAGACTCTGGAAGTTTGTACAAAATGCTCAGACATGTTTACTTCTCAAATTATAATATGGAAGGAATTAGTTTTTTAAATCAGAAGAAATTACAGATGATTTTTAGTGTGTTTTCCTCTAGAACATAATAGGGCAGGAAGTGTCAGGTTGTGTTTCCACATTCATAATGAACAACTGTATTAATGATGTACTTCCTACCTCTTTGCTACTGTGTTTATAATTCCCTAAAATTCAGAGTGCACTGAATGGCAGTGAACACTGTAGGGCAACTGAGATGAGCTTTTCTCACCAGGGACATGTAGCAGCATTACCCTTACAAGTTCCTAGCCAGTCATGCATTTCTGTAGATGTGTCTTTAGTTTGCTTCTTAGAGACAGGGCCTCACTTCCCAACAATCTTAAATTCTGGAAAACTTCAGATCAGAGACCAAGTGCCCTTTCTCTGTATGATGGGACAAAACTACCGTCCCAGAGCCAGACACCCCTGGATTTTGGAAGTGTTTCAGAGGTGGAGTTGGATCAAACTGCTGTAGTTTGGGACCTCTCCCAACTAAAATGGTAAGAAGGTAAAATGTCTCTTTTTAGAGGAAAAGCTTTCAAGTGAGCCATTGTGGTCTAGTGAATCAGGCAACTGGACTAGGAATCAGGCTACCTGCATTCTGTTCTTGGCTCTTCTACTGGGTGATCTCAGGTAACTCACTTAATCTTTCTGTGCCTCAGTTTCCTCATCTGTAAACTAAGGATAATGGCATTTACCTGCCTTTGTAAAGCATCTTGAGCTCTATAGATAAAGATGATTGTAAGAGCTCAGCTTATCCTGCCCAATACTCCATGCCTCAGTCAATGGTCCTCTACAGGTTATTTGCTACGCTGATGTTTTTGACTCTCCACTAGATATTTCCTCTTCCAGGCATAACAAAGACCAACCAGCAACAACCAGACAGGGGCAAAGAGGCTGGCTTTCAGCACTCCCACTATTGAAAGTGTTCCAGCACCACCGCCAAGTAGTCAACTAATGAAAGAGCCACTTGCTCAGACCTTGCCTACCTACTTCGCTGTTTCCTAAGAACTACTTCCTACCCTGCCTAGGAGGCCCTTTCCTTAGACCTCAGCATTCTCTCTTAACTCCTTCCTAGACTGTCCACAGGCTGAAGCTCCTGTGACTCCATTTCCAGACCACCAGTCTAGCTATCGTCCAGCCCCCTCCCCACCACAACCCTAGCCTTTCTGACTATATCTGAGCCAAGAGCTTTGCCTTATATAGTCCACACTTGCAGCCATGTGATCCCCCATCACTTGACCCTTCAGTCATGTGACCCACTTGAAGTCAAACTCTAGCCTTAAAGGGCTATTGACCTGTAACAAGTGGGCAGCCCATACCTGCCCTGGCCTGAGTACAGTTTGCGTTGTTCTTTGAAATGATAGTTTGTATTTAACAATTATATTCTTTTTATTCAAGCATTTGTTCTGTGTCTGTATAGTGTCCAGCATCATGAGGGTCTAGTCAGTACCACAATGCAAATAAATAAGAATTTCATAACACAAAAGCCAAAGCCTGCTGTATGCAACACCTTGCCACTTTCTGATCTGCTCCCTGCAGACCAAAGCCCCCACAAGCTGCTGTTTGGTCTGAGCAGCCACACCCCACCACTTGACTCAACAGTGACAGATGCTCCACACACAACGAATGTGAGAGGAGATGCTGAGGTGGGTATAATTCTGCCATTCAACATTCTGAAGTTCTTACAGTGCAACATCCTCATCTTTGCTACAAACACTTCTTTGGTCCTAGAGAAATGTTACGCCTTTAAGAGCACTCTATTTTTGGATAATACAGTCCTTAGAATTAAAGCTATTAGAGGTGGCAGGTGATAATGGAATCTTTTCTTTCAAGTTCTGATGTTTCTTGTCATCTTTATCTAATTTCCTCTTCCTTCCCTTTGGAAGCGTGACTACATTATTGAGAACACAGATCAGAACTTGCTACAAAATGATTTGTGTATGAAAAGAGCTGCATGCTAATGTACTGCCAATATCAGTCCAAGTATTCCAGTTGTTTTCACATTAGCAGCATCCATACAAGACAAGAATAGCGATCAGCAACTCTCATTGGTATGTCAAAATCACGCTCCTTCTTACTGGGCTCAGGAGCATGGCAAGGGGTTACAGACCCTTTCACCATGCAGTTGCTAGTCTGAATCCAGCATGGGTTGCTAATGATCAACACTTACCATCTAATGGCTCTTTGGTGGCCTTGGTTAAGTGTGTTAGGTGCTACAGCGGGCAAATGTCCACCTCACAGTGAAGATCCTTGCTATCAATCTCAGCAGAGATATAGTTCTTATTAGAAAATAGTTAGGACCTTTCTTCATATCGAGTAGTACCTTACTCCACAAATGGTCAAGTTTATTTCAATGAGCCTATCTGCAGGGTAAGGTGCTGCTCAGCATGAATAATGGAATCAGAGACTGTGTATTCATATGGTGCTTGACAAACATAGATAACACCGATGCTGTGCCTCAAAAAGCCTAAAAGGACTGTGGAAGAATGAGCATGTCTTTTCACTCAGGTGTGAGGAGGGAAAGCTATTCAGGTTACAGGCTTGTGTGATATTATTATTCATGTCTTCCAAATATCTTACAATGTTTCTTTAAGTTCACCTTTAAGGATTTAAGAGGAATGCAACTTTATTACTTTATTCTTTAAAACAAAAGAGCCAGACATCAACTGTCCGGTGAACCCAGTGTTCTAGTCAGTATTTGTGAAGAATAATTGTTACTCTCGATAAGAGAGTGTGAAAAGGAAACTGGTCAGATTATTGTTTTTCTGAGTTTAACTTCTTTACTGTAGTCCTTTTCCTCTTTTCCTTGTCCCTGACATTTACTTATCCTGAGGGATCTCACTGGAAAAGAGATTTTTACCCAATGTGATACATCAACTCTTTAATAAAAATACTCAGGACCCAATTTGATCCGTATTGATCTAAATATCCATCTATTTAGTTCTTATAATGTATGCAGTGGTGTTGTAGCTGTGTTGGTCCCATGATATTAGAGAGACAAGGTTGGTGAGGTAGTACTGTTTATTGGATCAACTTCTGATGGTGAGAGAGACAAGCTTTCCAGCTTACACAGAGCTCCTCTCAGGGGGGACAGCTAAATACAAGGTGGAACCGATTTTTTAGCATAAGTAATTAACACACATTTCAAGGGATGTTCAAGGAGAAGTGGCCCATTAATAGCTCTCCAGTCTCAGAGGGAGAAGCTGAAAGGTGGAGTTAGTGGCTTATAGAGACTGTTGTAATAAGCCATAAATCCAGTGTGTCTATTCAGTCCGTTATTTTTAGTGTCTAGCAAAGTTATGAATTTAAGTGCCCAGCCTCATCTTTTGAGGGTGTTGTGAAGGTTTCTTTTGACAAGGACAAAGATGTCAGATATGGAGTGAAGTGTTCACCCCCAGGTGATATGGTCTTTTTGTCTTTTATTATTTTTCTGCATTACTTCATCCAAGAGCATAGTGAATTTCTCATTTCACTCCACATTGTTGTTAATGGGGCATTTAGCGCACTGGATGAGGGATACCACATATTCTGATGGGCATGTGTAGAACCCAGGGATTATGAAAGGAGTGTTGGGGAGATATGTCTACAGTTTTGCATCACAACACACCAACTCAAAGTGGCACCAGACCTTGCCAGAACTACAGATACAGACACTGGGTGTATAGCTTATTACAACAATCTATAACCCATTAACCCTGCCCATCACCTTTTATTTCCACCCTTATGACTGGAGAGGTGTTAATGGGCTGCTTCACCTTGAATAGTCCCTTGAAATATATGTTAACTACTTATGCTAAACAGTCTGTTCCACCTTGTATTTAGCTGTGACACACTGAGTACATTTCCTAGACCTGAAGAAGAGCTCCCTACAAGCTTGGAAACTTGTCTCTCTCACCAAAAGAAGCTGGTCCAATAAAAGATATGCACTTTGTCTTTCTAGTTCTTATAATGGCAGCCATCACTTATAGTATCTAAGCCAGTGGTTTTCAAACTTTTTTTTTTCTGGGAATCCAGCTGAAGAAAACTGTTGATGCCTGCAACCCAACAGGGCTGGGAATGAGGGATTTGGGGTGTGAGAGGGACTCTGGGCTGGGGCAGGAGGTTGGGGTGCAGGAGGGGGTCAGGGCTCTGGGCTGGAGGTGCAGGCTCTGCGGTAGGGCCAGAGATGAAGGGTTTCGGCTGCAGGAAGGGGTTCTGGGTTGGGGGCGCTCAAGGCTGTGGCAGGGGTTTGGGGTGTGGGGTTGGGGCGCAGACTTACCTCTAGTGGCTCCTGGTCAGCAGCACAGCCAGGGTGCAGAGGCAGGCTTCCCACCTGTCCTAGCACCGTGGACTGCACTGCGTCTGAAGCAGCCAGCAGCAGGTCTGGCTTCTAGGTGGAGGCTTGCAAGCAGCTCCACCTGGCTCTCCAGGAGTAGACCTCAAGTCTTTTAGTCCCCAAACCTCTACTTATACCTACAGGTCACAACTGCTGCTCTAATGGGCATTTAAGAATAGCCTTTGGCCTACTCTTGTTTTCAGCAACATGTAAAGGAAGACATGTTCTCAGGCTTGTACTTGAAACACAAATGGCTGTTTCTGGGACCCATACTTGTTCCCCAATACCAGGGATCAGCAGCCTTTCAGAAGTGGTGTGCCGAGTGTTCATTTATTCACTCTAATTTAAAGTTGTGTGTGCCGTTAATACATTTAAATGTTTTTAGAAGGTCTCTTTCTATAAGTCTATAATATATAACTAAACTATTGTTGTATGTAAAGCAAATAAGGTTTTCAAAATGTTTAAGAAGATTCATTTAAAATTAAATTAAAATGCAGAGCCCCCCAGATTGGTGGCCAGTACCTGGGCAGTGTGAGTACCATTGAAAATCAGCTTGCATGCCGCCTTCAGCACACGTGCCGTAAGTTGCCTACCCCTGCCCTATACCTTTTCCTGGAGGTAGTTAGATCCAGAATTTTGGAGGACTCTGTTATAAAGATGAGTCCAACCACAGATTAAGGCTTAATCTCTAGCCACCCTTAAATCTAGAGGAAGTAGGATCCAGAGCTTTGGTTCTGATTCATCTCTAATGTGATCAAAGAGAAACACCAGCTGTAATGTTGCAAATACCTTCACTGCCTCAGCCATTAAGCAGACGGTTATGAAAATGTTTACCCATCTGCTATATTTTCACCCCATTTTTCATTCTTGTCGGCAAGACTAAGGCCATGTCTACATTACCCCCCGAATCGGCTGGTAGTAATCTATCTATTGGGAATCGATTTATCGTGTCTCATCTAGACATGATAAATCAATTCCCAAATCGACACCCGTACTCCACCTCGGCAGGAAGAGTAAGTGGAGTCGACAGGGGAGCCATGGCGGTCGACTTGCCACCGTGAGGACAGCCAGGTAAGTCAAACGAAGATACTTCGACTTCAGCTACATGAATAGCATAGTTGAAGTTGCGTATCTTAGATCGATAACCCCCCCCCCATAAGTGTAGACCAGCCCTCACTGTATGAGATGTTTTCACAGTCTTGGAGGTGTATGTGAACTAAAGTTAGTTGCTTTGGGCCATCTTCTTGGCCATTCCAGAAGTGGTCTCAGCACAGCTTGGCAAGAGGGTGTGCAAATGTGGCTTTAAGACATCTTTATGTCCCCCTATGATCTTGACCTGTCCAAGCACAATGAATTATGGCTGGCTGACTACAGCCTTTGGACTCACTTAAGTAGCTGGGGATCAGTGTGGCATTGGGAGAATCTCTGGCCATGTCTCCCAAGCTGCGGGCCAGGAAAGAGTGTGGCATAGGAGTGCTATTCCCCCTAGAGTTTCCCCCAGGAAGGAAGCTTCCACCTGGCAGGTGAGGCAGAATCATACTGAAGCATGGCACAGCAGCTGTAGTGGGCAGCCACGATCCGGCCCTTTTTTCTAACGGTCTGATACCTATTGGCTTGTCACACACACAACATTGCAAACTGGCTTGGATGATTTCCTACAAACTTATAAAACTACTGCCTGCTTTGAGACACGGTAGGTGACTGTTCAGACCAAAACAAGTGTCATTGACATGGCTGTTGAGGGGAAGGTCACTAATGATATTTGGATAGGTAGTTGGTTAAAGCCGTATCACAGATTGGCTACCGACAGCTTTGTAAAGCAGAAACAACAGGAGCAAATGCTGCTTCAATCAGAGCAAGAAAGAGACCAGGGATTATATTTGTTTGAAATACTCTGCTCCTTCTGAAAGGGTTAACAGCCTGTACTAGCCAGCTAGCGTATTGCTTTTCTGGCTGACGCAAATGAAGGAGATGCTACCTTGTCCCTCCTGCCTTGTCTCGGCGAGATAATCAAGTTGGAGGAACATTTGGCATACACAGTCCATAGCAGCCACTGCTTCCTAATAACAAAACCTGGCTGTTTCCTGATCATCTAATAAACACCTTCCAAGGGAGATCAGACTGCAGAAAGTTTGTCCTGTCTCTTTGGAGGAACAATATCCCATTCAAACATTTTCCAGTACACCCCATCTGCAAAGTAAAAGATTGTTACAGACTTTTGCCCCTACCTCCCCAAGTTTGGAACAAAAGAATCAGCAAAATAGCGACAGCAAGTGAGCTGGTATTGAGCTCAGTGGGAGTTCCGCTCAGAGCTGGGTGGGACATGCCTTTGAAGTGTCCAGCAGGGGGCACGGTCAGAGACAGGATGCTAGACTACAAGTGCTTCTGACCTGTTCCATATTAGTAGGTCTGGTAGTTTCGATGTTCCTATCAGAGAAACAGTGCAGCAACAGAGGTGAGGGAGGAATGACTATGGCCCAAGTGGCTTCAACACATCTTTCTACATGCATCAGAGAGACTTTTATTACTCTGTCTCTCAGCATGGGAGTCTGATGATCAGCCACACAGGAAAGAACCTGTGTTTCTTCACTAAGGGAGGGCAGGAAGAGTGAAATAAGCAGGTTGGGAAGGAGGAGGAGGAGTGGGCAATGCACTATAGTAAACAGGGAATATATGCTGTAGGGAACAATCCTCTAGCAGGTCTTCCCTTCTCTAACCTCCTGGATTCTGTGACACAGCACCTTCTTAGACAGGACTGACACTACAGCAGAACAGTGATGTGATACTGGTCAACATTTTCAGATGTAGCCACTGATTTTGGGTGCCAAACTTGAGACATCAGGACTCTGAGTTTCAGAAAGCGATGAGCAATAGGCACTAGCATCTCTGAAAATCCTGGCCAAGATTTGCTCAAGTTGGGCACCCAAAATCAATGTGATCACTTCTGAAACCCTTGCATGCGACACTATGGTAACTACAAGCTCTCCAATAATGAGAACTGCCTGCTATACACAGGACCAATTTTATGTACAATGATTCTCTACAATGCCTCTCTCACTAGGATGACGGAATGATTATTATCAGTGTTCTGTTTAGCTTGCTTCATCACCTTAATGCTGCTCCAGACAAACCCTAGATGCTATTCTACCCCACAAAAATGATGAGTGCTGGTGTGATGAAGCAGGGGTCTTTCCTGTTGTTTTCAATGGTTTGCATGCAGAAGGTGTAGGGCTCAGTATCCCTGTGTTTAACAAGGTGATGACAGAGGGAGTTTGTTATTACAGAGGGCCAGTGAACAGCCTGGAGAATGGATACCCCAGTGACCAGCCTGGAGAATGGATATCTCAGTGACTGGTGACCGGGAGGCCCAGCTTGGAAGTCACAGCCGGTTCTGGCCAATGGGTGGACAATGGGCTGCGGAGAGAGGACCGCACCTGACCAGCTGGTTTCAGCCAGAGGGGAAACAAAGGATGGATGAGAGAAGAGGCTGAGAGGAGAGTAGGCCCAGGTGGGAAGACAAAGGACTTGGGGGAGGAGATATCAGATGCTGGGAAGTAGGGGGGCTCAGGACTGGAAAGCAAGAGCAGGCAGAGCCCACCTGAATATAGGGGGGACTTAGATGTGCTGTGCTGAGGGAGGCCAGGCCTAAGGGCCCTGAGAGTTTCCTATGCTATGTTCAGACATTCAATAAACCCTTCTGTTTTGCACTGGCTGAGAGTCACTCTGGTCTAGAGATTAGAGTTGCATTATTCCCTCTGGGTGGGGAGGCCCTGGGGGTCCAGAGCAAGTGGACTTCCTGAGGGGGCCCACGACAGGAAACAGGTGTGCTGAAGGCTCAGAGAGGTGTGGTTCCAGGAGGTGGAGGGGCCTACGGCTTAACCTCTGAGACAGAGTGGACCCCCAAGAAGGACTGTTGCACTGAAGGAGGTTCCTCTCAGGAACCATACAGAACCGAGAAAAGCATGATTCCTGTGAGTCCATGACAGATGGTCAATTTGCTATAATCCTCCCTCCCCTGACCTGATGTCAGGTTACTGTGCTACCCCTTGAGAAGTCTAGCTCATGACTGCACATTTACAGATGAAAACTCTCTTTGTTACAGGTAAATACTTCTCATTTCCACTGCCACTTAATACTACTACTTAGCTCTTGTATAATACTTCTTATCAGATCTCAAAGCCAATTAAAAGAACGTTTCCTTGCAATCACACTGAATGACACAGCATAGTCCAATGACAGGTCAACGTCAGGATTCCTAAGTTCAATCCCTGGCTTTGCCATTAACTTGCAATGTAACTTTGGGCAAATCACTAACCTCTATGTTTTAGTATTGCCATCTGTAAAATGGGAATTATAGTGTTTACCACCTGCTTAGAGAAGGTACTTGGAGATCTATGGCTAGATAGGCCTATATAAGTGCTAAGTATCATCATTCTATTATTAGTGATTATGTATTTTTATTAGCAGCAAAGAATCCTGTGGCACCTTATAGACTAATAGACGTTTTGGAGCATGAGCTTTCGTGGGTGAATACCCACTTCCTCAGATGCATGTAGTGGAAATATCCAGGGGCAGGTATATATATGCTAGCAAGCAAGCTAGAGATAATGAGGTCAGTTCAATCAGGGAGGATGAGGCCCTGTTCTAGCAGTTGAGGTGTGAAAACCAAGAGAGGAGAAACTGGTTCAGTAGTTGGCAAGCCATTCACAGTCTTTGTTCAATCCTGAGCTGATGGTGTTAAATTTGCAGATGAACTGAAGCTCAGCAGTTTCTCTTTGAAGTCTGGTCCTGAAGTTTTTTTGCTGCAGGATGGCCACCTTAAGGTCTGCTATAGTGTGGCCAGGGAGGTTGAGGTGCTCTCCAACAGGTTTTTGTATATTGCCATTCCTAATGTCTGATTTGTGTCCATTTATCCTTTTCCGTAGAGACTGTCCAGTTTGGCCGATGTACATAGCAGAGGGGCATTGCTGGCGTATGATGGCGTATATTACATTGGTGAATGTGCAGGTGAATGAACCAGTGATGGTGTGGCTGATCTGGTTAGGTCCTGTGATGGTGTCGCTGGTGCAGATATGTGGGCAGAGTTGGCATCGAGGTTTGTTGCATGGATTGGTTCCTGAGCTAGAGTTATTATGGTGCGGTGTGCAGTTACTGGTGAGAATATGTTTCAGGTTGGCAGGTTGTCTGTGGGCAAGGACTGGCCTGCCACCCAAGGCCTGTGAAAGTGTGGGATCATTGTCCAGGATGGGTTGTAGATCCTTGATGATGTGTTGGAGGGGTTTTAGCTGGGGGCTGTATGTGATGGCCAGTGGAGTCCTGTTGGTTTCTTTCTTGGGTTTGTCTTGCAGTAGGATTTTTGCAGTTGTATTTTTATTATTTTTATTATTATAGTGCCCAGAAGCCCCTCTGGGCTTGGCATTGTACAAACATGGAAAGAGATGGTCCCTGCACCAAAGAACTTACTATCTAAATAGACAATCAAAGGCTGGTAGAATAGGGAGCTATCTGCCTATTTCTATCTAGCCGTATCTCTAAATCTGTATTGTTTTTTACCATTGAAAATAACACAAACCTACACTGTTTTTTAACTGTTAAAGTAACACTAAACAATGACATTTACAGAGAAAACCTAAGCAGAAACATGATTTGCAGTGCAGAGAAACAGCCTGCTAGCTGAGTTTAATGGTGCACTCAGCTGCCTGTAATTTCACTGAATGTGTATGGGATTTTCCAGCCCTCTTCCCCAGCTTCCCTTTAACAACAAATGTACAATTTAAAACTCAACATAGCAGATAGCTGTGTGGGGCATGTTAGGTAACTAAATTACAGGGGGAGTCCACTCATGTTACAAGTGAGAGGTTTGCGGTGCAACAAGTGATATGTATGACTCAGACTAACAAGAATCTGATTTGTTTGGTGGTGCAGATAAAGAAATGCAGTTTTGGGGGACGCTGTGGTATTTTGCCATGTCTGTGGTCCAAACACTGCATAGTTGCCAATCCCGGGAATTCAGGATGATTTATATATATTCCTGCCTTGGATATGGACATGTGCCTTCAGACAAGGCCATGTGCCAGGATGAGAGTCATTATAAGTAGTAGTTATGAGGAACATCCTGCATGTATAGACTCTCTCTGCAGGTGGAGATAACAGAGCTGCTCCTTCAGCTCGCTGGACAGAGGCCTTCAGAGCTTGAAATCCAGTGCATTACTTTGATGCTCTTGGATGCACATATGGTGCATGATCCTTACAGCACAAAGTTTGTTGGAAAGAATCCAACACTGGCCATGGATGGATAGCCTAGAATACGACTTAATAGGGATTTTCCATCTCAAACATCCACTAAAGTCAATGGGAGTCATGGGGACTCAACACTTCTCTGGATGAAACTCTGTTTCTATACACCTGTAATGACAGCAGCTCCCCCTTTTCCCCACAGCGGTGAGACTCAGGATACAGGTCAACTCACTTAGGCTTTCAGGGCTCATGGCTCATAGGGCTAGAAACAGCAGTGTAGATGTTCCTACTATGGCTGGAGCCTGGCCCCTGAAACACTGTGAAAGGGGAGGGTATCAGAACTTGGGATCCAGCCTGAATGGGAACGTCTACACTGCTATTTTCAGCTCCATAGCGTGAGCCCCGTGAGCCCAAGTCAGTTGCCTGGGCTCAGACTCACTGCTGTCCGAGGAGGAATTCAGAGCCTCTCTCCCCTGCTGAAGAAGTGAGAGATTCATTAATTCAACACAACACAGTTATTAGAAAAGTAGTTGGCTTCAGTCACTTTATGTTCTAGTCTTATTTTATCTCATTAGTTAATCGATAACACTCCATCAGGGTTGGGACACTGGGGTAATCAATCCAGGCATGCATAATCAGTACTTGAATTGAGTTCCAGCGTGACTCATTAAGCGATGGAAGTAAATTAATGTCTTAGAATGCTCCAATCCCAGCCACAGGCTCTGCTGAATAAAGCTGGTGGAAAGCTTGGTATTAAAAATCATTTTTTTAAAAACAGAAAATATCTGTTTTTGTCAAAATGGAAACTCCTGTCTGAAGTGTCCATTTTTGATAATTTTTCAAAATCTTGAAAACTGAAAATTTTCAGTTTATGGCAACTGAAAACCAATTTTTTTTTAAACTGCTTCAGTTTTCAGCAAAATTTAATCTCATCAGGCAAAAAATTGGGGTCTTATTGAAACAGGAAAATGTTTTAGCATAAATGACTATTAGTTCAAAAGGTTGTACCAAAAAGTGCATTATCCACTAATTGTTATTCACAATTCACTTATTTACAAGCTTTCAGTCATCCAGGCAGCAAGCAGAAACAATCCAGTGTGATTTAAGTGACAACCACACAGGTCAAATAGCAAGCAGTGAATAGCAAACAGCTGAAGCAAACAGCTTGTGAGCAAGCCATAGTTTGAAAACTATTTGACCAAATATTTCTTACTTAGCTGTCAATAAACCACCTCCCCACAGTGACTTATACATAGAAACATAAATCAAACAAATAAAAAAACCTAGCAAGTAATCAAGCTCTCTCTCCTACAGGTTGGGATGGAAGAAAGATAGTTATTTCTATTTTAAGATACTTGCGTGGAGCTCTGATACTTTGGTGATAATCATCATATAAACCCCTAGGTGTTTCTCTATGTGGGGAAAAAGGCCAGACTAGCTTGCATGCACAAGCTAACCTGCACTAAGGCCTTGATAATAAGCAAACTTAATGTGAAGCAAACTGGAGTGTAAACATACCGCAAAATACGCTGCTGAGCACTAAGTTGCCATGCGGCAGGCTAGCGCACTGTACAGTCACATCCTGGCTTGCCATGCACTGTGTGTGGACAAGCCCTTGACACTCTTACTCCACACAAAGAGTGCCTTTTATGCACTTGCACTCATACACTGTGCATTAAGCTAAAGCGCCCAGAGGCACTTTTAGTGCAGAGTAAGTGTCCGCACAGGGAGTTAGTGCAGAGTAGCTAGCACATTTTAAATTCACACACTAGCTTACTTCACATTAACTTCCCAGTGTAGACACAGACACACTTTAGTTAGCTAGCTCTTATTTAGACCAATGCATAGCTGCCAACTGGAGCACCCACGGGGAAAAATTACCGGGTGCTTGGCACCCACCAGCAGTCAAGCTACCCCTGCCTCCTCCCTCCCTCCAAAGCGTGCCACATCTCCACTCCTCTCCCTCCTTCCCAGCGCTTCCTGCCCCCTTCCACCTAACAGCTGTTTGGCGGCGCTTAGGACTTTCCCGGAGGGAGGGGGAGGAGCCTGGATGTGGTGTGCACAGGGGAGGAGGTGGAGAAGGGGCGGGGACTTGGGGGAAAGGGATGGGGACTTTGGGGAAGGGGTGGAATGGGACAGGGGGAGGGTGGTGCAGGGGTGGAAAGAGGCGGGAGGGTCAAGCACCCACTGGGCAGAGGGGAAGTCGGCACCTATGGACCAATGTAAATCAATAATAACTGCACTGAACAGTGATGTAAAAGAAATCAGAATGGGGTCCCTAGAGAAAGAACCAACAACTAAGTCTGATTCTCAGTTACACTAGGGCTCATTTACATCCCTTTAGGAGCTTGTCTACACGTGAACCGCTACAGTGACACAGCAGCAGCACTGCTATAGTGCTGCAGTGTAGACTCTACCAACGCCAACAGGAAGGATTCTCCCATTAGCGTAGGTAATCTACCTTCCCTAGAGGTGGTAGCTAAGTCAATGGAAGAATTCTTTTGTCAATCTAGCATTGTTTACTCCAGGGGTTAGATCAGCTTAAGGACGCTGCACAGAGGTGTGGACTTTTTTACACTCCTGAGCAATGTAGAGCGGTCAACCTAACTTTTTAGTGCAGACCAGACCCATGAGCAGAAAGGTATCAAATGTGTGCAAGTAGAATTTAACCCCACTTTAAAGTACGTTTACATGGCCAGAGTGATATAAACGGGGGGTTAATGTAAATGTGAATAAAGACCCATGACTGTGATGTTTCCAAAGAACATATTCACAGTAAATAAACCTAGTATTTTCACGGTGGGCAGGCTTCATGAAACCAGCCACCATTTTTCCTGTAGAGATTATTGCCACATTAATCTCAGCTAATGAAGCAGGGTAAACCAAGTGGTAAAATTTACATGCAATGTAATGAAACTTCTTAGGTGGGGCACCTCACTCCATTTGATTTTAGATTAACAGAAATCATACGCAGTCTGAAATTACATATGGATTCCTTACAAGACTAGGGAGATTTCCCTCCTATAGTCTCTAGGGACTGGCAGGATTTGAACGGAGGGCTACACAGAAATCAACATCCTCACACTGCCACCTGGCTGCAGCTGTAACCTAGCCAGTCCCTGCGACCCACAATCCACAGAGGATGAATGGCACAGGAAGTTCCACCTCAAATGATGTGACTGACGGTGGTCTTAGTGATCCCCGATTGGCCGCTAAATCCTAGATAAGCCCATGAGATGTATCAGGCAGTATCCAGCCAACAATGTAGATCCCTAACTAGTTGCTATGACTGCCCTGCTTCTCAACTCCCAATACTGACCTTGGATTCTGATTCCCAATTGACCCCTGGAATCCTGATACCTGGTATTGACCCCCAGGCCTGATTCCTTACTCTGTTTCCAGCTCTGACTTTTGTCTTAATTCCTGACTCTAACTCCAGTTTTGTCCTCAGCTTGATTCTTGACCCTGATAAAGGCTGTGACCCCTGCCTTCATTTCCTGCCTCCCAAGCTTCTGCTACTAGTCCTACTTACCTTTGTCCAGGATCCTGACACAGTCTGGATGAGAAGGGTGCTCAGCAATATGGTGGTAAGTGTTGTGATTGCACCTTGTGATCCATGGAAATGACCACAGTCAGCAGCACTAGGTGACTGGAGTGAGAAGTTTGCATTGATAGCTTTCTCATGGGATATTTGGCAATAGCGCACCTGCCTCAATTTCCTGGTAGAGCATCTACCTGCCAACACGGCCAAGTCTATGTTAGACTCTTACCATGTTGGCACACAGTTGTCAACAATTGTTCTAAGTGATGTGATGCTGGGTATGGTTTGTCCTGTCCTACATTGACCAGGAAACAATCCTACTTTGGCTTTTAGGCACAATATTCACCATAGCACCTTCTTTATTCTACATCCTCTAGACAGCAGGGGAGTTGGGGGGTGAGTTGCACTGAAGACAAACACTAAATATGGTGGTAAAGATGGAGATATCTGTTTCATATGAGTGTCTTTAAGACATTAAAGGTTGGCTATTCATTTCAGGGTGCAGCCTGATGTTTTGTTGAAGGTTTTGACAGCTGATGTCAGTTCACAGAAAATAGTAAAAAACCTTGTAACCACAAATTCATCTTTTCAACATCAGGCCAGGCATCTTTTGGAGTTACTGCTGTCAAACAGGTCTGCTTGGCCATGTCAGTCATTTTATTCATCAGTTTATTCCCATGATACCTCTTTTGCCGATCCTCAAAGAAATGGATTATACAACTGAGTTTAAAAAGGCCAACACCAATCAAATAATTGTAAAATACATCTGTGTATCATGAGCCAGGATAGAACAAAGCATGGCAGTCTCCAGCATATTGGAATTGATGAGAGCACAGGGCAATCATATTAATGTTTATAGCACCAGAGTAGTTAGGGGGTCATTGTTGGGATACATCAGAAACACAGAATGATAAACCCAGTAGAGGAAAACGTCACTCAAGTGTTTGAGAAGCACAGAGAGGAAACAGGATGAACGTGGAAAGAAAAGATACCACTTTGGTATATAAGTTCTCTCTTTTCTGAGACATCCCACATGGGGAAGCAGCTGGGGAGGAAAGAATTAGATCAGACGCAAGCTTCACTTCTGGGAAAATCACTGGAATCAGTTCCCAAGGGCACACATTTTCTGTAAATGCTCAACCCAGAACCTTAATTCGATGGGTTTTTTAAAGAAAGATACACCAAAAATTTGGACGGAGCCATGCTTCATTTAAATAATATGTTAGAGGAGACTGACCTGCAGTATGCAGAGCAATCACAGGGCAGATTGACACCTGGGCTCTGTTTGAGATGAGTAACACTGACCCATGATGGGACAGAGCATCTTCCACTATGAGGTTGCAGGTTCCAGTGAGCTGATAGTGAATGAAAGAGCTCTAGCGCTGCTCTGTGGCCAGGCTGAAATGAGTTGGCAGGGAGAGTGTGGCTGTTACAAGTCTCACCATCCCAGAGCATCCCCTCCCAGCATAGCATGGTATTGGAGATGCTCTTTGCCTTACTCCAGCCATAGGTATGATCTGACCCTCTGGCTGAGCCGCTTGAGAGCATTCAATCCCTTCCAGGGTAACAGAGTCTTTTAGATAAAGCCAAATAAAAGCCCTAAACAAAAGACTCCTCAGACCAGCTGGGCTCCATTTTCAGCTCCCCTTATAGGAGGGCCCTAGTTGAAATGGCCTGTCTCACAATCCACCAACAGGAACCTGGTCTCTTATCCTCCTATTGGTTTAGTCCAGGCCCACCCTTCTACATAGGACTCAGGCAGGGGTGGCTCTACCTTTTTTGCTGCCCCAAGCACGGCAGTCAGGCAGCCTTCGGTGGCTTTCCTGCAGGAGGTCCGTGGTCCCGCGGATTCAGCAGCTTGCCTGCAGGAGGTCTGCGGTCCCACGGATTCAGTGGCTTGCCTGCGGGAGGTCCACTGGTCCCACGGATTCAGTGTACCTGCCGCCGAATTGCCACCGAATCTGCAGGACTGGCAGACCTCCTGCAGGCAAGCTGCCGAAGGCTGCCTGACTGCCACCCTCGCAGGGACAGGCAGGGCGCCCCCTTTGGCTTGGAGCGCTGGTGCCTGGAACCACTGATGGACTCAGGCTAACCCTGGTCCTCAGTCAGCTCCTGGCCTCAACCAGGCTTCCTGCCCCCATGTAGGAGCAGCCTGTTTGCACGCCTCCCCAGCCAGCCCTCTGCTGCTGGTCTTTCTTCCTCTGAAGTCCGATGCCCATCACAGGTGTAGCAGGGCAGGGCAGGGCTAATTGAACAGGGCTGACTGATTCCACACCTCCTGGCCCTTAAAGGAGCAGGTCATCCTGTTCCAGGGACTCAGTGAATTTCTTAGTGGGTGGGTATCTACATCACCCAAAAATTCATCATCCCAATAATACCCTTTATTGCCAATATCAGCTGTGAGTCCTATGGCTGAATGGGTATAACGAGTGAGCCGCCATCTCATCAGCCCTAGAAGAAGCCAGATGAAGGATGTTGCATATAAGCAGGAGTTGTTTGGGGAAAACTTAGCTACACTCAAACATTGACCCCGTGGCATAGACATGCAAATGAAGAAAAAATAGATTTTAGTGGAGTTATTCCAGACTTACAGCAGCATAGTAGAGAGCAGGATTTAATCCCTGGTCTTAACCATTAAAGATGCAATTAGAAAGGATGCAACAAGTGATAAAATATGAATGATTTCTTGTTAAAGTATGAGTTGTCTATGGTTTTAATTTTCAAATTAAGGCCCCTCTATGTAATTCTGAAGGTCACCTACTAAAGGGAAAAGGCCAAAGAATCCTTAATGAAAACCATCTACAATGCCAATGAAATTGGATTTGCATAAGGCTATCGAGAAAAGGAACTTAGGTTCAAAAGTTGCAGTATTTCCATCCTTCGTTAAGGTTAACAAAGCCCCCAGGCCCTTCACAATGCAGTCCCGGAGGCTGACCTGATGTGACACGGTAGTTATCTGCCCAAATCCATTGGAATGAGTGGGTACACCTCTAGATTTGCGTAGCGATAGACTAATACTAGGCACAATGTGAATGTCAATGAGAATTCTGCTCCCTCTTCTGCATGTTTTGCTCCTTTGCCTTCTCTCTTGTGTATAAATTACGTGTATTAATGTGGAAACACAAGAGGAGCCGGCTACTCTTCAGCAGGATTAGCATCCAGCACATACATTTTAGCAGCATGGAATATAATAGCGAATATGGAATATAATTCCTTCTTCCTGACTTCTTTTTTTTTTTAAACTTCTGCTATTTTACCAAGGCAATGAGAGGAAACAGGAAAACACAACAAATGTGGGAAAACGCCAAAGCAGTAAAAAGAAAAACTGAAAACAAAATGAAAAAAATATATACATATAAAAAGAGACTGAATTTCTCATGATGTGATTTTAATGAAAAACTAAAAATGTGGAGGGAAAATCACGATTTATTATAAAAAAATAAGTTGTGGAAATTTTTTAAAAATATTGTAGCAACCTTCATCAAACCCTCAAATGGGATTCCCATCTAGAAGCAAAAATCACTGCCCCAGCTATGGGGTGAACACAGAATGCCAGCCATAACCCTAATGAGGGGACACCAGTAGAATCCTAACCCTAACCCCAGCACAGAGCCAACATCTGGTCCCTAACCTAACCCCAGCCCAGGACCCCAATGAAGCCTCAATCCTAGTCCATAGCCTCTACTCAACCCCACCCTAGCCTGAGGCTCCCAGCCAGCTCCAACCCTCACTCAGGACCCCCATACAACCCCAACTCTAACCCTAGCCCACAGCCTCCACTCAACTTCAACCATAATTGTAGCCTGTGGCCCCCACCCAGCCCCGAACCTAACCCATAAATCCCATTAAAACAAACCCTGTTCCTCCTGTGGGGGCCTAAAGTAAAAGTAAAATTAAAAGCCCTTTGGCAAGCAATAGCAATTGCTAATCTTGGGGTGTAATATTGTTGTTGTAACCTCCTAAGCCAGGCAAACAACATACATGAAAAGCCAGAAAGTCTGTAACAAAACAATAATTTAGGAAGTTTTCATCTGTGCTCAGTTTTCCCAATGGGCACATTTGTGTTGTTCTTTTTCTTTCCCTCTTGCTTTGTTAAAAGGACAAAGCAGTAACAGCAAAAGCCCAGGGACATCCCAAACAGGAGCTGTTAAACTGCTCTTGCTGCTTCAAGCCTGCAAAATTTGTCAGGGCAAGATCATGTATGTATGGTGGCACATATCTACAGGCATCCTCGGGTGTCTGACGCTTTTGTCCTCCTTTGTTAATTTTACCAGTGTCCAAAAAAAAGGTCAATTATCCATGGGGGGGAGGAATTGTGGTTTAGCATTCTAAAAATGTGGCATCACATATTATCTGGGATGGGGTGGTCCATCGTAACTTGTAAAAGGTGGCTCCCTCCAATAACATGGCTAAGTGGTAAGTGCTAACTACGTCGTCTATCAGCACATATGGATTATAGGCAGCTCTGGCCTATAAAGCCCCCTCAAATGTGTTAAAAAAGGCCACTTTTATAAGGTGGGTCAACACATCTGCTGGGAAGGGGAGGCATCAAAATATGCACCCAATAAGGCCCATGTGTTTACCAATCCCTCTGCATGTGTTTGGAGGGCCACCTGCCCCAGTGTGCCCCTCAATTTGCTATTAAAATCACAAACAAAATTTCTCAGTGCATTGGACCGCCGTTCTGCAACAAACTGTTAACGTTTCTAACTACGTTGTGTTTAATTTTTCATAAATAACACCCAATGTGTTTCTGCTATTGGCACACACCCAAGAGCAGCTTTCAGTATTCCAGACAAATGCCTCCTTCACAGTGTTACAACACACGTTTAACCAGGAGAAAGCTGTGTTTGCCACTGCTACTCCAGTGGGGTATCTATGCCAACAAAAAAATGTGTTATGCTATGTACCTAATAAAGCCAAAAGTCATCATTGCCTACTGTATGCACTTGTTGCTGTTCTAACAATCTTGTGTATGCTGTATTGCTGTTTAGGTAGAAAACCAATAGTAACCCTTGACATCGTATCGGGGGGAGACTAAAAACCTAAGTGGTGATCCCTCCCAACAAAATGTTGATTCTGGTTCAAGGGGGGGAAATGTCACAACCCAATAGCCGCCTCCCCTCAGGGAGTCCCCTGGGAAGGCAGATCAGCACCGTATATTGTTAATGCTGTTGCTAGCATCGCAAAGCATTTTGGGGAGGGTCAAAGGTGTGTGAGGCTGAGGGAAGAAAAAGAAAGAAAAAAGCAGAAAATGGGTTAATTCAACACTGCAGCTAGCAAGCTCAGTCCAAAGATAAGAAGCTGTCTCCAGCCCAAGGCCGGCTGCTACCTGCCAAGACAGATGAGGGGAAGTCCAACCCCCCAACCAGCCATGAAAAAGGAAGTTGTTGAACAAAATGCAGGGGCCGGGAAAAGGAGACAGATGGCGAAGGCCAGCCAGGAACAAACAAAACTGGTTCATGGCCCTGAAACCAGGTGTTTTGGGAAAGCTGAAGAAACCATGGAAGGCCGGTTTGGACTGGCACAGAGGGCACCAGGACCTGAGGTTTTCAAACAGAGCACACATCTCCCTGCACCCCGAGGAGCCAGGACTTAAAACCATCCTGAGAGCTGGAGCAATTTGGAGAGCACAGCAGGTTCTTGGACAGCCTGAGCCCAGGACAGCACTCTTGTCCACTTCCCCCCCCACCACTTCTTCTGACGTTACACCCAGACTTGGTCTTCAGCTGGCCGCTCAGGCCCTCACCCTTGCTCAGGGCCCCCAGCCAGCTTTGACCCAAACCCTCGCCTGAGGCTCGCTGCCAGCCCCAATGCTAACCCTAGGCCAAGGCCCCATGCCGGTCCCAATTGTCTCTGAGGGTATGTCTACACTGCAGTACAACACCCATGGATGGCTTGTTTCAGCTGGGTACAGCTATGGGGCTATACATACAATTACAGTGTAGATATTTGGGCTAGGGCTGGAGCCCAGCTCTGAGGGTCTCGCCCCAGGCTCCATCCTGAGCCTGAATGTCTACACTGCAATTTTATAGCCACACAGCTCAAGCCCAAGTAAGCTAGCCCAGGCCAGCTGTAGGTATTGTATTGCAGAGTAGACATACCCTGAGTTATGCCTGGGATGGTGCATCTTATGAGTGATCTTTCTCAGGACCAAAGGCACAAGCTAGCCATTAGTCATTTAAATCTGTGCAATATACGTGTTAAATCCTACCTATCTGATTTAGTAGCATTCTACACAATTGTGGCTACACAGTGTGAAAGGCAATGGAAAGTCAGGTTCATTGTTTCTCAAAGCTGCTGGGAAGTAGACTATTTGTGGATACGTATCCTGTGATATCAGCATTCTTGCAGACTAAATGGAAACATTATGGCACACAAGACCATGGTAGGCAAATCACATGCTATTTTAAAGCAGAATCTCAAAAGTGAAACAAATAATGAAAGAGATGGCTCTTATTTATATTGGTGTAAATCTGGAATACTCCCTTAACTGCAATGGATTTACCCAGGTGTAAGTGAGATCAGGATCTGGACCAGTGTCTTTCTAGCTTTAGCTAGACTGGTGACCACCTGTGACTACAAAGCCCCCTAGGACAGCTAGTTTATGTAAAGACTCTGTCTCTGTTGTTGTCTTGTTCTCCTGTCCTGTTTGTTGGTTATCCCAGACTGTGAGCTTTCTGGGGCAGAGTCTATCTTTGCGATATTTGTTTGTATAGTGCGCAGCACTCTGGGACCTGGATACCCGATTAGAGTCATGAAGTGCTGCCGCTATAACAATGACGTTAGAAGTGTGCTAAATATTTCTGTTACTTTACAGCTTGCAAGGTCTGAATGCATTTTTGTTGGCTTTTTTAATTATGTCTCATTAATTTTAGTGGGCCCATGTCTCCACTCCATCATCAACATCCTGAGCTTTTCACTTAACAGCGCTAGTTACTGCCTCGTGTTTGAAAAAACGTTCAGCACAGCTAAAGGAACACAAACAGTTTCAGTCTCTTTGTATGTCTACCTGAGCACACTAAAGCAATGAAAGTTGTCTCTGAATTCCCTGCCGACTCTGCTTCAAGCTGGATAAGTCACTTGAGGCCCATCCATAGCAACGCACACAGAGAAAAATCAAACCAAATGAAATGAGATTAAGGGACTGACAGTAGCTCAGGGACATGAATTGGAAAAGATAGTCCTCTAGGCCTGGAGGCTGGGGCTTAATATAGGAGCCTTACATGTGTGACCCAGACATCCCTGTCTTTAATGACATCTGCAACGTAACTAGTTGACTCTGAAGCTTTTTGCTCCTTTGAGCGCTAGTTTTCTTTCTAACACGGCTCGGGAATTGATTGCTGAGGTCACCCAAAGTGTTTGTCATTTAAACCAGCGATGGTTCGATAACCTATTATTTTCAATCAGGGCTACACAAAATTCTCATTGTTTCTCATTTTGGCTTCCCCCAGGAGAACTGATGCCACAATTGGTTTCATTACTGAGGTATGTAATAGACTCTAGTGTGGGCTGGAATGAAAAAAAAAAAGCCAGACCCTGGGGCAGAATAGACCAACAGGTTCTCTCTTCAGCTTTGTTTGTGTAGAAAGGGAAGCCCCTTGGTATTAGGTTTCCCCTTCTTGCTTTTTTCTCCTGGCTGTGTACAAATGAAAATGGGGTTACAGAAGAGATGGAGATTAGTGACGGACGAAGGGTTTTCACCCTGCCTGCTATTGAGAGCTGACATGGTTTGCCCTAGTTAAATCCCTGGCTCTTCGCCCCAGGAGTGCATTCAGATTCCACTCCCCTGCTGCTGCTGCTTCCCTTCCCTGTACAGTGAGAGCCCTGCCACTGAGTCTGGTACTATTCAATATTTTCATTCATGACTTGGATAATGAAGTGGAAATATGTTTATAAAAATTTCAGATGACACCAAGCTCGGAGTGTTTGCAAGCATTTTGAAAGCCAGGATTAGAAGTCAAAATGATCTGAATTGATCTGAAATCAACAAGATGAAATTCAATAAAGAGAAGTCTAAATACTAAATTTAAGATTGAAAAATCAAGTGCACAAATACAAAATGGGAATAACTGGCTAGGTAGTAATACTGAAAAGGATCTGGGGGTTGTAGTGCATCACAAATTGAATATGAGTCAACAATGTGATGCAGTTGCAAGACAGGCTAATATCATTTTGGGATGTATTAACAGAAGTGTCGTGTGTAACACATGGGAGGTAACTGTCCCATTCTGTTTGCACTGGTGAGGCCTCAGCTAGAGTAGTGTCCAGTTCTGGGCACCACGCTTTAAGAAAGATGGGGACAAATTGGAGAGAGTCCAGAGGAGAGCAACAAACATGACAAAAGGTTTAGAAAACCTGAGCTATGAAGAAAGGTTAAAAAACTGGCCCTGATTAGTCTTGAGAAAAGAATGATGGGTCTTCAAATACATTAAGAGTGGTTATAAAGAGGACGTGATAAACTGTTCTTCAGGTTCACTGGAGGTAGGACAAGAAGCAATGGGCTTAATCTGCAGCATGGAGATTTAGGTTAAATATTAGGAAAAACTTTCCAGCTACAAGGGTAGTTAAGCTGTGGAATAGTCTTCCATTGGACGTTGTGGAATCCCAATCACTGTAGGTTTTTAAGAACAGTTTGGACAAACAGCAGCCAGCAAGGATGGTCTAGGTTTACTTGGTCCTGCCTTAATGCAGGGGGCTGGACTTAATGATGTCTCCAGGTACCTTCCAGCTCTACATTTCTAAGATTTTATGATAGTGCTGGCAATTGTGCTATGCTGTACATAGGATGAAGATCAATTAACACCCTGAAGCATGAGATTTGATGACTCCCATTTTAGCCTTTATCGATACTGATCCATAAAGATACTGGCCCTTTAAAAAAAATCCAGATCACAATCGATAACTCAATGGACCAGTCTCCACAAAGCTGGCACAGGGAGGTGTAAATGCCATCTCTCTTTGCTAGCTGATCCATCTTTGACCAGGGGTGGAGAAACACAAGACCAGTAGGGATACCATGGCTGCCAATACTCTGGGTTTCTTCCTGGGGAAGCTATGGGGGGCTGCCATGCACCCTTCCCAGCAAGTTCTACCCGCGGTTTGGGTGAAGTGGGCCTCCTGCAGGTTCCCTGGCAGAGAGAAGGTTGGATCCACATTCCAGTTCTACAGACACCTTTCTTGATGGACTTTCTCTACCTTGCAGACCTGGGTTTCTCCTGACGGAAGCCAGAGCTGAACCTGGCCCAGAGACTTTAGGAAATCATGCCTCAGAACTGCCCTTGAGAGGGTATGATTATTTTGGTCATCATTGGCTACCGCGAGGTTCAGCCAGGACTGCTTCTGCTACATTGACCCATCAATCACCTTGTGAATTTGTTGTGACTTGTAGGAATTACCTCCCCTCTGCCCCATTTTAAAGAGCCACTGCAAAGTCACAAATCCAACTCGTAATACAAAAGTCACCTTATTTTCTCCCTCAAATCCCAAATAAAGGCATATTTGATGTTTGTAAACGGAAACAATTTTTTAAAAAATAACCAATCCAATCTCTTCTAGAACACCAGTCTCTCATATAAATAGCTAATGCACTAATCGTAGGGAGGCCAGCGTAGCATCGTGGAAGCTGGTTAACAGTCTAAATTAAGTGGCTGTTTAAGAAGCTCTTTTACAGAGAATCAGTCTGAAATAACAAACTCAGTCATCTTGAACAAAAACTCTACTGAGCTTTAAGAAATGCAGGGGGATATTGAAATCAGGGGTGTCAATAGCTTGCTGAAAAGAAGAGAACAGAGTGTCGAGTCTATTAGATGAAATTGAAGATATTTCAGCTGACATGAGGTGTGATGCCAGGAAGGCACATTGCAATTTCAAGTAATGGAGATGTCAGTTATCTTGTGCATGCAAATAATTCAGACAGAGATATACTATCATCTCCAGCCTTTTTCAGAGGGTCGGCACTGACACTGGCATTTGTGGAAAACTAAGGCAGCACAATAGGAGAAAACACCACCACAGGTATCTGGACAACAGAAAACTGCTTTTTTAAAGTGGTGGGAAAATACCCATCTAGCCTGTGTGCATATGGTGTTACCTATAATTTGGAGGTATGACCTGAAGTGAACTCCTCTTAGGCTAATTAGGAGGTCATGCCATCTGCTATGTTTGCCATAAGATTTCCACTTTCAGCTACGGCTGCTACAGGGAGCTATGCTCTTGAGATCACTGGAAGTGCATAAAAATGTCTGCCTTCTGACAAATGAATACAGTACATCATAGAACAGGCTAATGGCAGTTACGATGGAAGGGCTAGTTTGTTTGACAATCCTGAAGGTCCTCTGCTGTGAAATCTTGCAGGATGCAAGAGATGATTTGTTTCTAGCTCCTGCAATATGAATTACCACAGGTCTTTTAAGTGGTAGTCAGTTCTCATTTGTCAAAATACTTCCCCAGTCTCCCTCAAGAAATCAAGTCTATGCTAATATCATATTATATGACTGATTTTCAGGCACCATCATATTAGAAATGTCATAATACCAAGAAAGAAAGAAAATAGTATTTATTGTGTTTTTCTGGATTTGGGAATATTGAAATTTTAACATGTGTTATGATAGAAATTCAGAAGTTCAGTGCTACTTTGGTAATATTTCTCAATATCATCAAGTGAATAAGAGATCAAGAGCTCCAGTCGCTGAGCCACACCTGTACATTTCACTTAGGTCGCAGAAAGGAGAAGGCTAGAAATAGCAAGTAAAAAAGCTACATTGATTCAAGTAAGCCTGCTCAATTGTCAGCCTGCAACACCTAAGAGAGGTGATGTGAGGAATGGAACACTGCCTAATGGTTAGAGCACAGAACCGGGAGTCAGGATTCCTGAGTTCTTATTCTGGCTCTGCCATTGACTCGTCCAAGTCAGTTAACCTCTCCTGTGCCTTATTTTTCTCATCTGTAAAACAGATAATAGTTCTTAGCTCCCTCGTAGGGTCTTGTGAAGCTTTATTTCTCAACATCTGTCAAGGGTTTTGAGATTAAAAGGCCCTATTTGAGTCCCACGTATCATATTATTACATCTACACTAAGACCAGTCTTCCTCTTTTACCATATCTGTGCTGAACATATTTATTTTGCTAACACTCAAAGTAAAATATTAAGTGTACAGCCATTAAGTCAGACAGCATCCTGTGAGTCCACTGATGCTAATGAACCTACTGGGCATTAATATGCTTCCACTATCTTCTTACATTATAATGCAGCACACAGCATTTCTAAAGCCTTTCTCTAGGTAATGAAAACCATTTCGCATTTCAAACGCTCTGATTAAAAATGCAGCATTGTTCTGCACTCATACAACCACAGTCTGAGAAACATGTTTCAAATGTTGAAGTGTGTCAGGCTCGGTTTCTGGCATTCATTAGACAGAGTTTGCCAGGGATATTATTTGGCATCTTAATAGTTGCTCACAGATCAACTCAAATTTAATTCTGCCTGTTTGGATGAACATAATAATTAATTTCTTAATGCCCACTTAATAGGTTTGTCAGGAGATCCTGCTCCATTGCCTGTTTTGTGTGTTTTTGTTATGACTGATAATTACAAACAAGCTTCTTTAGACGACGAATAATTTGTTGATGTAACCTATTGTTTTTTTTCTCCTTGTAAATGAGCACACTCATTCAATTGCTATGTAATTACTTTGTAACGGCCACCAGGCAATTGAAGCTGAAGGAATGGTCACCTGATGGTGACTGCTGCCTTTCCTAGGTGGTAGACACTTTTCCACAGTTTGAGAGTCTGGTGATGCAAGTGGCTCTCATAGGGTAATAATAAGAGTGTTCCTTATGCCTCATTTCCATCCCATCCAGAGTGCAGCCGGTCTCAGCATTGAGCCCATACTGATCAGAGCACTGCATGTAGATGCTACAAAATGGTTTCCTTCTGGGGTGGGCAGCAGAAGGGAAGCTTCCACTGATTGGGAATTGGTCCTGCTTTGAGCAGGGGGTTGGACGAGATGACCTCCTGAGGTCCCTTCCAACTCTGATATTCTATGATTCTATGATCTGTTCATGTGCTCCTGAAGAATGTACGTTAAATAAGTGCAAGTCACACTGTGACACCAGGGTCTGAAAAAGCGACAACTTCCGCCAGATGCTGTTGTGCTTCATGTTGCCTGATATATTGTGAAAAATATCCTCTCATGTTTGCTGTTCTTTAAATTCAGAGGAATCCAAACTTTCAGGCAAATCAGAGTTGAGTTGATTAGAGAGATGCGAAAAACCAAAGGACCTTAGTCTGATTAATGATTGTTAATGCAGTAATTATTCAGTTTATGCAAATGAGATGCTTATAAGATATGATGGATTAATATTCTTTCACTCCATCATGGTAATCGGATAAGAAACCAGCTGGAAAAATGTCTAAAGCAGGGGAAAAAACCCTAACGGCTGAGTCCCAGAGAAACGCTGGCATTTGATTTATAGGAATTTTGCTCTTATTCTGATTTGTGGAGCAGACATGCAGACAAAGGAGGCAACATAAATATCAGAACTAGAAGCAATTAGCACTGTTTAAATAACCGTGATCTGGACCCACTCCTGCAGCTCCCATTGAGCGATACTAATGCGACTGCTTGCATCAGTGCTGTTCCACGGCTGCAGAATTGGGCCTTAGTTGGCTACTATCAGCAAGGTGAGTCTGATTCTTCTCTGGCACTGGTTTTACATAAGTGTCACACCATTCACTTCACCAGCTTTTCTCCTGACTCATAGTGGTGAGAGGAGAATCACCCCAGCAGCACTGTTATAAGATTCCACAGAACTGTGGATTGTAATTCTGGTTGACTAGCCAGCATTTTCTTATAAAGGAGAAGTGTTGCAACCTGCCTGGCACATACTATACCTAGACCCTCCAAGCAGAGGCAATCCAGGCTCTAGGGGCATACTCCCAAGGGCTCCACCCCCACACAGCAGCCTGGGGGTACCCTCCCACACAGGAGAGTCATGTGTGTCACCCACTTATCCCCTCATAAGAGCAGTACACCCCTCTCTTCTCATGTAGCAAGGAGGGGCCAACCTTCTAGAAAAGCAATGGCAGTGGCATGGGGCTCCTTTTGCCCCATAGGAGCAGCATCAGGGGGACCGCCTATCCTTCACCATACAGTCAGAATGTACAGCTAGGTTTCCCCAAATCCTTATCCAACAGCTACACTGCATCTGGCTGGACTGAGTGGGCCAGCTGGACTCTCCTCCAGCTGCCATGCACAGTCCTGTACGGGGATGGTGTTGGTGGGACAGTTGGTTGGGACGGGGTTGTAGAGTGGTGGGACTCGGCGTGCTATATCTCATAAAGGGGCATGGGGCAATTCACCCCATTCTGTGCTATTGGCTCAGACAGGCATCACTGTACTGCTCACACTTGGTTCGTCTTTTCAAGCTTTTTTCCCCATAAAGCTGAGGACCAGAAACTTGGAGGTGTGTGGTTTTTTTTTGGTTTTTTTTTTTAAAGCGATTTAAGCACAATGGCCCAGGAACATGGCCCTGTAGTGCCCATGTCTTCAATCCAGCCCTAGCCTCGTAGGTAAGATAAGCACTGCCACTTGGGATATATCACAAATGATTTCCCAATTCAACACCTAGGCAGGTACTGCATGGCCTGGCAACCAGTGCCTGACAGCTCAGCCAAGATGTCTTTTCTGTTTGATGCCGAGCCGACAATGAGTAGGATGCATGTGTGGATTTAAAAGGAGTAGTAAATAACAGACACTATCTTGATATCAAGCCTGCTAATCCTTTCCCCTTCTCTGTGTGTGGGGGGAGCATTGCTGAATTTTGGGGTGTTCACTGTCTACACCCGTTCTCAACTTTTTTTCTTTCTGAGCACCCCACCTCCTCTCCCCCAACATGCTATAAAAACTCCACGGCCCACCTGTGCCACAACTGTTTTTCTGCATATAAAAGCCAGGGCTGGTGTTAGAGGGTATCAAACATGTCAATTGCCTGGAGCCCCATGCCACAAGGATCCCATGGGGCTTCGGCTTTCTGTCCTGTGCCCCAGCAAGTCTAATGCTGGCCCTGCTTGTTGGACCCCTGGAAACCTGCTCATGACCCTGGACGCCTGGTTGAGAACCACTGGTCTAGAACCAAATGTTCCAGTGTGGGCCCCCCTTTCCTAAAAAAAAAATCTGGTGGGTTTTAAATTTGACATGTAGAACCTTGTCCAAACTTTTCCAGCAAATTTGCAGGGCAGGTAATTTGTGAGGGGTCATTTTTGACACCAGCAGAGTGCAGCTATTACTAACAATCTCACCTCAACTTCCTTAGGGGTGTTTTTTCTCTATGCAGCAGCTTACCCCATTAGGTCATGTCTACTGCCTCAGTTCCCCCTTCTTGAATCCCCATAAATAAATAAACCCCAACATCACATAACCTTTTATTTCCTCCCTATACAGGATCTGCTTTATTAGACACACACCAAAGTATAAGCAGTTGCTCTTCATAGAGACTGTGGGGGTGAGGGGGAAAGAATGTCACAAATAGTCCATTTCTTGTGCCTCATAAGGCTTAGTCCTTTCTCTTTGGAGATGGTCTCACAAGCCCTTCTGGCTCTGTCATTAAAGAGCCCTCTGCTTGGTTCACATAGTCACTCATCTCTGCAGGTCTTTCTGCAGCCAAGCCCCTTTTAGACTCTATAATTCATCAGCCCTTTGCCTGGCTACTTGGAAGACCCACACTTGGACTTCCACCCACCTAGTGTATGTTGAGCACCACATCCAAAATCCTTCCCCAATCCTGGGTCTCCCTGATCTCCACCCTTCAGTGCCTAAGATACAGGAAGGTTTATGTGTGGTTTCCTCTAAGGCACATGCTTGCTGGTAGTCATGTGTTCTGTGTGTAGAGCTCTCAGCTTTAAAGGACCAGTGTTTTTAACAGGTATTCTGAAGCATGAACTCAGGAACCAGTTTTCTCATACACAGGATAACTAGCATGAGTCAGTCAGTGAAGTTACACTTGTATGAAACTGGTGTCAGTGAGAAGAAAATAGGGTCCTTTATCTAACCTGAAAACTGATAGTTTGACTGCAATACCCATATTTGCTGAAAGTAACACAGATGATGCTCAGATTCCCTGGAGTTTTCCAAGATGCTTCTTCATCATAGCTAAATTCTCAAGCTCTAGATTTCTATTATACTGTGACTCTAATCAAAAGTTTAATTATATTTCCATCTGATTCCACAAGGCAAAGTATCTCTTGGTGTGCTCCTTTCCTTCCTCCTCTAACAAATTAAAAAAGCTTCATGGTCGCTGTTGGAGAATTGAAGGTGGAATGGGAATACTGTATTCATTCAGTTAAGTTCCACATTGCTGCATGACTGGTTAATACAGTTTTTGCAGGCAGGCACTGAATTCAAAGCTAGAATGGTGGCAGTGGCGTGTGTGTGCAGAGAACAATTAGAGGGGTTGTTTTTCTGGCAGCTTAAATAGAAAGGGCACAATTGAATCTTGGGATATTCAATCAGGAGATTGTGCATTTCATTTCTGATACAATGGTTATTATTATGTGACTTGCCTCTAGGGTGACCAGACAGCAAATGTGAAAAATCGGGACAGGGGGTGTGGGGTAATAAGAGCCTATATAAGAAAAAAACTCAAAAATCAGGACTGTCCCTATAAAATCAGGACATCTGGTCAGCCTACTTGCCTCGTGTCACAGATCTAGCAAACAGGTTTATTTTATTGCTAATGCACGTTCTGGCTGGTATTAGATTCAAGAGAGAAGTTTAAGCATTCAGTTATATGCGCACACTTTAAACCTACCTGATTGTTGAGATCAAGGTGAGAACAAATGGCACATTCTGATTTACACTGTAACAGAAATCAGCATCTAATCTATATCTCAGGTTTATAAAAGTCATCTTTTCCTATGGTATATAAGTATAGAGGATATGGTACCTGGCCCATGGCATGAAATCTTTGTAAAAGGACATTTCAGTGCAAGATGCACTGACTGTCTGGGTGATAACAACTCTTTGACTCTCTCTCCCGCATCCACACCCACACACAGAGAGAATGTGTGTGTTCCATTCAGGAAACTGCAAACACCGTGAAATAAAACCTTTGGGGAAAAATTTGGGAGTGCAGTGTCACCTTACCAGCAGTTTGCTTCCCTATCTGCCACATTGATTATTAAGGAACCCAAATAAACAAAGGACAATGGCCAGGTCCTGCTCTTCTTGGGGGAGAGCTCCATATAGCCAGGGCCGGCTCCAGCTTTTCTGCCACCCCAACCAGAAAAAAAGAGCAGGGGCACTTCGGCGGCGGGTCCTCCCTCTCTTCCTCTTCAGCGGCAATTCAGCGGCAGCTCAAAGAGGAAGAGAGGGAATGAGGGACCCACTGCCGAATTCCCGAAGACCCGGATGTGTCACCCTTTTGAATTGGCCGCCCCAAACACCTGCTTCCTTTGCTGGTGCCTGGAGCTGGCCCTGCACATAGCTCTTCAACTCTGGCAATGCTTTGCAGCTCAAGAAAGTAAACTCAGACCAATAAAATTACATGTTTGTAAAGGATCCTTGTCTGAGGCTTTTCCTCCACACTGTGAGGGGTTCCCCCTGCACCATAGTAAATCCACTTCCCCCAGAGGTGGTAGCTGGACCAATAGAAGAATTCTTCCATCTGCCTAGTGCTGACTACACAGGAATGTAGGTCAGCTTAACTACCTCACTCCGAGGTGTGGATTTTTCACTCCCCTGAGTGACGTAGCTGGGTCAATCACATTTTCCAGCCTAGACCAGCCCTGGAAGGATAAAAGCCACTCATTGTACAGCTGAGACCGTCCCCCTTTCATTTCTCGCGCCCTGGCCCATTGTCTCAGTGAATATGCCTCAGCTGGATGTCTTTTCACCCAAGCTGGCTGGTGGGTGTAAACTGCAGATGGATGACTCCTGCATGTAAGACCCTCCCTGAAGACCAAACTCTGCCTCTAAAACCAAACCTTGTTGTCGCCCCTCCTGAAGGGCTTTGAAGCTTTTTGAGGTTGCTGCTGGTCCTTGTCCAGAAACCAAATATTTTCTCTAATGGGGGATACAGGCTTTAACCCTTATAATTCCCCCAAACATCCCTCTGGCATGCCTCTCCCTGAAACTGCATGGAAAAGGAATGGGGTCTCTGCCTGCATATACCAGGAGATTCACAATAAGGCTGTTTCAGAGAAATAAAGGAGAAAAGGAAAAGAAAAGAAAAAACCTGTGGGAGCCAGAACAAAGAGAAACATCTGGGAGCCAGATCTCCAGCTGAGGTCAATCTAATTTACACACATCTATGCTGAAGATCTGGCCTCTGGTTCCTAATTTCTTCCTCACTTTTTTCTGGAAGTCTCGAATACATACTCTGGGCCAAATTCAGTGCGAAGTGGACGTGACTCCCATTGACTTCCCTGGGAGCTGTATCTGCTTATAGCAGTGGTTAATATGATCACCGGAGAGGAGTCTGGCCAGCACTGTTAGCCTTTCACAGACTTGACAAAGGGCTACGCCATGTAAATTATCCAGATCGATAGAGGATTTACTTTGCACTTGCCTCTCAGATATCAGCTTGGAATTCAGGCAATGAGTAGCGCTGTTAACAGAGTATTTCTGAACTGCAGGTTAATCAGTAAAAAAAACACTTCTGAGACTTTCTCCAACCCTTAATTCTTCACCCATTCACGCCATTCTCTTATCATCTTTATTTTAGAAGCCAAACTCCTCCCTGGCGTAACTGCACTGAAACTATTACTCAGCTTTATCCCCAACTTGGTCTTGATTTTGAAGTCAGTGGACTTACCCCGGGGAAGGATTTGGTGTCCTGGGTTCCTAAATGTTACTGGTGTCAATTTGAATGAAGTGTGACTTATTACCACCCAAAATCCTTGGTGGTGTATTGTACCTGCCTAAATGAGTTCTCTTTGCAAGTTCATGTTTATTTCAGAAGCCTCTCAGCTTCACAAAACTATCTGGCATTTTTCTCAGCAACATTATAGAGAAAGTTTCTTTTATGAACAGAAATCAACTTCTTTGGATTTTTTTTTTCATTTTACAGCAGGTAATATTTAAACTGGAGTGGGCAGTTACTTCATGAGTCATTAGTTTATCTGAGTCATTTGAAGCATGGAGGGTAGCAGGGAGACTGAGATACTTTTATGTAGCAGGGAAGTGAAATAAGCAAATATCTTTAGCAACCCCTAGTTTGAGATACCTAGTGAATTGGAATAATACAGAAAGTTCATCCATTTTACAGGTCTGCAGTTAGGGGGAGATTTTCAAAGTACAAAGATACTGTAGCTTGGTGTTTTTAATACACACTTATTTTTCCACTTGAGCTTCCATAAATTAGTTTAGAAGCCAATGAAGTTACTCTGAATTTACATCCGTGCAAATGAGAGCAGAATTTGACTCATTCAGTATAACAGAGCTCAGCTCCCATTTAGACACCTAATAAGGGGAAGATATTTCAAAAGGCCTTTGCTGCCATTCTGCTCCTATGTCCAGATTTTCAAAAGAGTAAGCACCCAAGATAAAGAGCACTTTGAAAATCTGGCCACTTAGTGTTGTGCCTAAACTGGAGCTGAGATCTTTGCAAAATCTACTGCTATAAGTGCAGATTTCATGGGGGTGGGGTTTTGTTTGTTTGTTTTTGGCAGGGGGAGTAGAGAGGGGAGGTACTGTCACTTTGCTATGGGCCTGCGTGACTATGTACCACTAGCATTTGCTTGGTACATAGTATTGATATGTTATTGCAGATAACTTAATGATTATACTTGGTCCAGAAAAAGCAATATGTAACCAGGATCCTGGGCTAGAAGTCAAATTAAACTAATAATTTATTTGGTAATAGTAGTTATAAGCTCCCTACCACTACATCACTAACACTGTGAAATGGTCCACAGCTACCATACAAGTGAAGAACACTTAAGAACTTTGCAATGTAAATTGTAACCCACTACTGAATGAGCACATTATGCTTAGCATGGTTGTCAAAGCTGAACTCCTGTCTATAGGCCAAGGAACCTCATCAGTAACTCAGAATCAGCTTTAGGAGTAGCTCAGATCTTCTGTACCACCATGAAGCTACTGAGCACCCTGCTACTTCCAAAGGCCCAGGATGTGGTGATTTCAAGGCTTACAACCCCTTGACTTTAATTAGTTTCATACATGTTCTGTGTGAAATTCTCCATGCAACCCCCCATGCTTCTAATGCGCTTTCCAAAGGACGTCCATTTATTAAGGAAATGTTGGACTAAATTCGTGAACTCCACTGAGGAAGTCAATTGGGTTGCATGAATTTGGCCCTTTAACTTCAATGTACCCATACAACGGCATAAATAGATGATGTTCCATTTTGCATGCCCTGCAGTTTATTCTCCCATGCAGTCGCCACACCCAAAAAACTACCGGCTTGTGGCATAGTCAAGCCACTAGTCTCAGAAGGGGAAACGTTGCTGCAGTGCTTGCGAGCAAAATATACCATACAAATTTGTGTCTATGTTCTGCAATTTTCTATTTTACAATAGACCCCTGGAAAACTCTTCTTGTCATGTGCAGAGAGAGGCCTGTTTTTCAAGTGGGTGGCAGAATAATGCATTAAAAAAACAACAACCCCACCTTTCAAATATGTAACCATCTTTTCCCACCAAGAAAAATCAGAGCTTCCCTCATGCTTGGGCTTTGGTATTTTACATTAATGGCCTTGACCTTCCCTGTAAAGGGCTTTGAATTTGTATTTTCCAGTGAATTTAGTCATAAGTGACCCTAGTTCCAAGCCCCCTGTGCAAGGTCTGAATAGATCCTGCCCAAAAGGCCACCTTGCAGCCACTGTGGTCATAGCCTCTGGGCAGGGGTGGCTCCTGGCACCAGCATGCAGGCGGGCTGCCGAATCCACGGGACCGGGGACCTCCCGCAGGCAAGCCGCCGAAGGCAGCCTGCCTGCCGTGCTTGGGGCGGCAAAATACCTAGAGCCGCCTCTGCCTCTGGGACTGCTTTGCTCACCTGTATTCAGGGGCTACGAGTTGTCTGGTAAATCTGCATAGTTGTTCCTCAACTGCTAACACCTGCACACCCCCTACCCAACTGCTTTCCTGCTTCTAGAACCTCTCTGGGCCAGGAAGTGTGGAGCTCCTGTGGGCTTTCTACAGCCTGTCCCACCCCTTAGCAGGCAATGAAACTGCACTGGTTCTGCTGCATTCCGGCCTTTTGAAAGGTTGCCTGGTCTGCTCAACGTGCTCCTCAACTTCACTTCAACCACCACAACATTTCCCTGCCAAAGCATGGCTGGAAACCTCATTTGCAAGCATTTGGCCACCTTTCCATGGGTATTAGCAGAACCCAACTCTACCCCCCCACAACATGAACAGTCTCATTGCCCCATACCCGGCCCCCAGCAAGTAACCCACTCAGCAGCCAGCCTCACCACTCCCCCACACAACCATTAAACCCAACACCAGCCCTCACCCAGCAATCAATATCCCTACCAGTCCCAAACACAGCCCTCCACCGTTCACCACCTCCATCCCCACCCTGCAGTACCCAAAAAACATCTCATTATTTCTTGAAATTCCACAAGCAGTGTCACAAAGGATTATGAGATATTCTTGGATGCAGGAAAAAGAACACTGAGAACCATTGGTCTAAACAACAATGCAAATTCCACAGTAATTCCATTTCCCCTTCTCTAGCATAAGTCTTTTGTAACCTGGAGCCCAAGTACATTACTACCTTATAGCCCAGAGTCAATGTTTATTCAGCAAACCCTATGATCACTTTATGTAGTACACTATGTGACACGGCACAAACATTAACCAATCATGTTCAAGCCCATCTCTCCTTCATCCAGTTGTCACAGCAACATTTCTCCTATCAGCAAAACACTTTAAGGAGCTACCTTAGGCCTTTGTTCACAAGTGGGGCCTAGGCAACCTTCCACAGCACACAAATAACGGAGGGTCAGAAGCATTTCACCTGAACCTAAAATATGAGGTTGGGTTTGGGCTCGCACAGGAATTTCAACCCGAGCAATGCTATTTGAAAGTCACTGACCCAGGGTCTCATCCTGAGCAGTGCTGCGTGTCTTTAGTTCCCACTAGAGTCAATGGGAGAAGAAGATGCACAAAATATCTGAGAAGATGCTCAATGCCTTGTGGGATTGGGCCACCAAGGAGCAATTCATTCAGTGATTTCAAACAGAGCTGAAGCTAGGAGATAGCTTGACAGTTTCATAGCTTGTAAACCTGTCAAGATTAAGGATCCCAGTGGGTCCTCCAGGCAGCACTTGCACAGAACACAGCATGGCCCGGGGGAAGTAATGTGGGAAAGGAGCCAAGTGTGAACAAAGCATCATGCTAATAATGAATAAAAACGAGACATTAAATAGGATCCCAAAGTGATTTGACCACTGTATCAGACTGCCTTCACCCACCGATAAACTGGAGCTGCTGTTTAACAGCTCTCAGCAACAGTATGCGACAGGTTAGCACAGAAGATTATACCTGCACAGATAGGTAGCTAGATGGCCACGTGCCATAACCTGCATCTGAATGCAATATTGCTTATGAAAAACTGTGGCTAATAATCCCACCCCTCTCCTGATATGAGCAAATCACTTCTCCCTGTGCTTTGATTCCCTCCCACCCTTTCTGTTTTCTCTGATTAGATTTTTCAGGGCAAAAGGGGTCTCCTGTGCTTGTACAGCATCTAGCACAATGGGTTCTTGGTTGGACCCTCTATGTGCTGTCATTATAATGATAATAATCAAAGTATTTCTAATAATGGGGCCATAAATGCATTAGTTTCATTCCACAGGGCAAAGAAAAAAGGAAAGACTATGGAGATCTAGTAGATAGACTATTCAGCCTTTACCTTTAGCCCCCTCCATAGAAATTGTCCTAGACTGTGTCTTAAACCTTAGATAATCTTTTCTATTCAGTAAAAGGAGAAGGAAATGGAAAATCCAGATTTCCTTGGGCAGCTCCTCTGAAAGACTATCCTTTCAGTCTATGGAAATCCTTGCCGATACAGAATTACTTTGCTCAATAGCTGGCCCCCATTCCAAACTGAATGAGAGTCTAAGGAAGATGGAGTTATTGCTTTTCAATAGGGGAGGGGAAAAAAAAAGGCATGTGCAATCCTGGAAGGGCAGTAAAATTTACTCTGATGTTGGCTCAGAGATAATTTTTTATTCAAATGACAGAAAGATGCCTTTTCTATGTAGTGATGTTAATGAAGTACTAACGGCACCTGTTTATTAGGTGATCCACAGCATTTCCATAATTTCCCCATGCAATAAGATTTGTGCTCTACTTATTCAATTTAAACAAGGAAAGGCTCAGAAATAATCACAGATTATTGGTGAGAGCTTCTGAAAGGATTTAAAAAACAGTCTATCAACTTCCTGTTTCTGATGAGACATTTTCTCTCAAAATGCAAAAGTGTCATGTTACATTTTCCCATTGATAAGTATAGAAATATAAAGTTGAACACCCTGCCTAGTGGCCTTTCTAGAATACGTTTCTAGAATTCCCAGATTTTATTTTGCATTGTACTGTGAACGAAGACTCTGAGCCTGATGCCTAGCAAGGGACTGGGAAGGGATGTAATGGGCACTAACACAAAGAAAGCATGCAACACATTTTTGGGAGCCAAGAAACATGTTTTATAGCAATCTGCTTTAAACAAAGATGACTGGAGATAGAGTGGTTAAAGTTTGTGGAGTTAGCAGATTCTCTATGATAATGTTCATTATCCATCTTTGTTTCTAGCCCCTGTGCATCCATACGTACTCCCAATGAGACTACTTTTGGAGTAAGGTTGTACTCATGGGATATATGGGGAACGGAGTCTACCCCTGTGATATCTTAGTTGACCAGTCAACAGATGCTTTGATAATTTAATAAGTTACTGTAGTTGGAGCTCACTTACAGGACCCAGATTTAACTATCTGGGTTGGTACAGTGCCAGTGGAAATCCATCCGTATTGGTATTCTAGTCTGTTTTGCTTATAACAAGAATCATGTTAGATTAGTCATAACAACTCCCTGAAGCCATTCCACAGCAATTTACACCGTTCTTCTTAGGCCAAAATTACTGTACAATTCATAGTCAGAGGAAGGCTAAATTGGAGCATAATTAAATATAAACGTTCTCTTTACATTCTTCTTAAATCAAACCTGAAACCCAGACCCTCTGTGCTTCTGATACCCGTTCACCCACTACCTTGGAAATAATGATTAATAATGCTTTGCACTTCTCTAGCTTCCATCTGAAGATTTCAAAGCACTTTACAGACATTGACATAATCACGCCCCCATCGGATAGATCTAATTATTCTACTTTTAGAGAGAGAACACAAAACTCAAAGCTTACTGGCCAGTTCTGTTTTCCACTGAAGTTGAGGAGAAGGTTCCCATTGACTTCAATGGCAGTTGGATCGGCTCCTCAGGTCACAGAGTTCAGTAACTGGGAGAGCTGGGAATAGAACCTAGGGCTCCTGATTCCCAGCTCAGTGCTTTATACAGCTGCACGAGTTTGCATCACCAAACCATTCTTCTGTAGCTTTTAACTCTACCTTTCTATTCAAGGTCAACACCAGTTACTTGTGGACACTATGACCACAAGAGAAGTCCATATTCCAAGGCCCCCCAAATGGAAGCAGGGATTAAAGTGGGCAGACATATGCAGAATGCCTTGAAGAATCACCACTCAGCTGCTACAGTTTGGCACCCACCTCCGCCTCCCCACAGGAGTTTGAGAGGAAAAGCCAGAGTTCAGCCCTAGCCTGTCAATGCAGTTTTTGTAGTGGAGGTTTTTAAAAGATTGCTTTGGACAATACAGCATTGTGTGCATCGTTGCGAAGTTCCTAGGAGACTACAAATATATCACAGCAGTCATTACTGCATGTTTCTAAACACCCGATAATAAATACATTTCTGGACTTACGGTCTCTTCAGCCTGTCTTGCTGGTCACACACCCGTCTTCCCCTTCTCAGAGGGTCAGACTTGAGTGGGATGTCCAGTATTTGACTGATGGAAAGAGGCTTAATTATAACCTCTATTTCCAAATAGCAGCTGAGTACCCCTTACTTCTCAGTTCATTTTGTTGTCCCCCACATAAGAGCCCTGAGTGAAGTCAGTGGAAGAAACTTATTGTTATTATGTAGCCTCAGGAAACTATTTTGAAGATGTAAATGATGCAAAGGTCCCTGTCGTTATGCACATTACAATTCAGGAAGAAATTGTGCCGTACTTGCACAAAGGGCTGGGTTTTTAAAAGTCCCCTAGTCTCTTTGTTGGGTGGTGACCTTCATCCAAATTACAGGGAATGGTGAGCTAGAGAGCCATTCTGAATGAAGTGCATCATGTGAAAACTCCGATCGCATTAGCCAGATAATTAACTCAACCCCTCAGAGAAGGGGCTATTCTAATACAAAGACCCAGTGAACTTCTCCTGCTAAAAGCCTCCTTACAGACACATTTTGTATATGCCAACATAAGCAACAATAATACAAGGTTATTAGCAATATCTAAGGTGTAGCTTTTCCCAGACAATTAATGGCCCCTATTCCTCAGTCTTACCACAGCTGAGGTTTGATTTTTAAAACAACCTCCAGTTGTGCAAGCACCATTAATTGTGGGCACAAATTGTAGTATGTGGATGTCTATTATTTGTTGTACTCACAGATCCGGTAGTTAGATGTCTGATATTATCTAAAGTTGATCAAAGAGTAAAAAACAAAACATACTGGTGTTTGAATATTTTGACAATAAAATCTCAGAGTCTGCAATTCTGCCATTTGCATGGCTATATTATTTGCTATTCTAGAGTAGACCCATGATCAAATACTAAGTCAACAGGGGCCAGATAGGCAGGTAGATTAGATAGCCAGCCAGCCACCTGGAATTCATTAAAATGGTCACAAATCTTGATAGTTTTCTGAATTTTAATACAAATGGTTATTGTCTGAAAACTCATCCTGGAAAGTGTGTAAGTCTCTGTTCACCGAGAACCTGCATTAAATGTATCAGACACCCAAGCTGCCTTCATTCTGCCAGCGACACCTGCTTGTTCACTTCAACAAGCTCCTTTGTGCTTTCTCCCATGCCTTCCCTTACGGAGGAGAACTCCCTATCAAAATTCAGACCCCCTCCTTAAAACCTGCCTCTGTTCTGATGCCTATGAAACAATTCCATCTAGCACTGATGAGGCTGGTCATGACCTGGGACTACTGAGACCTCTGAAATGACACAGTTATGCAAAACTTCAACAGGTTTACAGCTACCTTGTCATCTCACTAACTCTGTCTGTTTCATCCACTTGTTGCATCTTATCATACTCCTAGATTGTGAGCTCTCCCAGGCAGGCGGTGTCTTTGTTTTACTCATGCACACAGCACCAAGCACAATGGGGTTCTGATCCCTGATTGGGGCCTGCAGGCACTTTTGCAATACAAATGATTTATATTAATAGCAATTAACATTCATTTTAGGGTGATGAACCTCACAATCTGGGCCATGACTGATCAATAGTCAAAGCAAATGGTCAGTAAAGGATTGGGCAAATAGTTCAGTGACTACTTAGAATGACAAATATATTTGTAGAAAATAGGAATCAGTTCATGGACAATTCACTAATCATAAAAAGGAATTACTTGTGACAAATGTTATTTATGATGAATAGTTCAACCACATTGGTACCTGAAAACAAAACTGTGCCTCCAGAACTGGACCCCAGCTTGAGGCTCCTTTATAAATATGACTTTCTGCTTGCACTTCCTCTGCTTTAAGATGAACTTAGATTAATTACTGCTATTTACATATTCAGGCACAAGAGCAACCGGCCTGCTTGTCTGGTTTTCTCATTAGCCCTGTTTCTCTTTCCTATTGGACCATGTGGATAACCAGACATAAATGCACATAGCAACGGCAACAACAAAACTCAATTAAACTACATCCTTTAGCAAGGGTTTAGGGCACTATTTTGAATAATCTGTATAAATTAATAGCAGTTGACAGCAACTGAAAGCAGCAACAAATGATTCTGTATTTTTAAATTTAAAAGCTGCCATGAATGAACTGTCCAATTCTCAAGAGGAAGTCATTCTACAGTCAGTCTTGAAGAGATCTGAAGGCCCATACCCTGAGCTCCTTACTCAGTTTATATTCATTGTCTTTCTCAGACACACTTCCATTGAAGTCCTTTATCTCTTGTTTGACAGACAATGACGTGCACCATCACTGCAAGAGTTCTTTAGTCTTCAAGGGAGGATTTTGGTGTTTAATAACATGAACACAGTGTTCCAAGATGTGCAAGTGGATCCTGAGATCTTCCTCACATCCAATGACAGTTGGGGAAGTATCTCTGCTCCCATCCTTTGAGCTCTGCCAGCATAATTAGGGTGTGTCAGCATCCAGGGTAAAATAATTCATCCAAATGGACTTAAAGTAGCACAAAAGAAATGATATGTTGCACTTGTAAAGAGTGCACTGTTTAAGGGAAATAGCAACATCCAACATGCCAACCCATACTTGTCCTATACAAGGTATGAGACAAACAGTATGAATCAGAAAATCCTACCTTCTTGTTATTTAAAAGCAAGCTGGAAACCTGCCTTTTCCATCATTCATAAATCAAATCTCTCCATTATTCTGCTACCTTCCTGCATCATGAGTTTATCCACAGCTCAGCAGTAACTTCTTTACAAGGTAGACTGAACTCTTGAAATTTGCTTTTTCCTGCGACTAATTCCCTGTTTGGAATTGAGTAAGGATCTCTTGACAGCTGCACCATCATTAACAGCAGTGATGAGACCACAGGATGGACAGCTATTGCTTTTAGTGCCCAGTGGTATTGGGTTCTGCCTTTTCTATTTCATTAGGCAACACTGTTTGGTTTGAAACACAGTGGATGGGCATTGGACAATTTATTCTGCCATCCAGGCTCATAAGAATATCCTTTCTGAAGATGATCATTCTCTGTGGTGCATTCACAGCCCCATTTTACTGGAATCCTGTGAAAATGACCTTGCATAAACATGGCAGAGTTAATTACAGAATAAAGAAACATTACAGTGAGATCCGCTGAGATCTTTATTTCTGAACCACTGCTACCCCAGAAGGAACAAACTGTGAGTTAAACTGACTCTTAAGTATACAATTAATCCTGTCAAGCGCTGACTTCATAATGTGCTGTTTAGTATTGAAAAGTCTGTCAGCGAACTGATATGTGGGATTAATGTCATAAAGCCTTGGTTTTGCTTTCTCATTAAACTGTAAATCAGTTTCGCTGATATAAGTGACATGTTGCTGAAAGGGAGTATAAATAAATGCAGTTCTGAACTGTATGGAAGTTTTTCCCTCGCTTCCAAGTACAATAGGCTTCTCTGCTCTTTATGGATGTAAATTGTTAAGGGGATTTGTTTGCAATCCATGTGGAATTTACTCAGTAATTCTATTAAGAACTTCCCTGCTCATAAATTAATGCCCTCATCTCATTCAGTACCAGTCCTATTCATTAGCCAAGCCAGAATATCTACTCTCTGCCTATATTAAGTTTCCTCAAAGGGATTCCTATTAGTTTCAAGGAATTCAAGATATTAAGCTTGTAGTTTTGCAAACATGAAAGTGTGCAAAACTCTCAGGCTGGCAGCTATCGAATTAGGTTGTATCATTCCTATATTCTCTGAAGAACGAGGCAGCAACTGAAAGATTTCACAGTTAGGACCTCTGCTGGGCTTTTGTTCTTCTGTGACATTTACAGTACAGTGGGATTCAGTATTAGCCATCAGAGCTTGTAGGGATGTTCAGTAGCATCAATCAGTAATAACGTTCCCAAAGACTTTTGGTTTTCCTCATGCCTGATGGTGTGTTTGCCCCCTCCTCACACTGGTTGTGAGCAAGAGGTGCCCAGACACCCTCCTCCTAAGGCATCAAAAAACTCTGCAAGGTTCGCTCTGCAAAAGAGTCCAATGAATCCACTCCCTCCAGTCTTTAGGGGGTACATCCGGACAAACAGCATGAACTTCTAATCAGATTTCCACTCCATGATCTGCTGGGGAGGATGCCATGGTGTCCATTTGGCCCTTGGCTCCAAACCCATCTGCCCAATCCCTGCCCTTCAAATTTTACTGAGGGAGTTCTATGGGATGAGGGAACAGTGTTTTAGACCTGCAGTTCTCCTCTAGAAGGGTAATATGCTGAATCTCATTCCTGAGACGATCTAGTCCTGTGATTGTCTTTGTTTTCAAAGGCATGAAAGATTTTTCAACTGTCTCGATGGCAGCTCAGTTGCATAGGATGGTCTGGTTTGTGGCCTTGGCCGTGGCATTTTAATGCCAAACAGAGATCATTTTGTTCTTGTAGAGAGTTCACTTGCATGCCCATGTGGGATTTAGCAAGCTCACGGTTTTATTGGTCTGCAAGTGGTGATCCTTCAGTTCTAAATGGTGGGGAAAGGATGCAGAAAACATTTCTTATAAGAGAATTCTTCCATATTTATCCAGACAAAATGACTATTTTGTGTAGAACTTGCCTGCTCAGAGGTGTTAACCCATGTTTCAGTTACACTGAAACACTGGCCTCCCATAAGCTAATTGTTAAATTATGGAACCATGAACTTTTTTTTGGCATCTGAGTAAACTCTTCAAGGGGCTCCAGAACCAGCTTCTATTCCTGACACCTGAGAGCTTGTGGGTTAACTGGCAACTAGAGATGGGCACATATTCAGCAGTAATTAAGGCAGGATCCACAAATCCAGACCTTGAACTAGGCAGAGGCTCAGGAATCCAGAAAAGCTGGCATCAGATGATGGTGGTGAGCCTCCTCACTATCATCAGAGAGGATATGGAAGCAGAAGGGATGGCAAGGAATGCCACAAGCATGTAATAAGTTGGAGGCACTTTGATTTGTTTTCTGCATGGGAGGGAAGAGCAAGAATTCAAATGGCCCCACAGAATCCAAAGCCCTCCTGTTGTATTGGATCAGGACCCCATTTCATGTTAATCCACACTCTGTATATATGGTCATGTTAATTCCCAAATACTCATAGGCAATTCAGTCACATGACCTAACTCAGCAGCTACCCAGAGAAGTGTGGGTCAGGCCTCATGTCCTGAGCCAGAAACAAAACCAATAATCTCCTGCCAGGGTTTGAACCAAGTAGCTGCATGAGCATTCAGCACCATGGACAGAGCCTGAGGCTAGAACAAGAATAGAGACATGCTTTCTCCTCAGTCTCATAGATTTGCCCTTCCCAGCTAAGTATTCTTATTTATTATTTCCCAGTTTTCTGGAGTACCTGAAATGAAGCCAGGTGGGATATTGCACATTCTGCTGAGATCTCTGCAGCGGTGCTCGTATAGCGGGGCATACTTGTTACACAGGGGCCCAGTTATGCAGCTTCTGCTTATGACTTCATCAGGGAAGGCTTGCACAAAGTGACTTCATACACAACTAAGTCCACAGGTGTTTTAATCTGCATTGGCTAGACACATTTTAATAGCACGGATGAGCTTCCAGATCAGGGCAGATCACTTGACTGCCTGGTCTGGAATCTTGCCTCTTGCAATGACCAGTATCTGATGTTTCAGTAATGTATGCCTAGCACACCTCTGATGCTACACAAATAAAGAAGTAGAAAAGATAGAGGAGGAAGAAGGTGGAGCCACCCTTCCATGACAACAAAAATGCACCTGGATAATTGTGCAATGTAATATCCTGGGCAAGGAAAATCCTTTCCCCCCTGCCTACAGGATGACCAATTTACATTCTGAAACCTGAGAATTTATGTTTTGGATGCCATTGCCCCAAGTGTCAGAGAAAGAGGCAGCTGTTCATGAACTGTGCATGACAGAAGTCTTCCTCAATGTCTCCCTGATTAGTCCCAGTTAAGTAGCAAATTAAAAGGGGAGATTCAACTTAAAAAAAATTTCAGATTCTCCTGGGAGAGAGAGAGGATCTGATTTTCCTCTAATTCATGCTCATGGAACCCCACTTACTGCAATGGATTTACACCAGTGCAAGAAAAAAAAGGACTCCAGAGAGAACAACCCAGTCTTGCTGCCATTTTGAAATGGTGAAACAGCATCTGGGTAACCGAGACAATGCAATCATTTCAAGAGACAGGAAGCTAGATTTAGTGATCAGTGCTAATTTGTACCTACTGCCAGGAATGACATGCTATAAATATCTAAGACAGATATTTCTCTCCAGCTTACAGATGGAAGCAATGGCATGTAGATACTATTTTTAAGAAGAAAAGCACAGGTCTTTTTGATTGATTATGAAATATTTGTCACGGTGAATGAGGGAATTCTGCCAAACTGTAAGTGATCAGAGTGGAGAAGGGGCTCCTGGTTTCTGTTCCCAATTCTTCTACTGACAGGATGTGTGAAGTTAGGCAAGTCACTTAAACTCTCTGTTCCATTTTACTGAGCATCACACACACTCTGGCAGGCTGCACATTAATTTCATGCAACAATTTTTTATTCAACAGTTCCATAAAAGCAGTTTCCATAGCAACGGTTACCTTACATGATCCCCCTAGGAACTGCTATCTCAGATCAGACCAACAGTCTATCTAGGTCAGTAGCACTTCTCCAGCGATGGCCAATAATCCACAATGGACAATTCTTCAATAATCTGCCCAGGGAGAAGTTTCTTCCTAACTCCAGGCAGTCAGCAGTTGATTTAAACCCTCATGCTTCATGGTATATGTCCCCTAAATTTTAAATTCATAAATCACTGAATCATATCACAGCAAGATAGTGCTGGCATGATAGCAGAAATGCCTCTGTGCAACCCCAAGGCTTCAGAGGGCAAAACCTAGCACCAAATGTGGCCCTGTAATTTCAGAAAAACAGCTCCCTAAAATCATTGATTCAAAATGATCATGAGTAATTGTGCAGTGAGTGGGATGAAAGGGCACCTCATTTTATCATTAAAAAATTCAACCTCCAGACATCTTTTACAAGGCTGAAAGATCAGTTTCAGGAGAAAATTTAATACAGCAAAGGCTGGGTGATACAATAAATTAGTATATGAAAAAAGACTATTTGCCACAGGTAAGACAGCAAAAGTATTGCTAATAAAACAAAAGTCCTTTGGAAATGTTTCAATATAAGCATCCCCCTTTAAAGAAGTTCATTAAAAGCTATGCTATGATTTTTAACACAATTATACACGGCAATAATTGCCTAGAAAGTAACTGAAAGAGTGATTCTCAGCCTGTATAAATTGGCATAGCTCCATTGAAATCAAATAATCCATTGAAATCGATGGAGAGACACATTTTACACTAGAGGATCTCTGCTCAGTGGTGCACCAGGAAGGCAGGATTATGCCCCTCTTAACTGGTTTCTCTGAGGGGATCCCTTTATTTAAACTCTAGCTGGACACATTTTATTAATGATAAATGAAACTGACCTCCTTTCTCACCTCTCACTGCACAATTAGTCACATTATCTTTGAACTGATGCATTTAGGGAGTGTCTTTTTTGAAAGGATGGCTGTAAAAAGGAAATGTGGGGCCCCAGGCTGTTGAATTTCATCCCACACAACCCCACTGAAGTTATGAGCCTGACTCTTGGGCTCAAAACAGTCAGAAAGCCAGCTTAACCCGCCCCCCCGAGGAGTCTCTCGGGCTAAAGGGAATTTCTGGGAGCACAGTGCCAGTGTAGCAGCACAATGCCATGCCCCTCTTATCAGTATAAAGGGCATTTCCAGAGGCAAATGGGCATGGCTGGGGCATCTTTGCCTCCTGCAATCCCTGGCTGCTGGAACATTAGCTCCTCTAAACTCCCTGAGGTGTCAAGGCACTTCTTTGTCTGAAGCCATTCTCTCAGTGTGAATCCCAGATCAGTTTGCACCTGCGTGGCCTGGGGCATTAGGGAAGGATTCCTGCAGTCTTCTCCTCGGCATTCCATTTGTCACCCTGCACACTCTAACCATATGTGGTACATGGGTGCTACACTGTGGCATGAACACATTAAATCACAGCCCCTCCTTGCTGGGTATTGTGATGGGAGCTCTGAGCATGAGCCTGGAACTGCAGCTCACCTGGGGTTGAGGACATCTGACATCTCAAGTAATCCATGCGCTTGGCCAGAGAGGAGGGGAGCAATGTTGCCGGTGCAACTATATAGCACCTTCTGCTGGTGACTTTGTAGATTACATTTAACTTCTGACAGATGGACACAAATCCTGGTGCCTGAGCCAGGAGGAAGTGTGACATGATAGATGCCATTAGGAAGGTATTAAAAATATCAGGGAGATGAAGTCTAGGAATGAAAGGCTGGGCTGTGGCCTAATGCCACAAGTGCTGAAAAAATATAACCAATTAATTGTTCAGTAATGTTTATGGTACAAATAAATGTTTACACAGAACTAAAGGCTCCTAGGCCACATCCTCAGCTAGGGTAAATCATCATAGCTCCATTGACTTCAACTTGGTACTTTGTGATTCAGCAGCTAACCACTACTTTGAAAGATTACAATCCAGTTGCTTTTGAAGGCCTTAAAGGACTGGAAAACGAGGCTAAAATGATTGAGAAAAGGTGATGAACTGAAGGAGGGAAAAAAGCTATACCAAGGTGAGATTAGGAATCCATTCCGAATTACTGAAACCTTCAGACACATGACAAAAACATCCTCATTTTTTTAATTTGGAAGGCATGCTTGGCTTCAGGGGCTTATCAGGACAGCCTTCCTGGAAAACAGCACAGTTGCTGTGTTTTACTTTTATAAAGCCCTGTATGAAACAAATGCAATTCTTCCTCCTTCTTCCCCTCTGGTCCACTGTTTCATTTACTGATTAGTAAAATTACTACTTTAATTCCATGGGGGTATCATAGGGCATCTTGTTGCTTTGGCTATGGCCAGCACACAAATGGAAGATTGGGTATAAAACATTAGGACCCAATTCTCCATTGACCTGCACCTTATGTAGTCATTTACTCCTGTACAAAGTGAGGGTAAGGCACGGCCATTTGCAGTTGATGGTGTTTTACACTCACTTTGCATTCACTTTGTGCTAATGCAAATGACTGCACAAAATGCATAACAATGGAGAATCTGGTCTGTTAATCTTTCCAGGGGCCATCCACTTTTGATTAAAGTCAATATAGCCTAATACACAGATGAAGGAACTGGAAGCATAGGGGACAGCACTGGATGGAGAGTGGGTGAACAGATCCTCCACAGATTCCCGACTGTATCAGTGCCTTTAGAGCCTTGGCCAGAGCTTTCTCTGAGGCTGAAGCTCCTGCTGCAACTAAGCCACCGTTACCTTGCTCCTGAATGCAGACACCACCACATTTCAGACTTGAAAGAGAAGACTGATCTGTCCTAGGAACGGAGTTATTTTTCCAGCCGACACTTGTAATGTTTGAACATCACATAGAGCTGCCTGTGGAAGACACATAGCATAATCCCAGTTGCATGGCCATTACACCATAACATCAGAATTAAAGCCTTATGTAGCTCCAAAAGCTTAAGTCTTGGCTATCACATGATCTCCAGAGAGCCAAGGGACACACTATGTTGACCTGCTGCATCTTAAGTGAAGAAATGAGATTCTATTTACCCCAGGATGAAATACATTCGTGTGGAGAACAGATTTTTAATATCAAATTATTAGTTTTTCCATGAGCTAACCCGGTGTGTATGTGTTCATGGAAGCTGTCTGAACTTCTTGGTTTCAGTAGAATGCTGGAGTATCCTTGGCTGGATGAATCTGAAAATATTTCAAATACCCCCTCAGAGAGAAATCCCCCCAAAGAAAAGTGAGCTAACACAGGCCCAGGCTATAGCTTTAAGCCACAGTTGATATTTCAAGAGGGTGCTACACACTGGCAGCTGTTTCCAGAAGCATTGTGTATGAGGCTGTTTCAATGTCTCCGGGAGCACTGGGTAAGCGTGGAGCGGAGATGCCCTTGCTGCTCCCCTCACCATTTGCCAGTTCAGCTCTCTCCAGTCCTTTCTCACCCCCCTTGGGCAGTCTTGCTGCATTGGGGGTGGGGCGGGGCTAGGCACAATCTAACCCATGGTGCATGGCTGTTCAGTGAGGATAAAGTAGTGGGGATTTGGAAGAAGTAGCTGACAAGATGACCAAAGATGGTTATGAAATTTACTACACTGGGCATGGAAATGCTGCACCTCATGCTGAACTTGACTGAACTAAACAATCTACTGCCATACACCTGATTGCACAGAGGCCATTCTATTGATGGTTCCCATGCTACTGGAAGCTCACTGTCATCTGCATTGTTCTAGGTCGTTTGGGTTTCTGACCTTCCCTTTTCTAGGGCATTTTCTTAATATTATTTTCATGCTTCCTTCTCCACCCTTTCCAACTAGCAAATGCAGATTCCCTGCTCCCAGGCCCAGCTCATGGGACAGAAGCCCCCTCAAGTCTCTGCTCCACTGCTTTCCTTCCTTGTGTGGTAAAGCATAGAATTTGTTCCCTTGCTTTCTTCCCTGGCTGGCTGCAGCAGTAGCAGAAAGGTGAAGTAGTGCAGGGCTATTTTAACTGTAGGTAGTGTTTTTTGTCTTAAAAAAAGAAAAAAAACTTTCCCAGAGCTAAATGTTCTGTCCCAGGTCAGGGCTGCAGGCGATGATCTTGAATACAGAAGAATCAGTGCTGTTCTGCTGCATGTTGAGGAGCTGGGTGCAGAAAAGTTATGATAGGGGCCTCGCTAACTCTGGGAACATGACTGTCTATGGTATTTATAGTGCATCCACCACAGTACTAGCTCAGGCTGTGCTCACCAGCAGGAATCTCCACCATGGACTTACACAGTGAGAGGTTTGGAGTCTAGCCAGTGGATGAATAGCTAAATAGGAGATGCACTCTGGTCCCCATATGCTATTGCAGCCCATAGAAAAGGAAAGGATAGTCAGGTGCTTTGTGACCAACCTCTGCTCTGAGGGAATGGAAGGAGGATATTTGAGGGCCAGATCATCAGCTGGTGCAAATTGGCACAAATGCTATTGACTTCAAGGGAGCTACACTACTTTACATCATCTCCAGCTCTGTGTGGTTCCCCTCGGCACAGCTCATGTGCTCAGGAATGGCCACATCAGAGGAGATGGTCCATTTAGTCCAGTATCCTGCCTTCCAACCGTGGTCAATGATGCTTCAGAGAAAGGGGCAATTATGGGCAATAAACTGCTCTTTGGGACTGAGAGAGTTCCTGGGGCACCCAGGACAGTGAGTTACCTTGCTACCTCCTGCCTTCAGTGTGAGGGAGTCTTACCTGTGCCTGGCTGGGTGTCACCTCCCTACCAGCAGGGGCCTTTCCACCACTGACTCAAGCACTCTCCTCAGGGCTATGCCAGCCCAACTTGGCTTTGCAGGTTAATAGGTGCACCCCAGTCCCTGCGTCCTTTTGAATCATTCCTCTGCGATATCCAGCTTCTCACAGAAATCCCAGATCCTCTGTCCTCATGTCATAAACAGATAGCTAAGGGTTAATGTCTCTTTCACCTGGAAAGAAGTAACCTGAAACACCTGACCAGAGGACCGATCAGGAAACAAGACTTTTTCAAATCTGAGTGGAGGGAGTTTTGTGTGTAAGTCTTTTGTTCTGGTCTTGAATCTGTCCCTCTCGGCTATGGGAAGGATTTTTCTGTTTGGTTATGACACCCCACACGTGCAGTGTACCCTAGTTTACCAGTTTTACCTTAAACCACCACTCCTGTAAACCACACAGCACTTGTGGGCACTTAAATAATCCTCCTCCTGTTTTATGATATGTCCCAATTTAACTACAAATGGTTACAATACTACAAAGTCACAAAATGCAAACCTAGGTCCTACCTACATTTATCAATGGTTACCTTTCCTGTCTAACAAAGTAGGGTTCCCCCCTAAAGTGAAACCAGCCAGCTCTGCAATGGACTGAACAAGACCCAGATTCATGAAACCACCCCTGGTCCACAAGGGGCTTCGTCAGTAGATACAGAGTGCTTCTCCCTCCTCTGGATTATACTGAGCACAGCCTTTTGTTTCTATTCGAAGACCTGACAAACACGTCTTCTTGTAAAGTTCCTTTTTCTAAAACATTCAAGTGGTTTTGATTGTGTGCAGTTGCCTCTGATGGTTTTCCACTGAAAGTCTTAGCATTGGGCAAGCCTAAATAATTTAGCATTGTATTGCATCACCAGCTAAACCCCCCTCTGCTCGAATGGACCATTACTGAGCCATTAACCCCTTGTGACTAATTTTTACTCCATTATCACCTGTGTGTACGTCTCACAAGGATTATGAATCTTGACAAGTCACGAGCTTTCTGTCGATCTCTTACATGTTTCTTTTTATGGAGAAATGTCCTGAGAGACATATTTGGTGCAGTGAGTTTGTAAGGTTTGAGGTGAGAGTTGTTTGCAAGGAACAGGGGACCCTTTGCAGAGGGAACTTTACTACAGTGGATGGTTTATGCCCTGAAGCATGAGGATTTACATCCCTTATACATTTTTCACCTAACTACCTCAAGGGCCAGGATCTGGCCCTTATTAAAAGTGGCAGAATTTTAAAAGAATCAGATAATTCAAATACATAGAAGGAAACAACACAATGGGAACACAAAGGGCTAGATTTACACCGGCTAAGGATCTTTAGTCTAAAGACCTTACTGGAAGACAGGATACTGGCCAAAGACTCCCACTGACTTCTATGGGCTATGGATCAGGCCTGTGCTTGAGTAAACTTGCACCTAAGCTATACATAATTAGATATTTATTGCTCTTCAACAAGCACCTCTCTGAAATAACTGAAGGCTCTTAAAAACCTAACACAGCATTCTGCAGCTTTCTGAAAAGCTCTAACACTTTTCTGAAAATCACTTGCCCTATGAATTTAGTCTGTGCTAGAGACTCTGCTGTTTTTGATGGGATTTCTTTATTATTTACGGTAAGAAATATAACTGCTTAGTTACAGTAAAGTAGCCTGATACTTGAATCTAATTTCTTTGCAATGTTGAACCTGTAGATCTTGGGTCATGCTGTCTGTTATATTGCAAGCAATGTTGATAGATTCTTAGATTAGAGATGACAGCAGCTTTATAGAGCTGTGAATCTGTTTGGTTTATAAGGCGTCTTTATCGCTGCTCAGGCTTCCTTAAGGAAAAGGATTTTGATCCCAATAAGAAGAAAAAAAATGCTCATTTTAAGATAAATTCTTTACAAAAAACTATTTAAACAATAGTCTAAATCCAGAGGAACTCCATGGAGTGAAGTTACTCCAGATTTACACTTGTGTCAATGAAATAGGATTTGACGCTCAGATTTTCACTCCTGTAACTAAGATCAGACATGACTGCATATGTTGTATCTCATTCATTCCTGAAGATAACTTTAGATAGCAAGCCAAAAGTCAACCGCTGACTGCAATCCCTCATAGAAGAGTCCTTGGATGAAATTCTGGCTCCGTTGAAACCATTTCAGTGGAGCCAGGATTTTACCCCTAGAGAATTTAACAGATAGTTATAACCTCTCTGTAGGTTTTTTGATCCATCATTTAGAGTTTAATAGAAAATTCTGCAAAAAAGCTACAGAAAATTTCTCTTTTTAAATTAAATTCAATGGGCATTATGGTAATTTCTATAGAAAGCTATTGGCTTCATCCATATTTGGTTGTATAGGATTTTTCCATTAGGGATTCACATGCCAAATGCTGCGTTTTCTCTCCCAGATCCAAGACCCAAAAGACAATGGAACTGGTACAATTGTGCTACTAAGTCAAGGGCCAGCTCACACACCAGGGATTCCAGATCCCAAATATACACCTCAGATGATGCTCCACATGGATTCCATTCACAAATTAGTTGGAATAGCGACAAATACAATTTTGTAGGGCCAGATCAGGACCAGGTGACCACTGCACGTCTGATATGGACTTAAATCCGGTGCATTGTTATAATGTCCAATACACCTTCTGATTCTGCTTTCAGGATAGCACCCTGGAGAACAGTTAAATGCTAGTGGCACATGCAGGAAAGGGGCAGCAGCATGCACATCTGGCAGCTGGTTTCTGTCAGCAACTACTACAGAGAGAAAATAACTTTATCATTAAACTCTTTAATAACAGTATAGAGAAGAATATACAAGGCCCATTCTGTGTTTGTGACAATGTGTTAATTAATGGGAATTCAGAAGAATGTTAATTTTACTTGGTTCCATCCCTTCATTTGAAAAACTCAAATTAATAACTTGGAGTCAAAGCCTAAAAACCAGTATGGCTTTGAGTAATTCTTACTCATATGAGTAACCCCACTGAGGTGAACAGGACCACTACTCTCAGTAAAGATTACTCACAAGAATAAGGATTTTGAAAGAGCTAGCCTTTTCTTTGCACCCTACTGGGACTTAATTAGCTGTGTGTGTTTTAGAGTCTATTTTTAATCTTCTTGGGTCTATTTGCTGATGATAGGGATAGGACTAAAAGCCTTAAAAAAGATATATCCCTCCCCACCCCTCCCCAAATACCTTTCTGTCTGACCTCTTTTAAAAAAAAAGAAAAAAAAAAGTCAGGTTCAACTAGTGATGCTTTAATTTATATTTTTCCTTGAGACTTCTTTATATTCTTGTACTTAATTTTTAATACAGTCCATTAACTTTCCAGGTTTGGCTCTCTGGTATATATGTTGACCAGTACTATGTGGAAATATTTTAAAATAGATAGATTCTTTAGAGAGGAATTATTGCCAGTTATTATAATAAAAAATAAATAAGTGCTTTATGTAGCATTTTGATATCCATTGCTATGCCTTATACATTCTAGCATATTGTTTATGAACAGCGTCTCTAAGAAAAGAAGATGGAATCAGAAGTTAAAAAGAGTTTTTGTAGACACTCAGGATATTGTGTCAGATTCTCAACTGGTATAAATCTAGCCCTGTGTGCGCCTTCCCCACCCCCATGGTTTTGTTTCCTTAGCATGGTAAATTACCTGGTCCCTTTGCTTTTACTCTGCACTGCTTGCTTATTATAAGGCATAGGAGCATCTCAGTTTAAGCAGGGGAGAAAAAAATAAAGCAGTTCCTTTCTGTGATGCATAAGATCCAGTATAATCCCCTTAGGGGATGAAAAATAGCAGCATTTGGAGTCTAGGGCTAATACAAGGGGGTTGGCAACAACTGTCAATTTTAAAGTGCATCCAAAACTCAGATCTCTGACATCAATGGATAAAAAAAAAAAAAAAAAAGCTACCTCAACTAAATTATCTCAAAGCTATTTGCATAATGGGTCCAGAGGCGGCACAATATAAGTAGGGAGGCACTAGCCATCCAAAGAGAACTTCGCACCCGTTCTATTGGATACTGCAAGTGTCTGTAGTAAAGAAGGAAAACTCTGAAGCTCAGATGTGCAAATACATCTAAAGAAGGAATGAACTGAAGATCCTCTTGGGAGAAAGATCAACCAAACCCAGAAAACACAATCCAGGTAATTTATACATTTTTAAGCTGCCTCCTTACCTTTTCTTCTTAAGATTGTACTGGATAGTATAGCATTCCTCAGCATGCCACTGTTAGAGCCACTATTCAAGGATTTTGTCAGAGAGTAATAGAAGTCTGCCATTAAGAGAGGTAACACTTGTTTTCTGTTTAGAAACTGGTGTATTGTCTTCTAAAACTTTTAGCAGAGAGTGTGTATTTCTTTCACTGAACAAGTCTGCTAGGGATATTATTTAGCTAATTGGAATGCATAGTAACATACATGAACATAATAACATGAACTTCACTGCTTGGTAAATAAATGATCAGAACTTAGAGAAAATGTGTTAGGTGCTTCAGAAATTCCAGACACAGATCAGAACAAATGTAGATACTATTTTTATGCATGTGGGTTGTAAAATGTGATGATATTCTTTGACTTGACCAAAAAGTGGTAGGTGCTTTCCAAACACAGAAGATAGTCCCTGACCTAAGACTGCACAAATATATTATATGAATCTCTCTCTCACTCACCCCCCCACCATTTTGAGTGTGTACCCACAAGAAAAAAAACTCAGTTGCTTATTTAAGGTGAATTTCTAACTAAAGGCAGAACAAAACTGTGCTGCAAACCCTGGGATTATTTTAAGGCAGTCCTTTAGTTTAACAGAGGGAGTTATTTAATTAAAGCCATCCTTGAGGCAGGTGTATGTGCATGTGTAAAATACAAAACAATATGCTAACAGTTTCAAAAGGGAAGACTAGAATAGTCTGATCAAAAGATATTAAAAAATGCTAAACGTATATGACATTTAAAACCCAAATAGCTGTTCTGTACAGAAAGTGAGCTAGCCCTCGACATTACCTACAAAGAATTTGCAAATTCTTTGGAGCACGTCAAAACAAAGTGAGAGAGCAGTCAGAAAAATTAAAAGGGACAGGAAATAATTTCCATAAGACACTCCAGTCTCTGCAGCAGCTCAGAGCGCTTTGTACTTACCCAGGCTTCTTCCTGAGTTACTAGGTACATTGTAATTATTGTTGGTTTTGTTCCATTGCTCTTCCCTGTCCTTTACTTTCCCATGAAAGCTGCAGGAACTCCTTTCCCACAATGACATCCATCCGGCTGCTGCTGCTCTCCCTAACTCTCTCCAGTGTCTGTGTCAGTCTGGGGCAGCCCATTCCAGAGGCAAACGAGAACGGAGATAGAAGCCATTTGGATGACATCCTGCAAAGGGCAGAAAGCATCATCCTTCGGTCTATCCTCAAGAAAGCAGAAGAGGAGGAAGAGACTAATAAAGGTAGACGTGACATTGGTACTGTTAGCACGCTGCTTAGATGGCAATCTTTAATTTCGTTGTGCTTAGTTCCTAGGGTCTATTTTTCTTTCCTGAGAATAATAAATAAAAGGGGGGAAGAGTTAGGCCAGCTGTGACACAGAGAAATCAGGAAAAGAGATTTTCTTCCCTAGGGAGCTTTACTAGCCTGGGAACTGATGCATCAGATCAGACCAATGCTCCACCTAGCCTGGCATCATGTAGAAGATGCTTCAGAAGGGATGATAGAATCACTGTGATGAACCTGCCTGTAGAGAAGGTTCCTGCAGGGGCAGCTCTAAAGTTAAAACAAGGCAAGCGTACTCTCAGCTGCTCCCTGCTAGCCTCCTTGTCACCTGGACATCAGATGCGCCTTACCACTCACACTCCCCCTGTCAGAATGCAAGGGGTCAAATTTCCATGGAGTGCCCAGGCTACCGCTGGCAACATCTCACAAATCCTCTGCTCCCAGCAGCCACAGCAGCAGAAGCTGGCCCTGATCGGAAGCTTGTGGAAGAAAAGGTGCAGGTAGCTGCAGATCCTGTTGCCAGAAACAAAGGGAGAAGGGAGCTGGCCCTAGAAAACCCACCTCCACCTCCCTAGAAACTTACTTTTCTTTTTTTAAATGAAAGCAGAGATTCTCAGGTAGTCACATGAATCCAGGAGCTGGGGCTTTAAGAAAAGGTATAAATATCGCAAGACATGCAATAAAAATCATAAGAACTGGTTGCTCTGAGTTCCCAGACTTTCAAGATGTCCTTTACTCCCTTGCCTCTACCTGCCACTCAGCCCTACCACCTCCCCTGGCATGCAGCTCCTGCCCTGTACCCACCTCTGCTGGCACTGCAACTAAGCACCTCCCCCGGCCCCTGTGCATGCATCCTTCAGCCCCTAGTCTGACTCTACAGCAGCCCCCTTTCCCAAATTTCTATGGAGCAATGCTCTAGAATAGCATATTGGGTCCTATCATTGGATTTCCTCCCAATTCTTTTTCAGACTGGATTTTTTTTTCTTTCAAACCATCCTTGCTGCAATGATCATATGTCACTCTGCACTTGGCTACCCCATCCAGAGTAACTCCATTCCACTCCACAGAGTTGCTCTAGGTTTACAGTGGTGTGACTGGGAGTGGCATATAACCCTATGCTCCCTCCAGAGCTATAATAAATATACCCCAGGGAGCTCACAGTTCAGCTTCCAGATGAATAATGATAATCACGAAAGTTCATTAACGCTGGTCATTTCCTTGGACAGAACCAAGCGCTCCTCAGCCAGACTCGTTTTCCAAAAGACAACACCCTGGGAAGAGATTCCCCAGTGACCTAGAGAAGAGGCAGCACCCTGGGAAAAGGGAAGATGAGGAAGAAGCATCTTATGGAGAAACTCAGAAGAGACAACATCCAGGGAAAAGAGAGGAAGACAATGACCTTGACAGTGACATGGAGCTGCAGAAGAGACAGCATCCTGGCAGGAGGTCACTGTGGGACCAGTATGTTGATATCCCTAGCACTGAACTGGCCTATCTGAATGAACTATCCAAAAAACAACACCCGGGCAAGAGGTCTCTGATTTACAACAAGCGTCAACATCCTGGCAAGAGGAGCTGGGATGACAAGCTGGATCTGGGCGACCAAGACATGGAGAAACGCCAGCATCCTGGAAGAAGATACATGGATTCTGAAAGTCCAGATTATGATGCCCCCTGTGACCTCCAGGATTCCTTCAACTGTCGCAAAGGCAGCTTCTTGCTCGAGTTACTAGATAACGTCAACAATGGCAGAGTAGAAGAGAAGCAGCAGCATCCTAGGAGGAGGTTTGCTTGGGAAGGTGAAGCAGGAGCAGAGAAGTGAGAAAGGGCGATTGCATTGGCCATCATTTACATTTGATTCAGTGTGATCTGCCAGGCCACCTAAAGTTCTGTTCATTCCCCTCCCTACTCTCTGCTGCTGACCTGCCATATGAGTAACTCCTTAGAAATAAAGCTAAAGTCCTCGAGGATTAAAGCCCTGATTCAGCCAGATACTTACGCATGTACATGGTCCCACTGAAGTAAGTGGCACATCTCACATATTTAAAGTTAAAGATGTGCTTACTTTGCTGACTCGGGGCACTAGGCTTAATCCTGCCAAGTGCTGAGTGCCTTCAACTCCCACCAACATGGTAATTGAGGGTGCTCAGTATCTTACAGGATCAGGCTGTAAGATGATCCTTTATGTGGACCCACCAATGAGGGCTAGAATGGCCCCGTTATATGAGTTCAGGATACTAGATGATGAAGCAGAATAATTGCCTAAGAAGAGCCATGTAAGTGAAAACAAGGGAATACAAGTGAATTTACAGAGAGGGAGAGAACAACTACAACAACAACAAAATGAAGTGATTTCAAAATGAAATTTAACAGGGTTTTACTTTTAAATAATACATTAGTGAAACATGTACGCTTATGCACTTCAGCCTATTCTGATAATAAACATTAATTCCTGGGCAGAGAGAGACTATGCGCATATGTAACAGATGGGATGTTTAGCTTTAAATCTTGCCTTCAAACAAACGACTCAAAACCAAACAATATTTCATTTAGAAAACTACAGAACAAGGACATTTAACATGTCGTAACAATTCAACAAGTTGAGAAGAACCGTGTGTGTGACTACACAGTAGGGTCCTCTAATCAATACATCTACATTTCAGTCATTTGATTTGAACCGATGTCTTCTCTTTATTAGATAGCAACATTTTAAATTGCAACAAGCAGGCATTTTCTCCATAGGAGAATTTTTGTTGTTCTTCTAATTCAGTTTCTCCCGCTCCTCATAAAAAAATGTTTTCACTTTATGTGATCTACAGATTCTGCAAGGTGTTTATTTAGCATGAACAATTAATAAATATCAATAGTCAATCCCATTGTAACTTTGGGTGTCCTTTATGGTTGTGCAAATGCAATTCAATAACATGAAAAATATCAAGTCCTCCTGAGTTTAAATTAATATGAAAAATATTTTTCTAGGAATCATTATCTTGCATCCTGGTGGTTACTACATGTTTGTATATAGAACTATTTTGCTATTGAAGTGGAAGGCTGATTTGTACAAAATATAGTACAGTCCCTTTTGAAACCTTCTACTTGTGTATTATAATAAAGATATGCATCTGGAATAAACCCACAAGCATCCTTGTTATACAGCTGCACAATGAACTTCAGTTATTTGACTCTGAGACTTGTAAACCAAAGCATGTTTTAGTCTAAGTCAGACTGGTTCTACATAACATAAGAAATATTATTTCTTTGGTACACGTACAGGTTGAACCTTGAAACGTCGGTCAATCTGTGCAGCATGGGTATGCGTCTATACAAAGACACCCTTTCAGGCCAGTGACAAGAGATGGAGTAATTCACCATTCTTTAATGCTTGGACAACACTTAATGCTCTGTGCTTAGTAACCAGTTACACAGGTGTAACTAAGATTGGAATCTGACTTGGTTACTGCAACTGCATGAACAGATTGTGCATTTGAACACACACATCTCACATTAGATATCTAAGCAGTCATTTGCACATGTAACTACAAATAGATGTATGTGTGTGTGGTGACATGCAAATTGGCCTGCAATGCATACCACCCTAGGTTTATTATTAAAATCAGACACTGTGCAACTCACCTACTTCACAATGTATCAGCAGCAGAGCAAAGAACAGGAACTAGGAGTGCTGACTCCATATTTCCTGGTCTTACCTCTAGATACACTGATTTTCTTGATCAATAGACATTTATCAAGTGATGTTGAGGTCATCTGCTATGTTAGAAGTAGTAGCACTATTGTCAATATAGCCCATGGCTTTTAAAAAAATCTGGTTTTTCAAAGAAGATTTATCCTACTTGATTAATCTGATCAAAATATTTTAATACAAAACTTCCATCCTATAACGTAGTGTTCCTTTTCATAGGATTCCTATGATATAGCTTTTTTCCCCCTCGAAGAACTTCACTGCTTAGACATGTTGGTGGTGCCATATGGGTGTGTTACCCTGGAGAGAAATAATTAGCAATCTTAGCAAGTGTCACTGAAGTTAGAGGTTCCCAAGGCGACCCACATGCAATGTGGGCAATCAAGCAATTTGCATCTTTGGAGATAATTTGTCCTGTTATATGCCTGTGATGACTGGCAGGCATCAATTACTGGCAATGGCTTTCTAATTAACAACTGGTGAGTAAATCCTCAAAGCAGACAGATGGGTACATCTTGTACACTTCGACATCCATTGGCACACTTTGTGCATCAGATGCCTTTTAAAGGAGGTATTTCTCATTTTGTAATGGAAGAAAGGAATTAGTTTAAAGACATTTCCTTGTGCATTATTCCATGCATCATTTCCGATTAATCAGGCTTTTTAAAACAGGGAGAACCCTAACAATTGACATGTGACCACCAACATGTGCCTTAACAGATGCAAAATAAAGAAATGGGGCTAGAATGTTTTTCATAATTTCAGGAATAGACAAACATTCCATAGCAGCAAACAAAACACAACAGAGTCCCACAAGATGGGCACCCTTGTGAATCTACTCCAAGAATGCTGAAGGAAGAACATGCAAGAAGCCAAAGTTTGGGAAAAAAAATAGACTGATGTAGTTCTGCAGCTGTGGGGCCTTAGGGAAATTATCTGCTGGTCAAAGTTATTCACACACAGCTAAAAGGTAAGGTGCTAACCACAAATGAAGATAAGAGGGCACAGTCAGAAAGTCAGACATCATGAAAAATACTTTACCTCTATTACAAAGAACATTGCAGATCATTAAAAAGGTAAAGAGTTTAAAAATCCAATTTACTCTTCATTCTGGATACTTTTTGGTTTTGCACTTTCCTCTCAGAGGAGAGAATGAAAAATCAGCAATTCAGTTTCACTTTTTTCTACGATTGGTTTTTATTTCAGGATTTCAGCACTATCAGGGAGATGCTTATTTGTTTAAAGAAAACCACCACCTCCGTTAGATTTCCTTTTTAAAGGAATTATTTCTGTCAGCATTAGATTTTGTAAAAGCTTCTTTTTTTTGTGGGGGAGGGGGATAAGGGGGGGTGTATACATTTTAGGCCAAATCTGAGCTGACAATGTTTTACATTCAATCAAGTTTAGCACATCTTTTTTGTGACTGCAATTTTTTATAATTGGCATGAACTTTGTAATGAAGCGCTGCTAGCGTTGAACTAAGCCAGGCATAATGTAAGCAGAATGAGATGTTAGGAAATCTTCCCTCACACAGTTCTGCCAGTATACCTCAATCATTAGCCACAGCTAGGGCTGGCTGGAAAACAATTCCATTTTGCAAACAAATATTGAGGTTTCAAAAAAAATTTCTGTTCCATGGTGGCACAAAACCAAAACCTTTAGAATTTTGTCATGAAAAACAGATACCAAGACACCCCAGAATAGCTAATAGCCTGTTAGTGCACTTACAGAAGTGGAAGATCCTGTCCAAGTCCCAGCTGTGCCATGAAACAGCATGTTTCAATAGGAAAAGTTTCACATTTTTTTTGACCAGCTCTTTCCACAATACTCCATCTACTCCAGTGCCGGGCCCCTGAAAAGCTCTGGAACAGCTCCTGAAAAAAGGGATGCTCAAGCAGAGACTAAACCCAGCTGAATCTGCTAGTAAACGGGGTGCTTTAACCTGGTGGTCTAGTCAAAACTGGGGTCAATCACGGGATTCCACTCAGGAAAGTGCACGTCACTGGCAAGACGGTTTGAGTGTGTCTACACCAGTGGTTCTCAAACAGTGGGTCGGGAGCCCAAAGTGGATCGTGACCCTTTTTTAATGGGGTCACTAGGGCTGGCTTAGACTTGCTGGGGCTCATGGCCAAAGTCCAAGCCCGAGCGCTTCAGCTCTGGGGAGCAGGGCACAGGTTACAGGCCCCCTGCCTGGGGCTGAAGTCCTTGGGCTTCGGCTATGACCCCCTGGCCTGTGGCAGTGGGGCTTTGGCTTTGCCCCCCACTCCATCCCAGGGTGGCGGGGCTTGGGTGGGCTCAGACTTCGATCCCCACTTCTGCGGTCCCTTAGTAATTTTTATTGTCAGAAGGGAGTTGTGGTGCAATGAAGTTTGAGAACCCCAGTCTACACTTTGAGCTGGAGGTGTGCATTCCAGTTCAGGGAGACAGACCTGGGCTAGCACATGCTAAACAGAATGTAGCTGTGGCAGCATGAGGGGCTAGTCTCCCTAGTGTGGTGGACAGGTACGTATAGGGAAGGCTAGCTCTCCTGCCACTCCACCTTCACTGCATTTTTAGTGCACTAGCTTGATCAGAGCTAGTGTGGGTGTCTCTCCTCTCCTGAGGCTGGAATTCACACCTCCAACTTGAAGGAGAGAGATCACAGCTGCAGTTCACCCTGAACTGTAACAGTAGTACAGTCCCATTTGAAATGCTCTTCCCAATGTTGATATCAGCTGTGAAGTGCGCAGGTTGGATGATGAAACATGAGGTAATATTAGAGAAGAGCCTGAATCAGAGCTCCAGATCTGAAAATCCACAAACGTTATTGGGAAGGGGGCGGTTTGGAGCGAGATCCGAACTCTGCACTTAAGTATAATTGCTAAATAGTATTTTTTCAGTTGCGTAACAACCTTCATCCCATACATATACAAGCATCATTGAACCTATTGCTGAACTGCAGCCTCCTCTGAGGTGCAGGGTGGCAGCTACTCTGACTCTCCGCTCTTAGTGGGGGAGGAATTTGGCCAGGGCCTTGGGGCAGAACCCTATTCTTATGAGATATCTAATCACCACGCATAGCAGATGGATCCAAGTTTTTCAGGTCTCACCAGAAAAGACATGCAATGCAGCTTCTCAGCCTTCAAAGGCTGCAAGTCTAACTGCACCCTGGTGGCCCCATTGAGTCTACGTATTTCAAATCTGATACTCCAGGCACTAGGCTAGCTCTCCAGGTGACAGTGTTCAATAACGCAAACAATAGAGCACATAGGGACAGGGATGGAAGTGTCAGTAGAGAGTACCAAAGATTGCGGCAAGCCTGAGAAGAGAGCCCGGCAGGCAGAGTTGGGACACTATTAATCTCTTCCATATGCGTTTGTATAATTGCAGGGTAGTGGTGAGTCAGTGAGATCATTAACTGTCGGGCCACTGCACATGCATGATTACTTCTAATAATGTCAACCCTGGCTCAGTGAACCTCATTCCCTTTGAAAAGGCTCAGAAATCCAGTCAGAACTATGGCTTGGGAAAAATAAACCCTGAACTCTAGTATCAGCTTCTCAAGAAGGCAAGAATATATCCTGATATCCACACCAGCTCTTGGTAGGACCCAAATTTAGTGGCCATATTGGGTACTGAGCACTTCTCAAAATCTGGCCCTTGTTTAGGTGCCTAATTAGGAGCTGAGCTCTCTCAAAAATATAGCCCCAGCCAGTGCGGGGTGCTGAGCCCTTGACAATCTGACCCAGAGACATTCTTCTGTCAGTATTAACCCAATATGCCCTATGAGTATGAAGAGACTCATGTTTCCATGGTGTGAGTGTCAGGAAATGTTCTCACCTTCTTGAGTAGCTGAGGCTAGAGATCAGGGTTTATTTTTCCAAAGCCATAGTTCTGACTGGATTTCTGAGCCCTGGTCTATGGTGGGGGTGGGGAGGGGAAATTGATCTAATTTATGCAACTTCAGCTTCATGAATAATGTAGCTTAGATCAATTTACCATGGTGTCTTCACCGCAGAGAGTCCACTGCTGCCACTCCCCCGTCGACTCTGCCTGCACCTCTCACAGCGCTGGAGTACGGGAGTTGATGGGAGAGCGCTCGGGAGGTCGATTTATCAATGAGCCAGAGCCAACATCATTAGAAATAATAATACGTGTGCCATAACCAGACGGTTAGAGCTCACTGACTCACCACTACCCTGCAATCTGGCTCTGAGCTCTTTGGAAAAAATCTTAACCACACTGAGCTCATGCAGAGGGTAGCTGGGGCAGAAAAGTAAAAGGTGACTAAGTCACCCTCATACCTTCCTTGACCCTTGTCTGGCTGGGGGAGAAGGGGTGCAAAGCAGCCCATAGTACAAATTAGGGCTGCTCTAACATGCACCAGTTAGAATAATCCCTTAAGGACTGTTCTGCCGGCCAAGAATTAGTGGAGTGCACCACACTCTGGTCCTTCCCCCTTCTCACTCTTTGCTTATCTCCTGCTCTGGGAGAGGGAGACAGGAGGCACTGACAAAGCCTGTAATGCTGACTTTATTCTAGTCCAGGTTTCTCCCATGCTTGTGGAGCCCTTTGGGCAGGTTTCAGGTCCCTTTGCACTTGCCAAATTTGACCCATATTATTTCTTCTGCTTTTTGCATCACTCAGTTTATGCTACGACCTCTCTTCTCTGCATGCCCTCATGGTCTATGAGAACAGCCACTATGCTGCTTATAACATAGCTATTGCTTGTGTTGTCTCACTGTATATCTTATAAAGGCTAGACCTGTGACTGTGTTTGATAATGAACTTGCTTCAGTCACTCACACAGATCTGCTCTCTATTCTCCAGCTGGCTTCTCTTCTTAACGTCCCTGCTCATAAGTTTGGCACTGTTGGCTCAAGAGCCTTTCATGAATAGCCTGCAACAGCTTTTCTGCCGCAGACTGTCTCTATCCAAATCTCTTCCATGAATGTCTCTTCTCACTTGTGTCTTCAATTCCTTCCCCCTCTGCTGTCATTTCTTATTTCACTTAAGCAGTATTATTAAATTCTGTAAAGCTGTTCAGAGGATACAATTTGCATGAAGGGCACTAGGCAAAATAAAGCTATATTTGAGCATCCTGCTCAAATCCACTCAGGATTGTCTTTTTCTGGACTATAAAAAAGGAACTTAGCAAATGGTGCAAAGTCAGTGGGAAGAGCACAACACTAATTAGCTGATGTAAGCGACCCCCATGGAAGCTGGCACCGTGGGCGGCAAGGGGATTGAATCCTGTTAGTTATTTAGGGTCATGCTCTATATACACTCCACGCACTAGGATGGGGTGGGCAAACTTTGTGGCCCGAGGGCCTCATCTGGGTGTGGAAATTGTATGGCGGGCCATGAATGCTCACAAAATTGGGGGTTGGGGAGTGTGGGGGGGGTGAAGGCTTCACCTAGGGGTGCAGGTTCTGGAGTGGGGCTTGGGATGAGGGGTTGGGGGTGCTGGAGGGTGCGCTGGGCTGGGACCAAGGGGTTCGGAGAGCAGGATCAGAGCCGGGGTGCAAGAGGGCATCAGGGGTGCAGGCTCCAGGCAGCGCTTACCTCAAGCAGCTTCTGGAAGCAGCAGCAGCATGTCCCCTCTCCGACTCCGACTGCAGCTCCCATTGGCCACAGCTGCCAGCCAATGGGATCTGCGGGGGAAGTGTGTGGCACCCCCTGGCTGCCCCTATGCATAGGAAGTGGAGCGGGGACATGCTGCTGCTTCTGGAGCCGTGAGGAGCCACAGCACAGGCAGAGCAGGGCAAGCCCCCAACCCCACTCCCCAGGTGGAGCTCGAGGGACGGATGAAAACGTCTGAAGGGCTGGATGCGGCTCCCGAGCAGTAGTTTGCCAACCACTGCACTAGGATCTGCAGACTCCAGCCCTGGATCAGACTCTAACCCTCCCCTCTCTTAGGGGTTCAGAGCCCAGGCTACAGCCTGTTACTTTTAGCCCCATAGTCCCACAAGCCAGAGTCAATTGACCCAGGCTTTGAGACACAGAGTCATGAGTTTTTCTTTGCAGCATAGACATACCCCATGAAACTACAGGTGCTGAAGTGTTTGCAGGATCAGGGCTTTCAATTGTAAGCACCTGTGATAAATAAAGTGTGTGTAGGGGGTGGGGAGCTCCCTTTTGATGGGCACCCAGCCAGCCAGTTGGCTGTAAAATCCCTCTTGGTAGCTGTTCTCTACTTGCTTTACCTGTAAAGAGTTAAAATGTCCCCCAGGTAAAGGAAAAAAAAGTGAGCACCTGACCAAAAAGAGCTAATGGAAAGGCTAGAACTTTTTAAAATTGGGAAAAACTTCCCCTTTGTCTGTTCTCTCTAGGCTGCAGGGACACGGAACAGCAATGCTATAAGCAGGAATGCGGTGTAAGGTTGAACCAGGTATGAAAAACTATCTTCCATACCTAGAAGGAATCATTTAGATCAGTTTATTTCGGCTTGTGGCTCTCCCCTGCGCTAACCTCAGATGCTTTTGTTTGCTTGTAACCTTTAAGCTGAACCCCCACAAAAGCTATTTTGGGTGGTTAATTTCATTAAAAACAAAAAGGAAAAAAATACACCTTTTTTAAGAACAGGATTGTATTTTTGGTGTTCTAATAAGTTTGTGCATATGCTGTTTGATGAGCTGATGGCAACAGCTAATTTCCTTTGTTTTCTTTCTCAGCTCTTCCCCAGGGGGATAGGGGGTGCAAGGGCTTGAGGGTACCCCACAGAGAGGAATTCCCAAGTGCTCCTTCTTGGTTCAAGGGGTTTTTGTGCATTTGAGTGGTTGTAGCTTTTACCAAGCCAAGGTCAGAGAGAAGCTGTAACCTTGGGAGTTTAATACAAGCCTGAAATGGCAAGTATTAATTTTTGAATCCTTGCAGGCCCCCACTTCTGCACTCAAAGTGACAGAGTAGGAATTCAGCCTTGACAGCGCCTTAAATCAGTGTTTGGGTTTTTTATTTGCATACAAACCAGTGGCACTTTAGGAATAATAGTTATTATAATGCTCATGCCTATGCTCAAAGTCAGTGGGAATTTTTCCATTGCCTTCACTGGGCATTGGATTAGGTCCATGATCAGAATATGTGCCCCAACTCTTGGCTGGAAGAATAATGCAATGTCATATGTCCAGCTGTAACAGGAATGTTTACAATTCAGAGTTGCAGAGCTAAGCTACTCCGTTAAAGTTTCACATTCCAGAATCATCACCAACTACTGAAGCATAAAGGAGTTTGATTCCCTAGCAGCATCCCTTACAAACCTCTCCAATGTGGGTTTGGTTTTTGGCTGGGGGGAGATGAGAGAAGTTTAAAATGTGTTGAGAGGTATTAATTATGCAGCTTGTCCTCATCACTAAAGCCATGCCCCTCCACCCTCCTGAACATGATGCTGTGACAAATGCTCAACCTCCATTTTAAATCATTATAATTAGCATGGGCTGAGCATTTTCACAGGGACATGCGGTCCCAACAAAACCCTTTATTATTATTTTTTAAATGGCACTCAAACTCCTTGAGCTGATGAAACAGCATCAGCAAAGCTTGAAGTCATTGCTCACCCACTGACTCACTCAGCTAACATTACATTGCCAACTGCACTTTTGAAGTAATATTTACACCAGTGGTCTCCAACATTTTTAAGCACAAGATCATTTTTTGAATTTAAATGCAACCCAGGATCTACCTCAGAGAAAATGTAGAAATAACAGTAATCACACAAACCAAATGCCCCTGGCCCTGCCCCTTCTCCAAGGCCCTGCCTTGCTCCCTCCATCCCCCCTCCCTATGTTGCTTACTTTTCCCCACTCTTACTTGCTTTCATCAGGCTGGGGCAGGGGTTTGGGGTGCAGGGTGGGCTCTGGGCTGGGGCTGAGCAGAAGGGTTTGGAATGTGGGAGGGACTCTGAGCTGAACCTGGGGCAGAGAGTTGGGGTGCAGGGGGTGTACAGGGTGCAGGCTCTGGGAGGGAGTTTGGGTACAGGAGGGGGCCTCAGGGCTGGGCAGGAGGTTGGGGTGCAGGAGGGGGCTCAGGGCTGGAGCCAGAAGTTAGGGTGCAGGAAGGGGTTCAGGACTGTGGCAGGAGGTTGGAGTGTGGGAGGGATGCAGGCTCCAGCCAGGCACTGTTTACTCAGGCAGCTCCTGGGCAGCGGCACAGCAGGGCTAAGGCAGGCTCCCTGCCTCCGTGCTACTCCTGGAAGCAGCTGGCATGTCTGGCAGCTGCTCCTGGGGGGGGAGGGGCAGGTGGCTCTGTCCACTGCCCCCGTCCACAGGCACTGCCCCTGCAGCTTCCATTAGCCGTGGTTCCCCATTCCTGGCCAATGGGAGCCATGGAGGTGGTGCCTGCAGGCAAGAGCTGTGAACTGAGACCCCCTTGCACCCCAGGAGCCATACATGCTTCTGGGAGCAGCACGGGGCCATGGCAGGCAGGGAGTCTGCCTTAACACTGCTGGACTGTTAGTGGTTGATCTCCAGGTTTAGCTGCAGAAGGGTTGGCAACCCTAGACAGAGACTGAGATTGTCAGAGGCTCCACGACTGACAAGTCGATTGCGATCTACTGGTTGGTGACCACTGAGTTAGACAATCCTAATGAACAACTCCCTGCTCCAGAGCAGTCAAAGGGAGGAACCACACACCAGAAGTGCTGAGGCAGAATCAAGTTCTACTATAACCAGTGACAGTGCACAGAGAGGATGCAAAGAGAAAGTCAGCTTGTTCTTAAGGAATAGAAATGTGGCAGGCTAGAGGTGGATGGAGTTTACTCTGCATGGGACAACATCAGCAGTGAGTTATGAGGGAGGATTGGAGACTGAAGGTTCCACCAAGCTCTCAAATGGAATACAAGGAATCCCTATGAAAAGAGTTGGAATGGGAAAGGTCTCTGAGATGGTGGGGCTACTGTACTGTACTCAGGGCTGCACTGTAACTCAGACTGGGGAATAGGTATTTCTGGATTCCATAAAGCCATTCAGGTTTGTTTCTCTTGATAAAACCATTGATGTCTAAAGATCTAAGAAGAAAACTAGAAAGAAACAACTTGCTGACAGAATCCCTGTTTGTGGCTGAGCAGGTGGCAACTCACTTGGAACATAAAAGATCAGAAGAGGTAGAGATGGAAATGTCTTAGAGGATAGATTCTGTCCACCTGTGTAGACTAGACACAGCCCCTGACATGTCAGATATTGAACAGTTTGTTTGATCTTAATCAGAAGGCCAAGAACATATTTCAGTCACTGAGGCCTGGACTGGCACTTTGCAGTCTAGCTCTGTCATAGTATCTTTCCCCAATCTGAACCTTAGAGTCCAGAAGTTGGGGTACCAGCATGAATTCCTCTAAGCTTAATTACCAGCTTAGATCTGATAAGCTGCCACCAATCAGGAATTTGAGTGCCTGATACATTCTGGTCCCCCCAAAACCTTCCCTGGGGACCCCCAAGACCCAGACCCCCTAGATCTTAACACAAGGAAAGTAAACCCCTTTCCTCACCGTTGCCTTTGTCAGCCTTCTCCTCCCTGGGTTACCCTGGAAGATCACTGTGATTCAAACTCCTTGAATCACAACACAGAGAAATTAGGTCTCCTGGAGAGAGAGACAGATTTACGCTCTGTGAATCTAAAACAAAGGGATTTCACCCTTCCCCTCCCTTCTCCTTTCCTGTTAAGTACAGACTCAATTCCCTTGAGCCTCAACAAGGGGAAAAAAATCAGACAGGTCTTAAAAGCAAAATTTTTAATAAAAAGAAAGAAAAAAGTAAAAGGTCTATCTCTGCAATTTAGATGATAAAAAGTTACAGGGTCTGTCAGCTTAAATTGGAGAAATAGCCTCCTCCAATAGAAATACAATTTAAAATACTTCCAGCCAAATACACATTTGCAAATAAAGGAAAATAAAAAGACTATACTGCCTTTCTACCTTTATACTTACAAAATTGGAATAGAAAATTAGAGAGCCTGTAGGTACGTCGTCATGCCCAGAGAGAACAAAGCAAAACACAAACAAAGGCTTCCTTCCACCAAGATTTGAAAGTATTTTGTCTCCTGATTGATCCTCTGGTCAGGTGTTGCAGGTCACTGTTTGTTAACCCTTTACAGGTGAAAGAGACATTAACCCTTAGCTATCTGTTTATGACAAGCTCAAGTAAGGCGTAGCACATTCAGTGTAGCTGCGCTGTCCCAGGACCAGGATGGGGAGCAAACTGACTCAGTAGAGCTGCTCCTGATTTATGCTGGTGTGAGATCAGAATTAGGCCTTACATCCCAAAGCAAGATTCAGGGGAAATGGAGGAGTCTCTCCTTGTTTTGCATCAGAAGTGTGGGAAACTCCTCTTTCAAGGCTGTGATACTAAACACTACACTAGCCCCATGTTCACTCAGAACTGGGGCCAGGCTTGTGACCCATAGCAGATCTCTTGACAAAACTGAGTTTGTAATGAAACCCCAAACCCCCATATTGTTGGAGTTTTGCTGGACCTCTGAAAAAACCAAGGGCCTGACCCCTCGCTGACATAAATCAGTGCATTGAGTCAAATGAAGTTATTCTGATTAACATCAGCTGAGGTTCTGGCCCCAAGTTAACAACAACTAAACAAACAGCTCTGTATAACTGTTTCTTCTTCAGGTGTTTGTTTGTGTGTGTGGCAGGGGGAGGGAGGAAAGATTCACATTCGTGAGCAACATCAACATTGAAGGAAACAGCAAACACACAGAAGGTGAATCCGTTCCTGCTGACCAACAAGAGACAAGACTCCCACTTCTCTCCCTTGAGCTAAATAGGACCTCCCTTAGATGCTGATTCAGCAGTCCTAATACCTACTGCTGAACTGGGACGTTAACTGCTAGTTAGGTCCTCCAACCTCCTTGTAGGCCCTGCCTTTAGAAGGCGACAGCCTTCTCCCTCTCATATACACAAAGCCAAAGTGTCATAGAGGATCAAAACCAAACTGCAAAGTTTCCTGTGTGCATTGGAGCAATGAAGGCTCTCAGGAAAGAGTGGAAATTTGGTCCTAATAGGGTGACAAGATGTCCCAATTTTATAGGGACAGTCCTAATATTCAGAGCTTTGTCTTATAACAGGCACCTATTACCTGCCGCCTCCTGTCCCAATTTTTCACACTTGCTATTTGGTCACCCTAGGTCCTAATAAATGAAGAGTCCTACATGCAGTGCGAGTACTGCTACAAAATGGAGTGGACATAAGCCAGCATCCATACCCATCACATTAAAAGAAGTTAGCTTAGTCTCATCTGCCTAATGCTGTCCTAGCTGTGTATGTTCAGTTAGCCCAGCACTTGGGGGCTACAGGGACAGTGTGGGATTAGGACTGGGGAGTTGAGATGGAGGCAACTTGATTTTAAGACATTGTCCACAACATAAAACGACAACATAGGACACACCAATTAACCATTTGACTAACTTATGAAGCTGAGGCTGATATGTGAGATTATTGCCAAAGCTACTGTAAGAAGGGAAGAAGACAAAAGAGAAAGATCAAAGAGAAATGAAAGTTATAATCATACTTTTATGAAAGCTCTTAAAGTAGGCGCAGTCAAGGCAAAATGTAAGCGTATCACTTGAACAAGCTCTTTTGATGAGGAGCTTGTGTTGAAAGTGACAGCAATAACGGTCTGCGAGAAATAGAAATTGATCACTGTCAAGCAGGTAGCTCCTTTTGTCTAGCAGTAAGTTGATAACCAAGGTGCAATCTGCATGTTGTTTTTAGATATGTTGCTCTCAACATTTGAGCTGGTCGCTGCGCTAATCAGTATGGAAAAGATGACAAGTAGGGCTAATGGAGACAGCTGAACCAAACCCCCAAGTCCCAAGACTCCCAAATACAGGTTTGTTTGGGATCTGAACAGGGGTCCTGAGCTGGAACTGAATTGTGCGCCTTGGTCGCCCCTCTAATTATTATTTTCAATAAAATATAATGATAAATATAGTCAAATTATAATATTATTTGTGGATTCTGAATCTTCCTCTGCTCCCCTCCTTCACATACATCTCAGCCTCTTTTAAAGTACACCTCTACCCTAATATAACGCGGCCCGATACAACACGAATTCGGATATAATGTGTTAAAGCGGTACTCTGTGGGGGCGGGGGAGGACTGCGCACTCCAGTGGAGCAAAGCAAGTTCAATATAACATGGTTTCACCTATAACACGGTAAGATTTTTTTGGCTCCCGAGGACAGCGTTATATTGGGGTAGAGGTGTACCAACATTCCACTCCAACATTGGTACAGCGGTAGGGACGGGGGAGCCAGGGTACATCTACACTGCAATAAAACACCTGTGGCAGGCCTGGGTCAGCTGACTTGGGCTCACAGGGTTCGGACTGTGGGGCTATAAAAATGGTAGTGTCACTATTTGGGCTCAGGCTGAAGCGTGAGCTCTGGGACCCTGTGAGTAGAGATGGTCCCAGAGCCCAGGCTCCAGCCCGAGCCCAGGCTCCAGCCCGAGCCCAAACATCTACACTGCAATTTTATAGCCCTGAAGCCCAATCCCTGAGAGCCAGAGTCAGCGGACACAGGCCTGTGGTGGGTGTTTTAGTGCAGTGTAGACATACCCCCCCCAACCTGATTCTTCTAGCAGCATGGGAAGGGTCAGCTCACACAAAGATGTGAGCCAGGTAAGTTACTTTGTCCCACATGCCGGGAATGTTAGACAACACTGAAGCAGTTAATAGGCAAATCATTCGAACGAAGTTTGACAAATTTTTTAGTTGCAGCTCCTACAAACCATCATGCTGTCACTTTTGACAGATGACTCTTCAAACAGCAGAAGAATTATGGAGTCCTTCCCACGCTGAGCAATCAGACCATTTTGCTTTGTATAAAAATGTTTACAATAACTAGCTCCAGTTTGAGCATGCGTTAAAAGGCACTTGCAAACTACACAGATCATCATCAAGGAGCATCTCCACATTAAATCTTAACTCTCTTTTAATGGGATTAGATTCTGTGTAATTTAGCATCCTAAATGCCACAGAGAATATTAAAACAAGGCAAATAACATGACTAAACCTAGGTGGGATATATTTCTAGTGTGTTTGTGTCACAATTACCAGACTAACTGCACTTCTGACCCCTCAGTCTCAATCCTCTCTAGCAGCCACATGTCTCTTGGTGGAAGCACATGATTCTCTGTCTCTCAGACTGCGCCCTGAGTTGAGATCTCCTATGTATCAACCAGGATTAGATTTATGTGCAGACACTGCTATTCTGTTCCCTCTGAAAGTAATGACAGTGATAATTACTGACCAAACTGCCTCTTGGAAGCCCAGTATTAGTTATTTAGAACTAAACCATTCCAGAGAAAACAGATCATAAACAATAAAGCAGCCTACTGGCACACCTGATTGCCAGCCGGGTATCTATCTACCTTCCACATGGGGATACTGCAATGACTAATTCCCTTTCAGAAAGTTTCTCTTTATGTCAGTTTGTCTACCTGTCAGAGCCGGGTGCACTTCGGCGGCATGTCCCGCTTCGGCGGTAATTCGGCCCCAGAGCGGAAAGACCCCCCGCCGGCGAAGACCGGAAGCGGAAGAAGCTCCGGCGGTCCTGGAGCGAGTGAAGAACCTCACTCCAGGGGCCCCGAAAAACTCTCATGGGGGCCCTTGGGCCCCCACTTGCCCCCCTCCCCCTGGGCGGCCCTGGGCTCCCTTATGCTAACTTAGAGCTTTTCTAAACTACAGAGCCTTTGCTGGTATCTGCAAAGCCCTCTAGTGGAGATGCAGCATACAAACAACTTTGACCCTGAGGGTTTTGCAGACATAGTTATGTAGGTGAGGTGTATTTAATACACACACACCCTATCTGAAATACCTCTGCCAGCAAAAAACTTAGTCATAGGCATGGTCAGCCCTACACTCATTGAGTGTTAGTGAGTCTGAACAAGTGCAAGGCAGCCAAATTCTATTCTCATTTACACCAGTCAATCTCCACTGACGGCAATAGAGTTACGCAAGTGTAAATAGAGCCAGAATTTACACTTGTGATCTATAAAGTGGTGTGTTAGACCCCCCAACTGAATCTGGCCTACCAATTTTATACTAGCTGTTACCTATACAATTCTCAGTATAATATATCTTTATAGTTACAGGACCAGTATCAACAGTCATGTAAAGCAGTGGCTCAACTTTTCCAGACTATTGTATCCCTTTCAGGAATTTGATTCGTCTTGCATACTCCCAAGTTTAATCTCACTTAAAAACTACTTGCTTACAAAATCAGACCTAAAAATACAAGTGTCACAGCACACTATTACGGAAATATTACATACTCATTTTTAACCATATAATTATACAATAAATCAATTGGAATATAAATATTATACTTTCATTTCAGTATATCATTTATAGAGCAGTATGAACAGGTCATTGTCTGCATGAAGTTTTAGTTTCTACTGACTTTGCTAGTGCTTTTTATTTAGCCTGTTGTAAAACTAGGCAAATATGCAAATAGGATGATGTATCCCCTAGAACACCCCTGCATATCTCCAGAGGTACATGTACCCTGATTGAGAACCACTCCTGTAAAGGAGTCTGTGTACTTGATGAAAGACTCCAAAATCAGGACAGAAGTTCAATGACATGCACACTAACAGACTTTAATTTTAAAACTACTAGGAAAAGAAAAATTTCTGTCTAGAATGACTGACACATTGTGGCTTTTTATCTCTAATTCAAACAGATTCATTAAGAGATTCTCTCATAATCTCAGTTATACTGGCGGAAAACATAAAAACTGGCGCTTTGGCTAGTAAGCCATACATAGTAGAGACCAGTTCTTTGAAAAATCTTTGATTTCAGACTGGGAGACACAGCATGCTCCTTCCCAGAGGATGGGTTTGGTTGGAATGTTTGCAGTGAATTGGATGCCTGAAGAAGCAGAGAACTGATACACAGGCTTAAGCTGGGGATAATGCAGATAGCTGTCATGCACAGTTGCCTCTGGGTATGTACTGCAGTCCTGGTCAGCAACAGTCCAGCTATTCCATTTCTGGGCTCCGTACATGCTTTGTCAATACAATTAGTTCCTGATCTGTACCACGCCCATCATAAACCTGTGTAATTAGTTCCCAGCCCCATTTATAGCAAATTTTAAACAATCCCATGAATCATCTATTATCTTTTTAATCTAACCATCCTGACTACTTTTTACAACAAGCCTTTTAAAGTATTTAATGTTGCCAGCAGTTGATTTACCTGTTGGTAAAGTACTGGAGAAGGATAGGAGTTAAAGCAAACCATTTGCTGTTCTCTGATTTTCACATCCTCTGGAAAACCTATAGTAAAAGGACTAGACTGCAAGGATGATTTTGAGCCTGGTGCTCTAACTAGACAAGCCAAGTTATCTCACGTACTCAGTAAATAATAAAAGCTAACGTTAACAGTCAAGCAAAACAACATGCAGTGAAACCTTCTCTATGTAGTTGTGCACCAGGCATTAGGCTATTTTAGATGTGCCTATTCCGCCATCTGGTGGCATTTACAAATCATATCATAGGCAGCCTCTGAATTTTTGTCACCTACTTCCATGTATACACCCATGTTAATTTAAAATTCTACTCCTGATAGGTTACATTGACTTTTAATTCCACAGAAAACATCCCTAGTTCTGCCCTCCAATATTTTCTCTCTTCTCCCACATTCCCAAGTTCTTTCACTCTTCTCTACTTTTCTCTTCACATTCAAACTTCACTCACAGATTGTTCAGATCACAGCTCTTGAGCCATCCTAGAGCTCTTTAAGCCCTTCCAGAAATTCTAGCCCCCCTTGGTCAGTTATTTTGAGCCACCTCTTTCTATGAGAGATGAGTCTTTCACTGGCTCAGATATAAAGATAGCATGGCCTGGGCCAAGCAAAACAGTTGGGTAACAGGGTTGTAACTGAGAATCAGCACTTTGATTCCACCTGAGAGTTCCCAGTGCAGCAAGGCAGCTTAGCACCCCTCCACCAGCACAAAGCTGCCTGTCCTAAAGCTAGCTAACCCAGACGAAGGAGGTTCCCCCCTAGAACAGGGGGACACTTGGATGGCATAGAGCCACCATTCCCTCTCTGCATCCTGGTGATCCCAAGCTGCCACTACTACTTAGATCAGCCTCCGCATTGCTTTAATTTGTACCTGGGGACTAGTCCAACTCCAGGGTAGAGCATCCCAAAGTCAGAACATAAAAGTGACTTAAAAATCAACTTTTCACCCCTTCCCCTTTGCTTCCAACTTGTATCAAGCACTCGAGTCAAACTTCAGGATACAGTTCCTAGTATTCTGGAATGTCTATGTTTATATCATAGAATAAATACAGCGGACAAACAAATTCATGGACACCCAGGACTTCAGGATTGCTGTCATGTTCTGCTGCATTGCTTCTGTGTTATACAGACAGAACTCAGATCCTCCTGTGTCAGAAATATAGGCCCCATACCATTTATGCTAAAGCTATTGCTATGTACCATTAGATTAGCTGTTAGAAATAGAGGGCCTATAACACACCGCTGAGAAGTTCTGCTGCCATCCAGTAGACGATGGCCACACACATATACTACGCAGTTTATTCCAATAGCTTTAAAACAGCAGATTGAGCCTCAATATATCCATAGAAGACACAAACCATTAAAGAATTTTTTTTGTACACCATGAAAAAAGAAAACAGTTCCACAATTAATATCAAGTACTCTGGGGAGGGAGATGAAAAGTCTAAATGATGCAGCTGGCATCTGTGGGAATTCAAATTTACTTCAGCATAATTGAGCATCATCCCAGACATAGCTAGCCAGAGTGGAATCAAAATGGACAGTGAGGGTCAGATTCCCAGCTGGTATGTCCCTACCCACGAAGAACTTGACAATGGCAAATCCAGTCTGAGTATCCAGTTATGAGAACCAACGTGCCAGATCCAAACCCCACCAAACATCTAATTCCAAAACTGGATCCAAATTCTTGCATCCTGAGCCCATCTCTTGTTCACATGATTGTTAGTGTATCGTGGTGACTGTAATGAGAGTGATGCTAACTTAAGGGAGGTCTGTGCCCTGTAGCTATTACTGCGGGAACAAACAATTTCTGTTGTAACAATGAAAAAAAGGACTGCATTTACACAGACTGTCATTTTCCTCACCCAGTGACTCACTGTCTGCATAAATGCCTTGTGCTGCCTAGTATAAATTTAGATAATACCAAGATCTCTCCCCTGGGAGAGTGATAATCAAATCCACTTTGTCTACTTCACTGGAATATTTAACATGTAGATAGGAAGCTAGGATTTACTGGACTGAGATGCCACTTGTGAGGTAAAATTATCTCTGGCAGAGGCACAACACCATTGGCTTATTCCAGCATGGCACTGGTCTGTCAGAAGGCCATCATTCTACCTCTTTGTGGGTTTTCTATTACTGTTTGTGTGCCCCAAAGTGGGATAGGTGCTTGTCAGGGTACTCGCTCACCACCAGTAGCACCTCTTCCCCGCTATTCTGGGAATTCTCTCTTTCAGGTCCGACACCTTCACTTGTAGACTCTTCCCTGTTGTCTTCTCTCTCACTATGAAGTCCCACTCTCGCTCCAGGAGCTATGGCCAGGTCACTATGTGACTTCCCCTTCTGGAGTATAGAGTCTCACTGTACCTGTTGTCAAGACAATACCACTCCACCAGGGGCTAGTAGAAGAACCCAGGCCTACCCACCACTCCAGATTCCAGCCCAGTGATCCTAACACACAGTCAAGGTCTGCTCAGTCCCCAGCCTTGCTGCTCTCCCCCAGGCTGCTTCCTATTTGCTTCCCATAGGCTTTCTTCTCCATCCTTCTCTCTGTGGGTATGCCCTTCCCTCAGGGTTAGGCTCACAGGGTCTTACTCTTTCTGTGGATTCCCTCTAATGCACAAAAGGTGGCTACAGACTTTCTTAATGCAATCACCTTTCTACTGACAACTTACTTTGTACCAGTCCCTCCTATTCCTCTCCAGCTGGGTTCCATCTCCAATCAGCCCTTCAGTCCCCAGCTCTTCCCCAGAGACAGTCTAACAGGTTAATTACCCTAATTTACAAGCTCTGCCCTGTGTGTAGTGGACACCCCCATCCCAGGGCCTTACAGAAACAAGTAAAGGCATGCTTCCTGCCCCAGAAAGGTTACAATCTAATGTCTCTACCCTCTAAATTGATCAGTACAGGCTGACCCTTGCCAGGTGAACAAGTCACAGGACTGAGGCCTTAGAGCTCAAATTTGCAAATGCGCAGGCTGTTGACTAACATACCTCATTGTTTGCAGAGAAAGATGCTAACTACAGATGTGAAACAATAAGTGAGGTCAGTAAACAACGGTCAGGAAAAGGGAGAGGTGGGGAAAAGGTCATAGTAATAAAATCAGATATTTACTCATCTAGGTTTGATCCTGAAACTGGACCTGCATTTTCATTCTCATTCTTTTAATTTCTTCCTTTCCCTTACATATGGCCCCTAGACACCTGGGTAAAGAGCAGCCTAAAAATCCTTAGATAAATAGATAAGCAGCTATACAGGATGAAAAACCGATAAGCAGTGAAGTTGGATGTCCTTCAAATTTGTTATGTTATACTTAAGTTAATTGTCATGTCTTGCTTCAGTGCAGCAATTTACTATTTCCCTCTTTCCAGTCCATATGGGCTGAGGCTTTTTCTTATGTTTTAAAATAAAAGCAGTAAACTTTTTTTTAAAAAACTGGTCAGGTTCTTAAGAGTTTTTGATCAGTGTGCCCTCTTAGCATTAAAAAAAAAATCAAACATCCTTTTAAAAATCAGCTAAAAGTTTATTATATACAATAAAATATGCTAACAGCATGGGGAAGCAGTATCTGACTGGAGCAATTCTTTCTTTTACAGCACCATAAAAATCCCTTCTCTGCTTTTCAGAGCAAATGGGTTTTGAGATTGCACTTTCCATGCTAAACAGGAAAGTGACCATAACTAGGATTCTGCATTCATTTTCATGGCAGTTTGATTTTCTGTATGTAATTGAACCAAGATTGCATTGTTTTGAAAGGGGAGAGTCATGGATACAAGAAAGTAGATATTTAAAAATTCAATTAGTTTAGTTATTTATAACATTCAGGTATTCCTGCAGCTAAATCAGATCAGTTCTGAGCCTTTAATTTTCCTTTAGGCCAGGGGTAGGCAACCTACGGCACACGCGCTGAAGGCAGCACGCAAGCTGATTTTCAGTGGCACTCACACTGCCCAGATCCTGGCCACAGGTCTGGGAGGCTCTGTATTTTAATTTAATTTTAAATGAAGCTTCTTAAACATTTTAAAAACCTTATTTACTTTACATACAACAATAGTTTAGTTATATATTATAGACTTCTAGAAAGAGACCTTCTAAAAATGTTAACATGTATTACTGGCACACAAAACCTTAAATTAGAGTGACTAAATGAAGACTCAGGCCCACCACTTCTGAAAGGTTGCTGATCCCTGCTTTAGGCTTTTGTAAGATTGTAGTTGTCCAACAGCAAAATGGGCTAAATTCAGTGACACAAAAGATGCTGCTTACCATTTGCACTGATTTTGGGCCCCATGTGGACCACTGAAAATGACCCTGTACTCCACACATCTTTCCTTTTCAAGTTCTTGTGAAACATTCATTGGGAAAGGGGAAGGAGCCAGATAATGAGATGGTATGAGCCAGACGGGCAATACATTCAGCCCCTAAACCAGGGGTTCTCAATTTGGGGGTTGGGGCCCCTCAAGGGATCACAAGGTTATTACATGGGGGATCACAAGCTGTCAGCCTCCATCCTAAAGCCTGTTTTGCCTCCAGCATTTATAATGGTATTAAATAAATTAACATTTTTTATGTATAAGGGGGGGTCACACTCAGAGGCTTGATATGCAAAAGGGGTCACCAGTAAAAAACATTTGAGAGCCATTGCCATAAACCTATAGATGGCTTGAGATCTGTGTCTCACAGAGTATCTGTCACTACCACATGTATCCTACTGCCTGGCCATTTCCCACAATCTCATGGTCACAAACACACATCAAATTATCCTTTCACCAAAGTGCATATTTATTCTTTTCTTACAAATTATCTCATTGTAATGTAGGCTTACAGCAAGGAGACCCATATATCCCACCTTCAGCACTTTACCCTCTGAGTCCCTAGTTGCTTCGTGTTCCTCCGCCTTATATCCTCTCATCACTTCATTAACCCACTGATTACCATCCAGGTGCTCACAATTCCCCAACAGAAAGTGTATAATTGCCTCTAGTTGGGACTGCAACCTTTTTCTGGCTACAGCACTGTCAGTGCTCAGGGTGCTGCTGATAGTGCTCTGGCACACTAGGACATGGACAGAGGCCAGGGCCCTCTTTGGAAGCATGCTGCTATGTAGTCCCTAAGGGCTACTACCACAATCCATTCCCAGTGAGGGATTCATGTGGTAAAGGCGGACACTGTTCAGTGGCACAACTCCAGTGCTGCAGCTACTCCACTGCACTATAGACACTTACTACAGTAATAGAAGGGGCTTTTCCTTCACCCTAGTAAATCCACCCACTCAAGAGGCAGTAGCTAAATTGATAGAAGAATAATTCATGCTTATTACTGTAGTGCCTAAGGATTAGGGTGGCCAGACAGCAAGTGTGAAAAATTGGGATGGGGTGGGGGGTAATAGGAGCCTGTACAAGAAAAAGACCTAAAAATCAGGACAGTCCCTACAAAATTGGGACATCTGGTCACCCTACTAAGGACCAACCATGAATGGGGCCCTATTAAGCTTGATACTGTACAAACAGAGTAGCAGCCAGTCCCTGCCCTATAGAGTTTACAACTTAAAAACATACAAGACAGACACAGGTTTACATGATCATGTACTATTTTTCCACACATGTATTAGCAGTTAGAAGCCAGGAACTTCAGATCCACAGCAGACCTCTTCCACTTGAGAAAAGGTGGTAACTGGTATCAGAAAAGTGACATGACACACACCTTGCCTGTAGTTTACACAACCATTTGTGAGGGAGCAGTGAAAATTTGGTACCGGGACTCCTGGGTTTTACTACTGGCTCTGGGAGTAGTGTGTGGTCTAGTGGACCACACAGTCAAGCATTTCACTTTGACATACTTTCTTTGAATCATAGAATATCAGGGTTGGAAGGGACCTCAGGAGGTCATCTAGTCCAACCCCCTGCTCAAAGCAGGACCAATCCCCAGAATGACAGAGTGGCTCAGAGTATTAGACTTGGATCTGTTATGTTAGCAACCTTGGTTGTTTCCAGTATGCTCAGTGATAAGGCTGTGAATTGCAGAATTATTACCTGCAGTCAGTGGAAGAGGTAAGTCTAGAATTTATGATCTCCTGCCAACTATACCTAGGTTATAGGATATTTCAGGTGGGAATCTCTATCTCACACTCCCATCCTCACCACCATGGGCATCAAAGCTACTCCAAAGGGGAAAGGGGGCTGAACAAGACACAGTACTGCCAATGCTCGCAATTTTATCTCCACTCTTGCGATACGTAGTATTTTGCATAGTACCCCAGCTCTGGGAGTTATGTTGCCAACTCTCACAATTTTATCACAAGCCTTGAGGTATACAATGTTCTTCTGACATCCCCAGCTTGTGAAAACAATTGATTACCAGAGAATCTCAGCTCTTATTTAAATAAGAACAGTACGTCCCCAGCCCTCAGGGTTGCAGAGAAAAGCATGAAAACGTGACTGGAGTGTACCCTAAAGGCTTGGAAACCAGAAATCAACCACCCCTGCCCTTCCCCAGGCTCAATACTGGAGACAGGGGTCTGACATTGCCACTTTCACAAGGATCACAACTCCAAGGCTCCCCTTCTCCCCTTCGCCTGCCCCTGCTCACAGCCCAGGGGACTCCCTACCCGCCCCCTGCCAGCCCTGGCTCTGGTCTGCGGCAAACCTCCCCCTCTCCCAGCATTTACTCCTCCTCGATCCATGACTCGGCGCTCGGCAGCGGCTCCTCGGCCGGACCCCGCCCCGATGTCCCGGATGAACCCGCCTCACTCCCTCCTCGCTGGCTCGGCGCTCGCCCTGCCCGGATCCCGGGCCTCAGCCCCTAGCGCAGCCAGGCGCGGCTGGGCCGCGGCTCCTTCAGTCCCGCGCAGTCGGGAGCCGCCAGCTGCCGCTGCCCCGCCTGGGAGCCGAGGTGAGACCCGCCTCGGGGTGGGCTCCGAGTCCCCCCAGCTCCCACCCGCCGGGCTGGGCTCCCTGTCAGGCGGGGCTGCGCCCCTGTCCGCAGCCCGGTTGGGGCGCGCGCCTCTGCCCTGCGCCCTTGGTACCACAGGGTGGGGGGCCCTCCTCGCTCGCGGGAGTGGGCGGGGCCGAGTAACGGCTGCCGGGCCCCAGAGCATCGGGGTAGGAGGGGAACCCCCGCGGGGTGCTGACGTTGTTGCCGATGCGCGGCGGGGAGCGCCCCGGTGCCGGTGAGTCAAGGCTGAACCCGCTCCCCAGGGCGGGGGCTGCAGGTCTCGCAGGCCGGTCACCTGTTCCTGGCCGAGATCCCTGGCGCGTTTCATGAGGGTCCGGCCGTTCCAGTTTGGGTAGCTGCATGGCCACTTTAAATTCCCATCACGCACCCAGCTCGGCGTGGCGTTCCTCACGTCCTTTCACCAACTCTGTGCTCTTGACCGATCCACCCTAGAGGTGGCTGCATTTTAAGCCTGTTGTGGTGTTTGGATTCGTACATTGTTCTGGGAATGAAAGGTGTTCTATACAAGTGGGACAATAGTTTTAAAGCAGCTTTCTCATGTATCAAGATGTGACTATCCGAGATAGGAGGTGATGAGAGCATTAGGAAGAAATTCTAACAGCTGGGAGCCAACTAATGGCATAACAATATCTGGGACAAAGCAATGTAATGTGCAGGCGGGGACATAAACAGAAACTAAATTACCCAGTAGGAAGGAGTTAAAATCAGATAAAGAATAATAGATTAGCCCTTTCTTGAACACAGTGAAGCAGGCCAGGAAGTTATACTACAAATACATGGTGGATCAGATCTGCCTCCTTTCTGGGAGCAGACCCTCAACCAGGCTTCCATTTAGATGTACCTACCTTTCTGAACTGTTCTTTTTCCCAATAAAGATCCTTCACTGTGCTCCTCGGCTGTTCAGTACATTGTCTGGCTTGGTGTCACAGTTCAGGGCAACAGCAGGTATATTTCCCCTCTGTGATCCAGCAAAAGCACCCTGCTCTCAGGCTCCAAACACCTGGCTGACACCTCTTTTGGGTGGAGACCCATGTCTCTGTCCCTTCTCAGGGTATTTCAGTGCTGAACAGCCTCTTAAGTACATCCTAGGAAACCCACTTCACATCAATTGTCCCAAACAGTTCTTTACATTAGTCACTCTCCTAGAAAATTTACATACAATTATACAATCACAACACATAAATAATTGCATTTTTAATACAATGGATCCCAAAGATAGTTAAATCTTAATTAAGATTTAACTTAATTAGTTATGGTGTATCCAGGAAATTGCCATCTGTCACATTTGATATTGCAAAAAATATTTACCAGAATGCTTCCAGCATCCCAAGCATTCTGGCCACGCTCACGTAATTTTATTTCCTTTAGCATTCCTTGTCATTCTTCATAGAAGTTTTCTTCCCAAGTGAAGGAGCTTATGAGAAACTTGTGTGTTGTATCAAAGTATTGCCTGAAGGAAGAGTCCACTTTTTCCAGCCACAGAATACTTGAGGGTTCTGTGTGATATGAAGAGGTGAAGTAGTGATTTAGTTCAATGGTTCTCAACCAGAAGTATGTGTACCCCTAGGGGTATGCAGAGCTCTTCCGGGTGGTATATCAACTCATTTAGATATTTGCCTAGTTTTACAGTAAGCTACATAAAGAGCACTAGCAAAGTCAGGACAAACTAAAATTTCATATAGACAATGACTGTTGTGACACTTTTGTATTTTTATGTCTGAGTTTGTAAGCAAGTAGTTTTTAAGCAAGGTGAAACTTGGGGGTATGCAAGACAAATCAGAGTCCTGAAAGGGGTACAGTGGTCTGGAAAGGTTGAGAGCCACTGATTTAGTCCCTTCAGTCTTCTGTGAAGCAGTGTTCTAGGCTATAACTGGATTATTAAAAGATCAGAGAGAGTTACTGAGTTAAACTGTTCGTCCCGTTTAAAACTGCTCTGTGGATCTCTTTCAGAGTGCGGTTTTGCACAAGCTACAAGGGACGATGGCACTTTCTCTTCATTAGCTCAGTTGTTTCATCAGACATCATGTTGCTGAACAGCATATTGCTGTTCTACTGCTGCTAAGACTCGGGGGACAACAGTCTCCCAGGAGTGAACAAAACACCATGGCATCAAACTACCCTCCTCCATTTGATGACCCTGTGGAAGTGAGAGAGGGTTTTCTGTGTCCACTGTGCCTGAAGGATCTGCAGTCTTTCTATCAGCTTCAGTCTCACTATGAAGAAGAACATTCAAGTGAGGACAGAGATGTCAAAGGACAACTCAGAAGTAAGAGTCATGACAGCAGCTTTAACTTCTGCTCTGTAAAATTCCATACAGTGAAAAATGTTTGTTGTACTACAGACTCCTAAAAGTGTCTCATCTATAAGTTTCACTTCCCTAAAATATTGATTAAAATGAGTTAGAAGTAGGGTTTGTTTATGTGTAAATGGATTTAGGCCGAAGATAATTACTGTACAGTTTCCAACAGAAAGCTTCAACAATGTTTTCCACCTTGGTTGCCTAACGTTAGGCACCTAAATAAGTGGCTTGATTTTCAGATGCCTAATTTTACACACCCAGTTAGCAGTTATCCTTGTAACTTCACTGGGCATAATGTCAAAAATAGACTGTGGATTTGTCAGCTGACTACCATGTGGATGCCTTGAACTTGTCTATTACACTCCTTAATTGCTGAGTGCCTTGACTATATTTATACTGGATTTCTGTGCTGTTTAGATAATCATACTTTTACGTTTTTGTGATGATAAAAGATTGTTCTTAGCTTTTTGTTCATATATACTTTCATTTTATGTGTAGAGTAAAATGTGCAGAAACAGTCTTTTGAGTGTGTTTCTGGAAAATCGCTTAATTGTTTTTCCTTAATTTTGAATTTTTATCATTTTTAACTATAATTGACAGTGCAGCTCAAAAGGATACATTGAGATTAAAAGCTGTATATCAAACCGTATTTTTTATTTAAAAACATTGCTTATGTTACTCTTAGACCATGTTAGATTATTAAAATTCAGTTTTATAAATCTAATTTACTTTTCACCACTTCAGCTGCTCATTTGCTTTTAGCCATTCACCTATTTTGGACAATTAGAGTTGACTGGTCCGTTTCGCTCTGGGGGTTCTCCTGCACCAGCACAGTGCTGTAGTATTGGAATTGCAAGCACCACACTGGAATATTAAACCAAAACAACAATATTCTTTTCACTGGTTTAAGAAAAAGAGAACTCGTGTTAGGTTTTTCCTAACTGGTTTTTGTTTTTAAACTAAACCCTTGCCTTTTGGGTTCTGCTACCTCAGTAGTGTCTCTTTAATTGAAAATATAATGTCTCACTTTTTCAAAAATTTCTTTAATTTGCATTTTTAAGGATGTTGTTTTTATCTGTCTACTTGTCATAGTTATTCATGTCAAGCCATATCCATTAAAACTCACCCTAACATAGAAAACAACAAAATTGCTTTTATATTAAGTGGGGGAGTAGTATTCAGACTTCACGTCAGAAATATTTCTAAGTGATTTCTTGCTGAGTTCAAAAGTGTCCTAAATGCGGGTGGATAAGATGATCATTTATGTATGCTTTTACATGGGCCTGTGTTAATGTACTATGTTTTTCTAAATTTAAACTTGTATTTGTTTTTATTGTGGGGGGGGAAATGAAGTGGGTGTGAAAGAGCCTTATCTCTGATAGTCATGAGGAATCCATACTTTTTCTTCTCCCACCCTCAAAGTCCCCAGGGTACCCGCAGCTCCCAGCCGACACGCTGAAGTCATGGAGGTCTCGGGAAGTCACAGATTCCATGGCTTACATGACCTCTGTGAGAAATGTTTTGCCTTACCTGTGAGATCCCATGACACATTAATATACGTGTTAAACTTTTTATGACAAATGATAGAAAAATTATGTGATTGCACGGTACTATCTTTAGTAAATACTGTATGGCAACTATTGAAGTGCATTATAATGTCACTGTTCACTTTTCATTTATTATTTGTGACAGATTTGTATCCTACAGTATTCTTTAGAAACTGTCAGATATTAGCTTAATAGTAAATAGATATTTTTAAACATGGACTTCACTGGAAATTCACAGCACAAGAGGCTGGAAAGCCTTTAACAAAGGCTTTATACAACAAATGTAACAAAGGCTATTTACATAAGCTGGTGTAAATCAAGGCTGTTTCTGTAGGGTGGTGTACATCAGTTATGCTGGTGGTGAAGCTACCAAACCTATGACCTGAAGATTAAATCTGGCCAAAGAGAAACTAAGTTTCCCTCCCTTCACAGACAAAGAAATAAATAGTGGCTGTAGAAGAGCTGCTGGTGGTGCTAACTCAGGCCCATCTATGATCATACTGAAACTGTTTAATATATCTGCTAGCAAAAAGCATTCAAGAACCAACATCACTGAATTATCATAGTCTAACCCTTTGTCTCTGTTTCCTTGAATAAAATAATTTTCACAGATTTCCCTCCCCACTGTTTGCATGTGCAGATTTGGATTGTCACTCTATGAAGGTATCAGAGTAGCAAACACTGAGATGCTAATGTGATTGTACAGCACCTATCGTGATGTTGTCCTGGTCCATGACTATGGTTCCTAGGGCTTTGGTAATACAAATAATAATTTAATAACCACTTTAGTGCTCCTGACCTGATTCCAGCATTTAAAAAGTGTCCTCTAGTGTACTGTTGTTTTAAAAGACCTATAAAGAACTGTGATCCACTAAGGCAGGGGTTCTCAAACTTCATTGCACCGCAGTCTCTTTATGATAACAGAATTTACTACATAACCCCAGGAGGGCCTGAGTCCACCCAAGCACCATGGGGGAGGGGCAGGCAAAGACAGCCCCACCACCCCGGGCAGGGGGGTCAAAGCCCAAGAACTTCAGCCCCAGGCAAGGGACCTGTAACTTGAGCCTTGCCACCCAGGGCTGAAGCCCTCAGGCTTAAGCTTCTGCCCTGTGTGATGGGGTTCAGGCTTCGGCCCTAGGCCCCAGCAAGTCTAAGACTGCCCTGGTTACCCTATTAACTTGGGACTTATTATAGAGCCTTTCACCTGAGGGTTTCAAACGTCTTTATAAACAGAATAAACATTGATATTAGCCACATGTTGGCTCTGGCTGATGCGTAAATTATTGTGGATGACTTAATCAAGGGAAATAATCTTTATTTTGTATCATTTTTAAATTTCAAAAGTGGCCCGTCGCTAAGATGTGATAGTGCAGATGTGTGTAGTTTGGAGTGGCTGTGGTTGTGCAGTTAGAATGAGCTCCTCCCTGTGCTCTGCAAACAAAACAAAAAACCAAACTGCTAAAACAAAACAACAAAATGCTTGGGGCTAAAATTCGAAACTGTAATTTCTTAGTTTTCTCTTTCTCTTCATAGTTATCAAGTATTCTGTCCAGAAAATGTCATAGAAAAGTTCACTTTGTTTTCTGAACAGTAATGGTGATAAACTGGAGACTGTCTCATCATTAAAATATGAAACAGGGATTTTACTCCTAATTTTAAAGTATCAACATAACCTTAATTATAGAATTGCTACTAATGCACATCTGTAATATGCTCATAGTAATTTTTGTATTTAATTGGGTGGACTAATGACTATAATTCCTCCTACAGCATAGGTGGTGGTTGGAAAGTTAAGGTTGGCTCCTGTCTGTCAAGAGTTGTCATAAAAACAGTATAAACCCCTAGTAGCCCCCCAGTTTTTCTAGAGGAAAGTCTTGGGTGTCAGGACTTCTGGGCTATGTTCTTAACTCTGCAACTGATTCTGTGAGCCTATGTGAAACTAATCCTCTGTGCTTCAATTTAACCATCTGTCAAATGGGAGTAATCATACCTGTGACCTCAGCCCACAGCTGTTGTGAGTCTTAATATCTGTATAAAGTGCTTTGAGATCCTTGGAAGCAAGGTGCTTTAGAAGAGCAAAATATAATTATTGTTAACTGGTGGATAAATGTGACACTTATTCTGTTTAAAACAGTACACGTGGAAGGGTCTGCAGCTAATTCACTGCAGATGTGAGCTGGTGCTTGTGAAAAGTAAATTCCTCAGAACAGGCTGCTTACCTGCCCTCTGATAGCTGCTAAATGAATCAGACTTGTGTTATGTTTTTAAAATGTTCTCATATCTAGTACTTTGTCCAGTGTTTTAATTTCACAGATTGCTTGAAAAATAAGTCTTTGTCAGGGTACACTGTATTCCTGTGAGCTGCTGATAATCAGGAAGATGGTTTAACTGGCACATTAATATTCCCACCAGGTTGAGCCAAGTAAGAGAATTTGACCAGTATTATCATAGTACTTACTGTGCTTTTCAACTTTAGAGCTCTTTGCATTCAGCTGATTAATTCTCATAACATCCCCATGAGTCAGTAGCTAAGTATTCCCATATCTCTGCAGAGGGGGAAGCTGAAACAGAATACTAAAATGCCTTGGCCAATATCTCAGGGGCAAGTGTGGCAACAGGGATGAAGACTCAGGAGTTTCAGACTCCCAGTCCTTTGTTTGGTCCACTAGACCATGCCCCTCTCTCAGTAATACTCATCTCATGTGAGGTAGTCTGGTACAATGCATTAATATTTAAAATATGTTCACTACAGGTGAGTCTCATCTTACGCGGGGGTTCCCTTCTGCGGCTAGCGCGTAAAGCGAAACCCGCATATAGTCAAAATTACGTTGAGTTGAATGGTGGGCGGAATCGCCCACACTACAGGTACAGTATTAAAATTGCTGTTTTTCTCTTTTTTTTTTGTTTTTTGTTTTTGCGGACCACGTAAAGCTGAAATCACACATGTTAAATGTGCGTAAGATGCGACAGTCCTGTATAATGCTTAATGAAGATAATAAGGCATTTGCTGATCATTGTTTTGTGGCTTTCCTTAGGGTGGGGTTGGTAAATTGACTGTGGACAGGGTTCCGTTTCTTGGAGCTCAATCCTGTGAAGTGTTGAGTAACCTCAGCTCCCAGAGAAATTACTGGGAATTGAGAGGTGCTCAGCACTTGCAAGGTGTGCAGCACCCTGCAGGATTGGACCCCTGCAATGATGCATCAGTCAACAGTTCACTATTTTAGATTAATTTCTTCGCATAATTTTCTGGCATAAAACGCTGGTGCTGAGCACCTGTAACTCCAGTTTGTCAACAGGAGATGGAATGCTAAACATCTCCTTATGTCCAGCCTCACCACTGTCTGACATATGTATGGGGATGCTTTTTTGGTTCTAGACACCAGGCCAGCTTATTTTTATGAAGGAGGAAAAATATTGTTTTAAAGGAAATTGGATTATGCTAAATGAGCAGATGAAGTTTATAGTGGCTTCAAATGACAAGTGTTCAGGGACTGACTGCTTATTATTTGATCTGTTTTTCAGATCTAGTCCAAAAGGCCAAAAAAGCAAAGAAGAAGCTATTGAAACGAGAAGGAGATGACCGAACTGATACTGGGGCTCAGGAGCGATACGAGTCCTTCAGCTATGGTGGAGTAGATCCGTACATGTGGGAGCCCCAAGAACTGGGTAAGAAAACAGGAGACCCATGTGTAGTAGAACAGATTTTCTGTTAATTTACACTCAGTACAATCCAATTGATTTCTGTGGAGTTGCACAGATTGTAAGTCTACATAGAATTTGGTCCACTGTAGAGAGCTGATGCCTTGTATCTACACACGGGCTCTTGGGTAACATTTTAGAAAATAGATGTGTTACTTTATGTCCATGTGCCAGCAGTGCCCCTCTGCCATGTACATTGGCCAGACTGGTCAGTCTCTGTGCAAAAGAATAGATGGACACAAATCTGACATCAGGAATCATAACATTCAAAAACCAGTAGGAGAACACTTCAGTCTCTCTAACCACTCAGTGACAGACTTGAAGATTGCAATTTTGCAACAAAAAAACTTCAAAAACAGACTCCAAAGAGAGACTGCTGAACTCGAATTAATATGCAAATTAGATACAATTAAGTTAGGCTTAAACAGACACTGGGAATGGTTGGGTCATTACACTAATTGAATCTATATCCCTATGTTAAGTTCTCCTCACACCTTCTGTGGGTCATCTCAATTATCACTTCAAAAGTTTTTTTTCTCCTGCTGATGATAGCTCATCTCAATTGATTAGACTCTTCCTGTTGGTATGCATACTTCCACCGTTTCACGTTCTCTGTATGTATAAATATCTCCTGTCTGTGTGTTCCATTCTATGCATTCGAAGAAGTGAGCTGTAGCTCATGAAAGCTCATGCTGAAATAAATTTGTTAGTCTCTAAGGTGCCACAACTACTTCTGTTCTTTTTATATCCCTGCGTCACTTAAGTATGGATTCATGTTCTGATTTTCTCAATATTTCTGTATTGCTTGGGTTTTGAGGTGGGGGTGGGGGTAGGGGGTGCGTTGTTAGAGACAGGCCTGCTTGGCAAAGTTTAGGTCCATATCAAGACTTCTTTAAAGTTCAAGGGTGTCTTTTGTGTATCTCTGTCTACTTCTAATATACCCTGTATCCTGTTGTTATGGTTACAGTTTTCAGGGGCATTTTTGCTGTTGGGTCCTGGGATGAAATCCCACAGGACTGGTGGCAGACCTACACCTCTGGAATTCAGTCTCTTTGGTCTGCCAAAGCCTAAGTGGGTGAGCTTCGTGGTGTATTGTATTGTTCAGTTAGGCTTTTAGTGTTTTACTAATCAGCAGCAAGAGAGAGCTACGTTTCGTATGTGATTATTGGCTTGCACTAGTATGAGGAGGTGAAGTGACAGATGCTGTTATATATTATAAACAAATATTTGTACTGTAACCTCAGCATTGATTTCTTACTCCATCAATTGTGCTGCAGGAAAAAAATCATTACTTCATGATTTCCATATATCTGAGAATAAAATATGAACCAGAAGAAGCATCTTGAGCAGTGTTGAATTGCACTTTTCTTGAAGTGATTAAGCAGTTTTGATTTTTTTTATGTATTTGGCAGTCAGATTTTAAAATACTCGAAGAGAAAAAAAGGAAATTAGAAATCTGAAAGAGGAATTGCAGTTGCATTTTTAATATCCGTTTGACAGCTTTAGTCCCAATTCCAGTGGTAGTCAACAAATAAAAAGGAAGTAACTCTTACATTTAGTAAGCTGTTGTTGACTGGTAATTGAGGGATCAAGAAAGTAATAGCAAGAGGGTTTTTTTTGTTTTTTTTTTTTTGCTTTTGCTTTCTTAAGATAATGCTTGTAATTTTATTGGTTGAAATAATGTGCTTTGTTTATCGCTAAAGCCAGCCTGCAGATCAGAGGTTTAATCTACAATTATACTCAAAGCAAAGCTGTTAAAATACAGGATTCCAATCAGTCTTTAAATTTTCATTTGAACCTAAGTAGCAAACAGTGAAAAGAGATTAAAGTTTCCTTTAAACTGACATTTACAAGGTCATGTGACTGAATCTGAAGACTTCCTTAATTTGTCTTTTCTGACCAGGTGCCATGAGGAGCCATCTTTCTGATTTCAAGAAACACCGAGCAGCTAGGATTGATCATTATGTTGTTGAAGTCAATAAATTAATAATCAGGTTAGAGAAGGTAAATTTGTTACTACTTGATTATTCCTGCAAATGTTTAGAAGACTTGATGTAAAATCTTGTTTGAATCTGTAATGTGCACAAATTGTGCAATGCCCAAATTGTTTCAGAAGTGTTGAAGGTTTAACCATAAATATTTTATCCCCCATACATTCTCCTTTTTGGCTCTCATTTTCTTGGGTGCCCTGTGCTTGGCCTGGTCCTGTACTAAGAGCTCCATTTTCAGTTTGAGTTAATGCCCTTATTCCATGTTGCCCCTTACACTTCTAAGAACTTCTACTTCTGAGTGGGCCAGGCACTATCGCTTTACTATTTTCTTCTAGTTTTGCAGTGTTAAGCCCCTCCCTCATACTGTCTGCTTCATATTTTTGCACCAAATCTTTTATTATTTATATTCTATTGTGGACCCTGTCTCGTAGGTCTACTTTACTTGTATCTTTTTGTAGATACAGTGATGATGGGTGCTCTAGGAAAAAATATGCAAGGTATTGTAAGCAATCTGTTGTATTCATCGAAGTTAGTGTGAGCTGCTCAGGTCAGGCACCTGGCTTACCTGTATCATGTGCTGTTTACATTAGCGTTGCTGTAGAAATTCTGGGAAAGTACAGGAAGATTGCTGTACAGGACAGATTACTTTTTTAGTACATAAGAGAATGCTGTCAAGGGTGAGAGGTCCAAGCTGTTAAAAATGCCATTCTTGAGGCCTGTAAATATTATCTTATGAGAGGCATGCAATTGACCTGATTAACTCCTCTATGTGTCCTTTGCCAGCTTACATCATTTGACAGAACAAATACAGAGTCAGCTAAAATAAGAGGTTGGTACAAGCTTACATCAAACTAACTTTGCTGATGTTTCACACCAGCTGATAAATGGATTTCATGGTGGTTCTAAGGTGAGGTGGTTTTTGTGTGTTTCCCCATGAACAGCTATAGAGAAGTCTGTTGTGCCTTGGGTCAATGATCAGGATGTACCATTCTGCCCAGACTGCGGCAACAAGTTCAGCATTCGGAACAGACGTCACCACTGCCGCCTTTTGTGGGTCTATCATGTGCAAGAAGTGTATGGAGCTTGTCAGCCTTCCGTTGGCGAGTGAGTACAGTGGGCAGATGTGAGTTACTCTTGTCGTCCTCTCTTTGAGAACATCAACTGAAGGTGTTCAGCTTTTTCCATCTGAGCTGCTTCTGTCTATTTTCATCAAAGGTTCTTGTCTATGATTCTCCAGTTGGTCTACCCAGTTCCCAGGATTTCCCAGTGTGATGCAGTTGAATTTTTTAATGTTGGTATTTTTCATTTCTGTAGCATCTTTCCAAGGAGCTCAGAGTGCTTTATAAACATTAATGAATTCAGCCTTACTGCAGGCTAGATAAGTATTAGACCCAGGTAAACAGAACTAGAATTCAGATCTCTTGGTTCCTAGCAATGTGCTCTGACAGCTACACCATGCCTTCTCCTAGCAGCCGTAGCACCTGGTAGCTTTGACTAACCAAGACAAATTGTTGCTGCAGCCCTTATACGCTGCTCTGCTAGCACTAATGACTATTTAAGAGAGCAGTGGGAAGAAGACAGATGGATAGTGCTATGAAGTGGTCAGCTATCAAGTCTGTAATGAACTCACTAGCCCTACTGTGAGGAAAAATACTATCCTCCCTTTTATGAATTAAATGTGGATTAGTTCACAAAATTACTTGATTAACATTGGTCTTGATCATACAGTCATTTTAATTTATTCTCCTCTGTGTCTTCAGGCACATGTCATATAGTTCCAGAGAGGAACTGTGATGCCCCATAATGCTGGCTAATTATTAATATAAAAATAATCTTGGTAATTGTTAATTGTATATGCGAGTCTTACAACATAAGGTCCTCATCTATCTGATTAGCTGCTTGCTAATCTAATAAATTGCTTGCTTACAAAGGGGTGTAGGACATCCCAATAGCTAGTTCCTGCTTTCCTAACAAGGTATTTTCCTCTCTGAAATTTAAAGAACATGTCTGTCTATCCAGTCCCAAAGAGAGACTGGAAATATTCATTGCCTTCTGCCGTGGTTCTCAAACTTGTACTGGTAATCCCTTTCACACAGCAAGCCTCTGAGTGCGACCCCCCCTTACACATTAAAAACATTTTTTTTTAATATTTAACACTATTTTAGATGCTGGAGGTGAAGCAGGGCATGGGGTGGAGGCTGGCAGCTTGTGACCCCCCCAGATAACCTTGTGACCCCCTGAGGGGTCCCGACCCCCAGTTTGAGAACCTCTGGCCTTCTGGGTATTATAGAATCATTTTGTTTGTGTGTGTGGTTTCCAGGCAAACTCACCAGTGCCAGCAAAGAGGCCCTGACCTCTCATACCAGTCCAGGCTCCTCACCTAATAGTATCCATGGCTCCCGTCGTGGCAGCATTAGCAGTGTAAGCAGCGTGAGCTCAGTTCTGGATGAGAAGGACGATGACAGAATCCGCTGCTGTAGGCACTGTAAAGACACCCTTCTCAAAAGAGAGCAACAGATTGATGAGAGTGAATACACACCGGATATTGTGAAACTCTATGAGGTAAAATAAAACCTGTTACTTGTTCAGGGTGGGTGTGGAGGATGGCATGGAACTATATGTAGGCAACACTCACACTTGGTCCCCGCCTTATCTCCCTCATCTGACTTCCCTTATCTGTGGACCATTCATTGTTCACCACTCCAGGAAAATGGAATACAGGATGGTGGTGTCTGTCCACTAGCTGGGATATAAATGTATGTAGGGCTGTATAATAATTGGTTCCTTCTCCCTAGCCTGATGAAGAAGCATCTCACTTTGTGACCTGTTTTATCTCTAGTCATCTGGAGACAATAGTTCTGAGGTGACTCCCAAATTCTGCTTTTCCGCAGCTGGGTTGCTCATAAAATGCATTTTAAAAGAAGTGTGTATGTGCATATTTATGTGTCTGCACTACATTAATGGAGTGTACACAATCTATGCTGTTTGCTTTTAACTGTTTCTTGTATGGGGGCTGGAGGGCAGTTGGACAGGATGTCTCAGGAAATTAGTAATAGGCTATATATAACTGGAGACTTTCACTTCGAGGTTATGGGTTCAAACACAATCCAAGCCAATAGTGACTGAAAGTCATAATCTGATGGCTCTTTGGTAGTGTCTGTGAAATGGATTGATGGGTTTTAGCCACGGGGAACTGAACTAGATGTCAGTATCACATGTTAGCACTAATTGGTCCTCTTGTCAGCAATCTCAGTAGAGAGGCCAAGGATTGAAGAAGTCTTGACAACAGATATACCCCCTCAGCCCTAGAAATGGTCTCTGAACTTGGTTCAGTAGTGGGGCAGTGTAGGGGAACTTGCTGTGCTACTGCACATGCTGAATTTCTTGTGTGGATAAATAGAGGACCTCATTGTCCTAGGTAATCAATTTGACAGCATTCATCAGCACTAAACTCTTACATGCGTGTGCACATGAAAAGTTTATGCTGTTCAAATGTCTGGTTTTTTTGTGTGAGGAGAGTTTGTGTATAACTAATATAGGAGAACTGCATTGTAATCTCTTGATTTTTATTGATTGATTAAACAAGAAACTCCGACTTTGCATGGAGAAGGTTGACCAGAAGGCTCCGGAATACATAAAGATGGCAGAATCATTAAAGTAAGCCTGTGTGATTTTTCTTGCGTGTGTTTTTCCCCGTAAAAAGTTGTTTTTAATACAAAGTCTACAGTAATTAAAACTGGCAACCTGTTCTCTATTTAGATTTGAGGACAGCCAAACATTAGACACAGAGATTTCGTTATAGCCATATATTAGAGACAGCTCAGTGGCTGAAGCTAAACTGGTAAATGTGAATGTCCTAAATTATTAAAGCATATCTTAGAGCTGACAGGTTTCATCTTTGGCTCAATTCTGGTAAGATTTCAGATGACAGTCTGAAATGTCTGAAGCTAAATATAAATATCTCATCTAGGTGGCCTGAAGAGATACATGTTTTAAACTGTAACATGTTTGTGGAAATGAGGGGAGGGTGTTAGGTAGAGGGTTTGAATCGGTGAATGTTAATTATGCAGTATAAGTAAAATTCTGGCCCTATTTAAGTCAGTGATCAGAATTTCATCTGAGAAGTCTGCATAATACTTTACAGACAAGTACAATAGACTCTGTCCCAAAGGGCTTTGACTCTAGGCTAGCTGTAGCAAAGGAAGAGATTCGCTACTGTGTAAGAGGAGGTCTACACAGTGTATGGTCAGTATTAGGACCTGAGTTATTTAATTGAGTAAAAAAGGGTTCAGGGAATGACAGTGCATTTTTTATTTACAAAGCATTGGGTCAGCACTGGAAATTGAGCCAAAAACAAACGTTTTAAGTTGGGTTCTGAAGGAGGAGAAGGAAGCTGCATTACAAATGGATTCAGGGAGACTATTCCAATGAAGGGGCAAAGTGGAGTATTAAGTAGGGTTCCCCCTTCAATGATTTGAACTCACGTTATCTGATCTAGTATGTTATCTTGAGCTGCTCTGAAGATTTTGGAGGATTGTTAGTGCAGATAACTGGGTGAGCATTTCATGGTTTTGCCCCCAGATACAGTGCTGCTACACAGGAAGTCATCTTTTTGACTCTGTTGTCTTTATCTTTGTGAAGAGCATTGGGATCCTCAGAGGGAAGGCTGTATAGAACTACAAAGTCTGATGATTATAATAACCCTCTCCCTACTTACTACTATAAAATTCCAAAAGCGAAATGAATTAATTTGTCATACTAATAGGCACTTCCAGGAGCTCCTCTTGGGACATATTCTCTCATTCAGATTGACTTATTTTGTGTATCTGTTGTCATGCGTAGATTCCTCACAAGGCTATATTTGTATTCTCTGGTGGCACATATGCTATACTTTACATTTAATCAGACCTCACTAACTTGGGCTAATGACTGGGAGACCCATTTCGGATCCTAGAATTTTTGCAAATTAGCGAATAAATTCACAAACTCTGACATTCAAGGCTACCACATCACTGTGTGCTCAGTTTGTTTATTGTGGTAAGTAGAGTTATGCTTTATTATTATGTGGCAATAGCACCCAAAATATTGTAGGCACTTTCCAAACAGAGTGATACAAATTTAATTATTTATACTAATATACAAACTAAACATTTAAGTCTAATTTAAAAAAATGAGTTTCAGTAATGAGATCTCACTACCACAGTTTGCTATTACATCTGAACAGAAAATTGGTGGAAGACTAAATTTTTTAGGGGGGTGGATTAGTGAAGTGCAATATGATACCACAGTACAGTCTGTAGTACTATGTCCATCACTAAATGAAATGTCAGATGTGTTGCAATGACAGTTATTTTGAGATCGAATTATTAAAAAAGGCATGTTAGCATTTGCATGCATCTTTTTAAAAAGCTATGTGCTTTTTTAATACAAGGTCTACAGGGAAGAAAATGGGTAGTATGTTGTTTGAGATTTCATTACAGCAAAATGTTAAGTACACAGCTCAATTGCTGAAGCTAAATGTAAATGTCCTAAATTACCAAAGCATATCTCAGAATTAACAGACTCATCCATTCCTTGATTCTGGTTGGTTTTTTAGATGCTGTTTGAAACGTTTATGAGATTTGTGTTATGTTGGATCATCTGATATAAAATTAATTCAGAATTGTGTAGTCATTTTTTGGGGGGTGGGGCAGGAGAGAGAATGTGCATGATATGAAAATGGGTGGCGGGACCCTTCATTCTTACAAATCCTTACTGATTATATTTTGTTCAATAAATATAAAAAGCAAGATGCTAGGAAACTATGGTCAATTTATGTTTATCGTTTCTTCATGCTGATTGATAATTGTCCTGATTTCTGACCAACTCAAGGAGAGGATAGCTTTGGTATCACTGTGTTACTTCAGTTTAACAAAATAAACAAATATGCCATTAACTGTACGTGCACGCGCACACACACATGCTAAATTCACAAGACATTACGCACAAAGATACAGGCAGAAGAACTGCTGTATTAAAATATAGGTACTGTAGATGAGTTCATAAAATCATATAGTAAACTTTTGTGAAACGTTAGCATTCACAAATTAACCATCGTCTTCCCTTTTGCAAATAAGAAATTTGTTTTCACTTATGAGTTTAACATATAACATTCATCCTGAAATCTTATTGGCTGCAGTAGACCTTTTATCTGACAGAAGAGATAAGAAATATTAAAAGGCCTCCTGTTAATTTTTACTATTGCATAGATTTCTGGCAGGACATAACTTAGTGTAAATGAGGATATGTTTTCTTTCTTTCTTAGTGCTGGGGAGACAACCTACAATCTTGAACATGCTAATGACCTGAGGGTGGAGGTACAGAAAGTGTATGAGTTAATAGATGCTTTAAGGTAAGGAACAAACAGTTGAGAGAGAGATTTCTGTAACTATTTAGTGGATGGGCTAAACTAGACAGACATTGTCTGAAATTGAAATGTACTGTACTTAATTTAATCAAACATAGAAAAACGAAAAATCACCTCTTCTAATAGAGTGTGAGTGAGAATATGAGAAAACAAACCAAAAAAGCAGTCATGCTAGGTCATGAATCTGCTATGTGCGCAGCACCGCTGTCTGCAGAAAAGGATACAGTCAACTTCATTCTCAACTTTCAAAAACAAGTTTAAATAGATAATATTCCTGTCCTCTCTGTCAATATTTTGTAGTTTTACAGGCTCACTTGCTAATTTGTAAGAATATTTGTTTCCCCTCTTACTGTATGAGATCCACTCACATGGGAAATTAACTATAATGAAAGTGACTATACATAAAGTGCTGCCAAATGCATGAATTAAGCAAATTGAACAATATTTTTCAGGAATCTTAGGTATTAGTAATTAGGGCTGTCGATCAATCGCAGTTAACTCACACCATTAACTAAAAAAAATTAATCATGATTTTAAAAAAAGTAATAGCAATTTTAATCTCACTTTAAACATTAGAATACCAATTGAAATGTATTAAATATTTGTGGATGGTTTTCTACGTTTTCAAATATATTGATTTCAATTACAACACGGAATACAAAGTGTACAGTGCTCACTTAATATTATTTTTATTACAAATATTTACACTGTAAAAATAAAAGAAATAGTATTTTTCAATTCACCTCATACAATATCATGATACAATCTCTTTACCATGAAAGTGCAACTTACAAATGTAGATTTTGTTGTTGTTACATAACTGCACTCAAAACAATGTAAAACTTTAGAGCCTGCAAGTCCACTCAGTCCTACTTCTTGTTCAGGCGATCACTAAGACAAACAAGTTGGTTTACATTTACTGGAGATAATGCTGCTGGCTTTGTATAACCGTCACCTGAAAGTGAGAACATGCGTTTGTGTGGCACTTTTGTAGCTGGCATTGCCAGATATGCTAAACATTCATATGCCCCTTTGTGCTTCAGCCACCATTCCAGAGGACATGCTTCCATGCTGATGATGCTCGTTAAAAAAATCATGTATTAATTAAATTTGTGACTGAACTCCTTGGGGAAGAATAGTATGTCTCCTTCTGCTTTACCTGCATTCTGCCATTTATTTCATGTTATAGCAGTCTCTGATGATGACCCAGCATGTTGTTCATTTTAAGAACACTTTCACTGCAGATTTGACAAAACGCAAAGAAGGTACCAATGTGAGATTTCTAAAGATCGCATTAGCACTTGACCCAGGGTTTAAGAATCTGAAGTGCCTTCCAAAACCTGAGAGGGACGAGGTGTGGCGCATGCTTTCAGAAGTCTTAAAAGAGAAACACTCTGATGTGGAATCTACAGAACCCGAACCATCAAAAAAGAAAATCAACTTTCTGCTGGTGGCATCTGACTCAGATGATGAAAGTGAACATGCGTTGGGCTGCGCTGCTTTGGATCATTACGAGCAGAACCCCTCAGCATGGATGCATGTCTTCTAGAATGGTGGTTGAAGCATGAAAGGACTTATGAATCTTTAGCACATCTGGCATGTAAATATCTTGCAACGCTGGCTACAACAGTGCCATGTGAACACCTGTTCTCACTTTCAGGTGACATTGTAAACAAGAAGTGAGCAGCATTATCTCCTGCAAATGTAAACAAACTTGTTTGTCTGAGGGACTGAACAAGAAGTAGGACTGAGTGGACTTGTAGGCTCTAAAGTTTTACATTGTTTTATTTTTAAATACAGTTGTGGGTTTTTTGTACATAATTCTACATTTGTAAATTCAACTTTCATGATAAAAAGAATGAGGAGTACTTGTGGCACATTAGAGACTAACAAATTTATTTGAGCATAAGCTTTCGTGGGCTAAAACCCACTTCATCGGATGCATGCAGTGAAAAATACAATAGGAAGATATATATACAGAGAGGACATGAAAAAATGGGTGTTGCCATACTAACTGTAACTGTATTTTCCACTGCATGCATCTGATGAAATGGGTTTTAGCCCACGAAAGCTTATGCTCAAATAAATGTTAGTCTCTTAAGATGTCACAAGTACTCCTGTTCTTTTTGCTGATACAGACTAACACGGCTCCCACTCTGAAAACGTTCATGATAAAGAAATTCTATTGCAGTTCTTGTCTGAGGTAAATTTAAAAATACTATTTCCTTTTTTATAGCACAAATATTTGTAATAAAAAATAAATGAGTACTGTGAAATTTGAAAAAGTGGAAAACATCCTAAAATATTTAAATAAATGCTAATATATTATTGTTTAACAATGTGATAATTTTTTTTTAACTGCTTGACAGCCCTAGTCGTAATATATTACAAAAATCATGCTTCTATCTGAATGTAGGTTGACAGTGTTTCTCTCTGACACCTGGATCTTGTTTTGAATTTTTCTTACTCTGGGCCCTGATTTTTGTACTAATTCACTGTATGCGTATTCTAATTCAGTAAGAAGATTTTGACTCTAGGCTTGAATGAAGAGCCTCAACCTCATCCCAAAACTCTACAACTTCAGAGAATGATTAGATACTCAGCTACCCTTTTTGTACAGGTAAACAAAGCCTGAGCTGTACATATGTGAATCTTCTGCTGTGTTCTCTTCAAAGCAAAAATTGGAACCATGACTAGACTCAAATACTTATTGGAGAAGAATAACTTTTCAGCTATTAAATGGTGAATATCCTGCAGTCTGACCTGATGAGCCTTTTAAGGCTTTCCCTTGGCATGAAGATAACTTGTATTGGAGACCTAGTACTGGACGCTTGTGCAATGTGTTTAAATGCTCTTCTTGAAATGACAGCATATTCTGCGCATCTAGTTTCACCGATTTTTGCTTATTAATATTTTAAGTATCAATCTATAGAAACAAAATAAAAAAATTAGTTAAGTTAAACTTTTCAGACTTTTTCATTAATTCTGAGGAGATATTAGACTAAAATGTGTGCTCCACAGACCGATTATTTCAGAATAGATGTGCTTTCATTATTTTCCTGAGCATTAAGTTGCTGCAGGGAAACTTTTTTTTCTGTTGAACATTGGTTTGTGCTAGTTGAGAAGCTGGATCTCACTAAGGCACTAGATCACCTTACTGTTTTAACTGAGTTTCTGTTTTTGAGTAAGCTAAAAACCTGCAGTTTGTTAGCAGTGTTATTTTACTATTTATACTCTTCTCTAGGAAAAATTGTTGGGTCTGATGTCCCTGCCAACCAAAGACAAGTATGAAGAACTGAAAGAGAAAAGAAAACAAGAGATTGATAGAAAACTGCACATGGAAAGACAGGTGAAGATGTGGATTTAGCTTTAGCTGTGTTAGGGTGTCACTCACGTGTATGTAGTTACTCATTTAGTACTCCATTGTGCCTCCGTGTACATAACTGTTTGCAGCACTGAACTTTGTGTCTCATTTAGCCTGTCAGGAATTGGCCCTGTGGAATGAGGTTGTGGTATTCCCTGGAGGGAGACAGGGCATGTCTTGTGAGGAGAAAGGAGTCATTAGCAAAGAGGGGGCTGGGCTGGGTATGTCTTGGGGTAGGAGTAGAGGAAGGAATGAGAATCCTTTTCTTCAATTAGTGCATTTCCCTGAGGGAGGACACATTTCCCCTCTGTTCTAAGATTTAATGTATATTGTTATAAGATTTCTGTAGGTTTCATTATATTTACGACCCCTTTAAATTAATACTATGTGATATTCCATTACAAGAGTGTCTGTTAGAGATAGGCTTGGTCAGTTTAATACCCAGATCAAGTTAGGATTGCTCTTTGCACAGTCTCATCAGGCACATTTTTCAGTAAGCGCACATGCTTCAGTGAAGAGGATGACAGTTGTATACTTGATATAGAACACTACTACTAGTGTAGTGCAGGAGAGGGTTTATGTAGGCAGCTCTGGTGGGATTTGTGAAACTACTAATAAACTCAAGGAAAAAACCATCCAGTTATTGTTAGGAACTCAGGCATCTTCTGAAGTGTGATGATTGCTTCTCTCTGGGATGTGCTCATGCTGTGAGTTTGGGTGGGCACATGGTTGTATGATTCAGAAGTATCTCCATGTAATTGGCCTTCTGAACTCATTGCAAATACCTCATATAACTGAACTATGGGTTGTTTTTAAGGATGGTAAGAGGTATTTTAACCCCCTCTACTAACAGGCTATTACTGTTTGAGGAATAGTGTATTCTGCATAATAAAAATACTGCCCCAGGCATAACTACAGTACAGAAGATTTGTAGCAACCGGATCTTAGTTTTTGGGTGGAAATTGATATGTGTAGATTTTAAATTGGGACTCTGAGTCTTGTCTTGTTTGATCAACGCAGAACACAAGGTGAACCCAAGACAAGCACTCACATGTAATATCTTATTTGAGCCCTGTATATTCCTCCTGTTGTAGTAGAAATGGGTAAAAAATCTGTTATGTTGCTCCTATAATCTAAATAATCTGAGTCACAAAACAAAATAGTGCAGTAATCCTCCTTTTGAGAGACTTGTGCATATCGTCCTGTTCTGAAATGGACACTGTCAACTTCTAAAAATTACTTTAAACAAATATTTCATTTCTGACGGAACAACCTTCGAATAGTGCAACTGAATTTTTTTAAATCGGATTTCTTGCTGCTTGATGTTTGAGCTTTTTCAGTAAAGGGGAAAACTGACCTGATACAAATGCTGACAACTGCACCAAATAAGCAAAAAAGTGACTCTTTTCAGTTATAATAATCTCAGGTGTGGAACCATATAGGTACAAAATTTCAGGCAAAAATGGGAGTTTAAGCTAATGGGTCTCTTTTTAAATCTTGTCTCTGCTAGGCAACACTTGAAACGCAAAGAAGACAGGAGGAAAAGCAGAAAGATTTGGTTTCCCGATCCACGGCTGCACCCAATGGTGAGGTTCCTTATCCAAAAAGAGTCTCAGTAAAGAAATCTGAAGGTTGGTTACCTACATCCAGCTTACCTCGCCAAAGGGAAATAGCTGACCCACTTCTTCAGCAGATTGACAATATTACATCCTTTATTAAGCAAGCAAAGGCAGCTAATCGGTTAGATGAGGTCCGTATGTTGCAAGAGAACCTGCGACAGCTTCAAGATGAATATGATCAGCAGCAGACTCTGAAAGCTATTGAGCTTTCTAAAAGGCAGGCTGAGGAGGAAGAGATGCAGAGGGAGCAGCTTCAGGTCCTTCGTGAGAAGGAATGGGAAAGGGAGCAACACAAAGCAGTGTCTCAACACTCAAGGACACGTTCTCTAGACTTCAGAGAAGTGAAGCAGCACCAGCATGAATCTGGAAAAGAAAACCTAAACCAGATAGCGCAGTCTTTGGATTTAGATACCACTCAGATCAAAAGCAGCCCAAGTTCTAAAACGCCATCTCCAGATGCTGTCCAGAAACAGGTAACTAAAGAGAATTCAGTCTTCCCAATCAAACCCAGAGAAGCCCCACAGTACATCAGGGAGACAGACCAAAATCAGACAATGTTGCTAAACCCTTTCGAAGATGAGGCAGATACTAGTCCAGTAGAAGACGACCCTGCTAATACATTGGCTGGAGACAGTTCTCAGGTGGATTCTTTGCCTGCCAAAGCCCGGCACAGTGATAAAAAAGAATATAATCCATTTGAAGATGATGAGGAAGATCAGCAAACAAATGGGGCAACTGTTGGTGCTCCAAATCCCTTTGAAGATAATGGAAATTCATTTCAAAAGTCTGTGAATGATCAGAATTCTGGTAATCAATCTGAAGGGTTGTCTTCTACCAATCCGTTTGAAGTTGATGATAATGAAATCTCAGGAGAGGACGTTATAGAAGAAGAACTCCTTCTCCAACAGATTGATAATATCAAGGCTTATATTTTTGATGCCAAACATAGCGGACGGATGGATGAGGTGGAGGTACTGACAGAGAACTTAAAGGAACTTAAGCGCACATTAGCAAAGCAGAAAGAGAAATCCAAGTGCTGAAGCAATATGTCCACGTAAAAATTACTTTATAGTCCACTGTTAATGCTGGAGAATGGAGCAGATTACATTTAAAAATAAGGAGCACAGGTTACAAGAGGACATGATGAGAAGAATCTTGGATTTTGTGCAATGCACTTTCATTTAGGTGTTTCCACTACTATTCGGATTTGGAGAACAAAACTGATTATTCTAATACTATGATATTATTCTCAAAGATGTTTAATAATATGAACTTTGTCACAGCAACATTTTTTAAATTGTTGATTATCATCACATGCTTATTTCTGGGCAAAATGGGAAAGTGCTAATAGGGAAATAGATGATTCAAAAATATCTGCGATGATGCAGACATCAGTCTGCCATCTTTCCTTCTTCCTTTAGTTTTGTCGCAATAGTAAAGGTCAGCCTTTAAAACTGGACTTCCATTAATAAGTGACCAAGATTCTTTTCTAAAATTTTTGTGCATCAGATGTTTCCCATGAAAATGACATAGTGCAAGTTGTTATAGGCTAGTTCAACTGCCTTACAGTGCTCCGAGAAAGTACTGTTAAAAAGCAGGCTGCTATGATTCTTTGAGCTGCAGAATATAAAAGCTACAGGGCAATTTGTGCAATGCAAATATGTAAAGGGATTTTTAGGGATTTAAAAACAAATTTGATAACTGTGATCTCATAGGTGGTGTTTGGGAATTTTTTTTAATTAAAAAGCCTTGCATGCTGCCATTTCATTTCCCCATACTTTTTTTTTTAAAGCTGCTGCCATTGTACTGGCCATAAATTGCAGAATAAAAGTAGAGGGGTCTGAGCTGTGTTCAGAGGTGAATTGTTTTTATAAAAATAAACATCTTAACTCCCTCTTTCCAGGAAGGAAGTGGCAGTACCACTGCAAAATCAAATATTAGGGAACACCATCCAATTTCTAATTCTTTTTTTGGAACCTGCACATTCCTTTGTAAACTCTGGGTGACAGAATGATCATGTGTGTGTTATTTGTGAGACTGGAACCCTGTTTACATAGCACTTAGGGAATAGAAATTTTGTTTGCAATGGAAAAGCTGAAAAGCCACTAAACTGGAATTTTGTAAAAAAGTTGAAGGACAAAGTTTGTGTCTGTATAATGCCCTTCAGCAGCTCAGTTTACTACTTGATGCACTTCCTTTAAAAGATCGTGACTCTGCCTTACATAAAGTTTGATTCATTGATGTAATCAAAGGTTGGATGTGTTTTAAGCTCCAAGTATGAGCCTTTTCTAGGATCCACATGAATGAAGGCCATCGCTTTTGAAGTGTGAGTGCTCAAAGTTGGTCACCTAAATCTTGATTTGGGTACCAGAATTTGCTTCAATGTGCCTGCATCTCTGAAAAATCAAGCCCTTCTTGTTTTCTAAATCTAGTTTTAGGTGCTTAGCTTTAGGCACCCATGTTTGAAAGTTTTGGCCTATCTCTGTGTGTAATTTTAGATAAAATAGAGCAAATGGTTAAAACAGACCATGCTAGCACTAGCATGCAAATTTTATTGATCAGTGAATATGAAAATGCAAACTCTTATATGACAGAACAATCTTTGTAGTTTTGCCTAAATAAGTTACTTATGCCATTTTTTAAAATCTCAAGAGGCATAAGTAACATTACTGCCTGAAAGTCAAAAGTAGGCTCTTTAAGCTTTGTTTCATTCTGAGTAAAAGCACAGGGCGTAATGCATACCTTCCCATATATAAAATTTCCTTTAGTGACTTTAAGTAGTAACTGATTAGATAAATCAATTGTGATTTAAAGCAGTCACACGTGGAAGGTCCCGTGTTTCCTTTTTAAATGGCTAGTAGCACCCAGAGCATGCTGCTGCAAACTAAGCATTTACTGGTTGTATTATTTAAAAGAAGATCCTTGAATATTAATACCATAAGACTCTCCCTAATCAGAGCTCATTGAGCCCTTTACCTGTGCTGTCCACTGGGTAAAATCCACCGGGACTAATGGTCTTGCAGAAATATCAGGAACCTCAGGTTGTGGGGAGGTGTATCATGGCACCTCTTGAAAAATGCACTACAAGGGGTGCTAGCACCAGATTAATTAAGGCAGGTGAGATGCATGTCTCTGTAGCTCTGAGATTAGTCAAAGCATGGAACTGTTTACATTTTAAAAGCATAACAATTTAGCAGTTATTCATTTAAGGCAAAACTGTTTCCTGTACCAAACCAGAACTGGCTCCTCGGCCGCAATCCAAAATTTATTTTGCTCTCAAGAGTAAAAAATGGTTCAGTGGCTTCAGCTTTTTACATTGGGAGGTGAGGGGAGAAAGTGTGTTCCTTTGTTGCAAATATCCTGCATTGTTTGTGCAGTCTAATACACTAAAGTATATGTATCGTACATGTAACAATGTATTTTTACAAGCAGATAAGATGCTAGTGTACCTCATGAGCTCAATCGATGTTAATGTGATAGTCTAGAACTCTTAACAGGAAAGGTGATCTCCAAAGTGAAAACCTTGTATCTGTATGTGGACTGCTGTGGAGATGACATTATAAAGCAGAATGAAGACATCTTATTGTCAAATAACTAGCATTGACATTTGTTAATAAACTTGCATGCACTACTCTATACTGAAAATTTGTAAAGAAATAAAATAACATGTTTATTTTGGGGTCTGTGTGTGCAATAGCTGGAAAATGCTTTTAAATGTTGGTCTAGAGTCCAATAGGATCTGACGGGCCAACGTTAAGTGTGCAGTAACAGGGGAACTTTAATGTAGTGCCATTACAATCATTTTTTTTGGGAGGCATATCAAACGCTTTAAATTAAGATGTGCAGCTTCACACTTATTCCCCCTTTCCTCTCTTGTCCTGACTAGTCAAACTGAATGATGCTTTCACTTCACAGCACATTGAAACCAAGATAAATTACTGCTTGTGGGTTATTTGTCATGCAGCAACATTCAGCAGGACATGGGTGTTGATACAAGTTTGGTGAAAACTGATTGGTGAAATCTAGATATAGCTCAATCTTTTAGTTTTATGTAGGAGACTTCAGGGAACAGATTCCGGAGTGAAAGTGGGCTGGTACTGGCCTGTATACAGCCCACATTAAAGTGCTGCGGTGGCGGTGCTTTCATGTTACTGCCCCTTCCATGTCGGTGGCCCTGCCGGTGGGGACCCTACTGTCAGGGCCACCGATGGGGGTGGCAGCTGCTCCAGGGCCAACGATTTAAAAGAGCCCGAGGCTGCTGTGGCAGCGGCCAGAGCCCCAGACCCTTTTAAATCGCCGCTGGAGCCCTGAGTGGCAGGGGCCAGGCAGTGTGGATGGGCTCGCTGGGGGAGGCTGACCCCTTCCAGGGGCTGGAGCCGGCCCCATACTGGTAAAAATTTATTACTTTCACCCCTGAATAGGTTTAATCTTTTAAAACTGGCCTGTATTAGTCTGCATTTCATTTCTTGCAACACTGTTGCTGACAATACCAGAGCACATCTTGGACCCATTTAAAAAAATCAGACTTGTTTAACATACTGGGTACTACCAATAGCTACTCAGCACCTCTTCCTTATACGTGTAGGATCTCATCAGTTGATATGGGAACTGTATTTTCTCAACCCGGAGTGGTGGTATCTGGGTGGACAAGGTAAAATACACCTCCCTCACCCACCCTGCTTGACTAAAGTTTGAAGATCCATCCTAAGGCTACTTAGTTTAGTAAGCAGATATTAGTTTCACCCTGGGAGTAGGGAAAAGTAGATTGGGCGGTTAGGCACATGATAATTTTGCAAGGTTCCCTGTATTTAGTTACCTGCAGTGTAACTTGTTTTATTTCAATAGTCTCAAATCTGTTTCTGCTGCTCCTTGCCTTTCTCATAGAATCACAGAACTTGAAGGGACCTCAAGAGGTCATCTAGTTCAGTCCCCTGCACTCAAGGCAGGACTAAGTATTATATAGACCATCCCTGACAGCTGTTTGACCAACCTGCTCTTAAAAATCCTCAATGATGGAGATTCCACAACCTCCCTAGGCAATTTATACCACTGCTTAACCACTCTGACAGGACGTTTTTCCTAATGTCCAACCTAAACCTCCCTTGCTGCAATTTAAGCCCATTGCTTCTTATCCTAAACTCAGAGGTTAAGAAAAATAATTTTTCTCCCTCCTCCTTGTAACAACCTTTTATGTACTTAAAAACTGTTCTCATGTCCCCTCATCTTCTCTTTCCAGACTAAACCTATTTTTTTTCAATCTTCCCTTCTAGGTCATGGTTTCTAGACCTTTCATCATTTTTATTGCTCTTCCCTGGACTCTCTCCAGTTTGTCCACATCTTTCCTGAAATGTGGTGTCCAGAACTGGACCCCATACTCCAGTTGAGGCCTAATCAGCACAGAGTAGAGCAGAAGAACTGATTGTTCCTTCCTAAGTGGAGTACTTTGCATTTGTCCTTATTGAATTTCATCTTATTTACTTCAGACCATTTCTCCAGTTTGACCAGATCATTTTGAATTTTAATCCTATCCTCCAAAGTGCTTGCAATCCCTCCCAGCTTGGTATCATCCACAAACTTTGTAAGTTTACTCTCTATGCCATTATCTAAGTCATTAATGAAGATATTGAACAGAACCAATCCCTGCAGGACCCCACTCATTATGCCTTTCCAGCATGACTGAACCACTGATAACTACTCTCTGGGAATGATTTTCCAGCCATTTATGCACCTACCTTATAGTAGTGCCATCTAGGTTGTTTTTCTCTAGTTTGTTTATGAGAAGGTCATGCAAGACATATCAAAAGCCTTACTAAAGGCAAGATATACTACATCTACTGCTTCCCCCCCAACCACAAGGCTTGTTACCCTGTCAAAGAAAGCTGTCAGGTTGGTTTGACACTATTTGTTCTTGACAAATCCATGCTTTTATCACCTTATCTTCTAGGTGTTTGCAAACTGATTGCTTAATTATTTGCTCCATTATCTTTCCAGGTATAGAAGTTAAACTGACTGGGCTGTAATTCCCCAGGTTGTCCTTATTTCCCTTTTTATAGATGGGCACTATATCTGACCTTTTCCAATCTTCTGGAATGTCTCCTGTCTTCCATATGTTGAACCTTCTCTTTCACAGCATCCTGTGCTCCCTTCTCCCATTACATGTAAGCTCCATCTCATGTCATCAATTCACTTCTTCTCCCCTTAAAGTGAATTACAAGAGCCGGCTTCTTTTGGTTCCGCTTCTTTGTGGAACTATTACCAGGGACAAGTAGATGTTTATAAGGTTATAGTCCCATTTTACTGTTGGGGAAATTGAAGCAGAACTATTGGGTCATGTCACCCTTAAGTTACAGCGCCTACTCAGAAGTATAGTTCTTTGATTAAAGGCAGATGAACCTGACACAGGGCACTCCCTCTTATATAAGCAACTCAGGATACAAGGCTGAGAGGAAGCTTTGCTGGACAGGAGAATTTACCGAAAAATAGAATAAGCTGAAGTTTTAAAAAGATTTATTTAAAAATATTTTCTTCTACTTGTCTGAGTAACCAACATTAATGGGTCCAACCATATCTACAAAAAGACCTCTTGTGAATCAAGAACTTTCATCTAATAACATGGACCAGTTTTTTTTGGCGTGTAGGGAGAGGCTATGAAGCACCTTGTATCCTATGTCTGTCTGCACTTTGAATGTCAGCAGAACTGTCTGATCTGTTAAATCAGGATGTGGCTTTTTCTTTCATGGCAGCTTTATATTTGCCAGTCATCTCTTTAGGCAGCGGTACTAAACCAGGACAGGGAATCTGGCCTTCAATTTCACACATACATTCACGCAGGTGATATTTTTTGGATCCAAAGGTTGCAGGATGAGAGAGCTGCTTTTTCTCTTGCTCCTCTTTTTGTAGTGTTTCCCTGGAAGAGGAAAAACAATTAGCTGTTAAGAAGGCTGTATTTCTTCCTCTCCTCCACCTGCCCCCCCCGTCTAAAAAGAATGGTGATGCATTTTTTTTTTCATACACCAAAGGGCAGCATCTCACATAGTAATGGCTGCTAGCAGCCAAACAACCTTTCTAGGACTGACTTGTAGAAAGAATTCCCATCCACTTAGCCTGGAGCAGCTTTACTTTGTCAATAGCACATTTCTCTCAGCCACAGGGGGGAGATCAGGTCCCCTTTCTTCTAAACCAGTGGTACATCAACTCATCTACATATTTGCCTAGTTTTACAACAGGCTACATAAAAAGCACTAGCGAAATGAATACAAATATTTCATAGATGATTTGTTTATACTGCTCTGTATACTATATACTGAAATGTAAGTACCATATTAATATTCCAACTGATTTTATAATATGGTTACAAATGAGAGTCAGCATTTTTCAGTAATAGCGTGCTGTGACACTTTTGTATTTTTATGTCTGATTTTGTAAGTTTAAGTGAGGTGAAACTTGGGGGTACACAAGACAAACCAGACTCTTGAAAGGGACATAGTAGTCAGGAAAGGTTGAGAACCACTGTTCTAAACCTCCTGGTTTAAGAGGCCCTGTCCACTTTCAACCCATCAGCCAATGCTGTGACATTACAGTTCTATCAGAGAGGAGACAATGACTTCTCAGGTTGTGAAGTATGTTTACTTACTCGCTTTTACCCAAGATTTTTTTAACGTGCTCTACTATCTCTTTGTTGCTTTTATCTTCCACATCAACCAAGACTTGCTCACCGCTGTCTGTAGAGGAAAGAGGTACAGAATAGGTATCAGCAGGTGACTACCATTTTGCATTAGACAGAGTAAATATTTGAAGGTGTAAAGCACCAGTAAGACTGTCCCAAGCAGTACAATGTGCTACCTGTTCCTTGGTCAGTAACCTCACTTTTGTATGCAGCTCTCAAGGGTACAAGCTACACTGTAAAAGGTGTCTTGGGGTTGGTGTTAGCAGGTAAAACTCAGTTTGTTGTAAACATTATTCCTTTTTACAGATAGGGCAGAGCTAGGAACAGAACCCAGGTCCTCCAAATCCCAATCTAATGCACTATCCATTAGGCCACACTGCTTCCCTATAAATGGATCTCATGACCAGAAAGCAATGTGGGAAGCCACAGCCCTAATCCATCAATCCCACCTATTCCTATGGGCTCGTGAAAGAGAGCCACTAGACGGCTTTACAGATGCAGTGTATGTACGATGGGAGGTCCTTATTAAGGGTATGACAGCGCTCTGAAGGGCGAGTGTGGTCGCAGCGCCAGCGCTGGGGGAGAGCTCTCCCAGCGCTGCACGTACTCCACATCCTCATGGGGTTTAGCTTGCGCTGCGGCACTGTTTACACTGGCGCTTTACAGTGCTGTATCTTGCAGTGCTCAAGGGGGTGTTTTTTTCCACACCCCGAGCGAGAAAGTTGCAGCGCTGTAAAGTGCCAGTGTAGCCAAGGCCTAAGATTACCCTTGTAGTAGACTGTTACTGTTCTGCAGAACAAACCCCTACAGCTTAAAATAGTGACACTGAAGTGCAGTGAACAGGAAACACCTTAGAACTTCTTTTAAATATCAGCACAAGGGGTGAGCCAGCAAGTCTGTTAGAGCACCCGCTAGTTGTATAAGGTGCCTCAGGTCTTTGCTCTCTCGGCCCTTTTAAAGGGTGAGGCTGCAGTTACCCTACCATAAGAAGTCCTTGGCAGTGGCACCCCCTGAGAATCACAGACCACATAAGGCAGCCAGGGCACCCAGTAGCTTATGGGAGAGGAGAATCTGCTCCGTCAATTTGGGGGGCAGGAGAAGGGGTGCCCAGCACTCCAAGATAAAGGCACTTACCTAAATAGAACCTGAGAAAGGGCGAAGGGGTCATGTTCTTAAACATCATGATCTGGACCCAGGGGTTTTTGTACTGAATCTGAGGGATGTTGAAAAACACAAATTTCCTAGGGGGGGAAAGAGCCAGAGTCTCTTTTAGCGAGCAAGTCAGTGTAAACGCACACAGCCCTTCTGAGGCCGGCAGCAACACCTGCCCCCCCGCACAGACAGTGCAATTCACAGCCAGGGCGCGGTGCCCCAGGGATTGGGGAACGGGGGGGGGGTGGTTAGCTCTGAAACCCCCCGGGCTGCACTCACTTGGTCCCCACCCCAGGGCCGGCGGTGGGCTACCCGCAGCCTTCTCTCCCCGGAGCGGGGTGGCGAGGTCCCCGCCGCTACACTCACCTGGCCCCCTCGCTCAGCTCCCCCCTGGTGTTGTAGTTCACAGTCATCACCTTCACCGCGCTCTTGAAGACGATCTCCCCCTGGGCCAGGTACTGCAGGGTCCTGCGGATGGGGAACCGGCCCTTCATCGGCATGGCTGCGGCTGGCACGGGCACAGCACGTACGGGGAAAATTAAGCTGCAGGGCCCGGCGGGAAGGGGGAGGAAACACGTGCTCTCCGCCCCTGTCGCAGAGCGCTACGGGAGACGTAGTTTGGCTGCCCCAGGCTGGGGAATGGTAGCTAGGCGATTTGCAGGTGCAATGGTGGGAAGAGGAACAGTGTGTGTGGGAGAGAAGGGAAATAATGCGGGGACCGGGCGATAGGGAGGGAGGAAGAATAAAAGAATTGGAGGGATGGTGGGTAGAGAGGGGGCAGCTTAAGAGAAGGCTGCAGTCTCCTCCCTGGCTCTCCTAATGCATCTGTTTGCTTAATGTGGTGACCGGATAGTGCTGCTTAACTGTTTGCTGTGGGATTGATTCAGCTGCCTGTTTGTATTAACATCACCTCTCATCAGTATTGCTTAGGTCACCAGGTGGGGCTCCATTGAGTTAACCCCAGGAGGAAATTGAGTTGGTGGCCTTAAAAATATTGAAGAAAACATTATCCAGCCTGGTACTTGGGCAGCAGAGTTCCCCAGCTGCGGGAGTGAAGAGATTCCATGAGACTTCAGCTTTGTTTCTTCCTTTTGTTTTTTCCCTTTTTTTAAAGTAAGCTTTTAGTCCTCTTGGGTGTGAATAAAAGCTTGAAAATGAAATTTGTGCATCTAAGTGCTCAGAAATCCAAAGGCAAATAAAGAGCCTACAATTTATGATTTTAAACAAATCTTGTTACTTTTGAGCTATTGGCAGGACTAGTGTCTGTGTGTGCTTGACTCATGATTTTGGAAAAGCTGGACTTGGCAATACTGATTTACTAGTAGAGTTGTTAGGGTTCAGTAATTATTACTAGCAGTGGGTTGAAGAAAGGTGACTATAATCAGTGAAAACCACTGAAACATCAAGACCTTGTTTTAGAAGCCAACAGCATAAATCGGTGACAGGTTATGCATGTATGTAGTTAACACACTTGTTTATGGGGAGGTGATCTGTGATTAAAGCAGGATACTATGATTAAAGTCAGGACTTCTGGGTTCAATTCCTCTCTCTGCTACTTACTAATTAGGTGTATGAACGGTTGAAACCACAGCTACTCTGTGCCCATTTCTCTACTTGCTTAGCTTGTGTGGTTGTGATCTACCTGTTCATAACACACTTTGCAGTTATGTAGCACTTTTTGTCCAACCATTTTGAAGTATTACTAATGTCTAGTAGTTTAACTGTCAAAATTGGTGTGGAAAGGGGTTTTATTCAATGTTATTTATGCAATATGAACTTGAGGATTGATACCCTTATCCAGGAACATTTCCATAGTTGGGTGTGGGCTACTGTTGAATACCCAAGCTCCCACCTGTGCCTGCAGTGACTGTGCTACCAATTGGATTACAAGCATTTACATGCTATTACAGTCTGTGTTCCCTTTGCATGGTTTAGAGTAACAGTAATTTTCCCAACTGAGGAGCATGTACTTCCTACTTCTACCTAGCACTGAGCATTAACCTTGGAAAACAAGAGCTGGGAAAAACCTGCCATCAGGCGAAGTGCCAAGAGATTCCAGAGCCCGCAATTAGGGGAAAGCTGAAATGAACAAGTTTATTATGTGCTAAATGTGGCCAACAGTCTATTTCTAGCAAACTCCAACTGAAAGGGCATGATAGTGAGAACACCCTGACCTCTGCTCCCATGAACTTTATACTTGGGCCAGATAGCTGAAAAATTCCAGTTCAACATGGGAAAATATGAGAACTTAAACCTTCAAGGGCTTTAGATAAAGAGACCAGCAACTTGAATGTCTGCTGTGTGGATTGCTAGTCAGTGAAGAGTTTAGCACAGAAGTTGTGAGTAGGACAAACAAGCAGGACCATACATAAAGTGAGCAGTAGCAATATTTTTCACAACCTGAAGCTTCTGAGTTGCCCTCAACATAGCAGTCCAGCTTTGAATAACAAAGGTACAGATGACTGTGGCTAGATCTACCTTGGAAGAAAGGAAGCAATATCTTGGCCAGCATAAGATAGATGATGGAGTTTCTAGCTTCTGCTGCTATTTGGGTTTGTATAAACAGAGTAAAGTCTGCAAGAATCACCTGATATTGAGACCCATTTTATAAATGGCTGGGCAGATGCCTTCAACTAAGGAAGTGGTTATTGACTTCCCCAGGTCAATCAGCAATTCACAGACTGAGCCTGAACTAAAAACCTGCCTTTTATCCATGTCCCTGTCTCTGTCAGATATTGAAAAAGAGAAAGGAAACAGCTCCACTGCCATATGAAGAAACAGACATGGAGCTGAGGGTCCTCTGCATATTGATTACCCCACAGACTATAAGCACCTCACAACCTGCCTATGTCTGTCCTGCTATTTTTTGAAGTGTTTTGAGATGTTAGCATGAAAGATACTATATAAAGTCAAATCCCTTTCTATATGTCAATAGCGGTTATGAGCAACTAAATTTGCTATTACGCTAATCCATTATGGACAAGTTGGTTTAGGCTTAGAGGAAGAAAGCAGAGAACACTGATACCTACACAATATTTTGCAATGATTGGACTAATTCTCTGCTTACAATGTAAATAAGGCAAATACAAGACTTGGGATCACCGCACAGGAGAGGAAGGATGTGGAATTATTTATGAGATATAGCTTTAAGAGAGTTGGAAGAGAAATCTGAAGGAAAAAAAAAGCCAGTTTGCGGCTAAAGTCAAGTACAGTGTCCCATGCATACCATGACAGAAGGCATGCAGTTGAATGGGAAAGGATGAGATGATAGAGGCAGGAGTAAGGGAAAACTAGAGAGAATTAAAGAGAAATGAAAGCTGAGATAAATGTAAAATCAAGATTGGGTAGGGCCTTGTAAATGAGGCCGAAGAGCTTGAATTTTATGGGAAGCCAAAGGAAAGATCAATGGAGGAGTTAACTTGGTTGGAGCAGGGGAATAGGGAAATTATTCTGGAAGCAGTGAGACCACTCAGTAAAAAGTAATAATCAAGGCAAGAGATGGATCAGGTTTCAGACAAGGATTTAAGCAATAGTTATATTACAAAAGGGGAGAAATTTGAATACATTAAAGAATATGTTGACTCAGAATTTGTAAGGAGGACATAGATACCATAGTATGAAAGCCAACATAGGCAGAAGTGACAGGTGTTAAAGAGAAGGGAATTTGGAGAGAAGAGAGTCGAAGAGGGCACTGGGTATATGGATCAAGAGGAAAGTGAGGTTGCTGTTCAGTTTGAAAAAAATGTCAGTTTTTGCTGTTTTCTATCATTCGCTTGTGTGTCTCCTTCATAATAATGTCCTATTGATGCAAATTGGATTTTGAATACATGCAAGAGTCCAGATTTTGCATTTAATTTCTCCCTTGCATTCATATGGCCACAAAAGGCTCAAAGGCAGCTTGCCGAATTTGTTCTTTTTTGAAATATCTGACACTTATTTTTGTTAGTGGCAAAACATACACCTCTGTCAAATATGAAGAATGAATTTTGTGCTTATAAAAGTGAGGGACGAATTATACTTGCAAGCCCAAGAAAAACCTTGGAGTCTTTGTGGATAGTTCTCTGAAAACATCTGCTCAATGTGCAGCAGCAGTCAAAAAGCTAACACAATATTAGGAATCATTAACAAAGGGATAGGTAATAAGACAGAAAATATCATGATGCCACTATCTGAATCCATGGTACAGCAACACCTTGACTACTGTATGCATTTCTGGTTGTCCCATCACAAAAAAAGATACATTAGAATTGGAAAAGGTACAGAGAAGGGCAACAAAAATGATTGGGGTATAGAATAGCTTCCATACAAGGAGAGATTAAAAAGACTGGAACTATTCATCTTAGAAAAAGAGACAACTAAGGGGGGATATGGTAGAGGTCTATAAAATAATGAATGATATGGAGAAGGTGAGTAAGGAAATGTCATTTACCCCTCCACATAAGACAAGAACCAGCGCTCACCCAATGAAATTAATAGGCAGCAGGTTTAAAACAAACAAAAGGAAGTAATTCTTCATACAACTCATTACCAGGGGAGGTTGTGACAGCCAAAAGAATTAGATAATTGCATGGAAGATAGGTCCATCAATGGCTATTAGCCAATATGGTAAGGGATGCTAGCTCATGCTCTGAGTGTCTCTAAACCTTCAACTGCCAGAAGCTGGGAGTGTATGACAGGGATCACTTGATAATTGCCCTGTTCTGTTTATTCCCTCTGCAGCATCTGGCATTGGCCACTGCGTGAAGACATGATACTGGGCTAGGTAGACCATTGGTCTGACCCAGAATGCCAATTCTTATGTTCTTAAGGTTAAATATAACTCTCAATAAATAATCTCATATGTTTTCAGATGGGAACTCTGAGAAGCCACAGAAAGATGAATATCTTTAGTGTCAAATTTTGCTCAACTTGCTCATAGGCACGAGTAAGGTGAAGAGGATTTGGGCCTTTTTATTAGACTAGTTTAAATGACCACTCCAAAAGGATACTTTTATTCAATGGGGAGAAACTATCAATTGTTTCTTTCTGAAGACAGGCATGACGTTGGTAAGATAAGTGCCAGCCTGGCCAAGGCCATAAGTGTTAGCTAAGAACAGACAAACCCATAGCTAGAAACCAGACCAGCTCACCTGTGTGTTAGTTTTGTTCAAAACAGGTATTAGTCTCATAAGAATATATTTAGTGTTTAGACTCTATGAAATGTTTCTAAGTTGCCGCGTCCATTAATCTTACTTGTAATGTCTGTATTCCATGCTACAAATAAATATAAAAGTTTGTTTTATAATTGTAAAAATGTCCGCTCTGAACTTATGAATTCAGATGAGAAGAGTGGCTTCCCTCACCCATCCAGGAGGACTATCAAAATATAAGTGGGCCATTGCAGGACAAAAACGTTGTTGATTGTCCCATCCACCCCTGGAGAAGTATGTGTAGAAGACATCATCTCATTGGTGTGAATGCGGGAAGAGGAAAAGAATAATAGCTATCATGAAGGTTTTTCATCACTTTGCTGTTTGGACTCTCACAAGGGCTGCAGCTAAGAAACAAAAAGGAGAGATTCCCAGGGTTGAGCTGGATTACAATCCTAAAAGGACATTCAATGCTGACCGATAACTATATCTCTGTCAGCTTTCAAATCATAGACAAACTAATTTGTGCATATATGCTGGCTTGCTTTAACCTGTAAATAACACTCTGATTTCTTTCAACTAGTTAATAAACCTTTAGCTAGTTTATTGCAGGGTGTGGTTACAGGCATTGTCTTTGGTGTAAGATGTAAGGCACAAATTGAACTGTGATAAGTGACTGGTCTCTTGGGACTGGAAGCAACCTGAATATTTTGTGATTTTTGGTGTAAGTGACCACTGAGTAGCAAGATAGACTAGAGAGCCTAAGGGGACTGTCTGTGACTCTCTGATAAGACTGTTACAGTGATCTAGGAGCTCACATTTGTTACTGGGTTGGTGAAATCTAATTATAAAACATACCAGCAGTTTGGAGTGTCTGCCCTAAGGTTATCACTCACGGTTGTGAGCCACTCCTGATAGCGTGACAACAGGGAAGCAGGTAAAACTGAAATTTTGGCATGGATGTGAAATGATCACCTGTGATTCAAGAAAAAATAAAGCATTTATAAAAATCAAAGATACATTTAGGTTTGTAATTCACTTTAATAGTATAAACCTCATTTCGGTAGTAGTATTAAGCCACAACAATATAATGCCACATTTAAACAGCATTTAATAAAATGCATAAGCTAATTCATGCACTGCAATACTCTATATACAAACACAACAATGCAAATTTCTCTTCATGACTGAAGACACTTATTAGATATAAAATTCAGATTAAAAAACTCATGCTATTATTTTTAAATGCCATCACATGTACAAAGCTGATTTCACAAAGAAGCTGTGAGAAAGCAACAGCTTTAACAGGTTTTAAACCTGAAATTAATGTAATGGCATAAACAACAGTTTTCTAAACAATGAAGAAGAGAGGTTTACAAAAAATATCCCAAGGAACTATAGTAGACAATTCCTTTTGTAACAGATGGAGTATTTTTGTAAGAGCTCATAGCTCATAGGTATGCCAAATACATACAATTATACAATGAAAAATGTGCAATTTTTCAATTCTAAAAGTGTTTGAACACTGGCTTACAATATATTTTAAAGAACAGATGGATTATAGGAAAAAATTCCAGACTTTGAACTTAATTTCATGGATGATAAAAAAACAAATATGCTCTATAAATAACATACTTTTCTAAAGCATTGCCCCACCTCTAACTTGAAATCTATTAATTCCCCTTTTTAAAATCTACAGTGTAAAACAAACTCTTTAAATGGATCTGTACTTGCTTAGCAGTAATAGATGTTTCTAGGAACAGATTTTTATGTGCAATGAGCCAATTACTGAGAGGTACAGAGCACCTGCAATGGGAATTGAAGCTGCTCAGCGCTTCTCAGAATTCGGCTGTCTCTGAACACTACAGGAAGCTGATTTCACACCTTGTAGTTCTTGCAAGATAGTACATAACATATTTCATCTATATTTATATTTAAGCACATTTTGTCTTTGAAAAGAGAAAAAATTCAAACTTGTGAGTTCCATAACCCTTCAGTCTTATAATATGGGCATTATTTTTTGAATTCACAGTTTAATTATTATTCTTTGAAATGGCTGCAATGCTGATCAACACCCCAATCCATTTCTTAACCTTAAAACATTTTATTGAAATAAAAAAGCATTTAAAGACATAAAGGTTGCCATTCTATTTGCAACAGAAAAGCAAGAATATTCAAACCTTATGATTGTCATGACACCAAAGGAGGGCCAACTTATGCAAGAAATTCTCCCATTGATTTAAATGGGCATTTTACATGCAGAAGGCCTCAAAAATTGGGCTTGAAATGTTAAAAAGATGGGTGTTTAACAAAGTCAATATTTGAAACAAAGTCTACATATGTTTATTAAACAGTATGGCAAAAAGGAACACATTCTTAGTATTCTTCACAGCAAAGACTTTACATCCAAGGCCCTGATCCTGCAAAAGCTTATGCATGTGAGGCGTTCCCCTTGACTTCAGATGGCAATGGGAGTTGAGCACATGGAGTGCTCAAAGATTTGGGCCCAGGATATTTACAAAATTATTCTAAGGGAGAATATTTTAACCACTTAAGTTACTGAAAGGTCTTTAGATCTTGTTAATTTTCCTTTCAGCTAACTTGGATTTACATAAAAAGTCTTGTGCAAAAATAATTACATTAACCTCAGAACAAAATGAATTTCAGAAATTCTTTGTGACAAAGTTCAGTGCTTCTCATGTCTTTATCAGTAATAATAGTTCACTTTTCTGAGCATTTAATTTCCATAACTGGATATTACTTGCATAGCTAACTGAAGTTGTTTTATTTTTTAAACTATTGAAGAAAACATTAAAAACTGAATCTCATATGGACAATTTTGTTCTCTTACCTATCTCTGACTGATCATTTTCTTCAGTCTGGTTTCCACTGATCTCTATTTTTATAGAAATAGAGCATGTGAGGGGACTGTTTCAGCACACTCCTCTCAGCCCTTCTGCGATAGAAACAAGGAATACAGTGTAGAGGAATGTAGTCTAATTCTGGGGCTTACTCTAATTTAAATTTCCATATAATTGGATAATTTAGCATACTGATTATTAAAAAAATGGACATTTTACACCCCAAAGATGGGAGGCATTGTCAATGCAGAGGAGGATCGGAATATTGTACAGGAAGATACGGATGACCTGGAGGACTGGAGTGACAGAAATGGGATGAAATTCAATAATACAAAATGCAATGTCATGTACTTAGGGATGACTAATGATAAGAATTTCTGCAACAAGCTAAGAGCTCAACAGTTGTAAGCAACAGAAGAAGTGTGAGACATGAGTGTGTGGGCTGATCACAGGATGACTATGAGCCACCAATGTGATATTGCTGTGCAAAAGGCAAATGCAATCCTAGGGTGTATCAGGCGAAGCATTTCCAGTAGAAATAGAGACGTATTTATGCTATTGTACAAGGCACTGGTAAGGCCTCCTTTGGAATACTGTGTACAATTCTGGTCACCCAGGTTAAAAAATGATTAATTATAATTTCAAACTGGTACAGAGAAGAGCTACTAGGATGATCAGAGGAATGGAGGGCCTCTCTTATGAGAAAAGATTGGAAAAGCATGGCCTGTTTAGTCTGGCAAAAATAATGTTGAGAGGGGATATGATTACTTCCCATAAATACATTAAGGCAGTTAATACTGGCAGGGAGGTGGGTGGTGAAGACCTATTTAAGCTCATGAACAATGTTGGCACTAGAAAAAATTGACATAAACTGGCCCTGAACAAATTCGGGCTAGAAATTAGAAGAAAGTTTCTAACCATCAGTGGGGTGAGGCTCTGGAACATCCTTCCAATATGAGTTGTGGGGGCAAACAACTTAATTTGTTTTAAGAGAGAACTGGACAAATTGTTGAGTGCAGCTTCAGGATTGCTTCTGACGGTAGGGGGCAGGCCTCAGTAGCCTTGGAGCTCATTTCCAGTTTATGTCTCATGTTCCTAAAATCTCATGCTTCAGGATTTCAGCTACCCACCTGCAGAGACCAGGAGAGGATTTCCTCCCACAATGTATTCTGGATGGCTTTTTTAATGTCTTTCCTCTGAAGCATCTGGGATGGCCATGGCTGGAGATGGGACATTGGGCAGGGTGGGTCAGGGCTCTGAGGAGGCACTGATCATCTCTGTCTCAGGTGCTTGGGGTCTAATTGATTGCCATATGTGGGATCAGGAAGGAATTTCCCCCCAGGACAGACTGGCAGTGACCTCTGGGTTCCTTTGCCTCCTTCTGTGGCATGCAGATGCACATCGCTTGCCAGGATTATCTCACTAAATCATTTCCCTGCCACTTGTGCACCTTACTCCCTACTACTCTTTGCCTATGGTACACGATAGTTTAGTTTTCTGTGGGCTGTAATACTTTGGTCTAATTTCAATTGTTGGATTTAGTGTGCAGGTGCTGGGGTGATGTTGTTGGCCTGTGATATACAGGAGGTCAGACTAGATGATCTGGTGATCCCTTCTGGCCTTAAACTGTATGACATGACTGTTATAGTCTTGTTGAAGATTTTAGAAATGACATTTATTGCACCATGCATTGCATTCTGCCTTTTACTTTATTCTGTGGGGTATAGTTCAAAGATATATGGCAGCCTTTCTTCTAATTAGCCACTAATGCAGACTTAAAGAAATCACTTTAAAACTTTACAAATAGACCTCTCTCAGAGGGCTTGAAAAAGCCCCTCTGTGTCTATCAAGAATATAGAGGAATATTTACTATTTTTATTTTATGTTTTCCCTTGGGAATTGTAGATTCTACTAACTCTCAATTGGATGGCTCCTACCAGCCATCAGAAAAGGCTGAGAAAATAATGTGAAAACCTCAAATGACAGATTTTTTTAAAAAGCACTGAGGACAAAGTGTCAAATTCAGCCTTGGTTTAGAAACAGGTAGAACTCTACTGAAGTTAAGGGAGATGATCCTGCTTACGGCAGGGCCAAGTCTGGACCAAGAAATTAAAATTAGGAAGGTCCTGATTAGCAACCCAATCATAAAATTTCTTTTAACATATAAAAATGTATGAATACATGGCTACATATATGTACATATACATACACACTTTATATACACTGTACATAATATATTACACAGAGCTAGATATGAATACATTCAAACGCACATACATACAGCTATGTACATATGCATTAGCTACACAAATGAGCTCTATTACTAAACATGCAGAAATATACAATGGTAGAAGGCACAAAGAAATATTTAAAAAAACTATATAAAAAAAATGGGGGAGGAAAAGCATGAATTTAAAGATCACAGTAATCATTTTCAAAGCCCTCACATAACCCAAATAGTAAGTTAGATATTGGGAAATATGGAACACTGTGATGTATTGACATGGATATTTTCTATGATAAATATAGTACATATTTCACAATAAATAGAGAGCCCTACAATAAGGAAATTATAGGCAATAGTGCTTTCCAATTCCAATATATTTGACTTTTTAAAAATTTTGTATGTGTATTCCATTTTAACTTCCATCTTCATTAAGGCTAACATTTTAAATGTTTGCAAAACAATTTCACATTTAATACTGATAACCATTAAGGTGGGTTTATATCACACAGGCTAAAAAGGGGATTAGGGCATCCTTAGTAAAAAAAATAAATAAATGTAGCCTTATTTCTAAGGGGCTTGACAGTCCTATAAAAGACACCTTTCAATTGACACAGCAATTTCAGAATTAAAGGGGGAACGTCAAACATATTTTTTAAATAGTTTTTGATTTTTCACTCCTCGATCTTTATAAGGCCCTCTTGCAAATTTGAAAGCAACATTTCTATTATTACTCAGTTTATCTTTCTGTATCTGGTAACTCTGACCTTCTCCCTCCCCCGTTTTGTATGAAGTAGAAGCCAACATAGCTTCTTTTCCTGGCTCTATCTGTGTACAAAGATGTACTGTGACCGCAGATGTTCTCTGCTACTATCATAGTAAGTCTATGCTTACACAGGGAGCCAACCAGGATAGCTGCAGTGCTGCTGCTATCAGGTGGGTCTGGTGCACTCCTGGAACTAAATTCGGAGATGTACCTGAGGCTACTTGTTGCTTTTCTTCTAATCTCTCTGCTTTTTCAGGGGTAAGAGAGGAGGAAGGAAAAACAAACCCACACTTTTTAAAATTTTCCAGACAAGGATTGAAAGAGAAAAATGTCAAATCAAATTAAGGAAAATAAAACAAAATTAAAAAGAAAATCCTTTACCTATAGGGAGATTTGAACCTGCAAATACTTGCTGATAAATCTGCATTTTAAGCCTTGGGGCAGTATTATTATGGCATGTATTTAGCTGTCTCCCTGTGTATGGGCAGACATCCCACGATACCAGCAGTGAGCAGCTGAGGCCATGATTGGAACTGTGATATCTGTTAATTTCTTATTTATGTCAGTGGTGCCTTAAATGTAAGTGAGAATAGCAGTGATGTCAGCACAGTTCTGAGAATCTAGCGTGTTAAAAGGTTTGCTTGAAGCGTGTGTGTACACATACCAATGCTAACTCCTGAATTGTCTGATATGGATTGGGTGCCCCATCCCTTTTGCTACTGCAGAAGGGCTTTTCTGATCTCCACTTGCTATAGGTGACTCTTTAGACAGACAGGCCCCCCTGTTCCCGGCTGAAATCCATTCACAGGGGCATTGTCAGTCAGTTCTTTAAGTTAGGTAATGCTTTTAAAATTCTTCCCTGATTAAAAATGTCAGTAGGTCAGGGAAAGATCCTAATTACCACTCCTTCCCATATAGAGGTTGAGGTAGGAGAATATTCTGAAAATGTTCAGTGTTTCCTAACATCATTTCAACAACCCCATTCGATACACCTGACAATGAAAAGGGGGCAGTTTTCATCATTACACAACCTCTACCAAAGAAAAAACATCTCATAATAAGGACATGCTAGGGACTGGTTAGCCCCTTGTGCAGCTTAGGACCCTTATGGGTTTTGCAACACTGGGAAATCATCAGAGCAAAGGGGTGCTCTGGCCAAGCCTCCTCCTACCCAATATACCGCAAAATATATACAGTGCCAAAGGCTTCTATGGGGGGCAGAGCAAACCCAGCTCGATTCCTGGCGCAGAATCTGCATTGAGTCAATGCTATTCATTAGCGGACTTTATCCTGCCCTACAGTCCATTTGTGTCAGGAATTACAGTGCAAGGGGGCTGTAGGTCAATGATGAGTCTTGCCAAAAATGTGACTACACAGCCAGCCAAAACTTCCATTGGCCAGCAGTCAGTTTTCTGCTGCATGGGGCCTTTATAATCTAAACATTGTCTACATTCTAACAGTTTTAAGATGAGTCAAAATCTGAGTCTGTGTCCCCCATCTAAAGATTTGGACTCTGATTCTCCTTTCCCTTGCACTAGTCTTACATCAGAGTAACACCATTGGCTTCCAAGGGTGATTTCTAATTTACAAATAGTGGAAGTGAAAGGAAAATAATCTAATCTTAATCCTGTTTGCAGTTTGACAAGTCAGTGTGACTAAGGAGAATTACTTTTATTTAGATTTTTAAAATATGCCTGTTTGTTTTAGGTGCATATACAGTAAAAACAATTACAAATCTTATAAAAATAGCCCAAATGTTGCATACCCAAATTAACCCTTCATAACTGTCAATAACCATTCCTTCATACCCACATACGAACTCCAAACTCACATCTTTCTTGAAAGAATGGGAAAACAGGCCTCACATCATACCCTGATAGTCAACAGACTTGGGAGTTATCATCACTTATTGCATTCCAAACAATTTCAGCCAACACAGAATTTCAGTTTTTGTATGAACTAAATCTTACTGCTATATACGGATGGTTAAGCTTGATTCACCATGACACTTCTATTGAGTTAAATACTCTTTTAAAAGCAGCACAATGATATTTCAGCAGGTTTTGAAGAAGGGCTAATTCTGAGGCACTAGCAGGAACTTTACTTGGATGCAAGGTTTTCTAGAATTACTATCAGGCTATGGTACTTTGGCTCCTCATTTTGTCAGATCAAATCTGGCCACACAATTAGGTTTGTAAAAGTAAGTTTTTACCAAGTTTAAGACCAACACAAATATTTCCAATAATTCTGTTGTTGTTATTTCAAAAGAAAAACAAACAAAAATATTCCCAATCTATATTTACAATACAAAAGTGCAGTCTTGTGCTCAGAGAGGAGAAACTTAAAGCGAAACTGACTAGAAACCAAAGTGAACCAGGCTAGTCTATTCTCATTGTCAATCCTTAAGAAATAGAGAGGGTACACAAACAAGCCAATAAATGGCAGAAAATAATTTACACCTGCAATACGCTTTCAGTTTTAAGAATCACATGCATTATTAGTAACATAGGCAAGGAAATTACTATTTGAACATATGGGATCAGGTCCTATGTGGCAGCCTAACTGTGAAGAGTGTTGGTCAGTGGTGTGCAAAGATGACGGAAAGCTCACCTTTGCACTCCTATGATCTTGGGAGTTGCTGTGTGCAGGCCATTCCCCCTGTGCTATGTTGAAACAGCACGTGAGTTGCAATGGCCACAAGGAACTGAAAAGACAGCCAATGATTAGCATAACGCAGGGGCAACTTGGTCATGCTCCATTTTCCCCAGCCATGCCTTTTTCCCTTGCTATCCCAGCCACAGGCGGCTGGAATGGCACAGGAACACCTAAATCAGCTCCATCCCTCTGGCAGATCAGCCTTATATTAGGATGGTCCTTCTGGAGCCAGTTAAGATGGCTCCACAGCTAGATGACCTCAGTGGTTTGGTGCAAAAAAGCCATACCACAATGGAGTTTAGCCCATAATTTTAAATAGGACAATAATATTTTAAGTGCCTCTTTTACAGCATCTCTCTCTTTCCAGCATACCAATTCATTGGCTCAATGTTAATGGTAGCTCTTGAGCAGCATGTGAAAAAGAAGCATGAAGCTTATTATCCACACCTATCCTATTATCTATAACTTGTATTCAAATAGCTGAGACCCTGAATATCTCCTAAACTGTGGGATCCACCATCTGCTGTCCAAATTTCTACCATCTAAACTGATTGTGTTAAAATCAAAACAACATATGATTATAGAAAACATTCTTTTTTATTAATGACATGGGGGCTACGTTAGCTTGGCTCTGACAAACCATGTCAATGATGCTACACGAATAGAGTCTTCAAAGTTTAAAGGTGGTAATTTGAGGGTTTGAAAATAAAAGTGTAATTATGGAACTGCTTCACTCTATCCATTAAGTATATTTACACTTTAAAAAAATAAATCCTAAGTATGGGCTCGATTGCAATACCCATACTCACACTCAGTAGCATTTTACTCTACATAAAGTCTTCCTGAAGTCCATGAAACTACTTGCAGAATAAGGGACGAACAGTATAGTCCTATGTTTGTAGGATGCATTCTATATATGTTAACAGAGCTGTGCAAAAATTCATCATTTTTGATTTATGAAATTTTATGCATAAATGCTAGCAGTTTCATGTGATTTTACTCCGCAGCTTAGTTTTATGTGGGTTTCCTTTTTCAAAATGGCTATTTTCACAATGAAAAAATAAACAATTTTTTGCACATTTTCAACAGAGAAGCCATTTTTAGTCAAGCCTGGGCTCATTTTTACCAGCAAATGAGACCCTTTACTTGAGAAATGTACATGTCCAACAACATTTTTCATGAAAACGGTCTCAAGTTTATAATAAAATTTGGAAAAATGTTGATTTCCAGTGGTTTACTATACTTTTTGTTTATGAATATTTCACACTCCTCTAAAATGCTATTTTGACTGTTTTAATTATTTTCACTATACAAGTCATTAAATATCACCTGCTAATCTTTTGCCATTAGCTCCCCCCCAAAAAAACCCGTTCAATGTGCACTCTATATTTTTAAATAAACAAGCAAAACAGTAAACCTTTAACATTCACTTTTGCACAAAAATGGCCATAACTTTTCTTTGAAATTCTGTTTCCAAGGCAAGTACCTTGTATGTTAAAATTCAGCCCACAACTAATTTCTAAGGCCAAGTAGTAAACCATTAAAACAGGGGTTTTATATCAGAAGTGCTGACACAACCCTATAACTAGTGACACTATAATATAATGGCTAAGGCTAAGGTCTGCATTCCAGTTGGCCTAAGGACGTTCAAAATATAGGGCCTCTTGTCACTTTTAAAGAAATGACAAACTTAATTTACGATAATAAAAGCCTAGGAAGAAGATGTTGCAGTATTGCAGATGTCTGCCTTTACATTGTACTCTGTCTATACCACTGTTCTTGAGAACCAAGATTTCTGAACTTTATAAAGATGGAGATTCTATTTGAGTTTAATGTACTTAGGAGCTAAAATTACATAGCCTTACTTATCAGAATGAGTGTTACAAATGAGAGCCTTACAATAAGAGTGAATTGTACCAAGACAGGACTTACTAAAACATTAGCAAGGAGTTGCTCAAAATCCTTGACTATAGTTCAGACCCTTTAGAGACAAAAAACTATCCTGTTGGAATGTTTCTAAATCAATACCAACACCAGAAACAAAAAAGTGCTGAATTCATTATTTATATTTTTATCACACACAAGTAGAAAATGACACTGCCATGTAAATTCATTAAAGTAATTAATGAATGTATGTAATAAGCAAGAATCAGCTTAATGCAGCTATAACTCTTCTGACAAAATTCTTTTTTATGAATTTTGATTGTTTAAAATATTCAGTGTTAATATTAATAAATTATACTAAAATAAATGCAATATTATCAGGAACAGGTGAATCCTATAAAACAACTTGATAGGTTACTACCCAAGATAAAAACAAAGATTGTTAGTATTCTAACTCCAAACAATCATCATTAACTGTAACTGCACATGAATGAATATAAAAAACCCAGCTGACACTCCAGTTTAGAACTGGGTCAGAACAGGGTAGGGAGCACTGCAAAGACAGGATGCTCAGTCCTGGGAAAGGAAGAGAATCTCATATTCTGCACTTATCCCTTAGCTGACAGCAGCATTATGGGCTCTAACGAAGTCACAATCATCCCCTTTGAATCCTAGGATGGTGAGGGTCATTTAGGGCTGCAGACAGAAGGAATGAATTTGGAAATATAAAAAGTATACACAGAGCCTAGGAGTGCATGACTTTATCTGAAAGGATTGCATCCCTGCCAGTTAATGACTGCTTTCCCCCATGATTGATTTCCCCCACAACCAAAAGTCATCCTGTTGGAATAACATCTATCATAACTGTGTAAACATCTATGCCAGGCAGGAATTGAAACTTTCAGGAATCTGAGTTTCATTATTACTATGGCAAGAAATTGGTATTCTGCCTTCCAATTTGGGCAATTTTTGTAGCATTTATTAATGCTGCTAATTATACTATAGTTATTATGATTATGTCAAATAAACCTCATTTTCACTAATTTAGCAGAGTTTAGTGCTAACAGTGTAGAAATTTGGTTTAAATTTCCACTTTACCATTAAATGCATAGCATTATTAATAGCAATTTTTTGTAGTATAAATGATTGTCTCCTATGGCCTTCACAGAAATTACTAGCATTTTGACCAAAACATATGCAATTTTCCATTTGCCCTGCTCATAAGTAAAATGTTGATGTCATTATCGCTTTGACAAGAAGTGCTTAGAAAGTGCTATCATCATTATACCCTGGTAATTATTAGATATTAATTCCAAGGAAAAATTTAAATATATACATACTGTTCTTCTTTTAGTAATTTTTAATACTAATCTCTGACATTATAAAACTCTATTTTTGCCCATTGTTAATTTCTAAATACAAAGCATGTTAAAAGTATGTTCAGTAATCTACAGCCTTTTGAATGAAAGGCATCAAAACACTCCTTGTGGCAGAAAAGGGTCCTAGTTGGAGGTGTTTTAATAGCTTTTTATACTTTGTCACTGGAAATAAATAGTCAAGAAGCAGTCTGGTAGGAAACAGGTAACATGTTGGAAATATTTGTACATACCAAAAAGTCATTTTTTTCAACTTATTTCTCTTAATTGTGTAGGTACTTGTTTAACTAAAATTACTTTGATCCATCAAGATGCATTGTTCCGACTATGCAGATGTGCCAGTTATTTGACCATTATACTCTGCTGTTTCCATTTTGAGGATGTATGGGATTATGCTGTCAATTGGAACATTTCCTATGAGGCCAGTAAAAAAAAGTTCCTCTGTAATATTAGAGCTCATCAGTCTAAGTGCTGGCAGGCGAACTAGAATCCGGGCTAACCTGGAAAAGAAGTTCAGGAGATTATGAAAAGGTATAATGCAAATAAATCTAAACTACTGTGCTGCTAAAGAGCTGGGCCTGCTTTTATTATTAAAGAAACTCATGGGTGAGAAGAAAGGCAATTTATGTTAATTTAGCTTTTCTGAAAAGAATGTCTATGCTTATTCTTCCACTTTGCAAATTAAATGAAAAATGCACAGTTCTTTAAGTCTACTGCCTTTGAAATTCCCAGTGTTATATAGCTAAGGACAATGTCTCATACTGAGTAATGAGGACATTTTCACATTTTTAAGAGCAAAATGCTTAATTAGTTTAAATAATCTATACCGCATCACTCTCAGTTGCCTAGCAACTTGTTAATGAAAAACCAGATAGCAAGAGAGGCATGCGTATGTATAAAAAAGGAAGCAGAAATATCTGAAAAGAAAGGGGAATTTTGAAGGGTCTGTTGCTCCCTCTTATGCTAGTCCCAAACCCCATGTTTTGTTAATGTGTACAGACAGTGACTAAAATATACAGAAGCTAACCTTATACCACCACTGACATTTTAAAAGCAGTTTTACTGTACAGTAATTCTGTAGCATATCTACCCTGTTTAAATAGCAGGATCACATGACAAAAAAAATCAAAATAAATTAAGTTTTTTGATGAAATTATTTAAAGTATATAACACCAGAGCCCTCTAGTAATAAAACAAGAGACCTATTGATGGTTCATGGCTAGCTGTGGAAAACATTCTGTGTAGAACCAATTCTGCTAACACAGATACATTTGTAAAGGGATTGAAGTCTGGCATCCCTTTTTGTAGCCATAAATTTGAATACTCTCCTCTACCCGATTTATGCCTGCAGTCAATTATTTAGAAGTGCAAGTATTCTGAATTCACCCACAAGTGAACAGGAGGGTGCCAACTGCCCTCACAAAAAGGGAGGCCAGTCTTTGGGAAATTCAGCCCTTTATGAATTTCCCTTCCCTCATTCTTTGTTAAGAAGTATCACTGCATGGGGAAGATTTTTATTTTTCAGTGGCGCAATTCACTTCACAGGGATAAAGCCAAACTAATTAGGAAACAAACGAAATGCTGTGCATCTAACATTTCAGACAAATGTCCCTGGAAATTAAAAAATGGAGGAAAAAACCAAAAACATAGGTAGGTACAATTTCTTCTAATTACAAGCTTAAGGGGCTTAGTTAGTATTCCCCATATAAATCTTGGTTTTCATGTTGGTAGTTTGCAGATGCATGAAATTTCCCATACATAATCTGTTAAACTTTAGAAGGACAGGAATTGGTTCAGCTCTTTTATGGTCTCAGACTATTTGGCTCTTCTAACTTAAAAATAATAACCTACTCCAACACTCCCTCCCACATACCTACACCAGTCTCTATAAAATTAAAAAAATTGCAGACAATCAATCCTGCCCCTTGCCCTGTTTAAACTAAACCTGTCTGCTTTTATAATGGGCCTCAATCTTTTATCTGAGTCCCCACAAAACTAAATTTAACAACATTCTTATGTCTTTATGCTGCAACCATTGCTCATGGAATTATTCAGGGTATCAAAAATAAATACCTATAAGTATCTTCCGGATAGGTTTTTTGGACATAGTCTTGCAACTCCATCTGTGCCTTCTCTTGGAATTTTTCTATTTGGCTTGAACTTGTCAGACCAGGGTGATCTAAAGAAAGAAAACATTTCCAAATGTCTATGGTTTCACCATAAAATAAGACATGAGTACTTACAAAGAATCTTCCACTTAATTTCATTTAACTCTTCCTCTTGGGTACCATGTTGATATGATAGTTGCAGTAAGTACCTCATTAAATCTCAATAAATCATTCTGAGATTATGTACATTATTTTCAAAGACATTAGTATATATGTTATTAAATGAATTATTTGCAAATTAATGTATTAGACACAATGCATAATGTTATCATTTATGTACACATGCTTAACTAATATGATTTTGTTATGAGTTGTGTGTAATATGAACAGACATTGCTCATTAATATATAGGCTGATGTTGTAATTGTACTTTCTGCTCACTGTTGGTCTTGTAATATGTGTATTTGGCTAAAATTTCATTCCTGGCTTTAGAATTAGTGCATTCACTTTTCCTTCTGCAGCTGGCTGTGCCCACAGAACTGGAAGCACATAAATTCTGAGTGCACACCTGCTATCAATGGGTCCAATCAGGCTACAGAGTGGACAGCTTCTGAGGGCATAATCATTTGTTTCTGCTCCTTCTCATTTCAAACGGGTTTCCCTCTGTTTGAACTCCCTAGGCAGAGTAATCAATTTCTTGCTTTCAAGATTTTGACTTCCAAACCTCCACCGGTTTGTGTTGTCACTATTCCAGATGCTTTCAGCTCCTCACTGAGCAGTCAAATGATCAGAAGGGCAAAAAATGCCATATATGAGGCTATGCAAAAACTTCTTCAGTGATAGGCTCATAGGGCCACAAGTGTCATGTTCCTTCTTGCTCTCTTAAAAAGGACTAGAGCAGGCCTATGCCTGGAGTCTTTCTCCTCCCACATCAGCTAGAAGCATCTCTTACAGTGTGGCCTAGTGGAGAGAGACTGAACTAGGACTCAAGAGACCTAGGTTCTATTTCTGCTCTGCCAACAGCCTGTTGGGTGACCTTGGGCAAGTCACTTCACTTGCCTGTGGCGCAATTTCCACATCTGTAAAATGGGGATAATGAAACTTACCTCCTTGTAAAGAACTTTGAGATCTGCTCATCAAAAGCTCATAGATAAGAGCTAAGTATTATTATAACTACAGAAAAACCCAAGGCACAGTCTGTGAGAAAGTCCCCAAAGCAACAGGCCAAGACTATAAATTAATCTAATTAAAACAAGATTTATTAAGAGTAAATATTAAAGCAAAAGAAAAGGCTTGCATGACATCCCTACTCTGAATACTTTGTAAAACTCAGTGAGGCAGTTAGAATTAGTTAGAGTGGAAATAAAAGTAAAGACCCTACATTTCTAAGAAAGAGCTTCCTTCTCACTCAGCCTGTCAGCACTTTTTATCTACCGTTTCAATGTCCCAGGAACGTTTAACTTCTCTTTCCCTGCCTGATCATAACTTTGTACTTTGATATGCCCATGGATACCCGACAAAGGTGTCCTCTCTGAGGAAATCCTCAGATCTCATAAACAATGTCCATTGTATATTTTTTAATTATCAGCTCTTATGCTCATTGTCCTTATTAATAAATTGGTGGGGTGAGGGATATTGTGTTTATTGGAGGATGTATCTAAACCATAGTAGACTTTCAACTCACATTATAGCCAGAGGATATATTTCCCCATACCATTCTTACCATTAATTATATTCCATATTAAACGAAATGTGACAAATTCCCAGTCATCTGTCACACATGCCTACTCCCAACCCTGACATGACCCATCCACAGAGGAGGGATTGGAAATTGATAGCACAGCTTTATGCAACTCAGGGATCCCCTTACACAAGATAATCCCCAGCTGCACTATTAGAGCAGCTTTCAGGCTTTGTGCTGAGTATCACAAAGCAGCTTGGGAAAGAGCTGGGGGACTGAGAATCTGGCCTTTAAATGTATGTAAGTATGTATAAAATATGTGGAATTTCTGGAGTCTTAAATCAATTACATTTGGTGCCCCAAAAGTTATTTTTTAAAAGGGGATATTGATGCTAAAGTCTTATGGTGCTGTGAGATTATTTTATGAACAACTCAGTAGAACAGTCTCTTCGTCACTGGATATTTGGTTCTCTTTAAAATCTCCTGGTGCCAAAAGATTAATATTTTGTAAGTTCCGCATCTGAACTGTAGTTAGAAACACGGGAAGGTCATTATAATGGTTGCCAAATGCCTTACCAGGGCTAAAGAGGACTATAGCTTTAAGGTATGCATATTCATATCCATCAATATCAAGCTTGGCCATGCTGTTACAGAACTCCTGAAGTTTCCAGATGTGTTCCATGACTTGCTTTATTCTGTCTCCGGAAAGCTTATCTACAAACAGACATTACACACTCTCTTAAGAGAGTTCAAATACATTTGAAAAATTAATGAAACCAACACCCATCCCCTTTATAGGAATAGATCAAATGAAATTTTAAACCTTCTGAATTGTACTATAAACTTTTTTTAACCATATAAAAATATATTGTGCATGAATTAATATTCATGGAAGTGAGGACTGAGGACTAATAAATTGGAGTCAGGCCCAGTACTGGCAAACATAAAGCAATATTTTTCCACAAAGATCTGCCAATATATCTAAACCCTAACCAGCAACACTCATGTTATTCCAGTGATGGGCCTCTCCTAAGCAGAATGTGCTGAATGGTGCTATAAATTAAACTGGGGCTCTGAGGAGGTGGACAAAAGTGAGAGATTAGGTGCAGACTATTGAATTACCTTATTGTAACTTGTGACCCAATCGGGAGTCAGTCTGGCTGTCCAGAAGTGAAAGGCTAATGCAATATGACTGTGCCATCTTTTTCGATATCTATTCCTTTAGAAATAAACTGTTTGTTCACTGTAGTATGTACCCTTTCCCCCTCTTGTGGAGTACAATTAACTCTGTAACACAGGTTGATCCCTCAGCCTTTCATATTACCATGTCCTTTGTGTTGGCTTCATCTCCTTTCTGTTTAAAAATGTTTAAAAGTGCTACACCAATTATGAATTTTCTGAAGTTCCATAGTTTTAGTTGAACCCTAAGAGGAGATATATGAGGGGCACTTTGTTTCAGGAAGCATTAGCTAAAAAGGGAAGAAAAGACTCCTACTTTGATAAGAAAATGAGAAACAGTTTTCCTTTTCCTCCTCCCCTGGCTGCATATTTGAAGACCAGTCAAAGAAATATGACAGATAGAAACATAAGATTATATTAAGACAGCTATCTGGACACGATTTCCATTAATTAACGTCATCAAATTAAGTCAGATCAAGAAACCTACCACGTATCAAACTTTTCAGAAGAAAAAATACAAATTAAAATAACGTTACTCCATGTATGACTTCTAATACTTATATTTCATATAATTATAACTTAAGTATTATTACCATCATCTGTACTGCTAATGGCTGCATAGATTTGCTTAGCCCTGGGTGTCCTAAAATGGATTTTGTATGTAATTTAGGATTACTGTATATATTTTATGCAACCACAATAAAAAAATTGAAAAGAAAAACCTAGACATTTTTACATAATGTCTTGAAAACGAGAATGAAAATATAATAAAATTTCTAAGATAGAACTTTGATTGTTGTATTGTGATTATTCAGGGTGATGCAGGTGCTATCACATTTTTATTTTTTAAATGTATAGGAAACAATAGTGGAAAAGTACACAGGGAAAACAGCTGGAATTCTAGACTTTCCCAGAATGGTTACAATACTCATAATCTTCCTAGATAAATTTCTAGTGTTTTGTCTTCACCATTTTAAAATAATAGTAAAAAACTTAACTTGATACCCTTATGTCAGAACCTTGAAATGACACAACATGACCTTATATAGAGCCAAATCCTCTTCTCAGTGCAAATCCCAAGTAACAAGGCTAGGTACTGAGGAGGTCTGGAAGGGTCAGGGCTGACAATGAAATTCTTTTCACTCAGGCTCTGAAATGGTAATGCCATTTTATGGCTCCTGGAGCTGCTGTAATCTCCAACCCCTTGCAGGGCAGTAACCTAATCCTTCATCTTTAAGCCCCACTCCATTCTCAGATGCAGAGAAAACCTGAAGGGCACACTCTTCAGGGAATGCAGGGTATTCAAGCCCCCCTCCATTGCCTCTTCACATCATGCCCCTCTCCCTGTGCACTAAAGCAAGGGTTCTCAACCTTTTTCTTTCTGAGGCCCCCACAACATGATATAAAAACTTCATGGCCCACCTGTGCCACAACAAGTGGTTTTCTGCATATAAAAGCCAGGGCCGGTGGTAGTGGGGTAGCAAACAGGGCAATTGCCTGGGGCCCCATGGCACAGGGCTCTGGTAAAGCTAAATTGCTCAGGCTTTGGCTTCAGCTCCAGGTGGCAGGGTTCAGGGTCCTGGGCTTCAGCCCCATGCAGTAGAGCATAGGTTTTCTGCCCTGGGCCCCAGCGAGTCTAATGCTGGCCCTGCTTGGAGGACCCCCAGAAACTTGCTTGTGCCCTCCTAGGGGGCCCTGGACCCCTGCTTGAGAACCACTGCAGTAGAGCTGCTGCAGTAGACAGTTTGTAAGGTATGGCTGTCATTTTATTATTAAGAAATTAAATTGACAGAATTTAAAAATCATATGCAGATTCTGTGCTCAGCTTCCAAGAGGCACCCATGGAAGGCACAGCCCACGGAGAGGAGTGGCAAAGGTGGCTTTAATACAGTTTTTTACTGCCTAGATTCTGAACTGGCTGGTGGCAAGAATGGCTCCTGGAATATATTAGAACAGCCTCAGGAGCTGCTCTAATTTACAGCAGCTACTTCAGAGCTGCAACTGCAGTTGACCTCTACAGCTCCTGTATCCTCCTCATGGATGTGAGGGAGGGAAGGGAAAAAAAAATGTCCAGTGAACATAGTCACAGATCCTTTGGTTTTGCTTCTCCATCATCCCCTCAAAACCCCATGATGTGCTGGGATCTAATATAGAGTACACAGAATCCTGACCCCTTTGTGTGTTGCCCTCACATTAACAGTGGAATTACATCAGTTCCATTGTATCTAAAGGTTATCCACACCATGGAAGAATCCTTCCAAGAAAAATTATGATTATTAATGAGGGTAAATCATTTGAGGTTTGCCTATCCTTAACTGTGACTATTTTTTACAGTCACCTGGATATTTAAACTGTTTTCATGGTTTGGTATTTACTCAGTCTATGTAGATTTTAAAAATGTATTTATCTTTGTACCTTCATCCTGGTACTAATCCTTGCTAGTTTCATGACATATGTAGTATTCTGTAATTTTCTGGCTACATATACGTCTGGTTCTTCTACTTCTGTAAGTAAAGATAAATTGTATTTGCAGACTTCAGGCTGTCACTACTGATTTGTTTTCCTACAGACAAAATAATTTCCCGCATTTATAAAAAAAGAAAAAGTTACCCATATCAATCATATTAATTTGCATAATCCTCCCTGTAAAAAAAGCCAATTGTACCAGATCATCCTCCATTCTAGAGATAAAAATTAGCAGGTTAACACCGAATCAAAAAAGATACCTATCTTCTTAATGATGCAAGAGGCAGTTTGTTTTGAGCTTTTTTATATAATTTTGTGACACAGCCATTAATTAAATATTTATATTTTGACAGTGTGATATACTTGCAGTAATTATTGTGCAGTGATGGTCAGCAACTATTTCAAAAGTGTAACTGTAAACAACTTGTGCTGTGTGTGTGTGTGTGTGTGTGTGTGTGTGTGTGTGTGTGTGAGTGAGAGAGAGAGAGAGAGAGAGAGAGAGAGAGAGAGAGAGAGAATGTTTTATCACCTCCAGCAAAGAAAAATACCCACATGAAATTCTAGGATGGGAGGAAAATTCTATGGTGTGCACTCTACAGTGCTTCCTTTGAATTCTTCTGTTGGGTGGGCAGGATTTCAGCCCATATCTTGAGAAATCTGCTGGACACAGAAGACCATCTATGCTAAAACCCTGTATCAGCACACTCCAGTGCCCTTCTAAGCTTCCTGGACTCCTGTTCTGCCTCTGCACTGCCAGGGACCCCGAATGGGGACTCTGTTTGGAACTCTCAATAAGAGCAGTTCACAGAAAAGTTAATGTAGCTTCGAGATGCATCAGCTTTTTTTGTAGACTCTCAGATGGATAAAAGGGAGGAAGGAGAGATACTGTGTGTGTCCCCTCTAGCCTGGGCCCCACCCCATGCATTGATCTCTAGAGCTATGTCTTTACTACCACGGTAAGTCGACCTACACTATGCAACTCCACCTACATGAATAACGCAGCTGGAGTCGACATATCTTAGGTCGAGTTACTGCGGGGTCTACACTGCAGGGGGTTGACAGGAGAAACTCTCCGGTCCGGTACAGGGGTTGACTGGAGAGTGATCTGCTGTCGATTTGGCATGTCTTCACTAGACACACTAAATCGACCGCCGGTGGATTGATCTCAGAGCGTGGATTCCAGCTGTAGTGTAGATGTAGCCTAGAACTATGGAGAGTTCTTTGTGAAGTCGGGAAGATTGACTCATACATCCTGTTGAGGAATACTGGAGGGTTCCTTCCTTCTGTGTTTGGATCTCAGGGGGAACAATACCTGTTCCTCCTTGGAATATACTTTGTGAAAAAAAAATGTACAGACACAAGTTTTTAACTCTTTACTGCTGAAAGTAGCACACGCCTGCCTAACATGCACCTAATACCTAGCATGACCTAACACATACCTTCCTGTATGCTGTTCTGCAGGTGGTTGACGATAGCTGCTAGGATAGTAGATAGACTCATCACCTGGGCACACTGTGCTAGGCCTAAGGTAAATAGCTCATTCCAGCAGGCACGAACTAGGCTTGTGTTACAGTCCTGTCTATAAAGACACAAATCAAACAAACAATTCTAACAAGTATTAAACTCATGTTGGTATTATCCTATAGGTCTGACGTGTAAAATTATGGTTATAAATTATAATGACAGTATATTCTAGTCACCATAGTAACACGCAGATATTGACAAATAACAGAAATTAGAAAAAAACATCAACAAAAGTGCTTGGGGCTGGATGCATTGGCTATGAGAAATGATCTATGCCAAGTTATATGTCCAAAAATAAGTCGCTTGCTTTTGACTCAATTTCACAATACAGGCTCATTACCCACTATAATGCCAAGTCAGTCATCTTGTTTTTCATATTCTTCAAAAATGTAGAAAAATGCTATATAGTCTCTATACATTTTAAACATTTTATTATAAACTAATTAATTAACTTTATCTTTTAAAAATCAACCCAGTTGCAAAATGTTCCGCTTAATACTTAAATAATGACTTAATAGAAAAATATTCACTTACCCAAGTGCTTGAAAAGCAGGGATGGATCTAGCCCAGTGCATTGAGAGGAAAAGCAGCCGTGATGCTGACTCACAGATGTAATGTACATTAAGGTACTCTGGCATTGGACTAGGCATTGTTAGCTGCACGGAAATAAGAGTACAGTATCATCTGTACAGGTCAGACATAAATCAATGTTTATTATGAACGAAATAAACTTGAATAAAAACATGCAATCTGCATTCAGAAACTTTTGCTGAAAATTGCCATTTATCATGGAGTTAGATTAGTAAAACTTCAGCACATAACTCAGTAGTAGTGGTAAGAAGAACAGGCTGGGAATGGAGAGGTATGAAAGGAATAAGATGGGAAACCAAATGGGATGATTACTGTAAAAGTACTTTAATATTAATTCAACAACACTTATCCCTGAATTTTCATTACTGTGTGCAGCATCGTTAGCTTCACAATTACTATAAAATGGACGAGAATCAGATCTTAAACTAAGTGCAATTCTTTAAAATTACAACTTACTTAAAATCTATATTATTCTGGAAAAGCCATGCCATATGAATCTACACTTGCAAAAAACACAGTTTTACTTGAAGTACACAGATTAGCTTTCCTTTACATTGCTTATTTCGTTATCTTGATGCACTTTGCCAGCAAGAAGGAACATCCTTACTGGTTTCTCCCATACAACATATCTAAAAGATGTGCTTGCTCAAATTCACTTGAAGATACAGCTGCTTCTAGGTGCAATCCTTTCTGCAATTCCATAACAACAGTTTGCCAAATAATGACTATCAAGAACATAGTTGTAATCCTTAAAAAATGGCCCAAATTTCAACATCCTTGATGTGAGGATGCCTCAACCAACCAAAGTCGAGAGTTCAAAATATTTAATAACAATGTATATGAATTACACATTTGATAGTATTTGTTATATTTAACACTATAAGTGATTCACAGTAGTACTGTATGTAAATCTAAAACAAACATCATCCCACTGTCAACTGACAGGTCCCAAGGAGAGTGCATATGCAGTGCTCCAGGATACAAAGTGCAAGGGAAATGTGGAAATATTTTATTATGTCCTTAACAACAATAGCTAGTATACTAGACAATACTGACTATGGTAAACTACAACGATAAAAAAAAACACAATACTAAAATTATTCCAAGTTATGTCTTTGCCAAAAGATATTTGACGAAGCACCCACCTTAAATGTGACATGTGTATCTGTAAGCAGGGGTCCTTCCACTTCAATGATTGGTGTTGACTGATCTCTGCTGATTACGTGAATATTCCCTCCTCCTGCAGGATCCATCCCATCTGCCAAGTTCTGAGCTACTGTGCCATCTGTGGTATTAAGTGCTTTAGCTAAAGTATCAAATGCCCTGCAAATAAATGAAGAAACAATACAAGTTTATTTCCTTATAACCATTAACAAATTTGGAGTAGAGGGCAAATCAAACACTACAAGTTTTTCCATCTAGAAGATAAGCCAGAAACTTTTTGGCACAGATTCTGGGCCAGATTCTCCAATACACTGTTCTTTTGCTCTGCTCAGGCAGTGTGAAGGGGCCAGGTAGGTTCTGGCCATATATGTCTGATGGAAAATTCCCTTGCAGAGAGGAATTCTCCCCTGGCATAAGTCCTGCCCCAGCTGCTCTTTCTTATTCTAGTAACTGTGGCTCCTGCACTGCTCACCCACCTTCCTCTTTCTTACCTTGAGGTTTCATTACAAGGATCCTCCACTGGCATAAGGTCTCTTGGGGATGTTATGGGAATGGCATATATTTAAGCAGTCCCTAGGCTTCTTTCTAACTAAAACTGCAGCTGGGCCAGTGCAAAATCAGGGAAATGCAACCAGCTCCTTGAGGTTACCCCACAACTCCACTCCCATAATGACCGGAGCTCAGACTTTGAGGAGAATTGAGCCCATTTCATACTCATATTCACATTATGGTATTTCATAATGCTGTTATGTTTACACATTAACTATTTATTCCTTGGGACCCAGATTTAAAAAGTATAAAGTTGGTATCAGCAGAAGCAGCCAGGTGCTCTGCACTTTTAAAAATCAGTTAGCTTATTTAGGAGTCTAAAGATAGCTTTTATTTTTAAAAATTTTAACCTAGGAACTTATATGGAAAAGAAGGGATAGAACTACTTTAAAATCCAACTTTTTCCTGTTTTCATACATTAGCATTACATATTACCATTTTTGAGGGGAAAAACAATTAAAAAAATGGAGTTGCAAGATTTTACTTCCGTTTCCTGATTTTGAAATAAACAAGAAATTGAGATAACTTTGGAGATCTGGGCTTCAAATTCTGCCTTGGATTGCCATAAAAGACAAGGTTTGTTGATGTCAACCTAATCCCAATTTTTTCCACATTACAAATCACATTGTCAGTCTTGTCTTAGGGAAAATTTAAGAGTAAATCTGGAGACATTAAAGGCCAGGACTGAAGTTCATGACAATTGTGTGGGAGAAGCTTGCACACCATCTGCCTGTACTATACTTGACACAGCACTGTAGCTATTATTTCATTACTTTCACAAACACTAAAAAAACGTGCACACTCAAAGTAAAAAACTGAAATAACACAAAACTGTTATCGATTTTCAGCATTTTTGAAGGAAAGATATTTGTGTGTCACAAACCAGTTATCTTTTCCTGTAACTTATTAAATATCAAATACAGCCCTGCTTTATTATACTGCATTTGTTACTAAATAGGGGAGAGCATCTATAACAGTAAAATGAATGAAAAGAGTTCTTCAGAGTAGCAGAAGTTCTGGTCAATAGCAGCAGCCAAACATGGACAATTAACAAAATTATACAGTGAGTTAAAAAGGTCATTACTAGTGTGGCATGAATCTATAATGTATATGTTCACCTTCCAAATAAGCTGCCAAAGTAAATTCATACCGAGTGATCTCGCTTGCAGATTGATCCTCTTGTTGGATTTCAGAAGTATCTCCATTATTAAGTGACTCACTGAGGCTGGCAAGGGATGTTACAACATTTGCCAGTGTTCCTAAAGCACCCTGACTTGTCTCAGCCTACAAAGAAAGAAACCATATTAATGGATCAAAATTATATATAGTTAGGTGAAATGCTGTATGTAATGTAATCACTTCATAATTATTAAATCCTCTGTATCTCCTTCTTCTGTTCTCACATAGGTTTCACTTCCTCCTGAATATCCACAGTGAAGGACAGTGGTTGACATTTGGCTAAGGATAATCATTAAATTCTCCAAAACCTTCTCTCCTGACTTTTGGTGTGTTTTTTTGTGATGGATCAACTACAGGGTTATCAACCTAAATTCACGCATAATTATATCTGGGGAAAAAAAGTATGTCCCCCTGAATCAGATATGCTGAAGATGAAAAAGATCTTCTAGATCAGTGGTTCCCAAACTAGGGCCACCGCTTGTTCAGGGAAAGCCCCTGGAGGGCTGGGCTGGTTTGTTTACCTGCCGTGTCCGCAGGTTCAGCCGATTGCGGTTCCCACTGGCTGCGGTTTGCTGCTCCAGGCCAATGGGGGCTGCAGGAAGGGCGGCCAGCACTTCCCTCGGCCTGCACCGCTTCCTGCAGCCCCCACTGGACTGGAGTGGCAAACTGCGGCTAATGGGAGTCACGATCGGCTTTCCCTGAACAAGTGGCGGCTCTAGTGTGAGAACCATTGTTCTAGATCATCCATTCTCTCTCTCCCAAAATATAGGATTTGTTTCAGCACACAGTGGTATTATCACCTCAAACTACATGTTACAGAAAGGCAACAACAACCTCAGGGCGGCCTGCAGCAACCTCCCTACTCCATCTTCCTCCTCAGGGGACAATAATCCATGAGTGAATCTCCACAGACAGAGCCACTAGACCCGCCCTCCTTTCCACTTGTGGCACTGTGGAGGTCTCTCCAATTTCTAATGCCCTCTACCCTTTTGTAGTAGGACAGCAACCGTTTGGCCGAGGTAAGGACCTTTTGTGACTGCAAAGGGGTCAGAAAGATTTCTTTTTAAAAATATACCCAAAATAATTTAGTAAATAAAATGTAAGATTTGTAATAAAATGAATGGAATATTACCTTGGAGTCTGTAGCTAGCAGGACTGTACCATCATCCCGTATCAATGGCTGCTGAATATTCACAAGCATTCCTGGATCAAGAAGACCTGTTGACCTGTTCAGACATATAAAGAATCTAAGAGTGAACCTATTTCAGTGCAGTATAATGAGGATTACTCTTATTGGGTTCTCCGTTTTGTGATGTTGAGAATTTATCCATCAGAATTTGGTCCTGCTGAAAACTATTTCCAAAAATTTGTGTCCTGGAAGAAACTGCACTTTAACTGGAGGGTTGGTGATTTTGCCACTGCAAATGAATGCCTTTCTTTCTTTTGCTAAAGTGCTGGTGATTTCTCAACCTAATTTCCCTCTCATTAGTTTTTCGATTTGATTTCTTCTGTCATGCTAGCAGGTGTTGTCTTCTTTATTACAACCAGTATGCCATTATTAGCTATGTAAATTTGCATGGAACCTTCCAGAGGATCATGCCCCAAGTAAATGGCATTCCAAGTGAGACAGGGCAAAGACACATCAGATGAAGAAGTGAGGTAAAGAAAGAACAATGTTTACATAAAACCACATATCCCAATTTTACTTAAACTTTGTCCTTCTCTTTCCATGCCCCTTGTCTAATGTTCTTTCTCCCTTTTCCATACCTAACTTAGGGCTTGATCTATGAAGTGCTTTGTAGTCAATAAGTGTAATTATGATGTATGTTATTTATATAGCATGATAGGTTTGCATGGCACAATATAGATCAGGGGTAGGCAATCTATGGCACGGGTGCTGAAGGCAGCATGCGAACTGATTTTCAGTGGCACTCACACTGCCTGGGTCCTGGCCACTGGTCCGGAGGGCTCTGCATTTTATTTAATGTTAAAGGAAGCTTCTTAAACATTTTTAAAACCTTATTTACTTTACATACAACAATAGTTTAGTTATATATTATAGACTTATAGAAAGAGACCTTCTAAGAACCTTAAAATGTATTAATGGCACACGAAACCTTAAATTAGAGTGAATGAATAAAGACTCGGCATACCACTTCTGAAAGGTTGCCGACCCCTGATATAGATGAATAATGCATGACAGATTCAGGCCTCAGGGAGTTTATCATCTCAGGGCCTGGCACTGAAATGGTAAACTCCCTGAGGCAGGAACTTGTCGTGCATTATTCAACTGTGTTATGTCATGGAAACGTATGGTTCTATATAAATAACAGATACATGATATTAACAATAATACCTATTGATTATAATGTGGTTATTAGAGTTGTGAAGGAGAACATATCTTGCATGTGCCACAAAAAAAAAATATAAAAGAGCAAAATGTGTTTGACCGCAGTATTTATCAGACACTTAGTTTCACACATAACACAAATGAAAATATTTAGCAGCAAATTTTCAAAGGAGTTTCCAGTCCAGCCTTCCAAACTGCTATGGCATTTTTTTTTGAAGTCATTGCATATGTGCATCAAATATTCAGACTCCTAAATGCCTCAATTCTTATTGCAAATACTATCTGCACATATTAATTGTGCTCTAGAACACACAAAACTTGTACCAGAAAAAATTGTGCATACAATTGTGTCTACTTTTGAAAACACGGCCTTTAAACTAGATAGCTATTTTCTATCTATGTTAGGCTATATAGTATTCATTACTATTGTATCCAAATGTATTTCCATGCCCATTTGTTTGGAGATATCTGAACCCTCAAAGAATAACCACCATCATGTAAGAGGAAACTTCCATTCTAGAATTAAAAAGAGGCCATACTTTTGGGGCCTGATCCTACATCCCCCTGGAGTCCATTGGTTATAAAACTGACTCCACAAGACTCTTGTCTAAAGGCATCTTAAACAGACCCATTTAACACCTAAAAACTTACCGGGCACCATCTTTATCTGCTACAAATGTTGGTGTTGCTATGAGAGGGCTTCTTAGGTCTTTCCTGATATAGATTTTTTCAGTTGAAGCTGCACAGTTGGTTGGTTTCTCCCGTTGCACATCAAAGGGCTTTCTTTCACTCTGAACAGCTTCATCAGAATAGAAAAATATAGATTTGAAAGGAAATAATTCATCCAAAAACTAAAGTAAAGGAAAATCTTAAAGCAGGATTTCAGTTTGCATGAAATGTGTTGGTTCATTTCAGTTCAATGCAATATTGGAAATTCAGTATGATAACTGAAGAGACATAGGCCCCCGTGTTGCAATGCACTTAATCACATGTTTATTAAATAAGAAATCAGTGGGACTAATCATAGTCTTAAGTGTTTTGTGGGATTAGGGTCAGAGCTTGCTACTGCTCTGCATTTAACCAAGTAAGCATTCAGGAAGAAACGTTTTCACACTACGATTTTGAGGAAAGGAATATGTAGATTTTAGACCAATGATATTTCTTGAACATTTTATTTAAAAAATCAATGCTAAAATTCATAGTAGGCAGACTAAGAGGAAATGTTTGCACTGCTATATGGCAGAAAAACATTTACTGTCTAGGCACAGTGGATCTGTAAATGATTTAAAGATAATGCACACATCTAGCCAGTTAAGATGGTCTAGTGGGCTCCTAAAAAAATCTCTCCAGGATTAAAAATACCCCCCTTTTAAAGTGCAGGGAAAAAGGCTTATTGTTCAAGGTTCTAAAAGGGATATGGATGACTCTCAAGCAAAAGAATCAGAAAACAACATTAATGTTTTGATTTTAAAGAAAATGAAAATTATTCCCCTGTAATATTGGGTCATCATAGTTGAGTGGACTATGCATGGGACTGGCAGCCAGGAACTCCTGCCACTAATTTGCAGTGTGGCTTTGGGCAAGTCATTTAACTACATGGTGCTCATTTGAAACATTTTCTCAAAAATTGGGATATTAAAACTAATCTTCTTCGCAAGGGTGTTGTGAGAATTAGTAATATTTGTACAACACTATACATACAGATAGTGCACAATATGAAATATAAAGCATTATATAAGTACAGAGCATTACTCTAGTATTATTGTACCAGTCATACATTCATACAGCAATCAGCTATAAAGCAGTTCTTCTTCGTGGCCTCATGAATCTAACTCACCTCCAACCAGCCTTCCCACCTTAACAAAAATAAAATTTAGAAATAAAAAAAAAATTCCCCACTGACTGGGGACGGAGAGAAAATTATCCTAATGTTTGTTAGCAATCATAAGGCCCAGAAACTAGGTTATGAACATGACATAAATACTGTACCTTGTATAGAAAGGATTTGCTGTATTGTTTATTAACATTGGATTAAGTTCAAATGATTGCCAGTGCAAATAATTCACATTTATTAACCAGAAGCCTGATCCACTGTTCACTGAAATCAATGGGAATCTTTTCAACTGATTGTAATGGACCCTGGATCAACGTCTAGAAATGCAGCAGCATCTGCAGTTTGCCACTGAAAGTGGCATTGGGACATTTTAAACTGCCAGCTCAAAAGAGCCCTATAGCTGGCACAGCTGGCCATGGGAGGCCCATCCCAAGGTAGAAGGATCCTGTTATGGTGTATAGCTAGCATAATAGCTTCTCTGCCACCAATGTCTGGCATTGCCAGTGACAGAGGGCATTGCCAGTGATAAGGCAGTGGCTGGTGCTTCTCTGTGCCCCAGAGATCCCAGATGGTGTAACAGCCCTTTAGGCCCACTGGCAGGCAGAGAAATTCAGAGCAGTTTTCTGACTGTTCTAATTTACATGGAGGGGGAGATTGGCACACAACTAGCCCAGGACCAAGAGAAAACAAAGATGTCTTAAAGACATCTTTGTACCTCCCTCTTAAGCTGCATTGTATACTCTTTGATGACAGCCTTTGACTCCAGGTCCTTTAGAGTTAAATAATTTAATATTCACAATAAAATAATCCCAAACTTGTAAAGAAGGTATTGGAATAAGATTTGCAATGAATATAAAATGTAGCTTTATGTCTTTTCTTTTAATAAAACAAATTTGGGGTAAGTACAGTGTTACGCAATAGTATGCCACAAAGGTAGAGAACATTGCACCTCATCTCACAGAACATAATATGCCTTATTTAATGGGAAATCTGCCCCAAGTGCAATTTATGGTACATTATTCTATAACAGGAGAAATAAACCTCAAATCTGACAGCAAAACAAATCTATCCATACAGAAGAAGTTATTCTAAAATGAGGCCAGAGAGTTTCAGAAGGGACCAGTACATCATCTAGTCTGACCTCCTATATATCACAAGCCATCAACACCACCCAACATTCACACACTAAACCCAACAACCAAAACTAGACCAAAACATTACAACCCACAGGAAACTACACAAACATGTGCCACAGGCAGAAAATAGGAGTGTCATTCTCCATTACAAACACTGTAGTTGTCAAATGCACTAAAAGTGAGGCTCTATATATCCCTTCTTAGGGGATGTGCTATAATATCACACGTAAGAGATTGATTTCAAATTATTCATCGCTGTAGCTTGAACTTCCTCTACAAAAGTAACCAAATAACAGGTTTAGAAAAGAAAAATGTGAAGCAGACATTTGGGATGACAAAAACTCCTAACAAAGATACTTCCTGATCTGTATTCAAGAGAGTATTGCGGATAACTTAGAACTTGGTGTTTCACATGGACAGAGATAGAAAACTGAAAATACATTTAACTGTACCGATCATCTACATATTTATTACTTGGTAGACAAAGTATCAGTTTGGGTAATGAACACTCACATTCCATCTTCATGCCCATCTCTAGGCATTTCTTAAGCCTACAAAACTGGCAACGATTCCGATGGTGTTTATTGATGATACAGTCCTGGTTGCTACGACAACTGTAGGTCAAATTCTTCCTTACACTCCTTTTAAAGAAACCTTTGCATCCCTCGCAACTGACAGCGCCATAGTGACGACCTAAAGGAAAAGGGAATGCATGTGCAGCTCAGTTATCACAAGGAAATGATTTATATTTTTAATACCGACATTTTATTTATAGCAGGAAGAGCCTATTGACAAATCACACCTTGATTTGTTTTATATTCCTGGTTATTCCTCATATCTGCAGGCATTGATGGTGAAAGCACTATTCTAGTCTGATGTCATAGTTTTGTTTTGCGTTTCTTTCAGGAGATCCTCCAGGATCAGCCCATTTCCCACCATCCACGAAGAGTATGTATAATAGGAACACTCACTTCAGCCCAGGACTAATGGTTCCTCTTGGAGTCGATCAGTGTAGCTACATAATTGCTAATGAAGTCACATGCATGGATACAAAATATATAAAGGATATTACATGCAAAAACAACATTAACATTAGAATTGCAAGTCAATCACTCAAAACATAGGAAATTCCAGAATAAATGTTGTCTAGGCGACATTAATTCAGACCCTTTTGCATATGCATTATGATACTGCCTTTAATTACATGATCACATACTACTTTTTTCACAGGACCCCACCTCATTTAGTGCGTTGAATGGATGGAAAGTGCTCACTGAGCAGTTGAGCAAACTCCCTGCACTGTACTCTCAGCTCAAGCTTGCCCAGGAAATGAAAGAGCACTGGACCCCAAACTTACTCTCAGAGACAGGAGTGTGTGGTCAGGCCTAATGTTTGGAGCCATGAAGGTAGCCAGACCTGGAGGTTAGACTGGAGCCAAGCTGGAGTCAAGGATCAGGAGGATTACAGGATTCACTGAGGCCATAGTTAAGAGCAGAGCTGATGGACAGTGACGGAATCAAAAGCTGAATGCTAGAGCCCATGGGTGAGCCAGAGTTGTGGTCAGGAAGCCAGGGGTGCCACGGATGCAGAAGGGCAGGGGCTGAAGCAGTCACAAGAGCAGGCTGGGTAGGAAGCAGGAACTTGCACAACTGTGGACATGGAACATGTTGAGCACCCAGCGAGCTCTGTTGCTGTGTTAAATAATAGGTAGCTACTCCCCTGCACCAATCAAGAAGCGCAATCAATCTTCTCCCCTCCCCTACTCCACTAAGATCAGCTGTGTCTAGTGTGTTGCTAAGACACTGACCATGCTGCAGCTGGCTCCCTGACACTTGCACTCCTCACATTGTGTTGTTGCTAGTGGGTCAAAAGTGAACGTTTTCTTGGCAGTACTGGAGTTCAGACTAGTATTGGTTCAAGGAGGGTTTAACTAGTGTGATACCAAGCACAGCTTGCCATAATTGAGGTCAAGTATCATGTCATTTAACTTACTTGTTCATAATTATGTTCAAACCACAAGTATAGCAGCCATAGGTGGTTATAGCCAACACATTTTTGTACTGTAAATTCATCCTCTTTTGACCGAGTCTCAATTGCTATTCTCACTATACATAAACACATCGTCACTCCATCTTTACTAGTAACATGTCTGTTACAAGAGTATATTTGCTTACCTGACGCTTTATCTCCACAAACAACACAATATTCTACTACTTGTGGTCGCTGGACATCAGCTTTACCCAACAAACGTTCCACTGAAGCAGAGTCTGTCACAATCTAAAACAAAATGCCAGAACAGTTAAGGTGTTGCTTTGATATATCACATCAAATCAAGCTCTAAAGAGATTTCATATTCAGATCAACTGATTGGCTAAGCATTGCTAACTCTTGCAGGTTAGCACTTGCAATAGAAGTTGTAAATCTTTTGTAAATCCCATTAGGCACCTAAATACCTTTATAAATTTAGTCTGGAAGCCTGGTTTAGGCAGAGGCCTGTTGCAGTTTGGAAAGAGAGAGTCCAGTCTGAGAGTTTAGCTTAGGCAGAGGCCTGATCCAGAACTGAAAGATTTATTCCTGATTGGGGCTCATCTTAAGCAGAGACCTTCTGCTTTAGCCTTCAAAGACTGGGGGCTTGTCTACATAGAAAAATTTCTTCATTCTGCAATAACTTAAGTGTAATAGCTATACTGAAATAACTTCCCCATAAAGATAATTTTATTCTGGAATAAGAGTGCCTTTTTCCAGTTTATCTTAATCAACTTCCAAAGTGGATTAAACTAAATCAGAAAAAGGAATTTATATATTATAAAATAATATCTGTGTTTTTTTCTGCTCCTCCTGTTTCACTGATTTTGAGCCTCTGATGCCATTCACATAGGTAGATCACTGTGTGACAATGCACTTCATCTCAGGAGCAAATATTATCATTTGGATAGCTAACTGGTCACTTGGCACTGTAAATCAGATAGCTAAACATCTAACTGCTAATACTTATACCTGCAATAAAGTGTAAGTACAAAAAAAAAGAAGGTACAAATTTTGTGGACACAAATTTTGCTCACAAGAGGGAACACAGCCTTTTGAAAATATAAGCCTGTTCAGTTTTGTTTTAAAGTTATTACTCCTCTTTTTAGACACCATAAACAAAGTATATCCACTAGATTTGTAGTTCCTATAAAAATAGAGGGCCAGATCGTCAGTTGGCATAAATCAGCATTTCTTTATTGACTTCAATGGAGCTATGCTGGTTTACAGCAGCTGAAGACTTGGTCCACAATGTTTTGGGCACCTCACATTAGCTCTATTTCATTCACACTCCTTTTAGAGCAGTGGTGGGCAACCTGCGGCCCGCATGCGGCTCGTCAGGGTAATCCGCTGGCAGGAGGTGAGACAGTTTGTTTACATTGACCGTCCACAGGCACAGCCACCTGCAGCTCCCAGTAGCCATGGTTTGCCGTTCCCGGCCAATGAGAGCTGCGGGAAATGGCAGCCAGCATGTCCCTGTGGCTTGCGCTACTTCTCGCAGCTCCCATTGGCCAAGAATGGTGAACCACGGTCACTGGGAGCTGCGGGTGGCTGTGCCTGCGGATGGTCAATGTAAACAAACTGTCTCATGGCCTGCCAGTGGATTACCCTGACGGGCCGCGTGCGGGCCGCAGGTTGCCCACCACTGCTCTAAACGGAGTGTGAATGAAATAGATCTAATGTGATGTGCACAGGTTGCCCACCACTGTTTTAGAACTTTGTGGATATCATTCAATGATGCGAACATATAAACAAGAATGCTTGTCAAGACAAAGTGCTATATGAAAGGAAGTTAAATAATGCAATAATATAAAATTCTGTTCAGTTCAAACTACAGGATGAAAATAGTCCATCCTTAACCCTTTCCATACCAATAAATCAGAGGCAGGATTAAACCTAAAAGAGAAGAAAAGGGAAGAGAGGGGAAAGGAAGAGAGAGTGGAAGGAGGGAAGTGAGAGAGTATAATCCAATAAAACTCATAATTTTTTCATGGAATCAACAAAGAAGTTAATCCTGACAAAATTAATCTCTCTGACAAAGTTTTTAAAAAACATTTAAAAAACAGCTTTAAATTAATTATGTTTCTTAATTTAAAAAATTTAAACTTCCAACCACATACAGGACTCAGGTTATACTAGCACAGTGCTTGCTTTTATTGGCTTTTATTAACTGGGGCATAGAATCAGTGTATTATAATATGTTGCAGACTATTGTAGTACTGGAAAGAAACAAGGTCTCATCTTTAAATATTCACTTATAGTTCATGTTAACTCCTAGGAATTGTTGTTTATTTTGGTACAGTGTTTCCACTGTTTTTGTGCTGAATATAAAATGATTATTTTTGTTTCTTTTATGGGTCTGTCTGTATTTTAATGCCCAGATCATCCCATTAAATACAGACATTAAATAAAATTATGATTCAAAACAGGTTTTCAGCTTCAAAATTACATACACAGAAAGTTTAGCTTTTAGAAAACTATCAAAATTTCTAGGGGGTTAGAGCAATTATACAATTAAATAAAAAGAACAGGAGTACTTTAGAGCAATAACAAATTTATTTGAGCATAAGTCTCTAAGGTGCCACAAGTACTCCTGTTCTTTTTGTGGATACAGACTAACACGGTTGCTACTCTGAAACCATACAATTAAATCTATTTAAATCAATAATTGACGGATGATAGCCTGTTTTAATTATTGTATTTACCTGAATTCTGCCTGGTACAATGTTGTCAGTGGTAGTAAAGATAAGTTGCTTGGCATTAGATGTTTCAGGTGCTGCCAATATCACCTTTCCTGTTCCAGTTCCATCTGGACTGGTCAAGATAAACTGTTGCTTCGGAGACACTGATGAGTCCACTGCTGTAACTATCTGGATTTTCTGTCCTGTTTGCTGATCTGTCACAATCTGCAACAAATGTTGAAGGATTTTATAAGGCATAATATAAGATTTAACATTCTAAAATCTTTGGTTCTATCTCAGAATTATATCTTATTACCTGATAATGGCTCTTCACTGCCTTGCAACTTACAGTCATTTATACTTGTGCAAAATAAGTGTAAATGATGACACAAAGTGCAAGGCAGTGGAATCAGGCCTTTATGTATACATAGTGCTTCTGCAGAGAATGGTACTTGTGGAATGGGAAGCATTGGTGATATGAAAGGTGAGGAAGTAGCTGGACTATGGTAAATCACATTAAACAGGTCAAGAAGGAATCTCTCTAATATGTAAACAGTGAGGTGGCAAAAATTTGCAGATGATACAAAATTACTTAGATAGTTAAGACCCAGGCAGACTGTAAAGAGCTACAAAAGGATTTCTCAAAAGTGGGTGACTGAGCAACAAAATGGCAGATGAAATTTAATGTTGATAAATGCAAAGTAATGCACACTGGATACCATAATCCCAACTATACATAAAAAATGATGGGGTCTAAATTAGCTGTTACCACTCAAGAAAGAGATCTTGGTGTCAATGTCGATAGTTCTCTGAAAACATCCATTCAATGTGCAGCAGCAGTCAAAAAATCAAATAGAATGCTGGGAATAATTAAGAAAGGGATAGATAATAAGCCAGAAAATATTATGTTGCCTCCATATAAATCCATCCATATAAATACTGTGTGCAGATGTGGTCATCCCATCTCAAAAAAAATATATTGGACTTGGAAAAGGTTCAGAAAAGGGTAACAAAAATGATTAAGGGTATGAAATGACTTCCGTATGAGGAGAGATTAATAAGACTGGGACTTTTCATCTTGGAAAAGAGATGGCTAAGGGGAGATCTGATTGAGGTCTATAAAATCATGACTGGTGTAGAGAAAATAGATAAGGAAGTGTTGTTTACTGCTTCTCATAACACATGAACTAGGGGTCACCAAATTAAATTAATAGGCAGCAGGTTTAAAACAAATAAAAGGACGTATTTCTTCACACAATGCACAGTCAACCTGTGGAACTCCTTGCCAGAGGATGTTGTGAAGGTCAAGACCATAACAGAGTTCAAAAAAGAACTAGATAAATTCATGGACGATAGGTCCATCAATGGCTGTTAACCAGGATGGGCAGGAACAGTGTTTCTGGCCTGTTTGCCAGAAGCTGGGAATGAGCAACAGTGGATGGATCACTTGATGATTATCTGTTCTAGACATTCCCTCTGGGGCACCTGGCACTGGCCACTGGCGGAAGACAGGATAATGGGCTAGATGGACCTTTGGTCTGACCCAGTAGGGCCATTCTTATGTTCTTATGTGATCCAGATAGTATAAAATGAATACCAATGAAATACAATGGCCAAGGTTCTTATGTTCACCTAAGTGAAAAATATGTAACATATTGTACAAGGTTATGTATGATCAAGCACATATCCAGTACACATACACAGAAAATCTAATCTGACATTATAATAAAGTTTCCTCACTTAAAGAATTAAAAGTGAAAGTAAAAATACTTTGGAAAACTCTATGAGGTCAAACTCATCCATTCTGAAAAAGGGAAACGTATTAGTAAACTGTGAAACTAGCCTCAATACTAGAGACAGAGAGGCAAGGTGAGTCAGGTAATATCTTTTTATTGGACCAACTTTTGCTGGTGAGAGAGACAAGTTTTCGAGCAAACAAAACTCTTCTTTGGGTCTGTGAAAGTACTCTGAGTGTCACAGCTAAATGCAAGGTGGAACAGATTGTTTAGCATAAGTAGTTAGCACATTTTCTAAGGGACCATTACAGGTAGAGTGGCCCGTTAACATCTCTGCAGCCATAGGACAAAAAGAGGAGGTTAGTGGGCTAGAGATTGTTGTAATAAACCATAAATCCAGTGTCTCTGTTGAGTCCATCATTTTTAGTGTCTAGCAGAGTTATGAATTTAAGCGCTCAGGCTTGTCTTTTTGTGTTGTGCACACAATACTAGAGACAGAAAATGAAAAGCATTCCACCTCATGACTATAGCTGAGATTTCTTCTATTTTGGTTAAAAATAAATACCAATTTCAAAATATTTTGTGTTTGTGTAGTTAATTTACAATTAAGGCTTCTATGCTAATCTGACCACTTGTGTGAATAAAGTTTCGTATCTCAGAACACATAATCTTTATTGAATAAACATATTATCATCACCATTAAAAAAAAATCTAAGCATATGGAACAGCCAATTATGATAATTAAGGAGCTCACTAGGCAAAAAATCTCTAGGCTATCTTGCTGCTCCACAGAGATGGGAATTGTTCTTTTCCCATTCCAGTATTCTCTCACAGCATGGACTGGTGGTTCCTTTAGAAGCAGTAGAGATATGAGGAACAAGATTAATTGTTCTGCCCACGTGAGCCATAACTAAAGTTATGCTGGGAGGAGCTGCACTATGAACTTCAGAATGTCCTAGTATTCTTCAGTCAAACATGTTGAGGTGGTGAGATATATGCTAATATTGTAGATCTGCTAGATAAAAATGGTTTCTTGCTATTGTTACCTAACCAGAAATGTGTCTGCAAAGGAGAATCCTTCCATAGTGATAGAATCTAGAGAGTAAGGCTAGGTCTACACTGGGGAGGAAGGTCAACCTAAGATACACTACTTCAGAGCTGAAGTCGGGGTATCTTAGGTCAATTTACCTGGCCGTGAGGACGGCGGCGAGTTGATCGCTGCCGCTCCCCCATCAACTCCGCTTCCGCCTCTCGCCGCAGTGGAATTCCAGAGTCGACGGCAGAGTGATCGGGGATTGATTATATCGCATCTACACTACACGCAATAAATCGATCCCAGATAGATCGATCACTACCCACCGATCTGGCAGGTAGTGTAGACATACCCTAAGACAGTGAAGAGGCATAAATTTTCCTTTCCTAGATTTAGAGGGAAAATATAGGCAAAAAATATATATATTTTATACACACACACACACACACACACACACACACACCACAGGACAACTCTCAGTGCCTATCTACAAATGACAATCACAGAATCTAGAAATGTAGGGCTGGAAGGGACCTTAAGAAGACATCAAGTACTATGCTCTGCAATGGGGCAGGACCAAGTAAACCCAGACCATCCCAGACCTAGACTGTTTGTTCAATCTATTCTGAAAAACTCGTAAAGACGGGGATTCCACAACCTCTCTTGGAAGCCTGTTTCAGACCTTAACTACTCTTTTACTTGAAAAGTTTTTCCTAATATCTAACCTATATATCCTTTGCTGAAGATAAAACTCATTATTTCTTGTCTTCCATCAGTGATCATGGAGAGCAATTGATCACAGTACTCTTTATAACAGCCTTTAACATTTTTGAAGTCTGTTATCGGGTCCCCCCATAGTCTTCTTTTCTCAAGTCTAAATAATTGCCAGTTTTTTTTAATGTTTCCAAACAGGTCAGGTTTCTAAACTTTTTAATCAGTTTTGTTGCTCTCCTCTAGACTTTCCCCAATTTCTCCACATCTTTCCTAAAATGTAGCACCTAGAACTGGATGTGTTACTCCAGCTGAGGCATCACCAGTGCTGAGTAGAACAGGACAATTACCTCCTATGTCTTACATACAACACTCTTGTTAATACTTCCCAGAATATTAGCCTTTTTCTCAAGTGCATCACATTGTTGACTTATACTCAATCTGTAAAAGCAGCAGAGTCCTGTGGCACCTTATAGACTAACAGATGTTTTGGAGCATGAGCTTTCGTGGGTGAATACCCACTTCATCGGATGCATATTAGTCTATAAGGTGCCACAGGACTCCGCTGCTTTTACAGATCCAGACTAACACGGCTACCCCTCTGACACTACACTCAATCTGTGATCCATTATAACCTCCAGATCCTTTTCATCAGTATTATCACATACCTAGTTGTTCCCCATTTTGTAATTGTGCATTTGACTTTTCCTTCCTAAGTGAAGTAATTTGCACTTGATCTTTACTGAATTTCATTTTGCTAAATGCATACCAATTCTCAATTTTGTAGAGGTCATTTTGAATTCTAATCACTGAAAGGACCTCTGTGATATCTGGTACATTAAAAACAACAGCTCACTATAGTTTTCAAACATATTGTACATGGCTATGTACTGGACAATAGTTGAATGATGTTTGCTCTCATAATAAGGGCCCCATTGACTGAGTTATTTAAATTAAAGATTTTACCTGAATGCGCTGTGGTGAAGCTACAGAAGAGTCTGTAGAGATAATCTGGATACGTTGAGAGGGGCTGGTCATCACTGGAGATTCAGATAATGATGTCTGAACAGTCTGTACCTGTAAATAACAAGATAGAAATTTCACTTCATGTACTGTTATAACATAGTGGACATTTTTTATCTTAAACATTATACAACTCCATCATGGATTGCAGGAAATTATGGGCAGGTCAATTATTTTATGACAATAGATGCTGAGAGTCAAAAAGTTAAAGCTGTATAACCACTAAAACAGAAATTGTCAACTTCATATGTCAACATATACAATGTAAAATAATACCCTTAAATCAAACTATTAAGTTGTCAAGCAGCATTTTTCTTACTTTGTCTATCAGTAAGTTTCTCTTAATATCAATTGAAATTTTTTTCATTGGTTTGTATGTGTACTGTGTGAAACTGATGTTTACTGATAGTTGCCAGTAAAAATCTAATCTTTCCAAGTCTAGGTATAATATTACTTGATCACGCTTCTCAGAAGAGGAATACAACTTAAACAGTGTGGTCACTATTACTGAAATGAAAAAAACATATTTTTTCAACGTCCAGTTACTTACTTGATAAATCTTTTTTTGCTTCTTTTTAAAATAAAGCTTTTCAGCATATTAGTAATGATATTTTGTACTAATATATCACCTTTCATCTGAGGATCTTAAAATGTTTTATGAACAATGAAGTCCAAAATGTTCAGACTTGTTTGCCAAAAATTAGACCCCTTAATCAATACTCAGGTCCCTAACTAAAAGTGGCCTATTTTCCAGAAGCCTGAGTGCCTGACTCTCCCATTGATTTCAGTGGGAATGGCTGAGTGCTCAGCATCTAATAAATTTAAGGCTTTTAGTTAGGTATCTGAATATGGATTTAGATGCTTAATTTTAGGCAAACAAGCTTGAAAGTATTGGCTATGATCCTACATTAACCCTTTGGAGATAGGCAAGTATTGTTACTTTTATTTTACAGATGGTGAAAGCTGGGCATACAGAGGTTAGTGACCTGCAGAGTGCAGAGTTTTGAGACCACTGCTCTATCCACTAGACCAGGGGTTCTCAAACTGGGGTCGGGACCCCTCAGGGGGTCACGAGGTTATTACATGGGGGGTCACAAGCTGTCAGCCTCCACCCCAAACCCTGCTTTGCATCCAGTATTTATAATGGTGTTAAATATATTTGAAAGGGTTTTTAATTTATAAGGAGGGGAAGGGTTGCACTCAGAGGCTTGCTATGTGAAAGGGGTCAGCAATACAAATGTTTAAGAACCACTGCACTAGACCATGCTTTTAAAGCCACCCTCTCCAGTGTTGGAGATGGAAAAGAAAGACCTTTCTGTCTCAGATTCCATTCCTCCATCCTACCTTTTGTTATGTAGCTCCAAAATATCCTTGGGAGCCAAGAGGTGTCTTGACTCTCAGCCTGGACCTAAATAAAAAGGTATTTAGGGGTAAAGGAGAATGTTCTGGGGCAGTCCATACGCCTTGAATCTGCCCAAACTGGCATTCACCCCTTTTATTTCCCTGATCTTATGTAGTCAATCCAAAGTCTCTCATAATATCTAGTTAAACTATGCAGCCTCCTTGGAATAAGTGGCAGCCTCATTTTCCAAGCTGTTGTGAGAGCAATTTTCAACTGCAGTGAGTGTTATTTAGACATTTATTTACAGTACAGTAGTGTTTGGATAAGCAATTCTACAAAAATGGCTTAGTGAAGTTTGAATTTTATTGTTTGCTCAATATGCAAGTGTAAAAAGCTGTTTTTTTAACTAATTATCGGTGCTGCAGACTTAGACCCACCTTCCTGCATATCATCACCAGAAATTAACATTAGGCAGCCAATTTATCTCCTTAGTTAAATATTTAATTACTATGATCCTCAGTGAGGATTTCACAGATGTAACGGAGGGTAAAAATTGACCCTCCAATTGGAATTCAGTTAACAATTCTGTTGGTGTGCGAAAACAAACAGATACCATTTCCCTCTACAATACCTGTCTGCATTGGCCCTGCTACAGGACTAACAGGTGTAAAATGCAGCATAAGTCCATTTTGTCACGTTAGTAAGCAGATCTGACTCTGGATACATGCAGGAAGCAGATCAGTTTCATAACAAGTGCTATATTTACAGTTAATTTTCAGAGCAGAAATTGATTTTAAATACAGTTGTTTGAGGTTGAAGGATGCCCCATGGATGCTTATGAAGTGCAGCTGTCTCCATCCCTGGAAGACTCTAGATATACTCTAGATGACTCTCAGAAGGATATGTAGGATTTAGGATGTTGGTGGCAGAATGTCCCATAGAAGATTTTGAGGATGAGGGCTTTAACTGAAGTAAGACTGAATGAAAGATGTTGGCTTGACAATCTTGAAGACTTCTATTAGTCCACAGAACTTATACAGCACAGGCAATGCAAATTTGCACATGTACAACTCGGTCGATTGTGATTAAACCCCAACTCGGAGGAACCATCACAACAGGAAAGTTCAGTCTCCATGTCCTATTCAGTCTTCACCCTTGTTGATGCAACTGCCAACAAGAGGAAACAATCAGTACTGATTTTGATTGTTGGTTATTTGAGGTAGACATTTTCCCACAAGGAAACAGACAAAGGCCTCCAAATGGATTTCACAACGGCCACTTAAGAGGCTATCTGATGGTAATGACTTAGAGGCCACGTCCAGACTAGGAATTAAAATCGATTTTAGATACGCAACTTCAGCTACGAGAATAACGTAGCTGAAGTCGAATTTCTAAAATCGAGGTACTCACCAGTCTGGACGGCGCTGCATCGATGTCCGCGGCTCTCCGTGTCGATTCCGGAACTCCGTTCGGATTGATGGAGTTCCGGAATCGATGTAAGCGCGCTCGGGGATCGATACACCGCGTCCAGACTAGACGCGATATATCGATCCCCGAGCAATCGATTTTAACCCGCCGATGCCGCGGGTTAGTCTGGACGAGGGCTCAGTCACAATCAACTTACAGATAAAAGGTTTCAGAGTAGCAGCCGTGTTAGTCTGTATCCGCAAATAGAACAGGAGTACTTGTGGCACCCAGTTCTCCCACTGGTTTTTGAATGTTATGACACAAATCTGACATCAGGAATCATAACATTCAAAAACCAGTGGAATAACACTTCAACCTCTCTAACCACTCAGTGACAGACTTGAAGGTGGCAATTTTGCAACAAAAAAACTTCAAAAACAGACTCCAAAGAGAGACTGCTGAACTCGAATTAATATGCAAATTAGATACAATTAACTTACGTTTAAACAGAGACTGGAAATGGTTGGGTCATTACACTAATTGAATCTATTTCCCTATGTTAAGTTCTCCTCACACCTTGTATGGGTCATCTCAATTATCACTTCCAACTTTTTTTTCTCCTGCTGATGATAGCTCATCTCAATTGATTAGACTCTTCCTGTTGATATGCATACTTCCACCGTTTCATGTTCTCTGTATGTATAAATATCTCCTGTCTGTGTGTTCCATTCTATGCATCCGAAGAAGTGAGTTGTAGCCCACGAAAGCTTATGCTGAAATAAATTTGTTAGTCTCTAAGGTGCCACAAGAATCCTGTTCTTTTTACAGATAAAAAGTGCTGTATGCCATTACTAATCCCCAGAGCCATCCAACACTGTTTGTTTTTGTTAAGATTTGCTTCAGTTCTAGGGACCACCAGGGCCTTTTAAAAACCATCTTACTTAATCTTACTTGGCTTATTTATATCTAAATATGAACTGGGCCTAGTATATAATTCCTCACTATTTGGAAGATGCTGTAGAAACATTTTCAAGCCTATTTGTGTTTAAGCCCAAATAACATTCACAGCCATTGTGTATCTATTATATATACTGTATATAATTCAGGACCTGGCTCTACAAACCTTCCACACAAATGATGCCACCTGAAATCAATGGGAATTCTACACTTGGATGGCTTGCAGGATTGAATCCCTTGGCTTACAGATAATGTAAAATATTTCAGGTTAAAATACTTTAAGTAAAAAATTTTAAAAATTCCTTTAGCTAGTTTCAAATTATAGAAAATTTTAGTACAAACATTAAATATACTTATTTCTGCTGCATTCACTAAAAATGGCTCTATTTTACATTTAAATTTTGCAGGTCAATAATTCATGATGTGGACAAATGCCTTTGCCTATTCTCAGAAAATTTAAAACAACGGTGAAAATTTGATTAGAAAATCACATATCATGAATGTGCAACAATATTTTTCACCAAAAAAATCTTAAAATATCGTTAACATATAGATTTGATATAGATGTGAGGCCACTGCTTTCATATTTCACATTGCAACAACTTCTCAAGATAAATTAATATAATTATAATTAGTTAATAAATATTTATGCAACAGAATGTAGTAGCTCCAGAGGTGTCATTACAATCTGTCAAATCAATAGTCTGCAACATGGTTACTTTTTTCAGTCACATGCTTTCTTGAGAGTAATTATTATTGATTCATTTTATCTTTTTGTAGAAAAACTGACAATATATTTTATATACATGGCATAATTTGAATAACTAATACTGTACATTATTATTACAGATGATACAAAATGACAATTTATTTTTAAAAATCCCCTTTAATCTACAAATTAAACAGTCAGTTAGGGAACTCAGATACTAAGGTGATATGGGCCATAGAAATAGACAAGACAGACAACCATAATAAGTACCTCATACTTAACTTAAATAAGGGTTACAGAAGATTCCAGTTTCTGCCATATCTATTTATTATAAACCAGCTGAGGCACAACTGGCCACAACTCTGCCCTTCTGATAGCTGTTCTTTCATCTTAATTAATTTAAAGCTTGAGATTCTTAGTTAAGTCGATCCCGATATTAAATAACACCTGTCACAAACATTATCACATACATTTTGAAGTGTTGATTAACTCAGAATCATATGTCAGTCCGTCCCTTCTTCTAACAAAATTCTATAAATTATGGGGTTTCTTAAATAGTCTTTAAACACACATTTATATTGTCCTGATGTAAGAGTCTGTAATTCTGTATTTACAGTGCATGACTGACCCTAATGGCTTCATATTAGCAATGCTGAGTGGAAATGTCTTTTCTGGAAATCTTCAAGAGGATAATTAAACACTATTTTAGTAGTTTTGGGACTTGTTCTTGGATTCACTATCTCGCTGAATAATCTTATTTAGAGATAAAACCATTGATTTTCCAAACTGAAATATATGAATCTATTCAATTTAAGTGATGATGACAGGTCCAAAAGCAGCAAGCTTACAAATTTTACCAAGCAATCTCAGAAGTACCTGTTGATCAAAGTTTGCATTGCTGGAGAACAGTTTACTATGCACCTAGTCATAAACTAAGTTTGTATAGAAAGTCTTAACCTTCTGTGACTTTTTGTGGTTAACACAAAGAATTAGCTTAGCTACTCTATGATTTAAACAAAAGAGAAGAACTTAAGGCACAAGTCAGAGATTACTGTATAATATCTCAGAGACAAACCTGTTAAAATAAACATTATTAACTGAATCATGCAGTTTCACTCTTTCGTGCTTGCAGTGCTAGGTAATACTGTGTAGTGTGGAAGTCAAATCCAATAAACTAAATCATGAAAGAGCAAGACAGTACCTCACATAATTATCTTTCATACATACATACACCTTTACTCTGTTATAACACCATCCGATAGAACACAAATTCGGATATAAAGCGGTAAAGCAGCGCTGGGGGGGAGGAGGGGCTGCGTGCTATGGCGGATCAAATCAAGTTCGATTTAACGCGGTTTCACCTATAACGTGGTAAGATTTTTTGGCTCCAGAGGACAGCGTTATATCAAGGTAGAGGTGTACACAGATTCCAATGGCACAAAATTGCAGGAAGTTGAATACAATTAGTAGGATCTCTCAATCACTGGCAGATATAGTATATCCTATAGCTGAAAACAAGATGTCTGACCAACAAACAATTAACTGTTAGTATCAGAAGGCTACTGGAAGATCTAATTTAATTGTAATTTCCTTATCCTGTGTGCCAAGTCATTAACTGAGATCCACACATTTTAAAAGACCTAATTTTTAGTTGTTAGGATCTTTTAGCTGTTTCATCCTCACCTGTGGAAGGCTAATCTTTTTTGAAGTATTTTAATTATCTTAGACCACAAAAGCACCTGGAGTCTACTCTTGCCCTGACATATGGGGATTTGCAGAGGCATGCATGAAATAATGTCACTATGCAAACAGGACCCTGTAAACTCTTTGGGGCAGGGTCAGTCTTCGTGTTCTGTATTGTATAGTGCATAGCAGACCATCTCACCTATTCACCATCAACACATAATTTGCCTGTGGGATTGTTTATATGAAAAAGCAACATTAGTGAGTATTTATGGGAATTATTTTTAACTATTTTAAAGAAAATTCAACAGATGGTAACAAGGAGAAAGCTAGTACAATATGATCAGCTAGGTGTCCACCTATAAGGGTTCTGTAGACCACTGGTGGACCACATTTTGAGAACCATTGCATAAGTGATATATTGATGTGTCATTTTCATTTTTCTTCAGAAACTGAAAAATATTTATGCACCTAAATTGATTAACCTGAAAAACAAAACACTATTTGGTCCCAAAAGCTTATGCTGTATCAATAAACGGTATATTGCATATTTTGTTTACTTAATTGCTGTCTGAATGTGTATCTTATATTTTAGGATTCTCTTTATGTCCTTATTAATGTACAGCTTCTTAAGGCTCATCTATATGATGCCATATGAAATAATGATCATTTTATATGCCTCAACTGCTGAACATTTCAGGTGCATTTACAGAACACACTTGCTGTGCTACGGAATATACCAGACACCTCTTACCATTCCACTCATTTCAATGAAATGTTAATGGTTGACAGCAGAACAGCATGTGTACTAGAGAATCAGAAGCACGAAAGGTTAGTTTTTCTGAAATAATCAAATTGTAGGATTGAGAAAAGATCCAGCAACTTCCTATAGCAAAGCTTAGTTTCTCCCCTAACCATTACCACACACATACAAAGAATTAGAATGTATAACACTAAAATGCTGTGTTACCACCCTAACCAATTAGTTATAACTATACAAGTTTTAAATATCTAATTGAAAAAAATACAACTCTAAAAATATATAACTTTTTTTAATGGATTTAAGTAATGTTACTATCAGAAACTGTCCAGCTTCTCTTCATATGGCTATTACGCAAAAATGTTTTTTCTACCATATTTGGCTGTAAGTAGAATTCAGCTTATATGAGAAAAATATTCTCAACAAAAAAGGTCTGTGAATATTTATTTGAGACAAATAACAGTTTTTCTTGATATTAAGTTTATTTTTAAGATGTGAGATCATAACTAGCATTCACTATTCAAATTTATAGTGCAAAAGACATCACACACTGTGGAACTTGTACTACATGTTTAAAGCAGCCACAGTGGAAGCTGTATAAACTGTAAGCAAAAATCTAATCCACCAACTTTAAGTACGGTAGGTATAATCTATTAGACAAAGAATGAAAATGAGTTTAAAAAAATCAAGGACTTCTAATTTTTGTCATTTTAAAAGAAAAATTATCAACTAATTAGAAGTCTATCAGTAGATGATAACATAAACAAAACAGGCCTTAAGTTGTAAGAAACTTCAACATACTCAATTTTAAACGTGTTTAATCAATAAGTATTTAAAAGTAATCATTAAATATTTTAACTAACATTTGCTCTGAAATTAATCCATTTGCTAAATAAAAGGCCTTTTCAAAAATAGATTTCTTTAAGCAAAATTAATGAATATACATAGTTCAAAGGAAGACAGAAAATCTGCTTCAATAACCTTTGTATTGTTTGCTTCCTGGTGCTCCCTAGCTATATTTTGTACAGACTCTAGTACTCACAGTGTCAAATCCTTCCTGCAGCTTTTTTACATTTTTCCTCAGCAAACCTCTCAGGCCAAAACAATCCAACAAGAATACAGAGGTCAATTACAATCTATTCACAGAATTTGCATCCAGGTTCTATTAGCGAAGATTCCAATCACTGAAACCAGACAGAATTGTTTAAAAATGCCCTCTCTGTGACCCTGCTTCTCTGAAGGTCAAGTGTACTATCACTCCCTGTAACCAAGGAAGCAGAATCGACGTGTTCCTGCTGTTTTGCCAGCTGCTGAAGCAGTTTGTCTAATAATACGATTAATTTCATCTGGGGGAAGATGTACCCAGGTTACAAAGCTTTCTCCCCTGTTTCTCTTCCTCAGTCCCCAAACCTGCTACCTCTCCATAAGGCAGCAAAAGAGAATTCTCTGAGAAAAGAGTTTGCCCTGCTCTTGAATTATTTTCAAATCAGTAAATGGAAAAGGAAAACCACCATGTTCCCCGTGGAGCATCTTTATCTTTACAGTTCATTAAGCTAATGTATTTAAAGGAGCATCGGCTTCTCTAAATTCCTGTGTGCCCCTCACACATGTAGTAATGTAATCAGTCTTATTACATATTAGACTTACTATATTAAATACATGATGCATGTGAGAAAGTTATGATTCATTATTTTAATTCCCTGACAAAACATTTGGATCAGACTACAGTGAAATCTGGCAAATTAATGCAACACCACCCTATTAATAATATAATTTTTTTTAAATATCAGCAAGGAGGAAATTTTTTTCCCCTCATAATATCAACTACACTTGGGGAGGGGAAGCTGAAATCTTTGAAAAGTTTTATGACAATGAATTTCATTACAGTGAATTTCCATTACTCAAGCTTATGTAACAAATACATGACTTACCTGACTTTAAGTAAAACTAATATGTCATTTCAACTTCAAGGACTCCTAACCTGAGTATTGAAATGAGCTTACTGTTAAAATTAGGCCCTTTTCACAATAGCGAGAAAATACTGAAGATACAATTTATGTACTGTGTAACATTATTTATTTGGAAAGGTTAAAAATTATAGGCAACATCTATAGAATAATTTCTCCTTACTCACTATAGGTGCATATTTGCAACACAGATCCAACAGCAATATTTAGTCAACAGATCTATGTCCAGATTCAGAAAGGTATTTAAATACATGCCTAAATTTATGCATGCAAGTAGTTCTACTGTAGTCAATTGTAATACTCATGTGCTTAAAATCTGATGCATACTTAAATACCATGTTGAACTGGGCCTTAACATGTCTACCTTGCTAAGGGAAGTGTTGTGTAGATAGTTTTATGATGTCTGACTGGCAGATGCCTTTCAACTGCAGGTCACCAGTTGGAATCCAACCCAACTCCATAGGGATAAAAAATATTTTTCTCTTCTCACTGCTGTGAAAAGACCATTCTGGATCTTTGTAAAAAGGTTGGAAATGTCAAATGCAGCATGAGGGGCAAAGTGCCCTCAAAGCAGGATGCCAGCTGTGCAACCAAGTCTAACTGTGTTCAGATCACAATTGTAGTCCCATCTTTTTGATAAACCCACCTTCCTCTCTCAACAACTTCCTTCATAAACTTAACACAGAAAAAAAATGGAAACTTCTTGGAAACTGTGAATTCTTTACATAACTATGTTTGTCTTTTGCATTCCTAGGTGACAGGTTCCTAAAAAATACAATAGGAAGGTTATAGTAAGAAAAGTACATAATTTACTACATTAAAGGCTTACTGAGCACAACTTAGAAAAATTTTCGAAGCAGAATTAATCAGTATATTGGTTTTCTTTTTGATATATAGCTACAATAGCAAGCCATGCATGATTTCATAAGACATGATTATATGTCAACTCTAGCCTCTGTTGAGAGAACTTAGATAAACAGCAGCCTCAGCCTCAAACTAACAAACATGTCTGCGTATGGCAATTATTCCTCCTTTCCTTACAACAAAAGGAGGATGAGATTTAAAGTGTCATGGTTTGGGAATATGAGAAATACTCCTACATCTACTGTCCACAACAAATGTATATATATTATACAGGACTTATTTGAAAAGAGACAAGCATTAAATGTGTTCAAAACATAAATAATGTTTAGAATACCTCAAACACCTACCTTAATTTTTCATATGTAATACCCAAGATTACTGTTTCACAATCAGTATTATTTAATTTATCAAGTCACCTTTGTCATTTAAATCTAGACTGCACAATGCTCTATTAAAACCTACAAATAAGGCATAATCCTACACTGGTCTGATGATGGACTAAATTATGTACCTCCCACCCCCTGTTTCAATGATTGAGTCCATAAACTGAATTCATTGGGTGCATAAGCATGGCCATAGTGGGTCAGACCAATTGTCCATCTAGCCCTGTATATATTGTCTTCCGACAGTGACCGATGGCAGGTGCTTCAGAGGGAATGAACAGAACCGGCAATCATTAAGTGACCTATCCTCCTGTCGTCCATTCCCAGCTTCTGGCAAACAGAGTCTAGGGACACTCAGAGCATGGTGTTCCATTCCTGCCCATCCCAGCTAATAGCCATTGATGAACCTATCCTCCATGAATTTATCTAGTTCTTTTCTAAACCCTGTTATTGTTTTGGCCTTCACAACATCCCCAAGCAACAAGTTCCACAGGTAGACTGTGCGTTGTGTGAAGAAGTGTTTCTTTTGTTTGTTGTAAACCTGCTGCCTATTAATTTCATTGGGTAACCCCAAATTCATGTGTTATGTGAAGCAGTAAAAAATATTTCCATAAATCTCTTTCTCCACAGCAGTCAAGATTTTATAGATCTCTATCATATCCCCTCTTAGTAATCTCTTTTCCAAGCTGAAAAGTCCCAGGCTTTTTCATCTCTCCTCATACGGAAGCTGTTCCATACCCTTAATAATTTTTGCTGCTCTTCTCTGTACCTTTTCCATTCTAACGTATCTTTTTTGAGATGGGACTACCAAATCTGCACACAATATACACAATGTAAAATACTAAAGAAAGGATTTTAATCTTTCTCCCCCGTCCCCTTCCCACTACATATTAGGAACGTTCATATAAGGTAATCATGACTAGAATGTGGAACTAAAATTGACCGCTTTAAATATTTGAAAACTGCTAGAAAAACCAGTCAGCAACATAAAGACTAGTTACTTGTATTCAAATTTGCATAAACAGAAACCTAGATTGCCCAAACTCATTTCATGACTGTTACATCCTTTGAAAGTAACAAGATTTCTTCATAGTTACACAGTTGCATACCTAGTTCATATGTTAATTCACCAATGTGAGTTGCCCATAATTTTATGTACATGTAGCTATATAGAGATATATTTAGATATATATTTATCTCAGTTTGCAAGTGTGACTGAAGGTTCATTTTCCAAAGTTATAACTCTACATATTTATACATTGAACTTTCAATCCTGTTTTTCAATAGTTTATTACCAGTCAGGTCATTGCAAAGGCAAACAACTACATTGATTATGAGAACATTATTTGAGAAATATGTTGAAAGAATAAATCAATAGTCAATATAGTTAATGGATTTTTGAGTTCATGCTTTTTCACAGAAATCGCTACAGATATTTTTGCTCATGCCAGTTGTCATGGAGTCCCTGGGTGATGCTCTGGAACTGCTCCCCACAAAGCCAGTCAGGACTTTGGGGAGACTTCTCTCCCTTGGAGCAGACAGTCTTCAGGGCAAGAAGCTCACATGGCCTCACTTTCCTGGGTCTGACTTTGGAGTGTTCAGTATATGCACCTCCGTGTGCTTCCCACAGTGAGTCCACCCCGGCGGGGTCCTGGGGAAGCCAGAGGGTCCTGCACACACCCCCACTTCGCAGTCAGATGTGACTCTTAGCCAGCCAGTAAAAACAGAGGTTTATTAGATGACAGGAACACAGCCTAAAACAGAGCTTGTAGGTACGGAGAACGGGACCCCTCAGCCGGGTCCATTTTGGGGCCCAGCGAGCCAGACAACCCTGTCTGCACTCACTTCCCGTCCCCAGCCAGCTCCAAACTGAAACCCCCTCCAGCCCCTCCTTCTCTGCTGAGTTCCCTTCCCAGGCCAGGAGGTCACCTGACCTCTTTGTTCTCTTTAGCATCACTTTGCAGGGGGGAAGGGCCCAAGCCATTAGTTACCAGGAGACAGAGTGGAGGTCAAAAATTGAGGCACCCACACAGTATTCAGAGGAAACATTAAGAACAGTCCCACTTCATCACACCATTTAGTGTTTCTGATTTAAGGAGAGGAGCCTTTGCTTTATAAGCATCACTAAAAATCAAAAGTAATTGTATTTCTTAAATACAGTGATCAATCTCTCTTAATTTGTCATAATCTAGGTATGAGCAATGTTAGTGCAAAAGAGATTCTTATAAAAGTTAAAGTACGAAATAATTACAGCAAACCCAGACTACATATATCAAACTGTTCCACAGGAATTTAAAATATTTTACAAACTTACTCTCACAAAATGTACAGCTTACAGTAAATATTTAATTGGAACAGTTATAAAGTTCTATATTAAAAAACATTACTGCTTAAATTAGATCTTAGATTTTACAATTTGGCAGGTAAGCAGGCAAAGGAGGAGCTAATGCTGCTCTGACCTCATAGAATCACAGAATCATAGAATATCACGGTTGGAAGAGACCTCAGGAGGTCATCTAGTCCAACCCCCCACTCAAAGCAGGACCAATTCCCAACTAAATCATCCCAGCCAGGGCTTTGTCAAGCCTGATCTTAAAAACCTCTAAGGAAGGAGATTCTACCACCTCCCTAGGTAACCCATTCCAGTGCTTCACCACCCTCCTAGTGAAAAAGTTTTTCTTAATATCCAACCTAAACCTCCCCCACTGCAACTTGAGACCGTTATTCCTTGTTCTCCCTCTACTGTGATGCAGAAGGACAGCTAGTGAGCAGTTAGAACAGGGTAAGGGACAATATCAGCAACTGCTCATAGTGCTCCTTGCTCCCATTAGAGCTGGTCCTGAGGCTTCAGGGAAAGGGATGGGAGGCACTGCCCTCTACCTCCAGTCCAGAGTGACAGGCCTGACTGAAACACTTCAATTTAAAAATTGCAGGGCACAGTTCAGAAAACACACTTTCATACAAATTTTCTTCTTAACGGACTTGATCTCAAGGGCTGAAGTTGAAGCCTCATGTGGTCCCTCAGCTACAAATTGGACACTACTAATGTATAGCATACTCAGACGACAAGATAAAACATTGAGAAAAGTAGTAGTAGTAGTTTGTACAAGAAGGATAAAATGTAAATGACATCTTGCAAAAGCTGCTCAGAATGTGAAACAACTGCTGACATTTCCTTTCTTGGGCATAGCTGTTCTCTGTACTCCAAGCTAATGAATTCTGAGTAAAACCAACTGAATAACACCTCAAGGTGTAAGTAATGACACAAAGTGTCATTCCATCTCATCTAGCTGGAAGTAGAAAGTTGGAGAAACGGAACAAGCAATAATAAGCTCTAAAGAAAGGAAAAAAGATAAGCAGTGAACTTTTAACTACTCAGTGGATGAAACCATCACAGGAGCTGCTTTAGAAAACCATTCTTAAAATAAGAACTGATTCCATGTTTTTCACTTATTCTGGGTATACAGAATACAAACGGTATTAGGATATAGTGTCATTAATGGCAATGTTGGAGCAATAATTCAGAGAGACAATAAAACCTGACAAATTACTGCACAGGAGAGAAAAACACAGCCCTGCTAACTCTTTCCTTACAGGACAACCTAACGTTTGCTGCTTGACATCTAGGTCCCCAGTAAATCCATGTGCAACATAGGCAGCAATCAGTTTGAAGAATTACTGTATATATAACTAAACATGCCAGTATTTGCATTAAATTATCTTGTTCATAACTGACCACTTAAAATTCATATCTTAGGATTCAGTATATGATTAATGGATATATTTCCCTTCGTCCAATTCAATTTTCCTTGATGAAATATCTGGCTTATGAAGAAAGCTCTCATTTTTTAAGGCAAATGCCAAATTTTTACACTACCCCAAACCAATTAATCATTTCCCTTCTTGCCAAGAAACTACTATGAATACAAATACACAGATCTAATATATTTCAAAAAGATTAGTCATTTATTAAACTGGACTAAAAATATATCTGACTTAAAAGGACACATAGCAGTATGCCAATCATTTATAACAAAGATGGCTCAAGATTTAAAAGCAACGTTGTCTCCTGAAGAATTAACAGATGTTGTGACCATGTTGTTTTTTAATAAATATTTTTTCCATGAACAAAAATATCATGGTGTTATGCATCAGACAAGCATATAATTTAAGGAGGAATCGAACAGTGTAAAGAGAGGAAGCCCTAGTTACCCACCGGCCAGGAAGAAATCACAGAGCTTCACATGGTCTTGGGAAGGACCGAGCTCTCCAGTGGCAAGATACAACCATCACATTATGTTACCACGGTGCATTTCCTGCACGAGGAATTACAAATGTCACATATTTTATGTGCCTTAGATGTGATTATAGCATCACCATTCATACTAACGGTTTGCCTGTCTTTCCATTACACATTTTTGGGGGGGGCTCTTCTAGGACTAATTTGTAAAAATTAATTCTGGGGTGAAACTTGCTATACAAACACCTGAAAGAGCAAAATAAAACAAAACAAAAAATTCTATTTGTCAGATTCTAAGGTGAAATTTTAGTTTGTTCTTTAAACAGTCCTTAAAAGTGATTCTACTGTACTTTGCAGCCCTTAGTCCAGATTGTAGCTTAATCACTGTTGCCATAAAATATATTTAAAACGAACAAATCAATATTTCTTTGTAGGACAAAGTTATTGGCTATAAAAATGTATTTGCAAATCCTCTTCTGAAAGTATTTTTGCCTGTGGATTTACCTCAGACATGCAGCTCTCACATTAGTCCACCAAACTGAGTATCTTCAAGGTGTAATTACAGTTCACTGAGTCAGAGATCTATGAACTAAAATCTCTAACATGGCCTTGATTATGGAGATGTCACAGACTATTGAGTACATACAGATAATTTACAAAATTCCTTAATTATGTAATTATATGATAGGCTGTAGTAACTCTCAAGAATATTAAGCCAAGCAAAACACCCACAAACCCTATACAGTTAAGGACATGATTAAAATTAGCAAACTAAAAGAAATACGTAGGTTATCTTCTATTTCCATAATAAAGTGCATTTTCAGTGCTGAGAAGCTGTTTTAGACATTTTAGCCTTCTACTGTCCAAGTTATCGTGAACATAAGTAAGGCCATTAATTAATGTTACCTTAAAACTGTTTTTGTGCTTTTATACATGTATACTTGGGACAAAAGTCTAAACTATGATTCACAAGATTCTCACTACTGCATGTTCACCATATTCACGATGTAGTATAGGTAGTACTAGAATATGGTTCAAGATTTAAATGCTATATCAACTAAAGAGTAGAAACCCTTATTTATTAAACTATGTCACTCACATGCATTGGTTTTCTCATATCTTTTATTTCAAATTATGAGAATTATAAAATAGGCAAAAGAACCAAATTTCTATGTAGGTCACAGGTGAATTTCTTGTTTTACACATCTAATATGGAATCCACTAGAATGAAGTAACGTGACTGAAACAAATATTGGCTACATTTCTTACATGTTCTCATGTAAAATTACTGTTCTATAATTACCTTCTGCTTCATTTCTGATCAGCTGTAAACAATGGAAAACACTGATATATTTTTTCTTTCAAAATCGAGTGTGCCAGCTACTGTAGTATCATCTGCCACTCACCTCAGCCACCTGCTGTGTCTCCACTATCTGCTGAGCCAGCACCTCCATATTGGTTGCCATGGTGAAGCAAGATCATTAGAGAACCTGTTTGGAAAGATGCCAGCAACTTCCATCAGGCAAAGAAAACTAGACTTTTTGTCACTGTTATTAATTAAAATTAAATCTGTAGTGCAGCTTTATAAGAATTTACACCACTGCCAAATACATCTGACAAATAAGAGAGCAGTGCATATTCACTGCAAATATGGGAATACTTAATAATCAAGACCCAGATCTTCTAAAATTATAAGCAAAAAATATAATTTTACCTTGTAATATTAATCCACAAAATATTTGTACTCCACCATTTAAAAACTGGCAATTAAGAGATCTCTATTTTGAAAATGACATAGGGCAAATTTGAACTTCAACTATCAGTCCAATTTGTGGAATTCACAGTTCTTAAAAAAAGCTTTAATTAATTCCTAGAGTATGAGGTGAGGACAAAAATACATAGAAGCTTTAATATGAAAAGCTTCTCTGTCTTGCTGTGCTGGACAAGGATGTGGCTACTAGAGGAAGGTATTTGAGCAAATTCTTATTGAACTCTTTTGCCAGACTACCATTATCACCTGTGTTTTTGTCACAATCCTGCATTGGCAGGGAAATGGCCTGCATCTTTTCAATCTTTAACTTCTGTGTTATATTTTACAATGATACTATGATACCATTATAACCGTGAGAAGGAAACTCTGTAAAGGGGTTACTTCCTATGACTGGTGAATGTAACTGGAAGCTAATTCTCTGACAAACCCACAAAGAAAAACAATATGTAAAACCAAAAGAAGGGATTAATGACCAGAAGACAAACATGTCCAGAAAAATTTAAAACTATGGTCCTTAATATGGTTTGGTTTCTCCATTCCTATTTTAAATTAAGAAGTCTTTTGTACCCTCTCTGAAAAGGTAACAACTGAAACAATCTATTTAAAAATGATTATATTAAAAACTTTGCATGATCAGCCCTAGAAAGTTAAGTACCAGTGAAAGCCAATGATGGCCATTGGCCAATGTTCTGGCAAAACGTGCTTGATAATGATAAGATAATCAACTCCTCTCTTTCTTGCAATAGCCATATTAAACAGACTCTCTACTTGTCTGTAATCATTTTTAGTCCCAATTTGCTACTAAAATGGTTGCAAACCCTAACCTAAATAACCATTCAAAAGGTCAAAATATTCCCCTTGAGCTTTAAGTTTTGCACATCGATTTTGAAGAAACTGGAGGAATGGCAAATGGATATTTAAGGAGGAATAAAAATGTTCCAGTTTTCTAGTAATATTTTGTACCATGTCTTCACAGACAATCACAACACATCTTAGTGAAGCATGAAATTGACTAGGAGTAGTAAAAATCCCTGGTAGAACAGGGAAGCTAGGAATGTGAAAATAAACATTTCTGATTTTTCATCTTAAGTCATTTTTAGAGAAAGTCATGACCTTAATTTCAGTGGACTCTTCCTGGTTATTATATCAGTTTAATTCCTCTAACTAGATGCCAGCCTCTATGTGGAAAAGTGGTGACAAGTCAATTACTATCCCAACAGAAGATACCACTAGAATTTACTGTAACTGCATGTTAGTATTTACATTATGAATTATAAATTGTTGTTGCATCATTTTATTGTAGCATTATTATGATTTAGGTTGTTAAATAAAATGCTGAATTATATACCAGTGGACCTTGCTAAATAATAGGTATACAATATTATGATGTAAACAGATGGCGGGATTGGGGCACGGATTTAAATAACTTCCTGATGAAAAGAGAAACAGACCTCTTAAACATACCAAATTATAACTGGTTATGTTAATATTGTATTTACAATATATGCAAAAGTCTACTAGCCAAAGGAAAATGTGTTGATTGCATGAGGGCATTGGGACCTGCTGATACTATGAAATAGATGACAGTTGTTTGCAACAGTAGCAGCTGAATATTGTACAGCAGTAAGCTTAGAAAAGAATAAATTCTATTCAGCACCATTTTGGCTAGCCATTGTTAAACCCTGGTGAGCAGTGTCTATCAATGGTCAGCTGAAACAGTTGACTAAAGTTTGTCCTTTTCAACACATTCCAAGCGGAATCATGGACTTATTAAAGTCTATGGGAGCTTTGCCACTGACTTCAATGGGGCCATCTTTAAATGGTCTCCTCCTCTTTACCAGTGATTTGTAAGAGTATAGTCATTTCAGTGTTCAGAGCTTTATCTGTGCATCTCCTGAATATCATAATGCCACTATATAAATCCATGGTACACTCATACCATGAATACTGCATGCAGTTCTCGTCATCCCATCTCAAAAAATATATATATTAGAATTCACTTATTCCTAACTCACATTCTTCACACTATTTGTGATTTAATAGACCTCTATTATATCCCGCTTCAGTCATCTCTCTTCTAAGCTGAACAGTCTCAGTCTATTCAATCTCTCCTCATATGGAAGCTGTTCCATACTCCCTAATCATTTTTGTTACCCTTCTCTGAACTCTTTCCAATTTTAATATACTTTTTTTGAGAGAGGGTGACCAGAACTGCATGCAGTATTCAAGATACGGTTGTACCATGGATTGAAATAATGGCATTATGATATTTTCTATCTTATCTGTCCCAGAGGTTCTCAAACTGTGGTCCACGGACCACCGTGGTTCATGAGCTCCATTCAGGTGGTCCACAGATAGTTCCCTCTAAGGTGCATGCAGGCATGGCTCCACAAATTAGGTGCCTGTACCCTGGAGAAGACACACATGTAAGGTGAGGTGGTGGCCTTGCGGGGAATAGGGGGTAGGTGGGAGGGGGAAGTGGGGTGAGAAGAGGGGGTGGAGGGAATTTGGGACGTGCAGGGCTGCGGAGGCCAGAGAAAGTGGTGACTCTTCCCAGCTCCAGGGCTGCGGCTGCTGTGGAGAGACGGCTCTTCTTCCCAGCCTCAGCTCTGTGCCTGTTGTGGCGAGGGAGAAACCCTCCGCCTTCCCAGCCGCAGCTTGGGAGCTGCCACGGCAGGGGAGAGAGGGCACATCCATTGCATTAGAAAGGTAAGACTACTGATATTAAAATATGAGTTGTGTGCTTTTATTTGTAGAACAAAAAAAAATTATTATTACCATATTTACTCATTCATACGCTGAATACTTTTGGTAAAAAAATGATGCATCAAAGAGGGGACGTCGGCTTATAAAAAGGTCTACACCAAAATTTGATGATTTTAAACTCTATGGAATCATTGAATTGAATATCTAATACATTGTCGTTTTGTCTACCTGGAGCGTCTGCAAGCATGGAGCCCCTCAGCTCCCTGTGGCTGCAGTTCACGTTCCCAGCCAATGGGAGCTGCGCCACTTCCCACAGCTCTCGTTGGCTAGGAACAACAAACTGTGTCCACTGGGAGCTGAGGGGTTCCATGCTTGCAGACGCTCCAGGTAAACAAAACATCCAGGCCTGCTAGAGGCTTACCCTAATGGGCCAGGACCCAAAGTTTGCCAACCCCTGGAATACAAGATTGGCTTATGAAAGGGTGTCACGGAGTTTGGGGAAGAAAGGCCCTGCACCCCTGGCTTCCTGCTATTCACCGTGACTCTCAGCCAGACAGCAGAAGAGAAGGTTTATTAGATGACAGGAACACAGCCCAAACCAGAGCTTGTAAGCATAAACAGGACCCCTTAGTCAGGTCCTTCTGGGGGATAGGGAGCTTAGACCCCATCCTTGGGGTTCCCTCCAATTCCCCAGCCAGCCCAAGACTGAAAACCTCCCTCCAGCAGTCTCACTTCCCCTCGCTCCTCCTCCAGCCTTTGCCCAGTTTCCTGGGCAAAGGTGTCACCTGGCCCAACCCCCCTCCTGGCTCAGGTTACAGGCTCAGGTATGGTCCCTCAAGTGAGGTCACCCACTGCTATCCCAGCCTCCATGCAGACATTCCCAGGAAAACTAGACGACATTCCCAGGTCAATCTGCCCCGCTCCCTGCTCCGTCACCAAGGGTCATACAGTTTTTGCTATTTTTACCTAATCATCTTGGGGGGTCAGCTTATAAACAAATGGGATAATGAACAAGTATATATGGTAAGTTTTTTTTATATAGTGCTTTTATCCAAAGCATTTTACAATGGTTAGCTACCCGTACAAACAACATTTGGAAAGATCATTAAGTGGTCTGCCGAGACCCTCAGCAATTTTCAAGTGGCCCGTGAAAAAGAAGTTTGAGAACCACTGAATATCCCTTTTTAATACTGTTTCTGCTTTTTTTTTTGCCTGTTGTTTCACACTGAGCAGATGTTTTCAGAGAACTATCTACGATGACTCCAAGACCTCTTTCTTCAGTGGTAATGGCTAATTTAGGCCCACTCATTTTGTATGTATATTTGGGACTATGTTTTCCAATTTGCATTACTTTGCACTTAACACTGAATTTCATCTGCAATTTTCTTGTCCAGTCATGTAGTTTTGTGAGATCCCTTTGTAACTCTTCACACTCAGCTTTGGACTCAACTATCTTGAGTAATTTTATATCATCAAATTACACCATCTCACTGTTCACCTATTTTTCCAGATCATTTATCAATATGTTGAACAACACTGACTCCAGTACAGCTCCTTGGGGAACCCTGCTATTTACCTGTCTCCATTGTGAAACTAATTTATTTCTACTCTTTGTTTCCCATTCTTTAACCAATTATGGATCCATGAGAAGACCTTCCCTCTTACCCCATGACTGCCTACTTTGATCAAGAGTCTTTGATGAGGGACCTTGTCAAATGCTTTCTGAAAGTCCAAATATACTATACCCACTGGATAACCCTTGTCCACATGTTTGTTGACCCCTTCAAATAATTCTAATAGATTGGTGATGCATGATTTACCTTTACGACAGCTGTGTTGATTCTTCCCCAATAAATTATGTTAATCTATGTATCTGATAACTCTGTTCTTTATTACAGTTTCACCCAATTTTCCTGGCACCAAAATTAGGCTGACTGGCCTGTAATTACCAGCTCTGCCTCTGGAGCCTTTTTTTAAATTGGGCCCTGTTCCCAGTTTCAGCCCAAGCAGGGGAATTTTGGGGGAAGGAAGAAGGGATATAACTTCCAAGGCCGATGGCAGTGGTAGACCTTGCAGTAAGGAATGTCAGAAAGGAATGTTATGAGGTATAAACAATCCTTTCCTCAGAACAGGGAGCAAATAGGGAAAGAATATGAGTCTCCCTTCTGAGAGAGGGAGAGACTAGGAAACGGACAAGAGCTGTGAGTCTCTCCAGTTGAAGGACCTGGGAAAGCGTGGGATGGGTTTTTGAAAAAAGTAGTGACAATGTCCAATAAAAGACCTATAAAGACAGCCAGACACAAGAGTAAGGGACCCTTAGGAGGGAGTGTTGCTTTAGCAAAACAGTCAAAAAGTAAGCCATATCTTGAAAGGGGAATAAAGGAACTGTGGCAATCTAGGCCCAAAGCTGGAGCTTGCAAAAGGAGAGCATGAAAAACCCTTTGAGAGACCAAACAGGCAGCATTGCTGATAGATCCTGGAAAGAGAATATACATAATCCATTGAAGGAGGGCTTAGACCCAGAGAAAGATTGAGCGAGGTGTTGTTATTCTTTGGGAGGAGAGAAGACTGACAGATCCATGGAGGATTCTGATCCAAGGAAGAGTCTAGATGAAGCCTTTGGACTTTTATTATCCTGCAGGGGTGAAGTATTTTTGGCTTAGCCAGAAGGCTAAACTATCTTTCTAACAAGAGAGAGAAAATGGGGCCGCAACTGAAGCAATGAGATGGTAAGCAATAAGTCTTCCTGAAGCCTGACCCTCTTTTTCCTGTTCCACTTATCATACTGTCATCAGTAGAAAGAAGGGACAGGCATCAAAATATTATCTCATTACAATAGCTACAGAACATCTTAAAACATGTTTGGAATCATTGAATGCAGTGTAGATTACACTAATTTATTTTCAACACAGAGCAACTTAACTTCTCAATTTATGTACAAGTGAACTATACCACTTGTTAGGGTTTCTTTTGAATTAGAAAAGACAACACAATCCATTGGATGGCATCTAAAACTGTCTAACTGGGACAACTGTCTTTGATAATACTAAATGAGATCAAACTTAAAAACTGTGCATGCTGATATTGACTTCTATAAATAAATGGAAAAATTCAAGCAATTGTTAATAAATAATAATGATGTTAAACACAGTCAATTTCTATGCAGGCTTTTGTTTATTATCCTATAATCTTTATAGTGACCACTCTGGATCTATACGTTAGTTGAAGGCTGCAGTTTTGTTCATCTTTATCTTAACTTGCAAGGACATGATAAGATTTTTCTAAGAACATTTAAAATCCATATTTATATGTTTTCCTTCCATACCAAATATTAAGCAGAGAGAGGCTTAACCCAAAACCCTGTATCTAAACACCAGATTTGGCTATGAGTTTGCAGCTCAAATCCTTCTCTAAAATGGACAGAATCTGAACACTAAATCTGTACATTCCAAAACTAGGGGAAATTTTAATTCAGATTTGCATCTGGGATTGTGTGTAGCTAATTATGGAGATAGAGTTTAGATCCAAGGTTTTGTTTCAGGCCAATCTGTACAATTAAGTACATCTGGAAACATGTTCCACTAGGTTGGTAAGATATACATGTTACCGCTTGATAATCCATTGAAAGTCTGTTGCTGACATATGCACAGTGTCCAGCAGCATTTGATATAGTTAATTCAAACAAAAGTATTAGAAAGGCATTAGTTCTGATATTTGTTTTCACAATATTAATTTAGGGAAATCTTCTGACTTGAACAGAACATTTATTAATGTTTCATGGTGTTAAGTTAACCGTAGCTTATGATGTTTTTCAATCAATTTGAACAACTAGCCATCATAGACTCTTTTATAAATGAAACTTTAAAGATTTGTCAGAAAAAAAAGTTAAGATATATATGGGATGGGGTTTTCCATCAGAGAAAATGTTACAGAAAAAGAGGATTTAAGATACACCGGATTTGCCAGCACACTGAAGATGTTATTTTCTGACAGACACTGAGTTTCAGTAATAGTAATAAATAAGTAATAATATCTAGTTTTTATATAGAGCAAAGCAAAGATAGTATCATTATCCCCATTTCATAGATGGGGAAACAGAGGCACAGAGCAAGAGGTGAAGTGACTTGCCCAAGGTCACCCTGAAGGCCAATGGCAGAGCTAAGAATAGAAACCAGATCTGCTGAGTTCAAGTTCAGAGACCTACCACTAGACTGTACGGCCTATAGGTATGTGATTATTTGCATATACATAAATGGGTGTCTAGCAAGTACGAGTACAAATCCCAGACTCATGCATGGACATGGCTTGGTGAATATTTATATAGCCCTATGCATGCATACAAATTGTTGTCTATCAAATGCATGAGCACAAATGCCTGATTCGTGAACACACAGTTAGCTAAGTATTTACACAGTCATACGCATGATACTTGCATCTAGTCATGAATACGTGAACGTGTGGTTACCTAGTTACTCAAAAGTTGCAGATTTTCAGAAATAATTGATTTTTGAATGTCAATTTTGCTGTAGCTTTCCTTTAAAAAAACTCTAGATTATGTGCAGTTGGAAAACTGTATTTTTAAACTAGGCAGCATTATCTAGTAAATTGAACATGAATGTGAACACTAGGTACTCCTAAATCATAATCCTGGCTCTGGCATTGTGTGACCTTGGGTAAATTATTTAACATCATTACGTCCAATTCTGGAACCCATACTTAGGACCCATCTACACGAAGACTTGTGCATGGCAAGCACGGGCATAAATCTACAGTGCACTAACCTGCCACGCCCTAAACTGTCATGTGGATTCTGCTACCATGCACTAAAATTTCCATAGTATACTTGGTGAACTGTGTCAGCAGCACTTGCTAAATGGGGATAAATTCCTCATTTCCCTACATTGTGCTGTATTATTTTACTGGGAACAAGCTAGTCATATTTAAAATAATTTGCACATTGACATCAAAAATGTGACCACCTGTATCAAAATTCTAATCAGAAAAACGCATTTATCCAACACAAAGAAAAATCCTTATGGAGTAAATGCTACCAAATTAATAAATGTCATTGTTGAAAGACATAAATGTTAAAATACATTAGTTTTAGAAAATAAGAATAATAATGTGGTAAGTTGCACGTGCAAATAATGATTTTGCATGTTACTATCACAAAATACTTGACATAATATAAAACAAGGCCAAAAATAAGACAGGTTTTCTGTTAAAACCATACAGTATTTGTATTTCTCAGAATTGTCTTCTAGATCTCCATTTTTTTCCAGGCTGTTTGTACATATAAGTTTACAAGCCATTTCCACCAGGACATTTAACATCTTTAGCTCAGGAGGAACAGATATTAATGTGTGCTCATCACATTTTTTTAGTTTTGTAACAAATATGAAAGACCCAAATACCAGATACCCTATTCAGCAAAATAGATAACACTATTCAGCAATAAATTCTTCAATGCCCCCTGGGCTTGTGTTTCATGGGATGCAATCTCTCTCTCATGCCTCCCCCTCCCTATTAGTTTTTTTAATCACATAGTGGAGATTCCTAGTGCCATTTGTATTTTACAAAAATTTTAACAGCTAAATAAAACAAGTAATCAAGAAGTGTGTATATTGAATAAATAGCTCATTCCCTACCCCTTCTATCTTCATAGTCAAGAGTTGTGTGACACTTCATTGTGACAGATCCAAATGTGCTTTGCAAAATACTGAGCATAAAAGTACATTACTCTAATGCTGTCTCAACAGAGGTGGAAGAAGCAGTCACCTCATTACACAGCAAACGACATAGGGTTGACCAAGAACCTAGTGTAAAATCTGTTCTACCAAAAATGCAATAAATTTTTAGTCTCAGAAGAAAGCAGTGACAAACACAAACTACAAGCACTGAGGTGAAATACTCCATTTATTCCACTGGGTGGAAGTGAAGCTGTGTGATTTCAAGGAGGAAGGACACAGAGTCCAACAGTGCTGGGATCTGAACTTGCAGGTCCCAAGAAATCAGTGCTTCAAACCTGATGCTCAGGTCCCAAACTGTCCAGGACAGACCATCACGGTTCTCCTCAGTTGGACTGGGGAGTCGAGGCTGAAAGCCTGTGGTGAAACACAGTTACTCCAAGAGCAGCTACTTCACTACTTAGAGCAGGAAGAATATAACTGGCAGCGCAGGACCCAGGGAAGAGGCATATTAGTCAGGTAGGACCAGAGCGCAGCTCTCTTCCCGTTGGTCGCTACACTTGTGCGCCCCGCAGGCCAATGCTGAGCGCCGCAATCCCAGCCCTTCCCACGCCCCCTCACTTCAACCGTCTAAAGCGCATCTTCACCCTACGCCCACAGAAACCACACCTCCCTTTCCCGCCTCCTCTCCCAACCAATCGGCTCATTTTAGAGGCAAAACTGCCCAGCCCCAAAGAGCCGATTGGCTAACGGATGTGCCAATTAGACCACTTGGCCCGCCTCCCGTCTAGGAAGAAAAACACTCGAGGGACGCGGAAAAACACAAGATGGCGGTGCTGGCAGACGGCCAAGTCCCAGGCAGCGCTGCCGCCATTAGTCCCCCCCCCCCCCTCCGGTATGCGCTGCGTCGAGTTCTGAAGGGCCCGGCCACGGCTGTGGGGGAGCGGCCGGTAAGATGGCGGCGGTCTCGGCCCCGTATGCAAAATACCCGCCGCCCCCTCCCCTCCGCCCTCCCGGTGGCAAAGGTAAAAGGGTCGGGTTCAAGCCGCCGCCTCCGCCCGCTCAGACTCCATCTTCCCTGTGTGTGGCCGGGGTTTCTCCACAGCGTGGCCGGACCCCTTCTCCCGCAGCCACCCACCCAGCCTGCCCGGACAGCAAGTTGCTCGCACGAACGCTAGACCGGCTCGGAACCTCGGCGGGCCCGACTCCGCTGAGCGGCTCCAGAGCGGACTCCGACTCGATCGGCCCAGCTGCTCCCAGAGACCCTTTCAGGGAGCCACCTGTGAGCCCACCCAGACCTGGGCACGGCCGGCTCTCCGCTACCACCGACACCCGGAATCCGAACCAGGGCGCCCGCGAAGCCGGGCCCCAGCCGCTTAAAGCGCGCGTGCTCTTTTCCCCAGGGGCGGCCTGGCCGGCCGCGATCCCGTCGCCCGGCCCCGTTAAGATCAGCCGGCGCAGGGTATTTTGATTTAGAAAAAAACAGTTTACCTCAGGCTTTGGCGCCAAACGTGCCCCGACGGTGCCCCGGCTCCAGCCGGGCCTTTTAGGCAGCGGTGCTGGGCAACGGGCCCGAGGGGGGAGGGGCTCGGGTAGTGTTGTTTGTTAGTGGGGGGGTTTGTTTTGGTTTTGTGCCGTGCCCCTGTGAAAGGTCAGAGTTCGTGACCCCGCCCGCCGCTGCTGCCGCCTGGGAGCGTTTCCCCGCTTCCTCTTCCCAGCCCCACGCCGGCCACAGCCCCCTCCTCCAGCCGCCTCGCGGGGCGGGGCCGGGGGACGGCAGCGGCGGGGAGGGGCTACCTGAGCGCCTGGATGGAACGTTAGCAAACCAACGTTCCAGCCGGCCCCGGGGGCAGAATAGGCGCTTTCCTGCCCCCCTTCTACCGCCTCTCCCCGGCCTTGCTGGAGACAGGGAGGGAGCGGTACGCAGTGTGGTATGCGGTGCTTCCAGCGCACACATGCTGCTGGAGAGGTGGCTCAGACTGTGGAAAGCTGTGTGTGTGCCCCTCCCCATTTGTTGTTTGGTTGGGGGTGGGCAGATGCATTCATTCCCCCAATTACTGTTGTGGCAGGGAGAGCATCTAAGGAGACTTCCTAGATGTGAAGATCACCCTTATCACCTTGCTGTGAGGAGAAACCCTTTATCCCAGACTGGTACTGTGAGCAGTTATGGTTTACCTCCTAACCCGTAAGGGTTGTGTGTACTCTTCTACTTCGAGATAACTGGTTGCCTATGAACTTAAGGTGGGTTATGGGTTTGTAAAGGCCAATGTGGATGCATCCCAAAGCTTTCCTGTGGTGTCTACATAGCAATCAGAGGTCTGACTGCAGCATGAGTAGGCATAGTCAAGATACTTTTAGTCTATGGGGCTGGTCTACACTAGGAAATTAGGTCAGTATAACTGCATCTCAGGAGTGTGAAAAATCCACACCTGTGAGTGACAGTTAAACTTGAACTAACCGCCAGTGTAGACAGCACTAGGTTGATGCGAAAATTCTTCCATTGACCTAGCTACTGCCTCTGGGGGGAGGTGAATTACCTATGCCAATGGAAGAACCCCTCCTGTCTATGTAGGTAGTGTCTTCACTGAAGCACAGCAGCGTTTTATGCATAGACCAGCCCTAACAGGCATACCAGTAGCAGTGAAGCTGGAGCAGCACAGTCTTCAGTGTAGACCGTGTAAGCCTACCAGGGATGCTTGGTACTAGTTACTGAAAGAGCTGGCCTGCACTGAAACCTGTGTTGTCATGGCTTCACTGCTATTGGACTCTTGCTGGCAACATTGTCCCTTGTGATATCCCCAAACAACTTCAGAAGGCGTCTCTTGAGGACTCTCCTTGAATTCAGTTTTTCCTTTGAGGGGGGATTAGCTCAGTGATTTGCGCATTGGCCTGCTAAACTCAGAGTTGTGAGTTCAATCCTTGAGGGGGCCATTTAGGAATTGGGGGCAAAATTCTGTCTGGGGACTGGTCCTCCTTTGAGCAGGGGGTTAGATTAGATGGTCTCCTGAGGTCCCTTACACCTTAATAGTCTATGATTCTATGAACATTAACTAGTTAGCATATGTCTAAATGGGTATGAGTTAACTGTGTAGATGTACTTCCATGCTGTGTCTTCACCAGTAAAAAGGTGTGCCTTTTACAATGAAGGAGCTCTATATTGAAAAATACTTTTTTTTTTACTAGTGGAAACAGTTGAAGAGGGAGATGCCCTCTGCTTTTACTCAGCATAGTTTGCTCATGAAACCTTTAAAAAGCTATGTCTTCCCAGCCAGAAAAAGTGTAATTTACAGTGAGAGAGCTCTTTAAAATCTTAGTGGAGACAAGGCCCATGTAGTTTTTTACTTCAGTGAAGAAAGGCTAATACTCTTGATTAACATAAGGACAGCCGCACTGGGTCAGACAAAAGGTCCATCTAGCCCAGTATCTTGTCTTCTGAAAGTGGCCAATGACACTTCTGAAAGTGGCAAATGTGTTCCAGAGGGAATGAACAGAACAGGTAATCATCAAGTGATCCATGCCCTGTCGCCCATTCCCAGCTTCTGGCAAACAGAGACTAGGGACGCCATCCTTGCCCATCCTGGCTAATAGTCATTGATGGACCTATCCTTCATGAATTTATCTATTTTTTTCAACCCTGTTATAGTCTTGGCCTTCACAACATACTCTGGCAAGGAGTTCCACAGGTTGACTGTGCATTGTGTGAAAAATACTTGATTTTGTTTGTTTTAACTTGCTGCCTATTAATTTCATTTGGTGGCCCTTAGTTCTTGTGTTATGAGGAGTAAACATTTCCTCATTTACTTTATAAACCTCTTTCATATCCCCCCCAGTCATGTCTTTTCTAAGCTGAAATGTCCCAGTCTTGTTAATTTCTCCTCATATGGCAGCTGTTCCATACCCCAAATCATTTTTGTTTCCCTTTTTTGAACCTTTTTCAAGTCCAATATGTCTCTTTTGAGATGGGGTGACCACATCTGCATGCAGTATTTAAGATGTGGGCATACCATTGATTTATATAGAAGGAGTATATTTTCTGTCATCTTACCTATTCCTTTTTTAATGATTCCCAACATTCTGTTCACATTTTTGACTGCCTCTGCACATTGAGGTGATGTCTTCAGCGAACTATCCACAGTGACTCCAAGATTTCTTTCTTGAGTAGTAACAGCTAATTTCGACCCCATCATTTTATATGTATAGTTGGAATTGTTTTCCAGTGTGCATTATTTTGCATTTATCAACATTGAATTTCATCTGCCATTTTGTTGCCTAGTCAACCAGTTATGAGAGATTTTTATAGCTCTTTGCAGTCTGCCTGAGACTTAAGTATCTTGAGTAGTTTTGTACCATCTGCAAATTTTGTCACCTCACTGTTTACTATTTTTCCAGATCATTTATGAATATGCACAGGACTGGTCCCAGTACATATCCCTGGGGGATACCACTATTTACTTCTCTCCATTCTGAAAACTGATCATTTATTCCTATCCTTTGTTTCCTATATTTTAACTAGCTACCGATCCATGAGAGGACCTTCCCTCTTATCCCATGACTGCCTACTTTCCATAAAAGCCTTTGGTGATTGACCTTGTCAAAGACTTTCTAAAAATCTAAGTATACTATGTCCACTGGATCCCCCTTGTCCACATTCTTGTTGACCCCCTCAAAGAATTCTAGTAGATTGCTGAGGCATGATTCCCCTTTACAAAAACCATGTTGAGTATTCCCTAACAAATTATGTTTATCTAGATGTCTTGACAGTTTTGTTCTTTACTATATTTTTCAAGCAGTTTGCTGGGTACTGAAGTCAGGTTTACTGGTCTGTAATTGCCAGGGTCTCCTCTGGAGCCCTCTTTAAAAATTGGCATCATATTAGCTATCCTCCAGTCATTTGGTTCAGAAGCTGATTTAAGTGATGGGTTACTGACAACAGTTAGTAGTCCTGCAATTTCACATTTAAGTTCCTTTAGAATTCTTGGGTGAATACCGTCTGGTCCTGGTGACTTTTATTACTGTTTAGTTTATCAATTTATTCCAAAACATCCTCAAAACACATTAGAACCATGTGTCTAGGTAAGACTCCTGGATTAACAGTTTACTCTATTTCTATTCACCCACTTCTTTCTTCTCCTTACCAAATCTTGACTGTCATAGCAGAAAGGCATCTTGTGTATAGACCTAGTCTCTGAATACACATATAAAAGTAAAGTCTTCAGAAACTTGTCAATGTGTATTTAATGCATTTTTATAAATGTTTTGTAACTGCTTCAAGTTGGGTTGTCTCTTTTCCGGGGGTGAAGAGGGTTTAATGAGGGGAGAGGGTTTTTTTCATTGTATGAAGTATTTTAGTTATGATGGGAAAGCTTTATTAGAGGCCTGTCACATGAGAGAATTACACACATTTTAATACATTAGCTCAGAAACTGATTAAGTTAAATTGGTGCAATCCCTATATTGGACACTTTTATTTTGGTCGGAGTGTCTTATCGATTTAGCTCAAGTTGATTTCTTTTACTGTATTGTACTGTGTTGCTGTCTACTACTGTGTAATTGTTTCCTTGTTACTTCCCCCTTGGTCTTTATATATCAATGTTATCTCTTGGCCTATACTTAAATTGGTGCAGGGACTCTCTCCCCCCTCACTTTCCTGTTTCTGCACTGCCTAGCACAAGGGAGTCCTGCTCTATGACCACAGGTCCTGAGGTCTAGAGTAATACAGAAATAATAAGTGTTCTGCTTTACTATATTGTCAGCACCTTGGCCTTGTAGTTAGGAAGGTTGCTCCCTAGAACATACATACCAAAACCACAAGATTCTTGTCTGACTGCCTTTAAGCCTTCTGCTTGTTCTTTTATGCTTAACAGTGCACCAAAGCCATGCACCTCAGACTCATAACTGCAGCTTTTACTTGGGGAAAACTCTCACAGTGGCAGTGGAAGGTACACTCAGAGTAAAGGCTACCCATTGTATCTTAAAACCCACACACACCTTGCTGTTTTTCATGTAAACCATGGCAAATTCAAATGTTTGGTTACCCTTTTTATTAGCTATTGTTATCTAACAATAGAAAAGGGAAAAAAGACTCAAATCATTTTCTTTTGGTAAAAGTGAGTTAAATTGTTTTGTCTGTGGTGTTAAGTTTCACTCCAGTATTTGTCATTCAACTAAGTATGGACTTTTATACAATGGGAGGCAGTTTCCAAGGTGATGAAAATTACAAACTATAAATTATAGATTTTATTGATTAGTTTTTGCTGCAAAGATTGCTTTTTTCAAAGCATTTAACAAAAATATGTTCCTTGCTCCACCAATTAAATGAGAGATCAATGTTGGGTGGGATTTCTAATATCCTATTGTTGAATTATTAACCGGTTGCGGTTCTGATCACAGTTTAGCAGACATGCTATTAAACTTTTTTTTTTTTTTTTGGTCCACGAGCAGGGCTATAAACACCCCCATCTCATGATATTTACTGTATTGAAAATTTTATCCACCATTGTATTCTTTCTTAAATAACTCCTAAGGGGTGTGAAAGTCTTTATTAATAAACTCGTAAGTAATAAGTAAGGGATTTATGTCACAGTGGGACATTCCTTTTTATTTACAAATTTGTCGAATCAACATATTAAGCAAATGTTATTTTCTCCTCCGTCTTTACATGCAACAAACAATTCTGTTCAGAAAAAAATTGAAACTAAGGTAAAGAACAATATTCTTTGATGTCAGTATCACATGAAAAGAAACAATAGAATCTTGCTAATTCATATTAATCAGTTGGAGATGCTTTGCTGAATAGTTTACATTAAGGAGACTTAAAGGGATATAGAAACTTTTTTGTTTATGTAAGAAAAAAAAATCTTCCACAATGTGAGAACAAGGTGTCACTCAGCTAAATTAATATTTGTATCAGTATAGAAATCTTACCCCACTATGGCCCTGAATGGGTGTCAACACTATGAGCTAGGTATGGATGATGCACACAGTGTAGAGACTATACAGCAAGGGCTCTCAACCTTTCGAGACTGCTGTACCCCTTTCAGGAGTCTGATTTGTCTTGCATACTCCCAAGTTTCACCTCACTTTAAAAACTACTTGCTTAGAAAATCAGACACACAAATACAAAAGTGTCCCAGCACACTATTACTGAAAAATTGTTTACTTTCTCATTTTTACCTTTATAATTATAAAATAAATCAATTGGAATATAAACATTGTGCTTTCATTTCGGTGTATAGTAGTATATAGAGCAGTATAAACAATCACAGTCCGCTTGAAATTTTATTTTGTACTGACTTTGCTAGTGCTTTTTATGTAGCCTGTTGTAAAACTACACAAATATCTAGATGAGTTGATGTATTCCCTGGAAGACCTCTGTGTACCCCCAGGGGTACACATACCCCTGCTTGGGGACCACTGCCATAGAGCATCTGTACACCATTGATAGTAGGTTGTTCCCCCTGCAGATGTGGCTGAGTGCACTGCCTGTTTAAGAGGTGCACGTGTGGTAACCGAGGTCATATATTTAAACAGTGCAGATGTTTTTCCTAAAAGTTGAATATTTTTATGACCTGTAGTAAGTAAATTAATAATTGTATTTGGTACGAAACGGTTTAATCAAATCTCTTGTTTCAGGGTTTAAATTAATACAGTGGCCATAAGGTCATATCTTACTGCCTTGTACAATTGAGTATACATTTCATTAATTTTTTTATTTAATTTTAAATCCGAAGGTCAGGACAACTGTTAGAGGCAGTATATTGAACTTGGACTAATGGGCTAATGTGTTGAAGCAAATTCTCATGTAGCTTTGAATTTTGTAAATGATTGAATGAACTACTAATACTGCTTGAGGGCACAGAAGACCAAAACACATCTCTAAACCATTTCTATTTATCAGATAAATATTATGAGACTGGTACTGGAAATGAATATGTAATAAACTTTTTGTGGAAAATGATATGCCATGCTAAACAAGTCTGAAGACATAATAAAGAATATGTTCTGGACAGTCAGTTGAAAGAAAACTGAATAGGAACTATGTAATGTTGCCTTGCAAAAAATATTCTAGCAGTAGTTACAATACAATATCTGTCAGAATGGAGCTAAATCTCTTGAACAAATAGAACTTGTGGAATTGGAGATACTGTCTGTAGAATTGCACATTTCACTAGAAGCCAAGTTTAGTCTCTGTTGGACACAGTGGTATATTAAAAACTTTATAGAGTAGTTCCATTCTTTTTGCTACTTGAGACAATTTGTGTTACCGTATATTTAAAAAACAAAAAGGTTATTGAAATGTGATAATAACAGTAGCTGAGCTAGTTCTAAAGACCTAATGACGACTGAAGAAAGAGAGTCTGACAATTGTTACTTTAGGGTACATCATAGCCATATCATACAATAGAATGCTTACAGGTAGATTGTTTAATGAAAAAATCCTTGCAGAATTTGTCAGTAATTAGGAAAGATTAATCAAATAGACACTCATACAGGTGCAGTATATGTATATTTGTCCTATATGTATTGTATTTGTCCTCAGAACATGCTGACTTTATGCCAAATATCCTATGCAGTACTAAGTGTTTATATTTTATAAATCTCATTGATAGTGTTCCATTATTGTCTATTGTTCCTTCTTACTCCTGCTGTACTGCTTCAATAACATCTCAAGTAAAAAGTAAAGTGACACCCATTATTATCTCCAGGCTGTTAGTCAATGACAAGGAACAACTTTTAGCCAAAATTTGTTACCTGTGATGTAATAGTTTATTGCGGATATCATTTCAATGCTTTGAAACTAGCCATACCACCTAGTGTGTCAACAATATTTGTAGGAACTTTTTTTGGAGTTCTTTGTAAAATTCAAAATGGCCAATTGGTATGGTGACTACACAACAGTAGGTGTCACGGGAGTCAGGGATATACAGCACTGCAAATTAATTTGGTCCCCTCGTGCATATGTGTTGCTAATAGTCTTTTGTTCAATGTTTCTTCCACAGGACCTATTTCTCATTCAGTGCACAGGATTTATTGTGCTAATTCAGTGATTTTTGTAACCTTTTTTTGTCATTTGTGGGCCCATAGAAAATTTTGAATGGAGGTACAGACCCCTCTGGAAATCTTAAATGTGTGGGTCTGCAGACCACAGGTTGAAAACTATTGTGATGATTGAATGGGTAATTTGTAAGCATGCCTTCAGTGAGACAAGGGGTCATGTGGAAAAAGTAGTATGTGATCATATAATGAAAGATTTATCACAATGCATTTTCATAGGCGAATTATGGCTTTACACTTGACTTTAATGGAGGCACTTCCTGACTTCTGAGTTCCTGACTGTGCAGCCATAACATTCTTTTACTGTAGTTTTTTAATGTTACTTTTTGAAAAAAACAAGATAGTTAAGCAAAAATTAATTCTATTATGTGGAACCATATAAATCTCTGTAAGTCACCGGCAAATTTGGAACCTTTAATGCCACAGCACAGACTTCTACCAATTGAAATAACAGAGTAACTGATGATGGTGGCGGTAGGCTATTATCTTTTAAGTGGGCAAGGCACTAAAGGTGGATGCCATGTACATTTTGCTAGTATGTTTCAAATATGTTTGTGTAAAGCAGGGGAATTTTGTGACTTAACAATTCTGGATTCTTTTTGAGGCTTGGAGGGAAAAGGAAAACAGTGGAGAAATGTATCCCATGAATAAAAGTCCTAAAGCAATCTTCGTCACAGAGCATAGCTCCAACACTCACTTACCAACATGTGAACGGGGCTACAAACCCTGATTTTAAAAGTCTCATTTGCAAAACGTAAGTGGTGATTTTAGAAATAGAGCTGGTTGGAAAACAACACTTCCTTTTCATGACCACTTTTAAGGCCTTGAAACTTGTTTTCATTCTATAGTTGGATGGAAACAAAACTTCTTAAATGTTTTTATGAAACACAATTGTGTCAGTCAGGGTTGGGTTTTTTTTGGTTTTTTTTTTTTTTTTGTGTGGTGATGGTTGTGATGGGGGTGGTTTTAAATTTAGGTCTCTTTAACATCATCCTGGACCTAAGAAACCTCATTGAAAACGTAGTCAAAATTTGTCTCCATAAAATTTTTTGGCTTTGTGAAAACATCTTTTTCATCAGAATAGGATTTTGTTTAAAAAAAAAAAAAAAAAAAAAAATCTGACCAGCTCTACAGTGAATTAGTTATAGTACATAGAAGGTTCACATGATGCCCAATCAGTGAGGCTTGTCTTCCCAGCAGTAAGTATTGTATCCTCTCCATCTGTGGTTTAGGAACCATTCTGTGTATAGTTCTTAATCTTGCTTGTTTATGATCCTTTATGCTAATATAGGTTATATGCCATATACACTCTTACACCCCTTCTAATTATGATCCACTGAAAAGTCATATTAATTGGTGCGAATTTTGATGCCTAACATAATATGGAGTATTTTGTCATCTTTTTCATAAAGATTAATACTAACATTGGCTTAGTTTTTCAGTGCAAGATACAGATTTCATAAGGGTTACAGTGGAGAATTAACAGACACCTTGTCAGACCGTTACTGTTTAGGAAGGAGGTACAGCTCATAAAATCTGCTCAGGTAAACTGCATGCAGGGCAAAAAAGCTTGATGTCTGCAATCAAATTAGTCCTCCCAAAATCACACCCAACACATATTTGACTGCTGTGCTAAAATAAACTCAAATATTACAGAATCCCTTACCCCCTCCAGCACCCAGCCACACCAAACAAACCCCATCCTGCAGTTTTATGTGTATTTTTAAAAATTCCCAGTAGTTTCCTAGAGATTGCTGAGATTAAGGGCTTGATCTTGCAGCACTTACACATGAGAATAGCTTCACTCATGTGAGCAGTTCCATGGTTTTTATATGTGAATAGTTACATACGAAGAGAGTTTGGAAGTTCAGGATCTACGGGCTTTAGATCCTGGTCTGAGTACAGAGCCTTGGTTCTATCAAGGTAGTCACAAGTGAAAGAAGATTTTAGTAGTCTCAGTATAAAGTCCAGATGATATTTGTTCACATTACCTCATTCTTTACCCTATTCCACATGCAGTTTGGAAGTGGGCTAAAAAGAGGACTGTTCTAATAATTTGATGTTACAGATAAGCACCTTGAGTTGCACTGGCAGATTTAACCCACTGTGCTCTGACATTTCATTTTCATGAGCACTGAAATTCACTCAAGATTCTAGTTCTTCGTATGTTGCCCCAGTTTGTGGGGTCTGTAGTGACCCCTTGGGCGATCCATGGGGCAGGAGCAGCATATGTTTAATGTACATAGTTCTACTGTACCCCTACCCATACCCATTGTACAGGCAAGCCAGAACCAGATGAGGCATATCAGTGATTGGACTGCAAAGCTGTGGGGTGTCTGCTGTAAGTTAAACAGCCTCTGAAACTGTTGTAACTTGTCCCAGGGCTGCACCGATGCTGGGAGCAGTCCACAAAGGTGGCTTAAGGCCATTTTGTTCTTGATCAGTTACACTAGTGGTATTCCTGTGATACAATTCACATAGCTCTGTAATTTGTTCTTCATTTGGGCTCTTTTTAAATAGGGATGCAAATGGGACTGTTTGTGGAGTAGTGCTGTTCACCATAAGCAAAGCTATCTGAATCTAGCCCAATGTTAATGTATATGGCATAGCATGAGTCCTGGGGAGTGGTAGCCAATAATGATCTAAGGGAAGGGATTTATGAGAAGGTGTACATATTTACAGATATTTACATATCAACAGTTTTAGTGCCAAGAGGAAGAGTGGCTTCAAAGCAACAAGAAAAAGTGCTGAGCTAGATGCACAAGTGACATAATTTGGCACGGAAAAAACTGAAGAGGATTTTAAAAGTTTTATGTGGGCATATACTGCAAGATGTAGGTAAAAAGACTGCTTGCTTGTTATAGCAGTTAAAATGTCTTTCAGCAGTTAACAAAGCAAACAACGTTGGACTAAATCACTGAATAACATCAGATCACTATGCCACTGACAAAGTGTCTGATGTATTGGGCACAGTTTTGGGTGCCGTATTACAAGAACTATAATAGCAACATTTGAAAAGGAATAAAAGAATAACTGGTGATAGAGATTATAACAAAAGTGGAGACAGTTGTTATCCACAAGGAAATCAGGAGGGACATAACTGAGATGTATGTAATTTAGAGGGGCATAGAGGTAGCAGAGGCCAAACCACGGTTTTAAATGCCTCTGTTCTGAGATGGTAAATCCCTTTTACAAAAGGTGCATCAACACTAATCCCTGTCTGGATTATTGGTTCAATGCAAAGTAAGGTCATTTCTGCCTGCTGTATAAGTGTGTGTTTGACTTGGTTCAGTAAGGATAAAGAGTTAGACTGAAATTGAAGAAATCTTCCCCTTTTTGTCTGTCTGTACTAAAACGGTCTCTTACATCCATGTCCAAAGTGCTGGTGATAGGTAGGAGGTGGTTCTCTAGAGGGAACAGAGTCCTGCGAAATATAGACTGAAACGTGGTTACAGCATTATGTCAAGATCTTTCTACTTGAAGACCTCTCCTACCAACTTCAGACTTGATGTACCCCTCTCCACCCTAACACTGGTGCTACATTGTCTGTTTGCTACAGTCATGTCTTTTTGGAATGCAGGTGACATTGGGAGTTTTAAAGGAAGTGCCTTCACAGGATCATTCAGGGATCTGGCTCTGTGAGCAAAAATTCAGCCTTGTAGATTGAATGGTTTTGAAATGTACTTAAAGGTGTGTGCTGGTTTCTTTCTGAAACTGCTTTGAAGTTAGCTGTCAAATGTATAAAAGCCCCAGATTTTAAGACTTGAGCTGTTGCTTTTTTTAAATTTTGTTTTCCCATTGCCCTTATTCAAGCATTATATTCCAGCGTAGGCATGTGAATATGTGGCAATACTCCATCCTTGGTAGGTTGAACTGTCACTTCTGTTACATTTGTGTTGGGCAAAGGAACACAAAGATGAATATTTCCATTCCATTTCTTCCCTTCCTAATGAAGGGATTACTCAAATTTGAGGTGCAGACTTTGAGCCAAATCACTTAGCATTCATGAAATAAGATTAAGAGCAATTTACTGTGTAATCTTCAGGAAAGGAAAGATCTCATATCACAGTAACAAATACTATGTGCCTTTTGATGACTGTCTATGCATATAATTTTGTCAGTAGTAGTAAAATGCTTTAAAACTGATGGATGTATTCCCTGATAACTTTATAATTTGCAGCCAGTCTGACTGCACTGAATGCAGGCTACCTTAGAAATAATACTCTGTTCTGAAGATGATTACTTTTAGAAAGTGTAGAGCACCTGCCTTTTGAAAAGTAGGACCTATTAAGGTGTCTCCATTCAGGCACCCAAAATCATTATCTTTTTTGAAAAATTAGGTTCTGGTGGTAGCCTTTTTCCCCAGGTCCCCAGCACCACTACTGTCCTGGAGCTGAGCTATCCTATCATAGGTACTTATAGGCTCCCTATTATGATAGTATGAGAACACAATTCACTTCACAATCTTTAATGTGTTTATCCTTAATACCCCTATGAGTAAGGTCCTACCAAATTCATGGTCCATTTTGCTCAATTTCATGGTAATGGGATTTTAAAAATAGTTTCACAGTTTCAGATGTTTACAACTGAAATTTCACAGTGTTGTAACTGGGGGGGTCCCAACGCAAAAGGGGATTTTAAAGCCGTTGTAGGAAGGTCGTGGGATTGACATCCTCACTTCTGCACTGCTTTCAGAGCTGGGCCTGTGAAGGCAGCAGCCATGGAGCTTCCTGCAGCCAGGGAAGGCACCCAGTGGTGGGTCTGACATTTTTGCCGCCCCCCCACCCCCGTGAGTGACTGTGCAGGGAAAGAGGAAGTCCCATCCCTCACCAGACCCACTAGGACTAGTAATTAGAGCCCGGTGCATGGTAGGAGCCCCTGGCTGGGGTACCCCAAACCCTGCCCCTCCTACTTCCCTACAATAGCTAGATTTCATGGGGGACATTTGATTTCGCGGTCCAGGGTGCATTTTTCACAGCCATGGATTTGGTAGCACCCTACCTGTGAGGTAGGGAAGTGCTGTAATCCTCATTTTACAGATGGAAAATGTAGTCAGAGGCTAATGTGACTTGCCCAAGGTCACATAGGAAGTCTATGGCAAAGCAGGGACTTGAATCCAGTTCTGTCATGTCCTAACTAGGGTGACCAGATACAAGTGTAAAAAATCAGGGTGGAGGGGCTGATAGGCCTCTATATAAGAGAGAGCCTCAATTATCAGGACTGTCCCTATAAAATCGGGATATCTGGTCACTCTAGTCCTAACTAACATCCTAACTATTGGACCCATTCTTCATTCTCTCCTTTTCAAAATTGGTGGTATTAGAGATTCCCATTTTTAGAGATTTGGACACAACAGCCTCAAAGTAAGTGCTAGTTAATACCATAGGAGTGTATGAAATGCTAAGGTGGAAATATAGGAAGAAAATAATAATGTACTAATTAATAAATGTAAAGGAAAAACCAGTGAAAGTGGAATTGTATGTTGCTTTTTAATTTTTCCACATTACTTAAAACAAGAAGTTTAATAGCACTGTATTTTTTTACAAGAAAATATTTTCATGTATTCATTTCCTGTCAGTTACTGAAAACTTCATACAAGTCACCAAGGCCCAGATCGTTTAAGGTAGTTAAGGGCCTAATTTCCATTGATTTCAGTGGGAGAGTTAGGTGCTTAAATACCTTTTGAGGATCTGGGCCTAAATGTCAGCACCTAAATGTTCATAATACTGTTATTTGTAACAGTTTTGTTTGAAACCTTGGTTAGTGATTTAAATCTGTTATACTTTGTATTTAACATTCTTTGTTTTTGTCAGTGCAAATCCAACAAATGACTTTTAAAGGGAAAAAAATTAAAACATTTACAGTCTAATGGAAGCAAGGCCATAGTTGTAACACAATGTATGTACAGAGTTAACACTGGAGTTTACCCACGTATAAGATAATACAAAAGCTTTATTCTTAATTCCTCTTTGCATATGACTGTGCTTTATGCAACAGAGTATCAGAGACTGAGATGTATCAACAAAACTACACCACTGCATTTCGCTGATAGATTAGGTCCATATTTGATTTTTTTAAACTTGTAATTTATTTTTTCAAAGGGTGAACAGAACTGACTATTTAGTTTCACCTGAATACATTTTGTAAACTTTTAAAAAATATGGACAATTCTAACCAGTCACCATTTGAACCAGAAATTCAGGTTTTGATGCAAATTACAGAAGAAAAATATAAAAAATGCTAGTAATAAAAAATTTTCCCCCCTGAAAACATATTTTAATGTAAGTAAATCTTTGATTGTTGTATTTTATGCAAAGATCTACTTTAACCATAACTGCCATTCTATTCCTCAGTCTAGTATTAGGAGAAGTGTATGACATTAAATCATTTTATTACAATATTTATAACATTGCTTTTTTCTCTTTATATTTAAAAAAAAAAACAGCCCTCAACCTATAGGGCTAAATCCTCAGCTGGTGTAAATCAGCATAGCTCCACTGACTTCAGTGGAGCTATGGTGATGTACAGCACCTGGGGATCTGCACAGTAGCATTTAGCCACAGGAATTGCAAAGCACTTTGACAGACCATGTTCGAACAAGTGTTTTTCAGCCAGCCAGCATATCTATTACTATATGCTGGTAACAGGAATTAAATTTGATGACATTTATCATAAGTCATCAAAGCAGTAACAACATGGCTTTTTAAAATAAAAAGATTCTATCAAATATTTAAATAATTAACACTAATAAATCGACCGGTGTCAAATGAAAACTGTCTTAAGGCTTACAATAAATTAAAATATCCTTTGGATTACAGTCAGATACAATCTACAGGGGAAAACGGTATTCAGAGTGTGGGTTTGGAGAGCTACCGCAGTGCATTTTAAAGTACTGTAATGATAAGAAATGAAACTTAAATAAATTATACAGTGATTTATGAAAAATTGGTAAGTAATCACCCTGAATCCTAGCCATTGGAGTACTGGCAGACCATACGTAGTGCATTGCATGTATTCGTTCATTGTCTGCGGAAGCAATTTAATGTATGCAGTGCATGACTTCATGGTGGCACTTGTTAATGGACTGGTGGTAAATCAGTCCACAAAATTCCTTGGAAACACTGAAAAAAATGAAGCTGTAATACAATAAAACAATAAAGTGCTTTAAATGAGAATCTATGGTTTACTGCATTTTCTTATTTCATGATAGACACCAAAACCAACAAAATGAAAGTTGATAGTTCTCTAGGGTAAATAAAACTGAGCCAGTACTTCCATGTGAGTTCAGAAATAATTTGTATCTATTTCTTGCCTTGATGTTAAAACTTAATTTACTGTGGGATTATGGGAGTAAGTTATAGCGCAGGTTGAACTCGCACAAAGAGGACTATGAATATTCTCTATTTTAAAGTTTTCAACTTGCCAAAAAAAGTGGATTTAAAATGAAGGAAGCAAAAGAGAGAGAGCAATCTGAAAACAGTCATATCCAGTGTGTGTGTATAGCCAGAGGGTTTGACATACACTACTCAGCTTCTTGAAACAGAAATGGGCTGATGGGAATGTAGAGAAATCTGAGAGTTTATTCCAAGTCCTCTTGATTGATTACTGCTATAATATGGTTGCTTCTTCCATGGCTTCAATCCACCTGAAAAAGAGAAAAGTAGAGGAGCCAGATTTTATTTCGTGGATCAAGCCAATGCATATATTAAAACACAGGGCCCAGAGAAGACTGTATTGCACCTATACAAAGAAGTGAAATCTCCATCTTGCCAAGATGGAGTAATTTCTACCTGATGCTTTAATGCCCTCCAGGCAATTGTATTATAATTGGCTCTAATTAGCATATCCAAAGATGTTTCCGTTTTATCTGTAGCTGAGGTGCATTCAAAAGGAAAGGAAATGGGAAGAGGCATGTTAGAGTGAAGAGTGCTGCTTACATTATACTCATTCATGGATTAGTATGTAATTGCAATTCCACGTGCAGTACCTCTGTGCTGAATTGTTATCCTCCGTGCGGAAGCTGTAAAACAAGGTTTGCTTGTGGTAAAGATGGAAAACTGCATCCGTGCTTCCATCTTCCTTTTCTGGGGCAACTGTGAAACCCAGCAAAGGCAGACTCTCTGTGGCGACCTTATCCTAAAATCAATGTAGAGGGGGAAACACACTTTAGAAGGAGCACTTCAGAATAGGCTGCAATCTACTTGGGGCAAGGGATGTCTTCCCAATATCTAAAGTGCCTGATAGGGCTACCAGGAGCTTCTGCAATAATAGTATTAGAAATGAATAATCTGGTGCTGGATTGAAAATCCTAGAGAATTGTTGTCTAGTTACTAGGTGCAGCCTTGGCAGCAGCAGTGCAAGCATCTTTCTCACACTGCTCTGCCAAAACCCTGAACTCAGAGAACCCCCGCTGAGATGAAATTCTCCGTATTCATTCAGCCCTCTTTAGACTACTAACAGGAGGTTCCAATTTAGTACTAGTGGCTTATGTGGATCAGACTTAGTTCACAAATCTGTAGGCCATGGAAGATCTGATGGGAATGATACCTGATTACTATTATCTTTTGGCTAGGTTTGTATCAAGGGTATAGAAAAGAAAGATCCTATATGTTACTACCTGCCCCCTAAACCATTATTTTCTGAGTGTCACCTGTGTTTGGTGGCATCCGGCTCCCCCTCCCTCCACAGCCCCAGCAGTTTTTTAACAGATTCATTTTCACTGTCTCACACAGCATGCTTGCTTCTAATGACACCACTTCACAATTTATGAGCTGGTAATGCAATTCATTGTTAATTTACTCCCAAGAAACATCCATGAATTTCACTTGCCAGAGTTCACTGTACAAGTGGAATAAAGAAAAACTAAGCCTTAATTGAATTGCAGTTTAACTGTTACTGATGGCTGCAATTTTGGTCCCTATACCTCTGTTACAGTAATGTTGGGGTTTTGGTCTTTGTCTTTTTAGATTAGTTTAGCTTAACTCTGTTTAAGATATTACCAAGGTGAAGCATACAATGCAGTTAGGTACCCACTGCTCTTTCACATCTCAAGAGGGGTTATCGCTAACACCATGTGCAACTCTTTTTAAGTTTAGTGGAGTTGTCCACCCCATGAGAGGCAGGACTTGGTTCTCCGGGCCTGATTTTTCTGATGAGCTAAGCTCAGACAGCTCCAACTGAAGTCAATGGGAGCTATAGGGTGCCTGCAGCTCTGAAAATCAGGCTCAAGATGTTTTATTTTAACCCTAGAGGAAATGTAGGCCAACAGATAAAACTGAAGAATGGGTGTCAACGTTACTATAGTTCTAGTCCTTGATCTGCCCTGACTTGGTTCGTGACCTTTGTCAAGTAATGCAACCTCTCCATGTCTCGGCGTCATCTATAGGTGATGATAATACTTCCCTACCTCTCAGGTATGATAAGTTTAAATAGTTAATGTTTGCAAAGTGCTTTGAAGATTTAAAATGCCAAGTAGTATTATTACAGTTGCTTGTGGTCTGAGCTCTGTCTTTTTCATTCTGCAAAAGTGGCTCTGTTTCAGGGCTTTCAGTTATGAAGTCCATCAGTCAGAGCACCCTTGCATCTTCTTTTTTTTTTTTACAATGGAAGTGCAGCTGGTGGCACCCTTCCTTTTTCACAGGGAGGAGAGGCCTGCAGAGGCTGCTCAGATCAATATGAAGCATAGCATACTTCCTCCTCTTCTTCACCAGCTGCACCTCCACACTGAAGTTCATAGCTGCAATCTTTCCCATGGGCATATCCAGTCTACCCCAGTGAAATTGGGGCAGTTCACTAGTTCCTTGAAAGCTGCCATTTTGAACTTTGATTGGGCAAAGTTTGGGACTTCCTCTCTTTAGAAAGAGCTCTTACTTATGTAAGTCAGTTCTCAGCTACTATCTCACAACATATAGGTACTGCACCAGAGGAAAGTCAGAGGATTTTAAGTCTTTATGCTTTGATCTGCAATAGCTTCCTGACATTAAACCAGGCTTTTTGTAACTGAGCATTTATAATCTGCATGAAATGTAACAAATATACTGAGGCTAAGGAATTTGGAAAGCAGGTCATCCAGGGGTGGGGCTGGGATTCCAGGCCTGGGGCAGCATAACATATTGAAGTGATATAATGCCTTTGCATCAACACAAGCTATTTCCGATAAGAACGACTACACAAGAACTAGTAAGTACACCCCTCAAATTGCATTTGTCACATGTAAAGAGTGGGAAATTCTGTCACATCAGGGCAGGCAGTACCTCACTTGCCATGTAGGTGTAGAGGACTTTGCCTTTGATAACAAACCAGAGCTTCTTCCAGTGCCTTTTGCCTCTCTTACACCTGCTGAGATAGCCACTGATAGAAGATCCCTCTCCTGAAGCTGCCACCTGTATAGGGGATAATCAAGGGATCCATGACATCAAATGCTTTTTCCCCTCCAAAGCAGCAAGCATGCCATAAACAAGGCCCATTTAAAAAAAAAAAACTACACAGATATTCCTGTTTCCTTAAGAATATAATCAAGGAGTGAATCAAAAAAAGTGAGATGGCATGAATCTGAGAGTAATGTAAACACAAGAATGCTATTCTGCATAAGAGCATTTCAGTATTTATCTGAGGCCAAATATTGTTCTCACTGACACCAAAGAAGCCAATTAAGTTATTCTGGAAGCCAAGTCATTGAAGCTATTTGCTTTATACTGGTGCTGTAGAGAAATTGAATTTGTCCCCTTTTTCTTGCCTTGTTTTTATACATTCAAGGGTGCATGTTTCCAGAGGGAAGGATAGTGTTATGGATAAAGCAGAAGGGATATGGGTTCTGTTGGCTTGACAATGGATTTGTGGTGTGCATTGGGTGGGCTACCTCTCTAATACTCAGTTTCATCTGTGAATACTCCTTTCCTCAGTATTATTAAATAATTGCCACCCTGGAGGAAGGGAAGAAGCGATGAAGCTTAATTCATTAGTGTTTGTAAAGATTTTAGAGATCGGTGGGTGAAAGATGCTATAGAACTGCAACATAGTATACATGATTAATTATAATAATAATACTGACATCTGAATAAAAGCAAAGTGTCAACTAGGGGAAGTGATTTGAAAATCAGCCTTTGATAACAGACACAATAGGGGAATTAACTGTATTTATAATATTCTCCTGTAGCAGGTTGGAGCATGAGAAAGTCCACCATACTTCATGTAAGTCAACTGGGAATGGCTTTGGGATCAAGATTGTTATAGAAATCTTCATTTTAATAAATGTGTGCCACCACCTTGTGGTTAAAGAGGCAATCTCTATTTTTCATAAATAAATGGAGCTGAAATGTTACTTCTCTAACTTTGGTCATGTTGGTTTATGCAGTATCTTCCATGAATGTTTTACATACTGTTTGCACATTTATCCCTGTTTCAATTGATCACAAAGTTAAGAGAGTCCTGTGAGAGTACCTCCCTTTCATGGAAGGTAACTGCATGCACAGCACAAGGTCCAGATCACGGTCTCAATGAAATCAGTTAACTGAAGTTAAATTCCCAGGATCTGGCCCTACATGTTTAGGTGGATAGACAGCATGGATAGTCAGAGGATATTAATGTAGTCAGATTTTGAATCTGATGCTTAGTTCCAGAAGGGAAAACAATATATCTGGGTGAAATCAGGGCCCCAGTGAAGTCAATGGGAGTTTTCCCATTAACTTCAGTAGGGTCAAGATTTTATCCATTTATTTTAGATAGGCTAGAGTGAGCTACTGGCAACACAATTAAACAGTTGCATTCACCAATTGCTTAGAAAGGGCTAGCTTTTAACTCCCCCGCCCACAACTCACACTGACTGGATTCGAACGTAGTTAGTTCGATTGAAATCCCTGGGGCCACACTGGAAATAAGGATTGTAGTAAGGCCACTGAACAACTGCTGGATGGCAGTGACTTCTGGTCAGTACTAAACTCCTGTATTCAAACTAGTGACTTCTGTAACCCATCACTCTGATGCTTCCCCTGAGCTTGTTATTAGACCTTCTGAGGTTGATGTAGATGTGAAGATTTAATTTAAATTATTGGGAAAAATGAAGGTTAAATGCTGAGCTGACTTGGTCTTAATAGGATGCAGAAACTGTAGTGATAGCATCCGATCTTGAAGCGTTTTGTATTTTGCCCTATTACGCTGAGTAAAATGTAATCTCATGATATAGAGGATCTAGACAGTGGGCTGATCCTGCAGCATATCGAACAAATTCTAAACAATGAGATTGAAAGCTACTGTAGTGCCAACACACAGTCCTCTCAGGCTAGTTTCCTTGCCTTTTCTCAGGCAGCGTTGGTCCTACCTCCATAAGAGCAGAAGGGATCTTCTTTTGTTTCTTGAAGGATGAGTAGTGAATATTGTGGAAGACGGAGGAGAAGGCACTGCCTGAAAACCTGGATGAAGTTGGAGGGAAGCTCACACTTACTGGCCGCTCTACAATATTAGGAGAAATAGGAAGTGGGAAAGAATGGATTAACTGATGCAAACCCTTAAGTTAAGTCTACAACAGTAGATGTTAAACTCCAGGCTAATGCAAATAGGGATAAGAAAATGCAATGCCTAACCTATAGTTGCTTGATCTTCCTTTAGCTATTTTCTATCAAACTCTCAGGTTAAGTCTGGTTAGCAGAATTACTGTTCAATGAACTTTATGGCATTGCATGATGGAAGCATCCCCTACAAATACACACAGCTTGCATGGAAGATAATCAGGAAAATAATTGTGTTATGTTGTGTTCTCACACTTAATGACCTTTCAAGAGCATTGTCCATGTGTCTCTCATCTGTGCACTCTACTTATTCTGATTGCTTCCTGGGCCACCAATAGTTTCATTTCGGCGATGTTCTTTCAAGCCTGAATGTCTCTCCACTGTGTTCTGAGAACAGGAGACAATTTATTCCATCTCCGGGACATACTCTATCAAGAAACCCTATAGCCCTACCAACGAAGACACTATTGTACCAGTCAATGCCATCACCTGAGTTAGAATCCTTCTGAGTCTCACCTGTGTCAATACATGTCACCTGGAAAATCTGAATGGAGCACAGCCCTGAGTCAGTACAGCCTTGAGTTGTCACGTGGCTCAGTCCACTCTGACGGGGACAGAGCACGTCTGCCTTCACTAAGCAATAACAGTGCATGTCTGCTATGCTGTTAAAACTGATGTGTGGATCTCTTTAACCAAGAAGAAAAAAATAAATTGCACCTGTCCCTAGTGCCTAAGCCCTTAACAAAAAGGCTCTTGCCTATAAGTTGTCCATACATTTGACCTTAGCCCTGCACAATAGGAAATGCTAACTCCTTGGACTGAGACAGATAGTTGTCAATAGCTTCTTTGTTTTTAAGCCATTGCTTTGCTTTCATTAGCACTTCACTGGAAATTACAGGGAAGTGCTGTTAGCTGTAAACAGCAAGATAGTACAAAGTATTATTGCTTGTTATTCTAGTGCATCAAGAAGTCACAGGAAGAATTTGAGGTTCCAGCTCACTAAAAGCTTCTCAGCCACCATGCAGCCTGCTATTTCCCCAGAGCTTGCATTTGTATTACTCTTAATATAGCTCATATCTATGTCTGAAGGAGAAATTCTCTGTAATGAAGCAGAATCTTCTCTCTTCATATGCAGGTAGCATTTTCATTCAACTCATCAAGGAATGAAGAGGACTCACCTCTTTTTCTCAGTTCTGAGTAGCAGCCATCACAGACTTTTGCTAGTCGGTCTTTGAGGTACGTCAGGGGATGCTTATTTCTTGAACAATTTCGACATACAATCTGCCACAGAAAGGATAGATAAGTATATATATATATATGTACATTTCCCCATAGCAGTGTACATTACCAAACAGATTCTCTGGGCTGGTTGGCAGGGGAAGAGGCAGAATGGGCCAAATTTGGCTCTTGGCTAGACCAGTATGAATAAGGATTATTCCCCTGACTTAATCATAATTACTCTAGATTTGTCATTGTAACTCAGAGCAAAATTTAGCCCAATACATTTAATTGCCACTTCATTGTTCTCCTTCAGTTCTCACCTTAAAATTCTCCTTTAGCACGATGTCTACCAAAAGCTTGACAATGTTTAGGCTGCTGGTGTGGCAAGACCACTGTCTATCAGGCTGACCAATGTATGCTCCCCTGATGGTTTGTCAGTATTCATCTGTTGTGCCTTGTCTTATACTTAGAGTGTAAGTTCCTTGGGACAGGGATTGTCTTTTTGTTCTATGTTTACACGGTACTTAGCACAATGGGGACCTAGTCCATGACTGGGTGTCCCAGCTGCTACAATAATATAAAAATTAATAAACATAATTGTACAATAGTCTTATGGTTGTCTCCCTGGGGATTACACATTCCCAGATATAAAAATTCATGCTGGCCATGGTACCATTAAACTGAAGTTGATCATGGTGTTAGTATTGTTTTCAGAAGTGGATTGGCAGAAGCAGAGAAGTATTTTGTTTGTGAAACTGAAAGATCATTGAACTAGGATTATACTTTTAGTGGGACAGGAATTTAAAATTAAAATCCAGATTAAAACTGACATAGTGGAACATTAACTGAAATTGAAAGGTGGCAAATTTAAAACTGATATAAAGAAATGCTTTTTCATACAAGGCATAGTACCCTGTGAAGCTCAATGCCAGGAAACATCACTGAGGCTAAGAGCTAAACTGGATTCAGAATAGGATTGGAGGTTCTATGTGGCTATCCAGAATTATAACAGAAAGAATTAACACAAGAATCAAGAACACTGAAAGGGATATAAACCCGCATGTTTCGGGGCATCAACCAATCACTAATTAATGGGGGTTAGGAAGAAATGATCTCTGGGGGCAGATTATCAAATAAGAACCACTGCAGAGTTTCTTGTACTTTCCTCTGAAATAGCTGGTGCTGGCCCCTGTCAGAGATGGGATACTGGATTAGATGGACCACTGGTCTGATCCAGTCTGGCAATTCCTATGCATCACTCACTTGTGAAGTGATTTAAGAACAATGGCCATAGAGACAAGGAGCTTTGTGCATCTACATTCCCAAAGCTTTGGAGCTTCCATATCTAAAATGTAACTCAGCAACTGGAAAACTGGTAGTCTGATTGCTGCATTGCCCCAGTGCTACCTACATGTCCCATTTGAAAGCTCTGTTCCGCAATGTATGTCCCATGACCCTTTCATTTGGTTGAGTACCTAGTCTTTAGGATTCATTTGCCACTCAGCAGAATCTTAATATTGTTCCAACCAAAGTCACTAAGGGTACATCCAGACTAGCCACCAGACTGGCAGGTAGCGATCAATCTATTGGGGATCGATATATCGTGTCTCATCTAGAAGCGATATATCAATCCCCAAACGCGCTCCCGTCGACTCAGGAACACCACCAGGGCGAGCGGTGGAAGCGGAGTTGACGGTGGAGCCGTGGCCGTCGATCCTGCCCCATGAGGATGAGAGGTAAGTCGAAATAAGATACGTCGACTTCAGCTACGCTATTCCTGTAGCTGAAGTTGCGTATCTTACATCGACCCCGCTCAGTGTAGACCAGCCCTAACAATCTGAATGCTTAAGTTTCATTTGCAAAGCTCTCCTGGCAGTCTTTGTGAGGAGTCAGATTCTCTTCTCTGTATGCAGGTGCAACTGTGCTTAAGTCAGTGCAGTTGCAGCTAGCGTAATGAAGAGGAGGAGGAGGAGAACTTGTCCCAGAGGCTTTCCCTACTGTTGTTGAGTTTGAGTGAAGCTGAATTTATGTGAAACTTACCTTCCCACATGCATGGCAATGATGGCGTCTCAGAGTGAGGGTAAAATCAGAGCCGCAGTTCATGCACATCATGACATGGGACACAGGTACCAAGGTTGGAGGCCTCTCACCCAAGGATATTCCCAGCCTTTCCCTTAGCTTAAAACAAAAAGTGAAGAAATATCCAGACTTCCAAAGCATACCCAATTCTGCTAATGCAACTCCCGCCTTACCTGCAGCAATATCTGCTGAACTGTGCTCGCCTTTCCCCACCCCCATTTCTGCCAATCCACCTCGTTCTTGGCCCACAATCCCTGTTATTCCAGTCCTGGGATCCACTTTAATTCTGAAGGATCCCAAAGTGTTCCACAAACTCTACACAAAGCAGCACTGAGATGCAGCCAATTCTGGGGTGGAAGGTGATCGCAACTAGTACACAGCATATGATAGAACAGTACAGCCCCCATCTGCAGCTGGTGTAAATTGGTTCAGATCCACTGAAATCAATGGAGCTGTACTGGTTTACATTAGTTGAGCATCTAGCATCTATGTGCAATTTTGGCTAAGACCACCTAGGCATACTCCTATTCTTATTACAAGACTCATGGACAGTTTAATATCCAGGAAGAGCAGATGGTTTTTAGGTCTCAATCAAAAAATCCCTCATCCCCACCATAAGCTGCCTGGCACTCAATATATCAACCTCAGAATGAAGAAGGCTACGCTGACTATTGTGCAGGCCACTATCTTTTGGGACGGTTTTATGACCAGTGGAAGGGACTGTTTAGAAGTCACCAAACTCCTTTCACTTGTAACTCAGACCATGATTTGGACCCAGATCTCCACGGAAGACAGTGGAGTTACTCTGAATGAATGGGATACAAATCTGGCCCACGTTTTTTATCACCGTTCAGCACTCATAAACTCCTTTGCTGTTTACTCATATTTGCACAAGTCTGCTACCCCACCCAGGTAGGTTTGGTATGGAGAGAATTAGACTCATGCAGGAAGAAGGAAAAGAGAATTCAGCCTTAGCAAAACTCTTTTGGATCTGATTCTCCTCTCATGCTGGTATAGACAGGAATACCTCTATTGAAGTCAATGGAGTTGCACCAGTATAAACGATTGTTAGGTCTCAATCAGGTCCTTTTGCTACGGGATTTAGTGTTGATGAGTTAATGACCCTTTGTGATATAATTGTGACAAAAGCATTTCTGATGGCTAGTATTGCTTTCTTACAGTCATCTGCAAGGCATACATTTATTTTTTGATAGCATCTAGGATGGTAGCAATACAGGGCTAAATCTGGTTAGTATTACTCCAGCAAAACTCCCACTGACTTAAATGAAACCCACAGTATGAATTGGAATTGCAACACATTTAAAATTCCAGTAGCAGCCACAGCAGGCTGAATATTAAACACAAGTGCTGTGGTGACCTGTCATTTAGCCCTAGCATGGTGATTTATATAAAAATAATCAGAATACTCTGCCATTTGGAACTTTTTCCTTTTCCCTTTTTTAACTCTTTGGATGGCTTTGCATCCTCTTAGGCAATACCAGGACTCATTCTTACCTCAATACTGTTGTGAAAGGTAGATGCATTTTGAGCTTTGTAGTCATCTGGAATGGTTCTGCTGATGCAGCTATACCACTCGTCCCTTTCAGAGCATGAACTGTGGAATGAAATATAGCAACACAATCAATGCCATGAACTGCAGTGAGTGAATCAAGAGGCTTCTGGATCAAGGGAGAAGGCTCCAATCTACTGTCATTTTGCTTCTCCCATCAACATGTTGAATTATTAATTCTTTGGCCAAGAACAAAATTAAATGTTGGACTTCTGATATTTATGATTGGATTGATGATACCTAGATTCATAGATTCTAGGGTCAGAAGGGACCAATGTGATCATCTAGTCTGACCCCCTGCAGGCCACAGAACCCTACCCATCCACTTCTATAACAAACCCCTAACCTATGCCTGAGTTATTGAAGTCTTCAAATTGTGGTTTGAAGACCTCAAGCTGCAGAGAATCCACCAGCAAGTGACCCATGCCCCACGCTGCAGGGGAAGGTGAAAAACCTCCAGGGCCTCCGCCAATCTGTCCTGGAGGAAAATTCCCTCCCGACCCCAAATATGGCGATCAGCTAAACCTAGGATGCTTGAGACATTATGAACATGACTGGGATGGCTAAAATTCAGTCTGGCCATATCTGGCCCACGGGTTTTCCAATGTGGCTCAAGGCCACTCTTACTGTAATATGGAGATTCCAACCTAAACCACATGTGGCAGCCTTCAATGCTGCTTCTTTCATCTCTGTGCTTGCCACTCAGAATGCAAGAGAACTCCATTCCAGGGCATGTAACCTCTGCTTGGGTTGCTCAGATCAATGTAAAGTATTTCATGTTGATACTTGTCACCTCTGTGTTAGCTGCTTAGGTAAAGAGGGAGAATTGCATGTTGGAACATATCTATATTAAAAATGAGACTGGTTTCAGTTTATTCCATTTCAGGCAAATTAGATACCGCTCTCAAGATACTGGCAAGATGCCAATGTGACATTTTGTTAGAGAAATTTTGCATTCCCTTGGATTGGAGAAACAAGAATGCAATCCTGTGATTCTTTAAAGTGGCCACTAGATGTCATGTTTGCACCATCAAAACAAGCTGGTAGTGCATTTATCCGCCATCCAGCTCTCCTGCCAATCTCCCGGGTCCTGAACTGAGATTCTGCTGATTCCAGAAATGAAAGGTGGAGCTTAATGTGTGTTATCTTGCATACACAAAATCCCCATTTAGCCACCTTCCCTGTATCAGGACTGGTCCACACTAGGGGGCGGAAATCGATCTTAGATACGCAACTTCAGCTACGTGAATAATGTAGCTGAAGTCGAATATCTAAGATCGGATTACTCACCCGTCCACACCGCGCGGGATCGATGTTCGCGGCTCTCCCTGTCGATTCCGCAACTCCGTTGGGGTTGATGGAGTTCCGGAATCGATATAAGCGCACTCGGGGATCGATATATCGCATCTAGATTAGACGCGATATATCGATCCCCGAGCAATCGATTTTAACCCGCCGATATGGCGGGTAGTCTGGACGTGGCCTCAGTTAGTTTTCCTGCAGGGACTCAAAGTTGCTCACCGTCTCAAGCGGAGATAGGAGTAGTGACTTGACTGAGGTTCACCGGTATGCCAGTGTGTGCAGAGAAGAATACCACTGTGCCAGGCTATGTAGCAGCTGTGTGTATGGACCCCTCCCTGAATCCTGTCCGTACTATGACTTCCCAGTTTGGACCACTCTTTCTAAATTCTATAAACCTCAAACTAATTTCCAAAAGCCAACAGGGAAGCCAACAGTTCCTTGCAGGTTCAGGCAAGGGAATGCTGTACTTCATTCTCCATTGTAAATGGTGCCACCTTCCAGTTATGTCAGGTGTAAATTCCAAGTGTGAACCTGGGTCAGAGCAGTCTGTCTTCCACAAGCTGTACCAGGCATTTACATTAAAGCTAAGCGCTCTTCCCACTGGGGCGCCCTGTAAAATTAATGCCAGATGCTGTTGAGCTGTGATTTCCTCTGACTGTACAAGAAGGCTAACGAACAAGACATCTGAGAATAATTTGGCTTTTATAACCTTAAAAAACCCCAAACAAACATGGAAACACATGAGTTGATCAATGACCCCTGGTTTAAAGTCCTTGCACCCTGTGAGCAAGCACTCATCTGTGAAAAACACCAGCCTCTGTAAAACTTAACGACCCTGTTGGAACAAAGAGGGTCTGGGACAGGTGTATAATACACGCTGGTCTTGAATTAGCTGCTGCATGACAAAGAATTGCAATACTGTATATCACCTCATTGCCAAGAGTTACAGGACTATTCAATCCTTTCCACTAGTGAAAGCCAACTCTGCTCCCTTCCCCCCCAAATTCCACTGCCAGTGCAGTTTTTATGGGAAATATGACTGGTTTGAATGAAAAGCATATTAAGCCTAAGATGCCTAGAATTCCCAACCTACGAGCTCAGAGGTTCTCAAACTATGGAGGCGCAGAAATGTGTCAAGGGAGGCGTGAGCTGTGTGCTTTTTTTTTTTTTTAAAGAGCTCCAGCTGTCAGCCCCCAGTGGCTGGGGCTTGGAGAGAAGGGCCGTGCACACCTAGGAGGTGGAGGGAGAGGATAAAGGGGACAGCTGGAGCCCTGCTACCTGAGTTTGGGCTGCCTTCCCCCCTCCCAATCCTTCACCGGGAGGCAGCCTGGGCTCAGGCTCTCCTTCCTCTCTCCCAGTCTCTCACCTAGAAGTGGTGGCAGGGTTTTGGCTGTCAGCCCTGAGGTGGCAGCAGCTGCACAGAAGTAAAGGTGGCAATGGGACGTTGAGTCTGTTAACAGTGATATTGACAAATACCACTTTTCACATTGCAACCCTTGCTTCTGCACCCGGCCAGTAGCTGTTGTGCTCGGCTCTGCCTTCAGAGCTGGACAGTGCTATATGTACTTGTGTAGCAGGGGGGAGGAAGGGGCATAAACAACTACAGACACAAAGAAGAGGGACACAATCAAACAAATTTGAGAACGACTGTACTAGCCAAATGAAGATTCACAAGGCTGTAGTTATGTCTCCAGTCTCCAAAAGGTTAGTGGAGGTGACACCAACATAGGGTTAACCTCCTGAGCTGGGTAAATAATGGATGTGTCAGTTCCTTGGCAATTTTGAAAAGTCCCTAAAACATTTGTATTGGGTCAAACAAAACGTTTTATTTCAACAACATTAAAACATTTTGTTTCAATTTGACCAATTTGTGAGGTGTTTGCATTTAAAAAATAAAACAAAAGGAAATTTAAAAATGAAAAGTCATTTCAAAGCAAAAAAAAAATCAAAACATTTCAATTTTTTTAAACAAATCAATTTGGTGAAATTGACAAATTTGCAAAACACTTTGAGGTTGCTTAAAATACATTCTTCATTAAAAAGTGTTGTGGATGAAAATTTCCCCCCTCTATCAATCTCTCATTTGCCATAAAATTTTAACCATTTGAGGTTCAAGACCTCACTTTAAAAATAATAAAAACATGGCTGACTTAATGGTGTGAATTAAAGTCATTTTGGCAAGGACAGCTGATTAGGGATGATCTGTCAATAAAAGCCTAATCTCCAACAGGCTCTTACCACCTACTCTTCACTCCATTAAACATCTCTGGGCAATAATCACAGACTGTTATAGTGTCTAAGTGTGAGGATAACACATGGCTGCTGGCTTGTAAAATGAATTATGTCAATTGGCACTGACCTGATCCCAATTAACTAACTCACTGGTTGTATGGAGGATCAAAGGGATTTTTGCTGAAGTTTTGGAGGCTGTGAACAGCTCAGAGTGCACAACCCACAAACTTCAGTATTATCACACTAGGCATTGGAAAAGATTTTGGGAGTCTAGCCAAGGTGACACCTCATTTACTCTTACAGTAAGTCTAACAGAAAACAGAAAGTCAAATGTCACTACGCTGTCACTGACTGCAGGGGATACCTGTGCAGCAGAGAAACTGGCCTGGAATAGACAAGGTATGCATTCAAATTTGTTTGGTATGAAGATATGGGGATGGAATGATCCCGTGGGATTGGAAGTGATTCAAAACTAATTTTTCATGAAGATTCTTGGTCTTTCAAATAATACTCCAGTTGCTCTTCTTAGAGCAGGACAGGCATGAATTCTAGTCTGTCCAAAGTGCAGTACAGTAATATTAACTTTTGGCTTTGCATTCAGCATGCATCCACAGTGTTTGTCAAGGTTAAGCTTAGAGAAACAGTTCAGTAGGGCTTTCCCATGTAATTTCCTTGATTAGAGTCTATTCAATATTGTTTGCATTTTTTAGGTTTCTCAGATTTAGACATAATATAAATTTAAAAATGTGAATTTAATGTGTAATTAAATCGAGAATAGAGAATATAAGCAAGCAAACGGATATGGCAGTTGTTTCTATGTCAAAAACATCACCTTCGTCCCCCTTGTTAAAAGGGGAATGCCAGATATTTAGATAGTTTGTTGTAATAACATGTTAATGAGGGCCTTTGCAGCTCTCCATTTTCAATCCATGCAGTTTTCCTAGAAGGTTGATATGCTGGCACTGAGAAAGCCACTGCCTTTGTCCATGTGGCTCAGGGCAGGTGAACGACCTACTCCACTATTTATTACACTATAATTATGTTGCCACTTGAGGTCAAAAGGGCTTTCTGTGTTTTTACCCCAGATGCCTTTTTCTATGGTCTCTCAGAAAACAGAGTATTTATTAGGAACAGACATAGTACCTGTGATCCAAGAGATTGCCCTATTTGCATGGTCAGCCACTAAAGTAAGGAAAATGGCACAGTGATTATGTATGGTTTATTGGTTTATGTATTTTAAAATCTTTATTTACATGTATTTTTGTATTTTATAATTATGGATTTAATTTTCAGTTTTATTTGAACATACTTTTGTTTTCTGTATATTGTCCTATGGCTAAGTCACTATTAATAAAAACTCGACGTGGTCTGGAATAGGATTCTGTCACTGATTGTAATGCCACTGCAGCCTTTCTATATCGTTGTACTGATAGCCAAGTGAGAATGCAGTCATTCTTAGGGTATGCCTACACTGCAATTGGAAGTGTGATTGCAGCATTCATGAGCGCCAGTAGTCGTGAAGCCGTGACCACACAGGCTAGCTGCTTGAATGAGTACTGGGTGGGCTTGTACAGCTGCCTCATTGCTATCAGTATGTGAGCTCGCTAGATTAAAGCTAGCATGGATATGTCCACATGTGCTGCAATGCCTTGCCTTCCCCCCCAAACCGCAGTGTAGACATAACCTTTTGTAGGTTTCATATGGGTACCACCTGCTTATGATTGTGTCTGAAGAAGAGAATTCTGAAATGCGTGTAAAGGTATAGCAGCATCCATCTCTTCTCTGCAAGGGCTGCATGCTCAGTACCATCACCTGCTCCCTGTAAGCCAAAGAATTATGATCTCTGGGTGGGACATTTTCAGTGGTAGATTCAAGTGCTTGCCACTACCATCTTTTCATACAGCAATGCTGTAAGAACCAGAACCACAGGTCCTGCTTATCATTTTAGTGCCTTTTCTGTGGTCTTGGTCTTTGCTGCTTATGCCATGTTCTCTGTTCCTCTACGTGTATTTCTTGCCTCCTCCAAGTGCAAAGGCCTTAAGGGCTGGCAGCTGATAATTGGCCCTTGTCAGGGGCTTGTATCAACCCAGAAACAATGGAAGTCATGTTACCTCAGGGAGGCCCAAAGCCTCCTGGCATTCCCTAGTGCCCTGTGGAGTGCACCCATGGTACCATCTCTTAGGAGAGTGTAGCATGTTCTCCCATCTGTGCTCAGTTCTGCCAGCCAGAGTAGAGAGGAAGTGGGGCAATAGCCAGGCCTCCTCTCTGCCCCCTAGAGGTGACTTGTGCCCTAGGGCAGGGACAGGCAAACTTTTTGGCCTGAGGGCCGCATCAGGTTTCAGAAATTGTATGGAGGGCTGGTTAGGGGAGGCTGTGCCTGGCCCCTGCCCCCATCTGACCCCCCCTGCTTCTCGGCCCCTGACGGCCCCCCAGGACTCTATCCCCATCCACCCCCCCATCTGTCCCCTGACCGCCCCTGGACCCCAACCCCTAACTGCCTCCTGCCGCCCCATCCAACCCCCCCTTCCTGACTGCCCCCCTGGGACCCCTGCCCCATCCAACCACCCCTTCGCCCTTTCTCCTGATTGCCCCCAGAACCCCTGTCCCCTGACTGCCCCCACCTCTATCCACACCCCCGGCCCCTGAGCACCCCCCTGTCCTCTCTCCAACCCCCCTCCACCATTCCCTGCTCCCTTACAGTGCTGCCTGGAGCACCAGTGACTGGTGGCACGGCTGCACCAGAACAGGCAGCCGTGCCGCCTGGTTGGAGCCAGCCACTCAGCACAGAGCACCGGGTCAGGCCAGGCTCTGCAGCTGCGCTGCCCCAGGTGCTCACAGCCCCGCTGCCCAGAGCATTGCACTGGTGGAGGAGTGAGTGAGCTGAGACTGCAGAGGAGGGGGAACAGTGGGGGAGAGGCCGGGGGCAAGCCTCCTAGGCCAGGAACTCAGGGGCTGGGCAGAACGGTCCCACGGGCCGTAGTTTGCTCACCTCTGCCCTAGGGTGTGTTAGCAGGGACTTCACTTATGGTTGGCCCTTCAATGAACAGCACAAGGAGGGAGAGACTCCTTGTACTTGTGACTGACCCCTGTGAAGGAGCACTATCTACCTCTAGTACCCAAAGGGCAGCCTTTCCACTTCAAGCCCTAATTTCACACATGGCTCTCACTGGAGTCACTGGCTCAGCCTTTACAAGAGCACCAGCTGCATGTCAGCACAAAAAGAAGAATGGAGAACCCAGGCTAGGGTTGCCAACTTTCTACTCACACAAAACCAAACACCCTTGCCCCACCCATTCGCTGAGGCCACACCCCCACTCACTCCATCCCCCCCCACAGCTCACTCTCCCCACCCTCACTCACTCATTTCCCCTGGACTGGCTCAGGGGGTGGAGGCTCTGGGGTGGGGCCAGAAATGAGGGGTTCAGTGTGCGGAAGGGGGCTCTGGGCTGAAGCAGTGGGTTGGCATGCAGGAGGGGGTGAGGGCTCCAGCTGGGGGTGCAGGCTCTGGGGTGGGGCTGGGGCTGAGGGGTTCAGAGGGTGGGAGGGAGCTCCGGCTCAGGCAGTGGGTTGGGATGTGGGTGCGGGGGTGAGGGCTCCGGCTGGGAATACAGGCTCTGGGGTGGGGCTGAGGGGTTCAGAGGGTGGGAGGGGGCTCTGGCTCAGGCAGTGATTTGGGATGTGGGTGGGGGGGTGAGGGCTCCGGCTGGGAGTGCAGGCTCTGGGGTGGGGCTGGGGATGAGGGGTTCAGAAGGTGGGAGGGAATCAGGGCTGAGGCAGGGGGTTGGGGGCTCTAGGCTGGGGGTGCAGGCTCTGGGTTGGGGCTGGAGATGAGAGGTTTGGGGTGTAGGAGGATGCTCTGGACTGGGACTGAAGGGTTCTGAGGGCAAGAGGGGGATCAGGGCTGGGGCAGGGGGTTGCAGCATGGGAGGAGGTCAGGGGTGCAGGATCCGGGCAGCGCTTATCTGAGGCAGCTCCTTAAAGCAGCAACGTGTCTCCCATCCCTGGTGGGGTCAGGGATGAGGGGCTTGGGGATCAGGAGGGGGCTCCGGGCTAGGGCTGGTGGTTCAGAGGGTGGGAGGGGGTTCTGGGCACAGGCAGTGGGTTGGGATGTGGGGGTGTGTGAGGGCTCTGGTTGGGGGTGCAGGCTCTGGAGTGGGACTGGAGATGAGGGGTTGGGGCATGGGAGGATGCTCTGGGCTATGTGGAGGCACAGCCAGGTAGCTGGAGGGGGGACATGCTGCTGCTTCTGGGAACTGTGCAAGCCACAGCAGGTGGGGAACCTGCCTTAGCCCCGCTGTGCCACCGACCGGACTTTTAACGGCCTGGTCAGCAGTGCTGACCAGAGCCACCAGAGTCCCTTTTTGACTGGACATTCCAGTCGAAAACTGAACACCTGGCAACCCTAATTCCAGGCACAGCTCTCAGTATGCTCCAAAGTAAATTTCTGCCTTGACACGTGGGCTTCGTCTGCACTAGAACTTCTCTACACTAAGGCAATAGGTGTCAAGTTATTTATTGTCCCAGCCAACACACATCCATATATCTCCTGCTTTTTTTTAACTGACAGTGGGTAGTGCAGATGCACCCTTTGGATCCTTGGGGGAACTGGATGGGCATCCAATACAGATAATAAAAGTACTAGATATCTTATTACTTAGTGTGTAAAGATACTAAATTCAAGGGCTTTGGCAGAGTTCTGAGCATGGGATGCAGATGACATATACGTTCCTTATAAGAGAAGGATTTAGATTTCAAAGTGTGTTGAAAAGAAATCACCCTCCCAGTCTATTAGGTTGGTTCCAGTGTGCATGCCATTCGGGGAAGCCTGCTGTGCTTCCAACCATACTGTAGGTGGAGACTTGAGGTGGGAACTTCAGTTCTCAAAACTTCGATAACCACATCAGCGCGATCAACTGTCACCGAGACTAAATTATTTTAATTATGTATCTGAAAATCATACACCGCTCCCTTTTTGTTGTTGTCTCTCTTGTTGACACTTTTGGAGTTAAAACCAAGAAGAACACAGTATACTCTCTCCTCCTGCTCAGAAATTAATGTACAAATTCTCGCTGCTGTCAGCATGTGATCACAAGACAGAGAATGCCCTCCCTGACTGTGATCCGTACCAACTTTGTCCAAACTCATTAGAAAAATTCCTTTTAACAAAAAGACCTCATTACATCGTCAGTAAAGTTTAATTTCTGTTTTAACTGTCATTTAAGTACCTTTAAGTGCCTTTAAATCTATGGCGTGGAATTAGCTAATTACTATTTTTCATTAGCCCTTGGGTAACCCCAGTGATGTGAACTGACAAGTAAAATTATAAAAGGGAAGTAGACAAAGCTGGATTCTCAGCGAGTCAGGGAAAAAGTTGTAAAAGATCAAGGAAGAAGGCTCAGACTTATTAGAAATGGATTTTCTACTCTGTTCAAAATCTTATCAAGTGCTGAGTCCCAGCTTTTTACTCATTATAAGTATTGAATTAGTTGTGTCTTATGAGCCTTACATTGAAATGAATGCCCTTTTTATAATCAAGCACTTGGCCATTATCTGTCACAATTGTATAGATTGAAATGGAGTTTAAAAACAGTGGGACACCAATTTAGTCTTGGAAAGTGGTTGGACTGGTCTAGAGATATAGCTAAAATAAACACCCTTTGCCATGGCTGGTATGAGAGAATACCTTGCTGACAGGGTCAGGCAGTGTTCAGCGTATTCAATCTTCAGGACGTTTTGGGCTTTTTCTGTCACTGGGCGGCTGACCTAGAAACAAATGACACGTAAATGAAGGACAGAGTGATTTAAACCATCTATGGTCAGCACATGGTAAAACTCTTGATGCACAGAGATCTGTGAAACTCCAACAGTTTGAGTGTTAACCATCAAAGTCTAGTACTCACAATGTTCTCAGTTGCTAAGAGGCTAGTGGGGACAAGATAGTGGGCAGCCCAGCACAATGTGACAGTGGGGTCCAGGGTCAGTTGGGCTGATCCTGGTGGGATTTTTGGTCCATATTATTGCCAATTTGGGGTGTGTTCCATGTATAGATACTATGGTGATGTCTTGGATATAGAGACAGGTATAGCCAGAGTTTGTGTTTGGCCCATTACAAACATAGGGGACAAAATTTGTGTTCAGATTTATATTAAAAAACAAACAAGCGGGGTGTTCAGGTCTGGTGTCCTGTTACCCCTGACAGGTCCCCAGTCTGGGCCTTCTTTCCTCTCAGCTGGGGCATTTTCTTGCAACTGTTTCCCTAGATGAACATCCTGATCTCATTCCATCTCAAGTACAGAACCCAAACCCAACCGCGAACTCTCCAGCCTGATTCCAAACTCAGCCTCCAACATGCCAGGTGGAATACAGAAAACATAGGGACTCTCCAAATAATCATTTCAGCCTTGGTCTAGCAGGGTGGTCTGCCCCATAGGCTGAAGGGGATGGACGTGAAAGCTCCCGAAGAAGGGAATGACGTGAGCGTGAATTTTTAGGAGGTGCTAAAACCCTGGTTAGTATATTGTAGGGAACAGGGAGAGGGAAAAGGACTAGATGGGATGTCTTTTCCCTCTTTAGCTTCTGTGAAAAGTCATGATCAGATAGTAACTTTGAGTTTGGTTTGCTTTATTCATCACCAGCCCAAATGAGGCAGTCATGCTAATCTGCAACCTTTCAGATATTCTTTTATTTGTGTACTTTATATTTTCCTCTTTAATTCCTGGAACCTGCAAGGGACTCATTAGATAAAATGCTCTTTTTCCTTTCAGTCAATGGAAAGGAGACATAAACTGGCAAAGCATTAACAAGGCAGCCAATAAGCCCCAAATAAACTTTAATGCCAGGTTGCTGTCTGAACTAAGCATTACCCTCATGCCGGACACAGCCAAGGTGTTCTTCAGTCGGTATTTGCCATCCTTCTGGGGATATGTGTACAGCAGAATATCATTCATCTATGTGAAGAGAAAGGCAAAATCAATAATTTGCAATATGTCTTGCAAGCCTAACCATTATTCTTGGGTAGGAGGGATACCCAGAGCCAGCAGTGACTTAACAAATTGCATGAATTGTTACTAAAGACAGGGATGAGCCACGAAGTTCAGATCCAGATCCAAACTTCTACAAAGCTCCAGAGTGTTTAGCTTTTGGCACATTTCAGGCACATTTCGACTGTTGTTAATTACTAAGTGCTCAGTGTAGGTGGAATGGCTGTTTGTGTTAAGGGAAAGGCTACAGACCGTCTGAATGCACCATCTCAGCACATACACATCCCAGCTAACCCCTTTTGAACCTGTGGCTCTGGAGCTCTTGCTATTGCACATACACATTAGTACTCAGAACTTGGAGAAACTTTGGCATCCACCATCAGAAAAATCTTGAGAGACTGGGTGCAAGAGGCTCGGGTAGGGTGACCAGATAGCAAGTGTGAAAAATTGGGACGGGGGTGGAGGGGTCATAGGTGCCTATATAAGAAAAAGCCCCAAAAATCAGGACTGGCCCTATAAAATCAGGACATCTGGTCACTCTAGGCTCGGGAAAGGCAATGGAGATGCCATCCCCTAGTATAGAAAATGTTATCCTTCACACTGAGCCGTGAACAACCTTGCATTATCTCCCCAATGAAAATGCCAATGAAATGTGATTAGGGCTGGGCCTTGGCATGTACAGACCCCACAGAATCAGATGGTCTTCCATTCTCTGCGGCCCTTCGGTGAAAACAGTGAAAAGTGGGTGTAAGTTGCAATGATCTTGGGGAAGCTGCTTGGGGAACCCTACTGTGAGATTAGGGGGGAGGGATAGCTCAGTGGGTTGAGCATTGGCCTACTAAACCTAGGGTTGTGAGTTCAACCCTTGAGGGGGCCACTTAGGGATTTGAGGCATAAATCAGTACTTGGTCCTGCTAGTGAAGGCAGGGGACTGGACTCAATGACCTTTCAAGGTCCCTTCCAGTTCTAGGAGATTGGTACATTTCCAATTATTTATTTTCCAAGGCCCTACTGTGGTCTGACTTAACCCTACAAGCATTATCTTCAACAGACCACCATATCACTGAGTGCTTGTTCTGCATCTGATATACACCAAAGGGCTGAGAGAGCTCTTTTCCATTTATGAGAAATATCCATCTGCTACTTAAAGTCCCATCTTTCTCCCTGGAACTTGTTGGTTTATAAAATAGCTTCATACAAAAAGGGACAAATTCATCCCTGGTGTAACTCTGCCAGGCTCAATGGATCTAGATTTGAACCCTGCAGACCCCCTTTCTGATCACAAGGATGTCACTGGCACTGGACATTACGAGAAGTTGAGCTGCCACCTAGTCATTTCTTTTACTGGGCCCTAAATGTTTTTCTGTCCTCCTCTGCTTCCACCAATGCCCTTGCCTGAAAAAATGGAACCTTTAGGACCCTCTGAATGTTTTCTTAGAAGGTCATTGTTCAGCTTTCTTGCAGAGACAGAACAGTTTCTAGTGGCTAGAGAAGGGAGACTTGGAGTTAGGATTCGTAGGGTGAAATCCTGGCTACACTGAAGTCAATGACAAAGATCCTATTGACTTCAAAGGAGTCAGGAGTTCACCTGTGGATTCTGTTCTTGGTGCTGCCACTGTCTGACTTTGGGCAAGTCTGTGCCTCAGTTACCCATCTTTAAAATGGGGTGCCTACATCCCAGTGGTGAGGCTTAATTCATTGGTATTTGTAAAGCTCTTTTGAGATCCTCAGACGAAAAGTATTATTATTACATTGAAACTATAACTCTGAGAAGGAAGAAAAGTCTCAAGCTGTAGTCTCTCTGTTCTGAAGTGAAGCGTTTACTCCTCTAATGGTATAACAACAGAATTTCCATAGAACTGGGTGACAAATGGCTTGTCATGGAGTTTTTATACCATTTCCTTATTGCTTCATAAATTACCAATTGTGCTAACATTAATCTAATCAGCGCAGTGACATCTGCACTGTACTGATCATATTATGATTCTCAGTTTAACCAGGGCTGTGCTAGCTACAGAGAGGAATTCATCACAGCCTATTGGAAATTGGGGATCAGAGAGGTTAAGGGAGGTAAACCTAGCAAACTGTTCATTGAAAAGCAGCTGGAATGAGCTATTGTTTGCTTGATCTCACTGGAGGGATGAGCTTTTTAACTGAAGTTAGTATCAGCTGGGATGGCAGCAATTGCTAAAAAAAAAGAAAGAAAGAAAGACTTGTTTTTTTTATTATCATCTGAAAATGACCTCGATTCTCTTCTGTTTACTTTCACCTCCACTTGGAGATTCTGCCAGAGAGTTGGTGGATGAAAGCATCCCTTGAATTTTCAAAGGTTACTGGATTACAGAAGAAAGCAGTCTCCTCCTTTGCCAGTTAACAGTGCCACATACTTCGGGGTGATTCCAAACCACAGAAAAGGCAGCGAATGAAGGGCACTAAATCACACAAACACAAAAATCTCATAAAAAACATAGGATCTTCCTAGCATGCACTGCTGTGCCTCGTTGGCTGTAAACCCTGTTTATTTTATTTATTAAATTTTTTTTAAAAAAACCCAAGTGCATACTGTTGCCATGGCAGCTTAGTATCCTAAGATTTTATTAATCCTTGATGATGGCTTTGTTTTGTAATTGCCCACAGGAGGTGGAGTTTGTTTTTCCTTCTGTTTTGGCATGGTGCACAGAGGAGAAATGTGGCTCCAATCTCTTATAAGGTCCCACTAGCAATGACTCCTTGCAATGAAATTAGGATGAATATTTCATTGTTTGCCAGGAGAGGGATGCTATGTAAAAGAGGCACAGAGGTGCTGCCATGCCTGCTGCTTTCCCTGGCTGTGTACACTAGAGAATTGAATTGTGGGTAAATGAATTGGTTGGCTAGTACTAGTCTTAGTACCAGCAGTCCAGTGGTCCATAGTAGCCGGGGTATTTCAGTTGTAGCTTTGCCTTTTGTCCCATGTACGCTTTTCTACACCATTGCAGTTGCACTGCCCATTGGGTACCTATCCCTATACAGCTTCTCAAAGTAGTGGTTTCTGAAAGGTAATGAAAGACTTTCTGGCAGCCTTCAGGAATCCCAGGGGAATTGTGGTAGAGGAGATCAAACTGCTCCAATCCCTTGGAAAATCCTGGCTGCTGACTCCGTTTCCTAGGCCTTTTCTCAAAATGTAGGCCAGAATGAATGTGCTCAGCTCTCACTTCTTGCTTGGTTTCCAGAAACTCCAGCCATATGTTTGATTGTCCTAAGGATTTTACAGTATTTTTCCTCTATGGTCCCTATATTGCTTCCACTTACGTGAATGGTAAAACTCCTATTGACTTGATTTCTACTGAAATTTTGAAAATTAGCTGTTGGGTGTCTGAGGCAAGGAAGTGGAGGCCCTTCTGGCAGTGCCTGTGAAGAGCCAGAGACCAAGACTAGCAGCTGATGGAGTTTTTGTGAGGCACCATCTGTCCCAGCATAACCAACTTCATGCAGTACCCGAGGTTGATAATCACCAGGTGGAGCACTACTTTTGGGTCCTGACAAGAAGTGCATATTGGTGGAGTAAACTGTTCTCAAGACTTGGGATGAACAGAACTAACTATATAAGTTGAAGGAGAGCTAGCCTCAATACTGCACTGCCCCCACAAGGACAAAACTTCCAGAAAAAAAGAGAGTCCTGTGCAAATTGGCTGCCTTGGATAGTTACTAGTCAGTTGGGCACCAGTTTGGGATCAGGAAGTCCATAGTGAATGCAACTGTCATGGAGGTTTGCATGGCAATACATACTGTATTGTAGGGGTGTGAGATTAAAGAGAGTCAGTGCCAGAGATCACCGAGGGATTTAAATGTCTGGGGTTCTTGAACTGCACAGGAGATATTGATGGAACCAGTATTTCTATTCTGTGCTCCTCTATACATACACACACTCCACCAATACATTCCCTGCTCTAACTCTTCTCCCTCCGTTCCTTTCATCACAGTCTCTTCTAAGTGTGATGTGAACCCAATAACATTAGAATTCACATTGAATTTCCAAACCTATGATGTTCAAGTGGATTCAAAATTAGGCCAGACAAGTTCACCCACCCCTAATACTAACTGCATCCAGTGCATTTACTCTCCAGAAACTTCTGCCACACATTTGATTGTCCTAAGTTTGTTCTCTAAGAGCCCTATACTGCTCCCAATTCACTCAATGATAAAACTCCTATTAACTTCAAGGGTGCAGGATTGAGCCTCATGTTGGGATGACATTGCACTTCTCAGAATCCTGCTAAACTCCAGCCTGGTTGTCTGGAGTGTTGAACAAAATCTCCCAGTCAATGGCAGCTTCCCCCGCCTCACGTCCAACACAAGCAGCTTTTGTAGAGAAATTCTTGGAAGTGTGAGATAAGAGATAGTGTCTGAGTCGAAGAGTCCTGTAGTCGGGGGGCGATTAGGAGGCCTGCCAGCTTCAGCGGCCCATTCTGTGCTCTCTGCAAAGAGCCTCCAACATCCGTGTAAACAGAGACTGGACTCAGGAAACAGGCGCCCAGCAAAACACACCAAATATCCTGCCAGGAAACACCAGATTCAATAATACCATTGGCCTACACAAGACAGCCAGCTCAGTAGCTTCGCAATACACACAACAGACATTCATCAACTTACGCAGGTTTACACACCTGCATAAAATACATGCATGTACATGCCACACACTTGCTTATACACACACACAGAACTGCACATTACAGACCTATGCCCCACATGTGAACACAAATACACACAACACCAAGACTTACACAAAGCGTGGTTTGAAACACATGAGGCATGGCACACATACACACACCATTTTAACAGCATGTTCTAACCACAACTTGAGTTTGATTTATTTCTAGGGTAAATTGGGGGATAAAATCCCTTCTCAGGCTTTTGCTCCAGCATGTGCTTTCTGGGAGAGGTTCTCCAAAGCACTCAGCTTTGGCCAGGGTCGGCTCCAGGGTTTTTGCTGCCCCAAGCAGCAAAAAGGAAAAAAAAAAAATGCCGTGATCACAATCTGCAGCTCTACCACCGCTGCTTCAGTCTTCGGCTGCAATTCAGTGGCTGGTCCTTTGCTCCGAGAGGGAGTGAGGGACCCGCCGCTGAAGACCAGGACGTGCTGCCTCTCACTGTTGGCCACCCCAAGCAGCTGCTTGCTGGGCTGGTGCCTGGAGCCGGCCCTCGCTTTGCCCTAACTTGATGTCAATGGGAGCAGAATTAGGCCTCTCCCGAGCATTTCTGAAATACAATCCTTCCTTCTGATTTTTTTTTTAGGTCTATTCAGACGCATTTACTTATTTCACCCAAACAAAATCAAAGCAAAACCCAATCACACGTATCCCATTTTAATGCACTTTTTTGGCATAGCAATTGACACAGTAGGGCCCATTAAAAATCCGCAAAGGATCTGAAAATTACATTTTGCAAAATATGTCAGGCCAAATCCTGGTCCCCATGGAGTTTTGCAAGCAACTTCAATAGGATTAGGATATCACCCTTGAAGATTTGTCAGGGTTTTGAATGAATGATGATTTTAAAATCTAGGCTTTCCCCTCCTTTGGGAGAGTATTAAGTTATTTTTTCTAGTACAGTTAGAAGTCAAATCCAGAGGATTCTGAAGCTGGAATAGCTGGGGCTGCTGGAGGTCAGAAGTGAGATGGGCCCCTGAGCCAGGGCCTCAGGACTGCTATTGCAGGTCCTGCAGGTCAAGGATGAAGTGCATTGGCAGAACCAAGTGTAATATGGATACATGTCCAGTGCTGGTGGTTGGATGGGGTGCTGCAGGCCAGGATTGCTTGCACTGGCAGAGATGTACGGTACGGGTTCAGGGCTCATATAGGAGGTGTGCTATATATCAAGAATTAGATAAGTGCCAGAGCTGTGCAGCAGTCTCCTTGCTGGTTTAACAGGACAAATAGTCCAATAAGCACACTCCCTGAGTGATTGACAGATTCTGCAGTATTACTGGGGACAGGGAGATAATGCAAACATATTCAGAGTTTAACGTGAGAGTTATTTTATTTTGCAATCATTTCCCCCTTTTTCATGGGTTACAACAGTGGTTCTCAACCTATTTACCATTGTGGGCTGCATATGCAGCTCTCCATGCGTTATATGGGCTGCAGTCACACCGTATATATATTACCTCTATGGCCCTGAGGATGTCACATGGGCCACAGCTATGTGCTGACTGGGCTTCAAGTGGCCCATGGGCCACAGGTTGAGAACCACTGGGCTACATAATGTAATATCTCCATCTGCCAAGGGATTATTTCACTCCCTGCAGCTGACATCCAGCTTTGAGCAGCAGAATCTTTAGATGAAGCGTGATATTGTTCCTCAACTGGTAGTTGCCACCACAAAGCCCCCTAATAATAAATTTACACTTATTTCAGTGCTTCGTTCGTTTTGGTAGTATTTTCTGCCTCTGTGACTTTCAAGCTGAGGATAAGCTTTCAAATATATCTTATTTGAAACTTGGCTCAGCTTATCTTTCCCCATGAGTTTAAATTATTCTCCTATCCCTGTTTATTACTTAAACTAGATTGTCTCTCTATCTGATTTTTGCTCCTCCTGTTTGGTCCTGTAGTTCAGCCACAGATTCTGATAGTGGAATTATGACCATATGAACATCATGGCAGTCTGCTCAAATTCTGTCCACAATTCCAAAATCCACTCACAGCACTAAAACAGTTAGCTATTTCTGCTAAAATAATCAGCAGTAAAACAATTAACAATATCAACATTCACACTGGCATCAGTAAGTTTCAGAGTTAACCACCATACAGCTGAATGGGTCACTTTCTTAAGGCCAAACCTTGGTCCAGTTGAAATCAATGGCAATTTTGCCACAGGCAGTCGTGCTATTGTTTCAGATTGTCCAGGAAGATTCAATAAAAGAGCACTGCAGTGATATCACATCATGAAGATTTTGGCTAGACCCATTACTTCCAATACATAAAAGTCTGAGTTTTGCAGTAATCAATGAGGCCATTAAAGAAGCATAAGGGCAGCATGGTGTCCCACACAAAATCAATCAAGCCTCTCATGATGAAGCAGGCAGAGAAGTTGAGCAGTGAGCAAGGAAGTTTTTTCACATAACTATGAAATAATAATCAGAAGAGGAAATATGAAGAATCCATGGTAAAGTATGTAACTTTGGTATAAGTATTCTCTTATTTTCATATTTGCCTCAGTGTAAATTTCCCTGTTCAAGATTTAGAAAATCTGCAGAAAATACAGTATTTTAAGCATTTATCCCATGACTTTAAATTAAATTTTGCAACACAGTATTGTAACAACACTACTCAGTATTTCTATGGCACATTTCTTTTGAGGATCTCAAGAACTTTTCAGTCATCAATAAATTAAGCATCACAAGCCCTTAGAAAGCAAGTAAGTATCTTTATCCCCAGGGTATACAGGGGTTAAATCAGATGCAGAAAGACAAAATTATTTGCCTGTAATTATGGAGTGAACTAGCTGCAGAGTTGAGAATAGAACCCTGAAGTCCTGATCCCCAGATCTCTGCTATAGCCATTAGCCAATACTGTCTAATACAAAGGAAAATCATTAATGTTAAAAAAAAAACACCACAACAAAAAATACATTAGAAAAGATGTTGGGGGAGCAGTTCCTCTAGCCAAATGTGCAGAGATGTTATGTTTCCAGAAGAAAGAATGTGCCACAGACAACAGATATAATAACTAGATACCATAAACTCATGCACAAATGGAGAACTGGGACTAGAACTCACATCCTTGAGCGCCAAAAACAAGGCTCTACTTCTTGAGCCAAAATCATTTTTTTAAGCTCTTGCTAGTAGTGGCTTCCTTATCCTCCCTGTTGGTCAGACACTAGGGACCAAATTTCCAAAAGAGCTCAGGGGCAGATTTTCAAGTTCTCAGTTCCCCCAATTAGAGTCTGGTTTTCAGCACCCAGCCTTTCACAGGGTGATTGGCCCTTTAAGGGGAGATGGGTCCAGCTCCACCTAAGACACCCTTAGCTCACCTTCCATAGTGGAGAAAATGAGCAATCATGGGGCAGACAGATCATGTAGCTAAGTCTGGCCTTCTGGTATGGAGATAAGACAGACACTTGTGGAGAGAAGGAAGACTCTAAGTAGGAAGGCCTGAGAGTCACTGCTTGGTAGAGAGCAGGGACGGTCTCAGAGAAGCCCAGGAGGGCCTGAGGGGTGAGAACAAAGCCCACAGCGTAGGTTGAAGAGTGTCTGCAGTTTCCCAGAGTGAAGACAGACCGACCCTCAGGCAGGAGGGGTTGTGCCCAGCTTGGGACTGGGGGTGGAAGACTCTTGTGTGTGTGTTTTGGACTTGAATACCCTGAAAGGGGTGAACTCTTTTCTTTAATGGCTTAGCTGGAAGGTCAAATCACTGGAGCAACCAAACCAGGTTGGAAGATTGGGAGATTCAACCTGAGGAGAAACTGAATTAATTGTTAGCTCAAAGTCAGAGCCACTTTCATTGTGCTGAGCTCTTCTGAAATTCTGGTGCCAGCTGTAGGTACTGAACCCTTCTGAAAATTACATCCTAGAAGTCAACATCTCACTCATTGACACATGCCAATATGTTACGTCACCAGTGCTATTTAAAATTACCTGGCAGCCCCGATATGCACAAGCTCAGCTGTAGTTCAGGGCCATATTCAGTCTCGTTAGTAGTCATGGAAACCCATGATATGATATGAGAAAGGCAACAAACCAATGAAATATCCTTACCAAGAACAAATGCCGAGGATGCCTGTTTTTCCCGGACACTTTTATCAGTGTTCCCTCTTTCAGAAACTCCTGAGGGAAGAAACAGAGGCATCAGTATCATTATTGTGAACACCGAATACCCCTCAAAGAGAACAGAGGGAATTAAATGCTTTTGCCTTTACTGGAGGAGATTCTAACACTCCTGTCTTGCTAGCCTGATCTCCTCATGACAATAAGGTCTATTCATTATTCAGATCAGTCCTATCTGTCCTGGGTCAGCCAAGTGTCAGTGTTGCTCCTTTTTACCATTTACTTTCATACCAGTACTATACATCTGTCAGGGACAGGGCAGTTTCTTGCTTACTTCTCTTCCCTATTATCCGCTGTGTTTATACAGAAATGACTCTGTCAAGGGTAGTGGAATCAACATTTAACGGACTCCGAGAAAAGGACATTCACCTTTTAAATATCCCCTACAATGAGAATGAACCAACAAACACCAGGTGAACATGGGCTGCAAGAGTATTAGAATCACAGCATATATGCAAACACACACATAGACATATAGTCTCTCTCTCTCTCTGTCCCTATATAATTATTATTTATGTAGCACCACAGATACATATGGCCCTTCTCACACCAGTCAAGACAATGGACTAGATTCTGATCTCACTAACTTGAGAGTAGATCTAGAGTAACTCCGTTGAAGTCAATGGAATTAATATAGATTTACACTGCTGTAAATGAGATCAGAATCTGACCTAGTGTGCCCTTCCAGAATAATTTACAGAAGGGCCAAATCCTGCAAATCTCATGCGTTAGGGATGGTAAAATCAGGCCCCAAGTTAAAACATTACCTGGCGTGGTAGAGGAAAAGGTAGATGAGGTCTGCAATGGAGAGATTCTGCGGTTCCTTAGGTTAGTAGTGTGAACATTTTGAGAGTTACATAAAAGTTTTTGTTTTAAGATGTTGTTATACTGAAGGGAAGTTTCATGTTTGTAGGGCTCAAGAAAGGAAGATTAAGCTGAGGGATAGAGGGAGGGAAGCTGAACTGTGCAGGCTTAAAAGTGAGGACAAGCAACTTGAATCTGATGTGGAAGACAAGGCAAAGCATGTGAAGAGATACTTAGGTACAGTGTGTGTGTGTCTGTATGTGATACAGACACTTCTATTTCTGTGTCACTTATGAATTATATATTACTTGAAAAATACCTCTAGGGAATGAGAAGAATAACAATAATGAAAACAAGTCATTTCCCCTCATTCCAAGCTCTTCACCCAGCCAAATACAACTGCCAAGCTCCGAGACCGACAGTCTGTACTTGCCAGCACTTGAGAACTTTAAACATGAACATTATGGGGAAAACGATAGCGACTCTAATGAAATACACTGTACCGGTGAGCTTTGCGGACAGCTACAGTGGGAAACTGATTGCTCCTTTGCTTAGAAAATAGGGGCTGCTCTGTCACTCCTAACAAGAGACACTTGGCATGTCTGTCTTAGTGCTGGCAGAGTGAAGGTCTTTTACATAAACCAGGGCTTCAATTCTTATCGGAATGGCCCAGTAAACAACACCTGTAGACATGAGGGCTGAAATCTCGCCATCCACCCAGACAGAAATAAAGCTGGTGGAAAACAATGTCCTTATCAGAGGAGGTCCGACTGCAGCACTCACCCTTCCTGGCTGGAGGAGGTTGCTTTGCCCCCTGACACTGTGCTCAATGTGTACCAGCTTCTGCAAGTTTTCCTGAGGGAGAGAAAGAGTTTAGGAGGTGGGATGGTGATTGTTCTTTAGACAAGCAGACGTACTCTCCCCTCACTCCCCACCAAGAGATAACATTGACATTAAGCAGTTTGGAGTCAGAGCAGAGACACCCAGACAAGGTTGGGCCAAATGGGATATTAGGACCAGATTGACCTACTGGGGCCTAACTGTTTTGTGGGGCTTTATTGAGCTGCTTCCCCACCTATGGTTGGGTTGCCATACATCTTTCTGTCCATGATACTCCTACTTGCTGCTTCCTATCCCACACAGTGCCCATTACTGATCATAGAATCATAGAAGATTAGGGCTAGAAGAGACCTCAGGAGGTCATATAGTCCAACCCCCTGCTCCAAGGGCTTTGTCAAGCTGGGCCTTAAAAACCTCTAAGAATGGAGAGTCCACTACTTCCCTAGGTAACCCATTTCAGTGCTTCACTACCCTCCTAGTGAAATAGTTTTTTCCTAATATCCAACCTAGACCTCCCCCACTGCAACTTGAGACCATTGCTCCTTGTTCTGTCATCTGCCACCACTGAGAATAGCCTAGCCCCATCCTCTCTGGAACCCCCCTTTGGGTAGTTGAAGGCTACTATCAAATCCCTTCTCACTATTCCCTTCTGCAGACTAAATAAGCCCAGTTCCCTCAGCCTCTCCTCATAAGTCATGTGCCCCAACCCCCTAATCATTTTTGTCACCCTCTGCTGGACTGTCTCCAATTTGTCCACATCCTTTCTGTAGTGGGGGTCCCAAAACTGGACATAATGCTCCAGATGTGGCCTCACCAGTGCCAAATACAGGGGAATAATCACTTCCCTTGATCTGCTGGCAATGCTCCTACTAATGCAGCCCAATATGCTGTTAGCCTTCTTGGCAGCAAGGGCACACTGTTGACTCATATCCAGCTTCTCATCCACTGTAATCCCCAGGTCCTTATCTGCAGAACTGCCGCTTAGCCAGTTGATCCCCAACCTGTAGCAGTGCATGGGAATCTTTTGTCCTAAGTGCAGGACTCTGCACTTGTCTTGCTGAACCTCATCAGATTTCTTTTGGTCCAATCCTCTAATTTGTCTAGGTCACTCTGGACCCTATCCCTACCCTCCAGTGTATCTATCTCTCTCCCCAGCTTAGTGTCATCTGCGAACTTGCTGAGGGTGCAATCCATCCCATCATCCAGTTAATTAATGAAGATGTTGAACAAAACCAGCCCCAGGACCGACCCCTGGGGCACTCTGCTTGATACCGGCTGCCAGCTAGACGTCGGGCCATTGATCACTACCCATTGAGCCCGACAATCTAGCCAGCTTTCTATCCACTTTATAGTCCATAGATTCATTAGACTCTGTAGTGACATTCTTCCTCCCTGATCCAGGAAGTGAGCTGGAGGCAAAATATGCTGCTCCCCTCCCCCGTAAATACACCCCCTAAGGGCCCACACATTGCTGTCTCCTTTTACCAAATAGCTGCTCTTGCTGAGGTGACAAAGGTAATTGAAAGCACGTCTTTATACTTTAGAAACTTGCTAGGATTATCTGGGGTTTTACATTCAGGATTAATAGATTTGTACCAGGGGTCTGAAAGGTTAACTAGCGAGCACAGTCCTTCCTTTCAAAAGCCTTGCAAAGATCAGGAAGCTTATTACCAAAGACTGATACTGTTAACTGCTTACCTGGCCTGAGCAGCACAGGCACAATAAATGAGTGCCAGCAAGTTGTGTCAACTTAGCACCCAGCATGGTATGTAAAATGAATCTAACCAAAACAATGCTCCCATTAAAGGAACAATATCAATCAGAAGGCACTTATTTATGCTGGGGGAAGGGAAGAGGTTTTAATTACACATCTATCCCGATATAACACGACCCGATATAACACAAATTCAGGTATAACACAGTAAAGCAATGCTCCAGGGGGTGGGGCTGTGCGCTCCGGCAGATCAAAGCAAGTTCAATATAACGCAGTTTCACCTATAACACGGTAAGAATTTTTGGCTCCCGAGGACAGCGTTATATCGAGGTAGAGGTGTATTGTCATTACTTTGACAACTTTGATAAAGAGTCTCTATCAGCATCTCAGGTCTCCTCTGTTATACGGTGACACTCCACCCACCCCGGTCCCTTTTTATTTGGCAAATGGTATTGTTGATATCCTGGATACCAAGGGATCGGGATGACAAACTTAGGCAATTTAGTTAGGATTTCTTCTGATCACTATTGCAGTTGGAGACCAAAAGAAGCTGCCCAGCAGTAGTAATGGGACCTCACTGGGATACATTCAGGACAGGTGTCTAAAAATGAGGACTGTGCTGCCTGTAATAAACTGTAGAGGTTTAAAGGGTAATACAGCCCTTTCTTAGCTCAGAGTAGTGAATGTTTCTTAGAGCAGTAGGTTCCTCTAATACTGTGTGACAGTGGTCTACTTTGAGCTTCTGTTTGTGCATGTGTAAAATGCAAATATTTTCGTACCTCACATGAGTGCTGTGGGGCTAATTAATATTTGTAAAGTGTTTTGAAATCCTGGGGTAAAAGTTGCTAGGGGAAAAGGTGCTAGAATATTGTTACCATTAAAGAAAATGCTAATAAATTAATTATTGCTGTTCCATAGAAAACATAGGCTGTAATTCAATGCTCCTGTCAGATTTGGAAGTGTAGTATGATGTGTTAGTACCAACAGGACTCTCCCTCCTGTCCCAAGTCTAAATTATAGTGTAGGAATTCATCCAGGTACATGTCAAGTTATTAATACTGTATTCTGAATGACTCTGTTGAGTTTGTTCCGTAATTAGAGTCAGCATTGATAATCTATGAAAGAGAAGAAGCAGTTGCGGATTTGTGTGTGCTTGTATATGAGTGGGTTACAATAGCGGGAATACAGCTTCCAAGACCAGCAATTTGAGTCTCATGAAACCTGCCCCTCAAGAAAATGAAGTGCATTTATAGAGGTTGGGGAAGGAGGAAATTGTGTTTAATCTCTTCCAGGTCACTGCTTTAACACTATGATATTATTACTGCGATAATAATCTGATAAAGTGCAAAAGTCAATATGGAAGTTTAGAGGAAATGGTTCTGAAATAAACTCTTAATCAGCAAAAATTATACAGTCCATGACTTCTGTAAAGCCCAAAGAATCTCCAGATGCTGTGCAAACTATGGCCCAGATTCTCTGCTGTGCCCTCCAGGGGAGGAAGTGGGGGAGTGGTGGCATTAGAGAGCTAGTTGCATAGGAACTGAATCTATGCTTCAAAGTATGGAAGAGTTCACCTTTCTGGTGCTATTTTTCAGATGAAGGTGTAGCTTCTGCAGAATTTGAATGTGTCATGGAGATCACATACATACACTAATTGGGCCAAAAGTGTGACATTGTTGTACTAAGGCAGGGGCAGGCAAACTTTTTGGCCTGCTGGCCACATTGGGTTTTGGAAATTGTATGGAGGGTTGGTTAGGGGAGGGGGTCGTGGCCTGGCCCCCACCCACTATCCACCCCCCTGGGACTCCTGCCCCATCCAACTCCCTCTGTTCTCTGAAGCCCCTCCCAGGACCCCTGCCCCATCCAACCACCCCTTCTCCCTGTCCACTGACTGCCCCAGGAACCCCTGCCCCTGACTGCCCCTCACCAGCCCATCCAGCCCCCCACCTCATTCCTGACTGCCCCCGAGACCCCTGCCCCCATTCAACCCCTGGTCCCCACCCTCTGACCTCCCTGACCCCTATCCACATCCCTGTCCCCTGATCATCCCCCTGAACTCCCCTGCCCTCTATCCAACCCCCCCTGCTCCCTGCCCCCTTACCACGCTGCCTGCAGCACTGGTGGCTGGTGGCACTACAGCTGCACCCCCCGGCTGGAGCCAGCTATGTCATCGCCACCGCGCAGCACAGAGACCGGGTCAGGCCGGGCTCTGCAGCTGCGCTGCCCCAGGAGCTTGCAGCCCTGCCACCTAGAGCACTGCGCTGGTGGCGGAGTGAGCTGAGACTGCGGGGGACGGGGAACATCAGGGGAGGGGCCACGGGTGAGCCTCCTGGGCCAGGAGCTCAGGGGCCGGGCAGGAGGATCCCACAGGCCAGATGTGGCCCGCAGGCCATAGTTTGCCCACCTCTGAACTAAGGGATAACAGAGATTTGTTCCCAGATAGATGGCAAAGAAGGAGGAATAAACTTTAAAACAAAGAAGTGGAAATGGATGCACATCAAACATCACATATCCAAACATCCCCGAACTTTGGGATGTTCAGAATCAGATCAGAATTTTGCAAATGGCCTCTATCTGTGGTACAGGTTATCAGGGAAAACCAAAACCCTAGATCCTAAAACTACTTATGCAATTCTCATGGCAGGAGTCCATCTCTGCATGAACAGAGAAACCTGCTCAGGGCTTATGGCAAAAAAATGTTCGGACCAGTTCTGATCCTCTGGAATGCTACAGAGGTTTTAATACTGGCTTCGGGGGAGCTGGGTTACAGTCTCAGTCTTTTCCCCTAGCACTGCTTACAGCGGCTCTGCTAAGGCAGCTTTTCCCCTTCGGAAACATAGGAACAGTTTTACCTGCTGCCTATCCCTCTGTACAAACATTAAAAGTTGTGGCAGAGCAAAAATTTATGGTCTTGATCCGTGAGGAAAGTGTCACTGAAATCTGTGCTGTAAAACAGCTGGCGAAAATGCTGGCTGTGTTTATGGCCTTGGTGCGCATATTAGAGACATGACTTTTAAACCTAAGCATCAGAGCTTGCCAGATGTGAGGAAAAGCTGACATTCTTGGCTCCAAGAACTCATCTGCTGCAAACAGCTGCTTCCACTTTTCCTCTGAACAAAACATGAAGGTTTCCTTTTTAGAAGATGAAGGACAATTCTTACCAAAGGCTCTCATTCCTCATGCTGGCAGAGCACCTAGAGAATCCCTAGGCCAGCAGGTGACAAGTACATTGCTGTGGCAGCCCCAAAGGAGTGGATCTCATGCCCCATAGCTTCTGCCTAAATCCATCCATTCTGTCAGCTTTAAAATCATGTCTGAAAATAAACCCTTTCTCAAAAGCATTTGTTTGATACTTTAATTCACCTAATTCTCCTCTTCCTTTCCATATTGATGCCAGGATGTTTGCTTATTTTGCTCATCTTTTGGATTGTGCGTTCTATGAAGTATGAATGATTGTCATCATGGTCATCATTATTATTATTTAGCTTATTGCAGAGAAGGGTAAGAGGTGATTTGATGGCAGTATATAATTACCTGCTCAGGGAAAAGGTATCTAGCAGACAAAGGCATAACAAGATCCCAAGGCTGGAAATTAAAGTCAGTGAAGTTCAAATGGGACATAAAATGTGTTTTACAGGGAGGGTAAATATGCATTGGAACAGCTTCCCCAGGGATATGATTCAGGTCCCACCAAATTCACAGTCCATTTTGGTCAATTTCATGGCCACAGGATTTTAAAAATGGTAAATTTCATGACTTCAGCTATTGAAATCTGAAATTTCACAGTGTTGTAATTGTAGGGATCCTGACCCACAAAGGAGTCATGGGGGGTGGGGTCACAAGATTATTGTGTGTGGGGAGGGTTGTGGTACTGCTTCTACCCTTATTTCTGAGCTGCTGCTGGGCAGCTGGAGAGCACTGGCGGCTGGCTGGGAGCCCAGCTCTGAAGGCAGAGCCACCACCAGCAGCAGCAGCAGCTGCACAGAAGTAAGGCTGGCATGGTATAATATTGCCACTCTTACTTCTGCACTGCTGCCTGCAGAGCTAGACCCTCAGTCAGCAGCTGCCACTCTCCAGACACCCAGCTCTGAAGACAGCAGCGCAGAAGTAAAGATGCCATCGTATCGTATTGCCACCCTTACTTCTGTGCTGCTGCTGGCGGGGCGCTGCCTTCAGAGCTGGGCACCTGGCCAACAGCTTCCGCTTTCCGGCCGCCCAGCTCAGAAGGCAACACCGAAGTAAGGGTGGCAATACCGCAACCCCCGGCAACTCCCTTTTGAGTCAGGACCCCCAGTTTGAGAAACATTGGTCTCCCGGTGAAATCTGTACAGTGTAGTGTAAAAGCGCACAAAAGACCAGATTTCACAGGAGGAGACCTAATTTCACAGTCCGTGATGCATTTTTCATGGCTGTGAATTTGGTAAGACCATAGATATGATACATTCCCTGTCACTTGAACTCTTTACATTCAGATTAGAGACTTCCTAAAAGAAATGCTTCATTTCAGTCACAAGGTATACAGAAGGTCAGAATGGTCACAGGCCTTAAAATCTACATATTATTTATAATAAAATAATAATGATAAATAATAATATTTGAATGGTCGGTGTAGAGACCAAAGTGCCTTGGTGAGAGGAGGAGCATATGCTTCATAAATAATAATATTAATATTTTATGTTGTTTTGTGAAGGTATTTCTAAGGCAATGTTTCAAGGCACTGTAGAAAAACTTTGGTGCTCTTAGCTGTCTCTTTGGGTTAAATTCTGTCTCTCGTGCTTTAGCTAAAGTCAATGGGATTGAGAACCAAAACATGCATCCAGGGATAGCATTTAACTCAGAACATGCATCCACGGATAGCATTTAGCCCCGGATAAAATTATATAAGATAAAAATGGCTGGTATAATGCAGTATAGAGAACCACAGTGGGACTCCACTGGAACCTGTGGGAAAGTACTAGTGACCAATAACTCGAGTGGAACTTGTTCCATTGTTATAAAACCAATATATGTAAGATCAGAATCAAGCCCAGTACCTCCTGTATTCTGAACTTGATATTGCTCCTTACTAATGTAAATAGCAAAACTCCTATTGACTTAAATGGAAACAGGATTTTGCTCTCTGTGAACAAATGGCTAGAACAGCTATCTGAAGACTATCTTCACTAACATCCTGGGCCTCTAATCTCCAGCCACAGGGTGCTAGTAACCCACACTGACCTCAACGGAGGCTGCTGAGTGCTCCGCACTTTTGAAGATCGATCATTTATTTAAGATATCTAAATCTGTATTTAGACACCTAATCTAATAGGATCCTATATTTGAAAATCTTGTCCAACTGTACTGGATTGTGGTCTACATGAGAGAAAATCAGGAGTAACTCCTCTGAAGTCAGTGGAATTATACACTAGTAAAAACGTATAACCCACGTAAGGGTATGTCTACACAGTAAAAGCTGTACATGGGGTAACCAGCTAGCTCAGGTAACAATAGCAGTAAAGACAGCACAACACAGGCTTCCGATCTGGCTAGTAAGCCAAATCCATACCCAGGGTCCATGCCAGGCTTCTACTACCTGCACAGAAGCCCACACTGTGCTATCTTCACTGCTATTGTTACCTATGCTGGCTGGTCCAAGCTAGTGCTGGTAGGTTAGCCTATGTACAGCTCTTGCTGTGTAGACATACCCTTAGTGAGTTCAGTATCAGAGGGTAGCCGTGTTAGTCTGGATCTGTAAAAGAAGCAAAGAATCCTGTGGCACCTTATAGACTAACAGACGTTTTGGAGCATGAGCTTTCGTGGGTGAATACCCACTTCCTCAGATGCATGTAATGGAAATATCCAGGGGCAGGTATATATATGTGTGCTAGCAAGCAAGCTAGAGATAACGAGGTCAGTTTCTCTACGGAAAAGGATAAATGGACACAAATCAGACATTAGGAATGGCAATATAATAAAAAACCTGTAGGAGAGCACTTCAACCTCCCTGGCCACACTATAGCAGACCTTAAGGTGGCCATCCTGCAGCAAAAAAACTTCAGGACCAGACTTCAAAGAGAAACTGCTGAGCTTCAGTTCATCTGCAAATCTGACACCATCAGCTCAGGATTGAACAAAGACTGTGAATGGCTTGCCAATTACAGAACCAGTTTCTCCTCTCTTGGTTTTCACACCTCAACTGCTATAACAGGGCCTCATCCTCCCTGATTGAACTGACCTCGTTATCTCTAGCTTGCTTGCTAGTGCACATATATATACCTGCCCCTGGATATTTCCATTACATGCATCTGAGGAAGTGGGTATTCACCCATGAAAGCTCATGCTCCAAAACGTCTGTTAGTCTATAAGGTGCCACAGGATTCTTTGCTGCTTTTAGTGAGTTCAGAGTCAGGGTTAACATCCGTAGGAGCAAGAACAGACCTATGATATCTTCAACTAAGGTTACGTACCTATATACATCCCAGACTGGAAGCAGAGTCCATGAAATTTCCAGTGTCCCACTCACTCATTCCTCAGTGTACAATATTAACACATCCACAGCCAAGGAGAAAACAAAGACTTTGGGCTGAATTGTGCACTGACTAATTGTGCAAACTATACTGAAGTCAGTGAAGTTACTCTAGATTTACTCCAGTATAAACAAGAGCAGAATTTAACTCATGGAACCTAGATCTGGAGCACACCATGGAGTACTTACCCTCGGCTAAAGGGATCTGAGTTTCTGGGATAGTACAGTGGGGTGCCACATACTCCTCAGCAAACTCAGAGAAGACAGTATCAATCATCAAATCACAACTCACCCCTTGCTGCATGCTGTCGTTGGCTCGGTCCGTAATTTCAGAGACAATGAGTAAGGCAGCTGAGGGGTGAAGCAACACAGAAAGGCACAAAGCACATGAAAGGTTAGAAAAAGCAACCTATATCCCACCTTTTTATAAATACATCTTTTAAAGAAATGTATTGGCTAAGCTGCATTGGCACCTTCTGGGGCAAGCTGCCCTTAATAAGTAGAATCCCAAACAGTCCTACTTGCTTTCCACATCAGGTCCCCTCTTTCCTTCCCTTTGTCTCTCTCTTGCTGTAATACCATGAGTCAAGCTAGCCCCAAACAAGAAAGCTCATGGGACCATCTTTAGGTGCTTTGGAATTTCACCAAATCATCTTGTGACTTATCTTCCAGAAGCAGTTTTCGGTAAGCATGACAGTTTATCTTTAGCTTATGGCTAGTGCTTTAAATGGTGGGCCAAGTTCTGCTTTCAGTTATATATAGGGTCAGTCAGGAGTAACCCAATTCATTTTAACTGATTTACTCCAGGTTCAAACTGGATGTGCTGAGAACAGTATTTGCTTGATTTAATATAACATTGGCCTTGATCCCCATGTGACCTCATACTGACTTCAATGGGAGTAGCCCACAAAGATTATTCCAAAGCAACTAGAAGGCCCTATCCTGATAGGTGCTGAGCACCTCATTGGTTCTTTGTTTTGAATAAGCTGATTTTTATATGTTGTCTCTCCAGTGTGTGTGTGTGTGCTGGTCAGAGCTCAAGGAACAAGTATATCGCTACCTCGATATAACGCCACCCGATATAACACGAATTTGGATATAACATGGTAAACCAGTGCTCCGGGGGGAAAGGGGGCTGCACACTCCGGTGGATCAAAGCAAGTTCAATAGAACACGGTTTCACCTGTAATGCGGTAAGATTTTTTGGCTCCCAAGGACAGCGTTATATCAAGGTAGAGGTGTATAGACCAAGCCTTCTTGCTGATTCCAGACCTCTGCAGCATCAGCACCAGTGTAAAACAATGGTGAGCTGCAAGTTTATTCTGGGTAATGGCATGCAAATAAACACATCAGGCCATCCCACTTTGCTTCAGAAGTATCATACCCAGCATGGGTATGCCAAGACTGGATTAGGATTTAGCTGGTGGCTGAGCTCTGGGAATGAATCAAAAAGTTTGAGCTAGGCTTGTGTGTGCACTCAGTTCTCTTTCTGTAGGCCCTGCATGCTGGAGCTATAAGAAGTCCCCAAATCTTAACCTGCAGATCTTTACTGCATGTGCTTGTGAAATAGCAAGGGACTGTCAGAAACTGTGCTCTGCTCTCCGTTCTAGAGCTAGATATGAACCAATCCTTAATCAACCAAATCCAGATCAGGATTAAAATTCTCTGGCCAGCACAATGTGCTGAGCCCAAACAATTCAGAACTTCATGAATTTTTGAAATCTAGGATTGGGTCCCAGTTCTGTGGCTCATGCTTGCTTTTATTTATTCACAGGCTGAGAAGGCAAGGTAGGAGGCAGACAACAGCAGTCTGACTTCCCTCTTACTTGCCCTGCACATAACCTCAAACCTGCTTTGAAAGGTTGCCTCCTCCTTCTTCCTCACAGTATTAGGAGGGGGGTCAAGTTTCCCTGTTAATGTGACCATAGGCCTCTGATGCTGAGCTGAAACGACCGACGGCAGCTGAATTTGAATTTGAACTTCCATTTCAGTGAGAAGACCCTGCCTCAGGCCATTCCACAGGAAATATGGAAACAGGACAGGATGCAGCTTTACATTGTGCCTGAGTTTGATCTTACTTACACCATTTATACACTGCTATAAACTCCATTCCCTCCAGTGGAGTTACTCTTGATTTACACTAAGAGAACAGTGAGACCCATGCAACCTGAGATCACTCTGTACTAATGAACACAGCACCACTGTGGCCAATATTTTCTCCTATTAGAAGAATCAGACCTCTTCATTTTTTATCCAGAAGTTTCAGATTTTTTAGCAGATTTGGTCATTCTGAATGTATGACGGGTCAGACATAGACTGCTCTGATACCATTGGGAGTTGAGGGTCATGCAATAAATTGTTGTATTAATAATTAATATACTTGGCCCTGTACAAACCCAAAAACGTATAGTCTCTACTCAAAGAGTTTATACTGGAGAGGCAATCTCCCCTAAATTAGCCGTGAGACCTCAGATCAGACCTATGCCATCGCAGTCTGGGCTTCATTCACACATTCCTGGGACAGATCTTACTGTTAGTTATTGATAATACTAAAAGTTTCTCTTCTACCATTGGAAATTACCTTGTGTGTCTTCATACTCTGCAGAGTCAGGACAAAGGTTATTCAAGTAATCTGTAGGAAACAATCAGATATAGAACATCCAGTAAATTCCCAGATAATTAAAGAGTTTGGTTTGACTAGCTGAAACACACAACTGTAATACCCCATAACCCTTTACTCTTTTATAAAATCACCTATATGGGAAACAAAGGGAGGTCTGGACAGATTTTCCTTCCAAAATTAAACCTGGCTTTTTTTTTAACCCAAGTTTTGTTTTGATATTTTGGGCTTATTCAAATCTGAGATTCAAAGCAAAGAATGTCAGGTGTAAAACCTCACAAACTGGAACTAACTAAAATGTTTCCCTGTTTCTCAGCCAAGAGAAGCTGGTGAGTGTGACACAGTTTGATTAATAAATGGTCTTCTGATGAATGTTTTCTATTTTCACATTTGAATGCATGGTACTAGATAGAATTACTATTTCCTATATTAATAGGAAAAGGGACATAGTACAATTCAATATTTCTCAATGTTCCAGTGTTTTGGACATAGAGAATTTAAGTAATGATCACAGGAGCTAAATTAAAATTTGAAAATAGATTATGTAAACTATATATAATAGGAATCTTACTTAGAGGCCAATCTTGCAAACCTTTACTCACTCAAACAGTTCCATTGGCTTCGGTAGAGCTACTCATGAAAGTCGAGGTATTTCTCTCTCTCTCTCTCTCTCTCTCTCTCTCTCTCTCTCTAGTTCCTTATGTGACCCTCATCACTGTAGTATCTGGGTGCTTTTATTTATTAAATCCCAATCCTGAAAATATTTACTTTTTTAAATTAGCTCTTTGATTAATGCAAGCCCCCAAATGTCACATTTGAGAATCAGGTCTATATCCCAAAGTGCAACATGGATCATGGAACCCCCCCGTCCTCAGTCTCCCCCACTCATGTGAGTTCACTTCTTCCAGGCCCTCCCATACCTCTTAACTGTACTGGTCTCTCATCTGGATTCTGGAAGGTTAAGAGGAGTCTGCTATTGTGCCTTTCAAAGCCTAGTCTGGCAGGGAGGTACTGTGCGGTGCTGGCATGCTGTATTTAGGCTTCCCTTTCCCAGCTGCATGCTCTACACTTGGCTAGAGACATTTAACTAATGTGGGCAACTCCTTTTGGCTGCAGCACAGTAATTGGCAACCAGTGTCGAGATTAAATACCTTTCCTTATCTGGGTAGAAACAGCTAGTTGTGAACATAAGAGCCGGTGTATTTTATTTTTCACACTGTGCAGAGAAATTGAATGACTGTACCTTAGCAAACTCTGCCTGTCCTATCATCTGAGGGCATCTGCTAGCATCCATGGACTTCTCTAAACCTAGATGAACTGCTGCAGTCACCCATTGTTTAGAATGTCTTGCAATGCCTATACAATACCTTGTATCTGCATGCAACAGCCATCCTAGGTGATTTAAAAGCATTGGTTATACCAAGTGGCTGCAATGCCCAGAACAAAGACTATCTCACATCTGGGTGTACCAGTGCTATCTACAATACTATCTATAATAGTTTCTCCCGAGTGTGAATGGGAATTCACAAGCATTGCAGCTGTACTGCTTCTCCTAACTTTGTCTGACAATGAAGTTCCTCGTGTTTGGTAACCGCCCTAAAACTCTCAGCAATAGTGCTGGCTCCCATAGGATTAGGTGCACCAGAAGTCCCAGAATATACTGAGGTGGTAAGAGGCACTGTGTGTGTGGACACAGCAAATCCATTCTATCAGAACAGTGTTGCTGTATGCATGCACATAACCTCTATAAGGACAAAGCATGACAGCTAAATGTCACATACAACTGTTGTTCCTTGAAAGGCTCCATTTCCTAGTGTAGATATACCCAGAGAGGGAAACAAGTCAGTCCAAAATATCCTCCTACTGGTATGTAGTGCTCACTTGAGTCACTGTTACTAAAAAAGCAGAAACAGCTGTGAAAAATGAGTTGCATCTTTGATCAATGTATTTGGAGCAAGATGAAACTGCTGCTAATCTGTGCTGTGAATAAAATTTCAGACAATCCCTTTGTTCTGCTGCATTTATAGGAGTCCCCTCTAATATGCTCTTCCTTTTATCAGCTGTTGAGTATGGGAGGGGTTAGCTGCTTACTTCTCACTGTCCCATACTTAGGTCATCTCCCATCTTTCCCCACCCACCCACATACATACACCCAATATGGTTCTTTATCTGTACATCTAATGATCTCTGGTTTCCTGTGATTCCATCTGATGCACTGACCTGCCCCCACTTCTGCTCTGCTGTGCTGTAACATCCCTCCCCAACCAATTCACTGCTGTTCCCTCGTAGGGAGCCTCAATATCCTAATCCAGTGCACTGAGTGTTCATTGCATGTTGCTAGGTCCTATCCCTGTTGGAATGGCTGCTCCTCCCACAAACTACAGCTTTGGCTGGAGTGGATTTGCAGTGGGCAGGATGAGAAGGAGCAGCCACGAGGAGCCAGAACCTCAGGGGACATTCTACAGAGTGTGTGACACATGTCAGGGATAGCGGGGAGCATAAAGAGAGATTTTGTGGTGTGGCAAAGTTTAGACTGGAGTTTTTCCAGAGTTCAGAGGTGTTGGCTCAGGATCATCACTAGCTTTAAGTGACCCAGGTATGGGCTAAGCTATGAATGGCATCATAAGTAAAATCAAACATATATGCTGACAACAAGTGTCTGGGCACTCTTCCTTCCCTGCCAATGGATACCAATATGGGTAAGTCCAGGAAAATGAGGCTTACAAGAGTCTGACTTTGCACACTCCAATCCTATAGTTATACTTCAGCATGATCTCACTAAACAGAGGTCTTTCTCCCTTCACTATGCCCATAGCTGTCATTAACCCCCAGTGGCCTGTCCAGTGTGCAATTCAGTCATTCGCCAAAGCCAGATCACACATTTGGATTCCAGTCTGTTGTTCTGACCGTATTCTGTCCTCCCCAACCCTGGCCTGCCATCTACATATGACCCCAGCACAGTGCAGGAAAGACAGGTCTCTGCTGTAGCAAGTTTAGAAGTGCTTTAATCTTGCTAACCTGTGAGTAGCACGCGGTACTGGAATATGCGCTGCACCACTTTCAAAAACTGGTGTTTCACATTCAGGGGGCTGCCGCCAGGATTCTGCTGTCCTCAAAAGAAGGGGAAAAACACAACAGTCAGTGCTCTGTAGTCTGAGTCCTGGATTATAACCTCACATGCTTAATGCACCCCCTGGAGACTCTCCCATGGCGACTACATATACAAGTGCTACTGAGCTGCTTCCCATTTATCTGCCTAGCTGCATATATATCAGAGCTTAGATCTGAATCTTCATCTCTATAAAGAACCAATACAGGAAAATTTAGCACTGTTTAGCACCATTCATATTCAATATCACAAAATAGTTCAGGCCAAAGTGGAGGAAATAAGAAAAAGATAGGCAGAGAACCAAGCAGAAACTAAGGTCATAAGAGAGATTTTAGAATGATATCCAAGGAGCCAAAGCAACTAAATCAGCATGAAGCTTGCTGGGTTCCCATAGGCCTTTTTGCCATTTTTCAGATTTTATGTCCATTGGGTTTCAGGTTAAGAATCAGGCTTGCGTGGGCCAAATACAGCAAAATACCCCAATGAGACTAAACTGAGGAAGCTGATCCTCCAAACACCTTGCACAGTCCTCCAACAAAACACAAAACAAAACAAAACCCAACAATCCCTCAGTTGGTTGATTTCCATGTCCAACTCCCAAAACTAGCTGAGTTACATATGGCTTCAGCTTTCATTTTCAATGTTTGCACAGCTCTAGCAGTGACTTGGAAAGAGAGGAAGGGGGACAATGTTAATAGTGATAGGAATATGATCTAACCAAAGAAGGCAGACAGAAGAAGAGCCGGTTTCAGACAGCAATGATGCTTTATGTAATTGCTATATTTAGCTGCTAGCGATGAGCACTCTGGAAATACGGTAGTGTAGATGGAGAGATAGATATGACAACAAAGACACTGAAGTGTCACAGTGTGACACTGGCCCTTTAAGAGGCCAGTGCACCTGACTCCCCCAGATAGGTTTAAAAGAGGGCAGCTGGGCTCTAGAGGGAGGAGGTCCCTGAAGAAAGATAGGAAGGGGCAGGTGAGAACTCCCTGAGCACAGAGGATAGACAGAAGGAGCAGTAGAGAGTTGCTTGGGGAAACCTACAGCAATCAGAAATCTCCATAGGCCGTCACTGGAAAAAGGAAGGAATTGCCAGGTAGCTTGCAGAGAGTTGCCTGCTGGCCTTCCTGAGCCAGAGAGCTCTGGCCAGAGGGGACTGAAGGCAGAGAGCAGCAGAGGGAGATGCCTGCTAGCTGTGTGAGCCAGAGAGCTGAATCTGGAGGATCAGAGAGGGCTGGAGGTTGGGGTGAGGGCTCTCACTTTGTGGTGAGAGATGCTGGAGCTGCAGAGAGCTTGAGCATGGGAAGAAATGTCAGGGCTGTATGTTGATGGATTGTTGGGGACCTGGTTTGTTATAGCTTATATGCATGGGGCTTTCTTTTGTAATAAATTAACTCAGCAAGGGCTATTTATACTCAGAAAGACAGCTTGGACTATTTCTGGGACCATTCAAAGAGAAACTGAGGCTAGCACACTGGTTGTGCTGCTGCCTGATGCCAGAGGGTGCCACAGATGGTGGGCACTTTACGACAGTCTTATATATTCAAAATGCTATGTAAACAGTAACTTATCAGACCCTTACAACACCTCTCTGAAGGAGGTAATTATTAGCATCTTCAGAAACTGAAATGCAATCAGGTTATTACATGACTTGCCCAAGGTTACACTGACCCGGTGGGAAAAACACGATGAGAACTCTTGTGTTCTTGGCACCTAGTGGTGTGTTCAGTCCACTAGCTCTGCCCATCATCCCACGCTATAGCAAGTTAGATGAATGGACCTGTACAGATGAGGGATCAACCCTTCCTTCCCTTAACTGTAGTGAGACATGGGAAAGGATCAGCACATTGCCTTCTGGGTGGCCAATCCTATCAACCTTTAAGGCATGATTTTTGTCTGCGATTAAGAATCATTCCATCTATCAGCAAAAGGGGAACATGTTGTTCACTGAAATATGGCAGCTGTGAAACTAACCAGTGGATAATTACACCAAGACAGTGAATGAGATGGACAAATACAGACTGATTTAGCCGAAGGAGTATATAAATTGAGCAATAAATGCCACAGATTCATAGATTCCAAGGCTAGAAGGGGCCACTGTGATCATCTAGTCTGCCCTCCTCTATAACACAGGCTCTAGAACTTTCCCAGAAGAATTCCTAGAGCAGATCTTTTAGGAAAACCATCCAATCTTGATTTTAAAATGGTCCATGATGGAAAATCCTCCACGACCCTTGGCAAATTGTTCCAACAACTAATTACACTCATTGTCAAAAACGTTCACCTTATTTCCAGTCTGAATTGGTCTAACTTTGACTTCCAGCTATTTAATCACATTGTACCTTTCTCTGTTAGATTGAAGAGTCCATTATTAAATATTTGTTCCCCATGTAGATACTTACAGACTGTAATCAAGTCATCCCTTAACCTTCTCTTTATTAAGCTAAACAGATTGAGCTCTTCGAGTCTATCACTGTACGATATGTTTTCTAATCCTTTAGTCATTCTTGTGGCTCTTCTCTGAGCCCTCTCCAATTTATCAGCATGCTTCTTGAATTGTGGGCAGCAGACCTGGACGAAGTATTCCAGCAGCAGTTGCACCAGTGCCAAATAGAGGTAAAATAACCTCTGTGCTCCAACTTGAGATTCCCCTGTTTATGTTTCCTAGGATTGCATTAGCTCTTTTGGCCACTGGGAGCTCATATTATGCCAATTACTCACCATGCCCCCAAATCTTTCTCAGAGTCTCTGCTTCCCAGGCTAGAGTCCCCCATTCTGTAAATATGGTCTGCATTCTTTGTTTTTAGTTGAATACGTTTACATTTAGTTGTATTAAAACACACATTGTTTCCTTGTGCCCAGTTTATCCTCTGAATCAGTGACCTGTCCTCTTCATTATTTACTATTCTCCTAATTTTTATGTCATCTGCAAATTTTATCAGTGAGGATTTTATGTTTTCTTCCAGGTCATTGATAAAAATGTTAAAAAGCATAGGACCAAGAACCGATCTCTGAGGGACCCCACTGGAAACACCCCCTGCTCGATGACGATTCCCTTTTTACATTTACATTTTGAGACCAATCAGTTAGCCAGATTTTAATCCACTTAATGTGTGCCATGCTCATTTTATATTGTTCTAGTTATTTTAATCAAAATGTTGCACTACTGAATCAAATGCTTTATAGAAGTCTATTACATCAGCACTATTACCTTTAGCCACCAAACTTGTAATCTCATCAAAAAAGATAACAAGTTACTTTGACAGGATCTATTTTCTATAAACCCATGTTAATTTGCATTCATTACATTACCCTCCTTTAATTCTTTATTAACCGAGTTACATATCAGCTGCTCCATCATCTTGCCTGGGATCTATGTCAGACTGGCACGCTCATAATTACCCAGGTTATACCATTTACCCTTTTTAAAAATCGGCACAACATTATCTTTTTCCACAGTCTTCTGGAACTTCCCCAATGCACCAAGACTTACTGAAAATCAACATTAATGGCCCAGCAATCTTTCAACCAAGGAAACCTAGTCAAGTTCACGGATGTGTTTAGGCCAACTCTAAAGGTTCATAAGGATCATCTACATCAGGGCTCGGCAACCTTTCAGAAGTGGTGTGCCGAGCCTTCATTTATTCACTCTAATTTAAGGCTTCATGTGCCAGTAGTACATTTTAATGTTTTCAGAAGGTCTATTTCTATAAGTCTATAATATATAACTAAACTATTGTTGTATGTAAAGTAATAAGGTTTTTTAAATGTTTAAGAAGCTTCATTTAAAATTAAATTAAAATGCAGAGCCCCCTGGACCCGTGGCCAGAACCTGGGCAGTGTGAGTGCCATTGAAAATCAGCTCATGTGCCACCTTCGGCACGCATGCCATAGGTTGCCTACCCCTGATCTACATGTATTCGACGAAGTGGGCATTCACCCATGAAAGCTCATGCTCCAATATGTCTGTTAGTCTACAAGATGCCATACGACTCTTTGCTGCTTTTACAGATCCAGACTAACCCGGCTACCCCTCTGATACATAAGATCATCTGGCATTGAAGGACTATTAATGGTTTGGGATAACTTGGGCTGCCTTGGTTCTGGCTAGAACTACAGAAAGAAGATCACCCCCTCCCTCCCATGTAATTTCACTCTTAAAACTCACCACAGAGGTGCAATATTTCTGCACCTATTTGCAATTGCCACCCCAATCCTGTTTTTTTGAAAAATTGGTCCTTTAGCACCTAAAGCAGTGAAAACTACAAACAGCTGTGCCAGCTTAAAATCAGGGGGAAAACCCCCCTCATCTTTCTTCCTTTCTTTTTTAAATGCACAATTAATTTATGATTATTTACTCCTCTCTTACACAGTCGTGCGTGAACAGAAGCTCCAGGATAGCAAAAGCATAGTACACTCCTGAGCTTGGATTTATGACTCAAATCAAAATCCTATTAACTCTGATTGTAGCTGAACTTCAAAGCAACACACTGCTGAAAAGCGTTAACACTGGAGCCCTTATCCTTTGCTGTGTACCAGGGGCCAAGGTGCACCGCTATGATTGCTCTGCCTCTGCCTCCAGAGACATTGAGTGCATGGCAAAGGCGACAGTCAGAATCATTTGGAGAACTCCAAAGACAGTTTGAGAAGGAAACAATTGAACTGATGAATGCCCTAAACCAGAGATTCTCAAACTGTAGTCTGTGGACCACCAGTGGTCTGCGAGCACCATTCAGGTGGTCCGCAGATAGTTCCCTCTAAGGTGCGCACCTGGGTGGCCGCACACGAGAGAATGGCGGACCACCCTCCTAATTAGTGGAGCTGTGCAGGCATAGCTCAATTAATTAGGTGCCTGGACACTGGAGAAGGTGTAAGGTGAGGTGGTGGGAATAGCGGGTAGGCTGGAGGAGGCAGTGGGCTGAGAAGAAGGGGTGGGGGGAATTTGGGATGTGCAGGGCTGTGGCAGCCAGAGAAAGAGGTGACTTTCCCCAGCTTCAGGGCTGTGAGCTGCCGGGGAGAGATGGCCCTCCTTCCCAGCCACAGCTCGGGGGCAGCTGTAGTGGGGGAAAGACCCCCCTCCTTCCCAGCCCCAGCTCGGGGGCTGCCGTGGCAGGGGGAGAGAGGGCATATCTATGGCATTAGAAATGTAAGACTACTGATATTAAAATATGAGTTGTGTATTTTTATTTGTAAAACAAAAAAAGTTTATTAATACTTTTTTTATATAGCGCTTCTATTCAAAGTGCTTTACAATAGTTAGCTAACAGTACAAACAGCATTTGGAAAGATCATTAAGTGGTCCACTGAGATCATCAGCAATTTTCAAGCGGTCCGTGAAAATAAAAATTTGAGAACCACTGCCCTAGACAACATGAAGAGGATTAAGGGCCCAATCCTGCAAAGTGCTGACCAACTCCTGGGTGATGTGTGCAGGGGCGGCTCCAGGCACCAGCACGCCAAGCCACTGGGGGCGCTCTGCCGGTCGCTGCGAGGGCAGCAGGCAGGTTGCCTTCGGTGGCATGCCTGCAGAGGGTCCGCTGGTCCTGCGGCTTCGGCGGACCTCCCGCAGGCTGCCGCCGAATCCATGGGACTGGGGACCTCCCGCAGGCAAGCCGCTGAAGGCAGCCTGCCTGCCGTGGTTGGGGCGGCAAAATACCTAGAGCCGCCCCTGGATGTGTAGCACACTCAACCCCAAGCATTAAAGTCAAGGGGAGCCAAGCCTGCAGCAGAATCAACATGGGGCCCTAAGCTCTGAGTCGATGAGCTAGAAGGGTAATAAATCGTAGGTGCTCCCATTTCTAAGAATGAGATACGAAAGGTCTGAATGTTACTCCTTTTTCTGGATGAGCCTTCTGTTCAAATCCTGCTTATCTTACTCATAGGAGCAGCCCATTGGCTTCTTTGTAAGCAGGATTTGGCCCATCAGTTTGTATCAGGAAGATAAGAAGGTGCAGGGCAGGTTGGCTGAGCATGATGAGGAGCACAGTGGTTGTCAATAAAAAGCCTGCATTTGCCAAGTTTCTGCCTAGAGGATTGTGAGATTCCAGCCCTCTCCTCTGCTTATAGAACAGGAAATTACATCAGTAACCATAAGGTATCTGTTGGCAAATGTTGACTTTCAAATGTCAGACATGCTGCAGAGGAAGACATGATCCATACCTCATGAACTGACATTCTAAATAACCTTTAAATATCAGAGCCTATTTATCTTCACAGCCTCCCTATCACCTAAATGTTGTTTATTCCCTTTTTTACAGATGGCGGAAATGAGAGAGAGAGGCCTTATATTGATGGGCAAAAAAGGGCATTCTTTTTCAATTGTATTAACTTAGTCAGGTTAGCTAACTTGATTGAAAGCCCCATCAAGACACAGGCTAACACATCAGCTGGCTATGTTGTAGCTAGTCTAAACTGTGGCCAGCCATTATGGCTTCAGAGGCACTAGCCTGCATCTTGGTGGTCTTTTCAATCTGTTCTGTGTAAGTTCTTATGCCACGATTATCATCACAGTAAGTTAATTGTGTGAAGTCAGCTGAGCTAAACATAATTGAAAAACACTTTTTGCCCACCAGGACAAGGTCAGAGAGGTTACTTGACTCACGGAAGACCACACAGTGAGTTGGTGGCAGGGATGGGAAGAGAGCCTAGAAGTTCTGACTCCCACATTTCTCTGGTCTTGTCAGTGGATTTTTTGCATGCCTTTTTTTCTATTATTGCTTCTCTGCCATGGCACATCCTATTGGTCATTATGGAGGCATGCTGGCTTCACAGGGCAGCAGGACAGACAGATAAGTAGGGGTAGCAGCAGAAGGTGTAGTAAGAGGCTTTTAAAAATGTAATGAAATGCAGTTTTAAAGAGAAGGAGGAGAAGAGAGATGGAGGGGAAGAGAAGAGAAGGGATGATGATGATGATAATAATGTACATCTTATTATACAATTATATATTATAACATTGTATACAGCTTCAAAGGGCTTTTAAATATGCCAATTAATGAAAGGGAGAGAAAAAGAGGGCTGAGATGGATTTCCCCAATACACACATGAGCAAACATACTCACATATCCATGCACATATACACATGCAAATCCACACACACACACTTCACTCCACGTGTCTCTCCAGAGCGTGTTCTGCAAGTGATCATTAAGATTCTTCCTCTACACCCTGTCTGAAGGCTGGTGAAGTTGCAGACAGGAATATCTTTGAGAAAGCAATGCAGTGCAACCATAAATTAATGCAAGTAGAGAAGTGAGAGGGACCTCACCTCAAACTCCCGGATGACAGTGGCCAGCTGGGAAGATTTAAGGCAGGTTTCATCTAGCAAAGCCAAATTCCTATCAAACTGCATAATATATGCTGTGTGGTGATTGAACCTTGATTCTCTTGAGAGAAAAACATCGGCCACTTTCTGGTGTTCCTCCCTAAAGCCACAGAAAGAGAAGAACAAACCAATAAGTAACAAAAAATGCCCCACTTCATTCTGGTTACACAAATTCTATTCATCAGCCCCATACCTGCTAATGCCATTAGGAGATCTCAGTTACGGCATGGGTTTAATAGTCAGGAAATGGACAACACTGCACTGAAGTGCTGAGCAATGGAATGGGCTGTGGAAGAATGGGCCTTGTCTGGGGCCAGTCCCCTTTCTGTAACACTACCTACCACAGCTATATATGTACATGCTGGGCAGAATGGGCTCACATAGCTCACACTTCTCCAAGCAAGCTTTCCAAATCCACCAGGGTGAGAACAAGAACCTTTGCTCTGAGTGCTGGTGTTAGTGGGAGAATAACTCCGTCCTCAGATCCCCTTCACTCACAGCTCCCTCTTCTTACCCACATTACAGTTCCTCATCTGGCACAAATGTAATTATTTACCGAAGGTGAATTATCTACAGGAGAGAGAGCCAGCCAAAAATGGCAGTAATGGAGGGTACAGGGCTGCTAACGAGCAGTGGCCAAGGAGACGTCAGGGTAACAGAAATTGTGGTTTTAAACAGCGGCCTCGTTAATTTCAGGATGATTGAGAATACAGCAGAGGGATTGGCCAGCAGCCCTGAGAGTAACAGAGGACGCACTCCCGGATGTGGGGAGGGGTATTGGGGATTCAAGGGCCTGTTTAGTATTCAAAGTTTAAAGACAGTGCACATTTTCAGATTTTCACTGCACATTTATTTTAGGTCCCTGGAACATCTACAGCAGCTAGAGGGAGTGGGAACCCACATTTCTTAATAGCATACTTAGCATAACCATTTACAGAATTGTATTCAACCTCACTGTTGTTTACAACAATTCCCTTGGAAGATGGAAACCCACATATGATATCCCCTTAACTTTTCCTCTGTTGTGCACTCTGATTTGTTATTGTAGAGTTGTTCAGGAGTGCTGCCTGCACTGTGCATACATGCTTGTTACTATTATTTATGGATAATCTCTTTTGTGGAAGCCCTGGGATAGAGTGGTCTGTCACTGAAAGTGACTGCTGATTGGCTGGAGTTCAGTGGGGGTGGAGGTAAGGAGCAATAAAGCTTGCCCCAGCTTCTCAAAGAGTCAGATTAGCATGGGAGTTTGGCTTAGATAGATGCCTTCCGTGGATTTCATAGATTTAGTCAGTTTGGGACTGAAGCTAGCCCGACTTAGCCAGAAGCTTGTCCCAGCTAGTTGATACATTTTAGTTTGGAAGCGTGGCTCAGACGGGGGCCTATTAGCTTAAAAGATTTGCTCTAGCACTGATAGCCTTTGTCTAGGCAAGACAGAGACGTGCTTTATCCTGGTAAGATTTAGTCCAGCTAGGACAGTTCGGTTTAGGCAGAGACCCTCAGCAGCCCTGAAAGACTGTGTTTAGCCTGAAACTCAGACCAGCAAAGGCTTGTTCAAACTCTGAGTGGGTTTCCTTTGACTGGGAGCTATAATATTAGGAAGTTGCCACGAGAATTGTTCTAACTTATTTCAGTTTCTAAGAGATCTAAAAATTTTTTTTTTTTAAAAAAAAAGACATTTTCCTATATTTCTTAATGCCTCTGAGGGTTTTTTTCTGACTGTTCCCCCTTCCTGGTATTTGAGTCTATGACTCATGGTTCACACACATTAGACTGTTTTGTGACAATCACCTAAAGGACTCAACCAGATTGGGGCCCCAGTCGGCTAGGCACTGTACAAACACAGAGCAAATGACAGTTCACGTGAGACGGGCTGCACGCACACTGATTTATGGGGCTGTATGCAATGGTTTATCATTGTAGGGTAGCGCAGGAGCACTGAGACTTTTTTTGGGGGGAGGTAAAATAACAATACAGAAACATGGCATAGACAAGAAAATGCAGTCTCCCAACCTTACGGTGTCCCTGTAAATTAACCTCCCTCAACCTATGCACAAACCCCGTTAAAGGTGTTTAGCATCTTTTCTTTCTTCTGTTGGAATCTTAACCCTGTTGCCAGTGGTTCTTAGAATAAAGGAGTAGATTGAGGATGAGATGAGGCCGTTAAGTTGTCACTTACCAACTGATGACTCTTTCCTCGAGCTCTCCCAGTATCTCCTGGTGTAGTCTGTAGATTTCAGGGATCTCACTCAAGCCCTGCTTGAGCTTCCCCTCCTCCCTCTCATTTTCATCCTCATCCCCCAGCACTTTCAAGACTGCTTCATGGAAATCCTGTGAATACATCACCTGTTACACAGCAGCTAAGGCAACAGATCAGAGGTTCTTTATGGCACTTAAACTGTTACTATTTTTCCTTTAAATTCCAAAATTCATTTACAAACAGTCAGAAAACTTTATGGGAATTACAAGATACACCATAAATACTAGCATATCATGGGCAAAAGAGGAAGGAGAACATAGGATGCATTTTCTTTCACCCATTAGTTTCATGGTTACTGTAAATTTCAGGTTAAAGTCCACATATTGATTACCCAAAACATTTAAAATAATAATAATAAAAAAAGATAGCTCCGCTTCCCCCCAATCCCATCAGATTATTTAAAAAAATTAATTTGGATACTTTTCGCTTTCTGGGTTTGAGCCTTTAGATTGCATTGGGGTTACATTTTCAAGAATTTGTCAGGCTAGAACCTTCCTTTTTAAAAAAGAAAAAGAAAAAAAATGCGAGTCTTGTATAACCCCATGAGTCCAGCAGCTGGAGCTTTATGGAAAAGATCAAATATTGCAAGGCTTGTCATAAAAATTGAAAGAATTGCCAACACTGAATCCAATTCCTAATTTACTGAGGGAAGGATGGTGGAGATATAAATTAAGCTACAGAACCAATCATTTCCTATATGAAATCCACTTTAACTATCCACTATAACTGAGACCCACTTTTCAATAATAATAATAATTAATAATGATAATATATTTGGAAAATACCTTTAATTTCAATGTGGTTTAAATACTATATGCACATAGGAATAATTTCTCCAGAAGTCAAAAGCAGCCATTCTAGTGTGGTATGTGACAGCTGTTTAACAGCGTACTACAAAATCATCCAATAGTTTAGCACTGGAAGTGAAGAATCACACATCCAACTGAAACAGCAGGGGGACTTTACAGTAGGTGTGCAGATTAGAAGATGGCCAAAACAGTGGTGCTAACAAACTTCTATTCTTGCAAAATATGGCACAAAATCAGTTAGAACTTTCATACAGAAATTGACTTTAAAATATGTCCAGGTCAGAGTCTGTTTAGAAAATGAAGAAAATATAATACTACAGCATCATGATAGTACCTATTACTACAGTATCATTATGGCATCTCACTCTTCCCAATTAATACTGACATCAGGGTGCTTGATCATATTCTAGTCTAGTTAATACCAACGTCATGATAGAAAATACACATATTCCTGAAATACCGTCATGACATGAAAAGAGATAAAAGAATGAATTAGGTGAAAGAAACATATTGTACTGGGAGCTCTTATTTTTCAAGAAAGGTGGGGGATTCCATACGTTACATTCACAAGAATACAATTTACATGCAGCTCATCAGGACATGTCACACATGGGTAGCAGGATTTTAAGCAGGATGAGAAAATAAAATAAAACCCTTTACTAGGGAGTTTTTCAGGGAGAACTTGAAAAAAGTCTTGGACACAGTAATTCTTATCTCTTTGTTGGTATTGTAAATCAAATTCCCAATGTTCTTTGCTTTCTTCTTTAATTCAGAAATTTGTTGATATCTATTCATCTCTTTCACATTCCCAAAGAATCTAACTGCACATATATCAGGACAATGCATTGGGCATAATCAGAGGGTCCATTTCTAAAGAATTTATGTGAGACTAAAAATAGGAGGTACATCACCAAAACTGCTAAAACTGCAGATAAAGTACCTAAATATCATTATTTTCTGAAGCCCTGCTAAACAAGGTATGAGAAATCAAAGAAAATATAGTAGTCCAAAATCATTCTGCTGTAACTATAGAATGATGTAATTACACAAGGGATACATCTGGGGCAAGGCTTTAATGAAGTGACTAATTTTCTCATGGGACCATTAATGATCTCTAATGCTTCCCCCAATTTTTCTTTATTTTAATATCACTTTGAAGCCACCATTTTTTTTTCAGCCTGAAGCCTCACAAACATAATATTCTACACTACCTCTCTGGAGGGGCTAGGGGTATTTTGCTGGGTGGTGTGCAAAATCAGAGGTGACTGCCTTTCCATGGTGGGAAAGTAATTCCATTTTGTGTACATATAGTTTTGGAAGTACATTGTTATGCAAAGTCTATATAAATGAAAGATGGCTGTATTCGATTAAATGCATCCACTAGATTCAGTGGAAACGAGGAACATCAGGGAAAAATGTAGTGTATTATCTCTTTTGCTCAAGGTCAACTGTATGGAACGCCCTTCAAAAGCCATTTTAATGGCTTCAGAGCTGATAATCTATCCAGTTACGAGCTTTCTGAACTAAAATGCTGGTATTCCATTGGAATAGTGTGTCCTTATAAGAATGCATAGCAGCAAAATCACGTTCTGTAGTAGAAAGGTTAATAGTTTCTTGTTGAGTGGGGTGAATCTTTACCCTAAACTAGTGCTACTGTTGTGTCTTGCCAGCTGGGGGGCTAGACGTCAGGTCTCCTACACAGTAGCACAGATTATTAGAGAGTAGCAATCCTAGCTCAAGAAAATTCTAAAGAACAAAACTAGAGGTATTGCTGTGACACATAACACTCCAGCGCCTAATTCTTCAGTATCACTACAACAACAAAGCATTATTGGACTAAACAGAGAGGATATTAGCCAATCCATAAATATGTCTGGAGAGCATCATGCAGAACTGTTAATGGATACAAATTCTCCTTTTTATTCCCCTAAAACGGATGTTAGGAGATGAGTCTGAGCCAGGCAGCTGGGTGTTCCTTAGTCTGGACCAGTTAGGGCTCTTGTGGTCAAATTTCCTGTTTTCCATCAATGGGATCTTTATAGGTGAAATAACTGGATCCCACGTTGTCTACGAAAATAAATCAGCTTGGAAGCACATTCCAGCTCGTGATGAGAGCAGGTGCTGGAGAGCCATAGACAATCACTTAAAAAGTCATACAGAACTTTTTCCAGTCCTTCCTTTGCATCCCAATAAACCAGGAAGTGTCTGAGGTTTTATTGCAGAAGTGAGTGGGAGGAGAGAGAAAGGGAAAGAAAGAGAAAGAGGGAGCACAGTTAATTGCAAAGCAAGCTTGAAACCGAGGCCCATTAATTGGAGGGTTTGAAAGCTCCCAATGACTACTTACAGAGCAGCAGTGGCAGATGTGGAGATTATAAAACTTCCTGTTTCATAAAAAAGATGATCTGTCCTTATCTGAGAGACCATATAGCAAGGGGAAGCTCCATTAGCTCTCGCTAAAGGTAAACATCCTTGCATGAATCTGAAGACAGCACCAGGAAGGACATAGCCTGGTCAGTCACATAAGCAGATCCTGGAAAAAGATGTAATTGACCACAGGATAGCCTGTTTCTTTCATTACGATTCTCATGATCTACACCTTCTCTCCTGCTCCAATTCCAGCATTGTTTTCATCTGTAGGAATATTTTACTCTCTGTGTGTATGTGTCTATGTAGGCCTTGATGATGTGCTGTCACCTACCAGGTGGGGTTGGGGTCTATTTCACATATTTTAACATGCATATAACACACAAGGAAATACTGCAATGTGAGAGATCCAAGGGAGGCTCAGAATCATGACAAAACAGATTGGTTGCCCCAGTCACTGAAACTCAGTGTCTACAGAATAGGTATCAGCAGAGCTAGCTTCCTTACACACTGCCTCATGAATGTGCCTCTCATCTGACCATAGCAACCACCTCTACAGACAAGAGGGGAGCTCAGCCTCCACGGTCCATTTAGTTTCTCTGCTGAGTGCAGTTGCCAATCAGAGCCAAAGGGGGTTGGTGGTTTTTGTGATGTGGATATCTGTGCCCAGGGAACTATTTGTTTTCAAATTTGTTCTTAAAAATATACTTAAACTGGGATTTAGATGCTAAATCTAGCTCAGGGTGGATGTTTGTACCTGATACGAAGACTCAGCTCCACTCTATCCTGACAGTGACATATAGAATAAGCAGGAAGAACCTTTTAAATCATGAAGAATTCCAGTGAAGGTTCTGTTGACACTGCACATGAGGAGACCAAGGATCAAGTAGGCACAACCCCATTGATAGAATTAAAGCCCCATCAGTTAATATCGAGATGTGTATTACACAAGTCATGGTAGAGCTCAGAATAGAACCCTAGTCTGCGGTCTCCTAATGCAGGGCTTTAGCCAAAAGACCACAGAGTATCAAGAGTCACTATTCCAGCAGGTTCAAACAGGCTGAATTCTGCTTTAGTCCGAACAATCTAGCTTGAGACAGACAGAGTCCGTATCCTAATGGTCTGGGTGAACCCATGCTGTGAATGTATTTCTTCACATGCTACTGTGCAAAACCGCAAGTTATTATTAAAAACAACATTCCACATTTTAAAAAAAATGATACATTAAAAACATACACTGTCTGCCCAAATAAGCTCATTCATCAGACGAAAAAAAATTCAGCTGTTTTAATACTCCATGGGAAGGTGATTCTGCTGGGTGATTTAATAGAAATGGCAGCAAGTTTTTTCCACTCAGAGACAATTTCCTGGCCTCCTGTCGCACCGTATGTAGTGTGGTTGAATGTGCTGAGAAAGGAAGCAAGGGCTCAATAAAAAGAAACCGCTTCGGTCATATATCTCATTCAACGATGCACTGCTTCTTCCAGCCAGCCCTGAATAAGGATGAGTAAATCAGTTTGGAGAAGCTAAGAATCTTTTCCCACTAGATCTAGTAGACATGATCTAGTAACCTCCCAACATGTCAAACTTTTAGGGAATGAAAAATTATCTTTTTTTTCTCCATTCCCTTTCCAGTGGAAGTACAAACCTCCATGAAACCTCGTAACCTCCAGGTACAAACACCCACAAATTCTGAGGCTGTTCCAATGTGGATCTAAATTTTACCTTGGCCCCATCTCCAATAACTGTGATGGCCAGCCCTTCAGCTCACGTAAATCACGGTAGCTCCATTGACTTCAGTGTGCTATCTGGATTTACCCCAGCTGAGCGCTATGTAGGTGTGATTTTAGTGCTGGTGAAAGGTGCTAGATTAACAGTACCGAGATCTGTACTGCTCTCTCTAGCTGCAGAACAGGCACAGCACGGACAGAGACAAAGCTGGGGAAAAAAGCTATTCTGAGCAAAAGGACAACACTGGCACAAGAAGAAATGGGTATAAAGTGGCCATGAATAAATTTAGGCTGGAGATTAGCTGAAGGTTTCTAACCTTCTGAGGAGTGAGGTTCTGGAACAGTCTCCCAATAGGTGCAGTGGGAGCAAAGAACTTAACTAGTTTTAAGATGCAGCTTGATAAGCTTATGAACAGAATTATATGATGGGGTTGCCTCTGATAGTGGGGGACTGAATTCAGTGATCCAGGAGGTCCTTTCCAGTCCTATGGCCTAATGTAATCCTCCACCTTACCCGGAAGAACTGACTGTGGGTAAGAGTGAATACGGTCCATTCATTCTTTGGCTTCTCTTTTGCAACAGCCAATTAGTGCCAGGTGTGGTGAACATGCTAGTTCACTGGGAACCAGAATGGGACTCATTTAATTTAAACCACCAAACAGTGCTCAGAAGCTGTATCTACGCTGGGAACATTTGGATCGGTAATTCTCCACTGGCCGACAAACAACAGAAGCTGTATTGTAGACGGGGGCAGGTGTTTTTACCACTGCGCCACTACAGCTGGTAAAAAAAAAAAAAGAGAACTAAAAATCATGAACATTTCCACGCATATTTTTGAATTTTGAAATGTTTTGACCAACTCTGTGGCTGGCCCCGAGCAAGATGCAAGTCTCATGAAAATTTTCATGAAGAATTTAATTGCATTTTTCCATCAAAATTTCAAAAATTGTTCAGTTATAGTTGTCAAATCTATGCCACATCTACATTACTCCACCACCGATCCTTCCATCATTGTTATCTCATTACAAGTCCAAGTTTTCCTCATTTAAACATGCCCAGCTGGTTACAATTTCAGACACTAAAGACCCCAGCTGGATTGAAACTGTTCATACAGAGATGGAAGACTTTCATATTCTTTTTTCCCATTCTTTGTAGCAGCCAATCCCCTTTCTAGGTGCCTCTCCTAATGAAATGAATCTACTAATCATTTTGAAGCTCCTCAGTCACTGCAATTAATTCAGGGTTTAGAAAAGAAAAGCTTAGCAGCTGTAGCAAGCATATCCCAAATCTGCTTCAGTAACTAATTAGAATGTTAGAGTTGCCACCCATTCCAAATGAACATCCACAGAACAAATAACTGCCCATTTTATACCATAAAGGAATGAAAAAAACTAGCACCTCTTTTCCACTCAATCTCAGGAAATTTAATTAATCATTAATTGCCCAGACTTGGGATTATAATTAACTCTCTGAGAAATTATTGAATTCCAATTGCCCAGATAGCCAGCTTTACAATGATTAGTACCAAATCTTGAAATATAATAGTAATAGCAAGAAACATCCATTTCCAAAAGCTTATGCCATTGCTGGAAGTGCTGAGTTCCTGGGAAGCCATTAATCAAAGGTAAAGTGCTTGTGCAGTCCAACTCCAATCCATTATGGCACCTGATGGTCTCCAAATTCATCAACTGAACAACCCAGCCAAACACAGAAGGTACCAAACATTGAGTCCACATAATTTCTGATGGATCAAAATTTCCTAAAATAGAGGCATGAACCAAAATCAATCCATTTCAAGCTCTGCTCATAGCAACCGATCCCCAAAAGGACTCAGTCTTGCACTCTGATACGTGAGCGCACAGTACTACACTACATAGTAAAAGCTGCTCTAGTGTTATTACCCCCAGCATTGCTCAGATTTAAAAATTTTATTAAAGTCAATGTTTGAAATGAAATATACACAAGTTGAGAGGGAAGGTACTGTACATCTGGGGTCAAGCTTGGGTTAGGAGGGTTACAGATATCGTTTGCAAGGATGAAAAGATACATACATATCACATAACCGGCATAGACCCAGAATGGGGTGCAAGGTTTTTTTTAAAGTGTCAGTGGATAATTGGGCTTGGGTACACCACCCATGGGATGAAAAAGGAGTCCAAGTCAGTATCGCTGTAGCGGATAAGTACATGGGTGGGGTGCATCCCTTGGTCCATTGGGGAAGGAAGTGGGTTATTTCCCTAGTTGGCGGTCTCAGTTACTCAGTGTGGTATTGGCGGTGTCCGGTGATGTGTTCGATATAAAAGTCTCTGGACCACCTGACAGCTGGAAGTCCTAGAAAACTAAATTGTATAGATTTGGAAGTTGAGGAAAAGGAGGCACAAAGATGATCACAACTATCATTAAAGCAAAGAAAAATGTTTACTTTTTCATTTGTGCTCACAGCTACTTTTCATGATATATTTGCCTAGGGAAAGCATCCAACAGCATCTCTGAGCCTCAGTCACCACTGGAAATGTACACTTCGTATAACTGGGATCTTGCGAAAGTCATGGAGCACAGAGAGACTAAAGCTATGTCTATGCAGCAATTAAAAACCTGTGACTGGCCTGTGTCAGCAGACATGGGCTCACAGGGCTCAGGCTGCAGGGCTATAAAATTGCTGGGTAGACTGTTGGGCTCAGGCTGGAGCCTGGGCTTTGGGACCCTGCCCACTTGCTGGGTCCCAGAGCTTGGACTCCAGCCCGAGCCCAAACAACTACACTACAATTTTACAGCCCCACAGCCTAAGCCCGGCAAGCCCAAGTCAGTTGACACAGGCCAGCTGCAGCTGTTTAATTGCTGCGTAGACATAGACAGTGAGATGAATGTTCATAGTAAGTGGTGCTGGTATATCAGTATGTGGCACTCTTCTCTCTGAGTAAACATTGAAGTGAATACCGGCTCTAGTTAAAATTCTGATCCAGAGCCAGAAGTATGTTTGGATTTCAAATACCCCAACAATCTGGGGTGTTCAGATCTGGTGTTCAGGTTTGAACCCCTCTTTACTTTGAACGAATATCCAGCACAATGTTACGGGACACTCTGCAAGGGGTGGCATGTGGCAGATGAGGCTTGAAAATGAGGTCCTGACCACCTGTGGCCATTACAGATTCCATGGCTCTTTCCATCAGAACAGTTAACCCTCAGGTGCTGGCTATGTTCCTACTCGGGTAATTTTATTCTGCCTACATAGAGCGTTTATCCTGATCCCAGCAAAACTCCTGTCCAGTTCTACACTTTTAAGTCAATAAAGACCTACGTATTAGTGGAAATTGCCTTGTGTGTCTATGTAGAGTTTTCATTATCTAAAAAACCAAATTGATAAACTATATGATATATACCAATACTGGGAGGCCAGTAGTGTCATCCCATTGGGGAGGTATGAGGGATGGTGGGGGGAGTATAATTATAGGGGAGTCCTAATCTTTGTACAATCAAAGTCTTCATTGAACATAACAATTTGCATACTTCTAAAGCCACCCTCTCCTCTAATATGGTGGAGTGGCCCATAGAGACTACATGTCCCAAGATGTAATGCTCCAGTCTTCTTTGACTGTCCCAGCATTATATGCTTGAGGGACCTTTGGTCTTTGATTTCAGCCATGGGCTGCCTTTTAATATTTTGTGAGCCATGTTTGCCTTGCGTGTTGCTCTTTGGGGCCTCCTCATTATCACCTTCAACCTCTCTCCTGGTCTTGAAAGGGGAAGTGGCACCTCTAATTAAAAAGTGGCACCTCTACGGTGGCAGAGTAAGTGGCCTACGCACTACACTGAACAGTGATCGTCCCAAATTTCTCATTACTGAGCACAGCAGAAACAATGCCAGATGAATGGCAGGAAATTCTAACTATCGCAGCAGACACAATTAGTCTCTTATCTTGCTATTGCTAGGTACAATCTAGGTCAGGGACCCTGACCTCAGCGTGCACACACACACACAAATTAATCCAAAACACTGCAAATGAGTTTAAGAACTGGCAAACTGTAGTGTGCACGTTTTGAATACTGTATCAGTAGGGCTTGTTACAAGGAACTTGACCCAATGCCAAGCCTGATTTTTTTTTCCTTTTAAGAGATGTACAAAATGGTCTGACAGCCATTTTGGCTCAGGGTTCCCACTGTAAAATTACTCTAGCCCATGCAAAGTTATTTTCCCACTGCAGATGAAGAGAACAATGAATAAATAAATAAGGAAAATAAATTCAGCCTAATGAAATTGAGGATGGGCTATTGTTCTCTGACACAATTTGTCTTTAGGCTTTTGTCAAGCATTTCAGACAGTGTAACAGCCAAACAAGCTCTTCCTTTAGCCAGGCTTCCCCATTCACTAAAGCATTTCATTAGGAAAATAATCACTTGATTGGTCCAACCAAACTTTGAACAGTATCCAAGGAATCCACAGCAGAAACAAAAATATGCCTCAGCCACTCACTCACCAGGTGATCTCTTCCAACCTTTTCCATTTAAGCAGTGATTAAGATATCATTGGTCTATCAAGGCGTTAGGGCCAAAAATGTTACTTTTCTGTAAACGTTGCTCCCAACATAGAAGTGTGCTGAGAGTAGAGAGAAGATTGCATGCTATGTTATCTAGCATGCCTGTCTAGATCTTTACATGATGTCCATCTAAATAGTACTGAATAGATGTAGTGCACTGCACACTGAATTTGATAACGTATAGTCACAGCTCTGTTTGTATCAAGGAATTAAATCGGGAGCTGCTTATTTTCTTGTGCATGAAAGAACATTGGTGAGATAGTGCTACCTCAGAGGAGTTCTGGAAATTAAACAATCAGCACAGCAAATTTTGAAGGTAAGCCATATTTATACCTTGAAAACTCAGGTTTGCTACATTTTCAAGTAAACAGCTAGAGCATATTGATATATTTTTGCGCTCAGTTGTTTCCTGTGTTACTTCTCTATTACTAGCCTTGGAGAAGCTATGGAGTCCAGCCCAAGTCTGGGTTCCCAGCTTGTGCAGAGCCTGGCATATTTTGCATCTATTAGTACACTGCCCTTTGTGCAATCTGCTCCATTCTGTGCAACTCTTTGCTACCTAGGGAGAAATTCTTTGTGTAAGATGGAGGGATGCCTTTAGCAAACCTTAGCCACATGTTAAAATTAGAGGTGAGGCCAAACTGCAACAGGAGACCCAAACCACCTTGGATGCTGATGAAACTCATATTTGGATCTTAATATGAGCGTAGAAGCTCTGACCCATCTTTATGAAAAGAATCTGAACCAGAATAGAAAATCAGATCTCCTTAAACTCTGGGGAATTTAGGGTGTCAGTTTTTCAGTGCAGACCAATCTCTTGGGCTAATTTCATTCACTCCTTGACTTGAAGACATAAGTGATAATAATTTCAATGGGAATTACGCACACACATTGGAGTGAAGAATGGATTGAGGCTAATTATGGCCTAAATTTAAAAAAAATGAAAAATGCAAGAGAAGCAACCCTGGAATGGGTGAGGAAGCCAAATCAGATGGGAAAGACAGCCCCATTACCAAGAGTTTGGGGGAATCTTTGGAATGCAAGGTCCAGACTGCCTGATTTGTTCACCTGGTCTGAGCCTGTAAAGAACATACCCCAGAGAACTGCATTACCTTAGAGTAGGGCAAATAACATGTAACCCTCCAGATTATTATCACAACTACCATGCCAACCGATACAGAATTTCTGAGTTAACACAATGTTTCCACTCTTTCAGCTCAATAGCAGAGTGGGTGTATGGAAATGTCATCATTTTGGCAATCAATCAAACTATTAAAGTCTCTGCTGAAAGGCCAAACAGATTCTGTTATGCTGAACAAATAGCTGCTCCAGACGAGGCTGCAAATGAGATGGAAAATGCAGCTCCTGCTGCAGTCTTAAGAAAAGAATTCCTCGCCCTCCCCAAAACCAGTCAGGGTGTGGTTTAGTTTTCAGTCTTCATTTATTGAGATGTGGATTTGTAAAAGAAGACGAGACATTAAAAATAGCACTTTCAAAAGGTTTTGTTGAGAGAGATGGTAATAAAACAAAAATAATAGTTTGTCCAAGCTCAGTTTTCCTCAGGGGCACCCTCAATGCCATTTTTGTTGTGGATAAGGAGTGACTGCTTTTCTTGGGACATTTGTGCACAACGGGGTATTTGTACCAGCAATGTGGTACTTACACCAACCTGGGGTGCAAAGAGAAGTCCTATTTTGTATTTATAGTGGCATCCCCAATACTATGCAAATACACAAAGCAACATCTTTATTAATTATTATTATTTATTTGTATTACAATAGCATCTCAAAGCTCCAATCTGGGGTCAAGAACCCATTGGTCTCAGGACAGCACACACATGCAATAAAGAAGACAGTCCCACCTCCAAAGAGCTTACAATTTCAGCATATGCTGAGAGGCAATAATTGGATACAACAAATGAATGGCAGTGGGAGAAGACACGGTCATAATGACATGATCATGTTTAGTATAACAAGCAGCTGTCACAGTATATCAACTGCCTGGCTATTTTTGAGTGCCACTGTGCTGCGGTAGCCAGCAAGGGTACCAGTTGATGCCACATGTAATGAAGTTTGCTTGTGATGTAGACACCTGTGCACTAAGGATGTGACTGACACCACCAAACTCATTTCACAAGGATTTCTATCCCTGCTAACCTGAGGTGGATTTGAACCAGTGACCAAGAGGTGAAAGAATCTCCCCTCTCCAGTTTTCTGATGATTCATCCTTCTCATGATGTTATTTCCAAGGAACCATTTACACCTTGTTTCTTCACAAGAAGTGAGATTGTTTCTATTCGTTAACTATCAAGATTAATCTGAAAAAACAAACTTGCTGATTATTTCTATGGACAACAGTCCTCCAGAGTCTTGTGCTCTTTCAGCAACTGTATATTTCTGGGAAGATGGAGGGGCATATTTCCAGCACAGAAACATGACCTAACTAAAGTTGTGAAGGTGGAACCTTATCTTAAAAATGGTGTCTGACTGGGATGAACAACATGGAAGTGTAGAAACTAGTTAGGGGAAGAGTGCACAGCCAATATCAATTGTGGTATTTTCTAACTTTTGAGTTCCTGGCTTTGCAACTTTAACGTTCTTTTGACATGAGTAACTTTGGTTTTGTGTGTGTAATAATATTAAAGTGAAATACGGCTAACAAAATAAACCCACTTGAAGCAGAAGCTTCTCAGCACCCCACAGATGAACCCCAGCTGCAAGATTCAAGACCAAAGTTTGAGGTTGTTTGGATCCTGAGGTTTGGCTCATCAAGGAAATTGAAAGGGTGTAGGGAGAAAGAGCTGTGAAATATGGATCTGGAGTCCTTCAGAGTTTGAGGTCTTCAAACACAAGGGACTGGCATGGCTCCAACTCTCCTTTTAAATTGAAAATTCTTCCTTTATTTCCCTAAATTTTTAAAAGTTAATATAATAAAGCACAAAGGGAAACAACAATGCTGCTTCTTCCAGGAGTGAATGAATGAGTGGCAAGGAAGAAAATGAAATCCCTAGTTGAAGATCATTTAGTGAAACATTGAGTTACAGACCCAGACACTTACACTGAAAGCAAAACACCAACTGTTCCGCATGAAACTGATGACTAATAAGAACACAGAGAATCACCCAGCATAATAATATAGCTATCACAGGTATCCTTTCCTCGCTCTAATGAGGCTAACTGGCTGATCTAAGCCATATGTTTTAATCATCATGAAAACTGGGCTGATTTCCCTTCTGTCTTAAAACAGCATTTCAATATTGGCTAACAAATCTACAGCTAATGCTACCCAGTTTCTGCAATACACATTGGCTGTGTGGAAACTATACTCCTTCCCCCAAGGGATAGCAATGAGTGGTTTACATTTGGGGTCAGACCAGGAAAGCCCTCTTTGTTTTCATTCACTTGTACCTTCAAGCCAACTTTGTGGCACTAAGTAGATAAAATTAGCGTCAAAGCTGAGTTTTCCAGTAACTAGCCCACGAGCTGTAATTTTTATGGGAGTTCTTTCTGTTATGGATTACCAGAAGTTTAGGATTCTTTCCAGCTGGAATGGAGCGGTGCGCACTCTCTCACATGAATGTTTCTAAGTTAAAACCTTCTAAGCACAGGCATAAAACAAAAGCCCCATCACCTGGATATAGCTGTCAGCTTGGAAGTGGGAGCAAAAAAGACATTTCCTGTTCTTTACAAATGGTTTTCCCAGGCAGTAAAGGCTCTTATAACTTGCACACCACCCCAGAATCAAACACCCTGTAAGTTTTGGTGCTATTTAGCTTTCAGTTGAGATGGACTTTAGCATAACTCCAGCCAGTTTAGCCAGTGGGAAGCTCCCCTTTGGCTTACCTCACAGAATTGTTCCCTCCAGATCATGAAGCTCCTCATGCAAGTCCCAACTGCAGTAACATGGAGGCTACACACCTACTAGCCATGTCTAGGTAGGGAATTCTATAAAAAAAAATGTGCTAGCACCAGTTTGGCTGAACTGGGGTTAGTACTGCTGCAAGTGCCCATGTAGACAAAATTGGGAGCAGGTGCTGTTTTTACCAACTTGTCCAATGGATGAGAGACTCCACTAACTGGTGAAGTCTCTTTTAATGACTTGCTACCAGTTGGCAGGCTCAGCAATCTCCAGTTTGTTTTCTAAAAAGCAATTGTCTGCAAGGTGTTCATCATACTGGAGACTGCTGTCCTGCTGCCCAAGCTTGGGCAGGCTTTTCAGCCTTGGCAACCGGCCTGGGAGAGGCACAAGGAGGAGGCAGAAATGCTCTATTGACTTCCTATTTTCCTTATTTTGTTCTTTGTGAAAGATGCTCCCCACTGTTAAGGATTGGGGAATTTTCCAAGGACACCTCAGTGCTATCTTATGCATTGTCACAGAGTTTATTCCTCAGCAGTGGCGGGTAAACTCTGTTCATTTGCTCTCCCCTCCTGCCTCCCAAACACAGCCATGCAAGACTTTGGAATGAGATCTAGTAAGCTGTGGCACAGTCTCTAGGGAAGCAATGTGGATTGGGGCACTTAGAACCAATATAGGCAAAACATCAGAGGACCTAGGAAACAGGCCTGCTTTGGCCAGGAGATGAACAGGATGATTTATTAGGTCTTTTCTGTCCCTAATTTCTATGATTCTGTGAACAAACCTCAAGCACTGCCTACCCTGCCTGCTCTCCATTAGCTGTCTCTGGCTTGGTGGGGGCCTAGCCCTGGCCATGGCATGATTGTCTGTACCCCAAATAGAAAACACAACTTAATGGGAGCAAAATGAATCCACTCAAACAAGAGCCAAAAGCTAGTTCACATGGACCTTCTGCAAGTCATCTTCACCTACATTTCTTTCCCCTAAGATAGAATTCTTATCTCTCTATCTCAATTACAATCTCCTTTCTGACTCACTCTCCTTCTCTCTTCTACCTGTGAAATGTTATTCTCTAAAGAAAAATACTCTCCACAAATAAAAGCCTGGTGAGGTTTGTTGCCCATAGTTCTTTCTTATGGATGAGAAACTCCAGATGTTTGGCACCCACAGAAAGAGTAGTTTATCAGAAGACAGATTTCTTTGCAATGCCTCAGTGAGCACCTCCCTGCTATAAGCCACTCCTAATAGAATTCACCTTAGTCTCTTCAATGCTTTTTCTGTCTCCTAAATTACAGCTAAGTAAGAGGGCAATTAGGTTTCAACAATTAAAATGATTTACTTACCACATGTAACAGCCGGAGCATCTCCACATATCTGCAGAAAGAGACAGAATTATATTAATTGCCATCAAGCTAGCCCTGAATGAATCAGGGTGGAATGCACAGCTTCATTTGCAAGATAACAACCAGATTTTAACAGTGAACTCACACTTTCTCCGAAGACACCAGCTCCTGGGCGATGAGGTAAGCTCTGGACTGTCCTTCTTTCTGTTGAAAAGGAAACCACAAGTGTTAAGAAATCTCCCATCCCAAAACAGAAAGGGCCAGAGAATGTCCTCAATCTACATGATCCTTGAATCTGAATCACAGGGTTGGAAGAGCTCTCAGGAGGTCATCTAGTCCAACCCCCTGCTCAAAGCAGGACTAATCTCCAGACAGATTTTTGCCCCAGATCCCTAAATAGCCCCCTCAAAGGATTGAACTCACAACTCTGGTTTAGCAGGCCAATGCTTAAACAGACTTCAGTCCTTGAGGCTTTCCATTCTGTGTTTGCACACTGCCTAGCAGAATGGAGTCCTGATCCACAACTGCAACTCTGCTACCTCATATAAATAAAAAATATACAGTCTGAAATGGGGGTCATGCTCTCAAGATTCAAGAAGTTGTTTTGGTGCTATGGACTGACTCCTGACCTTAGTGAAGTCAGAGAGAATTTTCCTCATTGATTTCAATAGGGCAAAAGGCAGAAAGGTAATTTCATGACTGCAGGAGGCAAAGCTCATCCAGTTCTTCAGGCCAATCATGTGCAAGGAAAAAGTTTTTTGTTTTTTAAATAGTTATATTCAAACTGTTCCCACTGCAGTGCAAGCTACAGACGCAAACAATTTCAAGGCTTTATTGCGTGCTAAGGAGATTTGATTAAATTAAACTGTGGTACCTATATCCTGAAAGCAAACAGTGCAATATTAAAGCAAATAACATCACTTTGAGATCACAGTGGAATGCATTTAAATCAGCAGAGATCTCAGAGGACACAGAAACCTGCCAAAGAAGCAATGGCATGTGTTCTTCAAGGCTCAAAAGGCTAATTATGCTGCTTTGCTCTGGTTTCATGAATCATTTGTTTTTAATCTATTTACTTATTTAGTCTATTATTTATTTAGGACATTTTAACAGGTTTACAAATCATTGCCATATAAATATCAGAGCAAAATGCTATCAATACAAGAATGAGTTTTTGTTTAGGGGAAACATTATATAGTGATATAACAGCAGGTTCCTCTATTTAAAAGGATGTTACCATATTACAGAGTGAGCCTCTTACCAAGGTAGAAATGGACAAAGTGTTGAAACCTTTATGAGAAAGAAATCTTATACTAAAGTAAGTTTGACTTACACAGCAGTGATAATAAGGCAAGGAAGCAACCTTCAATGAACAAGATGCCATACAACATGCCCATTTATTCTTAACAAGCAGGAGGCAGCATCAAGGTGTATTGTTTAAAGGGACCAGGTGTGTCATTATTCCATTGCTTAAAGAGCCTCCTTTAGAAGGTGGGAGATGCTGAGCTGTCGTGCACTAGCTGGTTATTGTAATTCAGGGGCAGCCTGAAATAGTGTCCTTCATCCCATCAATTCTGGATGAGAATTGCTTGGGTTGTTAGGGGTCATGTGAAATCATTTAATTCAGCCCCTCAATGAGAAATTTGTAGGGCCCCGGACCAAAATCCCAGATTCAAATTCCATCAACCTTTGCTAAAGTTTAGAGCACATTCAAGCTTGGCAGTTCATCTCCAGTGTGTAAACATTAGTACAGAAATCTGAACAGTAATTCCCCAAAGTCCCCCAGCCTTTTGCATCTCTGAACAAGTAATCTTGTGACATCAGTTTTTTTTTACCCAATGTTTCGCTCCTTCCTGCTTCACTCAAACTGGAAATAAGAGAGGTTGAAAACAGCTTATGGGAAGATTTAAGCATTCCCTAGAAGTGCTGGAAACTGAAATCCAGCAGCATGATAGCTGGACCATGAAAACCCAGATGCAAAATTACGGAAATGAAACCAACCAATCTTGTTTCCATGCCCATCCTTAATAAATCACAAAAAGAAATATTTGGAATAAGTAATGAAAAGCAAAGTTACATTTTAAAAATTCTTTCAGTTTTAAGGTGCTGTGTCCTACACAAGGATTATTTTTTTTAAAAGTAGTGCATTTTATATTGTCAGTGCCCCTTTAATATAAAAATGTTCAGCAGCAACAAATGAATCCTAAAACTGTCTATAACAGAGCAACAGAGGGTTATTCAAAACACGCTGCAAGTAAATCTCTTTTTACTGTACAAATGAGTAAAGGAAAGGAATGACTTTCCACCAGGAAAGTAATCAGGAACCCCATTTTGTTAGGTCACGGGTTCTCAACCTGGGGGTGGTGATCCCATAGTGGGGAAGATTATGACCAGGTCTGGGAGGGTTGCTATGTAGAAAAGGATATGTACCACTATGTGAGGTGAATGAGACTTCAGAAGAGAAGGAAATAACCTGTCTTTTCCCTCTTTCATCTGCTTCACTGCAATTTGATGGGGAGCCAAGTGGAAGATTTAGAGACTCAAAGAAATTAGTGATCTAATCATTTGTTAGATTCAGTCATCTAATCCATCTCTCTGCCAATACAAGATTGTTGCCTACAGTATGTTACCTAGTGCTTTGTTGATTCTTTTTTAAAATGGTCCAAGAGTGGTGCTTCTCCCATTTTAATTTGGAGACAGTTCTACACAGTTGAACAGATCTAGTATAAGCATTTTTTCCCTGAAAGTCATCTTTCCCTTTGTTAATTTCAGTCCACTATTTGTAGTATGCTCCTTGTACTACACTATATTTTGGTGTTTACACTTATACAATCATTCCTAAAGGGTACCCTGTTTCTCTCTTTTTGTCACCAGTGATGATACATGGCATACACTAGTGTTGGCACACAGGAGCTACCATATGTCGCTGGTCAGCATCAGAATATTCTGGGCTCTTTTTCTTCCTTGCCCTTTTGACTTGCAGACATAAATCAATTGAATGGGGAATTTTATTTCTGGATTACCAAACCTAATACTGGCCAGTTTGCACGTCCTCTATTGACAGGCTTGACCAAGAAGCAAAGTATATTTCACCGGTGGTGGGGGGCCCCCTCGCCTTTGTGTATACAGATTGTCGCAGTCTGCAATTCTACTTGTGATTAATATGTCTTAGTCGAGAGACAAACACTGGGACCCCCTGGTGTCCACATGACCAGTCTAGGGCAAGTTTTGAGACAGTGTCTCTAGGCGTTGCCCCTCTTGTGTTATTTAATTACTGTTTGCTTAACCAGGAAATGAACTCTGGGATTGACGACAGTGTCCGGAGACGGACTTCTGGGAATAGTGGGAGGTAGGGAGTGCGGGTCCCTCAACTATCAACTTTCTAAAACAAAGCCCAAGTGATTATTAAAACATGACTGAGCTACCCTATTTGTAGTGATCTTTACTGTGTACTCTTCAGCCCAGCAGTAAGCACTTCTGTACTCTTCCTCCCCAGGCTGCTGCTTCAGTAGCTGTGTACTCCAATCTCTGCTGTTTGTGTGTACTCAGCAGATGGATCTAGACAGAGGATTCTGGCTCTGTGCCTAACCTGAGTCTTGTTGTCCTTATTAGCCTCATCTGCCCCACAATCTAAAATATATGCTAGTATACAAGCAAAATGGTTCCTCAGATTGCCTGCCCTCAACAGGCAAGGGAGTTGTCATTTGATAATGAAGCTGCTCCTATGTCAGGATATCACGTATACCTTCTGATAGTGAGATCTCTGACTTTGGTAATGGTCTCTTGAGGGATGTGGTGGAAGCCTCATTGCTAGGTCTTTAAAACTGGACTGAACAGAGCACTGGAGAAGATGCTGGGGGAGCACTGCGTAGACAAACTACTCTAAGGCCTTTCCATCTCTAAATACTATGAAATCTTATTGGTCTGGGGAGGGCCATGTAGTGCCCTGTTTGTTAAGCATGTGATTTCCATGCTGCTTCCAACTCCCATTGGCCTACGGGAATAAAACCAGACTCTCTGGATTTGAACTATCTCTTGAGAGAGAGTGCAAAGCAGGAAATCTATCATCAAGCTGTCTTGCACATTTTCCTAGACCAGAGATCGGCAACCTTTCAAAAGTGGTGTGCCTAGTCTTCATTTATTCACTCTGATTTAAGGTTTCGTGTGCCAGTAGTACATTTTAACGTTTTTAGAAGGTCTCTTTCTATAAGTCTATAATATATAAGGTAAACTATTTTGTATGTAAAGTAAATAAGGTTTTAAAAATTGCTTAAGAGAGCTTCATTTAAAATTATATTAAATGCAGAGCCCCCTGGACCGGTGACGAGGACCCAGGCAGTGGGAGTGCCACTGAAAATCAGCTTGCGTGCCATCTTTGGCACACGTGCCATAGGTTGCCTACCCCTGTCCTAGACAAAACTGATATCCAACACCTACCCAAAGAATATGCTTTTGTGACTCTATCCAAAACTGTACCCAATAGTTGGGCCACAATATTCCTCATTCAATGGCAATCTCTAGTTTGCATATCAAACACTGCGCTTTAACTATCATATGTGGATACTAACAGCTGATTGCAAGTCACTTGACATAACCTATTCCAGTTCATAGATGGCACAATAGACAGAAGGGGCAGATGTGGTGCCTCAAATTACCAGAAGCATCTAATTAATACACACAGACTCTGTATTAGGATAAAGAATCAGCAGATTAATTGGTTACACACTGTGCATGGTGAGATAGCAACCTGAAACTTATGGCCCAGTCTTCTGCCAGAGCAGTCAATGAGAGCAGGATGGGAACCTAAAACTCAAATGGCCCTGATTTTGCAAGCCTTTTGCATACAGAACTCCCATTGACTTCCGAAAGACACGGAGCTCACTGTACCAGACTTGGAAATGTTGAGTTTGCTCAGCCTAGGCACTATCCTTCATTTAGAAAAGTATAAAGCCACATCAGTGGATTATTTCTTAAAGATTGAAGGTCTTGCTGGACAGGAAAAAGACTACTTGACCCAGAAAGCAGCTAGCTCTGGTGTATCTCTATCCGATCTCCCTGCTCTATTAGTGCTTCAGAGCCTTGTTCTAAGAACTCCTCCACCTCCTTGCATTTCTCATCTCAGTCTCCAAGCTCTCAAGGATTACAGCAGCATGGTCTGGTCACAAGGGAATGATGATGACCTGGATATTCTCCACATGACCCCTTTTCAATTCATGGCACCCCTGTGCTCTGATCTGGGTCACAAAGCAGCTCCCAAGGAATGTCCTCCTGACTGAGAATTAAGGTCTCACAATATGAAATGGAAACAAGATAAAATGAAATAATAAAAAGGATTAAATGAAAGAGAAAGAGAAAGAAAAGAAAAATAGATATTGTACTATAACAAAACCATGGCCACCTAGAACAACACATTTGTCATTATGATATATATCGTGGCCACCCAGAACTTCACAGTGACAAAATATACAGAATTCAGATTCTATCCCGCTCCAAAAGCATAGGCCTTGAACCAATGAGAACTCGCCTCTCAGCTGTTAGCAGTATAGGTTTTATGACACACAATTCAGCAATTCTGATTCCATCCTGAAGAGGGCAGTGATGTGTGCACACACATGGCCACAAACACACACACACACACACAAACTCTGATTCATTACAATATTAAGAAAACTAAAATCAACTTTTTTCTTCAGGAATTGACTGTCAAGTGTTAATGCTTTTAATGTTAATACTCTAACACAATTACTATATTTATTACCTCAGATAAAAATAACAACACATACCATGTATAGCTGCTTTCATCAAGGATCTCAAACTGCTTTTACAAAGATTAATGAACTATGTCTTACAATCCTCCCAACAGATGGGACAACTAAGGCACAGAGATGCTATGTGACTTGCCCAAGGTCAGTTTCTGTCTCTAAGCAAACTCTAGCAAACAGCATGATTCACAATTTGTGTAGGACTCCACATCAAAGCTCTAATGGCCTTCAGTAGACCAGTAAAAGGAGGGTGGCAAGAGTGCTGGAGAGGCAGACCTTGCCTGCTGAGACTGGAGACTCCAACAAGGGTTGCCACCCTCCAGGATTGTCTGGGAATTCCCCAGGAATTAAAGATAATCTTTAATTAAAGATTATGCCATTGATCAAAGCTCCAGGAATAAGTCCAGCCAAAATTGGCAACCCGAACTGTGTCCTCTCCCGACATTCTTCACGTTGTTATTTTCCCTTTCGTTGCTCTCAGAGTGCAATTGGCTTGTTTGAGACAATGTGTGCTCAGGTGGCATCACACAGATAAAGACAGGAAAAGTCACAGACAGCCTGGCTAAAAACAGCAATTTTCTGCCTTTGATTGAATAGACATCTATTATTGATATTATTTCATTGTCTGCCAGGGAGCTGAATAACATGATGAATAATGAGGAAACGAAGGCAGTGGGCTGATGCAACAGCATTGCAGGCTATCAAAAGCCCATACACATCAGGACCCATGAATGCTTCACAACAGAGTTGCACTTTCACGGGGTGTTAACATGCACAAGGCACATTGATCACATCCTCCCATCCCATTGTCTTACTCTTGATGGCGGTGGTAGGGTCTTTGCTTTCCAGTGACCATGCTCCCTTTTTTCCTGCAGGATAACCTCTTTCCAGGTAGTTGTAAACTAGACTTGATGATTAAAGTCTTGTTTCTGAGGAGACAGTTATTGTTAGGAGAGTCTCAGCTGCCTGCTTACAAAACAGACAAACTAGGAATGGGCCAAACCAAAGGTTACCAGTGTTGTGGAAAAGGTCTAGAGATCAGCTCAATGGTGGCCAATCAGTTCTTTCACTTTTGCAGACTAAGGTCTAGATCTACATGGAGTGCACAAGCAGGGAGCACAAGACTGTGGCACTTGTGTGCAGGGGTGAGCAGAGGTCATGTGTGAGCCCAGCTGAGGTTCAGTGCTAGGCTTAGTGCTCTGCACTGAGCAGTCTTTTGGGTCTCAAGTCCCTTCTGCATCTACTTCCTTAATATCAAGGGTTCAGGCTAAAAAAGGGTGATGGTGAGACTAGGGTGAGCAGAGTATGAGCATGTCTGAGGAGAAAGGGAGGTGGAGGTACCATTCTCAGCATGCTAATACAGCACTTAAGCATCCTGTTAGGTTTCACTGCTCCAGTTAGACAGCAGTGGCATGGAAGAGACAAAGCTATAAACTCACTGAGGCAGGAACGAGGTTTTCCCTCTCCAGAGCATCACATTTGACTGTATTTATGTACTCTGCACCTGGGCTGGGCAATACCAAGCCTAAGACATCTACTGGACCTGTCAATACCCATTGCCTACCACTCATCTGCTTGCTTAACATGTCACTTGCCCAAGTGCCAGTGCATAGCATGGAAGTGGACATCTGATCACACATTTCATACATGACACAAGAACAGGGAGATCCAAGTAGCCTGAAGTATTAGCACTTTGTTCCCTAGTTCTCAGTGCTTCAAGAAACAGAGCAGTAATAAGAATGTTTTGTGTTTTGTCAGAGGCAGCATGGAGTAGTGCATAAGGCACTGGACTAGGAGTCAGGAAAGCTAGTTTTCATTCTTAACTGTGCCCCTGGCCGGCTGTGTATCTCTAGCCAAGTTGCTTTGTCTCTCTGCTTCCCCTCCTACCATTGTCTGTCTAACTGCTTTAGATTATAAATTCTTTGCAGCAGGAACTGTGTGTCTGTACAGCACCTGGCACAATTCTGCTGTCATGATGATCAGAGGACTTTAAAGTGATTTATAATATTAAATAACCCTCACAACACTGCTGTAATGGAGGTTTATTCTTATTAATAATTTTATAGATAGATAAACGGAGGTACTGAAATAGCAGGGGCCTTGTTTGAGGCTGCAAAATGAAATAGTGACACAGTTGGAGATGGAACCCCAGAGAGTCGTCTTCCAATGGCTTGCTCTTGGGGCTCGAGTGCAACCTGTCCTGGGGAATCTGTTCAGTTACAAAAGGCCAAACGTCGCCCATTAAGAGCTGTCTAAATTTGTCGCTTCCTTACGGGGCATAAATCCATTGCTCCCAAGTACAGCTTATGTTTGGGTTTTGTGTGGGTGTGTGTGTTTCAGCGTATGAAAGTTAAAGGTTTGCAAAACAGAGTGATTAATGGAGCCTGGAAACTGACCCCACCCAGTGGAAAGATAAGGAACAGCAAAGGCAATTTGACATGCAGTAATAGTGAGATGGTTGCTGCCTTGGTCTTGCAAACCTTTGTATTCTAGCCTGATATTCCTTCATTACACACAACACAAGTTGCCTCTGTGTACTGTGATGGTTCACGGCCTTCCCTGTCCCACCGCTGCCTTACATTCCTGACACCTCAAAGAGGATCATGGTAGTTTATCTCCAACGCTGCCCTCAGGATCAAATAATTTACCAATTTCCTCTATTAAGCCTTCGCTACGCCAAGGTATCCACTAGCATTACACAAAGGTAAGTTACCTGTATTAGGTGACCACTTCTCCAGCATGACCAGCATTGGATCAACATATAACAGCACCCTGTCCTAGGTGAGCAGCTAAAATTATTTGGGACATCTAGGGCCATAAGGCACAGCCTGATTCTACTCTCGTTTATACCATTTGTACACAGCTGTAGGGCTAGTGGCGTCAGTGGAGTGCCTCTTGATTTCCCCCAGTGTGAGGGGAGGATCAGACCATTTGTGCACTGCTCTGTGCATAGTTCCATGCATCACTTCGTGTTTTTATTCTGAAACACTAAGCAGTAGTTAAATGTGATCAACTTTACTATTTTATTTTCCCTATACTGAGGTTAATTGGCAGACAGATCCATATTGTGGATGCAAGTGGCTCTCTCTGCATTTAAATATGGCTTTATATTTGTATTACAATGAAAGCACTTCAGTATTTGTATTCTGATGCTTTATAAACAATCACATTATTGCAGCATCAAACTAGGCTAATTGAATCTTTCCTGGGAATCCCTTCAATTCTTCATGTCAAACACCCAGCTACGTTTATTAATAGACCCTTCTTCCCTGAGTGCTGGTTTATTGTAGCATTCACTGTATATCACCCCTGAGTATAACAGGAACACTGAAATAGCTGATGCTGATACAATATTCCCTAGCGAGCTGATATTTACCCTGTTACTACTGTACCCTTCCAAAGCCGCCATTGTATAGGAAGGTTGGCTCCTTATCAGCAATGGTGCAACTTGTCAGTCTAAATGCCTTCCATTGACTACTAGGGCTATTTTAAAGCCCATTGCCTTTTCCTGTGACCAACACCCTTTTCGATGTGTGCGACACCCAGGCTGGGTCAGGCAGCCAGACATCACAAAACATAGCCCGAGGCATCCTCCTGCCTTGCAGCTGTCAATTTCCCTTGGCCTGGCTTCCCAACAAAGGAGGCTGGAGAAGTTAACTCCCAGTTCAGGGGCTGCATCTCCACTACATCCCACACAAGCTCACACCCCACAATCTTTGCTTTACAGCCTTATATTGCTTGATATTGGAGTTTTGTGGCTGCAGTGAGAGCGCATGCATTGTTGTGGGTGTGTTGGAGGTGCACGCATTGATGCGTGCATCCCCATTGAACCCTCCGAAAAGTGCTTCTTTTTTACTGGGCTTTTGTTTGTCTTTGACAGAGCTCTCAACATGCTGGCACTACAATGCAGAAGAAGGATGGAGGTGTTTCAAGGGCCGGGGAACTGAAACCATCCAGCAAACTCCATTGGATTTGAAGTTCCCCAAATGAACCCCAACTCTGGCCCCACCACCCGTTCCAATTCGCCCCCAGTTATTAAAGCTTAAAATGTGACCCCTAGTCTATAGCATCCTCTCACTTGCTCTTTTCATGATCCAGTGTGGAAGTGACTCCCTACACACAGAGTCTCTTGTCTTCGTGGGCAAAGTGTCAGGCCTAGCAAAGGAATTGTCCTTGGAATCACTTCAGTTTCAGGGTGAAGACTGCTGAGGAGATAAAGGTGTAGCTGGGAATGGGATCACATCAGGGAGGGCAGCTTGTCTTAAGTGGCAGCTAGGAGGGATGATCTGGCTGAATATTCCCGCTTGGACTCCCAGAGTCCTGACACTAAAGTCTGAGGCCTTATCTCTGGAAGAGTAGTTAAATTTAAACCTAGGTTGTGGTTCAGACCTTCTAAGTGCAGGATCCTCCTCAAGCTTTTTGGGATGCTCTGAGGCATTCAAAGCAAAGCTAGCATGGGAGAAGCCCAAAGACTTGTGCTTCTCCAAACCTTCTCTGAATCTCGAGAGAACAACACTGGGCTGGTTATCTCAGGCCATGTCTACATCTAAAATTTTGCAGCGCTGGTTGTTACAGCTGTATTAGTACAGCTGTATAGGGCCAGCGCTGCAGAGTGGCCACACTTACAGCAACCAGCGCTGCAAGTGGTGTTAGATGTGGCCACACTGCAGCGCTGTTGGGCGGCTTCAAGGGGGGTTCCGGGAACGAGAGCAAACCGGGAAAGGAAACCAGCTTCGCCGCGGTTTGCTCTCGCGTTCCCGGAGCCACCCTGCAAACCGCAGGGAAGGAGACCTGCTTGCTCTGCGGTTCGGGGAACGAGAGCGCAAACCGGGAAAGGAGACCAGCTTCGCCGCGGTTTGCTCTCGCGTTCCCGGAGCCACCCAGCAAACCGCAGGGAAGGAGACCTGCTTGCTCGGGATTCCGGGAACGCGAGAGCAAGCTGGGGAAGGAGACCAGCTTGATTACCAGAGGCTTCCTCCTTCCACGGAGGTCAAGAAAAGCGCTGGTAAGTGTCTACATTGGATTACCAGCGCTGGATCACCAGCGCTGGATCCTCTACACCCGAGACAAAACGGGAGTACGGCCAGCGCTGCAAACAGGGAGTTGCAGCGCTGGTGATGCCCTGCAGATGTGTACACCTCCTAAGTTGCAGCGCTGTAACTCCCTCACCAGCGCTGCAACTTTCTGATGTAGACAAGCCCTCACAAATGCAGCCCTTCTGAGGGCATCGTCTTGTTTCTATTTCTGGTCCTGTAGGAATTTCAGAGAAAGCTGCAAAAAGTATTAGCATAGGCAAAGTGAGAGGGCAGTCTGAGTCTGCGGGTTAGTGGGGTCTGAACTGCAAGTTCATATCCAGATCTGAGCACCCCTAAAGTTCACAGCTATGCGGTTAGTTCATCTCACTGTAGCACAAAGAACCAGCACCAATTTTAAGTCTGGATCAAGTTCAAAGGGTGGGATGGATTTGGTTTGGAAGTTTTTCTAGTACTGAGTGAAGGTTTGGAAATGAAAAGATCCCTTATGTCACTTGAACCTGTATATGCCTATACCTAACTGGAACCCAGATTTGCCAATTGCCATCCCTAATTCTGATACTTTCCTCTATGCAGGCAAAGAAGACTCCAAAATCCATTGTTTATCCTTCAGAGTCTGCAACAGAAAAGTCAAGTGTCACCTTCCTACCAGTTGGATGGATGTAAATAAATAAGCATATGTAGCAGGCACGCACATTGGGGATGATTCCAGAGCTCCTATAAATTAGTTAAGCAGGGGGTGGAAAAAGAGACAATCTCCCTCAGTTATGTAAGAGAAGTGCACCCCTTTTGGTGGTTTTAACCAAGTAGAATCACAGAGGTTAAAAAAACGACAGCATCCTCATCTGGGAGTTTTCTAACCTGATACCATCTGCCAGAGATTTAAAGAAGGGGATTCAAGTGCATAATTAACCAAAAAGAGCACATTCTCAAAATCAGCTTTAATTTGAATAATCAAAAACACCAAGTGATGTTACTAAGGGTTTCTGGATTGAGGGTGCACTTATAGAACCCTGACCAAAACAAAACTTGGAGAAGACAGGCTTGCTTTTCTACATCTTTACATCATTTTTATGTCAGTCCAATTCCAGCACGGTCCAATGGAGTTAGACTGCTGTAAAAATTATGCAACCCAGTGGAAATCAAAGCCCTTGGTTTGACTATAAAACGAATACACCAATACACCCCAAATGTATCATTTTGTCCATCATTTAAATTGTTTGCAAAATGGAGGTGCCGGCAAGTCCTAAAGGTTCCTTCGTACTCACACAGAGCTCATCCCCAGGAGAGCAGGGATTCAAAGGGGGCCAGCTGTTCAAACAATTCCAGGAAACCTGTGTACAAATCTGACTTTTTTTTCCTTCTTCTTCAGAAAATAAGCCTTAAAAAAAGAAACAACAGAAAACAACACCTCCCCCACCCCAAACCCCAAACTGGAAGCCTTGGAAGTCTCCAATGAACAGGCAAAAAGCAAGCGTGCGAAGCAAATCATAATGCTTGGGGACTGACAATCCACATTTCAGCAGAGTGAAGTAAGTATATCCCAGCTAGACACCAGTCAGAATCACATGTTCTGGACAGAGCAAGAAGATCTTATCAGCTAGGTGATTTCATGCCTTTATTCAGGCTAATTTTCCCTTGTGAGGGGGAAACCAGAAATCAAAACAACAAACTCCAGTTGTTGGAGTTTTTTTTTTAATCCAAATTCAGCTCTACTAGGCCAGCCCAAAACAGTTGTTTTAGCAAGATTAGCTCATTTCCAAATTCATGGTACTATTTTTGGCATCCAGACATGTGTACCTTTGCCAACTCTCCCCAAGCGACTGTGCTTCTGAACTCTTTCATGTTTTACAACCGCTCTGTGTTGTCTGAAGATTTTGCTACAAGAGGGAGAAGACATCACTTCATTGGGTAGTTGGACAATTTTTCTGCACTTCATCATTGCAAGGCTGTGTTTTAACTAGCTAATCACCCAGAAGATTTGTGTGAGAAGACAACAAAAGGAGGTGGGAGTGGTGGGGGTAGGAAATACAATCCACTGTCAGTATTCTTTAACTATACCAGCACTTTCTGAGGGAAGGACAACAAAGAGTTGGAATTTATTCTATTCACCATCAATCACAATGACCAATAATGGCCCAAGGTTTTTTTGGGGAGTCTGGAAAGCTGAATATGCAGGGCCACGGGCAGAATTCCATAATCCTGAAATTCTGGAGGGTGGAATTCTCCTTCATAAGTGGAGGGCTCAGTGCTGTGACCCCTCTCTTCCTTCTGCAGATTAAGTTCTATGGCATGGGCTCTTCTCTGCCCCATCTGTCAGCAATTTCTCCCTGCCTCCACTCCCTAGAGTGTAGGACTAAGAAAGAGGCTCACAACTATTCAGATCAGATCTCATTGCAACGATCACACGTGTCATCCCTCAACCTCCAAGAGACTCCAGATCTGTGAATCTTGTACCATATCCACTCATGTCAATAGAAAGTCTCCCATTGACATTAGTGGGCATTGGATCAGGACCTACCTGAGCCTGCTGGCTGGTTGCCTCAGCTTCTCTTCTTAGGTCTGTGGGCTCTGCCATATTCAACAGAAGTAACTCCTTACCATAGTTCTGAAGAAATGCAATGATCATAGCTCTGATATTCCTGGGCTAGCTGTAAGCACAGAGCGGGGAGAGATGGCTACCTGAGGGTACACCTACACAGCCCACATCAGTGTGTCTCCCAGCCCAGGTGGACAGACTCATGGGCTTGCACTACGACGCTAAAAATAGCTGTGGAGACATTGAGGCGTGGGCTAGAGCTCGGGCTCTGAAGCCTAGAGAGGGGGTGGATGTCAGATCCTGACCTCCAGCCTGAGCAGCAATTTCAAAGCACTGTCTACACAGCTATTTCTAAAGTGCTACCATGAGCCTCGCAACCACGTGTCTGTCCACCTGGGCTGGGAGGCTCGCTGCCATGGGCTGTGTAAACATATCCAAGAGTCAAGGATGTTTTCATCCTTGTTTTTCTTCCCTTCCCCCTTGAGTGTTTCCTATATTCCCCAGATTGTTCCAGATCTCTTACTTTATGGACGAGGCTGGGATCCCCCTGGCTACTCTCCTCATCTTCTGAACTCTTCTGTTCCTCGTCTGATGTGACGTCCTCCACGGGTGCCACAGAGACAGGGCACACCTTGTAAGGCTCGGTATAGGCACTGTAAGCAAAAGGAACAGATCAGCCCATCACATTCTCACCATGCACTCCTCGTCACTGTTACTCAGACATAAGTATTCCATAGGCAGCCCAGACACAGCTAGTGGCAGGTAAACCCTGTAGGTTTGTTAAACTTGGGAAGCAGGATTCTTGGAGCTTCCTGCTTTTTGATAGTAATAATAGGAGGAAAGTTAACGAAACTCTTTACACCTCCCAAAATGTTTGGAGTTTTGGTTCAGTCCAAACTTGGGGCAGAAGTTTGACCGGGTTCATATTTTAGGGCCACAATTCTAACTGGTTTGCCCTTTGCTAGATACAACTACCCCAAAATGAATATAATAAAATAATAATGACTAACAATGATAATTAATAATAAAGCTTAGATACTGTGATGCTGCTGGTGGAAACATCACCTGCCCTTCCTCAATATGAATCTAGGAATTTTGCTGCCCAAGCATGGCAGGCAGGCTGCCTTCGGCGGTTTGCCTGCAAAGGGTCCGCTGGTCCCGCGTCTTCGGTGGACCTCCCGCAGGCCTGGGATGGGGGCACGCCTGTGGGAGGTCCGCTTGGCGTGCTGGGGCCTGGAGCTGCCCCTGAGCACTACAGTGACTGGACACCCACTGACACAAAAAAAGTTTTTTTGCCAAAGGTAGAGTATGAATCTAGCCTTTAGTCCCTATTCTCTGAGGGCCCAATCCAAAACCTGCTGAAGAGAATGATGGAGGAGACTCAATGGGCTTTGGATCAGGCCTGATTTTTCATTCAGGAATGCAATTTCTCCTGCTGAGGAGAAATTGTTTGATTTTTACATTTATTTATAAACAGTTAGACAGCTCTGCCACAGCTCCTCTAAGATCCTCATTGCCGGACTGCAGTGGAGATCCCTCCAATGGCTCAGAGGGGACAGAGGCTTCAGGGAGCTGCTCTGCATACTCTGCTGCAAGAGGATGGTGGTAGGTAGAGATTGAGCCTCTTCTGTTCCTAAGCATTGTTTTCCCTTGTTTATTATTAGTGTCTGTGGTTTTTCAGTGTGGGCGGCACCACTGCACTTCCTAAACCCTGCCTAGCTGCAACAACAAAGGAGCCTCTGTGGATCAGCTCCACCCCTCACTTCCAAGCTTTTATTGATGGTAATTGCGTTATTACTTTACTTTCCTCACTCCCAGTGCCTGAAATATATACAACTCGAAGGCCAGCTTATCTTCACTAACCCTCTCATCCATCAGGGAGTCTGACAATGTGGAGTCACAGGTTGCTATTTTAAAAGTGATGTATGTGGGTGGCATTAGCAGCAGAACGCTAGGGGCAGATGCTCCCAAAGCACATCATTTTAAAGGGGTGTCTAGACAAACTCTATTAGTATTTCTACTGCTGTCCCATCCTTCTCTGGTTCTGTTACCTATGGTCTGTCCTCAAGCTGAGTCAGGCTTCGAGGCGTAACTCTCTTCTTAAATCTCTGGGTATGGCTACACTTGCAACTTCAAAGCGCTGCCGCGGGAGTGCTCCCGTGGCAGCGCTTTGAAGTGCGAGTGTGGTTGCGGCGCCAGCGCTGGGAGAGAGCTCTCCCAGTGCTGCAAGTACTCCACCTCCCCGAGGGGATTAGCTTACAGTGCTGGGAGCCATGCTTCCAGTGCTGGGGCACTGTTTACACTGGCACTTTGCAGTGCTGTAACTTGCTGCACTCAGGTATGTGTTTTTTCACACCCCTGAGCGAGAAAGTTGCAGCACTGTAAAGAACCAGTGTAGCCAAGGCCTCTGAAGGTATGGCTACATTTGGAATTTCAAAGCGCTGCCGCGGCAGCGCTTTGAAGTGTGAGTGTAGTCAGAGCAGCAGCGCTGGGAGAGAGCTCTCCCAGCGCTGCATGTAAACCACATCCCTTACGGGTGTTTTTTCACACCCCAGTTGCAGCGCTGTAAAGTGTGAGTGTAGCCAAGCCCTGATTGTCTTAAACTCTTCTCCCATCCTAATACCCAGATCCAGAACTCATTAAAATCAGTGGCGGGCTTTCCATTGACTTTAGCAGGCTTTGGATCAGGCCCTAAATACAAGTGTCTCCTTTTCATGTATTAACTCTGCTCCACCAGCTCTGCCTCATTTCATCTTACACCCTTTCCTACTCCCTACCATCCCCGATCTTCTCTCCTCATTGCTCTCTTTGACTTTTCTGTCCACTCCTTTCTCCCTCATCTACATATGCCTCAGCCTCCCAACCCAATATAAACTTCATGCCCTCTCTCTTTTCCTTCAAAATCCTTCTGAAAGCCCAGCTGTTCCTAATGGCAATTAGTCCTCTATGATGGGGTGCTCACCCCACACTATAATGGAAAGGTTAAGGTGGCTCAGAAGGGCTAATTAGCTGGCTAGGCTGCACCTTGGGCGAGATTAAGGCCTGATGACAAGTCGCCCATCTGGGCAGGAGTAGCTGGAGGCTTGAATAAAGCCAGGAAGTCAGAGCAGAGAGGGACAGAGTGGAGGTCTGCAGTCACTCTCTGGGTCTAGGGAGGAGTGAAGGAGGAAACCCAGGGGCGGAGCAGATGCCTGGGGATCCACACATTGAGGGAAGGAGTTACCCAGAAGGGTGTTGGAGAAGAAAGCCAGCAGAGGGCACAGTTGAAAGAAGGCCATGGAAATGGCAGCAATGGTTGAGATGGTACAGACCTTGAGGTCCCTGGGTTGGAACACAGTAGTGGGCAGGCCAAGGTTTCCCTACCAGCTATTGTGGAAGTGGCACAGTCCTGACTGGGAAGACTGTGTGGAATAGCACCAGACAGCAGGTCTGAAGAGACTTTGTTACTCCTGGAGGGGAAAACTGTATAGTGTCCTGGCCAGAAATCCAGGCCTCGGAGAGGAAGCATTGCGACTCCTAGACAGCAAGAGGGGCTGCAGCGCTAGTGAGTGACAGAACGGGGCCTCAGCCCAGGCAGAGCTAATCCCCAGATGCAGCCACAAGGGGGAGGCCCAGTGACGAGTAGACCCTGTTTGGTGGAGAATGCAGGCATGACAACTGACCAACACGAGGAGTCTGAGGGCCTGCAATTAGGGTTTCCAACTTTCTAATCTCACAAAACTGAACACCCTAGCCCCGCCCCTTCCCCAAGGCCCCGCCCCTTCCCCAAGGCCCTGCCCCAGCTCACTACATTCCCTCTCCCTTGGTGGCTTGCTCTCCCCCACTGTCACTCACTTTCACTAGGCTGGAGCAGGGGGTTGGGGTGAGGGCTGTAACTGGGGATGCAGGTTCCAGGGCGGGGCCAGAAATGAGGGGCTCGGGGTGTGGGAGGGGGCTCCAGGTTGAGGCAGGGAGTTGGAGTGTGTGTGTGAGGGTGAAGGCTCCAGCTGGGGGTGCAGGCTCTAGGATGGGTCTGGAGATGAGGGGTTTGGGGTGCAGGAGGGGGCTCCAGGCTGGGGGGTGGGACCGAGGGATTCAAAATGTGGGAGGAGACTGCGGGTTGAGGCAGGGGGTTGGAGTGTGGGGGAAGGAGGAGGGCTCCAGACGGGGGTGCAAGTTCTGGGGTGGGGCTGGGGATGAGGGGTTTGGGGTGCAGGAGGGGGCTCCACGCTGGGGGTGGGGCTGAGGGATTTGGAATGTGGGGTGGGGGGCTGTGGGTTGAGGCAGGGGGTTGGGATGTGAGAGGTGTTATGGGCTCTGGGCTGGGGGTGTGGGCTCTGGGGTGGGGCCAGGGATGAGGAGTTCAGGGTGTAGGAGGGGGCTCTGGGCTAGGGCAGGGGATTGGGGTGTGGGGGGGTGATGGCTCTGGGCTGGGGGTGTGGGCTCTGGGGTGGGGCCGGGGATGAGGAGTTCAGGGTGTAGGAGGGGGCTCTGGGCTAGGGCAGGGGATTGGGGTGTGGGGGGGTGATGGCTCTGGGTGGGGGTCCATGCTCTGGGGTGGGGCCGGGGATGAGGAGTTCAGGGTGTAGGAGGGGGCTCTGGGCTAGGGCAGGGGATTGGGGTGTGGGGGGGTGATGGCTCTGGGCTGGGGGTGTGGGCTCTGGGGTGGGGCCGGGGATGAGGAGTTCAGGGTGTAGGAGGGGGCTCTGGGCTAGGGCAGGGGATTGGGGTGTGGGGGGGTGATGGCTCTGGCTGGGGGTGCATGCTCTGGGGTGGGGCCGGGGATGAGGAGTTCAGGGTGTAGGAGGGGGCTCTGGGCTAGGGCAGGGGATTGGGGTGTGGAGGGGTGATGGCTATGGGCTGGGGGTGTGGGCTCTGGGGTGGGGCCGGGGATGAGGAGTTCAGGGTGTAGGAGGGGGCTCTGGGCTAGGGCAGGGGACTGGGGTGTGGGGGGGTGATGGCTCTGGCTGGGGGTGCATGCTCTGGGGTGGGGCCGGGGATGAAGAGTTTGAGGTGCAGGAGGGGGCTCCAGGATTCTGGGGGATAGGGCTGGGACAGGGGATTGGGGCATGGGCTTATCTCAGGTGGCTCCTGCTCAGTGATGCAGCGGGACTAAGGCAGCTCCCTGCCTGTCCTGGCTCCACGCTGCACCCCGGAAGCGGCCAGCAGGTACAGTTCCTAGGTGTGTGTGGGGAGGAGGGGGCAAGAGGCTCCACACGCTGCTCTTGCCCACAGGCACTGCCCCTCAGCTCCCATTGGCCACAGTTCCCAGCCAATGGGAGTGCGGAGTCGGTGCTCGGGGCGGGGACAGCACATGGAGCCCTGTGCCCCCCGCACCTAGGAGCCAGAGCTGCTGGCTTCTTCTGGGGCGCTGTGCAATGCCAGGACACATAGGGACCAGCCTGCCTTAGACCCGCAACACCGCTGACTGGACTTTTAATGGTCTGGTTGGCGGTGCTGACCAGAGCTGCCAGGGTCCCTTTTCAACCAGGCGTTCTGGTCGAAAACTGGACACCTGGCAACCCTGCCTGCAATAGGGAAAGGGGACCATGGAGCCACCATGTACAGAAGCCTTCTTTGCAGTGGACAGATATGCCCTATTGAGCTGGGTACCCTGGGCAAGGAACTGACTATTCGGAAGAAAAAATTGGCCATGCTGGCCAAAGAGCCTGAAATAACATACAGTTTGGGAATAGAGTATCCACTTCTTTGATGTGTAATGACATCTGTTTATTCTCAGGACACACTAACGAGCAGAGAGCAAGTTGGTTGGTGAATGACTTGTGCTAAGTGATAACTGCTCTAATGACTGCGGGGGCTTTTTGTGTGATATCACAGCACAAGGTAGCTGAAAACCTCTATTAATTGTTGGCACATGAGTCACTAGTGAAAAGAGTGAGGCTTTTATTTTTCGATTCCTCTTTCCACCCTTGTGAATAGACAGGGATTCCCCCACTTCTCTAACCCGCTGGGTGACGCAGCCCTCTGATAAAGCCGCACATTCTGATCCTGGGCCATCACCGCTGGCCAGTCCTCAGGTGAACAGTGACAGAAGACTAAGTATAAGAAATAAAAAGATGCCACAATCACCTACAGAAATGGCTCGAGCCAAAGCCTGCTTAAGTCTGATCTCACTCACACCAGCGTACAGAGGGAGTAACCCTGCTGCAATCAATGGAAAACTATTGTAAGTGAGAGGAGAAGGAAGTTTGGCCACTAGAGCCTCTTAAGTTATTTTGCCTCATTAGCTTTGGAAAGGGCAAAGATAATGAACTTTGTCCTATGATGATGTATAATGAAGATGCCTGGAAAATGCAGTATTGTTCTGGCTAGATCCTCCAGCCTTTCAGGACCCCTGATTCCATGAATCAAGGAAAATACTGGGTACTGGAATGTAATATGCTGTAAGGCAGGGTTCCCTTCAGGATCTTTGTAGGTTCTGAATCCTTCACTTCCTGACCTGTCTTGATTTACTCTTCTGTGTAATGCACCATCGATAAACTAGGATGATAATTATGCTACAGTGCTAGTCAAAAGTTTTCACTCACTACAGTGCAGCGTCAATTACTTGAAGCTGATGACACTGAAAGTATTGAAATATCCACATCTTTCTCCAGGCTTTTCACTAACTGCCAGATCTTTCTCCTGACAACACTTATTCTATGGACAAATTTTCCTTCTCCCTTTACAATTACAGTACTGAGGGCAAGATAAGGTCATGTGGTACTAGTTCCTTATACTTGGGAAATGTTTTTATGAGAATCTAAGCTGTGTAAGTTGTATCAATGTACTATGGGGATGGTTGTCCTGACAATACATGATGATGATTGATATTTTGGCACTTCAACTTCTGATCCCGAGCTGGGGGGAGGAGGGCAGAAAGTTCTGAGGCCAGGCAAAAGTGAATTGTGATAAAAAGAAAAGTTAAGAGAACTCCTCTCTCTTCCCCTACCTCCCTTCCCTACCCAAAAATGTGCCATTTGAGTTTGGCTGAAGGATCATATTTTATCTGAACTGATTCACTCATCTCTCATTATAAACGTCCATGAGTTAAACAGAAAGAACAAAAAGGCTCTTGGATTCCATCTCCTTCTGCCAGTTTTGGTTTGAAATTTGCCTGTTTAAAAGATTAAAGATTATTTCATTTAGGATCCACCATTACTTGTTATCCAAGATCTTGGGGATGAGGAAAGACCTGGTAACCTAAAGCTTCTTCCCAAAGGATTATAACAACAATTAATAATTTAATAATATCTCATTAATTCCATCATGCATTTTTAAAATGACAAGTGATTTAGTGGCATTATCTTCTGAATGGGGCAGGAAAGATATATGAATGAGAGATGGGTTTTGGTGCCATAGATATTCAGGGCACGCAAACTGCACAATTACAAATGTATCCCTTCTGCAACCATTCATATTGGACCCTGATTATTTATGGTGGGCAATATGTTCTTCTCCTCAGAAGCTATTATTCTCTACAGTGTAAGAATTTTAAGCAGAAAGACTCTCAGAAAGGGCAGTGGAAGAACACAGAGGAGCTGGGCTAAGTTTTCTTGCCTGTTCAGGGATATGAACTAGGGGGCAATAGGCCAGTAATAGAGAAATAAGTGCTCCTAAAATCCCCCTTAGTCCCATGTCAGAGATCAGAAAGTAAATGGGTTTGAGATATCAGGAATTCCCTCTTTCTGACAAGCTTATCTGTTTACCTAGTAAATCTTGGATACTGCTCAGGGGGCCACCGTAAAAGAAATAAACAAAGTTGCAAAGCCACCTTGCTTCATGTGCCACGCCAGAGTCTTGATGATGAAATAAAGAGCAATGACTTGTTATGATAGTAATGTCTTGGATCGCTGAGTCTAGAAATTAAAATACATCTCACACACACCAAGGATTGTCTTATATTCATATTTGCTCAGGGGGGAAATTGCTCAGGATGCTGCCTACTGCTAACCCATAATTGCAGGGTTACTTGCATCTTCCTAACTCTAGAGTAAGCTGGTATTGGCCACTGGTGGAAACAGGATAGTGGAGTAGATGGACCATTGGTCTAATCCAGTGTGGCAGTTCTTATGAAGTTTATATCAACAAGATGAAATACACCAAGATGCCTCTCCCCATTGCTTCATGATGATGTAAAAAGGTGTCATGTACTGATGGAGTCACACTGTGAAGGTGCAATATCATCGCATTTAGGAGCTTTATTGCAATGTTAAACTGTAATATTCCAGATTATCTGACTGCTGTCGGAGTGCTAGGCTGGCAAGATATAGGTCCTAGGAAAATCACAGATGTCCTATATGTTTGGGGACAGAGGTGACCAGAGTGTGTGAAATTCAGATGGGTTTGGTTCACAGAGATTTTGTGTACATTGTATCCCCAGTTTTGCTTCATATGTATTTGACTGCAGGATCCAAAGATAAACTCAGACAAAAGAGATTTGCCTGATTTTAAATTTGTACCAGGCAAAAAAATCAGCTTTCGTGCCATTTACCCCCAAAACCTCAAATCGTTAGGATTCTCCTGAAATTTGACTCCAAATTTGCTTGAAACTCCACTCCAAGTTTGCTGAAAGGTTCCTAGATCTGGGTAAATTTAGAGTGAGCTTTGGACTGGCAACAACTGCCCTCTATATTTTCTCTAGTTTAAGGTATTCAATCAACCCCACATCTCAAAACCCCACAAACTTGGGGGAAAATCAGATTAGATATTAATTTAGCAGCTGGCCCTTTGTTTATATAACAAACCAATCCAAACTGCTCCCCCACCCCAACTCCAAAAATCTGAACCCTCTTGATCTTCAGACAAGTTTGGATTCAAATCTGAATTCAAACTTTGAGACTTAGGCCTATGTCTAGTTTTTCCATAAACTTTTCACACAGTTCTAGTAGCAAATGTTTTTATTCTGCTTCATGCCCAGGTCCCCTTAACTGCTGTCTAGTACCACTGATAAAATTATGTGCTCCTTTGGGAAAGAAGCTAAAGAAACTAACTGTTCCTTCATTCAGACAAAACATCTGTGGATTTAGACTTAAAATAATGATGGATGATACTTTGCTTAGCCTGTTAGGTAATCCATCCATTGACCATGTGGAGGGGAAAGCTAATCATGTTTTAATCCTATTTACTGCTCCTGGTTTTGAGTTTGCAATCCAAGCCCTGGAGTTGTACCTGCCGGGAGCTGTACCTGTCGCTTTTTATTGAACATGTATTATTGCCCTCGTTTCCTCATATTCACTACAAGAGTCTCAGAACTCAAACTTTCTCCTTTCCACTGTATAATGCGGGAGAACGCAAGCCATTCTGGAGTCCCTCCATTTTCTTCTCTCATTTACTAGAGGGAGTAAAACTAGAACTTTTTGCTCCATCCCCTTGAACTTCAATGATCCAGATAAAAAGAAGCCCAGGTTGGAATCACACCTCATTTTCATTCTGCTTTTGAAACCCTAAACCATTACTGAGATTGGGCGTAACTGGACCTTCACCTGACAACTCCCCTCCTTCCCCCTGAATGTAGGTGGTTCAGATAACTTGGAACCCAAATATGCAAAACCCAAACTTGGTCTCATTGACTGCACACCCTTGCCATATATGCCTTTCCGCTCCACAGGTCCTGCATAATAATGACACTTGCTCCAACCAAAGAAGGATGGATGTGGTTCTCTACAACTCCTCCTGCTGCTCTTGTTCCATGTGCAGAGAACCATGGGATGCTGATATAGGGTGTTCCCTGCCAAGCAGGAGCTGAGCAGATCACGTCTCAGTATCTGTCCAAATTACAAAGGAACATGCTCAACCTTGAACTCTGATTCCGTCTCATTTTTTCATCCCAAACAGACCATTCATTATCACTTGTAAGTAGCTCATTACTTTAGCTTTACTTAACTAGGACAGAAGATGTTTGCGTATCAGTGGGATCTTTTGATTCTCAGACTCAATGTGCAAAATCTGGTTAACTCTGCAGAGCTCTTTATGCTAAAGGAGGCACAACTATGTCAGTTGCAAACTTGCCCAAGGGCTCTGCCAGCTACTCTGGTTGTGCAACTGCTTCATTCAGAGAATAACTCCAGAACGATTGCTTTTATAGCTATCCTGGGAGGCAAGCAGTGCTGCAAACTCAAGACCATTCCACTTATTGCTTTGTTGGCTTCTCCCCCATCCCCCAAACTCTGGGCTAAGCATGAGGAATCAACACTGCAGCGCGGGGAGAATGAGCATCCAGAGGAAACGCTGGAACACAGAGCAGAAGTCAGCAGAATTCAACGGAGGAGAACAGTGCAGCCATTGGGAAAGGAGAGCAATTTGTGAAGCCTTGGAGGGAAGGCACCACTGAAATGCAGTTTCAGTAACAAAAATGCCAATCTCAACTGCTAAAGCCGACAGAATTTCCGTTTCATTCTGTGCCCCTCTCCCTAGATATGGGGGCCTGATCCTGGAAACTTTCTTTAGGCAAAAACTCCCATTAGAGGGAATGAAGACTTGCCTGCAATGAGGTTTCCATGCTCATTAGAAATGCATTTCAAAATACATTGCGGACTGATGGATTGTTCTGAAATGTTCTGTTCGGTATTTTAAGGGACAGATACTTAGACTTGCCCCACATGTCCATGCAGGGAATAACAGAGAGTAAAACCCGTTTATCAGCTGCATCCATGCTGGAGTAACCAGTTGCCCCACACCCACTTACTCCCATCCTGGAACAGGTGGATCCGGAGAGTGTGGGGAAAGGGTAGAACCTTAGCCTCACCCCCCTTCTTGTTTGAATGTTGTCATTCTCTGCTGATATAGCCCAGAGGAAAATTAGCACTACCTGGAGCAAAGGAAGGGGGTGAGGAATAGTGACTCAGTGGGTATATGCAGGGCTGTCCTTAGGCATAGGCAACATAGGCAGCTGCGTAGGGCACCTGAAAATTTGGGGCACCACTGGGTCTTAGTGTCCACCCTCTTCTTTTCCTATCCCTGTTCTGACCCTTCCTGCAGGCTCCCACAGATGGCTGCTCTAGCCTGGTGAGTCTTCCTTGGGAGGGAATCTAGCAGTTAAAAGTGAAAAAACCTCCAGCCTGCCAGACCTATTAGCACAACATTGAAACTGTTAAAGAGACATTCAAGGGGTAATAAAGCCATTTAACAGGCATTTGCCAACCCCAAGGTATATACTGACAGGTTTCAGAGTGGTAGTCCTGTTAGTCTGTATCAGCAAAAACAAGGACGAGTCCTTGTGTCACCTCAAAGACTAACAAATTATTTGGGCATAAGCTTTTGTGGACTAGAACCCATTTCATCAGATGTCCACGAAGCTTATGCCCAAATAAATTTTTATACTGTCAGTTTCTGACTTTACTGACAAAAACAGTTGTGCATTAATGTAATATTTACACAGAACATGTCAGTCTACAGGACCTTAGTTTAAAATTTGCTTTAAAAATATTTCATTAGTGAGCTGGTGAAGATTATAAAATCACATTTCTAAAAAATGCTTGCATAGAGTTTTAGATGCACAATCATCTTTAGCCTTAAATGTGTGGATCTTCACACATAGTTTTTTAAATAAATCCTTCAAAAGACCTCCCTTATCTAAAATACACATTTTAATTACTATAGTTAAAAAAAAAAGTGCTTCCAAGTCTTCCTGTCCTTTCTATCCATCCCTTCACCACCTCTCCCCCCACTCCCCACTGAAGAGAGCCCTTAAAGGGACAACAGTCCTTCCCTTCCAGATAGCTGGACAAAGAGTTCCCTTTCTTTACTTCTGACTATCCGACAAACTAGTTTTAAAAGAACCCTCCAGCAAAATCAGTACCTTAGTAAGACAAAATCCTTGTTATACCTAAAATCTTTGGAAACATATTTTTTTAAAGTTGGTGAAATTTCATAACCATGCCTCTTGTTATGGAGATCACACAAAGTAAATTACTGTTCCCTTTTTCTAAAAGCAACGAACATTGTTCTGAACACACTAAACCTCTCTGATTAATTTAAAAGAATGTCTTTGTTTCAGTGAGTTAAATATGTAGTAATCTGGAATGCTGGTTTAAGATTTGAGTACATTTAAAATATAAATTCAACTTAGAAATACTGATGAAGAAAATGTAAAACAGAGAAGAGCTGCATCATTGTATTCCATTATATGTAATGTTGTATTCAGCAGGACAGCTGACTCACCCTTACTATGAAGTTTTTTTTAAATAAATCTCTGACAAACTTCAGGGCATATCAAAAAACCTGTGACTGACATTTTTTATTCCCAAATTTTAGTGCTTTTAATTAGGTACTTTCTTCATGTCCATTCTGCATGAGGGAGAGTGCATGGAAGTCTCTGCGGGGAACTGTGACTCTCCGCCACCATGAGGCAGGCTGGGCATCTCATTATCCTTTGCTGTCAAGTCTCTCCTCCCCCTCCCCCACCAGGCTGTGAGCTTGGGCTGCCATCCGGCATAGGGGCACCAGTTTAATAATACTGCGTAGGGCCCCATAAATCCTAAGGACGGCCCTGGGTATATGTGAGGCAGACTGCTTCCTGGGGCTACCCAAAGGGTGGTGAAAGTCTACTTCTGAAATGGGTGGGGCAAAATTCTCTTTTCTAGTCCATACAGAAGACAGAAGCTCCATCAAAGGTATAGAGATCAGAAGTTCAGATCAGAGAAGAAAAATGTACCCCATCTATTTCATTAGTTCTCAAAGTTCACCAACAGATTTGGAGCATGTTTGATTCTATTATTTCATCCAGCTTCACTTGTAAAGAGATGGGGGTGCCTCCATGTCCCCTTTCTTCGATGGAGAGCTGATTGTTTGAAACATTTCTGATGAGAAATGACTTTTGCATCAAAATGAAAATGTCTATGGAAAATGTGCCTTATGGCTGACATATTCTGGGGTTTTAATGAAAACCCCAAAATAAAGTGAAAATTTTAAATTTTCAGTAAAACCCTTTTTTAGCTAACAACAGTTTTTGAAAACTTAAACATTCTTGGTTATGGTTTTTCAACAAAAACCAAACAATTTGCAGGAACATTTTTAAAAAATGAAAACATTTTGATATTTCCAGTGAAAAACAATTGGCATTTTTTAGACCAGCTCTCCTACATCCCAACTGTGAAATTCCAGGGTCATGGTCCCCTTCTCTCATAAGTGAATGATTGAAACAGAATGCAGCTTACAAGAATACTTGGCTGTGTAGGGGGACAGTTCTACCTGCTCCCAAAGAAGGGTACCTAATAGCATGATGACAGCTGTGAAGCCAGAGAGCAACCTATGGGAGACTGTCTTGTTAACTTGCAGATGATATTTACGTGGCCCTGTATCTTTCTTTATTAAAAACTCACAAAAGAGATGAGCTGTGAAGTGGCAAAGAGGCTGCAGTGTGGCCTGCCATGATCTGAGCTGCTAGCTCAGCACAAGCATAAGCACCAGCGAAGCAGATAGAGGAATAGATTGGGAGGCTTATGAACAGCTTAGCCTGTTTCTCTCTCCTGCCTCTCTGAAACTGCCTTTCTGCAATTTGTAATTGTTTGTCCCAGCAGACGCAGAATTAAGTTTCCCGCTCTCTCCCAAAGATAAATGACTACATTATGCTCATGTAAGAGCACATTATAATTTGGTAAGAATGCCGGAGTATATTACTGTGGTAATCATTATGAATGAGGCTATTAAAAGCTAGTACACTAGCAAACCTTGCAATATTGCCTTCCTGTGGCACGGGACCTCATTTACAGGAGCACTTCATTCCAGCAGCACTGGTTTATTTTTAAAGGGATAATAGTGGATTGCACTGTTATGAAATTAGTTGGTCCTCTTGTCTAGCTCCAGAACCAATGTAGGATTGTTCCTTACAATATATTCTCCAGCACCTTCTCCTGACCAATATGACTGAGGGCCTTGGGCATCTTCCATTATTCTAGGGAGACTATTCCATAGTCTAATAGATCTCAGTGTCAGAAAGTCTTTCCTGACATTCAGCATCCATTTTCCTTTGCTTAACTACATACCATTATTCCTAGTTATGCTCCCATGTTCTTATGCTATGCTAAACATTTCTCCCTTCTGGCGCATGGATCCTGAGCTGCAGCTGAGAGAACACTAGGCAAGGGATGTGTTGTGCAAATGTGTCTTTGTCATCTTTCCACTCCCTCATTCTTGGTGTCTCTGCACTGGGTCCAGTTGCCTGGGGCTGCTTAGAGTAGCCTGTGGGGTGCTATAAATTGTGCTGATTGTCTAAGAGCACATGGGGCTGTTCCACTGGTGGATAATCACCAGGGTGCAGGGATGCCCAACCCACACACCCTTTCCCCTGGTCATGCTGCCTGTGCCAGCTGTAGGGGTGACTTAAGATCCAGTGTGGCAGCTCTGCCATGTGAAGATCCCCCTGTGAAAGAGAGAGCCTTTTTAGGGCCAGATCCATGAGGTGTAAAGCAGCTTTTGTGTCAAGGAGTGTGCAAAGTAGCTTTATTGCAGGGCGGAACGTTCCTCTCAGTGCTTAGAGCTTTCAGACGTGAACAGTCAGTCAGTCATTTATCTCATGTATATCTTTTGACAATCACCTGGCCATGACTTGGCACATGATAAGCTACTATGTAAGTTGCCTTAAATTTTGTTAAATTTCTACTGCTATGGGAATCTTCTCATTCTGGATATTTAAGCATGGAAAAATAAGCATGCCCAATCAAGACAAGTGAATCAGTCTGTATTCATGAGATTTTTCCAGTGATCATGACACACAATCTCATCTCTAACTCTAGGGCTTTGGAAAACAATCACAGCCAACTTCATTGCAGTTCTTTGGGGGACTTGGTTTAGGCCTGTTGACATTTTCATTTCCAGGTGTTTGTCAAGGATTTTGGTGTAGAATATTGGCGACAGTAGTCATCCATGGACAAACTATGACCAGAATTTGTTCCAGGGACCCCAACAGTAAGCTATGGTAAAGCTCTGCAGCCTAACAAATTAAGGTTCCTTGAGCCTTACACCTCTAAAGTGCCATTCAATTCCAGCCCAGGACAAAAACACTGAGCTGTGTGAAATGGGTTAGCGGATCTCAGTCCATTTCCTAAAGGGCAGATGTACATATAACAACTAGCGCTAATTGGCCCCTTGCTGATAGTCTCTGGAGAGAGGCCAAAGATGGAATGGACCATGGAGAATGAAATCACTTCTCACTCGTATATGATCCTGTCAAGTGTGTGGGGGAAGTTTTCACTGCAGCTGACCAGGCTATACCTGCTCTATAGCTAAACAAAGGACTTAATTGTCCAGGACTGTCAATTCAGCACCTTCCATCATCATTACATTCTCTCTCTCTCTCTCTCTCTCTCTCTCTCTCTCACACACACACACACACACACACACACACACACACACACACACACACACACACACACACACACACACACACACACACACACCCCGAAACTCAAACAAATTCTGATGGGTACTGGGTCTTGCTAAAGAGGCGAAGAAAACTGGAGATAAAAAAAAAACTGTCATATTCAAGAAGTGGCTACATTTCAGAGAGATGTGTGTGTGTGTTGCTTGCATATGAGTTTCTAAAGTATGCTAAGATCCTCCAGAATTACAGGTAAGACACTATTATTACCCAGGAAAGAAATGAATGAAGGGGAGTAATGGGCGGGTGAATTGAGAATGGAAATCAAGAGAGCTAGGGCTAAATTCTATTACGGCATAACTCGACTGAGTTCAGTGCAGTTGCTCCAGCAGGGAATTTGACAGCTTAATTCTAATCCCCTCCCTGACACTGACTCATTGTGTGATCTTGGTCAAGTCAATTAACTTCTCTTAGGTATTCAGAAAAATGGGGATAATAATGCTTGCCCACCTTTAGAAGGAACTTTGAGATCTAGGATGACGTGTGCTGTACAAGTGTAAGGAATTATTATGTAATGAGGAGCACCGACCATCTCGATTGCCAAACAGGAGAATAATCACGTTGAGGAGAGACCAGGGTTTGTGATCTGCACTGTTCTGTCCTACTAATGACCTCATCATTGACTGACTGGGGGCTGCCTTTTTACTTTCACATCAGCCCGCCCCCCATACTATGCATTGGAAGTCTCATGGTTTGTTCAATTACAAGAAAGTGTTATTTTAATTACAGGTAAATAGGAAAAAGAGCCATGAGCAGTAGATTGCAATGCTGCATCTTCAGCACAAATTTGCATTAATTCAATTTCATGGGTAACGTCCCATTTGTAGCTGGGATTTTCAAAGGTGCTGGGGCACACAACTCCCATTGTATTTCACTTCCCTCAGATGACACTGAAAAACTCATCCTTAAACTTTTCTCTTTCCCTCTGGAGCCCCTGGGACTCACATAGAACTAGCTGGCTGTTGCAGCTGCTCAAGTTAAATCCATCCAGCTACTCAGCTGACCCTGGGCATGGAGTAAACTCCTTTTTTTGGGATCCAAATGGCTCTCCACTTTTCTTAAGTACATGTTTTGTTACTGTCGTTTGGCAACATTGGAAAGATTGCAGTCCAGAATCAAAGCTGATTAACATTTGCTCTCCAGAGATTATTTCCTTTCCAGTCCACTCACATGTTGGCCCTAAATAACTGCATGGAAAGAGCACGTTTATTCTATCATCTCTGAGAACATATTGCGGATTGCTGCGCACTATGGTCCTTTTGTTTTGGTTCTCATGCTGGCAGGGGCCCATCCATATAGGCGAACTAGGCAGTCGCCTAAGGTGCCAAGTTAAATGGGGTGCTAAATTTGAGGGGAAAAAATCAAACTGTAAAAAAAAAATAAACATTGGTTGGACAGATGGATGGATGGATGGACAGACTGAATAATTAAGCCTCTGTTTAAAAAAAAAGCTTAAAAAACATTAAAAGGAAAAAAAGGGCAAAATGTTTCCCAGTTTATCAAAAACCTGAGCCTAGATCTGCCTTTGGGATTTGGGGGTGGGGGGCGCCGATTGCATGGTTCACCTAGGGCGCCAGTTGCTGGCAGCTAGTCTAGGGCCGCCCCTGCATGCTGGTTTCTCTGCACCACAATATAGGGCTTCACTCTCTGATATCCACCAATCTGGGAAGCTGGGATCTGTGATAGACCTGCTTCAAACTATTAAGAAATGGACCTGGGTTGGAATGCACTCACTCTAGTAGCTTGTGTTCTGTATCCCTGCAGACAATCTCTTCTGCACATCTGTCCAAGGGAAATGGGATTCCTCCATGCTATGTGAGATTTTTGAAAATTTGCTTAAGAAAGAATTCCTTGAGATGCTGAATCTGAGAACTGATCACTCCTTTTACTTCAGCGGGAGTTTCTCTGGTACCATGTGCTCCATTTGAACTGTGAGACCTCAGGAGAACCCATCTAGTGAGCAGACTTTTCCTCTGTCAGGGAGTGTAGCCCATAAAACCACACACTTCAAATGTTCTCAGCATCTCAGATCATCCACCCCAATTTTATTCAATGGGCCTGAATAGTTTATTAAAGCAATGAGGCATGCAACAGTATATATAAAATGTTGGAGCAATTACATGCTCTATTTGTGCATGCAACTAACTTTATATTATGTGTGCGAATAGGATAACAGAGTATCCCAACAGTCATAATTAACATGCACTTACTTTTCATACACAGTCTTGGCAATTGCACACATGGCCTGGGCATGAAATCACATGTGCATTTTTCATGTGGAATTGTGCATCCAATTTTTTTTAATAAAGCACTCTGGCCCAGAGCTCCAAAGATATTTCAGCTCATGCATGCTTATGTCTTTCCACTGGCTTCCACCCTTGGAACAGTAACCAGTGAAGGCTGCAACTCTGCTTGAAAACTCTGCTGAGTTTACTGTGAGATTCTCTCACTGAACCCCTTGAGTGGGTCCCACGAGATAGCTCCCTTTTAATATCTTCTTGGCCAAACGTCTTCTGCAAAGGTCAGTGTCATTAGGAAGACAGGGTAAGGCTGAGAATTCAATAGGCACTCTGAATATTTTAAGAGCAACCTGGCCTTTATTTTCTATTGCAAGGGGGTTTGAATCTCTGCTGATAAGGGAACTGGTGCTACTCTTGATATTTCAATACTAAATCTGTTTAGAAATCATTTTGAAAAGATAATAGTAGATAATAGACCCTGACTGGGTCTTTGGAACTATCGAAGATGAGACCCGTCTCCTTCCCCCTATACTGCCAGGGAATCCATGCCAGGTTTCACAGTGAGCCCAGGATATGCTTAGACAGGAGTTTGGTGAGTCAAGTGCAGCATGAATACCCAAGTGGTGCAGCCATGATCAATAAAACTCATAGTTATGCACCTCACTATCCAGTCTCAGTGCTTTGAATTAAGAAGCTCTCAGTAAAGTGGGGCACCACAATAGTTACACATTATCCCGAGCAGCTTCCTATTTCTTTTGTCTTTTGCCTTGAATCTTGATCAAGATGGACAGTACTACTGCTTAACAGCTGATTAGCAACTTGTTATTAGCTACAATCTTTTGCCAAGCAGCCTATTCAGATCTAGTAGCAGCTGCCCCAACTAAAATGCTGTAGTTTGAACTATCTTTGCTAGGGCATTTCTCATCTCAGCTGCCATCTGGTGTTCCCTTGGAGCTCGTTAGGAAAAGATCTTGATACTTCCTTCCCTAAAACCCCACAGCATAGGGATTTAGGGCTTGCCACACTAGATCAGCCCGTAAGTCCATCACATCCAGAATCTTCTGTCTGAAAAAAGCCAGTGTTTCAGAGGGAGGCAAAAATCTCTCATAATGCACTTGGCCAATATTATATGTGGTGGGGAAAAAATCCTTCCTGACCCTTACAGATGATCAGCATCAGGTTACCCCAATTGGAGCATACACAGCTGGGCGAACTTGGATCTCTTCCTAGAAAGCAACCAGCTCTTTGGTTGTGCTGCAGTGCAGACAAAAAGAACAGCAATGGGGTTCGTGTTTGTTTGCCAGCCTCCTGCAAAATAAATGTCCCTTTAGTGGGATTGGAGGGGAAAATATGCTACAATAGGAAATTTATCTTCACTTTCCCTGTTATTTCAGCTCAAAACCCAGCACCTCTAAAGTCATCAGGAATTTGCATGATGAGACTGCAGTCTATTGAGATACTAATGTTCATCCGCCACTCTAGTTGTGTTACCTTTCTCACGCTGTGTTCAAATGGACCCTGGTACTTAGGTCAACGTAAAAAGCACATACTTTCAGCATGTAAAATGTGCCCTCCCCGAAGTTATTATCGTAAACTATCGCTAAGACGAGGCTAAGATTTTCTATAAAATTAACTATTATAGAGTCATAAATGTTGAAAGCCTCTGTAAAAGGCGATGTGCATTTCTTTAGTCAGCTAAATGATACTCTTCTTTAGATCATTAAAATTACTGCAAAGTAAAACTTAATGTAAGCAATCAACTTGAATGCAGCAAAAGATGCTAATCGTGGACTTTGCTACCCGATGGCCGGAAGCAGTAGCTCTAGGCAACACCAGGGCTAACACTGTGTGCCTGGCCCTAACAGACATTTTTGCCAGGGTCGGTTGGCCCTCCGACATCCTTACAGATTCAGGATCTAATTTCCTGGCAGGGACCATGCAAAAACTGTGGGATACTCATGCGGTGAATCACTTGGTTGCCACCCCGTACCACCATCAAACCAATGGCCTGGTGGAAAGGTTTAATGGAACTTTGGGGGCCATGATATGTAAATTCGTCAACGAATACTCCAATAATTGGGACCTAGTATTGCAGCAGTTGCTGTTTGCCTACAGGGCTGTACCACATCCCAGTTTAGGGTTTTCACCGTTTGAACTTGTCTATGGTCACGAGGTTAAGGGACCATTACAGCTGGTGAAGCAGCAATGGGAGGGGTTTACGCCTTCTCCAGGAACTAACATTCTGGACTTTGTAAGCAACCTACAAAGCACCCTCCGACACTCCTTAGCCCTTGCTAAAGAGAACCTAAAGGATGCTCAGGAAGAGCAAAAGGCCTGGTATGACAGACATACCAGAGAACGTTCCTTCAAAGTAGGAGACCAGGTTATGGTCTTGAAGGCGCAACAGGCCCATAAGATGGAAGCATCATGGGAAGGGCCATTCATGTTCCAAGAGCGCCTGGGAACTGTGAACTACCTCATAACATTTCCCAATTCCTCACTAAAGCCCAGAGTGTACCATGTTAATTCTCTCAAGCGTTTCTATTCCAGAGACTTACAGGTTTGTCAGTTTACAGTCCAGGGAGATGATGCTGACTGGCCTGACGGTGTCTACTACGATGGGAAAAAAGACGGTGGCGTGGAAGAGGTGAACCTCTCAACCACCCTGGAACGTCTGCAGCAGCGACAAATCAAGGAGCTGTGCACTAGCTTCGCCCCATTGTTCTCAGCCACCCCAGGACGGACTGAACGGACATACCACTCCATTGACACAGGTAATGCTCACCCCATTAGAACCCCACCCTACCGGGTGTCTCCTCATGTCCAAGCTGCTATAAAACGGGAGATCCAGAACATGCTACAGATGGGTATAATCCGCTCATCTACCAGTGCATGGGCATCTCCAGTGGTTCTGGTACCCAAACCAGATGGGGAAATACGCTTTTGCGTGGACTACCGTAAGCTAAATGCGGTAACTCGTCCAGACAACTATCCAATGCCACGCACCGATGAGCTATTGGAGAAGTTGGGACGTGCCCAGTTCATCTCTACAATAGACTTAACCAAGGGGTACTGGCAAGTACCGCTAGATGAACCTGCCAAGGAGAGGTCAGCATTCGTCACCCATGCGGGGGTGTATGAATTTAATGTCCTTCCTTTCGGCCTTCGAAATGCACCCGCCACCTTCCAGAGGCTGGTAGATGGTCTACTAGCAGGACTGGGAGAATATGCAGTTGCCTACCTCGATGATGTGGCCATTTTTTCAGACTCCTGGCCCGAACACCTACTACACCTGGAAAAGGTCTTTGAGCGCATCAGGCAGGCCGGACTAACTATTAAGGCCAAAAAGTGTCAAATAGGCCAAAACAGAGTGACTTACCTGGGGCACCAGGTGGGTCGAGGAACCATAAACCCCCTACAGGCCAAGGTGGATGCTATCCAAAAGTGGCCTGTCCCAAGGTCAAAGAAACAGGTCCAATCCTTCTTAGGCTTGGCCGGGTACTACAGGCGATTTGTACCACGCTACAGCCAAATCGCTGCCCCACTGACCGACCTAACCAAAAAGACCCAGCCAAATGCAGTTAAGTGGACTGATGAGTGTCAAAAGGCCTTTACCCAACTTAAGGCGACGCTCATGTCTGACCCTGTACCCAGGGCCCCGGATTTTGACAAGCCATTCCTAGTAACCACGGATGCATCTGAGCATGGTATAGGAGCAGTTCTCATGCAGGAAGCAACGGATCACAACTTCCATCCTGTCGTGTTTCTCAGCAAAAAACTGTCTGAGAGGTAAAGTCACTGGTCAGTCAGTAAAAAGAAATGCTATGCCATTGTGTACGCCCTGGAAAAGCTACGCCCATATGTTTGGGGACGGCGGTTCCAGCTACAAACTGACCATGCTGCACTAAAGTGGCTTCATACTGCCAAGGGGAACAACAAGAAACTTCTTTGTTGCAGTTTAGCTGTCCAAGATTTTGATTTTGATATTCAGCACATCTCAGGAGCTTCTAACAAAGTAGCTGATGTACTCTCCCGTGAGAGTGTCCCAGAATCCAGTAGTTAAAAAGTGTTCTTAAAATGTAGAAGTCTGTTAGTTATATACTTAGTGGTATATGTAAAGGTGCATGTGTTGTATTAATCTGTTTATTTTAAAGTTCTAGAAGGAAATCGCCGCCAGTGAGCTTCCCCACTGTCTGCAATTTGGGGGGCGTGTCATAAACAGATAGCTAAGGGTTAACGTCTCTTTCACCTGAAAAGAAGTATCTGAAACACCTGACCAGAGGACCAATCAGGAAACAGGATTTTTTCAACTCTGGGTGGAGGGAAGTTTGTGTGTGAGTCCTTTGTTCTTGGTCTTCGGTCTAACTCTCTCTCGGCTATGAGGGGATTTCTATTTCCTGCTTTCTAATCTTCTGTTTCCAAGTTGTGAGTACAAAAGATCAGATAGTGATTTATATGTTTTTTTTGTATTTACATGTCTATAGTTGCTGGAGTGCTTTGAATTATATTCTTTTTGAATAAGGCTGTTTATTCATATTTCTTTTAAGCAACTGACCCCGTATTTGTCACCTTAATACAGAGAGACCATTTTTATGTATTTTTCTTTCTTTTTATATAAAGCTTTCTTTTTAAGACCTGTTGGAGTTTTTCTTCAGTGGGGAACTCCAGGAAAATTGAGTCTGTGCTCACCAGGGAATTGGTGGGAGGAAGAAGTCAGGGAGAAATCTGTGTGTGTTAGATTCACTAGCCTGACTTTGCATACCCTTTGGGTGAGGGGGGAAAGAGAGATTAACTCTCGGTACTTCTGTTTTCCAAGGCTGGGAACGGGGAGGGTGGAATCCCTCTGTTTAGATTCACGGAGCTTGCTTCGGTGTCTCTCTCCAGGAACACCTGGAGGGGGGAAGGGAAAAGGTTTATTTCCCTTTGTTGTGAGACTCAAGGGATTTGGGTCTTGGGGTCCCCAGGGAAGGTTTTTGGGGGGACCAGAGTGCCCCAAAACACTCTAATTTTTTGGGTGGTGGCAGCTTTACCAGGTCCAAGCTGGTAACTAAGCTTGAAGGTTTTCATGCTAACCCCCATATTTTGGACGCTAAGGTCCAAATCTGGGACTAGGTTATTGACAGGTGGACAAAAAGTTCCTTGGCTGACAATATCTCAACAGAGACTGTAATCCCCAACTAATTCTCTTGCTTGTAGCAATGATATGGCTGAATGAGAGCAGATTGCAGACACATTATCTGCGGCTCCTCCAGCAATTGCCTGTAATCATTCCAAGAGTTAGCCAGTACAACAGAGGAAGCAATGGGTCTACTGGGACAGGCTAACCTTAAACTGACTGAATCAGTACAAAAGGAGACTTTGCAACAAAAGTCATTTTGTTCAGCAGCACTAACATCATAAGTAGCTGAAGAGTTGGTACATCCAGGATAAGAGAACTTGTACACCTGCAGTGTAACAGGCTGGCAGTGTTTGCCTGAAACACCTTACTCCATTAGCAGCTATTGATGCTTCTGGGCAAGGGTTAAAGTAACTTGCTCATTAGATATAAGGGAGAGGGGAGTAGCTCTCAGGGGAGAAAGGATCTAATATGTGGCCTCAGCAATCCCAAGCAAGAGAGGAACTATAGGAGAAGGAGAAGGTCTGAGCTGATCATTATATTATTGATTATTGTGTTACTAAAGTGAAACCCCAGAAGGGGCCAAGTGTGGACTCTGCATAGTGTGTGCTCAGTGTCTGTACAGCAGGTTGGCAAAGGTGTCTGAACACATGCAATAAGTGGACAGGAAAATGCAGTGAGCACTGGTATACCCAGCAGAGGGACGAGCTGGTTGAATGCTATTCATAAATAGACAAAATAAATGATCCCCAAATAAACGATTCCCAAAGAAAATTTTTTGCTGTTCAAGCATTTCTATGGATGGCCAAATATGGTTCATCAAATAACTTGCTTGCAGACTTTCGCCCCATCGATGAGCAAATTATTTTTTTAAACTTATTTTTTTAATTCACCCAACACTAGAGAGAAATATGAATTTGACTGGGGGCTTTGAGAGGGAAGAAGGGAATCAAAGAGGACTTCAGTAATGAGGGGACCACATTTCAGTGCCCAAGGAGGCCACACATTTGTGTTCACACACTGGAAGTGTGCATGCAAATCCACAACTGCACACACACATGGCTAACTGCACACCTGTCTAGCCACGTACATGCATGACACCGGGGATGGAAAGCAGGTTTCCAAATGTCTTGCTCTGGAATCACCAGCTGTCTCAAAGATAAAATGGAAAAGGAAACATAGGCCAAAACCTGAGGGGTGCAGCTCCCATTGGTGTCAGGGGGATTTGAGGGTGCTCAGCACCTCTCAGGATTGGCACACTGTAATTTTCTTTAAATGAGTTTTTACAGCAATGACATGTCTGATTAGATAGGAAAGAGAGTTCATCTTGTTTGCCTTCCACTTCACTGTTCTTGCTCCTCAGATGCTCCTGGGGCAACATGCCTGTTTGATAAGGTGTCTGCATTAATGTCCCCCTTGGGCTCTCGGTTATGATTTATGATACATTTGAAGCATGCATCTCTCCATCAGATGGCTCCTTAGAAGCCTGGAAGGCAGCTGGCTACCAAGATGGAAAAGACCTATTAGCCTATGTTATCTAAATGTTCGCTGTTAAAGGATGCTCAGTGCAGTTAATGTACCTGCAAACTCCAACACCGCAGTTTCATAAGAAATAATATCTACAGGCTGTGCATAGGCACATGACCTCAGAACACCAGAAGACATTTACAAGGCATTTATCTCTTACGGCAGAATGTGCACTGATAGCCTAACTGTGAAAGAAATTGTCTGGCCAGGCGGGAGGTAAGGACTGATTCAGTATCTTCCCGAGGTGAATAGAGGTGAATTGGCACCTCCAGGAAGCTGCGTAAGGTGGATCTAGTGATCTTTTCTGGAGGATCTATATATTTTGTCATTTTGGCCTTGGGGACCCTTCCTGCATGAACCCTGCAAAGGGGAACAAAACAATGGGACAATTCTGTGGCTGTACTAGATCCATAGAGTCTACACATTCTGGTCCCATGCCTCCAGTCTGCAGGACCAAAGGGGCATGGCATGGCCAGAGGATGAAGTCCAAAAAGATAGCCGAACTGCTCACATTCCAGCTGCCAGACCCCTCCCTCATTCTTGCACCTACCTCACAGAGACAGATGGGCCCCAGTTTTCTGTTTCTAAAATTTGGACCCTTGGAAGTTGCCTTACAAGTATTATAGAATGCCGTGTCTGGAGAAACAGATATGGATTGTTGATGCCGTATTCCTAATCAAAGAACATGTAGGAAGGTTACACACCAACATCAGCTAAGTTAAGGTAGCTTCCTGTAACTGAATCAGTTCTTTTGGAAGGTGGATTAGGATGCCTTCTTACGGATACAAAAAGGTGTAGCACTTAAGGAACCTCTGTTTCATTCACACTTGAACCAAACTCATAACTTCTTGTTATGACTTATATACAGTGAAAAGGACACCACTAGCTAACAACATTCAGAGGTCAGCCAAAGGATACTGCCTGTAACTTTTCCCAGAAACATGATCTAAAACATATGCCTGGTTAATATTGTGGCTGTATTCAATTAATTACAAAAAAAAAAAAAAAAACCCCAAAGTCAGCTGGCATTTCCAGGACAGAAAAAAAGAGAGAAATGTCTTCAATTGTTTATTAACAGGAATGCCTAAAAAAATAAAAAATAAAAATAACAACAACCTCTACCGCCAAAAGACCACAAACAACATTTTCAAGAGAGTCTCTCTCTCCCATCCCCCATTCCCCCTCCCCCTCTTTTTGGATTCACAGCAAACTGCAGAGTGGATGATGCAATTTAATTATTCCCAGCATCATCAAAATAGTTAAAGGGCCAAATAATCCACTGATTTATTTCCTTTGCATTACAACTGGCTTCACAGCGGCTTGGATAAGTGTAAATCAGGGCAGAATCTGGTTATGTAAGAAAGAAGGAAAGCAAGCAAACACATCCATTGATCCATTTCTACAGTACAATTGCCTTTAAAAAGTTGCTATTGGCCAACAGTTATCAATATATATATGATACTCACATTTCCACTGTACTTAGAATAGCAAAAAAACTGTGCTCTGTATGAGGTATCTTTTGATAAATGTTGATTTTTAATGGCTACCACTGTATATTCTCCGCTGTCATCAGGAAATATAATGTTTCCTCATCTAATATATGTTTTGTCTATATATGCAGCTTCACTGAAGCCAATAGAGTTGTACCAGGAATGGCTTTGAGGCATTGGTTTAAAATCAGATGTGTCTGATTCACTAGTCAAAAGGCAGTTGTTCTAGCTGCCATTGCTACAAACTCTCCTTGGGCAGCTGTGCCCTTTTTACATTCTCCATCACAAGATTCTTCAGTCAGAATGTAGCTGACAATGCATCAGAATAAACTCCAGCTCCCTCACCTGTACCTATATGGGCCAACACAAATAAAACGTTGTGAGCCCAGATCTCATTAAAGCTGGTGGGAAATTTTCAGTTAGCCCTTTATCAACAAAGTCAGAGAGAACAAGGATTAAATTCAGCTCTTGTTGTAAATGCAGATCCACTGCCTTATTTTTAAAGGCCCGTGACCAGCAATTAATATATCAGATTCCATCTTTTTCAGACAGTGACTTCCCCTTTTGTAATATCTTAAATACATATCAACTTAATGTACCAGTGATAATTGACAGAAATTAATAGCCATGGAATTTCCTTGTTTTAGAAAAACTGCATATTTCTTTTCTCTTTTTGACCCAATTTGTAAATTAGTTTGGAACATTTTCTGGGGAAAAAAAAACCCAGTGATTCATTATCTGAGGACATTAAAGGCCAACCAAAGGAAATACTTATTAATGTAGCATGAATTCCACCAGCCAACCCACTGCTAAGGCAGATCATCAGGACAAATATTGTAGCTGGGTTCTGAAGGATGCCAAAATAATTTTATGATTGCTAATAATACCTGCAGCTGTGAAAGCCAAGGTTATGAGAGGATAATCAAAGTTCATGCTTCAGGGCATTAAGTCTGTGGCTGCAGGGGTCAGGAAGGAATTGTTTCTCCCAGATCACAAAATTGTGCAGCTGGTTAGGTACATTTCATTTTTGTTTGGGTTTTTTTTAGTCCTGATGTGGAGCAATACAAGATTTGACAGATGAATTGTCTGATCAGATATGGCAAAGCCTAGGCTCCCATGTGACCTACTTTGAGGTAAAATTTTCCCCTTCTCCTCCCCTGCCCCGATATCCATCCCAGGTGTACATGCTGCCAGCTGGGCAGTTTCCCACTCTCTGAGGTAGGGCAGGATGCAAGGAGCACTCAGGGGAGGTCTGCATTCCATATTTCTGTGTTGCTTCTACTCCGGCCTGTAGGGGATACGGAAGTAGAGGAGAGATAAGGGCATAGTTGTTGGATCTCTGACTGTGTGAATTCACCAGCCAGAGCCCCACACGTAACAGAAAGGGGGTGCACATCAGCTGCTAAAGTTACTGTAGCCCTTAGACTCCAATGGCTGCAGAGGCTGTGAGGAGAAGCCCGTTCTCAGCAGGAACCCCTGTACTAAACCTATTTATTGGGCTTGGCACATGATCAGGATCTGGATCTTGATTTAAAAAGAGACCACCCCCCCCCTCAACTCCCCGAGTTAAGGAGGGGAAACCTAAAGCTTCTGAGAAAAACAAAAGTACCAGTAAAATTTAGGGAATTTTGGAAAACAAACACAGTGTCCTTGGGACGCTGACAAGCTGCACACACCCACAGTTCCACCACAAACTTTGACAAGGTTTTCAGCCGCCTCAAACCTCTGCCTGCAGCTCAGCCTGGCTCACAGGCCCTTGTCCTGCATTTCCTGTAAACAGGGAACACTTCCTCCCTAGAGATGACCTGGCAATGAACTAGCAATGGCTGACGTTAGGATGCACCACACCCAAAGCCCTGCTGTGCCAGAAGGTACAATGGGAGGCTGATAATACATAATAGGTTATTAAAATCTGCTGTGCCCTTTATAGACTCCTCAGCATGCATTATTTACATTGAGTGTTAGCAATTATTAGCTTTCCATAGAAAGAGCTTTTTCTATCAAAAGAAAATAGCAAGGGACACAGTTGGCAAAGCCTCTTCTAAAGGATCAGCACAACTATTTATACTTTGTCAATTCTCTCTTTTCTCTCCTCCCCTTCTTTGTGGATGGGTCTCACACTTGAACAGCTCCAGTAGTTAACCGTGAACAAAGCTGAGGCACAAACCCACTGGTACCACTCGGAAGTCTTAGGTAGCGTAAGTAAAATGAAGATCTTACAAGCTAGTAACAATAGGAATCTCTATTTTGTTAATGTGAAACCCCTCTGCCTTCTTCAGACAGTATGGGCCATTTATCTGTATCATGTCTGAATATTCCTCTTATCTCATCTAGAGAGAACTAGAGAAAATAGGGAAAATGCCCACTATTCAGAAGGACATGCCTGAATTGATCCTGTACCTTCAACTCAAATACAACTGCCACCGACAATGAAATCATATGGCATTTTCTTCCCTCTCTTCTGTGTCAGATGACCACCCTGGGTCATATTCTGGTCTCTGATACACTGATGTAAATCTGGAGTAACTCTATGGTCTTTACACTAGTGAACTGAGGGCAGAATATGGTCCCCCTCTGTCTCTGGTCATATCCTTCTGTCAATCATTTCTCCCATAAACCCTGAGAGTGCTACCCAGCAAAGAAAACAGTGCATAATATTATATGAAAAAAGAAGAGGGTTATTTACACCTTTGGGAGATCTGGCCATCATCCTGTCATTCAGTGGATATTTATGTTTGAGAGGAAGGATGGCCCAATGGTTACGGTACTAGCCAAGGACTTGAGTTCAAGTCCCTGTTCCACTACCAAAATCCTGTGTGACCCTGGGCAAGATGCATAACCCCTCTTTGCCTCAGTTCCCTGTGGGGATAATAGCAATGCCCTGCTTCACAGGGATATTGTGAAGTGCTCAGATACTACAGTATCTAACATAAAACTGTACTGGCTCCTTAACTTGGGGGCAGTCTCCTTGGGGGCACAGTCTTGCTCCAGTGAAGTCAGTAACAAAACTGCCATTTATTCCAAGGTAAGTAGGATTCATCCCCCATGGCCCTATCCTGATGTGGCAGAGCCATGTTTATTTAAATGTTTGTGGATTAATGATAACATTCCTGTAGTCAATCAGGGATGCAGAAATGTATCTGGAAGTATTTAGCATGTGTGTTTGCTAATCTCGTCATTTCTTGCTGGAGGGTTGTCTTGAGTTATGGATGCCCTGAGTTCCTTTCGAGCAGACAGTTGGCATGATGCTTTCTGTACAAATACGCATGGAGGACAAGGGCGCCAAACAACGGAAAATTTATCTACTGCTGTTGCCCATAGAATCGCAAGTTAAAGAAAAATGCAGTAAAGCATCTTAGAGCACATTAAAATCATGTCATCCTGAGGAAGTTTCACAAGGCTATGAGGCTAGACAGAGTGGAGACATAATAATGGCATGCAGTGGAGTTTGCTTGAACTGCTCAGTGCTTGGAGAGTAAATTCACACAATAGATCTTGAGTCAGATATTCTGCTGTCTTGCTCCATGCATGCAATTGACTCTCAAAGAATGTACAATGCACCAATGCCCTGTGGGTTGGAAAGAGAATTTAGCCTTGTGGGAGATACATGGAACAAGTGTTACTTTCCGAAGCTCTGTTCTCTGGGTGGCTTTTGGTGTAAGCAATATGGCAATTGCACATGTATCTTTGCACATGCAATTCTAAAACAGTAGACCTTGATATGCCCTGCATTGATTCATCTACTCTGGATTTTGATATGAGGAACTCAGTTTAACAGATTAGGTAAATCTGATCATTAAACAGGGGAATGGAGCAAGGCAACACATTATAGTCCTCACAGAAAACACAATTTGGCACAATTCCCCTAGAGTTAAGGAGAGTGAAATCTTAAAACGAAAGATGCCACCTTAGAAATAGACGCAATGGGATGCAAACAACACACTGTACCAGGTTCAAGCACCGCTTGCTGTAGTCAACATTTTTAATAATCTCTTTATTAATAGACAGCCCTAAATGTTTGGCATCTAACTCAACAGGCCTGAGATGACAACAGAGTTGGCTGAAGAGGGAGGGCAGAATTTAACAGTGAGATGAGTTCTTGAATTTCTACAACTGTTGGGAATAATGCCAGGAGAGAGGATAAAATTTAGTGCTCCTCAAGTGTTTATGATAATAGAGTCAGAGATCTTTCCATAGCAGATGATGAATTTTCATATTTCATCTTTTTTCAAGAGTTCTGTAACCTAGGAATGATCTTTTTCAAATCAGGAAAGGTTGCCGGGTATATCAAGGGAAAACGATGCACTGCCAGAATTTTCACAAAGGCTGAGTCAGCAAGGGCAAGTGAATATGAAGATTCCTCAAAAGAATCAACCTGCTTAGAACTGGCATTACAAACAACCTGCATGTAAGTAAGCCCAAATCAGAGCATGACCTCTAAACATTTACAGCATTATTGATTTCAGTTCACTTTCATCCTTGCACAAAATCGGCCAACAGCTGGATATGTGCAGAGAGGGAAAGACAATGGAGAACAGAACTTGGAATTTCAAAAGCAATATAGTGCCACATATATGGAGAAACCCATAGTCTGTTTTTACTACTTCTAAAGTGGAGACAACCTCTCTGTTAGGCTGCTTAAGGGTATTTTCTTCAGTGCAGTAACAACATAAATGTCCAAGGTCCAAGGGCTATTCCTAAGGGAGAGAAGGTGGGGAGTGCCTCTCAAAATTATTAAGCTTTGGAGTTAGCTGGTGGGGATCTCCCACAGTGCATTTCGTATTGTTGTATTACATCTAGAAGATCCAATTCCAGTCATCAAAGGGTTAACCTTTTAGTAACCAGGCAGAAACCAATGACTTCCGGTATGTTTTGGAGAGTGGTAAACAATCACCTCCAGAACCGCAAGGAAGAAGTGAAATTCGGGTGAGGTGTTCAACAGGAATGTGACTCTGATGAAGAGTCAAATTGGACCTAAAGGCAAAAGCAACAAGAATGCTGCAGGAAGGAAATCTAGTAATAGGCAGCTACCACCCAGGCTTTGTGTGAGTGTGAAGGGTACCCCCTTCTGCTTCCATTGAAACCAACAGTAAAACTCACATGGGCTTTCATGGGCTTCAGAGAACCTAACTAAACAAAGCGTTTAAGGTCCCAAATTATTAGCAGACCCCAAATGCCGGTTTTAAAACTCTGTAGCTATTAGAGATAGACATAAGCTGCAACATTCAGCTGCTGATTTCAACCCCTGTATCATGGGTTTTGGTTCAGGCCCAGATCTACATGTGACATTTGAAGATGGAATATTTAAATTCAGTGTCCCCTCCACTTAGCTACTAAGTCCTGAGGCTAGGATTCTATGGTTCCTATGCAACAAATAAGGACACTTAAAAACACTTACAGCAGAGTGGGCACTTCTGGAAAATGCTAACTGCTTAATTTTAGGTATTGTTTGATATCATCAGCTGCTGTAGGGATATGGAACTGAGAACTTTTCATGACACCCAGATGATGGACAGTTCTAATACATGTGATGCTGCTCATACACACAGTCATTGAATCCTATATCTTTATTGCCCAGATCCAGAACTGGAATGTTGACACAAAGTGTTGAAGGAGGGAAGAACGGGAGACACAGGCAAAACTTAATGGACATATTTATGTTAGGATGAAATACCATGAATCTGCCTGGTCATTTCTTAAGATGGAGACCAAAGCTCTCATCAAATGTATATGTTATAGTGATGAGCTAGTATAAATGTCTAGATAGATAGACAGATAGATGATTTGTGGCAGCCTTCCAAGGGCTTACAGCAAAAGGTTTCAAAGACAAAAATACTTGCATTATAAAGGAACAAGATCAGAGGGGAAATAAGCAGAGGTATAAAACAGAACCTGCTGCAGTAAGAAGTGTTATTGGGACAGAGAAACAAATCTAAGGAGAATTGTAAATACAGTAACTCCAAAAAAGAGATCAGCAGTGCTCTACCACACCACATATCACTCCTTTCCAACCCACAAACAACTGATCCAGCAATACAAGCAGCATCAGAAGTGTCAGTTCACGGAGCCTGTGTAGTTACATGGCCAGAAGCCATGGCCCAGTTATAACCACTTTAGGCAGGAAAACAAAAGACAAGAGCTAGCAAGAGCCAGGGGTTCTTCTACTTCTTAAACTTGATTCTGCTTATGTAACAAAATGCTCTGGATGCCGATTAATTTTGGTTTAACTCAGTATTTATTGTTTTACCTGCCAGGGGGCAAAATTCTCATCTTTCAGTGACCGTACCTGCCTCCGCAATGTATTCTGCCATCATTTTGTGAGCGGTACGTCCACTGACTTTACTGAGAGCTCTGCAAACTGACAAGTGTGCAATCCTCAGCTCAGAACCATAGAGTGAATCAGAAAGGAGAATTTTGCCCTGGAAAATGCCATCTGTGAGAGCCTGGATAAAAGCACTGAAGCTGTCTAATCTCATCACAGGTTCGGAAAGTGTCCAAGTATACTCTGCTATAATTCTGCTTTGTGATTCTCTACAACAATACTCTACACTGATTGATAACAGTTATCCCTAAACTCTATGGGAGCATTATAGTGAATTATTTGTTTTCTCTTTCTCCGGGGATGGAAGCATACCAGTATAATCAGTAGTCCAGCCATCTCTGCTCTTCACAGGTACCAATTAGTACTACACATAAAGTAGATGCCTGAAAAAAGAAAAATGCTGCCCAATTCAAGAATATCTTTGTGTATATGTAGTCAGGCACAAACCACAATGCTGAAGACACTGGCAGAAAGGCTACAAACAAAGGCGTAGCTCCAGCTAGCAAGAGAAAGAGCTTGTCCCAGCTCCGTACCAGATCACATGAGGTGAAGCTGGGAAGCAAAATCGTGGGAGATCAGAAATGATTTTGTTTAATCATTTGTTGAAATGAAACACACCGCAAATAGAGGCATCTTTCATCTGGGACCATTCAACGAATTCCCAGTAAATCACTCCTTACCTAACAAGCTTCCTCCCATATCCCAAAGACTTTCTTTTCTACTTTCCTTCAGTCTCTCCTCCAAAAGAATCCACCCACGTGTCTTAGCCATGGCTCAGGTGATATCACCATCATCTGTGGAATATGCATTCCAGACTCTCCCTCAAACATCCTGTTGTTTCTCTTTAGTCCTGTAGCACACTGAGGGGAGGGTTATCATCCCATTCTCTTGATTTTTCATCAGAGACATTTCATCTCATGCAGAGCCTGGATATTCTCTTACTTCTCTGAGTATCTCGCCTATGAGATGGGACTCTCTGTAACATGTTACAATGGGGCAATGAGGTATCCCACAATTAAGTGTCATGCCTTGAGAAGTACTGCTGCAGCTCGTGGCCTGTTGCACTGACAAAATGTCACCTGACAACGATGGCGTGGATCCTGTAAAATCTTGGGAGAGAGGAAGGAAACCCTACAAAAAGGAAAACTGACTGCGAGTTACTATCATTTGATGGGTCCTTTTTGACCTATTTTAAAGGAATTGGTGGCTCCTTGGCATAGTTCCTAGGGATTCAGTGTTTATACCACAAAACCCATCAGCACAGTTAGGTCTAATTGGTCCCCTTGTTGGCAATCTCAGGGTATGTCTATACTACAAGCACTACAGCTGTACCACTGTACTGCAGACTTTTGCTACAGCAATGGTAGGTTTTTATTTCTTCTCTGTGGTAAATCCACTCCTTCAAGAAGCAGTAGCTAGCTCAATGGAAGAATTCTTCTGCCAACTAGCAGTGCCTACACCAGGGTTTTGGTCCATTTTACTCTGTCTCACATGGTGTGAATTTTCCACACCCCTGAGTGACACAGCTAGGGCAACCTAAATTTTAGGGGTAAACCAGGCCTCAGTAGAGAGGCCAAAAGGCCACGGAGATGGAACTACCCTCTATCACCTAGCTGTGGTCCTCTTATGTTTGAGTTGAGGCTTATTGTTGGAGCTGAATTGGGGATTCCCATGCATTTCTCTGGGTAAAAAGAAGTCCCCATATCATCTTAAATTCACATGAAGAGGTTAACAGAAAAAAAAAAAAGAGAAGGATAATTGTTTTAACACAATCATTTCAAGCTCTGTCTTAGCTCCTGAATGCCGCCAACAATAAAAAACTCCAGGGCTTCAGTCATTCAAGTTAGTGTCTAAAATGTACTTTCTCACTCAACAGATCTGCAACCCCATGTGTATGCAGTCACATACCTGCTTTGTTGATAGCATAATATTTAACTTCCGTAAGCACTGCAGAATCAATGCTGCGACAGGAGAGGAAGCTGCATTCTATTCTGCTTCTTGCATAACCAGCAGAATGGTAAATTCTGATTGCAGAATATTTGTTAATATAAGTGGCAGAAAGAACCCAATGTGGTGTTCAGTAGAGCTGGCCAGAGGATGGCAATTCCATTTTGCAGGAACTTTCTAGGTTTCAAAATTTGGTTTTGTCCAAAACCTTAATGTTTCCATGAAAACAGGATTATGTCAAAATGGCCATGTTTGGACTGAAACCTAAGCTTCTTGATTTGGGGAGAGGGGTGTGTATAGCCTGGTGGGTAGGACACTGCCCTGGGATATGGGAGACCCAGGCCCTGCCCTGTCTGATTTAGAACAGAGTTTTTCATCCTCTGACATAGTAGAGTAGGTACTCAAACCAGGCTAGTACCCCAACCACCAGCTATAGCATCTGAGAATCACATATCAAAACCAATCCGACTCTGAGCAACATTTACCATTGTCAAAATTTCATATAGTCAGAACTATTTCAGACCAGCTTCAGTTTGCAGGTTCTACGCTGAATTAGCATGGCTGACAATTAGAAATATCAGGTCAGATCTTCAGCTGGTATAAAATGGCGTAGTGCTATTTAGGTCAATAATGCAACACCAATTTACTTTACTTGGAATAAGCATCTAGCTCATTCTTTTTTCATCTGGATTCATTTGTGTGGTCCCTTTTCTGACTATAACAAAGGCTTCTCCCTGTTTTTCTGACTCTAGATTCACTAGGAAGAAGACAGAACATATCACACAAAGTAATTCACTGATAACATGGCACGTATTGTAGATCTGGGACTGTGAGCATGGCCCTGATTATTCTTTTCTTCCCTTTCTTTCCTTTTTTAGCCAAACGATTAATCTTCCTTTGTTTACTTTTGGCACCATAACTTAGTAACTAAAACTTGGAACAAGACTCTTTACATTTTATTTTGGTTTTATTGCCAGTTTTCTATTCCATACTTTCCATAAAAAACACTCACCACAAGTTCAACGTAATCAGCTCCATTCTGCTCTGGAGGACTCTAAGATGGAAGAGGAACTGTCATTCCCCGGAGCAGTATGGACTTAACAGGATCAGCTACTTTATTAACTGTGTGCAGCCAGCTTGGGAACAGGTGGAACAGGGATAGGAAAATATACCGTGTTGGGCTCACATAGAAACCTGTAAAGATCACAGAAGTATTTCCCCTGGTTAACCCCCCGCCCCAAAACTGTTTGCGACAGGAGTGAGAGATTAAGCAGTGCATCTACCATAGCCCACAGCATGAACCTTCCAGCTGTTTGCATTGTCAATGAAAAAAGATCTATACAGGTTACGCAATCTTGCTTGTTCTTGACTGAAAGTCTATTGCACTTTGTGAGTGGTGCTTTTGTAAGCATTCAGCAAGGCCTAACTCTGCTCCCATTGAACTCAATGGGGAGTTTTACCATTGCATTCAATGGGAGCAAAGTTAGGCCAATGCTGAATGCTTTTGAAAACTCCATGCTATGAATAGCAATGTCCTTTTGTTACCAAGAGAGCACCTTAGAAGGTTTAGATTGCAGGGCAGCATAAGCAAATGTGAGTCCCCAGGTCGTTCTCAGCCCATCATGTTGTTGCCCTGATATTTGGGCATGAGGCAGGAGAATGTTTTCACTGTTTATTAAGTGTTTTATTCTGATATCCATATATAATAGCAGTTTCTAAACTTCATCATGGTGGGAAAATGAGCTTAAAAAAATGTAGAGATTTTCATGAGATTGCCATCCATTTCCCTTGCACCTGTCTCCAAAAATTGAAAACATGACATGGGTCTTATGCTTCAGTGCTGTTAGGCCACTTTACCTGCATGTGATGTGAGTGTGTCCATATCAGAAGAAGGGGGAGGTGTGGTAGCCTTTCCTATCAAGCATCAGAGGGAGGGGAGGACATTGGAATGGAGTAAACTGCTAGCCCTAGTCAGAAAGCTGTTATCTTCATGGTTGTCCTTCTGGCAGGGATTCCCTTTGGATATGAAAGCACATGGCAGATTTAAGACTTAATGACCAGCTTCTGTGAAAATAAATTGAGCTTCTGGAATGTTGAAGCTGCTCAATGGTCTCTTCTGCAAGTGCATGAATGCAGATAATTGGGGCCTTACTCTCTGGCTTATATCTCCCAAAGACTAGGGGGCAACATGTAGTAACATTAATTTTCCTGTATTGCAGTAACCTTCTCTGTAATAGTGGAGGAGCTGAAAAATTCTCCAAAGCAGAGAAAACAAGTGAATGCTTAACATCTGGGACTCTACAAGAAGCTATGTGAGTCTGAACACTTCCTCCCATCCCCTTATCTTTCCCTTATACCTCCAGTCTCTGGAAGTCAGATTTGCTAACGTGTGTGGTGTAGGAAATTGGGCCTCCAGTTATCTGCTGTAATGTCTGAAAGCAAGAAATCTGGACAGTGAAGTGGTTGCACAGTTAGTTCTGAAGCCACTATATGCATTTCCTAAGTCTCCCAACCTTACGTAATATTCACAGAAATCCCAGGCTAGTGTTGCTAACACTTCACCTCATCAGTCCTCCAGCCCCCTTTTCAGCTGTCAGCTTAAAATGTCTTTTTCTTCCCTTGTCTCATTATGTGTCTATCTCATTTTCAATCATTGGCCTGAATTTATTCACCCTATAATTTCTTTACATCACTGCCATATACTGTCTTGTATTATTTAAGTCTGTGAAGCATTTGGGGTTCAAGTTTATAGGAAAGATTTTATAGTGGCCAATCCTATAGTACTTACGCAGGCATAATTCCTGTTGGTTTCAATCGGAGTTTTACCCATGTAAGGTCTACAAGATCTGGCCCATAGGAGGTGTCATACTATTTACAACTCATTGCCTCTAAAGTAAAATCAGCTGAGGAGGAAGAAATTTCTGTCCTCTTCTGACTCAGAGCTTTGCTTTAATTTCATGGAATTCAAGTTCCATTCCAGAAGCTGGAGTGATAGTCTGGGTGGGGAGGTCAGAAGGTCAGTCAGTGAAGGTGAAGTTGGCAGGGAGATGCAGTGGGCTAAGACATGATTTGCTGTCCCAAACTGGCTAACTGTGCCCAATAGATGGGTTCAAATCCTTTAGCAAGATGAAGAATAAATGAAGAAGCCTTTATTATCAGAGGGCTAAGAAGAAATGGTTGAGCAGATGGATGAAGACTGCCAGAGAAATAAGGATCTAAAAATTAACAGCCTGGCAGGTACTGGTAGCCTAATTATCCTCCCTTTGAGGCAAAGGATAAGCCAGAAGAACCCCTGTGTGCTACCCATAAACCAAAAGTGAAGTAGGTTCAGCATATGCGTGACAGCACAGAAAGGTGTTCACTGCTGATAGGTCTCAGTCTGCTTACTTTAGGCCTTTGAAGAGATACCATCTAATTAAGCCAACCAATTACCCAAGTGAAAGGGTCCTTTTATTAGCTCTTTAAAAGGGGGTCCTGGCAAAACAGACAGTGCCTCTTAAATACCTTCTCCCATCCATTAACTCTAATTAGTCCATTAAGATAAAATTAATTGTTGTGTGCCACTGAAAAGTCAATATTAAGGCCGCTTTACATTAAACCCCCATGGGTCCCATGAAAGCAGAGTTCTTACTGGATAATTAAAAGTGTACTATCAGCTATAAATAACTTTGTCGGAGTGAACAACAAACCATAAACTATTGGATTAGATTTGTAACAACAACAAAAAAGCAATTGCATTTTTAATGCTATGGTATATATACACTGTATTATTTAGCAGCAAAGGAAGGAGGATTCTGGAACAGCCTCAGAATTGTGATACCAATCTCTCACTCTATAAATCTCAAATATAAATATAAGACTCAACCAGGGTGTGTGTGGGAGATAACACATGCCTGGGATACTCTGCCACAAGGATGGACCTGGTAATTTGAAATCTGTATATGCACTAGCCAGTCTCTCACACCTCATCTCCCTGCCTCTATTTGAAGCTGAACTTCTTTCACACGGTGTTGAGTACCATTATGCCTCGCTGATTTCATCCTATGTCCTATAATCACCATCCAAGGTAAATCTGTTGTTATGGACAAGAGATCCAGTTCAACCCTGGTTTAACTCCTTGCAATTGATGGAGGGTTGACTTTTGTCCCATATGATCGCGAACAGATTAGTTCAAGGAAATCTGGCATGTGCCAAATAAAGGAGTAATGTCCTGGTCACCGTAATCAGAAACGTTACTTCCAAGAAATTAAGAATTGTACCTTGTGGAATAAATGGCATAGGGGTTCTTATATCCATGCTTTGGGTGATACAGCCTTTGCAAGCCCCTTCGTTTTCAGTTTAAACCAACTTTTATCAAACAAGTCCTAGGTTTTACAAAAAGAATTATTCATTTTTTTTCTGATTTTCACCCTACTTTTGTATTATTCAAATATATAAAATATAACTTGTTTTATTAGGAAAATATAATACATTGCATGAGATATATGTATTATGATAATACATTAGTCTGTGTGTAGATGCAAAGCTGCCTGTTGAAGTAAGGCTATGTATTAATCTAGAAGATACACACAATAAACAAATAGGCATGCATGCAAACTCAGAAATGCATGCACATCTGAATGTACTGATGAATCTCACACCCACCATGTACACATTTCAAGCTGTTAGCAGACAACAGTTTAAAGATATGACACACTAAAATGGGAAGTGTGATGGGGCGCCTGCCCCACACTGGGCTCTAGGGGATTAATAGAGCCCTAGGGAGGCTGTGCAGAAGGCAGCCAATCAGAGAAGGGCTGAGGGGAGCAACCAGTCAGGGCCAAGTAGGTCCATATAAAAAGGGAGCTGCAGGGCAGAGGAGGGTAGTTCTCTGCTTGAGCCTAGGGAGGAAAGGCTGTGTCTCTGGAGGGCTGAGAGAACTGCCAGCATGCTGGACAGAGCAGTGCTGCTAGCAGGGATCAGGGGAGTGAGAGACAGCTCCTGGCTGGCTGCTGGGGTTTGTAGGGCTGAGGCCCTGAGGTGAGGGCAAAGAGGATGCAGGGGCCATGAGGAAGTGGCTGGACAATTTGCCGCAGTTGTCACTAAGGGAAGTGGTTGAACAGCGGACTGCAGGTCCCCCGAAAGGGAGGAGCACAGTGTGTGGTATGGCTGGAGGACTGTGTCACTGAAGAGGATGCTGCAGTCCTTGGAGATACGTGGGTCCTAGAGCAGGAGTGATGGTGATGAGGCATCACTGAAAGAGGGCGCACTCACATGCAGAGCTAATTCTCAAGACAGCCAGCAGGAGGCACCACAGTGGTGAGCGAACCCCATTACAGGAAGAAAATGAAAATCTGTAGTAGAATATGTTTCGGAACACAAGGAAGTATTCAAAAGTTTTCTAAAAAGTCCAAAACAGAAGAAAAGGATGAAGTTGAGAGTATGCTCTGCAAATGGTATTGTCCAATTACTAAATTTAAATATTTACAGGCTAATAGTTCTAAGTCAACAATAGTAAACTGTTTTTCAAATGAAAAGTTTTATTTGGGGATTAGAGATTTATTGTTTTCTTAAACTCCGAGGTGACATTGTGTTTTGAGTTCTGTTTTAATTCTGCAACAAACCACACTGAATTCCATTCATCAAAGCATGAATCTACCGAATAGTTTTCCCCCTTGTGCTGCCATCAAAAAAAAAAACACCTCAATATTTACCCAGAAAAATTATTAATAGTTTTTTCCACTAATTTTCACGTTTTTGTTTGTTGGAGTAATAAACTCTGATTAATTCCATGGAAAAAATAAAATAAAACCCTCAAATGAAGGGCCCCAAGTATGTGGTAGATACCCTTCAGCACTCTGATTTTGATTACAAAGTCACTCTCTGAAACATATCCAATTTATAAGAAAAATGATACCAAATTAGAGTGTGTTACAACTTATCAGATTGCTGGGAGCATGTACTGTGAGGGATGAGGAACCAGGGTTACCCACGACTAGAAGTACCAGACAACAAAGCTTCACTCACTAATAAATCAGCTTACATAAATCCAATGTGCCTTCTATTAAATTGTACATTTATAGATAGGCTCAAGGTGTTCTCTGAAGGGCTAATGAGCACTTAAGGGCTCAAATGAAGACCTAAGTGGTGTGTGGGACTTGTGCTGGATTTTACACCTTTAAAGCATTACAATGCAATATGCCAGTGTTGCATTTCATCTGCAAAGCTCACCTGCTATTGCATCCACATAGTTGCCTCAAGTTCACCTGGCTCTGAGTTTTGCATTTCCCACTGTGGTCTCCTGGCCTATGCAAAGAATAATTTATAACATCTTAAAGGGCGTCATGCTTTGAGAAGTAACCCCTCGAAAGGGGTTCTTTTTGATGACATAATCAAAGACATTGTTACATTAGGTAGGTACAAATTTCATCTCCAGTACCGTACGTAGTTTGTATTTGCAAAGTCTGTGGCTAGATCTACACTACATAGCAATGTTCCCTCTATTTTTTTACATCCAATACAAGGCAGAGGCACAATTTCTGCCCAACTCGGAGTATGGAAGGATTCTCTCTCCATGCAGACTGCTCTTCACGCTGAGCAGCTGGAAATCCTGTGTTAATGCCATCACCTTCTAACTCCCAGTGGCATTTCAAACAACTTTAAAGTAAACAGAAGGAAAAATGTGACTCATCTCTGAGCTGACCATATCTATTGTCAGGGGTTTAAATAGGAGGCTATGTGTGGTCTGATGGTCAGCGTAAAGCACTGGGAACCTGGGTTCTAATTTGCAATGGCTGAACCTCAAAAAGTTTGGTTCGGATGAATCCCCAAAAGTTTAGCAGCTGATCTAAATTTTCTGAGGTCTCCTTCTTGCATTGTTTTGCATCCTCTCCCTCCACTGAGTCTAAATGGAAATCTGTCTTTTTCTCCACCCCACTCTGGACCTAACCCCAAACCCTGCTTCCCTTCCTTGAAGTACAATAAGATGTAGTCTCTGTTTACAAAGCTTTCTTCCATTCCCAGACCCCCAACAGGCCCAACTTTGGTGATATTTGCATCCTGGGGTCCTAACAAGTTTGCAAGGTCCAGGCTGGTTTTCCTGTCCATATTTTGTATTATTTGGGGCTCCAAAATAGCAAGGGTCACTAATGAAAGGCACAAAAGTGTCTTCAGTAGGAATCACCCTTGCATCTATCTAGGTATGTATAGCACCCCTATCAGCTTAGTATCTGAGCACCTCACAAACACTAATGAACTTGTCCCATCCCCACCATCTTAATGGAGGTTTTACAGAAGGGAAATTGAGGCACAGAGAGATCTCATGAATTGTTTAAGGTCAGATAGGAAGTTTGGAGTAGAGGCAGAAATTGAACACAGACCCCTTGAGTCCCAACTATAAGACTATCCACATCGCTCCTGAAATAAGCCTGCTTAGGATACTGGTCTTCTATCACCCTAGCATCTGGGCACCTCCCAAACTGTAATTTATTTAGCCTGACAACACTCCTGAGAGCTACGGAAACAGCGGGGAAGTGCAGCACAGAGAGACTAAGAAACTTGCCTAAGGTCACAGAGGGAGCCAGTAATATGGTAAAGATTAACCCGAAGTCTCCTAACTCCTAGAGTAGCACCCTGCCCTTCTAACTAGCCTTCCCTTCACCAAATTGATCCTTGCATGCCCTGCATTATACATGAGCAGCCCTTGTGCTCTTATCAGTATGGAGCATCCTGCTCCAAAGCATCCCAGAAGGTAATGTGAGCACTGTCCCTGGAGTAGTCTCAATGGAGCACAGAAAGAGGGAGATTTGAGCACAACCATCATCCCAAGATCAGCACGAGGACAGCATGGCTGACCCACTGAGGAGCTGCACAGCCACCCCACAAAGTACCTACTAAAAATGTCTTCCTGTAGCCTGTTGGAGGTGGTGGTTTCTCTGCTGGACAAACGTAAAATAGCCCATTGGGCTGTGTGGTACTGGAATATCCACAGCACAGTGCTACAGGTGCAGCATGCTATAAAGATCACAGAAAGCAAGAATGCAGGAAAAGCTCCATATATATTTTTAAAAACAGCTTAAAGCAACCTAATATGCCTTGTTTCTTCCTTGCTTAACCTTCTGCGGAGCCTGAGGAGCTACTTTGATTTAAGGGCTGGAACTTCCTTAGGGCATCCTAGCTCCATTCCTCTCAGAAGCAATCCACTCGCTAATTAACATAGTCCCTACCCATGGGCAGGGCTTCCCCTATAAAAAATACATCCTCCATCTTGGGAAGCTGTCTCTCAGCACTTCATGGATACACAGTAGCTAGTTTGATGGTACAGCAGATGACTAGAGGCAGAGAAATAGGCTTAGCTTATACTTATTTATAGGTAGAATTTCCTGCCAGTAATGCTGCTCTTGAGAAAGAAGAGAGGACAATATGGGAGACTTTTCTCCAAAAATGCTGCTTAATTTCTTTGTTCACATTTTAAATAGTGGTGAAGGGAGGAGATGAGGTGAGCATGAGCTGAGAGTGCATTGTGTGTCCAGCCCCCCCTCCCCCAATCACAAGAGAATGCCCAGAGGAAAATAAGGAAGGCAAAACCCAACCAAACCTTCTTTAAACTCTAGCTGGGCTCGCTGCTTCCTTATGTAACTTTAGCAAGTCGCTTGGCTCCCTTGTGCTTCAGCCTGCGCAGCTGGAAAACCTGAGACCACCCTGGAAACCAGCTGCTCTATCTGAGCTGACTCTTCCTGGGGAAGTGACTCACAAACACAAATCCCAAGCTCTAGTTCTCTCTTTGCTGGAAGGTCAGCCCTGGGCTCCAGAGTGTGTAGCAGGCCCAGCCCTTTGTGCTGGAACGTTGACTTCTCCCTGTGTAGCTCTGATATTACTCCTCTCATTTGCCACTACTGCCCTTTTTGCTCTCACCAGAGTTGTGAACCATAGTAACAAAAAAGGCAGGCGGTTCCCTTTAAGATCAGAGTTTCTGCCCTTCCATTGTCTGCCCAGTCCATGCTGGGGCATTTTTCACCTTCAGAGACAGAGATCATGTTTCAACCAAACTGATTGCTTGTTCTCTGCTAGTCCAGGAAATAGAAGCCCCAAGTGATGCTCCAGCTCAGTTCTCCCATGTAGTTAGTAGTAGCAGTTATTTGTATTGCTCTAGCCCCTAGGAACCCTAGTCATGGACCCAGGACCACACTGCTAGGTGCTGTACAACTACAGAACAAATAATCTAAGTATGAGGAAGGAAACAGCAGCATGTTGCCCAGCCACACCCTTTTTGTTCAATCAGAATTGAACCTTTGAGCCACCTGTGGCTGATGGGACTTTCTCCTGCTAATCACATACAAGCCTCCTTCAAATGGTAGACAACTGCATTACTTGGTTAGTCCATCTGCTACTAATTTACTGAGGAGCCTATGCTGGCTTGATCCTCTGTAGGCAGCAAATACATTAGCAACTAGTGATCATTTCTGTTTGGCCAGATCCTGCCCCTCCTCCTCAGCCACAGAGAGCCTTTGCTCAGTGAAATTGTTGCAGAAAACTGGTGATAGAAGCCAGGCTAGTCCACACACTTTGTGTACCACAGAGCACTGTTCCCTGGAGAATTCTTGCACTGCACCACATCACACAGGGTTGCAGTGGGGGTAAGGGTGGCTGGTGCCACTGAATGCACAGCTATATAGATTCACTAGCTATTCTTCCCTTGGTGTGGGATCATCTGGCAGTAGTGGTGGCTCGACATCAGCTGTGTTGCTGTCACAGAGGGGAAAGGCTTTTTTCTTTCCCACCCCTGCGGAAATCCCCTATGAAATAGCCCAGGGATCCAGGAGTTTGTCCTTAAAATGAATTTGTGCATTACATCCAAGACAATAGCAGTATCTGGCAAATGCATACCTGAGAGGAGGCAGTGTGGTCTAGTAGATAATTCACGGGCCCTTGTTCTACAGCTCAGGGCGTCATTCTCCAGGGCTACCAATCCTGCACCTGTCACCAGCACTAATTCCATTTTAAAATACACAGGCTGGGGTTCAAGTCCCAGCTGGGCCCTGGACCAGCTATGTGTAGCCTTGGTCAGATCACTGCTCCTCTCTTTCTCCTCCTCCTCTCCTTTGTCTATATTGTCTGTTTATGCTGTCAATGCTTTAGGGCAGGGACTCTGTGTTTGCATCTTGTAATAAGAGAAGAAAGACCGTGTGGATGTGGGATATTCATGCACAGGGCAACAGTAGGGAGAACCAAAGATACGCTCACTTAACGCTAACAGGTAACCTCTGCTCCTGGAACTGAACCATGGGCAAAAATCCCCCCAACCCTATTTGATTAACACCTTTACCCTCTATGCTCAAGGAAGGATCAGCATAATTAAGCTTTTAAGATGACAAATCTGTGGTTGCAAGCCATTCTCCCTTCCCTTTCCCCCATGAGAAACAACCTGCCTCAATTATTAACAATTGCCTCTGTAGTAGAGACCTTTTGACTTCCTCTCCACATCCACCTTTAATAACAACAACTTGCTTAGAGCTACCGCCTCTGAAGTCAGTGACCGCTAGGGCTACATTGTGCAGCCAGTAAGTTTGGGGAGCAGCACAGCTAAACCCACAACAGATGGAATATCTGCTGCTTTGCAGTGTGTAACCACTCTGCTTCCTGACCCACTTGCTTCTGCCAGCTTTTACAAACCCATCCACCTGCGACTACAGATCCAATCAGTTAAAACAAATGCAGCAGAGGAGGAGGTGGTCCAAGCATAAGTGGGTTGGCCAGAAAGCACAGGAGTGGAGGGAAGTCCTATGTTCTTAAAATGGTATTGAAAGACAAAACTTTTAAAAGAATAAAATGCAACTATATTTTTAAAGTAAAAAACATGCTTTTGTTTATAATCAGCAGAGACAGTCTTTTTCTGAAGAAACAAGGACAGATTCTGATCTCTGTGATGCTGATGTAAACTCCATTGAAATCAATGCTGTTTGAGGGGATTTATACTAAGATCAGAATTTTCCCCACAATGTTTAAATCTGAGGGATCTTTAACCTACAAATCATAAAGAGGAGATTTCCAACATTTCTAAAATACACTCCATGGAAACCTTTTCCAGTTCTGTTATATTCTTGGGAGAAGTTCAGCTTTACTGTGTCTGTTCACAAAAGCAGTAAAACAGACCTCACTCCTGTAAACAGCTATCATCCTTTTTTCTAGGGAAGAAAGCTGTTTATGGGCCACTGCTGGAGCTACATTTACTTGACCGACAGCTCGAATATACAAACGTTAGGCTGCCAAATAAACAAAAATTCAGATGCCAGTAATGAAGAGAGAGCATGCATATTATAGACATAGTGCACATGTTCAAAAGCATCAGTCTATCATGCTTGGGGATTAAATCTGCGTTAAGGGGCTTTGATCTATTTTAAAAGTTAAATTAATTTGTTTCAAATGTGTTGCTAATGAAAAAAGAAAGAGAAGAAAGTAACAAAATTACAGCTGTAAATCTGGTTTATTTGATTACTTAAAAAAAACAAAACCAGAGAATGACCCTGGGTCTAGCTCCATTTACTCACTTTACGCAAGTGGCCTTCTCTTTGCTGGATATCAACAACCCTACAGTAACAAACCAAAGTCTGTAAAAGCAGCAAAGAATCCTGTGGCACCTTATAGACTAACAGACGTTTTGGAGCATGAGCTTTCATGGGTGAATACCCCCTTCGTCAGATGCATGTAGTGGAAATTTCCAGGGTCAGGTATATATATGCAAGCAAGCTAGAGATAACGAAATTATTTCAGTCAGGGAAGATGAGGCCCTGTTCTAGCAGTTGAGGTGTGAAAACCAAGGGAGGAGAAACTGGTTTTGTAGTTGGCAAGCCATTCACAGTCTTTGTTTAATCTTGAGCTGGCGGTGTCAAATTTGCAGATGAACTGAAGCTCAGCAGTTTCTCTTTGAAGTCTGGTCCTGAAGTTTTTTTGCTGCAGGATGGCCACCTTAAGGTCTGCTATAGTGTGGCCAGGGAGGTTGAAGTGTTCTCCCACAGGTTTTTGTATATTGCCATTCCTAATATCTGATTTGTGTCCATTTATCCTTTTCCATAGAGACTGTCCAGTTTGGCCGATGTACATAGCAGAGGGGTATTGCTGGCATATGATGGCGTATATTACATTGGTGGACGTGCAGGTGAATGAACCGGTGATGGTGTGGCTGATCTGTAGATATGTGGGCAGAGTTGGCATTGAGGTTTGTTGCATGGATTGGTTACTGAGCTAGAGTTACTATGGTGCGGTGTGCAGTTACTGGTGAGAATATGTTTCAGGTATGGTGTATCTCTACATCAGCGACACCATCACAGGACCTAACCAGATCAGCCACACCATCACCGGTTCATTCGCCTGCACATCCACCAATGTAATATATGCCATCATATGCCAGCAATGCCTCTCTGCTATGTACATCGGCCAAACCTGTAGGAGAACACTTCAACCTCCCTGGCCACACTATAGCAGACTTTAAGGTGGCCGTCCTGTAGCAAAAAAACTTCAGGACCAGACTTCAAAGAGAAAGTGCTGAGCTTCAGTTCAACTGCAAATTTGACACCATCAGCTCAGGATTAAACAAAGACTGTGAATGGCTTGCCAGCTACAAAACCAGTTTCTCCTCCCTTGGTTTTCACACCTCAACTGCAAGAACAGGGCCTCATCCTCCCTGATTGAACTAACCTCGTTATCTCTAGCTTGCTTGCATATATATACCTGACCCTGGAAATTTCCGCTACATGCATCTGACGAAGTTGGTATTCACCCATGAAAGCTCATGCTCCAAAACGTCTGTTAGTCTATAAGGTGCCACTGGATTCTTTGCTGCTTTTACAGATCCAGACTAACATGGTTACCCCTCTGATACTTGAAACCAAAGTCTGGTGCTGCACATTCACAGGGGCGTGTGTACTGGCATACATTGAACGTTTCCTCTTGTGCGACCTTCCTGCTCTGATCACCAGGCAAAATTCTCATCCATACTTGGACTTGTCTAACTTTTAGTATATGGCTAGTCTGAGTTGAGAGTTCACTCCACATCTGCCCCGCTTCTTCTCTTCTGCCCTGCTCCCCCCACCTCCCTTCTCTTTTAGCTGAAATCTTTGTAAGTAACCCATCCAATCCCCACAACTCTGTGGAACTAACATGACATTTGCTGCTACCACATTGTTCACACTGCTTGTAGTTCTACTTTCCCCCCCTGCCTGTGTCTGTCTTGTCTGTTTATGTTACAAGCTCTTTGGAGGCAGGGACTGTCTACTGTGGTTGTACACAACACAAGAACTAGGGGTCACCAAAGAAATTAATAGGCAGCAGGTTTAAAACAAACAAAAGGAAATATTTGTTCACACAACGTACAGCCAACCTTGCCAAAGGCTGTTGTGAAGGCCAAGACTATAACAGGGTTTAAAAAAGAACTAGATAAGTTCATGTAGGATAGGATCATCAATGGCTACTAGTCAGGATGGACAGGGATGGTGTTCCTAGCCTCTGTTTGCCAGAAGCTGGGAACGGGCAACAGGGATGGATCAACTGGTGATTACCTGTTCTGTTCATTCCCTCTGGAGCACCTGGCATTGGCCACTGTCAGAAGACAGGATACTGGGCTAGGTGGACCTTTGGTCGGACCCAGTATGGCCGTTCTTATGTACAGTGCCTAGCTCAGTGGAGCCTCATTCTTGGCTGGCCCTGAGGCACTGCCGTAATAAATCTGATTAACAATATTTGCAGAGAGTAGAGGTGAATTGGAGGTCTGGCTATGTATCCGATAAAGAGCTGATGGTAAAAGTGTGAATAAAAGCATTGAGATACCCATTCCAGTTACTTTCATGGCTGCCTCCCATAATCTGCACATCAATCCCTCATCTCTCTAGTATCTGGCACGGCACATTTCTGGCCTGGCAGTCTCAACGGTGTCCCTAAGAACATTCTGTTTACAAGCTAGCTAGTGTGTTACATACATTAACATATCGTGCACCGCTCTGCTATATCAACAATAGTGATTCGCTGTATTTATTATTAGGCAAACAATCTATAGAATTTCAGTAGGTTTCTTGCTCCGCTTCAATACACAAACACTGATCATGCTTTCCTTGGTTTGGCTGTTTCAAAATGTACATCACTTACCCTGGACCATCCATTGCATGTATAATCTCTCTACCCGCACTTTAGCCTTAGTGTACTGCACGTGGACACCACACTCAGTCTCCGAAGTGAGAGTGATTTTATCTTATATAACATATGTGCTGGCAATTTCAAGGAACAACACGGGAGAGCTGAGGATACAGCTTCCTGATTATTGGTCAAACTGGGTTCTGAGTGGTAGTTGAGTGAAATTCACCACCGTGGCTTAGATGAATCTCCACTCTTTTAAATGCATTTTAAGATGCACAGGCAGTTAACCAGGCCCTCTTCAATGGCGTGAATTTTCATCTTCTAAGTATATTTTTGTGTGACTTTTCTTTGAGCCTTGTTAGTGTTCCTTACAAAAGGGAAAGAGGGAAAAACGTGATAGGAGTCTCACCAATGAGATCTGGAGCCTATCACCCCTAGCTTGCGGATTTGACTCTGCCCCCAGACAGCTGGGACTAACCATTTGTACCATTTGATAGCTGTTTGGTGACCTATGTGAAATGGAGCTGATGGTTTCAGTCCACTTCCTAGTGGCAAGTGTCTATACTACAAAGCCACCATCACCAGTGGCGCTAATTGGTTAAACCCTCTATCAGTAGATTCATCCTGGAGGCAGAAGAATCAACATATTCTGGAGATTAAAGTACCTTCTCACCCCATTGTTGATCTCTATTCCTATCTTGGTGGAGTGGGGCACGTGTGCATTTCCACTGCCCATTGTGCCCCATGTCTCTTGCTAGAGGACTTCACTCTGCAGGGCTATTAGTCCTGTACCTGTCACTGCCACTAAATCCACTGTATAATTTAAAAAAAAAAAGTGTATGTGTGTCAGGGGAATCTCCCATGGAAATTAACAAGTATTGAAGAAATTAAAAATTGCATGTTCCTTTTTAGCTGTTAAAACCAACTGTTCAAATGTAACGTTAGATCTGGTTTATTTTAAATGTAATATAAGTGCTGGGTAGACCATAACAGCCCTACCTAGCATGGAACTTTGGAATCTGGCACTTTATAAATTTTAGATTTTTGGATCTACTTGAGCTGACAGAGCCCTTGTGTGTGTACTTATTGTGGCACAAGTACAGCATGTATGTGCAGTCAGTATTTGTGGGGAAAATCCATGTGAAATTTCTTTACTGGGCAGTGACTGCACGTGGGCTGTCAGTGCTTTGCAATGTTAAATATTGTATCCAGTTTAAATGTTTTAGGTTTTAGCTCAGCCACGTTGCTCGCTGGTCACTGAGCAAATGCTCAGTCTGGATTGGTCAAATCAAAGGCCAAATCCCACTTGCTTATCCATGTAAGCCTTCCTGTGGCCCCATCTTTCTCCTAAAGACCTGTAGATAAATTTATTCCCAGGCTCAAACTCTGTGGGCTCCCCACACCATGTATGTGAGAGAGATGCATGTGTTTACAGAGAGAGGAATGTGCCACTAGCTGAGCAAATGGATGACCAGATTTTCCCCTTCCATAAAGACATCTGTGGAAAGGAACCTGGACTTTGTTCCAAACTGTCCCATCAGAGGATTGGTGCTTGGCCTTCTAAACCCTCATGTATTGTGAGACCTACTGGGAAATACCATGGGCCTTGGGCCACCTGCACAGAGGCATGGGGTCTCCACACCATTCCTTGGACCACTTAGCACCACAACCTCAGGACTCCTGTCCCATATAGTCCCTGCTGCTGGCTACCCCAGTCCTCTGACTATGGCTCACTGTGTGCAGAATGGATTACCATTGTGGATGGGAACCTTCTGGACTTTTGGGTGGTCAATGCCCAGGAGGGACAGCAGCGTCTTCCCAGCTCATCTCCTCCCAGGAAGTCTGAATTCCCAGGTGAAAGCACACTGTATGGGGCTGCTGCTATCTTCCTTTTGCTTCCCTTTAACTGTTTGAGCAGAGAAGCAGAAGGGACTATTTGGGCCTAGCAAATTTCTTGGAGCCAAGTGATAAACCCTGGTAACAGGAAGGTTATGATGGAAATGCAATTCTGGCAGATGCTTCACTGCACCATTTTCCTGCCATCACTCTAAAAACTGTGGCAAAGGCACCCTTCTGTTTCCCCTGAAGTTTTGTGACTGGAGACGGCCTATGAAACAAGTGTTTGCTGTGCCTGTTTCCCTTCCCCAAAATAGCAGTTTCTTTTCGACCATTATTACACCACTTGGTGCCCTCTGGGTAGGGCAAATGAAATGGTTCTTTGGGATACACCCCAAACATAATTAATTTGTTTTCCTTAACAGGCCATATCTTTGGCTAGTTGTAAATAGGCATAGCTCCATTAGCATCAGCGATCTAGCCCAAAATGTGTGTATAGGTGGCAAGAGGATGCTTAGGCCAGATCAGCTTCTTACTGCAGATGCGGAGCCCAGCTGTATGTCCTTTTCCAAGCTAGCTGTCGTTTTACATCCATTTACATTTTCAAGGCCATCTCTGCAAAAGGAAAGGGCTGGACAGTTCCTTTCTAAAAACTGAGCAAACGCTGAAATTTAGATTTCTTGGCTGCTCAAATCAGGAAGGTTTAATGGGTAAGGGGGTTTGAGGGGCCTAAACGCTGGTTCCACATACGGCTAACTCTTTTCCCCACAGCGCAGTGTGCTAATGACCATCTGTATTGTTGCATTTCTGAATCAGATTTTAATTATTAATACCACATAGCTAAATTTGGGGGATCTACAGTAACTGCCCATCAGAGGACAATATAGCAAGCACTAGCCTCGTGATGGTAATTGTAAGATAAGATGTATTTCTAGCAGACTTGCATTATTGAGCTCTTTCTAGAAATTTGATTGCATTTAATTAAAAATTATTGGTTTAAATCTATTCCATATGGTTTTTCTTTTACGTATTAAAATTAAAAAGTGAATCTTCTCATCAGTCAGCTTCAATGCCCCTCACCCAATCACAAACATTCAGAATATGGTGGTTTCTGGATCATTATAATTCTATATCCTCTTCAAATTCTGTTAATTGAAACTTTAATGAAGATTTGCACTGGTTCATTCATCAAATACGTAGCCCTTCACCAATATACAGACAGATGCTAGCTACCAACACAATGCAGGTGAATATAGTGAGGACAGGAAGTGCCACATGTGTTACATATGTGCTGTGTCAAAGAAGTCAGATGAGTGAAATAAGCATCATAATAAAAGTAGGCCAGGAATTTTAAGTTAATAGCATCATGAGGTTTTCTGTGGCAGGGTTACTTCTCATATGATTCCATATTCTAAGGTTTAGGTCCCTTGAAATCCATTTTAAGAAGCAACATTTTAACTGTATATATATATATATATATATATATATATACACACATACATATACATACATACACACACACAATATGTATAATTACCCTGTTTTGAGATTAGACTATTCTGTTCTAACCCAGGGCATTATGGAACTGACTATATTGTTCATCCATTTTGATAATCCTTTTTGGGCATGGTCTTTTTTCATTTTTACAGCACTGAAATCATGACTGAAGCTCAATAAAAACTTGTTAGCAACCTGCACATCTCTGCTTCCCAAACAGCCTTCTACTGAGAAAGGGGCTATTTAGGAATGCCCAATTTTCATTTCTCCCCTAGCAGCAGAAACAGCACACACAAAAAACAACATGAAATATCATGTTCACGCCTTGACCTTGAGACTTCCTTGAACAAGTTCTGATTGGCTTTTCCCCTGGAAACAAATATGTCTAAGTCATAGCAATTTACGTAGTTCGATATTTTTACCTTAAAGAATAACCCAAAATGGATGGTATGTCTCTGATACAAACAAATGGCCCAGCTGCAAAGCAAATGTCAGTTTTGCCAATGGAAATGGAGCTGCTGAAAGGAAAATGACTAGCAGCTCATTAGTGAGATCTGACTAATGTGAGCTTCCCCAAGCAGTTAATATTTTGATTTCCTGCCCCATGCAAAATGTGTGGGAGGAGGAGATTTGAAAATACACATTTCATGAAAAAGTGAAACATGAGTGTGAAACAGCTCAGGGGGGAAAGAACAAAAGGTACATTTAAAACACGGTTGGAAGACTCATTTCGTTCACCCCAGATTTTTCATTCAGTTGCTTTTTCCTTTGTTTTCCCTGTTACCTGTTCTAACTGGAGCCAGTGGATTAAATTCCCTTCTCCTTTACGCTAGTCTCACCCCACTGGCTTGATTATAAAATGCTAATAGGGAGGTTATGGTGGAATATCAAGGAGAAGACAGATGGTCCCAAATAGAGTCGCACCAGAACAAATAGTTACAGCGAAGCTGAAAAATCACAAAATGCAACACATGCAGTTTCAGACAAACCATTTATGTAATTCATTCAGGAGTCAGAAGCTGCCAAAACTCCATAATGAAAGACTTTTAAGCAATTTAATAAATTTATAGACTGTTCAGATTAGGTCCTGGTTTGCTTGGCATTTTTTGGTCCATATTTAATTGTTGTACTTTGAAGGATAAATTAAGTACACAATGTTGCATATGGAAATTGGCAAGAATGGTGAAATGAAAGCAGAGATTCCAGGACCCAGTAAGATAGTTTGTATCTGTAATAAATTCCATTCAAACAAGAACTCAGAAATATTGCTCATAAAAAAATAGATCCACCAGAGTAAAATGATTATTTTAAATGAACTTTGTTTGACTTATGTCCTCTACCCAGAGATGATCATCCAATTCCACTGGGTTTGTTAATATGTGTTTACAAAAAGAGTTTCAATACATCTTAATTTAGTCTCTTTTCACTGATAATGGTTTATCTTGTTTTCTTCCAAACTCTTTCTTGAAAGCATTGCCTGAACAAGGAGAATAAGCCAAGCAAAACGGAGGATCTGCCTATGACACCTAACAGAGGAAGTCTTGATTGGTCAAGGCTAGCAGGTCTTACATAATAATTTACTACAGTACCTTTCTGTTTCCTGGTCTGTGGTTTGCTGCTTGTTCTCAAAGGCTGTAAAGCTGCTCATATCCACATAGCCGTCATTCTCATTAGCAGCAGATAATGCCCTACTGGGATCTTCAAAAAATTCTGTAAAAGTTCCTGCTCTGGTTGGTCTTCTAGGAGGTATTTGTATATTTTCATAATCAGAACTCACAGCTGGAATGTTCTCATAGTCGGAAGTATCAGCATTAGGGAATGAAATAGACCTAGGTTTAGTTAAGGGGAGTGGCATGAAAGGAGGTCTAGATCGATCCTCAAAGGACTCCACTCTCGACACACTCCTGCTAAAGGTTTTGGGTATCCCTTTTCTTTTACCATCCTTGTAGAAAAGAACAGTAGAGGGAGATTCAGAAGCTCGCAGCTTCCCAGTATGGGACTTTAGCTGAGGTGAACTACTCAAGCTCCTTCTGTCCAGTTCCATAATCCTAGAAGTCCCATGATAGCTAGATTCTGAAGAGGACCTTGAAGAGGAAACATTAACATCTACATGGACCTTATTTTCTGTCTTCTTCTTGAATTTGAGGGTGAGAAACCTCTTAAAAGATGATTTTTTTTTCTTAGTGTACTTATCAGGAGATTCGTTCTCTATTAAAAGTGAGGGGGAACTTTTAGTGATTGGCTTTTTGGTGATACAGGCTAGTTCAAAAGGAGGTGGTATATCAACAACTGAGGATGGTGTGGACACACCACTTGATGAAAGGTGATTCCTCTGCGAAAAGCTACCTGAAGAACCAATTACACAGGGCAAAAAGAGGTTGTCTTCTGTCCTCTTTATTCTATTGTCATCCAATGTAGAGCCATCGGTTTCTCTGTAAACAGAGACTGGTATATCTCTCCCTTCTACCGAGTAAGACCGTGGGTATAAAATAAAGCGTCTTGACGTGGTTGGTAAGGCCCTATTGACTTCCATTGGTTTTCCTTCCAATAGTGGTAAGTTATTGGTTAAATATTCAGTCAGAGAGTCATCATTTGAGGACTGTACTTCCGTTTCAGGTCCAGTTTCTTCTGGAACAGTTTCTGGCACGTAGCCAGGCACTTTCCCAGAGAGTGACCTTGTTCTAGTGACCATACTTTTTCGATCAATGGATAGCAGGTTGTTTTCAGTGTCGACAATTAGTTCTTCTCTTATGCTGTAATCACATGGAATATCTTCTAAATTAGTCTGCACTACTTCTATAACATGAGGGGTTGCATTCTCTGAGGGCATCACATAAGGATCGTCTAGAGAATCACTGGTTGTTTCTCCTTCCTCAGGTACAACAACCACTTCAGGGACTGCTAAATACTCACTAGACTCATGTTCGCTAGCACAGTCTGCTTTATGTTTGTTTTGATTATATCTAGTTAATTCTTCTGCTGTATGGTATTTATTCTCAACTGGTGCTTGTTCAGGTGGATTTGGGGAGCTTTCTTCAAAACTACTATGACTGACCTTATTGCTTTCAAGAACTTGCTCATCTGATTCAGATTCTTCCAAGACACATTCATTGTCACCACAATCTTCAACAAACACATTTGGTTTAGATTCCACTTCCAGCTCTGGCTCACTAACAGTTTGAGGGCTGGAGAGCTGGCTATCATTACCCAAAAAAGTCCTTTCCAGTTGCAAATTCTCATCTAAGTTTTCTTGGGGTGAATCAGTGACAACTTCATTGCATTCACTCTCAAAAGGAACAATTTGACAACTATCATCTATATTCTCTGCTTTCACCGCTTCTTCCTCTTTTTCAGAGTCTTCTCTAGCCTCACATGTTGTCTCTGATGTTTCCTCCTCACTCTTCATCTCAATGGTTTGGTACCCATCATCTATATAGTCTTCCCTTTCCACATTTGTTTCTTTGTCATTATCTGGACTTACTTTCTCTTCTTCAGCAGCAGCTTCATTGATAGAACCTCCCAAATCCTCTTCTGCATCAGGTTCATTTTCTTTCAGTCCTAACCCAATGTCTGTTTCTTCTTCATCAACATCATCAGGAATTATATCAGGATTTGCACAACCATAATTTACTAATTCCATTTCTGTACTCAATACAAACTCTTCATTATCATCCAGGTCACCATTGTTTGGTGGACTCACTTCTGTGTCATTGTTTGATAGCTCATCTTCTAAAGTTTGTGGCAGTTCATCATTCTCTTCTGGTGTTGGCTCATCATCTACAGGTAAATGTGTTAGAATAATGTCTTCACAGATATTGCCCTTCAAATCCTCATCTCCATTCAAAATCTTACAGTTTTCCAGGTTATACTCATTATTGTCCTTTACCAGATTGAGGTTATTAAATGTTTCCTCAGCCTCACCTTTGAAATAGTTTTTGGGGTCATCTACACAGTCCACTTCTTCATCCATATTCTTAGAAGCAATATCTTCTACTTCAAGGGCTCCTGAAGACACTTGACTAAGTGCTTCAGACCTGTCACAGTCTTTCATTTCTGTTGCTCCAGTTGAGTCTGGTTCCACAGCATCTGAAGAATCATTGTCCTCGGTTTCAGTTATTTCTGGATTACAGATCTCCTCATCATTAGCTATGCTATGATCCTCTTCCTCCCCTGATGCTTCTGCAGTTTCTAAGATCTCATTCTCTGCAGATGACTCTAAACACGGGTCGTGTGCATGTTCAAAGTCATCACAGTCTTTATCAGTCAGCTGAGCTTCAGGAACTACGATGTATTCATCACCAGCCTCAGATTCTGAGCACTCAATGTTGCATTGATTTCCTTCATACAGCTCTCCATCGGGACATATCAGTTTTCCATTTGTGACTTTATTTAAGTTATTGTTGGTATAAACACTGGATCTCCCCTCAGTGTCAGCTGAGAGTTTTGGCTTGGGAGCAATGGGTGGTTTTGGACCCCTAGACATAGAGTTTGGATTATGAATAATATCAGGCCTTGACAATGAAGGAGGAAATTTGGAAACCGCCACAGAAGAAAGATGACTGATAATCTTTGGTTTTGGTGCTAGTGGTGGTTTTGTGAAGTCTGGAAAAGAAACAAAGAAAAGCCATATTAGCAGTTTGCCATCCTGGTTTCAACAAATATCTATTTGCTGGTTTAATAGAAACATAGTGGCAGTGAAGCCACCAGAGAATCCACCCCAGTTAACTTTATTTGTTTATAGAAATTTTGACTAGAATTGTAGTGCAGCATAGCGGAAAATGGTGGCAGGAAGCACTGAACTACAACTCCCATGAAGCACTGCGGCCACTCAGGAGGACACAGTTTAATATTAGGCTGAGCCAAACAGAAACTTATCAATACAGGAATGTCAAAATTTTTAATTTCAATCAGAAATGTAGAAAAAATGTTTCAATATTTCCAAAATGAAATGTTGGGGTTTTGTCCAAATGTTTTCAGTTTTTTGATGTTCAGATTTTCAGTTAAAAATCAAAAGTGTCAGTGGAAAGAAGACACTTACAAATCTTTATTGGAACATTCAGTTCCATCATAAAACAGTCTTTCAACAGAAAAAATTTGACCAGTTCTAGTTTTAATCCATAAAAATGCAGTGCAAGCAATTTGTAGCAATGCTTTTATCTGTATTGTAGACTGCAAAAAAACAAACAAAAAAATCCAATGCTCAGTTTGTTCTGCCAGCAATTTAAATGGTTAATTCAGACTTGTAAAACTGACATGAATGTTTACCAGCACAAAATCTATTCTCCCACCTTTACTATGGTGACTGATAATGAAAAGCTGAATGATATGTTACTTGATGGTCAACTAATTTATTCACCCAGGGTGAAAGAATTTCTGAAGGCTTGGTTAAGTCTTTACATTAATTATGTAGCTGAGCTACAAGACATTGAATGGAATCCCTGTACCCTAAAATGAGAAGAGGTAATTGGTGTCAACTTAAGTTCAGTTTTCAAAATGTATAACTTCTTCAGTTGCTTCACTGTTCAGAAGACACAACAACAATGTAAATGACGATCCCACTTGGTAAGCAATTCTCTTTTATTTAAAGTACATTTTGGTGCTCATAAAAGTTGCACATGGATGGCCCTGGAAACTGAAGACCATGTTTTAGCTGAAGAAGACCATAGGACACTGCAAGCTTTTTCCAGCCCACCAATATAGATGCCAGTATGTCAGCCTGGGCTTGCTTGGCCACCCACCTATAGGGTGAGGTGGTATTTCATTATCCATGTACATTCAGCCCTCTGGTGGTATACTGCCAAAAAGAGAGCCATTTAATGCCAATTTGTGGTGAGTTTTGTGATGTAGAGACTCATTCACTACAAACTAGACTGAGACCCTCAGTTCAGGTCACACAGGCCACAGAATAGCCATCAGATGACCTGGGCAAGGCATGAAGCAGTGAGGTTGAGAAGAAAGGCTTAATATCTCATCACTATTCATATGAGCTATCCAATCACCTTTCTCAACCAATTTAATTTACTAGTTCCTTATCTGGGGGGAAAATGTGTACAGTACTAAGGTCCTATTGATACTTTAAAAGCCCATTGTTAGGCTGTATTCATCCCAGCATATGCCCATATTTCCCTGGTGACAGAAAGTTTATTCAGAGAGGGGTTGGAGCAGTTCAGGCTATCTGCAACCTCCAGTCTTTTTTGGGGGAGAGCTCTGAATTTGAGTATCAGAGACCCCAGATGGGTACCATTGACCATGCCAGTGTTCATGGCCAGTGTGACTAGCAGTTGCACTGATTCCTTTTCCTAACACTAGAACTTAAAGCTGCCTTCCCTTGTGGAACTACCCAGCAAGTTAGCAATGAACTGCAGTTTTCTAATACCCTGCACCTCAAGCACTTCATGGACACTTGCAACATTTTGTGAAAATAGAAGTTTTACCAAATGCAATTTTTTGGTGATGATTTTTAGAATGCTAAAAGCATTGTTTTGAAACACCTTAATCAGAGCCAAGAAAACTATCCTGATTAAAATCATCTTTCTATTGGGATTCCCACCAAACCCAAAGATATTCAGAAGTGAAACTGCAGAGCTGCAATATTAAAATTGTCAAATATTATCCTGCAACTTTTCGGATTCACCAAGACTTTTTCTACATTAGTGTTAATGGCCTATGTGGGCTACAAAGCATTAGGTCTCTTTGATACAATTTGTGGCAAGCTATGTGATTTGGGAAGTTTTCTACAGGGTATCACACACACTGCAGTCTTCTGAGGTGAAATGTCAGTTTCTTGCACTCTAGGTTTGCGTTTAACTATGCTGGTCATCTAGGTAAGCACCAGAATAAAGTGACTCAAGGATGGGGGATCTAGTCTGTTAATGAACAGCAGATACGTCATTCACGCCTGTATGTGGACATGTCAGGAACACAAGCCAGAGATTTACAGATGCCCTGTTCATCCCTGGAACAGGTTCAGCATGGAGAGCATTAGTGAACGTTGCTATATAGCCCTGGCAAGATGTCTCATTTCTGTAATGGAGGAGCCACCTCAATGAGGGAGAGGGGAGGAGAGCATCTGTGCCCATTCACACTGCTCCCCTGTGACTGCCAATCAGGTGGTCAATATGTGTGAGATGTGGTGGTGGTCATCGTGCCTGTGATGTAGACATATAAGCCCACTGTTACTGGACTTGAGACCCCAACCTGGGCCACTGAATAGTCAACAGATGGTGACAATTTTACCTCACAACCATCCTGGACTGGATTTGACCCAACAGCCTAGAATGGAAAGGCTCCTTATCCCATAGCCTCCATGGTGCCCCATTTTTAATCAAAAGTCATTTGAATTACTATCTCAGAATACACTGATAACTCCATTCAACAAAATAATGTTTTGCTCACAAGTAAGATTTTATATGGCACTGCTCCCAAATTTCTGCAACCAAGCTTCTGTTTCTTAAAGCACATGCATAAGTATACATTGTTATTAGATAAAGGGTATATTTGGCTTATTGGACTTTCAGAGACATGATTGGAATGTTTTTCTGAAATTCCTACCCTTGCTGCAATTGCTTCTAATATGCTGGTTCATGCTGTTGATTTGCATTCTTTGTTTTATTCATAAAACAATCTTCACAGAACCATAAAGCCACATCTTGAAGCCAATGAGATTTAAGAACTGAGTTAAAACTGAGCAAAGGATCTCAGAATTTGCCCCATAGAAATTAGAATTAGAATAAATTTGTACATTGGGTGATCCATCCCAATCTCACAGAAACCAATGAAAAATTATTACAGTACATTCTCTAATGATTTGTCCTATCTAGTTTCCCATTTCCTAAGAAGGAAACTCTATTCAAACAAAACTCCTGCTGCTGAGGTCATCAGATACATGTCTCCTGATCAGGAAGATAGAGGAGAAATCCTATCTAGAAGTCACATGTATATTAGCAAGGCCCAGACTGCCAGTAGTTCTGGCTACTTTAAGACAAACTGGATGGATATTACAGGAGTGCTCTATAATGATATATAGGTAAATAGTTAATAGATAAAATGCCAGTAGATGGCACTCAGGAATATATAGCCTAGATCCGGAATCTTGTAGAACTAATAAAACTTGTTACACAATGCAAATGGCTTCTGGCAGCTCTTTATATTGGCTTTTAATTGGGGAAATGCAAATGTAAGGGGCAAGGTCTCTGATGGTTGGGTAAAAGGAAGATGAGGAAATCCCAGCATTCTGCATGGGCAACTATTGGAGGTCATTCAACACACTTATCCTTACTTCAGCTGAGCCAGTTGCAAAGGCACTGACCGCTAAAATCAAGCTTGATAAGGGAAGAAGATTACAGTTACTGGATGCTAAGAAGGAAAGAAAAAAAAGTCTAATTTCACTTAACTGTCAATGTTGGGAGTTTTGATGTACTTTTAACATGCCACAAAATGCAACTAAATGTATAACAATGGCTGGATAACATATATGCTAGCTCTAGAAATATTATACATAGCAAAAAAACTGAGCTACATATATTCAAAGGTAAAATGACAATATGAGCACATCCTTATCAAACATTTAGTGTAGTATTTGCAGCTTCCAGTGTCCAATCTCTATGAAGATTCCTTAATACCAAATCAGACAGTTGTTCTGAAGACAAAGGGAGTTGGGCTTCTGTTATTTCCATCTTTGTCTTCAGTATCTGCATCAGAGATGTTCCTCTGCTTAGCAGTCAGAGTATAACATTCTGCAGGTGCTTACCTCCTCAATCTCCATAAATGAATTCAATCAACACATTCTGCAACTGGCATCTTTAAATGAGTCTGTAAAAATAAAAATCCACCGATTGGATTATTTCAGCTAAACGATGATCATTTTATTCACTTTAGGAATCTGCTACACCAGTGATTCCATTAATAAAAGAGAACTTTTTCTTTCCACAAATCAGATGGTCTCTGGAGAATCTCAGCATGTTGAGGGTCCATCAGAAGACAGAGGAATCGCTCTTCACCTTGATCATTCCCCCATCATTAGCTGGGCTGGAGACTTGGGTGCAGAGTGAGAGATAACAGCTCAAAAAACAAGAGAGACAACTGCCTCTCAACTGATCCTGAGATCTTTCTTCCAGTCCTCTACTTCCTTAGTTTTCATTTGAGACATCTGTGACTCAAAGGTAGTCAACTGTGTAGCCAGTTGTTTTGAAGGAGCTAGACATTCCAGGCCAAGCACAAAGCACACATATTGAAGGAGATATCTTGCCTCAGTGGAGTTGAAGAGAAATACCAATGTATGGGGGGAAATAAGAGAGGCTTAAAGCAGGTGTGCAGTAAGAAGAGAAAGCTATATAATCTCACAGTCTCCAATATAGTTGTTTTCTTCCTCTCCACACCATCTTCTGCTGCTAATAATCAGGTTGTATGACTAATAATGTCTTAAATGTTATAGACCACTGTTCACTCCAAAGCACTTTACAAACTTTTTGGAATGAAATAATTTTACCACTACCAAAGCAACCACTCCATGTATCGTTTTAGCACAGGAAGTAAAGAATACTGTGCCCAGCTGAAAATGAAGGGACACAGAATGTATCTGAATCTGGCCAGGGAACCAGGATTTTTCTATCTATCCATCTCATGCATGTTTAAGAGATGCATTTCTAGAATTACATACAAAATTCCCAAATTTTTGCCAGCTGTATGTGCATCATTTTATGTAAAGTTTTTCAGGAGTATTTAATTATTCTCAAATAATTTTCATATACACAAACTTCAGTTGTTTAAAAAATGGTGTGGATTTAGTGATTACCAGAAGAGCCCTTCAGTGGCATAACTGGTACAGTCTGTAGCCTTGTTCACAGTAATTTGCTGGTATGAATTAGCGATCAGTGGCCTAATTTTCCCACTGTGCCAGCCTTTGTTCACTTCAGGATACTTCCTCTCTCTGTTATAACTGCTCACCATGTCTCTCTTGCCCTTCACAGAGTTTGTGAAATTATTTGTTTACTTCTTTTTTTTATGTACAAATGTTTATTTTTCTTTTTAAAAAAGTATGAAATAAAAGCAAATCTGTCCCAGCACAATGGATCCCTATGAGCCTTTGATGATCAGGGCAATTCCACTTTGGGTATGTTTGTTTCTGCTTCCGTTGGACTCTGAGCCACTTAAGACAATTCTAACATAACTTATTAAAGGGCAAAAATAACATCACACCATAAGAAATGTGCTTGTTTATAAGTAATACGTATGCATGCTTATTTCAAGTTGTGAATCTTTGTGTTTGGGAGAGAGAGACACCCTGTGCCCAAGGGAAGCTGTTTGGGACCAGATGCTCTTCTAGTCTTCTCCTCCCCTCATTGTTTGAAGCTTCCTAGTTAGCCACTGTTTCTTCCTCTCCTTGACGACCTTCCTCTTGGTGAGCATGAATTCCAACAGGGCTGCATCCCTTTCACAATGCACATTAAATGGCAATCCCTGACCACCAGCTGAGTCATCAGGGAGTGAACGGCAGCTCATTACCCATCCTGTAATGGCATCCAAACCACACTGCCATCATGTCAAAGGTCCTTTTAATGATACGTAGATTTGATCATGTGTCCCTTTAGACATCTTTTGTGCTGGAGCTTGAAGGCAAGAAAAGAGAAGGAAAGTGCTCTTCAGGGTGCAGCTGTTATTGCCTGAAACATTGCAAAATGTCCATTTACTAATATTCTCCAAACCTGGTCATTCGTCAAAATGAATATGGTTTCATATTTACTGAAGGTTTAAGTAAAGCCATCAGGGACTTGGTGGACTTGGTTTGAACATCTAGTTGAATGCTGATATTTCAAGCAAAGCAGGCACGTTTGTAAATATGTTCTAGGCCAATGGTTCTTGAGCTGTGGTCTGCAGTGCTGCTTTGGTTACAAGGGTGAAGCATCCATGAGTCTTCAAGATGCTGTTAGCAACAGTCCAGGTTGTTGGTAGCTAGGATTCAGTTCAGGAGTCTTGTAGAATTCCAAAAGGCTTTTTGTGTACCACAGAAATTCAGGCACCTCTGTGTAGCCCATTTAGCAGCTCCACTTCTTATGTTGGATGTTTCTTTGGCATAAACTTGACAGAAGAAGGAGCAATGATCTCAAGTTGCAGTGCGGGAGGTTTAAGTTGGATATTAGGAAAAACTTTTTCATTAGGAGGGTGGTGAAGCACTGGAATAGGTTACCTAGGGAGGTGGTGAAATCTCCTTCCTTAGAGGTTTTTAAGGTCAGCCTTGGCAAAGCCCTGGCTGGAATGATTTAATTGGGGATTGGTCCTGCTTTGAGCAGGGCGTTGGACTAGATGACCTCCTGAGGTCCCTTCCAACCCTGATATTCTATGATTCTAAATTCAACCACGAGCAAATATTCAGACAACCCAAAACTGGAGAGTCAGCTAGCACAGAGGAAGATAGACCAAGCTGCATAGTTCATTGTTTCACAAAGTTTAAGGCCTGAAAGGACCATTAGAACATCTAGTCTGACCTCCTGCATATCACAGGCCGCTACATTTTACCCACTTATTTCTGTATTAAGCCCAATAATGTATGTTTGACTAAAGCATGCTTTCCAGAGAGGCATCCAGTCTTGATGTGAAGACATCAAGCGATGGAGACTCCACCATGTCCCTTTGTGTTCTGTTCCAGTGGTTAATCACTCTCACTATTAAAAATGGGTGCCTGATTTCCAACTTAAATTTGTCTGGCTTCACCTTCTGGCTATCTGTTCTTTTTATGCCTTTTTCCATTAGATTAAATAGATCTTTGGTATGAGTAACTTCTCCCCAGGAAGACACTTATACACTGTAATCAGGTCACCCCTCAACCCCTTTTTGGTAGATGTCATTATAAGGCATTTTCTCCAATCCTTGAATCATTTTTGTGGATCTTTTCTGCGCTTTCTAATTTTTCAACAGCTTTTCAAAAATGAGGACACCAGAACTGTATTCCAGGATCAGTCTCACAAATACCACATACAGAGGCAAAATCATCTCCATGCTCCTATTCATTACTCCCCTATTTATACAACCAAGGATTTCAGTAGCCCTCTTCCCCACAGCAGTGAACTTGGGAGCTCACGGTGAGTTGCTTGTCCACTGTGAAACTTGAATCCTTTTCAGAGTCATTGCTTTCCAAGACACAGTCCCCAATTACGTAGGTACAGCCAGCATTCATCATTCCTAGATGTATAGCTTTGCACTTGGCTGTATTAAAACTCATTTTGTTTGAATGGGCGTGGCTTAGCAAGTAGTTCAGAGCTCTCTGTCTGACAGTTCTGTCCTCATCAGTATTTACCACTCTGCCAATCTTTGTGTCATCCATAAATTTGATCAGCAATGATTTTATATTTTCTGCTGGATGAAAATGTTGAATAGCATCAGGCGCCGTACTGATCCCTGCAGAACCCCACTAGACACATCACCATTCAGTGATGATTTCCCATTGATGACTACTTTGAGATCTGTCAGTGAGCCAGTTCCTAATCCATTCAATGTGTGCTTTAGTGATATTGTATAGTGCTAATTTTTTAATCAGAATGTCAGGTGGTACTGAGTCAAAAGCCTTACAGAAATCTAAGTTTTTTTTCTCCTGCTGATGATAGCTCATCTCAATTGATTAGACTCTTGCTGTTCGTATGCATACTTCCACCTTTCCATGTTCTCTGTATGTATAAATATCTCCTGTCTGTGTGGTCCATTCTATGCATCCGAAGAAGTGAGCTGTAGCTCACGAAAGCTCATGCTGAAATAAATTTGTTAGTCTCTAAGGTGCCACAAGTACTCCTATTCTTTTTTCAGTTACCTTTATAAACCAAACCTGTAATCTTTTCAAAGAATTAAATCAGGCTTTTGACCTGGGCAGCTTCCACATTTACAAATCCCTTCCCAGAGGGACAGGGAATAAGTAGCACAAATATAACCTGAATGAAAGGGCCAGAATCACCCAAAGCAAACTCATTTTCATCTCATGTAGCCAAACACTGTAATTGCTGTAAGGAATACAGAGGATTCAGGGAAGGAAATGAAGAAACAGTGCGAGGACCAGCCTTCTAGGCAATTCAGAATCTCTGCATGTTCATGTTGCTGAAATAGTCTCTCATATCTCTCAGCACTATTATTAATATTTATGTATTTGTATGACCATAGTACGTAGGACCCCGCTCATGGAGCAGGATCCCTTTTGTCCCCGGTGCTGCACAAACACAGACCAAAAAGGCAGTCTGTGCCCCAAAGTGCTTACAATCTAAATCTAAGACAAGAGACAATAGACGCAAACAGATGGGGGAGTACAAGGAAACAGTGGTACAATATTCAGTTTGATAGGCGATGGTATGAATTCACTAGTGGTCTAACTGTTGTCACGGTTTGTGTAGGCATCATGAAAAAGGAGAGTTTGAAGGGGGGATCTGTAGGAGGATAGTGAGGTAGTTTTGACGATGTTTGCAGGGACCTTCTCCCAAGTGTGAGGGCCAGCATGGGAAAAAGCACAAAGGTGCTTGTTTGAAAATTTAACAAGCGAGCGATGGAGCCTGGCATCAGTGGCCTATCAGAGAGGGGAGCTGACATCTTAATAGTAAATGAGAGATGGTAGGTAGGGTGGGATAGGCAATGGAGGGTCTTGAAAATGAAAACAAATAACTCTTGTTTGATGTGTTGGAGAAGGCAGAGCCAGTAGAAGGATGCAAAGAGAGGGCTGACATTGTCAAAGCATTCTTTGCTGGATTCCCACAGTGGAATTCTGAGCATAGTCAATTGCTCCCCGAACACAGGGCATGGAGCAATGGAATGCTATGTCAATCACTCCCTGAACCACACTACGATGGAGCAATGGAAAACTGGGCCATGCTTTGAATCTGTCACATCATAACATTCTGGACCTGAATGAAATGTAGGAATATAGATGGGTCCCAACCTCTAGCTTGGAAAGCTCAGAGTACTATCCATTAGCATGAAAGGCAGACTGGATGTGTCTTTTCCTACTCTCCAGCTGGCCATAGAACTAATAGGAGTCTCCTAATCACTGGACACATTCTTTCTCTGTTCTTCTCCTTCCCTCTGGAGTTACCAAACCCAGCCAAAATGCTCAACTGAACCACTGTAATTTGCTTCTCAGACCTGTAATTACTGGTGAATTGATCAAGCTCCTCAGTTATGCAGCTGTGATCACAACTGAAGAAAAGATATCTGTCAATAATGGATTGTGTTAAGGGGCTAACAACATCCCTGGCTTACCTCCATTTGCCTTTAATGGAGCAAAACCAGGAATGAACTTGGCCCCATGTGCCTACGGTAAAGTGATGCTCTTGTTCAGAATAATGTTTCCATAGAAAGTGTCATCCTGAATTTGTGCGCGTGGAGGGGACAGCAAACTTTTAAAGTTCTAAAATCAGAGTTAGCTTCTCAGCTGGTCAGCCTGTTGTCAACCCCCTGCCCCCTCTGCCATTCAATAATGCTGTGTGTTATGTGGTGTATAAAGTAATCAGAGAGTGGAGTCCTAAACCTCATTTATTTCATGTCCACATTGAAGCGCTGGGTCCAAAATGGCAATTATCGTTCTGCAGGCTATGCAAACCCGCCAATAAACCAGTGTTTAATAGGCCTTGTAGATAAGCCATTTTACCATCATTCAGAATTTAGATAAATATGTAGCATATGTTGTGCAACCTGCTCTGATACATTACAGAGATGAAATTAGATGAGCTAGAGTGATTTACAAGGAAAGTGTAATTCCATTGAGGGGACACCACTTGTGTTGTAAACCACTGGAGTTGTCATCACTAGGACTCTAGGATGTACGGTAAATAACTCCAAGATGTCATTAATTTCACACCGCTGACTGCAGATCTTTTGTTGTTCTATATTTATGACATATGGGTCCCTCACTGTTTGTTTCAAACCATTTGAAATAAGTGAAAGTGACATAGGATGGGATTTTCAAAAGAACCTAAATGATTTAGGAGCCTAGACATAAAATTTTCAGTGGGACTGTGGATCCTAAGTCATTCAAAATTTTTATTCTCACTTATTAGAGTCTGTGCTTTAAGAGCCTGTCAGAATTCAGCAGACTTAGTGGGCTTAGATCAGGCCCTACCTGACTGTTTTTAAAATAAGGTCTTCTGAATACCCATTTAAGTGGCAGATCTGAATTTTAAAAAAAAAGCCCATAATTCTCTTACGTCATTTTGTCTTTTAATTGGAATGCTAGTAGCCAGGATTTCAGAGCAGATACCACTCTGCAAAGATAAAAATGCATTCTAATACAGTTATTGGACTCTGTTGTTCTGAGATAGGATCAATGGTTTATGACTTTGGAATATCAAATCAATAGGTTCCAACTTTCTCTTACTATTGAACTTTATTGTCGCAATTCATAAACATAATACAGTCATATACCATCCTACAGAGGAGCATTACTGGGGAAAGCTACAACCTAAAGTCCACATGTACCAAACTGAGTGGAAAGCCTGCTTTTAAATGGAAATGATTAATTCAAATACCAGAAGCTCTGGTCCTTAATCATGTATCGAAGTTTAGTCATCTGAGTGGTATCATTGCTTCAATGGGTTGAAAAGTTATGCACCTGCAGATATTTGCAGGACTGGGAGCTTAGACTGGATATCTAGAAAAAAATATATGTACAACATCCAAATGATCAAAACTTAATATATGCCATTAGTTTAATATCCCAATAACTAAATGGCTCTGGTGTCTCAATGAAAACTACAATTTTACTGCTACTTCCCAACAGGAAGCCCTGCCTGCAAAAATAGAGAGCTTATACCCTCCAGTCATTTCACATGCTGAGGTCCCACTGAAATCAAGAGGAGTGTTTCATGAAAGTCTATGGCAGTAGGATATGGCTTCAATTTAAAGAGCAGATATGCTGGTAGCTTCCTGCAGCTTTCTTAAAGTGGTTTCACATTTATTATATTTGATAAGAATTTTTAAAATGATACCAGGTGGTTTACATTTTTTAACAACTGGAAGTATTTTGCTTACTGTAATTTTCCTTTTGTGTGGCATGATTTCAGCTCTCACAAGGCCACTGAATAATTAGAGGAAGGATGGTCATAGAATTGGAAGGGACCTCAAGAGGTCATCTAGTTCAACCCCCTGCTCAAAGCATGACCAATCCCCAGACTTTTACCCCAGGTCTCCAAATAGCTTCTCAAGGATTGAATTTACAACCCTGGGTAATGCTCAAACCACTGAGCTATCCCTCTCCCCCAAGTGATCCCTTGTGGATTGGATTGGATTGGATAGGATGCGAGCTGGTTCCAATTTTTGGAACCTCCATGGACTTCCTCTGTGACCTTGAACAAGTCATAAGAGTAAGAACATAAGAATGGCCATACTGGGTCAGACCAAAGGTTCAACAAGCCCAGTATCCTGTCTACCGACAGTGACCAATGCCAGGTGTCCCAAAGGGAGTGAACCTAACAGGTAATGATCAAGTGATCTCTCTCCTGCCATCCATCTCCACCATCTGACAAACAGGGGCTAGAGAAACCATTCCCTACCCATCCTGGCTAATAGCCATTAATGGACTTAACCTCCATGAATTTATCCAGTTCTCTTTCAAGTGACCAAGTCACTTAATCTTGATCTGCCTCAACTCCCATTCTACAGGGATAATCATAGTTCCATTCTCCCTTTTCTATGAAGATTGTCAATGCTTTGGAGGTGTAGACTATACCCTAATATGCTAGTACAGTGCCTAGCACCATGGCTCTCTGATCTTGGCTGAGTCTACTAATTGCTACTGTAATATAAATAACATATTGGAACACATGGACTTGCATCAATTAATAAGCAAAACTCTCCCCTGAACTCAATGGAGACTTGTGCTTCACACTGATGTTCACACATTCTTCATGTTGGTGTGGATCAAATAACAATTATTGCTAATAACACAGTCTTATAAAGTAATAAGCCTGAGAGTGCTGACAGTACACATTGCTCTGAGACTGGGACCAGGCTGGAGTCCCTGTGTATTAAATTGTGTCAAGATGAAGTTTTTAAACCAATGCCAGAAAGCCACTCTTCACCAGATGGCTAAACTTGGAATGAGTTTCTCTGGCACAAAGCAGAAAGAAGTCCAAGCTGGCCAGGGAGGGTTAGGAAAAAAGAATTAAAATGTTACTTTTTGAGTGGGCAAAGAGACTGCAACCCCACCCCCATCACAATACCACCACCTGTCTAGGGAGCCTTTAGTTTGATAAAAAGAACAGGAGTACTTAGAGACTAAATTTGTTAGTCTCTAATGTGCCACAAATACTCCTGTTCTTTTTTCAGATACAGACTAACACTGCTGCTACTCTGAAACCTTTAGTCTGGTAAACACTGATTCACAGTTCCCAATGCATGTGGGTCTGACAGTGAGTGTGATTATGGCAGGAAAACCTCTGGGCTCCACGATGCTTCATCTCAAGCAGGGCACTGAATAGCCTTCATCATCTGATGGAATGAAACAAAATGGAAGAGTTGGGGGTTGGGAAAGGGGACCTGTTTGTCTCCACCAACCCCCTGGATGTGGCACTGTATTTTCAAAAGAGCTCAGCACTAGAGCTGATTGCAATTTTTCATTGACTCCCCTCCCCCCCAAATAAACGGGTCCCTGGGAAATTTTCATTTTGGCCAAAACATTCCTATCGTTCAATGAAAAACCAAACCTTTTTTATTTTTCAAAAATTGGGGTTTAGTATTTTTCTTCTGCCCCCTCTCCCAGTAGGGAAAAAAGACCAATAGAGCAAAAAACGCAATAACAAAAATTTGTATTGTCAAAAAATGTGGGAAATACCTTTTTTTTTAAGTTTTCTTTCCAAAATGTTCACCATAAACACTTCCCTTTTCTCCAGCTCTACTCAGCACCCAGCTCTGAGTGGGACCTCCGAGGTCCTGAGCACGTCTCAAAATCCGACCTCTTCATTCTCAATGGGAGCTGAGCAATTTTGAAATCTGCCCCCGAACTCTGGGCAAAGAGATTCCGCCTGGTGAAGCCGCTGCTACCGGGCAGGGTCGCTTTAGGACCTGGCTTTTTGGGACTCAGGGCAGGAGAACGGAGGAGACAGGGCCAGAGACAGACGGCGGAAACTCGTGTGTTACAATACGTGACGAGTCGGATTAAAATCCGCCTGCTCTGAGGCGCGCAATTAGGAGCGTCCTTTGCTTGCATCAGGTGCGTTCTAGGCGGACAGTCCCTGCTTGTGGCAAACGATGCTGTGATCTTACAGGTTCAAAGTGTCTCGTTTATGTCACATGTGCTCAGGCCCCCCAGCCCCCCCAGCCAGCACTTCGCCGCCGAGGGAGAAGAGAAAGGACCCCCCCCTGCCCACTTTACTCCAAACCGCAAATCTGGTCACAAAGTCAACCGCAGTCAGGCAGGACCAGGGTAACAGACACCGCAGTGAAGCACCGCTCCTCCCTTCTCGCAGCCCGGCTACGCGCCGAGGAGCAAACGGGGCAAGGCGGGGGAGAAAAGTTGGGTATCTCCAAGTTGGGTATCTCCAAGTTGCCGCCAAATCAGCAAGGAGCGAAACGGGCCCTTAAGGCTCCAGCATCAGGGTGTCAACTTTCCAGCCTGGCAAAGAGTTTCTCACATCACCCAGCCACCCTCCCCGAGCCTACAGCGCATTTCTCTCTGTGTGTGTGTGTGTGTGTGTGTGCCAGGCAGCTCCCGGCTAGTGATTAACACAATCCACCTTCCAACCACCTACTTTTCTAGTGCACCCAGGCGAGCGGCCCCACCCCCTGGCTTGAAGTGCTTTCCGTGCTATGCAGGGTACAGTTCGGTTCAGTGGCTCTCAGCGCCCCACTGCAGGAACTGCTCCACCACCCACCCCCTGCAGCCCTCCGCACTGTTTGGCAGGTTTCACTGGACCAAGGCACCCTTTATAACCCGCATCTTGAGCAGACCAGGACCGGGCCATCATTTCGGAGTGGAAGCCAATGCGTGCCTAGCCTCCCGGCCGCCACAAGCCCCTTGCCCCTGATTTGCCAGGGGCCAAACACCACCAAGAAGGAAATGGGGGTGAAGGGCTAAAGAAAAGGAGAGAGAGAGGAGTGGGGGAAGGCGCAGCGCTCTCCCCCTTGGTTGTCCTGTGGCCATGCAGAGCACAGCCCTGTTACACAAGAGCTGCGCTCAACTTTAGCGAGGCAATAATCTCCCATTGGAGCAACTTGTGCTGGCGAGAGGAGACACTGCACCCGCTCAGCGTGGGTCAGGTGTCCCCCCCCAGGAGTGAGCCCTTTGCCGCCCCAGACCCCCCGGTTCCCAAGCCCCATCAGGCCCCCAGGAGCCGGCACTCACCTGCGTTGCTCATCTCCCCCAACTTTCAGGGCTCCCGCCCTCAGATCATGGTCCTGCACGCCTGGGTCGGGCGCACCTCCTTCACCCCCGAAGCTGGGGCGGGGGCCGGTGTGGGGCTGAGAAGGGAGGGGAGAACTAGTCAGCAGTGGCTGGAGCCCTCTTTGGCTGGGGGGGTGGGGGGGATCGGGAGATCACTGCCGCTAGCAGCCTTCGCCCTGCCCCATGCTTAGCCTGGCGAGGCAGACTGGCTGCAGGCAGCTGGTCGGGTCCCGCTCTGATCGCAGCGCACTGGCCCCGGCTCGCCACCGCCTCCTCCTCACAGGCATTTCCCTTCCTTTCCTGCAGAGGAAGCCCTTTGGCTCGCTCAGGGATTGAAAGCTGCAGTGAAACAAGGGGGGTGTGTGTGTGGGGAGAGCACGGATGCCTAACAAACAGATTTAAAGGGACAGCAGCTGTTCTGTCTCCCACCCCCTGTATGACACACACACACACACACACACACACACACACACACACACACACACACACACACACACACACACGAGTTCAGGATCTTGCATACGCTCCGGGAGTGTGAATGGGGCTTGCACAAGCGGGGGGGGGGGGCGCGGGAGAGGCTTCTCCTCCCTGGCTGAGTTTGGAAAAAGAAAGCAGGAATGTGGAAGTTTATGCATGAAGCTAAAAGGCCAGGGAAGCCGGCACTCTGGGCCGTTCCTCCCCAGGTCCTGCAGCCGCAGGGTGCGGAGGATTGAACGAGGATCGCAAAGCAGTGGTTGTTTCCCAGACTAGCCCGGGATGTGCGGTCCCGTCCCCCCCCCGCGGGCAGAGAGGGTGGCTCACCCACCTCCCCTGGAGCCCAGAACGGAGCACGTCCCCGCAAGAAGAAGCAAAGAGTGTCTGTGTGAAACGATCGGTAGCCACCGGGCGAGTGTGTGGATAAGGGGCAAGTGACAGGGCGTGAAAGCCAGAGAGGAGTTGCCCGCACAAAGCTAGAGCAGCCCCTGCCCCGACGCAAAGGCATTTTAAAGGAAAGGTTTGCGTGGTCTCCCCCTTTTTTTAGCCAGCCCTGCCTCCGTCTCTGTGATCAGCCTTTTCTGCGCAGAACTAACGGGGGAGACAGCAATTCTCCCTCTTCTTCCTTCCTTCCTTCCCACCAAACGTGTGTCTGTGTCCTGGCTCTAAACACGCCGTGAATACGTCTGCGCCCCCCCCCCGCTCAATAGTTGTGGGGTTTGCAGTAAACTTTGCAAAATAGAGCCCTGATCCTGCAGTCTTTACTCAGGAGAGTAAGGATTACTCGTGCGAGTGAGTTCTGTCAGCTCGGGTCCGGGGTTCTTACGGCTACTAACTTCAGTACAAAGCTTCAAGACCTTGGCGTGGTCCCCCACTGTCCCCAGGAATTTCAAAAATAAATCCCTGGGGCTAGAAAATGTCCATTCTACAAAGGTGAGAGATCCCCCCTCCCAATCTGGTAAACTCACTATTATGAATTTATGTGGCTGAGAGAGGAAACGCTGGTCTGTTGACCTCTTGTAATGGCAGGATCATCATAGACTGCAGCTCCATGAGCCAAGGGGTTCGTTGTGCAGGTAGGTGCCTGCTATAGCCCCATTCACACCTACAGGTCTCTGCACTGGTGCAACACAGAGCAATCTGTCTGGTCCCAAAGATGGCTGGGTCTAACCTGATTTTACTGAGCAGCAGAAAAGTCAGATGTAAGATTGCAAAGTGAGAAGGTCAGCATACTTGGCCCTAGGATATCTTACAAGTGACATAAATAGTTTATGCACTGAAAGGATTATTTGTGTTTGGTGGTTTATGTTAGAAGACAAGTAGTATTACTAAAGGTGGTTTATCAGTGAGTTGATGGTGTACAGCAGCTTTATTTGATGCAGCATTGTTTCATGTTTATTTTATTATAAAGCATCTAATAACAAACATCATTATTATCTGCCAATTTATAATACACAGCTGAAAAGAGAGAGACTAAAGACATTCCAAAGCATTCTTCACTGTTGCTTCCTTGGGACTGATATTAAACAGATTTCACTCTAAACAGGTATAGGTAACAGGAGCAAAACAGTTAGGACTAGACTTGTGTTGAGTGCTCCTTGGCCACTGTGGATAATCTGGCCTTGCACTGCGTTCATCACTATGGTATCTGACCAGGGCAGGCCCTACTCCACCTAGTCAAATCAAATCAATCTAAGAAATGTTTCCAGAACCATCAGTTTGTGTGAATCCAAAGTGTCTGATCATCTAGGGCAAAATATGGAACCTGAAAATGAGCAAACTGAATACTTGCTTTTCAAATAGCACTCAGGTTGATTACAGAGCAGAATGTCTGGCATTTTTGCAAGAAACTAAAAACGTCAGAAAAATGCTAAATACGAACCTACATAAGAAGAAACTGGGAGTGGAAATTAAGGCCAGGGACATGACGAACAGCCAGGGTATGTCTACACTACAAAATTAGATCAGTTTTATTGTAGTCAATTTTTAGAAACTGATTTTATACAGTTGATTGTGTATGTCCACACTAAGCACATTAAATTGGCAGAGTGCATCCTCACTACCGTGGCTAGCATCGACTTGCAGAGCAGTGCACTGTGGGTAGCTATCCCACAGTTCCTGCAATCTCCATCACCCATTGGAATCCTAGATTAAGCTCCCAATACCTGATGGGGCAAAAACATTGTCGTGGGTGGTTTTGGGTACATGTTGTCAGGCCCCACTCCCTCCATGCAAGCAACAGCAGACAATCATTTCATGCCTTTTTTCCTGGGTTACCCAGGCAGATGCCATGCCATGGGAAGCATGGAGCCCACTCAGCTCACCGTCACCGTATGTCTCCTGGGTGCTGCTGGCAGACGCGGTACAACATTGCCACACAGCACCAGCTCCTTGCCTTTGCTGCAGATGGTGCAGTAGGACTGATAGCTATTGTATGTCTCTTGGGTGTTCCTGGCAGACCTTGGTGAGGTCAATCAGGGGTGCCTGGACAGATATGGATGCCCTCCTCCTAGAGCACTGAATGGGAGCCAGAGACTCCAGGTCATTCTCTTCTTTAAGTTTCATCTCATGGAGATTCAGTCCTGCCTGGAATATCATGTGAGCTGGAGGTTTCTGCCTCAGGCTGCTCTCCCAGCCAGCAGCACCGTGCGGTTGCACCTACCCCAGCCTACCCCTTGCTCCCGTGGCTCATGAAGCCTAGACAGTAGTAAGGAGCAGTTCGACTATAGGCTGAGCAAGTGCAGAATGGTGGTAGAATGTGCCTTTGAATGTTTAAAAGCTCTCTGGTGATGTTTGCTGACTAGGTCAGACCTCAGTGGAACCAACATTCCCATTGTTATTGCTGCTCGCTGTGTGCTCCATAATATCTGTGAGAGTAAGGGGGAGACTTTTATGGCGGGGAGGAGGTTGAGACAAATCGCCTGGTGTCCGATTTTGAGCAGCCAGATGCCAGGGTGATTAAAAGAGCACACCAAGGCGTGCTGCACATCAAAGAGGCTGTGAAAACTAGTTTCATGACTGGCCAGGCTTCGGTGTGACAGTTGTGTATGTTTATCTTTGATGCAAACCCACCATCTTTGTTGATTTTAATTCCCTGTAAGCCAACTACCCTCCCCCCTTTGAAATAAAGTAACTATTGTTTTGAAACCATGCATTCTTTCTTTATTAATTAAAAAAAATGAGATAATGGACAAGGTAGCCCAGGTGGGATTGGGGAGGAGGGAAGGACAAGGCCACATTGCTTATTGTAGCCACATTAAAAATCAAACTGTTTGAATAGCAGCCATCTGTTGCTTTGGCCATTCTCTGGAGTGGAGTGGCTGGGTGCCCGGAGCCTCTCCTCCCCCCTACGTTCTTGGGCGTCTGGGTAAGGAGGCTATGGAACATGGGGAGAAGGGTAGGCGGTTATACAGTGGATGCAGTGGGGGTCTGTGCTATTGTTGTATTTCCTGCAGTTCCAACATAAGCTTCATCATGTCCATTTGCTCCCCCAACAGATGCTTCATCATGTCTGTTTGCTCCCGCATTAGCCTCAGCATTGTGTCCTGCCTCCGCTCTTTGTGCTCACTTAATTCTTTCCTGGCCTCTGCCACTGAATGCCTCCATGCATTAAGCTGTGCCCTATCAGTGCTGGCGGACTGCATGAGCTTGGAAAACATGTCCTTAAGAGTGCGTTTTTTTCATCTTCTAATCTGTGATAACCTCAGGGATGGAGATTATGGGGGAGCATAGAAACATTCTACGCTCTACGATTCTGGGGGGACTGCATGGTCACCTGTGCTGCTAAGTGCTGCTGAGTTTGTCATGCTGACCAAACAGGAAATGAAATTCAAAAGTTTCTGGAGCTTTTCCTGTGTACCTGGCTAGCGTAAAGGAGTTCAAAGCGCTGTCCAGAGCAGTAACACTGGAGCACTCTGGGATAGCTCCCGGAGGCCAATACTGTTGATTTGTGTCCACATTACCCCAAATTTGACCCAGCAAGGTCAATTTTAGTGCTACTCCCCTCACCGGGGAGGAGTACAGAAGTCGATTTTAAGAGCCCTTTAAGTCGACGGAATGGGGTTGGTTGTGTGGACTCATTCATATTAAAATCAACCTAACACGGCTACATTTGACCTAACTCCATAGTGTAGACCAGGGTCCAGAGACTGTAGTTATCAGGTATTCAAAGCAGAAATGGTTTGAAAAATGTCAATTGAAACACATTTTTAAAGGAAAATGGCCTTTTGATTCAATAGCAATTTTCATGAAAAAAATCAACTTTTGTGAAAAAGTGGTTTTTGGTTGGAAAAAATGGAAAAGGAGCACCAAATTTCTTTAGGTTTTCAGTGACTGAAATTTTTTGCTGAAAAAAAGCAAGAAAGTGTTCTTCTCAAAATGTTTCATGGGAAAAAGAATTGGTTCCTGATCAGTTCTTTTAAAAAAAGTTTCTTACTATTGAGCAATGTCAACCAACTGATTTGCAGCAGATTTACTCTGAATCAGAGGAATTCATGTCATTAGCTTGGTTATCAGATTTCATTTGGCATATTTTTAGTAAATTTAAGAGCTGTGCTCCTTATTATTTTTCCAGTATTCATGCAAAGAGAACTTGTTCAAAGGGAAACAGGCAGTTTCTACATATTGTAACACACAAATGGAGATTTTCTTATCCTGTTTTTATAGGAGATGTCCACTGAAGCAAGCTTGGGTGTGGTTATACTGTGCATAACTAATTCTGAGCAGCAAAGGTCCTAACTTGAGCTAGACAGATAATGGACAAAATATTTGACAGATATTTTATTTGAACAATGTTGGAAAGTTAATAGAACAATCGGTGTCACAAATATTAGACCACCAAGTCTCATAGAAGCTTCTCCAACACAGCTTGTCCAAAGTTCTCTTCACCCATAATGATTTGCATTTTTCTACAGGGTAAAGAGAAGCCAGGAAAATTCACAGATCTCTGTCCCAAATCTCAACAGCCTTTCATGGAGAGTGTGATTGAACTGTCCCTCTCTCTGTTTGTGGAACCAGAATGGATATTTCTCACCTACATCTGAGTCTCTTCAATTGGTTTTAACTCTGCAGTTGGTTCAAGAGGGCCAGCAAATATGTCCTCCAGTCACAGAGCCCTGTTTTTTAGAATTTGAAAGGATCCTGTCCAGGTTAAAAGTGACTACAGTTGTTGCTGTTTTTTTCGGGGGTAGGGGAGGATGTGATTAATTTGTTAATTTTCATAAACAAATAATGACATACCAAAAGGTAAATGACTTACAGCTTGTCTATATTACTAGATATCACGCATTTCTCAGGATATCCAATAAAGTTGTGCAATTACACAACTTTACAACTTGTCAAAGCTCTAAGACCAGATAATACAAAATCAGGCCATTTTGCACAGCCACAGCATGTTAGGGTGAGGGTAACAACAACAATAAAAGACATACACAAATAGGCACCAAAAGGAAGTAGGGGACTAGAAAGGTGGGAAGAGGGAAAAGCAGAGAGGTCAGGTGGAGTGGAAGTTTGGCTTTATTTGAACTACCCCAGCATTCTTTATTCAAATGTATCAAGAAACAGGGTCCAAATTTCTTTGAATTATGTAATTGCTCTCTACATTGATAAGCTAGTCTTTCTTCCGCTGAGAATGCAGACAGGTCTGAATACTGCTGCTCTATTCTGGGCCTACGCATACCCCTCTATTTTTGTAAAATCATGCACCAGGGCATCACTGGGGCCCTCAAGCACCAAAGTCTTTCTGATGGGGTAAACCCGGTGTAGTAGGCACATAACCTAGGATATCAGTTTCATCTGAGGTTTTATTGCTGACCGTAGGTGACTCGTGCCTCTCTATATTCGGGGGGGGGGGGGGGCACAATCTAAAGGGGAGGACACATGACTGCCCCACATGTCTCCTTTGCCCAGTGACCCACTGCCTTGTGCCCAGCCTGGGGCTGCTGCACTCTCCCCACCCAATGTTACCAGCTGGGCTGGGGAGGGCTCTGTCCTTCTCCCCCTGTGCCCCAGCCCCAGCATGCTCGGCTGCTCTCCCTGGCAGCCGGGCCTGGGCAGGGAGTGGAATGGAGCCACTTTTCGTGCAGCTGAAGGTCACTGCTCCAGGTCACTGCTCTGTGCAGCGCAGCATCTGCCTGAGACAGCCTGGCTGGGGAGATGGTAGGGGTTGCCCGCTCCATGCCAGGTCCTGGCTGCTGGGGACAGGGGATGAGTGAGCTAGAAATGTGCCAGAGGGGAGAGTGGACTCCGGCTTGCATGGCCCCGTCCCCTGCAGCTGAGCCCAGGCAGGGGGCGGCCGCCACTGCCGTCTCCGCAGCCTGGCTCTCTCAGGTAGCTGCTCTGCTGCACAGAGCATCAACTCAGAGCAGCCAGCAGGAGATGTGACTAGTTCCACTCCTTCTACTCCCTGCTCAAGCCCTGCTTGACAGGGATGGGCAGAGGGTGCTGGGGAGCAGGTGCAACAGGAGAATGACAGAGCCCCTCTGCCTCCAACCGCACTGGCAGGCCAAGCAGCAACCTGCGGGGGCACTTGACCCCACATTCCCCCCACCCACGCATTGTCTATGTCTGAGGCCAAGCACTACTTTCATCCCTGTGTCCACCTCTTCCCACAGCTTTCTGGCTGCTGGACAGCCCCACAGCATATGCGTCAGGGTTCCTTTTTCTTTACTGCAGCACCAACAACCATCAAAACCCGAAGCCCCTGTCTCGCACAACCTCTGTGGGGTCCACTACATTTTGAACAGAATCTTTTGCTGTATTAGGTGTAGCCTGAGATCTGCAGAAGTGTTTTTAACATTCCATAATATGCTCTGCCCCTGGAGTTCTTTTAAGGGCTGTGATAACTCCCCTTCACACATTTTCACAAAGAACTCCAAAGTAATGGAGTTCCTCTTTCTCAGTGGACATGGGCCTGGTGAAGTTATGAAGCATTCCCAAATTTTCCTCTGGCAATCCTAGGGCATCTGGACCAAACTGATAATGTTAGCAAGTGTTTGAATTGTTAAGTACTGCCACTCCACTGAGGGTGGAAGGTCATATCATTGCTTTAGAGCAGTTGTTCTCAACCTGCGGGCCATGTTCGGTGGCCCCATCAGCACACGGTTGCAGCCCATATGACACCCTCAGAGCCATACAGGTATTGTACCTATTGTGTGGAAGCGGCGCCCACATAACACACAGAGAGCTGCTTATGCGGCCCGCAGTGGTAAATAGGTTGAGAACCACTGCTTTAATCTTAGAAAAGACACAAAGCCCTTATTGCTGACTAACTGGGAAAGCCATATGATGCTGTTGCTCAGTCAGTTCTTCCAAATCAGGCTGTTTCCCAACTTGTAAGTCTGGGTTACTCCAGTTACGTGCTTTATCATGATGGTGAGAATGAAACTGGTACCTCTTAGCTAGGATAGCCCAGATACTTTGTGCAGCCATCACCGCAGGCACCTTCTTTTTGGCTGATGGAGAAAAATAGGAACCAAGCAGATCCACAGGGAGAACTGGATTTATTAATACTCATTGAATTTCCACCCATGTGGGAATAAGGGTGTTAGCATGCTGGGACCAATTTGACATTTGTGACATGATAAAAGCATAATAGTAATTTTGGAAGTCCCTTGACTATAGGGAGCTGGTGTTTTTTAAGTGATAGTTGTGGATATTGACCAGAGCCCCACAGAAGGGCTCTGATAATGTTACATTTTCTAAATTAAGACAGAAGGATATTATATGTATGTATTTGTATATATATAAAACCTATGTATCGCTAGTTATTTGAGAGACTACAGGATCTGAGTTTATCTTCACTAGTTTATTAAGATTTCTTGGTACTTTTATACCTAGGAACTTATTTGCGTCAGTTTGTCCTATGGAAATTCCATTAAGAAAAAGCCCCACTACATGACAACAGGGAGATTTCTAATGGTTCCAATTTTTTTCCAGTGTATTTTGTAACCAGGTATTTCTCTGAATTTTTGAATTAGTGATAGGAGAGTTGGAATAGTGGCTTCTGGTTTGCGCATACACAAAAAGGTGTCTGCACACAACGTCACTTCATACGCCATGGAACCAAGTTGAGTGCCTCAGATATCTGAATGAGTCTGTATAGCTATTGCCAGGGCTCTAGAGCCAAATCAAAAAGTGATGGAGACAACAGGTATCCTTGCCTGGTGCCCAGAAGAGGATGGAGGTATCCCAGGTCACATTGTTGATTGTAATGCAAAAGGATAAGTGAGACTATAACAGTTGGATCAGGAGCTAAATATGAGTCAAAATCCAAATTCTTGTAGGGTATGAAACATAGACCGCCAGCCCACTCTGTCAAGCACCTTTTCCATCTCTAAGGTTAATATGGCTTATGGTTTGGGGTCATCATATCGCACTGATAAAATGTCAATAAGTTGCCATTTGATGAGAATTGATATGCATGTCCCCAAAGTTATACAGTATAAGCTTGGCGCACCAGAGATAACCTAAATCTGTAAGTAAGTTAGTAACAGTAACTGGATAACTTCATCAATGCAGGTGGGGAAAACATAACAACTGGGAAGTAAACCTGGGATAAAACAGAACAGGTACTCAAGCTATTTAAAGAACAGGCTATTTAAAAAACATTCTGCATCTTGTGGCTTTTGGACCAGATGCACTTCTTCACCTGGAAACTTCATACAATATTTGAGCCCTTGCTACTTGGCAAGTTTCCTTGATCATTTACAGGCTGATCTCTGTTTTACCACATCTTTTGCAAAGTCTTGAAAAATCATTATCTTATTTTGTGGCATCCCCCCAAACATGATAGCATTATTATTTCTTTTACGGTAAATCTTAAAAAACTGACAATCTGTGCACAAGGTTTGGCATTTGAGGCTGGGTTAGGAGCCAGGGATCTAGGAGCTCTCTCTAAATCAAATTTAAAATCATTTGGCAGACTGAGCACTTCTGAAAGGAGCTGGTGAACTCATTGTAGGGGGTTGCCTTTCTTTGTTCCGTCACATAATCCTATAATTCTCAAATTATTGTGGTGAGACCTTCCTTCAAGGTCTGCTACTTTAGATTTAAGAGAAGCTAAGTTTGTGAGGCTTCTCTGCACCTGAACAGAGAGCCCTTGTACCTGATCTCCCCCCCCCATTATATTCTTCCTTCTGCTTCATTCACCCATCTGTCAGTGCTTGTAGAGAGGAGTTAATCAAGGTAACAGTCAGTTGTCTTGTGGCCTTGATATCTACTGTGCCTGCAGCAACTTTCTCCAGCATGGTCATCATAGACACAGTGCCTTCAGCAGCCAGCCATCTTGCTCAGGGGGTGCATGGTCTCTGTTCTCCTTGTTTTTTGGCAACTTGTAGAGCTCCCACTAGACAAACCTTTGCCTGCTGAGATTTTGGGGGTAACTATTCCTTTATTGCGAGGGGGTTTGGTCAGGGCCCTGGACTCTGGATGAAAATGGATATTAGCAGATATCTCAGGAGTGCAAGACATCTGTTCTGCTATTCTGTACAGCACCCCCTGGAAACCAGTAAGAATCAACACATTAATTTCAAGCTTCTTGGGAGCTAATTCTAAATTACTGTGAGAGAAGAAATAATTTTAAAAGTTACAAAAATATGTGTTGTTCTTTAATATAAGAAAAGATGAACATATAGTCCAGATCGCTTCAAACAATAGGTGTTCTTGCCTGTTTTTGCAAGAGTAGAGTGCAGAATATGAGACTTATAATACAAAGCCAGGTTCCATCTCACTAATATGTCAGTTTCTCTCATATATTTTCATTTAACTTATGTTAAGAGGGAAGATGCTGTGTGACGATTATAAAGCAAAACGGAAAGAGCTGCTTTCTTCTAATGCTGAACAAGGAACTCCTCTCTCCCAGGTTCTTGCTTTTGACAGGAAACAGTCTTTAAAAGCAATAGGACTGGTACTTTAATGCCCTCACTCCATGGTTTTATTTTACGCCAGTGAAAAGTGGGTGTAAAATGCCACCAGATCAGAATGGTAGTGGTTTACCCACGTGTTGCACCGATGTAAATGACTACGGAAGATGCAAGGCAAAGGAGAATCAGGCTCAGTGCTCTAGGACTGATTCAGAGAAATACTTAAGCAAGTCCTTATATCTCTCTACAGTTAAGCATGTGTTTAAATTGCATTAAATCCTATGGGACTCAGTTCCAGAAGGTGCTCAGCACTTTGACTCCAATCCAGCAAAGCACTTAAGCATATGCTTAACTTTAATACAATATGACTCTTCTCATGCTTAAACTGGCACGTGCCTTAGAGCTTTGCTGAACATTGGCCTTATTTAACAGTGCCTTTGAGAGCTGAACCTTAGAGATGTTGAGTGCTTCGAACAAGGTGCTGAATGTCCTCAACTTCCATGCACTACAGCAGGGGTCGGCAACCTTTCAGAAGTGGTGTGCCGAGTCTTCATTTATTCACTCTGATTTAAGGTTTTGCGTGCTGGTAATACATTTTAACATTTTTAGAAGGTCTCTTTCTATAAGTCTATAATCTATAACTAAACTATTGCTGTATGTAAAGTAAGTAAGATTTTTAAAATGTTTAAGAAGCTTCACTGAAAATTAAATTAAAATGCAGAGCCCCCCCGGACCGGCAGCTAGGACCCGGGCAGTGTGAGTGCCACTGAAAATCAGCTGGCGTGCCACCTTCGGCACACGTGTCATAGGTTGCCTACCCCTGTGTCATAAACAGATAGTTAAGGGTTAATGCCTCTTTTACCTGTAAAGGGTTAAGAAGTTCACCTAGCCTAGCTGACACCTGACCAGAGGAACCAATGAGGGAACAAGATGTTTCAAAAGGAAGGAGGGAAGTTTTCCTTTGTTTAGAGTTTCAGTTTCAGCCGGAGTGAAAAAGATCAAGGAAGCAGCCTCTTATCAGAGTAGTAAGTTTTAGAAAGGGATAAATAGGTTTATGTTTATTTTCTTTGTAACTTGTCTTGGTACCATTAAGGGAATTATCAAATTTGGGTATTCTTTTTGTGTATTAAGATTTTTGCCCAGGGGAACATCCTCTGTGTTTTGAATCTGTTGTCTGTAAAAGTAGCTGGCATGCTAATCTCTCCCAGAGGATTTTCTTTTACCTTTCCTTTCTTTAATTAAAAGCCTTTTTCTTAATACCTGATTGATTTTTCCTTGTTTTTTAGATACAAGGGGGTGGATCTGGACTCACCAGGGATTGGTGGGGGGAAAGGAGGAGGGATGGTTAATTTCTCCTTGTTTTAAAATCCAAGGGGTTTGGATCTGTGTTCACCAGGGAGTTGGTGAAGTCCCTCAAGACTACCCAGGGAAAAAGGTAATACTTGGGGGTGGTGGCAGCGATACCAGATATAAGCTAGTAATTAGGCTTAGAAGTGTCCAAGCAGGTCCCCACATCTGTACTCTAAAGTTCAGAGTGGGGAAGGAACCCTGACACCCTGCACTACAGTGAAAGCTCTACAACCCTGGGCATCTCACAAAAAGCACCCAGAACCTCATAGACTGGGCTCTTGGGTAGCAATCAATCCAATTGTTATTGAACTTGGATCCCTGTTGGTTCATATTGGGTTAAAATTGCCATTAATAGGTAATTCTGTATTTACTAATTTACCAAATAATTTATTTTTGATCAGTTTATTCTAATTCTTGAATCAGAGAACTCAATTCAATGGGAAGTTAGGCTACAATTCAGGAAGGGAAAAAATATTCCATGTAGCGGTTTCCATCTTAAAAGATCTGAAACTGTTGCAGCAAGCAAAAGGCCCACGGTCTTTTTATTGTCAGTTTAAAAAATAATCTAGGGTATAATTACCTATACCAAAGACAATGAAAAGATTTAAGAGCTTTATAGCTAAATGCAAATAAGAATCATAAAACTGCTTACATTTGTCTGTGTGTTTATTTATTTTTTTGGCCCCACACCAACAAGCAAATGCAGAAGAGAATTAACTGGATTAGCCTTTACTGTTAAAAATAAAAGGACTGAAAGGGTCCTGCCATAAGGGCAGGAGACTGGACTCAATGACCTCTCTAGGTCCTTTCCAGTTCTAGAATCTATGAAAAAAATGTGAACACGTTCAAGGAACAATGGTGGGTCAAAACAGGCTTTTAAAACCACCAAAAACCTTTTCTTTACACCCCCCCTTAAAGTACAATGAAAAGAGATGGTGTGTGTGTGTGTGTGTGTGTGTGTGTGTGTGTGTGTGTGTGTGTGTGTGTGTGTGTGTGTGTGTGTGTGTGTGTGTGTGTGTGTGTGTGAAAAATAGTAAACATTTCCCTGCAAGATTTGCAATCCAACCACTCTGGCCTTGTGTTAGTGGATGAGTACCTGAGTGAAATTGACTAGAAACAAAAGTGAAACTGACTAATCCATTTTCATTGCCCAAGCCAAAGAAATGCAAAAGGTAAACAAATGAAGTAACAGTGAAAACTAAATGAGATTTTTATAATTACTTTCGGTTTAATAATCTAAAATTCTATTAAACTACTCTGTGATCTAAACAGGAGTACTTGTGGCACCTTAAAGACTAACAAATTTATTTGAGCATAAGCTTTCCTGGGCTACAGCCCACTTCATCCACGATAGCTTATGCTCATATAAATATGTTAGTCTCTAAGGCGCCACAAGTACTCCTGTTCTTTTTGCGGATACAGACTAACAGGGCTGCACTACTCTAAAATCTGCAATCTAAGTGTCCTTTTGGTAAGTCTGACTAGCTTTAAATTGCTCAAACCAGCCAAACAGTTGAGCACATACTTAATTTTAACGTGAGCAGTCCTATTTACTTCAGCAAGGTTACTCACATGCTCAAGTACTCTGCTGGATCAGGACTCTATAGCAGTGTGGAGTTCTTTTATTTCCTACCATTGTCAGATTACCATAGACTACCACTGTTCTTGCCATTTTAATGAAGTTCCAAGACCTTCATCCATCATACTACACTAACTATGCATCCTAATTGCTATTTTTAAAGCTTCTCTGTACTATTACAGATGGGGTTACTTAGGACGAGATCTACTTCATTGTAAGCAGCCTCCTGTGGGCATTTTTCATAGTCTTTCACCCTGACGCTTGCACTTCATTAAAGAACATAAGAAGGCCCTACTGGGTCAGACCAGTATCCTGTCTTCTGGCAGTGGCCAGTGCCAAGTGCCTCAGCGGGGATGAACAGAACAGGTAATGATCAAGTGATCCATCCTCTGTTGCCCATTCCCAGCTTCTGGCAAACAGAAGCTAGGGACACCAGCCCTGTCCATCTTGGCTAATAGCCATTGATGGACCTATCCTTCATGAACTTATCTAGTTCTTTTCTGAACCCTGTTATGGTCTTGGCCTTCACAATATCCTCTGGCAAGGAGTTCCACAGATTGACTGTGTGTTGTGTGAAGAAATACTTCCTTTTATTTGTTTTAAACCTGCTGCTTATTAATTTCATTAGGTGACCTCTACTTTTTGTGTTATGACAAGTAGTAAACAGCTCTTCCTTATCTACTTTCTCTACACCAGTCATGATTTTATAGACCTCAATCATATCTTCCCTTAGCCATCTCTTTTCCAAGCTGAAAAGTCCCAGTCTTATTAATCGCTCCTCATACGGAAGTCATTCCATACCTTTAATCATTTTTGTTGCCCTTTTCTGAACATTTTCCAATTCCAATATATCTTTTTTGAGATGGGGCTTACATCCAATAGCATCCCTTCCACTGTTAGGGTGTAAAGAGCCACAGAAATGGCCAAAATAAACTCTGGCAGCTACACTAAGAATACAATAAGTTCTCCAAAGACACCACTGAATGTCCTACTTCCTTCTGGGTGCAATTTAAGAATCTAACATTGTTCTATAAATCTCTGCATGGATCAGGTCTTGGCTGCCTGCGAAACTTTCTCCTAAGTGCAGTCACACATCATACTATTTGAGATTATCTGGGAGCACTCTTATTAACAATCCATCAACTGGAAAATCTAGGCATTGGATGTAATCAGTGGGAGGAACTCTTGACTTTGAAATTTACTTCCATCAGTGTCCTGACAAGCCCGAGTCTGTTGACCTTTAGGGTACATTGTAAGGTGCATTTAATCTTTCAGGTTTTTCCTTAAAGGGATAATTGGGTTATATAAATGGGTTAATTTGTGAGGTGAATCCATTAATCTGGTATCAATCAATTTATTTAATATTGCAGTTTGATATTTTAATTGTTCAGGGATAACTGATGGATGCATTTCATAAATTCAAAATAAGCTGAATAAATGTCACTGGAGCTGGTTGGAACATTTTTTGATGAAACTTTTTTTGTCAAAGCCAAAACATTTTGCAGATATGTATCCATTTCCATGGGACAGTTTCTGAAGTCCATGGTGGATTCTTTGGTCATTTCCAGAGAAAAAGAGAGAGACCCAAATCAAAACCCTGATCTCTGCAATCCAAAAACATACATTTCAATGCAATTCCAATTTGGGAAATCTTTTGAAAGGTTTTGTTTTCATTCCAATTCAAAACTAAAACCTTGAAAACTGCTCCAAAACAGAATTGTTGTTTTCTGGCCAGCTCTGAATGGCATTCATACATCCTGGGTGAATGTGATCATACTTTTTATGGAACCCATTACTCAGATTTGATTTTATTGGTAGAATATATCACATAAAGTGCCAGCGGGAGACATGGATGTTAATGGTACCTCCTAGAGATGCTGCTGTAGTATTCAAACTGTAGTAAATGAGAGTTTAAACCTGTATCAACCTTTGTGATGAATCTGACTCTAATGTGTTAATTCACTCACAGCTAATTTTTTGAAACAGAAGAATAATGCAGGGTTCAGAAAGTTTAAAGAACTCTTTCCTCAAAAGAGTGATAATTTAAAAGCCTGTTGCTATTCACTGTACAAGCCAGTATGTCATCTCTTAAAAAGAGGCCGTTAGAAAACTTTCAGGCGTGTTCTCCATCTTGCACATTCCTAAATGGCTTATAATACATGAATCACAGGGTCCTATTGGCACCTACTGAATGTAAAACTTGACACACTTCCTCATTTTCCCATCCACCATACAGATCACCCAGAAGACTAAATATTGGATATGTCAGCTCATGATATTAGTGTAGTTCATCAGCTTACGGAGTAAATCTATATCCGTGGAGCTTGAAGAAGGCTATCTGGGAATAGCTGGCATGGCCTCCCTATGCAGACATCCTGCTACAGAATCTGCAAAAAGAAAAACCTTTTGATCAAGGGAAAGTTGCTGTGAGAATTCCCCTGCACCCAACCCTTTGTCTATCTTGTCTACTTAATGGTAAATTCTTCAAGGAAAGGTCTGCTTCATAGTCTATGTCTGTATGGGGCCCTGATCTCAGCTGGAGTCCCTAGGCACTACTATAAGACAAATAAATGATAACTTGCATTCTGAATGACTGGAAATAAAACATATGTTAAAAGTTTGGGTGACTTTGACCAGCTGCATATAGTAATTCCCCTGAGGCCACAACAGCTGGTGACTTTGTGTTTCAGGACATATCTTTGTTTTTATGACAATGCTAGAGACAGTTGTAAGCTGATGTCATTGCTGCATGATGACAACTTCCGTGTGTTCCTGGCATTTTGTCTGCCCTGCAATGTTTGATGTGTCATCTTTCCCTCATTTCCTATCCCTTGTTTCTTCTTCTTCTTGGCTTTTGTTCTTTTTCCCTAAATTTTCTCCCAATATAAAGCAGTCGACAAATGGAAAACAGTTTTGTGTGGAGTGATTAATATGGCTTGATACTGACATTACCTTTGTATTTTTATTATTTCACTGCAGTTGCTACTGTTTCTTTTTTGTTATCATATGAATTGGGGGTGGGGGTGGGGGGAAGGAAAGGATGTAAACTCTCCAGCCCTCTTCCCTACTCCACAAAAGTCTTTCTTTTCATGACAGGGTCAAAACCAGAATAGAAGGGAGTGCTGTAAATCAGGACTGAGCAGGATTGGCAGAGTTTCATGGGGACCCAAGAGACCATTAGCAAGGGATGCTCAGTATTAAGATTTGAGGAGTGTTGGGAGGAATGCACATGTGACCTAGGATTGAAATACCAGGTGGGACATTGCAGTTCAGGACTGAGGTTCATTAGCAGAACTTTGTTTGTGTGTAGGTAGAGTTAAGGCTCGCTGGACACTTAGTTACTCTTGGCCTGACTGAAATTAGGGTGGTTGATCCCTTACTTTACTGAAAGGAATAAATTAATGCAAATACCTGCCAAAGAACCATTCTAAGTCACTCGGGTGATGAGCTGAGATCGTTGACTTTCTGCAGTGCATAATGCTACAGACTATTTAGAAAGACAGTCCTGAGTTACTGCTGTTTTATCAGATATTCTGGGCTTGCTTTTGCTGAAGGTAACAGGGCTAGTTCCTCAGCTCAGTGAAATGCTCAATACATTCTTGAATGCAAAATTCATCTCTTTTCCCCTGTGAGTGCTTTTCATTATAGACAGCTTACTCAATGTCTTTGCTCTGTTTTATACTCTTCTCCTTCTACCCAAGACGAGAGCTAGGAGCTCAACCAGACAAATAAGTCACATTCTCAGCCTTGAAGAATTATCATTCTACACAAAGACAAGAAAAGACAAGTGAAGACGTACAGAGAGGAAGTGGGTAGGGAGAGAGGAAGAAGAGGGTTACAATGACAAGATGATGAATTTTCTTTGATGATTCCACACACAACTTGGCAGTTAGTTATTTTGATCTGTTGTAGGCTTTTAAAATTCTCTTGTAAATAAAATTATGATGATCAGTTACTCGTGAATAACAATGAAAACATGCTATTATGTGCAAAAGGGAGTTTGTTGTGAGCAGTGTGAGTATACCTGCTCAGCAATTAAACAACTGAGGCTAGCCCATGTCAGCCAACTTTGGGTTGCAGGGCTGTAAAATTGTGATGTAAATGTTTGGGTTTGGACTGGAGCCTGAGCTCTGGTACCTTCCCCCCTATGTGGACCCCTGAACTTGGGTTCCAGCCTGAGTCCGAATGTCTGTGCTGCAATTAAACAGTCTCTTTGCCTGAGCCCTCCTAGCCCAAATCAGCTGATGTGGGTCAACCACAGTTGTTTAATTGCTGTATAGACATACCCTAGGAGGCCAATAGATTTCGAAGGAAGTTTGAAATATAAAGACAATTAGTGCTTCAGGGAAGCCTAGAAGGATGCCAGCATTAGTTCTCAGAAAACTGGTTTTCTCCCTTTTGAATTTCTTAGCAAACTTCCACGCTGGCAAAGAGTACTCGCCTTGCACAAAATGGCTGACAACTGAGCCACCAGACATGTCCTTGACTGTACTTGCACTTACTAAAGTAACTGATGAGTTGCAAACACAGTAATTGGGTAAGATTGGGTTCTTTACTCCAAAACTCAGCCATGGGGGAGCACATCTGGGCATAATGCTTACATTATCCAAAAGGAGCAAGTTCGGTTTAAAAAGTCTTAATATGCATATAGTACATAATCTGCAATATCCCAAATTAGAGTTAATACATTTAACAGTACAATTTGAATATCAGGATTCAAATATTTCAGGTACATCACTCCTAAAACTGATATAAGTGAAAGCAAAACAGGTCCTGAGTTGTAAGAGCTGAATCTTGCTACGACTGAAATCAACAGGATCTTTAACTTCAGTGTGGCCTGGAGCTGAACTTTAATTTTTGAGGTAAACAAATGTGCACTTAACTTGATCTTAAAGAGAAAGGAATGTGTCTAGAGTAATTGATTTGCTTCCTGCATTTGACACTTACGGACACATGCAGAAGTCCTCACCGTACACAAGTCCTCAGCGATGAATCGTTTACTAGAGAGAAAGTGACTACACTGTCAGCAATCACACTTGTTTTGAGTCAGATGCAGTTATTTAAACTCCTGCTAGCCCCTGTAGCATGTTTATCGTGGCTATACATTGGGTGTGATGTACCGTGTGTCAGATACATATATGGAGGAAACTAAACGCCCACTTCCTTGGAGTATTTGGATTTGTTTTGGTCTTCATCCAGTGTCATTCTCTGACCAAGCCTCCTTCCACAGCAAGTCCTTCCCTTAACTCAGTAACCCATTTATCTTATGTGGCTTGGTGTAGGTGTTGTAAACTTTGCCTATTACAACAGTTAAAAAACCCAAACTGGTGTTGGCAGCTGTGTTCTCCATTTCCTGTTCAGGCAGCTGCTGTCTGATTGGAGGAAAACAGTCCTTAAACCTTCTTCAAAACAGGAAACTGCACTCCCTGCTTCCTGAAGTACAGGAACTGTTTCCCTAGCAACCGCTGGACAAAGTGGACTTCTATTAACCACTGGGGTGCCATAATGAATACTGTAGGAGGTAATAATTTAAACCACAATCCTGCCCTGAAGGGTGGAATGATCCTTTACTGGGTAGTCTCTACCTCATCATCACTGCTCAATGTCCTTTTCTATATATTTTGCTGCATCATTAAATTTGCTGGAGGCTAATTAGAGGATGACTGTCCTAGTTAACTATGTGAAGCATTTTAAAGACACCTTTCACCTTAGTGTCTAAGGGCTGACCCTTTGTCAACTATATCTGAAACATAATTTCATAATACGGTACATCAAACCTCATGGGCAAGATATGATGTTAAATAGCAATATGGTCACAATCTGTGAAGATGTTGGCATAATATTTATTGCGCAGTCTAGGCTGTATACTATACATTTATATATCATCAATATAATTCAATATATCTGATACTTCAGACTTTGAGCACCTGCCCTAAGAAAATCAGGCCCTTTTAAGAATTCTTAAGTTGAGCATTCAAAAAAATCACTAGCAACTTTTGAAAATTGTAGGCCCTTAATCCTGCAAAAATGTATACACATGCATAAAGATAAGCATATGTGACTTTGAAGGATCAGAGTCTGAGGCTATATCTACATCTACCATATCCATTAGAGTTTGGTCAAAATTTGGATATGGATTAAATTTGGTAATTTCAGATTAATATAAACAGTCACATTTGAACAGAAAATTTTACCCACTTAGCTGTAAAACCCATTTCCGTTAAAGACATATAGATCAGATAAATCTGGAACACGGGCAGACAAAGTATGACTAGGGAAAAAAACAAGTAAAACAACAGTTGTGTTAAATCTTTATTCATAACTAAAGTTTGCTCCTTTGTTCACCTTCCCTATCAAGTGCAAAACCACAAATCTGTCCCAACCTATCTCCAAAACTCAGATACTCATGCAAACTGGTCAGCGTTCATGATATTTTCTGTACTTTCTGTTATGTCTTCCATATACACAGAAGGAAATATGTCCTTTTAGTATGAATGACTTTGAATTTAAATTAAGGAGCGCAATGAGACAAGAAAAACTAGAGACATTACATTTGTTCTATCACAGGAAGTGTGACTTATTCCATAAGAGTAGCCATCTTGAAAATGAAACTTGTCTAAAATAGAGGGCCTCATAGCACGCAGGCAGGCTTATTCGTTAGAAATTTGAAGAGCAGTATTCGGAAAAGAGAGCCATAACAATTACGGATCTATACCCCATATTTCAGAGTGAGCTGGAAATACTGCAAGAATTGCCTTTCATATGGTATTTCCATCCTCTGCTTCCAGTCCTGCCAGGGCCCAGAAGTATGAAACAAAAAAGAAAAGTTAGCTCCACAATTCTGAACCCCCAAAATATTAATTTTGGCTTTATTGTGAGCTCTGGCTGATGATTCATATCTGCTTATTTCATCTTATATGGTTCTCCTGTCCTTATCAGCAAGACCATTTGTTTTTTATTCCAGTGTGTTTAGACCCAACCCTGTGGTTTCTTGGTTGCATGTGGGTTAATATATTGCTGAGTTGCAATGCAGCCCAATGCACTTCAAGTGGGCGCGCTTCTGAGGAAGGGCGTGAGGCATTCCAAGAATGTTGACTCACTCCTTACTGCACTCTGGGATAGTTTTTTTAAGATTGCTCTAGGGCATTGATGATTAATTAAAGCATCTGAGCATTGATCTGGGATTACAGGGTAGACAACACAGAGGAGATGAAACCTATTGCACAGAACCAACCTTGCTTTCTGCACCTCTGATAAGCTCCTCCTCTGGAACATGAGCAGAGCGTGATGGGCTTGTTCCAAACGGAATGATTGTGCCTCCATGAGCATTTCACAAGAAGCTTTTCGAAAAAGCTGCAGCCTTTCAAAGCTGAACTGTTATTAAAATGATCCAATATGTTCTGATTGGCTTGAAAGGCCATCCGCAGTGATGTGCGTTGTTATTTATCTTCCTGGGCTCAGATGGCTTAGTCCAGGTCAGCTCATTAGTTGCTGGGTGGTCTGCCTGCTAATGGTGATGTGATGTGTTGTGTCATTTATGTGTGTGGTGTCCCAATGAGGGAATTGCTTGAGGCTGCTCAGGTTCAGGCCAAGGTGAAGGAATATGGTCAAGTAGATTGGTGGCATAAGTACTCTCCTGTACAAGTGATCTAACAGGCAAAGGCCAGTGGGGCCAATGCCAGCTGGTGGGGAGGGCAACTAGATGAACTCACATGTTCCTTTCCTCATCCCTAATACCTATGATTAGTTCAGGATCAGCCTGAGAAACCACCCACCCGCCATGCTCCTCACACGTACTCTTTCCATCCCAGGCTTGCTCCTTCCACCCTGGAGACAAAGAGGTGAGTCAGTGGACGAATGGGGGGAAACAAGCCTATGGGATTTGAACACGGGGTGGTCATGGAAGAAACCCGGAGAGAAATTATCACCATTAATGCTGGGGTTCCATTATTTCTTGCTGTTCTAATCTTGAGCCAGAGGTTCCACACCAAATGTAACTGGAAAAAAGGGGATGCCATTAAATCAAGGAACATTATTAGAGACCATTTAATTTGCTTAAATGTTTCAATTTACAAGCAGGGATATGACAACCCAACTTGTTATTGATGTGCTCGCGCAGCTCTGTGGCTCTCTTTATTCCCTCTTTTCAGATACCCATTAATATAATTAATTGAGTCTAATAATGGGGATGGTGTCTCCTCCCTCAGTATGAGCTACCTGGTGGCAGCAGCGTGTTTGGGTGTTCTGACCTTCACCCTTTATGGGCTGATTTTCAGAACTGCCGCCTACCTGCCAACTCCCCTGGAAGTCAGGGGGCTTTGTTTAATGTCCGCACCTCAGAAAGATCAGGGTTTTCACTTCCAGGGGGAATTCGCTCAGCCTGAGGCAGTCAATGTTTTTACTGCCATCCCTTGGGGTTATGCCAGCACAGGATAGCTTCAGTTTCCTCTGCAGGAGAGCGCTGAAGGGATGCACTGAATCAGTGCATGTCCCGGCCTTGTTAACCATGACCCCTCCCTGAACATCTTTGCCAAGTTTTACTGGTGGCTCAGCAAAAGAGAGATAGCAGGAAGGAGCCAGCCTAAACAAGGAGTGGATTTGACCTATTATCTCCAGATAATTCCAGCCAGCAGATACATTGGTTTATTTTTATCTCTTGCAGTGCTCTACACATCTTTTTATTGAAGTTATTGGGATTCTGGGAATGGCAGTCCTGGGAGATTTAAGCCCTGAAGCTCCACATTTTCTAAGAGGCCTTCTCTGTCCCATAGTGAAGTGCTCTACACAGTCTCGAGAACTGCTGCAATTTCAGCAAAATGGACACTTAGGAAATGGAGTGGGAAAAGAAGAAAAGAACATTGTTCCAAATCCCTTTTTCAGGGCACCAGGAAGGAGAGTTTAAGTCCAGTTTGGAGGGTAACACTGAGCTCTCTTTAGGGAACATTCAAAATGTTTGTTTTCTTTGGGGTCAGAAACAACTTTCCCAGCATAAGGTGAACCAAGAGAGACAGAGGAGAGAGCACATTTTTTTAAGACTCTTACTTGGGCAGCGGGGTATGATAGGAAAGTGGCTCCTACTTTGTGTTGCTCTTTTCCAAGACAAAAACCATACAAGATGCTGAGAGCTGCCATTAGCCAAGCTGCTAATCAACAGCGTGCAGTGAAGCAGGGAATAGTCTCATTGATCATCAGTTTATGAAAGAAAACAAAGGAGATGGAATTTGAGATAATCCCCACCCTCTTAAACTAACAGGAAAATACCCAGAACATCCAGGGTTTCAAAGTCAGAAACAACAGCCTCCTGAAAAAGGATGGTCAGGTGTTGAGTTTCTGAAGAAATCACCTGTAAATTACTACTCTGGAGTAGAATCAAGTTGCATTTCACCCATATGTAGCACTGGTAATAATTATACTTTGCATCTGTACCGTATTGCTTAGCCTAAAGGATTCCAAAAGCACTTCAGAATCTGTGTAGACAGGATAGTGTAATGAATGGTCTAATGTGTATTCACACACCACCCTTTTCAGGAGAGTCTTAACTAATCTACTGTGTCATAGCCCCGTGAGGGCAATCACTAAGGAGCTATGCTCTTGAAGCAGGAAGAGCTGATATTCACCTTTTTTTTTGTTTTTTTTATTAATTCAACAGCTCTGAATGCCCATGGTATACAGCACATGGTATATAATGCTGTGACTAACTAAGTGGACATCAGTTTGCTGTAATAATGTGATTGAATGGCTTAACTACCATTGAGATGCAGCCATATTAAACCTCGAGAGAAAATTTGATTTGGGATGGTTCTTATTTTAGTAAAATCTGTTTTGTTCATTAATTATTGTATCATCATCATTATTATTTAATATTCATAATTCGGGTCCCTTCAGAAGCCCCAGTCAAGTTCGAGCCCCACTGTGGCAGAAATTGTATAGCCCTATAAACCCTCAGTTCTTTGTTAAAACATATTGGTTCAGATTCTTTCCTTGGATATGCAAATCAGGCTTCCATTGACATTAATAAAATCACTGGGATTGTCTGCGTATGTCTTTGAACACAGAATTTGGCCAGCTCGGGTTAAATCCAGATACATTTTCCCTTTACGTCATAACCCCTGAGATTATTATAAATGGGCAAATGTTCCTAAAATATATTTTCTGCATTAGTGTTGAGTGTTCTTTTTTTTTTTTTTTTTTTTTTTTTTGCTCTTTGCTTCATTGCTGAAAATAAAGTAGTTGGTTTCGTTCAGTCGGTTCCTAGCAGTTTTGCTCTCTGATTCTCACGGACTGTCAGGTTGCTTTGCTCATGCCTCAACAGACTGTTCAAAGCTGGACATCATAATTAGTTTTATTTATATAAAAGTAAAACCTGAAAGATACTGAGATCTCCGCAGTTCTTGCTGGCTCCACCCACAGACTGGCTAGCACCATCCAGAGTGCCTAACGGTCCCCACATGGGGATGGATTGGCATGTGAGTGTAAGCAGTTCTAAGGGAGTCTGAGTATATATAATTTACATGGTGAGGAGCTGGAAATAGGTATACATTGCAGTGTGTATGTGTGGGGTTTATTGCACCTTATGCCATCTCACACCCCTTTGCTAATTGTTTTTTTCTGATTACCCCCCTACCCCAGTATATAAATGATAAATATTCTTTGGACTCATTTATCCCCACACACACATCACCTCTGACTTTGACCCAGGTTTTCCATAAGTCCAGCCCCAGACAAAGTAGTCGTGTTACCTACTGTTTATTATTTAGACCCAGACTCCTAACTTAATCACATCTAATAGATCTGAAGCATCCTAAATGAATCTGGCCCTTAGCCTTCTTTTCCACTTCTTTAAAAGCAAGCCATTATAATTCTCTCATGGCTCATCTCTCTTTGCCCCAGCATAGAAGATGTGATCTGTTTCAGGGACAGGACTTTTGGGACTGGACAGCAGGATGCTCTCATAACAGAAACACGGCTATTAGGCTCTGGAGTTCATTCCCTCCGGCAGACTATGAAGTCTTCAGTTCAGCAACTTTTAGAGCATGGTGCAAGATACATCCATTCAATTATGGCCACCTGTGTGTGTGTTAATATCAGTTGGTGGGGAACGGTTTCATTTAGTGTCCATTTTGGGTAGTGTTTTGTTCTATCAGCTGCTATGTTTGTCCCCACATAATGGGATGGGCATGTAATAAATGAATGCATAAATTAACAAAAGCTCTTGGATGGCTTTTTACCATGGGCTAGATCATGCCTGGCACAACCCTGGTAAAGGGGTGATGAGTAAACTGCACGCCTCCTTCAGAGGCAGTGTGGCCCAGAAAGACACCTCTGAGGAAACATTCATGTCTTGCTTTGCCCTTGCTCTGGGAATGTGCATCTAATAATTTGCTGCTGGCCTGGGGCAACAGGGAATTATAGCACTCCATCTGCCTTCTCAGCTGTGCTGGCCAGCTCATGCAGAGGGAGGCTTTGGAGGCTTCACCTGGCCCCCTTGCACTGCTTGTCCACTGGCTTTATGGGGCATGCATGTGTACTGTTGCACACCTATACCCAAAATCTGGGTGGACCATCCAGGGGCATCAAAGGGATTCTTAACCTCCCTGGCATGACTGTTCTATGTTTGCACAGTACTTACCTGGTCCATTGGTGGGGCTGCTCCCAGGCACCCTCTCTCTCATGCCTGTGTTATCTTTACTTGCTATAGTATGGCTACAAATAGCAGTGTATATGCAGCCACACAGGCTTCACTTCCGCCAGGACTAGCAACATGAGTATGTACTCAGGATTTCCAGGATGCCTCTGCAGCTTCCACTGAAGCCCACACCACCACATCTACACTGACGTCTTTAGCAATGCTAGCTCAGCTACGTCTACCTGAGCTGAACTGCACTGTAGACACACCTACAGGGTGAAGATCGTGTCTGGTCAGAACAAACCAATCTGTTGTGGGGTTAATAATATTTCAGCCTGGGGAAAACAGTTGAGAGGCAGGCAAGGTGAGTTCAACCACTTCTAATGGGCAAGAAACTGAAAAACCAGCATCTGAAAAACATGTTTTCATTGCAAATATTTCAAACATCCTCTGTTTTTCAGAGAAAGGGGGCACTTTTGTTTTTGACTTTTTCGTTTTTTTGGTGTTTTCCCAACAACTTAAAAATATTTCTACAGATGGACTCGGAAGGGAAAACAGGAAAACAGTTTTGCAGTCGGTCTGAGCCTTTTACTTCCTCATTTTTAGACCAGAATTCTAAAAGAGCAACTAGGAAAGTGTAGGGGATAATCATGCCTTTTACCTTTAGGTTTCTATTTCCCTAATCCAATTTTGCTTACAGACATAAAACAAGGCAAAACATGTTTTCCTTCACTAAGAAAGGAAATTACAGCTATTTTTTTCTGAGAGCTTAAAAAAAAAACCAACAAAAAACAAACACCTCCCCCTTCTAACCTAGAAATTACCTTTATGACCTGCATCTCATTTGTAAATATTTTGCAGTATGCTGGCACTTTCCATACTGACAACTATATGAGTGCTTGTGATGACTTGTAAATGCAAAAAAAAGCCCTGTGTTCATGAGACTTAACTTTACATATATAAACAGAAATTCCCAGCTTCTGCTTTCATTCGCACCATGTATATCTGGAGTAAATCCACAGGCTTCATTGGAATTATCCTGGATTTTAACTGGCAGAATTGCAAGCAGAATTAGACAGACCCAAAACATCAGCAATACAAGCGTTAAGAGTTTCATAGTAACATCAGCTGGTTTACACTGCACATGCTGTATATATTTAGGTAAACTTTTAATAGCTTAAGTATTAATTAAAAACATTACAGTATATAGGCACATATTTGTAGGTAATAGATGTGCGGGTTACTTTATATATGTATATAGCTATATTGGGCTGATTCTCCATTGTCCTGTACCTGTTGTAGTTATTTACACTAGTGTTATAGAGTTCTGAGCTCAGAATGGTAGTATTTTACATGCACTTTGCACTGGTGTAAGGTAATAGAGACTCAGGGCCATATGTGTATGTATTATAGATAGTCTATGTGAAGTTTGAAATACAGTCACTGATTATGGGTGCTTTCATTTTGTGGAGTCCAGCTTGAGACCCCTTGTGCTCAATTTTTGGCTGTGCTGAGAGTATGATATTCTATCTGAGGTCAGAAAGGCTGTGAAAGTTCAGCAGGTCCAAATGTCTCAAAATGGACTCCCAGAAATGGAAGCTTTTGAAAATGTATGTTCCTGATCTTGCAGGTGTGTTCCATCACTAAATACTCAGTTAAACTTGGACCCAACATCTGCACCCTTGTTCTCATGCAAATATCCTTGCTGATGGGATTACAGGTGTGAGTGTGACATGACCATACATTTGCCTGGAAATGCCATGCCCATTTATGATGAGGTACTCCAGCAAATGATCCTATTATATTATATAGCAAAATATAGATTTCATACAGGCAAACCAGGAATAATGTATCGGTACCTGCACCGTTGTAATGATCCATGAAAGCTAGTTTATGAGTAATATGGCAATTGTATGGCTAAATAAAAAGGTCTGGGCCAGTTTGGAGTCCTGAAAGATGTAGATCAATGGGGATAATAACATTCAGAGCTGATAAGTTAGAGTTAACATTGCAAATATTGTGGCAAATGCAATTCCCAGGTCCCATAATTCACATAGTCTATAACAACAAGCATGCCTCTCCTCCCTTCACCACTTGAGCTGCTGGCTTTCATCCCTATTGCCATTAATGGACAGTATGAAGAGATATCTGTTTCGGCTGACTCTTTATTTATTGCAATAACTACAGTGTTTAGAGGTTGTTAGTAAAATAAAGCCAGCTGGAGTTTTATATGCCAAAGGAAGGCTTTCTTCCTTGATGGTTACTGGAAGAATTTACATTTGCAAGGAAACTGGAGGGATCAGGAAGTAGGAAGCACTTCACTTCTAGGTCACTACTTGTGTCAGCAGTGAGCAAAAGTTTAATCTTTGCTAACTGTTTGGTGGTCTCAGTCCAGGTGTTGACATCATAAATCCATGCACAGGTATCACCATTGAAAATGGAATAATAGGAGCCATCAATATAGATGTGGGATGATATGCTCAGTTAGGATAAATTAGCATAGCTCCATGGAAGTCAAGCCACTCCATATTGAACATGAGTAGGATTTGGGGTGAGAAAATTAATTTGATGGGCAAGCAAAATATTATTTTTTTCACTGCTATACTTAGGATAAGAATACTCAACCTGAAGCTGTTCATGGGGATGGAATGCAAGCCATATGACCCAGGGCTGAAGGAACTGGGTATGTTTAGTTTGGAAAAGAGAAGATTAAGGGGGAACTTGATAGCGGTCTTCAAATACTTGAAAGGATGCCATAAAAAAGATGGAGAAAAATTGTTCTCTCTTGCCACAGAGGGCAGGACAAGAGGCAGTGGGTTCAAACTATAGCATAGCAGATTTAGATTAGATCTCAGAAAAAAATTTCTAACGGTAAGAACAGTAGGACAATGGAACAGATCGGGGAGGTTGTGGAAGCTCCTTCACTGGAGGTTTTCAAAAGAAAATAAGAACAGCCACACTGGGTCAGACCAAAGGTCCATCCAGCCTAGTATCCTGTCTACCAACAGTGGCCAATGCCAGGTACCCCAGAGGGAGTGAACTTAACAAGGTTGCCCAGATGCCTGGGGCAAAGCAATTTCAGAGGCCCCTTCCATTAAAAAAAGTTGCAAAACTATAGAATACTATATTCTTGTGGGGGCCTCTGCAGGGTCTGGGGCAAATTGACCCACTTTCCCCCCTCACCCCGCAGCCCTTGAACCTAACAGGTAATGATCAAGTGATCTCTCTCCTGCCATCCATCTCTACCCTCTGACAAACAGGCTAGGGACACCATTCCTTACCTATCCTGGCTAATAGTCATTAATGGACTTAACTTCCATGAATTTATCTAGTTCTCTTTTAAACGCTTTTATAGTCCTAGCCTTCACAACCTCCTCAGGTAAGGAGTTCCACAGATTGATTGTGCTGTGTGAAGAACTTCCTTTTATTTGTTTTAAACCTGCTGCTCATTAATTTCATTTGGTGGCCATTTGGTGGTTCTTGTATTATGGGAACAAGTAAATAACTTATCCTTATTCACTTTCTCCACATCACTCATGATTTTATATACCTCTATCATATCTCCCCTTAGTCTCTTCTTTTCCAAGCTGAAAAGTCCTAGCCTCTTTAATCTCTCCTCATATGGGACCCGTTCCAACCCCCTAATCATTTTAATTGCCCTTTACTGAACTTTTTCTAGTGCCAGTATATCTTTTTTGAGATGAGGAGACCACATCTGTACGCAGCATTCAAGATGTGGGTGTACCATGGATTTATATAAGGGCAATAAGATATTCTCCGTCTTATTCTCTATCCCTTTTTAAATGAATCCTAACATCCTGTTTGCTTTTTTGACTGCCACTGCACACTGCATGGACCTCTTCAGAAAACTATCCATGATGACTCCAAGATCTCTTTCCTGATTAGTTGTAGCTAAATTAGTCCCCATCATATTGTATGTATAGTTGGGTTTATTTTTTCCAATGTGCATTACTTTACATTTATACACATTAAATGTCATTTGCCATTTTATTGCCCAATCACTTAGTTTTGTGAGATCTTTTAGAAGTTCTTCACAGTCTGCTTTGGTCTTAACTATCTTGAGCAGTTTAGTATCATCTGCAAACTTTGCCACCTCACTGTTTACCCCTTTCTCCAGATCATTTATGAATAAGTTGAATAGGATTGGTCCTAGGACTGACCCTTGGGGAACACCACTAGTTAAACTCTCCATTCTGAAAATTTACCATTTATTCCTACCCTTTGTTCCCTGTCTTTTAACCAGTTCTCAGTCCATGAAAGGATCTTCCCTCTTATCCCATGACAACTTAATTTACATAAGAGCCTTTGGTGAGGAACCTTGTCAAGGTTTTCTGGAAATTTAAGTACACTATGTCCACTGGACCCCCCTTGTCCACATGTTTGTTGACCCCTTCAAAGAACTCTAATAGATTAATAAGACATGATTTCCATTTTCAGAAACCATATTGACTTTTGCCCAACAAGTTATGTTCTTCTATGTGTCTGACAATTTTATTCTTTACTATTGTTTCAACTAATTTGCCCGATACCAACGTTAGACTTACCGGTCTGTAATTGCTAGGATCATCTCTAGAGTCTTTTTAAATATTGGCGTTACATTAGCTATCTTCCAGTCATTGGGTAGAGATACCAATTTAAAGGACAGGTTACAAACCATAGGTTAATAGTTCTGCAATTTCACATTTGAGTTCTTTCAGAACTCTTGGGTGAATGCCATCCGGTCCCGGTGACTTGTTAATGTTAAGTTTATTAATTAATTCCAAAACCTCCTCTAGTGACACTTCAATCTGTGACAGTTCCTCAGATTTGTCACCTATGAAGGATGGCTCAGGTTTGGGAATCTACCTAACATCCTCAGCCGTGAAGACCGAAGCAAAGAATCCATTTAGTTTCTTCGCGATGACTTTATCATCTTTAAGTGCTCCTTTTGCACCTCAATCGTTCAGGGGCCCCTCTGGTTGTTTAGCAGGCTTCCTGCTTCTGATGTACTTAAAAAACATTTTGTTACTACCTTTTGAGGTTTTGGCTAGCTGTTCTTCAAACTCCTCTTTGGCTTTTCTTATTACATTTTTACACTTAATTTGGCAGTGTTTATGTTCCTTTCCATTTACCTCACTAGTATTTGACTTCCACTTTTTGAACTTTTTAAAGGTTTTCAGAAGCTTTTCCATCTGTCTTGGATGGTTTAGACACAACAAATCCTGCCTATCCTGGCAGGGGGTTAGACTAGCTGACGCTTGTGGTACCTTCGAACCCTGTGATTCTATGATTTTATGCCATAATCCATCTGCTTTCATGCTGCCAGAGCAATCACTAGCCTGCTCAGCTCACTGAGTCTTTAATAGTTCTCTGAGCTAGCTTCTTTAGTAGCAGGTCTACTGTGGTTTAAACAGGGCATTTCCTCCCCGAACATTTTAACATCTTTGTTATCTTTGTCCCCATTGACTTTTCTCCCACTCTGGCACCTTTGTTTTCATTGATTCTCATTTGCTTTGCCATTAACTGACCATTGCATCAGCTTTGCACCATACGCTGGTCTAATTCTGCAGAGTGAACCCCCTGTAAACCTGCCTATTGGTTGTGATGTTGGGCAAATGCAATGGGTCCTTTTAGCATGCCTTCTTAGCGAACCCACGAAGCAAACCACGGTCAAGCTGGGGTGGCAGCAGAAGCAGCAAGTCTATTTATTTCTTGTGTCCCAATAAATCCATTGTTCTTTTTTCCTTTCCCTGTCTGACTTTTGATTCAAAAGGATTTCTATAATCATTTGTTGCAAACGAGAATTCCAGACACTGAGATGCACCGCCAGCAGAATCTCAGCTCAATTTTTTTTAATAAAATCAATATATTGTATTAAAAATGCATCCTAGCTCACCGTAGAGGAGGCTCTCATGCAGTTTGAGCAGTTCAGCAGAATATTAAAAGTAGCTCTCCTGTTGAGTTGCTAGTTGCACCATTTGTCAAAAAGGATTTCCAGAAGGACCAGATATAAGGAAGCATGATAGAGACATCAAACTTCATAGAACTAAGGAAGCTAGATACAGCTTGGAACACGAAGGATAACAGCCCACATGCTTCAGGGCATAAGTGATCAAATGTACAAAGAATTGCTTCTCCCCTCCCCCCTTGATAAAGCTTTGCACAATTGTGCAACTGTGGGTAATAGATTCAGCTTTCGTCAGGCACTGGCCACTCTGTAGGCAGGATACGGGACAGGATAGTACAATGGTCTGCATTTGTATGGTAGGTCCTGCAGTCTGCAATAAAGGCTAGATGCTCAGTCTGCCTAGCCCCCAATGTAAAGAGCTCCCATTTACTTCTATGATAGTTCCTTATGAAGATCCAGGATCAGGCCCTTTAACACACACAGCACAAATATAATATTTAGTCTTTGCCTTCAAATGCAGGGTGGAATGGCTTCGAGAGAGAGCTTACAGAGAGTTCTCAATAAAATATTGACACCTCTTGGCTCAAGCTTATTTCTAACTAACTCTAGCATGTAATTAAGTTTGTATTAGTGACAACAAAACAACCAATGTTATTACTCCTCAGACCATGTACCTCTCACTGGATTTCCCAGAGGAGAACATGGAATGAATAGGGAATGTATTATTAATATGTGGAACTCACTGCTGCAGGGAATTATTAATGCAAATATGTTAGTAAGTTTAAGGACTAGACATAGCATCTGCAGTGCTTCTGGCAAAGATAACTGAATCTTCATTCTTCTGGACATAGACTTATCATGACATGGAGGTTCAGGAAGAAATCCTTACATCCAAAATGAAATGCATCATGGGGTGCTGTTGGGGTTGATATATCTTACCCAAAAGCATCTGGCATTCTCCACTGAAAGACACATGATTCTTGATCAAATGAACCTTTGCTCTATTCCATCATGGCAATTTTTCTGTTTCTCCTTTGGGTAAATATTACCATTTAGCGGTAACTGCTTGTATGCCTTGGAGGGAATTGCTGTGGTATTAAACAAAAGAGCCAAAAAAACCCTTTCATACTTTTATTTCCTAAGAAAATGAATTTCCTATTCTCAGAACCTCTCCACAAGAACTTCATTGAGACCGATTGACACTTCTACTTTGAGTATGTGTCTTGTCTTGGGGTGGCTTGTTTCACTCACAAAGCAGCCAAACCCCAAAATGTCCTGCTTGAGCTACTGTAGCGGGAACCAGGGCTTTCCAGATCAAAGAAGTTTGTGGGCAAGCTCCCAGCTGGAACTATTGCATACATGACAGACTGTGGATTACTGCTAGTGTTTTTCTTTACTTCCTGATTCAGCACACACACACACACACACACACACACACACACACACACACACACACACACACACACACACACACACACACACACTCTCTCTCTCTCTCTCTCTCTCTCTGTCCCTCTGTTGACACCCAAAGTGGGTTAGGTTTGCTAATAGGTGAGTGGAACAAAGGTTTAGAAATATTTTTAGAGGTGCTAGTCAGATAAAGCCTGCACCTTCCCATTGGTTGAGAAAGAAACTGCCTACTGTAAGCTTAACATGTAAATACAGCTGCTGTTTACCTCCTTGTTTTTCAAGAGCAGCCTCCAGTACATTCAGAGACTTAGGGAATTTCCACTATTTTTCTCAACATTTTTTTCCTCTTGGCCTTCAGACATATACATTGTGTTGTTTTGACGTAATTTCAAGCAAATATTTTGCCACCAAGAGGCAGTGCAGGGTCATGGAGGTCCTGCAGGCTTGGGCTTCAGTCTTTCAGCCCTCCTCAGTAAACAATGGCTCTATAACTCATTAAACTCTCCTTTGATTACTTTTTCCTGTCTCTGATTGTTTCGGAGCAACAGGGGTGGATTCTACACTCAACAAACTTTTTTCCTGCTACTAAATTTACATGGCTTTCGAAAGCGCTTTGACAATAACACCATCAAATAGAAATTAAAAGTGTAAACAAAATCCTGGGAAATCTGTAAATGCTACAGGGGAACTGATAATTTGGCTATACAGAATAACTTCTGCCTCCATGACTTTTCTAAGAGCCGTCCTTTCTCTTCCAAAATTCTTCTCCAGACTCTCAACATCTTTTTTGATTTCTGTAACATCTTCCTTTCCAGATTCCCTGACACATGCATCACCCCTACTCCATTCCATACAAAACACAGTTGATCATCATCTTCCTTGCTTGCCATTGGGACCAAACTACCCCACGCCCCTTTGAATTCCTCCATATTTCCCCATTTCATTGCACCAATTCAACCTTCAGGTTCTCACTTTCATGGTCCTTCACAGCTCTGCTTGTCTGTTACCGCATAGGCTTCTCTGCTTCTTTGACTCCACCTGCCTGCAAGCCTCATCTGCCCTTCAGCTTCCCCTGCAAATAGCTCCACATCTCCTCCTCCTTACATGGAATGCCATCCCTGAACCAATCCACACTTCCTTCTCCTTTATAGCCTTCCACAAGACCCACCTCTGCCACAGACCTGTAAGAAATCAGCCAGTCAGTGATGGCTTGACGGGCAGATAGGATCAGCGGGAATTTACTTAATCTATTGATAATAATTAGCCCTTTTCTTAATTTTCTTTAATCATCTAAACACAGAATGGAGATTTCATTTTCAAGGATTATCATCTGTGAAAGAAAATGTCTGTCTGTCTCATCTTCATGATATCTAAATCCCTAATCTCTTATGCATAATCTAGATTAATAGAACAAATAATCTACTCTGTTACAAACAGCCTAAAAAGCAGTATTCTTATGTGTACAAGAAACCCAGGACAGTGCAATCCATACTAACACTAATCAGTACTATAAAGGTGCCTCCTGCCAAAATACTCAGTGACCTTTAGCACCAAAAGCCCTAATCAGGATCAAGATCCACCTGCACATTTTACAAACACACTAGTAGACATGGTCTGTGCATTAAGGAGCTCTTAGCTGGAATTTCTACTAGTATTTGTTAAGCACCCTCAATGTGCTCAGCACTACAGAGCACATGAAAAACAGATAGCTCCTGCCCCACAGTCTACACAAGAGAGACACAGAGCAGACAGGAGGCGAGGGGAAGCTCGAGGCAGCATTGACTTGGATGTTTTATTAAGGTCGTCCTTGTTATTGACTCATTCTTGTGGGCATTGCAAGAGGAGTATGGAGACGGTGGTACATAGGTGGATCATAATGTGGAATGGATTCTGTGACTAAGGGGCAGTGCAGAAAAACAGGCAGGGAGTGGGGACATTTATACAATTGGCTCTGACTCTGATCACCTTCTGCATTAAGATCGAGAGACAAGGAGAGATTTGCTGCACCATTCCCAGTATCATGTAACGCTACCAGTATTCCTGTGATAAAAGAAGGGCCATGGCACCTGCCCTAAGGTCTGTGGATTCAAGAGTAATTGACATTGCTGCATTGGGTAATAATATCAACCCTGCTCTTTGCAGAAGTCCCCCATAAACCTCCCATCTCATTACTGAAATACAATAGAATGATTGTAAAGATAAATTTATTTTGCTACCCTGAGGGTCTGACTGACTCACCAGGTGACCCTCAGCCAAAGCAATAGTTGGCTCATCTGATATAATAGGACACATTCATCCTTAGTGTAACTCCAGTGGCTTCAGTGAAGTTACACCAGGAATTAATTGGTCCCCAGGTCTGCTCTTGCATCCCCTTTCAGCTCAGTGCTTCTATCATTGAATAATTTTGAGTGTCACATAGACGACCTCAGTTCATTGAATTAAACTGAACTGGTCAATTGATTGTCTGATACATTGGTTATTGTATTAGAGTCAGTTCTCTGCTAACACCAAGGTGATACCATCTGCCAACCCATGCAAGCTCTCATTGAGTTCCATTTGCTAGTTAAGGCCCTGGTCTTGAAGGGTGCTGAGTTAATAGGACTTGCAAGTGACACCCAAATGCTACTGCGATTACTTCTTAGAAATAGATACAGTAATAATCTTCTGTTTAGCAGAACAGCATTCGTAGGGGCAAAAAAAGCTACAAAAATAGCTTGAAAAATAAAAAGAAAATGAATTTCAACCTAGAATAAAAAAGGCTGTGTTTTGATTATGTGTGTGTGTGTGCACGCGTGCGTACACTCGTTTGCATTCACCATGTAAGAAGTCAGTCATGTTTTTGTGGAACAGTTTTTAAAAAAGAATAAAAAAAGCTCACGAGTGAGATGAATGTTTACAACTAAGATTCAAAAACTGTCTTTTCCACTCAACACCTTGGCAAGAAGGTCTAAATATAGGAGCTGTGTAGAAGCAGAAACAATTAAATGTTCCCGTTTGCTACAGTCCTCTCCATTTGCATTTTCTATTTTGATTTGACCACGCTGCGTGCAGCTTGACCTTTTAAAGATAGCAGTGCACTTCTGAAGCATCTTGCCAGCATCCCTGCACACAAGGTGACCTTGTCAGCTGCAAAATCCAGATGTGTGAAGGTCTGGAATGTATTTTTCCCAGCAACAGTGTTTGGGTCTCTCACCAGCTTCCTGACTGTTCTGTTAAAAGCATTTCGTGTTTCTTGGCTAACTCGAGAGCTTGCTGTTGTGGTACTTGTAGCAAGGATGATCCATTGTAGGAAGGCTTGTGCTTCACACAGTTTAGCGAGGAGAGGGAATTCACTCTTCAAACACACTCCTCTTTAGAAGTTTCTGCAAGCTGGTCCTTCTCAAACCATTGAAGCATTTAGGGCAGGGGAAAATGAGGGTGTGAGCTGGATTTTGCTTTTTATAATCATGTCACAAAGCCAGACTATGAGATAGGAGACGTCATCAATTTGTAAAAACCCATTAGTTGCTGGAGTCTTTCAGTCTTCTAGGTCAGCAAGGTCCAGAGTGCTTTCACTCCTCACTAAAAGTCAGTAGGATGCACAGCATCATACAGGATGGGTATGGGTATCATTCTTCTTGTCTGGTAACTTATTTTTGCAGTTTTCTCTTTTCCACAGGAGGCTGGTGGGTATGTATCTTTCTCCTCCAACACATAGGGAAAGCAGGTGCCCGGCTCTCAGAGTCAGATCTAGAGAGTAGTTATTCAGCCACTTTTTGTGGCTGGTTTTTCATGGAATTGTCTTGAGGGTGGGTGCAAGAGAGAGTGAATTTTGCCACTTTGTGGGTTTGATGTTCCACAGAGAAACAGAGGATTATAGCAGTTACCAGACCACTAGTCCATCTGTGTCTAGTAGGGCTAGTTGAAAATTTCCCATTTAAACTGTTTTTTGGTGGAAAATTGGGGCTTCAACTAACTGAATGCTCATCTCCCACATTCCTACTAGACTATTGCAATCACCACTGGTTCCCTCAAGTTTTCCACATGTTGAGGCAGGTGGGTGGCATTCTTACTCCTTCCTCCTGCCTTCCTCTGTCCCTTCCTCCTGTGCTGTCTGTTCCATTGGACATAAGGTGCTTAACTTCTCTTGCTTGAATTGCTCTGGTGCTGTCAGGGTGGCCTGCTATTTCTGGAAGCTGAGTGCTTTCTCTCTCACTGACTAGGAGCAGGTGCTGCTAGTGCTGCAGAGTTAAGACCTGGGTAGCAGGTTAATACCAGCAGCAGCCACTGCAGTTCAGAGGACTTCAGAAAATGGTTAATTACTAATCTTCTAGGAGGAAATGTGGCCTCGTGGCTGGAGGTTGGGACTGGGTCCAATCCCACTTCTGCCACTGACTTGTGTGACTTCAAGCAAGTAACTTAATCCCTCTCGGCTGCGGAGCCATTTTTACAACAGAGATAATATCTATATAAGAGAGGTGTTGAAGCTTGCTTAATAAACGTTAATAAAATGCTTAGAGCTTCTCAGGTATAAAGAAGTTGTAGAAATGCAAAGTGTTTATTATTAGGGTGCAGGTTTTTCCATAGGGCTTTGTGGGTGTGTATGGGTGTGAGGCCACAGATATGGTTGTGATCCATTCTCTGAACTTGCAGATCACTTAGCACATATGTTAATTAGGTGGACAGTCACTTAGGATTTCATTTGTATGCACAGCTATTGAAGTGTGCACACTGCTACTGTCCGAAAGACATCGTGTTTCTATTAGAGATGGGCACAAACCGCTACCTGAATCCAAACATCTTCAACTTTGGATTTGAGGTTTGTAGCTTGGGCCTGTTTCCAATTTTTATGGCTTAGCTCTTCTCCAGAGCTACAATAAATGGAAAGAACACGGTGAAAAAAAACATCGCCTGAAAGTGCCCCCATGTGAGACACGGTACATGGATTATGTATCAATTAGCAATACAACAGCACAATGGCCTGATACCATTGCCAGGGGAGACTCCAGGAGACCATCATCAGCCTAGTGAGTGGGGATTTGCTGGAACTGAAGGCATGCTGTACCATGGGAAGAAAGCTGCTGTCAGGCAACAGAGGTCTAATTTTTGATGAAGAAGAGATGCTTTCCAGAAACTAGGGAAGAGAAATGGGAAATCATTTGCCACTGAATGCCACACATTCGTCTGTGAATAATCTAAGACCGAAAGGATGAGCACCATGTTCTAAAGAGCTGTCATCTTCCTGTATGTGCAAGGTGACAACACAGCAGATGAAATGCCGGAGTTTCTTGCTGCAAAAGTAGCAATTCCTCGCCATCTATTGAGGAAAATATGAGTCTGGGCAAATCAGATCTGGTCAGAAAAGGGGGGAAACATTCTGAGAAAACTTTAGAAAAGTTTCCATTCCTCCTCTCTGCCCCCCAGTAGAAATCCTTAACCAATATGAAAGTAAATAGGAGGATTGTATTTATAATCTCTATCTAATCTTCCAGAGAGATGGCCCCAAACCTAGACCGTGGGCCTGAATGCACCTGAAAGAAGGGAGTTTTGGAATCTGATCTGAGATCTGGATTTGAATTGTGCAGGAGGCTCTTCTCTCTATAATGGGCTGAACCAAAACCCTGGATCCAAACACTCCTGAACTAGGGAGTATTCAAAATCCAGATCCAGATTTTGCACCTCAGATGCATCTCCAATCTACAGGAACACTCAGACCCAACTCAAGTCAAGTGCTGCCATTTGGAATCTGGTGAGTTTCAAATGTTGGACGTCCAGTGTCATAAAGTGTGGACTGCATTAACCTACTGTGTGTGTGTGTGTGTGTGTGTGTGTGTGTGTGTGTGTGTGTGTGTGTGTGTGTGTGTGTGTGTGTGTGTGTGTAGAGGGGAGGGAAGGGACATTATTTCTTCAGTCTGGATTACTTTAAAGTAGTCCCCAAAACTCTGACTGCAACTGGAAATTCCTCAGTGCAGCACCAAGTATTTATTTCTTACTAACCATAGGAGAATAATCAACATGATATGGAATGAAAAGCAAAAAAATCTCAGAGCAAATATATAGGATCAGATCCTCAACTGGTGGTGGCATTAACATCAATGGAAAGATGCTGATTTACTCCAGCTGCAGATCGGGCCCATAGACCCTATCTTAGCAAAAATGGGTCTGATACTTTCCAGTTGGACCTTTCTCTCCATCTCTGCAGGTGGTAACGTCCCTCTTTTCCTGCTACCCTCTGGTTGTGAGCCTCTTTCCCCTCTCTAATGCAGTTCGGCTTCTCTCACTACTCAATGCGTCTCCTGTAAGTCCCCTTCTGTCCTTCAAGGCCTCTCTATTTGCTCAAGGCCTTTCTCCATGGTCCAGTTACCCTTCTGCCTCCATCACTTCCCCTACCTTGCCACTTGACTGCGCTCCCTTTACATAATGGTATCTTATCCTTGCCACTTCCCCCTGAGTATTATCAGAGTGTGCAGCTGGAAAAGGAGCAGCTCATTACAAAAGTGTTTCCTACTGTGAGAAGACTAGAAGATGGGAGGAGCTGCAAGGATTTGAAATACATACACACACACACACACACACACAAAGACTTTGTGGAAATTGATTTTTCTCCCATATAATTAGTTCCCATTAAATTGAAATTGCTTTCCACACTGAGCCGTTGCCAGTCAAATATCGTGCAACCTCCTGGAGGTGAATGATCAGTGGATTTTGTGCCTCAGATTTAATTGTGGATTACTCATGCCCAATATAATGTTAGCAGGAGCTAATAAGTACAGCTGGAAGCTTTACAAGCTATTACAGCCCCCTTGGAGTAAGAGAACTCTGAGGAAACGTGGAGTAAATTTTTGTGGTGAGGCAACAGGGGTCTCCCAACATTGCCTTCATGATGGCCACGATTTTGGGGACACTAAAATTAGCTGGCGACTATCTGGAATGAGAAAATCTGTGTTTGTAATCAGCAGTGTCTTGTGAAATTGAGATGGAGGCACGTTGTTGCCCTGCCAATGCAACTAGCGTCTACCCAGGAGAAAGCTCTTGCTTTCAGGTGCCAGAAGAGTGTGTATGTGTCATTGTGCTGTTGGGAATTCCTTGGCATCTCTCTCTTCAGTGATTGGAGCAATTTATTCAGACTAGCACCTGAATGGAATTCTGCTACATTTTCAGCCTCACAAACTGGCTTCTTGGAGCTAAGTAAATCAAGTCCTGGGCAAAGCAGCTGTTTTACTAGTTATATTTACTGACCTTAGCAAGCCAAAAGTGGAAGCACATCATTACGATTACAGAGCAAAAAGAGTTTTATGGAGAGAGCCAATGACTTTTAAAAACGAATATAATATACACTGTATTTTATTCAAACAGAGAAAGGAAGAGGTTGAAATTAACATCACAGCCCTGAATCTAAATAAGTTTCCTCTTCTTTTTTCATTTCACAGCCTCAAATTCAAATGCATGCTGTCTCTCAGAATCCTTTGTATTAGTTTCCAGGTGCTTACGAATGGGAGATTAAGGAGGAAACTATATTAGAGTATATAAAGGATTTTATACAATGCATTTAAGGGACTTAGACACTATGGTAATGAGTGCAAAGTGAATGCTTTACTTGGATAAACGGATAGATTGTAAAATATCTGAACTGATCCATTTCATCAGAAGGTCAGAGATTGGGGCATTGAGAGCAGGTTTTCAGTCTTACATCCCTACATAAAAACCAACCAACCAAAACCTCAGCAGCTGGTCATACAGCCCAGACTTTCTAAAGCAAAAATGCTTACACCCAGAAGTTTAAGAAAATAGACAATGTTCTTGTGGTGTAGCTGATATAGCTGATTTTATATGGTGTACACACACACGATCTGAAATAGCTGATTTTATATGGCACACACTCTCTCTCTCTCTCTCCGGCCCGGAGGACACTCTATCAGATCATAACAGACTATTCTAACAGAAGTGAAAATTCAGGACCTACGCTCTATGATAATTCCTCTGTCTTAAAAAGAAGAAAACCAATACTGTCTTAAGTGACCGAAAAGAAGCCATCCATTAGAGTTTGAGTTGAATTTCACTCTGGACATTTAAAGATACTTCTGGAGAATGGGGATCATTTAGTGTCTAGTGGATTCCCAAAGTTTTAGAACTGATGATATATCCACATTGGGTTAGATCACAGCCCACCAAGGACTATACACTAAATTGTCCGCAGTCCATCCTCCAAAGATATATCTTCTGGGCAGTATTCTACCGTTGATCTCCACTCCTGCACTATCCAGTCCTGCTCTGCACTTGGACCAGGTGGGTTTTTCTGGAAGTGATGAACACATAATATATTAAACAAAGCAACTCAGATGATCTAATGTCCTTGATCTCTCCTTGGGGCAGTATTCCATCTTCCTTTTTACTCTTTGCTCCTTCTCTGCCTGTGTTGGATATTATTACTTGTTAATTTAGGTGTTTAATTTAGACTGTAAGCTCCTTAGGGTAGGGAGCTTGTATTCTTCTTTGCTGCTAATATGACATGCTCATCATTGTCATATTAACAATAGTAAGCAGCTAGCACCTTGGCTCAATGATGCCTGCTGCCTTGCTGTGCACAAAATGGATTGCTGCCCTCTTCCACTGGGACCTTGTATTGAGGAATGTTACTGAGGGATAAGGTGTTTAAGTGAAGATGGTAAAGATGATTGCTGAACTTCCTTTTCATTAGTGATTGCATCTACACTGGTGAGCAAGTCAGGCATGTTATTGTCGGTCTACACCAACAAATTAGATTGACATAACAACATTGCTCTAGGCTGTAAAAAATTTTGCTCCTTGTGTGATGTAGTTAAGTCAACCTAACCCCCACTGTAGATGCAGTTAAGCTGATGGAAGAATTTTTGTTGACCTAGCTATTGGCTCTTGGAAAGATGGATTAACTACATTGAGGAAAAACCTCTTCCATTCATGTAGGAAGCATCTGTATTACAGTCCTACAATGGGCACAGCTGCAGTAGTGTAGATATGGCCTAACTGTCTTAACCCTCAGTAGCTGAGGGAAGGTGTGAAGGGTGTACCTTGCCTTTGTGGCTCCCTACAGGAGGCCCCATGGTCCTACTACATGCCCCCCTCTGCCGGAAGCAATGCGGTAGAAGACAAAGAGCAGTGAATGTGGGTCCTCCCAAGCTTCATAGATTATTAGGGTTGGAAGAGACCTCAGGAGGTCATCTAGTCCAACTCCCTGCTCAAAGCAGGACCAATCCCAACTTAAATCATCCCAGCCAGGACTTTGTCAAGCCGGGCCTTAAAAACCTCTAAGGATGGAGATTCCACCACCTGCCTAGCTAACCGATTGCAGTGCTTCACCACCTTCCTAGTGAAATAGTGTTTCCTAATATCCAACCTAGATCTCCCTCACTGCAACTTGAGACCATTGCTTCTTGTTCTGTCATCTGCCACTACTGAGAACAGCCTAGTTCCATGCTATTTAGAACCCCCCTTCAGGTAGTTGAAGATTGCTATCAAATCCCCCCTCACTCTTCCAGGGCCGACTCTAGCCATTTCGCAGCCCCAAGCACAGCGGCACGCCGCGGGGAGCACTCTGCCGCTTGCCAGTCCCGTGGTTCCGGTGGACCTCCCACAGGAGTCCCTGCGGAGGGTCCGCTGGTCCCGCGGCTCTGGTGGATCTCCCGCAGGCGTGCCTGCGGATGCTTCATCGGAGCCGCGGGACCAGCGGACCCTCCGCAGGCATGCCTGCGGGAGGTCCGCCGGAGCCACTGGCCGCCCTCCCAGCAACTGGCCAAGCGCCCCCCACGACATTCCGCCCCAAGCACACGCTTGGCACGCTGGGGCCTGGAGCTGGCCCTGCACTCTTCTCTTCTGCAGACTAAATAACCCCAGTTCCCTCAGCCTCTCCTCGTAAGTCATGTGCTCCAGCCCCCTAATCATTTTTGTTGCCCTCTGCTGAAGTGTCTCCAATTTGTCCACATTCCTTCTGTAGTGGAGGGACCAAAACTGGATCCAATACTCCAGGTGTGGCCTCACTAGTGCCAAATAGAGGGGAATAATCACTTCCCTCAATCTGCTGGCAACGTTCCTACTAATACAGCCCAATATGCCATTGGTCTTCTTGGCAACAAAGGCACACTGCTGACTCATATCCAGTTTCTCATCCACTATAACCCCTATGTTCTTTTCTGCAGAACTGCTGCTTAGCCGGTCGGTATTGAGTGTAGGTATTGACTCCGATGTAACAGTTTTTGAAGACAGAGAGGAGAGATATAATAAAGCCATACAGCAGTAAATACCATCAGAGGTTATATAAGGATTTAGGAAAAGACTTTGCCAGCTTTCAGAAAGAGAGCATCACATGTGGTCATGACTGGAAACTTTAGGCTAGAAGTCAGGAAGGGCTTTTACTTTCAGAGGGTTACAGGAGTCTGGAACAATTTGTCCAAGGAGTAGCAGAAGCAGTTAGTGCAAAGGTGCTTAAGAAAATGGCAATTTCCTAGACTTCCCACAGTATATCAGAATATACTGTACTGATATAGGTAGGATTACCTGCTAAGAGCAGGAGGATGCATTTTGGTAGATAGGTGGCTCTCTCCACCCTAAACTTTCTATGCAACTCAGAATCTCTGATTAAGGGCTTGTCTACATCACAAAGTTGCAGCGCTGGTGAGGGGGTTACAGCGCTGCAACTTAGGAGGTGTACACATCTGCAGGGCATCACCAGCACTGCAACTCCCTGTTTGCAGCGCTGGCCGTACTCCCGTTTTGTCTCGGGTGTAGAGGATCCAGCGCTGGTGATCCAGCGCTGGTAATCAAGTGTAGACACTTACCAGCGCTTTTCTTGATCTCCGTGGAATAAGCAGGTATCCCAGCATACCTGAGGAAGCCTCTGGTAATCAAGCTGGTCTCCTTCCCCGGTTTGCTCTCGCGTTCCCCGAACCTCCGTGCAAGCAGGTCTCCTTCCCTGCGGTTTGCTCTCGCGTTCCCCGAATCCCCGAGCAAGCAAGTCTCCTTCCCTGCGGTTTGCAGGGGGGTTCGGGGAACGCAAGAGCAAACCGCGGCGAAGCTGGTCTCCTTCCCCGGTTTGCTCTCGCGTTCCCCAAACCCCCCTTGAAGCCGCCCAACAGCGCTGCAGTGTGGCCACATCTAACACCACTTGCAGCGCTGGTTGCTGTAAGTGTGGCCACTCTGCACCGCTGGCCCTATACAGCTGTACTAATACAGCTGTAACAACCAGCGCTGCAAAATTGTAGATGTAGACATACCCTCAGATTAGGTTAAATGATCCTTTAGTTCCAGTAGCAGGTCAGCAAAGTGGATGGAATGAGAGTGCCTCATCCCAGAACACTCTATACCCTCGTGGGTAGGGAAGAGACCCCTGCACCAGAGAGGGGATTAGAACTCACGTCTCTCATATTGAAAATGTGTGCCCTGGCCACAGGGTTTAAAGAGGTGTGTGTGTGGGTGTCTCCTCTTGTAGCTTGTGAAGCTAGCTCTGCTCAAAAGCAAATGTTTAATTTAAGCCAAACTGATTTTTTTTTCATAGCTGCCAGCGAACTAAAAAATCAATAGTTTGCCCAGCTCTAGTGAAGACTCCAAGAAGTCGAAGTGAAAAGAGTGCGCAAACGATCACCTGGCCTTAACAATAATTTAGGGATTTTATTACAGTGCCACACTTGGTAGATGCATTTCTTGTGCTGTTAGCAGCTCTCATCTGAAGAAGTGAGTATAAATTACATTAGCCTTGAATAGAGACTGGGAGTGGATGGGTCATTACACAAAGTAAAAACTATTTCCCCATGCTAATTTTTCCCCTGTTGTTACTCATACCTTCTTGTCAACTCTTTGAAATGGGCCATCCTGATTGTCACTACAAAAGGTTTTTTTTCCCCTGCTGATAATAGCCCACCTTAATTGATTATAGTTAATATGGCAACACCCATTTTTTTCATGTTTTCTGTGTATATATATCTTCCTACTGTAGTTTCCATTGCATGCATCCGCTGAAGTGGGTTTTGGCTCATGAAAGCTTATGCCCAAATAAATGTGTTAGTCTCTAAGGTGCCACAAGTACTTTTTGTTCTTTTTGCAAAACAAAGTCATTCTATGGACACTTAACAGGACATATTTGAATCCTTTGGAAACCATTAAGACTCCACATCACTAGCTTTACCCCATTAGTTCTCTATGCTCAAATAAACTGTGCTAGTGATCCTCAGGGAAGTTTCCTTCACAAAAAGAGGGATAAGAAAGGTTATTATTAAAGCATATTAGCAACCACAAAGGATCAATTATTGCATTGTGAAGGCAGTGGGGTAGAACAAGCCATCTGCATTTCCACTGGGCGCCAAAGTGAAGAATTCTTATTAGTTCCATCTGCTTACACCAGGGCTGAATTTATCCCTGTTGCTAAAATAGGGAGCTTCACTGGTAACACGGTTGTATCTTAACCTTTTCTTATTTATATCATCAACGCAGCATAGCTACACCCAGCACTATTAAGAGCTTGACAATTACTAGTGGCAGTCTTCACATTTCTTCTGACATCCCCGTTCTAAGCACCGGGAATGCCGCAAATACCATGGTAAAATTAAATGTGATGATTTAAAGGCCCTGAAAGGAAAATGCTCTGTCTTCTAGCTTCCCATTGTGGATATTATTGACATCCAAGAACCTGCGAATTAAAAATTACAGCCATTGCTTCCCCTCCCCCAGATATGACATCAAATTCCTTTTAACCATGCAAGTAACAAAATGCTTTCTGCCCTTTTTCAAGGAATGAAAGGGGAGGCCTCTGCTCTTTGTCTAAGGAGAAAGGGTTCCCCAGGTGACAACCAGTGGGTTTATCTTTGAATGGCAACTTAAATGTCACCTTGACACGAGCCAGGTATTCAGATGCTGTTGATCCCACACAGGCAAAAAGTATGACTCTTGCTCCTACGTGCCTCTCTAGTCGCTAGCTTTGCCAGTGGTTATCTTTGGAGAGATAGATTTCTGTGTGTCTGTCATTGCCTCCTTCATGACAAGTCATATACCACCCTGGCCTAAGCTGTCAGAGATATAGATCGCCTGATGAGCAGACACTTCATGAGTTTTTCTTTACAGACAGTACTGATAGTGGGTTACTAGGATAGCTATAAAACAGCAGCTCATTGGCCTGTGTGCATCAGGCTAATACCTAGCGGAGGACCGAGGAGGCCATGTTTTAGCCCAGTATAGAAACGAGCTACAAAGTTCAGAGCCAAAGCTGAACCTCCCAGAAGTCTGTGGTCATTAAGATTTAGAGATTTGGTTCAGGCACCTCCATCATAAGAAGTGCTCAGAGCAGTGACCAAAGACTGCTGAGCACAGTTATCTGTGATTGATGAATTCCCTTTCATGACCAGAGGTCCTAGTCTGTTACAGAAAGGCAAAGTCGGCCAGAGAGAGGCGGGAGAGAGAGTATAGGTGCTTTTCCAGCCCTAGGCCAATTTTCTACAGGGTACCTGAAAGCTTAAAATGACAAAGAGGAACAGAAAGGGGAAGCCTGATTAGATCAAGTATATGAACCAGTCGCATTCGGGCCCTATCAGTAAGCAGTCCTGCATTAGCAAGGCTAACAAATTGAAGTTCAGTTACCATATGGATTGTTTGCTTAATAAACAGATTTAACTACTTTGGCGGGCTACCATCTATGAGACACCGGGCCACAAACACAGCGCGCTAGTGAATCTATCTTCCAGATGCCCTGTGCTGGGGTCTCACCACATGGAGTAGCCTATCACAATAATTACAGAGCAGCAACACCATTAACCAAGGTCCAAATGCCCAGATACCTTTTCTAAGAATGGTCCCGTACAGGTGATTTAACAGGCAGCTGTGGAAGTGAACTACACTCCAGAGTACCATTGTTTTAGGCTAGCCCAGGCACTAAGGTGATTACAAAGGCACAGAGTAAGTTGTTCAATCAAATAAGGCTCCAGACACTGGGGTCTATTGCCAGGTTGAAATACCACACAGCCATCAAGTGCTGGGGCGGTGTAATAATCTCACAATAAAGCATAGTTTATTCAACAGCACTCTGCTGTAAATCCCTGGCATTGGCAAGCTGCCACAACTATTATCGTATCTCCCATCTGAACCCACACGAGCACACTCCATCAGCCGTTGTTTAATTTACAGGCAACCAGTCACTCCTGCACTGTCTGTTACCAGCAAGGAAATCCTTGTTGCTTGTATTATATACCCCCAACCCCCCTCTTTTTAACCTTATTGCCTTTAATCTTCCCTGCATCTGTTCCCAATCCTCTGAGCACAACATACCCGTGGACACGCCGGTAGTTATGTCCCCCACCCCAGCACTTATTCCTGAGAATACTTTCTAAAGGCCACATGCTGAGGGCCTCACCCAGGCAAAACTCCCCTTCAAGCCAATGGGTCAACGTGAGAGATTTGTAATTCTCAGAGACTTAATGGTGCTCGGCACCAATCAGAGTTTGGGCTTTTGTGAGTTTTGCCTGAACAAGGACTTTGGGGTTTATCTCTGAATCAGTCATTTTCATATTAACAAAAGTGAGGGATTAATAGCATGGAACGGAGCTGAGCTGTGAAAATATCCTGCCCTTCATTTTGCCAACGCACCTCAACTCTGACCTGCAGCGCAGCCTTCCCGCCCAAAATGACCCCACACCCAGCTTTGTGAGTGTAACTCCATTCTGACCTACAGTACCCCGACTGGGGCTTCTCCTGAATAGAGACTTCAGACTGTCTCAGAAAATGTGGTGGTTTTGTGATGTGACAAATGTAGACCAATTATTGTCATTTGAGATCTACACCAGGAGCACAGCTCTTGAGATGCGCAGGGATTACTGGTTAAAACACAGGGTTAGAAATCAGAAGAGGTAGGTTCTATTCTAGCTTTGCCACTGATTTCCTGTCTGAAGATGAAACCGGCTCTCTACCTCAGTTTCCTCATCTGCAAAATGGGAATAACACCACCAGTCTAACAAAGAACCTGTAAGGCTTAAGAAGGTTGTCAAAGTGCCTTGGAACTCTTGGATAGCAAAGCTATAGAAGGGCAAAGTATTGTGTTAACTCACTATGCCACATATAGTTCTCAACCATTAAAAAAAGAACAGGCCCAGATTTTCAAAATTGCATTTGCAGAAAAACTGAAGCATGGTCACTGCATGTACCAATGGCCAATGGCTCAGCTGCTTGCACATAATTTGAGTGTACTTTTGAGCATGCAACTGTGCTTCCATTATTTTGACTGTCAGGGCCATGCAGTATATAAACCAGTGGGCGCAATGGTATGTTATGCTCACAAATTACAGGCTTGCACATCATGATCATGACTGCCAAGGCCACGGGTATATTAGTAAGCTATAAGCGTCAGCGAGGGAAGATGAATGCATGTGTGTCTCAGCAGCAACGATGTGCATTTCCAGCTCCCATCCAGTCTTTTTGAGCAGCGGCAATTCTATTTCTGGAAGTCCACAGCCAAATTAAGCCATGTCACTCTAAACTCAATAATAGCAGAAATTTGTGTGTCCTAAAATGTATTCTAGATGTTGATATTTACTGGATATCAGAAGAAACGTCCTGTGCAGCTACAGTAGGCTCACATCCATAGTACATACACACGTCAGGATGGGGAGTCAGCTAGGATTGGTATCTTCTATAATAATGTTGGGGATACCAGCAATGTTTTCTCTAGTTAGCAGGGGTGAAAGTAAGCCGGTACGGTGTACTGGCAAGAGCCGCTACACCGTGCCGTACCATGTGCTTAAGCAGCTGGAGCCCCGGGCCCTTTAAATTGCCACCAGAACCCCGCTGCTGGAGCCCCTGGTAGCAGAGGTGCCCGGGACCCCTGGGGGTTTGGTGGCGATTTAAAGGGCCCAGGGTTCTGCTGCAGTAGTGGCAGCTGGCCCTTTTAATCACCACTGGAGCCCCGCCGCCGCTACCCCAGGGCTCTGGCAGTGGGGTTTGGGTGGCAATTTAAAGGGCTCTGGCCGCCGCTACTGCCCCGGACCCTTTAAATCTCTGCCAGCTCCAGCAGTGGGGCTCTGGAAGCAATTTAAAGGGCCCAGGGCAGTAGCAGTGGCCAGAGCCCTGGGCCCTTTAATTCACTGCCTGAGCCCCACTGCTGGAGCCCTGGCATAGTGGCAGTGGAGCTCTGGTGGTGATTTAAAGGGCCCGGGGCTCCCAACTGTCACTACTGCAGTCAGAGCCTGGGTCCTTTAAATTGAGATTTAAAGGGCCCGGGGGTTCTACAGGCCCCACCTCTTCCGGTTGAGGCCACACCCCCTTCTGGTTGAGGCATCACCCCCTGCTTAGGACTCCGGTGTACCGGTAAGTATTTTTAAGTTACTTTCACCCCTGCTAGTTAGAGACATTGTAAAGATCTTTTTAGACTTTGGTTTCATTGCCTATTGCCTGGGAGGCACAGAAACTGAATAGAATGATTCATTTTGTGTGTGTGTGTGTCTGCGAGTGCCAGAGATTCAACATGTTTGGTTCCTGTGGGTGTGCTCTGGTGAGGTGAATGGTTCGGAAGTAAGGATTAGTGGTCCCTGAGTCAGATGTTCAGATTGTGACCTGATGGAGACAGCACACAGAGGAATGCAAATAAAATGATTTATCAGGGAAATGTATAAGCAACTCACGGCTTAATAAAATCTGTTTCCTAATGGATATACCTGCCCAAATGTTAAGGGCTAGATTGTGCTTAAGCCTGCATGGGTGACAGAGAGCGTGTGGCACTAGTCACAGTCTCAGCCTTTGAACCCCTTGCAGAGGAGGCTGGAGCTGTGCACCAGGCAGTGGAGCTAAGCTGTGCAGGGTAGGGAACTATATGCTACCCCTTCTCAAAGCGAGTAGATGCTTTGGCTCATGTTTCCCCTCAGATGCCCTCAAGTCAGTCCCAGTGACTCTGGGAGCTTCTGCTGGGCTTGTGTGCCTGTAGAGCGCACCCTTCCTGGCACAGGGGCTGTGATGATGTAGCTACAATTTACCCCCTAGTTGTCTCTAGAGCTCTGTAATTTCTACTGTACTTTCTTTAGAGTCCCCTCTGTGTACCAGTTGGCAGGTGACCTGTCTCAGTGAGTGGGTCATCTGAGCTGGAGATACATTTTTTAATCTTTATGGGGTGTTCTAGCAGCATCTGCTTGGGTTTAAGGGTCTGTCAGCATTTCCATTAGAAACTCTGTTTTACAAGAGTTTATAACTTAGTTGTAAAAATGTGCTTCAGGCTGCAAGTTGGAACATACTGTTACAGTTCAGCAGCAGAGAGCTGTGAAAACATTTCATAAAGGCACCTTGGCTATCCCTATGAGACAAAAGGAAAGAAGGAAGGAAAGACAGATTGCCTATCCCTCTGCCCCAACCCCATCCTAGCAATACCATGGGAAAGACTAACTTTGAACCTCAAACCTGATTGAACTGAGCCATGGATTCAGTGTTCCACATGTTAGGGAACCTGGTTACCAAGTGAATTGTTGGCAGGAGAGATTGAACTTGGGACCTTGCGATTTTACCACACGAGCTTCTACTGCTTGTCTGTCAGCCCGGGCACTAGCAGGCTCATTGAGCTCTTTGTGGCTCAGCCACCATTAGAGACTGACAGAGTGCCACACTCCGGCATGGATTATAGTATTCTTGCCAGCAAGTTAAAGTAGTATGGGCTGGATGAATGGACTATAAGGTGGATAGAAAGCTGGCTAAATTGTCGGGCTCAACGGGTAGTGATCAATGGCTCCATGTCTAGTTGGCAGCCGGTATCAAGTGAAGTGCCCCAAGGGTCAGTCCTGGGGCCGATTTTGTTCAGTATCTTTATTAATGATCTGGCAGATGGCGTAGACTGCACTCTGAGCAAGTTTGCAGATAACACTAAACTGGGAGGAGTGGTAGATATGCTGGATGGTAGGGATAGGATACAGAGGGACCTAGACAAATTAGAGACAAAAGAAATCTGAGGTTCAACAAGGATAAGTGCAGAGTCCTGCACTTAGGAAGGAAGAATCCCATGCACTGCTACAGACTAGGGACCAAGTGGCTAGGCAGCAGTTCTGCAGAAAAGGACCTAGAGGTTGCGGTGGACGAGAAGCTGGATATGAGTTAACAGTGTGCCCTTGTTGCCAAGAAGGCTAATGGCATTTTGGACTGTGTAAGTAGGGGCATTGCCAGCAGATTGAGGGACGTGATCATTCCCCTCTATTCGACATTGGTGAGGCCTCATCTGGAGTACTGTGTCCAGTTTTGGGCCCAACACTACAAGAAGGATGTGAAAAAATTGGAAAGAGTCCAGCGGAGGGCAACAAAAATGATTAGGGGCTGGAGCACATGACTTATGAGGAGAGGCTGAGGGAACTGGGATTATTTAGTCTGCAGAAGAGAAGAATAAGGGGGGATTTGATAGCTGCTTTTAACTACCTGAAAGGGGGTTCCAAAGAGAATGGATCTAGACTGTTCTCAGTGGTACAAGATGACAGAACAAGGAGTAATGGTCTAAACTTGCAGTGGGGGAGATTTAGGTTGGATATTAGGAAAACTTTTTCACTAGGAGGGTGGTGAAGCATTGGAATGGGTTACCTAGGGAGGTGGTGGAATCTCCTTCCTTAATGGTTTTTAAGGTCAGGCTTGACAAAGCCCTGGCTGGGATGATTTAGTTGGGGATTGGGCCTGCTTTGAGCAGGGGGTTGGACTAGATGACCTCCTGAGGTCCCTTCCAACCCTGATATTCTATGATTCTATGATTACACAAAGAGAGGCTGATGACGCTCACTCAGATCTCCCTATCCCTGTCATAAACTCTCTCTCCCCAATTCCTGGACACTCGCACTTCCCTGGAGGTCACTGAAATGGAGGTGGTCTATTCTCTTCTCTTACTGTGTTCTAGGGCTAGGTAGGAAGTTAGCTCATTTGCATTCCTGTTTGTCTATATGGGTAGGAAGGTATAGCTGCAAATGGCAATTAATTAGTCCTCTGCTGTATGCTTCGATGGCTGCTGCATCCATCCCTTTTTCTTCTGAACAAAAGGTGCTGTGGAGACTTCAGTCACTGAAAATGCTCTCACCTAACTTAAATATTGCATCCATCCCCATTTCTCCATGCTATTTTCAAGACAAAGGCAATCTGGCCAGCTTCCCAGACTCCATTTAGCCCCTCCTGTCCAGCCTTGTGGTGTTAATAGGATTTGACCGACTCCATAAAGATCCCTTGAGGCAACTGCTCAAGGAGTGAGTCCATCTACATAATCTGCAGCCTAAGCACTGAAGGTATCAGATGGCTTTAACATTGTGAAGATGAACATTCCTGGGGATTTGTGTTAGACCAGACAGTAAAACCAAGTGCCTAAGGTGCTCAGAACCTAGTTTGTTTATGGCAGGAACCTTCAGACTTTACCCAGACATGGATGGCTCTGGCTACTTGCTATGGAACCTGAGGGTTATACATCATTTATATAAAATAGAATTGAGTGCATCAGCCTTGGTCTTTTCTATATCTCTGGGTGGAGTGTTGTATGGTGGGCACTGTAGTATCTGTGGGCCATACCTGTTTACTGAAAGTGAGAACTACTGAAACCTACTTTATTATACAAATAAGAGACACTCTTCAGGAATCCCATCTCATTCAAAGTTTGGATGCCTCTGACATAATAAAAGCAGGATTTCAACTAACCTGAGCCAACATATGCTAAACAGCTTGAATGGAGATAACTTGGATCACTTGGATCACTTGGAACCTTGCATGGTAGGACCTGTAGTTGCTGTGAGTTACAGGTTGGCATCAATGTAGGGTAGCTACACTCTGTCTTGTGGCACTACATAGTCTGCCTTTAGCCACCTTTGTTCTGTAAGAATTCCTTCACTGTTCTTATTCAAGGGAATTCATGTGTCCCGCCCGCCAAACATAAGAGGAAAGAGAAAACACGTATGACAATTACCGGGGGAAGGGGAGCCAAACAGTCCAAGCAACAATAACTGTGATGGGTTTGCTCATTTTGCAGATCTGAATCTATGTGCATTTGGTCTCATTCCTAACTGCTTTATGAGGCATCTCAAGCTGTGTAAACAGTAATGCAATAATGGCAGCTCACAATGCACTTATCACAGCCGATGAAGAATGGCCTACCAGCCAAGCAATATGCTCGCTCTAAACGATATAATGCTTCTTGCAGACAGGAATATTAATCACCCTGGGAACTGACAGGATCTGATGGAACAGACTGTTATTAATACTATCTCCCCTGGAAGCATTTGCAATGGTAATAGTAATTTTAATAATGCCTGGACAAAATAAGCTGGGTTGGGCTGTTTCACAGCAAATGGGAATTATGAGAGCGTGAGAGAGGCAATACATAAATACAATGACTAATTCATGAAGGGGTGGGCCAGATGTCCCTGCTTGACAGTTCAGACATGGCTAGGAGGGGGGAAACCTTTTATTTTTTTAAGGCAGTATTTGTTTCATCAATCGTTGAAATCTCGTTAAAAGTATAATTCAGTTATCATGTTCTTGTTGCTGTCCAGAGACTGAATGTATTAGAGAGACTTTATATACAAATTCTGCTGTGGGCAATTTGCTATTATTTTATTATTCTAATCTGACCGGTTCCCATGGAGCCTCTGAAACCAAATCATATCAGAGGAAGATGAATATTAATGACGCTTCTAAACCCTCTCGCTCTCCCAGGAGGCCTAATAAAGGATGGAAGCATGTGCCTTAGGTCAGCAGAGAGCACTAGGAAGTGTCCTCCATGGTGATAGCATTGGTTAGCGTGATTACTCTTTTATTTATTTAGTGGTGCTGCTGAGCACGGGGCTTTCTAGACAAGTGCCCTGGCCTAAAGAGATTACAGTGTAAATAATGAATTTATGAGCTAAATAATGAGGTACACCACAGGAGGGGAAGATGAATGGTCTCCTAGTTAAGTCAAAGATTGGGGCCAGGAGAACAGGATTCAATTCCTGCCTCTTCCTCATACTCCCTAGATTTTATGGTTAGCTGCTTTACATACCTGACTGGATGAGCATAACTGTTTTAATCAGCCATTGGGCCCTTGAATCTCTCAGGAAAAGGGAGAAGATAAACAGGGTTATGGATAATTAGACATTTTAAAAACTTTACCTGTCTGTGCCACACTGCTTTTGACTGAAAAGACATCATTCCAAGAAAAATTCAGCTAGTGTAAAATATATGTTAGATGCACAGAAAATAATTGCACACGCTTGTGCTGTCCTAGCTGTAAATGGGTAAGATCCTTATTTAATTGCCTCTGTGCCCAGGCTCTGAATCACTGTTCCAAAAACCCACACACCGCTCTGGCTTGTCAAGCAGCCTCACAGCCCAGCAAAAATATTCCAGATATGTAACTATCTTATCACAGTTGACCACACAAAGCCAGCTGTGTGTTACTGTGTGAACGTAGTGCTACGATCCTTGTCATCTAATGGCTTCTGTACCAGGGCTATGTTGTGGGGGTTTTCCTCATGCCTTGTTAACCCGGATTCCATTCACAAGGACAGCTGGCAGGAAAAAAACTGTTGAAAGAGTTTTCTATTGGAAAATACCATTCAACAAAACTGAATTCTTTTTGTGAAATCGTATAGCGTTCGACAACACTTTGTTGAGAAAAGCACTGGGGAAAAAGTTTTGAAAATGTCCAACTGTCCCATTTGGACATTTTCTGAAGCAAGAAAATTTAGATTTTTTTCATTTTGAAACAACTTTCCTTTTGAACTGCATTGTATGTAAGACATTTTAAAAAGAAAAAAAAACATTTTAACTGACCCCAAATTAATTTTGTGTGTGTGTGTGGCGGGGGAGGGGATTTCAAAATGTTGGATTTTTTGTCCCATTTCAGGATAAGAATTTTTTCAGAATACCTATGTTTTTCAAACAGTTCTTTTCACAAATACTCCGAAGTGCTAGCTCTTTGTGAGCTGGTCACTTGAATGCTCATGGGAAGCACACATGAAGGGGGCACAAACTTGGACAGAGTGTGAATATATCTGGACAATTTTTTATGGTGGCTGCACAGCTTATAGATACAGAATTCTGAAGACTTGGAAGATATCACTCCGCACCGCCTTTGCTTTGCTCAGATGCTCAGCCTTCCATTGAGCTGTGGTTTTGCAGTACCATAGTATAGGTCTTTCGGCAACTTTCCACCACTGCTCTGTGTACCACAGACTTGCACAGTCAAGGCTGATCATCTTATAGATAGAGCCCGACTCATGTGATGGGTTCCGAAATCAACCTCAATGATCTGTCTTTTCCAATAGAATAATAGAGTGATCATATTGATCAAAAAATAAAACGGATAATGGATTTTGCTGGCTCTGTGTAGTCAAAATATCTTTCTAGTCAATATATTAAAGATGCAGACTAAATGCAGCGTGTTCTTGCCAGTCACCCAGCCAATTCAATATGCTACCACGTCTTTCATTAGCCTTCATCACTATGTATAGCAAAGCACAGGCACAAGGGGTGCTGTTCTCAGCACTTGGTAGCTGAGCATTTTTTCTTCTTTAGTATACAAGACTGGTGTTATTAATGGATCTGAGTTAAGGTCACATTGCAAAGTGCAAGGCTAGTAATTAAAGAAAAGGACAAGTGCAGGCTTATCTCTCAAATGTCCCCTTTTCATGCCCAACTGTTCCTACCTTCTGCACAAATGTGGCATCTCCTCAGTTTTAATGCTGGAAATCATTTATATCGAGCATAAAGAAACATGGCACTGAGGTTCTAGAAGGAGCTGTCCACACCAATGGTAGGAATCGTGCAGTGTTGTAAGCTTCCTGCATGACATATTTTTTTGTTTCGTCTGTTTGGGGTGTTTGTCATGCATTGCACCCCATATTTGGAGCTTAGCAAGTATAGAGGCAAGTACAGAGACAGGAAAAAAAGAAGCCAGTAGAGAGAAATGCTTGATCAGCAGCATGTTACATATTAGTTAAAGTTGCCATTCCAGGATCCCTTCCAGTCTTTTTCAGGTCTGAAAATAGCCATTTGGTCTTTCAAAATATTCATCATTTCCTTTTGTGCCTCCTCATTTGGTTTTGCCACTCCTGAAACTTTCCCATGTTTCAGCATGAGAGTGGATTTTCATCAGCATTCAATTTTGAAGATTTCTCTCAAAACCAGGACCATTTTGGTATGAGAACAGGCTCATTTTCACTTGGAAATGGGCCTATTTTGGACTGAAAAATCTCAGCATTTCACACTTTTCGCTGAGGTCGAGAATTTCACAAAATGGAAACAAAACACAAAAATCCCAAATGTCAAGGTTTTCAACTTTCATTGCAAATATTTTACTCAGTCCTCATTTCATGTTGCCTGTTGTTCAAGACCACACTGAGAGACAACAGAGAGGCGGTTTTGGGAAGTTTCATATATGAGGGGGTGTTGTCTCTGATGGATTCTCCCCATCTGTAAACATGCAGGGACAAGCAGAATAAGTTATGGCAGACTCAGGCCTGATTCTCAGCTCACAAAAGCTTTACACTGGCATCACTTGGCCGGGCTGCCTTGGACTTCCTCTGACTTACATGAACATAGAGCGAGAGCACAATCAAGTCCTGACTCTGCACTAACTTATATTGCTCTTCCCTCTGTGCCATGGTGCACCCTCTGTCCTTGAGGGTAGGGGCTGTGCTGGGGTCTCAGGGATCTGAAGGAGCCAGACAGCAACGTGGCGATAAGCTGCCTTCTTGCAGATGCCTCTTGCCCATAGCAGGTCCTCTGAGGTCTGCAGGTCAGTGACAGAGGTTGATTCCGTGTCACTGCCCTCAGATGAAGTGAAGGGAGGAGAAAACTGCCTCTCCTCTCCCTATCCATGGAGAGATTAAAACCCTGAGAAATTTGCCCTGCTCAGGTGGGAATAATCCCTGGAGAGAGGAATGGGGCTTGTAGATTGTAAAGCGCAAGACAGTATTAATGAGATAAAAAGAGCAGAGTGTCTGTGGCACTTACACCCTGTGCAAACCCGTTGTCTTCCAGCCAGACCTCGCTGGTGTTGGAGCCAGGCACTGTTCACAAACATTTTGTCTCCCCATACATCCCCCTTCTGAAATTTACATATGCCTTCTGAATAATAAATATGAATGACTGCAATCTGAAGCCAGTGCATGCCAGAGCCAGTGGCTCCCCTCCCACCCGGTGAATGAGTCGCAGATAAATTACTGGCATTTAGAGACTAGGGGATGCTGGAAACATGTCAGAACTGACTCCTCTGACCCCATGTTCACTGTGCTCAACTTTTAAGTAGACTTGTAGTGGCCTCATAGTCCCAACAGGGGAGTGTATAGATGAGATGGACGAGTGTCCACCTTGCCTCCTTCACCACTGTATCTGAGCACCATAAACGTTCATGTATGTATTCTCACTCCACCCCCGGAGAGGTTGGGAGATTTTATTGATGGGAAACTAAGGTGCAGAGCTTGTAAGTGACATGTCTACAGTCCCACAGGAAGGGGTCCCGAGTACCAGTCCAATGTCTCATCACAAGTCTATCCTGCACCTCTCTACAGGATGTAAGCAAAGTCCCTACTTCTCTCACATTCTTTATCCCTGCGTAATAGAAAGTGACTAGTTTAAACAGGGATTGGAAAAGCAGCAAACTTGGCAGAAAAGAGGGAGAACATTTTACTTATTGATCTGCCGTAATGTATTTTTCCCCCTGCCTGTTAAGCACAATTGCCTCACAGGGAGTTTCTGTCTTCTAAATGAGAAAGGCAGTTTAATTAGTGATTCCAGCCTACCACAGCCCTTTGCACATCGTCTGCTGGCACCAGGGGGAATAAAAGCAAGCGTGTTGAACTGAAATTAATTGAAACACATAACCCATGCATGCCCCAAACACAGATAGTGCTCAGAAAGGTGCATTCGTTCTGCTCCAGTGGGTTCACTTATGATCTACCTGGAAGAAGCAAGAAAAAGAGACTCACCGACCTGTGAGTTTCTGAGGAATTTCAAGTGGTGACAACTTTGATACACATGTTAAGGAACGTGGCTAGGCAGCGTATGCAAGAATGTATCTGCTGTCAGTTCCCACTCTGATCAAATAGAGGATAATCACATATGCTAGCAGAAACAAGGCAATTAAACGTCATAGCTGGCCAGATTTTGTTCCATCAAAGGCCACTGTGACACCTCCCCGTGAACCAACTCATTGCACCTGTTTTGCAAAATTGTGTCTGGATATAAAAGCGTAAAGTCATAAAATCTACAGAGACAAAGAGGTGAGGTAATCTTTTATTGGAGCAAATTCTGTTGGTGGAAGAGAAACATTTTTGAGTTCTTCTTCCAAACTGAGCTCCTCTCCAGATCCTAAAGGGTATAATGGTTGTAGATTTGATGTTTGCAGTAGTGCTGTACCTGTGTTGGTCCCAGGATAATAGAGAGATAAGGTGGGTGAGGTCATATTTTTTACTGGACCAACTTCTGCTGGTGACTCTTTCACCAGCAGAAGTTGGTCCAATAAAAGATATGACCTCACCCACCTTGTCTCTGTAATATCCTGCGGACAACAGTTACAACAGCTCTGCAAACATCAAAGTTACAACCATTATAACCTCTATTGAACAGTGGGTTTTTAATGGAAGTGAATTTTATCTTACATTTTTCACACGATGTTGAATGGTGGTACAATCCCACAAAACCAGACATCTTGGATGTGGGGTTCAGTGATCACTCAGCACGTAAGGTGCTTGCAACCTCTGTGCTTTATTCTGTGCCTGCCTGGTTCCAACTGCCTGGGCATAACAGCAACTAGCACTTCATAGCCCTCCATGCAGACTCTGCCTAGGAAACTTGGCCTTTAAAGGCCAAGTCCCTGATACCATACTGGGGTGTGCAGCGCCATGCTGATATGTACCCCAGTAGTGCAATACAATGGGATCCAACTCCCACTGGCTCTATGGAAGTGTCTCCATTGACTTCAGTAGAACCGGATTTGGCCCTTGAGGAGAGAGGGCAAAACTCTTCAGGTTGCACTGTGATTACTCACATATTAAGCAAAACTAAGCCCATGCTATGAAATTCAGACCCAGATCTGCCCTTGTCTCTAGTTCAAGAGTATTTGGATCTGGGATTCTGGTTTGGGAACATTGCTGGGATAGGCTATATAAAGAAAGTATGTTATGCAGAGAGTCAGCTGATTAGACAGATAGAAGCCAGGTATGAATTACCTTTCTCCAAGTCTAATGGGTTCAGATCCACGGCTCTGGGCACTCTTAAGTGTGAACCACCCAGACTAACACGGCTACCCCTCTGATATCAGACTGTGAAGAACACCATTTAGACTTTACTTGGACAAATGTGGAATCACTAGTCACTCCCCCTTTGTTGGTGACACAAGCAATAGACTATCTTCTCCTCCGATGAAACCTACCCAGTGTCCCCTCTGCCAATCTCAAAAGTTCTGCAACTGCATCCTTGAACTTCAGTCTGGGTTACCTGCTCAGCCTGTATTATCAAATGAGGACTCAAAGAAATAGAGATAGGGAACACTGCAATCACGCTGAATGAAACAAGCACAAACCCCATCCCCTAAGCACCAGCAGAGTGTCCTGTATCTATGCATCTTTCAACACCAGCAAGGCATTGTTGACAACTTATTACACAATGTATTAAGATATTGTTGCTTCATAAATAAGAGCGATAAGTCTATGGAGCTGAGAGTTTCTTTACCTTGCAGTAATTTATTATCCTATTATCACTCCTTGCAAACGGTCTACACTCAGCACTTCCTTCCTTGAAGCCCTGAAATACTGCAGTGCTTTTGCAAAGCTTAACCATCAGCCATAAACTCGATAAACTGCTGCGTGCACTAACATGAAATTAAAGCCTTTATTTGGGTGATTTATTTTAGCCACAGATGTGACAGAGGAGGCCATAAAAATTATCATCAGCTTGTTTTTATTTTCTTCTCATACTGTAACACTTGCGATGATTAGTTGGCATATTAAATAGAGGGGGTTTATGATTTTTGACCCTCAACTAAACACAGGTGACCCAATAAAACTGATAAACTAAATAGTGACTGTAGCAGTTTTTACAGCCAGTATTTAAGCTACTGCTCAGTTTAATTGGCGAGCTGCATGCCTGTACCTAACGCCTGATGTAATGAGGATAAACGAGTGGACCCACAACATTTCTGTGCAAAAGATTAGCAAAGGGATGGGAAGAAACAGAAAAGTAGTATACAGTCTGGGTTGGCAGCATTAGAGCAGGAAGTATAGCAGAGGGAAAACAGGGAGTGATCATACAACTCACAGCCCGTCGGGAGTAAAATGCCAGTTCAAATCCAGTAGCTATCAACAACGGCCAGCTGCTGGCTGGGAAGGAAAGCAGAAGGAGAGAAGTCAGATCATGAGTTTTACACCACCCAGAACTATTCAGTGAGTGACTTTGAAATGCCCTGTGAGTTTGGGAGGCTTGGAGAAAAGATACTTCATTTGGCTTTAACACCCATCATTAGTGGCAAGAATTACACCAGGGGCGGCTCTAGGCATTTTGCTGCCCCAAGCGAGGCAGGCAGGCTGCCTTCCATGGCTTGCCTGCAGAGGGTCCGCTGGTCCTGCGGCTTTTGGACCAGCGGACCCTCTGCAGACACACCTGTGGGAGGTCCGCTGAAGCCACGGGACCAGCGGATCCTCCGCAGGCAAGCTGCCAAAGGCAACCTGCCTGCCGCCCTCTCGGCACCAGCAGAGCACCCTCCGTGGCTTGCCGTCCCAAGCACGTGCTTGGCATGCTGGGGCCTGGAGCTGCCCCTGAATTACACAATGTTCCAAGTCTTAGAAAAATCAGGATCCATTTTACCCTGTTACACCAATATAACCCCATTAGTAGCAAGCAAGGGGTAGTGCACATATTTGCTAAGGCAGAATTTGGCTTCTTGTGTGTTCCACTGTGTTCCAGGTTACTGAGAACCATTAGTTAAGATTTGAGTTGGGTTCAAGCAACAAAATCTGGAGCTTGATCTGGATTTCACAGATCTTAAAAGTTTGTGGCCCTATGGTCTTGTCCCATAGTGTTACTACAGCTCTGTATTAGATTCAAAGGTGTTTACTGGTCACAGTCAGTATGGCTGGCCTATAACTAGCCACAGTCCTCCACAGGGTCAGCCAGGCATGCACTGGGTTTCATTTTAATCATGGGGGGAATTATGTGAGGGTTCTTCTTCAGTCAGTCCAATGTGCTGATCCTGAACATAGATGCAGATCTTTCCTTGCTTTACATAACAAACAGCAATTTTTATTTGTCCTTCCTTGCGGGGGAAAAGTCATGTAGCCAACTTCTAGAGCATAAAATATAAACTTTCCCTGAACATTCTCTAATGAAGGGGAGACTTTTAATAGTCAGGGCCAGTACCAGTTAGTTTGTTCCCTGTGAGCTGACCTCAGTTTTCATCATGTAATGGGTTAGCATTGATATATGAATGTGTTTATGCCTTGGAATAATGGCTGAAGGTCTTGAAGGACAATAATAATATAGCCAAGCATTATAAATAATAAAGGGGCATTGCAAATAAATCTGAAAAGTTTGAATGAAATTCCCAGAAATCTACAAGATTCAAGAGGCCTCCACCTAATGTAGTGCTCTGCTCTGAGAGATCAAAATGAATATGAATTAAAGAGACAGAGCTGTATACATAGATACAGGCAAAGCTGAAAATTCCAGGTCCAAATCTGTATTTTGAGTTTGTGGGGGGATTTGCATCAAGGGTTTTAGCTTGACTCGTTTTGAAGATGGGAACCAGCTGGAAAATTAGATCTGGAAGCAGATTTGATTCCCAAAAGTTCTCAAAGTTCAATTGTTCAGGTTTGGGAGTGTCTGAGTGTGTGGTGAAAAGTTCTTCTCTAAATGAAATCAGATCCAAACCTGATGACTCACTTCCATGTTCCATGTGATACTTAGGGCCAAAGAGGTGTTACTTTGGTGATGCAACCAACTTACTATGGGCTTGCTCAGATTAGTGATGTGTGACCCGCCCAAGGCTCAGTTCAAATAAGCATCCAAAAATCTGGATGCAGTTGTGAATGCCTTGAGTTTGGAAAATTAAAATGACTTTCTTACAAGCCTAGCTGGCAAAATTCCCAGAAGAGTGGCCATTATGATACATAATTTTTTTAAATGTAGGACCAAAACCTTTTTACAAATATAAAGAAATCACACATAAGGAAAATAATGGTTGAAGTAAAATGAAGAACCTCCGAAATCCTACGGCTTGAATTTTTCATACAGTCTTCGTGGTTCTATAGGTGAGCTATTTGTAAGTAGATACTTGGGTAATGCCCCAGAGTGCAGTGGCTGCTGGAGGGGCCAAGTATTAGATACAATTTATAGCCAATCCACTGACAGCCTGGGGTCATTAAAGATCTCACTGCGGGTTCTGCAAAGATTGGAATGTTAACGACAGTCTCTTGGCCAAATTTTCACCTAATTCTGCCAAATTCCCTTCCCCTTGCTATTTCCGCTGGATGCAGTATTCTTCTTCACTTCCTGTCCTAAACTTTTGCGTAGTGTTAAACAGCTGCTGTGTTCCACCCTCAGGAGTCCTTGCATTTCAGTGCTGGATGATCCTTCTTGTTTCATTACTTTTCTCTGTTCCCAATATTTCCTCCATTATCCCCAATTATTTTTCTTAAGCGAATGTCCTTCCTCAGGGCCCCTTCCTGAACAGACAATTTTTCTTAGCTTGTAACAACCAAGCTATTCCTCCTCTATTGCCAGCTTCTACCAAAAGGCACATTTAATAAAGGCACTTTGTAGAAGAATGTCTGATGTGCCATGTATCGTCAATAAATTCGAACATAACTCAGACTGTAAAGGTTGCTTAGTGTTTCTGGGAAGGCTGCTAGTGCACCAGACAGTAACATAAATCCTGTTATCATTTTGCATAGCAGGACAAATGAATTCCTTTTGCTTTGCAAATTAGCCAAGGACGGTATATCCTGGTAATTGACATTTATTTAGTAAGCCCTCCCAGAATGTCTATTGTTTAATCATTATGCAAATCACACACTTGGAAATGACAATTACATTTCATACTCCTCATTTGCCCCATCTGTTTACATAAAGGTCTTTTACAGACTCATTCCTACCTATTCATAATGCAGAATCAGCATATGTCTCCAGCATCAAACCATAGATTTCTGGGTTTGCTATCTCAGCCCTTTTAATTTGCATTGGTCAAGGAATCATAGCAATCATAGTGCATTATGATGATGATGATTATTGGACCGTAGGTATGGAAGGCAATCTGAAGACATATTGAAAATGATCGGTCCCTGCCTAGAAGTGTTTACTGGCTTAGATCTTGAGATAGTGCTTGCTGAAGTCAATGGAAAGACACTTACAGAGGTTAATGGACATTGGATCAGGACCAAATAATGATTGGTAGGGCCCTACCAAATTCACGGTCTATTTTGGTCATTTTCATGGTCATAGGATTTTAAAAATCATAAATGTCATGATTTCTATTTAAATCTGAAATTTCATGGTGTTGTAATTGTAGGGGTCCTGACTCAAAAAGGAGCTGTGGTGGGGTCTCAAGGTTGGTGTGGTACTGCTAGCCTTTCTTCTATGCTGCTGCTGGTGGCGGCACTGCCTTCAGAGTGAGGCAGCTGGAGAGCGGCAGCTGCTGGCCGGGACCTGAGCTCTGAAGGCAGAGCCACTGCCAGCAGCAGCACAGAAGTAAGGCTGGCGTGGTATGGTATTGCCAGCCTTCGTTCTGCACTGCTGTCTGCAGAGCTGGGCCTTCAGTCAGCAGCCACTGCTCTCTGGCCACGCAGACAGAAGTGTGGCAATACTGCAACCCCCCCCCATAACCTTGTGACCCCCTGCAACTCCCTTTTGGGCCAGGACCCCAGTTTGAGAAAGGCTGGTCTCCCCTGTGAAATCTGTATAGTAAAAAGCACATAAAAGACCAGATTTCATAGGGGGAGACCAGATTTCACAGTCCGTGACGTGTTTTTCATGGTCATGAATTTGGTAGGGCCCTAATGATTGGATATGGGGAGAGGATTGTATCTTCAAGCTCTGGACACAGAGAGGAACTTCCACATGCTGATCTCATCCCTTCCAGATGCAGGAGGAGTTCATCAGTCTCCATGGCATTGTCCCCATCCGTCATAGATGCTGCTTGTGACCCTCCACAAGTCTGGGACTCCACATGTTGGGAGACTGGGATTGGGAGTGGGCTGGTTGTGTGTGGGACATGAATTGTTCCCCCACCAGCTAGGCAGAGAACACTGAAGTAAACAAATCTTGCCAAGGGTTTCATTAACCTTCTTGTGGATTCTTCTCTGAACTGGGTGTTCCTCCTTCCCACGCCTGGGGGGGGCATGGAATTCCAAAGACAGTGACTGGCAGAGGGAGTTTTGGAAGCAAGGTTCCATTAGGGCCATGTTCTCAGGGCCATGGGGAGAGATGCAGGGGGGCACCAGCCAAGTTGGAGGCACAGATACGGCCCTAGAGTCTGGTGGATCTTCCTATATCGCCACAGATATCCACATACCCCCAAGCAGATTACATAGAATGAGGATGTAAAGCCCACAAGTTTCAACATGATTAAAGGATCGAAATATTTACGTAAAGCAAAATCTAGATAAAAGTTCCTGCAGAGTCCATTAAATCAGATTTTTTTTAATCAATGATTTGCAAGTGATAGTACTTCCAGAGTATGGATTTCTACAATTATTGCACCTCACCTGGTAAAAACAGAATTCTGACATATACTAACAAGGCAAGACACAAGCTCTTTTGAGTTGTGGCATTGTGTTTCCCCTGGAGAAATGTGACACTTCATTATTGCATGACATAATTTCTGCTATAAGGTAAACTATCTTTAGTATTTGTATATCAAGTTAAGTGTGGGCAGCACACAGGATCAGGGTCCAGGAATTTCTCGTTTTAATCCAAGCTCTGATGAGATGTTCAGATGATAGGTCTTTGGCCAGTTATAAAGATAAAGGCTCATTTGCAAAATATAGATACCGGTCCCGCTTTGCATTTTGAACATTCTTGAGTACAGGAGTGTTTGCGTCTACAATATGTGTCTCAATCTGGAATCACAGCTTATCACCAGCATATTGAATTCCTTAGTGTAACTACAACTTAATTCACAACTGTTCACTTAATAAGGATTTGTTCCCATTTATAGCTATTCACCAAATGTCAATAAACTTTGATCACATGTAAAATGACATTGTACGAAGAGCAACTGCCAGCACTGCATGGCTCCTATCTGCTCAGCCAGAGAAAGGGTTCCTTCTTGCTCACTGTCAGAGCAGTTTCTGTATGGCCCACAAGACGCCCTGCATAAATATGAGTTTGAGTCTGGATGAGTTCACAGCTTGAGCTGATGCAACTGCAGTTCCATTTTTTAAAGCAATAGCATAGGGTGTTAGAATGGACCGCAAGGGTCCTCTAGTCTAATCCCCTGCCAAGATGCAAGATTTCAGAGCCGTTTGCAAAAAAATTTCTTTTTTAAATCACAGCATTGTAAGAAAAACAAATTCCTCCCTTCCCCCTAGAACAACAAGCAACTAATTTGGAAATAAATATCTGCATTGCCATGAATTACAGAGGCTTGTGTAATTGCTTCTTCACAAAAACTGCCTTGCAGTCTGTGAATTAAATCCCTGTTCTTCTTCCAAAAGACACCAAAGCTTCTGACTACTGCCTAGCTCACAGTGAGGTGTGTATTATTGGCTTTCCTCCATGTCCTCGACCATGTAAAAGCTGACACGAACATCAGCCACACTAGTTCATTTACAGTTGATATTTCATGCATCAGCAAAGCCATTTTTTTCACAGCCTTGACTCTTTGTCCGGGTAGATTTATGCCATGCTTTAAGTTAGGTTTGTCTGCATTTTTAAGTACCACATCTGAGTGATAAAAAGCTAACATGGCTGTAATTAGTTTGTCTGAATGAGCTGTTTGCATGGAGGGGAGAACTGTGCGAACCGCCTTTGGCTAACCGCCTTTAATTTATCTTTAAATATTGACTTGTGCTCTTGCGAGGCTTGTGTCATCCCAGAAACAGTGGCCCCATGTGCAGCATCTTGTGGCCTAGTGGGGCTATTTCAGCGATTGCAAGGCTGGGACAGGGAAGGTGGGGCATTGAGGGAGAGAGCCAGAGGCACCCTTGAGCTTTGCATTGAGTGCAGTAGTTGGGTTCCTTTGTAATAATTTTGCCCTATGCAGACTCTGGTGAGAGGCATAAAAAATTCAGTAGCTGAATAGTTAACTTCCTTCTGAGCTGTCCCTGGAAAGGTCATTCGCTGCATAACTGCTTACTTCTCTGGATCAGCTGGGTGGTCGCCAGCTCTCCTGCATGGCCACTAACATACACATTGACCAGATGCTATCTTCAACCAGAACGCACACAGCCTCCTATGAAATTTGAATGAGCATGAACCACTGGCATGTAGTGGTAGTGGTGTAGAAATAAACTTGGATTCTCCCTCGCTGGTGGTTTTCTTTTCTTTCCTCTGCTGTTATGGTTCGGAGATGCCAAGAAACCCATCCCCACTGGGGCTGATTGGATGTATGCACGATGCAGTTCCCATATCAAAAGAGACATTCACGAGCGACATGTAGTGCAATCTGAAGCTTGTATTCATTTAATTCCCCCTCCATTGCGATGCTATTGGTTAACCTTTAACTCGAGATGGGCCTCAGCTCTAAACTTCAAAGTTTTGGGGGGGAGTTTCAGCTCCATGATGTGGGTTTGCATCCATCTTTCTCTCTAACCATCACGGTCACCGGAGGCACTTATTCCTTTGTCTTGCTGTGCTACTCTCTTCTACCCTTGGCTTTCAGATGCACAGAGGTGATGGTAGTAATAACAAATAATTAATTAATAATACAGCGGACATTTATAGAACAATTTCTATCCCTAAATTTCCCATGGCACGTCACCCGCTGTATATCATATATACACCACCAATGAAATGCAGCCAGCTGTGGGTTGGAGGGCAGCCACTGAATGGACAATCAGTGAACAGCACACTGTTGGAGTGGAGGAGAGGGAGAAAATAATACAGTGCTAGAGTAGATCAGCTTTCCTTGCTCCAGGTTTTCTCCTTCTGCTGTGCCAATTTAGCCATTTTGCATGGTGACTAGCCCACTTGATTCTCTCTGCAATGATGGAGAATCTTGCCTCAAAACTGGAGCTATTCACAGAGTTTTCTCTGGGCAGGGAACATGCCCCTATTGATGGGCCTGATTCTCAGATCTATGTAGAAGACATCCTAGAAGGTGTGACTGTATGGAAATAAAGCCATATTGGCTTATGCTCAGTGAGAAACAGGACAAGAAAAACCACCCAGTGCTTCCCTAATGGGGAAGGACCAAACCAGGGCGGGAAGGAAATATCACAACTCTGAATGAGTGTTACAGATATGTACTCTTCTCACTGCTGAATAGGGAGCATGGCATCTCGCCACCCACAGGCAAAGAGTCCTGGCTACTCACACCATATATATTGATATTCTTTTTTTGGGGTGAGGCACTAGAAGATACATAGACAATTAAGAGCCTTATATCTGGTGACCACACTTAACCATGTCTACATGCAACATGTTACTGCTGCCAAGCCTTGAACCAGGACCTTCACAAAGTAGGGATAGCAACTCTACCAGATGGCCAAGCCACAAGTGAGCCTCTGCCTGGCTGACATGGTGGCAGCTGTGCTGAACTTGTCTGAGCTGGATGTTGCTGTGTGTCTCACACCTCTTTGTCCAGGAAACCACACTGGCCGATGAGTTAATTTACATCGTAAATTTCCTGCCACACAACTGATATACGGTGTGTGTAGCAGATTCCCAACCGTGAGGATTTCAGGGAGAGGACAGTGCTCATGCAAGAATAATAGGGTAAACCAGATGGGATCTTTTGCATCATTCTCCCCTGAGTAGAACCCTAAGTAGGATGAAAGCTTGTTTGCTAGAGGGTTGTCAATAAGAATGAATAGCAAATCTGGCATTATGGACTATAGATTTCTACTTCCTGCATTAGACTTAATATAAGTCAGAGTTCTTGTGGAGCTGATCATCAGCCACGCCAATGATTCCCAAGGCAGCTTTTGTAGAAATTGAATCAATTTGTTTACTCATTTCTATAGTGTCTTTGTGAAGAAGTTATCCACTTCCTGGAAACCAGGGCTCCAGGATAGGACCACTGCCTAGCAAAGTGAGGAGGAGGAGCCTATGGGTTACATCCCCACTGGCATGGTTCCAGTGGAGAGGCACTATTGGCATCATCTGAGCATCTTACCCTTCTTCCTATTTTGACTGAAATGAATGAGCAGTGAGCAGAACGACACTGGATTCTTCACTCAAGGAAACTCACAGACATGTTTCTCTTCCAGCAGCTTGCTAGGCCCGGTCTACACTAGGGGATGGGGCGAGTATCGATCTAAGACATGCAACTTCAGCTATGCGAATAGCATAGCTGAAGTCGAAGTATCTTAGATCGATTTACCTCGGGTCCTCACGGCGCGAGATCGACGTCCGCTGCTCCCCATGTCGACTCCGCTACCACCGCTCGCTGCGGTGGAGTTCCAGTGTCGACGGTGAGCGCGTTCAGGGATTGATATATCGCGTCTAGATGAGACGCGATATATCGATCCCCGAGAAATTGATTGCTATCTGCCGATACGGTGGGTAGTCTGGACGTACCCCTAGTTTTTTATCTTCTTCCTTCTCCTCTGTCATGCAGTCTGTCTGCCTGATACACCATAGTCTCCTGAGTTCTAATCCTGTAGCCATCCCATTTTAGGATGCATTCCACAGTGGAATCTACATTCCCTCCTTAGGCTCTATAAAGGATTCACAGATTTGTATCACATTTACTTTTGTGCTAGTCACTATTCAGCTACCATTAAACACCATGCTACGACATGCACAGCGGCACACAATGCTAACTGCATAGGAATGTGCCAAGGATGGTTTCCCAGGCTTCGGGAGAGACAGGGCCAGAAACAAGGGAAAGTGACATGGGCAAGTGTCAGATACAGTCCCACAGGGTCCCTGCGGGTGTACTGATGTCAGGGGAAGAGGGTTCAGCAGCAGGGAACTAGAGATAGCCTCAAAGAGAGGGAAAGGACAGAACAGCGACAAGAGGAGTGGAAGGAGGCAGAGGAGAAAAGTCAGACTGAAAGGTCAGGGAATGACAACTGAAACACTACTAAACGTGGCAACCAAGTAACATTCATACTTGGCATTACCTTTCCTACAGATCAGTGTCCTTTCAGGTCCCTCCTCAGGGATATACCCCCAAGCCAGATTCAGGATGCTGCTGTTTGAAGACTAGCATAATAATGTGGTTATAACAAATACATGTGTAGAATGATACTTTGTTGGAGGACAGCTTATTTGTTGCAAAGTTAATTTTCGTAGGGCATGTCAAAGGTGCATCTTGCTTACTCTCTGTAGCCTTTGCCTGGGCTGGAGGCATCCATCTTTCAAAAACAGATCTCAAATCAATAGTCTTCTAACCTTTGGAGGATGATCCAGGAATGTTGATGCATTTGGAACAATTGTTGACGCATAAGAAAGCTCTAATTACACTGCACTAACTGTTCAACTAAGGTGGAAATGTTTGCATAATAAGGCCCGCTTCTTGTGACTCCTTACCCGGTAATGTGAAGGTCCCGCCCCAATGTGGAATTTCATATTCATAAGCATGCCGTTATGCCAAGGAATTCAATATGCCTGTCAAGAGTTGTGATTCCAGTCCTGTCTTCATCCTGGTGTTGTTTATCCCTTCAAAGAATGGATATCTCTCAGATGGTTTATATGGCTCTCTCAGCTCAGGGCGGATCACACGTTAATAACACTTTGCATGTATGCAGCACCTATGTCTGAAGATGCCAAAGCATTTTAAAAACACTAATGAAGCCTCACCACATCATTGTGAGATAGACATTATTATACCTGTTTTGCAGATGGGCAAACTGAGGCATAGAGAAGCTAAACTGCAAAGTTTCCCAAATGCCAACTGATCTGAAGTATCTCCATTTTTGAGTGCCCAAGTTAGACTCCAAGGTGTCTCTGAGTGGATGCCCCAAAGCACTGTCTGATTTTGAGAATTTTGGTCCATATGACTTTCCCAGTATCATAGAGTTAGTCAGTTTCAGAGGCAGAGATAGAAATCAGGAGTTCTACCTTGCAGGATGTTGTGAGGCTCCATTAACTAAGGGCCAGGAAGCATATTGATAGAGTGAAAAGTGCTACAGAAATTGCCAAAGCTTATTTATTACAAAAATGACAAGAAAAATGTCAGTGTATATTAGATTTCTGTGGGATGCAGGTAAACTCGGCCCTTTAAACTCAGTGACCTGACAGGTCTAATTTCAAGAATGCACGATTGGTCACACCGAGTGTTACTCAGGCAATGTGCCATACTTGACCTTCCTTAGTCCCTGGAGATATGTACCAGCTCTACTCCCTATAGAATTTTTCACCCTACACCTTTGTGTCCCAACATTGGTCAGGTTATTAAAAAACAAAATGAAAGGAGAGAATTGAGTCACATATGAAAGTTTGGACCCTCTGGCTCAGAAATACACACACATTACATCAATTTAAAGGGAACTCCTGCCACAGCTACTAGAATTATTATAGCAACTTAAACATTTCACTGATTTGTTGCTCTGTTTTATTTGGCTTCCAGCAGGAAAGGGTCAGCCTAGATTTTGCCCCTGCAATGTGCTGCAGCTTCTGCAAGACATCTTGAGCCTTTCATTTCTGATCTGATATTTATGAGGGGGATGATGCAGTGGCTATGTTCACTGAGGAAAGAGGTATCGTGTTAAGAATGCGCAAAGGAGATTATTGAGCAAGAGAGAAAAAAGGGCACAAAAAACTCAGCAGGAAGAGAGACTTATGCTGTTTGCTACTTCGCTATCCCAGTCCTCACTGAAGACCTCTCCCTGCCCCCACCAAGAAATCCCCATGACACTTTGATCTTGCCTAGCAGAGGAGGCTGGAGACATAAGTATTTTACTTTTCTTGAAACTATAGCCTAATCCCTCTAGTACATTGGATCTGACAGCTATCGTTAACCAGCTAAACTGGCTTAGCTGCAAAACCATCCTGCACGAAGATGCACTTGACAACGATCTGCCAATATGGCCCTCAAAAATAAGCTCCGGGAAAAGAAATAGCCATTGCAGAATGAAAGGGTGAAGGACCAGGAGTCATTAAAATTCACAGACAGCTCACAGCCAATTTCATGTGGCCTCCATCATTATATATATACTGCTGCTGTTGGGGCTGTTTCATTTCCTACTGCCTGATCTACTGGGAGATGAAGTGATTATCAACAGATAGAGAAACATGCTGACATCTTGGTTGTTTTAAAGGCGGTATGAAGTGGAGCCAGGGCTGAGCACTTTAACCCTTGGTGAGGATGGCAAGAGCTGGGAAAATATATTGTGACAATAACCGTAATAATACCTAGTTCTCGCATGGTGCCTTTCATCCATTGATCTCAAAGCACTTTTCAAAGGAGGGAGAAACAGAGGCACATAGGCGAAATGACTTGCTACAGGTCATCCAGCAGACCAATGGCAGAGCTGGAAATAGTTCCTAGCGCTTTTGAGCTCCAGTCCAGTGCCCTGCCCACTGGAGACTCACATTGAGATTGGCAGAAATGGCGGAACAGAGAGGATGTGCATTTTATTTTCTAAATGAATGACTTATTGTTGTCCAGTGACGTGCAGTTCCATCATGCATTGTAATTAATAGATAGGGCAAACTGAGGTGGGTGATTGCTGAAGGATGGTCTAGAGTCAGATGCTGAACCTCTGTGACATTATCTAGTTATCAAATGCAAAACTGCTATGATTATTACCCTGACCATTGTACGTCCAGGAGATGATTTGAGATTGATACACAAAGTCCCTAAGTAGTTTCAAGCATTGCTGTTATGTAATTATCAGTTTCTTGGTCATCTTAATTTCTATGTCAGAAGACAGAAATAGGTTATATCATTTTGCACTTATCTAGCATCTGCATGTCTCAAAGTGCTTTGTGAAAGTTGCATTATTATTTGCATTTTACAGCTGGAGAAAGGGAGGGCACTGAGAGTTAAGTGACCTGCTTAGCATCACCCAATGAGTCAGTGGGGCAGGGTCAAGCTTCCTGACTCAGTATTTGCCTGAACAAGAAAGTTGCACCAGTGTTTGAAAACAGATTTAGTTAAACTGGCCCAAACCCTCTGCAGACCTCTTTTTGATTGAAACCTGATTTATTTTGATTGTGCATAAGTTGCTAAGGAATCAATTAATTGATATAAACCATTCTTAAACCGGAATAAAAGTGTCCACACACAATGAGTTTAAAAACACACCATTATTTAAACAGGGGCAAGTTTTTATGTAGGCCCCATCACGGGTCTCCTGACTCCTACTCTAATCACAAAATATGCTGCAAATGTGAAACCTTGGGGCAGGGTGAGCACTGGAGGGTAATAGGAGCCTATATAAAAAAAAGACCCAAAAATCACGACTGTCCCTATAAAATCCGGATATCTGGTTACCCTAGCTGCCTCCCACACTGCACCTCAGAATTATGCTGCTTTCATGTCCATATAATGTCTTAATTTAAGCCTTGTGACTTGAATTCACAAAGGGGTCATGTTTATTTCTAAAAGACTCAGCTTAAATATCTGTCGTCTTTTTTTGGGAGCTTAACCCTCCCCTAGCAGGGGGACACAAGCTATGATCTAATAGGTTTTATCCATCTCTTAACGTCTATAACCCTAAAATACAGGTCATTTTCTAGAGTATGATGATTAGACAGGATGAGATCTTAGATTCAGCACCTGAGAAAATGCCATTTAGTGGTGCATGGGAGAAGCAATGCATAATCAGGAGTTTATGCATAAGAGAACAGAAAAGCAATAGATTGTACACTTGGGACCATAAAGGACACCTTGACTTCAGGAAATGGGATCTGTATATAAGCATCAGGTAAACACGAGCAACAGAGAATGGCTCTGCCCTAAGACATGAAGTCTCATTGTGGCATTAGCATTATCAGAGAGGCTTCAAAGAGAAAACATTTCCATGGAGCAAATTGGGTTTTAATGGATGTCCCCTGGATAAAGCATTTCCATTTCTTGTGGAGTTCTCTCAATAAAAAAAGGGAACATGAATACAAATGGGCAATGCAGCGTGGAAACATTTTGCTTCTGGTTTCAGAGGCTCATCATCAAGTTATCACCACACAGGAGTGATGGACAGCCACAAATCAACCGAGCGTGCCTCGTATAACTACAGTCTATGTGACAGGCACATGGGCATTGGCAGAGAACAGCTGCATTGGTTATACATGTAATTCACCTGGCTATGTCCCATATAGTGATCGGGGACTTGTCCAAATATCACAGTACAAATCCTTAGTTTAGGAAGTTGAATGCAGTGTTTCATAGCTAAATACTGGGCATGATCTGAAAACTGTTGGTCTTTTTACAATAAAACTCCCCATTAGAGAGAAAATTGATATACCCCAGATGTGTTATGAACAGCGAGAATGTCTTTTCTGTGGAGTGTGTTACTAACAAATTGTCCTCTGTTATACCAGTGCAATGTTTCAAAAATCCATGGGTTTGTACCAGTGGCTCGGAGAGGAGAATTTAGACCCCCAATGTTTACTGTCTATGAGAGCAGACATTATTTCTTCACTATTATTCATATATTTGCATTACTTCTATGCTTTTTTATGCAACACAGAGAAAATCGATCACATATTTCTTGATGCTTATTGGCAAACTTCAACAAATGTGGGATGGGAGGCTTCCTCACAAACCTGGCCTCTGTATACTGCTGCCTGAGCAAATGGAGGCAGGATGGCCCAATAGTTAGGGCATTCACCTAGGACTCAGGAGATCTGGGTTCAATTCCCTGTACTGCCAGACTTCCTATGCAACCCTGGGCAAGTCACTTAGCCTCTCTGTGCCTCAGTTCTCCATTTGTCAAATGGGATAATAGCACTGCCCTACCTCAGAGGGCTGTTGGGAGGATAAATAGGTTAATGATTGTAAAGTGCTTGGATATTCTAGTGATGAATATTGTATATGTACCTAAGGACAAGTCTATACTTACCTCTGGAGTGATTGATCCAATGGAGGTTGATTTATTATGTCTAGTGAAGATTTGATAAATCAAGCACTCTCCCGTCAACTCTGGTACTCCACCAGAGTGAGAAGCATAGGCAGAGTCGACGGGGGAGTATCAGCAGTCAACCGGGGTAAGTAGATCTAAGTACATCGACATTGCGTAACTTAGATCGATCACTCACCTAGTGTAGACCAGGCCTTACAGAGTTATAGGGATTGTGACAGTCTTGCATCTGTGTCCAGGGTGGAGCTGAGCAGGGCTGGCTTTAGGTGGATTCCCCTGATTCCCCAGAATTGGGCCTTGCACCTAAGAGGGCCCCGTGCCGTGGATGCCTTTTTAATTTTTAATTTTTTTTTACATACCCAGCAGCAGTCCAGGTCTTCGGCAGCACTTCAGCGGCAGGGGGTCCTTCACTTGCTCTGGGTCTTCGGCAGCATTTTGTCGGCAGGGGATCTGGAGAGAGTGAAGGACCCCCTGCCACCGAAGTGCCATGGAAGACCAGGACCGCTGCCGGGTATTCGAATTGGGCCCCACAGTTCCTAAAGCTGGTCCTGGAGCTGAGAGGGGGCTTTCAGGGAGCAGAGCCTGAGCTAAATTACGAGGGGGCTGTTTCAGCCTCCAGAGTAGCCTGAATATCTCTGGCAAAATTTTGTGAAGCTCCCTTTGCCCTTCCTCCCCCAAAGATGCAGCCCAGAATCTCAGCCAGCAGGAGTGGTTGGTTTTTAAAGAAAAATTCTCATTCATTTTACAACAATATTTTTTTCAGGTTGCTTCCTGGCACAATAAAGAGGAGATAGAGAAGAAATTCAGCCAATCTCTAGATTCACGTGGACATATCGAGTGCTTGATAGAACTAGCCTGAGAAAAAAGTTGCTTTGTCTTAGGCTACAGATGAAACAAGTTCGGTGGTTTCAGCTCAAAGGACTTTACTGCTCATTCCCAAACCACCCGACTACAGCTGAATATGGGGTGGGGGGGTGCTGCTTAGGACCTGAACATCATGGCAAACTGCAGGTGAGGAGAAAGCATTGCAGAGTTGCCTTGGAGGCCTGTGCAACAATCTTTGAACTTGTAGGCAAAATCCTCAATGTGCTGGATTTTGGAACACCCAATCACACCTGGATGCAACAGACTGTGACATTGGGAGATCCTGAGCCATTATAATCAAATATACCAGAGTGGTTAGTTGGATTATTGTAATCCATTTCTGTATTCTGAAACAGAAGGGAGACTTGGGGTAACTTCTAATAATCCATCCTCCAAACCATTTCCTCCTGTATATGATTAGCCAATTGGTCAGTCGTGTGACTCCTAGCTATTGGCTATCAGATCAAATTAGAAAGTGGCTCTTCGTAAATCAAAATGCTTTCCTGCCTCCTGAGTGGTGAGAGCCTCTAATGTGTGCAGTTCACTTAGCATAGGCTTGGTGCAATGCTAGAGAAAAAACGTATTTGTTTGTTATGAATGGATGCAATGTGCACCATTAACTCAGAACTGGCTAACCAAATGAGTAACATTAATGAATGTACAAAGGTGGATGCCTGTAATATCCAGGAAAAAGAACAGGAATACTTTTGGCACCTTAAGAGGCTAATTAATTAAGATGAGGTATTATCAGCAGGAGAAAAAAAAACTTTTGTAGTGATAACAACGTGAGGAAATAGATTAACTTGGGTTTGAATAGAGACTAAGAGTGGCTGGGTTATTACACACATTGAATCTATTTCCCATGTTAAGTATCCTCACACCTTCTTGTCAACAGTCTAAAATGGGCTATCTTGATTATCACTACCAAAGTTTTTTTCTCTCCTGCTGATAATACCTCATGTTAATTAATTAGCCTTTTACAGTTGGCATGGCTACTTCTACCTTTTCATGTTCTCTGTATGTATATATATTTCTTACTATATGTTCCATTATATGCATCTGATGAAGTGGGCTGTAGCCCATGAAAGCTTATGTTCCAATAAATTTGTTAGTCTCTAAGGCTTCTCCCATTGTATTATACTCTCTTTTTAATGGTCTTAGTCCTTGCTGAGCTTTACCTTGCTCATGGCAATAACAAGATGGGCAGTAACTCATCTCAAGAAGGCAAGTACTACCTCATGGGAAGTAAATCCAGATACAGAGGGCTAATCAATGGTGGATGGGAGAGTGGTCAGGTTAAAGTGCAGGACTGGGATTCAGGACCTGTGAGGACCAGTTCTGCAACCCTTACTCATACTTATCTTCCTTACTTAGGGTGTTTAGTTCCACTGAGCAATCAATAGGACTACTCAAGTGGATCAAGGTTATATGATCAGGCCCCTGGCTCTGCCATAAACTTTCTGTGTGACCATTGGCAGGACCTCTGTGCCTCAGCTTTTCTGTCTGTGAAATGGGAATAAAAATATCTCTATCTCTCTTGCTAGAGTTGTAAGACTTAATTTAGTCCTGTTTGCAAAGCACTTTGAGATCCTTGGATGAAGGGCACTCTGAAATTGGCCAGTAGTAATAGTTATAAATCCAGCAGAGGATGGACTTTTCATCTTGCATCTCTATGGTGTCCTTAAGTGGACACCCCATTACATTATATAGTGACCACTGAGTGACATAGTGCTACTACATGTAAACACAATCCAAACCAGCAGTGGGCTGTGGGGGAAGTACCCAGCTTCAGCCAGAGGAAGAGGAGCCAGTAGATGATCTCAACATTTATTCGCACATATGGAGATGAGCTTGGGGGCTTTGTTTCCTTCAGCAAGCATCATAACATTGCTGGGGGAAGAAGAGAAAAAATACTTCAAATGCAGATTAAAAGATTTGAGCATGCAGTTTATTTCCTGCAAAGCAATCAGATAACGTGTATTTTGCCCAGATGGTTATGAATATTAACCATTGCTTTTGTCAGATATGAGCAATTCCACCTTTGCTTTGCATTCCCTATACCATCGGAAGAACCACTGTGACTCATAAACCAAAGACGTGTCACTGATTAATATCCCCTCTTGTCGTATGTACTGTATGAATTTTTGAAATGTGCTATAAGATGTCACCGGGCATGAAGTGTGGCTGAGGCCTGGAAGGATCTTGTGCCCTTTGTTACAATGTTTATGGGTGATGAAAAATACAAGAGCCATGATGTGATTATCATTAGACAGACAGAGCAATTAATTGTTTCATGCATTAGCGCAAACCTCCAAATGAAATAATCCAACTTCAGAATTAATGTTATTTTTGTTATGGTTTGAGGTGGAATATTTGTTTGTTTTTGTAATATAATAATAATATAATAATCTATAATAATAAGATTGGCTACAATTTATATTTATAATATAATATATATTATGAGATTTGCATAACAGCTTCCAGCTCTTCGTTTTCATGTTAGAAAAACCCTTTCCTGGCTTTTCTAATCTTTGCCGTACATTGGAAATAGGGAAATCCAGAACAATTAATCCTTCAAATCTGGGAGATCAGATAAAATTGAACTCAGATCTGCACTGCTTTGGGTTTTGCAAAAATAAAAGCACCATTGATTTCCCCCTTTTCCATTGCATACCTACCCAGCAAATAAACTGGCCAGCTGTGTTTTCATTTGTCTAGCGAATGGAAGGTACATCTATATGGCAGTTGTAGGTGTGATTGCAGCATATCTGCGCAAGCTTTAATCTAGCTAGGATGAGTTCCAATAGCAGTGAAAATATGGCAGAGTGGGCTGCCGTGCAGGCTATATAACCCTTAGTAAATTCCTAGCCCGCTAAGGGATCTGTGCTGCTGTGTCTTTTTGCCCATGCAGGTATGCCTACATGAGCTACAATCGCATGTCCGATAGCAGTGCAGTCATACCCTCCATGGTGGTGAAAGGTCCTGAGGCTGACAGCATGGAGTACTGAATACTTTTGGGGCAAGTACAGCATTCAAGTGTCTTCTCCACCATCCTGCCCATGTGCCTCTCCCCTGTCCTGAAATGACTCCTTGCAAGCTTGGGGAGGGTTCATCTCCATTCAGTCCCTGATCAATCTATTGTCCAATTGAGAGGGAACTAGTAAGCTAGTCTTGTAAAGTGTATACTTGTTTATAGGATGTGGACTGAAATCACTCATTTATTGTATGTGCATTGCCAAACAGCCCTCAGATGGTAATGACATTTGCTCACTGCTGACCTGGCTGGATTTCAACCTAAAGGTAACAGGCTCTGTATGCCATTATCAACCCCAAGCTATCCAGTCCCCTCTACGCATTAATCTCTGTGACATATCCAAGCTTACACTCAGCCGTACAGCCTATTTCACTGGGCAATGTACATCTCCATCACCTACTGGTATATTCAGTTAAATACAGTTGGTTGGGTCTGGGAAGCGTGTATGGATTGTAGCAATCCCAAAGAAAGGTTAATTGTATCTGAGACCTAGACATTAATCTCCATTGAGCTATAAAATGAAATACAATGGAGACTGTTTCAAACTTTCCTGTTTCTGTTGGTATAGGGAACAGTGAGACAATGCATTGTAATGTAGGTTCCACTGATTTGTGCCCAAGAAACTTTTGAATGAACTGTAAGATTAATGCACTTGGTGTCATGCTGGACAAGGGATCATAACAAAATGTAAATACTGTAGTGTTCACATAAGGTATTGTGAGTTTCTTGCATTGCTTACACACAATCAATAGAGCAGACCAGGAAACCTAATGCAGTTTATTAGTATGGACATACCAGAACTAGCCAACAAAATTAGTAGCATTAATGTAATAAAAGAAGATGGATCTGAACTCCAATCTCAATCCTAGAACTTTGGGGATATTAAAAATCCAGATGCAAACCATCCAGATCCAGCAGAAATATGGCTGCTTGAAACCATCTCTAATAATAATACATTGAGAATAATAATAACATTGTTATATTTAGACTGTAGTTGACCCCGCAGGACCCTAGAATTAACTGTGGGCCCCATTTTCAGACTGTGGATGTCAACTGGAAATACAAATCATGCAGCTGGATTGCAAATCAACACTCAGGCATGTAAACTATGAATTTCCACACCTAGTCCCTGAAGTGAGCATCAAAATGTGGGACATGGATGTTCAAAAGAATATATTTGAAAAGGGAGCTTTCCACATACAATATAGGGATTATCCACTCACCAGTGAAATTGTAGCCACCTCTAGGATGGAACGTAGCAGCCCTTCTGCACACCATGGTGCAGCCTTTATATTTTTAGAAGAGGGAGAGTGGAATAACTTCTCTAGCTGAAAAGACCGGGGCAGTTTTTTACATAGGTGGAAGATGTAAGGAGTTAACTTCTTTTGCACTCTTAGCACTGCCTTGGTGGGCTGAAGAGAAGGTAGAGAGGACAAGCAGAAGGAGAAGCCAGCATTTTGCATTTGCCGAGCAGCACACAGCGCCCTGGTTTTAATACTGTAAATCCCCAACACCTCAGAAATACTAAATGAATTCCTACAAATTAAGAGCACATGCCACAGCACAATTCTTTGCTGTGCTACTCAGTAGCAACTGTATTTAAGACTATGTAGCTATAAGTGGAAATCCTGATCTGGCACAGCCTGCTAGCATCATGGTCCCTTGACATGTTTTCTGTTCTCCCAGTAACTTTTGTAAGAACTACTCTCAGATGCTTAATTCTCCCCTCATGTAACCAAGAGGGGAATTTGGCCCTAGATATCTATTAATAACTTTCAGGCTGCTTTTAAATCAGGGTGTCTTGAAAACAATTAGTGCTTTGGTTAATTATATAATACAGCTGGGATGGTCCTTGATACTTGTAAGGGACACTTTCAAACCAACCCTCTGATCCAAACACCCATAAATTAAGGGAAATTTTAGAATCAGATGCGAATTTGTCTCCCGGTCTCCTGAACAAAAAAACAAAACAGAAAAACAACCAAAATTAAAATCTCATCTTTTTGTGGATGTTCAAATCTGGGTCAGTATCTAGATCCAAACGTTTGCGCATGTGTGTGTGTGTGTATTCATTGTTCCATCAGCATAAAGTTCTTTGGGTTTATTCAGTGTTCGGATATATAGAATCCAGCCTGCAAATCACTAACCTAGGCTATTTTTTATATCCTGCATTCTTTAGTAAACAAGTCCCTGCTCTCTCTGTTCAACTCTAGATTCTGAAAGCAACTGGTGTGTGGGTCATCTGAATGTTCCCAAGGATTCCCTCAAATTTACAGTTTAAGGAAGCTCCATACAGTAGACTTCCACTTGGCACTAGGGTAAATGCCAGGAACTGTCATTCAGCTTTAAATGGTGTGATCTTAATCTTTATGGACGGAATGATAGTAAAGCATAGCTGTGTATATTTCTAGCATATTTGTTTAGTGGAAAGGGGAAATTGCACAGTCCCAGTCACATGTCGGGAAAGCAGACGTCAGAGAGTTATATATTCAAACAATGTGAAAACTAACTGCCATTCTTTCCCATTCTAGGCTCCCCCCCTTCCCCATTTTGTCCTCATCCATACAAATTGCCATCTCCTGTGTGTAAAAGCCAAAAGCAAGAGAAAAGCCATCAGAATCTGTGTCTAATTGTTAACACACGCTTACCTTAATGAAGCAAATGCAGTTATTAACCAGCCCTTAAACGAGAAGTGGTGTCTATTGGAGACACTGCCCTGCAGTCATTATGGCTCTAGGGTATTAATAAAATTGTATGTCTGTTATTCCAATCTTGTGGTTTCCATACACTGTAATTTTCACTTTATATTGAACTCCTCCCCAGAGCAGTAAAATTCCACATTGCTTTCAATGTTGTCTCTCTCTCATCAGAGTGTGAAAGAAGTGAAGCCTGTAATAAACATCAAAATATATTAGCTTTTCTCCCCTGTCCCCAAGGCTTGAGAGAGAAGCTTATTGGAATTACTACGTCAGATAGTCCAACGTTCATGCAACAGTCATGAAACTTCTGTTCGATGCAGAGAGCAGGCGTAGATATTTACTTCTGATGCAGCAGCAACTGCTGCCAAGACCTGCTGTAAAACCCAGATATTGGTTCCCTTTGCAGCACTTTGAGTCTGACTATGTGTGAAATAAATAATGGAGAATTAAAGTGAATCCCAATAAAAAAAAGAGGATATTAATGACCCTGTTTCTTAAATGGCAAGGTTATTGAACGTGAGCGATCAAACACACACAAAGAAAATGCCTTTGGATTTTTTTTGAGGCGGGTGCGTGGGTTATTTGCACAGACCAGATATCTTCAGGCAGAGAAGAATGTGATAAGTTATTTGCTTGGCTTATTATCTAAACAGCAGGGTCCTCACGCCTGCTTGCTCACCCTAAGATAAACTTGTGCACTTTGGCACCCGCTCCCACTCCTATGGTCGACAGCGAGAGCTTGGCCATTGATATAAATGAAGTGGAAGCAGCCCTTTAATAGGCACATGCTGTGAAATCATAATGATGAATATTTGGTCCCAATTCCAAACTGCTGCAAGCAGAGGCAACTCCGTTCATTTGAATGAAACTGCAGCTGCTCAGTTCTAATCTAAATTTGACTGGATGAGAAAAATCTGCCATTCAGCAGCTTCTCCAAGTGTGTTTCCCTTAGGGTGCTGCTCCCCAAGACATTGTATGTGACCCTCTTTATCATTCCATAGCTGGGGATATGGCAAAGAAGGAAATTCCTATAGGTAGGTTTGAGCCACTGAATTTGGCTCTGGATTTGGAACGCCCCAAAGTGAGGCTGAGAGTCAGGCCAGTCTAGAGATCTGGTCTCGCTGCAAAATGTGGATGTGGTTCAGGATTCAGATTCTAGCCCTCCTCCGCCATGAAATGTGTTGGGATATCTTGTTCTGAGCTCATTTGTAGCAACTGAGTGCAGGAGTGCACTCACCCACCCATCCCTCTTTCTCTTTCTCTCCCAGAGGCAGACAGGCAGACAGCCAGCCATAGCCACTGACGTGCTGTCTGGGGTGGTTCCCGATCATGAGTGCCAACCTCAGGGCAGACTGTCAAAAAAGAAGGGCAGACACCCCAAGATGTTCTTTAATTAGCTTTCATCACCCAGTAACAAGCGTGAACTCCTAAATAACAGTCTTATCATGGAGTCACCGACAGTTCTCTTGGGCATCCCAGACTATCTTGCCATCCAGGGAAGCTGGACTATGTTACAGATGGTTCCTTACACCAAAAATCACAACAATATTCAGGTTACTCCTTGTCCCAAAGGATCAGTCACTTACCCCAGGTCTACTGGACGCAGATCTCAAACGAAAGACAATGCCTGTAGCCAGTCCTGTAAAAAACTAACTATGAATTTACTAACAAGCAAAAAGAAATCTGAATTGGTTACAAGGTTAAAACAGGAAATATACACACACAAATGAATTACAGTCTTAGATTTAAAAAGGTAATATCAGCTTCTGTAATAAGTAGCTCTATAAGTCCTCTAGGGCTGACCCAGGCCAAGCAGCATGGGGATCTCTTGCTTATGTTTAGGAACCTTTGTCCCTCAGAGCTCAGACAGCATAGATCCATCCAGTTTCTCCATGTTTATCCCCCCCTCACCCCAGAATCTAAGCTGATGGGTGAGTTCATGTGTGGGTTTTTCCTTCCTTAAGGGAGTTAGGGATGCAAATAAGGTCTTTGTCCTCTGATGCTACCCAATGCCGCATCTGCCTTCAGTGGGCCATCTTGAATGCAGGACCGAGCACTTTACCTTAATTAATGCTTTTTTCCCTGTTTTGTGAGTTACACAATTACAGAGGTTTACAATGCAAACACTCAGCATAACTTCATACCATGTGCTACAGATGTTATAAGCAGGATTTATACATGCAGCCTCCTACAAGCATTCCATAAAGTCTATACATTAAAATACACTTTTATAACACTACTATCTATTTTAACAACACTAACCCACAGATGATTTGCAGCTATGTATTTGTCAGTGTTCAGCAAGGTCCTGGGCCTTGCATGAGTTGGCACATGGTCGGCCAGCGTCAGCCATGTTGACTGCCCTGGAGAATGAAAAAACACTCTTTATTCACACCTCAGACAGTGGCAGTGCAAGATCTACCCTTCTCTGAACTTTCCAGGGTGCCCCAGCCTTCCTGGATGGGGCTGCCTTTAAAGGACAAAAGAAGTATAAGGTTATTTCTTCTGCTGCTGCACAGCCTTATCTTTTTATACAAGCATAGCTACTTAGCACCAGAGGTGTGCATGGTGCTGTGCATATGAATAAAACACATGGTCACTGCCCCAAAGAGTTGACATCCTTAGATGTTTTTAAGATCAGGCTTGACAAAGCCCTGGCTGGGATGATTTAGTTGGGAATTGGTCCTGCTTTGAGCAGGGGGTTGGACTAGATGACCTCCTGAGGTCCCTTCCAACCCTGACATTCTATGATTCTATGACAAATGATAACACGCATGGGGTCAGTAAGGGAATAAAGGAGAGTGGTTACTATAAAGTAGTTGCATCCTTGTTGGCACATGTTCTAGCCTAGTGACAGATTAGGATATTTGGAGCAAGGGCAATGGGGAAAAGCTTTTTATCATTTTGTCTTTGTTTTAAAGTCATCTCCAAAATGCCATGAATCTTAATTAATGGAGTGACTTTCAAATACCTAGTGGACAGTAGCACACATGGAAAATGCTACCCCCACACATTCACTTGCATTTAGACTCCTCTAGATGAGGACTGAGCAAATGTGGTTACACTGGACCAAGAAAGCCAGTGTGGCAGAGAGATATAAAAGCTGATTAATATGACTTCTTTATAGATCTCTGTTTAAGATACAGGGCCAGATTAAGCAGAATACTCTGGTTGTTTTGAGCCTCTCCAATGATGCAGAGCAGCCATAAACTCAGCTCAACTTGCCAATTAAGTTGATTTTGCTGTTTATACATAGATTTTACTCTTTATAGTGTCAGAACAGCAGAAAGCAGTGGGAATTTCACAATGAATGAAGACCACAGATTATAGGTAGAAAAGCTAGAATAGGACCATACTGTGATTTTGCAGGACTCCTCACTATATTAACATAGCATATAGATGTCATACTCCCTCCTTATCTGAGCATTGTCTAAACCTTTACATTGCAGTTGGTTACAAGAGTTATAATTATTTTACTGACATTTTTAACATCGCATTTGCCTCTAGCTTGGTGTATGTGGAGATGAGAATAAATGCAAAGTCAAAGGAAGATCTAAAAGTCACATTGAAGAAATTGTGAGAACCTCACGTGACAACTGGAGACCCTCAAACTGCTTAAAGGTTCAAGTCAGGTGACTACCTATAAGTTTCAGTGTTTATCCCAACTATCTGCATCTCCTGCATTTGCAAAACTGGGCTGGAAATCTTTTGAGACCAGATATTGAGAGAGTCACTTTGTTTCAACTACCATTGCACTTTGAATTCAGAAGAGTGATTGCATAATTGGCATTGGTTAGTTGATTAAAAACTTTTTCAGGAACCCCACCCCCGCTTTTTTTCTGTTGAAATTTGAGATTTCAATTTAAAAAATTCAGCAACATTAGAATTGTTTTTACCATTTCTAGTTGGGATTTAGAGATGGCAAATGTGAGGGAAAGAGGACTTGTTCATTCAGTATTGCAGGGTTGTTGTGAGGTCTCTAATGTTAACTTTCAGTGCCTACCAGCACAACAGAATTCTGTAGTCTCTTTCAGTGACTCCAGATCAAATTTGCTCATTTTGCAAATCAAAACATGATTTTTCTAATTTCTACCACAGCAATCTCCACCAGGGATCTGAAAACCAAGCTGGGTTCTTTCTGTTTCCCGCACTATTAGTAATTAACATTCTTCAGGCGTTCTTGACAATGCAGAATGGAATCTAACCTGCTCTCCAGAAGCTGTATTGGCTCCTGGAGAACAGCATAAACTGCTTTTCTCCCAGTAATCAGATGTGACTTTAAGACACCCAGGGAAGAATGAATATAAATTGAGTAAGATGGTGCCTTTTTAACACTATCACTATTCTGACCATAACATGTTAATTCTTGACATTACCAAATACGGGCTACAAACACATGGTCGAAAGGATGTAGGATTTCCTCTGCAGAATGACCATCTTTTGTATAGATTTATATTTCCAGCACTTGAATACCAAGTTTATAGGTGCTTTGCAAATATGATAGATATTGAAGTAAAGAATCACTGATGGTAGCTTTTCTGCAGAGCAACAATGTCCCTCACTAGAATACCTGACAGAAACAGGTCTGAGCCACCATATTCAGACCTTGAGCAAAGTTTCGGCTTTTGCTTCAGACTAATCACTAATCTTGGACATGTTGACACCCCATATATTGTTACAGGTAGCTGAAAGGGTGAGAAAGGATGGAGGGGTCCAGTATTTTCGCTTGAGGTTATTATTGATCCTGATACAGGCTCTAAGAAGAAAGCAGGAACTTTTTCTGCCTGCTGCATTGGTAAGCTTTGTGCATATGGAAATTAGCATTCTTGCCGGGTACATGCAACTGTCTGTCAGGGGCATATTTCATTAATCACTCAATTAACCAGACAGACAGTGAAGCCTTCCCTGCAGAAGTCTCCATGGCTGGAGGCTGCTGTGCTCCTGCCTGGATCAGGAACCCCAATCCCACTACGCAACATGTTCAACACCATTAGTTTAATGGATTTTCAGAGAAGCAGCAAGAATCTCCTGAGGAAGTGTCTGTCTCCTTACCCCTCTACTTCATCTGGCCTCATACTGTGAGGCTCCTGCACTCAACTTCTCCTGAGGAGATTCCTCCTCTTCCATCTTGCTATTTAAAAGAGAAGCACACATTTTCACAGCTGCTGCTTCTGGCCTGGGCTTCAGTCACTGAGGGGGGATGTCTGTCATAGGATGTCGCTTTCATACATCCTCTGCACTGGAAGAAGTTGTAGGCACAGGGGTAATATCCGACGGAGTTTCCTCTATACTGGACTGGGAACCAGCAGACGTGCTGTTATAGCCGATAGAGATGTCCGTTTTCTGTGACAGTTACAGATGGGCTTGAGCACCTTGGATTCCCCAAAATTCTGGAGTGTTTGGATCCAGAATTTTGGTTCAGGCCCATCTTTTTGGTAACAATGTAACTCACACTAAGAGGGTTGCTCTTTGTCTCCCTCTGGTGGTTGGACCACAGAAGCGTTTATGAATCTCATCCAACTTGCAGCTACTAAACCTGTTATCGGTTCAAATGTGAATCAAAACCAGTTGAGGGTCGGCTCAGGAATAGGACAAGCATCTCGGTTCATCTCCCTATTACAACAGCACCCACAGAGGGCCAGAACACTCCGTTAGCTGAACGCTGTTTTTTCAAACAAAGACATCTCCACCTAGTGAATGTTCTGCTGCTATAATAGAGGGGGAGTTTAATTATTTTTTCTAACCTTAGAGTGTTTAGGCTGACAAATGTAAAGCCTCATTAAGTATGTAATAATATTGTCCTGAGGACATCTGTCATATTAGCCTACTGCCCCACTCTCAGATCACATGAAAGCCACCCATTGTCTCTCTGAAAATATTTAGGTTTCTTTGGGTTGCCAGCAACCCTCTAAGAGAAGATATTGTTGGGTCTATAACTACATTAACACACTTACAACAATTAATATATAGATGATCCTTTCACTATTAGGCCTCTGCTTTAAATCTAAGCCAGGAGACCAATCACTGAGAGTCATGACTATATGATGGCCAAGGCATGACCTATATGTCTCAGGGGCTCTAAGCCCAGCTCCTAGTGTGGACAGGTACCCATTTTATAAAACACACCAAAACTATATCTGGTTTCTTTGTCTTAGCAGAAGAGTGAGTGGGCCTGGAAAAACCAAACTACCCTCTAACCCCTAGAGGTGATTCCTCTAGCACAGAGCTGAGTGGGTCAGAATTGGGGAGGTTTTTCTGCCCTTGTGCTTGCTTCCTCTGTTCTGTGGATGAGTAGAAGACGTCATTTCCCTGTCAATCTGGTGCCTTCCACCAGCACTAATTAAATACATTCAATGAAATAGAAAAAAAAATGAAGATGGGTTGAAAAATACAACAGGAAAGTGAAATCCATACAAAGCAACCAAAAAACCTCAGCAATTAGTTGTTTGTTCATTATGAGATTAATATATTCCTTTGTTCTAACACAACAACAAGATGTTTGCTATCTCCTTCAATATATCACAATACCCAAGAAGACAGTTACCACTGACAAACCAAACAATGTTGTAGAAAGAATAACAGGGACTCCTGAAGTGTTTGCTTTGTTGGGAGAGCAAATGAAATGAATGTTTCCTTAATAGAGAAAAATAGGTAACATTTTAATATAATGAGCTAATCATTATTCTCTCCTATGGTATATTCATTATGCATTATGAAATCCTGTCAATATAATCTAGGTGCCAGGAATCCTTGTATTGGATTTCCACTGTAATTTAGCATTCATTTGCGTCACCATTATTTTGAAGTGTTACAGACATGGGACTCCAAATTTATGTTCTTTCTGCATTTTTGGCCTTTTTTTAAAGGGGACACTGCTGGTTTAAGTCATATAACAAATGGTTTTACCTAGGTAACCAACTGCAAGAATTTAAAAAAATCCAATTTACTTTTCACTGTTTGAGCCTGTTTGTTTTGTGTACTTCTTTCAGTGCGGCAAAGGAAAGCAATGAAGTCAGCTTCACTTTAGTGTACACTCCAGTTCACTTTCAGGTTCTCAGTCCTGAAAAATGTTTGTTGCACACAGAGAAGGGGAATAAAAAAATGATTATTTAAAATCATTTATTTTGATTGGAGTTCTTAGATATTAACAGAAACATTTCCATTGGGTTTAGGATTATATGGCTATTTATTGGGTATTATGAGAGGCACCAACTTCCTCTCTATCCAGGGGGTGCTCAAACCCACCTCTACCCCAGGCACTGCCTCCACTCCACCCCTTCTTCCAAGTCCCTGCCGCACACCCCGTCTCTTCCCTCCCTGCCTGTTCCTGCCCCACTTCCCCTCCCCCTCCTAGCGCCTCCTGCACGCTGCAGAACAGCTGATCCATGGTGGGCAGGAGGTGCTGGGAGGGAGTGGGAGGTGCTGATAAGCGGTGCCATCAGTGGGTGGGAGGCACTGGAGGGAGGGGGAGGCACTGACCCACAGGGCTGCCAGTGGGTGCTGAGCACCCACTATTTTTTTTTCCGTGGGGGCTCCAGCCCTGACTCCACCTACAGAGTCAGTGCCTATGTTATGAGATGGGTGTGGTGTGACTGGAAGGCAGTTAGAAAACTCCACTGATGTTCAGCATTCTAAGAATTCTGTTTTGTTTGGCATGAATAAAATGTATACTTTGTCTTAAGGTTGATTTTTTCCCCTTAGTAATACGGTATGTCAGGAAAGACTTAGGTGCTTGTTCAACAAAGCATTTACACACGTGCTAATATTAAGCATAAGCTCTTTGAGGGCTGTCCGTTCTGTATTTGTACAGCGCCTGGCACAAGGAGTCCTGGTCCATGACTCGCACACTACTAGGCATTATTGCCATACAAATAATAATAATAATTAAAATTAATGTGCTTAACTCTAGCCCTATTCAAAAGACATTTAAACACAGGCTTAAAGCCCACTGACTTCAATGGGCCAGAAACACATTTTTCAAGTGAAGCAAGTGGGTAGATACTTCACGGAGTCGGGGCCTTAGTGCTGGTGGTGGTCAAAAGTGTCAGTCGTTAGACTAAGCAGCAGCAATAAAAACATCCCCACAGCACCTCAGCAATGTGCTTCCCAGCCAGACTGGGAGGGGCCCCTTGCTGGGCTGAAATAATAATTGAGGCTTTGTGTCCCATCGATCTTTGGCCTCTCTGCTCAGGTGCACTTTGTGCCAATTGCAATGGTGGCGTTTAGGATAACATTACAATCTATAAATTCTAACAGATAATTTCCTCCACTGAGGCTAAGAGAACCATGTAGCTGTGATAAATGAACCTTCTTTAACTGTCCACTATTAATTCGGTTTTTTTTAACCTTATTACAACCAGTTAATCTGGGGGAGGGGTTTAGCCCATTATTTCTTCCACATATCTTCCCCACCCCTCCACTTTTTCCATCCTGCCTTATTGCATCCACTAAATCTGTTTGTTTTTTTCCTAAACTTGTTACATGATTTTACATACACAGATGAGATTTCATTGTGCACCAAACCTCTTCTATTGGATTAGTGTCCTGGATCTCTCTGGGAACATCCAGTAATTGGGTGTTATTTTCCTTGAACCACCACTTTATTTGCTTTTTTTGAACATGTATGAATAGTTAGCTTTGGTCAGTCATCTGGAAGGTACTCTTTTATACTGTACAGCAAGAATCAGTCAAGTCTAGTGTCATGGTAGGGGAACTCATCATTCTTAACAGAACATGTACACAGGGTCCCTCTAACAGAAGTGCTCTAGATGTGCTGTATCTTTGACGGTAGGAGCTCCATTAGCTTTATCCTGGTTATTTCACCTCTTCAAATGGCTATTCCTGGCCTCCCGAAGTTGCTGTTACATTGTAGGGGTGGTTGACAGCTTTCTTCACAGCTGTCACAAGGTACTATGTATTGCAATGCTTCTGGTGTAAATGAATGGGTATAAATGGGGGGCGGAGGGGAGCATATGGTATAGGAGATGACCTATATAGCCTCAAGCACAGATATGAGAGGAAAGAGGAATGTAAACCTTGACTCATTCTGGCATCTAAATAATGGACTGGAAGAGCATACTCAGGAAGGTATACAAAAAAGAGTGCATCCACTGTCTGAGCTCTTCCGATTTTCTCTCAGGTGTTAGCCTTTGGAATTCTCCGTATTCTGTTTAAAAGTGGTTGGAAAGCCAGTTCTTTGTTATCTTTTAATCAGGAGAGTGGATGTACAGCATGGCTCTTGTTTCTCTAGTGCCTTTCACTGAGCGTATCAAAGTTTTTTAAACACATTAATTACTAAGCCTTGCAACACCCCAGTGAAATGAGTTCTTATGATGCCTGTTTTGTAGATTGAGAAACTGAGGCCCAGGGATGTTAAGTGACTTGTCCAAGTTCATATGGAGTCAATGCAGGGCTCTGGTTTTTTTTAGTGCTTATACATATGCATTGTTTAGGTCTGCAATTGCATGGCTAATTATGGTAACTGCATGTGCAAATTATGCCTGTGTACAATTTTAAATATCTGAGATTAGTCCTCTTGGTTCCTGGCCCTGTGCTTTAATTAGCAGACACCATTACTACAAATTCCCACAATGGTTGCAGAGCATATCAGTTGTCTGTGAGTGTGGCAGATCAGGTGTCCGCTCTTGCCAAGGCTTTAGGCCTCAGCTGAGCACTGACAAATTCACTGCTGGAAATCAGTCTGTTTCACCTGTTTGTTAGTATGATTAATATGGGTGTTGAATTTATAAAAATGTGTTATGACTTGTAAATTACTGCATGCACTAATCTCACTCACAGTATCGTTATCACGTGCTATAAAGTAATAATTAATTTTTTTCTTTAGGCCTGTAAAAATATTTGTTCTGAAACTGTGAACCCAGTCAGGAGGGGTTGTCTTGTAACCATCAAGAAGGCCTATCAAAACTATCAAAACTAACTGGGCCATTGTGAGACATCACAATGCAAAAACTTTATTTGCCTCTACACACCCATGAAGAGGGTAATGCAACAGTGATTGTCCCACTATCTTGAATTCCGAACGAAATAAAAACAAGAAAAATGTTCATCTCTCTTTGCTGTTTGGACTGTCACAAGGCCAGAGCTACAAAACAGAATCAGAGATTCCCCAGGGTCAACCTTGGTTAGTCCTAAAAGCCATTCAGAGCTGAGAGGTTACTAGAACTTTGTCACCTTTTAAAATCATAGACTATGGTTTTAACCATAGAGATTAAAGAGGCTAGGACTTTTCAGCTTGGAAAAGAAGAAGCTAAGGGGGGATATGATAGAGGTATATAAAATCATGCGTGGTGTGAAGAAAGTGAATAAGGAAAAGTTATTTACTTATTCCCCTAATGTAAGAACTAGGGACCACCAAATGAAATTAATGGGCAGCAGGTTTAAAACAAATAAAAGGACATTCTTCACACAGCACACTGGCAACTTTTGGAACTCCTTGCCTGAGGAGGTTGTGAAGGCTAGGACTATAACAGGGTTTAAAAAAGAACTAGATAAATTCATGGAGGTTAATTCCATTAATGGCTATTAGCCAGGATGGGCAAGGAATGGAATCCCTAGCCCAGAGGTAGGCAACCTTTCAGAACTGGTGTGCTGAGTCTTCATTTATTCACAGTAATACATTTTAACATTTTTAGAAGGTCTCTTTCTATAAGTCTGTAATATATAATGAAACTATTGTTGTATGTAAAGTAAATAAGGTTTTAAAAATATTTAATAAGATTTATTTAAAATTAAATTAAAATGCAGAGCCCCTCAGGACCGGTGGTCGGGACCTGGGTAGAGTGAGTGCCACTGAAAATCAGCTTGCGTGCCGCCTTTGGCATGTGTGTCATAGGTTGCCTACCCCTGCCCTAGCCTCTGTTTGTCAGGGGGTGGAGATGGATGGCAGGACAGAGATTATGACTCATTTGTGTATATGTGTTTGCTTGCTTTAACTTTATAATAATCCTCTCATTTATTTTTCCTAGCTAATAAATCTTTAGCTAGTTTATTATAGGACTGGCTACAAGCATTGTCTTTGGTGAGAGATGGGGTACAAATTGACATGGGGTAAGTGACTGGTCCCTTGAGACAGGAAGCAACCTGAATCTTTTTAGATTATTGGTGTATAGCAACCAACTATAACTAAATCCAGCTTGCTTGGGTGGCAAGATAGACTGGCATGTCCAAGGGGACTGACTGTGATGCTGTGGTAAGACTGTTATAGGGCTTCAGGAGTTCACATTTCTTGCTGGGTTGGTAAAATCTAATTATAGAACATACAACCAGTCTGGGGGGCTCTGCCCTGCTTGACAGCCTGCCCTGAGGTTGGCACTCATGATTGAGTGCATGTCACTGGCTAAATATATTGATTTTTATGCTGTTGTACTAAATGGTGGCTTGAATTTGTTACATACCAATGATTTTCAGTATAAATAATCCAGGCTGTCTACAGAATATATGGCTGGGAGGTGTTCCACATGGATTTGGGCTGCTGAGATGAGTTACATTTTCCCATGCTGAGATAAGTTACATTTTCCCAGCTGGCATTGGTTTCCCTTACCAGAGTGCATCACTGAGGTACACAGATTCTAAGTGTCTCCGGTAGGGAGATGTGGTGCAGCATGTCTTCATCATGGCTGATGATATCCCTTTCTCAGGGCAGCAGGCTATGGCGAATCCAAAAGCTCTCTTGTTTCAGTCCTTGTGATTCAGGAAGTTGCTAAGAAACTATACAACAAAATTCACATGAAATCATCCTGACGAGAGGGCGGTTTTTCTTCAAGTGAGAGATGATTCTACGGGAAATTGTGTGGCTTCAGCTTTAAGGCTAACCCAAGGGGTAGTAAGTGAGAGTCTGCCTCATTTTACTTCCTGGATGCATAGCTGCAGCCCGGGTTGAGGCTTTGCTGTCAGTTTTCAGATGGAGGGAGATGCCTGGAGATAGGGTGACCAGACAGCAAGTGTGAAAAATTGAGAGGGGGGTGGGGGATAATAGGAGCCTATATTAGAAAAAGACCCAAAAATCAGGACTGTCCCTATAAAATCGAGACATCTGGTCACCCTACCTGAAGATGACAATCCAGACAGCTGTTGGTCCTGCCGAAGCTGGGTGTACATTGAGGAATTACCCATATCCAATGTACACCAGAACAACACTCTAGATAAGCTGGAACAAAGTGTGGGTGTGGGAGGCTTCATCACAAATTCAGAGGATCCAGAGGATCTGTGACTATATAGATCCAGTAGTCAAAACCTCCTTGAAGGGGATGCAGAGGGGCAGGGGCACTAGTTGTTATTCCAGCCCATGAGCTGGCAGAGGGGCTGTGCTGTATTGGGGAATTCCATTCCCTTGATGTCTGCCTAGTTCCTTGCCTGAAGTCTGATTACCTGGGCTTTGTGAAGGGAAGAGATTAATTTCCCCCTTTGGGAGTGTAGTTCTTTGATAAATAATTGGGCTATTGTTTAAAGGTCTGGGGATGCTGGATTCTCCTCTCACACCAGTTTTACCCCAGTGTAACTCCACTGAATTAAATGGAGTTAAATTGGTTTTACATCACTGCAGGTGAGACATGCATCAGGCCTAATATCTTCATGCTCACTGCTTTAGAAAGATTAAATCTTAAGGCTGAGTTTAGTAGTAGCAATCCAGTATTTTATGTTCTCCAAGAGCATGGTGGGGTAGATTGTTTCCCTTTGGTCTAGTGTGATTATACTGCCTAGATACCATGGTGAGTGACTCAAAAATATCATAGATAGATGATAAACAAAAGGATAATTATTCCCTTGTGATCTTAACTATTCATCTAGATTCCTTTCTGTCCTTCTCTGCCCCAGAGGATTAATACAGGCATCAGTTGTGTAAAATCACACAGCATCGCTTAGATAATATGAAGAAGAAATAGACAGCTACAGCAATAAAATGTTATTTTAATGATGGCAATTTTCTGGCCCATATTAATTTACCACATGCTCCAGAGGGCACTTTGTTATGAAGCTATTGCATCCAACGCTTGCCTGCTTTATTGAAAGGTGAAGAACAAAAAAGTTCCAAGAGCTGGCAGAGAATTTTATAACTGTTCTCACAATCTTGATAACTTGCTGTCTGTATTGAATGGATACGGAAGCAGCCACTAAAGATCACCGATGGGAGCGTCTGGAGGAGTAACTCTAGCCCATTGCAAAAACAAGGAAAGAGCTCAAACTTCCGCTCCCGGAAAGGGCCCGGGAGCTGAGGTAGGTGAAGAGGGGACCTGAGCCTCTTGCTCCCAGCCACTTCCCCCCTGCATCAATTTATCCAGTTCAGCAACATAACGAGTCTCCTCCTAGTGTCATTTCCCTCCCAAAGACATCCCTGTTTCTATTCCAGTCATGTTCTCCTGGTCCCCAGAATCCTTTGCATGGGCTCTAAGGAACTCTACAAATCATTCTTAGCTGTAGCTGAGAATCAAGGCCTCAGATGCACATAATGCCATTTGGGGCAAGCAGAAGCTTCACAGCCGAAGAAGGGAGATTTGGGTCTGTGTGACTCTAGTGGGCCCAGTACTACAGCCCTCAGATGGGCAACCTCAGATGGGTAACTTATGTCTAAAGCTGTCTGCGGTGTCTCCTCAGTAGTTTTGCCCTTGGGTAAAAACGTCCAGTTTTCAGAATCTGCTGTCAGAAAATTACAGATATAATCTGTCCCGTTGATATCCATTAAATACCCACTAACATCCATAGGAGGCCCCTGTAGCATGTGTTTGAACAATTATGCCTCACTCACCCCTTGTAAGCTATGCTGGCTCATAAGGCTGCATCACCAAAACAGAGTCAAATGATGTTCCATCCAAGTCTGCCTGCTGGCCCTGGCTCTGGTATGAGGAAGGCCAAGAAGAAATGAAAGCTTAGCTCACTCCACACTATTAGGTCACATTTACATATCTGACTTCTGGAAACTATTCACTGACCCCTGGAGAGCCCCAAGGAACCTGTAGGGCTGGAGACACAATTCAAAGGGCAAATTTCACATAACAATTGTCCTGAATCATAAAACTACAGCACAATACCAGGGGAGACTAAAACTCTTAGCACACAGAAAATGTAAGATCAGTTACCACTGTTTTGTTACCTCTGTTCAGAGTCAGAACCTTCCTTACAGTATTTCCCTCTTCCTATTGGGAATGCACTGGAACAGAAGTCACAGTACTTCTCAAGGTTCCATTTGGGAACCTTATGGTGTGGAAAAAAAATCCAGATGTTTACATTATTATTGTCATCCGTTGCTGAGGTTAAAATTAAGAGAGGAAGCGGAGACAGAAGAAAGTGACAGAGGAAATGTTCACATTGATTTTATCTGCTTTTCCAACTGTAAATGTTTTTACAAGCAACTCTGTCACACTGTGGGAGTGGGTGATGGTATGAAAGGAGCCATCAAAGTGAATTGTGTATGGAGAAAAGCAGACAAAAGACCCATTCAAAGAGACTGAGGAACAGAAGAGGAGCCAAGAGATACAGTTTGGGATGGAGCAGGGACGTCTGAACTTTTGATGCTTATCTGACACTCCAAAGCTGTTGAGGTTCACTCTTTCCCATTGCTAGTCAGAGAAGTGGCATTGCTATGTAATTATAGCAAGTGACTTGGAGTCAGGCTTCAAATCTCACCTTTGTCTTGATGGCTGTGTCTATGCACACTATGTCCAGGCTCTGACGCAGGCTTGAGCCCAAGCCTGTGCTTCAGTCCACACACAAATCAGTCCGACTCAGCTCAGCAAGCATTCAGGACCTGGGTCCTAGAACCCCGCTAGGGGAGTGGAGCACAGCTTGAGTCCTGCTGTAACTAGGGTCCAAATCCTGTCATTTTGCAGTATGGATGCAGATCAAGCTGCAGACCCATATCAGAAAGTCTTCGTAGTGCAGTGTGGCCACGTTAGCATGTCTGTGACACCCGAGTCCAGCGATTGTCCCATGCAATGTGGACAGACCTTGGGTGTCTTTGCGCAGAGCATTTTAATCTCTGTTTACTTCATTTTCTCCACCTGTAAAGTGGGGCTAATAATTATTTCTAAATAGCTTTGCGATCCTCAGCAGAAAGGTGCTATACTAGCGCAATGCATTATTATACGCTACATAATAAGGAACAATAATGGTAATACAGCCCTGACATCCAAGCTGTACATTATGCTTCGCTGATAGAATATTATCATTTAAAAGGTCAGCACTCTGATCCAGGATCACTATGGTTGCAATGTGTGCTCTTCACATGAGCTCTTTTGGCAAGCACATTTCTCATGGCAGGGGCTTTTTATTTGTACCCTTTGTTCTATTTAAAGATCTATGTTTTGCTCCCAAGGTATCTTTATTCCTAGAGAAGAAAAAAAAAATTAACAAAGGAATAAAGGTCACAGCACATTTCAGACAATGGCTTCGTACATCTCACTCGTGCCCATCTGCCCTGTCAATCCACACAGGATACATGTAGCAGCTGGATAATAATTAGGAATTATGGCTTGGAGGGCAACTTGTAAGTCTGATGGATAGTTCATGGCACTGATTTTCTTCCTTGCTGACACTAACAAAACACGACAGGGAAATAATCAAATGAAGTCAAGAATAAAATCAACGCAACTAGCTGCTGGAAGGGGAGACTCTTCAGCCCGGCACTCCCCTTCAATTACTGAAACACAGAGGTGTCTCCCAGATACTCAAGGTTGGGTCCCCATCCTGTGAGGAGCTGCGCATTCTCAACTCCCCACTGCGCTTGAGGGTATTCAGCACCTTCCAGGAAGTGCTCAGCACTGTAAGGGTGGGGCCCTTCCCGGGGAGCACATAACCCTCCCCACCACACACATCTGTGCTTTAGCAATGCGCTCACACCTAGTACTAGTCCTTTGCTTTTTTCAGTTACCTTTAAATGAACAAATTAAAGGGACATCGTGAAAACAGAAATTACAATGTAAGTCAGGGCAAATTCTAGACCTAGAAATGTAACAGAAAAAGCTTTGTCTGTGACACCAATAACAGAAAGATGAAAGAATTTTTAAAATTCTAATTTGTTCTCTTCACTATTATTGTTTCTTTTCTGCCCCCATCCCCCTTACACTTCATATAAAGTGGACAGTAAAACTAAGTGGATCAATTTCATTTCTCAATCGTAATCAGTTTCACTTCACAGTTTCACTTCACTTTGGGGTTTTTCAGCAGCCCTAAGACAATTCTGATACTCTTTTGAGTTGCAAACGATGCATGTGAATGTTTAAATGAAGCAGAAATGTTCTAAGCATATTACATCTTAGTAAACTACATTAGATGATATTTACTACTTACACAGTTCTTCAGAGATATCCAGATTGCTTTATGTTAGCCAATTTGTATAAAACACTTTTTTAAAATCCAGAATCTGAATTGTGGTATTGTCCCTTTAAATATGATGACATATGTCCTTAATGGTCTACAGAAAAATGTTACACTAAAAAATGTGATGAAACAAAGAAATACTGTAATACTCTGAATGAGAAATATTGATCTCCAGCGTCTACTTCAGAGAGAAGATAAGAGTTCTGCTACTACTACTAGCTGAAGGAACTCTAAAGTGGCAGAGGGCTGTGTTTTTTGACACTAAGGCTGAGGTTCTGGGCTCAGTTCCCCACATGTATGGGTGTGCAGTTTATACAGTAATTGTAGCTGCTGTCTGCAGCACATGCGTTCATTGCAAGATGAGTTTCAATATTTGCTATTCAACCACGTTCATTAATCAGGCTGACCCAAAGGTACAATATCTGTTCAAGATTTCTGAAATCTAAATCCCTTAGCTTGTGAAAATCTTACCCTCTTTTACTTTTCTTATAATTAGTGATCACGTCCATTTTGTTTCACCCATTTATTCTTTTAAAGTAAATGTGCCTCCCATTGCTTGAGGATACCCTCTTACTCCTTTGGCTCCTAGAAAAATGTACGATAGTTGGGAGCCCTGAAGGGACACTTTAATTCAAGAGGAAAATCCAGATCTGTGTAATTGGTGATGATCTACTGGACAATTCAAATCTAATAAGACAAGAGCTCATGAGATGGCAAAGAGAGATGGACACCCATAAAAATATGCATCATCTCAAAAGGATGTGACAGGATGAGATTAGGGTGGATTTTTATATTTATATATATATATATATATATATATATATATATATATATATATATGTATGTATGTACAAAGCCAATTACTGAAGTGCCATGCCAGATTGTGTGCTTAAATGAAAGAGCCAAGATTTTTCTTTCGCCCCTTGTCTGGATAGATGTTCATAACAAATGTATTAATAAAACTCAAACAACAAATATTGCTAAAAAAACATTGGCATCTACAGACATTGCAGTGGCTGACTCTGAACTGGGTTCTTTGAGGCTGCTGTGCCCCTGGAAGCCAAGTGAGTTTGATTAAATGTGCTAGAGAAAAGCCTACCTATAGGTACTGATGGGGAAAGAAGCCTGCCTTAAATGCCACTGCAGTTGTGTTGTAGCTGGGTCAGTCCCAGGATATTAGAGAGACTCTTCTTCAGGTCCGTGTAAGCTCAGAAGCTTATCTCCCTGACTAACAGAAATTGGTCCAATGAAAGATATTACCTCACTCACCTTTTCTCTTTAAATGCCATTGTAAGGTACGTCTCCATATGTATTTAAAAATCAGGACACTATGCCAGTGCAGTTTTGTTATGTGTTTAACCTTAGATAAACTCCACCTCCAATCAGCTGGGAGCTCTTCCCTGCTGTCCTTCCTCTTTTATCCACAGACGATGGGGTAGGTTCTCTTCTGCTGCCAAAGGGATTTGAAATGTCCTCCTGACAGACACAGATTGCACTGGATAGGAATCCTATTTCAGAGGGTGTGCAGCAGCTTTAAATTCTGAACAGAGTGCCATATGGCAGGAGCCCACTGGTTGGGGTTGCCTGGAGATGCACTGAAGTATCTCTGCCAATGTGCCTTCATCCTGAAATGGATCAAACTCAGTTCATTTCCAGTTGTGGGGTCACCCCCACAGCTCTGTCAAAATCCCTCTATCCCAACCTGCTTTATTCCTAGTTATTTTGGAGAGTCCCCTTCTCACAACTCTGCCAGGACACCTCAGTACTGCTCACCAGCATCTCTTGTTTATCCCAGTCCTGGGCCTCTCCAGTCATATAGAACTGAGTGTACTATCACACTGGTTGCTGGAGTATTATCTAAACAGGCTGTTATCCTCTCCTTTTTGCTTCTTGAACCTTTACAGCAAGCCCTCAAAAATGCAGGTCCTCAAACCAGCTTACTGCAGAGATTCCTCTATATTCCTGACTCACCTGGACTTGTTCCGTGTCAGCTCATTCCCCTACCTCCATTGCAAAGACATTCTAGGATGTCTTTGGACACTGGTTAAAAGCAGACATTTCGTTCACATGAATCCTCAATGATTTGGTTTCTCACTGGTTCTTCCGTCGAGCTGGAATCACCGGGGTCAGTGCACATCGGGAGGAACCTTCTTTAAGTGAGGACAACAAGATCAAGCAAACCAAGAAGCATTTGCTGACTGCAATTTTATATTGAGACTTGAAAAGTAAATACTTCCTGTTACTAACAATCAAAATATAACAGATTGGACAAAATGGCAGAGGAGGTTTAGAAAGATGTAGCTATGTCTATATCTCTGTACAAAGTAGAGGCCTGGGTGTCTATTTACTAGTGTCACTATTTTTTCTGCTGTCTTTTGCTTGTGCTATCTGAGGTTTTTGGTTTTTCTTCTGCTTCTGCTGCTGCTGCTCTTGCATTGAAAAGATGCACTTCATGGCTGTCAAAGTCTTTAATCTAATAAGGAAAATACAGAGAGGGTAAAGGGGGTTGAACTGTCTTGTAGTTTGAGGAAAGGTATCTATAAATCAGATCCTAAATATTTCATATGAGAAAAATAAAGCCGTGTTAGAAAGAGCACAATTCAGCAATATAAAGATATGATGCCTATTAATATAGCCTCCTTAGAAATGGGCTAACTCATTTAAATGCCCAAGACAGTCCTAATTGTGTCTTATTTGACTTGACCCCACACTCCTACTCCACCCATTGGGGCTCTGATTAGAAAATAGGAGAGTGCTAGATTAGTCTTACCTGTGAGAGTTGGAGCAAATTGCACAGAAACCAAATGAAAGCCACAACATAAGGTTGACTTTAGCTCTCCATTATACCAGAGAAACTCCTATCAAATCAGTTAGTCCCATCTGAGGAGGAGTACATTAGCGTGAACTAGGGATGTGTAAATCTGAGCCCACAGCATTCAGATGGTGGAGTTACAGCGCAGCATTTTGTTGCATGCTGATATTCACACCCTCATAGTCCAAACTGCGGGGCAGTGTAGACATGCCCTTAGAGCAGAATTCAGCCTCTAATGTCTCATTTTAGGCTTTGATAGGTTCTGTGGGCAGATTCCCATTGTGCCCAGTAGGAGATTCACAGGCATATGTCAGTGTGGAATCTGACAGAAATTTAGAGTTGGGAGAGGCCTACTGCGTGTTAGCATTCACCTATTCATCCAGAACTATTCTTTGGATTGTACAGTCAATTGCTTTGTCTAGGCTAGTTCTAAATGACTCAAGGGATGGAGTTTCTATCCCAGGCAGATTATCCTACAGTCTGAGACCTCACTCTGAGGACATTTTTACTAATAATCCCCCTACATGTTAGTTTTTCAGTTTCTTCCCACTGCTCCTCGTTAAATCCTCTGGGCCACCCTAAACAATTTCTCGCCCTTACTGAGGATTATGATGATTGCAAAAGTTCTACCTATTTAGGGTGCCTAAAAGTTTAGACAGCACCCCTCTACAACTAAGATCTGCCATCTTGAACTCTACAGATGAGGGGGATGTTTCTGTAGACACACCACTTTACTTATTAAGGGCTTCAGAGGCACAAAATCAGATTCTCTTCTCCCCCTTATTGTGGAAACACTAAAAAAACTGTGTCACTAATTTTTAAAAAATTAATTTGCAAGTGGCTTTTCACAAGACAATGCAATTTTACTCCTTTTAGAAAAGCATGCTTTTTAATTCCTCAGGAGTGAATGTCCAGTCTGTCAGTCCTGTTTTAATACTGACTACCATAACATGGCTGATGTAATCAGTACTGACTCATCAGAACAAGAAGATCTAAGGGTCCAACATCTAAGAGGTGATGTACCAGTCAGCTGAACTACAGGACCAAGTGGGCTCCTCCACTTCTGTGCAGGCTTTCCTCAAGCACTCATAGCTTGGTAAATGCATCTCAATATCATGGCACATAGCCCCACATATCCCCTGTTGCAATCTTCAGATCTCTACACAGGTCTGCCAGTGTGCCTCATACCTGACCTGTTTTACTCCTTGTTAAGCCACTGCTGGGCCTCTCCTAAGCAGAACATATCATTTATGCTAAATGTTGAAGCAGCTGAGTGATGGACAGATATAGAAATTATGATGACACTGTAAATAAAACAAATTTTGGGTTGACTTGAATTTGGGCAATCGTAGTTATGGAAGCCACTGATGGAAAATTAATGTGGAACAGCAAGATAGCTTGTCAGACGTCCAGACTTTTAAATAGTGGGGAAAAATTCATCAGCCATAACTGATCCCCATATCCATCCTGCCATCAGTACCAGCCATCACAATTCGAAGGTGCTCATCATCACAGTATCTAAGATAATGCACTGGCCTAATGCACGAGATAATGTCTTCCTCCACTGGTTAGTTCTAGTGATTATGGAGCCTCCTACTATTTCACAACTAGAAGGGTTCTCCTTTAGCTAACATGGTTGAAGCCAATGTTTAGGTGCTGAAAGTACCGCAAAATCAATGAACCCAGTTCTTCATGCAACACAACCCCTTTGACTTCAATGGGAGCAAGTGAGGGCATAATTGGGCCCAGTGGCAGAATACAGCTCTGTCCTTCCAAAACTCTCATACGTATATGATGCCTCTCACAAGCAAATCTTCTACTGACTTGAGCTCAGTTTTACGGTCACTGTGCTAAAGTCAGCATCTACCAAGAGGTATCACACGGTGGCATGATATCCAAATGGAATCAGTGGGTGAGGGGTGAGACAGAGGAGAGACCCTCATCAGTCCAAACAAAGAGTGTTTAAAGTTCATCTTCACTAACATAGCGGTGCAGGCTGAAAAACAAATGGCATGTTTTCCTGAGGGTCTCTGTGATCACCACATTCCCTACAGCACTTTTAAGGAAAGATCAGATTACACAGAGTCACCTTTTCCATTAAGCTCGCCACTTCCGCTGTAGCAAGTTGTCTCCTGAGTGGAGGGAGAGAAATGGCATCCTAAGCTAAAAAGACACCAATACTTTCCTTAGCCTCTCCCTGCACCAATTTTAAAAAAAAAGATATAGTTGACAATCAGGGTTAGAGAGGAACTAGCAGAAACCCCAGGGGGCCTGCAAAATAAGGCCTGGTCCACACTACAGCATTAAATCGATTTAAACAGCGTTAAATCGATTTAACGCTGTACCCGTCCACACTACAAGGCACTTAAAATTGATTTTAAGGGGTCTTAAAATCGGTTTCTGTACTCCTGCTCAACGAGAGGAGTAACCCTAAAATCGATATTACTATATCGATTTAGGGTTAGTGTGGACGGAAATCGAAGTTATTGGTCCCATTCTTTTACTGAGCTACCCAGAGTGCACCGCTCCGGAAATCGATGGTAGCCTGGGACCATGGACGCACACCACCGAAGTAATGTGCCCTAGTGTGGACGCGTAAAATCCATTTTATAAAACCTGTTTTATAAAATCGATTTTATTAATTTCGATTTTACTCTGTAGAGTGGACGTGGCCTAAGTCACTCTCATGCCTCTTCTTTCTCTAAAGAGCAAGCCATTGGTTTAAAAAAAGTCTTTAACAGAGGGCAGCTAATAGGGAACACCTGCAGATGTTTCAGCTAATTCCTGGCTTTTTAGGCAGCAGCCTTCCCTGGAACAGCTACTTACATCTTTAGCTTTGAGCGGGGAGTGTCCTCCCTCTTGGGCACTAAGGAAGACTCTTCACTAGCTGCCTCCGCTGAATCTTGTTGGTTCTTCACTTTGTCCTGGTCAGGGTCCTCCACAGGGATAGCACTGCAGAGACAAAAGGAATTGCATTTGGCACTGCTGACTAGCATTTCAAGAGCATATTTGGCATTGCCAGCGGAGGGCCAGAACCAGATGGCCAGACCTGAACACAGAAAGTCTAGGGCAAAGCCAGGAGCAGAATCCAGAGTCTGCTGCCTTGACCACAAGATCATCATCTTACATCCTGAAGAATGAGATTTTGTAACTATTATTACCTAAGCCTAAACAGCCACTAAATATTGGATCTAAAATTATCTAGCCCTTTTTTGAATTCCATCAATAGCCAAATGGAGAGGGGCATGCTGGTCTAGTAGATAGGACACTGGACTGGGAGTCAGGAGAGCTGAATTTTATTCCCAACTCTATCACTGACTAGCTGTGTGATCTTGGGCAAGTCACGTCACCTCTCTCTCAGTCTGTTTCCCATGCCACCCTTTGTCTGTCTTGTCTATTTGGATTGTAAGGAACTTGGGACAGGGATTATGTCTTCCTCTGTGTTTGTACAGCACCTAGCACAATGGGAGCCTGATCTCAGTTGAGGCCTGCAGATGCTACTGTAATATAAATGGTAGCAGTAAAATTCAGAGTTACTGTGTTCACATACACACCATTTACTCCAGCATTGTTTTTGTTGCACCCAGTTACACCAGTTCTGAATCTTGCCCACTCTCTATCTGGTTTCTAGAAAAGTGAGGGAGACTAAATCCCTGCCAAATGGTTAAACAAAACTAGGCTTCACCATGGAATATGGCAAAAATTTGCTGCGTCAAAGTGAAAGGGGGAAAAGAAAGCTTTTGCCCAAGTTGATATTTTGCCTTGTTCCCAGTAAAGCACCATATTCACTGGTGGAAATGATCCAAAGTTTGTCCTGAATTGCCCACAGAGCTGTGAGTGGAATCATGCCTCAGAATAAACGTGTGGTCTTTAAATGCGACATTATTTAATACAAAGCCAAACACACAATTCCTTATCATCACTCCTTGCAAGCTGGAACTAAAACCTTACCACCCTTTCCTAAATCCCTCCAGAAGCTCACAGTGGCTTGTGAGGGAGGGACCATCATTCTGCGGATAGTGTACACGGTGCCTGAATATTTGGGTCCTATTCACAGCTGTGCCATTACCTCACCATATTAGCAAAGGTAAACCTCTCTGAACACCTGTAAAATGGTGAGTTATGTGTATTCATCCATGTAAAGCAGATCTGTGCTGATAAGGATGGCTGCTTATAAGTGCTAGACTTTGGTTCATTTTTGCAGCGTGGCTCATGAGAACTAAGCCAGGGCCAGTAGTTTGTGGTCAGAGGGTTACTCCGGTGGTGGTGTAGATTTTAGGACTGGGTAGCTGGCACTGTTTATAGAAAAGAGAACATTGGGCGATGGGGGCGGGAAATCTCATGCAAGAATCAAAGAGAACAAGGTGAGACAAAAGTCAAGTTTGGGGCTCATTGAGCTTCAACAATTTCCCTTTAAAATGCATTTTTCCTAACTAGTTCTTTATACCCTTGCTAGCCCCCAGATAAAGCAGCACTTGCTTTACAAGAAACCGAATTTCCAGAGGGTTGCTAAAGGGTGAAGTGAATAGTGAAACTTCATTACACTAAATGGAGCAGATAGCTTTTGGGTAATGAAGTGATGAGCAGAGTCCATTATGAAATCCACCTGTGATCACATTCTCTTGTTAAGGGAGAATGCATACCTGCAATTCCCTTCTAATAGTTTCTGACTTTGTGTCGTTTATTCTTCTTAGCTAAATTAATTCATAAGCCTTATTACTCACAATCCCAGCAGGCTCCTGATGTACAATTTAGCACTAGTACTTGAAACAGACCATCTGGATCAGAGGCATCAAACTTTGCCCAAGTAAAGATGGCACTGACAACTCCTTGTAGGCAGCACCCCTGCATCAGCAATTACGCTGGCTGCACTACAGGACTTCATGGGTCTTAGTTCTGTTGTCCATGATCTGGACACTCGCTGTAGCTTACCCAAACCATTTGTAGCTAAACACAAACCATTAAAAAATATGCTATGGTAAATATGGACAGTCACAGACCCATGCACACGTGAACCCTCTTTATAGGGTGAAAGCATCAGGAATTTTAAATAGGTACATAAGGGCCTAAAACAGTGGAAACAGTGTGTTTCCATTGGTTAGGGGAGGGAAGGGGAGCAAAGCAGGACACCCACCTTGCATGCTGGAAAAGTGATAGCCATGGTGTCTCCTTCCAGGGAAATGGAGGCATAGTTGGGGAGGGAGAAATGAATGCAAAATGGCCACATGGTCCAAAGACAATATGGATCTACCTTATGGAGGGGACAGACGAGAACTGCTCCCATGCCTATGTAGAGTATAATCTTCGCAGGGCAGGAAATTTAGTCATTTGCATCTCTAAAGTATCACACACTCAGTAGCAGCCTCCCACAGCCCTAACACCCAGCACTAGCCATCAGCGAGCTGGCTGGACACATATGATTGGGCCCTATGATCGACACTGGGCTGAGGATCCGCCCCTTCAGCTCTGCTGTGCTTTAGCACATTTTCCTGCTACTCCTTTAACTGGGGTTTTTCAGGATAGGGCTCACAGAGAAGGAATTTTTTATCTCCACAGAAGACTTACCTGGTAGGTAGAGGTCTCATTCAGTTATAAGTAGATGTCTGTACACTGTAATGCATTGAAATAGGTCAAGGCTTTCATTCTACTTCACTACAAGTGGAGTTTTGCTTTGCTCAAGGTCACAATGACCCATCTAGCTGAGGTTTTTCTAAGACACCTGTCACTGTGGTATCATCTCAGCATGTACATAGGCAGATTCTGGTGTATGGAGCAAGAGAGAGGGACTGCAGAGTTGCAACTGAAATTGATGAGGAAAACATGTCAAAGGAGACTCTATACCACATTTGGAGAGCTAGATGCTAGCAAAGAGATGTCAGTATATAACATCATATCAATGGCCTCAGCTATATAATACAATAGCAGTGCCAAGGGAGGCACTGCTGTCCAAGTTAGAAGCTGGAATCTCGCTATGTCATTCCAGGTCAGAAACTGCATCGGCACTGAATGAAGGAATGCAGAGTGACACTGCAATACAGATGACAGCAGGAGTCATTGCATCCCTCAGCTGGGTGCACATCCTTTGAGAAGCACCCCAATCAGCCTGCTTTATGAGATCTTTGGGAGGAAGATATTGAAAGCTTAGTTCCCTTTTGCACTGACCTGATATAGTTATCACATGCTGTTTTGCAGGATAGATTGTGGAAGATCACAGCTTGGTGGAGGATCTCTTACATTAAGGGTGGAAATGCTTTGGGCTTTATTTTTCACTACTTGCCTCATTTTATCTTGGATTGTTCATGATAAAACAAAATGAGATTTCTCTTTGAAGTATCCATAAAGGAACTTGCAGCTCAAGCAATAGAAATGGCTGCTATCCAAGGAAAGCCAGCAGTCCACAGGTGAGACCATGCCTTGGAGCTGCTTCCCTTTCCAATCAAGAGCTAACAGCTTTAATTTCAAGTGCTCCAGCTGCTATGGTCTGTTATTTAGATACTGAGGGTATCTTGGGCATAATGTAATGAGATGCTTAGCTGTGGCAATTGCTGTCAACATGGGCATGGTTAAACTGTGTCCCAGGTTGGGGAAAATGTATTCACACAGGCTTTAGGGTTTTGTTGTCATCTTCCTGTGCAAAAGGGGTGTAAGTGGGTATAAGTCATGGATACTGCCATAGAATAAAACCTCTAATTTTCCAGAAGAACAATAATTTGTGTTGCAACTGGCACGTTTTTCATTATTCTTGTCAGAATTTTTATTAACATTAGTACTGGGTCTTTCCAGCTAACTGCACCGACTGTGTCGGTGATCATATTGTGTGCGAGGGTGACTGTACCTCAGGAGACTTATGGGGATACTGCAAAGAGGAGGCTGATGGATCAGCAAGTCTGATACACATTTTAAATGGTCAGCTGTAACCCTGCTTTCAGAGCACTGGACAGAGGCTGCCCGTTTGGCTCAGACAGGCACATTCTATAGTTTATTACCAGTGCAATTAGCAGTCTTTTACATCTTCTTTTTCTGTTCCTTCCAGCAATGTCCACATTATTCCAAAGTTGGAGGCACTGTGATTGAAAGGCGAAGATAAAGGACTGGAAGACAGAAGATCTAGGCTTTGTTCACAGATTTGCTCCTGACTGGGCTTGGGAAAGTCACTTGATAATAGAACTGGTTGGAAATATTGTAGAGGGTGCAGTTCCACTGAAATGTTGAATTTTTGGCCAAAAATCAAAACCCGAAAACGTTCAGATGAAAAATGAAATATTCAGTGTGGAAATGCAGCTGCTGTACCTCATGGCAGTTACAGTTTGGGTGTTCCATGCTCCCATTCTCCTCTATAGGCCAGATTCCCTGATCAGACTCCATCTCTCATGATGAATCACTTCCTTCGCTCGAGGGAAGGCAGTACATCAGGTAAGGCCCAGGGCCACAGTGCATCACAGAAGATGAAGTTTAGTTGAAGAGTCCAGCCCAGGGAGGAGAATGGGGACATGTTGCAAGTAAACTCCATTCAGTTTTCAGCCAAGAACAACACACTTCTCAGTTTTGGGGCACCTGTTTGATGAAGAAAATCAAACATTTCCAGAGAAAGGTGACGCTTCACCAAAAGGTTCATTCTGTCAAAAACCAATTTTTCCTTTGAAAAACAGTTTTGACAGAACATTTTTGACCAGCCATACTTAACCTCTTTACTCTGCAGTTTCCCTGAAGAATCGAGATGATACTTTCCCACTGTAGTAAGGTGCTTTGAAAGCCATGAATTAAAAGCATCCTATGAAGTGTTATAAAGCTGAGGAAATCCTTCATGCCAGCATAGACTCTTGCCACCTGGTATTTGCCTGAGCAAGAAATTGCTCTGTGGTTGCATACTATGGGAGAGGATTTCCTGTGGTTTTAAGCACTAAGATCAGTCAGAACTCAAGTTCTCTGAAGACCTGGATTCAGTTTTCAGTGGGCTGTGCTTTTCAGGGAATATTACCATAAAATTAATGCTTGAAGTAACATCATTCTCAGGATTCTCCTGCATGGTGCTTTGAAAGTTTCCTCCAGAATATTGAAGAAAAGCACCAGGAAAGAAATGAAATACAAAAATGAATGTCAGAAGAAAAGAAAAGCTGGAATCAAATCAACATTGGCTTTATCCAAGAGCCTTTAAAAGGCAGAAGTTGTTTTGGTTTGATTTTGGGGGATGTCAGAAAGTTTCACCCCAATGTACATGGAGGGCTAGTCAAACTTCCAACAACAAGAACAAAGCTCCAAATGACCCGCCTATAGACCTGATTTTCAATCAGTTTCCTTTGTTCCCTCCATTACTTGCTTTAATTTGAAAGCATTTTAACTATTAGCAAAGTTCCAGCCTGTGTCACCGCACTCAATTATTCACAGCAATGGACAGAGACATTGACGGACTGCACAGGCATTAATGCAGTTTAGGACTGGGGGCGCCTGGCACTCTGATAATTTATTACAGCCGATTATGCAGACCAGCAGAAACTCAGGGACTTTACTTACGATAAATGTGCAATGCATAATCCATCACTACCTGAAACATTAACTGGATAACCCAGTTCCTTAGTCTCGGTGGGATTTAAGGCGCCAGTGGTTGCCCGAGACACAGTCTAGTATTGTTTTCTGCATACCCTCTCCTGGGATAAATTTCACTGTAGGTGCATTCAATGCAATAGCAACACTATTGCAATATTATTAGTGCTAATAAAAAATAATAGCAATAGCACTGAGAAACAGCAGGGACCTCAGACTCTTAAAGCAGCTGAGCAAATCTTATGACTTCTGCATATTTTGCTGCTGTCATGTTGAGCCTTTAAAATATATAGTTCAAAATGGGCAGTACTCTAGGAAGCGCAGTTCTGTCTTAGATTGTCTATTTGTCTTATGACAAAGCCATTATGTATTCACCTTCCTCTTACTCCCACTCTCTGACTTGTTTCAACAAGAAAAATATTGATCACTTGCTATGACTTCTTAGGAACCAAGCGGGTGGGGTTGGATATGGACCTGTCTTTAAATGTTTCATAAACAGTTCCGCTACCTCTGACCTTTCCTGAAAACTCAGTGCCACAGATTTGTCTCACTGACCTTCAGACTGACAGGTTTTCCTTTTTTTTGCCACTTTCTAGCATTCCTTTTCTATGTTGAATACATCCTATTATACAAGCCTTCAGCTTATTTTCCTGCCCACTCCCCAGGCAGTTCACAATGGCACGCACAGAAGAGAACACAGCTGTGGTCATTTCCTGTTACTGGCTGAACTTGGTAGCATGGTTCTGTTTTCTTGTTTGTTTTTAAAAAATACACCACCACTAACCTGCATTAAATCCTTGGGAGACTCCAGCCATTGACTGCAGCCCTTGTTCTCTTCTTGTCTATGAAAAGCCATCATCTAATTATTAGGTTTGTGTAAAACTTGATGGCCCTGACTTCTCCCCTTCTGCACGGTCCCACATCTCCAATTACTCCCACTCCCAAGTCAACTTCAGCACAACTGGAACTGAACTCCTCCACTGTCTCCTTTCTCCATCACCAAATGTGCCATTCTCCCCATTACCCATGTTTGGAAGGGCACTGCTATCAGACTTAGCCCTGTTCATCTCCCTCGCACCTCTAGGCTGTCGCCAAACCCTATTCGTTCTTCCACTGCAGCATCTAGCCAAGCTGTGATTTCTTCTCCAGACTGACAGCTAAAAGACTTGCCATTTAGTGAGCCCTTCTCCCTGTCTCACCTGCGCCTGCTGTAGTCTCTAGGGGTCCACAGCTGAGGCAGGAAGGAAGAATTTTGCCTTACATTTATACATTTTCCACACTACAGATTCCTGGCTTCAGACCAGCAGAAGGGAAGGTGGAAGCCCTTAGGAACAAACAGTTGATCCTTTCTCCTGTTTTTGTGAGCCAATATATTTATGACCATGGGAGGGGTTGGGTGAGGAGGAGCCACGTTCCACCTCACTCTCCCACCCGTCCTTCCTCCCCATTCAGCACGTTCTGCAGGGAGAATGAATGCTTGCAGCCACAACGCAATGTTTCTCTGCTTCCTCCCTTATCTCGGCCTCATCCGTCAGCCTGAGTGTAAGATCACGGACAAGCCCCAGTGACGTAAAATGGCTTCCTGATTCCCAAAGCTCTGCCATCCCACCGCAAGGAGACATCTTGTGATCAGCATGCTACTGTCCCACTCCAAGAGGATGTGTGCTGAAACATGGGGCCGTCTGGGGCTCTGCAGCGTTCTGCCCCAGGGCTGTGTGAAACGCTGTTCAGTCTGAAATACAGCAAACATCGCTACTGAGGGTCACTCCCTGGGACACAACAGCCCCCAGATAGACCTGAGTCTTGTGCCATCATTGTGCCTTCTGAACAGACCCCACTCCCCAGACATCTAAGCCTCATTGCACTTGGTTAGTGCCTGGCTGTTATCTAAAAGTCCGTCCTAATGAGGTTCCTCTATCATCTTTTTAATCCAATTTAATCTATCCTGTGCCTTTATTTTAAGACTAGTGGGTTGGCTCCAAATTTCCCTCCACAGTGATCACAGCCTCACATGTAAGCTCTCAAATCCATTCCAAATGCACAAAGGCTGGGAGCTCACTAAGACCCAGAAGAGAAATAGGGCCAAATCTATCCCAGGTTTAGGCCTGTTGACATTAATGGAAATGAAGCAGGGATGGATTTGGGATCCGAGTGCTTTGTGTTACTCTTGACTGACCATCCCCCCCACCCCCAAGTCATACAGCCAAGCAGCATGGACTGGCTCCAGAGTTGGCTAGAGAGCGGGTTTGCAGAATGTGCATGATTTGGGTCAGCAGCTTTCCTCTCGGCTCTGAGAATGCATTTTATTAAACCTTTATACCCAAACACATAGTGAGAAAGTATGATGGTCCCCAGACAAAATCTGATAAACTGGCTCTGTCTATCTGGAGGCCATGCAAAGTAGTGCCCCTTTGAGGTGACCCCTACTACAAGTAAGCAGCTTGGAAAATGTCTATGATCCTGGGTTTAAAAGGCTGATCAGTTTAGCCCTGTACCAAGGATCCGCAACCTTTGGCACATGGCCTGTCAGGGAAATCCTCTGGCGGGCCAGGATGGTTTGTTTGCCTGCAACGTCCACAGGTTTGGCTGATCGCAGCTCCCACTGGTTGCAGTTTGCCGTTCCAGGCCAATGGGGGCTGCGGGAAGCGGTGGCCAGCACATCCCTCAGCCCATGCTGCCAGTGGATTTCCCTGACAGACTGTGTGCCAAAAGTTGCAAATCCCTGCCCTATACCATATAGAACCTGCAGGATTTTCTATGTTCTATTTATAGTGACATAGGAACTGCCATATCACATCAGACCCAGGGTCCATCTAATCCACTATTATGTCTCCGGTGATGGGCAACATCAGATGGTTTGGAGGAAGGTGCAGGAAACCTCATAGAAAACAGTTATAGAATAACCTGCCCAGAGAGAAAGTTTCTTCCTAAACCTGATGTCCTTACTCAGACAAACATCCATTGAAGTCAATGGGAATTTTGCTTGGAGCAAGGACTGAATAAAGTATCAGGCCCTCAAATTTTAGTACAGTTCAGAAATATAAGATGCCAAAAAAGAAAATGAACAACAAAGGAAGAGAGAGAAAGAGAGTGCATGCACTGACCTTGTCAGCGTCTTAAAGGGAACTTGCAGTTATAGAGGTTTCAGTTATCTTAGCCTACAAAGGCATACATTTCCTGCAGGCAAACCACTAGTGCCCAGCAGTGAAAGGTTCAACCACCCTTGCTGTATCCATCTACTACACTGAGACAGGTTCCAGTACACAGTGCAGTCTGTGCTTCCTGTCCAAGAGCAGCAAGATTAAAGTGAAAAAGGAAATAAGTTAACACTGTTCCTGGATATTTTTGCTACCCATATTACAGCTACATTAAAAATAACGTCGGCCTCCATGCACATGACGGCAGAGAATGTTACATACCAGAGGAACGAACAGCCATTAGTCAGCGGTGGGGAAGGGTTACTGTAAGAGACTGCAAATGAGTTCATATCCTTCCTATATAATACGTGCAGCTCAGGATTTTCTCATCTGGCCTAACAAACTCCCGACACCCAGCACCAATTAACCCTTTGGATGCTAGATGTGCTCTTTGGGGCACACACTTTAGCATAGTGCAGTGATTGTGGATGGAATCTGGGCACGGACCTTTCATTGCTAGTTTACAGACCAATGCCTGCTGCACGCACAGCATGACATATTCCCTTGAAGCACTGGGAAATAGTTTATTTGGAGTTACCTGTTTTCAATAACAGTTAATGTTTAATGCTTTTCCTCTGGGGCTCTGTAAGTGCTTTACCAAGGTGATTCAGCATTATTGTCCTCATTTTACACATGGGACGGTCTAAGGGATTTTATGGAGCAGAACTCTCACTGAAAGGAATTGGGTGCCTAAATCCATTAGGTGCTTTTGAAAATCTACCTGGTGACTTGCCCAGCGTCACACATCAAGATAATGGCAGAGTGGGAAATAATACTGATATCTCTGCACTGCCAGTCTAGGTCCTATCTGTTGGGCCATGCTGGCCCCCAGTTCAAGTAGGCTGTTACCTTTTGAATACTGTGTTTATTTGATTCATTTGTATATTTATTTCTTTACTGTAGATTTCATTTATTTTATTTTACTTATAGCTGAGCTGTGGTTTTGATTTGTCTAGTGCACCTTTTGTGCATCCATTTAATTGGATTTAGAATGGGATTTTCAAAAGTATCCATGTGCACACTGTAATCAGAAGTGTGACTGCAGCATGTGTAGACATTCATTTTGGAAGTGAATTAAGATAAACTGAATTAAGGTCACATTAATTTGGAATAACAGTATCCGCCAAGAACTTAATGCAGTTTGACTAGCCCATTTCAAGTTCACACCTTTAGTTGATCTGGATTAACTTTCTTGGATGTCCCCCTGTAGACAAACCCTGACTCAGAAGCACAAATCTCATTGAAAATCAGATTGATAGCTGCTTGAGTACATAGCCAGGGTCCTAGGCAGGCTTGTGCAGCCTGCGCTGCTCTGGCTTCACTGCTATTGTTTGCTAGATTGAAGTGACCTCTGGATTTTTCTATGCCTGTGGGCAGGGCCAGCTCCAGCTTTTTTGCTGTCTCAAGCAGCAAAGCGAAAAAAAAAAAAGAGATAAAGCTGACTGGCAGCACTTCGGTGGCAGCTCAGTCGTGCTCCTCCATTCTTTGGCGGCAATTCGGCAGCGGGTCCTTCTCTCCCTCTCTTCCTCTTTGGTGGCACATTGGCAGCAGCTCAAAGAGGAAGAGAGGGACAGAGGGACCCTCTGCCGAATTGCCGCCGAAGACCCGGACGTGCCGCGCCTTTCCATTGGCTGCCCCAAGCACCTACTTCCTTTGCTGGTGCCTGGAGCCATCCCTGCCTGTGGGGTGGGAGAAGGGGAGCAGGATTTGCCTCTAAAAGCAAAGGGGCTCAGAATGGGAAAATCCTTCCATGTGCCTGGCTTGTAAACACTGAAGTCAAGATACTCAATAGCATAACCCTAAACTTTGAGTCAGGTCCCGGAGCTCAGACTCCAGCCTTGCTATAAAACAGAGAGGAGAGTGTTGATACTGAAGCACCCTCAAAGGCCTGGACTGTGCTTGAGGTGGATGGGGAGGGAACTAAGTTCCCATCCTGCCTGTATAACTGGCTTTGAATTAAGTGATAAAATTGCCATTTCCTTGGCATCTAATATGTCATGTAAACTGGCCAAACAAGCACACACTTGATGCATCTTGCATGTGCCAGGCAGTTCCCTTGGGACCTCTGTGGACCGCTAAAACACCATGGCAAGAGCACAGAGGCTGGAGTGGTGCAGTGAAGTAGATAACTGCCTGCTGGTTACAATGTAAGGGCTACATTTTATATATATATATTTTCTTCAGATATAAAAGGAGAAAAACCTGTCAATGAATGTAAAAATATATGCATGGTAGTAAATGTCTCAAGGTGACTCCAATGAATGCATCTCCCTACCTAAGAGATACAGCCTAAAGTATGGGAGAGTTTAAGGGTTTGTCTACACAGGGAATTATTTTGGAATATCTATTCCTGTATAATTCCTTGTGTGGATGCTCTGATTCTGGAATAAGAGTGCCTTATTCCAAATCAGTTTAATTTAGAATACTTCTGGAATAAGGGCATCCACACATGGAGTTAATCCGGAATAATTATTTTGCTTTAAATTCACACCCTACCTTAATGTGAATTAAATTCTCACTGTAGACATGTCCTACCTGTGGTATCGTTCAGCTATGTCTCTGAACTGCAAGTGGGACATGATGTTACAATGTAGCTCCCAGCGGAATAGTGGTGGGCTATTAAAAACTGCAGTTTGACTCCCAGCAGTAACTAAGTTGAACAGATTCCCATTCCAAAGATGAGGAAACCCGCAAATACCAGAATAAAGGTGAACGCCTCAGTGTGGCAAAATATCCATGTCTTGATGGCAGGCGTAGCAGAGTAAGGGGTTATTGAAATCTCAGGCAGTCAAGATGGAGATGTTCAGTTGTGGTTAAATTCTCAACTTGGCTTTGAAAAGCTCAACCCAAAAGTGTAAGGCAGCCCACTGACTTCTTTAACTGAAATGTAACAACATGGCAGCATCTCCTCCACATCCCTCAACAGCATCCTTCCCAGTATGTGCTAGGCCGGGCCTTAGGGAGTTGTGCCTGAGCTCTGGGCATGCCCACACAGAAAGGTGATCGATAAAGCTCTTAGTTATCCTCAGTCACAGTGATCTGAATTAAGGAGTTTCCAGGAACACACGAGGGGAAAATATCCCACTTGGTCTTACTTTTTTACTTCCATTATTTTTTCCGTTCACCCTGTTTATTAACTGGAATGGCCGATAATGACATTATCAATGCGCCCACGCTCCTTATCACAGCCCCCTCGATTTCTCCTAGTTAGCCAGGTTCATGTCACAAACAGACCTCAGTGTGACATGGGGCCCCTTTCCCCGCATTTCCTGCTTTACCTAAATTTGAAACTTTCTGGCAGGAAGTGACCCATCTTGCAGTCGAGGCGAGCTTGGCCGATCTGCTTCAGCAGGTCCTTCTTGCTGCAGCCATATCCGTTGAAAACACAGCCCCCGAAGAGCAGCTTCCCTCCAGCGTACATCTGTTGACAAACAGGCAGGAAGAAGAAAGAGGAAAAAAATGCTTTGCCATAAAAAAAAATAAAACCAAGCGTGAAAGCTTCGGCCAAATGGCTTCCCTTTCCTGTTTTGCACAGGACTCTTGGATGTTTTCACCCAGTGGTTAGGGGCTCTGAGTGCTGCAAACACACTTTCTGCCTTCAGAGCAGTTAACACTATCAGTGCTGACTGGAATTCAACTTAGAGTTTTGAAGTGGAAAAGTATGGGACTGTCCTCCACACTGTGAAAGCACTTTTGCCAGCAATGTTTCTGTGAAACCGCTGGACATCAGTGACAGCTAGATACTACACTGTACTTTAGGAACAGCGTAGGGTAGATTGGATGAGATCATAACATACATATGGCTGCATGAATTCCGGAGCTATTCAAGATCAGAAAGCTATGCAGAGTTTGGTGATTTCCCTTCTCAGGAGTTTTTTTGGGGAAAATATTGTAAGTTCTGATTTGTGGTAGTTTTACACCCAATGAGTTTTTTTCTGAGCCAATCTCAAATCTCAAAACATTCCCTCTTCTTCCTCTGGAATAACTGTTGTAAGCATCATAGAGGCTGGAGGACAGGATGTCTGAACAATTAATAGAAGTGTGAATGGGACAAATATGAAGCTGGTGATGTGAGTGTGTCGATACAGGACAACTTTTTTCCATTTGCATGCCTCACTTTATTTATAAGTGCTGGTTAGGAATAGAAACAGAAGCCTGAAAATTCAAGATGGATGCTGTTTATATGATATCAGGTAACTTCTGGGCCCTGTTTTCTTGAGACCTCGAGCCTAATCTTGCAGATCAGAGGATCAAGGAAGCACTAGAGCAGTGCAAAAATTAAGGGTTATTTACATTTTCTTTTGATCATTTGTTTTAGTCTATGTGGGTTTATTAACCCCTTTCCCTGGAATTTAAGGCCAAATGAACCCAAATTCTCAAAATAATACCCACTGGAAACAGCTGTTTTTTTCCTGGGTTGGGATGAAAACTGCAGCCAGCTGAAAAATAGGAAGATTTTTTGTGAAAACTTTTGCAAAAATTCATCAATTTAACTCTATGTGTGTTTGTGTGTGTCAAAATTTGAATGTTTTCAAGCATCTCTTGAAAACTGGGATGTATTTTTCACAAAAAACTATTCATGAACATTTCACCCTTTTTAATCAATGACAAGTTAACTCTGAAACATAACTTGTTTCACTGCTGACCATTTTAACTTAAACCTCCAGGTAATGGGGATTGTGGGCAACCTTTTTAGTAATGGGCACTTCTGCTTACATTCCGTGGTCTGATCCCTAGTTAGAAACCACTTGAATCCAGAGCTTTCTGGTTTTCCTACTCTAGCTTGGAAATCAATCCAAAGCTGGGCCCAGATTTTCAACTTTCTACAAATCTGGGTTCTAAATTCTTGGGTAAAACTCAAGCTGAACCTCTGAGTCTGCTGAGATTCATCAGTCTCTACTACAGGGAGTCTTCTAGCCCTCTCTGCAGTTTCTTCATACCACTCCAGTGATGTATATGTGTCAAAAAGGGTTGAAATGGGTCTAGGGTGACCAGATGTCTTGATTTTATAGGGACAGTCCTGATATTTGGGGCTTTTTCTTATATAGGTGCCAATTACAGCCCCCCTCCCCCCGTCCTGATTTTTCACACTTGCTATCTGGTCACCCTAAATGGGCCTGTGGAAAATTCCCTCAGGAAGGGGACGACACAGGTAGTCCTACAGCACAACCTGTGCAACCCTGAGCACAAGGGGCTGGCTGGGTGCAGGAAGAGAGGCGTGTCTAGAGCAGGGGTAGGCAACCTATGGCATGTGTGCCAAAGGCAGCACACAAGCTGATTTTCAGTGGCACTCACATTGCCTGGGTCCTGGCCACCAGTCTGGAGGCCTCTGCATTTTAATTTTATTTTAAATGAAGCTACTTAAACATTTAAAAAACCTTATTTACCTTACATACAACAATAGTTTTGTTATATATTATAGACTTATAGAAAGAGACCTTCTGAAAACGTGAAAATGTATTACTGGCATGTGAAACCTTAAACCAGAGTGAATAAATGAAGTCTTGGCACATCACTTCCAAAAGGTTACTGACCCCTGGTCTAGAGTACTTCATTTGTTGTGGAATACAGAAGAGCACAGCTGTGGTTGATGGCAACTGCCATCAATTAGACCAGCCTTAGGATCTGCTCCAACTTACACTGGGGGCCAAATCCCTATCCTCAAAAAAATTTTTCACCCCTGATGGGGCATGAACCTACAATATTTGATTTAGAAAGCCATTACCTTATCCATTAGGCCACTAGGGCCCTCCTAGCCTCAAAGTTATCACAAAGCTACCTTTGCACCCACCTCTCCTGGGCTGAGCCTCCTGCTAGGCACAGCATGGTAACAGGCCCTTCAACTTCCACTTTCTACTTACAGCAGGATACATTCTGCAGCGGCTTTTGTGTAGTTCAGGATTTGCAATGAATAGATAAATACCTGATCCATATAATGTAATATATAATAATATGATATAACATAGTCTTGACAGCTCTAGAAACTCTGTTCCCAGGTTGGGGCAGTGCTGAAGAAGCGGTATTGCAATTCAATACTGAGCATTCTATTTTTTCCATAGTGTCCTTTGCACATAAAATCATAAGAGAAAGGGAAGATTTCAAGCCAAGACTTAACAGAGGAGAGGTGATTCCGTGGAACACAGCCCAGGGGGTAGCACAAATGAAGGAGCCACGCTGCTTCAGCTGTAGACCATCCTGGGGAGGAGATCTGGAATGAAGGTGGCAAAGATGGGTAGAGAAGTGAGATGGCAAGTGGATGTGGGGGACAACAGGTGTGGAGACCTGTAGGATAGAGTGAGTCAGTGGATATGAGATCAGAGCAGCAGGGTGGAGACTGAAGGAGCACAATGATTAGGCAGCAGGAACGAGGTGGAGTAGGAAGACGTGAGGTCAAAGCAAAAGGGTGGAGGCAGAGAGTAGGTGGATATATGCAGGGTGGGACAAAAGGAGTAGAGTGAATGGGTGGAGAGGAGGGAGTAGAAGGATGAGAGATCAGGATGGTGGGAGATATGGAAAGTGCATGGGCAATTGTCAGTGGTGGTCACTGGATACCACATGCTCGCTCAATTTGTACATCTGTGTGAGGAAGAAAAGGGTTGTTTCAAAGCTGAAGCTCACTGATTGCCTCACAAGTTAATCTCTCTTCTGTTCAAAGTGCAGTGTGTGGGCAGCTGGCCTGAATTCTGAATGCCAGCAGCTCCCTCTGGCGTTATCCGATGAATCTCTCTGAACTGTGAGGAGCAGCAGCACAGGGTGTAGAAAGGCACTGAAAGCCAGCGCTGCTGTTAGGATTGCTACCAGCACTCTCATACCTTCTCACAAAAGGAAAGCCAGAAGGGCTCCGTGTTTAGAAAACCAAAGACATCAGGCATCTAACTACAGTATCTGGAAAAGGAGCAGGTGTGTCTGAAACCAAGGTGCAATATACCCATTTACTTGAAAAACTTTCAAGCTGAATTACAGTGTTCCTATCCCGCCTACCCACACTTTACAATATTGGGTAGATGTTTCCATGTCCATTTGAACAAAGCTATTGTGCCACTCAGTGTCTCCTGAGATAGTTACAGATACTCTCCCTGTAGATCTACCCTCCGTGTGAAAGAGGTGGGAGACGTAGGGGGCTGGGAGTGGAAATATCTTTCTCATTGCAGGGTGGTCTTTCTAAACTGGAATGAGTCTCAATGCGCTCAAGTATTCTGCATCTCTGGCTGCTGTATTCATCAACCCCTGGAGCACAGGGGACTGCAGGCACTGAAGGAAAGTAGTAGTGTTGAATGAATTAATTTATTACCTTGAGGCTTGAGCAACTCTGTTTAATTTGGCCTATACCAGGTGGCCAACTTCAGGTTACAGATGGGTGAACATGCAGCACCCTGTCTGCTAAAAGGAGCAAGCCAACCAGAGTGCTTAATGTCCCCAATGTATGATCTTCACTGGCTGCCCATCAGACCCTGCACAATGTTCAAGCATCTGTTGCTTAGCTTCTAAGCCCTGCAAAGGGGAAGGACCATGTTATCCCAGGCACCATCTCCTTTTCCACTTTTAATTGCAACAACTGCGTTCCACAGGAATGTTACAGATGATAGAGTCCAGGTTCACCATCGCAGGATGCAACAGCAGGGCCTTGTTGTTGGAGGGCTCATAGCAAACAACCTAATTTTCACCAGGTATCAGGTTAAGCCCAACTCTTTGCATCTACAGATACCGCAGCAAACCTCAGCTAGTTTGGCAGACATTAAATTGACAGCTGTGTAGAAGCAACCCCAACAACAGTCTGGTAGCTTCAACAGGGGATGGAGGACCAGGACTCCTGGATTCTAATCCTAGCTCATTCTGTGACGTTGTGTGTGCTTCTGTCAGAAGGGACTTAGCAGGAAAAACAACTAACAGGAAGGTGGTAAGAAAAATAATCAAGATTCCCTAATTCCTTTTATATGTTATGGGACAGTTCCTCAGCGGATATAAAGCTGGGTAGCTCCATGAAAGTTAAAGAAGGCAATGAGGCTACACCAATGTGCACCTGCTGAGGATCTGACCCTATCAATCTATTTTCTCATAAGCCCCTTTCAGGGAGATACTTAATTTCCCAGCCCACCTGCAGGCAAAGCAACAGTTCGGTAAAATGACTGCAGCTATTAGACTTTTAAAAGTCCCTTCCTGTGGCGACACCACAATCTGAGGAGGATTTGTCAGGTCTTTTGGAGCGGCCACAGTCTTATTGTCCAGCCAGGACTGCATTCCTTACAAGTGTGTTGGCTATTCACAAACAAAATTCCAGCACACCATTTGTTCAGGAAATCTTCAGTGTAAGAATTCTTCTAAGTACAGGATAGTCACAATATGATAATCACACTATAGAATTGGTCACCTAAATTGCATGGGCCTGTTTCTACCCCCGACAGACATTTCAAGATGGTCACCTGAGCACTCCTACACACACAGTCATACAGGTGTCAGCAGGTAAACCCTCTCTGCCCCAAATCTGTACTTGGGGCATTACCTGAGTTCTTTTGCTGTGCACAAACAGGAAAAGAAATGGCTTTCAGAAGTGTTCGTGGGAAAGGGCTGTGCATGATGGGAAAGGGAATGTGATTTAGATGTCACCAAATTATTTACAAAAGACTCAGAGCAGTGTTTGTTTGGCTCTGCTCCACCTGATAGTTCTTTGCTGTGGGGCTAGGCTGGAGAATTCTTCAAGTGATTAGCAAACTATTAAGTTCAGTGCTAATTACACTGGGGGTACAAACAATGTTTAATTTATGCCAAGGGTTGCCAGGTCTGGGCCCCAGTACCTCTAGGCTTGGCTGTTCATAGCCCCGGCATCTCTAGGCTTGGCTGTTCATAGCCCCGGCACCTGTGGGCTTGCTGTGTCAGTTTTGAAAGTAAAAAGAAATTGCTTGAGCCTTGGCACCTAATTGCTTGAGTCCTGACACCTCTTTCATTACCCATTAAGCACTGGGTATAAGGGTCAGGAGGCCTACCCTCAAGGAGAACAAAGGAGATGTCAGGCAGTATCTGCATCTCAGGACCAAACTCATTTCTGCTTTTAATAATGCAGCAGAAAGATAGAAACTGCAAACGTCACAAAAGACAATTGGGTGGTTCCCATCAACTAGTACCTATTAGAGCGCATGTCCACAAGCAGCCCCATGCAAGAGGTTTGGTAAGGTGAAGCACCATTATCATTCCATAAGAGTCAGTCTCTCTGTGACTGTCATGGAAGAGGAAGGGTCATTTAGAGTGGAATGGCAATGTCAGCTTCATCTGTTCAAATACTCCTAGATAAAGAACTCCTCCCTGGGTGAGAGCCTTACAATTTTGCTTTCTACTCCAGCCCCAGCACTAGCTCAGCTCAGTTATTCAGCACAGCACATGATACCCACCAATGCAGTTGCTGTCAAGAGGCATTTACACGTTTTCAAACAGTGGCATTTGTCCAGGAAGAAATCACACCATGCTGCCCAGCCAAGCAGACCAATTGACCTTTCCTAGACACTCCTCTCCCCTTTCCTGCCACCACCCACACAGGGCTTTTTAAATCCTCCCAAGTGATTTGGTCATTTCATGGGGTCAGACATGGGCATGTGTGGGATCTGTTTACAGCTGGCAGCAAAGATAAAAAAATTGTGGGGCAGGAACAAGGGTGTGGGAGCTGGACTGAGTGGCATGATGAGAATTGGTGCAATGTGTCACATGGAGGGGAGATTAAACAGGCATAGTAAGAGCTATTGAACATCTGCCTCCTAAAGCACAATTGGAATAACTGGCATTAATTCAGCAGCTATCATTCCGGGCTATCAAAGCACTTTACACAATGGCAAACTAATATTATTGTGTCCATTTTACAGATGGAGAAACTGAGGCACTGATAAATTACGTGACTTGCCAAAAGATGTACAGTGAGTCAGTAGCAAAGCTGCAATGAGAATCAAGGTTTCCTGACTTCCATGCTGATTTCTTGACTCTGCTCAGTTTTTTTATATTTCTGTCTCCCCCAACCATCCCTAGTTTTCTTTTCAAAATTGAAATCCTCCCCCCTCCCTTGTGCTTTAAAGTTCCTCATGTCAGACAATGATCAAAACCTTATTTTAATAACTACACAAACAATTCCGTCATTAAAATTTCATCCCTTCATCTAGGTCCTTACTTTCGAAAAACTTTAGCAGTAAATTCTTGGTTACACAAATCAAAGTCCTTTCAAGCAAAACCATTTCATGAAGTTCAAATGCTTCTGCAATGACCTCTGTTTTGACCATAAAATCTTATTTGCCTGTACATCCAGACTGTACATTAACAATACGCCTAACTGTATTGAGGAGGTCAGCCAATGGATTCTGGTTGCTAAAGGGAATGAATAATAGCCTTATAACCATTCTAATCCCTGGTCTCGTCTGTCCAATGAAACAAGAGCATTACACTTCCACAGTCTGAGATTTACAAGGTTGTAAAAGAGCCATTCTAGAACACAGAAGGGCATTCATTAAAAGGCTCTCTAATACTGTCTTATCTGACTTGGCACCTCTTTCAGTGAACCCAAATAAAATCCTGTGTGAGCCAGGACTCCCAAGATGGGAACTGTACTTCCATGTAAATGGCCCTTCCCAAAGCAGTGGAATGTTGAGCCGTTCAATATCACGGTGTTTCTTCTGTACAAAACCTGGGCCTTTGGCAAGTGAGTTCAGCTCTGTCACTGACTCAGTGTGAAATATGGACAAAGCCCTTAATTTCTTCCTGCCTCCGTTTCCCAAGCTGCTAAATGGAGATGGTGCTTATTTCACAGGGCAGCTTGAGCGACTGGATTCATTGTAAATTGTGTGAGCTTTGGGTAGATGGTGCCATGTAACAGCAGAAACTGGGTGAGGGCAGGGTTTTGGCTGGATATTAGAGAGGGCTGGTGAAATTATTCACAGTCATCAGCTGATTAGGAATAGCCAACATACTAACACTGACTGGCACATTTTTGGAGTAGAACAGCTGAAGAGTCTATACTAACAGAAATTCATTGAGTGCTTAAATATTGAAGGCAAAATCCTGAAGTCCTTGTTTGGTTAAAACTCTCATTGATGTGAATGAGAGATTTGACCCACAAGGATTATCTAGAATATCTGATGAATACTTATTTATTTGGTGAGGCAGCTGTTACTGTTAGAGTTGAGATGGCTATGTCTATTATTTGTAGGGTGTTTTAATCACGAGTGAGTGCTCTTTAGGGTTACTTATTTCACTTTAAGCGTGGACTTAAATGTTAAGCTAGAGGGCTATAAAGGCACAATATGACCACACAGAGTGCTTGACCCTGCAATACTGGATGGGAGTTTTGCCGTTGATTTCAGTGGGAGAAGAATCAGAGTGAGTATTTCACAATAAAATCCATTACTTAGGTGAGACAGGGCCACTTGTGGTCATTAAAAGCCCTTTAGGAACTTTTCATAATATAAGGATGCCAACCCCTGTGTCCTAGCCAAATTCCAGTGTGGGTAATATTCTGCCACCCTAAATTGCTACTGCAGTTTCATCCAGATATGTTATTCTTCAGTGCCTGTCCTAAAGTGTTCAGTAGTCTTGCTGGGCTGTGTAGTCTTGCTCTGGTGCAAACCACCACAGAAGTGGCTTCATTTCAGGGAGAGGTAAGGTGAGTCTTGACATAGACTGTACATCACTCAGAAAGCGTGGGACAAAAGGTGCTGGATGAAGCTGAATAGCTGTTGTATTGGTAAAAACAAAATAAGGACGACTTCTACAGCCGAACAGATGACCGAACAGAAAAGTGCCTTCTGTTCTTCAGTTGTAGACACTCTGCTGTCACACATTCACCTCCTGATTTGGTAATGCATATGGATAATGAAAGAAGACAAGATGTGCACTGGAGGAACATATACAGCATAGCCTTGGTTCCTCTTAGAGGCATTGGATTCAGCCGCCTTGAAATTTTGGGGGAAATTCATGGTGTTGGCCCATCTTTATAAAATGAATTTGAACTGTGTGACATTAAATCTGAATCCACACAAAAGTGGGGAAGTTTGGATCAGGATCCATATTGAAATATTTCAGCTTTGGCCCATCTCAACTTTTTGTAAAGGATCTTTCCTCCTACCTTAAACCACCATCCTTCCTAGGGTTAATGCGATTCATAGCCAACAAACAGATGTTTTAATGAGTCAGTGACTCTTTCTCCTTCAGCTCATGCTGGCACTCAGCCTCATTCACAATGGAGCTGGCTGGCAGGCAGCACTATGTGTAATGTAGTCACCCATGAGTACCATACATCATAGAGACATAGTGTTCTGACTGAGTCACTGAGTCAAAGGTTCAGGGTCCTTCCAAGCAGCAAAACTTCCAGACTTACCAGCACCATTCCCAGAGTGACAGCATGCTTCCGCACAAGCAGAGGTGGCAGGGGGGGCTTTCGTCTTGTGACACTGTCCATGTCATACCTCAGCAAGCGGTAAGGGTCACACCTGCACTAGAGATGGACAAACACACTCATTCTTTCCATACGACAGATGCACTAATGGAAGGGGCTAATACTACAGTGATGAGCATGGTATAAAACTTGCATAGAATAAAATAGGTCTTTGGGAACTCTAGTGCAGGTCTCAGCTAAAAAATAAAGCCCTAGTGTTGGTCGTTGTCATTTAAAAATGGACAGTGTTAGAATCTCTGAAATTGATGATGGAGAAGAACGTAAGTGATTTTTGTCAGCCTCTCTCAATCCCACCGATGAAAAGGTATTGCTCCCTACTAGTATTTGTGAGGGATGTATTCAGTCTAGTTTTAGATGATACAAGTGACATCACACTAGTCAACAGGAGTCACCAAAATATTTTATCTGTGAAGGTTTCGATAGAAATGAGTTGCCACACTGCATTTGTTGAAGCAGAAGAGGTTGACATCTGTCTATTTTAGCAAAAACAATGAGGAATCCTTGTGGCACCTTAGAGTCTAACAAATTTATTTGGGCATAAGCTTTTGTGGGATAAAACCCACTTCATCAGATGCATGGGATGGAAAATACAGTAGAGAGGTATAAATACACAGCATATGAAAAGATGAGAGTTGCTTCTACTGCATTTTCCAATCCAGGCATCTGATGAAGTGGGTTTTAGCCCACGAAAGCTTATGCCCAAATAAATGTGTTAGTCTCTAAGGTGCCACAGGACTCCTCGTTGTTTTTGCTGATACAGACTAACACAGCTACCCCTCTGAAACCTGTCTATTTTAGGATTTTCTACTGCGGCACATCACCATAGTATTTGAGCACCTTCCATATAAAACCAATAGCAACAATCAGAGGCCCGACTAGAGGCCTAACTGGAGTCTCTGGCACTTCTCCCTTTTCAAAGTAGGGGGAGCGGTTGGGGTTTTGATTTGTTTTTTTGGGGGGAGGGTTGGGGTTTAGGACTACAGTGTTATGAAATTACAGTCTAATTACTCTGCTACATCTGGGGCCAGGTGCAAGGTTGTTTGGATCAGGCCCTTGAAGCACTGCAGCAAAAGAGATGTCATTTAGCTAGCCTTAGCAGCACACAAAATGCTCTTTGATTGTCTCATTTCTTTCTTCTCACTGACTGTGACACTTTGCCAGATACGCTAAAGAACGCTGGAAAGTTCAGACTTGACATAGTCATGTACATACAGGACTGTAACCTCTCATGTCACCATGTCTGGAATCCAGGCCAGCCTTCAATGACTCCCTTTAAATTGTAGGGCTGTGTGTCAAAATGGTTGGAAATTCAATTCTCAAATCCTTACATATATGCTGGCTCTGAGCTCTGACACTGCTGTAACATTTCACTGTCACTGTCGAGTGAAACCTGCTTGGTTTTATTATTAATCCAGTCTGGAATGATATTCACCATAAAGTGTTAACTCAGTAATTAACCTGATACTCTCATTTGAGTAGAACCTATCTTCTGAATATGTATAATACGGATGTAGCAACATCCTCAATATTTGAACTGAACTGAAGACACTGATGTACAGTTTGAGTTTCTCTCTTTAAGGGCTGTTTTTCTTATAAGTGCACATGCAGCTGGTTCTGAGACATCACTAGTGACCCCTAGTGAGATTGAGATAATTGCACTTGCAATTGTTTCTACTAGAACAGCAGCACATCCTGGTGGCTAGTTTGCAAAATGTGGGTGCAGCCATTATGAAGCTTTATCTTTTAATAGTAGCAATCAGAATGACATCTTGTGTTGATTAGACATCTCTTCCGCCTGGGCTCTGCACGTTATCACACCAGTGACATTCTGCAGCTCAGTGGTAAGCAAAAAGCATCATATTTATCATTTCAAGGGGAAATGATCAAGTCATTTGGGAACAAATTTTATAATTTAACAGTGATGTAATGAACGTGGAGTCTGAACTCTTCCACTCATTGCTAGTAATGGTTCCCCCGAACACGCTCCAGGTCAAAGTTGGAGCACATTAGTGGACAGCATGAGAAAACCTGAACTGCTGCTGCTGTGTGTTGTAGCTGCTCCACGAAGAGTTCTTCCATCTCAGATTCATAGATTCCAAAGCCAGAAGGGGTCACTGTGACCATCTCATCTGACCTCCTGTGTAACACAGGCCATAGATCTTCCCCAAAATAATCCCCAAGACTGTCAGTCTAACACCATTCACTAGTGTCACTCACTCTGCATTTTATGTTTCTTGAAAAGCACTAGGCAGTCCCCTTGCTTTGGGTCACCTATGTGCATTTCCTGTCCTCCAATCCTTAACCCTGACCACAATTTACCTGAACACAAGGGGATGGGCGGCCATGCTGTTTTTCCATGTACAGGCTTTGTAACATCCACTCCAAGAAGGGAGAATAGGAAGGGTTTTGGGATGACAAGATAAAGATCACTAGGATCTGATCGGACTTTCTGGGGGCTGAAATAAACTTGTCAAACTCCAAGTCGGTAACAAATGGAATTTTCACGACACACTTGCAACCCAGACCAGCGTCCTGTTTTGATAGTAGTCTCCGGAGCACAACTGGGCAGTCAGCAATAGATGATGCCCAGGTCCTGGCAGGGCGTGCACCTGCACCTGAAACGGTTTTAACTCTGCAAAGCATATGAAGTTCAGTTTAGATACATATATGCCAGATGTATATATTTATGTATTCTATGGTAATCCAAGAAAGTAGTTAAATACAAGTCACTTTGTTACCATGGTTTCAGGCAGAGGCTCCAGTATGTCTAAAACATGGAAATCTGACCCTTTAAAAAGTTGAGTGGGCTCACATGTAAAATAGAGGCTTAAAAAACCCAAAACACCAAAAATACATTCAGTTGAACCTCCAAAATTTTGCCGAAGGCTTTGAACCTGCATCCAGAGCCTGATTTTGCATCTTGGGGCTGTCTCAACTTAAAAAGCATCATATTCCCTAACATCAAAGGAATGTGGCTCTTTAAGAGGCAGAAGATGCAAAACTTCTCTCCCACTAACAGTTGTGTTCATTCAGGAATGTGTGGCAGAGGGGAAGAATCCTCTAACAGGTGCAGATGAACCCTTGGAAACTAATACTAGGGCATCAGGTCAGATTGAGCTGGTTCACTGTGGTTCACTAAGACTTGATCCTACAGTCTTTGAAGTCAGTGGTGAAGCTCCCATTGATTCTACTGATGCAGGATCAGGGCCTATACCCACACTCTTTTGATGGCCCTTTATCAGTTCTTGTAGCACCTAAGCTTTATCTTACAGGAACATTCAATTTCTAGGGCTTGTGGTGGTGAAGATATTCTGACTCATCAAACAAACTGGGCAACCGTTGTTAAATGATTTCTGTAGGATATAATCATAAAACTCTCTTCAGTCTTCCTGTGTATAGAGATCTATGGGGATTTCATCTATCCACTGAGGAATGAATGTACTATGCACTTAGAAATTCTAGTGGGAACTGCAGCAGGAATAGTGGAGCATGTTGAAAAAGAAGGCAAGATGTAAAGGGCTGGTTCCTCAGCTAGTGTATGTCAGCAGAGTTCCATTGAATCCATTAGAGCTATGCTGATGAACACCAGCTAAGGATTTGTCTCAAAGAATCCAGTTTAATCCTGCCAGTTGCCTGCTTACCTCATTCACCACACAATCGTTTCCTCTATGATCAAAATAAACTGTGAACCCAAAATTTCAGTGACACTGTGTCCTCTACCCTATCAGGAAGAGTGTGTGCATCTCCAAGCAAACCTTGGTGCAAGCTTTGGTTGGGTCATGGTATCCAAGTGACTGGAAGGTTTCCTTTGATCCACGGGTCTGTGAGAAGGCTTGGGAGGAATCCTTCGGTCAATCGGTCTGCTAGGAGGTTTTTGAGGCCTTTTCGTTTCTGAAGCTATTGGAGCATGTTCTTCTTTCACTCTTTTAGCCCAGGCCTGAGATGACAGTTCCTTCCTTTTAAATTTGACATACTTTGCTCCTTCTAGGATTGGATATTCTATAGGAATCATACCTGACAAATAAAAAACAACACTTAAGGATGGGCTTGTTAGAGAATTTTCTTTAGCTCAAGTTGAAGGGGATGCTTTGGGCTTTTGGTCTGAAAGGCTGCCAGCGTTTTACCCTTGCAGAAATCCATACAACCACAGTGACTCTTTAGCTGTTGACCTATGAAATCTAAACAACCCTGGATGCACTATGCCTACCCTCCCCTCTTTCTGACAGGTTGTGCGTGATTGGCCTTGTCCTGGCTGCACATATTGGGTGCTCTTAATTCACTTTTTAAAATTAGTTCATGTTAGTCAGTCAGCCTTGAGTTCCATGATAGTTTGATGAAGCAAAATGGGGTATGCTCACTTGGGAAAGGAAGAGAACTTGAGCAAGGTTCCCAAAGGTGAATGGGACACTGAGTAACTTGTTGATTCATGTACCTTCCCAAGTGTACGCAGGTATTCTGGAATTACTCAGTCCACCTCCAACTTGTATGGCTTTATTCAAATTTTCTATTAGGTCTTCTAGTTCACCCCTTTGAAATCTGCTGTTCAACATACCCATTAATATTTCAGTATTAAATGACTTCAAATATTTTAATCAAAGTAACTGCAGCTCTAGTGCTGGTTGAAATTTTCCAGATGAAAAAAATAATTCCCTGAAAAATTCAGAGTCAATCGAATGTATTCACGAATTCAGGTCAAATCTGGATAATAGTTTTGGCTCCAAAAAATAAAAGTTGTTCAAAAAAATTCAAAACAATTTGATATGTTACATTTTGAAAATGTAACTTTTAGTTTTGAAACAATATTTGTTTAGAAATTTAACAAATTAAAAAAGGATAAAAACACACAAAAACAAAAACAAAGAACTGGGGGAAAAAGTCATTTCAGGTAAAAAAAACCATTTCATTTGACCCATAACAAGATTTTTTCAGGTTTTTTGTTTCAGCAAAAAAACCCAAAACATTTCCATTTGGGGTCAATCCAAGATGATTTTTTTTTTCTGATTTGTTTGGTTCAGACACTGAACCAGGAATCAATTATTTGCTCCACTCTATTCAGTACCCACATCATTATTTCCCTTCAACTCATTCCTTTGAGCCCATTTCTCCCAGAAAGCCTTTCTGCAATTCTTTCTCCCAGCCTCTTCAGTACTTTGACCTTACATCATCATCCTTACATTAATATGCGCCAGAGCTAAACTGTAAGTCCCTTGGTGGAGACACCAGACCTTACATATGTATGTACAGGACTAAGAACTTTGTTGGCATGCAGCAAAAAATACTATACCTGAAGCTATCAAAATGGCATTTATAAATTGTTTCACTGTCTTCTGAAATCGTTTCTTAATCTCTTCCAAGGCTCTCTCCAGTTGTTCCTCCTTCTTCTCACTGTCACTTGTTTTTGCAAGTATCTTTAAAGAGTGAAAGGAGAAACCCAACCATTGTTAGTTAAGATTGGAATCAAGTTTCCAGCACTGCAAACTTTGAATGACATCATGACTGAGGGGAGGCAGGCGCAGTCCTGTTAGAGACCTGTTCAGTTGGTAACAGTCTTACTTCCTAGTCAAGATCCAAGGTCCTGTGTTCAAGTCTCACAGAAAGAGTGGATCTTTTACCCATTTAACTGGTAGCCCCCTCCAAGGAGGATGAAGACTCGGTGATGATTTCATTTTCCCTCATCTTCTCCTTTAATCCCTGTCATCTGCTGATAATAGTTCATTATTAGGTAGCAGGAATATGATATCAGAGATATAATCACCTAATCACATCCCTCCTGTGTTACTCCTCTTTCCTTTCCTATCCAATGGAAACGTGACATCAAAAATAAGTTAGCCAAATAATCAATCTCCTTCTTTTCTCCAATGCCTTTGCATCTTGAAACCCTATGGATGGAAATGTCTTCAAATTCTTGCAGCTCTTTAGAATTTATAAACTACATTTTTGATTCAGTTTTATTTTAGGGCCATGAACAGCTACAGAAAAATGCAATTCAAAAGGCCTCTCTCTCCTGCAGATTGGTTGATAATGGTAGAAGGACCTTTCTGCACATAAGTGCAGACAGATAACTGATTGCCATTAAACAGTGTTTCTCTAACTATGGTCCCAGAGCCAAAAATTGTCCACAAAAGGAAACTTTCTGTTATGTAAGTGTTAGGAAAGTGGATGGAGAGGTAGACCCATAAGAAAGTCTCTCTATTAAAAAGTGATCCAAAGGATTTTAACAAAAAGAAGCACAGCCACACATGACACCATTGCAAACCAAAGGTGAAGAAAATTGCATGGTCATAGATGCCATCTTTCAGATGTGACAGTCAGTGTAGAGTTTTTCTGACTATCCACACTGACTGTCCTGGAGGAAATAAAAGACCTCTTGGTACTATTTGAAAAATAGAAGGGGGTAACTGGTATCACAGACAAAATTTCCTCTCTCACTAAAGCAGATTCTGATGTCCAGTATTACATTTATATGGAGTTTTTTAACCTAACCATTCCAAAACTCTCTAGAACCTAGGTATACAGGAAATGCAGCTATGTCTACTATGAAACACATTAGTTGTTTAACAACAGCCAGCAATAGCATATGACAGGTTAGGTCAGGAAGCACAGAAGAATAACATCTCCAAGGGTACGTTCAGACTACCTGCCATATCGGCAGGTAGCAATCGATTTATCGGGGATCGATATAGCGCATCTCATCTAGACGCGATATATTGATCCCCGAACGCGCTACCCGTCGACTCTGGAACTCCACCGGAGCAAGCGGTGGTAGTGGAGTCGATGGGGGAGCCACGGACGTCGATCTCATACCGTGAGGACGGGAGGTAAGTCGGAATAAGATACGTCGACTTCAGCTATGGTATTCCCATAGCTGAAGTTGCGTATCTTACATCGACACTCCCCAACCCACCCACCCCCGCCCCAGTGTAGAGCAGGCCCAATTGAAACTGCAGGGGGAGTTTAGGAAGGCAAAGCAGAATATGGCTGTCACCAGAGCTAACAAACCTGCTGATTTTACTTCTCATCTGAAAGATGATGACCTCAAACTCAAAAGAGTCCTACAGAAAGTGGAAAATAGGTTACATTACAAAAGATGAATATAAACTACAAGCATATAGGAACAAAATTAGAAAAGCCAAGGGAAAAAAAAAGATTAAATAACTGGCTGGGGACATAAAGGATAACAAGAAAACATTTCACAAATACACGAGAAGCAAGAGGAAGACCAAAGACAGGGTACATCCATTCCTCAATGAGGAGGGGAAAATAAATAACAGAAAACACTGCAGTGGCTGTAGTGTTAAATTACCTTTTTGTTTTAGTTTTCGCCAAAAAAATTAGCAGTGACTGGACAACTAACATAGCAACGTAAATGGGATAGGATCTGAGGCTAAAATAGGAAAAGAACAAGTTAAGAATCTTAGACAGGTTAGAATTCTTCAAGTTGACAGGGCCTGATGAAATGCATCCTAGAATTATTAACGAACTGGCTGTAAATATCTCTGAACCACCAGTGATTATCTTTGAAAACCCACGGAGGACGGGAGAGATCCCAGCAGACTGTAAAGGGCAAATATAGTAATTCTCTATAGAAAGGGGAATAAGGACAATCTAGGGACTTATCGACCAGTCACCTTAACTTCAGCACCTGGAAAGATAATGGAGCAAATGAACAATCAATTTGTAAGCACCGACAAGAAGATAAGGTGATAAGTAACAGTCGTCAAGAGCAAATCATGTCAATCAACCCAATAACCTTCTTTGACAAGGTAACAAGCCTGTAGGAAGCAATAGATGTGATATATCTCGACTTTAGTAATGCTTTTGATATTGTCTTTCATGACTGTCTCATAAATAAACTAGAGAAACATAGCCTAGATGAACCTAATATAAAGTGGGTGCACAACTGGTTGAGAAAGAGTACTCAGAACATAGTTATCAATGGTTCACAATCAAGTGGAAGGACATATTGAATGGGGTCCTATGGGGATCGAGTTCTATTCAATATCGTCATACATGATTTGGATAATGGCATACAGAGTACACTTCTAAAGTTTGCAGACAATTCCAAGCTGGGAGGGGTTGCAAGCACTTTGGAGGACAGGATTAGATTCAAAATGACTTGACAAACTGGAGAAATAGTCTGAAATAAATAGGATGAAATTTCATAAGGACAAAGGAGGGAATAATCAGTTGCTCAGATAGAAAATGGGAAATGACTGCCTAGGAAGGAGTACTGCAGAAAATGATCTGGGGGTTACAGTTGATCACAAACTAAGTACAGTACAGTCAACAACGCAATTCTGTTGCAAAAGAAGCAAACATCATTCTGGGATGTATTAGCAGGAGTGTTGTAAACAAGACATGAGAAGTAATTCTTCCCCTCTACTCCACACTGGTAAGACTCAACTGGAGTATTGTGTCCTGTTCTGGGCACCACACTTTGGGAAAGATGTGGACAAATTGGAGACAGTCTGGAGAGCAACTAATATGACTGAAGGTCTAGAAAACATCACGTATGAGGGAAGATTGAAAACACTGGGTTTGTTTAGTCTGGAAAAGAGAAGACTGAGGGGGGACGTGATACAGTCTTCAAATACATAAAAGGTTGTTATAAAAAGGAGAGTGATCAATTGTTTTCCTTAACTATTCAGGACAGGACAAGAAGTAAGGGGCTTAAATTGCAGCAAGGGAGATTAGACATTAGGAAAAACTTCCTAGCTGTCAGGATAGTTAAGCACTGGAATAAATTGTCTAGGGAGGTTGTGGAATCTGCGTCACTGGAGGTTTTAAAGAACAGGTTAGACAAACACTTGTCAGGGATGGTCTAGATAATACTTAGTCCTGCCTCAGTGGAGGGGGCTGGACGAGATGGTCTATTGAGGTCCCTTCCAGTCCTACATTTCTATGATTCTATGAAATGAAAAGGACAAATCCAGCATCCAGTTTCAGTGTTGAGCAAATGGTGTTATGAGTCTGTGAAGGCGCCTCCTGGCTACTGCTGTTCTCTATCTCAGAGGTGAGGAGGCCCTCGTTAATCACTTCACACCTGACTGTATCTCGTACTCACTGCTCTGAGGAAGGAGCCTTGAAAGTCTGGAGATTTCTGTAGTCTTCTTCTCTTAGCTTCTCCTGGCTTCTACTACTACAGAGAAACTGGAGTCTACAGGTGTTACAGGTGCATCCTCTGGGTACACAGTAAGAGGGATGAGCTGTACCTGATGCTCGGTGCTTTGGGGAAGGAGCCCTTAGCATCTAGGATTTCCATAATTCACCCAGATGAACACTTTCTGGTTGTTTCCATGAGAAAGAGGGAGAGGCGGTCTCTGGGTCTAGTGGGAAGGGAGTTCGATTTATTGTTGGATTTTATTAATTAATATATATTAGTTAAGACACATAATGATGTGTGTCTGATATTGTTACTTATTACTGTTTTGCATAAAATAGATTATTTAGAACACTAAACCAAAATCTCTGAAATAAAAAAAATAATAATAAACAAACCAGAGGCACTAAACATGCAGCATAAATTTATATATAGTTTCTTTCCTACCAAGTATCAAGCACTACAGTGAGAGGTGAAATAGAAAAATTTGACAGAGTTGGATACAGAGAAAAGGAAAATGATGTACAAAACTGAAAGAGTGATTTCGTTTTAAACAGAAATTTAAATGGGATAAAAGATGGAGGTAAATATTCCTACAGGCTGATTATTGTATTTATTTGTAGTGAGAGATGTCTTGAAGGATGTAATTATAGAAAGGGAAAGTTGAGTAGAAATGTGTCCGTTTTAAACAAAGGTAAATGAAATTTTAAGGTGAGCTTTAGAGAGGATTTAACTCACACAGAGGGCATTGAAGTTACTGTAAAGTGTTGTACAAAGTGAGAATGACCACTAACTATGAAGAGTTTGGGGTATATAAAAGAAGATACCAAGTCCATAGAGACTCAGATAAGTGGAAGGATTATATTTGAGAGAGAGCTGGACAAATGTACGAGTGGGATTGTATGACAGTGTCGCTTGTGATGGTGGAGGGCAGGGCTTGGCAGCCCTGAGGGTCTCTTCTGGTTCATTTGGGATGTTCCTAAAATTTCCTGCTTCAAGGCTTCAGCCAGACACCTGCAGAGATCAGGAAGGGATCTTGCCCTCCTGCCCTCCTTCCCCCCCCCCATGTATTCCAGGGGGGTTGTCTCTTTCCTCCAAAGCATCAGAGATGGTTACAGCTGGAGATGAAAACTTGGACAGGATGTGCCAGTGCTCTGAGGTGGCACCGTGCATTCTCTCTCTCTTTCTCTCTCTCTCATGCTTCATTGGCTTGTTCTTGCTCACATGCTAAGGGTCTAATGATTGCCATATATACATTTGGGAAAGGATTTCTCCCCCCCCCCAGGTCAGATTGGCAGTGACATTGGGGTTTTTTTGCCTTCCCCTGCAGTGTGTGGATGTTGCTTGCTTGCCAGGATCCTTTGGGTACATTTCACGTAAACAGTTTACAGCCATTGAGGGGCTTCAGGCATTGATGCACCTGTCCCTCCTGTTCTCTGCCTGTGACACATAATCTAGTCTGCTGTGGGCTTTAATACTTTGGTCTAATTTCAGTTGTTGGGTTTAGTGAGCGGGTGCTGCGTGGTATTGGTGGCCTGCGATATACAGAAGGTCAGACTAGATGATCTGGTGGTCCCATCTGGCCTTAAATTCTGTGACCTCCTACAGTGTAACAGTTCCATATTGACTCAGCACTGATTATGAAGAATGTTTCCTACTGAATGCAAACTCTCCTTGACAATAGTGAGAATAGATTTTTAAATATTTAATAGATATTTATATATTTTAGTGAAACTTGCAATTTCAAACATGGAGAGCAAGAACATTTTGAAAGCTATCCAAAATGTCTAGCATCTACATATATGTGATTTAAATTGGCCAGATCCCCAATTAGTGTAAACTGAAGTCAATGGAGCTACACTAATTTATACCTCAAGATCTGGCCCATTCTCAGATACCAGAAAAATGTAAGCTAGCATTCCACTCCAAATCTAAAGTTCTTAAAGGACACTATAATCAGGCCCAAAATTTAGACAAGCTTTTACAAATCTATCACCACTAAAAATGCTTCCAAGATTTTACCCTCTCTTAATTCAATGGTAACATTCGTTTTCCCATCAAATAAACATTCCCCTGCAGTCCTGCCTTTTCAGCACTGAAAACCTGAAAATGAAGTTGCCCATAAACAAAAATGTCACCGAGAGAGAAATGTGAAAAGCAAAGAAAAGATTTAAAACATAAATGGGATTTCAAACATTCTTTCAGCTTAAACTGGCTAAGAGGTTAGCAGCAAGTACAGACGTATTTATTTGCCACATACTGTTTGGTTTTGAAGTTGACAGATTTCCTCTCTGCATGATGAATAAATCTTTTTATTTTATCTGTCTTCTAAAAGTGAAAATAGTAAAAACAAAAATGCCAGCTGGGAGGATGATGAATTCTAAGTAGAAAGTCTGGGCCAATTAACACCAAATGGTGGAGAAATATGTCACTCAGGCAGCCTATGAAGGCTGCCTCTGGGCTAATAAAGCATTTTCATTGAAAGATTGTCTTTCTATAAAAGTGCATCCACAGTATAAATATTTAGGGAAGGACCTGTGAATGGTTCTTAAGAGAGGGTTGTCTTTAAGGCAGGTTTCAATGTAGTTCCCAGGGGTTACTTTTCAAAGGTCAATGGGAGCCTTGGGAAGCAATTTAAAAACATCCAGTCTTAAAACGGGGATGTATTGTTTATCTACTTTCCTTAAATGTAATGTTTGCTTTTGCTGATAAGTCAAAACCCGAGGTAAAAGCATCTGCAAGCAAAACAGCACTGTACTATACTGCCTGCAGCTCAGGGGGCAATTCTCTCTAGTACAGAGGTCCCATGCCAGGTTTATTCCTGCTGACTACCTACTTATGTACCATAAAAAGCCTCACTCAGACAGACCCATCCCTTAACACAGGATTTCAAGTGCATAAGGTTTGGCACTAGCCCCCTTATCCTGGGGTAAATTTCAGCACTAGTGCATAGGAAGGGTGGGTGAAACATAGCCCTCAATTTAGCTACACCCCCTCAGTTCAGGAAAGAGGCTGGAAATTGGAAGAAAACTGCCCTATCATGTGAATTCTAGCATTTCTGGTTGCAAGCCAGTGGGAAATATTGCTGATTATTATTAGTATAGTCACACCACAGTGCAGTAAGTACCTTCCCTGCCTGAAGAGCTCACAGTCTAAGAATTACAAATGCAAAGGACATCTCTAACATCCTATAGTTTAGAAATAGGTCATTTATGTCTCACTATGGGCCTGATCCTGCATTTTTTGCACACCCAAGGCCAGATCTTCATCTCCCTCCTGCAGTCCCTCCCTTTGCTCCTTTGCACTGCTTCAGCAGCACACTGTAACCAGATAGCCAATGGATTGGGGGTCAGAGGTAGGAAAAAGTTATCTTTGCCCCTTTCTCAGTTACACCAGGTGCAGCACCAGTACAGTCTGACAGTTCATTGGGCATTTGGGGTACACAAGGAATGTAGGATCAGGCCTGACACTGAATCGTTTCTGCTTCTGGTCCACTTCAAAATCAAGAAATGCAAAGTCACATGCAAAACAATACTTCAATATATTAATTGAACTTATCTAAAACTAGAGTAGACACCATTAAAACCTCAACATTTGCCTCTCTAGTCCCCTGCAATGACTATGGTACCTTCCTATTCTTAGAAGAGGAGATAGCTCCTTAGTTATTGCACTGTGTCTCATGGTGACCTGCACCTTTGAAAAACCTGAGAGAAGGAGAGATGAACAAACACTGAGAGTTTTAATGGCTTCCATTATACAAAACAAGTTTTATGTTTGGTTCAAGGTTAGGATCTGTCCTTATTTTATCACTCTGGTAAACAGGCTTGACTAAGTCAGTGAAAACAGCAATAGTTTAGCCGTATTTCACAGAATACGGCTGGTTAATTAATTTAAAACTGGTTAGCAATTAGTTGGGCACCCATCAGCCATCCTTCCGGATGTAATTCATACATGCATGACTGCTGCTTACCCGTTTGTTAGCTTTGGGGGTGTGTGCGCATGGAGCTCTTGACAAAGACATATTGACGGTCTCACTCAAACAGGAAAAAGAAAGAGTAATGGAATTTTGACCAAGTACCTTCAGTTTTAGCTGTTCATTTATCTGAGGAAGATAATGGACACGGTAAATTAAGCCTTAGTTTTTGCTGCCACTATTTTCTTACTACATGGTACTCCAGGAGATTTTTATCCATCTCTTCACCTGACAGCTTCCCAGGTCTGTGAAACACCTCTAACACATTTTGCCAGGGTTTATGCCTCCTTAGCCCACAACTGAGTTCATTTGTTAGTCAAGGGCAGGTTTCTATATTGAAAACATGCAGACATTCAAATGATTTTGATGGGAAAATCTCTCTTCTGTCAAAACTGTGACTAAAAAGAAATGCAGAGGGTTCTGTAACATGAGGTGAAGTATGAGAAACTCCTCAAAGTTAAATTACGTGAATTTGTCACAGCCTCACAGGGTTGTGATTTCCAACATGTTCAGATGTGATTTTCTGACATGCTTCATTCAGACCAGAAGTTGAGGGTTCTCAAAACAACATCTCACAGGATTGGGGCTTTAATCTGCAGTTTTCCAGGAGAACACCCTCAAACAGAAACAAATTAGAATCACAGGGTAATTAATTCTTGGGAGATAGCCTAGCGTCAGCTACATTTTCTTCAGGGAGCACAAACTAAAGAAGCTTCTGGTTCACAAATCTTCGGTCCATTCAACCTGTCCCAAGTCAACGTTAAACAATTCAACTGAGATTTTTAGAGCCACCTAAGTGATTTGGATGCCAAATTTCATAGACTCATAGAATATCAGGGTTGGAAGGGATCTCAGGAGGTCATCTAGTCCAAACCCCTGCTGAAACCAGGACCAATCTCCAACTTCCATTAACACTAATCAGAATTAGGCACCCATATCCCTTAGGAGACTTTGGAAATTTCAGCTGAATTTATGAAGGTCTCCTCAGCCTGGTGGCACACAGCTTCTTTTCAAACTAATAATGCCCCAGACCCATCTTTTCCAAGAAGCTATAACCGGAAACTGAAATGACAAGTTGCATCTTTCCAAGGCTATATTATTGCAGGTTTGACAAATTAGAAATAATCTGCAGGTTAAGTCTGGGTGCAAAAGTAGCATCAAAAGTAGGCAGAAATAAAACACAATGCATCCACCATCATCACATCGAACAGAAGAACTCAGACAGGATCAAAGGTGTTCCTGGTGCAAAACCACACTACACAGACAGCTAGTCTATAGTCTGCGAATGTTCATAATTTTTGACTCTGTTATGTCTGTGAATATTGGCACTTAGCGGGAGTTCAGTTTTGCACCTGAAATTCTAAAGACTGTAAAGTCTGCGTCTTTGAAGCCCAGCTCCACTTGTGAGTCAAATATCCATCTCTGTCCCTGACTGCTCCTCCTTCAAGATCCATCATCAGTGCAAGTGAACAGCTGGGAAGGACAGAAGGGGAAGTACTTGTTAGATTTATGTTGATTGGATGGAATGATAATAATAAACATCCAACACTCAGGGGAAAATTCTCAACGAAGATCTTTACACTCTTACGGAGAATCACATAAAACCAGTGCAACCTTGGGCTTCACTACTCAACAGCTTTGCTCTGTTCTGCTCCCCTCCCCTTTCATACACATTGCTCAGCTCTCTGATGACCTTTTCTACCTGAGTTATGGCCTGCATTGTAACCATCAGTTACGCCCACTGGTATTCAACTCTTACATGCCCCATTAATAAGCACCAATACCACTCTGTGCAAAGACTAATGGTCAGGAGAATTAATTATCTTTCTTAAAGAAAGAATGATGGGGATGATCATCATAAACAGTAAGCAAAAGGTCAGGTTAAGATTCTGTGATGAGTATTTTTAGTAAAAGTCAGGGGCAGGTTGCGAGCACTAAATAAAATTGCATGGAAGCCCGTGACCTGTCCTTGACTTTTACAAACAGAGCACTGCCAGGGCTTGCAGCTGCTCCAGCTCCATCACAGCTCCTCTGGCAGGGCTGACCGCTGCTGCTTCAGCCCCCGATGGGCTGACCCAACCCCAGCCACTGGTCCGCAGGCTGGGGACTACCGCTCTGCCAGTCCCAGGACTGACCACTGCTGCTGTTTGGTGGCCCCGGGGCCGACCACTGGCCAGCTGTTCAGTGACCCCAGGCCTGACTGCCGGCCAGCTATTTGGCGTGACCTCTGTGACAGAATCCTATCCTTAGTAATAGGAGACTTTTTTAATAGTATATTCAGTTATTAATGAGAAGGAACCATTTGATTGGAATTGAGACTTCTGGGTTTTGTTCCTTTGTTTGCCATCAACTAGCTATGTGCAGGGCCACTGAGAGTGGGTTCAGGCCTCTGTGAAAAAAATTTTTTGGCCCCCCAGCAAGGGTGAGCCGGCTAAACAGGGCTGACAAAGCCAGGGAAGCTGGGCCCCGGGCCCCTTTCTGGACCACCGGGGCCTGGTAATTTGTAGCAGCTTTCTCCCCCCACCTCCTCAGCTATGTGACCTCAGGAAAATCATTTAACTTCTTTGTGCCTTCAGCCTACTCATGTGTAAAATAGAGATGATAATGACTACTTCACAGGGCTTAGAGGCTTACTTAGGTAATATTTGTAAAGTATGCTGGTGTCCTCAGATGGCAAAGTACTCCAGGAGCGTAGAGTCTTATGCACAACACAAATGGAAGCAATACAGAATTACCAAGAACCCAGTCTTGCAAATACTTGAGCACATGAGTAAATTTATGCATGAGCTGTCACTGGGATAGTTGTGCACGTGCATAAAGGTTACTTGGGTGATTAAGTGTTTGCATGATTGAGGCCTAAACTGATGAGAACCCACCAAAATAACCACTAATAATTAAAATGTCCTTGCACACCTCTTCTTGAACTGATATGGGAACATTGTCTAATGAACATCCAGAGCAGAAGATGGGGAAAGGCCTGTGAGATAAATGAAGGGGGAGGGGTAGCCCCTGTTTATGAACACCCAGCCAGCCAGTTAGCTGTAAAATCCCTCTTGGTGTCTGTTCTCTGCTTGCTTTACCTGTAAAGGGTTAACAAGCCCACAGGTGAAAGGAAAGGAGTGGGCACCTGATCAAAAGAGCCAATGGGAAGGCTAGAAGTTTTAAATTTTGGAAAGAAACTTTCCCTTTGTCTGTTGTTCTCTGAGCTGCAGGGACAGAGCAGCAATGCTGTATAAGGCTTGAACCAGGTATGAAAATTCATGTTCCATACCTAGAAGAAATTAATTGGATAGGGAATGTTTAGTTAGACGCTATCAGGTTTATTTTTTATTTTGGCTTGTGGATCTGCTCTGTGCTAACCCCAGATGCTTTTGTTTGCTTGTAACCTTTAAGTTGAGCCCCCAAGAAAGCTATTTTGGGTGATTAATTTTTGTAATTGTATCTTTTAAGATCGAGCAAAAAGCCTACGTTTACCTTTTTAAAGAACAGGATTGGATTTTTGGTGTCCTAAGAGGTTTGTGCATATGCTGTTTGATTAGCTGATAGCCACAGCTAATTTCCTTTGTTTTCTTTCTCAGCTCTTCCCTGGAGGGGAGAGTGTGAAAGTGCTTGAAGGTACCTGACACGGAATTCCCAAGTGCTCCTTCCTGAGTTCAAAGGGGTTTTCTTGCATTTAAGAGGTGGCAGCGTTTACCTAGCCAAGGTCAGACAGAAGCTGTAACCTTGGGAGTTTAATACAAGCCTGGAGGGGACAGTATTAATTTTTAAAATCCTTGAAGGCCCCCACTTACTGCACTTGGAGTGACAGAGTGGGGATTCAGCCTTGACAGTCTGCAAGGGCTTTGAAAGTAAAGACAAGCAGCATCTGTCTGATACACTAGAGAAGGGGATCCTGATCCAAGTCTGGGGCTGCTAGGTGCTATGGTAATACAAATAAATAAATAATCATAAAGTATTAAAAATCAAAATCCGAGAACACTGGCAAGCCCTCAGATCATGAAATGTTACAGTTTAGAAAGACTTCTCCCCCCCAGCCCCATTGCCATCAGCCCTCTGGATGCTTTAAAACCCCTGGGGTTGCCATTTGCAGGGTTGCACCTGTAACTGAAAGTCATTGCATGCACTAGGCATCAGTAGGCTTTCTCCCTTTATGTACTGCACAGGTTACAATGCTAGCTGCAAATATTTTAAGTTCTCTCATGAAAGATGCTGTTCTGTGTTTGAGCTATGGTTCTTGTTTCTTTCAATCTGTTTTTGATATATGCCACTGTATCATTTACTGCTCTGCCCACTGTTTCCACCACCATCTATCCCAGTGCAATAAGCCACCATTTCTGGTTGTTGGGGACTCAGTCAATTACTTAAATTAGATCCCCCTGGCCTGATTTTTCAGAGGTGTTGAATTGCTACATTTCCCAGGGTTCAATGGAAGCTGCTCAACAACTCTGGAAAATGCGCATCGGTATTCCGGCCCCCCCACCCCCGCATACATATTATCTACACTATAGAAGGAGGTTAAAATCCACTCACCTGGCTTTGAAAGAATAACGCACACATGCCTGGTAGTCAGCTATAAAAGACGCCAGAAGTGCTAGACTTGGAGCATTATTAAAGAGAAGGGTGATTGTTTTTCCCACACAGCACATGGGGAATTGGCATGCAGCAATATTTCCTGTTGGGTAACTTATACATACTGTTAAGTACTGTCAACACTTGTATATAAGAGACCTTCTGGGATGCTCTGTTCAACTACATCTTGCCACATTATAAGTAGCACCAACTCCAGTTCTTGCATTTGGACCTCACAGACATTTTTGGCCTCCAAGGCAATCATACTGTATTTGTTTTGTTCCCCTCCTCTCCCCACCATCAGACCAGCCCCATTTCCTAAAGCTCACAATACCCTGGCAGAAACGTAAGTTCTGGACCACATAATAGCCTCTAAGTGAATACCTTTGCCCTACATCTCTGGAACCAGCTCCATTCACATGTCCTCTCGAACCAGAGTTTGACAATATTCAGGGCACAGTATGAGATCTATGATTTTGGGCTATACTTTTGATCAAACTTTTGTAATATTAAGGAACAAGAGAATTTTCTTAGTGAGCAAGGAGTTTGTTAAAATGTCTTTTGTAATTGACAGCTTTACTGATAAACACCAACAATAGCCATTACTAAAATAAATAATGAGTGTGGTGTCTGTAGTTAGGAAACTGGAATATCTTTTCTCATGTACTTCACAGGACTTTGTTTATGGGTAGAGACAGTAGCTATTGTGTTCTCATGGCTGAGGCAGATGAGAGTTAGATGAAGATCTCAAAACTATTTTTCAACAGAAAATTGACTATGTGAAAATATTTGCAGGGAGTGTCTGCATCCTTGAAAATGGTTGATTTTTCATCAGAAGACAAAAGAGCTGAAAATTTGCAGTAAAAAATCTACATGTTTTTGGTCCTGAACATTTTTGGGTGTTTGGGTGATATGTTTCCCCCAAAATGGGGGGTTTTAGTTTTTAAAAAAAGTCAAAATTTTGAAATTACAATTTTGACAAGAATGATTTTTTTAAAATGTTAATGAAAATCGTGTATGTTTAAAAAAAAAATCTCCAACCAGTTCTGCTGCAGACTGTCACAAAGAGGGTGACATACACCATGTTCTTGTATGGAAACTTTACTTTTGTTCTTTCTTGCTGCTTTTCTGATGCTAAAACAAGTCACTCAGCCTGAAAGGCAATTGGGTGGGCCTTTGTGTGCAGAAAAACTTAAGAGCAATTTCTCCATCTAGAAATAACTATCAGCTACAAAGTTACTGCCATGCTACCAATTACTCCCATTATATAGCACCTTGGTATAGTGGCAAACACCAGATCCTGGCTGCAAAAACTTCCAAAGCTCCTTTCCATCCTTAGTACTGATGATATGTGCATGTTGCTAAACTATTAGAGATTAGGCTGAATAAAGATTGTCTGACGGAACACAGGGTCTGTCTCTTGCTCGAGCACCAGTTCTTTAAGGGCTTAATTCACTGACGTTTTCACAACCAACACTGCAGCGATTGATTCTATTAACCAAAGTGAGGAGGTAGAAACAGAATCCAAAAAGGAAGCGTGTTGCCAAATGAGCCCTTTGTGTTTTATATACGGTGTTAGAAAGCAGAGACTGGATAAAACGTGATGAATGGCTTCATTGAAACTAGAGAAATGATATGAATTTTTTGACTAGGAGCTTTAAATTCTTAATTCCCAGTTCAGTCAAAAGGTCAAACTGAACATGAGCTCTTGTGAAACTACCACAGATTGAACGACAAAGTTGCTGAACGGTAGTGGGCAGAAATTGCCTCCAAGATGGAGTGAGGGATTCAGTGGTAGTTCAGACAGTACTCTTGTCCCTCCTTGCCTCTTAACAGTCTGTGTACTCCCTGAAGGACTGGAACTGAAAGTTTAATTTATGAAAATTAAATTATGCTGGGCAAGGAGCTGCATTTCTCCCCACTATCCCCAACAATTTCAGAGTCTTTTGGGGGATGGACAGGGTTATTAATTATGAATGGCAGCTGAACACCAGTGTTTCCAGCTGTGTTCTACAAAGGGGTTTTCAGTGAAAATCACCGGCCTACAATTAGCATTGAGAAAACTTGCTCAGGGAGCACAAAAAATGGATCCAAAACTTGGAGTGTTCTTTGAACCTGAACTGGAATTATCTGGGGATTCAAAACAGCCTGGTTACATTTCTAAACGTACTAAAGTGCATTGTTAGCACTTTCAGGCAGGGATCATCTTTTTGTTCTGAGTTTGTACCGCACCAAGCACAGAGGGGGTCCTGGGGCTCCCAGGTACTACTACCATATGAAGAATAATACCTTTAAATGTCTTTGAGCAGCCTGATCGTAATTAGGACCAGAAGCATAAGGGATAAAATCTAATGTAATATATTCCATCTATCTAATCTAAATGTTTACACTACCCCAATCATCCCAGATTCTGAGTGCCAGCAGTGGTTGCACTTTCTACCAGTTTGAGAGATTCCACCAGTTATAATAGAAATCTCTCTCTGGCCAGTAAAATCTTTCAAACGAATAGAAACATTTTAAGTGTGACCGTAGTAAATGTCTCAAAAGGGGATTTTCTTATGGTCTTTCCAGCCCAGGAAAAAGCCTCAGGAATCACTTGCTCCCATGAGATTCACATCACAGTTTGGCTGGCCAATGATATCTGGATGCCTTAGGGGAGGTTTGGCTGAGTATCTGAGCTTCTTAATGCCTGGTAAACCAAACGGTTGAGTCTTCTGGCGTTCACCCATCCCTAGCTGTTAGCAATGGACCAGATGGGTGACAGGGAATGGATCACTTGGTGATTACCTGTTCTGCTCCTTCCCTCTGGGGCACTGTCCACTGTCGGAAGACAGGATACTTGGCTATATGGATGATTGGTCTGACCCAGCATAGCTGTTCTTATGTTCACATGGAAAAAGCAAATTACATTCTCCAGTTCCCACTGACTTCAATCAGAGGGAGATTAGGTCCTAAACGTGGGACTTCATCCAGCAGTCAGGAAAGAACCAAAACAAATGCTATACGATGCTTGTATAGACCATGCTTCCACCTTTTGTTTCAACGTGGCTTGAGCACACCTTTTATTAAAATCCATTGGCTGGCTCTCCAATCTCTTGGATCAAGACAAATGCAGTAGGCTGTGTTGGAAGGGTGGCACAATTTAGTTTCAACTGAGGGACTAGGAAAGGTTAATCTGCCATTGGGTGCTTGCAGGAAATCAGATCAAAGTAGCCTGCAGGAATCCACTGAGCCTCAAAGCACCTGGAGAACTCATCTTCTCTCTCAAATGTGTTATCCTGAGTTGTTATGTAATACAAGGGTGTGTAACAGTCAGAAGTGTGTGTGTGTGTGTGTGTGTGTGTGTGCCTGACTAAATCTGATCACTTTCCACTCTGAATTTTCTCTTAGACCCATGAAAAAGTCCTGTTCTCCTTCCATTTCAAGATCTTGCCACTATAAATCCTCCCCTCCCAGTCTCTCACCAAAAAATATCTAAATCATGTATGAACACTATTTTCCTCTAGGATATGCCATGGGTTGATTTCTCCTTAGTATGACCATTCAGTAACTATCTACAATATTTTGTTTCTCTTTGGACATCCATAGAGAACTAATCCCTGCCTCAGCAACTCGTTCTTTGTACTGTGTACCATACATTTGGATATTTCACCAAGGAAAGGCAATCGTACTTGTGCTGCTACTATATGGCTCAGGGGGATTAGTGTCGAGAGAGCCTATGTTAATCTAGGGCCAGATACTAAGTGACCAGTTTGTGGCTGTGGAATGGCACAGAAGAAACATCTCCCTGTAAATCCTGTTATAACCCACCCTTCTCCCTTGGTTTCAGTAGAAGGATACAAAATAAATGCTGTCCCATCAGGAAAGGCAAAATAGAGCTTTGGTGGTTTAGGCTTGCGTTCTGTTGGCAGTGGGACCATCTGCCCACCTTTTCTAGAGGAGATGGAAGGTGACCCGAGCACAGTGGCATAGTTCCGCACTATTAGGGGCTTGGTATGGCCCTTTGCTTTCATTGCAGCCTTCTCTTCCCCTCTAAAGTGAACAGGAATAAATGAATTGTCTGTCCCTGAAACAGTCCAAATTCATGAAGCCAGGGGGCGAGGCCCTCAGCTGACATGAACAGGTGTGTTTCTATTGATTTCATTGATTTATACCAGCTGAGGGTCTGGCCCTCTGCATTTATTTTGAAATTACTATTGTACAAGTCAGGCTTTTTTTTTTTTTTTTGACTCCTTTGTCAAGAAAGGGCTCTGCCCACTTTTCTTTTTGAACAATCTTACTAATTTCTCTCTCTCTCTCTCTGTTTTAAAGTAGCGAGTTTACTGCTTCTGAAAGGTACCGGATGCATTCACACAAAACAAATAACACACAATGAGATACAGTGCAAGCTACTCCCAAGCCTCTCCACTTGCTAATGTGCTTCATCTGACCTGGGGGGGAACATCTCTACAAGTGAGAGGGACGTTCAAACACAAGGGCTCTTTCAGTCAGTTCTTGGCCTCTCTACTGGGATTACCACACAGGGCATCCTTCAGTGCCAATTTTTTGTCATGTGGATATCTAGCCAATGGGTACCAGATGAGAGACTGGTCACCAATTAGCCATCCGATTGTAACAACTATCAGCCTGGCAATATAGACATGAAAAGTTCATTCCTCACTAGCAATTTTCTGAACCACCCATTTCTTCTTTTTATAGCACTCTACTGGCTGTAGTTTTAATTTTGTTTTTGGCCCCCAGTGATGTAATACTCTATACATCTTGAAAGTAATATTCTATTCTCCGACTGAATTCATCCTCTTCCATTTTCTAATACTGATCATTTCCCCTGCTTTAAATTTCTAAGAGAGTTGTTTTTAGACTATATTCTTGTGGTCCGAAAAGATAACAGGGAACATTTCTCACAAATAGAAGCCTTAACTATAGTATCCTCAATCAATTCCAATTTGAGTAATTACAGAGTGTGTCATCATAAATTCCCCTGCAGTTTCAATTTCAAAAAACTAACCTTTTGCTTCCCCTCCTCTGACACTGTTGTGGGACAGAGATTGGAAATTATATTCTACTCCAGAGATGGCTGAAATCTCTGTGGTCTTTAAAGCATTCTTAGGATGACAGGCACTAATTAATTTTATATATATATAAAGGTTCTCTGGAAGATAACTTCTCACAACATTATATATATTATGTTCTGTTCCAGAGATGGAATATATAATGTTGTGAGAAGTTATCTTCCAGAGAACCTTGCTGGCGTTCTAGTCTTTCAATTCAAGTCAGCTACCTGAGAGGGAGGGCCTATAGCCCATGGCCAATACAGAGTGTTATGACAGATAAGCAAACACAACTCTTTAAAATGCCTATTTCCTTGAAACCTGAAGTTAATCAGACAAGAGAAACCTATCAACCAAAAATAGTTTTAGAGATATGAGCCCTCATACTTCAATGTAAAGCAGCCACTAACTGAGATGGATTAGGAAGAAACTTCTCCTGTGGGTGGATTATTCCATAATTGTCCCTTATGGGGTTGTCTTCCTATCAAAAATCTATTGCTGGCCACTGCTGGAGACATGATATTGAACAAGACTGATCATAGATCTGATCTGGCATGGACTTTTCTGTGTTCCTGTCCGACCACTTAGTCCTTTTCCCACCCAAGCCTTAGGCTTTAGCCTTGGTCATTGGAGATGCTTACATTTGTCGGCACATTTCTCTGAGCTTCTGCCTGGCTTCAGGGCACGGGTCATGCTGATGGTCAATATTTATCGCTTCCTGCATAGGTTTGAATTTAGGGGAACCTGCAAAAGTAAATGTTGAGACAAAGACTAAAAGCAGCCAGTCTCCTAAACTGTCCCTCTTATTGCCCTTGCCTTGAGAATCTGTGCAAAGGGATGGGGGAGCTGAGATTACATTAACCCCCTTTTCACCATAGACAAGTTGTAACTATCAGAAAGCTATGTTAATTCCCCCTCATAGTACCCTTTTCAGTCCCTGCTCTGTCACATCTACACACTACTGTAATTAAAGCCATCTGAAATGGGAATATTTTTCATGAAAATGTTCTCTCCTTTCTCATGAGAAAATTTATGAGCAGTTGCAACTGTAATGGAATAAAGTAGAAGTCAGTATATGCAATACACACATGGGAACACTAGAAGGGGTTCTGGGAAGAAGCCTTGAAGAGGAAAAAAGAAGAATACCAAAATGGAACACAATGGTACCATCATTTGAATAAAAAGATCCTGAAGATTGCTTGTTTAGGTGGGGGGGAGAAAAGATGATCCAGGAGTTAGGTTGCTAGCCAGGAAATCGGAGATGTGGGATCAGTTCCTTGCTCTGTTACAGATCTCCTGTATGAGCTTGGACAAGTCACTTAGGCTTTCTGTGCCTTACTTCTCCATCCATAAAATGGAGAGAATAGCACTGACCTATCTCAAAGGGGCACTGGGTGGGTAAATAAATACGTTAAAAAATTGTAAGGCACTTAGTATAGTAATGGGAGCCATATATGTACCTAAGATGGATAGTTCAGGGCAAAACCTCACCCAGGCTGTATAGCATCTCCCATTGTTTGCTGGTATATTTGCCTGTGTAGACTGTAGTCAGGAGTGAAGCTGATATTAATAATGCAGATGAGGGATCCCCCACCCTGGCTGCCACAAACTCCTATATGGGCCTTTCTTTTAGCTGAAGGTAAAGCACTTGTTATTCATGGTGAGGGCATCGCGCTTACCTGAGGCCTTTGGTAGTTTGTTTTCCTTTGATGCGAGTGAGAAGGTGAGGCAGGACACAGAGACTTGGTGTATTAGTTGAATGGTGGAGGAAATAGGGATGGGCTTGCAGCTGCCGTGTGACACTGGGATTAAGCAGAAACCAGGGTTTAGAAGTTAAAACCAACCAACCAAGAACTTGCAAATGAAACTAGCTGTGGAAATGAAGACAGATGCCTCAGTTGTGTCACAATTCTTGCCAGCCTGATTCATAAACCCGGGGCTGGAGGAAGAAAGGAAAGATGTTTCTGGGGTTAAAGCACTGGACAGGGACTCAGGCGATCTGGGCTCAATTCCCCACTTTTCATAGCCTTTTGCATGACCTTGGGCAAGTCACTCAATCTCTCTTTGCCTCATCTGTAAAATGGGGTTATGGTTATACTTTCTTCTCCACGCCCTTTGTCTGTCTTGTCTATGTAGCCTGGGAGCTCTTCTTTGTTCACAGCTTAGCACAGTAGGGTCCCACATTTGGTTGGAGCCCTTAATAATTATAATGAATATAGTACAGTTAATAGTACTAAAGAGGTGGAAAATCTATTTATTGTGGACAGAGGAGGGCACTAGGACTGAGGAATCCTGGGTTCTTTTCCTAGCTCTGCCATTAATTTTCTGTCAAGTAATTTCTCAGTGCCTCAGTTCCCCCTCTCTGTAAAATGGATACCTTCATGGAATACTGAGAATTCATCAGTATGTGTAAATCCCTTTTGAGATCCTTGTAAGAAAAGGCACACTTATACCGGCAAACTATTAGGCTTATTTATTTTATTTCCCATAAGAAGGATACAATTGTATCACAGCCTTCAAAAACCTAGATACCATTTTCTATCCCCACCTCTTTTTCTGGGTGCTTGTGCCATTAATTCAGCAGCCTCCTCCTGGTTCTTGGGACATAGCAACTGACCTGCCTCCAAAAACTTTCTGGTAACCTCATCGGAACTACATCCTGAGGGGAAAAAAATCAAGTTGAAAAAAATTAGAAGTCTCTTCCTGTTAATGCCGTCTTCTATCAATAAATCAGAGTTTCTCCCTAAGATAACAATTGCATAGACGTGTTAATATGCGTTCTCCTCTAGAGCCGATAATGATGTGATTCAAAAAGTTTGACATATGAGGCAGTACAGAAAATTGTCTCTCTCAGATGCTTAGCTGGTGGGTCTTGCTCACATGCTTGGGATCACCATTCTAGGGAATGGGAATGAAGTTTTCCCAGGGTCAGATTGGCAGGGACTTGGGAGAGGGGGGTTTCACCTTCCTCTAGCATATGGGTAGGGGGGAGTGTTTGCTTACTAGGCTCATCTGGGCACACTCACCACATCGGTTCTCTGCCATTGCAGGGGCCTCAGGCATTGATGCACCTAGATACCTCCCATTCTCTGCCTGTGGCACACAATAGTTTACTCTCCAGAGCAGGGCCACCCAGGTGATTCAGGGGGCCTGGGGCAAAGCGGGGGAGCTGCGGTGCTTGTACTCACCTGGCATCGGTCCGGGTCTTCGGCCACATTTCGGTGGCAGGGGGCCTTCAGTTGCTCTGCATCTCCAGCAGCACCGAAGAGCCCCCCGCCACCGAAATGCCACTGAAGACCCCGGACCGCCACCGGGCCAGGGCTTGTGGGGCCCCTGTGGGGCCCGGGGCAAATTGCCCCACTTGCCCCTCCCCCGGGCTGCCCTGCTCCAGAGGGCTGTAAGACTTCAGTCTAATCCAGGTGATGGGGCTCAGTTCAAGAGTAACTAGGTGTGGGTAGTGATCTGATGTGCAGGAGGTCAGATTAGATGATCTGTGGATCCCTTCTGCCCTTAAACTCTATGACTGACAACTATGTAGAAAGTTACCTGAATTGCCTTATCTGCTCAAAGGCGTTGAACAGATGTAGAGATAACTGGGTTGAATGAATATCTAAAGGCTTCTCCATGCTAGGGTCACAGGCACACTTGCTACAATCATATTTTAACATGGTTAATGAGGGCAAGGGGTTGCCGTAGAGGTTCTAGCACAGCTTCCCAGATCAGGGGCAGGTTCCATTGTGGTGACTGTTGTGTTCTATTGATGTAGTGAAAGAAAACTAAAGGTAACTGAGGTGTCCTTACCAGTAACAGAATCAATCATCGCCTTCATCTTCAGCTTGAGGAGTTCACTCAGCAGGTGGATTGACCTTTGCTGGAACTTGAGGAGTATTTGTTGATTTTCTGCTGAAGGAGACAGATAGCTGGGCTCTGATATTGTGCTTTTGGGGATAGATTTCCACCCTGTATGGCTCTTGTAGGTAGTGCTAGAGAAAGATGATTCCATGGTGCGGACTAAATGGACAACAGGACAGTACTCTCCAATGACGACTTTCCTCTCTGTCGTTATTGTTAGCTCCTCCCATGTGAACTCAAAGAGGTTCTTGACCCCTTGTGGCACATGGATGTCCAGTTTATGGCATAATGCAAGTACCTGGATGATTTGGGCCAGCATTTCCGGTGCTGTCACTTTAAACTTTTCATATAACTTGGCATCACTTCTTTTGGCGCTCATATCACCCATGTAGCTACTTCACTTGTGGGTATTTCATTGGATGTGATCTATGGGAAAACAGATTTTGTTTTATCATCTATCTTCCATCATAGGCTTACACTGCAGACGAGGTGACCAAAAGGAATATGTTCCACTGGAATAATAGTAAAAGGTGTTAGTAATGGTTAAATTTGATTAATAGTTTACTGATGAAGGTATTAATTGATCCTGGTGGATTGTGAAGTGGATTAGCTTTGCAAATGAATCGCTTCCCCCAGTACTGAAATGAAGCCACCTCTGCTGGAATGTGGCCATTATTTAACTCGATGGAGGAATTTCAGACTGTTTTTCTTGTTGTTTCAAGCATGCCCTGGGTGTGCATGAGTTTACAGTTTAAGTTGGTCACATCAAAACGAGGGATGGGGTAAAGCATGGGAGAGAACAGAGGGTAGAAAGGTGAAAGATAATAAAAAGATAGCTATAATTGCTATGTACTTGACTTGTTTTGACTTTTTAAAATTAATGTATTCAAATTTATGGACAGTGAGCCAAATCCTGATGCACTGGATCTACTCTGGATTTGGCCTCTAAAAGTTAATGTTTTGCATGCTACACGTATCTTAGATAAATCAGCTTGACTTATATTAGTATAAATGAGAACAGAATCTAGTGCAATGTCTCAGCTGAAGGACAAAGTGAATGGGAATATCATATGCAGCTGAAACAGCAAAGGGAATTTAAATGTATATGAGATAAAAAAAAGAGTTCTCTGAATACGAGTCATTTGTGGTACCAGGTCTCAGAGGCTGTCAAACTGCAATGCTTGTCATAAACATCAGATTACGTCTATAGATGATTTTGACAACCCCCGTTCTGTATACATGAGGCTACACCAGCTTCTCTTAATTGAGTATATGAGTATTTGTTTGGCCAGTACTATGTATTTAATGCCTGATCTAACTCTGTGTGCATATTTAGATCAACTGAAAAATAGGGTTTGATTCTCATAGTTGAGGTATGCAATTGTAGATGCAAAATGAAGGCACAGCTGTATCCCTAATTTGCATAGACAGTTGCTATACCTGTATGCAGAAATCATATAGATGTTGTACACATGTGTATTTAATTAGCTAATTGCATGCACAAATACTTGTGTAATCATAGTACTGGCCTTTGAAATATTGGGTGCACAATTGGATACTAAACTATCTGATGCACTGAATATCATTTATTTATTTTTTAGGCCTGCTTTTCAAAGTTACCTTCTGACAGCTTTTTGGTGAAATAGAAAGTAAGCTGACTGCTATAGTTCTGCTGCACATATATGCACCTCAGAGAATCATTTCCCAAAGTTAGGTACTCTTGTTGGCAGACCCTGCAGAGATGCTGAGAACTGTATGGGTCCTGGAGACTGAATTACAGATACAGAAGGGGCAAGGAGGCAAAGAATAATAGAAGAGGAGAAGGAGATGATAAAGACTTTAGGTCATTAAGAAGCAAGGAGGTGAGCACACCTCTTCAACATGAATATGCCAACCTTACCACGTTGATGACAGTGTTGTCCAGGGCAAAGACTGGGTTTCAAGAGACCAAAATGCATTATAAGGCCACCATCACCTTGCACTTTCCCATTAATTAATTAGTGAATTTATAAAGGTGGCTATTGCAAGGTATATCTGTGCCACAGATTAAGCCATTGAGTGAGTTAGTGGCAGAGCTTAAGTCTGGTACCATCCTGGAACTAAAGATATTTTAAACTTTCCAGAGTGGTAGTGGTTACTTTTATCCCAAATATAGTTGCAGGTGCCTCAGTGTGAAAGATCAATTACATTTGGGTTAATTAGGAAAAGGAAGCAAATTTTCTCAATTGCAGAGTAAACTTTCAGCTGGAACTAATGACGTGTCAGTCTGATTTTTATGAAAGTTCAAATTTCTATGGCTGGCTAGGGGTTAACTAATCCAGACATCAGCATGCAAATTGACTCCCAATAAATTTTTACGTTCATTTTAATTTCTGTTCTGCCATTTTTACTATATAAGATGAGAAATCTGTACCCTTTGCCTTCAGTTATTCTATTTTATTCCAAGTCTAGCTTTTCAGGCAAGTTTTTAGAACCAAACCCAGGACATTACAGTTCCCAAGTCACATATACCCAAGAATCAGAAAGGTCTGGAAAACAGGAAGCCTGAGTGGAACGGGGATGGTGGAAAGCTTTATGTCAGTGATTAAAATGGGATGCAAAATAGGAACATAGAACAGGGACAGACGTGAATGTAGTTCAAAGGAAACAATAATGAACAACTTGTTATTCAAGTTGAGGCCAACATTTAAAACATTCTGGCTGCTGTTTTGCACGAGTCTGCTCAGATCCAATTAAATCTCTGCTTCGACTCCAAATTATGATTTACATTCGTTGATTTACATAGTGCCTTTAAAGGAAGCATTGTCTAGTAGTGCAGTAAGCTCAGACCTGGGAGACAAGAGACCTGAGTTCAAGTCTCTGCTCTGCCAGAGACTCGTTGTGTGACTTTGAATGATAGACATAGTGTGCTACAACTTCACCTCATCTGTAAAGTAAGGACAGCAACACTTTGCTATTTTAGAACAGTGATGTGAGTCTTGATTCATAAATAGTTGCAGCACTGAGACCCTAGGAGGGAAGTAGTAGTGCAAACATATTACTCAATCAGAAAAACGTGCATGCAGGAATTGCTTCACCCACTGCGGAAATGCAGCCACTTCTGGTGTGGAATCCAATAGGAGTGTAAAAGTGTATAGTAACATTGCACACCAGCTTAGGACAATAAATAAATACTAGTGTGGTGTTTAAACTACGCAGGCTCGCTCCTGCTGGAATTTGAGTACGATTCCATGATTAACACCCTAATGGCCCACATTGCTTGGGTCATTTAAACCTGAATTGGATAAAGTACTGAAGTTTGGGCTGGAGGAGACACTCCTACGGTGGAGGATGAATGGACTATACTGCTGCAGGTCTATTACAGCACTCACGTCTATTTTTCCACTTTAAAATAATGTTAAATGTCCAACACACAAGGCATGTTGCTACTTTCTAGCTGCCATATCTTTGTGGGCTCACCGTATACCTTTAGGCTAGGATTTTTAAAGAGGCCCAATGGAATTAGGCACCTAAATCTCATTGAAATTTAGCAAGAGTTGGGTGCCTGGCACCTTTAAAAACCCACCCTTTATACCTAATTGCACAAGATATTTAGGGTCAGATTGTGATAAACATGCAGAAAAATCCACTAGTGCGCTCACATGCACAAGTCCAATACCAAATTATTCAAGCCATTCAGACAAGGAAATCTGCATTGGGCCTCTAAACATCATGTGTATCAGCTCTAATTATGTCTTGTGTTTTAACCATGACATAACCCTTTTCCAACCTGGGTGATTTGCTCACTAGCTGCAACCAACTGTTGGTTTTCTTAACCTGGTTTTTTTTTTTGTACTCTGGATGTGGTTTTGATCCAATTTTGATCAGAACACAAGTCTACTACAAACATCTAGTTAATGAACATCAGAGATTTTATTTTTCAGTAATGACAAAACACAGCTTCAAAATGGGAATCAACAGTAGATTAGAACTTTTTACAGTAAAATATATTGAATTTCTTACCTCGATCATTTAAGATGCATCAAACCCACAGCTTTAAATGCAGCCTACTCTTGATTAAAAAAAACAACAAAAGTATTCCAAACATGAATGTTGCTATTATAAGCTATATTAGTTGTCAACGAGAACAGGTGATTTGCTCCAAGTTCTACATTCTAAAATTGAACATTTACATGTCACAATAGGTCAGAACCCTACAGTATAAACCACTTGGTTAGTACAGAGCGTTGCTCACCTAAATTTCAAAACTACTCTGGCCTAAAATTTAAGAGGAATTTAAGAATGTACACAATGGGCATAGGCTTCAACTGATTCTGCGAGAGGAGAAGAGTTCTTCCCATATCTTGATTGGTAAATTAACAAGCAGTAAATTAGGGGGAAAGAGAGCCTCAGAATTATATAGTAGAGTATCAGTATGGCTTAATGGCCAGAACATAGGACTGGGAATCAGGAACTCCCAAATCCTCATCCTCCTCAGCTGGTGGTTCTTTGTGGCCTTGAACATGTCACATAACTGGTTTCAATTTCCCTTCTCATAACATGGAGATGGTCATATTTACTTCCCTACCTCCTGAAGGTGTTATTAGTTAGTATTTGTAAAGGACTTTGATCCCTGAATCTCTGATCAAAAGCCAATTATGTTTTTCAACAGATTCCATTACTGTACATTCTAGCTACCATTACATTCTTTAAATATGTCAACATTTCTAGGCTAGCAAACCATTCTCCCCTCCTCCATACACTGAAGCTATTTATAAGAGGACTCTAAGTTATTTATTCCAGGGGCACAGTGCTGGGGACATTGTATAGCTGAACTATTTGCTACACGAGTTCAACCATGCATTAGTTCCTAAAGTTTGCAAGATTTAACTTCAGCTTGATGTCTGTGAATTCCACAACTGATGGCACTCTATTGAGACTACCCTGCCCGTTTCATGTTCAGCTCTGGGTTCCATCTGCAAATGGCGTTGTTGAATGCAGCTGCCTAAATGTAGAAATGGCTGTGTGCTAGCCCAAAGCTCCTGAGCTATACCTTCTTCAGTGTACCGTTTGGGATAATTGTTATGGGTTCTGTAATAGTCTGTCAATGTACTGGAGATAAATACAGATAATTCCTCAATGCTAATGGGAAGGGAATGGTACATAAATTGCACACATGGATGAAAGCAATTGCAGTGAGATGTTACTAGCAAGTAAGTACTACGCTGCCATCTGGTGGATGTTAACTTTGACTCATAAACCAGAGAGATCAGAATTGAAAAACATGTTTTTGTTGTGCCACCTATCATTATAAAGAAAGTTAAACTTTGATGGTCAGTAAAAGTGGCCACATTTAGAACATTTTCCTCTCATTTTACTTCAGTGTAAATTAGCTAATTGTTTTGAGTTCTTTAAAAAGAAATCCATGGTTATATGTTTTTGTTTTGCACAAAGGAGAGGGGATTGGATGGTCCAAACAATTATTATCAAAGAACTGTTTGCTTCTAGTTTGCTGCTTCAAATTCATTCCCGTTGGGACAAACTCAGAGGATGAGAGGGATATGCGGATGGATGTCCCCTCTCAACCCTTAAAAATTGGTTCAGGTCAGGGTTGAAACATCAGTGAGGAAGGCACAGAAATTTGCACTGTTAGCTGAGCTGCACACACTGGGTGGATTAAAATTTTCATTCTGCAGCATCTTTTACAAGCACTAAATCTATTAAACAGCAATATGAAACTAAAATTACTTTGACACTACTGACCCTATTGGTAAAATAGGGATACTATTACTTACCAACCTTTGCAAAGCACTCTGAGACCCTAGGATGAAAAGCACTATTACAAGAGTAAAACATTGACAGTCTCCATGCCAAGTTCAGTGTTTGCTGCCATGCTTATCACTTTGATAGTATTTATAAGGTTAAGTGACAGTGGTAATCTGGGAAATTTCATTTCAAATATACTCTATCTTGGTGTCCTTGTATAAGCTTTCAAAATAACTCCAATGATCCAAATTGCCCCCTGCAATCAAATTTATTTTTTTTAAATATCAAGTACCACCCACTGTCTATTAGCTAACTGAAGTGTAGTAGTAGCGTGCATATCAATTTGGTTATACAATAATTATTGGAATAGCATATAAAAGTAATGTCAGTATGTTGGTAAATGGGTTAAACATAAAATAAAGCCATATACACCTAGCAAGAAAAAAATGTATCTTGGAAACACTGATATATCAGATCTGTTTAAGCTATTAAGATGGTAGTATCACGTGCCAGGACTTCTGCTTGAAACATGTGTTTATGATTGGTCTACCCCTTCATATGGATATTATATATTGATTTATGCAGGCCTCTCAAGCTTTGAAGTGCTTTACAGAATTACAGATTATACACACATCTCCTGAATGCAGCAGGCATAACAACAACATAAGGAACCCCATACAACTATTTAGGGATAGGAAGTGAACTATCCTAGCCAGTAAAGTCAACAGGTGACATTAGGTAGGCAAATAAGTTTCTCATAAAAAAAATGAAGGTTTTGTATTTAAACACTAGATGGTTTAATTAGCAAATAGGAGTAACTGGCTGAATGTTGTTTCTTTAGAAGTATTTGACCATATAATCATTGGACTTGATTTTCGGTTTGACAGAATATTCTCAATTTGACACTTCTTAGAAGTTAGCTCTTATAACAACATCCTTTTTTTGGGGGGGGTGGGGGAAAGAGAGTCATTGAAAAAGGACTAAAACAAGTGTTACCTATTAAAAATAACATCTCTATTCATAAATTTCAAAATGGGCAAAATGCAGGAAAATGACAAAGAATAGGGTTATAGGGTAAAAAAATAAGTGTCAAATACCACCATCAAAACTTATCCTTTTAATACAATACAGCACAGCACTGATGAAGCAAATGTGTGGCTGTTGTGTGATACAGTTCAGAAAGCATTACTTCACATGACAGATTTCTTTAATTAATAAGGTATCTATTTACAGGAACCTTATTTCCCCAAAAGCTGAGAAAAACAGTAGGTGAATGCTAAGAACATAATTCTATTTCACTTATTTAAGTTAAGATTCTTGCTTATGCTTTTGATAAGCTCAAGTCATTTGTTTGTAGTAAGACAACATATCATCAAGACTTTGGTAAACTGGTTGCTGATCCTCCGAATTGTTGCTGTAATTCTGCATCGATGGAAACGGCTTGTTCTGTGTTGACTCCTGTCCCAGTTTCTCATGAGAGGATCCAAGCTTGTTCCAACTCTGGCTTTGGTAGTTATTGGCTCTTTTTTGACAAACAAAGTAATTGGAAGGTGGTGCAAATTCTGGATCTCGTTCATCTGCACATTTCTTTGACCATTGTCCAAAAGTAAATTCTATTAGATAGGAAAAACATGGTAACTTGAAAACAAATTTTACTGTACAAAGATAATTTATGTTCCCTTCCTGTGAGGGGATTTATTCTTCAAGCAATTCAGTTTTCCATTTCTGTTAAACACTGAAGTAATCTGCACTAGATCCTTTCACTTAATTTCATCAGTATTAAGCTGACACTCCACTTGCTTCAAACCTTAGGAACCAAATCACTTTAAAAAATATTTTAAGACAACTTTTACCCCTTATGTTAAAGAATGTTGGTTATTTTAAGAAGACAGTTGCTAATTGAAAGGGGAAGCCCATGTTCTAAATGAGATCTGAGCAGTAACAACCCAAAGATATTTAAAAATGACAATGATGCTAGGGTAGTCAACGAGGTCAGAATGTGTTATGACCTGCGATGGTGCCCATTTCATTACAATGGCAGGCATTTTAACTTCTATTACAGTCAATCGTTACCCATGACAAATTTTTAAAGGTAGCTATGAAATGACGTGACAACAGCTCAAGTTCATGATAAATACGTTTTACATTGAAGATGACCTGAGCAGCTTTTTACCCCATGTACAGTGGTACAGGAACCTATCAACTGATTATAAGCTGGGGATTTGTACAACGTACAGCAAAAAGGGGCTCTGGTTCTGAAGACAGCCTTTTTACGCTATTCCAATACAAATGTTAACTTCAGCAAACAAAAGTTTCTAAACAGAGCAAGGAACTGCACATCTACAGTGCTTTTGGTCCTACAAACTGATTTACAAATCACTGATTTGTAACTATTTTTTCAAATGTTATTTGTAATTTAGGTCTACACACTATTTGTAGAGAAGTGATTCTCAACCAGGGATCCAAGGCCCCTTAGAGGGCCGTGAGCAGGTTTCAGGGCCTCCCCCCAAATAAACCACAGTGCAGGGTAGGCATTAGACTCGCTGGGGCTTAGGACAGAAAGCAAGAGCCCAAGCCGCGCAGGACTGAAGCCAAAGCCTGAGCAACTTAGCCTTGTGGAGCTCCCTGTGGTGTGGGGCCATAGACAATTGCCCTGTTTGCTACTTCCTAACATAAGCCCTGGCTTTTAATCTACTGGATATGCAGAAAACCAGTTGTTGTGGTACAGGTGGGCCATGGAGGTTTTTATAGCATGTTGAGGGGGCCTCAGAAAAAGGTTGAGAACCCCCTGTTGTAGAGCACCATTTATATTAGTAGTATTGCGATAGTATAGAATCATAGAAATGTAGGACTGGAATGGACCTGGATAAGTCATCTAGTCTAATCCCCTGCACTGAGGCAGGAATAAGTATTATCTATACCAGTGGTTCTCAACCAGGGGTCCGGGACCCCCTGTGTGGAGTGAGTAGGTTTCAGGGGGCCCAGGTGCCAGAATGTGAAGCAAGAGGCCTGAATGCTCAGGTGCCTAATTCTCTATTTCAGGTACCTATGACCTAGTTTTGGCTCCAATGTGATGCACAAAACTGCTGCCTAAACCCCTGTGACGGAATGTATAAATGCTGAACCAGTAACTAAGGGTTAAAGAGCTGCTGTGGGAAAGGCTGGTCCCACTCCTCCAGCCCTATCAATAATATCAAGGGTTGAATAAAGGGCTTAAAAACATGAAGTTCCCAACAGTTGCTGGGCAGGTCTGGGAGAGAGCAGATGGCAGCTCTACAGTTCCTAAAGAGGCCATCTGGAAGCCTTCGGAGAATGGCTCAGGGAGCCCCCTACCCTGTGCCTACAAGGAGAACAACCCGGGGGTACTGGCCAGGTACAATAGATTCAGCAAGTCCCAAGATGAACTTAATAGGCAGTTGCGGTTAGGGAATCTGAGACCATACACAACGGACATGGGGAATGGGAGCCAAGAGTCACCTCTACATAAAAGGACTGTTTAACATAATTAGTATCACAGGGACCCGTACCTAGGCAGATGGGAGAGCCCTAAGGATTTTCCAGTGCCTGCCCAGTAGGAGGCGCCCGTCAGCAGCCTGAGAACTGTGACATCTCTGTAGGCACCTAAACGCACTCATGATTCAGGGTAACTGTCCTTAGGCACCTGTGTGTCTGCCTCTGGCATGTGCACTATTGCCTCCTTCTAGGTGTCTGGATGCCTGTGTCTTCCACCTATGCCCCAGAGTGATTCACAAACCAGAGGAAGATAAGCATTTGCCCACTTAAGTTGTGGCCTGATCTAATAGAAGTGAGGATGGTGCAGCTAACCTTATAAATTTTAGCCCAGTGATTAGAGCACTTGCCTGGGTTGTGGGAGTCCCAAGTTCAATTTCCTCCCTTAGACAGAGAGGGAGAACAGAGTGGAACAAGGGTCTCCCACCTCTCAGGAGAGCACCCTAATCACTATGCTGTGGGCTATTCTGAGGTGGGGCCCTCTGTCTCCCCTGTTGAAGCTGTTCCACTGTGGATAAATAATGGAACGATTAGAGCAGGGGGATTGGACCCGGAATCTCCTACCTCCCTGGTGGGTGTCTTAACCACTAGGCTACAGAGTCTCTCTCTTGCTCTCTGGCCCAATGACTATTAAATATTTATCCACAGTGGAACAGTCACTGGGTGAGAAAGAGAGCGAGCATGCAAATGTATACAGCCCTCATCAGCATTTCCCCTGGGGTAGGTTAGGCAGCTCTCTGCCTAGCATGTTGGCTTTTGTGAATCAGAGTCTAAGGTGCCTCTCTCCCCATTCATTGTATATGAGCCTAAGTACCTAACTCAGACTTTGTAAATCCCAGTGTTGTTCCAGTGGTTTTCTAGCGCCTAGAGGTCAGGCGTTGTCACAATGCTCCTTTGGTGCACTTTGGCCAGAGTGCCTGAGATTAGATTAATGGCAGGGAGTGAGATGGAAGGAGTGAGTTTTGAGAAAGGATTTGAAGGACAGCAAAGTCACTTAGCATTCAGGAAAAGGAATATGCTGCCAAGTGTTACCACAGCATGAATAAAGGCAAGGGCAGAGCGGAGGGCACACATACATTAAAGATTGAGATATAAAGTTAGTTACTTTCTTCATAGAGCACTTCTGTTCACTTCTAAGAAAAAGTGTGGCCAGTTAAACTAAGTTTACCCCCATGTGCTGTAGTAGGGTTGATGTTACCTCGTAACCAGAAGGCCAAAGGCCAGATATTTGTATTCACTATAAATTAATATGGGGGTCCTAACTACATCACTTAACTCTTGACAATTTGATGAATATGTGGCTACAGCAATTTGTAACTATACCTCATTATGAGGGAGGGCCCTCTCTTCAGTTCCAAATTTACTACTTTCTAACACACACACATACACACTCTTGCATTAAGTTCAAACTACTTGTCCACACCTTCAAGGATCTGCTCAACGCTGACTACATCTCTCTCTTTCCCCCACTTTTCCCCATCTTCTTACATGCACCTTCCTTCACAAGAACCATGGAACAGCCTCCACTCACTGTGTGCCAACAGCCTTTCTGCCTTTCCTTCAAATCCTTCCCTTAAAATTCACTTCTACCATGAAGCATTTTAGGGAAAGTGACCTCGCACTACATTTGCCTCTATGGTGTCTGTTTATGTAATTTGGTGCAATACTCTACCTACTCATGCATTTAGAGCTTAGACTCTTCTGTGTGACACATCCTGCCCATCCATACCGCATAGTGTAGGGGTCGGCAACCTTTCACAAGTGCTGTGCTGAATCTTCATTTATTCACTCTAATTTAAGGTTTTTTGCATGCCAGTAACACATTTTAACGTTTTTAGACGGGCTCCTTCTATAAGACTGTAATATATAACTAACCTATTGTTGTATGTAAACTAAATAAGGTTTTTAAAATGTTTAAGAAGCTTCATTTAAAATTAAATTAGAATGCAGAGTCACCCCGGACCAGTGGCCAGAACCCGGGCAGGTGAGTGCCACTGAAAATCAGCTCGCATACTGCCTTCGGCACACGTGCCACAGGTTGCCTACCCCTGGCATAGTGTAAAGCTACAGCAATTATTTTTGCATATCAGGATAGGTTATAAACTAAAAAAAAATTCAGACTTCGACCTTCTTCCATCAGTATCTTTGTATGGAAAGCAAAAACCTGTGTGAAGGGTAAGACTATGTTATGTTACAGCAGCTGCTCATGTCATAGTCAAGGCTGTTAATCTCTTTCTAGGGTTCACCATAAAGTAATGACACTGTAAATTTAAAAGTGAAAGGGAAAGTAGATTACTTTACTTCTCAGGATCATGATGTATAAAAACGACACTAGTTCTGATCCCATTAATAAACAGTGTTTGACTATACCATGCTATGTTCATAGTTCAGTTTTCTTACCTTTCCCTTTATCCCACTCTCGAACATAGGGCACACCAGCCTTTGTATCTTTTCTCTCCTGAATGACCACCTCCACTTTTCTACTTTCTGCAACTCTAGGAGCCACAGGGGCTTCTGGTTCAGCTGACAGTGGTCCAATAACTTCTTCCTCTTCTTTTGAAAAAGGGAAAAGAAATTTGTTATAGGTTTATTTTTCAAATAGTATAGGATGAATACATGACAAGAGCTACTCCACATTCACACTGATAATGTCTACAGCAGTTATCTAATTAGAATGAAATGCTCCTCACTGGGCAGGTGTTTTTTGTTGGTTTGTTTTTAATTTACTGTGTATAAGTTCAGAAGCCATAGTGGATAAGCCAGATAATCTAGAAATGAATCTACGACCCTTCATTAGATTTTCGGTGTAAAAGAAGGGACGGCTGAAAATGTATTGCCTAATAACATACCTAGGAATAGGCTGAGTGTTCTACTGGCAATGGGAAATTAGGAAAGAGTGAAAACATTACTCGCACGTGTCTCCACTTCAGTGATCTTAGAAAAAAGTTGTGTTCTTATTCTGATCTGAAAGAATACTACTTAACATTGATATACTACTGTTCTGCATTTCCAAAGCACTTTACATTTAAGCACTCTCTCATTGCTGGGAGGTGGAAAGAACTAAATCTATTTTACAGATGAGGAAGCAGATAGTGTGACTTAATACCATAGATGGAGCCAGTGGAGAGCTGGGATTAGAACTCAAAAATTCATGTCTGCAAGTTGTGAATTGAGGCCACATTCCCTGTACATGATTTCTGACATTCACCTTTTTCAGAGCTTGTAATTTGCATGTTGCCTCAAATTTGAGTTCTTCCACACAAAAACCCTTAATTTGAGTGTGGTTGCTGACCCATCAAAGGGTCTAGGCTAAAGGTTGAGTTGGCACAATTTAGCTACGAACACAACCACTCTGTGTAGCTTGAGTGTGATTTCACAGTGTGGCCACTCTCACTAAAGTGGAGTTAATTTAAAAGATAACTCAAGTTTACTCTGCAGTGAAGACATACACTCAGTTGTGTAGCATTATTTAATCTCATCATGCTCACCCACAGACTGCTGTTACTAGAGGGTTTTCTTTTTTATACCACCAAGTTACAAATAAGCTTTAGAATGTGTCCATTTGTACATACTGAACCTTTTACTTAAAAAAACTCTCACAAAAATCACATGGCAGAAGGGGTTTTTCTGCATACATAAATTAAGCTATAGGCTTAATAGCAAACGTATGCCTCCGATAGCTGTGCACAGTCATCTGAATACAGATTCTGGTCCTTAATTACCACCTGCAATCACTTTAATTCTATGAATATACAGTATCTGACATTCCCTACAAGACAGCTCTAAACAAATTGCTTGTATTTCTTCACACCTCAATTAATTGCCTATCATTTTTATCCTAGCTCATTAAAAAAATCATTCCAAGCTAGAATTGCATATATTTAAATGGTGACCTGCATAATTCTTCCTGGCAGGTGTGAATCTAAAAGGCAGGACAATGTACATAACACTACACTTTCCTCTCCACGGAAATAACTATTTTTAGTATATATGATTTTATACCTACGTGCAATTAATTTCAACTGTTAATTTTTTCAAAGCCATATAATTTAATATATTCAAAATATATAATGTTGATATTCAAACACAGATATACAATCTGAACAGAATACTTTTTCCACGATACTGAGAGAATGATTGTTTTAAAACCAAGATACTTGTTACAGACCATACCTTCATTTTCTAGTTTGTTTGCTTCTTCCTCTAATCCATCTTCTCTTAGTCTCTTTATCTTTCTTGCTTTAAGTTTAGAAAGCCTTGTTTTCAGAACTGCCTTTCGTTTTTCCTTTAAATGTTCACGTTTAGTCCTCTGGTCTGTGGTCTTAACAGTAACCGAAAATGTTCATTAGTTAATCCTGTATTTGGTTGTAGTCAACTGTGCATCTTCAATTCTACTCAGAAATGAACTGATTATCAGCTGCACTGTCTCAACGGGGAGGAAAATGACCCCATTTCTTGAATCCAAACTTGCACACTCTACCAGGCATAATACTTATTACCATTGGTTTAAGATGTGAACATGGTACAGTAAAGTTTGGCTAAGTATGCCAAACAAAACACGTCTCTGTTCTAAGTAGCTTGCTACAGAGAGGCATGTGGAAGAGGTGTAAAAATACTTATTTCACATACAAGATGAAAACTTCCAGAGAGTAGAAGAAACAGGTTTTTCACTGAAGCTACACCTAATCTCAACTCAAAAGAAATCCATGAATGATAAGCCAAAATGGGGGAAGGGATTTATTTTAGGATTTCAACATTTATTTTATGCATGGAACTTTGTACCTGTTCCTGCAATCCTCTCTCTATATTGATGAGATAAAAGCCTTTTAAACATTTTATTATACTGAGAAATTAATACAAAAATGTAATAATTGAAAAGTAGTTCCTCAACTTTAGGGGCCAAATTCCAGTGGGTAGGAGCCATGGTTGTGTATTTATCAAGACTGCACATGTACAATTATTGCAACTGTGCGTGCAAGTGGCTTTCTGAAGTCTAAATATCCATTCACTGACAACTACAGTTAACACTTTCTTGCATGCAAACTTCAGGTTACTTCCACTGAAAATTTATTTCTAAATATTTTGCCTTTCAGCATCAAAGATCATGAGTGGACAACTACAGGTGTTGATGCTCTGCAGTTCAACATCTTACACAAGTAGTTTTGGTTTTGCTACTATTTTCCAACACATTTACTACATGGTATACAGTGCAAGGTTCCAAAATTCTATGTAAAGATAGGGAGCCAAGGCTGTTCCCAGCACAGGCTACGGATCTACTTTTAGCTTCATACCTGCTCTCTTAGCATTTCCAAAGTCTCCATTTGCTTATTTCTCTGTGCTCCATCACGAGCAAAGGCAAAGTAGCCAACACCAAGTTGTCTGGCCTCTGAAAGGAACAATTTTCAGCAGTTAGGTTTCATCAGATTTACAGCTGCAGCAGCCTTGAAATCACCAGGGTACAAGTTATTGGAGAAAGACTCATTAGGTCATCTTGCCCACTGCCTTGCCTGACAATAGCATTAGAGTGTTATGTCCAGTCTAGTTTTAATTGACTCGTGTGATGATGCTTCACAGCAACTTCTCTTAGGAGACTAGGAGGCTTTTTTCCTTATTTATTTTTTCTGTCAGGAGATGAATGCATGCTATCCCTGTGTAAATTAGGTGGCTATTTCTAACACAGTTTAACAAGGTGAGAATATACTTATACAGGAGTATTTTTTATACTTTGTGATAAATTACACCTTCTTCCTCTAAAAACCATCTTCCAGTGAAGATAAACCATACAAAGGAATGAATATAAACCATTTTCTCTAATGTCTTCATAATGTATGGGTCCCACAGGTTTCTTTAGGGCCTCTTCTTCCTCTCTTTCCCATTGCTGCCGCTGAAGTTCTCGTCTCATATCTTCAGACAATAGAGTCTTCTCCTCAATGCCTTGTCTAGCAAAAAACAAAACCCAAACAACAAAGTGTAAAGGTTCTTTGGTATTATTTGAACAATGAAAGTATGACAACAGCTAAGCCATTTTTAATTACTCAACAGAAGTGTGGACATAGTTTGCAGAACACTAACGGAAGGCACCAAGATACTACAGTCGTGAGCACAGTATGGGAATTTATAGTACATTGCAGAATAGAGGAGGGAGGAAAGGATATGATACCACATCTGGCACAGCACAGTAAAATAATTCTAATTAAACATCCTTAAAAAGAAGTTGATACCATTTTCACAGGCATTGTGAAGTCACTAATAACTGAAAATAGAAGTGGGAGATGACCAGTGCTCAATAGAATAGTCACCAAAAGTAGAATAACAGCAACAGTTTCACCAATGCGAACTGGATACAAAAATGTGAATAGCATTTATCTGTTTAATGTAAAATGAAACATTTAAATGAGGAACCTCAGTAGCTGAGGGAGAAAATACTTTTATGTTTTCCCTTGGGAGGCAGAAACATTTCTCTCTCTCAATCTAGCTAGGCTAGAGCAAAATGATTGCAGACCACTTATCTAGGTGAATACAGAGAACGTACTTCCTATGCAATTATATATTCTTCATTCTGTTTTGAATTATAAAGAACAGGCTGCAGAATTTTCAAGGAGAAAAGCTTACAATTCTATAATATAAATGCTCAATTATGGCACATTTCATTCCAATATAATTTTCACTTCTGCCATTAGTTTTATCAGAATAGCTGTAATTAACTATTCAACTGGAGTTCTAACAAATTCACTCAGAACGTCATGTATTTGACTTTATTATAAGCCTTGAAATCAGATCATCCAGGACAAAAATATATATATCTGCTGGGATTCTTTAGGTTGAGGGCACACTAAAATACAACTTCTATAGAAGGACGACAGTTTTTAAAAAAAACAAGTCAAGTACCCGATAGGCTGCTAAATTAAATTTAATAAACCTTTGTTTGTAGGACAAATATGAGCCAATGCTCTACAGTGAAGTTTTTGGATTTCATTAGCATTTTCCATCAGAATCTGAGCTTTAGTAGTTTATAAAAATTCGGTGTATTTAAGTTTGGCATACATGGCCTCAACTCAGGCACCATTGAAAATGTGAATCTACCACACACTTTTCAGAGGATTAATTCAGTTGCCAGTGAAATAAATAGCTTAGGACAAATGCATGTGTTCACAGAGGAAGTTTTGATAAAACCACTACCAATCTTGTGGGAGAAAATACTTTCTTTAGAGAAGCCATACCTTTTCCCCTGAAGTTCTTTATCCATTTTAAGCAGATTTGACAAATCTTTCTTCATACAGCGTCTAGATCGGCCTAAGGAATCCACATAATCAACCCTGCAATGAAAGTAAAAAGAATTTCACACAGTTTATATTCTCAGATTTACAGTACTCTTACCCAAAGGATAAAAAAATTAACTGAATACCTTCCATAGAGAACATTCACATTCAGGGTGTTAAAGTTACCTCCATCCTAACAGTTAACAGGCCCAGTTTAACAATTAAAAGGACATTTTTAAACAAGGTTTCTGACAGATTTATCACATTGAATAAAATATCACTCATTTTGAGCGAACTATCTTCCTTCATAAGACAGTTTGAAAACTGTTTACAAGTTACGTCACGTAGTTCCCAAGTCAAAATAACATTGCAAGCATAATATTTGCTTCCTGTGGTGAAAATAATGATGCAGCACTGACTTCTCATACAAATATTAAATTGCTATAGTATAATGCAATTATCAGTCTATGGCTCTTTTACTAAGAGCTTCAGTAATCATTCAACTGGTTTAACAAAAGCCTAGGAAATCAAGCAGAATATTGTTCCTTTGAAGCTCCCTTTACATAGTGTGCTTTAGGTAAAGCTTTTTATCATAGTGAATGCTCCACTTAGAACTGTGGGGAGAATAAGAAACAGAGGTACTTATTGTCCACCAATCCTACATAGAGTTCTTTAGCATTAAGCAGTTCTAGTTATGCCGTTTTAGGAAACTCAAGACACACAGACGACAAAATATCGCTGAACCAGAGTACAAAATAGTCCCAAAATACTAAACTTTTAAAGATTTATTCTTTCATTAAGTTATGCTTTTTAAATAAATGTTAAGGGCACTGAGGGGATATCTGCACTACAATTAGATACCCATGGCTGACCTGTGCCAGCTGACACAGGTTTGCAGGGCTTGGGCCAATGGGCTGTTTAACTGTGGTGCAGACGTTCAGGCTTGGGCTGGAGCTTGTGCTCTAGGACCTCTGCACTGGAATTAAACAGCCTCTTAGCCCGAGCCCAAGTCAGCTGCCACGGACCAGCTGTGGGTCTAACTGAAGGTATTAGACCCACACCTTAGTATTAGTGCCATTTATTTTTACCAAGTAAATTATACGATAATTGAAAAAATATTTCTATCTGTGACCTCTGGTCCAAGAGTATACACATGGCTGGAGAATAATTAGTAGTATATATTAATCCTATGGTACTGCCCAAAGGCCTCCAATGAGATTGGAGCCCCATTGTGCAGGGTGCTGAGACAATAATGTTCCTGGAGGCTTATCAGTAAATAATTAGAACTGTCTTTTTCATTTTCTTGAGGTGGGGTGAAGACAAATATATAGAAGGTGAACACATTGGCTTACATTTCTGATATTTAAACTTGATAAGGTCATAGAATAACTAGACAGTTTCACCTTAGACCTAGAAGTATACTAGTATTACGTATTTCTACTCTGTTCAGGTTTACAGCTTTCTGATTCTTCACTATGGGCCTGCTACCCCCATATGCTGTAAGAAACAAAATGACATTCTCTCCTGTCTTAAACTAATAAATTGAAAAACTGTAATTCTACTTTTCAGACTAGTTATTGTTGTTCAAAGCTGATTACAGGAGTAAAACCTCCATCTGCATTCACTGTTTTCTTTATGAACAGACAAGAAAAAAATACCTAGCTAGCTAGGTTTCATAATTATTTATAGTATCTTTGCTGAAAGACTACTGGCCACCTGAAACTTAACTACAGAAGGGTTTTTATGGGTAGTTTAAAATTCTGGAGCTTAAAGAAATGCTGGTAAAGCACTGTCTTCCTCCATATAGAGAAAATCTGTACATACAGTAATGCCAGAAACCCAAAACTCCTGCTGACTTTGAAAGTCATGTGATCAGAGGAAATTACTACTTGAAAGGGAGCAGAGTTGTTTCAGTAAAAATTAATCTAGTTAAATAATGCTTCCAGGCAGGAAGTCTGATGTACCGTCTGCATCGATAAGGGGATCAGAACTCCCATAACTTCAGCAGGAAAACATATGAGCTCTTTTAATATCATTCTTATTTACAGCACATTTTCTTGATCAATACATCTCAAAACCATGGGTACTTAAAACAGCATCTATTGTGGGTCAGCAGTTTAAAATTCATAGTTGTGGAAGGAAATGTTACTTGCAAATATGTTAGCAGTTTGAGAAACTTAGAACTTCTGGATCTCTTTCTGGAAGATGGAAGGTTTTCCCTTTTCAATCTAAAAAGGCTCAGTTTAAATTAGTTACCTTATCCACTAGATAAGAATGATTTAGCTTTCATACAGCCTAGCCTTCCCCACACACTGAAACTTCTACAATTCCCAAGTCCAGCTGCACTAAGCAAGTCAATGTTGTTGAGAGATGAGACAAAGTGAGGGGAAATAATGTGTTCCGTAAGGCATATAAATTATGTTTTCTAAACCTATTGCATTCTCTTTTATATAATGGCATTAAAAGAAAAATAACTGGTAGATTACCTAGTTTAACGTTTTGTCTCAGTGATCTCAAGGGTAAAAAACAAGAACCCTATGAAGCTAAATTTTAACTATTTGAAAATCAAACAGCTACACAGGTACCAGACCCCAAAATCTTGTTTGTGAATAGGACTGGCGTCTAAAGATCCCATTTCCTCACTTTGAAAATGTAACCCTATTTTAGAAAGGAGGTCAATCTACATAATCTGGTCTATGTAATGGAAGTCTTTCCCGGAACTAGTTCATAAAGCTCAATAATGCCTGCATGGTTATCCATCCAAAGGAAAGAGTTGGATTTGAGGAGGTATCTTCACACAATTACATGCTCCTAGTTTTGACATAAGAAGAGAGACTATAATTGCGCTTAGATAAAACTAAACTAAAAAATTTTACAAATATTTAAAAAACAACTTAATCTTAAACTATACACAAATAACCTATTATACCTGGACTCTTTCCTGCAGGATGAGAAGACACATGTGAAAAAATGCTTCTTAAAGGGAAAGAATGTTATAATCACAAGTGATGGACTCGTATCAGCCAGAATGATTTCTTATTCAAGATGTTTTATAAACTAGACTAAATGCACGAGATTATAAAAAAAATAAAAAAACAGATTTGTCAGACTTGTTCTGTCCATACAGTATTACCAACCATTCTTCATTTGGGTCCTGTGGGGGTGGTATTTCTATTTCAGGTAGTGTCTTTTCTTTATCTTCCTCTTGTTCTGATGCCTTTCTAACAGTTTCACTCTCGCACAGATCATGTATTTCTCTCCGTTTGTCTATGATCTTCTGAGTGAAATCCACAAGGTACAAATCCTCAGTTTCTTCATCTAAGGCAGAAAAATCAATTCTCAGATAACACGCATCAAAAGAACACAACTGAGCAAGAAATCAATATGGAATAGCCACAATCAGTTTCGCAGCTGCCAACAATGCCCTTGAATATACTATCAGACAATGCTTTAATCTCATCTAGTGTCAAGAAAATTCAGCTATATGGGATGAATCGTATTTTTGTATGTAAACTTTGTTTGTTTAAAGCAATTCATTATATATATACCCTAGAAAAAAGTTTCACAGCAACTGTGCTGATGCCATCTTTAAAAAAAATATCTTTATGCTAATTAACAGTTACAATACTAATTCAAGTCCTAACATGAAAATGAAATTAGAAGTAACAGATTTAAAATTGCTAATTTTATTAAAGAGAGAACAAAATAGTTCTTTTACAAGTAAACTGTGAATATGAAAGAGATGAATGGGTACAGCAGGCTACTACATTCAATAATTCGTTTTCAATGATGATGTTTATAGAGGACAATTACTTAAGACTGAATTTAACATAAGGATGTACTCTGCATGTAGAATGCACCTAAGCAGTCACTTGAGTTCTCTTTGCAAAAGGGAGAAGAATGATGAGACTACATTTTATATGATGGATCTTGCACATAGAAACTAGTGAAAGTGATAGCACTGAAGGATTAAATTGAATCTGAGCCTTTCTACTATTAACTGTCACATGACACAAAGGACTGGACATGTGTTGAGAGGAAAGTGGAAGTGTATATATGCATCAGAAATGGTTAAAGCTGGAAGGTGAGAAGTCAGACCCTACTAGCTAGTGGCATTCACATATGTACCAGCCAGTCACTTCCTTTCTTTCCCAAGTTAAACTCTTCATATAGTGAAAAGGAAGCACGCAGAAGCATAGATAAAAGCCAAGGATGTCAAAATGACAAAGTAACTTTACTTTTCTAGGGTTCTATACTAAGAAACCAGAATATATTTCTCTTACTTGATGATCAAGCCAAATGATTCCCATATTTCTTTCCTAGGGCAGACTGTCCTTCAAAAAGTAATATTCTTTCCTTAGCACTGGCTTTTCTCTCTCAGCAAAAATAATCTTTATCAATCAGCTTGTACGCTGTGCCTCCAAAAAGCTTATTTAGTATAAAAGCTACATTTATTGATTAACAGAAGTACTGTATTTTATAGCATAATAGCTGTCAACTATGAGACAGTTAAGGTGGCCAGCTTCTAAAGTGACCAAATAAAAGCAAGGTTTTTAAAATGTATACTGGTTTTATGCAGGTTTTGTTCACCTGGAAAGTCTCCTTTTGTCATCTTCTCATACAGCTTTGCTTTTTCTTCCAGTTTCTGCCTGAAGGAAAAGCAGGTTATATTTATAGTAGGATTCCAAGTACATCACAAACAGAATAGTCTTTCAGTATTTAGACCGCAATGGAATAAATGGTAATAATGTTTGATACTTTCCCTTAGAGATGAACTGCAAGAGTTTTTAACCAAACAATGGCTTAGGGGACACTGCAGGAAAAGCACTATTTTTCTTATACTGCTGAAGGTATCAGTAAAGTTATCAACCATAGCAAGTGGAATCATAGAACCCAGAATTCAGATCTTAACAGCTAAGCAAAGGAGGAATTTTGTTTAAACTGTAACTGACATTTCTACGAACATACAGATTCCTGATTAGTCTGTACTGTGAACAATTTTTAATAAAAAGTAACATAGTTCACCTTCAATGAAATGATCAAATAGGCAGCAACATATAATGTAAATATTGTACATCTCTGTAATTACAATTATCTAGATGACAGACCAAGATAAACTGTACATCAGCCCAGAACCTCTCTATGGTAATTACTTTCAGGCAACAAGATATGGAGCACAGTGTACAAGGCATGAGATACCATTTGCCGGGAACGGCGAACTGTGGCCACTGGGAGCTGCAGACGGTCAATGTAAACACTGTCTCACGGCCCACCAGCAGATTACACTGACGGGCCACAGGTTGCCCACCACTGATCTAAATGGACACAGAAACCAGGGAGAATATCTTAAAACTAGCTCCTGGAATGGTTTACACCTATGTATTCATAAGAGATGGGGAATTTATAGCAGAGAACCAGCAGATGTCACATTTTCAATGTATATTTTAATTGTACAACTAACCAAAACAGGTCATTGGCCTGTAATTTTCTCAAAAATATATATATTATTAAATAGGTAAGAGACAGTTTTCTGCAAAAATTATAAATAAGTATTCTTTGGAGCACAAAATGCTGATTGTGATGTTTGTATCCATGCTTTTACTGAAATGGAAGAAAATGCTTTAAAAGAAAATCTATATTCTGTCAAATTTCTGTGGATACAATAATGTAAGTGTAGACGTCTCACAGTGCAGCAAGTGGAGCAATGAACAAGCAATGAACCAGCTGCATCCCAGTAAAAACTGAATAGCTACCACTTTTAGCTGCATTCTGCTATTTGCATGATTTCTTTTATGCAATTTGTTACAAATGTAAAAAAATTCTACAAAGCATTTGTTCCTCTTATTTATTTGTATTGCTGTAACTTAAAGTTTACCTCGCTTTCTCTAATGTTTGATCTTCTTCTATCTTCTGCTCAACATCTTTCTCAGCTCGACTTGAAACCCCTGTGTTCTGCTTATTCCAAATGCTTGGTTTCTGTGGAACATAGGTTTTTAAAACACAGGATTTCAAGCTTATTTGACCACTAAAAAAAATAAAAATAAAACAAAGAGAGGCTCTGGAGTTATTTATCCGCTTAAACATTCTTCATATAATCCTGCTGCTGTGATGTGGCAAATAGCATGTGCGTCTTAAATTTATGATATCACAGGAAGGAGAACCAACAAAGGGGTTAACATGAGTTTATGATTTTTTATTTAAAAAATTTGGAACACAAATTTTATTCTTGAACAGCTATAGATAAAGATAATAGTTGCTTACTGGACAATATTACTAAAGGAAAAGCAAATCTAAGAATAAATTCATATTGTTCTTGGAGGTGAGGATTATCAGGAAGCCAAAGACTTAGTGTGAGAAGTACTGATACAAGTATGGTGCACAGTATCGCTTATATGCTATGAGAACTCAGGTTCTTAATTAGATACGGTCAACAAAAATAACATTTTTAAAGCTTCATATACCTTAGTTACTGACCTTTTCATACAGAATTACATAGCCTGTTATGGGACTGATATTTTTCAGCATTATAACCTGACCATTTTCTTCAAAATGACACCTAATTCCGATCTGTTTGCATAATTCTTCCAGATGTCTAGTTCTAGTTCTACACATAACATAGTGACAAGTCTAACTTTTAGCATGTAAAGGCAAAAGTGCTGCATGGTCTTCAAACACAGCAATAATACTACAGTCTACAACAAGATAGCCACAAGATCACACAAATTCATTTGGTCTAAATGTTATAAGCAAGTCTGAACATGACTGAAAAGTCAGGTTTACGCAATACGTTATTTCAGAAAAATGAACGGAGGTTTTACTGCAGTAGAGATTGAAGTATGAGATTGCAGGGCATCTGATATTATTTCCCTCAATATAAATGAATAGGAGCTGATGGCAGTGCATTTTCCAAGAAGGTTCATTGACTCTGGAAAGTGCTTTCCTAGTCCAACTGATCATGGATTTGTCAAAATTCAAAGCTCAGTTTTTTCTTGCTGGCATTTAAGGAGGTTGGGGCTCACAGATGGGTCGAGTATATCGATTAAGAGATTATTTAAATGCAGCTTTGCAATATAATTGAATGGTGAGTTTTGTTTTTTGAGACAGACACTCAACCGGAAATGAGTCAATAGAAATTTGATAAATAAAGCCATCACAACCTTTGTCCTACAACTGGAAATGAAACATTGTATTAATAACTTTTCAGATTTTCTAACGGCTTGTTCTTCAATTCTGGGAGATGCCTAGAAAAACTGAAAGAAAAACAAAAAAATAATGAGTAATGATGGATATTTTATTTCTACCTTGTTTGTTGTTTGGGGTTTTACAGAGAGTCCAGCATCTTTCAGAAGTTTTTCCTTCTTGAATTCTTCTTGCTTTCGGAAGAGTTCAGCCTTTAAATCTACCAACTACATCAGCCACAATAAAAAACAACAAAAAGTCATTTTAACAAAATAATTAGGGAATTTCTAGAGTCTTATGTGAGAAATCAAGAGTTTACACCTGTAAAAAAATAAACTGATTGCATTTCTGATGTAGAAAATAAGAGCAGTGATTTGAACAGGAAGAACGTTGTGACATTTGCAGCAATATGTAATCCAAAATAATGAGATAGGACATAATTTATGATTAGCTGGTTAAATAAATTAATTAAAAGCTTCCATTTATATTACTGATCCTTCACTCCAAAATGGAAAATCTGCAGGAACAAAATGGGCATAATCTCCTACAAAGTTTTCAGCAACCAAAGACTGTAATAAACAATAGTTTGTTTTTAATTTAAAGAAGTAACCCCTAAGGAGATTTGCTGCCAAGCAAAAATTTTTTGGTTTTTTTTTGTAAAAAGGAATTAGCTGATAGACATTACTCTTTTTTAAAAGTACCTTCTTCCCTGCTGCTTTTAGACTTCCTTTTTTATAAATATGAATATGTAAATCCTATTGATATTAATCATCACCACAAATGTTAGTTATCAAGGCCCACATTCTCAAAGGTATTTAGATACCTAACACCCATCGACTTAAATGGGACTTAGGTGTCTAAATACCTTTGAGAATCTGGGCCCAAGAAACTGCACTCAGCAGGTGCATTGCTTTTGAACAATTGCCTTCAGGAGTCTGGGAGGCCCTTTTAAAAACAACCAACCAACCAACCAACCAAAATAAACATTTATGATCTGATGGCTTCTTCAGCCAGTCCTACAGTAAACTAAACTGATTTCTACAAGAAATTTAACAAAGATGTTGGTTGCCCTTGATATTAAAATTTTCCACAAACACAATGGTGCTAACCATCCAAGCTTTTCCTGAACTGTCAGAAGTGCTAATGCAAAAGTTAATTAGATGTATGTTTTGGATACAACCCTATTTATTTTCACTGCTGTGTTTCAATTAAGTTGCTACATTATATTGACACACAAAACGCTGAAGCAGCATTAATAAAAATAATGGAGTGAAACTATCAAAGACTTTAATGAATCAATGAAAGATGCTTAGACTACAAACAAAAGTATACCAATGAAAATAAATGAACAGCAAAATGCCACCTTATTTCAGGTTATGTTTAAGTTCTGACAACCTCTTAGGTATGAATGAAATTACCTACTGCTTTCATATTTGGGACTTTTGTAGAAACTTAACCTCCCATGAAGGATGCTCCATAAACAAATCTTTAATGTTTGATAGGAATGTCTCACTTAATCAACTTTAATTCCATTTAATCATACCCTTAACAGCAAGGGAATATATCAAGCTATGGGAAATCACTTAACTGTACCCTAATGTCCACAGAAGGCATTTCCAATGACAGTCAGAGACTATGCATTTTCACAAAAATTCCTTCTGCCTCCAAAAAAAAAAATCAATCAGAAAATACATTCACATTCGTCTCCTTCACAAAATACAAACCCTAAATATAGCCTGAGTAACATTAGCAAATTCAGCACTGACATACGTGCACAGGTAAAGTGTTCAGTGTGCTGTGTTTGAAGGGGAAAGTGTAAGGTCACAGGGCTACAACTGCCATGCCAAAGCACAGCAGCATCCCACAGAAAGACACACTTTGAGATATTTGGATAAAAGGTATGAAGCGCAAACTATTTTTTACATTAGGATTTATTTTTTACTAATAGGGTTGAGGTGTTGGGGGTGAGGCAAGAGACAATACCTCATGTTTACTTAATGGCATTTTGTTTTCTCATGAAGGATGGAGAAAGACTATTCTTAGATGATGTTGAACCTTCTGTATTTAGACCAACCCAAGGATTATGTAACTTTGTGGGTATGTAACAGGGCACACAGACCATTTTACAGCTCTTAAGGGAACCTTCACTGTCCAGTAGCACCTCATCCCTATTTCAAATAATAAACACACTCAATAGGTAGAGGAAAATAAAGATCACCAGCTGGGATATACAAGGCACAGCTGTTTCTCCAAACCTACTCTACATGGAGTATAAAGTAGCTTGTTCTTACCAGGACCCAATTAGGGCAAAGAGATGAGTGCTACAATTCTAATACAAATCCTCTCAGAAAGAGGCATTACGTTCCTGCACTGTGCAGAACCTTGGCTCTGATGCGCTCACAGCGCTAGGAAGAGCCAGGCTGGTAGGGTGACGAGCAGCTAGACACAGCTACCCTGCTCGGCCCGGGGGGGGGGGGGACGTTTCTTCAGCACCCTGGGAGAGGAGAGCGGGTGTAGTCTCCCCTTCCTCTCCCCACCCCCGTGGGCCCATTCCCCAGCTGGGGCAGGGGGAATCAGCCTGGGGAACGGAGCAGGGGGAATCGGCCTAGGACATGGGGCTCGCGGGGGAAGAGGCCAGAGACCTCCCAACCCTGGCCAGCAGCACTCACCGAGGCGACCGTGACCTCCAGTGGCTTCTTCCTACGGTCCATGGCGCCTCTGCGCCGGGGCACGGGAAACCGGCTACGGCGCACAGAGCCGGCCCGTAAACAACACAGAGCCCGGCTCCCTGTTGGCCGCCATCTTGCCGTAAAGCGCCGCTGAGCGGAGACAGCCTGACTGATCGCGACAGTGCCGTGAAGCGCGAATGGGAGGGTGGTGGTTTCCCCGGCGCCATGATGGGAAGGTCGGCGGGCGTTGCTGTGGCCTAGGACTACGGGGTTAGGGAGCAGCCCTCGGCTCTGCCCGGCGTCCGCGCTGCCGCTGCCTTGGGCGGGGATCCGCGACCGTCCTGCCGCTGCGCTCTAACTCCCCGCCCGGGCGCCCCGTCCCGTAGCCTTGTGCTCCAAGGGTGGGGGAGGAGTCGCCGGGCTCCCAGTCCCGGCGCAGCCCCTCGTTCCAGTCACCGCGCCCCTCCCCTTCCCCCCGAGAGACCCCCGCTTTCCTCAGTCCGCCCTGGCGCTGCCGGCAGCTGCCCGGGAACCACGCGCTAAAGCCCACGGACCGGCCGCGTGCGCCCGCAGGGAGCCTGAGCAGCGCCCAGAAACCGGGGCACAGGGCTGCCCGCGGACACCCTGAGACTTTGTTTTTCTCTCTCCAGCCGGGGGCTCTATTTGCCTTTGGGTCTAGAGCCCGTAGCGGGCACAGGGGCCGTTCTCAAGCTTTTCTCTGCAGCCTGGAAGGCAAGACGCTTACATTATCTGGAAACAAAAACCCCTCAGCTCTCAAAATCCCTTGGGGTTCAGAGAAAAACGACCAAACATTGTGAGAGAGGCAATTGATAAGGGTGGGGAGGGGTTGCATGGTTTTTGTTCCTCATTAGCTAGTAATCCAGTGCCCTTTTTGCAGTGCCCACTCATTCATGTGACAAGTGTAATCATGGATGTTTAACAGCCATATTTTGACTTTGCCTGCCAAGTTTTATTTATTTATTTATATTATATATCTATATATGAAGTGCCACACACAGGAAATTGCACTCCCTGAATTACAGTATACACACTTTCCATTATTTAAGAATGAAATGCTATGCTGGAGTAATGATCATCCCCTAAGTGAGTTAGTGTTGTCCACCAAAAATTTCAGTGACTCCTTATTGTGTGCCGCATAAGAGGAAAAAGAGTAATTTAAAGAGATACTGGCAACTTGAAATCGACTCAACTTCAAAAGTATGGCTATGTTCCTTATTGCCCCTCCTCCTGAGTCTCCCTGCCAATTTGGGAAGTTTACATTTTTTTTCCCCATTTAAAAAATGATGTTTCTCTTCCCTTTTGTTGATGAGATCTTATAGTCCTTTTAGGTGATATTCCTACAACTACATAAGAGAACATTTTGGTATTTTTTTTTCTTTTTAGTTGACTGTAACTCTTCAGAAAAAAATCCTAGTTCTATCGTATATTGATTACCAAATCCCTGATCCTGCAGTGGGCTCTGTTAGGGTGGAACACTGGGCCTGAATCAAGCCCTATTAACTTAATGGCTTCAGTGGGGATCTTTGTGGGTGCACCCCTGGAACCCCACTGTGGCCGTGAAGTAATGGGATCCAGTGCAGGTGAAAGCATCCAAATTCACAGAACTCAATTTGGGCCTAAACCAGGATACTGGTCTTAGTGGATTAGGCATTAGTTTTGCAGTACCTACACTTATTTGCAACAAGAAAAGAAGACTATATCCCTACAGCAGTCAATATATGTGAGTGACAATGAGAAATAAGTGAAATTTAAAATGTCTCATTGAACCAGAGTACAACAAGTTTTAACACAGTGGTTCTCAACCAGGGGTATATCAGCTCCTCTAGATATTTGTGTAGTTTTACAGCTGGCTACATAAAAAGTACAAACGAACATTTCATGCAGACAATGACTTGTTTATACTGCTCTATATACTATATACTGAAATGCAAGTACAATGTTTATATTCCAATTGATTTTTTATCAATTATATGGTAAAAATGAGTCAGCATTTTGCAGTAATAGTGTGCTGTGACACTTTAATATTTTTATGTCAGATTTTGTAAGTAAGCACTTTTGAAGTGAGTTGAAATTTGCGGGTACGCAAGACAAAACAGACTCCTGAAAGGGGTACTGTACAGTAGTCTAGAAAGGTTCAGAGCCACTGCTTTAACACAGCTTTAAAATCTGCCCAAGAACTACTCCCTTTTGGATTATCTCCCTCCCTCCCTGAGAGTGAGCTTTTTGGAATAGCTGTTCAAATAGCCACAGGACCAGCTCTGCACTTTGTCTTGTTCAGATAGATAAATCAAGTTATGTTTCTGTCTGTCTGTCTGTCTCTCTCTCTCTCCTTTTGGAGAGAGAGGAAAAAACTGAGGTCCCATCTGCTTGGCCATTAAGGATGCTGTGGCCTTTCGTGTAAGACTGGGGGTTGTCCACTGGTACTTATGGATGCTCAACATCTGTCCGGAATCTGGTTGTGTTTAAAGGTTGGCAATACAGTACAACCTGAATTAGTGGAATGTCATGAAGGGGTGGAGTAGGGGGCAGTAGATGGAGAATAAGTTTGAATAATCAAGGATTTTAGATAACTGAAGGAATTTTCAATATAATTAATAATGTTGGGAAACAAAGTTGTTTCATATGACAAGGCATTGTAGGTAGTCTAAGTTCTGCTATATATATAGCATTTTATTATTGTAGTTCCACAACAACCAAGTGTCATGGTTGTGGGGAATAAAAATAGTTTTTTCCTTTTTTGATCCTGTGATTGCCATCCTTGTGGCAAACACACACAAAGCATGAGCCAAGGCGCTATGGCCAGGGGTTGTAATAAACTTGTATCCTCTGTGGATCAGCACAGAGGGGAACCTGTAATGCACATTCACCTGTGGATTACAATCTCTCTGAGCTGTGATGAGTAAGGGATCTGATACCCAATATATTGTGTATTTAGGCTTCCAGCTATAACCCCATGGAATTCAAATGGGTTCTTTCAATTGATTTTAGTGGTTTTTGGATCAGGCCCAGAGTGGACAGACCTAAAAATGGACATAGCAGGAGGAAAGGAAGAATTCTGATAGTTCTCAGTTGACTTAATTCCAATTTCCTTATTTGTGTTGAGTAGCTCCTTATTCCACTCATCTTCCCAATGAAGAAATGGGACCATTTGTTGCAGTAGATGTTCCTCCATTTGAGTAGAGGAATAGGAATTAGTCTCAGTGTTAGAAAAGGAATGTGAAAATCTCATTTAACTCATGGAACAAAAAAAGTAAGATATTAGAACATTGTGGCCTTTATTATGTATGACAGTTGTCATTAAACATTACGTCTAAAATGTAATTTTGATGTCTCCAACATTTGTGTTTGGGTCTGGGAATTTGGTTCAGGCCCATATCTATATAAGTGTATTTAGATACATTTATGGGAAAAATCAACAAATCATCCTATTTTTAGATACTTGGGAATTTAATACAGTATGTCTGTATTCTAAGAGATAAGTGAATAAACATGAAATTCTGAAAGAACAAACTGAATAAAGCTGACTGGACTCACTTATGGTTCAGTAACAGAAAACTAAAGTTGCAGGGACAGAAGCAGAAGTTTATGGCCATAATATCTGCAAAATTGGCCTCCTTCAGGCTGGGGGAGGGGGGGGGAAGAAAAGTGAGCATTGCTGGAAAGTAGGAAAAAAGCATAGATTTCCCCTCTACCCCACCCCACCCCTTCTCATTTCAGTAAAATAGAACTGCTACAAATCACACCAGGACATGCAGATACATGCACCCCACCACAGGCAAATTGTTAAATATAAATTGCCCTTAACCTGAACCGAGTGCAGGTTCTGACTTTTTAGTAACCTATCCATCTCCCCACATCTTTTCTGGGATGGGGAATTCTCCACTTCAGAGCCTCTAACTCTTGCAGCGCAATGCCTCATTTACATAGAAGTCCTCACGTGGTCTATTTGCAGGTGCCATAAGCATGCACATTTCTAAGCCTTACATAACTCCTTTAGGAAAGGAGCTGCAGAAGAACCGTACCCAGGTGAAACTGCAGGAGGAATTTAAGTAGTTGCAAAAAGTGTAGTGGAATCTTCAATACTGGGAGTGGGAAAGGCGTGGGTTTGCCATCTCTACAATATGTTCTGGAGCAAGTCAATCAATTTCATTTCTTTTATACTGTGTAATTTATGGACTCAAGCTATGAGAGAACCATTAGCCAGCATTCCCTTCCTCAATTAACATCAGGAAGACCAACAGGCAGTAATGAAAACTTAGGCAGATATGGGATTGTTGAGCTCACAATGGCTGCAGGATTGGTCTGCACACAAGAGCTGTTTTAGGTGTGTGATTCAATGCTCTGTAGTGTGCATTCAGACAGATGATTTAAAAAGCACTCTATAAATGTCAATTCAATAGTCCCATTCTTGCTAAGAACTGACAAGCTTTTACACATGGTTTCATCAAGAAGGCTTGATGTTAACCCCAACCTACTGGGGACTGTCTTAGTCTCTGGCATACAAGCAATTTATCAAGGGTTTTCATGTGTGTATATAGTAGTTGTGGGCACCGGGGGGACTAAAATAAGAACAGCTCTGAACTTTTGTGAAGCAAAACCAGATGAACTGGATTATAAAGTGGTGAATTTTTCAAATTCAATGTACTTGTCTTCTGCTTAACACAATTTCTTATCAGAAATGTGAAGTCTAAATAAACTAGCTTTTATAACCAAAAGCTGTTTGATGGCCATGATTCCCTTAGGAATAATTGATTCAGTATGTCTCATTAGTATGCCGCTCATTTTAGCATAAAAGAGGCCTAACTGTGTTTACTTCCACGTAGCTGCATTAACACCGGAGCTTGTTTGTTATTTTTGGTGACGATAATGCTCATAGTGGATTGCATTAAAGGAACTTTAAAAATAAAGTCAGTGAGAACTAAGGAGTTTCAGCACCTTCCATGATTCTACCCAGAATCCTGAGCTATCTTAAAATGGGCCATATGCAAAGTTAGGAGTTTTTTGTATCAACTAAAATTAGAATATGTGGCTTTAAAAAAATAAGTTGTAATTTTTTATGGATTTTGCTATTTTGAGATTGATGCTTATACCATAGCTGCTAGGAACAGTGAAGCCTCAAAATACAATAAAACATATCTATTTTGCATCTTTGCTTTAAAAAACATGCTTAAGATTCAAGTTATGGACAGGTAACAAACATACACTTTATAAACCCACGGTCTCTGGTCTGGCACACCACCTTCTCCTACAACATCTCATCTCATATACCACACAACTTTTAGGTGAGAGAAATTCTTCATGGAATTCTCAAGCTTTTTTTTTTTTTCCCCCCTCCCCATTCATGCTCAAGTTACTCTTAGGAAGCAATCTGCACCACGTCACCATGCACCTTTTAAAAGTGGGTATGACAGCCGGGGTGCAATCCAGACCAGTGAGGGGCTGTGTCACCACTTGTCCTGCAACCTGGAGTGCCTTCCTATGCTTTTCTGCTGTACCTCCTACCCTGGGCTACTCACGAACAACTGAACAGCATGGAGGTCACACCCTGACTGTCTGTATAGACATAGCTCTGACTCCAGCAGCCTGTCAACAAACACCAGTTGCACTCTGGCTTCCAGCAGCCTTGGTTAGTACTTACAGGGTGAACCCAAACCACTCCCAGTCCTGGACTTCCTCCCAGAAGCCTGTTGTTTGCACTGTCAAGCCTTCTTCTGGACGGTGCAGATACTAGGTCTATTGCTCCTTTAAGGGGATCGACATACAACAGTCTGCTACCTTAAAAAGGGAGTTACCCAAACAATTCACAACACTAGATTAGTTTCAATTAAAGAAAACAAGTTTATTTAACTACAGAGAGCTAGATTTTAAGTACAAGTAAGGAGGCATTAAAGTCAGAAATGTTTACAAGAAAAATTAAGATTAAAAAACTTAAGCTAGCGTTGGTTCAGAGTGAAGGCCATTACCATGTTTTCAGTACATTGTTGACCAAACTCTCAGGCCAGGATCTCCTCCCAAAGTCTTTGTCTTCTTAGGAGACAAAAAGAGATGGGTACAGAGTGATAATTTGGCATATCTTTGCCTCTCACATTTATAGTTCAGTCACCCTTTGAAATGCATTTTCCTGAGAGTGACCCCTAGATAAGAGTAATGAGACCTGGGTGTGGTGGGGGAGAGGTTTTTTGCTGTTTGTTAAGATGCCCATCTATTTGCTCCTGCCCCCTTCCTTGCCAAAGAATGGCCACTTGATAGGTGATGGTACATCAGCTTTGACACCTGGCTAAAGGCATCAGCTTGTCCTTTGTCTTTGAGAAACAGTTTACCAACTCCCAGCCTTGTCTGGTAAACACACTTCAGTCGTGATTTCAGCATAGGTTAATATCTTTGTCTAATGTTGCTACATATACTTCTCCATGACATTAATGACCAAGTTGTTGTTGTTCAAATGATACCTTACAAGGCATATTTTGTACAAAGATTATTACAATAGTGTGAATACAGGGGTGCATTTTGTCAGACTGGGTCACAAGAGTTTTCCTACTTTCTACTGACAATCTCTCTATACAACCAAAGACAACCATAGATCATTTTTAAGAAGGCTTTGTGGTAGTCCTTTATATTTAAAAAAAAAAAAATCACGGCACAAATAGAGTTCTAACTCGTTCTGTATCTCATGATTCCACATTAGTTCCTAAATATTCAATATTTTTACTGAATTTTATGTTGTAGAAACTGCCAAATTGCTACATGTTGCTAATGTGCATTGCCCATTACACTGCATATGATCTAGAAGTGGTCTTCTGGTTGTACTGAATACATTTGGGGATGCATTAGGGTAGTCTTTGACAGGAGGTTTTCTAATAAAATGGCCTCTTGAGGCTTGATCCTGCTTCTGTTGAAGTCCATTGGGAGTTTTGCCATTGACTTCAGTGGAAGCAGAATTAGACCCTTATTCATATCTGATAGTATTTGGATAGATTGCCGTCGTCGTCATAGCAAAGGGAGAGAAGGAGGAGCAATTGGATTACGAAGTGAAGAATGAGGTTCACAACACATCCAAGGAAGTAACTACATTTGATCCCCCAAACCTAAATCTCTGTGGTTCACCTGATGTAGAATCTGGAAGTCTGGATTGTAGTGTTGTGGTTGTGGCAGTGTCAAGAATGTCTCCAGTAAAAATTAAGCTGTCTCCTTCACTGGTCAAAACTGCATTTGCAGATCAGAAGTAAGGAGGGATGGATGTTCATTTAATAATCTCTCTTTTCCAAAAAAAAGAGAGAAGACATTATTTTTCAGTTTGATACAATCCTCTGTAGATGGACATGGGTTCTGAATGAGAATGATTGTATGTTTATTATACACTACTACTTCTGTCTGAGTCTAGGTAGAAAGTCAAAACCTCTGATCAGGAGTAGCACATAAGCATTGAGTGTCTGTAATAAGTGCCTGCCTGAACCTTCAGAACTAGGTTTAAAGGACGCTGCTATGGAATCCTTTAGCTTCTTTCTGCTCCTAGACTACAGTAACTCCTCACTTAGTTGTCCCGATTAACGTTGTTACATTGCTGATCAATTAGGGAACATGTTCATTTAAAGTTGTGCAATGATCCCTTCCAAGATCATTTGGCAGGTGCCTGCTTTGTCCACTGCTTGCAAGCAGAGTAGCCTCTTACAGCTAGCTGATGGGGACTTGTAACCAGGGTGGACCAGCAGCCCCCCCTATGAGCTCCTCAATCCCCTAAGTTATCTGTGCTGCAGCCTCCCAGCAGGCTATCAATCAACAGTTCAGCTCTCCCTCCCCCCACTGCCACATGCTGCTCCTGCCCTTTGCCTTGGAGCTGCTCCCAGAGACTCCTGCTTGCTGTGCAGGGGGGAAGGGGCTGATGTTAGGGTGTCCCCCTGCTCCTGCAGCCCGCTTACCCCTTCTCCCTATAGAGCAGGGAGGGGACATGGACAGACAGAGAGAGCTTGGGGCAGTAACTGCTGTCTCAACGTCTTGATCCACTTAAAAAGACAGTGCCTTTAAGAGTGGATCAGCTTACTTAAAGGCAGCATGCACATCTCCCTCTCCCTCTCCCACACACAAGGTCTGTGTGTTTGTCTGCTATGCTGTCTCCCCTCCCTCCCTGTTTGTGCTGCCTGATGAGAGGCTACATTAAAAATGTGTTAACCCTTGAGGGCTCAGCTGTGTGCTAGTTCATCATTTAGCAGCAGGGCATTCCCTGGGAAATATCCCTCCTTCTTCCACCCTCTAACTTCACCACCTCAACCAAGCTTCACAATCATCATAGCTGTGAACAGTATTAAATTGTTTGTTTAAAACCTATACTGTGTATCTATATAATATAGTTTGTTTGGTCTGGTGAGAATTTCCCTGGAACCTAACCTATTTACACTATGGGAAAATTGGATTAGCCTAACATCCTTTCGCTTAAAGTCACATTTTCCAGGAACATAACTACAACATTAAGCAACTCTCTAGTTTAACCCCCCCCTTCCCCTCCAAAAAACCCTGCATTTTACATACTGTGGTTGTCTTAACTAAGTGCATTATAAACTTGTACGTCCTAAATTTGTCTCTCTCTACATATGAGAGAGGGCAACTTTTTATCCAAAAGGACCCTGAGGCACTTTATAAAATATATAGAAGTGAACTGTATTTCTCCATCACTGCAACACTGCTAGAAAGCAACAGTTCAACAGTGTGCAACAATTTTGATAGGAAATGAGAATAATACCATATAGGATAGAAACTGGAGGAGGAATGTAATTCAATTATAATTTTTCTAGTAAACTTGTGTTGACATCCTTAATCTTTTTTATTTTTAATAAAATTTTTGGTGGGTTCTTTTGAACATGGGAATATTGAGCTCTACTTAAGAAGGCAACTATGCATGTTTTTAAGTCTCATTGGAGTCAAAGGTCCTTAACTTTAAGCCTGGGCTTAAGTCCACGCTCAAGTGCTTTCATCACCTGGGCCCTGAAAAAGCAGGGAAAAATAATTTAAAAACAAAATAGATAGCTGTGTACTGTGATAGATTTAAAAACACTTTTTCACCCCCACAGATAAGCATTCTCTAAGCCATTCAAATATTTTGTATCATGTACCCCTTTGTTCTGCCATCATCAGTGACTTTTGTAACAGGAATTAAAGGTTCACCTGCCCTCTTGAAACTTGCTGGGCCATCCAGCCTTCCTCTCTTCAGCCATCTGTTTCTTTTGCTTCGGACAGGAAGTTGCTCCATCCTCGCAGTAAAATGAGGGAACTGCCTGCGCATCAATGTCTAGCCCTATAAATGAAGCTGGATTTCCAATTCCAGCTGCACATCTACAAACCACTTTACAGACTTGCAGTTCTCTGTCTGTCTTGCACTGCGATGCCAGGCTGGAGGAGAAGCCTTATTCTCTGTCTGCAGAGAATGCAGCATGGAAGTGAGGCTGGAGAGGAATACTACTAAGTGGAGATTCTAATGCTTTGTAATCTTGGGGCAGCAATGGGAAAAGAGGATCCAGTGTTCCCTTTTTTTTTTTTTTATCCATGGATGATTCAACCAACTCCATATCTCTCTTCCAAAACCTTTGCCTACTGAGTATTAAAAATATAATTCTGATAGAGCTTTCTTGAAAAAATGGGGGCAGCACAAAATTTCTTCCAATCAAATGATCTTTCCAAAGAAATCCTTGGTAAAGCCCAATTCCAATCTCCGTTACACTGGTGTAAATCCAGAGGAACTCTAACTCCTGTTAGACTAGTCTTCCTAAAATCAGTACCTGGCCTAAAAATGTAGCTTTACACTGTTGAAGTGCACATGTTAAGTGGCAGTTAATGACAGGATGATATCAAATGGCTGGAAACTTAACTAAGATCATCATTAAGCATGATTTGATTTTCTTTTAAAGAAATCTTTGGAGTACTGAGGCAGGCAGAGAAGCACATGCTACCTTTCACTGTGGCTGTTTCTTTCCAAAGATGCTGTTTTCTAACCTCCGTGTTTAAACCCTCTTTTACATTCCTCCAATGACATCCTCAGGGTGATGTTATGAGCTGTATCTATAGCAGTGGCACTGCCTGTGACATGATTCTGTCTATATCCCACTGTTTGATAGAATTATTTTTATACCAGAAGGTTCATGGCTGCATCCCCACAAGATGGCAGGAATCTGGGTCCTATAGAATGTTCCTTGGCCTCTTTCAATGGAATGCTTTTGGGAATTTACTAGCCCTAGTACAATGCCTCTGAACTGCTATTAGGGCATAAAAAATATAAATGGCTAAGAAGTGATAAATTATATATTGAACTTGAAATGGGTACATGGGCAAGATTGCAGTGAACTGAAAAGTAGCAGATTCTGTTCTGGGAATCTGAGCAAACTAACCTGAGGTTGTCTTTAGCTTTTGAGGCTGGAAATTCCTTTTAAAATACATGCAGTGCACTTAAACCCACAAAAGCCCTACTTAATTTTTTTTTTCTGTTGCCATGTCAGTTTTATCAGCAATTGTTGACATGGGTTTTGATGGCTAGTGCATAAAGTCCAAGTATTCTGCACAATTTCTGCTTATGGAGGGTTTCATTCTTGATGCTCAGTAAAGAGGAGGTAGACTGGCCTAATTAATCAGACTGTGGCTCCACATGTGTGATGTGATTCCTTGATGCACAGAAATGGTTAAATCAGGGTATTTGCCAGAGAAATACCCAGAGGTGAAAGTAAGCGGAGGCTGGTAGGGAGGACCAGTAAGAAAAGGAAACTGCCTGAGGGAGGGAGAAGCCTGCCCCCTGCATAAGAATAGTTTAAACTCAGCTGTTCCCTGAGTGGTTCAGCCCTTGGGTTAGGAGTGGTTTCTGGCATCCTTGTTAATTTCACTCACAGTAGCTGAGAGGAATGGGGAGGATGTGTCTGCCCCTGGGATGAAGGGATCTCTCCAGTACTAATATACACAACAAGCATTTGGCTGCACAGCTTAAATCCAGAGCTAATAAAAGCAGGTGGAAGGGGAAAACTCAATATCACATTGGTTTCTCATCTCCTCCCTCCCCCTCCTCCAGCCAGGCTGCAGACAAGGCTCTGCATTCCTCCCCCACCCACACAGCAGGGGTTCTTCTCTAGGGTCTAGCTTGCAGTAGGGACACTGGCTGAGATGCCGCCTGCTGCTGCCTGCATAAGAATAGTTTAAATTCAGCTGTTCCCTGTGCAGTTCAGCCCCCACGGTTAGACGTTCCTGGCATCCTTGTTAATATCACTCCCAGTTTGGGGGGCAGGGGGAGAGGGTGTGTGTGTGACCATGGCAGGGGCAGTTCTTTTCTGCCCCCGGGATGAGGGGATCTCCTAAACAGAATCAAAATCAGGAACCATTTCCAAGTTCAGATCTATCCCATTCTCTCCCCAGCAGAAGATCATGGTTGTGATGTCCAAATTGCTTGCAGATCCTCTTTGAAATGTTACTGAACCACACAGGGAACAGCTGAGTTTAAACTGTTCTTACACAGGAAGCAGGCTTCTCCCTCCCTCAGCTAGTCTCCCTGCTGCAAGCTAGAAGGAAGCCCCTGCAGCTGCTGCTCAGTGTCAGGCAGGGAGAAAGCATGGAGCCTAGTGTCAGCAGCCTGGCTGGAGGAAGAGAGAAGACACGGAGAAAAATGTGACAGTGAGTTTTCACTTTTTCAGGCTTATTCCAATAGTAAAGTTTTATTACTGATAGTAGCAATAGTAACTTTATTTTCTCTATCTATGTCATGCAATGGGAGGGATCCATGAAGTACATAGGAGAGATGAGTTGCTTGTGATTGGACCATATGGGTAAGAAATGTAAATTACTTTCACCCCTGCCCAAACCCCAGGGATCCCAGCTGCCTCTGCAGCTGGTAGCTCCAGGGGTGATTTAAAAGGTCCAGCTCCTAGCTTCAGCTGAATCCCTGAGCCCTTTAAATCCCAGGGCTTTTAAATCAAGATTTAAAGGTCCCACCTCTTCCAATAGAGGACATGCCTCTTCTGATTGAGGCCCCTTCCCCCTCTGCAGGACTCTGGAGTACTGGCAAGTCCTTTAAATTACTTTCATCCCTGGAAATACCATGCCCACAGGATTACCTGTCATCCTCAACCATTCTTGCCAGCATGAGAACTGGCAACTATTATTTGGTTCAAGAACTTGCTGTTAACCTGTATATGTTTTTACATTATAAAACATTTTAGAAATGAAGGACTTTTCATAGTATATCAAATCATTGGTCAGTCTAGTTTGGGACCCTCTCTACGTCTGAAGTAAATAGCTGATCACTTAGAAGAACATGCCCCTCTGTTTCCCCCTTCCCTTCCAACATCTATGCACCCTGAAATTTAAAGTGGCTAGGTATATTGTTTGAGTCTTGATCTGCTCATTTATTATAGCCTATGTAAACATTTTCTCAATTAGATATTTTTGTAGCACATTTTGGGAAGAGGAAGGAATTATGTTTGGTGTCAAAGCAGCTGGTGTGTTTGTGTGTGGTGTGTTTGTTTTTTTAACACCTACTGTTGAGATTATCAAGTAAAACTTACCTAGAAAAAAGGGGTCCACCTGTTGGGAAGAAAAAGGGCCAGCTGTAGGTGGTCAAAAACACATTCCTGGTTTCCATCTGCATCAACAGCCTGGAGGTTAATCACCCCCTTTGGTAACTTGCTTGCTCTCAGTACAGTAGATGGCAGTACAGGCCGGTTAGATCCGCACAGCACAGCACTTTTAGCAGAATTGACTCTACATAAATGAGAACATTTCTACCTTCCCATAACCCATCCTCTCTCTCAAACTGCTACATTTATGAGAGATAAATGGCATTGATCTTCTATTTCCATAGTCCTACAGAAATAAAATAATGCTGGAAATAGGGCAAAAGAAGAACTCAAAAATGTGAGCTGGACTAACTAGTTCAGATGATGGGCTACGGTAGCTTTACTATAGGTTGCCACTGCCAGTTCAGCATGGGTCAATAGGGGCTAAAAGTCATTACCCTCTAATGGTGATTTGGTAGCCTATGTGAAATGAGCCAGTGATCGGAAAACAAGTGCTTACATCTCCAATCACCCCCATAATTGGCAGCAACTGACACTGGCAGTCTCTGCAGCAAGGCTAAGGACCAAAGAAACATGGAAACTGAATTTCTGTTTCCCCCAGGGGTCACCCCTCTAGAGCAGAAATGAGGCACATCAGTGATACAGTTTGTGGGAAGCTAGCACTGCTCCTGCCTGAACTATTCCTTTTCTGTCTTTGGATTGGAGCACTCCAATCTCCAGGACTGTCACTCCAGCACTAAATTGGCTTAAAATAAAAATCCAGAGGCACAAAAAATGTCTGTGTAGCTGGCTGGCAAAGAAAATTCAAAGTAAGATTATTAATACCTCCCCTAGGAATTGAAGTAAGGAGCGAAACTGAACCAGGCTTTATGCCCCTGGGGAGCTTACAAGTGTATGTTGCATGCTATCACCAGCCCAATACAGAGGAGCAGAATGAGACAGAATTGTGATATTTCTGAGGAGATGAAAATTACATTGGGTTAAGGTCCATGCTGGATCAATGTCAAGAAATGACTCTGTTAAACTAAGGATCCACAAAGACTTTGAAGTCCAATATTTTGCAGAACATCAGAGCAGGATATTATGTGAGTGTCAGTAGAAGGCTGGGGATAATCTCAGTTCTCTCACTCCATCATAACACTTTGTTTTCACTCGAGTTGGGTTGTGAGGCATTAGAACATGTAATCAGGATGATGGGATTTCTGTTTTGCTTCCCAGCCCCCTCAACACACACCCCACTTCCAATATGATTTCAGTCATTCTCTTGAGAGCTAACTTCAAGCTACCCCTCCCTATTTTGAAAAGATTTGATCTGTTCATATAAAATTCTAACCATTAGTGAGATACTGAGAACTAAAATCGATGTCAGAATGAAAGGGGTGCAGAAGTACTGACAGATCAGTGCATATAGTTTCCAGACTAGTATATTTGTCAAACCACTTCTGGACTGGCAGTCAGAAAAAGGAAAGTACATTAGTGGATTGGGGTGTAGGATAGCTCAGTGGTTTGAGCATTGGCCTGCTAAACCCAGGATTGTGAGTTCAATTCTTGAGGGGGCCACTTAGGGATCTGGGGCAAAATCACTACTTGGTCCTGCTAGTGAAGGCAGGGGGCTGGACTCTATGACCTTTTGGGGTCCCTTCCAGTTCTATGAGATAGGTATATCTCCATATATAAACCCCAGGCTACAGAGTGTGTGTGTCTGTCTCTCTCTCACTGGCTTAATGACTATTTATCCAAAGTGGAACAGTCAGCAGGTGCATGCACATGACAGACTCCAGAGCCTGGTGGTAAGGGCACCTGCCTGGGAGATGGGAAACCTAGGGACCATCCCCCTGAGTCAATCATTCTTGAATTCATCATCCACAGTGGAACAGCTTCAACAGAAGAGTCACTGAGAGCCCCACATCAGAACATCCCACAGGACAGTGGTTAAAGCACTCTCGTGAGAGGATTTGAGCAGGGTCTCCCACTCAGGCAGAAGGGGAAATTAACCTGGCTCTCCCTCATCCCAGGTGAGCGCTCTAATCACTGGGCTAAAAGTTATAAGGTGGGTGGCACCATCTCCTTCTCCTGCCGTTGTGCACAGATGCCAAAACTCATTTGTACAAGCAATTTCTGAGGCACTTGAGCCCCCTGCCTCCAGGAGACAGGTGCCTGTTCGTGGATACCTAGGCAGAGATAGGTGCCTCCCTGCAGTTCTGGCTCAGGTGCTTATCTCCAAGAGAGGGGTGAGGCTTAAGACACTGTTCTCTTGTCAGCATCTCCCATGGCTAGCTTAGGCAGTTCCCTGTCTAGAGTGGTGGCTTTTGTGGATTGCATTCTAAGGCCCCTATCTCTCTCTGTTCTTTGTATAGGGAGCTTAAGCACTTAACTCTGGTGCTGGGGATCACAGTGGTGTCCTTGTGATTCTTCTTCAGCGTTGTGATGCCTATGTCCTTTTGTGGATCTGAGACAAAATGTTTTAATATCTGCTGTTAATGGAGGTGGTTGCCTTTATATAAGATACAAGATTTGAAGTTGTTTACTGTGAAGTGTATGGTAAATACACCAATCATTATAACTTCAATAGCTCGGTAGGCAGAGTGGTCAGGGTGTCCATTGTCCTCACCACTGAGTTTTTAATGACATCTCAGGAAGGAGTCTGTATGTTCTCAGCATGGCAGGCCTGGCTGTTGTTAGTAAGGAGGCCTAGGAGCAGCTGCGAATTGTCACCATGTGAAAGTGTCACAGGCATAAGAACGCTCCCAGAAGATGATAGAGATCCAGCTGAGGAACTTCTTTACTTGCAAGGCTGGCAGCCAAGAGACAGGTGCCAATTGGGAGAATGGCTCAACAGGTGTAGAACTGTAGACAAACTCAGCAAGGGTTTATTCCCCCTCAAGTGAAAATGTTTATAAAGCTGAGATCAAACCAAAAAAAATCACATACTAATTGGAAACTCTCCTTGAGAGAGGTTCAGCCAAGTCCTAGAGCTGAAGGCCAGAAGGGCCCACCAGATCTAGTGTGACCTCCTGTATATCACAAGCTACCAACACCACCTGGCATCTTCTCACTAAACCCAACAACCTATGACCTGAGTGTGTATGAGAAGTGAGCATTCCATAATGCCCCTCACTTTTGCAATTAGCTGACTTATAGAACTTTCCCTGAGCACCTGTCCAAGGAGAAGCTGAGTCGAGGTGAAACCCTTATGTACTAGGTAGCCATTAATGCCTCTGAACCTTGTAAAAATAGCATTCCCTCCAGCAATGCACATATAATTGTACAGGGAGCTTGACAACTGTGGTAAACCCATTTTTAGTTGTATGTTCTACTATGGATATAATTGCACCCTGCAGCAAGGGCCAAATGTGGACTGGTGTAAGCAGGTGCAACTTCTCTCCTGTCACCATGTCTGAATGTACAGTTGAGGGTGGATAGGAGTTAATGGAGAAGAAAGAAGGGGGATATTGAAAGGATTGCTGGGGAGGAGAGACAGGGATATTGGAGATAACATCCGATCTGTAAGAATGAAAAAATATCCAGAATTTTACCAGAAGTTGTTTTTTTTTCTCTCCTCAAAGAGCTTCCATCCCACTACAAGAAAACATGAGGTTTTCAAAAGACAAATGAATGCTAATACCACTATTACCTATTCCAAGGAAAGATTGAAGTAGCCCTTAAACATACTACGGGCTGAACTCAGGCTGGTTTAGCAACACACAAAGTTGTGCAGTAGCTCTGCTGTACTGTGAGGAAGATGTCAACTAGCAACCTTGTGACTGTTCCAAACAGAAAAACAACTGGACCAGTAGCTGTTGTCCCCTACGTTATATAATTACAAGCAAATGTTAATGGTGTTAAGCAATTGTGTCAGCAACTAGTGCTTCAAGCACTTTGCTGACTACTTGGAATAGGAGACTTCATAGACTAACATGGTCAGTCACCACAGTGTATTGAATTACTAGAATCTGCCTCAGCAGACCTGAAATCAATACACAGCAGCTACAGTGGAGCTGTGTGCACAACACTATTATAAACAATACAATGCTAGCAGGAAAAAGGCCAGTCCTCTCCGGCTTGCTTAAACACTGATGTTTTTGAGTAAGCATTGACCAAGACACGGGCTCCTCTGGCTCTGCCTTGCTCTCTGCCATAGTCCTAAAGGCCCATAACCTTTAGCGCCAGTGAATAACTGGAAGTAAGAAGTGTGGAACTCCTGCAATGCTGTACTGCAGTCGTCAGCTGTCGGGGGACAAGATTACATTGAAGTGGGAAACAGCATTGCAGAACAAATCCTGTTAAGACTCTCTAATAGATCTCAGGGTGTTATCCTGATGGAATGGCTCCAAACAGCTGTGCCACTGTAAGGTCTGTAGTGTAGACATAGCATGTCTGTAGACCTGTTTGAAGACACCATCAGCCCTGGCCACAAGTGCTGATCGACTACAGACAGGCCGTGTGATAATGAGAAGAGGCTGAGCTGACAGTTTTTTTTTTCAGAAATAAGCAAAGATATCTTGCGTGTTTTTTTGTTTTTTTACCAATCAACCCACTCTGACTTTCACTCTGTCTTGACTCTGGTTGGCAGGCAGACTTGTTGCTTTAACAGTAAGAACCTTTTTGAGTCCTTATCTTGCAAGACCCTCATGGCACAGACACACTGGAGAATAACCATGAACTGACCTTAGCCCTTTGCTGCTCATGCTGTAGTTCTCCTGTACAGCAGGGATGGTGTGTGTGTGTGAGAGAGAAATAACATACCTCTTGCTGAAGGCAACTTAACTGTTGCTGTGCCCTCTGGAAACACAGCAGGCAAATGGATATGTTTCCACTTCCATCCTGTAGGAACAAAGGGGGGTAATTATTATATCCTGATTCAATTGCTTGGGGATGCATTTCTTAAACACAGTGTTTCCTGAGGTTTTTTTTGTGGGTACTTGTGAACAAAGCTTATACTTGTGCATAAACTCTTGGTAATGTAAGATGATTCTGTACTTTATACAAGTATCTTGGACGGATAAGGTTTTCTCAGCCACAGTAGAAAGGCACAAAAAGAAGCTTTTTTTTTTTTTTTAAACCAAATCTGCAATAGGAGTATCTTCATGAAACTACTCTTTAAAATTCCAGCAAACCCTATATGGATTCCTCAGCAGTGTTTGCAACCAAGCACTGCAGCAGTGTGATTGTGTATGAGAACTAAGAATGAAACATAGGCTTTGTCTACACTTAACTTACACCAGCATAGCTCTGTTGGTCAGGGCTGTGAAAAATCCTCACTCCCTACTGACACAGCTATGCCAACAAAACCAGTGTAGATGCAGCTATGTTGACAGACTCAGGGAGGTAGTGTTGCATGGGCCCTTTCTAAAGACACCATAATAGAGGCCCGACTTCAATGTATATCCCAAATTAAGAAACAAAGTAAAAGAACTAAAAAAGAGCCACTGTGGCTTAACAACCATGTAAAAGAAGCAGTGAGAGAGAAAGACTTCCTTCAAAAAGTTCAAGTCAAATCCTAGTGAGGCAAATAGAAAGGAGCACAAACGCTGCCAGCTTAAGTGCAAGAGTGTAATAAGAAAACCCAAAGAGGAGTTTGAAGAACAGCTAGCCAAAAACTCCAAAGGTAATAACAAAATGTTTTTAAGTACATCAGAAGCAGGAAGCCTGCTAAACAACCAGTGGGGCCCCTTGACAATCCAAATACAAAAGGAGCACTTAAAGACGATAAAGTCATTGCGGAGAAACTAAATGGATTCTTTGCTTCAGTCTTCACGGCTGAGGATGTTAGGGAGATTCCCAAACCTGAGCCGGCTTTTGTAGGTGACAAATCTGAGGAACTGTCACAGATTGAAATGTCACTAGAGAAGGTTTTGGAATTAATTGATAAACTCAATATTAACAAGTCACCGGGAGCAGATGGCATTCACCCAAGAGTTCTGAAAGAACTCAAATGTGAAGTTGCAGAACTATTAACTATGGTTTGTAACCTGTCCTTTAAATCGGCTCCAGTACCCAATGACTGGAAGATAGCTAATGTAACGCCAATATTTAAAAAGGGCTCTAGAGGTGATCCCGGCAATTACAGACCGGTAAGTCTAACGTCAGTACCAGACAAATTAGTCGAAACAATAGTAAAGAATAAAATTGTCAGACACATAGAAAAACAAACTGTTGAGCAATAGTCCACATGGTTTCTCTAAAGGGAAATTGTGTCTTACTAATCTATTAGAGTTCTTTGAAGGGGTCAACAAACACGTGGACAAGGGGGATCCAGTGGATATAGTGTACTTAGATTTCCAGAAAGCCTTTGACAAGGTCCCTCACCAAAGGCTCTTACGTAAATTAAGCTGTCATGGGATAAAAGGGAAGGTCCTTTCATGGATTGAGAACTGGCTAAAAGACAGGGAACAAAGGGTAGGAATTAATGGTAAATTCTCAGAATGGAGAGGAGTAACTAGTGGTGTTCCCCAAGGGTCAGTCCTAGGACCAAACCTATTCAATTTATTCATAAATGATTTGGAGAAAGGAGTAAACAGTGAGGCGGCCAAGTTTGCCGATGATACTAAACTACTCAAGATAGTTAAGACCAAAGCAGATTGTGAAGAACTTCAAAAAGATCTCACAAAACTAAGTGATTGGGCAACAAAATGCCAAATGAAATTTAATGTGGATAAATGTAAGTAATGCACATTGGAAAAAAATAACCCCAACTATACATACAATATGATGGGGGGATAATTTAGCTACAACGAGTCAGGAAAAAGATCTTGGAGTCATCGTGGATAGTTCTCTGAAGATGTCCACGCAGTGCACAGAGGCGATCAAAAAAAGCAAACAGGGTGTTAGGAATCATTAAAAAGGGGATGGAGAATAAGACTGAGAATATATTATTGCCCTTATATAAATCCATGGTGCGCCCACATCTCGAATACTGTGTACAGATGTGGTCTCCTCACCTCAAAAAAGATATTCTTAGCACTAGAAAAGGGCAACTAAAATGATTTGGGGTTTGGAGAGAGTTCCATATGAGGAAAGATTAAAGAGGCTAGGCCTCTTCAGCTTGGAAAAGAGGAGACTGAGGGGGGATATGATAGAGGTATATAAAATCATGAGTGATGTAGAGAAAGTGGATAAGGAAAAGTTATTCACTTATTCCCATAATACAAGAACTAGGTCTCCAAATGAAGTTAATAGGCAGCAGGTTTAAAACAAAAGGAAGTTCTTCTTCACACAGTCAACTTGTGGAACTCCTTCCCTGAGGAGGTTGTGAAGGCTGGGACTATAACAATGTTTAAAAGGGAACTGGATAAATTCATGGTGGCTAAGTCCATAAATGGCTATTAGCCAGGAAGAGTAAAGAATGGTGTCCCTAGCCTCTGTTCACCAGAGGATGGAGATGGAGAGAGATCATTTGATCATTGCCTGTTAGGTTCACTCCCTTTGGGGCACCTGGCATTGGCCACTGTCGGTAGACAGATACTGGGTTAGATGGACCTTTGGTCTGACCCGGTGTGACTGTTATGTTCCTACACTGGCAGCAAAGCTCCCTCACTTGGTGTAAACTGCATCTATACTGGGGAGCTCCACCGGAACAGAGTCTGCAGCATAGACATAGCCCCACTCTACACAAATGTGAAACTGACCAGTGTATTGTCCATACTGAGTGAAGTGCAAAATGTAAATAAGCTGCACCAGTAAGTAAACTTTGTATCAATCTTGCATGTTGTCAGTAACAGAACGAAGGTGATGTGATTTTTAACCTCGTAGTATTACCTTTCAAGGTATGTGATTTACACAGTGAATGTGAATCACTGCTTTAGATGAACCAGTTGTGTTCCCCCACCCACCCCCAAGGCACAGACTCACATAGGAGGGAGTTGTAACAGTAGCCACTGAAGTAAATTGATTCTGATCCCTTGTTACAGAACAGGGGTATTAACCTTTTGTAACCATGGCCCTCTAACACAGACACAGAATTTATTCTGAGACGAGCTTTGGAAGGTTTTGACAAAGAGGAAGGAGCTGGGAGCTACACTGTGGTGCCCCTTATCTGACCTCATATATGCTGACGACATCATACTCTTTGCTACCACTACTGATACAATGCAACAAATGTTGTAGTCTTTGAAAACAGCTAGTGAGGGATATGGACTATTTCTGAATGTGATGAAACAAAATGCATGTATGGTGACATGACTAACAAAAACAAGATGCGTGCAGACATCACGATTAATGGACAAGCTGTAGAGGTAGTACATGAATTTAATTATCTGGATCTCATATATCCAATCAAGGACGCTCTTCCAAAGAAATCAGAAGTAGGGATGACTTCTCAGATATGGGCTCCTTTAAGAAAGTGTGGGGAAAAAATACGGCATATTGAAATTGGTGAAAATCCTAATTTTTTTTCTGTAGTGACTTATGGATTTGAATCAATGGAAGTTAATGCTGCTGACAAGAAGAAAACTGAAGCTTTTGAAGGGTGGCGCTGGTGAAGACCCCTGAGTATCTCCTGGACAGAAAAGTATGATTGCTGATGTTTGAAATATTATGGGAGAGAAGCAGACCCTGATGTTGGAGATCAGCAGATGCAAACTTTTGTCACGTTATGTGTAGAAATGGAAATAACCTTGTGAAAGTTTATTATCAAAGGCGTGGTAGAGGGTCACTGTAGTAGGGAATGACCAGCAAGAAGATAGATGGATCATCTGCAGCTCACTGGAAGGTCAGTTGCTGAGTGCTTGAAGTTAGCAATCTTGAAGGCTTCTGAAAATTCTACTGTGATGTTTCCAATATTTGGACTTACTTACTTTTTTAACAATGACTCATTTTCATGTGGCTGGGGCCTGAAAATGAACATTTACTTAATAGAGCACAGTGGAGGCAGATTGCTGCATGACAAACTTCTGGAAAGATCCTGCTTTACTCAGACACAAAGCTTCCTGAAGCTGTGGGGAACATTATAGAGTGCTGGATTAGACAAGATGCAGAGTGCACTTCCTCTCCATCCCCACCCATGGCCTACTGAACTAGCCAATGAAGGAGAGGACTCTGTTGACTCTTAGTGAAATTTAAGTGCAAGGCCCAGATTACATCCAGCCCTTTGTGCAAGGACCTATGGCAGAAATGGTTGCTCATAGTCTCTTCCTCCTGTGCAGGTCTGGCCACAAACTATTCTGAAGTGAGTAACATTTTGTAAACAACTACTAAATATCTATTTATCAGCTTAGGTGCTTATGCCTCTCATCCCCATGGTATCTGAGCACCTCACAATCCTCAACACCTCTTGTGAGGTAGGACAGTGCCATTATCCATATTGTGCAGATAAGGAAACAAAGTACAGAGAGGCTGAGTTGTCCATCACCATGTAAGAAGTCTGCAGAAGCACAGAGATTTGAACCGAGATCTCCTAGGTGCCAGACTAATACCATACCCACTTGGCTATCCTTCCTTTTCTTTACAATAGTATCCCCACCAGGACTGGGGCTCTTTTTTATGCTACCCATGGTACAACCATAGAGTTAGGCAAGGTCCCTTCCCCCCAAAATCTAGTTTGTATTAGTATTTACATACAGCCATGTAAACCCACTTTAAAATCTGAGTTTTTATTGTGTTTACTGACAAGTTATACTTAAGTTATACTTGAATTATAGGTGGAATCAATTTTAAATACTAATTTACAGTGACAGCATAATTTACATGCAATATCTTGCCATCATTTTGTGTGCAAGACTCCTACTGAGAGTCAATGGGAAGTTTGCATCAAAACCCATGACCAGAGATGGCCCTATGTAAATGTTGTTTTTCCCTTGATCTATTTACAAAACACTGTTTGCTCTGCAAGAACTTTTAGTGAAAGAAAAAAATAAACTGAATAAATGAAATTAAGTCCAGTAGTGAGAGAGAATGAGTCTGGAAATAATTATCCAAGTATGTTTCCTTTCTGCAGAATTAAACAAAACTAAGCTAGTAACATTGTGCTGGCGTCGTTTCTAACTATGTTGTATGGCAGCAGCTCACTGAGTAAGGTAAAGCCTCCACATATAGATATCTAAGCCTGCTCCAAAATGAAATGCACGTTGGGTTGTTGCCTCAGCAGTCCCTCCCATTTCCCAGAAGGGCTGTCCAGGAACTCCATCAAGGGTGGGGTAACATGGCTTAGAGGACAGGGAAGTTTGCTTGGAGGGAATAGCAAAAAGTACTTATTTAAAACCAGTCAAGGAGAGGGGGTAGGAAGAATGCATCACCAATCACTAAGTTTGGATCAAACAGTCAGGCAAACAAGGGGAGGGATAGCTCAGTGGTTTGAGCATTGGCCTGCTAAACCCAGGGTTGTGAGCTCAATCTTTGAGTGGGCCACTTAGGGATCTGGGGCAAAAATTAGTCCTGCTAGTGAAGGCAAGGGGGCTGGACTCAATAACCTTTCAAGGTAACTTAAAGTTCTAGGAGACTGGTATATCACCAATTATTTCTTTCTTTCTCATGGAGCTCAGTGTGGGGGTGAAGGTCCTTGCAGGTTCAAAATTTAGGACAGAAGGGTACTGTTTAATTTGTGCCAGGGCTGAGCCCCGGCATCTCTGGGCTTTTTGAGTCATTTATGAAAGTGTGTTTAAAAAAAAAAAAATTGCTTGAGCCCCAGCACCTCTTTCATTACAAATAAAGAAGCATTGCAGAAGGAAACTCTCAACCCACATGGTCAGAGGTTAAAGGGGGACAGTGGGGGGAGCTCTCACTCCACTGCCTTTCTCGGGTGCTGGCAGCTCAGCTCCCACTCTTCACAGGCTGATGAAGTGAGGACCCCTCAAATGAGCTCCATTCTTATTGCTTGGAAGACCTCTTATGATGACATGCAAACACTACTGTCATCACTAACCTCACGCATAGGGCATGGAACAGAACTTCTGAAATGGACTGTAAAACCCCTTGAGTTCTGTCTTAAACTGCATTGGGCGAAGTTCTCTCCTCCATTACAGCTGTAAAATGCTGCTGTGTGCACGCTGCAATGCTTATAATCAACTTCACCTCTTAATCACTTACGGTTTGCCATATCCCAGCCCCACTGTCCTTGCCATTTAGACTGTAAGCTCTGCAGGGCCAGGCCCTTATGCACCTATTTGTCTTTAAAGCAACTAGCACACAGCTGGGGCTCTAGAAATACATTTCTTGCCCAAATGAAACAAGCAGCACGAGAAGCCTCACCTGACTGAGCCTCTCCTGGTGAGATTTTCACTAGAATTTTTCAAATGAGATTGGGTTGTTATCCCCCAAGCCAAACACCATGGAGCTTAGCTGAAATGGAGCTTTGATGTTTCCTCCATCACTAGCTTCAGCCCCTGTGAGTTCAACAACCCACTCCACTCGAGCAGCTGTGATATTGAACCAAACTGATCATCAGCTTCGTTTCCCCCCATTCAAGCAGCATAACTACCTATCTTAGATTGTGTCCTTCTGTCAGCCTCAGCGCCATGAACTTGGCTATAACTGTCAGCAAAACAGCTCGTACCACTATGAGGACTTCCAGGCTTTTGTGCTGTGTCTTGCAGTCTGCCTGGGTCCTCCTTTTAGCAAGGAGGGGAGCACTAGGCAAGCGTGAAGACACACGAGGACATATTCAGTACCATCAGCCACCGACATGAACTAGTCACCAGGTCCCAGTGCATGTCATCCAGGAGAAATCATTTGTCTGACAACAACCCTTGCAGTATGTTGTACCCAGCTGTAGTGTGCACTTACAAGTCAGTGCCCCGTTAGGCTCATATCAGTATCATCGCAGTATCCAAGCCGACCTTATTCCTTCAGCTAGGTATTCTGAAAATGCAGCACTGATTCTAGAGGCCATGTGGGCAGAACACAGCTCAAGAGATGTATCCAATCAGCACTTGTCAATTTCCATTTGCCTGAAAAATCAGTTGGTGGTGGTTGCCAGTGAAAGGATAGAACCTTCTACCACCAGGCTGGGGCACTGATTCAGTACTGACTCAGAGGGAAGATTTTTTTGAGGAAAAGCCAGAATGCAGCATAAATGTTAGTGGCTCAATAGGCAGCAGTTTCCTATTCAAGCACTGACTCATTGATTTCAAGGGAACAGTGTTACACTCACATAGGCTGCGTCTGAAAATCCCAGCCTAGAAGCATTGGTACTTTAATTGTAATGACTATAGCACATACAATTGTAAAACTCATAAGGTGATATTTTCAGCTAATACTCTGCTTATTGTATCTGTATTTATTTCCTTGGCACTCAGCTGTTTTAAAAGGTAGACACTTGTCATCTTCTTGTTCGCACATGTTCAAACAGCACACTTCTGAAAACTCTCATTGACTTCAGAGGGAGCAGAGGAGTTGGGCCACCATGGACCATTTTTGAAAATCCTTTCCTAATAATTCTATACCTTTCCTGTGAATATTTTTGAGCAGCCCATAAATGCTGAATAAGCCTCACAACAGCCCTGTGAGGTATTTTAATTGTACCCAATTAACAGATGGAGAGACTAAGGCACCAAAAGGTCAAAGGACTTGTCTTGGTCAGTAGTGGAGCCTGAATATAACACCCAGTCCAGAACTCCACTTCCATGTTTTAACTACTAGAAAACATTGTCTCCTTCATTAGCATTTATTTTGGCTTGATAAGGGTCTTTCTAATCTTTTTGTTGTCAGCTAGAACATTTGGTGTGCATCACAAACTTTCTGCAAGTTAGGGTGATGTTCACTGATCAAATTCAGCTAAAGAATTCTGATTTACTGTAGCTCTGCAAGTTATCACATACTTTTGCACCAAAACTACAGAGAATTGTTTTTCCAAGAGATTTCTGCATGTCAGATTTCCAGCTGGTGATGAGGGGGATTCATCACTATAGTATAATTCCAGTTATCTGAATCCTTTATCCAAAAATCCTAGTTATCTGTAGAACTCACAGATGTGGATACCCAAAGACCATTTTTGCAGATCACGGCTGCACGCGGATCCAAATTTTATACCTAAAGCGCTGCAAATCTGTGGATCATTGTTGCAGATCACAGACTGGATGAAGATGCAAAATTTGTAGGGCTCTAATTATCTGAATCCACAGCATGTTCCTTTGTAGCACTGTTAGGCTACAGCCCTTCCATGCATCCGAACGCCTGGTTAGCCAAAAGTTTCCACTCTCCCCCCAGCACATTGGATAAACAGGAGTTTACTGTATTGGGGTTGCAGTCTAGCTATTCCTCCAGCAGCAGGTCAGACAAGAAATGTACCCCTCCCTCTCAACCTCTGTGATTCAACATAACCACCCTATCCTCTGTAATCTTCGCTGCTGGGCTGCCACTAGTGGATGTGCCAGAGCTTGAGAGAGAGCGGTGCTGTTGCTACCAGCTGATTTTCATCATGAAATGTCCCTTAGAGCTGGCTACAGTGAAAAAGAGACAAGCTGCACACCCTTGCCTACCGACTGTATTAGCTGATTTTCTAAAGTATATCTTCAGTTGCCAGCGTCTAGATATATTTCCCGGTTGGGATAGCTCCAGGAGTTAGAAATTACTGGCAAAGGGAGCAATGTTAGTGGTGGTTCACTGCACCACTATGTTGAGAACTTGAGTGCAGTTTCTGGGCTTGACTGCTTACTGCCTCAGTCCCGCAACCATTTACGCAGGTCCTTAACTTTAGACATGTGACTAGTCCTATTGAATACAATAGGATTACTCATGTGAGTAAAATTAAGCAGGTGCTTAAATGTTTGCAGGATCAAGGCCTAAGTCTGCAGGAACTGATGATGTCACTCTTCTTTGAAAAGAGGGGGACAGTTTTGTGTTCACCACCACCCGCTCCTCTGGCCAATACAGGCGTGACATTCAAAAGGAGTCCTTTTCAGCCAGGGGATGGTAGCTGCAGCACTGGTTCCTTAAGGGGGCAGGGGGATTAAAGTGTCTGTGTGTGAAAGTCCTTCACGTTTCACAAGAATGCAGAGGAATGTTGCTAATCAGTTTGGCGGTGGGCTATGTTATCCATCCACCTTATGTTGCCCTTAAAACAATTGGCTTCTACACTACACAGAGGTGAAAGTAAGCCGGTACGGGCCAGTACGGAGGATCGGTAAGAAAAGGTGCAGTAACTACAGGCAAGAAAATGGAGCATTCTCCTGGCTCCAGCAATCCTGAGGGTCCGAGCCCGGCTCCACAAATGTTCAGGGCTGGGTCTCCCCCTGACCCCACCTGCTGCCCCCTGTACCTCCCCTTTGCTGCCCCCATGCACCTCCCTGGGTCCCGGAGCAGAGTGTTTCTCTCCCTGTCCCCTGTAGCTCCATGCTGCCTGCCTGCATTAACGGCTGCCACAGGGTCCTAGTGCCCCCCTCCAAAACTGCCAAGGGAGGCTGCCTTTCCCCCTAGGACCCTTTCATTTTCCAGTGGGACCCTCCACCAGTACAGCAGCCCATCTGCCTGCAGTCACTGCTCTTGCCCCATGCTGGGCAAGGGGCAGCCCCAGTGAGGCTACAGTAAGGGGCAGCAGCAGGGAGGAGGCACACGTGATAGCAGCCTCCCCCGGCATGGCACCCACCACAGGGGAGGCAAGGGGGATTCCTGGACCTGAGAGGGGCCCTAGGAGCTCATGCAGTGACTGGGGGGCTAACTGTGCTGCTGCAAGGGGAGAAGGGGGTCCCTAACCCAGCACTCGCTGCTGCCAGCAGGGAGAGGGCTGGGGGGAGTCCTCTCTGGCTCCAGTCCCAGGGCAGCCTGCCTGCACCCCAAACTCATCCCCACCCCAGAGCCCACACCCCCAGCCAGAGCCCTCATCCCTTCCACACTCCAACCCTCTGTCCTAGCCCTGAGCCTCTCCAATACCCCAAACCCCTCATCTCCAGCCCCAGCGAGAGCCCTCATTCTCCTGCACCCTAACCCTCTGCCTCAGCCCTGAGTCCCCTCCCAAACCCCTCATCCCCAGCACATCCCAAATCCACCCCCAGCCTCACCCCACAGCACTCATCCCTGCACCCCCTCCCTCCACACCCTCTTATCCCCAAACTCCCTCCCAGTACCTACACCCCCTCCCTCCACACCCTCCCATCCCTAAACTACCTCCCAGAGCCTGCACCCTGCATCCCTCCTGCACCCCAGTGCTCTGCCCCAGCCCAGGGCCTGCACCCCAGACCTCCTTCCTCACCCAAACTCCCTCCCAGAGTCTTGGGCAGGTGGGGGGTGCAGTTTAGGGGGGCAGAGTTTAGGCATGGGCAGGTTCTGGGCATCATAAAAATTTCTACAAACCTACCACCCCTGCTGGCAAGAGCTGGTGCACCATACCAGGGTGGACTGGCTTCCTGAGGCAGCAATTTAAAGGGCTGGAGCCCAGGGTCCTTTAAATTGCTTCCAGAGCCCTGGGGTAGTGGCTGCAGGGCTTGGGTGGCGATTTAAAGGGCCCAGGGCTCCTGCAGCTGCTACCGCCCCGGGCCCTTTAAATTGCTGCTGGAGCCCCACTGCCACTACCCCAGGGCTCCGGGTACAATTTAAAGGGCCCCCGGAGCCTGCCAAACCCCTGGGGTAGTGGCAGCAGGGCTCTGGTGGCTATTGAAAGGGTTTGGGCTCCTGCTGCCTCTACCACCCTGGGCCCATTAAATAGCCACTGGAGCCCTGCCACCGCTGCCCCAGGGCTCCGGCGGCAGGGCTCCAGAGATGATTTAAAGGGCCTTGGAGGGTAGCGGCAGCTGGAGCCCTGGGCCCTTTAAATTGCCCCATTTAAATTGCTCCCAACCCCCAGGGCTCCCAGCCACCTTTGCAGCTGGGAGCTCAGAGGTGATTTAAAGGGCTTCCAGCTGCTGCTACCACAGCCCCAGCCCTGGGCCCTTTAAATCCTGATTTAAAGGCTGCCTCTTCTGGTGGAGGCCACACTGCTCCTCAGGATTCCTGAGTACCAGCAAGTCCTTTAAGTTACTTTCATCCCTGATGCTACACATTGTAAACATTCTGAGATCTAACCCAAAGATGCTGGGAGAAGTTACTGCTACCTCAGCAGCAATCATGGGTCTCCTAGCTGCAGACTTAGATCACCTGATGATTACCTGTTCTGTTCTTTCCCTCTGGCATTAGTCACTGTCAGAAGACAGGATACTAGGTCAGATGGATCTTTGGTCTGACCCAGTATGGCTGTTCTTATGTTCTCTTTTCCCTTTCTTACCCAAAGGGAAAACAAAACTGCAATTTCTTTTTCCTGCCTCCCCCCAGCTAAGCTACAATAGACAGATACCCTAGGTTACTTTATCCCTATAGTGATGCAGCTGTCCCAACCATCCAAAGTGGGCCAGAGGGCCAGCTCTCTGTAACACAAACTGGCTGATCTACTGCACCCTACCTTCTGGGGTCTGAGCGAGAATTTGGTCCATAATCTTATAAGGTTACAACTGCCATGACACACATTAAAATAGCTACTACCATGAAGGCAGAGATATACATGAAGGCCTACCAGTGCTTGTAAAAGGCCTGACAAAGAACAAAAAGCCTGTCAGTCACTACTAAGAAATGTTGCCCTCAGGAAATTTAAAAACATGAACATCATGGCATATGCAATAAATGTCTCCTTTTTAACTGCATGTTCAAGAATGAACAAAACTCTGGTATCCTTAAAAAAAATCAGAGATAGTTTGCAAGCACCCCCAGATTTTTTAAATACTTGTGAATAGTCATTACAATTGGAAAAATACATTGTAAACTTTGGTCCAAGTCATGCAACTTTACATAAGCAGTTTCAAATATGTAGTCCTACGCACATGAGCAAAGTGTTACTCATAGACTCATAGACTCTAGGACTGGAAGGGACCTTGAGAGGTCATCGAGTCCAGTCCCCTGCCCTCACGGCAGGACCAAATACTGTCTAGACCATCCCTAATAGACATTTATCTAACCTACTCTTAAATATCTCCAGAGATGGAGATTCCACAACTTCCCTAGGCAATCTATTCCAGTGTTTAACTACCCTGACAGTCAGGAACTTTTTCCTAATGTCCAACCTAAATCTCCCTTGCTGCAGTTTAAGCCCATTGCTTCTTGTTCTATCACTGGAGGCTAAGGTGAACAAGTTTTCTCCCTCCTCCTGATGACACTCTTTTAGATACCTGAAAACTGCTGTCATGTCCCCTCTCAGTCTTCTCTTTTCCAAACTAAACAAACCCAATTCCTTCAGCCTTCCTTCATAGGTCATGTTCTCAAGACCTTTAATCATTCTTATTGCTCTTCTCTGGACCCTCTCCAATTTCTCCACATCTTTCTTGAAATGCGGTGCCCAGAACTGGACACAATACTCCAGTTGAGGCCTAATCAGCGCAGAGTAGAGCGGAAGAATGACTTCTCGTGTCTTGTTTACAACACACCTGTTAATGAATCCCAGAATCACGTTTGCTTTTTTTGCAACAGTACATGTTGCATGTAACATACAGGCATGTTAGCAGGATTGGGACATAGGTGCAGAATCAGGGCTTTAGAGACCATTTTTGGATGTGTCTTCACTCCAAAGTGAAGGTGTTACTGTAGCACAGGTAGGCACAGCTGGAGTGACTTTAATTAAGCTAACAGAGGTAACAATAAGAGTAAAGACATGGTGACATAGGCTAGCAACAAGAATATGTACCCAGGATCCCTGATGGGCTCATGCTTGGGTTGCTAGCCTGTGTCGCTACATCTTCGCTACTATTGTTTCCTGTGCTAACTTGTTTATGTCTATTTGTGCTACAATCACATCTTTGTGGTAAAAACACACACAACATGTCAGATTAAAGGGATACATTCAATGTAGTTATTTATCAAACTTCTTTCCCTACGTTACTAATAACTTCTTAGTTTATGAGGTGAAAGAACTTTTACAGTCCTATTTACTGGTCACTCTTTGTGCTCCTCATTTGCTCTTTGAATTTCGCTCAGCTTGAACTGAAATCGACGTTTCACTTTTTGTTTATAGACAGTTGCACTTTCAGGGTTTGAGTTTCAGACATTCCAGGAAATGCTTATGCTCAAAATCAATTATATTAATTACTCATGCAAATATTTCTCTTGGTCTCAGGTTTTCATCATAAAATGTAAATGTTAAACAATTTTTAAAGGGACACCATCAACTTAAAATCAGTCTGATTGATTTTTAAGCTACCATTGTTACAAGTAATGCCTCAGCTTAGAGAAAAAGAGAATAGAAAAATATTTTCCTTTAAAAGATCTGTTTACATTGTGCATTTGAAAACACATGGTAAAATAGACAGTCCTCCATTGTTTATGTGGGGTTTCACACTGCAGTGGGGGAGAGAAAATAATGGAAAAAAATAAGAAAATGTGGAGTTAAAGCCAGGACAATTAGCAGGAAAGAACTAAGAAGCAGGTGTAGTTCCTTTAAGTAGAGTTATTCAGATAGATTAGATTGCAAACTGACAGTGTCCATTGAAATGGCTTGAGCAGAGAGAAAATACCTAATTAAAATAGCGTGTGATGGGGTTTTTGTTTTTTGGTCTGACACCTCTGGAATCTGGCGGGGGCTGAATAATCCGCAACGTGCGATCTTCTAGGACTTGATGACACACACCTGCCACAGGGCTGAGGCGGCAGCAGGCTCATTTGTGCTCAGCAGAGTGGGTGGCTGCGTGTGTTTTCTCCCTCTCTCCGTTGCCCAACAAACCAGGCGATGATACAGTGATCAAAGGCAAAACTCAGAGGCATCGCTCCCTATCATCGTGCGAGCGATGCCTGGTGTAATCAGTCTCAGTATAGCGGTTTCGGGCCCTCAGTCGCAGCTCCCGTTTAGACACAAATGGTCCATGCGCTTCCCACGGAGAGACCACAGCGCTCTTTGTCCCCTCCTCCCTGCCCCGGCTCCCTTTGGAATTCTTCGGGGTGCACCCTCCTGCGATGCACAGGGCTCCCCAAATTAACCCCCTTCCCTGCACGGGCCAGAAGAAAATCACGCCCAACCCCGGGGGAAAGGCTCATCCGGCTGCTCTTACCTGCCCAGCTGTGGGAAAGGGAGTGACTCGGATACAGCCTGGAGCCGGACTGTACTACCTCGGGCACCCCTGCCGGGAATCGCAGCCCTGGCGGCACGCAGCTAGGATCTCCCCGCAGGGCAGCCACCCCGGGGGCCCGTTAGCAGCACGCGGCTTGCGCTCCCCTGGCCAAAGGCTTCGCTAAGGGAGGAAGGAAATTCACTATCGTGGCGCCCCCCTGGCTTCTCCTGCCACTTAGTACGATCCCCACCCCCACGCTGGGAACCGCAGCTCCCGTGGCTACACTAAGGGCAGTAACAAGGCTCAGCAGAGCCACAGTCCCATGCCACGGGCCAGGAGAGGATCGTCTGAAGCAGCACTAGCCAGCGGCACGGCGAGGTGTTTTTATTTGCTACCCCCCCTCCCCATCCTTGTTCCTGCACCAGCACTGATGGAGCACATCGCACATCAATGTCTAGCCTTGTAAAGCCCTCGGTCTCGCTGCGCTGTACCCACAGCACTTCTGGAGTGGGGGCGGGGGCCCTGTCCAGACTTGCCGAAGAAGGAAGAAAAAAGCCCCCTCGCCTCCTCCGCAGGTTGCTCCGGTGCCGGGATGCCAGGCTGGAGGAAGAATCTGACCCTGTGTCTGCAGAGAATGCAGGAGGAAGGTAAGGCTGGCTACAGAAGCAGGGGGGAATGCTCGGCGGGTGGGGTAGGGGGGATATTACACTGCATTGAGAAACTGCCTTGGAGTTTTTCATGAGGTTGTAAGGGGGGTGTATGTGTCTGTTTCTTTGTCTCTGGAGGGATGCTTGAAAATACAGCCTCTCTTTTGAGGCCCCTGTTTGAACTGCGTGTTTACAATGGTTCTGGTAGTGATTCCCTCCTCCCCAAATACGAATCACTTTGAGCCCTGTTTGGTAGTTACCTGTTTGCCAGGAACAGCAGCATAAATCAGATGTCTGATGCTCTGGCTGAGGGGGTGAAATACACCAAATACCAATAAACTTTAAAGCAGCACCTCTGTCCTCCATCCATCATGCTGGGTGTAAGATTGGAGGTGGTGTTCTTTTACTTGTGTGTTGAGTGTTGGGAGACGATATGAGAGAGGGGAAATTGAATATTTATTTTTGGCAGTCGAGTAGCATGCAGCATCTTGCATGTAACTTTCTAAAGCTGTTGCTGCTTCCAAATGGCAATTATTCTCAGTGCTTAACTTCAAACAGCGATGTGGGTCTTGTGAATTTCACTGCGGTCCTGCAAGCTTACTACTATTCATATTATCTTTCATACTATTACTCCCAGCATCTGGGAGTTATGTTCTACAGTGTGATGTTAAATTAATGTTGGATCTGCAGCTCATAAAAGTTGGAAGGAAACTCTCACAAGGTGGCAACTTAAAGAATGTTTAAAATCTTACATGCCAGTTTATTTTGGTTCATGGGGAGTATGTATGAATGGGGATGATAGTGTTGAGGACAGTACCTATGTCAGAAATGGAGTATAATTCTGTCTCGATCCCATGACAGTGGTTTCAGGGAGTTAACCTGAGACAAGCTTTTAGGGTCAGAGATGAGCAGGAATTCCTTTTCTGGTTGCCTTTGCAGCTTCTCCTTTCAATGCTGCCCCTCAGCTGCTTTGCTACAATTGGTTAGTAGTGAGTTGTGTTGCAATGCCAAGCAGGGCTCAAGAATGATTTAAAGCATTACAGTTGCACCAAGTGAGTAATGCAAAAATCAGACTTTTCAACCCTGTTGGTTACCATTAATAGAAACAAATTTCACTGTTACCTGCTTTGTGACGGGTCAGGTTTGAATAGTTAAACTGATATATTTAGTGAGTCTTTTTTTCTGTTGCTACTTATCTCTTTCTTGCACTCTGTTTCAAGATAACAACATAGTGTTTTTTAACCTCTTGAGTCTACTGCTTCCACTTAACTTGGACTCCAGGCTCAGTAAACTGAGAACTTGAATTCTGCTGAAAATCAGAGATTTTATTCTATTAAAAAGCATTTTTTCAACAAATCCATAGTGTCCTCAAACTAGTCCTTTGATGCAGTCACCGTGGGATATAGTGCTATGTAACACTGGTCTGCAGTAATACATCTGGGTGCTCTTGCACCAGTGGAGGTTTGGAGGCCAGTAATTTTTGAACAGTATTTACATTAACGAGCTCCTGAAGTACTAGCTGCACTGTTTTAACATGATTGGTTTTATTACTTTCTATGACTTTCACAAATATTTAATGGTTCTTCCTTCCTGTGTCTTTGAAATTGATTTCCCCCTCATTTGCCGCCCCCCTCCTCTGACACACAGCACTGCAGTGGGTTTCTTACCTGAGTATGCCACTACATTATCCATATTCTTATAGGCTGTTTACCAGATTCCCCTGTAACATTGTCCTTAGTGCCTTGCACAGCTCAAGAGCAGTTTGTCTTTGGAAGTTATGACTTAACTACTGTCTGATTAACCATCTGAAAGAAGAAATCTTGCAGGATAGGGAGCATGACAAGCTGGTTTGATGTGTAGAGGACAAGCTATATGTATGGCAATGGACTAGTGGTGAGGGCATGCAGGGAAGAGATCTCCGTCCCTTTTCTACCAGAGATTTTCTTTTTTTACGATGCTAAATAGTCAGCTGTTCATATTTCAGTGTAAGAATCTGTTTTTCTATGGGGAAAACAGATATGGGCCCAGTTAAAATTTTGTAGTATTAATATTTTAACAGACACAGTACAATGTATAACTAAGCTCCAGAGAAAGTTTCACATCTCGTCTTGTATAACAGCATCCTGAAAACAGGATTTTATTCAGATTTTTTTTTTTTGGTCAAGCCAAACTCCAAACATCCTATTAATATTATTTTCTAGTTATCTTTTTTCTGAACAAATTATATCTGCTGTTGTCTCTTTGTGATTGTTCAAATGTGGCAATTTCAGTTCGGCCATACCACGACTAAGAGCGACAGCACTGCAAGAGCAACACACGCTCACCACACAGTGTGTAAATTTTGCACATAGCCCTGAGTTTCCAAAGTAAATGTTCTGCTAGTCATGAAAAGGAGTATATTTAAGTCTATGAACATGAGTGGTACGTTTTGGTTACTCCATATTGCTGCAATGGGCATCGCTTGCTACTTTCAGCCATTCTGTACAAGAGTGGGAGCTTCATTTATTGAGAACGGTGTTCAAAGGGTCAAACGCATTAAGTAACATAGTTAAAACACGTAAAATTCACATGGGCTGTGCTGAAATATGGCATTCATTCATATTTTAAGCAAAAACCAACCACAGGTATTTTCTTTATACACTTGTTTTGCTGTAAAAAGGCTACAGTCTGGCATGTATGATCCCAGGAGAAAGCACAAAACGGCTGTGATCATGAATAAGTTCTCATTCTCCATCAAAAAAGAGTTTCATGGTATGTACAATTGTTGGTTTTTTTTTTAATTTTGAGGAAGAATTGACATTAATGACTTTAAAGAAGTTGAATGTTGCCAGTAAGATTCCACGTTACCTTACTCCCAACACACATGCTCTCTATGTAAACAGCCTTATTCTTTCCAAGTCAAGGACCAGTTCCTGCGACTACTTCCTTATTCGTATGAAAAGGTCCATCAGCACCATTACGGGCCAGATCCAAAGCACACTGAAGTCAGTGGAAAGGCTCTCATTAACTTCAGTGGCTTTGGGTCAGGCCATATTGCATAAGTATTGCTCAGCTGACTGTTTGCAGGATCTGGCTTGAAGGCTGGAAATTCCCTGGTAAGGCAGCCACACAAACAAATCTACCTTGCCTGCATGCTTTATAATCATGTCCTTAATTACACACTTTGTACTCATGCTTTATAATCATGTCCTTAATTACAGTATCACACAGTAAGATATAATTCCCTTATTATAGTTTATTCTATTGGATTATTTGCCAAATAGTACCACATAAATTATAAACTAATAAAGGTTGGAGCAATATTATGTGTTTCTGAATTTCTAACGATCATGATAACTCAAGAACAGCAGAACAAACTAGATCATGTTCATTCTGCTCATCACTGGTTAGTTGTCAGGCCACTTCTTGCAGTCCTGCTGGAGAAAACTATTCTGCTGATTTCAATGGCTTGTGAATGAAGCCTATGCGAAGACTGCAGGTTATGGCCCACAATGCTTGTAAATAGGATTTAACTACCTAATGTTGCAGTTCTTAATGGGAATTTAGCTTGAGTAAGGACTGCAGGACTGGGCCCTTATTCATGGTTTTCTCAGCATGTCAGTAGTGGGGGAAAAAATAAAGGCCACATTCTGATTTCAGGACTGTGCATACATGTGGGTGGGTGGGAGGGAGAGTTCCCATTGAGTTCAGTACCTCTAAGCAACCAAGGGCAGAGTGTGGCCATAATGACATAAGACTAAGTCATGTATACTGAACAAGAGAATAAGACATTTTTGTCATAACAAGTATGAGTAATATAATATCTATATCGACCTATGCTGTCACTTTCATATCTAGACACTGTTACACAGTCCTTAGATGTGATTCATATACTACTGGAGAAAAGTATAGGCTGTGATTATAAAGGTGTAGGTCACTAATATAGAACCAAATCATTAAATCTTTACTGTGGATAAACTCCCACCGACTTCAATGACATTTTGTTTGAGTAAGGACCTCAAGGTTTGGCCTATAATTTGTACATTACAAAGCCCAGTGTGGTGATTTCTGCTCCTCCGCCCCCTTGGAATATCACAGGAGTGGTAATACAGGGGGATTATAAAATCTAAAGTGAGTTACTGACTCCTCATGTGCAAATCGACTGGGAAAGATAAAAGAATAAATTTGTAACAAGTTAAAGCTGTTCTTGAAAAGTAAAAATGTTACAGGATTATGTCGCTGCTGTTGATTTCCATCCACTGCATCCAGTCAGTTTATGTGGCTTCATGCTAGTTACCTAGGAAACAGCTGTAGCAGTGTAGGATGTAATTTTATTGGCTTTGTGGTCACACTGATTATTAGGGTTGTGGGTAGAGGTTTCCCATGGTAGATCTGTGCATATGTAGCCCAGGAAGAGGAAATGCTTGATAATGTGTTTTGATTTGTAAAATGAAAGAAAAAACAAAATTATAGGATACAATTTTACTTGCTTACCCAGGGCCGGCCTTAGGATTTATGGTGCCCTAGGCGAGATTATTAAACTGGTGCCCCTGTGCCTGATCTGCTCTTAGCAACGCAAACATAAGCTTATAGTATTGGAAAACTTGCCACATTCACATTATTAAAACCAGTTTGACTTAATTAAGCACACTGTAATGCTGATGGACTAGCACTAAAGAAGCAGCACTATAGAAAAAATTCTGATATGACAGAATGATGCAAATAATATATTTTTTTTAATTTATCAAAATTTTATTGGAAATTTATATGAAGAGGTATTGAAACAAAGATTTGTTTTTAATTAAAAGCAATCTTTCTGGCTTTTTTGGCTGCAAAATCAGTAATAATGTCATCGTATGACAAAGACAAAGTCATGTCTTGTTCGATCGCAAGAATAGCAAGACCAGTCAAGCGTTCCTGACTCATTGTAGAGCGGAGATAGTTTTTAATGAGCTTTAGTTTTGAGAAATTCCGTTCTCCTGATGCTTCTGTTACAGGAATTGTCAGTAGAATATGAGTGGCAATGTACATGTTAGGATATATGTCAACAAGTTTGCGGGTATGAATAAACTGTACAATGTCCATCACCGATTTTGCATGTGGCAACATTGATGACAGTGTACTCAATTCTTCGTACAGTTCAAGTCCATTTAAATCAAAACTATCACCATGCTTCAGGAGGCTCTCTAGATTCTTGCACTTTGTCATTAGTTGCTCTTGTTTTCCTATTTTGTTGAATTTAGTTATGTCATACAAAAATCCAAACTGTTCATGGTGTACTTGCAAGGTATTAAACCTTTCATCAACAGCAGATATTGCAGGAGAATCTTAGTACAACATATGGTCACTCTATACCAGGGGTCGGCAACTTTTCAGAAGTGGAGTGCCAAGTTCACTGTAATTTAAGGTTTCTCGTGCCAGTGATACATTTTATTGTTTGTAGAAGGTTTCTCTCTATGTCTATATTATATAAATAAACTATTGTTATTATCTGAGGTCTTGGCCACCGGTCCTGCTCAGGCCACTGCCAGCTGAGTAAATTAAACCCCAAACCGGCAGCGGGCTGGTGGCTGGAACCCTGGACAAGGATCCCAGGCCCTGCTCAGCCCGCTGCTGGCCTGGGGTTCTGACCACCAACTCCTGCCAGCCAGGATCCCAGCCGCCAACCCCCCCTCAACCCGCTACCAGTCTGGGATTCTGCTCACCCAGGCTGGCAGGAGGCAGAGTGGGGCTGGCGGCTGAGCTCCTGACTGGCAAGGGGCCAGCAGCCGGAACCCCGGAGTAGCAGTAGGCTGAGTGCTGCTGGCACCCCAGACTGGCAGCAGACTGAGCCACTCAACCCCCCACCTGCCCTGCTCAGCCCGCTCAGCCCGCCATCAGCCCACTCAACCCGCTGCCGGCTGAGTGAATGGAACCCCAGGCTGACAGCAGGTTGAGTGGTTCAACTGGCCTGCTCAGCCCACTGCCAGCCTGGGATTCCTTGGGGGTCCCCAGGCCAGCAGCAGGTGCTGAGTGGGGCCGATGGCTGGTATCCCAGCTGGCAATAGGGCAGCAGCCGGAACCCCCGAGCAGTGATGGGCTGAGCCGCTCGGCCTGCTGCTGCATACCATCAAAAATCAGCTCACCTGCCACCTTTGACAGGTGTGCCGTAGGTTGCCGAACCCTGCTTTATACACTAGTAAGGAGATGAGCATATTACAGTTGTTGGAGGGCTCTTATCAGGAGTAACAGGCTATAGGAAAGTCAGTCAACATTTTTTGTTTCTCTGATGAAAACTGACCCACTCTCTGCCTCAAACCAAACCTGTCATTAATAATTGTCAAGAACTTAATTTTCTGTTTTTGGCTAAGATATTGATTTAAAAAAAATTGAAATTGGATTCAGGATTGTTAGCAAGAATTTTTGACAAACAAAGTTGTTAAATGACAATCTAAATGGCAACACAGTACTGCTTTCATGGTTGGCTCACCCCCCAGCCTGCTGGTCCAACAGCTGCAGTAGAGGAGGAGATAGGTGGAAAACTGCAGGACCCCAAAATCTACCTCTTGGGGTGCAGAGTGGCAACAGCAGCAGCAAACCCTCAGGTCCAATCACACGCCAATGGGCACCGCTGCCAGCCCAACAGACCATGGTGAAGTTAGCACAGCATCTGATCTCAGGGACGGGGCACTCATGGAGCCACAGCAGCTCATCCTGCCCTGTGCAGCTCCCCCCCGGATGAGATGGATTGCTGACAGCTGCCAGCCTGGGGGAGAGGCGCTCCTCAGCTAGGGTGATAGATCCAGATGTCCTGATTTTATAGGGCCAGTCCTGATATTTGGGGCTTTGTCTTATATAGGCACCAATTACCCCCACCTAGAGTGACCAGACAGAAAGTGTGTAAAATCAGGACAGGGATGGGTGGGAGTGGGGGGGTAAAAGGAGCCTATATAAGAAAAAGACCCCAAAATTGGGACTGTCCCTATAAAACAGGGATATCTGCTCACCCTACTCCAATCCCCTATCCTGATTTTTCACACATCTGGCTAACCTCAGCCAAACCCTGTGTGACATTCCAATCCTGGCTGCCTGCCAAGGAAGTGAGTTACTTTTCACTTTCATTCCTCAGCACGCAGCCAGCCAGCCCTCCCCCCACCTATCCCCCAGCACCTCACCCAACCCAGCCCTGACGGAGGGGAGGGAGGAGAGAGAGAGGGGTGCTCCTGGGGAGGAGGGAGAAATGAGGGGGTGCTCCGTGGGGCAGGGGGGAGAAGAATGGATGTTATGGGAGACAACAAAGGATACTGGTTCCAGAGCCACAGCCTCACCTGACCTCAGCCGGGGGGAAAGAGTCACACTCACAGGTGAGCTCCTTTCCCAACCCTACCCCCTCCCCTTCTCAGAGACCCCAGCAGCCAATCCCATTCCTCAGACTGTGCTGCATTCGGCTGTCTCTAGGACCCAGCAGCCCTGCTTCTACACTGTCTGGGCTGCCTGTAGAGTGGTGCCCCCAGGGAGAGTGAGGCCCTACGCGGCTGCCTATTCTGCCTATGCCTAAGGACGGCCCTGTGCTTACCTTGCAGTGGGATGATCTATGTTAAATATCAGCGGGTTAAACTTGACACAGTAAGTGGGAATCTGGAAGTAGTTTTCGACTGTTTACAAGGGGTGTTTTTATGATTTTGATGGAAGTGTTTAAATTTACATTTGAAATGTAACAGCATCTATATGTTGAAGATCTCAGCTGCTGCTGCTGTGCTGTAAAAACCTACTCCAGATTCTGTCCTCAGTTACATCCATAAATGATGGCAATTTTTTGCAGATCTGTGAAATGATATGATCCTGCCTAGGACTGGGATTATATTTATGTACGATAACATCTCGAAGTGCAGTGCCCCAGTAAGTCAAGGCCGGGGAATTTGTGAATCTCACAATTATCTTATCAGAAAATTATACAGATTTTTGAAGGACTTCATAAAAATGACATCTCTGTGTGTGTGTGTGTGTGTGTGTGTGTGTGTGTGTGTGTCTATATATATATATATATATATATATATAATATGTAGTACATGAGACTGTAAGACAGAATAAAGTATAAAAAGAATCCGACAAATGGAAAAGAACTTGCATTATTTTTTAATGTGCTTGTTCACTTACTCCTGAAGACCCCAATACTGCAAACTCTTACATGCTTAACTTGAAATCAGTTGTACTATTTACCTGCTTAAATTAGTGTGGGTAGGATCAGGCCCTAACTCAGTAACTGACAATACATCTCCTACTTACTAATGAGAATTTAGCAAGGTTTTACTACAAATGCATTTAAATAGCAGGCTGATGCTATGCAGTTTTAGCATAGTGTCTTGCTTTGAAGAATCCCTGCGTTTGAATCTACAGCAATGTGGTTTAATATCTTATTGGCACCTTTTTAAATATAGAAGTTCTGCTGGATTGCAGTAAGTACAAATAGTGTTTGGGTGCTGAAAGACTGAAAAGACTTTACGGCTGTCTGTATATACGGTGTGACTTCTAATATATTTCTAGATACCAGCACCTAACTTTACAGTGAATCTTTGCCAGAGATGAAGAGCTGCACACATGGTGCTTAAAAATTTATGGGCCGCAGTTTGTTGGCAATACTAATTATACAGGCCACTGCTTTTAAACAAAATGTTCAAATAGAGGTTCTGACCTCCAACAACGTATGGTGGGGAATTAGAATGGCTTTAAGTCTGTGGTAGTAATGCGTAAAGGACGATGTTCATTCATCAAACTGATAGGACAGGCAGAACAAATCCTACTAGACCGTGATGGGTTCTTTTTCTTTCATTAAAATGTTGATGTGCATGCGGCACCACTTGAAATGAGGGACAAACGGCTGTGACATCAGTGTGTTTTGGGTAAGCGCTTCCTGGGACCCCTCCCATTCCCCCCCTCCCTCAACTCTCTGTCACCCTGTGCCTGTTTCAGGTGTGGTGTTTGGTCCCGGACTTTGCCATAACAGTCAACCCTTGTGGAAAAGACTTTCATAGGGATGAAACCTGGGATTCTGAAAAATGGCTATAAAAACAAGATAGTTTATAACTGTCTTTTTGAACAAGGCTACAGAATTCTCCAACATGGCTATAATTTTGTATTCACTTGGATGGGCTGTTGTATAGGTCTTCCCAGAAAAGAGGCTTTTCATGAGCAGTGATAAGATGTTAATTCTGGCACAATACTACGTGCAGTGGCATAGTGCTGGCTGAAACGACTTGGCACTATCTGACTTTGGAGACCTCCACTCTGCTTGTGCCATACTGCGGCAGTTCAATCAGTGGAGACACTCAAGCTGGTTCAACCTTCGTTTCTAAGAGAGGAAGATGGGAGAAGAGTACTGTCCATGAGGGTCCTTCAGCTTTGGAAGCTACTCTCCCTGCTCTTGGGTTCGGGAATAGCCTGGGTCTGTTGGCGCTCAGAGCACGCTGCAAAGAGGGTAAAACTCTGAAAAAGCTTATGGGGAGTGAGGGGCTTCTTGATGGGGGCTGAGAATTTTGTGGGGTTGGGGAATTTTGTTAGTCGGAAATGGTGGGGGGGGGTGGATTGAACATTGTTTATATAATTTATATGAGAGTTCCCAGTAGTTGCCTTTTTATAAATAGAAATCACAGTAATCTAGTGTGGGTGCTCTGCAAATATGCCATGCTTCTAGCTGCTGGCACCCTGCCTTTTCCATTCCTGGGCTTGTTCTGAGAGGCTGCTGCTGAGCATGCCAAATTACCACAAAGTTGTGGGCAGCTTATATGATGTGGCCCAATATCCAGATGGGCCCGAGAGGAAGTTCAATGCTAATTTTCACTGGCAAGCTAATGACATCCAAATCTGCTCTTGGAGGGAAGGATGACTCACAGGATAGAGTCCTGTCCATAATGCCATTCACTTGTATCTCAGAGTTTCAAATTCAGATCAGCATGTTAGTGACAAAACCACCCGAAGGCTGTCTGTGGCCTTAGTTCTTTAAGTCTGGTTCTCAGTAGAGAGGCCACTGGTGTGGGAAAAACAGGCACTGCCATTCATTGCTCATATTATACTTGTTTTGTGGGTGAATAGAGCCCTTCAGTTCCAAAGGGCTTAGAACCATAGAATCTCAGGGTTGGAAGGGACCTCAGGAGGTCATCTAGTCCAACCCACTACTCAAAGCAGGACCAATCCTCAACTAAATCATCCCAGCCAGGGCTTGGTCAAGCCTGACCTTAAAAACCTCTAAGGAAGGAGATTCCACCACCTCCCTAGGTGACCCATTCCAGTGCTTCACCACCCTCCTAATAGTTTTTCCTAATATCCAAACTAAACCTCCCCTACTGCATCTTGAGACCATTGCTCCTTGTTCTGTCATCTGGTACCACTGAGAGCAGTCTAGATCCATCCTCCTTGGAACCCCATTTCAGGTAGTTGAAAACAGCTATCAAATCCCCCCTCATTCTTCTCTTCTGCAGACTAAATAATCCCAGTTCCCTCAGCTCTCCTCATAAGTCATGTGCTCCAGCCCTCTAATCGTTTTTGTTTCTCTCCGCTGGGCTCTTTCGAATTTTTCCACATCCTTTTTGTAGAGTGAGGCTCAGAATTGGACACAGTACTCCAGATGAGGCCTCACCGATGTTGAATAGAGAGGAATGATCACATCCCTCAATCTGCTGGCAATGCCCCTACTTATACAACCCAAAATGCCATTAGCCTTCTTGCAACAAGGGCACACTGTTGACTCCTATCCAGTTTCTCGTCCACTGTAACCCCTAGGTCCTTTTCTGCAGAACTGCTGCCTAGCCATTCAGTCCGTAGTCTGTAGCAGTGCATGGGATTCTTCTGTCCTAAGTGCAGGACTCTATACTTGTCCTTGCTGAACCTCATCAGATTTCTTTTGGCCCAATCCTCTAATTTGTCTAGGTCCCTCTGTATCCTATCCCTACCCTTCAGCATATCTACCACTCCTCCCAGTTTAGTGTCATCTGCAAACTTGCTGAGGGTGCAGTCCACGCCATCCTCCAGATCATTAATGAAGATGTTGAACAAAACTGGCCCCAGGACCGACCCCTGGGGCACTCCGCTTGATACTGGCTGCCAACTAGATATGGAGCGATTGATCATTACCCGTTGAGCCTGACGATCTAGCCAGCTTTCTATCCACATTATAGTCCTTTCATCCAGCCCATGCTTCTTGCTGGCAAGTTAAAGAATACTGTGGGAGACCGCATCAAAAACTTTTTTAAAGTCAAGGAATAACATGTTCACTGCTTTCCCCTCATCCCAGTTATCTTGTCCTAGGAGGCAATTAGATTAGTCAGGCATGACTTGCCCTTGGTGAATCCATGCTGACTGTTCCTGATCACTTTCCTCTCCTCTAAGTGCTTCAGAATTGATTCCTTGAGGACCTGCTCCATGATTTTTCCAGCGACTGAGGTGAAGCTGACTGGCTTGTAGTTCCCTGGATCCTCCTCCTTCCCTTTTTAAAAAATGGGCACTACATTAGCCTTTTTGCAGTCATCCAGGACCTCCTTACCTACATGTGGAAATTTCCTGGCATAGTTATATTATAATAGCTATAATAGAGCAGAGTATTTATATTGGAATAAAGTCACTTTTTTATTCTAGTATTGAGTGTCTATACAGAGACTCATACTAGTATAACTATAGTGGGATAATTATTCTGGTGTAGCTATGCCAGGGAACTTCCCCATATAGACAAATCCTAAGACTGTCAACCAGGCAGGTTTTAGAGCACTAAATTCACTTAAACAGAGCCTTGGCCTTTAGAGGTTAAAGTCCAGTATGGTAACTCATGACTGCAGTCCTAGTTCTTGAGCTTTAAAGGTTCCCATATCACACATTATGTTAGGCAAGGTACATAAAGCATGACTTGGAATGTCCAGCAAACCATTGGGTTGGTTGCAGGGGAAGGAAAGCTTATTTACTATAATCTTCCCTTAGTGGGTACAAAAAACTGGCATGAATGTAATGGGAAATAACCCCTGAATCATTAAGGGCCATTTTTTTTTCATATGAACTGAGCAACTCCAGTTCCCACTGACTTCCACTGGAGTTGCAGACACTAACGCCATGTCTACACTACCAGCTAAGTCGGCACTGCTGTGATCAATGCAGCAGTATCGATTTAGCGGGTCTGCTGATAACATGCTAAGTCGATGGCAGAGCACTCTCCAATTGACGTCTGTACTCCACCTCCGTGAGAGGCAGAAGCTATGTCGATGGGAGGCTGTCTCCTATCTACATGATGTGGTATAGACACTGCTGTCTGAAAGTCGACCTAATTTACATTGACTTCAGTTACATAACTGAACTAGTGTATCTTAGTTCGACTTAAACTAAGGGCTGGTCTACACTAATGCTGTAACCCATGCCTGCAGGGTATGGTGCTCTGTCTCCCTCTAGTGGCACCTAAACCACCTAAAGATGGATGAGTTGGCTACAGCCTTGGCTAAAAGGCCTGTGGCTTTTAGCTCATACAGTAGAAGCTCACACATTAGCTTCAGAGGTCCCAGGTTCAATCTTGCCTACCAACAACCGTGATCTATTGGTGTTACATTAACACTTCTGAAAATCAAGCCTTGGTTGTCTATAGATTGTGCTTTACTCTCGCCAACAAAAGTTGGTCCAATAAAAGTTATTACCTCACTCACTTTGTTTCTCTATTATCTTGGGACCACCATGGTTACAACAACACTGCATATGCTTCTTAGACCCACATGCTGGGGAAAAATACAGATCTTATTACACCAATGTAAATCAGGAATAACTTTCCTGAAACTAATATAGCTATTGTGGATTTACATCAGTATAACTGAAATCAGAGCGAGTCCCAGCCTTGGCTGAGGGTTATGATGAGAAACATTGTAAGAGAGTAGATTCCACGCTGGTGCACTGGTCCTTATAGAGGATGATAGATTTTCTTCTTTCCGGTGCTTAAGTCAGCTGAATCTCATGCTGTGTTAAAATAGTTTCTATTCAAAGGGTTTGCATTTTGTCCAATTACTTTTGATGTTCCTGTGGATTCGTTCCATAGAAAGAAAGAAAGTAATGAAGCTTTTTGTTTTAGAATTCATGTGTAATAATTTTTCCAGTCATCTTGCTTTATCAGGGAAGTGAGCTACCTCCTCTATCCTTTTATTCCTGGAATATGAAGTAATTTATATAGAACAAAAGAAACATACACTATTTCTAAGTTCATAATTATTTCCATTTTCTCTATTTTTTCCCCTCTCATTAATGTTAGATATTCTTGGCATCTGGTAACTACTGGCTCTGATTTTTTCCATCCAGAACTGTCTTTGGCTCAAATTAAATTCACTGATTCCAATGACAGTGTTGAAAATGTTGCCTTCCAGCAGCGAATTCATTCAATCGAACATGCTTTCCACTGACACGTTCAGCGTCAGGTGAGCCTGCACTGCATTTAAGCAGAAGGGGCTACTATATGCTGTTTGAGTTCAAAGGAACGTTAGGGATAAGAATGCAATTAAATCCAGGCATTACGTGGAAGGTGTCATTGACCCTGCCAACTTAATTGCTCCCTGCTGGTGAGCAGAGGGCAAAGATAATACAGCAGAAGACACTCTTTCCAAAGCTGCCAAATAAATTCAGTTGCATGGTCTTCAAGTTGTTGTGTTGTCCTGTTAAATAATGTACATTTTCTGTCAAACTGTGCTATTGCTATAGTGACCAAAGTATTACAGAGCTTTGTTTTAGCAGTTATATTAACCTTGGTGTGCTCTTGGTTGCAGACGTTAGAAGATACTTTATGTATTTATTTGGATTGTAGATGATGTCACCTTTTCTGCTAATGTGATGCTTTTAGTCATTTGAGTGACACTTCATTTCATCTGCACAAGGAAATAAGGGTCTCAGCTAATGTGTGAACACTGCCTGTGTAATGAGAAGGGGAGGAACTGCTCCCTACATGGAATAATTAATTAGAATCATAGGACTGGAAGGGACCTCAAGAGGTCATCTGCACTCATGGCAGGGCTAAGTATTATTTAGACTATCCCTAACAGGTGTTTGTCTAACCTGCTCTTAAAAATCTAAAATGACGGAGATCCTACAACCTTCCTAGGCAATTTATTCCAGTGCTTAACCACTCTGACAGTTAGGAAGTTTTTCCTAATGTCCAACCTAAACCGCCCTTGCTGCAATTTAAGCCCATTGCTTCTTATCCTATCCTCAGAGGTTAACAAGAATAATTTATCTCCCTCTTTCTTGTAACAACCTTTAATGTATTTGAAAACTGTTATCATGTCCCCTCTCAGGGCTGGTCTACACTGAGGGGGAAATCGATCTAAGATGCGCAACTTCAGCTACGTGAATAGCATAGCTGAAGTCGAAGTATCTTAGATCGAGTTACCTACCATCCTCATGGCGCGGGATCAACATCCGCGGCTCCCCCTGTCGACTCTGCTACCGTTGTTCGCATTGGTAGTGTTCCGGAGTCGACAAGAGCTCGTTCGGGGATTGATATATCACATCTAGATGAGATGCGATGCGATATATCGGTCCCCAAGAAATCGATTGATACCCGCCGATACAGCGGGTAGTGAAGACTTAGCCTCAGTCTTCTCTTCTCCAGACTAAACAAACCCAGTTTTTTCAATCTCTCCTCATAGGTCATGTTTTCTAGACCTTTAATCATTTTTGTTGCTCTTCTCTGGACTTTCCTCAATTTGTCCACATCTTTCCTGAAACGTGGCACCCAGAACTGGACACAATACTCCAGTTGAGGTCTAATTAGCACAAAGTAGAGTGGAAGAATTACTTCTCATGTCTCGCTTACAAGACTCCTGCTGATAGATCCCAGAATTATCCTTGTTTTTTTGGCAACAGCGTTACACTTGTTGACTCATATATTTAACTTGTGATTCACCGTGACCCCAGATCCCTTTCTGCAGTACTCCTTCCTAGGCAGTCATTTCCTATTTTGTATGTTCAGCTTTTGGAGACCTGTGGGAGATTTCAACTTGGATCCTATGTGAGATGAGTTGTGGAGGTAGCGGGGAGAGGAGGAGCTCAGCACAGTTTCTCAGATCTCTATCAACATTTGTCCACACTGACTCTTTGGAGCAAGGAGGACCATATGATTATGCAGCATCTAGTGCAATGAGGCCCCTGTATGGGTTGAGGCCTCTTCCACAATATGGACAGATAATAATAATCATTGCAACACCACATAGTTTAGCACCATTGGCAGCATCTGCCCAGGAAAATCCCAGCAGTGGAAGATTAGAATGTTGTATGATATGGGGAAAGGCAGAATGGTAGAGTCAGATGTGGGGAATCTTGTGGAGGGCTTTCCTCCATGCCTGTTTGTCTCTAGTGAAGCTTTAGCAAAACTATTGGGCAAAAAGAGGTAAAAGATAAAGCGCAACGAGAGAGTGAAACAAAGTGTCAGTGAGTGCAGCAAGTGTCATTGAAGATGGAGAATTCCTGTTAGGTACTTTGGGTGTGTCAGCACTGCAGAACCCTTCCCCCTGAGGCAGCAGGTTTCAGAGCCCTGGTCAACTGTCTTGGGCTTGTGGGGCTTGCGCTACAGGGCTAAAAATAGCGGTGTAGTTGTTCCCACTCAGGCTCTGAGACCTACCCCATCTTGACAGGTTTCAGAGCCCGGGCTCCAGCCCACATGGGAGCATCTACACTGCTGTTTTCAGCTGAGTAACATGAGGCCTGTGAGCCTGTAACGATGCTGCCTGTGGGAGCTGGCTGAGGTCACTCAATCAGGGTGAACTGCAAACAAAATGGAGCAGACAAACCTCAAACGCTGGTGCATATTCCAATATTTAGATTTACCAAGCCAGCACAAAACAGCCTCTATATTACCTCACTGATTGCTCAGAAGTCCAAATAATGCATTTCCCGTAAAGTGCCCAGCCTAAGGCCTCCATTCAGACACACATGTCAGATATGATGATTACTGAAAATCTTATCTCATCATATAAAAGAAAACGTTCTTCCAACCCCAAAGGATCAGCCACACACCTAGGTCCAATTATAGTTTAGATTTTACACAAAATACACACTTATAGTCAATTCTTGTTAACTAAACTAAAATTTATTAAAAAAGAAAAGATGTAGAGTGTTGATTAAAAGATCAGTATACCTACAGACTTGAATTCAGTACTTGAGGTTCGGATACATAGCAGAGATGAGTTTGTAGTTGCCAAATGTCCTTTCAGAAATAGTCCATAGGTTATAGTCCAATGTCCATATTAAGCGTGACTCCAGTCATTGACTGGGGACCTCAAACCTTGTGGCTTAAGGTTTCCCCCTCTTGAAACCCAAAGCAGATCTGAGATGAAGAAGGATCATGTCTCAGGTTTTTATACATATTCAGCAGCCCTTTGGCCTGAGAAAACAATAGGCTTAACTTTCCTTCTCTTAAACATTATGGCAATTAATACAGGGTAATTTATCCATTAAACAGTTCAGATAAAGGTTACCATAACCTTCAAAGAGACATATAGACAATAATACTATTTCACTCAAGTGTCTTCCTAAATATTAATACTCCTTTTTTTTTTTTTAAGAGCTTTGAATCAAAGCCATAGTAACGGACAAGAGTCGCTGGTTACATCACAAGACCTGAACAAACATCTACCCTTCTATCTCTAACAATGCAGGCTTGCATTTCAAAGCTCTATTCATTTACATATCTTCCTAACAAGTCTTTAAAGTTGGCCATGGGTGAGGTCAGTCTGTGAGTTAACTAACTCTTTCTGGCCCTATGTCACCTTTCAATGAGATATTATATTACACTCATCATGTCACAGAGCCCAAATCAAGTTGGTCCAGGCTCTGAGAATTGCTGCTGTGGGATATATATATTTTGCAGTGTTGACATACCCTGTGGCCATACATACCTGGCCAGGGCAGGATCATTTGCTATTGCTTCTGTTCCAGATGGTCCTGGTATCCTGCAGGAGTAAGCACTGCCTGTTCTATCCTTCAAAAATTCGCTGTGTTGTCTGGGTGCCCGGAATGAGTCCCCAGGTTCTCTGCTGAGTTGCCCAACTGAGGTCCTTTGAAAATTCCCGTGCACATGAATCTGCCTCAGTTTCCTTGTCACTATTTTACAGGGGGGCTATGCAGGCTTATCAGTTAATGTCTGTAGATGGCTATATACATGCTAGGGATTAGCACCTTAATAGAGGCCCCTGCTAGGATATATTTCATGTTCAGATTAAATTTTGCTTGCTTAATTTAATCTCCTAACCTGAAGCAGTGATCCTTTTTCTTGCATGCCTAAATGTGCCCCCGAGATCCACATGAACCGACCCTGCCTCTGCTTGTGCAGGGGGTGGGCTTTGACTACAGGACCGATCATCCTTGTGACAGAGCAACTGGAGGAAACCATATGGAGCTCTCCTCCCTTCAGGACCCCTTTTTGTGGGTTTTCCTTTAAGAAATGGTAATTTCCCACTTCAAGCAGGCCTAGTTAGCTATCTGTCTTCAGTGGGGACATGAGGGACAAACTCTTGGGTCAAATGTCATGAATTCTTACAGCAACAAGATGCTCTATAGCCAGATAAATAACTGCTCCCGTGGTCCTGATGTCCGTGGAGAGAGCTTGTCAGAGAGCAGGAGAGTTCACCACTGGTATGGAATTAATCCATAGCACCGTTCTATGCTCTGAGGGACCAAAATGGTGAGTAGGAACCTGCGGTACATCAGCATGGCCCTAATCACGAGCCTTGTCTCTTCTATGCTTTTGTCAAGGTTCCTTCCCCACTCTGAACTTTAGGGTACAGATGTGGGGAACTGCATGAACGCTTCTAAGCTTAATTACTAGCTTAGATCTGGTACACTGCCGCCATCCAGAATTCCAGTGTCTGGAGCACTCTCTGTTCCCCCAAAACTTTCCCCTCCCTGGGTTGCCTTTAGGGACTTCACCAATTCCTTGGTGAACACAGATCCAAATCCCTTAGATCTTAAACAAGGAGAAATTAACCATGCCCCCTCCTTTCCCCCCACCAATCCCTGGTGAGTCCAGATCCAATCCCCTTGGATCTTAAAACAAGGAAAAATCAATCAGGTTCTTAAAAAGAAAGCTTTTAATTAAAGAAAGAAAAGTAAAAATCATCTCTGTAAAATCAGAATGGAAAATACTTTACAGGGTAATCAGATTCATATAGCCCAGAGGAACCCCCTCTAGCCTTAGGTTCAAAGTTACAGCAAACAGAGGTAAAATCCTCTCAGCAAAAAAGCAACATTTACAAGTTGAGAAAACAAAAATAAGACTAAAACGCCTTACCTGGCTATTACTTACAAGTTTGAAACATGAGAGACTGATTCAGAAAGATTTGGAGAGCCTGGATAGATGTCCCGTCCCTCTCAGTCCCGAGAGCGAACAACAACAACAACACTACAAAGAGCACAAACAAAAGACTTCCCTCCACCAAGATTTGAAAGTATCTTGTCCCCCTATTGGTCCTCTGGTCAGGTGTCACCCAGGTTTACTGAGCTTCTTATCTCTTTTACCTGTAAAAGGTTTTCTGTTGGGCTCCTTGTTGACCTACAGGATGATTTTAAATAAGGAACAGTCTTTAGTTTAGATCAATTGAAAGATCCAGGCTCGGAAGAGCAAATCTCAGAGCTAATGCTTTGTCCCAGGAAATATGACAATGGAGCTGTTTACATTGAGAGAAGATGAAAGACAAGAGCCGTTTTAACTCCGTAATGCAGAAATCAATAGCAGTTGCTGGAAAGTGAATGAGGATTAAAGAGAGAGATTTTCAGCCCTTTTTTAAACCAGCATTTGCAACCAGCTTTTGGCTAAGTGAATGGTTTAAACTGATGATAAACACAGGAGCAAGGCTCCTTTTGAGTGAGTTGGAGCTGCACGTTGTGCCCCAGAGTAGGTAGGAGAGAGCTGTGCTTCTTAGGTGCCATCCTTCAAAGGAAACTTAAAATCAGGCTCAATGCAAATCCTGTGAAATTTTTCAGACAAGTAGAGGTATTAATCCTGATGGTTTGGGCCAATTCCGTTGTGGATAATTATATTCTGTCTCCCCACGATGTCAGTTGGATATGGTGTCCTTCTTCATTTCCCACCCTAAATTCTTGTGAAGTGCTGCCAGAATCTGTTAAATAGCTTCTGTATTGCACCCCAGAACTGGCTGCATTTCAGTAGTGGACAAAGTGATCCCTAAGTAGAAGGGGCATTTTAGTTAACTTAGCACAGGGGGATTGGGAGTCAAGTCTTCAAGGTTTCCGTTCCTGGCTTTGCCACCGACTGGCGCTGAAGGAGGGTAGCTAGGAACAAAAAATGGTACGGCTTGATTTTCCAAGCTGTGTAGAACCTACATCTCCCATTGAAGTTAGTGGGAACTGGCAGCAACCCTGAGAATCAGGTCACTAACCTTTTTCTGCCTCAATTTTCTCATTTGTAAAAGAGGGATAATGGCAGTCTTTGAAAAGTACTTTGATCACAGCGGCTATATAAGTGCAGTGTATTATTACGGGTGTAATTTCATTACTGCATTTCATCTCTGTGTACAGAATGCTTGTAGGTGCACTGAACTTTTAGAAAAGAGTGGCCAGAGTGCAGTAGATAATGGGTTACTGTTATTGGGGTAACAAATATTTTAGAATAACTACACGAGTTGCAGGAATGGGAGCAACCAGGTCCTTCTCCAGGTGTTCAGCAATTTTGATGCTATCTTTTTGAAATCAATAAAACACTTCTAGAACCCATCGAATAAAAGGAGAAGAGATTGATCCTGCCACAGGGCCAACTTTTGCCATTACATTCACACAACTTTTACTGTTTCGGGTGGAAATTACACATGGGATGTGAACAGCAGAACTTGGCCCACAGAATCAAAGAGAACTATTAGACCATAGTGTCTTTCTCTTTCTCCACCTCACTCCCCATCTCGCCCTTGTAGGATTGGGACACCCCATTGTGCCCAGAGTTTGCAGTTTGTATTTTTCTTTTTCAGAAGGTCCTGAGAATGAAGGGCCACCCTGTTTATCATTTTACTGAGCAAACAGTTTTTAGTGCCCTAAAAGTTGCAGTCACTGTCACCAATTTACCCTCTAAGTGTCTGTATTTTTGCCTCCTAACATACATATCCCATTTCCAACGATTCTGCCAAGCAATCAACTCCTGACAGATCAGGGGCTGTTAACAACTCAACCCATAACTCTGGTTGCACAACTGCCTTGGGGTTTAAATTTGTCTTCCGCAGTGCTTTCTCTTAGCCTGTACTATCTGAGTTTCAGACATCCAGTGCAAGGATGATCAGTTGTTTCTTTCTTTCCTCCCCCACTCCCATGTGCTGTCAAGGATGCGCAGTATTTATGGAGATGTTTTTTGAATGTCCATTATAATTTTGCTTTTGACACTCCCTGTCCCACTTTAACTGCATTGTCTGTTCGCTCCTCCAACATCACCATATTTATGAGGGGAGCTGGCAGAGAGCGGAGCCCAGAGTGGGAAGATAAGATCTACATTGCAGAAATCAGGCAGTAGCTGGAGCTCTTCTCCTTGCTTCCTAGGACTCACTAGTGGATTATAGTTCAAAGGTTTATGCACTGAAACATTTCCCTTGCAGCCCTCACCGGGAGCATAGCTGCCAGAAGTTGGCATATCATGGCCTCTTAAATAAAATCTGAACATACCCCATGGGTCTGCATATAAATCTCCCTTGCTCTGCCACTCCAGATGCCACCCTAACAGAGAAAGCAGTTTAGGATGGCGTGCCTGGGCAGTGAGTTTAGCTCTTGCCAAGGCTCAGGCAGTGCACAGTAGTAATTTAGGGCAGACAAAACTGCTGCAAATGGCATCCTCTTTATGGCTTTAAATAATTAAAAGAAGAAATTGTGCCTTCAGCAAGGGAGCAATTTGTGCCATTCTTTGCTATCCATCTGCTCCCCCAAATGCTAACTCCCATACAACATTGTTGTCCAGAGCAGCTGTGGCCTGTCATATATGGGGACTGGGCTGGTAGGAGTAAGAAGCACAATAAAAGAAGTGTTGCCTAGTGGTTTGATTATGAGTCAGGCAATCTGAGTTCTGATCCCAGCTCTGCCACTGCCTTGCTGTGTGACCTTGGGCAAGTCATCTGTGTGGAACTTCTCTGGGTCTCTTTTCCAATCGGTAAAATGTGATGCGAGGTTTGTGAGCTTTGAGTGAAAGATGGCAGATAGTTAACAACACTGTGCTTTGTATTTATTGCCTGACTGCACAAAACCCATGCACTGTTGGAGGAGAGCAGGGAAATAGAACGTGATAAAGAACGGATTGGAGAGGGAGGAGGCAAATAGGACCCAGCTGTTCAGGAAGAGTGGAGCTCCAGCAACTCTCTGTTTTGCCAGTTATTTCCTATTTGAGGCTGCTGACTCGATGGGAACTGGGCATCTCGCTCCCTGTGAGTCCTTTGGAAATCCCAACTTTAGTACCTATTCAGCCGTGGGAAATAGGTGCCATTTCACTACCTGTGTGAATGAGCTCTGCTGAATTACCCTGCTAGGAGGTCATTTGTGCTCGGATACTAGAATGATCGGGTGTTTATAACATGCCCATCTAAATAGAAATGGGAGACCGACTTCTTCAGCCAGTCTGTGTCAGGACTTACATTAAAAGGGACCAGGGGAAAGATGGCCTCCTTTGCTAAGGAACTCCCCTGTTTTAGTAAATGTAATTCTGGATTAAATTAGACCTGGCAGCAGAGGTCCTCTCCATATCCAGAGAGCAAATGTGTTGGGCAGCAGCAGTGCACGTTTCCCCCATGCTGTCGCCTGGTAATGTAGCCTCAAACCTGATCAGGAGACTTTTGGAGGATGGTTCAGCTTTCAGGACCAACTCAGTCCTTGTTTGCATGGCTCATAATGGTACCAGTTAATGCCAGTGGCTTTTTCTGTGATGTGAACTCTCTTCCACTAAAAACTATGTTTTCAGACCATCAGTTAATTTTACTTACACCACAAAACAGCTTCCAGGTAGTCATGAGTTTTGGTTGTTACAGATTTGGGCTACATTTGAACCAGTGACTAAAGGCAAGTCTACACTACAAAATTAAGTTGACTTCAGTTATGTCGACACACAGCTACTGCAGTAATTAAATCAGTTTTGCATGTCCACACTAGCTTCTTCTGTCAGTGATGCATGTCTCACCAGGAGTGCTTGCACCAATTTAACTGTCGGTGTGGGAAATTCACCCCAGGGGGGAGCTGACAGCAGGGCCGGCTCCAGTGTTTTTGCCGCTCCAAGTGGCAGAAAAAAAAAGAAAGAAAAAAAGACGCGATCGGCAGCACTTTGGCTGCAGCTCTACTGTTGCCGCTTCATTCTTCGGTGGCAATTCGGTGGCATGTTCTTCCCTGCAAAAGGGAATGAAGGACCCGCCGCTGAAGAGCCGGATGTGCCGCCCCTCTCCGTTGGCCGCTCCAAGCACCTGTTTGCTGCACTGGTGCCTGGAGCCGGCCCTGGCTGACAGCCAAAACAGGCTGATGTAAACAACAAGGTGTCTACATTGACACTGCTTTGACCTAACTGCATTGACCTAAGTGCTACATCTCTCACAGAGGTGGAGTTATTACGTCGGTACAATGGGTGACTTACATCAGTGGGAGTGTAGTGTAGACACTTACAGAGTTAGATCGACGTAAGGCAGCTTATAGCAACCTAACTCTGTAATGTAGACCGTGCCTAAGAAGTGAAAGATTCTGTGTCCTATTGCCAAATTGCTAAGTCCCCTCTTTGCTAGGAATTCCCCTTGTTAAAGATTTCAGAGTGGTAGCCATGTTATTTTGTATCAGCAAAAACCATGAGGAGTCCGTGTAAAGCAACCCCCATCCTTTCATGTATGTATACCTGCTCTGTATTTTTCACTTCATGCATCCAATGAAGTGGGTTCTAGCCCATGAAAGCTTATGCCCAAATAAATTTGTTAATCTCTAAGGTGCCACAAGGACTCCTCGTTGTTTTTCCTTATTAAAGATTTACCATATGAGCGCTGCAGATTATCCTGTGATAAAATACTCCACAGAGCTGATCTGACAGACAGTTTATGAAGCCTGCTTTCTAGCAGCCTGTCACCTTGTAAACCTGCTGCTAGCCAGCTTAGTTGGTTAGCCAAGGGCAAGATATTAAAATATTAGACAGTTCTGACATACTGTGTTAGCCAGGGCTACATGTTGGAGGTAAAATAGCTCCTATCATGTAGCATAAATACCTTGATCTGTGGTATGTTGTGGTGTTGACACAAAGTGGGTGAGGTAATATCTTTTATTGGACCAACTTCTGTTGGTGAGAGAGACAAATTGTCGAGCGGCACAGAGCTTTTCAGGTGTGGGGAAGGGAAGGGAAGGGTAACCATCTTTCTGTATACAGTACTATAAAATCCCTCCTGGCCAGAGGCACACAATCCTTTTACCTGTGAAGGGTTAAGAAGCTCAGGTAATCTAGCTGGCACCTGAGCAAAAGGACCAATAAGGGGACAGGATACTTTCAAATCTGGGGAGGGGGGAAAAGGCTTTGGTTTAGTCTATTCTTTGGCTGTTCTGTGTGCTTGCCGGAGAAAGATCAAGAAGGCAAGCAATCCAACTCAGTTAGAATTAGTATGTAATAATAAGGAAATGCGTTAGCTTACTTTTATTTTGGCTTGTGATTTTCCTTGTCTAGAGGGAGGTTTATCCCTGTATTTGTAACTTTAAGGTTTTACCTAGAGGGGAGATTCTCTATGTTCTTGAGTCTTTTGTTATTCTGTAAAGTACTTACCATCCTGATTTTACAGAGGTAATTCTTTTACCTTTTCTTTAATTAAAATTCTTCTTTTAAGAACCTGTTGTTTTTTTCATCGTTTTAAGATCCAAGGGTTTGGGTCTGTGTTCACCTGTACCAATTTGTGAGGATATTATTCTCAAGCCTCCCCAGGAAAGGGGGTGCAGGGGTTTGGGGGATTATTCTCAAGTCTGCCCAGGAAAAGGGGTGTAGGGCTTTGGGGGGGATATTTGGGGAAGGTAGGGCTCCAAGTGGCCCTCCTTAAATGTTTGTTTAAATAAATTGGTGGTGGCAGCATTATTTAATCCAAGGAATAGGGGAGTTTTTAACCTAAGCTGGTAGAAATAAGCTTAGGGAGTCTTCATGGTGGTCCCCACATCTGTACCCTAAAGTTCAGAGTGGGGAGGCAACCCTGACAGCCTCTGCAGGGGGTTAGTGAGTTACAGATTGTATTAAGTCATCTATACAGCATCTTTATTAAGACTATGATTTTTAATATCTAGCGAAGTTATGAATTTAAGCTCCTACACTTGTCTTTGAAGGTGTTGTGTAGGTTTCCTTTGAGTCTGAGGACTGAAATATCAGATACTGAGTGAGCACTGTGTGAAAAGTGTTCACCCACAGGTGATATGGTGTTTTTGTCATCTATCAGTTTTCTGTGTGAGTTCATTCAAGAGCATCATGGTTGTTTCTTGATCTCTGGCATGTGATGACTTGGTCCCTAGGAGCATGTGGATAAGCATTAACTAAGCAAAAGTGCAGAATAACTTTTTGGGGTGGGGGAATTGGTGGGGTTTTAAAAAATGTTTTCACTGTTTTTTACTAATTGGATTTCTGGATGTATTGGAGTTTGTTGAGTTTTGCAGCTAAATGTGACGTTTGAAATTGACTGCTTTGTCTGAATGTGAAATTGCTATATTTGTTACGTAAAATTCAGCTCTGCTCCAGTCAGAGTTATTCCTGTTTTGCAGAGGAGAGAAATAAGAAGCCGAGAGGCAAAGTGACTTGCCCAAGGTCACAAAATAAGTCAGTGGCAGAGTCAGGGAACGAGTCAGGTATCCTGAATCCCAGCCCTTTGCATAACTCACAGCAGTCTCCCACTGGAGCTTAAGTCCACTCTTGTGTCTCATCACAAGTGAGCGAGCACCACAATAGAGGAGCCTAACTTGGTGTGTGCTTTCAGTGTCAGAAAGATGGTAAAACACCACCCTGCTGGGATAATATTATTTCAAGGGCTCATTGATTTCTTTTAGTAGGGGAAAGTGGGTTAAAATAAGGAGCTGTTGGAAAAGGAACAACCCCCTCATGCTGTCATTAAACGCTAGTGCTGGATTAACCTGAATGAGGCCTGCTGAAAGGGGAATTAGAGATGCTCCTTCACGCCAGCCATTGCTCTTGACCACTGGTTCTCAACCTCAGCCCATAATGTGTTATGTAGGCCACAGGTTGAGAGCCACAGGGCCCCCCAAGCTTCCCACAGTCCCCATGCCCAGTGCCCCACGCCCAGAGATCCTTCCACAGAGTGGGGCCAGGAGCAGAGCCCTGGGCATGGGGCTGGGTAGCTGGGACCTGCATCCCGCACGGCAGGACTGGACCCAGCACTCTGCACTATAGGGCCAGGCAGCCAGGCCGCGCCAAGTGGGGCCGAGCAGCCTAAAATCTTGGTGAGCTGCAGCACCACCACAAACCCCTAGTTCCCAGTGTCCCCCACCCTCTCACTGCCCAGAGTGTACCCCCTCCCCACAAACCTGCCCAGAGACCCGCTCTCCTACATCCTTCCCCCCTGCGACATTCACCAGCCCCTTGCTGGCAGGAGCGCTCCAGCAGGCTGCCAGACACTGTCTCCTCCTCAGCCAGCCCCGCCCCCTTTCAGATCAGAGCCGCAAATTTTGAATTTTTTATTTTTATTTTTAGCACACAGCTAGGCCGCAGCTGTGTGCTAACTGGGACACGGGTTGAGAACCGCTGTTCTTGACTGTGTGCCATGCTTCTACCTACTATACTCTGGGCAGAAGCAGGCGGCTTCGAGAGTCATCAGCATCAAGGAAACAAATCCCGATGCCTGGGAGGCAAAACTGAGGATACACGCTCTATATTTAGGGCTCATTGCAGCCCTTCCCTGAACAGCTGGTCTCCCATGCCACACTCTTTACAGTCTTTGTAATCAGGGGCAGTGAGTTGTACGGACCTGTGGTGCCTGGGCTCCAGCAATATTCAGGGCCTCCGGGCCTGGCTCCACCAATGTTTGGGTCCGGATCTCTCTCCTGCCCCGCCTGCTGTCCCCCTCCCCCACCCCCCAGTGTCTCCCAGCCTCCACTTGCTGCCCCCACTCATCTACCCGGGCCTGGAGCCTGCAGCTCACGCTGACTCTGCTCTGCTGGCTCCTGGCATCAAGTGCTGCCGCAGGGTCCTAATGCCGCCACCACTGGTGGCAGAGCAGGCTGCCATTCCCCTGCCCTTCTGCCTCAGACCCTTCCCTTTTCTGTCGGGACCCTCCACCAGCACAGGTCCCCCTTACCCACAGGCACCACTCTTGCCCCAGACTGGGCAAGGGGCAGCCTCCTCCCTCACCCCCAGTGAGGCTGCAGTGAGGGGCAGCGGGAGGAGCACACACGTGATGGAAGCTCCGCCCCTGCACCCACCACAGGGGGAGAGAGGGGCCTTCCTGGACCTGCAAGTAGCCCTAGGAGCACGTGCAGTGACAGTGATGAGGGGGCCCCTCCCCCAGAGCTCACTATTTCCAGTGGGGAGAGGGTTTGGGGGAGTCGTCCTCTCTGGCTCCAGCCCCAGGGCAGCCTGCCTGCACCCCAAACTCCTCATGCCCAGCCCTGCCCCACCCCAGAGCCCACACCCCCAGCCAGAGCCCTCACTCCCCACACCCCAACCCTTTTGCCCCAATCCTGAGCCTCTCCATCTCCCCAAATCCCTCATCCCCAGACAGAGTCCTCATCCCCCCACATCTGTGCCCCAGCCCTGAGCCCCTCCCACACTCCAAACCCCTCATCCCCAGCCCCACCCACAGCCCTCACCGCTGCACCCCCTTCTATCCCCAAACTCCCTCCCAGAGCCTGCACCCCCTTCCCCTTCCCAAACACCCCTTTCAGCCCCCAAGGTCCCTCCCAGAGCCTGCATCACCTCCCTCTGCACCACTTCCCACCCCCAAACGTCTTCCCAGAGCCTGCACCCCTCATCTCCTGCACACCCACCCCCTGTACCAGCCCAGAGCTTGCACACCCACCCCCTTCCCACACACCCTCTTCTGTCCCAAACTCCCTCCAAGAGCCTGCGACCCAGACATCCACACTCCTTCCCAGAATCTGCACCCAAACTCCCTCCCAGAGCCTGCACTCCTCACCCCCTCCTGCACCCCACCATTGCCCCAGCCTGGATCCTGCACCCAGCACCCAAACTCCACCCCAGGGCTTGCACCCCAGACCCCCTCCCCAACCCAAGCTCCTTCCCCAGAGCCTTAGGCAGGTGGTGGGGGCATGGAATTTGGGCAGACAGGTTCTGGGCACCGCCAAAATTTCTACAAACCTGCCACCCCTGTTTGTACTGTCAGGCTCCCCCGATAACCTGGGGGAACTTTAGCAGGTAAGTTACTACATGAAATTACCTGATTTCCCCAAAGAGAGTGTGGTGTTAATGTAGAGGCACAAGGGATCTGCAGATCTCAGGGAATTCACTGATTTGGTGCTACTAAATGCTTGCTACATCTGCAAGGTGGACCGGGAAATGGCAGTAGGGCCATGGCTGTCATCCCTCTTGGGCAAAGCAAAGTGTTTCCTGTACTTGAGATATTCACTTCCTGTCTCAAATTGCTGAGTAGTATTACTGGCACGGCTTCATGTAATCAGTTTTACAGCATGTTTCCTCTTCAGAGAACTTTGCAGCCTGTTTAAACAATCAGCATGTAACACCCCAGACCGGGATACATTATGTAGTGGAAAATGAAGAGATCCGCATGCACCAAGGAAATGTTGTCTAGTGGATAGAACAGGAACCTATGAGGCGGAATCAATGTTTTGAGCAGCATCTTGTGATATTTATTTGAATTGAAAATGCTCTGTAAATGTGAATCATTATTATTAATCGGTTTGTAAAATGCTCTGGGATCCTTTTCTATGAGAAGTGCTAAATAAATGTAAATCAGTGTGAGATAAAAGTGAGCACATTTAAATAATTCAGACCAGTTCCCGTGGTTTGGGATTAATATTCATCTTGTACTTTGTTTGCTGCTGTTCTCCATTTTATCTCACGGTTAAAATCCTAAACCATCTTGCACCTTCATCACTGTCACCTTCTCCTGCCTCCTAGATTCCTAAGCTTGATAACCAAGGAGGAGCCTGCTCCCAGAGAATCTTTCACAGGTTCTCCATGCTGCACCCAGTGCATGCTGGGATCGGACTTTGTGAGTTCAGTCAGTGATGTAGTTTATGTACATGCCCGTGAACTGTAGATATGATCAATAAAGCTTATAGTTTATTTACTTCACCGCTGATTCTCAGTGCCTTGATTTAAGGAGTTCCCCAATAACTAGGGAAATAATGTGGTTAATTGAGTTAATTAGAGTGTAAGATCTTTGGAATGGGGATTCTGTCTTTCTGTGTGTGTTCTCTAGCATCTAGAATACATTTGGTCACAATAAAATAAGAATGTTTCTTTCTTATACACATAATCTGTTTATTCCCATTTTCTATATAAATGCTTAGTTGTTTTACAGCCAATGTGCACCAATTTCTACATAGAGGCTACAGGAGCATGACATTTCCTGGAGTTTTAAAACTTTAGGTGATAGAAATGAAAAGAGCATTATTAGTATTTCAAGGGTTTAGCTGGCTGCTCTTGATGTGTTCCAGATCCCTATGTTGTTTTCCAACAGGTTCTTGCTAAACGGTTATTGTACACTTAGCAAAAAGTCTGTCACGCTGGCCTAAGAGTTTAGCTAACAGTAATTACATTTCCGTTTGCCATCCAGCAAGGTACTCTAGGAAATAATATATTGTACTCTCAATAAATCCATTCCACGGCATCCATTTTTTAGCAAAATAAGTAAACAGCTCTACTCCTGTCTACAATGGTAATTTATTCTGAGTGTATAAAGTGAAATCTAGCAAGGAGGTATTCCTCTGGAGCATGCATTTCTTCTAATTTATGGCTTCACTTCTGTTCCAAGTGAACTGGAGACTTAAACCTCCCATTATGGGTCTGTAATTTATGTTTTCAGAATTTTTACAATTGTTATCTTTTAGTGTTTTTATGAAGCCTTGCCGTGGAGGTGCTTGGCTAAGGTTGTATTTTAAATGTTGGTCACTGGGAATAAAATTGAGGTTATAAATTACCAGAAACACACACTCTCTCAACATGTTGCTCCTTGTCATGTTAACTATGTGCGCCTGTTTGAGAAATTACAAGGAATGTGTAGATTAAATCAGAGCTGTTGAGGCTTGGTCTACAACTCGTACAGGCTGTTGAATAAACTGGTGCTACCAGTTTCCCAAATTCCTTCCTGGTTTTAATGGTTACTTTTAAAAATTTGGTACTTCAGTTGTCCTGCTCAGCTTTCTCCGGATGGGGGATGTACATAGCACCTAACATTGTGTGTGTGTGGGGGGGGAGAAATTTATGTATGTTTGTTTGTTTGATTTAAGAAAAGAATCCCAAATATAATGCAGCTTTTGGAATCAAAGGATCAGAAATGTTCTCATCTTGAATCACTGAGATTTCCATATGGTGGTTCTAGCCTGCTTCCTAACTATGAAATTCTTTTGATTTTTCTCTCCCCTCCATGGAAATGAAGACCATTATCTACAAGGAAGCACTCACTCTTTCTCAGCCTCATGATTAATGTTAACTAATATCTACTGCAGGTCCCTAATCCTCTTAACCAAGGATGCTCAGTTTGATCCACTTTCCACCTGACCCAACACCATAAACCCTCATGCTCATTCTTGACCAAAACACACACCTGATCCTTCCTCCCAGATGCCAGCAGTCCTTCCCAATCAAGAAGTCCATCTCAACTCCTTCCTCTGCCACCATGACCAAAACACTCACCTTAGCTCTCCCTTTCTAGCTATTGGAAACTCTCTCGAATTCTCTACCCCAGCCAAGGAAGCCTAGCAGATCTGAACCCACCAAATGAAGAAAACTCTATATCTGAATCTGGTGTTACATAATCCTATTAGTAATGGATAAACCTCTAAAGTTTGGCTCAGGCAAACACCTGGACATTCAAATGCATCTACAAACTTTCTCCACAATATCCAAACCTCTCAGGTCTACAAAACTGAATTGGAAATCTTGAAAGCTCATCTCTTCTCTGTCTAGTTGTGGCTGGAAACAGCAGTTTGTCTCTAGCAATTTAAAAATTAAATTCTGTTTTAATATTGAGTGAAGTCTCAAATATATTCTTAATTTATCTAAACCAGTTCTACCATCCCATACTGAGATACAGTAGCTATTAGCTTTTCCCTTTTGCTTGACTATATTTCATTGGTACAGCTGATCAAAAATGAGGGAGAAAGTTGTTGTGAAAAATTTCAGTATATCCATGTTGTTCTCATTTCTCAGGGTACAACTGCCCACTCCCCACTTTTTTTTTCTGGAAAATTGTTGAGCATAAATTTTTGATGAAAACATTCTTGAAATTGGCTTCCAAAATTTGTTTACCAAAAATCCTGTTTTTAGTCAATTTTTCCTGAAAAAACTTGGTTTTCAGTAAAAGAAAAAATTCAAGAGTGTTTTTAATTTAAATTTGGTAAAAAAAAAAAAAAAAAAAGGGGGGGGGGAGTTTTCAAAAGGACTCTTTTTTTTTTTGCAGGGATGAAGGGAAGACCATGTTGTAATTGAAAAACTTGAAGCAAGTCTGTTCATTAGAGTGTGGAACATAGAGCCTGCCCTTCACGATAGGTATGAAATCTGAAGCATTCCAAAGTTGCCTAACTGGAGAGTAACCAAACTCCATGAAACCAAGTAAGGACCAGGTGTCCTGATCCTGGCTTTGAGTGTCATGCTGTTGTAACAAAGAAGCTTTTCCGACACATTTGTGTGATTCTCCACATCTACCCATTGATGTCTGCATCTACAGACAACAGCTGCCACTTTAGTATAAGACGTTTTGTCCAGGTCTACCTTGCATGATGTGTTAGTAATCTTACCGCCAACAATGGCAAATTTATGGCACTGAGATTAGACTGAGGGCAGCAGAGTTTGTGCCTGACCTTGTAGAGCTGTGTCAGTCCACTCTGATTCTGTATCCATTCATGTGGTCTTGTGGAGGAGGGAGAGAGAAGAGGTGGAGGGGTGTGGGGTGCAATCATTGATTATTCACAGAGCTTGGCAGCGAATGTCAATCATTTTTCACCAGTTTCCTGAACAGCCAGTGACAGTGGGTTCTCAGTGCTGAGCCAGCTGTGCCTATTTCCATGAGGATGTGCATGCTGAGTGTCTGATTCTTTTCCCCCTCTCCCAGCTTAGAAAGGCCATAGAGGCTGAGGGTCATGGAGATAAGAGTACAGGAGCAAGTACATACATTTCAGGCTCCAATTTAGAACAACCCTCCTTGGTATCTGTAGCCTCCCATGGACTTGCTCCAGCTACCTTGTCTCTCTAATTTCCTCCCTGACCATCTACCTGTGACCTGCACTTCCAGCCCCATCACACAACATCACTGATGCTGGTGTGAGAGCTTCTCCTCTAAAGCACTTGCCATCCAGAATAGCCTCCCTGCATCTCTCTGCCTTATCATCTTGTTTCTGTTTCAAATGTCACTTGAAAACCTTTTGTCCTTTCCTTATTTCCTTTGCCTCTTAATTTCTTTCTCCCTTCTGATTACCCATTTACCTGTGCAGCTATATGATTTAGTTTCCTAAATGGTGTCGAGATACGGTGTGCTTGGCAGGTATTTCACAAGAGGAAGTTGTATGGGAAGATGTTATCTGATGGCTGGAGCTCAGAGCAGGAGTGGGTGAGCTCAAGACACTTGGAGTGCTAAAAGGCCTATATTTTTGCCTGCTCTAAGGAACTTGTGACCCTTTTAGGCTATAATTTCTGTAGCCCCACAGGGATATAAAGCTATGTTGTACCACACAGGGAGACCAGAAGCTGTTTTCTAGACCTTAAGAATCACATTCTTCAGATTACACTCTGAGCATTACGCTTGTGGAATTGAATCAAGCCAGACCTCACAGGATACTGTGTAATTATTAATTCCCCCCCGTCCCATTTTTAACAATTGATGGAGTGGAAATATTTTCAGAAAATAAGTATCCTTTTGTATTTGTCATGAACCTTTAGCCATATCCATACTTACATCTGTCTGCTAAAGCACATGCATGCAGTACCTTCACTAGAACGCGGGATGTTCAGCTCAGAGAACACAGGTTTGCCTCACGTGAGCAAAAGGCAAATCTCAATTAGTAATTGATAATGTTGGGGCTTATGGCCTCCTGTGATGAATGTGGGGGTGCTCAGTAATGACTATGGATCTGTGCCCCAAAATATGATGTATAGGATTTCTGAGGTGGTATGTTGGAATGTCAAGGAAGCAGACAGTTCCAGTGTGCCCCCCACAGGCAGGAGACCTGTGACTACCACAAGCCATTAAGGGTGAGTCGATCTACCTGGGAAATGATGGAGCAGCCCCCACAGGGGCATTCTCTGAGATGGCCTAGCTGGCTGGCTGAAAGAAACTGGAGTGAGGCAAAAGGAAGACTTCATACCCGGCCCTGTAACAAAAGCCATTGAGCAATATATATATTGGGCTCAGCAAATACAAGGAGGGTGGGGCTTTGGCATTAGGAAGTTTTCCCTGGGAGAAGTAAATCAATTGGGAGGTCACATTGTCTGGAAGGAAACTGCACACCTGACTGGGTCCCAAGAGCTTTGGGGCCTCCTAAAAGAATGTAAGTTGGGAGCACTCTGTTCCTGTGTAACTTGAGAGGGAAATTCATCTAATTAGCTTATAAGGAAGCCTAAGATTAGATAAGACTAAATATGTGTGTAAACTGTCTGTTGTTTTGAAATAATTTTCTCTAATGCTTTGTTCTGTTTGCTAATAAACGTACCTGTTATAAGAAGGTTGATGGTCACTGCTCACGGACTCCCAAGAGAAAGAGAAGCAGGTGTCCAAATTGGACCTGTATAGTAATAAGTGATTGGCATACATGGGATGTTGTACCCAGACCCCAGTCTAGGAGTGGGGGAGTTGCACTAAGGCAGGTAAAGGCCTAATAGCGGAGGGGGTGCATTCAGAGAGACCAGGAAAGGGGCAAAAATGAAATCAGCACATTTCCGTATTAGTTGCCCACCAATAAAAGGTAGTAGTCAGAATTCAGTCGGAATAGAACTTCAGCAGTTCTGTGCCAAGTGGTACAAACACACCAACTAGCATATTACAGCCTGCTGTACTAAACCAGGCTGTATTTACCAAGCTTTTGCAAGGTAATCTCAGAAGCCATGTACCTCTGAAAGTGACTAGGAGGGAGAAATTGAAAATGAATGAATCTGGATTTGCAGATGGCTTGCTGCTGCCCTTTTTAATCTTTTTCATACTCCTACGACCAACTGTACCATCTAAATCCCTCCTCCCACCCCACCACCTCCTTCCAAAGGATCGAATTGCACTGTGGTCTCTTCTGCCCATAATTCCTCCAACATAATGCAGGCATCCGTTTAATTAGAAATAAAAATTGATTAGTGTGATCCCCAGTGAATCTTTTAGAGTTTTGGCAGCAACGGCATATCATATGTATGCAGCTGTTTACTAAAGGAAAGAGAATATGTTATTCCCTTTAAAGACAGATCAGTGCCATTCCTGGCTATTGATCTATGCAACCTTAACAGGAGGCTGCTATATTAAAAAAAAAAAATAGGCACCTGCATCAAGGAGCAAATGTGGATGGCAGCCTCTCAGCGCTGCAGAGGAAATAGGTTTGGTGCAGCTGGTTGAATAATTTGGGGGAGGAGTTAAGGTTTGGGTTTCCCTCACCCTTTCTTTCGCTGTCTCTTGTATGATGTGTGTCCTATTTAACATTTATATTGTGGTAGCACTGAGAGGCCTTGTGTAGGTCATTGTCCACGTAGATAGTAAATGACAGTCCCTGCTCTACCGTTCTTATGTGCATAGATAAATATAATTTAGAGAGAGTGCATTTTTAAAATTATGTGCTCATGAATATTATTATGCTTATGAAAATATATATCACACCTCTCCAGCTCAATGTCCCACTGGCCTAGGCAAGCACAATACTACTGCATGCAGTGACCTTGATCTCATTTGCATTTGGACCATTAGGGGCAACAGGTTAATCTGAATCCATACTGGAGCAATGTGAACTCAAGATGACTCAGGAGGTGTTTGCTCTACTCTGTTGTGTTTTATTCTAGGGTCTCAACATGCTATGCATCTCTCACCCGTAACATCTTCAGAGGGTTGGTAAGTCTTTTTATCCCCATTTTACAGATGACGAAACTGGAGGTATGGAAGTAAAGTGACTTGCCTAGGAAAGGGTGTATCTAGGGACTGTATGCCAGATGCTTCCCCCTGGACAGCATGTGATAATATATAGTATTAGATCTCTACACATCGTGTGGCAAGGGACTAGGAATGACATAATGATTAATCACCCTCCCTATTTCACATACCCTCCTGGGCTGAAGCTGAGTTTGCCTCTTCCTTTGTAATTAAAGCTGGTTTGTCAGGGATTCAAACCCAAATCTCTCACTTTATAGCAGCGTAACCCACTGGGTATGACATGTCCCCTTTCTCTGCCCAATCCAAAGAGGCTACAAATGTGTTACAGCCCCAATTAAAGAGCTTTAGCTGAAGCTGGAGTAGCTCATGCTTTCAGCTCTGAAGGTGCCCAGATCAATCCCCAGTGTTGATCAAGATGGTGGTCATTACAGCACCATGTACAGTGATACATGTGGCATACTATACCTTGGGGGAGCATCTTGTAACCCCCATATTCCTCATTTTTATATAACCATCATTATATAATCACCTAGAAAGTAAGTCGGGGCATCTATTCTTCCTGTCACGTGACACACAAAAAAAGGGGGGACAGAAAGGTGACAAATTCAAAACTGATTAAAGGGAATAGTTTTTCATTCAACACATAATCGGACTGTTGAACTCACTACCACAGAATGTCATTAAGGCCAAGAACCTAGCAAGATCCCACTGGGACTGGATGTTTACCTGGGTAACAAGAATATCCAGAGCTATTAGTTCATGCAAACAAAGAATTTTGGAAGGGATAAAAAACCCCTCATGCTTCAGTGCTTAAAACAATCTCAAACTATTAGGAACTAGGGTGAGACCTTCATGGGAGGCAGATTATCCTACAGGATACTAACATCTTCCTCCAAAGCATCTGGTGCTGGCAGATACAGGACAGTTGAAAAGATGAAGCATGGATCTGATCCAGTATGATACCTCATCTGATGCTTCAGAGGCAGTCAACTCCTTCTGACCTGATAATGTACCATAGCAAATTGTGTAATGTTGTAATCGGCTGCCACAGGAAAAATTCCTCCAGGATCCTGTCAGGTGATTGGCTTACATCCTGAAGCATGAGATTTGATTTGCCCTAATCACCATAACTAAAACTGTTGTCAGCGATCACAAAATTATCTGTCCAAACTTACATGATCTCTAACAGTAACAGTTGTTAAGAGCTGCACAAGAGAAGTCATTTGCAGCACACAACGACAATGAACTTGATTGGTGCTTCCAATCCATAAACTATGCTGCATATTCTTTAGTGCCACCTGACACATTTTCTATTGACACGTAGACACAAAACACTCTTGTAACAGTAGGGACTCTGCAGGTTGACTACCCAGTGCATAAAGTAATGGAGGAACCTCCTAGATTTTATCTGTAACTAGGAGGCCCCCTGGCCTCTTATTCTTTTTCAAAAGTCCGATAATAGCAAGCCTCTTATCTTTCATCCCATTTTTTTTCTTCCTGTGAACTTACGTATGACACCAGATAAAGCAGTTAACAGCAGTTTTGATTCTGCATTTAGTGATATTGTCCCTTACTACTCCTGGGCTGGAGCCATTTGCAATAACATCACTAGGATTGAAAAATGGAGTTGTTAAATGTGGCAACAAAGCAATCCTGTCCATTGTATCTTTCTGCCAGATACCCATCATGGTAAAGGAGATAGAGATCTGGTTTTTAAAATGAGAGACTAGATGGCTCAAGAGATTAGTAATGGGAAACATGGCCTTCCACCTCTCAGAGCCTGATCAAATTCCTATTAAAGTCAGTGAAAAAACTCCCATTGAGCTCAATGGGAGTTGGCTCTGGGCTTAGGACACCAGTTCAAATCCAGCCCAGGTGAGAAGTGTCACAGATAGGTTCATCATCTGACAACTGATTCTTGCTTAGTTCCAAATGGCAAGTAGCCATGTATCCAGGCCCTCTTTGCATCGCCACAATGGCAGTGAAAAGTCATTGGGCCTGTTCTCTCTTTCTCTCTCTCTCTAGCTCAGCCACAGCTACTTTTCCTTCAGCATGGCAGTAAATCCAACTCAGATTGGGAGAAAGTGACTGGATTCTATGAGGTGGTGGTAGTGGTGGAATTACCATGATCTCAGCTATGTGGCTAATATTAGAAAAGGAATGTCTCTTACAGTCACACACAGAGACTGGTTAACCAGCTAGATGCTGAGTCTTTATATAAAATGATTAAAACAAACTAACAGTCCCTCCAGACCTTAAATGATAGTATGTGTGAGGTTATTTTTAGGCAGAAAGAAAGGAGGGTCATCGAACATTTGAAGTCCAAAAAGCATCCATTGTAAGAGAAAATTTAGAAATCTGTAAAGATACCAAAACAACCAATCTCTCCCACAACTTTTCATATAAATACAGAATTAAGATAGCAAAGACTCCTATGGCACCTTATAGACTAACAGACGTTTTGGAGCATGAGCTTTCGTGGGTGAATACCCACTTCGTCAGATGCATGACATCTGTTAGTCTATAAGGTGCCACAGGATTCTTTGCTGCTTTTACAGATCCAGACTAACACGGCTACCCCTCTGAGAATTAAGATAGTTTGCAGTATTTGATTATATGCAACCTCTGGACAACACATACTGATACCTAGCACTTATATTGCACTTTGCATCAAAGCCCTTTATAAAGATGGGGGTACATTTTACAGATGGGGACACTGAGATGTGAAGTGACTTGCCCAAGGTCGCAGAGCAAGTCAATGCTGCAGTAGGACTAGAGCAGGAGGTGGCAACCTTTCAGAAGTGCTGTGCCAAGTCTTCAGTTATTCACTCTAATTTAAGATTTCATGTGCCAGTAATACATTAACGTTTTTAGAAGGTCTCTTTCTATAACTGTATAATATATAACTAAACTATTACTGTATGTAAAGTAAGTAAGGTTTTAAAAATGTTTAAGAAGCTTCATTTAAAATTAAATTAAAATGTAGTGCCTTCCGGACCGGTGGCCAGGACCTGGGCAATGCCAGTGCCACTGAAAACCAGCTTGCGTGCCACCTTTGGCACCCATGCCATAGGTTGCCTACCCCGGACTAGAGCCTCAATATTCCGGCTCCCACCCCTATGCCCTATCTACTGGGCCACACTGCAAGTGCTCTAAATAGAGTGGAGACCCTCTGCAAGTGAAAACTTTGCAATGAAGGATCTGTGGGTTTTACTACCAAGAGGTTCCTCTTCTTGTGTCGAGGAATCTCCAAGGCTCTGCGGGGAATGTCCAGCAGGAGGCACAGTGTCCTGCAGAGGGGATCTGGTGTAGAACCTCTGTCTCACTTGTTTTGTACCCATCTGCCATAAGGTCTATACACCCCATGGTGGTTTGGCAGCCAAAGGATTAATGAAGCAACTGCCTGATTACTCAGCCAGAGCGGATTGGTGGCCTCACAGCAGCTGTGAGGTTAAAAGGGCTGCAAAGCTGGAGAGCGGGGCAACTGCCAGAGCAGCAGAGAGAGGATCCCTTCAGTGGAGAGGTGAGAAGCTGCCAGACAAACCAACACTCTAGAGATGGAGAAGCTGGGCAAGACACTGGGGGAGCCTACAGAGGAGGAGAGGTAGAAAGTAGCTCAGGAAACGGCAAGGCATAGAGAAGGACTGGCTCTGGCTGTTCCAAGAAAGGGCCCTAAGGTGCGATCCAGTGGAGTGGGTGGGCTTGGGTTCCCCTTCCTAAGCCAGCCAGGGGCTTTTGGAGATGCACCTAAATCCAGGAGACCTAGAGCTGATTAGCCCTTGCCAGAGCCAGAGAACTTCTGACTCCCTACCATCCTGAAGGAGTCGGAGGCTATTGAAGATCCAGCCAGGATGTCTCAGGTCATAAAAAGGATTTGAGAAACGCAGAATTGGTGACATAAGGGGGATGGAGCCAGGTTGGTGTTACTCCCCATCTCACCACAATGGGGTGCTAACAGACAAAGGCCCCATACTACACCATCACATAATGGCCACACTCCACATCGTCACATTCCGCAGAGGTCAGCCTTGAAATGGCTCTTCCCTGGAGGAAAGAGAAGTATTGAGGCTCTGTGGTGATGCTAAATTGGGCATAAATCAGTTTGGTTTCTCTGTGACCTGTAGGCAAGGTGCCCAGTCACCAATTCAGCCTCTTCTCTGTGGTATTTAAATACAAGGAGGGAATTCATTTTTCACGGGGTGAGGGTGAGAGGTTGGTGTTAAACCAAAATGGATCAGTTCCAGGCTGACACACCCAATAAAAGCTGAGCTAAGGATTAAGTTGGTAGTTGCACTGTACACAGTGTATTTATAAATCAGTGCTGGCAATATCTGGCTTTTATTGCCTTCGTATTGGGTGTTTTCACTGCCTTGCAACAGGAAATATAGTCCAGTTGGGTGCTCAGTTCTTTGAGAGGGGCTGAGTACCCTCAAGTCACAATGATTTTGCTAGATCGGACCCACTGTGTTACTTTCACATACAGAATATAAGGGAATGGGGAAACAGATGGCTCAGGAGATTGGGAACAGGATTGTATAGAGCCTTTTGCTGCTAGGTTGTCTATTTAAATGCAGCTCAAGTCAGCAGAGGCCAAAAATTGTTACTATATTATTCTGTCTGCTGGTCCATGTAAAATGAGTTGGTTCTTGTCTCAGCCCACCTCTCAGGAGGCTGGCTCCACTTCACTAAAACCACCATTTTGTTTGGCCACCTCATGTTGACACACTCGACAGAGAGTGAATGGGCCATAGAGACTGTGGTTCCTGCCATGTGAAGGACTTTGCTTTGTATGGCTGACCGACACAGATGGGTAGACTGTAGAAGTACACCTATACCTTGATATAACGCGACCCCATATAACATGAATTCGGATATAACGTGGTAAAGCAGCGCTTCGGGGGGCGGGGCTGTGCACTCTGGCAGATCAAAGCAACTTCGATATAACGTGGTTTCACCTATAATGTAGTAAGATTTTTGGCTCCCGAGGAGAGCATTATATCGGGGTAGAGGTGTAGCTTGTATGGATGGCAGTCACTGAGAGTGGATAGATAGAAGATTTCAGCCTCTAGTGTTCTCAACTCAGAACTTCACTGTGGCCCCTCCCTTACCTGAGGGGGCGGGTCTTTAGTTCTGTGTGGGCTCCACCCACCTTTCCAGGATTCTAATAGCTCAGCACCTCTCACTGTGACCCATGGGTGGCACATGAACTGTTGGTTGAGGGAGGCTAGCCCCCAGCCCCGCCCCTTCTTCCTGAGGCCCCGCCCCTTCTTCCTGAGGCCCCGCCCCTTCTGCACCCACCTGCCAGAGCCCAGAGGCCCCCACCCCATCTGCTGGCCCCCACCGCAAGCTAGCGTCCTAGCCCTAGTGTACTGGGAGGGTGGGCAGCACAGCCCGATCCAGGGCCATAGCACAGGGGGAACCACAGAGAAGGAAGAAGGAGTGGGGCCTGAGGATGGACTGTGGGTGGGGCTATGTCTGGCTTTAGGGAGGCACACAGCCTCCCCCAGCCTATGATGCCTGCCGCCCATGCTGTGGCCCATCTCTCATCTAGAGTGCGACTCTTTTTATATTTTGGTGATCTTTACCCACCAACCCAGAACTGAAATTGATTAGCACCTCTTACCAGCATAAAATTCACCTGAAATGAACAAAAATGAAATAGCCCATATCCACCTGCAGAATACAAAAGAGGGAGGAAAATTAAGTTGCTCCCGGCACATAGTTATGATTTAGTATATTTAAAAGACTACGTTGACTATGTGCTATGATGCATATATAAATTCAACATGTGTTGTTAACCAACCTGTATTTACATTTCCTTGCTCTCCAGCAATCATACAAAGTGAAGTGTTTCTAGTGCATGTGAAGATGAGTTTTAAATTAGTTTCCTCCACTGGAATTGCTGCTGTATGAAAAAGATACGTAGTACTACCCCCTTGTAACAATTGCCTGTGGAAAGCTTGTGTCTCACTGTCTGCAGGCTATGTGTGTTTCCTCTTGTACTGAAAATTTCACAGTACTAAAAGCCTCCAATTAGAATTATACATGTATTCAGAGCAGTGAATTAATTTGAGGTCAATTATTTAATGCTCACAAAACCACAGCACTTTTCATTATCCCAGCAAATATCAACACTTTTCCAGTTCAGTTTGCAGCTGTGTAGCGCATGCTTTCTGAAATCATGATCTTCAGCTAGCGTGCCTTGTACCGATCAAAACAAGAAATGTCAATCATTTTATCAGTGCTGTTTGGCAAATATTTTTTAAAATCATTGACAAATTAATTATGTGTACACAAAAAATGAAATAAAACTCCAACCAAGGAGGTAAGTGACAGGGATGGATTCTTGTGTTTGCAAATGGAATTTGAAAAAAATGGATCTTCAAATGCACAAATGTCCATTTTCTCTTCCCCAGGTGCATTTATGCACTCACATAGTTTCTCTAGTTTAAATGAAAGTGTGTTTTGGGTTTTTTATTAAAAATTGATTTAGTTAAATTGGTGCAAGACCCAGTTGTGTAGACACTCTTTAAATCAATTTAGCCTTGGTTTATATCAATTTACTTTGTTAATTCCTTGCCAGTTTAAGATAAATTGATATAAAACTAGGGTTAAATTGACTTATGAATCTCCAGACAGGAGTTGACACCAGTTTAATTAAATCAACCCACTTGTAGCTGAACTGATTGTAGTTAAATGAGTGCAACTTTGTGAAGATAACCTCTAAAAGTTTCCAGGAAATCCCATCCCATGTTCCCATTGGTGCGTAAAGGAGTCTCTGGTACAAATTTATAGTTGTCTTCTCTGATCCTTGTCCACAAAGCAGAGCTCGCTACTGAGGCATTCTGTGCCTAGTAGTGGGGTTAGAAGGTCAGGACTGCGGTACATTAGCACAGCTATGTGTAGGACACCTCTTTAGTGCAGCCACTAATAGGTCCACCTGCAACAAGTTCAGTTAATCTGTCACTTTCCTGGGCATCCAAATCTATCCCATTTATAACCCTCACTCCAAAAAACAACTCACTAGGGACAGACTGAAAAGGAAGCAGACTGAAATGGGTGGCTACCTATGCACAAGGGATGTACATGTGTACTTCATACTACTTTGCAATTGCATAGCGTCTTTAATCCGAGGCTCTCAAAGCACTTGTCAAAGGAATTTTCACCCCCATTTCACAGATGGAGAAATCAAGGCTCAGACTTGCCCAAGGTGTCACAGAGAAGCAATGGCAAAAGTTACATTAGAACTCAGTTCTTCAGAATCCCAAGATGCTATGAGGTGCTGCTTCCTCCTTTTTTTACACTGACACAAATAGAATAAATATATATACATTTTTACCCATCCTTTCCTACCTCTGCCTCTCCTCAAAGGGTTGATAATCCCAGAGAGCAACTGAGCTATAAAAAGAGCAGCTCATCAGAGGTCAGATTTTCTGAATGACACATCTTTTAGCCTCCTTACAGACCCGCCATCTCTTAGAAAATTAGGAAAAAATGCCATGTAGACACAATTATGCCCCCCATATATCCTATATTTTCAAGTGTCTTAAATTTTTTCTATCATTTTCTGTTCCAAGGACATTTGCATTTAGAATATCTCCCTGATTTAGGAGATCATTTGCTCCTCTCATTCTGAAATTCCCTTTTCCAAACTAATCCAAAGTCCATGGTGACATGGGGCCCGCCTATACTACAAATGCTTTGTCAATACAGCTATGCCAGCAAAGCCCCCTACTGTAGGCACAGTTTATGCTGACAGAAGGAGTTTTTGTGCTGGCATAGCTCATGTCATTCTGGGAGGTTGCTTAGCCATGCCACCAGTCTAGCGTAGTTGTCTACTCAGGGGTTTTGCTGGCATAGCTATGTCAGCTGGAGTGTGTAATTTCCACTCCCCTCCCCGCACTTCTAGCCATTGTAGCTATGCTTTGTAGTGTAGACTAAGGCATAATCCTTGTGTCAGTGTTACGGGGTTCGCTCCCCACTCTGAACTCTGGGGTACAGATGTGGAGACCCACATGAAAGACCCCCTAAGCTTATTTCTACCAGCTTAGGTTAAAAACTTCCCCAAGACACAAATTCTTCCTTGTCCTTGGACAGTATTGCTGCCACCACCAAGTGATTTAGACAAAAATACATGGATAGGTCACTTGGAATCCCTATCCCCCCAAACCCCTTCACCCCCTTTCCTGGGAAGGCTTGAGAATAATATACCAATCAACTGGTTAGCAATGTGAGCACAGACCAAACCCTTTATCTTTAGGATACTAAAATCAATCAGGTTCTTAAAAGAAGAACTTTATAATAAAGAAAAAAAGGAAAAGAATCACCCCTGCAAAATCAGGATGGAAGATAACTTTACAGGGTAATAAAAAGATTTAAAACACAGAGGACCCCCCTCTGGACTCAGTTTCACAGTTACAAAAACAGGAATAAAACTACCTCTTAGCATAGGGAAAATTCACAAGCTAAAACAAAAGATAATCTAACGCATTTCCTTGCCTTTCTTACAATTTTTGTAATCTTAGATGAATCATTTCAGGTAAGTTTTCAGGAGATGTTGTCCCTGCCTAGTCTCTCTCTCCGTCCAGAGAGGGAACAAAACAAAGAGCGCACAAACAAAACTCCCCCCCCCCCCGCCAGCCCACCCCATCCCCTAGATTTGAAAGTATTTTGTTTCCTCATTGGTCCTTTTGGTCAGGTGCCAACCAGGTTATTTGAGCTTCTTAACCACTTACAGGTAAAGATTCAGTATAGCTGCCCAGGAGGGATTTTGTGCTACCCTTATCTGCATGTTTATGATACCTTGCTATGCCACCTAATTGTGATGGCGCAAACAGCAGGAGATGAGTAAACAGCTGTGCAGGGAAAACTTAAAGGAGTTTTGAGAGACAGGTCCAGTCAGTAGAGCATCACAATGGAAGTGGGAGACGTGCGCCCTACTCTTGTTTCAGTCAATGAGTGTGAACCGGGACAGGTCACTTTACCTTTCAGTGCCTCAATTTTCTCCTCTAAAAGTGGGTTGATCATGCTCACCCACCTCTATAAAGTACTCAGGATGAGATGGTGCAAAGTATTATTTAAAGGAGGGAAGATCCTGCATTAGCATGAATTTTTCTCACTGTGAATAACTAGGGAAGGAAGTACAATAAGAGATATACAAACCAGAATAATCCCTCACTAGGCAGTTTTGGTTTTCATAGTGTTCCATGAAGCCTCATTGTGCCTCCTCAATGATACTGAGGGAAAGAGGGACGCAAAGTTTTTTCTGATGTAAACGTCTCTGAATGTGCAGGGAGGGAGGAGGGGGAAGGGAGGTGCAGTCCGACACTGCACAAGCTTTTTGTTTTTTCTCTCTTTCCAGCTCAATTCACACATTTAAGAAAACATTAATAGCCTCTGATGACAGTTTCATGCTCTGTTTGCATTCTTTCTAATGAGCTCCGTTCGCTTTTATGGGAACGTTTCCTCCAAGATCCAAGGTGCCATCTGCAGACGAGCTGCTAAATTACTGCTCAATAAATTAAAATAGAAATGCACAGCCGGTCAAACTCTCTGGGCCTGATCCTGGTGCACCTAAAAACTCCCCAGATTGGGCCCAAAGGTGGTAAGCATCGAAACGATCTTCTAACACTACAATGTTGGGGATGTTTGGCAGGTCAGCTGGTCACAGTTTCTGCTACCATGGCTATGTGGCTATATTTAGTGCTATAGCTTGATGAGAGCTAGTGTGAGTATATCTCCTCAATAGAGTTGCCAATTTTGGTTGGACATATTCCTTGAGGTTTCATCGCATGACATAATCTTTAATTAAAGATTAAATCTTTAATTCCTAGAGAGTCCAGGACAATCCTGGGCAGTTGGCAACTCTGGCGAGCTGGGAATCACACCCTTAGCACTAAGTGTAGGCATACCCTGAGAGAGTACTCTGAGATCAGCGCTTAGGGTTTAGAGAGCTGTACAAAGTTCTTAATTGAAGAGAGAGAATAAAATGCGATAAAAGGAAAAAGTGGGAAAGAAGATGATTGTCCAAGAGCTGTGCTGAAGAACACATGTCCTCCATGACCAAGAAGTCAGGGAGCCAACAGGGCCTTTAAGAGACAGCAAGAGAGGATCTTTTGACAGATCAGAGAGACGTTGATTAACAAAATAAATAAAAGCAATGGTTTCTTTGCTTTAATGTTCTTCAGAGAGAATGAGGGACAGATGCCAGAACCAATTTTCCAGGGCATGATGGAGTTACTGAAGGAAATTAGGGTCACGCTAAAACAGCTAACCACAAAATCCAAATGTCTGAAGGTTGCAAATCCCTAGATCTCGAAATAAAGTGTCAAAAGAGATAGGGGAGCCTTCAGCAGATATATTTCAAAACAGCTTTGGAAAGAGGCCAGGCCTGCACAGGCTGGAGTGAAGCTGATGTCTTGCAGCATGGTCAAGGATGGTTGGAATGAAGAGACAGGGAACTAAAAACCTGCCAGCATGACTTAACGGTCATGCAGAGATGGAGGGAAACACTCACAAAGTAGGAAGAGGAGAAAACTGTGGAAATCCCTGTGAAGGTGGGATACAGGAAAAGAAATACCACTGATTATTTCCTTTCCTTTGGAAGAAATAGCAGGAAAATAACGCACAGAGGGCTATAATTCATCTGGGTACTTGGCAGAACTGGTTGGGTTGGGTTTTTTGGTTGGAAAAATGGCATTAAAAAAAATCCTCGACACTTCCACCAAACATTATTAGCCTTTATCAAAATGTTCTCTTTTTTTACAAGAAATTTTTGGTGATCATTTTTTATTGTCATGGTAACCAAAATGATTTTTGAATTTTTTCATTTCCCACTTACAGGTTTTCAGTAAATGGAAAAAAATTGAAAATGACTTTGATTTAATTTTTTTGTCAAAACAAAAATCATGGCAAAGTTAACAAAGAACAGGAAATGGTTAATTTTAAACCCTGGAATATATAAACAACTTAAAATGGGAAAGGAGCACTGTGGCCAAGGTGCCATTCAGAGTGGCTAAGCTAAGAGCCTGTGCAGCCAGATGAGCACAGGGAAACACTGCAGGGAACACAACTACTGGCTGACTGTAGTAAATTAGAGCTGGTCCGAACTATTTTTCCCCACAGAAATATTTGATGAAAACCAACAAAAACTCAATTTTTTTTCAAGTTTTCCATGGAAATGTTTGAGTTTTGGACTGAAAACTCAAAAACTGAAAGGTGTTGACTGGAAATCAAATGTTTTCTCTCTCTTCTTGGCCCAACTATTCTGACCAAAAACCTGAAATTTTCAGCTGAAATCAGTTTTGACAGAAAGTTTTCAACCAGCCCTACTAGTCCCTCGTTGGTGAAACTGTGCCTTTAAGTAGCCAAGAATGAGGTATCCCCGCTTGCAAAGGAAAGGCCCAGGAAAGTGAGGGATGGCACTTGAAAGTGAGAGATGAAATAGATGCTCCCACCTCTTATGTGTGGGGGAGAGAGAGGAGGGATGAGCGAGAGGAAGGGGTAAAGGAAAGAAAGGAGAAGGAAAAAAACAAGATAATATACACAGGCCCAAGCAGATTTTAGGTTGTATTTAGGCTCCCTTACTTTACTGTACTTCCCTGGCAGGTGTCTTATAGCTCCATACCTTCTGGGGACGGGTGTGTTGGCAGGTTTGAGCACTGCTGTTCATACTGCCGGCGACTCTGGAGTTAAATGATTTAATAAAACGATGGGGAAAATCACTGTAAATTGACCTGGATGTGCATGCAGCTCCTTGATGGTCAAGGCCTGGCAACCAGCCAGATCCCCAACTTATGTGGAAAACTGATGATTGGAAACATTTTCAGATGGTGGCAATTCAATGTTTGGGCTCCACCTCTCTTGTAGTAGAAGAGGTTGGCAGTGGTTAGAATTTCTCTCTACCCCCTCCTCACCCCTTTTTTACCAAAGTCAGTTGAGCATGGGGAGAGAACTCCGCAGCTTGGCTGCAATATTCCTCCTGTACAGAGCATGAGCTCATGGCTAAGTGTGAGGGGAAGTTTCAAGTGCTAGTAAATATCTGATGCTTTGGGGATCAGCAAAGCAACATGAAAGAATCCCAACGGGCAGAAGATTGTCATGCTGCAAATTAAGTACATGCACCAAAAATACTGCTGCCCCCCGCCCACAGACAGGCAAGTAAGGAAGCAACCAAGCGTGCACGAGCAATTGAGCACCTAGGGTTTTGTTGCAATTTTATTCCATTAAACCTAAAGGTTTTCTCTTATACCCTCCTCTGCTACAGAGAGCCTGTGTAGCAGACATTTTGGTATTTTGATGCTTGGCAGACTATGAAATGTACTTAGTCACAGTGCTCTGTCCGTGATCACAGAATCATTATAATCTCCTGCTAAGAATATATTTTAGCCCAACGTCTTTATTCCCTCCAGAATATGAACATCCCCTCTCTCTCTCCAACACAAATCCCTGCAGCTCCTGGACATCCTCTCTGTAGTCCAAGACTCAGATCACTGAATGGGGTTAAAACTTAAGGGGTAGGGGGATGATAAGCACATTGGACCCCTGTATGGAAAGTCTTGGCCTCTCTGTGGACCTTTGGTTGGAGAATGTGATTGACGTTAAGGTGGTTAAGCACTTCCTAAATTGATGCTGACAAATTGGGGGAACCACTGTCACTTTTCCCTCACATGGTAGTTGCTTGACGCAAGGGAGTCCTTTCCCAAAATGCAGTTGGAAAAAAAGAGCTAAGATGAAAGGTTGGCACAGACCAGCTTACCCCTGCACACTTCACTTGCATAAAAATATCTGGCAAACACTCTTCAGCATGGATCCCTGTTCCTGCTTTGGCAGCTCCTGCAGTTGTGGAATTCAGGTCTGTTTCTTCCACATGCACACGGCTTTATCCCTCTCCTTTAACAGGATTTCTTTTATCTTCAGGACTGACCTGTTTTGCAACTGAATTAGTATATCTTGCCAATACCCTTCCAGATTCCCAACCAAGAGTAGCTTACCCCCAGCGGATCATTTGCAGGTTTGACTGAGAGCACAGTGCGTGCTGGGACAAGATTTTGAGTGGTATAGTCAGTGGCATGCGAATAGCTGTGCAGTGCAGACATGATCAATAAAGTTCAAAGTCTCAGACCACATCTACACTACAGCATAAAATCGAAATTATTAAAACCGGTTTTATAAAACTGGTTTTATAAAATCGATTTTATGCGTCCACACTAGGGCACATTAATTCGGTGGTGTGCGTCCATGGTCCTAGGCTACCATCGATTTCCGGAGCGGTGCACTCTGGGTAGCTCAGTAAAAGAATGAGACCAATAACTTCGATTTCCGTCCACACTAACCCTAAATCGATATAGTAATATCGATTTTAGGATTACTCTCGTTGGGGAGGAGTACAGAAATCGATTTTAAGAGCCCTTAAAATCGATTTAAAGTGCCTTGTAGTGTGGACGGGTACAGCGTTAAATCGATTTAACGCTGTTTAAATCGATTTAACGCTGTAGTGTGGACCAGGTCACAGTACCTGGATTTAAGGATCTTCCCAGCAATCCATGGTGGACTTGTCTGCTGCCTGAGCCAACCTGAGTTAATCTGCAGCATCTGGTACAAACGGAGCGATCTCTGCTAAAGTACTAGTAGCAGGCTAATTTCAGAAGGCTCATGAGTTCTGTTCACACCAGGACCCAAAATGTAGTGCGTGAAAGAGATGACATACCACAAGAGGGGTATTCTGGCTAATTGGGAAAAAGGAAATCCCCAAAATCTTGTGAGAGAGGCGCTTTCTGTTAGGCTTTGCAAACTTGAGTGGCTCTGTCGGGGTCCAGCTAAACAGCCAGACCTTTGGTTTTTAGGATTATATTATTATCTGAACCAAACATCCAGACCATTACCCAGAAAGGCATGTACTTATCATTCCACACCATGGAGGGGGCCTAATAGGATGCATGGCATGCAGATTAATGGTGTGTGGAGTCCCATGTCCTAGAGCAAGCAACTGTGATGATACAGTCATTTGCATTAACAGCTGTCCTCTGCCTCCTTCAGCCCTGGGAGGGGGGGAGCAGAAAGATGGGAGCCCTTGCGGCAGACTTCCCCATCTCAAAGTTGACTTTAAAACAGCTAACAGCAGCCATTTAACCTTCAGGCCAGAAACTTAGCCATGAAGAATGTCTTCCCCCTATGGTGGTTGATCCCCCTGGTTTTTTAATTTACTCCCCACAGAGGTCATGGAACTGATCAAACAGCGTCTGCCGTTTGTTCCCTGGGGAATGTAATTACTTTGGAAGAGCAGGTGACAGGGAGAGGAGACAAAGCAGAGGAGAGCAGCAGATAAAGGTGCAGCCTTAGAGGGGCTAGTATTTTATTCCTGAATAATTTATCTATCTGCCTCAATCGTTGTGGTATCCCCTTCTATCTATCCCAAGGCTGACACTAGAGGACGGAGGGGAAAAAATAAGTTTATTAGGAAATTTCTAATCTATGGCAGCTTTATGTTGTTTCCTAAGGCTTCCTTATTTTGCAAAACTGACAGGAGCTTCTATGTAAGTTTCCATCCACTATTGCATGGGCAATAGGAATGTTCACAGTAGGAAGTTAAATTAGTATTAGGCTCCACAGGCTTGGGCTTGGGCTATCACACTAAAAATAGCTGTGTAGGCATTGTTTTAAAGCTGTGGACAGACTGCAGCTGTGGCTCTGAGGTCCCCCCCCCCGGAGGCTTCTGGAGCTGCTGCATCTACACAGTTATTTTTAGCATGGTCGTGTGAGGCCACCACAAGCCCGAGTCTGTCAGCCTGAGCTGGGAAGTTCCCTGCTGCAGGCTGTGTAGACGTACCCTCAGAGCCAAATTCAGAAATCGTAGAAGTAGAGGAGTAAGCTACATGTTGGTGCATGGGGGAGAGTCTAAGGGGTAGTCTACAAAGTTTTGCTGGCATAGTTTTTATGTTGATTTGGCATGTGAAAAAATCTCACCCTCTAGCGATGGTGCTCGCTGACAAGTGACTTGGCTAACATCATTGGGTGGTGTAGCTGTGCTGGCAGAACTCCTTGTGTCAGCTTTGGCTTCGTCTCCACTAGGGGGCTCTGCTAGCTTAATTACACCAGCTAAGTCTTGGGAGTATAGACTGCAGTTAGGTGGCTTTGCATCTTCTGTCAGTGACAGTACACATGCGCGCACACGCACTCTCTGTCTGGTCCAAACTTTTACCCCTTTCCAGGGATTTGTCTTTAGTGTTTGCAGCAATGACACCAACAAAGCATAAAACTCAGACTGTTTTTCTCTTGCGCTTGCTTGTTCACGGGGTTTTTCCCTGTACAATCCTTCTATCATTTCCCTCTACTTCTCTTTGCCTCAGATAGATGCTCAAACCCACAAGCAAACAGGATCTTCCTGTTTTGGACAGCAACGACAAACAGCAGACCAGCTGCTGCAGGGTTTTAGAACCTTGTGTGCCATTACAAGGGGTCTGCGGGTATTGTCTACACTGCAGTAAAAACCCAGAATTCAGAGCCCAGGCTCTGAAACCCAGCAAATGGGGAGGGTCTGGGATCCTAGGATCTAGCCAGAGCCTGAACATCTTTGCTGCTATTTTGAGCCCTGCAGCCTGAGCCCCTCAAGCCTGAGTCTATTGACGTGGACTCTGAGACTCTGTGCTGTGGTTTTTCTTGCAGTGTAGATGTGCCGTGAGACTGTTAGCGTGCCTGTCATGCTGAGGAAGCCACAAGAAAATGTAGGCCCTAATTCAGAAGTGAGTCTCAGTGAATCTAAGGGAGTCTGAGTTTGCCTGTTGAAGGCTCTTTTTTATGTTGTTGTTGTTGTTGCTGCAACTACAGCCCCAGGAGATCATGCAGGTCTAATCCAATTCTTTAGGATTGTTGAGGTGGACTGTGTTACAATGAACTGCCCCTGACCTCTACTGGATTTTTGTCAGAACAGCTCAGCTGTGTGTCATAGACCCTGTACTGCTACAAGGCAAAGTATAATAGTTCAAGTGGCAGGGCACTGGGCTTTGGAAGGAGAAGGATCTAAGTTTTATCTTTGTTGCCACTGTGAAGTTTTTAGTAGCCACGGCATGCAGTAAAGTGACTCACAACCTTGAAATCCTAGAAAGTCAGAGACATCTTATTGAAAAATTCATCGTATTCAGAAAGAAATGCTCTCTGCCTCTGGGTGATCAGGACCATTTGTAGCTTTCTTTGGGATGGATCTACAGCATCTTTGCAAACAGATTCATTTTTCTGGAGATATTTCTCCTGACTTCTGTTTCCTTCTGCTGTGCCCACACAATTTGGATATCTGCATAGATCCTAGTGACACTGGTATAGCAAAATAACACTTGCCAGTACTCCCATTTCTCCTTCCGGAATGCTCTTGTGGGGTATCATCCTGGCATATCCGTAGCCCTTGAGATGCTTGCAGGGAATGTGAATGATTGAGAAGAGGCAGTGGTTTGACTATGAGAAATTCTCCCTCATTCTTTGTGGTCTGCAGAAAGTCAGTGTCTGAGAACCACTCTTTAATGGCTCTGTGACTGCTGCAAACCATCTCACTCAACAGGCTCAGCATAATGACGGGTCCAGCTGTTATAATTTCATGTTATTTTCCTAGTTAAAAAATCCTCTCTGCATGAGGAAACACTTCTCCAATCTTACTATTGGATTAATTATCTAATCCTTAGCAGTTCAGCAGAACCAGATTGTTCACATGTGCTTCCATCATTTGTTCCCTCCCGCCTATCTGGACAAAATATGTAAATTCTCAGACTTTTTCTCATTGGAGAAGCTATACTATTCAATGCATTAGTGTCCCTGATATAAATCCAATTAGAACCCCCTGTTATGCTCAGCTATAAGGCTGTTTACTCAATAGCTAGATAACATTCTTTGGGATGAGCTAGATTTGATATTGAGTCCATCTCAGAGCTCAGTCATTTGACCGAAGTCAGATCAAATGCTGATTTGATGGCTTCTTTTTCTTTACTCCTTAGGACCCACCTGGTTTGGATGCTAGCAAAAATCAGCAAAAGAGCTCTGCACACATGGCTCCTACTTGTATGTCCCTAAAATTGGAAAGGTACATATGCCCACACTTGGTAGGTCTGACCACTGCATATGCATTGCAAATTGTAACACCTGGGCACGCACATGCAGGTGTTAGAATTCGCAATGCAAAATCCATTGCGGCAAGTGGAATGCAAATTCTAACACTGTGTGCATGGGTATTGAAAGTGTGCATACAGATTGTTGCACCTTGCTAAGTGCCAGTGTGTACATGAGAATGTTCATTTCTGCACACATGCACGGACCTTACACTCAAAAATCTCAGTCAGACATTTCCAATTTCATATAAGGAATTTTTCCCTCTCAAGCCCGTGTTCCCAGTAAGAAGGAGTAGACAATCCATGGGTTAGAGTTAACCCATCCATCTCAGGAGCTAGCACAGAGGGGGAAGTGGTAGCATAGATTATATCCCCGCTTTTCCCAGCAGCAAAGAGTCCTGAGGAACTGGACTGTTCCTCTTAGAATCATCAGCTGGTTCCTGTCCTGCTCCTGTGGCAGTGTAGCTATGCACTGCCCCATTTTCAGGTTGCATTGTAGGGTTACAATCCAGCCCCAAGAGATTAACAGGAGTTACCTGGTGATATGGTATCTCATAGAGTTGCATGAAGAGGTAGTTTGTACCATCACTATAGAAGCATTCTGCCCGCAGGTAGTGACTGCAAAGGTCTTTTCCCATCTAGTCCTGATGACAGTGACAAGTGGAATGGGTATGTTTATCTATGTGACACAAAGCAAACAAAAATCCAAACAAACCAAAAACAATGACTCCTCCCTGTACTGCTTGTTGTTGGAAAATGTTTCCCTATTGGCAAAGAATTCCGTTGTAACTGGAGATGAGCACACACCAAAACTTTGCACACAGACATCCTTGAGCTTTGGGAAACCATGGATGCAAATTTAAAGTTGAGCTCCTCTTTAAAGTCAGTAATAAGATTCAGAGTAAAGAACCATGCGTGCCTGTGCATCACAAGCTTTGAAAAGCATTCCCGTTGGAGAGGGCTGTGCTGGTGCGTTGTCTGTTTTTTTTTACCTTCTCTTGTTCATTATTTATTGAGCACTGACAATGCGCTTGCCCATGTGCAGACATACAAGGTGAATGATACAGTGCCTTGCAAGCAGCTGTATTAAGGATGTTTACATGAACACAAGAAGACCTCTGCTGCTTAGAATTCCCTCTGCTCCTGCTGCTTATTCCCCACCAGAGGACCTCACTTCTCCTTATTACATCATACTCCCCTCAAATTTGATGTCATGGATAGAGGATAAAATCTCAGTTGAGGAATAGGCAACAAATTCCCAGGGCCTGTTGTGCATACATGAGGTTTTCTGGAGGGGGTATATGTTTGTAAGGACAGGTGGACACGTTGAGGTTTGCTGCTAACAATACATCACACTTTATTTTTCTCTCGTCATGCGTATATAACACTGACAGACCCCGGTTGTTGGCGGGTGGGATCAAATCTGGGCTCTCCAGAGCTTAATGCAGGAGCCTCTACTGCATGAGCTAAAAGCCATATGGCCCTTAGCTAAGGTCTGTAGAGCAGACCCATTAATCTCTCTTGAAGTGGTCTCGGTGCCACTAGATGGGACAGAACACCACACCCAGGAGGTGTGTGTGTTACATATAGACATGCTCAACTTCCTGCTAGAGCAGAGGCGGGCAAACTACGTCCCAGAGGCTGATTCCAACCCCTCAGGGCTTTCGATCCGGCCTGCAGGATTGCCCGCACTGCTCTCAGAAGCAGCCAGCACCACGTCCCTGCCACCCCAGGGTGGAGGGGGAAGAGGGCTCTGTGCATTGCCCTTGTCTTCAGGCACCACCCCCCGCAGCTCCCACTGGCCGGCAACGGGGAACTGTGGCCAATGGGAGCTTCGGAGGAGGTACCTGGAGGCACAGCAAGGGCAGCACATGCGGAGCCTTCTTTCTCCCCTCCCCTCCCCTCCCCCAGGGGCCCCAGCGCTTCCTGGACCGGCGTGGGGCCGGGGCCAGGGCCAGGGCAAGTGTGCAGGGAGGTTGCCTCCCTGGAGCTGCTTTAGGTAAGCGGCGCGGGACCGGAGCCTGAACCCTGCCTGCACCCCACCCCCCAACTCCCTGCCCTGAGCCCCCTGCCTACACCCCACACCCCTCCTGCACCCTACTCCCTGCCCTGATCCCCCCGCAACTCTCCTGAACCCCAATTCCCTGCTGCACCTTGCACCCCTATGCACCTTAACCACCTACCCTGAGCCCACTGCTGCACCCCTCCTGCACCAACTCCTGCCCTAAGCCCCGTCCTGCAGTCCACACCCCTCCAGCTCCCCAAACCCCTTCTGAGCCCCCCATACACCCTGCATCCCTCCTCTGCCAAATCCCTTGCTCTGAGCCCCTTCCTGCACAGCACACCCCCTCCCATACCATGCACTCCTTCCCACACCCCATCCCCTTGCCCTGGCTCTGCATACAATTTCCCCATCCAGATGTGGCCCTCGGCCCAGAAAGTTTGCCCACCCTTGTGCTAGAGGATTCTGACTAATGTTGGCTGACAGGTATTTCCTATACTGAGCCTATAATTTGTATTGCCAAAAGGGGGCATTCAAGATATTTAGAATATTTAAATTGTACGTTCTTTCATGCTGGACTGTCTTTGTTCTGTATTTGTACAGTACCTGGCACATTGGGTCGTGCCTCAGACACTACCATGACAGAGATGAATAGTAATAATAATGAGCAAGATCAGTTAGTATAACAGTTAGTATAAATCAGTGTAGTATTCAAGAGCTTAATGGAGATGCACTGTTTTACACCTGCTGAGGATCTGGCCCAGGATATTTTTATATTGTTGCATTTCAAGTCTAAGCAGTAAATCCTGGGCCTGATTCTCCACTGCTGTGCACTTTGTATAGTCACTTACACCTGTGCAATGGGTAGCCTTTTGTATCCACTCTGCACAGGTATAACTTACTACACCGAGTACAGGACAGTGGTGAAAGCAGGTGTCTAGTTTTCATGCAGATGGTCTCTCTTCATGAACAATAAAGAAAAGGGAAGGAAAAGGGTGATCCTAAATCATCAGAATAATTTCTAGAATATAAGTACTATGAGACTTCTCTTGGCAGTTTAAGGACTGCTAGGAGCATTCAGTATAGCTTATTAGCTTAGTTTAGTTTGGAAAAACAAAATAATTAGGGAAGCAACAGAGGCCAACCTTTAGACACCAGCTTTGCAAAGGTGGCAGTTGCCAGGCAGAATTTCACAAGACCTATATGCAGTATAGCAAGATTACACAAATCCTTGCATTTGTAGCCAGATCTGACTCTGTTAAGCTTGCTCCAAATAAATAAGCAAAGTCCCCCTAAAATACACAATACTAGAAAACTTTTGGTATCCAGCCTTCCTGCCTGGAGTCAAGGCTAGCGTCAAACCTGTTCCAAAAAGATAAATGGGGAGGACAGATAAACCTCTGCTGTAATTGTTTTCTGTCTTAACTTCAGCTACACTGTATTAATTAGGGAGACAGAGGAAGTTGGAGATATGAGTTGAAGGCTGCTGAGCATTTGTAACGGTAGCTTTAGTAGGTGAATTTGAGCAGCAGCAGCATCAACACAGCAAAGGGAATAATATGCTCAACCCAATTAGTTCTATGAGTACAATGCCAAGTCATTTTCACAAGCTGTACCTGTAACAGACAAGGTTTTCCAGCTGTTCTTGCTCCGCGAATGCAGTTTGTGAAATGTTTGTGTGTTGCTCTGAGAAGCACAGAAGCCAGCAAACTTGTTCTTATTCTTCAAATTTCTAAAGGATAAGCCATATTCACCTCGAGTGTAATTCCATTGATGCCAACAGAGTTACATAAGGGATGAATTTGGTCTGAGCTGTTTTTAAAATATACCTTGTTCTCCAGGAATAAACCCTTGAGATCTCTTGTTCTTCAGGGCTGTGTAACTTTTTCCACCTATCTGATCAATGTAGGGTGCTAAATATAGCAGGCTATTTACCCCATATAAGTATTCATTGTTGTTTGATATGAAAGAGTTTATTGTCCGCTAAGTTGGGAGCAATTTTCCATCTTGACTTATGAGCACATGACTTATGAGGAGAGGCTGAGGGGACTGGGATTGTTTAGTCTGCAGAAGAGAAGAGTGAGGCAGGATTTGATAGTTGCTTTCAACTACCTGCAAGGGGGTTCCAAAGAGGATGAAGCTAGACTATTCTTAGTGGTACCAGATGACAGAACAAGGAGTAATGGTCTCAAGTTGCAGTGGGGAAGGTTTAGGTTGGATTTTAGGAAAAACTTTTTCACTAGGAGGGTAATGAAGCACTGCAATAGGTTACCTAAGGAGACGGTGGAATCTCCTTCCCTAGAGTTTTTTAAGGTCAGGCTTGACCTGGCTGGGATGATTTAGTTGGGGATTGATCCTGCTTTGAGCAGAGGGTTGGACTAGATGACCTCCTGAGGTCCCTTCCAACCTTGATATTTTATGATTCTATGATCTTGGAAGCATCTGCATCAAGCATAAGTCAAAGAAAGGCATTTGAACTACAATTCCCAGAATACCTGGTGCAAGGCACGTTCCTAAAATTAAATGGAAAGAGAGCAGTAGCAGCACAGTAATCATCACTGTTAGCTTTTCAGAGTTTAATGCTTCCACGGTAACAGCTTGATCAATAAGTCAAATAGCAAGAGAAGCATAACTCTTGAAATTCATACAGTGAATCTTATGCTTGTAATTCAAAGATAATTCTGAAATCAACAGCAATATGACTTTGTCATGGAATATGTATTTGCTTTTATATTGAAATATGGTCCACTCCGCCATGGGAATTTATTGATAATCCTAAAGGAGGCTATATTTACAGCCATAAATGTGATCAGCCCCATCACAGCCAGGGTGCTCTCTGTCTTTGGGGTTGCCACAAGTCACCTCGTTAATGTTCCGCCTCCTTATCCTGCATACTGGGCCAGTTCTGGTGGCCACAATTCAAGAAAGATATTGATAAATTGGAGAGGGTTCAAAGAAGAGCCATGAGAATGATTAAAGGATTAGAAAACATGTCAGATATTAGACTAGGGAAGTTCAATCTGTTCAGCTTAACCAAGAGAAGGTTGTGGGATGACTTGATCACAGACTGTAAATACCTACATGGAGAACAAAACTTTGATAATGGGCTCTTCAATTTAGCAGACAAAGGTGTAATAAGATCCAATGGCAGGAAGTTGAAACTAGACAAATTCAGAGAAGATATAAGGTGCAAATTTTTAACAGTGATGCTATTAACAATTGGAACAGCCTGGTAGATTCTCCATCACTGGCAACTTTAAAATTAAGATTTTTTCTAAAATATGCACTCTAGTTCAAACAGGAGTTAATTCAGGGCAGTCCTATGGCCTGTCTTATGCAGTAGATCAGACTAGATGATCACAAGGGTTCTTTCTGACCTTTTGTTCTATCAGTTCCTCAAGGGCCTCTCCTGATCTGACTTCAGGGGGTTGAAATCATATCTCTCGCAGAAGCCAATGATGGTCACTCTTACTATCAGCATAAGGTGGGGTTGCTAGCAGCTCGTTGTGGCCACAAGATGATACCTCCATTTCATCAGCTAAGCACACTGCCTGTGCAGACCTCTCAGTCACTGCTCTTTTGCCACCACCGATACACAGCAGAGGGAAGGACAGAGCTGGGAAGCTATGTGTGCCGATGTGATCCGTGCTTTGGTGGCTGCAGCTAGGGCAGAATGGGGCAGGCTGCCTGCCTGGCGGTGAAGGCCATAGGGAATGTATTGCTATTGTGATAGCAAAAGACATGCTGTGAATTCTTGATCTGAGTGTTTGATCTGAAACATCTGTACAAAAAGAGTTCAGTAGGGAGGGTGTTGCCCAAAGGGTTTCAGCAACTGCACTTGGATGATTGTTAAGGAGGTTGTGTGGGATACAACTCTCTTCGGTGTGGATGGAGTCTCGCACTGAAGCCAGCTCCCGTGGACACTGATTATGGCTGAACCAGTCTGAAGGGGCCCTTTGTGCTTCAGTGTAATTGGACTAAAGCAGGTTAACAGCCAGGCCCATCTGAACTAGCCCGTGCTCTGTATTGATATCAGTTGCCTCTGGGTGATCAGGTGGGTGAGTGAGGTCTGATAGTTTCCTAGTGAGGACACAGAGGCAAGCGGGACACAGGACTGGACTGTGCTGAGAGCTGGAGAGAGAGGTCAGAGAGGAAGTGGCTAAAGGACTGGATTCTGTGGTGTCTTGAGTGCGGTTTCTACATGTGGAATTCCTTGCATGTAGCCTGGCAGTGGTTTTTCTTGCCTGTTTTCAAGGCAAACAGATCTTGCGTCTATACTGTAAATAAACAAATTAGCCTAGGAAATATCCTGAATCGTGACAACTAACTTTTCTTCCAACAAGAACCTCCCCTACTCTGTAGCCTCCCAAACTATTGCTTCTCAGCAAAGGGGAGAAAGTATTGTCTCCCTGCTCACTTCCAGGGATAAGCCAAGCTGTTGATGTTGTGAAGCCCTGGTCTGGGTGCTGGCCATCTGAAGAGCTCTACCCTCTCCCCAAGCACTGCACCCAGATGAGGTCAGCTGGGGCTCTCAAGCAAACAGTCCCTATGTTTAATGGTCTGTGGGTTGATGGCTGAGCTTACTCACTGGAAGACCTCTGACTTTGGAATTCACTTCCTCCCGAGTGCAGTAAAGGCCATACTTGTTGACACGGTGCAAGGGGTGTCTACTGTTTAGGCTTTTCCTGAGATGGTGGGGTTCAAGTGATCTCTTCACAGTGCTTGGGGACATATAACAGGGTGCGTTTTAGAACCTCAGATAATATCTGTCCTGATTTTATAGCTTCTGCATAAAACTTTGAAGCTGATGTGTGCTTTGCCCATGAATGGATTACTGGATTGGTTCCTTAAATCCTTTGAGCAGGAATCTGGTCTTCCTATGGACCAAAGCCTGTAGTCCTGATTAATTCCTACTCAAAGTAAAGTCCCATTGCTTTCAGTGGAGTTTTGAATAAATTTGGTTTGGGACTTCTGTGCCTGTGAAGTACCAAGTAGGCTTTACTTTGGAAATAACATTCAGGTATCCTCAGAAATGACTCCAATGTGTGATTTCTAGCTATTGGGAGAGCTTGTAGGAGGAACGTCTAAGTAGAGAAACTCTCCCTATCTTCTGTCTTGTACTTAGATTTATTAAACTAATTAGCTGAACTTAACAAGGGCTGTTTTTTCCCTGTGTTGAGCTCTCCCCGGCCTGAGTCAAGGGAAGGCACCTGCAAACATTTGAAATTGACCCCCATAGGTTTGTGATCCCCCCTGCTGAGGAGTGTATGGTAAGTGAGCTGATGTTCTCCCATTAATTTTGTTTCATTATAATCTTGCTGTCTTCATCCTAAAATGCAGCCAGGGTACATTACAGGTGCAATAGCTAATGCATGCAATTACAACTGCCCACATCAGGTTAGCAGATTGGATTAGAAACAGTCAGGATCCCCAAGTATTGGAGTCTTATTGCTGGGTCTCCAGTACAGCCAAGTCTAATGAAATTCAACAGACCGTGTTGAATTAGATTGAATAATGGGATCCTCTTCTTCTCAATTTAATGGAATTCTAAACTGTACATCTTTAGTTTGCTGTTAAAATGCATGTTTACATGAAAAGGACATGACCTAAAACTTTAGATCTGAACTCCTTGGGCTTTGGGGAAGTTTGTATCCAGATCTACATTTTGTGGCTTAGGCCCATCTCTGGGTTTTACTAGACCTGTGGGTAGTAGGGCCTGGCAGTCATTTGAAAGCTGCAGTCTCAGATCATGGGAGCGGGAAAGAGTGCCTGGCATTGCTCGACAGCAATGCCTCCAGGATGGTATTGGTTGGTTCTAAGGAAAGTTCTGTGTGTATAGATGGAGCATGACTGGAATCTGGAGCTTTGAAGTGAGATTTCACAGAACCTGAACAGTGTGCTTGTGGATTAACAACAGTAACGCTTAGCACTGATGTTCCTCTGTATAATTCAGTGTGCTTTACTAAGGGCAATGGTTAATGTTATTACCCCTGTGTTACAGAGGGAGAAACTGAGGCAATGGCAGAGGCCGCAGTATAACCCAAGTCTTGTAAATCCCAGTCCATCCTGCCTTCTCTCCACTTCACCATGCTGCCTGTGGACCAATGTGGTTCCACAGGACATGATTTGACAACTGACCTAAAATAATTTCTCCTGATGTAGCTTCCGTTTACTGTTATTTAAAAGAATTTGCAGAGAAGCCATGTAGCTCAGTCTGAGAAAGTGGCCCTCACTGTAGTGTGCTCCTACATGATTGCCCGAAGGTGACTATTAGCAGGTTGTCTCATCTGCTCAAGCGATCAGCTGCACAAACTAGTATTAGTCAAAGCTGAAGAATGTAACCAGTGCCAGAACGGTAACTCCCCAACTCTTTCCGCAATAGTAATGATTTCCTCCCACCCCTATTTTGTTTCAAAATAGCCCAGACTCAATGACTTTCTGGGCCTGCAGCAAATGCCATTTATTTGACAGGGTTTTGGGGGAAGGCTGCGGTGAAGCTAAAGGGGTGTTTTGCTGCTCTGATTTATTGGCTGACTGAGTTATTTCATTATTTGTGTCTTGGTTACTTTCTGCTCCTATATGGTTTTATCTCTTATTAATTGTTAAGGCACCTAGAGTTTTGCATGGGTGTTTTCTGTTTAAATTTCAATATATAAATAATGAAAAATATTCTTTCCCTGCAAGCAATGTATTGGATATATCTTCAGCAAAGCATTGCCCATGCAGCTTAGTCAAACTAAACCTAAGTGAACCCGCAAAGAAGCAGCCCTTAGAGCTCTGATGTGGAACAGAGGAAGTGCATAGGACTTCACAAAGCAGTTAAAATGATCTCTTTGCCATTATCAGAGGGGTAGCCGTGTTAGTCTGGATCTGTAAAAAGCGACAGAGAGTCCTGTGGCATCTTATAGACTAACAGATGTATTGGAGCATAAAATTTCGTGGGTGAATGACCACTTCGTCAGATGAAATTAGCCATTAGCCATTCCGTAATCAGCAAGGAAACTGCCAGGATGGAGCGGAAGGTCCCTGATGACTCATCACTAGCATGGTGACAGCCTGTGCTGGTGGGAGACAGTGAAATATCTGAGAGATTTATTGGGGATGGCAGGCTACCAGAACCTTGCTGGGTCTTGTTCCACTGACTAATGGTCTATGGTGCATGGCTGCTGTTAATCTTCAAGAGGATAGAACGCTTGTGAGGGGTCATTGCATCATCCCGCTGGTGGAAATGACAAAAGCTGCCTCTTTATTTACTTGCAGCGCAAACAGTGTGAGTGAATGGATTTGTGTCTCAGAACTCTCTGGTCTACAGAAAACCAGAAAGATGCAACACAGGAGTGTTTGCTCCCAAGAAACATAGAATTTTCATCTCTTCTCCTGTGAGACGAAATCAGGAAAAATAATGGCTTTCTCATACCAGCTCCTGCTCTTGTTGAAGTCAGTAGCAAAACACCCGTCAACATTGGTGGCGCAGGATCAAGCATTGGAGAGGCACAATAGAATTTGCCACGGTTGTAGTGGGCCATGGAATGTGAACTGCTGCCTGAGTCCTAGAGATGGCCTCTGTCGACAAGGGCCCATTCTCTGCCTCCATCCTCTTTGCTTAAGTAGAGGGCTTCTGTTTCTAGTCCTGTCAATCTGCCACCTTTCACAAGTACTACATTCAGTTAATTTCCAGTGAAATAGCATGCGGGGTTATTCAGCATTACTGGAGCTGGCTGACAGTATGAAGGCTTTTGAGAAGCCATTAAGACTGTGCGCTGAATTCAGCATCGTTCCCTTTCATTTGCCTTGTTAATCACATTTTTTTTCTATCGCACAAATTCTGCATGCTGACAAAGCACAAGTCTCGATATCAATCAATAGTTATCTTATTTCCACTGGGGTTTGGGTCTGGAACATTTGATTTCTCTACCCCTCACTCCCCCTGCAAAAACCCAGCTAGCAAGTAAATCTTACTTTTGATTTAAATATCTTCAACAAATGTAGCTGTCTGTCTATGTCGGTGCCAGGCACTAAGGGAATTTGTGCCCTTAACTCCTTTTCCTACTATTTGTTTTCTTGTCACAACTTAGCTCTAGTGGCACCTGTGGTAAAAGGAGCCCTGGAGCAACAACAAAGTCCCTTATGGATACTTTCTTTTCTTGCATTTCCAGCTCTGAAATATTTGTATTCTTGCCTCTATGGACATATGTGGTTGTGTCACTCCCTTCCTCCCCATCCCACATATCCACCCCCTTGCTAAGGCCAGTGCTGCTTACACAATTGCATTATTGCAGGTTATAGCTCACTGCTGGGACTAGAAACTGTTATTTATATTGGCATGTTCGCGCCTTTCGTAATACACTTTTCTTTGTGGCAGCAAATCTCATTGCCAGCGAGATGATAATTGTTTTCATTGCTCCCCTTGGAATAGTGAGGTTAACATCTTGAGCAGAGGCTAAAACAGACAAGAGCAAATGGCACAATAGCTTAATCCGATGGAAATTACATTTTTTGGAATGGAGTTACGCTATTTTTGTGTCGTCCCCCCCATACCTTTTTTAAAAAAAATATCAGGGTAGAATTACATTTTATTTACAGCTCATCCCAGGATCTGAAGTCTTCCGTTCCATAATATACTGACTCACTGAATATTACTCTTTCCAGCTGCAGGTTAGGAGAAATCCAGAGTTTCAGTTGTGCAAATTCACATAACTCGCAACCAAGTCATGAATATATGGATTGAGTTCCAAGTTTTAATCATAAAGATTAGTTGGCGAAGACCTGTCCATCTGTCCTGTTCTCTCCCTAGTATATGCAAGGAGCATATGGAATACCTAACTTCAGGTTGCCATTATAAAAAGGTCTTTTCATGTTGATGATAACTTTTTACCTGTCTGGCTGAAATTTGGTACGCCTACTCTGAGCCAGGGAGCAATTTTCTTCTGAAAGTTCCACTCAAAACAGTTGAGCCGCTGTCAAGCACTGAAGGAATAGGAGTAGGGATCGGGGGAAATCACTTGTCCTGCTAAGAAAAAATGATGTTCACTTTTGAACAGCTCTGATGGCTCAAAGAAAGGACGTGGCCTTCGATGAGGTGTGCAGACCGCACACCGCAGAGCAAGAGGTTAAGGAACAGATCTAGGCCCAGGCAGCCCCACCCAGGCACACCTGCCAAGCCTGCACATGCTGCAGGCAGGACTTTAAAAGGGGAAGTTGAGCAGTTCAGAGACAGGCAGTGGAAAGGTGCAGAGGGCTGCTCTGAGGGGAAAGTGCTGCCCAGGGGCTCGTTGCTTGGGACCTGACAATGCAGACCTGTGTAAACCCACAAAGGAGGAGCAGGGGACAGAATGTGCCAGGGTGGTTTCCTCTGGGAAGCTGAAAGAGACTGGGGTAGGAAGTGGTCGAGCAGGGCAGTGGCTTAGCACCCCAAAGTGTTGCGTGTAGCTGCCCATCATGGGGCCCTGGACTAGAGCCTGGTGGAAAGAATGGGCCTGAGCTCACCTACTCACTCCAAGAGGACAATGCAAGAGCCTTCAAATCCAGTAAGAGGCCAGAGGGAAAAGACTGTGAGTGTTAAAGTGCCCAGCTCTGAGAGCCTCTGTGCTAAAAGGGAGGACTGGGAACCCTCAGGGCAGGGGCACTGAAGGAAGGCTGGTGCTTCAGTGGGGAGACATCCTGCCAACCCCACCTGACCACTAGGTCAGTTGTTCTCAAAGCCAGTTCGCCGCCGGTCCGGAAAGAGCGGCCAGCACATCCTTCAGCCCATGCTGTTTCCAGCAGCCCCCGTTGGTCTGGAGCGGTGAACCACAGCCAGTGGGAGCTGCGATTGGCCGAAGCTGCAGTTGTGGCAAGTAAACAAACTGGCCCAGCCTGCAGGGGCTTTCTCTGAACAAGCGGCGGACCAGCTTTGAGAACCACTGCACTAGGCAGCACCTTCTGCAGGCCCCTACATTGTTGATTTGCCTTTCATCAATCCAGTCAAAATCTGATTAACTTTGTCAGAGTTGTAAGGTTTTAAAAAACATACTTTGCTCAAGTGAGCTGGATTATGTCACACACACTCGCACCACCCACTCCTGCTGGTGATGTGCATGAGTGTGCATGTAAACTGCGTGAAAATGTCCACCTCACTGATGATGTCTTGGGAATCCACTGGGTGTGCACATACATGCATCACTGTGTGGGATAGAATTTCAATTTTCATAGATAATTTTTGTGATTGTGTAGCTAAAGAGTGCATCGTAATGCAAATACAGAAGGAGCAGAGTTAAGGTTACTCAGGCTGCCTTAACTTTGACATTTCCTGGCTGTTTACCACTTCACTTTGCAACCTGAATGATGCTCTAGTGTGGTTTTCTTATATCAAATGTATCTGTGATATACCTAGCTACATTCCAGGATTTGTTCCAATGAAAACCTTGGCAGCAGGAAATCCATAAGAGGATCGGGCGGGCGTGGCATTAAAGCCTGTAGGGAGCCAATGAAGCCCCAACGATGGATGAAGTTGGATTGTAAGTGGATGCAGCCAAGGCTGCAAGCACCTCACCGTACCTGCTCCTATTCACAGATCCCCTATAGAACCTCAACAGTTGCTCTTGTTTCGTAGAAACTCGGAGGATGGGTGGGCAAGTAAACATCCTCTAGCCTCACTCAAAGTGAATTTCCCATCCTGCGGGTCAAGAGACCTTGTTGGTTCAGGGAGGCACAACTTACCACGTTGTGCAGCAGCATTACTGAACCTGGCCCATTGTGTACTGCTAACCGGTTCCTTAAATGTTTTCCCTAGTCCCAACTCAGCTGGGAGTGAGATCAAGTCTCCAATATTTTTGGAAGCTCCTCATATCCAAACATTCTCTGTTGTTACTGTCTCTTTTTCCTTACAAACATACACACAGTCATTTTCAGAGCCAGCCATCTGGGTTTGACAGATGTCTCAGGCTTTTTCTAGGCCTATTGTTAAAGGGGAGAAAGGGAGGGAATGCTCTGAATTGGAGGAAATAGCTTCAGATGGCAGTCTGCAATTTCATGGGCTAGATGAACTGCCCTTCTTTCAGTCAATTGCCATCAACTCCATTCATCGTAATCTGCATTTGCTGGATGGGAAGCCTCGGTTTTTTTGCTTGAAGTGTTGGAGTTATCATTTTTTTCAGGAGAAAGCTCTGATATGATTTTAAGCTTATTACGGGGCTGTTGAAAGATTTATGCTGCTCACTGTTTGTACAGGAGACGTAAAGGAAGATGCAAAATGAGAGTCCGAAAAGCCATAGGAACAAAGCCTTCATAGCCCTTGCCTGAGAATAAGATTACCACACCTGGGGTGCTCTTTACCCTCCCTTACTGCAAAGGCTTGGCTCCTCTCAGTCACATTGCTGTGTAAATTCCCATTCTTTGGCTTAGAAAGGTGCATAGATTTCTTTTTTCCATGCCCTCCTTGCTAGCATCTTTAAACTTTTATCTTGTGTTCTTTGTGTGTAAAAAGATTCCTGTGTCAGATCATCACAGACAAATGGCAAAGTTAACATTAAGGCTAAATACCAACATCAAATGTTATGTTGTCTGCCTGTGTTTTTGTTTGTTTGTTTTGATCAGTGAACTTGAAGTAGATCAGCTGCCTGAGATGATATTCAAAAATAGAAGCGAGGGCTGAGACATTTTTTACAATAAAGGTCACGCATTAAGGAACTAATTTCCCGTGCATTTCCAAGAAAATATTCAGATGAGGTGATGTGAGGAGACCCTTCATTTCACAATTGGAATTGTAGATGGACGTCAGCCCCAACTCTCCATTCTCTGACACGTGGTCAGATTTGGCTTTGGTCCAAATCCTCCACACTCCTCAGCTCGCTTTTGTTTGTTGTTTAAGTCATCTTGCACAGAAGCCTTGATTTTCAAAATTCCAGGGTTTCAAATTTAAGCATGCAATTTACCATGATGCTTTCATGCGAGCAAGGCCCAATGGGCACATTTAGGACATCTGTGCTAAAAGCACAGATTTTTATGTTTGCATTTAGAATTTGTGGAATTAGTTGGCAAGAGGAGGAGAGACACTAGGGAATCATTCAAGTAATTACTCAAGCATTCCATTAATGGCCTCACTTGAAATTGGGAGCTTGTCAAAAATAGCAGCCTAGGACAGATATGTATTTATACTGGAACCCACTTCGAGTTCTCTGTTTTGTCCTCTGGAGTAGATGTGGGAGGAGAGAGCTCACTGAATTATATCATCACACAACCGTCATATTGTCTAGATTTAAAGAAGAATCCTGTGCATAAAGAGAGTTCATCTCAGTTGAGAGAACTGTCATGTCTACATGTAAACTGCAATCACTGGGCAATCAGAAATATTTAACTTTTCTGTTCACCTAGAATGAGTCATGCAGCCTTCTGACACACCGTCTGTCATGGCAGATGGGTAACTAAATCAGAAGATCAGGTTTTATCCCTTTTAAGGTGGGGTCTGAAGCTTGCACGTTGCAGTCAAGGGTCCTGACCCCACACTGGTGACAGACCCTCCCTCTTCCCCAGCGCAGTGCTCTTAATGGCCTTACAAAAATCCATGAAATAAACCAGTCCACAGGTTACATCCAGTTTCCTAAGAGTTAAGTGAGTGGATGTCATTTTAATTTAGCGAGCAAGGCTATGCATCTCTTACTGTGTTCACGAAGTGGTTCTAAGAGAGAACCACAGTGAAGAACTGGATTCTGAAGGCACTGATCCACTTGTGCTGGATGCAGAACACAGTCTCTAGATTTCCATCCCATTGCAGCCAAGTAAATGGGAGTCTCAGTAAGAATGTAACTCATGGGTTCTCAACCTAGGGTTTGTGATCCCCTCCATGGGCCAGGGGGATGTGGTTGCTGGCAAGAACCTAAAAGGTATCTAGTTTGCGTTTCAAAAAGTCCTGTTTGAAAAAGGACTGTGTTAAGCAATGTAGGTACCTTTTAGTCCATGCCAGCAGCATCTACCCGGGGCAGTTAGAACTCTGCAGTTCACACCCAGTGCAGAGTAGACAAGCCCTTTGGAGTCTAAGTCCCTTTTGGAAACAGGATTTAGGCCAGGTCTACACTAAAAAGTTCGTGAAAAATCCACACTCCTGTGTGACATAGTATATTATTAACCCCTGGTGTAGACAGCTCTAGGTTTGATGGAATTCTTCCATCGACCCTGCTACTGCCTCTCAGGGTGGATTAACTACAGTGACAGGAGAACTCTTCACATTGCTGGGATGAGTGTCTATTCTGAAGTGCTACAGTAGTGCCGCTGAGCACTGTTGCTGTGCCGCTGTAGTGGTTTAAGTGTAGACCTAGCCATAGATTATTAAATCACTTAGGGCTTTTGAAAATGTTACTTGCCAGCTAGCACTTCATGTTGCGTAGCCACAGTTTTCTTTGCCATCTTCTCTGTGGGCTTTCCCTTGCAGTCTTCTTTTCTTTGCATTATTCCAGATTCTCATCTCTTCTGTGCTGATCTGAATCTATAGCAATTGCATTGAAGGCACTGGATCTACTCCAGACTTACATCAGTGTACATAGGGCCACACTCTGGGCAGGTTTACACTAGAAACTTGCATTGGCACAGATGCACCAATGCAGCTGTGCCACTGTAGCGCTTCTGGTGAAGATGCTTTAAGCCAACAGGAGGGAGCTCTTCTGCTGTCTTAATAACTCCACCTCTGCGAGAGGCAGTGTGATGGGTTACCCCCTACTCCAGGGTGCCACCTGATATCCTGAGATACCACCGAGCCCACCTGTTCCATCAGCTTGGGCTCCCTCACCCTGTCCTGCTGAGACAGGCTCTCAAGCCTCCTCCAGCGCACACAGGTAGGGACACACCCAGCTGCAGAAAGACACAGACACTGAGATCAGCTCTGGATGAGAAGACTCAGCTCGGGGATTGCCCAGCACTCAAGTGCACAGCCCCCCTGGAGTGGTAAACCCCAAATTGTCTTGTGCCACACAGAGATCTGTACGGTGTAAGCTCATGAAAATTGCCCCCTCTCAAAGTGGAGGAAAATCTGCACCACTTTCCCCTACCCCCAGTTATGAATTGCACAAACTGGTTTAAAACAAAACAAAACAAGTTTATTAACTACAAAGAATAGATTTTAAGTGATTATAAGGGTTAGCGAACAGATCAAAGCAGATTACTGAACAAATAAAACAAATAGGCAAACTAAGCTCAATACATTAAAGAAACTGGTTACAAGTGGTAGTTTCTCACCCTAAATGTTGTTTTAGGCTTTTCTTTCAAAGGCCAGACACCTTTTCCATCCTGGGCTCAGCTCCCCCGGGTCCTTGTTTTATAAATATTCTCAGCAGTCATCCTGGGTGGGGATTCAGTGAAGAAAGAGCCCTGATTAACTCACTTCCCTGCCTTAAATAGGATTTACATATGGCAGGAATTCTTTGTTTCCAGGTTTGGTCCCCGCCCCCTACTAGTGGAAAAATACTAGTAGGCCAAGATGGGGTCCAGTACCAGGTGACATGATCACATGACCCTGCAGTGTCAAAGCAGCAACCCAGGAAGCTTCTCAGGAAAGTGAGAGATTAGCATCTTCAAAGTCTGATTGTTCTCCCTAATGATTCATCCAGGCTGATTGCCTACTGTCTGGTGGGTGTTCCCCAGGTGCAAACACTTTTGTAATTGATACATAGTCAATATTCCTAACTTCACATACAGAAATGATACATGCATACAAATAGAATAATCAAAGTCAGTATATCATAACCTTTCCAATGATACCTCACATGACCTGTCTTGCATAAAACATATCTTAGTTATGCCATATTCATATCATAACAATATTGCTATGAAGACTATTGAGTGTAGTGTCCTAGGTGGTAGCTACGTCAGGTGGAGAAGCTCTCCTGCCGACGTATAGCTGTCTACATGGGAGGTTATCATTGATATAATTATGTCGCTCAGAGGGGTGGATTTTTCACACCCATGAGCTGCATAATTATACTGAAGTAACTATGTAGTGTAGACTTGGCCTCTAACCTTTGTCTTCATTTCTCTTTGGATAGCTCTAAAGTATTTAATCACTTCCCCCCTTTGATCCACCCCCAACAGCAAACACTGTTTTCCACCTTGTTCAATTTCCCACTTGTATGTTTTTTACTTTACTTCATCTGGGGTATTTTAAGCATATAGAAGGAATGTCCTATTTCAGGGCTTCTTATTTTCTATCTGCTCTCTAAATATTATTCTGTGGTTTAAGGTGTGACCTGATGTTCCTGGCCCAGTCTGCTATTTGCTCAATTCCAGTGACACTTCAACTGCAGGCACCTTCTTGCTCATTCTGCATCTTGCTTGCATGGGAAATGAGAAAGATATTACTCTTGAATTCTTGCCCTATGTGATCTCCATTGTGTGCAGTGGAAATGAATTCCTGCTTTTCATCAATACTATGGGCATTGGCCAGCTTTTTCAGGGGCCTCACCAATGCCATGCAAGATATTGTTGGTATCCTTTGTCACCAGTGCCTTTTGGGCCAGAATCAGAGACTTTAATGCACTTTGGGTCAGGCCCTTGGACCCTGATTCAGCAAGATACTTAAGAACATAGCTAACTTTATACATGAGAGGAGTCCCAGACTCAGTTGCAGGCCCTGATTCTTGACAACAGGTACTCTTGACTTGCAGACTTACCTTTGATGTCATTATTTATCATCTTGAATCTATAGAGACCCCACCCACTCTCAGTTCTAAATTAATCAAACAAACATTAGTATTCTGTGACTGCTGTGGGGAAATTGCTTTTTTCCCCTCGTAATGTAATTTTAAAATGCACAACTGTCTGTCCAGCATTGTAAACCAATGAGGAGATTTAGTTCCTATTGCATGGTACATATGTAGTGTTCTGTTGTCTCTTGCAAATTGCAATAGAACTCGGGTTTGGAAATCGTTACTTCTACAGAAGGATCTGACTCTACAGTAATCGCAGGGGATACACGGGCAAAAGAGAAGCCAAACAGAAATAAAAAAGGTCAGCATTTTGCATCAGCAGAAGTTCTCTCATGTTCAGGTCTATTTAAACTTCATTTGAATGTAAGGTGGAATTCAAGGCATGTGCACATTTCCCTTAAGCACCTTCTCCTCTGTCTATCCATCTGTCAAATCTTTCGCAGCCAGCACTTGCAGCCTCTCCTATAGGTGCCAGTGAGGGCACCAGCCTGTGCCCCTTCCCTCCCGCCACCCCAAGAATCTGCAGTGGCTCCCTTAGAAGCCAGGGAGCACCTAGACAATACAGCACTCTCCCCTGCCCCTCCAGACTCTACTTTCAATCTGTGACATCATTGGCATCTACTTCCAGTTGTCTCCTCGTTTTCTGCACTATCCTTACTCCTTCTCCCATTCCCCCCACAGTTTTTATTTTCTTTTGTAACTCTCCATGATGTATGTTATCCTCATACAATGCTGCTTCTTGAATTGGCCCACGAATCCAGGAAATAATCTGTAATTGGGTCACCCAACCAAATGTCACATCTGCAACTCTGTGAAGAGTCACTGGCCTGGGAAATTTGTGAGAGTTGGGAGCTGCTCAAGGAAGGGATTTGAGGGACTTGAACACTAAATAAAATAAAATAAAATAAAATAATGGAGATAGGGTATATCTCCTAGAACTGGAAGGGACCCTGCATCCTTCACTAGCAGGACCAAGTACTGATTTTGCCCCAGATCCCTAAGTGGCCCTCCCAAGGATTGAACTCACAACCCTGGGTTTAGCTGGCCAATGCTCAAACCACTGAGCTATCCCTCCCCCTAGCTGACACTGATCTAGCCCTAGATCAAAGGCTCATTTTTCCTCTTCATGGTAATTTTAGCAGGTGCCAGCGTAAAACATGAAAAAGCCGTGGAAAATTTTGGAATGAGGCTGGGGAGGAAATTAAAAGTCACAGGTGCTGTTTGGTATCCCAGATGGAATCCATGATTTCCAGGACACAATTCAAGTGAGCTGCAATCTATTGCTTGATTTGTCTATCTAAACTACTCTGTCTGCCTGTCACCATGATGTCTAAATGCTAATTACTCTAAAGAAGTGGGCCGTGACATTGACTGGGCTTTTTAAAAGGCTTCCATTGGAGCTAGATGCCCAAATACCTTTGAAACTCAATAGTAGGCAAGTGCCTAACGCCGTTGGATTCCTTAAAAATCCCTCCTTAAACACACAAGTCAGATTTGGCACCATTAAGATAAGTGGCCATTTAAAATTCCTAGACAGCCAGAGAGGGAGAAAGTCTAAAGACCTCACGCCACCAGGAATCTTACACACTGTGAATACCAGGTGCTGAAGTGCTGACTGAATCAGCAATGAGATGAGTTGAGTCTATTTCAGGGGTCAGTGCCCAAGTAAATATTTGCCATGAGATGTTCACCAGCCTTTAATAAAGTTAGAGCCTGTACTCCCTGAGGAGGCTTAGGAGGAAGAGATGAAATAAAATGTTTGTATTAGAATTTGTAGTGATGTCTGGGCAGTGTTTATGCTTTACAATAGGGGTAGGCAACTTATGCCAAAGACGGCACGTGAACTGATTTTCAGTGGCACTCACACTGCCCGGGTCCTGGTCATTGGTCTGGGGGACTCTGCATTTTAATTTAATTTTCAGTGAAGCTTCTTAAATATTTAAAAAAACTTATTTACTTCACATACAACAATAGTTTAGTTATATATTATAGACTTATAGAAAGAGACCTTCTAAAAATGTTAAAATATATTACTGGTGAAACTTTAAATTAGAGTGAATAAATGAAGACACCACTTCTGAAAGGTTGCCCACCCCTGCTTTATAATTTCAAAGGTAAATGGGGCCAGGAGCCTTTGTGAGATTACGCAGGAAGCATATGGGGGCATATTTTTCTTGTGTGTGGCTGAGCAAATTTCCAAAGCATCTGAAACATCTGTTTCTGCAAAAATTTTCCACAAAGTCGCATGAAGCTTAGAACTTTATAGCAAGTGCTGAGATAGCAAGTTGTAAACCAGGGGTGGACAAACTTTTTGGCCCGAGGGCCACATTGGGGTTGTGTAACTGTATGGAGGGTTGGGTAGGGAAGGCTGTGCGTCCCCAAACAGCCTGGCCCCAGCCCCCATCCGCCCCCTCCCACTTCTTGCTCCCTGACTGCCCCCCCACTCAGAACCTCCAGCTCCCCCTGCTCCTTGTCTCCTAACTGCTCCCTCTCGTGGGCTGTAGTTTGCCCACGTCTGCTGTAAAGAAACACAGTTATAACTGCATCCACACTAGGGGGTTGTACTAGTATAATGATTTCAGTAAATCATCCCCTTAATCTAAATACTTATACTGGTACAAAAACTGTGTGTAGAGCAGCCCTTAGCTTAGAGTACATCTAGACTACCCGCCATATCGGCAGGTAGCGATCGATTTTTCGGGGATCAATATATCGCGTCTCATCTAGACACGATATATCGATCCCCGAACGCGCTCCCATCAACTCCGGAACTCCACTAGAGCAAGCAGCGGTAGCGGAGTCAACCGGGGGAGCTACAGACGTCAATCCCGCGGCATGAGGACCTGAGGTAAATCGATCTAAGATACTTCACCTGAAGTTGCATATCTTAGATCGATCCCCTCCCAGTGTAGACCAGCCCGTAGTGGTTGTAGATACAATAAGATGTGACCCACAGGAACAGATGGGAGTTAGTATAAACACACAACTAATATTTAATGAAGTGTTTTTTGGGTAGTGGATGGGCATAATATGTAAAGAGGTGTATGCTGGGCCTGTCAATTTTATTTCTCCTTACTGTGGTCTTGTTTGTAATGGTGGTCCAATCTGCTCATCAGTTGATGTTTGCCTCTATCACAAGACCACTTCTTACTTGGCAGTTTCTTTTCAATAATAGTTAAGGTTATCATTTAGTCATAGGTATTTTTAATAGAAGTCATGGATAGGTCGCGGGCAATAAACAAAAATTCACATCCCCTTGACCTGTCTGATTTGCACCATAAGTACCCCTGATTAAATCTTGGAGGAGGGGGCGCTGCTTGGGAGGGGAGCCCTGGGGCCACCAAGCTGCGGCTGCTTCAGCCACCACTGGGGGCTTACCCCCACAGGGACCACTGCTGGGGGCTGCCGAACTGCAGCTGCTCTTTTCCGTTCCCAGGACCGCTGCTCAGGTGGTCCCCAGAGCCAGCCGCAGTTCAGGAAGTCCTTGGGGGCAGCCGCATCGGCCGCTGCTCAGGCAGTCACTGGGGCTAGCTGCTTGGGTGGCCCTGAGGTCAGCCACACTGGCCGTGCAGAAGTCACGAAGGTAACAGAAAGTCACAGAATCCAGGTCTTCTGCAACCTCTGTGACAGATACAGAGCCCTAATAATAGCCTAGACTTTGTATTAGAAGGGGTGCTGAAAAACCTGAGGGATAGATTGTATTCTACATTCCTGTGTGGACACTGCTCCCATTAACTTCAGCAGAAGCTAATGGACTTCAGCCAAATAAATGGAAGGCTTACACCTCAGGACTGGTGGAACTGCATATGAGAGAGTCCTACCTGTATCCACCTTATTTGATCTCTGGCTTTTATGCATAGTAAGACATGCTGTGCCAGATTCTGCACTCAGCTATGGTGATGGTCTCCCATGTTTAAAAAAGACGAATTCAGTAGGAACAGGTGCCGAGAATGGCTACTAGGATGATGAGAGGAATGGGAAACCTACCTTACAAGAGGAGACTTAAGAAGCTTGGCTTGTTTTATCTAATAAAATGAAGGCTCAGGGGACAGATGGAGAATCAACACCAGGGAGATATAGGAGTTATTTAAGTTAAGGGCCACTATTGGCACAAGAACAAATGGGTATGAACTGACCATCAATAAGTTTAGGCTTGAAATTGGATGAAGATTTCTAACCACCTGTGACGATGTGGTTCTGGCGGGACCCAACTGAGAGTGCCAATTCAGGACCAATTGCTTAAACAGGGCTGTTACAGCCCTAGGCTGGGGTTTTTCTTCCTCTAAGGCAAACCAAACCAGCCAGACAAAGAGGACTTTGATTTCACTCCACTGGCTAACCACAAGTCACACAAACAATTTCCTTAGACACTCCAGTCTCTCAGTATCACCACCAGTGCCACTCGTCCTGGGGATGAATGGTTATGAAAACCAATACCCCAATAAAAGAAAAAGGTTCTCTCGATCCCAAAGAATCAAGCCCCAGGCCCAGGTCAATATACACATCAGATCTTACCCACAAATCATGCTGTTGCCAATCCTTTAGAATCTAAAATCTAAAGGTTTATTCATAAAGGGAAAAAAAGAGAGATGAGAGCTAGAATTGATTAAATGGAATCAATTACATACAGTAACGGCAAAGTTTAGTTCAGGCTTGTAGCAGTGATAGAATAAACTGCAGGTTTAAATCAAGTCTCTGGAGAACATCCCCCGCTGGGATGGGTCATCAGTTCTTTATGCAGAGCTTCAGTTTGTAGCAAAGTCCCTCCAGAGGTAAGAAGCAGGATTGAAGACAAGATGGAGATAAGGCATCAGCCTGATATAGGCTTTTTCAGGTGTAAGAACCTCTTTGTTCTTACTGTGGAAAGTTACAGCAAAATGGAATCTGGAGTCACATGGGCAAGTCCCTGCATACTTTGCTGAGTTACAAGGCGTATCTGCCTTCTCTCCATGGGTCAGTTGTGTAGCTGATGGTTCTTAACGGGCCATCAAGCAGGCTAGGCAGAGCTAACACCATCTTGTCTGGGATGTTTCCCAGAAACACAGCACAAATTTGAAATACAGATAGTATAGATCCAATACTCATAACTTCAACTACAAAATGATACAGACAGCATAATCATAACCAGCAACCCATAACCTGGTCTTAGACACCTTATATGACCCCCTTTACATAAGATTTGGTGCCACTACAGGATCTTGATTGCAGACCATGTTCTATATGGTTCCAGTTTATATCAATAACATCGCACCACCAGAGGAGTGAAATTCTAGAACAGCCTTCCAAGGGGAGTAAAGGGAACAAAAAACCCTAACTTGTTTCAAGACTGAGCTTGATAAGTTTTATGGAGAGGATGGTATGATGATAACATGTACAATGGTATATGGCCCATCTGCAACTGCTAGCAGCAAATATCTCCAGTGGCCAGAGATAAAACACTAGATGGGGAGAGCTCTGAGTTACTACAGAAAATTCTTTCCCTGGTGTCTGGCTAGTGGGTCTCACTCATATGTTTAGGGGCTAACTGATCACTCTATTTGGTGTTGAGAAGGAATTTCCCTCCAGGTCAGGTTGGCAGAGACCCTGGGTATTGCCTTCCTCTGCAGCATGGGGCAAGGGTCATTTGCTGGTTTGAATTAGAGTAAAGGCTGGATTATCTGTAAACTTGAAGTCTTTAAATCAAGATTTGAGGACTTCAGTAACTTAGCCAGATGGTCCTATTACAGGAGTGGGTGGGTATGGTTCTGTGGCCTGTGAGGTGCAGGAGATCAGACTAGATGCTTATCACAGTCCCTTCTGGCCTTATAGTCTGAGAGTCTATGATGCAGTCTTGGTATAGCTCTGTTTACACCATTGGATAATATACTCCATTTGGAGTTACTCTTGATTTACTACAGTATAAATGAGGTCAGACATTAGGCCAAAGTATCAAGGGCAAGAGTCTGCTCTTGGCTATCATGAGTCTTTTTTTTCCCATGTTAAAAAAAGAAAAAATTAGAGGAGGGGGGAAAAGACTTCTAAATTCATTGCACCTTGCCACTGACACGCCTCCCCCCAGAAGAGGACTTGAGTGTTAAAATACAGTGGGGAAAAGTCCCTTGCTCAGTGTAAGTGTATTAACGGTTTTTTAGAATAGGAAAGCTTGAGAGCAATGGAAGCCAAGGCCCATTTTGGGATTTGTTCTCTGTTGTTAGTTTGTATTTGATTGGACACATTTCTATAAGTATCCCTAAGATTGCCAGTATAATTCATGTGTTACTGTGCTGCTTTTTAGCACAAACTGCTATTCCATTGGCTTCCCTCTGTCTTGTTTTTGACCTTTTAACTCCATGTGATTGCTCTGGGAATCTGTGCCTTTTTGCTGGCTGTGTAATTATTAACGTGACCATATGCTTACCTGTCTCTTGGTGGCTTCTGAAATCTGTATGGATCCAGTCATGGTCTACTCATTGGGAGGGTCCAATATGAAACTGAAGGAAGCTCTCAATTCTACTGAAGCCAGAGTGATGGATGCTCTTCTTAGATGTCCAATATTCTGTTCTACTTGAATTCTTTCCGCCTCTGGCTGTGATCTTGTCAGATCTAACAAACAAGTAGTGTTGGCCTGGGTCCAGGCATGTATGGAGGAATCTTCAAAGAAAACCCAGTGTGTTTCAGGAAACAGCATTAGTGATTCAGTAAGTGGTGGTTTTCCTTTTGAGTTAGTAATGGGCCTGTCATCCCACAGCAGTGCTGCTGGAAGGGATGTCTTTTAGGTAGTATAGAAAATGGAGGATGTGGCCATTTGTGATCATCGCAGCCCCCATGACGCACATTGCAAGTGTAGGCACCATGCTAATCCTGGGATCCTTGTTAATTTGGGGATATTCATCCTACTGAAAATCCTTCCTGCAGTTTTAGTAGGACTCAGTATTTTTCTCCAGATCCTGCCCTAAACAGTTGTGAAGTTTTGCAATGTAGTAGTCGTAGCTGCTGTATTCCACAGCAGAGGTGGTTGCGTTTCTTGTGGGGGAGGGGCGGAATCAGTTATTAGAGTGAATCACTTGGAGACTCCTGGGGATGAATGGTGCTATATAAATGTAATAATAATGTATTGCATTCCTCTTCCATATTATCGTTTACAGATTGATCCATTCACATGAATGCATCTGACTAGTCAGTGTGCTAAGGCTTTTTTGAGTACTCTTTTTGGCATTTTGTTGGTATGCATACATCCTAGAGCCATCTGCATTTACTGTTGCATATAACAAAGACAGATGGCTTCCCTACAAATAAACACAGCATATTTCAGTGAATAGTTTTCATTGCATGCTCACATAGACACCAGACAGATAGGATGTGTGACCCATCTAGAACTGTATGCCACTTATAATGTTACTGTTTTTCTCTATGCTTGTTAAAGTGGTAGGACTCCTACTTGTTGTCCATTTGCTATTAATGTTGTACTTCCTGAATTGCTTTTGTGGGAAGATTAAGATGGGGGCTGTGGGTGGTTTTCATAAAAGTGTAGGAATTTGTGTCTTTGGGCTGTATCCTTACTCATATTTATTTCTCAGATACTTTCCTTCCACTTGTGTGTGGTTGATTTCTTTTGTGTTTCTTTTTGAGCATTTTTACCCAATTTGGCAGGTTCACAGATTCTAGAGCATTCTGATAACTCTGGGAAAAGAATCCCAAAATGTAGATGTTTATGAGAAATTAACCCAAAAGGCTCCTTTATGTTTAATTCATTTATCGAATCCAATCTTCTCCTATCACAGGCAGCCCCGCCATATAGTCCCATTCAGATGTTTATCAAAATTAACCCTCTGCTTGAACCCTACACCCTCAGATTAAGAGCCTGATGCTCTGGCAACTGAGGGCTAGCTGGGATTTTGATTGCCCCACTCCCCCAACATGCACTCACTCCTATAAATTGCACTCAGAAAATACCCTGTTACATTTGGATTTTAAAAAGAGCTTTAGTGAGTTACAAACTTCAATCTCAATTGGATGCCTAGCTCCTGCATGCTCTGTTGAAAATCCCAGCTCTAATTTCCAAGAAAACTTTAAATTTAAGCTCTTCAGCCAAATGAGTCTGTAAAAATGTAAGGACTTCTGGACACTTGACCTGAGATTTCTCCTCAGCTATTGTCTTTCATTCAATTATTGTAATAAAATTTTTAAGAAAGGGCAAAGTTCATAAAGGAAATTCAATCTCCCACAAACTAAGTTTGGAATTAATAAATACAGGATAAGACCCTTTTCTTATTTAGGCACATAAAAGTAACCATACTATACAGGAGCTGGCCAAATATTTTTCTTGGTCAGTGATGCACATAATTTGCACCAGATGAAGGTATTTAATAGTATGTTTTTCATATGTGAGTAACACATGGTACAAGAAAGATTGTATTCTTCTTTCTTCCATGCTGTTTAGGACTACCAAAAGTTTCATAATCAAATCTACACTTCTCTGGAAAGGTCACAGAAATGTCCTGATTTTCCAAGTTTTAAAGGAACAACTGTCAAAAATCTTAAATCCAGGCATCAGAAATTGAGCATTTCACTCAGGTTCTTACAGGTAAATAAGACCTAGCTAACCTCCAGCTCTGGAGAGAAAAAGAGAGATGGTTCCTGAGAAGTCCAATTAAGTGCTGCTTAGAAGGGGAGCTGAGAACACCATACGTTCATTAAATCTATTTTGTATCCACAATACATAACCTGACAGGTATTGAGCCTCAGTTACTGCCAATGTACACTGTAAGTGAGATTGGAAATCAGACCAACTGGCCACAGCATGTCATCTGATGTGCAAACACACTCTTCAGATACAATCTCTGAGAAACAGAGAGACCAGACAGTGGAAAGTTTCCCAGAAAGATCTCAGAAGAAACAGTATCTGTTCAGGTTGATTTGTCATTTTTGCAGCTGCTGCTGTTTTCTAAGCAAATTGTGAAGGGAAAGACAGAGCGAATGGCTTATCTAACGACTTTTTGTTCGTTAAGCTACATGTGCTGGTGGTCAAGTTCTTTCAGTAGTATTACAATGAAGATGGAACAGGTTAGGCTAGTTGTTACAAAGATTCTTTTAACAAAGATTTTGTCACTCACACCTATGTCTCTGCTCTGTTGTTCTTTGGAGTAGCACATTTAGTCTCTGTGTGTGTGCGAGAGCCACACTCATGGTCAACACACCAGGGTTGACCCAGTGATCTCCAGAGTTAAAGGCATGAGCTGCTACAGTTTGAATACAAGAGCCCAGGCTCTAATGCTGCGGTCTGTAGCAACTCATGTTCTGTGTGGATCGACACAGAGGAGGAACTGTACACACAGTCACGAGTGGATTTCATGTGCATTTTGCCTGGTTTGGAAATTTATTGGTTAGCCAGATTTTTCTAGCGTCACATGCTGGCTAAGCCTTCTCTCCTAGAAACTGGACACCTCTGTTTATGCACACAAAGGGTCCTCCTTGTGCTGATGGCTTTTGTGGTGTGGACTCCTTAAGGAATCTGGTTTGAGACACACTCCTTACAAACCTGCTGTCAGGTACTAAAGACCTGAGCCAGATCAGAGCAGGTGACCTAAGAATGGATGAGCATCTTCATGAGTATGTTTACACTGCACACTGAATCTGGGCTGCTGCTCAGGTTTGAGCCCAAGCCACTCCTCTGTGCAGACACAGCTCAGTCTGACTCAGGTCAGCAAGCACTCATGACCAAGGTCCTAGGACCCTGCTAGGGGCATAGATCAGAGCCTGAGTCCTGCTGTGACTCTGGTCCAAGTCCTGTCCTACCCATAGGAACTCCAACCCATAGGAACCCTAACCCTAGCTCCAACTGCCTGTCCCATAGGAACCCTAACACTAGGGCGGGAAGCCCTACTCATAGGAACCCTAATCCTAGCTCCAAGTGCCCTACCCTTCGGAACTCTAACGCTAGGGCGGGAAGCCCTACCCTAACCCTAGGGCAGGAAGCCCTACCCATAGGAACCCTAACCCTAGCTCGAAGTGCCCTGCCCTAAGGAAGTCTAACCCTAAGGCTCAAAGCTCTACCCAAAGGTACCCTAACCCTAGCTTCAAGTGCCCGACCCATAGGAACCCTAACCCTAGCTCCAATTGCCCTACCCATAGGAACCCTAACCCTAGGGCATGGTGCCCTACCCATAGGAGTCCTAACTCTAGCTCCAGGTGTTCTAATCTTAGGAACCCTAACCCTAAGGCGGGAAGCCCTACCCATAGGAACCGTAACCATAGCTCCAATGGCCCTACCTTTAGGAACCCTAACCCTAGGGCGGGAAGCCCTATCCATAGGAACCCTAACCCTAGGGTGGGAAGCCCTACCCATAGGAACCCTAACCCTAGGGCAGGAAGCACTACCCATAGGATCCCTAACCCTAGCTCCAAGTGCCCTACCCATAGGAATGCTAACCCTAGGGCAGGGCGCCCTACCTATAGGAACCCTAAGCCTAGCTCCAAGTACCCTACCCTTTGTAACCTTAAACCTAGTGCAGGAAGCTTTACCCGTAGAAACCCTAACCCTAGCTCCATGTGCCGTACCCTTAGGAACTCTAATGCTAGGGCGGGAAGCCCTACCCATAGGAACCTTAACCATAGCTCCAAGTGTCCTACCCTTACGAACCCTAACCCTAGCTCCCAGTTCCCTACCCTTAGTAATCCTAATCCTAAAGCAGGAAGCCCTCCCCATAGGAACCCTAACCCTAGCTCCAAGTGCCGTACCCTTGGGAACCCTAACCCTAGCTCCAAGTGCCGTACCCTTAGGAACCCTAACCCTAGCTCCAAGTGCCATACCCTTAGGAACCCTATCCCTAGGGCAGAAATCCCTACCCATAGGAACCCCAACCTAGCTCCAAGTGCCCTACCCTTAAGAACCCTAACCCTAGGACAGGAAGCCCTACCTATAAGAACCTAACCGTAGCTCCATGTGCCCTACCCATAGTAACCCTAACCCTAGGGGGGAAGCCCTACCCATAGGAACTCTAAGCCTAGCTCCAAGTGCCCTACCCATAGGAACCCTAACCCTAGGTCAGGAAGCCCTACCAATAGGAACCCTAACCTAGTTCCAGTTTCCCTACCCTTAGTAACCCTAACCCCAGGGCGGGAACCCCTTCCCATAGGAACCCTAACCCTAGCTCCAAGTACCCTACGCTTAGGAACCCTAACCTTGGGACAGAAAGCTGTACCCATAGGAACCCTAACCCTAGCTCTAAATGCCCTGCCCTTAGGAATCCTAACCCTAGAGTGGGAACCCCTACGCACAGAAACCTTAACCCTAGCTCCAAGCACCCTATCAGTAGGAACCTTAACCCTAGCTCCAAGTGCTCTACCCTTAGGAACCCTAACCCTAGGGCAGGAAGCCCTACCCTTAGGAACCATAACCCTAGGGCGTGAAGCCCTACCCTTAGGAACCCTAACCCTATCTCCAAGTGCCCTACCCTTAGGAACCATAACCCTAAGGTGGGAAGCCCTACCTATAGGAACTCTAACCCTAGTTCCAAGTCCTCTACCCTTTGCGGTCATCTAGATCTCAAACTCTCTTGCCCAAGGACACGGACGGAACTTAACAATGAGTCCAGTAATGTCGACAGTGGCACATACCTGTGCAGTACCATGAGCCAAGCCCGTTTTTAAGAGTTTTTTTCTTTGTCCTGACACAAACACAGTCCCCTGAGCCAAAGTCATTAACGTGTGTTTTCCTCTCACACTGTGAAAGAATATTTACCTTCTATCTTAGCAGTGCTAGTTTTTCTTTTTCCTGTCATTTATGGAGGAAAAGAACTCATTTGGGAGGATGAGTCAGAAGTAATTGAACTCCAGGGGGTTTGTATTTCATTGCCCTTCTTTTCCACCCTGTACTGTACCTCCCATTTACTAGGGCTTTGGACTTCCAGTTAACATATGTTATTAGTTTATAGCTAGCTTGCCCTATGCCCTGTCTAATTCTCATTTAAAAATAGACCTGATTCTGTAACTCCACAGTCTGACATGCAGATAAGCAATGATAGTGCTCTTAAATGTTTGTAGTAATAGCACACATGTATGATATTTTTCATATTGGGTTATCCCAAAACACTTGACATGCTTTATGTAATACAGTGCATATATACAAGAATTGCTTCATTCAGCATTAAAATGCAGCCACCGCTGGGATAAAATTTAGCATCTGTTTAACTGCAGGCAGCAATACTAGGCAGTAGTTTTGAACAGAAAGTGAGTAAGACTGTTGTATGCAGTGGAAACATTAAGGAGAATTTTAGGCATATAAAATGTGTGAACCTAAAATGGAGTTTGGTCAGGATGCTGAAGCTATTACTCCTCTTTTTGAAGTATCATGGGATGTGTTGTCACCAGGAGTAGAAAGGATCTTAGTTTTGTATCTCATATGAAACACAGCACCTCATAGCCCTTTGTTAGGGTAGTGGTCAGGGCCGGTGTAAGGAAGTTTCGCGCCCTAGGTGAAACTTCCACCTTGCACCCCCTCCCAGCCCTTCAGCAGTTCCCCGCCCCTCGCCCCCCCATCCTGAAGTGTGCCGCCTGCCCCCGTGGCAGCTCCCTGCCCCCTGGCCTGAGGAGCCCTGTGGTACCTCCCCACCCCAGCTCACCTCTGCTCCGCATCCTCTCCAAGCAGGACTGCGCAGTGGAACCCCTGGGCTGCCGGCTGCCGGCAGTGGCGTGCTGACCCAAGAGACCTCCCTGGGTTGCCAACGGGGCACCAGGGCAGCCCAGAGGATTCCGGAGGCCTGGGGTCTTTGGCGGTGGGGGGCCCCCGCTTTAGCGATAATTCGGCGGCGGGGGGCCCTTCCGCTCCGGGATCCGCCGCCGAAGTGCCCCGGAGACCCGCCGCGGGGCCCGCCACCGCTGAATTGCCACCAAAGTGGGACCAGCTGCCGAAGTGCAGCCGGGTCTTCAGCGGTAATTCTGTGGCGGAGGGCCCCCACCACGAGTCTCGGGAGCACTTCGGCGACTGGTGCCAGAGCGGAAGGGCCCCCCGCCGCCGAATTACCACCAAAGACTGGGCTGCATGTCAGCAGCGGGTCCCGCTTCGGCGGTAATTCACCGGCGGGAGGTTCTTCCGCCCCGGAGCGGAAGGACCCCCCCGCCAGCGAGGACTGGGAGCAGAAGGAGCTCCAGGGGCCTGGGCCTCGCGAGAGTTTTCCGGGGCTCCCGGAGCGAGTGAAGGACCCCACTCCAGGGGCCTCGAAAAACTCTCGTCGGGGCCCCTTCGGGGCCTGGGGCAAATTGGCCCTCTTGCTCCCCTCTCTGGACGGCCCTGCTGGTGCGCTGACCCAGAGGAAGCCCTGGGCTTCTGGCTGCTGCGGCGGCGCGCTGACCCAGAGGGAAGCCCTGGGCTGCCGGCAACGGCGCCCTGACCGGGGGGACCCCCTGGGCTGCGAGCTGCCGCGGCAGTGCCCTGACCCAGGGACCCCCTGAGCTGCCAGCTGCCGCGGCGGCGCCCTGACCCGGGGGACCCCCTGGGCTGTCGGCTGCCGCCGGCAGCTCAGACTCTCTCTCTGTCCCAGCAGCAGTGGCTGCTCAACCATTAAAAAAAAAATTGGGGGGTGCTTTTTGGTGCCCCCAAATCTCGGCGCCCTATGCAACCGCCTAGTCCACCTGAATGGTTGCACCAGCCCTGGTAGTGGTTCAGTTCTGTCTCCTTCACTGAACCATGTCCAGCAGCACCTAAATTTGACTTGTCACGTGGTGTTTTCCCGTCCAAGGATTGACCAGGCCTCTGTCTGCCTAGCTTGTGAGATCTAATCAGTGGCTCAGCACTCTGGTCCTGATGTACAAAAGAAGCTAAACACATGTTTAACTTTAAGCATGTGAATAATCCCATTGAAGTCAACCACTTGACCAAGGTGGCATGGCTTGGGTTGCAACAGACTTTCTCTAAGTCAAAGGGCATTTCTCCCAGTTTCAGCTGGCTGCATTGCCGAGCTCTCACTCTGTTAGAAATTACATCTGGTGGCTGTGATTAACTCCCTTCTGTTGCCCAGAGCAAATTTTCCCACAACAAGAAAATATGCAGTTGGAAGTTCACGTTAACATTATTACATGTCCCACATCACCCCACCTCATCTAGGGCCACTGTGCATGGAACATTTTGTGTCCAGAAAGGAGCAAAATAAATCGGGCAGTTATCACAATCAGGTTCCTTTGCACGTCAAAGCATTTTGATGGTGTTCTGCATCTCGCTTCCATGTACTAATGCTGCCATCAATAGGCTGATATCCACTCTTACCTCCCGCCCCTTCCTTTCTCCTACTATCCCCTTCTTCTCCATCAGAGCTATTTATCAAAGTAGCTGCTTGGCAGTCCTTGATAGCTGTGATGCTAGTACATGAAACCTCATTCATCACTGTATTTTCTAAGCTAAAATTCCACAGTCAGAAACAAGAAACTCGCCTTTTCAAACTCAGATTTCCATGAACAGAGCTAAGGTTGTGTTTCTTTGCACGGGGAAACAGGACGGCAGAACTGGCCGATTTCTTCTTGGTTATCGCCATTGGCAAAGATAATGCAAGGACAGAACCTGTTCCTGCTCCCACTCAATTCCATGAGAGGCTTCCCAAGGACCTCAGTGGACCTCCATTGTTTGGAGTATAAATATGCAACGTTGAGGAGCTAATGAGCCATCGCTCTGCACCATATGTAGTCATTTACACTAGTGCCAGGTGTGCGTAGAACACTGCCAATCTGATTGGGTAGTTTTGACTCCCACTTTGTGTTCACTTTGCACTGGTGTAAACAACATCACCATATTCAAAGCCACAGAGAATCGGGCCCCCAACATTTCATTCACTGAGTACTGAATCTAGAGAGGCATATTTTATGGGATTATAAACTATCAAAATGAATGAGCCATTTTGATCATCTGTGAACCAAAAAAGAGGAAAGAACATCTCTGAAGGTCAGTCTGTTGATCTAAGGGGAAGGCATTTGATCTGATTGATTTTTAGAAAAAACTGACCGTGGTCAGCTTTGGAATGAGAAGATTTACAGTGATTTTGAATGATCGTTTGTGTTGCATTCTTTTTGTTAGAGAGGCCTTAAACTGTTTATACAGCTGAGCTTTCACATCTTGTTATGACCTGGGGATTTTGCTCAGGTTTCTCTGTGAAATAATTCATTCTCTTCCCCACCTCTCTTCACACTCACCCTCTCCATTTTAGCCTCTTGTGTGAAACACTTCCTTTATTTCTTTTATCTCATGTCACCAAAGAGCTCAGAGCTCAGCTAAGTTTGTCAGGTTCTAGTGGGTTTGTGCTTATGAGCTGCAGCTACATGTCTTTGATTGGACTTCTGTGTGCCAGTGGATATGCCGTGTTGCTCACATTACATCCTGACCTGTAAGCGTAGGCATGGCCAAAACTTATCAGAAGGCCTTTGTGAAGGTTCACATATGGATTGCATCTACAAAATAAATGCAGGGCTAGGCAGATTAACTTGTATGATACCAAATCTCTTCTGGTCCCTCCTCTCCAAATGAGCCTGCGTCAGAATGTTAGGCTTTTGGAGGCGTATACACAACCCTTCCTCTGACTCACACTGGCAATTAGAGCAAGTGGGCCTCATTCACTCAGATGTGTAAAAAATAGGATGAATCTTTCTGAGGCAAGAGGAAGAAATGGGAAAGTATTAGAGGTCCTGCAGGAAAAATCCCTTAACATGGCCAAACCAAGAGTGCAAAGTTTTCTACAGTTTATATCTGTAAATACAATCTTCTTGAAAGATTTGGTTGCTTGAATTAATGATAATGGCAAACCCTGGAATGGGAGTGAGATAACCATTGCATATTCAGTATATCAAGAGCTGGGAGGAAAACTCAGCTGTTTACTGAGCCTAACGTATGAGTAGCAGCATTGCAGTGAATCTATTTAGGATTTTCTTGGTTGAAATCTATTGGGTCACCCTCACCGCCAGTTGCTGGGGCAAAGCTGTCCAAGACCAGTGACCAGGAGTCCCCAGTGGAAGCTCGCACCTCTGGCATTCTGGTTGTCTCTCAGAGACAGACTTTCTGGTGAGCTTTGGAATGGAAAGTAAGACCTCTCTGTTTGTTTAAGCCTTTGATTTAACCCATAAGTCAGTTCAAGAGCAGGGAATGGGAGTTTTGTTACAGTCTTGAAGTAATTCTGTTCTGTAGGTGGTAGTGAGCAGAGAACCTACTGCTTGCCAACAGGGAGCTAACTCCTTGTTGCACCTTCCTGCTCCCCACATCCAAACAGGTAGGGATTTGGGTAAGGAAGTGGGGCATCCAACTGAAGGCTCAATTGGGAGGCCAAGTCTCTCTCTCATTCTAGAGGCATGGGAGAAGATCAGTAGCAAACCAGCTGAGTAGGCGCCTTGGATAAGCTAGTTCAAGGTAGAAAGACTAGTTTTATGTCTGTCTGAGCAGGCCTGGTTTCTGTTTGTTTGTTTTCCCTTCTTGTGTCAAATCCCTTGTTTTAGTTTGAAACTTGATCTGCTAAAATTCCCTGACAACATGGAGCTGTGAGAGAGCTCTCTTCCTGCACTAGACTTCTGTTGGGTGACCCTACCATTTTACATACTCCTGTTGTGGAAAAAAAAGAGCTGAAGGAGTTTGATTGGAACAGAGCACAGGTGGTCTCAGTAGTACCGAGGGTTTTTATCAGTGATAAGGCAGGAAGGTGTAGGCCAGGATATATTGGGAGGTTCTCTGGTACCCAGATGTCTGGCAGTGATGCCTAACTTCTGCAGCTCGACTTCATGCTATAGTTCTGGCTCATGTATATCTCAATAATCTGATCTAAAGCAAGTTAAACAAGAAAATTAGCTACTAAGGAATGGACCCGCAAGGCCTTGGAAATGGGGATCCAAGGTGGCATTTTCCAGTCTTGAGACTGTGGTCTTTTTCCAGGATTTCTGCTCCTTAAATTAACCCTTGGGTGCAGAAAATCCCAGTTTTGCAGCATCATTCTCATCGGCAGTGATCATGTCATTGAACCAGTGTCATCTCCGAACTTTTGGACTGACTGACAAATCTCTGAAACTGCAAAAGTCTAAGCTGCCTGATGACTCAGCCGTAGCGTTTTCCATTTTATTTACAACTTAATTTATCTCTTCTCCCTTCCCACTGTGTGTTTCTTCAAATGATTTTGGTGGCTGTTCCCTTCAAGTGTAACAAAACAAGACGAAAGAATGCCTGCTGTCAAGAACGCAAGCTGGTATTTCTTTGTTGTGCTAAATAGCCTACTGTTATGAATGATTATGATGGAACTGGTTTATAATCTAACTAAATGGTGATGTACAGCAAAAAAACAAAACCAAACACCAAACTGATCATACAGATTATTTGCAATCTCCTTTTTTCTATGGGTCATGTTCATTATGGAGCTGTGTGGCTTAGTTATGATAGGTCACAAATCACGTGGTATTGTTTTGGTGCTCCAGTTGGGTTGGGTTTGTACTGTGAATGCTCGCGGAAAGAAAAGTGAAAATTCTGTTTTTGTGAGGACTTGGGGCAAGCTTAAACTATCTTTCCTCGAGTGCACCTGTTCATACCATGCCGCTGCCAGAATCTGGATTCTGGAATGCAAACATGGCTCAAATGTAGCTGAAATAAATTCCTTAAATCATTAAGTAGCTGTAGCAAGTTTTCTGCTGTATCTGCCCAGCTCTCTCTAATACATTTGGTAAGTAGAATTTGTCCACAGAGCCACCCATGTTACACAGTGTACATAGATGTGTAAAGCGAATCCATGTGTCAGAATGATTAATGTGATTAAAGTTTTTGTGCCCACTGTCATGTACGTTATTCCTCTTGGGTGGAGCTAGTGCCCCTGTCATCTACATGGGAATTCAAAGATGAGTTAGTGTGAAATAGTGAGGGTGTGAGTTCAAAGCACAATAGCTATTCTGCACTCCCTATGTGGACTGAGGGCCTGTCTAGACTCCAGGTGCTACAGCTGTAGTGCACGGCAGGCAGGGCAGTGGTGGTATCCTGGAATACGGGGCAGATGCAGGCAGTGCAGTGGCTGCCCAGTGCAGGTAGGGTGGTGGCAGAAGTAGAGCCGGATTAATGCAGGGGCTTTAGGGGCTGCAGCCCGGGGCCTCAGGCTAAGGGGGGCCCCGCAGGCGGCTTGCTGCTTCTTTTCATCTGCCCCATGGCAAGTCTCCACACCCTGGGCCGCACACTGGTCCCTGAGCCTCATCACCCGCCCCCTTCTCTCCCCCCCGGGGCTGGAGCCATGAGCACTGGCTCACCAATGTGCCCCTGCAGCCCCTACGCAAAGGGCGTACATGGAATCTCTGTGCGCTGCCCCAGCGCCATCTCCACAATTCCCATTGGCTGGGTACCGTGGCCAATGGGAGCTGCAGTGGCGGAGCCTGCAGACACATGCAGCGTGCACCATGCATAGCAGCCTAGCCCCTATGCCTAGGGGCCAGACAAGCCAGCCATCTCGAGGAGCAGAGTAGTGCAGAGCCAGGACAGGCAGGGATCCTGCCTTAGCGCTGCTGCACCGCTGACTAGGATCCGCCCAAGGTAAGCTCCTCCCAGCTGGAACCTGAACCCTGCACCTTCTCCTGCACCCCAACCCCCTATCCCATCCCTGGCCCCACCCTAAATCCCACCTTCCCCCAGCTGGAGATGCACCCCCTCCCATATCCCAATTCCCTGCACCAGCCCTAAGCCCACTCCCCCACTCCAAACCTCCAAGGGCCTCACAAAATCTAATAACTCCAAGCCCACAGGAGAGTTAATCTGGCCCTGGGTAGAAGTCTGGCACTGGGGACAGGTACAGTCAAAGCTGGGGTGGTGTTCTGGCACAGGGGACAGATACAAGGCAGGGGCAGTGGTGGCCTGGCATGTGGGGCTGGCACAGAGAGGGCAGTGGGATTGTTGAATCTCTTAGATCTGTCATTTTGCCAGTGAGATGCTGGCACAGTGCACAAACAGGCTTCTGTGCAGGAAGACAAAATACCTGCAATATAAGAAGTCCGGCTTTTTTTTTTTTTTTTACATCGTCCGTCCAAAGGCTTCTGATCCCCTCATCAAAATCCATATAGCTTCCCCCCACACCATGTTAAGGAAGGATTTCATACTCCTCTTAGTTTTGTAGCAGAGCCCATTCTGTCTCACACCTGCGCTGGATAAACCTTAGTGTAACAGCTAAAACTACTTGTCCCGACAAAGGTGGATGTACAAGTGCCTTGGAGATTTCTCTGAGTGCTCATGTGTGTATCAGCACCCAGCATTGTCTTCCAGCTCCTGGCCACATGAGAGCAGTGATGATGTAGCAGCTCTAGCCATCTTCTTTCATGGTCTGGAGTGCAGATGGGTTCCCTGAGTTGGGTGTGGATACCCTACAAGCCAGAGTTGTGGTGGAGCTTTCAGGTTCTGGGCTAGAATTTGTCAGAAAATGGAATTTCCATCCCCAGGTGAATTCTAATATTTTGACATTTCTTTCACCTGATTGGCTCCCTGTCCTATAAGAACCCAGGAGCCATTCCAGGAAGTGCTTGGACAACAAAGCAGATCATTAGCTATCTAGCTGCCATGACTACACTGCACTGTCTGTTCCTGAACGCCTCTGCTCTGCCTTGGACCTTGACTTCCACTGGAACACCCTCTCACGCCTTGATACTTGGTATTGACCCTCAGTCTGATCCCTGACCTGTCCCCGGCTCTGCCCATTGGCCTGACTATTCACCTGGATACTGACTCCAAACCCCAGTGGTTGTTCCTGCCTATTTAGCTCCTGCTACTAGTCCTGCCTACCTTTGCCCAGGATTCTCATACTCAGAGCAGAAATTTCCGAACCTTGCTTTATGGCGCACTTGCTGGTGATCCACAGACTAATAAGTGGTGGTTCTGGCTTCTTCCCATCAGTCCAGCTAGTGCATGCCATTAAACAGCAGCTGGAAATACATCAAATGTTTTCCTAAAGTTACTTTTCCATATGGTTGCCACAGGAATGATATGTGATTATGACGGGGAGATGGTGCTTTTGACTATATTTGTGGCTCAAATCCACAAAGGATGATGGGATGGATTACCCCTCAGCAAGTTCGTGGATGACACTAAGCTGAGGGGAGAGGTAGATATGCTGGAGGGTCGGTATAGGGTCCAGAGTGACCTAGACAAATTGAAGGATTGGGCCAAAAGAAATCTGATGAGGTTCAACAAGAACAAGTGCAGAGTCCTGCACTTAGGATGGAAGAATCCCATGCACTGCTACAGGCTGGGGACCAACTGGCTAAGTGGCAGTTCTGCAAAGAAGGACCTGGGCATTACAGTGGACGAAAAGCTGGTTATGAGTCAACAGTGTGCCCTTGCTGCCAAGAAGGCTAACAGCATATTGGGCTGCGTTAGTAGGAGCATTGCCAGCAGACTGAGGAAACTGATTATTCCCCTCTATTCAGTACTGGTGAGGCCTCATCTGGAGTATTGCGTCCAGTTTTGGGCCCCCCACTACAGAAAAGGATGTGGACAAATTGGAGACAGTCCAGCGGAGGGCAACGAAAATGATTAGGGGGCTGGGGCACATGACTTATGAGGAGAGGCTGAGGGAATTGGACTTATTTAGTCTGCAGAAGAGACGAGTGAGGGGAGATTTGATAGCAGCCTTCAACTACCTGAAGGGGGGTTCCAGAGAGGAAGGAGCTAGGCTGTTCTCAGTGTTGGCAGATGACAGAACAAGGAGCAATGGTCTCAAGTTGCAGTGGCGGAGGTCTAGGTTGGATATTAGGAAAAACTATTTCTCTAGGAGAGTGGTGAAGCATTGGAATGGGTTACCTAGGGAGGTGGTGGAATCTCCATCCTTAGAGGTTTTAAAGGCCCAGCTTGACAAAGCTGTGGCTGGGATGATTTAGTTGGGGTTGGTCCTGCTTGGACTAGATGACCTCCTGAGGTCTCTTCCAACCCTAATCTTCTATGATTCTTTGATTTGTGCATATGAGGGACGGGGTCCACAAAACAATCTATTGGGATGTAGGGAGCTACTTGTGAATGGGATGAAGAGGTGCCTAAGAGATTAAGTGTCTACTAAAGGGTGACCCACACTATGGAAAAGTTTGTGAACGTCTGAATCTTAGAATTCTGATGGGGTTTATGGTTATAATTGTGTCCAGCTATTGTGCATCACTCCAAAGGGCTTGTGATGGAGAAAGAGACTTTAAAAACCATGTTATTACAATGTATTAGTATTACTGTGTGATGGACGAAGGCCGAGAGACAATGCTGCACAGTAAATACTGACTGTAACAAGATCTCAGCATGCTGATGAGTCGGGTAGTTGAGTGGTGCTTATGGTTGTCGCGAAAAGCTTTATGACAGGAGGGCCTATGGCTTTTTGTGATGTCGTGTTGCCAGGAGAATGGCATCTGTAATAAGCAGAAGGGAATCTGAAGCAAAACTGCTTGTAAATTGAGTTTTAGATGAAGGGACCAGCTCATAGCACAGTTGGAAGGCTGGAGACATTGACAGTTAAAGAGGCAATAGAAGGCACGCTCGTTACCAAGGAAGAACTTCCATTCTTTTTAAACAACCTTTCCTGTGTATAGCATGAGGGTTTCCTGTTGCTTCTGTGTTATGTTCTCTGTGACTAGCTTTTTCTTACCTGGGGGAAGGGGGAAGTTTGTCGTGGGTTAGAGAGAGAAGGATTTTTTTTTTTCAAAACTAAAAAAGTGTGTCTGAGTAGCAGCAGCAACAATTTTCAAAAGTGGCTAAGTCCCATTTTCAAACTGGCTTAACTTTCAACAAGTCTTTGACTCCTACATGCCCACATGGCTTTTGAAAATGGGGCTTAGATGCTTAAGTCACTTAGACACTTTTGAAATTTTTACCTTTTGTAATCAAGATAATTGCGAAAGGTGATTTGTAGATTTCACTGGAAGATGCAGAACTGTCACATTTTCATGTCGGAGGAACAACCCCCCCCCCAAGATACACAGGGCTGGCTGATTTTTACATGCCAGAGTACAAATGGGAAAATGTCCATTAAACAGGATTTAGTTATTACATACATAAAAATGTGGTATGTAGCATCTTTCACATCTAATGATCCCTAATGATTCATTGAGTCTCATAACCCAACTATGATATAGGTTTTTATGAACCACTTAACAAACAGGTAAATACAAACACGGGGTTGTTAAGTGACTTACTAAAGGTCACACAAAAATCCACTCAGGGCTGGAAACAGAACCGGAGTGTCCTGATTCCCTGTGCTTCTACTCTCTCCACTAAATGCATTGCCTCCCAGAGGTGGAACACTGGAAATAGAACCAAGGGATATCTCTGCTACAGAATACACTCAGATGATTAGCAACCAGGTCTGGACTCTTGGGTTAACCTTGCCCTGTTGTGAGCAGCAACACTGCAAAGCCTTTCTTGAGATACTGGGTGCTCAATGGTGCTGAACTCCCTGGTGTGTTGATAGGACTTTTGGGGGCGTACCCTATGGTTCTTTGTGCTGCAATAAGTTGAGTTGCTCTGAGTGATCCTCAGTGAATTGTGGGAGAACTTGTCTGTCTTTCTGGGCACCTGGGTGGAATTGTGGGAAGATGTTGGAGGACTATCAGCACTTGAATGGTTTAGCCTGCATCCTCATTTCAAAGTGGGCAGGTTAATAGTCCAAGTGAAAGCGGCACCTAACCCACACTCCAAGTCATGCCAGCTAGTCCAGCTTGAAAGCACCACTAAACTTGAATCAGAGGGCTTTGTGTCTGGACAGGAGGGGTCATGGGGCAGCACCCGAGTGAAAGCTTGAGTTAACTCTGTAGTGAAGACACACTCAGAAGGTATGTCTACACTGTGATGTAAGTCCAGGGTTTGAACTCAGGCTCAAGGCTAACTCCCCTTCCAGCTACAAACAAATCACGCTAACCCAGGGCTCAGACCCAGGGTCCCAGGACCCCATGGGGATGGAGGATATGAGCCCGAGTCAAGCCAGGACCTAGGGTTCAAGCCCTATTGCTTTGCAGTGTAGATGGAGCCCCACTGGATGTGCGCTCTGAGAGTCCACCAAATGGGCTGACTTTTTGTCCTCTGGACAGTCAAGTGTTCCCACAATCACCACAAACAAAAGGCTAGAGTGGCCATGTTTTGGGAGGGTGCTAGGAAGTCTGGAATATGAGTGGTTGGACTCAGGCCTGTATAATACAGTGCAGATGCTGGAGCCTCAAGTTGGGACCCAGGGTTCAACAATTCCTAACTTAGGTTTACAAATGAGTATACATGCTGAAGCTCTAGGTTAACAAACCCAGGGTCTGCTAACTCAGGTTCTACTAATCCACAGTATATGTTGCAGTGTAGCTACGTCCTCAGGGTCTCTGAGCCCGAAGTCTACTCTGCAATTAAACAGCCCCATAGCCCAAGCACCATGAGCCCAAGTTAGCTGACATGGGCCAGCCATGAGTGTTTAATTGCAGTGTAGACATACCATAAGAGTCCTGATTTTCATTTCCTCTTCTCTAACCACTTTTCTAACACTGCCTCCATCATAAAGTAATTAAAATCCAGGTGGCGAAATGGGAGCAAGTTTAATTTCTATATTTTTGGAAACAATGAGATTTTTTTTTCTCTGTCTGAGGCCAGCTGAGTGAATTATGTCCACCATGAAAGGGCGGGGCAATCTCCTCAAACATACTCAGTGTTTAAGGATAAAAACAAGATGTCTTTTTTTAATCACTTTTCCAGTAAGAGCCAATTGTGAATATTTAGAAAATTCATTCTGTGTCACTTGGTTATGATTGGTCAGATAAGTCAAACTTTGTTTCTGCTGCTACTGGCTCTTGTGACTTTGCAATATGCTTTTCATGAAGGTTGGTGCCAGTAAAATGTTTGCAGATAGAAGGAGCACCATTCCAGTGGAGATGCCCCCAATGGTTTTGCATTATTCACCCAGCTCTTGTCACAAGTGAGCAGTGCTTTGCATGAGCCTTTCTCCCATGCGAGAGAAGTAGTAAAGCTTTTGAGCAAATATTCCCTGGCTGAGCATATTTCGAAGACACAACACTGTTCCCAGCATCCATACCCCAGCCAATCATGACTTTGTTTCCCAAACAACAACTGCAGCACAAAACAACAGTAACAGAGAGATTAGAATGTTTTCAGAATGGCTGGATTGGCCAGTCATGGTTTATATAACACTCTTGACAATGCTATCTAGAGCAGGCACTCCTGGCTCTGTTTTACGGCTGTCAAACCAGAGTGCCTTCTGTTGGAAACTAAGCCCCTTGCTTCATTTAGGAAGAAGGAAGATCAGATGGTTAAAGAACTGGATGAGGAGTTAGGGCTCCTGAGCTTTTTCCTGGCTCTGCAGCTGGCTCGCTGTTGAGCAAATCGGGTTTAACCTCTTTGTGCCTGTTTGCCATGCTGTATGGGGCTATACGTCCCTTCGTTAGTATTTGTGAGATGCTCAGGTACCCTGGTGATGAGTGCCCCTGTAATACCTCTGAGTAAACCAAGTGGAACCTTTGGAAACTGAAAGCAGCTCAACACAGTCCCCTCCGAGTGTAGTTTTTTCTGTAGAAAAGCATTTCTAGGCTCCTCATAATCAAAACCACTCTGCTGATAACGTGTGCGTGGAATACATCAAACATCACATAAAATAGTGCAATATTGTTTAGCTCCTTCCACAGCAGGGGTGGGGGAAGGGACCTCTTTAGTTTGATTTTAAACCCTTTTGCTGGTAAAGATCCAAAATATGCATGCCAATGCTCCTGCTGATGACATTTGAAAATCAGTGCAACTTCTTTAGATTTTACCCTAAGGGTTCATAGCTATGTGTATGCTAAGCAACCACAAAATCCTTTTGCACTGGGCGAAGGTTTGGTTGAATTCCTCTGCATGCATGATGAGTTTCTATCTTAAACCCCCCCCCCTTCTTTTTCTATTATTGTCAGAGCAAAATGAATTTAAACAGGGAAATCAGCAGACACTAAACCCAGACAGCTCAGCATGTTTTTCTTCCTAGGAAGGACTCAATGGTAACGATTGTGAGGTTTTTTTGTCCTGGATTGTTGTCAGGATGAGCCGTCAAGCCCAGTGGGTAGAATTGCTGTAGCTATGGCACGAAAACCATGACATTTTTACAGGGACAAGGAGTGCCACAACTGTTCTTCAGAGCTATCCCATCATTTTGTTTGGACTGTTAAAAGGGCAATCTTAATGCCTCCCTCTTTGATCAAAGAACTCAGGGATCAATGCTTCCTGTCATCCGCAAGAATTCTGATACATATGGATAAAAGGGAGAATGCAATCAGGGCTTTCTCCTTCATTCCCAGAGTGCTGCAATGGGGCTACTCACGTGCTCTTCTACTCAAAGATGTAAAGTCAGGTAACGACATTTCACAGCCATTTTGAACCACTAAACCTGGTTCTTACATGCTGTCCTCGTAATGTGACTCGGCAAGTCCCAAGGATTAGAGATTTCTGGTTCTGTTTGACAGACCCTATGTGACAGATCCACAGCCAGTGTGAATTGATGAAGCTCCCTTGACAGCAGAGTAGCTATGCTGGCTTACACCAGCTGAGATCCTGGCCCTGTGGATTTAGTGCTGATGAAAAGTTCTAGACAAACAGCCCTGGAGACTGAAGTCCACTATTCAACCACAGAATAAGTGCAGTGTGGCAGGCTAGGCGCACACAACGCCACCAGTGTGTGTCTGTCCTTACCTGGAGGAAACAGCTCTAGTAGTTAGTGGAGGAGCTTGATTTCCATGGGCCATTCGATCTTCAGCCTCTCTGCTGATACTGGCAACAAAGGAGCAATTATTGCCAAGTTTGGTTCTGGTTTTAGTGGTACAGACACCTTTCCATTGCAGATTCTTTCTCTGCATAACATCTGTAACTCATGGCTTTTCCTATCCATCCGCACGGCTAAAACTCACTCAGGTTTTCATCACCTAGTGTCTCAATCAATGCAACATCCTGTTCTCTGGCCTTGACAAATACAGTCTTACCCAACTCATGATCATTCAGCGTCCAGTCACCGTGCATTCATAATGCATCCTTCTACTGACTCCCCATTCTCTATAATATCAAATGTAAGCTGCAGCTTTTCACTTTGAATACCCTTCATAGCCTATCAGCTCTTCTTCACTATCAAAATGTCGATGCCAGCCTTCAAGGGCAAATCTATAACAGGGTTCAAAAAAGAACTAGGTAAATTAATGGACAATAGGGATGGTCTCCCTAGCTTGTTTGCCAGAAGCTGGCAATGGGCAACAGGGGATGGATCACTTGATAATTACCTGTTCTGTTCATTCCCGCTGAGGCACCTGGCATTGGCTGCTCTTGAAGACAGGTTACTGGGCTAGCTGGACCTTTGGTCTGACCCAGTATGAGCTCTCTCTTATGTTCTCCTATTGCTCACTTGTTGAATTTTCAAACATGCACCTTCATGCTTTCTCCTGTGTTGCCCCTCGCCCTTGGAAGGAGCTCCCCATAAATATCAGCAAAGCTATCTTATTCTCCTCCTCCAAATCCCTCCTTAAAACGCTCCTTTGTCATGACACCTACAATAAAGTTGATAACGTTTGGCCTTTGGTGTGGTGAGACCACTGTCTATCTTGCTGACCAATATTTTCTCATTGTTTTCTTGTACTCCCCTGTCTGTGTCTTGTCTTATACTTAGATTGTAAGCTCTTTGGGGCTGGAACCATCTTTCTGTTCTGGGTTTCTACAGGATCGAGCCCAAGGGGGCCTGATTCCTGACTGAGGCTTTTAAGTTGCTCTAGAAATACAAATAGTAACTAGGGGAAAACCTGTGCTGTGGAACAGTTTTATAATTTGTAAGTGGAAACAAGCCAGAAAATGCTGTGAAATTAAAAATCAGATGCTAAGAGACTGCGAATCCCCGTGATGATTTGACCTGGTGATATTCAGTACGAAAAGAGATCTCAGCCATGTGTGTAGTTGTTTACATCACTTCACACAAACTCGACAGACATTCTAGGCTTCTGAGTGACACATGGAGTGACAATCCTGGAATCTTTTTATATAGATGATAACCAAATTAATTTTATCAAGCTGCTGAACGCCCCTCACTTGGTAACAAGTTTTGTTTGTGAATGATCTGTGTTGGATCTGAGCTGGCAACCTGGCTCTATAGCAATACCCTGAGTTGTCCAGCTTCTTTTATTGTGTACTTGTGGTGCTGTGAGGGTAATTATATTTGATTGTGAGATGCTCGGATTCCATAGTGATGGAGGCCATATAAGTGCCTACAATAGATAGGTCGCAGATATGTTATGTCATCCCTCCCACATGAGGATTATGGCTCTCCCAGTGGGTTTTGTGTGCTGTGGCACATTTCATTAATAAAAAAATGAGTTTTAAAGGGAAATTCAATACTGCACTTAAACATTTTTCATCGTAACACCCACAAGGAATCCTGAAAAAGACCTTCAAGCACAATTCCTCTGGTAGTGCCAGAAATGGATAATCTGCCAAATGTACCAATTTGATGGGAAATTTAAGGGGGAGAGAGAGAGAAAGCTAAGATAAAAAAGAGCCCAAGAACATCTGCACTGCTGTTACTGAAATGCTGATGGATCTCCAAAAATACTGCCTGTGATCTTATCTGGTAATGAACCAGAGGATTATATTGTGTATTTTCTGCAGCAAGGGTATTTGATAAGACTTTGCACCATGATGCCTGTTTGGCTTCAGTGAAAATGGGAAAGGAATTGGCTGTCTGATGGGCCAGTGGCAAGCAGGTCTATCATCAGCTTTTGAAATTCTACTGGTAAACTATAATGGATGCTTCCTGGGTCTGAAGAATCTAAATTGTCTTCATATTAATTTCCCATCCAAGCTTTTAGTGTCAGCTTGAATAACAGGACAGCTTTGTCAAGGCCTTGATAGTGGTGGGTACGGGGGAAGGAAAATAGCAGCAGTTCTGGAGATGGTGGCATTTAAAAATGTATAAATCCCAATAGGTTCTTTAGATACAAAGAAGAGCACTCCCGCCCTACCCATCTCTAAAGGGGCACTCGCCTCTCTAATCTGGATGCTGCTGCCTCAGGAAAAGGCTCTGAGGAGGAGTGTGGAAGGCAGACAGCTGCTGTGACGGTGCACCCCATAAGGCTTTATGGAAATATGCTTATGAATGTATATATGACATAACTGGAATATGTTTTATGCTACATATGCCATGTAACATATCTCTGTAAAGGTTATGCTCTACTGAATCTATTCATCCTATTTTTATGCATGTATCATTTTTGTATTTGAAGTTATGAATATTGGCTGTGTGCTTGCTTGATTTTAAGTAGCCTTAGTAAAGCATTTGGTCGGCTTCTTGAGAAAAGGAATGTGTAAATTAAGTGCCCAATCAAGAAACACTTAATGAACTATGGATCTTGGAAGGCTCCAGTCCACATAAGAAGTCTTCCTGGAGACATTCAAGATAGCATAAGAACATAAGAACGGCCGTACCGGGTCAGACCAAAGATCCATCTAGCCCAGTAGCTGTCTACCGACAGTGGCCAATGCCAGGTGCCCCAGAGGGAGTGAACCTAACAGGTAATGATCAAGTGATCTGTCTCCTGCCACCCATGTCCATCCTCTGATGAACAGAGGCTAGGGACACCATTCTTTACCCATCCTGGCTAATAGCCATTTATGGACTTAACCACCATGAATTTATCCAGTTCCCTTTTAAACATTGTTATAGTCCTAGCCTTCACAATCTCCTCAGGTAAGGAGTTCCACAAGTTGACTGTGTGCTGCGTGAAGAAGAAATTCCTTTTATTTGTTTTAAACCTGCTGCCTATTAATGTGGGTAATGGATGCTGCCTGTAAAAACTGAGTCATGCATGGACATGTGACTTGCCCATGTGACTCCACAACGCCATTGTGTAGCTGGATTCCACACAGAGGGAGGAAGGGGTGTCACCCACAAGAGAAAGTCTATTTAAACCCCTGGGAGATCCCTCCATTTTGTCTTCAGCCAGCTCAAGAGAGAGCCTCTCCAGCCCCAAAGGATACCTGAAAGAAACCAGAACAAAGGACAGTGACTGCAAGGGGTATGAGTGATTGCTGGACCCAGACTAGAAGGAGACTAGTCTGTAAAAGGAAGCTTACTGAAACACCTCTGATGGTGAAATTTTGTCTGTATTCAATTTCTTACTGTATTAGGCATAGGCTTGCATGTTTTATTTTATTTTGCTTGGTAATACACTTTGTTCTGTCAGTTACTACTTGGAACCACTTAAATCCTAATTTCTGTATTTAATAAAATCACTTTTTACTTATTATTTAACCCAGAGCATGTATTAATACCTGAGGGGGGCAAACAGTTGTGCATATCTCTCTATCAGTGTTATAGAGGGCAAACAATTTATGAGGTTAGCCTGTATAAGCTTTATCCAGGGTAAAATGGATTTATTTGGGGTTTGGACCCCATTGGGAGTTGGACATCTGAGTGTTAAAGACAGGAACACTTCTTAAGTTGCTTTCACTTAAGTTTGTGGGACATGGTTCAGATCTGGGTGTGGGTTTGTGGCCAGCAAGTGTGTCTGGCACAACAAGGCAGGGCTCTGGAGTCCCAAGCTGTCAGGGAAAGCAGGGACAGAAGTAGTCTTGGCACATCAGTTGGCAGTTCCCAAAGGGGTTTCTGTGATCCAACCCGTCACAGCTGCCAGCTGTGTAAGTGCCTCTGAGTACATCCACATTGAAATAAAAGACCTGTGGCATGTTGGCCCAGGTTACCTGACTCAGGTTTGCACGGCTCGGTCCCTGGGGCTAAAAATGGCTGTGTAGACATTCAGACTTGGGCTGGAACCCAAGATCTGGGACCTCCCCCTCCCGCCCCGTAATTTTACAGCCCCACAGCATTGCTGACCGGGCTGCTAAAAGTTTGGTTGGCGGTGCAGCAGGGCTAAGGCAGGCTCCCTGCAGATCCCAGAAGTGGCTGGCATGTCCAGTTCCTAGGCACAGGGGCTGCCCCCACCCCGAACTCCAGCTCTGCAGCTCCGTTTGGCCAGGAACTATGGCCAATGGGAGCTGTGGGGGCGGTGCCTGCAGGTGAGGGCAGTGCACAGAGCCCCCTGCGCCTAGGAGCCAGACGTGCTGGCCACTTCTGGAAGCCGGTTGAGATAAGTGCTGCCCAGAGCCCACACCCTGAACCCTTTGCCCCAGTCCTGAGTCTTAAATAGGATTTGCATATGGCGAGAGTGCTTTGTTTTCTAGTTTGAGCCCATCCCCTTCCCATGGAAAAGTACCAGCATTTCAGGATGGTATCCTGTACCAGCTGACATGATCACCTGACCCTGCAGTGTCAAAGCAGCATCCCAGGAAACTTCTCAGGAAGGAGGAAGATTAGTTTCTTCAAAGTCCTATTATCCTTCCTAATGGCCCATCCAGGCTGATTACAGACTGTCTGGTGGGCGTTCCCCAAGTACACACACAGTTGTAATTGTTACATAGTCAATATCCCTAACTTCAGACACAGAAATGATACATGCATACAAATTGGATAATCACATTCAGTAAATTATAACCTTTCCAATGATATCTCACACAATCCATCTTGCATAAAACATATCTTAGTTATGCTATATTCATATCATAACAATATTTCTATCAAAAATATAGGGCTTAATGTCACAGTTTCCCCCCTGCCACCCATGAGCGAGAGACTTGCTCATGCTTGGCTGAGTATCAGTCTGTCAGCCACCCAAACAATCTCCTCTGGACTATGCCAGCCCTTACTTTGCCTTGCAGGCTACCAATAGATGTACCCAGATCCCCATCCCTTTGAAGCATTCCCTTGCAGTGTCCAGACCTCCTCATTACTGAACAAATACCCGGGCTGCTGTTCCCAGTGGAACAATACACACACCAACTTGAATGATTCTGCTCAAGATCAGCTCCTTGTATAATACCACAGTATTGAGATATCGTTTGTTTTCACTAGAAATGTCAATTATCAATGCTTAAGAAAAAATGAGTGAGGATAATTGAACCAAAAAGGTTACATATAAAAGAAAATCATAAGTCCATTTCTAGAGACTAAACTTAACAGGCTAAAGTTTATCTCGCTCTAAATGCCCTTTGCAGTGTTTCAACCAGGGCGGGTTATGATCCAATTTTCACAAATGTCGTCACGCTGCCTGATTACTTCTTAGGCACAGGATAACGGGTGTCTTCTTCGCCTTCTCCTTATATCCTCCAAAGTTCATGGTTTGTACCGAGAGTCAGAATAACCCCCTGTAGTTTATTCTCCACTGTGTTGCCTCCCTGTTGATTTCTCATGCATATGTAGAACTTCCCTTGTGTTGGCTTTCAAGGCTTAATTTACATGCGAAGCAAGATACCGATGCATAAACATCTTTAGTCTGACAGAAAGCCTTTGTCAGTTCTGCCTTGAGACAGACTTTAGGGCATATTTTCAATATATACACACATGACTCCTTACATGGTATTTGTACATACATTTCACAACTATATTGATGAGCCATGTGACCCTGGCTTTTATTTAATACAACACATGACATTCTTTGGTATATCAGAATGTATGTACTCAGATCACAATGTTCTTATACCCCCTTGCTAGTTGGCATTGAGGCATTTATGTGTCATATAGCCATCCAATTCTCAAGATGATTTTTCTTGCCTATAAATGAATTAATGGTATCATAGGAGGCATTGTGGCATTCTCAGAATGCCTATTTAGTACCTGAGAAACTATAGGGCAAGGTCCATGAGACTTTTAATGTAACAGAAGAGTCAGTTTCCTCTGTCAGTGAGGTTCCAGTCAGGAGCCAGAAGTTGTCATCAGAGAGAAGAAGGGTATAGAGCTGTTCCTAAGAGAGAGTGTAAGACAAGTAACTGACACCAGTGTGCTGGAATCTGCCCTGGCAGATGGAATTTAAGGTATTGGTTATGATCTATGAAGCCCTAAATAGCCTGGGACAAGCCTACCTGACGGATTGCCTCTCTCTGTACCCAGCCACAGCTGAGGTCATCGGGGTCCTGAACCAGCTTCCCCCATGTTATAAAAGAACAGGGGCAGCTGGCCAGGCATTCGCCATGAGGGGTGCAGGTCTCTGGAACATGCTCTTCCACTTGATCTGAAATAGTCTAAATTTGATGACTTCATGAGCATGTTAGAACAGAAACCTGTACCATAGTGCATTTAGAAACAGGCAAGATTATGCTTCCCATATGATGAGAGGGCAAAAAGAACATAAGAACGTCTGTACTGGGTCAGACCAAAGGTCCACCTAGCCCAGTATCCTGTCTACCAACAGTGGCCAATGCCAGGTGCCCCAGCGGGAGTGAACCTAACAAGTAATGATCAAGTGATCTCTCTCCTGCCATCCATCTCCACCCTCTGACAAACAGAGGCTAGGGACACCATTCCTTACACATCCTGGCTAATAGCCATTAATGGACAACCTCCATGAATTTACCCAGTTCTCTCTTAAACGTTGTTGTAGTCCTAGCCTTCACAACCTCCTCAGGCAAGTTGACTGTGCGCTGAGTGAAGAAGAACTTCCTTTTATTTCTTTTAAACCTGCTGACCATTAATTTCATTTAGTGGCCCCTAGTTCTTGTATTATGGGAATAAGTAAATAACTTTTCCTTATCTACTTTCTCCACATCACTCATGATTTTATATACCTCTACCATATCCACCCTTAGTCTCCTCTTTTCCAAGCTGAAGAGTCCTAGCCTCTTTAATATCTCCTCATATGGGACCCGTTCCAAACCCCTAATCATTTTAGCTGCCCTTTTCGGAATCTTTTCTAGTGCCAGTATATCTTTTTTGAGATGAGGAGACCACATCTATACACAGTATTCAAGATGTGGGCGTACCATCGATTTATATAAGGGCAATAATATATTCTCCGTCTTATTCTCTATCTCCTTTTTAATGATTCCTAACATCTTGCTTGCTTTTTTGACAGCCTCTGCACACTGCATGGACACCTTCAGAGAACTATCCACGATGACTCCAAGATCTTTTTCCTGATTTGTTGTAGCTAAATTAGCCCCCATCATATTGTGTATATATATTAGGGTTATTTTTTCCAATGTGCATTACTTTACATTATCCACATTAAATTTCATTTGCCATTTTGTTGCCCAATCACTTAGTTTTGTGAGATCTTTTTGAAATTCTTTGCAGTCTGCTTTGGTCTTAAATATCTTGAGCAGTTTAGTATCATCTGCAAACTTTGCTACCCTTTTCTCCAGATCATTTATGAATAAGTTGAATAGGGTTGGTCCTAGGACTGACCCTTGGGGAACACCACTAGTTATCCCTCTCCATTCTGAGAATTTACCATTTATTCCTACCCTTTGTTCCCTGTCTTTTAACCAGTTCTCAGTCCATGAAAGGACCTTCCCTTTTATTGTATGACAACTTAATTTATGTAAGAGCCTTTGGTGAGGGACCTTTTCAAAGGCTTTCTGGAAATCTAAGTACATTATGTCCACTGGATCCCCCTTGTCCACATGTTTGTTGACTCCTTCAAAGAACTCTAATAGATTAATAAGACATGATTTCCATTTACAGAAACCATGTTGACTTTTGCCCAACAAGTTATGTTCTTCTATGTGTCTGACAATTTTATTCTTTACTATTGTTTCAACTAATTTGTCCGGTACTGACATTAGATTTACCGGTCTGTAATTGCTGGGATCACCTCTAGATCCCTTTTTAAATATTGGTGTTACATTAGCTATCTTCCAGTCACTGGGTACAGAAGCTGATTTAAAGGACAGGTTACAAACCATAGTTAATAGTTCTGCAACTTCACATTTGAGTTCTTTCAGAACTCTTGGGTGAATGCCATCCGGTCCCGGTGACTTGTTACTGTTAAGTTTATCAATTAATTCCAAAACCTCCTCTAGTGACACTTCAATCTGTGACAGTTCCTCAGATTTGTCACCTACAAGGACGGCTCAGGTTTGGGAATCTACCTAACATCCTCAGCCATGAAGACTGAAGCAAAAAATCCATTTAGTTTCTCTGCAATGACTTTATCCTCTTTAAGCGCTCCTTTTGTATCTCGATCATCCAGGGGCCCCATTGGTTGTTTAGCTGGCTTCCTGCTTTTGATGTACTTAAAAAACATTTTGTTATTACCTTTGGAGTTTTTGGCTAGCTGTTCTTCAAACTCCTCTTTGGCTTTTCTTATTACATTTTTACACTTAATTTGGCAGTGTTTATGATCCGTTCTATTTACCTCATTAGGATTTGACTTCCACTTTTTAAAAGATGCCTTTTTATCTCTCACTGCTTCTTTTACATGGTTGTTAAGCCACAATGGCTCTTTTTTAGTTCTTTTACTGTGTTTCTTAATTTGGGGTATACATTTAAATTGGGCGTCTATTATGGTGTCTTTAAAAAGTGTCCATGCAGCTTGCAGGGATTTCACTTTAGTCACTGTACCTTTTAATTTCTGTTTAACTAACCCCCTCATTTTTGCATAGTTCCTCTTTCTGAAATTAAATGCTACAGTGTGAGGCTGTTGAGATGTTCTTCCCACCTCAGGGATGTTAAATGTTGTTATATTATGGTCACTATTTCCAAGTGGTCCTGTTATAGTTACCTCTTGGACCAGCTCCTGTGCTCTACTCAGGACTAAATCGAGGGTTGCCTCTCCCCTTGTGGGTTCCCGTACCAGCTGCTCCAAGAAACTTTTCTGTGAGTGGCAGGCTGGCAGAATTCCTTTAGCAATGATTATGTAATATTGTGTGTCAGAGTGCCTAGAGCTTTGGATAGGTCTCTTTTTAAAGCAATTATTCAAACTGAAATAAAAAAGTGAAGAACTTGAATCGTAAGTGTCACTAACAAAAGTCTGTATTTTATACTAGAAAGGAGATAAGCATCCAAAACTTCATCTAAAACTTTACATAGGCTCCTCCCCATCTGCAAGCTTTGGACAGTTCTCTTTTCTCCCCCTTCCTATTCCCAGCTGATCCTGTCCTTTTTCTTTCCTGTTGGTGGATCTCCCTTTCCAAAGTGAGTGGGGGTTCTGGGATGGCTGAACAAGGAATCTGTGCTCCCAGAGGGAGCAACTACTCCTGGGTAAACTGAGCTCTAACATTACAGCTTGCTACTACAGACATGCTGATAAGCACAGTATCCTGGCAATTGGACACAAAAAAAAGCAGGGCTTAGTTCTACGTAGTGCATTCCCTGCACTAATTATTATTGTTGTTATTTAATGACTATATTGTGGGAATGCCCAGAGGCCTCCATCAGGATCAGGGCCCCATTATAGACACTCTCAGGGCCGGTGCGAGGATGTTTCATGCCCTAGGTGAAACTTCCACCTTGTGCCCTCCCCTGTCCCCGAGCCCCCGCCCTGAGGTGCCCCCCCATGGCAGCTCCCCCCTCTGCCCTGAGGCCCCCCCCAGCCTCAGCTCACCCCTGCTCTGCCTCCATCTCGAGCACACCATCGCTGCTTCACTTCTCCCGCCTCCCAGGCTTGCAGCGCCTAAGCTGATTGGTGCTGCAAGCCTGAGAGGCAGGAGAAGTGAAGCAGCCACGGCGTGCTCGGGGAGGAGGCGGGGTGGAGTGAGCTGGGCCAGGGAGTTCCCTTGCTTGCCACCCCCCCTTACTTGCTGCAGGTGGCCCTCCCTGCCCCAGCTCCCTCTGCCTAAATGCCGGCGGTGACCAGGGTGGCCGAAGGTCTGGCTACCGCCGAAGAAAATGTGGCCCCCAAATCCTAGCACCCTAGGCGACCACCTAGGTGGCCTATGTGGTTGCACCAACCCTGGGCACTGTATAGTGGTTTTTACTGGACAGAATTACTGGACACAAACAGCAGGAGGAGGGGACTGTGACTTCACGTGAGGAGTAAGCAACAAGGGCAAATGGTTGCAAAGCAGAATCGCTGCTGAACGCAATGTGTTCCATAAGGCATCAAGGTCTTTTTGGAATGTTTGATGCTAAGTAGACTAGGGTTGCCAATTTTGGCTGGATGTATTTCTGGAGGTTTCATCACATAACATAATCTTTAATTAAAGATTAATCTTTAATTCCAGGAGACTCCAGGACAATCCTGGAGGATCGGCAACCCTATAATGCATATGTGCAAATTACCTGTATGTGCATTTGGTAGTCTAAAAATCTGAGCCTGGATACTTAGATTAGCAAGCACACATCCAGGTAATTCACATGCCCAATTGCTGTGACTACATGCATGTTCACAGTGACTGCACACAAATGATGCACTTGCAGTTTTGAACCTGGAAATCCATGCCACAGCTTGCTCTCTTTGGATCTCTATTCAAGTAGTGAGGCCCAGACACAGCTTCAGAAGTGTTGTTGTCTCAGCTTTATTTGCATGCATGAAGGGGCTGGTGAGACCTGGAGAATGAGGGAAGCACTTTGTTTGAACTCTGTATCTTAAGTTCTACAACATTTAATTAATTGTTGGGTTTTTTGATCAATTAAACTGTTTTTCTGTTACATTTCCAGAACTCCCTCTGGTGGCTAATTTGATAGCGTAAAAGTCTGTTCTGTTTTATTTTAAATCAAAACAGGTTGTAGCTTTGTCAGGAGACTGACTTTGGTATAGAAGGCTGAGGTTTCAGTCCTGTTGGGGTTAAGTGTTCATTACATACTCTGCTTCTTAAATTTGCTCTTCACTCTATGGATGAGTAAACTCTCATTCCTTGATTAATTGCTCTCTGCCCTCAAGTTCCCTAGTGCTTGTCTGTATCTATTGAAATTCCTAATCAAAATGCTTTGTTTGCTTTGAGTTCAGTTGCCCGTTCTGCAGCTGGTGTAAATCAACATAGCTGCATTAGACATTAGAGGAGCTATTCCAATTTACACCAGCTGAGGAGCTGGGCAAAGGCTGCTAAATTGTTCCCCTCTTACCCAACAGAGCTCTGAAAGGGAGTCAGCGTTACAAAACGTAAGCACACGAAAGTTTGAAAGCTCTTATTTAAGAATTACAATGGATATGAATTCTAATTTGGGTATCCAGCTGTGCCAACCTAAAAGCAGCCCTTCTGCGTTTTATGAGCACATGTTCCAGTTCCATTGATATAACTCACTGAGTGTTCTGATCTGCTCATTTATGGCCTCACGGATTTTTGCAACTGAACCACTGTCACTGTTTTCTGAGGTAATTGTCATCTTTACAAAGCAGGCAACTGGCCTCTGTAAAGTGGCCTGGTCTACTTATGTGTTGCCTTGTGTTGATACAATTTACATTGTTTTTAGTGCATTTGAATCTGGCAAAAATTTCAGTCACTAATGGTTTTAGGGCCAACATTTCAAAAATTGGCACATATACTTATGCAGTTACATTCATTCATGTATTTATGTGCATGCCTGATTTATGCTTGCAAATTCCTCACTAATGTAGGGGATTATTCCTTACAATACATTTCCTAATGTTCCATCCAATCTAATTTTAAACCTGGCAAAATGATGGGGCTTTTACCACTTCCTTTTAGAGACCCCTCCACAGCCTCTTAGAGCTCACTGTTTGGAATGTGCATAAGTGGCACTCTACAGACACCAGTTGCCTGCCTTAAAAAGATAACAGTATTATCCTGATATTCAGCCTTTTTTTTCTCTTTCTTAGTTTCTTCCCATCAGTCCTAGTTCCATATCCCCATCTATTGCCCTAAATAATCCTCACTCCCTTAGCATAAAAAAAAAGTGGCACTGCTTTTCAAAACAAGCCTTACCTGCTTCAGAGGGAGAGCAGTGGGGGTGTTTATACAAATTCCATGTTTTTAGTAGTTCTAGTTTTGCTTCATACAACATGATTTAGGGTGACCAAATGTTCCGATTTTATAGGGACAGTCCCGATTTTTGGGTCTTTTTCTTATACAGGCTTCTATTACCCCTCCACCTCGTCCAGATTTTTCACATTTGCTGTCTGGTCACCCTAACATGGTTACACATTAAAAAAAATCAACATAATAAATTTGTGTGCACTTATATTGTTTAAAAAGGTCATTCTTGCTCTTTCCATCCTTCATGGTTTCTTGCCTCAATGTGGTACTGTCATAAACAGATAGCTAAGGGTTAATGTCTCTTTCACCTGTAAAGGGTTAACAAACAGTGACCTGTAACACCTGACCAGAGGACCAATCAGGAGACAAGATATTTTCAAATCTCGTGTGGAGGGAAGCCTTTGTTTGTGGGGTTTGGGTTTGGCTTTGTTCTCCCTGGGTCCTGGACGGGACTAGAGGTGCAACCAGGTTTCTGCCAATCTCCCTGCTACAGTCTCTTATCTATTCAGAATTGTGAGTAAGAAAAAAGGCGGTCATAGTCTTTTAATTTGTTTTCTTATTTGCATATGTGTACTTGCTGGAAGTAGCTTAAATTGTGTTTCTGCTGGAGAAAGCTTCTTTCTATTGGCTAATAGCTAGAAAAAACGTGTATATTTACCATCTTGATTAAAGAGACAGTTTTTATGTTTTCCTTCTTTATTAAAGTTTTCCTCTTTTTTTTAGAACTTAATTGATTTTTTTTTTTTTGGTTATCTTTTGTAAAACTCCAGAGAAGGGAGTCTGTACTCACCAGGGAATTGGTGGGGAGAAGGGAAAGAGAGCAGGGAGGGAAAGATAAATTTCCTCTTTGTGTTAGATTCACGGAACTTGAATCTGTATTGCCCCTGGGGGAGGAGGGAAGAAAGACCTGCTCTCGGCGTTTATCTGTGTATCTCTCTCCGGGGAAGAAGGGAGGGGAAGTGGTGATTCAAGGATTTGAATCACGGTGGTCTCCTAGTGTAACCAGGGAGGAAGAAAGGAGCGGGGAAGGGAAATGGTTTATTCCCCTTTGTTGTGAGACTCAAGGAATCTGGGTCTTGGGGTCCCCAGGGAAGGTTTTTGGGGGGACCAGAGGGTATCAGGCCCTGGAAATTCCTGATTGGTGGCAGCGCTACAGAATCTAAGCTGGTAATTAAGCTTAGAGGACTTTATGCTAGTACTCATATCCTGGACGCTAAGGTCCAGATTTGGGAATTATACCGTGACAGGTACATTACCATGTTGACCCTTTGAAGCATATCCTAGGGTGGGACAAAAAATTGGAACATAGGCTGTGCTGAGTGGCTGGGCCAGAAAGTTCACAAATTTAGGTGTTTTATCTTAGTTGAACGGGAGTGGGGAAAGAAAGATTCTAAAATTCTAAGGAAGTGCATATACATTGACACCAATCAATCACTGAAACCACTCCTACAACCATTTTTAAACTATAACTTTATGTTGGTCACCTATTACAAAAAACCCAAATAAGCAACCTCTTAATGAGACAAGCCCCAAACCCACAGTTCCCAGTCTGCTCTCTAAGGCCATGTCTACGGGCTTGTCTACATCAGAAAGTTGCAGCGCTGGTGAGGGAGTTACAGCGCTGCAACTTAGGAGGTGTACACATCTGCAGGGCATCACCAGCGCTGCAACTCCCTGTTTGCAGCGCTGGCCGTACTCCCGTTTTGTCTCGGGTGTAGAGGATCCAGCGCTGGTGATCCAGCGCTGGTAATCAAGTATAGACACTTACCAGTGCTTTTCTTGACCTCCGTGGAATGAGCAGGTATCCCAGCATACCTGAGGAAGCCTCTGGTAATCAAGCTGGTCTCCTTCCCCAGCTTGCTCTCGCGTTCCCCGAACCCCGAGCAAGCAGGTCTCCTTCCCTGAGGTTTGCTGGGTGGTTCCGGGAACGCGAGAGCAAACCGCGGCGAAGCTGGTCTCCTTCCCCGGTTTGCTATCGCGTTCCCCGAACAAGCAGGTCTCCTTCCCTACGGTTTGCAGGGTGGTTCGGGGAACGCGAGAGCAAACCGCGGCGAAGCTGGTCTTCTTTCCCGGTTTGCTCTCTCGTTCCCCGAACCCCCGAGCAAGCAGGTCTCCTTCCCTGCGGTTTGCAGGGTGGTTCGGGGAACGCGAGAGCAAACCGCGGCGAAGCTGATCTCCTTCCTCGGTTTGCTCTCGCGTTCCCCGAACCCCGAGCAAGCAGATCTCCTTCCCTGCGGTTTGCAGGGTGGTTCGGGGAACGCGAGAGCAAACCGGGAAAGGAGACCAGCTTCGCCGCGGTTTGCTCTCGCGTTCCCCGAACAAGCAGGTCTCCTTCCCTACGGTTTGCAGGGTGGTTCGGGGAACGCGAGAGCAAACCGCGGCGAAGCTGGTCTCCTTTCCCGGTTTGCTCTCTCGTTCCCCGAACCCCCGATCAAGCAGGTCTCCTTCCCTGCGGTTTGCAGGGTGGTTCGGGAAACGCGAGAGCAAACCGCGGCGAAGCTGGTCTCCTTCCCCGGTTTGCTCTCGCGTTCCCCCCCCTTGAAGCCGCCCAACAGCGCTGCAGTGTGGCCACATCTAACACCACTTGCAGCACTGGTTGCTGTAAGTGTGGCCACTCTGCAGCGCTGCCCCTATACAGCTGTACTAATACAGCTGTAACAACCAGCGCTGAACAGAAGGGATAAAACTGTGAATTGGCTTCCGGGCAAATTAGCCTAAAGGTGTGTCTCTTTCACGTGTACCTCTGGGGGTATTCCAGGGACTACATCAACTCATCTAGATATTTGCCTAGTTTTACAACAGGCTGTTAAAAAACCATTAACGAAGTCAATACAAACGAAAATTTCATACAGACAATGACTTGTTTATACTGCTCTATATACTATACAGTGAAATATAAGTTCAATATTTAAATTCCAGTTGATTTATTTTATAATTATATGGTAAAAATGAGAAAGTAAGAAATTTTTCAGTAATAATCTGCTTTGTCTGATTTTGTAAGCAGGTAGTTTTTAAGTGAGGTGAAACTTGGAGTACGCAAGACAAATCAGACTCCTGAAAGGGGTGCAGTAGTCTGGAAAGGTTGAGAACCACTGATTTAATAAATATCAAATACAAAGTAAATGCCATGTTCCTACAGTGGACTTGATCATTAGGTTTTTGAGCACTGTACAAATAATAAATAATGACCTGTCTACACTCCCACTTCGGAAAGAGAATTATAAGACACACGTTTATCTTTTCATTATCTGCTACCTGCTTGGTTTGGTTTGGTTTTTAACAGGCAGTTTGCTTGGTAGTGGATTTATTTAATTAAACTCCCGACATTTACCCTGTACATAGGATTGGGAAGCTATATATAAAACTGCATGTCCATATAAAAGGTACTGTAGAGAACAATGCTGCCTCACTGAGGAGCCATTAGGTGATCTGATAGGACTTTCCCACTTTCCCATCCCTGGCATATATGGTCTAGGACATGACAGCACTTAATATTAATGTGCCGTGTGCCTGATCAATAGCAAAGGGAAAGAGAGAGAAAAGAGAGATTATATGGATCTGATCTGATCCACATCCTGGAATGTTTTGCATGATTAAAAATGAATCCTAGGGCCTGATTCTCCTCTGTTCCTTACATCTGTAACATTGGTGTAACTGTTGAATTTAGTGGCATTACATCAGCATTTTAAACCAGTGTAACAAGTTGAAAAACTCAGCTTTTTGCCTTCAGTGGAGTGTCTCCTGATTTGCACTGGTGTAAGAAGAGAATCAGGCCTTCTCGTCTCTTTCTCTAGTACTAGGCGCACTAGTTTAAATTGGGTATTCACTTACACACGCAACTCTGTTGGTGTCTTCTGTTTCACAAGTGTAACTAAGAGAAGAATTTGCCTCATTGTCTACCAAAAAACAACAACAAAATCCCGTTATGTGCAGCATGCTAATATGATGCAATCAGGGCCAGCTCCAGGCACCAGCGCAGGAAGCAGGTGCTCGGGGCGGCCAATGGAAAGGGGCCAGGTCTTCGGCAGCAATTCAGTGGCAGGTCCCTTGGTCCCTCTCGGAGGGAACAATCAGCCACTGAATTGCTGCTGAAGAATGAAGTGGCACGGTAGAGCCACTGCTGAAGTGCTGCCGATCACAGCTTTATCTTTTTTTTTTCCCCCCCTTCACCGCTTGGGACGGCGATAAAGCTAGAGCCGGCCCTGGGTGCAATGACATGTTACAATTAGAGATAGACCTGAGCTGCAAAATTTGAAAATGGACCTGATGTTCCCCAGAGGTTAGTAGGCTTTAGAATCAGGGTTCTGGTACCGATCCATGTCTAGTTACAATATGGTGATGCAATGGTTATTACTTGCCCCATGCAGGGAAAGCATTAAACAGTGGTGAAAGGGGAGAGATGGCACACGATTGTTTCAATGATGGATAGGGAAAACACTAACTGCTGGACAGGCACGATATTTAGATGTCATGGCTGAGATTCTGGGCTGTGCCTCGGGAGACTGCACGCACTAATGCGCTCCTATGGGGAGGGGAGACCAAAGTGGCGTTAAACCCACTTTGAGTCCTTCTAATTCTGCTCCAGATCCTAGTATGGCCCCCCCACATAAAATAGAGCAGCCAGGAGCTGTTTCAATGTATGGTGGCCCCACCTTTTCCCCACAGAACTGTCTATGCAGAGCTCCACAGCAGCAGAGAACTCCGTTCTCGCCTCTACAGGCCCACTGCAGCAGAGCCTGTGAGGGGGCCTGTGTAGAGCAGCCTGCTGTCATTGTACACAGTGCCTGCACTGGGTGAATTCTCACTTGTAAAGACTTTTGCAAATGTGACCTAGAGGCTAGAGCATCTGGCTGGGACTTAGGAGACCTTGGTTCTAGTCCTTGCTCTGCTTCTTGCCTGGGTGTGGGACCTTGAGCAAATCATGTCACTGCTGTGTGCATCAGTTTCCCCATCTTTAAAATGGGGTAATGATACTGGCCTCCCTCTATAACACACTTTAAGATCTACTGGTGGAAAGCACTATATAAAAGCTAGGCATTATTATTATATACTATTATTACAACCCTTTATGGCAGCGCAGTGGCGGCCTCAGATTGTTACACAGAGAACCTTTGATATGTAGGATAAACTCCCAAGGGCAACATTAGAAGAATTCAGGTCATGTAATTCTCCAAAGTTCTTTGACATACACACATAGGATCAAATACGACGGCATGTGCATGAAAGAGAAATAGATCTGGATGAAGCTGCCTGGAGTCACCCTTCATAAAACTTACTGTGTCCTGGTGGAAAAGAAAATATTGAGCCAGCAGAATACATTACAATAATTAACTGCAGAGTGAAGAAAGTGATGGACATCCTGAGCGCCAAGGAAATTAAATGGAAAGCAGTATTGAACTTCATGGTGGATGAAATTATAAAGAGCTATTTTTGTAGGCTGGAAATTAATTATTGGATTTTTGTGCAAAACCAACCTGCACGACGGAGGCATGTATCCTATGTCCGGCTCTGCCATAATAACTTTTCAAATACGACTCTTTGTTTCCCCTAATTTAAAAATGTTATGGACAATATTCCACCACTAAGGGTTGGCCTATATGTCAACTTGCTCTGATTTAACTAAATCAGCTTTCTAAAACTGATGTCATTACTTTGGTACAAGTCTATGTATGGCCACTTTTATTTTAGAATAAGAGTTGTTTTAACTAAGACCAGTGTAGCTAATGACTTTAGCCGTTCCCATTCTGAAATAAGAGTGCCCTCAGACAGACTTGCAGTGAAATAACTAAAGCCATTTTAATTCACAACTTTGGGAGTTTCGGTACAAGTTTGTGCATACAATTTGTAACAAACTGAAGAATACAGACTCGGAGGTTTTTTAAGCTGGTCACTAGATGTCGCAGTTGCTTCATTGATGCACAATTGGCAATGCCTTTTTCCGGCAGCTAAGAACAGCGGGCATCATTGCCAACATTCCCCACATGTTGGTTTCTGTGATACCACAGTTATTCTCTGTGCTCAGGATAGGAAAATAAATGTGGTACTTCTGGGATGTCTATTGGCAAAGATTGACAATTTGACAATTTTGTCACCGTACAACTGCTAAAAACGGAAGTTCGGGAATGTGAGATTTGGATGACTATCCCAGCAGCTGCTATAGTAATAATATTTATCATTATGTATTTGAATTACAATAGCACCTCACTCCTGTTGTGCTAGGTGCTGTATGAACACAGAACAAAAAAAGACATTTCCCGCCCCAAAGGGTTTAAATAGCTTAATTTGTTGTTTATTCTGTCAGAACCTTGACAGTAGCTATCTATCTTAACACACAAAGAGCAGCTGCAGAATGTTTTCATTTCCATTGACCTTTATTTGAAATGAAGGCAAAACGAGAAAGAACTAAAGAGTCCCTTGTAAGAAAGTCTTCCCCTTAACATGCTACATCATTTCTGTCTCTCAAAATGGCAGCTGAGTAGGAGACCCCTAGAGACCTCAGTATTAGAATTGGTTGAAACGCTTTCATTAGAATTTCATTCACTATGTAAAATGGCTTTTCAAAGATGACAAAATATTTAGTAAATAGTTTTTTCATTTACAAATTTTGATGTTTTGACCAAATGAATCAAAACAAAGTAAACTTTTGTCCTTGGTTCACTTAATCGCAAAATAAAAATCTGTGACAATGTCAAACAAAAAGATGTGATTTTCTTGAAAAATTTCACAGAAAATATTTACCCATTTTGACCTGCCCATGGTAGAACACATATACAAAAGCCTAAATATTTGCATATCTACGTATGAGATGGTCAAAAAATGGGGTTGGAAAATGAGGGGTTTGCCACAGAAAATTTGACAAAAACGAACAAAAGTCTTTGAGAGCGAAGTTGGTGCAACATGGGTATCTTTGACTGTGTTGCATCATGGGAGAAGTAGTCTGGCTAGAGAGTCCAGCCCACAGAGGGGAATGGAAACAAGAGGCACCCAAACTACTACTTCCAGCAGGCACTGCAAGAGCATATCCAAATCAAAATAATTTGGTTTTCAACCAAAATAATTTGGTTTTTGCATGTTCAGTTTTTCAACCAAAAATCTCTTTTCCCCCATGGAAAGCAGACAGTGGATATGTAAAATTTCATGTAGTTGAAAATCCTATTTTCTTGCAAAAACAGTTTTGATGAATTTTTTTGACCAGCTGTACTACAAAAGGAATTTAATAATATTGGGGTTATTGGTGTCATGTGAAGGAATGATGTCAGTGGATCTAGGCATCATGAGGGCAAATGCTGTGTATGCATCTGATGCAGCTGTTAATGGATCTCAATTTGAAACTCCAATCTTTCCTCTCACTTCCCCTAGCTATACTGAAACCCCTCTTCCTGCAGCTGGGTATATCCTTGTTGCAGTCTCCTGGGCAGAGAGATGGAATTGGGTTAGATTATTAGATATTTTTATGTCGTCTTGGTCTGAAGCCATTAAACTTGTGTTCATGACCTCCAAAGTTACCCTAGCCCCTCACCCATATCTCCTGCACAGCATGCCAATGAAACCCTGTGTTCTTCTTCAAACAGGAGAAAAGGCTGCTAGAATAGGCTCCACATAGCTGGCCGTTGATAATCTTTGTGTAGGATTCCTAAAGGTCAGACGTAAAAGATGGTCCATTTATTTAACCTTCTCCATGTGGCCTTGGCTACACTGGCGCTTTACAGCGCTGCAACTTTCTCTCTCAGGGGTGTGAAAAAACACATCCCTGAGCGCAGCAAGTTACAGCGCTCCAAAGTGCCAGTGTAAACAGTGCCCCAGCATTGGGAGCGCGACTCTCAGCGCTGCAAGCTAATCCCCATGGGGGGGTGGAGCTGGTGCTGAGACCACACTTGCACTTCAAAGCGCTGCCGCGGGAGTGCTCCCACGGCAGCGCTGTATGGCTGCAAGTGTAGCCATAAGTGTTGTCCATGTGTAACACAGCTTGGAAGAATTGCTGCTGGAACCAGAGACCAGATCATCAACTAAACTAAACACAAAGAGATGTGCTCTAACAAAGCCCACGTCCAGACTATCCCGCCGTATCGGCGGGTTAAAATCGATTGCTCGGGGATCGATATATCGCGTCTAGTCTAGACGCAATATATCGATCCCCGAGCGCGCTTACATCGATTCCGGAACTCCATCAACCCGAACGGAGTTCCGGAATCGACACGGAGAGCCGTGGACATCGATCCCGCGCCGTCTGGACGGGTGAGTAATTCGATCTTAGATATTCGACTTCAGCTACGTTATTCACGTAGCTGAAGTTGCGTATCTAAGATCGATTTTCCTCCCCTAGTCTGGACGAGGCCATAGTCTGGTTTTATGATCCAGGTGTCTAGTGTAACAGAAGCTACTGCGGAAAAATAATGATTATATCCAGCACTGAATAGTGGCTTCTGATCAAAGGCCTCTGCACTTCAACTGATTGAGTGTAGTATGTGAGGGTGGCAAAGAACTCTGCAAGTGTTAAAGGTCGGCAGGGATGGATTCAGGCTCAGCCAGCAGGAAATCAGCCACAATGAAGGATCTACTTATACATTTCCAGAGTGGAAAAAGTTGGAGTCACACAATTGGGGAATTTTTAATGGAATTTGTGGGACCCTTTGAAGCACATGGTCTTCATCTGCTAATCTACTCAGTCCTGCCTATCTGAAACTATCTCTACCCTGGTCTGCAGCAGGATAACAGACTTGCTGAATATACTAAGAAATCCCCCAGGGTTTGCTGCTATTTTCTGGCTTTGGAATACCCCACTAGCCAATTATACCACTATGCCAAAGCTGCAAAAGAAGAGGTCTAGCAGAGCTGATCAGATTCCATTACATCACTTTAAAATGAACAATGCATGAGTTTCCAAAGTGGATTATGAAACACCTGAAAAACGTGGTGGTGGTCTTTTATTTCTCACTTTGTATTATGATGGGGACAGCCATGGCAATGGAAGATGGTGAAAATGATGAACCTACTTTAAAATGCTCACGATCTCTTTCCCTTTATTATTAGCCAAGTTTCTTCTTGATGTTGTTAATAATTACTGCTCTCTAATAGAAATGGTGCAAAGAGCTGGACACTCTGACACGGTGGGGAGAGCACTATCTAAAGCACCAGGAGGCAGATCCTCAGTTGGGGTTATAGCCAAAGCACCATTGTGGAGCTAAGAAAATTATACCAGCTGGAGATCTGCCTCCTAGATGGATGCATTCTCCAACTGTACAACAAAGTACCAGAGAAAATCTATGATAGGTTAAAAGTGATCAAAAAGAGGGGGAAATGTTTATGCCCTTTCCCCTTCTTTATAATACAGAAAAGGCCCGTGAAGAGTTTTTCGTTTTGTTTTCTTAATTTTTTTTCCTTCTTGTTTTATTTGAACTTTAGGACATTATTGATATTTCTATCTGGTCTCCCCTAATATTACCTGAGAACTCATTAGAGATTTCAGACCACTGTGTTGTGAGCTTTTTCAACACTATTTGGAGAGAAGAAGAGAGTGAGAGTAAGTGAGAGTGTATACATGTAACCCACACTCCTACTTGATGTAGTGTTCTGTCCCATCTAATGGCACAGAGGGAGCGGAGGAGAGGAGAGAGAGATTAAATTAGATTCTATGTTATGAGTCTGTTCTATGGCCTTTAGCTCATGTAGTAGAGGCTCATGCAGTAGATGCTCATGCATGAAGCTCCAGAGATCCCAGGTTCAATCCTGCCAACGAGCGGGGTCTGTTGGTGTTACATGCACACTGAATTTTTAACAAAAAGAACATGGTTAGTAGGACATTTGCGTTAAAGGTTTGTTAATTAAAAAATAAGTCAACACTGGAAACTCAGGTCTGTTCTAAGCTACACCAATATTAGACTTGTGTAAATCCATTGATTTTAAAATGAGTTTCTCCTGATTTACACCAGAATGAGAGCAGAGTCAGTCCCAAAATTGTTTTTGAAAGCAGTCTGCATTTAAATCAATTCACTTCTTTGGAATCTGTGATATCATGAACCTGACAGTCCTAACAGTGCTCCATCATGTTTACAGAGTATTCAAGACCTAAATTTCTCTTGTTGGATATAAACTAAATAAATATTTAATTTTCGCTCCATGCATCTGAAGAAGTGGGTTTTTTATGCCCAAATAAATGTGTTAGTCTTTAAGGTGCCACCGGACTCCTCATTGCTATTGTGGATACAGACTAACACGGCTACCACTCTGATAAATAAACATTGTCCAGCCTACATCATGAAGAAGAAAAAAGGGGACAAATCCCCCTCTTCCTCCTCCTCTTTTTTTTTTTTTTTTTACTTTTAAAAGTGACCACTCTGGATATGACGGTAGAGATTATTTTACGAGTGCCTAAAATAACAGGGTGCATGGCTGTAATTTTCCAGCTGTATTTTGATCATATGGAACCCCACCGAGTGTGCTGTTCAATACTCTTTTATATATGTGCTGGATATCTGATTTTAGTGTTGTGTTGAGAGAAGCTGCACAAACATATATACAGGTCAAGCTGAGAAAGTGTTCAGTACAAGTATGTATACTCTTGTGCATTTCTTTGTTGCCTTCTGTGGTTCACAGCGAGCCTTTACTGCTGTCTCATTGCTGCATTGATCTGTACTTGCCTTTTCATGGTTCTTAGTTTCTGGGTGGTTTATGCTGATTGCTTCCCTTCTTTTGATTGTTCTTTGTTCAAAAAATGTAATCACTGCTCATTCTTTGGATCCTTTGGGACTGGTGTTATGTCTGTCACTGGTTTCTCCTAAAACCAAGGCATTTGAAACTCATCAGTAATGAGATCCATGACTGTGTGGTCCACTGATCCCATCTGTGCTGCATAGCTTGGGGTGCTGGAACAATTTTTATAGTGGGGGTGTTCAGAGTCAATGAATCAAGCTATAAACCCTGTATGTGATGGAAACCATTTCAAGCCCAGTGGTGTGGCAGCACCCCTAGCATCTCTGGTTCCAGCACTTATGTGCATAGGTACCATATATAGAAACTTCCCAGGTCCTCTCCCAGCGTGCCCTCGGCTCAGAATAAAGCCAGGGAGGGATTTTATGGTGGTTCAGTTCATTGCGAAGAGGGGCCATTTACAAAATTTAGATCCAGGTTCAGATTTTGAACAGCTTCAAAGTTTGAAGTGTCTGTGTCCCAGGTTTCAATTCAGGCCATCTCAAGAACTAACCTAACCAGGTGCCCTGTAATTCAATCAAAGTGAACTTGGTTGTATTCATGTATATATATAATTTTTTAAAAAGTTCTAAAGCTACTGGCCGAAGTTCTGCATAAGTAGGCCAAGGAGTGGTACTGGACAGGAAGGCAATGTTGAGATGACTGACTGATCAGAGCACTGGTAGCATAGTGGGATGTGTGCCTCTCTCTAATAAATACGTATGTTATGTGTGTGGGAGACAGCAGTGGCCACCAATAAATAAGTTCAGAACTGGTCTTGTGCACACCCAGGACAAGAGATTGCTGTTGCCTTCAGACTTTTGATAGCAGGAGGACCCCATCATACCCACAACAACTCACAGCCTGAGTTCTTTCCTGTGACCCTGTCACTCAAAAAGCCATCTCCTGCCTTTTTTTTTTTTTTAATTTGTATGTGTAATTTATCTTATCTCCTTTCAAAAACTCTGTTTGGGTTCAGTTTTGTTTTTTTTCTGCTAGTGAACATGGAAAAGGAGAGTGGGAACAAATTTCTATTAGGGTGCAATTTAACTTAATGAAAGGAACAAACAGAATCAGAGGCGCCAGCACATGTCCTGGAGGGAGTGTGAAAAAGTAATGAGAAGTGGATTTATGGTGCTCTATAAAAGATTTAAAACCATGTTTAAACTCTACAGATTTCATTGAATTAACATCAGTAGCACTTGAGCTATCAACTCCTGCCCTTGCTGTGCGTCCCTGAGAGGAGGATACATAGTTCTTGGCATAAGAATATCATTAGCACAGCACCCCACCTCCAACCCTCCGGCACAATCACACTTCAAATTGGACCTTTTACCATGGAAATGTGAACATGATTGGCCTGTTAGTGGAGCATCTCTAGTGGCATACAGAAGATGGTTCTGGAGGTAATTGCCTCCTCCTTCTTGCCCTGCAAAGGAACCAGATTGCCTTTGGCCTCACATCAATGATTTACTCTGTGAGGGGGAGAGTTGCTTTGATTCCCGTAGTTGTTATGATACTGGTGATTGTTTTTTCAAAGCAATTACATGTAATGCCTTTTTAAGGATTCCTCCCTGTAGAGAGGATTCACATCTTTTCATGGTATCTTTATTTCCCTCCTCTCTCTCCATTCTTTTCTTTTTAAATAACAGTAATTTCTGGTATTGAATGGCAGTGGTGGTGTTCTTGCAGTGGTGTTGATGGGGCTGTCAATAGAGTCACATGAGACAAGATGCTGTGAGGAAGCAGAGTTTGGGTCTGTGGCTGGAGTTTGTCTAAAAGTGGATAAGGAGCATGGAGTCCATCTATTTTGAAATCTCAGCTCTCTGTCTCCCCCTCTCTATGTCTCTCAGTCTAATGATGCATGATTGATTTCCTAATGTTAAGGAAAGGGGGCTTTGGAGAGGATAGCATCTGGCTTCTGACAGGCAGGGCCGTTTGGGAGCCATAAAACGCAGAGGGACTTCACTTGACTTCACTCTGACTGGCTCTCTTCCACCTTACTCACAGTATGAGGATCCTCTCCGTGCTGCTACTCCTTGATTTCTACCTTTGTACAGGAACCAGCAAGAGAGAAGGTAGGAAGGTCCAGTCACGAGGTCAGGCTCAGGATGGAGAGCAACAGGCATGGATATGGGATGGCACTAGGGAGCTTGAGACTGCCAGCCCCCTGATGAAAGGATGTGGCTACACATTTATATACTTGTGCTCTATGGGATTTAGGAGGGGTAGTAACTTAAGTGTTCTGGCCACATTCCAGCTTGGGTGATGACATCCTGTTAAGGTAAATATCCCCTGTATTTTTGTTTGGAAAAAGGAATTAAATTTCCTGCCATAAACTGTGGGTTAATGTTGTCCTATGTAACTAAACAGCCACTACATCCCACCTTGGAGTTATGGCTAAGCAAATACCAAAATAATTATCATTGGGGGAGAGGAGTGATGTCTGTGCCTATTACATCCAAAAAACTACATTGAAAGAAAGGGAAGGTTGCAAAGTCAATAAATCAAATGTTAAGAATTGCCAGAATTAAGACCCCTCTTGGCTGCAGCAGGTGGAACACTGAGGACACAGTAGAGATGATCTCCCTGCCCTCAGGTCCTGTTCCCTCAGCAGAAAAGAGGAGCAATTGCAGGAGATGCCCAGTGCAGATGGAATAGAATTTACGGCCAAACTCTAAGAAGTTTCTATTGAATATGTGTGAATGGAAGTTTTGCAAAGGTTTCTGATTTGACCAAATTGGGACAGACTTTCTAAGGAGCAGCAAAAGACACATCCCTGATACCAAGGTGACCGTAACCACTGCCAAATTTCAAGCCTTTGCTCCAAAGCTTGGTGTCTCAAGAGTTTCTCAATGAAATGCTTGTAAGAATTGTTTTAATGCAGGTGAAACACATTTTCCTTAACCTTATTCTGAGAAACAGCCGAACCATTTAAACAGAAACTGTAAAAAAAAAAAAAAAAAAAAAAAAGAAAGAAAGAAAGAAATGAAATCAGCCTGACACAGACACCCAGCATGCAAAATTTCAGCCTAATCAGCTAACATTTGGCAAAGTTATTAGCAACTGAAAGCAGGGTCTTCATAAAGGAAAGTACTGAGCAATCTTAACGACCGATGACAGCATCACCTATAACATCCAGTGAATTGAGATGCTTCGGGAAGAAAGATGCCACTTGTATGTAAAAATATTACTGTAATGAACAGCTCACACTGAGAGCATCTCTCTCAGATGGCGAGTTTTAGTGGCTACAAGTGGGCTTTTGATATATTCCCCACTTTTAGATAGCATAGTTGAAGCCCAGTGCTTGCAGACAGACTGGTGCATATCAGCTTAGTTCTGTTGCATTCAGTGGAGCTCTTTTGATTACACCAGCTGAGGATTGAGCCTGTGCTGAGGGAGTTAGCAGGAAATGCCAAGTTTTCCTTAAGTAAGAAGAGGATGGTAGTTTTGAAAGTCAGTTCTTTGTTCCCTGCGCATTAATTGCAGCTCTTCCATGATTCTGTGTCTGTATCTTGTCCATTTAGGTCAAAATTACCAATATTGACAACCCCAAGTGCTCAGAATCATGACCCTGGGTTCAAAGAATCATGAGATTGACTTTAAAAAAATCACCATTTAAAAAAAAAATCCATATCTTTATATTTGCCTTTTGTTTTTTTAACCAGTAGGGTGCGTGTGGGTCATGTTTTCAAGATTTTCTCTACAATGATGATTAGAAACTTTATATTTTTGTTAATGAAAGCTAAGATTCTCTTGTAGTCACATGATTCCAGGATCTGGAGCTTCAAGACAAAAACAAACATAGTATGTCTCATGATAAAACTAAGTTGGTAACACTGAACGGTTAACTCTAGAAAGAGCTGAAGTCATCATGATCAGAATTTTCTGGAACCTCAGAAAAAGTTTGGTTCAAGTTTTGGGCAAAGGTTGTGGTCAGCTTGTGCTTTATTAATTGCTATTAAATTAACATGAACTGATTGTCTTATTAGCCTGGCATTTAAAGCCTATTTGAGATCCTTAATTAAAAGCTTTATGATGGTTTCCATTCTGAAGCCTGTTTTAATTAACCAAACAAAACCTTTCTGCTTTTCTTCCCCATCAGCCCAGCAAGGGTGGGATTGCCAGTTCTGAGCTGTGAGAGCCAAGCATGTCCCATTGGGGTTTTTAATCTGCTCTTCAAAGCAGTGACATTTATAAGCTATAATAAAGTGAAGAATATTGTATCCCCTTAAAAAGTAGGCATGCAAGGCAATAATGGCCCAGTAGCAGAGGGTAGTCACTGCTGTACCACTGGCTACTTGGAGGTTTTTTTAGCAGCAGGCAGATTCTTTGCTGTGATGGTGACTGCTATATTTCTGGACTCTTAGGACCGTTAAGGAAGCTCCTAGGCTGTGTGTGGTAGTTTTTGGTCTTGGACTCATAGCACAAATGGCAGTGTGCTATGTAATCACTGAAAAATGAACCGCCTGGTTTATATTATACTAGCGCTCAAGTGTGCAACTCTGACTGCTCAGGAAGGGACTGTGTTGGAAGTGGCATCTATGAGCCCCTTGTTACAATTTTGCCATCATATACTGCTAAAACATTTTTGCCAGAGAGAGCTTGTCCTTAGAACTCATAGACAGTGTTTCAGAGGGGCCTTTAAAATGCACCGGCTTCAAGGCCAACACTGGCAGATGCTTATGCCAGCATTATCAGAAGTGAGCACTGATTTTAGGTGCCACAGATTTTGGGTGACCAACTTGAGACACCCTGGGCCTGATTTTCAGAGGCGTTGAAGGGCTCACATCTCCAATTGAAGTGTTTGAGAGCTGCACATATTTATTGCCTCTGAAAATGAGGCCCAAGGCAGCACCCAGTGTCACTAGCCTCATCTGAAAATTTTGACATGTGTCTACAAAAAACTGCCACAACAACCCAAGGAGGATGATGATACAAAAGGACAGATTTCCAAAGGCACAAATGGTAGGTAGGTGCATAACCTTCACTTGTTTCTGAAAATCTCCTCTAAGGTCTTCACTCATCAACTCTGTTTCAAACCACACAAGTTGAACACTATCTGAGCAACATACTTAGAGGTTTCAGGAACAAAGTGTATATAAGAACACATTTATTTATTTATTGTGCAGGTTTTTCCATGGCACTCATCACCTTGGCATGTGAACACGTACACTTAATAGTGCTTTGATTGTCAAATGCTTGTAGTTACGAGAGAGTGATTTTCTTTAAATGGGACAGGATGTGGAATGATTTCCCTAATTTCTCACCCCTTTTCTCTATAAACAGCTTCACTCTTGAGACACAGGGTTTTCACAAACTAACAAGAAAAAAAAACAGTAGGTGATAGTGTCTTGTTAAAATATTGGAAGTGCATCATTGGCCTGTTAAATCATTTTCTTAAGTATAAACATTAACACTCTTAAGGAATGCTGTGAAGATCACAGCCTCTGATCATAAGACCAATCCTCAGATAGCAACATCGTAGCTTTTGATCCTTCAGTATTAACTTACCTCCCATCCTGAATTCCAACTCCTGATTTTCATATGCCTCCAATGCCCTGCAAAATTGTTTCATGTTCTTACACACACACATGCACGCCTTTTAGGATTTGATTTGTGCATGCGTGCATGCACACACACGTACGTACGTACGTACGTATTAGGATTTGGTTTGCCAAGGAGTATATAGCCAGAGCTGGGTGATGTTTTCAGACAAAACATTTTTTCAACAAACTGTAGATTTGGGTTGACCAAACATTTCGTGAATGTGTGTTGAATTTGCCAAATTGTTTCTGTCAAAAGAAAAAAATTCTGAAATATAAAAACATTTCATTTTGACCTTTTCAAACTGAAACTTTTTTTTTATTTGAAATGACTTTTCATTTAGAATTTCACTTCAGTTTTTTTAAAGAGCTTAAGAAACCTCAAAAATGGAACTAAAACATTTTGTTGGACCTGAGACAAATATTTTCAAATTTTTCAATTTGGCTAGTGAACCAAAAAGTTAGTTATGCACACAACTCTAGTTATAGCATGCCAGGACATTATGTCATTGTGATCTATCATGACATAAAACTCAGAGTGCTATGAGGAACTGTGTTTTGCCCCATGGAACTAACCCTGAACGATGAATACCCTGCCACCTCTGTGCTGTCAGCAAAGATCTACTCACTGCCCCTCTCTCACTAAGTTTCCAGGTATACCCACTTACTCGGCCTGGAAGAGAGGTGTAAGCACCAGATGAATGATATCACCAGTGTGGAAAGATCGCTCACTGCCATAGGGCATGAGGGTGGTTTAATTTAGGCAGATAGATGCAGACAACAAGTAATTTATTTCTCCCCCTTCTCTAATAAATATTCATATTTATATAAATAATCTATCACAGACAACCTGATACCTAAATAAATAATGACCAAGGTACAGCATGATCAGGCATATGAGTCGCTTTGCTTCTTTTTGCTGCTTTGAATAGCAAGAAAGTTAATGAGCTCATTATTCAGGCATTAACGGAGGTTGCTCCTCAACACTGTGTGATGAGAAGCCATCCCGTCACTCTTCAGTGCTGACATGAAAGACAGGAACAGACCAACAGTCCATCTTGCCCAGCGTCTCACCTCCCAACGTCACCACAATAGAATCAGAATCTGAACCTTTGAAAAAAGCTGTGCTTTCTTTGCAGTGCTGAGTACTCTGTCTCCACTGACATGGAAGTAGAGTGCTCTGCACCTTGCAGGATCAGGCCTATAGTTGTGCAGTGTTGTATCATAGGGAAGTATGTAAGAGAGGATTTTCTCCTAATCTCAGCCTGTGATCAGCTTTTTCTCTGGAGCATGAGGATCAATATCACTTGCCATTTTTTAGCTCAGTTCCTATCATTGCAAGTGTTTCAATTATTCATATGCCTGGTCTAATTTTTTTAAGCATTGTACTAATTTTTTTTGCTTCCATAAATCCTGTGGCAGAGAGTTCCATAGGTTAAACATACCTCTTTAGCAGTTGATTCAGTTGTGCCAAAATCTCTGATGTTCATGCAGCTAGAAGTGCTGAAAGGTTCTTTTTTCCTCTGGAACACCCAAGAGAAATTGATAGCAGACTGTTTATCCCTGAGCTCGCTTTTGTACATTCTGGGTACCTTTTAAGTTTGTGTTTCTTTTGCGTGTGAAATTTTCAATGTTTTTATATTTTTTTAAAAATGGTTATAATTTTCAAAATGCTCTTTCTCTCTTATGTTGGAGAATTTTCCAAATAGAAAAAGGGAGCCCTGACAATTTACGCCAACATTTTCAAAAAATGTCTGGTTAAAGTTAGGCTCCTAAGTCCGTATTTAGGCACTCATATAAGCAGCCTGGTTTTCAGAAAGTGCTGAGCACCTAACAACTCCCACTGAAAAGTCAATGGAAGCTGTTAGGTGCTCAGCATTTCACAACATTTGGCCACTTATGGCCAAAAGAGATGTCTAAATATGGATTTAGGAGCTTAACTTTAGACACACATTTAAAATAAAAATTTGGCCTTGGAGTTCTACAGTATTTTCAGATAGAATTGAGCAGGATCTTACTTCCTTTAACACACACCTAGGAATGAGGCTTTGCAGGTGCAGATGTTGGAAGGATCAAAACCACTTGTATTTCAGTGTATGATCAGTTGAATAGCCCCAAGTGCATCTGCTAGATGGGGATATAGATATAAGGAAATATCCACAGAAGGTATTGTTCCATTCATTTCCATATAAACCAGGAATTTTTTGTTTTAACGTAACTTTCTTTTCAAGACCCCTCTGCCCCTCAAACAAAGAGTTACGACTGAGTCTGAACTAAGAGCAAAGTTCTTAATTTAACCCAATTGGATAATTCATTCCTAATTATAATTCTGTGCTTCCTGAGTCCTTCTATTTCCTTTTACTTATCTCGTGGTATTTAGCTAGTAGTAGCTGCCTTCAGAAACTGCTTTCAGAATATTAGCTGGTTTTCTTCCCAGGCTGGTGAAGCTAATGGCCACTTTAAATATTAATACCTTTTTAGTAATCATGTTCATAATATAGCTACTGCTGCTTAAGAGTAATCCAACAGCCATAGTGGAGTGAAATACATTAAATACCATTCCCCAGTGGGAGGCTGTAGTTCTTGAAAGTACCATGGACAGTATGTTGTGCCTGTCTGATATGTCTTAGGGAACATTCTCTGCTGATGACTATGCTTTGGGAAATTGCAAGTATATTTCCACAGGAAATATAAAGTGACTGTCAATTAGGGAGGTGTAGAGGATTTGTCAGGCTTGTGAGAAATGTACTAGAAAGCGAAATTAGGTTCATGGAAAAAAGATGCGTTGAAAAAAGGAAGGCAGAACCCTTTCCAAGGTGGATACTTTTGAATTCTATTGAGGCTTGGAGTTTTAGAACTGTTTGTGCAGAATTACACATGTTCATAATTGAACATTGCAATAGGCTGGCAGTGTCGGTCTGAAACACTCACATCCTCTTGACAAATGTTGATTTTGCTGGGATAAGGTCAAGAGGGTTCTGCTGGATCTACCAGGGCATAAGACAGGATAGAACAGGGGTGGACAAACTTTTTGGCCCAAGGGCCACATCTGGGTATGGAAATTGTATGGCGGGCCATGAATGATCACGAAATTGGTTGGAGTGTGGGAGGGGGTGAGGGCTCTGATTCGTGATGCGGGCTCTGGGGTGAGCCTGGGGATGAGGGATTGGGGGTGCAGGGGGGTGCTCCAGGCTGGGACCAAGGGGTTCGGAGGACTGGAGGGGGATCAGGGCTGGGGCAGGGGGTTGGGCCATGGAAGCAGGTTAGGGGTGCAGGTTCCAGGCAACATGTACCTCAAGCAGCTCCCAGAAGCAGCAGGATGTCCCCCCTCTGGGTCCTACATGGAAGTGCAGCCAGGCGTCTGTGTGCCCTGTCCCGTCCGCAGGTGCTGCCTCTGCAGCTGGCATTGGCTGTGGTTCCCAGCCAATGGGAGTTGTGGGTTCAACACTTGGGGTGGGCACCGTGCAGAGCCCCTTGGCTGCCCCTACGCATAGGAGCCAGAGTGGGGACATGCCATTGCTTCCAGGAGCCAAACAGAGCCATGGCACGTGTGGGAGCAAGCACTCAACCCCACTCCCCAGTTGGAGCGCGGACATGGGGCCAAGCCCCAGACTCCGCTCCCTGGTGAGAGCTCGAGGGCCAGATTAAAACATCTGAAGGGCTGGATGCGGCCCTCGGGCCGTAGTTTGCCCACCTCTGGGATAGAGTGACTCTCTAGAAAGAAGGAGCCTAAGGTATGGGCTAAGCAATCCTCAGGGAGGAACTCTAGGATCAACTAAGCCTGGGGAGATGGTGTGAGCTGCTTTTTATGCTATTTTAATCTTGTTCTCTTTGTTCGCAGAAGATGGGAAGATGGTGAGTTTGGACTCTACATTGCATGTATATGTAGAGTAGGCTGGGTTAGATGCATTAAATTACAGCTTCTGAACCATAATTCTAAGCCTAGACTTTTTCCTGCAAGGGAAGGAAGATGGAGACAGTGAGGGCAGTGAGTGAGTGCGTAAGAGATGAGTGGTCCTAGAGAATAAAAGCCTGGACAGACAAATGACAAAATCTTTATAGAGTCCAGGCTGTGCAGTTATGCAATGAGGCCCCTGCAGTGCAGGATGTGCGGAGCCTTGGAAGGCTTTAGTGAGCTTTGGCTTGGATTGGCTTTGTACTTCTAAAGTTACAACGTGCTTAGAACAAGCTATCATCAGTGTCATAAAAGGGAGCCGAGGGACAAAGGAGAAAAGTACTAGGATGTTTGCAGTGTTGTGACCATGTTGGTCCCAGGATACCCGAGAGACAAGGTGGGTGAGGTAATATCTTTTGTTGGTAAAAGAGACAAGTTTCAAGCTTACACAGAGCTCTTCTTGGTCTGAAGAAGAGCTCTGTGTAAGCTCAAAACCTTGTCTCTCTCACCAACAGAGGTTGGTCCAACAAAATATAGGACCTCATCCCCCTTGTCTCTCTAAGTACTATGAGTGAGGCTTGCCCAGTGAGAGAACTTGATCCTCATCTTGGCCTCTCACTCCCTAAATAGTGAAGTATTGGACAGAAATAGCACATTCAGCTGCATTAAAGGATCTCGTTAGTCATTTAAGAAATAGTTAGCGCATTGATGAGTGCATCCTTGGCTGTAAGGATTGTAGCTCTGGCTTGTGACGTTGAAGGAACACAAAGGTTAAAATTCTGGATATGGGGAAATTTTAGGAGCTCCACCTGGGATATGGAGGAATCCTCTGCCCAACTCCCCCGTCCCTGGAAAAGAATAGAGAGTGATGAGTAATGGAAAGAACCATTATACCTAAATTGAGTCATGTCTGTGATTGCCTGTTGTGTGGTTTATACCGGTGAGGTTATTCGCTCCTGTACTAAAGAGTTTCATTAACATCTAACTGATACTTGTTTTCTTCATTCATAGCATCCAGGTGTTGTGCACTGTTCTAAATCAGTAGTGTGAAAAGACCATTTAAAGTGATAGCTCGCATTCCTGCAGCGATGTTATGAATGTCTTCACAGGCTGCTATCTTTACCTGTCCAGGGAAAAACAACACTGAAAAAGGAGGTCTTGAACTTGACTAAGGTTTTGGCTTGTTCTTACACCCGTTATCTCCCAACAAAGCAATTGAAATGTGGTAGCATAGCAACAATGTTCCTATTTGTTGGGAGAGCTGAAACATTTAACTGTATTAAGAACTCATGTCGGCACCAGCAGAATGAACGGCTGGCTCGGGAACTTCTAGGACAAGCAATTTGCTGATAGAGGAACCAGACAGAGGAGTAACATGAAATGTTAATAGAAGCCTAAAATCATTACACTGCTTTATTGGGAGCCAGTGCGGGGAATGTAAATTGTGAATAAATGTCCCGTGGGCGGAATTGAGAAGAGCTGAGATTTGGATTTGTGGTGGTCTCAATGTCTCCTGCATATCATTTCAGTGGGAAGGGATAATGTATGAGTCATGCCGGTGAAATCAGCTAAGACTTTCAATGTACTCAGTGTTACTAGAGAGGAATGGGCTGCCAGGCTATTCGTATTATTTTCTTTCCTTTTCAACCTAGGCAGTAGAATGCTAGAACAGCCATTGCTCTGGAAGCTTGGTGTTCCAAAGTCTTTTGAATAGCACCGGGGGTAGCCGTGTTAGTCTGTATCCACAAAAACAACAAGGAGTCCGGTGGCACCTTAAAGACTACAGATTTATTTGGGCATAAGCTTTCGTGGGTAAAAAACCTCACTTCTTCAGATGCATGGGGTGAAAGACTCTGACTGGTTTCATTGGGCTTTGGATCAGGGAGTCCTCACCACCCAGCTGGAAGAAGCATAGAAGGGTTGGAGCTGACACACTGGGATCTGCTCAGCAATGTATAGAATTAGCATGAATGGTGGAATATTAAACCCAAGATCTAAACACAGGTGATGGATAAAGAGTTTGCCCTGTCACTTGAAGCTCTAGTAATTTCTGAAGGGCAACGTGTTGGGGGTGGGAGTAGAAAAATCCAAAGAAGCCCCAACCATATGCAATAACTTTCTCGGCACTGGTGGGTGCCTGCACCCCTCTGCCCCTTTCCCCACCCCTTGCCCCACCCCAGCTCCACCTCATCCCGGCCCCTGACTCCACCCCCATTCCAACCCCATCCCCAAAGTCCCTACCCTAACTCCGCCCCCTCCCTGCCCCTATTGGATCCTTTCCCCAAATCCCTGCCACAGCCCTGCCTCTTCCCCAGCGCACCACGTTTCCCCTCCCCTTCTTCCTCCCTGCCCCACAAATCAGCTATGTCATGGCGCAAACTCTGAGAGGGGGCAGGGAGAAGCAGGACATGGCAGCGCGCTCACAGATGAGGTGGAGGTAAGCTGGAGCGGGGTTGGGCCATGGGGAGCTGCCGCACCCACCAATTTTTTTCCATGGGTGCTCCAGCCCCAGGGTGCCCATGGAGTCAGCACCTATGGCCCCAACAGCTGTAGTGGGTTCATGAAAACACTACCTTTTGTGGGAAGGGGGAACTCATTCTCTCCAGCATGACTGAAAGTGACTATATAAAACTAAAGAACAGATTTTTAAATCAGTTACATGGAGTAAATCCACTGTGTTCAGTGGAGTCACTCTGGATTTACACCAGCATAACTTAGATCAGAATCTGACCTGATTCTCTTGTGTTACTAGGATGTCTACTACCTACAAGCCAGAAGGTCTGCTAGTGTGACTACACTGAATTCAGTTGAGTTAGGGCCAGCTTCTCCATTAGTGTGTCTTTCATCCAGTTCATTTTCTAGCAAGGCAGATGGTTTAGCTGGGAAATAAACACCCCTCTCTGAGAATGTAATATCCTTCATTATTCTACTGGGTTTGCAAGTTTGGGGACTGTGTGCAGTAGGTGATCTGCCAGACTTCTTTGACTGCCCAGCACCAAACAGGCCTCTCTGACTATCTCATGTGGTAATATAGACCACTGAACACCGAGCAAGAGTCACTTCAGAAGAGCAAGTATAACCTGCAGTCATATTGATCAGTTGCTTGAAAATGTGCATGGCTTACTGAACTGCAGTGGCATAGCAAATAAAATATATGTTTGAACAACAAGCTATATATATCTATATATCTACAGTAGGACCTCAGAGTTATGAACACTAGAGTTATGAACTGACCGGTCAACCACACACCTCATTTGGAACCAGAAGTATGCAAATCAGGCAGCAGCAGAGAGAGACACACACACACAAAAGGCAAATATACAGTATGGTTCTAAAAAAAAAAAGAGGAAAAGTTTAAAATTTTTTTTGACAAAGTAAGAAAAATGTTTCTGTTCGTTTCATTTAAATGAAGATGGTTAAAAGCAGTAGTTTTCTTCTGCATAGTAAAGTTTCAAAGCTGTATGAAGTCAATGTTCAGTTTTAAACTTTTGAAAGAACAACCACAACATTTTGTTCAGTTACACACAACCTCCATTCCCGAGGTGTTCGTAACTCTGAGGTTCTACTGTATATATCTGGCTTGATCTGTAGATAGATATAAAATCCCTCCCAGTGGAAATCTAATCAGCAGTGTGTTAGTCAGTACCCCAGGTTGTCCTGATGGCAAACCTCCAGGAGAACAGCTGGAATGGCTTTGCTAAGCAGCAGCAGCACCCAATAGTCAATATGGGACCATAAACTAAATGGTTATTTTCCTATTTAAAATGAAGACTTTCATTTATTTGAGCCAAAATAGGCACTTTGCTTTGAGCCTGGGGAAGGTGATGATGAATTTTAGCATGTGTGTATGCGTGCGTATGTGAGTGATTGAACGAGAGAGAGGGCACCAGGGATGCTGGAGGAAGATTGCAGTGCCTCTGACATGTGAAGTGAAGGATTACACCCCCAGTGCGTTTGATGTAGGAGGACAAGGATTATAGCCTGTGTGCGACATTGCATGAGAGAGATTACAGTCATTCTAGGCAGTCAAGAATTATGGAGCGGAGCAGAAGAAGAAAGAGGATTTGCCAATGGGAGGGGTTTAATAAAGGCAGCAAGAGTACTGGACTGGAGAAAGATGCTGGAGGAGAACTGTGCAATGTACCTTCCTCAGGAGCAATGAGCAAAGATGTTGTAAGAAATAATTGTTTGTTTTGAGTTGCTCTGATGGTAGATGCTATGGAGTCTGCAATGTACTGTCCAGTTCATGTGTCACCACAGCCCTCTACTAGATGGAATGTCAGGCCTGCTCAGATATATGTAGGCATGTTACCCTCTGATGGCTTGAGAGCCACAGAAAATAAAAGCCCTGTAACCCTTCTGCTCCTCTGAGTTGGCAGCAACAAGGGCATCATATTGTGGCATAGTGTGGCATCATATTGTGGAAACACCACAAACACGATTCATAATGTAAACCATGAGCAAAAGACCCACCATGTAAGTTCTGGCAATGTCCTTTTCCCCTTAGGGTCTTAAGCCAGCCACCCCAAAATCCAACAACCCAAAAGTCTCTGTCTCTGGTCAGTGCCACCCCAGAGTTCAAAAGTTTATTTGCAGAGTTTTACCCCCTCCGCCTGAGTGGAAATGGGGGGGAGGCACACACAGGGTGTTAAGGGGCACCTGACGTGGGTCAGGGCTGACTGCTCTGCTTCTCCGTGGAGTTCTGCTGCAGCCTTCATCACGACCGGCTCCACTCCACCAGCTGTGCCGCTCCTCCAGCCGACCCGTGAGCTGCTCCGCTCCGCTCACTGTTCCATGGGCTGCTCCAACATGCTGCAAACTGCTCCGCTGTGCTCTGCCAGCTGCTTAGCGATAGATCTTCAGGCTCCCCCACTAGTTAACACAGCGCTCAGAGATCTCAGCTCAGTAAGTTTAACTCTTTTAGTGATTTCAGCTTGTAGGAGGGGAGCTCTGGTGCTGGTGCACCATTGGCCCAAATTGAATTCAGCTCAGCAGCCTCTAGATGGAATCAAAATTAGCTCTGCTCTTCAACAGTGGAAAGAGAGAGAGAGAAGGCTGTGCAATTTGTGTTCCAGGCTCTCAAAAGGGGCCCATACCATCAAGTACACACACCAATCCCCAACCTCTCTCAATTCACTGGATTTTGGTACCCATGTCCCTTGTCTGATGAGTGCTACTTCACTGAAGGTGAGACTCTCCGTCAAAAAGCAGTCTCATAGTTCTTCATTCACACTATCAGGGGTGACAACACTTTATTCCTCCTGCCCCATTAACAAAGAAATTGGGGATCCCAGAGCTGTCAAAATAACCATCCCAGGCTGTCGTGGGCTGTGCTAGGTGGGGTGGGTGTGCCAATGCAAATACCTGAAATTCTTCTTCGAGTGATTGCTCATATCCATTCCAGTTAGGTGTACGCGCCGCGCGTGCACATTCGTCGGAAAACTTTTACCCTAGCAACTCAGTGGGCCGGCAGGTCGCCCCCTAGAGTGGCGCCACCATGGCGCTCCATATATACTCCTGCCGGCCCACCCGCTCCTCAGTTCCTTCTTACCGCCCGTGTCGGTCGTTGGAACAGTGGAGCGCGGCTTAGCTGACCTCCACTTCCCTAGCTACTCGTTTTCTCGTATATAATTATGCAGTTATAACACTTTTATATATATATTTGTATGGTTATACGTGTTTCTTTGCTAACATGGTTAGTTTAGTTAGCGGGGTTCAGGAAGTAGCCCCTTCCATGAGCCCAGTGCCGGAGCCATGAATGGCTCACCGGGTTTTCAAAAGGGGCCCGGCTTGCCAGAAGCCGCGGCCGAAGAGAGACCTACATGACTCCTGTTTGAAGTGCCTCAGGGAATCACACTTGACAGATAAGTGCCCCATTTGCAAGGCTTTTAAGCCGAGAACAAAAAGGTGCGGGACTTTCACTTGCCCCTCCACCTTGGGCGCGGACCGATGTTCAAGCGGCGGGCAGAAGCGCCTCCTCGGCACCGGACCCCGCCGGTACCACCAAGGCCTTTCGGCACCGACCGTCGCCGGCACCGATGTCGACTCGGCACCGTTCCCTTCTTCCGAGGTCGAGAGAGTCTACGATTCCTGCTGGTGCCTGGCGGCTCCCCGGCACGCGCCGTGGTTGAGCCCCCTGCTCCCGCTACTTCCGTGCCACCTGCATCGCAGCCAGAGAGCTCGCCTCAGTTGCGTTATCCGGCCTGCAGAGGCACCGATGACTTCGGCTCCGTCGATTCCAGTCCCCCAGGACCAGGGAATCCGGTGCCTGGCAGCTCCCCGGCTCGCGCCGTGGTAGAGCTTACTGCTCCTGCTGCTTCTGTGCCAGCTGCACCACAGCTAGACAGCTCGTCTAAGATGGCTCGCCCGGCACCGACGACGTCGGCACCGTCGATCCCGGTCCCACGAGGGCCGTAGAATCCGGTGCCTGACGGCTCCCCGGCACGCGCCGTGGTTGAGCGTATTGCTCCTGCTGCTTCCGTGCCAGCGGCACCGCAGCCAGAGAGCTCGTCTAGTCGGATCGCCCGGCGCTGACACCTACTACGGCACCGATGACGTCGTCACCGTCGATCCCGGTCCCATAAGGGCCGTAGAATCCGGTGCCTGACGGCTCCCCGGCACACGCCGTGGTTGAGCGTATTGCTCCTGCCGCTTCCGTGCCAGCGGCACCGCAGCCAGAGAGCTCGTCTAGTCGGATCGCCCGGCGCTGACGCCTGCTACGGCACCGATGACGTCGTCACCGTCGATCCCGGTCCCACAAGGGCCGTGGAATCCGGTGCCTGACGGCTCCCCGGCACGCGCCGTGGTTGAGCGTATTGCTCCTGCTGCTTCCGTGCCAGCGGCACCGCAGCCAGAGGGCTCGTCTACGTCGGATCGCCCGGCACCGACACCTGCTGCGGCACCGATGGCGTCGGCACCGTCGATCCCGGTCCCACACGGGCCGTAGAATCCGGTGCCTGACGGCTCCCCGGCACGCGCCGTGGTTGAGCGTATTGCTCCGGCTGCTTCCGTGCCAACGGCACCGCAGCCAGAGGGCTCGTCTACGTCGGATCGCCCGGCACCGACACCTGCTGCGGCACCGATGGCGTCGGCACCGTCGATCCCGGTCCCACAAGGGCCGTAGAATCCGGTGCCTGACGGCTCCCCGGCACGCGCCGTGGTTGAGCGTATTGCTCCGGCTGCTTCCGTGCCAACGGCACCGCAGCCAGAGAGCTCGTCTACGTCGGATCGCCCGGCACCGACACCTGCTGCGGCACCGATGACGTCGGCACCGTCGATCCCGGTCCCGCAAGGGCCGTAGTATCCGGTGCCTGACGGCTCCCTGGCACGCGCCGTGGTCGAGCTAATTTTCCGGCTGCTTCCGTGCCAACGGCACCGTGGCCAGAGGGCTAGTCTAAGTCGGATCGCCCGGCACCGACACCTGCTGCGGCACCGATGACGTCGGCACCGTCGATCCCGGTCCCGCAAGGGCCGTAGAATCCGGTGCCTGACGGCTCCCAGGCACGCGCCGTGGTTGAGCTCCTGTTCCGGCTGCTTCCATCGGCGCCGTCGATTCCAGTCCCACAAGGGCTATCGAATCCGGTGCCCGACGGCTCCCCGGCACGCGCCGTGGTTGAGCGTATTACTCCCGCTGCTTCAGTGCTGACGGCACCCCAGCCAGACGGCTTATATAACTCGGTTCTCCCGGCACCGGCACCTACCGAAGCTCTGATGACCTCGGTACCGTGGATCCCGGCCCCACGAGGGCCGTCGAATCCGGTGCCTGACAGCTCCCCAGTACGCACCGTGGTTGAGCCTGCTGTTCCCTGCGCGCCGGAGATGTTACCAACGGCGAGGGCTCTCAGTGCCATGACGGAGTCAGTGCTGCCTGACCCGGGCACCGCCGGTACGGGTAATACGGTCTCTTCAAGGGACTGTCCCCTGTCAGTACAGCAGAGCGGCACCGTCCATGATCACGGTCCCGCAGACGCTCCAAGTCCTGTCGGCACGCCGGACACCACTGGCAGTTCCGGTACTGTTTTCCTCGGTACTGGTCACACTCACTGCACCGGTCGGTATCCCGTTCGCCGACCCGCTATCGGCACCGTTCCGACATCTGACACCGGGGCAGGTACCTTGACTCCTGTAGCTCTTCTCCGAGCCTCGAGATCTCGGTCGACCTCCCGACACCGTTCTGGTTGCAGGTCTGGATCTCGTTCCAGGTACCGATACGCCTCCCGATGCCGGTCCCCGGTGCCGAGTTGGGCAAGGTCCGAGTGAGTCAGAGACTCGGCCCGTGCCCTCTTTTAGTACCTCCAGCATCCGTGTCACCCCATATGCGCGGATTTTATGCTCAGGACTACGATCCTGATATCATGGCCAGCGGGCGCCAGCCCCGAAGCAGAAAGAGCCTTGGCGAATGCAAGGTGTACTCTGCAGGGGCCCTGCACCTCTGGGTAGCAAAGCAACAAGCCTTGCTTAGCTGCGATAATTATAGCACCTGGGTGGAGGAGTTTCTCCCTCGAACCTCCCACCTAGAGTTCGCTGCCGTCTTGGAGGACGGGGGAAAGAATTTACCCTTTGTTGGTAAAGGCATCTTCGCGGCAGAGACAGCCCCAGACTGCGAAGCCTGCTGGACAATAGAGTCCTAATGCGTCTCAGCATGTATACGCCTGCGACCAAACGCAGGCCTTTATGGCCCCAGCCGCCATACTCTATGCCTAGCCAGAGGCAGAACTCTGGAAAACGGCAAGGCCAAGGTGGTCGCAGACAAACGTCAGGCCCCCTAAAAAGCCAAAGTCAAGGTCCCTCGCAATTACCACTGGGACCAAAGACGGACCTTCCAAGGTTCGCCGGAGGGCGGTGTACCAGTCGCAGGACGGGATCCTGATCCCGCTTTCTCCTGGCATGGCCCCAGTTACTTTTAGATCGCTGGGTCCTGAGCACGATGGAGCATAGGTACCACCTTTAAATTGCTCCAGCCCTGTCCCCCTTCAGCGGACGAAAGGGGCTAGGGGTTTTACTCCCGTTATGCCCCAGTCCCCCACTCGACCACAGGTCTCAGACCTCCCTGGTCCTGCATGGACTCAACCGGTTTGGGATAAGGTTGAAGTTCTGCATGGTATCCCTGGGAACCATTATTCCATCCTTGCCTCCGGGGGGCTACTATGCCGCCCTGGATAGGAAGGACGCGTACTTTCGCAATGCCATCTTCCCTCCGCATGGGAGATGCCTCCGCTTTATAGCCAGCGGTGAATACTCCCGGTTTACGGCCATAGTCGCCGCCTACCGTAGCTATGTCGGATATGCGTTTTTCCGTATTGGGACGATTCGCTTATCCGAGGAGACTCTGACACACAAACCACTCAGCCCGTGGGCATCGTCACGGTCTTATTCACAGATCAAGGCCTGATGATTACTTTAGAGCAATCCGCTCTGGTTCCCACGCAGAGGTTGGGCTTCCTAGGGGCTATCTTGGTCTCCTACCTAGCCGGAGCCTGCTTATCGCAACTGCGGTTTTAGGCGATGGCATCAATCATCTGAGGTCTGAAGGCTTTCCCAACGACCTCAGCTCGTTCTTGTCTCAGTCTCCTGGGCCCATGGTTGCCCGCAAGTTTGTAACCAAACGCGCCAAGCTCCGCCTCCGTCCTCTCCAAGTCCGGCCCACCTCGGCGTACCGCTTGCACAGGGAGCCAATGGTCATGGTAGTCACCGTTCCCTCGAACGCCTTAGGCTCCCTAGAGTGGTGGCTAACTCCCTCCTTGGTGTGGACAGGATGCGGTTTCATCCGCCCCAGCCCTCACTGCCCCTGACGGCGGACGCATCATCTCTCTGCTCGAGTGCTCATGGTCACCTCCGAGCTTAAGGCCTTCGGTCTTCTAGGGAGCTGGCATTCCTCATTAATGCCCCAAAAATGAGAGTAGTCCGCCTGGCATGCCAGGGGTTCCAGCGGCAGCTGCGAGGCCGTTGTATCTCGGTGTTTACAGCCAACACAATGGCCAGGTGCTTCATAAGCATTCAGGGGGGACATAGTCCTCCCCCCTTTTTTTGTCAGGAGGCCATCCATTTCCGGGTCTTTTGCATGGCCCACTCGATGGAGCTGGCGACGTCCTTTCTCCCAGGCGTTCGGAACGTCTTATCTCTTTGACTCAGCAGGTCTTTCCTGTCTTACGAGTCATCACTCTGCCCCATGTGAGGCGTCCCGCTTTCCGGAAGTGGAAATGGTTCCTCACACAGACCTGTTCGCTCACCGCGAGTGCAGGAAATGCCAGGTGTTCTGCTCCTTCCAAGGTCTCTCCTCGGAATCGATCTTGGACGCATTCCTGATGCCGTGGAACGGCCAACTGCATTATGCCTTCCCGCTGTTCCCACTGGTTCGTTACGCACTGACATACCACGTTGCTCGGCCTGTCAGCCCAGACCTCATCACTCAGGGCAATGACAGGCTTCGTCACTTGGACCTGCAGCCTCTTCGCCTCACGTACCTGAGTCGGGGTGACAGGCAGCCTTCCGCCTGGTCAACGTACCAAGCCAGGTGGAAGCGTTTCCTTTACAGCTGCAGTACGCTCGATCTTGCTCCTGCTGAGGTCTCGATCCCCTCTATTTGGCCTGCCTCTGGCCTTCAGCGGCAGGACCTGGCGGTATCAGCGCTGAGCATACTCTCAGCAGCCATCCCTACCTTCCAGCAGGCTAAGATGGACGTTCAGTGTCCCACTATGGGTTCGAGGTCCCTCAAGGGCTTGGAGCGCTTGCACCCTCGGGTGCGCCGCCCAGCCCCGCCCTGGGGCCTCAACCTAGTCTTGGCCAGACGGGTCTCTGAGATCAGAGCTCTTACGAAGGTTCCACAAAGACAAGGTGCAGTTATGACCGCACCCGGCTTTCCTCCCTAAGGTGTTTTGGCCTTTCATGTTACCCACAGCTCAACGCAATGGGCATAACCGTTGCACTCCTTGGACATCTGTGGAGTGCTCGCATTATGTTGTGCTGACAGAATCATTTCCTAAGGTGCCCCAGCTCTGCCCCGGTAGCGGGCCAAAGGGAGGGCTTGCTTGTTTTCCTCTCAGAGGATCTCATCTTGGGTGATGGCGGACATCCCCACTTGTTATGATTTGGCTCATATTTCCCCAAGCCACATCACCGTGCATTCTACCAGGGCTCAGGCTTCATCTGCCGCCTTGCTGGCTCGTGTTTCTACCCACGAGACCTGTCGCGAAGCTCCATTGGTCCTCGGTCCTTACCTTTGCTTCGCAGTATGCCTGGTTCAAGAGAGGCTGTAGCCTCTGGCTCGGCAGTTTTATTCTGCCACATTTCACTCCGACCCCACCGCCTTTGTAAGGCTTGGGATTCACCTAACTGGAATGGATATGAGCAATCACTCGAAGAAGAAAAGACGGTTACTCACCTTTGTAACTGTTGTTCTTCGAGATGTGTTGCTCATATCCATTCCGCACCCGCCCTCCTTCCCCACTGTCGGAGTAGCCGGCAAGAAGGAACTGAGGAGCGGGTGGGCCGGCAGGAGTATATATGGAGCGCCATGGTGGCGCCACTCTAGGGGGCGACCTGCCGGCCCACTGAGTTGCTAGGGTAAAAGTTTTCCGACGAATGTGCACGCGCGGCGCGTACACCTAACTGGAATGGATATGAGCAACACATCTCGAAGAACAACAGTTACAAAGGTGAGTAACCGTCTTTTCCTTTCCACACTCCCCATAATTCACCACCAGATGTCAGGGTAGAGCTCATCCTGACTCTGCTTACAGCCCTATTATTACAACAGCTACTGGAGATCTTCCTTGATCTCAGATATTAGGGACTTATATTTTTGGAGTACAGGTTCCTGGGCTCCACTGCATCCTTACTGACACCCAGAGGGTCCAGTCTATCACAAAACTTACGGTTTTGAGGCACTACTTATTACCTTCAATTTCAAGGACAGTGTGGGTGACAATGTGAGGATCTTGGTTCTTCCTACCTTATTATATATATTGTGATTGTGCCTACGATCCTCAACCAGCTTGAGTCCCCTTTGTGCTAGGTGCTGTACTGACAGTTGTTCCCCCCAAAGGGTTGTGTTTCTCTGCCACACTCAGTAAGGAAGAAACAAGGTGGATTATGAAGGGAACCCCATAGAGCAGAGGGACTGCTGTGCAATTTCAGAGGAGTTTGTCAGTGTATCATGTGATGAAGGCAAACGGTGGGTCTGGTGGAATGGGAGGACTCTACAGCATAGATCGGTAGAACTAGACTAGCCAGGAGGGTTTTGTGGTGAACATTTATTGTGTACTAAAATCCTGGAGATGCCATCATGCAAGTGTCTAAAGCCGCTGCTCCAGTTGTGTTTCATGTATTGTGTCTGCTTCATTTACCCATATTTAAAATCCAACCATAAAATTGTACTTGGAGTGGCTGTTACACATTTCCTGCTCCAAGAGCAGACTCTCGAAGCCCATGAGAAATATTCACTTGCAATTATGTTGGATTTAAAGGGGGAAAAAATCTGTCGCTTTCTACCCTTAATAATTCGCTCAAACAGCTGTAGATTAATGAAAGTGTTGCTCAAGGCATGTTTCCTGAAATAGCGTGCAGTTCGGCCTTCTGAAGTCACATTAGGTTAGGGAATGTGTTTGTGTATTTAATGCCGGGAGTACACAGTTTTACACTACAAGAACATAGGAGCTGACATACCACAGCACGCTGTATTAGTGGTCCACCTAATCTGGTATCCTGTCTGCAACAGCAGCCAATACTGCCTGCATCACAGGATGTTGTAAAACCCATATGATGCAACTAACCATGCGGTACTGCATATCACAGGAGACATGCCTTCCTGACTCCAGCTGGTGATCAGGTTCTGCCCTGAAGCCTAAGGATTGATACGCCATGGGAATTTTGTTGTTGTTGTTCCAACTACTGTGACTGCAGATGTGGTTCTGATTCATTTTAAATGTCTAACTTTTTAAAAATCTTATTAAGCTGTTTGCTTTGATCATAATCTGTGACAATGAATTCCACAGGTTGATTATAATTGTGTTAAAAGAAAATACCTTTTTAGTCTATTTTAAATGTGTTGCCTTTTAATTTAATTGGGTGAACTCGTGTGTTTATAGTATAGAGTGACTAGGATCAACAGACTGGTTAAAGAGAAAAATCACAGCCATTAAATGTAACAAAATCCTTATTCCTTTACTCCCCTTCTCCCATCTCTCCCCACCACACACCAGACAAAAAGGGACCCTATTCCTTCTCACAGCAGCATCTCTTTCAGAATGTGGGTTGCAGCCTATGAAGATTCAAAAGCCAAGGAAAAGCTGCAATCTGGCATATCCTGTATTGTGGTGAGTGGAAAAACTTCCAGGGGTTAGTTCCATGATACTGTATCCACCCAGGCACTAATATGGCCCTGTCACCGCAGTTGTTGACGGGGTGGCGCTAGTTTTTTTGCTGCCCCAAGCACGGCAGTCAGGCAGCCTTTGGTGGCTTGCCTGCGGCTGGTCTCCAGTCCCGCAGATTCAGTGGCCTGCCTACAGGAGGTCTGCCAGTCCTATGGCTTTGGCGTACCCGCTGCCAAATTGCCGCTGAATCCATGGGATTGGCAGACCTCCTGCAGGCAAGCCGCCGAATCCAAAGGCTGCCTGACTGCTGCCCTCACAGGGACCGGCAGGGTGTCCCCTGCGGCTTGCCGCCCCAGGCACGTGCTTGGAGCGCTGGTGCCTGGAGCTGCTGCTGATTGTTGATGATATTACAGCAGTGCCTGGAGGCCTGGATCAGGGCTCTGTTGTGCTAGGCATTGTATAAAGACATGGTTCCCTGTCCTGAGGAGCTTACAATGTAAGAGCAGTGTCTGAGCACCTTACGGCATCCCCACGAGGTAGGTAAGTAGTGTTATCCCCAGTTTCCAGATGGGGAGTTGAGGCACATAGATTAAGCAGCCTGCTTCATGTCACACAGGAAGTCTGTGGTAAGCCCAGATCTCTGGAGTGTTCCCATCCAGTGCCTTAATCACAAGAGACCCTCCTTCCTCTCTGAAGCAAGCCAGATCTTCTTAGGGATCCAGACATCTGTGCTGCAGCTGCTAGCATGTTTTAGATTAGCCAGGTTGACTCTGATCTTGTGTTGCTAAACTGCTACTTGCGTGTACATAAATCCTTCCTTCAGTTGTTACACAAGGGAGGCTTGCTATTGGAGGTGTACATCTGACCTTTGCCAGTACAGTTTGTGGTCTCATGGTCTAGTCCAGAGCTAGTGGTTTATGACCAGTAGCTGCTTTTTCCCACTACCCGGATCTGTCTAATCCAACATGTTTACTCCAGGGACCAGATGTCTACAGTGCCTATTGTGACATATCTAAGCTAAGGCAGGAATTCATTTCAGCATGCTACCACCTGCATCCCACAAGATCATTCCCAACTCAGAGCAGAGGAAGGGGTAGTGCTAATGAATAGGAGGCCGCAATAAACTTGAGGTGGCTTTGGTTGCAGCAATCTGAGCAGGAAGAGTGTCATGCCAATCATTCTCAAATGGGTAGGACCCACCCTGATCTTTGCTCTGACAAGAGTTCATGAGCTTCTTGATGGCAGCTGAGGTCCAGAAGTAGGATCCCTCATCAGAAGTGGTATAAGGATAAATCTAGGAAGAGATCTCCTTGACCTGTGATGTACGTGTGCATGCCTAGCAAAGGGGATGACAAACTTATCCAAAAGTTCTTGCTGCCAATCATTTCCACTATGTAGAACAAAGATCTACTCCTGCCTCAGGCTGATAAGAAACCCTGCTGCTCCAGCTTCAGTGTGGAAACTTCTGCAGTACTGCCTCTGAATACTGAGTAATGAGAAACCAGCTAATCTATTCAAATACTGCTTCCCTGCAATAACAGCACACTTTTCTTCACAGAAGCTCACTTGATTGAGATTTTCCCACTGATGTCTAGCCTGGTTTCTCTGTCTCAGACAAATAAAAGAGCCATTCACTGAGTTGTGATAGCCAAGATTCAGAGTGACCTGGTAAATGAAATGACTAAAGATGGTCAGAAAATGTTTGTTTTTTCCAACAGAACATGTCAGTTAAATTGGGGGCGAGGACGTGTTTTTTGTCTAAATTTTCCACAGCAGTCTCCCGCTTTCTGTTGAAAAACCAAGAATCAAAAATTTACAGCCAAAAACTGAAAAGAGCTTTTGGCTAAAAATGTTGTCTTTCTGTGCTAGCTGATTGAAACAGCTCTCAGCTGTGCAGTTCATGCCCTAGCATGAAGCAGCAGGCTTCGTTCCAGTGTGATTGCCTTAGAGGTTCAGAAAGGTCACCAAACTCTTAATCGCCACAAAACCCCTGGACCCAAACATGAAACAACAAGAATCTACTTTGGAGGGGCTTTGAACTCGTGTGTTGGGTCATCACCTTGGTAAAAAAACAAAACTGGCTCTTCATCCTGAATATTGACAAATCAGTATCTTCAGAATCTCTGAGGGAACTTAGGGTAGCCTAGTTTCAGGAAGTTCCATTGAGATAATCTCCAGTATATACCGCAGTTCAAAATGGTGAGTGGGGGAGGGGAGAGAAATTTCTCTTGTACTGCACTATATAAAAGTGGGGGAAATCTAATTAATTTCTCTAGGTATCTCCACTTCATTGGGATTTCTTGGTATGAAAACTCCAGCAATTCTCATTAACAAGCTTTTCATCAGCATGTCCCTTGGTGGTGATTAACCCTTTCAGGGATGCTGGAATCTGCAGATGTTCTGGTAGCTGTTTCCTCTGTAATGTCCATTCTGATGAACATTCAGAAGCACCAGAGAGGATCTTCTAAAATCCCACAGCTTACAGTGTGTGTCCTATGCATTGGGTTCCTGTGAAAAAGAACCTCCCTTCCTGCAGGAGAAATTGAATGACTGTTAGCCAAGATGGTCAAAGATGTAACTCAGTGTGTAGGGTGACCCTAAACCTCTGTCTGCCAGAAACCAGGAAGGGAAGAGAGGCATGGATCTCTCCAAAATTGCCCTGCTCTGTACATTCCTCCTGAAGCTCTTGTACTAGCCACTCTTGGAGACAGTCTACTGGACTAGATGGCCGTTGGTCTGACCCAGTATGGCAGTTCTTATAGTTTTAATTTGAAGGCTATAGAGTGGGTCTATTTGAATGGGAGTAGCACATTTCTGGGTGTCATGTTGTCCAATCCTGAATAAGTTAGAGGACAGACTAACTTTAGTCTCTCTGATTGGAATCACTTTCCTCCTTCCGTGTCTGAATGGTGAAATGGTGCAGCCTTTTATAGGGCTGGAAATGCATTTAATAACTAAAAGAATTTTCCTTAAAACTGCTAATACAAAAACATGGCAGAGTATATGTGTGATGTAGTGAGTGTGGCGTGGATAAGAGACACTGAGTGTGTGTAATGCATGTGTGGGAAAGCAGAGGGTGGCTGAAAATATTTTGTCAGAACATTTTTCCAAAGAAAAATGGCTTTTCAACCAAAACAAAAAAATTCATGAAAAACCAGGAGCTAAAAGTTAAATTTGAAAGTTGAAAATTTTCAGTTTAAAAAATAATTGTATGTATCAAGTTTCCAAAATTGTGTTAGTTTCCAGTTTTTCCATTGAATCCCCCCCCAGCCCTCCCCAAAAAGTGCAGGAAATTTGTGCCTCAGTTTCCCTATCTACAGAATAGAGATAAGATATGTCCCTTTCTCCCAAAGTGCTATATCCTGAGACATTGCAATGATGAAAACCAGAGTAAACCTTGTAAGCAAGCAAGCAAACAAACAGAAATTGGGGTATGTGTTGGTTTTTAATTCACTGGGCAATATTATGGCAGAGTGTTGCATCTCAGTAATATTGGTATCTGTTTTAGGGCCTGATCCTGTGAAATGCAGAGCACTTTCATCTACCTTTGAAGTCAGATCAGAGCTGCAGGTGCTCAGTGCCTCTTCAAAGCTAGGCCATAAATCTTTAACATCTGGTTGTCTTGAGCTAATGTTTGCTTCAGCGTCTAGTCTAAGAGGAATAACTCCTGCACAAAATGATGGTTAAAAAAAAAAAAGCAAGGAATTTAGTCAGAGCTATACACAAATCAGACTGTTTCCTTCTTTGAGACAGCAGCAGCAACATAATTTCCCATCCTCACAGTTTGCAACAAGCCCATTAGTTCTAATGTTGCTCAGCTGCTGTGGACAGCATGCAGAATGGCAGCTTGTTCTCTGGAAGACCAATCCATCACCATCCCTCAGAAGAGTTCCCACACCGAGCATCCTGTCCTGCTTCGATAATCGCCATTCATTGACACTAATGCTCCTGCCGAGGGCCTCTTCCATACAGCCTCGTCTATGGTCTGGCAGCAAACCTGAAAGTTTCACTCCTACATGTCAGGCAGGAATATCAGAAAAACATCTGCTGCCTTTCAGTTCCCTGACCTAAAATCTCCCAACTTGAGCAGACTTTGAAAGCATGGCATAGGGACCATATCATTTATCCCTTGAGTCAGCTGGCATTGTGCATCAATGCACTTGAAAGTTCTGGTTCTTAACAACCCAATTTCTAAGTCTTCCAGGGCTGACACCGTCCTATTACTCTGAGCTTGTTGCACTGTGTATTTTGGCCAGGGCTCTGAACTCATCTAGCCCAGGCCTTGCTCTTAGTTTGAAGGGCCAGAATTAGTAGGTCCATGGACTATTGGGGTAGCTGTTGCTCCCTCTGACAACTTCTTCCAACCTCCCTGACTTACTGGTTATAAAGAGTCAGTCTGAAGAGATTTGGATGAAGCCAAAGCCGTGAAACAGTTTTTCAGCCCCTCCCCTCTACATATCTGACTCCTGTCCATGTAATAACACCACTTGATGTAAGTGGCATTTTGGATTGTTTCTGGAGTTTGGGAAGGGGGTAGATGCACCCAAACATAGCTATTTATATATAAAGAGAGTCGGGGATCTTAGACCATCTCCCTCTGCCCCTCCTGTAGTTGAAGTGGCGCCCAGCTGCCTGCGTTGGGGTCTCTGCATAACCACCAAGGTTTAAAAACAGCCCCCCTTTCCCCCCTCCACACACAAAGAACAGCCACTCAAATAAGGTGGAGGTCACTAGGCTACCAACTGCTGGAGCATTTTGTTTGCATTCAGGTGAATGTGAGCACAGAAAAAGTAGGAATTTATAAACATTAGCTACCAATCCCGACCCCCGTGTGAGGGAGGGAGTAATCATCCCCATTTAAAAATGGCAGGAAATGAAGGCAGGCTGGTTCAGTGACTTGACTAAGGTTGCTAAGGGAGTTGGTGTTAGACTAACGTGAATCCCTTGCATAATCTATTAGACCAGGCAGCCCCCTAAGATACTACACTGTGCCTCTCCTGTTCAGATGCCACAGTATCTGTTCACTAGAGGAGACAGTCAGTCAGTAAGCAGCTCTGGGGCCATCAATGACAGCTAATCGCCTCAGTGCAAAACTGCTCTGAGTACACTTCCAGAACTGAGAAGTGATGGGCATGGGATTCAAAGGTCAAAAGCAATCCTGAGTGATCAGTTTACATTTTCAAGGCCAGAGAGCTCTAGAAATTTCTGTGCTCATTGTTTAAAAGAACAGGCCAAGAACATAAGAACATAAGAACGGCCCTACTGGATCAGACCAAAGGTCTATCTAGCCAGTATCCTGTCTTCCAACAGTGTCCAGTGCCAGGTGCCCCAGACGTAATGAATAGAACAGGTAATCATCAAGTGATCCATCCCCTGTCGCTCATTCCCAGCTTCTGGCAGGAATGGTCTAAATGATGGGGTCTAAATGAGGCTAGGGACACCATTCCTGCCCATCCTGGCTAATAACCATGGATGGACCTTTCCTCCATGAATCTAGTTCTTTTTTGAAACTTGTTATAGTCTTGGCCTTCACAACATCCTCTGGCAAGGAGTTCCACAGGTTGACTGTGCATTGTGTGAAGAAATACTTCCTTTTATTTGTTTTAAACCTGCTGCCTATTAATTTCATCTGGTGACCCCTAGTTCTTGTGTTACAAGAAGTCGTAAACAGCACTTTCTTATCTAGTATCAGGAGGCAGCCATGGTAGTCTGTATCCACAAAAACAACAAGGAGTCCAGTGGCACCTTAAAGATTAATGGATTTATTTGGGCATAAGCTTTTGTGGGTTGCAGCTGAAGAAGTGAGGTTTTTTACCCACGAAAGCTTATGCCCAAATAAATCTATTAGTCTTTAAGGTGCCACCAAACTCCTTGTTACTTTCTTATCTATTTTCTCTACACTAGTCATAATTTTATAGACCTCAATCATATCCCCCCTAAGCTGTCTCTTTTCCAAGCTGAAAAGTCCCAGTTTTATTAATCTCTCCTTATACAGAAGCTGTTCCATATCCCTCATCATTTTTGTTGCCCTTTTCTGAATCATTTCCAATTCCAATATATCTTTTTTGAGATGGGGCGACCACATCTGCACACAGTATACAAGATGTGGGCGTAACATGGATTTATATAGAGGCAACATGGTATTTTCTGTCCTATTATTTATCCTTTTCTTAATTATTCCCAGCATTCTGTTCTCTTTTTTGACTGCCGCTGCACATTGAGAGGATGTTTTCAGAGAACTGTCCACAGTGACTCCAAGATTTCTTTCTTGAGGGGTAACAGCTCATTTAGACCCCATCATTTTATATGTATAGTTGGGACTTTCTGAGAAGAGGGATAATTCCTAATGTGCACATACCTGTATTTAAATTCTTGCCCTTGATGAAAATCAGCTGAGATAAGAAATTGCACACTTGCATTTTAGCCACAGAGTGGTGTCTTTACTCCACAAATCACTCACCTGGCTATCATTAGCATGGAGCAGAAGAATTACTCTCTTAAAAAATATGCCCTCATTGTCTTGCTTTGCAGTTGCCTCATCCCTAGGCAGACAAAATGAGATTGAGCTGTCAGCAATTTAATGTTTGTCTGTACCCACTGCTGGAAAGGGGAAAAAATGTTATTTCCATGGTATAATTAACATGTTAAATTTAAAATATTTAAAATGTGGAAAAAAATAAGTGGGACTGGGGCTAGAGCAAAGTGTACATCTTCTTTTAAGAATGTCTGTAAAGGGCAGATTTGGTTTGAGGAGTGAAGTTTGTGCTCCATACATCCTCTTTTAATTATATCCGCCACCACAGGCACCGTCTCCACCACTCTGATCCAGTGTGGTCTTCACACTGTGAAGATCAAAGCTTAGAATTAGCACCTAGGCCCTGATTCTGCTCCCACTGAAGTCAATCGGGGCTGCAGGAAGCCAGTGGGAGCCGTGATAGGCCGAACCCGCAGATGTGGCAGGTAAACAAACCGGCCCGGCCTGCCAGGGGCTTTCCCTGCACAAGCAGTGGCTCTAGTTTGAGAACCACTGGTCTAGTGGATCAGACAAAAGACTTGACATAAGGACACTTGGTTTCTCTTCTGTGCTGTGCTACTCACTCTGAGTGTGGCCATAGTCACTGAACCTCTCTGTCCCCCACTTTCTTCATCTGAAAAACAGGAACTGCAATACTTCTCTACCTGCCATGTGAGGCTATGTTTGTTCACGTTTCCCAGGTGCTTTGAGATCCATCTGCAGGCGGTGCTTTAGAAACAGATGAATAACAACAGTAGACAGATGAGAACTGACAGGGTTAAAGCAGATTGGAACAGGAAGGGGAACAGTATCAGAGGATACAGTGTTTACTCAAAGCAGGGAGGAGAGAGGGCAGTCTACCTCTGCTTTCAGCGGAGGAGAGGAAATGAAATGTAGTTGCCATTTGCTTCTCTGCAAGTGCCATGCTGAGGAAACTATTTCTTGTTTCATGTTGTTTTCTTTCTTGATTTTTTTTTAATTTTAAAGCTCCTCTCTTAGTTTTGCTGTGAAAGATCCTTGATTCACTTCATTCCCCCCTCACTACTTCCTTTCTCTCTCTCTCTCACAGACACACACACTTGCTTACATACACACACAATTCCAGTTGTGCAGAGATACTCTCATTAATAAAAAACCTGTTCTTCTGCAGTCTAGTATCAGAGCCAGTGATCTGCATGCTGTGCGTATGGTGATGAAGGCAAGTGTGAATTGCCCAGATAACATGGCTTTGACATCCTTTCATTAGAGTGCATGCAGTATATAAAACTATAAAGAGATCATCAGGGCAGTAATGTCATAAAAGATTTTGGGCTGCCACTGTAATAGTATCAAATCTGAATATGTGTGTTTTATATTTGTGCTGGCTTTGGTGCACTGAAGCTGTGATTGCAAGGAATACAAAGCAAGGAAAGTAAGTTTGAGAACAGTCTGGGGAGACTGAACATCAGTAATGTCTGTTAGTATCCATGGCCTCCTTATAAGAGACAGAAAACTCTCTGGGGCTGGGGGAGCAAAGATATTTAATCCATAGCCCACAATGAAATTGCACCCCACATCTGCAATTTGGATCTTGTTTTAGTAACCCCACACCTTGGTTATCTAGTGACTTGTCTGCTGCAATGGGCCATATCTTAGAGTAACCTTGAAAGCCATCAGAATCTCCACCTAGTGCAGAATGGGCCTTCCTAGTCCAGTGGGCCTGCTAGAGCACCTGACAACTATGTTCTCTTCCCTGCACCTGCTGTGTGTAGACCTCTGGCTGAAATTCCAAATGCCAATCAGTAATTAGTTAGTAAGATCATTGGAATAAAGACTTTCTCTCTCTCTCTCTCTCTCTCTCTCTCTCTCTCTCTCTCTCTTTTGGTCTACCCTTTGGGACTGGTAGGGATCTAATTTAAGACATGTCAAATGCACACAGATACTTAGATTGTAAACTCTTTGAGGTTGGGACCATCTTTTTATTCTGTGTTTGTACAGCACCTTGCAGCCTGGGGTCCTACTCCGTGACTGGGGCTCCTAGGCAATACGATAATACAGCTAAGACATAATAATAATAGTCATATAGTGGCAGTAGCGTGATTAATGCAAGCAATGATATTTGCAACTTGAGCATTACTGACTTGAACTTCCAAACCTATTGAGGTTTTGTTCAGAACAGTTCCCAACCTTTTGGCTGCTTTTCCAAACTGTCACCATCTCTTGGTTTGGCAAAACTGGGTGAGAATGTCATGAGAATGGGCTTTCTGGGATGATTTTGGATACTCTTTGCTTCGAGTACCACCAAGAAATCCACCTTGTGGGACAGCAGTCACCACTCAATTGTCAGCATTTGCCAAGTTCCTGCATAGTCACCAGTTGCTTGCTGTTTTATGTGGGGAAGGGAGCCAGCATCTGTCTTTGATTCCATTGTGCAAAAAGTAGGCAAATGCTTATTTTTGCCAGTAACAACCACTGTGTTTTTTGTGCCTCCAATGTGCACTGGAATCAGTAAGAGGGAGAATGGGGAAAAAAGTACTTTTAAGCCCAAATATGTTAAACTGTCATGAACTTTCCAAAAGATTCTGTTTTGTTTACATAGGACACAGAAGTGGAAGGGATCTCTGGGGTCATCAGGTCTTGTCGGCTACCCTGTTACATAATCCCATTCATAAACATATCAAGCGGCATCTTAAAACTAGTTAGGTGTTTGCCCTCCTTACTGCTATCGGAGGCTGTGTTTTCCCCTCCTTTCTGGCTCTGCTTTCTGTGAATATTCTAGCAAATAAGTTTACATGTGAAATTCATATAAATGATCAATTACAAATCATTCACTCAGCTCTGTGGAATATACAATGGGATACGAACTGTGAAAGCATTCTAGTGTATAGATGGGAATAACTAAATATAAATACCAATAGGTGGGTTGTCTTCTCCATTCTGGTTTCCCTGTCTCTACCATCTGACTAGAGCTAGGCTGAATTTCAGGTTATAAATTCAGAATTTGGATAAGAATTTGCAAATTTGAATCTGTCTAGCTCATCTATCTCGATATTCTGGTGTCCCTACTGAAATCAGGTAGTTAGGATAGAATCAATTCAGGCAGGTTGAATTCAATGAAGAGAAAAACAGGTGAAAATGAAAAATTGTAGGAGTCTTATATCTGTAATGAAATTCTCCCTCCTTGTTTGTTGCCATTGCTGGTTCTTATGGCTTCGTAAACTGGATTTTTAGAATATCGCTGTTCAAAGAGAGCCCTCCTTTAATAGCTTCAGGTACTATCACCAGGAACCAGCCTGCCAGGCCTCTCATCAAAGCTGGATATGAAAAACAGCTATTGAGTTATCTACTCCTGCCCCATCCAAGCAGAGCAGGATTGTTTTTTTACTTTATCTTTGTTTAATGCTTTGTCAAGCCTTTTCTGCAGTTCTTCTGCCTTCAGTCAGGGAAGCAAAGGAGGAATTTAGTTGCAGAACAAGGTGGCATTTTCATTGACCGAGTTAAGGAGGCAAAATGTGTATTGCTGTCCAGGAGATGTTAAGAAGTAGGCTGGCTGAGGCCTGAGCTTACTGATCAGAGAAAGCTTTCAAAGGCTTAAACCACTGAGTGATGTCTTGGCCACTCACCTCATATTTAAGACTCTCTCTCGCGCGCGCACTCTTTAAATCATCTTCCTTTTACAATTTCCATGTGAAATTATTACTGGTGAAAGGTGCCAGATTATAGATATCCTAATAGCAGCCGAGAATAAAAATTTCCTTTGCACCGGAAAGACTCCTCTCATCTCTGGGTAGGTCTATCCTGAGATTGTATGTGTTTGAGAGAATAAACGGTGCCACATAGGAAGCATTTGGGTCCATTTCTTAACACAGTAGCTGGAATGTTTCTGTTAATTTTCTCAGTGCACTATAAATATTAATGTACCTTAGGTCTTGCTAAACTACATTGTAAATATGTCAAGTATCTTTTTCTAATTTTTGTGTCTATGCAGAAGTTTGTTTGTTTTGCATTTAATAAATATTCAATAAAGCGTTTGAATTTAAGGGGCAGGATTGATTGCCCTAGAGAGGGGCATTCTCTACTTCTCTACTAAGCAGATACCACATGGGCAGTGGTAGTGTAAGTTCTCCCAGTGCTGCCCCATTGTGATGCCTTTCCCCTTATTTGGAAGAACCCTCTTCGAAATAATAATTTGCACTTGTATAATGCCTTTCGTCTGGGCTTCATAAGTGTTTTCAAACAGATGCCATTATTATCAGTGAGCAACTGAGGCACGTGACATTTAAGTGACTGGCCCAAAAGTCACACAGTACAGCTAGGAATAGAATCTGTGCTTGTGACTCCCAGCCCCTTGTGCTAACTTCTGGTGAGGGAAAAGGAGGACAATCTTGTAATTAAGGCACTGGTCTGAGACACTGGTGACCTGACTTCAGTTCCCTTGGAAAAGTCGCTTAATCTCTCTTTTGCCTCAGTTTCCCATCTGTGAAATACAGATCATACTCTCCTATCTCACAGGTGTAACATTTAGATAATCCCTTCAATGTTTGTGAGGGACACCTAAGAACCAAGATCTACAAATTCATCCTGCTACTTCCTTTTGGGATAACTGGTTAGTTAATTTGCTGTTGAATTCATTTCCTGGTCTCTCTGCTGAGATTTCCAACATGGGGGAGCTGCTAATGCTCATTTTGATATTGGCATCTGTGATATGGACTCCCCTTCCCTAATAAGTAGGGAGCACATCTACTCCTGATATTGAAGTCAACATTAGCTGCAGGGCTAAATTCTCTATCTGCCTCTTGGACAATGTCCCCTCATGCAGAATTCATTTGACTTGGAAAGCCTCTATTTTAGCCACACAGGCCTGCAGGTTTGTTTCTGATGGCCCCTACTGGTGCCAGAGTTAATGCAGTGAGAGTCACTCTGTCCCAGGATGTGAGGAGAGGTTAACGAGGAGCAGATTTATAGGTGCTCAGTTTTGCTCTTGAGAATCTGGAAATGGCTTTGCACCATTTCAATAGGTAATTGGCTTGACAGTCTGGAAGGGGCTCTGCTCGTTCTTCCATGAATACAGGAGAGATCGAGTGTGGCTGCATAGAAACACACTGAGGGCGAAGCTGAGTCAGCCAGTCAGTCATTGTTTAAATTGAGTATAAGCTGATGACCTGCAGTTAACATTGATGAGCACTGACTTACTACTCCAGCTCACTGCAGACTCAGACCCAACCTCTTGCTAGCAGTACAGAGCCTGCCTGCCCCATGGCGAGGTACAAAAGTAAAAGATGCAGATGATATATATTTATATATTGCTTCTCTGTACAGTACATTACACATGCACATAACTGCCTAGTTCTGATTCATACTATTGCCAGAAACTTCTATAAAAATACAACCTTCTCCTTAATATATACTTTACTATTGATTCTATATTTATGATGATACTAATATATATTTGTGTATTATATTGCCCTTAAAGATTTTGGAGACAGGTGTCTTACAAATGCTTAGATAGCTTATTTTATTGAGTTTATTGTGTAAATATAATAATGATTGCAGAAAAAAGGAAATGCACTAAATTGAACTTAGCATGGGTTGCACTGTGTGAGCTTGACTATCTGGGAGGGCTTTTTTAAAATATGGATCTCATAAAAACTCCCCACATTTCAAGATATCTTTACACATTTAGAGTTTTTTAAAATATTTTTTCCATCTTTGATATTTCCCAAATTTTGTTATACCTACACGTTGCGTGAGGATTTTTTTCTTCCAGTGATTTGCAGCAGAACCGCTAGCTGCTACTGATGTGGGATATCGGTTCTTTATGTATCAAATATTGTTGATTTTTTTTCCAATGGAATTTCCTTGTCTCGCCCAAATTTAGCTTTCTGTTGTACAACTGTGTGTCAATTTCTGGGGTAGATTCCAATTACATTTACACCCACCCATGTCTATCTAGAGTTACTTTAGATTTGCACTGGTGTAACTGATCAGAGTCTGGCCGTGTGTGTGTGTCTGTATGAGAGAGAGAGCGAGATTACATATATTATAATTTTGCTCTTTGTAGCTTACAAAGATGCATGTGTTACCAAGCAAAAGCCTGAAAATTTCTCCCAAAGGCTTTGGTTTATAAGACTGCAGCAGAATTGTCTGCTTGTTTTATTCCAATAGAGTTAGTTAGTTATTTGTAATTTGTTACCGATCCACATGCTGTTTGAGGGAATTGCTTAGTAAAGCTGTTAACTGGTCTGCTTTGTTCTCTGCAGACCCCTTTTCCTCTCTTGCTCTTTCTTTTTGATAATGAATTGGGGTTTCTCCTTTCTTTTAAGACTGACTTTTCAGGCGATACATGACAGTAAATCCATGAGTGCGGGAGAGCTGAGGCCTTGCAGACTCGCCTGCAGGGGAGGGTTCTGCTACCACTGCACTCGGCTCGTCGAGAGAAAGGGCGTTTTGAGAGGAGTTGCTGGCATGAATGAAGTCCTGCTCTGATTCCTCTTGACAGCTCGGATCACATCCAGAAGGGTTTTTGAACAGGAGTATGTCTTTGCCATTGACTCACGTTTGCTGGCTGTGTTGTGAAGAATGAAGCTTTCCAGGACACTAAATACTCATTTGAAAAAAGCACCATCTTATAGCTATGTGTCCTGTTATAAAGACTGAGCCTAGTCATTTGCAAAGGACAAGACTCTTTATTAGGTTGACGGCAAATGAGGGCTCAGGCATAGTCAGTACTGGGACGGAAGACCTCTCAAGGAAAGCCCTGCTACAGGAAGGGGCGTAGTAACCCAACGGGTGGAGCTCTGCTCTGTGCTTTAGTGAGCTAATGCCCTGGTATGGTGCTGGGGAGCAGTGTCCTGGTGACGGTGCCTTCTTCCGGGTTAACCTTTAACCAAGGATCTTTTGACAATTTGTAATTATTAAATATCCCAGGGTACCTTTCACAGGAATAGAGGTGCTAGCTGTGGTGCCGTGGCTCGATTTTAAGTCTATATTTTGCCTGGCTAAAACTTCTCTTTGCCTTTTCCTCTGGATGCAATATTCTTCTTCATTTCCTGTCCTAAAGCAGTATGTAGCACTCTTGTACACTGTTACAGAGCTGCCATTTATCACCCCAGAGGCAACACTGGACAATAGCAACACCTGACACTGATAAATATGGAATATGCTCTGTCTTGCCTCCCCAAGTCTTGCCTCCCCAATGGGCAGAGCCAGCTCCAGCTTTTTTGCTGCCCCAAGCAGCGAAGGCAAAAAAAAAGAAAAAAAAAGAAAAACCTGACTGAGAGGAAGTGAAGGACCTGCCACCGAATTGCCGCCGAAGACTGAAGCGGAGGAATTGAGGTGCTGATGAAGACTGAACCAGAGCGATTGACATGCCTGTGCCAAAGAGGAATACAGGAACTGAAGGACTTGCTGCTAGAGAACCGGTTGTGCCTCCCCAATAATGGATGGAGTGCCGCCCCTTTCTATTGGCCGCCCCAGGCACCTGCTTCCTTTGCTGGTGCCTGGAGCTGGCCCTGCCAGTGGGGGAGGGAAAGTGCAAGGTGATGAGTCACTCCTGTGCTGGGCTCCAGCCAATCCGTAAGCCAGGGCAAGTATATAAGCCCCACAGAAAGAACAGCAGCTCAGTCTGCTCAATGTCACTCCAGGACTTGGAACTTTCTCCTGCCTGATGGTGGCAATAGACTCCCCAAGCTATAGCCTGCTCCAGCGCTGTTCTCACTCCAGTCCTGTTCCAGTCTTGCTCCAATCCAGCTCTGGACTCTTGATTCTGGCTCTGGCCCCTGACTCTGATCACTAGGCTCAGCCATCCCCATCATGGTTTCTGACAGAAAGGAGTGAATGAAAAAACAGAACTGTTTGATAGGAGAAAACGAGAAGCCCCATATCTCCCATGAGTTCCCATATCCCCTTGGGAACCTGCCCCATTTGAAACAGTTACAGATTCATATGTGAGGGCTGAACAATCTGTGAAGAAGAAACTGGGGGGATTGCTATATGTTCTCATTGTGTTGCATGTGTATGGCAAGTACGTGTGGGAATCAAGGGGGCAGGACTGGGCTGGTTTCCTTGTGAATGCGGGACATGGTGCTCCCAAACACAGTTACCTGACAATGATATGGCCTTAGTGATTTCAAAACTAGCATAGTCTGTGCACTACTGTTCCCTTAGATGTGATGCCAAAGATAGTGGCCCACAGCTAAACTCAGCTGCACTGAGGGGAATTACCAGGCCCCTAAATGTCAGATTTGCATAACATCACATGTGTGACCATGTGCCATGTTTGCACATTGATTACTGCCATTGTGTGTGCAGTGGCTGTAGCTGTGTGTGTGCGCAAATGAGTCACAATTTTACACACCTGCAATTGTGAAAAATCTGACCGTGGCTGCCTTTGCCCAGGCTGATGGGAACAGGATTGCTTTATGGAACTGCAGCCAGTTGGTCTGCAAAAAAGGAAGAAAAAACTTTTCAGCATGTAGAATTTATTGTTGAATGGATGCCATAGACCCAACGTGCATATGGGCCTGTCTCTCCTTCCAGATGAGCAGCTCTGCCAGGATTTCTGAATATGGACAAAGTCGATGTTGTAGGCATGTGGCTCATACTGAAATTTGCAGCTGGATTTAGATTGTTTTTTAAATAGTAGCTTGTTAATTATCTCAAAAATAAATCTATGTTTATTCTCCTAAATATAGCAAATCCGTAAATGCTTTTGTGTTTGAATAAATCTCAGTTTGGTGACCTGCAATCTATAGGCAAAGGCATAAACAAAATCATTTTCTCTTTCTCATGGGAACCAGATGGTTTAGTTTAATCTCTGTAACTTTTTCCAAATGCAATCCTTTTGAAGACGTTCAGTAAGAAACTCATTTCAGGAATTTGGGGATAGAAAGACAACAGAGATTGAGCTACATAACTGAGCAAATGCAGGAGAGAAGACGTGGGAGTGGGAGGGGCAAAAAATTTGAATCAAGTAATTTATTCCATAAATTTAACTTCCTCTTTTCTCTGTGAAAAAATTGCAAAATTCCCATATTTATTCAGCACTCAAATGTATTAGCAAACTTTTACAGCCTGTAATTCCTTATCTGCAACTTGTTCCTTACAACTATTTGCAGTTCGTGCTGTGTTGACTAGTTAAGTAAGTCACATGGCATTGATTCTGTTCCCTGTTTGGACAATTTATGTATCTACTATCCACAGCCTAATTTTTTAATACCCTATCTGAGTATAATGTTTGCAAAGGGCTAGTTTGTAGTTTGGAAGTTGTGGCCTGCAAATATTTGCACACTTGAGCATAAAATTTGCTTTTCCTGAGTATTCACACTTGTAAAGCTCTTTCAGTAGAATACTTGAGGAAAGGATGCACTGGAATAGGCTCCCAATGGAGGTTGTAGAATTCCCATTGTTGGAGGTTTTTAACCACAAACCTGTCAGGGATGATCTGGGTATACTTGGTCCTGCCTCAACACACAGGAGGCTGGACTAGATGGCTTCTCAAAGTATCTTCCAGCTCTATGTTTTTATGATTCTATGAAAGGCGTGCCAACGTACGCTCATAAAATATAAGCCACAGTGCCTGGCTGCACTTGGTTCATTGGTGCTACAAAAAATAGTTGAGGTTTGAGAAGAGATTGGGAGGAAGAAAGGAGTGGCCTATGTGACAGTAAATACAAGTCCCAAGCATACAGAGGAGGAAGGAAGGTAAGTGGGAGGAATGATGAGGAGAGAGACTTGTGGAGACAGAGGGCTTATCTTCACGTACAGTGCTACAGTAGCGCAGCTGCACCAGTGCAGTGCTTTAGTGAAGATGCTCCTCTGCCAACGGGGAGCTTCTCCATTGGGCCTAGTTAATCCACTTCCTCAAGAGGTGGTAGCTTTGTCGACAGGAGAAGCTCTCCCGTCAACATAGCACTGTCTACACAGGGGGTTTGGTTGGTATAACTATGTTGCTCAACAGTGGATTTTTCACACCCCTGAGGGATGTATATACTGGTACAGGACTGTAGTATAGGCCTGGCCTGGCTGAGAACATAGGAGGAAATGAGGACAGAGGGAGAAGGTGGAGGTGGAGTTGTCAATAGCTCTGAAAGTGAGGAGCAGAAGCTTGGAGTGAGGCTTTCAAGAGCACTCAATGTTGGCCTAACTCCATTGCCATGGAAGTCAATATGAAAACTCCCTCTGACCTCAGTGGTTAGGCCCATGCTGAGCACATTTGTCAATCCCAGGCTTAATCCTAGTGGACGGATTCAAGAAGAGGAGCAAAGCTCTCTGACTTTCAGGAGCGGACTGTGATCTGTGTCCTCCGTATACTGCATTGTTACCAGCACAGATGGCCCCTTGAAGGGAACTGAGTGTTGCCCTTACATGCGACTGACAAGCTGCCTCCCAGAGGGTGAGAGAAAACATCACTAAACAGGTCAGTTGGGGAAAGTGTTTTAGGGAGGATCCTGGAGGAGACCGTGGTCAGGGAAGGGGCCTGGAAGGGGAATTGGCACACCAGTTAGGTGAAACTCCTGGCGAGGGATATCTGCTGTGTAGGCAGTAGGAGAAGCCTCAGAGGCAGAGGCCTTAGGAGGGACTATATGACAGGGCCTGGTTTACATGTTTTAACTGATGTTTAAACTGTTTGGGTGTGAATAATAAATACATCCCTGGGAAAAGGGAAGGAAATACTGGTGCTGGTGGAACTTCATTGATACAGATGGCTTCAGTGTATGAGAGTGTGGAGACTGAGATAGAGACTGCGTCCAGTTGTGTAGGAGAAACCTTGTTACATGGATAGCCTGACATAAATGGGCCAGAGTTGACTCCATTGTTGAGCAAGTTGCCCCCAAGGGGGAGGCAGAATGAAAGGACAACAGTGTGTCCTCTTGTGTTTTTCATAGACTCTAGGACTGGAAGGGACCTCGAGAGGTCATCGAGTCCACTCCCCTGCCCTCATGGCAGGACCAAATGCTGTCTAGACCATCCCTGATAGACATTTATCTAACCTACTCTTAAATATCTCTGGAGATGGAGATTCCACAACCTCCCTAGGCAATTTATTCCAGTGTTTAACTATCCTGACAATCAGTAACTTTTTCCTAATGTCCAACCTAAATCTCCCTTGCTGCAGTTTAAGCCCATTGCTTCTTGTTCTATCATTAGAGGCTAAGGTGAACAAGTTTTCTCCATCCTCCTGATGACATCCTTTTAGATACCTGAAAACTGCTATCATGTCCCCTCTCAGTCTTCTCTTTTCCAAACTAAATAAACCAATTCTTTCAGCTTTCCTTCATAGGTCATGTTCTCAAGACCTTTAATCATTCTTGTTGCTCTTCTCTGGACCCTCTCCAATTTCTCCACATCTTTCTTGAAATGCGGTGCCCAGAACTGGACACAATACTCCAGTTGAGGCCTAACCAGCGCAGAGTAAAGTGGAAGAATGACTTCTCGTGTCTTGTTTACAACACACCTGTTAATGTATCCCAGAATCACATTTGCTTTTTTTGCAACAGTATCACACTGTTGATTCATATTTAGCTTGTGGTCCGCTATGACCCCTAGATCTTTCTGCCATACTCCTTCCTAGACAGTCCCTTCCCATTCTGTATGTGTGAAACTGATTGTTTCTCCCTAAGTGGAGCAGTTTGCATTTGTCTTTATTGAACTTCATCCTGTTTACCTCAGACCATTTCTCCAATTTGTCCAGATCATTTTGAATTTTGACCCTGTCCTCCAAAGCAGTTGCAATCCCTCTCAGTTTGGTATCGTCTGCAAACTTAATAAGCGTACTTTCTATGCCAACATCTGAGTTGTTGATGAAGATATTGAACAGAGCCGGTCCCAAAACAGACCCCTGCGGAACCCCACTTGTTATACCTTTACAGCAGGATTGGGAGCCATTAATAACTACTCTGAGTACGGTTATCCAGCCAGTTATGCACCCACCTTATAATAGCCCCATCTAAATTGTACTTTCCTAGTTTATCGATAAAGATATCATGCGAGACCATATCAAATGCCTTACTAAAGTCTAGGTATACCACATCCACCGCTTCTCCCTTATCCACAAGGCTCATTATCCTATCAAAGAAAGCTATCAGATTGGTTTGACACGATTTGTTCTTTACAAATCCATGCTGGCTATTCCCTATCACCTTACCACCTTCCAAGTGTTTGCAGATGATTTCTTTAATTACTTGCTCCATTATCTTCCCAGGCACAGAAGTTAAACTAACTAGTCTGTAGTTTCCTGGGTTGTTTTTATTTCCCTTTTTATAGATGGGCACTATATTTGCCTTTTTCCAGTCTTCTGGAATCTCTCCCGTCTCCCATGACTTTCCAAGGATAATAGCTAGAGGCTCGGATACCTCCTCTATTAACTCCTTGAGTATTCTAGGATACATTTCATCAGGCCCTGGTGACTTGCAGGCATCTAGCTTTTCTAAGTGATTTTTAACTTGCTCTTTTTAAATTTTATCTTCTAAACCTACCCCCTTCCCATAAGCATTCACTATACTAGACATTCCTTCAGACTTCTCAGTGAAGACTGAAACAAAGAAGTCATTAAGCATCTCTGCCATTTCCAGGTTTCCTGTTACTGTTTCTCCCTCCTCACTGAGCAGTGGGCCTACCCTGTCCTTGGTCTTCCTCTTGCTTCTAATGTATTGATAAAAAGTCTTCTTGTTTCCCTTTATTCCCATAGCTAGTTAGAGCTCATTTTGTGCCTTTGCCTTTCTAATCTTGCCTCTGCATTCCTGTGTTATTTGCCTATATTCATCCTTTGTAATCTGACCTAGTTTCTATTTTTTATATAACTCCTTTTTATTTTGTAGGTCACGCAAGATCTCGTGGTTAAGCCAAGGTGGTCTTTTGCCACATTTTCTATCTTTCCTACCCATCGGAATAGCTTGCTTTTGGGCCCTTAATAGCGTCCCTTTGAAAAACTGCCAACTCTCCTCAGTTGTTTTTCCCCTCAGTCTTGATTCCCATGGGACCTTACCTATCAGCTCTCTGAGCTTACCAAAATCCGCCTTCCTGAAATCCATTGTCTCTATTTTGCTGTACTCCCTTCCACCCTTCCTTAGAATTGCAAACTCTATGATTTCATGATCACTTTCACCCAAGCTTCCTTCTACTTTCAAATTCTCAACAAGTTCCTCCCTATTTGTTAAAATCAAGTCTAGAACAGCTTCCCCTCTAGTAGCTTTTTCAACTTTCTGCAATAAAAAGTTGTCTGCAATGCAGTCCAGGAACTTATTGGATAGTCTGTGCCCTGCGGTGTTATTTTCCCAATATATATCTGGATAGTTGAAGTCCCCCATCACCACCAAATCTTGGGCTTTGGATGATTTTGTTAGTTGTTTGAAAAAAGCTTCATCCACCTCTTCCACCTGATTAGGTGGCCTGTAGTAGACTCCCGGCACAACATCACCCGTGTTTTTTACCCCTTTTAGCCTAACCCAGAGACTCTCAACACTTCCATCTCCTATGTCCATCTCCACCTCAGTCCAAGTGTGTACGTTTTTAATATATAAGGCAACACCTCCTCCCTTTTTCCCCTGTCTATCCTTCTTGAGCAAACTGTACCCATCCACACCAACATTCCAGTCATGTGTATTATCCCACCAAGTTTCAGTAATGCCAACAATGTGATAGTTGTATTTATTTATTAGCACTTCCAGTTGTTCCTGCTTATTACCCGTACTTCTCGCGTTTGTGTATAGGCATCTAAGATACAGGTTTGATCTTGCCTCCCAGTTTTGCCCTGACCCTCCTTTCTCTCTACCATTATAGCCCACGCTCCCTCTTGTTTCCGACCCATCTCCCAGGTCCTCATGTTCCCCACTTACCTGTGGGCTTTGCTCACCTGTCCCCGTCGAACCTAGTTTAAAGCCCTCCTCACTAGATTAGCCAGTCTGTGTGCAAATAGGGCCTTTCCCCTCCTCGAAAGGTGAACGCCATCTCTGCCTAGCTGTCCTTCCTCGAATAGCATCCTGTGGTCATCCTGTGGATGTGTTTGGTCATCATAAGCTAAAACCTGACCTAGCCACAGGGAAATCTGTTGCTGGTCAGCACTGCTCAGCCTTGACACTAGTTATTGGTGGGACACTGGAAGAACAGGAATTCTCTGCCAGGTAGATAAATAAAAACATTTGTCAAACCTGAACGACCTCTTCTACTCTGTAGTTGTCTAACTAGCATCAAAACCCCTCTGCCTTTGAACGCAAAAAGACCAATGCTTCCAGAGATGACAAAGGGCTTGCCAAACATGTGGCTGAGAGCTTCTGCTTATGTAGGACCTGACACAAGCCAGTGGCTGGTATAACTCTACAGAGGGGTGAGTTTATTCCATTAACAGTCTGAGTGTGGCGCTAACACTGCATATAATGTCAGTGCAATAGGCAGTGATACTAACAGTGAAGCTCTCAGCTTTGTCCAGAACACCAAATCCGCATGTGGTTTGGCACAATCCAGCCCAACCGGCAGTATGTGCTGAGGGCTAGTGTAGAACAGGGTGCTGCAAGGCAGGACAGAGGTGCATCATGAGGAAACTTGTTGGACTCCTCCCAGCGCAACAATGAGCTTCTCATGAGGCTCCAGTCACTGTAGTATCTGTGCACTTGAGTTATTTCCATGGCACAGCAGTGAGGTAGGAAAACATTTTCACTGTCATTTTACACACTGGAGAGAGATCAAACGACTGCTATGCTTGGCTTACACTGCTGCTTAGTCCCTTCTTGTGAATAGCACCAAATTCAATCAAGGATTTTTTTTAAAAAGGGGAAATTTAGCAGCTTTGTTTTGCATTAAGCATGAGCATGAATCACCATCCTTCTAGACATCTCTGGCTGATTCGTGTTCATGACACTGACAAGAACCCTGCTTTCCAGCCTTGCTGGTATGGTTAGAATCAGGAAACTAGCCTGGAGTGAAAAGCTCTGGATATAGGCTTTGTAATTCAGGAAGGTTTTTTCCCTCCCAACCAGAAGATCATTTTATTACTATGTGGAATTGCTGACCCCACAATGGGGTTACAGGACAACAGAACTGAATCCTAGAATGGATAAGTGCTTAAGGAATGACAGTTTCACAGAAGATATTTACCTGACAGGCAAGGATGGAGTGAATAGATTTCTAGGGCCAGATTTTCAAAGGTATTTAGGTGCCTAAAGATGCAGATAGGCATCTACTGGGACTTTCAAAAGCAGCTAACTCCCGTTGCTCCTTTCCACAAGCCAGTGATGGATTTTCATCCCATTGGTATGGATAATATTTGTAAGAGTGGTACTTTTTAACAGGCGCCAGTGCTGTCTTGTAGCATAAGCACTAGGATGGGCCTTGAGAGATGTCCAACCCTGACCTTCTGTGTCCTTGGACAAGTCTCTCAAACCCTCTATCTCCATTTTCCAATATATAAAGTGGGGATAATGAATATTTACTCTTGTTCTGTGAAGTGCTTTAAGATTCTCTGATGAATAGCGCTATGTAACCGTAGGGAACTTATGGAGTTAACATGTATGGTTCTGTTGGAATGGGATGGCTATAGGGAAGAAGGGTCTTTGCAGTGGACCATCTCTCTGCAGGAACCTGTTTCATCACAGGACAATTTGAAGACAATAGAATAGAGTGTTAAAGGAGCAAATGAAAGAAATGAAAGCGAGTTCTTGTTTATGTTCCAATGAAGCACTCTCTGTTTCCACAGGCAAAATAAGGTACAATTAAAGTAATAAAATCTGACACATTAACAGAGAGGTGCAAAGGTTTGTGAAGCTGTGGAAGTAATTGCTTTGACTCTGGTACTGAAAGGCCGGGGTAGATGAAATGCTGAATGATATTTTTCCGCCCCCTTCCCTGCCTCCTCGCTCAGCACATTACATAACACAAAACCATTACCCTTCCCACTGCAAACACAGTTTGAGAACTGTGGAGTGCTGTGTCCTGACCATTGCTGACTATTCTTGTAATAATCAGTTAGTATGGACTTAACTGTGGTTTTCATAGAAGAGGAGAACGTTTAGTCCAGCCTGCTTCCAAGGACCCCCAATTAGTCCTTGTTTTTAACCCCTCTTCTCCTGGACTCAAGTTCTCACATCACATTTGCCATTCTCCCAAGCAAGGATAAAAGGGCTCCCTCTTAGAGCTGGAGTGATGCATTCTTTAGGAGTTAGCAGAGAGGGAAAAGGGATGGTTTCCAGTTGTTGAGGCTTGAGAATTGCTCTCCCTAGGACTCCACTTACCACCGGGCCACCAGAACCCCTGTCTTGCTTTTAGCCCCAGTGTGGGCTGCTGATGTGACTCAATTTTTCCCCTACTGGTTCCTGACCTGACCCTCAAGGTGGGAGGCAGCAGGAGAATGTGGGTCACATTGGTAGTTGAGGCCATGGCAAAATCACCATGGAAGCCTGGGGTGGGAAAGGGGGTGGAAGAGTGCAGGCATTGGCAGTTTTCAGAGGGGAGGGGAGGAGAAAGGAGATGTGGGAGGGAACAGGTTGGCTGTGAGAAGAGAGACAGGCTGGACTCACACGTTTTGGATCAGGATCTGTATTCACAATACTTTCCCACTCAGACTAGATCTGTCTCTATGGGAGAGGAAGGGCTCATGGTGCAGTGTTGGATTAAGGGTGGCACGGGAGAAAACTGTACTTGTCTTTAGCACCTCAGTGCATAATAGTTCAGATAACAGAGAGTATTTAGAAAGCTGCGAGGTTCACCGGTCTCTGGCAGAAAGCTGAAGTGCTGTCACTACTTCTGTGTAAACTTGGAAGGCTATACAGTACTGACCCACTTACACTTGGATTTCGGGAGTCAAGCCGTCACAACCACGTGTTAACGGACCGCGGGTTAAGAGGGCCATGCTGAAATATCTTAAGATATCAATATATACATGTATGATTATCTAGGATTATGTACGTATTCACAGCATCCCAAATACTGCAGGCCTATCTGTTAAAGGCTTTGTAAGACTATAAATTCAAATATGTGATCTAATAAAAATATTATTACTACTACACAGGGGTGAAAGTAACTCAGGACACTTACCAGTACGGTGCGGGAGCGGCTCTGGCCCCTCAAGGGGCAGGGCTTCAGACAGAAGGGACGGGGCTTGGGGTCAGCATCCCCCAGCCAGCCCTTCCAGGCCATCTGGTCCACACCGCCTGGGGTTCTTGTGGTGATTTAAAGGGCCTGGGGCCCTGGTGGCGATGTCCGGAACCCCAGGCCCATTTAAATTGGCGGCCAAGGGGGGGGCAAAAGGGGGAGGAACCTTAAAGTGCTGCAGGGTCCTTTGCCGTGGCAGTGCTTTAACGTTGCTGCCCCCCCCCCCCCATTGGCAGCCCAGCACTGTTGAGCAAAGGACTGTCCTTAAAGCATTGCCGCGGCAGTGCTTTAACATTGCTGTCCCTCCGCCCCTCCCCCCCCATTGGCGGTAAAGACGTACAACACGTTTCCGCTCCACACTTCCTGTCGATTTCTATGTCAGTGAGTTAGTCAGCAAATCTGTAGTGCTACATAGCAAGTTCCCATACCGTGTATTAACGAGTCTCGTGTGTTAAATAGGTAGCACTGGGAGGCATGGCGCTACCACGCATTAAGCAAATTTGCACGTAAACGGGTCTGTACTGTATTTGCAGCACTGCGCTATAATGAAAGCAACGAGGGATATATGTATCTAGTGCTGCACTGTTTAATCCTGGGCAACTTCTTCATTGAGTGCAGAGTATAGGGAAGCAATTAACGTTCACAGGTGTGGGCTCCTCTCTGTCTTTCTCTCTCTCTGGATAGTCAGATCTTGAGCAGGAGAGAGCAAAACGGCCCCCTCTTTCCCATCCTCCCCCAAAGCTAGGAAGGTCTTATGTGAAACATGCACATGGTTCAATTTTACATTGCTTTGCTTCTGAACTTAAAAAGAATAGGGGGAAAAAGGCAATTAATCTGACTAGTAATAGTAAATCCATATATCTGAATCTGAGGCTCGCAAAGCACTTTGCAGACATTAAGTCTCACATCCTCCCTTTGAGGTAGCAAAATTTGATTAACGTCATTTAACAGAAGGGGAAAGTAAGATGGGGACAGATTAAGTGATTTAGCAGAGGTCGTATGGAGTCTCTTGCAGAACTGGGAATAGAATTCAAGTCTTCTGAGGCCCAGTCCTGTGTCCTAGGCACTAGACTGTCGTTCTTATACCCCCTAACTCCAAAAATTAAAATGCAGCAAGGATTTAGACCTCTTCAATTAAAACAAATCAAGTGAATTTAGTGCTAGTGAAGGGAGTTGTACCGACAATTCCTGGCAACCTTTTGCCACAGAATAGGTACGGCAAGCGTAGTAGCAACGTGTGCTTCCCTCACGCTCACCTGGAGGATTATGTTTAGGGATGAGAAGGTAGCTCAGTGATCATGCCCATTAAGTCTACCCCACTGAAAGTATCTAGAAGAGCTGAGCTGAGGATTTGGTGTTCAAACCCAGAATAGCCTTAAGCAAGGAATTGTAGTCAATCACACCAACATTTGGCACACTCACCTTACAAATTCTCTGCCCTAAGCGGTGGAAATTTCATAGTATCAGCTGTTCTCCCAAGATTTCCAGCACCTTCAACTGATATCTCATGAGAATTGGTGTGACTGTGATCCTTAACAGGAAAATAGGACCATTCTGGATTTGGAGCAGACCTGGAACTAAAACTGTAGGGGCGGGTTCAGGTCTGGAGATTTTAAAACTGACCCTCCCCCTGTCACCTCCAAAACTGGGAGCAGGTGAGATCCAAGGTTATTCTTATCTCCGCTGGTAACTTACATCAGTAGGTATGGTAATGGCTTTTGCTATACAGACACATCCACTGGGAAGCACAGAGAAAGGCAACCAAACCCATATCATGTGACCGCACAGGCACCCAATGCAGAAATGGCGGCTTTCTGCCACTACTGACCTGGGCTGGATTTGAATTGATGAGTAACCTATGTCCAGATGTTCTCTGAGACATCAGTCCTCTGGGAGGAGTGGACTGGATTTTCTTGGACTAATACTAGCTGCATTCTTTGAACACGTTGGATGTTGAAGGTGAGCTCTAATCTATTTAGCCTTGCCAGCAGGATCAGGTTGTTTCTGTTCAGCATTATTAATTGTTTTTGGTAGTAAACCCACAGCAATAGAACATAACTCCTTGCTGACCTTTCAGACCAGCCCTGCTATGCTGTAGGGGAGACGTGCAAGTCTGGAGGGGGGACAACCTTGTTGTGCGGTTTAGGGTCAGGCAAAAGATTGTACAGATTGCACCATAATATGATATGTAACTGACAAGTAAATGTATTCTGGGCCTCAGTGGTCTGTTCTGGCTCCTCTTGTGATGAACTTATCTCCTGCCACCTCGGTGCTGATTATTCCCCTATCTGTAACTCCCCATCTGTCCAGCCTCTCCTCTTTGGTGGCACCTCTTCAATGTTCAGCTGCCATCTCAAACTCAATCATTCTAAAACTGAATTTCTCCACTTCCCCTTCTCTCTTTCCCCTGTTTCCCTTCTCTGTCCAGGGCCACCCAGAGGATTCAGGGGCCTGGGGCAAAGCCAGGGAGCTGTGGCGCTTGTACTCACCCAGCGGCGGTCCAGGTCTTCGGCGGCATTTCGGCGGTGGTGGGGCCCTTCAGTCGCTCCACATCTTCGGCAGCACTGAAGGCCCCCCTGCCACTGAAATGCTGCCGGAGACCTGGACTGCAGCCAGGCCAGGGCTCTCGGGGCCCCTGTGGGGCCCAGGGAAAATTGCCCCACTTGTCCCCCCCCCCCGGCAGCCCTGTCTCTGTCTCTGCTGAGATCTTCATTATCATTCCTGTCTCTCTGACCCATATTTTCAGTGTCCTCTTTGGCTCCTCTCTGTCTCTCCTCTCTCACATGTGCAGTTTCTTCCTGAATGCTGTCATTTTTTTCCTCTTTAATGTCTTTCAAAGCCATCTTTTCCTCACTGTTCCCACAGCTGAAAACCCAAAGTCATCATGTAAAATAGTACCAAATTGTACTCACTGTAAAAAAAAAAAAAAATGCTTTGTGGGCAAGAGTGATCTGATTAGGACTTAGTTGCTCCTTTTTGGGGTGGCAAAGCAAAGCTAAGTATGGAAAGGACCAATGCAAGGCAAGATGCATTTTGTTAGCCCCTTGACTCTCCAAACTTGGACTGGAATTCAAACTTCCTGTCCTGTCTGCTAACAGGAAGTGTAGAGGAGGCATAAGAATGAGAAACAACAAAGAAAAATTTTCTCTCTGTTTTTCGGAACTTTGGTGAAAGAGTCAGTTTGTATTTGAGGCAAAGATTCAGGTCTTGTTATTCAAATCCCTTCATGCCACAGAATCAATGTGCTGTAGCTGTTGAAGAGTGAGTTGGAGTGAGTCCCGCTCATGCATCTTTAATGCTGTTGCCAAATTGGTTCGGATTTCTTAAACTTAATGGTCAGCAATGATGTGTGAAGCATAAAGAAAGTTGCTTGATTTTTCTGATACCAGGCTGAGCATGCTGGGTTCTGTCTGTTCAGGAAAAATCATGTTCAGATTTCTAACCAGAGCAAGTAGGGCATGAAAATCATTGAGAGGGAAATAAATATGGAACACCAAAGTTGTTGTTTTTACAGCCATCCAGCAGTATCACCGTGTGAAAAGCTAAGCAGCATCTGGTTTGCACTGTGTTGGAGGGGAGACCTGGGAAAGAACAGGTGCTGCAGATAGTCATATTGGCTGATTTTTGGCTGGCACTCATCCCTCTGGGTTAGGGCTAAACCCATGCCTGGGAAAACAGACAGGCTTTGTGGTGTGACCTGAAAATCAGTGAAATCCAGGCCTTGGGGACTGAATTCCAGAGTCAGAACTGAAAATATCCTGTCTACAGGTCCCTCCTGATTAGATGAGGGGGCTGTTACCTCAAGAGCCTTAGCTGATCTCAACTCCTGCTTTATGACATAAAGGAAAGGCAGTATCAGAGGTAATGAGAACCCACCACATGTTCTGAAAGGGCTCATAGGTTAAATGCAACACCTCCAACTGGAGAAACAGTGCAGATCATGGATCAAGGGCACAATGTGGTCCCAGTAGAGCCGGCACCAGTGCAGCAAGCAGGTGCTTGGGGCGGCCAATGGAAAAGGGCGGCATGTCCAGCTCTTCAGCGACGGGTCCCTCAGTCCCTCTCAGAGGGAAGGATCTGCTGCCAAAGAATGAAGCGGCAGCAGTAGAAGCGTCGCCAATCACAGGGGCTTTTTTTTTCTTGCCGTTTGAGGCAGCAAAAACACTGGAGCTGGCCCTGGGTCCCGGAAGGAAATGCCCTTCCATGGCTAGGCTGCTGTGTTCTGCGCAGGCTGAAGGCCCGTGCAGGTGGAAGGCACGCTCCCATGTACCACGCCCTGCAGCAGTCCAACCTCAGGTGACAAAGGCAGAGATCACTGTGACAAGGTCCCCACAGCTGAAAGAACAGTTCACGACCTTCTAGCCACATGATTGGCAGCACTCCTGGCCACTGCTGCTGCTGGAACATCTAGAAACAGACTGGGTCTGAATGAAGCCAGAGGCTGCAAACCTAAGTGACAGGTGTTGGACACACCACAACCTGTGCCACTTCACTGTATCCTCTAGGGGCTTCACGTTCCTTCTGAGCAGTAGGAGCAGTAGGAGCCCCAGAACCCTGCCTTTAGGGCAGAAAACAGTCTCTCAATACTAACCTCACGGTCTTCGCCACCAGAAATCAGGCACCTCTTAATGCTTCCATCTCTTTGCCAGGATGTAGCTGTGTCAACAACACATTTTGGTCAACAGCATCACTGACAGCTGATAGAGCGAAAGGAATCAGCAGAGACAGCTGATTTTCATCCATCATTAGTAGCAGGTTATTGACAATTAAACTAGTCCAGTCTCTTTACCATTTCCCCCCCCAAAACCACCTTTGCGAAGCGTGGCCACTCAAAATCCAAAGGGCTGGTGGTTTTGTTTGAGGGGCAGGGTTGGTTTTTGGTGGTGGTTTTGGTTTGTTTGTTTTTTGGTTTTTTGCAAGAGATGGTTTCCCGACCAAATCCAAACGTACGCAACTTTGAGCCTGATTTAAAACCTATAGAAGTAACTGGAAAGATTCCCATTTACTTTGATGGGCTTTGAATCTGGCCCCAAGTTGCGATCTTTCCCTTTGATTTTCATTTGTGTGTTATTTCCCACTTGTCCTAAATAATAATCATCCCTGGCATCAGTAGTTCTCAAAGTGCTTTAAAAAGGAGTCAGGACCATTATCTCCATTTCACAAATAGGGAAACTGAGGCACATAAAGGTAAAATGACTTGTCTACGGTCACCCATCAGGCTAATGGCAGAGCGAGGAATAGAACCCAGGTCTCCTGAGCCCCAGCCAGGACTCTGTCCATTAGCCACACTGCCTCTCAGCTGTTAGATGGTGCTGCTGCTACTACAGAAGAGCTGCTCTTTTTCCATCACAGAGGTGGATGCTTTGCAGTGCTAGGCAAAGTGATCCCTGCATGCAGTCTTTAAAGCCTTTTGGGACCTTTCAGAGTATAAGGGGCTGTTTGTTATACATGTCAAACAGTAATATTTTTTGAACGATGACAATAAATATTCAGGCATTGGTAGGTTTTCCGTTTGGATTAATTATATCCTTTTCTGTTTCAAATACAAAAGACTGCAGGTAGCAGACATTTAAGTTCATTCATCTACAAGTTCATTAATTTGATTTAATTTGCTATCATTATTCCATGAAACACATTTGGCAGCTAAAATGATAACCTACTGGACCAGTCCTGCCTGCCTCTCGCTTCCATCGATTCTCCTTGTGACCTTGTCGCTGGGATGGGGAAGGCTGTGGTAATGCCACCTGAAATGTCAAGCACACAGATGCTCTATTAGTTTGTACAGGCAAAGGGCAGATTGCACAGAGCACCGTCACTTAAAGGCTAGGCTGAATGTGAAATCCACACAGAGGTTGTGGCATAAGCCTACACAGTTCAGGAAATTCAAAGCAATGGAGGCTGCTACAGCTGTGGCCTCTAAAGAGCAGGTTTTGTTCAATGGATAAACATTCAAGTACTTTCTGACTTTGTTGCTTTAGGTTTTTAGGTATTTCTTTTTAAATACTGGGGATTGGCACAATCTCTATTTGAAAGAAAGACTGGAAGGGAGCAGACTCTATCTGCTTTTTAATCTGGATCCGTCACTGAATGTTGTTGGTTCCCCAGGCCTGGTTCAGAGCTAGGGTGAATTAGGGTGACCAGATGTCCTGATTGTATAGGGCCAGTCCTGATATTTGGGGCTTTTTCTTATATAGGCTCCTATTACCCCCCACCCTCTGTCCCGATTTTTCACATTTGCTGTCTGGTCACCCTAGGGTGAATTGGCATGAACAAGGAAATCATGTACACTTAAAATATCCCTTGGGGAAAATTCTCCACAGAGAGCTTAAGGAAGCTTGTCTTCAAACCAAACAACCTAGGGCCTCTTGTGCTCACCAGCGTTCATTCCATTCCCTGCATGATCCAAAATGATGGCTCAGAGGCCATGTCTACACTCTGAGCTGGGGTGTGAGTCTCTTTCTTGTGTACATGCTCTTGTGCTAGCTCTCATTGAGCTAGTGTGAGCTATTGGGAGCAGTGTAGCTGTGGTAGCACAGGTAATGGCAGTGGAGGCGTGGCTGATCCGAATACAAACCTGCCTGAAATTGGTGGGTACGTAGTCAGCACAGCTCAGCTCTGCCTCTGCTACTGTGGCTACGCTGCTGTTTATATACACACAGGCTCAGTAAGAGCTGGCATGAGTCTGTGTACATGAGCAGGGAAATTACACTCCTAGCCATAGCAGAGATGTACCCTTAGATTTATGATTTTCATAGGCCTGGTCTAGCTTCCCCTTCTGGACACTCACCAGGCAGCTGCGTTTGGATCCCAACACTAGCCTCGTGTGCTTTCGGCTTGCTGGGTCTGAGCCGAGACCGGGCACTGTCTCTGGCTGTGGGTCCCTAGGCACACGTTCAGGGTACAGATCTTCCATTTAGACCCTCATTTTGAGAGCTGGCACTTCTCTGCTGTGATACTAGTGCTGGCTCCCCCAGGCTGACACTAGTGCCAGGCTCCACACCTTTCTCATAGTGCCAACCTTGGGGGCACTCTGGTTTACAATTTACTCCTTTGGGGACCCATAACAGTTTAAGCAGATAGAACTGTTGTATAGATAGAGCCCTACCAAATTCACGGTCATGAAAAACATGTCACAGACCGTGAAATCTGGTCTCTCCCATGAAATCTGGCTATTGTGGAGGGGGGGGTTTCACTGTATTGCCACCCTCACTTCTGTGCTGCCTTCAGTGCTGGGTGGCCAGAGTGGCAGCTTCTGGCCAGGCACCCAGCTCTGAAGGCACTGCCACTGCCAGCAGCAGCCCAGAAGTGAGGGTGGCATGGTATGGGGGGATGGTCACTTTTTGGGGGGCAAGGCTGGCCTTATGAGTGGGTAACTGCCCAGGGCACTGTGGTCAGGGGGTGCTGTGGTAATACCTCCCACCCCACCTCCACACAGCCAGCCCAAAGACCATTTAAGCCCAGAGCTGGGGAGGGCTATGGTTGGGGCATCCCGGCCGGGGGCTCCTACCATGCACTGGGCTCCAGCTGCTAGTCTTGGCTAGGCTGGGGAGGAATGGGACTTCTTCCCTTGCATGGGCACTCCCAGGGCCAGGTCAGACCACCTCCAGGAATCTCTCCCGACTGCAGGAAGGTCCACAGCTGCTGGCCAGGAGCCCAGCTCTGAAGGCAGCACTGCCACCAGCAGCAGTGCAGAAGGAAGGATGCATTGATATGATATTGCCACTCTTACTTCTGCGCTACTGCTGGTGATGGTGCAAAAGTAAGCGTGGCAATACCATACCATACCACCCTCACTTCTGTGCTACTGCTGGCAGCGACACTGCCTTCACAGCTGGGTTCCTAGCCAGCAGCCGCCGCTCTCCAGCCCACCAGCTCTGAAGGCAGCACTGCTGCCAGCAGCAGTGCAGAAGGAAGGATGAGATACCACGACCCCTTACAATGCTCTTTTGGGTCAGGATCCCCAGGGTTACAACACCATGAAATTTCAGATTTCAATATCTGAAACTGTTAAATTTAAGATTTTTTAAATCCTATGACCGTGAAATTTACCAGAATGGACCATGAATTTGGTAGGGCCCTATGTATAAGATTTCTCTTTACTTTACTTTAGATGATACAAAAGATATACAGATCTAGGCAGAATAAGAAACACTTGCACACAAATCCCTGCTTCTGTTTCCTCACTACTCTTGAACATCCTTTGGGTTTTGGGTTAGTGTCTTTTCTGGGTTCCAGATCCCTCTCCGGGACTCCACTTCTCCAGGTTAAACTTCTCTTCAAAAAGGTGTGAAGATACTTAACATGGGTCAATTTGTGTAATGACCCAGCCACTCCCAGTCTCTATTCAAGCCAAAGTTAATGGTATCTAGTTTGCATATTAATTCAAGTTCAGCAGTTTCTCCTTGGAGTCTGTTTTTGAAGTTTTTCTGTTGCAAAATTGCCACCTTTAAGTCTGTTACTGAGTGGCCAGAGAGGTTGAAGTGTTCTCCTACTGGTTTTTTAATGTTATGATTCCTGATGTCAGATTTGTGTCCATTTATTCTTTTGCATAGAGAGAAGGGAGGAGGGTGGGCTGGAGGGGAAAAGATGGGGGAGAGGGGTGGAGGAGATAGGATGGGGAGGGAAAGAGGCCAAGGACAAGAGCAGGGCATGGGTGAGAGGGGGCAGAGAAGGAGAGAGGAGAGGGTGTTGGGGGTATGTGGGGTGGATCAGGATGCAGGGGGAGGCAAAAGGCTACAGGTGCATGAGGATATGGAGGGCACAGGGGTGCATAGCAGCATAATGGGAGTGCAGCAGTGTATGAAGGTGAAAGGAGTGCAGGGCTGTGTGGGGTGAGGGACATGGGGTGGTGGCTCTGGGAGGTGGAGAAGATGGGTGAGAGCACTGTAAAGGTTACAGAGGTAGGTGTGGGGATGGGAGGGATGCAGTGAGGGGGATGGGTGCCGGGGGTTGGGACAGGGAAGGATGCAGTGAGGGGGGTGAGGGGTGGGATGGGGAGGGATGCAGTGACGGGAATGGGGTGCAGCCCTATTTCCAGCACTCGGAGATGGGGATACACATATCTCTAACTCCCGGGTGCCAGCAATGGAGCGATAGACAGACTGTGGTTCGCTGCAGGGCATGCACCACAGCTCAAGCCAGCCACACGAGGAGAAGAGGGCCTGGCAGTAGCGGGAGAGGCACGTGCACCACGTGACCCCTCAACAGCCGCCTGCCGAGCACTCGTGAGTCGCACTTGCACTAGTTCCTCCCTGGCCCTGACCCAGCCAATGGGATGTCCAATTGGGTTCATCACATGAATGTCCAGGGAAGAGCTCCCTTGTGTTCTTGACCAGGTCGGTAGACTGATCAACAGAAGAAAGAGAGACCCCCCGCAAGGAGTCTACTTGGAGCTTTACATGAGATTCAGTGCCTGATAGGACAAAACATTTTGGGAATGTTCAAAACAGTGGTCCTCAAACTGTTCTTCTTCAGAGCACTAGCTGATGGCCTGCATAGAACTGCCTGGTTACATGGTGTTACAAATACATTAAGAATACTTTGCCAATGCCACTTTGCCATGTAAACAATTGCCCTTGCCACAGGTTTGTTGGGGATTTATCAAAAGGACGAGGCAGCTCTGCAGTTGTGAATGGAAGGGAGGTGCTCCGTGTGCTCAGCTATGGCAGAGAAGATGATCTATCAATTATTTCTGTATTAGGATGTGGTCCAACTCATGCTTAGGGCTAGAGTCACAAAAAGACACAGGGATCTAACTGCCACTTTAGGCTTCTAAGCCCCAGAATCGTCTACCAGGGCCCAATTCGGCAGAGATCTTACACAAAACAGAGGCAGGGGAGGAGCTACCTCATAACTATTCATCCCAGTGGTTAAGATACTCACCCTGACCTCTTTCTAGCGTGGGCACCTGACCCCAGAGACGCTGAGAATCACAAGCAGAGGAAGGTGCAGCCTGGCAGTCCGGATTTAGACCCCTATCTCTGAGAGACGGGCGGGGCTTAGCTCACAGCTCTTTGCTTCGCACTCCCTTTTGGCTAGCTAATGCATGGCGCAGCCTAGCATGCTGGCTTTTGTGAATCCCATTCTGAGGCGCCGTCTCCCCCCATTCGCGGTATAGGGAGCTTAGGCGCCAAACTCAGGCTGTGCGAATCCCAGTGATTTGCTAGGTGGCTAAAAGTGAAGTGTGGTGACACTCAGCATCATGGTGCTGCAGATCCTTTGTGAATCTAGCCCTTACACCATTCTAACCGAGACCTTCAGCCCATGCTGGATGGTTCAGTAAAGCTGCTCCGTCTTTAACTGAATGGTGACTACTCTTAGGCCTGGTCTACACTTAAATTTAGCTCAACATCGCTACAATGCTCCGGGTGTGAAAAATCCACACGCCCGAGTGCTGTAGCTTTGCTGGTCTAACCCCCAGAGTAGGCACATCTAGGTCCATGAAAGAACAATTCCATTGACCGAGCTATTATTGCTCCAGCAGGTGGTTTTTCTACATTAACAGAAAAAAAACCTTCCATTGCAGTAGGTTGCATCTCCACTACCGGGTTAGTGGAGCTACAGCACTATAGCTATGCCACTCTAGCCCCTGTAGCGTAGACAAGAGTTCAAAGTATTCAGCGCTCCCTGCAACACAGACGCTCATGCTGTTGATGCCTGATCCAGTTCTGCCCTCCTTTATTGTACAGAAATCAAATGCATTCTGGTTCTTGGCAGGCACAGCACCAAAACGCAGCACAGCAGCACAGGCACTGGAGCCACTGGAATTGTTTTTTGTGGTCTCAGCTGATCTGAATCCCACTCAGAGTTTGGTCTTGCCCACAATGAGCATGTGGCACTGAGACCCCTGGCCCAGACAAATCCCTGGGTCAACTAAACATAGCACAGATTTCATTTCGGAGACAGTTCTGCAGGATACACAGTCAACAGCATCGTGACCAGTCAGTCACACGTCTGTCATCTATCATGATTTGACACTCATGCTTTCCAGAGTGCGTGCGTGCGTGCGCGTGCGTGCGTGTGTGTGTTGGGGGGGCGGAGGAGCAGATGTAGAGGCGGGAGGAGGGAGAGGTTTATACTAGAAATATTGGTTCAAGCAGGTTCCAGATTAACGTGTCTCAGAATCTGGGCTGGATACAACCCTGGAAGACAGGAAGCATATCTTCGTTGGCCAGAGGTGGGGAACAAAGGTGGATAGGATGACTTAATGGGTCTTTTCAGTCTCTACAAACTATTATTCTGTGATATGATGAGACAGGCGGTATTTCAGAATTCAAAAAAAATCTCCTTAGATTTGTAATCAATTAAATAATCCTGTTAAATAAACACTGGAAACAAAATTGCTGCCAGTGTAAAGAAATCTCTCTCACAAACTTAGTGCTAATGGACCAGAGCTGCTTGAACTGGTTTAGAAAAACAAAAATAAAATCTTTGTGCACCTCTAGACTTGAACCCAAATGTAACCTTTTGCAAAGTTCCACAATGTTCATCTAACTATTCCCTCCCTTGTTCTCTGTCATTTTCCTGGGCATCTTCATGTCTGTTTCCTTCCAGGGATCAAAGCACAAGTCTCAAACTGCTCCAGCAGAGGTGCTGCTTCTGGATACCAGGCCTTTGTCCCAACCAAAAGCAGAAATCTCACACAATGGGCTGTTCTCTTAAGATTCTTCGCTCCCTTCTGCTGATCACAGTCAGCTAGTCCAGATAAACTTCAGCTAAACAGTCCAATATTTAAATGCTTTCCAGATTTGAACCCACATTCCAGATATTTTGAACCTTAATTTACATTTGAAAAGGGCCCAAGGAAGAATTAAACTTGATTTCATAATGCACTTTGTTCTGAGAAAACAGCGATTAGTTTCAAAGGCAGATTGGAGAGATGCTGGAAAAAGTAAATGCTAAAAACAAAAAACTCAGAAAAATCATGCAAGAATCCTTGCAAAAGGTTCCAAGCGCAGTCTGGTTAAAAATGGGTCTGACCTTAGGCAGTGTCTGTATAAATTAGGTGCTACCTAATGTTAAATGCATACGCTTCTCTGGGTCTCTCTCATAATAAATAAATGCATGGGTCCTATGTGTGGATACAGGAGATCCAAACCCTGTTCATCCATCACCTCAGGATGAGCCTGCAGCTAGAGAAACCTGTTCCTATGCTACTGTAGTGCTTCTGCCTTCAAAGATCACAGGGATCTCCCAACTTGTTATGCAAAACTTGAAGCCTAGGGTCTATTCTGCTAGTATATCATGTTTTCTGTTCTTCTGCTTCACCTGTTATTGTTACTTACGGGTGTTTATATGTAAATGGGGTGTCCACCGAGGACCAGTTCATCTGCTCCTCTCCTACTGCTTATTCTTCTCTTTAAATCTTCCTCCTCTGTGTGTGGCATCATGATTTATTGACAGAACAATTGTTACATCCACAACAGAGGATTTATTATAGCTCCAGGTGAGGCTGAGAAAGTAGATGAAGTTTTACTTGGAGGTGCCTTTATTACATCAGGTCTAGATTAAGGTGACCAGATGTCCAGTTCTGAGCCAGAACACCCAGTCAAAAAGGGATCCTGGAGGCTCTGGTCAGCACTACTGACCAGGCCGTTGCCTGTCCGGTTGGCGGTGCCACCGTGCCATGCTGCGGGGCTGGCAGGCTCCCTGCTAGCCGTGATGCAACTCCCAGCTTGGGAAGCAGCCAGCAGGTCCGGCTCCCAGCCTTAGGGATTGTCAGGGGGTCCGCATGCTGCCCTGCCCCCCGACCGCAGGTGCAGCTCCCATTTCTTCTGTTGATCAGTCTACAGACCTGGTCAAGAACACAAGGGAGCTCTTCCCTGGACATTCATGTGATGAACCCAATTGGACATCCCTGCCCATCCCAACTAGACTAAACTCCAGTCACAAAATTGCCTCATGCTTGTAGGGCATATTTTGCATGGATTCTTTGGGTCCATTCAACACATGGGTACAGAAACTTTCCTCCTTATTGCAATTATTGCTAGTCACAAGTTATTCCAAAGGCTGGAAACCACCTCTGAGCACTTACCAGTGAATCCAGAGACCCTGGAGACCTTTAGGAATAATCAAGTCCTTCTGGACTGCCTTGTGGTTAAGTCACAGGACTGGGAGGTGGGAGACCTGAGCACTCCCCTGCCTTACCGGATGACCTTTAGCGAGTTAATGTCACCTCTCTGTGCCTCAGTTTCCCCATCTATACAAGGAGGATGCTTCCTTATTTCACTGGCATGTGTGTAGTTGAATTTCCTAGTCCTTGTAAAGCACTTTGGGATCCTCGGGTGGATGGCATTATATCAGTGCAAAGTATTAAGTAGTATTAGCTTTCATATCACTTAGTCCCTCTGTTCCTTCCCCGTGAATTCTTTTCCCCCTTAAACTTCTGCATTTGATTGCACTGTTGATGTGGATCGCAAACCTGGTTAGTTGCATCACCTCTGGGACCTGTGATGAGTGAAAGGTCACTGTCGGCCAGTTTGACTCACTGTTAATGGATACTGCTTTAACCTTTCATTGCTTTTCAGATGTCTGTGAATAATATTTCTCTCTCGCTTGCCTCTCATCCCCTTGAATAATGTCATAGCTGAAATGCTCCTTTAGACACTTGCCTTAATTTTAAATTAAGATGAGACGATATTACAAAACAAGTGTAACTGACAAAAACCATTGTTCTTTTCATTAGTTTTACATTCTTTACCTCCCTGCATACTAAATACCAAGTAGATGGATAACATACAGGGCTGGGAACCTGGAGATTTGTGTTCTAGTCCTGGCTCCATTGCTACACTGTTATCTTGTGCTCCCCTGATCCGTTGGTTGTATCCACCTGTTGTGTCTCAGCTTATAGATTCCAAAATTCTTGGGGCAGGGAGTGTCTTTTTGTTAGGTGTGTGTACAGTGCCCAGCATAATGGGGCCCTAATCCTTTATTGGAGCCTCTAGGTTCCACCAATATAAATATTTATATATTTAAAACGGCTGTGTTGGGTGACCTTGGGCAAGTCGCATCATCTCTCTGTGCCTCGGTTTTTCCATCCACAAATGCTAGATTATGATGCTTAACCTTCTTTGTATATAGCACCTGGAGATCTGAAGAGCTAATTGTTGTTTATTATATCAATATTAAATGTAAGGTGGAGTCCTTAGACCAGAAAAGGAGATTCTTGCTTTGGCTTCGAAGTATCCAGTCCCTAACTGCAGCATGGGGACAAAGTGCTGAATTTCCTTAAATCTCATTGAAGTTGGTGGGGTTTGAGACAGTTTAGCATCCTGCAGGTGGCGTTCAGAACCCTGGTTCCAGATCTTCAGAATTCTGGAAGCAAGGTCTGCACTGACATGCATGCCAGCATCCTGGACAGCTCCTCCAGCTTGCAGCAATTTCACAGATGTTGTCTGAGCCCTGGGAACCGATGGAAATTTTTTTGTGTGTGCTCTGCTCTTCACTAGGGGATAATTTTCTCTTCACATCTCACGGTGCGCTGAGTCTTTTGTCTCTAGATCACTGGTTTAAATCCAGGCTGGGTCAATAGTGGCTTTAAGGCATCCCCCGGGCTCTGCTAATAGCTCTTCAGCATGTATGTGAAATTAGTTGGTAGGCTTAGTTTAGTTCCTAGTGGGACAGATGTAGACATCACAGAAAACAGAAGGACTGAATGGCACTCTTCTTGGGCGTCTGCTCAGAGAGGGTGAGGATTAAATGAACTGGGGAGGCTGGTCTCCCCTCTCAACTTTCGAGGTGTTCCCAAACATAAAGTGTGTGGGTGGGATATCAACAGGGAGCTTGCACTGCTGGAACTGACGTTGTGTCTATTCTGTGGACAGACTGCATTCTCTAGGGCTATAAATATGGAACCTTTTCCCAACACTAAATTCACTAAAAAAAAAAAAAATGTATAAAGGGAATAGAGGGGAGAGAGATAAATGCCAGCTGACCAGAACTGAAAATCAGTAAATTATAATAAAATTCCCATTTAATTTAAATGCTCAAGGAACCTCCAGGAAATAGACAGAATGACTCTGCCTTGAAACGTTCACGGGTGACTTGAATAAAATCATAATGCAAGCCTGTCTCTCTTGCTAGCCCTAGTTTTAAGCAGGCTTTTATTTGTCTGCCTCATTTTCATGCCCATGTCGCACTTCAAATCACTTTAGAAAAGCGTACACGTTTAATCTGACTCCCGGTGCCATGTGTATCTCATTGATTACAGACCCTTTTTAAGAAGCCATTATGGCTGACTCTTTGCGTGCCCTGCTGTCAGCAGCTTTTTGCTTCTTTAAGCCGCTTGAATGTCTTTGCTTGCCAGATTATAAGCCTTCCAACAAATACAGTATGATTACTGAATTACTGTAAACTTTGCTCTGGGAGTGCCAGTCATTTAGCGTGTGCAAAGCAACAGCAACAAAAGGCAGTTGTGGTTTGCCACGTGCACCCCTGAGAGAGGGGCTATCTGGGGGAAAAAAATTGTGCAGAGGAATCCATTTCCTTATAAATCATTTGAGGAGTTGGTGTCAAAAGAGAGAATTTTCCATGTACGTTTTCATGGTCCAAATGCATTCACAAATAAATTGAATAGCAAGCACCCCTCTCTGAAGATGGATCATTCCATTTCCACAGTATAGGCCACAGATATGGCACAGAAAGGTCCCAGAGAAGGTAGGGAATGGAAGGAATTGATTGGCTGAAGAGTGATATGAATAATTAAGGTTCTTGCGTGTCTTGGCATGAGGCACAATACCAAATCTTGGGCCACACTTCCACCACTAGACAAGTGCATTGGGGTGTGCCCTAGTGCTATGTCATATAAGTGATTTTTTTTTAAAAAGAAAAAGATAAATGCGGGGTGAAGGAGAAAACTATGAACGCATTTGCTATTAGTGGTTTGGGACGACACCTTTCAACAGCAGCTAACTACAACAACGAATTAGAGAGGAAGCAGTCTAATACACAGGTCTATGAGCCCGGAAATCTGTATTCTGTTCCAGCCTCTGCCATAAATTTCCTGTGTGATCTTGAGCAAACTGCTTCACTGCTCTGTGCCTCAATTTCCTTTATTGTAAAATGTGTCAGGACTGGAGCTTTAGGTGCTTTCGAAAATCCCACTCACAATTCCTATATATATCACACAGAGACACACTTGGGGAGTTGTGATTATTGCCTTGATTCTTCATCTCCAGAAATATAGACTCCACTTCATGAGCTAAAGGAGAAATTCCTTCACAAAAACTAAACTCAGGGTTACGCACATCAGAGATATGAACTGACCAGTCAACCACATACCTCATTTGGAACCGGAAGTACGCAGTCAGGCAGCAGGAGGGGGAGGGGGAATGCAAATACAGTACAGTGTTGTGTTAAACATGAACTACTGAAAAATAAAGGCAGAGTTTACAAAAACAAAAGATTTGACAAGGTAAGGAAACTGTTTCTGTGCTTGTTTCATTTAAATTAAGATAGTTAAAAGCAGTATTTTTCTTCTGCATAGTAAAGCTTCAAAGCTGTATTAAATCAATGTTCAGTTGTAAACTTTTGAACGAACAACCATAATGTTTATTCAGGGTTACGAACGTTTCAGCATTACAAACAACATCTATTCCGGAGGTGTTTGTAATTCTGAGGTTCTACTGTAGTAGTTCCTACATTTTACCTATGGACCACCACTAGAGGGCATCATATTCATTCACACACCACATTGTGCATGTTGGGTGGTATTTTCAAAAGCACCTAAGTGATTTTGGAGCACAAGTCTGAGTGAGATCTGTACTCCTAAATCACTGAGCTGCTTTTGAAATTCCCACCTGTTCTGCTTAGCAGAGGGACTGGGGGGAGAAAAGGAACAGCGGTAGTGAATTCTAATGAAAATGTGTTCCATTCTACTGAACGTTCATTCCTCAGCTGTATGCTGCAAGGCATCTACCCATACCAACTTAGGTTTCTGGGGGTGCTGGTTGTGGTGTGTTCATCCATCCACAATATGAACCACAGGCAGCCCTCCAGCTAGAAGAAATGTTTTAAAATAGTATTTTATTTATGTTTAAATTTGTTTTTTAAAGGCTGATTCTATCATGGTTTCAAATTCCAGGGGGAAAGTGTTCATGAACTCGAGCTCTGTGCACCTCTGAAAATAGTTCTGGAAGGTTGCACTGCCTGAGGTTCGACCAGGCCCTCTGTACAAAATCTGTCGGCACGTTCTGTTCCCCAATTTACGCGTGCAAATGCGGGAGCTAAAGGGTTGCACGAGCCCTCTGTGAACTTGTGTTTATCTCTGGTGGCTGAATGATATGGATGAATTTTGCGAGTTCAGCCAACAAAGTCCCCCCAAAAGATTCCCTCCTCTCCCAACACGCACGCACAAATTCCAGTGCCTCCTTGGAGCACTGGCATTAGCATCTATTCTGGTTTGAACATTACATGCATGGACGGCAGGCTTCAGCAGATGGCATAGAACCCCAGAGAAGGCCTCCAGAGAGTGAAATATTCCAGAGACGATAACTGATGCAGTTAGATTAATAAGTAAGTTAACTGATAACTAATACTTGATGCAGAGGAACTGTAGGTGGAATTATTACCATGTGAGTTTACCCTCATGTCAGAAGAGGCTGGTGTGGGCAGTAGTTAACTCTTCTGGCACTAGGGTTTCTTGCAAATTCAGTTTTCAGAGTGGTAGCCGTGTTAGTCTGTATCAGCAAAAACAACGAGGAGTCCTTGTGGCACTTTAGAGACTAACAATTTTATTTGGGCATAAGCTTTCGTGGGCTAAAACCCACTTCATCAGATGCATCTAATTCAGTTGCATTGTTCTTGGTGCCCATGTGAAGAAATGCTCATTCAGGAACCAGAGAGTTAGGGTATGTGTACACTGGCAGAGTTACATTGCTGCTCAGAAAGCGCTGAAGAGAAACCGCTGTTGTGTGTTAACACTATCAGCTGCCTGCACAATAGCGTGTTTATACTTGCAGCACTTGCAACAGTATTCGGAGCGGTGCACGCTGGGCAGCTATTCCACAGAGCATCTCTTTCTCTTCTGCTGCTAAGAGTTGTGGGAAGGTGGAGAGGGTCACGGGTCATCCTGGGTCCTGTCCCAATGCCCCACGATGCATTGCTGCTCATCCCAGTAATCCCTGTACTTCTGTCCGCATCTGGCACCATCTTTCAACGGTTTGTATATTATGCGCTCTGCCTCTTTAGCCTGCAGGAATGGATCCCAAACTGTTGACCAGTATGCTGCTCACTTTCACTAACACATCAAGAGTGTCAGAGAAATTATTCCTTAAACTACAAAGGCAAGAGGAGTGCGACATTGATCTCGCCACACGTAGTAGCTATGACATGAGATTGCTTGTGGCATTCATGGAAGGTGCTGACCACAGTGGAACGCCACTTTTGGGCTTGGGAAACAAGCACTGACTGGTAGGATCACATTATCATGCACGTCTGGGATGACGAGCAGTGACTGCAGAACTTTTGGATGAGGAAAGCCACATTCATGGGACTGTGTGATGAGCTCAGCCCAGTCCTGTGGTGCAAGGACACAAGAATGAGAGCTGCCCCGCCATTGGAAAAGCACGTGGCAATTGCACTGTGGAAGCTGGCTGCTCCAGACTGCTATTGATCACCCACTAACCAGTTCAGAGTAGGAAAGTCGACCATTGCACTCGTGTTGACGAAAGTGTACAGGGCCATTAATCACATCCTGCTCTGAAAGCATGACTCTGGGCAATGTGCATGACATTGTGAATGGCTTTGCACAAATGGGCTTCCCTAACTGTGGAGGGGCGATAGATGGGATGCATATTCCGATTCTGGCACTAGACCACCTAGCACATAAATTGCAAGGGGTATTTCTCAATGGTTCTCCAGGCATTTGTGGATCACTGTGGGCATTTCACAGACATTAATGCAGGCTGGTCTGGAAAGGTGCATGATGCATGCATCTTTCAGAACACTGGCCTGTTCTGGAAGCTGCAAGCAGGGACTTTCTTCCCAGACCAGAAGATCATCGTAGGGGAAGTCAAAATGCCCACTGTGATCCTGGGAAACCCTGCCTACCCCTTAATGCTGTGGTTTATGAAGCTATACATGGGGAACCTTGACAGCAGCAAGGATCAGTTCAGCAACAGGCTGAGCAAATGCGGAAAGACTGTTGAGTGTGCTTTTGGCAGTTTAAAGGCCCGCTGGCGCTGCGCATATGTGAAGCTGGACCTGGCTGATGACAATATACCTATGCTTATAGCCACATGCTGTACGCTCCATAACATTTGTGAAGGGAAGGGTGAAAGCTTCACGCAGGGCTGGACTGCTGAGGCTCAGTACCTGGAGTCTGAAGTTGAACACAAAGACCAGGGCTTTTAGAGGGGCACAGCATGGGGCCATAAGGATCAGGGGTGCCTTCAGGCAACCATTTGAAGCTGAAAGCACTAATATTTGTTGCTATGCTTGGGAGTGCAGTGCTTGTAAAGCTAGGAGGTGATTGTGATTGGTGCAGATGATGCACTATGAAGGTTTAAGAAAATTGCCTGTTGTTTTGCAGGGCTCTGTTTGCTTTCAATTTATGGAATAAAGATTGCTTTCAAACCAATACTTTTATTTTATTAAAAAACAACAACCGGAGGGGAGAGACTAACAAGAAAACACATCACCATTGTAGGGGATGGGGGAATGGAGGGTCCCAGAAGGAGGTGGGGTCCCAGGACAGTTTAAGATTTGTGTATGTCCAGGTATCATATTCAATCTTGTCTTTTGGAGTACAGTGCAGCTGGTACTGTACTTCAGCAGAGCTAAACTGTAGAGGGATGGGTGTTGAGTGCAGTGAGTAGTGGGAGTCCACAGTGCTGGACTGTGACGGGGGAGGAGTGGAATGCAGTGAGTACAGACTGGAGCCAGGAGGTTGATAACAGTGTGTTGGTGGTGTCTGGGGGGCACATAGGAAAGAGTTTTGCGACAGTGTCTGCAGGGGAGGGCGAGCACGGAGCTGTTTGGTTTGCAGTGCTAGTAGCGCCTGGAGCGTCCACTTGGCGCTCCATAACTTTAAAGAGCCGCTCCATGGCTTCTTTCTGGTGTGCCGCATTCTCCTTTCGGTCCCTCTTCTCGCTGTCCCGCCACTCCTTCAGTTCTTGTTTTTCAGCCACAGAGTGCATCGTGACATCATGCGGAAAATCCTCCTTAGTTCTTCATGGCCGCTTTCTAATTCTAAGCAGCTGTAACAAAGAGGGAGGCTGGGCTCCCAAGTCATATCTGTGAAGTCAAAATGCAACATTTTACAGCAGCAGGATTGTTTGCAACAAACAGACCACTGAATCAGTGATTTAAAGCACAGCCACTATTCACACACCTGTCACTATCTGGCTGACCCCAGGCAAGCAAACATGAGCCACAAGACCCCCAAAATGATGAGCCGCAACCGCAGGGGCAGGGGAAGTCAATGTTCCAGAACTGTACTGTCTTGGGAAGAGCCAGCACTGTAGGGGGAGCCTTATAATCATTACTGTCCCCACATTTTCCACAGGCTGTGTTCATTATGGAAGATATCTCACTGCTGAGGGTGAGCAGGGAATCAAGGGAGGGTCTTCTCCAAGACTGCGGCTTCTGCCTGGCCTTTATGCCACTTGTCTGTGTGCAGCAAAGTTCCTCCCCCCCCCGCCACCTGCCCAAGTGACAGTAGAGTGGTGCAGGAAAGTTACCCTTAGTGGGGCAAGAAACAAAGCAGCTCTGCCAAAGAACCTGCGGTGTCTACTGTGATGGGGCAAGGCCAGATGGCTACAGTAAAGTAGTGAGGAACAGGTATGTTAGCCCCAGGCTAAACAAATCCCTGGTACCATGGTAACCAAATGGCAGTTACTCTAGGTTAATCAAGACACCTGGGGCCAATTAAGATCTTTGTTGAAGGCAGTGGAGATAGCTACATTGATTGGGACACCTGAAGCCAATCAAGGGCTGGCTGGAACTAGTTCAAAGCCTCCCAGTTAGTCAGTGAGGGGCGCGTGTGAGGAGCTGGAAGCAAGAGGGTGCAAGGAGCGGAGAGGGAGAGGGAGAGGGAGAGGGTGTGCTGCTGGAGAACTAAGGAGTACAAGCGTTATCAGACACCAGGAGGAAAGTCCTGTGGTGAGGATAAAGAAGGTGTTTGGAGGAGGCCAAGGGGAAGTAGGCCAGGGAGTTGTAGCTGTCATGCAGCTGTTACAGGAGACACTATAGACAGCTGCGATCCACAGGGACCTGGGCTGGAACCTGGAGTAGAGGGCCAGCCCAGATTCCCCCCAAACCTCCCAACTCCTGATCAGACACAGGAGGAGTTGACCCAGACTGTGGGTTCCACCAGAGGGGAAGATCACTGAGGTGAGCAAATCTGCTAATAAGCGCAGGACCCACCAAGGTAAAGGAAGAACTTTGTCACACTACACTGGCACCATGGCGGTGTAGCACGAGTGCAGAAAGCTGTACGCCTCTGGTTGGGGTGGTTTTTTTACAGCAGTGCAATTGTGCAGTTTCTGCGCATTAAGTGGCTTGGCAGTGTGTACGCCTCAGGAGTTACAGCGCAGAAAGCTGCTTTACAGGGCAGAAACTTACCAGTGCAGACAGGACCTTAGTTTTGTGCAACAAGCTGCTGGGCTACAACCAGAGCTGGAGTTTTCTGATGGAACGTCTTTCCGTCGGAAAATGCAGATTTGGCAAAAGTGAGATGTTTTGTGGAAATGCGTCAAGTGCCACTACATTTTGTTTTGAGGGAGGAAAAAGAAAAAAATAATAATAAGGTTTTAAATGTATCTTTTGGACATTTTCAGAACAGAGGACTTGGAGTTTTCATTTTTGAAACAAGATTTAGTGTCAGTGTTATATATTTAAATTGGAACAGAATGTTTTCACCTGAAATGATGAAATTTTGAATTTTTTCTTTTCTTGTTCCAGACTAGGAAAAAAAAATTCTAATGTGCAGAATTCCCTTCAGGATGAACAACCCAGTTCCCACCTACCTCCAGCTGTAACTGAGGAATGAGCGGGGGGCAGGCATGGCTGCCAACCAACCCCTCCCCCTAATTTAAGAAGGATAGCTCGTGATTTTGAGCAGGTTACTTATCATTCTTTCACTCTGCCCTTGCACAGAGCTGGATTTCAGTGATGTTAAACAACGTCTCTACTCTTCTCCTTTCAGATACCCTACAGGTTCAATGTCGAGGGCTTGACCCTTTTCTTCCTTAGATGTGTCTCACATTTTACTACATCGATAAGCTGTTGGGCTGTTGCCGAGGGTTGAACTCAGACAATAGGTAATCCCTGCCGAAGAGAATGGGCGAGTGTTTGAGCAGCAGAGATTTCAATGCATTTTTCCCTACAGAGAGAGAGAAGGGGGATCTCTCACATTCCATACAAGACACTAACCTTTTTCAGAGGCAACAGCTGCACACATTTGGCATATGTCTGATCAAATGTATTGCACATTGTGTGTAGAGAGAGTGCGTGTGTGTCTGCATACAGTTGCCCTGATTTGTGTGTGTGTTTGTGGGTAATAAGAGTGCCTACAGAAGCCCTGATTTCACCTCTCAGAAATGCAGGCTATGAATTCTGCAGTTTAATTTTTTTTTATGTAGCAAATACTAACCAATGTAGTAAATACGCATGGAGCAAATGTTAACCCTTATTAAACAGTGTTCTTTACTTCCTCTCATAAATTGTGTGGTGTTCCATTGTGCCGTTAAACTGCTGTCATGTTAAACTTGTAGTTGCTGCATGTCCGTAGCTGGTGAACTGCTTCCCATCTGTATGTTTCCAAAAGTGCACAGGGGTCTGTTGAGATGAGAAGTGCTATGTAAATGTCTAACCATGTTCATTGTCTACTCTCGATATAGCAGGACTAGTTCACTCTGATTGGCATAGCAAGTGGTAATCTAGTACCCTGCAGCACAGGGCAGAATCAATGTGAGGAAGAGCAGGGATAGTACTGCCAATTTCATCCTCAGGATTTTCTTTGGGACTTTAGGGAAAGCAGCTTAGTCTGTGTCTATAGAAGCTTTGCTGGTGGAGGATGTACAAAATCAGCATACTCCTAGCTATGCCCTATTCCCAGCAGATCTTCCCACTTTTGGGGCTGTGCTGGCTCTTTACTTTCCCTAGGGGGCAAGGGGACTGCATTTGTCTTGCATTTCCAAAATCCCCACCAACCCTAGTTTTCCTAGGGCCTCTGATAGCTTCTGCCCAGGGGTGTTGGAATAGTTTGTACAGTGAGGGTGCTGAGAGCCATTGAATCTAGGGTGACCAGACAGCAAATGTGAAAAATTGGGACAGGGAGTGGGAGGTAATAGGAGCCTAGATAAGAAAAAGACCCAAATATCGGGACTGTCCCTATAAAATTGGGACATTTGGTCTCCCTAATTGAACCAAACTGTAAACCCTGGATATAATGGAAACCACTTCAAGCCAGGGGGTGCAGGAGCACCTCCAGCACCCCTCCTTCCAGCACCTATGCTTCCACAGTGTGCAACCTGACTGAATCTACTCATGAAAGTATTCCTTGCCATTAAAGAACAGCAGCCTGTCTGCTGAGGAAATGCAGTTGGGTTGTGGCAGGAAGAGAATATGTGAGAAAGATCCTCTAGCCCTAGTCCCTCTTTCATTGTCATCTTGAATATAAGCATGATCTAAGCTTCCCGACGAAGCGCGTGTAGCTGTATCAGATCCCAGTTTGTATGACCACGCAGAACTGAGCTAGACTAAACGTGCATCCGAGTGTTAATTATTTAGGGCCAACAGTGACATCAAATAATTCAGAGAGTAATTGGGCCCAGGATGCAGGAACGGGCATTCAGGGGCCCATGGTCCCATCACTTTTTACTGGCCATAAGGGTGGAGGGGCAGGTTGTTGGGGGGAAGAGGCAGCGTGGGAGTGGGACCTCAGGGGGGAAGAGGTGGCTTGGGGGCCGGGTCTTGGGGATGGCATGGGTGGCATGACGGTAGGGGCTCCGGGAGAAGGGGCAGCACAGGAGGGTGGGGCCGTGGTTCAGGCACCTGTGGGGTCCCCACCCACCACCACTTTTTGGTCGCTTCAGCTGCTCCTGATTGAGCCTGATGTAAAGGCACTAGGAGACAGTAGTATTTACAGGCCTGATTTCTAGGGCTGCTGAACAGCCACAGCTTCAGTTGATTTTCCTGGGAGCTGTGGGTGCTTAGCACCTCTGAAAATTAAGTCCTGCTTATGTAACTTTTGCAGGTCTGACCCTTTTTTCCATTGACAGATGAGATAAAACCCAACTGGAAGATTGTAGAGGTGAGTCCAAGCTGAAGTGAAGCACAGAGCACCCCCGGGCGAGTTTATTTCCCTCATGACCCCACTTTTTTGTTGAAAATGGCCATTAGTTATAAAACAATGGATTCTTTGTAGCTGCTTGCCCACCCATATTCCCTTTACAACATGTCATGTACATTTTCTTGCTTTAGTGGTAACAAATGAATTGGAAGAACTCTGTGCCCTACAGGCCTAGCCTGGCTTCTGAGCACCCAGACTCATTTCATTCTGCTAACCAGATATGTCAGTGTTGATTTTTTGATAATTGTTGCTTGTGATAAATGAGGCAGAAACAATAGAAATTATGCCAGTAGTCTTAGGAATGATACATTTTACTGGGGGCTGTGAGTGGTAACAATATTGATTTTTGATTCTTTTGTTGATGTTGTTCAAAAACTGATTTTTTGTAACATTAAACTATCCTCTCTTCTTATGACATCGTGTGTATTTTCTCAGTGCCATAGGGATGTCATACACCACTTCCTATCCATAGGAATTACATACAGCAGACTGCACACTAGCTGAGGACTGATTCCCCTCTTGCTTACACCATGGATTAGCAGATTTCCTCTGAGATAAGCAGGAGTAGTGTCTGGTCCTTTGTGGCATGTGATGAACAGACGCTATGCAACTCTGGAATGCAATGGTGAATGATGTTAGTTTAAATTATGGAATGTAAGTGTCTGAGAGTAACTGATCAGTTAGCTTGTATATGTTCTTGGAATCCTTTGCCTGTCTGTTTGTTTTAGGTCTGACTTATTTATATGCATTCCCATTTCAGTTTGCAAAGTCAGCTTAATGTTACATGTCTTATGGTCACCGGAATTAAAGAGGTGAAAAGTACGCTGTGTTCAGGGGAGGACGCAGACAGCAGCCTGCAGGCTGAGTTGAAAGGCTGGCTAGTTTTCAGTGTAATTTACTGCAGGATTTTCAGTCCAATACTGACAGAGGCTTTCCGGTTGGAGGGGAGTGAGAATAGAAGGAGACATTGCATTGGAGGCTAGTGTATATTTATTTGGACTTTGATCTGTGCCATCCAGTATCACTCCCATGGTTAAAATGAGTGGATCGGGTTGTGAACAATAACAAATCAACCAGAACTTTCATTCAAAATTCAGACAAAACCTAACCAAATCCTTTGCGCTGTAATAATGTTGAGTTAACTTTTTTCTTAAACATGTAGCTATTTACTTTTCATTTTTATGTTATTTCCCCATCTCCGGGTTCCATCAGACATACTGAAACGCTTTGAAATGGACGGTTAAGAAGTTCCAAGCTCCTCCAGCTGCAGGAGGTCCACCGGAGCCGCGGGACCAGCGGACCTTCCGCAGGGACGCCTGCGGGAGGTCCACCGGAGCCATGGGACCAGCAGACCTTCCGCAGGGACGCCTGCGGGAGATCCACCGGAGCCACCTGCCACCCTCCTGGCAACCGGCAGAGCGCCCCCTGCGGCATGCTGCCCCAAGCACAGGCTTGGTGTGCTGAGGCCTGGAGCCGGCCCTGCATCAGTGATATCTGAAGGTGTAGGAAATGTCACGATCACTTTTTGGCCTGCATTTGGAACTTGGAAATATCATTGGTAAAATTATAGCCGATTTAATTGAGAACCTAATTTGGAATATCTGGTTATCGGATGAAGATGAAGAAATAATAAGGGTATTAAAGTCCCCACCCAGACATTTCCACCACTACCACTGCAATATGCTATGGATGATCATGTGGATGAACAATTTGGTTCTGTAGAAATAAGCCACTATCTCTTTAAAATTCTAGGAGGGAAGAAGGATCAGACCTTTTGATGTCATTTCTTCCCCTCCAACCGGGGATTGGACAGAAGAAACTGATAAAGTAAGAAATTGGGTGTGTTTGATGGAACAATGGCAGCAGAAAACGCAGAACACTTATGGGAATGAAGGACCCTAGCATCTCAAGACACATTTTGTCCATAATAACTAAGGATTAAGTGAAAGACTGTTTCATTCTGTCCTGAGTTTGTGACCTACGTCCTGTTTATAAAGACACAGCATACGAATGCTTTCCTAGTGAGTTTCCTGTTAGCTAGGGAGGTTGGGTCACATAGAATCATAGACTTTAAGGTCAGAAGGGACCATTATGATCATCTAGTCTGACCTCCTGCACAATGCAGACCACAGAATCTCACCCACCACTCCTGTATCAAACCTATGTCTGAGCCATTGAAGTCCTCAAATCATGGTTTAAAGACTTCAAGGTGCAGAGCATCCTCCAGCAAGTAACCCGTGCCCCACGCTGCAGAGGAAGGCAAAAAAACACCAGAGCCTCTGCCAATCTGCCCTGGAGGAAAATTCCTTCCTGACCCCAAATATGGCAATCAGCTAAACCCTGAGCATGTGGGCAAGACTCACCAGCCAGCACCCAGGAAAGAATTCTCTGTAGTAACTCAGATCCCATCCCATCAACAAGCCATTGGGCATATTTACCGCTAGTAGTCGAAGACGAATTAATTGCCAAAATTAGGCTATCCCATCATACCATCCCCTCCATAAACTTATCAAGCTTGGTCTTGAAGCCAGATATGTCTTTTGCCCCCACTACTCCCCTTTCAGCTTCGGGGATGTAGGGACTCCCTTCTGCGCAGTGCCAAAGAACTCTGAGTTTGAAATTCTGGGTGGCCACGTATCACTTTGATCCAGTGACTGACTAATTAAAACTGTACCTTACAGGACTGGATTTTAATGAGGTGTTTAGGGGGGGAAAAAAACATCAAAATAAATCCCAACCATAGAAACGCAGAACTAAGCACCGTTTTCATCTCCTTCTGAGCTAGAGTCTGGTGATAAATTATCTCCGAGGATCCCAGCCTGCCATTCTGTTTTAGTACAAATAATTCATATGATAATTATGATGGGCCTGACCACGTCTTTATGCTACAACAATCACCCTAAAGGCACGTCAGTTAAGAAAGACTTGAAATTGTAGGCAGCAGCACCAAGAGCTTCAGGTACTTTTGTTGTCAGTACTCAAATTCTTAATCTGTACATGGATTATATATTTTAACCCCTTTCTGTGAATCACTGCACTGCTTTAGTAAGGCCCTTTTGAACAGCTGTGTAGTTTTACTTGAGAGAACAGAGTGGAGTATTTTATACAGCCTGAAAGCACCCAGCTTACAGATCTAGTCCCTAAAAGCTCACAGGCTGTTGATGGAGAAGACTTGTGCACAAGTGATTTCTTCAGCAAAATTCTGAGAAGGCTGGAAACTTTCTGAGCTGATATTGTAATCCATAAACCCCATTCTCTCCTACTCACCCTCTATTTCAACTTTCTAGAGTTTCTATTATTTTAGCTGGGGACCTATTTAAATGACTTATCAAGGTTTCTAATTTCGGACAATGGAAATAGTTACAGATACTGTAAACCCTCCCCCTTTTTTTTTTTTTAACAAAGAGTTTGTGAAAGGGGCTGAGTTGAGAGACCTGGAGACCGGAGTCCTGCATTTCTCTGCAGATCAGGTAGAGCATGGCCGAGGCTGGCTGCACTTCCCCATGCTGACCCCTCCCAGCCAATATACCATAGTCTGTGTGGCCGGGTTTCCATTGCCTAAGTCTGTCACTGAGCTCTGCAGAGGTTACCAACACAGGGGCAAAGCGTGGCAGTGGCCTGTATGACGGGAAATGCACTAAGACTAACACAATTGGCCACTGAATAGCCATTGGATGGTAACAGCTCTCAGTTGCTAGCAAACAAAGTGAGCTTTAAATTAGCAACCTGGAAGTAAAAGACTCTGGGTTCAATCCTCAACTGTATCCAGCACTGGGTGTAGCTCTGCAAGGAAGCTGCAAGGAAGGTTAGGTCAATGAGCCAAGTAATTGGCCAGGGTAACACAAAGCTCCCGGCAGCAGCAGAATTTCACTTCCTTCCCTCTGGGATGCTTTTATTTCAGCTTTGTCCTGATCCAGGGTGTACTGAACCAAGGTTGTGCAGACAGGAAAAATCAGTGTGAGAAATTAACTGAATCTCAGGTGGGTTTGGGGTGAATTTCAGGTTGGTTTTGGGGGGGTTGCTTTTATCCAGCCCAGTTCACCTGTCCCTAGAAAGTCTTTTTAATTAAAAAAGAAAAAGTAAATTGGACCCAAATCTGTGTTTTGCAGTTAAAACGTTGTGTGTATTGTAAGGTATTTTTCCCCACTGGGACTTAAATTAGGGACCAAGAGATCATGAAGAGCAGCTCTACGATTTGAAATGAAGGAAAATCCCTAACAGATCTCAGTAAAAGTAGGACTGATAGTCTTTGTGTCCTCAGCCAGTTGGCAGGTGAGACTGCATTTTGCACCATTATACCTGCACCATCATTAGCTTCTCCATTAGCTAGCAGTCCTGTATGCCATCTGGATAAGGTGGAAAACCAAGGCACTCTGGTAGGAGGAATGGCACTAGGGAGCAGGTACTCTCCTTTCTTTAGCCCACAGATTTCCGACTTGAAAGTTGAATGGGATCAAGATATCGTGAATGCCTATGTAGAGCCAACCAGTCATCAACAAGGGAAGAGTAAGGGAGATGAGCCAGCAACCACTGCGCAGCCATGCTGACAGTGAGAGAAGGCCAGTAGTGTGGCTGTTTGGAAAAAGAAGGCCTTTGTAGAACTCCCAAGATCCTCCAGTTTCAAAGAGCCATTGTTCCCCCTCCTTCCCTTTTGGGGTCCAACTCCTTTTTTTCCCCATTGAAAGAGTGGCCAGGAATTAAAGTTGAAGCTCTGGGAGTTTTCTGCCTTCTCTGGCTGGTGTCATTACACAGCAATTAGAGACACCGTTTGTAGAGCGTTCCGGGACCCTGAGGTGAAAGGCAGGGTGTGGATAGATAATATACTGTTATTTTTACTTCATTCCAAAAACTCTCTCAGATGTGAACCCCAAACTATTCAATTTTCTGTGAGTGTATCTGAGTGAAAGTGAGCTACAGTACTCCAGTCGCTGGGGTACATGGGAGAGCAAATGGAGCAGCAAGAGCTCTGCCTGGGGGCAGCCTTTCAAACTCTTCACTCATGTCCTGCTTGCTTCCTCAAGCTCTGATTGCAGCAGAGGTGAGATGGAAAGGATTTTACTATCCATGGCCTAATTCTATGGCTCATTCAGCCAGTGTAAACTGATGTCTCATCCCTGAAGTCAGTAGAATTATGCTGATTTATACCAGATGAGGGATGTGTCCCTCAGGTGTCTGTAAATAGATGGATTGTGGAGCAACGCTCCTGACAGTAAACTGTCTGGAATGCTTCTCACACCAGGCACAGAGTCGCCTTCTCCTTTGAATCTTCCCCCAAAGATCTTCCTTCGTACTGTATATTGCATTAGGTTTTATGGGTTATGATTGCTTGAAGGAGGAATATGAGTGAAACTTCCGTGAGTTTCTGTCCAAAAGGTATTGGGGAAAATACAATTTATTCCACCTCCTTTCTCTCCTGCTTGAGCTCTTGCTTCCTCCACCCACCTTGCATCTGAGCAATCACATAATCATATGCTGCTGAGTAAACCATCCGGCCTAACGTTCTGCACACGGTGTAAATGGAATGTTAATGACAACACAGATTTTCATTGCTTTGCTAAACAAGTGTGTTAACAGAGCTGTCTCCATTTGTGAAGAGCGGCGTTGTGGCATTGCCTCTGCTATTCTAGCTGACGTTGTTTCTGCTGTGAGGCAGGTGAGCTCGTCAGGGTGTGGGTGGTGAACAACAAAAGGAAAGGTGGCTCAAATGGGCAAGGCCTCAAAAGGTTGGATGGGTCTCAAACTTTGAAGGCCTTTCTCCGTTCTCCCACACAGATCCCTCTCCTTTTTCTGCCTGCCTATTGTCAACTCCAGTGTGGGAAGGGAAGAGTTGTCTTAGTTCTGGCACATTTTGTCTCTAGAACTTTGGTCAGCTTCTGTAGTGAAATCTTGCACCTTCAGAGTTTCTGCAGCATTAAGGGGCCTGAGAGCATATTGGCTTCTGCCTACCAAACCTAGAGCAACCCCTGAATTTGCAAGATTAAAAGGCAGCTGCTAGCTTTGGACTGATTTCAGCAAAGGTAGGAAGTAGGGTGTTTACACCATGCCCTTAGTTCTGCACAACAGGGTCAGCCCTCCATGGGCTTTATGTGAGAGTGGGGGATTTGAACCTACAACTGCGCCTCAGGAGAGGGTGCTACCGAGTAACACAGTGATACCTAAGTTTCTGGTTTGGAGAGTCATCTTAAATGCAAATACAAGTCTCAGTTTTGAGGGGAGTCATTTTCCCAGATGTATGCGTTTAGCTAGTGTTTTTGTGTCTGGTATAAGACGCTGTCAGATAGACTTTGCCTTTGCTGAAATCCCTTGCTTTGTTGACACTAGCAGCAGTGAACTTCAAAAGGTTTGGAGTTCAGGTTCAGTCAGGGGTGGCTCCAGGCCGCAGCACGCCAAGCGCGTGCTTGGGGCAGCAAGCCGCAGGGGGCGCTTTGCTGGTTGCCGCGAGGGCGGCAGGCAGGCTGCATTCGATGGCTTGCCTGCGGAGGGTCCGCTGGTTCCGCTGAAGCCGCGGGACCAGTGGACCCTCCGCAGGTAAGCCACGGAAGGCAGCCTGCCTGCCGTGCTTGAGGCGGCAAAATCCCTAAAGCCGTCCCTGGGTTCAGTTCAGAAAAGTGTCTAAAAGTTTGGGTGCTAAGTGCTCTCCAGGGGTTAATGGGAGCGAGAGCCCGGGAGGGGAGGGGCATAGCTTTTCCATCTTTGCTAAAAGTAGAAGGGATCTCCCTTGCTTTCCTCATCCTCCTTGGTTGGCTTGGCTTCTCCCTCCTTTTTCAGTCTGCTTTAACCACTGCCCATCTCCAACTCTCCAGTGCTATTCTGGGGTCTGTAACATGCAGCTACTCCAAGGTTTCCCATATCTGCTTCTGACTGGGCTGCAGATCCCATGAGAACCAGCCTTTCTCGCAGTTTGTTTTGGTGCCAGCTCAAACCCAGAGCTGAAGGGCAGAGGTTGAGCAAGGATTTGAGAAGTGGGGATTGTGGGAATGTGTGCCAGCATCTGGGACAAGGGATATAAGCTGCTTGAGCAGTGACAGAACAGTCCTTAAGATTTCAAGTTGGAGGCCTAGGGCATGTTGAGTTGCAATAAGAAGACGACAAAGAAAAATGCTTTTGTGTAACTGGAGCTCCCGCCTGAAAACCCCCAACCTGAGTTATAAACCCACCCTTTAGTATTCTCTCTTCAGAGGCAAGTGCTGCTTCTGATGGCTGTTTTTATCATTTCCTGGGTTCCCTCTGAGGGTCTGCCTTGGTCTTTGGTGAGAAGTCTTGCCTGGTTAGTCAGGCCTCAGTCCTGCGTGAGTTAACACACGTGCTCCTTTGTGGAACCCAGGAAAGTTCTCTGGTCTCTGGTTGGGGTTGTTCATTTGACTTTATCTGATTTGGTGCCATCCCCCTCCAATTTGTTTGGGATTGTGTGTGTCCTGAGATCCCTCCCAGCGGTGGCAGTATCTCTGGCACCTGCCTTTGATTACTGATGTGCTTCCTTAATCTCTGTTGCAGGAGAAGAGTTTGGGAAACAGCAACTATTTGTCATGAGAGCATGATGGCTTTATCAGAGAGAAGGAAATATATTTCTTCCACCCTCAGCCCCCTTACAATTTCTTAAAGCTTTTTGTGGCTCTGGCACAGCAGCAGAATTTGGAGTTTACCTGTCAGACATGAGTCATATTGTTTGCTGAAGGGCAATCAGAAGAAATGTATTTAGTGGAAAATAGGACAAAATAGCAATAATGATCTGGGTTTCGGAGGGATTTCTTTGTGCTGTCCTCCCACATGCCCTCTGCTTGCTGCTAGCCAGCAGCAGCAGCATTAGAACCAGCTCAGTACGTGGCAGACTAGGGGCCAGAGACTAAAATGGGATCCAGCTGGATTCCTGTCTGGAAACCAGGAGTATATGTGTGTGTCTTGCATGTTTCCACAGTTGAAAGGTCATGTTTATTCAAACATAGCCAGACCTCTTCCTTCTAGTGTTGTTATTTTGTTAATTTATTCTTTAATGTATTGTTAAGCACCAGGAATGTTCTCAGTAATATTCAGAACGCACTCAGAAGATGATCCCTACCCTGAGGATCTTGCCATCTGAAAGCGAGACTTGGAGAAGATTAGACGCTGGGAGGCCCAGAGGAGGGAATAACTTGGAATGATGTCGACTTTTCTTTTTTCTTTCTAGCAATCAGGCTGAAAAACCTGAGATTTGGTTTCCTAGTGCAATGTCATGTGCTTCCTAATTGTGATGTAGGCTGCAAGTGCTAAGAGACTAGCTCTTTTCAATGGATATGTACTTCCTGTTGTGACCAAAACTAGGAAATACTGATGGCCAGAGAAACTAATGAGTATCTTGCATGTCTTAACCAAGTTCCAGGGTTTCAATTTGAGTTTCAGGGGCAAAGATTCAGAGTTGCTCTGATTTTATTCAAAGCTGGTGTGTTCATCCCTACCATTAGAGCCCTGCGTGGCTCTATTTTTAATCCTGCTTCTGCCGCTGCCTGCAATACCCATTCCCATCCGCTCCCGCTATTATGGCAGTGGGTCCTGTGGGACTCATGGGATCCCGGTTCTACTGCAGGACTCTATGCTAATTCCACACAGAGCTCTACCTACCATTAACTAGAGAGAGGTTAAGGCACTGGGTTGGAAACCAGGTTATCTGTGTTCAATTGCTGGCTCTGCCACAGACCTGCTGTGTGGCCTTGGCGAGTCCCTCAATCTCTGTGTGTCTGTACAAAGGGAAATTAAAAAAAGAACTTCTCTCCTCCTGTCCTTTGTCTGTCTTAGTCTATTTAGATTGTAACCTCTCTGGGACAGGCCCAGCACCTAACACAATGAGGGTGATCTCAGTTGGGGCCTGTCAGAGCTGTAATAATGGCTCATGGTTTTGGGGGGGCACTGACTCTGAGCTTTATCTAACATGTCGTCCCATTGGGCCCCTGTGTATACCAATGGAAGCTCTCAGAGGCTACGTCTTCACTACCCACCGTATCGGCGGGTAGCAATCGATTTCTCTGGGATCGATATATCGTGTCTCATCTAGACGTGATATATCGATCCCCGAATGCGCTCCTGTCGACTCCAGAACTCCACCGGAGCGAGCGGCGGTAGCGGAGTCGACAGGGGGAGCCGCGGACGTCGATCCCGCGCCATGAGGACGGTAGGTAATTCGATCTAAGATACTTCGACTTCAGCTACGTTATTCACGTAGCTGAAGTTGCGTATCTTAGATCGATCCCCTCCCAGTGTAGACCAGCCCAGAGTCTTCCACAGGTCTAGTAACCTTTGTGCAAAGAGCAGAATAGCCAAGCATTACCTAAGCCTCGCTCTGTGTCACACTTACCAGGGGTCTGTAAAACAAAGGGGCCTGCCTAATAGCTAAATGCTTCTGGGTTGAATAAGCAATAAAGAAATGGAGAATTTGCCTAAACATATACAAATATGTTGTATAATAATCCACTGTAAAATTGCTATGAATTGTATAGGTCTTTTCATGGATTGTGTATCTGTGGTAAATCCATACATTATGCTATCAGAATGAGCGATACCTGTTTTGCTAGTAACAACAGGCATCATTCATTACTTCTAGGGCTGTTTTCAGGTGGCAAATTGCAGCTGCAATAGCTTTTTTTTTAAGCCCAAAATGTCATCCTCATGTTACCAGGCAAGATTATTCACTTAAAAATAAAGGGCCTCTGCTCACAGGGTTTTATACCAGTGTAACTTCAGTGAGTTTAATGGAGTTAACTCTTGACTTACAGCTGTGTAAATGAGGTCAGAATCCTGCCCAAATAATTTCAGGGACGATTAGTTCCAAGGTTTTGTGCTCTAGCAGTTCACATCAAGAGACTTGGTTTGACATCCTGATTTAGAGTAAACATTTCAAAATAACCTAAGTGACTTAGGAGCCTAGGTCCCATTGAAAGTCAAGAGTCTTCTAAGTCACTTTGGAAATTTTACCCTCGGGCTGTAAATGAAAATATGCTTGAGGATCTCAGCCTAATCACCGAGCCCAATATTTGCAGAAGTGGCTAGGGAGTTTGGATATCTGGTTTTCAACTGGTTTTCAAAAGTACTGAGCACCCATTGATCCTATTGGCTTCAAATTAGAATCGCAGGTGCCTTGCACTTTTGGAAAGCACATCCACAGTGTGCAAAGTTGGGCACCCAAAAAGGGAGGCACTTGCGATAAGTGGCCACTTCTGAAAATTTCAGCCTTGCCGTACATTTCTCCACGTCACAGCACCAACTCAGACTATCACACAACTGACTCTGAGTGTGTGGAATGGCACCAGGGCGGTTTCAGAGGGAGGTGCGTTGGCGATGTTGTGGGGGCTGTGTCGTGCGATAGCAGGACACTCCAAGAACTAGCGTAGCGGGGGGTGATGGCTGAGACACAGTGACAAGTAGCTGTGTGTGCAGAATCCTTGCGCGAAAGACAGTGGTGTTAGTGTTAATTAGTGCCTTGCTTTCAAAAGCGCCAAAGAAAGTTCAATAAATAATTCATTAACTGAAATCAACATTCTGGATACGTAATTGCTAAGGCCCTGCAAACTGCTGTTTCTGGGTGTATGGTGCTGGTATTGATTCACTAGTGCGCTACTGACTTCCTTGTTTCAGGCAGGGGCTTAGTATAGAAATGCCTCACACGTTTTGCAGTACTATATAAAAACAACATTGTCTCACCTGATTGGACTCAGAACTTGTTTCGAAGGCACCCCATTTCCCTGCACCCCGCCCCCCCCACTGAGCAATAGGCTGCCTTTTTGTTATCATAGTGTTCTCAATGTCCTGCTATTACCACTAGATCTGGATAAATATCTCAGCATGAGTTTCTGAGGACATTTGCTCAAATACAATATTGACTTGACTTTGTTTGCGTCCTTTTCATTTTCAGGAATATTCTACTAAACAAACCTTTACCAGACAGGAATACAGTATGGCTAATGCCACCTGCTCAAAACTTGAGTTTGGCTCCAAAACAAACAAACAAATAAATAAATAAATAAAAACATTAAGGATTTTGTAAAATTTCACTTTGGGTTTTGTAAGCCTTTAGGGCACAGTTGGTTCACATTTTTAGGCTTTATTCTGTCACCATGAAGGCTAGAAAGTTACTATTTTCTTAAAGGAAAGCCGAGGATCTCACATAATCACTTGACTCCAAGAACTAGGGATTTAAGGAAAAAGACCTAATATTGTGAGCAGGGCTGCCCAGAGGATTCAGGGGGTCTGGGGTTTTTGAATTGCCGCTGAAGACCCGGCACTTCGGCGGCAGGTCCTGGGGTGGAAGGGCTCCTCGCCGCCGAAGATCTGGAGCAGAAGAAGCTCCGGGGGCCCGGGCCCGGGCCCCATGAGAGTTTTCCAGGGCCCCCAGAGCAAGTGAAGGATCCCGCTCCAGGGGCCCCAAAAAACTCTCATGGGGGCCTGGGGCAAATTGCCCCACTTGCCCCCCTCTCTGGGCAGCCCTGATTGTGAAACTTGTGATAAAATTGCAAGTTTGCAACACTGGGGATATTCATAAATGAGCCAGAACAAGGCTTTAATTTCATAGTGTAAGTGGTGCATTGGCCTCTGCTAACCCCTCTGTACAAGTGGAAATTTCACCCAGAAAGAGGAAATGTTAAGAGATAATTAGAGATTATTTGCCAAACTCTAATTTTGAACTTGTAGATGTGAATATTTACACAGGAAAGATAATTCCAAGACTTATCCAATCAAGGAACAGAAACAGTGCCATGTGACATATGAGTTCAATCAGAACAAGCCAGCCCAATTTAAATGGTCACAATGACTGATTGCAAACAATCTACAGCCATATTCTTCTTGCACGAAATCTTGATTCCATTCCAGTCAATGGCAAAATTCTCACTCAGTTCAATGGGGCCCAGATTTCATCCCTTATTATGCTGTGTTTATTTGAATTACAGTAGTGCCCAGGTGTCAGGCTTGTGGTATGATTGTATTAGGTGTTGTGCAAACACAGATGAAAACCCATCCCTTTCCCATACTTTTTGTAAGAGTTATTCACAAAAATAAAATCACAAATAATTTGAATAATAAATATATCCAAAAAATCATAAACTGCTAATGGACAGTTGAAAAACAGAAAAATAGACAAAATCGTTGAATCCAATGTTAGCGCCAATTATTTGTTCATCTTGCATGATGTTGCATGTTAACTTTGGATAACATTTGTCACATGTGACTTTATGGTTGTGACACTGACGTGTGATATTATATATAACAATAAAATGGCTGTGCTAAGAGCAAATTAGCAATTTGAATGCATGGAAACTTGTTAGGCATAATTCAGTGGTGTGTTTTTAGTGGCAAATAAACTACTGTGATTATGGTGAGGCTCTATTATAGCCCTCCAGGACAGGGTGGCACGGCGCATAACCTGGGGGGAGGCTTTCTGTCTCCAAACAGCCCGGCCTGGCCCCGCCACGCTCCTCCCTGAAACCCTACTTGCCCTTCCCCCTTGGCCCCAGCCTAGACAGGCTGCTCCTCTTCAGGGAAGTGTGCTGGGGCTGGGGCTAGGGTGGCCAGCACTTGGGGTGACTAGGGCTGCCTAACGCTGGGGGCCCCTGAGTGTTGGGTCGTGCTGTCTGGCACTCGGGTGGGGGAGGAGTGGAGGCACTGAGGCTGCCTACCCTGTGCTTGAGTGGGATGGGGGGGCTGCATACCGCCCACCTGCCCTGCACTCGGGGGCTGGGGTGGAGTGGAGGACTCCAGCAGGGGAAGCAGGGCTGGTTGTCAGGCAGGGGGGCAGGGCCGGTGTCTAGGGTCTCCCAACTGGCGGTTCACCCACCCCCCATGCTGCAGAAGATTTGTGGATTTAAAGATTTGCCGTGGACTTCCTCCAGCACACCAACAAAAGGCCTTTGTGTCACAATGCATGACCCAACACGGGTACTTAACTTATTTGTCCACAGCTTTTGAAGCTCCTTAGATGTCCAGCAACTTCATTTTAAATGTGCCCCTTTAAATGCTAAGGTATTCTTTCTTCCTGGCATGAGGTATCCTCCCTGAACCTCTCTGTCCCTTATTCTTTAGAACCATTTTTTTCTTTTGTATCAAGGATGCTATGTAGAAAATAAATTGTATTGTGTTACGTTCCTGTTCATTAGCCTCACTGCCTGAAGCACTGAACCATCTGGCACACTGAGAGTGTTGGGTCATTTTTACAGAGGTTTGGATGTAAAACTCACCATTGAAGACAGAAATGAGAAATCTCTTTGCAGGTTTGGAAAGGTGGAGATCTTCTCTAGATTTTTGGCCAGACCACTGCTAATAAATGGAAAGCTCAGTTACTCCAGAGAAAACCCTTTCGTGCCTTCACATTCATCTGCACCTGCCCTAGAGGACTCAGTTGAAAAGATATATTATGAAAAGAAATAATGTAAAATGATTATTGGTTTCTTAGGCCACGTCCATACTACAGAGTAAAATCGAAATTAATAAAATCAATTTTATAAAACAGATTTTATAAAATTGATTTTATGCGTCCACACTAGGGCACATTACTTCGGTGGTGTGCGTCCATGGTCCCAGGCTACCATCAATTTCCAGAGCAGTGCACTCTGGGTAGCTCAGTAAAAGAATGGGACCAATAACTTCGATTTCCGTCCACACTAACCCTAAATCGATTTAGTAATATCGATTTTAGGGTTACTCCTTTCGTTTAGCTGGAGTACAGAAATTGATTTTAAGACCCCTTAAAATCGATTTTAAGTGCCTTGTAGTGTGGACGGGTACAGCGTTAAATCGATTTAACGCTGTTTAAATCGATTTAATGCTGTAGTGTGGACCTGGCCTCAGATACAGTATGCTACCTGCCTTAGTGATATTGCTACAATTTTCCTCATATTTTTAAGAATCTCAGCCTCAGAGATCAATGAGTAAAATTTTCAAAAGCGCCTACGTGACTTTGGAAGCTAAGGACAGGTTGACGCTAGGAAGTTTTGCTGGCATGGCTGTGTCAGTTAGGGGTGTCATTTTTTGCAAGTATAGTTATTCCAGTGATCGCCCTAATGCAGACCCAATTATATCTATATAAAAGTGCTTTTACTGGTATGGCATATATCGGTTGGGGAACGCACCCGTTATTATAATGATCTGTGTCTACACTAGGGCGGTTTTGCTAGTTTAAATATATTGGTATAATTAAACTGCCAAAATCCCCTTAGCATAGACTAGATCTAGACCATTTCCAAAACAGACTTAGGCACCGGGGAGCCTAAATGCCAAAACCTGCTTTTGAAAATAGGGTTTAGATACTTTTGAAAAGGTTACCCAATATAAATATTCCTTCCTCCGCCTCAGCACATAGCCTGAATGAGCCTTATCATATAGACATTCACAACCTACACTATACACATCAGACGGACCTATTCCCTAAGATTAATTTCCTACAGTTGCAGGGATGTTGGGTGGGCATTGATGAATGCCTATATCTAATCTCTCTCTCTAACCTATGTATGCCTTTCTAATGTGCCCATTACTGGAGTAGCTTGATCCTGCTAGCATTTGCCTTCTTTCTCTCTTCGTAATCCCAGATATCGCTCTCATAGTGACAGTGCATTTTACGTATCTTTCATGGAAGTATTGCTCCTTAAAAGATAGACCTGTCCTGCTCCAAGACTGGACTTGTGTTTCTTGTGGAGAGATCTAAAGCTTCAGAAATGACTCGGCTTAGTGACTATGCAGGGTGCTCTGGATTTCTATTTCTGTTGCATGCCTCATGCTGACACAGATTGAGTTTGCTTTGCATCCCACTTTTAAGTATAATGGCGCTTTGATTGAACCTCTGTTTGCACTACTCTTCAGCTATTTCTTCTGACTATTTCTTCTGGCATGTGCGGACTATTCCTTCTGGCATGTGCCATGAATGATTCTGCATCTCCGTGATTTATGTGACCGCTCTCTCCTTTTCTACTGATGACATGAAAATCAGTCTACATGAAGGTGGTGAGCAGGGGTCTTACATCACTGTGTTGTTGTTTTTTTTCTGCAGTCCACATGTGACCTGTTTGGTACAGTGTTGCGTTAAGCTTGTTGAGTGCAGGTTATTTGTCAGCACAGTGAGAGATGGTTGACTCCCTATTATTGTGACACTTTATCTAAGTCACTAATGTCACGGAGTTAGAAGGATACAGAGTTGTTTGGGGGGAATAAAGCAATAGTTATGATTAATACAGCTCCTATACATGTAGGACTGGAAGGGACCTCAAGAGAGGTCATTTAATCCATCCTCCACACTGATGCAGGATTAAAATACCTAGACTATCCCTGACAGATTGATAGACACAGGGACAGTCTATTCCAACAAGGCAAGTTTCACTGCATATCTAGGGAGAAATCCAGGCTTAAAAGACAAAGTGTTTTTTTGCTCAAACAGGATATATCTGAGATGGGCTGAAGCAGATGGTGCTTGCATCTAGATTAGGTTTATCAATGTTCATGTAAAATGGCACCAAAATCTCATGAGCAACTTTCATGAGATTTCAGCCCCGAATAACAGAAATGTCATTGGATCAATTTACCTCATGTCTTGAGAGATTTTTTTTTCCTCCTCAAGAGAGCCATTTTCAGGAGATTCCTGCCATATCCCAACTTGAACTGACAAGGAACCAAATCTGGTCTGAATTCAGGAACTGGACAGTGAAATTGCCAGTGCATTTCAAAGAGATTCAGATTGAAATGAGCAATTTGAGCTCATTTGGAGCATATATGAGAAAAAGGGAAAGAGAAAATATCAGTGCTAATTAGTTCCCATTAGCATTAGACCAGCACACAGATTGTTTTTGTTTGTTTGTTTGTTTTTCTGTGCAAACACCCATAGTGCATGAAGAGCAGAGTGAAATTGCCATAGCTGTCATATACAATAGGATCTGACATGCCAGGGTAGGAGATCAGCTGCTGAACCAGTTCTCATGATGGCATGGTCCTGCCTTTTTACTTGTATATGTTTACATTTTGAAACAGGGCCATTTGGAATTAAGCCAAACTGGAGAGAGAAAAGAGGGGAAAGAAGGGGGGATATGGAATGAGAGGGAAAAGGAAGGGAATATGATGGAACATGAGTGAGTATGATCAAGTGGGAGATTGGAGGGGACATGAAAATAAAATTCAGAGACATGCACGGCATTATCAAATGTAAAAAGGATGACTTAGGAAAGCCTGGCTCGAAGGTTTATGCCAGCACCATAAAGATCGCAGTAGCATTATAGCCATGTAATTCATATTTCCCTAGCTAAAGTGTTTCTTGTTTGAGTAAGCACTGTGCTCACCTATGGCACTGTGTAAGTAGGCCAGGATTTTCCAAAATGGCTCACTGAAGTAGGCTCCGAAGTCCATATGCAGGACCAAAATAAATGGCCTGATTTTTCAAAAGTTCTGAGGAATCTGTGGAAGTCAAAACTGGCCTTAATTGATAAGCACCTGGGGCCTTTTGCGCCATCTGAGTTTGTGCGAATTGCAGGTGCCCAATGCTTTTGAGATTTGGGCCATTTATTTAGGGGCCTATTTCTAGATTTAGGAACCTGATGTTGGGAACAGCATTATTGAAAATCTTGGCCATAAGCACACTATTTTCACACATGATTTGGAAGCCATCCATATTCTGTGAAGAGACCCCGTGGGAATGAGTAAATGTTGTTCTTCCTGCAGAAAGGGAAATGCACAATGTTGGCTCCATGTAAAAATGATAGGCAGGGCACTGTGAACTAAAAATCGCTGCAGGGTTTAAGGGAGACACACAGTTGCCTGGGAAATAGTAAAATTCTGCATGCCAAGTGCAACATTCTGGTGCACGTTAGGATACAATGCAGTGGACCACATTAATCCCCAAACACTCATCCCACATCTTGCACGCTGCAAATAGCCTGATTGTCCCAAAGCTGTAGTCCCCATCTCAACCCTTCAAAGGAAAAACTCTGTTGATCCAAAGATAGACCCATGCTCGTGGAGGGAATGAGAAATACCTTGTGCTTATCATTTCAGGGCTGTTTTAACAGTGTCCCTTAGTTCTCCAGTGTGGCTGGCTATGGAAAGACGGGTAGTTGCCACTGTCTGGAGTCCTGCTTCTGTTCTGAGTGTCCCTATGGTATGTATCCAACATCACCTGAATCACTTGACCCACTGGCTGGAGAGAGTTACACTGTTAATTTATGATTACTCTGAATTATAATGGAGGTGTTTTTATGTTACTTTAATTTGAGTGCATTTTCTAATATTTCCTGAGTGGGGCAGAGCCCTGACAGTGAAAGACCCACTGGGATTAGGCTGGATTTAAGGCAGAAGCATCCTGCAAACTTGTAATAAGTTTTAAAGAACGTAGTTTCATAGCCAGGGCTTAGGTCCCTGAGGAAGAGCCCATGATAATTAGAGAAGAGCTAGAAAATGATCCAAAAGAAGCCAATTTTCCCTTTTTCTAATGGGGTAGCTATACATTTATAGGAAGTTATTACATATTGTTGGAATCAGTTTATGAGGTTACATTATTGTATAACTTCTGGAATTGTAGCCATATCTCCTCAGAGTCTACTTTTTCCATTTAGCTGAAATTTTTTTTTTCGACTTGCTAAGTCTGCCATCCCAGTGTATCACTCTGTGACATTTAATTCCTTTGCCAATTTCCATTTGTGTCAAATCAGGCTCTTTGCTGTACAGCTCAGTGAAGATATCCTTAGTAGCAGTTAGATACCATGGTGATGGACACCGTGATAGGCTCTAGAGGCCCATTGGGATTCACTGGAATAACCCTTCTGAAACGACATCTCCATGTCCCTAACTGGTCCATATGAGGAAATCTTGCTACTTCTGCCACTGCAGGACCAACAGAGTTGAACAAGAGGGTTGACTTGGTAGGTGGGCCTTATTAATTGGCTAGCTCAGAATGGTATAGCCTTCTGGGTGTGGCCGGGGAGCGTACAAGGACTCCAGAGTGGATTGTGGAATTGCTCTCCTGTACTTTTGATTATGTATGTGGGTTTTCTTTGTTACAATTTCTGGTAACTATAAAGAAAGAGTGGGTCTGGGACGGGGGCCAGGAGGGGGGCCTATGGTGGGCCTTATGTTTTCTGCTTGTTCTGTTGTGCTACCAGCCTAAAAGAAACACAGCATCTTAAGAAACAGGGAAGACTTTAAAAAAAAAAAAAGTCATCCAGAGGGTCTGATGTATCCATAACTTGGGGAGATCTGGGCCTTGGTTCCGTTGGATAGCTCTTTGTCCCTTGTAGGTGAAAGGGGAAACATTCAGTGAAATGGATGACACATCAGGCCATGCTACAGCTGGTGAAAGATCAAGCAGATGTTCTACAACAGCAGCAAGCACAAGTCAAGGCCCATGAATGAGCAGAAGCAACAGGAGTTCCAGGATCAGTTAGTCCACAAGGTCACCAGTCTGTTATCATCCTCTGGCCAAGTCCTACCTCCTGGTTTGGCTGGCAGTCCCAGACCCCACCCTTCCAGATTGGGATTTTGTGATGACCCCAAAAGGGCAACTACCATAGTTGTGTGGAAAGGGATACCTGCGTCATCTAGGTGGCTGTCTTTGACAGGAAAGATTCAGACAATTTATTGATCCTGGACAAGGATTCTGGAAAAGACTATGACTGGCTGAAAGCAACTGTCCTAAATGACATGGGGATTTCTGAGTAAAGCAGACAGTGACAGTTTTACACAGAACACTTTTATTGCAGCTAGATGGGCAGATGCAACTAGAATTGATCTTGGTTTTGGGCCTCTACGTGCTACTGTAATACAAAGGGCTGTCCAGTTCATCCAGAAATCATCCTGGGACTCTGGAAGAGTGCACACTGCAGTGGGACCTCTGCCACCTCTTCCTGGGGATCCAGGCACACACTCCTTGCTGTGCAAGGCCAGTGAATGGTGCAGAAGTTGGGGCAGAGCAATTCCCTCATCCCTGCCCTTCCCCATCCTCTTTGAAGGCCTTGTGCTGGGATTGTGTCTGAGTCCTGAGTACTGATGCAAGGGGATAAAGATTGTCCCTTGTCCCCTATCTTCCCTGTCACCACCTTGTTCTCCCACACAGGACCAGCCACAACCTTTAAAATGTAAAGGTAATTCTCTATTGATGAAAGGTGCCAGATTAACAACCCACCAGACTGACGTCCTCTGTTCAACTACAAAACAGTGATGGTGCACCCAGCTCCTATACAAACAGAGCCTCATACTGCTCTGTCTCCTGTTTTGGAGAAACCAACTCTATGGATGAGAAGATAGTTCAGTTTCCACATCCATTCTGCTCTAAGCCCTCTCTCCTTCGACTGCTATGAAGGATGTGTGGCAATACTGTAATAGCAATACAGAAATATAACTGGCAATTGGATATACCTGGTGAATAGAGAGATGGAGTGGACAAATGGTTCTCAGCATCCACATATTTGCATTTATGTGTGATTTGGGTTGTGAACAAACAGGCACTAAAAATTAGGACTGCAACCTTACTTCAAACAAGCTAGCAAAGAAGCATCTGATGGTAGCAGCTTTTCCCACCAGGCTGGCCCAGATTTGAACCGGTGGCTTAAAGATGATAACTGTGGATCACAGGTTTCTGCCTTAATAGCTAGGAAAATAGGCCCTGTCAGAGTTACCTTTGCAATTATCTACTCTGGCCATTCCACCACTGATTTTTCCTGTGGACATTCCTAGTCACATTTTTTCATGGATAAACTGAGAAAGCAGGGAAGGAAAATCTTGCTCTTTAGCACCTTAAGTGTGTCTCTTTTTAGTCATTTGAAATAACATAGTTGTTTAGATGCTGGATTGGAAATGTAGACAGCGGTTATTAATACTTTTTTAAATATGTAGGCCTGTTTCTAAGTCTCCAGTCCTGCAAACACTTAAACACATGTGTAACCTTGATCAAATGGTGATGAGTATGTGTGTTTGCAGGATTGGGATCTAAATTTGAAAGTATGGCTTCAAGCAAAGTGTGGCGTCAAGGACAGATATTTTGTGGTGGGCATTTTTGTGCAAAGGCTGTTGAACAACGTGATTCTGAAAAGCCAAGAAATGCATCCTATGCATTGTAGCTCAGAGTGGTGCTTAGTGGACAGGTTCTGGTCAGGTATTGTATTCATTAGCAGCAAAGGTACAGAGTACACTTTCCTCTGAGAAGGTTATGGTTTGGATTAATCAAATATTGAAATGATGGCCCCTGTCAGTTATATGGCACTGCAGAGGACAGAGGTTTTGGGAGAATGGCTGTTCTGGTCTCTAGCATATCCTTATAGGCATATGACATTTAAAAAACAATTTTTTCTGATCAAAGAATTTTAGTGAAACATACAAATACCGAGAGGACAAGCCAAATGTTCACATAAGCTTGACTAACATGATCTATAGGCATAAAATCATTTATCTGGGCTACAGATCTGTGAGGAGGATATGATTTAACACACCAAGACAACATCCAGTTTGTATCCAAGGGTATTAGTCTAATAGGACCTTTGATAGAAAAAAAGAAAACCATCCATTCCTATGTGGAGAGAAAGGAAGGTCACTTAGTAGGAAGAATCTCAGGATGTCTCATTATTCACTCAAGTAGAGATAAATCTTACATCTAGGCATTTGTCATAAACTTTTTGGATAAAGGGAGAATTTCAATTTTTGTAAGGTATTGTGTTAGCTAACAGCTTAGCCTGTAGCAGATGTCTCTCTCTCTCTCTCTCTCATGAATACAAGAGAAGGTTTTTTTGGATACTGATGGGTGAAACTTCAGAGTTTCAGATGTCAAGGGCATATAACCAGACTGATGTCCAGATTCTTATCCAATCATTTATCTGATCCCCTTTGGACTAGCTTACCAAAAACAAGACTGAAAGGTGATTTGGTTACAGTGTAAAAGTATCTTCATGCAGGGGCACCTGAACAGGGTGGAATGGGGATCTGGGACTTTTAAAAGTGGGAAGGCTATGTTCTCTCATTTTTTACCAGCCATAAGGGTGAGCAACGAGGGAGAGGGAAGAGTGAGCAGGGGGCAGCGCCTTGGGGGGAAGAGGTGGGATGGGGATGGGGCTTCAGGGGAAGGAGCGATGAGAGGGCGGGACCTCGGGGGAATGGGCTGTGTGAGAACAGAGCCATGATTTGGGCACTGGTGGCCACCCCACTTTTAGCAAGCTTCCATCGCTCCTGCCTTCCCGGGGTAAAATTCTAGGTGCTAAAGGGCTCTTGCATTTAGCAGAGAAAGACATAACAAGAACCAATGGGTGGAAGCTGAAGACAGCCAAATTTGAATTAAAAATAAGACACACATTGCTAACAGTGAGGGTGATTAACCACTGGAATAAACAATACCAAGGGAAGTAGTGGATTCTTCATCTCTTAATGTTGTCAAATCAAGATGGGCATGCTTTAGCCAAACACATGTTACTGGGTTCAAGGTTGGGGTAACCGAGTGAAATTTAATGACTTGTGATATGCAGAAGCTCAGACTAGACCATCTAATGATGCCTTCTAGCCTTAAAATCTATTAATTTAAGCAATCAGGTTATGAATTTGATACATGTTGGCTCCAGCTAGGTCAAAAATTATGAGAAGATAACTTTGTTTTGGTACTTTCCTTGTGGTCTTTCAGAGCCTGTTCCTGGCCAAAACCATAACTTTAAAAGAGACTCTTGAAAATGAAAAGCGAGAAAACGTGAACTTTTTTTGAACCTCAAAAAAATTGTCTGGTTTTAGGCTTCAATCACGTATTGCTTCCTTCACCCCCTATCCTCTCAAGCCAGGTCAGACAGTTCTGGGGGGAACAGCACTGTGGACAGAGAGGAAAAATTCAGTACTTTAAAAATTGGATGTATCCTTATTTATAATACAGGAAGCCTGTAATGCTTCACATAAGGAACTGGGAGTCGGGACAGCAAGGTTATATTCCCAGTTCGCTATGTAACTCTGGGCAAGTCACTTAACATCTTGAAGTCTCATTTTACAGAGCTGTAAAATAGATATAATACTTGCCAACCTCACAGGGGTTCTGTGAAGTATCATTAACGTTTGCAAAGTGCCTTGAGATCCTGATCCTCTGATTAAAGAGGCAGTATATATAGAAAACATTAAAAGTGATTAATCCGCATGCAAAAATACCTACAGTCTCTGCATTCCCACAGACTCTGCACTGGAAGGTCTCGCTTGAGCGCTGCACATGAGATCAGAATGGAGCTGGTGGATGTTTGATTAAAGCCTGAATATGAAGGGCATGTGTTTGTGGCCTTTGCACCACAGGAAGAGAAAAGTGTGAAGAAATGTGAAAGATATAAAGAGACTGTGCAGCCACCTTAGGGAATATGTTTCATCTCTCACTCATTGCTAAGTGATATATTTATACAATAAATGTGCCAAGATCTCTATCTGCAGATTATTTTCAGTAGGTTAATGTCTTGTTTCTTTTCCGGATGTTTAAAGAAAGACACTTGCCGTCTTTTATTGGTGTGAAAAATGGTGGGGACGCTGATCTCGGCATGTGAGGTGCTACCCATGTGATCTGTGATGCCAAGTATCCCAGCTTGGAAACCACTGAGTCATGACAAACATAGCCAGATGGGGCTAGAAGAGTCAGTAGGGACTCCCAAGTGCCCTCTTCCTTTTTTTCAGGAGCTGATTAAGCATTTCATTTTACTTCTGTACAGAGGGAGCAGCTTCCAAATAGTTTTATGCATAGCCAGCAGCTGGGAGTATCAAGGTCTTTGTCTCACCTGTGGCCATTACATTACTTTCTTGAACTCGTATTGTTTTCTTTGAATCACACCTCCAAAGAGACTTCCCAGCCCATCACTAAAGCTCCACAAATATGCATTGGCTTTACATGCTGGCGTAACCCCTTCCTTCTAACCTCCAGGGACTTGAATACTTCCAGACAGGGCAATGAGCAAAGCTGGGTAAGGCTGCTGCTGACAGACCGGCAGATGTCGCTATAGAATGATGCCAACATACCTTTCCCTCTGAAAGCTGTGCAGAGAACACAGCTTCTGGACTTTTTATTGTACCCTTTCACCTCTCAAGCCAGGTAAATTTAAGCCAAACAAACAAACAAATCCTGTATCATCTCGGTAGCCTTAGAGCCAGAGAGCAAATTATTTATGGGAAGAATCTTTCTCATTTGCATAGCATAGGTTTCCAGTTGTTAGAAACATGCTTTTAAAAAAATTATTTTTCCTCCAAGAACAACTACAGCAGGACTATCTAGCTATTGAAAACAATGAAATTATATAATAATTATTATTTGTATATATAATTAAAATCTCTTCAAAATATCATGCCAGTAAGATAATTATATCCCACTACACCAACATGTCTTGTATATTTTCCATATGATCTTAAATATCGACTGACTGTGAGTATAACAACATTAAAGTTTACTGTTCTTGGAAGAAATAGCTTCTTAAATTTTCCATATTCCCCTCAGCCTGCAATATTGACCAAAATACTACACCAGACCCCAAGAATTATGTTATTTTTCACTGAAGGCCATATTTTATTGATTGTTATTCTTATAGCCAGTTAGTATTTGACATATAGATATTGCAATGATGGGTGCCTTGGAAATACCATAGACAGACGGACACAGTTTTTGACCCTAAAAAGTAAAACTTGTTGTTCTTCGAGTGCTTGTTCATGTCAATTCCAGTCAGGTGTGCATGCCGTGTGCACAGTCATTGGAAAGTTTTTCCTTAGCAGCTCCCATCGGGTCGGCTGTGGAGCCCTATGGAGTGGCGCCTTCATGGTGCTCAATATATGACTCTGCTGACCTGTCCCCTCCTCAGTTCCTTCTTACTGCCAGTGACAGTTGTTGGAACTCCAGTCACTTGCTTAGCAAGTGCTTCCCTTAGCGTTCTTTCATATAGTTAGATTAGCCTAGTTTAGTTGTCGTTAGTCTTAGTTGTTAGTATATATATCATATATAGTGAGGTTTGGGAGCAGGATTTCCCCAGTCCCTCCTCCCCTTCCCCCACTGGTGGGCTCCAGGTCATGCCGAGAGCCCAGGGCTTTAAACCCTGCGGAACCTGCAGCAAGCCTATGCCAACGAGCGACCCCCACAATTCTTGTCTGAAGTGTCTGGGGGAGGCGCACCAAACAGAAAGGTGCAAGATCTGCAGAGCTTTCCGCCCCAGAACTAAAAAGGAGTGAGATTTCTGACTGAAGAGTTGCTCATGGAATCCGTCCTTTGTCCCCAGTCTACTGTAAACCGCTAGGACTCTGCACCGAGTGCATCCATACGGAGTGTCTCGACATCGGTACGTGACACGGTGCCAAGGAAGGACTCTAGTCTAAGAGACCCTTGCCACCGGTGCTCTCCGGCACCTCAGAATGAACAGACAACCCAGCACTGCTCGCATTCACCAGTGCTGTACAAGTGGCATAGGAAAACCAAACAGGGGGTGCTCCCCGGTGCAGAAAACAGCAGTACCAGGACATCCTATGAAGGAGCCCACTGTGTCGAGGCAGCAAAAATTGGCACCGTCGACTTTGGTTCCCACGGGGGGACCATCGAGTCCAGCGCACAGCAATTCTCAGGATGGGCAGTGCCAGGTATTGGAGTTGGAGTTACCCTCCACCCTGGACACTTTTGAAACTGCTAGAGACTTAATAGCGCTGGCGGCTCCTCAGCCCCTGGTGATCAGAGAGAGGCCCCCAGCGTCACTGCGATTGATGCCATCTGGAAACAAGCTGGCCATGATACAATGGTCACCATCTCCTGCCTGGCACCATTCACCTTGGCACTTGTCCAGATTGCTATCCTCAAGGCACTGCTCTCCCGGACTGGACTCCATGAGGGGTTCCCTGGCACCAGCGGCATGATGCTCCCAAGCATCGATGAGGGAGTAGCAATGATCCCTGGCTCCAAGATAGGACCAGCATCGACCCTCGGCACTGGTCCCTGGCACTGGATCCTCAGCACCGGTCCCCGGCACCAGATCCAACGCTGGATTCCCGGATTTGGACCCCGGCCTAGGCATCTCAACACCTGTCCCCTGCATCATCAACTCGGGGTAGGTCACCGGTGCAGCATCATGTGGTGCCACCATGGTTATCTCAGTTGAGATCTGTGTCTTCGGACTCGGATGGTGACTCGTACTATTCCCATCACAGCAGGCATATATCCGACAAGCGACTGAGGAAGGCACCAATGACATGGCAACCCCAGTGGCAGCCTCCAGAGTAATGGCCTTTTTGGACCCCCTGGGCTTACCATCAGGCCCAAGGCTTCTTTTCCAGGGGCTCCTGTTTGGTGGCCTCAGAGCACCGACCACCTCAGACAGCCAAAGATCGGCCTATGCCCCATGGTTCCGAGGCAACCTTGGTGCAACCCCCACAGCAGGCCCAGGTCACCGCTGAGGAAACTCCAAGGCATGACCCATTGCAAGGCCAGGCTACTGCCACCTCGGCTATGGTCACCATAGACGGCCGAGACAGGAGGATGTCAGGGAGCCGGAGGGCAGGAGAATCCCATACCTCCTCTGGCCTCCTCATCTTCATCCCCGAATGAAGCAGTGGCAGGAGCTTCAACCTTGGACCCTCCCACAATTGACCACAGGGCCCACCAGGACCTTCTATGAAGGAGTGCCCGTAACATGGGGTTACAGGTGGAGGAGGTGGTTGAGCCCGAAGACCCCATAGTGGGCATCCTTGCGCCAGAGGGACCATCTAGGGTAGCTCTGCCACTAATAAAAATGATACAGAGCAATATTAAGACTCTGTGGCAGACCCCTGCCTCAATCCCACCCACTGTCGGGGAGGTAGAGCACAAGTACTTCATTCCCTCCAAGGGATATGAGTACCTGTTCTCTCACCCGCAACCATGCTCCCTCGTAGTATCGGGGGTGAAAGAGAAAGAGAGACAGGGCAGCAAGAGCCTGTCCCTGAATCCAAAGAGTCGAAAAGGATGGATTTTTTTTGACAAGAAAATCTATGCAACTAGGGACCTGCAGCTAAAGATAGCTAACCAGCAAGCTATCCTCAGCAGGTACAACTTCAACTCATGGGCCTCCATGTTGAAGTTTAAGGAGCTGATTCCACCAGACTCCAGAGCTGAGTTCTCGACTATCATTGATGAAGGGAAGGCAGTGGCGCAAACCTCCCTTCAGGCTTCATTGGACTCTGCAGACTTGGCCACCTGCATCCTTTCCTCAGGATTAGCCATGAGGAGGAACTCATGGCTACAGGGGTCCGGGTTGCCCCTGGAGCTGCAGCAAACCCTGCAGGACCTACCATTTGAAGGTGCAGGGTTATTTTTGGAGCAAACAGACTCCAAGCTGCACAGTCTCAAAGACCCCCAGGCAACTATGAAGTCATTGGCTATGCACACCCCGGCAATCCAACAACAACATTTCAAGCCCCAGCCTCTTCAGCAGTGCCCATATCCTCCTCGGCCAAAGCAGGATTTTTATAGGCATAGGGGCAGGAACAGCAGGTGCAAACCTTCCAATCCCGCTTCTGGGCAGGGCAAAGGCCCAACAAAACCTTCATCGGGCTCTAAATAGGCCTTTTGAAGGTGCACCCGAGGATGGTGCACCTGCCATTACACCAGCTCCTTCCCCCTGTTTTATGAATCATCTGTCCCACTTCTACCATGCCTGGTCCCAAATAACATCAGACCGCTGGTTTCTTCGCTCGGTAGAAGTGGGATATTCTCTCCAATTCTTCTCCTCCCCTCCCTCCCACTCCCCTTCCCTGTCCCTCTTCAAGGACCCTTCTTGCAAGCAACTCCTTATCCAGGAGGTGAGATGCAACTCACAGCATGGGCAGTGGAGGAGGTTTCTCAGGAGCTAAAGGGGAAGGGGTTCTGTTTCCGCTATTTCCTAATCCCCAAAGCCAAAGGGCGTCTCAGACTCATCCTAGACCTGAAAAGACTCAACAGATTCATGATGAAGTTGAAGTTCTGCATGGTCTCCCTAAGTACAATTATCCCTTCTCTGGATCCCAGAGACTGGTACGCCACCCTCGACATGAAAGATGTGTACTTTCACAAAGCTATTCGACCTGCACACAGACAATTTCTACAGTTTGTGGTCAACCAAAAACATTATCAGTTCACAGTCCTCCCCTTCGACCTGTCAACAGCCCCGCAAGTGTTCACCAAGTGCATGTCGCTCATAACAGCCTTGAGGAAGGTGCAGGTATATCCCTACGTCGATGACTGGCTACTACGGGGGTGCACCAGGGATCAGGTAGAGTCTCAAGTCAGATTAGTCAGATCCACTTTTGAGAGACTGGGACTCCTCAGTGTGAACCAGTCAACCTTATCACTGACCCAAAGAATAGAGTATATTGGAGTGGTGCTGGACTCGGTACAGGGAAGGGCATTCCTGCCAGAGCCCTGATTCCAAGCCATAACAGACATTATTCAAAACCTGAGGCGGTACCTGACCACCAAAGCAAGGGGATGCCTGAGTCTCCTTGGCAACATGGCGGCCTGTACTTATGTGGTCCACCATGCCAGACTGAGGCTCAGGCCACTCCAGGCGTGGCTTGCTTCGACCTACCACCCAAGATGCAACAGCCTGGACGTAGTGATCATGTTGCCAGGGCAAGTACTCTATTTCCTGTAATGGTGGCTCGACCTCTGGGCAGTCTGCAAGGGAGTCCCATTCAACAGCCTGCAGCCGTCCTTGTCCCTTGTAACAGACGTGTCAGCTCTGGGATGGGCGTGCATTTGGGAGACCTACAAACACAGGGTCTATGGTCGTGGGAGAAGCTTCCCCTTCATATCAACCACAAGGAGCTCAAGGCAGTATGGTTAGCATGCCAAACCTTTCAGGCCCATCTATGAGGTCAGTGCATGGCTGTGATGATGGACAACACCACTGCCATGTTTTACATCAACAAGCAGGGTAAAGCCCATTCCTCCCCCACTATGTCAGGAAGCCCTCTGGCTGTGGGAGTTCTGCATGCCCCACTCCATTCACCTGGAGGTATCCTATCTCCCAGGAGTGAAGAACACACTAGAAGACCATCTCAGCAGATCATTACAAAATCACAAGTGGTCCAGACGTCATACACTCCATCTTGCAAAGGTGGGGGTTTCCCCAGGTCGACCTGTTCGTCACCAGGAGCAACAGAAAGTGCCCAGTGTTCTGCTCCTTCCAGCGTCACAGTCCTGGCTCAATCACAGATGTGTTTCTGCTTGCCAGGGAGGCCACCTGATCCCTCTCGTGACAAGGTACTTCTCAAGGTCCACAGGGACAGAGCGGAGGTAATCCTGATGGCTCCAGCATGGCCTGACAACACTGGTACACCACACTCCTGGAGCTGTCAGTGGACACTCCGATTGAGTTACCACTGCATCCCAATCTGATCACTCAGGACCATGGCCGCTTTCACCACCTGGACTCCGGTCCCTCCATCCCAAGGCCTGGAAGCTTCACGGTTAAACCCCAGGGAGCTTCTGTGCTCAGAACCAGTAAAGGAGGTCCTACTTGGCTGTAGGAAATAATCTGCTAGGGCCACATATCTAGCTAAGTGGAAAAGGTTCACTTGCTGGTGTGCCTAGCGGTGTACACCTCCACTGTAGGTGTCTAAACCACTCATTCTAGAGTACTTTCTGTACCTGAAACATCAAGGATTGGCAGCAGCATTCATCAAAGTACATCTCGCAGCTATTTCAGCCTTCCACCCAGGAGCATCTGGCCAATCTGTATTTGCTAATCCCATAGTAGGCCGTTTCCTCAAGGGTTTGGAATGTCTACATCTTCAGACAGCGTGTCCCAGTGTGGGACCTCAACCTTATCCTCTCCAAATTAATGTGGCCCCCTTCTGAGCCAATAGCAACTTGCGCCCTTCTCTATCTATCATGGAAGGTAGCCTTCCTTGTGGCCATCACATCAGCTAGGAGTGTGTCAGAGCTAAAGGCCCTTACCTCTGATCCACCCTACACAGTCTTCCAAGGATATGGTGCAACTCAGGCCTCACCCAGCCTTTCTTCCCAAGGTAGTGTCATTCTTTCATACTAGCCAACACATTTTTTCCTACCTGTTTTCTATCCTAAGCCTCATGCCAGTAGCCGTGAGCAGAAGCTACACCCTTTGGATGTTTGGCGAGCGCTAGCATTCTACATCAAGTGCACTAAGCCATTCAGGAAGTCGATCCAGCTGTTCATAGCTGTAAGAGACCAGATGAAAGGACTCCCGGTCTCATCTCAAATAATATCTTCCTGGATCACATCCGACATCCGCATGTGCCAAGGTCCCAGCCCCCGGCACACTCCACGAGGGCACAGGCCTTATCAGCGGCATTCCTGGCCCAAGTCCCGAGACAAGAAATTTTCAGGGCAGCATCATGGTCCTCGGTACAGATATTTAACTCTCACTATGCTGTCACCCAACACACCAGAGATGATGCAGCATTTGGCAGAGCGGTTCTCCAATCAGCGTTTCCTTAACTCCGACCCCAACTCCAAGGTGGAGCTAGGGAGTCACCTAACTGGAATTGACATGAACAAGCACTTGAAGAAGAAAAAACAGTTACTCACATTCTCATAACTGTTCTTCCTCGAGCTGTGTTGCTCATGTACATTCCAATACCTACTCTCCTTACCCCTCTGTTGGAGTAGCTGGCAAGAAGGAACTGAGGTGGGACCGGGTCGTCAGAGTCACATATTGAGCGTCATGAAGGCGCCACTCCAAGGGGCTCCCTAGCTGACCTGATGGGAGCTACTAAGGGAAAACTTTCCGACAACTGTGCACACAGTGCGTGCACACCTGATTGGAATAGACATGAACAACACAGCTCGAAGGACAACAGTTACAAGAAGGTGAGTAACCGTTTTTTCTTATGAGATTGAATGAATTAATTAGGATGAGTTGGAGGTTTACCTATTTTTCAAATGAACTATCAAAGTGTGATGATTTCAGTGCCCCGAGAGACTGATTCTCCACTCTATACCAGTTCACACTGATGTAGAAACAGTGTAACACATTATAGAACCAGACTGGTACTATTTATTTATACATAGAGCAATATAACTCCCATGACCTACTCTCAGAGTGAGGCATTTATATCAGTGGGAGGCTAGTATTATATAACTAATAGTAACAGGGCAACCACCGCGTGCTGACTGTGTGGTATAACTACAGTATTTCGATAAAGCCAGCAATGTAACTACAACTGTGGAAGACAATTTAACATGGCCAGCAATGTAAGTATACCCTTAGGGAGGGTATAACTAACTACACAGATAATAGTAGCAAGGTAACGATGCTCATAGGAAAGCATAAACATACAAATAATAGCCACCATGTAAATCACAGGATCTTGACATTGGTGCATTAGCAGCCGTGTAACTTTGCTCAGCTATCCCAATGACCGCTATGGGGTAATTGCACCAATATGAATTATAATAGTGTATATAACTCTTCCAATAACAGGTGGGTCACCTGAGTATGGGTCAGAGCAGTGTCTCTGGGTGTCAGGGCATGAAACTCTGAAGAGGTGAGACTTTAAAGCACAGCTGACTACTTGGAGCTTGACTACAAAAAGGAAATAAAGCTTATTGAAGATGAGTTGCACAATCGGTGTCTAGAAGACAAATGAGATAAACCAAGCAAGGTGTAGATTTGCTTCCTGTAAACCCCTCAGAAATTGCTTAAGTATATTTACGAACATAGCTTTCTCCCTCAGGCATCACCACAGAGAGATGAGAATAAAAATGTAATAGATCCATCCCTCTCAGGAACAGAAACCATGCATGGATGGATAAAGTGCTGAAACAAGTAGTTAGACTTCAGTCCAGTCACTGAATTGAAGGGAAGGACAGAGCAGACACCAGATAAGAGTAATACATATTAAGTAATACAAGTAGCTAGAACAGCCATTCTTGGAGGATTAATGTATAGAGACTTGTACATAGGTTCTGATCCAACTCAGCCTGAATTCTTCTCCCCATCCTGACACCTTTGAGCATACTTGTGAAATAAGGCCCCAGGTTGATATCAGCATTATTGTTCAGAAGTCTACATGCAGTGAGTTGGTTGCTATACTCCAGTTCCTAGTGAGCAGGTATCTACATTACAGAATTGCCATCACTGGCACCCTTGTTGCACTCTCAGAAAAGAGGCCAGGGATTGAATGGCCATGAAGATTGATCTCATCACGTGCCTCTAGAAGAGGTATCTCTAGATTGGTAGGGCGGTGTGGTGCTACACAGGTGATCTGTGATACCAAGCACTCTTTTGGGCCATCCACTAGCACTAAATTCCCTACACACTTCAAAGGGGATAAGTTGAATCATCCAGTGGCTCTACAACCCCTTTCCCAGACTCAGACTCCATGTTGGGTGACTGGATATTCAGTCCCTGCAGCAGGGCAAAGAACTGTGAGGAGGCAAATCCTCTCCAAAAACAAACACACACACCACCCAGCACCTTCAGAGATTCCACCGTAACCCTTGTTTGGTCTCAGCACAAACCTTTGCTTTGTGTAGCCCTGGAAACACAATACTGGGGACCATATACAGCCTCACATGGCTCTTATGGAATTCTTCCATGTGACTATCAAGAGCCGTATATGGACCAATTACTTTTAATTGCTAATGGGTTTTTTTAGTTAGCTTTCACTTTGTCTTTCTATTATTAACCTCCTAGCTACATGAGGGAACAAAGACATAACATAAAGGGAAAGTATCAAAGATAATTGTTCCCACCAATTTGTTCTTATTTTTATCTTTTTTTTTTCAAGAGATTATTAGAAACCATGAATAAAATAAATGATTTTTAAAACAGGAAAAATTCCTCCACGCTACCTTATTTTAGGAAACATTGCAATGTAAATGTTTATCAATTTGATTTTATTTCCCTTTGCCCTTGCTACAATGTATCGGTACCAGAACCACTCCATAGGAATTGCTGTCCTGGAACAGACCAATGGTCTGCCATGGCAAAGCTGTATCTTTTGAATGGCTCCCTGAAAACCTAGGAATAACCCCATTATAAAGAGGTGAGCTAGTGTGACTGGTCACTTTACCGCAGTGTACCAAGAAATGTCCCCTGTACTGCAAGGGAGATAATCATGAAAACCCAGAGGCTCAATGTTTAACCCCTACAGGGACTAGGGATATGGGCGATAAATGCAAAGATGAAATGAAATTAAAGAGGTAGATTTTCTGCTTGAAGCCTTCCACTTAAGGGAAAGAGGAAGTGAACTGTCACCAAAGAAATTTTCTATAGGAGAACCTCTCATTAGCAGCACGTTTTCTCCTTTTTAAAGTTTAAGTCTGGAGCCTTTCCTGATTCAACATGACTTAAATGTAATGTGGTAGTATGCTGGTGAACTAGGCCTAAATACAGGGCCGGCCTTAGGATTTATGGTGCCCTAGGCGAGATTATTAAACTGGTGCCCCCTGTGCCTGATCTGCTCTTAGCAACACAAACATAAGCTTACATTATTGGAAAACTTGCCACATTCATGTTATTAAAACCAGTTTAACTTAATGAAGCACACTGTAATGCTGATGGACTAGCACTAAAGAAGCAGCTCTATAGAAAAAATTCTGATATGACAGAATGATGCAAATAATATTTTTTTTAATTTATCAAAATTTTATTGGAAATTTATATGAAGAGGTATTGAAACAAAGATTTGTTTTTAATTAAAAGCAATCTTTCTGGCTTTTTTGGCTGCAAAATCAGTAATAATGTCATCGTATGACAAAGACAAAGTCGTGTCTTGTTCGATTGCAAGAATAGCAAGACCAGTTAAGCGTTCCTGACTCATAGTAGAGCGAAGATAGTTTTTAATGAGCTTTAGTTTTGAGAAACTCCGTTCTCCTGATGCTACTGTTACAGGAATTGTCAGTAGAATACGAGTGGCAATGTACACATTAGGATATATGTCAACAAGTTTGCGGTTATGAATAAACTGTACAATGTCCATCACCGATTTTGCATGTGTCAACATTGCTGACAGTGTACTCAATTCTTCGTACAGTTCAAGTCCATTTAAATCAAAACTATCACCGTGCTTCAGGATGCTCTCTAGGTTCTTGCACTTTGCCATTAGTTGCTCTTGTTTTCCTATTTTGTTGATTTAGTTATGTCATACAAAAATCCAAACTGTTCATGGTGTACTTGCAAGGTATTAAACCTTTCATCAACAGCAGATACTGCTTTATCCATCACAAGATTAAAAAATTCAACCTCAAATTTCTTTTCTGGATCGTCTGTGGGCATGATCTGCTGTACAGATTCTTCACAAAGAAGTGTCTCTGGCCTTTTTAACTCATATTAACTATGTATTTACTTTATGAAAGTTGGAGAAAACATTGTGAAAATGTAAAACAGTGGCTGCCCAACTTCTGGGCTGGCAAAAGTTATACTGACTCACAGGGAAAAAAAAAAGCAGGAGAATCTTAGTACAACATATGGTCACTTTATACCAGGGGTCGGCAACCTTTCAGAAGTGGTGTGCCAAGTTCACTGAAATTTAAGGTTTCTCGTACCAGTAATACATTTTAATGTTTGTAGAAGGTTTCTCTCTCTGTCTATATTATATAAATAAACTATTGTTATTATCTGAGGTCTTGGCCACCGGTCCTGCTCAGGCCACTGCCAGCTGAGTAAATGAAACCCCAAACTGGCAGCAGGCTGGTGGCTGGAACTCTAGACAAGGATCCCAGGCCCTGCTCAGCCCGCTGCTGGTCTGGGGTTCTGACCACCAACTCCTGCCAGCCAGGATCCCGGCCGCCAACCCCCCCTCAGCCCGCTACCAGCCTGGGATTCTGCTCACCCAGGCTGGCAGGAGGCAGATTGGGGCTGGCGGCTGAGCTCCTGACTGGCAAGGGGCCGGCAGCCAGAACCCCGGAGTAGCAGTAGGCTGAGTGCTGCTGGCACCCCAGACTGGCAGCAGACTGAGCCACTCAACCCCCCACCGGCCCTGCTCAGCCCGCCACCAGCCCACTCAGCCCGCCATCAGCCCACTCAGCCCGCTGCCGGCTGAGTGAATGGAACCCCAGGCTGACAGCAGGTTGAGTGGTTCAGCTGGCCTGCTCAGTCCACTGCCAGCCTGGGGTTCCTTGAGGGTCCCCAGGCCAGCAGCAGGTGCTGAGTGGGGCCGATGGCTGGTATCCCAGCTGGCAATAGGGCAACAGCCGGAACCCCAGAGCAGTGATGGGCTGAGCCGCTCAGCCTGCTGCTGCATACCATCAAAAATCAGCTCACCTGCCACCTTTGACACGTGTGCTGTAGGTTGCCAACCCCTGCTTTATACACTAGTAAGGAGATGAGCATATTACAGTTGTTGGAGGGTTCTTATCAGGAGTAACAGGCTATATGAAAGTCAGTCAACATTTTTTGTTTCTCTCATGAAAACTGGCCCACTCCCTGCCTCAAACCAAACCTGTCACTAATAATTGTCAACAACTTAATTTTCTGTTTTTGGCTAAGATATTGATTTTTTTTTTAAATATTGAAATTGGATTCAGGATTGTTAGCAAGAATTTTTGGCAAACAAAGTTGTTAAATGACAATCTAAATGGCAACACAGTACTGCTTTCATGCTTGGCTCACCCCCTAGCCTGCTGGTCCAACAGCTGCAATAGACCCCAAAATCCACCTCTTGGGGTGCAGAGTGGCAACAGCAGCAGCAAACCCTCAGGTCCAATCACACGCCAATGGGCACCACCACCAGCCTTATGGACCATGGTGAAGTTAGCATAGCATCTGATCTCAGGGACAGGGCACCCATGGAGCCACAGCAGCTCATCCTGCCCTGTGCAGCTCCCCCCCGGATGAGATGGATCGCTGGCAGCTGCCAGCCTGGGGGAGAGGCGCTCCCCAGCTAGGGTGGCCAGATCCAGATGATCTGATTTTATAGGGCCAGTCCCGATATTTGGGGCTTTGTCTTATATAGGCACCAACTACCCCCACCTAGAGTGACCAGACAGAAAGTGTGTAAAATCAGGACAGGGGTGGGGGGGGAGGGGTAAAAGGAGCCTATATAAGAAAAAGACCCCAAAATTGGGACTGTCCCTATAAAATAGGGATATCTGCTCACCCTACCCCAATCCCCTATCCTGATTTTTCACACATCTGGCTAACCCCAGCCAAACCCTGTGTGACATTCCAATTCTGGCTGCCTGCCCAGGAAGTGAGTTACTTTCACTTTCATTCCTCAGCAAGCAGCCAGCCAGCCTCCCTTCCCCCCCAGCACTTCACCCAACCTAGCCCTGACGGAGGGGAGGGAGGAGAGAGAGAGGGGTGCTCCTGGGGAGGAGGGAGAAAGGAGGGGGTGCTCCGTGGGGCAGGGGGGAGAAGAATGGATGTTATGGGAGACAACAAAGGATACTGGTTCCAGAGCCACAGCCTCACCTGACCTCAGCCGGGGGGAAAGAGTCACACTCACAGGTGAGCTCCTTTCCCAACCCCACCGCCTCCCCTTCCCAGTGACCCCAGCAGCCAATCCCATTCCTCAGACTGTGCTGCATTCGGCTGTCTCTAGGACCCAGCAGCCCTGCTTCTACACTGTCTGGGCTGCCTGGAGAGTGGTGCCCCCAGGCAGTGTGAGGCCCTACGCCTCTGCCTATGCCTAAGGACGGCCCTGCCTAAATAGCAAAAGGCCCTTCAGGTAGAATGAAATGCCACTAAGAAGAGGGAAGTCAAGCTGAGAGCAGCAGAGATGTCAGATACATTATTCACCAGTTTCCTTCAGGCCAGCTGGAAGATTTGCATTCTGTTCTGTTGCATTCTGAAATCACAGTGGTGAAGGTTCTGCACAATCCTCTGGCTGACTTAACAAAGCCAATAGATAGGTTTACCAGATGGCATCAGACATCAGTAGGAATGTCTGACAGCCCTCGATAATCACAGTTTATATGATTGAAACCTGTTTATATTGATTGTGTCTGGAATGACACAAAGTGCTTATATATTTGCTACATGATTGGCGTAGGTCCAGTCCTAATCACACTCCTGAACAAATCAGTAGCTGCATAGATGGAGCAGACAGGGACATATCTGTTTTAACAGATAAAAGAGGACATTTTGGGGTCTTCTTCCTGGGTCACTGATGCTGGCATCACTCTCATTTTTGCCTCAGAGAAGGAATACTCTTTTATCATCTCCAGAACAGCACTTTGTCCTGTTTTTGCATATAGAAAAGAACATAAATCTTTGAGAGATGAGGGAACCAGTTTGAGAAAAAACATAAGTGGCCTAAATCCCAGCTAGATTATCAAACTGAGTCAGACACTTTAAGATTTTAACTGGTTTGGACTGCCTCATTCTCCTCCCCATTTCAACATGTATCTGCTTCCACACTATCCCTCTTTTTCTTTTTCTTTTTCTTTTTCTTTCTCATTTACTGCTAAAAGAATAGCCATAGTTAGTAATACATACTGAAGAACACTAGAAGGAGGTTGAAGAAAAACTCTGGAGAAGAGCAAAGAGAACAGTATGGTGGAGACAAACACTTGGAAGGTGGTAAGGTGATAGGGAATAGCCAGCATGGATTTGTAAAGAACAAATCATGTCAAACTAATCTGATAGCGTTCTTTGATAGGATAACGAGCCTTGTGGATAAGGGAGAAGCGGTGGATGTGATATACCTAGACTTTAGTAAGGCATTTGATACAGTTTTGCATGATATTCTTATAGATAAGCTAGGAAAGTACAATTTAGATGGGGCTACTATAAGGTGGGTGCATAACTGGCTGGATAACCATACTCAGAGAGTAGTTGTTAATGGCTCCCAATCCTGCTGGAAAGGTATAACAAGTGGGGTTCTGCAGGGGTCTGTTTTGGGACCGGTTCTGTTCAATATCTTCATCAACGATTTAGATGTTGGCATAGAAAGTACGCTTATTAAGTTTGCGGACGATACCAAACTGGGAGGGATTGCAACTGCTCTGGAGGACAGGGTCAAAATTCAAAATGATCTGGACAAATTGGAGAAATGGTCTGAGGTAAACAGGATGAAGTTCAATAAAGATAAATGCAAAGTGCTCCACTTAGGAAGGAACAATCAGTTTCACACATACAGAATGGGAAGAGACTGTCTAGGAAGGAGTATGGCAGAAAGAGATCTAGGGGTCATAGTAGACCACAAGCTTAATATGAGTGAACAGTGTGATAGTGTTGCAAAAAAAGCAAACGTGATTCTGGGATGCATTAACAGGTGTGTTGTAAACAAGACACGAGAAGTCATTCTTCCGCTTTACTCTGCGCTGGTTAGGCCTCAACTGGAGTATTGTGTCCAGTTCTGGGCACCGCATTTCAAGAAAGATGTGGAGAAATTGGAGAGGGTCCAGAGAAGAGCAACAAGAATGATTAAAGGTCTTGAGAACATGACCTATGAAGGAAGGCTGAAGGAATTGGGTTTGTTTAGTTTGGAAAAGAGAAGACTGAGAGGGGACCTGATAGCAGTTTTCAGGTATCTAAAAGGGTGTCATCAGGAGGAGGGAGAAAACTTGTTCACCTTGGCCTCCAATGGTAGAACAAGAAGCAATGGACTTAAACTGCAGCAAGGGAGATTTAGGTTGGACATTAGGAAAAAGTTCCTAACTGTCAGGGTAGTTAAACACTGGGATAGATTGCCTAGGGAAGTTGTGGAATCTCCATCGCTGGAGATATTTAAGAGTAGGTTAGATAAATGTCTATCGGGGATGGTCTAGACAGTATTTGGTCCTGCCATGAGGGCAGGGGACTGGACTCGATGACCTCTCGAGGTCCCTTCCAGTCCTAGAGTCTATGAGTCTATGAGAACTGTTACCTTTGCAGAGTTTGCTTACATTCTTAATCCAGTTTAGTCCTAGAGGCCTCTTTCTTACTTCAGCCCGAAATTCCTTTGCCAATGTTCCTCACCATGTTGTAGTGTTTCTCAAAGTCTGAGAAAGCCCTGCTGCTGTTTGTTAGCGATTACACATTGTTATGGTCGGATGGCTTCTTGGTAGCCTATATAAAATTGTGTTAATAGTCTCAATTCAGCTCCAAGTGGATGGAGAAATTCCCCAATCCTCACTGGAACTCTTACTGACAGGCTCAGTAGAGCAGGAGTGGGCAAACTACAGCCCGGGGGCCACATTTGGCCCGTCAGACATTTAAATCCAGCCTTTGAGCTCCTGCATGTTGCCCCCGCCCCAAGTGCTGCCCTCACAGCTTCCATTGGCCAGGAACCACAGCCAATGGGAGCTACAGGAGCAGCACTTGTGGATGGGGCAGCATGCAGAGCTGCCTGGATGTGCCTCCGCATAGGAGCCAGAAGCGGGACATGCTGCTGCTTCCGGGAGTTGCATGAGGTAAGCGCCGCCCAAAACCTGCATCCCTGCAGTAGAGAGACCAAAGATCTGATTGTTCAGGGAGCATAAACTCCCTTCTTGCATGTAGAGGTGGCTCCTTCAAGTCAGGATAAAAGCAGAATGGCTGTGCGTGTTCTATTGGGGAAGATTACCTCAGCACTGCCTGTGCTGTACCAGATAGTTATCAATCTGGCATCCTCCTTGAGCACACACTGTAAAATATAAACATAGTTGCTCTCTGAAGGGCTTGCGCTGGTGAGCTGCATTATCTTCTGTGTTGCTGGGGACTGACAACAATGCGTTCACACTGATTGCTCTGGCACTGGTTGCCACTTCAGGATGCTGACATGCACAATTGCACACCAGGCTCTTGTTGCTGAAGATGTCCATGTTAACCGTATTCACTGCTGTGGGGCATTTCAGAATCCATTTTAATGGCACATCCATTCAAGTCAATGGGACAAAAGGGATTATTTACTTAGCATTAGGGTGACCAGATAGCAAGTGTGAAAAATTGGGACCAGGGTGGGTGATAATTGGCACCTATATAAGAAAACCCCCCAAATATAGGGACTGTCTCTATAAAATCAGGACATCTGGTCACCCTACATAGCATTGATTTGAAAGGATGTTCTAACAATCTAACAATCTGCTGAGACTCATCCTTGGCCTGGCAGTATTCCAAAGGTTTATGCACCACCTTCCCTTTTCTTCTTCTGTGATCCTGCTGGCCTCCATTCATTTGCCCGTGAAATGAGTAGAAATCAAGGACACACCAGTGCAGAGCATAGAAAGTGTATTGCTCCAGGAATGACCAGGAGGTACATTGTAAATGGAATGTTAATCAGTAAGCAGATGTACTGTGCCTGGAGCTATCTGGAGTGTTTGGTAGCAATCAGGAGTGCTTGGTTAAGGATAATATAAAGGTATGAAAATGGAAAGTGGAAGTCTTGCCATGCCTTATGTACAATTGATTATAGTTCCTTTTAAGATAGTTAGAAATTCTCAGTCTGGCTAGTGGCCCTGCAACCCTCTCTGTTCTAATTCTGCTTGCTTAGCCACTGTGATAGGTGCTTTGCCAGTTTCAATTTTTCCTTTTCCTTCTGAACAACTAACTGGATGTCTTTTGACGTTTGTTTTCTGTGTGGGATTTTTTCTTGATGGTTAAGTGGTCAGTATGTTTCCATTTAGGAGGTAATGACCAGAAAGTGAAAGAATGGTATTTACCATATCTCAGCTAACAGGAGAGTAAATGAAATCACAACTGCTCTATATGATCATTAACATGGTAGAACATAAAGGCAATATGAGCTCTCTTTAGAGCAAGGGACTGGGGTTTGAAACTCCTGGGTTATGCCACTGAGTTGCGCTCTGTACCTCGGTTTACCCATCCGGTAAATAGACATTATCATTATCATCATACCTGTCTCCTGAAAAGTTTGAGGTGGTGGTGAAGTTTAATTAACTTTAAAATCCTGGAGATTCCCAGATGAAAACACTCCAGATGAACGGTTATTGTAGACTCATCATCTGTACACTATTACATGGCAGCATCACTGTTGTGACCGTTCCTGTGTAGAAATGTGGTTTAGTGTCAGTGTCAATATCAGTACTTGGCATTTTCTGAGTACAAAATCGTGTCCAGGTCTATCTGGAGGAGGCATAGGGATCATTTTACATGAACCCCATTCATACACTCTCATAATCTTCCTTCTATAATCACCTCAGTTTGTATGAAAGAGAATGAGTGTATTGGCACCTATGCTGGATAAGCATGCCATGCTATGGACAGAGGGATACAGAGCAGTGTTCACTCAGCCAGCTCTTTTAAAGTGAGGCCATTTGGTGTTAGTCTCATATATACGTATTTTTAATTGGATATGCTGCTGTTACTATGCAGAAGTGCTCAAAACTATTATCCTGTGGCTCAGAGGTTACTCTTTGTAAAGGCAAAGTGAAATGCTGAAGGCTTATCTTCTGAGGAGAGCAAATAAACATCCTAATTTGACGTGTGCTAACCTGTATAATTGTTTTCAGGCATTCATTGGTGAATTGCAGCCTTTTCATTCTAGGTCACTAGCTCATTTCCAGATGAAAGTCTTTACCATAAAATAGCTGTCAGTGGCTTATGTGAAATGACTTGGTGGCCTCCGTAAAGTCCCTAGTGGACAGGTGACCATGTCACAAAACTGGCACCCTTATTGACAGTCTCATCAGAGAGGTCAAGGATTGAATGGGAATAAAATTAGTCCCTCAGGACCAGACATGAGTGTTAGTGCTCTGGGAGGGGCTTGCCTTGTTGTTGCCTGTCCTGCACCTGTTTTCTGGGTAAATATGAATGGGATTATATGACAGAGTTTCCAGCAAACACAGGGGACTAGACTCCATGACCCAGAAGGCTTCTCCGGTCCTGCTTTCCTAAATAGAGGATTTCAGTTTTCAGGGCTGCCGATCCAGCAACTTTCTTGCACACTAAAATTTAATTGAATATTAAAAGAAGGAAAAAATGCTACCAGGGAGGCTGATTCTTGGATGAACTTAATGCTCCAGCCCTCTGTGGATTAGGGGAAGTGTCACCTTTTGTTCTTTTGCTGTAAGAGAAGAAGGGGTGAGCTAATCACAACCTTAGACTAGCAACGACCAAATCATTTGCCTGTCCTTGGTAAATGAAAGAGATTGCTTTTAATTCACAATTCGTTCCCCTTTCTCATTGTTTGTGGGCTTGTAAACTATTTGTTTCGAGGCTCTCTGACTGGTCACAGGTGGAAAGTTGACCTGAAAGCCAGCAGAGATGCCATCTCTAAACAAAGCTGGAAAAACAGTGGTGGGTTGCTAAGAGTAAGGAGCGGTGGGCTACTCAGTGGATCTACCACTAGAGTGAAGCAGTCGTCTTTACATAACTGGAGTCTGATGATCCTGTATCCTAACATACAGCCCAAGGAAACTGGATAGCTCACCTGCTTAAAGCTATGGTATGTTTTTCTGCACTTTTTGTGTGTGCGTGCGTTTGTGTGCACACATTTAGGAGCCTATACTCCAAGGCACTTTTCCAGCAATGTTAGTTGGTTCATGAAGCTAAAAAGTCTTTTCTAACTTTCCCTTGAGGTTCAAACTTGAATTTATATTATTGAATTAGCTGAATGTATTCTGAGAATCACACTTCTAACAAGTATTAGAGGGATAGCCGTGTTAGTCTGGATCTGTAAAAAGCAACAAAGGGTCCTGTGGCACCTTGTAGACTAACAGATGTATTGGAGCATAAGCTTTTGTGGGTGAATACTCGTGTTCTGACGAAGTGGGTATTCACCCACAAAAGCTTATGCACCAATACATCTGTTAGTCTATAAGGTACCACAGGACCTTTTGTTGCTTTTTACACTTCTGACAGAAACCCAAATGAAATATCCTTTCAGTGGCACTCAGGTTAGACTCAGAGAGTTATCCTCAGAGGTGAACTTTTATTTTCCCTTGTGTTCTTTTTCCTCTGTCATTTCATCAATGGTGCAAAGCTCTGTTGTGAGATATTCATCCTGCTATGTCAGTTGTACCTGAGAGACATCTGCATCCTCAGTTTGCTTCCCTGCTTTTACGCTGCAAGCAGTCTTGAAATAAATGTTTTCAAGCTAATTGCAAAGTGCTTCCATTCATGAATAACCTGAGCTATACACATGAATAGCACAATTTGTAGTGACCTGTGGAGGGGGAAGATTAAGAAGGAATGGCTCTTTAATTAGCAGTGTCCCATCCATTAGACTAGGTATTATCAGCGGTTGGAAAAAGATCGACACCATAGAAATCAGACCTCTAAGTGGTCAAAGAATCGTGTCCTCTTGTTAGCCAAAGTGTTGGCCTCTAGGCCACCTGCTTGGGTGGGTTCAGTTACCCGAGTACCCATAGTTCACAGGAGCCAGCTTTGAGTGCTATACTTGGCTGGGCTTCTGTGAAGCTGCTGGGAAGGATAGCTTATTTGGGCCCTGGAGCCCTGGCACTTGTCCCTGATCCACTCACCTAGTGAGATCTTTACATTGTGTTGTCACTGCTTTTGCAAAATAAAATGACCATTTTTCTTGCTGTAAAAATCCTTGATCTTTGCAGAAGTAGCGGGCTATCAGGAATTTTCTCCTGTGATCCAAGATGGATCTTGGTAAATCCAAGCCTGTGGCTCTGTAGTGAGCACCATGTATTACTAATAACTCCAATATGCTGGACTCTTCGCTTCCCAAGCTTGCAGGACTAAGAGCATAGAAAAGTCATTCTGTATAACCTGTGTAACAGGGAAGCATGTGGTCCCATAGTAACTCATCTGACTGAATTAGAAGCAGCCCTTCTCAAACAACGAAGGTTGCAGAAAAAAGGGCATGGAGTGGGGAGAAGAGGAAGCCCATGCTCAGGTCCTTGATTAAAAAATTTCCTTAGAGGAGACCTGGATATAGAAAGGTGGGTATATTTTTGATTGAGCAGGGGCTTAGCTGTGTATATGAGTCAGGCCCAATGAGAGAGTATTGCTGTGAGCTGATGGACACAACATGGTCTTTTTCTGGCCCTTCTTGTTCTTGTGTCATCTCTACCATCCTAGGGCTGGATATGTTTGAAATGTTCTCCATTTACAAACCTGAGTGAAATGCATCAAAAGGAAAGGGAGAGCAGAAAGAGGTCGATGGATTAGCTGTTAAATTCACAGGAGAGCTAATATATTAGCAGTAAAGAGAGAAGAGACTGTGTTAATTTAAAAGTAAAGCCAAAAAAGTCTTTCCATGCTTCTTTTATCCCCAGAAATAGATTTTGTGTTCTGTGAGCTACTAGGCTAAAGGCTAAATCATATTGTGTTGTACATATTAACTGGAAACAAAGCAAGTCTCAACAGATGCTTGAGCAGATGCCAAATGTCAAATTTGATGGGAAATGCTTAATTGCTTCTTGCAAACCTTTTGTTTCTCTGAAAGTGCATCCCACACAGTGTAAAACGCCTTCTCTCTTTCAAACATCAGTTCAGAGCTCCAGCCCTGGGGCTCCCTGTCCAGTGGAACAAGCTAGCAGATTCCAATGAGGAAGTCTGGCAAAAGAACTGGATTGTGTTGTGTAAAATCTGTTGGGTTTTTTGGTTCTCTTTTTGTTTGTATGTGTATTTTGGCTGGTTGGTTGGTTTGTTTTTGCAGAGTTGAGACTCATTTTTACACCGTTGTTAGGGATATTTCTGCTCAGTTTTTCTCCAGAGGATCATCTTCATTATTTATTTTTCTTTTATGTCCACCAGCCCATTCCACCAGCCCATTGCACACCTCCAGATTTTGTATATAAACCCACTGTGTTCCAAGAACACTCATTGCAATTTGCAGTACAACAGTGATACAATAATAACAATACTTAGCTGTTCTACTTGGAAACCACAGTGACTAGCTCACCTAAAGTATGTAGAAAGATGGAGGCCAGAACGTTCATATATGGCATATAATTTTGGGGTGCCCCAGGTTTTGAAGCCCTACTTTAGACACTTAAGGGACTGATGTTCAGAGATGCTGAGGACCCAGAAATTCAACTGAAGCTTTTCCCCTTTCAGAAAAAAACCAAGAGAGTCCTATGAACCAGAAACTGGGACAAAGAGCTCTGCAGACATAAAAAGCTGCTCTGTTTATATTGACTCGTGGTTATATACTGTTCCTTGTTGCACAAGGAAAAAATGAAATTTCAGAGAGAATTTCACTGCTTAACTTTGGATGCCTGTTGAGTATCTGTCCAGCTGTGTGTGGATCCTCATTCCTGCCACTTTCAACTTGTTTCTTTCTATAGCAAGGAAATTGTATAAGAGAAGGCGCAATCTAACTGGGATGTCTTTCTAAAACGTGTATTCTAGTTCAGCGGCAAGTTGGTAGACTAGATGCAGGAATCATGGAGTCTGTTATACAGGATGTCAGACAAGATGATCAGAATGGTCCCTTCTGGCCTTAAAATCGATGGCTGTACTCCTGGCACTATTTAAGTCAATGGGAGCTTTGCCATTGACTGCAGTGGAGCTCGGACTTCAGCCTATGAATCTCTGAAACTTCTTCCAAAGAGCACGGGTTACTGGAGGCGGAGTAGTCTGTAATTTCATCTCAAGCTGAGGGGGCATACGGGAGAGCTTCATCTGTCATGCGAAGCGAGCGCAAACCGAATGGATGGAGCGGAAACAGAGTGACCCTCTTGCACTGGCTGGGTTTGGGGAGCCAATCAATCTGAGCAAAATATCACTAGAGCTTAATCAGGAGAGATGTCGGATTCAGTGTTTGACTGGAACCACCACAGCTCGGAGCCCCTCCTTTCCTAGCTTTAACAACCTCCACACACTTATCTAAAGGATAATGGGGGTGATTGTTAACAGCTCTGCGTCTGCCTGGCAGAGGAACAGAAGAGGTGACTTTATTGTTATGCGGCAAGTCATTGTGAATCAATAGCTAAGAGAACGACAAGGGGACTGCATGTCTTAGATTATAGAGCTTGTCACTAAAGTGCTGTTCAAAAAAGGGATTATTTCCTGTTTTTCTTTGTTCAGCAAGGTAGGAATCAAGGGGCAACCTTCTTAATTGTTGTCTGAAGCCCTTTGAGTCATACATTCTTGGCTAGCAACCTGCAGTAGCAAATGATCATTTTATCCATCCTGATGAGCACAGGGGAGAATGAGATGCAACAGATGTACATGTGAAGGAGTGTGTGTGTGTGTGTGGCTAAGTCCACACTGCAAAAACACCAAAAAAATCCCCCAAAAGAAGCGGTGAGTCTCAGAGCCCAGGTCAACTGACTCAGGCTTGCACAACAGTGTATATGTTCCCATGCAGGCTTAGGGTTGCTAGGTGTCTGGTTTTTGACTGGAACATCTGATCAAAAAGGGACCCTGGCAGCTCTGGTCAGCACCGCTGCCAGGGCTGTTAAAAGTCCGGTTGGCAGGACTGGCAAGCTCCCTACCTGGCTCCATGTGGCTCCCAGAAACAGCAACATGTCCCTCTGGCTCCTAGGTGGAGAGAGAGCCATGGGGGCTCTGCATGCTGCCCTTGCCCCGTGCGCCAGCTCTGCAGCACCCATTGACTGAGAACCACAGACAATGGGACCTGTGGGAGTGGTGCCTGCAGACCGAGGCAGCACACACCGCGCAGAGCCGCGCAGCTGTGCCTCTGCCTAGGTGCCAAGAGACATGTCACTGCTTCTGGGGAGCCCCGTGAAGTAAACACCGCCCAGAGCCCACTCCCTGCATCCCCTCCCACACCCTAACCCTCTGCCCTGAACCCTCTTCCACGCCCATATGCCTTCCTGGAGACCACACCCTGCACCCCCCATGCCCCAACCCCCTGCCCCAGCCGTGAGCCCCCTCCCACATCCAAACTCCCTCCCAGAGCCAACACCCTGCACCCCAACCTCCAGCCCTGAGCCCCCTCCCATACCCAAACTCCTTCCCAGAACCCACACCCTGCAACCCCCTGCCCCAGCCCGGTGAAAATGAGCGAGTGAGTGAGGGTGGGGGAGAACGAGCGATAGGGGGGCGGGAATAGAATGAACGAGGTGGAGCCTAAGAGAAAGGGTGGGGCTGGGGGCAGGGCAAGGGTGTTCGGTTTTGTGCGATTAGAAAGTTGCCAACTCTACGCGGGCTCTGAAGCAAAGGGGGAAGGTCTCAGTGCCCAAGCTCCAGCCCAGCCCCCTGCCCCTCCTCTTCCCCCTGAGGCCCCAGCCAGGCCAGAAGCTGGAGCCCAGCCCGGGGAGTCCAGGCTGCTGTGAGGTGCCACAGACCCTCCATGTGTCTGAGATGAGGGGGGCCGAGAACAGCCCCCAAACTGTGACCCAGGACAGATGGAGGATCTGCGGCTCCCCACAGCTGCCTGGGTGGTTCTTACAATGGCCCAGCTGCGTCTCTTTGGCCCCCAAGATCCCACCCCCAGTCTAGGCCAGAAACGGAGCTGGGTTGGGGTAAGAGCCACGTGGGCAGCTTTTGGGAGCCACGGATCCTCCACCCATCCTGGGCAGAGAGCCCAGAGGATGGGGGAAGAGGAAGGGCAGGGGCAGGGCCATGGAGGGAGCAGAACCTCAGGCCCCCCCCCCACACTTTTGGTAGAATCCATTGCCTCTGGCTCCGGCCCAAGCCCAAATGTCTACATAGCTATTTTTAGCCCTGAAGCAGGAACCCAAGTCAGTTGGCCCAGGCTCTGAGACTCACCGTGGCAGGTCTCTCTTTTTATTTATTGATTGAGTGATTGATTGCAGTGCGACATGCCCTGTGTTGCTGAGAGGAAAGAGAGCGCACTGCAGATTTCTGCAGTGCAGGAAGACATTGTGAAAAGCTCACTGCAGCATGCAATTGCTCACTTACTTCTCCTGGAGAGCACGGTCCAGCTGTGTCTTGACCTATTGGGGTTTTGGTCCTGGGCACCTAAGACGCCTCCTCTCTCACTCTACCCGTCATTGAGCAAAGAGGTTCTTAGGCTGACACTCCCCAGCTTTGTACTGAGTTCTGGGCACACGGCGAAGTTGATGGACTGTACTTGCCGAGGAATCCTTCTACTGAGGAAGTGCTGGAGTAGGATTTGGTGGCAGTGGTGATTTTCTTTCTTTCTTTTTTGGTGTATTTTTGGACATGATTATTGTGGGTCTGTGTTAGGTGCATTAAAATGTGAGGAATATGTGTGTGTGGGAGAGAGAGAGAGATGGAGGTGTTTTGTACACATGGGGTGGCTCTCTCTCTGGGAACATCTACACTGCTATTTTTAGCCCTATAGAGGAGAGGTTCCCAAACTTTTCTTATTGCGTACCCCCTTCCAGATCTACCAGCTGCCTGTATATCCCTACCCTTCTCATCACTGAATCTGCACTGTACGGTGATTGGAGATGAAGGCTGTGTACGTCAGTGTCTTTTCGTATCTGTGTTCTCATTGGTACCTCTCGAAGTAAATTAACTACAGTATTTCCTCTAACAAATTCCCACAGAGTTTTAAAGCTTCATCTAGGAGCCTATTATGAAAATGCAAGAAATAAAATAATAAATAAAATCCACCATTGCACAATTTCTCCTGCTTAACCCCCTGAGATGTCTCGCGTACCCTCAGGGGTACATGTATCACAGTTTGGGAACCTCTGTTCTAGAGCAGTGGTTCTCAGTCTTTCCAGACTACTGTACCCCTTTGAGGAGTCTGATGTGTCTTGCATACCCCAAGTTTCACCTCACTTAAAAACTACCTGCTTACAAAATCAGACATAAAAATATGAAAGTGTCACAGCACGCTAGTATTGAAAAAATGCTTACTTTCTCATTTTTACCATATAATTATAAAATACATCAATTGGAATATAAATATTGTACTTACATTTCAATGTATAGTAATAGAGCAGTATAAACAAGTCATTGTCTGCGTGAAACTTTAGTTTCTACTGGCTTCGCTAGTGCTTTTTATGCAGCTTGTTGTGAAACTAGACAAATACCTAGATGAGGTGAAGATCTCTGTGTACCCCCAGCAATGGTGGATTAGCCACTGGGCTCATGGGGTGGGGCTGTGGGCAGGGCCACAGGCAGAAGGGGCACAATGGGGGTGGGACCACAGGCAGAACGGGTGGGGAAGGGACCCTCACTTGCTCTGGCCCAGGGCCCTGGGTAACCTTAATCTGCGTTTGACCCCTAGAAGTGGATTTACCTCTAGTTGAGAACCTCTGCTTTAGAACAAGCTGGGGAGCTGACCCAAGGCAGCTGACCCAGGCTCAGAGACTCACTGCCTCAGGTCTTTTTCTGCTCTGTAGATGTATACTCTCATGAGACGTGATTTTGTGAGATCTTCCTTAATGAATTGTTAATTAAACTGAAGGAGGCTCCTTGAGTCAACTATTCAGTGTTTGTTGCTCATCAGCCCAGTCAGTATTTCTGTTTTGCTTTTCTATTGCCATCTAGAATGTTCAAATCATACTCACACAAGCCTTTCTTTTCCATCCCTGCTCCCATTCCCTGCTTAAACCCTGTATTGCTTGAGGTCTGAAATCCTGAGATGCAGGGTGCTCTCAATCACTCCTGAAACTGGAATTAAAGTGCTGGAAAAGGAAAACAAATGACACCTCCTTTCATCAGTCTAACAATGCCCTGGGGCTGCAGTCAAGATTGTCACCCCTGTATTGTCTTCTTCAGCTCTTGGCAAGAAATTGCAGAGCCAGGTTCCTGCTGTCTTATTCCTTGAATCAGTTTCCAGGTCCCAGGGACACATGGTTGAAAGTCTCATGTTTTCCCATGAAAACTGAAAATCCTAGAGCTGTTGGGTGGCTGTATTCCAGAGATCCCATCTACACTGCCAAATCAGCCACATCAGGGAACCATTGATATGGCTCAGTCTTTTGGTGTTTACACTATGGAATGGAAATAAACAGGAAGGTATAATTAGTGTCAATAGTGAAGTTGGCTGAAAATGTTTTCATCAAAATGGTTTTTTGACAGAAAATTGGATTCTTGATAGAAATTTTTCACAAAAAGTGTCAGCTTTCTGTAGACATTTTCAGATTTTCAGTGAAAAACATAAAAATGCTTGAAAAAATGAAATATTTCAATTGGATATTCTGCTGTGATGCCTCATGGGAGTTGTAGTGCAGTTTCCTCGTGTCCCCCTTCTTCTCTATGAGCCTGGCTTCCCAGCTGGGCTACATCTCCTATGATGTACCTCAGCCAGCGACTCCCTTGGTGCAACTGCCTGCCCTTGTGATGAGGGGAGAACATGACGCACCATAGGAGATGTTGTCTGACCAGGGCACCTACCCTATAGGTTGCTGTGAGGGCAGCAGTCAGGCAGCCTTCGGTGGCATGTCTGTGGGAGGTCCACCAGTCCCGTGGCTTTGGTGGCAATTCAGCAGTGGGTACGCCAAAGGTGCGGGACCGGTAGCTCACCTGCAGAAGCACCGCTGAATCCACGTGACCAGCGGACCGAAGGCTGCCTGACTGCCGTAGGGTGGCAAGAAACATAGAGCCGCCCCTGCCTACAAACCATTATTTCACCAATCAAGTGGCCTGGGCATGACAAACTGCATTAATGGTGCAGCCTTTTCTCCTGACAGGGGTTCTCCTAATACATGTAACCACTGCATGTGAGCTGTACAGCCATTTGCCATTGGAAAAAAAATCTCAGTTAAATGAATGGCTCTCATTTTTCTAGAACTTCTGAAAGCATCCCATTATGTCAGATTGCATCGGGTTAGGTCATACAGTCCATCATAACTTGATTTAATGAGGCAATTAAAAACAAATGCATTTCATGGGCAAATTGCTGGATATATCCTTTTCTTGGTTCCACCTGGCTTCACATTCTTTTAGGGGTGAAGAGTTTAAAAGACTAAAAGGAGCAGTTTATTTAATTTCCCTTGGAATAAAAAAATCCAAGCGGGCAGATATTAAAGGGCCATTCTCCTGCAAACAACAGGTAAGTATCTATATACTTCAGCAATAAAGCTCTTAGTCTGATGGAAGAGCTTCTTCAGCACAGAACAAAAACACCGATAGCAAAACAAGAAGCTATTTGACCCAAGGGATCCTTTTCTTTTTGATATGTAAAATTAAATGCATGACAACAACAAAATGCTGCAGGAAGACAGAAAAACGACTTCGGTGCCTGGCATAGAAAGAGAGACGTGTGGCTCCTTTTCAAATTAAAAAGATTCCCCACAGCTTAAACCCACACAGCTTCTAAAAAAGCGGGGGTTGGTTTCTTCAGCAAGTGCAGCACCAGGGGCTTGTTTTCCACTTGCTCTTGAGGGATCCCATTACGCTTCTTATAATACCAGGAAGCAAATGGAATGCTTCAGGCCACAAGCTGATTGCTTGCTAGAGTCATGAAGAATTGCCTCCTCATAGAAATAGCTACATGTATTATGGAAGCATTTCACTTTTCTTTAAAGCACCAGTTATTGGCCACTGCTGGAGACCAGATAATAGCCTATAGATGGGCCAATGGTCTGATGCAGTATGACAAATTTTATGTTCCTATGTTTTACACACACTGGATCTAGGCAGGATGGCCGTTCATGTGTTGGCAGGTGGCTACAATCAACAGGCAGGCCAGTCTTCCTCAGTAGCATTTGTTCCATTAGGGCTTGCCTGCCTTCCTCTGTCCCTTGGCTGTTTGGCGAAGCACAAGTTCAATTGCTCAGCTGGCAGCTTTCAGCACAAGAAATGATATATGGGAAGATTTAATTTGTCATTGAGGAAAGTGCAGGCTTTCAGCTTTATTCATCACTTTCGCTGGAGTATTGAACCAGAAGCAGCATCCAGAAGCAAACACACACCTCTGACAGCTTCATTAGCAATTTCCAAATCACTGGATAATCAGCCAGGCTAACTCTTGGGTTCTCTGGTCTTTTCCTTCTTCTAGGTTCCTTCAATGATATCAGAAGGGACACTAATGCACTGCTCCTGCTAATGAAATTCAAGATCAAGATTTGCCCAAGATATTCCCAGTTCCCTCCTTGGTCCCCTTTTAATGGTGCAGCTGCCTACATCACGGGTGTCTCAAAAGACACAAACCTACACTTCCTGTTACCCAGGGCCAGCTGCTGCAGCAATATCTGGAACTGAATAGACATACTGGACAGAAGCAGACTCCGAAGTGAGCATGACAGCTTGTTCTCTCTCTCTCTCACGCACACACACACACACACACACTGCTTACTATGGGTATTAGTAGTAGGTGCAGCTGAGCCTGAGAATTACCTGCAGGTGTTGATCCAGGGCAAGCTATGCTCTGCATCCATTCAGCTGCAGCTACTTCTGACACTTGTACAAGCAATGAGTCATTTTTCCTTGTGTTGACTAGGCCACGTGATGAGTCACCTATGTTCTCTGCAGATGGATACAATAGTAAGAAGTCATCTGGTAATAGAAAACACTGCTTTTCTCTGGGCCTTGAAATAGATGGCTCAAAATGGTGGAAAGGGATTCTGAAAGGCAGTGGATCTGAGGACACAATGTTCTCTTGGTATGTCAGTTATGGGGCCTCAGTGGGGAGGGAGCATTCAAAGGTTCGGTCATGTTTAGTAAAATATAAATATTTTTGCAAAATAAAAAAATATGAATTCATTTGTTCAAAACAGTCAAGGAGCTGGGTAGCAGAAGCCTTACCTCATCCCTCATGGCCTATCAGTGACCTCTGTCTCCAGAACATGGGCATCATTGCCTCTTGTCAGTTTAGCTATCTCCTAAAGAGGACACAGAGAACTGCAATTCTGATGGCAGCCTTGCGTGTGTGAATTAGGCTGGGGGGCATGTGTGCTGACTTCCAGCTAGTCAGTGCTATGGGACATATTTATTTCTCTGTCTCTCCACAACAGGGACAAATCAGTGTATTATCCATGAAGCTACTCAGTTCATTTTTTTCAAGATGAATGGAAGACAGGACTTCAAATGAACATGGACTCCCTTAATCCTCCAGTCAAATATCTCCACAGCTACAAAATTGGATGACCCAAAGATATTACTTATTCAACAGAGAAATTATAGTTTACTAAATAAGAGAACCACCAAATGAATATTTAATGTTTTCTGTACATATCTCTGTTCCTGGCTTGCAATATTTAAGCAAGAAGTGTTATCGGGGAGTATGCTAGCCATGAGCTAAATACATCTCTGAGGTATTTGGATGCACAAGGAGCAGACAAGTGTCTGTAATATCTCAAGCGTATGATTATGTCATGATTATAACATCCTGTGGAATTAGGTTATTGCCACTAAGAAAGCTCCTTCACCGTTTTCTTGACTTGAAAAATAAGCTAACAGCATTCTCTTTCATTGGCAAAGAAACAATTACAGCTATAGCATTGTACGAGCAGTGAAATTGTTATTACTGATCAGGCACTTTCATTAGAGAGACTTTTTTCAGACAACATTCCGAAAAAGAAAAAGAAAAAACAATATCCTTTGGGATGAGAATTTCTCATGTTTATTCCTAACTCCAAAGGAAAATTTTGGGAAGACTGGAAAAGTTCCATTCAGCCTTTTCTACTGTATCTGAGTTTAAAAAAAAAAAAGAAGAAGAAGAAGAAGAAGAAAGGTGTTCTACTCAGAGAGGCCTCACATCACCTAAAGCACTAAAGCAGATGCTTAACTTAAGCAGGTGGTTAAGTCCTGGGTGTAACATTTTCCAGGGTTGTGAGGCACCACTTCCTGTCCTTAACATGAAGCAGTCTTGTCTATGCCTGCTATAGCGCAGCTCCCTGAAACCAACAGCCTCTGGCAACCTTCACCTGCCTCCTCCTCAAAATCATCATCTGACCAAACCAGGAAAAAAATAAAAGGAAGAAAGAGAGAAGGCTTATTTTAAGCAAGGAGGAAACACCAACTCAGGTGTTCAGATCCAGTTTTTCTGTCAAGCCTTTTTGGTCAAGATTTATCTAGATGGAACCTAGAAGGGACAGAAGATCTGGCAGGGTGGAGGACGAAGAGCTGGCAGGATGAAGATCTGTCAAGGTGAATGTTCAGGCCCATAGGGAAAAGGAACGAATGCTACAGTGACCCCCTGCTCCTGTGTCATTGGCTAGCCCTAGAAGGAGCTGCTATCCAGTCCTTGTCAGGTCACAAGATCAGTAGACACAATGCAGGGTCAGAGGAGTACAATGAAAGAAATGGGAGAGGGATCATCAGAGCTCTGATAGGGGCTTGGAAGAGTCCCCAAGAGGAGCTGGGCCATGATTTCAAGTTGCGCTCCTTGCTTGCTCCATGAATCAATGACTTACTGGCTGTTTGGCACTCCCCACTGCCGTCCCCGTCTGGACAGTCTTCACAAATCCTTAGAAAAGTCGTAAGTTGGAATCTGATCACGAGAGGAAAGATTTACTGAGCTGTGTGGAACAAACACAGAAACCATTTACCGCTTCCCGGAGCAGCAGAACTGATTGCAAACAGTCAAAAGGAACAGGCTGTCTCACCCTTGAGACAGTTTCAGGATTGGAGCATCGTTATTCAAAGCTGCTAGATGTGGTCAAGTGTCCCCGGAAGAAAAGATTATAATCTCAGTAGGTTTCTACTGAATAAATAAAGATAATGAAGGGGACCAGCTAGCAGTCAGGAAATCCTGCATGGGGACAATATCAGCGGACTCCTCCACTCATTTCAAGCCTGTTCTGTTACTTTAGGTTACCATTGCCTCGGAATCAATTCCCGAGAGCATTTTGTGTGAAAAAAGAAAGGGAAAAAAAAGAGCCAAAACCACATATATTCTCCCAGCAATGAGGCTCTCAAAGAGTGTAATGGAAAGTAATCGGTGTTATCAGAGAAAAATGTAACAACTCTTACAGCAATTTTATATGGTAGGAGAATAAAAGATCCAGTCTTTCAGAAGAAGAAAAAGTTAAGCCCCCCTATTCTTTTCCTGCAATTTCTAGTTGCTGCAGTTATGGCAATAATTTAGGGCCTGATCCTGTGAGGGGTTGACCGACTCCTTCAAAATGCCGAATAAGTCCCTGCCAATGACTGCATTAGGACAACAGGGTGGTCAGCACCCTGCAGGATGTGGTCCACAGTTTATAAAAATGAAGAACACTGTGTAAATCTGAACGGAACAACCAGGGAATTAATTTGCCTAGCTTACTGGGGAAAAATACAGTGTGTGTGAGGGTACATCTACACAGCGACTTCCCTTCCCCTGCGGCAGCAAATCTAAGAGCCTGGGTCTACAGCAGTGGTCCCCAAACTTTTTCGTCTGGCGGGCACCAGACGACGAGCCCCACGGAGGACTGTGGCGGCAGACGAGAATCTGCTGAAATTCCGCCAACAAGTGGCAACGTCGATAGGCGTCACTGCCGAAATGCCGCCAACAAGTAGCATCATCCTGAGGTGTCACTGCCGAAAATTGGCGGCATTTCGGTGGCGAAGCCTCTGGATAATGCAGATTGTCGGCAGCATTTCGGCGGGAACCCTTAGACACCCTGGTGTTGGGGACACCTGGGCTACAGACTCTGGCTCATGCTGCAGTACTAAAAATAGCTGTGTGGACATTTGGGCTTGGGCTGCAGGGTGGCTCTTGGTCTCTGAAGCCTGGGGAGAGGGGTGGGTTTCAAGCTCCAGTCAAACCCAAACATCTACATGGCTATTTTTCATGCCGTAGCGTGAGCCCCAGGAGCCTGAGTCTGTAGACCCAGACTCTGAGACTTGCTGCTATGAGGTTTTTTTTGTTTTTTTTTACCATGTAGACATAACCCTGGAAGAGCCATTTTACCACATAGGCAGAGCCCTGTGGCATGACATGCTCCTCCCACAAGGGGAAATTTGATATGTAAATAGGCCCACTGACTCAAGGAACAAGGAGGAATTACAGTTCTATGCCCTGGCCAGCTATGGTTGAAACTGTACTAGAAATAACATTATTTAAACACTGTTGTTGCTAGTCCTGTTCCATAGCAGTTGACAGAAATAGAAGTATACTACATACAAAAAACACATTAAAAGAACATTAAGAGTGAAATGCTAAGCAATCAAATGTTAGGAAATGCAGAATTAAGCTTGTCTGTGCCACGTATAGGCATTTGTGCATATGCATTGCGATACAGTCTTTCATTACATGATCACATGTACATTTTTCCACAGGACCCTTACATCATTCAGTGCACATGTTAGATGGTGAGCAGCTATTCAATGTTTTGTTTTAACAATACTCTTCATCGGTGACTCTGTGCCCTATTTGCTGCGTTCTATTCAAAGTCTGCTTTGAATACAGAATTACTGATTTCCTCATGGGCTTTTCTATGGGGCTCATCTCTGTAGTGTCTGAGTGCTTCAGGAATGTTAATGAATGTATGTTCAAAACATTTTACCGATGGGGAGTAGAGGCACAGAGACATTAATGTCAAAAATGTACACTAATATTGGTTATCCAATGTGAAGTTCCTATGTTTTTCAGATAATTGAGCATTTTATAGCTCTTTATATGTTCAAAGCACAGCTCCCACTGACTTCAGTTGCTGTTCTGAGTGCTCAGCATTACTGCAAATCAGAGCCAGCTCTCCCATTGGGAATCCAGAATATGAGGAACATGCAATTAATGGCCACCCACCTGTGAAAAGTTAGGTTCAAGTGACTTGACTAGCATTATCTAGGAACTCTGTGACACAGGAAGGGACAGAATTAATTGTCCAGGGCAGCATTCTCTGCTCTCAATTCCTGTGCCTGGTGTCCAGCAACCCCTGGTTTCTAGAAGGAGCAACGGAAGGCAAAGTCCTGCTCTGCCCCTGCAATCCTAGGAGAAGCATGCTCAGTCACTCTGTGGGGATGGCATATGTGTAGCCTGTTCAGCACATGGAAACTGTGTAGGAATGGAGCAGGCTCAACCAAGACTGAATATTCAGAGTATTTAGAGGCTAAATTCTATCATATCACTGCTGAGTATGTGCAAACCGAGAGAGTTTATTAATCTGATTAAATATAGGCCAACAGATTCCCCTTGCTCTCCTCCCAAGTGGCTTGAAATGTTAATTCAGTCATTTCATTAATGCAGACTTTACACATCAAAGTGAACACTCTGGGTTTATTTCTAGATGAGGCAGAAGATGCTCTAAATATTAAGGTCCAATGGGAGAGAACATCTGAGCCACAGTGTAAATCTGAGCATCTAGATGTTGGTAAAAATATCTGAAATTTACATGGGATGCCCATGTAAGAAGGTCAGCAAGTTAGTGTTCTTAGGAGAGGGGAAACAGTTAGAAAACAACCCATTTCCAGGAGGGCAAATCCAGGTTCATTTTATCTTGCACCACATTATATAGATCAATGTATTCTTTCTATGGTAATGTCATTCCAGAGAATGCAATGCTACAGGCTGCTGTAATCCTGCAATATATACACAGTGAAGGGGAAGTGAACTGTTGAGCTTAATAAATGTCTGGCATACTGAACGGCTTTGCATGCCTTTGAACTCCCACATCAATGAATGAACCTACCTATATCCCTTCCTCTCCTCCAGAGTGGTGTCACCTTTCATGTTTAGGGAATCAATGCACCAACAGCCCTTTGGAGGCTGGGGTGTGACACCTTGCAAGTGAAGAATCAGGAAAACATCAGGGGAAATCTGAAGAAACAATGACTCTGGAGCCCAGGAGAATCATTTGTCAAAATAAAGAGCGAGAATATGAAAGCAAGGAACTCATTTATCACCTCTGTATATTCAACATGCAGCCTGCAACTAGCAATAATTGGATGGGACGAGAAGTACTGTGAAGAGAGAGAGGCAGCTTGAAGAAGAGAATGAATCATCTACCCCATCCGATCCCCCAATAAATTGATCTTGTTTCCAAGCTCCCCCTCCCCCTTTACACACTAATATGCTTTGTAGAACTTTTTAAATAGCTGCCATATGTTATTTGCTAAGGAAGCTGTTGAGGGTTAAGTCTTCTAAGTAACCTTGTGGGGTGAGGACAGGCATCTATCTCACCTCATCCGTCATTCCCTGGGGAACAGTGGTCCTGTGGACTGGTTTTTGGGTCTGAAGTACAGCTTTTCAGGTTAGAATCCCCCTCCCCCTTTCTGGGAGGACAAAGCAGTCGAAATGGAAGGGAGGCCGAGCTCCCCACAGCTTCATGTCAGAAAGAGGAAGGAGTCTTTCAGGCCCCCAAAGGAAGTCTTAACTCCTACCCTTCTGCATGGTTAAAGCCAAAGCTTAGTCCCAGAGGTTCCAAGGAAAGAAAACCCCCAGCCCATCTTTGTCAGAGGGCTCAGACTGGCAATGCTTCCAAGCCATTTCTTAGTCAGTAACCTGGGGGCCCTGTGCCCCAGTTTTGTTTGTTACGAAGTGATGCCCCCAATTAGGCTGGATTCCTCTCTTTAGTATCTTCTTGGCTGGCTGGGGGACTTATCTGCCTCACCACAGAAGAGTTTAGGTTTTGTTGTTTCTTGTAAAGTTAGAAACTGAAACTACTTGCACAATGTTGGGCAAGCCTTATGGGAGATGCCTCAAAATGACAACTCAATGTTGACTTGCATCTCCCCCTCTTTATCAGTCTTGTACCACACAGCTCTGCTATTCACCTCCATTTGGACCTGCAACATGTCTTATCATTCAGCCTAGGGTCCCCTTTCCTTCTTTGCTAATGTACCATCATCTACAGCATGACATTTTTCCAGTCCCACCAGCCCAACGGCTTTAGTTGTGCCTCTCTCGACTTGATGGCCAAAAACCCCAAAAACAACAACAAAAACATTTTGGCTGATATTAAAATAATTCAATTTGGAAATGCTGTTGTGGGGTCACATGAGTGTTTTAACCCTTCTGCCCCTCTAAGTTGGCAGCAACAAGGGCCGGGTTCATTATCCAGGGGTTCCGTTTCAATAACGCAATACAAAACCAGCTCGAGCCCCCACCCAGTGACCTGAGACAATTACATATCATCCCCCCCGGGTGCCTCTAGGAGGCAATACTTCCCCTCTCGTAAGCACGGAGTCCGAGTGTAGCAACATCCTTTTAATAAAGGAGGGAAACAATGCAGCATTATGTTGGGGAAACACCACAAACAGGATTATACACAAACCAAGAGCAAAAGACCCACCTCCAAGTAAGTTTGGCAATGTCCTTTTCCCCTCAGGGTCTTAAGTCCAAACCACCCCAAAGTCCAACAACCCCAAAAGTCTCTGTCCCTGGTCAATGCCACTCCAGAGTTCAAAAGTTCATCTGTAGAGTGTTACACCCACCCCACCCCACCCCACAGCCTGGATGGAAATGGGGGGGGGGGCACACAGGGTGTAAAGGGGCACCTTACGTGGGCCGAGATGTCAGGGTGGAGCTCATCCTGACTCTGCTTACAGTGTTGTAGATCACGTACCTTGTGCTCCCATGCCTGGATGGAAATGGGGGGGGGCACACAGGGTGTAAAGGGGCACCTTACGTGGGCCGAGATGTCAGGGTGGAGCTCATCCTGACTCTGCTTACAGTGTTGTAGATCACGTACCTTGTGCTCCCATGCTTTTCTACAGGCCACCCCCCACGGTTTGCCGCCCCAGGCACATGCTTGGTGTGCTGGTACCTGGAGCTGCCCCTGTTAGTAGGGAGCTCAGGATAAGAAGGGGCAGGTATGTTATGCTGAGATGAGACTGTGGCATGAGATTTCTGGCCCATGTGCCAGTATAGTGAATTGTAATTGCACCAACGTGAAACTCTTTTTGGACTGTAGAGAATCAGCCTGTGGGCCAGTCGGATTGCAGCTGTCATCGTCCAGCGAGGAAGACTTGACAAACCTGAGATGGGTTTGCAGGGCCAGAAGAAAAGGCATTATTTAAGTTCTCCCCAGAGACCAGTGGTCACCAGGCACATTTCTCCAAGGTCACTGAGCTCAAACAATGAGACAGTTTGAGCATTTTTGGTTTTGGTCAAAGCAGCCTGTGTGTCTTATCTATGGCACACCTAACGTGTGTATCTATCGCTGTAATATCTAAGTATCAAAGTGTGCCCTAGTGAGCCAAATGGGACAACCCCTTCTCACAGCACTGGGCCTTGCTTGCAGTAGAAACTTCCCCATATGGGGACTGCTCTGCAGCCAGTGGCACAGTCTACTCCATCACCTGCTCCCTGTAGCCAGGTGTTAATAGGGATTGTGATGGGTTGGATCCCTTGGGAAGTCACCTGATGTGCTGAGATATCACTGAGTCTACCTGTTCTGCCAGCCTGGGCCCCTTTAACCTGTCTTGTTGAGCCAGGCTCTTAAAACCTCCTCTAACACACACACACACAGGGCCACACCCAGCTGCAGATCAACTCTGGGAAGACTCAGCTTAAGGGACTTGCTCCAGCACTCAGATGTCCCCCTCCCTTGGCGTGCAGACCCAAAGATATATTATATTCACTTCTTCCTTCAGTGTGGAAAAGGGTATGCACAATTTTTCACTCGCCCTTAGGAATCACATAAACTGAGTTATATTATAAACCAGAAATAAATGTATTAACTATAACAGGTGTATTTTAAGAAGTAAAGGTGGTAGCAGACAGAACAGGCAGGTTACTAAGAAAATGAAACAGAGCACGCAAACTAAGCTTAATACACCAAAGAAACTGGTTACATGTGAGTTCTCACCCTAAATGTGGTTCTAATAATCTTCTTCACAGGCAAGATGCCCTTCCAGCCTGGCCCAGTTCTTTCTCCCTGTTCTTAGTTGTTTCCAGCAGTCATCTTGGGCGGGGTTGCAGGGAAAACTGATGACCTGGATGACCTCGCTCCCTGCCCTTAAGTAGGGTTTGCATAACGCGGGAGTCCTTTGTTTCCTAGTTTGCCCCCCTCCCTCCCCCTTACAGTGGAAAATTACAGGAAGTCCCAGGGAATGTTTTAATCAGGTGACCAGACCACCTGATTCTGTAGGGCCCTTGTAGCCGTTCTTCACAGGCTGACCCACACGTTCACAGGAAGACTAGGCTCTTTACAGTCCATTGACCTTGTTGGGCCATCCGCCCTGTCTGGCTTTTCCATTGTTGTACCTGAAGTGTTGGCCATGGGCGTCAGACAACGTAGCATAGGTGAAATATAGATACATAGTCAATATTCCTAATTTCAGATACAGAAATGAAACATGCATATAAATAGGATAATCGCATTCAGTAAATCATCGCCTTTCCAATGATATCTCACACGAGCCATCTTGCATCAAGTATATCTCCGATACGTCATACATCTCATAAGCATATTTCCATAAAGAATATGGAATGACACGTCACAGGGCTGAAGGCAGAAGATAGGCCCAATGCAAAGTACCAAAGGGAAACGTGGTAGTAAATCCTGCATGAGACTGGGCAGCCCCTATCTATGTGCTGGAGAAAGCAGCAGCACAGCAGCTCTGGGCCAGCTGTGTCCTGGAGCTTCAGTCACATCCCAACAAGTTTGGCCTTCTTTCCTGCATTTTCCCTTTTGCTGGTGTTTTTGTGACGCAGTTACTGAGAGCGTCTCCTAGTTCACATTTCTATTAAAGAATGATCCGTGAGCAGCAGTTAGAAGAATTATTTCTCTTCTGAGTAACAACTGCTGGCTAGTCATGTTTAATTTGTGTCACACACCTACACTGCACTGTTCATCCAGAAGTATCCCAAAGTGCTTTGCAGACTATGGGCTGCCCAGTTCTGCTCTAACATCTCCTGCCATCCTGTTGAACTCAATTGAATGGTTGGCACAGAAGTTAGTCCTATTTCTGTGTAATGATAACATCACCTATCACTGAAATGCAGCCACGGCTGGAGTGTTCAAGAGCACAAAGCAACGCTACCCGGCAGTGTAAGGCAAGAATAAAGACAAATATCTAGCTGAAACTAAGAAGGGATGATTTAGGTTGGGGGAAAGTGCCACTGAATTGTACTGAGCACAAATGGTCAGAGGCTTAGTTGTATGTCTGGCCCCTACAGAAGCACAGAGACCCTTAGCTCCATGCTCAGAGCATTGGTTCATTACTGACTTGGAGATAAGAAAGCCTTAAATGAATGATCATCACCACTTTCTGCAGCATTCTTTTTTATTCCTACAGGTCTAAGGACTGAGTAGAGTTGACCCTGCTCACCTGGTGAGATTTCACTGTTGCCTAGATACTATAGTGAAAGGTATATTAGGAATATCTTGGATAGATATCTCAGTCTGTGAGCTTGTCACAGTGTGGCCATTAGGTTTCCTCTTTCAGAGATATCCCATTGGATTCGGCAGTTCTTCACCATTCACAGAATGAAAAGGAAAGTTCTTTGTAATCCAGAGAGATTAGATTTCAGTAATGGTCACTTCTCTACCTCTCCACAGGCCTTTATAAATATCTCTGTTCACAAATGGAAAAACTGAGGTCCAATGAGCTCTTGGCCAAGGCACAGCAAATGTGTGGCGGAGCTGGGAATAGATACCAGCTGTCCTGCTCTAACCACTAGGCCATAATAACCATCTTTTAGTTTTCTGACTTCTACTAGTAGGAAATTTAGTGGAAAGAAGATAAAACAAAGCCATCCCACTTTGTCATCTGAGGAGAAGGTGAGAGCTATGGGTCTGACTTACCCAGTGCTTCCTGTTGATCAGGCAAGACAATGCATTGGTAAGTTCCTACAGAAAAGAGCTGTGTTTATTTGCTAAAGGCAGGATGATTGATTTGAATGAAGATCCATTACATGCACATGCTCCTACAAGCCTAGATATTAGAGGATAATTCTGACAGTTGAGTCAGTCAGTACCCTTGAAACATCCCATTTTGGGTTGTTGGATGGTGATAACAAATCTGAACTCCCACTGGCTATAATATTTTCTTCAAAAGTTTAAAACACTCTCCTTTGTCTTGACAAGAGGGTTTTCAGTTCTGTCCAAAATGGATGTGTGGAGATACTATATTATGCTTTACCTGTGGAGTTGACTGCTGTTGGGTATTGTTCAGGGAAGTATATAAGTGAGATTCAGCAAAGATTTAGAGAGAGGCTTAGGTGAATATAAACAATATCTGCATTTATACTAGCTAAGATACAGGCGATAAGGGCAGTCTATTCTTAGGACTCAGTGTACACACTGATCAAAATCTGGGAGCAGAAATAAATTTCCCCTCCATCTTATTGCTCGGTTTTCTTGGGAGAATTATGGCCATTTTACACCTTCATCTGAGCCCTTCAGTATAGGGGAGGGCTCTCTGGTAAGGGAGTTCCCATATTCCTTGCCATTTCTAGGCTTGATGGCCATGTTTGTAGTGACAAAGATGTGGGAACTAAACAATCTGGAAAATGTGTGTGGAGGAGTTTTACTTGGCAGCTGTTCACACTGAGGTGGATTGGTGATGCAGTCAATAAGTCTGCTTTCAAGACTGTGATAGAGCTGACTGAGGATTTGGGGAAAGGACCTGAAATTCATCTTGGTCTGCAATCTCACTGTTGTCTATCTTTCCTTCGCATTCCTGCCAGTCCTTTCTCTACTCATCACTCTTTCCCCTCACTCTGTCTCCCTTTTCCTTTTCCCTTTGTTCTGTTCCCCTACCTCTTCCTTTTAACTACTGCCCCAATCTTTCCTCTACATCAGAGATGGGCAAACTGCGGCCACATCTGGTCCACGGGCCCCTCCTGCTCGGCCCTTGAGCTCCTGGCCTGGGAGACTAGCCTGTGGCCCCTCCCCTGCTGTACCCCGTCCCCCGCAGCCTCAGCTCACTGCGCTGCCGATGCAATGCTCTGGGCAGCGGGGCTGCTCACTCTTGCCGGGCAGTGCAGCTGCAAAGCCGCTGCCTGACCCGGTGCTCTGTGCTGCACGGTGGCATGGCTGGTTCCAGCTGGGCAGCGCAGCTGCCTGTTCAGGTGCTCTGGGCAGGACAGCCACCGGCTCTCCAGACAGCACGTAAGGGGGCAGGGAGCAGCAGGGGTTGCATAGAGGACAGGGGAGTTTGGGGTGATGGTCAGGGGGCCGGAGTGTGGATAGGGGTCAAGGCGGTCAGAGAGCGGGGAACAGAGGGGTTGAATGGGGGCAGGAGTCCTGGGGGGCAGTCAGCAAGGAATGGGAGGTTCCCTTACCACTCTCCTGTTCACCACTAGGGATCATCTCATTCCCACCTTCCCCTGAGGGCAGGAGCATGCAGGTCCCACACCAATGGCTCTCCTTCTTCTCTGCTCCTAAAAGATGCGGTGGTGGACAGTGCAGAATGGTGCTCCAAGGAGCCTTCTGTGTGTCTGGCCCGGCTGGTAGGGGAAAATACTGGACTAGCAACACATTGCAAACACGAGATAAGTCATGTATGTTAAGAACATAAGAACATGAGTCCCCCAATCACCACCACCTGCTGGCCAAAATGATAACGTACATATTTCAGTTGGTGTTACAGAGAGAAAGCCATTGAGCCAAATCCTAATCCTGACAAAGTCAATGAGGCTTTTACCATGATAAAACTTTGCTGTAAGAGCAATAATCTGCTTTGGCCTGCAGCATGATGATGACTTCCCATAAAAGCTTCAGCTTCAACTCCACATTCATATTTCTATGGTGTTTATGGGACTTATGCGTGGGTGTCCAAGGGGGAGGGGGCAGCGAATATGCCATATGCTATGTCTTGAACAAAGTACCTTAATAATGCCTCTCTCTCCAGTTGTGAATGAGCTGTTTACCAGAAGCTGGGAATGGGCGACAGGGGATGGATCGCTTGATGATTACCTGTTCTGTTCTGTTCATTCCCTCTGGGGCACCTGGCACTGGCCACTGTCGAAAGACAGGATACTGGGCTAGATGGACCTTGGTCTGACCCAGTAGGGCCATTCTTATAGCTATAGGGTGGTGTAGCTCTGTTTGGGACAGCTGCAAATGACACCCCAAAGTGTATTACAGAATGAAATACTAAATATTTCTGGGGGAAGGACAAGAAATGTCAAAGGGCTTAGCAAGGAAGGGCAGATATTATTTGCATAGAAGGAATCAAAACAGATGGTAAAGTGAAAGCTATTCCCAAGATGGTAGAGACTGCACCACAGCAGGGTTTTGACCATTCAGTAGAATGGTGGTGTATTTGGGACACAGAGGCCTCTGGTATCACCCCAACACCTGGGATCACATCCAACCAAATGGAGCTGGAATAAGTGGGTGCAACTGCAATGAGTGTATGTGAGCCAAATTGAATGGCAATGTCAACAGCAATGTTAATGACCTGTCTGGTGCAAAGAGGTCAGGAAATAGTGTAAGTGGCATTCTCGGGGCAGGTAAAACAAGTGTAAATTATATATTGATGTTGATAAAAGAGGAGCATGAAAAGCAACTAACAGGGCTTGTAAGAGAAAGCACACCCTTCTCCACACGGTAATTCACATGGCATTGTTGCCAGTGCTCCCAGAGTCAAATCCAGATGTAAACCAGTGCAGCTCTCATGGGAACTGCACTGCCATAAACAGGAGCAGAATTTGGCCTGGAGATTTTGTCCTTTCCTGCCCCCTAGAATTTCAGTCCCCTCGTCTGAAAGCATTAAAGTGCCTTTCCTTCCTGTAAAAGCAGCAAAGAATCCTGTGGCACCTTATAGACTAACAGACGTTTTGGAGCATGAGCTTTCGTGGGTGAATACCCACTTCCTCAGATGCATCAAGTGGGTATTCACCCACGAAAGCTCATGCTCCAAAACGTCTGTTAGTCTATAAGGTGCCACAGGATTCTTTGCTGCTTTTACAGATCCAGACGAACACGGCTACCCCTCTGATACTTTCCTTCCTGTGTGGCTTTATCTTTTCTGAGTATTAAAAAAAAAAAAAATCTGCTCAGCACCGAACCCAGAGAGCAAAGCTACTGATCAGCTGCAATAAGCTGCTGAATTCATTTCCTAATGATCTCTCAAGTTGAGAACATTAATAGCAACATGGAGTTTTACAGCAGCGAGCTGGCTGCATCTCAGCTGCAAAATAGGGGCTCCAGGGTTCAAACAGCATGATAATTAATATGGAGCAGAGAACCAGCTGGAAAATGTTGGCACTGAAGTTTACACATTCTTGACTCCCTTCTTGACACAAGCAGCTGGGAAGGGCAGAGTGATATTCAGGAACAGCCCTTTTGCCACAATCACTTTAGCTAGAGCTGAGTCATAAACTCCCGTGGTGCTAAATTCTAGGGAATTAATGGCATCTTTGGAAAATTTTTCATCCTAATTTATCTTGTATGGCACCCATTACCATAGTATCTGAGCGGCTCACACATCTTTAAGGCATTTATTCTCATAACACACCTGTGATGTAAGAAAGTGCTATTATACCCATTTTACAGATGGGAACTGAGGCACAGTGAATCTAAATAGCTTGCTCAGGTCACACAAAATCTCTAGAAGAGCACTAGGGAACTGAACCCAGGTCTTCCAAGTGCTAAGCTACCACTCTAATCACTAGCACTCCATCTTTCCTTCCTCTTATAGTTGTTTTCACTATAGTTCCTTTTAATTTTACATCAGTGTTTGGCAGGGTTTAAATGTTCATATACTATTTCCTAGAGCCCCTCCCCCCAATGGCCCAACCATTTTGGACTCCTGGCTTCAGCTGCAGGGCAGGAGTTTCGGGGCTTCTGGGTCTCAGGGCTGAAGAGGTGCTGGGGCTCTCGGGGCTGAAGAGGTACTGGGGCTCGGCTTCAGCCCTGAGGGGCATGCCGGGGTCACCCCACAGGTTTGAAAATATTTACCAGAGCTCCGCTCCTGAGAGCTCCAGCTGTATTTAAGCCCTGCTATTTGGTTTCCGTTACAGCTTAAGGACGTTTTAATTATCTGTTAGCTGAGGTATTTATAGAAATAGTGTCGCCATTTAAGGAGCATATCCCAGCATGAATAACAAACCAAAAATGCCTCATGCCTAATCCCCACTTTCTTGACTATTATCAGAAATTACAATAAAGGCTCCTAAAGGAGTGTCTCATTTCCTAAGCCCCTCGGTACAGCACCAGTGTAGGCTACCTGTAAAGAGGGCAATCCGCCCTTCCCATTGGTCAAGAATATGCCTCCTTGTTATTTTTTCTACAGAAAGGGAATGATGGTCTGGTGCCAGACTCAGAGTTGGGAGATCTGAATTCTGTTCCTCACTCTGCCATGGGTTCTTAGGGCCTGATCCTAATCTAATTTACACCAGTGTGACTCCATTGACTTCAGTGGAGTTGTTTCTATTGACACCAGCATGGGGGAGAGCAGGTTCAGCTTTACCTAAGACTTTGGGCAAGCCACTGTGGTCTCAGTTTTCAGAAGGGAACACACTATTATTGGCTGAGACACTTAAATTGAAGCTGTTGAGAATTTAGGCATCAGCTTCTACATCTGTGGACACAGGAGATCAACACTTCCTTGCCTCAAGTGAGGCATGGTTCATGTTGGAAAAGTGCTTTGAGAGCCTCCCGTGGAGGATGTTCTAGAAATTCACAGTGATGGTGGTCAGAATAGATATGACTTGAGAGGAAGTACGGCAACCTTCTCCCACCCACGGCCCCATGGGGTACTCCACTTTGCCAATAGGCTTCAACGCTGTTACAGAGCAGACACCCTCTGGATCCTCCCTACCAGAAACAAAAAGATTCTAGTCTGTGTTTGGTTAAGCCTGTTTGAACTGCCAACAAGAGTATCAGTTAGTGCCGTTTGTGAGGTAGGCAGCTGTTTATGAGGATCTGGGCAGAGTCCAGCAGCTCATTAGCACAAACAACCTGCAGATAATGCCTTTTCTGCACTGTAGGCTAGAGCTACATTTGACCTGGCAAGGCAATTTCCCAAGCTGCTCTGCTTTTTAAAAGCCAAGTGTCCATCTCTACTGCCTTGCTTTGGTATTGCTTCTTTTTCAGTACAATAATGCCCATATACCATTTCCTTTTTCAGCCCATAACTGATAAGCCTCTGGGGCTGCAGGGACGCGAAGGAGAGCAGAATTTGGGTCATTCATTTTAGTGTGCATCTTGCCAGCATAGGGGCTGCAGGTCAGGCCCTATAAAAATCCACTTAATTCTAACAGAAGGACATGGCTGTAGGCTCAGGTCCATTGGGTTTAATGACGGATGAATCTCAGAGTTCCATGTGGATAAGCACCTAATTGCTGAAATTACTGTAGTCAGTATGGAAATCAGGTTGGAAATTGTACAGGAAGGGATGTCCATTGGTGAGATTTCTGGTATTACCTGGGTGTGGACAGATCAGCCTTTTTCCTGTATTTAATTGGGTGCTTTAGTGCAGCCGAACCTAGGAGCTAAGCTTGTCTGAAATCTCAGAAAAGATTTGGGGTCTAATTCTAGGCTCTATTGCAGCCCCTTTGCTCCAGCTTAGCCATGGTAATGGGGCTGGAAAAGCCCACTTAACCAGCCCCTGGGGAATAGCCCTATGCAGGGGCTGGCTTGAGTGCCTTTAGCTACTCCCCTGCAGAGGGACATACTAGACAGTGGCCACAGGCATGAGGGACAGTGGATGGTCCACTTTGCACTTTGAATAATCTGGGCTTCACACTTTAGAGCAGCCCAGTGGTGCTTTTGGGTAGCTGCTGTAAATTAGAGCAGTCCCAGAGGCACCTGTCCAAAATGATGGAGATGCATAGGTGATATGAAACCATTTTTGCCCCCACCTCTCCAGGGCTGCATTTCTCATCCAGCCTGCATGGTTTAGATTAGGATTATTAGTTGATTGATATTAATGTTTACATAGGGGCATACAGGGCTGGCTCCAGGTTTTTTGCTGTCCCAAGCAAAAAAAAAGAAAAAAAGGCCGGAGTGCCAGCCCTTGAAAAGTGCTGCTCCCAAAGAGCTGGAATGCTGCCCTTTGAAAAGGGCCACCCCAAGCACATGCTTGGAACACTAGTGCATAAAGCCAGTCCTGGGGCCATAACAGTTTTCAGCGGCAAAAAAGGACACAGTTCCTGCCTGAAAAGCTTCCCTTCTAACATCAGACACACACGGGAAATGAAGATAGTATGCAAGAAAGGAGTAAGGAAAGGAAATATGTCAGATAGATGGAGCAGTGTGACTGAAAGCAGCCCTGTGTTCACACGCTGGGGACTGGGTTGGGGTCACCTGCTAACATTAGCCAAGTCTGATAAAGACAAAAGCGTGTCTGTGATAACTGCTGGCAGGCTTGGATTCACAGTGAATCAGAGCTGTACAGCATACAGAACTCAATGCACATGCTGGCTGCTGGCAGTATGTATGTCCCAGGCAGGGAGCCACAAGTAGCAGAAACATTTTGGGGCACTCAGAGTTAGAATGCAAGCAGTGACACAACCTCTTCCTGGTGTGAATTGCACCCCAGAACCTGACAAGCGGTTCTTATTTTACCCAGAGAGATTGGACCGTCCCTAATGGTACATGCTACTGACACGGCTATTCTCTCCTGCAGTCTAAGCATTGCTCTTATTCTTATAGTAATAGCATTCGAGCTACCATTTTGCTGTTGACATTGTTTGCATACTGCACCTTGATTTTGGCCTGTAACAGCCCTTTAATCCTCCATGAATAATTGAAAAAAACTCGATTTGAACATGAGACCCAAAGTCTGGATCTGGATATGAACGTTTACTATCCAGATCTGTTTTTATTTTGATCTCATCTTTCCTAGAAACATGTGATGTGTGTGTATGACCTCTGAACTTAAAGTGAGAGACTAGAACTATCAGACTGAATCCTAATTCCTCCGCCCCCCTGGGCTTCTGATCTCCCATTGCTGGATTCCTTTGAAATTCATGGCTTTTACTCCTGTGATTGCAGGCCCCCTGGTGAGGTGGTGTGGGTGGGGAAGTTCAGTCCCTACTTTTTCCGCTGTTGTGTTAGGTTTATTGTTACTTTAACACCACACATACACACACACATACACACACACTCTCTCTCTTTCTCTCTTTAGCTAATTCTCACTTCCCAACCTCAGCAGTTACAAACTGAGCAGGTGCATTTCCAAAACTTTTCATGGTGTCAACCACAGCTAGAAAATATCCAAAGGAAACAAGTTAAAGGCCACAGTGTCAGCAGAAATCTGCAAGGAAATCAATGATACAGATTGGCCTAAAACTAACAAAAAGCTTCATGAGAGCACGTCTGCTGCCTTCATGCATGGTGTGCAAGGTGACCAGATGTCCCGATTTTATAGAAGTGTCCAGATTTTGTGGTCTTTTTCTTATATAGGCTCCTATTACCCCCCTCCCTTGTCCCGATTTTTCACATGTGCTGTCTGATCACCCTATACCAATGGTATGATGTATAACTTCAATAAGCTAGCAGAAATTTCATTCCCCCTCGCCACCACCATAACCACACCCCATCCGTACCTGGTGTTTGAGCTATGCACAGTGGGTGGAATACATTCTAGTGCAGAGGGGCCATCTCTTGCAATGGGGAAGAAGTGATGTGCATGGCTGCCTATAGCTCCCCTGTATGGTGGTGAAACTTAGCCACTGCAATAAGAGGCCTCAGTGTGTTTATTTTGTAAATCAAAGAGGTTTTCATATCCAGCACCAGTGGCTTTGTTTCCAGTGTGATGGGAGCAAGTGAGGAACCTGATGCATGGTAGACCAGAATGGACAGATAATCTTCACTGATGAACTGATTGACACAATGTGCGCTAGGCCAAGTGTCGATTAGAAAACAGTTTGTATGGCTTCTACTTTACACAGCACTTGGGACTGCCCGCAGCTCCCGCCGAGTTCAGTGGAAGCTGAGGGTGTTCAGGAGGGCTCACCGTGGGCAAGCAACCAGGGCTTAATTTGTAATGAAAGAGGTGCTGGCGCTTGAGCAATTTTTATTTATATTCATAACTGAAGATGCCCGGGGCTATGAACTGCCCAGTCCAGAGGTGCCAGGGCTCAGCCCTGGCAAGCCTTGGCACGAATTAAGCACTTCAACCAACTCAACATGAGCTCCCGGTGTGATACTGTGGCCAAAAGAGTGAGTGCGATCCTTGGATGTTGTGACAGGGTGCTGGGCACGAAGTGCTTAATCAGGTCCCGGCCACGTCAGACCCAATCAAGGGCAATGGTTTGGGATTGGCTGAATATCCCTGTCTGCTTGGCAACTAGGAACAGCTGCCAGCCTAATTAGCTGGGGGAAGGAGGAAGGAAGCCAGAGGGGGGAGAAGAGAAAGGCCAGAGGCTGAGAGGGACTGGTGGCTCTGGTCTGTTGCTGGTGAAGTCTGGCTGGAAAACCCAGTACATAGATGGTAGTAAGCTGGTGGTGGGAAAGAACTATAAATAAAATACCATGGGTGATTGCATCCACCCGATTGGTTTTGTGGGGACAGCAGGGGCAGAAGTGAGAGAGGCCCAGCTACGCCTAGCTACAGATGTAGAAATGGGAGTAGTGAGTAGGAGTGGGGAGGGGATTGTACCTCAGAATGCAGCATTGGCGAGATCGAAAGTGAAATATTTCCTATAGTCCGGGTAGCCACATTTTTTAAAGGGATGCTGAAAAATTGGAGATGGTGCAGAAAAGAGCCACAAAAATGATTTCCAGGCTGGAGAAGACAGAGTGAGAGACTTATACCGCTCATCTAGCTTATCTGAAAGAAAATAGAGAGGTGACTTGATTATGGCTTAGAAGTGTCTTCACTGAGAGAAAATACTGAGACTAAAAGACTCTCTTCAGCCAAGCCGATAGAGGCATAAAATGAGCTAATGGCTGGAAGTTAAAGATAGACAAATTAAATTCGAAATAAGACACAAATATCTAACAGTGACAGTAATGAATTGCTGGAACAAACTCCCAAGGGAAGTCATGGGTTCATCTCTTCCAATATTTAAATCAAGACTGGATGCCTTTCTGGAAGGTATGCTTTAGCCAAACACAGTATAGGAGTAACTGGGTGAAATCCAGTGGCCTGTTTTATACCAAAAGTCAGATTAGAGGATCTAATTGTCCCTTTTGGCCCGAAAGCCAATGAGCGCCTCTCAGGTGCACTCAGCACTTTATGGGATCTGGCCTTTATAGACCATCATTTTATATTACTGGACTCATCTAGTCAGCATTTCTACTGTGTCTTTCATGCTGAAGGGTCAATGGCCAGCAAATGAGCCTGAATTACCAACCTGAGCTGGGTTTGTAATTGCCATCCCAGGTGTAAAAGATTCTGCGTCTCATTAACATGCCCCGGTATAAGAGAGATTTAACCACGCCGTACCTTCTTGCAGCCCATCTAGGGCCATAGTCTGTCTAGGAGGTCTGGTTACTGGGTGAATACTCTGTCCTTTCTCTTCAGCTTGGGGGCATTGGTATAGATCATTTCTTCCTGTCTGAGGGAGAAGTGGCAGGGGAAGGAGATCTCAGCCAGGATCTCCCACCCACATTGCTCTTGTGGGAAGGACAGGGTTTGTCTGCTCCCAAACCTGGCAGATCTCCAGAGACCCACACAGATACTAGAGCCACTGGAAGTGCCTCCTCATCCCAGCACCCCGAGACCAAGACCCTGTTGCGGCTGTAATATCAGGGATGTCCTCTGGTGTCAGCTGCCCCCAGTTCCAGCTGAGGGCTTCATAGAAAATTTAATACTGTGAAGGACTGTATTATGTTTTCTGAGTCCTATCTGTGGGGCAGATGTGGTTGGGCATGATGTGCATTATTTCACCCGCCCTGGCCACTCTTCCACTCAGAATCTGCACCATGTCATAGAGGAAGCAGAGCTCTTCCACAAGGCTCCATCCATACTGGCATCTGTGCAGGATGATCTGGGTCCATGCGAATTATGAAACAATGATAGAAAAGCAGTTAGGTGTCAGCTTTCTCATCCTAGAGTGCACCGGCCTTCCAACATCTGAGCAGTAACAATACTGCTAGTTAGGAAACAGTGTCTTTCTTGGTGTGCATGGCAGTTCATCTTGCAAGGGTGTGATTAAGAGGTGTTTGGGGAGGGGAGAACTATGATTCAAGCAGCATAGAAGGGCATTTTCCCCTCAATGACAGTCATCAGTTTTCTGCATTGTCAAGCAAGAGACATGCTGCTGACTCACATAATGGCCCTTGTGTTAACACTGTTGCCCTATCATTTAAAAAACAAAAATAAAACTGCTACTTGGAGACCAATTTGAAATGACTGTGGTTTTGCTTTGGAAAAACTTAGAGACATTGTAGTTTGCTCCACAAATTTTGTGGTCAGATGAGGGGAAGGAAATAAATATTGCATTATAACTATTGATAATAAAAAACCTTCTGTATTTTATTTTTTCTAAATATTAATGAACCGTGGAACCCAAATCCAAATGCCTTGAATTAGAAACAGAAAGTAAAACTAACTAGGAATAGACAATGAAATGGACCCGTCACTGGTCAAGTCAAAATGCTTGTGCTGCCAGCTCTTGCTATTTTATTTTGAGGCTTGCAATATTGAGTGTTTTTCCTTAAAGACCCAGCTCCTGGAAGCAAGTGATTTTGCAAGAACTTCAACTTTCATATTAAAAAATAAGTAAGTTTCTAGCCCTCATGGTCACAGAGAAAAGCTTGAAAATGTGACTTGTGTGCAACTTAAAGCTCAGAAACTAGGATGCACATAAAAAGAACCCAAGGCTTTTTTTTTTTTAAATCTCATGATTTTTGGGTATCCTGACTCATGATTGCTGAATGTCAAGGTAGGCGGTACTGCAAATGTGTAACCTAAAGGGAATTAGATGATTAACATTGTTCTTTCAAATCAGGGATGGAGCCTGCCTTTGTATTGTGTTTCTTAGCCACACATCAACACATGCATACCATTGTGGCAGGAAAGTGCCGTTTTTGCCATTTCAAGAGCCTCAACCCAGACAGACTAGGGAAGAGGAGCACTATGTCCCTTCCTCCATTCTTCTGGTGAGGCTGTTGTCACAGCACTATGGCATTGTTATCTTAATATCAGTGGAGTTAGCAGCAGCGAGCTGAATATGAATCATGCTGCTAAATGAGGAATGCTGCAATTGCTAATCCCACTGTGGGGAGTCAACTCTGAGGAGCTGGGCAGGCCTCCAAAGCACCCAGGGACACTAATCTACACTGTGGATTAATAGCCTGCAAAAAGTCACTGTAGAAAACCAAAGCTATTTTGGAGTTAGGGAAGGAAAGGGCTCGAAAAGTACTAACTTCCCATAGAGACAGGGGGACATTTGCCACTCTTTAAACCCCAAAATAGAGACATTGTTTTGTGTTTTGCTTCAGCCATTGCTTACACATTTTGTTTTGGGCTGAGATCTTGCTTAGCATGAGCTCCAGGTTATGATATCTGAGATCACAGCCAAGGTTTTATGGCTACCTGTGTGTGTACCGTAACCCACCCAGTATATATTACGCCACTCATGGTGTGATCAGTTGCTTCTGTAATGCTCCTTTAACCACCTGACCTGCTCTCTGCCCATTATTCTTTCTCTGTCGGGACCACTTCTAGGATTCCAAATCTCTGAGCAGCTTCAAACAGCCGTCATTTAAAAAACAAAAGCAAACCAGAGAAACGTTTCAGATTGGCACCTTAGAATTGCACCGGCCTGCGAGGGGCTGTGTTCCGTATTGAACCAGTGACACATTTGCAGTGTGACATCTTGCAATCTGTCAGTGCTTCCGCTTTTTAGCAAGAGAAGGCTTTTGGGCTTAGCGTTGTTAGCCTGCAAGGTAACAAGCCTTAAAATGACATGATTGCTATACATTGAACAGTGGTGTTTGGTCATTTAGAGAGACCTCAAACATGGATATTTCTTCTCTCCCTACAAGGCCTATGTTTTTGTGGTTTGTTTATTTCTATTACAATAGCACCCAGTCAGGCCCCATTGTGCAAATATGGTCCCTGTCCCCAAAGAGCCTGTTCTTTTGGACTACTGGACCTGGCTTTACAGGCAGAGACTAATCAAGTATAAGAACAGTGACGTTTAAAAAAAATTCTAATACATCTGTAACGCAGTGTTCTATAAAACATATGGCATGCACAGGATACATGAAGGTCTGATACAAAGGTTACATCCACACTCAGGTGGATGTGAGATCTTGTCAATCTGAAGCAATTCAGCTGTCACAAGCTCGCTCTAGTAAAACCTTTGTACCATACCAAACCATCTTGCAGTCTCTCTACACGTAATCCTTTGGAGACTGCAATAATATTAATTATAGCATCACAAGAGGATTGACCATCGTATGATATTCCATTGTATCACTCCCGCTGTGAGAATCTCAGCTACTATACAGTTCTGAACCCAATTTTTATTTCAAGAGAAAAGGGCTATTTCTGGCTTGGCCCAGTGAGTGGCAATGCAAATTGATTATGTCAGCTCTAACTAATGATGCTGGATGACTAAATGACTATTAGATTGGTTTGGCATTATTAGTCTTGTTACTAATTGTGTAGATATGACAGCAGTATTAATGCTAATATTAACCATCAAAATAAAATGGAATTGTACTCCTAAATCTCCTAAACCAATGAGGAATTTCTGAAGGATTACAACCATCATCCACGGGAAAGAACAAAAGAAGAGAATAGAGAAGGTTGGGGGTTTTGAAGGTGGGAATGGAGGGTAGTTATTGGAGGACAAGGATAATATTTTGTTCTCAATCCTGCGAGGTCGGGGCTGAGGCTTGGTTGATGTCTAGATCAGATGTTCTAAGATGACCTTTGCATATTTTTTGGAATTGAATATTCTCTCAGCCAGGATAGTATCCAACTATTTGCTACTGGTAAACAAAATAGCCCTCCCTCCTTATATATTAAAGTTACTGCTAGGAAGGAACGTCATCTAGCAGTTAGAGAAATGGTGGTGGAGATTTTGCATTTCATCAGTTGCTGTGTTTGGATCTCAAAGGGCTAAAAAGAGACTGAATGTGGCTTAGCTGATGAGCAGCCCTTCGCTTTGTGGCTGGCTCTCACTGTGTGTTTGAGGAGGAGGATTATGGGTTGATCAATGATGACAATAATAACTCTATTTATAATGCCTTAAATGAAGCGCATAATAATTTAATTTGTGTGTCCATTTATACTATCTACTGCAGGATTTGTTCTTAATTATATCACTATAAACGTAGCTTTAGGCATATTAATGGGCTCCAAATCCCACTACTTGGCAGACCCATGTAAATATTACTTTTGCCTTATGTTCTTACTTGGGAGAAGAACCTTTGTGTTTGGTTAACCTCTTCCCTCTTGGGAGTGGAAGATGCTCCTTCTATTTTTTAGTTCATTGGCCAGAATATAGCTGAATTTTCCCCCTAAGAAACCACCTTTCCTCCCTTCTGGCCCAGAAATTACTGGGAGACAATTTCTTGGAAATTACCCATGAGTCAGTTTGATAGCTTTTTAAAACCAGACTGTTTGTTTAGAATGTTTCATATGTCTCGTTGGGGCTGGAGAAGGGATGATACATCTCTAGGAGCCTCCACTGAATTCACTAATGACCTGATTTTCATGGTGGATGGCCACCTACAGCTCCCATTGGCTTCCACAGAAGTTGTGGTTATATAGCACCTCAGAAAATCAGACCACAAGAGCTGATATTAGAGTAAGGATTAGCAGCTCTAATGAATGTGCCCAGCATTGCTTTTGATCCACCTAAAAATGCTAGCTTCCCAAACAGCCTGTCCTGAGCATGCAGAGCTATTTCTTCAATCTCCCCACACCATAGTTTAAAAATGTTTATTTCAGGGAAACCACACTCGTTTCACTGTGTTTAGAGAGTGCTAAAAAAGAGTAGTGGAAGGAATATAGAACCTCTTGCTTCAGGCTTTAAGTCAATCCTTAACAAATAGAGAATATTTGAGGCTTTCGTGAGGGGTATATTGTGCACCACCTGCCAACTATGGGATTCTTGCACCTTCCTCTGAGGCGTCTGTTGCTGGCCACTGTCAGAGACAGGATACTGGACTAGATGAACCACAGGTATGATTCAGCATGGCAATTCCTATGTTCCTGGGGGTGACCGGCTGAGATGATGGGGGATAGCTTAACCTACTCTAGTCTATACCCCAGATGTCATCCAAAGTTTACAGTCGGGTAGACTGTTCTCAGGGACCTATTACATATGATCTTGAGCAAGTTGCTTCACTCCTTTACACTTCAGTTTCAACCTCTGAAAATGGGGATAGTTCTACTTTCCTGTTTCCAAAGGGTCAAATGTGAGATCTAATGCATTAAGGCTTAGAAGAAAAGTGCTCATGCAAATATTTATTAACATGAGGGAATGCATGGAATGGACAGATATTTACCATTTCCCAAAGACATTATGTTCATTCTGCATTAGCTATTTCTAATTGTTGAAATGAAGCCAAGTTGTGTGTGTGTGTGTGTGTGTGTGTGTGTGTGTGTGTGTGTGTGTGTGTGTGTGTGTGTGTGTGTGCGTGAGTGTGTGTTTTGAGGAGTCACTGCTTCTTCTGAGCTGATGCCGACTCTTTTGCCTGAGGAGCATTTGAAATCTGCCAGAATGTATGTATAGTTGAAAACAGAAATTGAAAACCTTATAAAGGAGCTGCTGCCCCTATGAGTTATTAGCTTTCATAAGTCATCGGAGAGGAGACATGCCTGCTCACACTTTCCGAGGGAACTATGGACTGGTTGTGGCTTCAGAAATCATTCTCCCTTGTCCCCCCAAACGCTCCCCTGGGCTGGGAAGAAGCTTTGGTATACACACCAGTGCTTTCATGCCTCCAAGTGACCTGGCTGCTTTATAGCTGTCCCTCCTTCAAGAAAAGCTGGAGCTGCTGAGACATAGGAGTGGGGAAGATTTGTAATCCTCTCTGTGGCTGTGCAGACAAATGAATAAAATTAACAAGGTCTTGAAGATTGTTAAAAAGTCCTCGAGAAGGAGAAGATGGAAAGAGGATCTCAGGGTAGAGGAGGAGGTGGAAAGCCAAAGATCGTGTGAGCCAGGTGGCTTATGCAGTCTACACCTCTGTGTTGGTGGTAAGGAAAAAACGTTACTGATCTTACTGATTAACGGGAGATATGCATCTATATTTAAAGTCAATCTCTGATACTACAGGAAGACACTCCTAAAATTAGACATCACTGTTCAGTTTTTCCAGAGCTTAAAAGTGTTGGAGGGAGTAGTGTTTAGAGCAGAGGACAGGGAGCTAGGAACGCTGGGTCCTTTCCTCATTTCTGCTCTCAACTCTTTGTGATCTTGAGCAAGTCATTTGGTGTAATCCTCGTCTCTTACAGGATGCATTCTGAGAACTAAAACAAGTTTGTAAAGCTCCTCGAGGCTTTTGGTCGAAAAGCATTGGAGTTATAAAAAGCTTCCAACTCCTGTGCTTCTATATTCAGAAAAATGTGTAGGAAACAATGTGGAATGAGCAAAATGGGGGGTTGCAAATTCTCCTTGATCAATTTATTTGCAAAACCCAAGGCTGATTTGGACTCAGGTGGCATTTTATCCTTCCCTCTACCTTTGCATAAACTTTCACAGGAGGGTGTTAATCAGAAAAATGGTTCTACTTAAAAAAAAAGGCAATTGGAACAATGATGCATAGAAAATATGGAATTCACTGGCACCTCTCCAGTGTATCTGTGCTTTCATCTATTCACCTTGTCTGTGTCATCTACCCAATCTTGTACCAGGCAAAAGTACAAGAGGATGATCCCAGAAGCTGGTGGACTTGGTTATTAAATGCAGCTTTTCTTTGTTTCATATAGAAAGCCTCAAAGGGATCTTACCTACTTATATGGAACAGATGAAACTGTAGTGGTGTTTGATTTATGTCATCCTTCTTTTCATATTTGATAGTATAATTACAATAGTACAGGTGCAATTTTCCCACGCTTTATGGACTCTCTCTTTCCCTCTCTAATCGATGTATTTCTTTGTCTCTAACTCTGTACAGCTACTTTTATGGTCCCATCATCACAGTATCTGAGCACCTCATGGACGTGATTCTCAGTGTCTCTGTGAGGTTGGACCGTATTATTAGCCTCATTTTCCAGATGGAGAAGTGAGGCACAGAAGAGTTATGTGACTTGCCCAAGGTCACAAACACAGTCTGTGGCAGAGCTGGGAATTGACTCCAGCGTCTGCTGAGTCCTAGACCAGTGTCTTGATTTGAACCCCTGGCATTTCTCTCACTCCCTCTCTCTTTGCATGTATGTACAAATATTTCATACTAAAATTTATATTAAAAGAATAGGTCACATGACTAACCCACTGAAAGTCAGTAAATAGCAAGATTAAGGCTGCATGCACAACCCAGACTCTGTCACCTTATGTTTCTGCTGTGTAATGCCACCTTTAATTCTATCGCATGAATTCTCAAACAATACATTGCAATCATATCATACAGTCTTTCTCTTGAAGCTTAGGTCAGACCCAGCTAGGGTGACTAGACAGCAAATGTGAAAAATCGGGACAGGGGGTAGAGGGTAATAGAAGCCTATATAAGAAAATCGGGACTGTCCCTATAAAATCGGGATATCTGGTCATCCTAGACCCAGCACACATTACCACACATCCCTCAACTCCTCTTAACCCCTTTGATCTTACAAGAAGCGCAAGGACTGAGTCAACCATGGGTTCCTGTGCAATTCTAACCTCTGTCCCACTGCAGCTTCGTTGTATCTTTCAATATGCAGCCATCCTTCCTTAACTGTGCACTGTACAAATTTGAACAAAGAAAACCAAGGCCAAAATATTCTGTGCATCTGCAAAGTGTGATTTTTCAAAAGCTCAGAATGCAGTCAAATCAAAATCAGCAGCTCACCAGGATGCTCAAAAGTCTGTGGCACATTTTTTTAAGTGTATTTTCCCCCACTCTCTCTCTTTGCTCAAAAATAGCTCGACTATTTAACTGGAAACTTATGAGCAACAGAAAACAGGAAAAACAACGAGGAGTCCTTGTGGCACCTACACATTTATTTGGGCACAAGCTTTCGTGGTCTATAACCCACTTCATCAGATGCATGGAGTGGAAAATAAAGTAAGCAGTATAAATACACAGCACATGAAAAGATTGGAGTTTCCTTACCGAGTGGGGAGTCAGTGCTAGCTAGGCCAATTCAATTAGGGTGGATGTGGCCCATTTCCAACAGTTGAGAAGAAGGGGTGAATAGCAACAGAAGGAAAATTACTTCTTGTTAGCACTACAAAAAGTAATTTTCCCTCTGTTTTTCATCCCTTCTTGTCAACTGTTGGAAATGGGCCACATCCACCTTTATTGAATTGGCCTCGTTAGCACTGACCCCCCACTAGGTAAGGCAACTCCCATATTTTCATGTGCTGTGTATTTATACCTGCCTACTGTATTTTCCACTCCATGCATCTGTTGAAGTGGGTTTTAGCCCATGAAAAGCTTATGCCAAAATAAATGTGTTGGTCTCTAAGGTGCCACAAGGGCTCCTCATTGTTTTTGCTAATACAGACTAACACTGCTACCACTCTGAAAAGAAAACACAAAGGTTCATGGAAAATCCCATCCAAACCTAGCTTCAGTGGTAGCTGTAGTTGACTTTAGCTGCCACTTCTACTCTTACATGAATTTTGTTCTATATTTATAAGAGATGAGCTTCAGGTGAAAAAATCACATCCAAACTTTCTAAATTTAATATGTATCCTTCGAAGCACTCACTTGGCTATTTGGTTGGTAGCTTGTTAAAATCCCATCATTCTGGGGGCTTTTAAATGCAATGCATTTAAATTGAGCTATGGAACCTGGAAGTAATGGTCCACCCTTATGATAACCCCTTAGATTGCATGTGTAGCAGGTGTATGGGCTATGTGTGGACAGCTTATGTGCAGTGGGTGTATGGAGACATTTGGCTTTGGTGTTTTGAGCTGGTCCATTATAGAACATTGTTGCCTGTCATGAGGTGGTTTCAAAACAGGCTATGTTGGTACTTTCATTTTTGTTTTTTTAATGGGAGCTAGGCATTGGGTCAGGACAACCTGCCACCATCTGGAGTATGGAAATGGTAGAGATGAATTGCTGCAAAGACATCTGTTAAAGCAAAAGCCGAGAAAATTTGAGCATTCTTGCAGTCACGTTCTCTGAAGATGGTTATTCTAACCAATTGTATCTCAAAACTAAAATGAAAATGAATGCAATAAATTATCTTGCAGCCCCGAGTGAAAAGATAAGACAGCATTTTCCATTGTTTGTATAATGGAGGGGTCTCTTTTGCTTCTGCTTCTCTCTCTCTGATACCTTGCCAGCATTTAAATATTGCCTTTGTTATTAAAAAAGACATATATGGTAGTGTAATGCTTTAAACAGATTAGCATGTCATTTACATAACTGTCAGTCTCCAAGGTGCCTGCATTTATATAGATTCTTTAGAAGCACCTGGATAACCTGGATTGATCGGTCTTCAGCTGATCACAACACGTCTGCCATTCTTCTCGCCTCTTTGCCTTTCTTCTCCATGTTAATCTGAAACGTTTTACAATGTCATCTTCCCATCTTTCGACCAGGTGGTCTTTTCTGTTCTGATGGATACCACTCAGTAATGATTGCGGTCCACCTATTGTCTGTGAACTGTGCTATGTGGCCTGCCCATTGTATCTTATTATATCTGCTTTCCACGACAATATCTTTCACACTGCTGCATTCTCTAATCATTTCATTTGTGATTCAATCCAGAAGGGAAATTCCCAACGTAGTTCATTCCATTGCTCTTTCAGCTACCAACAGCCGCTGTTCTTCTCTCCTAGTCAGTGCCCACATTTCACTGCCATATAGCAGCACTGTTGAACTGAAGATATTTGTACTTGTGCTCTTGTCAATTTTTCCTCTGAGGACATCCTTGATGGATTTAAACGCACACTATCCTGCCCAAATCCTTCGTGAGAGTTCTCCGTTCATGTGTCTTGGCACATATTAACTTCTTGGCCCAAATATATGTACTGTTCCACTTCTTCAATTTCTCTTGGAGCGTTGGGAGAGGGATGGTGATTCTTGATTTGAACAGTTCTGTATAGAAGTCCTTGCAGACCTCCTCCATCCCTGCTCTGTCAATTACTGTCTCTCCGTCCTTGTTCTTTGATGCTGTTACACTCAATCTATACTGCGCCAGTTCCCGCTTGCATGTCCTGAGGCTCTTGCGTGATTCAGCTGTTTTAAGGATCTTTTCTTTTCCAAAGTTCTCAATCATCCTTCAGTTTTTGCCATATAAGCTTGCACAGAATGGAGTACTTGAGGTTGTTATCTGAGCATCTTTTCATATTTCTCTGCTTCTTGAATGAAACAAAAAGCTTGTTAGAGATTCTTCCCTGTGCCCCCTTCCTCTTTTCAATTTCAGCTGCTTTTATGAATCGTCTCAGCTTGTCTGCAAAAATACTATAGTCCTCGTCACACTTTTCCATCTGGCTCTAGTCAAACCCAGAAATCACTTTCTTCAGCTTTGCTTCATCAAATGTCTTTGGGCGCTGTTTCCTGTTTGCCATCTGTAAAGCTTTCTTTTCCACTACTTCATCAAAAATCAACTTTGCTCTAAGCAGGCGATGGTCACTACCGGTGTTGAAGGGCTGCACCACAGAGACGTCTTGAATGATGCACCTTTTATTGACTAAAATATAGTCGATTTCATTCTTACTGTTCATATTTGACGAGATCCATGTCCACCTTTTTGCAATCTTTTTTTTGTACCAGGTGTTTGCCACGTACAGTTCTTTTGTTACTGCCATCGTTACCAGCCTTTCTCCTCTTTCATTTCTTTCGCTGCTGCTGTGTCTCCCTATGAACTTTTCACTTGCTTTCCCTTGCCTGACCTTAGTGTTGAAATCACCCATCGTGACAGTGTAAATGGACTTTTGCGCGAGGGCTCATTCGAGCTCTTGGTAGAATTCTTCCACTTCTTCGTCCTCACTTGCGCTTGTGGGAGCGTAGGCCTGGATGACCTTGAGGATAGCCTTTGACTCCTTTTGAAGATGCAGCACACCAATACGTGATGATATTAGCCGGCATGATATGACTTTCGAAACCCAATCCTTACTGACGATAAATCCGACTCCTTCAATGTTTCTAGCGCCATCTCCCTTTCTGAGCCTCACAGTGCTTCAGTCCTTCCAGTTGACAGTGCTTCAATCCTTCCAATTGACTTCCAACTCCTTCTTTCGTCAGGTTTCTCAGATAACGAGGATATCGCATCTTATCCTTTTCTTCTCCTCCATCAGATGGTTTAACGTTTCCTCTCTCGCCAGCGACCTACAATTGTAAGTACACACAGCGAGGGTTGTCCTTTTCCATGTTGGCTTAGCACCTGACAGTTTTAGCAACCTCTCGTCACTCAGCTTCCACTCCACCACTGAAGAACGGTTTGATGACATGCAGGGAACTAAGACCCATTTACTCATGTTGTTTTAGCCGTTAACTTTAAGCCATCCTATTGGCTATGTGGGCAGGCATGCATACCTTCTCAAGCTTAGCTAGCCTTCAACCTCTAAGGAGAAGGAAAAATGGTCTTTCTTCTGATAGAGAAATCCTCCTCCTTGGATTGGATAGCTCGACACCTTTGTAGCATGGTTAAACCTACCAGGGCCTATGCCCCGCTACCATAGTTGTCAGACAGCCAGGGTCACCACTGCACCACGATGAGGCGCTGAGGTAGGATTTTGCAGTGGTAGGATTTTAGAAGCAATGTACAGAAAGCAGAAATGTCATCGACTGGCCCAAGATTGGTAACAAATATTTCAGCAGACAATAAAGACAAGTTGTGATGAGATGGTAATTTGTTCAGTTGAATTAGGTCTGAAGGAAGAGCAGGGGACTCTTGGATGTCTGAGAGGTGCTCTTTGATAGGCTGAGGAGGGGGAAGAAAGAGAAGGGAAATAACAGTAAGATATGGCAGTGGCATTTGGATAATCTGTGATCTTACTTTTAGTCTTTTAATTGGCCTGTCATTTTTCCTTATCTCATACATTTTCATAAGATCTCTCCCTGCCTCCTCTTTCTTCTTGCAGTTCTTCTGATTTCCCACTGACATTCCCTCTTGGTTTTTGTTTTGGTTTGGGTTTGGTTTGTTTGGGTTTTTTCTTTCAAAGAAATGCAAGTTGACCAGCTTTGCAGTGTCTGTAAACAGCAGTAGACTGAGCAGTAGAGGAGAGGGTCACTTGGAAGAATCCATCTGATTCTTTGCAGGATGTTGCCTGATCTATTGATTGTGTGTTAGTTACACTGATTACTTGAGAATTCCCAATTAACACTATGATGTTTGGTAGGCTGTGGTCCATAGAGCTGGACCAGAGTTGCTGGAATTACTGTTAATTTGGGCACCCCGAGGTCCACAGTTGCAACACCCACACTTAGGAAAAAGCGTCTGAATTTGCAATAGTTTCATTAACACAAGGTGTAAACACACAAACGCTCCAACCCAAACAAGTGAGTAGCAGTAATGTAATATTAATTTAACATCCAACATCATGTCATACACATACTCATGCCATCCTTGGGGAGACCTAGAGGTAATGAGAAAGGTGGTGGTCCAGGAGGGTGACAGCCTTTCCCTGGGGTGCCAAAGGATCCCAGTGATCAAGGTCTCAGTGGCCTAGGCCATCGTTAGCCCTCTTATATTTGGCCTCCTTTGTCCATACCTAACTTCCTCATCCTAACAATGCTGGGTTAGTATACTAACTACAGGTTAGTATATTAATTTTCCTCAAACGTATTAACGTATACATCAATTGGTTGCTGCAGCAATCTTGCAGTTGGACATCTGCTGATGTTCCTGTCCTAAAAGACCACACTGGCATCAACTGATTTCTTGCAGTTACCTGTCAGCATATTCATTCATTACAGCAATTCGTCTTATGATATCTTGTGACTTAAGGTCACTGCTGGTTAACTTATGCTAAAACTTGTAGGCCTCACATCCTTATGCTGAGTGCAACCCCCCCCCCCCCCGATAAATTAAAAACAATGTTAAATATATTTAACACCATTATAAATGCTGGAAGCAAAGGAGGGGTTGGGGTGGAGGCTGACGGCTCACGACCTCCGTATGTAATAACCTTGTGACCCCCTGACCCCCAGTTTGAGAACTCCGGTCTTACAGGCTTGGGCCTGTAGGTCTCTTACATTACTGCCTTATACCTTTAATTTATACACCTCTACCCCAATATAACGCGACCCGATATAACATGAATTCAGATATAAGACGGTAAAGTAGCGCTCCAGGGAGGCAGGGCTGCACGCTCCAGCAGATCAAAGCAAGTTCGATCTAACGCAGTTTCTCCTATAACACGGTAAGATTTTTTGGCTTCTGAGGACAGCGTTATATTGGGGTAGAGATGTATCTTGTACACCTGTATTTTATACCTACAGACTAAAGGGAGGAGGGAAAATCTAGTTTGTGGGGACTGTCCCTCACACAAAGTTATTTATATTCTACTGTGGTTTTCTTTATACGAGATTTGGGGTCTGAATCAAAACCTTCCATCCAAACAATCCTGGATTTTGGAGAGAGTTCAGATCTACATTTGACCTGAACTCTGTTTCTCAGACCCCTCTCTACACTGAAATGCTTTGAATTTCTGTCACTTCCCCACAGAATATCAGGTGACTTAGACGTGTCAGAGATAGGAAGGTAGATTCACCTTCTGTGCTGAAAAATTGTCTTTAGGTTCAGAGGAATATTGCACAGCCTTTCAGATCATCCCAGGAAATATTCCTGTGCTCCCATAGCTAAGTCTAACCATGCCATCAGTAGCAGGTCGCTTCAGCCTTACAAAAGAAATCCCCAAGACACGTAATTAAACCTGAGCTGTCTTCATAAATCCACTCACATTGCTCCTAATATTTGCAGTCCCATGGCTTTGAAGATGGTGTGTTCGCTGTTCGAAAAGGTGTGAAGATCCCATTGAGACGTTCTGTCTTTGACAGATAGGAAAGCATGATCATTGTGGTAATAGCTTGTATTTTCATAGCGGAACACACCTTTGGTCCTGACCAATCCCAAAGTGCTTTACAAACTACGGGTAGAATTTTCAGAGGGGGTCAACACCCACAAGTGGGGCCAGATGTTCAAAAGATCTTAACTCCCATGTAGGCACCTAAATGATCTTCAAAAGAGCTCACAACATTGGGTGCATGTTGATTGCTGAGCTCTCTCAAATCTGTCCAGACGTGTTACATTGACAGTGGCTGGGTGCTTCACCTTGTTTGAAAAGCTTGTCCCAGTGGTGTGTGCAGATCAAAATCAGCCCCTGGACATGCCTCTACAAATGAACTGGGAGCCAGTGCAGACATAGCCCAGGTGTCATGTTCCCTGCAAGGAGACTGTTAAGCAAGTAGGTGGACACGTGCTGTGCACCAGCTGAAGTTTCCATGTGGTCTCAGGTGTAGCCCCAGATAAAGCAGGCTGCAGTGATCAGGGGGCAGGGGGAGACAAAGACACGGATCATTGTTGTGAGGTCTGGATTTGATAAGAAAGGCTCGATATCTCTTTTTTTCAGGTGGGGGCAGGTGGTCAGTTTTGGCTACTTGTGTCTTCATCCCCATCTAGCAGCTGGGGATGTTCCTGTCCCCCAGGGTAGCATGCTCTCTACTGAGGGGCAGACATCAGCTACGACATCTCTTCCAGATGCGTCCTCCCCTGCCAGCCTCTTTCTTGACTGGGTTGAACTTCAGCCAACAAACTCTCATCGGAGCCCCAGTCTTGGCTGGACAGTGGGGAAGGCAAGAGATTGCACCTTCTGGATCCTATGAAATAGAGACGTCGGAGTGAGTATTGTCAGCACATTGATGGCAGTGCAGCCCAAACAGCTACAATACCTCATCCAGCACTGATCAGGAGAAGTGATAGACACAAATCCTGCTGTACCCCACGCTAGAGAACCTGTGGGGAAGAAGAGCAGTTGCCTTACAGGACCTCTGGGTCCCCACAAAGAGAGAGGAATGGAGCCACTCAACCAAGTTTGCATTCACTTGACTTTTGTTTTTATTACAATAGTTTGGGTTATGACAGACAATTTACTATCCTGCCTGGTTCTCCCCTCTGTTTATATCTCACACGTCTTTTTGCGCTGCAGTAGATCACTGGGAAGCTGATGCTTTTGTTTCAAGGAATAAATCAAGTCTTTGGGAAAGGAGATTTCTTCCTTCCTACATCTCTCTTCTTTGAACAAGTATCATTTCCTATATAGCCAGTTCTTCTCCCCCCAATAAGTGAAGAAGTTGTTGTTGTTTGGATAAAAATGGCAGTAGTAATAATTTGTATATAGATTGTGCCTTTTAATTGGAGAACCGCAAAATGCTTGCTTATGATATAGATATTGTTAGTTTCCCCATTTTATGGTTTCCCTATCTATAAAAGAGGCTGCACAAGAGGTTAAGTGATGTGACCCAGATCATACATCAAGAACTGGGCGTGGAAAGGAGGTCTCCCTGATTCCTTGCCCCTGATCTAATGATTAGATCATGCTGCCTGCTTTGTTTCTTGTAGTCCTGCCCCCACCGTCATCCCCTCCTACAGGTAGTAAAAATGATAAATGTCTGGTGTTGTCCTAGCTGTACACAAGGAGAATTACACACAGCAGGGACAAATTTGCATGGGGGAGGAGGGGTTTGAACCCGCATAAGCTGGAAAATTCCAGATAGAGCCAAACTATTTGAGGATGAAATTCTATTTCACTGTTCTGTTTCTTTAAGGCCAGCTTGGGGACGGGGATGGGCAGAACTTTCAGTGGCAGCTCGTGCCCTCTTGTAATGGGCACAGCATGCTGAACATGGACGGAAGGGGGAGCAGAGCCTCTCCTGTTAACAGACAAGCAGCTTGACCACACCCCCACCCAGCTGATAACTGCCAATCATGGAGTCAGGCACCCACAGCTGCAGTCAAGAGAGGAAACCAGGACGGCTATAAAGGAGAGAGTACAGAGCAAGAGGGAAGGCAGAAAGGTGTGAGACAGCAAAGATGTAACACCCCTGCACCAGGCTGTCTCTGCAAATGCAGCCAAGTGACTGAAGCAGACTGATTGACTCATTTAGAGTTGAGGGTCCAAGAATTGCTCTGTGGGCAAACTGGGGCGGGGGGCAGTCAGGAGCAGCAGAGCCCCATTGAAAGACCCCATCAGGAGCTGGTGACACCCCCTTCAAACCTTAGCTGTTGAGCAGTGCTGCAGTGCAGGCAGGAGGGTATAGGAGAGTGATATCAGAGAGCGCTGTTGAGACTGGAATGCAGTGGAGAAAGGGTGCAGCCTGCAGATATTGTGGTGAGGTTAAGAGGTGACAGGAAAGGAGATCTTAAAGATCTGGAGCTCAGAGAGAGGTCCCAAGAGTGGTAGCGGAGACACGACTTACAGAATGAGGCAAAGCCCAAGAAAGAGAGAGCTGTTGTGTGGGTCAGAAAAGGAGAGTCAGTACTATGAAGGCAGAGGAGACACACGCAGAGAATGGGGTCGGGGAAAGGGTCCTTAAGGAGGGAAAGCAGGAAAAGGAGCCAAATATCCTGCCCACATGAGTCCAGCACTGGAGGGCATGCTGTCAGCTGGAGGATTTTTTACAGTTATATTTATGTGCTTATGTTACAAGATGTTTTATAGAGCTAGCAAGAGTTGCCTTTTTCTACCTTTCAGAGTGATTTCCCTTGTGGAGGCTTGTTGAAAGAGAAAACTATATTTTCTATACAAATCCTGAAGCTCTTTCAAAGCCCTCAACATCTCTGTTTCTTTTCCTCTCGAACACAGTCAGAGAGTTAGGTTATTAATGGCCCCCCTCAGGAGACCACTTCTCCCCTGTTTGTAACAGTCATTGTTTCAAAAAGACAATTACTAGTACGTAGCGGAGATTTGAAAGTGAAAACTAATAGCTGGCGGTGATCTCTGCAGCTTCTAAGAAAGAAGAGATAGGACTGGTCAACACTACGGAATGGGATCGATCTAAGTTATGCAACTTCAGCTATGTGAATAACATAACTGAAGTAAACGTACTCAGATCTACTTACCGTGCTGTCTTCACTTGGTATCATTGATTCCCCTGGCGCTTTTCATTGAGTTGGAATGCTGGAGTCAATACTAGAGTGACTGGCGGTCGATTTATCATGTCTATACTAGACACGATAAATTGACCCCCGCTGGATCGATCACTGCCCGTCGATCTGTAAAATGGGGATAGTAGAACTTCCTTTCTCCCACTCTCTGTCTTGTTTAGATGGTAAGCTCTTTGGGGTAGACTGCTTCTTACTGTGTGTTTGTACAAAGTCCAGCAAAATGAGCCTTTGATCCAAGCGATACCGTAAAACTACAAAAACTTGTGCCTTAATTCTACATCTGCAGTTAATTGTGATAGGCATATCAGGCCCTGTATGTATGGGAAAACATTTAAAATAAGGTGGAGAAATCATTTGTTTTTAGATAGGAAGGATGGTCTCATGATTAAGGCGCTAATCTGGCAGTGGTTTCTATTCCCAGCTCTGCTACAGGCTCTCTGTGAATTTTAGACAACTCCCTTAAGGCCAGATTCTCTGCCAGAGTACATTGGCACAGCTCCACTGGAGACAACATGCCAGTAATACCATCAGAGAATGTTGATCTCAGATTCAGTCATAGATTTTAAGGCCAGAAAGAGTCATTCAATTCTGTAGTCTGACTTTCTGTATAGGCCAAATAACTTCATCCAATTGTCCCTTTACTTGGCCCAATAACTTGTGTTCAACTATAGCATCTGTTCCAGAAAGTATCCAGCCTTGATTTGGAGACATCCAATCACTTCCATCACAATCCAGCATTTCCACTGGTAGTTTGTTCCAATGATGAGTCACCCTCACTATTAAAAATTTGTAAATTAGTCTCTCTGTAACTGATAATCACTTTGTTGCCACCTTTTTGTTTACTTTTACATTTCGTTCAATTGGAAAACAAACATAGATTAGTCAGTTTTACTCTATTAATCTAATCTTTGGTATTTATAAATTGCCTGTTATCTTGGAATCTAAGCAAAATCCTAGTTTATAACTCATTTTACTTTCTGCAAACACTGCATGAGAATGTTTAAATGCAAACAAAAGAAAAACCTGTTCTCACTAAAAAATTATTAATCATTTTCAAAATGCAGTTTCTAGTTATATATTCATATATACATATTTAGTGTAGAATTGAAGTCGTGTAAATGCAGTAAAATGTGTTATTTTTAAATTTATAAAGAATAAATTTAAAGAATATAATCTGAACATATTCACAAAGGAGATAGGTTCACACAAGTCATTAATTTAATAATGTGTAGTGTATTTTTGCACACTTGAGGAGTAATGCTACTTTTTGTAATACTTTTTAATGGTATATGTAATTTTGTCAAAGTATGTGAAACGTACATATTACTATGCAATGTTTTATATTGTTATGTCTGAGAAAAATTGCAAACCGCTGATCAGCCTCAAGAAATGCATGAAATAAATCTGCACATAAACAAAGTATTTAACCCAAATTACTTTTTTGTGTCTTTTTATTTTGTTCAAATATGTTTTTCAGATAGAATATATGTATAGTGAAAGGCTATTTTCTTGCAATCCATTGTTTTGCAGTTTGTTATTACTGAATCACTATAATCATATCCTAATAACCATGTTCAACCTTGCTTATAGGTTTCTGGATATTGAATGTGCATTAACCACATTGGATTTCACACTATTTCTGTTGCGCTCCATGTATACATCTTCTCATCATTCCTTTGTATTATTGGTAATGAGTTCTATGGCTTGGTGGAGACGTTTCAGATTCCAAACGTGATAAATGGTAAAAGATATTTTCCTGTAAAAAAGTTCTTTTATCCTCTTTTTCCAATTGCTCCATTCCTCTCTCCATGTCTTGTGCACTTTCAATGGCCAATGTCCCTGCAACCATTATCCAATGAATGTGCTTGAGAGCTGGAAATGCATTGATTTCAACATTAAGAGAAGCAGCCCTCCTTCCTTTGTGGCTATAATTGCACCTGTTGGATGTGGTGGTGGGGACAAAACACCAGTATGGGGGAAACCTGGTAGTACCGCAGAATGAAGAAGTTTTTTGAATCTCCTGGTGGCGGAAGGTAAACAGCAATGAAACACTCAGATGATACTCTAATGGGAGCAGTTGTGAACTCCAGTCCGAACAGAGAAATAACACCTGGGAGGGAAAGACATTAATATAGCCAGATAGTAACAAAGGGCCATGTTCTATCACAATCTTATTCGCAGAGAAATGTACCACTCAGTATGAGTAAGGGAGGCAGAAACTGGTCTAAAACATCATTCAGCTTGGGGGTGGGCGGGGGAGAGTAAATTACTGTAAAAAACCAGGGAGAAGTAATGTGGTATGGACACAAAAGGATCCAGTTTGGAGCTCTGTATTTTGTGGCATCTCCTAATGTTAGCAAGACTGTTGTTGTAGGTGCCACAGATAGTGACATCTATCATTAAAGTTGCCCAACACTTTATATTAAAAAACCTTCTTTTTAGGTGATTATAATCATGCTAACCTTTAATTGTCCAGCTGAAAATTTCCATGCCATCTGTCTTCCAAATTGTTTTGGAAAATGTTGTCTGAAACAGTTCAGGTTAGGGAAAAATATGTTGCTTTTCCCGCATTGATTTTTTTTTTATTAACCCTTTTGGTTGAGAAGCTATAACACATCCATGCTTTGGATCCAGGACTTGAAATTTGGCGAGGGGGGGGATCACTTTAGCAGGCAGGGTGTGTCTTTGCCAAGTTATAAGCCTCTGAAAAATTTCAGTTTGCATATGGTCAGTAGAAACTTTTTAGAGTTCAGCAGCTAAGTTCTCTGAAGATTCCTTATGCATGGAGCATGCGTCATCCCCTCACAGTTCCTATTTGCCAACCAAACTGCTCCTTCACCATCTCCACAAAGAAACTGAGCATGTCCCAGTCCGGCACTGCAGGAGCTGAGCAAGGACAGTGTGTCTCCTGGGCTCGCAGTGCTCTCACTGCTGGCACCAAGGCAGCATAGAAATGAAGGAGGAAACAGCCTGACTCAAATACAGAGGGGTGAGGAATGAGGGCAGAGGGAAGAGAGGCAGGGCAAGGAGACAGGGGCAGGAGATGGAGGTGGGAGGTAGGAACTGAGAGGTGAAAGGAGAAAGGAGGGGCCTGGAGCAGGGGAGAGTGACAAGAGATGGGGAGGATAGGAGTGGATTTGGGAGGATGGAGCTGTGGGGGACAGTCACTGCTGTGCCTGTGCTGTAGAAATCTTCACTCAGTTGTATCCAGGATTTTTAGGACCTCCTTATACCGATCTAGTCTTGTTATCTGCTGTAAAAGAGTGAGGTGATGGTCTCATTGCAGCTCTCCTGACTCCCAGTCCAGTGCCTGATCCAGTAGCCCATTTTGCATCCCTCTGTAGAACATTGCAACTGGAATATTACCACCAAGATGTTGGCAAATCCAAAGGGAGTTAATAAAAGACTAACAATGATTAGGGTTCTGAAGAGATTGTTGGTTTCATGACAAGTTGAAGCCTTAAATTTGTATAGTGATTCATAGATTCCAAGACCAGAAGGGACTATTGTGATCATCTCTTCAAACTTCCTGTATAACACAGGCCATACACATCCCCAAAATAATTCTTAGAGCAGATCTTTTAGACAAATATCCAGTCTTGATTTACAAATGGTCTGTGATGGAGAATCCACCCAAGCCTTGGTAAATTGTTCCAATGGTTAATTACCCTCACAGTTTAAAATGTATGCCTTATGATGATTAAGCAGAGGCACAATAAAACTCTACAGATGGTTGCAGATCAAATGCCATGTAGGGAGTGGAATTTTTAGGATGGTACAATGGGCAGAAGTAGAAGTAATGAGGATAGTAAGGAAAAGAAAATTAGGCTGAATAATAATACAGTGAGATCTATGAGGCTGTGGAACAGTCTCCCAAGGAAAATCGCTGTCACCAGCAACATTAGAAACTAGACTGGACAAAATATTAGAAAATGATCTGTAAGAAACAATCTTGCATTAGCAGCTTGGAGGGGTGACTGGATGAGCTAGTAAGTCATTCCCATTTCTCTCCAGGCTGGTCTGTTTGGGGCTGGAGATAAAGACAGAGAGACCTGAAGTTGTGAAAGTCTCAAGAAAGTACTCGAGCCCCAAAGGAAGAAGAGACTGAATCTGGAGCTGCTAACAGGGAGTTTCGCAAGGGAGTTTGGAAGGGGAGTAGGAAGGGAGTGGGGGTCCCTTGTCGGTCTCATCTGTGACCCATTGGTCCCCTGAACCTATAAACCAAGCCACATCCAAAACCTTTCTGTTTAAAGCAGAGCAGAGCGGACAGGGAGCTGCAGATGGGAATTTGAGAGAGTTTGACAGAGGGAGGCTTACGATGGTGAGGAGGAGGACCCGCAACACCTGTGGCAGCACTGCTTCTGTCTCCTCCACCTGCACCTGTAGCCAGACAGAGCACCAAAGCATGGATGCTTTTACCCAGATTCTGGTGTGGGCTTGCAAAGACTGTAACTTGCAATTTCCACTTACTGATATCCAAGCTGGGGGTGGCATCCAATGTGAAAGGTGCCTACTGGTGGAATCTCTCAGGCAGCAGGTGGGAGAGCTACAGGAGGAGGTGGCTAGGCTGAGGAACATCCGTATCCATGAGCAATTCCTGGACAGTGTCCATGTGGAGACAGCTGACGTAGCTGTCCCAGTTCACAGGACTACTGACACACCAGTGGAGGAGGAGATGGCTCAGGGTGGACACTGGCAGCTGGTTACTTCTGGCAGCAGGCAGTGCTCCACCCCTGCTGCAAACCCTCTTGCTGTGGTAATAGATAACCGTTATGCTCTTCTTGATACAGGAGAGAAGGAATCACCCCCAACAGTTAAGGAGGGGAAGCCTCGTACCTCTAAGGCTGGGAGGTCTGCTGCCACCACTGATAAGAAACGTAGGGTAGTGGTGGTTGGAGACTCTCTGCTGAGGGGGACGGAGACACCCATCTGTCGCCCTGACCGTTCATCCCGGGAGGTATGCTGCCTGTATCCGAGATGTTACAGAGGCATTGTCGAGGATTATCTGGCCTTCTGACTACTACTCCATGCTACTCATCCATGTGGGCACAAATGATACTGTGAGGTGTGACACTGAGCAGATCAAGAGTGACTACAGGGCTCTGGGAGTATGGGTTAAGGAGTTTGGAGCGCAGGTGGTATTCTCTTCGATTCTTCCTGTTGAAGGTAGGGGCCCGAGCAGAGACAGATGCATTGTGGAGGTGAATGCCTGGCTGCGAAGATGGTGTCGCCAGGAGGGCTTTGGCTTCCTGGACCACGGGATGCTATTCGAGGAAGGACTGCTAGGCACAGATGGCGTTCACCTTTCGAGAAAGGGAAAGGCCTTATTTGCGCACAGACTGGCTAACCTAGTAAGGAGGGCTTTAAACTAGGTTTGACGGGGACAGGTGAGCAAACCCCACAGGTAAGTGGGGAACAAGACCTGGGAGATGGGTTGGAAACAGGAGGGAGCACGGGCTATAATGGCAGAGAGAAAGGAGGGTCAGGGCAAAGCTGGGAGGCAAGATCAAACCAGTATCTTAGATGCCTATATACAAATGCAAGAGGTATGGGTAATAAGCAGGAAGACCTGGAAGTGCTAATAAATACATACAACTATGACATTGTTGGCATTACTGAAACTTGGTGGGATAATACACATGACAGGAATGTTGGTGTGGATGGGTATAGTTTGCTCAGGAAGGATAGACGGGAAAAAGGGAGGGGGTGTTGCCTTATATATTAAAAATGTACACACTTGGACTGAGGTGGAGATGGACATAGGAGATGGAAGTGTTAAGAGTCTCTGGGTTAGGCTAAAAGGGGTAAAAAACACGGGTGATGTCGTGCTGGGAGTCTACTACAGGCCACCTAATCAGGTGGAAGAGGTGGATGAGGCTTTTTTCAAACAACTAACAAAATCATCCAAAGCCCAAGATTTGGTGGTGATGGGGGACTTCAACTATCCGGACAAATGTTGGGAAAATAACACCGCAGGGCACAGACTATCCAATAAGTTCCTGGACTGCATTGCAGACAACTTTTTATTGCAGAAAGTTGAAAAAGCTACTGGGGGGAAGCTGTTCTAGACTTGATTTTAACAAATAGGGAGGAACTCGTTGAGAATCTGAAAGTAGAAGGAAGCTTGGGTGAAACTGATCATGAAATCATAGAGTTTGCAATTCTAAGGAAGGGTAGAAGGGAGTACAGCAAAATAGAGACAATGGATTTCAGGAAGGCAGATTTTGGTAAGCTCAGAGAGCTGATAGGCAAGGTCCCATGGGAATTAAGACTGAGGGGAAAAACAACTGAGGAGAGTTGGCAGTTTTTCAAAGGGACGCTATTATGGGCCCAAAAGCAAGCTATTCCGATGGTTAAGAAAGATAGAAAATGTGGCAAAAGACCACCTTGGCTTAACCATGAGATCTTGTGTGACCTACAAAATAAAAAAGCATCATATAAAAAATGGAAACTAGGTTAGATCACAAAGGACGAATAACACAGGAATGCAGAGGCAAGATTAGAAAGGCAAAGGCACAAAATGAGCTCAAACTAGCTATGGGAATGAAGGGAAACAAGAAGACTTTTTATCAATACATTAGAAGCAAGAGGAAGACCAAGGACAGGTTAGGCCCACTGCTCAGTAAGGAGGGGGTAACAGTAACGGGAGACTTGGAAATGGCAGAGATGCTTAATGACTTCTTTGTTTCAGTCTTCACTGAGAAGTCTGAAGGAATGTCTAATATAGTGAATGCTTACGGAAAGAGGGTTGGTTTAGAAGATAAAATAAAAAAAGAGCAAGTAAAAAATCACTTAGAAAAGTTAGATGTCTGCAAGTCACCAGGGCCTGATGAAATGCATCCTAGAATACTCAAGGAGTTAATAGAGGAGGTATCTGAGCCTCTAGCTATTATCTTTGGGAAATCATGGGAGACGGGGGAGATTCCAGCAGACTGGAAGGGGGCAAATATAGTGCCCATCTATAAAAAGGGAAATAAAAACAACCCAGGAAACTACAGACCAGTTAGTTTAACTTCTGTGCCAGGGAAGATAATGGAGCAGGTAATTAAAGAAATCATCTGCAAACACTTGGAAGGTGGTAAGGTGATAGGGAATAGCCAGCATGGATTTGTAAAGAACAAATCGTGTCAAACTAATCTGATAACGTTCTTTGATAGGATAACGAGCCTTGTGGATAAGGGAGAAGCGGTGGATGTGATATACCTAGACTTTAGTAAGGCATTTGATACGGTCTCGCATGATATTCTTATAGATAAACTAGGAAAGTACAATTTAGATGGGGCTACTATAAGGTGGGTGCATAACTGGCTGGATAACCGTACTCAGAGAGTAGTTATTAATGGCTTCCAATACTGCTGGAAAGGTATAACAAGTGGGGTTCCGCAGGGGTCTGTTTTGGGACCAGCTCTGTTCAATATCTTCATCAACGATTTAGATGTTGGCATAGAAAGTACGCTTATTAAGTTTGCGGACGATACCAAACTGGGAGGGATTGCAACTGCTTTGGAGGACAGGGTCAAAATTCAAAATGATCTGGACAAGTTGGAGAAATGGTCTGAGGTAAACAGGATGAAGTTCAATAAAGATAAATGCAAAGTGCTCCACTTAGGAAGGAACAATCAGTTTCACACATACAGAATGGGAAGAGACTGTCTAGGAAGGAGTATGGCAGAAAGAGATCTAGGGGTCATAGTAGACCACAAGCTTAATATGAGTCAACAGTGTGATACTGTTGCAAAAAAAGCAAACGTGATTCTGGGATGCATTAACAGGTGTGTTGTAAACAAGACACGAGAAGTCATTCTTCCGCTTTACTCTGCGCTGGTTAGGCCTCAACTGGAGTATTGTGTCCAGTTCTGGGCACCGCATTTCAAGAAAGATGTGGAGAAATTGGAGAGGGTCCAGAGAAGAGCAACAAGAATGATTAATGGTCTTGAGAACATGACCTATGAAGGAGGGCTGAAGGAATTGGGTTTGTTTAGTTTGGAAAAGAGAAGACTGAGAGGGGACATGATAGCAGTTTTCAGGTATCTAAAAGGGTGTCATCAGGAGGAGGGAGAAAACTTATTCACCTTAGCCTCCAATGATAGAACAAGAAGCAATGGGCTTAAACTGCAGCAAGGGAGATTTAGGTTGGACATTAGGAAAAAGTTCCTAACTGTCAGGGTAGTTAAACACTGGAATAGATTGCCTAGGGAAGTTGTGGAATCTCCATCTCTGGAGATATTTAAGAGTAGGTTAGATAAATGTCTATTAGGGATGGTCTAGACAGTATTTGGTCCTGCCATGAGGGCAGGGGACTGGACTTGATGACCTCTTGAGGTCCCTTCCAGTCCTAGAGTCTATGAGTCTATGAGTCTATGGATCCTAGCATGGGCAGCCCTGTGATCCTGACAAACCCTGCTCACCTGCCACCTCATTGGCACTTGAGCAAGTGGAGCCGCTGCGCTTGTAACCACTCACTGTGGGGAAATAGCCGAATGAATTTTACCAAGTACAGAGTACGGTGTCTTTCTTTGCTCCTTCTTGCTGGAAAGTTTTTTGAATCACTCCGTGTAAGGTTTTGTTTTGGGTCCAAATTTACACCTGGGTTCGTTTCAGCCTCTAGTTCTAGGCCCTTCCCCTCTGCTCTTGGAGTTACATCCCATGTGAAATGTTTTGAGCTCAGTCACTGGAGTGTGTGTGGTTGAAGAGGCTCAGATGGTAAGGAAGCTGGGGAAGCCAATAAAAATAGCACCAGAATTTACTCATTGTTGCCGATGCAGATGTAACCCACACACCTCCAGGAGGTTTGATGTTCTGTGCCATCTAGTGGCACCCAGACCACTCAGAGAGAGAGAGAGCGATAACATGAGTCTGCTCTACAGCCTTCACTGACAGCCAGCTGGCTTTTAGCTCATGCTGTAGAGCAGGAATGGGAAAACTTTTTGGCCTGAGGGCTGCATCAGGTTTCAGAAATTGTGTGGAGGGCTGGTTAGGGGAGGCTGTGCCTCCCCAAACAGCCAGGTGTGGCCTGGTCCCAGCCCCCTATCTGACCCCCCCTGCTTCTCGCCCCCTGACTGCCACCCTGGAACCCCTGCCCCATCCACCCCCCTGCTGTCTGTCCCCTAACCACCCATGGACCCCCCACCCCTAACTGCCCCCCAATGCCCCATCCAACCCCCTCTCTCCTTCCTGACTGCCCCCCCCAGGATTCCTGCCCCATCCAACCACCCCTTCTCCCTTATAGCCCCCAGAACCCCTGCTCCCATTCAACGCCCCTGTTCCTCACCCTCTGACCACTCCCACCCCATCCACACCCTGGGCCCCTGACCACACCCCGAACTCCCTTGGCCTCTATCCAACCGCCATCCCCCACTCCCTGCCCCCTTACTGCACTGCCTGGAGCACCAGTGGCTGGCGGCATGACTGCACCAGGACAGGCAGCCATGCCACCCGGCTGGAGCCAGCCATGCAGCACAGAGACCAGGTCAGGATGGGCTCTGCAGCTGCACTACTCCAGGAGCTTGCAGCCCCGCTGCTCAGAGCATTGCGCCAGCGGAGGAGTGAGTGAGCTGAGGCTGTGGGGAAGGGGGAACAGCGGGGGAGGAGCCAGGGGCGAGCCTCCCGGGGCAGGAGCTCAGGGTCTGGGCAGAAGAGTACCGTGGGCTGGATGTGGCCCGCAGGCCATAGTTTGCCCACCTCTGCTGTAGAGGCTCATGCATTTAGCTCCAGAGGTCCCAGGTTCAATCCCACCCACCGACAACCGGGGTCTGTCAGCATTACAGTCAATCCATTGAACCAAATTGCAACCTTCCAAATCATGTCTGGGGTAGATGAACAAGTTTGGATAGAAAATGACTCAGGTGTTTTACTTTTGCTCATATCAAATCCGAACCTGCATCATTTGTTTTCCCCTTCAATTTTACCTTTAAATGTTGGGGTGCTTATCCAAACCATTGCTTTGAAACTTCCTCCATCTCCTGGGATAAATTCTGGAGATTCCCCTAACATTAGCTGGGAATACTCTGGCATGTCACTCAAAACCTTTGCTGCCATTGTATGAATGCAGGCCGTGTAGGAGAGGTCAAGACAGGGCAGCTTTATTCAACAGCTAAACACTTAGGGTAAAATTCAGCCCTGTGCAAAGGGTCAGCCAAGGTCTATGTACCACTCAAGTCCTATCTAAAAATAGGACTTAAGTGGGATTTAACTGGTGCATAGGCTTTGTGTTGGTCTTCTGCATGAAGGTACATTTCACCCAGGCAGCAGCACTCCAACAATGATCAAAGCTAAGCTGATGCAGAGGCTGGGATCTCTGCCCCTTGGATTGCCAACCTACCTCAGGTTCATATCTCCAACAACTGAGAAAAAGGGCTACACTTCACATAAAGGATTGCAGCCCTCTGAAGCCGTCAATGATTTGTATAATCAGGCAGGGGAGGATCTAAATGTGCCTGGGGTTAAGAAAGGAGCAGCTGGTAGTTGGGAGTGGGAAGAAAGGTGCAGGGGAAATAGAAAAGGATGTAAGAAGGCCACTGGGAAGCTGATACATTCACTAATGTACACTGTTCTAGCCCTGAAAAACCCCTCATATTGCACTGAGAATGTATTTTGTGGGTATACAGATAACATAAAGCAAAGAAAACCCATCTCCCACTGGTACATTTCTGGAGATAGTATATAGAATGGGGAATTGTCCAGTGATAATGCAACCCATAACCCCAATTATCTTGCACCATATTAAAATTGTACCCACTGAGGCTCTGTAACCCACAGCCTCCAGGAATTGTTCAGTCTAGGTGATTATATGTGTCTGCCACAGGCTTCAACCAATGAATATGGCCAACCACTATAAATACATAATATACCTTCTTTCTTCCCATGGACAGTCAAAAATCCAGTCTTGTTAATTGGCTGTCCGATGTTCAGTGCTAGCAGTAAAAGAACAGATAACAATGTAATTTGCTTTGATGTTAACTGGATCTCTCTGTATCCCAAGTGAATTTTGTATGTGTGTGTCCGTCCCTCTCGTGTTTTATTCTGGATTCAGAGTGCCTGATTCTCCACTCTGCTGCCTCAGTTTTATGCATGTATAACCCCTTTGAATTTTAGCTCTAGTGTGTTGCATTCAGTGAAGTTACGCTGGAGTAAAATGTAACCCAGAGGAGTAGCATACTTGATATTCCATTTCCCTTCCCAGACTGCACAGGATTTCTTTGCAAAGGAAGGGAATGGAACATTTGTTTTCTTCAAGCATTTATTTACTTTTTACATCCTAAATCCACTCTGTAGTTTATACCTTTGGGTAAAGGCAAAAACCCTCTTTCCTAAGTCTTTCTGTATGTCTCTCAAACACATTCTGCTCCCCACCCCAGATAAAACCAACAAAGCAAGGCTGGTGCTTTCACAGATTTGTGATGGTTCTTACTCGCATCCAGGACCCACCCAGAGTTTCCTAGGAATGCAGCTGGAAAATAATCCAAGTCATCTCTCGAGGTGCCATCTCCATATAGCACTGCTTGCAATAAACTTAAGAATGTGGTTCCATATTAATGGTTAGCATTGAGAGAAGTTCATCATCAGTACTTTATTGACAGTAAAGGGCTAACACTAAGAAGCCCACTTCAGGACCTTGCCTAGTTTTACTAATCTGGGCACTGCCATTCCCTCTGGAAAGGCACCCTACTGCTCACAAGACTGGGTGCCACCGCTCATGTGGGATGGTGTCATTTACTGAGCCACCATAAACAAAAGGGCTGGTAGTTCTCCTCCTCCCGCTTAGCACTTAGAACTCTTGCCAGGTGCAGTGGGCTGTATTAAGCCACACTGATGAATCAAGGATTGTTGTCCCTATTTTGCTGACTGGAAAACTGAGGTACAGGGAGGTTAACGGTGATATTGTGAAAACGTTCACTGACTTATTAGAACTATGTACAGTAAACCACTGAAATCCCTGGGGTCACTGCCCAGAACTAGCCCTGTATTTTCCAGTCCCCTAAAGTCCCAAGGAATTCTGCATAAAACAAACCCTGTATTCTCTATTACTCTGAAATCCCTGGTTGTCCTCCCCAGAGCCAGCCATACTCTTTCTATCACATTGAAGTCCTCGGGGCTCCTGCTGAGAACCTGTCCTGAATTCTCTATTAGATGCAGTGGCCTACACATAAAAAACAAACACACAAATAAACAAAAAAAACCCCTAAACTCTGCACTAACTACAAGACGCGGGGCCTGATTCCTCACTGCATTACTGCAGTTTGACACCAACGTTACTCTATTGGAGCCAATGTCTATATTTATTTTCATATCTGGTTGTGGAACTGTTTTGTTCTTTTCCAACAAGGAAGTCAAAGTCCAGGTATAACAGACACATACACTGAAGTCTAGCTCTAATGCAGGTCGTCTGAGTGCTATTGTGTGGCTGACTGAGGAGGAACAGCAGATGCTGTTGTCCTGAGAAGAAAGGTTAAAGCACTTTCTGCAGCCAATGTAAAATGGGAACCCACCATTTCCTAGCCTCTGTAGAAACATCCTCCCTCAGCCAGCTGGGATTCCAATCCAGCCCTTCAAAGGAGAATCCTAAGGGCCAGATTCACTGAAACTGGTAGGAGAAGCCTGGCTCCTCCGCCCCACCTGGAATTCACCCCAAGCTGTCTTTCTGCTGCCATCTTCTGCCAGGGGTTCCACATAATGAAAGTAGGGAGCAGCTTTTCATGATGCTCAGGGTTCCACTGGAATCTTGCCCACCCTTTAGCAGCTGAACCAGCACATCTCTTGCCTGTCCTAGCCTTACCCCCTGGCCAGCCAGTGCCACCCCCACTTTGAACCATGCTAAAACCCTAACTGAGGGGGAGATTATTGATGCTTTTCACTGTCATGGCCTCCCCCTTGGTGGACTTTCTGCTACTGAGGGCCTTTGCCAACACAGACCCAGGCTGAATCTAGCCCTTGCTACGTGTGGGTTATTTATTTGTCTAAGCCCCACAAAATTAAGGGCTCTGAATCTTTGCTATAGTAAGCGTGTAAGGATTATCTTGACGGGGAAGTGTGTGTGCGCACGCACACCCAGGAAGGAATAATACTGCTTTGCAAAGTGGTATGGTAATGTACTATAGGAGTCCCATCCCTTAAGAACAAGAGGACTGGATATAGATTTATAAATATCGATTGGTGATTTCATGTTCATCTGGACAAAATGACAATAAAACAGTCAGCACTGAAAACCATGCCCCCTCTCTTTCTGTCTCTCGCTTTCCTTTCCCCTCTCACCCTGATCTCCTCTCTGGCTCGTTCCCTCTGCCACAACACAAAGCGCGACTCTATTTCACAGTAATCATAAATTAATTGAGAGCCAGCAGCCCCTCACAGAGCCAGGCAGAGGTGTTGAGGGAGATGCTGCATGGAGCCATGTGAGTGGAGCACTGGAGGCTGTGATGCGGGAAGATGTTTGCTGTTTCGCTGAAGTGCCGGCTAGGGGTGATGAGGCGGAAGAATAAAGGTACAGTGGGATGGGGAAGAGGGAGCAGCATATTCCTGTCTGAAAGAGGGACTCAGTGGGGACCAGTTTGAATATTTACTTTTTCATAGATAGACAAGAAGAAAAATAATGTATAGCCTGTGACTGATCTGCACCATTGGTGTAGATTGGAGGGTTATTTTATTTTTTATGTACAATATGTTTTCAAGGGGAGATCATTGGACTTGTGAGTTTTTATTTTATCCATCTGTTGTGGTTATCATTACAATAAAGTAGATTTAGATGTGCCTCGGACCCTTACAAGAATCCCTTATGCCCCCCAGAAGGGAGTTATTACTTTGCAGAGACAGGCAGTTTTGTGTTTTGCTGGGCTGCATAGCATTGTTTGCCAGGTCTGATGTTTGACCCACCCGTGAGCAGCTTCTGGAGGGTGGGTTGGAATAGGGGACTCAAGGAAAAGTGGGACAGAGACATGTCAATAGAGTACAGGGGAAATCTACTTCTGGGAAGAAATGCCACTGTGAAACGAGAAGCTAGTAATATTATAAATAGATCTCAGACAAAATCTATTTCCAGGCGTGGCTGGGTTTCTCTTCCTACAACTTACAGTATCATGCTAGACAAATTTAATGAATGCATCTGCTGGGCAAGTAGACCCTAGCTGCAAGCCTTTTAGTTTTAATAGTGTTAAATTGATTTCAGAACTTCGCTGCTGGAGTGACACAGTTTTCCTGTCATCATAAAGTCCTGCACTTGCTCTTGTGCTCTGCAGTAGGTGTTCAGTTCAGTTTTGTCTTGTTTCTTTAAATGTCTAATACATTAATGGGTTGAAAAGTTTCCTATAGAGAGGAGGCTATACTCCGCCATATGAGCCTTTAAGGTGGTCAGAAATGCCGAGTCTACCTCCTGCGGATCAAAGCCTGCTTCACATAAAGGAAAATGATGTGCATTTTTACAAGGACCTGTAAAGAGCAGTGGCTTTTAGGGGCTCAGTGTAACTCAGGTATTATTGATTTCAGGCATCCTGGAAGGTACAGACTCAGCTTTTCCCTCATTTAGAGAGAGCCTTATTGCCTGGTGCAGAAAGTTGATGCATCAGAGGCATTTGGAACTCTGTCAGGACAGCAGTGGGCATTGATCTGCATTAGCCATAGGGGCTGCATTTTATTGCATGTATGTCCATGAACTAGACCAGCGCTAGAGTCCAGAGCATAACTGCCGTGCAAACCTTGTCCCTTTAGCAAAAGGGACTTGTCCAGATAAAGGCCCCAGTGCTGTGGCTGCTGTACTCTGGCCTATACTGTAAATCAGAGCAGCCCGAGGGGCTGTGACCGCAGCCGGGGATGGGTTGAGCACACAGATGTGATGGCCATGTGCCCAATGCCAGCCACAGCTCGACCCCCCTAGCGGATAATAATGTGAGTCTGTGAGGGCCAGTTGTGCAAGCTTTACACTCACTTTGCACCAGAAAAGCAGCTTCAGCGTGACCCAGGAATAGCCCAAATCCTACATGAAAAATAAGAGTTTCCTCACCTGATAACACCTTAGGAGTCTGACCTTGTGAGTCTTGAGCTCTCTCTACTGCCATGGAAGTCACTGGGAGTTAAGGGAGCTCAGCATCTTGCACCATTTGGTCCCAGATTATTAAAAATGGATAGATTTTATTTTAAGCCATTTGCTTTTTACAATGTACGTTTATGTTTGTTTGCTCATTGCACGTCTATTTGAGCAAAGTAACTAACCTGGTCAGTTTCAATGTCAGCACATAGTCGGTTTCCTACGCCCACTCTGGTGCCCAGCTCTGTTGTTTGTATTCAGGATTCCAACACTGGAAGACATTTAGAAATCCCTGGATCCCAAATACATCCAGAGTTCTGTTTAGTGCAGTTATTCCAGGGGAGAGTTTGGCCCCTGGGTATTAAGTTTTGCAATTCCCCTACTTCATCCCTCCCCCTTTATAAAGAAAACCCTCTATTTGGGTCTTAAAATACACCGCTACCTCGATATAACGCCACCTGATATAACACGAATTTGGATATAACGCAGTAAAGCAGTGCTCCGGCGGGGTGGGGCTGCGCACTCCGGTGGATCAAAGCAAGTTCAATATAACATGGTTTCACCTATAATGCAGTAAGATTTTTTGGCACCCAAGGACAGCGTTATATCACGGGAGAGGTGTACTTGAAAATGTCTGTTGAATGAAACCTGCTAGAACAGTTTCCTCTGACATGGATTGTGAGGAATGCTAGGAAACACTCCTAAAGCAGAGGGAGGGGTAACGGTGTGCTATATGCTAAGGCCAATGAGGTTTAGAAAAAATGTTACTCGAGCGCTACCTTATAAAGTTTCCCCAGCTTTGGTTAAGTTGGAGTTGGCTTGGATCCCCTGCATTTCTTACTCATCGCTTCAAATATGAGAATCACTAATCTGATGCTAAATTGTTCTGCTTTGATCAAGGATTAAGTTGAGCTGGAACTAGCTTTTGGGGCTAGAGCTTTTAAATGAACACACCCAGTGTCTGTAAATTGGGATATCTGGTTTAAAGTTAAAATAATCCCAAAACAATAAATATAAAAAATGTATGAGCCAGTCTCACTAAATTTAACATATCAGTGATATTACTAATGGGAGGTATCCAAGAACTAGTAGCTGATATGAACTGTACCAGCAAGGAATGAACTGTGCAGTTTGCCCATCCATAAATGCTCTAGTCCAGGAGTTCTCAAAATTCATTGCATCACAACCCCCTTCTGACAACAAGAATTACTACACAATCCCAGGAGAGGGGACCAAAGCCTGAGCCTGCCTGAGCCCCACCGCCCTGGGTGCGGGGGCCAAAGCCCAAGCCCTACTGCCCTGGGCTGGGAGGCCAAAACCATATGCCAAGGGCTTCAGCCCCAGGCATGGGGCCTGTAATCTGAGCTCCACCACCCAGGACTGAAGCCCTCGGGCTTTGGCTTCAGCCCTGGACCCACTTTGCTCTAGTCTTTGCATACTTTCTAACTGCTCATTGCATCCCTGGGGATGCTCAACCCTGCAAAAGACATCTGTCAATCTCAAACCCCACGCCCCTCCTCAACTAATCAATCAGTTTATGCTTCAAAGAACAAAGTCTGTACAGAGAGGGAGAAATATCCAATGTAGCCAGAGAAGAATGTAGACATGAGAGCAGCAAATATACTTCCCCAACCCCATCACACCTATTTATCATCTAACTAAGGTGTTTATGTAACCCACTGTTCCATATGTGTGTTCCACTCAAGTGGCAGGCCCATACTGGATGTGAATCTACTACAGCTACCAGCTGGAGGAGTTATTCCTTCAGCTCAAGTGACAGAGGCAGGTGTTTTCAACGGTATCATTCCAGGATTCAGTCCTCAGCAATGACCCATAATAGCAACTGTCAGATTTAAACTGCATGATATTGAGGGTGGTTTGTTGGACACACCAGCTTCATCTAAACTAATTGTAATTCCCTCCCTACAGACAGGCAGACTGTTCCTCCCAGGCTAGCCCTTTCCCCCCTCTCGTCCTTTCTAGTCACACACTTACCCTGAGACACTCTTCTTCCAAGTTTATCTCATCTTCACTCAGCAGGCAAACTCGCAGGCTCTTCTTCCCAAACTAATCCTCTGGCACCATGACCTGGGAGAAATTATTCCTCTTAGCACCCATGAATGCCTGTCTTCTTTCCGTTCCTGAGTTCTTGATCTTCCCTGGCAAGGGAAGCATCCCAGCTTAACCCAGCAGGCATCTGACTGGTACCACCACTGCCTACTACTCTGTCCCTGACTCTCTGCTGCAGCCAGCCATTCTCTGGCAGGGGAACCCAGATCCCGGGCTCCACTTGACCCTGATCGTTTCCACCATGCAGTCATGAACCTTTCCTCAGCATTGGCATATTTTCCATTCCAAGAACAGCAAAAACTGTAGACGCCATGGTGCAAGCATCTCTTTTAAGAGGGTCCCCTTTGGACGGTGAATATTGTAGCTGTGCTATTACAGTATGTCCATCTGCCAGGCATTTCCATATGACCTACTCTGATGTTCAGCCAGTCACCGAATCTGGCCTAAATTCTACTCTGTCTTGGCTTCTCTGAGTTGTTCTTAAGTTACTGAAGTGAACTGACATGATTTTATAAATAAATAAAACTGTTAAGAGATCCTAAATCATTAACAAGATACATGTGTAGGCTTGAAAAATACAAATGAATGGAATTTAAAGGTGAACTAACTGACTTCTTTTTTACTTCCCACAACCTTAGCCCAGAGAGCTGGGTTGTCTTGCAAAAGCTGATAGGATCACTAACACCTGCATTCTTTGTGCTTTTGGTGTTAGCGGTGTCTTCACCTCTGGCAGTGGAAATCCAGAACCCTAAACTGATTTCCCGTGCATAAAGGAGAAATGTATTTTCAAATATTTTGTTTAAAAATATATTTACTTTTGTCATGTCTAAGTCTTCCTATGTGCAGCGCTAGGGGGAGCAGCAGGGGAGGGGCTGGGGACAAGCCTCCCGGGCCAGGAGCTCAGGGGCCAGGCAGGACGGTCCCACGAGCCGTAGCTTGCCCACCCGTGCTCTATAGCATCACCACAATGTTACATTTCGGCTGTGCTACACAGCAGACTGTATTTTCTCATATCAAGACTGGTATTCTCACAAAATAAGAATTGCTCACTGCAGAGGAACTGGAAATATCCCATTATAAGGGACATGTCGTGATAGGGCTCATATCTGCTTTAATCTCCACCATGGTGCTGAATCAACCTTTTTCATTTTTTAAAAAGTGAGAGTGAATAGAGCTGTCTCCCCAAGGTACGTACAGCTCCCCCATTACGATAGCATCTCAACAACTAACAGTCTTGAATGCATTCATCTTCACAACGCTCCTGTAAGTCAGGGACGCTATTATTTTACAGATGGGAAACTGAGGCACTGAGAAGTAAGTGTCCCACAGGATGTCTGTGGCAAAGCAGGGACTCCCAAGGTCTCCTGAGTTTTAGGCTAGGGCCTAAGACTTTCTTATACACCTTCTCTTCAAGGGAAGCAGAACCTTGCAGGGTTTGACTTCAGATGAATATTTCATAGCAGGTGACATCTCTGAAACTGCTACAGTTAATATTGATGGGATCATTCCTTCTTCAGCAGCACAAGCAGGATATCCTCTAATGTGGGACCAGGGAAAGCGACCGGAATCCAAGCCAGCGATTGGTGAGCACGACTACCCTCTCTCAATTCTGCTCTTGTAAGCATAGCTACGCTTCAGCAGTTTCGATAATTCATTAATAACTAATGGCCAGGCATGCTTTATTTATGTCTATTAATGAAGCCAATTTTTCAGACTGATGGAGAGGCCTCCCAGGTGAGTATCACCTGTGCTATACTCTCCACAGCTCCCTTTGCTCCATACTCATCCCTAGTCTTTCTCTGGGCAGCAATAGCAAAGAGTGTATTACTCCATTACACTGGTAATCAAATTAAAAACAATAAAACCTTGCAGCATTGGGGGAGAAAGAGTAAATCCTTCCTGGAGTGAGATGGAGAGACAACTCCAGGATGCAGGGTACTGCATCAAAATATCTGGGCCAAATTATGGTGGGGCCTATGTGCCCAGACCAGGGGGTGATAACCCGCTAGACACTGCAGCACAGTCTATCTGGACTTTGGGTCCAGGGACACAGGAGTAAGAAGGTGTGCTCCCCCCAACCTCCACGACATGTGGGTGTGTAGTGGGTGCAACCCTGGCTCCCACCCCTTCAATGTGCCAGTCAGCTGAGCCAGCATCATAATTTGCTGTTGGCCAATGCCAGGAAGGGGCAAGAAACATGGGTCCGATGAAGTGGGTTTTAGCCCACGAAAGTTTATGTTTACACAAATTTGTTAGGGAACGTCTATACTACCCGCCGGATCGGCAGGTATTATTCGATGTATCGGGGATCGATTTACTGCATCTTATCTGGATGCAATAAATCGATCCGCTAATCGACGCCCGTACTCCACCTCGGCAGGAGGAGTAAGCACAGTCGACGGGGAAGCCGTGGCAGTTGACTTGCTGCCATGAGGACAGCCAGGTAAGTCGAACTAAGATACTTCGACTTCAACTACGTGAATAGCATTGCTGAAGTTGCATATCTTAGTTCGAACCCCCCCACCCCCCCGCCCGCTAGTGTAGCCCAGGCCTTAGTCTCTAAGGTGCCACAAGTACTCCTCATTCTTTTTGCTGATACAGACTAACACAGCTACCACTCTGAAACCTGTGCCTAAGGCATGTCTGTAAGATCCAGTGATTCCCAGTAGTGTTGCTGCAGGGGTGCAGCTTACACACCACTCACTGCTCAGGGCTATGCCTAAAGCAGTTTTTCTGTTGCACATGGGAATCAGAAGCCACATTTCCATGAGGACTGAACCACGCTTCTAAATTTCCTTGTGAAAATGTTGTATGAACAGGAGTAGCGCATGCACACAGGGCCGGCTCTAGCAATTTCGCCGCCCCAAGCACGGCGGCACGCTGCAGGGGGTGCTCTGCCACTTGCCGGTCCCGCGGCTCTGGTGGACCTGCCGCAGGTGTCCCTGCGGAGGGTCTGCTGGTCCCGCAGCTCCGGTAGACCTGCTGCAGGCGTGCCTGCGGATTCTCCACCGGAGCCGCAGGACCAGCGGACCCTCCACAGGGACGCCTGCGGCAGGTCCACCGGAGCCGCCTGCCGCTCTCCCGGCAACCGGCAGAGTGCCCCCCGAGGCATGCCACCCCAAGCACGTGCTTGGCGCGCTGTGGCCTGGAGCCGGCCCTGCATGCACACTTCATCTGCACATGCAAATAGGCTAGGTCAGTGAAGTATCCCCTACGCATAAATGCAAAAAAAAAAGGAAAAAAGAAAGATTGAGATCGCAAATCTTTAACAGACTGTCAGTGTTTAGTAGACTTCACTTCCCGGCTGTCTAATCCATTTGAACACACAGCTTTCAAGTGCAAAAGACTTACATATGGAAAATGGTGCGTGCAGAAACATAAAGTAAAAAACTGCACACATAGTGTTAGATTCTGCTTTTGCAAAGTGTTACTTCAATGTCTCCACAGTAATTTAGCACAGAAGAGGGTGGTTCTTTCTTTGTAATATCAGCTAATAAATGTGTAGACATTTTTTTAAAAGAACCTTTTTAAAAAGTGGTGCTAGGGAGCCATTGGATTAATGCACTAGCTACTCAACTGGGGAGTTCTGGGTTCAGTGAGTTTTGTGGCCACATCTGAGGGTCCTTAATGGGTCTTTTATTTTCTGTATAAAACAATTACCCAATTTACCCAGTTGAGAATCTCTGTTCAGGAAAGGCCCCAGACTGAAACTGCAAGAGAGTTTGCATGTCAGGACTAATGTACATTGGCAGAGCTTTTGAGGGCTCCAGGACTGGAACAGCAAAGGGCCGGCTGCAGGTTAGCATTTGAGACGCATTGGCAGAGCTGTGTGGGGAAACTGCAGAGTGCCTGTTTCATGCTGTGAGTCCCTTCTACCATTACTAAACAAATTCTCTATCCAAAGCTAGGATGACCCACTTGATTTCTGGCACTGTGCCAGCGCATTCCATATTGGAGAATTCATGTAGTGGCATTGACAGTATCTGACTACAAAGTCCATTGTCATGTGGTGTTAGGGTGACCAGATGTCCTGATTTTTGGGTCTTTTTCTTACATAGGCTCCCATTACCCCCACCTCATCCTGATTTTTCACACTTGCTGTCTGGTCACCCTATGTGGCGTGAAAGTGCCATTGCCTACCAGTGAGAGGGGGAGTGGATGAGAGGTTACTGAGAACCGAGTGTTTTCTTTAAATGCTGTCTGTGGAGGGCCACTGAGAACCAAAAGACACCAAGGAAAACCTAACAATACTCAACATTTCATGCAGATGATACGTATATGTAGGCTTGGTAGAATTCGATTTTTATTTTTTATAATCTCAACGGGTACTATGAATGTTTATTGTAAAACATTTTTTAATATATTAATTAAAATTTTCACACTGGTGCACAATTATGAGTTTTAAGCATTTCTTTTCGATTTTCCTTTAAATTTTCACAGCTGTGGGAAATTATGGAGCGAGGTGAGACAGTAATTATTTAACAACAGTAAGTGTTGAGATTCAAAAAGTTAAAGTTTGTAACCATTTAAACCCAAATTGTCAATGTCCCATGTCAAAATATACAAAGTAAGTAGCCTTAAATCAACTGTAATAAGTTTTCAAATAGCATTTTTCTTACTTTGCTTAGCTGTAAATTGTTATCATCATCGATGGAAATATTTTTTCATCGGTTTGTATGCGTACAGTGAAATCAGCGTTTATTGACGTCTACCAATATCTTCCAAGCCTATGTATATGGTAGATCCGGGGTAAAAAATTCAGAAGGTTCATTAAGATCCTAAGAACCAATTGCTAGTAACTCCTAGGCATCTTAGGCACATGCCCATCTACGTCTTTAAGGTGCCTAATACCTATGAAATTGACCCAAAGTGATTCAGGAGCCTTTTTCCCCTTTCCCAAGTGATTTAGGCACTTAGGAGCTTACATCCTAACTTACAATGAGGCATAGGCTCCAAAGTGCTGATTGTCAGATTTCAAAGGTATTTAGGCTCCTAAGGTGCAGATAGGCACCAAGAGGGATTTTCCCAAGTGCCTAAGTGGGAAAAACAATGCGGAGTCTGGTGGCGCCTTAAAGACTGACAGATTTATTAATAATCTGTTATTAAACAGATGTAAATAAATCTGTTAGTGTTTAAGGCGCCACCAGACTGCTCATGTTTGTGGATACAGACTAACACGGCTACCCCCTGATAAGTAAAGTTAGGTGTAAATGCCATTAGTTTCAATGGAAGTTAAGCGCCTAGGGAGGTCACTAGCCATCTCTCTATACAGGTGCATGTTATGGGTTGGATTAAACCTCTTGGAAGCTCAGGGTGTGACCACTGCCCTTAATTTAGGATACAGAAGAATCCCATTTATCCAGACTAATTGGGATCAGGGCCAGATTGGATAATATAAAAATCCGGATAAACTGGAGAACGGGACAGTGCCATGCAGCAGTGCCTCCTAGAGGTCACAGGAGAGATCGCCTCTTCTAGATCTGTGTGCACTGGTTGTCCAGTTAACATGCAGAGCCAGCTAATGGAGGGTCAGATAAATGGGGTTCTACTGTAGTTATAAGAAGCCTTTACACTCCTTTATGTAAACAGGTAGCTAAAGCGATAGGAGCACCCTCAAAAACACAAGCAAATGACAAGGCTTGGGTAGAATCTTAACCTTATGGCCCAATGGGTTTCCCTGATATGGCTAACACAAGGGGCTAGGGCATTGATTGGATTGGAGCTGTATTTTGTTTGTGTCTGTGAGAGAAACAGTGGATAGATCAGAGAAGCTGGGAGAGAAGGCATCAGGGAAGCACCAGCCACCACCACCGCAGCACTGGTAGCATGACCCTGAGCAAAGAGCTAAGAGAGAGAGCTTTTGGGCTGAGTGTTGGTAGAAAGAGGCTTGGAACTGTGAGTAAAGAAACTATCTCCAGTTGTCTGATCCTCCTGTGGTCAGGGAAAAAGGATTTTGGGTGCATTCTTTGTAAATAAACAGGATTGCAACAAAGATACCTGATTCCACATACATTTCTCCTCCTAACAGAAATGGCCCACATGGGGGACCTAGACTTTGTCTAGCTGCTCAGGTCAAAAAGGGTAACACATGTAAATGCCTTTGAAAATGTGGCCCCTAGGCCCTTTTGAAAAATTTTACCCCAGGTCAAAATGTTTTCACTGAAATATTTTTTCCCACAAAAAATACATTTGCTGCCAAAATGACAAATTTCACCAAAAACATTTTTTACGTGTATAAGTGGACAATAGTAATAATAATAATAATAATTGATAATAAACAACGAAAAAGAGCCAGTTGTAGGATTTGGAGACTGTGAGGGTATTCTGAGTGTGTTCTTGTTGGGCTGGGGAAAATGGAAGGGGCCTCTGTGTTGTGAGTGTGCCAGGGCAGCACATGTGTCCTGCATGACATGGAAAGCCCTCATCAGAAAACACTGATGGTTTATCAATGTGTGATGGAACCTGACAAACCAGTTAACTGGCTGTAATTAGGAAGTGGAGAGCCTGGCTGTGAGTTGAGAGAGGTACATTAGGGAGGCTGGGGTGAATGAGGAGAAATGAGCTGATGGCAGAAGTGAGCAATATAGGGGCTGTGCTAGAAAGGGGGATTGATGAGATGAAACACACTCACATGGCTAATGAAAGGGACTGTGAGAAGAGCTACCTTCTTATGCCATTATTGACTGAGGGGCAGCTCCTCAGACGGGCATAACCTGGTCAGTGTTGCCAACTCTTGCCATTTTATCAAGAGTCTGTTGATATTTGGTGGTCTCACTTGCTGCAGTCAGGGATTAGGTGAGAATCTCATCTTTCATTTAAAAAAAACATTTCTAACACTCATAATTGCAGAGAAAAGCTTGCAGACATGACTGCTAAAGGCAGAAGGATACATATCATTTTTCAAAATCTCATGATTCTAACGATAATCGTATGATTTGGTGGGGGGAGAGGGGGAATGTCACCTGATTTTTGAACACTTATGGTTGACAGTACTACCACTCTCCACCTGCACCATTTCAGCCCCCTTCTGTTTTTCTTTCCCAGTTCACTTCGAGTGAAATAGACCAATTTTGCCCTTTCAAAATATATTTTTGATCCTGTCGCGTGCACCACTGGCAGTTTTTCAAAATAATGGTAAACCCTTTAAGTAGATGATGTTTAGGGATTTTTTAAAAGGGGAATTATAACCCATGCTGAGATTATGGGCCAAATTCACTGGTGATGTAAATGGGTGCAACTCTTCGTCAATGCAACTGCACTTGCTTATCCGGACTGTAGGCTCTGGGACGAGGACTGTCTGTTATTTGTACCGTGCCTAGCACACTGGGGCCCTGATCTTGGACTGGGGCAGCCGGGTGCTATTGTCATACAAATAATACTACTAATAGTAACCCCAGCCATGAATTTGATCCAATGGCTTCAGGTCTGTCATTCTGGAAATGTAAATTGATCTTAGTATATGGGGAAACCAACTTTCAGAGTTTATTTCAATGGGCAAAGGGCTATGGAATTACCTTTGAGAAACGAATTATGGACATTGCTGTTTTTCCCCCAGCAATATACAGCTTTTCAAACAAAATGTCACATTGAAAAGAGGAAAGCATGTCAGAATGTGGAAAGGATTTGGAGAGTCTGACAGGCACAACAAAAATATCTGATGTCCATCACAGAGCGAGAGTGATTTGATCATAGTCCTGGGAACTGAAAACTCCTGAGTTTTAATTCCAGCTCTGATTCCTTCTGTGACCTTGCACAAGTCACTCAGCCTGTCTTGCTAGATCTGAAAAATAGGAGTAACAACAACTACCTGCCTCATAGGCGTGTTGGGAGGATTGATTAATGATTATAAAGTAGTTCTCAAATGAAAATTGCTGTTTGATTGCTAAACTACAGTATCATTATCTTTCTTCAGAATGAATATCTGAAGTGTTTCTCACTTCCAGAAAGAGACCTTTGTTCATTGATAATCTTTGTTGGTGTTTTAAACTAGCTTTCTGGCTGACGTGTGGTGTGTCAGAGGGAGTATGGTGTGTTAGCATGTGTCGTGCTCTGGGGTGCAATCCAGACTGGTGAGGGGCCTGCCCTGCAAGCCTGGGATTATCAGCAGGGACTGAACCTAGGGCCTCTTGCACCAAAAACATGAACCTCTAATACAGTGTTTCCCAAACTTGGGATTCCGCTTGTGCAGAGAACGCCCCTGGCGGCCGGGTCAGTTTGTTTACCCGCCACATCCATGGGTCTGGCCGATCGCAGCTCCCACTAGCCACGGTTCATTACTCCAGGCCAATGGGAGCTGCTGGAAGTGGCGTGGGCCAAGGGACGTACTGGCTGCCACTTCCAGCAGCTCCCATTGGCCTGGAGCCACGAACTGCTGCCAGTGGGAGCCGCAATCGGCCGGACCTGCGAAAGCAGCAAGTAAACAAACCAGCTCAGCCCACCAGGGGCTTTCCCTAAACAAGTGGCATCCCAAGTTGGGAAACACTGCTCTAGTACATGAGCTGAAGAAGTAGGGCCACTTAGGTAGTAGACTCATACACCTCTTATGAGATCACTAGCCTGCTCTATGGTAATATGGGTTACGTTAGGCAAAGGAAAAATTAGTCCACATGTTTCATACAGGCATCTTACATGGATTGCAAAGATGTGATTTTAAGGGCTGAACACTACGCTAGTTACACGACTCTATTGCTTCTGCAGGCTAAGGACTTTGCACACACCAGGTGTTCCTTGCATCCCTCCATCCCCACCACAAGTTCCTGTATGCCACCCTCCCATTCACCTCTTTTTCAGGGACTCTATGCAACTCCATCCCCCTCCCCCATATCAGTAGTTCTATGTGTCCCCCATTTCCTCCTTCCCGCCATGCTAGGGACTCTGTATACCTCCATTTCCCCCTCCCTCATATCAGGGTTCCCCATTCTCTCCCTTTCATTGCGGATCTCTGTGCACCCCCCCAACTTCCCCCACTCCTACAAATTCTTCTTTCTTTTTTTCTATCTGGGAGATAGATCATTAGGGTTGTGAAGCTGTCTGGAACGGCTCAAGAGCATGAGTACCAACCTCAGGCAGACTGTTAAGAAGTAGGGCACACACCTCAAACTGGGTGTGAGTTCTATATTTAGATTTCACCAACCAAGTATCCAGTGTGAACTCCTCAGGCACTATAACAACCTTAACATGGAGTCACAGACAGTCCCGTTGGCACTCTGGTCTATCTTGCAACCCAGGCAAACTTGCCTTGGTGAGAAATGATCCCTTACACCAAAAAAATACAACAATATTCAGGTGCTCCCAGTCCCAGAGGACCAGTTGCTTACCCCAGGTCATTTGCAGCTCAGACCTCACACCAAAGACAACACCTGTAGCCAATCCAATAATAAACTATCTATAGATTTATTAACTGAGAGAGAGAAATGAGTGAGTTATTTACAAGGTTAAAACAGGTAAACACACACACAAGTGAGTTAAAGTCTTATATTTCAAAAGAGAAAAGAAGCTTCTATAATAAGTAAGGTCTATATGTAATTTAGGGCTAACTCAGGCTAAGCACCTGGGGATGCCTTGCTTATGCTCAGAAATCTTTGCCCCTCAGAGGCCAAGCAGCATAAAGAGATGCAGTTCCTTCTTGTCAGGGATTTTATTCCCTTTCCCCAGAGTTCAAGCTGATGGGGCAAGTTCATCTGCATGTCTCCTCTTCATGGGTGTGGGGAGCAATCAGCAAAGTCCTTGGGCCCCTGAAGTTTTGCAATGGTTTGTCTGGTGTCTATGGGCCTTGTGGTGGGCAGGAGAAGACACCTCTTGTGGAAAACTAGTATTTCACACTTGGTGATGGGTCTCTCCTGCCTGTGTGGTTTACTGTTCAGAGCAAACACTTAACTACTACCTTATAACATGAGATACAGCTACTATAGGTGAGACTAACGCAGACAACAACTCACAAGCATTTCATAAAGTCTAAACACTAAACACATTTTTATAACTCTAATTCCTGTTTAACAATACTGACACATAGGCGATGCAGACTGGTTTCCAGCTATGCATTTGTCAGTGTTCAGTGAGACTTCAGGGGCCTTGGCATGAGCTGGCACCTGTCAGTGAGTGTCCCAAGGGTGTCAACATTTTAAACTGTATTGGGATGATAGGCAGAGCTGCGATGGGAACATTGTTAGGTTGTAATGTGCAAATGGCTGCTTTCAACTTTTGTGTGCGTGTGTGACCATTACAGAGCTGCTTGAAGCTTATGCTAACCATGTCTCCTCCTTGTTTCCCCCTTCTTATTTTCTGATTTTTACCCAAATTAATAGGCTTCTGCCCATTGATACCAAGAACATTCCACGAAATTTTGGAATTGATCAGATGTGGCATTGAACAGCTAACGCGTTATAGACAGACAAACTGAGCAGTGCCCTCGAGTTTAGTGTAGGGTCAGACAGTGATCATCTGGATGCTGGGAAAATTGAAATCCATTGTCCTCAGAGAGCATTGGTCATCCCAAATTAAAACAAACCGAAAAAGAACAGATCTGAAATGTGTGATGTTGTGGAAGGTCAGCGAGATCACTGCCAACCAATGTATGGTCTATGGAAAATATACAGAATCTCGTTGTGAGAGGGAAATAATGTACTTGGCTGATAATATTGTTTGACAAGAGCCATTTAAGTACAAAAAAATTCTCCAAAGATTCCAAGATGCCAGGAGCTCAAGGGTCAATGCAGACAATACATTCTGGGTATTATTTAAATACATGACAGCTTTCTGTTTATAATCCCAAGCCAAACTTGTGTCAGAGGTTTGACTTTCTCCTTTGTGTATGGACAGCCAGGAACTTGGGCGTGTCGCACATTAAAACACTCGACCTGAAGTCAGGGTTACAGACTTCTCTTCATAACACAGATTTTTGTTCAGTATATAATGACAGCAGTGCTGTGCCACTGCCTAACATCCTGTTCTGCAAGCTTGCCTAACTTTTCTAAGCCCGTGAACAACATAAAGCAGACTGGGTGCCGTCACTCAAAGAAAGCAAGGAAATCTACTCTTTCCCTGTCATCTGTAGAACTTATTTTCAGCATCTGTCTGTCTCTCACGCATACGAACAATTTAAATCAATATTCCAAAGTCACACTTTTGCAGAAATGAGCAAAAACAGTTCGATAATGTTTAAGAACCTCCATTCTAAAGAGGCTGACCAAAAGGTGTGCAGCTTGAAACTGGTGTAGGGGATCCAAGCTAGTCCAAAATCCAGTCTGCTTACTCTCCCCAGATGGCCTGATAGTGGTATTACTGAGAATGATCTTTCCATATTAGGAAGATGTGTTAAAAAATGCAGACACTCAGCACCCTCAATTCCCAGGTCAAACAGAGGGCACTCAGCACCTCACAGGACCAAGCCCATAGGAGGACAGGACCTTTTTGCTTCCAGCCTAGTTTAAGGGTTATTATGAAGTTCTCTAGCTGAGTATTTTTCCTAAAAGAAGTGCTTCAGTGCTCATATGTATACATGTCATTCTAGGCAAAATGAGACCTATTATTAAGGTTGCCTAACACTTTGTATTATGACTGTCTGTTTTCAGTGGCTTATAACTCTGTCAGACTTTAAAACCTGGCCTGAAGTATTTCAAGATATTTTTGGAAATGAATGAAATGTGTGACAAAAACAGGTACTTTTGTCACTGTAAAAACATTCCCTGCCTTTTTTTTATAAACTGCCAAAGCAGTGCTGTGGTTTGGTTAGGGCCTTGAAGTTTGGCGGGGGGACAATCCTGTGGACATAGAAAAGCCTTTTGCTGTTCCCATGAAAATCCATCCAAATCTGGCTGCATTAAAAGCAAAAATTACTATTTGCGCATCCATAGTAGAACTTGTACAATGTTCTGTCTCAAAGTCTGGCTTGTTACTGTGCTATACCACCCGTGCTCCCGTGGCCCTCTAAACCTCCAGTATGATTTTGAAGCATCATACATGCACAAAATACACCCCCAGACACAGCCAAAATGAAACCTCTTCCTCTGCTTCTTATTTGACATTTGGTCTAGAAACCAGAGCATTGGATTGGGAGCCAGAAAATTGAATTCTAGTCTGCCTCTGACTGGCATTAATAATTCTGTGTGTTTCGCTGCCCTTTCGGTAGATGTAGACCTCCTTCCCCTGTCCCAGTGGAAAATGTCTGAGGAGGAAGCAGGTTTCTGTTTCATGTTTTCCATGAGTTGTTATGAACCCAAGTGAATATCGGAGCATTTTTTAATTACAAAAAAATTCACCTGATAATGTTTCTATTAAAAGTTGGGGACAGGACATGTCAATAGCATTAGATAAGGGTTCAGCATTCAGCTGAACTGAATTTGTGCTCCCAGAAAGATATTTAAGCTGAGGGGGACCTGAATTTAATAATAAGGCTGTAGGATAAGCACTGAGGTCTGTATTTTGTGTGTTCATAATCTGGCAAGGGAGATGTTGCTGCAAATTACAGGAACAAGCACAAAGCTGAACAAGATTAGCTTGCTGTAGGCTAAATTTAGGGATATTTTCTAATGAGTGCAACAATTACGGTGGTGACTGGTAGCACTACCATTGCAATAATTGTCTGATAACAACAGACACTCCCCTTCCTTCTGTTCCTTCCCCAGATGCATAACACTGAACCTCCTGTTTTAATAAGGAGAGTTCTGTCCCCTTGCTGTGTGTCCTGAGTGGGGAGCTGGAAAAAGGCAAACATATTGATACACACAAAAGAAGATCAAGATTGGCAGTAGGATATTGAAACTAGGGGTTTGACCCTGTTCCATATTAAATCAGTGGCAAATCTCCCATTGTCTTCAATGGAAACTGGACCAGATCTTAGATCATTGATTCAAATTCAGCCCAGGTTAGAAGAGTTTAAGGAGCAAAAATCGTGGCCTCTCTATTTCCCCTGCCCAATCCTTTGTGGGCATGGAAGGCCCAAGAAGCAGTGGAACCAATGTGGTTCTCCTGCTTAGGGCTGAAGGAAGTCCACATGTTTTGCATGCCACAGAGCTGTGTTTTGCTTGGGTCCCTCCAATCTAGTTTGCAATATGGGCTGAGAGGAGGGAGTGTTTTGGAATGGGAACATTGTATGTGGGTCTGGCTTGACAAAGCCTTGGCTGGGATGATTTAGTTGGGAATTGGTCCTGCTTTGAGCAGGGGATTGGACTAGATGGCCTCTTGAAGTCCCTTCCAACCCTGATATTCTATGAAACATTTTGTTTCAGCTCAGTATTAATTTCTGTATGAGCTGCCGTGTTGCCTCCTAGGAGTTGTAGTTCCAGGTCCCCTCATGCCCCATTCTCCAATATAGGTTCAGTTCACTGGCCAGACTACATCTCATGGTACGTTGTGACCAGCATGGCTGAGCTGCTGTGATGTGTCCCTGGGAGACTTTTCATTTTGCAAAAAGTTTTGCTGTCTCAACATTGCATCTGATTTGGAAAAAAACAAAAACAAATGTTGAACCATTGGCCTTTCCCCCAGGACAGAAAATCCATTTTTCGATCTGCTCTAACAGTGTTGTAGTAGCTGGATTTTTCAATACTAGGGATGAATGTTTAAAACAAAAAAATATATATTTTCAGGGTTCTCCCCATTAGGTTTTGTAAAACTTTTTCTCCTAACAAAATATAAATATCAGGACCTAAATCAATGGATTCTGTTCCTTTAAATAAATGACCCTTGCATCATGTCATGCTTCCTTGGCTATGTCTGCCATCTTTTGTCATTGTCACACTTTTTAAAATCCTGGGTCACATATTTGAACTTCTTCAGCAGTTCCAGAACTGGGACTGCATCTCAGTCCACAGCTGAAAGCCTGAATGCTGAACTTTCTTCCTCTTCCTGATTTCACACAGACCTCGAAGGTTATTTTAACCTAGTTTTGTGTGTGTGATTTCCTTTTCTTCCTCTTTCCCCTTTACATAGTGCAGCCGGATTAATTATGAAGCCAGAGAATTCTCCAGCAATGTATAATTCAGGGATTAATTATTGATATGGTGTGGACTCTATTCCTTATTGGAAAAAAAAAAAGCCACATACGTTGAACAGTGCCCAGGATAGTCTGTCTGTATGTCAGGTGTTTTACAGAGTTTTTAAGAAACACTCTGCAACTCCCATTCTCAAATAAATGGCATGTTGTCGAGAGCCATTATAGCCACAATACCATCCCCACATGAGAGCACAGTGCCATTTAACTCCTAAGAGTCAGGCAAAGAGGCAGCTCTGTAGCCTAGGGAGGAAAATGAGCATCTTTATTAACAATGAGTTATCATCTATGTCGGTTAAAGCAACCCCGGAGGTCTCAGTGTGGATCAGGGCCCCATTGTGCCAGGTGCTTTGCAAACCCGTAGTATGAAAACAGAAGCAATTAAAAGTCAATATATGCCAACTGTCTAGGTATTTATGCTGGACTCATTTACCCCTGCAGTTCCATCTATTCTTTTAATGCTGTGATGATCATAGAAAATCAGGGTTGGAAGGAACTTCAGGAGGTTATCTAGTGTGACCCCTTTACCGATGCAGTTACCAGAGGTACCTCCTGTGCTAAGTGATGGGGAAAACAGTGGTCATCTCAGCTCCCTCTATACAATAGCTGTTGGCAAATGCTCTCTTAGGTTACGTCTACACTACGGGATTATTCCAATTTTACATAAACCAGTTTTGTAAAAAAGATTTTATAAAGTCGAGTGCACGCGGCCACACTAAGCACATTAATTCAGTGGTGTGTGTCCATGGTCCGAGGCTAGCGTTGATTTCTGGAGCGTTGCACTGTGGGTAGCTATCCTGTAGCTATCCCATAGTTCCTGCAGTCTCCCCCGCCCATTGGAATTCTGTGTTGAGATCCCAATACATGATGGTGCAAAAATAGTGTCGCGGGTGATTCTGGGTAAATGTCGTCACTCATTCCTTCCTCCGTGAAAGCAACGGCAGACAATCATTTCTCGCCCTTTTCCCCTGGATTGCCCTGGCAGATACCATAGCATGGCAACCATGCAGCCCGTTTTGCCTTTTGTCACTGTCACCGTAGGTGCACTGGATGCCGCTGACAGAAGCGATACTGCAGCGCTACACAGGAGCATTCATTTGCCTTTGCAAGATAGCAGAGACGGTTACCAGTTGTTCTGTACCGTCTGCCATGCCATTGTAAATTGGTGATGAGATGACGGTTATCAGTCGTTCTGTACCATCTGCTGCTGTCATGGGTGCTCCTGGCTGAGGTCGGCCGGGGGCACAAAGACAAAAATGACCCCGGGGGGTCATTCCCTCCTTTATGTTGTATCTAAAAATAGAGTCAGTCCTGCCTAGAATATGGGGCAAGTGTGCTAGAGAACCAGTGTACCAGAGAGCACAGCCGCTCCGTGTCAGATCCCGCAGAAATGATGAGCTGCATGCCATTCTAGGGGGTGCGCCTGCAACAACCCCACCCATTGCTTCCCTGCTCCCCCAACCCTCCTGGGCTACCGTTGCAGTGTCCCCCCCCCATTTGTGTGATGAAGTAATAAAGAATGCAGGAATAAGAAACACTGACTTGTTAGTGAGATAAAATGAGGGGGAGGCAGCCTCCAGCTGCTATGACAGTCCAGGCAGGACATTAAGCGGTGTGGGGGAGTGGAGCCCACCATCCCGCTGCTATGATAGTCCAGGCAGTACAGAATCTTTTCTTTAGACATGAAAGGGAGGGGGCTGATGGAGCTCAGCCCCCAGTTGCTGTGATGAAGACTGTTACCAGCCATTCTGTACCATCTACTGGGAATGACCGGGAGTCATTCCTATTTTTACCCAGGCGCCCCCGGCCAGCCTCAGCTGAGGCCAGCCAGGAGCACTCACGGGCTGATGATGACGATGGATAGGAGTCATATTGTACCGTCTGCCACTGGGGAGGGGAGGGGAGGGGAGAGGGTGCTGCTGTTCAGTGCTGCAGCATCGTGTCTACCACCAGCATTCAGTAGACATAGGGTGACATATAAAAAAGTCAAGAAATGATTTTTTTCCCTTTTCTTTCACGGGGGGCGGGGTAGGGGGGGTAAATTGACGAGCTGTACCCTGAACCACCCCGGACAATGTGTTTGACCCTACAGGCATTTGGAGCTTAGCCAATAATGCAAATACTTTTCAGAGACTGCGGGGACTGTGGGACCTCTGATAGAACAGATTTGCCTCCCCGTACAGCAATCAGATCCAGTATCTCCCTTTTGGTCCATGCTGGAGCTCTTTTTGGATTTGGGACTGCATCGCCACCCGTGCTGATCAGAGCTCCACACTGGGCAAATAGGAAATGAAATTCAAAAGTTTGCAGGGCTTTTCCTGTCTACCTGGTCAGTGCATCTGAGTTCAGATTGCTGTCCAGAGCGGTCACAATGGTGCACTGTGGGATACCACCTGGAGGCCAATACTGTCGATTTGCGGCCACACTAACCCTAATCCGATATGGTAATACCGATTTCAGCGCTACTCCTCTCGTTGGGGTGGAGTACAGAAACCAGTTTAAAGAGCCCTTTATATCGATATAAAGGGTCTAGTTGTGTGGACGGGTGCAGCGTTAAATCAGTTTAACGCTGCTAAAATCGGTATAAACACGTAGTGTAGACCAGGCCTTATCTCCGTATTCTCTCTGATTAAGTTCCATTCAGGCGATACAGACTCACTAACCCATCTCATACAGGCCTGCCAATATAACAAGAAATAGGTACAAGATGTGGGTCCAATAGCACAGGCCTTTCTCATCATTGGAGACGCCCTTCCTCACCCCCATGAGTATATCTCCACAGTGATCCTAATTAGAAAACACAACAGTGGGCAATCAGCAAACCTAACAAATACTGCCCTTCTGCATCGAACAGATGTCATAAACAGATAGCTAAGGGTTAACGTCTCTTTCACCTGGAAAGAAGTAATCTGAAACACCTGACCAGAGGACCAATCAGGAAACAAGACTTTTTCAAATCTGGGTGGAGGGAAGTTTGTGTGTGAGTCCTTTGTTCTTGGTCTTGTGCCTATCTCCCTCTCAGCTATGGGAAGGATTTCTCTATTTCCTGCTTTCTAATCTTCTGTTTCCCAGTTGTAAGTACAAAAAGATAGGTTTGTTTTTTTGTAGTTACATGTGTATAGTTGCTGGAGTTTTTTGAATTGTATTCTTTTTAAATAAGGCTGTTTATTCATATTCCTTTTAAGCAATTGACCCTGTATTTGTCACCTTAATACAGAGAGACCATTTTAATATATTTTTCTTTCTTTTTACATAAAGCTTTCTTTTTAAGACCTGTTGGAGTTTTTCTTTAGTGGGGAACTCCAGGGAATTGAGTCTGTGCTCACCAGGGAATTGGTGGGAGGAAGAAGTCAGGGGGAAATCTGTGTGTGTTAGATTTACTAGCCTGACTTTGCATTCCCTCTGGGTGAGGGGGGAAGAGAGATTAGCTCTCGGTACTTCTGTTTTCCAAGGCTGGAAACAAGGAGGGTGGAATCCCTCTGTTTAGATTCACGGAGTTTGCTTCTGTTTATCTCTCCAGGAACCCAGGGAGGGAATACCTGGAAGGGAGAAGGGAAGGGAAATGGTTTATTCCCCTTTGTTGTGAGACTCAAGGAATTTGGGTCTTGGGGTCCCCAGGGAAGGTTTTTGGGGGGACCAGAGTGCCCCAAAACACTCTAATTTTTTGGGTGGTGGCAGCTTTACCAGGTCCAAGCTGGTAACTAATCTTGGAGGTTTTCATGCTAACCCCCATATTTTGGACGCTAAGGTCCAAATCTGGGACTAGGTTATGATATGGTGGCAGCTTTACCAGGTCCAAGCTGGTAACTAAGCTTGGAGGTTTTCATGCTAACCCCCATATTTTGGACGCTAAGGTCCAAATCTGGGACTAGGTTATGACAACAGACCACCTCTTCTTTTGCCCCAGAACTATGGGCAGTGTCTGCTGGGGTTTTTTGGGGGGAGGGGACATTTGACAAATTTACCCTAGAATGAAAAAGTAGGGGGAAAATCATTCCCTCTTCCCTTTCTTCTGACCGAAAAATGATCATTCGAAGTTGCCATAAAAATGAGAAAACTGCAGAATGCAGGTAATTTAAATATCAATGTTATATTCATGTTCCCTCTGCAAAGCGAGAGTCCCTTCCCAGAACAGCTGATCTCTTGTGCATTTTCTTTCTTTGAATTTCCTCTCATGCTTTCTGATTAACTCCTTAATATCCTGAAAACGGCCACTGCTTATGAGCGTCACCAAGCAATAGTTATATTAAAAAAACAAAACAAAGCAGGTCTAACCTGAGAAATTCAGGCACTTGTGCACTCGGAATTCCTGTTCTTTTCTGGCAAGACCAAAAGCCTAAAAACTAGGGGATTAGGATAAAGCCCTTTCTATGTTTAATATTAAACAGTAACCTGATATATGGACTGATTTGAAGAATAAGAAGCAATTCCAGCAGATCTGCTCTGATTATAGTGAATTAAAGTGATTGGAGTGTTCTAGATATTTGTGTGAAATGTTTCATTGGGAAGAAATCAAGAGTCTGGGCTTTTGCCATGCCAAATAATTTCAGATTGTGTGTGTGGGCGCGCGTGCGTGTGTGCTAATGTGTTATTGGCTTCAGGTCATAAGCAGTATAGGGAATGTATTGATAGTTAAAACTGCTGACATTCACAATGGGATCTAGAATCTTTTAGCTCTGGATCAACAGGTCAAATCTGGCCTAGAAGAGCAGCTATTGGTGTCAAGACAGCTCTGTGTGAAATAAGTCAGTAGTGTCAGTCCAACTAGTGCTAGTGTCCACGCTGCACAAAGCTTTGTGATATGCTATAGCTCAATGAAAAGTTTTGGGCTTGAGGCAGGAATTACTTGGCTTGTGCTATACAGGAGGTCAGACTATGTTATCATAATGGTCCCTTCTAGCCATAGAAGCTATGAATCTGTGAACGTACAAGTGCAATTAACGCTACATCCTTCCCTGTACCTCCTTTGGAATTCTGAGCAGAAAGCCAAGGACCGAATGGGCCATGGCGCCTGAGATCCCCTCAAACCACTGCTCTCATCCAAGGTAGGATCCAGTAAGGGAGAGAGGCATGGCTGCTGCTATGCTATACCTCTTCTGTGGAGAAACAGAGGGCTTGAGGCCACCATTTTCAAAGCTGATTTCTAAAGTTAGGCTCCTAAACACATACTTAGGCATCTACCTGTATTGTAAGTGGCCCAATATTTAGAAAAACTGCACACACACCCAATCAGTTGGCAGATCCTCCCTTGGTGCAAATTGTTATGATAAGTCAATGGAGGTATGATAATTTACCTCCAGTGGAGGATCTGCACCCAGGCCACTTTTATCTCAGTGCCTAAATATTGTTTTAGGAGCCCAGCTTTAGACACTGAATGTATGAAAATGTTGGCCTCAGTCACCAGGGTTGCCAGTTCAACACTCATCACTGACACAAAATGTCCATAAGAAAACAGCTGAAATCCTTTCAGAGCTGAAGGAAAAATTGATACCTTAGACATGAAGTTCAGAGGCAGCCCTAGAGGGTCTACTCTCTGTGCATTTTGGTGTCATAGGCAGGCGAGGTCCCAGTTTCGATCTCTCCCTTTCCAGACCTGCAGCGGTTAAGCCTTTGGGAAGAGGACCGGAGGAGCAACTCGTGTCACTGTTGTGCAACTCTGGACCCTGCTTAGAGCAGTTTTGATGGGACCTGGGGGGAGCCCAGTGCAACCACTCTCTACCAGAGGGTGGATTGTCATGATATGACACTTGCGGAGTAAATGGGGCAGAAGAGTGGAAAGTGTGTGCGATGGGGAGCCCCAGAACATCCTTTCCATAGGAAAAATACCTATCCATGTGAGTCAATCATTGCATCGAGTCAAATTCCTGCAGGACACCACAATTACTGATGCAGCAGTCAAAACTCCTTGACACATAGTATGTTTGCAAACAATCAATTTCTCCGAGTCTTTTACTCTAGCCCAGGGTAACGTGATATGGCCAGTTTCCAAGTGTTTCATCGCTTCTTCCCTCAGTAGAGAAGTATCAAATGTTGTTTACTGAATATTCCATTGGTTCTTATTTGGGCTGAAGGCGTCAGTTACCACGAGCAGTCAGGGGATCAGTTTAGCTGCACTGAACTTGTTTTGGTGGCTCAATTCCTCATTTTCAAAGAGAAGTTGCATTTCCACATCAGCTGAACCTTTTGTATGTTGGCCTTTTCTAGCCTGCAGGCTGAAGGAATGCTTGGGAAGGAGATGCCTTCCCTCTCGCACCTCCCCTAACATACACACACACTTCAAGGATAGAAATGGAATGGGGGACATGAAAGTAATTCAGAGAAACAGGGGAGTTTTTAATGTAAATGATGCACCACAGGGGACTTGACCTCATTTTAGATGAGAGGGGGGAGGGGTTGTGTATAGAGAAATGCAAATGATTATGTTAGTGCCTGGTTGAGATTCCACAGCACGGTGCTCCGAAGTCAGGAAGTGAATAAGTAAAGCCTGAATCTGCACCTTTAACTCAGAGCCCGGCCCCCGAAACCTTCCTCCAGTCGAACCCCCTGTCCTGAGCCCCTTGCCGCACCCTGCGCTCTGACCCCCTACCACACCCCTCCTGCACCCCAACCCACTGCCCTGAGCCCCCTGCTGCACCCCACACCACTCCTGCACCCCAATCTCCTTCCCTGAGCCACCTGCTGCACCCTGAACCCGACCCCCTGCCCTGGACCCCCGGCCACACTCCTCCTGTACCCCAACCCACTGCCCTGAGCTCCCTGCTGCACCCCTCCTGCACCCCATCCCCTGCCTTGACCTCCTGCCGCACCCTTCATCCTTCCTGCACCCCATACCCCAATTCCCTGCCCTGAGCCCTTGCCACACCCCATACCCCTCCTGCAGCCCCTGGGGACAGGGAGGGGGTGGAGTGAGGGTGGGGATTTCAGGGAAGGGGTTGGAATGGGGGCAGGGAAGGGGTGTGAAGAGGCAGGGCAGGGGTGGGGCCTCATGGAAGGGGTGGAGTGGGGGCGGGGCCGAGGACGGCGGGGGGAGGTGTCAATAATGTGGCCCTCGGGCCAATGTACTAGTCCTCATGTGGCCCTCGTGGTCATTTGAGTTTGAGACCCCTGATCTAGTCTGACCTCCTGCACAATGCAGGCCTCAGAATCTCACCTACCCACTCCTGTAACAAACCCCTAACCTATGTCTGAGTTACTGAAGTCCTCAAATCGTGGTTTAAAGACCTCAAGGTGCAGAGAATCCTCCAGCAAGTGACTCGTGTCCCACACTGCAAAGGCGAAAAACCTTCAGGGCCTCTGCCAATCTGCCCTGGAGGAAAATTCTTTCCCGACCCCAAATATGGCGATCAGCTAAACCCTGAGCATGTGGGCAAGACTCACCAGCCAGCACCCAAGAAAGAATTCTCTGTAGTAACTCAGATTGCACCCCATCTAACATCCCATCACAGACCACTGGGCATGTTTACCTGCTAATAATCAAAGATCTATTAATTGCCAAAATTAGACTATCCCATCATACCATCCCCTCCATAAACTTATCAAACTTGATCTTGAAGCCAGATATGCCCCTGCTACTCCCCTTGGAAGGCTGTTCCAGAACTTCACTCCTCTAATGGTCCTTGACTTGCAGTAAGACTTGGAATGATACTTGTGCTCCAAAGTCACTTAGATGCTTTTGAAAATCGCACCTTGATTTGAAACACCATCACACACTCAACTGCATTCAAATCAATCTGTCCATCTCAAAAGGATTAAAATGCCAAAATCAAAACAAACAAACAAACCAAAATACCACTCTGAGGGTCTATTTCAGTGGTGCATGTGAATGTACCTTATCAGTAAGTATACAAAGTTACACCGATTATTACAAGTTCCTGTGTGTGGTTAACAGGTGCCCCTTCCATTTGTGGCTCCATGTAGGCAAGTTTAATTTTGCAAAGCCCTTTGGAATCCTTTGAGAAAAAAGCTACTGTATAAACAGATCTCAGTATTTAGACTACTTCTATAGCTACTGGCATGGTGAAGCCCTTCAGAACTATCTGTACAACTGATCTTATTCTCCCTGGTAGGCACAACTATATTTCTGACAGGTGAGGAAAATCTGACAGAAATAGGTCAAATACATTCAGTGAGAATGGCTGTACTTAAGAGATCATCACTCTAAAGTGAAAGGGTAGGACAAGACAGCGGGGCTGTTCCCCCAGTTTGCCGACCAGAATCACTCCTGGCAGGACGGATTGTCCCAACCTAGTATGGTGACTTGATAATGTTTATGAGGTAGTCATGACATAGTGTAGCATAGGTACTAGGGTCAAGAATGGGCACTGGCAGCAGTGTAAAATAATAATGAGAGAAACTCACCAGCTTTATTATGGACTGAGCTGGGAGGTGTCTATCTGTTTATCTATCTAATCATCCCCTACCCATCACCATGGCATCAACCACCAGACTTTTGCAACTAAATCCTGAACTCCCAACCCCTTTTAGCTAGAGACGGAACTGATTCAGCACCATATATCTGGATTTCCCATTCACTCCACCTCATCCCAGACCATTGGAATACAAGGGGTCCCAGATCCCAGCAGCAATCATAACCTCTGTTACAGGAGATTTTTGCATGCCACGCCTCTTTGCTCTGCCACCCCCAAATGCTGATTTAGGCAGGCACTGGTCCAGTTGGAGGGAGCAAGAGATTTCAGTTACTCTATTTGCGTTCCTTCTCCGGCAGGAGAGGGCTGGTGAAATTGAGCTGGTATTTTTTTATTTACAGCCTATCCTCTGGAATTCTGATAGTAAAGTTATTAAAATGAGATGTGTCAGCATATTGAAGAGGGTTGCGGGACTCTTGCATCTTTCATGCAGTTTGATCCAGCTCGGCTTGTTAACACTCAGTTACTTTTGTGATTAATTATTTAATCCTCTCCCTCGGTACCAGGGTATAATAGCAGCCCCTGTTTCTGCTGAGATTCACAGTTCTTCAGTTTTCCTGCGAGTGCTTCATGCCATGTTCAAATGCAAAATGATGACTTCTGTATTCAGGCTCTTAAAGGAACAGTGAGTTATTTTCCTCTTCTCTCCACCGTCCTTGACTGTTGACCGTCATTGCTTTGCTCAGCCTTGTGATGCTGTTGGCTCTTGTAGCCTTTCTTTACTCCCAGGCAGCTGAAGGCGTCAATCAGTTCCAACTAATGCACATAATAAAGTTTGTGGCGCGTGCGCTGAAGAGTTCGGTCCCTGAGTTCTCTGTCAGTAGCAATGTCATCGTTTTCACTATGAGGTGGACTTGCATGCCGCAGAAACATTAGATAGTGTCTGCTCTGACTCCAAATGTAGTCTGGCACGCGAACCACAGACAAGAGGATACGTTGTCAGAGAAGTGACTTTTTTCCAAAAGCCAGACATGTCAACCACCACCTCCCCACACTTTTTTTTGTTGTTGTTGCTATTTCAGATACATTTTGAACGGCTTTCAGTTCAAGTGTCTGTACTCTTTTCCTTGTAGTGGCTCCAGCATTTTTTTTTCTTGTTTTGCTTCACAAGTGCACGTATGCAAGTGATCTTTGTCAGGTTTCAGAGTAGGAGACGTGTTAGTCTGTATCCGCAAAAAGAACAGGAGTACTTGTAGCATGTTAGAGACTAACAAATTTATTTCAGCATGAGCTTTCGTGGGCTACAGCTCACTTCTTTGGATGCACAGAATGGAACACACAGACAGGAGATATTTATACATACAGAGAACATGAAATGGTGGAAGTATGCATACCAACAGGAAGAGTCTAATCAATTGAGATGAGGTATCATCAGCAGGAGAAAAAAAACTTTGGAAGTGATAATTGAGATGACCCATAGAAGGTGTGAGGAGAACTAAACATAGGGAAATAGATTCAATTAGTGTAAAGACCCAACCATTCCCAGTCTCTGTTTAGGCCTGAGTTAATTGTGTCTAATTTGCATATTAATTTGAGGTATGTCTGCACATGAGTCTGTGGGCATGTCTGGGCAAGGCATGGTGAGACCTCAAGGCACTGGTGAGACCTCATCTGGAATACTGTGTGCAGTTCTGGTCTCCCATGTTTAAGAAGGATGAATTTACACTGGAACAGGTTCAGAGAAGGTCTACTAGGATGACCTGAGGAATGGAAAACCTGTCTTATGAAAGGAGACTCAAAGAGCTTGGCTTGTTTAGCCTAACCAAAAGAAGGCTGAGAGGAGATATGATTGCTCTCTATAAATATATCAGAGGAATAAATACCGGGGAGGGAGAGGAATTATTTAAGCTCAGTACTAATGTGGACACAAGAACAAATGGATATAAACTGGCCATCAGGAAGTTTAGACTTGAAATTAGATGAAGGTTTCTAACCATCAGAGGAGTGAAGTTCTGAAACAGCCTTCTAAGGGGAGTAGTGGAGGCAAAAGACATATCTGGCTTCAAGACTAAGCTTGATTAGCTTATAGAGGGGATGGTATGATGGGATAGCCTAATTTTGGCAATTAATTCGTCTTTGACTACTAGCGGTAAATATGCCCAATGGCTTGTTGATGGGATGGGATCTGAGTTACTACAGAGAATTCTTTCCTGGGTGTCTGGCTGGTGAGTCTTGCCCACATGCTCAGGGTTTAGCTGATCGCTAACATATTTGGGATCGGGAAGGAATTTTCCTCCAGGGCAAATTGGCAGAAGCCCTGGGGGGTTTTCGCCTTCCTCTGCAGCATGGGGCACGGGTCACTTGCTGAAAGATTTTCTGCACCTTGAAATATTTAAACCATGATTTTTGAGGACTTCAATAACTCAGACATAGGTTAGGGGTTTGTTATAGAAGTGGATGGGTGAGATTCTGTGGCCTGCATTGTGCAGGAGGTCAGATTAGATGACCATAATCGTCCCTTCTGACCTTAAAGTCTATGATTCTATGATTCTATGAGAACGTATGTGAGTCTCTCTATTCTTTTTGTGTCAATCTGTCGATGCTCAGGTGTCAAACAGCAGTAGATGAATTTAGATGCTATAGGTATGTACTAAAGCGTGTGAGTTTCATACATTGTGTATGTGTGTGCCCGCACACGTGCCAAATTGAGCCTTCATGTAAGTGGGCACAACTCTACTGACTTCAATGGAGTTGCACTTACTGTGTGTATGCAACATAACATTTCCACATCTATACAGCTTTTGCATTTAGTAACAACCCAATAATTAGGAATAAATTAGCCACATTTTCTTAAGGGATTGATTTCCCCGTCCCCGACGCCCTCTGCCTCCCCACCCCAGGCTTTTTATCTGCTATTCTCATTGCAACTTCTTGCTACAGCCTGTCAGTAGTGCTTTGGGTAGTGCTGCAAGAGGGCAGCAGAAGGATTCAGTATCCTAGTCACAAGGGAAGTTTTGTACAAGGGGAAGTATGGTCTAGTGGTTACAGCCCAGAACTAGGCGTTGGGAGATCTGAGTTGTATTTCTACAAGACTCTACTACATGGGACCTTGAGCGGGTCACTTTGTGTTGGGGATAAGAATGCTGACTTCACCCTGCCCCTTCTTAATGTGAGAAACTATGTTTTTTCCTCTGTAGACAATCGACCAGCAATGTCTGGTATGTAGCTGAGAAATCTGTGCCATCAGTAGATTAGAAAAACTACTGAAATTTTTATAAGCCCCTGAGCATTTAAACATTAATTTTCACATTGAAAAGTCTCTCAATATAACAATATTTTCATTTATGAAGTCAAAGTGCTCAGGGCACCATACAATATACAAAAGCAAATTAAAATGCAATAAAATATTTATGGAGACAATAATTTGTGCACTTTTTAACAGTCTTCTAAATAGGACTTACGAAGCTGTTGCACAGAATGTCTATTTTAAATCTGGCCTTAGCCCAGACACAGTTCTGTCAGAGCACTTTGGGTTTTTCTCCCTCCCATGTTCTTAAAAGAAAAAAGAACAATTAAGAGGATGAAAGTATTCACATCCCTAACATATTTTGAGTTTTAAGGTCCCAGTCCTGCAAACACTTATGCATGGGAGGCACCTGTGTGCAGTTAAGCAGACTTGTAAGATCCCAATTTTTCAAATATTTACATATGTGCTTAACTTTAGTACCATGACTAATCCCATTGATTTCAGTGTTTGCAGGATCGGAACCTTAAAGGGCAGTTCTGCTCTGAAAAGAAAACGGGTCTCTCCAGGATTTGTCCACATTGCCAGTAAAATGATTTTTTTATGCAATCTAACTGCTAGGCTGCAAACTCAGCCTGAAATCGGGAAGTCAAGCTGAATTCTTTCTGGCTCATGCATTATCATCATCTGCTCTGGCCCAGCTGAGTAATTTAGAGACATAGTTAATGTAGGCTTGAGGTGGACACCTCTGTGCATCATGGTAATGCTTCTGCAATTGGACCTGAGGCCAGGGCCGGCTTCAGGCACCAGGATCCCAGGCAGGTGCTTGGGGCAGCAATCTGCAAATCTGTGCATTTTTGGCCCCAAGCAGCATGCCGAATTGCCGCCGCAGACAGCGGGGACAGTCCTTATGCCGTTAGGGTGGCACGTGCGTTTCCACGGCGGTGGCAATTCGGCGGCAGCTTCTATGTTCAGCTGTCCGCGGCAGCACAGCTTCTGTCTTCCAGCTGAAGACAAAACTTGCCGCCAAATTGCTGCCGCTGTGGAAATGCGCGTGCTGCCCTAACAGCGCATGGACTGCCCCCGCCGTCCGCGGTGGCAATTCGGTGCACTGCTTGGGGCAGAGAAAACAGTAGAGCCAGTCCTGCCTGAGGCCTTGATCCTGCAAACTCTTCTGTTTGGGTAGATGCATGCACCACTGTGGAGCTCCAGTCACTTCAGTGGGATTCCACTCAGCCTCAGGGATCTGCCTATGTGGGGTAACTCCCATGATATGAATGATTGGTCGTAATGATCATACAAGTATAGGACTGGAAGAGACCTCAAGAAGTCATCTAGTCCAGTCCCCTGCATTCAAGGCAGCACTATATAATAACTAGACCATGATGCACAAGCCAGAAAGAAAAACAGCTGGAAAAAAAATCGTCCATCGGTAAACTGCAAAGTTAAACCCTTGAAGAGACAATAGAGTCCCATGGTGCCAGTTTAATAAAGGCATTTTCCCAAAGAGAACCATATATTAGATTTACAAAAACAAACCTCAGGCAGTAAAGGTTAGGGTTACCTACACCGTGACTTACTATGGGACACAGACTCACTCCCTGATGCTGCACAAACCCAGTTGCAACCCAGTCAATTTCAAGTCACCACAATTAACAATGAAAGAAATCTTTAAAACAGTTTGGAAAACCTCAAAAAAAAAACCAACCCCCATTCACCTCTCCTAGTGGAGCCTTAATATAATTCACAGAGGCAAAGAGCTGAATTAATGTGCTGCTCTTCAGTGGTTTGGTTTGAACTAGCAAATTACTTATAGCTTTGATCCACCACTTGTGAGGTATCTAGTCATCCCAAGCAAGGCAAACAAACGCAAACCACATGCTGTGGCCCCTTTTATAACAATAACCACAGCATCTAAGATTCCAAGCATTAGTAAGTGTAGTTCTATGATGAGGAATTATGAGCCCAGATGAACGTGTTAGGACAAACCTGAACCTTCCTCCCAAATCAGTCCAGATTCTTCTGAGATTTAAAAGTGTTTGAGATGCCTGTATTTCAGGGGGGTTAATGAGCAAACTCTTGGGGCATGTAGGCATTAGACTGCTAGCAGAAGCAGAAAAGAAGTTTATCAGGCAGATGCCTCTTTACCATAGATGCCAAACTTTGATTGCCTTGTTATAAACTATTTCTGTTAGAGTTGCATCCCATTCCTTTTTCAGGCTGGTCTCAGCTTCTACTCCCAGGATGCTTAGCCAGCAGGCAATTCTGTTCCAACCCCTCAGGTCCAGTGCACACACCTATTTCTTTGTAAGCATCTTTATCCATTCGGAAAGAGCAGTTTTGAACAGCAAACTCTGGCCTCCAAGTGGGGATACAAAACACACACCAGGCCCATTTTTCTCTGAACTCTGTGTCTGCTTAAAGGCCCCCAGAGATAAAGATTTTACAGATTTACACTGAAGTGTAGGCCTGGAGGTCAAGCAATGCATCCACAATGGAGCTGTCAGAAATGAGCCATTTGAAAAAATTATAACCCATGTGAAAGCCACAGTGCTCACAAGCTTTCGACAGAGCAGCCAGGTCTGGGGCCAGGGGGTAAGACGCAGGATTTACTGCGGATTCAGGCCTCATAACTCACTTGTCTGGATCAAGGTCTAAAGAGTGTCATTTACTTTACAGTTCCTGGTTATGGCTGGACTTGTCCACTGATGATCTTGGGAGTGCCAAACTTTGATTGCCTTGTTATAAACTATTTGCTGTTTATCCTCCATCCTGGTGCCCTTGGTTGTTCCTTTGGTAAAACTTCCAATGCTCTCAATTAACACAGTCAAAACATCAGTTATGTTCAGGACACACATGCAGTGTTTCCATTCCACTTGATGAAGACTTTGATCATTGTCTCATGTAAAGCGAATTCCCATGTGTTGTGGAAACTGTTCCATGCCACTCTCTCTGGACCTCCTGACACGAAGGAGTGTGGCCAGACCACCTCTGTACTCAACTGTTCCAGTCCACTGGAACAGGTCTGCGGGCAGCCGCCTGCCAGTTAGAGTAGCCTTCGAGCTTCTCTTGTTATGCTCAGCTCCCCGGACCCATACTGTCACTTTTACCCCTGCTGCCTGCAACTCAAATGCAGCTAAGAATCTGTGTCACTAAGTCTGCTTTAGTGTCTGGTCACCAGTTAGCATCCACCAGAGGCTGGTGATGTGATTTTTCCTGTTGGGAATTCTCTAAAGGGGAGGAGATTGTAAGATACACTGTGCAATTGAGGTGCCTGAAAATGATATAAAGGGAAAGGTTCATGAAGGAGATGCCACAAGCTCTTAATTCTGCTATGTAACAGAGGGGCATTGTAGAGAACTGGCTAGTATGCGCACAGATGTATGCATGTACACCACTCCCCTCTACTGCATGGAATCAGAACTGCTCTGAAGTGTGTCATAGACCCTTTACTGCTCACCGTGCCTCTCATTAGGTCACATGGTAGGGGCCTCTGATTTTTGAAGTAGGAGACTCTGCATGTAACTTCTGCAAAGTTCTGAATGGTCAACTGTTTGTCACCCTGTGGTGCTGTAGGCAGCCTCTCACTACGTGAGGGGCTTGAAACATACGATGGAGCCCACCCATCCCCTCCTCCAGACACTACCAACTAATTGCACAGGGAGAAAACTAAGGCAGCTTTCTTCTCAGTAAGCCTGTGCTTCTAATGCCAGGTTTGGTAAGTGAGACATGAAATCCAGCTTCACAGACAGATTTCCAGCTGGCGGCTACCTGACCTTTTCATTCCCACCCTCTTTGCAAAGCATCTTGGCAGCTGGGAGGTATCCCCAGAAATAGCTAAATAGACCCTGTGCTATTTCAACCTCACACTGATCCCCAAGAAAGAGTTAATTACAGTCTTTTCCTCTCGCTCAAAGGTGGCTGGGTATTATCATCAGAGCTGTAATTATTCATGCTAATTGCTTATTTGGAAAGGGAGAGAGAATGCGGAGAGAGAAGAAATTATTTTAGCAGATCAGACCAGATGCACTTCATTAAGCCTGGCCTGAGGAGCCTTGACGGGAGGTGGAAAGAGCCTGGGGATGCTGGAGTGGTGGTAACTGAGTAGAGTGGATCACATCTGGCTAATGCTGCTACCTCCTCTGGGGCTGAAGAAGAAGAGCATGCACTTCTTGCAGACCTTCCTCCGTGGGAGGGCACTAGGAGGTAACTGTGCTCTTGGTTGCAGTTTTCATTTGTTTTATGGCTTCATTAATCCTGTTCTGTGAGGGACCTGGGTGGGCTGCTAAATGCTTGTCCATGGCTTGTATTTGAATTGTGCTGCTGATTCCTCCTAGAGATGCGTGTGCCTCACATACTGTTAGGTGGTGGTGCTTTATTAACCAAGGGAGAACTTTACCTTCTCTTGGCTGCCTGGAAACTGACACGCTGGTTGAGTTAACTGGGGTGGAGTGGGATCTGTGTACAAGGTTATCACTCTTTTTTTTTTTAGGGTGTGTCTCTTGTGGGCTTTGTAATATCAAAAGATGATTTCCACTGGGAGATCCTTTTTTTTTGTGTGTGTGTAAATAGCACTGGATTTAAATTGTGTTGCTTAATAACACAAGGCTTTTCCTTTTGAAAAGCTGCCCACTAGCTGTTTAGAGGTAGCAGGGTGGCAAAAATTTATCATCACCTGGGTGGAGTTGATTGGAAGTTGCTTTTCTAGTAGGGAGTAGTTTTGTCAATGCTACTGAATGTAGAAGCAGTGTCTGGAGCATGCCTGTGTCTGCTCTTGGGACAATGACAGTGGTGTATCATTTGTAGTAATGGGCATAAGGGCAGAGGCTGGCTTACTTTGAAATGCCCATCCTTAAGAGTCAAAGGGAATTGAACCAGAACTAAAGCATGAGCCTCTATGGTTTGAGCTGAAGCACAGCGTGGGCTTCACTTGCACTTTGAGTGCAGTGCTATTAAAATACTTGGCACTTTCCTATTCCCATTGCTGTAACACTGCAGAACAGTCACTGAAAAGTTCAGCATTGAACTCCCTGCGGCTTTGATAATGCAAGACTCCTTTTTTGTTAATGCCTGGTGTGGTGAGAAGTAGGGCTCAGAGTTGGTAAGACCTAAACTTGCAGACTGAAGTTGAAAGAATTCTCCAAAAGGCTCCCGTGACTTTTCCCTGCCACCTGCCTTTCACGATGGTAGCCACATGCTGCACGAGCCATCAGCTTTAAAAATGAAGGACGGCTCTTCTTTCTGGAGGCTTAAAATATTACCCTTGTCACTTTAACATCCAAGCTCTGGCGTGACTTGCCATAATTATGTTTTTAATGTGCTGTATAATCTTTTTATCTGGATGTTTTACTACTTAGATTATACAGACTTTCTGCACTTGCACTCTAGCTGCGATACTAATTCATTTCCTGCAAGGTGGGGGGGGGGGGTGCAGAGCTAACCCTGGGGTCCCTGTTCACTCTGTCAATCTACTAGAAGGGGGTACAGAAAGAGAAGGGGGTGATTTCCCTGTCTAATCAAAGCCAGGGTTTGGTTCTGTAAGGCTATTACACAGGTTTAGATCGCCTGTGTGACAGTACAGCACTCTCTAGCAAGCCTTCAGCCCAGCTGCTGATGGCCATTTAAGTTTCAGTGCCCTGTGGCTTACTAGGAATGCTTGGCACCCAAAAAGCCTGTGTAACCAGTTTTGACAGGGGCTGTAACTTTACCAGCATGGTTGCCCCAGCTTGAATCTGAGGTTGGGAGGTCTTCAATGGATGGCTCTAAAAGACTGTCTCCAGTGTTCACTTTGCATAGCAGTCACTCGCTCCATATGAGCCCTGCTAGCTCGGGATGATGCTGTACTATCTGTCGGCAGAAAAACAGTGAAAATTGGAGGACAGTGGGTTCACTGTTGCTCAAAGTTGAATTCCGTGCCCATATGGCTGAGCATGTTAGTAAAAGAGACTTTGCTTTTGTCTTTGCTGTGCCAAAGCAATGGCCTTTGGTAAGCTAGCTGCACCTTGACTGTTTGCAAGGCACAACGTTCTCATCCCATCGCTTCATGTGTCTTCCTTGACCCTATCTTGATGGCTATGGTTATGGCTTCTGCAGTTCTGTCCCCAATCAAGCTAACTGTTTGGGTAATTTGGGAGGTTTCTGGATTTAATCAGTGGGCATGCATAACTGCTTCCCTTCTACAGAATTTTATAACTCTCTCAGACCTACTGCATAGCTCCTAGCTCAGGCGCGGCTAGTAAGGAACGTTCTATTTGTCTGCATGCTGATATAGTGAGCTTTCATTGTACTGCTGCTACTAACACCCAATTCCCTTATTCTAACCGCTATCATTTATCTTTGGGATGAGAGCAAGTTTTCTGCAAAGAGCTGGTGAGCCAACTTCTGCCCTTGATTACCTCCCGGCAAGCTCCCATTGGAGTCGCTGGAGGCTGTGAGGGTATAAATGGGTACAGAATTTAGTCTTTGTTCCCCTTCTTGTAATCAGTGTCTCACTTCAGCGTGTAAATTAATATTCTGGTAGGGAAAGGAGCCCTCTTCCTAATTACAGGACTACCTAGATCAATTTAGCTAAGGCTTGTACTGAAACATATTGGCCATTGTCAGAAGGTGGTTATTGGCCCAATTGTAACAGTATAGAAAGTACTGATTGTACCAGACCAGTGGTCTATGTCATCTAATCCTGAACTTCCTCGGGATGAATCACAAGCACCCATAGTGGGCATCTGCAAGCATCATTGGTGTGCAAAAATCAGCAGTGGTATTGCCCCCTCCCCCCCAAATAATGAAATGAAATGCCTTAAAACTCCCTGACTCTGAGGGTACAGGACAAGAGATAATGCTTTACTTTCAGCTTGGCCAAATTCAATTCTATGCCTCAGAAAAGGCAGCCACACCTAGGGAGATTTCCATGTAGCCTCATTTTGGCTGAGGTTAAATGGTAAAAGACGCACATGAGGGCTTGGGTAGTTTAGAGGAAGATGAGGTAGATGGTTTGTGTATGTTTTTGGTTGAGGGTGTAAGTAGAATCAGAACTGCAGGCCATGAAATGTGGTAGTTCCAGATGCTGGCAGCAGTTGGATGTTAAGTATTTGCTCAGTGCTGCTTGACCATTCCTCATACTAGTGTTGCTATTAATGTGTGGGTGTGGTGGTGGTGTTTTTTTAAAGGACTCCGGTTTACCTCCACTCACGCAGCGATACCTGATGTGTTACAGGCCCCTCTCTGGAGTGATAGCCCTAGACTTCAGAGCTTTACGTCAAGCTGTAGCAATTTATGCTTTTTAGCTCTGAAGGTCCCTGATTCAGTCCCTGATGTGTCCACCCAGATGGTGGCTGTCTCATCTCCCTGGCAAATTATTTGCATCGCATGTTTGGTTATAGAAAAGCTTTGTGCTAAAGAAATGAAGTTCTCAGCCCCCATCATGGGATTAGTCCTGATCTATTGCAGTTTGAGATCAGAAATGGGGTAGACTAGGAGCTCTAGACTCTTGGCTGAAATCACATTTCCTATTAACCAGCATTGCCTGTTCAATTCAGAGAACCTATTGCTGATTTTGAAAAATAAAGAGACTACCAAGCCTCCTCAATTAATGGTTCTAAACTGATTTTAAAAAGTGTGGGTGACAAGTTGCATGATGGATGGCATCCTTGTTGAGGGAAGCAATCAGTTTATCCACAGAACCAGTACAGCACTGGCAGCTGATGATGGAAGCTTCCTCTAGCCAGCATAGTGTTTGTCAATCCTGCTCTGAAGGGGTCAAAGCTAGGGGTGAGAAGGTAGCCCTGATTCTATGGCCCAATCAGTACTAAGTACTCTGCAAGTGACACCCGGTCAACTTCATGTAGGAACTAACTGGATGACAACCAACACCCATTCTATGATGCTGAACAGTTGATGGATGATGATGCCTTCTGCATCATGCTTCTGTAATGCCTTTCATTGCAAACATTAGTTCGTACTTTAAATGCTGAGGGGCAGGGGCTGTCTTCTTTTTTTTTTTATGTGAGGATGATGTCTAGCACAATGGAGCCCCCACTGGTCTCTTGGCATTGCCACAATGTTCATCAGACTACTCTAATCTCCTGACATCCCATTCTAGGGATGAGTAAAAAGAATGTAGAGCACGACTCTTGCAAGTCACATAGAAAACCAGAGCAGAACCAGGTAAAGAACTCAGGAGTGCTGACTTTCAGCATCTGGGTCTAACCACTAAACAGGTCTCCCTTCTTCATTTATTATTGACCTGGGCCGGATTGAGTACTAACCGAGAGAAATACAGAAACAAATGTATAGGAGTAGATTGGTCTGAACAGACTCAGGGGGGCTGTGATCTTAGTCTCTTCCATAAGCACTAGCCAGCCTTTCAGGTGATTGCTGTGGGAAAGACGTTTTGATGGAACTAAGTGGTGTGGTTGGTTTTTTATTTTTGTTTTACTTTCCATCCATCTTCCTGATTCATTTAGTTGATGGTATGAGAAAGGAACCAAGATCTGTCGTCAGAATGAAGCAGCTTTGGGAAAAGTCACATCTCCAGGCTATACTGAGTGTTTGGGCAGTCCTGTAATCTTCCTCCTTTTTCCTGACAAAATATATTAATTGGAAGGCAACATCAGTCAGTGCTTATTGAATTTGACAGACGTGGGACTATGCTAATTCATGAAGCTGCTCTGGCTGTATGTGTGCATTCTGTCTTTCTCCCCCGCCCCCCTTTTTTTTAAGGGGCCAAGATGGCTGGCAGGCAGCTATTTCTGAGAGAGAAATCAGACTGACAAATATCAGGAAAAGCTGACTTGCAAATCAAGGGCTTTAATATAGGCAAGTTCTATGCAAAATTAGTCCACTTCTCAGGAAAATGTCCATGCTCTAGCTGCCTAGTCAGTCAAGTTGAGAGAAGTGTGTTGGCCAACAGCCAAATGACTCTCACAGGGGAGCAAATGTAAATCAGAACTAGAAACAAATGTTCCTCTCTCTTGCTCTTAACAGCGAGCCTGATCCCAAGCCCGCTGAGGTCAATGGAAGGATTCCTATTGACTTAAGAAAGCTTTGCACTGGGCCTGAATTTCTTACGATTGAAACTTGATTTTGGCTGTGAAATTGCAGGGAGCTAATTTGTTGAACACGCTGAATGCTGCTGAGTCAATGTGTGCCCCAAAGAAGAACTCTGTCTCAGCAGTTTCCCATGTGAATGGCTTTCCCTGGCACTGTACCTGTGGCCATGTCTTGAGGATGAGCTATCAGCTTTCCAGCTCTTGGGATTTCATCTTGTTCCACAAGAAAATGGGGTTGATGATGATGGTGATATTCCCTTCCCCAATGATCAGAAGATACAATTATTGTGTGTGTGGCTTTAACCTCCTCCCATCATAACCCATGGGATTTGGCCTGTTTACTACTTGTGAGGCTTAACTTTAAGTAGTAATAATACTTGGCTCTTATATTGCACTTTGCATCGGTGGATCTCAAAGTGCTTCTTAGTCTGTAATGTATGGGAGGCAGGGAAAGAGTATTAGCCCCATTTTGTAGAAGGGTCACACACAAGCTAAATGGCTTGTCCAAAGTCACATGGAAGACTTGTGGGAGAATAAGGAATTGGACCCAGGGCCTGCAATGTCTTAAGTTAGGGCCCTAACCACTGGCCTATCTTGCCTCTCATGAAAGAAGTCTCTGACTTGGGTTGCATCTCTTGTATATTTTTTTCATAAGGCTCCCACTATTTGAATTTTTTTTTCCCTTCAAGACCCAGTTTCTGGAGTCATGTGACTGCATGAGTCTAGGGTTGGGGGTGGACGAGTTTAAGTAAATTTCTACAACGAGGAGGGCTAGAGGCAGGCTTGACAATGTGACCCCAGTGCCTTCTAAAGGCTCAGAAACCAGACAAATAAAAGGAACACAATTTATAATCTCTTAAACATCTCATGATATTAAAGCCAATCTTATGACATCTGAGGGCTTGACCCATGATTTTTTTTTTTGAGGGATTTGAGGGGGAGAGGGGAAATAGTGCTGCATATTTGTCTTTGAAACCTTATTTTTTCTATTACAAGGCTTTTTTTCCCCTGCATTCTTTCTTGCAGAAAATTGTCCAGCAGCCTATTTGAACTGGTAGGATATGCTTTCTACTCTTGCTTCATGTGCATGTCTGTATAATATATACTTCTGGGTTTCTTAGTTTCCCCTCACTATTTCGGTGGCACCTACCTTCCTTCAGCACAGCCAAATGATACTGCAGCCTGACTTTGGAGGGATGTTTAAAACAAAAAATAAATCTTAACCCTCACTTTAATAGCGTTAGCCATTTAAGAAGGGATGTTGTAGACTTATGCTATCCGAAATGAAGGCGCACACTGCTCCCTAGTGAATCCTTGGGTACTGCAATGAGACAGGCTTCTGTAAGAAATACACCACACCACTTTCTTTTGTACGCTACCAGACTCAGGTCTTTAGTATCATACTGATTCGTCCAGAGATGTGAATAAATGAAAAGGTGAAGTTATCTCCCATACGCTTTCTTAGGAGGGAAATTGCCTTGCAAATAGTGGGGGGGGCAGGGGGTTGTTTTATTTCTTTGTTCTTCAGCCAGGCCTTGTCCTTGACTAGACAGTATCAGTTTAAAATAGTGGGGGGTTTAAGTGATTGCGATTGCATTTCCTGTAACGCAAGAATAGAAGATATTGCTCCTGGGGAAAGCCTCCTTCAGAGAAGACAGAAGGAAAGCTGATGCACAGAGGTTAACTTGTCATTGATTTGAATAGCGGGTAGGTAGCCTAAAGCTGCAAAACCTGCTTGTGTACTTCAGGTAAGGGGTGAGATACTGCTTGTTCTAACTAACAGCTAAATTTTCCTTGTTAGCCTCTGATTGCACCCTGTGAGTTGGGGTGTATGTGCTTGCAAAGGGCACAAGGGACTGGGGAATCTCTCTTAATGTGGATTCCCATTACAACAAAATTTGTTTCCTCGAGCCGTATTCCAAGAGGGACAAGAATTGTGTTGTCTCACTGTCAGGGTACGTCTACACTACGGGATTATTCCGATTTTACATAAACTGGTTTTGTAAAACAGATTGTATAAAGTCGAGTGCACGCAGCCACACTAAGCACATTAATTCGGCAGTGTGCATCCATGGTCTGAGGCTAGCATCGATTTCTGGAGTGTTGCACTGTGGGTAGCTATTCTGTAGCTATCCCATAGTTCCCACAGTCTCCCCCGCCCCTTGGAATTCTGGGTTGAGATCCCAGTGCCTGATGGGGCAAAAATCGTTGTCGCGGGTGGTTCTGGGTAAATGTCGTCACTCATTCCTTCCTCCGGGAAAACAATGGCAGACAATCATTTCTCGCCCTTTTTCCCTGGATTGCCCTGGCAGATGCCATAGCACAGCAACCATGGAGCCCGTTCAGCTTTTTTTTTTTTACTGTCACCGTATGTGTACTGGATGCCGCTAACAGAGACGTTACTGCAGCGCTACACAGCAGCATTCCTTTGCTTTTGCATGACAGCAGAGACGGTTATCAGTCGTTCTGTACCGTCTGCTGCTATCATGGATGCCCCTGACTGAGGTCGGCCGGGAGCGCAAAGGCAAAACTGGGAATGACTCCCTGCGTCAATCCCTCCTTTATGGTTTCTAAAAATAGTCAGTCCTGCCTAGAATATGGGGCAAGTGTACTAGAGAACCAGTGTATCAGAGAGCACAGCTGCTTCGTGTCAGATCCCGCAAAAATGATGAGCTGCATGCCATTCACGGGGGGTGCCCCTGCAACAACCCCACCCATTGCTTCCCTCCTCCCCCAACCCTCCTGGGCTACCGTTGCAATGTCCCCATCATTTGTGTCATGAAGTTATAAAGAATGCAGGAATAAGAAACAGTGACTTCTTAGTGAGATAAAATGAGGGGGAGGCAGCCTCCCGCTGCTATGACAGTCCAGGCAGGACATTAAGCGGTGCGGGGGAGAGGAGCCCAGCATCCCGCTGCTATGATAGTCCAGGCAGTACAGAATCTTTTCTTTACACAGGAAAGGGAGTGGGCTGATGGAGCTCAGCCCCCAGTTGCTATGATGAGGACGGGTACCAGCCGTTCTGTACCATCTACTGGGAATGACCAGGAATCATTCCTATTTTTACCCAGGCGCCTGAGGCCAGCCAGGAGCACTCACGGGCTGATGGTGACAACGGATACAGTCATATTGTACCGTCTGCCACCGGAAAGGGGAGAGGAGCGGATACTGGTCTTCACTGCTGCAGCATCGCGTCTACCACCAGCATTCAGTAGACATAGGGTGACATATAAAAAGTCAAGAAATGATTTTTTTTTCCCTTTTCTTTCATGTGGTAGAGGGAGGGAGTAAATTGACGAGCTATACCCTGAATCACACCAGACAATGTGTTTGAACCTACAGGCATTGGGAGCTCAGCCAATAATGCAAATACTTTTCAGAGACTGCTGTGGACTGTGGGATAGCTGGAGTCCTCAGTACCCCCTCTTTCTCTCCATGAGCGTCCATTTGATTCTTTGGCTTTCCGTTACGCTTGTCATGCAGCACTGTGTAGCCTGGAGATTTTTTTCAAACACTTTGGCATTTCGTCTTCTGTAATGGAGCTCTGATAGAACAGATTTGTCTCCCTATACAGCGATCAGATCCAGTATCTCCCGTATGGTCCATGCTGGAGCTCTTTTTGGATTTGGGACTGGATTGCCACCCGTGCTGATCAGAGCTCCACGCTGGGCAAACAGGAAATGTAATTCAAAAGTTTGCGGGGATTTTCCTGTTTTACCTGGCCATTGCATCCGAGTTCAGATTGCTGTCCAGAGTGGTCACAGTGGTGCACTGTGGGATACCGCCCGGAGGCCAATACCGTCGATTTGCAGCCACACTAATCCTAATCCAATATGATAATACCGATTTTAGCACTACTCCTCTCTTGGGGAGGAGTACAGAAACCGATTTAAAGAGCCGTTTATATCGATATAAAGGGCCTCATAGTGTGGACGGGTGCGCCATTAAATCGGTTTAACGCTGCTAAAATCGGTTTAAATGCATAGTGTAGACCAGGCCTCAGTGAAGTGCCTAGTGCTAGGCAAACCAGGGAGCCCAGCATTCAACTTCTGCACTTCAGAGCTGTGAATATGAGACTTCCCTAGAAGAACTAGGGAAGTATCCTCCCCTGGGAGCTTTCCATATCAGGCACTTGGGCTTAATCTGCATGCCAGAATAAAAGCTCTTTAGCTATGTGAGGCTGAATAAGTGGTGATGACTCTTGGTCACCTTTCTGGGGAATTCTAAGTGAATCAGAGAGAGGGAAAATGCCACAACCTTCCATTTGGGGTGGAACTCAAACCAAGTGGGTTGGTGGCATGAGCCTTCTAACACAACACTGCTGAAAACCAAGAGCTCAGGAACCATCCCTTGTCTGACCTGCGAACAGAAATGGGTTGGGGACGAATAAAGCCTTCTCTTGTGCAACAGTGGCATCTCCAACCTGGAACGGAGCTGTGCATAAGATTCTGCAGCCAGCTTTGCTGCTGGAGAGAAGGCACTAGCAGGGCAAAATCCTTACTCTCTACCCCGCCAATCTTCTCACACCTGTGGAAATGTATTAATGGTCATGGGCAACTTTCTTTTTTTTTTTTTTTTTTTCCTTCTACAGCAGGGTGATTAGACCAATAACATTTCCCAGCCTGGTCAATAGGTTGCTATCTGGTGCAGAATAGAGCATAGCTGATCTTCATAATCCAGTTTGGAACAAAAAGGTCATCCTTCAGCTGCGATTCTCTTGTTCAAGGATTTCTGATAGGTCAGGGAGTTCAGACAATAGCCCGGTGTCTGCCTAGGGTTTGGATTGCTTCCTGTCTCTCCAGTTCAGTGACAGTGATTTTACTGAGCCCTTTAAGGCCTACTGTATCACAAGAGGGCAGAGTTGTCATACAGCTTCCAAATTCCCTAATCCCATGGACCTGCCAGATGTTAATTGGAGCAGGCCTCGTCCATGGCATTGATCACAGCAGGACCAGCGTGCTGTTGACAGAAATGTGGTTCTCTATTTTTGACTGGCCCTCAGCGCTGATGTCATCAGTGGGTAAAAAAAGTTTGACCAAAGAATGTTCTCAATAACTTTGAAAGGTCAGCTATGTATTCATGCAATTCTCCTGGGTGTTTGGCTATAGGGAAATTGCAAGCAGCATTCTATTAATATTGATGTTGGACTTGAAAATATAAATTGGTACCTAATTAACATCTGAACGATGACTTGAATGGCACTGTTAATATTATGCATTGGTAGGCTCACCATAATGTCTGTCCTTGACCACATGAGTGTGATAGATAAAACCGACTGTCTGTACTTCTATTTAAAATAGCAGAGGTGCCATACCTAATTAACATTTCTCATTAGCAGATGCCTGTTGGATTAGCAGCAATAGGACATTTTGAACAGTTTCTTGTCTAAGAATATATCATGTGACCTACTGCGTACAAAGAGCTGAGTGAAACTTTCACGAATGTTGTGTGTACCTTGGTCATTACTACTTGTTGGTAAATGAAACAGCTAACGTGGCAGTTAAGTTTTTTATATTTTAATATGACTTTGGGGGGTTGGATGCAAGTGGGTGTGGTGTGTGGTGGTTCTTTTTGTTTGTTTTTCCCCCCAACCCTGGAGTGGGAGGACAATCCATGGACTGCCTCTCATAATAACCACACCTCCAGCTTAGATACTTTAAGAGTATTTTAAGGCTGCTGTCAGAGAAACGCAAGCACCTGAAGATTGTCTTCAGCCAAGAGACTGGGTTTTTGTCCTTACAAAAGGAAGGCAGTGTAGTCTAGTGGATAAGCCATTGGACTGGGATTCGGAAGACCTGAGTTCTGAGCCTGGCTCCTCTACTGCTGGCCCTGATATGTGGACATGGGCAAATCATCTCATTTGTTTGTTCAATTTCTCCTCACACTTGGATTTATCTACTTAGACTGCAAACTTTTGAGGAGGGGAACTATCTCAGTATGTGTCTGTACAATGTCTAACATAGTTGGGGGAACTTTGGCTCCTAAGTGCCTAAATCCCTTTTGAAAATGAGATTTTGGTTCTCTGGAGGGGGCAGTCAGGGAGCAGGGGGGGTTGGATGGCGCATATGAGTCCCGGGGTCTGTTTGGGGGGTGGATAAGGGTCAGGGGACAGGGAGGGGAAGCAGTTACAGTGGGGGGGTCTCTAGAGGGGGTGGTCAGGGGACAAGGAACTGGGGGGGTTGGATGAGTCAGGAGTTCTGGGGGGACTGCCAGGAGGTAGCGGTGTGGAGAGGGGTTGGAGCAGGCAGGGAGCGGGTGGGGGGGTTGTATGGATTCAGAGTTCTGGGGATCCTGTCAGGGGGTGGGGAGCGATTAGATAGGCATGGGAGTCCAGGGGGCCTGTCTGGGTATGGGGGTGTGGATAAGGGTTGGGGCAGTCAGGGGACAGGTAGGGGGTAGGGTCCTAGGGGGGGCAGTCTGGAGATAAGGGGCAGGGAGGCTTAGATAGGGGGTGGGGTCCCAGGAGGGGGTAGTCGGGACAAGGAGCGGGGAGGGTTGGGGGTTCTGGGGGATGCAGTCACCCAGCCCTCTGCCCTAAGCCCTGATCTCCCCCCCCCCACAGCCATCTGCCCTGAGCCCTGTACCACCCAGCCCTTTGACTCCTTGACCACCCCATGATCCCAGCCCTGACTGGCACCCCCACACATCCCCAGCCCCCCTTCCCTGACTCTTGCACCACACATATCCCCAGCCCCTCCCACATCCCATGCACCCTGCACATCCCCACCCCCATCCTGAGCACCAAAAGGGAGCCCCTGCACCCTCACTCACATTCCCACCTGCACCCCTCATACCACATGGGAGCTGCCCCGGTAAATTCCCCCACACCCAAACCTCCTGCCCCAACCCTGAGCCCGCTCCTTCATTTTAGCTCCTGGCCAGACCCTTCACCCCCAGCCCTGTGCTCGGTCCACTCCAACTTTCAGCTCAGGGCAGAGAGAGGAAGAGAATGGGCCAGAACCAGGGAGAAGGTAGGTTCCCACTGTATGTGGGCAGGGCTGGGACCCCAGACTGGCACTGGGCTGAGCGAGTCCGGCAGCTGGGATCCCGGCTGGCAGGAGCCAGAGGATGGAACCACTTAGCGGCAGTGGTCTGAGCCGCTCAGCCTGCTGCCGGTCTGGGGTCCCGGCCACCAGCCCCACACAGCCCGCTGCCGGTTTGGGGTTCTGGCTGCCAGACCTTCCCAGCTGGGGTCCCGGCTGCAGGCCCTACTCAGCCCACCGTCGGCCTAGGTGAAAGGAACCCCAGCCCAGCAGTGGGCTGAGTGGGCCGTCGGTGTAAGATCAACATTTTAATTTAATTTTAAATGAAGCTTCTTAAACATTTTGAAAACCTTGTTTATTTTACAATACAACACTAATTTAGTTATAGACTTGTAGAGAGAGACCTTCTAAAAAACATTAAAATGTATTACCGGCATGCAAAGCCTTAAATTAGAGTGAATAAATGAAGACTCGGCACAACACTTCTGAAAGGTTGCCGACCCCTGCTGTATATTTTACAACATTGCAGTAAGCCTGTAAGAGATGGCTGAAAGCAATGCCCTTAACAGCCTGATGCTGGTACAAATTTGTAAGGTCTTGACTTGGCTGATAAGACTGTGCACTGTACCTGTATTTGTCCAGCAGTGAGGCTGCAACTGAAAATCAACATCAGAGGCAGAAGCGGCATTTTGTTGGTTTTGTCTATCTTCTTTTCTGTGTTTTTTGCCTTGTTTTGCCTTCTAGGAAATGGGGATCTAGCTTTCCCACCAACAGCTTCAACTCATCTCAACTAACTTCTCTTCTCTTCTCCCCTCCCTCCCCCAGCCCAAAGAACAGTTATTGTCATCTTTAATACCAGCTAAGAGACTGTCAAACAAGACTTCTAAAGCCTCTCTCCAGCTAAAGGGCACAAGGGAAGTTAGAGAGTCTTATTTAATACTTCAGCTGTGTTTTTCCTTCTTTTCTGTGTGTTTAATAAAAGGTTAGAAGGATTTCTAATGGTGTTTTTACCATGGTACTAAGCAGGCTGTGATCTTTATGCCAAACCCCAAAATGTTAACGCTGTTTAATGTTGGACAGAGACAAAGTCATGTTCACACCATTAATGCGTTGGTCCCATATATTCCATCTAATTTAACCCAACAGCTCTTGAGTCGCCTAGACAATTTAGAAAATTTTACCCTTTATATATATTTTTGCCTATTCCTGCTGCAGATGCAATGTGAAACTTCTATAATAAAGGTTAACATGAGGCAATTGGCAGGAAGGGAGACTCATGTAACTGCAAAAGTTCTGGTATTTAGGGTGCATATCAATAATAAGTGTGCTTTAAGCCTCTCCACAAACCTTGCAATTTCATGAACACAAGAGTTAGAGAATCTACCTCATCATTTATCCATTGCTCTTGTATTCTCTAGCCCTCTGCCTGTGAGATTTGGTGACTTAGTCCTCCGCAATTGTCACAACTATGAAATCAATTGATGAATAAATCATTTAAACAGTACCTTGTCGAAGGCAAAGAGCTACGCTCATATTCTAGATCTACAATAGCTGATAGATCCTGAAGCCCTGGAGGGAGGGGAAGAGAGACAAAATGTGTTGGTGCCTTTTAGATGCTGAGCGAGGGAAGGCAAGATTGCCCCTTTGCCACGTGAGCCTGGAAACTAGGCCTCAGGTTTTTCATGTCACAAATGAAGAGACTATATTTTCTAGGATGCATGTTTTACTCACTTTCTTATTGCTGTACGTATGTACTGAACAAAGCCCTGTGATGATATAGGGGGCCATAACTGCAGGTGTGGTTCGGTTTTATTATTAAAACCCATCCTAGAGGGAACAAAAGATTTGAGGTCCCCTAAAGGCCTGCAGGGGGAGCTACACAGCAGCCATGCCCGAGTGAATGTAGCATGTTTGCAGTCCTTTGCATAACTGCATGACTTGTCCCTTTCATTGTATGATTTAGGGAGACAATTTGGTAACCACAGACACAGCAGTTCAGTTAATCAGAGAAATGAGGGCAACTGTCTTGAGGGGCAAAAAGTGTGTTCAGCTGTGCTAGCACAATCAAGTTAGCTTAGCAACATGATTGAAAAGCCCCATCAAAGACGAAGGTTAACATGTCTGAAGCTGTTTTAGCCTAAACTTCCCCCTAGACTGCAACAGCAACCTCAATACAGAATATTCTTATGTCTTCATTACAGCAGAATTCTGTTTCTTCTATACCATGGGTCTTACTGAAATTACTTGTGACACTAGTGCTTTGTCCATCCAGCAATAAATAAATGTTAAAGGGGATCAATCCTGCATCAGTGTCACAGGGTGACTGGCCCCCTGGAGGGAGATGAGCCTCTATCCATCTGTGACAAGCTAACTCATCTCCTCAGGTGTCAAGTCTGTGTACCAGATATGGACTGGACACAGAGCTTGCTTATACACACCAGATGTGTTCATGGTAAGATCCTTTAATGCTCTACCAGGTATGGCTGAGGTTCATTTTAGATAAGTGACTGAAGAGTATAATACAACATAGTGTTGTATGACGTCTCTCCCTTTAAGTTCTACATTCCTAGGATTTAAACTATCTCACGGTCTTTGAAGTTCAGTCTGTTAAATGTCTCTGGCTCATACTGGCTTTCTAATTACATGACCCGAATGTGTAACAACTTGGTCATCAAGCTGTACTTTAGTTACAATGACTGGCTGTGGTCGGTTTGGAATCCTTGAGGAGTCGTCGTTGTCTTGTTCTGAATCTGCCATCTGTAGAGTTTGCTCTTTGTTTTCTGAGGAACAAACCATAGATGTTGGTGGCTTCTGTTGAACTCTCTATCAGTCTTGATCGCATATGATATGGGCACTGAATTCTTTTTATTTTATTTTTTTTTCACAACAGCTGGAGTTGTCCATCCCTTTTCTCCATCAAATTTGAGATGAAGGTGGTCACCAGGTTCTAGACCTGGCAGCTCTCTGGGTGACGTCTATTGTAAAAGTGCTCCTATGCACTTTTAGCCTTTTTTATTTTATTTGACTACTCTCTGCATGTCTGGCTATTTTGGAAATAGATCCCTTTCCAAAGTTGGAACAATAGTTCTGAGTTGTCTTCCCATCAGGAGTTCTGCTGGGCTATATCGCTGTTGATGTGTAACTCAGAGCACAGAATACCCTACAGAAGGCAGATCTATTCTTGGCTGTCTGGACAGCTCTCTCAACCTCTCCATTCACTTGTGGGTAATGTGGGCTGCTAGTAATATGAACAAAATCATATTTCATTTGGAATGACTTAAAGTCTGCTGCAATTAATTGTGGTCCATAGTCACTCCGTTCTGGAATACCAAAAAGTACACTTCACTTTTTGATAACACTGTGCTATATTTCGTTTGGAATGACTTAAAGTCTGCTGCAATGAATTGTGGTCCATAGTCAGTCCGTTCTGGAATACCAAAAAGTGCACTTCACTTTTTGATAACACTGTGCTATGTTATGTCTTTCAAGTACATTATTTCTATATACGTGGAAAAATTGTCCATGATGACCAGGTAATGATATCTGAATTTGTATAAATTTGCAGCTAGTCTCTTCCCAAGCCTGTCTGGTAAAGGTGAAGGTAAAGGTATTTTGTGTTGATCTGTTAGTTCTGCATTGTTCACATGCAAATATATTATTCTTTGTGTCCTTGCTGATTTCTGGCCACCATGCTGACTTGCTGGCCTATTCATGGCATTTAATTAGCACTTGACATCCTTCATGGATGAGGTTTGATTTCTTCTTTTATGTCATTTGGAATTACAATGCATGAGTCCATTTGACTCGAATTGTCCATGCACCACAAGTAGTCTTTTGTCACTTTCTTAGTATCCTTTATGTACTTGAGCCAGCCATCCCTTAGAACTTCCTGAAGTTGTGTGTCTGTGGAGGGGGAGGCTAATGCTGATCTGTATGAGTCCACAGCATAGGGTGGCCAGACATCCCAATAAAATCAGGACCATCCTGATATTCATCATTTGTCCTGCATCCTGATGGATGTATGGTCAGGATGCCATTTGTCCTGATATTCTGGCTCGGGGCTGCTTTTTGCTTTTGGTGGCACTCCAGACCTGCCCACCCTATGTGTTCAGATATTTTGTTCATGTAATCACTCTACTACAGCATCCACGTACCCTCTTTGTCACCTTATAAATCACAGGTAGTTGAGTGCAATGCTGGGCTCTGTGCAGGGCCATCCCTAGCTATTTTGGGGCTCTACACTGCCCCCCATGGGGGGGGCAGGCTCCAGGCCTCTGCGGGGTGGTGGTGCTAATTTGGGATGCAAGGGGAACCACCTCCCAGCACTCGCCAGCGACGCGGCTGGGGCCAGGTCACTTCACTCCCGCTGTCGGTGAGTGCAGCGCCCCAGCCATGCTGCAGAGCTCACGGGAGTGGGGGCAGAGCAGGGGCCGCTGCTCTATGCAGCTGTGTACTTTGCATATGCATAAGGATGGCCCTGGCTCTGTGACAGTATCTGCAACTACTGGATTTTTCCCAGAACATATTTAGCAACTGGGTTGAATCACATTACTCTTAGCAATAGACATAGGCATCTCAGTGGTGTTTCATCCAGATATTTCCCATTGATGAGGGTTACAAGCAGGGGCAGCTCTAGACATTTCGCCACTTCAAGCACGGTGGCATGCCGCGGGGGGCGCTCTGCCGCTCGCCGGTCCCGCTGCTCCGGTGGACCTCCTGCAGGGGTGCCTGAGGAGGGTCCACTGGTCCCACGGCTCCACTGAAGCCGCGGCTCCGGTGGACCTCCCGCAGGCGTGCCTGAGGAGAGTCCACTGGAGCCGCCTGCCACCCTCCCGGCAACCGGCAGAGCGTCCCTCACGGCATGCTGCCCCAAGCACGCGCTTGGCGTGCTGGGGCCTGGAGCTGCCCCTGGCTACAAGCATCTTATGGTCAGTGTAAATGAATCCAGTCCACACAGATATCTGTAAAAATTCTCACATGCCCACACGTTTGGCAGGCACACTCTTTAAAATCTATCCATATTCTTTCTCAGCTTCTGTAAGTGCTAGAGAGTAAAATGCAACTGCCCTTCACTCGGAGCCATGTTGTTGCAACACTACACCACTTAAGCCACAGCTGCTTGCATCTGCACTGACCTCCCCCTGCCCCCTATTGTGGGTTTGTGCACATTGTAGTACTTGAGAACTGGAGCTGTTGAGGGTTTTGTTGTGCTTTCCCATTGGGGGGAGAGACATCAAAATATCGTCCATGAAAACTACAACTCCAATGGTGTTCATTAGCAGTTTTGCCATCTTCTTTTTTGGAAAATTTCAGGTGCACTGTTAATCCCATAGGGTAATCTTTGAAAGCAAAATCTCTCAAAGGGTGTGATAAAGGTAGTCCATTAACACTTTCTTTGGCTAAAGGAATTTACCAGAATCCATTCAAGGCATCCAACTTGAAGAACTCTATAGCTCCTTTTATCTTGAGGCGGAAGTCAGCCAGTATCAAATCTGTATTTTTCCATGTTGTTTTTTTTTTTATAACTGGTGCCACTGGGCACACCATGCTGTTGGCTCAGAGTTTTCTCAATTATAGCAGTTCACTCCATTCTCTTTCCTCCATAAAATAACTGAGCTAATGTGATAGGAATCCTGTGAGAGAGATGTACACTGTACGGTTCAGTATTGTTTCTTAAAGTTATTTGTACCAGGTCTCCTTTCAAAAGTCCAAAATCGCCAAATATTTTGAGTGCTTTCACCTTTCTCAGTCATTAGCGCCATCATGGCTACCATGGTGCAGCTGAGAAGGCTGTTGGCCTGTAGTTCTTTGGTCACATACTCTCTGAATGCATAGCTTTTCTCTATGTAAGTTGTTTCTTTGGTGAACTGGCCCATGCAAATCAGAATATCACCAGGGCTAATCAAAGTTGTCAGGTGACTTTAGCTCTGGGAGAGGTTGAAGGTGATTGTAAATCCTTTCTGAGATGACCGACATCAGCTCCTCACAGTATTAGTCAATAGTCTTACCATGAATATTCAACTTTGCTATCCAAACAGGCCCTGTCATCACAAATGGTAGATCCCAGAAACTATTGCTCTTGATTGTCTGTAATATGAATCAACATCCTGACTGCTTTGGTGCAGCAAACAGCTGCAAAATGTCCATATTTCATACATTTATTACACCACATGCCTTTGGCTGGACATGCATCATCTCTTGGGATATGACTTTTCCATGCCTTGTGCATAGAGGCTGGAATTTGTCTGGGAGTTCTCTCTGCTTGCCTCAGGGGTTTTATGAAAATGACTTTTTAACACTTTGGTGTATCTAGCTTCTGAGCTGGTTTTAGGTTTTTCAAGTTGATCCTGTCTTTTTTGTTCTGTTTTTACTAATTCTGACTGCTTTGTTAGCTGTATAGCTCTCAGGAATGAGGGACCGCAACAGAGCAAGTCTCCAGGCAGCCTCATCAGTACAGCTAGCCTGCAGCAGGCTGCCTGATTAGCCGTGCTGCCTGCTTGGCTGGCTGCAGATGCCAGCACGATGGCTGCTCAGTGCTCATGCCCATGGCTGTGCTTGCTCCTATATTACCTTTTTCCTGCTGCTCCTGCTTTGCACCCAGCCTTTCCCTGCCTACTATCCTGCTTGCTGCAGTTCCTGCCCTTCAGTTTGACCCTTGGTTCTGGCTCCTGACTGCAGACTTGGGCTTGACTCTTGCTTCTGCTATCCAGTTCCTGTTTCCAGTGTGATCTTTGGCTCTGAACTACTGACACTCACTCCAACCACTAGACTAGACTGCCCTCAGCCCAGTTCACTGTCAATAGCTGTGGGTAGGGTTAAATCACTCGTCAATTGTAGCTGCCGTGAAAAGGTTTTTATCTGTTACCGGAGACAGACTGATTATTGGGCTATTTTCATGCTTGGCATTTCCAAATTCACAGTTTTCAGCCAGTGTATGCAGAGCTGTTATAAAACATTCAACACTTTCCCCTGGTTCCTGAATTCTCTGGTGAAAACATGGGATTTATGAAAGAGCATTTCTCTGGGGTATGAAGTGTCCATCAAACATAGCCAGTACCTTTTCATAGTTTTCTTTGACTGTCTTCAGTAAAGTCAAAGGATTTTGAAGAGAGACTCTGCTTGCTTCCCCATAGCATAAATTACATAAGGAACCTTTTAATATCCTCTGTTTCTTTGTAGAGTTTGTTTGCAACTTGAAATCTTGCAAAATACTGCTTCCAGTCTGTCCATTGCCCATTTGTCAAAGCTGAAGTTCTCTGGGGCATTGGAGAATGACATGTTGATGAGATCCTATAACTTTTTGGTTCCTTCCAACTGCAGCCTTTGTTGCTGTTTTTCCTTCTGTTTCTGTTCTTGGTTTACTCCTGGACTGGTCAGAGCTTGCTTATACACACCAGCTGTATTCATTGTAAGATCCTTTAATACTCTGTCAAGTATAACAGGGGTTTGTGTAAATAAGGTATTTTATACATAATGCCACTTCAACTGTATTATACTGTTCGTTCATTATCATTCCATTACACAGAGTGCAGAGAATGAAGGTTCTGTGACCAGTGGGTCAGGTGACCCGAAAGAGCTCCAAGGTGGGGGTTGGGTGATGCCTGTGGACATTGCAGGATGTACTAAGGTTCCTGCAGGACTCTGAGTCAGTGTGGGGGGAGAGATGCCAGTGAAAAGGCTTCTGGAGAAGGCCAAACTCCCAGTAAGATGTGCTGGGAGGGCAGAGAGATGGACCTCAGGAAGAAGGCTTTGTGAGTGGTCTGAGACTGGGGTGGATAAGACTTTATTTCTGAGGGTTGTTTATGTTAATAAACCAGGCCCCAAGAAAGGGGTGATGGTGTTAAAGACACTCCTTTGTGGAGTTACTGGGGAGCCTGAGAAGGGGAAACCATGGCAGGGCGCTGCAGGGTGGTGCGTGTCCAGGAGGATATGCTACACAGCAGGCATGCCCTGTTACAATCATCATGAAGGTAGGAACAGGTCACATCATGTGTCTCTTCCATCTCAAGATTCTGATCCACTTGAATATAGCACCTGCAAGAACTGCAGAGCTCTGATCTGAACTTTCCTCAAATTAAGATGGGCATGGTTTGGTCTGGGCTGATTCTGGCCCATCTCTTCTTGAAGGAGAAGATGGTAGTGACTTATATCTCCCTGACAACACAGTGATCCACATACTTGCCAAGTGCCTTCTGCCAGCAATGATCTGGCACTACACTGAACAGAATAAGTGATCAAAACTGCATCTGGTATGTCAGATTGTTTTAGAATTCCACTTACAATTAGTCCTGTAAGTGGGGATTCCCCCCCCCACACACACACACACAATGGGGAGGGATGAAAATGTGCTGTGGTCCACAAATGCAATTTGTGCAGTGTGGGTGGGGGGGTGCTAAGAGACATTGGCTTGTGGGGGGAGGTCAGCTCAGTGGTTTGAACATTGGCCTGCTAAACCCAGGGTTCTGAGTTCAATCCATGAGGGGGCCTAGTTGGGGATTTAGTTGGGGACTGTCCTGTTTTGAGCAGGGGGTTGGACTAGATGACCTCCTGAGGTCCCTTCCAACCCTGATATTCTATGTTTCTATGTATTACCTTGTTAAATTAATAATAATCCTATTATGGAGACCTTAAAGGTCACAGAGTGCCCCATTGCTGATGCACTGTAAATCCCAAACCTCAACTTGTTATATGTGAGATTTTTCCCCCCAATGAAAAGGGTTACTTTAATCCCTTCATCTATTAAATTGGCTTTGCTTTTCTTTTAAACTGAGCTGAGAGAACTCGATCTCATAACTGGATAGACCACAGCTTTCTGTGTGTCCCTGACTGAGGTGTGAGCCTACTTTTTGTTTCTACCCTTGAAACAGTACTTCTCAGACTGCTCCATACTGTTACTTGACTTTGTGTATACTAACAAATCCATTGCCACATAGGACTCGACAGTCACCACCGTGCAGTCACCACCGTGCAGTGCACTACAGACTCGACAGTCACCACCGTGCAGTGCACTACAGAGCCTCTGCACTGCATAGGAACAGCAAGGGTAGAACTCTGATCCTCCTCCAGAGACCAGGCTCCTCTAACAATGTGGGGCCTAAGATGCCAATGATTCCATCCAGGAGGGGGCAGCCTTGTTCATATACTTAACTTTAGTAATTTGGTGGCTCATATGTAATAAACAGTCATCTCTACCACTCTTGCCCAAGGAAGTGGCAGAATTAGTATTGGTGAGAGAGAATTTTTTTTTAAGGGTTAAACATGATTTCTGCACCCCACCACCCAAATATAAAAATATACGTTTAAACTGAATCTCATCATTGTTTCTTATGTGGCCAGCAGCACTCTGGCCCGAGCCATTGGATAGCATTGCACCACAGTAACTAATCTGAAAGTCACTGGGTTAAATTCCCCAGGGGTGAGTGGGCAGCACTTGCACACTATATGTACATGGCCCTGCGTGAGTTTTCCCAACCTGTCCAGCAGCCACCTGCATTAAGGCAGGAGAAGACACCTTGGGGCTGCTCCATCAATAAGCCATTCCATGCTGGCCAGGATTGTTGGAGTACATTGTGCTCTGGCTCTGCCCTGACATGCTTCAGAATGACCTCGGCTCTAAGGGGATTCTTAACCATTGCTGCTACCTTGTGTCCCCTTCTGTGCCACAGGAGCATCTCAAAGGGTCCTTATCTCTGGCTGAGCGTCTGCTCTGAAGCTCAATTATTTTTCCTGTGCAGTCTGTCAGTTTGCAATGAACACTTAGGTACATGACACCAAAACAAAGGAGCTGCTTAGGCTGCTCCTGCTGCTGGAGCCCCTTCCCTTAGCAGAGTGCCTAAAAACTAGTGTAGATCTCAGATGAGATCTCCCAGTTCAAAAGCTGAATACAACATGCACAGTGCATTTAGGCTTCTTTTAAATTAGAAATGTTGGTTGGTAGGTAAATCCTTCGAGCCCTTACAGGAAACTTGAAAAACCATCTAGGCACTCCTTACCCTCTTCTGCCCCTCCATAAAAAAGTCGCTGCATTATTTCTTTTGTTTTTCATTTCTCCAACTTTTAGCTTTAGGCCATGGGTTGGGTTTTTTTCTTTTGTTTGTTTTTTAATGATGGTTCAGTGCAATTATTACTGGGGCTTATGAGGGCCAATACTGTTAATGTAGGATGTACGCTTCATACCAGTGTGGGGTGGGGCTCCAATGAGGGGAACAGATCAAATTCCCAAAAGTTGCCAAAGGGTTTTTATCTCACTGGTGACGAGATGTTTTATGTTTGTGCACCTGTATGTGCAAAAAAAAAAAAAAAAAAAGAAAGAATGTTTATCTCAAGGTTTCCTAATTTTTATTTTTGGATTGTTTTACCAGTTTTTGGCATTTGGTAACATTTGTTTCATGTGTTTTCTTCTCCTTCCAGGACTCTAGTTGGATTTTAAATGCAAAAGGTCCTGTTATAAATCTCTTGGGTTTTGGTAGTGCAAACAAAGTTGCTGATGGATCCTCAGAAATCCTAAAGCAAGCTGGACCCTATAAACTCAATGGGAACTGTAGGTGCTTGGTGCCTCTGGAAAAACAGGCCACAACTGTTTTGTGTTTTAGGGGGGGCTGAGGGAGAGGAGATTTTTGTCTAGGTGATGGGGTATGGAAATTATTTCTCTTCAATAGGTATTTTGTCTCTTCTTTGTGTCTGACAAGTTCACACAAGCTTTGTGTGTTCAGATGAAAGGGGCCAGATAATATAAGGCTCTTTCATTTTCTGAGGAGAAATGCCTGAAATACGAGTTTAACTTTTTTTAAAAAAAAAATATTTATTTATTTTTTAAAGATGGTTTGTCTTTAACCAGCTAACCTGATTCTCAAGTGGTTCTCTGTGGGAGAACTACTCGTCCCTTTGACTATCTTTAGGGAAGGTGTCTGCTCTGCTTCCTGGTGACTCCTTGCTGCCATTCCCAGAATTCATACTAGTTAAGGAGACCTTAATTCTAGAACAGCAGCTTGAAACAATAGATCAAGGTTAGAGGAAGATCTGAGGGTCACCTCTAAACCTGTGTGGGGCTTGCCCACTTGAAAGTCTTGCAAGGTTGTCCTGATCAGTTGAATTTCATCTCTTTCTCTCTCACACACACATCTACACACACACACACTCTCTCTCTCTCTCTCTGATGCTTTTCTGGTTTGTCCTGGTAGTTGCAGTGTGGCTCCTTGGAGCATGTAGAAAGGTCAAAGCCTTCGCTTTGCTGTCCTCATATACTCGCTCCTCTGTAATGAAACTGAATTGTTTCCTAAATTTAGCTGAATAAGAAATGTGGGTGTTTTCTCTCCCCCTTTGCCTTTTTTTCTCAGAGGGGTCCAGAAAGAGCTGCAGAGTGATCGTAAATGGCAGCACGATGGGAACCCAGTAGAAAACGACTCTGCAATTAGTAAATCTCTCCTATTGTGACAGCTCTATTATTAAACTGTCATAAATGTGAGGCTATTAATCTGCTCTCGCCTCAATCCACACATTTGTCTCTCCTTGCCCACTCCTGATTTTAACATATAAACTGCTTGTGCACCACACTCCCACGGGGGGTGGGGGGGAAATGTAGAGGGGGATCTTTTCAGAAGCTGGAAACACTAATACAAGGGCAATGGGGGAGCCCTCAGGAGCTGTCAAAACCTGCTCGCTTTGAGGTTTTCACTAGCTCTTTAAAACTGGAGGAAGCACAGTGCAGGTGCCTGACGTCTGAAAGCCAAATCAAGCTTTGCCCTTGAGGAGGCTGTTTGGAGGAGGACAACGTGATAACAGATTGGTGGTCTTGTTGCCTTAAGCTGAGGCTGAATGGGGAAAATGTGAGTCCCAGACAAAGCTCGGTGAGTCTAGCAGCCTGACTTCTGTTGGCTTAATGCCAAGAGCTCTCATCCTCCTCAAGCCCAGGACTCCAAATGCAGGTGGTGCTAACTGAGCTGGAGTGGGAGCATGTAGACTCACATCCAGGAATGAAAATAAAGCACCTATTTCACCCCATGAAGCCCCTCTGAAGTACCGATGTGTACTAGGAGCTGGCAGTCCTGAGTCAGATGGGCTAATTCCACCTGTGTTAGCAGAATGTTGCGCATGGCCCAAGGGAAGGAAAAGCATGAGACATGAAGGGTATGGAGGTGTCAGGAGGAACAAGAATTTAAAAAGCATCTCTCTGTTAGAGGGAAGCTTCCTAATATAGGTCAGGTATTTGGCTGGTATCTTGTAGCAGGGATCGCAGGTGTTACTATACTCAATACTAATCCCCCCTGCTATCCTAGAAAAGGCAATGTATCTATTTAGGCATTTTCATTATGCTCATTACAATGGTAGGTGAGTGGGGATTGTGGGGAAATTCTCCAGCCTGTTACTGTGTTCTGCAGACTAGATGATCACAATGGTCCTTTTTGGCTTTAAAAATCTCTGAATTACACTGAGTTAGTGAGTCTGCTGCCTCTGGCTTAAAATCACAATTTGTGCACTTCAAAACTTCGCAACAGTAAGGTCCTGAGAAGTATCATGATGTTTGTTTGAAGGCCTCTCTGGTGCTCTTTTGGTTCAGGAAATCCGGTTGTAAGTAAGGTGACCTGCAGATATTTTTAGGACTTGCTGACTTTGTCCAGCAAACCATCATAAGATGAGCTTTTCCTCATAGTATTCTTGCATTTCTGCCTCTGGACTTGGATGGGGGAAAAAAAGAAAATTAGAGGCATGTATAAGTCAAAGACCAAAACTGTTAATGAAATTCTTTCTAAACATTCAGATCCAGATTCAGATCCTTTTTTTCCCAAATCCATTTGCTCAATTCCTTGCTCACATTTGAAATTCTTCAAAATATTTTTTTTCTTTTTTTTACTGGCAAAACAGTCGAGCTGCTTAATTTTTCTTGTTTTGAGGCTGAAAATGTTATCTGAGAAGCAACACCCTCTATGCATGCTTGATCTCCTTTGACTAGGTACAAATGGGCCTGAATCAAAACTCCAGCTATTAATCTTAGAAAAGTTTTGGAGTGGTGTGCTTTTTTGTTTTTTGTTTTGTCTTGTCTTGTCTGGATCCAGTTCAAACACAGCAATTCAGCCCATCTCTACTTTTAACTTTTCTGAACCTCCCTGATTGTAGAGAGTCTGCCTCATGAATCTTAAACAGAATAGTAGATAAGAGAATTGGAACATGCTGGCCATACCAATGTTGCATTCTGATCTGTGAAAAGAGTTGGAGAAACAGGTAATGTGGAAAAATTAGTGAGTAAGATGGAACACATATACACAGTCTATTACTGATGGCCAACCTCTTAAGCCATGGCTGAGTTCATCTTTCCTAGTTTACAGAGAAATTTCAGTGAGTGTGTGAAACCTACTGATCCGTGTGTGTTACGTCTCCCTCTGTGCCCTATCCATAGATGATACGAGTGTAGAGACTCATGCTATTAGCTCTGGAGGTCGCTGGTTCAATCCCTAATATCAGTTAAGATAGTAATCATCACAAGACCTCAGCCTCATGCAGGGAGAGACTTCTACCTTAAGGAAGGAACTCACTTTGGTACCTAATGGTATATTTATTGCTTCCATGTGAATTTATGGGTGTGATGACATTTGTCCATAATTGAGGTGATCAAAGACCATTCATGTAATGGTTATGTGCAACAATGGCCTGCAAGATATCCACACTGGCAACAAGATGTGCCTGACCTTTTGTCTTAATCTTCTGGTAGCAAGAAGAAACACTTCCTGGAGAATTTGTTTAGATTCCTTAATGGAACGAGGTTATTTTTGTGCTTCTCTGCTCAATAAACTAATATAGCCACTATGATCCTTCATTTCAGTTTGTGATATTGAAGCCGATGACGACCTGTAGACATTTGTTGCCTCAGGCAGCTAAGGGCCTCTAAAGCATTGCATGAGCAAGACACAGCTTACCACTAGTTTTAAATGGCAATTATCTGCACGTGTCTTTGTTTCATTGGGGGCAGAGACATGTTACCTCAACTCCTGACATGGAGTAACAAGCCCTTGTGACATTGCAATCTATGATTTTAAAAAAAAAAAATTGCTGAGTGAATATAATGTAACTGGAATATGCTTCATGCAAAAGGTCTCTTGTAAGATATCATTACAAAGCATATTATCTACTGAATGTGATCAGCCCATTTGTATAAATGTATCACTCTTGTATCTGAAACTAGAAATATGAAATATAACTCTGAGGGCCTATTGTAATTATGCAAAGTGTGGGCCATTAATGGTGGTTTGGAATCTTGATGACTCCCATTAACCAGGACCATTGTCTGCAGATGAGTGTGTTTTTACCTGTAAGTCCTCCTGTATACCTATATGCTGGCAAGTGGGCAATGGAAACCCAGAGAGGGACAAAGGATTCCCGCCTTAAGCAAAAGAGATGTAAAGGGATGGAACAGAACAAAGAGGAGAGAGGAGCCATCGTGAAGAATCCTCTAGATACCACCTGAGCTGTACCAGGGGGTAAGAATTGTGCTGAGGCCTGGAAGGTGTCCAGTCTGAGGAAAAAACGTACTGAAGCATCTCTAAGGGTGAGATTATCTATATTCAGTTTGATTAGACATAGATTTGTGCATTTTATTTTATTTTGCTTGGTGACTGACTTTGTTCTGTCTGTTACTACTTTCTGTATTTAATAAAATCACTTTTTACTTATTAATTGACCCAGAGTATGTATTAATAACTGGGGGAGCAAACAGCTGTACATCTCTCTCTCTCTCTCTGTTATAGAGGGCAAACAATTGGAGTTTACCCTGCACAAGCTTTATCCAGGGCAAAATGGATTTATTTGGGTTTAGACCCCACTGGGAGTTGGGCATCTGAGTGTTAAAGACCACTTCTGTGAGCTGCTTTCAGGTAAACCTGCAGCTTTGGGGCAAGTAATTGAGACCCTGGTTCTGTGTTGGAGCAGACAGGAGTGTCTGGCTCAGCAAGACAGGATGCTGGACTCCTGAAAAAACACCCCCCTGAGTGCAGCAAGTTACAGCGCTGTAAAACGCTAGTGTAAACAGTGCCCCAGCGCTGTGAGTGCGGCGCCCAGCTCTGTAAGCTAATCCCCCTCGGGGAGGTGGAGTACGTGCAGCGCTGGGAGAGCTCTCTCTCCCAGCACTGGCGCCATGACCACAGTCGCACTTCAAAGCACTGCCATGGGACGTGGCAGCGCTGTACAGCTGCAAGTGTAGCCATACCCTGAGCTGTCAGGGGAAGCAGGGGTAGAAGTAGTCTTGGCACATCAGGTGGCAGCTCCCAAGGGGGATTCTGGGATCCAACCTGTCACAGCCCTGTTTGCTGCTAGCCACTCCTTTTAGATTTTGACCATGCCATGCTCAGTGGAGAAACCATTTTGCACAAACACTGTCATTTCCCTTCCTGCATATTAAAGTCTTCAGCAGAGCTACAGAATGGAAACTTTATGGTCACATCAGCGATAATGACTTTGACACTCAGGGGGATTTTCAGGGAATTCTAAGTGGATATTTAGACACTATGCAAGCAAAGCTGTCCTGTTTTAATGTTCTTATGCAGCTTTATCCTTTTTCAAAGTGTTTACCCACTTCTTGGGCTAGAGGGCAGCTAAGTATGTAGGTGCTGTCTGGACTAGATGTTTCCAAAAGCTTAGGTAGCCAAGAAGATTTGATAAATATTATTTTTTTAAGCTTCAAATCTGACCAAGTTTATGCAAAGCAATCACTATCCTACTCCTTGGCTGAGTTAACAGGCAACCCTCTGATCTATAGACCAGGGAATGAACATGATCAAAAAGCTCTCTGGTGGGTGGAGAATCTGAGACAGAGGAGGAGTGTCAGGTGGGGGAGGGAAAAACTATCCAGATAAATCACTGAGATTGTTCCAAAGCACCAAGGTAGCATCACCACCACCACCCACTTCAACTACTTACCAAGGCTGGGCTGGCATAAATCATCTGTGCTGTGTAAACACTTAGATTACATTTGCATTGTGTTGCTATGGTAACTGAACTGGAAGCCTTGGATAAACACACACAAGCCATCTTGCTGCTTTGAGAATGCCTCCAAGCTGGGGGTGGGGGAATCTGGTCAAGGAAATGTGTTTTGTTTTTCCCTAACTTTTGTGAATTGCACAGGGTTTTTGGGTTCCTAACATTGTAAACAGAAGGGTTTGTCCTGAGGACACCAAGGTCTTTAAAAGCAAAATAAAGAAAAGCATCTAGCTAGTGCAACCACAACTGTACCAATGCAGCTGCACTGCTGTAAGATCTCCTCCCATGTAGCTGCTCTATGCTGACAGGAGAGAGCTCTCCCACTGACATCCTGCTGTCTGTTAGTGTAACTCAGGGGCAGCTCCAAGCACCAGCGCACCACGCGTGTGCCTGGGGTGGCAAGCTGCAGGGAGGTGCCTGCTGGTGCCGTGAGGGCGGCAGTCAGGCAGCCTTCACTGGCTTGCCTGTGGGAGGTCCACCGGTCCCACGGCTTTGGCGGCAATTCAGCGGTGAGTATGTCGAAGGTGCGGGACCAGCAGACCTCCCACAGGCAAGCTGCCGAAAGCCATCAGACTGCCGTGCTTGGGGCGGCAAAATACATAGAGCCGCCGCTGGTATAACTTCTTTTCTTTCACACCCTTGAGCGACATAAGTTACACCAACAAAAGTGCTAGTGTAGACCTAGTCTGACTCTCCTGCAGTAAGGAAGAAGCCAGTGCTATGCACACTGCCCTTCAATGAGCTAGGACAGTGGTTCTCAATCAGGGGTGTGTGTATCCCTGGCAGGACACAGAGGTCTTCTACTCATCTCGATATTTGCCTAATTTTGCAACAAGCTACATTAAAAAGCCCTAGCAAAATCCATACAAACTACAATGTCATACGGATGATAACCTGTTTATACTGCTCGGTATCTTATATGCTGAAATGTAAGTGCAATATTATATGGGTAAAAATGAGAAAATCAGCCATAGTGTGGCCGTGACGCTCCTGTATTTTTATGTCTAATTTTGTAAGTAAGTAGTTTTTAAGTGAGGTGTAACTTGGGCTTATGCAAGACAAATCAGGCTCCTTGAAAGGGGTACAATAGTCTGGAAAAGTTGAGAGCCACTGAGCTAGGGTACTTAGTATCTATTTTGCTCTTAATGATGAAGAAATCCTTTTGATCTGGCCTATTTCATCTTGGATTATGTTCTTTCTCTTGCTCGTCTGTAAAAACCTGCCAAAGAAACTCCCTGTTTAGACAAGAGAGTGAAGCTAGAGAACCCACCTTGCGCTCTGGAGAGATACAAGCCCCTTTCAGAGCCCTAAGCTGTTTGCTCTCCTTTGACATGATTGTTTATTGCAGGATCATGTGTGGCTGGCTCCTTCTGCCCACCAACCCCTGGGTGCTGTGTGTGATCATCTTTCTCCCTCCCAGGGCCAGCTCCAGCTTTTTTGCCATCCCAAGCAGCAAACGGGGTCGGGGGGAAGCTGTAATCAGCAGCACTTTGGTAGCTGCTCTAACTTCATTCTTCAGCAGCAATTCTGCGGCTGGTCCTTTCCTCCAAGTACGACTGAGCGACCCGCTGCTGAATTGCCGATGAAGACCCGGATGTTCCGCCCTTTTCCATTGGTTTCCCTAAGCACCTGCTTCTTGTGCTGGTGCCTGGAGCCGGCCCTGCTTCCTCACCTCCCCGCCACTGCCACCCCATGCACACTTTGAAGCATCAGGAAGGAGGAGTGATGCCACAATCAGAATTCTGTCTTGTGATGAGTGACCCTTAGCAAGTTCTTGGCATTTGTTTCAAATACACGTTGAAAATATTGGCTCCTTCTCAGAACTTCAGGATTCTGCAAACCATGAAAGCTTGTTTCCAGTGGGGTTTCTTCCCCTGGAGATTTCCAGCTGAGAAAAGTGGCATGTTGATCTGTAGTCATGTGTTTAAGAAGAGGGTAAGGGAATATCTGAGATCCTTGCAGGTGTGATTCCTAAAAGGAGTGAAGGTTTGGGGTCATGATTCTTCCTTCAAAACTAGTTTGGCCACCCCTAAATTTTACTCCTTTGGACCAACTTCTAGAATTTGTATGGTGTTCATTTCTTTGAACACTGCAAATATTTCATCAAAAGACCATTTTTCATTGAGGGGGGGAAGTTTTGTTGATAGAAAATTTCAACCCATTCACAGAAACTCCTCTGACATGATGCCAGGAATACATTACAACGGACGGGTGTTTCTCCCTGAGGTACTCTAGAAGCTATGAAGGTGGGTTTTTAAGCAGCCTTAATCCATATGCAATTTAAATATCAACACTGATTTGCAAAAGAACTATTGCTCCCAAAAAGAAACCCTTGCAGACCTAAGAGAAAAATGCGAGTATATCCAAATAAATGAGCCACTAATTTCAATTGAAAATTATGGGGAAAATATACTGTAATTTCTACAGACAATTACACCTGCTTCTCCATCTGTTTGGCGCACAACCCTTTCCAGAAGAGTGTGCTAATAATGTTAATGTGCACATGAAATCTTGTAAGGAAGCATTAATATTCCCCACCATGGCTTAGTGGCTGCTTGTTAGTTCAGCACATCTGTAAGCTTTGTTGGTCTTTTTTTTTTTAAATCCCCCTCAAGACACCTCCAGCCATCCCTCATCCATATACAGAGGAACCTTCAAGTTCTCCCTCCACTAAACTCTCAAACCCAGCAATTCTCACACATAGCCTGGCATGTTCACCATGTCTTGGCAACTAATGAATAGCAGAGTGTGGTCTTGTCACTGAAACTGTTGCTTGTTGAAATTGTATAGATTTGAAGCATAAATCTTAATAAACTATCCTTCTCAAAATGAACAAAATAGCATCTTTTGTGGTAATAGTATATTTTGAAGGGGCAAATATAATTTTCCCTAGTACTCTACAATGGACCTCCTGATCAGAAGTGTGGGATATTGATGGTTTGGACACAGGACTAGGTGACATCAGACCTAGGTCCTACTATTGACTCTTCCTGTGACTTAGGCAAGTCATATCTTCCTCTATTCCTCTTTTTCCCCATCTATAAAATGGGATAATGGTACTTGCCTCTCTTTTATAAAGTGCTTGGAGATCTGCATGTGAAAATGCTGTGTACCATGTCACTAGCAGCAGTTGCTGTATCCTCTGATTTTAGGACAGGGTAACAGCTTTTTCTTTAGAAGAATGGAGGGATTTGTGTGGTATACAGGATTTATCGCAAACCCTCAATTCCCTACTGTTTGTCCTACCCTGCCTCTTCTCTCCCCCTCACCCCACCCCCCGCCACCAAAGGGAGCAAAAATAGTATTTGAAAGCAAAATACAGTTATTCTGGTTAATGGTTTCACATTCTCCAATAGCACCCCACAAGTCAAAACAAACCTGCCGTAGCTTGGCTGATGCAAGCCAGTGAAAGGAGTTAGCTAGATTCTGTGTGCAAATGAAATGGGCCAATCTTGTTTCCTCTGGGCTCCCTGTACCGTTCTCAAAAATGAGTTGCACTCTTGCTCACTTTGCTCTATTCCAGAGGGCCCCAAACTTTTCTTATTGCATATCCCCTTCTAGACCTACTTGCTGCCCATGTACCCCATTCCAGATCTAACTGCAGCCTGCATTCCTGTACCTTTCTCAGCTTTCTCATCACTGATACTTTGTGTGTTCTTAACACTACCTGTCTGTAGCCATCTGTCCATATTTCACTATTAAGTACAGATATAGCGTGACGTGTATACAACCCCAAAAAAGATTTGAAGTCCTGAGCTCAATTAGACCAGAGAGTTGCTGGGCAACTGAACCCACGCTGTACAGTGATAGGAGATGAGAGCTCTGTACATTCAGCGTCTCTGTGTATCTCTGTTCTCGTTGGTAGATCTTGAAGTAAATTTAACTACCGTATTTTATATAACAAATTCCCACAAAGTTTTATCGCTTTGTCTGAGGAGCCTATTAGGAAAATGCAATAAATAAAATCCACCATTGCACAATTTTCTCCCATGTATCCCCCAGAGGGCCACAGTTTGGGAACCCCTGCTGTATTCCATTTGCATGAGACACACCAAAAACTTGCTCAGAACTGCAAAGCTGAACTGGCAGGGTACTCCCTCCATTTTCCTTTCAATAACCTCCATCAATTTGCCAAGGTTTAGCAACCCAGCCAAAGCTCTGAGTAGGTAACAAAACCTGGTAATGTTTGCTTTGTGAGAGCTTTTGTCTCTCCTGTGTTTGCTCATTTGTAATAGTAACTTGTGATTAGAAGATATTAAAAACACAAGAATCTTTTGCTACCCCAGGATGAAAGTTTTGCTGGGGTTTGTATTTTATGACTGTCGGTATATTATTCCATGTGGGACTTTTTCCCCATAGCAACGCACTGAGGTTAGAATAGCAGATTTGATGGGGGGACAGAGCTGTCTCTTAAACACTGCAAATGCTGATACAAGGAGCACAGAAAAGATGTGCCAAGGAAATGGCTCCTGTATAAATATTGCCCTAAGAATTTGGAAACAACTGCATGTGAAAAATTGAAGGTCATTTATATGCCAAAGTGGCTCATAAAAATAGCCAGTTGGAGAAGTAACTGGTTGAGTGCACATGCAAATGATTGCATGGGGAGGAGGGGAAGACCTCCCAGTCAAAAGTGCGCAAATGCCAGGCCTTTTTTTCTGAAAAAGTAGCCCATTAAGATAATAGAGTGTCCCTTTTAAGATACAAGACCTAGTAGATGGTTAAGATCATTTATCACTGTGTTGCTGGAGAGCCTTCCATCTCTGCTTACTCTAAGGGGTTTTTGTACTTGGATTAAAAATTATTTATTGCAAAGACAAGGGATGTTGCTCACTACAGTTACCATGATAGACTTTCTAATAGACATGGCAACAGAAATTCTTTGTCAGTTGAACACTCTCTACATTCCATCTTCCTTGCAGGTGAAAGGCCTGATGTAGGACAACTGCAGTCTCGGGCCAGTGACTGTTCATCTTTTTATAACCACTGCCCGAAACAATCAGAAGTTTTGAAGCGACTTAGTTTTGATTCTAGAAGGACAATTTTGAACTTGAACTTCTGATATTTCCAATTGTCGCACCTCCCCTCTCTCCCCTAGTTTTTAAACCTTTGAATAGTTTGTTTTTTATTGCATCTGTAGTCCATTTCATGACTTTGCATGATTTGCATGCATAATTTATCCCTGTTATATAAGATTTGTGCACTAGAATCTGTAAATCCTGTATTTATTCATGCCATGTATAAGCAAACAGAGGCAATGTGTAGAGGGAGCATGGTAAAATGCCCTCCTGATTGGCCTGCTGGGGGTGAGGAGGGAGTGGGGTTTTGTCCTTCTCTCCCCCAGTATGTTTGGCCGCTCTCCCTGACAGCTGGGCGGGGAGTGGGTCGGAGCCGCTCCTGCCAGAGAGCCCAGCACCCCCAAACCCGGCACTACAAGTGGTTGCCTGGATTACCTGCCCCTAAATCCAGCCCTGTGTGAAGTAGACACCAGAAAGCCCAGTATTTTGATCCAGAACTCTTCTGAGCCCTTCCTCTTTGATAGTAGCTGTGCCTTTCTCATACGGGATTTGTAATGAAGTAGAATGCCTGAACCCTTTCCCACTGATTTTTGGTATGTTTCAGAAATCTCCATTGAACTGGATAGCTCAACAGATGTTGGAGTGGGAGGTTGTTTTGTTTTTTAAAAGAGCTTTACAAATCACACATTCTCTCTGCTGTTATCTCATAGTATCTCCTGTCAGGTGCTGTTGATGTTCAGTGTTTTGCTGTTTGGCACAATCAGGCCTATGATGTAACTAGGCCTGGTGGATGTAGGAGAAACCTCTGCATAAGTCATCCCAACCTCACTGAAATGTATGGGAGTTTCTCCACTGATTTCAATGGGATAATTTCCCATCGTGTCAATTTCCAAATGACACAAACTACATATCATGAGAGGAGAGAAGGGGAAGTTCATCTGTTGTCCCACATTCCCGATATATCTTCTTCTCACCCACCTGCCCTCCCCATATACGGGAACTTATTGTTCTCTTCATATCAGGATGACTGGAATCTCATTTCAGAACAGCCACTTTGTGCGAGAGAGAGATTCTATTATGTCACTGTACACCGTCGGGAGCATCTGTGGCAGTACAGGCATTTGGATTAAAGAGAGCAAAGGCTGCACATCTGCTGCCCCTCCATTCACAGAAGGTAGTATTAATCCTGAAGACAAAAAGAGAACAATTAGCTTGTAAACCCTTCATGAACCCACTGGAAGATTAGTCTCTTTCAATTACAGCTCTTCAGCTGGAAAGATAATGGCCTAACATTTCCAGATTTTTTTGTAAATGCTATTATTGACTGTGTTTTATTTCTAGTCATTTATGTCCTTATCGCTAGCTGTCCTCAGTTAACAGGACTGTGTTACTCTCCACACTACTCCTCTCTACTCCCTTTTCCCTGTAAAACAAAGCTGAATCACTGGGCCATATTCTGGCCTCTTATAACTCATGCTAATCTGCTACTACCAATATGAAATGCCACAGATGGCAACTGAATCAAAATCTGCCTTCACTGATTATGTCTCTGCATGTGTATACTGTCTTTCCAATGATCCCTGACCTGGAGGGACAAACTGTAGCAACATAGGGTAGCTTAGTTTCTGTGGCCTGTTTTGAGGGGGTGGGAGCGCAGTTTTGGTGGTGAATTGTGTAGTGATGTGTGCCTGTACGTTGGAAATCTTGTGTCATAAATGATGAATAGCTATAGTGAGCTGTTGGGACAGCACCTTTTTGGGTCAGGTCTCTTTGTTCTGAACCATTATACCAAGGATATCAGTGTCCCTTCACTTCTCACAGATGAGACGTTCTTGAGAACATTCTGATACATCTGGTTACTCTTATTAGATTGTAGGTTATTTTTGCGTGGGGGAAGGGGGAAAGAGGGCAGGCTCTTGACTAGACCAGTTAAAAACATGCAATCTCCCAATGCCATTTTATGCATTTTTATTATTACACAGTAAAAGGATCATGATGATAAAACTTGGCACAAACATGTCACTGTGCTCAAAGCTCCAAAACCTAAGTAGACTTGATCACATTTTTCCACAGGGTTGGTGCTGATCCTCTGGCCACTCCAGCCTTACATCCTCAGCACCCATATTCTCACTGCATCACCCTGTTCTACTTTCTCTAAGCCAGCTGCAGGAATTTATACACACGCAATTCTTCAGTACCTTGGATGCTAAAGTATTTTTCTTACAGGAATCCCTTTACCTGGTACTGAAACAGCGCCTTGCCTGTGGTGGAAGGTGACAGCTGTTTTAATAGTCCGCAGCAATACTACATAATTTAAGAAGACAAAGTGAAAAATGCTTGATATGTCAGGGAAATATTATACACCGTAGTCAACTGCCCAAAAATGGAATTCACCTCTTTTGTCTTGGACAAATGAGACAAGTTCCATGGGCTACCTTGTGGTTTAAAACCTCTGTTTTGCATTTGGTTTGCATTTAGTGTGTGGTGCTGAGTCAAAGAAAATAATACTACCTTTAAGTTGGGGCAGAGATCACCTAACAGAGTGTGCACTAGCAACTCCTAGGAGAGTTCTGCGTAACTGTGCATGCACAGAATTTATGCCCCCTGCAGATTTCTTTGCTTTCCCACAGGAAAAAAATTGACTTTCTGAAAGGGAAGCAAAGGGAAGCCACAAGAGCAGTTATGAGAGCCTCCCCAGCAGTATGTTTGAGATGCCCAGGGCAGCTGGCAGAGGGGTAAATCACCTGAAGCAGAGGGTGGGACTGAGGAGGACCTGGCTGGTGGCTCCTACCCTGTGCTGGGCTCAGCTGCTAGTCATGGCTGGGCTGGGGAGGATGGAACTTCCTCTTCCCCTGCATGTCATCCATGTCAGACCCTCCCCTGGCTGTAGGAAGCTCTACAAACTCTCTTTCTGCTCTCCCTTCACCTCCCGCACTTCCTTCCCCCTGCAGCTGAGGTGTGATGGGTGCAGGATCACTGTACAGGGAGCTGCTCCCCCATCCGCCCAATCCCTGTGCATCCAGACCACCTCATACCCAGACCCTCTCATCGAGCTGCACCTCTCCCCACACTCAGAAGCCACCTGATGAGCCCCACTTCCCCTGGACCACCCCAGCAAGCCACCCACACCGGGATCCCCAGCCTACTGAGCTCCAGCCAGCTGCACCTGGATCCCCACCCCACTGCACCAGCATCTGGATCTGCCCCCACTGAGCCCCCCCAGTACTCCCTGCTGAGCCCCAACTACCTTCATGTGGACCCTCTGCAGAGTCCCATTACCATTGCACCCAGAATCCCCCAACAAGCCCCAGTGCATCCAGATCCCCCACTGAGCTGCCCACCCCAGATTGTCCTGCATAGAACCCTCTCAACCCACACCTGGATCCCCCCCACACTAAGTACCTCCACACTTGCATCCTGCCTTGCTGAGCCTGCCTGCCTGCCCACACCTGGTGCACCTGACACAGAGGGGCAGGGCCCTGGGGTGTTTCTGGGGCAGGCCCGGTCCTTGCACTGTGTAAGGGTTGGGTTCAGCCTCATCACTGAGACCATGTGTTGGGGGGGAGCTGCACAGTGATCTCCCTGTGGGCCTGTGCTCCCCAGTGCCACGGTGTAGACTCCTGATTTTATTTCACAAATAAAATTTGCAGAATTTTTAATTGGGTGGGGGATGGGGATGGACAGAATTCTAAACTTTTTTGGCACAGAATGCCCTCAGGAGTAACTAGCGCAAGGCTTTCGATTTCTGGTGACTGATCATCTTTCCCTGCGTGTTAACGAGGAGGCAGGGCTGACCTAGGAGAGAAGCAACTAAAATGATTAAAGGTCTAGAAAACATGACCTACAAGGAATGACTGAGAAAACTGGGTTTGTTTCTTCTGGAGAAGAGAAGACTGAGGGGACATAAGTCTTCAAAATCCATAAAAGATTGTTATAAAGAGGAGGGGGGTGGCGATGGAGTAATTTTAAGTAATGGACTTAAAATGCAGCAAGGGAGATTTAGGTTAGACTTCAGGAAAATCTTCCTAACTGCAAGAGTAGTTAAACACTGGAATAAATTACCTAGGGAGGCTGTGGAATATCCATCATTGGAGGTTTTTGAGAACAAGTTAGACAAACACCTGTTAGGGATGGTGCAGATAATACTTAGCCCTGCCTCAGTGCAGGGGACTGGACTAGCTGACTTATCGATGTCCATTCCAGTCCTACATTTCTGCGATTCTATGTGAATGCTCTTTAAGCTGCTGTGTATAAATAATACTGTCTTGTTGCTTGCGTTACCGTAATGCAGGTTTCAGTTTCTACTTCTTCTAGCTCTTCTGTAAAACTTCACTATCAGTCTTCCTTCTTTTTTTTCTCTGTTGAAATGCTTATTAGAATAAATCCTGCAAAATATTTCACATCTGCACTAGTTAATATAGCACCTTGGAGGGGAGGTGTCTGATGCACCAGCGTACAAATGAAACTTTATTAAGCAGAAACTCAATGATTTTGCTGAATACTCTGGCAATTTAAATTTCATTTTTGATTCATATGCCAGTCAGGAAGGTTTGGAAGGAGACTAGAAAAGCAAAGCCTCATGTTTTAATACTATGCAAATTCATGTTAACATGGTGTTTCATTTCTCGCTAATGCATTGTTACACTGCTACTTATTGAAAAGAAACTGTGACACCTATTAAGAGTTGTGACCTGCTCGCTTATTTTTCCATTTGATTTGGCACAATGTCCCTGTGAAAATAGTGGTGCCAGGGGAAATCTTGCAAGTGGAAAAGAACATTCTTATGTAAATTGGAGGAAGGGGTGCACTTGAATTCTGCCTAATGATAGTACTTGCCCTTGAAACTATATAAAGAACTGTTTCTGCATATGTTTGAGCTACTTCCCTCCACTGGATGGAATTAGGATGTCTCAACTTCACATCCTAGGCCCTATACTGCTAATAGCTAAAGAAGATCTTATTTTAGCTCCAGTGGTAAAGACTTTTATGCCCCTTCAGCAGGAGGGTGTTGAGTGCTGCTGTTGTGAAGTCTTGAATTCTCATTACATGTAGCACAGGCACCACTGCATTTTTAGGGGTCACAGATCTGTTACAAATTACAACTAAAGGTGAATGTGACAATTAGAATTTCTGGAGGGATGGAAATTCCGACACACTTCAACATTTTGTTTTTGTTCCAAATTGGGATGAAAAGTTGAAATTTCAGAATTTCTGTTCCATAGAAAGAATTAAGAAAGTTGAAATACTCGTTTGGGAATTTTGGATTGGAACAAAACATACAAACGTTCCAAAATCAAAATGTGTTCATTTTGATTTATTGGACTGCCCTGAAATGCTTAATTTAGAGTTAATTGAATATGAAACTGTATTTTCCCATTGTGGCACATTAACTTATGGGAGCTGTAGTTTGGGAGCCTGATGCTCCCATTCTCCCATATGGACCAAGCTCCCTGGCTGGACTACAGCTCGCATAATACACCACACAGTTCACTTAGAGGAGAATCTGCATTGCGTTATGGGAGATCTAGTCCTCTAGGGAGCACAATCCATTAGATGGAATGGAGCCGAATGACCCCTCCTGTAAGGCAGTCTGTTTTGTGAAAATGATTCAAAATAAAACATCTAGAGTCAGTTAAAAAATGGAAATATTCTGATTTTGAATCTAGCTGATTTAAATTAAATGTCATGTCAATTTTCCTGATGGAAAATAAAAAAAAATTCATGTGGAAACTGCATTTTCTGTTTGAAAATCCATTCCAATGCAAAATTCTTGATCAGTTCTATTACAATAGATGGAAAAGGACTAATAGTCGCTGAACTATGCTCACCTGAAGAGATGGAATGAGACAGTGGAGGATCTTGACTTCCCTCGTTCAGTTTGTAAAACCTGAGCATTGCTCCATAAGCTTGGAGCCACTGACTCCTTAAAACACCATCAACTGACGGCGATGGCCAATATTGTTGGTGGTCTTCATAATTCAAAGACCTAAACTGATAAGATGGTTATACAGGAAGTTCTGAAAAGAGCTGCAACTTCACCACTAGCATTCTCATATGCTATAGAACAGTGGTTTTCAACCAGTGGTGCATGGAAGCCTGGGCGGGCCCACAGACTGCCTAAGATTTTCAAAGGGGTCTGCACCTCCATTCAAAATTTTTTAGGGTTCCACAAATGAAAAAAAGATTGAAAACCACTGCTAGAGAAGAAATAAATGAGGCTCTTCTAGCCACTAGAAGCAGAAAAGCTGCTGGCAAGGACTGTGTTTCTCCTGTATTCCTGAAGAATTTTGGGCCAAAGGGACAAGCATGGTTGGGAGACCTATTCAGTGGTGTACATATTAATGACTTACCTGACGCAATTGCGCGTACATTCACTTATGCTGATGACGTCCCTCTGGCAGTACTATTGGTACTATTCACCACTATTGGCAACGCCCTCTCGACTGACTTCAAAATGGCGGAATACTTTCAATATTGGAAGCTCTGCCCCAGTACCTCCAAAACTTCAGGAACAGCCTTTCACCTAAACAACAAAGCTGCCAAGAAACCACCTCATGTTACCTTTTGTGATCACCGGGTCTGAAATAAGCCTTATTAGAAGTATTCAGGTATAATTTTGGACAGAACCTTGCCTTTTTTTAAAAAACTCATCAGGAATGACATGCAGAGAATGAGCCTTGTTCAACAACTCTTATGCACAATACGGGGTGCCAAGGTGCACACATGTTGAACAGCAATTGTAGTGCTCCTCTGCCCAACCGCAGAATATATAACACACCATAGACTCATAGACTTTAAGGTCAGAAGGGACCATTATGATCATCTAGTCTGACCTCCTGCACAGCGCAGGCCACAATCTCACCCACCCACTCCTGTGACAAACCCCTAACCCGGGAGTCGGCAACCTTTCAGAAGCAGTGTGCCAAGTCTTCATTTATGCACTCTAATTTAAGGTTTCACGTGCTGGTAATACATTTTAACTTTTTTAGAAGGTCTCTCTCTATAAGTCTATATATTATATAACTAAACTAGTGTTGTATTGTAAAATAAACAGCGTTTTCAAAATGTTTAAGAAGTTTCATTTAAAATTAAATTAAAATGTTGATCTTACGCTGCCAGCCCGCTCAGCCCACTGCTGTTCTGGGGTTCTGTTCACCTAGGCCAGCAGCGGGCTGAGCGGGGCCTGCGGCTGGGACCCCGGCTGGCAAGGGACCGTCGGCCAGAACCCCAGACCAGCAGTTGGCTGTGCGGGACTGGCGGCTAGGACCCAGAGGGTTGGAGTCAGGGCTGGGGGCTGGGTATATGGAGGGGTGTAGGTGTCAGGGCAGAGGGGGTTCTGGGTATGGGTGGGGGTGCCAAAGTCAGGGCCAAGGTTGCGGGTGGGGGGGGATGAAGGAGTCAAGCAGAGGGCTGGGTATGTATAAGGGAGGTACAGGGCTCAGGGCAGGGGCCTGGGGGAGGGGTGGAGGGCTCAGGGCAGAGGGCATGGTGTGTGTGGGGGGGTCAGGGCTCAGGGGAGAGTGCTGGGTGACTGCCCCCCTAAAAACTCTCAACCCCGCTGCTCCTTGTCCCCTGCCCCCTCCCTCCTGGGACCCCTGCCCCCTCACTGCCCCCCAGAACCTCACTCCCTATCTAAGCCTCCCTGTTCCTTGTCCCCAGACTGGACTCTACCTCCTACCTGTCCCCTGACTGCCCCAACCCTTATCCACACCCCCGTACCCAGCCAGACCCCCAGGACTCCCATGCCTATCCAACCACTCCTTGCCCCTTGACAGGATTCCCAGAACTCCCGACCCATCCAACCCCCCCACTCCCTGCCTGCCCCAACCCCTTTCCACACCCCTGCCTCCTGACAGGACCCCAGAACTCCCAAATCATACAACCCCCACAGCTCCTTGTCCCCTGACCACCCCCTCCAGAAACCCCTCCACCCTAACTGCCCCCCCCGGACCCTCCTTTTTCCCGGTCCCCTGACTGCCCTGACCCCTATTCACCCCCTGCCCCCTCACAAACCCCGGGACACCCATGACTCTAATCACCCCCCCCGCCTCTCACCGCCGCCCCATCCAACCCACCCTGTCCCCTAACTGCCCCGACCCCTTATCCAACCCCCCCAGCCCTGGGTCCCTTACCATGAGGCTCCACACAGAGGTAGATATGCTGCTCCGCGGGAGCACACAGCCCTACTGAATGGGGCTGAAGCCTGGGGCCCAGAGCAACTTAGTTTCACGGGGAGTCCTGTGCCATGGGGCCCCAGGCAGTTGCCCAGCTTGCTACCCTACTGCTGGCTCTGACTCTTATATGCAGAAAACCAGTAGTTTTGGCACAGGTAGGCCATGGAGTTTTTATTGCTTGTTGGAGTGGGTCTCAGGAAGGAAAAAGATTGAGGACTCCTGTACTAAAAGACCTCTTGAGGTCCCTTTAAGTCCTATGATTCTCTCTTCCCACCCAGGCAAACTTGCCTTTGTGATAGATAGTCCCTTACACCAAAAATCACAATAATATTCAGGTTACTCCCAGTACCGGAGGGCCACTCACTTACCCTAGGTCAACTGCACTGCAGATCTCTCACCAAAGACAATGTTTGTAGCCAGTCCTATAATAAACTGACTAAAATGTTATTAACTAGGAAAAAGAAATGTTATTTATGAGGTTGAAGCAGGTGTGTACACACACACACACACACACACACACACACACACACACACACACACACACACAGGATTTAGTCTAGGAAAAGAAGCTGCTGTAATGTGCAAGCTCTATACGTGCTTCAAGCATAGGTGCTGAAAATTAGCACCCACTATCAGTCAGCTCCCACTTTGCCCCCCAAGCGCCTCCCACCCACCTGCTGCTCCACCAATCCACTCCTCCCCCCTCCCTCCCAGTGCCTCCTGCCTGCCATGATCTGCTGTTCCATGGGGTGCAGGAGGCACTGGAAGGCAAGAGGAAAGAGCAGGGATGGGGTGCGCTTGGGAGAGGAGGGTGGTACTGGGTGGAAAGAGGCAGAGTGGGGGTGGGAGGCATGGCCTGGGGCAGGATGGGGGTGGGGGCTTGGGGATTAACATCAATAAACGTAAATCTCGCCTTCTCTCTGCACTCCAAGTTTCTAGGGGAGATGGCTTTGAAAATGTAGGGATCCAACAAGCAACTGGGATCAACCTCATGCTGAAGTGATAAGCTTTTGAAAACTAATTTGCGAAGTCAATGGTTAAACTCCCAGTGACTTGAATGGCAGTCCCATCAGGTCAGTGTTGAGCTTTTGAAGTTTCTACCCACACTATACAAAAAGGAATCAGTTAAGTCTGGGCTGTATAAAATTTACTTTACACAAGACAATTCACTCTAGCTTTGTAAGGGATTTTATTGTATTGACAACTGGGGGCATAAGGCAAAGATTGGACCAGCAGATATTGTATTTTTGCTGAGGGTAGGAGTAGACCTGGCCAGAGGCCTTTCAGGGAAGTGGGATGCCTCTCCCCCATATCAAGGTATTCCTAGAGAGGCTTTATGGACTACTGTGCAGGCCTTTTATGCCAACGAGGCTAGCACAAAAAGGCCTCAAGGCTCTGGTGAGTTCAGCCCCCCCACCCCAATGCCCAAGCTGAGCCAACTCTTTGCAGAGAGAAGTCCATATGAGTGCTATAGAATCCAGAGCAATGCTTCAAGACAGATGGAAAACAATGTGTTTGGGAGGGAGGGTGAGAACACTTCCCGTACTGCTGTGCAACTCTGCATTGAGAGCAGAGGACAGCCCAAGGCATTAGAACAAGATGAGGGAGGAGCACCTAGAGAAGAGGAGAAGGCTGAGGAAGAAGGACGAAGATCTAGGTTAGATATTAGGAAAACTTTTCAACTATAAGGTGTGACAAAGTTCCTCCTCTACCTTGGTGGGTCCTGCGCTTATTGGCATATTTGCTCACCTCGGTGATCTTCCCCTCTGGTGAAACCCACAGTCTGGGTCAACTCCTCCTGCATCTGATCAGGAGTTGGGAGGTTTAGGGGGAACCCAGGCCCACCCTCTGCTCCGGGTTACAGCCCAGGGCCCTGTGGATTGCAGCTGTCTATAGTGCCTCCTATAACAGCTGCATGACAGCTACAACTCCCTGGGCTACTTCCCCATGGCCTCCTCTTTATGGCCTGAGCAGTAGTGTCAATGCAGGTTCGGAAGGAGGGCTGGGAACTAGCCTTTTCTCTCAAACTAGTGCTTCCTCTTCTGGTTAGCTCTGCACTGAGCCTAAACAGTGCAGGGTCTGTACTAACACCATTCCCCACTTCAGATTGTCTATGTAGAAGGAGAAACACCTCACACACAAGCCAAATGTATTAGAATGAGGAAAACGTCCCCCCACTACAGAGATCTTTAAGCTAGGGGAAGCTGGGGAATTAACTCTTGGGCAGTTGATTATTTAAAACTGTAATTTGACCGTAAACATCTAATTTAGTTGTTTCTCTAACTAAAGGTGAAATAAAGTTAAACATAGAAACTTGGGAGACACCGTGAAGTGGTTTAAGATAGTTGCTTGTTGGAGGCGCCAGCACAAGAGTTGTATCCTATAATTTATGATCTTTGGCCCACATTCGAAGTTGTTTGTTTTGTAGCACCAGGCAAAATTATCTGACACATCACAGTGGAATGTTCAGACCCCAGGGGCTTTTGTAAAAGTTCCTCTTTAACAGTGGGGCATGCATATACAAAACACTACTCTGCCTCTGCCATGACTGTTTTTTTATAAATTGTCATTTCTAATTAAAAGCACATTTTCTACCTGAAAAAGTTGACTTTTATTGTTAAAAGTAACCACAAGATCATTATAACGGACAGCAACTGTGGGGAGAGAGTGCTTTTCTGGTTTGGTTACTACGCCCATCTGACAGTGTTTCACGTAGTCCAGCTCCATTATTTTGCTGATGGGCAGTTGCTCTTCCTATCTCATTCACTTGCCTGCTGACTTCACTCTCACCCTGCTCTGGAGACTGTACTCATGCTCCCTTTTTTTCCTCAATGCCCTGCAAGAGAACATTTTCCAGGAATGGCAGCACCAAAGCTGAATTTGCAGAGGCAGCAGGCAGGTGAGTGCATAGAGAGGAAGGCAAGGGGATGGAGAGGTGGGCCTGAACATATTTGGTGGTAATGCTCTTCAGTCTACCCAAAAGATGTTTCTAAACTTCAGCAGGGGAAAGGGAGGAAAACACTATTAAAATGTTAGACAATAAATTAGGTAGTTTTATGTTATCTGTGAGAATATTCTTAGTGGTAGTTTTTTTTAAATTAGTCCATTTCAAGTTGAATGTTTCTAACAGGATATGTAGTGGTGGTGTAGCCTTGTTGGTCCTAGGATATGAGAGACACAAGGTGGGTAAGGTAATATCTTTTATTGGACCAAGTTCTGTTGTGAGAGACGCTCAGAAGCTTGACCCTGTTACCCACCTTGTCTCTCTGTAACAGGGCAGCTCACTGCTGGAGGACTGGGGTTAGCCAGCTTTGATTACACGAGTCGCACCTGGGAGAGATCAGGGTGATTGCCCTATGAAAAGCAGCAAGTAGCTGCAACGAAGGGGAGGATGCTGAAGAAAGTGTAGAGAGACTATAGGGAGTGTGAAGAGCTCCTGCAGGGAAGATCCTGAGACCAAGGGAGTTGTGACACAGAGCAGCCCAGGAGCAGGAGGCTCTTGTGGGTCACCTGGATGGAAGTTGGTGGTATAGACATTTGGGGGCCCACAGGCTAGTGCTGGAAGGCTCAGCTCCAGACAGAAAGAGCTGGGAGGACAGGTGGTGAGACCAGACTGGGACAGAAGAAGAGGAGCTTTGACGGTGAGAGAAGACACCAGAGCAAAGTATGGACCTTTGTGTGGTGGTGGGCTTTATTTTGGGACACTGGAGATTAAGAACTGTGTGTGGTGTTAAACCAGCTCCAGGCAGTGGGTGTTTTGTGCATATGAAAGCCTGCATGCAGTTCTTAAAAGGCCCACAGGGGGCACTAAAAGAGGCAGGATGCCTGAAAAATAAATTATCACAAGTTGAGTGTTATGGCTTGAATGCAGGAAGCTGGGCTGGTACTTCCATACTTGGTGTAAACCCCCGGAGGCCAGTGGAGTTTGTCCTGGGATGAATTCTATCCTATTTTTGTTTAAATGCATCTTGCACACAATTTCCCCTGGTAAAGTTATGCATATTGAAGAGGAAAGACACCTCTACCCCATTTTATTAGTACAGTGTGTGTTTAATTCACCAGGAACATTGTAACTCCAAATGGCCTCTGGCTTCTGTGTGTGTGTGTGCGCGCACGGGGGGGTGGTTTTATTAATATCTGATCTTCCACTTACCATAATGTAGGGGGGGGTAATTGAATAAGAGTCTATTATCTTAATGTGCATCCCAGCCTCAGTAGGGATGGCTGGCAGACATGTGAAATGCGTAATCTTCAAACTTCCATGAGCCAATGTCAGATGTAGGAGTCATTGCAGCACTCCTTTTTCACCATTAATCACACTCCTGGGACGCATCCCCTATTCAATTCCCTTTTTGCTCCCACCCACAGACATGGCCTTTGCTAGTGGACAACGATAGATGTGAATGTTGTTGTTTAAGGAGGAAAAATGTATAGTTATCATTTTTATTTCCCTTTAATGATGAGGAAAATAGATTGGGGGTTCAGCAAGCAGCCCCTTAAAATACTCTCCCTTTTGGTGCTCTAACAGCCTGTATGTCTTTGTGAAGCAAGGGCCTTAACTGCCTATTAGATGGGTCAATTTATTGTGTAGTATCCATTTATTGATAATAAATTTGCTTTTAAGACTAGCTGGTGGAATTTGCTCTTAATGGATAGAGCAATACGGAAATGCTTGTCCTCTGGCTCTGTGTCTAGGTTTCTTGGATACAAGGCATCTTTAAAGATCAAGGCTTTTTGCTCATGCGAAGAAAATTAGTGGTTGTATGTTGCAATTTGGCTCTATGTAGCTAAAACTCTGCATCTGCTTTCCCCACTAACAGGTCTGAATCTGACCCATAGGTGTCCAGCTATTTTAAAGAAGCACAGCTAGCTAAGTGTGGTTTCTGTGGCAATAGAATGGAGTAATTACAGTAGGTGGTGGCTGGTTAGGTGACCAGCTAGGAACTCCTGTTGATAATATATAGGGAGAGGTGGGCAAACCTCTGAAAATGGGTGAGGTTGGGATTAGTTATCTAAACTGTCTGAACCTCTTTATTATGCAAAAGAGGGTTGGGAAGTCTCACAAATAACAGGCTTTCTTCTGAGATGTCCAGTATTTCTTACACTTCTAGCATGACCAAGACAAAAAGTGGCAATTTTGGATCTCCTGTCCCAGGTGAAACCATAGAGCCAGATTATGTAAATGGGAAAAACAAGGATTGGGGGTGTGGGAGGTCACCCAAACTCCCGTGAACCTCATCTTTTTAGCGGAAAGTTTCTGGATCCTTTGCTTATGAACCAGCCGTAACCCAAGCATTTCGTTTGCTGCTAATACGGGTTCACGTGTGGTCAGATTTTGTGTCTCCTATGCAATGTTTTTCTACTTGCCATTTTTTGTGCTTGCTGTTTGTTGGACAGCAGCAATATAGCTGTCTTTGGAGAATCCCCTGGGATAGGCTACTGTAGAGAGATATTGGATGCTTTTACATTTTTCCAAACACAGTGTGTATTTTTTCCTTAATAAGCCATTATAATATTTTGCTGTAATGTCACACAGAGTTTGGATCATTGCTATAGGATCAGGGGGAGGGGAAGACACGTTGTTAAATACGTGCTGGATCAGCTTGGGGCAGCAAATTTTGGTGCTTCACAGCAGAGAACCATAGCAATGTTTTGAATAAGCTGCTTCTCAGCTCACTTCTACCCCCATCTCTGTTTGTGTAAAGTGTATTCTGTATTTACAATGTGCCAAGCCAACCTAGATCCGATGGAACTTACTTTTAATGAGCTTTACATTGGACTAGATGTAGGTGCTCAGTGATTGGTTACAAAATTTCAAAGGTGGGAAGACTAGAAATGGCAGGTATAAACTTAGTTTTTATGTTTCTTTGTGAATATATGCAAATCTAGATATTCCTGGTTGCTGTTGGTCAACAGTTAGTACAAATTAAATTTTAAACAGATGGCTGGTGAGTGATTTCTCTAGGGACCACCTCTCCCTGAGGGAAAAAGTCACCCTTTTATATAAACTTAATGGCCTTTCAGATGGCTTTCATCCAGGTGTAGTAGTGTGTAATTCTCAAGAAGCTGGACTGGGAAATGTGTTTTACTATGAACCATGGAATCTGGTTTTGTGATGAAGCTGTCTTGAAGTTGTGCTGTCTTCAGGCTTCACGTCTTATTTCAAATGCTAAGCTGATCTTGCATTCTTTGCACATCCAACATTTTCACACAAGTTAGTGGAAGTTTTGGGAGTGCCAAGAATGCAGAATTCCCTGTGAAAGGTTTTTTGGTATTTCATTTACTATTCAATTCACTTTTATTTCTCTCTAGCTAAAAGATCCCAATTGGCATCCAGTTTCAGTAAGAACCCTTTTTTGTAAGTTAGGCACTTCTATACATACATCCATATAGGAGTATGGTTGGATAGCTATTTAATTCAGGACACTTCAATCAAAGTTATTGTCAAGAGGTAGAGGATGTGTAGATTATCACAAATCAAAGCTCTACTTAATATTGCTTTGGTTCATCCAGCCACAGTTTAGATTGATGCCTCATACTAACGTTTCTGGTAACCTTACATGACAACATGAAGACCTATATGTATATTTTTGGCTGTGTAATTGGTCTCCACATATGTGGTGTACTACTTTAAAAAATTATTATTTGGAAGAGATTCAAGCTGTTCACTTCCACTATAAAATATTGCTGTCATCAATTTCAAGTAGGCATAGTGTTTATAGGCATTGGCCAGTATCCATAAAGTAAATATCTTCATTCATTCTTCTACCCTCCTCCCACATCCTCTATGGTTGTCCTTTTTCAATAGCTGATCATTTTGATGGCGGCAGTAAACATATCAGGGTATTTATACTTTTTAAAAGCAATCTATTGTAGATTTAATGTCCATTTCATTGCAACCAATACAGTGCATCTTCCTCAAATTATCAGCTTCTGATTATATTTGTTTCTTAAAAAGAAATCTTCAAATATAGCACAATATAATTTAAGACATTAATAGCAGTATGAAAAGATTTTTAATTACAAACTTCAGCTCAATTACTAACTACATCTATTATGGAACAGAACTTTAAAAAAAAAAACCCACACAAATTATGGACCAAAATATCATGTGTGTTTGTTTTACTAATTATATCTCTTTTGTGTAAGGCATCTGAGCACAAAGCAGCTGCCTTCATGCCAAGATAAAGATGTTGCTGCACTTCAATCCCAGCAGAAAGTTTAGGCTTCCCTCCGTGAAACCCGCCTGTTCACACTCCACTGCTAAGCCCACAGGGATCTTGAATATTTAGGCCCGGTCTACACTAGAAACTTTTTTTTGCCAGTACAACATTGGTTATGACATTGTTATACTAGCAAGTGTTCTACTGTAGATGCAGTTATACCAGCAAGAAAACAACAACAAAACCACCACCACCACAAGAAAGCACTTGCAAATACATGTATGACTTATTTTGTTTGGAGAACCAGCATAAGTCATGAGTAGGGCCCGATCAAATTCATGACCATGAAAAACGCATCGCAGACCATGAAATCTCGTCTCACTCCATGAAGTCTGGCCTTTTGTGTGCTTTTACTCTATACTATACAGATTTCACAGACCAGCGTTCCTCAGATAGGAGGTCGTGACCCAAAAGGAAGTTGCCAAAGGGTTACAAGGGTATTTTAGGGGGTCACTGTATTGCCTCCCTTACTTCTGTGCTGCCTTCAGAGCTGCGCAGCTGGAGAGCAGCGGCTATTAGCCTGGCACCCAGCTCTGAAGCCAGCACCCCACCACCAGCAGCGCAGAAGTAAGAGTGGCAAAACCATACCATGCCGCTTTTACTTCTGTGCTGCTGCTGGCAGGGCACTGCCTTCAGAGCTGGGATCCTGACCAGCAGCCACCGCTGCCAGCAGCAGTGCTGAAGTAAGGGTAGCAGTACTGCAGCCCCCCTTACCATAAACTTGTGACACCCCCCCCAACTCCTTTTTGGGTCAGGACCCCTACAATTGAACACCATGAAATTTCAGATTTAAATAGCTGAAATCATGACATTTACAATTTAAAGATCCCATGACTGTGAAATTGACCAAAATGGACTGTGAATTTGGTAGGACCCTAGTCATGAGCTATGCCGCCAAAAGCACTCTTAAGCGATGTCTGGCAAGATAGCTATCCCACCAAGAGCTCTTAAGGTCCAGTTTATGTGAAAAGTTCTGACTTCACAGCACAATCTTGGTTCAGCATTAGAAGAAGGTGAGGCAGGAACAGAGAGGCATTCTCACAGGACAGCGTGTGTGGCTCCTGGTCCAATAATGGAAGGAAGCAGTTTGCAGGAATATTGGTCTGTTATGACAATTGCTTGTCCGGTGACTCTTGTCTGATGCTTCAATGTAACACGCCACGCATCCTATAGCAGAGGATAAAATTCCCTGCTGTTGATCAGTTTGTAGCCTAAGCACGAGACTTGATCGCCATATTATCTTGTATCCTGCCTACTCAAATTGAAGACATTACTATTCTTCCTAAAAGTATCTGAGAGCTTGTGTTCCTTTTGCCCTTCCTCCATTTCCAGAACGTATATGGGATAGAGTGACCAGATGTCCCATGTCGGGTGTACGTTTGTTTTTTGTTTTTTTAAATAGGGACAGTCCCAATTTTTGGGTCTTTTTCTTATATAGGCTCCTATTACCACCCCCACCCCCATCCCGATTTTTCATACTTGCTATCTGGTCACCTTATATGGGGTTTGGGCAAAACACAGATATTTCAGATCTGTCCCTTGGTGCACTTGTGACCAAAACCTCCCTCCCCGCCGCCAAAAAAAATCTTAATCCTTTCTCCGCTCCAGAGAGAGTTAAACTGAGCAAAGGAAACATGCAGAGGTTGCCAGTCTGCCCTTCCAAGAAGGGGTTAAATTGAGTTTTCAGAAAATGCAGGAGGCAGGACCTAGAATTGCAGCTTCATTCTCTCTTGCACTCAGTTTTGGGGAGGGAGTCGAATGCTTTGACAGCAGCTTGACATTGCCTTGAAAGGTGCTGGAAGCTCTCTAGGCATTTGCCAAAGGGGGTGGGGGAAAGGAAAGCCTGTCAAGCAGTACTGCAGTCTCAGCCTATTCCCATGCTCGGAAATGCTGCTGCAACTTGGAGATTTCCATAAGGTTTAGCTGTCCTCCAACTTCTGCCACTGGGTTCGTGCACAGAAAGGTCCTGGAGACCCAGAAGGGAATCTCCTCCAGGGCAGGAGCTTCACCATCTCCAGGATTTTTTGTGAATTCCGTGCTGCGGGACAAAAGGTTTTGTGCAAAGGGCAAGGACACTGCCCATGTGGAATGATGGCTGCTCTCAACCAACGTGGTCCAAGTTGTTGGAATATTGCTGGGAATGAAGTGTGTGCTTCATGTTTGCTGCATCTGCCAGCAAGCCAGTGCTCAGCTGTCGCTGCTCCTTCAACCAGCTGTTCATTTTAATCATTGCATTTATAACTTTTGTGTACCACAAATGCCAAGTGGCCAGTCTGACAGATCTATTGCTGGATTTTTAAGAACAGCTAAAGATCCTTTAGCCTCTGGTTTGGTTTTGTTCTTGTCAAACCAGACTGGATCTTGAGCTTCTCATTTTAACTAGCCCTGTTTAGAATTTTGTTAAAGGGAGGGCAACATTTGCTGGGAGTCTTCCTAAAGTGGAGTCAATAGGACTTTGTTCCCTTTAAGTAGAACAGCATAGCGCGCATTGTAACCCTGCTCTGCTGTGGGAAACAGACTGAAAGTGAGCTTGCTGTGAAGTGATTCCAGTACAGCCAGGGGAGAGACAGAAAGGAGCTGGTATTGCAATTAGCTGAATGCTTTGATAGATAACAGCAAACATGCTTTGTGGACTGAAAAAGGATTTGCAGTCCGACTTGGGTGAGTGAGTCTGTATTTTTCCCCCTCTCCCACCAGTTTACTTTCATGTCACTTGATTTCCTTTTACAACTATCAAACCCAATAACCAATGTATGGCCGCCTTTACTGGAGTGTTTCAAAAGAGCTTGGTTTTTACTCTGTCTTAATTGCTTTGATTTGTAAAATGTGCCTCCGCCCCTCTGAAAAGAATTTCTCTCTGTAACAATTGGAGAGCACCGTGCATACCGCTCTGCCTCTCCCCTTATCCCTTATCTGACTAAAAGCTGCATGGTGTACGGTGTGCTCTTAAGACACCCAAAATAGTGTATTTGCTCTTCTGTGAACATTTGTATGGCAATTACGTTTCATGGAGGCTTCATGTAACTCTGTACTCTCTTGTTCTCTTTTTTTACTTTAAAGATCAAGGTGTATAAAAGCTGAGATGTGTGTGTTAGCGTTGTTAGTAATGGACCCTGCTGAGCAGAGCTGGATCCCTGACACCATTCTGTGTCACAGGTCTAACCTACTGTTACACTGCCTACCAGAATTATTTTGTCTCACACTAGAAAATTGCTAGTCTAAGATGATGATAAACCCCTGTTTGGACATACAGGGCTGTAAACTACTAATATGGATCAAACAGGCCTCCTTTATCCCCCATATTCCTGTGCAGAGATGAAGGCTTTAAGAGGATGAGGCTCTGGATACAGAAGCTCGGCACCAGGCCCTTCAGAATGGGGTGGTCCTGAAAATGTACTGGGGTTAAAATATTGGAGCACTTTTGTGGTTGCATGCTACAGCCCTACTTGTTATAGTTTTTCATTTATAATGCTGCATGAAGTGTTCTTCCCCCCTCCCCTTTGTGAAAACAAAAACATCAGAGCCTGGAGAAAGGGGTTATTTTGGATTCCAAATAAATCTGCATTGCTTGAAGCAATCTAGTGGGGGGATGCCTTATTCCCTACCTCCTGAATGAATGAGCCCAGGTCAATCGATCTGAAAAAACTATGCTATGTTCTTCCTTCCTCCACTCCAAAATCTATAACATACACTTGTTAGATCTCCATAAAAGGATAAAATGAAGCTGGCATAAGCTAGTTTACCCTGCTTAAGTGATGGCTAATAACATTAATGGAGGTTAGATACTGAGAGGCAGTAAGTGGAAATCTGCAAGTTAAGATGTCCATTTTTCAAGCTGATTGAACCATTGAAGTATCTCTCTCTAGGCAGAGAGAAGCTGCTCTAACAGGCCATGGATGCAGGCACTACATGAAGAGACTTCTGGAAACTTCTTGGTAGGACCCTGATTGGCTCTGAGAATTAGTATGGGATATAGGACTTTTCAGCTCTGCTGGCTGCTATCTAGTGATGCAAAGTGGTTATCAGTGGGTGGATGTCCTGTAGTTTAAATGAAATGTTGGTGAGTCTCACTCCAGTTCCTCTGACTGTGCCACCGATGACTAGCATCCTACCAAATTCACAGTCATGAAAAACACATCATGGACTATGAAATCTGGTCTCTTGTGTACTTTGGTAAAAGAACACAGCATTTCTCAAACTGGAGGTCCCAACCCAAACTGAGTGTCACAAGCCTATTGTAGGATGGTGGTGGTATTGCCACACTTACTTCTGCATGGCCTTCAGAGCTGGTCAGCCAGAGACCGGCGACTGCTGGCAGGGCACCCACTCTGAAGGCAGTGCCGACACCAGAAGCAGCGCAGAAGTAAGGGTAGCAGGGTATGGAGGGTGTCGTCAGCCTGAAATATATTTTTCAAAGGGGATCCCAGCAAAAAAAAATTTGAGCCCCTTTGAGAATCCTTATCCAAGGTGACTTACAAGTGTAACAGTAATACAGTGCAATACTTGCGTGAACGCATCTGTGAAATTTGCTATTTATGCTGTGACCAACCTGTGAAAAATGTGGTGTTTTTGTGATGATTTTTTAATTTATTTTTAAGTAGACCCCTACCTGAGAGTTGGTACCCTTTGATGGTGTAATGTGACACTCCTAAGTGGGTCATTGGTAGTGGGGATTAAACATTAGACCTCTGGATCTCAGACAGTGGAGACTCATGGCTTGAGAAAAGGCCCAACGCTCTTGGATAAGGCTGCAGGAGGCTTATCAACCTCAATATCAGGTCCAGTCCCCAGAAGGAGACAGAGCACCACGTTGAATGGGTGTGTTACAGTATCTTAAAATCAGAATTTCTCTGTATGCTAGAGATGACCCTTTCAGATTGCAAGTGGGGCATTTCACTGAGCGACTAGGGCCAAGCTTACACTTCTATTGCCCAGGAATTCACCATTCTGTGAATATATAGCGGAGCTGTGACCTCGTTTACCAGAACTAGACTCACTGTATCACAAAAGAGACGGGAAAGATAGCTGACAGTTTTGTCTCCCAGCCCTGTCCTCCTCCATTCTCTTCAGATCCCCCTTTTAGACTGGTGTACACAGAGTAGCATTTTGTGGATCTTTAATGTCTGGTCAATATTTTAATTGCGGGGGGGGGTTTAATAGTTCTTCCTTGAACACTCAAAACAAAATGGGTTTCTTATTTTTTTCTCTATAAGAAATATTTAATCTCTCTCTCTCTTGAAATCCTCTTGGTGGCTGGTGAATGAGATGAACGCATTAAAATCACTGTTTCCATTTTTTCAAGTGAGTTTGTGTATGAGTCACTCTACTTGGCATTTAAAAGTGATGGGAAAATATCAAGTCCAATGGCTTATTTTGGAGAAGCACCCAAAAGTTCAGATGTCTCCAGACCTGTTGGGCCAACTACTCCTGATTTTTGGTGGTCCCTGGTAAAAGGTCTGAGTAGGCCATTGTCATGTATTCTTACAGTCCCAGCCAGCACCAGGAAATGCAGAGCAGCCCAGAACCATTTTTAAAGATAATCTGACTTGCAAGGTAGGGGAGTTGTTTAAGATTTAGAGGGAAGTTTGAGTCAATTCTCATTTATTTGAATGAGCTTCTCTTCTGATCACAGCGGAAGCCCTGATGGAGAATTTCCAGTGTTTTATATATTTGGCAAGCGATATGCACATAGGGTTTGTGTTTGCAATGTAAGGCATCTGGCTAGCTTGTGTAATTTTTTAAAAAATGTGTAAGATAAGAGAGTCTCTCTTTTCCTCCTCCCCCCCATAATTAGGACTTTATTTCTAGTGCTAGTGAAAAGTGTTGGCTTGATATCCCTCCATTCCTCCATCCACAGGAATAGTGGTACTGCAAGCTTTCTCCATGCTATCCCCAACCAATGTGCTTCAGACCCCATCTGTAAAGACTTCTAGGGCTCAGCAAGCATTTCATTCTTCACGACCAATAAGTCTTTGGCCTGTCTGCTGAAGCTGCCAACAATGGTGTCAGTTATGATGGTGGCTTTTGGTGTGAAAACTTTAGAGACCACCAAGTGGCTTCATACAGGCTACTGAACACCCCGTACGTGGTATAATGACTTTGAGTCTCTTCTAACCCAGGCTAGACTTTCACTGATAGCCTAGAAGTGATGAGCTCTACATTCCGTTACAAATCCCCTGTCCTAGTCAGGCCTTAGTTCTAATTTTTCTGCGCTTTAGCATAGCAATTACAGTTAATACAGTAACTATTGATACAGTTGATAAGTAACTCTACAGTTTTGTATAGTCATTGCAGCACTCTCTGTTGTTAAACACTCAGCCATGGAAAACAAAGTTGCTTAGCACTATTAACCGGGAAGCCGCTGAGCCTTGGTAGTTAAGGAACTGGCATATCGGATGTGCGGTGTGCTGAGATCGTTTGGTCTCTGCTTTGTAGTAGATATCCATGAGGGACTGCAGAGCACCCTTGCATTTTCTAGCAGAAGTCCTTTTATTTTGTTTGGATTTTTCAGGGTGGTATTATCAAAAGTAGCTTTTATTCTTGAGGGGTGTTAACTCACTTTAACCACTTGTTGACTTTGGCATAAGTGACAAAGAAGAGAAAGACGAGATGCAAATCTAAATTTCATTTAACAGATTAAATGTCTCTTAGCTGATAACTCAGTAATGCCAAATAAACAGACAACCTTGCTTCGCAGCATTTGCTGCGCCTGCAACCAGACTTTCTGCCTTGCCTGGTGTCATTAAGTCATTCTTTGCTAAATCTGAAGGACCTTGTCTACAAAGTGCAATTGGTCTCTTGTTTTCTTGCAAAAGTAGCCCTTTTCTGTTTAAACTGTTTTTTTTTTCTCCACTGTAGAAAACGTGCAAAGGAATGAAATTTCAGGGGTGTGAAAACTGGCAAAAGAACAAAAAAGTGTGCATGTTTGGGGGAGGAGAAGAACGTTAGGAAAACTTTCCCACCAGTTTTCCCAGGGCTACCAAACAGGGTGGCCAGTGCCTAAATTTCTTCTTTTTGCTCTTTTACTCAGCATGCCCAGCGGCCCCTGTTATAAGACACAGGGCCAGCTCCAGCTTTTTTGTCACCCGAAGTGGCGAAGCAGGGAAAAAAAGCCAATTGGTGGCACTTCGGCAGCAGCTCAAACGTGCCACTTCATTCTTCTGCGGCAATTTGGCGGCGGGTCCTTCGCTCCCAGGGACTGAGGGACGCGCCACTGAAGATCCAGACGTGCCGCCCCTTTTTGTTGGCCTCCCCAAGCACCTGCTTCCTTCGCTGGAGCCGGCCCTGATCAGACAGTCTCTGGGCTCGTCTGTATTCCATTCCTATCTAAGTCCAGCATTGCAAAGATGGTGTTCCAGTGCAGGGGCATTGTCATTAACCCTATTGACACCACTTAGCATTACTAATGGAATCATTATTTTGCAAGGTCAACAGTTCAATGAATGCCAGAGTCCAATTTCTGAACACCTGTTTTCACGTCGCTGTCAAATAGTAAAAGTACATCTTTCGTATGCGCTCTGGCTTCCTTTTGACTAAGATATCGCAGGAGATGCTATTCCAGCCAGGATGCCACATGTTAAATGTGGCTTTTTGGTTTTGTATCCAGCTGCATGCATATATATAATATTTTATTTATTTTGTAGGCTGAAAGAAGCCAGTTCACTCTGTTAGTGAAGAAACCAGCGATTGCTGCACAGCAAGAAAGTAGTTAAAAAATATATATAAAGTCCCTTTCGGCAAGCAATCCATGCCTGATTTTATAAATGCATTGGGTAATGCATGAACTTCTGTCTTTACAGGATGGGGGCTCCAAGTTTTTCTTTACTGTAAACTCGCCTCACCTGAAGGTGATTCCGTTGCTTAAGAGCAGACAACTCACCTGATATGTGTGGAAATCTCTCTAGTTCAGGCTGAGTCCCTCTTCCCAACTACAGATAATGGACAGCTTGTTTCTGATTGGTTTGTTCTATCTGTGTGTGTGAGAGACATTTTTATTCTTCACTTTCTAATACATTAATATTTTTATCACTATTATTATTAACTAACATGAATGTTCTCAACTTCCAAACTGGTAACTTCTTTTTCAGCTTTCCTTTCAACTTGTGATTTGGAAAGTCACTTGCATAACTTTACCTAGAGATGTAAAATCATATATGAGTTAGTATAATAGCATTCCTCTCCATTCCCACCAACAGCCATCCCCAACTTTTTTTTAATTATTGTAATAAGAATGGGTTTTTTTTCCTGTTGGTCATGTGGTTTTGTTCAGGGACCTGGTAATTATATGCTTGGAGATGAAGGCTTTTCAAAGGCATCTTTCCCAGCAATTTTCAGCTGGAGATGTGGGTAAAAATATCTCTCCAGTTTTTATCAGAAATGTTTGCAGTAATGTGCAATTATGAACTCTGCCTTCACTCAATTCATCCTGGAAGAATTTGCTTCACAGAGAAATTTGTTTCCTAACTGCAGTAGATGCCAGAATAGTTGGCAGATGCAGGGTTTTGTAAAAAGAGACCAGAAATGAAAATTGGTACAAAGCAAATTGTCCCTACACCTGGAAACCATGAAAGGGTAGAATATGCACTTTTTTTCTTAAATCACATTAATTTGCTTTGCATATCCGTTCCCAAAATGGCCTTGTGAAAGCTATTTAGTCTCGTCAAGATGCCAAGATGATCTCACTTAATCATGCCTTGCAACTGATCCAGTTCTTGTCGTGCAAGTTCGTGAAATGACACCAGAAAGGGGGGAGAGATTGTCCACTTTCTTCACAGCAGGTTCCCAGTCTGAAAATATGGATATAATTACACCGCTACCTCGATATAACACAAATTTGTGTTATACAACGCGGTAAAGCAGTTCTCCGGGGTCGGGCGGGTAATACGGTAAGATTTTTTTGGCTCCCAAGGACAGCGTTATATCAAGGTAGAGGTGTATCACCATTCAATATAGTCAAATGAGACCACATTAAGTGCCAATTCAGTCTGGAGAAAGGAATAATGGAATTAGGGTGGGAGGCATTTGGGATATTAAAATGTGAGGCATAAGGGTCTTGTTGTGGGAGGCAGTACCTTGCTCGATTAGAACTCTGTGTGTGTGTGCGTATGCAGATTCTTCTTTCCACGTACCCTCCTTGTCAAAACTGCTGAATATTCCTGAGCTGCCTTATGAAATACTGTTTTGTGATTAATACAACAGTCTAGCTTTTGAACAACCCTCCCCTTACCTGCTAAAAATCATCCCATTTAAAATGACTCTGTTACTACCCTTCCTTCAAGTTCCTGCTCCATTTCTCTTAACTAATTTTCCTCCTCTCCTTGTTCCACAGCTGAAATCATCTTGCTGGTATGATGTACACCACCCATCCCTTTTTGGAATGTTGCAAGTTTTGTGCATGCCCTCCCCTCCCCCCCCCGCAAGCCCTGGTGAATGTGCAATTATATAATAACTCCAGTCAATTGCTTTTCCTAACCAAATGTCCTACTTCAAGCTGCTGGTCCTGGCGTTTCACGGCCTCTTCAGAATACACATTCCTTCCCACAGTATATTGTTCTTCCCTATTCATATTGCAGTAGCACCTAGAAACTCCAGTCAGGCAGCCAAATCATCCCCTCCTGCATTAAAAGTCACCGGAGGGAGATTTTAGGATGGGACTCTCCAGGAGGATTTCCTTGTGGCATCTCCCCTGGAAAACGGTGAGAGCCATGCTCCCAAGCTTGGCAGATCCCAGGAAGGCCAGGACTATCCATGCTGGCTCTAACCCCTGTGACTTCTCCCAATACCCTTCCCTTAAGATGCCTGTGGGACTACATAGACAATAGTACAGCCCCAGCCGGTGTTATGTTGTTTCTTCCAGACAAATTCTGTGGAAGAACGAAGAATTATTTGCAGTCTCCTATGAGTTGCCTAATCTCTGCCCTGTCATCCAGACTGAGTGGCAAGGGCTTGCTAGATATGGGGATGGGGAGAAGAAGGGTTTTATGAGCCCCCTTTCCATGCACATAGAGTCCACCTCCTCCCCAAGTGGATCTGAAGAGATGGAGATGTTCTAGTCCTGATTCACAGGAAGAGACATCTGTGTCCCGAAAAGTTCTCTTGTAAAGCCATGATCTGGTAAACCTTCATTAGAGCGAGTCTTAACTGGGAAATGTTTTTCTTCAGTTATGCTGCTCGCTATTTCATATCATCCCATGTTTATCTTGTGTTTTGTTCCATCCTTTTTCCAGCCACTCTAGCCAATTAAAAACTAAATGTTGTTGTTTTTTTTAAAAAGTAACATTGGCAAGCACCAGCCAATTCTCATCTCCTTCCCTTAAGTTCCCTGCATTGAAGTTGAAATACTGAGCATTTCAGTCTCTGTCATCATCATGTTACTCAATCCAGTGTTGTGACTCTATTGCAGGAGTTTACAATTGAGATAGCTGCAGTAATTTCATGGGAGGTATGAAGAAATTAGGTGAATTTAAAAAAAAAATCCCTCTCTTCCATTTTGCCCCTATGATCTTATCTTAAAATTGAAGGGAGCTAGGCAGAGGGATCCTGACAATTAACTGGAGGGGAAATAGAAGCACATACCTCGGTTGAAATTGGAGAACCAAGCTTGTCAGGCCCTGCAAATTCAGGCTAACAGCAGTTGCTCTGCTAGCTTTCTCTCCTTTTAAAAAGTCCCTTTATCATTCTGTGCTGACTCTAGCAGTATCGTGAGCTATAATAGGCAATTAGCTCCTAGCAGATTTATGTGACTTTGCATTTTATAAGCAATCATGTGTGTTTAATGATTGAACAGATCTGTTGTATCTAATGTTCACAGGACTTGATTTTGCTCCTCTGTCACTGATGTAAATGGAGAACAATTCCTCTGAAGTGAGTGTTTGTGGCACCACATTTAGGTTCAGTTTAGATGATGAGCAGAAACAAGTCATGTAAGGAAAAACTTGTTAGCAGTGTCTGCTTTCTGACGTGCTCAGTCACTATCTAAAGGCTGGGGTTATATTATCTGAGGAAATCTGGATTGCACCAGTAATGGGGATCTCCTGCTTTCATGCTGATGAGACAGACACCAAGGTTGGTTGATTAAAATCACGGCAATTTAAATCAGCGGTGTAAATGATTCCTTAATTCAAATGGAAAGCCCTGATTTTAATCTTTTACTCAAATTTCCAATTGGTACTTACTTTCTACAAAAAGGTGCATTCTCATTGGTTGATATAATATTAAAACATGTTGATTTACAACTAAATAGAGCCTTTATACTAGACTTGGTACATCTTTTTACTACCAAGGAAGGCATGCTTAAATATATAGCTTAAAATTTTAAATTTTTATTAATTGCACATATTTAGTAATGTTTAGAAAAGATGAATGCTATATTACTTATTTGCCAGATAATTAACTTTTTGCTTATGGCATGTGTCAAGCTGCATTAGGACGGTAACTGAAATTTAATTAAAACACACAAAAACGCAAATAAAATTTATTTTATTAAGTAAAAATATCTTACATGTCATCAGGGTACTGGCCAAACATGGCCAGGTAAGGCTCGTAGATAACTGATCGGAAGATCCATTCCCAGCGGTACTCATTCTTCCTCACGATGCCCTGCCTTGCCACACCAAAGGCCACCACTCACACATCGAAGAGGAACAGGAAGAAGACGACGTCAATCATCTAGGAAAGGAGGGTATAAAAAATAGATCAGTGTATCATTCTCATTCCTGCAGCAAGTCAGTGATGTGACTTTCTTTAAATCAGCAACAGGGCCGGCTCCAGTGTTTTTGCCGCCCCAAGCGGCGAAAAAAAAAAAGCTGTGATCTACTGCCATTGCTTCATTCTTTGGTGGCAATTCAGCAGCAGGTCCTTCCCTCTGAGAGGGACTGAGGAACCCGCCGCCAAAGAGCAAGACATGCTGCCTCTTTCCTTTGGCCACCCCAAGCACCTGCTTGCTGTGCTGGTGCCTGGAGCTGGCCCTGATCAGCAAATATGTACTGCTTAAACTATTCATGTCCAGCCCTGACATTTATTATGGTTGCCATGACTGATGGGTACTTATTAGATGCCTATATCATAGCAGTAGTTAGGTATCTATGCTGGTATGTTGGGTTGAGAATATTGGCAAGAAAATGAGGTGGAGTAGGTGCTTAATCCATCCACTTCTTCACTGCCTGCAATTTAACTTTGTTGTTGGGTGTTTCTTTGATGTCTCTTGAAATTCTTCCTATATCTCAACAACACCAGTAACAGAGCAGCAATCTTTCTGCAGTTTCTCCAAGGCTATAGAAATAGGGTTCAGGATATTCTGCATATTGTCTACATTTCTCTTCAGTTCTACATGGAACTATCACAGCCAAAGCAGTCAGTCAATCTACTTTGTGATAGTTCTCCGAAAACATTTGCTCAATGTGCAGCAGTATTCAAAAAAGCTAACACAATGTTTGAAATCATTAAGAAAGGGATAGAAACTATCACAATGCCTCTATATACATCCAGAGTATGCCCACACCATGAATGCTGTGTATGGTTCTGGTCATCCCATCTCAAAAAAGATGTATTCGAATAGGAAAAAAAACAGAGGAGGGCAAGAGAAATGATTTAGGGGTGTGGAATAGCTTCCATATGAGGAAAGATTTTAAAAGACTGGGACTGTTCATCTTAGAAAAGTGACAAATAAAGGGGATATGATAGAGATCTACAAAATCATGTGGAGAAAGTGAACATTGAACTGTTGTTTATCCCTTTATATAACCCATGAACCAGGAATCAACTGATGAAATTAATAGGCAGCAGGTTTAAAACAAACGTAAGAAAATACTACTTCACACAACACACAATCAGCCTGTAGAACTCCATTGTGAGGGGCTGTTGTGAAGGCCAAAAGTATAACTGGGCTCAAATATAATTAGATAAGTTCATGGAAGATAGTTCCATCAGTGGCTACTAGCTAAGAAAGTGTGGGACGCAACTCCATGTTCGGAGTGTCCCTAAATCTGACTGCCAGAAGCTAGGATTGGACTACAGGATGGATCGCTCAACAAACTATCCTGTTCTGTTCCTTCCCTCTGAAGCGTCTGGCACCAGTCAAAACAACGAGGAGTCTTGTGACACCTTAAAGACTAACACATTTATTGGAGCATAAGCTTTCGTGGGCTATGACCCACTTCTTCAGATGTATGGTGTGAAAATTACAGTGGGCAGACATAAATATACAGCACAAGAAAAGATGGGAGTTGCCTTACCAAGTGTGTGTGGGGGGCGGGGTTTCTATGATTCAATCAGGATGGAGGTGTCCCATTCCTATAGTTGACAAGAAGGTGTGAATCTCAACGGAGTAAAAATTACTTTTTGTGTTAACGAGGCCAGTTCCATCAGGATGAATGGCCCATGCTCAACAGTTGATGGGAGATTACTACTCGTAGTGACCCAGGCATTCCCAGTCTTTATTCAGGCCTAATTTGATGGTGTCAAGTTTGCAAATGAATTCCAGCTGTGAAGATCACTGTCCAAAGATTGGTCCATCTAGCCAAATATCCTTTGGTTTTATCCAATATAGTGTCTCATGGAGTCGGAGACTGTGTCGCAATGCCTATGATCACTTTGCCAGTCTCTTGTACCCAGTAGCATAACTCCTGGGTCCAGGGGCGGCTCTAGCTTTTTTGCTGCCCCAAGCACGGCAGTCAGGCAGCCTTCAGCGGCTTGCCTGTGGGAGGTCCACCGGTACCATGGCTTTGAAGTAGCTGCCTCCGAAACCGCGGGACCGGCGGATCTCCCGCAGGCAAGCCGCCAAAGGCTGCCTGACTGCCGCCCTAGCAGGGACCGGCAGGGTGCCCCCTACGGCTTGCTGCCCCAGGCATGCGCTTGGAGCGCTGGTGCTTGGAGCCGCCGCTGCCTGGGTCCCCTCAGTATCAAGCTCTTAATATTGTATATGACCTATTTGTGCCATATGACTATAATATGCTTATAAGCACAATAGGTCATGCACTGTGTTAAGGGCTTGATCCTGAGGAGAATAAGGGCCTGTGCTCTTGGGTACAAGAGCTTATATATATATATAAAAAGCTTAACTTCAAAAGCTGCTGTTTTTCCCTACATTCTTTTTTTCAGATAGAAAAGTAGCTTTTAATGCCAAGTTTTTGATAGACACTCATGGGTTCCTCGTTTTTTTATTTAAATATTTTAAGAGATTATAGTTTTAGTCCATAATATATTTTGTGTATAAATTGAAATTTCATTTTAAACAGCTTCATTTTTTAAAAGAAAAAATGTAAATCAGATTTTTTTTTCAAATAAATTATTTATTTTTATCCACCTTATGAGACATTCACATATTACACACCGATACCTACATAGTTTTGTGTGACTCCACCCAGAATGTGTATCAGGATGATGTGTTTATGTGATGTTTCATAGGACACTTAAAATTTTGAATTAATAATGCAGCTTTAGTACTTAATTTGATGATTACTTTACTTTCATATGCTGTGAGACACGCATGCATCTATTACACACTTGATGGAACTCACTTTTTTAAAATTTTTATTAACATGCAATTGTCTTGTTGAATCTAAATTAAATGCTTATATGGGAACCATAATCTGAAGCATTACTCTTAATGGTGTGTGTTCTAGAATGGTAAAAGTATATTATCTGTCTCCTCAAAACATTGGAGTCTTTAGTTGCAGCTGAGTTTCCCTTGAATTTGTCAAGTCTATAAAGTCCCAAACGGGATGTTTCATAAGAAACTAAGGTTTTTTAAAAAGAACCAGACTGAAGCAGGATACCAAAAAAAAGCTGGTCTAGGTCTCCCTTTCCAGAAGATAGGAGGTACAGTAGAACCTCAGAGTTACAAACTAACCTGTCAACCACACACCTCATTTCGATCTGGAAGTATGCAATCCAGCAGAGACTACCAAAACCAAAAAAGGCAAATACTGTACAGTACTATGTTAAATGTAAACTACTTAAAAAAAATAATATTTTTTTAAAAAAAATTTGTCAGGGTAACGGAGCTGTTTCTGTGCTTGTCTCATTTAAGTTAAGATGGCTAATAGCAGCATTTTTCTTCTACGTAGTAAATTTTCAAAGCTGTATTAAGTCACTGTTCACTTGTAAACTTTTGAAAGAACGACCATATCATTTTCTTCAGAGTTAGGAACATTTCAGAGTTATGAACAACCTCCATTCCCACGGTGTTCGTAACTCTGAGGTTCTATTGTAGCTGCTGTTGAGCGAAGCTGCTGTTGTATGACTAGTGGTTGGGTCATAGCCCCGGTGGCTTCCCAGTTCTGTGTACTATCCAGAGCCCTAAAGCTCTTTGGAGCTATTAATGTCTGTTGTGAGAATCTGTGTTTTAAACACAAGTTTAATCTGAGTTATAGGGTGAGGCATTCTGAGATCTTAGATACTATTTTTTTTTTGTGAGCACTCTTTTTCTTGTACTTTGTAAGATTTAATAGGGAAGCCTGCACCAAACAGTGCAATCTTTCTTATCCCATGTACTCTGAAATGCTAAAGGGTTCACAAACCCATTGTCTTTTTAAGCAATGTGTCCTGACTTTAGCCAATGTGTTTCACTTGGTTTTGTTAGGAGTATTTTGTGCAGGCTGGATTCACCAGTTTTGCGTAAAGCTGCTAAAGCTCAGTACAAAGGGTCAGTTGTGTTCTGTTTGCAGCTGCTTTGCATCATGGGAGCAGCACAACACAATCCGGGGATATTGGTGAATCTCACCCCAATGTGGTAAACTCTGGGAGGGGCCATGTACAATGCTGAGCAGAATCTTGGCATTCATCTAATAATGTCTTGCCTCAAAAATTCAAATTGTTAACTTGTGTGTTACTACATCTCAATCTGCCATTCTCCATCACCTTTTTTAAATTCTTTTTAAGGGGGCCATTGCCTGAGGATAGAGCATGTGCCCTGGTCCTTTGCTCATCTAACTATAAGTTTATTCCATCTATTCAGCAACCCCTATGATTCTTCCTCACACAGGATCCCAGCTGCGTACGTGGGCCATTGCACAGTGGATAGTTTGTGTGCCAAAGTCTAAAACTGACATATGTTTAGATCAGTTGTGAAGTGGAAACATCTATATATATTCATACATAACGGCTTTTACCACCAACATGAATAATCCAAATCCAGCAATTCAGTATTTACTATGTGCAATATCACTACCAAGCAGAATGCTGGTGGGAAAATCACATTTGGGGCATTAAATCTTAGTAAGATTTAGTGGAGCTTCACAGAGACCCTAAAAAGCTAGAAACGGTCCTAAATGGAGCATGGGAACTTTTTTTTTGTTGTTGATGCCATTCTGAAGCCTCTTCCCCGTTCCTGCTCTCACTGTTTTAAGCTCATAGAATCAAAATCCAGTCCAAATCCTATTAAAGCAACTGATTTGCAACCTCCTGCATTGAACATTTTCCCCCACAACTCCAGTTTGCGATACTAGATGTCCGCCTTCACCGTAGGTAATCTCAAAATATTTCAAATCCTTTTTTGGCTGTAAAGTGGAATGGAGTTGGAGGCTAAAACTGGGGATTGCTCCATTCTAGTGTAGCTTGATAACCAAATTCTAACTGGGCTTATTGCAAAACAAACTGGTAGATGGCAGCTTCAAAAACAACCGCCATCGGGCACCTCATCTCAAAGGACTGGTGGTGAATTCCCAGATCTGATCTCTTGTGTTGCAATGATACATTTTCATTCCTAATCAGCCTTTGCTTTCCAAAACAGAGCCTTTGCTCCTGTTTTTTTTCTTTCCTTACACTTCCTCTGCCCCCACCCCCACCATACCCTATAGGTGCAAGATATCAATATCCCAGCTCCCCTGAGCAACCCCCCAGTAACAAATCATTGTATAGTGTTACGTATATATACCTGACATAAGGCTATTGTTGGGCAGGACTGTCTTGGATCTCTTAAATCACATAATTTTCATTACTCTGTTGCAGGCATAGCATAGCAATGATAAGATCAGCACAATAACGAACAGTATCTTAGACAGCCTTGATAGCTGCTCCTCATAATTCATTTGATTTTTTTCATCCTAGGGCAGATGGCATCCACTCTGTTTGTTTGTTTGTTTGTTATATGTATCTGTTCTCTTTTTTTCCCTGACCCCACCTGTATCTCTCATTCAGACCTTTATTAAATGTCATTGTGTTTTAAGAATGTGTTTTTTCATTTTACCTTGTGTATCTTCTCCCCCCCCCACCACCCCAAAACCCCCTTTACCATCAAGATTGATTCACAGGACACCTGGAAGAGCATAAATCTCAGCTACACACCTGATGCAACCTAGGGTACGTCTTCACTACCGGCTGTATTGGCGGGTAGCAATTGATTTCTTGGGGATCGATATATCGCGTCTCATTTAGACGCGATATATCGATCCCCGAACACGCTCCTGTCAACTCTTGAACTCCAACGTGAACGGCAGTAGCGGAGTCAACAGGGAGCCGCGGACGTCAATCCCGCGCCATGAGGACGGTAGGTAACTCTATCTAAGATACGCAACTTCAGCTACGTGAATAATGTAGCTGAAGTTGAAGTATCTTAGATCAATCCCCTCCCCTAGTGTAGACCAGACCCTAATCTTTCATACTGGTTCTTCATTTCATTCTCTGGACTTGTACTGCCTTCCTAACCAGTCTTTTCATTTGGGGATGAATCTAGTACGTGTAAAAGTGCCACAGGGCTGTGCTGAGCCAGTTGCACTGTGAGCTTCCTTACTATGGCTTGTTACTCTCTTGTTGGGTCTTTCTGGAGCAGAAGCTGCCAGTTGTACCAAACGATTGGCATGTTTACACCTACCTCCAGAGTGATTGATCAATCCAGTGGGGGGCGATTTATCAAGTCTAGTGAAGACGCGATAAATCGACCACTGAGCGCTCTTCTGTTGACGGGGGAATGTCAGCTGTCGACCTACTGCAGTGAAGACACCGCAGTAAGTAGATCTAAGTATGTCAACTTCAGCTACATTATTCATGTAGCTAAGTTGCATAACTCAGCTCGATTTTTTCCTTTACCCCCTACCCCCCCCCCCGGTGTAGATCAGGCTTATGTATTGATCTGGGATATGTACATAGGAGTGGGGTGAGGAGTACAAGAGGACTAGGATATGTGGCAAATTGCTATTTTGATGAGTCTCGTGCTTTCTCTTCTTTGGGGGTGAGTTCAGGGCACCATTTCTTGCCCCTGCAGTGGAATGTTAACTGCCCTGCTAGTGTCCTAGAGGAGGGGAGTGGGGAGGGAGGGACCTGGGCCCACCCTCTACTCCGGGTCCCAGCCCAGGGGCCCTGAGGATAGTGGTGAACCACTTGAATTGACGGTTCCTTCCCCTGGGCTACTTCCCTCTCCTGCTCTTCAGTTTGTGGGGGGCTTCCTGCCCTCCCTCTGTACAAGCCAGGTGCCCCTTTACCTAGGGTCTTGGACTTCTTAGCTCACCGCAGCACTTCTTCAAACTGTTCTCTCCAACACCAATCCTTTCTACTCCAACCTCCACACTGTCTGATTGAAGCAGGGGTTTTTATCATCTGACTGGCTTCAGGTGCTCTGACTGGCTTCAGGTGCTCTAGTTAATCTATAGCAAACTTTCTTCCCCTTACAGGGAATAAGGCTCCCTTATAACACTCTCCTGCTGCCCTCTGGCCATGCTGTATCACAGATAAGATTCACTACACTAAGGGGTATGTTTTCTGTCCTGTTCAAGGGTTAATATCGTCTACACTACATGTGAATTAAGGAATTCAGGTTTCCTTAAGATTGCTTTATCATACTTGGCTAGAACCCACATAACACTCTGAAAATTTAGCACAGGAGTTAAAACTTTATGTATACTCTCAGGAGCACTTCTATTTTGCGGGGTAGTACGCTTTCTCAGAAGTACTGAACGTGTTTTAAAAAAAGAAAAAGCTCTAGCAGTATGATTTTAGTGCTGCCCCCTTTTTTAATTACCAACCTTAAATTCACATTGTTTCCTATAAGTGGCTTGTAGAATTCTGGGGATATGAAAGTTGAATTTTTTCGATGTGTACTATAAATATCTATATCTGAGAAGGCAAGACTGGCTGAATTCTGCTCAGAGAACCCCACTGAACTTGGTAAGGTAGCTCGGCTTAACCAAGAGCACAACGCAGCCCTCTGTTTTTAATGCCCCTGTCCAACAAATAGTTGCTGCCTCATAAAATATATTTTGGGCATCTAATAAGGAGGTCTACAGATCCCGCCTTTATATTTGTATTTCAGCTCCATGCTCTAGAGCTATTCTTTTACACGCTCACACTCACTAGTAACAGAAGAAGCAAAACTTTAGCACAGCTTCAATGTGCTGTCCAATGCTTGTCTACTCCAGATGGATCTTAATGCATCATTTAATTCTGGTGGGAATTAGAGCTCAAATTTAGAGCGGGTTGAAATTCATGAGAACTTTTCATGAAAAAATTCACTGTGTTCATCAAATTTCAAACTTTTTTCAGCCAGCACCACTCAGAATGACTTTCTCATATTAATATATTTTAAGATCAGAGGGGATTGTTATGATGGGGTAATCGTACCTCTAGTATAACAGAAGCCAAAGAAACTCATCATTCATTAATTTCTGGTTGAGCTGTAGCATAGCTTTGAAATCAATCATGGATGTCTAAGACTTCAAGTAATGGAGCATCCATTAATGCTCCAAAGGCTAATTATCCTCACTGTAAAACTAACTAAATCTGTCTTGTTTCTCATCTGAATTTGTATAGCTTTAACTTTCGACCATTAGCTCTCATCTCTTTCTTTGCTAGATTAAAGAGTTATGTACTAACTTTCTCCCCTGTGTAGGTACTTGTGGACTATGATCAAGTCACCTCTTGACCTTGTCAATAAACAAAATTAAATTGAGCTGCTTCAAATTCTTACGATGAGATATGTTTTCCAGACCTGTAATATGTGGATTCAGAGTGGAGCTCTTCCTTTAAAATCAGAGGAAGTTGTTTCTCCTAGATGGCAAGTTAATAACCCTTACTCTTTGATTTGGCCTGGGAGAACATCATAATACAACAGGTAATTCTTTAGCAGGTGCAGACTTACCAAAGCACTTAAGGATCCAAAGTGAGTTCACGAAAGATAAAATAGATCAAATAATGTATTTTTATTTCAGCAAGATTGCTGTTTAACTGAGGCTTGCATTTTAAGATCTGCAAGCCTCTTGTTATCAGTACCACAGACACAGAGCTTTGTCGTTTCCCTCTTATTTCTGCCACTCAAAATGTTGTGTGTACTTGCACAATTTGCAGACCTACTGTTGTAACAGTGATTGCACTAACCTCCTTTAAAGATCGAGGCAACACAGTGCTAGGGAGAGCTCGTCAAAATCTTTCAAAGTGCATGTGTGGGGTGGGGAGGAGGTCATAAAATGATTTTTTCAAAACTAATCAATATTATTGATGCTTTTTTTGTTTTAACACATTTTTATACAAATAGCAACTGAAATAGTTATCAAAACTTTTTGTTTACCAAATGCTCTGGGTGTGTTTTGGGGTCTTGTTTGTTTGGTCAGAGATTTTTTTTTGTTTTTTGTTTTGACAACATTTTGTCATTTCAAACCTTTTGAAATCTAGTTTTACTTTTTAAAATCAGTTTTGGAGGTGGGGAAAAGAAGAGAGAAATTGCTTTCATTTCATAGATGGTAACTTTCCTTTCCTGACTGACTATGCTGGAAAGTATTTTAGACAGGCAGGAAGAAAAGGCCCCCTAACAGTCATTCCCAGTTACCTGAAGAATCCAGTCCCCGATAAATTTAGATGCTAAATCTCAAAAGAATAGTCATTAAATTTGACTTATTTTCTTCACAAGAAATTCTGTGGCTTCATCCAGGTCAGAAATACCAATGGTAGCATTTCCTCCACTCTTTCTTATCAGAGTGTGTGTTTGTTTTTCCCCCTGAAAGTCCAAGAGGGTTTAGATCCATTCCCAAATAAAGAGAGTCAACCACAGATCATAATAGGAAGAGATGTATTCCTTTGCTCTCTCAGATTTACTGCTGTCTATTCCACTGATTAACAGACCCTGTTGTATCTAGAGAGGCATTCTTCCTGTGAAATGGCTTTAGATTTTAGTCATCATTTCTCACTGTCTTAGTCGGTTGAATAACTTTTAAAAGATCGACTTGGAACTATAACTTATTTCTTTTTAATTTTAGTTTGAAAGGTAGTTTGCCCAGGTGCACCAGTTGACTGTATTATCACTATTTCACTTTCCTATCCTGTTGCTGGATTCTCTCCAGTACAGTCTGCAATGCTGAATAAGAGAAATTGCCAGATTGACTGGAAAATGCAACTTTCATAACATCACTTTTATTATTATTTTTCAATAGTTCTACACCCAGACTTTTAAAGCTATTTAGATGTTACTGTGCACAGCATTGCAATGCCTAACTGATTTAGGAACCAAGAGGAGTTTAGACACTTAGGAATCTAAATTCCATCAACAGTCAATGGGAATTTGGCTCTGAAGTGCCTAAATCATTTTTGAAAATGAGATTTAGTTTCCTAATTCAGTTAGGCATCGCAACGTTGAGCGCAGCAACACCTGAACTCCTTTAAAAATCCAGGCGTTGGCATATAATCTCACAATGAGTTGGAAGGTTTCGATTCTGAGCGTTTTTTTTATGTCCCTCATGCAAAAGGAAACTCTTCTGTGTATTTAAAGGTGTCCTGCAAGTGGGAGAGAAAAATATTTCCCTCCCGCCTCCCTCTCTTAAAAATACTTCTTCATGTTGGAGAAGGGTTTGGAAAAGGGTTGAATGAAGGAAGGGTTGTTGCTGCATGGTTTTTCGCACAAAGTTAGTCTTGTCTAGTGCAGGGATTCTCAACATTTTTCTTTCTGAGGCCCTTCCCCGCCCCTACCCCACTTGCTGTAAACACTCCATGGGCCACCTGTGCCACAGTAACTGGTTTTCTGCTTATAAAAGCCTGGGTCAGGGTTAGAAAGCAGGGAATTGCCTGGGGCTCCCATGAAGCTACACTGCTCAGGCTTCGGATTCAGCCCTGGGTGATGGGATTCAGGGCCCAGGGTTTCAGCTTTCTGTCCTGGCCCCCGCGAGTCTAATGGTGGCCCTGCTTGGCAGCCCCCCTAAACCTGCTCAGGCCCCTTCTCTCCCAGTTGAGAACCTCTCAACTAGTGAAATGGTAATATGGCAAGATCTTAGAGTGAAAAACCAAGCAATTTGGCAGGGAAGGTATAGTTCAGGGGTCGGCAGCCTTTCAGAAGTGCTGTGCCGAGTCTTCATTTATTCACTCTAATTTAAGGTTTCGTGTGCCAGTAATACATGCTAACGTTTTTAGAAGATAACTAAACTAGTGTTGTATGTAAATTAAATAAGGTTTTTAAAATGTTTAAGAAACTCCATTTAAAATTAAATTAAAATACAGAGCCCTCCTGACTGGTAGCCAGGACCTGGGCAGTACGAGTGCCACTAAAAATCAGCTCGTGTGCCGCAGGTTGCCCACCCTGGTATAGTTAGTTGGATACTTTGTGGGGAAGGGTTGTGTGTTTTTTGTTTGTTAATATCTGTTTAACTTCAGTGAAAAATTAACTATGCCATCCTGTCTCCAAAATGTTAAAGCAGACCTTCTCTTTCAGTTCAGGTGGGAGGGCCACACACACCCCCATTCTTGATTATTTTTTTTTTCCTCAAGTAAAAAGAACCGAAACAAGCAGGAAAAAACCACACAACCTGTTTTTCTTCAACAACTTTTAAAGGTGTGAAAACCTCATTAGAAGAGCAAATTAGATAATGAGCTCAGTTAAATGAAATTTTTTGCAGTCACATTTTTAAGTAATTCTTCTCTTTAGTTTCCACTCAATATATACTAAATGACTGTTTTGTTTTTAGAAACTGTGTATTATGCATTCCCCAGGTACACTGATTAGATAAATGACGTTAGTTTGAACTCCAAACCAATAATAGATGACAGGCAATGCATTTGTGGCTATAACTCTTAGCAGTGTCTGGTGTTATAAGGCTGACAGCAGAGTGACTGCAAATACTCAGGTCCTTGGAGTCTGCTCAAAATCCTGTTGAAGCCAATGGGCATTGATGCCAACCCTTACTAGTTAGACCAGTGGTCCCCAGTGCAATGCCCGCTTATGTGCACCCGCCTACTGGCCGCCAGACAAGCAGCTGCCGAAATGCCGCCGAGAAGTGGCAACGTCAAGAAGTGATGAAGAAGCCGCTGATTTTGGCGGCATTTCGGTGGTGACACCTCTTGATGACGCTGCTTCTAGGTGGGATTTCAGTGGCTGCTTGTCCAGCGGCCAGGCTCCTCGGCGGCTAGTCATCCAGCACCTGCCACATGGAAAGGTTGGGGACCACTGCGTTAGACATTGAGCCAAGGCCTGGACTCTATGCAGAGCCAGAGTAAATGGGCTCTGTGCACACAAATACAGAGGGTATTGAATTTCCCCTCCCACTTTTCCCTGAACAGCAGAAATGTTTTGTGTGGAGTGGTTATAGAGTTGCTAGTCCTATACTTTTGTTCCGCTGGCTTTATATGCTTGTGGAAGGTATGCAGTAGAGAAGAATTGCCCTTCTGTTTTCTCAACAATGTCATATCCATCAGAATCCCACTTCTTTTGATAGGAACCCTCGTTATGGACTGTTGTGCTAAGTGCTACTGCAGTACAAATAATTTCCAAAGTCATTACATCAGTCATGATTTCAAATAGCTGCTTAAAATGGTATTGAATGAAATGTGCCGTTAAAATTCAACTTTTTTTTTTAAAGGAACAAATACACAAAGCAGGTATGTAGCTTTTTAGTTGAACAATAGCTATTGTCTTTTATAGACCTACTTGCCATGAATAAAGCAGCAAGGGGTTATGAAACTGACATGCCTTAGTAGGGTTCGTAGGAGAATGGATAAAGACTTGAGAGGAAAGAAAGGGGGAAAATTGAATGTGTTCTGTGTGTATTGGAGGAAGGGAACTAATAAGAAACATAACCTGCTTCTGGAGTGGGCTGGGACACAGACTGAATCTCTGTGGCTCAGGTGCCGAAAGAAGCGATTGTACAAATAGATGACGTAGACATCTTTAAAATCTCTACAATTGCTGCAATATGTAATTGCAATAACTGGGGCATTTTTCTATGCTAATAATAGGACCTGCCATCATACAACAGGCATTACAGAGTGGTAAATCTGAGACTTCTCTGGTCTTCTGCGGAGGGGTTACTTGTTGAGTAACAAAAGCAAGTGCTTTACAGACAAGATGACTTTGTTGTTGTTATTTTTACACCCTGAAGAGCTTACAACCAGAATGGATTAAGGATAAGAAGACAGGATGCAAGAAAAGCAGATGTTTGAGACGTGATAGTTGGAAGAGGTTTTGTCGGTCATATGGCATGTTTTATTTTGAAGCTTATTAAGGCAAAGTTGCTATAAAATGTTGACCTGCTACGTTGTACGTTGCTTATTACTTAGTCAAGATCAGGTTAATGTTCAAATAACTTAACTAAGGATTCTGGCTTTCTAGCTGGGGAGCCCTCCTCCGAGTATGCTAAAAAGAGTGACCAACTTTCTAAATACCTATTATCTTTTTGCCGCCGCTTTTGTGTATGTTTTTTCCATTACAGGGACAGTCCATATTTTACTATACCATGACTGCACAGGAGACATCACATTTTTCCAATAACGTGCAATACAAGGTCTTTCTGCTAAAAACAATAATAATAATTAAGGCTATGTTTTAGTCACAGGTATTTTTAGTAAAAGTTGTGGATGGGTCACAGACAGTAAACAGAAATTCAGGGCCTGTGATGTCCATGACTTGTACTATATACCCTTGAGTAAATCTTGGTGGGGATCTGGGGGAGGCGACCCAGAGGTTCTGCTGGGGGGAGGGTATTGGTGGAGCTGGCAGGCTCCCTACCCTAACCCAGCTTCACATGGCTCCCCAGAAGGGCCAATACATGTCCCTCCCTCGGCGCCTAGGTGGTCTGTGCACTGCCTCTGCCCTGGGCGCTGGCTCCGAAGCTCTCATTGGCTGAGAACCATGGCCAGTGGGAGCTATGGAGGCAGACTCTGCAGGTGGAGGCACCGAACGGTCTCTGCCTAGGGGCTGAGGGAGGGAAGGACATGTCACCACTTCCAGGGAGCCCCCCGATGTAAGCATCACCCAGAGCCCTCACCCCCTCCTGCATCCAGCTCCCAGTCCTGAGCTTTCTCCCACACCCAAACTCTTGCTGCTGCTGGAGGGAGCTACAGTGGCCCGAAACTACCCCAGCAGCGGCCGGTGCGGCTGGCCCAGAGTCACACCGGCCGCTGCAGAAGTCAGAGATCCCGGAATGTCATGGAATCGTGACAAACTTGCAGCTTTAATAATAAAGGGTTAGTCGTTCTGTTTAAAACGTGGATCCTTTACTGGAGCATTAAGTAAGCTGCTCAGGGGATCTCTCGGAAGATGGCATTTTGTCACACAATGAAGACAACTAGGGCCCACTATGCTTTTTGGAAGAAGTATGTTTGTATGTTGGAGGCATAGCAGATGGAAGGCTGAGTGGCCTCCAGATGTACGGAGTCGCATGGAAAGAGAGTGAGAGGACACTGGGTTGGCGGGTGGTTGTGTAGCTGGGATGCAGTGGCTCTTCGGTCTAGCAAACAGCCTGGGTATGTGCTGAATGATGACCTTTCTGGGGTGGGGAGGAGAAACCCCTTTCAGATGGCTCCAGCAGTGCTCTGGAAGATCCTGTCAGGAATCCCTAGTTAAAGTCCCACCACCAAATTGAAGAAAAGATTTGAGGGGTTAGAGGGGGAGGGATTTTTCTCTGCTTCTGGAGTCTCCCTCCTCTCTGATTGCTGCTGGATCGTTGCTGCCAGAGATTACTCATCCCTAGGCCTCAAAAATGCTTATGAAGAGTAAACAGACTCTGGAATTCACTAAATGTCAGGTATTATCAAGATGTTTTCCCAAGGGAAGGTAGCCCTGGAGCTTTCCACGAGGGAAAGACAAACACCCTCCCCATCACCACCACTATCCGACTGCAAATTCTACAAACTGAAAACTCTGCTGGTCTATTTCTCAGGAACAAAGCAGAAGTTTTGCACTTAGTATATGGTATTGCATCCTTCCTTGGTTATGCTGTCATGAGAAAACATTGGTGTGTGGCTTTTGTTTTGTTTGTTAGTTTTTAACAGGGAGGCCAAAAGAGAAAAGGTCCTCTGCCTCCCCAGCTAATCCCTCATCTCTCTTCTCTGTTATCTCCTGAATACCTGGCGCATGTGGGTTTATCACAGACTAAATGGGAAATTTTAAGCCCTTGTTTAAAATATTGTCAGCCCATCACTGGCTGGCTGTTGAATTGATCAGTAAATATGTTCATTTAACATAGAAATAACTTTTTGAAATTGCTCAGGCTGAACTGCACGGTTGCTAGGATGGCAATTTTAAGAATATCTCAAATGCAAAAGAGGAGAACAACACCACTTTCAAAGGCCCATTCAGGTCTGAGCAGCTCCCAATGGGAGAATCATGCTGATAAACACCTGCACACAGTTTTTGAAAGCGTAGGCGCTTCCTGGATGTAAATGTATGTGAGTTTTGTGAAGTTTACCTGTGTGGAGGTTGAGATAGCCCTGTGCAGTTCTAAATGCTTCCAGCCAGTTTCCTAGAGAACAAAAATGCAAAACACATTTTTAAACCCCTCTTTTTTTTTCTGGTGCAATGAGCAAAATATTGAGAATAATAAAAAGAGCATGTGCTGCAATAGCCTAAAGTAAAAGTGAATCTTCCATTTAAAACCTCAACAGGAGCCTGGAATGCCTGGCATAAGAATTCTATATATTCATTGCTATAGATTTATGCTATGGTTTTTGTGTTTGGTTTTTTTAATGTACAACAAAAACATCAACTTGGGTTTAACTTTGTAATTGACCAGGCACAGGCACCGCTATAGCAAAACTAGGAATTTTTATAAAGGAATTTAGGCACTGAGTACTGGGGAAAGCTTCCTGACAGTGGAAATCTGTTCAGCTGTAGTTAGGGGTCTGATCCAAAGCTGACTGAAGTCCATAGGAAGACTCCCACTGATGCAGACTTAAAAAAAAGGACGTGTTCTGCAGTCTTACTTCTGATTGCTGTGTAGACATACCCTGAGAGTCCACTGCCAAACAGTCTGAGATCTGTGGGAATCTTGTGTGAGAATGTGCATGTTTGTGTGTTCTTTGCTTTCTTTTAGTGGAGAAGATACATGGGGGGCGGGGGAGGGAAATGTTTGAATGAAAATTTACCTTTATTCAAAATGAGACAGTGGATTTCTTTTGCAAATTTCCTTTCCCACACCCCCAACAAGATTTTTGTGATGTGGTTTATTTTTGTACATGGTCCGTTTCTGTGGGGAAAAAAAATTATATATTGAATTTTTTCATGGAAAATGCTATTTTGAGACCAGCTCTTTGTTTGAGATTATTTGTTGGATGCTTTGTCTCTAATTTTTTTAGCAGATCTAGCACCTGCTATTTGTGCACTGATCTGTTTTGGATTGAGAACAGTTTCTTGAGGGAAGTTGTGGAAGTTCCATTATTTAGGACATGATTTAAATCTAGAAGGGACAAACTAATAGAAAATATATGGCAGGGAATAATTCTGCATTAGCAGGGCATTAAACTGCGGTGGCCTCGAGTGTTTTCCATCTGTCTAACATACACATAAACCCTACTACTGTAGTATCTGAGCACCTCCTCTTTAATGTACTTCTCACAATGGCGCTCTTCCTTACAAGGCACACTTTACAGATGGGGAACTGAGGCACAGAATGACTAATTGACTTGCCTAAGATCACATGGGAAGCCTATGGTGAAGTAGAGAACTGAACCCTGGTCTCCTGCAGCTGAGGCCAGCACCCTAATCAATGGACCACCCTTTCTGTACAATATTTAACCATTATGATTGCTGTGGGGCACAGTTCATCTTTTTTGCTAACCTGGGTGTAAAGCTTGTGTGTTCAAAATGATTCCCCAGCCCGTAATCTTCGAAGGAGTTCAGATCTGAACTGGGCAGTTATCAGCACAACAATCCATTGGATGTGAAAAAGACAGTCAAGGAGAATTTTATAATGCAGATCCATTTTTCCCTCATGTACTAAGTTGATTGGATTGATATCCCCTTTACTATGAATTCTCATTCTCATCTCCCTACCTCCAACCTCCCTCCCCCCCACCAAGTTATTGCAAAGCAAAAGATCCTCAGCTAGTGAGGCTGAAGAAACAGAGAAGGGAGGCACTGGCTATTTGGAGAGCAGGTAGCAGTAAATTTGTAATGCATATTTGATATGACCAGCACTTCGGTAACATGGTGTTTGTACAGTTAAGCAATTCAGTTCTGACTCTGTAGTTCTGTGTCCTTTAACAGCAGGCGAGAGGTATGTTCTGGGCACCTGCAAGTTCTCCTTTGCAACAACCTAGCAACACTTAGGCCTCGTCCAGACTAGGGGAGGAAAATCGATCTTAGATACGCAACCTCAGCTACGTGAATAACGTATCTGAAGTCGAATATCTAAGATCGAATTACTCTGCCGTCCAGACGGCGCGGGATCGATGTCCGCGGCTCTCTGTGTCGATTCCGGAACTCCGTTCGGGTTGATGGAGTTCCGGAATCGATGTAAGCGTGCTCGGGGATCGATATATCGCGTCTAGTCTAGACGCGATATATCGATCCCCGAGCAATGGATTTTAACCCGCCGATACGGCGGGGTAGTCTGGACGTGGGCCTAGGCATGGATCTGTGTACAGGAGTTGACGGCAATAAGTTCTGAATATGAAAAGGGGAGGCAGGGAAGAAGCACAGTGGTGCTTTACAGTCATGGACCCTGGTTTCCTGGCTAATAAATTCTGTGTTACGATGCAAAACAGCAGAATCTCTCTTATCAGGGAACAGAAAAGACTCCAGTAAAGCACAAGAAGACAGTGAAAAATTTAACTGCCTATCTCTGACTCATTCTGCATCAGACTCTACCTTTCACAGCTGCTTTCCAACAAGGTTTTTAGACATACCTGCTCACAGATACTCAGTGTGATGTGCCCTTTATTCTTTCAGTTATAGTCTTTCCTAAATAGACTCTTGCTGTCTGAACAGATGATTGTCTATTGACATAATGCTGTGTTGTAGCCGGGTAGGACCCAGTATATTAGAGAGACAAAATGGGTGAGGTAATATCTTTTACTAGACCAAATTCTGTTGGTGGAGAGAGAGTGAAGCTTTCAAACTTACACTGAGCCCTTCTTCAGACCTTGAAACCTTGTCTCTCCACCAACAGAAGTTGGTCCAATGAAGGATATTGCTTCACCTACCCTGTCTCTCTCAGCAGTTTTTAGAAGCAGGTTGGTTTCTGTTGCCATAGAAGAAAGTGAGGCAATAGAGATGTAGGAACACTTGACATAATTCTCAGGTACTCCATCCCATCAAATAGGGTTGGGTGGGCCTGTCTTCTGTGTATGGTAGATGGGTATTGACATACTAAACTTACTATCTGCTTATATTTGGGTGAAGCCTTTTTTTTGAATGACATGTACTGTCTTGACCTCTGCACCCAGCCTATACTGATAGGGTCCTACCAAATTCATGGCCTATTCTGGTGAATTTCATGGTCATGGGATTTTAAAAATTATAAATTTTAATGATTTCAGATATTTAAATCTAAAATTTCATGGTGGTATAATTGTAGGGGTCCTGACCCTAAAAGGAGTTGTGGGGAGGGGGGAGGGAAGGAGGTCACAAGGTTATTGTAGGTGGGGTTGTGGTACTGCAACCCTTACTTCTGCGCTGCTAGCTGGGAGCCCAGCTCTGAAGGCAGCAGTGCAGAAGTAAGGATGACATGGTATGGTGGTGCCACCCTTTCTACTGCGCTGCTGCTGGCGGGTGCTGCTTTCAGAGCTGGGCACTCAGTCAACAGCTACTGCTCTCTAGCTGCCCAGCTCTGAGGGCAGCAAAGAAGTAAGGGTGGCAACACTGCAGCGCACCTAAAATAACCTTGTGACACACCCCTGCACCTGCAACTCCTTTTTGGATCAGGATCCCCAATTTGAGAAACGCTGGTCTCCCCCATGAAATCTATATAGTATAGGGTAAAAGAGCACACAAGATCAGATTTCATGGAGGGAAGACCAGATTTTACGGGCCATGACACGTTTTTCATGGCCATGAATTTGGTAGGGCCCTGCTGACAGGGCCGGCTCTAGCCATTTCGCCGCCCCAAGCACGGCGGCACGCCGTGGGGGGCGCTTTGCCACTAGCCGGTCCTGCGGCTCCGGTGGACCTCCCACAGGCGTTCCTGCAGATGCTCCACTGGAGCCATGGGACCGGCAGACCCTCTGCAGGGATGCGTGCGGGAGGTCGACCGGAGCCGCCTGCTGCTCTCTTGGCAAGCGGCAAAGTGCCCCCTGCAGCATGCCGCCCCAAGCATGTGCTTGGCGCACTGTGGCCTGGAGCCGGCCCTGCCTGCTGATAGACTAAAACTCTGGCCTTGGATCTTCATGTTTGCATACTTTTATCTTAAGCCTGGAACATGTAATCCAAATTCTCAAGGATGTAAAGTGGGTTAGACTGCTAGCAACAAGGGAATTACTTTACTTTACTTTCCAGTATCCACTGTGTGGGTGCTAGTAGGTACCTTGTGATCTGGCACCCAACTGCATTTACTGGTGGTGGGGCTTCTGTTGTTACAACTTGGCATGAGTTTAATGATCATTAAAGCCAACAGCCTGGCAGCTCTGGAGACTGAAATCCAAGGAACAGAAAACAGTACAGCATGCTGCCCCATGTTGCCTGGATGACGTGCCTCAGCTGTGAACTGAAGGGAACCCCTCTAGAGGGATGAGATTGCTCTGTCTCTATGCCCCAGCCATCCTTGGACTGTCTGCTGTTGACAAGGGTTAGTCAGTCACGGACCTCTGAGAGGAGGGAGTGAGGTTGGCAGTAATATTTAATAGTAACTAATATTCATTAGTAACTTGGATCAGATTACTAGTTTCTTTCACATAGACCACCAAACAGCTGTACCATAGGAACATCTTTTGGTCCCTACTAACCTGGGCAAGATTTGAACTAGTGATGTAAGCCTGAATTCAGCAGGGTACTTAAACAGGTGCCCAACTTTCAGTGTGAGTCGTCCCATTAAATACAATAGAACTCTCATGCTGAAAATCAGGCACCAGCTATAAAAATATATGAAGATATATATACTTACCTCATAGAGCTGGAAGGCACCCTGAAAGGTCATTGAGTCCAGCCCCTGCCTTCACTAGCAGGACCAAGTACTGATTTTGCCCCAGATCCCTAAGTGGCCCCTCAAGGATTGAACTCACAACCCTGAGTTTAACAGGCCAATGCTCAAACCACTGAGCTATTGCTCCCCCTGTTCATATACCTTGTCAAATTGTAGCCTTGGGATGTGAAGGGCTCCCTATCCTGTTACCAACCCCTGAACCATCTCCTCCCTCTCTTTGAGCTGTAATGTTAATAAATGCATTGCAGGTCTTCGATCGCAAAGCAACTCCACTTGTGGAGACTACTTGATTGATTGATTCTTTGCAGCCATACAGACATTCAGAATTTTCAGCAGGTGTTCAGTCTTTGAATTTCCATTGAAAACCTATAGATGTTCACAGAGCTGCCAGGAAACCTAGTTGGAGTGTGTTACCGTGACATCTCATTCTTTGGTTATCCTGTGATAGATTTCCTGGTATCCTGAGACTCTGCACTTAGTGGTCATGTTGCCACTGACCTCACAGAGTGAAATAGACCTCATCTGGTACTATGTCATGAGAGCGTTTATAGCCAGGACAAGTTTGAAGGGATGCTGCCGAGATTTCTGTGTGTTTCTACCACGAAAAAATACATAATTGGAAAGACCCTTTGTGTCCTGATTGGTTTTTTCCTTAAAAATAAACAGTACATTAACTTTAATTTTAGGTTGAATTTAGGATTCTCAGACCTCTCTCAAATTCCCAATATGAACAGTCTGGCTGGGCAGCACATGTCTGTGAGGTATCCCTGCATGTGGAAAATTTAGCAACATTCTTCCACCCCACCTTTCCCTCTATGATGCCATCACAAGGAGCAGATTCCAGGGACTATGGAGAGAAACCTGCTGGGAAGAAGGAAGCACCACTGGTTTAAGGAGAAGTGGGGTTGCACCTCGGTCTTGTCCGTATAAGCACAACCATGACCTCCATTCTTGTCTGATCTATGCACAAAGATCATTTCTTGAGCTGTGCCCTGCTGCAGTTTTTCTGCTGACAGGTTTGTGTATCCACACCTGCCATGCTGCTTAACTATGTTTGCACCTATGCATTCTGGGAAAACTTCAGTAGCTATCCCATACTGCCTCAGCATGGGATAGTGCCCAGTGGAGATGCTTGGAGAGTGCCAGCAGTCGTGTGTGCAGCTGCTGTGATGTCCTAGGCACAGACTTGGGAGATAGGCGCACAAGCCAAACTGGCTAGATAGATGTGGTCTAAAATGGTGTGCTGAGACCAGGAAGACACCATTTGCCAACCTAGGTCTCTAGCTATACCTAAAATGCTATACCTATCTGCTAGTAAGCCTGTGGTGTCTGGGCATATATCATTCTGAGTCAACTGTACCATTAACTAACTGTCTATCCACTGTGGTAAGCATTGTAGCCTTCCCAGGGCCTTAGACTTGACTCCTGACTCTGGTGCATTCTTCTGCCTCCTTTCTCATCTCCCTAGTGGTGACTTCCAAGTGGTTTTGTCACCGTTCTTGTTTCCCTACTCGTCCCACCTGATGCTTATTACTACAGGTGTGCTCCTGTTATAGAAACATGTTCACACTGCAGCAGAACAGCAGCACCATGCCACGGCGCGAAGGGTATGTGGGAGGTTGTCCTGTGTTAATACTGGAACTGAAATTTGGAAAAGGCATATAAGAATTTAGTAGAACCTTTTTGATTGGCACAGATCCTAGTAGAAAAACATGTGCAGTGTTGCTCTGTCTCATGATTTTATCACTAGTCTTGTGATATCTGTTGGTTTTTAAAACCCTAGTTCCTGGATTCACATGACTATTTGAGAATCTCAACTTTTCTTTTTTAATGAGTTTCTAGTGTCCTGGTTGTGAGAAGCTTGAAGACATGAACCCCAAAGGCTCCAGCACCAGAAAGTAATCTATACTGGGCTCTTTTTATTGGCTAATATCCACACCTCATTTGTCAATTTTGTTATTTGGGTGGGGGAGGAAGCGGGGGCTCATGAATTTTGAACACTTGGGGTTGGCAATACAATGTATGCCAAAGAAGTGATTCTCGTGCTTACCAGAGCCTCTTAGGAATATGTTTTGTGTAAGGGAACAGAGATAAGAAGAATGGAGATTCCTAAGCATAGAACATTAAACCTTTAACAAATTTAATAACTCCGTTAATGCCAGTTTGAGTGGCAGAGCAGGAAATTGGCCGAAAATGAACAAAGGGCTGCTCAGTTGGGAATCTAACGCAAGCAAAAGCCAATTCACACTTCGACAGCCTCCTGCGGCAGCTTCCTTAACACCACAAACATTTTAGCCAGATAATGAGCAAAACCAAACGTTTTAGCATAATAAACTGCTTTGGAGGAAAGAACGCGTGAGGGAGGCAAATCTTGGTGCTAATTATTTGCCAACTGATCTGTCTGTCAATGAAATACCAGAGGATTTTGCTGACAGGCATCCTTTCTGCAGATCTAATCATGAGCACTGAATGGAACTTCATTGCTTGTCCTAGCTGCTTAGCTGTTGATGATGGCTGCCATTAATATGAGGGAAATTTAGTTACTTTGGGTTGTTTTCTAGAATGGAAAGCCTATTTGTTTGCCAACAGCTATAGCACTTTCTGGATGTGAGAGGATAGCAGCTACTAAGGTGAGACTTCACATTCAGTGTTTATTTGGGCTACTGCAGGGAAATTAAGCATAGAAGTGCTCTGGTGGCTAACTAGCCTGGGGTGGTCTGTTCATGTGAAGCAGATGGTTGGCTGCTGTACTTTGCCATCGGATTACTGAGCTGGCTTCAGATCCTCTTCTGTGGTTTCCTGGTAATGCTGGCTTTGCATTTGCTATGTACAGTAGCATTTTGCCTCAAGATAGCACCTTGTGTGTCTCTATCAGGCCAGTTTGCACTATACTTCATGGTTTAAAAAAAAAAAAAAAGTTTTTTCTCTTGACAAGTTCATAACGCAAATGGCTTAGTGTCATTCTGAATTAACTGGCGGCCTCAGACCCAAAGATGCCATTTCCTAATGACGAGATCTTGATCCCTTGTGCTCCAAACATGGCAGAGCTCTGTTCTGACTACGGTTGCTGAAACAGAAATCCTGTTTGAAACTTAGCAGTTGGCCTGCTTACTTTAAGATTGAGGCTATGGTGATCAAGGGAAATGCTCTAAGTCCTGCATGTTGTCATCATGACAGGGTGTGTTATTCAGAAGGCTGGATGTTCACATGGTCAAAGCAGCATTCTCTTGCTTTTGGATTCCTCTAATTTTGGCTAATATGGATACTGCTGTGTGAACCTTGGCATTGCGTTCTATATGGCTTAGTCAGCAGTGCTAGAAGCGGTTGTTTAAAGAAAGGAGGTGGCCCTGTATTATTATAACAGAAATCTTTCTTCAGTTACTAGGCACTCTCACTCCCCTGACTGCTAGAGAGATGGAGAAGACTTGGAGTTTCGTGCCCGTTTGTAGTGTAGAGCCCCCACTCTATATGGTGGCAGCAGTGCTGTGAAAACTGGCTTGCTCCCAGAGCCGGGATTAGTTAAGGGGTAGCAAAAAAAAAAAAAAAAAAAAAAAAGGGAAGGAGGGAAGGTGGCCTCTCCATCCCCCTAGAGTCCAGTTAGCTAGAGGGCAGGTAGGAGATCTCTTCCCCCCACTTCTACTTCCTGTTCCTCCCACAGGATGGTGATGATACTGTCTGACTGCATGGGGCCCAGCAGCTGGTTGCTGCTGCTGCAGGGACACAGCAGGCCTAGAGTTTGAGGTCAGGGCTGGGAGATGTGTCTGGGGAGCCGCTGTGGTGCCTGGCAATACTCCATGGCCAAAGGACAGCGGTGCCTCAATTAGTGACTGAGGGACCGAAACTGGAGGGGCAGTTTAGACTGTATGTTGATGCATTTTGAGCAGCATTGTGAAGCACTGAATTCTTTATGCTGTTCTTAGCTGTCCCTTTCACTGACACTGCAAGGCAAGGAGTCAAAGTTGGGGGCTCCTCTCTAAGGCAGGTGGTTCCTATCATAGTAATGACCTTCATGGTTGAGGTCACCACAGTGCAAGGTCTCCTGGTGCTTATGGCTTCCTCATTAAGGACATATTGGTGGGGAGGAGAAGTCAGGAGAGTGACTTTATATATATATATAAAATAAATATTTTTAAACCAGCTGCTGCAGCTAAACTGTCCTTAGTAAATTAAACCTATATCCAGAATATTAAGCCCAGATTTAACCCATCCCCCCACTTCTGCATCACCCAAGGGATTGTTTTTATTATAAATGCAAATTAACTTTCACGCCTTTTTTGATCCTAGAATTGGGGCCAAGCTATACAAGCTCCTATCAGCAATCAGTGGCTTGGCCTGATTGCTTTAATTATCTGAACAAGTGTAGCCTGTTTCAATGCTGGTATAGACTGCTTGTGTTGTGCTGTCAGATCTTGGAAGGGGGATTTCATTCCAAAGAGGCCTTACCTGCTCCACTCGTTTATTTCTTTTTAAAGGAAGTGCCTTTCACTCCATTTTAGAGATCATCATTACATGTTGCGCTAACGGCAAATTTGTAGATTGGCAAGGCAATTAGTTGCTGTCTAGCTCCAAGACTGCTTCAGGCGGGCTGAAAATCTTGAGTGCCTGTACTTGCTAGGTTCCTGGCACTTGATGACGTGGTCAGGCAGGAAGTGCATAGACCTGCATTAATAACAACAACAGAATGGTAGCAGCAGGAGATAACCAAGCATTTTTCTTTGCTCATGTGGGGCCAAAATCTGCCCTGATTTATACCCCATAGAAGCCCATCGTTTCAGCAAGTTACAGTTGTCTTTTGCTGAAGTTTAAATGGAGTGTAAATTGGGTACTTTACCTTAGTAGAGAGGCAAAACTCCTGTTGTCTCTGACCCATATGTAAATTTACTGGGGGGGGGGCAAATAAGAGAGATTGTTCTCCAGATTTTTATTTTAACTAAATTTTGTAATCTTTACAGCTATTGAAGATAAGAGTTTCAGGATACCGCAGGAATGCAATGAATGGGAATCAGGTTTATCTGATCCTGCATTGCTTTAGTATAGTCTCCTTAGCTTTCTAAACCAAGATTTACTGAAAATGTATTGCTCTGCAATGTTCAGCATTTTATAAAGTGCCTAGTTACTAAAGGCACTTCATGTATGTGTGGTAGTGGAATGAGTAGAAGTGTTTATTCAGTTCAAACTAAACAAGAACTTTTACAATTTTTAGCTTTTCCAGTTCTGAGTGATAGTTCAGCTTGATTCTTTATCTAATCAGTTCTTCCATCCTAAATGATTGGAAACCCATCCCCAGTGGATACTGCAATGATTAGAAACTTAATAAATATCTATATTGTAGAGAATTGTTTTTAAGTCTCTTTGTTGTCGATTATAGAAACCAGATACACTGGAATACCAATCATTGCATTCCTAAGTTCCTTGACATTTGCTTTGCTTTAACGTATCCTGAAGACTTAATGACTGGTGTATTTGGTTCAGTCAATTTTAAAAACCTCTTTTTTTCCACTTCTTTTTTTCAGTATCCTGATTTCCCCATGAATAACTATATGCATCTTCCAGTAGGAATAGATAAATCATACTTAATACTTGCAGTGGATTTAAATTGATGTCAGACAATTCTCTTTCTAATACTGTTTCCTTCTATTCCTGCATTTTTAAGCCTTCTTTTTTTTTTTAAGAGAAGGTGGTTTCTCTACTGTACAGTAGCTGAAGCTTTAGCAAGGAAATGTGACTTTGAAAGAACAGGATCTCTAAGAATAGGCAATTTAATTCAAGTATGGTGATTGAGTGCCCTGTTAGTATCCTGATGTATTACTCCATTTCCAAAGACCATGAGTTTCTTCACAAGTATGATGACAGGCTTAAAACTTGAGACTGATGTTACAGCTTTTCCTCCTCTCTGCTGTAGCACATGATTACAGGACTAAGGGAATTTGCTCTCTCCTAAAGGATTAGCTCCTAGAGAAATAAATCAGTGTGTGTTATCACCCCACTTATCTCTTCTTTCTCTCCCTCCCCCAAAGGCTGTAGAGCCAATTTAGGTTGTGAAGTAGTCCTGTGGTTAATAAAACCTTTTTCTCACCTGAAACCAGGAACTGGGATGAGACACTATCTATAGAAATGATCACGGCTGAACTCTTAAAAGTAGCTTTTGCTTTCAGTACAATCTTAGCTTCTGTTTATTTTTTCTTCCCCGGAAGATGATGGCCCTTACGCGAAGGGGAGCAAAGACTCAGGTGGACTGGACACAGCCCTCGTCTCCAGAAGGCAAAGCATTCCAGGTAAGTGAAAGTACTATTGCTTGTTCCCACTCTAATGTAGCTGTCATCCCTAACCAGCGATGAAGCAGTAATCAGAGCAACAAGCCGCTGTATGGTTGGTCTCACTGTGGGTGGAATGTAACAGGCACTAAGCTGTGCAGATTTGTTCTGCGTTCTTCTTATTACAATAGTGGTTAAAACGTGCCAAGCGTTATACAGGTCTAGAAACAGATGATCTGTGCCCTGAAGATCTTACAATTTAAAAGTGGGGGGAATGGAGGTGGAGGGAAAGGCAGGAGGAAAGAAGTAGCGAGGGTGGTCGGCAAATGTCTTGCTGTCATAAACAGATAGCTAAGGGTTAATGTCTCTTTCACCTGTAAAGGGTTAACAAACAGTGACCTGCAAACACCTGACCAGAGGGCCAATCAGGAGACAAGATACTTTCAAATCTGGGTGGAGGGAAGCCTTTGTTTGTAGTTTTTGGGTTCTGCTTTGTTCTCTCTAGGCTCTGAGAGTGACCACACATACCTACAGGCTCTCTAATCTTCTGTTCCAATTTTGTAAGTACAAAAGTAGAAAGACAGTTTAGTCTTTGTAATTGTTTTTCTGTATTTGCAACTGTGTATCTGGCTGGTAGAGTTTTACTGTGTATTTGGGTGAAAGTATTCTGAATTGTATTTCTGCTGGAGAAAGCTTTCTTTCCATTGTCTATAAGCTGAAAGACCCTGTAACTTTTTACCATCTAAATTGCAGAGATAGACCTTTTATTTTTTTCCTTCTTTTTATTAAAAGTTTTGCTTTTAAAACCTGTCTGATTTTTCCCCTTGTTGAGGCTCAAGGGAATTGAGTCTGTACTTAACAGGGAAGGAGAAGGGAGAGGGAGAAAAAGGGGAGGGGAAACCCACCTGATTTCCCTGTGTTGTGATTCAAAAAGTTTGAATCACGGTGATCTGCTAGTGTACCCAGGGCGGGAAAGATCTGGGAGGAAGAAAGGAGAGGGGGGAATCCCTTTGTTTAGATTCACGGAGCTTGAATCTGTATATTTCTCCAGGAGACCAGGGAGGGAACACCTGGAGGGGAGGAGGGGGAAGGGAAATGGTTTATTCCCCTTTGTTGTGAGACTCAAGGAATTTGGGTCTTGGGACCTCCAGGGAAGGTTTTGGGGGAGACCAGAGTCTATCAGGCGCTCTACTCTGAGTCCTGATTGATGGCAGCAGTACAGGATCTAAGCTGGTAATTAAGCTTAGGGGAATTCATGCTAGTACCCATATTTTGGATGCTAAGGTCCAGATTTGGGAATTATACTATGACACTTGCTAATTCGATATTTTAATGTATTTGGTAGATATGACTACGCACATCTGCCTGTCTCCCCAGCAATTTTTGTTGTTCTGTTGACTGCCGTTATCTGTTACTTGCTAACTATTCCTTGCATATTTTATACTGGTAACTTTTTTACCCCTTGCCTATTAATTCAAGCTCTATAAAATCTTCCCTTCCACATGTCCTGATCAAAGAATCTTAGTCTATCAGCTCCCTCATTGCTGCCCCATGAGAAGTACAGCCACCCTCTGCTCCCATCCACTCCAGAGTTTCTGGCTCAATGGACAAGTCTACACTGTAATCTGGAGGTGTGATTGCAGCACATATAGACATGCTCAAGCTAGTTCACTAAAAATAGCCATGAAGCTACAGTGGCACAGGCTCATAAAAGCCCACCCAAGATCCTGGATACGTGCTCAGGCTGATGACCTGGGCTGCCATACTGCTGTTTTTAAAGAGCTAGCTCAATCAAAGCTAGCTTGGTTATGTCTACGCAGATTCCAGTTACACCTCCTGACAACAGGGTAGATGTATTCCGTGAGAAGACAAAAACTGGCCATTTGTTCATTCAGTGCGTGATGATTGGAACCCGGTGAAAGGAGTTTGTGATCTAGGCCTAGTTCTGAATGGGCAAGTGTCTGCAAGGCAACTCCTCTGGGAGGTACAGCTTGAAGTTGGAGATATGAATAAACTTGGAACTTGAGACTCCATTTCGCTCTTAAATTTGGGCCCTATACAAATGTGCTGAAGAATGGAAACATGAAACATTTAAAACTTCAAGCTTTTTCTATTTCACGGGATTCCAAACACTCATTCTTTGTATTTTTTGGGACTTTGTTTACACCGAATTTTTAATCAGAACCGTTATCAAAATGGTGCTTGGTGTTTTCTGTCTGCCAAACCCAGGTTTTTCAGTAAATGGTTTACCAAATCCCTGGTGTTCAGTAAATGAAAAACGTCTATAATAGGGTTGTTTTTGTTTGCTTGCTTGCTTTTTTTTTTAAAGGCAATGGAAAAGTTGCAAAAAATTAAACCTTTTCAAGAAAAGTCTGGTGGGAGGAGGGCAGTTCCTGTGAAATTCTTCATTTTTAAAAACTTTTTTTTGCTTTGACAGACTTCTACCAGATTTAAAAATTTTACTGAGGCATCATGGGAGCAAACAGAGCTAAACACTTTGTGGACTGGGACTGAGATGTTTAGCAGACATATCAGCTCTTCATGATCCACTCTGAGTTCATGCTGTAGTTAGTTGTGACTGATGTCCTCTAGGCTGGGCCAACTCCAGGATTTTTGCCACCCCAAGTGGCCAAAAAAAAAAAAAAAGCCACGATCGACAGCAGCTGCACTGCGCCGCTTTCTTCTTCAGCGGCAATTCAGCAGCAGGTCCTTCCCTCTGCGAGAGACCGAGGGACCCACCACTGAAGACCCCAACTTGCCGCCCCAAGCACCTGCTAGCTGAGCTGGTACCTGGAGCCAGCCCTGCCTCTAGGGTTAACCCTGACCACGTGCAATGTTAAATATGATAGTCCGAGTCTCTGCCAACCTCTAAATTGTGTTTAACATTGTGTTAGGTAGCGTGACTCCTCAGTCACATTCTAACATGATGTAATTTTCCAGTGCAGAAAAGCCCATGGGGGACCAAAGATGTAGTGTGGAAATGGAGACTCTTTCATTGCTGTTACTGGTGGTGGACCTCTTCTGTAGATCATTACAATGCTCTTGAACAGTGTCAGAGAAACACCCTGGCCAATGAACAACACATTCTAAGAAAGATTGGGGCTTGGTATCCTCATTTATGTTGAAAGATGAAAGTAAGAATAGTAGAGCAAGGATCTGTGGGATTTGTACTGAATGTGTCTTTGGGGGGTGGGGATGGGGCAGCTATTTGGCCCTGCTCCATTGCTTTTGCAGCCCTTGGGAGTCCTCAGATGGAAACAAGCTAGCATAGCCAGGTCTGTGCCTCCTGCTCTTGGCCTCCCTGCGGTAGTGGATATTCCAGGGATGGGAGGGTTCATGCCTGATGTGCGCTGTGCTGTTGCAATCCTGGGCTGGAGCAAGAAACTATAGACTATTTTAACTCATCCTGGAGGTTGAATCAGTTCCTGACTGTAAGTGAAGGGGACGAAAAGATGTTGGAAAGCCGTGTTGATGTAACTTATCCCTGACCTAGAGGGGGTCATTGTTAGGGATGAAAGGGTGGTTAATTCACCAAGCCTGGCCAGTCACTGGTCTCTCTTCTGAGACTACTAACGAAGGTGGTGGTGAATTATGATGGGAACCACACTGGAACCCCAAACTCATTTCAGATAGGCCCCTGGTCAGGTGTTTCATAAAATGATTTTGCAGGTGGATCTTGGGTGTCTTGCCAATAATTAGCTATCTGTCTTGGCTTGTCTTAGGTATCTTAGAAGACCTAGGTCCCATTTAGTCAGCTCACTTAACGGACATTGTTTTATCTTGACGGATAGATTAAAAAAAAAACAATTCTCCAACTTCATTCTAGGTGTTGAGTTTCTCCTTGAACCCACAAGATGGATAATTGCACAATGGGATTTCTCATTTTTAACACTTGTCAAGGACCAAAATCAAGCCACATCAAAGAGCTAATAACTACCGCTTGTGACACCATCTATGTTGATCGGTAGTCTCTTTAGTTAAGAGGAAATTTGCAAGATAGTGCCGGATGGCATTCTGTTCAGAACAGTGGGAAAGTTTCTGGCAGTTACTGAAATCCTGGATTGGTGAATTGAAAACTGTTACTGTACTTGGCGGTGGATCAAAATTGTTTGAGTTTAAAGACCAGGAGCATAATGGACATAACATTTGAGAATGAATCAATGCTTGCCATGTTAAATGGGGGCACAGCAGAGATTGAATACCTTCCAAACAATGCTAGGTCCCAAAGGGGTTCCCCACTCACATTAATCAAGTGCACAGACTCCTGGTGGTGGGGGGATGTGCTTTACAAAACAGGAACACGCAGAGTGACTTCAAAGAAATTGCACCTTGCTTTGTTACTGTGGCATCGCACAAAGAGCAAAGCGCCAGCCGGACCTCGCAGACTGATTGTCATTTGGCACCACAAGTATTAAAACAATGTATACACTGAGCAAAAGGGGGAAAAAACAACCCTACAGTTGCAGAGAGCTACTGTAGTGATAAATGATAACTCTACAAATCTTTAAATGTTCCCCCTTTCTGTAGCAAATCTTATTTGAGCCTCCTGCATTATTCCATCCAGACAAGCATATTGTTGACCATTCAATGTAAAGATGCAAGATTTTAGCTTGCAGCCTCCAAAGCCCTGATCTGGAGCCACTCTTTAAAGTGCATTGCAAGTGGCCAGCATCCTCTTCTTGTGAGTTTCTTCTGTATCAGAGTATTTTTCCTCTTACAGTTAAAAATTGTCTCTTTAAAACATTGTAACTGATTTGAAAGCTTATGAAAAATGGAGACTAATAGCTCATAGCATAGGCAGATGCTGTGCAAGTTTCCTTTACCAAGCTCTGTCAAGAAGACACCCAAGTTCCACCCCGAACCCCGCCAGTGTCTTCTGCTGTTCCTAGTCTTCTGCCTGAGCAAAGAGAGCTCATAATATGTTGTTTCTGCGATGCAGACAAATAGTCCCAGGAGACTAGTCTGAGGCTACCAAATTCAACTGCAACCCATCTGAGATTTGAATCCCAGTGTCCAGAGATAGGCAATGCCCTACCTCTTCCTCTGCACCAATGCCGGGCACTTCTGAAAATTCCACCAGCGTTTGTTTTCCTTCTGCTTCCCTGTCCATGTAATATATCCAAATGTAAATTGTTAAGGAGGCTGGCTTTAAACCATTCGAACACTAGGTGTAAGGTGTCGAAAACTGGCACCAATTAACAGTGTTTAACATTTCTTGTGTATGCAAGGGGAACATTGTTCCCCAATTGCAAACAAACAAATATTCACTCTTAAAATAATGGAAGGGGCGGGGAAGTGAGGAATGTCATCTCCACAGGAAAAAGAGAACTGACATTAACACGGTAGACAAGGGGATTAAGTACCACATAATTGACTCAGTTATAAATATTGTTAACCGTTTTGTCTTATAAAACATGCTCTGCCTATATCCATAATAAGTGTCCAGTACTTTTGACTCCAGCTGGATATGGAAAATGTCAAAATACCTGTGACAAGCCAGGCAAGCTGAAGAAGGGTGGACTACAGTTGCAATTGAAAACTATCCTAAATGAAAGGATTTCATCCATCCATCCATATCTCCCTAGCTGCCTGTCCATATGCCAACAGAATCTGACTCCTTCCCATCTCATACCCTGCACATCCGAATCTTACCACTTCTTCCACCACAAAATTTTCTAAGATCAATCGTGTGTTGTCTGTCCAGGCCCACCTCTCCCCTCTTGATTACTGTGACCTTCTCTTCCCCAGCCTCCCTCACACCCACGCTGCCCCTCTCTGGTCCATACAAAACAGAGCTGCTGAAACAATTGCTCTTGGCCATTGCTCTGACCTCATCACATCACATTTGAATCCCTCCACTGCCTCCCTCTATTTTACTTGATCAGGTTCAATCTTCTTGTCCTCACACACAAGGTCCTTCGCAGCTCTTCTCCTCCCTAACTGTCTGTCATGTCTGTAATACTGGCCTCTCTTGCTCCATCTGCATGCCTTCCATGCTCTTACAACGCCCTGCCTTCCCCCAGCACCTTCTTCCATCCCATCGCTTATACATGGAATACTTTTCCTCAGCTGATCCAAACAGCCATGCCTACACCAAATCTCTCCTAAGGACACAATTCTACTTCAAGGCCTGTAAGGGTATGTCTACACAGCAGCTAGACACCTCACAGGGTCCTAGAGTGAAGTCTACACAGCAGTGAAACAGCCATGCAGCCCGAGCCCGAGTTGGCTGGCACAGGCCAGCCAAAGGTTTTTCTTTGCTGTGTAGACACCCCCTGCACCCCACCCCACCCCCCAGAAAAAAGGAAATCAGCCAATTTAATGGTGCAATGGGCACTGTGTGGGCAGATAAGATGAGCTGGCACTTAAAAAAAAACTGCATATAAAATCAATTGTGCATATATGGTTGCATCCCACTACTCACCTCAACTTTTGTATATCACTTGTTTTAGAATGTAAGCTGACGGGATAGTCAGTTATCTTTTGTCAAGGTTCACATTTCTTGGTCAAGGTATAATCAGACTCCAGAAAAACATTTTTCACACCACAATAACAATAAAGATAAGTAATTTAAAAGGTCCATTCAAAAGTTTCTGGAGGTCTGGATTTGCCCCACGGTCCACCTATTGACTACTCTGAGGAGTGTGACTTGAGACAACACCCACCAGAACTGGATTCTGATTCTGTTTGGTGCTCTGGGCACTAGTATAATATTTAGTAGTAGTAATTGTTTACATTGTGGTTTGGGTTACTCCGAAGCATCAAATGTCTAAATAGATACAAATTTTTTTGTCATGATCCAAAATAGGTAGGAGTGACCTGGAAGAAACCATAAGTTTCTGCCTGAGATTCCGTAAAAGGAGATACTGCTTCAGAAATGAAAAGGGAGAAATGAGATGAACAAGTTGCCAGGAAAGGGTACCATCTACTGTCCATTTTTTTTCTTCTTCTCCCCCTTGTCTCCCTTTCCTCTAACCTTCTGCTACTGATACCCCAGTTTCAATTTTTCTGTATTTTTTCAAAGAAATTAACTAGTTCTATGCTCGGTCCCACCATACTCTGGGATATAGTGCTCCCAGGGTGTGAACCAAAGGTACCTTCCACTGAAACATTCAGTTACAGTTTTTGTTTCTGATATTTCTCTTCAGAGGAATTCAGAGGGGTCACCATTGTGGAGCTGATTAAGAAAGAGGGAAGCACCCTTGGCTTAACTATATCCGGTGGCACAGACAAAGATGGAAAGCCAAGGGTCTCAAACCTGAGGCCAGGAGGGCTGGCAGCAAGGTGAGAAAATCTGTGTGGAAAGTGTTGTATGTGGATGTATTGAATACTCGATGGAATATGTATAAGGACAAGTGAGTTGGCTTTGGATTATTTTTAATAGTACCTTGAGATGTCAAGTTATTCATCTCATAAGAAAAGCCTGTTGTTCCCTTCGGAGTTATTTCCTGTGAGCCATGCAATGATCACGAAACGTTTTAGAACAGGTTTTGGAATGGTTAAACAAAACCAGTTTCTGTAGTTTCTCTCAATCCCATCAGTTACAAACGTAAGTGGTTCCACAAAACCCAAGCAGTTTTATTTTTGAATGCATCTAAATAGTAGATTATATCCTGGCTAGGGGGAGTGAATACACTTGGCCTAATTCTGAACCAGCTCGAACAGTGGGCTTAAAAGTTTAACTCCAGCACTAACATTGTCATTGTAGGACACATGATCAACTAGGAAACTGTGGAGCGGAGTGGAGGAGCAGACAGAGTGAAGAAGGGGAGACAATGGGGGGAAATAATAGAATAATTTTGCAGAGAGCAAGCAGAAAGAGGAAAAAAACAGAGCTTTTCTTGTTTGCTTGAACTTTTTCCAGATGTTGCCCTTGACATTGGTCTCTGGTTTTCCCATGATAACCTCTCAGAGCGGGGTGAGTGGCGTGGAGGGAAGTTGCAAACACATTTTTCAATTATTATTATTTGTCTGAATCTGAAGGCCTGCCCCTAGAAAAATAGTCGATGGGCACATTTTCCAGCCAAGTGGAAATATTTCCTATTCCTTTTGATAATACAGCTAAAATTGGTTAATCTTTGGTGGCTTTTTTTTTACAAAATTCTCCAGTAGAGATGATGTCCCAGGCAGAGCATAATAGAGAATCTTATTGTTGCTCTTGTTTCTTTACAGAAGTGATCAGTTAAACGTTGGAGACTACATCAAATCAGTGAATGGGATTAACCTGACTAAACTGCGACATGATGAAATTATAAGCCTGTTGAAGAATGTAGGGGAAAGGGTGGTACTGGAGGTGGAGTATGAACTGCCTCCAGCTGGTGTGTGTCTCTAAGATAATGTTACTTTCTTTGCTTGACCGTCTCATTCTGTGATACAGATGGGATTTGTTTGTTATGCCCTTTACCAAAAAGGATGTTTAATGGGGCATCATTATGTTCTGTCTTCATCTGTCTGTGAAACATTGGTAGAGGTTGCAGATCCACTCTTCAAGTGCAGTTAGTTCTCTCTCTATTTCCAGCATAATGGGTGCCTGCTCATGCACACTGGCTGGAGATGGCTGATTAGATTTCTGTTGCCTTGCTGTGACTTGGCAGCAAATCCCTGATCTGCATCCCAACACTACCTCCTCTCTCTCCCTTTTTTTTTTCTTTTGTGTACCGTGGTTATAGGAAAGTATTCAGAACTCTAACTACCCAATTAGTACTCCTCTCTGCTTTCTCTGTTGAACTGTATTAAATGTTGTTTCTTCTGAACACTTCCATTTGCTACATGTCTTCAACAGGTAGGCTGAAAAACTGTTCTGTAGCTAGAGGGTCTTAAACCCAGAAGCAGATGAACCAGTTCAGATAAAAGAAGGATTCTGTTACGAGAGTTGAAATATTAAGCCAAAAAAATTTGTTATTAAGAGCAAAGCAATAATGCAAAAAAAAAATTTTTTTTGGAAAACTCATTCATTGAGGCCTTTCCATCATAAGAATGATACTCTCAATATTGACATCCATCTCCTGTGATTTCCCTTCCCGCCCCAAACCCTTCCCCTCCAAAAAAAAAACCTAACCACCAAAAAAATAAAATCTTGAAACAAATCAACCTAAACCAAAAAGGAAAAATAAATTTAATAAAATTAATCCCTCATTCTACTAAGCATGCTCTCTAAGGGCTTGGCTACACTTGTGAGTTACAGCGCAATAAAGGAGTCCCGGGCGCACTAGCTCACTCCCCGTCCACACTGGCAAGGCACGTAGAGCGCTCTGACTTCACGGCGACAGCGCTGCTAGTACTCTACCTCCCCAAGTGGAATAACATTTGCTGCGCCCCCGCTGGAGGGCTGTGGCGCCAGTGTAAACGAGGTGTTGCGCTACTGCGCTGTGATCAGCCTCCGGACATGTCCCATAATCCCCTTAAGTCAAGTGACCACTCTTGTCATTGTGAAATCGACTGCAGGAATGAGGAAATGCCCTTTCAAAGCTCCATTTCGGAGAAGTCTGCTCTGAGAAAAAGCAAACATTTACTGTTTGCTTTGAGTGAGTGGGGGCGGGGAGGGGGATTTGAACTTACAAGACAACATGCTGACACACTCTCAGCACCCCAAAAACCCACTCTCTCCTCCCCACATCACACAACACGCTCCCTGTCACACTCCACCCTACCCCGTTTGAAAAGCATGTTGCAGTCGCATGCTGGGACAGCTGCCCCTAATGCACCGCTCCCAATGCTGCAGCAAGTGCTGCAAATGTGGCCACGCCAGTGCGCTTGAAGCTGTCAGTGTGGACAGACTGCAGCACTTTCCCTACTGCGCTCTACGAAGGTGGGTTTAACTCACAGCGCTCTACATCTGCAAGTGTAGCCATGCCCTAAGCTAGCTGGGTAAAGAACCCAAAGTGAGGAAGAATGGCAGGGAGCACCATTAATGGTAAAATAAATACACTCCTTAATGGCTGCGCATCAGAGAATGGACATTTTTGTTGTTCCTCATTCACTGTACTTTCTTGACCTTAAGTGGAGCAGTATATTCAGCATAAAGTTACTGATTTTCCCCTAGGTTCAGTTTAAAGCATTCACTTTCATTTTTCCCCCTCTAAAAGTCAAAATATGCGGGAGGAGATCCTCCTTGCTAAAAGGTTGGCTTAGGAATTTTTTTATATTTTAGGTCAACAGTTGACTGTGTTTGTGTTTTAATTAAAAACATCAAGAACTTTGCATCTCTATGACTGAGGCTGCTGGCTTTTGAATGGCACAGAACACAGTGAAACTGGTTGAGATACGGTAGGGTTTCACTTCAATGTCAAAGTATTAGTCTAGGCAGATATGGGGAATTCTAGAATATAAATGCTGTATTTTAATGCTATTATTTCCTAGTCTTAAGAGGAAAGAGCGCTTATGTTTGGGTTACAGGCATCTTTCTCCTTTTTTCCCTCCGCATATAGCACCGGAGAGCAGCTCTGGCATTATTCCAAAGACCATAGAGGTGTGCCTATACAAGGAGGGCAACAGTTTTGGCTTCGTGCTAAGAGGTCAGTGACTTCTCAGAGGAGGATGGTACAGACTGGATGTGCAAAATGTTGGTTGGGGTGCCTCTGAGAATGCAGGAATGAAAGGGACGAGTGAAAATGAGTGTTGAAAATCTTGTATGAGACACAAAATCTTGTATGAGACAACTGCCTTGAAGTACGTACTGACCAGCCTTCAAGGACTGCTGGTTGACTATCCAGAACTGTCTTTGCTTGCAAGCTTTGTAAACTATTAAATGAAAAATGTCTCTAGTCCCTCAACACCACTATTAAGACAATAAGGGTGTTCAGCTCTAGAGATTAGTTACTAATGGCTTTTCTGGTTTTGTTCTAGGGGGAGCCCATGAAGATTGGCACAAATCCAGACCATTAGTACTCACTTACGTAAGGCCAGGTGGCCCTGCAGACAGGTAATGCTCAGGTTTTATCTCCTTTTGCAATTGAGATTAGCAAAATGTATGCACAACTCTAACCAGACTTCAGGATATAAAAGCCTGTGGCCCATCTCATCTGTCTTCCCTGGGTATTTAATTACGGCTTTCAGTGTAGAGGTCTTGTGAAGTTGTAGCCATAGGATGTCTATCTTGATATATCTTGGTCTCCAGTAAGGATGTCTGTTATGCCTAGGAGTACCTCTTCCAAAATTATCACTTAATTAGCTGAATGTAAATGTCTCAAGGACCACCATTGCTATGATAGAGGGTAACATAATAAGGGGTCTGAGGCAGTATCTTTATTCTCATGTTGTTAATTAAACACGATGGACATCAGACTATAAATACCCTAAACTATTGTCCAGGGGAATGTTCAGATCATGTTTGATCAAGATTTGTACTGAATTCTGCCTCTGGCTTCCTGCAGGGAAGGGTCCTTGAAAATCGGGGACAGGCTGCTGAGTGTTGATGGGATTCCCCTTCACAGCGTAACTCATGCCGATGCGCTGAACATCCTGCGTCAGTGCAGCCAGGAGGCACTCTTCCAGATTGAGTATGATGTCACCATTATGGGTAAGGACAAGCAAATTGGGGGGACTAAAAGAGTTGCTCTGGGATGGAAATTTCAGCAGGTGCCTGGGAGGTTGAGTACTTGATCTTAGGGATTATGCCAGCTGCATTAGTTGATTTCTGTGGGAAATCACTGAGTAAGGTACTTCTCAACATAGGAAAGGCAGACTCTGGCCCATGGTTGGTAGAGCTCTGAGTAGGTTTAGATGATAAAGGGGTTGGAATGCCTGGAACTGATGATGCTCTGTTTTCCTCAGTGATGGCAACAGTGTTTCATTTTATGAGAGGAAATGGTTAGTGTAGACAAGGCCACAGACAGGAAGTCCCAGGGGCTGGGACTGAAGAGGTGCAGAAAGAGGGGCTATCTGGCTGTGCAGCAAATGCCTGTAGTAAATCTGGGCAGGAGACAGACTGACGGATACTGGGCATGGACATATTTTGGTTCTGGAACTTGACCATTTCTGTTTGGGGAGGTTCAGTTTCAGGGGGTTTAGTTCAGATTCTAATAGAAACAATGAGTGGTCAATGGAAACTCCCAATTAAAGAACACCTGCTAGAAAAGGACAGAGGATGAGGAGGTATTTCTAAACAATTTCCTTGAGGGTCTGAGTTTCAGACCATGGGGGAGGGGCTGGAATTAGCTGCTGTATAACAGCTTAGAGCTGCTCTGTAACACACACGTTACTTCAGCGAGCATAGTTAATGAATTTAATGTTACCAGAGCCCAAAGCTGTGTTGGCTACGAAGCCCAGTGAGCTGTGGTTAGATTCTGATGCCATGTACAAGTCACAATTATTTCTGGAGCCTTTTCTGCCAACACCATGTACTGGGTCAGCATGTCTGGAGCCAGCAAGAGAAGAGGCTAATGAGGTCCGATTGTTTCCTGATTTGCCAGGAAGGTAGGAAATCAAAGGTGGCTGCAGTTCAGAGAGCATTAATGAGTTTCTCAAGGAGAAAAGGATTAGAGGGCTAAAGAGCAGTTTTCCCAGTTGAAATCTTTTTGAGAGCTTTGCACAATGTGTTTTGGGTCATAAGAAAATGTCTCCAGAATTATTCACTCATTAGACAAAGAAACAAAATGTCTGTCAGAGGAGTTTTTTTTTTTCTTGGTTCCCTCCCACCACACCTTCTTAAAATCTCTCTTCTCCCATTCCTGTTTCTCTTGCTTCCATCAAAATCTCCTCACCAATAAATACAGTCCACAATCGCTCCTCAAGAGTGACCCGGGACTGGAATAGCCAGGGGTGTTGGCAGGGCCAGCATTTCCATTTAGGCAACCTAGGCAATCGCCTAGGGTGCCAGGATTATTGGGAGGCGGCATTTTGCCAGTGGGGGCGGCAGGCGGCTCCGGTGGAGCCGCTGCAGGCGTTCCTGCTGACGGTCCGCTGGTCCCGTGGCTCCAGTGGACCTCCCGCAGACATGCCTGCGGCAGCTCCACCGGAGCCGCGGTACCAGCGGACCCGCCGCAGGAACGCCTGCAGCAAGTCCACCGGAGCCGCCGGACCGGCGCGCAGGGCGCCGAAACGGCCATGCGCCTAGGGCGCCAAAAACACTGGCGCCGCTCCTGGGTGTTGGAAGGCATCTCTACTCTGACTTGCATTGGCAGAGGCAGAGGCACAGTAGTTACCTGCCCACTGCCCACCTCTGTCCATGTTTCAAATGCAGTCTCACTTTCATAGTTTATCTATTGCCACAAGGTTTTTGAGCCCCCTAACAGGGTGGCATGCCCCTTTAAGGGCCAGATGCTTGGAGCCAGCCAGCCCAGGTCATTAATCAGATACGACTACGAAAGGCATAGGTGCTCCTTATAAAGAGCTGCAGCAAATGGCTGGGAAAAGGATTGTCTGCAAAGAGAATCTGCATGCAGACCCTTGAGCTGGGAAAAGCTCCAGGAAGGAAGGCTCAGGGGAGCAGCCCTGTGGCCACTGGCCTGTGTAAGGGTCAGAGAACTGAGCGTGAAGAAAGCTGAAGGCCTGCAGGTGGCAGAAGAGACATTTGCTAATAATCTCTTGGAGTGCTTTGGTGAGGGAAGACCAAAGGAAGTACATAGCGTGCTGTCATGAAGAAGAGCTAGGGAGCAGAGAGAACACCCAGGAGGCACAGAACTTGTATTAAGCCCAGAATGGTTGGACATTGTTATTGCCTTCTTTGAAGAAAGACTGAAGAAGAGTCAAGAGTGGAAAAAATGTGGCAGACTATAAGGTGTGTTGAGTTACATTGATCAGAGTGTAGTAGGTTACCCCATGACAAGGGTCCTCAACCCAAGAAAGTGGTATTTCAGGAGCATAGGGACTGACGCTAGGAAGGATGGGAAGCTGAGGCTAAGTTCCCGTGGGGCACCTTCCAGGCATAAGGGGGAACCAGAGAGAGGCCTGACATGGAATAAGTCCTTTCCACAGTTTCTGTGGTGGTATTTATCGCTCTAGTTTATTCTTAATTTTCTGAATACTAACAGTTCCAGAAATCTCAATAGAGAAGATCCACTCTCTTCATTTAGTTGTTGCAATTTTTCAACTTTTTGTTGGACAATCAGGTGGACTGGATTAAGGAATGTTCTGCAGAGTGGAATGCTTGTGTGGAGTTTCATGACTCCAAGAGTCTGTGCAAATGCAAACAGGTAAAGGTGGGTGAGAAGCAGGCTTCTAAGATACATTCCTGGTTCATATTTTGTATAGGGTTGTTGGTTTTAAAACCTGACTTAGTCACACTGAGAGATCAGTTCAAGTCTCTCTTGCATTTCTTCATAACTTTACACCTAAATATTAGGGTTGAAGGAGCATAGAATAGTGGCCTGACTTTGTACAGCCAATCTTAGCCGAGTCCATGTGTGTATGTATAGATAGATAGATAGATAGATAGATAGATAGATAGATATGGGACAGTTTCTCCATAAAGAGTTTCTTTCTAATCCCATGGAAGTGGAATCATGATGTACTTTCTTTGCTTTCGTTGTCTGAGACTGGAAGGACAGAGCTTTTATTTATTTATTTATTGTGGGAAGCACAAAAATGTGACCTGTTATTTTAAATGCTGTTGTCTAAAGAGGACAGTTCACCAGCCTTCCACAAGGGAAGAGGGGTAGGAGGAAGGTGTGAGACATCAAAATAGCAGCTGATATGCAAGCGAGCTCCCCTTGCCACTAGTCCTGTGGATAATAATGTTTGTTCCTTTGTTTTTGATTGCTTCTCAGCATCATTGAACATAACTTAAAGGGAAATTATTTTAACTCTCTTTATTACCGTAATCCAAATACAGGAGGGGAAATGATGCTATTTCTAAGCTTCTGTTCGTTGGGCAAATTCATTTTTGATTGGGCTAATGTTTTACATTTTGAGGTGGGGCAGAGAAACCATTAGAAGTCTCCTCTCTCCTGCTCTCCGTGAAGGCAACAGTCTCCCCACAGGATGTGCATGTTTATAGATGTGCAACCAATATGTGGTGAGGAACTTCTGTCTACAGAGCTGGCAAGGCTGCCTGTGGCTCTGCAGATGCTGGCTTCACCCCCTGAAGCAGGATGGAGCATTTTTAGTTATACTGATTTAAAGTGAATTAAAAATGAGTCTTTAATTGTCCTTCCGTGGTTTTTCCTTAATTTAGTTTTTACAGTTCCTTGCTTTATCGCTTGTTCCTCTCACACTGGTTTAACTCTTCCTGAGATTGTTTTGGCCTGAAAGGAGAAACAACCTTAATTCTTTCAGACAATAATAAAGGGAAAGTGTGTGCTAGGAGTGTGGATTTCCTCCCTCCCCCATTCAACTGTTAGTTTCTAGTTTGCTCCTGAAGTAGGGTACATGGACCTCCAAGGGGTCCATGTACCCTAATTAATGGCAAATTAATAATTTGTACAGCTTGTATTCTCCATCTGAGGACATCAAAACCCCTTCAAACATTCAATTAAATAGTCCCCATTTTACAGCTGGGAAACATAAGGCACAGAGCAAGTGAGTGACTAGTCCAAGGCCCTATAGCATATTGGTGACAGAGCTAGGAACAGACCCCAGAGCTTCTCTCACATGGGCATTGCTCTAACCACTGGGGTTTGCTCCCTTCAGTTGAGATGGCAGGAAGAAGCTGAAGTGTCTCGGGTACTTCCTAATACTTCACTGGGGCCATGGAGACCCATTTGCCTGGAGCAGTGAAGCAAATGAACTTGGACACTGATAAGCTATCTGGGAAAATGTAAAATATAACTAGTGTTGAGGGCTGACCACTGTGGAGTGCAGGTATTGTTTTGATTGCTGTCCTTCATAGGAGCCTGGTCAATAGAAGGTGCTGAGGGGATCTTCTGAATTATAGCGTTTCCCAAATGCACTGGCAGTTTATGTTCCTGGTCAGCACTGCCCACTTTTGAGAGCAACTGGGCTCCATACAGCTCCTCCAAACGCAAGGGAGATTGCAGTAGAGTTCCATTCCCACAGGACTTTCCCACCTTGGCAGATGTTTCACATGGAGGAGGGAAAATTTGTGGGGGCTATGCTCCAAGGTTTTTCACCAGTGGAAACCTGGGTGGAACTGGGCCACATGGTGTGCCCTTTTTAACTGGTGCTTTCATGGTTAAATTGCTCTCTTACCTGAGATTTTTCAAAGCCACCTAAGGAGTTAAATTGGACTCCCATTAAAATGAACAGGAATTCAGTGTCCAAATCCTGAAGGCAGCTTTGAAAGTCTTTGCCCTGGTATTTACTGTAGCATTTATCTAGCAGCAGCAGTAGCAAACATTTTCCTGTGTCAACATTATATTTCATGGGCTCTTCTAAAGCAATATGCAGCATTTAAATAGTGACTTTGTAAACAAGCCATATCTGCTGCTGCGCAGGGCTGAAGGCTTTTAAGATTGACTCACTGTTTGGGGAAGCTATCTGCTGTAGAAGATGAATGGACTAGAGGGTTGCTGTGTTCTCTACCCTCTCTCCCTTCCCAGCTGCCTACCAGCCCACTAACATTAGCTGCAGACTACAGTTCTGTATGACTCACCTGGTGAGAAAGCAGAGAGAGACTAATGTCCTGCAGCATTATATGAACTGCAGGTCTTCAGCGGCAATTTGGCAGCAGGGGGGGTCCTTCCATTCCGGGACCCGCCACCGAAGTGCCGGGTCTTCGGTGGCAATTGGGCGGCAGGGGCCCACCCGCCGCCAAAGACCCCAGACCCCCTGAATCCTCTGGGCGTCCCTGGTTGACTGTTCTGCATGAGCTGAGTAGTGGCAGTATCTGTCTGGCCTTCAGGGGTGACCCATGAACCTGTGTAAACTTACATGAACTCTGAGAACTGAATGAATTTACAGCTGACTTAGTGTCAGTAAGCAGGAATCTCTGTATGGAGGTGCATTTTCAGCATGGGGTATGCCTTTTCTCCCTGCGCTCCTCGTGGTGCATGCTTGGCTGCCAAAGCATCTATCCAGAGGGAGTTTAACAAAACTGGGAGGGGATCGAGAGCAACATGCAAAACAGAGAAGAAATGCTGTAGTGCCTCCTATGTATGTGATTGAGGACAAGGGTCTTAAAATGCAGCCACAAAACCCACCTGTGGGCTGGTTGGCTGACAAGTTCTTCCTGTACTTGTGAAACATTTGTCTTGGCAGACTGAACTGAACCAAGAGGACACTGATTCCATAGCATCCATGAACTCATCCCATGAGTAGCCTGTCAGCTGGCAGCCAGTTATCAAAACCGTGTGTGTGTGGACATCCTGCTGTGGTCTGACTTGGGATGCTTCTTCTCCAGGTTGACGGGGAGGTGGATTCATTGTACCTAAACAACCTTGATGGTGTTTAATGCTTTGTTTTTGCGGAAGAAAATTAGGGTTTAAGAGATTGTTGGGAACAACCTGAAGGTTCAGGCAGCTCTTAGAAGCTAATGCTGGGCAGCCCTTGACAGGGTCAGGGGTTGGCTTCAGTATGGACAAGCGTGGGAAGGATTTGGCAGCATTTGTGAACTGTTAACGCCTCTTTGAATCAGCTTGAAGCCTCATCAAGGGCCTTTCTCCTGGTATACTTGAACCAGTGCTGAAATTCATAAGGCCCTGATTCAACTCCTCATGAAGTCAATGGGAGCACTTCCATTCATTTCAGTGGCAGTTGTATCAGGCCATTAATACAGGTGTTTATGACAAAAGTTGAGGAGTTAGGGATTCGTTTGGGTGTTATCCAGGCCAATAAGGGGCTGTGTCAGCACCTACCCTGTATCCCCGACTGCTTCTGTGCTGTGCAGCTTTGGCACAGCAACCTGCTCACAGCTGCAGTGGCCTCACCCTGGCTTCCGCCAGCCTGGTTACTCCTTGCAGGGTGACACCAATAGCCCTTCCACTCCCGAGTCTCCTCCAAACCATCTCCCCTGCACTGTCCAGTCCCTCTAGCTGGATTGTCACATAAGTTATAAAGTTCACTGCCTCCGAAGAGACAGAGCACACATCAACCTGGTAGTTTTAGCTGAGGACTTCATCATTCAGCTGAACACACAGCACTGCAATGGTTTGGTAATAAAACAAGAGTCATTTTATTAATAAAGAGCAGAGGTTAAAGTGAGAAGTAAAACCAGAAGAGACAGCCACGGGTACAAGTAAAACAAAACAAAACATGTGTTCTTCTGGCTAAAACTTAACTTCAGCAAGTTACAGTCTTTGTCTAAGCAGGTTTCTCACCTATAGTTGGGCCCCAGAGATTTTAATCCCTTTGGGTGAAGAATCTGCCTTTCTCAGAATACAAGAGTTCTGGCCTCTTGTGTCCCACAAGTTATGGATGCCAAAATGCCTTTCTGATTCTGCTTATGTTTCCTAAAATCTATTGTCTCTGTTTCAAGAGCCAGGAAGACTTCCTGGGGTGGAGACTTCAACTCCCATCATAACAGTTAAACCGTCTTCCTGCCCCGCCCCCTGCTCATTTAGCTTGATGGCTTTGTTTGCCTTTTATGTAGATGTACTTTTCATTGTCCTCTGCAGTACTACCTGGTTCAATTTACATTGGAGACACTGGAAACCAGGCAAAACAAAATTCCTTTGTCTAGGAGAGGCTGGGCTTAGGCACTGCTTTCCAAACACCTGTTAAGAGCATATTTCCAGCACACACCTTTATGCACTGCCTGTGCATCCATCATAAAAGTAATATTAATGTCCCGTGTGTTACCAATTTGCATGCGGTACCTCACATGACACCTTTTAGACACAGATTGTGACAGCAGTGAGCAGGGGCAATGAGTGTGTCAGCCTGATGTGGCTTATGGTATGCTGTGTCCTCTGCCATTTGGCACGGAGGGATTCCCTGGATCACAATTGGATCATTTCAGATTTGCTTCTCAAGAGAGGGGAAAGTGTGAGGGTAGAGAATTTTTCCCCAAGCTGGCACACCCATTCCTATCAGGAGATGGATGATTTGTTTTGCCCAAAGCAGGGAATTGGGAGTCAGAAGGCTTCTACTAGTCACATCTTTGCTACCAATTGACTCACTGTGTCCTTGCGTAAGTCGCTTATCTCAATGTCTTTGTTTCCCCATCTGTAAAATGGGCCATAAAGTGTTTTGAGATCCCTATGTGAAAGTCAATATAATAGTGCAAGGTATTACTTGATTCACAGGGCCTTGGCTCCTTTAGTGATTAACAAAATATGACACGCATTAGAAAAGCTGCTGTGTATCTTTAGGCTGTGCAGCAGTGGGCTATGTTCTGTGAGCTGAGCAGTAACGGACGTATGGCCCTTGGGGGGACACTGAAGGTGTGAGTTGGATCTCTCTTAAGCTCTAAGCCTCCAAACAGCTGATTAAAACTGCGTTGGTTTGTGAGAGAGAATCTTACCCACAGTGAACTGGGCTTTACTCTGATCTGTAGTGGGACTGGTGTACCTTCCCCCTGTTACAGAGCGCAGCGCCTACTCTGCCTTGTTCTACTTATGCTACACACCTGAAATGCCCAGATGACTAATTTTTTAGGGGCTCCTTTATTATCCCTCTCTGCTGCTGCCACCAGCACCTTCTTTCCATGCCTGAGGAAGGTGCTGAAATGCCTAATGCCACAGTAACATCTCCCTAGTGCCGAAGGGACACATAGAAATTGATTCAATCATGTGCACGTTCACTTTGCCTGCTGACTTTTCTCAACAATTCTTTTAAATTAGTTTTGAACTTAATAGCCCCGTGCTAATTGCTCCATACTAATTTTGCTAAATTGCAGGTGTCTGATCCTAATTTGGGAGAAGAGTAAATTGTCTTTCCCTAGCTCAATGACATAAGTTTGAATTGCTGGTCTCTCTTCAACTAATGCCTTTTTTAAAATGAACAGAGGGCAATCCCTGGTCATTGTCCTAGAGGTCAGCAGCATGTGGTGATTCAGGGCTTGTTTACACACACAAGTTTGACCCGGTTTTACTAATGGTGTGTGTTTTAAACTGACTTAGTTAATTCTCTGAAACTGTGTGTGTGGACACTTTGAGTGGATTGCCCAGTATCTCAATGAGAGTTTCCTGGAGATCTCCAAGGCAGATTCCTATTCCGCCACTCAGTCTAGGTATGTGGTGGTACATGCATCATACAGACACAAGCCTGCTTTCTGCAACCTTCCTGCCCCGAATAACTCTGGGGTACAGAAGAGCTCCTAGTGTGAGTCTCTGGCCTCCAAGTTGTCCTCTGCCTCTGGGCCCCGCTCCCTCTCCACGTCCTCATCCAATATTTCCTCCTCCTGGCTCAGTCCACTCTCGACTGGCATGCAAGCCATCAAAGTATCCACAGTGGACTTCTCAGTGGAGCTGGAGTCGCCACCGAGTATCGTGTCCAGCTCTTTGTAGAACCAGCCGCTCATGGGTGCAGCACTGGATCGGCAGCTTGCCACCCGTGCCCTGTAGTAGACGTTGCACAGATCCTTCACTTTGACCCTCCACTGCAGTGTGTCCTGGTCATAGCCCCTTTCTGTCATGCATCGTGAAATCTGTCTATAGGTATCGTAATTCCTACGGCTGGAGCGCAGCTGGGACTGGACAGCATCCTCTCACCAAATGCTGATGAGGTCCAGCAGCTCGGCATTGCTCCAAATGGGGAATCGACTGGTGCATGGAGGAGGCATAGCCACCTGGAAAGATGCGCTGAGACGACTGCATGCATCACTGAGCAAACAGGAAGGGGACTTCCAAATTCCCTAGGAATTTACGGGGTGGGGATGATTGTTGGTCACCTGAGGGCAGGGCAGTAGAGTTCAAACCGATGACCAGAGAGTCAAGAACAAACATCGTGGGACACTTCTCGGGGGCCAATCGCAGTGCTGTAATCAACCAGGGAGTCTACCCTAGCACACTGGCTCTGTACCCCTGGTGCAGAAAGCTGTACACCTCTCAGTGGGGGTGGATTTTTTACAGCGCTGCAGCTGCGCAGTTTCTGCACCCTAAGTGGCTTGGCAGTGTGTACACCTTGGGAGTTACAACACAGAAAACTGCTTTACTGTGGAGAAACTTGCCAGTGTAGACAAGGCCTAACACCCACAGGCTGCAAAACCAATATCCTGTGATCATCAGCAGGTAAGTATGCCCAGTGGTCTGTGATGGGATGTTAGATAGGATGGGATCTGAGTTACTGCAGAGAATTCTCTCCTGAGTGCTGGCTGGTGAGTCTTGCCACATGCTCAGGGTTTAGCTGATCGCCATATTTAGGGTCAGGAAGGAATTTTCCTCCGGGGCAGATTGACAGAGGCCCTGGAGGTTTTTCACCTTCCTCTGCAGCGTGGGGCATGGGTCACTTGCTGGTGGATTCTCTGCAGCTTGAGGTCTTCAAACCACAATTTGAAGACTTCAATAACTCAGACATAGGTTAGGGGTTTGTTATAGAAGTGGATGGGTAGGGTTCTGTGGCCTGCTTTGTGCAGGAGGTCAGACTAGATGATCATATTGGTCCTTTCTGACCCTAAAGTCTATGAGTCTATCCTAAATCCCTGAACCCAAATGGCTTAGCTCTAACCTAGAAGGTCCCTTGGGCAATACCTCCGTTGTTTGTACTCAGCTCTCTACTACCAAAAGAGGACTTAATTTAATTGCTCCTTTCATTGCATCCTGAAAGAATGTGTGACACACGCTTTGGCACACTAATTGACACTAACATGTTAAAACTATTTTAGCTCGAATCTTATTCAAACCAAGCTTAAACCTGGATCCCCATTGGGAGTAAAAAGCCATTGTGAACAGGGCCTAACTGAGATCTAGAAAACTGAAGCACTGCACATCTCCTGGCAAAAGCCCAGATAATGGAAACTTCTGCTCATCTAGGCCTGGTCTAACCTGGGCGGGCGGGGGGCGGGGGGGGAGAGAAATCAATCTAAGTTATGCAACTTCAATTACATGAATAACATAGCCAAAGTCAACATACTTAGATCTACTTACCACAGTGTCTTCGCTGCGGTAGGTCGACAGCTGACCCTCTCCGTCGATTCCGCTTCTCGCTCCAGTGGAGTACCGGAGTCGACAGGACAGCACTCGGTGGTCAATTTATTGCGTCTAGTCTAGACACAATAAATCAACTCCCGCTCGATCAATCGCTGCCCGTCGATCCAGTGCATAATGTAGACATGTCCCTAGTTGTGTCCAGAGAGTGAGTTTCTATGAGGAACAGCGACACTTCTGAGACCCACGTCAGTGCGTTCCCATTTACCTGAAAGCTGGAGTGAGCCCTGTCTCTCACTGCAGTCCGATAAAATCAGCACTTTAGTGCAGCGTAGGTGTGTACACACTGTAGAACAGAAAAGCCTTGCCCAGAATAATCAAGGGCCTTGGAGGCACCAAATGCATGAATTCTCAGAGGTGATTCTATCTGCTTCTCTTTTGAAGCAGATGATTGGCTTTCTGTGAAGCTCTCCACCTCCACACATCCCAGAGTGCTGGGGAGGGCTCCAATTCTGGCTGTGGACTGCGCACTGTTAAAACTTTTATCTGCTTCATAAATCTTGCTGCTTTACAATGGCCTTAGGTAATCTCATAAGGTGAGGAGGACCCTTATTTAGGTAGTCAGATGCCTGGTATCCAGATTTTACCCCCTCTTCTCTTGAAATAGTTTATCGGATATGAAGGGAGTTAAGATATTAATATATGAATCTGTGTGTGTCTGTGAGCAGGCAGTGTCTAATACGGCATCTGATGGTTTGTTATAATGAAAATACATGTGCAGACATTAACAAATTACAAAATTTCCTCACTTCTGTCAGGTAATAGGCAAGTCTGAGTCTTTAGCCCCATTTGATGGATGGATAGATAGATTAAACTGAGGCAGAGAGGTGAAATTACTTGTCCAAGGCCATAGAGGGAGTCTGTGCCAAAGCCATGATGACTGAGGAGTTCCTGGCTCCCAGTCTTGTGTGCAGACCCACTTACCTGTCTCTGAATAGCTGGTAATGTAAGATTCTGTTCTCTCCCTGGGTTTCTTTGTACCTTTCTAGGACGAGAACTAGTGCATTGTCTCTCCACTCTGCAACCCTCTCTAACCTCCCAGGAGATGAGCATTGTGGCTTGCTTTTAATATTATTTATGTCAGTATTACATAGTCTTAGAGTACTGTCTGGCCTGACCTTATTTCATCAATGCAGTAAAAGGTGGTCATGTGGAAACTGGTGAAACTTTGTAAGAGCGTGGATCCTATTACCACATCTTTGTTTACAAGCTGCAGAACTTACATATTGACAAAAGGAAGTAAAGGTGCAGCAAGGGGCAGACACAGAGAACTGGGTATTTAAGATTCCATCTATAGTGGCAAACGTGCAAATTGCCAAGTCTTTGCCTTCCTCGGTACTTTTATAGTTGGAAAAACTGAAATAGAACTGTCTTAAAACTCCATGCGGTTTTTGTTTTTCAGATACTGTAGCCAATGCTTCTGGTCCATTATTAGTGGAAATAGCCAAGACTCCTGGATCGACACTAGGAATCACTCTGACAACAGGCACACATCGGAATAAACAGGTCATAGTCATTGACAAGATCAAGCCAGCCAGTGTAGTTGACAGGTATGAACCCAAGGAAGATGGCAGTGTTGCACTTGTCTTCTCTGCTGCTTCCTTTGTACCCTTTTAGTTACATTCCACATCTCCCCCTTTTGAAAGGAACTAGTTTCTAGAAAAAATAATCTTGTGGGTTTTTTTTTTTTAGCGATGTCCAAGGATTCTGTGCAAAATTTGTGGGATTAAAAAAAATCTCATTGGACTTTATTCATCAGGAACAAAAATTTGATCCAATGCATATGAGAATTGAGCCTAAATATAAAGCCTATATCTAAATATCTTCAAGCCTTGAGATGTTCACAAATTTAGAGCTGACGTTTCTGGCTTGAGCCCATTTGTTAGATACACTTCATCGCTTTATGCTAGGGTATAGGAAATACAGGCTTTTCTACAATCATAGGTTAGTGTAATAGTCTTGTAATTGAATTCCTTCACTGCCTGCCAGGATTTGAGATATACCTGTAACTCGGCCTGTGTTCATAAAAAAAAGAAAAAAAAAAAGAAAAGGAAAAAAAAGCTGGCTGGGTTTTCATCCAACCTATCCTCCTTAACTGTGGGGGCAAAATATTAGAAACTCATAGATTTTTGATTTGTGTTCAGCTGAACCAATCCAGACTTGATTGTCACCCTTTGAGGTTTTGGCTTCATTTGCTAGAAGCTGGAAATTAAAGGGGAGATCAGAAAACTGAGAAGAAAACTGGTTCATGTGAAAGCCCTGGTAACTAAAATTGCTAAATTTTGCCCAACTCTCGTCCTAACCACATGATGCAAATCTGTGCTCTTAAATAATGGGCTGTGTCTTGTCTCTGCAGATGTGGGGCCTTGCACATTGGTGATCACATCCTCTCCATCGATGGCACCAGCACAGAGCACTGTTCCTTGTTAGAGGCCACTCAGCTCTTAGCCACCACTTCGGAAAATGTCAAGTTGGAAATACTCCCTGCTCACCAGAGCAGACTCCCCCTGAAACCTCCAGACACAGGTGTGTGCTTGCAGTAAGAAGCCAAACTTTGTTTGTTATTAATGCTGATGTAATATCTGTACCGTGGTTCTCATAAAACGTTGGATAGCTCCAGGGAGAGACATCTGGGGAGAAAAATAGACGTTTTACTGAAACATGTTGGATGAGACCAAGTTTGTCAAGTGAATGAATAGAAAAATTGATTTAGCCTCTAGGCTTGTATGGGCACATTAGATTTGGGAATCCATTGCTGTGCAGTGTCACAAGCTGTGCTAAACTCACATCCTTAGTACTGTTGTATTAATTTGGATGGAATAAAAGGGCTAAAGGTTTTAACATAACTCACTTACTGTTTAACATTAAATGCAGGTTTGGTTTACAGGGACTTTCCCCTTACTCTTGTGCAAACATACTATTAATGTTCATTATTAATAGGAAAAACAGTTAAAATATTTGAAATATAAAGTATTAAGGCTTTAAATTAATTTTTTTAAAATTTCAGCTGGAGAGAGTTTAAAAGAAAAAAACTCTTGTTTGACAGTATTTTAGATGGTACAAACAGGTTATTGGGTAAAGGAGAAAAGTTAGTTGGGATAGTCTGGAGCTGCCGTTGTTGCTGCTACTGTTAAAGTCTGATTTCATTTTATTGTAGATAGTGTTTGGAATTTAGCTGGAGTTGGTAGAGGAAGTGATGTTGTTCCTTGATGATGATCTTTTTGCCCTGTTTGGTCAGGACATCATAGGGAGGTGATCAGGAGCGACTCTAGACGTTTCGCCGCCCCAAGCACAGCGTCATGCCATTGGGGGTGCTCTGCCACTCACCGTTCCCACGGCTCTGGTTGACCTCCCGCAAGCGTGCCTGCAGAGGGTCCGCTGGTCCGTGGCTCCAGTGGAGCCGCGAGACCAGCGGACCCTCCGCGGGCACGCCGCCGAAGGCACCCTGCCTGCCACACTCCCGGCAACTGGCAGAGCACCCCCTGCGGCATGCCACCCCAAGCACGTGCTTGGCATGCTGGGGCCTGGAGCCGCCGCCCCTGGTGATGATGATGATGACGATGACGATGAAGGCCTGGGCTGATGAAACCTGAGGCCTTAGCAGATATTGGGGCTGGCAGTTATGATGGTGAAAATGGCTTTAGTTTCTTCAGCTTTTAATTTGTGTTTTAAAGTTTTTTGTTGTTTTTTAAGGATTTATAAAGGGACTGGCTGGTGGAATAGCTTATTTTTGTCATTTTGTTTATTAATTGGGCTAAACATTTGAGATTAATTTTGATTTATTTTTGGCATTACTTTTTTTGTTTTTACTAGGTATTTTAAGTTTTCTTGAACTATATTTTTTGTTTAGACTAATTTAGGAGGTTTGAGGGGGTCATACTTTTTAATATTTGTTATAGGTTATTGTGATATTTTTATGAACTTAGATATATAATGAGATTATAACTGAGTTTACAATTAAAATAAATGTGTAAACCCAATTATTACAAGGGTACACCAAAATGATGATTTTTCTACTGAACAATCCTTAGGCATCTGGCTTTCAAGGTGCATCCTTTACTTGTGAAGGGTCTGGCACTTACCTTGTAAATGATGCAGGCAGATAGAGAATTAGACTACAAGTTGTTCCAGTTATGGAAAAAATGCTGAAACGTGAGTGCTGGTCTTCCAGCTCAGCACTGTTGTAATTGCTGCTGTGTCTGAACAGAAGAAGTTAGTGGAGGAAGACTCAGTGAGAGGAAATATTCCTAAAGGAAGTAGTCAATGACAAAACTCCCATTGACCCTAATGGAGCAAGGATTTCACCCTAGGAAGCCTCATTGTTATCCATCTTTGGGGAAGTCTCTACTGCAACCCAAGGTGTGATTTCAGTGCAAGCAGACTTACCGACACCAGCACCACTAAAAATAGCAATGTAGATGCAGTGGCATGGACTTCAGTGCAGACTGGACAAGCATGCCAGGGACCCTGGACATATACTTCTGTTGCTAGCTCACGCTGAAGCCAGTGCTGCTGCGCCTACGCCGATATTTTTAGTTGTGATAGCATGGGTATAGCTACCAGTGCTGCAGTCACACCTCTGATTGCACTGTAGATGCGCCCTTAGGCTACTTCCATACTCTGAGCTGGGGGAGTGATTCCCAGCTTGTGTGGGCATACTGGTGCCAGCTCCAATCTGAAGTAGCGTGCTAAAATTGTAGTGTAGCCATTGTAGCACAGACAGTCGTGGCACAAACTAGCTGCCATACCAACGGGGTCCAGGTGGGTTTATACTCTTAGCTGATAGCTCATGCTGCTGTGACCATGTGTCTGTAACTCTGCTATAATTTTTAGCATGCTGGTTCAGATGAGAACTAGCAACGATTATGTCCACGTGAGCTGGGAATCACACCCCCAGCTCCAAGTGTAGACCTTGCCTTAATCTCTCCTTCTATAAAACCAGAGCTGGCAGTGGGTTGGATCCTCATCTAAACCTAGGCTGACTTCAGTGCCGATATCATATTTAATGCAGTTCCAGCCTGCTCTGTTATGGGGTAAACGTCACATTCTGCACAGCAGGCCTGCACTTTCTGGGGCCTGGATAAGTCGAGGCTGATTGTTCGTGTTTCATGGTGCCCAGGGTCAGATAGCATAACCTCCAGTTTCAGTCACCTCTGTGGTGCTTTCTCAGTTGCCTGGTTGCTGGGCACCAATTTTGCTCTCACACATTCAGTTGTTGGTGACTGATGATAGCCCAAGGCGAAACTCACGTTTCATTACCCCTCCAGGATAACTTGGAAAGGGGGAATTTGTAATGTCCTTTAGCATAATCTACTGGAACATAAAACTCCTAATAACTGCTCCTTTTCTAGAAATTTAAAGCTCTGAAATGCCTAGATTAATTTGTGCAGAATTAGAGCAGTTGAACAGAGGGGCTAATGACTTGACCTAGGTGCCCAAAAAAAAGTGGGAAACGAATCCTTTTTCAACAGCTGTTAAAATGAGCCATTCTCCTTCTTGCTTTAGTTCATAATCTCCTTTCAAAACACATGCATTCAGGAGGTATGTTTAATGGAGGGATGGCTTTGTGTATGTGCCCAGTCATTTTCCCCCATCCTAACTTAGGAGATCAGCCAACCGTGGTAGCAATCCAGAGTGCAAATTTCTTAGCATGATCATGGCACTTGAAGGGAAAGGGCATGAAAGTGACAACTCTTCCCACGTTATTTAAACTCCTGAACGACCGAAGGGTCAAAACAAACATGCCCTTGAGCTGCACATTGAATGGCCGTTGATATGAAGCAGAGCTCGGTGTGCTGTGGATCCAGGACAGTGTATGTCCTTAAATGTTCCCTCCTCCTGGGTATCAAGAAGGGTATCTCCTAGCTGCACAGTTCTGACCCAGGAAGAGCTGACCATAGAGCTGAGCACTTAGTGGGGTAATTGGTTGCCATCTGTGGGGTCCAGGAGCTGGAGAACTGGTGAACCATGCTGCCTTGCAGTCATCTGCAGCTTTTTTGGGGCGGCAGGTCCTGCAAGAAGCTGAAGATGTTCTGCTCCCGTTGACCTCAGTGGGAATGGGTGGCCCTCTGCATCGTAAGTGATTGAGCTCCTAGGGCCAAACTGATATTTCCCTGGCAGCCTCTTTGAACCAACCTAGATGGCATAAAGGGGCTGTAGGGCAGACACAAACCTCCAGCCCCCAGGAATAACCCCTGCACAAAGGGTCTTATTGCCCCCTCCATGGGAGTCCCTCCCTCTCCCCCACAGCAAGGGCAGGGGCAGGCTGTAGGAGGCTGGAGGTGGGACCCTGGCTGCCCAGAGTGAGGGAAGCACAAGCTGCCTCCTCTCTGTCCCTGCACCAGTGCTCACACCAGCACAGGGATGAATTTTCCCCATAGTGATTAACCCCTAGGGCGACATAATAAGCTTCAGGTGGTTGATCTTGTACAGGTACATAGTGCTGTGCATGGAGCAGGGTGTGGGTGTCACTCTGCCTCCCTCTTTGCAGTAGCTTGTTCGTGTGAATCTGGGAACAAATGGGGGAAGTAAGAAAAATGGACCATGCAATGCAAAATGGGTAAACCTCAGTGGTTGGCAGGTGTGTAAGGCCCAGAATATCGCCTTCTGGAAAGCAGCAGAGCGTAGGTGGGTAGACACCATTGACATCCCATAGAGATAAAGACTGTTCATTACTATTCATTCAACACTGCTGAATATTTGGTTTTATAAGAACAAAACTCCTGTGTTTTGGATCTGAACTAGGGTTGCCAATTTTGGTTGGACGTGTTCCTAGAGGTTTCAACACATGGCTTAATCGTTAATTCCCTGGAGCCTCCAGGCCGAGCCTGAAGAGTTGGCAACCCTAATCTGAACTACTGAACAGTGTTCCTGTATTCACAGCATGCAAACGTCATAGCTGGAGCCATATCTTTTAATAACCAAATGAGAAACTATCTGCTCAATTCACTGAATAAATCACAATGGAAGCAGAGAAACAAGCACACAGAATTGCAGAGGAAATGCCTGAGCTGAACAGCGTGATGGGTATAAAGTGCCCGTGGAGGCCTATGGCATGATGGGTATCACACCAGCAGAATTTATTTCCAGTGTTTAAATCATCAGGGAAGATGACTTTTGAGATCAAATCTATGTGGTGAAGTCACTAGTTGAGAGGGTGTCCGTGTCAGAGATCTGTTCCTGGGTAAGATCTGATCCTGCTTGCGCTGCCAGCAATTACACTTGGAGAGAGAGTTCAATTCGCAGCAAATAGCTCATCTGTGAAGGATGGTCATCAGTCTGTGCAAGGTTAAAAGAGCTCCAGTATAAGTCATGGCTATGGTGACTGTCCGCTGTGGGATGCAGTTTTGTATGCTGCTGAAAAGAGGGACTGTTGCAAACTTGCTTGTTTTGTCAAGCATTGCCCAGCAGGAAACAAAAATAAATATAGATAGATAGCATGGTGCACATAGCCTGGGAAATAGATCCCAGTGCTCTGGGAATAGGAAATCAAACTTCTCAGTGCTCATGACCAGTTCTTGGTCCAGGCCTTGGTAAGAAAATGTTCAAATATCACTTCAGACAGAAGTGAAAATGTGCATACATCTTGATATTCGTTTATCTGTTCTCCTCAAAGTGTGTTCATGGCACAGTAAATAGACATCGTGAAGCCAAGGTCCCTCCTGCATGGAGACTATGCTCTAAGGCCCTAATCCTACAATCAGATCTGCACAGGAAACCGTTGTGCCTATATGGAACCCCCTAAAGTGCTGGGCTGGAGGAAAGAGAGAAAAAGCAAAACCATTGAGTGGCTTCCTGCATGTTTGCCAAGTGTCGTCATGTTAGCACCCTGGTTTTTAAAGCTTTTCTTTTTTTTTGGTAGACTTGCTGTAGTGTAGGCCCTTCTTCCTGTTTGGGTGGGGTTGCAGTGGGTGTGGTTTTTGTGTTTAATAAGATTTATGAAAAACAAAACAACAAATTCTTCCCTCTTTCTTCTGCGTTGGTGAGCGCTCTGGAGCCCACAACTCAACACAACAGGAGTCCCTCCCATCACCCTTCGCCTTGGCCTAGGTGTAACGTTATCTGTTGGTTGGTGAATTTAATGCTAGTTAAAGGTGCCAGCTGAAGCTCTAAAAGCTGACCTCCCTTCAGCATGCACATACAGTGGTCAGCATTGGCAGGAATCCCCTGTGGTGCCCTGTTAATATGGTTCAGCTGTGCCCTGGTAAGAGGATGGTTCTGTCACAGAGACCCTTCAATCTTTGGTTTCTTCTGGTTGTCATTTTTTATTTAGATGCCTGCTCACCGGTGAAAAAATAGGGCCAATACAAAATGAATTTGTGGTCTCTATCTACACTACGGGCATTTTAGGGGGAAAATCCCACCGGTGCGACTGTTAATTCCACTGCACCAGTGGTAGTGTAGTGTGAACCCTACAGAAGACAAGACTCCCTTCCAAAACCTCCCGCAGCCTTGTCTACAGTACGGCTCCCAGTGCATGGTGCCCCTGAAGTAGTATTAGCACCAGCAGGAGCCCCAGTGTAGACCAGGCTCCACAGGCTTTCAGTTCTTGCTAAAATGCTCTAGTGTAAGCAACACCTGTGATTATACAACAGCTTTCAGATGGTAATGAATTTTGGGCACTACCGACCTGGGTTACATTCAGGCCAGCGGCTCTGAGGTGAATGGAAGCCTAGTTCTTGGGAAGCAAATTTCCAACATCCGCATCATCTAATTGTTGTGCTGTGACATTACTTAGTGACACATCCCTGCTGCTGACACTCTCTGTCAATGCACCCTGACACTGCTTTCCTACCCAAACAAAATTATGGATGTCCTTACCAATGGGACATTGGTGGGGATGTAGAAGTTTGGTATATGTTGCAGCCCTTGTCGAGACTGGCAGAACTGTGTGCATGAGAAGCCTGCATGATGCCTGGCTCAATAAATGACGATAACATGACTTGACCCTAAGTCCCCAGTGGGGACAGGCTAGTGCATTGACCCACTGATTTACACAGCTCTCCCAATGGCTGACTCCTCAAAGGCTTCTGTTCCTTGTTGCTTATCTTAATTTTCTTTTCCCTGTCTCTGTGGTTTTGTTTCTTGTGTGTGCTGATTGCAGTCAAGGTGCAGAAAAGTGACCATCACCATTGCTGGGATCCCTGTGTCAACTACTGCCACACTCACCATCCAGGGCACTGCAAGACATCCACCTGGAACCAGACCTCCAGCCAAGATTATTGCAAATGTAACCCGTCCACTTAGCATTTGTGTGTGTGTCGCTCTGCAAGAGCTAGTAGCTCTGCTGTCAGGCTTACTGACCGCTCCCCTCCCTCAGTAAGCTTAAAAAACATTGTTGATCCAGAACGTGACCCACCGCTTCCTTGGTCTCTAAATCTGGGTCCAAAAATCCGTAATAAGATTTTTATTGTTAAGTGAGCGTATGCAGTCCAGCGCATGGGGGAAGTGAAGGGACAACCTTACAATAAAGCCAGTGTGCTGAGCAACCCTATAATAACGCACCAGTGTATCTAGCTAGGCATGCTCTGGGGTAGATCTACAATATAACGATGACATGCTGCAAAGGAGGCAGCTCTATGCTAATGATAACAGCATATTTGGTTAACAAGGAGACAGCCCTACAGTAACGCACCAGTGTGCCCAGCATATTCATGGGCAACCCTACAGAAAACACGCCACTGTGTGCACACCTGATTAGGCAATGGAAGTTTGCAGCAGAAAGCACGTCCTGTTTTAATCTGCTGAAGTAGTTGCTTGCTTGATGTATAACTGGCGAGATACAAGTTTGCATTTAATCATGCGGGTGAGCCAGGTTTGTTGTCTCTTTCTGCTGAGTTATGTGTTCTTCGTGTGGGTATGTAACATGTTCCGTGTTTGCATAGCTCTTGTGGCTGCCAACTTCTCATCGCCCACCATGAACACGCAAGGTTTCCCCTGCCAGAATTCGAATACGTTACCTCGGAGCTCCCACCCCATGAGCCCGCGTGCCACCATGATGAGGAGGAGACAGAGGAAGAAGGACCACAAGAGCTCATGTAAGTGGGATGCCTGGCTAGATGGGTGTGTTGATCTCAGTGCCACCAACACCTCCCTGTTCCTACTCAGGTGCCCTCACTACGGCCAGCCTTGGACACAAGCAGTAGAAGAGACTGTGGTGGGCCCTGTGCTTTTGTGAATGATGTGCTGACAGCATCTTGCAGTCCCCTTTCCCTCCCCACCTTTTGCCAGCAGGGATCAGAGTTTGGGGAAACTTGTCATGGGTATAGCTCCTCTCCCTTAATTTGTACTGCTCCTCCTACTTCAACCTTTCCTGAAGTGGGGCCAGAGGCCTGGCTCAAGTTAATCAACCCCCCACCCTCATCCCCCAGTCTCTCCTGCCTGCATCTTTTAGGTCTTGCTCTCGCTTGAGACCTTGCAAATCATGAGCTTGCCCCTCCTGTCCCTCTTGATAAGTGTTGCTCCTGCAATGTACTGCATCCACCTCCATCTGTGTTCACGGCAGGCTCCCTTCCCCTGGCAGCGTTCCTTTACCGTGGAATGATGCAGAATGGACAGTTGGGAATGGCTTGTGGGCGCTTGCAGCCATGTTTCTACAGACCTTGTACCAAGCTGGCTGCTAACCGGAGCCTCTAATGCTTTTTCTCGTTTCAGTGTCGCTGGCTTCTAGTACAGTGGGTCCCGGTGGGCAGATTGTTCACACAGAAACAACAGAGGTGATCCTAAGGGGAGACCCCTTGAATGGCTTTGGCCTTCAGCTCCAGGGGGGGATCTTTGCTACTGAAACCCTGTCTTCCCCGCCCCTCGTCCGATTTATTGAGCCCGACAGCCCAGCAGAGAGGTTAGAGCCCTTGCTCTTGATCACTGCATGATGTTGCTGATGGTTTCTTTTTTCAGAGATGTCTTTCACCCATAACCCTTCTTTTTATTTATCATCTTTTCATTATCACCAGTTCTTCACTGGGTGTGGCTTAGTGCTTGTGCATTCAGTACAGAGAAGGAAATCTTTACTGTATTGGAGGGCTGACTTGCCGGCGGTTTGTTTCAGATGCTGCATTTCCTCATATTCCAGCATGGAGCTTAATTTTAATCTCCTTCTCATCTAGGAGAGCGGGAATATTTATTTGTATGCGCTGGCCACTGCAGCAGCATTTGGGTTTTCACAACCATTAAAGCCAATGTACCATGAAATGGTCACAGTTCATTTAAAATTAACTGTAATTGGCCCAGCAGGCCTGTGGTTTGACTAGTCAAAGACCTGTATAAAGAAACACACTTTGCACTGTGCCCTAAATCAAACTATGTGTGGGCTCTAGTGAAGCACCACAGGATCTTCTGGCATTGCACGGGCGCACCCGGAAAAGCACCTTGCTCCTTCTCTGGGATGGCTCCATCACCTCCTGGAGGAGTTGTGCTGCTGTCTGATAGCTGTTTTTCAGTGTGTGAGCGTTATCTGTAGCGCCTAGTTCTGTGGCAGGTGTGTATCGTTCTGTCTGCCTGCCACGTGCTTTGTGACGTCTTTAAAAAAAAAGGTGCCAGTTGGAAACAGAAATGACTCTAAAAATGATGCTGTTGATTCCATGTGTACATCACTGAGACTCAGGAGTAGGTTAGTTTGCTTCACAGACCAGAAGAGAATATTATCCTGCTCTCCAGCTCAAAGTCTCAACGCTTTTCAGAAAGGTGGCTAAACTTCATTATCTCCGTTTTACAGACAGGGAAACTGAGGGACAGCATAGTTAAGTGACTTGCCAAAGGTGGTGCAGCAATCCAGTGCCGGAGTTGGGGCTAAAATCCAGGTGTCATGAACCCAAGTTCTGTATTCCAGCCCAAGGGCTGCACAGATGGCTTCTCCCCCTCCCCCTCACATAACTCTCAAGCTCTAAAAATCAGTCTGTACCTCCTCCCTCTTACATTGTTATCAGTAAAAAGACCCTTGCAATTCAAATTTAGCTGACAATGTTGAGTGAGGCAGAGTAATTAGCAATGATTATTCATAGAGCAGAATAGAATCCAGATTGTACTTCTAGAGTTACATTGGCTCCTGTGGGATAACAGGACCAAATATTGTCTTTAAATATTGCCAGTAAAGTCACCAGTGGGGACTCCAACAAGACCACTGCTGGTTTGAATAAGAAATCATTTTTACATAGCATTCTCTGGCTACAGCCTCACTTTTTTAATTCCCACTGAACAAAGTACATTAGCTTCAAAACTAATGGCACACACCCACTCCTATGGACAATTCCTTAAACTGCCGTGATTTACACTGATGAGCTGTCCTGTCTAATGCTGTGATGGAAGTAACAAATAGCTCCCGGTACCTACTGTGGATCTTTCCCTAGCACAACAAATCTCTGCAGGCTTGATTAATGTTTTATCTGCCTGGCAAGGCTTCAGCTGCCACAAACCACACCACACAAATAAAACATTGATCACTCCACAGAGAGGGCCGACTGGCATTTAAGAGTCCCTAGCAGAAAAAAATCTGCATCTTTGTCTTGCGATATCCATGTCGTGGGGCAGCCTGTGTTGTACCTAATCACAGCAGATATAGTTTATGTACTTAAGATCAAACTTTGTGAGACTGTGGTGGTGGCAAAAATAAAAGAGAAAAGAAGTAACTTCAGTTCTCCGAGGTCTCCCTGAAAATATTGTCCTGCTGTGGCACCAGTTGGTAGGAATGCTAAAGCCTTCTGAGCCTTTATTGTTTGGATTTAAAATCCAATTTGTAAAAGCAACGGTGGTTTTATTTCCCATTAATGTGGTGGAGTTGGACCGTGTTGTGAAATCCCAAATTGCTTTTATAAATCAGGCATTAACAAAGCCCTCTCTCCCAGGAGGGTTTGGAATCAGCACTGCTTCTCTTATCCTCTTGCCAAGCCCCAAGCAAGAGCAGAGACTTGCTGCATGGTCTTGCCTGGATCTAACATGTCATGCAGGCAGCTTTTCTTCTTAGCTGCCCACCCAGCAGGATTCTCGCTCCACCAGTCACCTCCTTCATCCATTCAGATTGCAGAGAACTATCTGTCCTGCTCTGCAGTATGGATTATTTTGATGTTGAAAATTACCTTCTGAAATGTGTGCTAGCTTCAACATGGCAGGCCACCTTTTCTAGCCTCTTAGTCGCTGTAAAATACCTTCATCACATGTTGTTGCCCTCCTGGTGTAACAGAATGCAAGGTGTTTTGGGGGAGGGAGAGAGGAGATATGTAGGGAGACCAAAATTGTACTAACTTCCTTTCAGGTCAGGAACTTTATTCTCTCCTCGACAGGTACTGCTCTAACTGCTACTCCAGATATCGCAGCCATTTTCTTACGTTTACAAGGCCAAATTGTCATTCGTGGCTGGCCTTCATTTCTACATGCTCACCCATGTGCGTGCAGTCACTATGCTGCACAAAAGTTGGATGGCCACCTGTGCAAACAAATTATGCTCCCTGGTTTGTATGTGAGAGCGCATGCGTTTGCCTGGTCGGCTATGCTTGTGGAACAGGAGGCTGGCTGAGCAGTTGTAGCAGGGGGAGCCCTGGAGCAGGGAAGGAAAGCCCTTTGAGTGTGAGTAAGGACACAAGGCCCAGGAATGTACCTTTGCCTTCCCTGATCTTTGTTTTTTCTCATCCTGCTGTCCCCCAGGGGCATGCAGTCTGCCTCTGTTGTGATACCATCCTAATTCTCTCTCTCATTGGCTGGTCTCACCCGTTCACCGCCTCTGGGTTTTTCTCTAGTTAATGGGGTGGGACGTTATGCAATTCAAGTGAGTTGAGTCAGTTCCCGGTATAGCCGCTATTCTCTTGAAAGCAACTAGCCAGTCCCCAATAGCTACAGAGTGAGAGATGCAACATCTGGCTGAGAGTGCTGTGTGCCTGCTGTAGAATGATCTATGAGAATCCAGGCGAAGGGGAGAGGATTTGATTCCTATCCCCTCCAGAGCGCTCTGTTTCAGGTCAGCATCATACACTAGGCAGCAGCACCAGGCTGTGTTTAGAAAGAGAATTTACTGCATCTTTCAATTGATGCTGGAAGAGGCTAAGTTCTCCTTAGCAACAAGTCAAGGTGTCACCCAACTAGTGTTTGTTTTCAGTTACCACATGAGAGACATTTCAAGGGAAAGACACCTCCATGATCAGTTTTACAGCTGGTGGCATCTACAGGTCTTCCCTCACCATCAGTCACTCTGCTTAATGGGGGCAGGTTGAGCCAGGGCAGCCCACAGGATTCAGGGGGCCTGGGGTCTTCGGCGGCGAGGGGGCCCCGCTTCGGTGATAATTTGGCGGTGGGGGGGAATCCTTCCGCTCCGGGACCTGCCACTGAAGTGCCTCGAAGACCCGTGGCAGGGGGCACCCTCTGCCAAATTGCTGCTGAAGACTCAGCACTTCGGTGGCGGGTCCCGGGGCAGGACCCCCCACTGCTGAATTCCCACGGAAGACCAGGAGTGGAAGAAGCTCTGGGGACCCTGGCCCCGTTAGAGTTTTCCTGGGACCCCAGAGTGAGTGAAGGACCCTGCTCCAGGGGCCCCCAAAACTCTCAAATTGCCCCACAGTCGTCCCCCCCCCCCCCGGGTGGAGCCCTCTGGGCTTGAAATTAGACTGTCTCAGCCCCAGTAGCTGGCGTGGTGTAAGATGTGTGTCTATCATTTCCTCTTTGCCTCTAAATTAATCTATTTCCCTCTCCCTCCTGTAACTAAACGTGCTGCTGAAACAAGTAAGGCAACCGCCCTTCCTTACCAGAGTGACTTCAGGGCCAGGAGTGGCAGCTTATATGGGCTCGAGGTGCTCAAGCACCAGGAATATTCAAGGCTGGGGGCTGTGCTCCACCAAGAGTTGGAGCTGGGTTTCTCCCCTGCCCCCGTCTCGGAGCGTCCCTGCCTGAAAGAAAACAGCCAGTGACTTTCTCCCTTGTTTGTGCTGCTTCTGCCTAAGGCTACAGAGATCAGCTGCAGGCAGCCTCTTGGAGCACCGGGGGAGGGGAAGAGGGCGAGAGGAGGGGGAAGGAGGCACACGTGCTTGGGAGCTCTCTCCCACGCCTCCCACCCCTGGCACCCAGGGGCAGCAGCAGGGGTGGGGAGGCCACACATGATGGCAACCCCGTGCCCTGGTACCCACTATGGGGGAGGCGAGTGGACTCTCTGGACCTGAGAGAGTCCCTAGGAGCACGTGCAGTGACTGTGGTGCAGAGTGAGTGTGCTGGGGGGCGGGGTGGGGGAGAGGAGGGGTCCCTCCCCAGGAGCTTGCTGCTGCCAGTAAGGAGGAGGGAGAGTCCTCTCTGGCCCTAGCCCTGGGGCAGCCTGTCTGCATCCCAAGTTTCTTATCCCCAGCCCTGCCCCACCCCAGAGCCTGCGCCCCCAGCACCCCAAACCTGAGCACCCTGCTGCACTGTGAACCCCTCATCCCCAGCCCCATCCCAGAGCCCTCACTTGAGGGGGAAAACGTGCAACTTAAATTTGGTGGTCAGTTTGGAGTATCATTGTGTTTAGCACAATACTTGATTATTTTACACCCTTTAAAGTATACAGGTGTTACAAAGTGGGAATGTTCTTAATGTTTTCTCTGAATACTGTGTGGGTGCCTCAGTTTCCCCTATGAATTTCTCAAGGATCTAGATGATGGGATAAGGGGGTGTGATTGTTGTAGAGTCCTGGAGTGCCAGTGTGATGCCGTCTGCACAGAGAATGGCCGAAACTCTGTCTCCGGGCAACTGATGGCCTGGGTCCCTCTCCTGCAATGTGCCAACTGAAGGTGTTGGAGAACAAAGAGATCAGGTGGCCTCTTAATGCCTGAAAAAGAGACAAAGGCCAGAGGAGAGAGTGTCAGTGCCTGTGTGGACTTCCTGGAAGTGCATGGTGTGGAAGGGGATGCAGAGATGCTTTGGAACTACTCCATACAAAGCCAGTCAGGACTCTGGGGGAGCCTCCTCTTTCTGAGCAGACTGTCTCCAGAGCAAGAAGCTTACACCTTCCTGGGTCTGACCCCAGAGCATTCAGCATGCCCTTCCACACAGTGCGCTTTCCTCAGTCAGTCTGTCCAGGCAGGTCCTGGGGCAACCAGAGGTCCCTGCACCCCAACTCTGCAGTCAGACGTGACTCTCAGCCAGCCTGTAAAACAGAAGGTTTATTAGACGACAGGATCACAGTCTAAAACAAAGCTTGTAGGTACAGAAAACAGGACCCCTCAGTCAGGTCCATCTTGGAGGGTGGGGAGCCTAGACCCAAATTGTGGGCCTCGCCCCATTTCCCCAGCCAGCTCCAAACTGACACTCCCTCCTCTAGTCTTTGTGTCTCTTCTGGGTCTCTTCTGATCTCTTTGTCCCCAGCACCTTGCAGGGGAAACTGAGGCACTCATACATTATTTAGAGAAAACATTAAGAACATTCCCACTTTGTCACAACAAGTGCAACAAAATATAATACCGTATATTGAAGCAGGCAAGTGCTGCTTCTGACTTTCCACTTTTAACTGACCCTTGTAATCTTGTGGTGCTGACGCGTTGTAGCTTCATTTTATATCGGCTTACAGGGCGAAAGCGGGGGTGAGGGGGCGGGCACCACCATTTTGGGCACCACCAAAAATTACACAAACCTGCTGCCTATGTTCAGGGCACTATCTGTGGGAGGAAGAGTCTGCAGAATCAGCCCTTTGGGGAGTGCATGTTTGCCAGGAGAATGGGCGAGGCTTTCTTGTCTGTGTCTGGGTGCCAAAAATCTAAGTCTGTTAGGTTCTAAGTTCTCCAGCTCTGCTCAGATTTTGTCATTTGATCATAGCACCTGGAAGCCAGTAACGCTAAGAGCTCACATGTGAGAAAAATTAGTGGCCAGTGAAAGTTGCCAACAAGGTTCAATCAGGTTAGGATGCGACCTGCGCATTGTATCAGCCATAACAAATTGTAAAGCTCATTTAGAGCAGACATTAAACCCAAGTGAAGGCATCCAACACTGTGAACTCCAGTGTTACAAGAAGTGTGTCCTTCACTCAAGAATACACCAGCCTCCTCATTCTTTTCATTGGTGGCACTTTTCTTCGAAGGATCTGACAGCACTTTACAAACAATGATGAAAGCCACGCAGCCCACCCATAAGGTGGGTGTCATCTTGGTGGGGAAAATGACTGAAAGAGGGTTTGGTCTGCATAAGGCCAGCATGTCAGTGGTAAAACTAGAAAAATAACCCCAGGAGTCTTGACTCCCAGTCTCCTCCTCTCACCATTAGATGATACTGTAGAGTTAACAAGGCACATCTGGCTTCAGCACCTTCATCAAGGGGGACACGAGGTCACTGTTTCACTTCACAACATTTTATAAACCTGTGAGGAAAATCTAACTTGAACAAAGGAATGTAAGAACCTGCATCTCCTGTCCAAGCAGCTTGAGTGGGGGAAATGGCAGCTATCTTCTCTGTGGTTTGAAGGCACCCAATGACCCTGGTGTCCTGTGATGAAAACAATGGCTGTGTCACAGCTAGTTGGGTTTTTATCTGACTTTGTGATGATAATGTAATACCTTTTTGTCACGCAGCTGTTGGTTCCTTCTAAGTAAGACATACTGCCACAGCAACAGAGTTCATAGTGCTGAAGGAAATATTTCTGTCACAGCCGTTGGGAATCTTACATTCTATAAGCCACAATTTCCACATCTAGCCATATAAAGTCATAGTAGCTGCACATACTGAAGACTAGTTAAGCATCTAACTGATTGCACAGCGAATTTACTGCATTTATTCACATTTATAGTACACAGAAGAGTGCCTGGCATAGTCTCTGGATCTCCTTGACAAACACTTTTTAAAAATACATCTCATAGATGTCTTCATTTTTCCATAGATAATGTAACCTAAGCAGCACCATAATATAACACAGATTTAATAAATGCCCTCCCCCCAGCAAAATCACCTCTCCAACCTCTAGAGAGAGATGAGCATGTGAATTTTTCAACACCACAATGTAAGCGTGCTCTAATGACAACCCAGCCAATTGAATCCAGGGCTTGTTTGAAGTAACAGTTACTTCCTAGTCTCCTTTGTCCACGATGGCCTCTGTAGTACAAACCTTGATACCACAGGTAACTTGTTATGTTACAATCCCATCATGCTTGAAGTGAGGTATGGGATTGTTAAGATATGGTTGCTCTGTGAAACGTCAACAAAGTCTGATATTTGAAATTGGGCAGGTAAAGATTTTGCATGGTTAGTAACAGATAAAGATCCCATGGAGCTGGAGAACCTGAGCTCTGAAACACGGCTTTAAATGTACAGGTGGAGAAAGAGAACTCTCCCAATAACGATGGAGAGATTTTGGAGACCATCCTAACTTGACTGAAAGAAGAATTTCCTACAACTCCTGGAATTCTGCACCAGTGCTTGGCTGTAGTAACTGAAGAGGAATGCAAGAGAAGAAAATTTTGGAAAGATTTCATGTTTAGTCCCTTCTAGCCATAACTCAATGGTTAAATGTTTGTGTGTGAGAGAGAGAACTGCCTAATGGGCAATGGAAAGTCCAGGTACAGCACTGCATTCATGCCTTTGTGGAATAACGTGGTAGGTCAGATGAGCTGTGGTGGATGGCACAGAAGTCTTAAGATTTTCTTCTGAGGTTAAGGCAAATAAGAGTGGGGTTGATTTGCAAACATGTTGCTTAGTGTTTGCAAAAACTCTGCTCATATGCACAGATGCAACCCACAATATGTGGCATGCATGCCACAGTTGTGCAACTCCAACCCAACTTTATAGTTCTTTGGTTTCTTCCAAATTAAAAAGTTGTTACACAGTTATGTTTAAAGGGAAGTGTCGGTTGTGGTTATATTGGAACAGTATCAAACAATAATATTGGCCTTTCAAGGCCATTAAACATTATCAATGAACATTTGGCTTCAGAAAATGCAATTACAAGAGATGAATGATTATCCAATTTGCTGAGACATTTTGGTGAGTTCATTGGATTGTAACTTTGATGTTAATCCTGTATTAATCAGAGGACTCTGTAATTTTCAGTGTCATTACTTTGAGTTCCAGGAGGCTCAGGCATGCACACATGGAGAGCTGTGTACCATTAGATATGGTTAGAGAGAGAGGCAATTAGTTTTTATCCAATTTCACAGCTGTGGGTTTGGTTTCTGGGGGTGGCAAGGAGATTTCTCTGTACACTGCAGAAAACCCGAAGACCTGCTATTTGCGAGCAGAACATGACTGAGCAAATATTGGTCAAACTCTGAAAATATCCATGCTTGTGAATTTGTTCCTGATGATCTTAGTAGGTTCTCTACATTGGGTTGTGTATTTTAGAGCTATGTATCTTGTTTTTGTGGCCTAATGTTATCATTTCTCAGTGGTCAGAGATGACCCATGCCTGCTGGTGTCAGGGGAGGACTGGCAGAGTAAGGGCAGCTGGCTTCAGCTGTATTACAGAGCATGCTCAGTACAAGCCAAGTAGCAAATCTGGGAGGTCACATGACCCCGCATGGCTCCCCAATGTATCGTGTCTGTCAGCTGTTATAGTCTTCTACAAATAGACTTGGAAGCATCAGATTTTTATTGGTAAATGTCTAGTTCATTGTACACGTGCAAACCAACAACAACAACAAAATTCCATTGATAATTGAACTTTGCAGGTAGGCAAAGTACGAAAAATGCTGCTTGAGAATTAGTTTAATTTAAGGATGTTTACTTTGTATCTTTTGACATGTTACATTGGCTATTTGTATTTTAACAGTGTATATAAAGCTTTAACTTTTTGAATCTAAGCAACTACTGTCATCATAGTTATTGATTGCCCCCCATCTTATTTCCCACAACTGTGAAAATTTAAATGGATTAAAATTAGGAAAAAATGCTTAAAAATAAACATGGATATTATCCATCAAAATGGTTGGAAAAAATAAAAATGGAATTCTGCCAAGTAGATCTGTAGATTGTGACTGACTTGTCCGGCAGAGGTGGCTCATCGTTTTCTGATCTGGACTGCAGGTGTGGGCTGCTACAAGTTGGAGATAGAGTCCTTTCCATCAATGGCATCGCAACTGAAGATGGGACCATGGAGGAAGCCAATCAGCTCTTGCGTGATGCAGCACTTACCAACAAAGTTGTGCTGGAGTTAGAATTTGACGTGGCGGGTATGTAACCAATGCATTCACCTCTTTCAGAGCATCCCCCAAAAGGCTCTGGTAGTTCTTTATTAGCCCCAATATAGGGAAAGCCTCCTCCATAAACATTCTATAGCTTTAGTAAGAGTCACTGTTTGATGTGAGCTAGCAATGCAGACATACAATAGATCCCTGTCTAAATCCTGTTTTATCCAGAAACTGCGTCTCTTAGTGGGCATGCATGCTTAATAAGTGAAGAGGCCATCTTTCCCCCCCCCCCCCCAGATATTTTATGAATGTATGGACTTAAGCTAGTGAGGGGACTAATGGCAATGGCTGGTGCCAACATGTGGTGTGTGTGTTGGCAGAGTTGCCTCTGAATCCTGCACATCCTGATTATTCTCTCTATACTGATATAGTACACACAATTATGTATATTTTTAATAAATCAGATTTTTCTAAAAATCTAGACTGCCATTGTTAACCATGAGTACATTGAATGGACTAAATCATGTAGTATGTTACATTTATCAACACCTATGATATATGTTTTTAAAACTAATTTTCTCGAGAGTTCAGAATGGTCTATTAACACAATTGAAAAATCTGTCCTTTCCCACTTTTATTCTTCTCTCTCTTTCTTTTGGTTTTATAGAGTCTGTCATTCCCAGCAGTGGTACTTTCCATGTTAAACTGCCCAAGAAAAGAGGTGTGGAGCTTGGAATTACTATCAGCTGTAAGTATTGCTTAGATTATAGCTGCAACAGCTGGCAGTAGCAGCAGCCACTGGCTTCCAATCTAGCTTGCTAGAGGAACGCAATAAAGACAGAAATTGCTTGCTTTTGATAGTGCTCACAATGTGCTAGAAATCAATGGGGCTTAAGCACATGCTTAAAGATAAGCATAAGCTTTGCTGAATCAAGGCCTGGGTCATGTTTATATATAATGTGTGTTGAGAGAGAGAGAGAGACCCCAGTTTACTTCCTACTCTTTAAACTGCCAGCCAGAAAATACAGTGACAATTAAGAAATGGCAGTTGGATTCACGATTTTATCTTTGTCAGTCTCTGTGAGGTTTAGATCATTTTCCTCTCTATCCACCATGCACCAGAGGAACACAACTGTTGCAAACCTTTAGGTATAGAGAAGAGGCACATGCTGGATATAAGCAGCAAGTGAGAAGAGAAAAACAAAACAAAACCCTCTGTCTTGGTCCGTTTCCGTCACTACTGTAGATTCAAATGCCAAAATAGGCTTCACAGGTAATTTCTAAATCTTTTCTCCTTTCAGGGAGGAAAGCATATCTAGTGCTGAGAGCTGGGAACTGGACTTCTAGGCTCCTGATTTTTATTCACATTTCTTATATTGACCCACTGTATGGATTTGGGACAAGACATTTGGGCAAGAATTTGGGTATAGATTTTAAGGCCATATGGGACCAATGTGATAATCTAATCTGACCATCTGTACAGCACACAGGCCATAGAATTTCACCCAGTAATTCCTGTGTGTTGTATAATAACATCTAAGTAGAGCTAGTCTGATGGACTAAATAGGCAGGGGGAGAGTAATTGTCTACACAGGAATGCTCAAGAAAACTAATCTGAATTCACTATAGTTGTGAATTGAAGTTCCTAAGTGTTGAACAGTTTTGTATGTCAGGCCTTTTATTTACAGACCTAAACATGAGCCTAATTCTAGACTCTTCTCTCTGAAAATCATGGCTTGTTGTTAAAGGAAAAAATTAAAAACGATATTTTTCATTATTTGTTCTGGCAGCTCATTACTTATATTTCAGTCAGGTGAGGCACCCAGAGCTGTAGCCCAAGGCAGTGTGCACCTGTTTTTAAAACAACTGTTTTTATGGACTCCAAACACAATACTTTATTTCTCCCTGGTTCAGAGCAACATGTGCGTTGGGAAGCTTAATTGTTTGCAAAGGACTCTGAGGTACTCTGGGTGGTACAGTTGAAAGTAAGTGCAATGTGTGATTGTAGACCCAACAATGCAGAGAACAGGCTCATAATGACCTGTCTGCTCATCTAGACTGCTGAATGTGCGCCATGAAGTCTCTCCTCTATTTCTGGGTACATTCTGTTCAAATCACACAAATTTGTTCTAAATCTTCTACGGATTAAAATCTATGGCAGTAAGAACTAATAATGGTTCTTCAAGTTATGGTCCCTATATGTATTCCAAATGTGGGTGCGCATGCAAACTAGTTGTTGCGTTTAGTTGCAAACTAGCTGTTGTGTAGTCAGTATCTGATCTCCTTCAAATAAGTCATATGATTGTTTTTAGCCTCAGGAAAGTGCTGGTTGATTAGAAAAAGGATTTTTTTTTCCTATATAAAATGTTTTTCCCTAATGGCTAGTTGAGTCTTACTGCAGGGTGCATTTTTGTTGTTGCTGTTAAATAAGCATTTAAACTGTCCTTCTTCTTAACAATACAGTAACACTTTATAGAGTATATAAGGTAATTTGAAAATTAAATAACAAATCTATCCCAGTGCCCCTGGCAAGGTGCCATAGATAAATCTCTGTATTATTCCGTTTTCAGATGATGGAGGCAGAATTTTGAGATAAAGATTAAGTGACTTGATCAAGGTTACTAAGGGAGTCACTGTCCTAACCAGGATTAAAACTCATCCATGTGCTCAGACAACACCTCCCTCTCACATACTGGGACCACTTTGGGGGTTTGGGAGGGGCCCGTGGCCTATGCCAGCCTGCAATTTACAGTGATCTTTTCTGGTAATATTGCAGTTTCAGCTAATATGTGGAACTGTTCCACTTTAGCACTTTTACAGAAACAGAATATTCTTCCTTGGCCCAGTATCTAAAGATTTTGAAAATAAATAGATACATGGTAGCATAAATATCCTGCTGGAAGCGATTCTAATTATGAATCTGTCTTTAAAGTTAATGGATGATACAGGAATAAGCGAGTAGTGGGAATTGTATTTTGACTAGTTTATTGTAGTTGACTCAGGTTCACCTCTTTTTTTTATCCTAGTCCCTTTGCTTAGGTATCCCTGCCCCCTATTATACATGTTTATTCTTGAATGCAGTTTTATGACATTAGTGCCATTTCTTTAATTACACATTGACAAAATGCTGTTTTGTCTCAATCAATAACAAAAGGTGTTTATAACCGATGGAAGCGCTGGTGCGTGTGCGTTATGTGCTCAGACTCCTTGGAGGGGAATAATTTACCAATACAAATCATTATGCATCCTATTAAAAACACCAAGTGGACGTGTTTTTGAGTCTCTTCATCCATCATATTGTTAACACTGAGATCACCAGAATCCCAGCAGACATGGCAGGGAACTGAAAGCAGTTTATAAAAAAATAAATAAAATAAATGAGGGGCCTGCACTGATGGCAGTCTTTGTATCTTAGATATTTAGCTGACCCCCATTTCTGTAGTATTTCATACTGTATAATTTATTTAGTGTATTTATCCTCTCAACACCCCTGTGAAGTAGGATGTGCTATTATCCCCATTTTACAGATGAGGAACTTGGAGCAGACAGTGGTACAGCTGCACTGGTGCGCTTTAGTAAAGACACTACTACGCCGATGGAAGAGCTTCTCCTGTCACCATAGTTAATCCATCTCCCTGAAAGGTGACAGCTATGTGGACAAGAGAAGCTCTGACACAGCGCTGACTATGCAGGGATTTAGGTCAGTATAACTACGTTGTTCAGGAGGTGTGGATTTGTCACATCCCTGAGCGACATAGTTATACCGATATAGGTCTGTACTGTAGACCTGGCCTGAGGCGCTCAGGGATTCAGGCCTTGTCTACACTAAAAAGATTTACCGCTTTTATTACGCTAGTATCGTGGTACAACCTCCCTATTGTGGATGTAGTTGTACTAATGTAAGGATGGTTTATATGGGAATAGCTATTCCTGTCTAGGATGGGGAATAACTGTACTGGTATAAGTCACCTTTATATCTGTATAATTGCACCCACCTTAAGGCTTTTACCTATATAACTATTTCATTTTTAAAAAATCACACTCCTGACTGAAATAGTTCGGTTAAACTTTCAAGTGTAGATCGGGCCTAAGTGACTTGCTGAAGATTAAACAGGAAGTCCATGGCTGAGGATGGAATTGAGCCTGGGTCTCCTGTGGGCATGTCTACATTATACTTGCTACAGCAGCACAGCTACCGCAGTGCACTTGTGCCACTGTAGCACCGTAGTGTAGATGATTCCTACATTGACAGAAGGGCTTTTCCATTGATGAAGGAAATCCATCTCTCGAAGAGGCAGAATTCTTCCATTGACCTAACCACGTCTCAACTGAGGCCTTGGTCTACCTAACTACGTTGTGCAAGGCACTCCGTTTTTCACAGCCCTGAGCAATGTGGCTAGGGTTGATCTAATTTTTTTATGTAGACAAGGCCTGAGTCCCAGCCTAGCGTCCTACCCACTGGGCCACCTTTGCTCTCTCTACTGACTTGCTGAAATCAGTATAATTTTCTAGTATGAACAAGGCGTCAGTTATACAAAAGACCCCTCACGCCACTTCGGCAGTTTAAAGGGGTTTGAAAGTGAATATGAAGTGAAGTATAAAGGGACTTAATGTAACTGAGAATTGGGAAAATCTGTATTCAAGGTTTGGAGGTAAGGAGCCCAGCTCTTCAGTGGACTGCAGTGAATGGGAAGGGCATTGGAGACTTAATTTAGTTAATAAGAGCTATTCTGTGTTAATTGAATATTAAGTGACTGTTAAACACCTTGAGGGTTTGTTCTGATATAATAGACTTGTATCTCTTGCCATCATTGGGGCAAAGTGATTATGGCATTAGATTATATTTAGCAAACCTTTCATTTCTATAGCTGTTGCATCTTCTTTAGAATTAATAAGGTTGGTTTTTGTACAGATTGCCAATTATGTGCCAAACCAATTATTTATTTAAAATGAATTGGAAGGCCTACCACTTTGTTAAAATTTAATTTGGTTCCTCTTCAATTATCATTATGTAAAATAATGTACAAGACTTGTTTGGTTACATCTAAATTAAATATCAGTAAGCGTATTTGAGAAATGTAATTTAAACTGTTAGTGTAGATCAATTCCCTTTTAGGAAACAATACATTTCAGTAGAAGGACAGACTATCCTATTGTGCTGCATACTCTATTCTGGGAGTGGGAAGTGTCTTGCTTCACTCAACAGTGACACCTATTGTTGAGTAATAGAATGATCTAGTGTTAGGCTTCTCTTTGAAGGACAGCAGCTATGACAAAATGTTGCAGGGGTCATAAGGCAGGGGGTGGGACCGAAGGGGAGATGCTGAAGGCTCAGCATATGGGCTTCTATAGGGATTTGTGAATGCAGCTGGCAAATGCTTGATACCACCAGATAGCTGTGCGGTCAATCATATCACAGTATTAATTGATTAAGCTAACCTTCATTTTAGTTGGCTGTACAGTGATCAAGACTATGCGTTCTCTCCCTCGTCCCATCTTTGGTCACAAGACATCGCTTGTATTCCCCCTTGATTTCCATTCCATATGATTACATGCAGTGGACACAAGGTGAGGGGCAAAACTGGCTTTATTAAAAACCCCAAGAGGATTATAAAAACAAGAATGTTTATGTAGACATTGTAACAGAAGGGAAAGCACATGGTATGCCCAGGAAAACACCACAAAAGAAATGTATTCACTCCAAACTCCTAGTCATTTATTTCTTTTATTTTGTAGTAGCAGCTAGGTGCCTGAGTCCTGCCCCAGAATCCCATTGTGCTAGGTGCTGTACAAACATAACAAAAGATGATCCCTGCCTCAAAAAGATTGCAGTCTAAGCATCAGACAAGAGTCAACAGATGGTATAGATGGAAGCAATGAGACAATATGAGTCAGGGTGACAGGCAGAAGTCTCTGTGTGCCAGTCGCCTAGCCATTGGCAAAGTTGTTTTTGTTTTGTTTTTTTGTAGGCATTATGGCAGAAGAGAGCGTTAAGGAGGGATTTGAAGGAGAACAATGAGGTTGCTTTGTGGAAGCTTACAGGGGGCTTCTCCCAAGCTTGTGGGGCAGCATGGATCTGAGCCTCTCTGTCAACAGAATCTCCCAAAGACTAAGATCACCCAGGACACGTTCCCAGGTGTCTGTTCACACAATGGGGCACTTCCAGTGTTGCCCCCGCTCCCTTAAACTCTTAGGTTGCCATCGGACGCAGAGGTTAGGCTTGAGGTTCCAAACTCTCTTGAGCCCCGTCTGTGTGCTCAAAAAACCACTTCTGTGGGAAACCTACTTACAGCAGACTTGTCTCCATTCATTCCCCCCCAACCCCGATGGTCAACACACAATGGTGTTTTAGGAGGCTGGTTTGAGGATCCTGTTAAAACACCATTAGATCCAATCTGCATCACAGGATGGAACCAAGTTTAACAATGGTGAAGTACAACCACGTGGTAATTTGATCCCTTTCATGATTGGGTTTATAATGGACCTGGGTCTTTATGCTACCCAGGATACTAGCTCATTTTTTTTCCTTCTTGACTCTTTCTACCACTCAGTGAATTAGAGCAACCAAACCGTCTCTCAGTTTAGCTTCTAGCTCTAAATGGTACTTGAGCGCACTCAGTCTGCAGATAACAGATGCATGGAATGTGCATCAGTGCGTTGTCAAAAAGGCTGTGAGGACAGCTCTTTCGGATTCTGTAGCACTCGACAGAAGCACTCCTACAGCACAGTACACTCAATTGTGTTTAGTTCTCTGCGGTGCTTGAGCATGGACTGGTGACATTTTACACTATTAAATACAGCCGACCATGCAGTCAGGCAGAGTTTATCCTTAACAGTGACCTGCAAAGCTTTTTTTTTTTTCCTAACCAGTTTCATATTAGTGGGTTTTAAAAACATATATGGTAATAAATTAAGACCATAATGGAAAAAAAGGCCAACAATTTTTCCTGTCTTCGGATTCCTCTGGAATTTCCTTTTTGACTGCTGTTTTTTCGCAGCAGCTCATGTAAATTCCTTCCCTGTGAAATAGTGACATCACAAATCCTCAACATGTTCATCCTTGGCTGTAAGCTGAGATGCTCATAGGCTTTGAGCTTTCTTTGCCCTCCACTGTCTTCCCCCCCCATCCCAGTTCCTCCCCCTGTGTTGGGAGACAATAGCAACTGTAACCAAGGCAATGTAGCAATGTGTAAGTGCAGAGTGTCAGAAAGAGAGAGAGGAGAATGCTATTTGCATATGTTCTTGGCATGTGAATAGCAGTGAGGTCATGAGGGGGCCAGATCCCTTACCTGGGTTTTTCTGAGTGGGGAAGGGAGCCCACAGCCACTATCTTTAAGTAAACAATCATGAAAATGCAGGCTTTGACTAAAATAAAGCAGACGTGGCCCTTCGTGGATCACAAGTCTTGTGAGCTGAAATGATCAAACTTGAAAAAGCTTTGCAGATCACCCTTTATAAAGATGTTGGGAGATAGGTCAGGTCATGGTAGGCAGCGTGCTGCCATCTTGTTTCATTTAAATGTTGGCATTTTGGAGTTCAGCTTCTTAGATCGGCTTCTTGATCTTTCCCTTCATTCTCTTGCTTGCAATGGCTCCACTCAGTCTATAAAAACACCTGGGGTTTGGAGAACCTTCCTCTGCAGCGTGGGGCATGGGTCGCTTGCTGGTGGATTCTCTGCAGTTTGAGGTCTTCAAACCAGTTTTGAGGATTTCAGTAACTCAGTCCTGGATTAGGGGTTGTATAAAAGTGGATGGGTAGGGTTCTGTGGCCTGCCTTGTGCAGGAGGTCAGACTAGATGATCATATTGGTCCCTTCTGACCTATGAGTCTATGAGTCTATAAATGTTGCTGGTGTGTACTCCCTCTCTGCAGCACTGTGGGCAGAATCCTCACTCCAATAAAGTCATAAATTTGAGTGAAATGAGACCCAGTGCATAACTGGCTTAACCACCTCTGATGATGTGGGGAGAGAGAATCATGACCACCTTATGCGTTATACTAGATCTACAGCTTTTCCTTGCTATCAGCATTTCATGAGCTAGGTGGGATTCAGAGATGTGTCTTGGTAGAGCAGAGGTTCTCAGACTTTTGAACTGGTGACCCCTTTTCACACAGCAAGCCTCTGAATGCGACCCCCCCCTTATATGTTAAGAGTACTTTTTTATATATATTGAACACCATTACAAATGCCGGCAGTGAAGCAGGGCTTGGGATGGAGGCTGACAGCTCACTAGCCCCCATGTAATAACCTTGTGACCCCCAAGGGGTCCCGACCCCTAGTTTGAGAACCCCTGTGGTAGAGGGATTGATTCATGGTCATCACAGATCATTGGCCAAACCCTCCACTGAGTCACACCAGTGGGGTTAAATCTGCATCAAGCTAGTGTAACATAGTGACAAATTAGGCCTGGTCTCAGGCTAGTGCCAGCAACATTGAACTCTGAGACTACAAGTTACAGGACACTCTGTACTGGAGGGATTCAGATCAATGGACACATTTATTAAGAATGGCCACATTTTTGTGATTTAGAATTCAGGGAAGTGGGTCACATCCAATTTCTTACAGACAATGTAGGAGAAGAATTGCTATTTAACACTTGCATGATTGCCAGCTACTAACAGATCAAGCAGATTTCTAGGCTGACCATTCATTTATTCAGAACACCCAAATAATAATAATGTACAGAGAGAGATTCAGGAAACAACTGCTCCTAGCTGCCTTATTGTTACCTCCCTGTGAGGCTCACTTTGGGTGGCCTTCACAGATTTTGGAAGGTGTGGACATCTGTGTTAGACCTGGGCAGATGGAGATACACAGAGATCAGAAGCTCTTGCTTTGAATCACTTGATTCCACAGTTTTATCACCTTGGAACCAGCTGGCTAATTTAGACAGGATGCAAAAATTGCTTGGGCTCAACCCTTATTGTTGCAGGTCTGTCTTTTATAAATTCCAAGTGTGAAGCTGCACTTGTGTCAAATTAATGTAAATTTCCCCTCCCTGTAACTCCTTTTTCTCTCCTTGGCTGTCACTGTGATAGATTCCAGAGCCTGAAGTGTGTTTTATATGCATGCATCTCTTTTTTGCAGCTGCAAGTAGAAAGCCTGGTGAGCCTTTAATTATCTCTGATATCAAGAAGGGGAGCGTAGCTCACAGGTGAGTGCAGCTGTTTACTGTATGACAATTTGCAATGCAGTAATTCAATCAGGGCCGGCTCTGGCTTTTTTGCCACCCCAAGCAAAAAAAAAACTGTGGGGCTGCCAGAGCGGTAGATCAAAAAAAACCATGCAGGGGGACTTCCAGCGCTGCAGACGTGCCCCAGGCGGGAGAGGGATGGAGCGGGGGAGAGAGGGGGACAGAAGATGGGTGACCAGGGCTTCCACCGCGCCGCCTGCCAGGAGGGCTCCGCGCCACTCCGGTCGGCAAGGAGGGAAGGACGCGAGCTGCCCTGTCGGGCTTGCTACAGATCTGGCACCAACTGGGGCAGATGGAGGGTGCAGCCCGCTCCCAGCAGGACGCTCCCCTCCTCTGTGACGCCGCCCCTACAGGGCAACTGGAGCGGCGAACCAAAAAGAAAAAAACCCTGCAGTGCGGCTGAAGCAGCGGTGCAAAAAAAAAGAAAGAGGATTCGAGGGAATGCCGCCCCTTAGAATCTGCAGCCCCAAGCACGAGCTTGCTCGGCTGGTGCCTGGAGCCGGCCCTGAATTCAATGCAGAGAGGCCCAAGTCATAGCGTTTGGTTCTGGAATACATCCTAGTTCAAGGGAACGTCGGTTACAGAGGTTTAGTTCAGTCCATTATAGAGTTTGGGGTTCAAATTCTCTGCTGGGATAACTCCACTGCAGTCAAAGGAATTAAGCCAACAAAGACGTTAGCTCTGGATCTGGAGCCAAAGCTGTTCAGCTGGCCCCTTTGTACATGGATTTTTACCTCCCCTTCTCTCTATTTAAAGGCAATGCATTCAGTAAAGGTGGCTCGTCAGACACAATGCATCAAGTGTCATGCCTTGTCCTTCACTCTGTCCCAGTGTGCAAGCATCTCCTGCACAGGTGAACAGAGTACAGTATTTCCTTCCGTAGAGTTAAGTGATGTTATGAGGACGTTCCTAGAGTTTTATATATAAATCTGGAAGCGGCCTATTTCTCAAGAAGGCCAGCTGGTTCCAAACTCCTTCCCAACCTGCCATGGAAGTGCTCTTTTTGGAGACGTTTTCACTGTGGATTACTTGGTCTATGCAAACCATGCAGCGTTCAGTTCTCGAAGGGGTTTTAATGTTGAGTTTTGCTGCAGCAAACCGCTGCAGCTTCAGTGGAGCACAAATGAAATAAATCCTAGCCTCTCAAATAGGTCTCTTCCCACTCCTCCACACATGGAATCACTGTTCACCATCTGCCGTCCAGTGAGGGACCTTACTCCTTACCTTGGCTGTCTTATGGGGGGAAAAAAGGGGGCCACTAAGATATAGGGGTAGCTATTGTGGGAAGAGAGAAGCAGTGGTGTACCTCAACTGGTGTGTAACCTGAACCTTATTAGCTAAGCCTTTATGAACCTGGGCCTGAACTCACCTAAACCAAGGCTATCAAAAGGACTAGTGCTTTTGGATATGCAGCTTCTGAGATCATTTTAAAGAGGACTGCTTCTTGAAAAGCACTGAACATCAGGCCCCTACACTGTGCCTCAAATTGGGCACAAGTGGTCTGTTCCAAGCAGGTATGGGGTTGGATATGAATATTTTTACACAGCTCTAGATTGACCCAGGTATTGCACCCACACTCTATTGCCCCTGATGGGGCTTTTCTAGGTGGTCTTGGAGGATAAAAGGCAATATTGTTGCCTTAATCCTTAAAATGAATGAATTGTCAGAAGATCTGAAAGGTTAACAGAAATGACCGTTTTTTGTTCTTTTCCACACAGAACAGGCACCTTGGAGCCGGGGGATAAGCTGTTAGCCATCGATAACATCCGACTTGACAACTGCTCAATGGAGGATGCAGTGCAGATTTTAAGGCAGTGCGAAGACCTAGTCAAATTGAAGATTAGGAAGGATGAAGATAACTCTGGTATAGAAATTCTGACGCAAAGCACTGTCTGACCATATTAATGACATTTGCCCAGATATAATGCGAAAGAACAAAGATGATGCTGGCAGTCAGTCTGCTGACCACTTTCCAGTTGATTATAGAGCATCTTTTTCCCCCCTTCTTCTTTTAAATACAGCATGGAAGGCTTAAATCCTGTTCATCCTGTGCACAGCAGGAGGCGTCAGGATTTCGCCCCTAAATGTTCTGAGCTTTCCTCATGGCTTATTTATTTTTAAAATACTTTCCAGCCTCCCTGTTTCCCATTTCAGATGAGCAGGAGACGACCGGTGCTATTATTTACACAGTGGAACTAAAGCGGTACGGTGGCCCTCTGGGAATAACAATCTCCGGAACAGAGGAACCTTTTGATCCGATCGTCATTTCAGGCCTGACCAAACGAGGGCTGGCTGAAAGGTGAGGTGCAAAGCAAAGACAACTCTTGCCTGCTGATAGTGGGGGGCACACGACCCTGGAATAGCTGAATCATGCCCCCCCATAAACCCCCCTTTCCTGGAAAGCAGCAGCCCCTCCCTGTAGCTCCCAGCTGTTCGTCTTGTCTCTCCCAGCACAGTTAAAGCAGCTGCCTCTCCTTGCCTCTTGCTGCTCAGCTGCCCCGCAGGGAGGGGGCCTGGCCACACCATGTGACTGAGCAATCATGGGGGACATGTGGCCCCACATGTCCCTCTCTATATGCACACGTTGTCTCTGGTGCAAAGGAACCTCAGCAGGGTGGAGGTTTACGGTGGAAGCTGGAGGGGATCGTGATGTATTGCAAAATTTAAAAAGTAGCAACGGAAGGGATGTTTCTTTGGTCTAATGTGCTCTGAAGGAGTGTCTCGTCCATAGAGTCCCGAGGCCTACCTTTGCAGAGGAAAGGTGCTATAGAGGTGCAAAGTATTATCATGCCTACATACATGTAAGGCTCTCCACTCATGCCTCTGAGGTCCCTACACGGTGTGCACCTGGCAACCAGCAGGAGCACCATCCCAGAAATCCCATCTGTGGTTCCATTTTAGTTCCACCTCCCCTTCTATTAGGAGACTGCCCTGTCAGCTCGAGCTACCATCACCTCGTCTAATGTGGGGAGACGTTTCTGGAGATTCTGCCTAAACACATGTGTGGTAGCTGCACTCCCCGCTTCTAGTACCACTTGCAGAAGCTACAAATCCCAGAAGCCTTTGCCACTGTCTCTGCTAGATTTCCATTATTTTGGTTGAAATGCTGGATCCAAATGTGAATGGGTTTGCTCATTTTGTAGATTTGGACAGCGCTACAGTAGGTACCTCTGTAACAAGGTAAATACAGCTGCTATTTTGATTCTAACAACCAATAAGATGGAGGGAAAGGGGGGGCAACCTAAATTTGGGGGGGTGGAAGGAGTTTGAGGCTGCTCAGAATATAAACTGTTCCTTCTGTAAATTTAAGGTGGAGTTGAATTACACTTTGTATGTTAATTAATTTCTTCTTATGTTGGAGCGTAGGTAAGTATAGGTATTCTGCACCACACCTGCTTGTTGACTACTTTCTGTAGGATTGCAGCGCCCCCTATTGCACGAAGGGTAGAGCTGCAGCAAGCATCAAAACATGACTCTCAAACTCCCAAGTTAGGGAGGAGGCGCAGGGACTAGGGGCTGGCATAACTCAAAACCCTGCACCCCAGAGCTAACTCTGTTCATCTTTCTTTCTGTGGCAAATTTTCTCCTGCAGCTGGGTTTTTTAGAGGAATTCTGCACATAAATTCTCTGCTTACCTCGGACGTTCATTTTCACTTGGCAGGTACCAGCTAAATGTTTCCAACAATATGCTTCATTTTGTACAGAAGGCAAATCAATTCTGTGTTCTAGGAAAGAAGGGAAGAGAGATACGTGGAATTAAATTGCTATATCCAAGGGCTTTATCTTCCTCTTGATTTAATTTGTTTCGTTTATTTTTGGATTTTATGCTGCAGCCCATCATAGTAGCTGTGTGTCTTCCATGTAAAATGAATATCAGTAGCAACGTCCTCAGTGGACTTGATGGACTTTGGCATTTTTCCCCTTTTTCAGGCTAAAAACTCCGCATTGTTTTTGGAAGCTGGACCATTCTGCACAGCATAAAGTAACGTCGGTATGAGAAGCTGGAATACTATTGGGATCAGCGCACAGTGGTCTTATACCCATAATGCTTTCTCTTCCCTTATACAGCATTCCTGGCTGTTCCCCTCTTTCCTCAGAGATGTGCACAGTTGATCGGTAAAGAACTGTATGTCACACAGGGGCAGGCAAGTGCTGCAGTGATATTGCATTCTGACTGGTACTGGCACAAAGCAAGAAATAAAAACCTTCGAGAAGAGCAGTGGAATCTTTTAGTGTGTATACTGTAGCAATCTAGCAAAAAAATGCCTGTCCATAGCAGCAGCATAGATATAAAATAGAAAAGTCACAGCAGGGACATCTCTGTGTAACCTTGGCTTCCTTTAGGGAATGATTGGGATGAAGTCTGCCTGGAGGGTAGGGTGAATATTGTTGTTCTAAGATGCCCTTCCCAAAACAATAGGCTAGGAAGTTAGGAGCGAAGGGAAGCATTGCAAGGTCACATCTGGGGAGGTGGGAGCGACAGGGAGAAGGAGGATGGGAATAGCTAATCCCAAGCATCCTGTTCTGCCCCCTCTCCCAGCATCCAGCAATTCTCCTTCCCTTCCTCCTTAGCGCAATGACTCTTCGAAATGAGCCAGGCCCCCAGAAGACATACCATAGGTTTATAGCAAATTCAGAGCTAAGCTGAAGCCCAAGCCTATGTATATAGCTTTTGCAGGAGCACAGCATGCCGCTCGGTAGACATCACATCATGCAGTGGATGTGTTTCCTGTGATCACAATGGAAATGTTCTGGCCGATTTGGCTCGTAGTTGGACTGCAGCTGCTACTGATTTCTGGATAATGGGGAAGGCAGTGTGTCTTGTAGGATCTGCCACATGTATGTCATACTGGACGAACGACTGTCTGGCTGGGTTTAGAAGGCTCCAGATCAAGTGACTAGTTTTATCTCAACCTTGAGTGTTTTTATGTTGCAAATGTCTGATCTGGTATAAACCTTACAGAGGAGGATTCAGGATAACAGGGTCATTGTGAACCAACAGCTGTCTCCCACTGTTAATCCTTATGCCCGTTAGCACAACTGCACTACCCAAGGGCAGCCACAGCCTGTGGGAATGCAATGCTTTCTCCCCACCCTGAAACACACACAATGGTGAGCTCTCATGTCAGGTCAGCACTGCTTGGGTGAGATCCTGGCCAGGATTTAAATTGGTCACCAGGAAGTGTTGTGTGTCTCACTGCCAGAATTTTCAGGTTTGCATGGGCTTTTCGAATACCCTCTGGTGGAGTGCAAAGCTGCCTTTCCTCAGATCCACATCAGACCACTGCTAGAGCCACGACCCATTCACTGCAAACCAGTCCTCTGTGTCTTGGTTCTGGCAGCAGATGTCTATTGTGTTGTCAGCAGAAACTCTTTAGACTGTTTTGCATTGGAGCAGCATTAAAAGAAAGGGTAGCATGATTCACAATAAATAGGGGGGTGTGAGACAGGGTATTGGAACCTACATCCTGGGTGCTGGCTGGTGAGTCTTGCCCACATGCTCAGGGTTTAGCTGATCGCCATATTTGGGGTCAGGAAGGAATTTTCCTCCAGGGCAGATTGGCAGAGGCCCTGGAGGTTTGTCTCCTTCCTATGCAGGTGGGGAATGGGTCACTTGCTGGAGGATTCTCTGTACCTTGAAGTCTTTTTAAACCACAATTTGAGGACTTCAATAACTCAAACATAGGTTAGGGGTTTGTTACAGGAGTGGGTGGGTGAGATTCTGTGGCCTGCGTTGTGCAAGAGGTCAGACTAGATCAGTGGTCCCCAACCTTTTCGTCTGGCGAGCGCCAGACGAAGGACCACTGCGGCGGTGGAGCACTGGCCGAAGTGCCGCCTTGCTGTTGATAAGTGACGTCATCGAGAGGCATCACCGCTGAAATTTGGGAGCAGCGCCTCTCGATGACGTCACTTGTTGACAGCAAGCGGCGTCATCGAGAGGCTTCTCCACCAAAATGCCGTTGAAATTCGGCGGCATTTCGGCAGGTGCTCTCCCAGGGGCCAGGGCGCAGGCGCATTAAGATGCCCCCGCGGGCGCCATGGCACCCGTGGGCACTGCATTGGGGACCACTGGACTAGATGATCATAATGGTCCCTTCTGACCTTAAATTCTATGAATCTGAATCTATGCTCTCTAGTTAACAAGGGGTTAGCTCCGGCTCAGCTTCCCTCTCCCTTGCACAAGTGCTTATGGGACAGGCTAGATCAGCAGCTGCTTAGGAGGAAAGCCTTTGGTTAGGCCGTCTCTATACCCAAGGTAGTCTGAGTGTTTTGGTTTATTTTTCCTAATACTTGAGGAAAAGACCTTGCTAACTGTGACTTTTTTTTTCTTCCTTCTGCTGAGTCATTTAACCAATTTATACATGCTGAACAATAGTTGCATTACTCAGATTGCTTCTAGCTAGGCTGGATTATGGTGTGGGTGGAAGAGGGGAATTTGGTCCCATTCATGGTTCAGTGATTGATTTTATTGCTAGGAGAGGTTGTTTCTAAGTGTTAGAACTACTGTAGCAAGTTAAGTGTCTGCTGTAATGTGCCACCATTTAAAAAAAATTTTTTTTAATTTGTCTGTATAGATGAAACTTTAAGGCAGATACTCCAGATCCAGTTTGAATCGTTAATTTACTTGAATGACTTCAATTTTTCCCTAAGTGTTTTTCTGTGGAACTTGAATGGAACTATAGTGACATCTAGGGGCCAGTTAGAGAAATAGTGTACTTCAGCTGAAGATTCTTACCTAAAATATGGCTTAATTTTGCACATTTGCGATTGTAAAATACATTTTTAAAACTGACAGGTGGTGGTTTCCAACTTTCATTTGTCCTCACTGTAACAGCATGTGATTTTAAAGGAGGAGATAAGTATCTGCTCTTGTCAGTAGCTGGCAAAGTGCAAAAGGCTTGTATTTAGAGGAACTGCAGTCAAACGTAATTTACTAAATGAATGGAAGTGACCTAGCTGCGAACTCCAGCGCTGATAGAGAGGTGTGATGTTCCAGACTTGTACTCTTTCTGATTCAGTCACGTGAGCTTCCCACGATATAGCCAAAAATTGTGGAACTGCTGGGGAAAGAAGCTTCTCCTTTGATTTTTATGTTTTAGCATTAACATTGGTACCATAAGTAAGAGCCAACAAGCACCTAGATCTTCCCTCCCAGTTGTCAGTCGTTGGGGTGAGTATATTGCTGTATTTCCCACAGTTACCAGAGCTGCCGGCCAGCACAACAATCGGTGGCAAATGCGAAGTGAATGTGTTTCACTGTTGTTGATTTAGTAATGCAATAACTGAGCAATAAAGAGTGAGACTTGGCATGATTCATTATTGCTTCCACAGTGTGTAATTAACAAGCTGAAGCCAACTGTAGCCATTTCTCAAGTCTGAAAACTTGGATCGCAGAAGTTAACCATGCAAAACTTTTAGAGCTGTAACCAAATTCTTCCAGTAGAAGCTCGGCAGTGTGATCCTCATTCATCTAAGTACAGGTGCACAAGTCCTTTTTGCTTAGGGATGGACTTAAAATCAAGTCACCTGCTTTGTTGAATCAAGGCGATAACTCAGCTAGCCAAGCAAAACAATTTGCACATACGTTGGTTTGAATTTTGAAAGTCATTTGCAGTCTTTGGTTTCGCCTTCTTCTGTGTCCTTTCCATGAATGTGGAAAGAAATATTAAAAGTTGCATGCATGTGTATTCACAGAAATCACACCCTGTGAATGCTTGTCCTTTTCATATAGATTTGACTTAGTATAGGAGCTGCCAATTTTAGAAGCTGAACTTTATTTGCACTCTTACAGATTCACAGCTATTCTGGTGACTGGGCCGTTATATAGAGAGATTCCTAGTGATGTTTAATTTTAGTATTCTGCTACCAACCATAATATGATAGACACGCTCCACACATACAAGAAGACGCTGTCCCTGCTCTTATAAAGTACTGAAGGCTAGTTTGTTTTAAAATAATGGCGATCTGTTAGCAGCCTTTTCTATTAGGGAAGACAGCAGCCTTCCTTAAAGTTTCTAACGTTGTGTCTTTCCTCTTTAGGACTGGAGCAATCCATGTGGGTGACCGGATATTAGCTATTAATAATGTGAGTCTCAAGGGCAAACCACTCAGTGAAGCCATCCACCTACTCCAAATGGCTGGAGAGACTGTAACGCTGAAGATCAAGAAACAAACTGAAAGTAAGGGCAGAAGCCTCTGCAACCTTTTTGTCCAAAGTCTACAGCTACGGTAGAAATGAGGTTGGGGCCTCATGGTGTAACAGGTAGTGTTCTGTAATGCTGTAGGAGAATCTGGATTTAATTCCACACCCTGGTTTTCTACTACCTGGCTGTCTAGGGGCAAAATGTCCTGCAGATCCCATATATTCAGATCTGAAAAGAAAGGCCTGGGGAGCAATTTTGGGGAAAATAATTACTAACTTATTTTTACTAAAAGTAAAATATAGGACACAATCAGCAATAAAAATTGCACCTCGGTTTGCAAATGTTAACTTGCTGCTATTCCAAGTAACACCTAAACTGACTAGAGATGAAAAGAGATTAGATGGGGAATGTATAATTTAGTTAAAATTTACTTTTCAAGATAGCACTTTGTCTGTCAGTGGTTTCACAGTTTCCCCATCTGTGTGGATGTCTCACACCACAAAAGGGAGAGCAGAGAGAAATCTTTTTAAAATTAAAAATGTGATTTTTTTTTTTTTTGTACAGCTACAAAAATTAGCAGGTATAGTTCCTGGAAAAACAACCTTTAACTCTTCCTTTTGAAACTGACTCGGTGTCACACTGGCTGTTATCCTTTTAAAAGCTTCTCCTAGCTTGTGGTCCTAAGATCTTCAAAGCTGCCTTCTTTTTTTACATTAGACTCTCCCCCACCTAGTTACCTCTGTGTAGCTTTGAAGTCATTCCACTCTGATATAGCATTAGAGGAGGAGGAGGCATAGGTAGGACAGACAGGTCATTTTTTAAATTAATATTTTTTAGTAGGGACAAGATAATCAATCTGGGTAAGCTTTAAATATATATATATATATATATGTTTTCTCCTCCAGGGCCCCTGCCAAATGCAAACCACACAAAACTCCTCCCATCAATATGCAAAAATATTGTGACCAGTCTCTAATCCCTCCTTCCCTTCCCATATTATGTATTGCCTTTTTTATTATGTCTTTGCACTTCGTAGGTCTGGCTGGGGCCAGATAAGGAAGTGCCATGGGAGAGACGGTTTCTTCCTGTTCTACTTAATAGCAGAAAACATCAGAAACTCTCTTCCAAGGAAGCCTATTCCAGCCTAAATTTGCAAGTCCAAGAGGTTTGACAAAATAATAATAATAGTACCTTGCTCTTACTTAGCTCTTTTCTGTAGATTTCAAAGTACTTTACAAAGGAGGTCAGTATCATCATTCGCATTTTACAAATGGGAAAGCTGAGGCATTGGGAGAGCTGTGACTTGTCCAATGTCACCCTGGGAAACAGTGGCAGATCAGAGAATTAAACCCAGGTGTCCCAAGTCTGAGTCCAGCATCAATCTGCTAGGCCTAACTTCTAGGGTCTTCTCCAAAACAAACCTTTCCCCCATGATGCTCTGTGAGTGCTTTCTCTGTAGGTCACTGAAATGGTTGAAGAAATGCCAAGTTGTGGTCAGAAAAGTGGCTTCACATTAACATTCTAAGTATAAGGGCTGTGTAATTGAAATCTCAAGGTAATCTTAGGTTAATCATAGCAAGCGATCCTTTTATTGCTAGAGATGCAGGGACTTTTTAAGGCTAATAAACTTTGCTTGGCAAAATAGTCATCTGTCCTCATGAGGGAACTGGGGTTATTTAGTCTGCAGAAAGAGAAGAGCAGGGGAGGATTTGATAGCAGCCTTCAACTACCTGAAGGGGGGTTCCAAAGAAGATGGAGCTAGGCTGTTCTCAGTGGTGGTAGATGACAGAACAAGGAGTAACGGTCTCAAGTTGCAGTGGAGGAGGTCTAGGTTGGATATTAGGAAACACTATTTCGCTACGACGGTGGTGAAGCACTGGAATGGGTTACCTAGGGAGGTGGTGGAATCTCGATCCTTAGAGGTTTTTAAGGTCAGGCTTGACAAAGCCCTGGCTGGGATGATTTAGTTGGGGATTGGTCCTGCTTTGAGCAGGGGGTTGGACTAGATGACCTCCTGAGGTCCCTTCCAACCCTGACATTCTATGATTGGATAGACAATGTTGATGCATTGAGTGTAAAATGTTGGGGATGGAAGACAGAGGTGGTGCAGCCCAACAAGCTGTCTAGTTGATGAGGTGTTAAGTAAAGTTAAATCATGACACACACAAACTGATCCCATCAGTAGCTTCTGCTAAAAGGGGGATGTAATATAATGGTAATCGGGCCTGTTATCTCTAAAATAATATATACAGAGGGGCCTGCCTGAGCTGTGACATTCAGATCCTGATCCAAGTTTGAATTTCCTCAAGCCCTCCCCTCTGATGGGGGGTGGTTCATTTGAATTTAAGTAAACTCGTATTCACCTTCCAGCATTTTATTACTTTAACCAGGTGGCTTAGGTTCCTGTCCACATTGCATTTGTATCCCCATTGGGATAACCTTGCTAAAATGGTTTCAAACACTGTGAAGCCCCCCATTGTGTCCAAAATGCTGTTCACATGCTAGACCACTGTTCAAACACAATTTGGGTCCTGTCTCTGCTGGCAAACCATGTTAGAAACTATTTGCATTGAAGCCTTGTCTAATCTAAGTAACATGGGGGTGAGAAAGAAGTCCCTGAGCCCTTCCTAACAGGGAATAGTCCTATCTGAGGTGAATCTGATCAGTGATGATGTGTGCAGAATGCCCACCCCTGTTTTGGAGGCTAACTTTTTGGCCTGAGGGCCACATCTGGGTGGGGAAATTGTATGCAGGACCATGAAAGTAGGGCTGGGGCAGGGAGCTGGGGTGCAGGAGGGAGAGTGTGTGTGGGGGAACAGTTGTGGTGTGCAGGAAGGAGCTCAAGGCAAGGGGTGCAGTGCAGGAGGGGGCTCAGGTGTAGGGGGTGGGCTCCAGCCAGGCGCCACTTACCTTGAGCAGCTCTGGGGTGACCAGCAAGTCCAGCAGTGGCTCCTGGGGGTTGGACAGATGGCTCCGCTGCGCACTGCCCTCAACTGTGAGTACCACCCCCGAAGCTCCCATTGGCCACAAGTCCCCATTCCCGGCCAGTGGGAGCTTCAGGGGATGGTGCCAGCAGGCGAGGGCGGAGCACAGAGGCCTCTGTGCCTCCCCTCCTCAAGGGGACTTCAGGGACATGGTGTCAGCCATTTCCAGGAGCGGCGCGGGGCCAGGGCAGGCAGGGAGCTGGCAATCCCGTGGGCTGGATTGCAAGCCCTGATGGGCCCTGCTCCAGAAGGAAGAAGGGGTGGATTTGGGGATTTAGTGTAGCTCTGAAGTCTCTGCGTTCTGTAATCCCCAAAATAAGTCCAGTGATTAGTTTTTTATGTACAACATGTATATAAGAAGATGCACAACATAAAAAGGTGGCCAGTTTTTTAGGGCTCTGTGAGAGCAGCCATATTATGTATGGAGTCATCCTAACTGTCCAATAGTATTATCTCCCTTCTCGGATACAGGTGTTCCAAAGTGTTTCCTCAGATTTGCAAGGCCAAGAATCTACTCTTAATACCAGTTGACCACCTGGTGGCAAAGTTTAGTGTGTTTTAGCAAAATATAAAAGTTGTAGTTAAGAGTGATGATTCCTTTCATAGGAGGCCTGTTTTTCCAAGAAGCAGGAAGTGGATATTTTTGCTCTGGCATGCAAAAATATCTGAGCATACACCTCTCTCTGATGCTCGCCCATCACCTTTGTAAATATGATGTTTATCTGAACATGTCTTCAGTCTTTGATGGTCTTTGACAAGTAATGTGTCCCATCTATACTCAATAAAATGCATAAGAACAAGTGACCTGTTTTGGTTCCAGGGTCTTATCCCAAGAAGTCGGGGAGTATGAATGAAGTGAGTGACCCAGAAGATGAACTGACTGACTCTCAGAAAACTAGCAAACTCTCCGAGATTTACTCCACCACCATCCCCAGTGTGGATAGCGCTATGGAATCCTGGGATGGTTCGGGCATTGACACAGGCTATGGAAGCCAAGGTGAGTCTGGGTCTCTACTGTAGATATGGGAGCCAAGCTGGATATAATAAGAGCTGCCCCAAACTCAGACTGAGCCTGACCTTCTTGTATGATTTCTTGGTTGCATTGGGACATTGAATTGCTGAAATTCCATGGGCAGGATTGTTCTTGTGATATTTTCAGCCTAATGTGAAGCAAGATTTCTGGAACAATTATGTGCAAAGGTTCAAGAGCCACCAACATTTGGGTGCTTATCCGAGCAAGCCCTTGCTACCATTACTAGTTCTACTATTGTTGTTTTGCACTTATGGTGCCTTTAGCCTGAGAATCTCAAAGCCCTCTACAAAGATAAATGAATATCCCCATTTTATAGATGGGGAAAACTGAGGCCACTAGAGGTTGTGATTTGCTCAGGATCACACAGTGGGCCAATGACAGAATTGGGGAATAGAACCCAAGTCTGTTAACACCCAACCACTTTCTTTAGCTTCTGGATTATGCCACTTTAAATAGCTTTCATACCTGATGCTTGGGTTTATTTTCATCCATTTGAAATATATCTGTCTTTAGCCAGTAGCAGGGAAAGTTGCTTGAAATCCATAAGCTCTTTGTGTAATTAGTAGCACTTGGGCTCACCACACACTGAATACCTCGTTCAATGAAGTATGACTATCACTTCGGATCTTTCTAACCTCTGCAAATATGTCACTTTATATCTGTTAGGGATAATGAAAAACCAATATATTAGAATCTCTTCCCTAATCGCTGGGGGAAAGGGCTTAATGAAACCATTGCATAACAGCAAAAGATACTGTAAAGTAACTCAATATGATTGGCTCTCTCAAACACGAAAGGAGAGACTCACTATCTGGAGGCAATGGAACCATAGGCGAAAAGCAGCCTGGCTAAAAGGGACTTTCTTGTATTTTCTGTTTATTCCATTATGCTTCATTGCATTATACTGACACTGGCTGAAGTGAGTGTGGAATGGACAGAGGGATGCTCAGACATAGACTCAAATGCCTGGCGGGCAAAAGCATTGAGTAGTAATAGTGCAGAACTTATCCTCACCCACTGCAGGGCCGGAAGTGTTGCCCATGCCATGGTGTGTGTGAGTAGGGTTAACAGGGCTGATTGTGAAGCCCATTCAGCGAAATAATAGCACAGGATCAGATTAAATAAATCTACCTCATGTTCCATTTGTACCTACCGTTCCCCGCTGTTAACTGAACAAAATAGCTCAAAATATGAAGGATTTGGTTGAGGTTGTTGCACTAGACTGTGTCCGAAGAAGTGAGCTGTAGCCCACGGAAACTTATGCTCAAATAAATTTGTTAGTCTGTAAGGTACCACAAGTACTCCTGTTCTTTTTGCGCTAGACTGTGTCATGAACGTACCACCAGGGGACTCCAGTGCAGTAGGATTTTATGTTGGATTTCCCAAGAGAGAAGCCAGAGAAACACTTGTGCTTATGGGACTGAATGGAAGGAGAGAGCTCGAGGACACCCAGGTTGACAGCCAAATATATTCCTGTATTCTGGCTCTAATGTACTTGGGGGGAACTTGACTCTTAGCAACATAGGGGTTTGGGCAAAGGGACCATGATGTTCTCCTGACCCAGGAAATGGCTGATGCTCTCGGCTTTTGTGAGCTGCTGGTATTTTCTGGGACACTCTCTCCAGGACACTCTAACCTTTAAGCACAGAGAACGCTCAGCTAAGAAAAATAATAGACCTTGGCATTTTCATAGGAATTACTGGCATTGTCCCTCGGCATTTCCATTGCTCTGGGCTGTCCAGGATGTCAAGTCTCCTTTAATTATGTGTTGCTCCGCTACCTCTTCCTGTTGATTTGGCAAAGTGTGTATGGCAGTGTGCAACTTTTCTTGGAAAGGTTGCTAGAATTTCTCTGAAAAACGCACTGAATAGGCCGGGGAGTGAGGAAGGTGGGGAGGGGGGATGCGAGTGGGGTTATTTCCTTTGCTGACAGCACCTATATTACCAGTGAATGGTCTGTTTGGAAAAGCCGCTGTCTCTGCTGCTTCAGGGGCAATCAAATCTTTGTATCTCAAATTGTGTGTTATGTGAAGAATTATTCTTAGCGTAAGGAACAGGGGAAGCTTGTATATTTTCATCTTTACTATGTGAAGGGGAAGGAGGAGTTAATCATATATGGGATCAGTGGGGCTTGAATGTGCACATAAGAGGTATACTGCTTTGTAGCATACTACTTTGTGCTAGCTGTGAACCAGCTTCTCTTGCTGCTCTTTGGGCACACGTGTAGATTTTAGTTAGATACACTTCTTCATGTCTCCTCCAGATAAATTGCAGTCCCTGAGCCTGCAGTGATCTCTTCACAGGCACAGGGGTCTGTACTGGGGCACTCATTGCAGGATCAAGGTCTAAAGGTATGTCCAAACTACAGCTTCTGTAGTGGCATAGCTCTGGCAGTGTAGCTGTGCCACTGTAGTGCCATAAAGTAGATGCTTCCTACATGGACAGAAGGGGTTTTTCCATTGACTCTGAGAGGCAGTAGCTAGGACTGCAGAAGAGTTCTTCCATCTGTGGTGCTCCTCAGGGGTAGGAGGCACCTCACCATCACCTGCCCTGAGCGTGAAGCTGTCTTGTCTGTTCCTGCTGTGAACCAGCTTCCTGAAACCAACAGCCTCGGGCAGCACAAACAATGACTGCCAGGCCCCTGCAGGCCTCGCACTCTCTGTGCAAGTAGCAATAGGTGCACTCCAACTCCTGAATATTCCAAGCGTTTCCTGCAGGACACTCACAGAACGATCAGGCCCACTGTTCCCACTAGTATGCACCAGCCTGTAAGACTCAACTCCAGAGCATCGCTTGGCTTAACACCACAGCACTCAGATATATTTAAAGTGAAACAAGAATGTTTTATTGTCAAAGACCAGAGATTCGGGTATAGTGAGTAAAAAATATTGGAAACAAATGGTTCTATATCAAACAAAATCATAACATGCTTTTTTTTTTTTAGACTAAACTTTAACTGACAGGTTGTCTAAAGAAGTTTCTTACCCAAAGCTCTCTCCAGAGTTTTCAGCCAAGCCTAGCTGAGACCCCATGAAGCAAAACCGCTATCCTTTTCCCCCTCAGTGAAGGGTACCAGGGTGTCCTGTTTGCCTCCCAAATACAGTGGAGCAAAGCTTTTGAAATGTATCCCAACAGATGGAGTTCTCTCCCCTATCCCTGCTGATTTTTCTCTCCTTATTAGTTTCTTTCTGAAGTCCCCACAATCCTTCATTTGCCTTCAGTTCAGACTGGTGTTAGGAGACCTATTGTGAATGAGGCAATGCTCAGTTTACACGTAAACGTATAAACATCTTCTTGTCTGGCAGAGAACCTGTTTTTTTGCCTTTGCTGGTGACAAATCCCCCCCAGACAGACTTTAAGAACACATTTTCAGTGTCTATACAATGATTATTGATAATCAATGTGACATCGGGGTTCATTTCAGACCTCACATGGCATTCTGTGGTGGTCAGAATCACAAGATTCCTGTAACCCCTCTGCACCCCGTTGCCATTTGGTGACAGAAGGTTGTGGGGTCACAACATCGACCCAGCTGCAGCTACACCAGGGTTAGGTCTACCTAACCACAGCCCAATGACATTTTTCACAGCCCTGAGTGACATAGCTAGGTCAACCTAATTTTTAAATGTAGACCAGGCCTTACTCTCTTCCAACAAGAATTCACATTTTCTGCAGCAAAATGGCACCTAGGCAGGTGAATCTGGTGGTACCAACCAATGGATTGCATCAACATGGATAAATTCCTTGAAATGGGAGAGTTCCATTCTCCATGAGGGATTTTAAGATATGAAATGCAACATTTGGATGCTATTTCCAAACTCATGTTGTCCTGCTTCTTATGGCTTTCTCTCCTTTGTGTCTGTGGCAGACTGACAATATCCTGTGTTATCCTGAACAAACCTTATGGAATTAAGTTAAACTTTATTGAATTAGGGTTAATACCTTTTGGGTACATTATATTAAAAATGCAGTTGTGTATGGGTTATCGTGAGATTGCATGTACCTTCTCTAACAGGGATGGGGGGATGCTAATGAACATCCTCCTTTATCAACCCTTTGAAGCCACCCCCTTGGAGGGGTGGGGTTGGAAGGACTGAGTGCTTGTTCTGAGCTGAAGCTGTGATGAACTGGTAAGCACAAAAATCACCTTTTGGGTACGGGTTTGAAGGACTGATCCTCCCAAAACTCCATGTTATGGTTGGGGTTAACTCTGGCAAACTTATTAGCATGTGTAAAGGTTCTTCTGTTGTTTTTATTATGTTTTATGTAATGCTTTTTACCTTCAGAATAAAGGAGGCTTGCATAGGAAGTGCTGTTTGCTACTTTTATGACTATAGCTATCACACCTGTTAACCGTCTCTGATGAGAAAGCAAGCAGGTATCCTTGGGTAACATCTTTGTGCTGGGAAATGCATTGAAGGTAGAGAACTATGCAGCCTGAAAATTCCCTGCTTAGAAGGAAGTGGGCCCGTCTCCCCATGGAAGGGAGGCAACAGCTGGGGATTTGGAAGCTTGAGAGTGGGTCTGAGGCCATGGCTACACTAGAGAGTTGCAGGGCTGGTGAGGGGGTTACAGCGCTGCAACTTAGGATGTGGCCACACTTGCAAAGCACGGCCAGCGCTGCAACTCCCTGGTTGCAGCGCTGGCTGTACACCCGGTTGAGCCTCGGGTGTAGCAATTCCAGCGCTGGTGATCCAGCGCTGGTCAGCAAGTGTGGATCCCACCAGTGCTTTTATTGACCTCCGGGGTATAAGGAGGTATCCCAGAATTCCTGTGCACAACAATCCAGAAGAAAGGGAGAGCTCGGAGTTCAGCCAGACTGCTTATTTAAAAAACAAACACAGCTCCTGTTTGCTGAGCGAACGGAGGCAGGCAGGGGAATTACTTTGGAATGTTCACAGCTGTTTGCTTGAAGAGAGAAACAGCACTCTCACACGGCAGAGGGGGAGGGGGAAGTCCGTGTTGAGCAGATGCTTATCTGATCTGACGGCTATTTAGGAGTGCATAATTTGCATTTAGTGAATGAGAGAAGGGTGGGGGAAGGGGGCCAGAACTTTTAAAATGATTGAAGGTAGGCACTGTGTGTCTTCCAGTCCTTAGAACTTGCAAGGCAGGGAGCTGAGAACAGTGTCAACTCCAAAAATCCATTCTCTCTGTCTCCTCCACGCTACCTGTCACATTCCACCCCACCCCCTCTTTTGAAAAGCACGTTGCAGCCACCTGAATGCTGGGATAACTGCCCACAATGCACCACTCCCAACAGCGCTGCAAGTGCTGCAAATGTGGCCACACTGCAGCGCTGGTAGCTGTCAGTGTGGCCACACTGCAGCGCTGGCCCTACACAGCTGTACGAACACAGCTGTAACTACCAGTGCTGCAGAACTGTAAGTGTAGTCATGGCCTGAGACACTAAAGTGAACTGGGAGAGTGTTCATTAGGACTCTGGAATAGTTAACCTACAATGGGTGTGACAATGTACCCCATAAGGCTTTATAGGGCGTGCTTATTCCTTTTAGCCTGGGTCCAGCAATCACTCACACCCCTTGCACACTGTCCTTTGTTCCAGTTTCCTTTCGGTATCCTGGGGGGTGGAGAAACTCCTTCTTTAGCCAGCTGAAGACAACATGGAGGGGTCTCCCAGGGACTTAAATAGACGCTCTCTTGTGGGTGGAGACCCCCTCCTCACCCTGTGTAGAATCCAGTCACAAAATGGAGATTTGGAATCACATGGGCACGTCACCTGCCCATACATGACTCAGGACTTGCAGGGAGCAGCCATTATCCATATGCTACCTTGAATGTCCTCAGGTAGACTTCTTATGTGGATTGGAGTCTTCCAAGCTCTTTTGTCTGTTAAATGCTTCCTGACTGAGCACATTCCTTTCCCAAGAAGTGACCAAATGTTCTAACTAAGGCTACTTATAAATCAAGCTATTATACAGCCAATGTTCATAACTCTGAACACACAAATGGTGCCTGCATACAACTGGGATGAACATAACCAGTAGATCATAACCTTTACATAGATATGTTACATGGCATAAGTAGCAAAACTCTATTCCAGTTACATCATACATACCTTTTATAAGCACCCCCCATAAAGCCTTATGGGGTACACTGTCACAATGGGATTTTCAGAGCTCTCAAATGGGACCTGGCATCCAAATCCCTTAAAAGTAACAGGAATTGAGTGTCCAAATTCCTTTAAGCAGCTTTGGAAATTTACAAGAAATAATTCCTGCATCTAATTTGCTGCCATTAAGAATGATCTCTGCCAAGTACAAAATGACAACTAGCAATGGTCCAGTTCATACCGCCGGCTGCATCACCCCAGCAGGTGAGTTCACATTAAAAGTTCTGACCCAATGGCAATGCAGTTGTGCGAGGGACCAAGGTTTTTGACCCACTTCAGCACTTAAGGGTAACTTTGCTCTTAGTCATAGTATCAGAGTATAGGTATCTTCCTTCAGCTTTCCTGTTATGAATGGGCACAGTTACTCCTGCCTGCTGAGGTGGGGACGATGGAAACAACAGAGGAGCAAGAAATATTTGGTCAGGTTTTATTGATCTCACTGTTTGTTTGTATTACTGTAGCACATAGAAGCCCCAGTCAAGATGACACCTAGTAAGAGATAGTCACTGCCCCAAAGAGCCTATGGTGTACATAGCTACAGGTGGGAGGAAAGAAGTTTTATAAATTCCCATTTTACAGATGGGAGAAACCAAGTGCTGGGAGATTGTGACTTCCTCAAGATCGTGCAAGAAGTCAGTGGCAGAGTTGAAATGGAACTCAGATCCTTTAAAGAATAAATCCAGCGCCTTCACCACATGACCATCCTTCCCTGGGATCTAATGTTTCATTATGACTGTCTAACCCAGTGTGATTTTTTTTCCCCCTCTCTTCCTCTCTCCCCACCTTTCCTAGGTACATACATACCTCAGGCTGTTGGCATTGCCCTTCATCCGCATGAATGGAGACCTAGCAGGCAGAAGAGCAGCACCCCTCCTGGGGATCCCAGGAAGAACTATCCCTATCTGGATGGAAGCTTCAGTGAAGATGACTGGGACAAACCCACCAGGTATGTAGGGGCTGGAAGAAGCAGGGAGGAGGTGGGTAGGAGTGTGTGTGTATGTGCCTGTCCATACTGACTGTGTTGTCCATCATATTGTATTTGCAACATGTAGGATGTGTTTGTGCATGCATGTGTGTGGTGGAGCAGTTGGGTCGGGGATGGAGAATGGACAGGATAGTTCCTATTAATCTCTTCCCAACTACAATCTAATGGTTGCCCAGTTCATATAAACTCTTCAGTTGTGTTGTCCCTGCTGAGAATTCAGTTATTATCTACAATATTTAACAAGTACAGTGCAGAGTGTTGATGACATGTCTTGCCATGGGTACCATGGTGACAGTCTACAGTATTCAACCATCTTGTCTTTGAGATTTAAATCTCAGGTGATTTGTAAGTCTATGCACCGTTGGGGGTTTGTGTATGTTGGGGGTAGGATGCAAGTGGGGGATATCAGATGCATGCAGTACTGCAGTTTGCTACCAAATCTCTCATTTCAGTTATGTAAACTTCTTTAAAAAAAAAAATTAGACCTGTAGTAAATCGGTAACTTAACCAACAGGCTTTGGTAAAGATCATGCACCATGAATTACTCACTTTGGACCGCATTTGCAGGACACTTTGTATTAACACTGCAGTTTCCCAGGAACATTATACAGTGAAATGATCTTTAAAGACCAGCAGAATATCTCTTCCTAAAGCAGGCGGGTCTTCAGTTGTTATAACAAAATTGTATCGCAACCCCCCTGGAGTTTTGTTCATGGTTGCCTACAACAATGCATTACCTGTTAGAGGCAGATCTTACTGCTGGTTTCACTGTACTTTACAATGAAAGAATAACTTGGTAGCATTACCTCCTAAAGCTATGACCTGTTGCTCCCACTCTGGCTCACCTTGAGTTGTATCTTCTTCCACCAGTTAGTCCAGCTGAAGAAGTCAAGGTGACCAACAGTAGCAGAATCAAGCCCTTGGTTCAGGCTACTGCAGGTGCTACAGAAATGCCTGTAAATAAACACTGGGTGTGCAAGGGAACAAATCTACTCTTCACTTTCCCATGGAACTTCTGTTGTTGAGATTCACAACTGCTTTTTCCCTGCTTCTACCCCTAATATTGCTAGGCAGCTCTATGCAGGGCTTCCCTGAGGGGGGAAGAGGGGCTGACCCCTCACTGAGTGATGCGCAATGAAAGGAATTCCTACTTCTTTGACTTATCCTGCCCTTGACATTCTCCAGACACCCCATAGTTATGTGTGTTGCGTGGTTTTTCTTTTAAATTTTTGTTTGTCAAAACAAAAAATTAGACCATCTCATGGACATTTCCACCTATTTAGAAATAGTAAAGCTGTAAGGAAAGCCATCAGTAGCTGATATTTTGTCTGTATTTTGGTCCTTCTAGAACAGCTTGCATCACAGAGGCTGTTAAACTTTAAGGGTTCCTATAGGGTGGCTGCTTGACAGCTGTAGCTACCATATCTGAGCCTTTGTAATGGCACTTGAAGCCAAACCCATTCTGACTCAGCTCTGGAAAACCAACAAGCACAAGTCAGAGGGCCAATTCGATCATGTCGTCATCTTGGGGAGAAAACAATTAACCTATCTAACCCCAGCTGTTTCCAACCTGGAAAAGGCATTGGTGCCAGTGATGTAAGATCCACAATCTAGAGTTCTGAATGCATTTTTATAATGATAGATTTGACTTGCTGATTGAAGACGCGAGGGACTCCCACTGTAGGGAGTGTCTATCTCACCGGAAACTTTACAGCAAAGAAAGAGAATGAGGAAGGGAAGGGAAGCAAAGTTCGAGTCTTTGGCATTATAATAGCAGGTTTCAGTCTTAATCTAAAGGGGGTTTTGTTTGTTTTTTATAAAATCGATCACTGGGTAATTTTGGACCTCTCTAGTGGAATAAACTAAGGCCCTGGTCCTGCAAAGACTGACTGACTTGTGTGCTTAAACTTACGCAGTGTGAATAGTCCCACTGACTCCAATGGGGCCACACACACGTGCATTAAGTTAAGCATGTGTTTAAAACCTTTCATGATCTGGGCCTAAATTAGTATGGATCTGGAAGTGGGCCTTTTTAAATGGGGAGTATTCAGTTAATTGGATGAAAAAAATCAACTCCTTTTTGACTGGTGTTCAAATAGAATATTTGATCTTTTTTTAAATAGCATTGACTGGTGGAGAAGCATCTCTTATTTGAAAAGTTAATGCTCAATTTTAGCTATGTAAACTGTCACCAGATACTACAGAGATAGAATCTTAAACATGCAGTTACTAATAATATTGGTAGAAGAAAGCGTTGCTGAGGTTAGATGCAATAGAACTATTTGACTGCTGGGTTTATAATGCGTTGCTGTTTCTCAGTATGACATATAAAGAGGACTTTCTTGGAGACCTTAAGATATTAGATCGAGAGTTCCTTGTCTCAAGTGCTGTTTTATACAGTGCCTGGCATATTTTAGGCACTTCCATAACCCACAAAACAATGCTGCTAATTCCCTTTCCATGAAGCTCTCAAGCCACTTCAGTGCATTCAATTACCATTTGCTTTAGAGGTCTAAATACTGTACTCCCGCATCATGTTTAGTTGCTCGCTGGTGAAGATAACTGATTTTCCCATCACGGCAATGTCTGTATCTGTCCAGTATTGCACTGCAGTTTGAGAGAGATTTCTTCCACATGTACCAATATTCCCTGGTACATCTGGTGAAAACATTTCAACAGGTAGTAATGTTGTAAGTGCAGCCACTGTTTTATAGACATGAGAGAAGATCTATCTCACTATATTGTCCAGTTCCCCTTGTTACTGTCCATATGATAAATACATCTTAAGTTAAAGCAGATGCTGGGTCATATGAGTTGCACTCTAAAGTTCCCTGTGTGGTTAATTGCAGTGTTTATTGACTTGTCTAGGCCAGGGAAAATCATTTTATATACATCTCTCTACATTATTTACTCTCACAGAGACCTAATGTATTTATCATTTTCTCACCATGTCTGTTACCCTCTGTGTTTTTCTCTCTCTTCTCAGGTGTTCTGTGTCTCAGATCTGAACTCTGTCCCATCCGCCTTTGTACTAACAGTCTCTGAGGCTCCTGGTTTACCCATAATGCATCCTTTTTTCTTTCACTTCTCTGTTTCACCAAAACGTCTTCCCAAACCTACAGTCTTCCTACAGGCATTTTTTATTTACCCTTTTGAACGTGACATTGCTACACCAACTTAATTCTTCCTTTGAAGGACTTTTGCCCTGTTAGTAAGTGCATGGAGGTTTTGTATTTGGACTCTCTTGCCTGAAAAGTTCATATTGTTTTGCTGTTGTATATGAAGACTCTTCAAGTCTCTGCTTTTACTGGTGAACCACTTGCTCTAGCCTTGCGGCTTTCTTCCCGCTGCAGAAGAGTGCTGACCATTTTTGGTTCCTACGTTACAGCAGATATCCCAACCGCCAAAATGGCCTCGAGACTGCTCACGAGGATAGTTTTTGGCGTGTTTTTGGAGAAGCTTTGGAGGACTTGGAAACATGTGGCCAGTCTGAACTTTTGAGGGAGATTGAGGTAAATCAACTTGGAATTGTTCTAACCACTCCATTCTCACCACTTGTAGTAAGTGATTCCCCTTGTATGCTAATTGTTGACCATATCTCTGCGGGGGAGGGGCCAGGGTTCTATCCGAGTTTGATCCCTTGGAATATTTCTACTTTCAGATCACTCAACTCATCTGTTAATAGTCTGTTCAGCCTTTTTCTCTGTCAACTGTCAAATTATTCACAAAAAGCATTTCTTGTTTTGACCAGCTTCAGAGCTCACCAAACAATAATCATAAAATGTCTAAATCTTCCTATCAAATGGCAAATACTCTATTGAAGAGGTATTTCTGATTGACAAGCTCTGCAGGTTGGCCAAAATGGGTCCAAACAATGTAGGTATTGAACAGTTGAGTTATTTTAGATGCCTGAGAGCCCAGCACGTACCTTTCATTTAGATGTCTACACCCACTGCTGGTTCAGTAAGATGGATAAATGGTAGGTTTTCATCCAACCCCCCTACTCCTCTCCCCTCACCCCCCACCCCTGAAAATGTATAAGAAGGTGGCAGCTTCCTGTAGACATAGTGTTTCCTTTCTTCATGAGCTTCTCTCTCTCTTGTCTTTATCCACAACAATTTGAAAGTCCTGTTATTGTCTATGGCTGTGGGATGGGCAGGTTGGAATTTAAAACCTTGTGGAGAAAGTAAAGCAGAAAAGCCCTCTTCAGAAACCACTAGAAAGTTCTGTAAGGAACAACCCTGCACTAGCAGGACTGGCAGAGTATCCATCTTCTAATCTAGGAATAAGTCATTACAGAAGACCAGACTGTAGCCTGGCTTTTGCAGTGATGCAAAGCAGTGAGGGGTGTACAGCAAGCTGCCTGTATCACATTTTTCAGTGCGGGAATGGAAGCAGGTTCTGTACAGGTGCTTCTCGCCCTGATCTGTGCAGGCAGGTGAGGACTGCATGGATCCTTGGCTCCACTTTGCTCGCCCCCTCGTCCCCTACTTAGAGCACATTGTTGTAAAGTGACTTTCTAGACTTAAGATCAGAGCCCATTGAAGTCCATGGAACGATTCCAATTTTCTCCAGTGAAGTTTGGGTATTTGAGTTTTCCAGTTCACAAGGCAGTGAAAGTGGTAGGGAATTAAAAAAAACTTAAGGTTTCCATTCAGCACCCTCTTTAGGAAAATGAGGATATTGCAGATCTATTTCACACAGCCACAAGAATCTATTTGATTATTCTCCTGCTTTGTTCCAAGCCAAAGCAGACGGATCTTCTCTAGCTATCTGACACTAGCACAGGTGAATTAAATCGTCCATTTGGGAGGGTGGGGTTTATTTAGATGCTTAATCAGATGGCTCTTTCACTATGCACGCCAGTGACTGGTCATTGACTTGCCACTGCTGAGCTTTGCTTTGCTATCTGCTCCCTACCTTTCTTTTTTTTTTTTTTCTTGTGCCTGTTGACATTCAAGTGAACTTCTGAGCTTGAATCTTGGAATTAAGATGTTCATTACTAATTTAAATAGATTGTGTGACCTAGAGCCAGTCGAGGTTGCATACATTGATTTCTTGATTCATTTCTTAGCTTTGAGCAGTATAATCCCTTTAATGAAAAACATTGCCAAATAGACTTTTCTGCATAGAGGGCTCTTTAAAGGGATGCTGTGAAGGGTGACTGGTCCTAAATGCTACCTAATTTCATATTAACTTTTTTAAAGGCCTGATCAATTTTCCTAAATGAAGGCTGCCACCTCTTGACATATCAAATCCATTGATGTTGGAACTAAGGGTGCTGGGGAGCTGCCGCACCCCCCTAGCTTGAAGTGGTTTCCATTATATACACTACAGGATTTACAGTTTGGTTCAATGGCTCTCAGTATCCCCACTATATGAATTGTTCCAGCACTCCTGAGAAAATCCTAATTTCTTTGCTGGAAAAGCTGTTGTGGAACTCAAGGTATTGTCTTGCTTAGCCATTGCAGACAAATGCACATGCAACATACTGCAGCTCTGGAAGCAGGTATAGTATCAAAACCTATCAGAATCCTTCCTTGTGATCCAGATTCTGGTATATTTCAGTCCCTTTCCTGTTCATAAGAACAGAGCAGGCTGGCAAACTGGAAGGATGGGGGCATGCCGAGAAACTATCCTCCAATCCTTTTTAATGCCATAAATTCCCAGAGCTCTGTTATAGGGAGATGGTGCAAAATCAGAGTGCAGCTGGTTTAAGGTTTTATTCCGAATTGGCAGGCACAGGCATGGGGTAAGTATGTTGCTTGCTGTCTTTGTTGTATCTCTAGAACACATGTAGCATGTGCTCCCCTCATGTCTGCCTCCTGCTGCTTGTCCAATCCAGTCACATCTCTTCAGGGTATTTAGCCCTATTTGCAGAGTCAGTGGCTCTCACTCCCTTACATTCAAAGAGTGCTGGCTTGAAGCATTCTGAGCTCTTTCTGCACAAGGATGCTGAAGAGGAGGAGATTTCCTGTGTGTTTGCATAATGAAGAAGCCATAATTTGCCCCATAATCCATAGAAATGTAGGTCTGAAAGTGACCTTGATAGGTCATCTAGTCCAGTCCCCTGCATTGAGGCAGGACTACGTATTTTCTGACCATCCTGACAGGTGTTCGTCTAACCTGTTCTTTAAAACCTCCAGTGGTAGAGATTCCACAACCTCCCAAGATAATTAGTTCCAGTGCTTAACTACTTTTGCAGTTAGGAATTTTTTTCCTAATGTATAATCTAAATCTTTCTTGCTGCATTTTAAGCCCATTACTACTTGTCCTGTCCTCAGTGGTTAAGGAGAACAATTTATCACCTTTCTCTTTATAACAACCTTTTATGGACTTGAAGACTGTTACAGTAAATCCTCACTTAACATAGTAGTTATGTTCCTGAAAAATGCAACTTTAAGTGAAATGATGTTAAACTAATCCAATTTCCCCATAAGAATTAATGTAAATAGGGTGGGTTAGGTTCCAGGGAATTTTTTTTCACCAGACAGAAGACTATAGTTACTTACACGACTATAGGTATAGATATAGATACGCACACACACCCAGTATAAGTTTTAAACAAACAATTTAATACTGGTACACAGTGATGATGATTGTGAAGCTTGGTTGAGGTGGAGGAGTCAGAGGGTGGGATATTTCCCTTACTGCTAAATGATGAACTAGCAATTGGCTGAGCCCTCAAGGGTTAACTCTCTCACTCTGCAAGGCAGGGAAATGGAGGGAGATATGCGCATTTCCCTTAAGTACACTGCCTTGTTAATTAGATCAGCTTGCTGAGACCAGTTGCTGCAAGCTCCCTCTGTCCTGAGCCCTGCTTTATGGAAGATGGGATAAACGGGGAGCAGGAGAGAGAGGGACATCCTGACATTAGCCTCCCTCTTCCTTCCCTCCCCCTCCGCCCCCAGCACAGTAAGCAGGAGTCTCAGGGAGCAGCTCCAAGGCAGAGGGCAGGAGCAGGAGGAACAGTTGCAATTGCTAGCCTGCTGGGTGACTACAGCACAGGGAACTTAGGGGAGAAGGGAGCTGATAGGGGGCTGCCGGTCTACTCTGGTTCCAAGCCCCCACCAGCTAGCTGCAAGGGGATGCTCATCCTGCAAGTAGTAGACAAAGCAGGCAGCTACCAAAGGACATTAGAAGGGAGCATTACGCAACTTTAAATGAGCATGTTCCCTAATTGATCAGCAACGAAACAACATTACCAAAGCAACATTACCGGGACGACTTTAAGTGAGGAGTTATTGTATCATGTTCCCCCATCGGTTTTCTGTTCTCCAAACTAAAAACCCAATGTTTTCAGTCTTCTCTTGTAGGCAGTGTTTTCTAGACCTTTGATAAAAATTTTTGCTCTCGTCTGGTCTTTCTCCAGTTTGTCTACATCTTTCCCAATAATGTGTGTGCCAATATCATTTCCCTGGTGCTGCCTCACTGAACTGTTAGTCTGTGAACTACAGTGGTGTCAGCAAATCAGTGTCTCAGACCCTTTAATGTCCTTCCCAAGATGTCTATAATATGACCTAGAGTTTCTGTGAAACAAAAGCAAAACCTGTCACTTAAGAGGAAAACCAGTTTCAGGAGGAAAAAGATCACTTCTCCAGGCCCAGACTGTTTGAAGGAAACTTCTCTCTGTCATGAAAGCCTAACCTTGCTCAAAACAACCTGTAGCTGGCAGTATAACTTGCATATTTTGATGTATTGAAAAGATAAAGGACTTTTCTGTACAATAGTTTGATTATAAGCTTGTTCCATTGTCTGTTGACCATTCTGAATGCATGAAAAGATAACCTTGAACTCCTCTTAAAGACTGCTGGGAGTTGATGGTTGTGTTAAGGGAATTGCAGCTAGATCTGCACTAATTTCAGCATTCTTTTCTATCAGTTCCTTGAACAAGTACCTTCATTTTGTGTGTGTACATAAAATGTGTACAAGTGTGTGTTATCAAAAACGATCCCTCCGTTTTTCCATGGGGGAAAAACTGGCTAAAGATTTCTGACAAGAAACAAAGAGCATTTGCCAAGATGCCTGCCCTTTCTGTAAGTGGCTCCTGTAGTCAGCCAGAAGTTACTACATTTCTACCATTTGGGTCAGAATTACATCTCCTGTGGTTAGTGCTGAACATTGTGTGTCACCTGCTTCTCTCTCAGTTGCTTTTGTTCTTCTAGGGTCCATCAGTCTCTTGGCACTCAAACTTTTGTTTAGCCCAATTGAACTAACTTATCTTATCCACAGGCATCCATCATGACAGGGAGCGTGCACAGTCTAGGCCTGGAAGGGAGCAAACTGCTCGTGGACTCTGTTAGTGAGTCTGGGCTGAGCCCACTGAGGAAAGGAAACTCCAACTGCTGCGATGAAGGGCAGAGCAACAGCAGCATCGCTCCCACCAAGAAGAATGAGAGGAATCTGGAGATGAAGAAGATTGAGGAGGTGGTGCAGGAAATCATGTCTCCAACCCCTCTCGAGCTGCACAAGGTCTGTGTTTAGAACGAGTTCACTTTAGCGTTATTCTGAGGATCCCTCGGTTATAAATAACATTGTCAGGGTTACAGTGGGGATTGCAAAGACAGACTGTCAGGGAACTTGCCCTTATACTCAGGGCTGGCTCTAGGCACCAGTGCTCCAAGCATGTGCTTGGGGTGGAACTTTCCAAGGGGCGGCACTCTGGCTTTTTTTTTTTTGCTTGGGGTGCAAAAAGCTGGGAGCCAGCCCTGAGTGGAGGTGAGCTGTGGCAGTAGGGGGGAGGGCCACAGGAAGTAACCCGGAGGGGGAGGGCCAGAGGAACCACTCCCCCCCCAGCTCACCTCCACTCCACTGCTTCCTTCCTCCCCCTAGAACATCGCTATTTCATTTCTCCCCCCTTCCTCCCAGGCTTGCCATGCGAATCAGCTGTTTTGCTGCAAGCCTGGGAGGGAGAGAGGAGAAGCGGAGTGGCAGCGCGCTTGGGGGAGGAGGCGGAGGTGAGCTGGGAGGGGAGCGGTTCCTCTGTCCCCTCCTCAAGGTTACTTCCTGCGGCCCGCCCCGCGCCCCCCACTGCCGCAGCTCATCTCCGCTCCACCTCTCCCCTGAGGCAAGCCTGGGAGAGAGGGGTAGGAGGAGAAATGCGGCATGCCCGGGGGAAGAGGCGGGGCCAGGGATTTGGGGAAGGGGTTGGAAAGGGGGGGGAAGGGGCACGGTTGGGGCAGGGCTGGGGGGACGCAGGAAAATTTTTTTGCTTGGGCGGCAAAAAACTTGGAGCCAGCCCTGCTTATGCTGCATGTTCCCTGCCAAAAGGGGCAGCAGGAAAAATATTCTGCTAGGAAGTGAGTTTTCTGTGATTTGTTCCTGACGTAATACAAGTCAGCCATGTCTACAGCTGAGCCAATATTTTATTTATATTTTCCCGGATCAGCCACCAAACTGAAAAATGAAATAAATTGGTTGGTTTTGAACTGAAACTGGAAGGGGAGGAATGGTTCCCTCCCCTACTCCACCCCCAATGAAAAATATTTCATTTGGGTCAAACGAAACATTTCAAATGTCACTTTGAATTAACACTTCATTTATCTCTTTGGTACATGTTCTCAGGGTGTCAGATTAATGGGAAGGCGGCCTCCCACTAGAACACAGCAGCAGAAGTCTTTGCTCCCACCTAGAGATGGACTCAGACATATTGACCCTAAATCTCTACCTCACATCACCAAACTTTGGGAGAATTCTAATGCCAACTTTGGCTTGCACCCCTCTGTATTTACTAGGTCAAAGTCTAACACTGAGCTAGAGCATAGCTCCTGCATGCCAAGCTCCTTGGGGGCAAAGGGAGACTACAATGGTATTTGTCACAGGTAGCTAATGATGGTAGTGAGGCAGTAATACACTGCCTCCACCTTCTGGATTTAATTTGTGGGGAGATGTTGTGCCCACAACCCCACAATTCCCAACTGTGTTGCCAAAATGACTCAAAATAGGGTGTGCTGGGCTTTGCTCCTGGCTGAGCTGGCTCTCACTGGCTGAGGGCCACTGCTTCTCTGGCTGGCTGGGGGCATTGAAAAGAACTGTCCTGATGTGTCTCCTGTCAGGCAGAAATATGGCTTTCACTGGTGGGGTGGATGAGCTACCAGCTGCCTCTGCTGCTGGAGAGGAGGGAAGAAGGGAGGAGAGAGGCTTCCAATGGGTTCAGCACAGTACAGCAGCTCTTCTCTGATCTGACCCCAGGCAGCTGGCTCAGTGTCAGCTATCTGAATGGCTGGTGGTGGAGATGCTCTAGTCCTTGAAAAGCAGGAGGGAGGCAGAAGCTCCTGGCTGGGCTCTATTGTCCCAGCCAGCACTGTTATGAATTTGGTGCTACTCACTCAGTGATTGGCTGTCGGTGCTGATAACGCCACAGTCTGGCAATTCCTAACATTGGAGCGTCCAGGATAGAGCAGAGCAGATTGAGGCGGTAGAAGGGCAAAACCAAAATGGCGCAAAGCTGAAAACAGGACCAGTTTGCAGCCTAGTCGCACCCCAATCCACTGTCACAAATTGTGAACACTGACCCAATTTTGAGGAGACTGTGGTTTCATCGTTTTGCTACATTTTCTTAATGGTGGTAAAACTCATCAGTGTGATGTCTCTGAAGCAAGCTATTGGATAAGCCACCAAGATGAAGAATCTGTAAATAATTCAACAACCTGCTTGGAAACACTAATGTCTGTCGATTAATTTCATTCAGATTTTCAGCACTGTAAGCATGCCTGGTGGACACACAAGATGCCTAGGGTAGCTCAAAGCAAATATGAGTTGCCCCATTGATTAAAAATTCCATTATTTGACCAGCACGGTCCACCTCTTTGTGACTTAATATTGAAGTTGTAGGTTATCCAAAAACTTGTGATTTATAACTCTACTTAAACTTTGTTCTTGTTTCCCCCAAGCAAGGGCAGAAGATTTGTTTGTGATTTATGTGCCCCTAGCCAAAGCATCTGAACATGTGACCCTGTATAAATAGCTGGCCGTGTGTGCACAAGTTTAATTTAAACTCCTCCCAATTCTAATAGACAACCAATGTTTACTCCCCAGTCCAAGTAAAACCCCACCAGGAGACTCAGAGCAGAATCACACCACTGTACTGCACACATTACCTGAGGAGTTCCTGCCATGCTTTTCTCGTATCTGTGGCTCATACTGCATTAGAATTTCTTGTTCAATGCCGTTCCATGCAGATGACGCTCCACAAGGACCCAGAGAGTGAAGACTTTGGATTCAGCATTTCTGATGGCCTGTTGGAGAAAGGTGTCTATGTAAATATGATCCGTCCCAATGGGCCAGCTGATCAGTGTGGCCTTAAACCTTACGACAGAGTCCTTCAGGTAAGGGATGCAAAGTACATCTCTGGAGATAGGAAATGAGTGAGTGACTGAGATGGAGAGAGGTTTGTAAGATTCCATTAAGGTGACACCAGCTTTATAAAAGCTAGTAGGTAGGCAGCTAGCTACTCAGCCCTTAGCATTACAGTGCATCTGGAGCCAGCTAGAGTTTTACACTGAGAGATTACTATGTAGCAGATAGGACCTGAGCTCCAGATCATAATTTCACATTTTGGGGTAGTTGGCATCCAGATCCAGACTACAACACCTAGATTTCTCTCTAGTGCTAGGTGTAAAGTCTTGTTCATCCTTTCCCTGGTGCATCAGGGGGAGTACTCAGGTATACCAGAGTTTCACACATCAGTCAAAGTAAGACCGCATGTGCACTTCCATATGGATGTAAATGGTATGCGTGAAGTTCAGCACATAACCATTTGGCGTATGCATAGAGAATTCTAGGGAACCTACTCTTCAAGTGAACTTTGTTCATAGACTCACTTCCCCTAATGACTCCCGATCCCCTGAATATTTGCTGCAGAGACTAAATACAATATGCAGTAAACACAGTCAACAACCTGTGCAGATATATTTGACCACCAAGAAGAGAATAAAAATGGGGGATGGGTGAGGATTGGCTTTAGATATTTCCAAGAGACTTAAATATATAGCAGTAGTGCAGCAAGCTCAAGTCCAATAACAATAGGGAGAGCGCAGTCAGCTAGAGCAGACATTGCCGCTTGGAAATGCAGGTTTTGTAAGCATGTTAGAAGTCTTGAAACTCTCATAAGGATGTTTTATTTTTTACTAATTTTAAGTGAGGAGAGGAGTTAGTGCCCAAATTAGCTGAAATATATTATATACATCCGGTAACTGAAAAACTGGCAGCAACACAGGGAGCCTTATTTGAGCTTGTGATGGTTCGTAGCCAGTTGGCTGCTATACAGCTATTCCTTCTCAGCCTCAAATAAAAGATTAGCATCTTGTACGTTCTTGCACCAATTAGGCTCTGCAGCCGCATTTCTGATGAATGCCGGATGTGTCGTTATCCAAGTGAATGCCAAGCGTTCTGTGTGTATGTGCATGAAATCTTAATGGGAGCAGAGACTGTGACAATGCCCAACGTCAATGTCTCTTCTTGGTCCATTGTAGACATAGAAGTTGACAAGGTTGTCTTCTGTTATAGCTATTGTACTGGCATTGAGTCTTGTGCTGAATGAGGACTTTGCAGAAATAGTGCTATAGATGAATCCAAGGGAAAAACACAGAGAAGGGGCACTGAAGATGCTTCAACATGGAGCTGATAGTCTAAAGGTCTTCCTAGATCACTTCTCAGTGAGGAGTAGATGCTGTCACTCCTTCCTCCACAGCTGTGAAGGGGCCTGTCTACCTTGGAACCAGAGCAGTTCTACAGCACGTGTGCCAATTGGCAATTGGGGAGCCCATCCTGTGTCACTGAGTGCAGCTCTGTGGGCACTTAATGAGCCCAGAGGAGCCTGTGGGATGGATCCACCATCCATTGCCCTGTAAAGGAGGCCCAGCCTTGCTCCAATGCTACTTCAGCTCTGGTGAGGTGGGGGCTGAGGTGGAAGGGAAATTCCAGTCTCCAACCCTGGGGACATCCCTGCATCAAGCTCCTCTCTGGCTAATCACAGGAGGGGGAGGGTTTGCCCCTAAGTAGTTCATATTGCAGGTGATTTAACCTTGGAATAGGTTTGAACTTCCACTGAAAACAGCTGGAAAAGTTGGCTCTTTCTTCTGAGTCCTGCAGGAAGGGCTTGCGGTCTCCAGAGAATGCCTTAGAAACCTCCACTGCACACCAGCTATGCTCTGCAAATCCTTGGAAGAACAGAGCTTGTTTTTAGCAGTCTCTACAATGCATGTGTATTTTTTTTTTTAGTTGAGTATGTATATAAAAAATCTTAAACAGGTGCCTATAATCCACACAAATGCATGTCTGCTGAAAGATGCTGCTCTGTTCATCTAACTGTAGAGCGTTAGAAGACCAGAAGGGTGATTCTCCCAGTTGTTGAGCACTCTTATTTTCAGTTAGTCAGTGGGAGCTGCAGGTGCTCAGAATCTGAGAATCAGGACCAGGCTTAAACTGGATATAAAATGAAAATGTGGACCTGCTGCTGCTTGTGCCGATAGGTGGAGTATCTGTTGTGGCTTGGGAAGGAGCTTGATGATGTTGGGGAGTAGGACAGCACTTCAAAGCAGGCAAAGATTCTGTTTTGATACCAGATCCAAGATCTGATGAGATTGGATTAGAGATCCGCCTGAAACAAACCCCGCAGATCTGAACCCTGCAGAATGTGGAAGCTCAGTGAGTTTTTTGTCTTTTCTATTTGTGGGATTGTATAGTTTTCCTATGAAGGAGACTTTATAGCTGGACTAGGTGGTGCATTGATCTGACTGGTGCTGCAGTTCCTACCATACCGGTAAATCCCATTCAGGGCTGAAGGAGTTTCAGGGCCTCAGGACAGGCTTTATTCCTCTCCGTGCCAGGTCTCAGTTCTAGGGGCATTCTGGGGTTTTGCAGTTAACAAATGTGTTTTTGTTCCTTCCCACTACACCCCCCGACCTCCCTCTGGCAGGTAAATCGCATTCGAACAAGAGACTTTGACTGCTGTCTGGCTGTTCCACTGATTTCCGAGGCAGGAGACAAACTGGACCTAGTCATTAGTCGAAATCCCCTGGCACTCGCTGCCAATGCCCAGCTGGAGGCCAGTGGGGAGTTGGTCCCACAGTCCTTGAGCGTGGAGGTCAAAATGAGCATGCAGACACTCTGAGGGAAGACTTGAATGGAACGTACCTTTGGGCCCTGCCGTGGTGGGAAGCTGATGAGTATCCATTGTGGTTTTCTGTTTTTGCACTGGTCACTGTAATGCTGTATGTCACGTAACTTGCGGGTGGGTCTGCAACTCGCTGTGACTCTCGGACCACCAGGCACTGCTCTGAAGGTGCAAGCTAAACCAGATGAACGGCGTGGACCTTGGTTAATGCAAATGGTAAAACGGGCTGCTGATAACAGAAAACAGCATCCAGGGTGATTCACCTTTGGCAGGGCAACCTTCAGTCATCGTTCAACTCCAGTAGGCCTGAGCTTTCACTGTGCATGGGTTCATGGAGAGTGGATCATCTCCTTGCCCCTCTAACGCCCTCATCCTGAAGGACTTGGCCATCCCTTAAACACACATGGTGCTATTTTTTGTGTGTGTGTGTGTGTGTGTTGTTGTTGTTGTTTGCTTTCTTAATCATGTACTGGTTTCTTTGAAAGGAAACCCTACTTCATTTCCCAGGCCTCTTTAAAACACTACCACCAAATCTGACATTTGAAAATCCCCTTTCCACCTGAACATTCACCACCCACTAGGCAGCACTACGTCCCATTTAAAGCACAGCTCAAAACTCACTTGCTAGTGGCTAGATGCACTTTCTTTTGAAAGCTAAATCCTTTTGATTGATCAGCGTCTCTGTCTCTAGCTGGAAATCCTTCCCTCCTCAACCCACCCCTTTGGAAATGCAAGGAAGCACTTTGTCCTCCTAGTTGACTCCAAGACACAATTTGGTTGTCTTTCTTCATACATTTTTATAGAGCGCTTAGTAGAACACAGCATCCAGGAAAGTCACTGAATGGCTGTCCTGAATCACTAGCCCTCTTGTTCACATAGACCATCACAGAGATTCCTCTCATTGAAAACCTGGGTTGTTTCTCCAAGTAAACAACTGAACAACATTCATCTCAGGCCAACTTTGGGGTTATTTTTTTTCCAGTGTTTTGAATAAATAAATCCTTGTTGTCTCCTGCCAAATGCTGGCACGAAAAGCCCTCTGCTAGATTGATGTTGTGTTTCCAGTTCCCAAGTGTGCCCCAGATTGGGTCACCTTAGTGCAAGTACAACTGTGTACACCTTTTTAAATGTCTGACGGGTTTTGGACACTTCCCTGTAGTCTGCCATAGCTGCCCTCCTTTGCCTATCGTTAACCTCTCTGTGGTTTGTAAGCACGATGCCTTTTTCGGTAGCTCTTCCTCACCCTCTAGGTCCCTGCACCCAGCCCAGCTCCTTGTAGAAGATATGGGTGTGATATTTGAATTGGTTTAAAAATTTGCCTGCAGCAAACTAGTTGCGATGCCAACCAAGGGCGTGATCTCTTCCTTTCTCGTCTCCAAACACAAAATCGCTGGCATGTGTCAGTTTCTTTACATGGCAAATGTGATCACCTGCTCCATGTTTCATGTATTTGCACTTTATTATGATTTTTTAACTGATGTTATAAGGGCCTGTTTTTTTTCCTGGGGGAGGGGAATATCCTTTTAAGATCCCTTCTTAGCGGAACTGGGTCTCCTCCTTCTGCTTGTTCTCATTTTATTTATCTATTTTTGTTGTTGTGTATTCGGGATACCATGTAGTTTTGAAATGTTCATTGTGCCACCTAGGCTGAGCCAGGACTAATTCCCATGTCTGTACTCTAGCCAAATTTGCAACTGTCTCTCACATTCAGCTATTCGTAGGTGCAACCATTCTCATCTCAAGTATGCAATATCCCATACCATTGCTGCCATAACTAGATAATGTGCCATAACTGATACTGCAGAGCATTGACAGTATAGCCGAAAGTGTTTTTATATGCAATATTCTAAAAGGCGGAAGCTCAGTGTGGCTTCTAATGGGTTTTTGATGAAGACTTTTATTAAAAAGGCTTTAAAAAAACAACTTGGTCCTTGTATCCCTTCCTATGCATTTTGAATGATACTAAACTGAAATGCATTACTTAAATGTGTATTTTTATCCATATATTAGAGTGTATTCCTTGTAAAGTATTTTTATATGCTAATTTTCTTATGTATCTATGAAAGCACAATATTTAAAGGTACAGCATTTCAAAGAATATTTTAGTCCTGTTTTGGACCTATTTGTAAATCTCTGTATTTAACTGGGATTGCAATGACTTTGTTTTTTAAATAAATAAAAACAAGTGAAATGCATCTGGCCTTGTTCTTGAGTCCATTTCTGCTAAAGGTTGGAATCCAGATAATACTGGCTGGTTGGATGGTCCAGCCTGCTCCCCGGCATGCACGTTCATTCACTCAATGTAGAGGTGATTAGGGACGTGGCCTTCCCTTCTCCTCCCTTCCCCTTTGTGGAGAATTCAATTTCCTGGTTGCTAGAATGGAGAAATCCTTTCCCTTCCCCCACATCAGAACAGGGTCTTTCTCTTGTCCCTGGAACTTGTGAGTAAAGGCTCCTTGAACCTTCCCTACATGTTTGCACCAGGCCCAACCTGGCTGTGAGTTTGACTGAAATGCTTTGTGAGTTTGGATCTGATCTTAGACTGGCGAAATAGGAGTGCTTTTAGAGAAAGGCACAAATTCAAACCCAGAGCGTAGTATTTTTCAATATCCATGGGCTCCAGCTCCAGATCTAACACATCTGTAATGGTTTCCTATGGTGCTCCATGTGCTGCTACCCCTAAAAGCAGCCCTCAGTCTTTAGTATAATGTGGCACAATAAGCTTGAAGTAGATGACTCTTCTGTACCTATGTCAAACCCTCTGATTCAACCTTGAGACTAACTTGAATTGGGTGTTACAGTCCTGAAATGAAGAGTTCAAGTTCCAGTCCCAGGTTGAATTATTCCGGGATAGCATTTGTCCCGGATCACCTGTGGCCCTGTTCTGCGCCTGCCCGAGGCTCAGGGGTAGTGCCAGCCTCTTCCTGGTGGGGCGAGGAGGGGTCTGAGGTGGGTCTTAGCCCCCCTTTCAATATGAAGCCCTACCCCATGGCACGGACGGACGCCAGAGCCGGGCAATAATAAGGGAAGTCCTGGACCCTCTACCTACCCTGGGCAAGTGCCTCAGGGGGTGAGGGTGGGGGCGGACAAAAGCCAGAGGTTGCTCTCAGGCAACTGGTCCCCCCACCCAGGGCAAGTGGAGGGTCTGGGGCTGCCCACTGCAGCCTGGGCTCTCTGGGCAGTTCTTACCACAGCTCTGCTTCTGGGCTGGTCAGGGGGCAGGGCAGAGTAGGGGCAGAGCCACGGAGTCCTGCATGTCCCGCTTTTGTCTTTTGAAAAGATGGTCACCCTACAGCATGTACTTAACGTAACTGTGTGGCTGTACAGTTTTGCTGCCCAAGCCACTACGTGCATGTCTACACTGCAATTAGGTGCCAACAGACCCAGGAGTGGGAGTGGAAGTTTGGGCTTGGGCTCTAGGACCTGAAAGGTGGGAGGGTCTCAGAGGTCTGGCTGCAGCCCAAGCCGTAACACCTACACCGCAGTTGAACAACTTCACAGCCCAAGCCTGTTGGCATGGGCCAGCCGGAGTTGTCTAACTGCGGTGCAGACATAACCTAACACTTGTTCAATTTGCTGCCTTGGGCAGTATCATTTTACAGCCACATTGTTACGCTGTTAAGTGTCTCCAGGTTTAAGCAGATCTGTAGTTTCACTGAAGTCAGTAGGAGCACTTGGATGCTTAAATGCTGTGCTGGATCCAGCCCAGAATGATCAGTGCCTTGCAGGATCAAGCCCCTGATTGGCTTGTGATAATTCCTCCTAATTTACCTAATCTTTGTATAGAGATATTTGTGGTCAGGTCATTGCTACAGTAAACAGCTCTTATCGGTGATCTTTGGCTGTCTTTCTCGGTAGCAAATTCTTTAGAACAAAGACCTTTAGATGTTTGGCACCTGATACTTGGAATCAACGGCCAAAGCAACGCAGGGCAAACCCGAGGGCTCTGTATGCATTGCATAAAATCTTGTTACGTATCATGGAGCAAATGAGGTTTCAGCAGTTCGGTGTCCTCTTAACCCTGCCTCCCTTGTACACAAGGTGGAAGTTATCACATTTGGCAGCTCCTCTGGAATGCTTTTGATTGTCTTAATGTTGGAGGCACCTACCCTGTAATAAAATACACATTGCACTACAAAACCTTACTTACAAACCACACTGCTGTGAGGTGGTGGCAACTTTACAAGATCATGTGAAGAATCTCCTGGGACTTGGGGACCTTCTCGTTGAGGAGGAGTAAGTATTCTGCTCTCTGGGTGTCACACAAACTGCACAGTGGCTCCTTGACATGGGCTGCTTGGTGGCACGGGTGCTGGAGGTTGGGCAGCTGTTGTAGGATTCTTGTTCTGCAGATGGATGGAATCTTAAAAGCATGCTGAGCGTGTATGAGCTAAATTCAGCCCTGGTGGGACTCCTTTAGCTCACCTGGAAGTTATGCCCCTGAGGATGAATTTGGTCAAATGAGCTCAGTGTTTGAGGGAGAAGGAGACATTAATTCATAAGGATCATCATTCTCTAGCAACCCTTGCTTGTGCTATGATTGGGGCTTAAATCACCAGTAGCTCAGAAATGAGTGTGGAGGACACTGAGGTGGGGAAAATTAAGGAGGCATTTAAAGTGAAAGGGGTCAGAGGCTTAGAGGGCTCCATCAATACCCAGTTTGACATGTCTGGTTCGGTGGCAGGCAGGTAACCTACCTGATTGACCAAGCCTTTAAAATAAATAAATAAAAATTAAAAAAAAACAGGTGAGGAGGGAGGAGTGTCTAAACTGTTATTTTCTCTTAATTTAAAGATGATCTGTAGGCACAGTCTGGACACTTGTCATTGCACTAGTGCAGGTCCTGGGCATGGCCTACTATCTACAGTCTTTACAGGGTGCCTATTACTGGATCTCTCTGAAAAGAAATCAGCCCTAAGCTGCATCATAATATTGATGAAAACAATTTAAAGGAGTTCAGCTACTAAATCTTAGCTACAGAGGGAAAACTAGAGACAGAACCAAATCTGATCCTGATTTCACAGTCAAGAGTGTGACTGCACGCCCCCGGGCTTCAGGCAAGTGAGAGAGAGACTGGCATCCCTGTAGGTTTGTGATGATCTGGTAACATCCATACCGGCATGAATGGATGTTAATATGTGAAATTCTTCTCCCTAAGTTGCCATTTGAAATGCTGCTGAAGACGGTAACGGCAGAAGGTTGCTGCCCTAGAGAAGTAGTTCAGTGAGATATGTGAAATAAACTGGTGAACCCTCGTGGTCCATTCCCTAGAATGTGTGATGTGGAGACTTCTCTGTCACCTCATTGTCTGTGGAAACTGAACTACCCTCTCAGAGAAGAAGGTGCTGCCTACAGCTACCAGATGAGTGGCAAATGTGTGCTGGTGAAGTGGGGAGCTAGCCCTAAGTTTGCCTGTGCTGTAGTCTTCTGGGGATAAACAGAGTGCAAATCTCCAGGGCTGGTAGTTCTTTTCTTCAGCTCTCCATTCATATTCATTTTATGCCCTGCAGTGTAATGCCCAATATAACTCTGTTCTGAGAGTGACTGGGTGTGCTTGATGCAGTGTCCATGTCAAACAAGTCCAGTAATCTTTATTAGATGGGTACATATTCCATATTTTTAGCTCACAAACTTCACTTGAAAACACTAGAACAAGTACATGATAGTTCAGAGATTCCCAGACCCAAAGCACTACTGTGATCACCTCATCTGATCTCTGTGATCACCTCATCTGATCTCTGATCTCTGCCCCCTAACTTACACAGTCGTTCCATTCCAGAAAGCCTTACATAACTCACATTTTGCGTAAGTCAGAAACATATACCAGTATGTTACGCAAAAATTTCCGCAACTTGAAAATCCTATTTCTGGCTCATAGAACTTTTTCCATAAGTGCAAATTTGCATAAGTCGGGTCTTGCGTAACCCAGGGAATGTCTGTATAACACAGGCCCTAGGCCTTTCCGGAATTGATTTTCTTCTGTTTGAACTGCAACAGATCCATGTAGTTAGTCCCTTTCTTTGAAAGAGCAAACGGGAGCTGATCTGATTATCCAAGGCTGAAAGCTCTTTGTGAAATAACTGATTGTGCAATTACTCTCCACTTGTTACTGAATTCACTGTCAACCAGATGTGTTGTGTTATTTTCAAATCATGGTATGTATCTAATTCTGTATTTAAAAATGAAAAAACATGCCAATTTAAGAGCATGGACTTTCTTGTTAATCCTTCGTATGTCTCTGACTAAACCCATGTGCAGAAGTCTAGTCTCATAGTCTATAAAGCCAGAAGGGACTGTTTCTACAGTGCAGGCCGCAGAACCGCAGCCATCCACTCCTGTAACAGACCCAAAACCTCAACTAATTGCATGAGCTTCACTAGAGTTGCTCCTGATTTACACAGGTGTGGGGTCAGACTCAGATCCTATCTCCACTTGCCCAGATATTCAAATCTAGAGCCTTGTCAAAGCAGTCCTGCTGAGCTCAAGTGTCATGGCAATAGAATGGGCAAGAATCTCTAATACACCCAAGGTCATATAAAACATACAGATGAACACTATGAAGAGCACTTTGACTGGAACTGGAAGCCAGTGCAATCTATGGAAAATTTGTTGTACCCATAGAATCACAGAAATGTAGGAGTGGAAAGGACCTCAGTAGGACATGTAGTCTAGTCCCCTGCACTCAAGGCAGGACTATGTAATAACTAGACCATCCCTCACAGGTTTTTGTCTAACCTGTTATTAAAAACCGCCAATGACAGAGATTCCACAATCTCTCTAGGCAATTTGTTCCAGTGCTTAACTACCATTACAGTTCAGAAGCTTTTCCTATTGTCCAGTCTGAACAAACTTTGCTGCAATTTAAGCCCATTGCTTCTCACTCTAACCTGAGAAGTTAAGAAAAACAATTTTTACCATCTTCATTACACTATTTCCTCCACAGACAAGGGAAATGCATCATATTCACCTGCGGGACTTCTCTGCAGCAGTTGATATCACTGAACACAAATATGCCTGTCCTAAGTAGGGTTGCCAACCCTCCCAGTTTTGCTGGGAGTCTCCCAGAATTGGGTTTTAGCTCCCAGAGGCTACTGAAGCCAAATTGGGAGATTTTAGACTGCTAGAAGTCCAGCAGCACAGTGGGACTAAGGCAGGCTCCCTGCCTGCCCTGCCCCGCACCGCTCCAGGAAGCAGCCAGCACATCCCTCTGGCCCCTGGAGGAGACAGGGGTCTCCATGTGCTGCCTGCACCCTGACTCCACAGCTCCCATTGGCCAGGAATTGCAGCCAATTGGAGCTGAGGGGGCGGTGCCTGAAGGCAGGAGCAGTACTCAGAGCCCCCTGCGCCCCTCTTCCCCCCTGGACAACAGGGCTGTGCTGGCCACTTCTGGGAGCGGCATGGGGCTAAGGCAGGCAGGGAAGCTGCCTTAGCCCTGCTGTGCCACCAACCTAGGTAAGCACCACCTGGCTGGAGTCAGCACCCCTCACTCCCACCCACACCCCAAACTGGTGAAAGTGAGTGAGGGTGGGGATGAGGAAGTATGGAGTGAGCAGAGCTGAACTTAAGGGACGTATTGGAGTGGGGGGAATCCAAAGCAAGGAAATTATGAAACCTTGAGCAAGACTGAAATGAAGCACATTGGGGGAAGTCACCCCAAATTTTGGGTGAGTATGAATAATCAGCCACTGTCTTTGGCACTTGAACATGTTTGGGGGTGAGTTGACCGACTGCTAAGTCTAACAGTAGTGTAACTGTGAGGACCTAATTTAATGAAATATCATTATCTGAAAGTATCCTATTCTGAAATCTATGCCAAAGCATAAAATGCCCTGTGCGTATTTTGCAATAAGCATAGAGTATAACAGATTGCCTCCTGAGGTTCATTTGAAACTTAAAAATAACTGACGGATGCATTTGATTTATAAAGGAAAGATTTATTTTCTGTTATAAGATGATTACAAACTCCATCTAAAAAAAGCAAAGATGACTTAAAAATATCAATATACATATTTATCTAAAAATCAAAACAGATACTGCAAAATACAAACAGTTACTGTATACACAAAGGCTAGTTTTAAGGATTGAATTACACTCCAGGATCTTATGCAAATACAAACAGTCCTGCTCAGAACAAAACCAGAATTTTTTTTTTTAACAATTATTGTTAGTCTTTAAAAAGGTCAGGTGACTTAAACATCCTCACTCTGCCATGTGCTACTTATCACATACTGTAGTTACAGTTATTAGGAATTTAAATAAAAAACAAAAATCACCACCACCACTGTTTTTAGCTTACTACATCCAACAAGATGGATCACCGCTTACTATGTGAAGTCCCTGGAGACATATTGGGTAACAATCACAACACCACAGTGGAAAAAAAATCCTAGCAAAACAATGAGCATTTCAGATCAATACTTCAATTAATCCAATGCTAAGAGAACATCCTTGAGTTCTTGGACAAGAGCAAATGATGGACCACCTCAATCTGGCCCCCAATGTTCAGCCTTCCAACAAAATTTTAACACTGGTGTTCTGCCACTTTTTCTATTGTAAAAACCTTGTTACATCTCAGTTGCAGAAGATTTACAGACAAGAAGTGCCAAGCTAAAGAAATCCAGTTTCTTTTCCTAGTTGTCTTGTATCCTCTGAATGGGCCTAAAATTCTGATTTTAATGGGGAAAAATGGAAGGCTAAATTAACAGAATTTTTCACACACACACACATTTTTTCACAGACTTTGATCCTTGCTTGTTTCCAGGTTTAAAACCAACACCAGAGCTGCACTTTGGTTAAGCTTTTTCAGATCTTGTTTTAGCTTTTGATTACAAATGGTTGAAAAAATGCCACCTTGGTGGGGTTTTTTTGTTTTTTGTTAATGGAAATTTTGAAGATTTTTTTTTCAAAATGGTTTTTTTATTATTAAAAAAGTGGACAAGCAAAAAAATGAAAATGTTTGCCTTTGGAAAAAATAGAACCCTTTGAATGAAATATTTTCAGTTTGGTGGTGGTAGGGTGTTTCCTTAAAAAAACAATTTTTTTTTTGCCCAGCTGTAGTCCTGATTGGACAGTGTCTTGGGTACAATTTCTGCTGAAATTAAATTGTTCATTGAAATCAGTGAGCTTTTTAACCAAGGCCTGCAGGATCAACGTCTTATTTTATGCATTTGGCTTGCTCTCTTATGTTCCGTGTCCCCAGATGCTTGAGGCATGTTTGCTTTGTAGCTAGGGATTTGATCTGATGCTTTGATGTCCTTCTTACAATAGCTTAGAATAAACTCAAAAGTAATACATCGAAAAGCTGTAAACCTAACGTGTCCTATTTAACATTAATTCCTCCGTAAACAAATTAGTACAATTAGGAGCATGTTCATCCTAGATTAAAAATGAATAAATATCCTAGATTATAGGTTGTGTCTTAGTAGTTCCTGAACGCTTCTCAGCTGGGAGTTAAAAATAACCTTTAATTTTAAATACAAGGCTTTGGCATCGAACTCTGGAAGAAATGGGCCCAAGTTATGACCTTCTGATCCATAGCTGAACTCTTGTACAATCTGGGGGTATTTTGGACCTGGGATTTCAGTTCAGCCTATGACAGAGGCAGCCATGAGTCTTAACCTAGGTTCCCCCCAAGTTCAAGGTAGTTGGTTCTGAGCTTTTATTTCACCCTATCCCTAGTTAAGAAGAGGTGATCTTGGCTCCTTGAAGTTTAGGCTTCTCAACCTATGAATACTGGCTAACCTGTCCCACCCTACTTCAGTGCACTCCTGTGAATCATCAAACAAGGTGGGGTGGCATTGGTGCTGCAGAGCATTCAAAAGAGCTTTTCCTTTGTACAGTTTTCTTTGCCAGCAATACCTGATCACATCATCTCCCAAGAATGACGTAAATACGTTGAAGACTGGACATAGAAGCACCTCCCCTAAGGCTGTTTTTAATTGTGGTGGGGGTCTCATTTGAGATGTTAATTGAAAATAGTTGTTTGCTACAGGGAATGTGCCAAATGCACTGAATTTCCTGGATGTGAGGTGATGGCCATCTTTTTTCCCTGTGCACTTGAAATAGTCTGTGCCCTTCACTCAATACACACTTATTTACACTGTCTCCTCACCTGATCCCACATTGACCACAAGCCATGGTTTCATAACCAGTTATTCCAAGTGTTCAATCCTTCACCCACTGAAGACAAATGGTGGTTAAGCTATTGTTATCAGTGGGTACAGGAGTTGAACGCACTTATGACAAAGATGGACATTACCAGATTGTCAATTCTGCTCAACAACGTACTACTGACTGCTGGACATTTTCACTCTTCTTCAGATCTGGAGCTATTTGGGACAGAGGCTGGGTAGCCATGTCCATCTGCAGGTGTGCAGTTAGGGCACATACTATATTAAAAAAACAAGCCAGAGTTCTGATCAGCCACTGATCATGTGATTAGAGTGACGATATAAAATGCTTTGCTGTTTTCTTGTTAAAACAATTAGAAGGCTGCAGCCTTTTTTTTTATTCAAGTGCATCAGTGCAGCTCAGTTATGCTGATCCACTTCCCAAACCCACATTCAAAAGCTGACCTTCCACTGCAGCTTGGATAGCAACATATTTTAAGGTGGTACATAGAACTACTGTGCTTTTTTATTTTCATTTGCTGCATAGGGACAGATCCATGTTGGCTTTCAGATCTCAAACTTCATTGAGAACATATGGAAGCTCATAGATCTGGTTGGATCAGAGTCATCAAGAAAAGGAAAATTAATGAGACTCAAAACAAATTCTGTTCATGAAACCATGTTGTACCAATACAGTCTACTGGATACATCATTATGCGTGACTTTTAATGAGATCATGACTACTGACAGGTGAACTGCAAGAGTTTGGAAGGTTTGGTTTAGATAAGAATCCTAAGTTTCGATTATCTGAACTGCTTTGGTCTGAAAAAATCTTATGAGTGCAAGATTTCCCCCATGAAATTTTCAGTACTTGATTTCAGTGAAGTTGGAAATATTGCCATTTCCAAACCCAAAAGAAACCACAAAGTATAAAGGTGCATGAAATGAGACTTTTTTTTTCCCCCAAAGATTTTTGGGGCCAACGTCTGGGGTATTTTTCCCTTAACTGAAATCAGTTCACCTATGATTAGTCATGATATTTAGTGCCTCAGCTGCAAAGGACAGGTAAAATATGTCACACATGGCTACGAAGTAAATTAGAAAATTAGTTATTGTTGCAATCATAAATATGTAGAAAATATAAACTTGAAAGAATCATTTACCATTTGTTTTGGGTTTTTTTCATTTAGCAGACTATAATGTTGAAATGCAAGTTTACCACCAGGTAAAATTTAGAAATCTGATAAACCTTTAGGAAACATTCTAAAATGTGAATAGGCTCACATGCATTGAAAACCATGAGATGGTGACCAGCATTGTTCTGCGTGACTTTTACAGAAATGATTTAATAGCACATCATGAATCTGGCCCTTTCTTGCAGTCAGGCTGAACAGCACAGTCAGGGCCAGAAAAACGTACAACAGAACTTCAGTGAGGTCATTGCATATGTGTGTGAGACACTTTCATTTGGAACATGGAAGTGACTGATTTGAACGGCACAGTTTGAGTCACAATTGAGTTGGGCTCTCGTTCTTGTTTATTTGTAGTTTCAAAGGTGTAGTATTAACCCTCTGGTTCCTAATACAAATCTCCCCTGCTCCATGTGTGAAGCATGGTCAAATATCCATCTCTGACGCACCAGCTACTTATGAAATTTCAACCTTTAAACTATTTTTCTAATTAGCGTCCCTCTCAGATATACCCCTTATAGAGTATGTGCGCACACACAAAACGTGAGTCTATAACAAAATATGCTACTATAATTTACACTAACTGAAACGAGGAATTTAATTATTGAGTTGCTATTCTGACGTTAACTCGGGCCATTGTGCCTATACACAAAGTCTGATGAGATCTTGGGAAGGACAAAGGGCCTGATCCAAAGCCCACTGAGAATCCTTCCATTGACTTCAGCAGGCTCTGGCTCAGGTCTTTTCTGTTGCCACAAAGGCTGGAATACACAACAACATGCATGACAGAGTTTTAGCTTTAATTTAGTTGCCTTTTGATACTTAAAGATAAAAAAAAAAATTAAACACAGGACTTGGTTTTAATTTTTTTTCCTTAAGTAAAGTTATCAAAATCCAGTTGTAATCATGTTGGCTTAGAAAATTCTTCTGTTGAGATGGTTAAGACACCCAGAGTAGCTTCAGGGTAGCTATTACCATCAGGCTAGCATGTGAGATGTGCTATTTGCCATAAAAGTGTTTCAGCCGCAGCTCTCATAATACAGTAATTGGAAAAGAAAGCAAAAGCAGTGGGGTGTTGGCTGTTGTTGTTGCTGGAATTCAGCCTCTCTGACTTCAAAACAGAGACTCAAAGACTCTCTAGCTATGCAAGACACTTTTTTTGGTCCCTTTCTGACTTCCAAATTGCCCCTTCCGTTTTACATTAATACTAACTTGACGTGCTTCTGCTGCAATGACCAGTTAGTGCATGACCTGCAGAAGAGTTCTGTGTAGCTCAAAAGCTTGTCTCCCTCGACAACAGAAGTTGGTCCCATAAAAGATATTACTCCACCCAGCTTGGGACCGACATGGCTGTAACAACACTGCCTACAGTTAATGCATGGGACATCTTTTTTAAAATGGCCCATGTAGGAATGTTAAGGACTGGCTATGTTCCCATTTAAACTGCAAAAATCTACCCATGGACAAATTGAACTGGCAATAGTATAAGCAGGGACAGACTCGGCTGCTGAATCTCTCCCCAGATCCCTTTGGCTAGCCTAACTGTAGTACTATGATTAGGAGGATTATCTCCCAAATGGAAAGGGCTGGATTTCTTCAGGGAGCCTCTTCTCAGCGTGTGTTGAGGTTTATGAAAAAAGAGTGATCTAGATTTTTTAAATTCTTTAGGGAGCAAATATCTACTGGAATTCTTGACCTGGCCTATGTGATCAGTGGTCAGTTTACCTACAGCCACCCAGCTTTAAAATCCATTGAGGAGCTTTGTACTGCATTAAATGCTTTCTTTTTATTTTTCTTAAGTCTAAATTGGAATGATATGTAATGTTTTTTTAACCAAAGAAAAATTACATACTTCTTTCTCTTAATTTACATAAAGGCCTAGTTTATAGTAGGTTGAATTCCCCCCTATTTGTCTCCCATAAATGCGTTACCCAAAAAACAAAATGGTGGTAGCATGGTCCTCCAGGACAAGCCAGTCAGGAGAGCTGAGTTCTAGTCCTAGTTCTGCCAATGAGTTGCTGTAACCCTGGCCAAGTCACTTTCCCTCCCTGGGCCCTGCTTCCCCAAGTGCACCAACAACAGTCAAATAAATACATAAATAAACAGGGATACCAATTTGAGGTATGCGGATGAACAGCGCCTATGGGTGTGCTAAGCATTATTGGCCTCTTCATTTAATTACTATTATTAAAACTGCACCTGCCTGAAAGGCCCGGTGCACAATATATACGTGGGCTGCTTTGCTCCTGTGGTAATGAATAACATGCTGGGTGTTAAGCTTGGTGTGATCATTGTCCTCAATATATTTTTCTTTTGATACCAAAGCCCAACAGTTTACAAAATACATATATATTTTAAATTCCATAAAACACGAACGCTGCCTCTCTATAATTCAGATCTTAGCTATCACACAGGCTCCTCCTACTGCTCTGTTCGTACACAGTGCAAGTTTAAACCAGTAACAACTCAGCTAACCTACAGTGTGCAGGAAACTAAAGGGTATGTATGTACACAAAACTCCTTCCTCAGGCAATATGTATGTTGTCTTCTACGGTGACTGGACTTTTTACGCAATGCTCAGGAGGGACAGGCATACTGATTGGGTATTTAATTCCTAACTACATTCCCCCTCCCCCATAAATTTCTCTTCTCCAGCTGAACAGATATATATAGATATAGATATAGATATTTACATGGAACATAGCAAAGGTAACATCATGACTCAGAAATCTGTCATTCACCCTGCCTGAACCAGAGGAAAAAAAGCACTACACCTTTGAAACCCAATCCCTTGAAGCAACATCCACCTTTTTTCTTCTTTTTTTGAAATTTCTCTCAACAGAGCTCACTTGTGAGTTCTAGGTTTTACCTTATTCCCAACCACATCAGCACCTAAAAAAATTGCTTTCTGAGCTTTGAATATATTGCTGGCAAGAAAATCAATTTCAAGTGATAAAATGTATAATATTCAGAGAGCTATTAACACATGTTAAAAACCCAAATGGTAGTAAGTTCCTGTAATAGGTCTAGTCTGATATGAAAACTGCCTCCTGCAAGAGGCTTCTGCTGTGACTACCTTACAAAATATGTAAACAAAAAAAAAAAAAAAGGAAAATAAAGACAAAAACACCACAAAAAATAACTTTCTCTGTGAGAAATAAAAATAAATCCTAGTGCAAATATAAAGCTCTGTAAACCCGGTCCTATGAGAATCTATGTTAGTAAATGGCAGTTAAAGCAGGTTTGTCCTCTCACAGAGAGAGCTCACATCATAGTCTCCACAATGACATGAGTCGGCTTAATCAATCCACCATTAGGAGTTCCATTGGGGCAGAACGAGGTGGTGCTTTCCGTTTCTTTGGCCCACCGAGTCACTTCCCTAGGGGCAGCCACTGTTTTTATTCTCTGAAAGGGGAAAGAGCAACAGCCAAGGGTTAGAAAAATGGCCACATCGATCCTAAGAGCAAGAGTCTTGAAAAGTGTGTTGTCATAAAACATAAAACAAATGATCTTGAGCATTTTATGACGGCTTTAATCTTGCAGCTGCTTTGCCGCAAGCTTAGTGCCTACTGCCATGAGCAACTCTATTAAGGCTACCAGTTAATCTGGGATCACTGTCAGGGAGTTCATGTTCATTTTCATCATTAAACCCAGTATCTGAATTAGACTAGGTCATTACTAAACACTATACTAGCTCAGCCCATAGTCCAGTAGCCTGAGTCCAAGACTGGCTGGTACCAGCTGCTAACCAACCTGCACAATAGCGAGCGTGCTTCCTTAGCCACTTCATAGCTGGTGAAGGCTCTGAAGCATATGGATATATATTCCCCTAAAGCTATTTTTATCCTAGCTAATGTTACTATCTCATTATCCAACAGTCCAGTCTATTTTTGAGCCCTTGGCCTCAATTAGAGAATGAAACTTGGTATCTTTAAGTACTGGAGCACAGAGGAAAAGCATGTTAGTAGTTCCAGAAAGGTTGTGGAATTACCATCGTTTGCAGTATTTGAGGCTAAACTTGGCAAATAAATATTCAGGGATGCTGTAAGACTAATGGAAACTGTACTATTGCTATGCAGCAGTGTGGCCTACATGACCCAGAATGGCCCTTTTCAACCCTAATATTTTATTCACGAAGGAGCACCAAGGCCTCACTGGATGGGAAGTCAAACTGTCTGATTAAACACAAGCTGAATTTCAGTGCTGTAGAGTCTCCTCCAATTCATGAGTTCTCTCTCATATTGAAAAGAAGCCTGCCTTTAAACAGGGTAGTTCATTGGCAAGCTGCAACCTTTCTTCTAGTTCTCAGTTCACAAAGCAGGAACGAGACAAGTGGTTACCTCCTCCCTTCCCTAAGATGATCTTAAAAAGCAGCTTTGGCTACTTTTAGACCTCTTTCTGAATAGATGGTGAGAATGCAGACAGGAAAATAACCCCCCCGCAATAAAAATGTCCTAGCCAGCACTAAAAAAGACCATTAAAACTTGGAGAACACACAAATTCAAGTGTACTACTGTGTTCTGGGAAAAGCTACTTTCTTTACTGAAAAAAAAGCACAGTTTGAAGAGAAGACGAAGAAACACTATAAAGGGCGAATAGAAGAATGTAGTTGTCTTTGAGATGCACTAAGCATATATCTGCCCGTGGTAGGATCAAGCTATAAAGTTCAGAGCTGAATCCAAGATTCCCCAAAGTTTGGGAGCATTTGGAGCCAATGTTTCATTTGGTTCATTTTAGCGAGAGAGAGCAGGAGAGCGAGAAGAGCCAAAAAGTTCAGAAAAGAGTTTTCCTAAAATTTGGGAATTGAGTTTTTGACTAGAGATGAGATTAGGCATGGCCTTCCCATGTGGTACTAAATAGCCTCAAAATTCCTTGAGTTCTTGGGTGCAGGATTTAAATTTGGCCTTCTCGCTAACTTTTCTAACTCTAATCGTCTCTCTACTACTATTTTACCTATTCACCTGTGCGTTGAGCTCCCTTTGCCTTGTGAACTGAGCTCTGGTGCATGTAAGCATAGTTCAGTCCCTGTGTGAAATTAGACAAACAAAACAACTGTGCTCAGAGAGGTAACATTTTGTTAAAACAAAAAGAATACAGCCCTGGGAGGCAAGTAATATCAGCTGATATTTTTTTGAGGCCAGAAGGCTTAGGTTTTAATTTAGTTAGCTAGGATTCATAATATTTGCTGAAAGAACTGGTGAACGGAAAAGTGATTATTTATTTATATTGGTTAAACTGAGGTGTTCAACTTTGCCCTATCAAGAGCCACAATGGCAACTTTCCAAGGGTTGTGATTACAGGTCTGTCACAGCTTACGCGCATTTAACAAGTGCAATTTCAGCTTTACACGGTCAGCAAAAACAAAAAAAAAGATACAAATAACAATTTTAATACTGTACCTGTAGTGTGGGCGATTCCGCCCATCATTCAACTCAATGTAATTTTGACTATACGCAGTTTTCGCTTTACATGCTAACCGCAGAACAGAACCCCTGCGTAAGATACGACTTGCCTGCATTTTGCACAACATGACTCAGGCTGCAGCTGGCCTATCTTTTGTACAGAAGGCAACTTCATGTCACATCACGCCATGCTCCAGCTTTATCAGGATGGAGAAGGTGGAGGCTAGCATGCTGGGGTCTGTATTCTCCACTGGCAGCCCTTCCCTATTACAGACATGGACAAGTGTGTGCCATATTGTACCTCTCCCATGTGGCTTGCTTTATCCATTGTATGTTAAAATAACATACCTGGGGCCAAATCAACAAAGCAGATACAAAGAGAGTGGCCCTCCCAACTCAAGCCACCATTTACTCTTAAATGTTAAACTTGTGTGTGTATGTGTGAGAGAGAGAGAGAGAGACACCCACACCCACAGAGTAACCATCCACCCACCATTTATGTGGTCATTCTTACCTCAATAAGTGAGCCATCTGACTGAACAATGCGGATGACCATCACCAGTGGGATGCAGATCATGGAGGAAAGAGCAAGAACCCATCCCACGCCAATTGACCACTCAGGGTATGTGTAAACTTTGTTGTAGGTCAGGGGGGTATACTTGACCAGAGAAAAGACAAAGCACGCCTGTGAGGGAGGGAAAACAAAACACGAAGAAGGGTTATAGCATAGGTACAAGCATTGTGGATCCACTGCAGCTTACACAGGATATGATATCCCTGGGACCCAGAAAAGAAAGGCAGTAAAAGGCAGCACCGGCCAACTTTGCTGCACGTTTTAAACTATAAGAAAGATATTCTACATTGAAACTGTTACAAGAGAGCTTTATATGTGCATATGTACGTAAATAGTCAGTTAATATGCATATTTATGTAAATAGCCACTTAACAGATATGGCCCCAGGAGATAGCACTCAAACGTAGCACAGTTCCTCTATTTTGTAGAAGCAATAACCCTCGCGCATTGCAAATGAAGTTCTCTGTGCAGTTCTTTACCTCGTTTCCTAACACTGACCAACTTGTCCTCCAGTACTGGTTACTTTGAAAGGGAAAGATATTATGCTCTTTCTCCTTGCAAATTTAGGAAAACTACTTATTTCTGCTCTGCAACCAACACAGCTAGGTTTTGTGCTTCAGTTTGTATGCCAGGTTCTTGGATGCTCTTTAAATCAAACAGCCACTTAACAGTGAGGTAGCTCGCCATAAGCCCAGTGAGTCAGGGCTGCAGTGCATGGGTATCCATATAGCACCGACTAATCTCCAGAGTCCTGTCCCATCGTACAGTGATCGCAGTGTAAACCCAGTGATGGATTCTAAGGGGACAAACTTTTCTTTTGTTGTTCCAAAGTCCTGGTCAGGATATTATTACAGTACTCTTAAGGTGTCTCCTCTCTCCTGAACTCTCCTCACCTGCGCTTGCTTCTGCGCATGGTGTTAGCCAACACATATATGTTAGGTGCCAGGCACACTACATTATACTCAGCATGTGCAGTTGTGTTAACCAAACTATATTATATATTTCCCACAGTGCTGTTCACTCATGTCAAGCTATATATCCTGCAACGCTGAAACCAGCTTTGACACTGGAGATTATGAAGGGTCTGTGACCTGGAGCTGGGTCAGGTGGATGACAGCAAAGCAGTCTAGCAGTCAGAAAGACTGGGAGGGCGATGACTCATCAGACACCTACACTCAACAAGCAAGCCCACTTGCTTTGACAGTAATGAGGTTTTACATCGGACATGTGAATCTACTGTGTTGCATTAACATGCATCAGTGAGAAAGGAAATATTTTCTCTCTGTGTGTGTGTGTGTGTGTGTGTGTGTGTGTGTGTGTGTGTGTGTGTGTGTGTTCATAAGAAAAGAGGAAATATGAATATGAGGGGACTTGATTTTCTCCAGTCACTGCCTTGTATATAGGAATTCTGCTGGGTTGAGGCCATGTGCTACAACTGTCCACCTCAAATTGTTAATATTTACACAGCACTGGCATAAAAACATCCAACATCTTCATCAAGATTAGCTGACACTGCTCCACTATAGCTGGGGCTGGTAGCACTATCTATGCTTAAGGCTGCTCAATACTTCCCAGTATAAGATCTTGTTTTCAGCTGTTTTGTAACTTTACCAAACTTTAACCATTTGAGTTGAAGTTTTCCATGCTGAGTGTCAGCCTAAGGTTGAGTGATAGAGATTGATTGATTGATTGGAAAATTTCAGCCAAAATGGTTCAGTCATTTCTGAAGACAAGGCTAGGGAAAAATATATTGTTTTGCCCATTTAAAAAAATTCTTGAGATCCTTTCTTTGAAATGCTCTAATGCCCCAATGACCAAGTTATAACTAAGCCTTTTAAAAATCATAGTTCACACATGCTCAGTAGAGACTTGCTAGAGCTCAACACTAAAATCTCCAACGAGTCCATCTTCACTGAGCATGCTCAAGGCCCTCACAGGTCTTAGTGCTGACCAGATTGTGCATGTACCATCCACACAAAGCACAGGGTCAGGCACCAGAAATTAGAATAGGAAACCTATCTCTTCTATGCACTCAATGATTCCCCTGGTGCTCAGGCAATGCGGAGGATGAAGCTGTCTAACTCTTATACAGAGGGGACAAAGCAGGGGGAAAACGTGGTTTGAGACAGGAAGCCTAGTGAGACTGGAAGTAGAAGGGGGTGAGTAACTGTAACTGGGAGATGGAGGAGACTGGGACTTGGAGCTGAGGATAGACTAGGACTGGCTGGATCAGGAGCCAAGAACAGGGAGCTAGTGGGGGGGGGGGGCGCGAGGATCTGGGTGTGGCTGGGTAGGAAGGCTGGTACTGGAACCAATGAGGGAACAGGGTGGCGTAGGGTTGGGAGCCAGTTGGCTCAGGGAGAACACTGAAACTGGATAAGGCGCTACGGGGGAGGACCAAATGGACAAGGCAATCTCGCACAGGCAACCTTAATTCTGGCATTTCCTAACTTCTGAATGCTTGACTTTGCAACATAGCTTTTTGTGTTACATATAATACTGAATGAGAAACGGAGCATTTCCAACCTACGTGTCCCCTTTCCGTTTGGTACCCGCACACAGTGGGCCTCTGGGATGTTCCCCTTTACAGGACAAAAAACCAGGACAAAGTTTGGAAGGAGAAACAAGTGCAAGATGAGACATAGTGTGATTCTGTACTTACCACGCAAAGAAGTGGTGTGATTAGAATCCAGCTCCATTTCATCCAGGGACCAGGTCTGTATCCAATCATATCTTCAATGGCATTGTAAATATTATCAGCGCCTGGAATACATAGTCACTTGGTGATTTAGTGAAGAAAAGAGCATTATCAGGAGCCTACATATGAAAGCCACATAATATAGGACATGAGTAACCAAGTGGTATTGCACTAATACAACTGCACAGTTGGGGCTGAGAAGGTGCTGAAGAAGGAAAATAGTGGCTTGTTTTGAGTCTATGGGAGCTGTTCATGTTTAGAGAGGAGTGTCTGTGGCTAAGTGTGGATGCTAATTTCCACAGTAAAGAGGAAATGGTACATTAAAGAGTTGTGTACAATGTTGTTCAAGAAGGGTGATGCGCAAGACTTTCAAAAAGACCTTGCATGGTGGCACTGAAAGGTTGAGGGAAGTCTCTCTTCTCATACTGTTGCAGTAGAATACTGCGTTAGTACAGCAGAATACTAACCCCAGAGCTACCACGGAAGTTGGCAAAAGTTAGCACTGAGTAACAACTGATACAGCCTACTTCAATCTAAAGTTGACCGTTGTTCAATATGAAGTAAAAAAAATGGTATTTATAGTTAATACTATAATATTAATAGTTCATGAAGAACCTGGAAATGACCAGTCTTAGCTAGCCAGTTAAAACAGCAACATAGGTTATTGTCAGACTTATGAACTTTGCATCACCTAAAAATAACCAGACATAATACATTTTTCTGTAGGCTCTTTTAGCTGTTTTCCATTTGACTGGCTTGACCCATGTAGAGATTACAGTTTTAGAAGAAGATAGGTCATTGAGACATAGTCAGAGCTTTTCACTATCAGCCGAAAGTTCAGCTCTGGACCTTAGGTTTACACATGCAAATGCTTAATTGCACATCTAACTACCAATGAGCATGCAAAAAACATTCAATTCTGTGTGAAAAAAATTGGATGCTGGCTTGAGCCCAGCTGAAAATGTGGCCCTCAGAATGAAGAACAAAATGACAATAAGAGAAAATATCAGGTGCTTCCACAGAACATTCAGGAACAGATGGTTCAGTCTGCTGAATAGCACCTTGCTAGCTTTGACCAACAAATAGATAAAATTTGGTATTATTGACTCACGATAAGATTCATATTAGATCTAGGGATCCTTACTTACCATAAACCCAGGCTACAGCAACACATTCAAAGAATGCAACCCACAAAAGGCATACACCACTAGCTGCATAGTAGTCAAAGAGTTGAAACACATACATGCCACCCTGTAAAAGAGACACACACAAGGGTTAGGATCAGTCACTAAAACCATGAGTGCTCTATACTCAATTCCAAATAAAATATCCTTATGAACAGAAAACCATGCTGTACCAAATTCTTTACTGTTTATAAAAAGTAAAATTCTACCAAAATATCTTATTGCTTTTTGGCAAGTACAAATGCCAATCAACTATTAAAGGTAAGTACTTAGCATTAATCTCCCTAGAAAAGATGCTCGTTTACCACTGAAAGCATTTTAAAGCAGAAGATTATTGAGCAAAATTAAGCCACTTAGTATAATCGACTGAGACACTTAAGTCTTTCCTTCTTAAAGATATTTTTGTATGGGCATTTATAGAAACATATGATGGAAAGAAATAATTGGTCTTTAACATAAACTCCTCCAATGAGACTAACGTCACCTCATAGAGGTATTCCATTTATGAGCCTAATAGAAAGATATTTTCTCAGTGTGACCTCTCTTTCTCTATTACTTTTAAATATTACATAGCTATGTCCAGTCTCATTGCCACATATTGCTCTAAATATGCTGAACTGTATTTCAATATGGATGTCATTTTCTTTACTCCTTATGTTAGTTTCACATAAACACTACTGGACAAATTGTCAGTGTATTCAAAATGTCAGTTATGGACATTATTTTAATTCCTACAGAGATCCCTCAGATTTTGTTTTAAATCTGATCTTCTGAAGAAGGCTTGTGTTATTTCTAAGATAACTATCACATTAGTGCACTTATTGGAACAGATTCTAGGCTCACTTAAACCAAGTTAAATCCAGAATAACTTCACTGATTTAAATCTCTGTAACCAAAATCAGAACCTACTTCACTGAATGTACTAGATGGAAGCTATATACCCCAACACATCATGCTAGATTTGAGTTTAAAAATCTCAACCTATTTTACCTTTCAATGATTTGGGGCCAGATTTCTGGCATTTTCACTCATGTTGTAGAGTACTTTAGACACCACAATTGAAATTACTGAGATTCCTTGTGGAAGAAGTAGAAAGTCAGAAGCTATTCAACTTGGCAGACCAGCACTAGCCAACAGTTTAGGTCAAGAGATGAAAAATTGTACCATATTCAATTAAAACTGTAGAGGAAATTTAGCTAGGGACAATGTAGTTCCCCAGCCAAATTGCTACCACATCAAACAGACATATACAGCATAATAAACAAATTACACTAGAGCAGATGAGTGACTTTATCTGGAGTTATTAGAATTATATATATGTTTTATAAGTTTCAGAATCAGAAATAAGATGCAAAGCTCTTTAAAGTAATCTTTGCTTTAAGCCCCTTTCTGCCATTCTTATTGCATTATGAATGGTGTGATTAATTTTCAAGCTTTTTGTTTTGAAAAGCTTTTCATTCCCAACATCTTTAACTGTTCTTCTGCAACTATCTGATTAGGAAGCAGCTCTAAACTAGGTTATACAGGAGTGACAGTCAGATTTTCCATCTTTTTATTTTTTTATGTTCAGACTAGATATGTCATATTGCTGAGTAGATATGTCTGGAAATTCCATGTGCTTTATTTTTTGGCTTGCAATGAGGCCTCATTGGCTAGTGCAATGGTTCTATACTGTGACCCCATTTTATAACAGAAAAAAGGTTTGGGGCCCTCATCCTATGTAGCCATAAAGAAAGGAAGGGTAGCCATATATCCCGGAAACTGTTCATGACATCCCCATTCCCCAAGTTAGAACTAATGGACTGGGTGTCAGAAGTCCTGGGTTCTATTTCACTTCACTGTGCCTCTGTTTCCCCCTCTGTAGAATGGGCATAAAGAGATCTACCTCCATTTCAAAGCATTTTGAGATCTAGGGATCAAAAGAGCTATGTAGGAGCTAAGTGGTGGTGTTCTTCCAACTGGGTTGCTTTATACCATCTGATTCAAAATGTCAGTGAGGATATATGGTGATTGTAAAAGAAATAAATACAGTAAACTAAAGCTCTCCATCACCAGTGTTACTTACTTCAGTTACCATAGTTAGTCCCAGAAGATAGCTAAGGAAACACACTATAGCAATGAAGATTTCCCGTCGGTAACCCTTCCTTAGGAAGGATGGGTACAGATCAACTAATGACGTGATCTGTCCTTCAACTTCAACAAACTAAAGGGGAAAAAAAACAAATTGAAATATACACAGTATACGTTTCATTCTCTTTTGTCTTAATTACACACTCCCTAGAAGCTCTGCATTTACACTCTATGGAACTATATAGTACTTTGAATAATCAAATAACAGTCCTTCTCTTTGTAGCCTCAAGGTTAAAGTGTGTGTGTCAGTTTTTAGTTTGGAAAAAGCTTTCAGAATTGAAGTCAGTTTCCGCACATACTTATAAGACATTAAGTTGGTTTTCTTATAAACATAAGCTACGAGGCTAAAGGAAATGAATGTGATGAAAGGAAAATGCTTATGTGGCTTTTATGTTGTAGAAGTTTCAGATGAACAAAAAGTGCATGTTAGAAAAGACACAGCGAAAAATACTTGAAAAGCTAAAGCTCCTGAACTGGGGCAGCAACTCTCAATCTCTGTCTTCATTTGATGTGCTGGTGAAATTTATATGAACCACATAGTTAATGTACATAGTTAGGGCCAAATTCTGTTTTCAGTTATACTGGTGACCATTCATTCAATGAAATAAAGCACCGGAAACTTTTTTCTCTACACAAAACCCCACTTCCTCTCTGTTTGTTTGTTTCATCCACCTAGTGCATCTTTTCATAAACTTTGGCCCTACTCCTGCAAAACTTCTTGCAGATACTTTACACACTGTAAATAGACCAATTATTTAGGAAACGCACATGGGTAGGTTTAAGATTCTGTCACAGGTATTTTTAGTAAAAGTCAGGGAAAGGCCACGGTCAAAAAACAAAAATTTACAGAAGCCCGCGACCTGTCCCTGTTTTTACTAAGAATACCCTGCGGTGGGAGTGGACAAACAGAGCACTGCTAGGGTTGCAACTGCTCCAGCCCCACCACTGCTCATGCGGCAGGAGCTGACCACTGCTGTTCCAGCCCCAGGGGCAGACCCAACCCCGGCCACTGCTCTGGCAGGCAGGAGACTTCTGCTCGGGCAGTGGGCCACTGGTGAGCTGTCGACAGCCCCAGGGCTGACCTTGGCCGCTGTACAAACAGAATACTTAGTCCTGCCTTGAATGCAGGGGATTGGAACAGAAGACCTCTTGCAGACCCTTCCAGTCCTACAATTCTATGATTCTTTACATGCATGTACAACTCCTAGCATAATAGGGCCATCTGGTTTGTGCCTGAGACCCTTAGGTGCTTCTCTAATAGCTGTAATGATACAGCCACTTTACAGGGAGTAGGTAAAATATTCTCACTTGCAACAGAAACTGAAGTCTGGAGCAGACCAGCGAATATCTTACTTTGTCTAATTCAGCATCTTAGAATGGTTTTTATTTTTTAAAAATTATCTGAACATCTCTGCAACAGAAAGATGAATGTAAGACAAATATAATTAGAATTGCCCAAATAAAACAAACCCAGCCTTGGGGAAAGGGCTCTAGTTTATTGACAGCCAGAAGAACTTCTTGTATAGGAAAAGGGACCATTTAATGGTGCACAAACAAATCTAACAGAAACAAAGAAATCAGACAGCCAAATCCTGCTCTCATATCTGGCACAATCCAAAGCTCACTGAAGACAGCAGGAGCCCTTCCATTGACTTCACTGAGCTTTGCATCAGGCCCTTACAAGGGTGACTTGACTGAGCTCCACTGATGTATTGGAGGGCAGTTTGGCCCCATTAAGTTGTCAATAAGTAAACGGCTCATCCCACAGTCAGTGACATATCGCAGCGAGTTCATGACGCAGCAATACTCTGGCGTATACAAATCATCCTAGTCTTTGCATTAATATACTTACTATGTCCAGAAACTTCCTTTAAACACATTGTACTCTGTACCTTTCACTGACAAGGGCTAGCAGCTATATTATTGGCCCAGCTAGCTTCCAGTGTTAAATACTGAATGCTTGCTTGAACTCCTATTTTAAAGTCTTATGTAAAACTGTTTTTCTTTTTACATGTAACACTTCCCATTGGTTGGATTTGATCTTAAGATGCTCTGGCATTCCCAAACCCTGCTTGAGTGCACTCCAAAAAGGGGGAGTGGAGGAAGAGGAAATTAAGTGCTCCAATTAGTTTCAATTATTCTACACAGTGAGGAACTATTTAGAATTACTAGACAGCTTAACATTTGTATAAGCACTTGATTGCAGAACTGCAGCCCTGGGCATTGTAACATTAGTTTGGAAGGGACTGAAAGTCACTTAGTAGAGTTCAAAGAGTAAGCAGTAAAGAGTGATTTAGAACAAATGCCAAACTTTACAAATTGGAGAGATTAAGCGGGTAACCACTGGGAAAAATCCACTTATGAATCTCTCCTCATATAAGAGAGGATTTGAGTTCAATAAACATGTTGCCTTTGTCGAGTGAATTTTTATAATGTTAGAGTTACTTTACCACTGGAGTATAGAAAATTGCCTGTCGCTTTGAAACCTCGGGCAATCTCAGTTTATAGTTACTGCGTAATCCTTGGTTGCCTCTGTTTACTTGTGACTATCTAGAAATGATTAACAGATTCCTTTGTGGGATTTATGATAATATTTCTGTGAAAAAACTCCTCTTTGAACAGCACTACACTACAACAAACTAGGCACCTTGTAGTTCACATGAGCAGGGTCGACGAGGAGCAGTTACAGCACAACATTTTGGCACATACTGCAATTCACTCCCACGTAGTCTACAAGCCCTACAGTGGTCAGAAACCTCAGTGCCAATTGATTTCAATGGCACCCAGCACCTTGCAGGCACAGACCCCTGCTGTTCCTTCTTTTTGTGATGAATATTTCTCCTTCACCAGACTCAGATAATGCTGCACACCAACCACAAATGGTGGTGTGTTGTGGGGCAGCATTTGGGCCATGCTGCATTGCTCTACCCCTTGGACTCCCCCAGGTCCCAACAGCAAAACATTAATGCACAAGATCATGCTGACCCTGCCACCACTAACTTATTCATTGTCTCTATGTATGGACTAAAGCAGCTTCTCCATTCAAACACATGGATTCTGCAGCACAGGCAACTTCATTTATGGAGGCTTATTGGTATTTTACTATTATTTTTAATCCACCCATTTATAATGGGGTTGCCATTGCTGGCATCATGGCGACAACTAAGATATATATGTCCATTTCCGTGGTTACTAACCTGGCTATCCAGTCCAATCAACAGAAGCATAATAAAGAACAGGATAGCCCAAACAGTAGGCGCCGGCATCATGGTCACAGCTTTTGGGTAGGCAATGAAGGCCAGGCCTGGACCTAGAGGAGGAAAAAGAGAAAACAGGAGCAGGGAGAAAGGGAATGGAGATAGTAAGTACTCAGGTCGTGCCTAGAGATAGCTACCCACCAATGCAGGGATGCCTGGTTCCTTTCAGATAAACCCAAACCAGGCTGGAAATACCAGAAGTGAAATTGTTTGGAGCTTTCATCTGACAAAGAAGCACGCATGACTACAGCAGAAACCTCAAGAAAATCCAAAGGCCATCGCTAACCGACCACCAGTTTTAACATCTGTCTCAAACATGCCAGTAATGGATCACTTCCTGCACCAGCCATTCAGGAGGTATAACAGGAATGAAGGTAACTGCCCCAGTAGAATGAAGGAATCCTGTTTCTAGCACACATGATCTCTATTTGAGTGACGGGGGGAACAAGAGGGAATCTGCTCCAAATAGTCTCCTGAAGCTTCAATGCTGCAGCCAACTCAACCTATCTTTCTGAAAACATAAATCTCTCATACGCTTTCTTCCAGGTTTTGGTTTACGCTGCAATAGCCAAGGTCCTTAACTGCTGTAAACCACCACTGAAATCAATAGAGCTGCCCCTATTCACACCAGCTGTGGATTTGGGCCTATGGGTTCTCAAAAGTGTTCCCTGCTGTTTGGAAATTATACTACTAATGCTGATACTGCTAACAAGCCACCTTAGTCAGATTCTCCTATACCACTAGGCTTCCTAAGTCGTGCCATAACAAATCTGGGTCCTGCCAACAATCATGCACAACTACTAGCCCAATTAAACATGCTGTACACACCCACAGACCAGGGACTAAAACCTTGGTCCTTCTGCTCCAGAAATCACAGGCTTCTAAAACTCAAGCTAAAGGAGCTCCCCCATAGCCAGTAGTAACAGAATGTGCCTTATTTGCTCTGCGGCTTGGCTAATAAAGGGCTCACTCACACCCACCTACCCGCAGAGCATCAGCACACTGCACTTCTATGTTGTTTTTCACAGAAGTTCTCACCTGGTGTCACACAGGTTTCAAATAACTCTTAGTTATACATCATGAGAACTTTTGTAAAGTGAGTATGCCATCTCTGATTGGGCAACAGGGGCAGTAAGAATCTGACAGTCACTACTGGTTTAAAAGTGATCTTGCAATTTTTACAGCGGGGAAATCTTGCAAGGACAGATTTACATGCACATTAAAATCTGGACTTTTTTTTTGTTTCAAAAGATGGTGGATTGGAGTGTTGACATCTTCCAGGTTTGGTGAGAAGATTCAAATTAAACTTGTTTTTCGGTAGGGAAGATAAAGTCCGGTAAATCACAGGAGCAGAATTCTCTTGTTTAATCTGCATGGAGAATCACTACTGATGCTCTTCCTAACTCCCATTTTTCCTTTCCAACAAGAAAGATGGAGAAAGGAGCAAGGAAAAGAAAAGATGAGAGCAGGAGGATGACATTTTTAAATTAAAAGAAAAATTTAAGTAATTTAAATAGAAATAAATACAAATTAGCCAGCAATTGATTGATTAATTTTATTTCATTAATTTTTAAAAAGAAACATGTCTGTGGTTTTATGTGACAGAAAGCGCGCACACACAAAACTGGCTGAGTAGCTAAAATTTCTGGGGTTCTGCTTTTCCCTCAATCCCTGGACATCATGTCTTCTCTCAGTAAAAATTGAATTCCCAGCTATAACTGCTATTAGATTGCATTTGTAGCCAGTCTGCGCAAATGATGAGACAGATGTAAAACTGCTATTTCTAGCTAAAACTCACTGAGGGTATGTCTACATTACTCGCCAGATCTGCGGGTAGCGATCGATCCAGCGGGAATCGATTTATCGCATCTAGTCTAGATGCGATAAATCAACCCCCGAGTCCTTTCCCGTTGATGCCTATACTCCGCTGCGAGAGGCAGAGTCAATGGGGGAGCAGCAGCAGTCAACTCACCACGGTGGAGACACCACAGTAAGTCGATCTAAGTACGTCGACTTCAGTTGTGTAACTTAGATTGATTCCCCCTCCCCCATCCTAGTGTAGACCAGGGCTGAAAGTGTGTGTTTGTGTATGTTAATTTCTGGTGACATGTGCTCTATGGTCTGTGTGTATTTTTCTGTGAAAGCAAATGTTGAACTATAAAGAGAAAAGTCCATGTAAAATACCATAACATTTCTGGCATCCTTTCAGTTTAATGTAAATAATTGAAAACTGCATTTAACATGGAGTGCCGTTCCACTGAATTATTGTCTTGTTAAAATGCACTGTGCTTGTGGTTGTTGTTAAAAGAACAGTAATAACCATAGTTTATTTGTTGGCCACTTGCTGATTAAATGAAATATTATGGCTGGAATTGTATCCAGTCGGCAGAAGGAACTGTGGCTGGTAGACTGCAACAATATAAAATATCAAAAGGGATCTGTAAAAGCAGCAAAGAGTCCTGTGGCACCTTGTAGACTAACAGACGTATTGGAGCATGAGCTTTCATGAGTGAATACCCACTTTGTCGCATGCATCCAATGGAGTGGGTACTCACTCACGAAAGCTCATGCTCCAATACATCTGTTAGTCTACAAGGTGCCACAGGACTGTTTAATACAACTTATGGAGGCCGAACCTTCTCCATCAGCTGACAGACATGATAGTCAGGCCTGGTTAATCTGAATCAGTTTGCAAGTGGCATTAAAACAAAGGAAGCCTTGCAATGGCTTTATCACTAGTACATACTGTACATGCAATATATCTTTCATCCAGCCAGGCACACAGCCAGGCCTCACTGTGCTTCCTTTGTTCCCACATTGCATTTCTTAGGGTTAAAAAAAAAAAGCAACAATGCTTTAGGCCTTTTATTTTATGTAATGTTATGGGAAAAAATAAAGGAGAAACATGAACTTTAACAAATCAGGCAGTTTCCCAATCTGGAGTGAGGGATGTGGGATGGAGACAGACCAAATTCAGTCCTTGTGTAACTCCACTGAAATCAATGAGTCCACTTTGCCCAATGAATGATAGGAGTAACGCCCATTGTCTTCAGCTCTTCACTACTCATATCCTACCAAGGGAGAATTCAGCTCAAGACCTTTACATAAGGGCTGAATTTGGCAGAGGTGTAATTAAGCAACAGAGTGCTGCTGAGGTTCTGTCGTGAGTGAACTAGATTGTGCCCAAATCACAAGAATAATCCACTGAAGTCAATGGAACCACAGGTGTGAGTAAGGCAAGTGGGTGGATACAGAATGGAGGAATCGTCTGGTTGCCCAATACATAACTTCCTCTGCCAAGCCGCAAAATCAAGTTGCAGACGCTCATTGCTCCCTCTCTCTTTTTCCTACCTGGAAGAATAGGCCTGGATTTGCATACTGGCAAAATTGGGGTTAAAAGAAAAGATGGGGGTGGGAATATATCTGGGAAAAAATACAAATCTATTTCAATTTCTCTTTGCTGGTAAATGGTGTCAGGTTGCCCGCACTAGAAAATGAAGTCTCCTCTTTGACACAGAACAGGTAGAGTACAGGAAGCAGCAGTACAAGTTTGCCCCACAACTCCTGCCAATGTGCCACTACCAAGAACTGAAGGAACCACCTCGTAGGAATGAGAGGGATAGAGCATGCTCCCAGGTTTATTCAATTCTTGGCCTCTCAGCTGAGAATGGCAACAAGTATACCAACTGGTACCAGTTTCGATGGTGGTTGATTGTGATTTGGCTAGTTGTCCATTAAAAATTAGCCTAAAACCATCATAGGCATATACTGTGTAATCGACTGAATAGCCGTCAGATGGCTACAGCTTCTAGCCACCATCAACGTGTGTTGAAATCACACAAACTAAAATGGTCACCAAAATAAAGGATTGAAGTCCAGTGTCTAAAACTGATCAGTGGTGCCACTTTAAAAAATATCAAATATCATGGACAAAGGTGCCCATTTAACAATGGATTATGTTTTTTTATTTTGGGTCAATTACAGTAAATTTTGAATCTGAATAGAAAAAATGCCAAATATACAAAAATTCTTAGAGTTCATCTGAGCTATTAGGGTGTATTCACCAGAATTATTTCCTTAGTTTGTTCCTGTATGCAAGTAAAGCAGTATCTGATCAAAATTATCTTTATGGGCCAGATACTCAGCTGATGTAAAATGGCATTTGCTCTGTTAATTTCAATAGAGCTATGCTGATTTACACCAGCTGAGAATCTAGCAGTGTTCCCAACATTTGTAATTTCATAATTAATCTTTGTGATTCTTAAAAATCCAGCTCCAGGAGTCACTGTAATTACAAGAGAATCTCAGCTTTTATTTAAAAAAAAATAAAGTAAGTTTCTAGTGTTCTTGGTGACAAAAAAATAGCTGAAAAATGTGACCCTACAGTGAAAAAGTGAACCCTAAAGGCTGAAAAAATCAGAAGGAAAAGAAAAAGCACCCAAAATGTGCTATTATTCTTTTAAATCTCATGATTTTAAGCCAATCTCAAGATTTTGGGAGCTTGACTATGATTTCTGAACACTAGGGGTTGGCAATACTGATCTAGCCTTATATAATTGTTCACCATCATTATGACAGCCTAAAAGTACCACTCCTGCCCACAAGTCCTATCAAGTATATCCATGGGAAAGATGTAGGCTACCTTGTTCAGTGTATATTCACAAGCTGGATGTACCTTCTCTCTGATACATGTGTATAGCTGAATGGTAATGGGAATAATTACATGCAAAAGAAGGGGGAAATGTGTCTCTGTAAACAGTTTAAGAATGGACATTGTGCAAAGAGTATCAGCTTCACCTTGGAGCTAGATTCAAATGTATAGAGTTGCAAGAGTTGATGTCATGGTGGAAGGGATTTTCCAAAGAAGCCTATGGGGTTTAGTGTCCAACTTCCCTTGCCTTTCAATGAGATTTGGGTGTCCAGGTCCCATATGTCCCATTGGAAGTGCCAATCTTTATTCCTACGGCATCTCTCACCAGTGGGCAATCACAGCTACAGTAACAAGAGGGTTGGTGTAGACTTCCAAAAGGGATTGACATGTCTGGACTTCAGACAACAATGCGTGTGGTCCTTTTAACTAATCTGAGCTAAACTTTATTAATGCACTTTGGAAAAATGTGTTCAAACTGCCACACTAATCAAGGTAAAGTAAGTCCTATGTTAATCAGCTACCCACTGCTGTTCTAAAAGAAAACCAGACTAACGTGTGCATTTAATCATTTTTCTGATGCTTGTGGGAATTCTTTTTGTCTTTCTTTCTCTTTTATTTTATTTTGTTTGGCGGATTTAGGCCGCAGTACTTGCTCACACACTAGGTGGCAGTGCCCACCACCACTGCCACCAATACCATCGTACCTGACTCTGCCACATCAGCAATGTTCACCCCTTGCTCTTGTGCCATGAAGCCCAGGACGGAAAAAATTGCGAAGCCAGACACAAAACTGGTACCACTGTTCAGGCATCCCAGCAGCAAACAGTCCCTAAGTCACACATATGTCATGGAGCAAGTTAATTCAAAAAAAAAATTTAACCCATTGTCCCTACTTATTTACATCATTTAGCTAAGATACTAAACCCCCTTGGTTAGAAACTTGCCTGTAACAGTTGTATTTATACTTGTTGTAACTTCCCAGGGATGTCATTGCTCCTAAGCAGATTGCATATGAGAAGAAGATTTGTGTCCCGGCATCTATCCAGACCTAAAAGAAAAGATGGAAGAAAGCATCATTAATGAAGGCAATCCCCATAGCAACATGCATCACAGTCAGTTAGTCAGTCAGTCAGGCTATGCAACAACAAAAATTGCTTCCACTGAGCCAGATATGGGGGCAAGGGAGGAGAAAAAAGAGAGCATCTCATTTTAAAATGACCACATCGTAAGGGAAAATAAATTGTTAGCATCAGAGTCCACTTGAAAACTTCACAGTTCTGTCAGCAATTCAAACAACCCTGCCTGAAAGATGGTCTATAATTCTAGTTTGTCTGCCATTCAACGGATCCCTTCCTTACTGCACAACCATCAATGCTTTCCCAAAGGAATGGATAACACCAAGGCAGCTGTAAAGTCCTGTGTACACTTGTATCTGATGAAGTTCGGTTAGAACCAGCCTACAGAGTCACTGGACTTCAAACACGAACACCCTGACTGTCACTTTTCCGAATGGCCTCATGTTGCTGCCCCAACCATACCTTTCAACCAGCGGTGGCACAAGGACAAACACTGCAGGTGCAGAGGGGACACAAGCATAACACAATGCATTTATTTAACATCAATAACACCATTACTAACGTCAGTTCATGACTCATCAGCCTGATGGTATTAGTACAGTAACATGCAATACACAGTATCATTACAGTGAAAAACTCCAGCTTAATACATATGTGGTAACCCCTCCATCTATTCCTGACCATTCATGGCCATGTACTTCTCTCTACTAATACCAGGGGAAACATCCAGGAGGTCTGAATGGGGGGAAAGCAGCAGCTTTGTAGCACAGCTCTCCTACCATTGTCAGCCTCATCCACCTGAAAATACCACAGGGATCTCCTGGTGAAAGAAGATGAGCCTTTTCAATGGGGAGTCCACGATAGCTTAACTCTGGAGGGAGCTATGCCATCATGGAAGAGGGGGCCTGGGAGCTAAAAGAATCTGAATCTTTCCTGTGTTGTCAGTCATCACATTTTAGGGCATGAAGCTTACGGCTAATAACTCATAACATTTACATGCTACCAGGGAAGGAGGTAGATGCATGTCTGAATGGCTGGTGTAATGAAGGGAATCACAGAGACTGTCACATTTGGCTAAAAGAACAGGAGCATTTGTGGCACCTTAGAGACTAACAAATTTATTTCAGCATAAGCTTTTGTGGGCTACAGCTCACTTCTTCAGATGCATAGAATGGAACACACAGACAGAAGATATTTATACATACATTTGGCTAAGTTTCTTTCAAGGACACTTTACCTGCTTACTTACAGGGCCCAAATCCCCTTGGTATTTTGACTTTTTACTAGATAATCATTAGAAAAGAAACAACAAAGAAAGGCATTTTCACCCTATCATGCCTACGTCCATCACTTTAAAAAAGTCACTGTTATCATTTGCATTTGTTTTTTGCTATTGGTTAGAGAGTTTTGCATTTCTCATGTGATTACCAAAGAGCTGGCAGTCAGCCTTTCACACATTGCTACACCAGTACCATGGAAATGAATAGTCTTTTCCTTTTCCAGTTGTAGCTTGCAGAGAAAAAACATTGCAACTCCTCTTACCCAGGGCTAAGCAGTCATCTTCCATGCATTCTCTCATGTGTTTGCATGAGAAAACAGATTTCTCACGTGTTTGCAATGGTTTTCATTTTTCCACTACTCTGTTCATTTCTCTCCCCAATGTCTTGCTCCTGAGAGGTGGTGGCAGAGTGAAACAGATACTCACAATTGCTCCTTGGTGTGCCATCTGCTACGCTCATATTTCTCACCTTTCTTTCAATTCCCTTCGAAACTAAAGACTATCCTCCTAAAAAAAATGTATCTCCCTTACCTTGTCCAGAGCCTAATACCAACAAGAAAGCTGAGTTTCTATAACTGGACAGAGTCTACAGCCTCAGAGTCCTTTGACACAAAAATACACACACGGAAAGATGCATTAACACATTTAACAATGACCTTTTCAACCAGATACAATGGAAAAATACAGCCCAGTTTTAATGTCCATGCTATATTTGGATTGATAAAGATCATGGAAAAAATCCCCCAATGTTGCACCACCACCACCCACCTCTAAATGTCCCTCTTGTTTCAGAGCACGGGAAGTCTCCCTGCTCCTACTTAGTGGTCCCATACCTGTGGATCTGCTAACCGTGATACATCAGGGTAAAGGTAAAATTTGATGCCCTCTGCAGCTCCAGGCAGGGTGACACCACGGATTAACAGCACAATAAGCATGACGAATGGGAATGTAGCAGTGAAGTACACAACCTGCCAAAACAAAGTGACAATATGTATAGTCCTTGACAATTAGTTTAGAAACAAAATATATAACTAGTGTCCTTTCAACCCAGAACTAAAACTGACGGAGATCCAGGAATTTGATTTCAAATCCCCCTGGCATTTCATGAGCCTCAGATTTGAGTTTCTGGTTGTTTAAGCACGTTTTTAGTTAATCCTCTCTTCCACTCTCAACTGTCCTCTTGGCTTGTAGTGTTCAACTGGTGCCTTAAATTCCTCCAATCTTCAGTCTATGCAAAGATAAGAGTCTGGTCTGATTTGTCTCCAGGAAGTGGCTGTCTACATCTCCAGGAAAAGATGATGCTGGAACAGAGTGGTCTGCCCCTTTGAGGACCACCGGGCTTGAAGCGCCCTGCTCTATTTGGAGATAGTACTTGTCTTAAAGGGAGCTGTTCATGCCTGGGAGAGGGGCTTGTCTGACCCAGCTGGGAAGGAGTCAAGTGATTCCTATAAAAGGGCTGAAAAAGTACTGTTGAGGGAAGGAGCAGCAGGAAGCCTCCTGTGGTGGGCCCTGGAGCAGCAAGGAGAAAGGCCTCTGAACCCTGGAAGCAGGCTGAGTTTTGGTGTTAATGAGTTATTTGTCTGAAGAATAAGCTATGCCCTGAAGAAAGGGCCTGAACCCATATGAGTGAGCATTAGTCCTGCCGGCCAGCAGCCTACAGCTGCAAAGGCCTATTCTGCTGAGTGTTCACACTAGTTGCAATTTTCTTTTTGCCCCCTGCCATCTTCTCTTATCACAGGCTCACCTTTGGCAGTGAAGAGTAACAGCCTCCACTCCAAAGGGTCACTAATGGGTTATGTCAAACTTCCTTTGAACCTTCCAGTGGAGGATCTCCAAGTACTTTACAAAAATAAGTGAATTTAGCCCTCTTGTAAAGTAGGTAAGAATTATTTTTCAGACAGGCACGCTGTGGCCTAGAGAGACTTACCTAAGGGGAGGGGGGGAGTAGCTCAGTGGTTTGAGCATTAGCCCACTAAACCCAGGGTTGCAAGTTTAATCCTTGAGGGGGTCACTTAGGGATCTGGGGCAAAATTCAGTACTTGGCCCTGCTAGTGAAGGCAGGGGGCTAGACTCAACTACCCTTCAAGGTCCCTTCCAGTTCTAAGAGATGGGTATATCTCCTATTATTATTAGAGCAGAACCAGGAAATGAACTTCCCAGATACCTGCTCCAACCACAGCCTCTGACGGGTTCTGGGGAGCAATTAAAGCATTTTTCTACCTATTCATCTAACTACTGGGAATGTATGAAAGGTGTCACAGGCACGGGAACTAGGGATGCAGGGCATACTGCAGCACCCCCAGGTTTTACGCAGGGTCCTGGATGCCACCCCCGTCTCCCCCAAGCTCTGGGGCCCCAGCTGCCAGCCCCGCACCCAGAGTTGAATCTCTTATACTGCTATGCACTGCGCTACTTCTAATCTATCAGGCCAAAATACACATCTCTCTCATGATACAGGTGTTGCCATGTACCTTGCTAACAGGGAGGCAGCTTAGATATACACAAGATTACATGCAGAGACCAGTGAAGTCCATGAGCACTGAAGATTTTGCAGGCTTGTTCTATCTGAGAATACTGCTATCATCTGTATAGATTTTAAAGGCACTTCTCAGAAATAAAAAGGAATCCAGCTGAAAGGCTTTGGGAATGCTGGAGAGACAGAGTACGATACAATAGTTAAGAACTAAAGACTGAATCACCCAAACCTTGTGGGCACTATCTTCAGAACATAAGGCTGAGGGCTAGCCTAGAGAGGGGAAGCTTACTGGCATAGCTCTTCCATAATAACCTACATTCCACCCTGTTCTAAAATAAAAGGGACTTTATTCCATAATTACTCTGCTTTGTGAATGGAGTAATTATTCCTGAATAAAATCACTTTTATGCTAAAATAGCGTGTCCACACAGGGAGCTATTCAGGAACAACTATTACAGAACAGTTATTTCAGAATAGCTATGCTGATCAATTTCCCTGGGCAGACAAGCACTAACACTCTATTGCAGATAATCTCTGCCTTCCAAAAAGGATTGGTTTCTTTCTTTTTTTCAATGGAGTCAGAAGTTTCTGCCAGGTAATTATAGCGCTGTTGCCTTATTTAAAAGTACATTTTTGTTTTTCAAAATTTAGTTTAATCAGGGAAAAGCTCCTGAGATGCATCCACATGTCTGTTAAGTGTGTGCTAGGAGAGTAACCAGGAGAAATCAAAGCCGGCATTGATATACCACCTCAGGTAGCCAGATGAAAAAATTCAAAGAAAACCTTTTCATGCATATGGGTTTTCTTCCTTTTCCTCTTGGAACTCAGTAATATTTTTCATTGATAAATCATATGGATTATACATTAGCCTAGTTTCATCTAAAAACTTTCAAAAAGTTATTTACTTTTTGTTCTGTATGATCTCTTTTTATATAATCTTGACTCATAAAAATCCCTGCTCTCTAATAACAAGGCTGTGTCTGCATTCTTAGGAACTCAGTGTTACACAATGGACTTCCCCCCCTGCGGGGCAGGAAATCCCCTGCATGATTGAAGGCATTTTTAGGCTCCAGCACTCTATACAAAATGTTCTCAAAACACTGGGCTATTATTTTTTGTGACTGTTTCTTTTGTTCAATATATTGCAACAAGATTTTGTTAAAAGATTATTTTTTCCCCTTCAGGAAGTTATTCATACATTGGAAAGCACTTAAGTGTGTAAAAAATTATCTATAAAATTAAACTATGGGCTAATCACTTATCCAATAACTCCAGGCCTACATTAGAGTTCTTCACTTTGCTTTGACCTGATCCAAAGCCAGTGAAGTCAACAGGAATCTTTCCACTGACTTCAATGGGAGTCTTTCCATAGCCTTCAATGGACTTTTGACCAGGCCCTATGTCCTCAAAACGCAGTGGAGGAACAGATAGTAAATTCTGATTAAGTTCTGAGATACACCTAATTTCCAGAAAAAACTGCTGGTGATTTTATATTTTTTAACCATTCCTTTTTGCTTTTTTAACTTCAAAAGGTTCAGCGTTAATTCCCTGGTGCAGAAACACAAGAGCAGAGGGAACATTTCAGAGTCCAGTCTTGCATTTGTTGTGCATCTCAAGTCTATGGGAGTTTATGATGCACAAGAAAACATACCCACCAAATAGATATTCAGCTGTTGTTTATTGGAAAACCCGTGGAAGTTCCCAGCAAACCTCTGAATTTTTCAAGTCACTGCAGCCCTTTGACCTTCTCAGACTAGCATACACCCTCGCTGATTTTGATTATGCTGGTGCATTATAGTGAGTGTTTGTTCTTTGTACACAATAAGCAGCTTGGAAAATCTTTTGGTGCTGTCTGAACTGTGGTGTGAATCAAACAGCCATCACGATCGCAAAAGGTACTCAGGAAATGCCTGTTTCCATTCTACTATTGCTGGGGAGATTACTATGCTCACTTTCATCGTGACCCTTAACAAGCCAACTCAATAGGTCATGCCAACCAGTGACAATAGGGAATACAACCATCTTCGGTCAGCACAGATTCAGAGGTGTGGAAGCTGCTCTTTGGGCCTAAAACTAGCAGGCGACCAGAAGGCTAAGGTGCCATGTTTTTAATGAGGTCCTATGATAAAGTCAAAGGGAGAGAGAAATGATGGTGCAGAACCACTACCATATATTTAAAGAGGAAATAAATACCAGGCATCGTGTCGTTAATCGACAGTGTGGATACTTCTGTACTTTGTTCCTGGCATGCTACTGGAATGGAATGAGGTTCAGATGCTGTCTAATTATTACCATATGGAATGGCGTGGTTTTGGAGTGCAGTGGTAAGGGCGTAGGGGAGGGGAAGAACCACAGATGGGCCCCATTCAACGAAGACCTCAGAGCACCCAAAGGTCTGGAGTCTGTGAATGTTTAACTACTGTGGCCTTCAGCAGGCATCTAAAATATAGAGTGTAGATATCAATGTTGTTGAACTTAGCCCTGAGCTCAATATGCCAAATAGGCCCTTCAGTGAGAGGCACACTCGAAATGACTGCATAAACAGGGCATCGATCTGAGTGTCAGAGCAGACCTTGGACAATGACCCTAGCGAAGAAGATGGTGCTGCTGTTTTAGGACGAACATTTTCATTAAATAAATGAGTGCTTAAAGTTAGGCTCCTAAATCTGTCTTTGGGCACCTAAATAAGTGGGCAGATTTTTCCAAAAGTGCTAAGCATCCAGCAGTTCTCAGTGACTTCAGTTTGTCCTCACTGTGGATCCACTTATTCCAGTGGTACTGCACCAGAATTGAAGGTGGCTCTGTGGATGACATGTCATAGAAGCACACCGTGGTATAACTATTATTATTATGTAGGAAGAGGCAAGTAGTGTACCGGTCAGTAAAGCCTGAGGCACCCTCTCCAGTACAGAGAGCACTGGCTAGATTCCACTGTCTTAAATGACGGTGTTTAAAAAGCTTGCTGAGTTGTCTTTATATGATTCTTGATGCCATTCCATTAACATCCGCTTGGTTCAGAGGCATTCTGTACTGTGGCACTGGCCAATGCCCTCCAACACCAGTCAAGTTCATCTATTAATCAGCGTGAAAATACATTTTTTGCATGGAAGCTGTCGCTATTTATTGACAAAAGAGACAGCCTAGTATTCACCGTACTGCTGACTTTTCTAAGGGAGTGATCGTAAAGGGGCAGACAGAGCACTTACTTTCCCAGTAGACTTGACGCCTTTCCAAATGCAGAAGAAACATATCACCCAGACAAAGAGAAGACACAGTGCTAGATCCCACTTGAGAACACCGACATCTTCAATCCCCGTAGACAAGCTCAGTACATTGCGCCTTAATGCATGAAAGGAAAAGAAGCAAGACAAGGATGCAACAAAGCAGTTAGTCAGGAGTTTTCTTATAAGCTCTGCAAGTTTACACACATTACTTATGCCAATGACTGGACTGGTTGCACTTCAGAATTGCAATCTTATGCATATGTACTTGCTTAACTCAGCATTACTCATATGTCTAAAGGTTTGCAGGATTAAGCCCTAGGTATGTCTGCTGTCTGTAGGATTCTTCTGACCAACATACTATACAGCATCTTGACCAAGGCTCCTTTTGGAAGCTAATGATCATATAAGTATGTTGCAATTGTTGAAGTTATTTACTATAATTGTTCTTCATGGAGACAGAAGCCAGACCTCTACTGCAGTGGTTCTCAAAGCCAGTCCACGCTGGGTCCACAGGTTTGGCCAATCGCGGCTCCTACTGGCCGCGGTTCACCGTTCCAGGCCAATGGGGGCTGCGGGAAGCGGCACGGGCCGAGGGATGTGCTGGCCGCCGCTTCCCACAGCCCCCATTGGCCTGGAGCAGTGAACCGCGGCCAGTGGGAGCTACAATCGGCCAAACCTGTGGACGCAGCAGGTAAACAAACCAGCCCGGTCCGCCAGGGGCTTTCCCTGAACAAGCGGCGGACCGGCTTTGAGAACCACTGCTCTGCCGGCATCTTTATCAAAACAGCCTTGAAGCCAGTGTACTTGTATGTCAATATCACCCATAATGTCTGACAGACTTATTCAAAAAGGCCACAATACATCGGTGTTTTCTTTTCAGTCTGTTAGGGTGACTATCATTACAGAGATCAGAGACAACAGTGAGACAAGTTAACACATTAGGGAGTTCGGTTTGCAATGCAGAGCCTGGATTTGTTACAATTTCTGTTACTCTTTCCATTTATCTTGGCTCAGATGCATGCAAACATTACTGGTGAGTGCCAAGGGTAGTCAATGTCATCACAAGTAGGTCCTTGTTTAGGCGACCAGGGATATTTGATAAACTTTATTTAGTTATTCAACTTAGAAAATGAACACAGATTTCTACTGGGGAGGCAAAAACATGAGCATCAGAATTGCTAGGTTCATAAAAACAAGTTTTTATTAACTTCTTTCTTTTGTCAATTTCCATGGGTAAGAACAAATATCGAAATAAAACTTCTTCCTTTCCTTTCTCTGGCAATGTACACACTCCAAATGGCACGTTCGTCACTTTCTCTAAGGTGAAGAGGCTTTACTCATTGCCTGCAATAAAGGACCAAATCCTGAAGTCCTGATTCAGTTTTTCTTACTAATTCCTTACTTAAGCAAAACTGCTGAAATCAGTGGGACATGTCCTGAACTCGTCATGCAAGACTTTCACTGTAGTCAATGAAAGTGTTGGAACTGCAGGACATTGTCCACGGACTAATTTGTTCAATAAAAGAATGCTGCTGAGTTTTGTTTTTTGCCCAACAATGAAAGTCAGCAGCCAACCTTTAGCCACTATCAGGAGTGCAAGGGGCACACCAGGTCAGTGTGTCTGCACATGCAGATGAGGTACACAAGTTTAGTGTAAACAGATTTTTGTCAGGATAAAAACATTTACCAAACCCTGCAAGATCATAACAATCTGGTGCTCTAAGCTTCACCCCCATCCGCACCCCCTCTCCCACTACCCCATCAAGCTTTTTTGTTCCCAATGGAAAAAACAATAACAATAAATAAAACCAGTGACCTAAAAGTGCTATACATTTTTTATAATAAAAAGAAACGGGCCAGTTTAGAAGGCCCCAAATGGTTGTCTTTTTTAAATATTAGCTTGCAAAATTGTTACGATAATTTGAGCATGTGTGTGTGTGTTCTCAGAACTAAATGCTTTACATTTTTTAAACATTTTTTTGAGTGTATTTGGTGCTGTGGAAAAAGACTCATGGAACTCAATAGAACAGCTGGTCCTCAAACAGTGTAGCTACTCAGTAATAATAGCAACCCTGTGATAACAAACAATTATATAATTCTGCAGTCCTTGCTCATATGGAGTCACTCATATGGAGTCATATGGAGTTACTCACTGGAGTCAGCAGCAGCAGGATCCGGCCCGGTGTGTGTATGTGGAAGAAGAAAATGAAGCCTAACTTTCTAAGCTGAAAGGCAATTTGGAATAACATGCTAATAAGCAGCCAGCATGACTTGGGGCAAGAAAACACTGAATAGCCTTTTTCCTTTTGGAAACTGGAGATCTCTGAATGTATGTGGCTAAGACTGTATGTGGCATGTTCCATGAACCACTCTTTGTTTTTCTCTTATAGATTCAAAAGCAGATGGCCTCCTTACCTAGAATGTGACCCAGGATTCTGGGCTCACATTCTATGGAAGAGAACAGACTCTGCTAGGAGCCAGGTAGATGTTTCTTTTATATAGGACTAGTCAAGTGCACTGTTTGATGTGCTCCCTTGCTGTCTTCAGCCACTCTACCCTGCAAAGGTAGAATACCATGGAGCCAATTCAGCACACACTACTACAGTGTTTGCATTAGGTTTTGTCAGGCAACCAAAACCAACATATTTCTGTAGCAGAAGCACTTCAGTCTGCATCTGTAACACCTTTATAATTTCATTCCTAGGTGGAGTAAGAAATGTATTGCACAACAGCTTTGATGATATGAACAAACTTCCATTAGCAAGCCTGCATATCAAACATAGATTCTTGGGCTTTTTTTTCACAGAGGCAGTATGGACTAATAACACAAACAATGTAAAAACAGGAGTTGTAACTGGTTCCAGAATGTGCACAAAAATAGAATGAGCGGAGTCAGGCAATCCTTGAAGGGTGTCTCATGTCAATTAATCACATGAATGCCATCAGGACATTTCATACCAAGAGAGGGGAAGTGCTTTTTAACACAGAACGAGCAATAACAACTAGTACTATAATCAGGTGTATAAGGAACTCACTAAAGGGAATGCTATGAAAGAAGCAATTTCATAAATCTTATTTGCCTCCAAGGGCACATAAGACTAAGTCGGATTTTGTTTAGTTTTGTTTTCCTTTCCTCGGGGTTACATGCCAGGAACATGTGACAGGCTTTCTTGGATTTGGATGAACAAGGTCTGCTGATTACCAGCCATTTATAAACATTTGGTCAGCATCAGACAATCAGAGCTCTTGTTTAATGGGAGCTGTCCCATAATTCTCACCCCTTTTGCGTTACTGCACTTGTAAGACTTTAAAATTCAGAACTTTAAAAGAAAATCTGAAGAAATAAGACCTAAAGCACATGATAGCGAGATGTAAGTCTCCTGAGATAAAGCCAGATTTGCTTAACCCCTTTTACTGCTGCTCAAGTAAGCATGTGATTTGCACAGAATGTTAATTCAGATTAACTAAAATGTCAGGCTCCACAGTATGTCCAGCAGGATAGGGAAGGGGCACGTCATTCAGCACGAAGAGGCTAATGTATCAGTGGGGCCAATTATGTCAGTGTGGTGTCAGTTTTACTATGCACTAGTGATGAAGATAACCACATCCGTTTCCTAGCTTGAAAAGGGCATTTAGTTTCAGAAACAAAAAATTAAATATTAACTGTACCACAAAACAGTGTGGATTCCTTCAATCACAGGATAATAGCCTCTTCTCCAACCATTGTGGGCTTTTTGTATGACTGTTAATGCTTGAGCACTGAGTGGCAAATATAAATATCTCGTGGGCGACAAGTTTCCTAGCTGACTGGCTTCTAAGGAAAAGGGCTTTATTTTCAGAATCACATATTGCATGTACAACTAGCATTTGCACACACTTTGGGGCCACAAGCAGGGCCACCCAGAGGATTCAGGGGAGCTGGGGCAAAGCGGGGGAGCTGCAGCACTTGTACTCACCCAGCAGCGGTCCGGGTCTTCAGCAGCATTTTGACAGCGGAGGGCCCATCAGTGCTGCCAAAGAGGTGGAGCGACTGAAGGGCTCCCTGCCGCCAAAATGACCTGAAGACCTGGACTGCTGCTGGGCCAGGGCTCGTGGGACCCCTGCGGGGCCCGGGGCAAATTGCCCCACTTGCTCCCTCCTTGGGCAGCCCTGGCCACAAGGATGCTAGACTCTGCATGTGCAAAATACGTGTGTTAAGGCTCAAAAAAGTGTGTATATGGGGGGGCATGGTAGCGCACAAGAAGCAATGTTGAAGTCCCAATAAAACTCAGGCCTGAAGAGTCCACCAAGACCAGTAAGATTGACAACGCAAATTATTGTTAACTGGCCCCAGGTTATGTTATTGTGTTTCTTGAAAGAAGTCTGTGTCTTCCCTCCTTCATTCAGACAAGACTAGGTCATTCTTACAGCTGTGGGACGGCAGGGTCTCATTGATGAGATATTTAAGACTGAGGCAATAACACAAGCTTTTAAAAATAAAAATGATAAGGGCCAATGATCTTATTCCCATGGATGAGTGAAGTTTGGCAGGTAGACTCACAAGATGATGTTCCTCTACCTTCCAGGGTAAAACTCCTCCTGGACACTGGGCTCCTCCTAGCCTATTCAGATAGCTGACTAACAGTGGTAGCATGGCCTCTCGCGGCAGAATATCTGGCGGCAGCTATATTTTTACCTGAGAAACCTGGCTGGTTTGTACCATTGCCTTTTATCAAAGACTTTAGGGAGCTGGGGGCGAATGGAGATTAAAAATAATGTACTGTATAAAGTCTGGCCTGGCCTTAGATATGGTATATTGAAAGGTGCCCATTAACACTTTAACTCTTTAATATGCATTCTTGTATAGAAAGGAATCGAGGTCCTTCTTTTTTTTTTTTTTACTTCTCCTGTAAGGGTTGTCAGTTCTAAACACGGCTTGTTTCGTGATGGTATGGTTTAACGCAAGAGGGAATAATGGTCGACGAGGGCAGTGCACGCACACCAACAGTATCCTGGAGCCAAACTCCTCCCTGGCATAACTCCATTGAAGCCAGAGATGTATCTGGCCTATGATGTTTAACATGGCTGTTTGAGCGTAGAAGTTAATGAGGCTGCCAGGTGCAGAAAGAATTGCCCATAAGGGTATGTCTGCACTTGGAGCTGGGGGTGTGATTCCCAGCTCAAGGAAATGTACTCACCACTAGCTCTCGTCCAGCTAGCGAACTACAACAGAAGGAATCTGCAGCAGTATGGATGGTAGGACGGGTTAGCTGCACTGAATACGTACCCATCCAAGGCCATAGGCATGTACTCGGGGCAGCTAGCCCATCCTCTCGTCTGTGCTGTCATAGCTCAATGAGAGCTAGTACAAGTAGGTCTGCTTGAGCTGAGAACCACACCTCCAGCTCCAAGTATATCCTATGGGTTCTAATCATTGACTTCTCGTAAGTCGTCCTTGTTCCGCATGTGCAGAAAAGTATAATTAGGTTCAAAAAAGAATGAGACAGGTGCAAGGAGGATAGGTCCATCAGTGGCTACTAGCCAAGATGGTCAGGGCTGCAACCTCACGCTCTGGGTGTCCCTAAACTTCTGACTGTCAAAAGCTGGAACTGGACAACAGGAGATGGATCACTTGATGATTGCCCTGTTCTGTTCATTCCCTCTGAAGCATCTGGCACTGGCCACTGTCAGAAGACAGGATACTGAGCTGGATAGCCTTTGGGCTGACTCATATGGCTATTCTTATGTAAAAATGAGACAGCATAAGCTTAACAGAGCTGAGGAAGATAGAGGTAAGGAGAAGGCAGTGCACAAGATACAGGGAGTCCTTCTTCATGCTTAGATGTTTGCAAGACCTCTTTAGTCTGATTTGTTATCCACATTAGAAGATTGCATTTTGTCCTGTTCCAGTTGGTCTTTGACTTCCTGACGTGGAATATCTGTCTAGCACAGGGGTCGGCAACCTTTCAGAAGTGGTGTGCCAAGTCTTCATTTATTCACTTTAATTTAAGGTTTCACATGCCGGTAATACATTTTAATGTTTTTTAGAAGGTCTCTCTCTCTAAGTCTATATATTATATAACTAAATTAGTGTTGTATTGTAAAATAAACAAGGTTTTCAAAATGTTTAAGAAGCTTAATTTAAAATTAAATTAAAATGTTGATCTTATGCCGACGGCCCACTCAGCCCACTGCTGGTCTGGGGTTCTGTTCACCTAGGCCGGCAGCGGACTGAGTGGGGCCTGCGCCCGGGACCCTGGCAGGCAAGGAGCCGGCAGCCAGAACCCCAGACCCAGGCTGTGTGGGAACGGCGACAGGGACCCCAGATCGGCAGTGGGCTGAGCAGCTCAGCCCGCTGCCGCTCAGGGGTTCCATCCGCCAGCTCCTGCCAGCCAGGATCCTGGCTGCCAGAGCCATTCAGCCTGCTGCTGGTCTTGGGTCCTGGCCCTGCCCACATACAGTGGGTACCTACCTTCTCCCTGGTTCTGGCCCATTCTCTTCCTCTCTGCACTGACCTGAGGGTGGGAGTGCACCGAGCACAGGGCTGGGGGTGAAGGAGCAGGCTGGGGGTTGGGGTGTAGGGTCTGGCCAGGAGCTAGAATGAGGGAGGGGGCTCAAGGTTGGGGCAGGAGGTTTGGGTGTGAAGTGCTTACCGGGGCAGCTCCCATTTGGTGTGAGGGGTGCATGTGGGAATGTGAGTTTGGGGGTGGGGGGTGCAGGAGCTCCCGTTTGGTGCTCAGGGTGGGGGTGGGGATGTGCGGGGTGCACGAGTCAGGATGCGGGGGATGCATAGGGTGTAGGGGGGACTGGGTATGTGGGGGGGTTTAAGGGTCAGGAAACAGGGCTGGGGGCATGTGAGGGTGGTGCAGGTGTTAGGGCATGGAGCGTGGGGGGCCTGGGTTTGTGTGGGATGTCAGAGTCAGGGCTGGGGTCTGGAGTGTGGATGTGAAGGAGTCAAGCAGAGGGCTGGGTGTGTGTGAGGGGGATACAGGGCTTAGGGGAGGGGCCTGGAGGGTGTGCGGGGCTACAGGGCTCAGGGCAGAGGGCTGGGTGTGGGCTGGGGTCGTGGGGTGCTCACAACAGGGGGCTGGAGGGGATATGCCCTGATTCCACCACTCCCTTCTCCAAGGCCCTGCCCCTGCTTCTTCTCTGCCTCTGCCAGGAGCAGAGAGCACACTGACTCTGCTCCTCCCCCACCCCATCCCTCACAAGGGCCATCAGCTGATCAGCATGCAGGGAGGGAGGGACAGAGAGGAGGAGGAGGGGCAGGAACCCAGCACACTGTGGGAAGAGGCAGGGGAGCCGGCAGGACCAAACTTCTTCCCCCTACCTCCGCGGCAGGAGTGGGGGGGTGGAGAAGAATGGGCCAGGCCGTGCAGGATTTTTAACGGCATGCTGCTGCATGCTGCACTCGTGCTATAGGTTGCCGACCCCCGGTCTAGCAAATCATTTCAACTCCCCATATCTTTAGAGGGACCAGTCCACCACCCAGGAAATCAGAACTGGGAAAGTAACTGCCATGTAGCGCAGAAACTCAGTGCTAATGACACACTGAAAAAATTGGTAATACAAGATGCACTCTGTCAGTTACACCAATCACCTGATGGTCCAAGACCTACTCTACATTACTGGCTCATCTGCAGCTCTTGGGTTACAAGTTTCAGCACAGTTCTAGGATTCTTTTTCCAAATGTAACACCTGCCAAATATTTGCAGCGTGGATGTCATTTCTGGTGTGGCAACTAGCTTACGTTTATTTATAAAATACAGAAGGGCATTCAAGTTGATTCAAGGAGTGAAACTGGAATTTAAGTGGCCTGAAGAAGTCAACCTGGGATCGAAGCAAATGCTACACTTAATAATAAACCACCAGGGCAAGCCAAGCAGGTAAATAATCTCTGAATCTGTTCATTGGGGTCTTATATCACACAGATCTTCTTTGTATTCCCTTTTATTCTGCAAATTTTTGATGCCTGTGCAAATACAGTGTTTGCAGAGGTGCCGCTCCATTCAGAAATCAGATTGTGCAAAACAGAATTTATAATGTGAAACGCAGAAGAAACTGTGACAAGAAGTTTAAGCCTGATAAACTCCAGGCTTCTGGCAAAAGCAAGATCTTCTTCTAGGTTACACAGTAGGCTGGTACAAGACAAATGATCACAGAAAAGTACAGTAACGGGCAGTGTTGAATATGTCTGCCAGTTTTCTTTGCCATGTTATTGGCTGGCATCTTCGCCAGGTTAGTAAGTGATTTGTTATACATTTAGAAAATGTATTAACAAGGAAGGGAGGGAGAAAGGCAACAACAGCTGTGCTCACAAAACCATAATTAATGGTCTGTCGTTGTTTCCATTGTAAACTCCTATTCTCAAGGTACTTGTAAGTGAAGTGTTCCAAACTGATGTCTGATGTAGAGAATCACACCCCAGAGATGAATGGGTATTTTTCAAATAAAAAACAAAACCAAAATCCTTTCAAACCAAGACAGGTTTGGGGAGACTTGCTGTACTCTATTGGGTGAACCTATGCATTTATATACACTACATATGAATATCTTTTGGCCCAGATACACAGTGGTATTTAGGCATCTAAATTAGGTGCCTAAATACCCTTGCAGATCTGGGCCTTTGTGCCTCCTCTCACATTCCTACACCCTTTAATGAAAAATAAGAGGTTTAATGTAATATTTAGAAGTTCACTTCTCTCCAGAAGCAAAGAAAAATCACAATTAAATGTACCAAGTATCAGAGGGGTAGCCATGTTAGTCTGTATCCACAAAAACAACGAGGAGTCCAGTGGCACCTTAAAGACTAACAGATTTATTAGGGCATAAGTTTTCGTGGGAAAAAAAGCCCGCTTCTTCAGACTCCTCATTGTTTTTACAATTTAGGGTGCATCTATACTACCCACTAGATTAGTGAGTAGTGATCAATCTATCGGGGATTATCGCATCTAGTGTAGACGCGATACATCAATCCCCAGTCGCTCTGCCATTGACTCCTGTACTCCACCACGGTGAGAGGAGGAAGCGACGTCAATGGGGGAGCAGTGGCAGTCGACCCCGCGCCGTGAGGATGCGAGGTAAGTCGACCTAAGATACGTCAACTTCAGCTATGCCGAAGTTGTGGATCTTAGGTCGATCCCTCCCCCAGTGTAAACCAGGCCTAAATGTATGATTGAAAACCCAGGCTATTCATTATCCATTAACTCTGATCATTGTCCTTTTTTTCACAAGGATCTGAGAAGACTGAGCTATCTTCTATGCCACAGGTCAAATACAATGGATTTAGTGAAATCCATGGCATTGCAGCCCTTACAGTAGGTCTGAATTTACCCTCATGTGTGCAGCAATACCCAAGTACCACAAGAATTAAGACAATACTGTTAGCACAAGTTTGCACTTTCACTTGCTTTTGTGGGTTCAAATAAGATCCTTAATGTTACTTTAAAAGTAGTTTCTGAGGCTGGATTTTTGTTTTGAGGCTGGGTCTTTGCAACTATACCACCTTAGGCTAAGATCTCAGAAGCTAGAACAGTTGGGTCTTGTTAGTACCTGGATGGGATAACACAAAGGACTGACCAGGATCAGTGCTGCACATTGCATTTGGCATTAAGAAGGTAGGGTGACCAGATAACAAGTGTGAAAAATGGGGACAGGGGTTGGGGAGTAATAGGTACCTATATAAGAAAAAGCCCCTAATACTGGGACTGTCCCTATAAAATCGGGACATCTGGTCACCCTATAAGAAGGTGACACTATGGCCTTATCTATGCTTGGGTATAACCCTGATTCAGCACCCTGGCTTGCTGTTGTCTACACTTTGGGGTCAGCATCAGTGCACCCTCTCTAATTGCTGGCCATCAATTATTCAGTCAGGTTATAGGCAAGGCCTCCAACCTAGATCTATTCATTTTCCCATATTCAAAATTCCCCATGGAGTTTCAATAGAAGGAGGTATTTGCATTTATGATTTCTGTCCTTTAAATAAAGTGCTCTAAAAGATAATAATGCAAGTCCTTACTCCCAAAACTCTGTGACGGGCGAAGTGAAGTTCGTAATGTTCAGTGACAACCAGAGTGTTTTGTTCTTCCTGAGAGTGTCTTCCACGCAAGTAGGTGTGTTCCACTTCTGACCACAAAGTGACCAAGGTAGGATGCTCTGAAATGACTGGAACAGATAGTACACCCCCCAAGCCAGGATGACGATGTAGTACACATTCAGAAGGGACACAATCACTATGGAAGCATAACCGATTCCTAATACAAAATAAATAAATAAAGCACATAAATAATGGTCACTTATTGTTCCAACACTATGAAATCTCAGATATTTAAAGTTAATTTTTAATACTCTGTGGATTTAAATCCTGGTGTAGGATATATCACTATTGGAAACTGAATCCCATTAAACAACACATGCAACTAAAGCATAATCAAGCTATTGTCACTGATTCTCACTAGCACCAGTGTTTGCAGCGGTGTTAATAAGATCTTTGGGCAGAAGGTTCAGTGGATGTGCAAAATAAGACGAGTATTTAAAAATTCCAAAGCGAGTGAAGTGAAAGCCATAGTCGAGGCACCCATTTCTCTTTTGCAAAGAAAGTCTGCTATTTGTGCTCGTTATTACTAATGAGATCAATGTTTAACTCTGCTATCAATACTTGACAATAAAAAATGTCCCTTGTTTGTTTTTAAACACAGGGTCATGGGCAGATAAGGCCACGTCCTCCACAACTTAAAATGGCAATCAAGGAGGTGATGGAATGCAGCTCTGGCAGAATTAAATTCCAAAACTATTCTGTGGGTCTGACTCCTCTCACACCACCGTAATCTCATTGGCATTAGTTCTGATTTATACCTCTGTGTCAGAGGAGAACCAGTCTCTTTGTTAAAAGTAAGAAACAAAAGGCCTGTATACAGATCCTTCTTCTGATACCTTTTGACCACTAGTATTTAGAATCTTAAAGGGCTTTCTGAAACTAATGTTCCATTTAGGAATGGGAGCGAGAAAAACTGTTTTCTCAACAAAGATTTACAATAGTTTGTAAAATGAATGAATTACATTAAATAAATAGGTTTATATGAAAGGTGTTTACTGATATACTGTGTCAACACCTGGCAGATCTGCCTTATACTGCACAGCCTTAAACCGTATTGCAATGTGATTCTCCACAGCCAAGAATTTTGTGCTGAGTGCAACCCCCTCTCCCCGCCCACATAGAGTGTACTAGCTATTCTACAGTTCAGTCAGAACATTCACTTAGCCATATTATTAGAACCATAAATTTCCTTTTCCAGGGATACCAAGGTGATTTTTAGTTAAACCAAGAGCATTCCCTTCTCCCCCCATCCCATGGCCTAGTGAGAGGGGAGGGAGAAAAGAAAGGGGTGTAAATCAGGATAATTCCACTGACTTCAGCATAACAGCTGAGAATTTGGCCCATTGGATACGATCTTACTTACTTGGGTAGTTCCATTCATTTCAAGGAGTAAGATACTGCTTAGGATCAGTAAGGGTGGCAGAATCAAGGCCTAAGTCAATTTAAGGTGCCCATTCCCACTTAAATTTTGAAAAGGAAAGTAGTGCATCTCTAGCTAGCCAGTGTAATCACTCATAATTAATGGGGGTTAATTCTAACAAATCAGTTCATTTCCCGGTGTCTCTCTGAAGCCAGTCAATGTGTGGGATGCAGTTACGGGTTCTAAAGGATGTTGGTAACCTGCTTTTAATTTTATATTCCCATTAAATTTCAGAGTGGCATTAGCACAATTCTTGTGAACGGCAAGTGTTTCTTCATTTGTTGGCAAATGTCCTTTAATAATAACATGGAGCAATCAGAGCTGTTTTTCACAGTCTGATCTAATTATTGCAAAAGCTCTATGCTAGAATCTTTCCACAGAAAGCCATTCACATTCCCGCTGTGCATGTAATATAACTGTGATGCCAATGGCAAGGTTTTGCATAGCAAAAAGGGTTTGGTTTCCAGTCCAGGGTAATATTTGGAAAGGTACTTTCGCAAAAGGATATGAGAGTATGGAAAAGATTCTGATCCCCTAGTATTTCAAGGGAACACTACCTTCTCCAACTCTCAGCAACACAATGTGAAATGCCCTCTCTCTTTCTCACAGATTGCACAGCCTCTTACTGTGGGCCTATTTAGAGCACAACATGCAATTTCTTTCTTATTTATTGGCACTTCTGTCAGTTAACAAGATGACAGCAACAAAAATTAATACTGTGATTTCTCCTTTATACTCTCAGACTTCTACCTTTCCAGGAACCAATATCCTATAGTCAGCTATTACCACAAATAGCAGCTCTGATGGACATGAAGGGAATATACTTGCCCCCTGTTTTTTAAGCAATAAACCACAACGAAGGTGCACCTTAGAGACCTGATCCAAAGACCACTGAAATCAATGGGAGTCCCTTTCTAGGATCAGGCCCTAATATCTGAGGATTTAAGTGCAGCTTAAGTGGTATATATGCCTCATGGTGGCCCTCTGCCCAGGGGTGAACTTCCCCCATGGTGTATTCAGTGCTTCAGCAAAGCACTTAAACACATTCACAGTGCTAAACAGCTGAGTAATCCCATCCTTATGTACAAAGGCAGTTCAATTTATGCATAAACCCCACAGTAGCAATCTTTGGCAATGTTTAAGGGCTTTGATGAACTGGGGCCTTGGTGTTGAAAAAATGAGAGTTGAAGGCATTCCGCACTTTGCAGGACTGGTTGCCGAAATGGAAATTACCCATTAATAACACCTTCTGCCATTGGTGCGTCTAGCAGAGCTGTTTAAAATTTCCAAGTAACATGTCATTACGTTCATTAACTGTGTCTTGTGTCATGATATGGCAGGAAAATAACTAACCAGTGAAAATAGGGCAGATCTTTTCCCAGCATGTAATTCCTCCTTCAGAGGTATACTGTCCTAGCGCCACCTCCAGGAAAAACACAGGAAGACCTCCCCCAAACAAGAAAATGAAATAAGGTATAAGAAATGCACCTGTAGAGAAAACACAATGATGCACAATAAAGATTAAGAGAATTCAAAATGAATAATAATACACATGCTGCGGTAGACATATGTAACAGGGAAACACATTTGATACCCTTGTGTACCCATATAACAATTTTACTTTTCTGGGATTATTTCCCCTGTTCAAAGATTAAAAATAGAATGGTTAAAAACCAAAGTGAAAAGGCATTTTCATTCCTTTTTAAAGTGAACATCTATAAAGATGATGAGGATTAGATCTACTTTCATTTCATTTAAGCTAAAACAGTATTTTTATTTAAAACCCAAAAGAAATGTTCATTTCATGTCTTGCCTTTGTTGCACCACTATAAATTTGGAGTAGCACCATTAATTGGAGTTATTCTACATTTACACTGAGAATATTGATCCATATAATTAATGTATATATTTATTTTTAAGTTAAAAGTGAAGTTCAACTATAATAATAGTAAAATTCAAGGTTGTTGGGTATTTTCATAACAGAGCTTGAATATTAACTATGAAATAATAAAGTGATTTCTCCTACAGGTTGGGAAAGAGATTGTTACGGTTATTTCGATTTTAAATATGTGAGAGACACTCCGATGCTACAGTATTGGAAGGATGGATGGTTGGACGAATATATAGCTGAATGAAAAGGAATTAGAAAGAGAGAGAAAAATACTCACCTCCGCCATTTTTATAGCAGAGATACGGAAATCGCCAGACATTGCCTAAACCAATAAATCCACCAGCCACGGACAGCAGAAAATCAATCTTACTCGCCCACTTCTCCCGTTGAGGCGGCTTCCCCTCTGCCTCATCCTCAGGGCGTGTCCCAGGGCTCTTGCCAGGGGAAGGTTTGAGGATGTCCTTGTGGAAATCTTTCAAACATTGCAACTTCTCCTTTGTTGCCATGTTTCTGGTTTCTAAAGAGAAAAAATGGCATGAATGTATTAAACAGATATTATTGGAAGAACTCCAATGTACAAAACTTCTTTTACCAAACTAAGTTCCCTCAAAGGTCACCCATTACTAACGCACACGTTTCCTTTACTGACCAGGATACAAATAGGCCTCATAAAGTACACAGAAGTCTCCACCTATGCAAGACCTTGTCGGAATATGATGCAAACACTTCCTGTGCTTGATCCAACACTCAGAGGTGAAAGGAAGCCAGTACAGTATGGTACGGCGTACCAGTAAGAGCCAGTACACAGCCCACATCACTGGCAGGGCCACTGATGGGGAAGGAGGCAAAAACGGGCAGCTTCCTCCAGACCCAGCAATTTAAAAGGGCCTGGGGCTCCTGGCAGCAGCTGGAGCCTCTGGCCCTTTAAATCACCGCCAGCGCACCAGGGATCCCGGCCGCCTCTACTGCTACCAGGGGCCTCCGGCAGCAATTTAAAGGGCCTGGGGCTCCCAGCCGCCACTACTGCTACCGCGCCAGCAGCCAGAGCCCCGGGCCCTTTAAATCACCCCTGGAGCCCCAGGCGGTGCAGGCCGAGCAGTGCTGAAGGGCTGGCTGGGGGAGTCTGGCCCCAGCCCCGCCCCTTCTGCCCAAGGCCAAGCCCTTTCGGGGGTGCAGAGGTCCCCCCCCCCCCCCGTTGCTCAGGACCCTGGCTGCCCTGCGTACCAGTAAGTCTCTTAAGTTATTTTCACCCCTGCCAACACTCCACTGACTCAGACTCCCACTGACAACACTGGGCATGGGATCAGGCCAGTAAGCACTGAGAGGCTATGTACATTGGCACTGGAGCCTCACTGCTCTAAGAGGGTGACAGCTGCCAGATTTAGGAGGCGTAAAAGATGTGCAGTCCTTGTGTGCTGACTAGCTGCAGGCAGTGGGTGTATAGGGAACGCATGCTGCACCAGTAAGTGATGGTGCTAAGCCTCAGCACCCCCGACAGCAGAGATAGTTAACAGGCTGAGTGCAGGCCAAATCCAGACTGCCGGACACTTTTGAACGGACCAGAAAATCTTTTTATTGTCCTTGTTGTTATTGCGGTGTGAAAAATGTTTCTCTGGAGTCTGGACATTGACTACACCTTAACCAGAGGGGCAGAGTTTCTCAGGTTGCTGCTGCTTATTCGATGCACGCATCTCTGAATCCTCTTAACTCCTCTCAATGGGTAAGTCCAAATGAAATACATATTGCACTCTGATGTCTTCCGCTGGAGTGTACAGTACTCTCACATTTTTTAAGTAACATCCATTGCTCTTTGCCACTGCCCTAATTCTTCCTAGAATCTTGTATCATTTACAGCCTGCCATAGTCTGGCTCTGACTAAAGTATTGTGATGGTTTATCCTTAACAAGCTGGAATGGGAAGCCATTTCTCCTAATCGGACCATAGGATCTGAAAAAGCATCTTCAATGTATTCTATTTTCACAATGACACTGCTTTCACTTGGCATCAGTAAAAGCAAATAACTTTCATATTCAGTTAACTTCTTATATGCACGTATAAAATTACACATTTTCCTAGTGTGAGGGTTGGTTGGTTAGTTAATTAAAAATCCGAGGGTATGACTGACCCTGATGTAAAACCAAAAGCAAATGCAACCACAAGGGCCAGCTAATTTAATAGTGGGCAAATGATGAATTGCCATGTGAAAATAATAAACCATGACATAATTTTACATACAAGTGCCTTTTTTATCCAGGAGTTCTTAACTAAAACAGTATAGGAATAATATATATATATATATATATATATATATATATATATATATATATATATATATATATATATATATATATATATATATATATATATATTTTTTTAGGTCAAATTTCTTCTGCATGCAACTCAAATGACTTCAGCTGACTCTGGCTTGTTACGTTTACACAGTGTTATGATGCTGAAAATAAACATTTTCATCAGACCCAAACAAACCAGCAAATTTATGCCATGCCACAGCCATTCCTTGCTTGGTACATGTTATAATGTGGGCACAGTCATAAAAATCATGTTTCATATTATCCCATTTGATAGCCGTAAGCCTAGTACTTCCTCGCTGCTCTCTGATCTGTAAACAGATTTAGAAGCTTGGGTTGACATTAGCTCTACAAGAAGTTTTTAACTGGAACATGATTCTGAGATTCATGCATCCGTATGAGATATAGAGATGAAAACCTTTCCATACAACATGTATCTCTATGCCAGTCAAACCTGGGCCAGTCAAGCCCCAGTGCCTTAAACATTTGAAAGCCCAGTGTTCTTGTAAGATGGCCCTCTGAAACAACAGCTTCCTACTGCTCTGACAGCTAAAAAAACAAACCATTTGTTTTAGCACTACTTAATCACTATGGTATTCTCAGAGAAAGGTCTGTTATTATATACATACTAGTGAACCGTAGGGGAAGCTTGGGGAAGGAGAAAGATAAGATGCTGGATAATCATTAAGGCTAAGATATAATCATGGGTATTTTTAGTAAAAGTCATGGACAGGTCATGGGCAATAAACAAAAATTCACAGCCCCATGACCTATGACTTGTACCATATAACCCTGACTAAATCTTGGGTGTTCTGGGGGATTCCAGGGGTGCAGCCACTGCTCTGGAGGGGGAGCACTGGGGCTCCCACTGGTGCTATGGTGGGGGGCTCTGAGGCACCTGCTGGTCAGGGGGGGGAGCCCTCTGGTGCGCCCATTGGTGCACCCGCTGTTGTTGGTGAGAGGGGCTCCGGGGTGCCCATTGGTGCTGGATGGGCTCCGGGTCCCTGCTGGTGCTCGAACGGGAGGGGGGCCTCTGGGGCACCCCCCGCTGCTACTGGGAGGAGGGGAGGCAGCCCGGGACTACTGTTGCTGCTGCTGGCAGGGAGCGACCAGGGACCGCCGCCACTGGCGGGAGGTAGCCCCATCACCTGGGACTGCCGCTGCTGAGCAGCCCTGGGTTCAGTTGCACCTGCCAGCTGTAGAAGTCATGGAGGTCCTGGAAAGTCACAAAATCCATTACTTCCGTGACCAACTCCCAGCCTTAATCATCATTAACCATTACGGTTTGGTTTTTTGTTTGTTTGTTTGTTTGTTTGTTTTTTGGGGGGGTGTTTTTTTGGTACCTTCCACTGAAGCATCAGGAAGTGGCCACTCATAGAGACAAGATACCTGACTAAACAGATCAACGATCTGCAGTGAGATAATGCTTCTGCTCCTCTATGGAGGTCTTATTTTATTTAATTATTTAGTGAGTTTGCTAATCCAGTCTAATCTTACCAGCTGTTGTCTTATTTCAACCAAAGTGCAAGTTAATTTCATTTAGAATTTGCAAACCTAACCAATTTTTTGCATGCTGTGTTCTATAAATTCTATCTATCTATGAGATGGTTGACTGTCCTGTAGTTAGAGTTAATAGCTTACAGGCTAAGTGCTAATTGCTGTCTTTTGGGAGTCTAATTTTGTAACACATGGCACTACATTTTCTAAAGGGCATTCTTATTTGGTGTGCTCTACTTGTCCACTCATTTTGGGTGTCTCGCTTTGGAAAATTTAAGTCTTGAGTTTTATTTTCTGATCCAAAATAACTTGGAACTTGATGATGGATCTTGGCACTTCTGCAATCTTGTAGTGACAAACCCTCAGCTCTACACTAGGTTTTTAGTCTATCAGTAGGAATTTCACTGAGTGAAGAAGACAGCAGGATTTGAAACTAATTATAAGGCCTTTATAGCATTTAACCAGCTGCATAGTGAGGCACAGTACATACCTGATAGCTGTGCAACGCGCAGCTCTGGATCTTTTATTTCCCTCATTGTAACATTTTATTTTTTGCTATGAATCTATTCATCTATTGTTGGCAAGGTCTCTGCTCTATTGTCCATTAAGATACAGTGTCTGTTTATGGCTGGCAGACACGTACTGTCCATCAGTGCCACAGGAATTAACACTAAACTGCCACTTGTGACTACAATTCTAGCCTATGTCATATGTTACCTTTAGGGACTGTGGGACTTTATCCCATTAGCTGCCAACTACTGGTGGCTACACAACCACTCCCAGTTACAGGAAGTGCCTACGGAGTCTCTAAGGGAGGAGCAGGGGCCATTCTGTTTGGCAAGGAAAAGTCAAGAAAGCTGAGTTTGTTTAGTGAAAGGCATTGTCTATATCATTAATGGGGGTGGAGTTTCATTTCCTTCAGTTATATTCCACTGGGTGAGGTTCCTAAGGGATAACAATCAAATAGCCTGATGGAGATGCAGAAACAATACTTGCTCACTGCTCAGGTCAGAACAAGAGAATGATAGATTATGTTTTACGGAATCACTTAGTGGGGCACTTTCTGAGACCCAAGTCCCTCTAATTCCCCCAAGGAAAAAACTACTTTTAAAAGCGTGGAGTCCAACATGAGTAATCCAACTGCGAGGCACATGTCTGCCTTCCAGGAGACATGTCTGCCTTCCAGAGCAGCTCCCTCTATGAAGCCTTGGCTATCTCCAGGAAGACTTGGCTTGATCCGCTAAAGTTAAGATGAATAAACAATGAACAGCAGCCAAGCCTGCAGCCAAATATGTAGAACCTCGCTGGAGAAAAGGGGAAAAAAATCCAACTTTTGCTGGGCTAATTCTGTTCTCATTTACACTGGGGTGAACTCAGTTAACTCCACTGAAGCTAATGTAATTAATCTGGATTTATGCTGGTATAATGTAGGAGAATATAATACAGTAGCTAAATGTGGCCCTTTGCATTTTTCTCTCTTTGGCTCTCAGCATAATCATTACCTGCTCCACACACTCTATATAATTGGCATATTAGCTCCTTTTTTTTCTCTGCAGCACAACTTCAGTCTCCACATACATCAGCCCCACTCCCACCTGTCAGGCAGGTGCATGAAATGTCTTACTCAGAATATCTCACTGTCTGATTAACACAGACTCAGTTGCTGCTCTCCCACCACCAGTTAGCTATTGGACCTCAGCGGAGAACTCCAGAAGAGATCGGCCTTAGGCAGAGAATGCCCACAGCTAATGCCAGGCAGCTCCACACAGTACATCATCTCTGGTATAGTTACGTAACTGCTACCTCTGTCATTAGAATAATGATTCACTCTCCCACTTCTCATAAAGGAAAACAATACAAAATTGCAGGGTTCTCAACCTTTCTCTTTCTGAGGCCCCGCCAACATGCTATAAAAACTCCGTGGCCCACCTGTGCCACAACAACTGGTTTTCTGCATATAAAAGCCAGGGCCAGCATTAGGGGGTAGCAAGCAGGGCAATTGCCAGGGGCACCACGCTACAGCAGGCCCTGCAAATCTTAGTTGCTCAGGCTTCGGTGTCAGCCCCGGGTGGCAGGGCTCGGGGCACCTGGCTTCAGGCCCATGCGGCGGGACTTCTCCTGGCCTGGCCACAGCAAGTCTAATGCCAGCCCTGCTTGGCAGACCCTCCTGAAACCATCTCGCAGCCTTACAGTGTCCCCAGAGTCCTGGCTGAGAACCACTGCAATACAGCACCTTTCAATAGGAGTCAACGTCAAATTCATCCCTGGTTTATCTCCACTGAAGTCAAGTTATCTTTAAGGGCCAAATCAGCAAAAGCATGAGCACCCAGTTCAGGTGTGCAAATATACTGATGCATTTGTGCAAATCAAGGCTTGCCTGTGCACATGGGTTTTTTTGCACAAGTGTCTGTGCATGCCACAATACACACACAGTTTTGCATGTGTGCCTTTGAAGATTATAAACAAACATGTACCCCTTTGGTTCTGATCTCTGGAGTTTTATTTAAGTTCCTTCAAAATCCTAAGAAACCTAGTTAGGAAAGAACGTTAAAAGGGCCAGAAATACTCTGTAAAAACTCACTTTAAGCAGAAGTTATGATACATACAGGTAGTTTAGTAGCTTCCGGAGTGTAGGTGATTGATAGATTATAGCCATCTTGAAAACTACCTCACAAGCGGCACACTGGTTAAGTCGTCTCTTAGCAGAATCAGAGAAAGGCGACATTGCAAAGGAGCAATATATGGCATATGTGCAAAACTGGTTACCAGGATGATTTCAGTTCTGATCCTGGCACTGGCAATAACTTACTCTGCTGCCTTGGCCAAGTCATTTATTTTCCATTCCTATATGTTAAAATCTGAGAAGGCTACTTCTTTTCCTCACCAGGATATGAGAAGGATTAGATCAATGGTCCCCAACACAGTGCCCGCGGGTGCCATGGCGCCCACGGGGGCATCTTAATGCGACCGCTTCCTGGCCTCCAGGACAGCACCCGCCGAAATGCCGCCTAATTTCAGTGGCATTTCGGCAGGGACGCCTCTCGATGATGCCACTTGCCGTCGACAAGTGACGTCATCGAGACGAGTCGCTCCCGAATTTCGGCAGCGACGCCTCTCGATGAGGTCACTTGTCGACGGCAAGTGGCGTCATCGAGAGGCGTCGCCGCCAAAATTCGGCAGCATTTCGGCGGGTGCTCCATCGCGACAGTGGTCCTTCGTCTGGCATCTGCCAGACGAAAAGGTTGGGGACCACTGGATTAGATCATTAGTACACCTCTACCTCGATATAACGTGATCGGATATAATGTGGTAAAGCAACGCTCCCGGAGGGGGCGCTGCAAACTCCGGTGGATCAAAGCAAGTTCAATATAACGCGGGTTCACCTATAACGTGGTAAGATTTTTTGGCTCCTGAGGACAGCGTTATATCGGGGTAGAGGCGTATTTGTGAAGTGCTCTGTAAATACTAAGTATTGTTATTGGGCAAAGTCTGAAGACTTTACTCAGTTTTTACTCATGGAAACCTTCTGCTGAAATCAACTTAAGTTTTGTCCAATATAGGACTGAATACAAATCGAATAGGAGTGAGATCTGACTCTGCCAGTTTCCTATTTGAATATGGACTGAGAAATTGCTTTGGGCCCCTTGTTTGGGCTTCTCTACAGCCTGCTACTCCCCACCCCCACGTGAAGTCAGAAGAGAAGTTGATCTACACTCAAAGCTCCCATGGACTTTAATGGGAACTGTGCCTGAAGAATGACCGCAGAGTCTGTCCCATGATTTTTACTGAGGGTTGGAATATTCTCTGCAGGCTGATGTTCAGGAGCTGATTTTGTTGCTGTTTTGGAGACTTCCCTAATGGTAACTTCCTTCAGGTTGTGTTTTCTGTGTTTGTTAATTTTCCTTCTTACCAGACTTACCTGTTTAAAGCCTTCTGTTTATCACGTTACAATTAATTTTATACTCCTACTTAACCAGAGTGCCCTTTGCCGGTTTAGGCTTTATCAGAGCTCCTATTTGATATCTGTACATTTGTGAAACAAGTAAAATTTCCATCTCCATTTCATATTTTCACAAAATCAGCCATCCCTAGACTGTAAGCGTGCTGGCGCCACCTTTAATTTTCATATTATTATATATATGAGTATTTCAATATTAATAGCATTGTGATTCCCAGCTCATACCAGTTCACCACTCCTGCTGTACCTGAGGAAAACGGGGAAAAACTCTGATTTCAATAAGAGCAGCATCTGGCCCCAAATAAAATCTTTATTACATTTGGCTCATTTCCTAGGAGCTCAGAACTCTAAACCATGCAACTTTGCAGTCTGTCACTTTCCTGCCTTAGAATATCAGAGTGGTTAGCCTACTCAATAAATGAGTAAAACATGTAACTCCAGATAAAAGTTCTGGCTTTTTTACAGGTTTTTCTTCTGTCAGGGGGGAAATACTGATCCACATCTTTACCTGGCTACCCTTGTGGTCTGTACCAATACCCACAGAATGCCTGACTCCATTAATGCCTGACTCCAGAATGTCCTTAACTCCTACCCCAATTCTTTTTCTTCATCAGAAAAAACACCCCTTATATTCTCTGGAAAATAACAACCCTCCATTTAACTCATTGCCTCTCTAATACTTTAAAGATTCTCTATAAACTTTCCTTATAATCTCCCTCACTTTCTCCTCTTTGTCATTTATGTCCTTTTTCAATCTTCCTTTCTTAATTTCTTTTCTCTCTCTCTGTGTATGTCTATTTATTCATCTATCCATCCTCCCTTTCTTTCCTTTCTTCTCCCTCATTCTACTCCCTCCCATTTCAAAATCATCTCTCGTCCTGCTTCTCTTTTTGCCTGTTTCTTTCACTGTTATACTCCTTTTCTCTTCCTTCGAAGGCTGACATCTGGAAAAGTTGCTACAGAAAATTCCGGAAGTAACAGATATTCCTTTATTTAGCTGGGGTATGTTACAAAAGGAAAGCCCTGGGCTTGTTGCAATTTCTTTTTAATCAATTGTATCCTGGACAAAAGGTATCTATTTTTTTCCAGCTGTCTTTTCTATGAGGCGCTTGTGTTCATACTCGTCAAGTGCTGTAAATGGGCACTGTGTCTCAGCTCAGAGCTATTATGAAACACTAGCTGGAACAGAAAACCTGCAATCATATAATCCTCTGAATTTTTATTCTGTTATACTTCTTTATTGAACCAATACATCGATCACCACTAAACCCAGAAGATTACAGTAGCTGACTAGGGGAAAATAAAAAACCCACTGCCCTTTGTACTTTGGATTTGGCCTCTCTAATTGGAGGATAAAGGTGGGGACGGAGACTTAAAACTACTCTGTGCTTACAAAGAGAATACAATGGGTTGTATTTTAATGCAGTGTTGTTCTGCTCACAACAGATCATGAAGCCTAAAGAAACAAAACACTCCACAGTGAGAGGTCACCTTTTCCATATGGGACTTGGGGAAAGGGAGGAAGGTATTTTGATCCTGACTGAGGGGAGTGACAGCTCTGTAGCGTTTCCCATGTGAGCAGAAGAGGGGAAAGCCAGAAACCAATCCAGCTCCTATTGAAGTCAGTGCAAAACTCATTTATTTTAGTGGGAGAGGAATTAGGCCCCCCAGACCCTACGGCTGAACAAAAAAAGGTCCATGTGAAACTACTGCAAGGATGGAGAGGCAGTCTTGCACCAAGAGGCCTGTTCAGTACAGGCGATGGGGAGCAACTGGATACGACATACAGCCTGCATGCACTTTCTGTTCTGTATGCTGTAGCTTTTGATTCAACCACTATGAATCTAACAGCCTCCCAGGAATTATCACAGATACACCTTTGTCTTTACCAGACTTGGTTAATGTTAGCAGGTGACCCCAACACACTCCCAGTCCTGAACTTCCCCAGACCCATGTGCTCGGATTCGTCCAGCCCTCTCCTGCAACATTCTGAGGAATAATAAGATCCATTATCTCCTTTAAGGAAACAAACCCGACTAATTTGCAACATTAACTGGAGTTGACATTCACTTTAGCACAAATACAGCATGGCTGGTTTAGATTAATAGTAAAACAAGTTGGTTAACAAAGACAGGATTTTAAGTGAGCTCAATAATAAGAAAGGAAGTTAGAAATGGTTACAAGCAAATAAAAGTGAAAACATGCATCTAAAAGTCTAACACTTAATCTAGCAAGTTTTAGTTCAAAGCTTTGTTCAAGATGCCCTTTCTCACCCCCAATCTTCCAGCAAGACGGTTATTGGCCCTCTCCTCGGTCACGATGTCTTCCAGAGGCCCAAAGGTGCTGGTGCCTTTGTCTTCTTAGGTGAAAGAACTAACTTGGGGTTCTCTGTGCCTTTCTTTTATAGTCCAGTGACTCTTCGAAGTGGATTCTTCCAAAGGACACCACTCAAAGTAAAGTTCATGAAAGCTGTGAGGAAGACGACAGAGTCTGGTGGTGAAGGAAGCGCCATGCTCTTTTGTCCCCCACTTATGTTTGCTGAAATACAAATTCTTCTGTTTCCTGACATCTCCTCCCTCTGCTGCCTTGTTGGTCCTGTTTACTACTTATATGTAAACACACATCCTTTGTTTAGGACCGAGCTGTTTAACAACTATTACCTCAGCAGGGCAGTCTGGTTTTGAACCTGTGCTAATAACATCACACAGGGGAGAATTCATAACTTTACGTATAATGTTGCTACCTATATTTCACCATGATATTATTGACCAGCGACTTACTAGTTTTCAAATGATACCTCACAAGGCACATTTTGTACAAGGGTTATTACAGTAGTGCAGACGGTGTGAACACAGGGCTGTTTTGGGTCACACCCTGCAGATCACAGAACATTGACCTACTGGCCTTTCCCTTACCCACCTCACTCTCCCCTTCCCCAGCCAGGAGCTGTGGAGACCCTCCCAATGGTACAAATGGGGTACAGAGCATCCCTGCACAGGGTGATTGCTACTCCTCTGCATCATACAGCCACAGCCAATCTCCTCTCATGCCAACAGGCCTAAATCTCAGCCACTGTCTTCTCGTGCCAATCGGCTTGTCCCACCACACACCCAGATACAGGTAAGTGCATCAGCAGGACTTCTTGTGGTGCTTCCACCACAAGTGAAGATCCCATATAGGGGAGAGGAGTAATGCAATGGTGGTGGGTGGTTTGCAGAGGTAGGAAGAACTGATTAAAGCTATTATGCTCTTCATATATAGTACTGGTAACTGTGTAGTGGGGATGTCCAGTTAAAAATTTGTTTTTGTTCACATCAAGCCAACTACTGACCTAATTTAACATCCCCTGGGTGTGTTAGCTAAAAGCATAGCGATTATCAACAAGCTAAAGTGAGCACCATGTTCCTGCTGCTTTCCCTGCTATACTGCTCCTGATATACCAGTTTTCCAAGTTTGAAAGTACAATACATTATTCTACAGCACTACATACCACCTAAAGTCCCTAATTTTTACGAGTGGTGCCTTGACTGTCCCCACAAAATTTTTGTGTGCATGCAATATACATGGCACAATGGATACATTCCCAAATGTTGTTGGTATGGTTAAGGAGGACGCTTCAAGTCTTGTCCCTTAAAATCTCTTTTTTTCCCTTTTGACTGATTTGTTTGTACTAAATAATAATTCACCTTCCTACTAAATCTCGTAAAGTCTTTTAATTTTGGTTTGGTTTGGGTTTTTTGCTTCTAAGGGGCTGTTATATAATGAAGTTACAGTTCATTATTGTGCCTGAGCATTAACCTTTTCTATTACCTCTGATAACCATGAACAAACACTTACACAATATGGACTTTGGAGAAATTTACTTGATCATGTAATGTAACCTCTAAAAAAAAAAGAGACCTTATGAACTTGAATATTTGCAATGTTTTGGTATAGTACCTATTGCCTTTATGTATGTGATTAATAATATATTGAATCTGTCCTGCGCATTTTGAGTAGGTTTCAAATGTGTAGAATAAAAATAAAGTAGGCATTGGATGAAGCAACATACAAAGAGAGATATAAATATTTTATGTTATAGCTTTTTCCCCCCTTGGGAATAATTTCATTTTCCCCTAACATGCTTTGCTTTATCAACAAATTCTCAATGTAAATTCTACATTTACCCATATTGTTTACTCATGGGCTAGTCTCAAAGGTTGGTCACATTTTTTCTTATAATGTTTTCCAAATACTCACTCCAAATACATCAGAATAAATGTTTGAGTGAAACAGAAGTTGATCCAAAAAAGATATTACCTCACCCACCTTCTCTCTCTCTGGGGGAAAATAAACATTCAGTTTTAAATCTCATTCAGGGTTTGGTAGGGGGATGGCTATTGCTATCCATAAGTAATATGTGACACTATGCAAAGAAGAGAAGAAAGGGAAATGTGAGGAACATTCAAATTTCCTTGTAATATACCCAGTGGTAAGCAGAGGAGCAGCTGTTGCAATGCATAAATATCTCATACAAAAAGTTATTTCACAGATTTTGACCAATTTTATAACCAGGCTGTAGCATGGATGAGATCCTAACTATGTGGATGGGACCGTATTTCTACATTATTTACTAACCTTATGTATCCATCTAAGTTTTAGATAGTATTTGAGGACTTATTCTAACCCTGATTATGAGGACTTTTATAACATAAACAACAGATTGTAAGTGGTTTCTAACATAGGGACTCCATTCTGTAGGCTAATTATGTATTAATCATGTCAGTGTACTGGGCAAACTAGTCCTCCCAAATCCCTGATCTCTGTGTGGGAGGGAGGCCATCCCAAAATGCACTGTTCACAAAAATCCATGCCCTGGCCCCAGCATCACACTTCTCCCCACCCTTCTCCGCCACCAATAAGGTGTCTATGCACCAAAATTTACCCAGAATGCACTAATAGCAACATGGTTGTGCAGCACAGCAGGTTAGAGTTGACCAACAGTACTGACACCGGATTGTGTGCATGCCTTGAGCCATGTCAGCTGTGCCCACAGCAGAGGAACACACCAAGAGTCCAACTGCGCTGTGAATGTGATTCCACTGAGCATAATTGGAGCCCTGGGCTCTAACGATGAGTTACCTTGGGGTTTTGTTTCGATTTCTTGTCTGCAGTGGGGCCTCTAGTTCACAGAAATATGAGTCAGTGAGACAAATTAGTTGTAGACTTTTAAAATGACGCAGGCCAGCGCTGATATGATAAGAATCTTTGGTTCTCCTACTGAGGTAAGAATGCTTCTAAGGCACTTTATAAGACAATCTTAGTTCATAGCCCTTGAACAATAAGAGCTTTTCATTCGGTTTGGAAACCGGGGAGAGAGAAATGTTGTTTATTTACTTCAAGAAAACAGCAGCAGAACAGAAGCTTTAAACTTTATCAAGATTTGCATAGGAAATGAAATCTAACAGTGGTTACTGGTATACAGAGGGAAACAGAGACCAGGATGTTTCTGCAGAGGAGGATATGCCAAAAGAAGAAGTGATTAACTGGCTGCATAAGCTGGTGGAGACGGTAAACTTTGCACAATTTGCTCTGCTCCAAATTGTCAAACATCATAAAGAAGCAAAATCATAAAAATCATATGATGTTTTCTCTCTGTTTCTATTTCCATGCATCTTGTGAAAGTTGCCAGCCTGACAGCCGGGAGACTGAAATTCTTTGTTTACGTACTGAATGGTTAAGGATGGGCCAGCCCAGTTCAGTGTCTACTTCCCCTGCATTCCCCCTTTCCCCCCACCATCAATGTGCCTCAGTTATAACCCGGAGGGATCATCATATCCAGTCATAAAAGGGCAGTTCAGCCTTCATGGCCATCCACTGCTTGGATTCTCTGCTGAGACTCCCTACAAGGGTGTCAGCTCTGATGGGGATTCCTGTACTGGAGGTAGATCATTCACGCATTTTATACAGGGCCTCTGAATAGCCTCCAAAGTAATTTTGGTCACTACTGACCTGATTTAAACTAATGAGCTGGAGGTGAAAGTCTTCCTATCTCATTACCAATCCCATGAAACATCTAGCGCTCCAAAATATCACATGGCTTTGATTAATTTTTAAATCAGAAGTATATCTTCAGTTCTGCTTAGCCACATAGCTTTGACTGCTTTCATATAAGGAAAGCTGCACTGTTGGTTATGTATCGAGAGATATAAGAAGCAGATAGTGCCTAAAGCAAACATTTAATTTCTCTAAGGAAACTGAACATGCAGACCACTTCTGCTTGCGATGCTCTGAACATGGCATAGCTACTCCACATGCAGACAAAAGGGCCTGATCCTAAACTTTAAACTCAGAGAAAGAGCCCACTAAAGTGCCAGCTTGACCTCAACAACCCTGGTGCGAGTGAGGAGTACAGGATCACTTCTGATATGAGCAAAGAATTCCAACAGTGCCAGCCTAATGCCTGTGTCTCTCCTCTCAGCTTTCCATATGTTGCCCTGTTGTTGGTCTTTGTGGGTGAACATGTTTCTGTGTGTGACTAGACAAAACATAGCAACTCAACCATTTTCCTCCATCCCTTATGTTTTTTATCATTTCTGACAGATTTCAGCGAATGGGTTTAGTTATATATTGCTTTTATATTCCAACATTGGGCTCTGTAAATTTCACTGATGTAATCTATTGCTGTTTCCCACTTTATGAAGGTACAGTTCAGAAAACTGAACAGATGGGGCTAAATTATTTCCTAGTGTATAAGCCTATCCTATCCTTCCAGGGAGAGGGGCAAGACTGGCTTTTAGTAGCTCCCAATCAGCCTCTCTCTGACATCCAGGGAAGCAGAGCAGGCTAGGAAATGTAGTCCATTATGGCAGCCATATCTAGGTTTGGCTTCTGACAAGGCCTGATGGAGTCCATATTAACAACACCCTTCCCTCAGATAAACCAGAGACCTGGAAAGAGTCGGGCTGTTGGAGTAGAAACAGCAGTTAAGTAAAGGCATCTCCTTATGTTTTACTGTTTATAATTGTTTGGGAATTTTGGGTAACGTCTTTGCAGTGGATACCTTTGAAAATTACCTGGAGTGACAAATGAAATTGCATGTAGTTAAGAGGGTCCAGAGAAGAGCAACAAGAATGATTAAAGGTCTTGAGAACATGACCTATGAAGGAAGGCTGAAGGAATTGGGTTTGTTTAATTTGGAAAAGAGAAGACTGAGAGGGGACATGATAGCAGTTTTCAGGTATCTAAAAGGGTGTCATCAGGAGGAGGGAGAAAACTTGTTCACCTTAGCCTCCAATGATAGAACAAGAAGCAATGGGCTTAAACTGCAGCAAGGGAGATTTAGGTTGGACATTAGGAAAAAGTTCCTAACTGTCAGGGTAGTTAAACACTGGAATAGATTGCCTAGGGAAGTTGTGGAATCTCCATCGCTGGAGATATTTAAGAGTAGGTTAGATAAATGTCTATCAGGGATGGTCTAGACAGTATTTGGTCCTGCCATGAGGGCAGGGGACTGGACTCGATGACCTCTAGAGGTCCCTTCCAGTCCTAGAGTCTATGAGTCTATGAGTAGTTCTGCATATCTTTGAGGCCGGTTAAAATACATTTACTCTGATCAAAAGGAATGTTCTGTTAGCCCATTTGGCCAGTGAACATTTGCTATCTCCTGAAGCTCAAAGAAGCCCCACTTCAGAGCCAAGGCTCTGTGGCTTGGAGTTGCTGAACTGAAAAACAGCTAAGCTGAGAAGCAGCTGCTCTGTGCAGCACTAACTACCTTGTGTGACCTCTATCTGCTGCAGGGAGGCATCGCACAGTGGCATGAGCAATGAGTGACTATATAGATCCTAAATGCCCGGAGGCTCTTTTTCATAATTATTTAAGATTGTACCAATAGAAAATGGGAATTTCGTATCGATGGAGGGTAAGGTGGGAGTTGAAAGGGTATCTATCATTTAAATGTCCCAAACTGTTATAATCATTATTACATAATTATTTATTAAACACTTTAGATCACAATAACGTCTCATGGCACTTAACAGAGATTTAAAGAGCCATCGGATGAAATCCCAGTGCCATTGAAATAAATGGCAAAACTACTGATTTCAATGCCACCAAAACATCAGCTAGGGTCCCTGCCCCAAAGAGCTTACAATTTAAATTTCTAGCATCAAGATCCTGATTCTGATCTCAAATGACCTCAGTGGAGTAACTCCTGTTTTACGCTAGTGTAAGTGAGATTGGAATCTGATCTAAAATGAAGTTACACTGTTGTAAGTGGCTTGGGCCCTAAAATAAGAGACAGAGGAAGGAGAGCTTAGGGAAAGGAGGGACAAAGATTAAGGTGATAACAGCAATACTGTATGAAAAGCAAATTTCAATGCTCTGATATTTCACACATTCAAAACAAGTAATTGGAAAGAAAAATTTAGAGAAGATATTGCATTATCATAGGGGTGAACAACAGGGTGACCAGATAGCAAGTGCGAAAAATCGGGACGGGGGTGGGAGGTAATAGGCACCTATATAAGACAAAGCCCCAAATATTGGGACTGTCCCTATAAAACTGGGACATCTGGTCACCCTAGTGATCAATTACAGTTCTGGGCTGAATATAAAATTGCAATGGCCCCCATTAGCACTATATTAGATTACACTCATTTTATCTTCAAAGCACAAAGCATGTTCCTTTAAATAAACAGAAAATGCTGAATGTAACAACATATTCCAAATAATCATTACTGCATTCACAACATGTCCTGTGACTGGCTCCCCATGCCGCAGTAAACTGGTATACACGGTTGTTCCGGATGGTATAACTCACTGTGTAATGTATTTGGAGTGGTTTTAAACAACTGGTTGTTTGGGGGTTTTTTTAATTGTCATTTCCCAGTAGGCCATATAGAAATAGTCACATCATTATTATTTATTATTCTTTTCGAATGGTGATGTTCTGTTTTTAGTGGCTGGAAAGTGTCGTGAATGCTCGAAACATATTGCATTGCAGGGAAATCTATCCAAGCCACTTCCAGTTTGTCAAAACATGTAATTGGTAAGTGCTATGCGCAGGTATTGCAAGTGCACATCTTGGCTGGTGCAAAGAACAATCAGCTCTTTTTGGCGCAAAGACTATTCAGCACCTCACAGAAGGCTCTCAGCCCCTGGCAAAGTCGGGCCCTTTATGTGTGATCATTCCCATGAAGGGGCAAAATCAGTAGAGGTTGAGACAAACATTCTGCTTTTGTCCTCAGAAAACAGCCAGCCTACTGAAGGAACACAGATAGAGCATAGAGCATATGTGAACATAGAGCAAATTATGTTCTTTCTGTTAAGGCAAAGAGTGCTATCTTTGTTCATTCTGCCTGAAGAGCAGCCCTGCCTCTGAAGAGCAAAGTCACATTAAGGGAAAGAAGACAGATCATCCGTCTTTCAGTCAGTCTGACCTAGGACAGGAATAGATTGACACCTCAGGAAGGCACTCGTCATTAATGAGAGTCTTGAGAAGCTTAACAGTAGAGTGCATGCAGCATAGAGCAAATCCTGCTCTAAAGCCCTGAGTTCAATATATCAAAAAAGACATAGTAGAATAGGAAAAGGTGCACAGGACAAGAAAATTATTAGGGGTATGGAACAGCTTCTATACGAGGACAGATTAAAAAGACTGGGATTGTTCATCTTGTAAAAGAGATGAGTAAAGGGGGAGGGGACAATATGAGAGAAGTCTACAAAATTATGCATGATGTGGAGAAAGTGAATAGGGAAGTGTATTTACCCCTTCACATAACACAAGAGCCAGGGGTCACCTAACAAAATTAAGAGGCAGCAGGTTTAAAACAAACTAAAGGCTGTACTTCTTCACGCAATGCACCATCAACCTGTGGAACTCATTGCCATGGGATGTTATGAAGGCCAAAACAATAACTAGGTTCAAAAAAGAATTAAAGAAGTTAATGGAGGACTAGTCTATCAATGGCTAATAGTCAAGATGCTCAGGGATGCAACCCCATAGTCTAGGTGTCCCTAAAAATCTCCAACAGCCAGAAGCTGGGACTGGATGACAGGAAATGGATCACTTGAAATTGCCCTGTTCTATATATTCCCTCTGAAACATCTGGCACGAGCTACCATCAGAAGTCAGGATACTGGGTTAAATGGACCATTGGTCTGACCTAGTATGGCCATTCATAGGTTCTTAGTAGAGCCTAGACTAAGCTTATAACATAACCAGCTAATAATTGAAACGGTGCTAAACTGTGTCTACTTGGCTTCAATCCCGTTACGGTAACTCGACTAAAAAAAACAACACACATTTTTCCCCAGGTAAACAGAGCCTAAATTACTCCATTGTAAATTTGGAGAGCGTCCACTGATGTCAACAGTGGTCATCAGATTTACAAGTGCATCACTGGGGAATGATATGGCCCAATGGGATCTTGTCTGAGTAACAACTAAGCATTATTGCAAAATTTCCATTGATTTCAAGGGGACTAGGTTCGATCCTAAGTAAGGACTGTAAAACGGGGCCCCATGTCTATGGAAATTAAGGTCCTGATTCTCATCTCATTTATACAAAGGTAAATCAATAGTAGCAACCCTGCAGTCAGGAGCTATCACAGTGTAAATAAGCTCAGAATCAGGCCCTACATGTGCATTTCTTTGGAATAAAATTTTGACAGCTTCCCTCTCAACATTAATGCTATCTGAAGATAGGGACTTGAGAAGGGAGTCTTTGGCCTGGTCTACAATGGGGGGAGCGGGGATCAATCTAAGTTACGTAACTTCAGCTAAGTGAATAACGTAGCTGAAGTCGACGTACTCAGACCCGCTCACCGCAGTGTCTTCACTGTGGTGAGTCAGCTGCTGCCGCTCCCCCGCCAACTCTGCCTGCGCCTCTCGCGGCGGTGGAGTACAGGAGTCGACGGGAGAGCACTCGGGGGTCGATTTATCACATCTAGACTAGACACGATAAATCAATCCCCGCTGGATCGATCGCTGCCCGCCAATCCAGCGGGTAGTGTGCACATACCCTGTGACTTGGAATCACATGAATAAACACCTCTTCCTACAGCCCTATTGCTCCTCAGTCCCATTGACGACAATTATTGCCTCAGTGATGTTTTTCAATACTGTGTGACTGAAATGAAACTCCTGCAATTACAAATACCTCATTCCTGGGTATTGCCTTTTAAAATGTAAACCCTCCAGTAACTGTGTTGTCTTATGTGTTTTTTCAGTGCCTGGCACAACAGGACCCAATTGCTGATTGGGGCCTTTGGCCATGACCTTAACATAAATAAGAATGAATTAATGAGCTGTTCTGCTCGCTTTTTCACCTTGAGTCTACTAAATCATTTAATTGTCACAAGAATGTAAGCCAACTGGAGTTTTGCCTGAACAAAGACTGCCAGATATTTGCCCTGTATTCTTTTATTATTACTCTTTATCTTCTCTTATAATTATTACGCATAAAATAGCCTCCTTTTCAGTACTTCCTATTTTCTACCATTTCATCTACAGACTTGATTTATTAACACATTTGCTGGCGTTTTTCTCCCCTAGCTTTGCATGGGAATGTATTTCATAAACGTGCAAAAACAAATCAAGAACAAGCAGGATCCTTTTTAATCCAAAGTCTCATTGAGCTTTCAGCAGAAATGCCAATGTCTTCACCGGATCACAAGGAGATGAAAATGTTATTTTGTTATAACCTCCCATTCCTCAGCTCTGAGGACCTATACAGTATTTCACTGGAGGACATAGTGTTTCAGGCATGAGCACATGTTGGTTCTTTTATTGGTGAATCTATTGTTTGTGATATTTCATGGGTGTGTATTATTTGTAGTTGTTGTTTTCATGTAGCAACTGTAATAAACTACCTGGATTTATGTTCCTTTCCCTTATTATTTAAAATCAGCCTTGTTAAATGTACTCTTTGAACAAATAAATTTACTGCATAGGGAGTGTTACTGACTCCATTTGCAAGTCTTTTGCATCAAATATGTGAATTGCAAAGTGACTTGGCATCCCAACTCATATCTGAGAGAGGCAAGACAAGATAGCTTTAACATGTAATTCAAATTATCATCCGGAACAGAAGATAATCACATTACTTCACAAAATTACTTTTTGTTCTAATTAAGTAGTTATTGCAATCAATTACTTTCAGAGACTGTGTGTGTGTGTGTGTGTGTGTGTGTGTGTGTGTGTGTGTGTGTGTGTGTGTGTGTGTGTGTGTGTGTGTGAGAGAGAGAGAGAGAGAGAGAGAGAATTACTAACTGGTCCTTTTTGACCTACCTAAACCTGTGACAAGACTCCCTTCTATTTTCGGGAAATGACCCAAATGGAAACCTCACACCTGAATCATTCCAACATTTTTGAAGGGAGACTATAATCAGAATCTGAACCCAGACACAGATCATATTCTTGCAGCTGACATCTAGCTCTACAAATACAATGAGCCCAATTAAAACCCCAGATCCAATTCTCTGGATATTCAGACCCCATATTCCAACTTTTTAGCAGCTCTCACCCATCTCTGTCACCATCGTTCACCTTGGCCACTTGTTTCCTCTCTGCTACAAGGCGTTATGCGTATAATACAGCCATTTAGTTTAACCTTTTAATGATCACCTTTGATCTGGTTTGACCTGAACCTGAATCAAGCTGAGTAGTCTGACAGCTACACCAGAGTTCAGTACAGAGTCCAGGAAATGCACTCCATGACAGCAGTGAGCAAACATTAAATAAAAAGCTTTCACTCACACTTGTATGTTTGTTTGATTTTTCATGATTCACCAAACTTTATATTTCATTCTTGGCGCAGATGCCACAATCCCAGCAGTCCAGCCTCCCTCAGGGCAATGGAAGAGACATGATAAAAATACCAGTGTATATGAGGGAGTTAGATTAAGCAGTTCTATAAGAGTGGACTGATGTCACCCCATTGGTCAAATGAGCAGAGCTCCAACATGGGTGTGAAAGAGATTATCTCCACTGTGTGAAAGGCTACCTCTTTCCATGCCATATAATGACAATATACTAACTATACAGAGAGAAAAGCTACAACATGAAGAAAAAGAAAAATGCTAAACTTGTCAGTTTCTACGTTATTTACTAATATTTTAAAACTATTATCAAACAAATTAAGGGCAGGGATGCAGATAAAAATGACGGAGCTGGAAATAGGGTTTGGAGTCATATACAGAGGACAAGTGCAGGAGGGGTATTAAAACATAAAATGTTATGTTTCTCAATTAATTCTTTGCACTGTAAATAACAAAACAATAACAACTACACTATGAAATATAGGATAAATCTAGGTGCATTAAAATGAACACATAATCATAATGTCTTCAACCAAACCATAGTGCAGTAAGCAGGCTGCATGCAATGAGATGATATTCAGTACTAGTGTAAATTCCTGCATTGAGGGAGAGGAAATAAACACCACAGCTATTAATTGAGGGGTAGCTAGTTGTGAATTTAAGAAGGATCTAAGGGTGATCACAAATTAATACAGAGTCTCAGTGTGATGCTGCTAGGGGGAGATGCCATGCTATTTTGGGATCTGTGTATATAAAAGGATCATATGGAAAGCTAAAGTGATAACAGTGTCGTGTTAACACAGTCTGAGCACAACCATAGTGGGAATAGCGTGTGCAGTTCTGCTCTCCACAGATCAGAACAGATATAGAAAAATTAAAGGAAACACAAATAAGGGCAATAAACGTGATCCAAGGACAGATTGAAGGAACTGTATTAATACAGTCTAGAAGTGAGAAGAATCTGTGGGCCATGAGACCATCTATAAATACCTTTAAGGTAATCATATGTGTGAAGGTAAGTAATTAGTCAGGCTCAAAAGATGGCAGAATAGGGAGCAGTTTATTGAAATTAAGTAAGGAAAAGTTCTGGATGGGAAGTAAGAAGTTCTTTAAAGTGCTGCACCTGAGCAATGGCACAGAACCCCAAAGGAGATAGTCTGGGTACAGTCATTGCCTCTATTCAAGAACAGGTTAAACAAGAAGCTAGGGGAAAAAGATGAAGACAATAGCCCTCTTAAAATCCAAAGGCGTACACTAGGCAATCTTTTTGTTTTTTTCATGTTCTATTTACTTTGGTTATCTGAAAGGCTGGTGCTCCTACACAGAGGTATATAATATATGAGGCTCACAGTATTTGGCCCTCTCTGCTGCTATATATATCTGGTTAAAATCCAACCCAGATCAGTTGGTTGTCCTGTCGCTTATCTAAAATGTGTTTGGTGGATTTCTGGAAGAACAAGTGTCGTCATTGCAAAAACCATCATCCCAATAAGCAGACTTATGGGCAGTTTCAGCACTGAGGCCAAAGGCTGAAAGGGCATGAAATCTGAACTACCTTTTCCCTTTTTTAACAGATAAAGGTGAACCTTCTAGCTCTGAGTTCAGAGACATTAGTACAACAATGTGAAGTGGAATCTTAACATGGCTGCTGTTCATGTTGTACCTTGTCTGTGGATCAGCTGAGAACCAATACCGCCAATATATCACCTTTCAGGAACGCTAAAATACACAACACTTAAAAAATATAAAAAAAAGGGCACTGGTAACAAGTCCTAGAACGAATGGGTACACACACACACGAGGCATATAAATCCATGTAGCATCATTGCCCCCACCCTTTACAAATATCCCATCCCAACTGCACTCACCAGTTGGGACTTCTGTCCCCTCCTCACTGTGGATGGGCAGTGGTGATTCCTCCATAGGGTGAGGCACTGATGGAAAGTAATGAATGGTGGTAGTATTTGTCGCAAAGTGACAATCACAAGATGGTCCCTTTATTATCATTATAATACAAATGCCTGTTTACTATAACAAAGAGTCCTTTTTCAAAATGTCACATGGCAGGAGGTGGCCCCTGCAAATAATTCATGTGTCCTGTGATTCAGAATTCAGATATATCAGTGGGATCCACCATATGAAGTTTGAAATCTCTGGGCTTAATTTCCTCTTCAGAGTTCACATTCTGAGGGGATTATTAGCTTCTGAAAGTTTAACATTACTGAAGAGGCCTCATTTTGGTCATTCACAGTTGATGGGGTTAATCCCAATCTAGAATTCATATCCATAGAAGTTTAGACCCTTCTGAAAATTCACACTGCACAGAGAGGTTTCTATCCTGGAAGTTTCATAATTCCGACACTTGACAATATTCTGATTATTCACATCCCTGGAGTAAACTCTCCTTTGGAAATTCATACTGTTGAAGAAGCCAAAGGGAGCCAAGGCACTAAGGCACATATAGAGACAGGTTAAAGACATCAAATCTGAGTCATGCTATTTCATGCACAGAACCAGGAGAGAGAGGCTCTGGTGCTCAAAACTTGCCTTTGGCTGCTGAAATGCCACATCAGGTGGTAGAAGGTTGTACTGCATGTGGCTTCTAGGCCATAAATTTTGCATGACTGATCCATTTTATGGAATATATTCCAGTTACAAAGCTCTAGATTATCCAGATATTTAGCTTTATGATATTAAGGTCACTAAAGGGAGACCTTTGAATCTGCATTCCAATGGGCTCCAGATTCTGGTGTACAATGTCGGGACACCATATCATCATGTCTTTAGGTTTCTTTTCCCATTTGGAGCCTCTTCCTTTAGAGATGTTTTTTGTTACCCTGATGATTCCTCTTTAAAAAACTGGGGGAAATGTGTCCTTTGAACTGTTTTCAAGAGACTTGAATTTTCTATATTGGGGTCCTATGTTGAAAAATATGAGTAACATGACTCCTGGAATTTTTCCAATCCTATTGTCTTTTTTAAAATGGTACCGTAGCTTCTCAAAGATACCCTCAGTCTCAGTTTTAGCATCCCAGTGTAAAGGACAATTCTTTTTAATTGCTGGTGTGTTTTTTTCATTTAATATACACATGCTCTTCTCCTTTGAAAACGCTTATCCTCAATTGATTGTCTTAGTGATGTCCATAAAACCAGCCAAAAGAATGTTCATGATTCAAAGATACAAAATAAAATTCTTATAACATTTCTGCCAGAAATATAGCCGGAATTGAGTGAGTTTTCAATAGATTTTTGACTAGCAATGGGACCACACAGTTGTGTCTTGCTAGGTTCAAAGAGGCTGCAATCTCTGCCTACACCTAAGCCCTCCTCTTACAGAAATGCACAATAAAGGGTAGTGTAAGAGAGAAACAGCTGAACACAGTTGACTACATAACTACCACACTAGCCAGGGAAATAATGGTCTACAAGGGTGCATTGCGCAAGCTCCTTTTATCTGAAAGCGGAACTAACATTCCAGCCCAATAACACAAAAAAAACCCATTTGTCACCACACAGCGTTTTGCTACATATTAACCAGGAGTTGCTATCTGAGTCTAATCTAGTGCCATAATTCAGAGACGTATGTTATTTTCTGAAAAAAAATGTTGATTTATGAGAAGTCAGCTTGATGTGAATGCTCATGACTTGCCACGCCACTTGATACAGGGCGTGCTTCAAAGTTATACAAAGCAGGCCCTGCATTGCAATTAATGCAGTCATTTTCCTCATTAAGGCTCATTTTGCACTAAGGCAATAATAGTCTTAATCTATCTATGCTGCTTCTTGAAACATTTTCTTGACTTTACTTACTAGAAAGAGATTCTGGAGCAGAACTTACTTGACCACTTAAAAGTTTTAAAATCAGAGATCTGCAAGCAAAGCAAGTTGCTAGGCGATGTGTAAAACTGTTGAGCTCCATGATGTGTAGCTTTACATACTCTATGGAGAGTCCTGTACAAGATTCATCAACCTGACGTAGACTGAGCATTTATTCTGGAAGCAAATGTATTCACAAAAAATTTGCAACAATATTCATCGATGGCTGTTTATTTACTCTCATTTTAGAGGGCCCATGGGTTGTAAAAAAGGCCTGAAATATCTGTATGCTACAAAAGGCCACACACATAAATAAACAAAAACAACTTTACTGACACAACTTGGATTTTGTAGAAGAATCCAAGAGAGAGAAGCTTATTTTTAGCATAGGACTGGGAGTTAGGACCCCTGAGTTCTAAGCTGAGCTCTGACATTGACCCTCTTTGACCTTGGCCAAGCCACTTAGGGCTTGATCCAAAGCCCACTGAAGTCAATGGAAGTTTTTCCATCAAGTTCAATGAGCTTTAGTAGAGACCCTCGACCTCTATGCATCTGTTGCCACTCATGTATAAAGTGAGACGTTACTACATCCCTACATCACAGGAGGGGTGTGCTCACCAATACTGTAAAATACTTTGTAATGGTGCCTAGGTACTACCATGATATACACAATAGAACTGCATATATAGATTTGAGATAGCGGGTATTGAGTATTGCTATTGTGTAACTGCAGTTTATTTTTACATGCTCTTTATTCAATGGTTTCTATGAGCAGATGGTAAGCGTTCAGTATTGGAACATTCTAATCATTTTTATAATCCTTTTGTAATTTCATAAATGAGCATAAATAACACTTACATGAAGAAGAGTCTCTCCTGAATGGATTTTCTCTTCCTGTTTGGGGTGGGGTTAGGGAGGGGGGGCGAAAAAGAAAAAGAAAAAAAACAGAAAGCAAATAAATAAACAGACATAAAATAACACAAATAAAATAAAAAAGAGGGGGAAAGTCCATCAGGATACTAAGATACATTTCGTTCTGATCTCCGTTTTGCTGGTGTACATACAGTCCCTCAGAAAGACAAAAACCACATGAATACAGTGGTCACAATAAAAGAAGCCAACAGCTATTGCTCCTCTCTCTTTATTCTTGGAAGCTCAGATCCTGAGGTAAAATAATATAGGTAAATGTTGGCCCTCCAATGGCAACCACCATACTTAAATTTGGAAATAAGGTAATGGATAACTTTACTGCACCTCTACTTCCAAACTTCTGCTGGAGTATTTTACACCAATGTCAACCACGGTATAAGTTTAGCAATGTAGTAATGGCCAGAGCTTAGCATTTACATTCTCTGAACAGATAAAAATGCTTTGCGTCAGATCCTCAGCAGGTATAACTCAACTCAATCAGTGGGGTTAAAGTGATTTACACTAGCAGAGGCTCTAGCTTAACCTATCCCAACATATATTTTTGGGGGGAAATTCAATGAACATAGAAATGAAACGTCATACTCTGACTTTCCTTCCAAACCATTGGGGATGATTCCTATAAATGTACTATACCAAGTGCTAATGGAATTAAGTGGGAATTTGCTATATGGAATGCTTAAATGATGGGACTACAGGATTACTTTTTAAAAGCCATCCTGTAGAATAAATGCAGGTTAGTGCATTTGACTTTTTTGATCACTAATCTCCCATTGTAATCTATTCAAAACTGCAATTTTAAAGCATCTACAATTGATTAGCGTGATGAATCAGATAAGGTATTACTTTTAAAAAGCTGTAACTCCTCCAACTTGCACATTCATCTGTAGTTGTTGCATATGTTTCAAACTGAACTAAAGTGTTCTTAAGAAGGCAAAAACATTTTTATGGAGTCATTTCTCTACATTCTAAAAACACTACAGAGTATGGCACAGCTGAACAGAGCCCCTGTTTGGTATTGGTTCATGTGTGTCAGGTCAGGATTGAGGTTTGCTGGCAGACTGGGAAGGAAGCGACAGCAATGGAATAACGAGGTGCTGGAGATGAGAACTGGGGAACATTGGCAGAGAGGTGTGATGAGGAGTTTGCTCTGACTAAATGCAGTACCTGGTGCTAAACTGTGCTACCAATTCTTCATTTCACCAACTCCACCCTGTTAGCAGAAACAGACAAAGGGTGTTTTAGTGCTCTTGGGGAAATCACAGACACAGGATAAGGCTCAGGGACTAATTATTTTTATATATCTAAAGTTAAAAATTAAATGATGGTGACTATGTTGTTTGCCTCATTTTTTAAAAATATACTACAGACCTCAGACAAAAGATCCAGTGTTCTGAACCCACTATTACTGCAGAATACTGTAGGTTTTTTTTAATATTGGAAACAAAGGGCTTTCCAAAGCAATACTAGGGTTGACAGCATTATTATCTGCAATAGACAGAAAGAGCTTTAGCAATGGAACTGACCCTAACCTGCATTCTGTAAGCACAATTTCCTATCAGTAAATCTCATCAGATAGTGATTTCCTTTACAGCACTCATTTCTTTAAATAAGATATTGTCAGATCCAATAGAATAAGAAAACAATTAAGCTTTATGTAATGACACTGTAGAGCAAATAATCTATAGGAAAATAAAGATTTGGAAGATTGAAAGATTATATTGTTATGCTCCGAGGAGGGAAAGCTTAATGAAATAAAATGTGATTGTTTGAGGTTTAAACAGTTCTGCCATTGTACTAAATTGAAAATTCAGAATGCTTCAGTAAAGTGAAAAGACTTTGGTTTACCCTAAATTCAGTTCTCTGTGCAATGATGGTTTAGTTTTCCTTTAGGCTTTACACTTCTCTGCCACACAATCTATACCCTCAGTTGGCTCTGCTGGTGCACTTGGGTGCAAAATGCAGATTACACTTTCAGTGCAGAGCCAAGTGGGAACAGCCAAAGTTAGAAAGACAGAATGGAACACCTCCTTGCTACGGAAAGCACACACAGCACAAAACAATTAGGCTATGAGGGAGTATCGCTTCAAAGCACTATATCAGGTTTTCTAACCGGGTTCTAATCCGCAGGACTTGCTCAGTTAAAAGCCTCTTTGGCAAAGCATCCCCAAGTGGAAAGGAGGCTTTAAGTGCAAATCACTAGGCTGCTTGGTATTCAGATTACAAATTAGGGAATTAATCCTTGACATTCTCCCTAGTTTTAGCTGTAAAACAAGTCACTATGAAGAATCCTACAGAAGCAATCAAATTCTGGCAGGCAGGACTTCTCAAACATCATGCACAAATAGTAAACTAGTCTAAGGTTTCTTTGTATTTTTCCACAGCAGTGCTCACCTCTTGTTCATACATGATTTCAAACATCCTGGAGATCCATTCTTACCTCAGCTCATACATTGTGCCATTTAAAAAAATAATCTCAAACCATGAAAAAAAATAAAAATACATAAACTAATGGCTGCCAACTAAATTGAAGGGCCAAATTCTGTCTTCTATTACATTAGTGTACATTAACATCTGCAGAATTATTCCAGGTTTACACCAGAATCTGGCATGATATCCCTAAAACCAAAGAAGGGTATCTTTAGACAAGCACTTCCACCCATCTGTCCATCTCCTTAATGCCTCCAGATTGCTTTATGCTGGCTGGGGTTTACTGCTCTTTATATAGTACCATAGCACTGCACGCAGTTAAGCAGCAAGTAGCTGGAGGATTTTGAAGCCAGTTGTCTGACACTGGAAAATGCAGGTTGGTAAATGGAAAACAACAGAAATTTAAAAATTAAAAAGGAATTTCCTTGCCTTTCCATTCTCTCCCCATCTATATTATAGTACAGAGATACTCAGACTCAGTGGTTCAGTACCCAAATTAGCGATCAACATTTCTCAAAAGAGCCACAGTAATGTGAATTCATTGTTTAATTTACTATAGTGCTATATAGTCATATTTAAACAGTATGATGGGGAAATAGATATATACACTAAATATTTTCCCTGTCCTACTGTTTAAATATGAATTTATAGGCCAGTCATTTTGCTCTGAGAATTATATATATATATAATTATTATTATTTTATCAACTACAATCAGTAATAACACAGTAAAACACAGTAAAAACATCCTGACTGGTTAATAACTTAGTTTGGTTAATAATTAAATCAGAGCCACAGGAAACACATTAAAGAGCCACTTTCAACTCAGAAGCTTCGGTCTGAGTATCACTCATATAGCACATTAAGTTTGCCTGTCCTCCATTTCCTGCCCTCAAATGGCTGGAGTGTCATAGTTCCATCTGCCTGCCAAGAGACTGAGAAACTATGTCACCCCCTACTGGCTGCAGCCTAAAGAGAATACGAACCATAAGAGAGAGAAGGTGGAAGGGAATGGGAAAGATGAAGAGAGTAGTGAAGATGGAAAAGGCGAAATGGAGAGACAACATGAGAGGAGGATGGAGGGTGTGAACAAAATGGTAGATAAAGACTGAAGTGAGAGAGGGGCGATCTCTGAATGTTTCACAGGCCCTAGCTAACATTTACTCACCCTTGTTCACTAAAGGTACCCTCCCTCCAGACACATATAATTCACCCTCAACTTGCGCCCTGATATTGGAGACAAATGGCATTATCAGTACGGTAGCTATCCCTTGCAAAACCTAAAATCTCTCTCTCTCTCGCCATGCCCATACTGCACACTTCTGTAAAAGGAAATGATCTTCCACCAACATCCCCCGGGAAAATGTTTCCATACTATTTCTTTGGAGATAAACAGGGCCAAAAAGAGTTGGTCAATTCTGCTTGAATTCAAATCTAGAGGTAACAAATCCATATGCCAAAATCGTAAAAGTTTTGCCCAAAGTGTCTCTCCTCAACATTCCATAAAACCAAGTTTTATTGTGTTGATTTCCTTACAGTGCTAAAGCCATAGAATCTAAACTGGTAGCAATTGTCATCCAAGTACCAAATTACAACTAACTCTATGTCTCCTGAACAATACGACTCCACTTTTTGTTGGTCCAACACTTGAAACATTTTGACGTATAAGCAAAAAGATACAGTGGTTACCAAAATAGCACTATAAACACAACCAGTTCTTCTTGGCACATTTTCTTAATGCCTTTCCCAATACGGTTAAAAAATGGGAACTAACCAAAAAAAAAAAGCCTCTCTACACCTTGGCATGAACTGTCCTGAAATATAAAAATCTTTCATATGTGTGTGGTCGTGTTTCTTCAAACTTGGTTCTGAACTTCTCTTTTCTCACTCTGTTTTCATTTGTCATTTAAAAACTAATAATAAAGAGAAGAAACAAGATTTCAGAACTTATAGAAGTGTAAGAATTTTGTCACTTTGAAGGAAAAAAGTAATTCTCAAAGAAAAATATATTTTTTCACCTCTCACAAATGAGGAAGCATAAATAAGTTAATATATTCTGAATGCTCCATCTTTTTATGCATGTTTTATCTTCTGTGTGAATGCAAATTAACTCCCACACACACACCCCTTATCTTCATATATGGAAACTTAAAGCTGTCTCCAAAGTCTGTCTTTTGTTACATTATCATACACCACTGAATATTCATCACCTTTAACTTACTGGGCCAAATTCTGATCCATTTCACACTGATGTGAATACAGATTTACTTTTTTGACACCAAGATAAATGAAATCAGAATCTTGACCAACTAAGTTATGACACTTATGGAAACTTTAACTGCCTATGAAGAAAAGAATGTCAGACCCCACTCAGACCCATTAGTAGCAGCAGCAGCTGCAGCAGTACTGGCTGTATTGGTCTTTCAATTGGACCTGACTGGAGGTTTGCATATGCACTTCAAAAATATGTTGCATTTTTCACTGGAGGAAACAGCAGGGGGGAAAAGAAGAAATGTACTTTTAACAGTTGGAGAGCTGCCAAGCAAGTGGTTAATTTCACACTGCAAACTGGTATCTGAAAAAAGTTAACACAAGGTGGTGGAGCATGTATGGAGGGCAAGATGGAAATAGCTGCTCGAGAAACCACACGGTAGCCTAGATAGCAATTAAATATAGGTAGATGTGTTGTTTTTTTAAGGCTCTTGAAAAGAAAGAAGCGGCGCTAGTGGCCTGCGCGATGCAAAGCAACAGCACGTTGTAATCTATCTAGCACAGGATACTGCAAAACCCTGCAAAAATATGGGGCGGGCGGGGGGTAGGGGCAGGAGGGAAAGAGACCCTGAGCATAGCTGAGACATTTGCAGCATTGATCAACCAAGGCGATGCCCCCCTGTCTCTCCGGAGGGTCCTTTCTTTGCCATCTTCGTGTAGGAACAAGAGAAAAGCAGCAATTCGTCCTCCCTCGTCCCCTCTCCTGCCTGGCAGATCTTCCTTCCTTCCGTCGGCAAAGGCAAAAACCTCGCTGCCTCCCGACAGCTCCTTCTTTGTTCCTTTCCCGTCTGCCTCCGAGCGCCCAGAGCTCGAGGCTTCCTCCCCGGCTGGCGGACAAGAGAGGGGCTCTTACCTGCTGCGGGCTCAGGTAGCTGGCCAGGGCTCTAGGCGGCCGTCCGCGGTGTCCTGGGGCAAGGGAGCGCCGGGCTGCGAGGGAGGCAGGGGTGATTTATAAGCGCTTTCTTCCTGACCTCTCCTCTCTGTTGTCTAATGAGGGAGCGTTGAGCATCACCCATCCTGCTGAGTGGAAAAACACCGGCTCAGCCTCTTCTTTGGTGGAGGGGCGGGGGTGCTAGAGGAAGGGGTGGGGGGAAGGAGGGGCCACGCTTCAGACACGCAGCCCGGGAGCCTGGGCTGGCAGGCAGCCTGCTCAGCTCCGGGGAGGGGCAGCAGGGCCGGGGGCAGGCGGGGGCGGAGGGGGGGCGGACAGCTGCTGCTGCAGGGAGGCGGAGGGCGGACACGAGGCCAGCAGCTGAGCTCGGCGAAAGGGAAAGTGGAAGCTTTCCCCGCTGCTGGGGCAGCCCGGGCCCCCCATTTTTCCTCCCCCAGCAGGCTGCAGCCCCCCCCCTTCAGCGCATCACCCCGCCCCCGCTGGAGTCACTCCGGATTGACAGGGGTGTAACTGAGAACGGCGCGGCACGAACAGCGGCGCCAAGTGCCCCGATCCGCGTTGGAGGCGTTTAGTTGCAGTGACAAGTGGAGTCACGCTGCATCTCTAATCCAAGCTCCCCCCCCCCCTCCCGCCCTCGTTGTCCTAGGCCCTGTCTCCATCCAGGCACTGGGGGGCTCCTAGAATCCTACACCCACAGGGTCGGAAGGGACCACAAGGGTCAGCTAGTCTAACCCCCTGCCAAGATAGGCAGGATTTGTTGTGCCTAAACCATTCAAGGCAGATGGCTCCAGCCTCCTTTTGAAACCCTCCAGTGAAGGAGCTTGCCCCAACCCCCCTCCTATGCCGTCTGTTCCATTGTCCTACTGTTCTGAAAGGGAGTTTTTCCTGAGATTTAATCCAAATTTGCTGTGCCCTAGCCGCAAACCTTCTTTCCCTGCATGGCTTTTAGGTGGTTCGATGTCGCATGTGAAATATATAACAACTCGCTCTCTGTTTGCAGTTCTCAGTTGCTGTGGGTCATCACCACCTTCCCACACTCCCGGGCAGGCTGTGGAGGTTTGGCTGGGGAGCCTTTTTTTTTTCCCCTACAGAGAGTTCCCTTCTCTGTTACCAAGTATCAGGCTGTATTGAAACCAGGGCAACAGTAATTGAAACACAATCAAGCTCTACCCTTCCCCTACATCCTCAACACACACCTACAACCCACAACCCTAACTTACTCCCAGGTTGATGATTGCCACTGAAATTCTGGCTGCATTCAGTTTGGTTGAGACTCAGGTTTTAGGGATGTTTACAGACCTCTGGGATCTATCTATGTAGTCTCCAAACTAAAATCTCACACCTGAACACGCCTTAGTTTTGTGGGATTTCAAAGAAGGTTACACATCTAACAACCATAAATGAAGAGGGCGTGTGGTCAAGCAGATAGGACACAAGACAAGAACTCAGGAGACCAGACCAAGGCTTTGTGGCTTGGGCCTCCCAGAGATCATTCCAAACATCTAGCACTCAAGCACGCACAATGTACAAAATAAATACAGTGCAGTTTCTACTGTTGGAAAGTACAGCAGTCAGTTGGATTTGAAACTGCCTGGCTATTAGGGGTTCTCTTCAGTAGACTTTTTTACATTGAATTTTGTATATTTCTAGATACTAAGGCCATAAAGGACAACTGTGATCATTGAGTCTGAACTGGCTAACACGGGCTGTAGTAGCGCTTCCTCAAAATAAGTCCTAGAGCAGATCTTTTAGAAAATTCAGAAAAGAATGTAATTTTTAAAGCTGATTGTTTCCCTTTCATGATTAAAGGTTCTTGATAAATATGCGTGCATATTTGAGGGAGAATAGACCCACTGTTATACAAAAAGAGAAAGAAACAAAATCCTTTTTCCTTACGTTAAAATAACCAAGTGTGCTATTGTTGTTACTCATCAAAATGACGAACGGCTTGCTGTCGTCTTTCGCAACTGTGTTCTACGGGCTCAGCGTTGTGGTATTGCTCATTTTTCACAGAATCAAAGCAATTGAAGACAGAAAATATTTGTTCCCTTTGACCATTCCCCTGCCAAAAAAAGAGTTGTTCCTTCAGTACATTCCTGAACGCTTGCTATACGCTAACAATCAAATCGTCATTTATTTTATGTGGCGCAGGTAAAAACAATTACATGGCTTTCCCAGAAAACTCTAGTTGTTAAAGTATTTACTAAATCAACTCACTTCATGCTAGATTTTTTCAATATCGATTTTAAGGAATTTTCCACTAGTTTTAGGTAGCTACCACACAATAGCCCTCAGCTGAATCCTGTGGTGCTGACATAAAAGTCCCAATTTACTTCAGTGGCGCTGCAAGATCAGCAATACATGTATTGTTTTTGTTTTAGGGTTTTTTTTAAACTAAATCAAATCAGATCAAATGGAACATAACTCTAGCGCCACTTCTGTGTTCATAACAATACTCGGAATGTCAGTTCCTTCCCAGTATTTGATATATTCTTAAATTCCTCTTTTATCATATGAATCGCATTTTCCAACCTAGGTCTAAGTGTACTATTAATAGACAAGAGACAAGACTGAAAAGGCCAAGAGTTTCTGTAGGCATTTGCTATACAAAATAATGTAATCTTGATGGGCCTAATTCTGGTGTCATTATTTCACACAATGAACAGCAGTTAAAGCTGGGGGGAGGGGGAGTTTTGCATGTGAAAAAACTGCAGGATTAAGGGTAATATTCACCTTGGTAAATGGCCCATGTAAATCCCTCTCTATACCACTGAAGTCCTGCAGTGGCTCTGTTAGGGGAAGTATGCAGACGGGCTTTGCAGGACTTGCTATATTCCATAAACCACTGACCATGCATAATCTGGTGCAGCAGGCCCTCAGGTACTATGGTGATGAGCGTAGTATAAATTACTAAGTAGCTCCAAATAGAATAGGATGGTAATAATGGTGATCCCTTGGAGGTTCTTCATCCAGTAGCTGTTAGGGTATGTCTACACTATGATAAAAAAACCCGTGGCACAGCTGACTTGGGCTTGTGGTAGACATTCAGCTTGAGCTACCGCATGGGCTCTGGGACACACCCCCCGCACAGCATCTCAGGTTTAAATTTGGAGCAAGATCCAGGCCCCATTGAAGTCCATGGCAACACTCTCACTGATGTAAGTGGGACCAGGATTTCATCCTCAGTCTTTATTTAATGAAATTCACGTCACTTAAGGGATGCAAAACTACTTGTGTTTCCCCAGTAGTAAGGTGACCAGGTGTCCTGATTTTATAGGGGCGGTCCCAATTTTTGTTCCTTTTTCTTATATAGGCTCCTATTACCCCCCACCCCTGTCCTGATTTTTCCCACTTGCTGTCTGGTCACTCTACGCAGTAGTGCACAGTGCACAGATTTGAATCCAAATCAGATTTCTGCCATTTGCACCACCATCAGAGCTGTTTGCTACTAACATTACAGAATTTTGCAAAGAGCAAAAGCGTGCTTGTTTTCCAAACTTGCCCCAGGCTGAGATGTCAAGGCGCAGTGAGAGAGTTTGTTTCCACAACAAAGTGGAAGCTTTTCTCGTAGAGCAACTGTTTTTTATTTTCACGTAAACCAAAAATATCTCTAGCCTCTTTTTAAACATGAGAATGCACCTGTAGTGGGAATGTTTCTACAAAGCCCTTTTTATAAGCTGTTATTGCTTTTTCTTTTCCTTTCGTTTTCTAGTTCTTTTTTTTCTCTAACTTGAAATTAAATTTGGCAATTTTTATTAGATCATGCATTTAGAGGTATGCAATTAGCCTAACAAAATGTAAGGTAGCGTATTTGCTATGTTAGCAACATCCACTGCTCAGATTCCTACCTGGTGTGAATTGGCTTTTGACTCGAACAGCCATGGCTTTGTAGTTGTTTACATTAATTTTTTGATGTGTCTCCATCCTGCTTTTGCCATTGGTACTTTGTTTTCCATGAATAAAGGTTATGGCATTGGCATCACAAAAAAATATTCTTGCTGTGGAAACAATTCAGCCATTCCCTCAGGGTTATCAAATGACTCACATGATAGGATAGGATAATGCACTCAAATTTGGGAAAGAAGAAGTCATAGGCATAAGAAAGAAAAGACCTCTGAAGCTCTCTTATAGTCCTCTGACACAGGGGTGGGCAAACTTTTTTGCTCGAGGGCTACATTGGGAACTAAAAATTATATGGCGGGCCATGAATGCTCACAAGATTGGGGTTGGGATGCAGAAGGGGGTGAGGGCTCTGGTTGAGGGTGCAGGCTCGGGGGTTGGGCTGGGGATGAGGATTTGGGTTGTAGGAGGGTGCTCTGGGCTGGGACCGAGGAGTTCAGAGGGTGGGAGCGGGATCAGGGCTGGGGCAGGGGTGCGGGAAGGGGGGCAGGTTCTGGCTGGTAGTGCAGGGTCTGGGGTGGAGCTGGGAATGAGGAGTTTGGGGTGCAGGAAGGTGCTCTGGGCTGGGATCGAGGGGTTTGGAGAGCAGGAGGGGGATCAGGGCTGGGACAGGGTTTGGGGCATGGGGAGAGGCTCAGGGGATGCGTGCTCTGAGCGGCACTTACCTCAAGCGGCTCCCAGAAGCAGTGGCATGTCCCTTCTCTGGCTCCTACATGGTGGCACGGCCAGGCAGCTCTGCACACTGTCCCATCCGCAGGCACTGGCCCTGCAGCTCTCATTGGAGCCCATAGGAGCTGGACCAGGGCCATGCCACAGCTTCCGGGAACCGCGTGGTGCGGCCCCGACCCTGTGCCCTGGCCGGAGCACCAGAGCAGGGCTGAACCGTGTGGTCTGGCCCCCAAACCCGCACCCTGGTAGGAGTGGGGTCGAGCCACTGGTCCAGCCATCGACCCAGCTCTCTGAGTGGAGCGCCAGAGCGGGGCCAAGCTGCATGATGCGGCTTGTTGGCTAGCTTAAAATGGCTTGCAGGCTGGATCCGGCCCATGGGCTGTAGTTTGCCCACCTCTGCTCTAGTATCTCTCTAGTCACATGGCTCTCTGACTGGGCAGGATTGTTGCTTCTAGCATAGTCCCTAATATTTAACATTTTAAATGCCTTCCTGACTCAAAATTAATGGAGCTCTTGTCCTGCTTTTAGTAGACTTTTTAAAAGCCTGAAAGATTTCACTATTGGAAAGTTTTTTCCTGGTATTCAATCTATTTTTTCCTTTTCTTAATGTTGTCTAAGTATTCTTATTCCTTGATACAACTATGACCAAGTCAGCCAACATAGGACAATTGGTCCCGACCTGGCTACAACACAGTTAAGTTTGTTGTGTAGATGGAATCTAACAGTGGGCCCATAACTGCATTAAATCATTGGACTGTCCAAGATTTTGACCTCGTTACAGGCATGACTGGGTCCCATCTACATTACTTTGTTAAGCCATGTTGTAGCTTGATCAGGGGCCAAACATTCTAACTGGGTCAGTTATAGCTATAGTAGAGATGAGTCCTTTGTCATACCTTTATGGAAAATTCCTCTGAAACTTTACAGCCATCAGGCAGTAATAAACGATTTTCATAGCCTTTCATAGCCTTCATATTGTCTATTAGCCCAAATGCCATATTTAGCTACTTTAATCTTTCCTTGTGTTTCAGTCCCACAAATGCCCTTGTCTTTTTTTGCTGTTCTTCAGTCTGTCAATCTTTCTAGTAAAGTAGTACTCATAAGTGAATGCAATATTCCAGGTGAAGCTGCATTAGAACTGCATGGAGAGAGACCATCACTTCCCCATGCTCGGTGTTGTTATGATGGCTCTGCATATTCAGCTCCAAATATGGATTGTTCTGAGTGTTGGAAGGGATTAAGCTGATATCACCATCTTATTGTTACAGAAAAGTAGCCAAAATAGTGAATGAACACCTGCAGATCTGTGGTGTCAACAGTAATTATGACATTCTGCCTTTGTTGGTAGAATATAAGAGAAAGAATATTGGAAAACAAACTCAAGGTTAAGCAAGTCTCGAACCCTCCCTCCCCAGTAAATACATCTTTACTACAAAGTAGAAAATCAAATTCTCTAGAAATGATGGAGTCGAAAGGGTTATTATTAAGTGGCCCAAACCCTGAATTCCTTGTTCAGGTTTTACACAGATGGACATCTCATTAACTTCAAAGGGGGGGGGGGTTGCCTGTCAAAGAACTGAGTAAACACTAAGTAAGGATGTCAGGATTTAGCCTGATAATTATTAATAATAATTCTTGCACAGGTATATATTTAATCTAACCACTGTAGGGAGTGCAAGATAAACCACTGCAAGACCTCTCTTGCAGCAGATATCCACAACTTTGGGTATCCAGTTGTCTTAGGCACAAGTTAGCTGAAAGAGAATCATAGAATGTCTCCATACCAGGGTAGTTTCTACTACAGCAGATCTCTTAATCCCTTTGTCATTCGCAGAAGTTGTCAGGAAGAGTGAATGAAAGCTAAACTAAATGTGAACAAATTTAAGAGAGTTTAAAGTAATTTCACAAAGTTTTTACTACAAGCATTTTTCAGTGTCCACACGTTAAGAAACTGTTTGGATTGATTGATGCAAAAGTGCATCTTATCTTTACAGGCCCAGGATGGTTTAGACTCATTAATTTAGATATCTACAAGGATAAACTTTAATGGACCACTCACTTTCTAACCCCGATTATTAACAGATTGGAAGTTGTCTCAAACATTGAGAGATGTTTTTAAATGTTGTTTTGATGCGGCCACCCAGAGTAGAAACATCTCTAGCTTTGACTAGTTGTTTAATAAGGAGGAAGGTAAATCTCCTTTATAGCATCCCATCTATAACCCTTTCTGATGTGTTTCCACATCAGATTTAACAAGCTGAGCAGTGTCAGTGTGTGCTGGGAGAAGTTTTACAGGAAGAAGAGATTTTGGTACTTCTGTAGAGGGCATGCTTGCCTTCAATCAATACTGAACTAGCATGGTATTACAGGGACTGTGCTGTTCTCAGAAGAGACATCAAACCAGAATGCTGTTCGTTTGTACTCCTTGATTGGTCCTGCAATGCTATTCATGAGAGTAAGGGTAACAGAGCTAGTGATCTGACCAAATTCCATTCAGGTAACTTGCATTCTGCCCACTTAATTCTTCATTGTCATTTTAATTTGATAATATAGTTTTCCTTTCTACTCCTAAGATGTTGCATAGAGTTGCTGTGCACACGTGGAAGCAGATTCTTGGCTGCATCCACAGTGGAGGTCTCCCCAGTAGTGGAGTTAAGGGTGATGACCACTTCCTTTGTGTCAGCAAGGTAGTGCAAAGGGAGCAGAACAGGTCTGAGACTCCGACCCCTGTTTGGTTTTACCCTAGGAGTAGCTGCATTTAAGATCGATGAAATGATTCTTATATATTCTTTCCTTACCTCAGATGCCTAATGTGATGCTTAATAAAATGTTTGTAAAACATTTGGGGATCACTGGAGGAGAAGTACAAAGTATTGTCACTATCACTTGGCTTGCAAAAATAATGAGATAGGCACAAGCTTATGGGAAATGCATATGCTTAAAACACAAGGATTTTGAACTTGTGTACAAAAGTATGGAAAGGCACCACATTAAATTTATTTACCTCCTTTAGTACACTCTTCTAATACTCATAGGCAGGTACTGTTTCTCTTGGTACATTTAGGTGTCACTTTGCCAAGCTATTCATGTATAGCTTGTTTAAGCTATCCTCATAAACTAGTCCCTCTTGCCTTTCAATCAGTCTTTGTCGTTGTTGTTCATCTTTGAATCCCCTCCAATTTGTTGGCATCTTTCTAGTCCTGAGATGTCCAGAGCTGACCTCAATATTCCAAGTGCAGTTGTCTCTGAGCAGGTCTAAAACCTCCCTTCTTCATGCCGTCCCAATCTCATTCATTTCAGAACTCACTTGAAGACAGCAAAATGAGTTTAAGGAAGACTTCTCCATCTTTGCTTGTTTCTTCGAAGTGTTCTGGATTCACTTCACTCATATCATAGCTCTAGTAGACAATGAACAAGTGCATGGGAACCCTTCAAAGCATGTGGATGCAAGTGGTTTTATGCCAAGAACATCATTACCAGTTCCCAGCAACTAATCCAGAACTGATTCCATAACTTTTATACATACCGTGGGTGCTCAACCATATGCTGAAACAATCTCCTCCCATTCACATATGGTACTTGGCTAGCCTGTACTTAAATTAGGAAATATTCTATTGTAATGATAATGTTGGCCGCAACATTCCTTGGTTTTCAGCTAGTATCTGTAAGAGGAGGATTTGAGATGCCAGTTCTTGTCACATATTTTCCTGTCTCACACCATCTCTGAGCCCAGCTAATCTGACGAGAGCCAACTGTCCTAATGAGCTGCAACTAGTTCTATGATGAGCTGCTGTCAGCTCTCTGTCTGGACACCAATTAAAACTTTCAAGACTGCATCTCATTCCTGTAAGTAAGCAATTTATCTAGTTCCCAAACATGGGACATACATAAGCCTTTTTTTCATTAATTCTCTTCCAGACTCCAGATCTTTAAAAAGGCATTGCAAGACTGCACATGGATAACTTCTTCACATGGAGTTCTAATCCCTTGGTAGAAACTGGGTTTCTTTCTGTTGGCTACAAAGGAGACAGCAAGTGTTCATGGAGTCTTCCTATACGTAGGTGTACCCACCCACTGGCAGTAAGGACAGCTGATGTCAGCATAGGTTCACCTATGAGGGTTTTTTTTTAATATATCACTGATCCTTTCATTTTGCTGTTCATGGCCAAATGCAAATACTAGAACGCTGATCTGTGGTCAATTAGCCCTTCACCATCCACAATCTTACTGACCACTAGTCTCCCAACCTAGTGTGCATTGCATAAATATGGCTGAGCGACACCACAAACCTGTTAGCTCACCTTGCCCACCCAAGATAGTCTCTTCCACACAGATCCAGACCCACAGAAGACAGACCTAAGTAGCCATTCTTTCCCCTTGTGGACTAGACTGCAGGACAAGTTGACTCCAAGTGAAAAAATGTTGAGTGAGTCCCCTTAATATGCGAGTCCAGACAAAACTAATTTCCTGCTAATCTATAAACCACCAGACATCAAAGGCATTCCAGAGGGATGATAGAAACACTGTCTAACATAGTGATTAAATTCATGAGACTCATCATCTTGGTAGACTTCAATAACTACATGAACAGCACCTGTACTGAGATAGACAAAAACAACCTATCTGAGATCCCCGCCTTAAGTGTCTCATGGGCAATCTCCAGATACACATGCACACAGAACCAGTCATATTCTGGACTGGATTCTTGCTGGACATAAGAAATGCAAGAACCACCTCTCCTACGAACAGGTCAGTCCACTTCCTCCTCCACGCAGAAATAAGGATTCTTCCTGTTGCATGTCAGGGAGAAACAATCTCTCTGCTCTGTCCCTGCGAACTTTTGCACCTTGCCACATTCCAAAAGTTACAGAAAACTAGCCAACCAGGAACAAATAGAAGAAGCATTAGAGAAGCACTCCAAGTACTCTATGACTACTGCAACAGACAATACACCTCTACCTCGATATAACGCGACCCGATATAACACGAATTTGGATATAACATGGTAAAGCAGTGCTCCGAGGGGGGGGCAGGGCTGCACACTCCGGTGGATCAAAGCAAGTTTGATATAATGCAGTTTCACCTATAACGTGGTAAGATTTTTTGGCTCCCGAGGACAGCGTTATATCAAGGTAGAGGTGTAGCACCAAAGCAACCTCCCCCACACTCTGTTGAAAACTGAATGCAGAACTCATTTTTTGAATTCAGCTTTACCTTAAAGTTCTGTATACACACATGCGCACACACACCCCACACACAGATGAAAATTCAAAACCCTATAATCAGGCTGGGAGGGAAGAAGGAACACAAGAAGGTTTGTTATTGTTCTCACTTAAGAGAACATATGATTACATAGACGAACTACATGCATGATTTGTGGGCTTCATGGTTTGGGGTGTTTGTTTAAGGTAAATGAATGAGATAATTTAATGAACCTCTAAATAGGCCATATTCCTTCCTGACTGGAGAGATGAAATTTTGTAGGACTTGATTCAGGACATGCCTGCAAATCCTTCACTGTTCAGCAAAGGACTCAAACACGTACTTTACTTTAAGAGGAAAATAACAAATAGCACATTTTTCAGTATGAATTTTTGGGCCAATTATCATTTATGGTAAAATTCATGAAACTTTTGAGATTTGTTAAACATTTCACAAATAAACTGGCAGTCACCCAAATACCCGTGAACAATTAATATAATGACGCTATGATTATAGGAGGAGAAAACCTTCTCTGCTTATTTTCACATCCCTCTTTGTATTATATGACCAGCTGTAACTTACAGCCACCTATGAAACCATATTGTTTTTAGAATCCCATTTAGATGTAAAAGTTCTCACAATGCATCATTTTTAGAACAGGTTTCTTTGTTAGCTGTTGACAGAAAATGTTTATAGTTCTATTGATACTCAAGGAAATAGTGTGAACAGGGTCATGAATGCAATATCTTTTCTCTGAGTTCACTTGAACCTGTTTCCCTGTTTGGCAAAGTACATTAGGATTTTTAAACCAATTCACTTTGCCTGTGTTTATGCTTTTTTAATGTTCCATGAACAGTTTAACAAAGCAGCAAAGAATCCTGTGGCACCTTATAGACTAACAGACGTTTTGGAGCATGAGCTTTCGTGGGTGAATACCCACTTCCTCAGATGCATGGAGGAATCACCCACGAAAGCTCATGCTCCAAAACGTCTGTTAGTCTATAAGGTGCCACAGGATTCTTTGCTGCTTTTACAGATCCAGACTAACACGGCTACCCCTCTGATACAGTTTAACAAAGTTAGATTTAGGAGTGCTTTTTTTTTAAATTTGTAAAATATTTGTAGGGAGCAAGGCTGGCACTTTCACTAGGTGCCCCTAGGTGGTCGCCTAGAGTGGCAGGATTTGTGGGGTGGCATTTTGCCACCCTGGGCAGAAATTCAGCAGCGGGGGGTCCTTCCGTTGCAGGTCTTCAGCGGAAATTTGGCGGAGGGTCCTTCACTCACTCTGGGACCCGCCGCCAAAGTGCCACGAAAACACAGAGCGGAAAGACCACCACTGAATGCTCAGAGGAGGAGTGCTGCCGCCAAGGGTGGCAAAACCCTGGTGCCGCTTCTGGTAAGGAATTAATTTTGAATTCTCAGTGCAACCATGCACACTGGAAAACTGGTTTTAACACTAACAGTCCTCCAGTTAGGGAACTGAAAGAGAGCATGTGACCGATGACTAACCAACACAGCTTGAATTTTGAATATTGAAAACCCGCAACAAATTGACTATCTACAACCTGCAGGCTGAGTGTCAATTCTTTGCAGGCATTTCACAAACAGAAAAAGAGACAAAACTCTTTAAATGAATGATTTGCTAGGAATTATTTGCCTAGCTCTCAGGTCCTTATTCAGCAGAACACTTTTGTACATGCTTAAAGTTAAGCATATGCTGAAGTTAAGTATAGACTTAACTACTTTTCTGAAAACACATTGCCTTAATTCATGCTTAAGTTCTTTGCTTTCAGGGAAATAATTAACAGACTATTACTTGTATAAACTTCAGCAACCAAGATTCTGAATGCCATGCCACTTTTGACGCAATTGCATTGGTCACAAATCAACTTTTATGCCAGTTACAACATAAGCCCTTTATAAACCGGGCCCAAGTTATCGCCTTACCACAGATATCATTGCCTCTCCAATTCTTTGATGTGTTAGCTTCGCATGTGGTCTTGTGGCCATGGTGCACCAGAACTGTTGATCTCATTGCATGTTGATGTGACAAATTGATGAACCTTCCCTTTATGACTTAATATGAGGCTTATTACTTTCACTGGTGTTTTATTTTTGACAAATAACTAGCTGCAATGTAAATTAACTTTCAGTGTCAAGGTCATTGTAAAGGCTCTGGACCAAGAAGTGATTCAGCAGGTTAAGGTGCTGTTAAAGTTCAGGGTGCTGTTAGCAGCTTCCAGCAGAGGAAATTCTTCTCTAGTCAGATGATTATTGAGACCGTTGATGCCTTCATTGTCCCAGAGTTGAATCAACAAAAATAAGGAATGAAGGGCCAAATCATAAGTTCCTTGTTTAAAAAGTGATCTTGCAAATGCTTACCCACATGAGAAATCTTTATTCATGTGATTAGTCCCACTGATATCAGGACTACTCATGTGAGTAAGTGCCCGATCCTTTTCCCATTGAAATCAATGGCAGAACTCAATGGTGAAGGATCTCATTATAACCAAGGGTCATAAAACCTATACAGAATAGAATAGAATAGAATAGAATAGAATAGAATAGGGTTCACTATTACCAACCACAAGATCAAGCTCTTCGCTTTTCATTGAGTCCTTACTTAGGCAAACTACCTACTGAAGTCAGTGGGAATTTTGTTTTACTAAAGAAGGAGTCAGTGAAAATTGAGTCACAACTTGAGGATTGAGCCCAAAGTGCATCTGTGATGGAAGAAGCTTTGGTATCGGTATCTGCAGTGTACCTGTTTAGTGGACAAATTGTACCTTTCCTAGACTTCTATACCACACACGTACCCTTCTTGCTTTTTTCCAACAAAAGCAAATGACGGTTCAACTTACTCCATGACATTGACATTGTGAAAACCTGCTGACGCATATGAAAAAAGTGTTTTTACAAACCAAAAACACTAGAAATACTCCTATGAAATATTTTCCTCTCATGGCATGCTGTTTTCTCATTACATCTGTTGACATTTTTCAGAATGACCTCAGCTGGATATTTTGTTCTGGAGTCCCCATTTAGTGGAACATTTAAACAATAACACTTTGAAACATGCTCATTCTCTCTTTTGAAGTCCATTCAGGCTCTGCCCTAGGGTCAGAATGTGCATTCCAGCAATGATGCCTGGACCATCTGCTGTACAAGTAGAAATCCTACTGGTTTTTTAACTAGAGGTACTAACACATTGCATAACTCCCACTGAAAACAGCCTATCAATTTAGATGCATTTTGGACTTGTTCCTGTAGTTGTAGCATGGAACCTTGGAGTGGGGATGACAAACTAATGAGGTAAATAATAAGAACTGACACTAAGTTATTTTATTAGAAATCTGTATTGTACCCGCAGTCTACACTTTCACTTTGTGGTTTCCAGAGCTGAATTATTGGCTTCTCATTCAGATATCTACATATTCCAGAGTGCTCCTTATTTCCTTATGGTAAAACAGGGGTCGGCAACCTTTCAGAAGTGCTGTGCCGGGTTTTCATTTAGTCACTCTAATTTAAGGTTTTGCGTGCCAGTAATACATTTTAACATTTTTAAAAGGCCTCTTTCTATAAATCTATAATATATAACTAAATGATTGTTATATGTAAAGTAAATAAGGTTTTTAAAATGTCTGAGAAGCTTCATTTAAAATTAAATTAAAATGCAGAGCCCCCTGGACCGGTGACCAGGACCCGGGTAGTGTGAGTGCCACTGAAAATCAGCTCGTGTGCCGTCTTCAGCACGTGTGCCATAGGTTGCCTACCCCTGTGGTAAAACCTTGCTACCCACATGACTGAATTTGCTTATTGTCAGTTAGTGGATAAGAGAACATACACAAGAGCAAACGTTAACTGATGTTGGCCTTATCAATTAATTTATATTTAACATATGTTCTTCACTTGGTGGGTTAGCACTGAAAAGTCTCATGGAGGAAGAGTGTGTTTACGGTGACAACATCTGAATAATGAGAGAGATGCTTGGCAACAAGGAGAGGTAGATTATTCCAAGTGTATGGGGTATCATGAAAGAAGACATGAAGAGAGAGGTGGGAGGAGGACACAAGTAGGCATTAAAGTGAGAGGTTTGGAACAACATAGGCTGCAGGAAGAGGAATACATATAGTAGGCCAGATTTTCAAAGGAGGTCAGACCCCATTTAAGCACCAAAATACCGTGCCATATTTTTTCTTTTGAATATCCATCTGCCCCTTATTTAGGTGCCTAAGTGGGACTCAAAATCTGGCCCCAGTTGTGCAAGCTGAGCACCAGAAAATCTGGTCCATTGTCTATCACAGTGTGTCATTCTTCTGTGCTAAGGAGCAAGTCATACAGAAGTAAATATTCAAATAAGGATTGAGATTCAGTCATACAGGCAAGCTGCATCATGCACTAAAGATCAAGCAGCATGAGCTACATTTTCATAAATTGAATGAAACAAAACATATAGCCACAAGGATCGCATTCAAATATTGCAGTAACACACTATAGTTGGAAGGTAGAGAATTTCTAAAGGGGGCCTGTGTTCTAGTGCTTCTGTCTTCCTCTAAGAGCTTGGCAAACTAATTTAACTTCTCTGTACCAAAAGTGCCTCATTTGTAAAAACAAAAGATGGGACTAATAATGATCATCTGTTAGCACACAGGGGGATCGTGAGCATTAATTAGGGCCAGAATCTGGCCTTAGCTGCCAGAGGCACGCTGCAGGGAAGAGCTGGGTGCAGTTACCAAGCGGAGGTGCTCTGAGGCATTCTGCCTGCACAGGGCTGAATCAGGAGCAATGGCTAACAGACTGCAGGGGGCAGAGTGATGAAGAGCAGCACTTACACTTCATGCAGAAAGGTGGAAAAAGTTTTCCCCCCCTCACCTCCCAGCAGCTGTAGGGAAGCCATCCCTCCAGAATCACTAGCCACACCCCACCATGGAGTGAGGAGCCCTACCAGGTGTGTTGGTCAGCCAAGCCAAGCAACCAAAGCTCCTGTTTTACTGTATGTCTTCTCATAGAGTGCTGTTTGCTATTGATTGCTGGTACCCTCCCTTGCCCCTGACCTCAGCATGCGAGTTGAAGCAACTTAAATGCACTAACAGATGTGTAAATGACACCAGCATTGACGTCACCTCAGAATTTGCCCTTGTCTCCCCACAGTGGGCTCCTATTTGAAGGTCAGATGGGGTAGAAGGGAGCAAGATAGGCGTGATCCTTAGCAAACAGGCAGCCAGACAAATTATAAAAAAACACATGAAAAGTCAATGGATTTGCACTTAAATCGGATCTACTTGGAAGTTTTCCTCAGCATGAACATCCCTCTTTAAAGCTGAGAGAAGCTGCCTAGTGATCTGAGCCCCATTAATTCCTGACTTCCAGTCCCAGCTGCGACATTAACTCTGAGGTAAGTATAATCCTCTCATTTTGACATGAAGGGCCCAATCCTCAGCTACTGTAGGTCAGTGAAGCTGCATTGAAATAAATGGCACTACATCAACCCCATTTGAGGATTTTCCCTGGCATCTTTTGCTTTGGGAAAGTGACTTCAACTGTGTGCCTAATTATTAGTCGTTATTTCTATGGCAGTAGGCCCTGGAGGTCCCAGGTGGGGATCAGGTGCTGTACAAACACACAGGAAGACATGGTCCTGGCCCCAAAGAGTTTGTAGCTCTAGACAATATGGCCTGGGTCTGGATTATGTTTAAACTGGGATTAGGAATTTGAGTTCAGGGCTGAATGAGAGTCTGAGGTTCCAATTCAATGGCACTGAAATATGGCAAGCTGTTCTCATGACTTTTCAGCCCCAAATAACAGACATTTCATGAGATCAGGTTTTCTTCTGAGGGCTGGGCATGAACAAGGTGGCTGTTTCACAGCAGCAATTGATCTCACAAAGTTTCTGCCAACAGGAATAGTGGACATCTTGTACTGTCCACTCTATCAAGGAACTCGATGGAGAAACTCTGGCGGCATACAAACCACAGACTCCTTTTGGTTTTGGATCCAGCATGGAACCAAATCTACAGGGGCCAGTTCAGAGCCAGCAACGGGAGAATACCCAATATTAAACAGGGTTTGGACTCAAGGTTCTAGTTTCTATGTTCTAATTTCATCCAGCCTTCTGCTGGCAAACATCAAACATATTTTGGAAACAGCCTCATTTAGTTACACTGATGGCAAAATAAACCCCAGCTCATCACAGAATTACCACAAAAACATCTGATCCCTCATAAAGACTGTTCATGACTCTACAACTCCAAAAGAGTTTATTTTCCTTCTCCCCCGAAACCATGCCCCCCTTTGCTCTCTCCTTGACAAGTTGGTGAGTTGGGAATGGTTTAACATAACTAAATAAATACCATGGCAGGACCTTGAGAGTATGTCTACAGTGCAGCTGGGAGATGTGATTCCCAGTGTGGAAATACAGACTTGTGCTATCTCAACTTCAGCAAGCAGACTAAAAATAACAGTGTGGACATTGCATGCTGGTGGTGGCCCAGGCTAGCCGCCTGAGTCCAAGTCCTCCCAACCCCCTGTGTCCAAGCTCAGGTGGCTGACCCAAGTCGCTGGCCATGCCACAAAGTCCTCACTACTGTTTTTAGCGTGTTACCTCGAGCTGAGCTACTGTGAATCTGTCCACCTGTACCAGGAATGAGACCTCCCAGCTGCAGTGTAGACACACTTCAAGTGAGAAAAATGAACAGGGTTCTTAAATACTTTGTGTAAGGCCCAAAGTACTTAACTTGATGCTTAACTGGCTGCAATCAGATGATCTCAGCGGCTCTGGGAAATAAGCAAATCTTAGAGGAGTGGGGCAAAGGGGAGGGGAAATGGGCTCTGCTACATTGGTCTTTATTTCAGCATGGATTTTATCACAGTATTATTCTTGATTTCCTCCTATTTATAGGCTTTAGCATGTTGTGTTACTTTTGTGTTTGTGTTCTCTCTCTTCCACCGACAGTTCACCTCCGCACTTGCCCAGAGCTGTATCTATGCGTACGTCTACACTGCAATTAAAAATCCGCACCTGACCCATGCCAGCCCACCTGACTTGGGCTAAAGGGCTCAGGCTAAGGGGCTGTTTCATTTTGGTGTAGACATTAGGGCTTGGGTTACAGCCCAAGCTCTGGGGCCCTCCCTCCTCGCAGGGTCCTAGAGCCCAGGATGCAGCCTGACCCCCAACATCTACACGATAAATAAACAGCCCCTTAGCCTGAGTCCTGTGATCCTGAGTCAGCTGGCATGGGCCAGCCGCAGGTTTTTAATTGTAGCATAAACATACCCTATAAGGCCAGGCCAATGATTTTAATGGTACATCTTCTCTCCCAGGACAATGCAAGTGAACTGCCCTTTTCCAAGGCCCTAAACAGTCTAAGACGGTTGATTTAAATAGTCGTGATTACTCTGCACACTATTACGTAAAGAATGTTAACAGTTTGCTGCAGGGCTTTTGTGTAACAAATGTTTAAATTCTTTAGGTTCTCAAATCTTTTATGGCAGTGGTTCTCAAACATGTTCCACCGCTTGTGCAGGGAAAGCCCCCGGTAGGCCGGGATGGTTTGTTTACCTGCTGCATCAGCATGTTTGGCCAATCGCAGCTCCCAGTGGCCGTGGTTCGCTGCTCCAGGACAATGGGAGCTGCTGGAAGCAGCAGCCAGTATGTCCCTCGGCCTACGCCGCTTCCAACAGCTTCCATTGGCCTGGAGTAGAGAACCGCAGCCTCTGGGAGCCGCGATTGGCTGAACCAGTGGAGATGGCAGATAAACAAACCAGCCCGGCCCGCCAGGGGCTTTCCCTGCACAAGCGGCAGAACAAGTTTGGGAACCATTGTATTATGGAATGAAGGGGACAATTTTCTTAAACTAAGTTTTAAAATAATTTGTCTGAAAATCCAATACCCCTCAAGGTCAGGCTGGCTCATTAAGCACTGTGTTAGTGAAAGCTGTTATTCATTATTTTACAGCACCCACATTTGTGCAATGCACTGAGCAGAACATAAACAGGGACTGATTCTCCTCCAACTTATACTGGCTTTACACTGATATAACTCCATTGACTTCAGCTGAGAACTGCGGAGTTAGTCCTGATTTAAACCCGTGTAAATGAAAGAAGAATCGGGCTCATAAACTTCAGGTCCCTGTCCTGAGGAACTTACTATCTAAATGATAGACGTGACGGGCAAGTGGGGATACAACAAACACCAAAAAGTCATGGGACAATGTTGGACACAGGTGTGTGCTCACTGAAGTCAATGATTTACATTAGTTATGGATCTGGCTCTTATTATCTCACTTGATAGTCATGTGTAACTCCTATGTAGTGTGGTTGTACCTTACCCTCCAACGCTAGTCATAAAAATAAGCAAGGTCATATAGTAAATGCAGGCGTCATGTTGCACTAAATGTCAAGATCAGTAATGGTTCGGTTCCTTAAATGGAAGGTTTAATCCCAGATGATAACTCCCTGTCAGGATTTAGTGAGAGAAAACAGAGAGGTTTCACATGGTGGCTTGAGTCCCTGTTTCTAGTTTCTTAAGCGCAGGTGAGTCTGTCTAGGAGCAGAACAAAGAAGCTGAAAGCAGTAGCAGCACTGACCAACCCTTAACCTAGCCAAACATGTCAGCCCTCTCCCTCCTAACAGAGAGCCCTGCTTTGGGTACCTTTCAGAATAACTATTCATCAGAGTTGCCTGTCGTGAGTTGGTGGAAAGTTCCAAAAACAAAATGAAAAGCTTTCTCAGTGATTTCTTACAGGGACTAGAATAGACTGTTGGTTGGAAAAGGCATTTTTAAGTGGTTTCCTTAGTTTCACTTGCTTTATATCTTACTGCATTTGGGGTCTGTGCCTCATTTACCCTAATGTCACTTTGCGCTACCAGGGCAGTGTAGAGGGGCCTTAAAGTGTTGCCACTTTAAACAACTAGAGCAGCATAAAGTGGCCTTAGTGTGAATGAGAATCAGGCCATTTACATTTAAATTATGCATTTCCATGTACACTAGAAGAAGAGACAGGACTTGGCCGTAGGTAACATAAAGGCAGTCCTTTAGTCAGGCTGTTTGACACATTCCGGCTTCTGGAGTTCTCCTTGACTCTCACCAGCTTCCAGACTAAATAAAACATGGCTTGTCCTGCCTGTTGTCATCACACAGGATCTGTCTAAATCTTGGTCTGGAATGAGATGTCCTGGAAGGGTTATGCTGAGTATATGCCAAGCCAATGTTCAAAACAGGAAGGAAGAAAGTGATGGTGGAGGCAAGGAGACACATAGGATGCTGCAGTCCAGTAAGAAAGCATATGAAGAGATGATGCTGGAACAGAAAAGGGATACTTAGATGCTCAGATTAGTTGAGTCTGTTATTTATTTTAAGAAGATACTGAATTTTAACTCAAGAGAAATGCTAATATAAGTGCCTTGCCCACCCCTGCCCCAGCACCATGCGTTATGCTGTTCACATAGGGAGGCTGATGTGAGACATTTGCAAAAAAAAGGTTGGAATTTTATTCTATTTAATTAGAAATTCAAAAACAGATCCATTCCGTGGGAAGGTCGGGGGTGGATGGGAATAATTTTATTAATTGTTTGCTTGAAAACCAGCCCTTTTCCAGTGACAGCTAGCCCATTTCAGAGTGAAAACTGTCCACATTATGAATACCGTATTTCCCAGATTTTCATATGTTGAAATTTGACATTTGAAAGTCTCCCGTACACTTTGAGAGTGAAACTAACCCTTTTGCCACACATGATCTGTGTGTAAAAATGTGGTGCTCTTGGAGCCTTGTTGATCTCTGCATATTAGAGGGACAAGGTGGGTGAGGTAATATCTTTTATTGGACCAATTTCTGCTGGTGACAGAGAGGGGCTTTCAAGCTTACATAGAAGAAGAAGAACTCTGGATAGCTCGAAAGCTTCTTTCTCTCACCAACCAACGTTGGCCCAATAAAAAATATTACCTCACTCACCTTGTCTCTGTGAAAATGTGACAATTCATTTCTAAACCATGAAAAGAGTTCTTTTTCTTCAGTCGTCCACACTCCAAAATGGTGGAAGGGTTTTTGCTCCAAAGTGACCCTAAGAAGTGATTATCTGGGAAACATGAAGGCATGGAAACAGGTGCTTAGAATGGAAATTGTTTTGCAATCTTACCTGACATGTTCGCTCCCAAGCAAATGCTATAAGAATATTGGAACTGATCCTGGGCAGTGCAGGACAGGGCAGATCCTGCGAGACACTGAATGTCCTTGATAATCATTGACACCAATAGGAACGAAGGGAGCTCATCACAGAGTTGGGCCTATCCTTGGGTTCTTTTTACATAAGAACATAGGAATGGCAATACTGGCTCAGACCAAAGGTCCATCTAGCCCAGTATCCTGTCTTCCAAGAGTGACCAATGCTTGGTGACCCAGAGGGAATGAACAGAACAGGTAATCATCAAGTGATCCATTACCAGCTTCTGGCAAACAGAGCTAGGGACACCCTCCCTGTCCATTCTGGCTAATAGCCAGTGAGGGATCTATCCTCCATGAACTTATCTAGTTCTTTTTTTGAACCTTGTTATAGACTTGGCCTTCACAACATCTTCTGGCAAAGAATTCCATAGGTTGACTGTGCATTGTGTGGAGAAATACTTCCTTTTGTTTGTTTTAAATCTGCTGACTATTACTTTCATTTGGTGACCCCTAGTTCTTGTGTTCTGAGAAGGAGTAAATAATACTTCCTTATTTACTTTCTCCACACGTCATGATTTTATAGACTTCTATCATATCCCCCTCTAGTTGTCTCTTTTCCAAGCTGAAAAATCCCAATCCAGATCCCTAATCATTTTTGCTGCTCTTTTCGATACCTTTTCCAATTCCAAACTATATCTTTTTTGAGATGGGGAGACCGCCTCTGCATGCAGTATTCAAGATGTGGGCGTACGAGGGATTTATAGAGAGGCAATATGATATTTTCTGTCTTATTATCTACCCCTTTTGTAATGATTCCCAACATTCTATTAGCTTTTTTGACTGCCGCTGCACATTGAATGGATGTTTTCAGAGAACTATCCACAATGACTCCAAGATCTCTTTCTTGAGTGGCAACAGCTAATTTAGACCTCATCATTTTATATGTACAGTTGGGATTATGTTTTCCAATATGCATTACCTGGCATTTATCAACATTAAATTTCATCTGCCATTTTATTGTCCAGTCACCCAGTAATCCATTGTTTCTTCTGATTAAAAAAAGACTGTTTCCTCTTTATTGTTTAAGAGTCTGGTGGTCCTAGGTGACCCCTGCTCTGTCTTCTGAGAAGCAATTTGATTACATTATCAAATTTTCTCTTGCTACCATTTAAGGAGCATCGGCAAATTGTGGTAATTTTCCAGTGAGACACTGAAATGGTTATTCACGCTTTAATCACAGCCAGATTAGATTACTGTAATTCTTTATTGGCTGGCTTCCCTAATAGGGCTATGAACAAACTCCAGCTGGTGCAAAATGCACCCACTAGGACTTTCATCTATTCTGCTCAAACCTCTGCCATGGCAACTGGATAGATAACATATTGATTTCAAACTTGTTTTTTTTATATGTACAGCTAGAGTCAGATCTTGGTCAGCTACCTTTTCACTCATTGCAGGCCTGAATCTGTTACCTTACTCCCATTGATTTACTACCCTGTCTTTGATTAGTAGTTCCAGCGAAGGAGGTAGGATTAAGCTTTGGCTCTGTGGACATGTTCTGTCCTGAGGTCTGTGCAAAAACTGTGCACAGACACATTACATCTCCAAATCGCTTTACAGACATTAGCCCAGAGTTTCACAAACACTACGACCCCTTTGTGCTGCTCTGATGATGCAAATGGGCTGCAAAGGAGCATCCTGAGGAATGCACCTACATAGAGAAATCTGGTTGTGTAGCAGTTCAATAACACCCCTCTCCTGGCTCACAGCATAGATGGCATGTCCAGGGCAAATGGGCCATGACCAGAATGCTGCTGTGATCCCCATGTGCCAGAAAGCCACTTAGGGATAGCAAGGCACAATTCAGAGTAGCCTTGAGGCTGCTCTGAGTTGCACCAATTAGTGAACTGGCTCCTGGCTAGAGCCAGTATCAGTAATCCACACAAGTGGTGTCAAGATATTTTTGCCCTCCTCATCCTCCTGTCCAATTCTAAGCACAGCTTGGACACTGCAGAGAATGTGGACCATTGACTTTTGGCATGTGACTAAAGAAGTCTCCTTTTTTTAAATCAAGGGGCCATACTGAGCCCAGAGTTTAGAATGTAGGCCTCTCTTTTAGCTTTTAGTGGGTAAATTCCTGCTGGGCTTAAAGGGAAAAAGTCTTAGGGAGGCTTGTATGATTTAAATGAGCGTTAATAAAAATCCAGTAGCGAATTATTGCACTATCTGGTTTTATTAACTGTTATGTACAAAGCAATTTTTGATTTGTTGCATGAAAGCTACTAGAGTCAGTACTGAGCCTTTGGTAAGATACCGGATGGAATGAAACGGCATGGTAAATACAACATGCTCTTGTTGTTTACCTCCTCTGTCACATTGGTAGGGAACCTGTGCTTTGTCACTCATGGAAGTGGATATAAAAGCAGTGTGTGTGTGTGTGTGTGTGTGTGTGTGTGTGTGAGAGAGAGAGAGAGAGAGAGAGAGAGAGAGAGAGAGAGAGAGGAAGGTTGTTAGTGAGAGGCATCTGACAATGAATTTTTGTTTTATACCCATAAACTTTTTGTTTTGAAGAGCATTAACCCCCCTCTCACACACACACACATAAAGAGTTACACTGACTTTGCAAACAGCTACTAAATAAGGAAGAGAAAGTGGAGGTTAGAATTGGGGTTATGGCTGTTGTCCTTTTAAATGCAAAACATCATGTTCATTTCAATTCTTTTCAGTAGCCTGAGGTAGGAGAGGAAGATCTGAAATTGTTTGCCACATGGATTTAAAAAAAAACAACAAAACAGAGAAAACAGTATTTTCAGAAACAGGACAAACCAGGATCATTTATCTGAGACCCCATGAACTTTGGAGTTCAGGTAAAATGAGATCCAGATTAGAGCCCTGCAGGGGACTATTTTTTAAATCCTGCTCCCCTCCCATCCCACAATAATAACTCACACCTGCTCCCACACTGTTTCTTGCATTTTTATTCCTCTCCTACCTGAAAAAAACCTTAAATCCTGCAAGAGAGACAGATTCCCTAATGCTACAAAAAAGAAAAAAAGGTAAATGAATATATTAAATCTATAAATGGAATTCAGCCACAATTTTACCACTAAAAGAATAAAACAAATCTTGCTTAAAGTATGTTAAAAAAATACTTTAGCTCCTGTTATAATAGACACCAAGTCTCTTTCTCTCACTTAAATTTAAGTATTACAAAAATAAAGTATTTTTCCACAAATTACCATAGTGGTTTTGTTTTGTACCACCCAATCCTGTCCACAATACAGTAAATTTTACCAGCTCCATCTATTATGGCAGTGGGTCGTGTAGGACCTGCAGAATCCCAGTCCGACTACAGGGATCTGATCCAGATCACATCCAGTCCTGGACCCTGATCCTTGGGCCCAGAGGATCTGCAGGATCCAAAGGAAGGTATAGGTGGCTTTTATGTTACCTTTATACACTCTCCATCAGATCATGGAACTGGCCTGTGGTCAGTCTGACATCCAGTGGCAAGTTAGAACGACGTCTGGAGGAGATCTGGGAAGGAAACATGAATCAAAAAGCAGTGCCCACTTACCCTTATGTACCTGGACCCAAAGTTCAGGGAAGACACATATATGTAGGAAGAGTGTTATTCCCAGCCCCTAATATCTTCACCTTGTATGGCTAAACTACCTGGGTCGTGACCTGACCTCTAATCTAATCTATCCTGTACATGTATGTGACACAGATAACTACATGAATGCACGCATGATAGACTGCGGAATCAGATGATAAACATCACCTGCTCGCCACAGGTCATCCAGCTATCCCAGACACATAGCAATGAAACCTATGAGCCAAAGCAGACTAAGGGGTAGGATCTCTTGATATGGTAAGTAGAACACTGGATGCTGCAATTCTCAATGGTGAATGACTGTCCTCACTGTGGCATGCGGCTTAGTGGTGCACGTATCATCTCCCAATGCTGAGTAATTACTGGGCAGTCTCCCATGTTTTTAATTCCCTTGCTAGGCTTTGGAGAGATTTAAAAAAAAAAACATTACACATTTTTTAACAGTTCAAAACAAAACAACACACAGCATAGGCCCTGTCTAACTTATTGAAGGTAACGGGAGTTTTGCATGAGCTCAGAAGGTCCCTAAAAGGCCAGATTTTTTAACAGTTAGGGAATTACTAAAAGACTACATGCAATAGTTGTATATGCAGTTTTGAATCTCCTGTGTATATGCAGTTCCTGTGAATGTGCATGTAAATGGCCATTTAGATTTCCAGTTGTTTGGAAGTCTGGCCTTAAATATCTATTATAATAAAATAATTAAAGTGAATTAACAAACATTTATATAGCACCTGTAATTAGCAAAAAAAATTACATACAAGACCTCATGGACCAGCTCCTCAGCAGATGTTGCTCTGCTGAGGAGTTACATCAATTTACACCAGTTCTGACCTGGCTTCATATGTGTATGATTGACTTCCTTCACCACTGAAATGCAGCAATGTATTGGGGGGAACAAAAGGGAACCACAGTACCTGTTTAACAGCAACGTCACTATCTACCAACAGTGTAGAAAAGGAAAAGGAAAACAATTTATCCAAGTGAACCTACAGGGGAGTGTACATAGGTGGAAATTAGCCAGGACATCAGGGCCCTCTCTCCTGCTCTATGTGGGATTGTAAATAAGTGTAAACAAACAGTACAATAACTCCTCGCTTAACGTTGTAGTTATGTTCCTGAAAAATGCGACTTTAAGCGAAACGATGTTAAGCAAATCCAATTTCCCCATAAGAATTAATGTATATAATGGGGAAAAAAAAATTTGCCAGACAAAAGGCATTATATACATTTTAAACAATTTTAAACAAGTAATTTAATACAGGTATAAGTTTTAAGCAATTTTAAAGAAACAATTTAATACTACAATCGTCACTGCTGAATATGAAGCTTGGTTGAGGTGGTGGAGTCAGAGAGTGGAAAAGGATGGATTGTCCGGCTGCTTCTCTTGCTGTTCTTGCAAGCACAGGAACTGTCTTTGCGGGGGGCAGGAGGCTCAACCCTCAGCCCATCCACTCCACTCCTTCCCCCAAACCCCCACCCTTGACTTGCCTCTTCTCCCCCCCACCTACACCCCCTTTACTTCGCACTCTGTGTCCTCACTCCTCCCTCCCTTCCCTTCTGGACGCTGCAAGCAGCTGATTGCCTTGGGCAGGGGACAGGGGAGGGAAGGGAGAGGTGCGATGAGTCCTCACTCCTCCACTTCCCTCCTGCCCGGGTCAATCAGCTGGCTTGCAGCCTTTAGGAGGTGGGGGAAGCGAGGACTTGGTGTGCAGGCTTCCCCCCCCCGCCCCCGCCTCCTGCCCAGGGCAATCAGCTGGTTTGTGGTGTTCAGGAGGCAGGGGAGGGAGGGAAAGCCTGAGTGCTGAGTCCTTCCTCCTCCCCCTCCCTCCTGCCTCCTAAATGCCGCTAGCCAGCTGATTGCCGCAGGCAGGAGGCGGGGGGAGGAGAGGGAAGCCACTGATCTGTGGGGTCTGCCGGGGGGCGGGAGGCTCTGTCGGGGAGAGGGGGGCATAGGGAGGCTGCCAGCTGTGGAGAAAGCAGGCAGCCAAACAAAGTAAGAGTGGAGCATTGCACAATTTTAAATGAGCATGTTCCCTAATTGATCAGCAATGTAACAATGAAACAACATTAAGTGGGACAACTTTAAGTGAGGAGTTACTGTGCTTTGGTTTTCCATTGTGACTAAACTCCTCTCATGTTTTATACAGAAATAGAAACATGTTTAAAAGCTACACGCTAAATCTTGAGGACACACTGTGCCACTTAGCTGTCCCTTTAAACTGGGGCCATGTTTTTATTTTATACTCAAATATACCCTGAACCATTCACAGATTTGGTGCCTTCTTAGATAAATATTTGATCTGAGACCATGCATGGCAATATCCATCTTAGAGAAATGAACCCCACATTTAGTGCTTGTGAAAGGTCCTGGATCGAGTGCCCTGGGGCGTGAAGTCCTCTCCCCAAGGAAAAGGTACAATAGGGCAGTGGCTTGTCAAGCTTGCCCTGCACCTTAGTTCAACCAATGTGCTTCAATCATTACTTGAGGAACTACTTCCAGGGTTGAGAGCGAGGAGTTCAGTTCCCATCTTCATTCATTCCTTGGCATCTCTGTTGAGACTGTCAACAAGAACCAATTGTGGGGGAGCTTGTGTGATGTACAGACAGAGGCAACAGGACTGAGGCCACTGTCTCATTCCTAGTAAGCCACCACAGTAAGCTATTATATAAGTGCAAGTTTCATACATTACTGATACAAGTTAAACTGAACCAGTGACCAAAGGTCTCTGTAGACCATTAAAAATCCACTAAGACATCCAGTTCCCTATTTTCTTGCAGGTTGTCATCTGTTGGACAAATTCAGCTGGATGTCACAAACACTTAATCTCTTACCAATAATGCTCACACTAAATGACAATAGGAAAAAGATCCATGAACACTATGGATAATTACAGTGCTATGGCTGTAGCAAAGAACAAATGTAAGCCAGGCCTGAGCACCCAGGAAATAGGTTGCTGATCTGTTCATAGCAAATATTTACCGAACAGTTAGGATGAGTGATTTTCCAACTTATGGGGTGTTCTCCAACTCTTTGCTTCAACTATTCAGTACTGGTTATTCATAGGTGTGTTTGATGGTCATTGCAGTCAGATGGTATTGTTTCTGCTCTGATTGGATGACAAACCTTCTCAAGAGGACAGAAGTGAACAGCAAATAAGAAATATCACCTGGCATGAATAATCATTCATGCTAAAATTCATGAAACTTTTTCAGTTTGTGAGCATTTTCATTAAATCCCAGTGGTGGCATGAATACCAACAAATATGACCGCACTGTGCTTCTGCCTACCCTACCTGGATTCCATCACTGCTGTAACTGGATATGCTAAAATCTCCATGATTACTATGTAACCAGCTCGATAACACGTACAATCGCAATTAAAGAGCAGAGGCTGGGCCACCCAGAATTCTGATCCAGAGCTGTATCTGGCTTTCCAACACCCCCAAATTCAGTGATGTTCAGATCTGGGAGGGGTTTGTTTGGTTCCCTATAAAAATACAAGATTAAGCAAAATTCAGATTTAGTTAAGGTTTAGCCTTCAAGTGGTTATTTACATAAGCAACCCGAAGTTTGGAGACTTATTTCAAGCTTTTCTGAACTAATCTGAACTTCTGGAATTTGCAAAAATTGGTTGGGAGGTTCACAAGAATAGGCTTCTTGTGTGATTACCAGTGCATCCAGTTAAACCAGAAATAGCAGAAGAAAGGAAGAAGAGGCAGATTTGCAGGGATCATATAATTAATATAATCAATAATGAATTCTTTGTACTTGAATAGCATCTTCCATGGGATTATCAGAAAGCAGTTCATAAATTTTCATCAATTAATTGCCTGTGAAAAAGTTGGGGTAAATTTTAGCATTTTACAGACATGGAAGCTGAGGCATTGAGTAGTGAGAGTGACTTCCCCTAGATCCCATGGTTAGTCAGTGGCAGAGCTGAGGATAGAATACAAGGCTCCATATACACAGTCCTCTACTCTAACCAATAGCCTGCACGGCATCCAACTTTGACATGCATTTGAAGATGCTGACTTCCTCTGATGACCTTTAACTAATTTTCAGGGCCCATGTGCCCATTACTGTGACCTGTCCCTTCTTCCCCCTTGCTGGAAATGTTATCCTTGTGTCCTGTTGCTGTACCTACATAAATATTGTGGCACATGGTGTACAGCATGCACATTTCCCTACCATTTGAAGGGTGATGCAACATTTAAGCTTTTGTGATGTTCCCCTGGTATCATCTGTACCGGTGATCTGCTAGGTCACTCCAATCCTTGACTCTGGGAGCCAGCCTTACCCTGCTCTGCTGTGAGAACCCCTACTCCTGGGCTGTTCACACACAGCGTCTGGCATATCAGCTGCTCTCAGCTACGTGCAACCAAATGACACTAGCCAATATCTTCAGTCCCAGACACAACCCTAGGAACCTCCAACTTCCAGTATCCATTCATGTCCATTGGACACCGCTAGGGTGACCATATGTTCTGATTTTATAGGGATAGTCCTGATTTTGGGGTCTTTTTCTTATATAGGCTCCTATGACTCCCCACTTCCGTCCCGATTTTTCAGATTTCCTCTCTAATCACCCTAGACACTGCAAGCTTATATGACTTTGTCAATTTAACAAAGAAATTGATATGTACCAGGCTTGTTATCCCAAGGGGAGTGTCTGACATGCTTCAAACCAAACACACTGCTTCAGGCAGAATAAATAAACTAATTTATTAACTACAAAGATAAATTTTAAGTGATATTAAGTGATAGGCAAAAAGTCAGAGTGGTTACCAAAATAAAATAAAATATAAGCACACAGTCTAAACTCTCAACCCTATTAGACTGGGCGGCAACTAGATTAAGCACCCACACACACTAGATATTGCAGTCCTTAATATACAGATTTGTTCCTTAAACCTGGGCCAGTCTCCTCTGTTGGAGTCTTGTCTTCTTCTCAGTGTCTTGGTTGCTTGCAGCAAAGGTGGGAGCAGGAGAAGGGCCCAGTATGTGTCTATTTTGTCTGTTTTATACCCTCAGTCCACATTCTTGGGGAGCACAAGTCCAGGCATGCCAAGGGGGCATTGCTGAATCTCTCCAAGCAAGGTTGAGCAGTTCCCCTGGTGAGGCCTTATGCAGGTGAGTCATTGCATTGTAGTTCCCTTGCTGGACAATGGCTTGACACCCCACCCAGGTGTTGCTTACTTTCCTTGTTGTTGCCTCTGGGGAGCTAATATCTGGCTGATTCCCCAACTTATGGGATGTTTTAGTGACAGCCATACAACACAATTCTCATAACTTCATATGCATTAATGTTACACATACATGGACAGAGAAATGACTTTCAGCAGATCATAACCTTTCTCCTGATACCTTACAAGGCATGCTTTATACATAAGATCACGATTATATGAAAATGAGGAATATGGGGGTTACAGTACGCTCCCCCAAGATATGCAATGTCACACTGTCCCTTCTTCCTCCTTGCTGCACATAATTATTGTGGCACATGGGGTACTGCATGCACATTTCCCTACCATTTGAAGGGCCATTGAACATTTAAGTGTAGCCAGCTGAGCAAAGGATGACATTTCAGCCATAACTCTACAGAGTTTTTGATTCTGTGTCTGTGCAGACTAGATGCATAGTTGTGTGTGTGTGTCTGTATATGGGATGCCTCTGAGTTGAATGCTTTCTACTCTAGACTGTGCCCTGATTCCTCATGCATGACTAATAGAATCAGCCCAAATCACTAGGAATTAAATGTTTCTTAAAAAATCTCTGTTAAAACAGCAGAATTGTTCAAATCACCCCAAACTAGGAAATTTGAACTCAAATCCTCACACCCTTATAGCTTCAGGTTGGGATGTAGAACACCACAAAACAAACAGGGTAGGAGGGCTGGTCACTCTACAACCTTTGTAACACTCACTGCTAGCTATTTATGTACCCCTCTCCACAGTCCCGTTTATCTGCATATCCACAAAAAACTCTCTGCTCCACAGTCACTGTCTGCAACTTCACATGACTCCTACATTCTGCTGGTAACATCAAACCCACTGCGGTATTGAACAGTGCTGGAGCTGCAATCCGCCTTTGGGAGTGAGGAAGTGTGTCGAAGCTTTGAACAGAACATTACAGAAGTAACTTTGTTAACTAAGGAGGCAAAGAATTAATTATAAATATATTTTAAAACAGGAAGCAAAGAATTAAGAGCCCAGTCCAGTGAGATGCCGAGAGCCCTTTAGCCCTGTGTTCAACAGAGGCTCTGTCTGTCTTTAGTGGAGACGTAGGGGAATGTGATAACTTTCAACAATACTGTAACACTGTTTTTATCAAGCATGGATACAAAATAAGGCTTAGACTTAGCCTGGTGTACATGTAAAGGGTGTGCTGGCACAGCTGTGTCGGTTTGGAGTCTGAAAAATTTAATCCCTAACCCACATAGTCATGCTGGCAAAATCCCTAGAGTAGACATAGGCACCGATTCCTATGTCTGGAGCACCCACGGGGAAAAATTAGTTGGTGCTCTGCACCCACCAGCAGCCAAGCTCCCCACCCCACCCTGCCTCACCTCCTCCTCTGCCTCCTTCCCTAAGCACACCACGTCCCCACTCCTCCACCTACCTCCCAGTGCTTGCCACCGCCAAACAGCTGTAGCAAGCTCCAGAAGGGAGGAGGGACGAGCAGGAATGTGGTGCGCTCAGGCGAGGAGGCGGGAAAGAGACAGGGCCAGGGTGGGGATTTGGGGAAGGGGTTTGAATAGGGGGAGGGAGTGGGTGGAGTTGGGACGGGGATTTTGGGGAAGGGGTTGGAATGGGGACGGGAGAGGGCGGGCATGGGTGGAGTCGGGGTGGAGCCAGGGGCAGGGGGGAATTGAGAACCCAGGGCCGCCCAGAGGAATCTGGGGGCCTGGGGTCTTCGGCGGCGGGGGGCCCCCGCTTCGGTGGTAATTTGGCAGTGGGGGACCCTTCCGTTCTGGGACTCACCGCCGAAGTGCCCCAAAGACCTGTGACAGGCCCCGCTCTCGCCACCAAATTACCGCCGAAGCGGGACCCACTGTTGAAGTGCAGCCAGGTCTTCAGCGGTAATTCAGTGGTAGGGGGTCCCTGCTGTGGGTCTCCGGGGCACTTCGGCGGCGGGTCCCATAATGGAAGGGCCCCTCGCCGCCAAATTACCGCTGAAGACCTGGCTGCACTTCGGTGGCGGGTCTCGCTTCGGCAGTAATTCGCCAGCGGGCGGTCCTTCTGCTCCGGGGCTGAAAGACCCCCCGCCAGCGAAGAACAGGAGTGGAGGAAGCTCTAGGGGCCCAGGCCCCACAAGAGTTTTCTGGGGCCGCCAGAGCAAGTGAAATGTACTGCTCCAGGGGCCCCGAAAAACTCTCATGGGGGGCCCTGCGGGGCCCGGGGCCTGGGGTAAATTGCTCCTCTTGCCTCCCCCTCTGGGTAGCCCTTCCCTCTGGTTCCAGTAGAAGTTGGCACCTATGAGTGTAGACATGGTTATACAGGCAAAAAAGTCCTTGTTGCAGTAGAGCCTCTTGCAGTCAGGGAACTGGTTTAAGGTATACTGACAAAGAACTCTTGCCAGTATGAGCTGGGCCTCCACTAAGGCAGTTTGCTGGTATAGCGCCACCTTTTCTAGGCATAGACAAGGTCTTATAGCAATATGCAGACAGGTCAAAACCGGAACTTCTGAATTTCAGGGTGAGAGGGGTCTTTTCTGAATACATGGATCTGAACTAGCCCTGTTAGGTTATGTCTACGCTGCACACCGTACAGTGGTGGAGATGTGCTGCTGCAGCCACGCCTTTGTAAAGTGTTCAGTGTAGCCGCTCTTTGTCGCCGGGAGAGAGCTCTCCCAGTGACAAAATAAAACCATCCCCAATGAGGAGGGGTAGATTTGTTGCCAAGAACACGTCTCCCGCTGACAAAACGCTGTCCACACTGGCGCTTTTTGTCATTAAAACTTTTGTCGTTTTTTTCACATCCCTGAGCGACAAAAGTTTTAACGACGAAAGTGCAGTGTAGACCAGCTTGCTTTGGCTTGGAGTTAGAAGATGCCTGTTTTAGATATGGGTGGAACTTCATAAAAAGCAACCACTCTGCAAAGATTCCGCCTAATGTTGGAAATCTTTGAGGACTGCCCTATTTTGAGCAAGATCTTAGGAGCCTGTGAGATTTCAGCACCATAAATCTCAAATCAGTTCCATGATTTGGCCTCAAACCTAGTTGGTATCTGGATCCAAACCATTCCCTCAGTCTGTCTCTACTGCACAGCAGCTGTTTTGCTGTGCTGTTTTCTCTATGGTTGGAAGAAAAGCCCCACAGCAACACAGTGGTAGATCCAAAACTAGAATCCACATTTACTTGCTCCCAGAGCTTGCTTTAGACACAAGGCCATCCTAACCCGCCAGTAAACAGACAACACATTGGAGAATTTATACATAACAACAGGTGCTTGCTTTCCCCTACGTACCGAGAGCTCTGTACAAAGGATCCTTTATAAGAGATCCTTGACTTATTCTCATTTTAAAGGAATAAAAGACACCAGACTGAGATGTAAACACACACAGAGAGATTTTAGGAGCAACTATTTTCCAGCATTTCATTTAATTGTCCAATTCACTGAGTTATAACTTTGGAATGACACATTTTTGAAAATTCCAAGATCATCATAAATTCCATTTTACTGAAATAAACAACGAAGTGCCAAAAGGGTGAAAATTATCACCGGCTGCGGGGTAGAGTAGGATGACAGGAGGGAGGCGTGAGACAGCTAGAATGTCTCCAACGTGCCACTTCTTCTCTATGCCGCTACTTGTCTTCTGCTTCAGAAATGCCGCTTGTTTATTAATACCCTAGTGAAAAATGAGCTCAGGTAATTCCAACTATGAGCACACACTCAATCCTGCTGGCACAAATGTTTCCCCTCCAGTTCCATAGCTCAGTCACACACAGGCTTACTCATATCTTGACCACACACATCACTACTACCCAGCAACATCAGTCTGTGGTTTGTTTGCTGTTGGATGTTCCATACTCCCACTCAGCTGGCTGTGCAATTACAGCACCCTTGGGTACATACCTCTGGTTCTTGAGCAGCAAAGATTTGGATTATTGTCGCAACACACATGTTTACCAGGATTCAAGCTACGTCACACTTCAGAGGTGTGGGGGGAGAAGGTGGTAGTTTGCCCGAACTCCAACCACCGAACAGAGTCTCCCCACACTCCCCAACTCTACCTACAGTCCCAAAATGGGATCTTTCTTCTAATATGGGAGTTCTCAGTAGTCTCCGGAGTTAGTACCCCACTGAGATGAAGGGGCAGGAGACTGCATGTCCCAGAGTTATTGTTTCAAGAAGGCAACACTGCATCATTTCTCATTTGTAAGGCTACACTCACAATGGTAAAGGCTAGAAAACGTAGGGCTTGTCTACATGCACTCTAGATAGGTGTGATTTCTAAAAGTGCACTAATGTCTTGTACATTAATTGGTCCATGTAGACCCTATTTGGCATGCACTAAAGGTTCCCTATTTCCAGGGCCGTTTGTCACTTCTGGGACCAACCCATCACTTCTGGGACTGACTGCTTTGGCCAATCACGCCAGCCCGTGGGGTCCGCCAAAGCATGAGGCCTGGAGTGGTCGCCCTGATTTGCCGTACAGTTTCAAAGAGCACTATGCTAAAGTGCACAAACATGGTCAACATCTAAATGACAGAAAATTCCAGAGACTCTGATGGGGCAATCAGAGCAGAGCTGGGTCTGGTTCAGGACGATCTCTTAGTCCAGAGATTTAGTCAAATAGCTTTCTTCTCTGGAACCATGCACATCTGATCCCTTACTCAGTAGTCCTCAGCTGGTGTTTTGGGAACCCACAGTGCTGGGGGAAGCAGATCCAAGCATATAGCTACAAGTGACAGAAGGAGGAATTTTGTGCCGTTGCAGAACACAGTGGGAAAAAGTATTTTCATATCCAAAATGACAATGTTAGGCACACTGTGTCTAACAAACCAGCTACATTCAGCAGGATGGTACGTTTAGTGCTGCCAAGTTTACCAGTGGGAACATCCTGACATTTAACTAAATTTACAAGAAGAGCTCAGAAAAAAGAGTTATAAAAAAGATACAGCTCCCCCTACTTACCTTGCTGACACTATTTTACCATGAGGGTGTCTTAAATGAACTGTTCCTGCCATTGTACTCATAGTAAAACCAGTGCATTACAATGAAAAATTCAGTCCCATCTTGGTGTGACTCTCATGGCAAAACAACTTTAATAGTAAATGGGCCTGTGGGGAGAAACATGGAGGTTTTAAATGAGATGGGCCACGCTCAGAACTCTAGACAGGACTATCCCCAAACATTGGTGGAAAAGGGACGGCAGTTGAAATCTGGATCTGAGATTCAATTTTTGCATTGTGGCCTCACCTCTACTTGAACCATTCACTTTCCTTTCAATTTTCACAAAAGTTCAGCATCTCAAACAGTTCTTTAAGATCTGCCGTCAGCGATTTGTTACTAACTGGCCACTTGTAACAAATCACTTTGCTTAAAATCATTTGAACTATATGCTATTGTCGTTTGAATGCTCTTTAACTAGCAATAAGGGATTCTGTCTCTGGGATTTTGTGTTTTGTTTAGGATTTCAGGACACACTGTATTAGCGATTATTAGTTACAGCAATAAAAAGGTATTTTGTTTTGGGAAAGAGTTATATATATATCTGTGTCCTTTATTGTTTCCTTAACGACCCTGGAAACGTTTACCTCAGGAAGAACACACTTAGGGCTGGTCCAGACTGGGGGGGGAAATCGATCTTAGATATGCAACTTCAGCTACGTGAATAACGTAGCTGAAGTCGAATATCTAAGATCGGATTACTCACCCGTCCAGACGGCGCGGGATCGATGTTCGCGGCTCTCCGTGTCGATTCCGGAACTCTGTTGGGGTTGATGGAGTTCCGGAATCGATATAAGCGCGCTCGGGGATCGATATATCCTGTCTAGATTAGACACGATATATCGATCCCCGAGCAATCGATTTTAACCCGCCGATACAGCGGGTAGTCTGGATGTACCCTAAGTGGGCAATCATAAGATTATAGCAGCATCCCAAAACCCATTTTTCAGGGTAACAGATCTACACTTTCTTTCCTCTTGCTCTTGCTCCTAACGTATTTAAAGAACCTCTTGTTATTGCCTTTTATGTCACTTGCTAGGTGTAACTCATTTTTTGCCTTAGCCTTTCTGATTTTGTCCCTACATGTTTGTGCTGTTTTTTTGTATTCATCCATAGAAATTTTGTAGGATTCCTTTTTGATTTTTAAGTAATCAAAGAGCTCATATTGGCCTCTAACGATTCTTCCAATCTTGCCTTCGCCTGGGGATAGTTTGCAGTTGTGCCTTTAATATTGTCTCCTTGAGAAACTGCCAGCTCTCTTGAATTACTTTTTTCCTTAGATTTGCTTCCCATGGGACCTTATCTATCAGTTCTCTGAGTTTATTAAAGTCTGCTTTTTTAAAGTTCCTTGTCCTTATCATGCTGCTCCCACTCCTTCCTTTCCTTAGAAATCATGAAATCCTCATTTCATGATCACTGTCACTCAAACTGCCTTCCACCTTCAGATTTGCTACCAATTCCTCCCTGTTAATCAGAATCCAGTCTAAAATGGCTGTCCCCCTAGTTAATTCCTCCACTTTCTGGAACAAAACTCCTGCCCGAACTGACAAACCAAAAAAAAAGCCGCTCGGACTCCCACCCGAACTGATGAAGCAAAAAAAAAAAAAAGCGCTCCTCCTGCGGTGCACCCCCAAGGATCCTCTTGTGCCCCCCTGGGGTGTGTGCACCCCACTTTGGAGACCACTGTCCTAGAGGACATGCTGGGTGTCCCTGAAGATGTTTATTGTGAGCTCTTTGATCTTAGTTGAAGGTGCAGTGATGTTGAAGCTTTAGCAAAGATGTCCTTTAACCAAAATGTCATTAGTTGTTGAAGTTAACAAAACCAAAGGCCCAGATCCTCCCCTGAGGCCATGTGACAAGCATGTTGGAAGTGACTTTAAGTCACATTGAGACCAAATGCAGACAAGTCTTTGCCCCATCCACTCCCTCTACCCTATGAGCACAGAGGGGGCAGGGCAGGAGTCAGTGCATCTGCTCTAAGTCACCCGAGAATCCACTAGGGAATCTTCAAGGTACTGGTTAAGACAGGTTTAGGGCAGCTTTACTCTGCAGGAGTGTCATAAAGCAGATAAAGCAGGGCCCGGGATGTGGCTCCTAATTTACAGAATGCTCTGGGATGCCTCAGGTGTGAAAGGCAGTTTATAAATGCAACATACATTTTTAATATTATCAATATTACCTACCTATCAGCTTGATCTGTGTTAGTTTGGAGAGCAGTGTGTAAGTGTCTCCAGACATTCAAAAAGAGTGAATAATTTATTTATTTTAAACACACACACATACACACACACACACACAGAGTTTCATTCTGTAATTCATTTCTCTCTCAGGCTATCTTGGCAACAAGCATTGCCACTGGAGATGTCTGAAAAACTGGGCAACAAAAGGCAAAACTACTTATTTTTATTTCATTTCACCACACACTCAAACCTGAGCTCTTGAGGCTGGAAAAAAAATCACCATATTTGATTAATTTTTGTTTTAAATACAAAAATCTCCTCACACTTCTTTCCTCAAAGAAAATTAAGCTGTTCCTGAACAATCTGGGTCCCATTGGATGAGTAAGGTGGCTTTGAAATTAAAGTTCTATTTTGGGAGACGTTTGGAATTTCAAAACAGCTGTTTAATTTTTCCAGAAAAGGAGCACTTGAGGGGATACAAAATCACCTAAAATGATACAGCAAACAATAATCATGCAAGAGTCATGGAGCAAAACATTCATCAGTTTGTTACCTCTGTTGCCATGTTTCCAAAACCAAGATTTCAGTCCTACAAACTGCTTCTACTGGGTATACCTCTGCATTTGAATCTATGCAGCTTTGTTTGTGTTCAACAGCCTGTATGTTTGGAACAGCTTCCAGAATTGAGGCCGGATTTTTAAAGATTTAGCTAGCAATAGGAGTTAGGCTTGAGCTTTTGAAAATCCCACCAGGCGCCTATCTGCACCTTTAGGCCTGTATATACTTTCAAACCCTGTCCCTAAGAGTGATTCTGAGCTCATTTACTCTAGTGAGGAGGAACTTGCTTGAAGGCAACAGAGTTGAGAGTTTGGCTGGTTTAAGTGAGATTTTCCCAGATACTGGGTATGGCTACATTTGAAATTTCAAAGTGCTGCCGCGGCAGCGCTTTGAAGTGTGAGTGTAGTCGGAGCGCCAGTGCTGGGAGAGAGCTCTCCCAGCGCTGCACATAAACCACATCCCTTACGGGTGTAGCTTGCAGCGCTGGGAGCCACGCTCCCAGCACTGCGGCACTGATTACACTGAGGCTTTGCAGCGCTGTATCTTGCAGCGCTCAGGGGTGTGTTTTTTCACACCCCTGAGCGCGAAAGTTGCAGTGCTGTAAAGTGTCAGTGTAGCCATGGCCTCAGGTACATAAAGCCTGTGTGACTCCACAGGGTCAACGTGGTTACACGGGATTGATTCCAGTTGTAACAGAGAAGACAGTTTACTCTTTTGCCCCTGTTATAATGTATCTTTCTTAGGTGGATGGAGTGGATCCGAACAGTTAATACTGTACTTAAACAGCAACTGCTAGAATCACCCCCCCCACCTCCTTGTATGGACTCCTTCCATCGATAGTCTGGCTATATTCACTTTGGCTGAGGTTCAGGGGCTTTTCTGGGAAAATGCAAAAGCATCCACAAAACCAGTATCAGATTTATTATTCACATAGTTTGCCTTTATTTTTATTTATTGAAGACTTTAAATAAAACCAAGTCATCAATCCAGAGCGCTACTCAGCTTCCCCAGTCTCTCATGGAAAATGGAAATAACCAGCTGTGCCAGTAAAACGCTAACCAGGTGGCATCCTTCAGGCAAACTTAATATCAAGTCTACAGTGTAATTATTATGGGATTTATTGTATTTCTCTTACACTGGCTTTTCGCTGTGGATTCTTGAAGAGACACTCTCCAATTCTTTCTTCTTTGCATTTCTTTTATCCCCTCCCACCCCTGTGTTTTGTGCAATATATTCTAGCTTGAATATAACATTTTTTGTACTGCTGTTTTCTCCCTCTCCTCTGTTACTTATGGAAGCCCAGCCAGTGGGCCTTCCCTTAAAGAGTTGGCCAACAAGGGTGAAAATCATCCTCGTGCAGAGGCCCAAAACAAGGTCTATGCATGTATTCTGAGAATTTTAATGGGATGTAAGTGATGCCTAAGCTTTGTCCTAAGCCTCTGCACAAGGTATAAGTTCACAAGCTGAGCCCATTTTGTGATGAATAATTCCCAAACCAATCCTGATGGCTGAGAACTTGTTCATAGTTCATACGCATTTGCTGAATAGGTTGGACAAATAATTTTCAACCAATGCATTGTTCATCAAGTGCTGAATTTGATAAGACGGCATTCATTTTACATACTGTACAACTAGTCACCTAACTAGTATAATATTGTTTCACTTCTTTGGCTGAATCTTCTTGAACATGAGGATAATGAATGACTAGTGAAGTTCTGTAATGAATTCTCAAATAGCTAGTTGTTTTGTGCTCACATGTGTGAAACATTTAGGATTTGTAAACAGCGAGACAGATACTTGTATAAATCACAGTTTCATTGAAGTCTGTGGCGTGATACTGACTTATACCAGCTGGGAATGTCACTTTTTCAAAAAAATGACTGATGGGAATGAGTATACAAGGTGTTTTACAGTGATTCCAGCTATTTGTGTAGCAGAACTTTGAATCCCTCCATTGGCTTCCCCTCTGATAGGGTATCAAATTTAAGCTTCATAACCTGCCCCTCCCTATTTATCCTCCTGTGTCAAACTTCATGTCCCCTCTGCTCCATAAATGCTCCCAACCTACTCTACCTGTTAATCAAATTCTCTCACACTGACCTCCATGCCTTCTTCCATATGGCCACCTCTGCTTGGTACACCCTCCTTGCATTTATTTGCAAGGCCCATACCCAATCCACATTTAATTCCCTCTTAGAAACCCACTTCTATTGTATGGTCTCTATAGTGAGTCTTGTTGATTTGTATCAAAATTGCCTGCCTATTGTTATTCCTCTTCCTCTGACCTCTGTACTTCGATTGTGAGGTTCTTGGAGCAGAGATGGTTCTTCTGAAGTGTTTGGAAAGCACCTAGCGAGTGCTGCTGCTAATTTTACAAACATAGCCCTGCCCACAATATTTCTCCAACCAGAGTAAAGCATATTCATAAGTATTTGTAGGACTGGAGTCAAACAGAGTGTAATAAAAAGACTGGACACATTTGTACCATTATGTTTTGCTGCATATTCAAAAACATTTTAAAAAGTCTTGGTACTTTTTATCAGTCTATTAATCAAATTGTCATTGATGGCATCCAGTGAAACTTCTGGAAGTCAGTTATGTACTGTTGGAATCTTTTCTGATTACCAGTGCCTTGTGATACACAAAATTGCTCAAGAAAAAAAGAATAGGCAGTGTAATGGGGGCTTGCTCCTTTACAGGCTAGATGGACTGCCGCCTGTTAGTAAGCAGGCACACCTGAGCAGGGAAAAGGTGATTTCCCTATAAGGCCAGCAGGAAGCTGTAGAGGAGGGAGATGCTCAGGGAGATCAGAGACTCCTGGATCTTGGTTGGGACAGACTAGAAGCAGGAAAGGCTGGGAGGAGCCCTAATAAGAGGGTGAATGCATGGACTAGAGAAGACTTTATTTTGAACTGTTTTTGGTGAAATGATAGAAGACTCCATAGGAGAAATAAAAGACCCCAGCCGGGTAGGAGTGAGAGTGGCCTGCCACAGGAGGGAAGAGCTACTGCAAATAGACTGGGGGGGGAAACAGAAGCCCCAGAACTGAGTTTTTTCTCCTGTTTGATGTCAGTACATTAGTTCCTAGATGAAGAGCAGGCCACTCATTGACATGCAGACAGCTGTTTGTGAAAAGAATAATCTTCCAGCAGGAAACCAAGCAGAACTAGTGGAGAATTTTCATTCTCTTCCAGACCTGAATGACCATGTGTTGTCTCTTTCCCCGCCCACTATTTTTGTGGTTTTACATCATTCCACAGTATATTTATGTCAACGTTACTTCAACTCCAACATGACATGTTTATTTGAAGTCTAATAAAAATAATGAATCAGAACTAATGTTGTACTTTAAACTGTATTATTTATTATGTTAGGGTAAAATTTATCTGCATCCAGACAGACAGTGTTAGGTGTATGCAACAGGTTAGTGAGACCTGAGTCCTATTTGAAGGCTTACAGGATGCGTAGCCCTTGTGCTTGCCCTATGGCCAGAGATTAGTTTAATCCTTAAAGTGCAAGAATGCTCCCATTTTTCCAATAGAAATCATAGAATATCAGTGCTAGAAGGGACTTCAGGAGGTCATCTAGTCCAACACCCTGCTCAAAGCAGGACCAATTGCCAGGCAGATTTGTGCTCCAGATCCCTAAATGGCCCCCTCAAGGACTGAGCTCACAAAGGTGGGTTTAGCAGGCCAATGCTCAAACCACTGAGCTATCCCTCCCCCAGATGCGTTTCCCCTACATGTTTTCATGATGGATTTAAGAATATGTGCACATGCTTCCCTGAAACAAGGCCAATGTGAATTCCTTCATGTACACTGACTTTCCATTAGTGGTTTCTGATACCTCTCAAACCAAACCACGTAAATGGGATTAATGGAAAGGACAAACATAAAGGGGATATTTTATTCAATGAGTTGCGTTAAGATAGTGGGTCTCGAGCTGTAGGCTGGGAGTCATCAATGATCCCTGGTGCCTTTCTTCTGGTCTGTGGAATAAAATATTTTGAATCCAGATGTACAAGAAAGTGTGCCTAGGCCACAATCCTAGTTTCACTGTTAAGAAGAAAAGAGGAAAATTAGGAACACAATTCCAAAGAATGGGAAGGGAATTAAGGAAACAAAACAAGACATGAAGAGATTGAAGCCAGCACTGGATAGATTGTTGATTTTGAAATAGTCCAATTGTTTATACATGTTAAGGCATATTACAAATTTTGTTTTGAGACAGAAAACAATACATTCAGAGTTACATAAGAATTGATTTAGTACTTATTTTGCTTTTAATATTTTACATTTAGTTTTGTGTTTAAGGCCTGGTCTACACTGGGGGGGTGGAATCGATCTAAGATACACAACTTCAGCTAGGAGAATAGTGTATCTGAAGTCGATGTATCTTAGATCAAATTAAAATTATTTACTTTGCATCCTCGTGGTGTGCTGCGGCTCCCCCGTCGACTTTGCTTGCGCCTCTCACTGAGCTGGAGTTCAGCTGTCGACGGGAGAGCGATCGGGGATCGACTTATCGTGTCTACATTACACACGATAAATTGATCCCCGATAGATTGATCGCTACCCGCTGGATCGGCGGGTAGTGTAGACGTACCCTACAGCAGAGGCACAATCCTGCAGCCCTACTCATGCAAACACTTCTTACTCAGAAAGTCCTATTGACTTCTGTGGGACCATTTCTAGGAGTACAGACCACTCACATGAATATGGTTTGCATGATCAGGCTCTTGGTCTTGTCCCATAATCTCCTTCTCTGCTCAGCACAGTTTTAATATGGCTGATACTTCTTGTGGTGTTGCTGCTTGAGGTGTGTCTACAACCAGCCTGCCAGTGGCAAATGTTGGAGACTATCTCTCTTTCTCTATCTGTATTCGTCGTTGGTACCAAAGCACATCATGAAATCAGAGATGAGACTCAACCTCTGGGAACAACAAATCACACACAAGATAAACTAGTAATCCTAAATGAGAAACAGTATTGACAGCTGGTGAATATCTATTATAAGTGAACAAACTGGCATAGAGTGCAAGTGGGTTATTATTTCTTAAGCATATATTAGTTCATTTTAACATATGTCTTGGTATGATAAGATGCACTGGCATGCAACAGTGTCACTTGACTTGCCCCACTGAACCCCAGTTAACCTCGAGACACAGAATCAGATATATAGTTTGTGGATATCCAGATAAAGCAAGAAAATTAACAAAAAAACCCAAAATACTACTTTGATGGAGTGTTTGCAGATACACAAAATGCCTAATGAACCACAGCTTGCTCACGAATGGAGGTCAGATTCAAACCATGGCTGATTTCAAGTGCATCTGAGATGAACCTTTCACACAGTTCTAATGAGAAGTTTGATGTCAAAAGAAGAAAAAAAAATAGCAATAAAGACAGGAACGACATTATTGTCCCTCATGGTTCTCTAGAATAGAAGTTTTTTACATTACCCTCGGAGTTCAGATATTGCAAAACTGCTTCTGTTCCTCCACTCCTTTTTAAAAAAAATAACTAAAGCCAGCAAGATGGCCAGCAAAGTCAAGAGCATTTCCCATCACTTAGCTTAATATTCTTATTATAATCATTGGGGAACTGGCAAGCAGGTCCCTAATTGTCACCTATGGTGCTTGGATATCATAGTGATGGGTGCACTAGAAATACACAGAGACATAGAACAGAATGGGCTCTAGTCATGTAAATGTTAGAAGCAGCTATTTTGCGCTCTGCTACCGAGTGTAGCCTGCAAGAAAACATGGATTCTTGCTGCCAATTTGTACTGCAGTTTCTAAAACCAGGAAGAGTGAAGTAGGTTGCTGGTAATTCTCACTGGCACAAATTCCTCACATCCCAACTGCTTGTGACCAACAGAAGTCCCTTAGGACGAACATAGAAGAAAGTACAAATATTTTTCATGGGCATTAATGAGCCCTCTGGAGCTGGGATCTTGTTCTGCCAACTACAGAGATAGCAGTCAATGGCATCTCAGATGCTGACTGAGAATCCAAGCTTCCTCTGTGTCTGGAGTTGTTCCAATCCAGGTAATTTATTGGGGTCTCTATCTACTTTTTAAAAAAACTGAAAACAAATTGATAGGGAATCCAACTAGAAAATGTAAATATCTAAAGTGGGATAAACATATACCCCAGAATATTCTCATTGGAGAATAATGTAGCTATGTCTTTCCATTAGCATTCATATTTACATGGTTAGGACCTGTTCTCTTCTCTCTTTATTCCAAGACAAAACTACAATAAAATGGGAGTTAAATTTGAGGGTACATACCCATAATTTAAGATTAAAACTTTACAGGTATATTATATTTATCCCCAAAATACACATTATAAACCAATAAATTGTTACTTAACACAAAATTTGAGAGAAATCCAAGCATGTTAAGGTATGGAAGAGCAGTTAAGGCAAACTTTGCCTCACAGAGATGCCCTGCAATAACAATACAATTATGATTGATACATACTAGTGTTTGTGGTCTCAGCTTATATTAAACCAATTTTATAGACACATTAGCTATCAATTGTTACAAACATCAAGGAGCTAATTCTGTTTCCCACTCTGGTCTCTATATGCTGTTTTATGTCTGTCACTTGCATTTCAAGGGTGACACCAGCACATTTCCTCTGTCACCCACTCATTCTTCAAGACACTCAGTACTCACATTTGGAGATTGAAATGGTCACATGCTATGGGTCCTATCCCAACAGAACTGGGGGGATAAAGGGAGAAGAGATAACTTTGGGGAGAGATTTGGACAGAGAAGTGAAGGGGAGGGTGATACAAAAACAATTAAGATATAAAAAGAAAGGTAAAGACAATGGAAAGGTCATATTAGAGAGAGTTTTCTGGCAGGAAACGTAGAACAGGAAAAAATAAAGGAAATAAGTGGGGAAAAATAAGGGATGTGGTTTAAAAAAAAAGTGCAAGAGATATCCTGGCCCCACTGAAGTCAATAGGGGTGTAGTCAAAAAGTTGTAGAAAGTTTGTTTTACCTAAGATTTTTAATTTGTAAATTAAGTGATTTAACAGGGTTTTTGCTATTTCAAGGACAAAATAACAATCTGAGAATATCTCCAGAATGCCTCTCCCTGCCCCCTGAGAGTTGCACATCTCACACACATCTTGTTTTGGAAAGCGTGACAGGTATTTTGAATAATTTTAGTTTGAATCTGTAACTTCCCAGTCCTTCCTCTACTTCCTATGCTGAGGATGAGGCTTGGAAACACCTGCTAGTGACACATGAATCACAACAGTGTCCCAGTGGAGGCCACTCTGGGCCACTGCACTAAGTAAAGGCATTTATTACCAACTATCTATTACTACGTGTAGTACATATGAAGGTATGTGATGCTGAATAGATTTTATTGCCAAGAGATTGCAGTGATTACATTAGCCGGAGTGGTGGAACCACGAGTGAGATAAATATATCCCTCATGAAGAGGCAATACACATTTGTTAATAAGCCCAACCTACCAATTAATTTGTTTGCACCATGGATTTGTCTTCTCCTGTTACACTTCTTTTGCTTTTCTGAATCGCCTTCTGCTTGCCCCAACCCCACAACACACACACACTGAAGGGTGTTGGTTACTATGGAAACAAAGATGTCACTGCTCTGGGCAGAACTTTGACATCCACAACGGCAGAAGGAGTGCAATTTATGCAACCATTTTGTAACTGATATCATGATTTGAGATGGGGATGGGGTGATTATGCTGTCCAGGCATGTGCTCCACTCACACTGCGAACTGCTGGGCCACATTCTGCACTGATTCACACCCATGCAACTCCATTGGCTTCACTGGGTAGCACAGGGCATAAGTCATTGCAGAATTATGCCCATCGTGTTCTGTTCTAGTATAGCTGAAAATTTTCTTTGACAACTAAATACGCTTCCTTGTTTATAGCCAGCTTTTAACAGACTCAGCTGCATTATGAAGCTTTGCAAAGAGATTACTTTGTCCAGGACTGAGCATATACGCTCTGAGCATGAACAATTCAGCATGATGAGCTGCATGTTGCACAGAGCTGTACAGTGTTCCTGCCTTTAAGGTGTCTACTTTGATTTGTGCTGTATGTTTTCTAGTCTGCAATATCTTTTAAAATTTTTGTTGGCTCTTTCGGATTAGTCTCTAAAACTTTCCTGTGTGGACTTGGGAGAATTTTCAATCCATTCTGCATTCTGTATACAAAACTGTGAACTAAGAGAGTCCATTTAAAATAGTTCTTGAGTGTGCATGTCTTGCAATTACTCTCTCATTCTTGCCCTAAACTACTAATTAGTATTTGAATTATTACGGTCATACTAAGAGACTTCAACTGAGATCAGAGCTTGTTGTTTTACGTGAGTGATCATTGTTCTAATCAATACAAAATTATCCACATTTAATCCACAATCCTGCAAGCAGCCTCATGCAAATGGACCCCTGGGCACATCCCGTCTCTCTGCAGAGTCCTGTGAGTCCTTGTCAATAAAAGGGGCTGCTTACAGGATTAGGACCTTTTACTGGAATTTGAGTGAGTTATGTAAGCCATGTTGACTGTCTTCTTTAATGGAGCTTGTCTCAGCAGTTCTGGTGGTCTCTCCTCTCTAGATAAGCTGGCCCTGTGTGGTTGTATGCTTCTAGCCACAGCTTGTTTACAAGTTAAATTAATTCAGTTGCATGCTGTGTTCTATCTTCTGGCGTAGCACAGATTTATGGCACTTTCCTCCGGCTTTGACAAACTTTGCTTCTCCCTTCCCTGGCTTTACAAACATGCAGGATTCACTCTGATATGTATACTATAAGGTCCAACATAAAGACGACTTAGGGCATGATCCTGCATCAGCTAAAGTCAATGGCAAAATTCCTGTTGACTTTGCTGAGTGCAGGAGTGGGCATTTAATTTGATTGCGCTGGGCTGAAAACCTAACTTAGAGATACCATTGGGGATTGTGCTCGAGTAATGACCCCAGAATTTGGCCTTCATGTGTCTTCTGTGCCATCAATTTTTATTCAGTCCATACTCTCGCAAAACTTTAATTTGCAATGAGTCCTGCATTTGTGTTGATCATTATTTTATTATAGTTCTGGAGACATGAGCCTTCTTCTTACAGACAAATTTGACATTTGTCAGACAAACTTCTCTCTTATCCCGTAAGTCAAAACTGTGCCTCATTTCAGATAATTTGAAGAACATTTTATTTATTTGTAAGAATGTATAAAAGACAAACAAACAAATAAAGGAGAAGACTTCTTAGCAGGTCAGTATTTGAAAACATAACAACCCTATTCCTAATGTGCACATTTCACAAAAACTGTCAGATTGTGTGCTAATTTCACGAATACATATTTAACAATCCACAATGTGTCTGTATCTTCTTTGTACTTGCCTAGGTCACCTAACTAGTGAATTCCTGATTCTTTCATCCTTACAGAAAACCACGGATTCTTGCTCACTACCAACACTGTACGAATGGTGATACAAAGGTATACGCAATAGCCAGGGGGTTAATGGGGAAAGTTAGAGCAAAGTTGCTCAGACTGACACATTTGTTTTGTTCTACAAAACTGGCTTAGGGGGAAGTTTTGGGATTTTGCAAGTTCAATTGGGGAAGTTTGTGAGATATTTAGAAACTCTGTACATTTCCATAGCAAATTCTCGCTTCAACCCTTGTAAACTTGGCTGAATCATCAAATGTGCATCTGAATCATTGTGCAACCTGCACTGCTTCATGATCAGTAGGAAAACTACAGTGCAGCTGAGAACAATTCTGTCTAACTCAGCAAGATGCCATTTGTTTTTATGCACCATTATTCGACACCGAAATTTAAAAAATAATTTTGCAAGAAGCTAGTAAGAAAAAGATAGCTGAGGTTTACAAGGAGGAAATAACTTGCTTGGGGGTTGGGTGTCCAGATAGAAAGAGATATTTGCACAGTAATGGAGCGGAAATGAGAAGTCAGTTGCATGAGTGAAGTTAAAGAAGTAAATAAAAAACAGTTCTGTGCATCATGAGGCTTTTTCTTCCCTTTTCAGTAAGGAGACAATAGGCTCATCCACTCTGTGAATAGAAACAGTATCATGTGTCCTGGGAGTCCAAACAAAGCTAACCAATGCAGCTGGAAGGAGGAGGAGGATTTAAGAGGAAGACTTGTTTGATGGGTAAGGCTCTGGACTGGCCTTGAAGAGGCTGGTATATAATGCCTGGCTCGGCCACTGACTTTTGTTCAACATCTTTGTTGACCTTTGTTCCACATCTTCATTAATGATCTGGATGATGGGATGGATTGCACCCTCAGCAAGTTTGTGGATGACACTAAACTTAGGGGAGAGGTAGATATGCTGGAGGGTAGGGATAGGGTCCAGAGTGACCCAGACAAGTTGAAGGATTGGGCTAAAAGAAATCTGATGAGGTTCAACAAGGACAAGTGCCGAGTCCTGCACTTATGACGAAAAAATCCCATGCACTGCTACAGGCTGGGGCTGAGCAGCAGTTCTGCAGAAAAGGACCTGGGGATTACAGTGGATGAGAAGCTGGGTATGAGTCAACAGTGTGCCCTTGTTGCCAAGAAGGTTAATGGCACATTGGGCTGCATTAGTAGGAGCATTGCCAGTAGATTGAGGGAAGTGATTATTTGGTATTGGTGAGGCCACATCTGGAGTACTGTGTCCAGTTTTGGGCCTCCCACTACAGAAAGGATGTGGACAAATTGGAGACAGTCCAGCAGAGGTCAACAAAAATTATTAAGGGGCTGGGGCACATGACTTCTGAGGACATGCTGAGGGAACTGGGCTTGTTTAGTCTGCAGAAGAGAAGAATGAGGCGGGATTTGATAGCAGCCTTCAACTACCTGAGGGTGGGTTCCAAAGAGGATGGAGCTAGGCTGTTCTCAGTGGTGGCAGATGACAGAACAAGGAGCAATTGTCTCAAGTTGCAGTGGGGGAGGTCTAGGCTGGATATTAGGAAACACTATTTCACTACAAGGGTGGTGAAGCACTGGAATGGGTTACCTAGGGAGGTGGTGGAATCTCCATCCTTAGAGGTTTTTAAGGCCCGGCTTGACAAAGCCCTGGCTGGGATGATTTAGTTGGGGCTGGTCCTGCTTAGAGCATGGGGTTGGACTAGATGACCTCCTGAGGTCCCTTCCAACCCTAATCTTCCATGATTCTCTGTGAACTTTGGCAAGTTGCTTAACCACTTCATTGTAAAATGTGGATAGTAATCTTTCCCTAACTCACAGGGAAGTTGTGAGGATAGATTCACTGTGGGTTGGGAGACCATATAAATAGAAGATTAGCTTGAATATTGAATACCAGCGATGAACTGCTCACAAATGATCTACAGACCAAGAATTATTGGGCAAATTCCTTTCTCTACATAATTCTGAATAATGAATAAATTTGAGGAAGTTGCTAGCTGCCTCTCGGAACTTAATGAATAAGAAAAGAGGCAAAATTCATTGAGTAACATATACATATTTGCTAGTGGTAAATTCTCGCCTCAGATCTGCATGACAGCTTATGGGTTTGATCCTGTTACTCCCTGCTGTTACTCACCTGAGTAAAAGGCTTTCAGGTTGGGCCCATCAATTCTCAAATTATGCTTTGTTGACCTGCATTGAACTCTTGATAGACAAGAAGAGAATATTACTCCAAAAAGACATCTTATATTTCTTAATTTAAATAAAAAGGTTCAAAAACTTAATGCTGATGCTATTAACAAACATATGCTTTTTGGCATCTTTATTTTTACAGATCGCTATGCTAGAGATCTTTGATACTTCTTGAAAAAAAATGGGCATGTTAGAAGCAGAATTAGGGGCCCAGTTCTAGATTACTTTATACTGATTAATTCAGTGGTGTTGTACCAGTGTATGTGTGAGCAGAATGAGGCTTAATGCTGAGTACTCAGAACCAGGGCATGCAAGGCTGCATCCAGTGTTCTACCTAGTAGAATCAAGCAACTGCAAAAGAAGAAGAGTTCAGAGGTTATTTTTATGGGTTCTTTAGTGTGGATGGTAAATGCCTTAAAGGTCTGATCAACTTTCCCTGGATTCTTGAAGTGGCTGCAGTGAAATCTACCTATTTGTTTAATTTTGGAAACCCTGAGGCCTAGGAATCTGTGTGTCATCCCAGCTCTCCAGCTAGTCTGCAGAGACTCTGGCCTGGCTACTAAGCGACCTTTGATAAGGTTAATGTTTTAGAAAAGCAAACCATGTGGGTATGACTCTTTCCCCCCATCATTGCCTTTTGTAGCATACTATGATATATTTTGTGCGTGTATGAGTTGTCCTTGACTTGGAAATAGCAATAACAATGCCATAGAGATTTTTGGTCTTCATTCTTCTTCATCTGGTCATTTTTTATAGTTGTTGCTGGATTGCTACAGGTTATTCATCTACCAATTAAATTGCTTTTGGTAATTCAGGTAATTTGTACAACCTTCACCTTTGTTGTCACTGCAGTAAAACACCTGGAGTCAGATCACAGCCGTGTGAGTCAATGTAGCTTCATTGACTCTGGTGGAGTTACACCAACTTACAGCAGCCGAGAATCTAGACCATAATGTCAATAGGAATGCAGGGGAGTAATTGGGAGCAAAGATTGGGTTACTTTGTGATGGGGAGTGGATTAAATTTATCTTGTAGTGCACCTAGCACACAAGACTAGCCTGTTTAGTCTGGCCAAACGCTAGCGGTGAATTGGATATAGATGGATGAAGCAGGAAGATTGGTAGCATTCTCGTCTGGACCAAAAAACATGCAGTCTATGATCAGTGAAATCTACTTTAGTAGGAGAAACTGGAGACACCAGAGAAGTCAGTGAATTGAGACAGCCAAATGACCATCCTTTTATCTTCGGGGAATTTGAACTCTCTAAAGCTTGGGCATAAGATTAAAATGATTTTTAGCAGGGTGGGTTTCAGTTATTTGGTTGTGTGGTTTGTTATTTTTTTCTTCTTTGTCGTCTGTGTACAACCTAAGAAAAATTCCCAGATTGGAGTCCATGTAAGTATCAGCTGTCTAAATCTGTAGATAAATAGCATTAAGGCAGATCAGTACTTTCAAGAAACACTGAATGCTGGTATTTTGGGGTCTGATCCTACCAACATTTTTTAACTTGAGCTGTGCCATTGTCTGCAGTGAGTCTGCTCATTGTAGGAAGCACTAAGATTAGTATGATATGTTAACAATAGCGGACCCTGTGTTTGTAAAGTTTTGGGGGATCCTTCAATATAAAAGGCTCTGTTCTATGTAAATTTACAATGGTATCATTACCATACATACTTAATCTTACAAACATTGTGTGTTTGGGCTTCCAAAGTGCCCCACGCTGGCCTAATTGTGCCCCCATTAAAGTCAGTGTGAGCAAAATAAGCCAATACTGTGCCTGTGAAAATCTCATATGTCAAGCATGAATGGCTCCTAAGCACAGAACAGCTGCATGTCTGTTAAATTCCTTTTGGGGTTGCAGATTAGGGGTCAATATATGTGAGCAGACAGGGCCATATCCCTGCCTCCTCCTCTCCTCTCCCTGTCCCCTTTGTGGCATCACATGCTCTCGGGGAGAAAGGAGTTGTCAGGGGCTGCAAATCTACCTGCCCCTTGCACAGACAGAGCAAATGGGAAAGAAGCTTCTTACTTCCCTCCTCCCTGCAGTGTGCAACCACATATAGACCAGGAAGAATCTAGACTGGTCTATATGTCTATATGGTCTAGCCACCGGGAAGCGGTTTGAAACCATTTCTCTGACTTTAATGAGATGGGAGAAACCAAAGGTGTCTCATGGGTAAGGGCAAAGTAGTAACAGACTCCACAATTCTCTGGTTTCAGACACACACGATGCAATTTTACTCAGCAAATTGCCACAACACAAGTCATCTCTTGCAGCAGCAGCACACAAACATGTTTTGCATCCTCTGTGAACAGGGCAGAAGTCCACATAATAAAGAAATGATTGGTGAGGAATCCCCATGACAGGACAGTACTGGCTTTAATGCTAGTAGGATCATCCAGCTCAGCACATCTTGCAGTGCTGTAAACAGAAATTGCCTCTGGATATTTAGAACAAGGTGCACTATTTAGTTATGGAATGGTGCTAATCTCTCGATAGTGAAGGTCAAAGTAAGCTATTATAAGCCCTGTTTACAACACACATACATCCCAGCAGAACAAAATCCGTTGACATGCTCCATGTGTGGTGCAAGGCCAGAGCAGGAGTTTGAGGCAAACTTGACAAGGCAATTCTGAGCTACGGGAGTTCAGAGCTAGAGCGTGCCTTTAAACTCAGCCCTGAACAAGAATGGTATGCAGGCAGCATCACCCCAGGAGTAACCCCACCAGGCAGTGGGCCTCTGACACACCTGTCTGAGGGCTTGTCTACATCAGAAAGTTGCAGCGCTGGTGAGGGAGTTACAGCGCTGCAACTTTGAAGGTGTACACATCTGCAGGGCATCACCAGCGCTGCAACTCCCTGTTTGCAGCGCTGGCCATACTCCCGTTTTGTCTCGGGTGTAGAGGATCCAGCGCTGGTGATCCAGCGCTGGTAATCCAATGTAGACACTTACCAGCGCTTTTCTTGACCTCCGTGGAAGGAGGAAGCCTCTGGTAATCAAGCTGGTCTCCTTCCCCGGCTTGCTCTCTCGTTCCCGGAACCCCGAGCAAGCAGGTCTCCTTCCCTGCGGTTTGCTGGGTGGCTCCGGGAACGCGAGAGCAAACCGCGGCGAAGCTGGTCTCCTTTCCCGATTTGCTCTCTCGTTCCCGGAACCCCGAGCAAGCAGGTCTCCTTCCCTGCGGTTTGCAGGGTGGCTCCGGGAACGCCAGAGCAAACCGCGGCGAAGCTGGTCTCCTTCCCCGGTTTGCTCTCGCGTTCCCGGAACCCCCCTTGAAGCCGCCCAACAGCGCTGCAGTGTGGCCACATCTAACACCACTTGCAGCGCTGGTTGCTGTAAGTGTGGCCACTCTGCAGCGCTGGCCCTATACAGCTGTACTAATACAGCTGTAACAACCAGCGCTGCAAAATTTTAGATGTAGACATGGCCTGAGGGAGAGTTCTCTCCCTGCTTCCCTCTTGCAGGGGGCAATAATTTGCTCCTGGGCTATTCCAACAGCAATTACACCACCTCGCCCGCACCCTATGCTGACCTCACCCCAAAATATTTTAAACACAAACATTGTGGCATTACAATGCCACTTAAGGCCATCGCATTGCTCACTCAGTATGTTTCATCCTTTTCCCCTAGCCTTTGTCTGGGTGACAGGGCTGAGCTAGTCACTGGTGCAGCCTAGAGGTCAGGTCACTGGGCCCAACCTCTCCCCAGTGTCCCTTGGAGGACATCACGCCAACACTGTGATATGTCCCCCTTCCAGTAGGTAGCAATTCAACTCTCCAGCCAGGTCACCAGTCAAGTCCACCTCCATTATGGGGTAACCATGTCCAACAAAATGTATGGAATCCAACATCCCAACAACAGAAAAAGGTCTTCAGCCCACCTCCAGGCCTCTGGGGGTTACGCACCCTTGTCTCAGGGCTTACATTGTCGCTATTCTCCCTTATCTCTGGGACGAGGGGTTTGTTCCCCCTTCACAAGAGTGTGCTTGGTAGGCGAGCCCAGGCCTTGCCCCTTCACAGGGCTACAGCCCAGGGCCCTACGAAAGGCAGCAAACACCAAAGCAAACATCCCAGAGTGCTTTGAGGCTGCCTCCCTGAGCCACTTCCTACCACTTTATTCCATGGCATGGTCAAAAGCCTCACAGATGATCCAAGTTAGAGTGAAGGGTTACCTAGTGCTAGAGAGAGTCAGTCCTTCCTCTAGGGCTTGGGGAGGCTGCTACACGCAGCCCTCTCCCCTGCAGCAAGAATGCCTACTGCAGCCTTACTCAGGCAGTCCCCAAACAAGCCTCTCCTACCTACTCCCGGGCTCTGTGTCTCTTTCTAGCTATTCCTCCAGCTGGAGCAGGCTCCTCAGGTGGGCCCGGAACTGTTCCTTAACCCCTTCTGTCCCAGTGTAGGGTTAAGACACCCCAACACAGTCAGTTTTGTCTCTCTAGAGTGTAAGCTTTAAGGGGCAAGGCTTGTCTCTTGACCCATGTCTGCCCAGTGCCTAACACAGTGGGGCCCCGATCTTGCCTGGGACATCCAGGCACCCCGTAATATAAATAATTATTAATAAGCCTCGATTTAATGTTACAGAGGGCAATTTATTATATGTCATTAAACTTGAAATTTGATTTCCAGGACAGGGCGACTTTGGGGAGATGGTTGATGCAGCTCAGATGCTCTTTCTTTGATATAACTTTTTTGTGTTCCTAGGGGTATGGGGTTATCTGTTGGCTTTGCTGACAAGTTTATTAGTAGCTGAGTCTAACACCCATTTCATTTTTACTGCATACATGGGACCTGTTTCTCCAGTTGGTAAGATAAGATTTATGCCAGTGTAACTCTATGCCTTCTTTAGGCCCTGCCTGGGTGAGATTGTTACACAGAATGCTGGCTCTGTTGGCACCAGAAAGCTCCTCCATACTTGAGGAACTCACAAATGGCCCAGAGCTGGCAGCTTTCTGGGCACTTCATGGAAAGGGGCTGGAGAACAATTGCGAATCAGACTTAATATCTTTGTATTGTTTAGATGAACTGAGATTGGTTTGTCAATATCAGCAGATAAATATTACCTTTGACTGGAATTCACAACGCTTACGCCCAGCTCTGGAACTCGGCAATGCACATGTAAGCAGAGATGCTACACTGGGATGCCTGAATATCCCCCTGGATGTTGCTGAAAGTGTCTCCATGCCAACCATGAGTAGACTGATGCAAAGGCAGCAACAGGCATGGGAAGGTGCTACAAGAACCATGTTTATGCACATACATTGGTTCCAGTACCCTATGCAGAGGATCTGGCTGTATCGCTTGTCCCCAGGAATAGTTGTATTCCCAGCTCACCCACACTTCTCCCACGCAGAGCCTGATCATTCGGGCTGTCTGTAGGAGGAATATATTTCACCCTTTATGAGTGCACGTTAATCAGAAATGAATTCCAGAACAGAAGGCTCACTAACACCTTATGTTGGTTCAGAGATAACCAATCTACTGTGGAAGCATAGAGAAATCACAGTGAAGAATTATAAGAATCTTATTATGAAGCCATATCCATCAAGAGACAGACGGGCTTGTGGCCAACTCATCGGGCTAGGATTCAGAAGATCTGGGCTCTATTTCTGATTGTTTCACAGATTCCCTGTGCAAACTAGGTTAAATAACTTAACTTCTCTAAGCCTCAGTTTCCCCAAATATAACATAAGGGCAATGGAACAAATGCCCCTGCTGTTACTCCCCTGAAGTCAGTTACACCCTGGCAAAATGTGATCACCTGGATATGTCTACACTGCAGAAATAAACCAAAACAACTGTGGCAGTAAGTCTTAGAGCCCAGGTCATTTGACTCAGGCTCAGGGGGCTCGGGCTGCAGAGCTAAAGCAGGGGAGACATTTGGGCTTTGGCTGGAGCCAAGGCTCTGAGACTAACTCCCTCACAGCTGATCCAGGCCAGCTGGGGCTGTGCCATGGATCTTTTATTGCAGTGCAGACATACCCTTAGAGTCAGAAAGTTTTAGGCTAGTAGGGACCACCAGATCATCTAGACCAATGGTCCCCAAATTTTTGAGGGTCACGCCTCCCCTTACCCATCTGTGCCCCTCTCCAGGTCCACCAAGAGCCAGGGCTGGGAGTGGGGTGTGGCTCCCAGGGGTGTGGGAGAGAGACAGGGATGGGGTAAGTAGGCTCAGATTGGAGGTGGATCTGGGGCCAGAAGCGGGGCTAGGGACAGAACCGCAGCCAGGGGCAGAAGCAGAGCTGGGAGCTGGAGCCATGGCTGGGAGCGGGGCCAGAGCAGAGCTGGGGGTGGGCCAGGGCAGGGTGGCATTACTTCCTCGCCCCCCTTGGGGATGGCCCATGCCCACCACAGCCCCCTGAATGTTCCTTCATGCCCCCTAAAGGGGGCGCACCCCACAGTTCTAGTCTGCTCTAGTCTGACCTTTTGTATGACTTAATGCTTCTTTCCTGCTCCCATTAACATTTATAAAGTACTTTTAACTCTCTGAATGGAAGGCAGTATATGTAAGTGCAAAGTGTTACTGTGTGGAGTTCTGCAGTCTATGGGGAGGTTGGACAGCAATTAGATGAGGTAGACAAGATGTGCTTTGGTTTACTTTAATTCACTGTTCTTGTTACATTAAAAAAAATCCATAAAATTGTTTTGAATGTATGTTCTGCCAATCTCAGGCTAGAAACATTTCTAGGAAAATTGTAGAGATGCTTTGTTCTTTAAGCTTGGAGAGTGCTGCTTGGCTGATGACATAGTGTCAATATGTTTTCATTATGAATTTGAATGTGACCTCTCCAGATGCAGAGGTATAAATAGCCTTCATAGTTACTGCGGTTTATCTTGACCTTGTTGCCCATCTACATGTTTACTCTGCTGACATATTGCAGCCTCATTGCTCAACCACTGAACACTTACAATTATAGAATTATAGGACTGGAAGGGACCTAGAGATGTCATCTTATCCAGGCCCCTGCACTCATGGAAGGACTAAGTATTATCAGGACTAAGTATTATCCCTGAAAGGTGTTTGTCTAACTTGCTCTTAAAAATCTCCAATGATGGAGATTCCACAACCTCCCTAGTCAATTTATTCCAGAGCTTAACTACCCTGAGAGGAAGTTTATTCTAATGTCCAATCTAAATCACCCTTGCTGCAATTAAAGTGCATTGCTTCTTGTCCTATCTTTAGAGGTTAAGGAGAATAATTTTTTCTCCCTTCTCCTTGTAACAGCCTTTTATGTACCTGAAAACTATTATCATGTCCCTCCTCAGTCTTCCCTTTTCCACACTAAACAAACCCAGTGTTTTCAATCTTCCTTCATAGGTCATACTTTCTAGACCTTTAATCATTTTTGTTGCTCTTCTCTGGACTTTCTCCAATTTGTCTACATCTTTCCTGAAATGTGGTGCCCAGACTGGGCACAATACTCCAGACTAACACTGTTCAGTCTGCTGGGTCATGCAACATTTGTCTGTGGGATTTGGTAAAGGTAAAGTTATGCTTAGCAAAATCAGTGCAGATTGCTATCAAGATTGCAAACTGACTTCAAATGTGACTTGATATATATCAGAGGCATGTTTTCTTTTCTGGGGGTAGTAACTTACAATGATTTCTACTGATGCCTAAAGGAGGATGAGACCAACAGGAAAAATGAAACCCCTTTAGAGGAGTTAGATATATTTTTAGAATCACGTGTCTGCCACTGACAATATTTTAGACAAAATATCCCTATAATACAGACTTTGAACTGTGTTCAACATTCGGAAAGAGATTATTTTTATATTTATTATTTTAGCTCTATAAATGGAGGACCAAAGCTGGAACAATTTGTAGATGTCATTAAAGTCTGGAATTTTAGGGTTTTTTTATAATGCAACCAGCACTGATATATTGCCTAGCCATCAATCTCCATGCCCATGTTAAGAAGTGTAAAGTAAGGTGATTTCAATGGGCTCTGGATCAGATCTTTTATCTCTTACTATTGCTCATGCCTCTGGAGTCAAATTTTCAATGTGCCAAAAACGGTACAGCTATTTTTACATTAAAAATTCTGCCTTTGCATGCATATTATGAAGAAAACTGAAAGAAAGCACCAGGGAAGGAGAATTGAGTTGTGGTAATGATGAAGGGATTATGAGGAAAGACACATGAGGTTCTATTCTATGCTCTGCTACTGATGGCTGGGTGACATTGGGTAAGTCACTTAGCCTCTCTGTGCCTCAGTTTCTCAAACAGTAAAAGAAAAGATAATCCTTACCTCCCTTTATAGCTTGCCTTGCAATATCAGGCAAAAGGCACTATTTAAGTGCAAAAGTAACTTGGTAACATTCTAGAGCAGAGGTGGGCAAACTATTTGGCCCGCGGGACTGTCTTGCTTGGCCCCCGAGTTCCTGGCATGGGAGGCTTGCTCCCAGCCCCTCCCCTGCTTTCCTCCCTCTCCTGCAGCCTCAGTTTGCTCGTTCACTCGCTTCTCCACCAGCGCAATGCTCTGGGCGGCAGGGCTGTGAGCTCCTGGGGCAGTGCAGCTGCAGAGCCTGGCCTGACCCAGTCTCTGTGCTGCGTGGTGGTGGCAGCGGCACGGCATGGCTCCAGCTGGGCGCTGTGACTGTAGCGCCGCTGCTCACCGGAGCTCCAAGCATCGCGGTAAGGGGGCAGGGAGCAGGTGGGGTTGGATAGAGGGCAGGGGAGTTCGGGGTGGTGGCATAGATGGCAGGGGTGTGGATGGGGGTTGGGTTGGTCAGGGCAGGAACAGAGGGGGAATAGGGGGATGAATGGGAGCAGGGGTCCTGGGGGGGCAGTCAGGCAGGAGAGGGGGGCTGAGTGGAGTGGCAGGAGGCAGACAGGGGCAGGGGTTCTGGAGACAGTCAGGGGACAGGAAGCAGGGGGGAATGGATGGGGCAGGGGTCCCAGAGGGGCTGTTAGGGAACAGGGAGAGTTGGATGGAGCAGGAGTCCTGGGGGGTAAGATAAGAGGTGGGGGCCAGGCCATGACCCTCTCCCCTAACCGGCCCTCCATACTATTTACAAAACTCGATGAGGCCCTCAGGCCAAAAGTTTGCCTGTCCCTGTTCTAGAGACATACTGAAAGTTTTCCCCTTTAGTCTTCTTGATTTCAAGATCTGAAGTTGGCCCATTACCATTTCTTTCTTTGTGATGTTTTGAATAGATTTGTGGGCGGTAGGTATTAAAGGACAGAGCAGGCTAAGCCACCCCTGACCCAGGCTGTGGCCCCACCCATGTTCCCCCAGGAGGCTTCGCCCTCCCTTCCCCTCTACCCTGAAGCCAGCTCAGGCTGCCAGAGATGGCACTTAGACCAGCAGCCGGGCCTGGTGCTTGGGGAAGCCAACAGCTCAGCCGGGCGCGTAGGCTGGTGCAGCACTTGGGGAGGGGAGGGGGTTGGCAACTTGGCTGGGCACTGGGGCCATCCTGGCACTTGAGGGGGCCAGCGGCTTGCCCTAACGCTGGGGTCGAGGGCCAGCGGCTCAGCCTGGCACTGTGGTGGGGGGCAATCACTGTGGCAGGGATGGGTGGGCCAGGGCTCCTCTGGTCACAGGAGCGTGTATCTCGAGGCTTCTCTGGTCAAGGGGGGGACATTGGGGCTTTGGTGTGCAGGGGAGGCAGAGCATCACACAGAAGGAGTGGGGTAAGCGGGCTAGCCTCCCCGAAGGGAGGGTTCACCCCTCACCTATGAATAGACTAATACAACTTTGCACCTTCCCTCCAAAGATACTGAAGATATTTACAAAAATACAAACCCTATTGACTTATTAAGCTTTACAACACCTTGCTCTGGTAAAGATGTATTATTATGCCCATTTTGCTGATGGGAAAACTGGGAAGTGAACTGACTTGCTTGGACCACCAGGAATGAAACCACGGTCTCATGGCTTTTAGTCCTCTACCTTAAACATAAGATAATCCTTCTTCTTAAGAAGGCTAATTACCAGCTGCTCTGCATTTAACCACGTCCATCATATTTTGCAGCAAATGGGTAGTCAAAAAGCTTTGAGATCTTTAGGCAGGGGCTGTTATGTTCTGTGTTTGTATAGTGCCCAGAAGCATGGGGCATTTAGTGCTACTGCATTAAAACTGTATAATAATAATAGCCATAGGGCTAAATTCAAATCTACTGACACATGAGGGTTCAGTTTGCACCTTTCTGATCCCAAAGGGATAGCTGCACTGCATGGGAGATATACATGGGGAATCAGTGGCGGCAATTCTGCTCCTTCCCTCCCCTGGGAATTACAGCAGGAAGAGCAGCTTTAGAATCTGATGATGGCTGCTATAGAAATGTTCGGATATGGTAGAACTGAGATCTTTGCATTCTAAGTTCCACATTGTCTTTTGGATCAGTGGTTTGTGGTCATTAAAGGTCACTCTGTGCGCTTCAGAAGAGTGACAATGTGTAGCCTCCCGCATTCTGATTAAATTACAGGTCCAGAAACTTTTATACATTTATTGCATTCTGCTTATACAAAAAAAGTCTGCAGTTTCAATTGCATATGTGTATTTTTCACTTGCTATCACAAACTGCTGTATAGCTTCATCATTCGTTGTTAAACAGCAGCCACGTTTCTGCCCAGAAGTGGTTGCATTTCAGAAGTGGAGGAAATCATTGCTGTATCTACGGTATGGTCAACATTTTCAGAAGTGGTCACTAACATTGGGTGCCTAGTATGAAATATCTAACAGCAGCCTAAGTGGTTTACCAAGGTCAAACAGGCTATCCATGGCAGAGCCAGGATTAGTAGCCAGGTCTGTGGAATCCAAATCCTATGGACTATCCTTCTTCAAGTCCATTTTTCTCTTGGTTGGTGCAAGATTGTTCTCTAATTTTTCCAAGAAGCATAAATATAGATTCCCATAGAAAAGTTTTTATAGGGTCCATAATCTTTGGGTATTTCATCTAGTTTCATAGACTGCAGGCTCTTACAACCTCAGATTTCATAGGATAATAGCATTAGCTGGAATCACAGCTGTCCCAGTCATAGAGGCAATTGCCTAGAGCAGCACCATGTTCATTCAGTGACTGTTTAATATATGAATTGGTTGCAGGGCTCAGAATGGTGAACAGTTGCCAGTTTGCTCAAGAACAACAAAAACCTTGTAGATGGTGCTGATGGTTTAAGACAATCAAGCTGTTTGACGCTGCCAGTATTGAGCTCCCCTACTCCCCCTTTGAAAAGAAGATGCTCCTTTCTGCTAGTTTTAACGCAACTCTACTGGCTACTATGACGTGAAAGGAATAGTCATGGACATCTGTGTCTCCTCAGATGGTAATGACCTTAGAACAAGTGTGGTCTTTGGCTACACGTGCATATTTCCTGTTAACGTCAACGGGAGCCATGCATGCATGTGTCTAACGGCACCATTTGACCTCTTATATTAGCCACAGGGATTTCAAGCCACTTTGCAAACTGCTTGGGCGAACTACTACATTAAGTAGCTTTTAGCCTCAGTGATCAGCAGGACTTTGGCAACCCTATGACTGATGCACCTGAAAGATTTCTGATATGCAGAAGGGCTTAAGAGAATACTAGGGAGAAGGCAATAACAATTAAGTTAATTAATTAACTTAATCTAATTAAGTTAGCAAAGTGCCTTGGAGAAAAGTTCCTTACTTCAATGGTGCCATGACATTTCCGACCCATTGTAAGTAATAGCAGCAGGGGGATTACAAGGAATGAATATAGGGAATTTACTCTGTCAGAAGAGAAAAGAAATGTGTGGAATTTAAATGTGTGATTTCTTCCTTACAACTAAATCATGTCAGTTCGGAAGACTTACTAAACATTCTTAGCCACTAAAGTGTCTTTATTTTGACAGCTGAGGAGGTAAATCATCCTCCTAAACATGGTAGAAAACCCCACTGGCCAAGCATGTTTAATTTAATTATTACTATTAGTTGTATTCCTGTATCACCTAGGAGCTTTAACTATATACAAGACCCTGCTGAATTCCCTGCCTCCAGTACAAATGTAAATGCATTATTCCTATTGACATAATGTGCTTGGCACTGAAAAAAGATGTCTTTCTCATTTATTTCCATCCTCCAAGCTCTAGGCTTTGAGGCTTTGAGGTTTATGTGTGATAAATTGTTCTTCCTTAGAGAAAACTTTTCAATATACTGCCTGTTTAATAATATTAATCCTTCCACTCAAGGCACGTTTCATCCAACCATTAATTAAGCTCTGCAATATCCCTGAAAATAATATATTAGTATACCCATTTCACAAATAGTTAAATTGAGGCCCCCAAGAAATTAAGTGACTTACCAAAGTCATAATGCAAATTAGTGGCAGAGTTGGGAACAGAACTCATGGATCCTGAGTCTGACTCCTATTTGCCTGCTCTATGCACTGGACAATACTCATTCCCTTGTCTAAACACTGAAATGGTGTAGTTGCCTTGAATTTCCCATCTCAATTAGATATGACTAGTGCCAGAAACATCTGCCCTTTCTATGATGGCTTCAGGAAAGAATTTCTGAAAAGCTAATTTATCTTGAATTGAAAGCCTGTGAGGCTATAATATTTGTTTAGGAAAGAATTTCAGGAGTAGACAGAATCCAAAGATGCTGCATTATTAATGATCGTTCATTTTTAATTTGGCCTGCCCACCCATTACTAACCATAACTGGTAGCACTCTTCATCTTAACTAACCATGTTATGAATGACAACCTGAAGAGCATGTTAAAAGAACGTAACCTCATATAACCTGACACTGTGAATACTAGAGTTGACCCTGAACCAAAACCTTGGATCCAAACACTTGGGGACTTTGGATCTACAGACTCATCTCTAGTGAGTGATACTTCCAGAGTTAAAATAAGAAAGTTGTACCAAATAATAGCCCTTTCCATTTGTGTATTTTTCCTTTGACTCTGGGGAAAAAAAAATCAAAACTGACCAAACTATTGTGGAAGTTTTCTGATCCATTCTGGCTGCTGAGAAGCCTGGGGAAGTCAAGGTAACACAATGACATATTGTGTGGTGTCCCCTCCCATCTTCTGCTTCTGTCCCTCACTCCAGGAAGAATATAAGAAAATAACATAAGGATGGTCACACTGGATCAGACCAATGATCCATCTAACCCAGTATCCTATCTTTTGTCAGTTGCCAGTGCCAAATGCTTTGGAGGAAGTGAACAGAACAGGGAAATTTATCTAGTGATCCATCCCCTGTCGTCCAGTCTCAGCTTCTAGCAATCAGAGGTTTATAGACACCCAGAGCATGGGGTTGCATCTCTGACCATCTTGGCTAATAGCCATTGATGGGCCTATCCTCCATCTAATTCTTTTTTGAACTTAGCTATACTTTTGGCTTTCTACTGCTATGAGCTACTTCTTTAGCTCAAGTGGTAGAAGCCCATGCTTTTAGTACTGAAGACTTAATGATGATGAACCATGATATGGGTAATTATAAAGGTAACCTTGTAGCAAAGCATTTACTCCCCCAATCTCCTTACCAGAGAGAATCCCCCTGCTCTACTGGTGGTGAGAAAGTTGGTAACCTGGGTGGGGAGATCTCTTTCCCTCTGGTGGTAGACAGGACCAAAGCAGGAGACAAGGCTGGCCCAGGAATTGCAAAGCTTGCATTGGGTCATGGGTCCCCAGGTGGCCTCTAGTTTTGCTTGTTCTTGAGATTGGTCCTAAAAAAAAATGAGTGTCTAAAGAGGCTTTTAGAATAGTTGTCTGTGCCCATTTCCTCCCATTCAGTATCAAATAATGAATTCTGGCTTCTCGCTCCTGTTGGCCTCACTTCCTCCTTGCTACTGTTAGACACCATTAGGCAGGCTTGGGGATCTGTGCTCTATGACTTTCATTTGACCTTCACTGCATTTGCTAATGCCAGCGTGCTATATCCAAGCTGCTATGTGAAATACTAAGCCGTTTGTAGGTATGACATTATAAGGAGGAAAAACTACTTTCTTTTTTGTTTGGATAAAGAATAATAACTGGTTCTCTCTTTCCCTCTGGCTCGTGCTATTAATAAAATGCATTTGAGAAATATACAACTATCTAACACGTGTGGAGCTCATCAACACAACTGATCCCTGGTTAGAATACTTTCCATGATGTGTGTCCCCATATAGCCCATCTTTCATGAACATGTGACCCAGAAGAATGTGTCATCAAGCAGTGACCAGACTGATGACAAAAATTCAAGGGAAACTGAAGCAACTTTGCCTCTTTCACTGCACTGAGCTTACTGCTAACGCTCTGTAAGTTACTGTAACATTAAAGGGATTTTGGCAGCTCAGATTTACTCTAGTTTTACATTTGGTAAAATAGGCTTTTTATAAAATCTAAGATCCTTCCACAGCTTACCAAAAAAAAAATCTAAAAGACTAGGCTTTTTAAATAAATAATCATTCCTTTGCAGTGTTTGAAAGCCAAAGTTGCATCTTTAAGACACTCTAAACGAAAATGACTATTAATGTAAAACTGACATCACTGATTTGATTTTTTTTCATTGTACAAACTGAGAGAAATGCAAAAAAAATAAAATAAACCAGGCATGAAAGAGAACAGTATGCTGGATTTTTAAAATTCCTCCACTATTCATAATCAAGTGTGTTGTCAGAAATACAAAGTAACAAAGGTGTTTGGTTGTGAGGTGTGCTTTTTAATTCGCCAGTCTCATTTTAAGTCTAATGTAAACATTTCAGATCAGGGACGTTCAGACAAAGATGAAACTCCATGAATAAATTGTTTTGTCTAGAATAGAAGACTCGAGAAAGAAAGAGTTCAAGAAGACCACTGAAGTCATCCAAGCCATCATCTTGCCAATGCAAGATTATTCCGTATGGGATATTTGCTAGAGTTTTACCCAGTTTAGTTTTAAATGGCTGCAGTGATGAAGCTAGATATAGAAGCTGTTCCATTCCCTGCTGTGCATGAAATGTCCTCCCAATCTCTGTGCACCATATCCTTCTAAAACCTTACCTCTTCCTTATAGCCCACAAGTAGTGAGTTATCCTGTTTAAACAATGTAGCTATCAGGATATGTACCTACTAAATCAGATCTCATTATTGCTATAACCCTTACCCTATTCTCCCCTTTTGCCTTTTACTTTCCCTCACTGTGTTAGGTCTAAAATTAGGTTGTCAGTACTTCAGGGCAGATATCATGTTATGTGTTTTCTCATGTTATGTAAAGCATGTAATGGTTCCTCACTCTCCCGTGGGAAGGGAGGCCACTCAGTCCGGTCATGTCTGACGAGGACCAGAATCCGCAGGACCATCAGGAGCTCACAGTAGGGCTGGACGACCAATAGTAACTGACAGGCTTTAGCCTGGATTTGGGCGACTCAAGCTGCCAGCCCCTAAACAGAGTCTATACCAGGGATCAGCAACCTTTGGCATGCAGCCCATCAGGGAAATCCAGTGGCAGGCCAGGACAGTTTGTTTACTTGCAGCGTCTGCAGGTTCGGCTGATCGCAGCTCCCACTGGCTGCAGTTTGCCGCTCCAGGTCAATGGGGGTTGCGATCAGCCAAACCTGCAGACGCTGCAGGTAAACACACCATGCCTGCCCGCCAGTGGATTTCCCTGATGGGCTGCATGCCAAAGATTGCTGATCTCTAGTCTATACAAACAGTCTATCAGTGGACTGGGGCCTGGGCTTGATGAGGCTCAGAAGTCAGCAACAAAACAGTCCATAGGTGAGCTGGGACCTGGGCTTGAGGAGACTCAGGCTGTCAGCAAACAAAACAGTCTCAGGGCTGACTTTAGCCTGGGCAGAGCTTAGGGCGACCAGACAGCAAGTGTGAAAAATCGGGAAGGGAGTGGGCTGTAATAGGAGCCTATATGAGAAAAAGACCCAAAAATTGGAACTGTCCCTATAAAATTGGGACATCTGGTCACCCTAGCAGGGCTCAGGCAGCCAGCAAACAAAGTCTCTAAGAGAGCTGGTATGGTAGGCTCCTTCTTCAGGGCTAGAGCTCCCCTGCACAGTGTAGGGAATTGGCCACCCTGGGGGTAGGGCATGAGGACTCAGGCCCACCCTACTCTACTGTGTTCCAGCCCATGGCTCTGGCAGGGGCAGGATTGGCTGCCCCTGCGTCAGTGGGGATCTAGCCACAACACACCGACTGAGCCACACCTGGCTCTGCAGGTGGCTGCTCTGGGCCACTTCCTGTGGCATCCAGGCCTCTTCCAGCTCCTCGGGATACACAGCGGCAGGCACTCAGGACCAGTCCTTCTCGGTGTCTGGGGATCGGCACCAGCCAGGCATAGGTTGTGCTCTGGGATTCTGCAGAACAGGCGGAGTGTCCTTCTCCGCAGGCTTTTCCCCAACTGTTCTGCAGGGCTGGCCTTTTATACTCCTGGCCACTCCCCGGTACTTCCAGTGAGGGAGGCTCCGCACTCCAACGAGAGTGTAATGGTCCCTCACTCTCCAGCTCGGAAGTAGGCCACTTGGCCTCACTACAAGCACCTCACAGGGTTTTGTGCACCACACATTCACTCCATAGTCATAATAATATGAACTGAACAAGGGATGAGGCAGAGGAGGATAAATCATTCTGAAGGCCTTGATGCCAAGTTCTTTGGAATCCATGGCAAAACTCCCATTGAGGTCAATGGTGCAGGATCAGGTGATGTTACCATAGGATTTTTTAATATATTTATTTATGTATTTATTTGCAAAGATAAGAAAAACAGGCAACAAAAAGAGTTAGATTGAGTCACAGCAGAGACATGTACCTTCATGAGGGGAGATAAACCTATTTCACCAAGTGCAAATAATCTTCAAAAGATGATGGACTAATCTATGCTACATTTGTGTAGCTACTTTGATATGCAACACAGATTCATCCTCAGTTTCTTCAGCTTTTGGTCAGTGTTATCCCTTGTTTTACATAACAGCAGAAGAACATTACGTTAAGTAATAGAGTCCTAGTAAAATATCTTCAAAAAGCTTAAAGTAGACCTTCTTTGTATAAATATATTTCCTCCATATCTTCCCCACCAAAGCAGATCCAAAGGTATAGCAGATTTTTTTAGAACTAAAGTGGGAGAAAAGCTTGGTTTCAAAACAATCTACAAGGCTCTGAAAGTCAATTTAAAAGATGAGCGCCATTTACAACTCGGAGGCCCAGTTAGGGCATGGCTGCACTTGCAGATGTAGAGCGCTTTAGGTTAAACCAGCCTTCATAGAGCGCAGTAGGGAAAGCGCTGCAATCGGTCCACATTGACAGCTGTGAGCGCACTGGCGTGGCCACATTAGTAGCTCTTGCAATGGCTACAGAGAGCAGTGCATTGTGGTAGCTATCTTGGCATGCAAGTGGCTGCAATGTGCTTTTCAAATGGAGGGGTTGGGGAGGAGTGTGATAGGGAGTGTGTTGTGTATCTGGGGGGGAGAGAGTGGGGTTTTGGGGGGCTGAGAGCATGTCAGCCTGCTGTCTTGTAAGTTCAGACAGCAGCAGACTCCCTTGCCCCCCTGCCTCTCTCTCTCACACACAGCATTCCACAGTAATGGTTGCTTTGTCTCGGAGCAGATAAGCATGCCGGATGTCAGAAACGAAGCTTTCAAAGGGCATATCCGCATGAGGCATTGTCCTTCAGGATAGGTTACAGATCCTTGATGACAATAGAATGCCACTAGTCATCACCTTCAGCCCCCAACTAAAACCTCTCCAGCACATCATCAAGGATCTACAACCTATCCTGAAGGATGATCTCTCACTCTCACAGATCTTGGGAGACAGGCCAGTCCTCGCTTACAGACAGCCCCCTAACCTGAAGCAAATACTCACCAGCAACCACATGCCACACAACAAAAACACTAATCCAGGAACCTAACCTTGCAACAAAGTCTGTTGCCAACTCTGTCCACATATATATTCAAGGGACACCATCATAGGACCTAATCACATCAGCCACACCATGAAAGGCTCGTTCACCTGCACATCTACCAATGTGATATATGCCATCATGTGCCAGCAATGTCCCTCTGCCACGTACACTATGAAGATGCAATCATGCAAGATCTCTGCCCTTCAGATTCAGAAAGATTGTTAACAAAATAGCTCAATAAATAGGAAAGCATGAAGGCTGTGACAGACTGGGGACATGACTGTCAAACCGGGAACTCTGTTTTGTTTCAGGGTCTCTACTTTATATTGTAATCTGTAGTTTGCAGTGTGATCTTGATGCTAAATAGCAACCTCTTTTGTAGATTGGAGCATCATTTTGTAGCAGAGGCTTGTCACCTAGTGGAAAGACTATGTCTAACAAGCTATGACAGAGCAATCAGGGGTCATCAATAGTGAATTACCTTAATCTATTGGAACAATGGGGTTTCTAGCAATAGGGCCACTGACTTTGAATTACTTTCCACACAAAAAACAGACAGGAGATGGGGGCTGGAGCCCAGAACTTCCAGGGCTGAAGCTCTTTGGACAAAGGATGACAGAGCCTGTTTTAAAAGAGGGCTGCTCCTCTAAGCGAGGGCCAGACCACTGCCACGTGCAAGACGACCAGACTGTCTAAGGAAGGCAGGAAAGGCTTCCTAGCCTGAGGACACTAACCAAACCCAGGACTCAAAGGTGGGGTGAGATCAGACTCCAGAGGTTACATTAAGGATTTTATTGTTTTTCATAGATCTGTAACACTCTAGAGCTTTCAAGATTAAAGTTCCTGTAGCCTCTGCTAGCCTGTGTTTCTTGCTTGCCTTCCGTGTGCTCCCTGAAAGGGTTAATCAGGATGTCCAGAGCACCCACAGTAAGGTGAAACTCTGCGGGACCATATATAAGTGATTTGTAGGAGGACTAGGGGGCTAGTTTGAGGGCCCAAGATAGTCTCACTGAAGGGTTCTGCTGCCCAAGAAAGGCATCAGATACAGGGTCTGCACCTGAGACTGTTCCTGAGGAACCCAGAACTAGGAACAATGATCATTCATTATCTAGATCCCAGGGGCTTGCAAGCACATGGAATTCAGTGGTTGGGTCCACTCTCAACAGGCTGGTATCCATCCAGACAGAGGGACAGGGACAGGAAAGGAAGTATTTCTTCACACAATGCACAGTCAACCTGTAGAACTCCCTGCTAGAGGATGTTGTGAAGGCCAAGACCATAACAGGGATCAAAAAAGAACTAGATAAATTCATGGAGGATAGGTCCATCAATGGCTATTAGCCAGGATGGGCAGGAATGGTGTCCCTAGCTTTTATTTGCCAGAAGCTGGGAATGAGCGACAGGGGATGATGATTACTTGTTCTGTTCATTCCCTTTGGGGCACCTGGCACTGGCCATTGTCGGAAGACACGATACTGGGTTAGATGGATCCTTGGTCTGACCCAGTAGGGCCATTCTTATGTTCTTAGGCTGTGATTATAGTAATTGAGGATTTTGTGTTGAATGAGAGAAAGATACAATACACATAGAAAAGACTCTTGCCTTTTTATGCTATCTTTTCTGATGTTTTTGCTATGTCCCCAGTTACTGAGGGCTCCTTTGATCAAAATTCTGACTGATCAAAATTCGGACTGGCCTGTCTCCCAAGATCAAATTCAGTAATTAAGTTCATGACTATGAGCTTTATTGTGTCTACACTGCATGGGTATCCACCCAGTACTCCGACTAAACCCCCAAAATTGTGTCCGAATATACAGTTGATTCACTGTAAAACATAGGAAGAATTCCCTGGGGTGCAAAGTGTTTTTAGTTTTTTCCAAACTCTTGATCAGAAAACTGAAGGCAATATCTCCAGGATCTTACCATGCATAAACTATTGCCCTATCCATTACCATGCAAAACCATTTGGCAATACTGGCCTATTGCACAGGTTTATACCTTCAGCTAAAGACTCTGTTTTTGATTAGGTTAGATGTCTGTCAGAATTCCCTGGTTTCTTTCATGCATGTAGTGCACATGTTTTTAGGGATGAGAAAATGGATTTGATTAAGTAGCAAATTGGTGCTCTCCCAGATGTCTAATAAATTGTACATTAATTTCCAGGTTGCAATATTACACAAACCAACTTTAAAATGAGGAATCCATTAGAGCTAATGAGGGAACATATGTTTGTTAGAACAAGTGTTCTAAATACCTATCCTGAAGAAAGATTAAATGCAATAGGTTGGACAGAGGAAAGGAAATGAGCTGGAGTGCTGATGAGAAGCACAGTAGGGAAAAGAACTCAAATACGTTCCTGATGGACTGTTTTTTCTAAATGGACACCGTATCCTAAATTCTCAATTACTGAGGGACAATCTTCACTCATGGATATATTTTGCTTTCTGCCACTAATTCTCTGTATTACCTTTTTCATTAGTAATGTATCCAAATAGTTGGATGTTAAATAGATATTTAACTATATTCTTAAAAAAAAAATGAGGAGTCCTTGTGGCATCTTGGAGAGTAACAAATTTATTTGGGCATAAGCTTTTGTGGCCTTATGCCTAAATAAATTTGTTAGTCTCTAAGGTGCCACAAGTACTCCTCACTGGTTTTGCTGATACAGACTAACACTGCTACCATTCTGAAATTCTGTATTCTTAAATTCATTCACCTAAGTTTGGGTTATTGCTGATTATGCATTATACACATCTTACGATTTTGTATTTGTGGATAATCTAAGCACTATACCGAGATGTACAAACACTCTTTTCTCAACCTGTATATTATATAATTTTAACATTAGCTTTAATAAACTTTTTATATCTTACACAACAGAGGTTTTCTCTACCTAGAAGTCTATCACTGTCATTTGCTGGGAATCACATGATTTTATTGATAACAGCCTTCTTCTGTTGTGTAAATAGCTGCGTCAGTTTCACTTTCTATTTCCCAGGCACTAATCCCAACGTGCTGCTGTGTGTTGCTTTTCAGCACTGCAATGGAAATTTTATGGACTAAATCCCACTAAGGTAAATAGGAATTTTTCCACTGACTTCAGTGGACACAGGATCAGACCCTACATCCATCCATCCATTTTTCTGAGGTGAAATTTTTTCCAAACAGTGTTTTAAAAACAAGCAAACATGAAAACATTTCTATTAATTGTTGTTAAACACCCAGAAACTACCCTTCTGGGCCTAACACAGTCCCCCTTAAAGTGCTGGGCTCACTTATCATGGACTGAAATCTCATTAATTGAATTAATGGTGGCATTGTTGGGAAAGAGGCTAATTAAATCTAATAATAAATTGCACTGCTAGCACCTTCTAGCTGAAGATTTAATTGTGCTAAGAATATGAAAGAATGGATTCATTTTAATTTTCTCCAAGAACATAATATTATTATTGTTGTTGATTCGCCTGTCTCCCAAGATCTGATTATTTGTATTGAGGAAGGTATATCATTTAGGGTGCTCTAGTACTTTGCTAGGAAAGTGTCATTAATTTGACAGCTGGGTATGCCTCAGGCTTTCTGCAAGATCTTCAGTAACTCCTGCTTCTGGTCAAATTGGATGTACCTGAAATACAGCTTCTCTCACTACACCTCTACCCCAATATAACACAACCCAATATAACACAGGTCCACAAAAAACATGGTAAAGCAGTGCTCTGGGGGGCGGGGCTGCACGCTCTGGTGGGTCAGCATGTCTGGATCCGACATGCTGATCTGAGTAGCGTGTTAAGGATGGGAGGCGGGTGGGCAAGTGGGGTGAGGCGGCGAATGGGGAAGAGATCGGCAGGCAGGAGGGAAGTGAGGAGGCAGGCGGGCAGGAAGACAATGAGCAGGAGAGCGGCAATCAGGCAGACGCGGGGAGGTGCGTTGGACAGACACTGAGGAGACTAGCGGGGACGTGAGAGGCGGGCAGCCAGGCGAGTACATGGGGTGAGGAGGCGAATGGTGGCTGGGCAGGTGGGAGCACTGTATGAACAGTGAGGAGACTAGTGGGGAGGCTGATTTGTCCCGGGCCCTGCACCTCTCTCGGGATGGCTCCGATACACTGCTCTGAGCGGCATGTTAAGGATGCCGGGCTGAGGCCTAGGGGTTGGATAAGGGGCAGAGGGTCTCGGGAGGCAGTCAGGGGACAAGGAGTGGGGGGGGAGGGGTTGGATGGGTCAGGCGTTCTCAGAATTTAGTCGGGGGGCAGGAAGTAGGTAGGGGTCAAATGGGGGCAGGGCCAGGCTGTTTGGGGAGGCACAGCCTTCCCTACCCGATATAACGCGGTTTCACCTATAACACGGTAAGATTTTTTGGCTCCCGAGGACCATGTCATATCAGGGTAGAGGTGTATATTTTGGCATTCCGTCTTCCAGTCCTCATCCCCAGTCAATGGAAACCACCCCACTGACCTTAGTGGTACTGGAATCAGACCTCTGGTCCCAGGGGGATTTCAGAAATAAACCCTGTACAATACTGAGAAAAAAGTTAAGCAAACATTTTTGAATTTGCTCAGTGTCTCACTGTCATTCTTTTGGGATCTTTGAAAGGGCCAGTATTGGATAGCTGTGTTTTAGCAGGTTATTACCTAATAGTAATTAATTATGAATGGCATTTTAAAGAAACTAAACAAGTTGGGGTGAAATCCTGGCACAACTGCAAGACTCCCACAGAGTTCAGTGGGGCCAGGGTATTACAGATGGTCTCTACCTTAAAGATTGGACAAACTACGGGCTGCAGCCATACGGCCATGGCTATTCCCAGTGACATCAGTGGGATTATTCACACTAGTGACCGCTACACTTGGCAGTACATGTTTACAGAATTGGGTCCTAAGTTAGACCTACCCAAAGGAAATGATGACCAGGAAGGGGAGAGATGAGGGCAGCAACAAATATGAAAATGCAAACCATACCCATGTAGTTAGTTAGATGCTACATATGTAATGTAGTTGTAGCTGTGCCAGTCCCAGATATTAGAGACACAAGGTGGGAGAGGTAATATCTTTTATTGGACCAACTACTGCTGGTGAGAGATAAGCTTTCAAGCAAAACAGAGTTGCTCCTCTCCTGTGTGTATGTGTATATATATATATATGTTTATTTACATAAATAACATAAGCTACATATGTTAAATATGAAGCTTGTAAGAACATGGTGAAAATTTACCTTGCTATAGATCAGGGGTCGGCAACTTTTCAGAAGTGCTGTGCCGAGTCTTTGTTTATTCACTCTCATTTAAGCTTTTGCGTGCCGGTCATACATTTTAACATTTTTAGAAGGTCTCTTTCTATAAGTCTATAATATAGAACTAAACCATTGTTGTATGTAAAGTAAATAAGGTTTTTAAAATGTTTAAGAAGCTTCATTTAAAATTAAATTAAAATGCAGAGCCCCCCTGTCATAAACAGATAGCTAAGGGTTAATGTCTCTTTCACCTGAAACACCTGACCAGAGAACCAATCAGGAAACCGGATTTTTTCAACTTTGGGTGGAGGGAAGTTTGTGTAAGAGGTCTTTGGTCTGCCTGCCTGCTTCTCTGAGCTTTGGAGAAGTACTTTCTACTTTCTAGTCTTCTGTTTCTAAGAGTAAGGACAAAGAGATCAGATAGTAAGTTATATGGTTTCTTTTCTTTGGTATTTGCATGAATATAAGTGCTGGAAATGCTTTGATTTGTATTCTTTTTGAATAAGGCTGTTTATTCAATATTCTTTTAAGCAATTGACCCTGTGTTGTATCATCTTAATACAGAGAGAACATTTGTATTTTTTCTTTCTTTTTTATATAAAGTTTTCTTTTAAGACCTGTTGGAGTTTTTCTTTACTTCAGGGAAATTAAGTCTGTACTCACCAGGGAATTGGTGGGAGGAAGAAATCAGGGGAAAGCTGTGTGTTGGATTGCTAGCCTGATTTTGCATTTCCTCTGGGTGAAGAGGAAAGTGCTTTTGTTCCAGGATTGGGAACGGAGAGGGGGACTCACTCTGCGTAGTTTCACAGAGCTTGTGTCTGTGTATCTCTCCAGGAGCACCTGGAGGGGGGAAGGGAATCAGGATTATTTCCCTTTGTTGTGAGACTCAAGGGATTTGGGTCTTGTGGTCCCCAGGGAAGGTTTTTTCAGGGGGACCAGAGTGCCCCAAAACACTCTAATTTTTTGGGTGGTGGCAGCAGTACCAGGTCCAAGCTGGTAACTAAGCTTGGAGGTTTTCATGCTAACCCCCAAATTTTGGACGCTAAGGTCCAGAATCTGGGAATAAGGTTATAACATGGTGTGCAGCGGCGGGATATAGACAGAATCCAGAAGCCAGTAGGAATATTATATTTTTCTTTGCTAAGGGCTTTTTAGCAGAGAGAAACAGTTTGGTTTTAAAAGGGAACCAGAGAGAATTTTTTTTTCTGCTCTCTCTAGCAGTTTGTGGTTTGCATATTAAGCGAGAAGACTGTTAAGGGTCTTTTGTCATGCAATAGCCCTCCCATTAGGTGGCAAGTACCAGCACTTATATGCATGCAAATTAAGTGGTTTTTCTGGTTTCCCTTCATTGAACATTAGCTAGAGAGAGAAAGGGAAAAAAGCACTGTTGCTAGGCAGACTCCAGGAGGGAACAGAGCCTGCAGTTCAAAAGAGAAACACCGGAGGGCACCCCAACACAAGAAAACAGGAACCATGTCTACCAGGACAAAAATGGAGGCCGAAGACCAATTCAAAGAAGCTGAACACAGGCGAGAGATGGAAAAACACAAACAGGAACTAGAAATAAAACAAAAAGAGATGGAGATAAAAGAAAAGGAAGAAAGCCTCAAACTGGCAGCCTTCCAAAGAGAACAGGCAGCCCAAGAGGCAGCACACAAAAGAAAACTAGAAGAAGAAGAGGTGGCCCACCGCCGAGAAATGGAAAAGCACCAAAAAGAAATGGAAAAACAACAAAAAGAGAATGAAGAGAAGGAAAAACAGAGAAAACATGAACTGGAGATGGCAAAAGCTGGGCTGCATGTGCCAGCCAACCCTAACAACCCGGCGCCAATTATTGCTCCACAGCACAGGAAATTTCCCACCTACAAGGCAGGTGATGACACCGAGGCCTTCTTGGAAAATTTTGAAAGAGCCTGTCTTGGGTACAGCATCCCCGAAGACCAGTACATGGTAGAATTAAGGCCACACCTCAGTGGACCTTTAGCAGAGGTGGCAGCTGAAATGCCCAAGCCGCAAATGAATGACTATAAACTTTTTCAAACCAAGGCCAGATACAGGATGGGGATAACCCCAGATCATGCCCGTCGGCGCTTCAGAACCCAAAAATGGAAACCAGAGGTGTCATTTCCCAAACACGCCTACTACATTGCAAAAAACTATGAGGCCTGGTTAACAGGAAACAACATTCAAACCTTGGAAGAAGTGAACCTCCTCATACAAATGGAGCAGTTCTTGGATGGTGTTCCTGAAGACATCACACGGTACATACAAGATAGAAATCCCAAAACTATCGCTGAGGCGGGGGAAATTGGAGCCAAATGGATGGAACTGGCAGAAAGCAAAAAAGCTACTGTCAAGGGGAACGATTACCCCAGGGGGCACACAGACCATAAACCCTACAACCGAGGACAGCCAAAGACCCTACATACCACCCAAGTAAAGCCACAAATACCCTACTCTTCAACCTCACCAGTCTCCAGTAACTCACCTCGGCCCAGTGACCCATCAGATGGAAGATGCTTTAAGTGTAATGAACTGGGACATATCAAGGCCAACTGTCCCAAGAACACCATGCGAGTGCAATTCATTACACCACCATCACCCCAAAGATCCCCAGGCCCAGATGCCTCTCAAATACCCTTGGAGCGAAGGGAAAATTTGAGAGTGGGCGGAAAGAAGGTTACTGCGTGGAGAGACACGGGGGCACAAGTGTCAGCTATCCACCAATCCTTCGTTGACCCCAAATTCATCAACCCAAAGGCCAAAGTTACAATTTACCCCTTCATGTCACAAGCTGTAGACTTGCCTACAGCTCAACTGCCTGTCCAGTACAAAGGCTGGTCAGGAATGTGGACTTTTGCAGTCTATGACAATTATCCTATCCCCATGCTACTGGGGGAAGACTTGGCCAACCAGGTAAGGCGGGCCAAGAGAGTGGGAATGGTTACCCGTAGCCAAACCAGGCAAGCTTCCAGACCCATTCCTGTTCCTGAGCCGTCCACAGAGGCCCCGTCTGTGTTACCAGAGACCCAGACAGAGGTAGTGGACCCGGATTCCATGCCTACCACTGAAACAGCCACAGCATCTCCAGTCCCAGGCCCGGAACTGGAACAGCAACCAGCACCAGCAAGTGCAACCACATCTTCAAACTCAACGCCAGAGGGCGCCAGCAAGCCAGAACTGGCAGAAGCAAAAGACAGCCATACCCAAAAGGCTCAGCCAGAGCCTGAAATACCCTCAGGTGCACCAGCGGAGAGCGGTTCACCAGCAACGGAAACAACCCCATCACCTACATCACTTCCAGAGGGACCAAGCCCAAGTCCACAGTCTGAGGAAAAACTGGTGACCCCAGCCTCAAGGGAACAGTTCCAGGCTGAGCAGGAAGCAGATGACAGCCTTCAGAAAGCGTGGGCGGCAGCACGGAGCACCCCACCGCCTCTCAGCTCTTCAAATCGATCCCGGTTTGTTATAGACCAAGGACTTTTATACAAGGAAATTCTTTCTGGTGGACACCGGGAAGAATGGCAGCCGCAAAAACAGTTGGTGGTCCCAACTAAGTACCGGGAGAAGCTCTTAAGCTTAGCCCATGATCATCCCAGTGGCCATGCTGGGGTGAACAGAACCAAGGACCGGTTGGGGAAGTCCTTCCACTGGGAGGGGATGGGCAAGGATGTTGCCAAGTATGTCCGGTCTTGTGAGGTATGCCAAAGAGTAGGTAAGCCTCAAGACCAGGTCAAGGCCCCTCTCCAGCCACTCCCCATAATTGAGGTCCCATTTCAGCGAGTAGCTGTGGATATTCTGGGCCCTTTCCCAAAAAAGACGCCCAGAGGAAAGCAGTACGTACTGACTTTAGTGGACTTTGCTACCCGATGGCCAGAAGCAGTAGCTCTAGGCAACACCAGGGCTAACACTGTGTGCCTGGCCCTAACAGACATCTTTGTCAGGGTAGGTTGGCCGCTGACATCCTTACAGATTCAGGGTCTAATTTCCTGGCAGGGACCATGGAAAAACTGTGGGAAACTCATGGGGTGAATCACTTAGTTGCCACCCCGTACCACCATCAAACCAATGGCCTGGTGGAAAGGTTCAATGGAACTTTGGGGGCCATGATAAGAAAATTCATCAACGAATTCTCCAATAATTGGGACCTAGTGTTGCAGCAGTTGCTGTTTGCCTACAGGGCTGTACCACATCCCAGTTTAGGGTTTTCACCATTTGAACTTGTGTATGGTCACGAGGTTAAGGGGCCATTACAGTTGGTGAAGCAGCAATGGGAGGGGTTTACGCCTTCTCCAGAAACTAACATTCTGGACTTTGTAAGCAACCTACAAAGCACCCTCCGACACTCTTTAGCCCTTGCTAGAGAGAACCTAAAGGATGCTCAAGAAGAGCAAAAGGCCTGGTATGACAGACATGCCAGAGAACGTTCCTTCAAGGTAGGAGACCAGGTTATGGTCTTGAAGGCGCAACAGGCCCATAAGATGGAAGCATCATGGGAAGGGCCATTCACGGTCCAAGAGCGCCTGGGAGCTGTGAACTACCTCATAGCATTTCCCAATTCCTCACTAAAGCCTAAAGTGTACCATGTTAATTCTCTCAAGCCTTTCTATTCCAGAGACTTACAGGTTTGTCAGTTTACAGTCCAGGGAGATGATGCTGAGTGGCCTGACGGTGTCTACTACGACGGAAAAAAAGACGGTGGCGTGGAAGAGGTGAACCTCTCAACCACCCTGGAACGTCTGCAGCGGCAACAAATCAAGGAGCTGTGCACTAGCTTCGCCCCATTGTTCTCAGCCACCCCAGGACGGACTGAACGGGCATACCACTCCATTGATACAGGTAATGCTCACCCAATCAGAACCCCACCCTACCGGGTGTCTCCTCATGCCCAAGCTGCTATAGAACGGGAGATCCAGAACATGCTACAGATGGGTATAATCCGCCCATCTACCAGTGCATGGGCATCTCCAGTGGTTCTGGTACCCAAACCAGATGGGGAAATACGCTTTTGCGTGGACTACCGTAAGCTAAATGCTGTAACTCGTCCGGACAACTATCCGATGCCACGTACTGATGAGCTATTGGAAAAGTTGGGACGTGCCCAGTTCATCTCTACAATAGACTTAACCAAGGGGTACTGGCAAGTACCGCTAGATGAACCTGCCAAGGAGAGGTCAGCATTCGTCACCCATGCGGGGGTGTATGAATTCAATGTCCTTCCTTTCGGCCTTCGAAATGCACCCGCCACCTTCCAGAGGCTGGTAGACGGTCTACTAGCTGGACTGGGAGAATTTGCAGTTGCCTACCTCGATGATGTGGCCATTTTTTCAGACTCCTGGCCCGAACACCTACTACACCTAAAAAAGGTCTTTGAGCGCATCAGGCAGGCAGGACTAACTGTTAAGGCCAAAAAGTGTCAAATAGGCCAAAACAGAGTGACTTACCTGGGGCACCAGGTGGGTCGAGGAACCATAAACCCCCTACAGGCCAAGGTGGATGCTATCCAAAAGTGGCCTGTCCCAAGGTCAAAGAAACAGGTCCAATCCTTCTTAGGCTTGGCCGGATACTACAGGCGATTTGTACCACACTACAGCCAAATCGCTGCCCCATTGACCGACCTAACCAAAAAGACCCAGCCAAATGCCGTTAAGTGGACTAATGAGTGTCAAAAAGCCTTTACCCAGCTTAAGGCAACGCTCATGTCTGACCCTGTACTCAGGGCCCTGGATTTTGACAAACCATTCCTAGTAACCACAGATGCATCTGAGCGTGGTATAGGAGCAGTGCTCATGCAGGAAGCAACAGATCACAACTTCCATCCTGTCGTGTTTCTCAGCAAGAAACTGTCTGAGAGGGAAAGTCACTGGTCAGTCAGTGAAAAGGAATGCTATGCCATTGTGTACGCCCTGGAAAAGCTACGCCCATATGTTTGGGGACGGCGGTTCCAACTACAAACTGACCATGCTGCACTAAAGTGGCTTCATACTGCCAAGGGGAACAACAAGAAACTTCTTCGTTGGAGTTTAGCTCTCCAAGATTTTGATTTTGAAATTCAACATATCACAGGAGCTTCTAACAAAGTTGCTGATGCACTCTCCCGTGAAAGTTTCCCAGAATCCAGTAGTTAAAAAGTGTTCTTAAAATCTAAAGTCTGTTAGTTATATACTTAGTAGTATATGTAAAGGTGCATGTGTTGTATTAATCTGTTTATTTTCAAGTTCTAGAAGAAATTGCCGCCAGTGAGCTTCCCCACTGTCTGCAATTTGGGGGGCGTGTCATAAACAGATAGCTAAGGGTTAATGTCTCTTTCACCTGAAACACCTGACCAGAGAACCAATCAGGAAACCGGATTTTTTTCAACTTTGGGTGGAGGGAAGTTTGTGTAAGAGGTCTTTGGTCTGCCTGCCTGCTTCTCTGAGCTTTGGAGAAGTACTTTCTACTTTCTAGTCTTCTGTTTCTAAGAGTAAGGACAAAGAGATCAGATAGTAAGTTATATGGTTTCTTTTCTTTGGTATTTGCATGAATATAAGTGCTGGAAATGCTTTGATTTGTATTCTTTTGAATAAGGCTGTTTATTCAATATTCTTTTAAGCAATTGACCCTGTGTTGTATCATCTTAATACAGAGAGAACATTTGTATTTTTTCTTTCTTTTTTATATAAAGTTTTCTTTTAAGACCTGTTGGAGTTTTTCTTTACTTCAGGGAAATTAAGTCTGTACTCACCAGGGAATTGGTGGGAGGAAGAAATCAGGGGAAAGCTGTGTGTTGGATTGCTAGCCTGATTTTGCATTTCCTCTGGGTGAAGAGGAAAGTGCTTTTGTTCCAGGATTGGGAACGGAGAGGGGGACTCACTCTGCGTAGTTTCACAGAGCTTGTGTCTGTGTATCTCTCCAGGAGCACCTGGAGGGGGGAAGGGAATCAGGATTATTTCCCTTTGTTGTGAGACTCAAGGGATTTGGGTCTTGTGGTCCCCAGGGAAGGTTTTTCAGGGGGACCAGAGTGCCCCAAAACACTCTAATTTTTTGGGTGGTGGCAGCAGTACCAGGTCCAAGCTGGTAACTAAGCTTGGAGGTTTTCATGCTAACCCCCAAATTTTGGACGCTAAGGTCCAGAATCTGGGAATAAGGTTATAACACCCCCGGACCGGTGGCCAAGACCTGTGCAGTATGAGTGCCACTGAAAGCCAGCTCATGTACCACCTTTGGCTTGCATGCCATAGGTTGCCTACCCCTGCTATATATCAACCTGTGGATTCATTTGGATCTAAATTTTATAGGTCCCCATCTTTATAATAAGCTGAACTGCCTCCCCATTAACTTCAGAAAAGTTTACATTCAGATCTGAAATGTGTGTCTCCAGCCTGTCCCTATGATATTCATTCTGAAACTAATTGAAGGAGTCTGACAGCATCGGTCAGATAAGATGGCTAATGTTCTTTTAACAACCTAAAATGTCTTTAAAATGTGAAAATATTCTGTGTAGGGATGACTCAGAAGTTACCATCCTTGCCAACTTGGAAAGCCCTAGGACGTTTGCTTCAAATGGTATCTGGGTAACAAATGTATAGGTCACATTTACATACACAGTTCCATACATAATGAGATTAAAGGTCACAGCTCCTCAGAAAAAAGCCCAGTTAATACTGCTATATAAAAACTGTCTGTTGTCCACAAATAGAAAATTCGCATTCCACAGGGGTTTCATTAGATGAATGGAGCTGTCTGTATCTGCCACAATAGCAAGAAGAGCTGCTTGTTTATTTTTTCCTCTCTTTATTAGAAATTTTTACCATGCTTAACTGTTGCAGCTGGGCACCTTCTATTCCATATGGCTGGAAGTTGAAGTCAGACAAATTCAGACTGGAAATGAGTCCCGGCCCACCCCTTCTGCCTGAGGCCCCGCACCTCCCACCCCTGCCCCCTTGAAGCCCAGAAACCTCTTCCCCCCTACCCCCCATGGCCATCAACCTCCACTCCAGCCCAGGGTCATTGTAGCACCTTCAGGTCCAGAGCACCGGTTGGGCAGTGCACAGGCTCCCTCCCCGCCCCCGGAGCGCCAGGTGGCCCCAGCCCCAGATGACTTCCTAGAAGAGGACCAGCCTGCCTGGGCTAGGGCCAACTAGAAGCAGGAGGGGGCCTCAGGGCAGAACATGTGCAAGGCCACACAGGGCTGTTTGGGGAGGAGGCACAGCTTCCCCAGCCTATTATATGCACCACCCATGCAAAATTGGATGTATTTCTATCAGATCTGCTCTAGAAATTATTTGGGGAAGTTCTATGGCTGGTGTTATACGGGGGGGATCAGACAATGGTCCCTTCTGCCTTGAAATCTATGAATCTCTGAATCACACAGAAGACTGAGGAAGGTATTGACTTAAAGTAGCCACTGGTGCATCCCCAAAATACAGGACATCCCCACCCTAGACAACATAAGCCTTTTCCCACCTGCATTGGCCCCACCTGTGTGCGCCCACTTCCACCTGCATCAGCACATTTGCATGAACCCACTCCTACCTACGTGAGCCCATCTCCACCTGCATGGGCCTACCTGTGCCTGTCTCATTCCACACAGGCACCGCTCTCACCTCCATCCCGATTGGTGTCCTCCTGTGTCCATAGGCCCCTCCTGTCTTCTCTCATTTCCACTGGACAAAGCCATAGCTGGTGCTAAGTCCCTACCTGATAGACACAGTGCTCCACAAAATTAGAAATAGCCTCATAAGGGATAATTAAGGGCCAGATCCAAAGTCCACTGAAGTCCACAGGAGTCTTTCCATTGTCTTCAAAGGACTTTGGATCAGATCCTAAAAATGTCGGACCTGATCCTGCACGCCTTACCCAGGGAAAGCTCTCATTGACATCTATGAGTTTCATAAGGAGTGGAGGCATGGGCCTTTAAATAGCTGTGGCATCGCTTGGCTAAGAAAGGAACATGATAATCGTTTGTTTTAAAGGTGTCAACACCAAAGACACAGAGGATTTATAGACAGTATAATTAGTAATAGGAAGACCCTAAGAAAGGGAAAATTTACACTGCATATCAGTTTAAGCTTCCTGACAGTGGGCTCTGGTGGTCTGAGGAATAGTCTCCCTAGGCAAGGGTGGTAGTGGGGTATTTGAAGGGGACTTTTGAAACTAGACTGGAAAACCAACTAATAAACATACAATGGAGATGAAGTCTATACTAATAGGGAGATGGACTGGATGAGCTAATAGGGTTTTTCCATCTGTAGATTATATTTTTCCAAACCGAGCAATCATTTGAGTCATCCCGCCCAGCCATCCCACAAAATGTATGTCCTGTGTGTAAATTGTACACAAGTTCATTACTCTGGATGGAAACTAGTTGTGCGTGAAAATGCTGAGAGCATCACTGAATTTCATCACAAAATATTTGTTGCTGTTTTTTCTAGGCCATTTTGGGGCAAATTTTATTTCCATACATATTTATATATGAAAGTAACACACACACACACACACTCTTGAAATGTTGCATGCATGAAAATTGATATCTATCCAGATGAATTATATTCTTATATTCAACTTTTAAAAACACCAGTTTATTTAAATTTTAAAAAGTAAGACTTTTGCAGAGAATGGATCATTTAATTAAACTTTTGGAAACATCCTACTGGGGCAAGGCCCCATGAGTTTATACTGCACCTGCTCGGGGCTCTGGGGCTGTTACCTCACTACAAATAATAGACTAGAAACTGACTTTAAACAGTAGCGAAACTGATACTTTCAAGTCACTTTCACAGTATTGCCAACCCCCAAATGTTAATAAATCATGAATCAGACTCACCAAAAATCATGAGATTGGCTTTAAAATCATGACATTATGTAAAAATAATTGATTTGGTGTTCTTTTTATTCTGCTTTTTGAGCCTCTAGGGTGCACTGGGGTCAGTCACATTTTGAAGCTTTCTCCACAGCCACAAGGGCTAGAGACTTCATTTATCTTTAAGAATGAAGGCTGAAATCATCACATATCACTTGATTCCAGGAGCTGGGGCTTTAAGGAAAACAATTATCATGAGACTCATGACAAAATCATGAGAGTTGGCAACACGGCTTTCACTTCTATTTAAAGGCTAGTTACTTTTCAGAAGTCTCTTAAACACAACACTACAGTGATCGAGTTGCAGTTCTCACGGGAGAATATTTAAAACCAAACATCAAGAAAATTCAACATTTTAAAATTGAGAAAAAAATTGAGACTTCTGAGGTATATCTGGGCCACTGCAGGCAGGAATGGAATATAAACAGACACCAGAGTTCTGGGCAGCTCTTCCCCTTGAAAGAAAGTTGGAGGGTCAAATCTTCTAGCTCTTAATTGCCATCAGCACCTCCACTCATAGATATTAACATGTGTTCAATAACTATACACTGTGACAAAGTTCCTCCTCTACCCTGGTGGGTCCTCCACTTATTGGCAGATTTGCTCGCCTCACAGATTCAACCTGTGGATCAGGAAACAGCCCAGAGACCTTCCCCTCTGATAGAAGCCACAGTCCAGGTCAATTCCTCCTGTGTCTGATCAGGAGTTGGGAGGTTTGGGGCGAACCTGGGCCCACCCTCTACTCCAGGTTCCAGCCCAGGGCCCTGTGGACTGCAGCTCTCTAGAGTGCCTCCTGGTACAGTTGTACAACAGCTACAACTCCCTGGGCTACTTCCCCATGGCCTCCTCCTAGCACCTTCTTTATCCTCACCACAGGACCTTCCTCCTGGTATCTGATAACACTTGTACTTCTCAGTCCTCCAGCAGTATTGCTACTCACTCTCAGCTTCTTGCATACATCTTGCTCCCAGTTCCTTGCACACACTTCCTCTCCTCTGGCTCCCCTTTGGGGTGACTAGAGTGAGCCCTTTTATAGCATCAGAGGGGCCTTAATTAGAGTCAGGTGGTTAACAGCCTCACCTGACTCTTAGCAGGTTAATTGGAGTCGGGTGTTCTCGTTAGCCTGGAGCAGGCCCTGCTCTGGTCACTCAGGCTATGGCTACACTTGAAATTTCAAAGCACTGCCGCGGCAGCGCTCCCGCTTTGAAGTGTGAGTGTAGTCGGAGCGCCAGCGCTGGGAGAGAGCTCTCCCAGCGCTGCATGTAAACCACATCCCTTACGAGTGTAGCTTGCAGTGCTGGGAGCCGCGCTCCCAGCGCTGCAACACTGATTACACTGAGGCTTTACAGTGCTGTATCTTGCAGCGCTCAGGGGGGTGTTTTTTCACACTGGAGGTGTAAAGCGCTGTAAAGCGCCAGTGTAGCCATGGCCTCAGGGAACAGAAAACTGCTTATCCAGTGGCCAGTATATCTCCCTTCGATTACTCTGCTGTTCCCAACTGGCTTGGGTCTATCACAACACTTCATACTTAAATATCTGAGCCATTTTATACACATTGGTTCAGGGACTACATTTTCTGGCATGTTCTGAACCGTATTGAGCGCACAGATGGTGCTCAGCGAATAATACAAATCATGACAATAATCAACTTTATCGACTTTGTGGATGCAATTTCTATTCTGGAATTGGCCTGGATACAGCTGAAAACCTAAGAATTTGAGGCATAAACACATCTGATACTCATATGACACTTTCTCATTCCTTCCTGTTTTCAAACTCAGAAATAGTTTTCAGTTAAAATGTAAAATTACACAGCAGCCATTGCTCTACAGCCCAGCCTGAGGCAAAATTGCAACCCCTTGGCGGTTAGGTGATCTTCTCTCATCTGACTCTCATTCTCTCTCTTTCTTTCTTCATCCTTTCTGACGTCTGTGCTGCTTTGTCAGCATGACGTCCTTCGCAACTGCCTGGGACCATTTGCTGGAGTCTCAGAGAACTGGCCTCCTTTGCTCCCATCTATCAGAGCCCTCTTTTTTTTTCAGCATGCAGCAGAGAGATAGGTTGGTTCAGTGGATAGAGAGCTAGTGCTGAGACACCTGGGTTCTACTTCTTCCATGGACTTTCGGTATGACCTCAAGCCAGTACTTTAGGGACAGAGTTTCAAAGCCTTTTAGGCACCCAAAGATGCAGCTGGGCATCTAGTGGGGTTTACAAAGTGCCCAACCTTCTAGGTATTTTTGAAAATCCCACTAGGTGCCTAAATACCTCACTAAATGCCTATCATAACCTTAGTCCCAGATTTGGACCTTAGCGTCCAAAATATGGGGGTTAGCATGAAAACCTCCAAGCTTAGTTACCAGCTTGGACCTGGTACTTGCTGCCACCACCCAAAAAATTAGAGTGTTTTGGGGCACTCTGGTCCCCCTGAAAAACCTTCCCTGGGGACCCCAAGACCCAAATCCCTTGAGTCTCACAACAAAGGGAAATAATCCTTTTTCCCTTCCCCCCTCCAGGTGCTCCTGGAGAGATACACAGACACAAGCTCTGTGAATCCAAACAGAGCGACTCCCCCTCTCCGTTCCCAGTCCTGGAAACCAAAAGCACTTTCCTATTCCCCCAGAGGGAATGCAAAATCAGGCTAGCAAATCCAACACACACACAGATCTCCCCCTGATTTCTTCCTCCCACCAATTCCCTGGTGAGTACAGACTCAATTTCCCTGAAGTAAAGAAAACTCCAACAGGTCTTAAAAGAAAGCTTTATATAAAAAGAAAGAAAAAATACATACAAATGGTCTCTCTGTATTAAGGTGACAAAATACAGGGTCGATTGCTTAAAAGAATATTGAATAAACAGCCTTATTCAAAAAGAATACAAATCAAAGCACTCCAGCACTTATATTCATGCAAATACCAAAGAAAAGAAACCATATAACTTACTATCTGATCTCTTTGTCCTTACTTTAGAAACAGAAGACTAGAAAGTAGAAACTACTTCTCCAAAGCTCAGAGACAGCAGGCAGACAGACAAAAGACCTCAGACACCAACTTCCCTCCACCCAAAGTTGAAAAAATCCGGTTTCCTGATTGGTCCTCTGGTCAGGTGCTTCAGGTGAAAGAGACATTAACCCTTAGCTATCTGTTTATGACAATGCCTCACTGCTCCATCTGTACAATGGGGATAACAGCACTGCTCTACCTCACAAAGGGGCTGTGAGGAGAAATAGGTGGGACATTGTGAGGTACTCAGATACCATGGTGATGAGGCTGCATAAGTACCACAGGTAGAGTAGGAACCTCTCTACGCCACTGCTATCCCTTCCCTAGGTTTTGGCCCCTTCTTTTCACCAATGGCCCTCAAACCTCCCTCTTTTTTGAATGTAACCTTGTCTCTGAGGGCTTAGCTGTATTTCTTCTGAGTCCCCTCTGTTTTCTCTTCAACACCCCCAACCCTCTGCAGAGAGATTCCTGTTTTACAGGCTCATCTAAGGACTGACTTCCTGATCCTTAATTTAATTATCACCCCTTTCTTATCTTAATCACCCTGCCTCTGTTTGTAAACAAAACACTGCCCCAGGCCCACCTCTCTTCTGCACAACTCACATTCCAGACTAATGTTGTGCTGTAGTTAAGGGCTCTGCCTGGGAGCACACCTCCAGTATGAAACTTGGAGGGGGAGAGGGCAGGACTCTCCCCCGCCCAACCCAGTGCCCAACCTAAATGGCGCTCCTACATAAAAGCCGATGTTGATGGCACTCTATCGACATAGCTTCTGCCCCTCATGGGGGGCTGGAGTAGTTAAGCCATTGTCGATACAGAGAGGCTACTTTAGAGAGCTCACAGTGCTGCAGCTGCGCCGCTTGTAATTAAGAATTCAGTGTCCCCTGCAAAATCAGATACTTTGAAAAATAAATCCACCCAGGGCCCATTGGCATAAGGATGTATTTCCTTTGGGTGCGACTCATGTCCGTATTGCCCAAGTGGCCAACCAATAGTCAGAGCCTTGCAGGGTTGTTTCCGTTAGGATGAGAAATTGGTGTTCTGAGTCAGGCATATTATTGGTCTGAGCTTGTTTACTTACAAAAATGTCCACAAAGTCCTGTTTCCCTGAACACAGTAGAAACCAATAACAGCAGGCAGTTTCCTTGCTCAGAAATCTCTGCCAGTCCAGCAAGTTCTATGCCAAAGAACCTCTGAGTCTCTGCTTTTCCTCAGGGTCACACTCACAACTGCTTCTGTTGGCTTTCTCTGTCTCCATCACACACTGTCTGCAATCAAAGTCCTCGCCCCTCTGTTTGCAACCTGAGAAACCCCGGGTCCACACAAGTTAGCTCTGAGCTGCCAAGCAGTTTAATATACAGTACCTTCCTTCTTAACTTGTGCACATTTGATTTTAAACATTAACTTTAATAAAAATGTTAAATCTCTTTTTACTACATCAAGGGAACTGATTGTGCTTTTTGTTGAGCCTGGAAGAGAGTTCTTGTCACACCACTGGCTCTAATGAGGTCTGAGAATACAGCTGGATCTAAGGTGCACCTGCTGGCATTCATTAACACCTTTCAGCATAACACTATTAAATAGTAAGCAAATACTGTACCATGGCACTGATTTTCCCTCAGTGTTTCCTACCTTTAGCACATAGACAGCAACAAAAATATTTATACCACACTGAAGTAGACATTTGCTTTTCAGTGATGCCCCAGGTTGCTCTGTTAACATCTGGGGCCAATTTCCTACACTGACTCACACAAATTCTATTGTTACTGCTACATTCCTTCCTGACCCTACTGAACTTCTCTTGCTTCCTCCCTTCATGGGTCAAGTGAGGTCAGGGGCGGCTCTAGACATTTTGCCGTCCCAAGCAGGGCGGCATGCCGCGGGAGGCGCTCTGCCAGGAGGTCCACCGGAGCCGCGGGACCAGCGGACCCTCTGCAGGCACACCTGTGGGAGGTCCACTGGAGCCGTCTGCCGCCCTCCCCGTGACCAGCAGAGCACCCCCGCAGCATGCCGCCCCAAGCACGTGCTTGGCTTGCTGGGGTCTGGAGCCTCCCCTATGTGAGGTGATTGCTGCTTTCCATTAAATTTGGCAAGCCAGGCTCGGTGGACATTACTCTATGCTCCATTTTGTGACACAGTCATTCCTTTCATATTGAAGCTAATTTAGCATCATAAAAACCGCATGACTTTAAAATACGCTGTGTTTGTTTTTCAGATTTACTGGGAAAGCAAACAGCAGCCTCAACTCTCAGCAGAGGCCAGTGATCTAGGAGGCCATCAGCTTTGGGGGGCCTACTTTGAGGCATCTTAAAGCAGTCCGATTCTTGGGGAGAGACGAGGCTGTCCTCAGCTCTTTCTGAAAATCAGGCCCCGTTTAGGTGTCCCAAACAGGGCAGCCAATAATTGAGGATCTCAAATCATGGGTCGTTGCTGAAAGTTTGGGACAGCAAGACTTACCACTGTGTCAGGGAGTGACTTGAAAAATCCCCAGCATTCGGAATGCAGAGACTTTAATCCAAACTGTATTAACATTTGAAATGTTCACAAATGGTGGTGGGGCATACCCCAAACACACCCCTCCTAAAAATTGTAATGTACATTTATTATTTTAAGGCCTCTTGTGTCTTTTGTTCTTTGTGCAACATTTGTAATGTAAAGAAACCACACTGGCACCGTGGAATTCAAATCACTGTTTACTAAACATTTAACAGGTAAGGCCTAGCTACAGTGCTTTCTGAAACATGGAAGTTAGTGGGGGCCATTAGAGGGCTCACAAGCTGTTTAAAGGGATACTTAAATATTCCCGTCCACTACAGGGCCATATATTAATTCAGTCAAAATCATGCACACCTTCCATATTTCAGGGTTTAGGGGCACTAGAAGGAGACCTTTCAGGTACTCCTATGCAACACTAAAGCAGAATATGGCCATTATGTTTTACCATATCACTTTATAGGTACATTAGAAAACATGTTTTCCCCTCTCATTCTTCATCACCACTATTGACTCTTATTTCTGGTTAGTAGCTGCTGTTTCCCATGGATCCACCTCCCCACCCTCCTTCCTTGCCCCTACCTCGCTTATCTCATTTCTTTCTTGTACAGTTCCCTTTCTCTCACCTCCCTAACTTTGATAGAAATGAGCCTGCAGGTTTATGAGACTCTTCTTTTTAAAAAACACAGCATCCTCCTATAAACCGTGTTTTCTCACCTTCTTTAAAAGTCTCTTTTGTTGCTGTTTGACCATTAGTGTAAAGAAAAAGAATATTCCAATGGGTTTTCACTGAACTGATCATCCCTCTGTCTAGATCAGGGGTAGGCAACCTATGGCACACGTGCCAAATGCGGCACTCAAGTTGATTTTCAGTGGCACTCAAACTGCCCAGGTCCTGGTCACTGGTCCGGAGGGGCTCTGCATTTTAATTTAATTTTTAATGAAGCTACTTAAACATTTTTAAAACTTTATTTACTTTTCCTACAACAATAGTTTAGTTATATATTATAGACTTATAGAAAGAGACCTTCTAAAAATGTTTAAATGTATTACTGGCACGCGAAACCTTAAATGAGAGAAGATTCGGCACAGCACTGCTGAAAGGTTGCCGACCCCTGCTTTACACCTACACACAGTGGGTGTAAAGCAATTATTCAGTCAGAATTCTCCATTCACTCATGCCAGTGGTAGCCTTTGCACAGGTATAAATGACAACACAAGGCCCAGAGGAGGGGAGAAAGAATCAGTTCCCAGGAGTGCAATGAAATAGAAAGAACGGACTTAAATTGATTGCTGGCATCCCCTAATTTTGGAGGTAGAGTGTTTAGATGGACTAATCATGCTAGGCAGAGCCACACAGAATAGTTGTACGTAACAAGATGTTCTTTGTAGCTAAACTGCAGACAAACAACTCGGTGGAACTGCAGTCTGGATTTGCTGCTGTGCTTTCTGTCTCTCTTCAAGGTAGTTCCATGGCTGCAACACAACATAAGAGGTCAATTCCTCGAACCTTCCCCCTCCACAGCACAGATCTGACCTAGTCCTATGACTATTGTCCTAAACTTACTGCTGCTGTTTAACTTTGCAGCTGACCTCAGGATATTCCAATATAACAGTTTTCAAGCAAATGCAAGCAGACAAGGTAGCTCAGCTCTGAGGCAACATGCTGGAATTTAGAGAATGCACAGCAGATGCTAAGAAGTACCCGCAGCACCTTGGAGCATCTCAACCTTTGTATCTGTCTCTGGCAAACACAAACCATCACACTTTGGTACAAGGGAAGAACACGAGCTCCAATTCTTTTGTATGTGCTACAAGAGTTAACACCCTTTATGGAGTTAAAGGGGTCAAGGCACAAGAGGACATTGCAGAAGGTGAAAGGATTTTTGTTTGTTTGTTTGTCTTTGCTCTGCCTGTGCTACCTTGGCTTGTGTGTGAGTATGTGAGCCAGACAGGTATAATCCCATATTACAAGGAATCAGCCTCCATGTGAGGTTTAAGCATCTGACTCTGGCTGCTGCCAAAAAGAGAGATTAGGCTGAAAATGTTGCAGCATGAAAGACAACCATTGAAGCCAGTATCAGAGCCTTCTCCCCCCCGCCCCTGGCCTCACAATGAGAGGCAAAGCCCAGCAGCCTGGCACTGCGGTTCAGCAAATGAAGAGAAAAGCAGTTAAAGCTTCATTGGAATGAAACAGGACCCAGATAACAACAAGAGGCAGATCTTATTTGGAGCCGGGGGGCAAAGTGTAGTTTGAATGGGGCTATCCTCTTGAAACGCACAGCAGTTTATAACACTTGCACATCTTCCTGTAACTGAATCGGTCTTCTTCCACTGTTTGGCTGACATATACCATAAGAACCAGGTTTATTCTAGGCAGATTGCTGCCTGAGAAAAGTCAGTTTCCTTCACAGGCCTTAAGAAAGGGAAATCTTTCCACTAAAGCTAGAGATCCTGGATGTAGGGGTTTATTCTACAGTAAAAGACTTGAAATGTATATTTTGGCTGTATGAACAAAACCGACATGAAAAATCATCACTAGGAACTTGATCCTAGTTATTCAATTCCTGCACTTCTGACAGGGATAGGAAGCAGGGTTGAAATTTGCTTTAAAGCCACGTTTGTGCTCCCCGGATTCTGAGTTCATGCTGAAGGTCTGGCCCATGAATGGTGTAAACTAGAACATCCTTCAGGCTGCTCTAAATTATTCTCTGCTTCTCAGGTCCACTATAGGCTCAAGGAAGCAGAAAACTGCCTAAGTGCACTGCATTCTAGGCATGGACCCCAAGCTGGGTTTGATGCCAGCTCTGCCCTGGTTAGGAAGGGCCCCTTCACAGGGAGTATCCACAGGCAACTGGCTCCACCCCCATTAAGGCCTCTTTATGCTGCTCTGGCCTTGTAAAGGTGCGTGGTAAGCAAGATATCTTCCCTTTAAATATGGTGTAAATCTTGTTATAGGGCAGATCATCCTGAGAAGGTGAGCACATCTTCAGTTGTGTCCCAGGTCACTGTAATCTCTGAATTAATACACTAAGAGGCAGTATTGAGGTAAAGAACCAGCAGCTTTACTGAAATGCTTCTCACAGCTTCAAGTTTCTATGGAATGAAACACCAAAATGTCCTGTCCTAGCATCTGTAAAACCTGTAGCAGAATTGACCAATATTGCACCTGGCCCCGTGTCCTGCATCTAAAGCTATGTCTGTGGGAGCTTACAGAAGAGGTGACGTGGGGGGAAGGGGCATGCGAGGTCACATTCACACACACTCCCCCTAATTTGCTGCTTGGCTTGTACTGAGCATGTTCATGTGGACTGAGCATGCCCAGTAATACCGCTGAAGCCGACTGCCCTCATTCTGACTCCCCACTATCCTATCAACAAGCCTGGGTAGTCTTTGCTTTACAGTAAGATTACTAACATGCAATAGTTATCTCATTGTAACACCTTAGTGGAGACAAGATGCTGTCAGTTTACCACAAGGAAAACTAGAAGAGGGCAGTGCTATACCCTCTGCTGTGGATGACCTCTCCTAGTTTACCTCATGGAAAACTGATGGTATCTTGCTTCCCTCTGGGCTTTACAGCAAGATAGTTGAGACCTGTTAGTTATCATGCTATAAAAAGCATACCTTTTTCATTAGCAGTGAAGACACACCCTAAGTGTAGCCTCTACTAGAGAAATTGTTTCTGACACAAGCTCATGGTCAGCCTGTGCCCCAAGGGGGTGTGTGTGATTGCCATTGTGATCTTTATCCAAGCTAGTGCACAACACAGTGGGTGTCCATAAGAATCATTGTAAATCATTCACAATGCTGGGAGTCATCAATGGATTATGTTATCTTCCGAGGCTGCTATAATGATTAGAATGGTAATCATGTCTAAATTCTTATCTAGACCTAGTTAACAATCTGGGCTACATGACTGTATAGTTCGGTTTGTCAACTAAGATGACAATAAAGCAATTTCCTATTTAGCTCTGAGTTCATTCACTTTTATGCTGATCCTGAATAATGGTGCCTAACTGTCCCTTGTTACGCGTACAATGCTCAACTGGGACTGAGATTGAGCTGAGTCCATCAAACTTGTTGAACCTGTGGACCAGAATCTCTGGGCCAGAATCCGGTCTCAGCCATCACAATGTAAATCTGAAATAACTCCATTAAAGTCACAAGCCTTAGTTTCTCTGTGCCACCGGTGCTGTGCAGAGACAGATATTAATTGCAGCCTTCTGCCAGGGGTTTTTTTTTTTTAATCTTTTGGAGCACAATGCTTTCTAAAATGTAGATCAAGACTTGGTTTTGTTAAAACACATTCAAACCTTTAACATGAAAAAGCGTTCCCAGTTTGCCAATCAGATAATAAGTTTAATTCTTATATCACACTTTATTTGTAGCTCACAGTGTAGTTAGTGGTTGCTGCTTATCTAACAGGAGAAACATGAGAAAGGTGAAACTAGAGTTTAAAACAATAAAAACCTGCATGTCACCAACAACCTGCCAGTGAATCATATTCTTGCAGTCAAGTTCCCCTCCTCGGAAGGTAATTTGCAACAGGAATATAACCACACCCCTGGTTGGCAAAATGATGGTCTAAGAAAACATCAAGCAGATCAAATACCAGAATGGTAATGGTAAAGGTTATTGACCTAGCAGGCATGAATCTGTTTGCATCTGTGATTGTGATTCTTGAGGTTTTAAAGGGACACATGTCAAATTTGGCCCTAGACAATTTCTAAAAACAGGCTTTTACAAAACTTAAGACAAATAGAAATGTTAATGTTTTTTAAATGTCCAGCAAAAACTTAACAAAGAATAAACCTCCCCCTGCAGCATTTGCAACCAAACATTACAACAAGATGTTAGTACATCAGGACTGATGAGAGAGAAATTGACTAGAAACAGAAAGTGAAATTGACTAGTCTATTTTCATTGCCCAAGTGGGAAGAGATGCAGAAAGCAAAGAAGGAGCATAAATACATAGTTAAAAATAAATTAGGTGTTCTTTGTACTATATGTAAGGACATTGATTTTAGTAATATATCATTATTAATTATTTTAACATGATATTGTACCTTTAAACTCTGCACCAACAGCAGTTAAAAGAGGAAACCCTTCCTATTACAAAAAGCATTAGGTTTTCTAAAGAGGACAAAGGATGGAGGATAGGAAAATGAAATACTGAACTAGTCTTATAAGGGAAATGTCATCTAGTCCAGGGGTTTTCAAACTCTGGGTCGCGGCTCCACAGGGTTAGCACTGGCGGATTGGAGACACTATGTTTACCAGTGAGAAGCAGTGTGGGCTAAGCCGCCATTTCCTGCAGCTCCCATTAGCAGGGAATGGCGAACCGTGGCCACTGAGAGCTGAGATCTGTGGACGCCGCAGGTAAACAAAGTGTCTCTGGTCCACCAGTGGCTAACCCTGCGGAGCCGCATCCCAGAGTTTGAAAACCTCTGTTCTAGTCCAGTCCAGTGGCGGATTTAGAGTTAGTGGGGCCCTGTGCTCAGCTTCATTTTTGAGGTCCCCCCACGGGACCCAGTCAAGAAAAAGAACATTCTCTCTTATCTTCATCGCCCCCTGTTTTTCATTCTTTTTTTCTTCATCCTCCTCCTATATTATAAGTAATAGGAAATAAATGAAAAAAAAGTGGGCTACCTTGATTGTTTTTGTAGCCTGTGGGCTCTGTGCCGGTTCCAGTGGCCAACCCCTTCCCCCACGCTCCCCCATGGGCTGCACCCAGCTGCCGCTCATCAGGCAGCGGTAAGCGGCGCAAACACAGGCTGGAGGAGCAGGGGGCAGCCAAGCTGCCAGAGGCCGGAGAGAGGCGGCAGTTTCCCCTTCAAACCATCACTTCTCTCTGGCTGGCTGTGCGGCTGCCCTGTGCTCCTCCTGAGTCCTCCAGCCCATGTTCACAGTGCTCCTGCCACCCACACCTCCCACCTGCTCCTCTGAGGCTGTGCCTGAGCCTCCCTCCCTGCTCTCCTGTTCGCACAGCTTCTACCCCCCCGCAGTCTCCCATCCCCCCCATGGAGGTGACAGAACTGACTGTTGGGTAACACATTATTTATATGTACAGTTGCTGCTGGGTGTTTCTTAATTGATAAGAAAACGACATCTTATCTGCAACTTGGGTGAGAAGCTCTGAAGCTACAACAGTCACTGGCCACTGCTCTTATCACATCGGAGACATCTGTGACTGTGTGTATGAATTTACTATAAAAACACATCAAATCTGCAGCTTCAGAATGAGACAGCAGATTGTGAAGAAATTAAATAACCCACACACCCCTATGGAAAGTGGAATGGAGTCTTCCATTTTCTCCAAAGGGGCAGGGAGAGAAACGTTGGCTATGCCAAGATTATGAATCATCCCTTCTCTATTAACCAATTGCTTCCTCTAATGGGCTTCCTCATGAGGGCCTGTGGTTTTGATACAGGTGTCTGTTGATACAAAGAGCAGCCACGCTTCCCAGAAAATGATTGTCACCTCATTCCGAGCTTCAGCCTGTGGGCAGATCCGAATATATAGTAATCCCCTTTCCCCTTCCTTGCAGTTTTGGTCAAGAAAATATCAATAAACGGGGAGAGGGGGATGTAAGGTGGGCAGGGGTTGGAGGAGTACTAATAGAAAATGGTGGGGGACAGATTTTATACAATGAGCCAGAAGGGACTTCAGCTTCAGGGGAGAGCATGCTAAGCTCACTGTTGCATGGTACCACTTCAAGGGAAGGGAGATTGTGCCATTATCAGTCTATGCTAAGGAAAAAATCAGATGGGTTAAAACTGCTATCAGTCAAGGCCATATAGGTCCCTGCTGTATCCCTATTGTATTTGATGGAGTCACATCTGGAATAAATTTAGAATATAAATGATTTGTAAAATAGGAGACATTCATCCCTGGTATTATTCTTTATGGGTGTGCCTAAGATATATGGCTGTGAATATAAGAACATCTCTCTTCCTTAGCGCAGGTGAGAGCTGCTTAATGTGTGACTTCAGAACTCACTCATCCTGCGAAATGAATGGACGGCTTTTATAATCCTAGAAGCAGAGGGTTGGACTAAGCCCTGTGTTACACTGAATGAATACTTCCCTGCGTGCATCCCTTTCTTCTGTATTTAAACTTTCATGCTAGCTTTTGTAGCTGAAAAGAAACACCTCTGAACGTGAACTGAACCATGATGGGAAACTCCTGATGGAGAGCCTGAATAGCAAGAAAGGTATGAAACAGTAAGTTCCAGCCCAACTGAAGTATTAACTCTGAAGTATTAACTAATGACAAACGCCCCCAATTGGGCTACAATGTTAACCACTTCACTGCTAATCATTTTAGTGGGCACATTTGGGGATTGTGAGTAAGATTTGGCGCATCACAGTTATTTCTCCTGTCTAAGAGTATTAGTACTAAACACACCTTTTTAAAAAAGAAAAAAGAAAAAACTGTAGCTTTTTAATATTGTTTCTAATAAATATACATATATTTTCAAGTACATCTATACAACCAGAAATGTCAGGCATGGACACCGATACTAGAACTATAGTGACATCCACCTAGAGCCCTCATATGCAACCCCAGAGTTCATTCCTTGATTTCGAGCCTGATGAAGCACAAGACAAACGATTCATGGAGGACAAATAAAGAAAGGTTCATTCACTGCATTTGGAACTGGGATCTTTAATGGTCACCAAAGGATCAAAGATAACTAAGTAAACCTTGTAAATATTAATCTTTAAGGGAAAACAATACTCCCAACAAAGGAAGCCTGCCTGATAAGACATTGGATTTTGACATCAGTTTGATAGGAATCTCTAATTTCCTTAAAACATGCCTGGAAAGGGATCAGGAAGGGGAACATGTGCTATCGTTCAAGGAAGTCAATTCATCTTATTAATAGTTAATGTGGGAGAGGTGAAACATTGATTGTTTTTTTGGTGCCTTTTTTATCATTATTATTGGCTAATGGCTTTAAGAACTGGAGCCAAATGTGAAGTCTTGTATTTCTAAAGAGAATAGTTAGTTACAGCAAGGATTGCCGTAGCAGCCTAAGCTTCACCATACTGCCCTGCCTGCTAACACATCAAACCGATTCTGGAGGAACTGCTTTAAAAGGGAAAGAGGACTCCATTGGCCTCTTTGCTAAGGCTGCCAGTAAGGATTTCAGTTATGGAGGTGGGTTTTATGGTGTGCCACAGGGAACTGACCTGAGACCCCACCACTATGATCATTTCCCTTGGCCACTCAAGTTTCAGATGGCAGTGTTGTACACATCAGTGAGTAAGTGGTAGAATCCTTCTCCAGAAGGTGATGACTTCCAGGCTATGTCTATACTTGGAGCTGGGGGCGTGATTCCCAGCTTGAGAAGACATACTTGCGCTAGCTCTCATTGACCTAGCATGCTAAAAATAGTAGCGTAACTGCGGTACCACAGGCAGCAGCAGCATGGGCTAGCTGCCCTGAGTAAGAATCCATTTGGAGTACAAACCCACCCCAGGGCTAGCACAAGTACGTCTCCTTGAGCTGGGAATCAGACCCCCAGTGCCAAGTGTTGACATAGCCTTAGTTACTATTGATCTGGGCTGCTTTTGAACTAGTGAGCTGGAGGTCAATCCAATCTCCTGAGCCTTGTAGTTCCCCTGTTCTGTATTTATGAGAAGGAGAATCAACAATGAATTTATCTGCAGCGAGTGAACTCTAGTGAGATAAAACTGGATTCTTTATTCAAGGACATAAATAAATGGAACAGCTCCCAACAGCCCCTGCAATCTCCTTCCTTCATCTCCCTCTTGTGTTCTCACACATGTGTTACATTTACCTACTTTTGCTCCATTTAATTAGCATTAGTACTTACAATGCTATGGCCTAGGGTGAATACATCCTGCAAACAAAAGAAAGTGATGAGTACTCAAACCTCATGCTCCAGAGTGACTGCTTGATTGAGAGAGGATGGAGATCTCTCTTCCCTTTAAGTACACCTCTACCCTGATATAACGCTGTCCTCGAGAGCCAAAAAATCTTACCATGTTATAGGTGAAACCACGTTATATGGAACTTGCTTTGATCTGCCAGAGTGCAGCCCCACCTCTACCCCCAGAGCACTGCTTTACCACATTATATCCAAATTCGTGTTCTATTGGGTCATGTTATATTGGGGTAGAGGGGTACTACACATAAATTGAAAGTTGACACCTGTCCTTTGTCCTGTCGAGCTGAAGTGAGCTATTTAAAATGAATGATTGTAGACACTAAACACTTTTGTTAAAGACACTTTTAAGAGGCAGCATTCTTTACTGTATAGCTCCCTGCAGTTGTGAAGGTGGTCTGTAAACTAGGGTAACGTTTGCGGTGTTGTAGCTGTGTTGATCCCATAATGTTAGAGAGACATGGTGAGTGAAGTTAAATCTTTTACTGGCCCAACTTCTGCTAGTGAAAAAGACAAGCTGACACAGTCCTGAAGAGCAGCTCTGGGTAAGCTCAAAAGCTTGTCTCTTCCCCAGGGGTGAAAGTAACTCACAGGACTTACCGGTATGGCCAGAGTCCTGGGGGGAAGAGGCGGGGCCTCATCCGGAAGAAGTAGGGCCTCAAGATTTAAAGGCCCTGGGGCACCAACTGTGGCTGGGAGTCCCAGGGCCTTTAAATCACCCAGGGGGCTCCCAGCTGCAGAGGTGGCAGGAAGCTCGGAGCAGCGCTTTAAATGCCAGCCCCAGCCCAGCCGCTGGAGCTGCGGGCCGTGATTTAAAGGGCTTGGGTCTACCCGACCCAAGCCCTTTAAATCCCTGCCACAGAAGCTGATGCAGTCCGGCACGGAGTACTGGCTCTTGCTGGATACGCTGTGTTGGGTCTAAACTTTTGGTGAACTTTGGAGCCAAAAAAACACCCAGACTGGCCGTCTCTGCATAATCCTTTCTGAACCTTTTTTTGAACAAAGCACTGACCTGCAAACTACTCATGACACCCCCTTCCTCAAGTAGCCATTAGCCTTTATCTCTATGCATTTACTTGTTAAACTTGCTCTTCCTGTAAAATCTTGATTGATTATGCATGACCATTATCTTTTATTAATCACTTTGTTTACTTCTGTGTATAAATATTGATGCTCACCCCTAATAAAGGGGCCACACTTATTCTAAAGCTTTTGGGGTAGTGTGAGCCCGTTGATCAACGCATTAGTGTCTGGTCTCTGACAGAATTGTGGGCCCAAATTCCAACTCCGCACGACCTTGGGTGTTGGAGAGGTGAGTGAGGACTTGCTTTATTACCTAACAATTTGGGGGCTCGTCCGGGATTCCTTCTGGTGCGGTACCTCTGTCCAGTGGTCAGACCACTCATATATGAATTGGCAAGGCGCCACAGGAGATTTCTCCTAGCCAATTCAATATTGAGGGGTCGTGTATTGGACAGCAGGGTAAACGCCAGTTGGAGGGCTCCTGTCAGACACCATGGGTCAAGGGACTAGCGTGCCTCTTGAGAGTCCGTTGGGGATTGTAAATAAGTTATGGAACGAAGGGAAACTCCCAGTACAGACAGGAATGTCTAGGAAGAAGTTGTACACACTATGTGTAAGGAATTGGACTGGGTATACCGCGGTATTGGCCGACTCGGAGATGAGGTGGCCTTCGTATGGCTCTTTCGAACAGGCTGCCTTAAGAGGAGTAAAGAGCCAGATCGAAAAAGACCATCCGGGACAGTTATGTTACTGGTTTTGTTGGGACACAGCAGCAGAGCTGTGGAAATCTTTAAAAATTATGGCAGTCAGGTACTCTCCCGAGAGTGAACCCCCTCCAGGTTATTTCGATGAAGGGTGTAGACCACGGCGTGTTTTGACTCGTCAGCTGGTCCCCTCTGCACCTGCCCCTATTCCTCCGCAGGGGAACTCTCTCCTTGTAGCAGAGGGGAATCTGCAGGATCCCAGATTGGAATTTGTGCAGAAGGATGAGGAGGAATTGGAGGGGCAAACCTCGGGAGGAGTAGTTACTAGGCTTAGGTCCAAGCAGGTACAGCAGGGTGCATGCCCCCCCCCTGAGGATAGCCCAGAGGATGTCTCCGTCAAATCTCTTGCGAATAATAAAAGTATGGTTATAGAGATGCCTTTACAGGTGCACGATCAACCTTATATGGGCAATGATGGACGATTGCAACATGCTAGTATTGTGGAATATAAAGGATGGCTAGAATGGGATTTGAAAGAGTGGGGACAGTTGTCAGGGTCTTTTGGGGAAAATCCCCGAAAGATCATAGAACTTCTAGAAAGATTGTTTTTAAGTTATAATCCTACTTATACGGATGTGGATCAGTTGTTAAGTAGAGTTTTGACTGGAGAAGAACGTAGTAGATTGTGGATGGCAGAAAGGACATGGGGAGATAGCAATGCAGCTAATTTTACTTGGATGGATAGGCGGGATCTGGCCGCTGGCTGGAATCCCCTAGACTGGACTCAGCTAAGGCTGACTCAGCTGCGAACAGATAGAGAGCGATTGTTAGAGAGACTCAAGGAAATGGCTCGCCGCTCGCCTAATCAGGCTAAGTTCATGCAGATTCGGCAGGAATCTGATGAGCCGCCCAGAAAGTTCTGGTCGAGGCTATTGGAGGGGGCCCGAATGTTCACTCAGATGGATCCTGAGAGAGAAGCAGACCACCCTACTCTTATTTCATTTTTTGTGAATCAGTCGGTGCCCCCTGTAAGGGATTACTTCTTAAAGTTTCGCCCTGGTTGGGGAGGTGAGTCAGTCACTTCAGTGTTGGAAGTAGCTGATTTTGCCTGGGAGAAAGAAAGGGAAAGTAGTAAAAAGAAAGAGAAAAAGGAAGAATATAAGCTGATGGCTTTAGCTTTTCACGGTGGTGTTCGAGGCAAAGGCCGTGGCCGTGGCAGGGGATTCCAGGGTGCCCGGGGAAGAGGGTCCTGGCGACCCCAGCCATCAGGAAATTGTTTTCAGTGCGGACAGCCTGGTCACTTTAAACGTGAATGCCCCTGGGGACGCCCAGAGGGTCTGGTTGCATCCGCAGATGCTTATACAAGTGAGGAATACACCCCTGCACCACCAGCTCAGCCCATCCCCCAGGCCTGGATCAACTACGGGAAACAGCAGCAGCCGCAGCAAACTCAGCCTCCTCAATGACGGTACCCCGGGGGCGAAGGCAAACAATGTGATGGTCTTATTTCCTTAATGTCTTTAGCCGGCTCCTTTCTCACTTTCTGCCCTCCCAGCAAAGAGCCTCGTTTAACCCTTTCAGTCCAGGGACTGCCTGTCTCTTTCCTCATTGATACTGGGGCTACTTTCTCTCTTTTAAATCATGCCCCCTCTCCCTGGCTATCCTCTGAGGTTAAAACTGCGACTGGGGTGGAGGGCAACCCACAGTCTCTGGGACTCACTTTGCCTTTGAATGTTATTTATGCTGATAAATGTTTTTTCTCACCGTTTTCTTTTTTCCCCAGCTTGTCCGATCCCTTTGATGGGCCGGGATTTACTCTGTAAGCTTGAGGCTACTTTAACCTGCACTCCTGAAGGGGTAGGATTATTGATGACAGTGTTAGGAGATTCGGCCCCTACTCAGGGTAATTGGGAAACACCTCTCTCTCTCTCCCCTGACCTCACTGACTTGCCTTCAACCCTCTGGGGAATTTCTGACACTGATGTTGGCCTGCTCCTTTCGGCAGAGCCCGTAAGGATTCAGGTAAAGCCTTCCTTAACCCCCCCGTCAGTCCCTCAATACCCCCTGTCGCTGGAAGCCCGGGAGGGCATCCGCCCCATTATCGAGGGATTCATTGCGCAAAAGCTAGTCCGCCCTCAGCGCACTCCCTGTAACACCCCTATACTGCCTGTCAAAAAGCCTCCTAAAAAGGACGGAGACCCTGTTCGTTGGCGCTTTGTACAGGATCTACGAGTTGTTAATCAGTATGTGGTCCCTCTTCATGCAGTAGTTCCTGACCCAGCTACTATCATCAGCCAAATCCCCTGGGATGCTGAGTGGTTCACTGTTATTGACTTAAAATCAGCTTTTTTCAGCATTCCTGTGCACCCAGACTCTCAGTATCTCTTTGGTTTCACCTGGGAGGGACAAAGTTATGTCTGGCAACGACTTCCTCAAGGCTACAGAGACAGCCCCACGATTTTCAGCCAGTGCCTCCGCCACGACTTGGAAGGTTTCACCAGTCCGCAGGGATCCACATTGGTCCTATACGTAGATGACATCCTATTAGGTAATCGCGAAGAAGCTGCCCTCCGCATCGATGGTAAGGCACTTTTATTATACCTACACACCAGAGGCCACAAGGTAGACCCTAAAAAGATTCAGTGGGTCTCACAGGAGGTCCGATATCTGGGCTTCCTGTTAACCCCAGAAGGAAGACAGATGGACCCAGCCCGCATAAAGACTATTCAAAACTGCCCTCTACCGAACACCAAGAAACAACTTCGAGGTTTCTTAGGATTAATTGGCTTCTGTCGCCCCTGGTTGCCGTCCTGCGGGGAGTTAAGCAAACCGCTCCACCGACTCACTGCTAACCTTGCTCCTGACCCTTTGCAGTGGTCCCCGGACACTATTCAAGCCTTTCAGTTACTCAAGGACAGTGTGGCCTCCTCCATGTCTCTCCGCCCCCCCAATTACAGCAAACCCTTTCACCTTTTTGTCCACGAGAGGGGCGGAATTGCTAGTGGTGTCCTTACCCAGCTGAGCGGGCCCCACCATTTCCCGCTTGCTTTTTACTCTCAGCAAATCGACCCTGTCGCTCAGGGAACCCCATCCTGCACCCGGACTCTGGCAGCAGCTGCCCTGCTGATCACAAAGGCAAAGAGCCTAACCCTGGGTCATTTTACCACGGTTTGGACCTCTCATGCCTTGTCAGCCCTTCTGCGTAGGGGCACAACCCAAGTCTTTTCGGCCCATCGTCAGCAACAGCTAGAGGCCGAACTCTTAGAAGACACTAACCTAATTTTTGAAAGGTGTGGACCCCTTAATCCAGCTACCTTGCTTCCTGACCTGCCAGTCCCCCAGGACCAGCACGACTGTGTGGAAGTAGTTTACAGCATCTTACAGATAAGAGACAACCTGTTTGACGTGCCACTGGACAACCCCGATTGCATCCTCTTCTCGGACGGAAGCTCCTTCTATGTTGATGGCAAGCGTTTCACTGGTTATGCTGTCACCTCTGAATGGGACATTCAAGAGGCCGCCTCACTGCCAGGCAACTGGGGAGCCCAAGCCGCTGAACTCTATGCCCTGGCCCGAGCTTGCCAGTTGGCCGCTGGTAAGACCGTTACCATTTTTACTGATAGCAAATATGCTTTTGGAGTTGTGCATTGTCATATCCACCTCTGGAAGTTTCGAGGTTTCCAGACAGCTGCCGGTAAACCCATTCAGCACCTCCCCCTCATCCACAAGCTTTTGGACGCCCTCCAAAAACCCTCTGTCCTGGCTGTAGTTCACTGCCGGGCCCATACTAAAGATAGCAGCCCCGTTACCCGTGGGAATGCCCTGGCTGACGCCTCCGCCAAGAAGGCTGCCACCTTACCTTTAGCCATGCCCACATTGGCTATTGCAACCTCCTCCTTTACTCCACCGCACCCCGTACCAGTACCCGCTGCTGAACTAAAATCATGGGAAAGCCTCGGGGCCACTCTGGTCAAAGGGACCTGGCTTATGCCAGATGGCCGAGCCTGCCTCCCTCGCTCCACATACCCTGTGGCAGTTCGCTGGCACCATGATAAAGGGGGTCACTACGGCACGCACGCCCTCGTGGACACTATCGCTCGCTTTTGGTATGCTCCAGGCATTCAACCCTATTGCCTATCAATAGTGAAAGCATGCAGCACATGTCAGCGTAATGGACCTGCTCCACCTCTTAACAAAATTAAGGGTGGAAGACCTCCGCCTGCTGCTCCATTTCAACATCTTCAAATTGATTTTGTAGATATGCCAAAGGCTTTTGGGAAAAAGCACCTCCTTGTTTTGGTTTGCCCTCTGACTTCCTGGGTCGAAGCTTTTCCTACTGCTAATTGTACTGCTGCCACAGTGGCGAAGATTCTCCTTAGAGATATTGTACCCCGTTTTGGCATCCCTCTTGTGCTCGACTCAGATCGCGGACCTCACTTTACTGGTCATGTCCTTGGCCGTTTAGAACAAGGACTGGGCATTTCACACTCCTTTCATACACCCTACCACCCCCAGTCTAGCGGGAAAGTTGAGCGTATGAATAGGGAACTTAAGTTTACATTGGCTAAATACTGTCAGGAAACAGGATTAAAGTGGCCTCAGGTACTTCCCTTGGTCCTGTTTCACCTTCGTACTCGCCCAACCCGCGCATTGGGATTATCCCCCTTTGAACTGCTCTATGGACACCCCCCTTTCAAAGGCGGGGCGCTACCACGTGCTGATGTTTCACTATTGGGAGGGGATCATATGACTGCGTGTCAGTTTCTCTCCCTACAGGCTCGCCTCCGTACCCTTTGGAAAGCCTCGCAGTTTTCCCAGACCGTGCCGCTGGAGGAACAAATCCACCCGTTCCAACCAGGGGACTTCGTCTGGGCCAAAAAGTTCGTTCGTGACGACACCCTCCAGCCAAGGTTTACTGGACCCCACCAGGTTCTTTTGACAACCCAGACTGCAGTGTTCCTGGAAGGACGCAAATCTTGGATCCACCACTCCCACGTCAAGCCAGCCGTAGTGGACCACAGTGACGGACCAGCAGCTCTTGTCACCACTGAGGACACTGCCTTCGACCAGTGGACCAGCTTACCTCTCTCAGACATTAGACTTAAATTAACTCGAAAAAAATGAGAGGACCCTTTATTCTGACAACTGTATGTTTTTTATGCTTTTTCAGTTTATTTTCTGCTTATGAAGATAATGCTTTTATTAGATATTCCCACGAGGTTAAAACTCGTATTTTAGGAAATAGAAGTGATTGCTGGGTATGTACTCAATTTCCAGTAAATGCAGCACAGGGACTCCCCTTCACACCCATTCCCCTAACCACTGCTAATATGACTTGGATGCCACCGACTAGAATAAAAGATCCAGTCCAACCCAATCTTACATGGGACAAAACAGAAGTGCCAATTAACAAATATCTCAGGGTAACCAATCAAACAGGATCACTGTGTTTTGTTAAAGAAAAAGGGTCAACTTTTGTGGGAACAAGTAAATGCAACATATATTTTAATGGCACCGCCTTTAGTAAAAATCTTGGCTTCAAGCCTTGCGCATCCCACTTATCCCATATGTGGATCCCTCACCCCGATCCAACCTTTTCAACTTTTTCATGGAGGGGCAGGTTTTCAGAGTCAGTTTTTAAAAAGCCCTGCTCAGATCTCGAAGGTGTCCAACTAATTGTTAAAGGATACACAATTGCCTTCTACAACTGCTCAAGCAGTACTACACTGCCCTTTGAGGACAACACTACCAAATTGTGCCTCTGCAGTTCACACAACGACCCCTCTGCGTTACCAGGGGAACAGTGGTACAACGGGTGGTGGGTTACCTCCTACTTTGAGAAATGGAATACCCAAAACGCATTATATGGAACATACTGGGTGTGCGGGCCCAAGGCTTATTATTTTCTCTCCCCTGATTGGGCAGGGTCATGTTATTTGGCATGGCTAGCACCGCCTTCTCGGATCTCCCTCACTCCCCCTCATTTTCCCCACGTTCGTAACATCCGTGAAACTGACAGAGATATTAATCTCCGTGATGGTTTGTCCTGGCAGCGGTGGGCTGGTCACACTAGCTTGAAGGGTGCTATCATCCGTCTACAGGGACTATTAGAATCTTTGACCAATGAAACTGCAACCCTATTTGAGAACCAGGCCGGGGAAATGTCCCAGCTGCGCCAGTTGGCTTTGCAAAACAGAATGGCTTTAGATATGATGTTAGCAGCCCAGGGAGGAACTTGCGCCCTCATAAATGAAGAATGCTGTGTTTTTGTAAATGACACCTACTCTGACACTTTTCAACGTACCAAACACCTAAGGGAAATGGCTAAAAACTACTCCTCTGGCCAGCCACCTTATGATCAGTGGGGAGCCTTATGGAATTGGCTGCCCGGATTTGGGTGGGTTAAAAACCTCTTGGTGGGTGTTGTTGGGGCCATGGTAGTCCTTATAATACTGTGTTGCTGTATTCAGTGTGTCCCCTCCCTCATAAACTCATGTAAGTCAGTTTATTCTTTTCCCACTTCAGCTAAAAGCCTTACTCTCTTCGAATTGGCCCAGGCTGAAATTGCCAAGCGGCCCTTGAGATCTTGAAATAGGGTGTAGCTTTTTGATTAATAGTTATCTCAAACCTACAAATGGAGGAATGTTGGGTCTAAACTTTTGGTGAACTTTGGAGCCAAAAAAACACCCAGACTGGCCGTCTCTGCATAATCCTTTCTGAACCTTTTTTTGAACAAAGCACTGACCTGCAAACTACTCATGACACCCCCTTCCTCAAGTAGCCATTAGCCTTTATCTCTATGCATTTACTTGTTAAACTTGCTCTTCCTGTAAAATCTTGATTGATTATGCATGACCATTATCTTTTATTAATCACTTTGTTTACTTCTGTGTATAAATATTGATGCTCACCCCTAATAAAGGGGCCACACTTATTCTAAAGCTTTTGGGGTAGTGTGAGCCCGTTGATCAACGCATTAGTGTCTGGTCTCTGACAGAATTGTGGGCCCAAATTCCAACTCCGCACGACCTTGGGTGTTGGAGAGGTGAGTGAGGACTTGCTTTATTACCTAACAGCTGTATCGGACCGTACTGGCTTACTTTCACCTCTGCTCTTCCCCCAACAGATAGTCCAATAAAAGGTATTACCTCACCCAGCTTGTTTCTGTGATAAAGTTTGTTCTTACAAGGCTTGTCATTAAATATCTCATTTTGGAAAATTATTGGAGATTTTATTTTTTAAATGACTCAGCACCAATCAAGCTGATCGTGAAGGTCACGAAAAGCGGACAGAAATATGAAAACACAATTATTGCTAGGCCCCTTTAAACCCTCCAGGACAAGAGGGAGATAAAACGCCCTCTGTTCTGAAGCCAGGTGGTTTTTAATATCAGCTTGCTTTAAATGTTTCCATGTTTCTGGCCTTTTGAAATTTCAATTGATGTGTAAATACACATAAAAATGACTTATTAACCCTCTAGAAGAAGGCTGTTTTCTGGGTTGAGTTACACCTAAATTCTGAGCATCCACTGAGCAAAGTACATCTACTTTTAATGATATCTTACATGAGGATCTTTGTGAACCAACATGGTGCAAACAAAAGGGGCTAGATACTCAGCTGTTGTAAATCCACAATGGAAGTGTCAGGGAAGCCTTCTGATGATATTTAAATCTGTCAAGACAAACTTTTCAGTAATTGAGACACAAATGCCAGCTACAGAAAATGTCAGTGGACGTATGCACCTTAATAACCTTCACTGCTGCTACAGGTTTCAGCCTTTGGAATCAAGATGTTAGTAACAGGAGCCATGATCCTCTATTACAGGGGTGAGGAACCTTTTATCTATCAGGGGCCACTGACCCATAGAAAAAAAAATCGGTTGCAGGCCACACACAGCCCCGCAGAGGGTGGGGAGGCAGAGGCTTGGGGCTTCCCCTAGACTCCAGGGTGGTACCAGAAATGAGGGGTTCAGGGTGCAGGAGGGGGCTCTGGGCTGGGGGTTGGGTTGTGGGAGAGGGTGAGGGCTCTGGCCGGGGATGCAAGCTCTAGGGTGGGGTTGGGGATGAGGGGTTCCAGGTGGAGGAGGGGGTTCCAGGCTGGGAGTTGGGGTGTGGGTGGAGGAGCAGGTGCTGGGGTGAGGCTGGAGATGAGGGGTTTCAGATGGAGGAGGGGGTTCCAAGCTGAGGCAGGGGTGCAGATGGGAGTCCAGGGTCTGGGAGGGGGTTCAACTGGGACAAGAGGTTCAGGGAGTGGGCTCCAGCCCGTAGTGCTTACCTCAGGTAGCTCCCGGTTGGCAGTGCAGCAGGGCTAAGGCAGGGTCCATGCCTTCCCTGGCTCCACACAGCTCCCAGAAGTGGCTGGCCTGTCGGCCCCTAGGCAGAGGGCTCTGCATGGTGCATGCTGCCCATGCCCGCAGCCGCCACCCCCGCAGCTTCCATTGGCTGCGGTTCCCAGCCAATGGGAGCTGCAGAACTGGTGCTGGGGGTGGGGACAGTGCACAGAGCTTCCTTGATCACCCCTGCTCCTAGGGGCCACAGGGATATGCCAGTTGCTGCCAGGAGCTGAGCAGACTTTTAATGGCCTGGCAATCCTAGCTTCCCCCCACAGTGGGGTGAGCCAGCACTCATGGCTACAGCCCTGCATGGGGGCGCCGAGGCTTGGTGCTTCCAGCCTGGAGACTTGCCACAAGCTGCATGAAATAAAGTACTGGGCTGGATGTGGCCCACAGGCCATAGGTACCCCACCCCTGCTCTATTAGAATTCCCTGAAACAGATCTGAAACTGTAGGAAGGGTCCAATCAGCTTTTGTGGGATTCTGTACAGAGGAAATCTATCTATGGTACTTATATGGACCCCATCACTGCAGTATCTGAGCACCTCACAATCTTTAATATACTTATCCTCACAAGTCTGATGTGAGGCAGGGAAGTACGCTTATCCCTATTTTAGGTGTGGTAAACTGAGGCACAGAGAGGCAAAGTGACTCACCTAATGTCACACAGGAAGTCTGTGGTGGAGAAGGGAAGTGAACCCTGATCTCTCATGTCCTAGGCTAGTGTCCCAATCACTGGACCATCCTTCTTTTCATCCCAAAACACTTCATGCTAGTTGATCGAATAGAGGATCAGATTAGAAGGGAGAGAACTTGAATGTCTACCTTTCATAGAGCTGTTTGAGTCCTAAACTCACACAAAGGAACAATTTGCTTGAGCTAAAAATATCAAATTACCAGAACATCCATATACCACTCCTTGAGCCCAATCCTGAACTCTGAACTCCGTTTTTAAACACTCCTTGTTCAGGCAAGACATCCAACCTGAAAAAGGATTTTGCTCATATAAGGAATTTCTTAAACCTGAGTTTGGGATTTAGCCTTTCATTTGTTAACCGTATCGTACCTGGTTTTAGCCTGAAGTTTTAGGCTGATGAGCCAAGAATTTTGCTTTTAATATCTTTTCCTTGAGATTCTGTACCAGTTGCAGTCATGATGCTCTATAAATAATAATTAAAATAAAATAATTTATAACATTGGAAGACTTGGGAGACTATTATGGGCAGGGCCATCCTCCATGATGGGGGCGGGGCTGGCTTGGGGGGCAAGGGGAAACCACCCCCCAGCACTCAACAACGGCGCAGCTGGGGTCGGGTCTGCACTTCCCACCGCCGGTGAGTGCAGGCCTGGCCATCCTGTGCTCCTCAGGGGAGGAGGGCCAGGGCTGGGATGGAGCAGGGGCAGGGAAAGGGCGAGGCAGGGGTGAAGCTGGGCGGGGGCCACGGGGAAGAGGTGGGGCAGGGGCCTGAGCAGCACGCAACTGAACAGGGCACCAGGAAATTTGGGGCGAAATTTCCTGGCACCCTACACAGTTGCGTACTTTGCGTATGGGTAAGAACGGCCCTGATTATGGGACATGAAGCCTTTTACCCCAAGGTCACTGGTTGGAAACCAGCTCAGGTCTTTAATAGCTAGAAGCTGTTATCAACTAATAGCTTCTTTGTGAAATGAGTTGGTGACAGTCCAAGTCTAGTTCAACATCTGACCGTTGACAATATCAGATTAAGACAATAATGCTCACAGTTTAAAAGGCAGACAGAGGTCCATATTGTGCAAGCATTAACTAAGGGGGTAGTGCTTACTTAACTGGAAGCTACCCATGGTAGTAAACAATATGTTCAATTGGACTTGTCTTTCGCAGTTGATTCCAAAAGATGACATAATGCACTGGGAAACCCAGAGGAAGGTTTCAGCTTGGTTGGGACATTTTGTGTTCTTATTCATTATCTTGTACTTCTTGCGAGCATCATGGAAGAAGCAAGCAATCAGGAGTGATTTGAACAATAGTTTTATTAGGGCTAGATTGTGACAGAGTCCATACACAAGAGTATAAGGAAGTGAAGAGCTCCAAACATAGATTACTTGGACCTTGGATCCAGGTACATTGGAGTAAGCAATGCCCAACTGCTTCCTCTCCAGAGCAGACTGTTGAGGAATCGACAGCTTTTGGCTCCATCGCCTCCACTCCCATTCACACTTACTGGCCAGAGTAGCAGAAGGAGGGGTAGAAGGTCCTTTGGAATGGGAGGGCCTGGAGTAGGGTGACCAGATGAACCGATTTTATAGGGACAGTCCCGATTTTTGGGTCTTTTTCTTATATAGGCTCCTATTACCCATCACCCTCTGTCCCAGTTTTTCACATTTGCTGTCTGGTAACCCTAGGTTGGAGGGATAGGAAGGGGAGTGAGAGGAGGGAGTGACACTCAGTCTCGTGAGGCAAACTGGCTCCAGGCTGGGATAGAGGGTCCTGAGAGTTCCTACCTGCTCCCAGGACCACTCCAGCCCCTCTAGGTCCCACTTCCCATCCTGACCCTGCGTGCTGTGGTGGCCACTCCAATCCCTCTGAGTTCTGCTCTCATCCCCCACATATATACGACTATTTTCATGCTTGTGAGGTGTACTAGCCCCTCCAGACCCACCTGTTCTGTCACCTGTGGGAAGGGTAATAAATTATCCATGGTATAGGCCAACTAATCCCTAGAAGCACAAAGGAAGAAGAGAAGACACTGTGATCAGCGGTGTCTCTCTCAGTCACAAGGCCTAGCTCCATTGAAGTAAATGGAGCTACACTGTCTTATACCAGTTGAGAACCTGACCCACCCAGCATCCAAGGGCTACTCTTGGGTAGTGCAGCTCATTCCTCACCCCTTGCCCAGGGTTCAGCCTAAAGACAAAATCTATCCCATAATTTAAGTGCCACGGATACACTTGTCATTGTGCAGGGCTAAAATTAAGGGCTTAATGGAGCATTAAGTATCCTCTCTCCTCCATGGAGGTGGTGCCCCCAGATCACAGCTGAGAAACACAGGGCTACATTCTGCTCACTTTCACTTTTGCCTCTCCCACTGATGTCAGTCCATCTGTTTCCCCAGGACTATAACTACCTAATTCTTAAAGATTACTGACTGCCTGGATCTAATCGTCTCAAAACTCAAACATATTTCTAGCAGTGCCCTGTATTTCAATGAGTCATAACTGTGAGTTGCTTTTCTTTGCATCATTTCCTTATTGAACCCAAGATGGCAGAAAGTCAGACATACTGTAACTTAGCAGTGTTTCATGGATTACATGCAGTCACATGAAAATGAAGGCAGAATCTGCCCTACCCACTTCTGCTATTTTCTTGTGTTCTGCTGATTTCAAAATGTTTGGTCATAAGATTTGCAGTTGATGTTAGTTTAATTAAATCATGATGGGCTTCCCCTTCCTGCAGACAGACTTACGGGTGCCATAAACCTGTCTCTCCTCTTTCCTGCACTAGCATGAGTGCTGGTAACTCACCAGCTCCTGCATTCAGACAGATAAAACCATATGTAGGGCCTTATTTGTCCACTACTGGAAGATCAAGTAAGTTACATGATACTTTTCAGCTGTAGATGAGTCAAACAGCTTTCTAAATGGCCAACTATGGACCAGTACAAGCAGTGGCTATTGGCCACTGTCATAGACAGGATCCTAAACTAGATGGACTATTGGTCTGCTCTAGTCTGGTAATTTCCATGCTGCCCAATGTGCTTCAGTATAATTCAGACAAACACAAACTAGAGATGAGCCTGAGCTACCAAGTTCAGATCCAAACTTCTCCAAACTCTGAGGAATTTGGATCCCAGGTTTATGTTTGGATTCCTCTACCACAAATACATATGTGTAGCAGAAGAACTGGAGTACATATAACAAACACCAGTACAGCTGGCATATAGGACCTTCCATGTTCAAGGCATGAAGCTCTACCACTTGAGCTAAAGGGGTAAATCTCCAACTTGTTAGTTGTAGCAGACTCACAAACCTCTTCTGTGGACCAGCCACTAAAAAGGGGCAAAGACACATGCTCCTTACATGGGGGACATGCTCAGCATAAGAGAGAAAAGGATCAAGGGAAGACTTACAAAATAAGTGAACTTTAAGGAGGGAGCTGATGGAGGCGAAAGAGCTTGCAGCTGAGAATTGGGAGAATATTTTACTGTATAGGAATAATTTAGTACCCCTTTAAATAGTTTGTGAGCCCTCAAGTAGTGCTCACTGTGTTCTGTGCTTTTAGAAACCACCAGAAACCTGCCAAAGCAGCAGTCTGTATGTAATAGGCCTTGCATATATTGAGCAAACAGTTATTAAGAACGCAGCCCTGCCCTTGTGGTTTCTTCATATTATTTGGTATGTGAAAAGCAAGACACACAGAGGCAAAGGGACTTAAGGAGATAGACTTGGGAAGAGCATAGATCATGTGTTCATATGTATGAGTGCATATGTAACCCACACATCTCCTGGGTGTGGTGTTCTGTCCCATCTACTGGCACAGAGAGAGAGAGAAAGGACAAGATGCATGACCTTGATGCAGAAAGAGAGATGGAGCCAGGGAAAGGATTAGTGAGAGGAAGAGGAAAAGTAATATGATCAGAGCAATGGGAGAGGAAGGTCACTTTAGCTGCAGCACTTTGGATGGAGAGGAGAGGAGGCTGCTGTAGTACTCAAAGCAAGAGCTGACTGAGGACTGAACTGGGGTTTAAGCAGCTGGGGTATATAAGAAAAGGGAGATTGTAGAGTGATATGGAATCAGAAGTGACAGAACTTTCCCAGAGTCCTGAGAGGAGAGCATGGATTTAAGATACCTCTCCAGCTGATGGAGCAAGCCGTGGCTGTGCTCCCAGTGGCATTGCGCACAAGGCAGGCAGAAACACTGTCAGAGCTGGGGCAGTGCAGACCTGAGCTGCCCCTGATACTTAGCCTCACAGGTGCAGCTCTGTTCACCCGGCTTCTCCTTATCCCTTTCACTGAATTCACCATCATGACTGTACATATTCATTTCTCCTAGACTAGGAATGAAGGACAGGGATTATGCCTGACACACCCCGGTATAGGTAAAGGGGGAAAGTGCTTTATTCCCGCCTCCCACTTTCCAATGCACCCATGCGAGGCTAGCTGTGATCTGACCCAGATGTGGGGAGAGAAGGGAGCTGTTAGTGTGAAGATTAAACACATTTGACTTATGAACAACACAGCCAGTACAGAGCACAGCTACTGCTAATGGTATAGGCAGCTCCAGGGCCAGACTGACCTCAATGAAAATCAGGAGCAACTTCATTAAAAATATTCAAAGTTACCCCCATGAGAGATCACAATCAAGCCCACAGCAGATCTAAGGGACCACTGATAATGTGGTACTGACCCTGAAGAGATGTAACCTGAATCTTGCCTATGCTACACAACAACATGGTTCACTAGGAGTGCAGATGGCATGTGGTGTCAGTCTCACTGATGTGAAGGAATAGAAAATCCCTTCACTGTGCAATGTGCATTTATTTCCTGTCTTGGATTTAAGGGCTCCCCCGTTCTCAGGTTTTTATAGCTGCCTGCCAACATTTCTCAAGCACAGGCCAGTTGTTTCTCTCAGCTCCAGTAAATACATGTGTGAAAAGATGGCTCCTAACTTGCAATTCAGAGGCAATGCTGAGAGGTACAATATGTTCAGTAGAATGAGTCTAGCTGCAAGCAGTTTTTTGCAGTCAGGTACAGAGACAACAAAACCATGTATTCAGATGAGGATTTTTTTAAAAAAACAAACAAACACATGATTCTCCAAGTGTATCGTCTTGGTTGTGGTACATGATAGGACTCAGGCGAGCTAGAGAGTGTGTCCAAGTGGTCTGTAAATGAACACAAGTTAATGGGACTAAATTTAAAGTGTCTCAATCCTAATATTAAAAGCCTCTACAATTCGTTTAACATCTTCTGCCTGAAAGGGGGAAGAGGGGGAGGAAGGAGGTTAGTGCTGTGCTTTTTTTGAATTCAAGGACACTGCTCTGAAGCCTGTCAGATTTACACTCCAGACTTTTAATTCAACTTGACAAGTATCAAGTCTTCATACTACATGAGCCTCATTGAATAGACATGTGTACTTCATGGAGTGCAGTGCCAATCTCACCTTGCTGCTGCCCACGAGTGTGGCTTAGATCTGCAAACATAACCAGGAACATCCATGTCCCGAAATATTTTCCCTGCATCTTGATTTAGCTCCCTATAAAATGGGTCATATATTCAGGCTATAGAAATTCCCTGAGATGGGTGGAGGAAGGGAGAGACTAATTTGTTTCTGCCAAAGAACCATTAAACAAACACTAACAATAACAACAGATAATATTTAGCACTTACACAGCATGTTTCAAATCTCTCTGTTCAAATGCTTAATAGAAGTCAAAAGAGGTTGTTGGCCTCATTTTACTGATTGAGAAACTAAAGCAGAGAGAGATTAAGGGATTTGCTCAGGAATAGTGCCCAGATCTCCGGTGTCTCAGACCAGTGCCAAATCCATGGGACTACACTACCATGGAAAGAAGTGTTCATGTGAACTTTTGTTTTAATGGAATTACATCACTGTGAAAGTGGATTAAATAGTGTGTTGGCCCAGGTCAGCTGGTTCTTCTTTAGACACTGTTTCATTCACATGATCAAAGAATTCTAATAGATTAAAGAGGCATCATGTTTTTACAGAAGCCAATGGCCTTCATGACATGTGCATATAGTGGTTTTATATTTCATGTACTGATCTACCTGGTAGTAAGATAAGACTCACTGGTAAGAGCACCTCAAGTGCCTGTTTCAAAGATAGATACAGCTTTTGCTACTCTCTAGTCCTCTAACACAGTGGTCTCCAAAGTGGGGTGCACAAAAGGATCCTTGAGGGTGCACGGCAGGAGGAGCACTTATTTTTTTTGCTTCGGCGGTTCGGGCAGGAGTCCGAGCGGTGCTTCCCCCCCCCCCCCCCACCTTCCCCTTCAGCAGTTCAGGCAGGAGTCTGAGTGGCTTTTTTTTTTTCCCTTTGGCAAAGGAGGGGGTGCATGCTCAAAAGATTTTTCCTGATAGGGGAGCGCGATCAAAATAGTTTGGAGACCACTGCTCTAACATAATAGCTGTTTTTATTGAGACTGCATATTGCAACATTTGAGGCAGCACAAAGAACTCTGAGCAAACAGACTGGAGATGTTGGGATCTCTTCCCATCCCTACAAGTAACCAGTAAGGAGAGTGGGAGAAAGATGACATGTGAAACACTTTAATTTCCACTCAGGAATCTGGGAGATGAAGAAGTGGAAAGGAGATGTTAAATGCAGACCAAGAGAGATGCAGTAACCACACTGATTCTCAAGGTCTCTGTCATACCATCAGCTGATTCAAGTCATATATCTGTAAGTTGTAGTCCAAGCAAGTAGCTATCTTGTAGTCCCGAATCTGCAGTAGAGGCAAGGTGTTGCTCCTACTGATGAGCAGTGGGACAGGTCCTCAGCTGTTTAGAAGTACCCAGATGTTCCCAGAGATCCTCACAGCATAAACCAGCAGCAGTCTAGATCTGCCACTGAAGTGTCCTGTAAGTGTAACTAAATTTTGGGGGGCTCTGAGGCCTTGTCTACACTAAAAGGAAAAGTCGATCTAAGCTATGCAATTTGAGTTACATGAATAGCATAACTCAAATTGATGTAGCTTAGATCTACTTATTGCAGAGTCCACACTATGTGATGTTGATGGGAGACACTCTCCTATTGACTCCTCTTACTCTTCTTGATCAGGTAGATACAGGGGAGTCGACGGGAGAGCGATCGCTGGTCGATTTAGCGGGTCTTCACTAGACCCGCTAAATCAACCGCCGATGCATCGATCGCCGCAGCGTCGATCCTCCAATAAGTGTAGATAAGCCCTTAGTAAAGAAAGAACAATCCATTTTGGCAGGAAAAAATCAGTGGTTACAACCGTCAACCACCTCCTGCACTTTCAATCATCTCCAGTCCTTATGCCAATCCAAAAACTCAGCTTCCTTCAGATAACCTCCATCCCCCAACTGCCAACACTCCCAACTCCTACATTCCACCCGATGACCCTCTACTGGGCCCCTATCTCCCTGCAACACTTCCCAATCCACAACCCTAGAATCAAGTCATTCACTTCCCACATTTGACCCTCCAACAAGCTACAGTCACCTTCTTACCTACAGCCTTGCACCAACAGACTGTCCAGGAGCACCAGCTCCATCTTCCAGTTTTCACAGCCTTGAAATACATCTCTGATTTGCATCCCTCTTTGCATTACTACTGCAGGCCCCTACTCTCCAATGTGCCACCATTACTCTTTCTCATAGGTGCCATGTCCTTTGAGGGGTGGAAGTTTCTCCTTTTTCATAATAAAACTTCACTCGTTTCAGAAGGGTTTTTCTAGAGGGGAGGGAGAAAAAATGGTAAAAGTTTCATGCCATGCAAAGAACAGCCCTGAATAGCCAGGGATGGTAAAACCTTGTTCATGCCCTTAGCAACATTTCATGGTGTGGGAAGGATTCATCATATGTTATAATTACTATCATCATCAATTAAAGCTGTGACCCCATGTAGATTAAAATAGATTGGAACAGGAGAGAAGTTCTCATCTCACTAGTCATTAAGGAGAGGGTCTGAGGAAGAGCACTGGCTACCCAAGCTGCAGGAGAGGGAAAGCTGCTCCCTTTGTTTTAATCTCTGAGCATTAGAATTCTTTTGCACCACACTAGTTTTCTCACTCACTAAGATGATCTAAAGCAAATTACAGGGGCCGCTGGCTGTTGCTCTTTTCATCCTACACCTCCTACCATGAGACCAAGAATTGATGGGGGCTTCACTTCTAGCACCCCACTGCCACAGCCACTCCCTTGACCCCACAGTAGACTGTCTGGGTCTTCCATAACTGGCTAGGTCTTCCATGTCTGGCCCTCAGGCCAAGTCACATTAAGTTCAAGCCCCGCCCTTTTGCAATAGCTTCAAACTAATAACTCTTCCATCCCTCTCAGGCCACTCTAAATTCTTCTGCTTTGCTCCCATTCCTGGGTCCTGCAGCATTTTGCTTCTGCTGTTTTTGTTCAGTAGGACTCCCTTACAGCCTCCCTTCCCTCAGGCCGCTGGCAGTTTACCTCAGAGATCTCCCAGATAGGCCCTATCTTAGGGCTTCACCCACAGAAGCCTACCCTGTTCCTTGGGGGTCTCTTCCAATCCAACTTCCTTTCATCCTTTCCCAGAGAGGAAACTCTTCTTATGCCTCTCTCCTGAGTCTCTGTCCACTCAGTTTATATAGTCTTGTCCTGACCCTTTCACAGCTGGGGGCACTAATTATCATTATGCTGCCATATCACCAGTCAGCTGAGGGTGAACTGGAAGGCCACAAGCAAGGCTCAGCCCAGTTTGCCTTAAGGGCCAGCTAGTCCACTGACAGCCTAGTTATATTTGCCTGTTCTCTGAATTTTGATGTCCATATATACCATACATTTAAATTACTACCCAGATCTGAGTTTTATGCTGAATTGTGAATTAACCTTTTCTCTCTCTTAATGATTGGTGGAGGTTACATCCCATATACTTCTGAGTTCCTTAACAAATGAAATGTTGCTGCTGAATGTTCCAGGTATATCCAGCAAGAATACAGCTGCTGCTGTAGGCTGAGCTGGCTATTTTTCCAGGAAGAACACGCCCAGTGTATTGTGAATTTGTTGAATGCTCCACACAGGCACTCAAGTCTGGCTTAACCACTGTGTTACTACAGTTGTGCGCAAGTGTGAAATCAATGGAGTTACAAGTTTAAAGCTAGAATAACACAGTGGTGAATCAGGCCCTCAGTTTATGGTGATGAATGCAATATAAATGCTTAAGTTGGTCAATCAAAGATAGATAGATTAGATCCGGGTAGAATGCACGTACTGTGCTGCTGGTACATACATGAGGAAAACCTGGGTAGAGCTCATCTGCCATGCTGAGGAATGTTCCAGAAATGACTGGGCAAAGGACACCTGCTTTGCTGCTGAATGTGCAAAACGTGTTCTAGCAACTGATTGACTGTAATGGAACATCAACAGAACATTGGCACCACAGCTGCTGATGCAGAAGGACCAACAGCCAAAAGACCAAAATATACAGTAGATCCAAGCTAGGAATCTTTTCAGCTCTGTTGTTTCTTTCATTCTTATTTAGAGGGCTTTCAGTGTATCCATTTATGCTGGTCCAGAACCTTCAAGTTATCTTCAATCCAGGATTATGTTTTGATGATCAGCTACATTCTGTCATTCAAATGCCCTACTTCTATCTCAGGAATGCTGCTAGATTATAGTGTGTGTTATCCCAGGGAAATGTTGAGATGCTGATCCATTCTTGGGTTACATCTTGGCTGGATTCCTCACACTCCCTGCTGACAGCTTTAACAGGCAGGGCCATGAATACACTGCAGCTTAATACAAACTCATCTGCAAAACTGCCACCTAAGACTAAACGTTCATGTCTCAGTTTCACCAGCATTTAAATCCCATCAGCACTGCTGCCTCACTTGGGCAGTGTATTGATTTTAACAATTCCTCTGTTAACACTTAATGCTGTTCATTTGTCTGATCATTCCCATCAGAGTACATTGCGCCAGGCCCAGCCTTTCAGTTTGCTGCCGGTGGATTGTATTAATGACCTGAAAAGGAGTAAAGAGCAAGCTAATTAAATTCCTAGATGATCAGTCTAACCTCAGAGGTATTGCAAACACCAGGACAGAGAAATAATACAAAGGGTGTTACAAATATAAGCATGTAATAAATGAAATTCAGCCTGGGAAAAAGCAAGGTAATCCATCTGGAGGAAAATAATTTAAAATACAGATATTTAATAGAAGAATCATTGGTTAATTATTAACGCCAAAAGAGACCTCGGGGTGATAGTAGCCAGTAAATTAGATAGGAACTTGCAGTGCAACATGGTTTTAACAAAAACAACCTATAGCTAAAGTGATTTGGAACTTTATTGATCAGGAGCACTGCACAGCCTCTCTGTATCTTATTGAGAGCTGGGCATGTCAGTGCCACCAATATGTCAAAAACTGAGAAGAAAAGTATAAAAATGAGCAATTGATTTATAAGGAAATATTAAAAGAAGTAAGTCTGAGTGGCATGGCCAAATGGATGAGGGGAAGAGTATAATAGCTAGCCAGGGTCTGGCAGGTGAAAACACCAAGAAAGGAGAGGAATCGTTTAAGGAGGTCCAAGGAGTCCAACTGGGAAAAATGGAATGAATTTTTGAAATAGAAAATGTAGGATGACGATCCAGAAAAAATTCCTAATGGTGAGAACTGTTTGAGTGTGGAATAAGCTCCCAAGGAAAGTAGCAGCAGATCCCTAATTTGGGTCATTTATGGGCCAAATGAGATTAACTACTTTTTAAAAAAATTGATAATGTTTATAAAAATAAGTGGGCCAGATCCTAAACTGGTGTAACTCAGCATAGCTCCATTGAAGCCAATGGTGATTTACACCAGCTGATGATCTGGCCCCTATGCATTCCTCCTATAACTCACAGGCTGTGAATTATGAGTTGTCATTTATACCATCTTCATTCTGCAGTATTCCCTTGTCTTTTACATTTGTTACTTAATACTTGTTTTAATACATATGTCAGAAAATTGAGTGTGACTGTAAAATGCTCAGGGAGATTAGAGAGGCTACAAAAAGAGAAAAACCAATAAGAAGGTGGGATTTCAGCTATCCTCATATTGACTGGGTACTTGTCACCTCAGGACAGGATGCAGAGATAAAATTTCTAGACACCACTAATGGCTCATTCTTGGAGCAGCTAGTCCTGGAACTCACAACGGGAAGGGTAATTCTTGATTTAGTCCTAAGTGGTGCACAGGATCTAGTCAAAGAGGTGAAGATAGATGAACCTCTCAGTAAAAGCAACCATAATGTAATTAAATTTAACATCCTTGTAGGGGGAGAAATACCAAAGAAACCTACCACAGTTGTATTTAACTTCAAAAAGGGGAACTACACAAAAATGAGAAAGAGGCTCTTTAAAAAGAGGCAAAAAGGGTCAGAAAGGCATCCTTTAAAAAATTGGAAGCAAAATCCTACTGAAGAAAATAGAAAGGAACATAAACTCTGGCAAATTGAGTGAAAAAGTATAACTGGACAGGCTAAAAAAGTATTTGAAGAGCAACTAGTAAAAGACACAAGAACTAAAAGCAATTTTTTTAAGTACAGCAGCAGCAGGAAGCCTGCCAAACAAGCAGTAGGGCCACTGGAAGATTGAATTGCTAAAGGAAATCTCAAAGAAGATAAGGCTCTCGCAGAGAAGCTAAATGAATTCTTTGCATCAGTCTTTCACTGTAGGGATATGAGTGAGATTCCCACACCTGAGCCATTTTTTTTAGGTGCCAAATCTGAGGAACTGTCCAGATTGAGGTGTCAGTAGAGGAGGTTTTGGAACAAACTGATAAATTAAATGGTAATTAGTCACCAGGGCCAGACAGTGTTCACCCAAGAGTTCTGAAGGAATTCAAAGATGAAATTGCAGAACTACTAACTGTGGTTTGTAATCTATTGCTTAAACCAGTCTCTATACCATATGACTGATGGCTAGCTAATGTAACGCCGATTTTTTAAAAAGGTTCCCAGGGCAATCCTGGCAATTACAGGTAGGTAAGCCTAACTTCTGTGCCAGACAAATTGGTTGAAACTGTAGTAAAGAACAGAATTATAGATGAACATGATACGCTGGGAAAGAGTCAGCATGACTTTTGTAAAAGGAAACCACCCCTCACCAATCTATTAGAATTTGTTGAAGTGGTCAGTAAACATGTGGACAAGGTTGATCCTGTGAATATAGTGTACTTGGACTTTCAGAAAGACTTTAACCAGATCTTGCACCAAAGGCTTTTAAGAAAAAGTAGGCAGTCATGGGATAAGAGGGAATGTCCTTTCATGGATCAGTAACTGTATCATAAACATACAGCTAAGGATAGCATAAAATCTTTATCGTAAGGGGTTAAGAAGCTCAAATAACCTAGTTGGTACCTGACCAAAAAGACCAATAAGGGAAGAGGATAGTTTCAAATCTGTGAGGGGAGGTTTTGTTTGTGTTCTCTTTGTTGTTCTCTCTAGGACAGAGAGGGACCAGGTTAGGAAAAACCATTTCCTAAAACCCCACCTGAAATAAGCATCCAAGATTACAAAAATTGTAAGTAGTAGCAAGGAAATGCATTAGCTTATCTTTTGTTTCAGCTTATGAATTTTCTCTATGCTAAGAGGGAGGTTTATTCCTGTTTTTTGTAACTTTGAAGTTTTGCCTAGAGGGGAATCCTCTGTGTTTCAATCTTACTACCCTGTAAAATTACCTTCCATCCTGCTTTTACAGAGGTGCTTCTTTCACCCTTTTTATTTCTTTATAATAAAGTTCTGCTTTTAATAACCTGATTGGTTTTTAGTGTCCTAAAATCCCAAGGGTCTGATCTGTGCCCACCTTGTTTACCTATTTGGTTGGTATATTATTCTCAAGCCTCCCCAGGAAAGGGGGTAAAGGAGCTTGGGGATATTTTGGGGAAGCAGGAACTCCAAGTGGTCCTTTTCCTGAATCTTTCTCTAACTCACTTGGTGGTGGCAGGCATACCATCCAAGGACAAGGAAGAATTTGTGCCTTGGGGAAGTTTTTAACCTAAGCTGGTAGAAATAAGCTTAGGGGGTCTTTCATGTGGATCCCCACATCTGTACCCCAGAGTTCAGAGTGGGGAGGTAACCCTGACAAACTGGTTGAAAGATAGGACACAAATGGTAGGAATAAATGATCAGTTTTCACAGTGGAGAGAGACAAACAACTGGGTCCCCCCCAGAGTCTGTGCTGGGACTAGTGCTGTTCAACATACTCATACATGATCTTGAAAAAGGGATAAACAGTGAGGTGGTACCAGATCTGACTGTGAAGAGTCAAAGAGATCTCATAAAATTGGATGATTGGGCAACAAAATGGCTGACTGAATTCAATGCTGATAAATGCAAAATACTGCATACTGGAAAACATAATTCTAACTGTACGTACAAAATGATGGAATCTAAATTAGCTGTTACCACTCAAGAAAGAGATCTTGGAGTTACTGTGGATAGTTCTCTGAAAAATGTGCTCAATGTGCAGTGGCAGTCAAAAAAGTTAAGAGAACGTTGGGAACTGTTAGGAGAGGGATAGATAATAAGGCAGGAAATATCATAATGCCACTATATAAATCCATGGTATGCCCACATCTTGAATAGTGTGTGCAGTTCTGGTTGCCCCATCTCAAAAAAGATACATTAGAATTGGAAAAAATACAGAGAAGGGCAACACAGATGACTGGGGATATGGAATAGCTTTCATACGAGGAAAGATTATACAGACTGGGACTGTTCAGTTTAAAAAAGAGATGACTAAGGGGGGAAATGATAGAGTTCTATAAAATCATGAACGAGGTGGAGAAAGTGAATAAGGAAGTGTCATTGACCCCTTCATGTAACACAAGAGCCAGGGGTCACCCAGTGAAATTAATAGGCAGCAGGTTTAAAAGAAACAAAAGGATGAACTTCTTCACACAACACACAGTCAACCTGCAGAACTTGCTTCTAGGTGCTGTTGTGAAGGCCAAAAGTATAACTGGGTTCAAAAAAGAATTAGATAAATTCATGGAGGACAGGTCCATCAATGACTATTAGGGCATGGCTACACTTGCAGATGTAGAGCACTTTGAGTTAAACCAGACTTCGCAGAGCGCAGTAGAGAAAGCGCTCTAATCTGTCCACACTGACAGCTGCAAGTACACTGATATGGCCACATTTGCGGCACTTGCAGCAGCCACAGAGAGCAGTGCATTGTGGTAGCTATCCCAGCATGCAAGTGGCTGCAACATGCTTTTCAAATGGAGGGGGTGGAGTGTGACAGGGAGTGTGCGTGTGTATGTGGGGAGAGAGAGAGTGGATTTTGGGGGGGCTGAGAGCATGTCAGCATGCTGTCTTGTAAGTTCAGACAGCAGCAGATACCCACCCGCTGCCTCTCTCTCACACACACAGCATTCCACAGTAACTGTTTGCTTTGATATCCACATTCCTGCAGCGATTCCAAAACAATGACAAGAGTGGCCACTTGACTTAAGGGAATTATGGGACATTTCCAGAGGCTGATCAGAGTGCAGTAATGCAACACCTCGTTCACACTGATGCCTGGGCATTTCACCCGAGGCGCTCCAAGCATTATTCTTCTCACCGAGGTGGGCACCAGGAGCGCTCTAGCCACAGAGTCAGAGCGCTCTAAGTGCCTCGCCAGTGTGGATGGGTCGCGAGTTAGGGAGCCCGGGGCTGCTTTAATGCGCTCTAACTCACAAGTGTAGCCAAGCCCTTAGCTGAAACACAACCCCATGCTCTGGGTGTCCCTAAGCCTCTGATTGCCAGAAGGTGGGACTGGATGACCAGGGATGGATCACTCAATAAATTGTCCTGTTCTGTTCATTCCCTCTGAATCATCTGGCACTAGCCACTGTCAGGATACTCGGCTAGATGGACTATGGCCATTCTTATGTTCAAAAAATAATTTGTGTTTTCCAACAATTGTATCCCTAATAAAATAATTAGTAACTAAACCTCCTCTGGATGTAACCCTGGGGAATGCACTGTTGATTACAACATGGAACTGGAAGAAAAATGATCTAACAGGTCTTTCCCACCTCTAATTACTTTTGGTCAAATGAAGGCAATGTGAGCTTTGCTTGAAAATAAGGAGATAAGGATTTAACATTAGGACTTCTTCATTATAGTTCCCCTAATAGACTCTCCAGACTGGAATTATCTACCTATCTTCCTACCTATTTGTATGACCCTTATCACTGTAATATCTGAACACAAACACCAACCATGCAAAGACGATGAGTTTGTTCTTTTAATTCAGGAAAACCATAAAACTTTCTTTACTTCCCTTTCCTGAGCAATAAATATGGGTTGGATGTAGGATAACGAGAGCCTAGGGGTGAAATCCTGGTCCCACTGAAGTTGATAGGAGTTTTGCCATTGACATAATGTAGACAGGATTTCACCACAGGGGCATCTACTAAACATCTGGTTCATTTGTGCTTGCTCCTCTCTACCTGTGCCCCCTACCCAGAGGTCCTACCATTACTTCTGGATTCTTCAAGGAAAAAATGTAAAACCTTCATAATGCACCTTTCCTAACTAATGCAATACTAAGACAAGGTGTGGAAATTTCTTCCTCACTCTCCCAATGATCGACTTAAGTTCTGAAGTAAAAGGTTAATAATATCCCCAGTAATTTCTATGCAAGCTCTTGTGCCAGCACATATTAAACCATACATTCTGCCCTAAGTTAAACCTATGCCACTCTTCATAAACCAAATGCTGAATTTGGCTCACTATTAATATCTACCCTTGTTTTCTAGGACTGGGGGGGGGCGTATTTTTCTCCTAATATAATGAAGAGTGAAGTTTTGCTGCTATTGAAAATAAACACATTTGCCTATCTGAAAGATGAAACTGTTAATAGTTGAGTTCACGCACTGGCATTTCTCCTGCACCAGCTGAAGAACATGGAATATCTAAAGATGTGAAAGTTGCTGCATTATGAGAATTCTGTAGGGAAACACAGAACTCTTTACTCAGGTCATGCAATGTGAGTAGCAAGGAACTGGCTCAGAATCATAAAACTTCACATATTGCACTTCTGTTTGTATTGTACAAACATTAGGTTATCCTCACAAACCCCCTGTGAAACAGGTTAATATAAACCAGTTGGAGATATAGAAAGCACGTGGCCTGTGCATATGCTGTGTGAATGACTCAGGAACTTAAACAGATTTTCATTGCTGGGTTTTATAAAGTTTTCCAGTTCACCTTGCTCCGTTTCATCAAAAACCTTGAACAATGTCAAGTGAATGATTCATCCAGGCTGATGAATCTCTCAAACTGCCCAGATCTGCATGAAAATCCACTATCTTCTGGAACTGCGCTGGACTCGTGGGAGGGAGGTGGTTTTTGTACTCTCATGTGTAGTTCTGGCCATCTCAATTTAGCTTTGCTTTGAAATTGTTGGGTCCCACTCAGAGTGGAATTTGGGGGTGCGATGTGTTCAAATTCACAGAGACAGAAACCAAAGAAATCCCCAACATTCAGATCCCTCTCCCCGCAAAGGGAGGGACATGCTGCTGGGCTGAAAAGCAATTTCATATTAAAGACATGCCCTTCTTGTACACCTAATCCAGGAATTTAACAGGGACTTTTAAAATAACTATATTTAGATGTGTATGTTCTGCAGCCTCAGCTTTATTTAATGTTCCCGATTACTGAGGAATGAATTCCACTCCTTATTTGAGCTGCTGAGTACGGATCAATAGCTTGTTCCTTTTTCTCAAAGGGGTAAGGTGTGTTTTTGTTTGGGTTGTGGGGAGTGAGTTTCGACCTGGTGAGAGGTTCTGGCTTGAAGCCCTGGAAACTGAAAACTTGTGATTATTCACAAAGCTGGTTTAGTAGTGGCAGTAGCTGTGCAAGTAGGGTGACCAGATGCCCCGATTTTATAGGCACAGTCTCGATTTTGGGTCTTTTATTATATAGGCTCCTATTACCCCCCCACCTCCTGTCCTGATTTTTCACACTTACTGTCTGGTCACCCTAAGTGCCCCTATTTCCTCCTTCAGTGTGCCTGAACCATCAGATGGAGTGACTATAAGAGAAGAATTCAACCTCTTTGGCCCATTAATCTTTGGCGTCCCTGCTGGGGTTGTCAACAAAAGAGGCAAATGCGACAGTGGGTTTTGTGATGGGGACACCTGTCCACTAGGAACTGGATGGAGAGACCTTCAACTCATTTCATGTTAGGTCCTAGTAGCTAATTGATATTAGAATCTTGGATTCTTCAATCTCTGGTAAATCACTAGGTTTGTTCTATGCATATATGACCTTTATCTATTTTTAAAAATATACCATTCAGGAGCTTAAGGGTACTTGCAGCAGAAGGTGAAAAGGAGTCAAGTGTTTAGATTAGGATAACAGAGCCAAGACTTTTGGGTTCTAGTCCCTGTTCTGCCACTGACCTCCTGTGTAATCTTGGGCAAATGATTTAACTTCTCTGTGCCTCAGTTTCCACATCTGCAGAAGATGTATAATACCTACCCGCTAGCCCTCATAGCTGTATTGTGGTTCTTATAGGCTCTGATCCTGCAATTCATTGCATACAAGGTGCAGCAATACTTCCATATGCAATGAATTTCACGGATTGGGGTTTTAAGGAACCTTTCTGTAAAAGGTCTAGGTGATCCTCAGAAAGATAGTGCTACTATTATTGGTTAGTTGATACATGGGGAAAAGAAATGGATGTGCCCTACAAAGACCAGATTAAACATACGTTCTAAGATTTGCCAGCTGAGTCTCAAACAATTGTGTCAAGAGATTTTTACTACCCAGCATTGAGATAAAGGAAGTAAGAGAGAGAAATGATAGTTTGTAAACTAAGCAAGTTCCCATTAAAACTTCTTTGTTTTTTAGTAATCAGTGATAGAATTGGGAGAGAAATAGTTTTCCTGTCCTGCAAAAATTTTCAAGATATCAGAAACATTTCCCTTCCTGATTCAGGATGAGAAGTTGAAATCTCAAAAATTTTCATGAACCAAAAATCCACTTCCTCACCCCCAAAAAATTTATTCAGGTCAAATGAAACATTTTATTTTGATTCTGATCAGTTTAAAATCATTTTTTAAACTGTAATTAGCTTACCTTTCTAAATGAACTGGAAAATGAGTTGAAATGAATTTTTTTGACAAGTTGAAAATTTGTCCAAACCGACCCTTCCCCACAAAAAAGATTTGGTTCTGATGAATTGGCATTTTCCATCAAAAAAAATTGTTGTCAAAAAATTCCCAAGCAGCCCTCGTTGGTGGCCTTTTTGAACAAACATTTTTCAACAAGGCTGCTATTGTGATAACATTTGAGGGTCTCATGGAGAAGCAGAGGTGTCTACTGATTAAAGCAGAGGACTGGTACTCTGGAGGTCCGTTTCCTAATCCTGTCTTTGACACCAACTTGCTGCTTGACATCAGGCAAGTTACTTAATTTCTTTGAGTCAGGGCATGTCTATACAGATAGTTACTGTGCGGCAAGCTGGAGTGGAAATCTACAGTGCTCTAGCCTGCTGCACACGAAGAGTAGGTGTCATAAACAGATAGCTAAGGGTTAATGTCTCTTTCACCTGAGGCACCTGACCAGAGGACCAATCAGGAAACCGGATTTTTTCAACTTTGGGTAGAGGGAATTTTGTGTCTGAGGTCTTTGTTTTCTGTCTGCCTGCTTTCTCTGAGCTTTGGAGAAGTAGTTTCTACTTTTAATCTTCTGTTTCTAAGTGTAAGGACAAAGAGATCAGATAGTAAGTTATATGGTTTCTTTTCTTTGGTATTTGCATGAATATAAGTGCTGGAGTGCTTTGATTTGTATTCTTTTTGAATAAGGCTGTTTATTCAATATTCTTTTAAGCAATTGACCCTGTATTTCGTCACCTTAATACAGAGAGACCATTTGTATGTATTTTTCTTTCTTTTTATATAAAGCTTTCTTTTAAGACCTGTTGGAGTTTTTCTTTACTTCAGGGAAATTGAGTCTGTACTCACCAGGGAATTGGTGGGAGGAAGAAATCAGGGGAGATCTGTGTGTGTTGAATTTGCTAGCCTGATTTTGCATTTCCTCTGGGTAAAGAGGAAAGTGCTTTTTGTTTCCAGGACTGGGAACGGAGAGGGGGAGTCACTCTGTTTGGATTCACAGAGCTTGTGTCTGTGTATCTCTCCAGGAGCACCTGGAGGGGGGAAGGGAAAAAGAATTATTTCCCTTTGTTGTGAGACTCAAGGGATTTGGGTCTTGGGGTCCCCAGGGAAGGTTTTCAGGGGGACCAGAGTGCCCCAAAACACTCTAATTTTTTGGGTGGTGGCAGCAAGTACCAGGTCCAAGCTGGTAACTAAGCTTGGAGGTTTTCATGCTAACCCCCATATTTTGGACGCTAAGGTCCAAATCTGGGACTAAGGTTATGACATGAGTAGCAGCGGTTGGGATATAGACAGAATCCAGAAGCCAGTAGGAATATTATATTTTTCTTTTCTCTGCTAAGGGCTTTTTAGCAGAGAGAAACAGTTGGTTTTAAAAGGGAACCAGAGAGAATTTTTTTTCTGCTCTCTCTGGCAGTTTGTAGCTTGCATCTTAAGCAAGAAACCATTAAGGTGCTATTAAGAGTCTTTTGTCACACAATAGCACTCCCATTGAGAGTCATACCAGCACTATATACATGCAAATAAAGTGGTTTTTCAGGTTTACTTAACATTGAAGATTAGCTAAAGGCACTGTTGCTAGGCAGACTTCAGGAGGCAACAGAGAACCTGCAGTTCAGAAGATAAACACCGGAGGGCACCCCAACACAAGAAAACAGGAATCATGACTTCTATTCTAAAAATTGAGGCCGAAGAGCAATTCAAAGAAGCTGAACACAGGCGACAACTGGAGCTGAAAGAAAAGGAAGAAAGCATCAAACTGGCAGCCTACCAAAGAGAACAGGCAGCCAAAGAGGCAGCATACAAAAGAAAACTAGAAGAAGAAGAGGTGGCCTACCGAAGGAAACAAGCAGAAGAAGAGGCGGCCCACCGCCGAGAAATGGAAAAACAACAAAAAGAAATGGAAAAACAACAAAAAGAAATGGAAAAACAACAAAAAGAGAATGAAGAGAAGGAAAAACAGAGAAAACATGAACTGGAGTTGGCAAAAGCTGGGCTGCCTGTGCCAGCCAACCCTAACAACCCGGCGCCAATTATTGCTCCACAGCACAGGAAATTTCCCACCTACAAGGCAGGGGATGACACCGAGGCCTTCTTGGAAAATTTTGAAAGAGCCTGTCTTGGATACAACATCCCCGAAGACCAGTACATGGTAGAATTGAGGTCACAGCTCAGTGGACCTTTAGCAGAAGTGGCAGCTGAAATGCCTAAGCAGCAAATGAATGACTATAAACTTTTTCAAACCAAGGCCAGATACAGAATGGGGATAACCCCAGATCATGCCCGTCGGCGCTTCAGAACCCAAAAGTGGAAACCAGAGGTGTCATTTCCCAAACACACCTACTACATTGCAAAAAACTATGAGGCCTGGATAACAGGAAACAACGTTCAAACCTTGGAAGAACTGCACCTCCTCATACAAATGGAGCAGTTCTTGGATGGTGTTCCTGAAGACATCACACGGTACATACAAGATGGAAAACCCAAAGATCTCGCTGAGGCGGGGGAGATTGGAGCCAAATGGATGGAACTGGCAGAAAGCAAGAAAGCTACTGTCAAGGGGAACGATTACCCCAGGGGGCACACAGACCATAAACCCTACAACCGAGGACAGCCAAAGACGCCACATACCACCCAAGTAAAGCCACAGACACCCTACCCTTCCACCTCACCAGTCTCCAGTAACTCACCTTGGCCCAGTGACCCATCAGATGGAAGATGCTTTAAGTGTAATGAACTAGGACATATCAAGGCCAACTGTCCCAAGAACACTATGCGAGTGCAATTCATTACACCACCATCACACCAAAGATCCCCAGGCCCAGATGCCTCTCAAATACCCTTGGAGCGAAGGGAAAATTTGAGAGTGGGCGGAAAGAAGGTTACTGCGTGGAGAGACACGGGGGCACAAGTGTCAGCTATCCACCAATCCTTCGTTGACCCCAAATTCATCAACCCAAAGGCCAAAGTTACAATTTACCCCTTCATGTCACAAGCTGTAGACTTGCCTACAGCTCAACTGCCTATCCAGTACAAAGGCTGGTCAGGAATGTGGACTTTTGCAGTCTATGACAATTATCCTATCCCCATGCTACTGGGGGAAGACTTGGCCAACCAGGTGAGGCGGGCCAAGAGAGTGGGAATGGTTACACGTAGCCAAACCAGGCAAGCTTCCAGACCCATTCCTGTTCCTGAGCCGTCCACAGAGGCCCCGTCTGTGTTACCAGAGACCCAGACAGAGGTAGTGGACCCGGATTCCATGCCTACCACTGAAACAGCCACAGCATCTCCAGTCCCAGGCCCGGAACTGGAACAGCAACCAGCACCAGCAATTGCAACCCCATCTTCAAACTCAACGCCAGTGGGCACCAGCGAGCCAGAACTGGCAGAAACAACAGACAGCCATACCCAAAAGGCTCAGCCAGAGCCTGAAATACCCTCAGGTGCACCAGCAGAGAGCGGTTCACCAGCAACGGAAACAACCCCATCACCTACATCGCTTCCAGAGGGACCAAGCCCAAGTCCACAGTCTGAGGAAGAACTGGTGACCCCAGCCTCAAGGGAACAGTTCCAGACTGAGCAGGAAGCAGATGACAGCCTTCAGAAAGCTTGGGCGGCGGCACGGAGCACCCCACCGCCTCTCAGCTCTTCTAATCGATCCCGGTTTGTTATAGACCAAGGACTTTTATACAAGGAAATTCTTTCTGGTGGACACCGGGAAAAATGGCAGCCGCAAAAACAGTTGGTGGTTCCAACTAAGTACCGGGGGAAGCTCTTAAGCTTAGCCCATGATCATCCCAGTGGCCATGCTGGGGTGAACAGAACCAAGGACCGGTTGGGGAAGTCCTTCCACTGGGAGGGGATGGGCAAGGATGTTGCCAAGTATGTCCGGTCTTGTGAGGTATGCCAAAGAGTGGGAAAGCCTCAAGACCAGGTCAAGGCCCCTCTCCAGCCACTCCCCATAATTGAGGTCCCATTTCAGCGAGTAGCTGTGGATATTCTGGGCCCTTTCCCAAAAAAGACGCCCAGAGGAAAGCAGTACGTACTGACTTTAGTGGACTTTGCTACCCGATGGCCAGAAGCAGTAGCTCTAGGCAACACCAGGGCTAACACTGTGTGCCTGGCCCTAACAGACATCTTTGCCAGGGTAGGTTGGCCCTCCGACATCCTTACAGATTCAGGGTCTAATTTCCTGGCAGGGACCATGGAAAAACTGTGGGAAACTCATGGGGTGAATCACTTGGTTGCCACCCCGTACCACCATCAAACCAATGGCCTGGTGGAAAGGTTCAATGGAACTTTGGGGGCCATGATACGAAAATTCATCAACAAATTCTCCAATAATTGGGACCTAGTGTTGCAGCAGTTGCTGTTTGCCTACAGGGCTGTACCACATCCCAGTTTAGGGTTTTCACCATTTGAACTTGTGTATGGTCACGAGGTTAAGGGGCCATTACAGTTGGTGAAGCAGCAATGGGAGGGGTTTACGCCTTCTCCAGGAACTAACATTCTGGACTTTGTAAGCAACTTACAAAGCACCCTCCGACACTCTTTAGCCCTTGCTAGAGAGAACCTAAAGGATGCTCAAGAAGAGCAAAAGGCCTGGTATGACAGACATGCCAGAGAACGTTCCTTCAAGGTAGGAGACCAGGTTACGGTCTTGAAGGCGCAACAGGCCCATAACATGGAAATCTACAGTGCTCTAGCCTGCTGCACACGAAGAGTAGGTCTACACTGCAGTTGGGAGTGAGCCTCCCAGCCTGTGTAGACAGCCGTGCACCACTAATGCTTGAGCTCATACTAAAAATAGCATTGTGGATGTTGCAGCATGGGCAGCATCTCAGGCTAGCTACCTGCACTCAGACCCAGGCGGCTGGACAGGATTGGACTCATCTGGCTAGCCTGAACCACCACTTTTGCCACAATTTGCACGCTACTTTTGGTACACTAGCTTGAGCAGAGCTAATGCAAGTCTGCCAATCTGGGCTGGGAAGCATGCTCCCAGCTCTGTGCAGACAAACCCACGCTGACTGTGTGGACCGTTGGTCAGAGTGCGGTACGGAACTTCGAGTGTGCAGTAGCAAGGTCAACATGGTGACTTCATGCACAGCAGCACACAGTGCTGTAGATTTGCATCCTACTTTTTTGTGCACTAAATCACCATGTACACGAGACCTCAGTTTCTTCATCTATAAAAAGTGGCTATTAAAGCTTACCCCTTATGTCCTCGGATAAAAGCAATATAAATGTGCAAAATGGTACTCTTCTACTCAGAGGTAGATAGAAGCTAAATTCTACTCTCTGTTATTCTCACACTTCCCAATTTCATTAAGATTAGCACAGATATATGTGAGGGCAGAATGGGGCCCAGTGTATTCAGACTTAGATTTAACAGGGAACTGGAATATTACAGACAGCCTTATATTTAACCTCTGCCTCAGTTAGATGCAAATACGTGTCATATTTTCATCCCATAACTAAATACAAGTTAATTGCCAAGTCCTATGCCAGTAACAGAACTGTCCAATGAAAACCTTATCTGCCCCAAAAACATGTATCTGCTTATAGTATCTTTTGTTAGTTAAACAAAACAGAATTATTGTTGCTAAGAAGTTAATATTGTTTAAGATTTGCTGGCTAACACACGCAGCACTTTTCCTGAGTTCTCCCTACTGAATTCAATTTCTATTCTCTCTTGGGCTGTTTTTGTGTTTTGTTTGGGTTTTGATTTGTTTTACTCCTTCCGACTCCACTGGGGCTGATGATTTTTCTTTGGAGAATTTTCTTGTGAGTCCATGTAAACTTTTAGAAGAATGCATGAATTCTGGATAATGTGATGAATGGTAAAGTCACTCAGGTTCAGGAGAGAGAAAGGGGCAGAAGAGGAATACATTCAAGAAAAGTGGTTGTAGGCTGACCTTAGTGGTCGGTAGTATTGAACTGGAGTCTTTATTTGAGGAAACTCACAAAAAACTCAACATCTCCTACTGTCTTGTTTTTCTTTTCTTCACTATTTCCCTAATGTCCTTTTAATGTTCTCAAATGTGTATTGCATGTGCTCATGCCTGCTCTGTTCAAATAGTATTAGCTGTAGTACAATAAGAACCCAATGTAAAGTTCCAAAATTCTAAGAGGAAATAGACTGTGATATGTTCTATCCGATGGTCTATTTAGAGAACTTTTTTTTCTAGAACCAGGAAGCTGGGTGGTACATGGGAATCCATATCAGAAAATTAGTGTTTTATTTGAACAGTTTACAAGACGCCAACTGTGAAAACGTACAGTAACTTGTGGCCAGAGTATTTTAGATTGTGAACTCTTGGAGAAAGATTGCCAGCTTTATAAGAGGGGACAGCACCTCGCCCATTTTGGATATTACCATACTATAAATGTCAATCAGCTGGACATGAGCTCCCAGTGCAACTCTGGGGCCAGAAGTACAGAGGTGCCACCAATTGATCAGGAGAGTGGCAATTTCTGAATAAAATTAAGCCCCACTCATGATCTCACGATAAAACTCAAATGTCAGGATTTTTTTTTTAAATCAGTTTTGGCACCAAAAAAAAAAAAGTTACCCCATCCCAAACAAAAGAATGTGGTTCCTCCACCAGGCAGGTAATTCCAAAATACTTTAAAAGACAATGAGAATTCAATTCATTTACATATTGGATAAACAAAGCTACCAAGCTAACAAGAGACAGTGTGGCTACACACCAGCAGGGAAGAGAAACTTCATCAGAGATACAAAGAAGGAAGGAGGGCCAACCTTCAAATAAGGAATTGAATCAAATGAAAAACAAAATCCTAACATCAGAGTTCTAAAAATGAGGCTTAATTTTACTTAGAAATCCAGTCAACCACTCTAGGCACGGCTGGCTGGTGCTCCAGCTGTCAGCCCCTACGAAAGCTGCTCCCCTGCCAGCCTTGGAAGTAGGAGAAGGGACCCCACTGCATCCCCTGTAGGCCTGGGGAGGGTGAAGAACCCAAAGGAGCAGAGGTGAGGCTGGGACCTGCCAGGGGGTTGAAGTGAGGGGCGGGAGAGCTGTATTCATAGAATCATAGACTTAAGGTCAGACAGGACCATTATTGTCATCTAGTCTGACCTCCTCCACAACGCAGGCCACAGAATCTCACCCACCCACTCCTGTATCAAACCCCTAACCTATGTCTGAGCTACGGAAGTCCTCAAATCATGGTTTAAAGACTTCAAGGTGCAGAGAATCCTCCAGCCAGGGGCGGCTCCAGGCACCAGTGCAGCAAGCACGTGACTGGGGTGGCAAGCCACGGAGGGCGGCTTGGCAGTCACTGTGAGGGCTGCAGTCAGGCAGCCTTCGGCGGTGTTTCTGCGGGAGGTCCTTCGATCCCACCCACAGTTTCGGCGGTAATTTGGCGGTGGGTACGACGAAGGAATGGACCAGCAGATCACCTGCACAAACGCAGCCGAATCTGCGTGACCGGCGGACCTCTCGCAGAAACGCCACTGAAGGCAGCCTGACTGCTGTGCTTGGGGTGGCCAAAAACATAGAGCCTCCCCTGCCTCCAGCAAGTGACTCATGCCCCATGCTGCAGAGGAAGGTGAAAAACACCCAGGACCTCTGATGGTGGGTCCTGAACAGATGGGGTGAATGCTGGGAGAGTGAATTGAGGGCAGAGAGGGTTGATGGGGTAGGAGGACTGAACGGATGGAGTGGTGAAGACGGGGCCTGGGGGACTGAATTGAGGGAGGTTGGGTCAGAAGAGAGAACTGATGGGTAAGGCTATGATTTAGTCACGGAGGTTACTGCAGTCATGGATTCTATGATTTTACTGGACCTCCGTGACTTCTTCCACTTCAGCTGTCAGCAGCTGAAGCCAGGGCTGGAGGCGGGACTGTGCACCCCTGCCCTGCTGCAACTGGGCTGGATGGCTGGAACCAGGACCCTGAAGCCTCTGTCCTGCGGTTTGCAGGTGGAGGGGCGAGCTGCAGCTGGGCTGTGCACCCTTGTCTCGCAGCTGCGTTCAGCTCCAGAGCAGGGGCTGTGCACCCTCCTCCGCGGCTGCTGTTATTTACCTCTGAATTAGACACTGTTGTGACTACTACTAGAAGACTGTGGCCAGTTCTGTGTCCACAATTAAGGAGGGATGTTGGAAAAACTGGAAAGGATTCAGATAAAAGCCATGAGAATGATTAAAGGATTTGGAAGAAATGCCTTTTCGTTGGAGACATACAGAGCTCAATCTATTTAGCTTATCAAAGAGAAGTTTAAGTGGTGACGAGATCAAGTTCCTCCCAGGGGCACAGAAATCTGATCATAGAGGTCTCCTCAATCTAGACAACAAAGCTATAACAAGATCCAGTGGCTGACAGTTAAAGCTAGACAACTGCAGACCAGAAATAAGTCACACATTTTTTTAACAGTGAAGGTAATTGTTCCAGCGGTTAATTTACAAAGGGTTGTGATGGAGTTTCCATCACTAGCAATTTTAAAATTATGATCAAAAGTTGTTGTTTTTAAAGATATGCTTGGAACTGAAGCAGGAATTCATACTGGAAAGGCCTAGGTTCTGTAATGCAGGTCCAACTAGCAAATCACAATGGTCCCTTCTAGTCTTAAAATCTATTGATCTAAAATCTATCCTGATAAAGAGCATTCATTTTGATTAAGGTCTTCTTCTTACACTTCAGGGTTTAAATGTTTCAGTGCTTGACTTTTTCATGCTAATAATTTTTCAGTATAAGTGCTGATTAAAAATGTTGGCTTGACAGCCCTGCAAAATGAGGCCTTTCTACGCTAATTATCTTCAGCAGATACGGCACTGGAGGGAGCACTGCAGGTTACATTATACTGGAATCAATTTGCAAGCACATAGAAAACCTAACTTGGCTTTTCTTTTAGAGCAGGGGGAGTCAATTTTTTGTCAAGGTATAAATTTTCTGTGTCAAGGTATAGTCAAGACTGTGATACTCTGTATCTCAGGCGAACACCATATACCCCCATGTTCATCCTTATAATATGATTGTGTGGTATCTAATGCAAAGTTTGTCATGCCGGGTGTCTTCAGAAGGCTCATGATGCACTGAGCATTGTTGTTATAGGAATGTTATAGTAATTGTTGTTAGAGTAATGTTACAGGTTGTAATTTCATGTATATAGTTATGAGACTGAAAATGTGTCCTCATGGCTTAAAACAAGCCCAGGCAAAAGCTTTCTCTCTTCCACCTCCATCTACAGACATCACCACTCAGCGACTGAAGCGCTGATCAAAGGGGAGAGGCTGAAGGCAACTAGCCAGCCTGTAATGAGAAGCATCTAAGTTTGTAAGGGCACTGAAAGTGTTAAGATCAGCTTAGAATGCATTTTGCTTTTATTTCATTTGACCAAATCTGACTTTTTGTGCTTTGACTTATAATCACTTAAAATCTATCTTTGTAGTTAATAAATGTGTTTGTTTATATTACCTGAAGCAGTGCGCTTGGTTTGAAGCATATCAGTGACTCCCCTTGGGATAACAAGCCTGGTACATGTCAATTTCTTTGTTAAATTGATGAACTCATATAAGCTTGCAGCGTCCAGTGGGCATAACTGGACACTGCAAGACGGAGGTTCTTAGGGTTGGGTCTGGAGATATTGGCTAGTGTCATTCGGTTGCATAATCCAAGGAGCAGTTTACAAACTAGAGTCTGTGAAGGTTCTCACAGCAGAGCAGGGTAAGGCTGGCTCCCAGAGTCGAGGATTGGAGTGACCTAGCAGATCACTGGTCTGGATAACACCAGGGAGATGTCACAAAGGCTCAGACTCCAGAGAAAATAATTTGAAAAAATAAGTAATGATAATAAGTAAATAAAAAGATTTTGGGGTCCACTCAAAAGCATCTGGACGTCTGGATTTGACCCGCAGTCCATCGATTGACTAACCCTCTTTTAGAGAGTTAGATTCTGATATCGTTGCACTGAGAAATACCATACTCCATGAACAGACGCATTGGAGTCAGTGGAAGTATTCTTAGGTCTAACTCCGTGTAAGTAAGGGTTCTAAAATCTACTCCAAAGAAAACTCTGGAGACTTTCAAAAGATTCGATCAGCAAAGCCCACCTCGATTTTGATTGAAAGTATCCCAACTGAACTTGCAATTACACCTAATTATGTGGATTGAGGATAATGTATAGGCCTATATTTATTCCCTGCCTCACAGACCATAATTCAAAGTGGACTTTGTCCCTCTCCAGAGGATGAGTTTGATACCACTTACGAGACATGTAAACTTAGCAGACCAGAGGTTGAGTTCTCTTATTTTCCTGTAATGCACCATGCACATCTTTGGTATTGTATACATTTTATGTACAGATATTCACAAACTTTTTAACTAACTCGTCTGTGTTTTAATTTTGTAAAGAAAGCTAATACATGAAACATTTTGCTTATTTTGAGGTTCCCATGATAATGTTTTCCACAAAATACTGCAGCAAACTAGCCAGTGAATATACTTGGTCCTGCCTCAGTGCTGGGGGCGGGGGGGGGGGGTGGCAGAGGGGTGTTGGACTTGATGATCTCTCCAGGTCCCTTCTAGCCATACACTTCTATGATTCTATATATCTTTGCCCTCTGATAGATTCAGAAATGTTTAACTGTGTCATAGGACCTATACTGATACCAGCTAACTATGATTCATCTTTGGCTCAAGTGGTAGGATCCTGGAATTTTGGAGCAGGAAGATTTGCATTCTACTCCTGGTATTGCTATGAAGTGACATCTGGCCACTTTGTACAGCACAGTAACAACTATGAGGTCCCCAGATGGCCCTGGATTTCTTACAATATGTCAGTGATCCCTCCAGAGAGCTAAAAAATCCCCAAAGCAGTGTGAATTTAAAAGGTAGATAAAGAAGATCCAGCTCTATTCCATCCTGAAGCGGATTAGATCATTTGATTATTCATTATTATTAACTGGAACAATTCCAGGCCCAAATAAAAATGATGCAGTGAGATCAAAAGGACATTACATATCCTAGAAACAGTACCTCTGCAAACAATTAAACAGAATAAATAAAAGGAACCAAAGTACCTTGATTAGGATAACAGAAGCAAGAACTGAAGCCAAGTCTCATTCAGAGAAGGAATCTTCTTCCTCCTTCAAACAAGTGATAATCCAGGTCTCTGGTTGGGTAGGAGACTCCATCCCATCCCAACAGTTGATGATCTGGCCTCATTTATACACATCTCTGTCTCTGCCTGTTTGGACTGTAGCAATGCATGAAGCCATCAGCTCTTAGGAAACTCCAAGTAGGACAGAATGCGGCAATGTGTCTCTTCATCAACATGGGTTACTGCAAACACATCAAGCCTGTCCTGTGCTCCCTATGCTGGCTTCCCATAGAATAGTGAATCAAGTTCAAGGTCTTGGTTCTTTTTGCCCAAGGTGCTCAATAGCCTGGTACCAGTATATCTTCAATATCACCTAGTGCTCTGGACTGAGAGCTGTAGTTGATAACTCTGCTCTTCAAGCACAATGGAACTTTCTATCACAAGGGTAAAGCCTGTCTATCCAGGAGACAGAGATTTCTTAGGGTCTGGTCCTGTACTGTGGAAAGAACTCCTGAAGAAATCAGGGACCATCACAAGGGTGTGCTCCTATGGCCTGCCCTTCTTAACATAAACATGGAGTAGTGTGTATATATAGATGTTTTTTAAAAAATCCCTACCAAAAGAGAACACTCCACTGCACAAACAATTCTCTCCCTGGAACAGGATGGAAGAGAGAACAAACCACATGTGATAGATGTTAATCGTTGCACTACTAGAATACTGGAAAGCACTCAGGCAGTATGGTGATAAGGGCTGAATAAGAACCTATATAGATTAAAACAGCAACTCTCCTGACTCCCAGTTCAGTGCCTTATGCACTGAATCAAGATGACTCCACAAACACAGCCAGAGAGAATTCCTTCAAACATCCAGAGACACTGTAATTTTATTTATTTTTTGCAGCATTCACAACAGGCACAGCTTCCACTGATTTTAATGGGAGCCATACGTATGCATCTATTCTAAGTTCAGGATATCCATTATCAATTCTGGATTTTCTTATATAAGATACTATCTACTTTCCATCAGTATAGCCATGCAACATGGCTGGAAAAAGAGAAACAATGGGTGGGTTGGTTTTTTTTGTTCTGTTTGGTTTTCTTGAAATAGTTGGTCCAACACATTTGTAAACGTTGCCTAGAATTACATTCCAAATTCCAAGAGTAAACACTTAAACTAGCTAATATATATAGAAGTGTCCCTGCTCTTCCAATGTTTCTAGGCAACCTTGCAACACAAAGTTACAAAGCACAGCTATTTGATCAAAAACATTCTCAGCTACTTCCTCTGATTTTTTTTCACAAAATTTTCCACTACGGTCTATTTGTATTTCACATCAGGAAGAAGGGATAGGGGTGAAGAATGAATGTGAATCTTCTGTTTCCACACACAAAGAGCAAAACCTTTACTTTAAGACTAAAATGAGTTTTAGTTTAAGGGAAACAACAAGAAAGAACAAAAAGAAAGTCTCCAGAATACAGCACAGCCTGTGTGACTCCTCTATAATATACTGCAGCAATTCTGGAAACAAAATGCCTTCCTAACTCGACAGACAGCAGAATTCTTTAGAAAGATTTAACAGTTACATAGCCACGGACATCACAATAAGACAGTCTCAAAAAGCACTTGGCTAAGATGGAGTAGTTTCATTTTGATAAAAAAATTGACACTTTTTGTTTTGACATTTGTGATTTGAAACTTTCTGAATTTTTAGTGCCATTAAATGTTTCAATATTTTGATTTTTTGTTCATGTTCAGAACGGAAACTAATTTCCAAATGTTGACATTTCCCAGGATGCAAATTCTGTTTTCTGAACAGCTCTAGTTCCAACCTCCATTCAATTTTTTTTCATTTGGATATATATTTGTGATGAAGTAGGTAGGGCCTGTATTCAAAATAAACATGTTAATGGAAATTTTTCAGTTCTTTTGAATTTTTTTTAATTAAAATGAGTTTTATCAGTATTTCATTTGTAAAAACATCATATTTCCATGAAAAACTTTGAAAAAAAAAAAGGTTTGTTCCTTTTTTTCTAACTTTTTCACAAAAACAGTCACCATATTCAGCTGTTGCTAGGCTTTCTGGTGAGCAAAGCAGCTGCTGATTTCAAAACAATAAATCCAATTCCTACTATCCTTACACAAGCAATGAAAGTTTTGCCTGGGCAAGGCCCATCATTTGGCTGACGGTTCTTTGTGATTTGGAGTTATGGCATTTCATGGCCCTAATTATCTGCAAGTGAAATAGGAAAAGTAACAACTAACATTAAAAAGAGTCAGAGATTAATTTGACAAGTTTCACTGAACGTTCATGAGTCTACCATGAGTCACTAGCGTCTCCAGCACAAACTTGCATTGGCTGATCAGACCATGAGGCCTGACGCTGTTGCTAGCGGCTTTGTGGAAGCAGCAGTCTCATGCAAATTAATCCTTTTATGAGTGTCTCATACACCGCAGGTTCCTCCATTTACCATGGAGGAAGTCGTGGGTGCAAAGGGAAAATGTTGACTAGCAAAGTGTATAACCTCGCTGCATGAGTTGTTTTCCCTGAAGTTGTTTATGCTCAAAGCTGAGTTTGAGAAGCTGGAACATTGAGGTGAGCATTGGATTTCTTTGCTATGTTTACTGTATGGCCCCAGAGCTACTATCTATGATGAGTCTTGCCATCTAGTGATAACGGGTTAAGATTTCAGTCTTAAATGGAAAGCTGAAGCTCACACTCAAGAGTTTTTGTTCATGTCAGTGCCCAGTGGTGGCATGTTAGGTTCATGGAAAGACATCTTTTTCATGAACCTAATGTATGTATGCTGACAAACTCCTAGATGATCATATCACCTCTGAAATCTCGAAAATAGCACTAGTGACTGGCAAGTGGGACCATGTGGGAATTTCTCCCCCCCCTCAGGAACCCCCTTCAACCTTTAAGACCTTCCACTAACACTGCTGGTTATGCTGGTTATGTTTTTGGGTGGGTTTTATTTTTGTCTCTCATGCTGATCCTGATGGGAGATTCGGTGATCACTCTGAGGAGATAGGCTGGCATTTATATTTTGCACTGGTTATAGCATAAAGATTGTCCTGCAGGCCAGGGGCTCTCAACCTTTCCAGACTATTGTACCCCTTTCAGGAGTCTAATTTGCCTTGCGTACCCCCAAGTTTCACCTCACTTAAAAACTACTTACTTAGAAAATCAGACACACAAATACAAAAGACAAAAAATACAGAAGTGTCACAGCACACTATTACTGAAAAATGCTGACTTTCTCATTTTTACCATGTAATTATTAAATAAATCAACTGGAATATAAATATTGTACTTACATTTCAGTGTAGAGTATATAGAGCAGTATAAACAAGTCACCTGTATGAAATTTTAGTTTATACTGACTTCGCTCGTGCTTTTTATGTAGCCTGTTGTAAAACTAGGCAACTATCTAGATGAGTTGATGTACCCCCTGAGAGACCTCTGCGTACCCCCAGGGATATGCATACCCTGGTTGAGAACCACCACTGTAGGCTGTGGTACTGGAACTATTTTTATGGCAGGAGTACTGATGGTGGAAACAATGTATATGGGTTGTTATTCCCACTTCAAGGCAAGGGTGAGGCAGCACCCCTGGTTTCAGCACCTATGCCTGTAGGCCTTGGTCTGTGCAGGGCTATTTGTTGTATTATTACTATTTAGCTGCAGTGATAATACAAGAAGAATGTCCCTCATGTCCTTCTCTTCCAGTTTATATGTGGGGACTGTAAGGTAAACATTCAGTCTGGGGCCACGGACAGAGAATATGGAAAAAAGGGAACCCCATGATGCCAATTTACAAAGTTCTGACTTTAATGACACTTTAATAAATCAGGAGTACTTGAGCATAAGCTCAAAAAATTCATTAGTCTCTAAGGTGCCACAAATACTCCTGTACTTTTGGCGGATACAGACTAATATGGCTACTACTCTGAAACTTTAATAAATAAGGACCAAACATTACCAAAAAAAAATGTAAAGGACATAAAGATCCCATCTTTTAATCCAAAAAGAACAAGAGAGGAGAAAAGATTTCCCAAACAAAGCAAGAATTGTTTCCCAAGGGAATGGTTTCAAAGGTCACCAGGAGGTATCAGCTGCTGTGTAACTTTCATATCACAGGGCATCTTTGCACCAGTGGAAACAGTGCTCAAAAGAAGATGTTCCTATGGGTAAAGCATAGGAATTAGGGGGTCAGGAAATTTCTGGCTCTGCCCAGGGCCGGCTCCAATTTTTTTGCCACCCCAAACAAAAAATTTTTCCCACACCTCCCCAGCCCCACTCCAACTCCGCCCTATTCCAACCCCTTCCCCAAATCCCCAGCCACGCCTCCTCCCCTAGGCGTGCTGCATTTCCCCTCCCACCCTTCCCTCCCAGGCAAGCCGGGGAGCGAGGGGGGAGAAGCAGAGCGGTGGCACGCTCAGGGGAGGAGGCGAAGGTGAGCTGGAGGAGGCAGTTCCTTTGACCCCCCAGGGTTACTTCCTGCAGCCCTCCCCATGCCCTCTCCCCAATGTAGCTCACCTCAGCTCCGCCTGCTCCCCTGAGCGCACCACCACCACTCTGCTTCTCCTCACTCCTTCCGTCCCAGGCTTGCCGCAAAACAGCTGATTCGCGCAGCAAGCCTGGGAGGGTGGGAGAAATGGAGCGGCGGAGCAGTGGTGTGCTGGGGAGAACAGGCGGCAGTGGAGCAGAGGTGAGCTGTGGGGGGAGCGGTTCCTCTGGTCCCCCTCGGTTACTTCCTGTGGCCCCCTCTGCACCCCCCACCACCGCAGCTCACCTCCACTCAGGGCCGGCTCCTGGCTTTTTGCGCCCCAAGCAAAAAAAAAGAGGAGCCAGAGTGGCGCCCCTTGCAAAGTGCCACTCCAAGCACATGCTTGGAGTGCTGGTGCCTAGAGCTGGCCCTGGCTCTGCCACAGGTTTCCTGTGTGACCTTAGGCACTTAGCCATGTTGCACCTCCATTTCCCCATTATAAAACAAGGATAATGCTGCTGACCTACTTAATATGTGGAGGGCAGATTCTGAGACATAGTTCATGGTTATTTGTGAAGTGCTTTGAGATCTTGGATTCAAAGACATTACAAAAGAGCGCAGTATTCTTAGTGGCTTTGTCCTTTTGACACTGTTGCAATACAGAAAAGGGTCTAAGTTTTACATTCTTGTGACTTGTAGCAACGGGCAGGTGGTGCCTACTTCCCTGTGCACCCACCAGCCAGTTCACAGGGACAAGCCATTCTGTATTTGCTGCTGTCAAACTTTCACCTCAAATGAGATGTTCGTTGTTTTCCCTGTAAGGTGGTAAATGGAGTGCGAGCTCGCACAACAAATAAGCGTCACCTCCTTGAAGGTTTTGATAAACAAATGTCTTGGTAACAGCTCGCAGTTCAGATCTGCAGCACACAGATCTGATTTAAATTTATTTCCTTAACATCAAAAACAGGTGGAGCAGGCTGGGGTTTGCTTGATAAGAAATAACTCCCCTTGTGGCCACCCGTCCCTCCATGGAAAAATAATTCAGCCATTTAGATAATCAAAGTATATTACAGGGGCAAACCCCTGCCCAAACTTTGCCAACTCCTCAACAAAATCTGGACCTGCAAAGAAATTCCACCTGACTTTAAAAACACCAACATTGTTACAATATTTAGAAAAGGGGACAAATCTTTGTGCGGGAACTACAGAAGTTGCCCTCCTCTCCATCGCAGGGAAGATCCCTGCCCGGATCCTACTAAACCACCTTCTCCCCCTTGACGAGGAACTCCTCCCTGAATCACAGTGTGGCTTCAGGCCATCCATGGCACAACTGACATGATCTTTGTGGCAGGACAGATTCAGGAAAAGTGCCAAGAGCAGGGTTTCTCAAACAGGGGTCGCTGCTTCTGTAGTGAAAGCCAGTATGTCCCTTGGCCTGTGCCGCTTCCAGCAGCTCCCATTGGCCTGGAGCAACAATCTGCGGCCAGTGGGAGCCGCAATCAGCCGGACCTGCAGATGGGGCAGGTAAACACACCAGCCTGGCCTGCCAGGGGCTTTCTCTACAGAAGCGGCGATCCCTGTTTGAGAAACCGTGGCCAAGAGCAACACCAGGAACTGTTCATGGCATTCATCCATCTAACCAAGGCCTTTGACTATCAATCACTATGTCCTATGGAAGGTACTGTGTAGGTTTGGCTGTCCACAGAAATTCATTTCCATCATCAGACTGCTCTTTGATGGGATGACTGCCACCATTCTGTGCAATGGCTCAGAGACCGAACTATTCATCATTCACACTAGTGTCAAGCAGGGCTGTGTCATTGCTCCAACAATCTTCTCCATTTACCTTGCTGTGATCCTGATTCTCATCCGTGACCACCTTCCTGATGGAATCAGGATTGAGTATCATATGGATGGTCAACTCCTCAATCTCCAACGTCTCCAGACAAAATCTAAGATTTTTGAGAATTGGCATCACTGACTTCAGTATGCAGATGACTGCGTCATTCTCACACACACAGAGGCCGACCAGAAAAGTACCCTAAAACTTTTAGCAGATGCCTATCACAGCCTAGGTCTCTCTCAACACTGGGAAAACCAAGGTACTCTACCAGCCCTCACCTACACAAACTACTCTTTGTACTCCACAAATCACCATAGAAGAACCCCTGGAAAACGTGAACCACTTTCCAAACCTTGGAAACCACCTCTCCTGAACAGCCAGCACTGACACAGAAATTGAATGCAGGATCCACTGTGCCAGCACATCCTTTGGAAGACTACTCGAACGAATCTTCAATGATAGGGATCTGCAAATAGGCACCAAGATCTTGGTTTACAAGGCAGTTGTTACCCTCACCCTCCTCTATGGGTGTGAGATCTGGGTAACCTATAGACGATATTTCAAGAGGCTGGAGTGGTTCCAACAGCGCTGCCTCAAGAGGATTCTCAGGATCAGCTGGGAAGACCGATGCACTAACATCAGCATTCTCTCTGCAGACAGCATCAGCAGTATAGAAGCTCAGGTGATGAAACACCAACTCCACTGAGCTGGCTGCAGTGTACATATGCCTGACACTCGCCTCCTGAAGCAAGTACTCTTCTCTCAGTTCAGTCAGGGAAGAAGGGCTCGCAGCCAGCAGTGGCAGTGTTTCAAAGACATACTGAAAGTACACCTTAAAAAGGGATGCATCAACCCAACAAACTGCTCGGTGTGGAGCAGAACACAGGGGCACCACACCTTACAGCAAGCCACAGCTCACTTTGAGGAGAACAGATGTGCTTATGAGACAGAAGTGTTTCTCTCTTCCCAAACCATGCACAACCTGGGCACTTGGGCTACTCACTGGGGAAAGGATTTGGCCCTTAAGGACCTGACCCAAAGCCAATTGAAATCAACAGGAGTCTTTCTAGTGACATCAATGGGCTTTGAAGCAGGCCCTGATAGAGGAGACCAATGATGTGTGAAATTCCATGCCCATGGAAAAGGCTATATGCAGCAGAAATGAGGGGATGAGAAGTAGAGAGGCTGAATCGATCTACCTAAGGGCTTGTCTGCACTCCCAATTTACAGCACTGCAACTTTCTCGCTCAGGGGTGTGAAAAAACATACCCCTGAGTGCTGCAAGTTTCAGCACTGTAAGGCACCAGTGTAGACAGTGCTGGTAGCTATGCCCCTCATGGAGGTGGGTTTTTTTAGCGTGCTGGGAGAGCTCTATCCCAGTGCTCTGCCGCGACCACACAAGCCACGTTAAAGTGCTGCTGTGGCAGTGGCTTAGCGTTGCCAATGTAGAGTAGCCCTTAGTGGTGGTTTTGCCAGAATAAAAGCTGCAGGATTGGGCTGATCAATGATGAAAGCAGCTCCCCACCCCACCCCACCCCTTCCTTGAGAGAAACAAATCAGACCAACCAACAGAAATCATTGGGAGTATGTGTGTTTGGAGAACTGGCAGCAAGGTAGTGTTTCATTCACAAAGAGTACAGCTGAATGCAGATTAAGCTGAACAAGTGGAATGATGGCTATGTCTACACTAGACAGGTTACGGCAGAGCTGTACTGCTGCACCCCTGTAAGATTTCTTGTGTAGCTGCTCTACGCCAACGGGAGAGGACTTTCCTGTTGACAGATATAATGAGCAGCAGTAGCTCTGGTGACTAGAGAAGCTCTCCTGCCAACATAGCACTATGCACACTACCACTTATATTGGTGTAACTTATGTTGCTCGGGGTGTGTTTTCTTTCACGCCCCTGAGTAACATGCGTTTTGTTGACATAAGTGATAGTGCAGACATGGCCTTAATTCGATCCTGTGCACTGCTCTGTCCATGGGGCTGAGCTGCTTCCAGCCTGATTCCTCATATTGCCTGTTTCCATGGTGTGCCACCAATAACAGCACCTCCAGGGAACATGGGCCCACTGACTCCAGTTCCACTGATACAGAAAGCCGCAAAATCCAGGGCTCCCAGCAATGCAGAAGCATAGGAAGCAGCCATTGATATATAGCTAGACAGAAAAAAAAGATATTTGATTCCTGAAAACCTGAATGATGCTTATTTTAATCCAGTTTGTAAATCTCAAGAGTGAAAATGCAACAAATTGAAACCAGTTAAAAGAGATGGGCCAGATCCTCATTTGGTGTCAGTGCATAGATCCATGGACTTCCACACGGCTATGCAGATTTTAATCAGCTGAGGACCAGCTCACATATTATGCTTGATTTATTTTTTAAGTAACAGCAAGAAGCCCTCCTGGAGCTTTTCCCCTAACAAAGCAAAACACTGGGCAAAATTCTGCTGGCTGTAATCCAGCAAATCTGCCCTCTTGGGGGTGGTTACTGTCCCAAGGGAATTAACAGAATACAGTCCTTGCCATCAGGAGAACACAGGGATTTCAATTATGCAGTCATAGTCTGTGGCTAAGAGTTGAAGGTGTAGGAAGAAGAGGGAAGGATCCTTGCTAGCCAGAATGTGGTTTTAGAAGCAGACTGAAGGTTTCATGGATGATCTCCCTGCTGAAACTATAGCATATGGATTGGGGTAACCATCCATTGTTGGAAGGAAGGAAGTTGGGGGGAAGAGAGATCCTAGCAACTGAAAAATTGGGCTAGTTACTGGCTTCACATATACAGCTTAAAACCTGGCAGTATCTTACATGCTAAAAATAAATAAATATAATACATGGCATCAGCACCCCTCATTATCCACTTCAACAGCTCAGAACTATCAGGTAATTACATCTTTCTTTCTCTTTTGTGCTCACTCCACACTGAATAACTAACAGGTATGCATCTACCATCCCTGTGCTCAACCCATACAATGATGGGAACTCCACAATGAATAGCTGATATGCCAAGAGCTGGTATGTTCCTGAAAAGGTGAAGGTGATTATAGATAGCAGAGGTGCGATGAGGTGGGATGGGACAGTTCTTTGCTGCATGTTCTGCCAACAAGCACATGTTCAGAACCACTGTATGGGCATTGCAATGTAAACCTGATCATGGATGCGTCACAATTTGCCTATCTCAGTGCACATGGGCCTATGGGCTAGCAGATTGGTGAGCATGATGCAACCCATGACACTGTCAGGTAGGCTGCCCATTGTTGTTACACATCCGTGTAGTGTAGTTAGGTCAGGAGAGATCCCCAGGAGCTATGGTTTGTGACTACTGCTTATTGGGCATCAGAACCTGTTTAGAGGGTAGCTTAGCAGTGATTTTGTGTGGTGTCCCATCCTGCACTAGCTGGGCAAGTAGCGCCATTGTCCAAGGGTTGTATCGGCTTCCACTTCACTTTCTAGGAAGGCTCATGCTCACTTTAGGCAGAATTGTTGTGCACTGATCTAAATGGTCCATTGCCTCCCATCACAGATAAGCATCAGTTCTGTGCCTGCTCTGACCCCACCTCTTGTCCCCAGTGAGCTCAGTGCTGGGTAATAAGGGGAGTGCTCTCACTAATACCCTTTCCAGGAGCTGCCAAAGATGAAATGATTTTATGGCAGTCTTGACACCTCTCTTCATCCTTATTAGAACATGGAGCGCCCTAAGCACTGCTGATTTGGGTCAGCGAAGTTCATTAAGAGGCATCAGCAGTCTGGGATGCTGGCATTAAGCTGTCCATTAGTATTACATCCACTGGGGGTTTTTTACAGCAATGGCTTGAAGTGACTGACAGCAGATTTCAGATACATGAGGGGACATTTCTAAACACTTGGGTTTTTGTTTTCTAAATGCTTTTGGCTTAACCACTAAAACTCATTTGAAAATGCTATTTACACTGGTGTAGTATAAATATATCTGCCATGCTGTACATGCCATTCAGTTGGTGAGCAAGGGAGAGGGCCCCAACTCAGGATCCTCCCTGCATGCCCTGCCTATTTTATGCATTATATGTTCATCGAGGTCTTCGTCAATGCACTTCAAGGTCTTACATTTAGTAACTAGAGCAGGGTTGGCCAACCTGAGCCTGAGAAAGAGCCAGAATTTACCAGTGTGCATTGCCAACAAGTCACAATAACACATCAGCAGCCCGCCATAAGCTTCCCCCCACCCCCAGTGTCTCCTACCCACCAGCAGCACCGCCAATCAGTGCCTAACCTTCCATCCCTGAGCCTCCCGCCCACCACGATCAGCTGTTTTGTGGTATGCAGAGGCTCAGGGTTGGGGGAGGAGGAGGACTAAGGGCACGGAAGACTCAGGAGAAGGGATAGGGGCCTTGCAGGAAGGAGTGGAGTGGGGCCTGGGCCTGGGCCTGGGGCAGAGCCAGTGATTGAGCAGTGAGCACCCTGTAGCACACTGGGAAGTTGGCCCATATAGCTCCAGCCCCAGATTTGGCACAAGGAGATGCATATTAACCTCTGAAGAGCCACATGTGGCTCCAGCGCCACAGGTTGGCCACCCCTGAACTAAAGCCTTAATTAATTTAGAGCCTGCATTCCTGAAGAACCCCTTCTCACTTCATGACAAAATGGAAGTGAAATTTGGAGGACTAGGACAGAGGTACATCCCAAGACATGGTCTGGAAAAGATGGGAAGCCGGTCCTTCTGCAGAGTGGTTTGTCTCTCTAGATTTCTCTCCCTGATCAACATGCACTAAAGTACATTGAGGATATCGTGCAGGGTTAGGCTACTGTTGTGGTTATGTGTTGGGTTGTGTGCATGCTGTGGAGGTGGGATGTGGAGGTTTGAAAGGCTCATCTTCTGCTTTAATTCAGGCACATAGTTTCATTTGGTTACTCATGTGTTCAGTTCATTTTTTGTGAATGTGCCCATCGGGGTATTTTCACCACACGAAACTGGCACATCAGTGGTCAGAATATAGTGTAGAATTAGCAGAATCCACCATGAGGCAGTTAGGATCACCACGTCTGTGTGAGATCTAGACATTCCTGAAGCTGAGAAACTAACCAGGACCCTAGGGGTCAGAAGGTCATGGTTTAAAGGACCCTAACTGATAGATGCCACACTAAGCTCAGGGTTTTACTAAATGGATAAAGATTGTGTTGAATACTTGCAGGTACATGGAATCATGATCTTTTATAAAGGGAAGAAAGCATATTAGTTCATCTAGTCCATCCAGATTCAGTGCAGGATCATTCTATTCTCCAATCCTTTTTTTCAATGCCTTAAGCAACAGGGCTTCCACCATAGGTTTTGGGAGATTATTGCATAATCTAGTAGATCTAGTGATTAGAAAATATTTCCTGAGATTCAGCTTATTCCTTTTGCCCATTTTCATCCCCTTACTCCTGTTATTCAAGTCATCCCCTTTCCTGGAGCTTACACTCACCCTCCGTTCTCCTCACGGACTGTGACTGGGTATCTCAGCAATTACTGGCTCTTAGAGAACCCAGGAAAATCATTCCAAGAACCATATTGTTTATGGTTACCAGAAAAAACCTCCACTAATGAAATTATATTTCTTAACAATTTTTCCTGATCCAAGCTTCTAAAATTGGATCATCCCAGTTATGTCTGATAGCCAAATCTATCCACACAGAATCCCAAAATCATAAGATTTCCAAGAAAAGACAAAAATATGTTTGACTTGGTAATTGGCAATCAGGGATGGCAAGCTTACATCTATTTCTGCCAGAGCTCCAAAGCCAATTGGAACTCCCTGAGCCCAGTGAGTTTTGGCTTATTCATGTAATGTTAAGTTTTCTAAAAACAGAATGGAACAATATTTCCGTAACAGTGAAACTGAAGAGTTTCACTTAAAGGCATCTTAAGCCAATGAGGCACTGGGGAGCCAGGCAGAAAAAAGTTAAAGTTGCCTCAACCAACTTCAAAAACTCAGTCTGTGTTTCTTCATCCCAGGAATAAGTTGGAACTTTGGAATCCTGGTTTCTTATGCTTTGGTGTCATGGTGCTGTGGTGTCTCTGAGGAGAGTTTCCCAACGTCATCAAACACATGACAAGCTGCTCTTGTTCAGTAGCCCACTTGCTACATTTCAGTGGATCTGTTCAGCACTGAGGAGATGAACTCAGGGTTCTTACTTATTAACTTGTTCTTTGAGCCACATCCTGGTTTCCAGTCTGCTCACTTTGTGCTGTTCTGGTAACTCCCAAGGAAGATACGCTGGCTGTGTCTTTGCTGCTGGGGATTCCTATGCTTAGGGTTTCCAACAGGTTTAAAGCCAGTGAAGATGACTCTTCCATCTCCACCACTGCAGCTCCCACATTGTGGTCAGGAGGGTGAGATAGCATGGCTGGACCATCTCCAGCTGGCAGACAGCATTATCAGTTTGTGGAGTTCAGAGAAGTCCCCAAGTTGCTTTAAGTTCTGCTGGGGCCAGGATACACCTGGCACCAGGGCTAGGAACTGAAATCAGTTCCCGAACAAAGCCTTTCCTTCTGCTGTGCCTTGTCTTTGCTCGACACAGCAGAGTATATGGTATTATTACGTTTGTTTTAAATCTAACTGGAACCAAGTGTTTATGCCCCAAGGTCTGATATTTATGCCCTTCTATTGTGCCGCCATCCCTTCACAGCTGCAACACTTGAAGCTTCAACACCCTGAGCAAGGCAGGTGACTATTACCACATCCTCTGTCATAACAGGTGAGCGGAGGTTCACTGATTTGCCCAAGGTCTAATAACAAGCTTGTGGCAGAGCTAGGAGTAGACACAAGGAGCTTAGTCTGTTTAGCTTAACGAAAAGAATATTAAAGGGTGACTTCATTACAGTCTATAAGTACTTACATAAGTAAGAAATATTTAATAATGGGCTCTTCAGTCTGACAGAGAAAGGGCTAACATAATCCAATGGCTGGAAGCTGAAGCTAGATAAATTCAGACTGGAAATAAAGTGTACATTTTTCACAGTGAAAGTATTCAACACTGGAACAAATTATCAAAGGTCATGGCGGATTCTCCATCACTGACAAATTTTAAAACAAGACTGGATGTTTTTTCTAAAAGATATGCCCTAGGAATTACTTTGGGGAAGTTCTAGAGTGTGTATTATAAAGGAGATCAGACCTGATGATCTCAATGGTCCCTTCCAGCCTTGGCATCTATGGAGCTCACATGTAAAACTCAGAACCCCTTTGACATGTGACTTTCTGTTTATATCTTTTTCCCCCCAGAGAGTTAAATGGATTTCAACCTCTTGTCTCAGTCTTTATTTTTTTCTTCTCACTTGCACAGACTGAGAACAAATTCTGTCAGCTTGGTGCCATGAGTTCTTCTTTATTAATATTTCAGTCTGAAATCCTGCTGAGGCTTTAAGAGATGGTCCCCATCATGAACATCAAGAGAACATTATGCCTGGCTAACAAATACCAAGGGCCTGATTTTGATCCCTACTTATGCTGAATGGCACCTTACTCTATGGATAGTCAATGTCCATCAGAGGCATTTATCTATGCAACTGAATGCACCTCAAGGCGGGCTCAGCATAACAGCAGTTGGTGGTACTGTGTTGAATCATTGGGCTCCACAAGTACAGATTTCATGGACATCAGCTATGCCATGAACATGCAACACTGAGGATAGAAATAAGGGCCTTGCAAATTACCCTTACACCCACGCTAAGGGTCCTTTACCTGACAGAGAGATCTAAAGGGACCTCAACATAAATAAAAGTCAGGTCTTTGAGCTATAGAAATCATAGAATCATAGGACTGGAAGGGACCTTGAGAGGTCATCTAGTCTAGTTCCCTGCATTTGTGTCAGGACTAATTATCTAGACCATTCCTGGCAGGTGTTTGTCTAACCTTCTCTTAAAAATCTCCAATTATGGAGATTCCACAACCTCCCTTGGAAATTTATTCCAGTGCTTAACCACCTTGACAGTTGGGATTTTTTTTCCTAATGTCCAACCTAAACCTCCCTTGCTGCAATTTAAGCCCATTGCTTCTTGTCCTGTCCTGAGAGGTTAAGAAAAACAACCTTTTATATACTTGAAAACTGTTATCATGTTCCTTCTCAGTCTTCTCTTCTCCAGACTAAACAAACCCAATTTTTTCCATCTTCCCTCATAGGTCACTTTTCTAGACCTTTAATCATTTTTTTTGTTCTTCTCCAGACTTTCTCCTATTTGTCCACATCTTTCCTGAAATGTAGTGCCCAGAACTGGACACAATACTCCAGTTGAGACCTAATCAGTGCAGAATAGAGCAAAAGAATTACTTCTTGTGTCTTGCTTACAATACTCCTACTAATACATCCCAGAATGATGTTCCCTTTTTTTGCAACAGCATTACACTGTTGACTCATATTTAGCTTGTGGTCCACTATGACCCCCAGATCCCTTTCTGCAGTACATATATAGGCCTCTACCAGTTGAACTAGACCAGTGATTCTCAAACTTTTGTACTGGTGACCCCTTTCACATAGCAAGCCTCTGAGTGTGACCCCCTTTTATAAATTAAAAACACTTTTTAATATATTTAACACCATTATAAATGCTGGATGCCAAGCGAGGTCAGGGGTGGGGGCTGACAGCTCACGACCCCCCATGTAATAACCTTGCAACCCTCTGAGGGATCCCGACCCCCAGTTTGAGAACCCCTGAGTTAAACGATCTCTGTTACTGTAGCAGTGAGGTTCATAGAATATCAGGGTTGGAAGGGATCTCAGGAGGTCATCTAGTCCAACCCCCTGCTCAAAGCAGGGCCAATCCCCAGAAAGAGGTCCTGTATCATATGTGGGTCACAGCCATTAGAAGACAACATGATCCCCATCCTTGGGCAAGTCTGTCATTCCATTCTGCAGAAGGCACAGACCAGTCAGTGCATTACGTGTGAGAAGCTGCATCTAACCTAATTCTAAGGACAAAACTCTCCTCCTGATCAGTTCTGAAGATCTTTTATCTGCACTATGAATCTCCACTCTGCTTTCATTCTGTCCACAGGACTCCCATTGACGCACAAGTAATGTGCAAAACCATAGCACTTTATGACACAGAGAAGACCTTGGCAGTAAGATAGGCCTGCTATATTCATTTCTGTGTGTGAAAGTCACCCTTGCCTCCAATCTCTTCCTCCATTGGTTAATTCCTCCATCCTTCCATCATACCGAAAGACCTCTAGGACACCAAATAAGTGCACATGGGGGGGGAAATGGGCTCTGGCATGAAACAAGAGTGGTAAACCATGTAACAGGTGTGATGAGAACAATTGCCAGACAACACTAGAGACCCTTTTTTTGTCCTCTGGAGAAATACCTTCCTAATGCCAGTAGCAATCATATACACACCACTTCAGTTTCTAGATATGGATCTGCTGACACTTTCTTCCCTCATTCAGTGCATCATTCCTCCCTGACACCCAGCAGCTTTCACAAGAGGAAAGTTACAGTGTTTGGGAAGAACGTGGCACCATGCTAAACGGTACATTGCCAGCATACTTTCTTCCCTGGGCTCCTGTCCATACACAAATCCCCACTGAGTCACTCCCTGTGAGAAAGCTAACACCAGCGTTCTGCTCTGTCGAATGGTAAGCCTGAGAGAGCAAATATAAAAAGCATTGCCTATCGGGGGGTGGAGTGGGGGATAAGGGATGAGCTGAAGTTTGAAATAGTCAGGAGCAGATTAAAATAAAACAGTAACAGGAAAAAGATAAAAGGATCCTGGAAAAATACCCATTAATGTGGTAGATTGCTGCACCATTCCATATTGAACCTAGCCTCTTGGCTCCCCACCCTCATATCCTGTACACAGAAGGACAACTCCTGGAACCTTACTCCAGGCCTCATTTTCCTCTTCTACTATTATTATGTATCTGTACTACAGTAGCACCTGTTATAGGCCTCAGCCAACATCAGGGCCCTATTTTGCAAAGCTCTTTTCAAATGTGACAGACAGCCATCTTGGCAAATCCCAGGATTGAACCATGAACCCCCAGAGCCAAAAACCAGAATCTCTGTAGCCTAAGGTAAAGAGCCAGCCTGTCTAGCTAGGAGCTAAGCAGGCCAATATCTCTGTGGATTAGGAACAGATGGTGACGTGATATATTGGCTTGTGGGCTACACAAACACATAGAATGAGCCAGACCATGCCATGCATAGCTTACAATTTAAACAGACAAGACAAAGGATTGGAGAAAGGGTCACACAGAAGGCTGTCATGTGGGGCATTGAAAGATTACCTAACTTGCCCCACGGCACACAGAAAGCTGGTGGTACAGCCCCAGAAGTTATTCAGGTCTTCTGAATACCAGCCAAGTGCCCTAACCACAAGACTGTCCTTCCTCCTTCAGTGGAGTTTCTCCTGAGTTCACCAGTGCATAAGGTTCAAACACATCTCTCTTAGAAGACAATGAGACCCGCTACATTAAGGACTCTAGATTTGGTCTGGAGAAACTAATAGCAACAAGGGAATTGCAACTGCCTTCAGTCTAGTTACCCATGGGTATTTTTCAATGCTTTGAAGCCACCCTTGGTTCAGAGGAAGGACAATCTCTGGCAGACGTGGTATGGAAGAGCTGTATCCCTGCAGGCATGTCTGGCTAAAGGCAGCATGCTCCTTGTCCAGCTTCTTGAGCCCTCAGTGTAACTGCATTCCTCTGCCTTTAAAAAGAAACTAAAGTTCTATTTCAACATTTAACAGTGAAATCAGATTGGAGAATTTTAGCCATGATTTTAAGATTTTTGTCTCATATAACACAAAACTGGTAGCATGCACGATCAGCTAATCACTTGCTAAGTTTACCATGCTGCAAGATGTGGTACTATTGTCATCTAGATATTATAAACAAGGAGATTATCGGGCTTTGTTTGAATACAGCTCACAGAATCATCGTTTTATGATCCCTCCAGGCCATTCCCCATGAGAAAAAAAAAGCCAATTGTATTTATTATACACTTGAAAACAACTTTGCTTTTTCAGCTGCAAATGTATTTAAATTCTGATTGTAATTAAAGAGACAGATCTCTATTTGCAAAGCCTCCCTTAAACAATTACGTACTTAAAAGAAAAAGATGAGAAATAGAAATAGATCAAGATTACATATTATTCGGTACTACCACATGCACTGTCTATGTTCTCCACTAGACCAAAAGGTGATGACCAACATGGTTGGGGTTCGACTGGACTAGAGAATGTTCAGTGAATGTAGGCAGATACTGCAGGCAATGCATTTCTGAGCAATTATAGCACATCTTAGGTGATGTAATAGCTAAAACATGAAACCATAGGCTGAGTGACTAGAAACACCCAAGCATTACCTGGCTGCCATTGTGGAATGGAATGTATGAATAAAACTAAATGAAAATCAGGCTTATACACATTAAAGACCTGAAGTTGCTGGTGCTCAGCATCTCTTAGGATCAGCCCTTTAATTTGGCAGTGTTGAGATGGTCATGCTGTCACTGGCAGCCAGTCACAAAGATTCCAACTTTGTCCCATCTTCTAAAGTTATTTCATTATAAGAGCATTCCCCGCTCCCCAGATGTCTCTTTAAATGTTTCTTTGTTGTGCTGCTGTGCATGATTCAGTCAGTCAAGCATTCACTATAAATTCAGTTTTATGTTTATAGCTGTATTTTTTGCTCCTGCCACATAGTAACATGATGGTATAACATTTTTATGGGAGCCAGAAGTTGCTTAATCCGCACAAAAAAGGTTAAAAGAAATTGCACCCACAAATACTGTGTCATGCCGAGCTCCCTAAATTGCACTATTAAAGGTCTAATCTGTACCCTCCTGCCCCTGTGCCCAACCTGTGCAGCTGAGGAGAAGTCAGTTCTGCTGCTGGGGGTAGCTCTGTGGATGGGGAATTAGAACTGGCTTTGTCCCTAAGATTCACCACTGAGGTACATAACTTGGAGATCTGCATAAGTATCTTCTCAGAGCTCCCTAAGCTCCACACATACTCTCACAGCATGGACTGAATTGACCAGAATTGCTGGGATGGTTTCTTTGGGGAAAAGTTCCAAAGTCTTAGTTCAAAATCTGGGAGGAGATGTGCCCAGGGGAATTTTTCTGAAGAGATCAGTAGCACTGACCTGCCTCTGTTCCCATTAATTCAATGGAACAAACTCCATTGGCAGAGTTGGGTCAATGCTGAGAGCTTTTGAAAAATCCCAGCTTATCGGTTCTGAGCCGATCCTCAGCAGGTGTAAATGAGACCATTGACTTCCCTGGATATATGTTGATTTATACCTGCTGAGAAGGTCACTCTAAATAACAGCTTCATTAATTTAAGCACATTTTAAAAAGCAAAATTACAAAGCCCTGAAACTACTGTGTTTATTGAAGAAACAGCAACTACTGCTAAACTCCAGCAGTACTACCAGGCACTGATATGATATTTGTATCCTTTATGTCATCAGTGCATGAGTCATCTTTTGATATTTCTAAGGCTGAGAGGTTGCTTAAAATCACTGCCCACGGATTATATTCATATGGAGCTTTAAAACATTTTCTAATTATTTTTCCTTCCACCCCACTGAACACTGTTAATCAAGAGTTATTATTTCCTAAACACGTTATATTATAACAGTGGCACACTCTGCAGGAGAGGCATTGAGTGGGTTGGATTCCTTCCAGCCTTAGTTTTCAGATGACCAAGATGTTCTTGTTTTTATAATAAGGTGTTCTTTATGGGTGTAGAATTCACAATTTTTATTTATTTAGGGGAAAAAACAGTCTTAGTTCTCAGCTATTTTGTTTGCAAGGGTTACATGAATGGAGCGCACAGCTGGAGAAACTCAAACCGTCTGGCTTGTTTCTGGCTTTGTTGTTCATTCACTAAAATGACACAGATCGGATCTGTGTTTCTACTCCTATTTCTCACTTTGGGCTTGTTTACATTACTGCTTAAATTGGTGTGACTTACATCCCTCAGGAGTGTGAAAAAAACACCAGTGATGTAAATTATATTGACTTAAAGTGCCATCTACACCACACTGTGTTGGCAGGAGACTCTCTTCCATCAACATAGCGCGTCTTCACCAGATGTGCTACATTGGCGCAGCTGAATTGACGCAGCTGCACCAATGTAGCGGGGTTGTGAAGACAAGGCTTTTGTCTCTCATAGTGTTATTCCTCAGGCCTTCTATGAAGACCTGCCAGTAGTTATTCCATTCTGGAGCAATAATATACAACATTCTTAGTCTCATGTTGTGTTTGGACTAAAGTAAGCCTGATACAAATCCATGGTTCAGAACTTTGGGTTATTTGAAACCTGGATCCAATTTTTGAGGCTTGAGTACATCTGTGGATTTGGCTAACATTATATGAAACATGATAGCTTCTGTTTGCAGATGATCATGCAAATTTTTCCTTTGTTTGCTTTCTCTGGGCTTCATGGCCCTTTAATTTCACTCTTGAGTTTTGGTTCAAGTGAACCTTAGCTAAAAGCCTCTAAAACCACCAAGCTATACATAAAACCCTAAAGCAGCCCTAGTTCACCCTAAAACTTGACCTCAAGTTCACCTGAAGCTAAACCCTATTGGTCATTGAATGGTTTGTAATCCTCAGGACCCTTCCGATGCACGTTCCTGAGTTTTGAATTTCTAACAAAACATGAAACCGGTCACATTTTATTGTTTTGAAGTTTCATTAAAAATTGTCAAACAGATGTAGTTATGACCAGAGAGGTTTTTTACAAATACAAATATGTAATTGATTTTTGTATAGACGGCAAACCTGGTCAACATTCTTTCATCATAATATTTTTTAATGAAAAATGTATTTCTGACCAAAATGAACATTTTTTAAAAATTATTTTGTCCCAAATTTTCCATTTTCTTTTAAACAAACAAAACAAAACAAAGTTTTCTGTAAAAAATTTCAGTTTTCAGTGGAAAAAAACCTTTTCTGTTAACTCTTCAGTTAAAAAAAGGTTTTAGTTAAAAAAAAAATTTAAAAAAACCTGAAAAATTGTAATGATTTTTTTAAAATAAAGCCTTTTTATTCTAAATTTTCTGTGAATAGTAATCAACTTTTTGACAAGCTCTTATATACATATCAGGTCCCTGCCAACTTCCTCTTCTTGTGTCCTTTTACTATAATCATAGGTTTGTCCAGTGTTCGACACATGCTATGGCCCACCCAGTAGCTGTGGCAAGATCTTTCATGGTTTGTCCAGGAGCTGGCAGACCAGCAGATGTTTCATGGTTTGTGTTTCACCACAGTCACATTGGAACAGCCCCACTTCCACAGATTTACTTTTGTCCTGCCAACTCTTGCTGAGAGGCCATCTGTTGGCTAATCTTTCCTAAACTAGCAACCCCTGTGACATCTTAAATCTATTTATGGCAGGACCAAGACAGAGTTTGGTCACAGGTCTGAATTTCTCCAAAGTTCACGAGTGCTCTCTCTACCTAAGGATTAACATCATGCTCATCACTGTAGTGGCTGAGGAGATCCAAGGTTTTTGTTCAGCCAGAGATACCATCTAGCTACAAAATCCAGATCCTGATCCAACCTTCCCTGAAGATCGCGAGCTGTTCAGATCTGGGGAATCTGCTTGTTCTCACAACTCCTTTTATTGATCTGAGATGTTTTCAGACAGCCTCTGCTCTTAAACATGTTTAAAGAAGGAGAACACTGTGGCACGAGAACTATAGACCAGGGGTTCTCAACCTTTGCCTTTCTGAGGTCCCCACCCCCAAAGATGTTATGAAAACTCCACAGCCCACCAGGGCCAAAAAAAACCTGGTTTTCTGCATATAAAAGCCAGGCCGGCATTAAGGGGTAGCAAGCAGGACAATTGCCTACGGCCCCAGGCCACGGGGGGTACTGGGAAGCTACATTGCTCAAGCTTCTGCTTCAGCCCCAGGTGGCACACTCAGGGCTCCATGCTTCAGCCCCATGCAGTGGTACTTTGGCTTTCTGCCCTGGGCCCCAGCGAGTCTAACACTGGTCCTGCTTAGTGGACCCCTAAAACCTGCTCACAGCCCCCCAGGGGGCCTCAGGCCCCTGGTTGAGAACCACTGCTATAGACGAGTAAACAAAATACATGATATGTTTAGCTATCCACACTGAGCACTATCTTCGAACAAGTCACCTCAGATTATGCTTTTGCCTTTGAATCAGGTTATAATTCTTAGCCTGTGTTTTGGTTTTAATTCTGTTATTTTTTAAAAGCCAGTTGCTGGACCAGAAGTCCCAAAAATTCAGCTCATTCATTCTGTTCCAATAAGCATAATCATAGTCTAGTATTGGAAGAGACCTGAATAGGTCATTTAGTCCAGCCCTCTGCACTCAAGGCAGGACTATGTAATAACTGGACCATTCCTGACAGGTGTTTGTCTAACCTGTTCTTAAAAATCTCCAATAATGGAGATTCCACAACCTCCTTAGGCAATTTATTCCAGTGCTTAACTACCCTGACAGTTAGGAACTTTATTCCTAATGTCCAGCCTAAACCTCCCTTGCTGCAATTTAAGACCATTGCTGCTTGTCCTATCTTCAGAGGTTAAGGAGAACAATTTTTCGCCCTCCTCCTTGTAACAACCTTTTATGTACTTGAAAACTATTTTCATGTCTCCCCTCTGTCTTCTCTTTTCCAGACTAAACAAACCCAGTTTTTTCAATCTTCCCTTATAGGTCATGTTTTCTAGACCTTTAATCATTTTTGTTGCTCTTCTCTGGACTCTCTCCAATTTGTCCACATCTTTCCTGAAATATCTCCCCCAGAACTGGACACAAAACTCCAGCTGAGGCCTTATCACTATGGAGTAGAGCAGAAGAATTACTTCTTGTATCTTGCTTACAACACTCTTGCTAATACCTCCCAGAATTATTTCACTTTTTTCTTGCAACAGTGTTACACTGTTGACACATACACCTCTACCCCGATATAGCACAAATTCGGATATAACGCGGTAATGCAGTGCTCCGGGGGGGGGGTGGGGATGTGCACTCTGGCGGATCAAAGCAAGTTTGCTATAACGCGGTTTCACCTATAACTCGGTAAGATTTTTTGGCTCCCGAGGACAGCGTTATATCAGGGTAGAGGTGTATTTAGCTTGTGATCCTCTATAATCTCCAGATCCCCTTCTGTAGCACTCCTTCCTAGGCAGTCATTTCCCACTTCATACGTGTGCCATTGATACAATGATGCATTCAGAATTCAAACTTGACTTCAGTAGGAGTTGCACAACACACGATATGGTTATCATTTGAGCCCCCACCCCCAAGCATAAACAGGCATCTTCATCCAGCGCTGCCAGTGTGCCCTGCAGAGAAGAACATCCCACTCTTTAACTCAGCCTAGCAGAGGATCTGAATTCTCTTGCTGGCCTCCATGCATAGCACTGGCTGTATGAGAAGGGTGTAGTGAATTCCTAAGGAGTCACTGTGACGTTCAGAATGCAATATAGGATTGGGAATTGGCTTGACAATACTCCTGCCAGGAGGGAAGATAAACAGCTCTCTCTCAGAGCCACTGCCAGATCTTTTTCATAGACCTGTTGGCAGTGGCATGGAATGGAATACCACTTCCTCCCTCTGAGGACTCGGAGCCAGCCTTCAGGAAACATACATCTCCACTTTAAGAAAGGGCAACTGACTGCCACTACCATGTTTATTCATCTCAGTGAGATTCCAGCAGCAAACGTCACAGGAGCAGGGAGCACAGAGGCGCCCCCAGGTGACTACAACAGAGATCATGTCTTTCTTGAAGAGAACCCGGAAACAACACAGACAGCACTACTTCTGGTGTTAACAGGACCTACACCATCAACTCTGAAGGCCTTCCAGCATATCTCCCCTCTCAGCTGCAGAAACATCCTTCCCCAACCATATTTTAATACTGAAAGCCCAACAAGATCAAGTACTTCATGGAGGATAGGGTAGACTAACTCAACCAGTGCACCTGCTTAAAGGATTGTTTTGCCTCCTATTCTGCTGTCTCCCTATTGTATTTCGGTCTTTCCTTTGAGTTTAGACTTGCCCTTTTGTCTTCCCTTTAGCTTTTGGCTTGTCCTTTTCAATTCTCTTTGACTCTGGACTGGCCCTTTTCTTTCTCTTTGGTTGTACACTTGGCCTTTACCACCTTCCCTTGGCATTAGGATAGCCCGTTTTCTTCTCCTCTTGGACTTGGTTTTCTTAAGGTTAGGTCCATGTGTGACTCTAGTTTGTAAACAAATTATTATTAATGCTACTGAATCTAAGCATCTCACAAGTACGGCAGAGTGCCTGATAATTAAATGCTATCAGAGTTGTCTATTAAAATTTGCAATGGCTGTGGGGAAAAAAATCCTGTTTTGATGAAAAACAATTCATTGTGTGGGTTTCGCCTTGCATGTTTCTGTTCTCCATGGAAATTAAAAGCAAAAAACTGCTATTTTTCACATACTAACTGGAGGAAAACAATTATTCTCAATGTGAAAATGGTGCTATTTTGCATACAGCAAGAATCTGAAAACATTTCTGCCATCCACCATTTTTTCACCAGGTACTATGGTGATAAGTGCAGTATAAAAACCTACATAGAATAGACATGTGGAATTTGATGGTAGAACCAGTGACTTTTACATCTTACTATTGTGTGCACATTTTCACCAGTGGAAACCTCAGGGCCAGATTTTCAGACAGAGTATGTGCCCAATAGCTCATACACATTTAGTGCCTTAGACTTGCATGCTAAATTAGACTTGCATGCTAAATTACCTGATTTGAGCATGCAGTCATGATAACTGTGTATGCAAAATAGGTGTGTGATTGCAGAACTTGCATGATTGCAAATCTGAACTTCGCTTTACATCCAAGAGAAAATCAAGTTTCATAAAGCTCCTGTGAAATATATTTGTCCTAAGACTACTTTGCTTATTGCGCTCTGCATAAATTCAGATACACAGACTATCACTGAGGCTAGCTGCTAGCCTCCTCCTGCTTTATCACAATGAATGCAGTGCTCCTGAAAGGTGCTACACTGGCAGCACCAAAGACTGAAGGCCCCTCTGTCTGCACAGAACAATGTTGCATAGGAAGTTGTGTGGAGAGTCTTCGCCTACTCCATCCTGTTAATGTGCTTCAATCCTGACCGTGTGTGATTACCTCTACGAGTAAGAGGGAAGTTCAGCCTCACTGGCTTATTTAGTCCTTGGGCTTTCCATTGAAATTGCCAGTAAATGTCAGTTGTGATGGGGGATTTTATGATGCTGACATCTGACCAAGTAGGAACTGGACTGAGCCCAGCATTTCTTTTTCCGTGAGCCATCAACCAGCTGTCACAGAGTAACCTTCAGTTAATCCTGACATAGACTAGTTTTGAAACTATGACCTAGTGGTGAAAGGCTCTGTATGCCCTGAATTACTCAGTCCTATAGAATAATAAACTGCTTAATGCCACCCTGTTCCACGAGTGGGCTCACTCAGACTGTAACCTTAAGTGCATCATTTATCATCAAAGATATACACATACATCTCCAGAATTCCAGCGTTCAGCAAGCTGCCCATTTTACACCATGAGGGAGGAGAAGCAATGTCTGGGTAGCACTGGGGGTGATTTCCGGCAGTGCATCACATGTAAATAGACTTGAGAGCATTGATTTAGGCTTAGTATGGTCCCCACCACTAGGTCTGTGGGCACATATGTGCTACTTGCCATCTCTTATCAGATTGCTCTTGCTGAATTTCTTTCAAAACTCGGAAGCAGCCCAATGTTCAGGTCAGTATTTATAAAGCTATGGGGAAAATGTTGCAGTACTTGCACAGGCAAAACTGCCATTGACTTCAGTGGGAATTTTGACCGAGTAAGACCTGGGCAGGTATCTCAGGATTTGGACTTATCTGTTTTAGTTTTAAAGTAACCAGTACTATATTTTCCAACATCTCTCTTATTTTTTCCCCTCTCCACCCAATTTTTTTTTATTCCTGCTCCTTGTTCCTCTCCTTTTCCCCTCATTTCCCACTCCTTCATTTTTTCTTCCCTTCCCTTCTTTTCTATCCAACCTTCAGCATTTCTATCCTAGGGAGATTCCCAAACTAGAACTATTTACCCAGTCGCATCCAATCCTTGATCCAAAGGAGGATCTGATTCCATAGTACACCTGGTTTGAATTTGGTTTTGCAAAACCAAACCCACCAAACTTCTTTCCCTACTCTCTGCCTTCAATATATTGTCCCCTTGCCCAGTTTCTCTTTGTCTCTTCTCTCCCTACCTTTGCTAACAGTAACAGATGCTCTGCAGGCCAGTGTATTTTGCAGTTCCTAGTAATAAATTCCTAACTGAGTTAAGAGATGAGAGCACATTGTGTGTTTTTGATTTACAGGCTGTTCGGTGACATTGCATCAAGGGGACCCTGTAAACAAAGAAAGGCCTGTGGCGTTATAGAGCATGGAAAGTTTTCGCTTCTTGTAATGGAGAGGTCGGTCTGAAAGAAATTCAACTTCAAGGGTTTTTTCCTTCTTTGGGGCTTGTCTGAAACATATAGGCCACTCAACTTGGCCAAACAGTGGTGCCCTCAAAAAATTCCTGATCAGCATACAGGACAGCTTCAGCTGTGTGCCTATGTTCCTGCATCTTGACAGGCAAAGCAAAAAGAGGTGGGGCCATGATGTCTATGCTCTAGTATTTTCTGGAAGAGTCAGCATCCTGGAGATTTCAATTAACTAGAAACGCAGCAGTGACTGGCAAGCAGTCAGTCATCCCAGAGTTAGTGTGCGTCCATGTGCCTCTCTCAAGGAAACACTTACCCAACAGTTCTGATTTCACTCAGATGGACTTAAGACAACACCCCTTCCACACCCACAGCTGAGTTTTGGAGAGATTCAGATCTGGACCTTAACTTTGCAGCTAACGCCCATTTTCAACCAATAAAAATCTAAATCCTCTTACCTTTAAATGTGTTCCTCCCATTTTTTTTCTGTTATACTGGTGACTGGTTTTTAAGCCAGGGGATCATTCCTTTCTACCCCAGCCCAGCACCATTTCTCTTCCTACTAAAAACATAAACCATAATGGGGATATGCCAGCCCTTTGTGTTTCATTGGTTTGCAATGGATACCCAGGTCCTTTTATCTTGGCAGGGATGCTGTGACCTCACCTCCCATGATGGCTATCCCTATTTCCATCACTTCAAGGCTATATTCCTGCTATCCCTTCAAAGTGGGAGATACCCCTAAACACTGCTCAGAAGTTCAACTACTTCTGTTCTGCTGTAGAGCCTGATGGGGGATTTGTTGCTGGATGGGGGTGTCCAGTTCACTTTAATCTCCTCCAGTCATGTGTTCCACAGCTAAAGTCCTGCCATTGCCTTTTGCACCTGAACTTTGCTGTGCTACACCATTGGTCCTCTCGTCATTGGTATTGACAATGTTCATTTTTGTACTTGTAATGGGTGAAGAATAAAGTTTGACCATAACTGCATGGGAAGATCTAACAGAAAAAAGAAGCCAGAGTGGGAAAGAATAATCTTCTGCACCGGCGCAAACATCTTCTGTAATTGCAATGGGAGAAATGCCACTGACGTTATTTTGCCATGATCAATCTCCTTTTCTTCTCCCCAGCTTTGCACACCTCCCTTTGAATCAGGCCACAAGGAAGGAATGGAGCCAGACCAGAATTTACTGCAGCTTGGCTAAATACTTCAGCAAATGTAAGCTGTCCAGAAGTACAATAGCAGCAAGAAGTGCATTACTGAGCTTCATAGGAATAGTAATAAGTTAAGAGATGGCTTAGTGTACAGAACAGAAAATCCTCCAGGATCATGAAAAGAACAGGGGTGACTAATCGGAAAACAAACTAGTCTCTCATTCAGAACAGCACCCTCCCACTCCAGAGACAGCGGCAAGCAAAACGTCTTGAGACACGGCCTTTGCATCATGGAGTTAGTCTGTAATGTACATCCTGGAGAGTTCAAAACTGCTCAGCAATGGCCTCTCTCTGCTCCCATTGAACTCAGTGGTAAAACTCATGTTGACGTCAAGGGGAGCAGAGTATTGATTTCAATGAGAGCAGAGCCAGGCCAAAGCTGAGCACTTTTGAAACGCCCATCCTCTGGGTCTGCTGTCAATTGTTATCTGCACAAGCATTTTATGACTCACTCCCCCTTCCTGCTGTGCTGCTATTATCCACCAACAGCCCACTGAAATGCTGATAACAGGGAGGAGATAAAATCTGGAATCCAAGCACCTTTGAATTTCTGGGAGAAAGGGATGTGTTTGGATTTGCATCTCCACTCCTCTATGGTTTTTGGTTCCAAATCAGAGTCAATATTTGCAGCTTCCAGTTTGGATGTGGAAGAAATCTTCTGATGGGGAACCATGGGCACTTTTAAATGCATTCCCCCAAAGACAAGCCTAAACCTAAGCTGGATTCAGATGTGAATCTCATCTCCTGGGTCCCTTCCTAGTTAATATTAGCGTGTGCCTGAAACACTCAAACGCACCCACAGAAGGTGCATCCTACCATTCAAAAGATTTGTAATCAGAGCACATGAGTCAGGAGAGCTCCCTCCACACTAGGTGGTATAAAAGTCAACAGGACTTTCATCTTCTAAAGATGAAGTGGGGTCTAGCGTAGATTAAGCACAGTGCTAGGACTCAGGTATCACTGAGCTCTACTCCATACAGCTCTAACACTGACTCGCTATGTGGCCTTTGGGAAAGTCATTTCATGTCTCTGCGCCTTAGCTTCTCCTTCTTGAAAATGGAGATCATAATATTTAGTGACCTAACCCAATGGGGCTGAAGATATGGGCGATACTACTGTTTGTACAGTGCTTTGTAAATGGGCATTTCTGAGTATTATCTGCTGCCTCCTAGGTCACAACCTCGAGGCCATATGCCACCTTCTGCCTAAGCACAGAGTCCACTAACATCCCTGGGACTTCTCTATGTGCTTTGAGACCAGTATTAATTATGTGGCATCACATCATAAGGGTGACTTGTAGCCAATATTATTTACATAGCATAGAGAGTCTACAGGTTATAGGAGTGTTGTGCCAAAAACACACACACACACACACACACACACACACACACACACACACACACACACACAGAGATCTCTGTTTTGAATGGTTTCCAGTTTGGAGTTAGAACAATACAGGATAGGATAGATGTAAACACTGAAGGAAGCAGTAGTTTGTTACTGCAGCTGGAATGCTTCATGCAACAGTGAGGTATGAGAAGACTTTTTGTTCGGTCTGGTCCTTCCACTGTCTTTGTGATAATGTGACATTAGGACCTCTATCAGCTCCACAGCAGCACAATGCTAGGAACATGCTATGCCTTTCTAGAGGTTTGGTTTTTTGTTTTTTTTTAATGAATTAGCCATACAGAATGGTGGCGTTCCTGTGATTATGCTTATTGAATCCATGCTTGCTGAGCGTGCATTTTGCTGGGAATGCATTGAATCGGCACCTCCATAGTGAGGAAGGTAGCTATGAACATGTCTGCACTGCATGCGTACACTTGGCTCAGTGTACAACCAGGGGCAGATTCTTAGCTATTTAAAGTGGTTGTGATTGAAGGCAGCCCTGCAGGGACTGTCTGGGACTGGTAATCAAGAGTGTGTGGGATGTGGCAGCCTGACCACCACGTTGTGCCACTAGGTAACTTTAGAAGGGACTTGCATCCTCACAGGACCTAGATGGAGTCAGCTACATACAATTCTTCCTGGTCAAATATCTCTGCACAAGAGTAAAGCAAACAAGGAACACAGCACACATTTATTCCTATGGGCCCCACATGGAGCAGCATCTCAGTTTTCCTCTCCCTCCCTAAACTCTAGCCACCAACTTCCCATTCCCCCTCGATGGGGAGGGGGAAGTGATTGACCAGAGACTGCTGACTCTGGGAGAAAGAGTCCGTGGCAATGGTGCAACACTGATAGGTCCACCTACCTTTCCACTGGCCTTGTGGAAGAGCTGGAACCTCAGGGCACTCACATTCCTCGCAGGTTCTCAGCTGGATATTTTGTGCCCACTTAATTTGTATAGGAGTTCTCTGGCTTCAAATAACCTTACAGTCCTGGCCCTTTAATAATCCTGCAGCCCTGCAAGAGAGAAGTTAGAGGAACTCAACAAAATGCACCCTGTAGAGTAGGAAATCCCCCACAGAGCCAGTGGGAGTTTTAAAAGGCCATGACTGCACACAGTGCTTACCCAGCAATGATAATCTGCCAGCACAGGACATGACCAGTCCCCCAGCCAGTTAAAACAGCTGCTGTCATCCACAGTAGCAACTGTGCCCATGCCACTGGTGCAGCTGTCCAGCCTGAGCCCCCCTGCCCAGTGCAGGCAAGATTGCTCTTGTAATGATAGGAGGACATCATGTCTCCATTCCCCCACTTTCCCCCGGAAGGAACAGGATTGCTCCTTACAAAGGGGCCGTGGTGCAAGATACTGCAGTTCAGTTCTTACAACTGCTGACTACTCAAGAAAGCAAAGAGGGAAGAGAAATCAGAGCAACTCCCACTGCAGTGACACAAGCCTTGTGTGTCTGGGGCTATAGCCACAGTAATTTGCCCTTCAGGCAGCTGTTAAGTGACTGTGCTCAGCTGGAGTGCACTACCGTCTGGCTCCACTGTTCAAAACCCAGAGCATTTGTTTTCTTCCGATTTCCTCCTGCCATTCAACTGGTGACTGAGGATTATTATTGTTTATATTGAAGTAGTGCCTAAAACATGCTGGGAAGACACAGAGGAAGACATGGACCCTGCCCTGAAGGGCCATGTACAATCTAAAGAACAATCAGTGTATTATACAAGCCGTCACTTCTGCAAACAAGCATCCTCTTCTATTCCGAGACCCATCTCAGGGGCTGTGAGAGGGTCACACAGTCCATCTCAACTCGTGCCATATAGCAGGACTGATTTCATCATCCCGAAGTGATGGCTGGAGGTTGGAACTGAATCCACGACTGGACAGCTTGTTCCAATTGTTATGACTCTTCTTGGAATTATAAAGTTTTCCCCTGATATTGATCCTAACCACTTCCTGCTGCTGCCTAAGTCCATAACAGTTTTTTCTGTCCTTTTGCTACTGAAAACATTTCATCTGCATCCTCTTTTGAATGTCCCACTATGTACAGCAGGGGCCAGCAACCTCTGGCATGCGGCTCGCCAGGGTAAGCACGCTGGCGGGCCAGGCCAGTACCCTGGCGGGCCTGGCCAGTTTGTTTACCTGCTGCATCGGCAGGTTTGGCCAATCGCAGCTCCGACTGGCTACGGTTCGCCGTCCCAGGCCAATGGGGGTGGCAGGAAGCCGCGGTCAGCACATCCCTCAGCCCACACCGCTTCCCGCAGCGCCCATTGGCCTGGGATGGCAAACCGCGGCCAGCGGGTGCAGCTATTGGCTGAACCTGCCAATGTGGCAGGTAAACAAACTGGCCCAGCCCACCAGGGTGCTTACCCTGGCAAGCCGCGTGCCAGAGGTTGCCGACCACTTATGTACAGTATTTGTAAACAGCTACCCTGTCTCCTCTCAGTCTGAACAAGACCAGGGTTCCCGGTATTTCCTCATGGGCCAGAGCACTTTGGTGAGTCACCACTCGACTCTGGTTAATTTGTCTAGTTTTAGCCTAGTTAACACCAGTGAACAAGAAACATAAGAGAAATCAATAAAAACACAAGGATCTCTCACCCTTAAATATATACAGTATGTTTAAGACATTAAATATCTGCATCAAAGCTCTTTACAATGACGCCTCAGACTGTCGATATGAGGTAGGTATTATCACAGTTTTAGCTAAAAATGATGATAATAAAGTGAGGCAGAAAGGTTAAGTGACTTGCCTAAGATAACAGAGAGTCAGTGTCAGAGCTGGGAATAGAATCCAGGAGCTATGACTCCCAAGTCCTGTGCACTAACCATTTGGTAACACTCCCTCCATCAGTTATACATGTGTCTGTATAAATGTATTTAGTGCTGTTCCTCTCTTAGGGCCTACCCTGGAATCAACACTATCCTGTATATATTCAAAGCTATATCACCACCTTGCAAACGAAATACTTAGAGTGAGATTCAAAGGCCAATAGCTCATGAAGCTCATTCACCAGTGGCTCTCCCACAATTAGAAGAGGCTGTCTCTTTGTGGGATGACTGGCAAGATTCACTTTTTCTAGCATCATCCTCAAGGATTCACTAAAAGCACACGGCATATTTCTGTAAAAGATCATGACCAAAATTTACAAAAGCACAAACTAATTTCTGGTGCTTCCAACCTGAGTGTCCAGACTGACACCTGAAAGGGGACCTGATTCTCTATAAGCATTGAGCATTCACCATTGGAAATAAGACCCCTTTACAGTGTCCCAAGTTGGGCCTCCAATATCACCAGCCACTTTTGAGAACCTTGGCTATAATTAGTGAGCAACTGAAAACTTGGGCTTGTATCTAGGGGCAACGTAGCATTAAGTGGAGAGGTGTGAAAATATTTGCATTCAGACTCCAGCAATAGAGTGACTAGTCCAGGGACGATCACTTCAGTTTGAGGCAGGTTCTTTGGTCACATCGAGTCAATGTAGCTGTTACATCATTCACGTTCCCTGCTGCAGTAGGCTGGAGGAAAGGTGTGACCAGAATGCCCTTGTGCTACACCATTCCTTGCCTGTATTTTTGAACCTATGGACACGGGTCAGCTCTAATCCAGTGCAGGGGTATACTGGCCCTACACAGAGCAGCACCAACATCAGGAGGGAGCAAAGACGAGCAGCCTTTCCACACATGCACTCTATGCACTTAAACCATAGCCTACAGCCATCTGTTTCTTCTGCTTACCCCCTAGGCCCCTTGTCACCACCAGGAGTCCCCGCCCTCTGTGACATAACAGTGATTATTGTGATTTCACCAACAGAAAGGTGTCATTAGGGGCTGGGAATATGCAGGGGAGTCCCCAAAGAAACAAAGAGCTTGTTTGCTTGCAAATAGCCTTTAGCAATAAAATAATTTACCACGATTAAATATAAAAGAGTGTAAAGTTGTTAGACTGGGCAGAGTGTGTGTGTGGTATGTGCGCACACGCATGCACTAACAGACTGCTTCAGCTACTGCCTGGTCTGGAAAGAGTTAAACTGGAAACCAGATGCTTCACATCTTTGGGGTGGAGTTCTGGGAGAGAAGTGCGTTCAAGTACAGGGGAGACAAGGGCCAGTGCTGCACCCAGAGGGGCTAGGCAGCTGGGCAGCAGGTTCCAGCTCTCGATACGGGGTGCCAGGTCTGCACCCTGAGAATGTGCCTAGGGACCCCAAGATTGGGGCAGTGGCTGGACTCTGTTCAGGCTCTAGGAGCTTGAAACACCTCAGGCATCTAGAACCCAAAGGCCTGGATTCCCCCCACAGTACTAGTGGGTGCTCACTCAGTAGGCTCTGTGATAAGAAGTCACTTATTTGGGGTGGCCTGGAAAAGATCCTAAGCCTTGAAAAGATACAGGGGCAGCATTATTGCTGACTGGCCACATAATAATGACCATGCCAGTGATCACAGAACAACTGGTAATGTCTGAGAAGAAGGTGAGTGGAGACATTAATTAATTGACTTACTCTGGGATGGGGAGGCATGGAACTCCCTTGGTCCCGGACCCAGGGGACACTGTACACTCTACACAGCAGCAGGACCTCATCAACATGCCAAACTGTGTTGCCAAAATAACAAAGTGAAGACGTCGCTGGATCAGGGAGCTGGAGGCAGCCTTTCAGAGCTATGTAAGGGACACTGGACTTCACTCCATTCTCACCACCTCGCTATGGCTTGCTTGGGGTTAAAGAGGGAGGCTGGGAAAATGTTCCATGAACTCACTTGTCCGCAGCACGTGTCAGGCAAACTCACAGGCTTGGTTGGAGCCAGAGGAAGTCACAAATGGAACTAATAGAAAGACCAGAACAGTTGCTTCATCAAGCCTCCCTGCCTCACCCTTAGGTGGGGGGTATGAACCACGTTGCTTCCCCTGCCAGGCAGACTTCTTCCTAATTCTCTGGGGAGCAGAAGGGGGAATTATCACCATAAAGCATAGGGAGCCTTCACTTACACTGTTAGGTCTGAGGTGGGGGAACCCAACCATCTGCACCTCCGAGATCACGCTTAGGGCTGGCTGGAAAACCAGAGTTCTATTGCTTGGAGACAAATGGCGGTTTTAGAAACTGTTTTCATTTTGCATCAGCACAAAACTGCAAAGTTTTCATGAAAAACAAGACAGAGGCCCCAATACCCACAAAGTCAATAGCCTGCTGGTTCGGGCACTCATGTGGGAGAGCCAGGCTCAGGTCTCTGTTCTGCCTGTTTCACATCCCAGCTGAGTGCCCTCACCAGCCAGCTCTATGATCAGGCTCTTTATCTCTCTCTCAGGCTCTCTTGTCAGAGGGTGACACCTTGTATAAATAATTAACTATCCACAAGACCAGCCTTTCTTCCTGGTGGAGCACATGAGCGACATCTACAATGTTACAGGTGAGATGACATGAGCTTAAATGGAGGAGCATTTTCAGTTCCTGTTTGAGCTAAAATTCCCCAGCATTTCGTTTGTCTGAAGAGGCAGGCAAGGGATTGACCATGTTCTGATCTCACCTGAAACCGCTAATAGCAATATTATAGTGACTTCTAGAGCAAGCACAGAATAATGAATGTCAGCTTAACCACTGTGATGTCAGAAAGCAAAGAATGATGAACACACCCACACTGGCTGCAAGACAAATCCTGCCCAATGGGGCTTCAGCACAGAGTATTTAAGCACATGGAATGTCTTACTGGTAATTCACTTTCAGCTCTGTGTGTTAAGACCTATGTTATGTTACAGGAATATTTTGCCTCAACAATATAAATTGATGTCTGGAAAGGATCCTGGAATCAGGCGTTTAAATCAGACAGATCAAACCAATCTCCCTGCTTTAGGGGTCTTTCAGTGATTTGGATTAAAGGGGCTCACCACAGTGGATTAAAAAGGCCTTTTGTAACAGGCAAATAGCTACAATTCTGACTGACAAGATAAACTCTTCTCGGTTTCACTTACCTAGCGGAATCAGACACAAATGGCTAGCAGCAGAGCATTTCTGAAGAGGCTGAGCTCACATATCTGGGGCACTATGACATTGGCTTCATGGAGTCTTCCTGACATCACATTGTCATGATATATAACAGAATGCTCCTAGTCTTGTGTCCTTTTGGTACAGTGGGAAGCTGCTGTCTAGCACTTTTGTCTGTTTAAACCTTTCTTTCTTTGTTACTCTAGAGCCATAGAAATCCCACCAAAACAGATATTTAATAGATGTAAAAGTAAAAACACTGCTGTTGCAGGCATGTGAGGGCCACACTTCAATATCTAGATCACAGCACTCATGCTCAAGGCAACTCAAGTTCTTTTGCCTTCTCTGTGTACAAAGCCCTTTAATAACCTTTACTTTCTAACAGTTTCCCTTAGACCCACTGACCTTCCTGTAGTTCAGTCTGAGCTGCAGAACACAGAGATCTGGGGGAGGGGAGAGATACATACATGCCATTTAAACCTTAGGCTGGGACTGCAGCTTACCTTCTTCTGAACATCTGATACCTGCCTTCCCTCTTCACCGCCACATATCCGTACATTCACTCCAGCCACTGTGGTATATGCAGCTTGAAGCTCTGATATCTTTGTTTTCTGTGTGCCTCAGCTTAAATTTCCAAGAACGCTGCTGCCTGTCTACGAGACATAGCCATTTTGTTCTTAGACATGCTGCTGCCTGCTACTAGTTGGCACACACTGTGCTTTCTCAAATTGATACTTTACTTTTGCCCTTTCTTATAGCTGCTTGCCTGAATCTAAAATAAAAGTAAATGAAGATTGAAAGTCATTGTTTTGCTCTATGTGTTTGGAAGTACAATACTCACAGCTGCTACTAGATATCTGCAGGGGCAGCGGGTATCGAAGGCCAGGGAAGGCTGGGCCTCCCCAAACAGCCTTGTGTGGCCCCGCCCATGCTCCGCCCCATGCCCCTTCCTGCTTCCCAGTGCTATGCTGCGCGGGTGGGGGTCTCTTCCCCCTGTGGCTGGGGCCCCAGGCTGGGGCTGGGGTTAATGAGTGCTGGCCTGCACTCTGGGGCTGGGGGAAGGAGGAGTGTCACCCTCCTGCCCAGTGCTCTGGGGCTGGGGGAGGGGAGCTCTAGGCTTCGGCAGGAGGGGTGGGGCCTCAGACAGAAGGGGCAGGCTGGGCCAGGGGCTAGCATCCCCAAGCCTGGGGTTCACCCGCCACCCATGGATACCTGTACATACAGGTTTCCAAAGAAGCAATGTGACTTGAAAGGGAATAAAATTGGGATTTGTTCCTCTGCCAGGTCAACTGTCTATCCCCTCTTTCTTTTGCATCTTTATAACGTATAAAGAAGGCTTAAATATTGCTTCCAATTTTTTCTGCTAGGGTTTTATCTTAGAAATATATCAGGAATTTCAAGTCTGGTCTGGCTTTTGTCAGAGCACACAAAACGTGTGAGCAGTCTCAACCTTTCAATGAAGGTGCAAACACAGTTGACTCTTTAACTAAAAAATCTTTTACTCCAACTGCTTATAAGATGTGTAATTTAAATAGATGTTAATAAAAAACAAAAGGCAGAATTTTAAACTGTCTGAATAAAAATCACTTCTCTCAGTTAATCAAGTTTAACTTCCAAGTGTCTCTTATACTCTAACCCCACCAGATCCCCATCTGTTCATAAAGGCTTATCAAAAACAGGGTAAACTGGACCTAAAGGTCTAGTGTATTAAAAACAGTCTTTAAAACATCGAAACCAGAATAGGTTAGGCCTTATTCACATACCACAAATGAGAAAAAACATTCAAAAGGGACAAACCCATTTTTTCTAAAAGTAATGGGCCAGATCAGCAGCTGGTAAAAATCAATAGCAAACCATTGACTTCAGTGACTCTACACAGATTTACACCAGTTGAGGATCTGGCCCTTCATGTTTTGCTCTTTGTCTGTGAGAAAATGTAACAGAGAGAAATGCTACTTCTTTCCATTTCTTGCATTAATCCTCTCTGTCTTCCGAGTTATCATTAAAAGAAAACAATGACAAATTCTAGCCGGCTGCCTAAAAAGCCCAGAATATCCATTAGTCCTTTAGGCCTCCAAACAAACTGCCTGTTACGCAATCCCACATCCCTGCCTGTAGACATTCAAACCCTTAATCAGCTAAGGAGAGGGTGATAGTGAGATCCACCCAATCTTTGGAGCCCCCGGGGAAGAGATTGTTGCTACTTATGTGAAAGTAATCTCCTACTTTGTTTGTGGGTTGGTTTTTTAAAAAAAAACTAGCTTGTCTATCAGATGCCAAAAGAGTTTAGCATTAAATTGTAACCTGCTATTAAAGAAAAACAACCGCACACACAGATTGTTTATTTTTAGATGGAAAAGCTCAATCATTAACAGCAACTAATCTAGGAAAGAAGGTACAGTTAGTGACGATCACCTAGCTGATACAATGAATTAGACCCAGTGCCGGTCAGTGGCATGGGAGACAGACAGATAGATGGAGACCTCCATTCTGTCTCTCTGTCTAACCACAGCAAACTCCTTGCTCATATCTTCGGCTTAGTTTTTTTATTATCCTTCTGCACGGGAAATGTTTTATTGACAAGGCCTCGCTTGAGGTTTCTGGCTAGCCCCCTAAGACATAGTGAGAACTGAACCTGCTCAGCTTGTCATCACGTCTAGCCAGTCTCTTTCATTACAAACACCATAGCACAGCCAGCTGAAAATGAAGGGCTTAGATTCCATTCCACTGTCATCTGGGCTGTATGGTATCCATTTCTTTCCAGCACTGAGGTGCCCAAATACAGCATTCACCTATAGTTGTAGTTTGCAGGTGGAATACAGCGTAGGGGGGTGACTTGCATCCCAGGTTCGTTTCATGATGGCTCTCTGTGTGCCATCCAAAATTTCACTGGACTTTTTAAGTGAGTTTGCCACAATGTTACACTGCAAGCTCCCCGACCAATTGCTTTCCTAGTATCTCCAGCTTCTTAAAATGATGGGATATTTTTTCCTAGATGTACTAGCCCTGTACACTTCCCCTTGTTTAATCACATTTTATTCCCTGTCCATTTGTTTAGCTACTCGAGGTTTGTTTCTCTGACCTGATTGGAGTTTGCTCTGCCTCACCTCCCAATTAGCCTGTTTTCTTACCACCTCCTCCAGATGATCGATAAAGATGTTAAATAAAATTGGACTCAACACTGATAACACTGCTCTACAGCCAAAATGCTTCTGAAATAAATGTAATCCAACTTTACTAATTATGGGTCACTGAGAACGAAAATGATGCTTAAAATTGTTGATTGGCTCTAGTTTTCAAGATATGCTATTGGGTCAGTATATACGACCCTTGACTTGGGAATGGCGGAGGATAAGCGAGTTATAAAGGGAAGGGATCTCAATTTAAACCAGAAACGACTAAAATACATCTTTGACTGGATCTATGAATAAATCTATGACTGGGTTTGGACAGTACTTGCTTGTTAGGCAAAACAATGAATGATGCAATCTGAAGCTGGGATTGCGTCATACATGATATGAATTGCATCATGTTATTCCTAGAAGTCATGGATGATGCAATCATAACGAAGCTTACATCACTCTGCTGAACAAATTGCCCTATATCAGCTCTAGAGATCATACAGTGTCGTGCTCTCTTATTTGTCAGTGTTTGATTTTGCAAAGGGACACATTTCTGTTTAGCCAAAGTGAGCAGAGATGCCTCGTACTTGTGTGAACAGTGCAGATAACTTCTGCTATGTTTGTGGTGAAGTGACTTTTGCATCACAAAAGTGCAGTATAACCACTATGGTTAAGAAAGCCTATCACCTTTATTTTGGCTGCAAAATTGGAGATCAGGATAAGAGGTGGGCCCCACACATATGCTGCAACACTTGTGCAACAAATCTTCGCCAGTGGTTGAACAGGAAAAGGAAATCTATGCCTTGTGCAGTGCCAATGATTTGGACAGAGCCAACAGATCATACCAGCAATTGTTACTTCTGCATGGTGCCTCCAGTTGGGAAAGGTGTGTCAAAGAAGAAAAAATGGACTGTGCATTATCCAAACATTCAATCAGCTATACGCCCAGTACCCCACGGAGAAGGACTGCCGGTTCCTGATGCACCAGAATCATTCTCACTTGAGTCAGACAAGGAAGAGGAAGAGGATGAAACTTCTGATCCTGAACCATCAATGTCACAGGACCCACATTTTCTCCCATCCTCCTCCTCTGAACCACACCTCATAACACAAGGTGAACTGAATGACCTTGTCAGGGATTTGGAACTCCCCAAGAGTAAGGCAGAGCTGTTGTGCTCCAGACTTCAGCAGTGGAATCTCCTGGCAGGCTATCAGGGCAAATGGAGCCCATCAATGCTTGCAGACTATTGCTGGACAGTGACAAGAGATGCTCCATTTAATGAATACAAGAGACAAGCCAAGAAGCGCCGAGTAGACACTGAATAGGACTAAACTATGTACATAATAGTTTTTTGCCTTTTGTTTCATAATAAATTTTATTTATATAACCCTTTTGCTGATTTTTAAAGTGTTACATAAACAGGACAGGTGAAATATTATCATGTAAAGCACCATAAACACATGAAAAGACCTAGGTTTACAATTTATGATTAAAACTCTACTATCTACACAATATACATAGACATAAAATGTAAAAACTTAAATATCTTAGAAACAGTAGCCAATCAGTTGTTTTAATTGTCATATTTGAATTCAGCACATCAAAATACATAATAAATATCACATTTTATCTCTGAAGCAAACGACTTCTCAAAAATTGTAGACCAGTGTAATTTGACTGTATGGTGGGAGACTTCTCCCTCAGTACACTGGTGGGTCTCACCCACTTGCTTTGGCTCTAAGTCAGGGGTGGGCAAACTACAGCCCTTCAGACATTTTAATCCAGCCCTGGAGTTCCTGCTGGGAAGCGGGGTGAGGGTCTTGCTCCACGTGGCTCCCAGAAGCAGCGGCACATCCTCCCTCAGGCTCCTATGCATACAGGCAGCCAGGGGGTTCTGCACCCTGCCCCTGGCCCAAGCGCCACCCCCGCAGCTCCTATTGGCCAGTAAATGGGATCAATGGGAGCTGCAGGGGCAGCACCTGCAGATGGGGCAGCGCGCAGAGCAGCCTCGCCACACCTCCGTGTAGGAGCCAGAAGGGAGACATGCCGCTGCTCCCAGGAGCTGCTTGAGGTAAGCACTGCCTGGAGCCTGCACCCCTCACTCCCTCATCCCCCCTGCACCCCTGCCCCAGATCAGAGCCCTCTCCCACACCCTGAACACCTCATTTCTGGTCCCACCTCAGTGCCCGCACCCCAAACCCCAATTTCATGAGCATTCATGGCCCACCATACAATTTCCGTAGCTAGATGTAGCCCTCAGGCCAAAAAGTTTGCCCACCCCGGGCTAGAATCTTTGAATAACCTTCTACCCTTAATCAGACATGGGCCCAAACCAAAATCCTGAATTCAAACATCTCCTGAGCACTGCGGAAGTTCAGATCCAGCTCTGAACTTGGAAACAGGCCTCTTTTTTCTAATCTGGGGCAAACCAAAACCTCCAATGCGAATCCTCTACACCCTACCCCTAAACATAGGGGAACCTCTTTCTTCTTTCTTTCTCAGGGTTTAATGTAGTGTCCGTCTCTGTACTATCTTAGCATTTGCCAGGTAAATTAGGTCCCTAGTGGATTTCATGGAGTCTTCTGCTCTTTTCCAGGCCCTGGTTATAGGACATTCTGCTTGGAGTAGACAGAGAATTTTTCTTTTAAATTGTTCCAGTTATTATGGGGAAGATTTTTCCAAGAAGAGGGCCAGGCCCTAGGGGCCATCAGACTTCAGAACACTCTAATCCCCTCGGGAAGCTCCTTCCGCAGCTGAACTCCCTCAACCAATAACACTTTATCTCCAGTTTTAGTAGCTTCATCGTGGCTTTATAAGCAGTGTTGTTCCAGGGAAGTGCAGTTGTGTTGGTGGGATATGGAAGGAGATACAGTATCTGCGGTAGCTGGATCCTGACCCGCTCATGGCTCTGACTGGCAGAACAAGGGCCTTGAGCTGGCAAAGAAAGGGGACTGGGCACCTGAGGAGGGATGGAAGTCCAGGCTGGCAGGGCCGGCCTTAGGGAAAATGGCACCATGGGCAAATTTATATTTTGGTGCCCCTGGCCCCTGTGGGTGCAGCACCCCCACCTATTGCTCCTGGCCCCCATGGTGCCCCTCCATTGGGCTCCCCAGGTTCCCCAGCATCCCTTCACCTCTAACTCCTGCACTATGCCCCTTTTCCCTTAACCTCAGCACCCCTCATCCTGCACCCCTCGGCCCTATACTGTGCCCCTTCAGCGCTAAGCCCTGCCCCATCTCCTGTGCTCCTAACCCCTACATCCCACTCCTGCACCCACAGGGGGAAACTGGCCTGGATGAATGTAGTTGGCATTGCTGCTTGCTTCCCCCCTGCCCCCAACACTGCTCCTCTGCGTCCCCCTCGGAGGCTGTAAGGGGTGGGGAGCGAGGAGCCGTGTCAAGGCTCCCTGCATCCAGGTCACTTTCCCCACCTGGGCTGTGTAAGGGGAGGACAAGAGAGCAGCAGCCCAGGTGGGGAAAGTGACCTGGATGCTTGGAGTGCTCAATGTTGCGCCTCACTCCCCCCTACAGGGGGACACACAGAGGAATGTTGGGAGTGTCACCGCTCGCCCCTCCCCCCATGTTCCTCCGCCAAGAGGAAGCAGGGAGACATCTGGGTGTTCTGCCATGTGACACTGTCCTGCGAGCCAGGAGCAGTTTCTGACTCTACATCTGCAGCACACACCTCTGGACTGCCACACAGCACCCCCTTGACCATGGCACCCCGGGGCAGTCACCCTGGTGGCCCACCCCTAAGGTCAGCCCTGAGCCCAGGGACGATATGCCTTTAGCATCCCATCCCACCGAGGAGGTGGGTGGCTGCATTCTGCATGAGCTGGAGCGTCTGTTTCAGCCCCATCGCTCTCTTTAATAGGATTTTATATTCTTCATGAGCTTAACATGGAAAATATGTACCCCCCCAAAAAAAATCATTCCAAATCGTGACAATGAAAAATCTTTAAAGCTCTCAAATCCCTCTAAATCCTTTGACAAGATTCAGGATTTCTCACTGTACGATGCTTTGGTTAATTTTGCCACTGACTTAAAGGTGCACAGAGGAGAAAAAAACAACACTGCCTGAAAAACATTTCTCTTTTAGTGCCAACTCTGCAGGACCTGAATAACAGGGAGACAAGTGGTTCACATCAAGGAATCAAGAACAACCACACAAACTTCCTGAGCACAAGAAATTAATATTAATTATAATGTTTTTGAATGAATGTTAGTTACCAAAGTGAAAATTGTTGTTTCCCAGAATTGTTCCCATTTGGCAGGACTCCTGATTGCTTAGCAGAAGAGCTTTTATCAGTGAGTTTTTCATAACCTCCACTCTTAAAATCTGGGGAATGTCTTGCATGGAAAACACAGAATGCACTAAAATTGAAAGCGTTCCCGACTTTCACATTCATTGGCATCAGCATCCTCTCCTCCCCTTCAACAATTCACCCACGGGGCAGGTAGGAGTATAGCAGGATTGCATACAGGACAGTTTTTGGCTAGCTCAGCTCATTCTGAATGCTGGATGAAATTGGATGGAGCTAAACAGATTAGTATTGGAGAAAAAGAAAAAAATCCTATTTATTTTCAGTTGCATAAGGTGATGAACTGCATATCCATAGGATACAGATTTTTTCCCAGCTGGACTGTGGTTTCAGATACCACTGTGTTTCTAGTGCTGAAAGCCATTTATTGTTATTATTTAATATTTATATTGCAGGAGCATTTAGAGGCAATTTGGGGGACATTTGCCCTGCTGCCGCCCAGGCTGCTCTTCTTCTATAGATAAATACAGCATGCTGCCCCCCCTAAATAGCAGGACTTGTGTTCACACCAGATGCCTGCATTATGTTGATCTCCATTCCTTAATTAGCAGGAGCAAATGAAACCAGAAATTAGTCTAATGGTAAAATTGCTTTCTATTATTCTTAGAACACATAAAAGATATGATCATAACTACAGAATTCTCTTGTAATTCTCTCCTACGCTAGGAATAAATGCGCATTTTGATAACTCAGTTCACCAGTTAAAGACTTCAGAATCAAATCCTGTAAAAGAGGGCGGGGGGGGGGGATTTTGAGCCCAACCTGCAACTTTTAGACACACAATTAACCTTATTCAAGCAGATAATCCCATTGAAATCATCGTATCAAATCTTGAGGTTCTTAATCAGTTTTACTAAATCCTTATTCAGACATAACTCCCAATGACTTGTATATTCACTGAGTCAGATTTGAATCTTTGTTAAACCAATGAAAATCCAGGCTAACCTTCAATGAAGTTGCTGTTGATCTAAACCAGCATAACTGAGATGAGAATTTGGCCCATTGACTACAGGGAAAACTTGCCTGAGAAAGAACTGATAAAAGCTTTTGGCCCAATGAAGGTTACACACAAGTAAAATTGGTAGGATCAGCTCTTTTGTTTTCCTGGAACTAGTTTAATAATTTGCAGTTGAAAAAGAATCAGAAAACAAACCTTTCCAGTTCAACTGGCCTTGAGCCAGTTATATTTTTTTTACCAAATAAAATTGTGTTTATCCAGTTGTCATGGGCAATGAACAGTTACATGAATGCTGATGCAAGATGTTTTCTTGAATCCAAAGAAAATTCAAACACTGCACATTTCTACAGACAAGAAGTGCAGAGACGGCCTTGCAAATTCTGGCTCGAACAGCACAAGGAAGGCCAAAAGTATTCAGTGAGCTCCCAGTGTTTTAGAAACCAAACCTCACTACCTCTGAGCTCACTGATTCTGATGGATCCTAGCATGCAAACAGAGCCACCAAGCATCCCACTATGCTTCAGAACGCCGATTGACAAGCACTGCCACACCAAGTAGCTACTGATCAAACTGAGGCTCACCTAGCCTCCATCTACAGCTTTCTGTTTCTACAAAGTATTAGGTTTCCACCTCTACTAAAATGTAGCCATCTCCAAAATGGAACACAGTAACTCTTTCAAAGCATACAGCAACATAACAGAGCAGTCCAGGACAGAAGGTGAAGGATACTGTACCCAACTGAAACTAGAGGGGAGTTTAAGCAGACAGAATGTAATTAACCCCTTGGGATTAGCCCAAAACACAGCGGTTTGATTCAATCTGCTACTAATCACAGTGGGCCAACCCCTCGATCCTATTGAAGTCAATGCAAATTTTACATTGACTTCAATAGAAGCAGAATGTTATTTATTTGTTGCAATTCATAATATCTAAAAAGGAGTCCATTTGCTCTTCTAGTATGACACTCTTTAAAACAACAATACCGAAAAACCAACAGCAACTCACCCAGACAAATTCCAACAGAATTTTATCCCAGTACAACCCAATAGACAAAACTTTACCTTCCAAACCTTCCTTCCCCATAAACAATCAACCTATATTAGACTCTAACCTCTTCAACCACCTGGCCAAAAAGATGAGCCTAGCAGCACATCCTGAAGGTCAATAATCCCTGATTATTTTGCACAAATTAGACTCAGTGAGGCTAATAAGAATATCATATACACATCTGCAAACTCCAGGCAGTGGACAAACAAAACAGAAATCACCAAAATTAGATCCTGGGCAGTAATGAGTGAATCTTAAGTTTGCAAGTTCAGTTCAGAGAACACCTAAAATTCTTGGAGCCAGCTCCTCAGCTGGCATAAATAGGCATAGCACCACAACCCTGGAGGCTTATCTAAAAGTCACTGGGACTGGTTTGTGTAGAATCCTACAAGATTATGGGATTACTATTGATAAAATAGCTTGATAGATATGGCAAATCAGTTTAGGCTCTTTGGATGAAAGACACTACATAAGTGATGGTCATTATCTGCTACCTGCTAAACACAGCAGGATATACAAGGACATGACAGGAGGCATGCCCGTCCCTGTGGTGTGAGTGGACAAAGCTGACATGCTATAAATACACAGATGTATTTTTATATTTGTTATTGCAAAGCCAGGATGTCTGTTGGGATGCAGCAATATTGCTGAGGTTTTTTTCTAGTTATAATTAGACTCTGTTACTGTCCTAATGTAATAGCTGGTGATACAGTCATGTGCATTTGGTTTAAAATTACATGTACTTGGGTCTAAAATCCTACCCCAAACCTGAATAATGAATCTGACTGTGGAGTGACAGTGGAGCCATACTCCATTTACTAAAAGCAGCAAGGAGTCCTGTGGCACCTTATAGACTAACAGACGTATTGGAGAATGAGCTTTCGTGGGTGAATACCCACTTTGTCGGATGCATGTCACTCCATTTACTGTTACTATACTCTAATGGCTGGAGCAGCCTTCATGGTTCACGTCCTCATCCCTTCCTTGGGAAGATGCTCCTTGTCAGGGATCCTCCAGTCCCACCTGTACCTTGGCATCATGAGCCTCTGCAGAGCTATTTTCTGTGGTATGTAAGGGAAGGCATTCTCCTTGCAAGGGTTCTTGGCTAGCTGACTCTCTATGCCTACACCATGGTTCTACTGTGTATGGGGTTTTCTGCACCTGAGGAGATTAGGGCAGGATTTACCAAGACCAAATGTGATGGGAATGCTTTCAAAATCTAAAAATAAATTACACCTGTCATTATAAATTATTAGAAGAATCTTTGAAGCTTAAATCTTGACTGAGCATGGAATTTTTTAAAGGTTTCTTTGCTGGCACTAACCGACTACATTCCGTGAGCAACAGCATGGGAACCATCCCAAGCCAACTGCTAAGAGCTTTTCTCAGGAGAACGGTGACATTGGGCTCTGGGTGTGAAGCTAACAGGACCATAATCATACAAGGGGACTTGCTGGAGCAGTTCCCCACCACAAATCCCCAAGAAAGTGGAATTAAATGATTGGAAGTGACAGCTAGAGAGAATCATGCCTGTCTCTGTTTAATCTTCCTGGGAGGATAATGTAACCAAGACAAGGGCAGGGAACAGCTTATACTGCTCACCACTTTGACACAGCTCTTTGGGCAGGGGATTTTTTTTGGGGGAGGGGAATCTTGCACAGTGCCAAGGACATTGCTGATGTTAAACAAATAATAATAAGCTCACTGCAGTTTAGTACCCTACCTCTCATGTTGTTGTTGTTTTAGCCACATCTTCAGCCAATATGCGCAATGATCAGGAAGGCAAACTCTTGCAAAGAAAGAAAGCTGGCTGGTGCGCATTCAACTCTATCAAGGACGTCCTCCAAGGAAAAATCAACAAGGCAACACGAACCAAGCTCTTGAACTCAACAGTACTACTGCAATGTTGTATGGCATCAAAACATGGGTGCTGATGAGGATAGAGAAGCAACAGCTGTCTGTCACAGAGAGGGTGATGGAAAGAAGAATTCTGGGGATTTCAATCCACGACCGAGTTCCCTGTGAAGTGATCAGACAGCAGAGTGGAGTGCAGGATGTCATTGTTGAAAGCAGGCACAATAAAATGCAATGGGCCGGACATATAGCTAGGCTCACTGACAATCAATGAACCGCAGCTGTCACCAAGTGGTACCCACGGGAACTGAAATGACCACTCGACCAACCTCCAAAGAGATGAGAAGATTTATTGTGAAAAAGCATGGCCGCACATGGAGAAGGAAGGCCAGGATAAAAGAAGAATGGAAAATGTGTTGTGATCGGCATGATCTATGTGAGGACGGAAGGATCGATAGATCAAAGTGATCAAGGTGACCTCTCACTTGCACACAGAAGCCCTGATTTTTGGTACCCAGGTTCCAACAATGCTTGTGCAATTTCTCTCTCACTCACTTACACACACCCTCTGGATGCACATGCTGGCACTTTTGTACCAGCATGTGCAGACAGAAGATTCTAACATCTGCACATCAGTGATATAATATTCTCATGGAAACCCCACTTGCCCATGGTGAGGTCCCACTGCAAATCAAATGTAGAAATGTAAAGTCCATTGCCTCTTCAGACACTGCGGACTTCACTCAGTTTACTGAGCTAATTTGTTAGAACTCATTAGGATTTTACTTATTCATTCACTGAAAATTTGGAGAGGGTCCAAAGAAGAGCCAAGAGAATGATTAAAGGATAAGAAAACCTGCCTTATAGTGCTAGACCTACAGAACTCAATCTATTTAGCTTAACAAAGAGAAAGTTAAGAAGCATCTTGATTACAGTCTATAAGTACCTGCACAGAATATAAATCTTTAATAACAGGCTCTTCAATAGAGCTGAGAAAGGTACAATATGGTCCAATAGCTGGAAGCTGAAGCAAGACCAATTCAGACTGGAAAGAAGACAATTTTTTTTAACAATTAGAATAATTAACCATTGGAAAAATTTACTAAGGGTCGTGATGGATTCTTCATCATTGTCAATTTTTAAATCAAGATTTGATGTTTTTCTAAAGATCTGCTCTAGAAATTATGTGGTGGAAGTTCTTTGGCAGGTATTATAAAGGAGGTCAGCCTTGATGGTCATAGTAGTCCCTTCTGACCTCGGAATCTATTAATCTATGAATTAGAATCTTGTTTTCAGTTTTGATCTGAATGGACCACTCCACTGAATCATGGACTGAAAAGGCTGGCTGGGTCATCTAGTTCATTTCCTAATCAATTCCAGATAATTTCCTACAGTATCTTCATGACTGTAAGACAATGGGCTAACTGACCAAGCTCTTTTGCCCAGTCTTTTATAGAGGAACTCAAGGAAAGTGATGAAAGCCCAATCCCTTAGCAAACTATAGTATTCCACAGTTAAACTGATTTTATTGCTAGGAAATAATGTTACCAATGGCTCGCCTAGGTTTTCTTTGCTCAGCATCGTCCCTGACTTCTAGTTTTGCTTCCCGCAACAATTCTTTCCCTTCTTTAATGATGATGCCAGTCAGATATTTGTAGACTGTTTTTAAATCACTTCATAATAATCTTTTAGGGTCTGGCGGTATACGTTTAGCTCCATTAATCTTACTTTCTTTAGCTGCTACTCTGCAAGGTTAAGCCTGGTCTACAGTACGTGTTTAAACCGATTTTAGCAGCGTTAAACCAATGTAACACTGTACCCGTCCCCACAACGAGGCCCTTTATATCGATATAAAGGGCTCTTTAAATCGGTTTCTGTACTCCTCCCCAATGAGAGGAGTAGCACTAAAAATGGTATTACCATATCGGATTAGGGTTAGTGCGGCTGCAAATTGATGGTATTGGCCTCTGGGCAGTATCCCATAGTGCCACACTGTGACCGTTCTGGACAGCAATCTGAACTCGGATGCAGTAGCCAGGTAAACAGGAAAAGCCCCGCAAACTTTTGAATTTCATTTTCTGTTTGCCCAGCTTGGAGCTCTGATCAGCACGGGTGGCGATGCAGTCCCAAATCCAAAAAGAGCTCCAGCATGGACCGTACGGGAGATACTGGATCTGATCGCTGTATGGAGAGACAAGTCTGTTCTATCAGAGCTCCGTTACAGAAGACGAAATGCCAAAGCGTTTGAAAAAAATCTGCAGGCTATACAGTGCTGTGTGACAAGCGTAACAGAAAGCCAAAGAATCAAATGGACGCTCATGGAGGGAGGGAGAGGGTACTGAGGACTCCAGCTATCCCACAGTCCACAGCAGTCTCCGAAAAATATTTACATTCTTGGCTGAGCTCCCAGTGCCTGTAGGTTCAAACACATTGTCCGGCGTGGTTCAGGGTATAGCTCGACAATTTACTCCCTCCGCCCCCACGTGAAAGAAAAGGGAAAGAAATCGTTTCTTGACTTCTTTGAATGTCACCCTAAGTCTAATGAATGCTGCTGGTAGACGCGATGCTGCGGCAGTGAAGAGCAGTATCTGCTTCTCTCCCCTCCCTGGTGGCAGATGGTGCAGTAGGACTGCTATCCATACTTGTTATGAGCCCGTGCGTGCTCCTGGCTGGCCTCAGGTGAGGCTGGCCGGGGGCGCCTGGGTAAAAATAGGAATGATTCCCAGTCATTCCCAGTAGATGGTACAGAATGGCTGGTAATTGTCCTCATCATAGCAACTGGAAGCTGAGCTCCTTCAGCCCCCTCCCTTTCATGTGTAAAGAAAAGATTCTGTACTGCCTGGACTATCATAGCAGCGGGATGCTGGGCTCCTCTCCCCTGCACCACTTAATGTTCTGCCTGGACTGTCATAGCAGCGGGAGGCTGCCTCTCCCTCATTTTATCTCACTAACAAGTCACTGTTTTTTATTCCTGCATTGTTTATAACTTCATGACACAAATGATGGGGACACTGCAACGATAGCCCAGGAAGGTTGGGGGAGGAGGGAAGCAACGGGTGGGGTTGTTGCAGGAGCACCCCCCGTGAATGGCATGTAGCTCATCATTTCTGCTGGATCTGACACGGAGCAGCTGTGCTCTCTGATACACTGGTTCTCTAGTACACTTGCCCCATATTCTAGGCAGGACTGACTCTATTTTTAGAAACCATAAAGGAGGGATTGACTCGGGGAGTCATTCCCAGTTTTACCTTTGCGCCCCCGGCCAACCTCAGCCAGGGGCACCCATGATAGCAGCAACAGTACAGAACGACAGATAACCGTCATCTTACTGCCAATTTACAATGGCAGCAGACAGTACAGAATGACTGATAACCGTCTCTGCTATCATGCAAAAGCAAACGAATGCTGCTGTGTAGCGCTGGAGTATCACCTCTGTCAGCAGCATCCAGTACACATATGGTGACAGTGAAAAAAATGCTGAACGGGCTCCATGGTTGCCGTGCTATGGCGTCTGCCAGAGTAATCCAGGGAAAAAGGGCGCAAAATGACTGCCTGCCGTTGTCTTCCCGGAGGAAGGAATGAGTGAAGACATTTACCCAGAACCACCCGCGACAATGATTTTTGCCCCATCAGGCACTGGGATCTCAACCCAGAATTCCAAGAGGCAGGGGAAACTGCGGGAACTATGGGATAGCTACAGAATAGCTACCCACAGTGCAACGCTCCGGAAATCGACGCTAGCCTCGGACCATGGACGCACTCCACCGAATTAATGTGCTTAGTGTGGCCGCGTGCACTCGACTTTATACAATCTGTTTTACAAAACCAGTTTATGTAAAATCGGAATAATCCCGTAGTGTAGAAGTACCCTTAGACTCTCCCATCAGATCACTCTCCATCCTGTCCCCACGGTATCTGAACATAAAATTACTATACAACCTAAAAGATGCTGAGTAGTCCCTAGGGGCACTTTGCTAAAGTCAATGGGCAGACACCAGGAATGAGTCTGGCCCATTGTGAGGAAGTGAATTGTAATCCACTCCCCTTTTCAATGTAGCGCAATGCAGGAAAACAAGCCTAAAGAATTGTTTTTGCTTTTTAGAGAACGAATATCACCAGCAATGGTCAGTTTGCCCAGCCATGCTGCCAGTATTTTCTCTTTGAAACAATTTCTGTGGAGATATCCCTCAGTAATCATGGCTTTTTCACTCTGATGCCCCAAAAGATTCCTCTGAATAAATTTTTGTAGAATGAAAAGGCTTTTTTCTACTCTCCCATCTCTACTCCCGTTATATACTCTCCATTTTTCTTTTTATATTGTGCTTTTGAAGGATGTTTTCTTTCAAAGGTTAAAAAAATTGACTGCACGAGAACGTCACCTTCTTCATAGGGAAATCTGCTACCTATTTCCCTCCATTGCTATCATAAGTTCAGCTCCACCCATTGAGAAACTGTCCCTGCTGTTGACAGAACCAAAGCCAAAATTACTGGGTGAGGTTCTTTGGCCTGTGTTATGTAGGAAGTCAGACTAGATGGTCATAATGGTACTTTCAGGCCTTCAAATTGAGGACTCTATGAAAGCCACTCTGACTCAGTGGAAGCTATTGTTACCTTCTGTCTGTCTCCCCTGGTGTTTGCCTAGCTATTCTTTGTTAACATAACCCTTTGCTGCAACCAAAAAGCAGTAAAAGCACATGCACAGAGGATAGCAGTAGCTCTTTTCTATATCTGGAGGAGCAGAGGCAGTTTTGCATGCTTGGGGTACAGACAGGTGTGCGTTCTCTTCCTGGGATCAATGTCACTAACAAATTCTATTTGCTTCTCTTATGAACACACAAATTAAGATAGACTCTTTGCTTTGTACTTCTATTTTTATTTTGACTCAGACCAAAGGCCACGTATGTGTGTGACCTGAACTCAGTCTCCCTTGATACACTGCTTTTTATGCCATTTCCATAATGAATTTAAGACATCAGCTGTTAATACTGCTGTGGCCTGTTTCCTTCCTGGTGTTAAAAAAAGAATTCAGAGAACCTGGATAATACTTGCAGCTCTATCCAATTTAAGAAGAGGATTTCAGGGTCCAATTACATCACTTATTGGCTGATTCTGAGCCGGGACTGTACACTGTGTCAGAACCTTTTTGGTCAGAAGGAATAAAATAATACATATCAGAATATACAAAAGCTCTTATTTACTTTACATGTAATTTTCTGCATTCTCTGTGCTACCATTACAAACACCTGCTTTTGTATAGGAATTTACCACCTAACAATGCAGCTTCTTCTATCTGATCCTAATGTAAAGGCATATTAACAATACTTTGTAGTTCTATAGCTCCTTTCCTCTGAGGATCTAAAAGCACTTCACAAGGTTTAATAATAAATCCATTTTAATGGATGGAAAACTAAGACTCAGGAAGGGAACTTTCCAAAGAAATCTGTGGTAGAGACAGAAATAGAACCTAGGAATCTCGACTGCCTGCCTCTTGATGTAAACACAAATCCATTCCCATCCCACAGCAGAGAATAGAGCACAGGAGTCCTGATTCTCAGTCTCCTCCTCTAACCAGTAAACAATTTCTGCCTAATGGCGTTATGCTTCTGATAGTGCAGTCTGTTACCAAGGGAGTTGCAGTTCAGCACTCTGGACCAGATTCACCTCTCAGTTATGACAATGCAAACCCTGAGCGAATCCATTGAAGTGAATGGCGCTATTCTAGATTTGCAGAGGTGCAACTGAAGGCAGAATTTGTTCCTCTGAATTTAGTGCAAGATCAATCAGGAGAAGAAGATGGTCTCAGAGAGGAAAAAAACACAAATCATATCTTGACAAAAATAGCTTCGATAATTAGCAGAAGGGACAAGGGAAATCACGAGGAAGGCACAAAAGGGAAATTCAAGCATTTCATGTTTTCATCAATGGATAAGGAATCATGGGGCCTGATTCTGATCATTATTATTTGTATCACAGTAGTTCCAACCAAGAGCAGTGCTTCAGGGTGCTATGCAAACACATGGCAAGAGACAGTTCCTGCCCCCAAAGATCTTATGCTCTAATACAGAAATGGCATGAGAAAGGGAATTTATTGTCCTAACTTTACAGAGGGGGAACTGAGGCGCAGAAGGACTAAATGATTTGCTCACACAGGACAGCTGTTGCAGAATGAGAAACTGAACCTCCACCTTCTAAATGCTAGACTATAGACTTACCCACAAGACCATTCTTCCTCTCACATGGGTGTCATTTGAGAGTAATCCCCTGATGTCAGTGGAATGACACAGGTAATACTCGTGTAAGTGAGAGAAGAATCAGGCCCACGTGCTTCAGAAAAGGAAAGTGGAAATGACCAGTTTGGTGATCTTCTGCATCTCCCTGGCCCATGCAGGATTGTGTCCTTTAGTATATTTGCTAGGGCTTTACTAGCAAACCATCTCTAGTTTGATAGGGATCTTTCACATGATGTGTGATGGTAAAATATCTTCTTCCTAATGGGAGGTAGAGGGAGAGTCTGGATAAGTGGATGCTATTTCAAGCAATTAGAAGAGGTAGTGGAATTATTCCGGTTATATCGACATCATCTCCACTCTGAGATTGCTCAGGGACATGCTATTGGTTTTTGTGGATCCCAAACATTTGTTATGCAGAGTTAGTTTAACTGCTTATGAATTTGTACCCAAATTCTCAGAGCAGCTGACCACATCTTTAAAAAATGTTCTGAGCCATCAGGATGAACACTTACAATTGGTCAACTGGATTAAGCCTTATAAGGAGGTGTCATCACTGAAGTATATTTGATGCAGATTTGCAGTGAAGCATTCTTTGACCCTCTTGAATATCTGAAAAAGCCTGTGTATTGGTCAGTGGCAAGGTTTGGCACCACCTGCTGTTCCTTAATGCAAAGAGGCATGCAAAGGCCTGAGCTGTATTTGTATGTTCACAATGCAGTGGCCATTCCTTGGTTTTGCGGGAATAAGGCTCATCAGGAAATGACTCCAGACATTTTCAGAGCTTGGACCACGCTGAAGTCCATTTTGGATGAATTGAGTGAACCGCGGCCACTGGGAGCTGCAGGCAGCCGTGCCTGAGGACGGTTAATGTAAACAAACCATCTCGCAGCCCGCCAGCTGATTACTGTCCCCTCTCAGTCTTGTCTTCTCCAGATTAAACAAACCCAATTTTTTCCATCTTCCCTCATAGGTCATGTTTTCTAGATCTTTAATTATTTTTGTTGCTCTTCTCTGGACTTTCTCCAATATGTCCACATCTTTCCTGAAATGTAGTGCCCAGAACTGGACACAATACTTCAGTTGAGGCCTAATCAGTATGGAGTAGAGCAGAATTACTTCTCATGTCTTGTTTACAACATTCCTGCTAATACATCCCAGAATGAGGTTTGCTTTTTTTGCAACAGTGTTACACTTGTGATACAGCAGGGCCAGGGAGTGGTGGGAGAGGGGAAATATATAAGCCCTCGGCAAATTAAGGTATGGTTCCCTGTAGAGTAGGGTGGGTTGCTACAGGTTAATTGGAGCACCTGTGTCAATTAAGGCCCTGTCAGGAACCTAATAAACCCCCCTGCTTCAGGCAGTCAGGGCATGTCAGGAAGGAGAGAGGACTAGAGTTTTGAGAGGTGTTGCTGGAACTTGAAAGACCAGAGAACCAAAGGGAGACCCTGCCACAGCAGGACAGGGAGACTCGCTCCCCGAGGGTCAAGGCCCGAGAGTAGCCCTACCCAAGGGGAAGAGGGTAAGAATCCCACAGGGTGGAGAGGGGCTGGGACTCAGGGTGTGGAGCAAACCCAGACCCCTCCCCTGCTTCCCTCCTCTACCACCTTCCTGGGCCACTAGCAGGGCCCTCGGTGTCCCAAGAGCAGGGGCAAGGGGTGGCATCTTAGCTCCCCCACCAGAAAAAGCGTGGGACCCACCATCTGCCATTTTGTCACACCCTGTTTACTCATATTTAGCTTGTGATCCACTACGACACCCAGATCTGTTTCTGCAGTGCTCCTTCCTGGGCAGTCATTTCCCATTTTGTATGTGTGCAACTGATTGTTCCTTCCTAAGTGGAGTACTTTGCATTTGTCCTTATTAAATGTCATGGGTTGATGTAGTATGGCAACTCCTATTTCCTAAGATCAAGAATAAAGATTGTTTGAGTTCCTTTATCATCATCATCTTTGTTTAGATGTTAAAAATACATCATGCTATGAGGGGAGAAGATAACTAGGAAAGACCAGAAACTCACAAATCCTCCTATCTCAGCCATGCCTAAGCATGAGGCCTGTAACCTAAGTTCCCTCTAAGCTGCACAGCTGCGCAGCTGCCTATTAAGCCCTGAACAGGGGCTTAAGGCTGCAACGGTGAGAGATGCCTCTGCCATAGCACGGACCTGCCACGGCAGGGAGAGGCACCATGTGCTGCTATGGGGAAAGAGAGCTGGGGTGGAGCCTGCACCCCAAACCCCTCATCCCCATCTCAGAGTTGCACCCTCATCTGAAGCCCTCACCCCCACGCACCCCAATCTTCTGCTCCAGCCCTGAGTCCTCCTCCCACACTCCAAATCCCTCGGCCCCCCCCGTGCCACATGAATTTTGTTATGTGCACCAATATGGAGCTGAAACGTCACACATCACCTCCATATTGGTGCACATAACAGAACTCATTCCTCACATGTGTGGGAGAAATTAGAGGGAATCCTGCGTAACTCATCATTTCAGTTTAAAATGTACCGCCAGACATCATCCCACTGTTTGTTGCCACCAATGGAAGTTGGAAATTGACATCAGAAATGCTGAAACATGAACTGAAGTTAAAGAAAGGTTTGCAAATGCAGAAGGTATTGCAAGATGCAACTGTGATCCTCCTGTGAAAAGCACTCACCCCAATAGTTCTCTTGATGTGAGCTGGCAGCCCATATATCCAGTACAGCTTCCATTGTTGACAATCTGAGACCCTGCCTGGTGCAATTTACAATTCTTTTGGCACTATATTTGCTTCCTTTTTTCTGTCTATAAAAGGAATCCCAGAGCAGAGATGTATTAGAGGTAAAACTCTGAGCACAGAAGGGTGGGAGTTAAAAATGACATGCCAGCTAGGACTTATATGCAAACAGGTTTGCATAAATGAAGTTCACTTCTGAAAGTAAAAAATGCATGGCATATTATGAGATGAGTTCCTGTTTACATCTCCAGGTAACAAAATAGACAGACAAAGCAAAAACAAGCACAGATTAACCAGGTCCTAACTACATCCATTCTAGCTAAAGCTGGCAAATCATAAAAAAAAGTATTTTTGATTACCATATTTTAGCATTATTGTAACTTACCTGAGCTAGTCAGTTCCATATTTAATCTTCCTCAGATGAAAAAGGGACACGTTGTTTGGACACAAATGGACACATACTGGGGTCGTGGCATTAGCCTTCTGCGTCTGAGGACCTTAGTTCAAATCCCACCATAGTTCACGTGGGAAGTGAGTTTCTTAGGATGACACAGCATGGCCTAGAAGACAGAGTACTGAAGTAGAACCCAGGAAACCTGCCCCGTATTCTTGGCTCTCCCACTGACCTGCTGAGTGACTTTGAGCCAGTCATTTTGCTTTCTGTGATTTGGTTTCCCCACCGGTAAAATGGGGGTAATGGTACTTAAGTCCTTTGCAGAGCACTTGGAGATCTTTGAATTGAAAGCACTGGATTAGAGCCAGATGTGGGTATTCTTAGGCCTGGTCTACACTGGGGATGGCGGGGGGGGGGGTGTTGATGTAAGATACGCAACTTCAGATATGGGAATACTGTAGTTGAAGTCGAAGTATCTTATTCCGACTTACCTCCCATCCTCACCGCGCGGGATTGATGTCCGCAGCTCCCCCCGTTGCCTCTGCTACTGCCGCTCGCTCCGGTGGAGTCGACGGGAGCGCATTCGGGGATCATCTATATGAGACACGATATATCGATCCCCGAAAAATCGATCACTATTGGCCGATATGGCGGGTAGTCTGGATGTACTCTTGGTATCAACCTAGTCCCCAGTGGACAGTCTTTCACACTACAAAATCACTCACTGGTTTGCCTCCTTGTGGCAGCTGCCAGTGCAGAAACTTGCTGACTTAGGCACCAAATACAAAAAGGCAACATAGTAGGCATCTCCAGGGCATCTCCTTATGAAATGTGGGCAACGTTTCTTACCCTCTGGGGGGCAAATGTGAATCGGTGGCTGGGATGCTACCTTTGAGGGACCACTGCACCAATGTACTTGACAGTAGGGCTGGCTGGGGGACAAGATCCCCTCTCACCTCAACCTCCAAAAAGGGGACGGATCCTAGTAGGTGAGTGAAGGCACTCGGAGAACCTCCTAGTGTGATGATTTGCTCCCCTTGCAGTGGGAGCCCACAAGAATTGGCAAAGGATCAATGGGCTCTGAGTGACTGTACTGGGTCGTTCCCTGATGGCAACCTTGGACGTAATTTGAGCACTAAAGTTGCACCTTGGTTTAAACCCATACCATGTGTCCTTGCCTTCTTCCGTGTGGTGAGCACACCCGTTTGGCGAGAACTTCAGCCTCTGTGCTGGAAAGGCTTAGGACTGGCACATCAGGGTGCGGTGCAGGTCAGGACTGAAGTGCATTGGTAGAGTTGTGTGAGTTCCAGGGTTAGACTAGCAGGTGGCTCTGTGAGACTAGGTTGAGTTGCATTGGCAGAGCTATGGAAGAAGGCATCACAGAACTGGACTATGCAGGAGTATTACAAGTCAGGGTTGAGGTACATTGGCCCTTGTGGGGATTATAGCCACCCCAAAATTTGCCTTAGCCCTCCCATAATTGTCCCATAGCAGCTGCCACAATCTGGCCACCCAGCTCCAATGCAGAGCAGAGAGAGCTGTGGCTGCTGGCTAGGTGCCCAGCTCTGAAGGCAGCGCTGCCACCAGCAGCAGCGCAGGAGTAAACCCAGGCAGTGGGGGAACAACCCCCGCCCGTGTCCCCACCCACTGGGGTGCACCACCCAGCGCAGGTGGAGGGTCCAAGGCTCTCCACAGCAGCCCAGACTGACCTGCTTCATCCTGAGCTCCTGGTCCCCACCCTCCTGCTGTTGCTGTTCCCTGATGGCTCTGCTGGCCCCAGAACCGGGTCCCTCCACCAGGGCATTTGTTACCAGCTGCAAACAGTCAAAAGGTGGTGGGAAGCTGAGGAGCAGCTGCAGCCCCAGGGCCTTGGGCACAGCAGCAGGAGATGGGGGAGCACTGTGGCTGCCTGCACCATAGCATCAGCTAGTTCAGCAGCCGCTCTGCACTGCCTGGCTCCAGCTTCCGGCCTCCAGCCTGGCAAAGGGGCAGGGCCTTGTGGTGAGGGGGGGCACAACCCCCTCAATTTTTTGTCTAACCTGCCTCAGCCTCCCGACCCCTGGGGAGAGGCCAGCGCTGCCCCTGATTTGTTCGGTGGATGAAATGAAGTTGGCACTGGGCCTGGCCACATTCAGCCTCACTCTAAATTTCAGGTACTTCCAGGGAGGAAGGGTAAAAGGGTCCTGTGGTAAAAGGACTAGCCTGGAACTGTGGATTCAGTTCCCAGCTTTGTCACAGATTTCCTGGGCAAATCACTGAATCTCTGTGTGCCTCAGTTCCCCACCCATTAAACAGGGATATTAACACTCCCCTATCTCACAGGAGTCTTGCCAGGATAGATCCATTAAGTTTGTAAGGTCGTCAGACACTACAGCAGTAGGGGCCATATATGGTAAGTATCTAAGTAGATCAGAAATGGGAAGTACCATGTCACGAGCACTCGGGTTTACAAGCTGCACACAAAGAATGAAGCAAAGAAACGAAGGGCAGAAAAAGCAGGAGCCTAAAAAGTGAATGATCAAAATAGCACAAGAATTACATTAAAACTCAAACCTAGTGATGAAATGACAGAACTACCACAGCATGCAGCAGCCTCTCCCCTGCATTATTCTGTCTTTTGTGCATGGTCTGACCTACTTGGTATGTTTTCCCCACACTAAGGCCCTACCACTAAGTATCTTAGAACCCTCAAATCGCATTCCAGATTTATAATGGCAAAGCAGCTGTCAGCTTTGAGTCCTGCCATTGTATCCCTCCCATCTGTTCATCTATATAACATTACTGCCAATGACAGCAGGAAGGCTGAAACTGTATCACGTGGGAAGATGGCAACTTGCTGCAGGACTCACAGCCAGATGAAATCATTTGCATTTCCAAGGGCCTTGGAATCTTCCCTGTTCTTGAAGAACAGTGGGCGAGATCCCAACCAGAAGAAGGGAGAAGGGACAAGGCAAAAAGGATCAAGTTCAGTGGTGTGACTGTGGCACCTGAGTTAAATAACACAGACATCCCCAGTTTTGTCGGGAAGTGGACATTTGACTCCAGTTGGGGCTCAGGATCACTCAAGACCTCCTTAGAGAGGCAAAAGCTGAAACTGTAGCTTTCCCAGAACACTCCCTCCGCCTCCAACCTTGATGTGCTATTAAGTATCAGCCATATCAGTCAACCTTGGCAGTTTTAAATCCATAAGGTGAAACCAACTCAGCTGAAACACAAACTTGGCTGAGCAGAAGCAGAGGCTTCTCCTGAATACGTTAATTTGTTAATGTTTGTATAGTGCTTTGAAGATGAAAAGGGCTACATTAGAGTTAAGTAGTAGCTCTGGGCACAACCTTGACGTCTTTACTCAATACTTACACTGGCAAAACTCCAAATGGAAGTTAATGGCTTGTTTGCCTAAGTAACGATTGAGTAAGTATGGGGTGGGGGGCTTCGGGGTTTGGCTCCAAATGAACACTATTACCTTGCACTTAAAGAGCATCAAAAGGTATATGTGTCCTTTCACCAAGGATCTGAAATCACTTTACAAAGACGGGGAAGCAGAGATGGAGAAACTACAGACCTTACAGGGGCACCGTTGCAGCTGTGCTGGTGTAAGGTCTCATGTGTAGTTGCTCTATGCCAGCAGGAGAGAGCTCTCCCAGGCGTAATTAAACTAACAAGCAGGAGTAGCTAAGTCGGCAGGAGAGCATCTCCTACTGAGGCCATGTCTACATCTAAAATTTTGCAGCGCTGGTTGTTACAGCTGTATTAGTACAGCTGTATAGGGCCAGCGCTGCAGAGTGGCCACACTTACAGCAACCAGCGCTGCAAGTGGTGTTAGATGTGGCCACACTGCAGCGCTGTTGGGCGGCTTCAAGGGGGGTTCCGGGACCGAGAGAGCAAACCGGGAAAGGAAACCAGCTTCGCCGCGGTTTGCTCTCTCGGTCCCGGAGCCAGCCAGCAAACCGCAGGGAAGGAGACCTGCTTGCTCGGGGTTCCGGGACCGAGAGAGCAAACCGGGAACGCCGCGGTTTGCTCTCTCGGTCCCGGAGCCAGCCAGCAAACCGCGGGGAAGGAGACCTGCTTGCTCGGGGTTCCGGGACCGAGAGAGCAAACCGGGAACGCCGCGGTTTGCTCTCTCGGTCCCGGAGCCAGCCAGCAAACCGCGGGGAAGGAGACCTGCTTGCTCGGGGTTCCGGGACCGAGAGAGCAAACCGGGAACGCCGCGGTTTGCTCTCTCGGTCCCGGAGCCAGCCAGCAAACCGCGGGGAAGGAGACCTGCTTGCTCGGGGTTCCGGGACCGAGAGAGCAAACCGCGGCGAAGCTGGTTTCCTTTCCCGGTTTGCTCTCTCGGTCCCGGAACCCCGAGCAAGCAGGTCTCCTTCCCCACGGTTTGCTGGCTGGCTCCGGGACCGAGAGAGCAAACCGCGGCGTTCCCGGTTTGCTCTCTCGGTCCCGGAACCCCGAGCAAGCAGGTCTCCTTCCCCGCGGTTTGCTGGCTGGCTCCGGGACCGAGAGAGCAAACCGCGGCGTTCCCGGTTTGCTCTCTCGGTCCCGGAACCCCGAGCAAGCAGGTCTCCTTCCCCGCGGTTTGCTGGCTGGCTCCGGGACCGAGAGAGCAAACCGCGGCGTTCCCGGTTTGCTCTCTCGGTCCCGGAACCCCGAGCAAGCAGGTCTCCTTCCCCGCGGTTTGCTGGCTGGCTCCGGGACCGAGAGAGCAAACCGCGGCGTTCCCGGTTTGCTCTCTCGGTCCCGGAACCCCGAGCAAGCAGGTCTCCTTCCCCGCGGTTTGCTGGCTGGCTCCGGGACCGAGAGAGCAAACCGCGGCGTTCCCGGTTTGCTCTCTCGGTCCCGGAACCCCGAGCAAGCAGGTCTCCTTCCCTGCGGTTTGCTGGCTGGCTCCGGGACCGAGAGAGCAAACCGGGAAAGGAAACCAGCTTGATTACCAGAGGCTTCCTCCTTCCACGGAGGTCAAGAAAAGCGCTGGTGAGTGTCTACATTGCATTACCAGCGCTGGATCACCAGCGCTGGATCCTCTACACCCGAGACAAAACGGGAGTACGGCCAGCGCTGCAAACAGGGAGTTGCAGCGCTGGTGATGCCCTGCAGATGTGGACACTCTCAAAGTTGCAGCGCTGTAACTCCCTCACCAGCGCTGCAACTTTCTGATGTAGACAAGCCCTGACACAGGGCTGTTCACACCAGTGCTTTTGTCAGTAAAACTTTTGTCTGGCAGGGTGGTGGTTTTTTTCACACTCCAAACCGACAAAAGTTTTACCGACATAAGTGCTAATGTAGATACAGCCTATCTTGCTCAGGTTCACACAGTCTGTAGCTCAGCTGCAAATAGAATCCAGGTCTCCTGACTCCTAGTCCCTTGAGCCAACCGCTTGATACCCAGGGCCCCCTTCTCATTTGAAAACTGCCAACAAGGATTAAAAATAAAGAAATTTGTAGTTAGCAAAATTGGCAGCACCACACACAAATCTGGGTCAGGACCAGATTGTGGGAAGAACCCCTGGGATTCCTACTTCTTGGGACGATGGACATCAGATAAGGAGGCAAATGCATTAGGTGTCTGAGTGGGTGTAACTGGTGTTCTGTCTCCTGCTAGTTCATTCATGATACAAGTGGTAGAGGCTGCAGATGGGGAAATGACAAGCAGTCGATAGTTGCTGAGGGAGTTAGAAGGAGCAAAGGAAATTCCCATTCTCTACCCTAATGAAACTGTAGAGGCATGACATTGCCCTGTCAAACCATTCAGCTTTAGTAAAGGTGCAGCCAGATCCAAGCTCACATAGTCCTCTTGTCAACAGACTGCGTCCCTAAGAAATAGATGCTTGGCATTCTCAGGGTCCATTCCCTTACAACCACCACCCATTACACCAACTGGCCTGCTCCTCTCTACCCTGCAGCTTCTGCCTCTGGGGGTAGATATGACCAAAGAACCTGAAAACTCTTCCAGGGTGGGGAGATGAGGGCTGGCAGCAAAAAACTCTTCAGGCTTCATGACTAATCCATCTGATATGCATCTGAAGCCCAGGTCCCAGTTCCATTACCCATGCCATAGACACACACACACACACGACTCTGAACTCAGCTTCCCATCCCATGCTCAATATTTTGATGCTCTATGACATGCATTTCCAGCAGTTCCTGGAGTTGCTATCTGCTTGTCTTGGACCATATGAAAACTCCTAATGCCAGTGTAACACATTCTCACAAATTCTTTTTCTGCCAGAACATGGACAACGGAAGGCAGAAATGCTCCAATCAGTCCATACTGTTATACTGAATGCCAGCCCAGAGAACCTAAACCTCTTAAAAGCACACAATACATGCATCAAAAGCAGCTGCTCTCTCAACTCCCAGGGTCCATCTGATGTGCGGGCAGCTGCATGGTCAGAAGGTGGGGCAGAGGGGACCATGACACATGATGCTATTTCTGGATCCTGCTTTATAATTTTGTATTTAACCTCTAGACCTTTGTTTTCTGTGGGCCAAATCCTTTCTTGGGGAAAGCTATTACTGAGGTCAATAAGCCAAATCACATGATTTTTGGGCAGTCAAATTCCCCTTGACTTTAGTGGCAGCTTTGTCTGAGGGTATGTCTACTCAGCAGAAAAACCCAGGGCTGCGTAGTAATCTACCTCCCCAAGAGACAGTAGCTAGGTCAATGGGATAATTCTCCCATCAACCTAGCGCTGTCTACACCAGGATTAGGTTAATTTAACTGCATCATTCAGAGGTGTGAATTTTTCACATCCCTGAGTAACACAGTTATACCGACCTAATTTCCTAGTGTAGACCAGCCCACAGACAAAAGAATGTGTATTTGATTCTCTGAGCAGCCTGACAGTCAAGCAAAGATAATGAAGGTTCAAATTTACAGGTAAGTAGTAAACAGGATCATCAAGACAGCAGGGGTGTGGATGGCAGGGAATAGAACAATTTGCATTTTAGCATACACAAGTGGTGGTGGGGGGGAAGTATGGAGCCTCTTTCACCACCAGACTCCATGCTTCCTCCCTGCTTGAATAAACTTTACTTTGAGGGGTAACCCTCAGAAGAATTCATGTCAAAGGTTTACTAGTCTATAAAGACAGGAGACCTGTATATCAAGTGATGAGCAATTGAATCAACTGATTGTATACAATATTACTGTATTATAAAAGTGTATAGAATGAGGTCTTTTCTGAAAGCTAATGATGGACTGGTGATTAAAATCATTGTGAAAGGTATATATATTGCGTAAGGATTTATGGAATCTCATTCATATTGGGCTGTACAGTCTACCCAGACAGAAGGGAAGGTCACAGCTATCTACCTATCTTCTGTGTAAATTAATCATGTTGAAATCAGAAACAACGGAAGCCTTATTTATATAGAAATCATACAGGAGGATGGGGAAGCCCACAGGAAGGGAAGAACAACATGAGTTGATCCTGCTTTTTGAAACAAGTTCACTGAACTTTGGAACATATAAGCAAGGACAGAAGCCATCTTTGACATCCATCAGACAGACAGACTCCATGGAACAGAGATCCTGAAAGCTGAGAAAGATGGCTCCTTCAACCAAAGTTGGGGGCAGTTTGAAGTCTCTGGAACAGAATACAGGAGAGAAACCTCCTTAGGCAAAGAAGACAAGGGAAGCCAGTATCTTGTACTTTTGTGGAAGGTCCTGGCTGAGGGAAAGATAGCCATGGCTGAGAAGAAGAATGACTGAGGAGAGAAGCCATCTTGAACAAAGCCTGTATCTTGCTAGATTAAGTTTTAGACTTTTAGATGCATATTTGGTTTTATGTTACTTGTAACTCTTTCTATATCTATTCCTTACACTTGAACTCACTTAATTTTGTTAATAAATTTCTTTCATTTTTACCTTAAACCAACTCAGTGCTGTGTTTAAAGGGAAGGGTGTATTTACCCCAGTGAAGTTATCAAGCTGTGATGTGTTTTGTCTCTTTAGAGCAGTGTTTCCCAAACTTGGGACTCCTGTTGTGCAGGGAAAGCCCCTGGCAGGCTGAACTGGGCTAGTTTGTTTACCTGCTGCGTCCACAGGTCTGGCTGATCGCAGCTCCCACTGGCCACGGTTCTCTGCTCCAGGCCAAGGGGAGCTGCTGGAAACAGCGTGGGCCAAGGGACATACTGGCCGTCACATACAGCAGCTCCCATTGGCCTGGAGCAGTGAACTGCGGCCACTGGGAGCCGCGATCAGCTGGACCTGCAGAAGTGGCAGGTAAACAAACTGGCCCAGCCTGACAGCGGCTTTCCCTACACAAGTGGCATCCCAAGTTTGGGAAACACTGCTTTAGAGGAACAAACAAACCATACTGTTTCTCTGAACTGTCCAGGAGAGAGCTGGAGATTGCAGAGCACGTGGTTTTGGGAAAATTTGGGACTGGGGTGCGTTGGGGTGACCCTGCTGGTTGTAACCCAGGGTGGTAGAAGTGGGGCTCCTGGGGTCACAGCGGCTGAATCAGGGATCCCTGCATAGTACACAGACCCCCGGGTTTGACCTGCATGCTGGTAGGCTGGTCGGGAGCTACCAAAGCAAAGCATTGCAAAACACTCCAGGTTGCAGGGCAGGCAGTGACAAAACACCCGACTGGTTTGGATAGCACCCCAGAATGTAACAGTGTCATCTGAAAATTTTATAAGCATTCTCTCCCTTCCATTATCCAAGTCATAAATGAAAATGTCAAATAGTCCCAGACTCAGGACTGACCCCTGTGGGACCTCACTAGATACCTCTTCTTAGTTCAACAGTGAACCATTGATAACTACTCTCTTTCAACCAGTTGTGTGTGCACCTTATAGTAATTCTATTTAGACCACATTTTCCTAGTTTGCTTATGACACTGTTATGTAGGACTCTGTTAAAAGCCTTAAAAATCAGGATATAGCACATCTGCAGCTTTTCCCTTATCCACTGGGCCAGTAACCGTGTCAGAGAAGGAAATTAGGTTGTTTTGGCATGATTTATTCTTGACAAATCCATGCTGCCTATTCCTTATAACCCTGTTATCCTCCAGATGCTTACAAATTGATTGGTTAATTTGTTCCAGCATCTTTCCAGGTATCGAAGGTAAGCTGACTGGTCTATAATTCCCCAAGTCCTCTTTGTTCCCAATTTTAAAGATAGATATTATGTTTGCCCTTCTTCAGTCCTCTGGGACCTCACTCAGCCTCCACAAGTTCCTGAAGATAATTGCTAATGGTTACAAGATTGCTTTAGCTAGTTCCTTAAGTACCCTAGGATGAATTTCACCCTGCTGACTTGAATACATCTAATTTATCTAAATAGTCTTTAATCTGTTCTGTCCCTATTTTGACTTGCTTCCTGACCCCTTGTTGTTAATATTGATTACCCATTAATTATCCATAACTCACTCAATCTGGGGAGCAGGAGGAGGAGAAAGGGAAGTTACTCTCCTTTTCTCACATGCCTAAAAAGTCTGTACCTAATGTGAATATTTTGCTGTAGTGTTTCAAGATCCTGTTCTGGGCTTGATTAAGTCACAGGATTCTTTGCTGGAACAGAAAATGCTCCTACCCTCCTTAGCCTTTGACACAAATGGTTTGTTTTGTTTCCAGTCTCCCAGCACATACAGTTGATAACACAGAAAACACTCAATATAGCTGGAGTTCATTGCAAGGGGAATGGAGGAGAGGATTCGTGCATAGCGAAACAAAAGCTCACTTGCAACTTTTCCTTCTGCACTGCTTGGTATGTGCTATTTCTCAGCCAGAGCAGGGGGGACATCATGCGATTAATCATCGAATACTGGTGTTCAGTGCACAGGGCAAACCCACCTCTGGAGGCCAGACCAGCAATAAGTGGGTTAATATCCAACTCCATTTCCTTTCATCCCTACCCATCTGCATTCTGCTAATCAAAGGGGATGACAGCCTTTCTCCCAGACCTATATAGGCACCCATCCACACAGGTACACTCCCACAGAAGCACACTTACACAACCAGTCATTGGTGTCCCGCCTGAAGGTACAGGATCCCACAGGAACACAGATCTCCCTGTGAGATTGTGAATTTAGATCAAAAGCTGTAAACGCAGAGTGCAGACTAATAATAATTGTCCTGCAGGAGCACTCTGGTATTAATGGTGACAAATGTCCAACACAAGGAACCTAATTTTGTCCTTGGGTACCTGGTTGTAATCCTTATTGAAACCAATGAAAGCTGTACCTTTGTATCTGAGGGTAGAACTGGGCTACTGAGTTAAACCCATGTTTCCAAGGGTCAGGACCGGCTCTAGCTTTTTTGCCTCCCCAAGCAAATTGCCGCCGAAGAGCCGGACGTGCCGCCCCTTTCTGTTGGCCACCCCAAGCTTGCTGCACTGATGCCTGGAGCTGGTCCTGCTAAAGGTATATATATGCCCAGTATTCTGACGTCTGTGCTAGAGAATTTAGACTCAAAAGTTGCATCACTTTCAGAGTGTCATTTTCCATGAGACTTTGCAGATTACACAATTCCTGCAGACTCTGCACATCTCCATGAAAATGCCAGCCTCCTGTGACTCCCTCATGGATCTCAGTGAGGGCTAGATCCTACATTCCTTGTGAACCATGACACTCCCATTCACTTCAAAGAGGATTTGTGGCGTGCATAATTGGATCCATAATCTGCATCCTCTACATGCACATATATTCATATAACACTCATATGTGTGCACACACACCGACATACAATTCACTAGCCCCTTCACTGAACAATGCAAAATTCCCAGGGCTCACAGTTCATTCAGCCTGTTTGGTGAAGCTTACAGTAGCTGTCTTTTCTCTATATGCATTGAGGGCCTGATCCTACAGGCTTAATTCACCCAAGTGGCCTCACTGACTTTACTGGGGCCGCTTTTCTATGAGTCAGGGCTGCAGGCTGGGCTCCCACTGGGAAAGTACTGTAGGTCTCTTGCAGCCACAGGAGAGGATGGAACACAGTACTCATTCCAAATGCTAATTGCACCCTAGTGATTCCTGAGTGCAGTTCTTCTGTGCTTGCAAGTTCCCATTTCTTTTTCTTTTTTTTCCAAACAGACAATTTAATTTGCCTGAGGGAACCTTTTGACAGTGTATCCATCTGTAACAAGCTCCTGCTGGGAGCAGCTGGATTGGTACACAAGGATTGGAAAGGCAGACCTTTCCCTTCAGAGAAAGCCAGGAAACAGGTGGTTACTAGCTCAGGACAGGGAGTTCAGGCTGAACCCGGCATGGATCTACGGGGCAGTGGCAGCATCTCTCCACCCTTCCGTCACGTTTGGCCGTCAAACCTTCAAACATTCTGGACTGTTGCTCACTGCCTGAGATGTCATCACGAATGAGTATAATTCTCAGAGCTTGTGCGATTAAATTGCTGACCGGAATTTGCTAAGCCTATGACACACCTTCTGTGCATGTAAGGCAGGCCGGACAATCCATCCAAGAAAGAAATCTAATGGAGCTGCTTTACACAGCGAACCAGCCTTGGCGCTATAAGAGTAAATATTGCCTGCTCTGTGCTGATGGGCTAGAGTGCGGGGGAGGGGGATGGATGACAGGACACACAGGCACCCTTCCCCATCAGTGTACACATAAGGCAGCTAGAATTTGGCCTCCAGAGCTCCAGTGCATGAGGAGAGTGGAAGGACAGCTAGAGCCGACCAAACCAGAGTGAGAGTGTCTGTATGTGGCTGGGCATAGCTAGACCCCAGCGCCCTGACCAGCACCTTAAGTGCGGCAAGAATTACCTCACTTTCCCCAGCACTTAGAAGGGTTTACATAGGTACTGCTGCTCTGACAGCAAACTCCAACTCCCGACCAGCCCAGCTCTGCCTCTTACACGGCATAATTTAGCCCAGTGGTTCTCAAACCATCAGTCATCCTCAGAACCTGGCCAGGGATGGAGGGGAGGGGGAGCGGAATCAGGATAAACCCAACCAGTGGGGAGCTGGTGTGTTTGAGTGCAGATATGTATGGGAAGGTTTCTCTCTTACTAGATTGTTCACATTATGAAAGAGCTGGGGAATGTACTTTGAACCTACACACTCAGCTGAATGCAACCCCCTGTATCATCAATTTAAGCTCCAGTGTTTGAGCCATTTCTGAACTAGCTTACCGACCCTTCCCTACCCCCATGACAATTTCACCTGTGTCTTAGGGTTTCCAGAAGCTGTGATGTGCCAGCATCTAGGTTTCTTATGTAGGTCTGCCACCTGGCTGTCAGAGGGATTAATCAGACTCAATTTGACCCCTCTGGAGAAAGAGGCTCCATCTGCCCTTGCTGTGACCTTTTAATGACTTGGGCACCAGGCCCAAGTATTTTTGTTCTAGCTTCAAGTGGGTTTATTCATGGCTGATTAAATAATCAGGCAAAGTGTTGCTGGTTTAAATAAACATTTTTAGGCCTCCCCTGAATGTGTTCACTGAGTGGCTACTAATGATCAGAATACTTTATGCTAATATTGCACCTTTCATCCAATGCCACCAAAATGCTTCACAATTGTGGAACTCATTATCTTCATTTTTAGAGAGGGGGAAATGAAGGCACGTAGAGGTGAAATGATTCAAGCTAAAGGCTCATGAGTCACTGGCAGTGCAGAGAACAGAACCCAGCACTCCAGACGGCCAGTCCTTGGCTCTAATAACAGGACAACATCACATGAAGAAGCAACAACAGAGCCTCTCAGTCCCCGACTCTGAACTTGGAGCTCCCTGTGTCCCAGGCAATTCCCTTCACTGTCCCTCATCCCTTTTGTTGTCCCACAAAGTGGGACTTTGTCTGTGTTTAGAAGACTGGTGAATAAGGTGACTGGACATTCTGATATTATTGGGACCATCTCAATATTAGAGGCTTTGTCTTTTATAGGCAACTATCTCACTCCCCACCCCACCAATCCACCCCCGGAAAAAAAAAAGTGTCCCAGTTTTTCACACTGCTATTTGGTCACCTTACTGGAGGAGGTGATGTCACATGGGACATAAATGGGGTAGAGAGACAGCTGCATGACCCTAGATTCTTCCTAGACCCCAGAGAGAACCTATTCCTGTGAGTTAAGCTGTACTGGGTTCCTTGAAAGCTACCTACCACCCTCCCTGCTCCCATGAGCACTGCAGTGGGCAGCAGGAGCTTTTTGAAGATACAAAGCTGCATGATTAGGGCATAGCATGGGCAATCAAGCCTCTCTGCTCCCACTGTACTCACATCTGCCAGGAGAGATCACTCAATCTGGCCCCATGCAGCAGCCATTGGATGAACTCCCCCAAGCCAAGCAGCACATAGCTTTATGGTGAGTAAAGGAACAGGGAGAGGGACATCAAACAACAAGGATAAAGTCAAAGAAGAATAAAAAAGTAGATAAAATACATAGGAAAAGAAAAAATGGGGCAAGAAGGGAATCAAAGAGCAGACACACAAGGATTGGAGAGAGACTCAGAACAGAAATGGTAACAACTGCCAAGCATGGAATAAAGCGACTCTGGGGGCTGGCCTTTGCCAATCCCTCACAAAGGAGATCTGATAAAAACAACACAGGGAACCATTGCCTTGGATGTAACCTTGTTTATTTTTTAAAAGAACCATCAATGCTGAAATGATCACTAGATGATCCCCTAAAAATGTCATTTTCCATGAGACCCTGCATAGACAAAGTTGGAGAATTTGTAACTTGCCAGCGTGGGGGGTCTGGGACCAGTCAGGAGACCCTCGGGACAGCAAAGATCAGACACCTCACGAGCTGGAGCAGGAAAGGTGGCACACTGGGAATGTGACCCTTGTCAGGTTTGTAAAATGGTTTTGTAAACTGTAGATGGGATGTTGGTGCTAATCAGCTGTCATGAAGGGAGTTAGAGAAGACGTGCATGGCTGTAAGAAGGTGGCATTGATTTTACTTTGTGGAAGCTCAGCATGATGTTCAAATATTGTATGCTTTTGGGCCTAGCTTGTTACATTATCTTGCCGAAAAAAAAAAACCTGAAGACTTTCTCCTGCAAAAAAACCCAGCTGAGATTGTGGTTTTGCATGTTCTCCGTTAACATAGCCTCATGAGAGGTAGCAGTGTCTGACAGATGCTGAATTTTGTTTCTTCTGCACTGAAAATTGCCTGTGGTTTGTTTTTTTGTCCATAGCTGTGGACACATTTTCACTCATTGGTTAGCCGAAAGCTCTGACATAATGCTAGCTTTGAAAAAAGATACATTAAAAAAAAAAAAAAAGATTGGTCCTAACATCTATGCGAGGGCCAATGTGGGGGTATTCAGTAAATACCAGAAGCCTAATCTGAAGAGACAATTCTGATTAGTCTCAGATCATCCAGCCAAATTCTTTGCTGCATAGTTGGAAAATTAGAAGGAATCCAAGTTTGAAAAGCACGAAGGACTGCAGGTTTTGTGTGTGTGCTGTAAACCAGTGTTTCTCAATGACCAGTTTATGGACCAGAACCAATTCCTGAGATTTTCCTGACATGGTTTAGGGCAGCAACAAGCTGGTATCAAAATGGTTGAGAAACACTGCTGGAGACTGTATAGTGGTGCATTAGCACCAAAACATAAACCACTCAGCATCCTGAAAACCTATCATATTTGAGCATTTTGAGGAAGGGGAAGAGGGAAAGTTGGCATCAGTTCCCTTTTTATGGAACCCAAAGATATTGTATTTTAAATAGGAATGGATATAGAATAATTTGGGTTGAAAAGAATGTCTGGTTTTTGTTCTGTGTTTATATAGCATCTTGTCTTGCTAAGGAGTTCTAGATGCCACAGTAATACAAATAAATAATAAAAACAAAGTGGATCATCTAGTATATACCACTGCTTCAAGCACTGCAGGAGTGATTTCTTTATCCCACAATCCTCTCTACTATATAGGTGTCTAGTCTATCTTTGATCTCCAGTTATGCTGATTCCACAATCTCCCTTGGCAGCTTGCTCCATAGTCTAATTGTTCTAACAAAAAGGTTTAACATTTAACCCATATTCCCTTGCTACAACTTAAGCTGATTTCATCTTGTTCTCTCCTCATTGGCTAACGAGTATAATTGATCACACACTTCTCTTCCTCTTTTCAGGAATAATAGAAGGTTGTATATACTGTTTTCCAACTTGCAAAATAATGGACTAACTAGGTATTAAATCAAGATTTAATTCAAAGATTATTAATGTAATCAAATCGTTTAATTGAATTTAAGTAAAATATTAATATTAATGCTCTATGAAGGTTGGGAACTCAAACACCAATGAATCAGGAAATTCTAAAGGGAAGGTGCCAAATTCTGCTCTCAGTCACTGTACTGTAAATCTGGAGTAACTCCATTGGCTTCAACGAATGAGAGGATTTATAGTGAAGGCATGGCAGCTGGTAGATCTGGATTATATCCCTGGCTGTGGTACAGAGTAACAAAGTCTTATGTCAGGAAGTTATTCATTCAACAAGCCTTTGCTTAGTCATCATTAGCTGTGACATGTTTGTTAGTTTAATTCTCTAAGTCAATGCAGGGCACTCTGAAACCAATTTAAACAAGTCCACTAAGGGTGTTGCATCAATATAAATTAACTTAGAAAAATGAGTTCATTAAATCAGTGCAATTTCTGTGTGTAGATTGGGTCTTGGTGAAAATGAGAATGAGGCTCAATGGCTCCGATCTCATGGAAAGGACTCTTTGCAGTTCCTCACATACAGTTTCTTCCAATGTCTTCCTTTGGGACAGCAGGTTTGCTCCCTCTCCCCCAAGGTAAGAAGCAAGGGCATCAGTCTCCAGAACATGCTCAGTCTCCAAGATCTTGTGGAATCCGGCCAAGGCCAAGACCAAGGCTATCCATAAGGAGGGCCTGTGTTCTATGGTGCCTCTTAGGCCCACTGGTTGTCCTTAGGTTCCTTGCCAGAATGGTTCTTGTGGAACCTTGTTGATATGATTCCCCCCAGCTGTTTGTTGCCCCATACAAGAGTGGGGGAGGGTTCTGCCGCATAGAGGGGACGTTTGTTAGATATTAGGCCTCAGGATGTTCATTCCCTCAAAAGGATTGTGTGTGATGATATGTAGATGACTTTTTTAAACAATAAAAAATCCCACTGAATTAGGACTTTAATAAATTTGGGCATGTGGACAGCTAACAAGTCTGCATCAATACAACTTCAGACACAACTGAGATCAGAATCTGGACTCCCATCACCAGTGTACATCAGCTTCCAATGCCAATCTATTTCCACATTGATCCTGTGAAGCCAGAAAGAGAATACTTCCAGGTCTTAAATCAATCAGATGAAATGTAAAGTAGAGAAATCGGAATTTGTTTTTATCCCTAGAAAAAATGCAATCAGTTGACATGACTACAGGCCTCTTGATATCATTTCCTGTTGCTGCTATTCTTTATAGCAAGAGACAAACTAGTTGACACTGCCATCCCCAGATTTAATATCAATAGCTACTATAAAGCAGAGATAGACCCAAGTATGACCTGGGATCTGAACATGCCTGAAATCTGGACCTGGCTCTGAACATTCCAGCCATAGTAGGTGGAGTGGCATGCTGCAATGTGGAACAGTATAAGACAAAGTCCCAAAATGAGGGACAAAAAAAGAATTATTCATACAGGAATCATAAAACGCTGAGGGACTTCTTCCTCTTCAGTAAAGAGTTCCTTCTACAACATCAGCACAGTGAGTCTTGTTTTTTACATAAATACACAGCAATAAATATGAGAGCACATCAGATTTGCCTGGAAGGTAGTAACTTTGTGTCTAAAATGAGCGTCATCCCCTGAAATGTAGGACAGCTGAGAAGCAGGTTTTGCAGCTCAGGCCCTCTTCTGCAATGGAGGGAGACAGTGTTGATTAGGGCAGATGAATGGATCTCTGTGAACAGATTTCTTAGCAAGCTTCAGTCTTGCAGGAGCTAAGAGTGATGTGCTGTCAGTTTGGGGGGAGGGATGATACTTTAATTGAACTATGGTTGTAAATAAGCCAATAATGCTTGAAATCAGTGGTTTTCAACCATTTTTCATTTGCAGACCCCTAAAAAGTTTCAAATGGAGATGCAGAACCCTTTGGAAATATTAGACAGTCTGGGGAATCCCATGGGTCCACAGACCACAAGTTGAAGAGCCACTGCTTTAAACTATAGTGCCATTGCTAATTGCCATCTTTGTACTAATGAAACAAGTACTAGATGCATCTACAGACTTCAATAGCCTCTTACAGGTCGCATAACAGAAGATATTGCTTATGAATTATTAAAATAAATAGTTCTAGAGTTTATTTCAAGATCATATAATTGAATAACTGAATTGTGGGTCATGAAATCCAGATCTGAATCCAAATCTCAGCTACTCTAGTTTGTTTGGGCCCATTTCAGAGTTAATAGTTAGCCAGGATGATTAGCTCTGAGGCCAAACTTTCCCAGACATTGGACATGTTTGAATCCAGTGTTATGGTTTGGAGCAATATCCTTGATTCATGAAGTCTGGATATGAATCTCCACAGAGTTTGGAGCACGGGGCTGGACCCAAAGTTCCATTTTGGGTCATCTCTAATCATATCCAGGGAAAATTCCCCTAATTGTGCACTTAATCCTTAACCCAGCTCTGGTTGCTTTGTGCTGTAAAGAGTAGAGCACTCAAATAACTGCTCTAAAGCAACAGCTGAGAACTTCCTGGAGAAAGCCATGCATTCCCCACCTCTTCCACACAAGCAGAGGGTTGGGAAGGTAGGAGTGGCAGGCAGGACAGAATGCATTGCACACTGCCTGTTCCTCAGCCAGCAGAGTAGTCTCTAGGAGATCACTGCAATCACCCACTAGAATTAAAGCAGCCCTTAGGGGAACTGGAAAGGTGTCTTAGGCCTGGTCTATACTACGCGTTTAAACCGAATATAGCAGCGTTAAACCGATTTAACCCTGCACCCCTCCCCACAACGAGGCCCTTTATATCGATATAAAGGGCTCTTTAAACCGGTTTCTGTACTCCTCCCCAATGAGAGGAGTAGCGCTGGAATCTATATTGCCATGTCGGATTAGGGTTAGTGTGGCCGCAAATCAATGGTATTGGCCTCCGGGCAGTATCCCACAGTGCACCATTGTGACCGCTCTGGAAAGCATCTGAACTCGGATGCACTGGCCAGGTAGACAGGAAAAGTCCCGCGAACTTTTGAAGTTCATTTCCTGTTTGCCCAGCACGGAGCGCTGATCAGCACAGGTGGCGATGCAGTCCCAAATCCAAAAAGAGCTCCAGCATGGACCGTACGGGAGATACTGGATCTCATCGCTGTATGGGGAGACAAACCTGTTCTATCAGAGCTCCGTTACAGAAGACTAAATGACAAAGCATTTGAAAAAATCTCCAGGCTATGATAGACAGAGGCCACAGCACAGTGCTGTGTGACAAGTGTAACGGAAAGCCAAAGAATCAAATGAATGCTTATGGAGGGAGGGAGGGGGTACTGAGGACTCCAGCTATCCCACAGTCCCCACAGTCTCCAAAAAGTATTTGCATTCTTGGCTGAGCTCCCAATGCCTGAAGGGTCAAAAACATTTTCCCCAGTGTTTCAGGGTATATGTCGTCAATTTACACCCTTCCCCCCCCCCGAAAGAAAAGGGAAAAAAAAATTCTCGCCTTTTTTCAATGTCACCCTATGTCTACTGCATGCTGCTAGTAGACGGGGTGCTGCAGCGCTCAAAACCAACATCCTCTTCCTGATGGATAGCAGTCATATTGTACCGTCTGCCATTGTCATCATCATCCCGTGAGTGCTCCTGGCTGACCTCGGTGAGGTCAGCCGGGGGCGCCTGAGTAAAAATGGGAATGACTCCTGGTCATTCCCGGAAGATGGTACAGAACGGCTGGTAACCGTCCTCATCATAGCAACTGGAGGTTGAGTTCTATCAGCCCCCACTTTCATGTCTATAGAAAAGATTCTGTACTTCCTGGACTATCATAGCAGCTGAAGGCTGCCTCCCCCTCATTTTATCTCACTAACAAAGTCAGTGTTTCTTATTCCTGCATTCTTTATTACTTCATCACACAAATGGGGGGACACTGCCACGGTAGCCCAGGAGGGTTGGGGGAGGAGGGAAGCAACGGGTGGAGTTGTTGCAGGGGTACCCCCTAGAATGGCTTGCAGCTCATCATTTCTGCGGGATCTCTGGGGCTCTGACATGGAGCGGCTGTGCTCTCTGGTTCTCTAGTACACTTGCCCCATATTGTAGGCAGGACTGACTCTTTTTAGACAAAACATAAAGAAGGGAATGACCTGGGGAGTCATTCCCATTTTTGTCCATGTGCCCCCAGCCGACCTCAGCGAGGCCAGCCAGGAGTACCCATGACAGCAGCAGACGGTACAGAACGACTGACAACCATCTCCTCGCCAATTTACAATGGCATGGCAAACCGTGCAATAGGGATAATAACCGTCTGCTACCTTGCAAAGGCAAATGAATGCTGCTGTGTAGCACTGCAGTACCGCGTCTGTCAGCTGGATCCAGTACACATACAGTGACAAAAGGCAAAACGGACTCCATGGTTTCCATGCTATGGCATCTGCCAGGGCAATCCAGGGAAAAAGGGCACAAAATGATTGTCTGCTGTTGCTTTCATGGAGGAAGGTTTGAGTGACGACATTTACCCAGAATCACCCGCGACACTGTTTTTGCATTGGGGTCTCAACCCAGAATTCCAGTGGGCGGGGGAGACTGCGGGAACTATGGGATAGTTACGGGATAGTTACCCACAGTGCAACGCTCCAGAAAATCGACGCTAGCCTCAGTACATGGACACACACCGCCGAATTAATGTGCTTAGTGTGGCCGCGTGCACTTGACTTTATACAATCTGTTTTACAAAACCGGTTTACGTAAAATCGGAATAATCCTGTAGTGTAGACATACCCTTACAGGCAACCTCCTCACTCGCTCTCTTGAGCTGTGTGGAGTGAAAACTCAGTGCCGCTGCAGATCTGCTGTGTGTCTATTGTTTGAGCCTTCTCTGCATCAAATAATTTTCTCATCGCTATCTAATGACCTTATTCAGTCTCCATTCATTGGTATATTAACAGTTTTCCCATGGAATCTCACCCTCAAGTTGCATTGTCGCAGGTCTCTGAGGACTTGCATTGAAATAGTTTTTCCATGTAAACTGACATTGCAATCCCATTGTCACTTGGCCCGGAAGGTTTGCAGTGAAATAATTTCTCTATTATATCTGACATATTAATGCCATTGTTCCTCATAGATTGCACGGGAACAATTTCCCATGTGCAATCTTACTTTTTAATGCCATTGTCTTTATAGACTAGCATTGAAATGGTTTCCCATATAATTTCACACTCAAATATAGCATCATTGCAGGTCCCCATTGCATTAAAATAGCTTTCCCATTATAATGACATTACATAGGGGACGTTATTGTTGTTGCTGCTGTGTAAATGTCAAAGGCAATTTACTCTTTTCAGTGCATAGAAAGTAAAAGATTATAATTTATGACAAGCAGAAAAGTTGAGTTTACCCAGAAGTGGCCAGTAGCAGGTCTGGCTCCTAGGCAGCGGGGCCACAGGGCTCTGTGCAATGCCCCTGCCCTGAGCACTGGCTCTGCACTCCCATTGGCTGATTCCCGGCCAATGGGAGCTGGAGTGGTGGTGCCTGTGGGTGAGAGCCACATGGAGCCACTTGTATACCTCTGCCTATGAGCTGGACATGCTGCGGCCACTTCCAGGGTGCAGTGCGGTCCGTGGTGCCAGGATAGGCAGGAAGCCTGACTGGGAGCAGCCCAAGATAAGCCTGTACCCCAACCCCATGCTCCAATCCCCCACCCCAGCCCTGAGCCCCCCCAACCCTCTTCCTGCACCCCAAAGCCCTCACCCTCTCCTGCACCCCAACCCCCTGCCCATCCCTGAGGCCCCCCAAACCCAGAGTCGCCTTCTGCACCCCAAACCTCTCATTCCTGGTCCCACTCCAGAGCCTACACCCCCAACCCCTGCCCCAGCCCAGAGCCCCTTCCCATACCCTGAACCCTCATTCCCGGCCCCATCCCGCAGCCCTCACCCCCGCACTCCAACCCTCTGCCCCAGCTCTTAGCCCCTCCAACATCCCAAAACCCCCATCCCCAGCTCCACTGGGTTGTGGGCATCAATTTTCCTCAACTCGGTCACCAGAAAAAAAAAGTTTGAAAAACACTGGACTAGATGATCTCACAAGGTCCTGTCCAGTCCTACGATTCTATAAAGGTTTCAACATTCATTTTGGGTCCAGTGTGGAATAAAACCAAGACTTTTTGAAAATTTTCCATGAAAAAAAGAGAAAGCAAGAGAATACCCAATAGCCTGGGAATTAGGGCACTCACTTGGCACGGGGAGGAACCACATTCAAATCCCTGCTCCAAATCAGGCAAAGCACTTCTTTAATAAAACTTTGGGTAGGCAGGTCTCAGGTCCAGGAGAGAATATCTGGTCACCAGGAGAGAGAGAAACCCACCCCAAAATAGTCAATAGGCCAGTGATTGGGGCACTCATCTGGGAGGCTCATGTTCACCTCTAAGTCCCTGATCTGACTCAAGCCCAGTAGTGTGACTTGAATTTGGGTCTCCCACAACCCTGCCTAATCCCTAGCCACCAGACTATCCTGGAGTAGGGCCATCTCTTTACCAGAAAGTCCATCCTGCGCCTGAAAAAGCTCTCTCAACAAACTGGCATTTTCCATTGAAAAAATGTTTCATCAAAAAGTCTGCAGCCAGCTCTAGTAATGATAAGATCATGTAGTTACACAAGTTAGCTATTGTACAGTTTAATGATTCCAAATAACGTTAGCTATCCATAACTGCTGCTCTACCTAGCCATCTTTCATTGGCTGATTTCTCAAATCAAGGCAAATGAGGTAGTATATTTGCAGGCAGAGGCATTCCTAGGAATGATTAAAAGACTCTAAAATTCTCCAAATCCAGTAACAGAGAGTTTTAAGCCATCACTGCACATGCAACCCCAGCCTGTGCTGTGTGTATCAGATCCTCCCCAGGATCTGGCCCATTATTTTTCCATGCACTCAATCTGTTCTTTAGCACAAAGTGTACCTTAGGTAGTTCTTATGTTCCATGGAATTACAACTGTGTTCTTAAATCTAAATGTACACATTAATAGCCAGTCGCTTCATTAAGATCAGAGCCGTGATAACGACCTCTCAAGGAATTCATACTGATCACATACTTAACAGGGAGAAAATTTTAAAGATTAAATTATGCACATATTAGCTAATGATCTCTTAAGTTATTCTATGAAGATCCCTTGGTAATTAGAATTAATGGGAAAAGCAGAGCATGAGAAAAGAAATCTCTCAATGTCACTTCATGCCGAGCATCCAGAAACCCCAGATTTAAGCTACATATTAACTTGGGGGATGCTTAAATGGGCACTATGAACAAAAAACTCATAACACTATAGATCATTCAAACTGAATTTTCAAAATCTAAAGTATTAATATGCTGGTGATTACCTTATTTCATTTCATTCGGCTGAGACTAGCAACCTAGACCGGTTAAGTTTCACTTATATTTATAGAAAGTTTGGTCCAAATTATCAGAGACAAACACATAAGGGCACCATGCATACTTTTGCACATGCCTAATTGAGATGCGGATATCCCAGATGTACATGTATTCATAACCTGGTTAGTGCATTTTAAGCAGGTACACACTTATTGGAAAATGTAGGCCTCCATAGTCAGTTTCACTTCCTGGTTTTCATGCACTAGCACAAATCTTTGGTTTGGATTCACACCACCTCACTGCCCCCTAAAACTGCCCCTCCATTTTATCCTTGAAATTTTAAAAACATTCACAAATGCTTTTCTTTTCGTAGAAGGTTTTGTAAAACACTGTTGTTAAAGAGACTAAATCTTGGGCCCAAACCCTAGCTGGTAGCATGTTCCTTTAATTCTGGACAACACATGACGTTGTGAACACACAAGGATCAAGTTAAAACAAAAATGAATAGAACTTGATGCATTTCAGCACAGTATCAGTGACTAATTCCAGCTTCTGTAGGCGATGGCTCTGGGATGCTGTCAGAAAACGTCAATGTGATAAGCAATATGTTGAGAGTGAATCACAATTTCAGGGTTGTTTGTGGCCATGGAACAGAGGGAAGATACAAAATGTCACTCAGGGTGAATTCTAGGCCTGCCTCTAGATAATAAACATTCCTATTCATAAAAGCAAACAAAAAGCTGATCATCTGCCTTTAGAACTGGAGCATCTGAGCCTGTAACATCTGTGACACCTACCGGATGGAAGCTGAGTCCACCAGCCAGAGGAGATAGGCAATATATCTTTGCTTTCTGAGTCTGTGCCTGTTAAAAGCTTGAAAATCATTTTCTGTCCCATTTTAAAGCTGGCTTAATAATAAGAATTTTACTGTTAATGCATTATAGAAATTGAAGGTGAGAGATCTGTTAGATTATCAAGGCCCATCCCCATGCTGCTGCATGAAAGGTTTTGTTTAAATATTAAACAGCAAAATTTTTCTGATATCAAACTACTATGGAAACTGGTTTATAAATACAGTCCTGTACATCAGCAGCTAGCAGGACCATAGTATTGCTTCTTATACTAACCAAAGACAGCAGGAGTTGGTAAACACTAGGTGGGGCTTAAGAAAGATGTTGAGAAAAAAACGAGAAAATAAAGATGGTAGAGAGCTGTTACATGAGACAAGCATATATTACAGTGGGGCAGTCTAATAAACATCCACACACTGGGGCCTGTTGTAATAATTGGAGCATAGCAGGCCTACTTTCACTGAAAGCCTAATTGATGGAAAGTGGTTAAGGTTCATGAATTTTCACATGATTTGTGATATAAAACTGTTTAAGAAAACATGTGGAAAGGAGACAGAAAGACGGAATTAATTTAAACAGAAAGGGTTTACTGATACCATTCAAGGACTGTGTTAAGATTAGGAGTGGTAAACAAGGGGAATAGAGGATTGGAAAATAATGAACCAAAATTGGTATTTCAGAAATTAGGCCTAATTGGTGGATGAAATAAGGGGATGAATTATTCCGTCCATTGCCTATTTGGGGCCCTTAAAAAGAGACTTTGGGGGAGAACAAAAGAAGAACCTTTATTTTACCATCACTGCAGCTGCAATGGAAGGACTGTTGCTGTGACACCAGATCTTGATATTCTATTGAGCATGCTTGACCATCATTGCTGCACCAGCAAGGACTCTAACCTGATATATCTTCCCCTCCCTTATGTGCTCCTTTCTGCGTCCTATCTTCTTCTTGTCCTCTCTCCTGGCTTTTCCGCTGATCCTGAAACCAATTGTACTGCATGGCACCTAACGTAACAGGATCTGACAACCCCTCACTGGTGTGGTTTGCTCTCCAGAATGTGACAGCATTACAGTAGTCTTTAATTACATGATCACACGCTATTTTTTCCACAGGACCCCAGCCTGTTCGAAGTGCAGATGGGTGGGAATAAGCAGGAGGGCACAGGGAAACAAGACAATGACGAAAAGGAATCCAAAGAAATGTGGCAGGAAGAGGTGGGGTCACAGGGAAAGACATGAAGAATGGATGGGTCACGGGGAAGGATGTGAGGACAGAAGGGTCCTGATCTGTCCAACCCATCAAACCACACAGCAATAACTCAAATTCTTATTTGTAAAAAAAGAAGAAATGTGCCAAACTAGCACTCATTTAGTTGATACTGAACTAGTGTTTTTCCAGAGCAATCTGTCTCTGCACAGCTGGGCTCTGGAAGGGGCAGAGCACAGGGCCAAAAAAGGAGAGGGAAAAGAGAAGGAACATGACCCTATGGGCATGTTTACACTGCAGTTGGCTGTGAGTTTCCAAGCCCGGGTAACACTGGCATTAATGGGACTCAAGTTAGCATGCTAAGGATAGCAGTATGGACATTGTCGCCCATCTGAATCTCTAGGCTTGAAAGCCTGAGCTCTAACCCAAGCTGCAACTTCCACATTGTAGTGTCCTAGCTCGAGTCTGTCTACCTGGGCTGGAAGGCTGCAGTACAGACATACCCCACGACACCTGGAAAGTCTGCATGTGCAAGTGGAAGTCACCCCCAAGTGCAGCAGCCCTGCCTTACACAAGCCTCATTAACACGGCTATTAGAGGAATCAACATGAGTAGAAGACTGTAGAATGAAAAGGGAGCAGCAAAGTCACCTTGACACAGTGTCCTCTCACTTAAAAAGGTACTACACCGGCCACAGGGGCTTTTCAGATCATGCACCCATCCTATTATAATGAACAACCTAAGGTAGTCATAGATAGAAAAAAAAAAGATATCTGCATGCAGATGAGGCTGTCTTGTTTTGTTTCTTGAGGCTCACACTTTTAAAATTGCATTCACAAAAATGTGCATGCAATGCAAGTGAATGTGTAATTTGCATGGGCAATTGCCGTAGATGCAAGTGATTAACCAACTGGAACATGCAATTGCAGCCATTCAATGTATATATTCTTTAAATCTTTCCATATTTCAGAATTTTTTAAAATATCCTTTAAAGTAATTTTAAGGGTTTGTTGTATGGCACAATACTGTATCCCAAACAAGTTTCACAAGGGCCCTCAGATTAAAGTAATCTTTACCCAGTTCTGCTTCTTTACAAAGTTATATAACATTATCTTTATAGTGTAACTGAGACCTTTATTTAAAAACCCCACTAATTAATATGACAATTTATTATATGCTGGATGACATGTATTTCTTTTTAGCTGTTTTGAATTTTCCACCTTTCAGTTTAATTGAATGTCCCTTTGTTCTTGCATGGGACAGGAAGAATAGAAGAGCCTAATATGCTTTCTCTATAATATTCATTACCATAGAAAATCTTCAAAATCTGTCCATAAAAACAGCCACACTGGGTCAGACCAATGGTCCATCTAGCCCAGTATCCTGTCTTTCAACAGCGGCCAATGCCAGGTGCTTCAGAGACAATGAACAGAAAGGGTAATGATCAAGTGATCTATCCCCTGTCACTCATTCCCATGTTTAGAAGAGGTGGATGCATTGAACTAAAGGGAAAGGAAATTGAGACAACAGGGGAAAAAGGCAAAATTCATCAGTCTTTTTGTCTCAGTATTGGATTGGGAGCCAGGAACTCTAATTCTGGATGTCTGACACCTATTGTATGTGCACCACTCTTCTCTAATACACTGGAATGTTATACCTGTGGAAGTATTCATCATTTCCCACTCACACAGAGTAAAGGTTTGTGTTTTTGGAACTGCAGATCATGAATTCCAGCTGTGTGTGTGGGAGGCCACAGAACATTACACAAGCTATTATGCTTCAGTGTATCACAAGTTGCCACAGCAATTGTCAGGGTGCTCTTTAAATCCTATCCCCTCTAACTGCAGGAATTTTCACCCATATCATGGAATCAAGAATAAGCGAATCTCATGGCGATAGCTGAACATTACATAGCTGACATAGCTCCAGGCCCAGATGGCTGCCCCATTCGGTTTGTGACAAAGTTCCTCCTCTACCGTGGTGGGTCCTGCACTTATTGGCAGATTTGCTCACCTCAGTGATCTCCCCCATAGTTTGGATTAACTCCTCTTGTGTCTGATCAGGAGTTGGGAGGTTTGGGGGGAACCCGGGCCCGCCCTCTACTCCGGGTTCCAGCCCAGGGCCCTATGGATTTGCAGCTGTCTATAGTGCCTCTTGTAAAGCTGTGTGACAGCTACACCTCCCTGGGCTACTTCCCCAAGGCCTCCTCCAAACACCTTCTTTATCCTCACCACAGGACCTTCCTCCTGGTGTCTGATAATGCTTGTACTCCTTAGTCCTCCAGCAGTGCACCCTTTCCCTTTCCCTCTCACTTTCAGCTCCTTGTGCCTCTTGCTCCCAGCTCCTCACACGCACTTCCTCTCCTCTGGCTCCTCCCCATCTGACTGGAGAGAGCTCCTTTTAAAACCCAGGTGCCCTGATTAGCCTGCCTTGATTGGATGCAGGTGTTCTAATCAGCCTGTCTGCCTTAATTGGTTCTAGCAAGTTCCTGACTACTCTAGTGCAGACCCTGCTCTGGTCACTCAGGGAACAGAAAACTACTCACCCAGTGACCGGTATATTTGCCCTCTACCAGACTCCTGCACCCCACTGGCCTGGGTCTGTCACACGGTTATACAGCTGATCTGCAGGAACAGAGAGGCAGATATACATAAGGGGTCCTCTTCTGCTCCTATTAAAATCAGTGGCACAATGCATTGATATCAGTGGGAGCACGATTTAGACCTCACTTTCAAACTTTGTGCAACGTTGCCATCTAGTGAATGAAGTATTGAAACCCAGGCCATGCTGTCTCAATACATTCTTCCTTGCACATTGTGCTATGTAGGTAGGATGGAGTGGGACGACTGGCCACTCACCTGCAACTGAACATGCCTTTGCTTCTTGTTCACAGCTTGCATTTCATACCAAACAGGAATTCCCTGCCATTCATTCTCTATTATTCTCATCCATCCATAAAGCTATCTTTGAAAACGTTCTGATTATTTCTGCCTGGAAACAAGCCTGCACAGGACTGTTCAGAGCAACAGCTCAGAACCAAAATATTCTAAACATTTAAACGCTTCATGTCCCATGAAAGGGTTTTCAAACCACCATGACGAGGTTTTTTGGTCGGTGTTATGTACAACATATTTGTAATTGGTTGGATGGTTACTAAATACTGGCTATATAGATCAATGGGTCTTAGACATATTAATACAAGTAATAATAGTCCACTTTTGTGTAGCGGCATTTCAGGTGAGGACCTCGAGGTGTTTTGCAAACATTAAGCAAGGCTCACAACCTCATGGGGAGTATTGGCGCCATTTTACAGGTAGCAAAACTAAGACTTCTGGGTCCTACTCCTGGCTCTCCCGCTCATTTGTTGTGTGGCCTTTGACAAGACAACAGGGCCCAATTTCTTTAAAACTCTGATTTTGGCTGCCCAGCTTGAGAAACCTGTGCTGAGTTCTCACAACTCTGACTAAAGACAGTTGTGGCAGCAGGTGTGTGGCATATTTGAAAATCTGGCCCCATGTGTCTGAAGTAGGCAAACCCAAACAGAGACACCCCAAATGAGTGCCTGGGGAATGGCTAAGAAGCCTACCAAAGTCCAGGGATGCTATTAGTGCATTTGCCCAAATCCTGCTCTCTCCACTGTGTTTGTTAGTTGAGTGATACCTCAGATGGATTGGGCTCATAAACCTCAGTGTATAAACTTCATGATTACAAATAAAAACAATCACCACCTGCCCAAGATTAACTCAACTTGTTTGCCTCAGATGCATCTGATGAAGTGGGTTCTAGCACACAAAAGTTTATGCCCAACTAAATTTGTTAGTCTCTTAAGGTGCCACACGGACTCCTCATTGTTTTTGCTGATACAGACTAACATGGCTACCCCTCCGAAACTTGTTTGCCTCAAACTCTGAAAGAGGAACAACTTCAGAATCATCATATCCATCACCAGAGGCATAAAGTGCTCTCTACCTAAACATATCACATCACATCCTAATGCCACAGATTTATTACAGTGGGGTGGCCCAGTAGGCCAATAAATAATTCAAACCAGTGGGTAGTGCATTCTTCAAAGCAAGAAGGAACTTATTGAAGACACCGTGCTGACAATGTACAGCATGTTCTCGGAATTAAGGGCTCTCCCGTAGGTTTTAGATAGTTTGTTTTAACAGTGGAAGCTCAAGAAGATCTGCTGTTCTTCCTTTCTCCCTCTCTTCCTCTCCCTGACCCTAGGGAACAATGCATTACTAATAAAACCCACAAAGATCAACCCTAAAAACAAGGATCTGCTGTTGGGCTAGACAGGTTTGACTTTTGAAAGAATTTGATCTGAGTGGTAATTACATTTAATTTTTCGATCTGTACATGAATTTAATGCTGGAGAGAGGAACCAGACCATTTATCTTCCTATCCCTTCAGCAGTCCATCCATCAGCATTTATAAAACATTCACGCAGGTGGTGAGTTATATGGGCCCATGGGGCCTGTGCTCCACCAATATTCAGGAATGTGGGCCTGGCTCCTATGTTGGGGCTTATATTTTCAGAGCTGTCCCATCCATAGGATGGACTGGGGCAACCCCTCAGGCCCTGCACTTTAGGGGGGCCCATGCTTCAGGGGGATGCAGGGTCCAGGGTGGTCTGGGGGGCAGTGTCATAACAAGGGCAAGGCAAGTGAGGCACTTCCCTCAGGCGCAAAAAGCGGAGGGGCACAGCTCTACCGTGATCGGCGGCGCTTCGGTGGCAGCTCTACTGCTGCTGCTTCTTCGGCGGCAGGTCCCTGAGTCCCTCTCAGAGGGAATGACCTGCTGCCGAACTGCTGCTGCCGCTGCATTCATTCTTTGGCGGCTATTCGGAGGTGGGTCTTTCTGTCCGAGAGGGACTCAGGGACCCGCTGCCGAATTGCCGCCAAAGAATGAATGAAGTGCTGTCGGCAATTCGGCGGCAGGTACTTCCCTCTGACAGGGACTCAGAGACCCGCTGCCAAATTGCCACCAAAGAGCCTGGAGTCGGCTCTTGCCTCGGGCACAAAAATTCCTTGTTATGGCTCTGCTGGGGGGGTTAGCAGGGGGTTTGGGGTTAGCAGCAGCTCCGCCTCATATATTCCCACCCCTGCTCCGCCCTGCTCCATCCCCACTCCAACCCTTCCCCTGATCCCGCACCCTGCTTCTTCCCACACCTGCTACGCCTCCAACCCTCCCTCATTCCACCCCTTCCCTCAAAGCCCCTACCCCGCCTCTTTCCAGTTTCCACACCCTCCCCTGATAAACCTGGGAGCCGGTGGGGCAGGCCCGCATCACTCACTGCTGCTGGTGCCAGGACCCCTGCTAAATTGCCAGGCCACCCTGGACCCTGCATCTTCCTGAAGCACAGGGCCCCCAAAGCACGAGGACCGGGGCGATTGCCCCAGTCCGTTCTGCTTGGACCCGTTCTGGGCATCACCAAAAATTATACAAACCTGGCACCCATGAATCATGGTAGTGGCAGTGCTACACCCTAAAGTCCTTTGTTTATTCACAGAGCAGACACAGACAGAGGCAAGTTTCCTGTGCACACTGCCCCATTAGTATACCTTCACCATACCTGGAGAGAGCACAACTAGGTGTGAGTGACCCTTTTATTCCTTGGCGTCTGTTCTGAGGTTGCCCACTGTTTTTCAGACAGGGGAGAGTGGGTGATATGTGTATGTGAAGGGCTGAGTGCTATTCTGCCATATTTCAGCTGGTTGAGATAACTACCAAAACTAAATACCCCATGCCCTATGGTTGTGACCATTACCCACAATACCAGCCACCAGGGATTGACAAGCATGGAGACTGGCAGAAAATAAACAGCAACTGGGAAATTCACAAGAGCATGACAAATAGTACAAAATGAACTCAGATCCTTAAAGGGGAAATGCTAAGAATGCAGGTCATATTTACAGGAGGAGGACTTAACCTTGGGAAGCAAGGACTCCAGAAAAAGACTTGGGGAGTCATGATGGCTAGATGGTTGAACAAGAGTGGCTCCAGGTGAGATGCTGTGGCTAAAAGGTCTAATGCAACCTACGGATGGATAAACAAGGGAACACTGAGGAAGAGTAGAGGGGTTATATAACCTCTGTATTTGGCACTGGTATGATCACTACTGAAATACTGTGTCCAGTATGGGTGCCCACAAATCAAGGATGTTGAAAAATTGCCACAAGAACGATTGAAGGGTTTGAAAACATACTTTATAGTGAGAGAATCAAGGAGTTCAATCTACTCAGCTTACCAAAGGGAAAGTTAAGGAGTCACTTGAGCAGAGTCTATAAGTCAGGGGCATGGGCTACCCAATTAGCCCACCCAAACCTGAATCTCTATGAATGCCAGCTGAGAAAGTGCCATCCAGCAGGGGAGCTGGCCCTTCCTTGGCCTCACTGGTGCTGGGTCCTGCAGGCCCTTCCAGGCAAGTCTCCTTGGGCAGAGTGCTATGCATACCCCTGTACTTAGGCTCTGCTGGCCCAGCCCAACCCACGGGCCTTGGTACTGCGGGAGCAGGCATTGGCTGGCAGTGATGCTTCCCAAGAGCCTGTGGTTTGGGGTTGACCTATGGGGCTTCTGGGCTGTGTTCCAGGCCTTGCCGTGGTCTGGCTGAATGCCTGGAGTGAGCCACAGCCCTGGGGGCCTCGCCTTCCCCACTAGCTCCCAGCCCAGCTCAGTCCCTTTTTTGGAATGGGATCCAGCTTCTTTTGAGGCAGAGAGGTGCAATGAGCCCAGAACTGGGGGAACTGGACCAGGATCCAGATACCCCCAGTGCTGTCAGGGCCTTGCCCTATGCCTGGTTCAACACTGGGGCTTGTTCCTGGCCACACTAGTGCAGGCTCCATCACTCTCTTCCCTGTACTGAGAGAAGCTCCCACTCTTGCTGATGATACCCCCTCCAAACCATGTGAGTGCTCCTATTTGTCAGGGTGCACAAGTGAGGCAATGCCTATCTCAGGGAGGTTCATGCCAGCAGCCCACTGCTGCATGTGCCAGTTCTGGGTCCAGGTAAGGGATTCTCTGGCCTTCTTGGAGAGACAACAAGGTCGTTAGGATTTGTGGATTCCATTCCCCCCTCTATTGCTGGCTGGCTGGCTGCATGTGCTGGGCCACATCCCTTCTCTTGGCCTCAATTTCCCCTGAGGTCACTGAGGCTGCTGTGGGTGTGGAAGAAGCCAGCCCAAGACATCTCAAGCTTCCATGGGGCTGTGACTGTGCACCAGTTGGGAGTGGCGTGGAAGGGGGAAGCATCCCCATCCTGTGCATGGTATAGGGTGTTGGGGTGCTCTGTAATCACACCCTGTCTAGCCTCAATAGTCTGGCTCATGACACAGAACCACAGCATACTGGCGACCGAGTGCAGTGCCATGCCCTTCCTGCTTGTCAAGGGAAGGGAACCTGGGGCTTGCTCTCCCTTGCAGCCTGTGCCCTGTATACGCTCACATCAGCTGTGTGCTGGTGCTGCCCCTGATGGGCCTATTCTCTCCACCCTTCCCAGCAGGCAGCAGTGCCTGATGGAGTTAAAAGTCAAATCAGCCTGGGATCATAACTCCCCCCAAGGAGGTGAAAAGACATGGTCTGCATTTCTTGGGCCCAGAACAGTCGTGGCAATAACATGACACCTCCATGGATGGACTAGCAGGATTGGACCCTGTTGTCCACTCTGACCTGCCAGCCAAAGTGCTAGGTTGTGCACTGACTGAAGATCTCTCTGGGTCTGCGAAGCACAGTAGAGCCAGCAGGAAGCAATTACTCCACTGGGGCAAAGGAGAAGTGTCTATGTGGGGCCTCTGTGTCCACACTGCTGGTGTGGCAGGGCACTGTTATAAGGGAACACCCAGTGTTTTTGGGGGAGGGGGACAGTTCTTGCCCTCCAATACAAAAGGGTTGTCATAGGGTGCATGGTACTCACTGCTCAACAGCACCTCCTCTTGGTCATCTGGGGAATTAGCTTATCACTGTCCATGTCCTCTCCTGCAGTTACTGAGCCCGTTGCCTCAGTCATTCACTCTGTGGTCCCTTTCTCTCTAGATAGGAACTGCAGTGCCTCTCCTTCATGGCTTAGCCTTCCGGCCAAATCACGATCACCCTCCCCTTCCGGGGTCTTATCAAAGTCTTCTTCCTCAAAGTCTCAGTCTCTATCTCCACGATGCTGACTGAACTACTCCTGCAATGCCTCATAGGGGATCCCAGGCCTGCCCGCTAAACCAAGTTCTAATCCTGGGACCCTCAAACCAGCAGTTCAGGTCTATCCCTTTCAGATCTTACTGCTGCTTTCTTGGACTGCTTCCTCCCCAGCCTCTCCCTGGCTTCTACTTTCCCCCTTCTATCAGGGAGTGTGATTATTACAGACTGACCTCCCTGCAGCCCCTTCCTCAACTCCTGCATAGAAACCCTGCCTGTTCTTGTTCAGGTGAGCTTCATTCTCAATCAGTCTCCTTGCCCCTTAGCTCCCCAGCAAGTGCAGCCTAAGATTAATTGGCCTCTCTTGCCACTTTAACCCTATCAGTGCTGGTGTGTTAGTGTGTTAACATCACAGAGATGTTAATGTTGTGCATGTTGCAGAAGGGGAGGCTGTGTACTCCATACATGTCCTGGCTAGCCTGTACCAGGTAAGGGAGCCATAGAATGGGGTGGTTCCTGCATGGATCTGTGGGGCTTGGAGTGAATAACCCATGGAGGATGGTGAGCCACAAAGGGATCGTGGGGCTGGCACCCTGCTGCGGGGGCGGGGGGGGGAGGGGAAGAGAGCCTGGTGGAGCACTGATTTAAGGCCCTCATGGCTTATGCTCTTTCTGTGACACCTGACCTTTGGTCATGGCCTAGCCATCATAAATGGGGGCCCACCCAAATGTCCACTCCTAGCTACATCATGGCTGTAAGTACCTACATGGGAACAGAAATTTGATAATAAAGGGCTCTTCAATCTGGCAGACAAAGGTATAAAAAAAAAATCTAGTGGTGGCTACAAGTCAAACTAGAACCAAGGTGAAGATTTTTAACAGTGAGGGTGAGTAACCTTTGGAACAATATACTAAGTGTTGTGGTAGATTCTTCATTACTGGAAAATTTTAAATCAAAATTGGATATTTTCCTAAATATATGCCCTATTTCAAACAGGAATTAATTCAGGGAAGTCTTCTGGCCCATAATATATACAGCATGTAGTACGACCCCTACGACGCCTCCTGCTGGTCATCCTTGGAAATTAGCTCTTGGACCCCAGAGCGCCCTCTGAAGGCCGGTGATCCGCTTGCCATTGGCCCCAGTGTCCCTCCCAGGACCTCACTGCCCTTATCTCAGTGTTCTGCCTCCTGCAGTACCCCACAGTCTCTGGGTTTCCCCACCCCAAGGAACCCCAAACCTCCTATCTTCACATCACCTCAGTCATAGCTACTGCCAGTCTTTGTTTAGCCCCCATGCCCTGTGGCAGATTGCAGTCTATCAGCCGATCATCACAGGCAACATGGGGTTTGGACTGGCTGCCTTTACCCACCCTCCGGCTGCCCCTCTGCAAGCCCAGTACCTAGGAGGCCTAGAACTAGGCCCTGCAGCCTGGGGAGTTGCTAGCCTAGGGCTTCCCAGATCCTATGGCCTTTCCCCAGCCCTGCCTCCCTCTAGGTTACCTGGGTGAGTTCCCCAGCAGCCAGGCATGTCTCCCTCTCAAGTCAGAGAGAGACTGCTCCCTTTGGCTTCCCTGGGCTTCTTAAGGCCTAGTTGCTTAGTTTGGGGCGTGGCCCCAGCAGGGCCGCCCAGAGGATTCAGGGGGCCTGGGGCAAAGCAATTTTGGGGGCCTCTTCCATAAAAAAAAGTTGCAATACTATAGAATACTATATTCTCACGGGGACCCCTGCGGCCCCGGGGCAAATTGCCCCACTTGCCCGCCACTTCCCCCTGCACAGCCCTGGAAAAAATAAACAAACATTTAAAAACCTTCTGCATCTCGGCACAAACCCAGTTTTGAGAAAACTTCTTTTTAAGTCACCTTTACAAGGTATCACTGATTCTCAGCATCAGCTAGTGCTAAAAGGCACTAAAGTTCATTAAAATGGTTCGACAAATATTTTCTGTCAAAACTTTTTTTGGATCGAAAACTAGAGGTTTTTCAAAAGCAGTAAAAATCAATGTCTGCTTTCCTTCAAAATTTGTTGTGTTTTTTTTTAATTGAAAAGCTGAAATTAGTCTGCCAAAACCTGAACATGGTTTAGGGTTTCAGAAGTATGTGGCCAAATATTTGCTGCTTGCTGTGTTTGATTGTTTAAAAAACAATAAAAAAATTCTGCTTAAAAAAAATCCAAAACTTTTGAACCACCTCAGCTTGTGACCAAATGCCTGAGCCCATCCACAGATTTTTCCAGGTTTCTGATACTCTGCACGTTTCCTTGACTCACATCTGTCTCCATAACTTTGGGTTCATTTAGGTTAGAACATAAGAATGGCCATACTAGGTCAGACCAAAGTTCCATCCAGCCCAGTATCCTGTCAACCAACAGTGGCCAATGCCAAGTGCCCCAGAGAGAGTGAACCTAACAGATAATGATCAACTGATCTCTCTCCTGCCGTCCATCTCTACCCTCTGACAGACAGAGGCTAGGGACACCATTCCTTACCCATCCTGGCTAATAGCCATTAATGGACTTAACCTCCATGCATTTATCTGTTTCCTAGAGACTGGTTCCATGGGGTCCCTCATAAACTGGAGACGGTTACTGTAGGTTTGTCTTTAGTACAGCTTATGTACATACTCCACAAACTGAGCATTTGAGCTTGTTCCAGAATCTGGGATGAGCCCATGTTGTGAAAACTGAAATGCTCAAAATAGCACATGCATGTGAATAGACACAGGGTGCTAAAATTAAATTAACCCAGGGGTTCTCAAACTGGGGGTTGGGACCCCTCAAGGGGTCACAAGGTTATTACTGGGGGTCGCGAGCTGTCAGCCTGCACCTCAAACCCCGCTTTGCCTCCAGCATTTATAATAGTGTTAAATATATAGAAAAGTGTTTTTAATTTATAAGGGGGGGGGGTCACACTCAGAGGTTTGCTATGTGAAAGGGGTCACCAGTACAAAAGTTTAAGAACCACTGAATAACCACTCTGGAGCCTCGGGGAATGCAGGGGAGGGGGGTCTCCCTTGGTAGGGTTGGGATGGAGGTAGATGGTGTATGATATTACTCTTCTCATGTGATCCCTCCCTCATGGCTGTCTTGGCTCTATCACTGTTAATCTAAAGTGGCTAATTTTAAATGAAGCTACCCTCCTCTGACATGAATCTCCCTATGGCACTGAAATTAAATGGAGACTATAATTTGGCATTTGAGAAGTGAAAGGAATGGTAGCCCGAAGGGAAAAGATAACAGCTTGGCTCTTTGTGTTAAATAACTGTCTGCAAGACTCAAACTGCTGAATGAGCTTTAGGGTAGGGAAGGCTGTGCCTCCCCAAGCAGCCTGGCCCTGCCCCCTATCTGACCCCTACCCACTTCCTGCCCCCCCCCGACTGTCTCCCTCATAATCCCCAACCCATCCTGCTCCTTGTCCTCTCACCGCCCCCCCCCACTACCCCGGGACGCCACCCCCCATCAACCCCCCCGTCCCGACTTCCCCGACTCCTATCCACTCCCCCGCAGAAGTCCTGACAGATCCCTGGAATGCCCAAGATCCAACCCCCTGTTCCCCATCCCCTGACCGCCCCCAGCAGCGCTATCCAGGGCCGCTCCTGGGTTACTGCTGTCTCTCCCCTCTCTCGGAGCCTCAGCGCGCTGCGTCCAGGAGCTGTCCTGTCCCCTGGACAGCGCTGCAGCGGTGTGGTTCCAGTGGGACCGGAGATTGCAGCCCCGCCCCCTTACCACGCGGCTCTGACTCAGTGAGAGGCGCTCAGGTCCTGCTGCTGCAGCACTGGCCATGGCCGCTCCTGACACAGCGTGCTGAGGTGCCAGGGGATGGGGGAAGGTGGAGGGGGGGCTGGGGGGTCCCTGCGGTGCCCGGGGAAAATTGCCCCATTTGCCCCCCCGGGTGGCCCTGGGCTCCAGCTGCAGCCACTTCCCCCAGTCAGCCAGGGTTTTACTCCCTTGCCCAGCCCTCTGCAGGGCTTTTCCAACCCCTTCCGGGCTGTAGTGGTGTTCACCCTGCTACAAGCAGAACAGACTAGATGATTACAATAGTCCCTTCTGGGTTTATAATCTATGAATCTATTAAGTGGACTGCAACCCTTTTACAAGCAGGTCACTTTATCCGATGGTAATATTAGAATTTAGTGGGCACCCTGCCTGATAGCCATAAGGAAAAAACAGTTGTCTATTATCATGTACATCCTGTATTATTTTGGAGTAGGATGATGTGCTCACCTTCTCTCTGAAGATTCTAGTTTGACACTGCAGATAAATGGGTGTTATTCTTTCAGCTGGTGGTCTTTGTTCAGCAGGGTCTGCCTTGAAGCTTCTGGACCCCTACACAAGATTAGAAAATAACACTTCTTATGGAGTCAGATGGGAGAATTTTTTTTAATAATCATAGGATTTTCCATCTCAGGTCAGACCACTGTCCAGTCTAATTTAGCCCTAAAGAATTGTATTCACCCTCTTGCCTAAAGCAAATATGAGTTATGCTGGACAATAAGTGAATATCATTATTTCCGTTTTCCATTATCATTGCTACTACCACCATAGTAAAAATAGGTGATGAGAAGCTGATCTGACATCCTGCCTCTAGCACTAGCCAGTATTGGATGCTTCTCCTTTATGGCAAAGGTTTTCACTTACAGAGAGCTTATAAACATCACATGAAAGGATTTCAAGTGAGGAAACGTATTTTCTTCCTTACCTGCTTCTCTTGACAAGCAGGGATGTAAGCAGCAAAGCCACATGTACTGATCACTGCCTCCTTCAAGTTAGAAAGAGAGGCAAGGCGCAGCTATTTAAAAGTTGTGCACAGAGATGTGACACTTGGCTTTTTTAGTAGGACACAAACAAGCCCCCAGTGTACTGGCGCCTCTGAGCCTTTGCCCCTTAGATCCCCAAGCAGTCAGTTGTTTCCAAAGCACCTATTACGACTGGCCCTGCTACTTAAAAGTGATATGGTACTGGATAAAGTGGGCATCACAAGGGAGAACTGAAGTACATAGAGGAGATCACTTGCCTAGTTCCAGCCCCTAATGGATCTGACTCTAGAAAGTGAACCTGTCACTGGGGATACAATGAGCGATGCAGACAAAATGATACGGATGAAAAACTGGTTTTAATAGCTCCAGAAGTCAAATGAAACCTTTGAAACATCCAGAAAACTTTGGAAAACACATTCTTGGAGCAGATCCACAGCTGCTGTGAATTATCATAGCTCCACTTACTTCAACAAAACTATGACAATTCATAACAGCTGAGGATCTGCCCCGATCTTTAATTTCCACTTTAAATTTCACACCTCCATTTACTTCCTGAAATCAGGATGGACTAAAAATATAAACACTGGGATTGCTTCCTAGGAATTAACATAGAGCCTAGCATAATGGGATCCTGATCTCAACCGAGGCTTCTAGGTGCTACCAGAATACAAATAATAAATAATAACAATAACAGAAAAATGCATGGTTCAGTGGTCTGAGAATACGACTGAATACAGGGAATGTCTGGCTAATCCTAATCCTGGTTCATATAGTTCCTCCAGTTGTAGCCTTGGGTAAATCACTTAACCCCTGCATCTCATTTCTGTATCTCTAATCTGCCTGTTGCCAAAGTATCTAGGACTGAGTCTAGGAATTCCTGTCTATTCGAAAAGAGCTTGTGAGGGTTAGGCAATGTTTGTAAGGTGCTTTGAAGATGTAAAGTGTAATCGTCTGGGGATTCCTGACTGGGGTGAAATCTTGGCCCCACTGAATTTAGAGGGGTCAAGATTCCACCCCAGGACTTTGTAACACCTAGAGAGTGTCCCTCCTGAGAACCCATCCTGGTTTTACACTTGCTCCAGTGCATGCTGGGACAGGACTTTGGGAGTTTAGGAAACTCTGATGGATACCAATGCCATACAAATAGGATTAACGCCGCTCATAACTACAAACCAATGTGATCAAACTTTAAAATTAGGAATTCCCAGTAGCCTGGGACACAACACTGGAAACTGCCATCTAAGTATTCAATACTACATTAAATAATAATTTTAAATAACAGCTAGGGTAATCTTAAGAATATATTTGGACATATATATATAATTAAGTGGATTTCTGAAAGAGAAATTCTCAAGAGTAGGAAATGTTGGGAATCACTCAAAAACACCTCTTCAGAGGATATTCCCTGCCCTATGTCAAGACTGAAGATGCCCAAATTAGAATCTAAACCTTGATTATCACTCTGGAACTTCAAGACATTTTGAGCATCACCCATGCCTAGCCATGGCATCCTACATTCTGCATGCCATTGCATTTACTGTTAAGCACTGGTTCTCAAACTTTTGTGTTGGTGATCCCTTTCATACAGCTAGCTTCTTAATGCGACCCCCCTTCTACCTTAAAAATATTTTTTTTATATATTTAACACCATTATAAATGCTGGATGCAAATGCTGGGGGAGGCTGACAGCTCGTAACCCCCTATGTAATAACTTTGCAGCCCCCTGAAAGGTCCCAACCCCCAGTTTGAGAACCCCTGCTGTAAGGGGACAGCATGCTGCAGAAAGCTACACTGAAATATTTGCACAGATGGATGCAAACATAAAGCTTCCTTCCCTCTCAGCGCAAAATCTCCTCACTTCCCACTCACAACAGTTCTCTTATTCTGCCAAAGAAACAAGCCAAACAAAGTGAAATGACTATGGCACAGTCTGTGTTAGCTACTGTAGCCGCCTACAGCAGCCTAGTGAATTAACAACAGCCATTTCAGATGAAGGGTAAGAAAACCTGAGCGTACTGCTTTTTTGTGATAGTTTTAGGAGAGTGAACATTTCCTGAGAAGAAATGAAGAAAAGCAGAAATTAATGCAAATACTTATGTCAGCATCTGCATTGCACATCACTCAAAAAGAGTATTTTGCTGTTTAGGTAGGGTCTGTCTTTGGAAGTGAAATTTTTTATACTGATCAATCAGGGAAGGGTTATAAATAAGTAAATTGGGTCTACTGGAGATCAACCATGTAGGGACTGAAACATACACAAGCCAATGAACTTAGCTGCTCCTATCATGGGAATAGTCTTTAGGGCTTGTCTACACTTATCATGGATTGGTGCTGTAGCAATCGATCCACGGGGGGTCGTTTTAGTGGGTCTAGTGAAGACTCACTAAATCGACCGCTAATTGCTCTCCCGTGGACTCCGGTACTCCACCAAAATGAAAAGCATAAGGCAAGTCAACAGGAGAGTTTCTCCTGTTGACCCAGCACAGTGTAGACACTGCAAGAAGTTGGCCTAAGCTACATCGACTCCAGCTACATTACTCATGTAGCTGGAGTTGCATAACTTAGGTCGACTTAATCCCATAGTGTAGTAGACCTGCCTATAACGTTAGCTGAGACTGCAGTTAAGAATTAAATCTGAAGAAAAATGAGTATTTTGCTACAAGCCAAACAAATATCTTCTAACTGTACAATATGAGAAACCAAAAAAGATTCGGAGAGGTGATGAAGTCCATGTTGTCTAACTGAAATTTCTTTAGTCATCTGATACAGCAGGATTATAGATCTGACATACAACAAGATCAGGCATTAATGGGACTACTCACCTAACTAAAGACAGCAGGACTAGACCCTTTGATCTGGGAATTGTTATATACATCAGTAATACATGCTTAGCAATAAATTATATAATTAAATCTTCCCTTTTCCGTGGTACTTTCAACATTAGCTTCACTGTTCTTGGTTCATATTTTCAAGTTTCTGAATAAAACACACCAGGCATCTCTGCATCGTCAAACATTTTAAAATAAAGTTCCTACATTTTTCTGCTAGAGATCTATTGTATTTATTTGTTTAACCTAGTTATAAGCCAAGGGCTGAAATAAATCCTGGCTCCACTGAATACAATGGCAAAAGTCCCAGAACTTTATAAATCCTGACATCTGAGAAGTTTCTAAAGAATCAGGATCATTTTCATCACCCCATCACATAGCTGCACAGATGGTGTGTTGATCAGAGATTCACAGAAATTATGGAAAAGACTCATGGTTGGCTCATCTAGTCCATCCACCCACAAGAAATGTAGGATTGCTCTCCATAGCATATTCTCTACTGATTTGTTGCATTTAGGTTATCATGTGACCATGCTAGTGGTCTGTTCATCATGCAGCTAAGATGGTGGTTTTCTCAACACCGAAGAGATGTTCAGGGATTAATGTAAGCCCTGGGTGAAATGAAAATTCTTTTAGCCTTGGCTCATGCATTGTAAAACTCCCACTTAAGTCCCTCTCATTTCAAGTTCTATTTTGTTAAACAATTAAAAACAAAACAAAATCTGTCTTAGGCTGGAAAGTTTTATATTCCAGTGCATATGAGGGATGGCAACATGCAGCTTGTGGGCCAAATACAGCCCACACAGAGTTCCACAATGTGGCAGTTTTAACTTTGAGTACAGAGAAGCCCATAGAGGCTCTCTTACTCTGAGCAGAAACAGGGCATTGCATGATGGGCCCTGCAGTTAATGAGTACACTTGCAATCTGCAAAAACAAGGAGTCTGGTGGCATCTTAAAGACTAACAGATTTATTTGGGCATAAGCTTTTGTGGATAAAAAAACGCACTTCTTCAGATGCAATCTGCTACATCTTATTGCACTTAGGCCACATCCAGACTAGGGTATTAAAATCGATTTTAGATAAGCAACTTCAGCTACGTGAATAACGTAGCTGAAGTCGAATTTCTAAAATCGAGGTACTCACCCGTCCAGACGGCGCGGCATCGATGTCCGCGGCTCTCCATGTCGATTCCGGAACTCCGTTCGGGTTGATGGAGTTCCGGAATCGATGTAAGCGCGCTCGGGGATCGATACATCGCATCCAGACTAGACGCGATATATCGATCCCCGAGCAATCGATTTTAACCCGCCGATGCCGCGGGTTAGTCTGGACGTGGGCTTAGACAACTAAGTATTGCCATTGATTTCAGTGGGAGCAGGACTGATCCCTAGGTGTGAACCGGAGATAGCTAGCAAGTTGCTCACAGGCCTCTTAGTTGCACTAAGTTTGCCACCCTGTAGCATACATTTTCATCCTTCAGTCCACTGATTCTTCTTATGTGCTGCATATTTATAAAGCCTTAGCATGCCAGAACCTCTTTGTTGGTGCACCAGCTTCATCCATGATATTGGTACAGATGTTCAAATAGCATTTGCGAGTTTATTGCTACTGTAGAACCAAAAGGAATGGATAAAAGATTGTAGTTTTGTAGAGTCTAAATATTGCATATCGTAATTTCTCTGCAAATGTATGGGATTAAAAAAATGTGAGTTGTAGTCTTACAGTATTTTAGTACCTGGATGGTGGAAGTAATGTGGGAAGAAAAAAACTGTGTGTTATTTGGTCCTTATAACTGGGTTCCTTGAGGCATTAAAATGCCCATGAAAATTGCAAACATAAATACAAATGCAGATTTATTGAGCTTTATTTGGGTTGTTATGGAATCCAAAGTATCAGCCCTACCGTAAAGGTATGTAAACAGATATAGCCAAGAGATTACTAGAGATCAGAAAATTTCATCTGGTACTGTAAATTAAATATTACTTCAGAGGTAGCTTGGAGGATACCAGAAATCACCCCCCTCCCCTCTGCAAAATTTGGATCTAGATGTAAATTTCCTCAGTGTTTAGAGGTGGTCCAGATTTTCAGTTTTGGCCTATCTGTATAGAAAATATCTGACATTATGTCAAAAGGGATAAGCAGCTAGACAATTCCTGTGCTTTAGAAGTGTTTTTCACCACTATCATAGAATCACAGAAATGCAGGGCTGGAAGGGACCCGAGGGTGCCATCCAGTCCATCCCTCTGTGCTGAGGTAGGACCAAGTATATCTAGACTATCCCTGACAGGTGTTTGTCTAAACTTTAATTAAAAACCTCAAATGACAGGGATTACAAACCTCCTTAGGTCACCTGTTCCAGTGCTTAACTATACTTGGGCTTGGCAGGATTTGATTTTTTTTTTTTTGGTAATTTCAATAGATATCAATATTTATTTATTTTTAAAATCAATTTAAATATTCATGGTTTCACAGGAGGAGCTAAAGGGGGATGCTGGTACAGCTGTGGGGCCAGTGAAAGTGGGGTTTGCAGGGGGCTCTCTATGCAGCTGAGGGGTCCAGTTTACCATATCCCTGCAGCTGCTAGGTACAGGGGAGGCTGTTCTCTCCAGGGAAGCGGAGACCCTGTTTGATTACTACTGATGGATTTTTTTTCATTGATTCATCTATTTGTGCGTGTGAAATTGATGTTTAAAGATGATTAACGGTACAAATCGAATCCTACCAAGCCTATCTTTGTATTTAGAAAGTTTCTCCTAATATCAAATTTAAATCTCCTTTGCTGCAAACTAAGCTGATTCTTCTTGTCCTACCCTCAGTGGACATAGCGACAACTGATCACCACCCTCCTTATACCAACCCTTTACATATTTGAAGACTTATGTCCCACCTCAGCCATCTCTTGTTTAGACTAAACATGCCAAGTTCTTTCAACCTTTCTTCATAGGTCATATTGTCTAAACCTCCTGTCATTTTTAGTGCTTTTCCCTGGTCTCTTTCCAATTGCTTCATTTCTTAAAGTTTAGTGCCTAAAACTGAACACAGTACTCCAGCTGAGGCCACCAGTGCCAAGTAGAGTGGAAAATTACCTTCCATATCTTACATACAACACTCCTGCTAATACATAACAGAATGACACTTGCCTTTTTCTGAGCAGCATTGCACAGTTGACATTCTATCTGTGATCCACTACAACCCCCCAGATCCTTCTCTGCAGTACTGCTGCCTAGCTAGTCACCATTTTGTATTTGTGCATTTTAATTTTCCTTTCTACATGTAGTATTTGGCACTTGTCTTTATTGAATTTTATCATATTGATTTTGTACCCATTCTCCAGTTTATCCAGATCATCTTGAATTCTAATCTTGTCCCCTAAAGTGCTTGCAACCCCTCCCAGCCTAGTGTCATCCACAAATTTTGTAAGCATACTCTCCTCTCCATCAACCACGTCATTAATGAAAATATTGAACAGTACCAGACCCAAGACAAATCCCAGCAGGTCCCCACCTGATATGTCCTCTCAGCTTGACAGTGAACCATTGGTAACTACTTTTTGAGTATGATCTTTCAAGCAGTTGCACACCCACCTCATAGTAATTTCATCTCGACCATATTTCCCTAGTTTGCTTAGGAGAATGTCACGTGTGCCCCTTGTGGTCAGGAGGAGCTTACTGTAAACATCAGGATAATGACCTCGTTATCCTCCTTAAAACTCTTGTTTGCTGTGATGCCTACAAAAAATGGCTAGGCCACTAGTATGCCGAGACTAGTGCTTACCATGCTGACCAGTACTGTTTCCTTGATCTCCCGTCTATAGCCATCTCTTGTCTTGTCCTCTACTTAAATTGTAAGCTTTTGTTCGTTTCATACAGTGCCTAGCACAATGCACTCCATGACATGACTTCCATGTAAATAGCTTTCAAAGTGGCTAGCACTTTCCATTATAAATTATTTTCAACAGCTTATAACTTTACCAAATTATAACCATTCAGGTTGCAGTTTTCCATGCTGAACGTTTTGCCCATGTTTGAAAAAGCCTTAATAAAGTTCAGTTGTATCACATCTACTGCTTCCTCCATCCACTACTGTGGTTACTCTGTAAAAGAAGGAAATTATATTAGTTTGGCATGATTGGTTATTGACAAATCCATGTTAGCTATCACTTATCTTCCAGGTTTGAACAATTGATTGTTTAATAATTTGTTCCAGTATCTTTCCAACTTCGGCTGAGTGGTCTGTAACTCCCAAGGTGCTCTTTCTCCCCTTTTGGATGACCCTGTTTAGGACCATGTCTGCCTTCCATGAATTATCAAAAATAACTGCTAACGGCTCAGAGTGCTTCCGTTAATTTATGTATACTCTAGGGTGAATTTCATCAGGCCCAGCCAACTTAAGAATGTCTAACTTATCTAAGTATTCTTTCATTTGCTCTTTCCTTGTTTTGAGGTGAGATTCTTCTCCCTTGTTAATATTAATTGTGCTAAGCATAGGGTCATCATTAATTCATTTATTTTTTTAGCAAAGCTGAGCACTTCACTTCAGCATCTTCTATGTGATCTGTAATTAGCAACCCTTCCCTCGTTAAGGGACGTACACTTTCCCCCATTATTCTCTTACTCATAATGTATTTATAGAACTTATTCTTTTCCTTGCTAGTTGTAAGTCTTTTTTTGCCTTTAGCCTGTCTAATTTTGTCTTTACCTGCTTGTGCTATTCATTTATATCCATTCTTAGCAATTGTCATTGTTTCCACTTTATTATTTTTTTTATTTTCAGGTCTGTAAAGAGCTCTTGACACAGTCATATTGAGGATCTCTTACCATTCTTCCTATCTCTCTTTTGCATGGGGCTAGTTAGAGATGATGTATAGAAGTGGAGGAGCAAGGGTTGCCCAGCACAATCCAGACAGATGTAGCTGGAAGCAGAATTTTCTGCTGTTTCATTTGCATGACAAGTTTTATCACTAACAGACTTTTGATAGACAAATTAACACTTGAAAATTGTGGTTCAGAGTTCTGATTCCAAAACAGACCAGTTACCTTAAAAGAGATCTGCAAAATAGGCAGGGCGAGCTCTTGAACAACCTTGGCCCCAGTACCATGATATCTGGGTGACAACGGAAGCTCTAATACAAAATCATGGCTTCCGTAATTTGTAAGGAGTGTAGCTCCAGGTCCTTTAAATCCCACAATGAATCACACAGGACCTGATAATGCAGCCCTTACATGTAAGACTCAGTGGGACTCCTCTTGAGGAAGGAGGTGTGGTGCCAATTATGGACACTGGATCTTGGTTCTACTCCCAGCTCTGCCACTGACTCACTATGTGATTTTGGACAAGTCCTTTAATCTCTGTGCTTCATTTACCCTATCTATAAAAACTGAGATAATGAGGCTTACTTTTGTAAAATGCTTTCATGCTTACAGATGAAGTGTGCTTAATTCCTTAGTATTATTATTCACATGAGGGCTCGTCATCTCTGTAAACTAGCTGCTACTCTACTCTAGCATTCTTCTGCACAATCTAAAACTGAGAAGAAACCGCTCCAAGGTACGAGGTGATGGTCAGGAATTGTCTCTATCTGTAGGATGATTTAATACCAAAGCAAGAGGTGAGACAATCTTACTGCCCCTTACCCTGAGCCAGACAGCATCAGGCTTGCAGTGTAGCAAAACACAGAGTATATCCCATTCTTATGCAAACTCGCAAAAAAAAACCCCAACTTTATTTGCAGGAAACTTAGGCTAATGACCCAATGGAGACCAGCCCCTGCTACTCTGCCTGCTATTGCCTCAAACTCAAACCTATCAAAATTTCCAAGGGCCTGCTGGTCCCTTAAAGTGGAAAATATTCTGATTAACTCTTCACAAATATCCAGCTCATAAACACAAGAGCCACACTGAAGGGAACAGTTATGCAACAAGGCCTTATGGAGGAGAAAAAGTGCTCAAGGCAAATTGGCCATTTACATCATAAATTTTCATGCTCTGTTTGTAATATCTTGCTGCAAGATTTTCACATTTCTGTTGCAACTAGAGATGGGTGAGTTAGGTTTGGATGAAACAAATAAAAATACCCTACCTGAACCTTCACCCACACTTAATTTGAACAATTTACTTTTAAAGCTCAAACACATTTGGTGATTTCTGCATTTTTTTTTAAATCAAGTACCCTCAATATTGTGGTTTCAAGTGGCAAAATTTGGTTTGATTTCAAATTTCCCCAAAATGCAGGTAGGTGTGTGAGTGGGAGGGAGGGTTGGCCTCATCTCTAACAAGAACAGAAGCAGCAAGAAATCTCTCTCTGTAGTATCAATGGCTCTTGCAAGGGAGCCAGATTTCCAAGCTGGAGGCTGAGAGAGGCTTCCAAAAATCTAGATATTCTTTGGAACTGAAATGCCACGGCTTCAGAGGTTCACCCATCCAGGGCTGGCTTTAGGAAGTGTGGGATCCAATTTGAACAGTTTCGATAGGGCCCTGGCAGGGATGACTAAAAAACAAACAAAAGAACCCCAACACTTGGGGCTTGTATTCACCAGGCGGTGCTCCGAGTCCTTAGCGGCACTTCAGCAGCGAGTCCTTCACTCACTCCAGGTCTTCGGCGTCACTGAAGGACCCGCTGCCGAAGTGCCACCGAAGACTCAGAGCGCCGCCAGGGGAGTAAAAATTAAAAAAGCACCTCTAGCCAGAGAAGGGATTCTCACTGGGCCCTCTTAGGTGCAGGGCCTGATTCGGGGGAATTGGTGGAATAGGCCTAAAGCCGGCCCTGCACCCATCATTAACTATAACCAGAAAAAAAAGTGTTAAAAGGCTGAAGTGTTAACGAGCTATGATGGCTGCTGCCACAGGGAAGGGCTACATTAAGCACAAGCCAAGCAATCTGAGAGCTGGTTCAATGCATGTTCTGCAACTCAGGGGCAGGTCACATCTCCCTTCAGAGCAGCTAAAAGAAAGTTGACACCTCTCACTCCCTGATCTTCTCTTTCAGTATCAGAAAGCGACTGGGGAGGCAATTTACTGGCTGATCTCTTCTTTAGCAACAGGATCAGAGAAGGTAGCTTGTTATATAATTCTTTCCCTTCCACACTATGGCAGATGGGAGCCCTGCTTTTGCTTGGGGCCCCATGAACATCAGGCCAGCCTCATGCATTGCATTTCAGTGCGTAAATATGTTCAGATTGAGAAAGCAGCCGTGTCTTACGTATACAGTTTAAATAGAGCTTCAGAGATTTGCTTAATGTGATAGATCTAGGCTGCCCATGATTCCCACTCCATCAGACATCACTTCTTTGAAATCAATGCAGTGTCCATAGAAACTTGATCAATATGCAGATGTTTGTCAAGTGCTTACTGATGCTTATGATTGCTTTCCCTCCTTGGCTCCTTATGAGTCAGAAGAGTGAGAAGCACAAATGAATGACTACATCCGTTGCACTACAGAGTATGCTGCAACTGACAACACTCTTATAGCCTTTGGCTACAGCAGAAAGAGCCAGAGAGATTAGTTCAATGTTTTTGTTTACTTTCTTAAAAGCTCTTCTGTGTTAATTAGACAAGAGAATCACTAGTATTGAATAAGGTGAAGGAGTTGCCTCCTTTTCAAATAGGAATTAGCGATTACAAGATGCTGCGTTATACTAAAGGACACATCAGCCTGTCCAGTGGATAAGGCACTGGATCAGGAATCAGCAGATCTTTGCTTTCTACATTGACTTGGACCTATGGCAAGTTACTTCATCTCTTTGTGCTGTGGTTTCACCAGCTGTAGAAGGAGAACAACAACTATGTGGGTGAAACAAGACAATCACTACGCTCTCGAATGAACTCACACAGAAAAATTATAAAAGACATAACCACCATATCACCTGTGGATGCATGCTTTTCATACAGCAATCACTCTCTATCTGAGTTCTCATTCTCATCCTACACAAAACACCTTCAAAAGATGAGCTTGGAAGCTTAAATTCATCACTTGGCTAGATGCTAGTGTGACAAAGTCAGGCTGAACAGCTATAAGAGGGTGGTAGAAAGCATATATATTAGCCCCAGAATGATAAAGGCCCTTTTCTCTATAAGATGAGAAGGGATTACCTCAGGCCAATTCAGGACTCCCGAGTCCAATTAAGGGCTGTCTGAGACCTTTGAAAAACTCTTCCTCAGGTGAGCAAGGGGGATAGCAAGACAAGCTGCTGCAGGGCTAGTAGCAATACGGAAGAAAAGCTACTCCAGAGTGGAGGCTGCTCTCTTCCCTGCTGAGGAAGCTACAAAACAGACTGACTGTCTAGGGGAAGGGCTGGCACCCCAGGGCCAATAGCAAGGCCACTCACCCTCAGTTAGGGGAGGGAAAGGTATTTTCCCTTGCCTTCTGTTGGAATTGGTTTCCTTTTGTTTTGGGTTGGGGGTTTTTTGTGTGTGTGTTTTTGTTGTTTTTTTTTGGCAGAGGGGCATTCCCTCAAGCCCATCCTAGGCTTCTCTGGAGAATACTGGGAAATAAACTGCCAAGTGGGAGAGTAAACACTGTCCCGAGTGGAGGCCGATTTACCCCAGGACCTCACTGCCAGATAGGGAAACACTGAGCCAGCTGAGCCAGAAGAGGTGCCTTGCCACACTGGATACTAAAAATCATGGACTGAATGAAGACACAGGATTTATGGCTTATTACAACAATCTATAATCCACTTACCCCTTCCCTCCAAACTCCCGCCCAGCCCCCCATTTCCCCCTATGACCGGAGAGGTGTTTGCAGACTACTTCACCTTGAATGGTCCCTTGAAAATTTGTAAGCTCAAAAGTTTGTCTCTCACCACCAGCAGAAGTTGATCCAATAAAATATTATCTCACCCACATTATCACACATGAAAGAAAAGACAGACATGGTGGTTGGCTCTTGGATTAAAGAGTGACTGGAGCACTCATGCCTAGAGGGTGTCATAAATTTGTGGGCTGCAGCCACAACGGTTTTCATTTAAAATTACAGTTGTGGTTTGGGGATTGAAGCCAGGACAAGCAATTGCCACAAACCTTACCATTTGACCATAAGAATCTCCATTTACCGGTACCAGAATTAAGTCATTTAGCATATATGTAGAGCAGCCATTAGAAAGCAACACAACACTTGAGCAGGTTTGAATTACACCAGCAACGGGCAACAGCGATCATCTACAGCATGGGTGGGCAAACTACAGCCGGTGGGCCACATTCGGCCCCTCAGGGCTTTGGATCCAGCCTGTGGGATTGCCCCTGTGCCGCTCTCAGAATCGGCAAGCAGCATGTCCCTGCGGCCTCTGGGCGGGAGAGCAGAGGGCTCTGTGCATTGGTCTTGCCTCCAAGCACTGCCCCTGCAGCTTCCATTGGCCGGGAATGAGGAACCACGGCCAATGGGAGCTTTGGGGGAGGTATCTGGAGGCACAGCAAGGGCAGCATATGCGGAGCCCTGTGCCCCCCACCCCCAGAGGCCGCAGCGCTTCCTGGAGCAGTGCGGGGCCAGGGACAGGGCAAGCATTCAGGGAGCCTACCCTAGCCCGTGGGCGCCGCTGCCACCCCAGAGCCGCTTTAGGTAAGCAGCGCCGGGCCAAAGCCCAAACCCCACCTGCACCCCGCTTCCCAACTCCCTGCCCTGAGCCCCCTCCCACACCTCCTGAACTCCAACCCCCTGCTGCACCCTGCATCCCAACTCCTGACCTGAGCCCCTGCCTGTAGTCCGCACTCCTCCTGCACTCCACATCCCTCCTACACCCCAACCCCCTCCCTGTGCCCCCTCATAAACCCCGTACCCCTCCTCTGTCCCAATCCCTTGCTCTGAGCCCCTTCCTGCACACCGCACCCTCTCCCACACCCCAACCCCCTGCCTCAGTCCTGCATACAATTTCCTCACCCAGAAGTGGCCCTCAGCCAAAATAGTTTGCCCACCCCTGATCTACGGCTACTCTAACCAGTACATCATAAGGACCTTTTAAGAACTATGTTTAATTTTAATATAGTATCTTCTGTTGGTTTGCACTGGAACTTCCTCTCTTGCCTCAATTAAGCAGGCAACTAAAATTTAGCTTGGAGGAATGTGTCATAAACATATCCAATTTAAAACAAATCAGATTAGCTTCCATGCTTATTGTTAACACCTCGGCTCTTCCCCAGAATTCTGCTTATCAGAAGCATGCAACATCTACACACTTGGGAGAGGTAGCAATTTTATTTTAAAGTCCCGGAACGGGATGATCTAGAACATAGCAAATCATTTCACAGACTTTCTGACTGCAAGATCCACAGCCTGAGATGGAAGCCACAGCAATTATCTAAGGCAAAAAAAATTAAATGATGTTCCTTTAATTGTGCCTAATCTGTGTCACTACTACGTAAAGAAAAGAGAAACAAACGGTCACTTCTACAATGTTAAAAAGAAACATGATTATAGAAATTAATTGTTAAGGATGAACATGACAAAGTCAGAGTCATCTGATGCAGAGATAATTTAAACAGCAGCTCAAGAATTAGTCCACCTTTTCCCTGGTTCAAGTTTTTTCCCTACAATCATAATTTGAAAGGTCTGGAGGAAGACCTAGATACACAGCTACAGCTACAGCTAGGCTGATGCTCAGAATTATAAGCCTTTTAAATTAAAGTTTATAAAGGAGACTCAGTTTCAACAACAAAAAATCGTTTTTAATCAAGGTTCTCTGTGATTTACATAGAGTGCATTGGAGAAGCCATTAAGTGACTCGTTACAAAATTTTAGACAAGCATTTTGTGTTGTTTGGTGTTGAGCGACGCACTCACAAACACATTTGGAGTAATGATTTGTGTGGCATTTGTGCTGATTGTGTTGCCCAAAGAAGATCATAAAATGAAATTAGAGCAAAGAAAAATTTAAAATAGCAAGTAAAGTGTCTCAGTTGTGAGGTTTGTTAGACAGTGAATGATAGAAAATCCCTTAATGCTTTGGCACCCTTGACAGCCAATAGGATTTTGCACCCTCCCAATCCCAAATTAGAGATTCTCCCCCAAGAGAACACCTCCCCCAACCCCTTACATGCAGCAGCTGGGTGTTATGACAAAGGTGCAGCAGCTGGAGAGAAATGGCCTGGTACTGGGAGACCAGGACAGACCAGGGCTGCCATGAAGTGCCTTTAAATGAGGCGCCATATGGTGCCACTGGCTAAGTCTGTGATTACAGTCAGTCCATAAAAAATATCCCCAAGGAAGTGGTGGAAGCCCCATTGGTTGAGTCATTTAAAAAGTGGACTAGGCAATTATTAGAGAATATATTGTAAAGTATTGGCAGGGGGTTGGATTACATGATTCAACTGGCTATGACTGGAGGAAGTTATACTTGTAAAGCACTCTGTTGCTAAGGTGTTAGATGAATAAAGTATAATAATGAAAAAGTAGTTTTAAATTTTAAGAAACCAGAGATGCAGAATTATAATTTATATAGCATTAGGGCTGTACCAGGTATTAGACAAAGACAAGCTCTGTGCCCCCAAAGAGTTCACAATCTAAACTATACAACAGCATATCTACATAAAAGTTGTAGGGCCAGACCCTTAGCTTGCAAGAGTCAGTTAAATTGAAGTCAGTGGTGCTACATCAATTTACTGCAGCTGAGGATCTTGCCCACTGCAAAATATTTCAAACATCTCCAGAAATAAACCATAATTTGGGGTCCAATAAAGTTAATGCTTTCTTTTCAAAAAGTTTAAACTATTTTAGTAATTGCAATACAAATGCATATTATGTGACTATAAAGCAGGGGTGGGCAAACTTTTTGGGCCAAAGGCCACATCTGGGTGGGGAAATTGTATGCAAGGCAGGGGGTTGGGGTGCAGGAGGGAGTGTGGTGTGCAGGAAGGGGCTCAGGGCAAAGGATTGGGGCACAGGAGGGGTGCGGAGTGTATGAGGGGGCTCAGGGAGGGGTGTTGGGGTGCAGGAGAGGGCTCAGGGCTGGAGTGCAGGAAGGTGCGGACTGCGGAAGGGGGCTCAGGGCAGGGGGTTAGCTTGCAGGAGGGGTCCAGGGTATGGCAGAGGGCTCAGGGCAGGGAGTTGGGGTTCAGGAGGGGTGTGAGGTGCAGGCAGGGGGCTTAGGGAAGGGAGTTGAGAGGCAGGGTGCAGGAGGGTTTCGGGCTCCAGCCCAGCGCCATGGGGGGCAATCTCATGGGCTGGATCCAAAGATCTTAGGGGCCGGATGTGGCCCCTAGTTTGCCCATCCCTGCTATAAAGCATTATGCACTAAGGGTTAAATTTCCCCTTCTGATTCACACAGCAGGCTTAGATTCCACTATCCTATTATCCTCTATGCATGGTGCAGTCAAGGTAAGTCCTGTGGATAGTAGAAAAGAATTTTGCCCTGAACAAAGTGCTCATATGAATAAGTGATTACCACCAAATCTTTTCACAGGATTAGGCAGAATTTTCTGAAATACCTTATTCTGCCCCCAGAGGCAGTTAGTCGTTTTCCCAAAAGGCCAGGTGGTTCTGATCCAAAGTTTGGAAGTGGGTCCTTCTCTCATTCAAATATATTTAGGCAGTAATGCAAAATTTACCTCAGAAGCAGTTAACTGCACCTCTTCCCTTCAATGGTTTATTTTCCTCTCCAGGCCACATCATCTAGTCCCTTCCTTTCACTCATCTTTGTTTCCCCACTTCCTCCCCCATAAAAATTTCGATTAGGTATTATCTTTTTTCATTTGAACTTTTCATTTGCCTTTCCCATTCTTTTTGTTTAGTATATAAAAGGAACACCCTCTTTAGAAAATTGGAGCACAGCATTGTGTAGCCAAGTGCTTTGCAAACTTCCCTGTTGTGGATGAATGCACATTTCTCCTTTGCTATTCCATGCCTGAGCCCCTGCATAGCTCTGCGATTGCAGCACATTAACCCACTTGTAGTATATACCCTTACTATTTAAGCCAAATCTCTCCTTTGCAGGGAGTAGCAATCATGCCATGATGATAATGAGGTAACAGGCTTAGCCCACCCAAACTACCATGCAGTTACCCTACCCATTGCCCCTCCCCACCTTAATTATATTTCTGACAGCATGGTGTGGAAACAGAGCCTACCTTAGATACAGAATGAGAAACTCCCTGAACCAAAACATAGCCTATACAACCTGTCTGTAGGTAAGAGTTACAAACTCAATATTTAATGCTGGTCCTTCCTCCTTCAATTAGCCAGATTTGATCCAAGTGACTTTCATTGGCTCAGAAAGAAAATAAAGAACAATATGGTGACAGTAACTGGAAATAACAAGTGTTTGTCATGTTTTAAACAGAATTGGATATATGTACATTCAGAAGCTTGACCTGTTTCTAATGCTGAGCTTTAATCATATCAAGGCTGATTCTCTACAGAATACTGAAGTCAGTGGTGGTGGTGATAGGCACAACTGACACATGCATGCTTTCTGTGCTGCTGTTCTTCAAGGAGTGTTCAGCAGCAGCTGAGCGGTTAACCACAATTTTTTTTTTAAATGGTGTTGTTTCACCGGTGCTATTAGCAAAGCAGCCAGCTAGGACGTGGGAGTTTGAATCAGACATAATGCAGGCATGGGAGGGAGAGAGAGAGGGAGTGGGAAGGGACCTTGCCCCTCACCCCGAACTGCAAACCTTGGGCAGCCATAGAATTTGCCCCCCATGTGTGTCCCATTGGCTGACTGGAGCTGCCCCCCCAAATATAGAAGTCAAACTGTGCCTATGAATGCTGAGCACATGTACTAAGCCGTTTTATACTTACTCTGCCCCTGAAGTCATTTGTGCCTATGTAAATATCAAGACATATTTGAATGTCTAACTCTACTGCTCAGCATAAGTAATTAGGATCACATTTGATGGCAGTTTTAAATTAAAAACAAAATGACTAATTTGAGGAGTATAGGTACAGTTCAAACATACATCACTGATAAAATCAGGCAAGGTGAACCAAGCTTAAACTTGAGGGAACAGTGCACCATCTAGTGTTTTGAATGGGTTAAAATTCAAAGATCAGCTTCAAATTAATCTACACAGAAAAATCACAGGCAGATATAGTCATGAGGGAAGAAGTAGTTGTAAACCTAATATCCATCCCACACCTCACCTATGGAGTAGAGGCTTTTTGGGGTCAATTGACAGGAAGGGCTGCACCTGTTTTGAAACACCACATTAAATACCAGCAGCAGACAGAAATATGGCAGAGTTGCACTGCACCAGAAGAAGCTATTAAGTGAGGAAGGTTAGATGTTTACATGTTATGGGCATTTTCTAGTCTGCTGTGCTGAATGAGGTTTATCTGTTTCCTTGAAATGAGTTTCTCAAGGCAGGAAAGGTTTGAAAACCAGAGTGGATGGGGCATATTACCTCCACCGTAGATCAGTAGTAGAAGGAAGCTGCAGCCTCTTTCATAAGAGGAGCTCTCCACAACTGCATATAGGAGCAGGGCATCTGAAGGAATTCTGGTGCCACTGGTGCCCCACATCTCATCAAAGGCGATACAGGTAGTGAATAAGAGTCAGTGCAACTTGAACAGCATTAACTCATGCGTGGATATGAACGTAGGTCATGTACTGCAGCTGCTCTCCTTACCTCACAACAGAGTTGACTTAGAGCAGAAGAGCTGCCAAGGCAATAATCAAACACAGCACAGAGAGGGAAGCTTGCTACAAAGTCACTGGTTCCCTGCTCCACCAACCTTGTTCTGCTCTCTTTCCCTTTAGTAGAAGAGAGCATATAAGGCTACATGAGGTGCCTAAACACAAAAGCACTATTCTTAGATTAACTATTTTTACATGTGGAGATGACTGGAACAATCTGCTTACCTAGCATGTTTTTTGCATCACATTCTAAAAGTTCTACTGCTTTCAACAGAAGGCTATCTTTTTTAAATGGGATAATTAATGCACTGTAGTTACCTGCAGTAATTTGAACTTTGTTTCAGCAATTGTTTCCACTTCACATAGTTGAAGATACATCTCTCACTGTAAACGCAGGAAAATCATACTACAGCTCCTCATATTATGAAACATACAGAAAAGTTAAGTTAAGGTATTCCACTGAAACCATAACTCAGAGGTCCCCAATGTGAATTTTGGCAGCGATGCCTCTCGATGACATCACTTGCCGCCGACAAGCAACATCATTGAGAGGCATCGCCGCCGAAATTCGGTGGCATTTTGGCGGATGCTCGACCGCCGCCATGGTCCTTCGTCTGGAGCCTGCCAGACGAAAAGGTTGAAGACCACTGCCATGACTGGCTTTCTACCCAGGTTCTCTTGAAATACAGGGAGCAAAAACATACAGACCAAATGCAATGTGCAGGTTCTTGATCATCCTTGGCATAAAAGGCAGCATTTTCTCTTTTTAGAATACAAACCCAGAAGTAGAGTCTAACATGTCTGGCACTCTTACTACTCTGGCCACACAAATTAGCGGTACTGTAGATCAAGAAGGGTGTTCTCTTCTAGGAGAAAGCTATTCAGGACAGCAGCTTGTGCTGGCCTTTATTACAAACTAAAATGCTAAACATACACTATTTCAGAAACAGGCAGAGTACAGAACCAGCATCCTCAATCTAGCCCAAAGAAATCTATTGAAATGGGAAATATACCCAATCAGGTAGCTGGCATTTTATAACTCATTATAAATTGCATAGATACCTAGCTTTCAGGCAGTCCTTTTCAACAATAAAAAGAACAGGAGTACTTGTGGCACCTTAGAGATTAACAAATTTATTTCATGTTCTCTGTACGTATAAATATCTCCTGTCTGTGTGTTCCATTCCATGCATCTGAAGAAGTGAGCTGCAGCTCACGAAAGCTCATGCTGAAATAAATTTGTTGGTTTCTAAGGTGCCACAAGTACTCCTGTTCTTTTTGCGGATACAGACTAACATGGCTGCTACTCTGAAACTTTTCAACAGTAGATCTCAAAGCGCTTTACAAATTTGGTTGGTATCAGGTTTATCATGTGTAAAATGGGTAATTCCCATTTTACACATGGGGATTAATGGTCTTGCAGAATCTGCTATGCACTGTGGTTTAAAGTAAGCCTTTAAGAGTCTAAAGAAAGCAGCTTCCCATCAGCTACCAGAATCACACCTTCCAAATAGACTGCAAGACATTGGTAACTACTTATGCATATGGTCAACACAAATGGTTGATTTTCAGACAACAAATCTTGACAAAACTGATTTTGGATAATAGTTACTAGGGCTGTCCCAGTGTAAAGCAGAAGACTCTATACTTTAGAAATCATGAACTGTATGTGCATACACAAGGATACATGTTAAGAGACTAGGCACAAAACAGTCACTTCTGTCTGCCTGATACAACAGTGCCCTGTATAAAGAGTCAGTACAAGCTGCAACCCTTGAAAATTAGCAGAAACAAAGATGTAATGCAACATAAAAAAGTATTAACCTCCTCCATAAAATAACTATAAATTCACTTAATTTCATAATAAGTTGTAACTTGTAAATATGATGCATGTTGAAGAGGTTATTTTTTATATACCAAAAATTGATGACAAATCAATAATCCAAAAGATAAAGCATATTTATTAAAAAGATCAGAACTCAGCAATTGCCAAGATTGTAAAACTGAAAAGATTAATTTACTGATTTGACAGACACCTGTATTATAACATTTAAATTTACTCTTCGAAAACTAAACTGCCTCATACCATCCTTTCATCATTTTTGTCGGTTATTTTCAATGATCCACAAGCCAAGCAGGTGCAAAAAACAAAAAACAAACCAACAATATCATATAAAAATATGCACAGAGTTTTGCACAGAAGTGTGATCTGAATAGGAGCCTTATCTCAAAGCGAGCAGCTTTCCAACCAGGGAAAATCCTTTATGGTTTCAGCCAACCCGCAATGGAGGAGCTACGAGCACAACGCCGTCACCTCTGACAAAGAGCATTGGAATATTCCTCTTGGTAGACTAAGCGGAAGGAAAGGAAAGCATGATTTATATAATGCATCTGAGAAATGTAATCAACTTTAAATTCATGTTCAAAGATATAGATATCAGAAGTTTATAAAAAGCAAGTTTTGAGGAAATACAACTTAGAGTCTTATCCACAGAGCAATACAGTTAGCAGGCAGGTTTGTTGTAGCTTTTACTTTGATAACAATTTGCCTGAAGTTGCTTTAAATCAAGTCCTGCTCAAATCTAGCTATCAAAAATTAATTTTCATCTGTCAATTTTAAGTTTAACTCGATAAAACATTCAACTTAGAAAGTACTTTTCGTTTTTCTTTTCTCAAACATAAGTACATTTAAACCCTTACTTTATAAATCTCTTCATAGGTTTCCTCATCAATCTCTATTGTTGTCACGGTCTCTTCAACATCACCCAAAATCATATTTAAGTGCTGATCATAAGCCTGTGAGAATGAGACCAGTTTAAATTATTTTCTTTACAATCTGTACCACACAACAAAAAAAGTGTTTAAATATTTGTAGATCAAAGCAGTTCAAATACAAACTGATTAAAATGAAAGTACCTTTTCTTAGTGTATTTCAACTTGGACTAATGAATAATCAATTGCTTTGACCTTCAGATATACCAGTATTTTAACATTAGTGTTTATTTAACTGGCACTAGTGAACACAGTACAACTTTTACTTTTACACATTAATTTTCTTTCAGATAGTTATTTCAGCTGTCACATACTTTAACCAAATTATAGTAGCACAGGTTTAAGATTACTAAAGTTATATAGGTAGGGCCCTACCAAATTCATGTTCCATTTTGGTCAATTTCATGGTAATATGATTTTTTAAAAAATCATAAATTCATGGGTTTCAAACATTTAAATCTGAAATTTCAAGGTGTTGTAACTGTGGGGGTCTCAACCCAAAATGGGATTGTGGGAGTGGGGTTGCAAGGCTATTGTAGGGGATCAAAGTATTGCCAACCTTACGTCTGCATTGCTGCCTTTGGAGCTGGGCAGCCGGAAGGCAGCTGCGGGCTGGGTGCCCAGTTCTGAAGGCAATGCTGCTACCAGCAGCAGTACAGAAGTGAGGGTGGCAATACTGTATCATGCCACCCTCATTTCAGCAGTGCTGCCTTCAGAGCTTGGCTTCCAGTCAGCAGCTGCAGAGCTTCCTGTAGCCTGAGGAGGTTCCCAGAGCTGGGCCTGACCTGGCCCCAGAAGTAGCCCCACCCCATTCAGGACTAACAACTGGAGCCCAGCGTACAGTAGGTGACCCTGGCTGAGGCATCCCCAGCCCTGACTCTACCCAGCTCCAGGCTCAGCAATTAAAGGGGCCTTGAGCTGGTTGTGTGTGTACAGGGGTGACCACAGTGCCCCCCCGACTACAGTGCCCTGGGCAGTCGCCCACTTGCCCACCCTTTAGGCCGGCCTTGCCCCCCTTCAAGCGATGACCTCCTCCCCTCATACCTTGCTACCCTCACTTCTGTGTTGCTGCTGGTGGCAATGCTGTCTTCAGAACTGGACTCCCAGTCAGCAGCTGCTACTCTTCAGCTCCCCTATGTGAAATCTGGTCTGCACTACAATTGCCAAATTTCACAGGGGAGACCAGATTTCACAGTCCATAACATGTTTTTCCCAGCTGTGAATTTGGTAAGACCCTATATATAGGGCCTAATCTTGAAGGTTTCACCTAAGACAAGATCCCCACAGAAATAAATGAAAGCTTACAAGAATAAGGCTGCAGGATTGGCAACCTAGTGTGGGTTTTGTGTGTGCACTGATCACAGATTGGACACAAATGTGTGGTATCTGCTCTATTTGCAGGTTATTTTGCCTTGGCACTGTCTCTAAGTGAAGGAACTCTTTCATGAACTATCATTTTCATGTGTACAGAGCTTCACAGTGATGACGTGGTGGATGAACAACAGACAAAATGTTGACCCCTGACTTCCACCTTTAACTATGTAATTCTATTTGAAGTATTCCTTAGAAAATTCAATGAGCTTTTTCCATTAAAAAGCCAGCAAGGTAGAACCCAGCAGTACAAAGACATAACACCTATGTATTCATGAAATAAAAGTTCCTACAGGAAACAGATTTCAAGCTTTCAAGATGTCATAAAACAATATAGACAAAGGCCTTAATGTGATCCTTTTAATTTAGTTATTTATGAACAGTAAAAATCCATACAATCATGGCCAGTAGGGATGTAAATACTGTTTAAAAAGTTAACCATTTAAATTATTTTAAGACATGTCATTTAAACAGTTAACTGTTTAAGCAGCTGGGGCCCATCAGGCCAGCATGGCTTGGGCCACTCCAGGCAGGGAGTGCGGCTGAGCCTGCTCCGGGATAACAGTTAAGGCAGTTAACCGGTAAGACTATGCTTACCAGCGTTAATCTTTTACATCCCTCATCTCCAATATGCATACTGAAACTAGATCTACCTGGGCCAACTCAATAAGCCACATAAGAATTTCAGCTAGTGTAGCACTCCGAAGGACTAATCAGAGATGACCATTCACAACACATTACAGCAACACGCCATGAATCACACCAGTGCTGAAGCCATTTCAAGGTTATCATCCTTGGGATAGCCCGTTTGGGACTTTGAAGATGAGGACTACACCACATTGCAGTGTTCAGGAGGGATGCTTTGACTGACAAAAAGCCAGATATCAACTTGTGAGAGTAAGGGGCAAGTCATTATCACTGAAAGTTGCTTGAATACAGAATAGACTTCTGTAGGACACCAGCTTGAGCCCAAATACCAATACTTTTAGAGAATGTTTCAATACCTACCTTTTATAAAGCTCTTTTCATCGGCAGATCTCAAAGTACTTTATAAAAAGGTTGGTATCATTATCCCTATTTTACAGATAGGAAACTGAGGCTTAGAGAGCTGAAGTGACTTGCCCAAGGTCACTCAGGAGGTCAGTGGCAGAGGCAAGAAACAAACCTGGGTGTCTGCTGAGACCCAGTCCTGTGTTCTATCCACAAGCAACATTGCTCTAAACTAGTTTAAGCTGGATTTCTCCTAAACCATCATGTTGTAAAGACAACTGGTAATGGCAGGAAAGGAAATCCAGCACCTTGTCATTCTAAGATAACAGAATAAAAGACAAGGATTTCTACCTTCTCCAGGTATTGGTGCTCAGATACCAAGACATGCTCAGATAACATGTCAGGCACAAAAGAAATTTCTATATACTTTAAACAGACCTTAAAAATGAACTTGAATGGAATATCACAAAGCAACCAACCTTTATGAGTATAAGCTGCCTTGACTTTTATATCTACTATTTCACAGTTAAAAGTACACCAATGTTAAATCTTGCCACAGTGTTTTACTTACATGTAATCTGCCTCGAAGTTCTCGGTCATTCCTCATTTTCACATAGATTCGTTCATCAAGACTGAGTCTGATCAGATCCAGTGGCTCTTCTACAGTATTTGTTGTTTGTTGCTAAAAAAAATAAAAAGCAGTTTTCACAATATACACAAAAGCCTCTGAACTTTTATGTTCAAAAGCAGTCCTCTCTCTCTCAGGGATAGGATAAAGTACCTTTCACCTTCAGGTCAGTTATTTGATCCAGCCAAGCTAGGAGCAACCAAAAATCATTACCATAGGACGAGCATTTGGTGGCCTATACGTCCACACTACCATCACAATTGGGACCTTTACTGGCAGTCTTAATGGACAGGCCAGAAATCTGAACAAAAAGGGAACCAAATATATCTTTTGCCCTCAAAGTACAGCACACACGGTCAGATCTCAGATACTTTAGCAGGGGATGTAAAGAAGCTTACACTGTCACTAACTATGCTGTTCTCATTGGTGGATAATTATTATTTGTATTATTGTAGCACCTAGCAGCTCCAGTCACGGAAAAGGACCCCTCTGTCCTAAGCATTGTTCAAACAGAACAAAATGGTGGTCCTTGTCCCAAAGAGATTGGGGTCACTGGGGTAAGTGTCCTGTATTTTATAAAAGCAGCAAAGAGTCCTGCGGCACCTTACAGACTAGCAGATATTTTGGAGCATGAACTTTCGTGGATGAATACGAAGTGGGTATTCACCCACGAAAGCTCATGCTCCAAAACGTCTGTTAGTCTGTAAGGCGCCACAGGACTCTTTGCTGCTTTTACAGAGCCAGACTAACACGGCTACCCCTCCATATCTGTATTTTATATTCCTTCACAATTATTCCTTCAGCTTCACTTTCAACAAAAACTGCAATAAAAGTAGGAAACATAAAGCCATGCATCTCTTAAGCTTGATAATAGCACTGACAATGTTAAGGTTCCAGGAGACAAAACAGCACTGAAATGGCACTAAGACCACAAGGAACAATTCAAGTTAGATTTTTTTTTTTTTTAATAAAGCAAAGATCATAGTAAAGACTGAAACAAAGGAAAAAGTTTTGATGTAAAATGCAGTAGTGAGAGGTTAAAGATTTGCTGTTCTATGACGAACATGCAGTCTGCCTTATGTCAAAGGCTACAGCTTTCTGCAATTCTTTTTTGTCATGCCTCCACTCTGTCATAGAAAATTAGGGATGGAAGAAACCTCAGGACGTCATCTATTCCAACCCCCTGCTCAAAGCATGACCAATCCCAACTAAAACATCCCAGCCAGGGCTTTGTCAACCTGGGCCTTAAAAACCTCTATGGATGGAGATTCCATCACCTCCCTAAGTAACCCATTCCAGTGCTTCACCACCCTCCTAGTGAAATAGTTTTTTCTAATATCCAATCTAGACCTCCCTCACTGCAATTTGAGACCATTGCTCCTTGTTCTGTCATCTGGCATCACTAAGAACAGCCTAGCTCCATCCTCTCTGGAACCCCCCTCCCCCCCCTTCATGTAATTGAAGGCTACTGTCCTTTGCCTGCTCTGCCTTAGCTTACTAACCCAGGAAAAAGGAAGCATCTCATGTCTCTCTTGAGCAAGCCCCTCTGGCTGAGCTAGGACTCAGGAGTGGTGGAGGCATGCTCTGGACCAGTGATGACCAGGAGGGCGGTTCTCCCTCCCCACACTGCTCCTACCTGCAAGCACTGCCCCCGAACTCCCACGGACTAGGAGCAGGAAGCTATGTGCAACGGGAGCTGCAGGGCAGCTTACAGAGCCATATACCCCCCTCCGGAGCCACAGGGGCACGCTGGCCCCTTCCGGGAGTGGCATGGGGCCGAGACAGGCAGGGAGCCTGCCTTAGTTTCGCTGTACCACCGACTGGGAGCCACCCAAGTTAAGTGCTGTCTCGTGGAAGCCAGCACCCCAACCTTCTAGAGCCAGCACCCAAAATCCCTCCTACACCCCAATCCTCTACTCCAGCCTGACCCCCGCAGAGCCAGCATCCCACACCCTGTCCTGAACCGAAACGCTCTGCCCCAGCTTGGTGAAAGTGAGTGAGGAGAGCGAGGGGGGAAGAAGGGGAGGGGTGGAAAGAGCGGCACAGGGCTTTGGGGAAGGGCGGGGTAGATCCTGGGTTGCCCCCCATGAGCCCCATTCATTAACCACCCCGGCACTCTCTGAATAGGGGAAAAGCGGAGTAAGAGAGGGGGCCGACAGCTGCGGCGTCCAGGCGGGAGGGCGACCCTGCTGCGGGGAGGGATCCTCACGAGAGGGGACCCAACCCCGGGAGGGGGAGAAGAGAGCCTCGCGCGACTCCACACTGAAGCCCAGCTCAGAAGGGGGCGGGCCCGAAACGTGGCTCCCGCCAAACAGTGAGAAAGGGGCGAGTCACTCACCTGGTCCACTTCGTCCGCCATCTTTCAAACGCGAGCCCCGCCTCCTCTCGCGCGAATCTACCGCCCCTCGAGGAGCCGTCGGCGCGTAGGAAGGGAGGGTGGTGACGACACGCATTGCGTAGGGGCGGGGGCGTGGCGCGGTCTCCAAGCGAGGCTAGAGTGGCAGTTGCGCTGTTCGTCGGGCCGGGCCGGCAGAGGCGGGGCTTGGCGGAGCCTGCGCTGGCGCGCTCCAGAGGCAGGCAGGGGCGGTGGAGAGAGGAGCTGGGGGTGGCCCGGGCTGTTCTAGGTGCCTCTCCCCATCACCCTTTGTTCTGCCCTAGACGCTCTGTGTGAGCAGGGCCGGGCAGTGGGCGTGGCTCAGCCCCCTCCCCCCCCGCACAGGGGAATGGGTAGGATGAGCGCTGGCTCGCGAAGGGAAGGGCGTGGCGAAGACCCACGTTACAGATGGGCAAACTGAGGCCCTGCCCGGCCGTACCCACAGGCTACTTTGGAATTACTGTCTAATGGGCAGCGTGGGTCAGCCCAAGGCCTGTCTGCCCCACGGGGACCGGGCCAGGTGCTTCAGCAGCGTTGCCCCCAGGCAGGCGCGCGGGGCGTGGCGGTAGCACAGGACGGGTTAGTGCCAGGCAGCCTGGGGGCTGTAAGCTGAGTGGCGACAAGTAACTGGCACGTGTGACCGGCGTAGCGCTCCAGCCCCTGCCCGCAGTCACTCCCGTCCCGGGGGGCACGTCATGGGGACACGGCGTTGGCCCAGCCCGGAGCACGGGTTCCTGGGACTGGGGCAGAGCGGACACAACCTCTGCCAAGAAGGGGCGGTTAGTAAGCCCCATCCGACAGGCCTGTGCAGCGCCCCGCGCAGAACAAATGCAGCCCCGTGATCCTGCCCCAGGTAGCTCTGCACAAAGGCGATGTGACCGGCGCCGCCATCTCCCGCCCTTGCGGGCTGCAGCCCACCCGGCCGAGACGGAAGAGACGTCAGGTAGAAGGGGAGGAGAGAAGAGAACAGAGGTAGGAGCCGGCTGTGTAAGCCCAGCCTCCCCTGGGCTTTGCTGGAGCTACGGGAGGCCACAGGGTGTACGCAAGCGTGCAAAGGCCTTGCCAAAGGAGGGGGGCTGCATTCATCTCCGCCGTGTTTACTTTGTGCCCCCCGCCAGTCTCTGGTTGGGTCCCTTGACAGACGCAGCTTTGAAGAGGAAACAGCATGGGCAGGAAGCGCAAAGGTTCCCTGCAGCGAAAGGCTGCCAGCAAGAAGTTCAAGGGAGAGCCTGCTGCAGCAGCCACCAGGGCCCCCCAAACTCACAGGCGAGAAGCAGAGGGTGAGTGTAGAAATAGACTCTTTCTTGCGCCAGCGTCTGTTGCAAGCAGTTGCATAAGCATCACGGAGAATATAAAATCAAGGAGAAGCAGCCCCTGTCACCTGATTGCAGACTGGGGGACGGAGATTCATTTGGAGGGGGTCAGCGAGATTTCCCCTTCCCCGCAACATGCTCCTTTGGAATTACTTTAAAAATGACTTTTAAATGATTCATCTGTGCTGATGAAGGATCTTTTGGTACCATATTTCCATAGGACATTCAAAATCTTACTTGATTTTTTGGACTTTTCCCTCATTTAAATGTTATCGTTTTTGCTAGCCTCTGGCCTGCTGTCCAAAGTGCATTTCTAATTAGATTGTGAAGAACAAACCAAATTTCCCCCCTAGTGTTTATTTCTGGCTGCATTCATTCTGTGACTTCAGTTTTCCTACAGGGTTTTTATAGGAGTTTACCCCCCCCCCCCCAAAAAAAAAAGTTTATTTAGAATTGTTTTTGTCTCTGTTTTCAGTTTAGAGCTTAATAGAGCATTTGGAATATTAAACAGCAGATATACCCCTTTGAAAACACAATTTCTTTTCATAGCCACTAAATAGTATAGTGTTAGTGTTTAACTCCATCTGCTGATATGTTGTCCCTTATGCAATATGTAATCATGTGATCATGACTGATTTAACTTTTTTTGTATGCCTCATTTAAATTGTACAGATGTTACATAAGCAAGATAGTTTTCTCTCTAGAACTGAGCGAAGTTCTTAGTGCTGTCTGTAGAGAATCCAAGATGTCTAAACCTTTCCTTTGACACAGTGAACGAGGGCAGGATCAAATGAATTGGTCTGGCAGGTGCAACTAAGAAGAATGAAAAGTTCTAGGGTGGATTGCAGCTTGTGGTTTTAGTAAGTGCGTGTCATTTCAACAGATCTTTAGGGCATTATCCTCTGTGTAAAATATAAGCATGGAATTCAGACCATTCTTAATGCAAATAATAGTAGAACTTGATTGATTTTACATCTGCTTGTGGATAAGGCTAACTGAAAGTTGCACTATAAACTCTTAAGGCCTGATCCTGTATTTCTTGTGCATCCAACACTCAGGTTTGTACTTTAATATTATACTATGGTATCTTCTGTTCCTTTACCACATCTTCCATGCGTATTATTTCTCTCTGGATTTCACATAGGTGTAGAACAGGGATTCTCAAACTGGGGGTTGGGACCACTCGGGGTCGCGAGGTTATTACATGGGGGGTTGCGAGCTGTCAGCCTCCACCTCAAACTCCGCTTTGCCTCCAGCATTTATAATGGTGTTAAATATATAAACAAGTGTTTTTAATTTATATGGGGTGGGGTTGCACTCAGAGGTTTGCTATGTGAAAGGGGTCACCAATACAATAGTCTGAGAACCACTGGTGTAGAAGATGATGTAGTGAGAGTTCCAAGCAATCTGTATCATTCATTAACTTGTGAGAGAGACCCTAAATTTTCAGAGTAGTGTCCTGCTTTTCTGTGACTGCTCTGTCCAACGTACTGGATTTGGTCCTGCAAAGTGCTCAGCACCTGTAACTCCTGTTCAGTGAGAGCTGAAGATACCCAGAGAGCCTCAAAAAATCAGGCCTCTCATAAAATCACTATTTAAGAAATAATGGTTTGGAATTGGTGTAGGCCTTGATAGAATATTATTGGACCCTGGTATCTATGTAAAACCCTATTAAAGACAGGAGGCTACTCTGTGGGCCCAGGAGTGTGGTGTCACAGAGCAGTTCACAGGATTGGGGCCTTTGTTTTTCTTTTTTAAATGGAATGTTTAAAGTACAAAGGCCTTTTTCCTCAGTAAATTTTCTCTCAAGGTTGCTTTTTAAAAATTTTATTGAATTTGAACCAGTGTTACTGGTCTCAGAATTGAGTCCATCATGGATGCCAACCAACCATTGCAGTATTGCCAATCCCAGATGTTCAAACCCATGACTCAGGCCCCCAGAATGCATGGTATTGGCTTAAAAATCACAAGACTGTAAAAACATAAAGTCTTCTTGTTTGCCTTCTGAAGTGTTGTTGTTGTTTATTATTTATCATACATTTAGGTCACATTTTCAAGTTTTGCTTGGCTGCCTATGTTATGCTGGGGGTCGTTCTAGCTTCCATAGCAGTCCAGTATGAAGAGGGTGCAAAGCTGGTACCTTAGCTCTCCTCCTCCCCCCGGTGTTGTGAGTTCTGCAGTGCCTTGAACAGCAGATACTGCAAGACTTGCAATAAAATCATAAGAGTTGGCAACTCTGCTTCTGATATATATTTACAATTGCACTGGTTTGCAATTGCTTGGTCGTATGTGAACTGACTTGAAATAAGAGAGCTTGTTTCAGTAAAATTGATGAGCAGAGTTAACAGAGATCTCTCTAGTTTTCTTGCTTCTTTCAGACTTCCAGAAGCTGTAATTTTATAACAGATAATCTCTACTTATTAGGAAATAAAAATGTAAGTCCTAATCCTGCAGCTAGTCTACACATGCAAATGATTTAAAAGTGACCTTCAAAGCTTTCTTCAAAGTGGGATCATTACAAAGACAGCTACAGGCAGAGGAATATTCAACTAGTAAATTATTATAAACATAGCGTTGGGGGAAAAAATCAGCTCCTTCAAAATTACATTGACTGGTGTTTCTCTGCTATGCTGTGTTAGGAAATAGATATTCAGGCCTGTCTGCAAAGGCCTATGCTTTAAGAATTTAGGTGTATTCTTATCACTTAGCTAGTTATAGAGATATAAAAGAAAGACTCAAAGATCACTGTCTGTGGAATGGCCTTCTCTTACTGTGACAGGCTAAGGCTGTCAGCTAAGATGTAGTTAGGCAGCCATAAGCTGGGAAGTGTATGGTCACATCCTTACGTTCCAGACTAGTCTCATTGAAATAAGGTGCTATTGGGCTATGAGGAATACAATCCTGCCCTGATATTTCTATCACCTCCAAAGAAAGGGAAGAGCCTAGAAGATAGCATCCTGTCTGGCAAGAACTCACTTATCAGTAGACACAGCTGGAAAACCCTTATGTCTGTGTAGATGTAGTTGTGAAATCCTCACTTCTATATTCTTCTGCATGTTTATTTGCATGGTTTCTGTCTGGTTCTGTAATTGTTCCTGTCTGCTGTATAATTAATTTTGGTGGGTGTAAACCAATGAAGGTGGTGGAATATAATTGGTTAAATAACGATGTTACAATATGTTAGGATTGGTTAGTTAAATTTCAGTAAAATGAATTCTGCTTAGCAATACCTTAACCAATCACGTTTTACTATATAGTCTGCAGTCAATCCGGAAGTGTTGGAGGGAAATGGGAACAGGGACTGGGGATGGGGGAATTGGGATCATGTTTTACTAAAGGGGGAATGGGAACAGGGGATGGGAACAGGAACAGGGACACCGGCAAGGCTCTGTGGTGTCAGAGCTGGGAAGGGGGACACTAAGGAAGGAAACTGGAATCATGCCTGCTGGAAGTTCACCCCAATAAACATTGAATTGTTGGCACCTTTGGACTTCGGGTTTTGTTTCTCTCTGTTCATGTGAGAAGGACCAGGGAAGTGAGAGAATGAAGGAATAAGCCCCCTAACATACTGACCCAGAATACATTGATCTGTGGGCCTGATCCTGCAAACAGTTAAGCAGTAAGTGACTTCATGCAAATAGCCCTATTATTTATGCATTTACTTCAGAGGGGCTACATGCATGAGTAGAGTAACGGAGTGTTTTCAGGAACAGTGTGTGTGTCACTTGGACACCAGCAGCCTCCCTGAAACATGGAATAACCCATAAGGGATTAGGTAACTGGCATTTTTTTTCCTTACATAGAGTGGCTTTGGAAACCTCTTATAGATATGACATAACTATTCCTATATACTGGCTACCAAATAAAATAAATTCTGTGGAACCATGCCATATTCTAAAAAAGGAGAAAAACTTGGCACAGTGCATGAGGGGATTGTGCCCATCAATCCAATCTCATATGTGCATAATGCACCCATCACAGTGGGCACTGTTGTTTCACCCAGGTGTGATGAGGAAAGCGTCTTGCTATTGTTATGGGAGAATCTTCAGAAAAGAGGTGCTTTAAATCAGTCTTGCAAAATTCCACTTGTCTGGGGAAAAAAGCCTTTTGCGATAGTTGAGTACAATATTTGTTTTTCATCCACCATCATAGGTAAGGGCAGCTATTGTATATCTTGTGTATATTGGGCTGCTATATTTCCCTGATGGTTTTGCTTGAAATGCACTTTTTGGTAAACACTTCACATTTGTTAAGAAAATATTCTCATAGGCAGTATGTTCATTTTAAGCCTTCATTTTTCCTTTCAGCCTGTGAGTGATATGCTGGCTCCCTAGAAGTTGTTGGGAGTTTTATTACTCTGCCTGTGTAGCTAGGATTTTGCTCTTTGACATATATTTTTCCCCTCTGATCCATTTCAGATGATTTTGAAGAGGAAAAGCCCAGTATGAAGAAGAATCTTTCAAAAGTTCCTAGTGGAAATAATAAGAAGAAAGGAGATCGTGATGCTGAAGTTCATAGCCCACCAGGTAGATCTTCAAGGCAAAAAGGAGCAAAATCAGTAGCAAAGGAGGAAAATAACATAGCTGAAAAAAACAAAGGGAATCATAACAAAGGGGAGATCTGCAGGTAAGTTAATCTACAGCATCAGCTTAACAGTCTGGAACAATATTGTATTCACTTTTAAATGTGTTTTAGTTAGAGCCTGATCTTGCATGTACACACAAGTTCCTTTACTCACACTAATAACCTCATAGTTCCAATATGCACTTGAGCATAATTATTTAGGTGCATGGTAGTTTGCAGGATCAGGCTGTTGGAATTCATTCTAAGTGGAAAGCTAATATTTGAGACATTTCCAAGTTTTAATGCAAATAATTGTAATTTTGTATGGAAGTTGTCAAGTAATTTAGGCCGAAAATTCAGGTTTGTCTGCCCTTTAAATGAGGGTAGGGAGGAGGAATGTAACCCTATGACACGAAGAAATCGGCTTAAATTGCAACAGAGGAAGTAATAATCCTGCCTTCTGTGCAGGGGACTGGACTAGATGACCTATTGAGGTCCCTTCCAATCCTACACTTCTTTGATTCTATGACATTTTATTGACATTTTTTAATACAAAGCTTTTATATGGACTAATAGCAGGAAATGAAACTGATCGATCTTGTTTCACTGGCCAACCTGAACAAAATTTACTAAAATAGCAAAACAGACACAGTTCTAATTCCTATTCTTCTTATACTGATGAGGCTTCAGCAAGATTAACAGTTCAATGCATGAATTCTGTAAGGCCCTGGTCCTGCAAAATGTTATATGGAGACAGAATCTCTGCATCTGTGTAGAGCCCCATTGATTTCCCTGGGGCCTTTTGAGGGTGCAGGTATCCATCTCCATGAAGATCCTTACAAGATGGGGACCTAACGTTACACACTGCACTGGGAAGAATATTTCTGCATATTTACTGTTCTCCCTCTATTTATGGCAAAGATGTTTTACTTTACAAGTACAAATACATTCTTTGCATTTGTGCTTTGCTTTGTCAAATATTTTAAGGCTTTGCAGCTGTTATTTTTAATACAGATACATTGTATTTGTTTTTCTATTTTAATATTGTTTTCCTCCAGTTTTTAAACAAACTACACACTCTTATAGCCTTTTTTTGTTGTCTTTTGTAATCTATATAGTGCTTTATCGAGCCCCTCTCAGAAGGAGATGACTTTGAAGAGACAGTCCACTATTAAAAAAGAAATGAATGAAGATGATGATGATGGAAGTGAGGATGAGTGGGAGGATGTGGAAGGTAACAGCCTTTTACAGTGGCCTTATCAACTATTATGCTCTAAATAGTGTCATATACTGTTGTTCTCGGTGATGATTTATTTGATTCTGATGCAACATCTCTCTTGGATTCAGATAGTTTCTACAGTCGCTATTACAGCTATAGATTTTTTTAAAATGGAATCTCATATAAATATTTATAGAGAATCTAATCTAATATACAGATCAAGATTTTGAACATCCCAGTGTTCATGGGTGTTTAAAGATGGGTCCAAATTAAAATTAATATACTTACCAGCAGGGGGCATTTTAGCCTCATATTATTCTTGCACAAACAGTGGCTAAAAGAGCAGCCATACCCCTTTTCTGGAATTTCCTTTGCTGCTTACTTAAATAACACAAGGTTCCTAGCATTTGCCCCTGAGTTTAGGATTCCTTCATGCAGAACCTCTCTATCCTGCCCCTCATTCAGTCTGCCTCAGAAAGACACTAGGGACCCTTATATGTATGTTAGTTGGTGTTACTAAGACCCACCTAGTTTGGCTGCCAGTGTCCGTGAGCAGAACAGCTCTGCATTTTATGCACCTGATACCTATTAACATGTGTAGCAATGCTGCTACCCAATATGTGGCAATTCCTGAACTATTTGTAAATATGAAATATCACCTTATGCTGAGAGAAGCTTAGAATGAGTCCAACAGAAGAATCAGACTGTGATTTCCTAGAGATGGGGACTGGGCAAGTTAAGTCATTCAGTCAGATACCATTTAGCTGGCCATCAAACCAGGCTGTGAAGACCAGAATTGTATTGTATTGTAGCTGTAAATGTATGCCTACTGAAGTGAACTCTGTACTTAAAAACACTCCTGAGTCTTGCCAGTCCTTTTGAACTGATACATTCAGGCTAAATCTTTCACTAAGACTAAGGCACCAAGGGAAGAGGAGCTCCAAAAGCTGGAGGGTGAAGTTGAGAATACCAAGGTTATGGTAGAATTTTAACATTGTTACAATACGTAATAATATCTCTCTACCACAGGACGCATGGTAGAGTCCCAGAAGGTGTTACTTTAAATAGGGTTGCAGTGCTGTAGAGAAGGCTGTATTTTCAGCTCCCACCTAATGTGGAGCACCTAGTCCACAAAAATATTAATGAAGATTATTCCACAAATAACTGTCTAAATGTAGTGTACTTGTACGGTGCCATAGAGACAGATCTGAAACCCAAGTGCTGTGTCCCCACAACAAACCTAGCACGGCCCGTAGCAATGCAAAGCTTCCCTTATGCTGCTCCACCAATGTTCCTCAACCCAATTTTGAAGTAATTATTTGTTCTATGGACTTTCTGGTAGAGGGGGTTGATTGTGATGGTAGTATAGTGAAAGGGAGAGCTGTCTTCTAGAAACTGGACTGAGTCAATACCTTGATACTAAAGCGATTGGCATTCCGTGAATACCTTAGATACAGAATATCCGATCATTTAACATAGGTTACTGAAGAGACACCAAATGGCAGTGACTTTTGGCAGTCCAACTTTGGCTACATTTGAACAGATGAATTAGAGAGGAGAGACTCCCCAGGGTCATTGATTCCATGGGTGTTAATTTTAATTTTACATTTCCAGAACTCGAAGATCCTGTCCTGGATAAGTCAGGAGAAGCTGCTGCCCTTCCTGCACTGGTGTTGCCCAGCAAACCAGTTGAGATAGAAATTGAAACTCCAGAGCAGGCAAAGAAAAGAGAGAGAAGGTAAGATCAGTTATACAGAGGAGGCAGCATAGACCAGTGCGTAGAGCAGAAGAGCCAGGAAAGTTGGCACCTGTAGCTCCATCCCCAGAGTCAGTGCCTATACAAGGAGCCACATATTAACTTCTGAAGAGCCACATGGCTCCGAAGCCACAGGTTAGTCACCCCGGCATATATCTTCTTTGTCTTTTCCCATTTCCATAAGATTTTTTAATATAGTAGTACCCTGTCTGTAAATTCAGTTAGGAACAGCCCTCTTATATCCTGTCACAAGTTTGGGTATTGAGGCTAAGATTTTACATCTGGTCTTATAGGTCTATAAATCCTAGTTACAGGTAGAATCTTGTTACCTGTATGCTGTATTTTTCTTTCCTAATTCACATGGGTATTGGGAGGGTTGAGTAGTTAGTTAATGAAAAGTGCTAAATAAGTACTAAGTATTTTTTGTTAGTTTGCTGTACCTTTTTTTACACTGACAGCTCTTTAAATTAAGGCACTAAGTCTCAGTAGTAAGGTATGAAGAGCTCACAGTTTTTTAATCACATCTGCACCTCATAACTGTTGCATAGAATTGACTGAATTCTCCCAAAGCATGCACCGGTCTTCGTATAAAACCTGGAATTGATTCTCTGACACATTTGATTATTCCGAGTCCTGGTCAGGAATCTGGAATGGTAGGTCCATAGGGCATTACAGCATTCATTTATTTTATAACACTTTGCAGAGAGAAAAGGAAAGCCGAATTTGAGACCTATCTCCGGAGAATGATGAAACGCTTCAACAAGGAGGTTCATGAAGATACACATAAGGTGAGGGTCACAGAAGCAATGTGGCAGAGTGGGTACAGATCATGAAGATTTTGGAACAGTTGTGGTATGTGATTGAAAAGGCACAATGACATTTAGAGCCAATTCTAATCTGTATGATCCATGGACATGCCTAGAAATTAAAAGGAAAGCAGAGTTCCAATCAAATTCACATACAGGTTTCTCTCTGACCATCATATGGAATTCCCTGCTGCTTGGAGAATCTGCATTACTGGAATTCAGGAACAAAATCGATGTCAGTGGTGTGTATAGGATTAGCTACTGAACTGGGGTGATTCCTGGTCATATTCATGGAGTTAAAGTATTCATCACATTTGGGGCTGGTGATACTGATGAGCACCAAAGGGATTTTGATCCAGATCCTCAAAGGTATATAGGCACCTAACTCCTATTTACATCAGTGGGAGTTAAGTACTTAAATACCTTTTGAGAATCAGGGCCTTTATCACCTTCTTCTGGAGCACTGAAGGGTAAGATGGCCTTGTGTTCAAGGCACTGGGGCTGAGGAGATCTGGGTTCAATTTCTGTTTTGACACAGATTTCCTCTATGCCTCAGTTTCCTATTGCTAGATCTAAGGATATGACTTTCCTACTTCACTAGAGTATTGCAAGAGTAAACCCATTATTGTGTAGTGCACAGATATGGTGAGGGTAGCCAGATAAGTACCTAGATACATTGAGTTAAATTAGGAAGGCATATGTACATGATTTTACAATTGTTTTATTATTGGCAGATCTCCTTCCAGCTTCTGTTTCTGTACTGGCTATGGAAAAAGGGTGGGAAATCCAGTATAATGAAAAGTATTTAAAATAAGAACTAGTTTTTGACTTTGAAATTGTCTTTGGAGATGAATATTGCTTCTGCTCTCAGGTGAAGCAATGACAGTTCTTTCAAAAGGGAAAAGAGACAAAGTTGGTTTTCTATCTGTTTTGTGCCTAGTCCTAGAAAACAAATGATGGGAAGTGTTTAAACAAAGCTCATCAATGTTTCCAGATGGTAGATGGACACGTCTGTCAAAAAGGGAACTTAACTGGCATTTCATTGTGCATTAATTTCAGGTATAGTTTAAAATCTGCTCCTCCTATTTTAGCTATCCTTATTTCACTTCCCTAATTGTGTCATGGAGAGGGAATTGAAACAAAGATCTTAGAACTGATAATTTGAAAGACAAACTTTATGCTGTTCCAATAGAGGCTACAGAAATTGTAGTCACAAAAGGCCACGTTCTCCTCTGGCTTACGTGGCCACAACTCCTTTGAGAATCTTGGCATCTCCTTCTTCATATAGCTATTGGGTCAGATTCATGCTGGTATGTTAACTGTAATGGTGTTGCACCTGAATTAATATGGCTGCTTGTATTAGCTGAAGAGCCTTTGTATTTGCCCTATCCCTGGCTGTTGATAGAGGAGTAAAGTCATTAACTATACCAAAAACACTGGCTGTTTCAATCTTAAAACCTATTTTCTATCTCCTCCAGGTTCACCTACTATGTTTGCTAGCAAATGGTTTCCATAGGAACAGGGTCTGCAACCAGCCAGATCTTCAGGCTATCGGCCTTTCCGTCATCCCCACCCGCTTCACTAAAGTGCCTGCAGGTCGTATAGACGTTCTCTACCTCTCCAACTTGGTGAAATGGTAAGAACCTCCCTTGTAATCCAGCTCTCTCAGGTGAGAGAGATCAAGGTTGATGAGTGTAGTCATACAAGCTCAAGTGATTTATCTTGTTAAATACTAGTTTGGGGAAAATCCGCCCCCTCTTTTTTTTTTAAGGGAGGGGTGAACTATGAAGAAGTCATTCAGGAAACTGGACACTAAGGTGAATTTTTCATTCTTCAAGGTTTGTTGCAACTTTCACTATCAACACTGAACTCTCTATTGATGATCGAGAGAGCCTGCAGTCCACTTTAGAGAGGCGCTTTGCCATCTATGCTGCAAGAGATGATGAAGAGTTGGTCCATGTGAGTGCCTTGAAGTCTGGAAGCTCCTGAGGTTGCTTGCTGGGTTTGGATGCCAGATCACTGGGGCAGTATTGCTGCTGTAGAGGTCGCAGGTTAGGTTCAAGAGGTGGAGCTGGATTTGAAGAAAACTGATATCTCATCTCTGGACCTTAGATTTCTCTTTTATTTTTTTCTGTTTTAAACATAGCCTCTGTGCTTTGAATGACATATGTGCCTTATAACCTGAACAAGCACTCACTGGGGTCCTGCTGTGATTAGGCCCTGGTTCTAAGCTATACCCAACTGAAGACCTGGTGATTTTTGGCCCTCTGTTCTAGGCAATATCCAACTGGGTTAATGTGTAATTGGTCCTGATGCTGGTGGCTTCACAGATAAATATGTGCATTCATTCAAAATCATTACCCCTGAGTCTGCTCTGGCATTGCAAAGCAACTACAAAATCATTACCCCTGAGTCTGCTCTGGCAGTGCAAAGCAACTACAAAGACAGATTAACCAGCTCCTCTTTTGTAAAGCAATTCCTGGGGTCACACAGCCCCTTCTTGGTCCCCAGTTTAGGGGGTTTACCTGAAAAAAGAGTTGTGATCAAGATGTCACTGCATTGAGGCAATTCTCAGCAGTCAGCATGACCACTTGAGGCCAAGGGCAGCCAGGTGTGATTTAGAGCAGCCTGAAGGCTTTAACTGACAACTATTTTTTAAGGCATCTGGCAATAAGTCAGCCTGTGACTTTGGAACTGGGGTAGGGGGGCAAACTAGAGTCATGTCTTTCCAGTTCACATAGGGGTTGCTGGTTAAAGAAAAACAATTCATGAGCATAAAACTGAACATTGAGGGAAGGTTTCCCATCCTTTGGGAGAGCAACATGTGAACTGCCATTTTGCAGGTATTCTGCCCACAAGTCCATCATGGTCCTTGGAAACCTGGGAAATTGCAGCCTTGGTCTAGTTGTAGAATGTCTTTGCTGTGGCTGGAGATGTAGAAATACCTCTAGGTAGGAACTGAGGAATCATGCTTACATACATTGGCGGGAGAGGAGTACAGACAGAGTGAACCATCCCTAAGTTTGAATGCTTCTGGTTTGAATGTATCTATTCTTCCCCATTTCTGCTGAACTCCCACATAACAAAACAGGCAGCCGGTCACCACTGATACTAGTTTACAGTTGCTGAACTATCATTGCAGTGTCCACATGAATGGTAGATGTTTCTTATAGTAACATCTTGTTAGCATACATAATTTAGTCAATCCATTCTTGAAAGAGGTGCTACTTTGTCTTCTTTAGCTCCATTTACCTCAGGAATGAGGAACTGAGAGGAAGAATGGTTCAGTGTTGGAGCAGTAGACTAGGACTTGGGAGGACAGGGTGCAAGGCCCTGCTCCACCACAGACTTCCTTTGTAATCTTGGGCAAGTCATTTAGCCTCTTTGTGCCTCTGTTCCTCATGTATAACATGGGGATGTTGTGAGGATAAATGCATATACTGTGAGACATTCATGTGAGACATTCAGACGTTGTGGTAATGGGCGCAATGTAAGTACTAGAGATAATTGAAATGAATCTTTATCAGCACACATTGAAAGATCTGGATGAAACTGACTTTTGGGTTAAAATCTGGCTCCAATGTGGTTTTAAGCTGGCTGTTCATACTTAAAAAAAAAAAAACCAAAAAAAAAAACCAACCCTCTCTCCCCATCCCTAACCTCAAGTCTTTTCTTTTTTCGTAAACAGATATTTTTACTTATTCTGCGAGCGTTACAGTTGCTGTGCCGGCTTGTGCTGTCTCTGCGACCCATACCCCTGAAAGAGCCAGCAGGAAAGGTAGGGTTCATTGGAATTGTGGAAAAAAAAGAATTGACTATTTTAGGGGCCACACTCTGGCCCAGAGGATGATCGTTAGGTGTCACATGATGTTGAAGAAGAAGAAAAAATTAGGCTGAATGTCAGAAAAATCTTCCTGACAATGAGCTGTATTAGGGCAGAGTTGCCAGGGTTTAACTTAAGGTGTGATGCTAAACTGATTTAGCTAACTTAAGTAAGAGTGTCCACACAGCCTTTGCACCACTATACATTAAATCAGTTTAAAGCCACACCTCAAGTTGAACTGGTGGGATTGAGACAAGGATTTAAGCTGTAGAATTTCTTCCACCACTTTTAAAACTAGGCTGGATGAAATACTAGAGTTGGACTGAATGATTGAATAGGTCTTTTCCATCTGTGACATCTGTGATGGAGACTGACTAACAAGCTCAGATCCTTTTAAAGCCAGCCACCCCATGTATCTAGCCAGTGTTTCCTTCTCTGGGGTTAGGAACACAGAGCACAGCCTCTTGAAGCCCACCAAATGGCCCTCTTCAGCTATTTGACTGTAGGTTTATAGTTCCCTAAAGCCTGCATATTAACAGCAGTGTACTGTACTCACAAAGCTTTGTTCTGCTTCCACCTAGCCCAGTTAGTGGAAGTTGGACTTTGTCTAACAAACATTATTTGCTCTAGAAAAATCAAGATAGTCTCATTTGTTTTCAGGGCAAGAACTCCTGCAAGAAGCATTCTGCCAAAAAACCTAAGGCTCCATCAAGAAAAAGCTCCTGCAAAGCAGCCAAACAACAGGAGACTCTGTCAGGGAGTGAAGGAGATTGCAAGGAATCAAACACCTCTGGAACCAAAAGGAAAAGTAAGTCAAAGGTGATCAAGGATTGCCAGGAACAAAAGGAATCCAGTGATGATGAAAGCAACCCGGGGGAAGAGGAAAGAGCACACATGCCCAGAAACAACTGCCCACGAAGAGTGACCTTGAAAGTGTCTTACAAAGAGGAGAGTGGAAGTGACAAGGGCAGCGATTCTGAGTTTGAGGCTTCGGAGGAGGAGGACAGTAATTTCTCTGATGAGGATTTTGAAACTGTCTCTAAGAAGCAGAGGGGATCATCGGGGCCCCACAAAGCAAGGATAGCAGTTGAAAACAGCAGGAAAACCAGGTCTTTGGAATCAAAGGGGCCCAAGAAGTCAGATGGAAATGAGCAGTTGCTGTCAAAAGCAGCTTCTCCAGGCTCTTCTAATACACCCAGGAAGAGGAACAAAATCATCTCCAGTGACGATGATGAGGAGCAGGAGGTGGTGAAAGTGACAGGCACAGATCAGTGGTTGGAAATCTTTGTTGAGCGGGAAGACAGGTGGGTGTGTGTGGACTGCGTTCGTGGCATCGTTGGCCAGCCCTCTCTGTGTTTCAGATATGCCACCAAGCCAGTGTCCTATATTGTGGGGATTGACAGCAATGGGCACGTAAAGGACATAACACAAAGGTACGACCCAGCATGGATGACTTCGACAAGGAAATGTCGTGTGGATCCCCAGTGGTGGGAAGACACGCTGGAACCATATAGAAGCCCCTTTGTGGAAAGAGAGAAGAAGGAAGAAAGGGAGGTAAATGGGCACCAGACATTCAGGTCATTTCATACCAAGAGCCAAATCCTGACATCCCGAGTCTGGCGAAACTCCCTGAGAAGGGATGCTGGGATTTGGTGCCAGAATATTTGCTGTATTCATATGTGTGTGTGTTAAATCTGGGGTCACTAAGGGGAACGTATATATGTTAGTTACAAGAAATAAAATAAAATGCAGGCTGTTTAGGAGAGAATCTGGAGAGAACAAATGCAGAGGACAGACCCATTTGTAACTTGTCACATAGAACAGCATTGCCCTTGTCGTTAAACACTTTGGACCAAGTTCATCTGTGGTGTAATTCCATCAGCACCAAAGGAGATACACCAGGGATGCCTGTGGTCATTTGGATTACCTGCTTTTGTATGGGTTTCTGATTTTGGGGGGGATCAAGTTTATAGTACAATCTTTCTTCTTCTTGTAAAATGCTGGTGTAAAAGACTATTAAATTCACTATTATTTGCATGGGCCATGCAGTTTCTAGTTAAGCTTCAAGACCAACCGCTGCCGACAGCCATTGGAGAGTATAAAAATCACCCTCTTTATGCATTGAAGAGGCATATCCTGAAATATGAGGCCATCTACCCTGAGACTGCTGCTATCATAGGATACTGCAGAGGAGAGGCGGTATATTCCAGGTGAGACATACATGCTTGTCATATTGTAAAATTTATATAGGTAGCTAAACTGAACATCAACGAGACAGTTCTGTGTATTTTAGCAATCCATTGAAAGAGTGTAGACAGTTGCTTTTGTTCTGGCCTCTTTAGAGACTGTGTGCACACACTGCACTCCCGGGACACCTGGCTGAAGCAAGCTCGAGTGGTGAGGATTGGGGAAGTGCCCTATAAGGTAAGGGAGCTTGGAATGATGTCATTGCACTGCCCTCTCTGGATACATAGTCCTTGCTTTTATACCTTTTGCACAGACAAGATTTGCACTAGGGGGTAGTAGGGAGGATTCTTTCCCTCCAGGCTGCAGGGAGCTGCCCTGCTGCTGTGGATCCATCAGCCAGCCAGGCACCAGCTCTGACTAGAACTCCACTATGTGCTCTTCACACTCTCAGGGACCATCCCTGTTTGGAGGTCTCCTGCCTAGCAGAACTGCACTCGTTAGATTCTGTTCTGAGCCTTCCAGGATCCTTCCTTGAATTAGAAGATTTGGCCCCAACTTTCTCACAACGTGCCTAGGTGCATCAAGCATAAGCTGTAAGTTACAGATGTCAAAGCTATAGAAAGAGCACTCTTTTCCTCCCATACCCTTCTCCTTCGGTCTCCCAAATAAAATCTGAGATCCCAGATTAGTGTCTGTTTCTAAAGTGTGACAAATGCAGCCATTATGTTTACACAGATGGTGAAAGGATATTCCAACCAGGCAAGGAAAGCACGACTGGCAGAGCCTTCAAACAGGGAGAAAAAGGATTTGGGGCTGTTTGGCCTGTGGCAGACGGAAGAGTATCAGCCTCCTGTGGCAGTCGACGGAAGGGTAGGCAGGAGGGAAGAGAGGGGATGTGTGTGTGTGTGTGATATGAATGAAAAATCTGGAATGAAGACACAGGCTTTATTTTTCTAGAGCATCTTTGTGTTAGTGGTAGATCAGTCTGCAGCTTCTGGATCGCAAAGTTCTGGGATTTGTAGATTATGTTGGTTAACTGCCCAAATTTTAGTCCAACCTTAAGTAGGCCTCCATTTTTATGATTGGAAATAATTATGGAGTTCTGTGCCTGCAATTCAGGGCTTGCAAACATGGGGAGTTACTCTTGATTAACTTTGGAAGTGAATTAAGTTAATTTGGAATAAGGCACTCTTGTTCCAGTGTAAGAGCATCCACCTATGGAGAAAAATTGGGAATAGTTAATCCGCTTGAAATTCACACCCTACCATATTCTGGGTTAATTTTCGTTTTTAATTTTCAATTAGTTACGAAGCACAGATGGTAATCATAAACCAGGGTTGTCAGTGTAGTTGCAAAATGTAGGCTAATGTCTGAAAATACGGCTTGTGTCCTGACTATTAAAGACTTGTTGCCAGAGTGTCGCTAATCAGACATTCAGAATAAGGATAACTAAGCAGACACTTGTAATGTATCTATTTCTGAATAAGAGCAGAAATTTCCATTCATCTTCTGACTGAGCATGAGCTTCACTTTTTATTTTCATTTCTCAATAACAGGTTCCCCGGAATGAATATGGAAACGTGTATCTCTTCCTGCCCTGTATGTTACCAATAGGCTGTGTGCAGCTAAAGCTTCCCAACCTGCATAGAGTGGCACGGAAACTGGACATTGACTGTGTTCAAGCCATCACTGGATTTGATTTTCACGGTGGCTACTCGCACCCAGTGTATGTGATGTGCCTGCTTTCTGGTTTGTTTGACCTGTGAGGATTTTGTAAACTGTATGGTGAGTGCTCCTTGCTAAGGGGCGATACCATGCCATTTTCACTGTCAGCTGCTGTAGAGGCTGAACACCTCAGAGTAAGCTGTGGCACATGACATCACAGAATTCAGCTCAACAGCCTGTCCTTTCATTTCCATTAGCAGCCTGCCCTTGCTCTGAAAGAGTAGGGAAACCACCCTTGCAGATGCGTCATGTGAGATACTCTGCTTTCTCTGTCAATACTCAGTAGTCTTCTGTCTATGATGCATCGATATGTATTGGCTGGCTTCCTTTCTTCCTCTAGCACTTGGCCTGTTTTGCGGGTGCACAAACTGATAGGTGAATGTATTCTCCTTTCCAGTACTGATGGCTACATAGTCTGTGAAGAATACAAAGAGGTGCTCATCGCAGCCTGGGAGAATGAGCAGGCAGAGATAGAAAAGAGGGAAAAGGAGGTGAGAATTGTTTTCACAGGATCTTTGTTTTTATATTGAACAATAAGTCACCTTCACTTACAGTTATATAAAATAACAGTCAAACGTGGGGGCTATGCAAGCATTAAACACAAGCTGAACCAATGTAAATGTTTAGTGGTCACAATCTTACATTTCAGTAGAACCACTTTTCCAGCTGGATCCCAAAGCACTTTACTCTGTCCATATCCTGGGCTAAATTTTAGGCACAATATAATTACCCAAGTTGGAATTTGCCAGGGAACGAGGGCCAGCAGTCCTGCTCATTCAAAAATGATAAATGACTATGACATCAGTGTTGTATTTAATCCAGATGATGGCCCTTCCAGCAGTCCTGGTTAGTGGGGCATTGATTCAGTACTGACTTTGAGAAAAGTGCCCAATTCATGACTCTGAGACGAATGCCCCATATCCTGCAGCATCTACTGACATGTTCTTTTCGGGCCTCCTATACAAGTACTGACCAATCCTGACACTGCTGGGCTTGTGAGATGTGACTTTGCAAAAAGCCATACTGGCTGCAGTGCTGATAGTGAGTAAAATGGTATAAAGTTATATGATGGAATAAATACAGTGATTCCTGTACAAACAGATACCTCTTAAAATATAATGTTTGGTAAATAGGCCTCTTGAATGCTCAGGAGTGATGCAATACATTTCAATTAATATACAGAATTTATCCGTTTTGTTTAAACACCAAAGAGTGTTTGTATGGTTCTGAATATATCAGAATTCCTGACTTTAAGGATTTCTTTTTTTGAAATAACAATTGCACATAGAAAAGAGAGAAGAGAGCACTGGGGAACTGGAAATTGCTGGCAAAAGGACTTCTCATAAGAGAGAGACTGAAGCAACGCTACTGCAGAAAGGTAAGAATCCGTGTGTATATCTGCTACCAGTAAGGACTAAGGAGTTTTCCAAGGCAGAATTTGCCTGCCAGGCAGTGCTAAGACCTGTCAGGAAAATGGTAGCAGTGGAATTTGCACTGGATTCTTGAGTCTGATTTTTCCCCTCAGTTCTTACAATCTCTTCTTACTCATGGGACAGCTCAAATGACTGTGAGCAGGATTTGACCCTTGTGATGGTCAAAGGTGGGGGGGGGGGCCAAGAAGCCCAACTAAATGTTTTGTCAATTCATTTTAAAATATACCTAACATTGTAACTTGTCTAGTGCTCACTTTGGCCTTTCCATATGTTAATTGCAGCCTGTGAACACACTTCTGGGCTTGTCATAACAGATGAAGCTAACTGAGCACCATTGCTGTCCTCTCTATTGATGCAGCCTAATTACATCTCTCTCAACACTGCTGGTGGTGGTCAAGGTCACTACATGCTTAGTCATTTGACAGATGATGCATGTAATCTTTAGCAGCATTTAACCCTGTCTTGCTTTATATCCAAACTCCTAAATTTTCAATTGGTACATCAGAGAATTTCCAAAATCTCTTCATGCAAAGCTTTCTTCCCCTCTTCTCACACTAACTTTGAATAGGAGCTCATACTGGCTTTTGAACAAGAATTCAACTCAATCATGTCAGTTGAAATCTCATCCCTATTTAACATAAGATGAGTACTCCACAACCAGGCAACATGCTTTTGTATTATGGCCCTATTTTTCTGACATATCCACTTCATATTTTGGATTTCTAAGTCCAAACCACACGTAGTTTTCAGAGGAGCAAAGTGACCTGTGTTGGGTTTGGGTTACGAAGTGAAATGATTCTGTCCTTAAGTATGTTTTTCCTCATGCTTGGTGATAAGTCAGATTTTAAAGCTGGTTTCTTCTTACACTCTCTTGACTAGTGATTATTCTTTCTGAACTTGAATTAATGCTGCATGTATAAGACATGGACTGATACTGCTTTGTGTAGAGAATTACATAAAATGTACCGCTTGTCTGTTATAGATCACTCCTGCTAACTACAGCAGCATGTTCTGTGGTGATGAGACTATATATTATGACAAAAAAGGACTCTTAAAAAAACACCCCTTAACCACAGTTGCCAGCTTTCAAGTGGTAAATAAGCACCTAGACTTTCACAATAAGCCAAAAACCAAGCTAATCCCATTTCAAAACAAGACCCAAACAAGCCAATCCCTAAGAACCCCAGTATTCTGTGACTAGATCTCCCCAGGGTGCAGTGTGAGACTGGTGGGCCTGCTGTGCACCCCAGACTCTCTCCCCCTCCTTGCTAGGAGCTGATCCAAAAAAAAAAAAAAAGTGACAAGCCAAAAACTAGCCAACAAGCAACTCGCAAGCCAATTAAGCCAAAAACAAATCCAATTTCTATGGGTTTTTTTGTGGGTTTGGCATGTCTGCCCCTATATTCATGCTTATTTTTTCCAGAGTGAGGCATCCAGCTCCATGCTGGAGAAAGGAGCTGGATTTTCTTCTGATGAAGAAGGGAAGCCAAGTGCAGAGACTCCAGCCGAAGATGTGGTTGTTTCTTGGCCTCAGAATCGACAAGTGGATGAAGAAAGAAAAGAGAAAAAAGGCAGAAGAAGCAAGCGTGAGAAGAAAGGAGAAGTAGCGCACTTGTTCCCCTTTGAGAAGTTGTGACCAGAACTGAGTGCTAAACCTTTACGTTCAATTCCCCGATGCAAGGACAAAGGTGGTTTCTTTAAAACTATCTTGTAAATAATTTCAGAGCTAGAAAATGTTTGCTGTTTTCTACTAGTTGCCTACTTGGGACTGAATGAGTCATAATTATATAGCTAGAGCAAAGAGCAGATGCGGCAGTAGGTAAACACATCACAACAGGATCATACCAGCCGGTGTGTGTTTTCAGCCCTCTAGTGTATAAGCATTTCTGGTGGTCAGAGATGGACTCTCTCCATAGTGTAATCTCAAGCCTTTCTCCCTGATCCAGCATTAAGAGTTCTAAAAAGATGAAACTGGATTTATCATTTCTTTTGGAGTCATGGGAACCTTTTTATTTGTGGAGTCTTTTGAGGAACAGACTTGTCGATATCATATACCTTCTGAGACGAGTGACCCATTGCAGCCGTTCTTCCCCTTTGACAAGTATTGTCACCCTGCAGTGTACCTATTTCTGCATCACTTTCACAATCTCCTTCCCCCAAGGCTTGTTTACTGACAAACAGAAGGTTGTGTAGCTGCTATCCAGGAGTCAGTCCCTTGTGTACTCTGTTATTGGCCTATTATCGCTATAGGTATTTAACCCATATTGTTTCAAATCAGCAGTGCAATACATTATTTTGTTCACATTTGTAGTCCATCACAAGGGGGGAAATGTAAAGACTCAAGTAGCACCTCAGAACCTGGCAGATCCCTAATATTTACATGTTCTGCAAAGGACAGATTTCTTGAGCGTAGTTTGACTTATTTTACTTATCAGTCCTTGATCTTTTCCCTGCCTCCATAATCCTTTCTAGAGAGAAAAGTCTTGAGATAATTTGGGACACTGCCATGTTGCATTTTTTAAAAAATTTTTATATTGTCCCCACCGTATCATTAAACTAAAATAACTAACTTGTCACCCTTAATGTTTGTTCACTGTCTGCATATGGCATAGCTTGGACAACGAAAGCAGACAAGGAACTTTTAGTTTGAGGCAAAATTTGCAAGAGCACCATGGCCAGAAGTAAGTCAGTGGGACTTGGGGGCACTTTTGAAACTATTACCCATTCTCTATACATAACAAGTTTCACTTTCTCTGCAGCACTGTAAAGGAATGTCTAAATCCATGCAAACTGTTTATGGGATTTTTTAAAAAAATGAAATGAGACTAATTATTTTTAGAAAACCTATAGTTGGGCCTAAATGGACCTAAATTTCTCTTTAAGAGAACTCCTAATTATGGGAGGAATACAGTAATGTTAAGAGCCTGCTGCTTCCTTGTCTTATGCCACAAGCTCAAACTAATTGTAATCCTAGCGGAGAGGTTAAAAATGCAAGACAAAAAAGCTTTAGTACTTATGTATACTTAGAAAAATATTTTTATACTGAATTTTTGGAAAAAAAATAAAGTGTTTGCAAAGATCAATCTTGGTCCCTGTTATTTCTATGGGTCGCTTATCTGTATTCCCAATGAACAATTAAAGGAAAAAAGCAGTGACTTGAGGCAGCTTAGTTCTCACACTTCTGTATTACAACAGCAGTATCACCAGTCCTGAGTGTTCAAAACACATAAATGTAGGTTTCTTTACATTCTGCTCTTGGAGCTTTTAGGGTTCATATTAAACTTTTTTTTAAATGCTGAGATTCTCAGGTAGTGACTTGACTGCAGATGAGGCTTCAAGAAAAACTCTACATATTGCAAGATTTGACAATGCTGCAGTAATTACCAGAGGCCCCTTCCGGGTCTGGGTCCTCCTGTGCAAATACATATGAGGACATGCTCATACCCTGAACCATTTTCAGTGTAAAGGCCAGAATCCAGCTCTCACTGAAATTTGGGAGTCTTTCCATTGATTTAAGTAGCCCTGAAATGGAGTGACAGCTAGGCATAAATGGAAGATGACTCTGGAATCCATTGCATGGTCAACTAATATCCTAGATCTAACAGAGCTTCATGTAGATTGAATTTTGGACTGTCACTGGTGGAGGTTCCTATCCTGTACAACCAGCATAAGAAATTTTATTGCTGTAGTTATTACTATGAAAACACCAGTTCTGGCTATATTGCTTAGAAAGAAAATGCACCTCCCATTACATGGAGTTGTGCTTTGTTATTTATGTGTACAAAGTAAGCTATTAGGGATCTGTACTTAAAATTGTTCTGATTGTAGAATTAAGCCCAAAGCCCCTAAATATTTAATCTAATGGAACTAGAACCATTACCATAGTTCTAGTTCCATTGTATAATGCCTTTCAAAGGGTTGTGGTGGAGGTAGGAATGTTGCTGCAGTTAAATAAGGAAATGTATGCCAAGGTTTAAGCAACTTGCTCAAGGCCTCACAGCAAGTCTGTGGCAAACTAGGAAACAGACCCTCTCTCCAAGTTCTAGTGCTCTTAAACCACTCCACCATGCTGTTGCTAGTATAGATAAAGTATCTTACCATGGATACTAGTAATTCAGGTAATATGAACATGCCTCCTGATAGTGAAAAATTTGAATGCAAATCTACAATTAAACAGTTGCCTTTTTCTTCAGTGTAGTTTTAGCAATGGGCTCATTTGTCTACAAGCTGCATGTCTCACTGTATTTAACAGTCTCCAGAAGAGTTCGGACCAGCTGTGGTTACAGCATCTTTAGCATCAAAGCCCAGTTACAAAACCCGAACACACACACAACCATCTGAGAAACTTTCTTTTAATAAAACATACAAAAGTTCAGCACTTCCACAGAAAACTATTTCAAGAGTCTCCATTGTACAGTAGCTGAATGCTGGCTGGGGTTTGTTTTGAAAGTACAGGTTCAATACATTCTTCCCCAAAAGGAAAACACAATTTGAGGTACTAGAAGATATACTGCAATGATTAAGTAGCAGACAAATGAACACTGCATAAGTTTATTAATAGACTATTTGTATATCCAGGTATCCTACCTACGAGCCTGTTCCAACTGACTTCATTAGGGGCAGCATAGGGCCCTAGAGACTTGAAACTGAACCAACACTGGCTGGATACCAACAGGAATAAAAGGGCACCACCTAACTGATTGGCAGTTGCTACTTCTTGAATGAACAATAAAGTTCTATTTTACAAACCATTCTATTTAATAGTTTTGTGTAAAAAAAATAAACAAAAACAACTTTCAAAAATTGCCCCATCACCAAGCCTTGAATTCTCATATTGTAGCCAACTTTTAAATAGTCCTTGGGCTGTTAGATAAGTTACTGTAGGTACTAGATTTATTAGCATTAGTAATTGATTTTAAAATCACATGGCCTGATTCCTTAAATATGTCAACTGTATGGGTTAAGTGGATTTAAGGACTATACCTTCCACATTCTTCAGCTTTGGTGTAGTTTCTCCTGTTTAACTTTAAGATCTGAAGCAAGCAAAATCCTCTTTTTCAGCCATTAGATATATTCAAGTAAAATATTGTAGCAAGGGGAAGGAAGCTTTTGAAAACTCAGGTTGAGGTCAGTGAGCTGCCACGTTCCTGCTTTGTGCATGGAATTAGGTATTTTTAAACATCAGTTGTGCTTACAAAAGTGGAAGCATAGGAAAAGGCAGGCTGAAAAACAGCCCCAAGTTGTTAGAAGCAAATACACTTTTTAAAATAATACAGAAGGGGTTCCAAAAACACACATACTGGTGTTGGCAGAAAAATGTAAACAATCAATGAGAGGTTAGATGTGGAGTTGCTTCTGCTGCGCCCTCACCCGGCCCCAATATGACAAACCCTAACATTTAGGTTACTAACGTTTACAAAATATTAACTAATTTTTTAAAATTTCAATTAAAGTGTTTAAGTATGAGGCAGTTGCAAACTCTGCAGGAAAGTGTTTAAATCCAAACAGTATAGCTTATACAAGTACTCAGTTTGTTTCTCATGCATCTTTCATTAGCCAAACTAAGTGAAATAAGTGGGAAAACAGGGATTTACACTAGTTTTGCAGGTTACATCAGTTCTTAGTTTCAAGTTATAATTTTGACTTTAGACTATCCCTTTAAGCAGGTGGAATTTGAAATCAGTTTTAAAGTTTTACAAAACAAAGTAGACATGCTAGCAACTTTGGGTGCCCAAATGAGACAGCTTCCAGGGTTCTGATTCTGAGTCGGTGATAGCTCGTCCCTTTCTGAAAATCAGGCCCCTTTAAAAGGTAACAAGTTGAGCAGCCAAAATCACTTATTACTTTTGGAAACCTTACACATTATACCTGGCTTTCTAACTACTGAAAACAAATTAAATGCATAACACAGCTTTCACTCGGGTGCAAGCAGCATTTTGTCTATAAACACGCATTTCAAAACATTGTCAACATAAGTATATTTGTCTGTGTACATAAGAAAATAGAATAGTTGAATGAGAGGCAGGCACATAATCTGCTAGAGATTGCATATCATGGATTGCTTAATTAAATCTGTCCATATTCCCTTGTAAACAGCACACACCATTGTTCTTTTAATAATTAAGGATTGGCAAAATAATTAAGTAACAAATGCTGCTTCTTCTCCTAAATACACAGAATATCACCCACTTCAAAGTTTAGCTTTTACAGTTACATTTTCCCATGGATGTATAATAAGCATAAAAAATTTGCATCTCGGTCTCCTACTGGACTCTTTGGTGCAGGGAGTCAAGATTCTGAACTGTAATGTGCCTTAAGCATGTCGTAATAGCTTGAAACGTGATAAATGCACTAGGCTTCAAAGGATTAGAAAAACAGGGTCCAAGTGCAAGGGAAAAAAAGGAATTCTTCCATCTTCATTGATGCTTCTTTGGCGGAACCCGTGATTTTGCAATCACAATAGGAACAGCAGACAGCAACCCAATCAGTAGAGCCCATAGTGGGCGGTAGAAGAGCCATCCCACAGAAATAGTTAGCAGGGAGAGTGAGGTGGCTATACAAAAAGCAAAAGCTTTAAGTCCAATATTAACCAGATCTCGAACAACAGGAAACCAATCCACTGTGGTTAGGAAGAAAAATTAAAACACAAAATGAAACATTCGACAATGTGAACAGCTGTAAGATTTAATACTGCTAAAAATTTGTGGTTAGAGTCCCCATCCGCTGATTTCACTGGCAGCTGGAAAGACTTCCATCCATCCACTTCAATGAACAATGGATAAGGTCTTTCTACAGTCCTTTCAGTCAGAGGATCTCAGATCACTTTACAAACACTGACAAAGAAAGCCTCAACATCTTTGGGAGGCAGTTAAGGGTCTCTCCCTATCTGAAGGTAGAAGGGGAATGTCAGGCAAAGTAGTTACAAGATAAAACAGTAATTGTATGGCAGAGCTGGGAATAGAATCCAAAGCCTCCTAATGGCCGAGCCTGTCCCATAGCTACAAGGCCATCCTTCTACTTACATTTAAAATACATAGGATAGACGTGTGTGAATGTCACAAGAGGAAAGACTAGGTATAACTGGTCACATTTCACTGAGAACTGGAAATTGCATAAACTTCCCTGAAGAGTCTCAAGTACCATGAATGTTTCTCTCAAAATATGGGATAGATGCTATTTCAGAACAAGAGGTAGCTCTGGAATTCAATTTATCCAAGTTTAATGTAAAAACCGCTCTTTTGCCAAGTTTCTTCTTGTAACATTTGCCTTAAAACTAAAATACAAATAATTCAAGGACCATCTTTTTGTTCTGTGTTTGTACAGCACCTAGCACAGTGGTGGCCTGGGACTCTAGGCATTATTGCAATACAAATAATCACAACAATTCAGATTTCAGACATAGCAGTTCTATATTTGGAATCAACAGCAGGTCTGATAGAGATGCATGGGGCATTCTTTAAAGAACCTGCCCAGCTTGTGTTATCAGTCTCTGACTTTGGTAAGCACAGGGTAAGCATCCGCTGGGGATTAGACTGAGAGACAAGACCATGAATTGTGACCTAATCCACATTTTAAATTACATTGGTTCAAGTCTCAAAGTTCTGATCCAGATTTCATACACCCACAAAGCAGATGTTTGGATCTCGGATTTTGGTTCTGATCTTTATTGATTGAGAGGCCAATAGCAAAGCTCAGATTCCGATTCAAATTCTCCGCACAAAAAATTCATTTTTGTGTGTTGGTCATTTTATCATTAGGATCCAGTGTTTCCAGTCAGGTCCCATCTCTAAACTGAGCTCTTTTTCTAGTAACAGACTTACCCAAAGTGTAAAGGATTCTGGTCATAAGGTTGATGCCTACAAACATCGCCAGCCAGCCAGCTGCACGGAGAGCCCAGGTCTTCATGGTGTTACTTTCATGCTCTTTTTGAAACACCTCCTGAAACTCAAACACTGTTATACATTGCTCATTTCTGGGTTCCTTCCAGCCTCAAATCCTGCTGTTTCCTGAACCTTATGAATAAATACATCACAGCTGATCATGCTTGGAAATATTAATGTTTCCCAAGAGATACAGGGTCATTTGCAATACTATTTTGGTGGCTAAAATGTGGCTTTTTTTCCTCCCTCAACAGCAGCCCAACTTGTTACAGCTGTGGCCAAAGGGCAGGGCCAAGGGCATCTTTGTGGAGTTCTAACTTGGTCCACAACATTTTCTGTCACACCTTGTGACTAAAGGTGAGGACACACCTGAAAAGAGCACAATTGTTGTTGCTGATGAACTCAAATAAGGAGCATCCATTTCCCTATCAAGAAAGAATCCGATAACCATTTAATCAAAAACTAGTGTGTTTACACCTCTGTAAAGATTGCTGCCTTTTCTCTCTCTCCTTATTCAAACCCATGCACTAAAAATCAGCAACCTCCATTGGGACCAGGGAAATTGTAAAAGCTGCATATTAATTAACGTTTTTATTCAGAAGAGATGCATGTGTTTTGCTGACTAGAAACGTGGGCGTGTTTTAAAAACAAGACACTGCCTAGCAAACAGTTTTAGTAAAGGAGATTTTCAGAACCACATGTACTACATTCATGAATTAAGTTCACACATGCTTTGAGATGCTCTGCAACTGCTTATAAAGATTTTATAGTAGTAAGACACCTCCTGGAAACTACTTGTATCCTGTTTGGACCAATTTCTACATTGGTGGTGTCTCAGTTTCTGCTGAAGTTAAAATGTATTAAGGTTCACATCATACAATGAAAGTTGTTACTATTTCTTATCTCTTTCCAGATCAATCTGACGCATGAGCCAGTTCATCTGCTTTTGGGAACTTAAATACTTGGCATCAAGGATCTTTGCAGCATGGTACAAAACAATCACTAACAGAAGCCAACCTGCCAGGGGAGTAAGTGAATCACCAAACTGCTGGAACATGCAAGGTTTACAGGAACCCAGTTAGCTGCCTACCCAACTTTACTAAACAATAATTGTATTTAACATCTAGGTCCCTTAAAAGGGAAGGATTTTGGAAGGTGTAGGGGTGGAATTACAGGCTTTATTAAAGAACTAACTTCTTAAAATATCACCTTTAGAAAGTATGTGGGTGATCATGAAACAAACAAATGGCAAACAGTAGGGTGGAGGCAAGGAATTTACAACAGAGTTGTCGTAGCTGAGTTGGTCTCAGGACATGAGAGAGGCAAGATGGGGGAGGTAATATCTTAAGTCCATTAACAGACATTACTGTACCCAGAGTCACTCTCTCATCTACAGCAGAAGTAAGCAGTAGCAGAAGAAAGTTATTTTGCGTGGTAACTTTAGCCACAAATCACTATTTAATGAGCAAGAATGAAACAGTCAAACTGGCTGCTGCTAATAGGGTAAGAGTACACAGAGCAAAGGTTAGGCATACTCAAAGACCAGGGTGGGGAGGATGAGGGAGGTGGACACGGGCTCACAACTTTCTTGCCCTCCAGCAGTAAGATTAGAGGCAGGAAAGGGAATACTCAGACCAGATTTCTCCTGTCCAGTAGCAGACTGGTAACTTACCACCCGATCTTTCCCCTGCAAATGGAACGTGAAGAGGGAGGAAACTCACTGTCTCATTCCCTGCTTCTTGCTACCTCCTCCAGTTTCAGTGCTCACTGTCTCCAATAGTTTACTCATGCTGCGGGATAACTCACCTCAGCAGAGAGATCGCCAGGATAAAGAATCTGCAGAATGTCTCCAGTCTTAGTTTGGTACGAAACCAACTGGTCCCCTCGCTGACGAGCAATCACGGTCACCTTACAAGAGGCAGAAGAACCAATCAAAGAGCTTTACTTATTACAGCACTGGGGCCTTAAGGAGAAAATTACTGGAGAACCTGAAGACTTACCACATCTGCTGGGACACGGTGGGACTTGTCTCCGCTCAGACCCGCATAGAAGAATGAAACACGAAGGTCTCCTACCTGAAAATAGGGAAATCGTCATAAGTTAATAAAGATTTACTTCAACAAAAGATTCCCAGCAAAGCCTCTCTGCACGGGAATGTCATGGGAGGATGCTGTGCCATGAGGCTTTGCACCAGCATGTGGCACAGGCAGGTAGGATTCTTGGGTTGTGATTTTTCCAGGCTGAGTTGGCAGAAGGGGAAACCTGCAGAGACAGCACAGCTCAAGTCCCAAATGAGAGCAAGCTTTATGCCACTTTCCCCTCTGTCTGAGTTAGGAGCTGAAAGGATGGGCTCCCAAAGAGTGTTACAGCTAGCTCTCCTCAGCCGCAGGCAGGCAGTGCCAGCCAGCAGTGACCTGGCTCACTCATTACTGTGCTCACTTCACTAGCACTGAGCAGACCGAACTCAGACCGACCAGACAGACACCGATGAAACCCACCTATGTGAGAATAGCAGTAACCCTGCTCCTGTTTCTTTCAATTTAAAAGCATCTTCTTAGCCTGTCAGTCTAACATGCAGGAAGAAGACACTCAAGAAGAGAAAGAGGAGGGTGAGGGCAGGATCAGAAGCTCCTTTGATATACAGAAATTAATCACTCTTCCATTAGCTCTGCAGTCAGAGCTAAGTTGGCAAGCTGCTCAGCACTATGACCTCCATTGATTTCAATGGGAGACGAGAGTGGTGTGCAGCTTGCAGGATAAAACCCTACTTTTTCTTCAATGAATAGATTTCAGTTGTTGCCTTGATGGCCTTTTCAAAGCCCCTTCATCTTACTTCTGGACGCCCAGGATTCTCGCTGTGATAAAAGTAATCTCCTCTTCGAGTAATGTCAGCATGCGGATCCTCCAATTTCGACAGGCTCATCTGCTTAAAACTGTCAATTTTCTCAATAAGACCTGAGCAGAATAAAGATCCAAATGTAGGTCTCAGGTGGCGCATTGACTTCAGCATCCATTTTGTTAGCCCTAGACAGCCATTTAAAAGTCTGCCATCCCAAAGGGAAATGAACCAAAAGCCATCCACAGTGCAACTCCAATGAGCTTAATAGTGTTACACCAGTGATGAACTTGACCCAGTGAGTATTTATTATATAAATTAAAAACATCCCTTACCTTTTGAAAGAAAGAAACTGCCCACCTGGACATCAGGAGCAATTGCAGTGAAAGATTCTACAGCCATGGCACTTGGGGAAAGAAATAACCTCTGTATAAATTCGAGTATTATGAGCACACTTGACCAACAATATAGAATACCCAGAAGCACAAAATACTGTATGCATACTGATAGGACAGCGAGACAAAGACCTGTGAGTGTAAGAGTGTCCTTGAGAATTAAATAACTGCCATGATGTAAAGATAAATACATTAGAAGATTGTTAGGTGCTCAGATACGACAGTAATAGGACCATTAGTAGTTACTAACCTCATCTGGTCTCATTCCTGCATAACACAGGTCAGAGAATTATAACAGGTGATTTTTCACATCTCGTCCATAACTTCTAGTTGAGCTAAAGCATCTATTTTAGAAAGCCATTTAAGACTTCACATAATGAAGAATCCATCACATCCCTAAGTAACTTGGTCCAAGGGTTAATTACCATTATGATTTAAAAAAATGAATCTTATTTCTAAGTCTGACTTTGCCTAGCTTTAGCGTCCAGCCACTGGATCCTGCTATGCCTTTGTGCCTGGTAAATTAAAGAGCCCTCTATCAGAATTCTTCTCCCCAAGTTGGTACTTAAAAACCATGATCAAGACATAGTAGTAGCTGAAGTCTCAGTAGTTCTGGAAACACTTACACATGTGCTTAACTTTACTACCATAAACAGATCCATTGATAACTCGTGGTAGTAAAATAAACATGCGTAAGTGTTTGAAGGCTCAAAGCCCAAGATACATATAGAGAGAGCACCCTATAAAAGAAAGAATAAATTCAAAGACCATATCTTTTTCCTACAAACTGTTTCTTAGAATCTGAGTCTCTCTTACACTTGTAATAGCTAATGAGGGGATAAGGCACTTTGACACATTTAAAACCAACTTGAAAGACATAGGTTCCCATCAGAAAGGCATGAACTGTAAATTTTAGTGTTCAAATCAGTGGATTTGAGTCAGGCACGTAACTCATTTACAATGGCCTTCACAGCTTTTATGGCTTGCACCATTTGACTCTGTGCTGCTACATATTTTATTGTTATTCCTATGGCAGCCCTACAAGCAGAATGTGATTTGCTTTCAAATAATAATCTTAATGGTATATCTGGTTGGAAAATGTCAAGAAAAAAATAAAGGAAAACTGACACATAACAGTCCCTCCACCCTGCCATGTTTTTTGACCAGCTCTAAGTTGTTTGCATTGGTCACGGTGTCAATTTGTTAAAAATACATTGAATATACTGGAAACAAAATTCCACTTGCATAAAAATGCTTCAGTTTATGGGACATTTGTGAAAGTCCAAATCACCAAAGCAAAGATGCAGAGATTTTGCAAAACCCCAAATGCCCATTTTCCCACCTATCCATATAAACATTCTTTGCCACATCACACCACTGGAAAATGCTCAGATACTACCATGTTGAGAGTGGTATAAGAACCTGTATGGAATATTATTTGTATTACCATAGTTCTTAGGAGCTTGTGAATCAGAACCCCACTGTGCTAGGCACTGTATAAACACAGGACAAAAAGAAGGTCCCTGCCCCAAGGATCTTACAAGATTAATCAAAAGATGATAATTCAATAAGTCAAAATTTGGCAGCAAGGAGTAATTAAAAATAAATTATGCCTTAAGTGACTGACACAAACAAATCTGTGATCTTGCATATGCGCTGTCAAACGATGTGTGCACTATTGCACCTGGCATGACAATCACACGGGATGTCATTCTATTTTTGTATTTTTAATAGCTCCATGCTTCACTGGTGGATTATGAAAGTCAGAAAGGAATCCTTTCTAGTTTTCATACTTGGAGGCAGCACACTCCAGAGGCACAAAAATACAGTTGGAAGTCAGGAAGACCCCCTGCCTATTAATTATTAGCTATAATATACATAACTTCATCTTGGCTCCACTGTTGATTCACTGTGGTACCCCACCGTGTCTGTACCGCAGTTTCCCCACCTATAAAATAGCAATAATTCTCACCTACCTCAGAGAGTGCTGTAATGATTAGTCAGTTAGCATGTGTATCAAATTCAAAATATTATATTACAGAAGTCAGAATTACCTGGGGTTTTTATGGCCAATCTCTCGATCAAAGTTTCTGCTGTTCACAACTTCTGATTTCCATTCAGTGTCTAAGGAAAATGGGATAGAAGTTGGGAAGAGAAGAGTTAAAAACACTAAAATCAAGAATGTTCTGCTTAAATGCCACAGAAGGAGACAACAAATTTTAGACAAGGTGCCTTATACCTGCAGTAACATTCTTTACACCAAGATGTATATTTAAAAAGGTACCCTCTATATGCACCCGTGTCTCATGACATATTTCTAAAGGAATGGAAGTATTTAGGGAAAGTCTACTTGGTGTGAAATCCTGGCTCCACTAAAGTCAATGAGAGTTTTGACACTGACTTTAGTGGACCCAGGATTCCACCCCAGTTCCCATCACTGGATGATTTCTGGCTGGCTGAGAAAGGGATAACTGTTCTGCTGGAACAAGCTGGTTCAGTGTGGTGATACAGCAGACAGAGAGGGGAAGAAGCCCCAGTAGGACACAAAGTTGTGCTACTGTCTTCACCACAAAGAAACATAAAGCAGCTTCTTGAGATTCTCAGTAACGGCTCTGGCAGCTTCCTTCTTACTCCTGCAGCATTATAATCTCTTCCCTCTTCTTTGTGCAGCTCATCTGCTAAATAAGGAAAGCTCCATGTTTCCATGCAGGGACAAAGACACAGCAAGGGATCCACATTAAAGAGTGAAGTGGGGGTGCTTGCATGGAATGCTCTCATGTGTGACCTACTGACAACTATTGGATGGAACACACCAGTCCAGTCTATATTAGTTCCCTTCTGATGTGGGGCAGCTCCTTTAGCTGACAGCCACAGTTCTGGTCCTGATATAACGCCGTATCAGGGAGCTCTATATTCCAGCAGGCTGATGGTATTTTTTATAATCATGTACATGGATTGTTACATACCCACATTACATGCCCATGTGCTTGAATCAGGGACAAATGAGGCTCCGAGATTAATCTCCTGAGATGTGATGACTCAGAGTATTTGTTTTCTGCCATCGGGTAGCTCAGAATAAGAGCAAAATAATCCTCTCTACTGCTTCTGCCAGATGTGCATTATAGTTTTTGCCAAATGCTTATCAAAAGGCGGAGGCACTCAAGATACTGGGCGTTTCCACTGGCTGACACCAGTGCCTGAGCAGTCTCTCAATACATTACATATACAGTATGAAGTACACATGCCATTCCTCCCAGTCACCTGCTCTGACTATCCAAGCCTGAAGACATTTTGGGATTTCTAGGTTATTCATGAACAGTGTCCCAGTTTGGTCCTCGTCTCAATTACCTCATGGAACAAAGTCTCTGCCATTTGCTAAGGGAGCATAGAATGAATCTTTCCCTGTTCCTCCAAACCCCTTTCCTCTCCTCCTAGTAGGGTACTATAGGACTTATTTTTAAATCAGCATGCAAACCACATTTTGATTGTTAAGGGGAGAAGCACTTTTGTGCTGTGCATTGATAAACTTACTATACGAATATCTTGTTTCTTTCTTAATTTCGCCATTCTCCTCATATTCTCTGCAGAAGAAAACACACACAGCATGAAGGTCAGGACAGGGCCCACCGCACAAGTGAAACTTAAGGAAGCCCATGGGAAACCAAGCACAAGCCAAACTTATCTTTAGAATGAAGTGAACATTTCCCTAAATAATGGATTCTGAATAGCAAGGTCAGGGGGGATCCTGCAGACAGGTATCATGAAGTGGCACACACCCTGCCCTTCTCATATAGCTAACGAGAAGGGAGGTGTCCACTAGATTAGTGGTGAGGAGCCCAATATGGAGGAGCCTAAGGAATATCAGAAAATAGAAGGTAAAAGCCACAGTTGTGTCTTAGATTTCAAGAGGTCTGATATAGTACTATATGAGGTTAGAGGATGGGGAAAACATTTCACATACTGCTGGAGGTTGTTGAGATTCTCCTGCAATTGGATCCACCCGCAGAGAGCTCATTACGGGATTGGGGCCATAATCACTAAACCAAAATTAAATGAAATTGTGAAACTCAAGGGCTCTAGGGCCATCACTTTACCAAAAAAGAGTTAATTAGCCAGTGCCTTTTCCTTACATTGTGATTGGATTCTGGTAAGAGGTCAAAATAATGAGCCTAATGACTTACTTGGAGTCTTCATATTCTACCCATTGATACATTTCCACCTGACGTTTCAGTTTGACAGCCTGGATGGAGAGCCCATAGCTGGGATCAAACAAAGGCTATAGGATATAAATAAAATACAAGTCAGTCTAAAAAGCTGTATCTCAGACAACTTCAAACTGCATCTTTTCATTATTGATTCCAGCAGAGCAGATGCTTGTGAATTTATCTTGGGGAGAGCTCACATTATTGTGATGAAAAAGTAAAGAGGATGTCATGTAAAATTTTTCCTTCAAAAACACTCTGAAATAAAAATTAAAAGAAAAAAGCCCTGGTGACATGCAGCAAGACAGATGATGGAATAAAAGTATAACAATGCATCAGGAACAGTTATTTCTCTGAATTTCTATGCTGTAGCTTCTTTCATCTGAGGATCTTGAAGAATTTTACACACATTAATTAAGTTTCCCAAAACCACGTGATAAGAAAGTAAGTATCTCCATTTTGTAGATGAGACACCACATTTATCACTATCAAAAGTATGTGAAATTCCAGGAAGCCACAGAGATATCTCAGTGATGGATAGGATGTAAAAACTTTAAAAAACAAACAGAGAGGACTACACCCTATCTGCTTATACCACTGGTGAATTTGACCTGAAGAATCCAAGATAGCAAGTCATTGGCACAGCAAGGAAATTGAGGCAGGATTCCTGGTTCTCACTTCTAACCATTAAACCAGTGTTTCCCAAACTTGGGACGCCGTTTGTTTAGGCGTGGGCCTGGTGGGCTGGGCCGATTTGTTTACCTCCGCGTCCACGGGTCCAGCCTGGCCATGGTTTGCTGCTCCAGACCAACAGGAGCTGCTGGAAGCAGTGTGGGCAGCTCCCATTGGCCTGGAGCAGCAAATCGCGGCCAGGCTGGACCAGCGGTCGCAGAGGTAAACAAACCGGCCCGGCCCACCAGTGGCTTTCCCTAAACAAGCAGCGTCCCAAGTTTGGGAAACACTGCATTAAATCATGCATGAACCCATTTGAAAAGAACCTTTTGTTCTTTTCTGCTGGCCGCTATTCCATCACATTCTCTCTTGCAAAAAGAGCTTACCACAAACAACATCACTATCTCTGGAATAACCCAAAAGATGCACAGCCTCTGCAGCCTAAAGAGCCTCAGGACTTTGGGAGCCAGCTGTGCATTCCTGAAGACACAAACACATAGCACAGGAATAGAGAGGAACATTTTCAGATGGGAGGTTTACAGCCCACAGTAGTATTTCATATCAAGCAAGCATGGGTTTAATCTGGCAGTAAAGAGTTTTCCTTCCTTTTTAGTTCATGCATTATTTTCAAACCAACTATTGTTTATTTACCTTTGATGTTCTAAGGGCACCTGACAAGTGCACTAGTTTTCCCTCATTCTGCTGAGACACGCTGTGAATATTGTCAAGAGGGACCACGAGAGAAAGCCCCTCATCAAGGGAAGTGGCTGTCTTCAAAGCTCGTCCCTGTAGTCAATTAAAAGAGAAAAAAAACATGTTGAGGTAGAGTCACAGAGTGTCACTTTGTTAGTTTAGCAGGAATTGGGGCCATAGCTTCCATGAAGGGCTAATAGGTTCAGCCTCCATGCATGTAACCAAGGAACACATCTGCACTTCCAAGCTATCACAATCTTATGTCTGATACTTACTTAAGAGAGTAGTACTTATTTGTGAAGCTAACCCCACCGATGTTAATGGCATTACTCATGTGCACAGGGATTATTCCCATGAGTAAGAGTTTGTGGGATAATCAGACTAGCAATAACAGGTGGCACCCTAAAAAAAAAAAAAACACCCAATATCCACACATGTAGTTCTACCGAAGAAAACAGAACTGCTCTTGATTTACACTGGCATGAGAGCTCAATCCAGCAATCCTTATGCATGTAACACTCACAACAACTTTGATGGACGTTGCAGGCACATATAAGTTGCAGGCTAAAACCCTGAAATTACTCCTGCTCACCTTTTACCTTACCTGTTGTTTTTGAATAACTGCAATGGTGGTACCATTGTGAGTCTGTTCCACTGTCCAATTGTTCTGATTTACTATCTAGAAATTTTTTCTTCACTTTATTTTCAGATTATTGTTCCTTGTCCTACAATCTCCTAAACCTGTGAACAGTTCCCTTCCTTCATTTATATAGCAATGGTTAGAAAATATAGATGAAAATCTGAAATACAATTTCACAAAATTCTGCTCCCACCGCAAAATTTCCAACCAGCTCTAAGTATAAATACTTTCAGGATAACAGATTATGGCCTCAATCCTGCAAACTCTTAACTTTACTATCATGAGTAGTTCTGTTGATTTCAATGGGACTTCTCATGGAAGTAAAGTTGAGAACATGCATGTTTGTAGAATCAGGGCCCAAGATCATCCTAGGAACGAATTAAAATAGACAGTTTGACATAATGCATTAAATAACCTTAAGGATAATTTATTTGCCCAGTTTGGCTAGATGTATTCTGTTCCTTTCATGTAAGTAGAATCAAACTAACTGAAAATTTAGCCTTGCAATATATCAAGAGAATGAGGAAGCAATGAGAGAGTGAAAACCAGGCTGGATAAAAATGATCACCCCGCTTGCTGACGGTAAGCCATTTTCTGAGACTGGTGAAACAAGCCAGCTAGACAATCTCCAATTTCCATATTCAATAGTGATTTATTCTGTTCTCCTGCAGCACATCAGCTCCCTCCTCACTACAACTGTCTCTCAGCTGTGCAGCACAGAGCAAACATTATGTACACAAATGAGGTGCACTAGCACATAGCACACACATGCAAGTCCAGCCAAACTCTTCCAATCACACTTCTCATGTGCTGTTGACCCACCTTTCTCCGCACTTCCCAATCAATCGACTCCACTGCCAATAGAATATGACTGAGTAAGATAAGATCCATCTCTACGCGCCACACTCAGTTCTAGATAAAATCTCCATATATGGCTCTACCATCCCATCTCATATTCCCCTTCTTCTACGGGATGTTACAGGACCAGGATGCAATTCAGGCTCTCCAGATACATGCCACCTCTCTCAAGTGTAAATTACTAATAAATCCTGGAGACAATCTGAACAGTTCAGCAACATAGTGTTACAAATATTTTAGCAAGAAGAGCTTTGTCTTGAAGAGCACTGGACTTTGGGCATAGAGGTGAACATGGACTTGAAAAGAAATTCAAAGGTCAATAGTGTTTCACTTACCTCATTGGTAAAAAGAAGGTAGAACGAGAGAGAAAATGCCGCCAGTCCAATTAGCATCCCTCCAGCAGTGTCACTGAGTCTCTCCAGAAACCCTGGCTTGGGCTCACTTGTGATTTTAACATTTTCTTTCCTGCTGCTTGTGTCAGAGAACTGGTAAAGAAAAACAAACACTAAATAACTTCTTAGTTAAGGCAGAAATTGCTTTGCCATTCACGGGGTCCCTTGTTTAAAAGGCACATCTCCTGATTTAGAGCAAACCTAATCTCTGTCCCAGGTTAACATTTGTCTCACCTCACTTTTAGTACTTTTAGTTATTTATACCAGAAAAACTGTAAATAAACTGAGATAATTTACACAATAATAGTCCAGTGTATTTTTTAAAGCTTCCTGCGATGTTTTGTTAGGTTTCTCATTTTGTGCTAGTAGCACATATTTGGGCGTTGGCAGGTTAAATATATTCCTGGCATCCCTACCATATAAAAGTAGAGCTGTGACTAATACACAATATTTTACATTACTATGGAATAACTGACAGTATTTTTCAAAAGTAAAGACCTCTCTCCCTCTTATGGAGCATCTTGGGCAATAAATGGAGACAGCTGATTTGATCTAAACAAATATTATATTGTCTTCAGATTAAAAGCAAGATAATATTGGCGTGGAGGCACTCGTATTTATATTGGTGGTGAGGGATAACTAGAAACAGTTTTATAATTGCTTTAGGCAGCTAAATAAGATGGGCAGGTTTGGGGATTTTTTTTAGAAAATGTTCAGAAAGGGAGTGACCATCCCATCACTTTTTGTTCCAATCTGAGCATTGGCCAGAACACAATTTTTATATCCTACGTGCAGACTGCCTCTTACAACCACACACACATTTCCCGCAGCACCATGAAGCTGCCCAGTTAAATACAACACGGTAGAGGGGCGGGGAGACTACGAGGTGTCACCGCGTCCCGGAGGGAGAAGCAGCCAGCGGGCAGGGGCGATAGGTGAGTTATTCCCGGACAGACAAAGGCTCCCCACACCCGGACTCCCACACTTACGTGCCCGGACATCTTCAGCCTCAGCCGGGCGCGCCTTCAGCCCGGCCTAACGCAGCAGAGACGGGCACCCGAGCCCGCGCTGCCCCGCTCCCCGACGCACAGACTCCGAGCCCAGCGCAGCGAGAAACTTGCACCCCAGGGACACACTGCTGCATATAGAACTTTGGCCCGACAGCTAAGCCCTAGAGCAAAGCATGCTGGGAAATGTGGCTCCAAACTGAGAGTTGGCGTCGGCCATGCTGGGAAATGTAGTTTCGAGTTTTTTTCGCCGTAGAGCATGCTGGGAAATGTAGTCCATGCGTGAGTTCGGGCAATCGAATCAGAGGCCTGCCAGAAGTTCGCTGTCACAGGGCACGATGGGAAATGCAGTCCTGGGTCTGTAAGAAGCGCGGCAAAACGCAAAGCACGCTGGGATAGGCAGAAGGGTGGCCCGCAAAGTTCCTGGTCCTTGCTGCGGCCCCCGCTTTCCTAACTGCTCCTCCGTGGAGCTACGGCCGTTAGAGGGCGCCCTCTTCGCAGCCCTCCGGGTCTCGAATACGGCTGTCAATCAGGCGCGGTGCAGGGCAGCCCGGGGTCCTTCTGGGAGCGGGGTGAGAGGTCGCCGTGTGGTGCGCCGGCTGCCGCTGGTTCAGGCGCTGGCGGGGACGGACGGGTCGCTGGCTGGGTCAGTCAGTCGCCGCGGGCCGGAGCTGCGGAGAGAGACCACCCCACCTCTCACCATGTCCTACTGCAGGGAAGAAGGTGCGTGGCGGGAGGGGAGGGGGTAAGGGCCTGCGGGGGGGGCGGTGAGAGGGGCCTGCTCTCGGGGCAGGTGGGCCCGGGCCGGCGGTGGTTTGGGGCTGCGGGCTAGTGGAGGGGCTGAGGGGAGAGAGCACGGGGGAGGGGGGGTCACAGCGTGGGGTAGCGGGCCCCCGGAGCTGCGTTCCCGCCAGCACATGGGGACAGGCGGCGCCGTGCGCAGCCATCAAGGGCAGTGCTGCTTCGTGCGCCATAATTAACGCGTGCAGTGCGGCTAGCCTCGGGGTTTACAAACCAGGAGCCTTTCCCCCCGCCCCTGTTTGCCTTCGGGTTTTTGAGCCTTTAGGGCTTGCTCGTGTCCCATTTTCGTGCTTTTTTTTTCCCTCTCAGTAATGACAATTAGGGGTGACTTTAATTAAAAATACAATTGACTCTCTTCATTCCAACAATTGCAGTGTTAAGAAATACATCCGATATCATGAGATTTGTGATAAAATAATGAGAGTTGACAAGTCACTCTGAAGCCAAGAGTTGAGTAGGTATCAAATAAGGATTAGGCACACATACAGGGCCGCTGGGAGCTGGTTTGGGCCCTGGTGAAAAAAAAATCCCCCCCCCCCCCAGCAAGGGTCCACTGGCTCAGGCCCTGGGCCCCCTTCATGACCTCCAGGCCCCGCTAATTTGTACCCGCTTTCTTCCCCCCCGTCAGCCCTGCACACATACTCATGGTAAAAATACCCAGTTATGTTAGAATGTAATAAATAAAACCCATGTACTATGCAGCACAAGCCATCTTATAGCAGGTGTTAAGTAAGAACCTACTCTCAGGGCTCATCATCAGGGTGCCTCGGGGCTTGGGTGAATTCTGAAGCATACCAACATTCTGCCTTCAGCACTTTAGGATTCACATCCCTCTAGTGCAGCATTGTCACACTGTGTAGATAAGACTTAATTGTCCACCATCTGGTTACCTTTGACCTTCCCGTGAAGGGCTGGTGCTGTCTGTGCTGGAGATGTAACACTGGGTTATATGACCACTCATTAAATTTAGCATGGTAATTTTTGTGTCTTGTAGCCAGATTGCACTGTGGTTGTGGTAGATCTCACTATCTGAGCTAGGTCAGTACTCAGATAGGAGAACAAGGAAAACCCCAAAGTTGCACAGGATGGTGTGTAAGACATACTGGGGACATGCCTGTTTGGCTCCACATTAACTTGGGTATCCTAGTATGGTGCTGCTGGGTACTGTGCTATATGAGGCATTACAGAGACCTGACCACCTATCATTAGGGTTGTGAACTTTCTACTTGCACAAAACTGAACACCCTAGCCCCACCCCTTCCCTGAGGCCCACTTCTGCTCAATATATTCCCCTCCTTTGGTGGTTTGCTCTCCCCCATCCTCACTTACTTTCACTGGGCTGGGGCAAGGGGTTAGGGTGCGGGGAGGGTAAGGGTTCTAACTGGGAGTGCAAGCTCCAAGGTGGGGCCAGAAATGGGGGGTTGAGGATGTGGGAGGGGGCTCTGGGCTGGGGCAGGAATTGAGGTGAGAGGGGATAAGGGCTGCAGCTGGGGGTATGGGCTCTGGGGTGGGGCTGCAGATGATGGGGTTGGGGTGCAGGAGGGGGGCTCCAAGCTGGGAGATGGGGCTGAGGGATTCGGAGTGCAGGCAGGGGCTGTGGGTTGAGGCAGGGAGTTGGGGTATGGGAGGGGGTGGGGCTGAGGATGAGGGTTCAGGGTGTGGGAAAGAGCTCTGGGTTGGGGGGTGTGAGCTCTGAGGTGGGTCTGGGGATGAGGTTTTTGGGATGCAGGAGGGGGCTCTGGGTTCGAGGGGCTTGGGACGCATGCTTACTTTGGGCGGCTCACAGTCAGGGGCACAGAGGGGGTTCTAAGGCAGGTTTCCTGCCTGTCCTGGCACCAAGGACCATGCTACCCCCCCAGAAGTGGCCAGCAGCAGGTTCGGCTTCGTGTGGCTCTTGCCCGCAGGCACCCCCCAGCTCCCACTGACCAGGAACCAATCAATGGGAGTGCAGCGCTGGTGCTCAGGGTGGGGGCAGTGTGTGGAGCCCCATGATACACATACACCCCTGCCTAGGAGCCAGCCCTGCTGTTGGCCACCCAGCTCTTAAGGCAGCACAGTAGTAAGGGTGGCAATATCACAACTTCCCTACAATAGCCAGATTTCACAGTCTGAGACATGTTTTTCATGGCCAGGAATTTGGTAGGACCCTATATATCATACCTACTGCTTTACTGCTAGTCACTAGGCCAGTAATCTTGTCATGGAAGGAAAGTAGGTTGTTTTGTCATTATTTTTTCTTGAAAAATCAATGCTGCCTATTCCTTATAACCCTGTTATCCTCTTGGCGCTTACAAATTGATTAATAATTTGTTTGAGTATTATTCATGGTGGCAAAGTTTGACAGAGTGGAGCGTTTGCAGTCATGCACTGTACAGTGTTTGAAATAGCAATTGTCATGCTTCACACATTTAACTGGTATATTTCAGACACATTAGTAAACGTTTCACCAAACCATGTACATCTTGGAATTTGTATGTGTCCGCTGATGGCAATAATGTTACTGATAGCCAGGAAAGCCTTAATTTCTAATCCCACCCTCCCTGTTGATTCACTGTGGTAGCTTCATGGAAATGTGAGACAGAAGGGAGACTATTGTATATCACCCTTTCTCTTCCCTCCCAAATGAAGGATTGTTTCCCAGTGAAGTTTCCAACACTCCTTTTGGGAGACTATTCTGCAGTCTCATAGACTTCAGTTAGAAAAATTTACTCTGAGAATCATCCTACATTTCCCCTAAACTTTTCATTACTCTAGTTCAGTGGTCCCCAACCTTTTTTGTCTGGCGGGCACCAGACGATGAACCACGGAGGACCATGGTGGCGGACGAGCATGCTCCGAATTGCTGCCAACAAGTGGCAATGTCAATAGGCAGTGGCGGCATTTTGGCAGCGACGCCTCTGGATGACGCTGCTTGTCAGTGGCATTTCGGCAGATGCTCGTCTGCCAGCCAGTATGTGGGCGCACTTAGACGCCCCGGCGGGCACCAGGACGCCCATGGGCACCACGTTGGGGACCCCTGCTCTAGTTGTATACCCTGGGACCATCATAGTGAGTTCTACCTTTGTAGTGTTTACACTCTTCAAATCTTATGCAGACTGTATTTTTTTATCCTTGGTAGTGTTCACAGCACTTCCTAATTTAATATGATCTGCAAATTTAATACGCTCTTTACTTGTTCATTTAGATCACTATTGAATCCATCCCTAATACAGACTGCCTCAATATCCCACTAGACACTTGTCTGGAATTCAACACATGTGCCATTAATCAGTACCCTTTGTTTGTGTCCCTTTAGCCAACTCTCAGTCCATTTGATGGTTTTGCTATCCAAGCCGGTTTTGAATTACTATAACTTTTCATCTTCCTTGATCTTCAGTGAAATGAGCTGTGACCTTGGTTACAAGTTAATAGCTGCCAGTTTCCTGTTTATCTAGATTGTAAACAGGATATATACAGAACTGCACCTGAGTTTTAGTTCTTATGGTAACTCAATTGCAAAAATAAATAAATTTTGACAAGTCACAGTCAAGACTGCCTAAAAGTGCTACCTGCCCTGTAGCAGATTACCTTACATGCATGCTAGACAGACACTTTTCCCCTGAAGAGCAGTAATTCTTCTAGGTCACCTTGACAGTAGCTATGCCTGCCAAGATAAGACTAATCACTTTGAATGCCTCAGGGCATAAGATAAACTCCTTCCTAACCCTTGCGGTGTCTCCCCCACATCAACCCCCAGCTCTAACTGTACAGCATTGTGCAACTCTACTCCAGTGATGTGCACCTTAATAAAATCTGCCTACAACTGATTAGATATATTATGGGGTTTTCTAGCTTCCTCTGTTGGAGGAGGAATATTGGACTACATGAATAAATGGTGTAATGTTGACATAGTTTCTTACTTATTGATTGGTCATTGTTTTTTCTATGCTAAACTTTAACTAGTGCTAGCTAGTTAATATTTTGAAAGACTATAAAAGAAGTTATCTGGTGTTTGATGTGTGGGAAAGATCAGTGGGAAGCTGGTTACTTTGCTTTTAAGTTATGTTGTATCTGCATATGTGGCGAGTGCAGAGGGAGGTTGCAGATGTTCTTAGCAAGCCAATGGTGCCTTATGGCTTTGACCTTTAAAGTTCACCTGAAATTAGCCAAACATTTGCCATTTTTAGCTGCCTTAGTATATCCTAGTGGAAATCCTGCCTATATGCATCAAGAGAATATGGTTTGGGTCCTGTCTTTACTGTCTAATGAGACACTAAAGTCCATTGCAGGGAAACTAAATTAATTCTTTGCATCTGTCTTCACGGCTGAGGATGTGGTGGAGATTCCCAAACCTGAGCCATTCTTTTTAGGTGACAAATCTGAGGAACTGTCCCAGATTGAGGTGTCTTTAAAGGAGGTTTTGGAACAAATTGATCAACTGAATAGTAATAAGTCACCAAGACCACATGGTATTCACCCAAGAGTTCTGAAGGAACTAAAATGTGAAATTGCAGAACTACTAACTGTGGTATGTAACCTGTCATTTAAATCAGCTTCTGTATCAGATGACTGGAGGATAGCTAATGTGATGCCAATTTTTAAAAAAGGCTCCGGAGGTGATCTCAGCAAGTACAGGCCAATAAACCTAACTTCAGTACTAGTAAAATTGGTTGAAACTATAGTAAAGAACAGAATTATCAGACACATAGATGAACACATTTTGTTGAGGGACGCATCAGCATGGTTTTTGTAAAGGGAAATCATGCCTCACCAATCTGCTAGAATTCTTGAGGGGGTCAATAAGCATGTGGAAAAGGGTGATCCATTGGATATAGTGTACTTAGATTTTCAGCGGCAAAGAGTCCAGTGGCACCTTATAGACTAACAGACATATTGGAGCATGAGCTTTTGTGGGTGAATACATCAGACGAAGTGTTAGTCTGTAAGGTGCCACAGGACACTCTGCTGCTTTTACAGTTCCAGACTAACACGGTTACCCCTCTGATACTTAGATTTTCAGAAAGCTTTTGACAAGGTTCCTCACCATAGGCTCTTAAGCAAAATAAGCTGCCATGAGATAAGAGGGAAGGTCCTCTCATGGATTAGTAACTGGTTAAAAAATAAGAAACAAAGGCTAAGAATAAATGGTCAGTTTTCAGAATGGACAGAGGTAAATAGTGGTGTCCCTGAGGGGTCTATACTAGGACCAGTACTGTTTAACATATAAATGATCTGGAAAAGGGTGTACACAGTGAGGTGGCAAAATTTGCTGATGATACAAAACTTCTCAAGGTAGTTAAGTCCCAGGCAGACTGTGAAGAGTTGTGAAGGGGTCTCACAAAACTGGATGACTGGGCAACAAAATGGCAGATGAAATTCAGTGTTAAAAAATGAAAAGTAATGCACCTTGGAAAACATAATCCCAACTACATATATAAAATGATGAGGTCTAAATTACCTAAGAAAGAAAGAGATCTTGGAGTCTTTGTGAATAATTCTCTGAAAACATTCACTCCATGTGCAGCGGCAGTCAAAAAAGCTGATAATGTTGGGAATCATTAGGAAAAGGATAGATAACAGGACAGAAAATATATTGCCTCTATATATGGTATGTCCACATCTTGAATACTGCATGCAGATGTGGTCATCCCATCTCAGAAAAGGTAACAGAAAGGGAAACAAAAATGATTAGGGGTATGGAACAGCTTCCATGCGAAGAGACAGTAATAAGACTGGGACTCTTTAGCTTAGAAAAGAGACGATTAAAGGGGGATATGATAGAGGTCTGTAAAATCATGACTGGTAGGAAGAAGGTAAATAAGGAAGTGCTGTTTTTTTATCAGAAAGGGTCCCTAATTTTTTATTGTGGTTCCTAGGTGTCACTGAAATACAAATAATAGTGAGTCCCAGAGTACTTTCTAACATCTATTCCATGAATCCTAGCAGTTGACTCTGAAGCTCTGATAGATGGACACCTATAGTAGCCATGAATCCCTTCAATGAGGACCCCTCTCATCTCCCCTGGCATCAAGTTCTATTGCCTAACTGTTCTTATAAAGATGTGAATATTTTTCCTAAATTACCCTGCTGTATCTTAAGCTCATTATGTCTTGCTCTGTCCTTGTTGATTAATTAGGATAATTGATCCCTGTCCTCTTCATACCATCTTTTATGTATTTGTAGACAGTTATCCTGTCTCGCCTCAGTCATCTTTTTTTCTAGACTGAACATAGCCTGATTCTCTTAACCTCTCCTTTTAGGTCTTATTTTCCAAATCTTTTTTGTCATTTTTAGCGGCTCTCCTCTGAACGCTCTCCAATTTGTATTTTTTAAAATGTGATGCCCAAAACCAAACACTGCTCCAATTGAAGCCTAAACAGGGCCAAATAGATCAGACTCATTAGCTCTTAAAATGAATGCATCTGTTTATATGCAGAACAGTTCAAAAGCTTGTACTGTGTAGCGGCTTTGTAAATGGCTTGTTTTGTCTCAGCTTAATCCTTTTTCTGAACTCTTGCTTTTTGTCTTTCCTTAGGAAAAGACAGAATTATATTCGTGACCAAAGAGGACCATGAGACGCCAAGCAGTGCAGAACTGGTAGCAGATGACCCCAATGACCCTTATGAAGACCAAGGTCAGTAACATTTGGTAAGAGAATGGTAAGACATATATGTAACAATCTAATCTATTTGTGTGGCTCCCATTCAAATTAGTGGAGTAGGTCCTCAGAGAATCTCTAAAAGCTAGGTCAGTCTTTTTTCTAAGGCAGTACCATTAAGCTTGCTCTTAATTTTACTTTAACTTCCTTTTTATTTTTAAACTGAGACATAATCCTTGTCTGTAGGTGTGACATTCCCCTTTGGTGTTATCTGGACCGTTGATTTGGTAGGTCACTCCAATCCTTGACTCTGGGAGCCAACCTTACCCTGCTGTGCTGTGAGAACCTCCACTCCTGGGCTGTTCACACACAGCAGCTGGTATATAAGCTGCTCCTTGGATTGTGCAACCAAATGACACTAGCCAATATCTCTGGCCCCAGACACAACCCTAGGAACCTCTGTCTTGCAGTGTCCAGTTATGCCTGCTGGATGCTGCAAGCTTATATGAGTTCGTCAGTTTAACAAATCCACTGATATGCACCAGGCCTGTTATCCCAAGGGGAGTCTCTGACATGCTCCAAACCAAACACACTGCTTCAGGAATAAACAAATTTATTAACTACAAAGATAGATTTTAAATAATAGGCAAAAAGTCAGAGTGGTTACCAAAATGAAATAAAACATTAGCACGCAGTCTAACAGGGTTGAGAGTTTAGACTGGGCAACATCTAGATTAACCAGTTTTTCTCACCCCACTGGATATTGCAGTCCTTAATATACAGGTTTGTTCCTTAAACCCGGGCCACTCTCCTCTATTGGAGTCTTGTCTTCTTCTCGGTGTCTTAGTTGCTGGCAGTGAAGGTGGGAGCAGGAGAAGGGCCCAGTATGTGTCCACTCTGTCTTAGGGAGCACAAGTCCAGGTATGTCTGGGAGGCATTGCTGAGTCTCTCCAAGAAAGACTGAGCAATTCCCCTGGTGTGACCTCATGCAGGTGAGTCATTGCATTGTAGTTCCCTTGCTGGACAATGGCTGTTGATGATTGCTCGACACCCCACCCGGGTGTTGGTTACTTTCCTTGCTGTTGCCTCTGGAGAGCTGATACTTGGCTGATTCCTCAACTTACATCATGTTTTAGTGACTACCGTACAACACAATTCTCATAACTTCATATGCATTAATGATACACATATATGGATAGAGAAATGACTTTCAGCAGATCATAACTTTTCCCCTGATACCTTACAAGGCATGCTTTAAATGCAAGATCGCGATTATATGAAAACGAGGAACAGGGGGTTACAGTACGCTCGCCCAAGGTATAGAATGTCACAGTATGACCATAGTTTATTTGCCATTTTGGCAAACAATCAACAAACTTTCAGTAATTCTACAATTTAATTCTTTCTTAGAAATCAGAGACAGACCTGTTCAAAACGTGATTAACTAAGAAGGGGAGTTAACACAGTTTAATTCTATACAGTAGCTTAGTATTTCTCTAATGTCTTTATTCTGCATGGTTTTCTAATGGTCCCACCTTCAGCCTCAACTACTTCAGTCCCTATCCAGTCCTTCAAAATATTTAATTCTGCAGTCTATCACACAGAGCAGTTTGTTGCAGTAGTAGTCTGAGATTTTTCAGAAATCCCAGTTAGTGTGAAAGTGACTTACACTCATGACCTTGTCATGTTCTGTACCCAGTAACCCATTTCGACAAGTCTAAAACTATTTTCCTCTTCCTGTCACATAATGACAACTCTAAAGGGATTCAATTGTCACTAATGCCTTAAGAGGCAAGTAACTTAACATTTGCAGTTTGGAACTGAAGTTTGCCAAAATATCATGCAAGATAAACCAGTACTGATGCTAAACACTTCACATCTGCAAGTGAACAAATTTAAGAACTATCTGCTTTTACTATGGCTATTTATTATCTTTTTGTGAGACAGAATAACAAGGAATTAAGCGTTGTAAAATCGTGGTTGCCTTCGGCAAGTAATCTTTTTTTCTTAAAATCGGCGAGTAAAATATCTTAGTTTATAGTCATGGTAAAATCTGAGTGGATAGATTTTGACCCAGGCTAATAAATGTCCATGAAAATTTAAGACTGGATTTGGGATTTATTGGATTGCTTTTATGTTCACCAGGCACAAAAGGCAACTGTTTGAAATACGAGGAACTAAATGGAAACAATCTCATTTTTAGAGCTGCTGAGATTCACAGCTCCTGTTGAAATAAATTGAAACTGTGGACACTCAAGCAATTCTGAAAACTGCTCGCTTTTATTTGGGTGCATAAATTCAGGTATTGCAGTTTTAAATTTGGCTGTAGCATCTACTTCAGTTTGCATGAATTGAGGCATACTAAGTCTCAAGTCTTGTTGCCTCCAACTTTGACTGAAGTTGAGTAAGTTGTTTCTTTTTCCAGTTGAAAATCTGTTAAACATACAATAGTTAGCAGAAACTCTGCCCCAGCATTGTAATCTCTAGGGGGCAGTATTCATGCATCATTTAGCACCCAGAAAAGGATATTGGTGATGCTACATTAAACAAACAGACAGCCAGTACACAGTCTAATTTGAACCATCTTGTCCTGTATAGTTAAACTCTTTTTTTTTATTTTTGTACATAGATTTGTGCTAAAATGAGCATTTCTCACCTACCTGCACAGATTCTGAGCCTGTTTACATCATTATTCAGAGTGAACAGTTGTATCTGACCACATCCTCACCTTGGATTCTTTGACCTTTGTAATAATCTAAATGAAAATTGGGACAAGGGATTAGAGAAATCTTTCATGACTTTAGATGACACATGTATGTCAGGTGAACAGATTTCTTTCAGGCAGAACAGTAACTTATCAGACTCCTTCCCATGGCATGCTTGATTCAAAGTAAAAAATGTCTCTTGAAGCTTAGGACAGTGTGGTGAAAGGTGCTCTGTACCCTATTCTCTTGGCTATCAGTGAGTTCAGCCACTCAGAAGGCTGCTAGAATCTATGAAGTGAAGAGCAATGCCTCAGAATATCGCAATAAGGATGTGATAGCATATGTATGTTAGAAGAATATTTAACCCTGGTGTGTGCAGTTGTTTAACCGAAGACATTATTAGTGTTAGCCCAATATATGGGAATTTAAGACAGTGTTGTGTAGGCTGAGAGAACAGCCCATGTGGAACTTCTTGTGAAAGCTAGTAATAAAAGATGATTAAACATAACTTCACAGTAGCAAATAAGTAGAAACAGACATTCTTACACAGTACTTGATGATATACCTCGGATATGGTGCTCAAAATAAGTTTAATTGGTTTTCTCAATATATGGGACTGGCAGGCTTGGTGTGATTGAGATTAACCTTACACCCTTTCTGAGATGAAAAGTAGTAGCTTGTTCCCCCCCCCCCTTAAACTTTCCATTGTGTGTGTCTTATTTCAGAAAGATGTGTAGAAGCTAAAGTTTAGTGTCTGTCAGGAGTTCCTTTACCCCTCGTATTTTCAGTCAAGATGTGTTATTGGCTAAGAGCCAATGCTCAAACAGCAGTTTTGTTTTCACCAATCTGCACAATAAGATTTGTCAGCATCTCCATTTTGAAATCAGTGCATCAGATTCTAAAGATTTCAGGTAGAATCTGGTACTGGCCATGAAATCCAAACTGTATTTGCACCTGTTTTCTTCTCAATTTATGTCTGTAGATACAACTTCCTGACTATATACAGTGGAAAATAGAGCCCACAATATCTACAGATAATCAGTTCTGTAGTAAGTTGACCCTTCTATTAAAAGCATTTTCTGAGAGAAGTTTATCTGATCAGCCAGTTATTGTACTCTGTGGAAAAAACAATGAAGAAACATATTATTTAAATGATGTCTCAAACATTTTAGAAAAAGCCATTTTCTCTTATAGTGTTAATAGCCTGTGATGGGTGATCTTTTTCATTGGTCAATATGATGGTGGTAAGATCCCAACTCCTTTCTGCTTGGCCTGTCTCTCTTCTTCAAAACTAGACTGCCGAAAATAAAGATCCCACCACAACCTCACATCTGGAGAACATAAGCCCTAGGAGATGTTATAATGCATTTTAACAGTTCATAGAATGAAAAATCACCTTACGTGGTGTGCAACTGAACAAAAAAGACTGCTGCTTATATTGGCAAGTTCTAACATTCATGCAGTCTTGGGTTTATAGGAAGTTGCTTCAAATCTTAGAATATCTCCCATTATCATTGTAAAGACAGTGTGTTGGAATTTTTTAAAAGTATCACTTCTGTTCTGAACTGGAAGTCATGTCTTCAACAAGGAGGGCTTCTCTAGTAATGGATTGTGTGAATGTAAACTTAACTCTTTGGAAATGATCCACAACAGTTCATGATATTTTGACTTATATTAATAATTATGGTCGAGCAAGCCAGTCAGGTTTGCTGTATTGTCAGTGCCAGATCAAAAGAGGGAAGAAAAGGATCTGTTGGCATTGGTGTGACGCAGATACAAGTGATTCGAACATGAACTCTGCGCATAGTTCTTCTCTTGGGACCTGTAAGGACAAGTTGCTTTGTTATTCTTTCATGGCAGTGGTTGCATAAATGAAGTTAGTATGTCATAGAATCTAGTTCCTTTCCCAGTTGGACAGTCTGGGCAGAATTCGAAGGTGGCCAAGACAACTCATCTGGAAGGCTAGTGAAATGCCATGTTTATGTTGGATATGGAAGGGCTTTGGTGGGAGGGAGATATGTGTCCTCTCACAAAGCAGTAATTCCAGCACTTTAGACCACCAGATAGCTGTACTCTGGATTTAAATCCCCAGTTTGGCCTGTCCAGGCCTACTATGGATGGGGGAGGAGAGAGAAAAGGCTAGAAGCTAGTTGTGTTGGGGAAATCTTGCAATGAAAAGGACATCTTATTTCTGTCCTTTCCATTAGAAAGGTTATGATCCAACGTGAAGATGGTTTTTGCATTAAATACTGTACGTGAGTTGCTGCCACAATTTAAGGGTTTTCTCAAAGTTTCTCACTTCAGCTCTCCAAAGCTACAACACAGCAAATCAAAAAACGATAAACAATTCACGTATCACAGATTGCAGTTGTATCTGAAGGGAGGGAAATCAATGGAGGGGAAAGACATGGGCAAAACATTTTGAAGCATTGTAGGGCAGAAGCTCTAGTTTATTGTGTGATTTTTATTTAAAAGAAAATTGGAAAAGTTTGTAGCCATTCATAAATATGTACAAAACGTAAATGTTAAGTGTCTTTATCAAATATACAGGATGTGCCAAACTAATATTCACTTCTTGCATTCTGGGTATTTTAAATTTGTCGATTTCAGTGCCAGAAGGGACCATTGTGATCATACAGGCTCACCTCTGTATAATACAGGCCATAGAACTTCCTCAATATAATTCCTAGAGTATATCTTTTAGACAAACATCTAATATTAATTTTAAAATTGCCAGTGATGGAGAATCAACCATGACCCTTGGTAAATTGTTCCAAGGTTAATTATACTCACTGTTGAAAATGTATGCCTTATTTCCAGTCTGAGTTTTTGTCTACCTTCAACTTCTGGCCATTGGATCATGTTATATGTTTGCAAGATTGAAGTACCCATTATCAAATATTTGTTCCCCACGTAATAGTTATAAGCTATAATCAGGTCACTCCATGACCTTCTCTGTGTTAAGTTAAATAAATTGAGTTCCTTTAGTCTGTCACTATAAGGTGTGTTTTCTAATTCTTTAATTATTCTCATGGCTCTTCTTTGAACCCTCTCGAGTTTATCAACACCCTTTTTGAACTATGGACACCAAAACTGAACACAGTATTCCAGCAGAGGTCACATCAGTGCCAAATACAGAGGTAAAATAATCCTCTTCTGCTCAAAATTCCCCCATTAATGCATCCAAGAATCGTATTAGCCCTCTTAGCCATTGGATCGCATTGGAAGCGCAGGTGCGGTGACTCTGTCACAACCCCCAAAACTTTTTCAGAGTCACTGCTTCCCAGGATAGAGTCCCCCATCATGTAAGTGTGGCCTACATTCTTTGTTCCTAGATATATACTTAGCTGTATTAAGATGCATATTGTTTGCTTGCGTCCAGATTACCAAGTGATCCCATTCGCTCTGTATCAGTGACCTGTCCTCTTCAGCATGTACCATTCCCCCGATTATTGTGTCATCTGCAAAGTCTGTCAGTGATGATTTTATAATTTCTTCCAGGTCAGTGATAAAAATGTTCAATAGCCAACAACCAATCGTTGTGGGACCGCACTAGAAACACATCTGCTGGATAATGATTCCCAGTTTGCAGTTCGAGGCCTGTCAGTTAGCCAGTTTTTAATCCATTTAATGGGTGCCAGGTTCATTTTATATCAGTCACATTTCTTAATCAAAATGTCATGCAGTACCAAGTCAAGTGCCTTAAAAAAGCGAACAGAATGTTGGGAATCATTAGGAAAGGGGTAGATAATAAGACAGAAAATATCATATTGCCTCTATATTAATCCATGGTACACTCATATCTTGAATACTGCATGCAGATGTGGTTTCCCCATCTCAAAAAAGATATACTGGAATTGGGAAAGGTTCAGAAAAGAGCAACAAAAATGATTAGGGTATAGAATGGCTGTTGTATGAGGAGACATTAATAAGACTGACTTTTCAGCTTGGAAAAGAGACGACTAAGGGAGGATGTGATAGAGATCTATAAAATCATGACTGGTGTGGAGAAAGTACGTAAGTGGTGTTTACTCCTTCTCATAACACAAGAACTAGGGGCCACCAAATGAAATTTATAGGCAGCAGGTTTAAAACAAACAAAAGGAAGTATTTTTTCACACAACGCTCAGTTAAACTGTGGAACTCCAGAGAATGTTTGCCAGAGGATGTTGTGAAGGCCGAGACTATAACAGGGTTCAAAAAAGAACTAGATAAATTCATGGAGGATAGATTCATCAATGGCTATTAGCCATGCAGGGATGGTGTCCCTAGCCTCTGTTTGCCAGAAGCTGGAAATGGGCAACGGGATGGATCACTTGATGATTACCTGTTCTGTTCATTCCCTCTGGGGCGCCTGGCATTGGCCACTGTCGGAAGACAGGATACTGGTCTGACCTTTGGTCTGACCCCATATGGCCGTTCTTATAACACCGTTGGATGATTTAAAAAAGTTAATGCCCAGCAGAATGCCACTTAAAAGCATTAATAAAGGAAAGACTTTAGAGATGCAGTAGGTAATAGATATACAAGCTCACAGGGATAGCTCAGTGGTTTGAGCATTGGCCTGCTAAACCCAGGTTGTGAGTTCAATCCTTGAGGGAGCCATTTGGGGATTGGTTCTGCTTTGAGCAGGGGATTGGACAGATGATCTCTTAAGATCTCTTCCAACCCTAATAATCTATGTATCTACATTACGAGCCAATTACAACAAAAGTCAATATTCCAAGAATTAATCTGTACCGTTAAAGGGAGTCCTAATGCAGATCTCTGATACAACCTAATTATAGGCACTTAAGTAGGTTAGAGAAGACAAAACAAGTATTGCCATAAGTACAGACATTTTTATTTGTGGCTGTGATATTATCAATTTCCGTTAGCTAAGAGGGTTTAGGTTGGATGAGCTCTGCAACTAATTGCCAGCCTAAGTCCTGGATCTATTATGATGCAAATTGAGTGGTCTTCGAGTGAGCCTCAACTAGTACTTAACAGTAGGTCTGGATTAGAGGATCAATTTCCTGCAGACTACCTCCAGAAGAAAAAGTGCAACTTTCTATTAGTTCAGAGATTTAAAAAAAAAAAAAAAAAAGCCAATATACTATATCACTTTTAGTGTAGGGAGACTCTTCTGTGCCTCTGGTCCACAAGGAACAAAACTCTTATTCTCGTTCAGCTTTCTTTTAAAATGTGGTTTCTGTGTAGTTGGTATTTAGAAGCTTGTGTCTTCTTAATGGTGAAATTAGTGGAGTTATACCTATTTTTCTACTTCTACACTATCCCAGGAGTATGTGCCAAAGATTCATGTGTGGAAAGTCATAATTTACAATTGAAGTTTGTGTTACCATGCAGTCTTGAGTTTTAAAACTAATAATTTCTATTTCAGATTGAAGATTGTATGACAAGGAATTTTATTATTGCAATGCCCTGATCAGGCTAATTTCAGAAAACTTTCTATGTTCTTAAAATATTTGAGACACAACGAGTCATTTTAATAGCTGATATTCCGTAATGTCCCTCAGTGACTTCAAATTCTAGTTTGGTCTATTTACAAAGCAAAATCATATTTCTTTTACACTGCAAGATCAACCTACATTTCTTCTGCTTTATATCATCCCTAGCAATAGAGAGTCTGCAATAGGCTATCCACTTTTTTTATGACCTCCTGCTTGCTTCTCCCCTCCTCCCCAGCTTGGATCTCAGCCATGGTTTGCCAGAGATGATGGACTGTACTAGCTACATCTTATCCATGAAAGAGGTTTTGTCCAGCGGGATAAGTGACAATTCTGTGAGCGTATCCAAAAGATCTATGCATGACAATGTCCCAGTCTTTGGGTAGTAAATAGCACTTCCAACACAGAAATGGTACGAAGGGGGCTGTGCAGTTTACTACTAGGCTTGGTGTAAAGCAGATAGTCAGAATTCAGTGCCTTCTGGAGTGCTGAACCAAACCCACTTTGCTTCAGTTGTAAATGCTGTTTTCTTCTGACCTGATCTGGTTGAATGGAAGTAAACTACAGAGACTCACAAGACTCTTGAGCAAAAAATAGTAAACATTTTAAGTGTGTATACTACAATGAGTGCTTAGCTATTGTTTTTCCTACTTTGTTCATTTTTGTTTTTTTAAAAATAAAACATGAATTGTGATCCCCAAGCACTTGGGGTAACATAACTAGTAGGCCCAGTGCAGATAGAATCTTTGGAGATTTTAGATGTTAAAGGCCACTGCTTTACCAAATTTCAAGCCCCTGCTACAAACATGGGGTCACTAGAGTTTTTAAAGAAAGTCACCTAAATTTTTTAACATGGGCAAAACATCTTTTCCTAGCCTTGTTCTCAGCAATGGCCGAAGCTTTATGGCTTAAATTTTCAAAAAATAAATCTGACTGAGGCAGACGCTCATCAAGGAAAATTTCAGTCCAAACAGTTAAACTTTGGCAACATAATAAGCGACTGAAAACAGGGTCTTGTAGTGGTAAGTATCAGGCAACCTTAAGTTATCCTCTTGGGGGATGAAGGCTAAGTAGCACAACCTATAATAACATCATCAATTCACTTTATTTTTTTACAAGCTTACATTTCTTGATCTTGTTAAGCTGTTTAACTAACTTCTTGCCTTCATGGTTTCTGTTTTCATTCCTAGAATAGATCCAGATATTTTTTTCCTGTGATGTTGTCATTGTGTCCTCTTTTCCATCTGTACATTGTCTTCTCTGTTTCCTTCCCTATGATTTCTTTATTTTCCCAAAGACTGAACGAGGCTATTAACTAACCTCTCCTCTTTCCCTTTCTCAGCAGTGAGTGATACGGGTCAGAGTTGAGGCAGATTGGCTAGGCAATAAAGGGTGGCTTGCACTGCCACTATTGATGCTGTACTGGTTTTGTGCATGTAATAAAGAACCTCAGACTTCAATGCTGTCACCCAGTACATTTCATAAAACAAAATTCACCTAAAAACCAAGACGACAACCCATAGGACACCTAATTTTTATTCTGTCTTTGTCTTTTTGTTCAGGATTGATATTGCCTAATGGAGATATCAATTGGAATTGCCCATGCCTTGGTGGAATGGCTAGTGGTCCCTGTGGGGAACAATTCAAATCGGCCTTTTCCTGTTTCCACTATAGCACAGAAGAAATAAAAGGATCGGACTGTGTGGACCAGTTCCGTGCCATGCAGGAGTGCATGCAGAAGTATCCAGACCTTTACCCTCAAGAAGATGATGAAGAGAGAGAAAATCAGAGCAAAGATTTGGAAACTACTCCTGCAGAGGCTGTGGTAGCCAAAGAGGAGAAGGGATCTAGCTAATGAAGATGCATGGAGGCTTTGTCTCTACTCCTTAAAAATCAGAGACATGAACGTTTTGAAAAGTGTCTGTCTTTTGAGTCTTCAAGAAGTGTTTCACCTTTAATGTTCTATACGCTGTATTGTATGAAATAAGTTATTACAGGAGCAGAGACCTCAGCCCTGTGGTCTTGCAAGTAAACACTGCAGAAAGAGCAAGTATATATGTAGGTACTGTGTAAACTGTTAGTGGGTACAGCCACTGCTTTAAAATCAATTTTCTCCAGTTCTCAGTTTGCAGATTGGGTTGAATAATGTCTTAAAGTATAAAACATACTTTTTTCAACCAAAAAGTTCCATTAGCCAGCGTGTCCGGTCTATATCCATTTCAGTTCATTCTGATCAGTAGTTGTTCCTTTTCAATGTGTTCTGTGCTGTTGATAGGAAAAGCATTTTGTGGAATTTCTTAAAGCTTCTCTGCTAGAGAATAGCCCTTAAAGTTGGAAAGGAGCTAAGCTTAGAAGTTCCAAACTCCATAATTTCAAATGGCACTAAAAGGTATTGGCTGCATATACTACTGATTCCAGGTAAAGATTTCCTGAAAACTAAAGTTAAAATGTGTGGCTTTTTTAATTTTGTGAATTGAATATGGCTTTTGCCTTTTGAAAATGGTGGTGTGTTGAGCAGTTTTTGATAAAACTATCAAGTGAATGGGAAGAATGCTGATCACTGTGTTCCTTTTTTCTGAAAGCCCTGCTTTTGGGGTCCTTCTGTTAGTGCCTGTTCCTTCTGTATAGACAAGTTCTAACAATATACCATTGACAATAAATTGAAATGTTACCTGGAGTAACACCCTCAGAGCAGATACTGTGACTTGAGCACATATTAAAAAAGTAAAATCTTCTTACCTTGCTTAGAAGCCTGTCTCGTTTGTTTGTTTGTTTGAATTAGTAATGCTTGGATTGAAAGTAAAGCATGACATTCTCTTATATTGTAAAGAGATTTTGAACTCATCTGAAATTTCTCTTAGATTAAAGTAGTAACTTTTATATTTACCAGGTGTATGGCTTATTCCTCCTTTCTCTGAGAAGCATGAGCAATGAAAGCAGCTCCTCAGGCTAGAGTGGGATGGTTACAGGACACATCTCAGAAGTCCATCGTGGCTATGAGGCAACAGGGACCTCTTGCCATAATCCATGAATCATGTCAAGTTAAGTGTATGTAAAATGAAAGAGATGATCTGCTTTACACTTGTATATGGACAGTCTAATATAAAAATAACATTGGATTACAACTTGCAGGTCAAAGGGATAATACATATACCATCCTCTTCACTAGCAAAAAGGCATGATAGTCAGTGTGATACTGAAGCCTTGGGTAAGATTCCTTTCATAATATGTAAGTACCATCTGTAACTTGCCTTCACACTCATTAATCAGTTGTTACCTAAATATAGGAAAGTACATTTTACAATAGCATTAATTCGCTCCAGCAGGTGTGATAATATTTAGATACTTGCCTCCCTTGGTGGCTTAAAACCTTTGGCTTCATCACTCAACACTGCCCTATATCAATACTTCGGTTTAGTGTTACTTTCTTAAGTTATTTCAGTGTAAATGGACCTGTTTGTTCTCTTCTGCTAGCCTCTAAAGTACTGTTTGCACTCTTTGAATTTCAGTAGTAGTTGAATCTTCATCCAGGATTAGGCAGTTGGCAATAACTCAGTCCTAGGGGGATGGATAGCAAGTACTCTGGGCAGACTTTGCATTTAAAAGAAGCAAAAGTTTCAGTCTGTGCATGAAACAGTCAGCAAAACAGATGCCAAGTTAACAACTTGAGAAAGTGGGCACAAAAGTGACAGTGATAAACCTTGATGACTAGGCAATTGGACCATGGAGAAATGAAATCTCAGGCAAACAGATAAATACTGAACACTGATAACGAATCACGTGTACCTGAACCTTTGTTTTCAAAAGGAAACTCAGCTTGCGACTTGTTAAAGGAATACCACAGTGTGAAGGAGTGCTCTGTTCTAAGAACTGCTTGCCTGTTGTGCTTCTGTGGTGTGCTTTTCTTTCTCACGCTGTCTTGTCACCTTGCTGCTTTAGGATTTATTATCTGTAACTGAGTATTTGAAGCATCTGTGTACTGAATACAGAATGTGTAAGTTCTAGCCTTGTATTTGTGTTGCATCTCAATCCATACTTCAGTCCCTTGTCAGCATGTCCCTAACCAAAACAAAGTGAACTTTCAGTAGACAATTTTACAACTAAGAATAGATTGGGTAACTTGTCCTAAATTAAAACTAAGTTGCCTCCTGCCATTTCTAATGGCATTCTAATGCCATTTCCATTGTTCGTAATTTCTTGTTCCAGACTGTGCGCTGTCGATCAGTTACAGTGTTCTACCCCAGATGTGGCTGCATGACACTGGATGATAAAAGGTTCTTGTATTTACACCATACTTGAGGGTTCCTTTTTGCCTAAATTATCTGTAATGAGATAATGCCTAGGAGTCCCAGTCATGGACTAGGATCCCATTGTGCTAGGTGTTGTATAAATCGAAGAAAAGGATGGTCCCTGGATCAAACAATCTAGGTAAAAATTACAAAAGTTTCTATATGTACACAGAATGTGTAGATACCCAGCCACTTTTAAAACCTCTTGAGTATTTTATAAAAGGGAATTCTGGAATTGCAGGAGATGATGGGTTTCCTTTTAAAGAGAACTCAATAGAAGTTTCATTCTTAACCAAAAATCTGGAAGTTAATGGCTAAAATAGTTGAGCTACCACTTATTTTTTGTACTGTCCCTTAAAATGCAATTACACTTTGAAAAGTGGCTTTAAAAATGGAATAATGACATTTTATTTTTCAGTGACTTGCAAATCAGTTCTGCTAATTTCCAAAAAAAAAAAAAACAACTTTGACCATTTCTAACTGCTAGCTCTACAAAGTGCACTTGAGACCTAAAAGTCTGTTAAAAGCTTATTTAGTGGGAGAGTGATGCACAAGCCAAAATATAGTATGCAGTTCATTCGGTATAGGTTCTTGCACTGCTCTCCTCGTCATGGTATGTGGGCACAGTACTCTGCTGTGTTAACAGGAGTAGAACAGTCATAATGTATTTTGCACTTTTACATAAGGTTGTATGGGGACTTACTAACAGAGCAGATGCTTAAATATTACCATTTTACAGCTGAAACAGTTGTGGCATAGAAAGGCTATCTGACTTACCCAAAGTCCGGTTGTCACTTAATTGCAACTAGAATCAGTCAGTCTCCAGAACAGTTCTCTCTTCTGATTAATATCCATGTCCTTAGAAATATTAGAAAAATTGTATGAAGATGCTGCCTACTCAAGATAGGAAGGAAACTTCCTAGTTTTAAATAGATGATTACCACTTGATTATTTGTTCTGTTCATTCACTCTGAAGCACCTGGCTTTGGGTCACTGTCAGAAGACAGGATGCTTGGCTAGATGGACCTTTTGATCTGACTCAGTATGGCCATTCTTATGAGGAGAGGAGGACAGATAAAAGAAACATATGTGTGTTACTGGGCTTGAGATTGTTACTATAACCTTTCCTTTCCTTTGTATGTTAATATGGGTATTTGTGCAAGGCTGGTACAACTCCATCATACTACACCTTCACCAGTATTACCTTTTGTTGGTGCTATTTCTATTTTATACATGCATGTTCCAGTTTAAACCTATAATCAATCAAGGCTATTTTAACAAGTAACATGATAAAATGCTTCCCAACATTATGTGGCAGGCTGTTGAAATTGTAGACAAGGGTTCACTTTTATTAATTGCAGGAGATGGAATAGAGACCTGCATGAGGCAAATACTGCTGCCTTTTCAATTTCTTTTGTTTACTACTTTTAACAATATGTACTGGATCTCTGCCACAAACATATCTTATTTTTTTTCAAGTGGCAGATCTTCAGTGTCTGGTCTTGGGATATTCCTGAGCTTGTTTTGCAGGGGCCTAAAGGAACTGTGGACAAGTTCTATGTAAATTTGTTGCATTACATTCACATTTATCTTGATTAACAAAGTAAAGAGCTTATGAGTCAGACAGTAAAGAAGACGAAGTGAAGCTGCTGATCTAACCTACAAGTGAATAAAGATTTATGCTTGTCCACTTGGACTGTTGCCATCTGACTTAAGGTTTTAGGTATGACCCACTTCCTTAGTGTCTCTTGAAAAAATCTTTTAATATATAAACAATTACTGATTCAATTATCCCTTTTTTTAAATCTTTGTGAGAGACGTAACAATACACCTAAACATTTGAAATGAATCGCCTGTTAAAGGGTTGCCAACAATTGCATCAGTTTTATGCAGTCTTAACCAGACAAAATCTAAGTCTAAAAGTCATCGAAGGAGTCTTTGTTTAATAGTGAGTAGCACCCCTTTCCACCTGGTTACCTCCTTTTAACAGCAATCTCCTTACAACTTTTGATTGAGAGGCCTGGGTTCATCTGGGTTCTGCCTTCATCACAGCAGGCTGTAACTTCCATTTTTTCTTCCCCTATGAATTGATTTGGCGGTGCCTCCACCCCCATCACTCTTCACTTGCAGGATCACCAGGGCAGCTTGGCAGGGAAAATTCTAACCACAGAGTAACCCCCTTTACTTGCCAGATAGTTGGAGACTCCCAAGAAGTAACACAAACACCCACAATATATTCAACAGAGTAATTATATTAAACATAAAGTAAATATGACAGTGTCAAATGTTACTGAGTCACCAGTGCCACACTAATAAAACTGATGAATTTTCCCAGTCGAATACCGTGAGAGCAAAAGTAAAACTTAGTGTCCTATTGCTATGTGTACTTTGCAGGGTCCCTTGATGACCTGTGAGAATGATATCGTCTGTAGCAGCAAAGCAGCTTGGCTGACTTGGTTCAGTACAGTCCACAAGACTCTCATGTGGGTATAAGATGGTGTGCCCCTCCTCAAGTTTACTAGACAGCAGATAATAAAATCCCCAGCCCTTTACAGCCTGGCTTGACACAATGCAGGGGCGACTATCAATTTCCCTGACTGACTGAAAGATGGTGTACTCAGAACTCCGCAAATGATACTCTGGTTCAGAGATTAATCTAGACTCCTCAGCAACTAGTTGGCAGGCATCTTCTTCATGCAGGAATCAAGCTGCTTCTGTTCCTAAGATTTCCCCTCATTGCCAAGGGATGCAGTGCTCAAGGTACAAACTAGTTAATCTACTAAAATCTGAACTCCAGTCTCCTACTGTAGTGCTTACATACCCTCAAAGCAAGTAGGCAGCCCTAAACTAGCAGCAAGAGCAGTATTTGCCATGTGGTAACTGAGTGGATCTAGGGTGCTGGAGAGCTAACTCAGCCTGGCTGGGTAGGGAGTTTTCCCAACAAAACTCTATACATCGGTGAGTCAAATTGAATGGGGAAAGGGCCATGCTTAAGGTTACTACTGCCAGGTACCCAGAGGCCAGTTCTCAGGGGTACCCTGCATGTAGGCCTGGGACTCAGGACCTCACCACACAGCAAGTCCTGCTTTTGCAATGGCTGGCTCCTGACTCCTCCAAAATGGCTTCTCCCCTTTCCAGGGCAGGACATCTTACTTCCTATTGATCAAGCTAGCTCTTCTTCTTCAGGCTTTTTCCCCCTCGATCATTTGACTACCTCCCCTCCTTTTTCACAGTCACTGCTCCTCCTCTTAACAGGCATACCGGTGGCTATACAGGCACCTTGCTTGCCACCCTCAACCCAACGGGGGCCTCTGCCTCTCCAAATAGTGTCTCTTCTTTCTCCCTCTTGGTTGCCTAGCAGAATCTGAGTCTGCCTTTGGCCCCCCTTCCTCCCAGGGACAGCATGCCTCTCCCTGAGTTACAGCACAGACAGCTAGGAACCAAGTAAGCTCCTTTGGGAGTTAGTGGGACTTTTGAGGTTTTATTTAATCATATCTTTTTTATAACACTGTAAATAGGTATTAAGTATCAGAGGGGTAGCCGTGTTAGTCTGGATCTGTAAAAGCAGCAAAGAGTCCTGTGGCACCTTATAGACTAACAGACGTTTTGGAGCATGAGCTTTCGTGGGTGAATGCTCCAAAACGTCTGTTAGTCTATAAGGTGCCGCAGGACTCTTTGCTGCTTGTAAATAGGTATTGCTTTTTAAAATATGAAGACAGTATCAAAAGCCTAGATATATCAAATATAGGGCTTTCTTTCTACTCACAAAGCTTGCTACCCTGTGGTTTGACATGATTTGTTTCTGACAAATCCACATTGATTGTTATTTATCACATTATTTTTAGGTGCTTACAAATTGATTATTTGCTCCATTATCTTTCTGGGCACTGAAGTTAAGATGACTGGTCTATAATTCCCTGGCTTGTCCTTATTCCCCTTTGTATAGATAGGTACTATAGTTTCCCTTTTCCAGTCCTCTGGGATCTCTTCATTCTCCATCAGTTCTCAAAGATAATGGCAAATGGCTCAGAGATCGCTTCAGCCAGTGCCCTCATTATTCTAGCATGTATTTAATCAGGCCCTGCCAATGTGAAGACATCTAACTTGTCTAATTAATTTTTAACTTGTTCTTTCCCTGTTTTAGCCTCAGATCCTACCCTACTTACCTTGATGTTCTCTATGTTCATCGTCCAATCACTGCTAACTTTTTTGGTGAAAAACAAACAAAAAAAGGCATATAACACTTTGCCCATTGTTGTGTTTTCTGTTGTTGTCTTTCCTTCCTCATTGAGTAATGGGATTACTCTGTTCTTGGTCTTCCTCTTGATTCTAATATCTTTGTAAAATGTTTTCTAGTTACCCTTATGTCCAGGGCCGGCGCTACCATTTAGGCAGCCTAGGCAATCGCCTAGGGCACCAGAATAAATGGTGGGCGCCGTTTTGCTGGAGGGGGCGGCAGGTGGCTCCGGTGCAGCTGCCGCAGTGGTGCCTGCGGAGAGTCCGCTGGTCCGTGGCTCTGGTGGAGCTGCCGCAGTCATGCCTGCAGACAGTTGGCTGCTCGCGTGGCTCCAGTGGACTGCCCGCAGGCAGCACTGCGGCAGCTCCACCGGAGCCGCGGAGCGCCGGACCCTCCGCAGGCACCACTGCGGCAGCTCCACCGGAGCCGCGGGACCAGCGTGCGTGGCGGTGAAATTGCCGTCCGCCTAGGGCACTCAAACCCCTAGCACTGGTCCTGCTTATGTCCTTAACTTGTTTAATCTTGTTTTATGTCTTGGCCTTTCTAATTTTGTCCCTAGATGCTAGTGTTATTTTTTTATATTCATTATTCTTATTTGACCTACTTTCCATTTTTTGTATGACTTTTTTTGAGTTTCAAGTCATTGAAGATCTCATGGTTAAACCAGGGTGGTCTCTTAACATACTTCCAATCTTTCCTACACATTGGATAGTTTGGTTTTGTCTCCTTAATAATGTCTCTTTTAAAAACCTGGCAACTCTTCTGAAGTTTTTTTTTCCTCTTCGACTTCCTTCCCATGGGATCTCACCGACCAGTTCTGAGTTTGCTAAAGTCTGCCTGCTTGAAGTCCATTGTCTTTAATCTGTTGTTTTCCCTCCTACCATTCCTTAGAATCCTGAACTCTATCATTTCATGATCATTTTTACTCAAACTGCCTTCCACGTTCAAATTCTCAACCGGTTCCTCGCTATTTGTCAGAATCCTATCTAGAACGGCCTCCCCCAGCTGCTTTCTCAACCTTCTGCATTAAAACGTGGTCTCACCCACCTCTCCATGTTCTGGACTTATCTGGGGGCTTTTGTCACCTGCCCCATACGGTTGCCAGCTGTTCTATTTTCGACCAGAAAGTCTGGTAAAAAAGGGGACCTGGCAGTGTCCGGTCAAATGTACTGACCAAACGCCAAAAGTCCAGTTACCGCAGGCAGGGGAGGGAGGCGCTAGGTCATCAACCCATACCAGCCTCTGCTTAGTAGCTGCCCTTCTTGGAACAGCAAAGTGGGGAAGGGACGGGGACAGAGAGGCTCACCAATTTAATACGTGCCTGGTTTTGAACAGTAGAAAGTAAGCAACTGCAATGCATGGTTATTTTTACTAGTGGACTTTTAAAAGCTCAGGCTGCTATTAACATGTTAATAGTATCAGTAAAAGGCTGCAGTCTGCTTTGTACCCTCCGTCACCAGAAGCACAAGGATTTATGTTTGGAGTACTCCATGCATTCAGCCAACGGTTCAAGCCAGAGCAATTTTTTTCGTATATTTTGATCTAGAGGAGCCTGCATAGTGCATTAAAATGCTTGGAATGTTGCTTTATTTCCTGTCGTTTGCTGATTTAATTGAAATAATTAATAATAGGCCTTTTGTCCTACTTGTTGGGGTGAGTGCAGTGTTGTTGCTTTAAAAAAAAGACACTTTTGCAATTCAAAGAAAATAGACTTTGGAGTTGGCAGTTTTCCACCACTGGTGTCAAGGAGTAATGTCTAATAAAGGCTTCCTAATAGTGAACTGTCAGGTTCTCCTTTCTGTTATTAACTTTATTTTCTGCTAGTATCATTGGCCTTTATTTTTCTTTCTCTCTCTCTCTCTCTCTCTCTCTCCCCCTCCTGGCTCGACTTCTCTATCCTTAGCATAAACCACACTCAGAGACTGAACATAAAAAGACCAAAGGGAGAGGCAGTCTCTAAAACAAGAGTAAATGCACAAAAAAAGAAAAGCGTGTTACAGATTAGCGTCGATATATCAGTGAGCAGACAGCTCGTGAAGGCTTCGTGGCAGCCAACACAAAGAGCATTGGAAGATTTGTAGTGATTGCTCATTGACGATGAGCTCGGATCCCATAGCAATGATGTGAAGGGGAAAGTGGGAGTAGGATTTGCTGTACCAAGTTACAAAAACCCGATACTTTGTAGGAAGTTGGGGAAAAAAACAAAACACCCCACTCATAATACAGTTATGCACTTGTTTTCTAGTGTATGTGGAAGGGGGAACAAGAACAAACATCCAAGTGATCAGTTTACATCCTGAAGCATCTCCATGACATTATTATTGTAGCTGGCATGGCTACAAAAGTTAATAGGCATTGTATCTCCTCAGTTAAAAATGGAGAAGTCCTTAATGCCTATGCTCTTTGCTCTCTTTAAAAAGTCATTACAAATATATTATGAAGATTCAGATTTGAGCCACAAAGCACAGACCCAGATCTGAGCTGCTCTGAAAATCAGCAGTGTTCAGAGACTGTGTTGAGCCATTTGTTTTATAGATGCTGAAGCTGTTTGTATTATAATGCACCATATTGTTCCTGTAATTTAAATTCAGTTAACAAAGGAGAGTCATGTACTTGTACAACTGTAACACATGGAGCTACTTTAGTTAAAGGGATATGCACTGTACTTAAGGGAGTATATACTATATAGTACTATTGGAACCACTTCTGTTGGTGATAGAGAGACAAGCTTTCAAGCCACACAGAGCTTGAAAATTTATGTCTCTGACCACAGAAGTTGGTCCAATTAAAGATATTATGTCACCGCCACTGGTCTCTCTAATATCTTGGGACCAGCCCGGCTACAACTACGCTACATGTAGTACTTCTTTTAGATACATAGGCACAATTCCCATTGCAAAATTCTGCTTTGGTAAATCAGCTACCATTAGCTTTAATGGGAGTCACACCTGTTGAGGCAGAATTGATTTTATTGTAATAAATCCCCTGCAGTTTATGCCAGCAATGAATATTGCCCCACGGTTCAAAAAGTCACCTCCTTAGTAACATATTATGTTAGGTCAATAAGACACGGATTGAAGCCTCAGTGGTGGTGTTTATTGTGTTAATCATCTGCATGCAGAGTATGGCCCACTGAGAATGGAGGTGCAAACATCTCAGTAGGAAGACCTGCAAGGATCCTATGAACTTGTCCCAAAGAGCTAGCATAAAATCAATGCCAAAGTCACAATGACAAGTCTCTGTGATGCATTTATTTGTGTTTATTAAAAGCAAAAGTAAGTATGAACGAAAAAAAAGTAGTAGTTTTAAGCCTACATATGTTTTGGGTAGACAGAGTCAAGGCTTCTCCACCCCCCTTGAACTCATAGTTTGTTGTGCCTGATGTCTGGTGTGGGCAATAATTAGGCGCCAGGGAGTGATTTTGGAATGTAGTGATGAGCTTTAAGGTCCCAAACTTGCAAGCATATATACATGTGTAATGTTATGCTCCTGATTGCTACTCATATTAGTAAAGTTAAATACACATATAAGGTTTTGAAGGACCTGGGCTGAAATTCTGAATTAATATGCTGTTGATGCAAGTCATCAGCATCTGTTTTTGGCACCTTCTTTTGTGTTTTTATTATACATTCAGAATATACTTACATATTCTATTTGCTACATATTAGTTTTTGATGGTGAGAATTAGCTTGCTAGGAAAATGATGTTTGGTACAATTTCCTTTTTAGCTAAATTCTTTCCTCTGTTTCTTCTACTCTGTGCAAGACTATTGAATCAAGAGTTTGATGTCTGGAATGTTTCAGGTTTATTAACTTCAACAGAACTAGTGTAATTGTGGCTTGAAAATGACATAATTTAAAATATAAAAACCCAAACAAACCAAAAGTCAAGATCAATATACATTTCTATGAGTATTTTTAATCAAAGTTTTAAGTACAAAAAAGAAAATGTGCACAACACGTTACAAATAACACAATCACTTTTCCAGGTCTGAGGAACGCTGGAGAGAACACCCTATGAATTATATAAATTTAAGGAAAGCTCACATCAAGCGGCACTGAAACAATCTGAGATACACACATGGAGAATGCTACAGAGAAACCTTGCTCTGTATAGCAGTTACAGGAATGAGCCACTCTTGCCAAAGCAATACGATATCGTATGTAGGTCTGTTTGCCTTCCTTCTGCCTCCTTCCTCCTATTTGCTTGCTGTACCAGCATGTAAGAGCAGGAGATGCAGAAGCATGATAATAAGCAAGGTTGCTATGTTGTATTTAGAGTGCAGCACTCACAAAGAACTACCTAGTGAACTATTTTGATCCTTTTAAAGTTCCCTACAAAGACTAGGACAGAGGTGGCCACATTTTATTTGATACATGAGCTGCACAGCTCTCACAGGTAGTTGCTTTGACTTGAAACTGTCCTAAGGTGCTGCTGCCTCCTCTCTACATAGGCTGCTGCATTCCACCATTGCCCGTTTACTTCCCTGCTCCAGTGTAACTCTTCCAGTGCTTTCTATGCTTTTCTTGGAGGTAAACACTATTATTTCATCATTAGGCAGGGCCTACTAGCTGCCTATGCTACTTCTTGGCATGTGATAACAGCTAGTGATAGGGCAACTTGTCTACTATGGTATGGATTGGATTGTTCATCTGACCATTTTCAGTCTGTGTTGCCTTCCTGCTTATTGCTTCCTGCTCCTTGTTTCTGTTTGTTTCCTGGTTCCTGCTCCCTGAATTCAGTATTCCATTTCCTGTTCTGTGTGTGGGAGTGTGCACACGTGTGTATGTACACGTAGCGTTGCGTGTGCGCAGTTACACTGAGCCTGCTGCTACATACCTGCCATTTGGACTGTTGCTGGTTTAGGGTTATTACATGTTTTGATTGACCACTTACCTGTGTGTCTTGCTTTGATTTCCTAGTGTTTAGGATGCATCAGAATGCAGCACAGCTGCCTTGTCTTTGCTACTTTTTGGCAAAGCTGATGATAGGACAACCTGTCAACTACTGTATGGACTGGATTGTTCTTGTGAACATTATCAGTACTGCCCTGGGCCCATGGTAGAAAGTGCTGGAGAGCTGTATTCAGCAACCCCTGGACTAGACCAATAGATTTATTTTCCCATTTCAGTAAGGGCATCTTCTTTGGCAGATCCTCTTGTTAGTTCTGTAGGGCCTTGTTTGTTCTGGTCACAGGGAATACATTGCAGTTATTTCTGGGAAGTATTGATAGTGTCACGCAGTCTTACAATAATCTTCTGAGCCATCCCAGTATTTGAAAAAGTTCCCCATACCCAAGATAACCATCCCTTTATACAGTCTTAATTCCAGTGCAAATAGTGAATACTGTTCTCACTCAAATCTGTGGAGTTCATTTGTACTTTGGATGTTCATTTTCAGGCAGGCTACATGCTTTATAGCACTGCGGAGCATGCTGGTACTATTGTTTGGCTAGACACTATAGTTCTGCGTAAGTCTCAGTTTTGCTCCCCATTCTTTGACTTTCTTAGGCTAGTTAATCAGAGATCTTATGAGTAGCTGGTAGTAAAAGCAACAAAAAATCAACTTGCTCTTAGGCTGACCATATCTGGCTTCCATTCTGTACTTTCAAACTGTAGGCTCACCTGTGTCTCACACTGGTGGGGTATCTGCTTACCCTGAATGATTGCAAAACAGAAGCCATCAGACATTAGTTTAGCCTGACAGTCAAAATGCATTGTGTAATATTTCTAAGTAATGGAGATTTTAGAATCGGAAGTAGACTCAACTCTACAGCCACCATCAAAGAGGATGAAAGGGAGGGAGAGGGTAAAGGAACTATTCATGTTTTTTCACATTTGCCCTTACTTGTTCCCCACTCCTTACACGTTATTGTATGTGAGCTGATTCAGCTTTGGAAACATTTGGCTACACAATGTTTACACAATGGAGAATGCATCTGAATGCAAAAAAAATTGTTAGTCTGATTGTTTTTATTACAATGGATCCCAAGGGAAGTGATAGAGATTATAGAAGTACCCTTGTTTCAAATCTCCCATCTAATATTGATAGCTAGAAACACTTGGGAATGACATTAATTAATATTTTTCATGATAAGACAGATCACTCATCATAAGAAATGGCTGCAATAGATTCAATGACATAGTAGCTTGACCATTAGTGACATAAATGTGTTGGTCCCAATCTGGTTTCCAGTGGGCATTTGTATATACCACAAAGCCTTCACAGTCTGGCACAAATGGATGAATATGCTCGGGAATCCCCCAGTTGAAAGTTGGCATTAAGGTGCATTGCAAAGCTGTATGTAGAAGCGTATGATGGAGTGTTCATTTCACACATCACCTGGGAGAGTTAAGGTGGCTGGGAAGGGGCTAATTAACCTAGTAGACTGCACCTGGGAGAGAATTAAGCTGGCCAGGCAATCCCTAACAGAGGATGAATTTCAGCTGAGCAGGTATAAGCTGGTCTGATAAAAAACCAGCAAGCTTAGACCAGAGGGGGTTGTAGGAGAGGTAATCTACAGTCATTCCCTGGGAGGAGGAAAGTGTGTTTGGACTGTAGATTGGCAAGAAATTGAAAGGGGTGAAATAGCAGAGGGAGGGCTACTGATAACCTGGGGTGGGGGGTAGAGCAAGGGGAGAAAAAGGAAGAAGAGCAGGGAAAGAACAATGAGGTCTGGGGGTAAATGGACTATGGTTGCTGAACAGAGTCCCTGTGCTGGAATCGGGAATAATGGCCAGGCCTGGGTCCCCTAACTGCTCTCTGAGGAAAGTAGCATCATCTTGAATTAGAGGATGGCTTGGGAAGGCAACTGGACAGTTGATCTGGAGAGACTTTGGTATTCTGGAAGGGGAAACATGTATAGTGACCTGGTCCAAGGGCCAAGTCATGCAGAGGGAACATGCTGAGGGTACGTCTACACTACAGGATTAGTCTGATTTTACATAAACCGGTTTTGTAAAACAGATTGTATAAAGTCGAGTGCACGTGGCCACGCTAAGCACATTAATTCGGCGGTGTGCGTTCATGGTCCAAGGCTAGCGTCGATTTCCGGAGCGTTGCACTGCGGGTAGCTATTCCATAGCTATCTCATAGTTCCCACAGTCTCCCCTGCCCCTTGGAATTCTGGGTTGAGATCCCAGTGGCTGAGGGGGCAAAAATCATTGTCGCAGGTGGTTCTGGGTAAATGTTGTCAGTCATTCCTTCCTCCGGGAAAACAACGGCAGACAATCATTTTGTGCCCTTTTTCCCTGGATTGCCCTGGCAGACGCCATAGCATGGCAACCATGGAGCATTTTTTTTACTGTCACCGTATGTGTACTGGATGCCGCTGACAGAGGTGTTACTGCAGCGCTACACAGCAGCATTCATTTGCTTTTGCATGATAGCAGGGAGGGTTATCAGTTGTTCTGTACCGTCTGCTGCCATTGTAATTTGGCAATGAGATGACGGTTATCTGTCATTCTGTACTGTCTGCTGCTATCATGGGTGCTCCTGGCTGAGGTCAGCCGAGGGCGCAAAGGCAAAAATGGGAATGACTCCCCGAGTCAATCCCTCCTTTATGGTTTCTAAAAATAGAGTCAGTCCTGCCTAGAATATGGGGCAAGTGTACTAGAGAACCAGTGTATCAGAGAGCACAGCTGCTCCATGTCAAATCCCACAGAAATGATGAGCTGCATGCCATTCACAGGGAGGTGCCCCTGCAACAGCCCCACCCGTTGCTTCCCTCCTCCCCCAACCCTCCTGGGCTACTGTGGCAGTGTCCCCCACATTTGTGTCTTGAAGTTATAAAGAATGCAGGAATAAGAAACAGTGACTTGTTAGTGAGATAAAATGAGGGGGAGGCAGCCTCCCGCTGCTATGACAGTCCAGGCAGGACATTAAGCGGTGCGGGGGAGAGGAGCCCAGCATCCCGCTGCTATGACAGTCCAGGCAGTACAGAATCTTTTCTTTACACATGAAAGGGAGGGGGCTGATGGAGCTCAGCCCCCAGTTGCTATGATGAGGATGGTTACCAGCCATTCTGTACCATCTACTGGGAATGACCAGGAATCATTCCTATTTTTACCCAGGCACCCCCGGCCAGCCTCACCTGAGGCCAGCCAGGAGCACTCACGGGCTGATGGTGACGACAGATAGCAGTCATATTGTACCGTCTGCCACCAGGGAGGGGAGAAGAGCGGATACTGCTCTTCAGTGCTGCAGCATCGCGTCTACCACCAGCATTCAGTAGACATAGGGTGACATTGAAAAAAGTCAAGAAACGATTTCTTTCCCTTTTCTTTCATGTGGTGGGGGGAGGGAGTAAATTGACGAGCTATACCCTGAACCATGCCGGACAATGTGTTTGAACCTACAGGCACTGGGAGCTCAGCCAAGAATGCAAATACTTTTCGGAGACTGCTGTGGACTGTGGGATAGCTGGAGTCCTCAGTACCCCCTCCCTCCCTCCATGAGTGTCCATTTGATTCTTTGGCTTTCCGTTACGTTTGTCACGCAGCACTGTGTAGCCTGGAGATTTTTTTCAAACGCTTTGGCATTTCGTCTTCTGTAACGGAGCTCTGATAGAACAGATTTGTCTCCCCATACAGTGATCAGATCCAGTATCTCCCGTAGGGTCCATACTGGAGCTATTTTTGGATTTGGGACTGCATTGCCACCCGTGCTGAGCAGAGCTCCACGCTAGGCAAACAGGAAATGTAATTCAAAAGTTCGCAGGGCTTTTCCTGTTTACCTGGCCACTGCATCTGAGTTCAGATCGCTGTCCAGAGCGGTCACAGTGGTGCACTGTGGGATACCGCCTGGAGGCCAATACCGTCGATTTGCGGCCACACTAACCCTAATCTGATATGGTAATACCGATTTTAGCGCTACTACTCTCGTTGGGGAGGAGTACAGAAACCGATTTAAAGAGCCCTTTAAGATTAGGCACACTCTGTAAGTGTGGCATTCATAACCCCTTGAAAGGGTAGTGCACAGCCCTCTGAGCTGGTGATTCCCCACTTCCTGAAGTAGCCCTGCATGGAGTGGGAAGGCAGGCTGAGTGGATGCTGCATGGTGGGCTCCTACTGATGCTAAATAAACTGGCTCGGAGGAGTGTATTGGTGGCAGATCAGAGGAAGGGCTTGACTGGACTATGTGGCTTCAGCAGCCCTCACTCTGAAAAGAACAAAGACACTGGTCACTATCCCAGCCCATAACCTGAAATGGTCACTGCAAGGGGTTTCCAACTCCGTTTCCCACAAAAGGGGTGAATTTCACCCCTGGAAAGTAAAATAGTTATGGAGAGGAGGGGAACCTAGTCTGGTAATTTACACCCTGTGCAATGCCATTTAGCTCAATGGTATAGCACTTGGGTAAATGAGAACAGAATATGACCCTCAGCAGATAAGAAACACACAATGGGAAATATAAATGCATTTGTTAAAAAGCATGTCCTTGAACACATTATCTTACCCTAGGCTTTGCTTTTAGTGAAACTCTTCCTAACAGGCCCTTTGAGAATGGACTGTAAAGTCATCTAAGTACATCCTTATTTTGAATGGTCTTTAAAAGAAGATGGCTAGCTAATCCTTGTAGTAAGTCTATTTCTGGACACAGGGATGAAAACAATCACCTGATTGCTAGTCTTCTAACTTAATGGGCTGACATTTTAAAGGAAGCCACTTTAGTGGTGCATAGTGTTTTGTTACATTAATGAACTGTCTGATCAGAGATGCCAAATTCTTAGTTACTGCTTTAGGTAGCAACAAATGGATAATAGTGGCTTTTTTCCTCCTCACATGATAGGAAAAAGAAAACACAGTGTTTGTGCTACTGAAGAGAAAACACATTTTGGGGATTGGGTGGGGTCAATGTATATGATCAGATGGGAACCTCTATCCATATCATCATGTGTCCCATGAACAATTCTAGTTGTTAACTATGAAGTGGAGATGGCCATTTCTATGCTAGTTTCAGTGTGAACAGGACACATTTCTAAGCTGGGAATCTGCAAAGGTGCCCAAGGAAATGAGGCTCTGATGTGCCACTTCATTTCTATGGGAACTGAATGCCTGGCTCCTTTGAAAATACAAATAAAGGAATCCTCAAAGGTACCGTGTATATTTACTTAAAAGTACAGAAATCTAGAACAACTAACTACTGAAATAACCATGTGGAGTTTCCTTTCCAACAGGATAGCTTTAAAACTGGAACAAGCCAATAGTTAAGTGACATTATCCAAGGGCAGTTGGATCCATTTGTGCGAGGCAATATACTGTATGGACCTGATTTTGAAAGGAACTTCTATTCAGCTCCCCATTTTGTGCCTGCAAATTCAAAGGTATCACCAAAGTTATTGGCAACCAACCAGTTTGACATCTAAATGATATTGATTATACTTGCACTTACAAAACTACAGGCACAAAATGGAAAGTTACTTTTAACAGGGCCATTGTAGGAGCAATAATGGGTTTAGGAATATTTGATCAGTCCAGCCAGCTACCAGACTGAACGTCATTTGAATTCACAGCCAAACATAGGATGATGTCATGTTGGCCTGAGACAATATATAGTAAGTACATCCATAGATTGAGGGACGTTTATGTAAACACACACTGGGTCAATTCAAGTTGATGTCCAATCCAGAATTTCACCCAAGCTGTGAATGGCTGGAAGAATATAGCAAGAAATTTCTGCTGGTCTTCTCTTTGTAAATAATCTGAAATGTGTCCTGATATACATCAGACCCTACATAAAATGAAGGGTAACAAACAATGATAATAAAAAAGTAGCTCTGGCATTCTGGGATCCCTGGTCTTCAGATACTGGTCACCCAACTGCATTAATTGAACATACCGATAATTTATCTCCTTCTTATCAGACACTTCATAACCCAGACCCACCACTATCTTTTCATGGTTGTTGGGCTATCCGAGATTCCTTCATGTTACAGTGACTGAGTGGCACGTGGATCAAACCCCATCTCCTCTTCCTGTAGGCGCAGACAACGGTGAGCAAAAGCAGCATATATGAAGGTGTGTGCCCCTATACCAGTGGTTCTCAAACTTTTGTACTGGTGACCCCTTTCACACAGCAAGCTGCTGAGTGTGACACACCCCCCCCCCTATAAATTAAAAACACTTTTTAATATGTTTAACACCGTTCTAAATGCTGGAGGCAAAGCAGGGTTTGGGGTGGAGGCTGACAGCTTGTGACCCCCCTCATAATAACCTCACAACCTCCTAAGGGGTCCTGACCCCCAGTTTGAGAACCCCTGTTCTACATAAACCAAAAAAAAGGATATCTTTGAACAAAGTTCTGACTTATGCTTTACTTATCAATGGAACATATCCTTACCCTCTCAGTTTGGTCATGAGTTTCCTGTCACTTGGGCAGAGACCCGCAGGAGATCATTCCCTCCCCCCGGTACTCTGAGGAACTCACATTTCCACAGACTGGCTTCTTACTAACTGTGGAATAGACTAACACAATTCTATGGGGACTCCTGCTGCAGAACAGCAGGACTTTATTTAGAGTGGAGATGCTACCACCCCTATTCCTCACGCTAAACAAACTTCAAGCACAACTGGAAGGTAACTTCACTTGACTATTACAACACATAAAGGGGGCAAGAGTAACAGAGCATAGTGAAAATGGTAGCAACAATTAAATAATGAGCATGGCCTCAAGGGCATTGATCAGAATAACAAGGTAGCTATCCTGTCAGCCATCAACACCTCGCTTAATCCTCAAATTGGTACAGCCTGCTGCACCTTCACACCTCTGTCTGTTGTAGCTTCACAAACTCAAATCTGGGCCAGCTTCCATCACCTTCTCCTGTGGGGCTGGAGCTGCAGCTTGCCACTACTCGACTGGTACAAGGCTCTTTAGCAGCAGTCATTCTGAAACCTGTTGTGTGACAGCACTAATAGCAATGTTACAAGAGCAAAGAGGAGACCTTTGATAGAACAGATGAGTGTGGCGTCAGAATTCCACACTGAGCCAGCAGTGCTTTCACATTAGGCATTGACTCCGACAACTCCCATCTGTAGAGGCCCTCACCAGATAAAGTTCCAGCATTAGTCTCTGTGCAGCAAAGTGATATTTTCACTCTAGAAAGCAGCGTTGTCTGATATTGATCTAACTGCAGTTTGTTTGGTAAATAAAAATAACTGAGCTCTTTTCGAACAAATCAAATGTCATTTGACATGCTGACTGTTTAATATTTTGCCACCTGCAAAGCTGAAATTTTTTTGCCCATTAATGGCCACTTAAATAAAGCAAATGACAGCCAAGTAATGAATGCACTACGCAAGCGGTTTATAGGTATCAATAGCAGATTAATTCCTGAAGAGTGGAAAAACGTAAACCATAGCTTCCGCTTCTCCCATGAGAGTGAATTTCTGGGAGCTGTGAAAATGGCTGCAAGCTGAGAACTGTGATTTGTAACATACATGTGATGGGTTGGTTAATTTCATATAAGACAGGGTGTATTTATGGAAGAAAAGTCATGTCCAAGGATTCCTGGTTTAAGCACATAATGAGGGACAGGAGGATTAGTCCACTCTTGTCCCCTTAGCTAGGAACGTGTTGCATGGTAATATATGAACTAGCTACACCTTTCTCCACAGTGTTATTAAAGTATAAAGTTCGTGACTTTAACTTCTGAAGAAGAAATTATTTGCACCCAGTTCGAAGAATGTCTGCTACTTGTTTCCCCAAATACGCCTTCCAGGGTTTCACCAGACTGTTCATATTCACAAGGAGTTTGCTGGTCCTTGAGTCCTCCTGGCCTGCTATCAGGTATTCTGTTCCTGGTTAAAAAAATAATTACTTAAATAAATAAAAGAGAGGAGTACATACTTAATATCTCCACTCCCCAGGGAGTCAGGATCTTGCACCTGAGCTAGCTTCAGCCTGTTTTTAAAATGAATATTCCAGGTTGTGCACATACAGTTTTATGTGCATACATTTTCTGTGCACCATTTCCTCTGTACACCAGCTATTAATACATTCTAACATGCATGTGCACATATTAGAACCTTTACACACAAACCCTATTTGTCCCAAAGGGTTTATTGCTTTCAAAATCCAACACCTGCACCAGCAAGTGATTGGGCTTGATTCTGATCTCCCTGACACTGTTTTTTGTTGTGGTGGTGGTGGTGGGTGGGGTTTGTTTCTGTTTTTACACCAGTTTAACTCCATAGGTCTCAGTGGAATTACTCCTTTTTTGCACAGGTATAAGTGACATCAGAATCAGGTCTTGCCAGGTGCATGCTGGTTTTGAATGTGAGAATTCTAAAGCATCCCTGTTAGATTATCATCTGCACATGCAACTGCTAGTGCACAGAAAAGGTGTGCACAGATGTTAGTTCATACAAAATTGTACACCTTCAAGGAAAGGCCAGACTGAGGCGTCACTGAAAATCAGGATGTTTTGTATTAAACACAGGTGATTTTTTAAGTGTATTGTATCTGGTATGATACATAAAATTCCCTTACTGTTCAGAGGCCCTTGTAACAGCTAAGCACCTTGGGGCAGGTTATGGAGGGAGCTGTGTCCTTCTGAAATTTTCTTGATTTTGTTGGTTTAATAGCACAAACACAAGCAGAAGGTACAAATTCCCTAGTCATTAAAACACAATGAAGAAACATCTCCCAACTGAAAAGGATAGCTAGATTTTGGCTGGCAATTTACTGTCTTATTTTCAGCAACGTGTGTATGTTCCTATCCATAAGTCTGGTGTATGTGCATCTCTTATTGAGTATCTGTCTGCTGTGTCTTGTTTCTCTTTTGTGTTTGTGCCTTACTGCATATGGCCGTTGTATGGTATCTGGTTGCTTGTGTATTTGTGTCATGTGTATGTGATTTCTTGATTTTTAATCGAAATGAAGCTTGGACATCCATCCTGGGGGGATATGTGTGTGTGTGGGGGGGTGGAATTGGCAGCCTTTCTGTATCCACCCTGTTAATATCCAAAGTTTAATTCTTCGGGTTCAATGTGTGGAACAAAATTTCTGGATGATAGACAAAGGGGGGTGGTGTGTGGAAAGGTACAGATCTTGCCCTCCCTCCCCCATCATAGCTGAAACCTGCAGCAACAAAAAGACCACATTGTCGGTCAGTGTTTTCTGGTGAGGAACAAAATAAACACCATTATCAAAGTGCCTGAGCTGAGGCAGCGTTTCGATTGGCTAGTGAGCCGTCTGAAGGGCTAGATTAATCTGTGTGCGCCACACAGATTAGCTGAAATGGCTGTTTGACATGACAACTGCCAGCTCTGTATTCTTCTGGTACAATAATGCACATTCTCCTCACACAATAAGGATCTTTAACAGCAGCTCAGGCAACTCCAGGAAATAAAACCACCACATCCCCGTAGGATTAGAGGCATAACCACAGAAGTGAGACACCCTACTGTGATCAGTTCATTAGCAAGACACAGATACTGCTAATGATTTATTACTCAAGCAGACAAACTCCACTATTATACTATAAAGTTTATTAAAAACACAGGGCCGAATCCCCTGACTCCCCCAAGTATGTGTAGTGGTGAAAGGGGATTCTGAGGATTATACATTCTCTATGTACCCTACTCAGCAGTCCTGCGATTTCAGTAGAAGCTACTGTTGCAACCCCGCTCCCTAAGAAGGACTGAGGCTGATGGCTATAGAAGTCACTGGCCTTGTCTCACTTCTCCCTTCCCCTAAATTGTGCTGTGAAATCCCTTGCACAGTGAAAGTACACCAATTTTGCTGCAGGCAGAGCCTTCCACAGCCCTGGAAGAGGGGTGAGAGAAGACCTTATTTACCCCTAAATTATACTTCTTCAGCCTTTAAAAAGCCTGAGGTTTCCTATGCTTTATGTAAAAAAAAAATGCTAGTTCATGTGCAAAGCAGAGGGCAGCTCAACAGTTTATTCTGGCTGGGAGTTATTAATGTGGAAAGCAGGAAGGTCTTTCTTTAGTCTCCATACAGCAAATCCATTCGGCAGCTCCATAAGTAAAGTTTTATGATTAAACTCTAAAGGCCATGAGATTAAATATGGACTTCCTGTCATCAGCCAGGGAAGAACATACAATACAATGCTGCAGAGACGATTGGGCAGGAATCCAGATCACCCTGCACAGCAGAAAGCCCTGCTGACAACAGTGGCACTTTGGACTGGCATTGGTGGCTGCTGCTTACCCCTTACTCCTCCCCCCGCCACCAACCCCCATCCCCCGCTTGCTGGAAGTAAAGTGATGGGAATGAAAAGCTAATGTGCATGTAGACGGAAGGGAAAATGGGTGTGTAAAAATCATGAGCCGAATAAAAGCAGGGATCTCAACATGAGTGAGCATGTACAGTGAAATTCTACGTGGATAGAAATCGGCATCGAAACCTGAAGTCAATAGAACTATGCTGATTTACACCACTTGTGAATCTAGTGCATAATTTTGTGATGAGAATCTAGTTTACAAACCTACTGTATTGTGAAGAACTGGCTAGTATGCAGGTGCACCACTGCAGGTACACTGGCTAGCATCAGAACTGCACAATAGTGTTTCACAGGCCCCATACTCCTAACAGATAAAGAGAGACAAGGGGGCAGGACTCCTTATGCCTTCTCCCCTCCTTGAGCTTCTGTGAGGGGTCAAACACAGTCTAAGCCTATATTAAACACATACTTCACCCACCCTGACCTACAGCTCCAACTGCTGGGCAGGGAGCCCAGCAGCTATTTAGTGGCCCGTAGCTATACTATAAAAGAATTTAGGACAGGAAGTATAAGAGGATACCTTAACCATTTGCACCAGTCAGTAAAATGTATTTGACTAAGTTTCAGTTATGTTGCTGAAGTACAGCTCTCAGAGACCATACACTGCATTCTTGCATATTCAAACCCAATTCCTCACCTGGTGGTACAGGTGATGCAAGTCCCAAATCATTTTTGAGAAGGCACAAATCATTTTGGGCTGACTGGAAGAATTCACACTGGATTTGATTGGACTCAGCCAATCCCAGAACAATTGGCACTTTTGTATGCGGCTGATTTCAGATGAGAACTTGCTTTAGAGGTCAGGGTAAGCCTTAGATTTCAGCCTAAATACAAGGAATTCTTTCACTCAGTGCGGAAGTGTGTTTAATCTATTCAGAGGAAAAAACACAGGGTAACTTATCTAACAAGTTTTTGGTTTAGAATGTGGATAAGTCCCCACTCTCCGTGTTGTAAGGCACAATAGTGAAACATGATCCTTGGGGATACTGTTTAGTTCATCCTAAAGAAAACCAAGTTACCTGTCTCATTCAGGGCCTGATCCCAAGTGCTGCTGAGCACCTGCAGCCTTTATTGAAGTGAATGGGAGCAGTGGGTGCTCATCACCTCTCAGGATCAAGCCCTTGCTGCCTACTTGGATGAAAAAGAAAGCAGGGTCCAAAAGATATTCCAGACTCTGGTTAGCACAGTTAAAGGCACTTACATGGGCTCGATAGCTCATCTCCCCATAATTATCCACATGGGATTTCAACTGGGGGAATACAAGTATTTCTGTCTCCAGCCAACTAAATGGTTTGATGGGAAAGAAGGCAGTAGTCTGGGCTCTGCTGAAAAATCCATCCGTTCAACTACTAATAACATTGCTTAGCATCCTTGTCTGGCATAGGCACCAACTCTGTGGGTGCTCAGGGGCTCAAGAAGCCCCCCCTCTCCCAAAAAATAGTGGGTGCTCAGCACCCACCAGCCACTGATCAGCTGTTTGGTGGGAAGCACTTGCGGGAGGCAGAGAGCAGCGAGTGGTGGGTGGGCAGGGGACTCTGGGGGAAAGGGGCGGAGCAGGAGTGGAAAGAGGCAGAGCAAGGGTGGGGTCTCAGGGGAGGGAGCAGAGCAGGGGTGGGAAGAGGCAGAGCAAGGGCTGGGCCTCGGGAGGAGGTGGAGTGGGGGCGTGAAGAGGCAAAGCAAGGGCGGGATCTTGGGGGAAGGGGCGAGTGGGGGCTGGGCCTCTGGGCAGAGTAGAAGTGGAGCACCCACTGGGAAAAATAAAACTCAGTGCCTAAGTGCTTTTCAACTTCACGTGGCATTAGAAAGATTAAGCTGTGCAGTGCTGCTCCAGGAGCAGGCTCGGAACCACCCTGTGCCTCCAAGTTATCATTTGGTTCCTATTGCCCCCTTGCCCTGCAGGGAAGTAATATGTATCAGCCCTTTTGCTGGCACAGGTTACTTCCCCTTCTGTGCCGTCTTGTATGTGGTATTCAGAGCTATGGGGTGGCTCTACTCCCTCCCTGCCTACTGAGGAGGAGGGGGAATAGCTGCTGGCAGCGGCTGCTCTCCCCACATCACAAGCTCTGGTGATGTGGCTAGTTCATACAAGCCCCTCCCCTGTGCAGGTGCACAGCAAGGCTCACAGTTGTGCCCTAACTAATTAATCCTCAAAATCCCCTGTGAAGTAGATAAGTTCTGATAAACATTAGCTCCACTTGACACATGAGGAAATTGTGGCAGAGGGTTTCTCATGCCTGCAGAGGGAGTCATGAGATGGGATTCAAGGAGTTCCTGGGCCAAAGTCTGTGTGTAAACCACTAGACAACACCTCCCTCTCTAACTCTCTCTCTCTCTTTTTTTCAAACCTGTATATTCACAAGCGTACATCTAATGTAGTAATTAACTGAAATGTCAGATCTGGATTTATTTACATTCTAGGACTGCATTATTTTTAACATGGAGATTGCATTTCATTTTCTCTGTGCATACTGTATATGATGCAAGGCATGTATGCAATGGCAATTTTGCTCTAGATTCTATGGCACTCTGTAGGAATTCTGCGGTGGCTACAGAGAAATGTTTAGAAGGGATGTTTTTACTGAATTAAATCTAAAGATGAATAATCCAATCAGCACCGAAGCCCCTGTCTCATTTATTGTGACATTAAATTCATTTATTGTATGTTAGCCCCATATACTCAGTTTCCCACATGCTGCAAATTGTGAGCTTTAAGTTTCAAAGTAACAATACATTAAGATGCATGGGGCAGGTCACACCTCACAGCTATTGTTTCAGGCTGTCTTCAAACTGAGAAAGGCATCACTGAACCACTTTGAACCTGCTAGACCTGCTGGCAGAACTAACTGCCCCCCAGCCCTGCGCTCCCGAGCTCTGGGAAACAGATTATGCCTGGTCACTGTGCAGCTGCTTGGGCAGAGAAGGGAGAATAGGTACACCCACCACAGGGAGGCATAGTTCAGCCCTAACTGTTTGAATAAGGGATCTTTCTATTATGTTTCTCTCTTTAATACTCCAATAAGAGTACCAGGTTTACCCTGCTAATCCACTTGTTGGCTTTATATTAATTGGATCAGTTTTTCCTCAATGGATTATTCCAGCAGTATGGTCAACTAGTGTAGGTCTCACAAAAGTTCCAATGCAATTTCGCTAGCTTCAATAGAGTTACTCCTGATTTACATTAGTGAAAATGAGATAAGAATTGGGAACATGAATACCTTAACAACCCACATAGCCTTTTCCCCACAGAATTCATGCCATAAGCATTTAATACTTACCAGGATTGAGAATGGGACATGTACATCCCCTGTTGGTCCAGGACTCTGGATAGATACTTCTGTTACTCCGGGCAATTTTCACTTTGCCTGATTTCAGGACTTTCTTTACCTTTACTACAACTTCCGCATGGGTTCCTTTGTCATGAGCTGATAGGATTCTTGCTTTTATCACTGCCAGAAAACACACACATGGACACAGACCAATAGAATCATAGAATATAGGGTTGGAAAGGAATTTAGGAGGTCATCTAGTCCAACCCCTTGCTCAAAGCAGGACCAATCCCCAACTAAATCATCCCAGTCAGGGCTTTGTCAAGCCTGACCTTAAAAACCTCTAAGGAAGGAGATTCCACAACCTCCCTAGGTAACCCATTCCAGTGCTTCACCACCCTCCTAGTGAAAAAGTTTTTTCCTAATATCCAACCTAAACCTCCCCCACGGCAACTTTAGACTATTACTCCTTGTTCTGTTATTTGGCACCACTGAGAGCTGTCTAGATCCATCCTCTTTGGAACACCCTTTCAGGTAGTTGAAAGCAACTATCAAATCTCCCCTCATTCTTCTCTTCTGCAGACAAAACAATACCAGTTCTCTCAGCCTCTCCTTATAAGTCATGTGCTCCAGCCCCCTAATCATTTTTGTTGCCCTCCGCTGGACTCTTTCCAATTTTTCCATATCCTTCTTGTAGTATGGGGCCCAAAACTGGACACAATACTCCAGATGAGGCCTCACCAATGTCGAATAGAGGGGAATGATCACGTCCCTCGATCTGATGGCAATGCCCCTACTTATACAGTCCAAAATGCCATTAGTCTTCTTGGCAACAAGGGCACACTGTTGACTCATATATCCAGCTTCTCGTTCACTGTAACCCCTAGGTCCTTTCCTGCAGAACTGCTGCCTAGCCATTCGGTCCCTAGTCTGTAGCAGTGCATGGGATTCTTCTGTCCTAAGTGCAGGACTCTGCACTTGTCCTTGTTGAACCTCATAAGATTTCTTTTGGCCCAATCCTCTAATTTGTCTCGGTCCCTCTGTATTCTATCCCTACCCTCCAGTATATCTACCACTCCTCCCAGTTTAGTGTCATCTGCAAACTTGCGGAGGGTGCAATCCATGCCATCCTCCAGATCATTAATGAAGATATTGAACAAAACCAGCCCCAGGACAGACCCTTGGGGCACTCCGCTTGATACTGGCTGCCAACTAGACATGGAACCATTGATCGCTATCCATTGAGCCCAACAATCTAGCGAGATTTCTATCCACTTATAATCCATTCATCCAGCCCATACTTCTTTAACTTGCTGGCAAGAATACTGTGAGAAATCGTATCAAAAGCTTTGATAAAGTCAAGGAATAACATATCCACTGGTTTCCCCTCATCCACAGAGCCAGTTATCTTGTCATAGAAGGCAATTAGGTTAGTCAGGCATGACTTGTCCTTGGTGAATCCATGCTGACTGTTCCTCATCACTTTCCTCATCTCTAAGTGCTTCAGAATTGATTCCTTGAGGACCTGCTCCATGATTTTTCCAGGGACTGAGGTGAGGCTGACTGGCCTGTAGTTCCCTGGATCCTCCTCCTTCCCTTTTTTAAAGATGGGCATTACATTAGCCTTTTTCCAGTCATCCGGGACTTCCCCTATCGCCATGATTTTTCAAAGATAACAGCCAATGGCTCTTCAATCACATCCACCAACTCCTTTAGCACCCTCAGATGCAGCGCATCTGGCCCCATGGACGTGTGCTTGTCCAGCTTTTCTAAATAGTCCTGAACCACTTCTTTCTCCACAGAGGGCTGGTCACTTCCTCCTCATGCTATGCTTTGAAATAATTCATTTCAAAGTAAGCAGTGGTATTTTCCTTATACTGCTAGAGAATAGAATGTTTGGGACTGTTGGATGAGGCACAAAGAATCATGTCAGGATACTGGCACTTGGACAGGAACACATGAGCATTCTGGTTCAATCACTGCTCCCATTTAAATGAATCTCGGGAAGGAATGCTGGATTTTTTCAATTTAGACAGTTAACTAATCCCTTCCCAATTTTATCAGCTCATCTCCAATGGGTTGCTGCCAACAGCTTGAAAGTCTTAGGAAACCACTGGGTGTCCACTCCACACAGGAATGGAAGGGGTTAGTGGAGGCTTCATGGTCCTACCATGCCTGCCCCAGGATGGAGCAGTGGAGGTGAATCCTCCAAGCAGCCGATGGGGTGCAGCCAATCAGAGAAGAGCTTCAGGGAGCAACCAATCTGGGTCCAACAAGGCCATATAAGAGGAGCTACAAGGTAGAATAGGTTAATGGCTGCTGGGAGCTCAAGGAGTGAGGACTGTGTCCCTAGCAGGCTGAGGGAACTGAAGCACCTTGGACAGAGCTGGCAGGGACCAAGGGAGCAAGAGGGAGCTCCTGGCTGGCTGCTGGGACTGAAGGGCCCTGAGATGAGGGTGAAGAAGGTGTTGGGGCTGTGGGGAAGTGGCCCAGGGAAACATAGCAGCATTGGGAGAAGTTAAAGAATCACAGCAGGACGTTGCTATCTACAGGGTCCCTGGGTCAGGACCAGGAGCAGTGGGACGGCCTAGGTTTCCCCCCATCAGCCACTGAGGAAGTGGCCAAAATATTGAACTACTTTGATACATCCCAGAAGGGGGAAACACTGATGGTGACTCAGTTGAAGGACCCAGTTCCCGGAGTAATGCAGATCTGCAGGCAGAGACAATGACAAGAGAGGTACCTCCAGAAGAGGGCGCACCAACTGGCAGAGCTAATCCCCAGGATAGCCAGCAGAAGATGCCACTGTGGTGAGTGGAACCTGTGATAATAGGAATGTCATAAAAAACAAAAAGAAAGAAATAACAGCAGCTAACAGTATGATCTTAAGCAAATGGACTCAGAGCCTTGGCAGATTTTAATTTGGACATTGGACGGCCTGCATTAGATTTACATAACTACAGTCCTGAGCTTTTAAAATTCCTCCTGCCCGCTGTACAAAAATTCAGGGTTAAGCAATGGAATTCACCCTGTCTGGCAGGAAAGTTCCTACTGGAGTGCAGGAATGCCACATAACTAGAATTCTAAGATGATAATGACATGCTGGAAAAAAGCTACTTTGATTTGTGACCTGACAGGGTTTCCACTCCTGATTTTGCAAGATCATCCAACTTTCAGCAGGCTAATCCCACAAATAGGCTTTGTTTGATCACAATGTGATTGTGTCGACTCAAAACGTGGTGTCTTTTGGTGGCTGTGACCCTTCAGAGAGCGATGACAGGGCATAGTTGCTTATTCGCCAGGGTGATAAATAAGGTGTTAACAAACAGACGCAGCACATTTATCCTGCAGGGCAAACTGCAAAAGGGTGGCAATCCTACTGCAAGACCTATAGAATGAGTTCTGAACCTCACGGTGATGGGAGTAGCAGGCAGGTGTCAGGGGATCCTGCCCACCCTGCCCTTCCTCTTTTGCTAAATGGGAGGGAGGTGCTGTGTAAACAGAAGAGGAGCACCAGAGGAAAAAGAAGTCCTGGCATGGACTGCTGGTCCACAGCACATACTCAGATAGGTGTAAGCATGTGCCTGAGCTCATGAAGGCCATGTTGATTTGCTTGGCATTGGAAAAATCATTATGAGAAGCATGCTGTCCTCTGATCAACTCTTCCCAGGACTGGGAGGTATCAATAGACATAAAAGGAGGAAATCTATGATTTCACAGGCACCAGCTGTGAAAATAATGGAATGATCATACCATGAAGGCACATCAGCCACTTACCATATGCGTATTTCATCTGGCAGAAATCAGTGACACTTCCGAGCACTTTCTCTTTGCACACACACTTTTCTAGTACAGGAACCAGAGACCACAAAGGGTTGGAGAAAGGCCAGAACATGAAAGAGAAAATCAAATCAAATGATGTTCATTCACATATACTCATACACATCTATGTATAAAAGTTGCTCCAATTATCTGAATAAACATAGATGGTTAAAGAAGATTTCAGAGTGAGCTCAGTTATTTGCAAAGCTGGTTCTTGTTAAACCATACAAAAATGGTTCTGAAATCTGGTCTGCATTGTGAAGTAAAAAGCAGTCTGCATCGGGTCTGTTACACAGTTAAAAAACCGGTGCTAACAAAAGATAAATCAGAATCAGATCCAGGTGTGAATAATATAATATATATAACGCTCTTGTTAGATGCCATAAGATAAGCAATATTAAGCTTTATCAGTACTTAGATGGAAGTTCCTCTAAGGAAAATCCCTGGTGCTTCAGGACATGTTGGGGATTCAACAGGAGGCACGTTTTCCTCTGAGTCAGTATAGAAACAGCGATGAACTAACTGGTTCTGTCTGTCACATGCTATGTAAAACTGAGGTCTTGATCACTTTTAGGCATTAAAGGTTCCACTATATTCTGTTGGACTAATTTCTCTCTTACTTTAGCTGAATACAATATACTTCTTTACTGCCAGTCCGGAATTGTTCCATAGTGTGGCCATGCGCTGTTCTTAAAAGCACCTACATTCCATCCCAGAGGTGGCTGCATTTCAGTAATGGGTCAAATGATCCTTCCACATACAACATTTGTAGTTCTACAAAGCGACTGAAAGCTTTCAAAGGGTGCTATGTAAATCAATGAATGATACAAATGGGAAGCACATTTTTCACAAAGATTTTGTTTAAATTATGACTTTTTCATTTCTTGACCACAAAGCCAAAGTTAGATAGTTCAACCTGCACTGGAAAATACAGTGCAAAAACAACAATACCCAGCACAGGTCAGATCTCTCCTTGAACTCATCCTGGAGTGTCTTGACAAATAATCAGAACGGTATGCAGAGAAGTCTCAGACCCATGCATGGGATGCTCACATTTGCCTCCACATTTGAATAACTTATGATGCCACCATCATACTTTTACATCTGCAAATATGCAGGAGCAGTTTTGGTAGGATACAAGAGGAAATGGTGCAGGGAATAGTTCTACAAAGATGCAAAGGATCAGACTGGACAGCTATATGTGGGTCAGCTATATTGTGGCTTAAAGTTTCTGAAGTGTGCAGTAAGGCTGCACAGCAGTGGGACTCTGGAAAGCGCAGGCTGATGCAACAGCCTCATTCTTCCTTCACCCTCTCCTGAGCTGCTGTCCTGGGTATTGTCTTGTGTTAGGTTCTCCGTCCCAGAGAGTTTACAGTCTATCTTAGCTATCTTTTTATTCTCTTCACTCAAGTGGTTAAAGAGGAGGGAAGACTTATATTTTATAGGCAGTCTTTTGTTTATGTTGTGATTTTTAATTTATGAGATAGACACCCAGAACACTAGATGGACACCTACATTTTAGAAATGTGAAGAAACAAATCATAAATAAAATAAAATATGTATTTGGTCAAAATCCATGCATATTTCTGACATTCTATACGAATTATTTATTTATTTAATAAACACCAAGTGATGGAGTTTATAACACTAAACCATACCTGGATGTCTCAATGCAGAAAATCCCTGCTCATGATCATTCCATTTCCACTCATCGCTTTCATTGGCTGGCATTTGTAGGAGGTCAGGGATTCGCCCACCCATGGGGATGTTGAAAAATGGCTCATTGTCATAACTAGGGAGGAGATAGACAGAGGAGAAAAATCTTATGTTAAGATTTCTGATGTTTAGCAGGGAGGAAGCTACTATCACATGCCAGCAGCATTCAGTGCCAGAAAGGAGCATGGCCTCAAAGGTCATGATGAGCACACTTAATCATACATCTAGTCTTGAATGCAAATAAGTGCAAAACCCTAGCTCACTGCCCTATAGATAGGCCACAATATGTAGGCTTGTATTTCAACTTCACTGATTCACACTTGGTTTTTTTTTTAAACAGTTGTTGTGTATAATTTCTTCAAAATTACTGGGCCAAACCCTGCACGTTGCTGAGCACCCAATGGATGTTGTTAGGAATTGAGTGCACTCAGAGGATTGGAGCCATTGAAATAAGCAGGAGCTGTAGGTGCTGAGCACGTCACAGGATTTGGAACACCGTATTTGTGCTGGTGAAAGGTACGAGACTGACAGTCCTTGGGAGTGAGTTCCTGCAGTTATCTGTAGAAAATTACCTGCACTGGTAGCATCTGTGCAGGCTTCCTCACACCACCAGTGATCTATGGATGGAAGAGTAGTTCAGACTCCGTAGGCCACTCAGGCTTGGACTTTGCTCAGACTGTCACCAATTAGTCACATATGTGTGTGTGTGTTTTATGTGATGAGAACATTTGCACACTAGGAATTGGAGTGAGACTCTCCAACTTGTTTCACCTAGGCCACAGAGCACAGCAGCTCTTCAGATGCTTCCACTTACTTTTTCTAAAGCAAACAGTAGTTTCACAGACACCAGCAGGGTCATGGAGTTACCTGTCATAACTAGAAAAGACCTTTGCTTCAGAACTGTCTTTAAAGAGTATTATGGATGTACTTACATGCAGGCAGTCAAATGGCATCTGAATGACCCAGTGCTGCAATCCATTCAAATTCAGGTGGATGCAGAGAACTGTCTTGTTTCCCCTAATACCTCCCCGCACTTCCTTGAATTTATGCCATTTGTGCAAGATTCCAAGTGTTAATCTGAGTTTCATATTAAAGGCCAAAAAGTGACCCAAAGGATTATCTCCCCATAAAAGGGGCCTTGTTTACCCATTGAAACAGTTTCCAGTGTGCGGGTTGCAGTCTCTGGCACAGTCACAAGGACGACAGCCATTCTCTCCAAGGCCCCAGTATCCCATAAGGCATCTGTCACAGTTCGGGCCTGCCACGCCTGGCTTGCAGTAACAGAACCCCGTCTTTGGGTGGCACCGCCAGCTTCTGCTGAAGGTTGCATTGGCCGATCCCATAGGCTGACAGGAGCAAGCTAACAAGACATAAGAAGTGATTGAGATGATATGCCAAGGGTCAGCAGTTTAGGTGATGTTTCTGCCAGGCTGATAATCTCCATGGGTCCCACTCATTCCCAACAGCCAGTCATTTTACATCAGCACTGAGAAGCATTGTATTCTCAGGCAGCCAGGGTTCAAAATGGAAATGTAATTTTTAAGTATTGGTGGGGTGTTTTCTCACTGAGCACAGCAATGGATTGAAAATAAAACCTGAACTGCTAAATGCTCATCTGAGACCGATGCATGTGCTAGCACCATTTCCTGTGGGCCAGATCCTTGCCCCTACACCAATCTCAAATAAAGAGCATTATGCAGCTGTGCAGTAGCCGGTGTTACTAGTGTGGATTCACTCTGCAAGGAGGAGGGAGGGGCTGGCACATGAATCTGTAAAACACCCAACTGGGCTACCATGGATGGGGCCTCAAGGTGCATATGTCGCCACAGTGGGCTTCCCATTATGCCCATTTGTGAACTTGCCTTTTGGATGGTATGTGGCTGTAGGCTGCGGGTGGGAAGGATTTGCCCATTGTGTGTCTATACAATAAAATTATATAAATCAGTCACAGTCTTCCTGTGTAGGCACAAAGACCTCTCAGGTGCCCGCTGTGCTGCACACTTGCACCATAAGGGTCAGAAGCCAGGCTGTTTAGTGCTAAGGGCACTTTAGTGTAGTGTGAGGGATATGTTTACAATCCTGGGCAGTATAATAGTGCCCAAGCATTTAGAAGTGAGAGGGAGCATTTGCAAAGAGAGAGACGATTTGCTAGTGTGATACATGAGGGGATGCTCAAAGCAATGTGATGAAAACAAGAAGGAAATAATTTAGGCTGAAGATCAGGATAAACGGGCTCTCCAGGGTAGTGTTGTAATTCCTACTGCCAGGTATATTTAAAACTAAGCTGGACAAAACAACAGTAAAGGTGTGACATGAAAAGCAAGACCAGACAACCGGATAGGCCTTTTCCAGCTCTAGATCTGAGGAGTCCATGATTCTGCTTTAGTGTGAGATGTAGGGCTGAAGGTTCTCTTCCCAGTGTGAACTTGAAGTTTGCATGCACACATCAGTGGATACATTAAAAGAGGGAGGGCAAGAGAGAGATCTCCAAATCCACTGGGTATATTTCAGCTACGACCATTATCTGCTGAGTGCAGTGAGAGAGGGGACGGAAGGGCCAGGTGCAGCTCCCTGATTCTGGTGCCATTTCAACACCAGCTCTGCCATACATCAGAGTAATCTGGAGGCTGCTGTAAAGTAGAGCAGCTGGCTATGGCCTCCAGGGACTACTACAGCTAAGACAATTTGGAGCTCAGTGATGTTCTGGCCATGTCCCTAACGAAGTCTCTATGCCAGGGGTATAGGGAGTGGGTGAGGCCAGAGCTGACTGTGCTGGCTCTGCAATAGCTGGGACACGTCTCCACCAGGGGAATTCTCAACTGGGGAGATCCTGCAGATTGCTAGCCTCTTTGTGCTGTCGGAGCAGCTCTACTAGGCTGGATCATGAGAGAGGATCTGGCCCGCTGATGTCTGATGCTTGAATAGGTTTGGACAAATGGAGAAGTGAGCTGAATCTTCGCCCCAAACTCAGGTCCAGCTCATGTTTTAGCTCCTTCTCATTTTTGAACATTGTGGCACCTCTTGATTTCTGCTGACACCAAAGCCTGAAGTGCCAAAATGTCACAATTTCATCCACCTGCAAGAAGGAAGAAACAAAAATCTTGGGGCTAAGGCCTGCCCTAACAGGGATTTCCAGTCAGATGTTGGACACCCAAGATGTTTGGCTCAGGGGCCAGCCTTTTGGACGATTATCTTTACTCCAGTGCTTTTGAAGTTTCCCCATCACTACTGCTGATCAAACAATCCTGAGCTCAAGATAAGAGACCAAATGAACACACTGATTCCACACATCCCTGTCCAAGAAGGGAGCTCTATGAAGAAGGATAATGGCAGTGATGATGGATTTACTTTCATGCGCATCATCATGTTTGTTCTTTAGAAAGGAAAATCTCTTTGGGGAATACTAATACGTGAAAAAGCAGTGCCCACCAGTTTGTGTAATGGGCATTTTTCTTGTGATCGTCCATTAGATATTATATTTTCACCCTGTCCTAGCTGTGTACTTCATGCCAATATTTTTAACAATATTGTTATACTGTGCTGCAGAAGGATCCTATTCAGTTGTTTTCAAGGGAACATTAGCACAATAGCCTAAAGACAGAAAATAAGCATAATGTAATGAGCAGTATATTCCACACAATGAGCTTGTTGGCTGGTGGCACAGTAGCATCAGGCTCTACTGCTGCTGCCACACAGGCGTCTTGAGCCTGGGAACAATCTGAGGGATGTTGTTCACCAGGATTTGAAAATCAGGTGTAACATCACAGTGCACATTTGCACCAACGTTTCAAAAGTCACTTCTGATTTTTGGTGCTCAGCTTGAGAAACTGTGGCCCAGGTTTTCAGAAGTGCCGAACACCACTCCAAAAATGGAGGGATCTAATATTAGTTGAAATTTTTGAAAATGTTGTCCTTGATCTTTGGACATGGGAAATGGATGCTTTCCTCATTAGAGATAGGTCTGAGACAAAAAGATCCAAACTTTGTCACAGTCTGGGTTTGTCTGAATCCTTGTTCTTGATTTCCCCTACTATATCATTAGAATCCAGCCTTCCTAAAGTTCACTGGTGTTTGGATCGGGAGTTTTAGTTTGGATCTACCTCTATTCTTTACAGATTGTCCAGTCTCATCTCTTGTCTTTCCAGGTTTCCGTATCTGGAGCCAGGTCCTCAGCTGGTGTAAATCAGTGTAGCTCCAATGAAGCTATGCTAGCTTACTCTAGCTGAGGACAGGATGTCAGATATGTGAAGAATATGAATTTCACCATCCCAGCCGAAGGGAAAGTGCGTGGTAATTTATAGCAGAGGCCAAGGAGGGAGGTAGAGAAAAAAGTGTATGTATTTAGTTAAGGGACATAAGTAAGGGAAGCTGGTGGTTCAAAAATGAAAAGCCAGCATTGCCTCCAGTTAGAAGCTTTGGCAGCTCTTGACGGATCGTAAAGCAAAACGGAACAAATAAATGCATGACACTTTCAGATGAGTTACACAAGTAGCTCACAAACATTTCCCTCAATTTGTGTTTATTTAGCGTATCAGCTCAGGTGTGTGCATTGTCTGTTGCAGAGTATTATGACCAAACTCTCAATTCTGTAGCTAAGCTAACTCCCAAAATATGAATCTGTGTGTCACATGCTGAAGGGCAGCTGTTGATGACCAGGTTTCATCTCTCAAATAACAATAGATTTAATGATAAACCTCACGATTAAAGATTAAGTAAGTTCTTACAAGCGGAGTTTTTTGTATTTCCCAGTGTTTGTAAACAAAACGTCTTTTCTGCTGATTTTTGCTCTTTTCCTTTTTGGCAAACCCTAGTTTCCTCTCCATCCACCTCTTTCTAATGAAACACAAACCAACATGCCAATGGTTTCGTTACCTTCTTTTTGTCAAGGGATGTTAGGGACAGTGGACAGACAATTCTGGCACAGAGCTGACTAGTTTATTTGTAGGGCCCTACCAAATTCACAGCCATGAAAAACGCATCACAGATGGTGTAATATGGTCTTTTCTGTGCTTTTACCCCATGCTATACAGATTTCACAAGGGAAACTGTTTCTCAAATTGGGGATCCTCACCCAAAAGGGAGTTGCAGGGGGGTTTCCAGGTTATTTTAGGTGGGTCACGGTATTGTCACCCTTACTTCTGCGCTGCCTTCACAGCTGGGTGGCTGGAGAGCGGCAGCTATGGCTGGGTGCCCAGCTTTGAAGGCAGCGCCGTGCCAGCAGCAGCGCAGAAGTAAAGAGTGGCAATACCATACCATGCCACCCTTACTTCTGCGCTGTTGTTGGCAGTGGCTCTGCCTTCAGAGCTGGGCTCCCGGCCAGCAGCCACCGCTCTCCAGCTGCCCAGCTCTGAAGGCAGCGCCACTGCTAGAAGCAGCGCAGAAGTAAAGGTAGCAGTACCACACCCCCCCCCCCCCATAAACTTGTGACCCCCCACAAGGGTCATAATCTCCCAATTACAACATTGTGAAATTTGAGATTTGAATAGCTGAATCATGAACTTTCTGATTTTTAAAATTCTATAAAATTGACCAAAATGGGCCATGAATTTGGTAGGGTCCAATTTATTTGGGTTCTCCCCTTTACAGCAGCAAAATATTAACACTACAAAATATTACATGGTTGTGTCTTAGAGGTGGCTGCTGTTGGTCACTGAAGTATCACAAATGTCCACTTGGATTTTTATTGGCAGCTGCTGTTATAAGATTTTTGCCAGGATGCTGCTGACAGAGAGGGAACCAAGGAATGAAAACAGTCCTAAAGCAGATAAATCTTTGTCTGCTCTCAGCACAGCTGTCTCCAGTTGTATCTTAATGAGATACAGATGTAAACTATAATATTAGTTGCAACAATGTGGTTCCAACCAACATGAATATAGCAGGCATGTAGTACTCCAATTAACTCACATGTCAGAGACTCTCATGGTATGTCGACAGTGCTATTAAAAACCCACGGTTGGCCCATGCCAGTTGACTTGGGGTTGTGGGGCTTGGGCCATAAGGGAAATCTTAACTGCAGCGTTAGATGCTTGGGCTAGAACCTGGGCTATAGGACTCTGCAAGGTGGGAGGGTCCCAGGGCTTGAGCTGCAGCCTAAACCAGAACATCTACACCACAGTTGAACAGCCCCTTAGCCTGAGCCCTGTGAGCCCGAGTCAGCTGGCATGGGTCAGCTGCGGGTTTCTGGCTGCAGCTTAGACATACCAAGAGAGATAACTAATCTTTCATTTCTGTCAAAACTATAGTGCAAAACGCAGTTAACAGCAGATTCAATCTTTTCCAAATTGAAAAACAAACCCAAGCTTTTGGAATCTGGAATATAATCCCAACCAAATTCAAACAATTTTTAAAGCAGGTCAAATTTTGGGTCAAAACCATTCAACAATGTCCCGTAAATCAAGGAAATTGGATACACTACAGTCTGTGTGGGTGCGGTCACCATCTGTGTGGCCGATTGAGATAGTGACTCAGACAAAGATGCAATTAATCCCAAATATTACAACTGGGAGGTTCACAGATCTGTTTAGAAGGGAAAGAAGGGAAGGGAAGAGACAGCCTTGTTGATGGTGTGTGTGTGCACATTTTAATTTTCAAGCTGATTGCTAGAGTAAAAAAGTAAAAATCCCATTTCCCTGAAGACTTTGGCCTGATAGTCCTACATACTTGCTTTTTTTTTTGGATAAGCAAAGGCTGATTACAAAAGATGGTGTCAGGTCAGACGTATCCTTTAAGCCTCCAAATAAGCCACAGGAAAGAGCCAAGGATACAGCAGCTTTTCTGACCACTGGTTGGGAAATGATTTGGCTTCACAAGGCTTCTGACTCAAAGCTCCCATACAAGCCTATATTCAAACCGTTTAATCCTGTGTTGTCACCCGCAATAACAAGCAGGTGTGTGCTGTGCTCTGTGGCTCTTTTCATGTCCTTTTTTTTTAAATCTAAGTGGTGTTAAAACAAGGATCTGTGCATGACCTGGCTCCCATTCATCCCCAGCTGCTAGGAACGGCAGAAGCGAAGAGGTCAGAGACTGGCGATCTCTCCAGATGAAAAGAAATAGCAGAATCATATTTACGTGTTAAATCTCAGCTAGGATATTTTTTTTAAAGCAATTGTCTTTCTCGTAAATGGAGAAGTCAGGGAAGGGGGATCTGGATAGCATCAGTGCAGCCAGTTGTTATACAACCCCGTTTTCCCCCGAGCAGTGATTAAGAGAGAATCCTGCCGATTATTATGACTAATGCCTAAAGATTCCTTCTGGGCCTTAGCAGAGTCCTGCTAAGTTTTTGGGAGCTGGAGGGGGCTGTCATAGCTTAACCTAGACTTTGCTCTGGATGGAAGAGCATTCTTTTAAAGCATGATTACTCGAAGGGCTTAACACAGCATTTCATTCAGCTTTTTCATCATCTTTTAGTTTCCAGCTCCGTGTCTACTGTAAATACAGGGTGAGTTTTAATTCCCTTTATTTCTTCCTCCTTCCTCACCAATGTGAAGCCAAGAACCACGTTGCTCACACTAAAAGCATCCGTGCAGTCTGCCACGACCAATTTATTATGGCTCTTTTCATCATTTTCCGAGAACATTTAGTTATTTAATGTTAAGTATCAGAGGGGTAGCCATGTTAGTCTGGATCTGGAAAACGTGACAAAGGGTCCTGTGGCACCTTATAGACTAACAGACGTACTGGAGCATGAGCTTTTGTGGGTGAATACCCACTTTGTCAGATGCATGTCAACATTATTTAATGTTGTGACTCTGGTACTATTTGCAAGGTTTTCTCAGCCAAAGTGAGTGGATGTGTAGGAGGTGGCATGCCCAATCCTTCACAAAGCTATTCACCCAGACTTGGTAGTTCTTCAGATCGTGATCAGCACACTGAGGTGTGACAGTAATACACCTCCAAGGGTTAAAGTTCACTATGGGATAAATCTTTAACCCAGAGCCAAGCTTCAGTAAATGCACCTGCGTCAGGGGGGATCCTGTGGGATGAATCTTTCCCTCGCACCAAACCTACTTTTGCTCCACCCGGCACAATGCTTCTCCTCCCCACAACTGCTGCACTGGTGGAGTATGGGGGCTTTATCTACATTAGGGCTTTTACAGGTGCTGTCACTGGTAGAGCTAAACAGTGACAGCAGAACAGTGAGAGATTTCCTGAAAATTACCTGTGTCGATGCAGCATTTTATACCTGCACCAACCCATCCACCGACCCACACCCCTCTCTGGGAAATTTCTGGGGCTCAGCTCTCGGCTTCAAAAAGCTGCCCATTTAGATAACCATCTGAATGTCTTTGTAGGAATTCTCCCTGTCACCTTTAAATAAAGTAGAAAAGGGCATAGACTAATACCCAGTGAAAATATCTCTCTCTGAACAGGCTCTGAAGACTGAATGTTTCTCCCTGCGCCACACAAATGCAACCACAGTTCACAAATCAGCCATGAAAAGCTAGGGGGGCTCTCTAGAGAGGAAAGTGCCTACGTGTTCCTTAGGTCAGGATAAGCAGGTTAAGCATTGTATGTGACTTTAAGTGCGTGAGTGGTCCCCTTGACTTCAGTCCCAAGTGCCTGAAGTCATGCATATGTGCATAAGTGCTATACAGAATTGGAGTCTTCGTGCGGAAGTTATAAATGATGGGAACAGTTGCAGGGAGCCTTCTATTGGCATTAAGCATTTTCCTGGGAAAAATGCTACTACTTAAAATACTGCCACCACAGGAGTAGTTCTGTTTGAACAGGGTATATTTCCGCTTGTTCGACGGCATCCTTCTGAAATGTTTTTCTGTTCATTGTGCAGAGTATTGGCAAGATGTGCTGAGAAGGCGGTAGCCAGACCAGACAAAAGACTTGTAGGCAGGCTCAGGGTCGGATTTCAGCCAGGCAGCCTGTTCTAGGGTTTCCTCACAGATTATTTTTAAATAATGTTTTCTCTTCTCTGCTACTCTTTAATGTTCCTAGACTTCAATGATTATCTCATATTACACACAGTGCTGGTTGCTACACTGTCACCTTGCAGTCAAATACAAGAGCCTGTACATTGATTTCTTCAGGTGCCATAAGACTTGAAATCTAATCTACTGGAATTTATTCTCATTACAAATCTTTGCATACGGCAAGTCCTCTCAGAGCAAAAACAAACCAGCAGAAGAATCCCTGGAAAGCTGGGCATCATCGAACACAATTGGGAACACAGCCAAGGAAGCCCTGCCTCCTCCCCTGATCAAAGAGCTTTGTCGCAAGGTTAAAAAAATCAAAAAGAAAGAATTGGGAGGAGACAGAGCTTTCACATGAAAGGTGAATACAAGGATCAGAAACATAGGGCATGTTGTGCATTGAAAGTTCAAGCACTATCGCAGGCCAGCTGGTCCCAGCAAGAAGCACATGTGTAATCTGAGTGTCTAGAGAAACCTTGATCAGGCCTGTTAAAGGGGCAGGAGAACTTCAGAAGCAATGGCTGACAATGGGAATGAACATAGGTGACAAAGGAGGCAGTTCTTTGTTGATGACTGCGTGGATGGGAGTGGGGGAGGAATCATGATGGTATAGTGGAGAGAACAAGCTTCATCCAGAGGCAGAGAAAGGGGGAGAGAGAAGGAGACGAACAAAATGATGGATTGTTACAAACAGAAATCTTCCTGGGGAATACTAGGGGGGATCAAAGGTGTAAGATGTGGGAGGGAACTCAAAGGCTCAAACTCTCTACTCATCCCTCCTGCAGCCAATATTATTCATGTTTGTCTGTGGAGAGAATGCAAAATCAACCTGTGGCTCACTGGAGCCTCACAGCAGTTAGAACATACACACATGGACGCTGTAGGCCCCTTTTGGTTGAGATATAGATAAACCCAATTAAATAAAATGTGTGCCTCACTAGGATAGGAGCATTTTAAATGGAAATGCAACCAGAATAAAACTTTCCCTAAAAATACAATTGCTTCAGAGAATTATTATTATTACTATTATTATTTATTATTATTATTTTAAATCAGACCATTCCACGATCCCACATAGAAATCAGACTTTGGTGGCAGGGTCAGGAGGAAAGTGTCCTTGATCAGGAAACCAGGGTTGGAGGAAAGGATAAGGTATTTATGATGTATTTCCACAAGATACCTCTGGATGCTTTTAATGGGCTGGATGGCTCAGCTCACTCTGTAATGTGTAGACCTAAACAGCTTTCACCATTCATTTGTACAGTATTATATTGGACTTACGTTTGCAGACCTCTGGGGAAGACATAGGTTTCCCCCTATCTCTGTAAAATCCTGGTTTACACCTTTGACATCGATGTCCCTCTGTGTTGTGTTTGCAGTTGTCACATATTCCACCGCTGTGTTTCCCCGATGCCAGCCAAACACTCAGGTTGAAGTGGCAGCTATCAGCATGGTTGTGACAACGGCACTCTGTTAGGGAGCAGGGAAATGCATTTCTTACTCACGTTTATAAAGCACAGAGCCTACAGTATCACTCAGGTGACAGTTTCATTGCAATGAACTTAGGACCAAACGAATTTATGCCAAACATTTTTCTTTTGCCTGGGTTTACATTAAAAGCAGAAACGTCAAAGCAGAATGAGACTCCTAGTAAATCCTAAGAAATACTGACAGTCAGGTGAAAAAGCCAATTGTCACGAACTATATACCTTATCTAAGTATCTACATGAACTTACAGGTGGGCCTGGACCAAAACCCCAGATCTGAACAACTGCCTAACTTTGGGAAAGCCAAGCTCCAAATCTAGATCTAAACGACATGGTTTGGACCATCTCTACTTTTAGTGTGGTCCTGTTTATTTCCACCTATAGAACTGAGCCCTTTGGGTCATAACAGATTTATCACTACTACGGCTAGTTGAAAATTTCCTGTCAAAACCGGCTTGGGACAGAAAATTGTGTTTTCAACTAATTTTTTTTAAAGTGTCTGTTTTTGTCAAAAAACGAATGCCTGAAAACAGAAATATTTTGGCCCAAACCCCAAAATTTAGATTCATATATGCTGCCGTAGTGCCTTATGAAAGCTGTAGTTCAGTTGACTCATATCCCCCTTCTCTATGGCTGGGTTCCTCAGCTGGACTTCATCTTCCATGATGCACCATAGCCATATGACTCCCAGCATATACCACTTCTCCTCAAGGAGAGGGAAAACCATGAGGCACCATGGAGAGGCAGTCCAATCAGGAAGCCATCCTGTAGAAAAGAAAGGGAACATGAGACAGAACTACAACTCACATGAGGCACCGTGACAGCATTTTGGATCAAAATATTTCAATATTTGGTTGAAACATTTTCTTTTTTTGGCCAAAATATTTCAGTTTTTGGATGAAAGATTCAGATTTTGATTTTTTGCCATATTGTAAAATTTTTCTGCAGAACCTCCCCTTGTGTTCCAACCAGCTCTAGCAACTCATAGTTTTGCTTTTGCAATGCAAATATAGTAACAAAAAGATAAAGACTTTTCTAGATTGTTTCAACGTCCTGCAATTCTAGCTTGAAGCATGCAACCTGGTCTGACTAAAATTAGTATATGTTATAATAAACCTGCAGCCATCATTAGTAAACTTGAAAGTCCACTTTATTTTCCAAGATTGATCAACTACGGCTCTGTCTGTTCTGCTCCAGTTAGAATCTCCCACTTGGAAACACTGTTGGCTTTTTTCCCATCCAGTTTAGACTGTAAACTGTTTGGAGCAGCAGTGCTATAGTTTGTGTTTTGTAAAGCACCTTGCACACCTTTAGTGCTACTTGAGGAAAAAAATAGAGATGGACAGATCTGATCCAGAGTTGGACTTCACTCCAAGGTTCTGGGGTGTTTGGATCCAGGGTTTTGGCTGAGTCCACCATATAGAAATTAAACCTCCCTAAGTCTCGGAGTGCTCAGAACTGGGGTGTTCTTTCAGGACACTATATAAACAGGCGTTGCCTGTGAAATTTAGATCCAGATCCAAGTTTGGATTCTGATTCTCATCACACAAATGCACAAGTTTGTTTGGATTGGGGGGGGCTGGAGGTTGGTTGAAATCAATTTCTAGTTATTAATAAATACATAATATAATTATATCTCATAATAAATATAGACTTGGAACCAACTCAGATCAAGACATTCCTGAAACCTTGTTCCCATGCACATGCCAAGGACAGAGATCACTGAACCTACTTTTCCCCCCATTAAACTTATCTCCTTAAGCTTTCTTAGCCTACTACAGCTCTGTAGAGACTCATGCTTGGGAATGGTGAAATGAATGAGGGAATGTTTCTCTTTGAAGAGCAGAGTTCTGCCTTGTATGTTCTATATTGCAATAGATCAAACGGACCAGCTACATTAAAAAATACTTTGATTGAAAGGATTTTCTAGCAGTTACCTAGCAATTCATTCCCCATCTGCTGCAAGAGCACCATAAATCCAAACTGGGTGAATTGTCTATTATAGAGCCTTGCCTACTTGGATGGTGATTTATTGCCCTGACACCCTGAATCATTATGCTCCCCCTACCACCTACTTACTTCTGCATTCATTTGGTGCCCCAGTTTTTCCATCTCCTGGCTTCCAAGGCTGGTCGTTGTATAATGGTTCACACCTTTCACAGTGGTTCCCTGCTGTGTTGTGTCTGCACACACACTTCCCATGGACCTGTCAGGGGAAGGAGAATATATTCAAGCAGCTGAAAGAATTAACAGGACAGAGCACAGCACAGTCTCTGAGTGAGGAGGATTTCTCTGGCACAGTTCCTTCTCACAGCTCCCCAACACTCTCACAAAGCCTACGCCTGTCTAGAATTCCTACACATGCAGCTTTATTGCCTCATGAAGTCTCTAATAATGTGGGTTTGTTCTCTGCCCTCTGTAATGTTGGGGTCAGATTCTGAATGGGTGATGAGGTGTACCAGGGATTGGATGCCCCCTGCTGGAATAATAATACCTGGCTCTTATATAGAGCTTTTCACCATAGATCTCAAAGTGCTTTACAAAGGTGGTCAGTCAGTATCCTTATCCTCATTTTACCCATTGGGAAACTGAGGCACATAGCAGGTTGGTGACTTATCCAAGACCACCAGCAGAATCAAGAATAGAATGCAGTTCCCCTTGATGCTAGTGCAGTGCTCTAGCCAGTAGGTCATACTGCTTGGGGTGTAGAAGGTAAGGTAAAAAAGGGTGAGATGCTTCCTCCCGGAGGGAAGTCCTGAGTGAAGCAGGAACAGGGGAGGAAGGATCTCCCCTGTCTTAATCCAAAAATGTGGCTTGATTGACTCCTTATTTTGATTGAACAGAGTCAGAATATCAGGGTTGGAAAGGACCTCAGGAGATCATCTAGTTCAACCCTGTGCTCAAAGGAGGACTGGTTCCCAGAAAGATTTTTGCCCCAGATCTCTAAGTGGTCCCCTCAAGGATTGAGCCTACAACCCTGGGTTTAGTGAGCCAATGATCAAACCACTTAGCTATCCCTCTCCCTATTGAAACCCTGCTGCCTTGGCACACCCTGCCTGCCTTTTGGGAAAAGAGCAGTGAGTTTAGTCCTCCAAGATCTCCTAGAGAGGCCACGCAGGATCAGCTGCTGGTGGAACCAACAATAATTGGTCCAGCAGCAGCTAGAAGGGCTGGAAGCAGGCAGAAGCCAATCAGAGACCAGTGGGCAAGGTAAAAAGGGCTGGCTGCTTCCTCCAGGGGAGGGAATTCTGGGTGAAGATGGGGTGGGGAAAAGAAGGTTCCCCACTGTCTTAATCCAAATGCCTAGCTTGATCAGGGGCCTAATTTTGACTGCATCTTTTAGTGGCGTCAGGAAAATATTGTTTTCTTTTACAGGGTTGAATTTAAAGCTCTGAGTTGGATATCAGTTGTGTGCTGTAAAATTAAAGGGACCTCGCTTTGCAAGTTGCTCTGTTAGTTCAAGTGAACCTATGACAGATGGCAACAAAGCTCTCATTCCGGGTACCCAGTTGGCAAAGTCATTACTAGGCTAACGTGAATAGCAAAACTGTATATTCACTTTGGGAGATGGACGCAGAAGAGAAGAGCTTCCATCAGAAGAAGAGATGCTAGTGTAAGTGTTCTAAGTAACCTCACAGTACAGTATCAGATTGTGGCAAATGCATAGAGGGAAAGCTTTACCCTCCACTATTTAACAGGACAGTAGTACAGTGGAATACCAGATAAGCAGCAAAGAAGACAAGAAGCCCTCTGGCTCCCTGTAGCAGAGTGGGTCTCTGCTCTGGCCCGGAAGAGGTTAAAACAGCCCTGGATAAGGGCTGGGGCTGGAGAAAGCAGCCTTTTAGGCTGGGCTGATTGGGGAAGTGGCAGCAGCTGGGGCCACACCCCAAACTGAGCAACAGGCCCTTATATATGGGCAGAGAAGCCAGGAGCCCAGACAGTCTCTCTGTGCAGGGAACCAAATAAGGTACCTAGGGTGAAGCAGGGCTGGGGAAAGGCAGAGGAGCTGGGGAGCTCCTGCCTGGAAAGCCCCAGGCTGCAGCCTAGTAGAAGGCTAAGAGGTACTAGGGGTTGCAGGGTGCAACCCAGGGTAGGCCAAGGCAGCAGGTCCAACCCCCTTTGCTGATGATGAGAGGCTAATACTGCAGTCTGCCCCAGGGCGTGGGGCTAGCTAATGACTGGGCAGTTGCCAAGACACTGAGGCAAAGTGGGGATAGAGGGAGGGGAAACCCCTAAGAAAGAGGAAGGGGTTACTGCCAGGGGGAAGAACCCCACATAAAAGGGGCACCGGGGTCCAGGGAGGGACACAGGGCCAGTAGCCAAAAGGCAGGTCACCGGCCTGCAGAGGTTGCTCCGAGCTGGAATTTGAGCTAATTACCGAGGACGACCAGTAGGAGGCGCCGCAGGGGTGAGTCTGCCCTGTTACACGTGGTGGAGAATGCAGGCATAGCGGTCTGCCCCTGACACAAGGGGCCTGGGCAAGGACTGAGGACTATTGCCTGGAGTGAAGGGATCCAGAGGATGATGGATCCAGGGTACACGGGGGTCTTCTATGCAGAGGCCCCCAAGGTAGTCCCTGATTGGGCCCTGGCGTCAGCGCCCCTGAGAAAGGGGGCTGACCATTTGCAGCGGATCCGGGGGCCCAACAGTACATGTGGGAGGTGCAGGAGCCCCTCCAGGAACAAGTGGGCCAGCTGGTACAGGAACAGCGGGCCCTGGTGAACGTCCTCAGAACAGAGTTCTGGAGGCATGGTAGAGATAGTTGGAAGAGGCAGAGAGCCGGGACCGGGAGGCCTGCGGCTGAGCGCTGGACATGCTACGCCTGTTTAAGACAGGGACATATAAGGAGGGACTGTCCGTACTGGGTTGGGGGCCGGGTGCCTCACCCAGAGAAGAGGAGGCGGCAGGTCCCTCGGGCAGTCTGCCGGGTGCGGGAACCCAGGCAGCTGCCAGTATGTTGGATATGTGGGCAAGTGGGCCACTTGCGGAGGGACTGTCCGGGCCCAAGGAATGCGGGGCAGGGCAACCCAGGGGGCTCTAGGCCCACGAAGAGAAGGCCTAAGGCAGCGAGGAGGCAGGGAGTCTGCTGGGGCTGCCAGAAGCCAGGCCACATTAGGAGGCACTGCCCCCTCAAGAGACTTGAGGGTGGGCCAATGGAAGTGCCTGGAGGCCCGGGAGGAGCTATGCTGGAACTAAAGACGGTGGCACAGGCCGAGGTGGAGATCGTGCGGACCCCACAGGAGGCTGGGACCCAAACCATCAACCCGCCTGTCAAGGGGAGAGGGACCCAGACGGAGTGGGCCCAGCAGGAGGTGGGGCCACAGGGGGGACATCCCCAGGAGACAAAAGGGACCTATGTGGTTGTGGGACAAACCACCAAGGGGACCTAGATCCTGAAGGAAGAGGGCCCGGGGGACCAGGCTCTACGGGCACGGCTTGAGGCAGCAGAGCGGGCCCTCCGTGAGTCTGAGGCAAATGCGGTGGACCTCGCTAAGGAGTATGCGGCCGTTGTTGATGAGGAGGTCCACTTGCAGAAGTGTTTGGAGGAATCTGAAAAGAAGCAAGTGGCACTGGAGGCACGTGAACGGCTAGTCCAGGGGAAAAAACCCTCCTATCCCCATGGGTGGGGGTTTTAAGGGGGGAGGTGTGTAGCAGAGTGGGTCTCTGCTTCAGCCCAGAAGGGGTTAAAACAGCCCTGGAGAAAGCAGACTTTTAGGCTGGGCTGATTGGGGAAATGGCAGCAGCTGGGGCCATGCCCCAAAGTGAGCAACAGGCCCTTATATAAGGGCAGAGAAACCAGGAGCCCAGACAGTCTCTCTCTGCGTTCAGAGAGAGAGAAGAGCCTGGCTGCAGGGAACCAAATAAGGTACCTAGGGTGAAGCAGGGGTGGGGAAAGGCAGAGGAGCTGGGGAGCTTCTGCCTGGAAAGCCCCAGGCTGCAGCCTAGTAGAAGGCTAAGAGGTACTGGGGGTTGCAGGGTGCAACCCAGGGGTAGGCCAAGGCAGCAGGTCCAACCTCCTTTGCCAATGATGAGAGGCTAATACTGCAGTCTGCCCCAGGGCGTGGGGCTAGCTAATGACTGGGCAGTTGCCAAGACAGAGAGGCAAAGTGGGGATAGAGAGTGGGGGGTTCCCAGGGAGGGGAAACCCCTTAGAAAGAGGAAGGGGTTACTTATGTGGGGTTCTGCCCCCTGGCAAAGGGGCACTGGGGTCCAGGGAGGGACACAGGGCCAGTAGCCAAAAGACAGATCACTGGCCTGCAGAGGGAGCTCTGAGCTGGAATTTGAGCTAATTCCCGAGGACGACCAGTAGGAGGCGCCACAGGGGTGAGTCCGCCCGGTTACACTCCCATTGCCGGTTGTTTAACGCACAATGGCTGAGTGCATCCAAGAGCTGTTAATACCTGAGCACGCAGGACTCTACAAATCTAGTTTATTGAGAACTTTTGTGACTAGGGGGCCTTTTTAAACAGGAGATCCAAGTTCTCTGCTTGCAGGGTCTTGCAAAGGAAGGAAAAGAATTATTTTTGGAAGAATGAATCTTCGTCAGGAAGTGCCTGATATTTGGCCATGAGGCAAGAGATAGAAAAGGTAAGTTCACAAGTGACCATTCTGCTTTTCCACTTGTCAGGCTAGTGGCTATCCATTACTGAGATGTACATCATGGGAAATGGTCTTAACAGCAGGGAAGGCACACTGGTGACTAAGCCCTATAGCTACATGGTCACAACTCTGGCCCAGTGCACGTGACACAAAAAGTGAAGACTGAGATTTCATTTTTGACTGAAGTGTGAATCTAATTTTATCCTTTAATCTCACTGCTAATATGAGTTATGATTTTCCATAGCCTTTCCTGAAAGTCAGATTTTATATTTTAACTTCTAGTCTCCTCCATCCCTCAACCTCATCATTGTAGGTAATTTGAGATTGAGAGGAATATTAAAAATAACTGTTACCTTAGCATTCTCTCCTCTCCCAACTCCAGCTCCCTGCGGCAATTTGCTCCCTATTTCTCCAGTTTCTAATCCCCTCAGACCAGATATTTCATGCAGCTAGCAGAGGGGACAGGCTCCAGCTGATGCCATTGCTCCTGTACAGCCAGCTGGCAGATTGACCGCCTCGCAGAGCGGTTGGCTGCCTCCTCACGGAAGACTGAACACAGACTTCAGGGTATGCATTTCTCTCTCAGAACTCAACACCAGTAATCCTCAGGGAGATGCGACATTGAGCACATTATGTGGTGTCTCTACAGACTAGAGTGCAAGACGGTCAACCATGTCAAACTCCAAAATCTGATTACAGAAGAGTCTATTATGATCATTTAGTTTGACCTCCTGCATGACAAAGGCCACAAAATTACATCCTGTTATTCCTGAACTGAGCCCAGTAACTTACAGTTGAATCATAGCATATCTATTAGAAAGACAGAGTCTTGACTGAAAGCCCCCAAGTGACCACTAGAGACTTTCATACTTTACCTGCCCAATATCAAGTATCACCCTCACGTATCATTGTCATGGGCAGTTGAGAGAGAGATTTACCCAATAGGTCTTTTCCCCCTTTAATTTCTCTGATTCTTTAATTCCTGAACCCTAACCATAGGTATGTGATGTTAACAGACATAAAATGATCAATAAAGAGCATGCAAACCACACTTGACGAGAGAATTCTAAGTGGCTGGAACCGTTATGTAAAGCAGAATATGCATAGTATTTCCATTTAGTTCTACATCATACCTCACTCTTTTGATTTTCCCTCTCTCTAGTTGGGCTCTTTTATCTTTTTAGTAATTGTTCTTTTTGCTGCTGCTTCTTGGCTGCTGTCAGTGTATTTCATTATTTTGCTACTGAATGAAGGTTAAGTTTGGAAGCTGTCCAGAACCGAGCAACTGTTGCTGATTCGGAGAAAATGTTTGTCTTCAGGCGGCTGTGTATTCACTTTGTAGTGTCGCCAGAACAGTTTTGGACATAGCAGTTTGCAACCATGTCAGCAGCAAGTCACTTACAGGCTTTTGGAAGGGGACCATTTATGGGTAGTTGTCACTGGTCTCATGAGAAACAGTGAAACATTTGTCTGCCTCAAACTAATCCCCAAATTGAGAGGTGCTTGCATGGTCTCTGGTTCCCCATAGGGATTTTTGGCTATATCAGATGTCTGTGATTTCTGAGATCATCATCAATATTTGATTCTTAGAGGGAAACTCATGAATGTGTCCAATCATCTTGTGTGGTCAAATGGAAAAGACTATTTCAACTTTTTCAAGCATGCAAAGCCCCAGGGGACCAAATGGCAGAAGAGATTACTGATGGATTGTAGTACTTTTCACATTTAGGTCACCAATTCAAATCCTGAGAAGGTTAGGAGTGACTGAGGGCTATTACCCATTCATGTCATGTGTTGTTGGTCTGTGATCTGAGTAGGTGGGTCTAAGTTCATGTGTCTGTATTGCCCCTCTCATCATGACTGTTACCCTTGTAGGCATTCTCTGAGGAGAATGAATGTCCATCCCATCCCAAGGAGCTTCTGTAAAACAGGACTGAGAGATCCTGGCAGGAGAAGGTGGGTTAGGAAGTTGGCAGTGTGGCACCTGCTCTGTGGAGAAACAGAGGGCTTCAGGCTCCTGGACCACTAATGAATCAGCTTTCCCCAAGTTCACTAGAGAATAACAATGAAGAAAGTCAGTAATCAGAGGGGTAGCCATGTTAGTCTGGATCTGTAAAAGCAGCAAAGAGTCCTGTGTCATCTTATAGACTGCAGCTTTTAAAGTCAGTAATATGGCAGTAATGAGTTAGGTGAATCCACAGGCTGGCCAGACCAAGTCACTTTCTGAACAGTGACAAAGGCATAATATAGGAAATGCTGTTTGTGATCTCACAAAGAGACAAAATTTATACATTACAACAAAGGGATGTCATAGAGTGAGCTGGGCCTTTGAGGATTTCAAGTCCCCAATCTGGCCTTTGTCTGGTACCCAATCTCCTGTGACTGCAAGCCAGGCCTAGTGGGGGATATTTGAGAGCTGTCTGTGACTCTATGTTGCCTAATGCATCAAACATCAACTTCTTGTCTGCACCTTCAGGCTCATGCATGACTTCACCCTGCCAATATCTCAATCTGGTTCCTTGTTTTCTGTAACAGTGCAGGCTTGACTTTTCTGTGTCTTTGGGTAGGGCTGCCCTCTTCTGTCTTGTATAGCGGTGAGCATATTGTCAGTGCCTACCAAATAGCAGCTATTATTTACATGCTAACATAAAGCCTGAGGATCATAGGACATTACAATAACAATATTTCTGAGATGCAGTAGGTCACCCAGTTCCAATGATCACCCCATTGAATGGAGACTGGCTATTTCAAGTGAGGAAGAGGAGGCAGCCCAGTATATGACTGGGTCAATGCATTAACCTGAACTTTTACCACAGTTCAGATCTTCTCAGATCAAATGATGAACATGAGTTTGGTGATCACATCCTAGATTCTTTTGGTCCACATCACAAAAGCTCCAAACACTTTAGCATGAGTGGCCACCTCTGCTGGGGAGAGACCCAGAACTGGGTTTCAGGAGAGAAAAGAAGTGGATTCTGTAAGTCAGACCTAAAGTACATTAGCAGAGATCTTTGGATGCCCAGCATAAACATAACAGGTTAGCACCAGGGAGCACTGCCACGGTGATGTAATGGAGAAGCTTGAACACCATCTGTTCACACCAGTGTGTCAAATTCTCCTGTCACTTATACTAGTGTGTAAATCTGATGTAACTCCACTGACTATAATGGAATTACTTGGGATTTACAGTGGTCAATCCAATGTTTGTGGCTATAAATTCCTTCCTTTATCTCATTTTACAGTACTCAGTTAATATTAACTACTGATAATGGAAAAACAGTGAAGTACATTCTGGGTGATATTGTTATTTTTAGTTGTCATATGAGGCTCATGTAGCAGAGCGCAGGGAGCTCAGCAGCTGGTATACTTACATTCTTACTGTGGATATTCACCTGTACAAAAAAATGGTTATGACCCTGGGATTTGCTAGAGTATCAGTGGCTTGAATCAAGTCTAATTCTGGACAGCTTGTATTGAATGGAAACCAAATAAACACCCTCTGAGATTTGCTGTACTTGAATATTTGAGAGAGATGTTGGTCTCAAATGGTCTTTGATAGTTTTAAACAGATCTGATTATTTATTCCTCCCTCCCTAATCTTGAAAAAGAAAAACAGCCCCTTAAGGCAATATAAGGAACTTTAAACCATTTTACCAGCCCTAAGTGTAGTTACAAGTGCTTCCAATCAAAGGTTTCTACTGGCAGGATTAATTTAGTTCTTCATGGGGGAGGGAGAGCTCAGTGGTTTTGAGCATTGGCCTGCTAAACCCAGGGTTGTGAGTTCAATCCTTCAGGAGGCCATTTAGAGAACTGGGGTAAAAATCTGGCTGGGGATTGCTCCTGCTTTGAGTAGGGGGGTGGACTAGATGACCTTCCAAGGTCCCTTCCAACCCTGATGTTCTATGATTCAGCAATTAAGTGATTAAAAAAACAAAAAACCCAACCTACCAGGAATTAACCAGTTAATCAATACAATGAAACTACTTTTGAATGGTTTACATTTCATTCTTAACCATTACATTAATAAAAGGCTGTGCTTAAAAGTTAACAGAATCTCAGATAGGGAGTTAGTTTGTAACCCCATCACACGAAATAGTTTAAAGTCAAAGAAGTGGAGTAGAAATGTTGCTTTCTACAAAAATTGTGTGTGTGTAACAGAGAATGCTCTTTCAGGCCTTTATTCAGGAAAGCACTTAAACAGCCTTCCTAAATAGGTAAGTTTCCTGATTCAGAGACTTAATCATTAGTAAAAGAGATTTCCAAGACATTAATACGATTAATTCAGCACTACATGTGGCAGAGGGATGTGGGAAAGTATATTTTACTCAAATTTATAATCTTAGACTACATGCTCACTGTATGATAACATGGTCACCAAGGGATTTATCATGTTTGCTGCTATGCTGTACACCATAGCCACTGAAAACTTCACACTGACAGCATGGACAGAACTCAGATCCTCCTGCTACAAAAGCACAGATCCCCATTTCAGCTAATGGAGAATCTCCATTAGATGTTAGCAATACAGCATCAATGACCCCCAGGTTGAGTAGTTCTGATTCTAACCAGCAGATGGTAGTGGACACACAAAGATTCAGTACATTACAGTATATTTTCAGGGTATAGTGAATAATATTAGTATGGGAACAACAAGTTAGCCTTCATTGTAAGAAGGAATGGGGCCAACAGCCTAATTTAATTCAGAACTCAACAGTTGAGTGGGTCCATTCCAAAAATTAGGGCTGTGTGAATCCATCTGGATAAAGAACTGACCTGAACCCTCACCCAAAATGCAAACCTAAACGCTGGTGATTCTAAAAAGTTTGGTTAACTACCTTATTCATTACTTTTCATTTTTAAGTGCCCCTGCAATTGTAGCTGGAAGTTAGTGTCAAAATACCACTGGGCTGGCTTTTCTCATGGTATTCTTGCCCATCTGGGATTAGGAAGTAGCAGAGATCCTCTCAGGGTGCCTGCTGTTTGAGACTTTGAGCTCAGTTTTGGAGATCCAAGAAACTCAGACTTCAGAAATATTTTGCAGAAGAACTCAAACTATTGGGTTCTTATCTGAACTGAAATCAACCTCTGAAATGAACCCCTGAAACCTGAGAGAGCTGCTTACCATGACCTTTAGTAATAGTCCACAAGAAATTCATACCAGGACAAATGCACTCTCCAGACTGGGATGGTGTCAGTCCCCTGGGGTTTAGGTTTTGCCCATAATAAAGAACGAGACTATTTAGAACAGTCTGGCCTGAATCTAAAACAACTCCAAAGTTTAGCGATGCTGAGTTTTAGTTTGGACCCTGTTTCCAGTGCCAGGCAACAACAGAGATTTAGCTTAATGTAGGAATGTTCCTCACCGTCTGCATGAGCTAAGAGCAGCAACAAAAACTTGAGCCAAGTCCAGAAGCCCTTACTCAGATTTTACTCAGTCATTACTTAGGCAAAATACCCATTGATTTTAGTGGAAGTTTTGCCTAAGAAAGCAATTCTGGATTTGACCTTTTAGATGGGTTTGAACATTCATCTCTAGCCTTAGTTTAGATAATTTTGGGGAACTTGACTGTCACTCAGGGTATGTCTACACTGCAATTAAACATCCACAGCTGGCCTGCGTCAGCTGACTCGGGCTTCTGGGGCTTGGATTACCGGGCTGTTTGTCTGTGGTGTAGACACTTGGATTTGGGCCCTGCTAGCCCAAGTCAGCTGACACAGGCCAGCCATGGTGGTTTAACTGCAGTGTAAACATATCCTCAAAGCCAGAGTTTTGAAGTTGGTTCTCATCTGTGGTTCATTGGGCACTATACTGCATGGAGCCCTCTGCTCCACCACAGCTGTTCCTAAGCAAATCCAAGTGAACCTATCTGTGATGCTAGCTATGGCAGCTTTTCTCAGACAATATCTGAAACTTAGCCATCTTTCTTCATCCAACGCTCCAGCAGGGAGTCCTGGAAAAACCTTGTCTCTAACAGGGCTAGCAAAGATGCCAGGGATATAATGTTCTTTACGTGTGGTCCATGAAACTTAAACAAACTATTTATTGTTACATAGTCAGTGTTATCTCTTCCTGTTCTTTCGAATGGGAAGTGCCAGACCCTGGAGTCCAACTCGGTCCTTATTTGGGCAAAACAGTAGACAGACTCTAGAACTCATTCTGAGGTGGCCTACAATACAATACGTTAACATTTCTATGATAGTCACCTAACTGAGGCTAATCCCTCTCAGCAAAAACTGCTCTTTGAATCGCCATCTTCAACAGAGAGCAGCTCTGGGCAGCACAATTGCAGGTCACATAGTCTGGTACAACTTGGATCCATCAGAGACTGTGGAAACTTAGTTGGAGGATTATCAGTGGAACAGCACAAGGTATTTTTTCAGGAGATAATATTTGCAAAAGGGGGATGACCGCCAAGTCACCAAGCAAAATGCTGTAGAAAAACAAGTTTTACCTTATGTAACCCTTGTTTCAACTCCTCCTTACCCCAAACAAGAAACTGCAGATAGGGCCAGACCCTTTTCCCATTTAAATCAATAGGAAAATTCCCTTTGGCTGCAATTGTGTAGGATCAGGCCCAGAAAAAAGTACAATCCCTCTGTAAACAAGATAATAAAGAAGAGGAACTGATGTCTGAGGCAATTAATGTGAATTTCCTGGCAATGAGGGCACCAAAACCAAACAAAACGCCCCCAATGCTTGTCGACAGCCAGTGGTTCTCCACTGAGTTTTATAGATCATTTTTTTGGATACACAGTGACCTTCCTTTGTCCCATTTTTATTATTGTTTCATTTGCACTAAAAGAAGAATTGGGAAATATTTGGCAAATGGACTGGAAGCTTGTCTAGAAGCCATTCGCTGTCTCTGCTCTCTGTCTGCACTCTAAGCTCTTTTGTATGTTCTACATGTACGCTAGGAAAAAGGTTGGGCTTAGCTACCATATGTTAGATAACTGCAACCTAAACTTGACCGCTGTTCCTTGTGCCCTACAGAGTCCTACAGCAAGGCCCTCAGCACGTCACAACAGAGATCCTTGCACCTCCCACAGAAATGGGGGCAGGATGGAGGGGCTATTTTCCACTATGTCCAACAATTGAGGAAAAAAAATCAGAACATAAGAATGGCCATAATGGGTCAGACCAAAGGTCTGTCTAGCCCAGTATCCTGTCTTCTGGCAGTGGTCAATGCCAGGTGCCCCAGAGGAAATGAACAGAACAGGTAATCATCAAGTGATCCATCCTTTGTTGCCCATTCCCAGCTTCTAGCAAACAGAGGCTAGGGACACCATCCCTGTCCATCTTGGCTAATAGCCATTGATGGACCTATCCTCCAAGAACTTATCTAGTTCTTTTTCGAACCCTGTTATAGTCAGGGCTGCCCAGAGGGAGGGGGGAGCAAGTGGGGCAATTTGCCCCAGGCCCAGCACCCCACAGGGGCCCCCACAAGAGTTTTTTGGGGCCCCTGAAGCAGGATCCTTCATCTGCTCCGGGGACCCCAGAAAACCCTCGTGGGGCCTTGGGCCCCGGAGCTTCTTCCGCTCCATGTCTTTGGTGGCAATTCGGCAGCGGGGGGTCCTTCTGCTCCGAGACTCTTCGGCAATTCCGCCACCAAAGACCCCAGGCCCCCTGAATCCTCTGGGTGGCCCTAGTTATAGTCTTGGCCTTCACAACATCCTCTGGCAAGGAAGCACACAGATGTGCCTAGTCAGGGCATTCATTCCTTTCTAAACTGATGCCAATGTCCTACACTTACAACAAAATGCTTGTCTGTAACTTTCATGGCATCGCCCAGCTTCAATAAGTAGTTCTCCTTCACTGACATCCATGAAAGATCTATTCATGTAGGGTAGGGTGACCAGATGCCTTGATTTTATAGGAACAGTCCCTATATTTGGGTATTTGTCTTATATAGGCAAATATTACTCCTCACCCTCTGTCCTGATTTTTCTCACACACTGTCATGTCACCATAATGTAGGGAGAACCAAATGTTGTAGCCCATGCAGAACTGAGAGAAGAATTCTGCCTTTTGAGTGTAAACCTTAAGATACTACAAGGTGGTGCATAAATCATGTTTCATCTTTGCAGCATCTCTCAAATGACTGGTAAGAGGACAAAGGGAAAACAAGAAAAAGGCTAATTGCTGCTGCAAGAAAACCCCAAATTTGAGATGTTTGCCCATAGATTTCTTGGCCATCACTTTTTCTCCTTTTTACTTCCTGCATTGAAATGGAAGAATGCCCAAAAGGGCTGGATCTAGGCTTTTCACCTCGTCTCATGTTCTGTCTCTTTGACTAAGGAGGGCATTTACAGGAACTTTGTACAGAGAAATATGAGCGTAGCTATGAGATGCTAAATTTAACCTAGGAAATATCAGCTGCTGCTAGACAAAAATACCAATGAAATAATCCATAAAAAGCAAAACCCAGCACTGAGAGGAAGAGTCTATTTAAAATGCTCGTATGCTTTGCATTTCCTAGAAGTACCATATATTAAATAATCAAAAGGTTTAAAAGGGCTTAACAGTCTTAAATCTCAAGAGGCCCATTGATTTATTAATATGTTCTATAAAACATCTTCTGCCACATGATGGGCATTGTGCCTTCAGGGGAATTGATGCAGGGATCCTGAAGCCCGTCCTCAGTTCTCACTGAGTTGTTACCCAGGCAAAACACTCGCCGCTGTCCCAGTGTAAATACTAGGCTACATACTCCTTGTTGTCTCCTGGGATATAAATCACTCATGAAATCTATTTCATCAAAACTATTTCACCTTCTGCCCCGTGAAGTCATTTGATGGCACAAAACCCCTGTTCCATTGAGACTAACGGAAAAAATAAAAAGAGAGACTTCCAACCATGGTTTACAATGACTGTGCCAACAGCATGCACAATATTGTGTTTTCCCTTTTGATGGGCAGTGTTTATTCTTCTACCAGCTGTATTCATTTAATGTGTTACTCATCTATTCTATTTCACCACTTGTATATTTAACAGTTTGCAATAGAGAATGTGTTCTTTAAACTGTTTTTTCTACAGTTATGTCTTAAACGGGTCCACATTTACAGTGGGCGGATAACATCACCCAATGCTAGCATATATGACATGCTAGATTTATACCACGGCTGGTAGTGATTCAGAAAAAAATCTTTTAAATATTGTGAAATTCATATGGTCTTTATTAATTTTACAATATCTAACTCTAAAAGTAGAAAACTTAAGACACCTAAGAATATCCATTCCAGAAGAAAAGAAAACAGAATAACACATGCACCATATACCTATATGGACATGAAATTAGTTGTGGAACGGGTTTCTTAAGTCTATAATGCCAGAGTGTATCACAAATAAAGCATTTATGGCTGCTTTTGTTTTCAGATCCCATTATAGAGACAGACAAAGCCTTATGGAAAACCACAGACCTGTTGACTTGTGCTACTGCTCTTGGTTAAATGGCTTGAATTCTTGGCCTGGGATATATCTTTTTTGATGTCCTTAAATAACACACTATATTTGGTTAACATAATTCTCCCATGACTGCTGTTATGGTTACTCCATACAACACGTACAGCTGAATCAGTATTCAGACAGTCATGGGGGCATTATTGGTAGTGAAGTCTGAATAGCAGCATTTGAACACCCTGCCCAGATTTAAGGTCTGGATTCAGGAGCACACCCTTATTCAGGAAAGCAGTAAAGCACATGCTGCAGTGTATGTATAGGCTTTCCTAAGTCAAGGCCTAGAATTTTATTCCCAAGTGACTGTTGAAGATTATATGAATTATTAATCTCTTCACTGTTCAGCCAATTAACATTCTACTGAAAATGATGGCACAGGGTATTATAACTGCTCTAGTTGGGCTTGAGGTGCATCCAGCTACCTGTACCTGGCATGTATAATAGCAGTGAAAAGGTTAGGAGTTTGAATCTGGTCTCCTCATAAAATGTAAAGGGCTACCGTGAACTAGGACCTTTGAAGGGAATTCAGGCTTAACACCATTCATAGAATGTCAGGGTTGGAAGGGACCTCAAAGCAGGACCAATCCTCAGGCAGATTTTTGCCCCAGATTCCCTAAATGGCCCCCTCAAGGACTGAGCTGGCAACCCAGGGTTTAGCAGGCCAATGCTCAAACCAGTCTTGAGGAGGGAGGGATAGCTCAGTGAACCTGTGGTATGTATGACAGATCCAGTTGTAGCCTAACTTGTTTTAAATTGAGTGGAGGGGGAAAGAGAATTACCTTTACATTCTGAACCTTGCTGTACAAGAAGGTAAAGTAACAAGAAAAATCTTACCAGAAACGTGGTAAATTTGCACTCAGTCTTTTTTCTTTTTTTTTTAAGTTTAGTTATAAATCTTATTACAAGCTGATCCAAAAGAATAATTTCCAAGTTCCTTGCAAACGTGGCTTTTCTCTAGAGGAAGAGACAAGGCAGGGCTGGAGACCAACTGCATTTCTGTTGAGACTTCCACTTCCTCTCTAGTCCATTGTCCAGAAAACAGAAGGGCTGTCATGCCTGATTTTTCAGTCACTGAACACCCACAGATCCCATTGACTTCAGTGGGAGATTTAAATGCTCAGCACCTCTGATAATCAAGCCCAGTAGTTTACATACATGAGTGCACATGCGTGTGCAGGAGAAGAAATCCCTCCAGACTGAAACCTGGGACACAGTGTCAGCACTAGAGCAAATTGTTGGTGCAAGTGCCTAAAAGAACAGCCAGGTAGATATTAAAATTAAAAAGTTATCTGAGTTTATTACCATCAAATATGTTCTAGGGCCACATTTTGAACCACCAGCCCCACAGCTGTGCCCAGAAAACATACGTGCACATAAATAACGGCACTGGCAAAATCTTTGTTTTCTTTTTCTTTTCTTCTTTTTACCCTTTTTCTGTTCCCTTTTATAGAGAATATTTTCTATTAGAGTCACAAATGAGTAACAAACTATTTGTACATAAGACCATTATATATCAAGACAACGATTAGATTGCGTGGGTCAGGCTAAGACCTTTCAAAAAAAACCCAATAGAACATTGACTAATCTGCTGTGATTCAAGAGAAGGAACAACAAGACTGATCATGCCTCTTTCTTTGAGCCCTGGTATCTAGAGTCAATCTCTGTCGTGCCTAATCAAGCAAAATTTTCATTGAAAATAATTGAAGTTTTCCACAATTATGAATTTGGTTGTAAGACTCTCTAATTAAACCACTCTCAGAATCTTCTTCTCTCACCAATAATGCTTAGCATCTGACTGAACCAACAAAACCCAGGAAGTTCAGAGTCAAAAGCTGAAATCATAACAATAACACAAGTGCTCGTGCCTAGCAAATTCAAGAGTCTCCAGTGGTGGGGATCTCAGCTATCATTTGCACTCTAATACAGTGCAAAGGAAAAATGGAATTTCAAGCAATACTTTTAATGTCCTAGCTTGTGGTAAATGAGATTCTTTGCATTGTTTAAAGAGAGATTTTCTTATGTCATTTAAAATAGATAACTAGAACAGATTTTGAAATCCCAAAATTTCACGGCCAGTGTTTGGGTCCAAGGTTTTAGTTTCTCTCTGCTAAGATACAAGAAGATGTATAATATCAGCCACTATATTTGGATCTGGATCCCAGTTCAGATTTCAAACATCTCCAAGAAGAGTGGGTATGTTCAGATCCAAGATTTTGGTTCAGGCCTATCTCTAACACAGATCATTTTTGGAACAGCTGTTAGTGTTATATAGCCCCTTCCATACTAAGAAGCAGGTTTAGGTTTCATTGATGTGGATTATCCGTGGTACCCTATTTTAAACTATTTTGGTGAAGGTGGACAGGGTCTTATGGAGAAGCCTCTGTTTGACTCAGGAAGCACAAACAAATACAAATTGAAGTAAACTAGTGAATTTCAAGAACTCACCACGTTCTCTGTGTTTCCTGTCCCATTGGCAAGCTGGCATTCTTCTGCATGACCGTTACAGAAGCAACTCCCCCGGACAATCAGATCATAGATAGCATAGTGGGCAAACCTCTGGGGTTTCTCCAGCAATCCCAAGCCTTGGCAGGGACACTCCTGCCTTTTTAATAAAAGGAGGCGCAGGTTGGTGAGTTTCAGGAGGTCTTGGGCCTCAGGACCATATGGGTCTTCGATCTTGTTGGTTGGAGTTAAGGCACGATAGATCACCTAAGGAGGCAAACAGAAAACACATCCCTGAGGAGATGCAGCACCCCTGTATGTGCAGCCCAGACAAACGGGATGCTCAGGAAAGAATAATATTTGCCATTTGGGAGGCTCATCACAACCTTAGTCATGGTTGACGGGTATGAGGCACCAGGTGGTGGCGGACTGTGATAACTCAAAGGAATACTGGCATTGTAAATACAATACTGTCCACCTTTCTACACCACTTTCCACCTGAGCATCTCAAAGCATTTTAAGAAAATACTTTCAGACTATCTGTGAAGTAGATAGTCTCACCATTCTAGAGTAGTGTAAACGGAGGCACAAGGAGGTAAGGTGATCTGCTCAAAGCCACACAATTGGTCTATGATAAAGCTGAAAATAGAAGCCAGGAATCATGAGTCAATCCCCGAAACTAATGACCAGAAAATAGCTTGCCATACCACTGTTAAACATTAGGATAAGCAGACTGTTTTAAAGGCTGAGCCAAATTATTAATTAAGAGGGGCTAGAGAGAGAGAGAGAGAGAATCTATAGTGTTCCAACGGTTCAGATCCAGGAATAAAGGCATCCTATGGCTACTGGATGTAAGAGGCAAGGTTATTGTTTGTTTGGAGTTTCCATGTCGCTGAGAGAGGCTATTCATGTTACAGATTGCAGAATCCCAAAGGAGTAATAGTTTTTTTTTTCTCGGTATCAAGGCTCTGGTTTTGTGTTTAACAAAGGCTGCAGGAATATGTTCTATTTGAGCTTCAATTCCACTATGACTGTTCCTTACTTCAGGGTCTTTTCTTTTTATTGTGAGGGTGGGTGGTGGAGATAGAGGGGTGACAGTGAACTAAGAGCTGGTTGCATTAGTTCCCAGGCTTAGATTCCCTTTATAGATGTGCTGTCTCTGATTTGAGAGCTATTTTCTCCTCTGGCTGAGTTTTGCCATCATAGCAGAGGTACTTGTCCTCTGGGTTCTTTGGCCCTTCTTTATGAGCAGTGACAGTCTCTGTCTGACTAACTCTATTCCTGGAGTGAAAGCTTTGTTTCCATAGGGATTCCCTCTCTCTCTTTCTCTCTGGATTTTCTTTTTTAGTGGACAGACAAGTTTAAATACTTGCTGTGTGTAAAATATTTCTTCCGTTCCTTTTTGTTTGCAGGGGCCAGAAAAGAGCCGGTGGTTCGTGCCTAATAGATAACTCTGTTGTGTGTCGATGGCACATGGGAGATAAACCCCCTTAAAATAACAGAGTCAGCTTCCTGACTCAGTAGCAGACCTACACCTGACAGAGTTATGCTGCAGTGCCAGCAGCACATTTCATGCCTTTCCACAGCGTTTTCTATGTTATAACTTTCCTTTTTTTTAATTCTCTTCTTTTATTCTGCGGAGCCATCCACAAAGTTGCAAATGACCCTGTCTGCTCAGACCAGAGATGTCCACATTCCCTTGTTCAGTGAAGCTATGGGCAGATTGCCCAGCCTGTGCAACTCAGGTGCCTACATTCTCCTGATCAATGGAGCCATGATAAAATAGCCTAGTCCCTTCTGCCCAGATGTCCACATTCCCCTGATCAATGGAGCCATAAGCAAATGACCCATTCTGTTTAGTCCATGGACCCAACATTCCCCTGATCAATGGAGCCATAGGTCAATGACCCAATCTCTTTAGAGCTGGATCCTGTATTTACTTATCAATGGAGTCATGGGCAAATGACCCAGTCTGATTGATCCAAAGATCAACACTTTTAGACTGATAGAGCCATGTGGGAATATATTGGTGTATTCACTCCTAGTTCTTAATTATACCATGTGCAAACATAATACTTCACACTTCTATAGAGCCTTCCAACATGAAGTGTCTCAAAGCAAGTTATAAATAATAACATATGAAGCCCTGAAACAACCTTCTGAGGATCTCTCAGACTGGCACAAGGGAGCCGAGGCCCCAAAAAGTTGATCAGTCTGTTTAATCTGTCTGTCGTCCCTGTACAAGCTCCATTCTTCATACTTACCATCAAGCCATCAGGACACCCGAGAGGCCACAAGTTTGAGAAAAAAATATTTTAGTGGCATCTTGCACTGTGACATGTCAGCTGAGGAATACTGACTGGCATGGGTTTAAGAGCTGGAAGATCTGGATTCTAGTCCCAGCTCTGTCACTGACCTCCTGTACAACCATGGGCAAGTCATTTAATCTCTCTGTACCTCAGATTCCATCTCTGTAAAATGCGGGATCATAATACTGATCTACATCACAAGGTAGACTGTGAAGTTTAATTCAATAATGTTTGTGCAAAGATTTGGGATTTTCAATAGAAAAGTACTATGGAAGGTTCAAAGCAGTATTTTACTATTATATATCTTGAATCATATTTAAATCTGAGAGAAATAGAAGTGCATTGTCATATGCTAGCAATACATCTGGCCCGGTGTAGTATAATATTAGAAATCTTTTATATATTAGTGTAAGCCACATTTTTCAGGTGGTGATAAGTGATTTGGGTATCCAGTTAATTGCCCATCCTCTCCAGATATTAATAGATATCCTATGTAGCAGTGAATTCTTTAGGCTGAAAGAACGGCTACAGAGTGCGAAGCTCTCACTACTGTTCTGCCTGCTGTCATGAAGGTGTTTTGCATTTTGTTTCTTAACCTGCCAGCTTGGAAAATACTTGGACTCCTTATGGATTTATTGTTTTGCAAATATTTTCCTTTCAGGCCTTGCATCTCTTTAGGGGAGTTGCTTTGACATTTCCAAATCCTCTTAGAGCTTCGAGTACCTACCCATCAGCAGAGATGTTAATAGCCTTGGAAGTCCTATAGCCTCCAGTTCTGGAACAGCAATATTCTGTTCCATTTGAGACACAGGAATTTGCTCACATGATTAATTCATGATGTACTTCTGCTTTTTAGAATAAGATCAATGGAGAGATTAGAGTCGTTTATCCCAGTCTTTCCCAAAGAAAGATTTTTACAACATTAAAACCTAATTCCAGGGACATAACACAAGTGAACTCATGTATATGTTCTTCCCAGGCTCAGCAATCACTAGCTCCTTGCTAGCCTTCACTATTACAAGAATCACAGAAACTGAAGGCCCCTTCCACGCTAGGGAAATTTGCACCAGAGTGCTAGTGTAGACATGTTGCACTAATGCAAAGTGGAGTTTGAACTGGTGTGACTTATTCTGCAGTAAGTCAAAGAAAAGCAAGTCTTGCTTTACACTGGTGCAGTGTGCCATTAAAGGTTTGCACAGGTGTCTGCAGTGAGTCACCTGAATGCATGCCCCATTTTGCACTGGTGGAGCACACCTACATTAGTGTTTGATTCTGTTTAGCTACACCAGTGCAAATTTCTCTAGTGTACACACAGCCTGAGTTTCAGATTCTTCAATCCATCACACTCCCCGGAGGAGAACCAGGGTCCTTGAAACCCTGAAGATAAAATCTGCTAGACACTTATAATTGTGTAGTGTAATTACTGTTTCTTTGTTGCCTATTATTATTATTATTTTTTCCTGACCCTGCTTACATTTTATTATTGTTTTATCATTAGTTGATCAATTGTTTTTTATATACGTTATGATGAAGGTGAGTAGGCATAATATAAAATACTGGTATTTATCAGGTGGGATCTGACATCCCATCTGATATATGCTTCCAGGGATAATTTCATAATAAATACAACAGTCTACTAAAAATGGTTTTGCTAAAAAAAGAGATGATAAAATTGTATTTGTTTGTTTTCATTCCATCAGAAGGAACACTTCCCTAGTTAGAAGTCGAATATATCCAATGATTGTGTATATCGCTTGTGTGCTCTATATAGATTTTTTTAGTGACTTAGGACAACACTAAAGTCATTTCAATTAGTTACTCATTTCATGTGGTATGAGTAACTACAAAAAAAGAGGCAAGGTGTTCTTGTGGCTAAAGAAAAGGAGATCTGGGTTTGATTCAGATCCCTAACATAGACATCCTGCCTGGCCTTAGGCAAGTCACTTAGAGACTGCCCCTATTTAAATCCATGGGAACTTTCCCAGTGACATCAGTGACCTCGATCACTGCCTGCCTCAGTTTATCCATTGGTAAAATGGGGATAAGAACACTTAGCTCCTTTACAGGAGGGTGAGGGGATTAATTCATTAATGTGTGTAAAGTGCTTTGAGATTCCCCAAGGAAGATTAAATGAAAAATATTAATTTTAACTTATTATTTTTTAAAAGGTGGCCATCTAAATAATGTCTGTGCTGAATTGTAGGAGGCAGATTCTTGTCGTACAAAGAGACATTTGACTTTTACATTTTGTGTACCTTGCGGAAAAATTGATTTGTTTATTAGCTTTCCCTGGGTCAGTTTTAAGTTTGGCATCCCGACAACGTTCCTGGGAAAAGGTCAGGAGACTCTCATAAATGAATAATTGTGTTGTTCATATTATTATGATGCCAACTCTTGATCGGGATGATTCAAAGATGGCTTCCCAGTACGTGACATTTATCATTAGGATATTGTATTCTATTTAAATCCATCACCGTGGTATCTAAGCCTTTCTGCCCTAAAGTTTTGAGTACCTTTCCCCAACACTAGAGTGTAGGTTTAGTGAGAGTTGTCTGTGGGGGAGGGATAACTCAGTGGTTTGAGCATTGGCCTTCTAAACCCAGCATTGTGAATTCAATCCTTGAGGGGGCCATTTAGAGAATTGGAGCAAAGATATGTCTGGGGGTTGGACTAGATGCCCTCCCCAGGTCCCTTCTAACCCTGATATTCTATATCTAAAGGACAGAGTCCTCTTCTCAATGCTTATTACAGATCCCACCCTGATAAATGCTGAGCAACTCCCATTTTCCACCAAATTTGATGAGTTGAGGGCTCTCAGCATCTCATTAGAGGCTCTCAACATCTTATGGAAATAGATCACAAGTCCTGAGTTACCTTTATGACCAGAAACTGAAATTGCATCTGAAAGCTTAGTAAGGATTTTCAGGCTTAAGTGCAGATCTGCTATCAAATGCCCATTTGTCACCTTAGTTCCCCCTCCCACTCCCACTCTCACTTCTAATTTTCATCATTCAGCCATGATTCATAAAGATGTACATTATCCTTAGGGTGACCAGATGCCCTGATTTTATAGAGACAGGCCCTATATTTGGGGCTTTGTCTTATATAGGTGATTATTACCCCTCCACCCCATCCCAATTTTTCACACTTGCTGTCTGGTCACCCTAATTATCCTGGTCTCCGCTGACCATCCTAATAGTCAGGAAGTTAGCAGAATCCAGTTCAAAACTAATCAAGACAGCCATCTTTAGGGAATGTGTTTTTCTGTTCACCAGCTGGCACAGCATTGTAGTGGATGATATTTTATCTCCAATCAAGAGGGTCATCTTCATTCCAGAGACAATGACTCAGATTTTTGATTTCTTGCCATTCACTGAATCCGTGTTTTGCTTCTCCACTCCTGAGGCAGATAATTTTGTTTTTTTAACATGATCTCCCAGCCTGCAGTAGTCAGAAAAGATGTGGACACAACAAAAGCTCCCCTCATAGCCTCAGGTCAAGGAATAGGAGTCACGCGTGCAGGGCAGTTCCTATGCATGCTCTCTTACAAAAGAAGATCCTTGTACAGAACAAAAAATGGATATTGCAAATCATTGCTAAGATATGCCGATCACGTTGCATGCAATTGGCTTAATGACGACAATAATGTCCCTGCACTCAAAGCATGCCCATCACAAAGAAGCCATAATAAAAACTTCCATCAATCCAAAATGTTCTTCAGTAGTAGGTTGCTTGCAAGTTGATTTAGTTTTGAAGGGTGTAATAAGCATTTTCAGCTCTCAAATTTTCCTGCCCTTTAATAGATGTTATATGATCAGTCTAATGGAACGACAGTGCCAAATGCATTATTCCATCCTGCAGTGCAAGAGTAATCTTTGTGCTGTTTCAGAACATCATTAGAAACACACAGAAATTCCACTTTTCTTTTTAGCTATCTGAGCATCTCATTGATTCACGGAACAGGTTTGCTCCAAATCCACTGCATTTCCATCCTCTCACTATGGACAGTAAAACTATGGAGCAATTAAAAAACAGAATATGGCAATTTATTAAAGAAAAATCTATGCATTTAATTTTTGTTTTGCACCTATGATCCAGTTAAACCCAGCTACAAAGTGACATCTTGGGTTAGTTCTATGCTTCCAGTGCAGTGGGGAGCTGATACCTCTTCAACTGACATTTGCCGTTGGCAATCTCAGTGATCAAATTTTCCATTCAACATCCAGCCTTCTCATCAGTATGGTGGCCCCTTTTGGATTTAGAATATCCAAAACATTTCTCCTAAATTCATCTCATGAGAATATTTTTGAGTACCACAAGCTACTATCCCCATTCCACAAAGTGTTACATTCCATTTGATAACAATTAAAAAGCACTATGGAAGGAATACCCAAATTTTGGGCCACAATAGCAATTAGCCAGGAGTCTAAGGATCATACCTATGCAGGGCAATCCAAACAGTATGTCAGAGCAGCGGTCTGCTGCTGGTGGTTGCTGTTGCTGGTTGGTGGTGGAGTAATGCACAGTCTTAGAGGAATTATTTATTGCTTAGAGGTCAGAAGGCAATGGGAAAGGACCCTGTGTGATGAAGGAAAAACTATTTAACTGGGAGGGTGGTGAAGCACTGGAATGGGTTACCTGGGGAGGTGGTGGAATCTCCATCCTTAAAGGTTTTTAAGCCCGGCTTGACAAAGCCCTGGTTGGGATGATTTAGTTGGGGTTGGTCCTGCTTTGAGCAGGGGTTGGACTAGATGACCTCCTGAGGTTTCTTCCAGCACTTATCTTCTATAATTGTATGAAGGTTAGAGACAGACAATACTGAAATGTCAATTAACTCCCTTCCTTCTCCCCCCGCCCAAACTTTTGTGGTTTAGATATAATAATATAATTTCATTATATAAAGCAATGCTGTGCCATCATCTAGAATACTATGTTCAGTTCCAGTCCCCCTTCTCAAAAAGAATGTAGCAGAAATAGAGGAGTTCTAAAGATAGGCAGTGAGAATGAACAGAGGTGAGGTTTAGTCTCCGTGATCCATTTTGTCTTTGGCTCTTCTGCTGAGACTACCAGCAAGGTGTCAAGTAGTGTTGAATTAGCACTTGTCCCATGTTTGGCAGGATCATCCCAGTTTCTTCAAATCAGTCCCACATCCTGCAGGGAAGGAATGCAGGATAATTGAAATGTCCCAAAACTTGCCCCAGGCCTATACAACATCATGATCTTGCAATGGGATCGTCAGGACCTGAGGCCTTTTCCATAAGGCCATCACACTGCAACACAACATGATGTTTCCTCATGAGGCAATGAGTGTTTTCTGAAACCCAAACTGCAAACACCAGTGTGATGGGTTCTGTGATATGGACTCCAGTCTGCTAGGAACTGGACTGAGAACAATGAAACTCATTCACACTGGCTGCTGAACAGCAATCAAAAAGTAACAACGTCCAGTCGTGATTAGATTGGATCTGATGACCTAGGCCGGATTCTGATGGGAAAGGCGCCATTGCCCATCACCAACGCCACTTTCCTATGCAAAGCTCCTTGAAAGATTTCCGAAGAACCAATCTGCAGAACAGAGATCTAATGGAAATCTAAGCTGCCACTGTCTTGGTGATTATAGTAATACATAGAAAACCACAGAGCAATTAGTAAATTATCTTCTCCATGGAGTTAAAAACAAAAACCATGAAGTTATCCACCAGGCTAATAACTTCTCATACAAATAGATTTTTTCTCAATCAAGACTTGAAAAAAGAAGTGGCAGCTTCTCCAAGCTTTTATATAACAGCATGAGGATGAGAAATCTATTTGGTATCTGCTGCCCAGCATGTCAGGAAGTGCAGAAATAATGCTAGAAAAACAATGTCTTTTTCTGGCTAGTTTACAAGGTGCCAAACAAATATCCCTGACATGGCTCATTATAAACCTGGCTCTCTGCAGTTCATATAACAGGGAGGCAGGCCCCCAGACTGTCCCATCTCTGCCCCAATTGTTCCTTCCAGGTTCAAGTCACCGTGAGACACAATCCCCAGTCTCTTTAAGCTTGTCCTCCAGAGAAGTGAAGTCTAGCAGTGTTATCCGCTTGTTTATTCTGCTGGCATTAACTGCTTCCCGTCAATATGCCTCTGCATTTTCTCTCCTCTACAGCTCAAGTTAAACTAAATGCTGAACAGACAGCCCTAGTCATAACATTTGAGCACTTGCCCTTCAAAAGTGACTAATCCCTCGTCGAATCCTTTCCAGCTGGAAGTTGGAAGAATCCACGGATCACGCTCAGGTCTGTTTGCTATGCCTGCTGCAGATCTCCTGGACATTTCACTAGACCATTTGACTCTGTCCCTAGCACCTCAGCTATTAGGGGGCTTGATCTGACAGAAAGATGAGCAATCCCATTTGTCATTGACGTCAATGCTTTGTTGAATCAGACCCTTAAATAGCTGCTGATGCCTCATTGAAAATCTTGTAAATTATTAACATATCCACATATTGCAGTTAAAGAGAAGGCTCTTCCATCTTTTATTTAAGGGCATTTGCTTGAAAATAGTTTTCCCTGCTTAAAGGGGCACCAAAATGCAAGTTTGCCCAGAGTGTCATTTTCCCTAAGGCTGGCCCTGCTTAAGAGATCACCTGGTCCTGCTGCTTATCCCTCTGTGGAGCCCTTAACATTGTCAGTTCGCTAATCGTTGTGATGCCTCAAGTAGATTATGGTGTCAAGTGGGAGGAATAAGCAGTGGGTCCAAATCTTGCAGCCCTGACCTCTCTGTCCCTAATCAGGAAAAACTATCATTGTAGTCATTAAGAGTTTTGCCTGAGAAAGGACTGAGCAAATATTGTGCATGGATATCCCTCTTCCCACCCGTTTGCAGCACTGTCCTCTTCTTTCTGAACTCTGAGCAAGGCCTTCTGTGGCTCAGGGATCTGTATGTCCAGGTACGCTATGCGCACATAACCCTGGGCCCCGCACTGGTCCACACTGACTTTTAAGAGGATTCCTCCATGTGATGCAGAGCCTCCTCTGGGTAGCAGCTACCCAGGGGCTTTCTAGCAGTGTTGCTCCATTGCAGTTAGAGGAGGCAGAGACCCAGGGCCTCCATGGTGATGGCTCTGCCCCATGCTTGAGCAAATTGGTGCTTGTGAAGCAGAGCTGCACCCCCTTACACCAGGTCTGCATTTGACCCTCACTGTGGGTTTTTTAATATGAATACTTAAAAATCTGTTAGCTTAAAAGCAACATCTTTGACAAACAGGCAGCACGGGGCATTTCCATATCCAAAGGGGTCATCGTGGTTTAGACAATGAAGAGTGTACAAGTCTTCCAAACAAGGCACATTTCACATGTTGCCTAGGAACCAGTTACCTTATTCAGGCATAAACAATTCTTCTCTCTCCTCCCCCCCCACCAGTGAATTCCAGTAATGGGCTCGTTATATCACACTTCATTGGTGTCATCTGTCACACAGACACGCACATAAATGGATGGGCCTTTGATATAAAACTCACTTATACTCTTCAGACCCAATATCATAGAGTCTTATTTCTAATCATCAGTTCCTGGGGCTTTAAGTAGGACACTGTGATACAGACCCTGCATCTTAATGCCTTCCTTTTATACAAACATATTATTCTACAGAGAAGAACATTTGTTTTCATTTCCGGATGCTCTAGTTTATTAAAAATGTGCTCCTAATGTCCCACATCCTTGAATGCATGTGCTGTCAGTGTGCAGGTTCTAGAATTCCCATCCTTATCTCCACCAGATGGTGTCTGAACTTCCAGGCTTCTGAGCACACCAAAAGTCTGACTGCAATATTGAATTAATTTTAACCTTTTGCCTTGGCCACATCTTCAGTTAAATTATCTGTCCCTAACGATAATATTAGTATTGGTACCTACATACAATAGTGAGTGGTGCATTAGAAATGTAGACATATAGACAAGTAATAAAAAGTTCAATATACTGATGCATAATGCCACACAGAAGCATTACTGTAGACAGATGTTTTACTGAAGGTGAGCAAGTCTTCTAAAAAATGTTATTCCATAAATATGTGCTGGGGTTGGATGAAGCTGGTGGGCGTAACAGTCATCCTTCATTCAGGATAAATGTAAGAAGCAACTAAGCTCCTTTTGGAGTAAAATAGCTGAAGCCAATAGGAGCCACTGCCCAAAACATACGCCACATGCAAGGCTGGCCAGGAGCAGAGCTATGTGGATGGAGGGATTTCACTGGCAGTTGAATACAAACACAGATGGCAGAATATTGCTTTGGTGGAGGCGTGTGTATATATGTGAGCACATGCAGCCAGAAACATCACAGAAACAGAGAGAGAAGGCAACAGAAAGTCAAAGGTAGCTAGAGAAGAACTTGTAATGTGATCAAGAGAAAGGTAAAAAAGAGCTTTTGGGGTACAGTGCTGGCTGGAAAAAGAGGCTTGGAAAAATGGTTTCCTCTTGTTTGATTCGTACTGTGTTCAGGGAAACAGGACTTTGTGTGCATTCTTTGTAAATAAGCAGGATTGCATCAAAGAAATCCCTGGCACCATTACCAATTTCTCCTCCTAACAGAAACAACCTGCAAGACTTTGAATATTGGCTACCAGCTCAGGTCAGAAGGGGTAACAGTAGCATCTTAATCGTCTGAACATTAATTGGTACCTTCAGTTGGGAACAAGTTAGATAATTTCTCAGAAGTTACCACCTTGCGCTATGAGTTCACCAGCTCTCACACGAAGCTGGCTTCAGCAACTGGATGTGGGAGCTCCAAAGAAAACAAAGGATGCTGCAGGAAATAGCCCTGGGGATTCCTCAGGTGGCACTCTTCCTTCTGAGTCAGTATTGAATCAGTGTCCTAGGGGCACTGTGCAGATATAGGTGACATCTTTAGAATAAGATGTAAAAACTGAGGTTCTGACTACATATGATTAAAAATCCCCTGGCACTTTTTGTAAAAGTAGGACTGTTAGCTCAATGGTTCTGATCAACTTTCACTTTTGGTAACTACATTCCGCCTCCCTCTCTCCGTCCATCAGTTTCAATAGAATAAAAATCTGTTGTCATGATCCTGGCTCAGAATAGCTAATGCATTTGTACCCCAGACATACCCATATTTCAGTGATGATGGTGAATTAAGTAGTCCTCATAAAGTCTGTCCAGAACTTCAGTATCCTTTGGGATTCTGGGTGCCGTATAAATGAAAGATGACTAATTTTATTGCTGCACATCAGTATTCCTCTTCATGTTCTCTGGGAGGATGTTGCATTGTGTTGCTGTGCGCTGCTACATACCTGCTACATTTCATTGCAGAGGTGGCTGAACTTTGGTGGGTGAAGTGATCCTATCTGTTTTTACTTCATTCACCAGTTTGTAGAACTATTTGGGCTCTTCAAGGTTGTAAGGTCTATGTAAATATATTATTAATAATAATAATCTACATTTCCAGCATATATATATATATAATATAAAATATTGGCTAGATGATAAATTGAACTTTTTTGCTACACAAACTGACGTGTCAGTGCAGAGGCTTGTGTTGGATGAAGCTTTTACTGTCTGATTTTCTGCCCTCCACATCTCAGATTTAATTTAGCAGCAATACATGGTCTTAATGATATTCTCCAAGGTCAAGTGTTACAGAGACAGGGCTTTTGTTACAGAGGCAGGGGAAAGAAGTATGGTTTGTAATTAAGGCCTGTGACTCAGGACACCTGGATTCTACTCCTAACTTTATGAGAAGCCTCCTGTGCGACCATGGGCAAATCATTTAGCCTTTCTACACCTCAGTTTCTCTATCTGTAAAATGGCGATAATGCCATTTATGTGTTCTGAGGTGTGACGCATTAGATTTTGTAAAGTACTAAGAGCCTTGATCAGAAGGTGCTATAACAATGCAAAATGAGTATTAGGTGTTTAGAGAGTATGTTGATGGATGCAAAAGAAATAACAAAACGGAAAACATACAAGTACATTGTCTTAAGTGCAGTGCCACTTTCCTTATTTCATGATTTAAAAAATCACATTCGCTAATTAGCAGAACTACAACTCAAACAGCAGGACGGTCTGGGAGTCAAATCAGCTGCCACAAATTTCCAATACGTGCACCATCCATATGTATAGGTCTTATGCTGCCAATGCACAGGGGTGAATTTCACCTTTCACCCCTCTATGCCTCAGCTTCCCAGTCTGAAAATAAGGATAATAATTCCTTAACCCCTCAGGCAGCTGTGATGTAATAAGCACCACTGGAATTCCTACAGTTTCATTTTATGCAAACCAGGGCATCTCTTCACTGCAAAATAAGCGAGGATGTGCGAAGTCCCAATGCCAAATCTGTGACAGCATGATCACTTCTATGACTACAATTGTGATGCTATAAATAGGACTATGACCTCACTAAAGGATCTTAGAGAAGATATAGTAAGGCTCTTGGAGGCACTTATTCAAATGGCTGTAATCATAGATATTCCTAAGTGAACCCAGGAGATGTCTAGCCATTCATGTATAACTGTCCTCTTTTTCTTCAGGTTTGTTCACATAATATGAGAGGCAGTATAGTCCAATGGAGAGGGCATTGGACTTGGTTGGAGTTAAGAGATTTAGGTTCTAAGCTCGGCTGTCTCATAAACCTGCTGCATGATCTTAAGTAACTCACTTGTCTTCTCTGTGCCTTAGTTCCCCGTCTGTAAAATGTGAATAATGATATGGGGGAGATGATTACCCCCCTTGCCACCTGAAGTGCTTTGAGATCGATGGACAAAAAGTTCTATATATGAAGTAGCTATTTTATTAGTAAATAATTAATAACTCCTCTTTAAAGAGACATTGTCAGTATAAACATACTGTATATTTCTTTAAAATAATCTCCTTTTCTATCTAATGGCACTTTAGAGGATTAACACAGAACAAGTTTTACAAATCTAATTTACTGTTCAGTATTTATGCTAGTTTCCCATTTTCCCCCTAACTTCACTCAGCTTAGACAATGAAACTAGGTTGGTCAGTTTCACGTCCTGTTTTTAAACAGTTTCACTTCCTAATCCTCAGGCACTAGCAAAATATTGTATGTGGCAACACTGAAAGTGACTGTTTACATTAAAGATGATTTGACTGACCTAAAAAAACCCATGAAAGCATTTGTATTTCCTTTCTTTTACTGAAACTTTCCCTTCGTTTTCCCATCACCTCCTCTTTTATTTTCATAATGGAAAACCTAAATGTTGTGCCTACCTTTATTTACTGATTTGGACAGTGTCCCTTTCAACACGTTGTCTCTGATTTTTAGCCAGTTTTTAACTGACCCTCTAAATATGGTCCAAATGTCAGTTATCACTTACCTCACCTCTAGTGCAAGGCACTGCATCTGAATACCTGGAAGTGCACAGAGACCCCTCTTCAATAAGATCATCTTGAAGCCCAAACGTTGCTGTACAGTTGGCGGAAAAATATTTGTAGGATCTCCACGTCTGGCCATTGTCCTGAGACCTTTCCAGTACCATAGCAGCTGGGCGTGGCGACTTGAACACTACTATGACGTGAGTCAGGTAGAACGCTGTTTCCAAGTCCAGCCTGATTTCTTCCCTGTGTACCCCTTGTGCAGACTGCCACCAGGAGCCAGGATTTAGGAAGAAATCATCTGTCATATCAGAGGGAAGGTGGGAGTTATCAGGCTGATTGGCATTGCATTTAGTGCATCGGGGCTGCCCACAGCCTTGGGAGGCCCAATGAAGGAGGTGCTGGTCTGGGTAGAAGCAATAAAGTTCTGTGCTGTTCTGCCCACATGTGGTAAGAGAGACTGGAGTCCTGCCGGTTGCTAGATTCCCTACAGGAGGATTGCAGGAGTGGCCATCGCAGCGGAAGGTTCGTAGCTTTACTGGATCTGAAATACAGTAGTAAGAAACAAAACTAAACAGAACTTCTCAGGCCACTCTTGTTATTTAAATATAGGGAAGGAGTAGGGTGACCATACAGCAAGTGTGAAAAATCAGGACGGGGTGTGGGGTAATAGGAACTTATATAAGAAAAAGACCCAAAAATCAGGACTATCCCTATAAAATCAGGAATCTGGTCTCCCTAGGAAGGAGATACAAACTTCTGACAATGTAAACCATCATGGAGACATTTGTCCATCTACACCACTACAGAATTGTCAGAACATTCAGCACCACAACGAGGACAGATTTTTTTTTTAAAGAACGCAGCATAGAGCATGCTGGTCTCTTCAGAAAATGTGACCTAATTGCCACAGGGTTAGTTTCTGGGTGAATCTAGCCTTATTTTAGGTGCCAAACTGGGAACTGAACTCTTCTGAAAACCTGGCCCCAGCGATCAGTGCTGAGCACTGGAAAATCCTGCCTTGATCTCTTCTGATGATAATGTGACCCCTCTTGTCCAGTATTACACATCTATATATCTCTTTAATGATAGAACCCTTGTGTTATCTCGCTTTTATTGTACCCTAGTGAAGCTATGCACCTACAGAACAGGTACAGTCCATGTATTGTATAGTATATTATTTGGTTTGCAAAAGTGCCTACAGGCTCCAATCAGGGATTGAAGCCCCATTGTGCTGAGCTTTGTACAAACATATAACAAAATGATGATTCCTGCCCCCAAAATTAAGGCCAGTATTTTCACACATGGGTGCCTAAGTTTAGGTACCTACATCCATATTTCAGCTCCACCCAAGTGGCCTGATTTTCAGATGTTGAGCATCAACATCACCTGGAACTGTGGGGTTTTAGCAGCTCTGAAGTATCAGTTCCCTCATTTAAGTACCTAAATATAGTGTCAAGTGAGGAACTTCAGGCAACCCAGGTTTGCAAATGCTGGGCAAAATGTTGAGAAACCAAGGTCTACTGTTTATATATTTATTTCTTTAGAAACTAAGAAAATTAAAAGAAATCTAAAAAATCCTAATATCTACATTTGTTCATCTCTATAGTTCCTATATGGAAATCATTAATACCTTGTGACATTGAAGTTATAGGTCAGTCCCAAGACCTTATTATCAGTCTAAGGAGAATCACCTTTCTAATGACATATGGCACAGTCTTCATTTCTTAACAGTCCAGAAGGAGTTAGAGTCTGACCTTATAAGGTCATAAATCTAATCCGAGGGGAGGTCAAAAGTCAAATCCTAGGACTCTGTACAAGTCCTACAGGAAATGACCCTTCCAGAGAAACTTGGAATGGCCTTAAATGCTTAGTAGTCTAGAAGAAGTTCAAAGATCAACTGTTAATTCAAGATTTAGCAAATTATGGGCCAAATCCTGAAATCCTCATTCAGTTTTTATTCTGTCTTACTCAGGCAAAACATCCTTTAAAGTCAAGTTAGACCTGGGAAAAGACCTGAGGATTTAGCCCTATAAAACTATAGAAATTATAAGTATTGAACCATAAAGTCCAATTTATGGGGAAAAAATGAGCCCAGCTCGTATGGCTTTGCTCCTTGTTTCTCTTCTGTCCTTCATTTTGAGGTAGATGGTAGCATTTATGCTGCAGATCTCAGGAGCGAATGGTGAGGATCGTCACTGGTCCGAGAGCAGTGCTGGACACAGATTGTGTCTCAGACACACAGGCAGTCTCTTTAGGCAGGGCTGCTGGAGCTGTTTTTATAGTGGGGGTGCTGAGAGCCATTGAACCAAACTATAAATCCTGTATTGAATGGAAGCCACTTCAAGTCAGGCAGTGCTGCAGCACCCCTAGTTCCAGCACCTGTGTCTTTGAGGCTGCCTCGTGAATATGTGCAATATGTTCCAATGCTCCCCACAAAGTGCTGGCCGTACTATGCAGACTAGTGCAAAGAGGGGGCAGGACAAAGGCCCAGCCGTGCCCCATCAACCTTGAGAAGCAGGAACAAGCAGTCCCTCAAGCCTGCTGGAGCTCTGATTGTTGGAGCCTTCTTGCACATGTCTCCAACACTGCATTGTTGAGCGAGGGCCTGTCATGATCTTGCCCTTTGCACCTTTGCCCCATATTTTGTCTCATATTTGTGTATCACAGGCTAAAAGTTAGGAGTCGGAGGGACTAAGCTATCTGTCTGGCAGCTTAAAGATGCAGTAAATTAACTGAAAAATTACGAAAATTTTAAAAGATGTGTGTGTCAACAGAGCTCCACAGCCTGCTGCTGATGATAATAGTTCTACAAACTAATACTGTAAGAGTATTGTAATGAAAACCAGAAATCAGGCACAAACCATAATTAATACGTCCTGGCTGGGTGACTAGCTCTGCCTACTGCTACTTGGCTGGGAGTCTGGCTCAGGCTCTGCTTGTTATTCCCTGAATACAGCTCACAAGTCCCTATGGCCAAGGATTACTGGCCAGAGCACTGCCTGTGAATTGGACCCGCAGCCAGAGTAGAGCTGCTCTCTCAGGTCCCAGGACTCACCCTGGGCACAAGCCCGGAACCTCAGTTGATCCCATGACTCATCCCTCGAACAGAGCTGGCAGGGGCTCATCATTCAGGCATGCCGCTGCACTGACTCATCGTCTGAGTAAGGTCCTACTTAATTAGCGATATTGCGGAAATTGAGGATCCTGCAATATTAGGTTTCCACCACAATTTTTATTTTAATTAGCTTACTTTGTACAGTCCACAATTTTGTATACATCTTGAGGTTTGCAACACACACTTTTTCCCCCATTAGTACAGTAGAACCCCATTGGTGACCAGCGTCCTTGGTTGGCCAACAACTGCTCTGACTGGCCGGCCACAGTTTTGATATATTTGCTCTCAAGTTATCAGCTTGTCACTTTGAATTGCATCTATGTATTGTATGGCTATGCGAGAACATCAAGGTTCAAAAGCTTAATCTGAAAGTTTGTCTGAATGTCTCTTTTTCTAGAAAAAGGCTTAGAGATCTCCTGAGTTCAGACACCTGGACAAGGTGTCTAGCGCTTCCTGGTTTCGGCCTTGTTGCTGCAGTCCTGAAGCCTTACAATTCCAACTGCTCTGCAGGGTGAGTTCCATTGAATAACACTGAGTTCCTTTTTTTTAAAAAAACCCTCACTTCTGGCAGATGAGGTAGAATTTTAAGGCTCTCAGGCTGCAATGCTTTGAGAATATCTTTTCATGGCATTTTGGTATCTGAATTTCCTTATTTTACCTAGCCCAGCTTGTTAATGTCTGGTCTCTGTCTTGTGAGATTTCATTAATGAGCTCTGAGACCCTTGGGTGAAAGACATTGTAGAAATGGAAAATATGGTTGTTCCTGTATTCAGTTTCTGTGTTTAAAATGGATCAGATATTATCCTCTCAATGTGGTCAGTGCTGTACAAACCAGAGCAGAAGACATTGTCTCTGGTTCCAAAGAGTGGACATTGGACTGGTCCTACCAATATCATGCTGAAAGCCTTCAGTTTGTATTGGCCATAACTGGAGTTAAGGGCCTTTAGCACTTCTCAGGATCAGGCCTTGAGTTAAAAATACCATTGAGATGTAATATATCATGACTAGAGGAAGGTCAATCTATAAAGGTGTGTGGACATCTGTCTCTCTTTGGTGGATCATCATGGAGAGCCTTCACAGAGTATACAGCAGCAAAGATTTGAAGGAGGACACAAATCATTTGGTACCCAAGGAAAGGGAATGAGGGAATTCTAACTATAAGAAACAGCATGGAAGAAATCATGGAGACAAGAATGGGTGAAAGTAAAGACCAGAAAGTTTTGGACAGGAAACTGCTGTTTCTTTTAGTTCCTGTTGGTGGGCTATTTGAATGTTCTAACTGTATTTAATGGCACATGGAAAGTGAGAGAGAATGCAGTTGTCCTTCTGATCAGCAGTGACATGGAAGTTTATCTGCTCTGCCTGCTAATGCAGCAACATCATATACAATTCCTGTCTGAACTGCTGTGTCATTAGGAAAAAGGAGAGCACAAACTGCAAATTAGTGGAGGGGTGTTTGAGGGAAGGAGGGAGAGGAAAAATGTTCTGCAGTCGATTAAGAGCTTTGCATTTAAAGAAATCAATCTGCAGGAGCTTGCTCGGCCTCCCAGTAACACATCACTCAGTTGTTTCATGGCTGTGATCTGAAATGGGGAGTCAGAATGGCAAGGGCACTGCTGAAGAAGGGAAACAGCGGCCAGGCAGGCAGCAACTTCCCCCGAATGCCAGGAGGGGCTCACTGAATAATTTATAGGAGGCTAAACCTTCAGAACAGCGCATGGGTGCTGGCTGTTACTCAGGTTGATTAACTCTGGCTCCTGTGCTGGATGGCTTGGCCCAATAAACGAGGCTGTTTGTTTATTTATTTATTTATTTATTTATTTTATTTGTTGCTTCCCTAAATGCTGTGCAGTGAGGCAGCAGTTTGTGGAGTGCGGCTGGCAAATGACAGTCTCTGTCTGATGGTTAGTGAGCCATTCAATTGGAGATGGGTCGCATGGCTGAAAGGACATGCTAGACAACTGTTCAGGCAGCGATGACTAACGTCAAACCCCCATTAGGCATCAGAGCCTGACAAATGTTAACTGAAGCCATATTAAATATTGAAAAGTGCATTTTTCACCCTCTCTAGAGGCCTAAACAGAAGAAATGGCACCAAGCCACTCATTTAGGATCTGATCTAAAGCCCAATGCTGGGAATAAAAAGATGCCCATTGACTCCAGTGGGATTTGGATCAGGTTCTTTATTTCTTGTCAATATAGAGAACCATGAAACAGTGTTTTAAATGTCTTCAGTGTGTTCAAATCACGAAGTTCTGATCCATATTTTGGACACCCTAAAAATCTGGGGTTGTCCCAGACTTTCTCTAGTTTTGGTGGAGTTTCACTACAACTAATTTTACGATAAGCCAATTTCACACTGGGGGTGTGTGCATGCGGATTTCACTTGTTTTACTCTGTTTACCTGTCCTCTTAGTAGCTGAAAAATTGTAAATATGCTAGCTGTGGGCAGAACACTGTCTCTAGGGTTTAGTAATGAGCTATGGAGCCCTTAGCTTCCCATTGGTAGCAACCAAAACATTTTAGCATTTGTTGGCTGGTCAATGGCCACTGTGATGAGTTTGGTGGGTCTCAGTCCATTTACTAGTGGCTAGATATTCACGTCACAAAAACCTCTCTCACAGTTGGCACTAACAGTCCCCCCTTTCTACCTGAGAGGCCAAAGACTGAATGAGCCGTGGTGACTAAACTGTCTCCACTCCTATGGGCCGTCCCACTCCACATGAGGGGTGTGGCACACCAGCGGGAGGTTAAAGATCACATAGCATGTGACAGAGTATCAGAGTCTTAGACCCAATGTCCTGGCCAAATGCCAGCTCGACCAATTCCATTCTGTTTGTCTAAATCCCTCCTACAGTCTCAATTATATTGAACACCGCTGGCCTGATTTTCAGGGGTGCTGGATACTCACAGATCCCAAGGAAGCCAAGCCACTCTGCTAAGTTAAGCCACTAGTGCCCATTGGCAAAAGCAGAATAAGCAAAAATCTGTGCTACTTGGCGTTACTTAGTGAAAGTCTGACAAGTAATTATCCAATGTCAATTTTGTTTCAAAAAGAAAACACATCTGATTTTAAGCTTTGTGCTACCAATGGCCATTTTTGGCCAACCCACGCCCCCTTTTGGAGAGCTGCCATTAGGAACGCAGCCATGAAGAACCACACACTCTCTAGAGGGAGGGCAGATTGCTGGCAGATCAGGACCTAAGAGCGTGAGCTCCTGCCAGCCTTTCAAACTGACCCCCAACTCAGGACACTTTTCAGAGCTCGGCAATGGTGTGCAAAGGGAATAAGGCCCTGAGTTTAACTGAATTAAGGCAAGAGAGAGCATGAGTTTCAAATTTCAAAATCAGTGACACCCTCAATTTCACCCTCACCTTTTTACCCTCTTATATTACCTTTAATGGCCTAAGAGGCCATGCACTGGCGGAGGCATCCCACATATATATCATCAGGGTGCTTCAATTCTGGCCAGGAGGGACCAACTCCAAGGCTGAGAGGGGAGTTTATTGTACCATATTTTGATCAATTATCTGAATAAACAGCATGTGAGTCTTTTTTAAAACATCATGACTTTTCAGATTGACCAATCTTCAACCTTCAGAGCAATGCTAGATCTGTTTTGTCTTTAACCACTAGGTCCTACACCCTTACTCTCTGTGTGTGTAAGTCAATACAGAAAAAAAACAAACCATTTCAGACTTTCTGAGCAACCTGCTTCATGCTGTGGCTCATTAAAAATTCACTCCGGCTTTGCAAACCTTACACAAGGCAAATTTCAGCTGCATTTACGATAGATTTTCCCCTAAATTCATTTTTAACTATATATTTCCCAAGTGGTACCAATAGCTCGACAAATGAAATTTCTGTACACATCCCGTGTGTGCTGCTGGGATAGTCTCAAGCAGGGAAACTAGCTGTTGCCTTGGATGAGAGACTAAGGGGTTGGATGTGTAAATACATGATGGGGGATACTGTGCACGCCACTCCCTATAGCCTTTCCCTATAATGCTGGGATAGCCAGACTCTGATCTGATTGAAGATAAACCTCTGTGTGATGTAGGAGAATATTTCTCTGGTTACTGTGATTTCAGTTCTTTTTACCTTAATTTTTTTTGCAGTAATGGAAATCAAATGTCTAATCATATATAAAATATAGTCTAGTCAAAGAATGAATAACCTGTATTGAAGCAACCTTGTCTGCCCCTGATTTTAATGGAGAGAGGCAGAAAGCAGAAAATGTAATTATCTTTCAAGACACTGTATGGAAAATGATGTTATCAATGCAATACTCTGGACATGCAAGTGAAATTTAAACCTTCTCTAAAGAGAGAAAGAGAGATCCTAAGTCAATTCCCTGATGAAAAAGACACATGAACCAACACACTGGCTCATCTCCTGTTTTATCAATACTGTTTTTAATATTTTTCTGATCTGATCAGCATAGTTCATCATAGTCCATCCTGTTTTTTATCATCCTTTCAACCTTAAAGATGTATTAAACCATGGCAGAAAAAGCTGTTCTTCCACTCCAATGCCCAGCTTCCATGCCCTCAGGGGAGCCATTCTTTATCATAATCGAGATATTTTTAGAATCCTATGTAAATACCAGTGCAGTTTAATCAAATATGAAAAATGTCCAGCTGCTATGCATTGGTCCTAGTCCTACTGATTTTCAAACATTAACCATTTTAATTTAACCTTGCTCATCAAATCCTGATCAAAGTAAGAAGAAACTTGAGTGAATGGTCTATCCTTATACAGTAGCAATAATATTTCCTAGATGGAATGGCTGTCTTTTAATTATTTTTGTAATAAAACTAACCGTAACATAGTTCGGATCTTTTCAGCAGTGCCATCTAAAGAAACTGGCATCTGACTCTTGTCCTATTTAAGAAGATAGTATCCCTTATCAAAATTAATTATTGGAATATCTCAATTCTTCCCCACCTATCCACCCAATTTTCTTTCTTCTCTTTCTTTCTTTCAATAAATAAAGACAATATGTTATTTTCTTGTAATAAAATGAGCTGATAAATTGCACATCCTATTTTAATTCATAGGAAAGCAGAATGAGGTATATAAGAGGAAGGAAATATATATATATTGGTTAGCCCAGATTCCTTGAAGAAAGAACCTTACTAAGAGACTTTAAATATCTGCTTTCCCTCCTTCCGTCCCCTTCTTTTTTTATTTTTTTTTAAAGTTAGGTTTAACTGTCCCATGACTGACAATACTGACTGATTTTTGCTTACCTGCCTCACCAAGACCAGAAACAAAGTACTCCAAGAACACAATCAGCATGATGCCTTTATGCTGCATGTCCGTAAGGGGAAAAATATCTGTCCTTAGTGGAGCAAAAAGAATGTCATAAATCTACAGGTTTGGTGTCTGAATGTTCTTTCTTTCTTTCTTTCTTTCTTTCTTCACCTTCCTCTCAAGGCAGGGATCCTGGCTGGTGTCTCATTCTTCTTGTTTTATTTTCAATCCAGACAGCTTTCCAGGTCTCAGATGGCTTCTCTGTGTGTGACCCACATTACTTCCAAATAAATAAAGGAATGGGTAGATGTTACCCCTTTGCATCCAGAAAGTAGGTGAAATTCACATCTCTGACACAGCCGGGAGACAAACCATCACTGAGGAAGCGAAGCAAAGCTCAGGTCTCCGGTCAGATCTGATACTATACAGTTATTTTACTTGCTATTTTAATCTTTCACTTTCATTTGCGGTCTTTGATTCTTGGGTCCCCCGCCCCCCTTATCCCCTCCCTACGCCCCCTCCCTCTGCTGCTAATGGGGATGTAATTAGGGGCCATGCACCACTAAAACCTTGCTTTGTTATGAATTTTGTCCTAGACAGTGCCCTCTTCCCTTTTGCTCCCTGAGGCAGAGGGTCATAGGAAGAATCAAGTTTGCTTTTCTTTCTGAGAGATGATCGGACAATGACTCTCTCTCTCTCTCTCTCTTTCTCACACACCCCCTTGCTGTCCCTGCTCTCACTTTTCTACCAAGGGGCTGGCCTCACAGATTGGTCCTCAAAGGATAATAATGAAGTCACCACTGGTGTCAATGCACACACAATCGATTGCTCCCCTTTACTGTTCTTCTTTTCTCCTGGGACTTGATTTGTTCCTGGAAATTGTGACAGATTCGGTTCCTGGTGGGGAGGGGGTAGCATTTGGTTTAGGGGAGCTGGGGGTTCGGAAGAGGGTTGGAAGAGCTATTCCTCCCTCCCATATGCCTTGCAGAAAAGGGGGGGCGAGAGATCCTCCCTTTTGCTATCTGGACAGGGGGTTCGCCCCCTCGTTGTGCTATTTAGTTATCTTCAAGTTTTCTCTCTGTTTCCCTTCAGCTGCTAGCACATCCCTCCGTCCTAACTGGCCAGCTCTGCCCTCCGGTCCTGTCTGGCTGCAAAGGGGATTATTATAACATGTGATCTTCTTCCTGTTCTTTATATGTTTTTTGCGGCGATGTGGGGGGGTCGTTTCCACACCCCTTCGTCTGGACTTGTGGCTGATCCTTGCTTCAGATGCATGTTTTATTTGTTTGCCAGCCGCATCTGCCTCCTCCAGGAGCCAGGCTGGGTGCGGGGAGAGGTTAGAGCAGGCTTGTCACTTTCAACTCAGGCGCTCCCCGTCTTTGCTCCTGTGCCTTTAAATTAAATACCCGGCATGTGAGACTGGCTGCGGGGGCGGGGGGATCCCTCCCGCCAGCTGCTCAGCTCTCGCCTCTGCAGCGCCCTCTATCAGGCAGCCTGGCAAATTACACCTGCCTGCTGCAGGTTACCAACCAGAGAGAGACAGCGGGGAGCAAATAGCATCCAGAGCAAGGAGGGAGCAGTGAGCTCAGAGGGTAGGAGGGTATTTCAAAACAAATTGCAACGGATCTGCTAGGCCAACCTGCCAGGCGAGATGTGTTATGTGTGTGTGTGTCCTGCTCTGTGCATGGCACAAGACGGGACAGTCCCTGCACCAAAGAACCCCCAGGCTCTAGCCCGGAGTTTGCAAGCAGAGCCACATAAGCAGTGCATGGCACCAGGTTTCGAGCTCGTTTGTCTCCATGAGGGCTGGCACAGGTGTAAGTTGTTCAGATCATAGAACATAGAATATACAAATAACCTTCCCCCCCCCTTCCCTAGGTTTCCCAGTGTAACACACATTCTTTATTTCTGATTTTAGGCCCGATCCTGCAAACACAGCCCTGCCTGACTTTTTTTCAGGTGACTAACATGGCCTGACTCTTGTCTTTCTTAAACCTACCTTGTGTCGGTGTCACTTCCTGGGCTTCTAGGGAGTTACCCTTGAGTTAAACTGCACTCCTGAGACAGAAGCAGGCCCAATGGGAATCTAAACATGAGAGAGGCAACTCACCTGCCTGAGTGTTTGCAGGATCAGAGCCTAAAATCAGAAATAAAGAATGTGTGTTACACTGGGAAACCTAGGGAAGGGGGGGGAGAAGGTTATTTGTATATTTTTGTTTCCCCTCCTTCTTTTAAAACTGCTAGAATGATGCATAATAATTATGCAAAATACTCCAGTCACCTATTATAAACCATGAGAATACTGTCCTAGGACTCAGACTGGTAGGGTTCAGTGGGAGCAGAGGATGTGCAATACCTCACGGATCAAGCTCCATATAACATTAATGGAAAGCCTTTGTTCATAATGTGTTGTTATTAGCGTTTAACACTGTTAGACCAAAGGTTGATCTAGCCCAGTATCCTGTCTTCCGACAGTGGCCAGTGCCAGGTGCCCCAGAGGGAATGAACAGAACAGGTAATCATCAAGTGATCCATCCCTGTCGCTCATTCCCAGCTTCAGGCAGACAGAGGCTAGGGACACTATCCCTGCCCATCCTGGCTTATAGCCATTGATGGACCTATCCTCCATGAATTTATCCAGTTCTTTTTTTAACCCTGTTATTGTCTTGGTCTTCACAACATCCTCTGGCAAGGAGTTCCACAGGTTGACTGTGTATTGTGTGTAGAAATACTTCTTTTTATTTGTTTTAAACCTGCTGCCTATTAATTTCATTTGGTGACCCCTAGTTCTTGTGTTATGAGAAGTAGTAAAGAACACTTCCTTATCTGCTTTCTCTACACCAGTCATGATTTTATAGACCTCAATCATATCTTCCCTTAGCCTTCTCTTTTCCAAGCTGAAAAGTCCCAGTCTTATTAATCTCTCTTCATACGGAAGTGGTTCCATACCCTTAAATCATTTTTGTTGCCCTTTTCTGAACCTTTTCCAATTCCAATATATCTTTTTTGAGATGGGGCAACCACATCTGCACACAGTATTCAAGATATGGGCGTACCATGGATTTATATAGAGGCAACATGATATTTTCTGTCCTATTTTCTATCCCTTTCTTAACTATTCCCAGTATTTTGTTTGCTTTTTGACTGCTGCTGCACATTGAGTGGATGATTTCAGAGAACTATCCACCACGATTCTAAGATCTTTCTTGAGTGGTAACAGCTAATTTAGACCCCATCATTTTATATGTATAGTTGGGATTATGCTTTCCAATGGGCATTACTTTGCATTTATCAACATTAAATTTCATCTGCCACTCATGGAAAAGTCCAATAGAATTTAATAGCAAAAAATAATAACCTTTCTATACATTTTCCAACCCTTCCATCAAATTTAATAGCCAATAATATCCCTGTTGTAGGATTCTATAGGATTGTTCAAGGAAACCTATAAGGGAAGGCATCGTTCTCTTTTAAATGCTATAGGTTTTCAGAACAATTTCCATAGAACATTATTTAATTTCTTAAGAACCCTACTGATTTCACCCTTTTACACTTCATAGGACAATGGGCCTTAAGTCTGAAATGTTCCCATTTCACACCTGTTCATTATATTATTTTCTCTCTCTTTTCTTTCCAGATTATGGGCTCAATCCCGGAGTCCTTACTCAGGCAATTCTCCCAGTGGATGTCAGCACAGACATAGGCTGTGGCTTTGTGAATGCAACAAGGGCCAAAAAGCTGCTGCACAATTTAAACAAAGGCTCAAAGGTGAGAGTAAAGTTCATGTTTCGTGTTCAGAGGAAAGTCACAGGAAGCATATTTGTTTGTGATGTTTGAATGGGAAGATCCTTAGCAACTCTAATTGTTGTTGATCATGGTGTATAAAAGCCAGGTAAAAGAGAGAGTTTATTTTCTCCCTGCTGTTGTTATGTAGCACAGCAAAATCAGTAGCAATATTGAATAGACTGATATATTTTCAGTTTAAATCTGTTAAAATTCAGGAACATATAATAACAGGAACCTATTTGGGGTGGCATCTTTACTGCTATATATGGGTAACAGCTGTTAACAGAAAGGGAAACTGGTCAGGAGTGATTTTAGAGTAGCAGCCATCTGCAAAAAGAACAGGAGTACTTGTGGCACCTTAGAGACTAATTAATTTATTTGAGCATATGCTTTCATGGGCTAAAACTCACTTCATCGGATTCATAGAATGGAACACAAAGAAAGAAGATATTTATACATACAGAGAACATGAAAAGGTGGGAGTAGCCATACCAACTGTAAGAGGCCAATCAATTGAGATGAGCTATCATCAGCAGGAGAGAGAAAAAAACCTTTGAAGTGATAATCGAGATGACCCATAGAAGCTGTGAGGATATTTTAACATGGGGAAATAGATTCAATTAGTGTAATGGTCAGGAGTGAGGTACAGTACTATCCAGCGATGTACAAGAGAAAGCTCCCAGTATTCAGTTATGAGATTATAGATGGGTAAAGGCACATATCCTAGAATCTCTGCTCGGACAAATCTCCTTTTGAAGTCCATCAGCCTTACTTTGCATTGAAGGCAATGTGACTTTGTGGTGTGCAAAGAATGTAGGATTGGGCCAAATGTATCCCAAAGTGTTAGCAGAGCAGCTACAAAAAAAAAAAAAATCCAGAGATTAAAGAGGAAAATGGTAAATGATTCGTTATTAGAGGGAGGAAGAACCAATGGGATTTCACAGTGTGAGGAGGTGTGTCGCCTGTGGTGTCTGTCCTCAGAATCTGGGAGGCATGTTTGCAAAAGACACAGGCTAGGCTGTTCTCTCTGAGGTGATCTCCTAGCTGTTGCACAACCCAGGTGCTCACACACCTCTCTTTGCACTTCTCGTTCCCCTTGAACCAGCCTTTTCTTCATCTCCTATTTCCCCGACGGACATGTCTAGCCTGGAGGAAATTTGTGGGGGACTTCCACTACAGCCCCTGCCGGGAAACAGAGGGCGAACGAAAGGAGTACCTCATGCGCCTGTGAGAACCCCCAACCTCACCGCTCAGGAAGAAAAGGTAACACGGGGTTTGCAAGACACATCCTCCCTTCCCACCAGATTCTAGCCATTCAAAGCAGCAGGGCTAATGCCTCAAATGCTCCATAGGGCTTGGGGGCCAAAGAACAAGGCCACTAAATAAATTTAATTGTTGCTTTAATATCACTGAGCTGTGAGCTAACGGATGACGCCATGGGGACTTGTCTGCTTTCCACCTCATTGCTTCTCCCCAAAGAAGAGTTTGAGACACGTTGGTGGGGCAGTGTGTGAGAAGCTTGCATAGCAGTTTTTGGTGCTTTCTGGGGATAAATGGGACTTTCGGCTCTGTAGCTGTCAATCCAGCACTTTTCACCAGACATTTTATGAGTATCCCCCTTTAAAAAAAAAAATCCCTAGTGCAGGGGTGGGCAAACTATGGCCCGTGGGCTGGATCCAGCCCCTCAGGGCTTTGGATCTGGCCCGCGGGCTTTCCCCCACATGGCACTGAGTCCCCTGCCGCACCTTGCACCCTTGTGCACCCCGACTCCCTGCCCTGAGCCTCCTCATACACCCTGCACCCCTCTTCTGCCTCAGTCCCTTGCCCTGAGCCCCTTCCTGCACACCGTACCTCCTCCCATACCTCGCACTCCCTCCTGCACCCCAACCCCCTGCCCCAGCCCTGCACACAATTTCCCCATGCAGATGTGGTCCTCGGCCCAAAAAGTTTCCCCTCCCCTGCCCTAGTGTATGTGTAGAAGGCTTAGCCCACAAAATTGATCAACGCAAAGTATGGAAGATCAACACCTGTTTACAAACCATCCACATACATTCCTTTTTGGTTTTGCATTTTAAGATGTTACAAGGGGAAATATATTTAAAAGCCTAATCAGAAACGTCATGGTGTTCTCTGCCAAGGCACAGACTTCAAGGGTTTGAGTTAATGATTTCTTCTCGGTTGTGCAATTCTCTCTTTTTTTTGGTTTGTTTGACTAAGTAACTTGCACTGTTAAGTAATCATTAGGCTCAATCCTTATTAGCAATTTAATTTTTTTAACAGTAAAGAGGTTACATTAAAACAAAAGTCAATAGGAGTTTTTCATGTTCAAAGGCAACAAGTGGATTCCTTAATAGTCTGAAAGGCCATGTTTCATCAGATAATAATAGCAATAATAATATAACATTGTATGTTCCCTCTCTTCCCCGCTCCCCCATGCTAGACACACAGTGACACATTCACAACTGGTGAAAGTAGGCACAAATTCATAGACTTCTTTGGTGTTACACTTGCTTAGGTGAGTGGTGAATTGGCACTTGAGGTCAGATTCTTTCTGTCCATTTCCACAAGCAAGGAGGAACCAAAATAGTTAAAAACTAGCTGGGGTGGAGGTGCATACCTGGGGAGATCCAGATCTCAGATCTTTCCTCAAGTCCTTGGGACTCTGTGGAAGCCCAGCTTCTAAGGATTGAGACATCAAGAGCATTTGGAACAAGAAGGGAACAACCATGAGAGATCCAATTAGGAATTAATGCTATTGTGTTGCTGAGGAATGTTCTCCTTGGCTATTACAGCACAGCCATGGGATTGAGGTGGGGGAATTAATGACTGCGTGGCTCTTGGAGGAGCCCTGCTGCCAGGAGGACGAGAGATCAGTGGAGCTGCTGTGCAGAGGCATACGATCTCCATAGATGTTCCAAGATCTCCATGGACCTACAGATATTCACCTTTTAGCAGGCCAACCCCCATCTCTTTATCATGGAGAGATCCTCACCCCTTTTCTCCTACAAGGCAGGTACTCTATGAATGGAAACTAGTACAGTTTCCTGCCCGCCATAACCTCACAAGGAGGAAAGTATGGATCATGGACTCCACATTATTTCCTCAGGTCAAGTATTTTCTGGGAACAAACTCAGTAGAAATTGATTTAGTCCCAATCTGGTTTCCAGCATCCTACCCTCTTCTCTCCCCTCCTTATCAATAACAGTTAATAAAAGATCAGACTGGTTGTGAATTTTTTATTGGCCTGTTAAAGATTTAAAAGCTTCCTTTCTGATTTATTTGGCTTTTAATCCTCCACCTTTAAACTCCTAACAGGTTGAGAGTCTCAGCTGGTATTTATTTGATACCCGAAAGCCCAAATGCCTTCCATGCTTAAAAAATATAGTCTTTCTAGAAGGTGGTTTCAAAACCTTGAGACAGGATTTCAGCTTTTACCAGTGATGTGTAATACTGGGACTATCTGGAGATTTTTCTTTATATGCCACAATACATTTATTTTCTAATAAAAATAGCTAATGAGCAACAGAAAAAATGAGTCCAGCATCTCATCTGGCATGGAGTCAATGGAGCTATGGCAACTTATACTTGCTGAGGATGTTTGTACCCCTTCAGTCTAAGTTTTTCTGTATTTGCAATAATAATTCTAAGTCATTGCAATGTTTCGTTTTCTTGTGCCTGAGGTTCTGGTAATAATAGAAACCCTTAAATGAGATTTAGAAAATTCCGTATGCCTTGGGGCTTGCTGACGAGATATACAATTGTCCCTACCGTACACTCCTTAATCTCCTTGGATAAACCAAACCATTTCTGAGGACCTATTTTGTTTATAAGATTCCTGAGCTCACTTGCTTCCACTTTCATGGCCTAGCGCTTGAAACAGCCATATCCTCTGTCTTTCCCTCCCCACCTCAGAAAGCTCAAGCCTTCTGTTCTCCCGCTTCCATCTGTCGAGCTAAACATTCTGCAAACAGGAAGCTTTGACTGGAGTATCTTTGCTACTAGTTCTAATGTAATAGGCATGGGTCAAGGATTTCAAAAATAAGCTCCTAAAATGGCCTCTTTTGTGAAATTGCTGCCTGAGCCCCCAGCAGCTCCTTTTGACCTCCGTGGAGAAGCGAGAGGACATTTGACCTCAGTGCAAACTTCTGGTTGATTTGCATTTCTGGAAATCAGGCCGCTGAGTTAGAAATCTACATATGGAAGGAGAAGGCTAACTCTAGGCTTCTGCTTTGGAAAATATTAGCCATAAAGAACACAGGTGGACTTTCAGAGCCTGTGTGGAGTTTACAACACTGGCCAATCAGAAAGATCCACTTTTATTTCTATTGAGGTCATCTATATTGGATGCTATTGAGAGAGAATGACACGTGAAATCTACAATCTCATTTTTGCAATCACTTTCAGAGAATAATCCCGCTATAAATGCCTTATAAACACCAATTACAAGAATATAAGTGGGAGGAAAGAAAAGTTAATCTCATTGTTAAAGAACAGAACAAGGAACCAAGAGATCAATGTGACTTTGAGTGTCACTTCTCTGGGCTTCAGTTTCCCATCAGTAAAATGGTAACAATAATGGTGACCCCTCTCCCAAGGAGGTCATAAGGCTTCATCTTCATGTTTGAAAAGTGCTTTGAGATCCTCCAATGGAAAGTACTGATAGTGTTGTTATGAGGGTAAACTGAGGCCAGTCATATAAATCCACACCCATATACTGGCTTTTAGAAGGGAGGAAAGAAAAGCCATTAAAATATTTCTAATATTCTAATATTCTTGGTTTCCCAAGACAGTCCCATAACAAAGAGGTTGACAGTTGATCTATTGATAGCTATCTGGTTCCTGTTGAAGTTAGTGCAAGGATTCACTTTTATTTAAATGACAGCAGGGGCATGCTCTGCTTAGAACACAATGGGGCTTGTGAATTCTATTGAGCAAGAAAATTGAACTGCTAGTGGAGTGCTTCAAAATGAGAGCACAATATTAGGCGTGATCCACCATGCATGTCTAAGAAGGAAACTTTGGGTCAAGTTCTTATGTTGTACTTAGGTGACCGGGTTGAAATACTCTCAACAAATAATTAATTAAGGGTTGGGTTTTCAAAAAAAAGTCTAAGTGACTTAGGAGCATAAGTCCTATTGACTTTCATATACATTGTAAGTGAGGTTAAAGCCTGATTTTCACAGATGTTGAGCACTTGCAGCATGAGATGAAGTCAATAGGAGCCATAATTACCAAGCATCTCTGAAAAACAGGTTCTTCATCTCTTTCTCTGCTTGCAGAATAATCACAAGGAAATGTTGACTTCCAGAAATGCATTTATTATAGATGAAATTCACTCCTATTCAAAGGTCCAGGCCAAGGCTCCATATTTTGATGACTTAGTAGATTTAAGTAATGTAGAGGCCAGGAACATACAAAATTAAAGATGTGCTGCTTAGTTGTGATTGGTCACATAAGCCACATGGTATTGCTTATCTTCTCTGGACACACATACAAGCGCTTTTGGTATAGATACTTTCATCTGAGAATTCACTTTGGTTTCTGCAAATACAAGCGCATGCAACTTTAGAATTCATTTGCATGAATGTTTGTATTACAAAACGCAATCACTTGGATGCTCTTGGAAAGAGAACACAAATAGGGCATATGCTCAGCCAAAAAAATCCAGGCAGATATTCGCAAAATTGTTTTCACACCATTTCCCCAGCTCTAGTATTTACTACATGTTAAACTGTTTGAATTTATCAAACTGTATTTGTAGATTAGGTAAAAATATCTCTAGCAATCTTGTTATACTACAAATAATGCAGGATATTTATTGAATAATTCTAGCCAGGTTAGAAAGATAACTTTTTCATTCCTCCAGCACTTGATATTCAACGTAGAACACAGCCATAATTCCAAATGTTGCAATATTTTCCCTTTTCCTGTTACTCATTCCCGCCCCCTGCCACACACACAGAATTTTATCCCAGATAATTGTATTTTATTTTTAAGAGTGTGTGTGGCATAATTTTATCCTCTCATTTGAAATTCTCCAGAATTAAATCATTGTAGTTATCGCTGACTGCAGCTGATATGACATTCTAACAAAAACACCCAATCTTACCATATATTAATTATAGCTGGGATTTTTGTGTTCCCTAGTAACATGCTCTTGAAAAACAACTGCTTATCTAGCTGCTGGAGGGGTATCATTTGCATTTTCTACATCCAGTGAATGATTTTTTTTTTCTTTTCGTACTGTCGATAAAATGGCAAATTCCAGCCTCTGGATTTTATTGGCCACATTCTCAGCTGGTGTAAATTGTCATAGCTCTGTTGACCTCAAATTGGATCTGACCCTATGTGCTCAAATGCAAGAATACCTATGCCAGGAACATTTTCTTACATAGTCATCATCTTGTCTCTTCTGGCAGCCCTTATGGATGCTAGTTCTCACTGAAGCCAGAGGGAGTTTTGTGTGTGGCAGGCTTGCATGCTCAAGTGGTGCGTTAGCTGGAGAACTTTAAGCCATAAAGACCAAACCGTGGCCCGTTGAAGTCAACTAGAGATTTGCCACTGGGCCAAGGCTTGGGTTTTGTATGGGTTTTAAGGGCTTTTGCCAAAGTGTCTTGTCTCCAGAGAATAATGACTATGCTGAGAATAATTAGGTTGAGTCCATGGGTTTTCACTGTCCTAAGCACCATTATTCCCATACGGCACTATTGCAGTTTGCATTCTCTATAAATTATCTGCATCCATGACTCCCTCATGCAACCACTGGAGGATGTCGCAAGCACAGGGTATGTGTGCTATATTCCTCCCTCTCCAAAACTAGAGTCTCCCGCATGGTGAGATGATGTGATCTCATCAGATCTTAAAGCAAACTCTATCTCCACTCCCTACAAATCACCCAAATGAAGCTATTAAGTTAAATATGAGTTGAGACTATCTTCACAGGAAAGCAGCTTGGATAGTGCTGCCATTTATAATGCAAGTGGACAACCTTTTTCGTGACCTTTATGTGCAATTAGCCTTTTAAAGATTGTAAAATCTTTGGCCTCATTATGGTTCTAATAGACCAGAATGTGGAATACATAATGACTACATGATTTAACAAAACATTACATAAAGATAATAGCTTATGTTTATCACCTTTCATCTCAAAGGATACCAATGTGCTTTGCAAACTATGGGCAACATCTCTGCAGGCAGAAGGAATACAGTGCCTTAGCCCAGCCTGAAGAGTTTGATTCCATGTGCAAGAATCAATTTAATATGAAAATACACCCACCACTGGAGAAGATTGTAGCAAACGCATAATAATACATAGCAACACACTCTGCAATAGCTTGGGATAGAAAGTGATGAGAATACTTATCCAACTGGAAATTAGGCAGGAAGACTCTTAGGTAAGCAGGATGTAATGTGAATTTGCCCCTGACACAGGTGTGAAAACCCTACTCTTATGGAACATGCCATGAGATCTTCAGTGCCTACCAGCGGCCAGGACCGCATTGTTGTCATTTCTGAATAGCTCCCTTGGCAGCACAGCGCCCCTTAGCACAACAATGGAGAATTGGTTCAGCACTGACTTAAAAGAAAACACTACTTACATCCACAGCCACTTCCTGCAATTGCTGTTGTTTTGGGCTAGCTGTGCTAAATAACTGTAAAATAAAATAACTCCACAAAAATATAGCTTTAAATAACCTTAGCAATTCATAGTTTGATTTTCTCACTGATGGAACAGTAATAAATACCTGATAAGTATCAGGAACAGTATGTGTGATTTGCCTAAAATGCCACCCACCTGTGATTATTTAAGCATTTAAAATTTCACATAAAATAATTTTGTATGATCTCTCTCACTCACGTACAATGTTGGATGAAATGGCTTTATTCATTCCAACAATTAATTTTCCAGTAATTTCAAAATTCTATATGTTTTACACATTTTTATGTGTTTTCCTTTACTGAAAAAGTCTTATTTTTTTGCATTTTTGTTCAAAAACTGATCCATTTTTAATTGAAATTGGTCCTGGTTTTGCCTAAATAACATGTATACATTAGCGAGGTTTTCTGTGAAAATTGGTCCCTTTTCCAGTTTGTAAGGAATGTGAAGAACCTTGAATTTACATTTCATTATGAGGATTTCACAAACATCTAGTGGTTACTTTTAACGGGAGAGATCCTGCAAGAATCCACTATCAAGTGTAGGTATCCTGCTATGAGTATACTCTGAGTGAAATTGATCTTTATGCAGAGAGCTAGAACAAGACCTATGCATCACTTAAATCCCATTAAAGTCCTATTCTGAGCAAACCTTCTGCACATGGGCAAATTTTGCACATAACAAATTGAAACTGCCTCATATCTACTGTTTTTTCACTCCCTCTGTGGGATTATTCCTAAAAATTCCACCATCATAACTTAACCTACAGAAGCAAAGAACAAAGATAAATAAAATGTGAATATTTTCTTCTGTAAAGGGTTAGAAATGATGGGCAAACCTCTTTAGAAGAACTAGGCACATGAGTATTTATGGCTAATCTTTACTTGATTTACATACCATACTTACACTAAAATTAATGGGATTTATATATGCACATTGAGAAGATAAAAAAGACCAGATATTGCACCAGACTGTGAATGGAATACTGCCCATCATGATGTTATGGTTATTTATTGAACATCTGTGCATAGCACCATGTGCATGAAACTTGACCAAAAGTCTGAAGACATGGTTGCTGCCTTTGAGTTGAGCTGAAGCTTGTTCTACTCCATATTGTTGGGTTTGCTTAATAAATATGTTAGAGGCTCAGATTGTCTAGGCCAATCTAGGCCCTTTGTGCCACTCCAGAGGTGCAAATGGGCCATAAACTGGCTGTAGCCCCACAGTTAAGGCTTCTCCTGGCCTCAAGGAGCCCTCAACTAGTTTAGAGACAGCAGAGCTGTTTCCCTGTACCACTTCCTTCCTGGCCGAATGTAGTGGGATGCCGGGGACAGGAAAAGAGTGGCCAGAACCCTACTGCCTGGTTATCTTCAGATGGCTCCTTTGCTGTCCTCCCCTCCCTCTACTGCTGTGGTTGGTGGAGACTGGGTGTAGCAGAGAATCTGAGCCAGAGTATTTTTCTGCTTGTGCAAGGATTAGGATGAAGAAATATCATCGGAAATGCTCAGCTTTCATACTACTTGGGCTGTTATTCTTTTAAGGGCAGTAACCTTGAATACTCTTACAATCTGGGCAGGTTTCCCATCATATCTCATAAAGCTCATGTTATTATGATAACCACCCACCTCGTCACCTTCATTTCACCCGTGCCCTTTTTTTGACAGCTGGCTTTGCAAAATGCTTTGCGTTATTTCCCACCCGAAGTCCATAAAGAGCTGGCGCTGGAATTTGCGGAAGAGCTCAAGCTGTATGGCCACATATACATGTACAGATTCTGCCCAGAAATTGAGATGAGGTAAGGTTGGGAGGGGACTTTTCAGAATTGCAATCAGTCACCACTGACACGCTTGTTGTACTCTGGATATGAAATTCACTTGTGTGCACAGGGCTAACCCAAAGCCTATGTCCCAGTGAGGCCTCACTTAAGCCCATCTAGAAACAGTGTCAAGACATATTAATGAAATGAATCAATCAAACTAATAAATATTGTGTCTTGTATGTAATTATAAAACAGTAGCTTTGTTTATAGTAAGCCTCAGTCGTAGTTTTGGAATGCTGCCCCAAAAGCTGCATAACAGAGATTCTTCATACTTCGGGCCAGAGGTGGCTCCAGGCACCAGTGGAGGAAGCATGTGTCTGGGGTGGCACATGCTAAGAGGCGGCATTCTGTCCATTCTTGGGGCAGCACAGTCCAGGCAGCTGTTTGTTTTTTTTTTTGTTTTTTTTTGCCTCGGCAGTTCAGGTGGCACAGTCCAAGAGGCTTTTTTTTTTTTTTTGCTTGGAGTGGCAAAAATGGTAGAGCCGGCCCTGCTCCATGCTCTATATTGCTCTCTAGCCACGTTAAATTCCCCTTGGCATTAGTGAGCATTCCACTATCTAACAAGGGAAATATTGGGCACCCTTGTCGGTGGCCACTAGCTAGGCCCTCCCCTCTCTATCGCTCATTATACTGTGTTCCTATTTAAAAGCTAGTCTACTCTGGAGACATTTACTTCAGGCTCTTACAGCATCAGCTCGAGCTCCTGGAATGCTTGTAAAATGCTTGGGGTGAAATTCATCCCTGTGCAGAGAGACTGCACAAGGTTTATGCACACTGAAGTCTGACAGAGGCCCCATTCAGAGGTGTCTGTAGTGTTTCACAAGCATCCAAAGTACAGTCTCAACTATATGAGCTCTGAGTAAGTCTTATAGGCACTGCGGCTTGTGCTGAAGCTGAATTCTGTTGGCTGGCAAAACTCCTCCGTTATTATTTATAGACTGTAGATTTCAATCCATAGACTGTTGGAATGCTGAAGCCAATAATTGGAGAATCAGTGGGAGAAGTCAAATGCCCTGAGTGGCTTTAGAGCTGCCTGTTTGAGAGACTGTCTCTCTCCTCATGCCACATAGGGGAGGCTTCAGAGCTGGATCCCCCTTTATTTAAAAGAGAGGTAGAGCATTCTCCATGAGGGGCCCTCAGCTTTGGAACCTGCTGCCTGATCCTGATCTGAAATATACTAGGCCTGTTGACATTTGGAGAGTGCTGTAAGAGGCAATAAATTTATTCAAGCTTTTGGAGAGGGGCAAAGGTTTGTGGAGCAGAGCAGTTTTGTTGAGGGCCTGGTGGAGTGTTAGCTGTTGTTTCTAGTCTGATTAATTGTTCTAATTTGTGTCAAACAAGGGCATGTTTAATATCTTCACAGAAATCTAAATAAATAAAACAAGTAACTATAAAGCACTCAGATTTGTGCAAACAGCTGTGTCTCCATGCTCTCAGCATGAGACTGAGGCGAAATCCTGCAGACCTAAACTAAGACAAACTGCATGCTAAAGACATTGGGAGTTTTGTCTGAACAGGACTTTAGGATTGGCCTCTTGGTAGCACAAAGCACTGAACACTAAAAAGTTGGGGACGAACTTGTCCTGACTGGGATTGGATTAGATGGCCCACCAGATCATTTCCATCTCTAACGTCAGTAATTCTTTGATTGCATTAGATACTATTTATCACTTGTTTATTTTTCATTTTCCATTTTTGTAACAGTTTATTTGAATCTCAGAAATAGAAAGTCTTTTCTTTTCCCCCTGGCACACTTTGTTTTCGTTTTGTTTATTTGTGTTCCCTATGGAATGTGGGGCAGCGTGTTTCTGCTTCATTAATATCCTTGTTCCCACAGCAACATTCTTTGTGTTAGCAGATATCTAAGAATAGGGATTGTATGTGTAACCCTTCTGCCCCTCTGAGTTGGCAGCAACAAGGTCCAGGTTCAGTGTCCAGGGGTTCCGTTTCAGTAACACAATGCATAACCGGCTCGAGCCCCCACCCAGTGACCTGGGACACTCACATACCACACCCCCCTGGGCGCCTCTAGGAGGCAATACTTCTCCTCTCGCAAGCATGGAGACTGAGTGTAGCAAAATCTTTTTAATCAAGGAAGGAATCAATGCGGCATCCCATTGGAGAAACACCATAAACAGGGTTATAACACAAACCATAAACAAAAACCCACCTCCAAGTACATTTGGCACTGTCCTTTTTCCCCTTAGGGTTTTAAGTCCAATCACCCCAAAGTCCAACAACCCAAAAGTCTCTGGTCAATGCCACCCCAGAGTTCGAGAGTTTATCTGTAGAGGTCCCTCCCCCCAGTCTGGGTAGAAGGGGGCACCTTACGTGGTCCGGGGCCAACTGCCCTGCCTCTCCGTGGGTTCTGCTTCTGCCTCCTCCACGAACTGCTCCGCTTTACCAGCTGCTCCACGCTGCTCCTCCAGCTGTCCTCAGAAACTGCTCCGCTCCACCAGCTGCTCTGCTCCATGAGCTGCTCCAGTTCTCCCTGCAAACTGCTCGGCTCCGCTCCGCTCGCTCTGTGGGCCGCTCCACCCGTCCCACAGCTACTCTGCTCTGCCAGCCGCTCCACTGCCACCAGCTGTCCCGTGATCCGCTCCAGCCGTCCCCACAACTGCTCCTCTCCACCAGCTGCTCTATTCCACAGTATAGCTTCAGGCTCCCCCACTAGTTAGCACAGTACTCAGTGCTCTCAGCTCAGTAATTTCAGCTCTTTAGTGATTTCAACTCATAGTGATCTCAGCTCTAGTGGGGGAGCCCCAGTGCTAGTGCACCATTAGCCCAAAGTGAGTTCAGCTCAGTAACCTGTATTTAGATTCTTGAGGGAATTAAAAAAATCAACTCTGACATTCCACAGTGGAGAGAGGAGGGGGTGGAACTGGTGCTTCTGGCTCCACAAGGAGCCTGCACCACCAGGCACAGATACCTATCCCCAGCCTCTCTCAATTCACTGGGTTTTGGAACCCATGTCCCTTGTCTAGCAAGTACCACCCAACTGAGGGTGAGTCATTTGTCACCAAGCAGTCCCACAGCTCAGCAGTCTGGGATAGGGTAGGCGAGCCTATGCAAATACACTCTCTGAAATTCTTTCCACCAGATGTCAGGGTAGAGCTTATCCTGAACCAGTCCCCTGCACTGAAGCAGGATTAAATATTATCTAGACCATCCCTGACAGGTGGTTGTGTAAACTGGTCTTTAAAACCTCTAATAACAGATTCCACAACCTCCCTAAGTAATTTGTTCCAGTGCTTAACTACCATGACAGTTGGGAAGTTTTTCCTAATGTCTAACCTAAATCTCCCTTACTGCAATTTAAGCCCATTGCTTCTTGTCCTGTCCTCAGTGGATAAGGAGAACAATATATCACTCTCCTATTTATAACAACCGTTTACATACTTCATGTCCCCCCTCAGTCTTCTCTTCTCCAGACTAAACAAACCTTTTTTTTTCCAATTTTTCCTTGTAGGTCACATTTTCTAGACCTTTAATCATTTTTGTTGCTCTCTTCTGGACTTTCTCCAATTTGTTCACATCTTTCCTGAAGTGTGGTGCCCAGAACTGGACACAGCACGCTAGATGAGGCCTTATTAGTGCTGAGCAGAGTGGAAGAATTGTTTCTTGTGTCTTACTTACAACGCTCCTGCTAATACATCCCAGAATGATGTTCGCTTTTTCTGAAAACAATGTTACACTGTTGACTCATATTTAGTTTGTGATCCACTATAACCCTGGATCCTTTTCTGCAGGACTCCTTCCTAGGCAGTCACTTTCCATTTGGTATTTATGCAGTTGATGGTTCCTTCCTATGTGGAGTACTTTGCATTTGTCCTTATTGAATTTCATCCTATTTACTTCACACCATTTCTCCAATTTGTCCAGATCATTTTGAATTCTATTCCTGTCCTCCAAAGTACTTACAATCCCTCCCAGCTTGGTATTGTTGCAGGCTTTTTAAGTGTACTCTCTATGCCATTGTCCAAAACATCATTGAAGATATTGAATAGAACCAGACCCAGGACAGATCCCTAAGGGACCCCACTTGATATGCCCTTCCAGCTTGACTGTGAACCATTGGTAACTGCTCTCTGAGTATGGTTTTCCAACCAGCTGTGCAACCACTTTATAGTAGGTTCATCTAGGCTATATTTCCAAAAATGGTACTAAAGACAAGATATATCACATCTACTGCTTCCCCCCTTATCCACAATGCTTGTTACCCTGTCAAAGAAGCATATTAGATTGGTTTAATATGATTTGTTCCTGACAAATCTATGTTGAGTGTTACTTATCACGTCATTATCCTCTAGGTGCTTACAAATTGATTGTTTGATTATTTGCTGTATTCTCTTTCTGGGCACTGAAGTTAAGATGACTGGTCTATAAAGCCCTGGTTTGTCGTATTCCTATTTTTATAGGTAGGTACTATATTTGCCCTTTTCCAGTCCTCTGGGATCTCTTCCATCCTCCATGAGTTCTCAGAGATAATGGTAAATGGCTCAGAGATCTCTTCTGCCAGTTCCTTAAATATTCTACCATGTATTTTGTCAGATATCCAACTTGTTTAAGTAATTCTTAACTTCTTGTTTCCCTATTTTAGACACAGATCCTATCCCACTAACATTGCTAATCTTTTTGGTGAAAACTGAAACAAAGAAGGCATTTAACACTTTGGCCATTGCTGCATTTTCTGTTAATGTCTTTCTCTCCTCATTGAGTAATGGGACTACCTTATCCTTGGTCTTCCTCTTGCTTCTAATGTCTTGGTCAAATGTTTTCTAGTTACACTTCATGTCCCTAACTAGTTTAATCTCATTTTGACCCTTGGCCTTTCTATTTTTTCTCCCTATGTGCTTGTATTGTTCTTATATTCACTCTTCAGTATTGACCTAGTTTCTACTTTTTGTATGACTCTTTGAGTTTCAGATCGTTGAAGATCTCCTGGTTAAGTCAGCATGGTCTCTTACTATACTTCCTACCTTTCCTACGTATTGGAATAGTTTGCTCTTTTCCCCTTAATAATGTCTCTTTAAAAAACTGCTAAATCTCCTGAACTCCTTTTTCCTTTAGACTTGCTTCCCATGGGATCTTACCTACCAATTCTCCAAGTTTGCTAAAGTCTGCCTTTCTAAAGTCCATTGTCTTTATTCTGCTGTTTTCCCTCCTACCATTCCTTAGAACAGGAGCAGGCAAACTTTTTGGGCTGATGGCCACATCCTGGTGGGGAAATTGTATGTAGGGCCAGGGCAGGGGTATGGGGTGTGGAAGGAAGTGGGGGGCATGGGAGGGGGTGTAGTGTGCAGGAAGGGGCTCAGGACAAGGGATTGGGGCAGAGGAGGGGTGTAGAGTGTATGAGGGGCTCAGGGAAGGGGGTTGGGGTGCAGGAGGGGTGCGGAGTGCAGGAGGGGGCTCAGGGCAAGGGGTTGGCATGCACAGGGGTGCAGGGTGTGACAAGGGGCTCAGGGCAGGGGGTTGAGGTGGCAGTGGCATGCATCGGGGCCAGGGCAGGCTCCCTGCAAGCCTGCCCTGTCCCCAGCCCTGCACCACTTCAGGAAGTGCTGCGGCCCTGGCCGTGCTTTCAGGTATCTCCCCCGAAGTTCCCATTGGCTGTGGTTCCCCGTTCCAGGCCAATGGGAGCTGTCGGGGGGGGGGGCGATGCCTCAAGGCAAGGGCAACGAACAGAGCCCTCTGCCCCCCCCCACACACCTGAGAGCGGCGCAGGGCCCGCAGCGCAATGGGAGGCAAGCCTGCAGGCCAAATCCAAAGCCCTGAGGGGCCGGATCCGGCCCCTGGGCCATAGTTTGCCCACCCCTGCCTTAGAATCACAAACTCTGTCATTTCATGATCACTTTCAACCAAGCTGCCTTCCACCTAACCTGTTCCTTGCTATTTGTCAGAATCCAATCTCAAACAGCTTCTCCCCTAGTCACTTTCTCCACCTTCTGCAGTGAAAAGTTGTCTCCAATGCATTCCAAGAACTTGTTAAATAATCTGTGCCCTGCTGAATTACTTCCCCAACAGATGTCTGGGTAATTAACCACATCTATGATATCACATCTATCTGAACCTCAGTGCAAAGTGTATTCAACTTTGATATATGTATCCAGTAATCTTATGTTGTAATAAATTATTTTAAACTCACCCAGTATTTGCTATGTTACTCCCATTAACAAATGAAACCCCATGCATTTTTTAAAAATAACTTTCCTTCTAGTTCAGTTGTGGCTACAAGACATTTTCCTCTTTATCCTACAGAATACAGGTAAATGAAAGGAAATACACACAAGGGGTGAGAATAGCTGCTAAATCTATACAATACACTTTTTCAATCTTGGGTCAGAAGTTGGTCAGCCAGTGTCTGATGAATGTAACTGGCAGGTTTCATCCAAACCTTTCCAGATTAAACGTTTTTCTGTATGAAGTGAAAGTCCAGCCATCAAGGGTCTTTGTGCAAATAGAAGAAAGACAGTTTAGACATGTAAAACATGTCACATTATCTTTCCTGCCAGAATGACCTTCCAGTGGCTTTAACAATTTTTCTGCCTGTGGAATAGGAGGAAGCAAAATAGCGAAACCTTTTTATAATGGTTACACTTTCTAATATTATCAATATTATTTGATTTGGGTTAACCCCTAGAGGCCCCAGACCCATTGTGCTGTGCTCTGTACAAGCATATAAGAAAAAACAGACCTTTCCCTGGATAGCTTACGCTGCAAAGATAAGATTAGATATCTTAGAACAAATTGGTGGGGAAGAGAGCATAGCGTAGCAATTAGACAATTACGGTTATTAGCCTTGAAGAGTGATCTTGCTCTGAAAAGTGGGTCTGTAGAAATACCAGTGTGGGATTCTATGTACATTATGCCTCAGTGATTTCTGGATCAAAAGAAAATGTGGGTGGTTTGTTTTTTTTCGTAACTGCCAGCCTTGCAAACTCAACCTAGGAATGGAGGATCAAGCTGGATTCTTTTCTTCTCAAGCATGAGCAAAAATAATAGAGGTGGCGCAGGCCAAACTGTGCCTTCAGTGAAACCTGTAAGGCCCCATTGTCTTGTGCAGAGTTGCACAGATATAACTGTAATTGGTAGAGTGATGGGGCACCAGAAATATCCAGCTGTCTTGGTGTTGGTTCTGCAGGGCTATCAGGAGTAATAAGAACTTGCTTATGTCAGTAAAGTTAAATCCCATTTGTGATTAATTGAGTCAACAATGAATGGTAGAAAAGTGCTGAATAAAACTATTTGCAAATATTCTTGGATTAGCTCTGATCAATCTGAAATATGTTAACTCAATTTACAGAAGTCTTTTCAGGCTTGGGCTGTGTTTTGTTTTATTTTTTCTTTCCTTATTAATCAATATGTGCAACTCCGGGAAGTTTGGTGGCAGTTAAATATTTCATTGGGTTTTTTGCCTTCTCTTTCCATGTGCTTAAGAAAAATCCTCCCTAATGTCTGTGTGTGTTTTGTTTCAGAGCTTACCCCATAGAGGAATATCCTTGCAAAATCAAATCAGCTGCTGCAATAATGCACATGATCATGAATAATCTGGATCCCTCAGTGGCCCAGGTAATTACCATGGAAATAAAGGGATGGAAATTATTCACAGAACAGGAGTAAATCTACAAGTAATTCCCTCCATATATGCTCACATATAAATGGAGTATTTTAGGACCTGGGAAAGGTTTATGCACCACTTATTCCCATTTAAACCTTCAATATAGGATTAAATGGGATTGAAGTAGGGCTGCATAGGTCTTGTGCTGGTCCTCCACACAAGGGTGAATTTCCTCCGTAACATCTGTAGAGCTGGCTTCTATCTGGGTTAGTTAAATAGGCCATTTTCAGTATCTGCAGGAGAGTGTATGTACAGTGTGGCATGCCAAAATGATACTTTCTGTGGGACTGATCCTCCAAGGTTCCTGGGCATCTCCTGGAGGGACTGCAGGCCAGCCACTCCCTTTGGCTTCAGTTGGGTCTGAAGGTGCACCGTGTTTCTCAGGACTGAGATGTGTGTCGGGCTTAGACCTGCCGTCCCATATGCTGTAACCCTAATGACAGTGGGAATTATGTATGCAAGAAGCATGCAGGGTTTTTAGATGGTAAAACTATTCTTTTTATAAAGATCTTATCACCGACCACAATTTTCCTCAGAGTTTTCAGCTCCTGTTGGATCACTCTGAGGTGGAGATGGTGACTACTGGAGTTCCTTTAACTATTTGACTTTTTTTATTAATTAGGCTCTGGTGTTCTGGGAGTCTGGAGTACTGGCGTCTGGAGACTCTGGATCTTCAGTTTGGCTGGGGGGAGGGGGAGGGATTTTGGTTGTTCAAATTAATAGGCCTTTGTATATGTCAGTAAATATGGTAAAAGTATTGTCTCCTTCATCAAAGAAGCCCACAGTGGAAGCCAGTGAGTCAAGAAAGCACAGCAGGATGACCTCATGGAGGCTATAGCTCCCCTCTTGTGGAGGGTTGGGGGGCTGTGGAACTTGAAGGATGATACCTCCTTACCGCATGGATACTGGGGATCTGCAGGCAAGAGACACCCCTCCCCCGCCATTCCAATCAATGGGGGCAGGTGCCGTGCACATAGATGGCACCATTTGGGTGGCAGGGCGGGCTCTCGTTCCATCTAGCAGTACGGTTCCTCCAACAGCCATACTGCTATTGGATGGGAACCCTTGCCATTGCCACGCTCACTTCCACATAAAACAATAATGTTTTTGCTTTCACTTGTCTTCCTTTCCTTGTTTGTTTCGATTCATTGCTACACACACTTGTTGTGCCTTGTCTATTTAGACTGGAAGCTCCTTGGGGAAGGGACCATCCCTCACTATATATTTACAGAGCAACTAGCACAGCGGGGCCAAACTCTGGGCACAACAAATTAATCAGGGCCCAATCTCGCTCCCATTGAAGTAATTGACTTTAATGCGAGTAGGGTTAAGCACTCAATACGTTAAGTCCTCAATATATATCCAAAAGTAGATGTTAACCCTTTCTGCATCTTTGAAAGTGCAGCATGCATCTCAGAAGCAAGATCGCTCATACTGTCTTTAAGGGAGCTTTTCCCTGCCTAGTTAAAAGAACAGCAACCAATGAGTAACTTTTGTAATTTGGCATGTGGATCCCCACAATTTGGCAATAATTAATAAACCTTATTCTAAGGGGGAGATTACAATCCACCGATTTTACTTAAATTGTCACTTTACTATGATACTTTCTGATTTCAAAAGTCTAGAGAATGTTGATGCAAAAAATATAACACCGCGTTGAATTCAATATTAAATTAATCTCTGGGATTGTTAGAGGGATCCCTCTGAAATATTGCAGGGAAGCACTAGTTTTAATATAATGAAAATGTGCCTCTTTTAGTTTCCCCAGGAGCTTGTAACTTACGGAGGAAATGGACAAGTCTTCAGCAACTGGGCTCAGGTATGACATTGATACATTTGCAACTAGAGGTCTTGTGAAAAAGTAGATCAGATTGATATTTCACCCATCGGAACTCCATTCTGCTTAGGCAGAGTTTGTGACAAATTCTTGGCAGTCATTGTAATATTCCAAAACATCCTGTCTGGGTAGATGAATGCTGAGTTGTGAACTGTAAAGAAGTGCAGAGCTTTATTTAGTGAGGAGAGCATATGCTTCCAAATAGGAATGTTGTGACGATAATTGTGTATTTTAAGATAATTTCTTTTCTTTCTATTGTACATTTGGATGCACCTCTGGTTTGTTCACATAATTTTAGAGGCAAACTGCATCCTAATATGTAATAGGGTATATTTGTTTGTTTCTACTAATTTTACACTAGTTCGCACAACATGCAACTTAGTAATGATGACCTAAAAAGCACAATCTTGAGTGTGTTTCCAACAATGTCAAAGAGCAGCTGAAGACATTTCACAAGTACTAGTTGACCATTTGTTTGTCCAGTTTAGCTTCAATTTTGGTAACACTGCATTATATCTCCTTTGATAAAGAGGTGTGGTCAAGGCTTGAGACTAAATTCTGGGACTGGAATGTTTAATGGATCTTACAGTCCAAATCTTAGACCTGGGGTCAAGGCTGGGTTTGCAGAACACACCCACATTGCCCTATAGCTCAATAATCCCGAGACATAATGTCAATTCCCCACTAATGTACAGATACCCTGCTCAGGCCATTGTCTGTGTGAATTTGCTTTCCCAACAAGATGAGAAGATTTCAGAAGTGTCAGGTATTGTTCTACTCATAGAACAAGCCTCTCCATACTATATGTTGTCCCTGTTCTTCCCAGTAATGGCATGAAGTACAGTGTAGTTGTCTAACACAAACACTTTGCGAACACTGAAATTTGCACATGAAAAAATGTTTCAAGGAAATCACTGACATCAATAGCATGGGTACTCGGTTACGTCTTATACAAAGGCAATTTAGTCATTCAGAACCAGATTGGGTCCAGTTACTCAACAGGGGTGAAGTGGAAGAACATTAAATGAGCAACTCTCATGCCTCTCAGCAGGGCACAAATGCAGTTGTTGTGAGCACAGAAACTGCTCCTTCCATGAATCCTCTGAGGCACAAGACACTCCAAAGAGGGCAGAGAAGTGAAAGGAGGAGATGGGGGTATCGGCCTTCCTTGCTGCTGGTAGAGCTGGACAGGTGTGCAGGCAGGAATATGTTGCATCCCCTGGAAGGGATGTAGCATCAGGCATGCGTCTCCACCCACAGAGTGGAAGATCTAGGAGGAATTCTGGCTCTGGACTTGTCCCGGAGTTCACCTGAGGATGTTGCACTTTATTCTAAGGCTTCCTGTACCTCTCACAAACAAAAATACCCTTGAGACAGAAATGCATTGGGTCAGATATATCCCTCCTGAAGCTTCTCTCATTTTGGTCCCTTGTTTTTGTTTTTCACAAAATACATTAACTTACAGGTAAGGGAATATGAATGGTCTTGTGGTTATGGCACAGGTCAGGGAGATGAGAAACCTGGGTTTTATTCCCAGTTCTGTAACAAACTCCATGTGTGACCTTGGGCAAGTCACTTGTGCCTCGATTTCAGAATCAAGAAAATGTGGATTGTAGTCCTTAGCCCCACCAAAGGGGTTTTTTGAGGTTAAATTCATTATAAATTACTTGTGAGACCCTGTTCTCATTTTAGTGTGAACAGCACCTCCAGTTAAATTAGATGCATGCATGTGTTGTCAGAGGCTGGTGTGCCTCAGGGCAGATGTGAGACTGCAAGATGAAATGCAAGCAACACAAAATTTGGTAACATTCTGTTCTTTCTCTAGTTCCAGCAGTCCTGTCCAAATTAGATAGAGCTGTGAACTGCAGGAGTTTCACTGCAGAGCAAACAATGCTTTTTTGTTCCTGGTTACTTAGAGTAGCAATCAGATGAATGGTTGGGTTGTAATGGGGACACTTTGTTCTCTGTGTTCATGTCATGAAATCAGAGTGCTTTTTTTTTTGTTGCTTTTTTTAGGCATTGCAAAATTTATCCTGAAAATGCTGGTATCATCCGCACAGCCCCTTTCTTTCTTCCAACTAGATTACTAAAGAAAAATCCATTTCTGCTACCAAATTTCCCTTACTTTAGCTCCACCAGCCTCAACAGTTAAAATTGTGACCTGGGCTATTCTTTTCAGCTGAGAAGGCCAGCATGGGTCTTGCTTTAGAGAGTCATTGCTTGCTAATCAGTCAGAAGGATGGTGATTGTACATGAAATATAACAAGATGTGATTGTTTTGTGCATTTTCAGTCCATAACCACATCTTGAAAATTCACTGGAAATAATATGAACTTTCTGTTGGAAAATAATGGATTTGAGTTAACTCTGCAGCCAGTTTATAGACTAAGGGACAAATTCTGCTCTCTAGTGTAATTCCAGAGTAATTTTGCAGATGATGATGGGACTATTGTTTTACTTCTGAATGTATCAAGGACTGTATTTTCTTTTACCAACATGATGAAAAGAGGTGCTTTTTGTTTAGGATGAAAACTTCTGTCATCTTCTAGTGCCAGTTGTAATCCATATTTATTTCAAAGGTGAGAAGCCATAGGAGACCTCGAAATCTTGAGATCAATGACATTTGTGTGTGTTTTTATAGCTGTTATTTTAAAGAGAAATTTTTAGCATTTGGCCTTGGGAAGATTTTCAGAAAAGTGCCAGAACCAAATGGCTCACTTCAGGTTAAAATTAGGACAATTCCAAAAATGATGCATTAAGTGCTAGCAAGTCATTTCTGAGTTTTGTACTGGAGAAAAATACAATTTATTTTTTTTTGCTATTCTTTCTGGAGCTCATTCAGAATGTTCTCACTAGTCATTTATGTGTTTGGTGTTTAGCATTGTCCTTCTAATAGACTTTATTAAAAGCAAGAATTAGCAAAAGCTCTGGTTGATTCTTTATATATAAATACACTATGTTATCCATACAGATGTTCTTATACTAGAAACTTAAGAGCTCTATGAAGACAGATCATTGCAAGATGGGAACAGATTCACTAGTTTTCCTTTGCTTTAATTTTCAGTTCTGGTTAGTGATGCACTATTTGTCTGAGATAACCGAAGAGCAAACTTTAGTGATGTACAGTGGTCATCCTTTGGGCCTCTTCCCCAGCCCTCGGTATGCACCTCGACTAATCATCACCAATGGCATGGTGGGTATTATCCTCTCATTCTGATCTCATTTTAGGCTGTTTTTAAAATTTATTCCTTATTAGATTATCATTACATGAATAAAAGAAAACACATAAGACCAAATTCTGCCCTCATTTATTCCAGTGCAACCCTGTCTAGGTCAGTGAGGTTGCACTGGTATAATTAAGGGCAGAATTCTGCCCTCATCAGATGGCCACGTTTTTCTATCAGAGTCAGCCTAGGGCAGATTTGAACGAATGACCTAGAGGTGAAAGTTTCTGTGTTCCATTGTCAGTTTTCTAGGCCATTTAGTGCCCATCTGTTGTGGACAGGTAATTGCCTTCTGTAAGATTTGAAAGCAGGTAAGCTGCATGACAGGTGAATCACATTTTCCATAATATTAGAACATATGGAGCCAAAGCCCACTTGCCTTATCCTTGGGATTAGTCCTATTGATGTTCATTGATTTACTACTGGCATGAGCAAGACTAGCAGAATTTGGCCTATGCTCTGATCTACACTACAGGGTTAGGTCGAATTTAGCCACGTTCAGTTGATTTAAAAATGAATGTGTCCACACGACCAACCCCATTCCATCGACCTAAAGGGCTCTTAAAATCGACTTCTGTTCTTCCCCGACAAGGGGAGTAGCACTAAAATCGACCTTGCTGGGTTGAATTTGGGGTAGTGTGGACACAAATCTATGGTATTGGCCTCCGGGAGCTATCCCAGAGTGCTCAATTGTGACCACTCTGGACAGCACTTTGAACTCCGATGCACTAGCCAGATACACAGGAAAAGCCCCAGGAATTTTTGAGTTTCATTTCCTGTTCGATCAGTGTGACGAACTCAGCAGCACAGGTGACCATGCGGTCCCCCCAGAATCGTAGACCATAGAATGTTTCTATGCTCCCCCACCATCTCCATCCCTGAGGTTATCGCAGATTAGAAGGCAAAAAAAAACACACTCGCAATGACTTGTTTTCCCAGCTAATGCAGTCCACCTGCACTGATAGGGCACAGCTTAATGCATGGAGGCATTCAGTGGCAAAGGCCAGGAAAGAATTAAGTGAGTGCGAAGAGCGGAGGCAGGACGTGATGCTGAGGCTAATGGGGGAACAAACGGACATGATGAAGCATCTGTTGGGGGAGCAAACAGACATGATGAAGCATCTGTTGGAGCTGCAGGAAAGCCAACAAGAACACAGACCCCCGCTGCATCCACTGTATAACCGCTTATCCTTCTCCCCATGTTCCATAGCCTCCTCACCCAGATGCCCAAGAACACATGGGGGGGAGTCTCTGGGCACCCAGCCACTCCACTCCTTCAGTTGCTTTGGCCATTCTCTGACTGTCATTCAAACAGTTTGATTTTTAGTGTGGCTACAATAAAGAATGTGACCTTGTCCTTCCCTCCACCCCCACCCCACCCGGGCTACCTTGTCCATTATCTAATTTTCTTTTAAGTAATAAAGAAAGAAAGCATAGTTTCAAAATAATAGTTACTTTATTTTCGGGGGGGGGGGTTGGCTTACAGGGAATTAAAATCAATAAAGGGGACGGGTTTGCATCAAGGAGAAACACACACAACTGTCACAGTGAAACCTGGCCAATCATGAAACTGGTTTTCAAAGCCTCACAGCACTCCTTGCTGTGCTCTTCTAATCACCTTGGTGTCTGGCTGCTCAAAATTGGACACCAGACAATTTGTCTCAACCTCCCACCCCGCCATAAATGTCTCCCCCTTACTCTCGCAGATATTATGGCGCACACAGCAGGCAGCAATAACAATGGGGAATGTTGGTTGCTCTGAGATCTGACCAACAGTGCCAGCAAGCTTTTAAACGTTCAAAGGCACATTCTACCTATCCTGTGCTTGCTCAGCCTATAGTTGAACTGCTCCCTACTACTGTCCAGGTTTCAGGAGCTATGGGAGCAAGGGGTAGGCTAGGATAGGTGCGACTGCCTGGTGCTGCCAGCTGGGGGTGCAGCCTGAGGCAGAAGCCTCCAGTTCACAATAGCAGCAAGTGATGGTGAGCTGAGCAGGCTCCCTGCTTGCTTGCCATGCTATGGCATCTGCACAGGTAACGCAAGAAAAAAGGCACAAAACGATTGTTTCCATTACTTTCATGGAGGGAGGGGCAACTGATGACATGTACCCTAAACCACCCATGACAATGTTTTTTCCCCATCAGGCATTGGGAGCTTAACCCAGAATTCCAATGGGCAGCAAAGATTGCAGGAACTGTGGGATAGCTACCCACAGTGCACTGCTCTGTAAGTCGATGCTAGCTGCAGTAGTGAGGACACACTCTGCCGACTTAATGCACTTAGTGTGGACGTACGCAATCGACTGTATAAAATTGATTTCTAAAAATCAACTTCTATAAAATCGACCTAATTTCGTAGTGTAGACATAGCCCTATATGGAATAGAACCATTGCTATGTTCCAAAGCTTTATTTTTTTCTTTTTAGGTTATTCCCAACTATTCCTCCAGAGATGAATATGAGAAAATGTTTGCAATGGGAGTTACAATGTAAGATATGCTTTATTATTACTCCTGTTTCAAAGGTTTGCAGTCTTATATTAGCTAAACCTGAGTCAGGTACCAGTTACCTTTTGATTAAAATTTCTAATGTAGATGGACTTTAACTGTGTTCCATTACTAAGGTAAGATCCTGATTCAGCACAGCACTTAAACACATGCTTAAACACATCCCATCTGTGCTCAGCAAACAATTTAAGCACACTGGGACTTAAAGTTAAACACATGTATAAGGACTCAGCTGAATCAAGGTCTAAAGCCTCGGTCATGACCAAGACATGATATTTTTGATATTTTGGAAATTAAATAATTGGAATACATTTTATTTTTTCATTGCTCATCCAGTTTGTGGATCAGGGGGATTGTTCACTCAGTTATACAAGTCTTTGCATGTCATGGTGAGAGTTAACAGTTAACAGAGTGCTGTGAAAGTCTTGGGGAAGTAGGTGCACGTGAATAAGGAGCAGAGGTGAAGGGGGTTAATACAGAGAATGAACATGGAGGCTAGCATTCTCAAGAGGACTATGAGAGTTAGAAATCTCGGGTAAAATTTTCAAAAGCACTTACGTGATTTAAGTGCTAAGTTGCACTGAAAGTCAAGTCACATCCACACTGCTAAACCGAAGCAACTCTCTGCAGCGAGTCTCAAAGCCCAAGTCAACTGGCTAAGGATTGCAGGGCTTGTGCTGCTAAGCTCGACATAGCCATGTAGACGTTCCTGCTCAGATTAGAGCGCGGGCTCTGAGACCCTTTCCCCTCACCTGGTTTCAGAGATAAGGCTCCAGCCCAAATGGGAATGTCTACACTGCTCTTTTTTAGCTCCACAACACAAACCCAGCAGCCCAAGGCAATTGACCTGGGCTCTGAGGCTCACTGCAGGGAGGTGTTTTTGTTTTGTTTTGTTTTGTTTTGTTTTTTTGCAGTGTAGACGTATCCTAAATCACTTAGGTGCTTTTGAAAATTTTATCCTCAGTTTTCATTGACTTTCAATGGGGATCCAGCATCTACATCACTTCATCCCCACTGGGAGTCCCAGCCAGAGTGCTTAGCCCACATAAAGCCATGTTTCTGGTTTACTTGTTTGTGCTGCAGCTGTGCACTCCCAAAGCTTCTTCTATACCCATATTTGACCTTATTACAATAAATAACCAGCTTTGGGCTTTTGAGGTGACACTGCCATTGAAGTTCAGCACATGGAAGAATGGCAAGATATTGACACGGTTTCCGCTTTTTGGTGGTGGTGGACAATCACTTACGCATAATGCAGACAGGATCCAGTTACATTGTAAACGTGATAATACCAGGTTTTATGACAACAGATAACATAGCCACAGAAAATGCAGTTTTAATTTTAACCTTATTCTGAATTGAATAAAATGGACATCATTGTGCTCACTTCAATTGATAGGTATGGACAGATGACGGCAGGGAGCTATTGTTACATTGGACCACAGGGAATTGTCCATGGAACTGTGGTAAGAGATTTGGAGAGGGGTCTGTACATTGTCTGCGAGAGTTGGCTGCCGGTGGGTTCTGAGCTGACCATTGTTATCAGAATGCTCCTGACTACTAAAGGAAACTAGTTTTGCCACCTCATTAAGAGAACTGTAGCTCCTCCCCAAACTCTTCAATTCAGAGATGGAATCATGATCCAGATCCATAATTTGAGAGTGTCTGGATCCAAGGTTTTAATTTGGGCCCATCTCTAGTTATAATAGGTGAACTGGCTGAACAGGTATTGTCCTAGTACCTGCTCCATTGAATGTAACATGTTCTTGGTCCCTCATTGTATTTAGTACTGAAATACTGTATTTTGTGTCTGCCAGATTCTTCCTGCATAGTTTCTCAAAATCCTGTCTAAAGACTTGTGTGGACAGATTCTGTAACCCATGAGTATATCCACAGAGTCTTTTGGATTGAAAGGAACCTTTAATTAATATATATTCCATTCCCTGGCCTCATGGCGGGATTGATTCTGGCACCCCTAAACCATCCACAAGACTTGGATGTCTTTTGAATATGTTCAGGATCAGGAATGTTGAGTCTACAACCTTCCTCGGCAGCTTGTTCTATTCTTTAACCATTCAAATAGTTTCTACCGATATTGAATGTAAATGATCCCTTAAACCAGTTCCATTGTGTTTCAAGCATTACATTCTTGCAAAAGGCTGGGAAGAGCACTTGACCCTCCTAAAAACACCAGTACCTTAGAGCAGGGGTAGCCAACCTGAGCCTGAGAAGAAGCCAGAATTTACCAATGTACATTGCCAAAGAGCCACAGTAATATATCAGCAGCCCCCCATCAACTTCTCTGCCCTATTCCCAGCGCTTCCCACCCACCAGCAGTCCCACCAATCAGCACCTCCTCATCTCTCCCTGCACCTCCTGATCAGCTGTTTCATGGTGTGCAAGAGGTTGGGGGGGGAGGAGTGAGGGCACAGCAGGCTCAGGGGAGAGGGTGGGAAGAGGTGAAGTGGGGGGAGGGCCTGTGGCAGAGCCAGGGGTTGAGCAGTGAGCACCCCCTGGCACATTGGAAAGTTGGCGCCTATAGCTCCAGCCCCAGAGTCGGTGCCTATACACGGAGCCGCATATTAACTTCTGAAGAGCCATGTGGCTCCGGAGCCATAGGTTGGCCACCCCTGCCTTAGAATGTCTTAACCAATTCTACCTGTAAACAAATGTAGGCTTGACACAGTATCTAATCAATGCAAAAGTACAATGGAGAAACAAACCTGTTAAATATCTTTAGATTTTAGGGATTTTAGGGAAAGGAGTTATGAATAATTGCTTTGTTGTGTACTATGTGTTAGCTAACAGTGCTGAATGCAGGTCGTCGCTACTTGGGTGTGGAGGACCTGGCTGGGAGGGTGTTTGTCACCTCTGGTCTTGGAGGGATGAGTGGTGCTCAAGCTAAAGCTGCAGTCATTGCTGGATGTGTGGGGATCATTGCTGAGGTAAGACCAAATCTTTCCCTTAAGCAACAAGGCCCATCACAGGCATTTACTGATCAGCTAAAGACTGCTGGGGCAGCACGTGCCTTAAGCATTTATCCCAGCAAGTCCTGATTTTCATTATAGTGACCAGATATGAAAGGTCAATACAATTTCTCTTTCAAATGTTCCATTTTGGTACACAAAGCTTTGGGCTGCTTCATTCTGCGCTTCTGCATTTGGACTTTGAACACCCTGATCATGCACTGAAGTCCATTGTCTCAGTCCCCGGATGCACTTTCCCAAATGCTGAAAGGAGTGGGCAACCAGGGGCTGGTCTCCCCTCCTCTCCCCACCCCCCACCACTCCCAGCATAACTTAGAGCAGTCTCAGAGCTGTTCTAAATTATACCAATTTGTAAAGGACTCCTAGAGGCAAGTATTTTGTCTGGGGAATTGCCAGAGTGCCATATCCTCTTCCACCACACCACACCACTGATGTGCAGCCTCAGCTGGGAGGAGGTGGAATTTATCATTTGGCTCAATAGGAGTATTGCCTGAGCAAAGATTGCCAGAATGGCTCATCTATTTGATCCCTTAGAGGAAAGTTGTCTAACAACTGCCTCCCAGATTTTTAAAAAATGAGGGCAAGTAGCAGCACAGCTTCTTCTCTTACTCCCATCTAAAGTAAGATCAATTTTTAATGATATTTTGCTAATATTAGCTAGCTTTTATCTGTAACTTAAAGACCATTAATGCATTAGCAATCCGCACACTGGATGTTATGAGCCCATCGAGTTTATAAAACGATGGATAAGCAGCACATCTAAAAGCCAAACACTAGAATTCTAATGTTGATAAATGTAAGTATCCGTAAGACTGAAATAAAATCCACCCTGATTTGAAATATAAATAAAGACAAACATTAAAGTCTCTTAGCGCCTACATTTTTTGGTTGTTTTTATGTTCTGTTGCTCCTTATAATGATTCTGGCTTTCTAAAGTTTTCTTTGGTTTCTAACCAGAATTGATCAAAATAATTATCTATACTCCAAAATGTAATAAACATAGATCAGGCATAGACTGGAATAATGGGGCTGTTTCATTATATAATCATTTATTCTTTAGCAAAAGAATAAAAATACAATTCTGATCCACTGAATGGAGCTTAAAGATCAATTTACCCCCCTTCTAATTTTTTAACAAACTTTTCAATTCTGTAGAATCTCATCTTGCCCTTCTTACTTGGACAGAAATATCACATTTCACACTTCATACTAAAGTTCATTTATAAACTATTTCAGAAGAGTTAACAAATAATGAATTGAGATTATAAGTATGTTACAGACAGGAATAGTATAGATAGCTGTAAGCACATCAGTAGAAGGTTGTGGGTTCGAGTCTCATTCGATCTGACACTGAAAAGGCACCTCCAGTTCACCCATCTGCAAAATGGGTTCCCGATTAATTGGATGTGATGCTGGCTACATCATTCCTTTTTGTACCGTTAAGCTACTGTGCCTTAACTGTGCCAGCCTGATGAGGCATTGGCTCAGGGGGAGGGTGGATGGGTGGTTTTTGACATCAGTAGAAGGAGTATAGATGTTTAAAAGAAAGAAACCTACCGAACTATGTCAGGGTTTCTCAACACAAAATTGGGGCACGTTGCAGCTCTTGTCCCATAGGGCTGGCTGGGTTTGCCTCCCTGCTCCAGGCAGTGCAACCTCTGGGATCCTAGTGCCGCCCGAATTTGGCCCAGCTGTCATGATTACAGGAGTCCAGATAGGCCAAATGTGAATGAGTGGCACTGCAACCCCATGAGCCAGGTCACAACTCCACTCACACAAATTTGGTCCAGTCAGGGAGCGGGGCCAAACCTGAGCAGCACTGAAACCCTGGAGGTTGCAATGCCCAGAGCCAAGAGCCAAGCCCAGCCAGCCCCACAGCACAGGAGCTGCCAGAGCTGCCACTGTGGGTTGAGTGGTGGGTAGAATTGCCAGGTAATGCCTGGTCAAAAAGGGACCCTGGCAGCTCTGGTCAGCACAGCTGACTGGGCTGTTAAAAGTCTGGTTGGTGGCCCAGCGGGGCTAAGGCCTACCTGCCATAGCTCTGCATGGCTCCTGGAATCAGTGGCATGTTCCCTAGCTGGTACTTAAACGTAGAAGCAGGCAGGGAGGTCCACATACTGTCACCACCCCAAGTGCCATCTTTGCAGCTCCCATTGGCCAGGAACTGTGGCCAATGGGAGCTGCGGAGGCGGCATCTGCAGATAGGACAGTGCGCAGAGCCACCTGACCGCGCCTTCACGTAGGAGCTGGAGGGGGGAATGTCACTGCTTCCGAGAGCTACTTAAGGTTAGCGCTGCTGGGAACCTGAACCCTGACCCCCTCCTGCACCTCACCCCCCTGCCACAGCCCTGACCCTCCTCCCACCCTCCAAACCCCTCAGCCCCAGCCCAGAGGCCCCGCCTGCATCCCAAATCCCTCATCCCCAGCCCTACCTCAAAGACCTCACCCCCAGCTAAAGCCCTCCCCCCCTGCACCCAAGCCCCAGCCCTGATCCCATTCCTACCCTCCAAACATCTGTGTCCCTGCCTGGAGCACTCTCCTGCACCCCAAACCCATCCCAAAATCTGTACCCCCAGCTGGAGCCCTTACCCCCCCCGCATCCCTGCCCCAGCCCAGAGCCCCCACCCACATTCCAAACCCCGCAGCACCAACCCAGAGCCCGCTCCTGTACCCCAAATCCCTCATCTCCAGCCCCACATCAGAGCCCGCACCCCCAGCTGGAGCCCTCACCCCAACTCTGTTCCACCCTGGAGCCCCCTTCCATACTCCGAACCCCTCAGCTCCACTCCCCAGTCCAGAGCCCCTTTCTGCACCCTGAACTCCTCATTTCTGGCCCCACCCCGGAGCCCGCACCCCCAGCCGGATCCCTCATCCCCTCCCGCACCCAACCCCTCTTAGCCAATTTGGTGAAAATGAGTGAGTAAGTGAGGGTGGGAAGAGCGAGTGACAGAGGGAGGGGGTGGAGTGAGTCAGAAGTGGGGCCTCGTAGGAGGGGCTGGGCAGGGGGTGGAGCAAAGGTGTTCGGTTTTGTGTGAGTAGAAAGTTGGCAACCCTAGTGCTGGGCAGGACCCAACACCCCAGGGAGGCAGGACCCAACAAAAACCACCCCAGGGCATCCACTTCAAGACTATTTACTGGGTTGCAACAGGTCATAAACATTTACAACTGAGTCCTGAGCCCAAAAAGGTTGAGAACCACTGACCTATGGGACTCTAGGACAATGAACTAAATACTTATTAAACCATTCATTAGTCATTTACTAACCCATCATACATATATCTTTAATATAAAGTGTGTCTGAGACACTGTTGATTCGGATGAGACTTTTGCTTAAGTGAAGACTACAAGATCAGGGCCAGGGCTTACCAATACAGAACATTTTAAAAGGGGTTTTTTAAAAAGCTGATTGTTCACAATAGTGATAACATCAGACTGGGGTTAAGTGCCATATAATGCCCTCCCATTGGTAAGACCACAGTAGGATTGAACCTGTGCCCCAGACTCCAGCAGCAAGATTTTAAGTCCTCTGATGGGGACAAATTTGGGCCAGCTCAAAGGGGGAAAGGAACATAGCCAGGGTCATGACCCACAGGCCTCAAACCCAGGTCCACAGTGTGAGCCATGCATCAACTCTCCACTTGGCAGCCTGCTGACAACTGCTGGACCCATGAAGCCCAACTCCAGTTTGAGGTTCCGCCTCTGACATCCTATTGGTGGAGTCCCAAAGCAGCTGATTGGCCTGCTGGCTCTACTTAAGCTAGCAACAGGAACAGGAAGCTGGGTGAACAACTGGGATCCCCCCTGCTCTGGATGGTGTACCTTGTGGCTCCTGCTTTCGCTCCCTTGGCTCATTATCTCTGACTCATGATTCTGATCTCCTGTGTGTCTCCTGCCTCTGACCCCCTCGTTTCCTGACCTGGCCTGACTCTGGTTACCAACTCTTGGTTCTGATCTCCAGTGTGTCTCCTGCTTCTGATCTCCTGGTATCCTGACCAAAACGACTCCTGACTCTGGACTTTGGCTCTGATCACTAGATCTGGCTGCCCGTGATCCAGCCTTGACAGCCAGTAAAACCGGTGGATCAGCTGGGAAGTCCATATAGAACTATGCAGAGCCTGGCTTATCATTTCAGTGGGCATTCTCTTCTGCACCAGTCTCTGAGTCACCTGTAGCGTAACTTCCTTTGCAGTCTTGTGGCCACTGGCTCTAGTTCCATGCCTGCACCCTACCCAACTCTTTGAGAGGTGTTGCAGGGTTGGAGGGGAATTACTGCTGGTTCTGTCTCATTTTTTAAGGTCTGATTCCCTGGCAGCTATTCATATGTTAGCAAAATTGTTGCAAACCCTGCATAGGTATGTTGGAATAAAAATGAAAGCTGTTTTAAATATATATATATTTCATAGCTTCACTTTGGGGCATAAACTACTTGCTGGGGCCTCTTTAACCTATTATGCAGGGATGTAGGGTTAGAGAAGAGAATCCCTAGCGTAACTCCACTAGTCCAACTGGAGGTACACTAGGTATGATGTGAGCCCATGTGGTTGATGTCATTTTAAAAACTATTGACTTGCTGGTCAAAGAGCATAAAAGATTTTTTAGAATCTAATGAAAAGGAAGTTAATTTATTTGGGCGTGTTGGTGGGGTCTATGAAGTGAGATCCAAGATCCTATCAAGATAGGTCAGAAATACAGTATCTAGGATACTATAACACACAGGATTTAGATAGTCCAATCAGTGCAGCACTCAGACTTTTAGAATTGTAGTAGCAGAACCCATTTATTTGTCACGTACCATTCTGCATTCTTTTCTCCATCACTGTTGTTTTGCCTGGTACTAAAACAGCATACAAAGAGAAGCAGTCTCCTCTATGTAACTGTAACTGTAGCAACTCTTAGTGTGCTGCTCCACGGGTGTTGCCCCAAACCAGGGTTTTTTAATGATATGCCTAATCAGTGGCATGGGAATTGATGGAAAGTTTCACACACTGAAATAACTGGGCAAGAGGAGGCTTTCCATCAGCTTTGATGGGCATTATGTATTTTGGGCTTGATCTAACTTTTTTTGTTTACATATAAATGGCTTGGTGGCTGAAAATGGTGGAAAGAAAATGCTGGGTGTGGGCTGTGGGAATGTGTGGCAGTTTAAATGTTTATTATAAAATTGTGTGTGTGTACATGCGCACCAGCCTGGCTGCTTTAATCGGTTGCTGTGGTGCAGCAGAAAATTGGCTTGCATGAGTTTTTCAGCCTGTATTGTGTCTGGAACTCATCATAACTCCTATAAGAAGCCTTAGAGATGCATGTGTTTGCCTATTAATCTTTAAATATGGAGTCACTGCCAAAGCCTCCATAGTATGTATCTCGATTTGTGTATTTCTCTGTCTCGCGCACATAGACACAGAAACACACCAAAACTAATGGTGGTGCAGGGTTCAAATTTGGGATTCATCTTATCTGGACCCTCAAAGTTCAGAACGACAAGGGCATTGGATACTGGGGTCCCATTTTGACCCATTTTTTAATAGAAGTGACAGTTGGCTGGAAAAAGGAAAATATTTTTTGCTCATTTTGTTTCCTTTTTAGCTGAGATTTTTGAAAATTTCCAAATGGCTCAAGAGAAGACCAAATCCAGTGATGGTTTTGGTTCAGCAAAACCTACCTTAGTCAGGGCTGGAGCTGGTGAAAAAATTGCTATCACTGTGTTTTCAACAGAAAATGGCTTTTTGATTAAACGGCCGTTTTAAATGACAAATTTCAAGTTTTGCAGAAAATATTTGGGTTTTCATTGAAAATCTGAAAATGGAAACATTTTTTGTTTTCAGTTTTTCAGTTAAAACATGAACAATTCCAAGAGAAATTAAGAAATTGTTGTTAAAATTTTTTGTGGGGAAGATATTATTTCCTAATCAGCTCTCATTAAGCGTTTGTTTTTCTGAAACCAGATTGGTTTGGATCTGTCTCAGTGCTTAATTTGTGCTGGGCCCTAGCACCTCTGGGCTTGGCAGTTCATAGCCCCAGCACCTCTGGGCTTGCCGTGTCGTTTATGAAAGTAAAAAAATTGCTTGAGCTCTGACACCTCTTTCATTACTAATTAAGCAGTGATCTGGCTCCCATTTTATTAAAACCACAAAGTCTGGGGTTGGGAGGTGGTTGGAGAAGAGATTCAGCTCTTGTTTCATTCCTTGGTTGAAACAACAGAAACCAGAACTGATGGAATATTAGAAGCTAGAAATAAAAAACAACTCTTGGATCACCCAGCCCATCACCTTGAAGCCAATGCAAAAGTGTTGTGTTATGTACATTTGTTAGTGTTTCATCCAGGATCGTTTTAAAGTTAAAGAGAGAATGGAGAAGTTCTTCGGTAGGTGAGATGATAGTCCTGAAATAAATATGCAATTTGTCTCAGGTTGATGAAGCTGCACTTTTGAAACGTTACAGGCAAGGTTGGCTGATGGAAATCACTGATAGCCTGGACCACTGCATTGCTCGGCTGAGGTATGACTCATGAAGTGCCGTGTTTGTCCCTACGTGCTAAATCCTGCTCAAGGGCTGAAGTAACCGCAGCAGCCCTTGCAATGCCCCACATGGGTGTGTGGGGGAAGGATTATAGGATATCTCTCCTCATGTCACTTCTGCTTTTAAATGAGGTAAATGAGAAGAGAATTAGGCTCATGTTTTAGAAATTCAGCTCATGAATTCTCCGTCTTGTTATTACTCCATAGCTCCGTTACAGGATCTGGTGTGAAAAGGATGAGCTAGGTGAAAGTATAAAATCTCCATATTGGGAATATGGATTTAAAGAATATTGTTGAGGTTTTTAAGTGAAAAGAATGGTATTTGGCTTGTCTGGCACCTTAACCTGTTCAGTATTAACAGCACACTCTGAGCTCTGTTTGCTCTGAAACTCTTTCAGACAGAAAGTCTGTCTGAATAAGAACACTGGCTCGTCCGTGCATTGTCCAGTTCCTGGTACAGTGTATAATCTTCTATTGCTTATGCACCAAGAACTCCCAGTCTACTCAAGGAATCCCTCTGCAGCATAGGGATCCTCTTGCAGGTTTAGGCTGATAGTGTTCATAACCTGTCTTGCTGTTGGAATCCACATATACTTTTCTCTGTTCTTTTGAGTGACTGCTTTGGTTGTTTATGTGTAGTTTGTAAACTGCAGCTATCCCAGATGATGAATTTTCTTCATCCATTTCCATTTTTACTCTATTATAGAGATGCAAGAGAGAATAAAATTATCCTCAGTTTGGGCTACCATGGGAATGTGGTAGATCTTTGGTAAGTACCAGATGGTAGATGGCACTTTTCTGTGTTAGTTAGCCTGGAACAATGTCCAAGCTTGTAGATAAAGGGAATTGTCCTTCAAACCAACCATTGAAGCTGGATCTTGACTCGTGGAGGTAAAGCTGGTGTCCAAATTGGGAATTACATTTTGCCAACCAAAGTACCCTTTTAGGCACAAATGGATAGCTTTGGCTTTGGAAAGAAAGAACAAAGGTAACAAAACACAGAGTGGTGTCCTAATAAAATAATTTGTCGGTAATCAGAAACGAGAGAATAGTGTCTTAATGAAAGACAATCCCTTGGTAATCAGAGTATTGAGAATAGAAAATTTGCTGCTTTTGTGGCATGATCCAAAGCCCATTTAAATCAATGACAAGCATTATTTATACTTATATCAAGCATCCACAAACAGACATTGCCAATCCAGGATATCCTTGTAATATTTTAAAATAATCTTTAGGGATATTCCTGAGAACTTCTAATTGGCGCTGTTGATGCTCACAAGGAATATAACTATGAGGTGATGTTTGTGATGGCAGCCACCAGACAAGCAGTCTATATATTGTCTTTCCTATCTCTAGGGAGAGGCTTGTCTATGAACTTGATACAACAGGAGAACAGCTAGTTGATCTTGGATCTGACCAAACCTCCTGTCACAATCCGTTCAGTGGAGGGTACTACCCCGTGCAGCTCAGCTTTGAGGAGGCAAATCAGCTCATGTCTACCAATCCAGGGAGGTTCCGTACTCTTGTGCAAGAAAGGTAAAATTACGGATTCATAGATTCCAAGGCTAGAAGGGGCCACCCACTGTGATCATCTCGTCTGACCTCCTGCATAACACAGGCCATAGAACTTCCACTAAATAATTTCGAGAGCAGATCTGTTAGAAAAATATCCAACCTTGATTATGCAGGTTTGGTGGCTAACCATTTCTAGGCTCAGTGTTTATTTTGCTTCTCCAGTGACCAGATTCTTTTCTTCCCCATAGTAGGGTTCATAGAATCAGTGGGTCAGACTCCGCTCTCCGCTCTCTCAGTGTAAATCTGTAGTAATGCCATTGAAGTCACACTGGTTGAACTCTTAGCTCCTGTGGCATGACTGCTTTCACACCAGTGTAACTGATATAGAATCGACCTCACAGATTCTAGAGAGGGAAATGGTCTGTCACATTTAGTCCCTCTACCTGCCATTGCAGGGTCATTCCCTGTTGTATATGAACTAAGGTCTGAAAATATCTTCTTGGATCTATTTCTACAATTTATTGGGGTTTGTAGCCTATGTAAGGGTACCTAGCATGTGAGTTAGTTGTTGTTAAACATCGAGAGCAGAAAATCAACAACACCTTTATTCTGTATCCTTTCCAGGCTTGCTAGTAGTTTCACTAATTGGGTAGGAGCAGGGAACAGTGCTACTGTTCTTCACTAAAACCCAGCAGGTGCTTGCAGTTACAGAGGTTCTTTGGCTCTGAGTGCTATCACTCTTCACCCCTGTTGTTCTCCTTCCTCTTGGAAACACTCCTGCTGAAGCGGTTTTTATCATCAGAGGCTAGAATTTGTGTTTGTCATCCGTTTGGCTTTGGCCCAGGGGCCAAAAATAATGATTTGAGTCTCCCAGGTCTTCATTTTAGATGCTGTTCTGAGGGCGTTGCTGTGTTTAACAGCAAAGCTAATTTCCAGCAGGACCTTTTCGTAAGATGCAGAATAACTTAGGGACCCTAATCTCATTGGTTATGCACTGGTGTAATTCTATTGATTTCTGATTTACACCATAGCAAGTGAGATTAGAATCAGGAGCTGTGAAAACAAGCAGTGAAAAAGGTATTCTCGAGAATAGACCTGGGGCCTGATTCTCTTCTTAATTAGCAATTTAATTCCATTGTCTTCACTCATGACTTATACCAATGAAAGCAAGAGGAAAATTATCTACTGGGGTCTTTTTAATCTCTGTTTTTTGTGATTCTACTGTAGTCCAAGAAACAAGTGGAAACTGCAGCCAGTTCAAAATAGCCCAGACCTTGTGCGTGCTTTGAAGGGAAAAAGAAAAGGAGCAGAGAATTGCAAAGATCTCCAAGGAAGTGGTCAGAGAGGGCTGAAGCAGTTTCATTAGCTTCCTGATTTTTGATGTAAAACCAAGTTAGCAAATGACTTTGCTGGAGGAGGACTGTATTTCTGAGACCATTACAAATTTAAGAGCCCCAGCTGTATTGATTTTGAGCCTTTGCCAGTTGCCGGGGTTTTTCAGTCTATAACCACCAGCACTAGGAATTAAAGAATGAGGTTACAAAGATTAGCAGTGGCAGCTCTCTTGCTGCCTGAAATGTTTAGATCTCTGTTCCAGAAATAGGGAGGAGGCAGTGATAGGAGTTGCTCACATTATATAACGATCTGAAGTTACTTGGCCTTTAGTTGGTTTACTTTATCACTGGAAACTGCCAGCTCTGTGCTAAGAGGCAGTCTCTAGCAGTATCACCTTCTGCAATTTTTCCTGTCAGATCTCAGAAGCTGTGTCGGCTTATTATTTGGACGGGAGACCTTTGGGAAGCACTGTTGTTAATTTAGTAGGTGACACTCTTCACCCTGGCTCTTAACCTGTGTCGCAGGTTGTTGTTAGCAGGTATGGTGCTGAGACAGGAGGTCTCCTCTGGATAACCCATAAAACCAAGCTCCTGATCACTTGTGGTCATTAAAGATCCACTGGCAGTTTTCATAATGGTGTGGGTGATAACCGGGCTGTGTTAGCCAAATTCCTATTCAGGTACAATAACCACATTCTGCTTCTCTGAATTCATCTCTGTAGTTTCAGGTAGTTAAGATACTATTCTTCACTTCCTCTCCTGAGCTGTCGGGCAGTATTGCTGTGTGCTGTTGAACAGCTGTTGTGTTCCACCCCAGAGATGGCTGCATTTCTGAGCTGGATGAGGTGACTCCTGTGTTACTTACCTACCTCACAGTGGTGTTGTGAGGTTCACTTAATATTTGTAAAGCATTTGGAGAGCTTGGGGAAACAGGTGCTACAGAAGTGGAAAGTATTTTTATTTGGTGTCTGGTGGCTTAGAACATGAGTTGATCTTGAGTCTTTCAAAGTCATCTATCTCACTCTCCCCACCTTTTCACAGCCCAGGCCATATTAGCAATGCTAGGGTGTTCCTGACATTAATCTTTTATATAAGTGAATGAATCTCAGAGCTAACTTTCTGCCTTTTTATTTTCAGTCTGAGGAGACAAGTGGCTGCTATAAACAGGCTGTCTGATAAGGGCATGTTTTTTTGGGACTATGGCAATGCTTTTCTCTTGGAAGCTCAGAGAGCCGGTGAGTAGATGCTGGCTTTCCTAGATGTAACCAGGGCACTTCTCTCCTTTCCGGCAGGTAAAATATAGTTCATTACCTTTGTTACAATTGATTTGGAAGACCTGTTCTATCAGTCAGAGTCAGTCCTACCTGGACGTTAAATTAGTTCCATTCTTTTTCTCATGCAGGCTAGTGGTATTGGGCTTTATTCTGTAGTGTTTGTTTCTGATTTTCAGAGGTGCTGAGCCCCCACAGTTCCAAGTCAAGTCAGTGGGAGAAGTGGGTGCTTAGCACCACTGAAAAGCTGGCCCTTTGTTTTTAAAGTAACAGCACTGACTTTTTTGAGGGGGTCGATGAGAAGCAAAGTCTCAGTCTTTCCTCAAAGGAGAAAAATTAAATACGCATTTTTAAAGTGTCCTCTAATTTCACATCCACAACTTTGCACCCAATGTTGGGCACAGATGATGGACTCCAGCGGCCAAGCTTTCTAAAGACAAACCTCCATTCTGTTGGCACAACTTGCGCCAGCAAATGAACAGAGGGTACCAATCTGGATACTCATACCTCCATTCTACACAATGGAGCATCCTAGTCTGCAATTTTCAAAATAAGGCCCTAATCCTACAGCTGCCTCTGTGTGAGTGGATTCCTATGCAGAGTCCCACTGGTGCAGGAATCTGCCTATGTGGAGGTGTTTGCAGGATCAGGGCCTAGGATTATAATTCCCTTCTACATCCCGCCCCTCACAACACTTATTTTTAATTTAATGTCCCTTTCCATCCTGGACAGGAGCAGGTGGCAAATGTTACAGTTCCAGATGGCTCTGTTGCCCTTAAACTCAAGCCCGCCAGAGATTTACAAGGGAATCTTCTAAAGCCTTCTTAGCATTGCAAACAGACCCTTGCAGCTTGCCAGGATGCAGACCAGACAAACTGAAAGTACAAAGAAAACGTAGCAGACATCTGCTTTCTTTAGGGGTAGAATATATTGCTTCAGATCCTTAACTGGTGTAAATCAGTCTAGCTCCACGGAGCTATGCCAGATTACACCCGCTGAGCATCTGACCCAATATATTTCCTTCACCTGATCTTCAAACTAGGTTGTGTGAATGGTAGGGCATCAACATTTAAAGCACTAGCAATTTTCACATTAATCATTTTGTAAGAGAAAATGTCTAAGGAGCAGGGCCAGCTCTTCCATTTAGGCGGCCTAGGCAATTGCCTAGGGCGCCAGGATTATTGGTGGGCAGCATTTTGCTGGAGGGAGCGGCAGGCGGCTCCGGTGGCGCTGCTGCAGTCGTGCCTGCGGATGGTCGGCTGCTCCTGCGGCTCCGGTGGACCTCCCGCAGGCACCACTGCGGCAGCTCCACCGGAGCTGCAGACCAACGGACCCTCCGCAGGCACCACTGCAGCAGCTCCACCAGAGCCATGGGACCAGGGCGCGGGGCGGCGAAATTGCCGTCCACCTAGGGCGTTAAAACCCCTAGCGCCGGTCCTGCTAAGGAGGCAGCCTCAGAAATTCTATTTTTAGTCCATTGCATCTTTAAACTATCGAAATGAAAAAGCTGCCAAGACATCTCCCTGCAGAATGTTTGTTTAAAATATATGAGCAAGGAACATGTTTAGACCACTTAAAATGTTCGGGGAGGGGACTCCCCCTTCTACTGTGGCCCCTGCTCAATGTACAGTGGCTGTAAAAGTCCCTTGGCCAGACAGGGAAAAAATTATCTGATTCACGCACTGTACTGACCAGTCATATGCTGATCTATGAGGTCCCCCTGGTTTAAGAGGCATGGCTAAGGGTGGGACAAACATTCTAAGCTGCTCTGTGTTACGGAGCTGGTGGTAGGCACATGGCTAGCCCACCTTTGCACTTCCCCTCCTGAGATACAAGCCTGGCTGGGGCAGGTTCTGCCCACAGAGCAGTCTAGAATTGGAAGGGCACAAAAGTGCCTTCACTCCTTCCCCTCGGGCCGTGAGTTTTGTGGTGCAGCACAAAATCTCACCCCAAGGGCTTCGGGTCACTTTTTAAGCCTGCCCTGTTGGTGATGCAGGATTTGGCAGGGTATTTTCTTTTCTTTTACAAGCTGACATTTTAAAACTAGAAAATAAAAAATGAGCAATTAAAAAAAAATAAGGAAAAGAAAGCAGTAGGGTTGGCTTTGAGGATGTCTTGGGAGGTGGCTTCTGCAAAATACAGGACCCGGTGAATATCATTAATTTGTTTGATTGCATTCATCTGCTGTTGCCACTCATTTATTCCCAGTTTTCTTTCTTCTAACAAAAACATTTAAAACAAATAGAAGAGATGGTGAGAGATTTTAAGAGAATTTCTCTTGGAGCCTGAAATGTTAAGTCCCAAGAGAGCATAGTGTTTCTAAGGCGGAGAGAAGCCAAGGTGGGCCAGCTGTGTCAGTTTGCTTCTCTGCTCTGGTTTAATTTAGAGCAACCTGTATTGCTTCTCTTGTGGGAAATCCCATAGAAAGGGGGAAGAAATCACAGAGGTCTTCCTATAGATTTCTCCTGCCTTTTTCAATTTAGGAGGTGGTTGCTCACCCTCAAGGTATGAGCTGTGTGACTTTCCACAATCCCCGATATATACAGGAGGCCCTGGCCTTCCATGCAGAAGCATTTTGTCTGAAAGTTGATTCTGGGGACCCTGTTCCCTCTGCGCATCCAGCTTTCTGGCAGAGCAGCTCCAGTGGAGGACTGCCGTGGCCACAGCTGCCTCCATCATTCCTTTAAAGAAGATCCTCTGCTGCCCACCACCCTCCCCAGGTCCACCCAGTTCCCACCCCTCCTTTCACACAGCACCCCTGAGTGAGATCTAGGAAAAGGAAGGTACCATCAAGCAGAGGTCTGACCCCCTTTTTCGGTGTGGCAGGGGAAGACCTGTGCAGGCAGGGATGCAGTCATGCATGAACTCAAGGGTACAGTCTGGCCCATTTGTAGCTGTTCTTCTCATCAACTAATGTGCATTTAAAATCCTTTTGCAGGTGCTGATGTCGAGAAAAGAGGAGCCAATAAAATTGAATTCCGATACCCTTCCTATGTTCAGCACATTATGGGGTATGTTGGAAGGAATAGATAACTTGGGGAAAAGAGCTATTTCCATTTACTGTAGAAGCAGAATCATAAGCTGGGCTGCTTTTTAGGAGAATACCCAAAAAATATGTTAACTTGGAGACCCCACTTACAGGGCCAAACCTTGCCTAGGCCCATTGAAGAGTAAAATTCTGGTGATGGGGAGGGGCCTTCAGCAAAGAATTATCTAAGACATCCCATCATGTCTTGATTCTATGTCACTTGCACTAGTATTACCGTTGTGTGGGCCACGTGCTCATTTGCACTGGAGCAGTGCCCAGCATGGCTAGGAAGAATGTGTGTATGCTGGAGTAATGTAAAACAACTGGAACAAGGCCAAGAGTCTGGCCTATGGACTCTGTTGACTTCCCTGTGGTTACTCCTGTTATACATCAGTGTGATATATTAGAATCAGGCCTATGGGGACAACTCATATGCACTAAGGCAAGCAGGACTTGGCCCTTAACAGCTCAGTAATTCTGGAAGACATTTATATATATGTAGAAAGCAGAGTTGGCATTGTAGTGGTGCCCTGATTATATATGGCTGTATACATAGATTTGCCACCTCTCACTACCCTGGGGCGAGACTGACTTCTTTTGGATTAGCGGCACAATTAGGGTGGCCACTCATGCATTCCCAGAATACTAGACATACCAGTACTTCCAGGAATGACATGAGCCTGCCCCTGCTGGCGTGACCTTTCCCCTCTGGCACGACCTTGGGCACACATCCAAATCTGGCTCTTTCTGCTCAGGCTGGCCCCTCATCTGGTAGTATACTGGACAGTCCTGCTTTTCTAGGGTTTGTCCCCTAGCCAATACTCAGACAAAACTGGATATGGTTTTGTCCAATACCAGATGGGGGATGCCATTTTTAAGAGTGTGCTGCTCCACCCCCCATGTGAGGTGCACGCTGCATGGAGGTTGCCATTTTTAAGGGCATGCCACTCCACCACTAGCGATATGACCTTGGACGCATGGTGCATGCGAGGTCACACCACACAAGGGGAGCCATTTTTAAGAGCGCACCACACCGCCCCCACTCACGTGCCAGGTCACCCCGGCGGGGACTAAGCAGCATGCTCTTCAAAAGGGCATCCCTGTCTGGTAAAACCACATCCAGTTTTGTCTGAGTATGGATAGAGAACAAACCCTAGAAAAGCAGGACTGCCTGGTGTAATACCAGACGAGGGGCCAGTCTAAGCACAATGGGAGCAGAAAGGGCCAGATCCTATGGCCTGCTAAGTGCAATGTAAGGTAGAATGCTGCCAAATCAGACTTCTCCACTCTCTTCCATGGATGGGTACATTTACGCCCACTTTGCATTCACTTTCCATAGCTGTAAATGACTAGACAAGGGTGCAAGAGAGAGGCTGAATCAAGCCCTCACTCTGTAAATGATTACAGGTTCATCTGTGGACATTAAAACGAGGAGCTGGGTGCTCCTCTCACACTGGTGTTAATCAGGTACCCTGGTGTAAGGAAGGAGAGAGCCAGGCCTCCAAGATCTTGTTTTATGAATGGACCTGTGGTCAACCGGGGAACACCCCTGTTTGATAAACTGCCTTGAGTTTTCTATCAAAGGCTGTGAGCACTCAAGCGTGCTTGTGATTTTCCCCCCGCACCAGCTGATGTCTTGGTGAGACAGCATTGTTTAAATTCTGGAATAATGGTCCCAAGTGCTTTCTGTTTAGATTAGTTTGTTTGAAATATTTAGAATTCTTCCATCTTCAGTTAATGAAAGAAAAGCATTGCTAACTGCCAGGATAAATCAGACAGGAATTTCAACTATCTCTTAATGAAACATGTTCTCTTCCCAGAGACATTTTTTCCCTGGGATTTGGACCATTCCGTTGGGTTTGTACTTCAGGTGACCCACAGGATCTGGCTACCACTGACTTAATCGCCACATCAGTGCTCCAAGATGCTATACATCAGGGAGGTAGGATATCAACTTTTTCTGTCATAAAAAGTGCAAGTTTTGTGAAGAATGGGGTGCAATCAAAGGAGTTTACTGTGTCTTTCAGGCAAGATCAAAAAAACCAAGCTCTTGTCTGCTCTGCATAGGTATTAAAGTCAGCAAGGAATGCAGCCAATCTTTATGACTTACAAGCACTATTTAGGGGGTTTATGGAGCCCAGGGCTGCTATTAGATGCGTAAACTGCAGCTGTGACTACGAGCACTATTTCCCATCTGCTATGGTATGGATTTTGCTGTATCTATCCAGACCTTTGTCAGCTTGAGATTCAGCTAATAATAATAGTAGTAACACCTAGTTCTTATTAAGAGTTCTTGACAGTAGAACTCAAAATGCTTCACAAAGGAGGGCAATAGTATTATCCTCATTTTACACAAGGGGAAACTGAGGCACAGTGCGGTGACGTGGCTTGCCAATGGTCACCCAGCAGGCCAGTGGCAGAGCCAGAAATAAGATACAGGTCTCCTGAGTCTAGTGCTCTAGCCAATTAGCCAAGTAATACACTCGACCTGGGGCTAGGCCTTAAGAACTGGAGGCTAAAGTTTGGGTAGAATGAAGTAGCCTGCTTATTAAGTAAGCTTTCATGTCAAGAGTATATGACACCAGTGCTCTGGGAGCTGCACTGGCTGTCTGTAGAATTCAGGAGGATGGTCTTAAAGCCAGAAATAGCTTGAGAACAGTCTGCTTAAAAGACCATCTCTCACCCAGCATATGTGATGATGCAGTTAAAGTCATCAAAGGTGCTCAAGCTGGAGGCAGTTCCCTCAATTTAACTGAGAGGGAGCTACTGGCAGGGCACTCACTATGAGGGCCCTTCGACACTAGAATTCACTTCCCTCCTTGGTCTGCCTATCTCCGGATATGTTAATCTTCTGGGCATGCAGGAGTGGCTTTGAGGCATTTGTGAACTGGACTGCAGTGAGGTAGGGAAGTGCTACTGCTTTGTCCTGAAGGGTTAGTTCCTTGCGTGGAACATGAATGATATTGTGTGATGTCATTTGTGTCATGGCGCCCACAGCTTTAGGGGATGGGCACCTTTGGGGTTTTATGAACTGAAATAGAGGCCAGGGATGCTGATATACCTCTTTACCCCCAGGTGGTTGCACCAGGTTGTATGTGAGGCCCATGGGTGGGACAGTTTTAGGGAGCCCTGTACATCTGCTAGCTATACCATACCTGTTATTAGGATAAATGCACACAACATTGTTGTCTAAAGTTGTCCACCTGGCACCTTTCGTGAGCATTAAATGTATTAAAGAAAATGGTCCAGGTTAAGTCCTCACTGGGATGTGTTTATTGCAGAAAAACAAAAAATGCATTTAAGCCAGTAGTTTAATTTCTGTCTGGGCCTCAAGCTGATCTCCAGTTTTGTGGGTGCAACTTTGTGGTGAGAATTAAATTTGACCTCACTTATCTGCACCTGCCCTTCCACCCATTTGGAATCCTCACTACCTGATCCGTGGTTGCAGTTTTGGTGGCAAATAATTTTTTCCCATTGTTTTCCCATACAGGCCTGTACAATTGGCAGCTATTTTTGAAAATATTGGGCCTGATTCTACTGTCACTTTTATACAAAGTCAGTCTATCTATCCATAGTACTTATCTGGTCCCCCTGCACTGTAATATCTGAGCACCTCACAATCTATGAATGTGTTTACCCCTACAACACCCCAGACATGGGGCAGTACTGTTGATCCCTATTTACAGATGAGGAACTGAAGTACAGAACTTGTACTTGTCCAAGGTAAGTCTGTGGCAGAGCAGGGACTTGAACCCATGTCTCAGGCTAGTAATCTAACTTCTGATGAATAAGGCTACTATTTTTTCATGGAGGTTGTGGAAATCACGGAATCCATGACTTCCCGTGTCCTCTGTGACTTCAGTCCATGGTGGCCGGGAGCTGCATGGTCCCCCGGCCATGGGTGGGGGTAACCCGGAGCTCTGAGCTGCTGTGGGCAGCGAGGTAACCCCAGAGCTCTGAGCCACTGCAGGTGGCAGGGGGACCCCAGAGCACCAGAGGCAGGGGGACGCCGAGCTAAGCTTCCTATTTTGTCATGGATATTTTTAGTAAAAGTCATGGACAGGTCATGGGCTTCCGTGATTTCTGCATTATTGCCCATGACCTATCCCATGACTTTTACTAAGAATATGCATGACAAAATCTTGACCTTATTGATGAATCCTGTCTCTGTCCTGATTCGCACTAAGCAGAGAGCAGAATCATCCCCTTAAGTTTCATCCAGCTTTTGAATATCCTGCTCCTCTATTTCTAGACTATCCCCCACTGCTTCCACACTACCCCGCCCCAGTGACTTGAGCTCCTAACCCTAAAAACTGCCTACCCCATTCTCTTGACCCTAGATCAAAGTATTATATTTTCAGCTTTGCTTTTCTCCAGAACACACTGTTGTCATTAAAAGCTGCCAAGGCCAGCCTCTTGGCACTATGCTGTTAAGACAGTCTGTAAGAGGAAGGATCATAAATCAATGCCATTTTTAAGGACATCAGAATCTAAGGTTTCATTTCTTTTTTCTCTTTTAATGTTTTTGCTTTGTGCATGAACACCACCATTAGGATGTAGCCAGAAAAATGTGAATCAGGAGCCCTCTGACTCCTTCCAAAATCGTTAGACTCTTGTGGAGATAAAAAGTAGCATTTCTAGGGAAATGATGTGCCAACCTTCTATAGTTTATATTTTACACATGCGTAAACATGGTGTAATAGCCTTGCTAGAGGAACTAAACTGTTATCTTCCCCTAACATACACCCAGCGTTATGGCCTTATCCAGCCTTCACAAGTCTGAGTTACTAATAAGGGCCCAGTCCTCCAAGATGCTGAATGCCCTCAGTTCTCCTTGACTTCAGTGGGAGTGGAGGGCACTCGGCACCATCTTAGTGTGGGATGTTTTTCGATACTGTGTTCTGTGTGAATTACATGCATCAAAATAGTTGTCAGATTTTCAAAAGTGGTCCATACCCAGGAGCTCCCATTATATACAATGAGTGCTGCTGGGTACTGAGTATTTTTTAAAAAACTGGCCCATCATGCTTGTCAAAATGGAGTGAGATCTGGTGCTGTACAGACGTGCCAAAATCTGTGAAAAAAACCTGCAGAATTTGGGCTTGTTTTTGGCTTAATCGGCTTGTGAGTTGCTTGTTAGCTAGTTTTTGGCTTCTAGCTTGCTGCTGCTTTTTTTTGATCAGCTTCAAGCAAGCAGGGGCAAGGGGCAAGCAGAGGCAAGGGGGGAAGAGAGTCAGGGGTGCACAGTGGACCCACCCACAGTCCCAGCCTGCACCCTGGGGGGATCTAGTCACAGAGTGTTGGAGTTCTTAGGGATTGGCTTGTTTTGGCCTTGTTTTGAAATGGGATTAGTTTGATTTTTGTCTTATTGTGCAAGTTGAGGTGCTTATTTACCGCATGAAAGTTGGCAACTGTGGTGCTGTATTGTGTACTAGGGCAGCATAAATACACAACAACTTATTGGGCATGTGATTCATTCTCCAGTCATTTTTTCCATCCCAGAATGAGCCGACACATGACATTTGAATGTTTCACACTGTGTATATACAAAATTAATTGAATATTGTGTAAGTATATGCATATGAGTGGTGTGTGTGTATGTGTGTGTGTATATATATATATACACACACACACACAGAGTAATGCATGGAAAGGATATGGGAAAGCACCTCTTACAAGGAGCAAAGGTACTGGAATGCTATTTGTATTTTTACATTGATATAAAAATGGTATTTTAAAACCCAGCAGATGGAAGCAGACTTGGGGGTAACTCTGTTATTGGATTTTCTGTTGTGCTTGGCAGAGCAATGGTCAGAGGAATTCAGAGAGAAATTAAAACTGAACTTGGGATGGAAAATGCACCTAATAAACACAGCCTTTCATGGATTCCAGTTTGACCTCCCATGTTCTCGACTATTCTATTTGCTGTTCAGCCATTGTAAATATATACATAGCCTAAACCAAAATCCTGCATCTGGCCATCCCCTAACATCAGTCATATTCAAAAACTAAACCCAGATTTGAATGTTACAGAATGCAAAAGGTTGAACCAAAAGATGGGAGCCCAACAGCCTGAACTGTGGGGAATTTCAAATTCAGATCAAGACTTTCAGTTGGGACTCATCTCCAATTTTAATCATTCTTCCTTTTTTGAGGAGATGATTTTGCTGTTTAAAATCGGTGAACCCACGACACAGGAGGAGAATGGTTTAAAATCCTCTAGGGACTTTGCATATTACTGTGTATTACTGTGTATATTTTCACGCTTGACCTGCAAAACACTTGTGACACACATTGGGGAACTTGACTTCTTTGGATCAAGGCCCAAATGGCAGTGAGATAGTAATAACTAATTTAAATGAAGAATTTGCTCACTACTCTTATCATAATTTGGCAGGGTTGGACAGCAAAAAATAAATTTAAACAAACGAGGACAGGGAATCAACTTCCTTGCTGATAAGGATTATTTTTATAAGATCAGAATGTGCTTTAAAGCCTAAATAAAGACCAGTATCTGTGAAATACCAGAAGCAACACAGTAGCCTGTCTGATTTAGGAACATATTCCTGAGAGAGACAGTAGGCAACAGTTTAACAAATGAGAGATGCGTGGAGTTAGTCCAAGGTTGAGCCACAGCTGCTCAAGAAGGAGCGTCAATACTTTCAATTCCAGGAGGTAAGATTTAATGAAAGGACACTATCCTCCACCCCCACAGAACTAACAGAAAATTCAACACTGGACACACCAAAATTTAGAAAAGGGAGCCTGATCATGTCTTGGGTTCTGTAGAAAGGTCAGATTTATTTAGTTGTCGTATGTCCCCATAGCCTTAGCTGAATGACAGCAGTTTTCTCAACTAGCTCCTCTTAAGGAAAAAGCCTATAGTTTTCAATAGAGAATGAGATCCTTTCTATAGGTTTATGTGAAACTCTGGACTGAATAGAAAATTATACTCTATGGGATATTGTTTTAAAACCATCGAAAGGATCTCATTCTCTATTAAATTCTGCAGAATAATTTTTATAAAGCCTTGTAAAACTTTAAAAGTATCTTAAGGCTGTCATATATACAGGATGTTTCTGTAACGGTTTTATAGTTCAATACAAGTCTTCTAGGAAAGGATGATTCAAGCAGATGTTTCAGCCTTTATTCCTTGTGATGATAAGAGCTGACATATTAATACCTGCTGTATAATTTAGAGGCGCTCAGAACCAACGCATAAAGCACTGACACTTCGTTACAGAATCATTAAAACAATCTTGCTTCTATCTCACTGCTAGTGCAGACCTGCAGTCATGTATCTTTCCTATGCAGAAATGAACATATTTTACATTTCTCTTTAGCAATATATTAAACCTGATCTTCAATATCCAGCTCTTTCCTAAGTTTCTAGTTTGGCTGTGCATATTTGCCTGAATGTGCGCCTTGTGAAAAGACACAGTAGTCTCAATACTCCTCACTTACCCCCATGAAGCCCCCTCTGGGCTCGGTTTCAGACCTCATGAAAGTCTTTGGGCCAAATTCAGTGCTGATGGATATAATTGTATAAGTTACATGCCCGTTGTAAGTTGGTGAGGAAATGGGTGTGAGCTGTATAGTGTAACATGTACTGACTGGGCATTCAGTGGATGTGCAAATTCTTGTACTGTACTTACCCAGGGGCAGAAGGAAAGATATAACAGCAAAAACACCTAAAAGGAAGGTGCAAAATAAAGCAGCCTCTACTTTATTTTACACCTTCCCTCTCTTGTTAGTCGCTTACTTACTACAGTTACCTTCAGTCTCATCAACGTTAGATTTGTATTACAACACACACCCCCCATGCCAGACTGATGCATGCTACACTTCTTTGCCATTTACACTCATTTTCTGACCAACTTACTCTCCATATGTAACTCACCCTTTCATTTCTGTTGCTGCTCAGTTGAGCCCAGTGACTTAAATGGAGTTACATAGATGTAAATGAGAGAATGTGTCCTAGTGGTTAAAACCATTGTACCAGATTATGTTTTCAGATGCACATAAGCAACTCCCTTAGAGGTTCCATTGCTGGAAGTTCAAATTGCTAGAAGGAAATACTTTTTCACCCAGTGTGGAATTAGATGTTGGAACTAATTGCCACTGCATGTTGCTCAGGCCAATAATTTAGCAAGATCCTTGAAGGGGCCATTTAGGGAACTGGGGTAAAAATGGGGATTGGTCCTGCTTTGAGCAGGGGGTTGGACTAGATGACCTCCTGAGGTCCCTTCCAACCCTAATCTTCTATGATTCTATGATTTATAGGCACAACGAGAATATCCAGAGTTGTTATAGTTAACGTGAACAAAAGTGTTGGAAACCCTCATGTGTCTGGGTTTAAACCAATCCATTATGGATTTGGAAGAGCGCTTCAGATTTTCTGGAACAGCTCATCCTACATCTGCCTACTGCAGAATTTCTTGCATCTTCTTCTAAAGCAGGGTTTCTCAAACGAGGGTCACCACTTGTGTAGGGGAAGCCTTTGGCAGATGAGGCTGGTGTGTTTACCTGCCCCTCCTCAGGTCCAGCCGATCGTGGCTCCCACTGGCTGCGGATCGCTGCTCTGGGCCAATGGGAGCTGCTGGAAGCGGTGCAGGCTGAGGGACTTACTGGCCGCCGCTTCCAGCAGCTCCCATTGGCCTGGAGCAGCGATCTGCGGCCAGTGGGAGCTGCAATTGGCCGGACCTGCGGACGGGGCAGGTAAACACACTGGCCTAGCCCGCCAGGGGCTTTCCTTACACAAGTGGCGACCCCTGTTTGAGAAACCCTGTTCTAAAGTAACTGGAGCTGGCCACTAGATGGGCTGCTGGTCTGATCCAGTATGGTCGTTCCTATATTCCTCTCTTGCACCTATGGTAAGAGTAGGATTTGACCCCTGGAGCTGTTTTTGAATTCCATAGTATTTAGAGCATGTTGCATTTATTTTTCTAAACCTTTTGCTTTCTTGGTTTCTCTTGCAGTCAGTGCATCTGTGAAGCAGCAATACCATGACAATATCCACTGGATTCGGGAAGCCGGGAAGCACAGCTTGGTAAATGCACAGCCTCTTTCACACACGGCCAGATCAAAAAGCAAGAATGGGTCCCAGTGCAAACTCTGTCTCCAGACACTGCTCTTTCCACCCAGGGGTGTTTGAAATCTGATCTTAGCTCCAGATCCAAACGTTGTGAATGGCCCCATCTTCATAATGAACCAAACCAACACCTCACCCTCTCAACTTTGAGATGTTCGAAAACTGGGTCTAGAGCCAACTTTTGTGGCTTGAGTCCATCTCTATTTTTCAACAAGGCAACTTAGGCTCACAATACACTTTATTCATACCCAGCTTCCCCTGAGCTCCGCTCCTGATATCTGACCTTGAAGGAGCTGTCCTGTCCTGGGTTCTCCCCTTCAGGACTGCTGTTCTAGTCCTGTAACGCTTTTTTCAGGAGAAGGGGGGGAAAGGGCTATTTCCTCCTGTGGCATTGCATATTAGATGGACTCTCGATTTTTAAAGCACAGTTAAGCACCATAGGCAGTTAACCGCAGGCACTTCAGGATTCAAGCATGCCCCCCCCCCCAGCTGGAAGCCAGACTAAAGACCACAAAGTAAGGGGTGGATGGGTGCATAGCTATGGGAGACAGATGTCTGATGATCTTTGTCTCCCTATTTCTCCTCCCTTCCAGCCCACTGCCACCACCAGCGGTTCCAGTCTCTGCTTCTCATCTGTTGATAAGGGGATTGTGGGCCTGACAATGAGGTCGATTTAAAAAGTGGGATTTACTGAACTGTAGCAGCTAATTAGAAAAATAAATCTCATTGTGTGAGTGTAGATAAAACTCAGTTCAATGCGGGGGGTTAATTTCTTATTTCTGGAAGCTGATTGTTTACAAATTAATACTCCATGCTTTCTCCAGTGGAGGGGGCCAAGTCTACCCCTGGGGCCTGGAAATAAGCCGGTTGCAGAGGAACCTTATCACTGTGGCATTTTCATTTTCCAGGTAGTTGGCTCCCAAGCTAGAATCTTGTACTCTGATCAGAAGGGTCGTGTGGCTATTGCGGTGGCTATTAATCGAGCCATTGCTGAAAAAAGGATTAAGGTATGGCTTTTCTCACTCAATGCAGCATGGTAATTGTTTTTAGTAGCTGAGATCAGGGTGGGATGGGAGAAGGAGAACGGTTCAACCAATGGTAATAAAAAGGTATATTACAAAATGTCAAGCCAAATTCTCTTCCCTTTTTCACTGGGACATATTCAATGAGAGGAGAGTCTGGCCTAGAGAATGTCTGCATAGATACCACACTTAATCCCCAGGTAAAAAATCTGCCTGGTGTTGTGTATGGCCATCATACAGTCGGCATTCACTCACACTTCATGTGCTAGTGAAAAATTAAGAGAAACCAACATAGCCTCTGATACTGCCACCTTTGTGCATGCTGGGTGGAACCTTACTGCAGGAGTAAGATACTAGTCAGTGTGAGAAATGGAGGCAGAATCTGCCCTGTTGAAATGTAGTACGTGCACAGGAATTTGTACATATTGGGATTTTCCTAAGGTCTCTGTGGGCCTTGTATATGATTGTACAGCAATGTAGCACTGTGGGACTTAGATCCTAGGCACTGCTGTAGATAATACACATGTGTTATTGCAAAGAGGCTGGGACTCATGGTTGGGCTCAGATAGTACATGCATAATAAAGGCTTTTATACTACAGCAGAACTATGTGGTATAGAAGCCTCTGGTTAACAAAATTGAATTCTTGCTTTTATGCTCATGAAAGGTGTTTAAATGATGCATGCTGTGGTGGCATTTTGCTCCCTGTATTTTAGTATGCTGGGGCCTGGCATGCATGTTTTTCTGTGCAACAGAATAATATAATCAGCCCATGTGTTTGTTTTAGAGAGGGTTCTGAGCCTGAAGGGTCTGATTGCCAACCCCCCAAATCAGAGAGCCGTTCAGATCCAGAGATTCAGACCCATCTTTTATATTTTTTTGGTGCTCAGAAAATCTAAGGGCCCAGTTCTCCTCTCAGACAGGTTTTACGCCAGTGTAACTTCATTGGTGTTGCTCCAGATTCACACTTGTGTAAGTGCACTTGGAGTCAGGCCCGAAGATGTTAAATCACGCGTTTCTGTCTTTCCAGGGTCAGAGCTGAATTATCATCATTTTTAAAGAAGCAAATTCATGTAAGGCTTATAATGAATATCAGTGGAGCAATGTCTGGTTTTTGTTACTCAGAAAATGTTTATTAACATATTTCAAATACTGTTGATCGTCTCAGGATTCAAAATGAATATAATTTCAAGCTCGTCTTAAAAACTAAACCTGGCCAGACAAACCAAGCCCTCGGAGCTATGAATGACAAGTGCAGGCTTCCATGCCCTTCAGATTTTGTTCTGTATCTTTTTCATCTTTTTCAGAATCTCCATTCCCCTTCTCAGCCATTTTCATGAGCTGGACATAGAGGTGCCCTTTAAGTTACTTCATAATTTGCTGACAGCACAGAGCAGAGCGAGCAAACTGACTCCAGATTGAGCCAAGTCCATGGAGTTACTGTGGTGTAAAACTGGCATAAATGAGAGGAGAATCAGGCCCTATCAGCTGGACCAGATATCTGCCAGCCAAGAAAGATTTATCTGAGCTATAGGAAGCTGTTCAGTGTTAAGTTTCAATGTTCCCTTATCTGTAGTTTATTATTTATTAGCACTGATTGGAAATATTCTGGTGGAACAGTTTCCACTGGAAATTGCCCATTTGACAACATTGAAACGTTCCAGGGGAACGTGTCTATTTTGACAAAATTCCGATGGAGACCGGGCTCCTGCCAGCTTACCTGCCTGGCTCCACGCCAGCCTGCCCAAGCTTCCAGGCTCACTGCTCCTCAGCAGCCCAGGCTCCCAGGGCTTCCATGCTACTGGCTCTAAGGCAGCTTGTCTGGCAGAGCCAGGGCGCCCGTGGTTTCAAGTTCTCTGAGCTGCTGGGCTCCCCATCTGGTGGGCTGCCATGGCTGTGACCAGCTCAGGGAGCCTCGGAAACATTTCCAAAAGGTCAGAATGAAATGTCATTTTGACTTTTTTCTAAATGAAATTTTGGAATGATTGTTCTAAGAGAAATTTCAAAATTTCATTTCTTGTTCCACTTCTCAACAACTTTAATTGTTTTGGAATTTCCTGTGGAATGGAAATTTCAGTTTCTACCCAGCTCTATTATTTATTATTAATATTCCAGTAGCACCTAGGAACCTCCGATGTGGACCCAGACCCCATTGTGCTAGGTGCTGTACAAACACCCCAAACAGCTCACAATCTATAGTGCTGTTTAAGTTACACATATATGTTGCGATCTGTGGTTAAGAATCAGTGAAAACAATACAAGACAAGCTAAGGGCCTGATCTCACAAAGCTTTGATCGCACAGGCAGTACCACTGCAGTCAATAGTATTATATGAATGAAGAATACTCCGTGAGTGAGGTTCACAGGACTGGTCTCTCATTTTGGATAGCATCTTTCATAAAAACAGTTTCCTTAAATGCTGTAGAGTTACAAATACAGTTGTAGTAAATGATAAAGTTCGAGTTAAATTATAAAATGAAATGTGGAACTTTTCAAAAATATTTGTGTAATCTCTCATAGTCTCAAATATTATACTTAATTTCACATTTTCAAAAGTGTTGCAAATTCATGAAGAAATTTGGCTTTGCCCTGTTTTTTGTTGTTCTATTTTGCATGAGGATTAACCAGTCCACAAAGTCTTTAAAACTTCAGGTAACAGTCAATTCAGATCAATTACTTGCAACATTTTGCATTTTTTTTTAGTGTGAAAATACAATTTTCATGAAGAGCTCTCAAAAAAGGCTCTTCCTCTGTGGGTGTGAAATGATGGTGATTTTCTCCACCAGATTTCACACACACAAAGTCAGCATTTCTTTACCAGTTATAATAAAAATTGATGGCAGAAGGAGAAGGAAATTAAGAGGATTAGGGTGGGGAGTAACGAGTTCTTTTTAGATGAGATTTGAAATGAGATGGTAAGTCAATAAGGCAGAGAGTGAAATCTGCGAAAAAACAGACTGTGAATGACAGAGTTGACAGTCTGTGTAGGATTCCACTTCCTTGTCCTTGGTTTTTTGTAGGCACCGGTTGTCCTGAGTCGAGATCACCACGATGTGAGTGGCACCGACAGTCCTTACAGAGAGACCTCAAACATTTATGATGGATCAGCCTTTTGTGCAGGTCAGCAGAGCAGCTGAGATGCATCTGTCTAGGCAAGCAAAAGAAATGGCTTAAAACAAGAAATTAATTTTATAGAACATTTTAAATGGGTTTTGCTTAACTCTTTCATCCCAATTAATCAGATTTCCTGTTATCTTGACATGGCGGCTTTATGGGATGTAATTATGATACAGAAATTAGCGTGGAACTAGTTAAAGTAGAAGGGCCTTTGGTAACACCGATGTAAATCTAGACTAATGTTACAAAAGTCACTGACATTATTCTTGATTTACACTGGTGTAATCAGAGAGTAGAATCTGCCCCAGCTGATGGAACTCCATGGAGGGAGTCCTTTGATTTACACAGGTGCAAGATCAAAATCAGGTATAAAGTTCATATAATCATAGACTTTAAGGTCAGAAGGGACCATTATGATGATCTCGTCTGACCTCCTGCACAATGCAGGCCACAGAATCTCACCCACCCACACAGGTTTGATACAAGAGTGGATGGGTGAGATTCTGTGGCCTGCGTTGTGCAGGAGGTCAGACTAGATGATCATAATGGTCCCTTCTGACCTTAAAGTCTATGATTATATGAATTTTATACCTGATTTTGATCTTGCACCTGTGTAAATCAAAGGAACCCTCCATGGAGTTACAGAAGTATTAACCTGGAACAGTATAAGCAAGATCAGAATCAGGCCCTGTGTGTACAAAAATGCTTTGTACAAAATTAATACTGACACAACCTGTTCATTTTACTCTGTGCATTAACAAGAAAATACAGTTCAGATTCTATGAGACAGCCCTTGTCATCAGTGAACATGGGCTGATAGTTGATGCACAGCAGTGAGTATCAGGAGTTCTGGATTAGGTCCCAAGCTTTGCCACCAAGCTGCAGAATGACCTTGGCTAAGTCATTCAGGTTCCCTTTTCCAAAAGGGCCTTTAATTTTGGGAGCCCTAGAACCTAATTTGCAGAGTGCTGAGCACCTGGGGAAAATGCAGATGCTCAGCACTTCTGAAAAACAAGCCCAAAGTATTTCAGATTAGGCACCCAAAAATGCAGGCACTCAAATCAGTGCACACTTTCCAAAATGTTGAGGTAAATCTCTCTCTGCCTCAATTTTCCGATCATAAAATGGGAATAAGAATAATAATTTGTGTACCCGAGGGGGTGTTGCAAGGTGTCATGAATTGCTGATGGTGAAGTGCTTTGAGGTCCTTGGATGCAAGGTGCTACAGAGATATAAGGACAAAGTATTACTAGCAGGTTCCCAGAGTTGCAAAATTTGACTATCTTGTAGGATAGCTGAGGATTCCAGTTTGAAATTGAGGCTCATTTTTTAAGAGTGCAGTTTATTTATCACTGTTTAATAAAATTGTTTTCTTGACTTATATGGACCCCCTTGAAAGATCTCCTCCAAAGCCCATTGGAATCAATGGGAGTCTTTCTATAGTTTTCAGTGGTCTGTAGATCAGTCCCTAGCTCCTAATGACAAGCTCTGAGAGAGAGCTGGGGAACATTTTAGGTCTCTTCATTTCTCCCCCTCCCCCCCCAGTACTGCAGTATATTGTAGTTTATCTGACCTGACCCATCTGAAGTCCTCTCATTACGGAACATTGGGATTTTCTGTAACTTTGGCCCACCTGTTTTGGTTTTGAATTAAGCACTTCAGCCTGACAATCAAGGTCACGGCAGCCCAGGCAGATGCTGTTGAGGAAAGTGTCTTTCAATGCTGTCGTTCGCTCAGTTAGTGACCTTTTCCAAAGCAGAGGGCTTGCAAATTATTGCAGCATTAATCTGCTTGCCATGGTTCCCTCCTAACCTTGACTCTGCTCAGCCATTTGCCTGAGAAGGGAATGGAAGTTTTTATATGTTGAGTGTACACTCTTATCCCTTTTGTCCTCAATGCCATCTGACAAAGTAATTATTATGTTAACTGGGTTATTAAAGTGACATTATGGCAGACAAGATGATACCATAATGAAAGCTTTTTAACATGGATCAGTGGCTGCATTAGCTAGTTCTTACTCTGAATATGCAGTACATGCAACATTGCAAATGTGGTTCTAGGGATGTGTGTGTTTGTTTCTTTGGGTTGATTTTGAACTCGTAAAATCAAAGCACTTGCTCTGTTGTTCCTGAATCAAAAATCATAGGGTCTTGTTTTCACTGGGGTCCAGCCCATCATTTCTTCCACACGTGCACACTTCTGTGTATACTTTAATGTACTACAATTTACAAGCAAAGCTGAAATTTTAGATTTGGATATGCAAGTGTTAGTGCCCCCTATTGCATGGGCTAATGTGTAAACTGTGTTTATGTGCATTTCAGAGGAAGCTGTGCACTGAAAATCAGGTCACTAATTTATTTTTCTGCCTCTTTAAATTATGATTTTTAAAGAAATAAATATTCTAGGTAACTTCTAAGCATTAATGCAGTGGTTCCCAAATTTGTTCCACCGCTTGTGCAGGGAGAGCCCCTGGCGGGCCAGGCTGGTTTGTTTACCTGCTGTGTCCGCAGGTTCGGCCGATCACAGCTCCCAGTGGCCGTGGTTCACTGCTCCAGGCCAATGGGAGCTCTTGGAAGCGGCGTGGGCCGAGGGACACAGCAGGTACACAAACTGGCCTGGCCCGCCAGGGCTTTCCCCGCACAAGTGGCGGAACAAGTTTGGGAACCACTGCATTAAGGATTAAATTCACTCTTGTACAGAGGTTCAGGGCAAAGCCTTCACATGACTTAAGTTTCATGGAAAATCTCAACATAAGGCTTACTTGATGCACAAGACTTTTTGCTTGTTCCCTGCGCATAACCGAGAGCTGTGATCTGGTGGTCTGAGCATGAGTTTGGTAATCGAGAACTCCTGATTTCTACTCCTTGTCTCTTCCACTTTGTGTCTAGGTTTTCAAAAGCATCAACTAATTTTGGATGCCTGTGCTGAAGGGTGCCCAGTGTAAGACCCCAAAACTAAGGCATCCAGAATTATTGGACATTTTTTTTTAAATTGGGGCCTTAACTTCTGTGCCTCAGTTTCTCTGTTTGCGAATGGAAATGACAATACCCACCCAACTTTGATTTAGAACTGAAGGTTATAATTAAATTATGTTCCTACCATGAAAAGTGCCACGTCTCTGCAAAGTCTTATCTATTCCAGTAAAGTCTTAGGACTGGGAACTTATGTCGGCCTAGCTATGTCCCTGAGGGGTGTGAAAAATCCACACCCCTAAGCAACATAGTTAAGCAGACCTAATCTCCAGCGTAGACAGTGCTAGGTCAACAGAAGAATTATACTGTCAACCTAGCTACCACCTCTTGGGGAGGTGTATTACCTATGCCGACAGGAGAACCCTTCCCGTTGGCTGCGCTGCCGTAGCGATTGAAGTGTAGACATACCTTTCTTTACTTATTTTCTAGTTTTCTACAATTCCTCTTGCATAGGCCTCTCATTTTAGATCTCCACTTTAGCAGTGTATAGAGAGTACTACAATCCTGAGAGTGCAGAACATTTTGTGATACTGGCATGTGTTTCCTCCTGTGTGGAAAGAAAAAGGATGGAAAAAATAGTCTCTTCCCTTTGCCCTCCTCAAGTGGGAGAAAAAGCAGTGAAGTAACAACAAGCATTACATGAAATAAGTGAAGCATTCTGGTGCTGCAATAACTCATTTCCTTTCTTCCTAGATATGGCGGTACAGAATTTTGTAGGAGATGCAGTTAGAGGAGCCACTTGGGTTTCCTTACACAATGGTGGTGGAGTTGGCTGGTAAGGAGAACTTGATCTTGTTTGAAGGGAAGAGCAGTTCCATCCAGTTGATGCGCGTGTGTGTGTGTGTGTGTGTGTGTGTGTGTGTGTGTGTGTGTGTGTGTGTGTGTGAGAGAGAGAGAGAGAGAGAGAAAGAAAGAAAGAAAGAAGAGTCAGCGTATGCTACTGTGGCAGTGAAAGGCCATGTTCATGGGAACAATGGAGATTTGGGGAGGGGAGGCTCAAAGGGTATATTATAGGTTGACGTGTGGTGTCGTGTGATGCTTTTTAATTAATGTCCGTATGTCAAGAAAAAGTGTTTTAGACATTGGCCATAGCACTATTTGGGAAACTTAATTTGCCAAACAAGGACAGACTGGCTTAGTCTTTTTGAACAGACCCCACTTCCAACATTGTCTTCACACATGAAGAACCAGAGTGTTAGTGGATGAATTGTGTTTAGATTTCCCCTTAAGCTGCATTTAAATCTGTGACCTTAGGACCCCAATATAACATGCCCATGTGCTAAAGTGCAACAAAAGGTTATTGATACAAAACAGCTCAGGTGCCAGCAAACATTTTCCGTCCTTCTTCGTTCAGTTCTTCACTCCTCTTCCCTTGCTCATGCCTGGCAGGATAAAGCATGCAGCAGCAATGCAAGGACTGGTTTAAACAACAGCCCTCTTGTTGCATTACATGCTGAACCTGCAGGGATTTTTAAAGTGAGAAGCAGAACAAGATGATTGCCATATAGAGAGATGGGGATGTATATTTTCAAGACAATTCTCTGAGGTCACATTCTGATCTTGGTTACGCCAGTGTAAATCCACAGTAACTTCACTAAAAATTTACTCTGGACTGACACTGAACTCAGATCACAATATAGCTGCTGTCTAAGATGTCTTTCATCATGTAATCTAAGCACCATGGATCGAAATGCCTAGAGGGTGCTTTTTTGCTTTGATTTGTATGATTGTTCAAACTACTCAAGGATGGTTCAGATTACTCACTTCTAGTAGATTTACATTAATAACAAACAGAAGTTGGAAGAACAAACTAATGATTATCAATCTTCCTGTTTCAGGGCACAGGATGATCACCACTTACAATCTGGAAAAAAGTCCTTCCTTCTACCTGGGCACACATGAGTGTGTTGTTAGAGCTTCATACCTTCTCATGTTAAACAATGCCAGAAAAAAATATACTAAACTAAATCATGGCTCTTCACCTAGGCCTGGATCCAGCAAAGCACTTTAACATGTGAGAAATCCCACTGACTCCAGTTGGACTGCTCAAGAGCTTAAAGTTAAGCACATGCTTAAGTGCGTTGCTGGATGGGACTCTACGTACTGTGATGATGGGTGCTCTGTAAATGTTGCAGTAGAGAGACAGATTGTTCTGGTATGATATAGCAATTTGTTACAGCTTTTCTATTATTGTTAGGGGGCTGCATTCTGTTTTCAGTTACACCAATGTAAATCTGGAGTCACTCCATTAACTGCAATGTCAGGTTCACACTGGTGTAGCTTCAAGCAGAATTTAAGCCTTGGCTGTTTGTTTAGGCATCCTTTGGCTCATTTATTAGAAGCAGAAAATTTTAGTTTTTAACAGTGTTTAAAAATAGTTTCCCTCAAAATATAGCAAAAAATTGTCCTCTTTCCATGAATCTCCATGTTCGTGGCATGAGCTTCCAGCAAACACAGCTAGAGGGAGGTATTTAGGGCCAACTGGGCCCATCTGCAAACAACGTACTACAAAACTTGTGCACTTGAATATTCTGGGTGTACAGTTGTTACATAAATCTACTGGGTTTATTATTGATTATTAATAACACTAATAAAATTACATCATCATCCATACCATTAAGTTTGGCTTGCCTTACCCATCCAAGCAGTCCCATGGTATTGCTTGGGTGAGTGAGGTGAGGAGCTGTAGGGCATTAAATGTGACAGCATTTTCTGATTGACCCTCTAGTACACAGGTTTAAGGTGGTTGCCGGTAGTATAGGGATGTCTGATCAAGGATTTCAAATCTGTGCAAGAAAAATGATAATACTGCAGTACTGCCACTTGTTTTTCCCAAGCTCTGTCTGACGTTTCACTAAATGTCCCTTTTCCTCCTAGGCCACTGCAGTAGGCTGCTAGCTTAGATGAAATCTCAGTCAAGCACATGACTTTAAGGGCAGGAAAGTGTATTGCCATAGGAAATGCTGATCACCAAGACCGCAAGTCTAACATATGCCAGCAAGTTTGGAAACTACAGCTAAAAATGTAGTGTGAGGGGCATGAAGTTACTGAGGCTTCGGCTGGTTGCATTGTCTCCAGGATATTGTCCAGTGGAACAGCATGTTGCTGAAAGGGGCACAATTTTTGCTGTTAAATGTTGTAAAGAACCCACTCTCCTTCCAATATGTTACAGAACAGCTGTACAGAGAACCAGAGTTAAAGAGCTTGCAACAGATGTTATTCACAGAGGCACTGACTATTATCTGGCCTTGTTAATTGGAGCTAAAACAATCTCCCATCCTGGTTGGTCAGATCATTCTGTCTGCATTATTCTGACTCTAGTGATTTCAATGGAGTTATTACTGACTTAACCTGGGTGAGATCAGAATCGGGGCCATAGTCTTGAGAGAGTCAGACACACAGGGTGAAATCCTGGCCTTGTTGAAGTCAAATTAGTGTTTTGCCATTGACTTCAGTAGAGCCAGGATTTCATCCATAATGTCCGCTAATTATAATGGAGGATATGTCTCTAAATCCCCTAAACTGCTCTGATAATCTCAACCGTAGGCTGTAGAGATGGAAAACAATAAGATCCTGAGTGAATAATTCATAATGAGTCATTTCTGTGCTGAATTTAGCCTTTTTCATCAGCTGCTGGAAAATCTGCCAAAAGATCACGATGTCCAGGAATGTATTTGTTATTTACATTTATTTGATTAATATCTTTAGGAATTGTTTATTCTATGCATTGATTGTGACTGTTCAAAATTCAAATGATAGAAAAGACTATCCAGTCCAGTAGTTCCCAATTTTTTTTCTGCAAATGACCCCTTTGGCATCTGACTAAAGGCATTGGGCCCCTTTCATTTTTTATACATCAGTTTCATGTTGTTATAGGGCCTTTACACTTCATTTTTATCTGTATTTCTGTTTCTCCTAAATGGGGGTATTACTTTCCTGTCTTGTATAAGTGATGCAAGTCTTGACATCTGTGGCAAAAAAAGTACTTCTAAACCCTCACAGGGAGGATGTGGTCCTGAAGGGTACTATTGGAATACCTCTGCCAGCCTGGGAATACCTCCACCAGTGTGACCTCTCACACTGTTTGGAGGACACCATTTTGAGAACAAAATGGCATCCTCTGTGTAGCAAAGGTGCAGAACACTATTCTGGCCCCGACTCAAGGGACAGACTCCTATATAACCCATGGTGGACCCCACTTTGGAAATCTAGTCCTACTTTTGCTTGAAGAGCGCACGGGCCAGATTGGGATCTCAATTACACTAATGTAAATCTGGAGTAACTCCATTGGCTTAAGTGGATTTACACCAGTGAGTAGGATCTGTGTCAGAATGTAATACAAAGGGGGTGCTTGCAAAATTAATCAGAAAATTAGCAGATGGAACTTTATAGGAATCCAAATACTCATGGAAAGGCAGGTACTCGTAACCCAGCCTACCAATTGCCCTGGATGATTTGGGGTTGGGTATTTGGTTCAGTACCTGACTGGCTCATTCTTGCTCACTTTACTCATGGGGGTAGACTTGGCCCTGTGTGATGAAAGAGTTTGGTTTCTATACAGAACGTTGGAGTTGAAAATTGGGCCTGTCCTTGCACAAGTCTTAATAAGCCACTATGCTGAGACACAGATGTCATAACAGTGTCATGTTATTAGATGCTTCAGTCTGGAGAGCTTTCTAAAAGCCTTGGCATTGCAGTGGTTCTGTTCTGTTTAACTGGCTACCACCCAGTCTAGTTGGAGCTGCATCCTCCTTGCATTTGCTTTTTGGAAGAAAGGGAGGGATAATATGGAAGTTTTTCATTAAAAGAGACAGTCCCCAGCTATTACAAATATATTTGCTTTCCTTGCCCTACGGAGCCAGATGCTCTTTGGTCCTCCGTTTTCATCCAGCAATGTGGCACTTCAGCAACTGAGAACCTGTGTTGCATTGTTAAGACCGCTGGAGATGTGAGAAGTCAGCTGGCTCTGCAATGTAGAAATCTCCTTGCACATGGTGAAAATTAGCCACCTCATCTCCTTGATCTCAGTCGATGTAGGCTTTTCGTCTGTGAGATTTATTTTTCTTCTTTCATTTCCCTGATAACTGGATAAAGGAGTGTATGTATATACATATGTTAGAAAGAAATCAACTTGACATTGGAATGTTGCTGTTTAGAGAATTCAGAAATGAGGATCACAATTTATTTGGCAGCCAGCCTCCTCGGTAGATGTTTTGTTTTCACCAGAATTGTTGACAAATCTGATGCTTCTTCCTATGCGGCTCAAGGAATGTCTTTCCTCCATTTTGATTCACTAAGTTATAACCTTGTAACATGAACAGAAAAGCAGGATCTGAATTTATTTAGCTGGATCTGCGTCACATGCACTGTTGATGTGGGTACAGAATAACTCCAGCTCGGCCATAATTATAGCAACTGAATGTCATTGATTTCTCGAGGTCTGTTCATTTGCACAAGAATATATATTAGCATGAGGTCTGTGTAACCTGTAGTGACAAAAAAGCAGAGGTAATTTAAGCATTGAACTACACAGTTGACAGTGTGACATCTTGATTGTGAGAGGGGTCTGGTTTTCTTTGATCACCTTACAAGGAGGCATCTGGAAATTATAGGAGGTAGCTTAGGTCAAAATGTCACATGTTTCTTTAATTACTTGAAAATATTACCCAATGCTAATGAAGGCAGAGTACTCTCCTTTAAAAGTGAGAGGTTTTGTTGGAAAAGCCATCCTAACAAACATGACTTGTTTGGGGTGTCTTTTTAGATGGTAGGCCAGATTCTAGCTTGCTATTCTGGATGTACATTGGAGTAATTCCACTGAAATCAGTGGAGTTGCTCTGGATTTTTAAGATCAGGAATCTAGCCCTTCACCTCCATGCTTCAAAGAATTATCTTTGAGATGTTGGGCTCAAAGGAGATCTTTTGTCACTAAAAAGAATATCTCTGCAAGTGTTTTGCCAAAGAGAATCTTTTACAAAACAAAAGAAAAAAACCCTAGAGATCTAATTTTCTTACTGTCCTATATTAGTAGTGGGCTGATCTGAAAACCAGGTCCTGATCTCATTTACACTGGAGTAACTGCATTGAAATTAACAGGAGTTACTTTGGGTTTACATGGGTGTAACTGAGAGCAGAATTCTGGCTAAGTTATCAGTCACACTCAGTGGACCAAAGACAAAATGGGTGAGGTAATATATTTTATTGGACCAACTTCTGTTGGTGAGAGAGAAGCTTTCAACCTTACACAGTGGGTTTCTTCAGGGCTGGGAAACATACTCAGAGTGTCACAGCTAAATGCAAGGTGGAACTGATTGTTTAGCATAAGTAGTTAACATGCAAGGGACGATTCAAGGTGAAGTGGCCCGTTAACATCCCTCCAGTCATAGGGAGGAAAAGAACAGAGGGGAAAGGGGGATGGCGAAGGAAGTAGCTGTGGGGTTATAGATAAGGCATGGGTATTTTTAGTAAAAATCATGGACAGGTCACAGGCATAAACAAAAATACACAGCCCCTGACCTGTCCATGACTTGTACTATATACCCCTGACTAAATCTTGGAGAGGGGGCAGCCTGGGGGTTCTGTGGATGCTTGTGAGGGGGGAAGCCCAGGGGATGCCATGGGTGCTCAGGGGGGCAACCTGGGGGGTGCTGTGGATGCTTGTGGGGGGGGGGCAGCCGAGGGGATGCCGTGGGTGCTCAGGGGGGGCAGCCTGGGGGGTGCTGTGGGTACTCGGGGGGGGATCTGGGAGTGCCACAGGTGCTCTGGGGAGTACTAGCAGGGCTGGCAGGCTCCCTACCTGGCTCCTTGTGTCTCCCTAGAAGCGGCGATGTGTCCCTCCCTTAGCTCCATGTGCTGCCCCTACCCAAGGCGCTGGCTCCGCAATGGGAGCTGTGGGGGTAGTGCCTGCAGGCGGAGGCAGCACACAGAGCTAGGAGCTGAGGGAAGGACATGTTGCCACTTCTGGAGAGTCCCCCAAGGTAAGCGCTGCCCAGAGCCCTCACCCCCTCCCACACCCCAACCCTCAGCCCTGAATCCCTTCCGACATGCACCCAAACTCCTGCTGCTGAGACTGCCCCAGCAGCAGCTGTCTCAGCAGTTGCCCGAGCTGCTGAGGTGGCCAGCCACACCGGCCACTGCAGAAGTCACTGAGGTCCTGGAAAGTCACAGAATCTGTGACAAACTCGCTGCCTTAGTTATAGATTGGCCATAGGCCATAAATCCAGTGCTTTATTCAGTCCTTTCCTCCATATGACTGGACAGGTGTTCACCTTGAAATATATTTTAATGCTTTATGCTAAACAAACTGTTCCAACTTTTATTTAGCTGTGACACTCTGATTATGGGAGAATTAATAGGTTGGTCTGTCTATCTAGACACCAACAGGACCCCCATCACCGTACTATCTGAATGCTAGACCTGAATGTAGCAAAGGTGAAAGGCTTAACCTTTAAGAAGCCCCGTGACTTTAGCTCTTTAATCATCAGGAATGCTGGCATTTCTGTATTTGGGTTTTTTTGTTTGTTTTGTTTTAATAAAGCAAGTGCTTTGTGGAACATACTGTCCTCAGGAGACTTATAGCAGGCTTAGCTTCTGGCACTGCCACTTGGGTCAGAAATGGGTTTGCTGGCTGGTAGTGTGGGAAAGTACAGAATGGGCTTCCACCCTTTTCTACACTAGGACTTTGGTTCCTTGTACTGCTAGCTTTCCATCTTTTAAGTACAAAGACTCACTGACTGCATCCAATTTCAGCAATATTATACAGGCCTAATTTAGATTTTCTCTTTCCCCCAGTGCATCTGACTGGAGGGATACCTTATAGGATTGGTTTGTATAATTTAAAAAAAATGTATTTTAAAAATGTAAATACTTATATTTTAAAGGGGCGAAGCGATAAATGGAGGATTTGGCCTTGTTCTGGATGGATCAGCAGAGGCTGAAGAACAAGCTAAGATAATGCTCAGCTGGGATGTTTCCAATGGAGTAAGCAAAATCTGTCTTCTGTTTTGACTTGAAATATTGCTTTTCTTCTTCAAAACATAAAAAATGCTTGGTATCCCAGGAATATGCAAGCTGTACCATGAAATAGGCAGAGTAACTAACTCTGCTAACTATTCTCTGATATGTACTATTTATGGCCCTGATCCAAACCCCATTGAAGTCAGCAGGAGTCTTTCTATCACTTTAGTCAACTTCAATGGGCTTTGGGGTCAGACCCTAAAAAAAAGACCCAATAAATGTAGGGCTTTTGGGACCTTATCCTGGGAGGTCAAGAGCACCCTCAACCCCCACTGAATTCCCAAAGCATAAAAGGCCTGTTTATCTTCAATTTATATCAATTAGAGTTTTTCCAGTATTGTCAGTGGGAAAAGGAGGAACCCCAAGATACCTTTACATTAGGCACCTGTGGCCACTTTTATTCTTGTATATGTGCCACATGTCCCTCAGTCGAGAGTTTAGTATTAGTGCTAGTTATATGCAAACTCAAATCAGTTTCTTTATTTGAACTGCAATGGACCATGAGCTTGGGCTGAGTTTCCTTGGCCTGAGGGAGAGTGTGACACATACTAACACAGAGTGATTATCCTCCTTTAGTGCTGAGACCAATATGGGTTTATGACTCAACTCCCATGCCTGTGCTACTAGAGGTGGTAATTTAGAGCTCATGCTTTTTAGATCCACATGTCTTGGGTTCAATTTCTGTAGACAACTCCTCACAGTGGCATATTACATAAAGCAAAATTATAAAGGACAAAATTTGTTGCATTTTAGGAAGACTTTGCCTAGTCATAATTACTTGATGTGTCTCAGACCAACTGAGGCTATTGCATGCAAATTCTGGTGTGATCTATTTTGTTTTATTTCTCAAAAGAATTTGGTGAAGATGGTTTCCTTCCTTGCATTAGATCTGAAAATGGGTTCTCTCCGGAGAATGAGGTACAAAAAACAGTAGGAGGAACTATCCACATGCACTCCCTGTACTAGATCTGATAGAATAGATAAATCATTGAGGAAGAAGGATGAAGATTAAATTAATCTCTAGACTTGAGTAATGGAGGCCGCTGCTTAACAAGCATAATTTATCAGAGACAGCCTATAAAACAACAGTCTGGTAGAAGATTTACTTGCAGTGTGATTTATTGCATGCAATAGCACAACTTCTCAGTGTGCTGTTTAAAAAAGACAATCTTAGAATATTGTCTCTATTCCTACATCCAAAAATGGAAAGAAATTGGACAGTACACATGAAAATATACTGCCAGGAATAATCCTATATATGCAGGGGACATTGACTAGTAGTTCTTTTTTTTTTATATAATCCTCAAAATGTATTAGTTCTAAATTGATCACATGCTTAAGTACTTTGCTGAACTGGGACCTTAAGCATCTGCCTATTTTAACACTTTGAGTCTGACCAAATACTTCAAACACTGATTTGTAATGAATAACACAATAATATTTCTAGGGCCATTGCACATAGGATTGTGCCTGTGTAAAGACTGAGTAAGGAGCTGAAGATTTGGCCGGTGATGCTTGTGTTAAATGACATAATGGATACGTGATATAATAAATTAATAACTGAGAATAGTTATATAGCACCAATATACTCATGATGATCACAGAATATTAGGGTTGGAAGGGACCTCAGGAGGTCATCTAGTCCAACCCCCTGCTCAAAGCAGGACCAATCTCCAGACAGATTTTTGCCCCAGATCCCTAAAGGATTGAACTCAACCCTGGGCTTAACTGGCCAATACTCACCAGCAAGTTCAGATCTATGTCTGACCTTCTGCAAAGTTCAGGGAGGTTTGGATCTGTCGTTCTTCCTCAGACCTATTTTACAAATAAATCTGAATCTGAATCTTAGCATTTCTTTTAAAGTTCTAGGAGGGGTTTGATCTGGTGCTGTGGTTTGGGCATAACTTTGCCACAGACATTCTGAGCCTTCCAGTTCTAGAGGCTATGGGCTGAATTCTCCGCTGGTGTAAATGGCTTCTACTCCATTTACTTCAGTGGAGCTTAGCCCATATACTCTAGCAGAGAGTTTGGCCCCTTGGTTTCAAATCTTACCGGGGTTCAATTTGAAAATATGTGCAGTGATCTCAACATCCTTCCATGTAACTATTTGTCCCATGATAAAATCAGTGATTGTTTAAGACAGACCTAGGTCTGAAACAGCAGCTAGTTTTGCAGATCTGGATTGAGATGCATTAATTTTTCCTTGTGAGGGATTTTTGCAAAGCATCTTTTTACAATGTGCCTTGCTCTAGCCAGGGCTATCCACCTCTAATTTTTAACTGTACTAAAATGCATCAAGACCATCCAAAACCTTTTTTAAAAAATGCTTAGGGTGAAAGAGAGCAAATGATTTCTTACATTGGTAAAGAAACTGGGAACTAGCATGGGTTTGATAGATTTGTTATCATTAAATTGTGTGCGTGTGTATGGGGAGAGGTGAGATATGGAGAGATACAGTTGCATTTGTACATCCATTTACTTTCACATCGTTTGTGATCTGACAGGTAGCTAGACGCTGTTGGTCGGGAAACAGTCATGCCTATGAAACAATCTGCCAAGCGATGGAGGAGACTGGTAAATTAAAGGTGACTCTCCCACACACGGTGGTAGATGAAAGCATTTTGGAGCAAGCCCTGCATCGTTAATTGCATTCTGAATTCATTATGCTCCTTTCAGACACATTTCGAAGTTGCTTTCTTGTTACCCAACCTCACTCTCTGGTAAGATAATAAATGCTTTGCAAGTGTGTCTCCTATGTGAGCAGTTCTTTTCCTTCATCATTAGCAGGGTAATGCTGAGGCTTCTACATTTAAGGTCTGATCTAAACTCCACTGAAATCATTGGGAATTTTTCCACTGACTTAATTGAGTCTACTCCTGCAGTAAGATACTATTCAGTGTGAATAAGGATATTGGAATCAGAGCCTAACTAATTAAGCTACATTTTAAAAAAATCCATTCCTGTCTGACTGTTCAGAAATCAGAGAGGTTCCTTGGTCTAGTGCAGGGATACTCAGACCTCAGTGGTTCAGTAGCCAAATTAGTGATCAGCATTATCCTAAAGAGCCACAGTAGTGTGAATTCATTGTTTCATTTGCTATTTTTATATGTATATATTATTGTCACAGCAAAATGACTGACCAAGTGATAGGTTTCAGAGTGGTAGCCGTGTTAGTCTGTATCAGCAAAAACAATCAGGAGTCCTTGTGGCACCTTAGAGACTAACAAATGTATTTGGGCATAAGCTTTCATGGACTAGAACCCACTTCATCAGATGCATGAAGTGGAAAATACAGGAGTAGGTATAAATACATCATGTATTTTCCACTCCATGTATGTATTTATACTTGCTCCTGTATTTTCCACTCCACGCAGCTGATAAAGTGGGTTCTGGTCCATGAAAGCTTATGCCCAAATACATTTGTTAGTGTCTAAGGTGCCGCAAGAACTCCTTGTTGTTTTTTCCTGACCAAGTATTGTTGTTTTAATCAACTACAATTGGTTAATAACATAGTAAAAGCATCCTGATTGGTTAATAACTTTGACTGATAATTAAGTCACACAGAGTTTTAATATTGTGCTGCAAAGAGTCACAGGAGACACATTAAAGAGCCACTTGTGTCTCAGGAGCCTCAGTCTGAGTGTCACTGGTCAAGTAGGTTGAGTATGGAGTTAGGGATCAGGAGTTCTCTGTTCTACCTGGTTCTGCCACTTTCTCACTTCACTGCCTTAGGCAAACCACTTCATGTCTTTTGTGAGGTAAATTCTGCTGTTATAATCATGTTCATCTCCCATTGGCTTTGCCTGGACGGTGCCTGTTTATGGCAAGGCTGGATATGGTATTCTGTGCCTCAGTTTCTCCACATGTAAAGTGGGGATAACAACACTCTCACAATGCTTTGGAAAGGAAGCACACTATCTACATACTCTGACTATCCAGGAGCTGCAAGGCAGAGGAAAGACATACACCTTGCAGAAACATGGATACTGCCCTTCTTTGACTCACAGTTAGAAAAAAAAAATCTGACTAACCCTGCTTTTGTCCTGGCATAAAATATCTGCAGCCATTAATTGCTTAACTTTTAAATTTAAATTGTGTCCTCCAGATGTAACCTGATATGTAGCTTCATTTCTCCATGTTGAAGACATATTGTCTGCCTTTGTCACTCCTGTTGCTACTCGGCACCCAAATCCTTACACCTTAGCTTGCAAGTGTCGTTGCCTGCAATCTGACTGTACCAACACGTGGTATGTTGTTCCAAAGCAATTCCTATCCGTTCCCTTCAGCCTCACAGACTGAAAATTCAAAGGCAAGAGGGACTTTGTACTGAGTAAATTGACTTATCCATAATTGCAGCTCGCATTTCTGATCCTTGTGTAGATGGCAGCCATTTTGCTAAAAGCATAAGAGATATTTTGTGAAACTGTGTCCTGGCAATAGCTTTTGGTAAGAGATTAAACCTATTACTATCTTGCTTTTAATATAGTTTAACTACAAAGATCTGATCAACGTCATATCAGGATCAAGGCCAATATATTTAACAGTTAAGGCCAAAAGAGGACAAATCAAATTGAACAGTAACCTTAATTCTGGCATCTCCTAACTTTTGAATATTTGATTTTGCACCCTTGACATTCTTTTAACATAGTTTTTTTGATATGCATCAGTATATGTATTAGTAAAGAGATGCATACCGAATTGTTTGTCCTTGGCTTGATAGCTGGAATATTGCACCAGAAACAATGGGCCATATAACTACCTCAGAAACCCACACACAAGATGGTCTCCCTTTGCCAGCTGCATTTCTTCTGTGCTGTTGGAATGCAGTCTAAGTTCAGCTTATCTGTGGGTAGTCCCAACTAGTTCCGCAGCCAAAAACTAGGACTTGCTGATCTCCATATTATAAATAAAAAAAGATTTGTCAAATTACTGTAAGACTTGGGTGTGAAAACATGCTTGTGGCAAATATTCTTAAGCTGACTTTGGGTATTAAAGTCACATGTGCTGAAGCCAAGCTAGTCTGTTTTCCTGTGTATAGACAAGCAATTTTATATTTACTATGAAGCAAAGGAATTTTTAGTGCATCTACCTGCACCAGGGTTTGCCTGGAAAAAAGGTCACCTGAGTTTTGCACAAAAGACAGAACAGGGAGTCTCTTTAATTGAACAGAAAGCAATGCCAGAAACAGTGACTGGAAAAGAACAAGGGTGATAAGCACTAAATCATTTCAATAAAGTTAACATCAAGGCCAGGAAACTGTGTAAAACAGTTTTGTGAGTTGTTGTGTGGGCAAAATTCAATGCCGGTCCAAAGTAGTGAAATAGTTTTTCCTAATATCCAACCTAGACTTCTCTCACTGCAACTTGATACCATTGCTCCTTGTTCTGTCATCTGCCACCACTGAGAACAGCCTAGTTCCATCCTCTTTGGAACCCCGTTTCAGGTGGTTGAAGGCTGCTATCAAATCCCCCCTTACTCTTTTCTCTTCTGCAGACTAAATAAGCCCTTTTCCCTCAGCCTCTCCTCATAAGTCACGTGCCCTAGCCCCCTAATCATTTTTGTTGTCCTCAGCTGGACACACTCTCCAATTTGTTCACATCCTTTCTGTAGTGGGGGGCCCAAAACTGGACGCAATACTTCAGGTGTGGCCTCACCAGTGCTGAATAGAGGGGAATAATCACTTCCCTTGATCTCTGAAAATGCTCGAAATTGCCGTTTGCCTTTTTGGCAACCAGGGCACACTGTTGACTCATACCCAACTTCTCGTCCTCTGTAACCCCTAGGTCCTTTTCTGCAGAACTGCTGCTTAGCCAGTCGATCTCCAGCCTGTAGCAGTTCATGGGATTCTTCCATCCTAAGTGCAGTACTCTGCACTTGTCCTTTTTGAACCTCATAAAATTTCTTTTGGCCCAATCCTCCAATTTGTTTAGGTCACTCTGGACCCTATCCCTACCCTCCAGCATATCTACCTCTCCCCCCACCAGCTTAGTGTCATCCGCGAACTTGCTGATGGTGCAATCTTTTCAACAAAACCAGCCCCAGGACCGACCCCTGCTGCATTCCGTTTGATACCAGCTGCCAACTGGACATCGAACCATTGATCAGTACCCATTGAGTCTGACGATCTAGCCAGCCTTCTATCCACCTTATAGTCCAATCATCCAATCCATACTTTTTTAACTTGCTGGCAAGAATATTGTGGGAGACCATATCAAAAGCTTTGCTAAAGTCAAGGTATATCACGACCACCACTTTCCCCATATCCACAGAGCCAGTTATCTCATCATAGAAGGCAATCAGGTTGGTCAGGCATGACTTGCTATGGTGAATCCACGTTGACTGTTCCTGATCAACTTCCTCTCCTCCAAATGCTTGAGAATGGATTCCTTGAGCACCTGCTCCATGATTTTTCCAGGGAGAGAGGTGAGGCTGACTAGTCTGTAGTTATACAATATACAGCTGTAAATACACACGTTAACCAAATGTCCTGGGAAGTGCAAATAGTGGTCAAATTGCTACATATTACAGAAGAACAATTGCCAATTTACATATCCACAACTTAAGTAGCTATCAGCCAAAGTTGCCAATCTGTGCTTTGACCTTATATACATAATTATTTCCAAAGTACTCCAATTGATGTAAACAAGAGTTGAATTGGGCCCAATGTTAGCATCTTGATAGCTGCCTCTTACAAAATCATTACTACCTTTTGACTTCAAAGATATTTTTCTCAGTTTAATGGCATTGGGCGACTGTTTTGCCATGAATAAATAAATGCCCAGCAAATACATCAGTTCTTTTTACGGAAAGAATTTTTGATATAAATTTAACCTAATCCTCATGTGAAAATCAACTGAGGGAAAAGGCTGCCTTATACTGAGGAAATCTTTGTTATGAATATGTTAGATTCATTTTCATTCTTTCATACCAGTTATGTTCTGGTAGTGTGCTCAGTATACTATAACAGACAAAAAGAGACATGGTCCCAAACTCAAGGCTTTTATGATCTGGGCCTGATTCTGCAAACTCTCCCATGCTTATTCCTACCAGAGTCAATGGGAGCACACATACATCTGGGAGTAAGCATTTGCAGGACCAGGCCATATGTCGACAAACAACAGAACCCAAACATAATCTCCATACAAGATTTATTGGTTGAGGATCAGACCTTCTTGCAATTAGTTTTAGTTAGGCTTGTCTATTTACTAATTAGCATGAGCAATGCAAGATGGCTGATGGAACAGTAATGAAAGGACTTAAATGAACCCATGAGTAATTCATATTTAGTAACGCCCCGTGCCCTTTTTACTAATTGTGATGTATTTTGTACATGTATAGCCCTTTCAGATGAGAATCTCAAGGCATTTTACAAATGTGAACGAATTGAGCCTCATGATACCCTTGCCAGGGAGGTAAAGGAAACAGGTTTCCCATTACCCACCACTGGGATGAAGCAGTAGCTGATAAAGAGCATGCTGAAGCCATATGCAAGTCTAGGGCAAAGGTGGTTTGTTTATTTTTTTCTGTGCTCATCTAAACCTTGTCTTGCAGAGAAGCCAGAATTCTGAAGGTGTGATTCCTTAACCCCCTTCTGTGGGGAGACTGATGTCATGTCTGGGATGATGACTTCACTGTTGGAGAAACCTCTGAGGGGGAGGAGAAGCTGTGAGGGGGAGAGTGCGCTTATTCAAACACATATGTAGTCATAATAAAAGACACCCATGCAATGACTGACACAGTAAATGAATTGCTGTAGCAATGTCCTTTATGAAACTTGCCCCATTGTGAAAGTCCTTCCTTAACTACAAACAGTGTCTTCACGTCCTTCTCCTGGCATGGGAAAGACAAAGCTGCATGTTCTGAAAAAGCTTATGCACAGTTATGGCTACAGGACTTAAATTCACAACTTGAGGAAGATTAATTAATCTGGGGCTTCAATTTTTATATCTATCACTGTAGCTGAATTGGTATTTCGTTTAGATTGGTGAGCTTTGTGGTTCCATAATTCCATAGAGCTTTCATAGCATCTCTCTGGTGTGTTGCACACATGAGGGATTTTTGGTTTGGGTTTCTTCCTTAGCAATGACAGAGGCCCAGAATTTTGCTAACAATCTACCATGCTTTCATTTCTCACCCTCCAAACATAGATACTCCCAATTTGTTGAGAATTCCCCAGGCTACATGCTATCCAAGATGCATTTCCTAAGCTAAGAAAAACAGTAATAAGAATTACCGCCAGAGGGCATTCAAAACAATTATATTGCCAGAGCCTGCAGTGATGGGGCGCTGCAAAGGTCCCTACTACAGGGAAAGTATGAGTAACTCAGAGATAATTTCTCCAGGAACTGAAGGCAATGGCCAGCTTGCTTCTGGGGTTTCTAGTACTGCGTCACCACAACCTATAGGTCTTGTGTATCAGGAGGACTGATATTGTGGCTTCTCTTTTGCACAAGCATGTTATGGAAAGGGGTCTCTTTGTGTCTCTACACTCATACACTGCATAAGACTAGCCTGAGTTGAAACCTACGTGCCCTTATTCCTATTACACACCCATATTAATACACTACAGGAGGCATTGGCAAATAATAGGAACTTGTTAATACCTGAATGTGTGTTGGTACTATTATCAGTGAATAAGGGCTCCACATAAAGAAACGAGCCTTGGTGCTCAAGATTAAATACAAAATTATACTGTGAGGAGAAATTAAAGTAATTTTTAAAATAAATTCAAAATGGAACTGTTGGGCTAGAGCTATAGCACCATCTACTGGCTGTTTCTCAGACTACCATTAACATTAAATTGTAAAAACAACAAGGAGTCCTTGTGGCACCTTAGAGACTAAATTTAAATACATTTGTTAGTCTCTAAGGTGCCACAAGGACTTTGTTGTTTTTGCTAATACAGACTAACACGGCCACCACTCTGAAATCTAAATCGTAGTTAATTTGCCCTTTTTGCCTGAAACATGATATAGTTTCTTTTTATATGGAGGTAGCAGGAAGGGAAACAGAAGGGCTAAATTCCATTTTCAGTTATGGTCTATGGGCTGGAGCATACATTTTAGACTACATAATACCCTCAAGTCACAGCAGCTCTGTCTCTGATATCAAGGAGAGGTTTTTGCACAAACATTAAGGATCGCAAACTGATTTCAGCATCTCTCAGTGGGAGAATTTGCTCTCCTTTTTAGGCCCCTATTTGTTTCTCCTCCTTCCTCAAGCTTCTTTCTGTTTCTTTCCCTCTTTCTTGTCTTTGTATCTTTCCTCCTTCCTTTGCTCTGCTTTTCCCATCACCAGTGGGGTTCATACTGACCCATAAACAGATCAGCAATGAAAGTTTATGATGACATGTTCATTGTCAAAATTAGGCTTTTTAGAATGACATCCTTATGCTTTGAACCAAGGACTGGAGCAGTCACATCTCTCAGGCCTACCGATTTAACTATTTTGATTAGAGTGTGTGTAATAAATTACTAAATAGTTAAAGCGGTACAACCCAGAGTGGGAACATAATATAGAGAGATGCCTTAAACTGGTTGATAGCTTATTCCCATAAGCATAAGGAGCATAAGCTAATACCAGAATAATCACCTTTGATATATGTATAATGTTTTCAACTGGATATATAGTTAAAAGCAATACAAAAATTGTGCTGAGTCTTGTTTCTGGCTGTTTATAGAGTTAGGCAGACAACACAGCATTAGTTACACTCGGTTCCCATTTGGATTGGCAGGATCACTTCAAAACCATGAGAGCTAGAAGAAACATTTTATCAGAGTTGCTCGCGCTCATGATTTTGTTGTGAGCCTTGTGATATTTTCTGTGTTTTAACCTCATGAACTACAGGTTTCTCTTTAATTTTTGCCCTTGTTCCAAAGGGTTGCCATCTTCCATCAGTTTCAACAGGACTGAAGCATCAGGCAAGATAGTCAATGTTTTCCTACAGACTTTGCATAAGGAAGTGTGCCTACCCCTAATAAAGATGGTCATTGTTTTCAATGGAACTGAAGTTAAGATACTGTAGGAGTTTGTGAAAAGGAGCCTGGGAGGGGGAGATGGGAATATGGGGGGTCAGAAGGAAGAGCAGAGGATGTGCTGGGGATGGAGGGGTCAGCAGGAGGTTATCAGAGGGGGAATTGGGGAATATGAAGAAGTAGCAGGGTCAGAGAGGTTTCTTGGGCAGGAGGAAGACTGAAGCATGTGCTGGGGAATGTGGAGGAAAGGTGGCAAACAAAGGGGGGATTGGGGAGTTTGGGGTGTGGGAGGAGACAGGAGAATGTGGGTGCAGAAGGGGAGCTGAGAGAAGCAAGGGAGAAGGAGTGGGAATTGGAAGAGGCAGGGAGTGCAGAGAGTAGGTGGGGGACAGGAATCTTGGGGAGAACCAAGGGAGAATGTGAGAGGCTGGCACTGGGAAAGGGCCAAGGCAGTGAGAAGAGTGAGGTTAGAATGGCAGGGCAGCTCCCCAGCCCCCAGGGTTAGAGGAGAACCGGTAGCAGTGACCCTGCCAGGACCAGCAGGTGAGGGGAGGTTAAATCTCACAGACCAACCCATGCTAGTTATTTCTCGATCCCCACCAGATGTAAACCAAGCTCAGGTTTTGGGATCAGGGCTGATGAGAGTGGGAGGGAAGCCGGTACAAATTACCGGGGCCCTGTGGTCCGGACGGGGCCCGGGATCCAGCTTCCCAGGCCCTGTTTAGCCAGTTCGCCCTTGCTGGGGGGGCCCCAAAAATGTTTTTCACCGGGGCCCGAACCCGCTCTCAGGGCCCCGTGAGCCCTGGTCTGGCGGCGGTCTGGGCCTTCGATGGCATTTCGGCAGCGGGGGGCCCTTCAGTGCTGTCGAAGACACAGAGCAAGTAGTGAAGGGCCCCCTGCTGCCGAAGACCCGGGCCGCCGGTGGGTGAGTACCAGCGCCCCAGCTCCCCCACTTTGCCCCAGGCAGGGCTGGCTTTAGGCCGATTTTCCCAATTCCCCCGAATCGGGCCCCGCGCCCTAAAGAAGAGTGCCTAATTTTTTAATTTGTACTCATACAGCAGTGGTCCGGGTCTCTGGCAGCACTTCGGTGGAGGGTCCTTCGGTAGTTCTGGGTCTTCGCTGGCGGGTCCTTCAGTGGCGCCGAAGACCCAGACCGCCGCCGGGTATTCGAATTGGGCCCCGCACTTCCTAAAGCCGGCCCTGGCCCCAGGCCCCCTGAATCCTCTGCGCGACCCTGCTCGGCGGCCCTGTTTGGGATTGGTGATGAGGCAGGGGTGGCAATAGGGACAAGCCGCCAGCCGTGGGGTTTTGCTGCGGACCCTGCGCTCCATGCTCCCGGCCCGGGCTCCGCTCCAGCCCCAGCGCTCCAGGGAGCCCTTCCTCCCTTCCGTAACACCAGCGGGATCCAGGTGCCGCGTTTTCCCCCGCGCCCCGCCCGGCTCCGCTCTGGATTCTCTGTGCCGGGTTTTCCCCGCCTCCCGCCCGGGCCGGCCCCGCCCCGCGGCTCCGGTTTCAGCCGCTGCTACAGGGACCCCCAAGATGGAAACGCAGGGGCTGCCCGCGGTGGAGGCGGCCCGGGCTCGGCCCGACACCCAACATGGCGGCGGTGCCGCGGCATCGAGCGCCGCGCCCGCCGGCCGCCTGCCCCAGCGGGAGCCAGAGCCGCCGCCGCCCGAGTGGGACCCGGCCGCCGCCGCCGCCTCGGGCCTGTACATGAGCTTCCCGCTGATGCTGCTGGAGGAGAAGCAGGAGCCGGGCCGCAGCGCCGCCCCCGAGCCCCCCCCGGCCCCCGGCCCCGACAGCGACGGCCTCCTGCTCGTCTTCAACCTGGTGCGGGGCGCGGCGGAGCCGGGGGCCGGGCCGGGCGGCGGGGAGAGCGGCCGCACCGAGCCTCCCCGCGGGGACCAGGAGGGGGCTCCCGGGCCGGCCCCGCCGCCGCCGCCGCTGTTGCCCCCGTCGCCGGGTCCGGGCGCGTCTGCTGCGCCGCCCCGGCCGGGAGCGGAGGCGGCGGAGGGCGCGGGCCAGGCAGGCTCGGGTCCCAGCGCCTTCTCCGGCACCATCACCATCAACAACCAGAGCCTGCTGGTGCGGATCGAGAACGGGGTCCTGACCCTGGGGCCGGGCGCCGCCGAGCCGGGGCCGCCTGCTCCCGCCGGGGCCGCGCCGGAGCCGGCCGCCCCCCAAGCCCCATCGCCGCTGCCCAGCCGGGCCGAGCCCCCCAGCTCGGAGGGGGAGGTGGCGGGCGGGGAGGTCCCGGGCCCGGCCTCGGGGGGTTCCCGGGCGCTGCTGGTCTATCGCTGCCCCGAGCCCCGCTGCACCGAGACCTTCTCCCGCAAGCAGCAGGTGCGGCTGCACCGGCAGGCGGCTCACGGGGGTCCCGGGCCGGGCGGCGGCGGGCGGGCGGCGCGGCCCTTCGGCTGCCCAGTGCCCGGCTGCTCCTGGTCCTTCGCCACCGCCTACAAGCTGCGGCGCCATCTGCACTCGCACGACAAGCTGCGGCCCTTCGCCTGCGCCGCGCCCGGCTGCAGCAAGCGCTTCACCACGGTCTACAACCTGCGGGCGCACGGCCGGGCACACGAGCAGGAGGCGGCGCACAAGTGCGAGGCCTGCGGGCAGCGCTTCCCCAGCGCCGCGCGCCTCGGAGCGCACCAGCGGCGGAGCCACCTGGAGCCCGACCGGCCCTACCGCTGCGAGTTCCCCGGTAATCCTCATCTCTGGCTGGCCTCGGCCTCGCCCTTCCTCTCGGACCTTACTGGGGATGGGGGTGCGTTTAGTGCCTACGCACTGGCACAGTCCCACGCCCAGGCCGGTGACCCTCCCGGGGGAAACTGGTCTGGGGACGCCCCAGCCCCATCTATGATCATGGGACTTGTGAGAGCTGCTAGGGAGCCTGCCTGGGAGAAAAGGGGCGAGGAATGAATTAGAGCGTTCGTGGGACCACTGGGGGTCACCTGCCTCTTCGGAACAGGGAGGAGAGCTGGTTTGTGTGGGGAGACTTCATAGAGCAACTGCCTTGCTGGGGGCGGGGGTGTCACAGTTCTGACCCAAGAGGCAGACGTCCCCTTTTAGACCCCTGGAATTGTTCATGAATCAGTCCTGTCACGTGGCTCCCTAATTAAACATCAAGCGGTGCTGATCTTGTTCGGATCCCTTAAGAGGTGTATCCTATGCACTATTCTGGTAACTTCAAATAATATATGAATGTGTCTCATCCATTGGTGATTGAAGGAGTTTCTGTTTCTAGCCCTGTCATGAACAAGTCAATATCCTCACAGCCCATCTTTTCAAACAATCTTTTCAAATAATCTAAATCCTAGATATTTTTGATGATTAAATGTAGGTGAGGTACTTGCTTGAGCACTACCATGCTGCAGTGTTTCTTTGGGGTCAGATGGTATATTTATATGCAAGGGTGGCTAACTTGGAGTCCCTTCTTTAGACTGTTTTATAGGTTTGATACAATGCTTATCTTGCCTATTGATCATCTCTAGCTTGTGCTACCACACTTCTATTTTACCCTGATGTCTGGGACGGACAGTTGGAATCTTTTGATCTCCATCTTCTGTCCCTTATCAGCGAGAGATCCCTCAGAGTTTGCTGATTGAATAACAGCAGAAAGGAAAAAGATACCACTCAGCATATCTCCATTAGACTTACATAGTGCTTTGATCAATGTACGATAGTAGAACAATTTTTTAATCTGTGAGCACTGTCCTCGCTGCTGTCTTCTAATCTGATGTGTATCAGTCTGCCAGCTTAAATTGCACTAGTTCTGCTTTTCTCTGTGCCCAAAACATACCATATCTAGGTGGATATTCAGTTTCAACCCATAGTTGCAAACCCTGAAGTATGGTATAGAGCAGGGGTTCTCAAACTGGAGGTTGTGAGTGACCCCTGAAAGGGTCACAGGCTGTCAGCATCCGCCTGCAAGCCCCACTTTGCCTCCAGCATTTATAATATTGTTAAATGTGTTTTAATTTTAAAACAAGATTTCTTAATTTATAAAAGGGGGGAGTCACACTCACAGACTTACTGTGTGAAAGAGGTCACCAATACAAAAGTTTGAGAACCACTGGCATAGAGTTTAATTTGCCTGTTTTGTGTGTCATACTAAGCTGATGATGTTCCACTCTTTCCTTAGGTTGTGAGAGAACCTTTATCACAGTGAGTGCATTATTTTCTCATAATCGAGCCCACTTCAGAGAGCAAGAACAGTTCTCCTGCTCTTTCCCTGGTTGTAGCAAGCAATATGACAAAGCCTGCCGACTGAAAATCCACATGAGAAGTCACACAGGTATTCAGCAGGGTAGTTGGGATAAATTGGGATAATTGAATATATAAAGCGATATTGGGTCAAATGCAGCCTCAAGCTTTAGCAATTTATAAAAGCAGTCTGTACAAACCTAATGCCAATAAGATTTTGATAAAATGTCAATAGAAACACCCCTTAAATGTTTGTGACCAAGAGTTGAAAGAGTGAGAACCTGAAAATGACTCTGAACAAATGTCCGTGACTTATAAGTGACAGTCAACTTCATCCAGTCAATTTAAAAAGAAACTTTAAATTAAAAGTAGTTCTATACCTTTTCCTCTGTCCTTCTGACATTTTTTGTGGCTTTACAATCACACTTTATTGTCTTTTACCATTTTTTTTTCCTCTCTGTTACCATGTGAAAGGTTATGGAAACAGAAGGCAATTGACTGTAGACCAAGTGCTATCACTTGCGTAGAACAAACTGCAAGAGTAGAGAAATATTTTAGTAATTTAGAGTGTTTACAACAATGGTTGGTAAAACATCTTCAGGGAAAAGTGGATTTTATTGACTTTTTTTAAGTGGACTGCCTGTTAGTTTGGACAGCAAAATATAACTGAGTGAAATGGGGAAAAACACATTCTCACAAACTATTACATAAACAGTGAAAAGCAAACTGGGTTTTAAAAAAATCTGGTTGTCCAAATTAATATAGGGCCATCTCCTACAGTTGGCATCCATGCGGGTGAATAGATCCAGCTACATAGATCCTTCGGGTTCCATGGGAACTCAAGGGTCTGCCCATGCAGATCCACTTCAGGACATGGCTAGTTGATAAGGAAACTTGTTTAATAACTGTAAAATGATATTTTAGTTTCTTTTAACTTTTTAAAATAACTGAGGGTATGTCTCCACGGGGGGGGAAAAAAACATTGCAGTGAGTCTGAGTCCAAGTCAGCTGACTTAGGCTTGTGCCACAGGGCTAAAAATAGCCATGCGGACATTCCCACTCGGCAGCGAAACCTGGGGAGGGTCTCCGAGCCCAGGCTCCAGCCGGAGTGGGAATGTCTGCACTACTATTTTTAGCCCCTACAGTATGAGCCTGAGTCAGCTGGCCCAGGCTCAGAGACTCATTGCTGCAGGGGGAGGGGAGGATTGGGTTGTAGTGTAGATGTCCCTTAAACTTTTTTGAGACTTCACAATATCAGCATGTATTTTCATTACTATATGATTAAATGTTTGTTGTTTTTGTGTTTTGTTTTTTTAGGTGAAAGGCCTTTTATCTGTGATTCTGAAGGTTGTGGCTGGTCTTTCACCAGCATGTCCAAGCTACTAAGACATAAAAGGTAAAAAAATAAAAAAAAATAAAAAAAAAGTTATGCTTAAAAACAAAACCCCACCAAAATCCAACACATGGCTTACTTGTCAGGTCTTTGCATTGGCTAAACGTGTTCTAGTGCAGATAATTGTTTTAAGAGTGAGTTTTAAAATCAGAGTGGTTGTAATTGATGCTAGAAATTAGCATGTAGTGAACTTATGTTTGGGAATAGTAATCTCCCTTTTTTGTAGGAAACATGAAGATGACAGGAGGTTTACATGTCCAGTAGAAGGCTGTGGGAAATCCTTCACAAGAGCAGAACACTTGAAAGGCCATAGTATAACTCACCTAGGCACAAAACCATTTGAATGTCCAGTGGAAGGTACGATTTGTTTGTGGTCCTGTGTGCTGTTACTAGAGCTGTTACTTTGGTAGGTGCAGGGTCCTGCCCAGTCAAGGCTCACTAAAGGACTGGAGCCTTGAGTATTTAAAGTCATATTTTACTTTTTTAAAACCTTTTTATAGCTTATTTTTTAAAGAACATCTAATTGAATAAACCATATTGTCCCAGACATGGAGGAGACAGGGGAAATGGCTAGCAGATCATTGTCACTTGATTTTTCTTATCAGTTAGTGATAAAAGGAAATCAACACCTCCTTTAGATTTAAGACTATGTGATACTGCCTAGACACTGTTTATCTTTTCAGTTGATTAATTGTTTCCTATGGATAAACTGCTTGTGAAAAATTATTTTGATGTGTGTGTGGCTGCAGGAGGGAAGAATCACAAGCAATGATAAAATGAAGATGTCTGCTCAGCGTCCGATTGATGTTCAGATGAATCTAATAGGCTGGTTGGTCATATTTAACAGGGATAGAAATTATGCAGAAGAGTTATAATTGCTTTTTTCTATAACTCTGTAGTAAATTTACCTCTCCAGTACTGGTGGTCGCCTTGGGTTGCCTCTTCCAGCAAAAAGATCTCTGCAGAACTGCAAATGTCCATTAAGGGGTAATTAAGTGGCTAAAGGTATATGGGGAGCTTACAAATAAGACCCATGATTTTAAAATGAATACAATCAAAAGATTTGTGGATCCAGCTGCTGCAGGAAATCATTGAGCCACAGTCTCTAGTGGGATTTTTAAAAGGGTTTAGATAAGTGTGGTATAAATAGACACAAGACCATTTACCTAACTTCCTGGCTGAACAAGGAACGTTGATACTTAGACTTCATGGCATAAAACAAAGTGTGTTTTGTCCTGTGGTTGTCAGGAAGCATTTCCACCTCCTTTATGATTTCACCAAGTGGCCATTATCAAATGCTTCTATTTAAGGTGCCTTCATGGCACTTTTCACTAAATCGTTTGGATTTTTTGCTGCTCTTGGAAGCAGGATGCTGGACTAGATGCATCAGCGGTCTGCTCTGGTATGGCATTTCTTCTGCTCCTTTGACACTCTGCTTCTTTACTTTGTGCTGCTTTCTTCAACTTCATGTATTTATGTATGGCATCTGTGCTCAAGTGCTGCAAGTTAACTAACTAGAACATTTTATTTAGGTAACTTTGAGATGTTTACCAGGGAATTCTAAATACTTCTTTTAAGTTAGAACTAAGAAAGATCCTGTAATATGCTGTGTATCATGTTGCAGGTTGTTGTGCAAAATTCTCTGCACGCAGCAGTTTGTATATTCACTCCAAGAAACATCTTCAAGATGTGGATTCTTCGAAGACCCGTTGCCCAGTGTCCAGTTGTAATAAATTGTTCACTTCCAAGCACAGTATGAAGACTCACATGGTCAAACAGCACAACTTCAGTCCAGGTATAATAGTTTAGCCTCAAAATATGGCTGGGGCAAAGGGAAGCCTAAACACTATGTATATCAGGCAAAAATGGGGGATGAAATCCTGGCCTCATTGAAGTCAACAGCAAGACTCTGACTTCAGTTGGGCCAGGATTTTTTCTTTGTGTATGTATATGATATAAAATCTTCAGTGGGAGCTGTGACTAGGGCTTGACTTGTGGTTTCCAGAAGTCAGTAACATCTTGAATTAAAGCAGATCTTGCTCTTGAAGATTTTTCAATATATTCTTTCTAAAACCTGATAATGAGGACTTAAAACCAAAATACTCTTAAGTCCTAACTTGTCTCATGGACCACATTGAGGGTATTTTGGAGAGTATAAGTGTATGTAGAAATTCCTGTGCTGAAAGGAACTGTGTTGTCCAGCAGTACAAACAAATAATGTTACTGTATAATTGTTGTATGAGATTCTTCGTCACAGTGGAACATTAGTAAACGTTAAAGTAATTTTGTCTTTCAGTGATGTGGCAAACTTAAAAATTCATCCTACTTTTATCTAGACAACTAACTAACTGAAGCAAAATAAGACAGATCTCAGAGTCCCACATTGGTAGCATAGTGAATAGGAAAGAGAATAATTGTTTCAGTGTTCTAAATATATATACACAGATGAGACACTTCTGTACAATATTTTTGGTAAGAATGAGAGGAGGATACGTTACACAGGAAACTAATACTTGATTGAAACTATACTTCTACCCCGATGTAACACAACCTGATATAACACAAATTCGGATATAATGCAGTAAAGCAGCACTCCAGGAGGGTGGGGCTGCGTGCTCTGGCGTATCAAAGCAAGTTTGATATAACACGGTTTCACCTATAATGCGGTAAGATTTTTTGACTCCGGAGGACAGCGTTATATCGGGGTAGAGGTGTATTTTTCTTCTGATTGAGGGAGAGGGATAGCTCAGTGGTTTGAGCATTGTCCTGATAAACCCAGGGTTGTGAGTTCAATCCTTGAGGAGGCCACCTAGGGATCTGGGGTAAAAATCAGTACTTGGTCCTGGTATTGAAGGCAGGGGGCTGGACTTGATGACCTTTCAAGGTCCCTTCCAGTTCTAAGAGATTGGTATATCTTCTATTAATATTATTATTTATTATTACTATAAAGATGAATTTTTGTTTTAATAAGCTTGTTTTCCTCTCTAATTCTGGTTTAGAAAAGTGGTTTTAATTTAGGAAATATTTTTAGCCTATAATTTTAAGGATACTCTATCTTCAGACACTTTGTGTGCAGTGTTTTTTCTTCCCTATTAAATTCTCATGGTGTCTGGTACAAATGTGTTGCTTACAAACCCCACCGTTTCTGAGGTCAGTAATGTTGCTTCATTTATTTGCAGTGTATGTAAACTTAAGAGTTCTGTTGTCATCTTACCTGTTCTGGAAAAAGTATCCATATGTTCTGTTAGTTGTTAGTGTGTGTCTCTGGGGCTTCTGTGTATTCCCACTTTTGAGTGTTGTACCCCTTGAGCTATAGGTAGTGGTACGCAACCTCCTTTTCTTTATCGTTTGTCTGTTGCATTTTCAACAAGTTTAATACATGTATTATATTTCAGATCTCTTAACCCAGCTTGAAGCAACCAGTTCCCTCACGCCTAGTAGTGAACTCACCAGTCCAGGACAAAATGACCTCAGCAACATAGACCTTGTGTCCCTTTTCTCCAATGTGTCTGGTAACAATTCTGGAATTGCAACAGATATGGCTTTAGTAAACTCTGGAATTGTCACCATTGACGTTGCTTCTGTAGGCTCTACGCTTGCTGGAAACCTTTCTGTCAATAGCAATTCCCTCGGTCAAACAGTTGACCCTTTGATATTGGTGGCAAGTAGTGATATTCCACATAGCCTGGACAGTTCTCTCTTGATGGGAACCACTGCTACAGTTTTACAGCAAAGTACTTCAAATCTGGATGATGTACAGACTGTAAATGCAGAAGCCTTGGGTTCGCTAGCATCTTTATCAGTGAAGAATTCCAGTCAAGACCTGCATAGTTTGACATCCAGCAATAATCTAACGATAGACACTACCACTTTGACTCCTTCCAGCAGCCTTGGTGGAAGCAATGGACCTGAGTTACTGACACCAACTAAAGCTGAACAAAATTTGCTTCCTAGCTCGGATGTTGTTGGTCAACAGGAAGGCAGTAAAGTGGTGACACAGTTTGTGTTCTCCAACCCTCCAGGAAGCTATAGTGCTCAGAAAGAAATGGATCTTAGCACAGTGACTTGCAGCTCATTTTTGGTATGCAGTAACTATATTCAGTTGTCCCCAGATGACTGAAGCACCTTAACTTTGAGGATACTCCATTGCGGCTTGCTACTTATGGGCAGACCTTTCATACAGATTTACCCAATTACATGGGTTTTTTCATGAAGGCTGTAGAACTCTATATTGACTAAATATGTTGTTAGACATGGATTCAACATGGTGAAAAATTCTTTAAAAAGCCTGAATTGTGAGGGTGGGGGAGGGAGGATCATGTTCAAAGTTTAAAAAAAAAAAAAAAAAGTTCAAAATTAACCCCCCAAGGGTGAAGTGGGACTAACAAGAAAGCATAAGGAGGGGAATATACGGTATGTCCTGTGTATTAGTTTCAGGGAAGGGTTTGGGGATGGAAAGTAACTGAAATAGTTAGTCTCGGTCTTCGTTCCCATATCTATCTTTAATGCCGCTTCTGGGAAACCATTCCCTTTCCAGTACTGTGTAAAGATAACTGTTTATTTTGAGTATAAAATGTTTCCCTTATCACCATAACCTTATTGAAAATGCTGATAAACATGGTAGTGTATTTAACCTTAGATATATGCAGGGGACCGATCAGAGTTTTGACTGCTACTGTTAGAAAAACTTAACTTATTTTAAATCCCAATCAACCAGTGTTAGATGAATATTATGAGCAATGAGTAATTTGTTAGTCTGGCTACATTAGCTTAATTTGTTGTTTCAAACATGTATAAAACGTATCTCTTGTTTGATTAGGAGAGCGGGGGATCTGCAAGGACAGACTACAGAGCCATTCAGCTAGCCAAGAAAAGAAAACAGAAAGGGAATGGGAGCAGCACAGGTGAGGAGGCATTTGCCTTGCTTAATTAACTAACATGCAATGAAGTCAGAGTATCTCTCTTTCAAATAGATGAACTTATTGTAATCAGCAACAAAATCTGAGGGCTTGTCTACATCAGAAAGTTGCAGCGCTGGTGAGGGAGTTACAGCGCTGCAACTTAGGAGGTGTACACATCTGCAGGGCACCACCAGCGCTGCAACTCCCTGTTTGCAGCGCTGGCCGTACTCCCGTTTTGTCTCGGGTGTAGAGGATCCAGCGCTGGTGATCCAGCGCTGGTAATCAAGTATAGACACTTACCAGCGCTTTTCTTGACCTCCGTGGAATAAGCAGGTATCCCAGCATCACCGAGGAAGCCTCTGGTAATCAAACTGGTCTCCTTCCCCAGCTTGCTCTCGCGTTCCCCGAACCCCCGAGCAAGCAGGTCTCCTTCCCTGCGGTTTGCAGGGTGGTTCGGGGAACGCGAGAGCAAACCGCGGCGAAGCTGGTCTCACCCCCCCTTGAAGCCGCCCAACAGCGCTGCAGTGTGGCCACATCTAACACCACTTGCAGCGCTGGTTGCTGTAAGTGTGGCCACTCTGCAGCGCTGGCCCTATACAGCTGTACTAATACAGCTGTAACAACCAGCGCTGCAAAATTTTAGATGTAGACATGGCCTCAGTGAGGTGTGCTTTTTGTAGATAATTAAGATGGTCTTCTTGCATGGAGTTTAAAATTCATTGAGAGTTTAAAAACCCCACACTTGGGTTTTCCCTTTCTGTTAAAGGGACCCTGGTAGGTTAAAGTTTATATTTTAAACTCCCCCTTCCCTCACCCTCAATATCATTTACTTACTCTAATCAGAGGATTATCCTTAATTTATTAAAACCAAAATAATTTTAAAAATCTAATTTGCTATTTGTGCTTTTTGTCCACTCTTTTCATTTCATTTTGTTCAACATGGACAATGAATGAAAACAGATTAGTCAGTTTCACCTCTAGGTCATGCGCTATCACAGTGCTTTAGTGTTAGATTGCAAGCACTGTAGGGGAATTTATTTGACTCTTTTTTTTTTTTTTTTGATTGAAACCTTTCTATTAACCTTCAATCTCCTGTAGCAGATTTTTGTAAAACACAAACTTGGAGCCCTAGTTTACATAACTATCCCGTTTGTTTTCTTCCTCTTAAACTACAGTGGAACTCATAGCTGTTGATGTGCACTGTTGCTTTGTTAGGTCAAATGTATTCCATAACTTGCTAAACTTGCCCAGAAAAAATAACGAAACAACAAGAGACAGCTATTTGAGTTGCTGCTGCCCTCAGGGGGAGAGGAACATCACACTAAACAATTTTTTTCCTTACATTTCTTGTTGCCTCCTATCTCTGAATATCCAGGTGACAGTTGTTTTTAGTTATGTCTCAAGGTAAGCAAAGGATTACACTTCCAAATTAAACATTATCATGTCTCTTGCTTTATACACTATGCATGTATGCAGTTTCTCTTCTTTTAAAAAATACTGTCTTGTCTAGGAAATAGAGGACTAGCCTTCTTTTTGTCTGTTTTATGAAGTGATCTGTAATTATGGCAGCTTGTCCAAAATGCATGCTTGGTGATATCCTAGCTTGAAAGGAGACTTGAGTGAATTTGCCGCTGTTCTGTAAAACCGAGCTAGAAAATTCCCAGTTCCCTTCTTAAACAAGATTCCTTGTTTCATGTCTAACATGTCACCTACCAGTTACTAAGTGACCGCCATTTACTTTCAGAGACAATTAATCAGTTCCTCTTTTTGTTTCCCTCCCATGCACACATTTCCCCGGTATAGAGTAATAAAAACTTCTATATAGTATTTCAGACAAGTCTTGCATCTTAAAATGCATTAACAGAATTTAAATGGACACTCAAAAGTTGAAAGTCCTAGTTTAAAAATGTTTACCTGTTGACATTTAAAGTAAAAAAACCAAAACACAAACACCTGATAATTGAAAAGATCTGATGTGTATTATCCCCAAATTATGCTTTTTAATTTTCTTTTGGCATCTTATTCAGCACGAACAATGAAGAATGCTACTTTTAATCATAGTATTTTCTTGTTCTCCTGGGTAATGTGATGTCTATATTGAGAAATATGCAGGGAAATATTTAAATTCAAAGAAACCTTTAACTGAAATTTAAACAGAAAAAAATGAAAATATAGGCTACATAAAATTTTACAGTCTCTACCTTTTGAGCCTAACTACTTTAACGGTTATAGTTGGTTAATAATAAAAGGAGACTGCCTAACTAGAGGCAAGGGAGAAAGGATGTTTTCAGGTGTAATTTGACAAGTCCCACGGAGAAACTTACCAAAGTATCAGACGTTCCAACATAATTAATAAAATAACTTTATTTCAGCAGCATCACATTCCGGCCAGAGGAAAGGCAAAGGTGGTAAAGTGAGTCCTACCAGCTTCTCATCTACCAGTCATGGCAATCGATTGTGTGGCAACATTGTTTTGCCAAATGGAGGCCTAACAATAAGGGATCCAGCAACTGGCGCACAGTATGTGCAAATTCAGCTACTTCAAGTAAGAACACATGAATAAAACATACAGTCTGCCCAGTTCTCTAATGAGTTGCCAGTTCACACAGAAGAATCTGACTGTCTTTTCAAATCAGATATAGTCTTCTCCTGTATTAATATTGTGATTGTTGTATGATACCAAGGTACTTGGTGAGTAATATATTGCTGATCTGTTTTTAAGACTATTGCCCAAAAAGAGCATTTTTTTTTTCTCCTCAGAGTGAGTGTCCCTTCACACACCTATTGCCAGTAATAGAACTGTTTTTCCAAGCATCTTAAAAACCATTACAAAAGTAATTGGAGTGCAGAGGGCGGGTTCAAATGGCTTCCTTAGAGAGCCACTTTATGGGGGGACCTTAGCTGATCATGAAAAATGAATGCTGTAGTATAAATTAAAACTCTTCTCTAAATATTTCCCTTATTCGTACATATGTTGGGGGTAGGGGGAGGGTTAGACACAGCTAAGGTGATGAGGAGCCTGAGAGTTAAGAACACAGGCAGCGTGAAGCGGCATGGCAGAAGCATTGCAGGCAGCACTAAAAAGCCACAGGAGTAGCCGTACTGGAGAGGGGCCTTGAGGAAACACTGTTCAGGAGTGAGAACAGCCCCAGGAGTTGGAGCTGGGAAGGAAAGATGCTGATCTGCCCTTCACTGTATCCAGTAATAACACACACAAATTACATTATTCTTGGAGTGCTTGCTCATATCAATGGCGGTGAATATATGACCCTGCTGACCTGGCGCCGCCTCAGTTCCTTCTTATCGCCAGTGATGGTGATTGGAACTGCAGTGGTTTGCTATTGAAAGTGCTTCTTGTTTCTCATAGTAGTTGTCGTTTTGTAGTCTGGTAGCATTAATTGTTGTTAGTTGTAGTAATTGGTGTAGGAGTGGGAGTTCTTCCCCCTCCCGCCCCCCAACTTTCCTGTTCCCCATGAGGCTCAAGGCATGCCTCAATCCCAAGGTTTAAACCCTGTAGATCCTGCCATAAGCCCATGACAATGAGCGACCCCCACAACTCTTGTCTTGTGTGTTTGGGGGAGGCACACGAAACTGATCGGTGCAAGATCTGTAAAGGGTTTCATTCCAGGACGAAAAAGGAGTGAGACTGTCACCTGAAGCAGCTCCTGATGGGAGCAGCTCTTCATCCCCAGCCAGCTTTGGCCTGGTAGGATCCGGCGCTGAGCTCCTCCATGTGGAGTGCACAGGCCTCCATCCACGAAGTGTTGCCAAGGAAGGACTCTGGGCATAGAGACCCTTGGCACTGGCACTCCCTGGCACCGAGGCTGGTGGAGGCAGCACGACACTGCTCCCATTCCGCGGTACCACAGAAGCAGTGCTGCAAGCAGGACGGGTTGATCTCTGGCGCTGAGGACAGCTGCCTTTGAAAGTGCCACTGGTGTGCTTCCTGGGGAGGAGCACCCAGTACCGACAGCCCAGGAGACGGCACTGACAACTTCGGCCCTGCAAGGCAGGACATCAGGTCTGGTGCTTGTGGACTCTCTGGGCCAGGTGGTGGTGGACATCTAGTTGCCATCCACCCCGGACATCTTCAAGGCTGCGAGGGACTTAAGTGCCATGATGGTGCCACAGTCCCCAGGCAGTCAGGAGAAGCCTCTGGTACTGCAGCGTGCAACACGTTCTCAGGGCAAGCCCATGATGTTGATTCAATCAGCTGCATTTCCATGGCATCGCTCTGACTTGCAGCACCAGTCCCCGGCAGGTCCTGCTCCCAGAACCGCTCATGGCACCACTCTTCTCACTGGCACTTCACCTCGCTGCACCGCTCCCCAGATTCCTGGCACCAATCACAGGCACAGCTTCGATCAGCACCGCCCTGGCCTTAGCGTTTCAGGTCTTTGTCTTTGGCGGAGACACAAATCGGATTGTAGGCATCGAGATGTGGGTGCAGGTCCATGGCAAATACAGTGGCCATTCTGGACCCCGTGGGCATACCACCAGGGCACCCTCTCCAAGGGCTCCCACTCAGTGGTGTCAGAGTCAGTTACCTGCAGCATTGATGAGTTGCCCCACCCCTCGGGGTTCTGAGGTGACCTCAGTACAGACCGCTCCACCACCTCTGGAGCCTGTTCCCACCACCAGCATGGACCCTGGGGCAGTTAGTGGGGAAGGAGTGGCTGTGCAGGATGTCCCCAGGGACCTGGAGTGCCATGAGAACCCTGTACCCCCACTGGCGTCATTGTTGTCCTCCCTGGAGGAAGCAGTGGCGGGGACCTCTGCTTTGGGACTGCACCATAGAGACAATCACTGCCCACCAGGACCTGCGTGTAACATGGGCCTGCAGGCTGAGGAGGTGGTGGAGCTGGAGGACCAGAGGGTGGACATCCTGGCCCCAGAAGGTCCATCGAGGGTGGCTCTGCCCCTCATCAAAACTGTACAGGCCAACACAAAGACCCAGTGGCAGACCCCTGCCACCATTCCTCTGCCTGCAAAGGAAGTCGAGAGGAAGTATTTTGTCCCCGCTAAGGGGTATGAATATCTTGACATACACCTGTAGCCCTGCTTGTTCGTGGTGGCTGCAGTAAATGAACATGAAACACGGGCAGTAGGGTCCTACCCCAAAATCCAAGGACTCTAAGCAGCTAGACCTGTTCGGCCAAAAGATCTTCTCGACCAGGGGACTCCAACTCAGAATTGCCAACCAACAGGCAATCCTGAGCAGATACAACTTCAATTCCTGGAACTCCATGGTAAAGTTCAAAGAGCTAGTGCCGCGGAGTCCAGTGAGGAGTTCAGGACTATTGCTGAATAGGTCAACGCAGTGGCATGGACCTCTTTACACCTTTCACTGGACGCTGCATACTTGGCAGCACATACCTTGTCCTCTGGGATTGTCATAAGGCAAACCTCCAGGCCTCGGGGCTCTCACGTGAGGTGCAACATACCCTGCAGGACCTGCCATTTGATGAGGTGGGCCTGTTTTGTGGAGCAAACTGACTCCAGGGTGCATAACCTTAAAGATTCTGGGGCTGTGCTGAAATCTCTGAGGTGCATATCCTGGCCACCCAGAGAAAGCATTTTAAGCGGCAGCCTGTATAGCATCCCTATCCTTGATGTCCTAGGCAGGACTTCTCTAGGAAACATGGCAGGAACAGCAGGCGTAAGCCTTCCCAGCCCCTGTCCAACCAGGGCTAGGCGGGCGCTGCTTCAGGCTCTAAGAAGGCCTTCTGAAGGTACACCCAGGGATGACGTACCAGCTGATGAACTGGATCCTCAGCCCTGTTTCCTGAACTGTCTATCCCACTTCTACCATGCTTGGTCACAAATAACATCAGATTGCTGGGTCCTTCACACAGTAGAAGTGGAATATTCTGCCTGCCCCCACTTCTTTCCCCATCCCTCTTCAGGGACCCTTGTCACAAGCATCTCCTCATGCAGGAGGTCCGTATGCTCCTCGCTGCAGGGACAGTGGAGGAGGTTCCTCAGAAGCTTTGGGGCAGGGGATTCTACTCTTACTATTTCTTAATCCCCAAAGCAAAGGGGGGGCCTCAGACCCATCCTCAACCTGTGAGGCCTCAGTTGCTTCATTAAAAAATCTGAAGTTTCACTTGATGTCCCTGAACACAATTATCCCTTTTCTGGATCTGGGAGACTGGTATGCCGCCCTTGACCTCAAGGATGTGTACTTCCACATATTGATACAACTTTCCCACAGACGCTTCCTAAGTTACCAATTTACAGCCCTCCCATTCAACCTGTCCGCAGCCCCCAAGTGTTTATCAACTGCATGTCATGGCAGCCCTCCTCCATTGGAGGCAGGTACAGGTGTATCCTTACCTGAACAACTGGGGGATGCTTCAGGGACCAGGTGGACGCAAAGGTCCGTTTTGTGAGACCCACCTTCGACAGGCTGGGTCTTTTCCTCAATGAGAGCAAGTTGACCCTGGTACCAACTCAAAGGACAGAGTTTATCGGGGCAATGTTGGACTTGAGCCGGGCCAGGACATTCCTGCCAGAGGCTTGCTTCCAAGCAATGACAGACATCATACAGGTCCTCAGACAGTATCCCACCACCGCAGCAAGGGGCTGCCTGAGGTTACTTGATCACATGTGTCTGGGACATATGTGGTACACACACCAAAATGCAACTCAGACCTCTCTATGCTTGGCTCGCGTCAGCCTATCGCCTGGCACATGATAGTCTGGACTTCGGTCACCCTCCTGGTGTAGGTCCTCAAGTCCCTCTGTTGGTGGCTCAACCTGCAGACAGTGTGCAAGGGAGTCCCCTTCCACAAAGCCCAGCCCTCTCTGTCCCTGGTAACGGAAGCGTCGGTGCTGGGTTGGGGCGCACACCTAGGAAACCTTCAGATGCAGAGCCTATAGTCCCAAGACGAACATTCACTCCACATCAACATCAAAGAGCTGAAAGCGGTCTGACGAGCATGCCAAACCTTCCAAGCTCATCTGCAGGGACAGTGTGTGGGAGTCATGACAGACAACACAATTGCGATGTTTTACATAAACATGCAGAGTGGAGCCCATTCCTCTCCACTGTGTCGGGAAGGCCTCCAGTTGCGGTAGTTCTGCATAGCCCACTCTGTTCACCTGGAAGCGTCTTACCTCCCAGGTTCCCAGAACGAGTTGGTGGAGTACCTCAGCAGATCCTTCCGCAACCACGAGTGGCCTATCCATCCAGACCGACAGGATGCACAGTATTTTCCAGAGGTGGGGAGCTCCCCAAATCGACCTCTTTGCCATGTGAAGCAACAGAAAATGGCCACGATTCTGCTTTTTCCAGAACCACAACCTGGGTTCTCTCTGAAGCATTTCTCCTCCCCTGGATGGATCATCTGCTGTACGTGTTTCCCTCGTTCTCACTCATGCACAAGGTCCTGCTCAGTATCTGCAGAGACAAGGCAGAGGTCATACTGGTGGCGCTGGTGTGGCCTCGTCAATACTGGTACACCATGCTGCTGGAGCTGTCGGTGGATGCCCTGATCACATTACCCCTTGTCCTAGACCTGATTACCTAGGATCATGGTCGCCTTCACCACCTCGATCTTCAGTCCCTTCACTTCATGGTTAAACCCCATGGACCTCATGTGCTCTGAGCAGGTTAGAGAGGTCTTGCTTGGTAGCAGGAAGCCATCCACCAAGGCCACCTACCTGGCCAAGTGGAAAAGGTTCGCAACCTCGTGCGCTCAGAGCCGGACACCCCACGCTGCAGGTGCCCATACCGCTTATCCTCAAATACCTACTGCACTTGAAACAGCAGAGTCTGGCAGCATTATCCATCATGGGGCACCTGGCAGCTATTTCCGCATTCCATCTGGGAGCGGCTGGGCGCTCCATCTTCGCCAACCCCATGGTTGGCTGTTTCCTCAAGGACCTGGCGCAACTGTACCCACAGGTTAGACAGGAGATCCTGGCATGGGACCTCAACCAGGTCCTTTACAAGCTGATGGGTCCCCCGTTTGAACTGCTGGCGACTCGTTCACTCCTAGACCTGTCGTGGAAGGTGGCCTTCCTAGTCGCCATTACTTTGGTGAGGAGTGTTTCAGAGCTAAAGGCCCTCACCTCCGACCCTCCCTAGTTTTTTTTCTTTTTTTTTTTCCTTCAAGGACAAGGTGCAGCTTAGGCCTCACCCAGTCTTTCGTCCAAAGGCTGTGTCCTAATTCCATTCCAACTAGGACATTTTTCTAACTGCCTTAAGCCTCATACAAGTAGCCAGGAACAGAGGCTTCACACACTGCACGTTCAGCTGGCACTAGCCAGGCACTAGCCTTTTACATCAAGCGCACGAAGCAGTTTCGTAACTCTCACCAGCTGTTTGTGGCAGATTGGATGAAAAGGCTCCTGGTCTCATCTCGGAGGATTTCGTCGTGGATCACATCCTGCATCTGGATGTGCTACAAGCTAGCTGAAGTCCCTGCTCCAGCACTAGCGGCGCATTCCATAAGGGCGCAGGCCTCCTCGGTGGTATTCCTGGCCTGGGTCCCTGTACAAGAAATCTGCCAAGCAGCGATGTGGTCCCCGTTGCACACCTCCATTTCTCATTACACCATCACCCAGTACGCCAGAGACGATGCAGCATTTGGCAGGGCTGTGCATCAGTCAGCGATTCCATAACTCTGACCTCACTGCCTAGGTAAGGGTTGTGAGTCACCTAATTTGGAATCGATATGAGCAAGCACTTGAAGGAAAAAAATGGTTACTGACCTCATAACCATTGTTCTTTGAAATGTGTTGCTCATATCCATTTCAAACCCACCCGCCTTCCCTTCTGTCAGAGTAGCAGGGAAGAAGGAAGTGAGGAGGTGCTGGGTTGGCATGATCATATATTCACTGCCATGGAGGCACCACTCCAGAAGGCTCCACGGCCAACCCAATGGGTGCTTCTAGGAGAAAAACTTTCCGAAGACTGTGCCCACGGTGCGCACACACCTAGAATGGAATGGACGCGAGCAACCCATCTCGAAGAACAACAGTTACGAGAAGGTAAGTAACCATTTTTTAGAAGAATATTAAGGTTGCCTGTGAGAAAACTCTTATTCTGTCTTCAGAACAGGATTTGATTTGATGTGCTGTAAGTGAGGCATGGGCCATGCACTGTACCATGAGGAGAAAACAATATTGAATAGCTGCTCGCTGAGTGAGCACTGGCCTCTCTATGCACTGAATGAGGCTGGAGTTCTGGAGGGGGAGGGGAAATAGTATGTTCTCATGGCACGAGGGGGCGGAAGGTGTTTCAGAATAAGATTGTAATTTTTGAATGCCTGACTTTGCAGCCTTAATGTTCTTCTAATGTAACTTTTATGTGTGACTTCCCTAAGCTTTTTTTAAAAAGCAGATTGAAAAACCAGATTCCATCATGTGTCGTCCTAGTGACTCTGGTCATCAGCAGCATTGTTGGTGCCTTTAGATCCATGCCACAGACCTCTACCACTTGAAATAACAAACTGATAGCAGTTGTAGGTTGTAATCATCTGCATGGATCAGCACTGGGTGGGATGAGACACCTTGCCTGAGGGAATCATATATTTGCTAGCAGTAGACTAATGGTGAGACTTGCAAGTCTTGGATTCCATTCCAGGCTCTGGAGGGGAGTGTTCTCTAGTGGGCACAGAGCCTTCTGGTAGGTTCTCCCAAGCCTGAGCCCTTCTGCCCCTTCCCCTCTAAACTGTTTCTGTCCCAGTCCCATTCTTCTCCCCCATTCAGTCCCAGTTCCTCTTTCCCAGCTTCTTGTCTGATATCTTTCTCTCTTCAACCCTCCCCCCCCCATTCTATGGCCTCTAGTCACAATGGCTATTAGCCAAGATGGGCAGGGATGCTGTGCCTAGCCTCTGTTTGCCAGAAGCTGGGAATAGGTGACGGGATGGATGAATCGTTCCCTCTGGGGCTCCTGGGATTGGCCACTGCCGGAAGACAGGATGTGGAGCTAGAAAGACGTTTGGTCTGACCCAGAATGATCGTTCTTACCTTAATGTTCCTTGTCCCAGTCTCTGCCCAGCCAGTTTCAATTCTCCCCGGTACTGGGGTTCCTGGTCAGATCCAGTTCTCCCCTCCCACCCACTGCTCCCAGTCATCCTCTTCACTCCCCTCCCCCCACTTCTTTCCTTGGCTCCCTGGCTGTCAATCCCAGTTTCTATGCTAGCTCCCTTTGACTGACACACACACACACACACTCTTCTCCCCCCACTCCTCCCCCCACCTCCTTTCAGGGCAGGATCTTGTCTCATCTGCATAGGACTTAGGTGGTTTTCTCCTCCGTGCTGCTAGAGAGGGCATTGAAAGCAGAGAAGAGACATGAATTCAGCCTAGAGCAGCTGGAACTACAGTTGCAGGGAAGACCCTGTTCAGCAGCTTGCAGGGCTGGAGGATTCTTACAGAGGATGGAGTACTCGCAGAATAAAATGTGAATCTCTAGCAAGTCTCTACTGAGCATATGTGAATTGAGAGTCTTAAAAAGATCAAATTTGGACAGATTTTTATAGGAACAGCAAAAGTCACATGACGAATGCACAAGGCCCCTCCTTTGCCTAAGTTCAGCTACCTTCTCCTAAGCTCAGGGCCACTGGAGCTCTTCAAAGCAAAGGTTGCCAACATTTTTTAACATGGGCAAAGCAAAGTATTTTCCCCTGGTCTCATTTTTGGAAACAGCCAACCCCTTCTGGCTGAATTCCCTTCCTCCCCCCTCCTCCCGCCTCCCCCCCCCCCAAAAAAAAATCAGTATGGAAAATTCAGCCCAGATGGTTAAAGTCTGGCAGTTACAAGCAATTGAAAAGATAGGGTCTTCTAAGAGGCAGTGTCAGATGAGCTTCCACCTCACATGCTAATATCTCACCGGGGAGCAGTAAGCTGTTGGCCAGACCTGGAGGTGTTTGGTTTCCAGGAGGCAGAGTGAGGATGTTCAGCTCACCTACTCTTAGTATGGGGTGAGCCACATGCAGAGCTCTTCTTCTTTTCCCCCTTCACATGGGGTGCCCCAGGACCACCACTTTGGCAGCATAATGGCCTTGGAGTGAACACATAGTTTGAGTAGTAAAGTTCTTGAGAAAACATCTTGCAATCTGCAGTTGTCACATGTGACTGAGTACTAGGGGGATTGGTTCAACTTCCATGAAACCACTGGAAACATTTCTTAGGCCTCATCAGCCTTCAGAGCTGGGGTGCCTTAGATACTACTCTTGTAAGGTCTTAGCCAATAAGGCACTCTTCGCCTTTCCTGGTTTGTTTTGTTTTTGTTTTGTTTTATTTTATTTTATTTATTGTAGTAGTGAGCGTGAAGCTTGCTATGTGAAAGTAGGAGACACTTGGAAATCGTATGTTTACATTGTTTTTCCCTTCACAGGATGATCCCCCAGGAGAGGGAGACTTGCCCTTTCAGCTCAGCTCTCAATCTTCCTCATCACATTCTCAACTTACAGTGGACTTACCTGTTCATATCCTTCAGGTACAGCACCTTAGAATTCTGATTTCAGTTGACAAGTTACATGCGATGAAAACAATTTTGCACCAACACTTTCGCTATCCTGCACTACAGAAGTACTCTACTTTCAGACCAAAGTTTAATTTCACAGGCTGTAGTTCTGTGACCACAAGAGGTTTGCCGTGGGCATTGCAGAGATGCTGTAGGAGGTTGTTCTCCCCACCACACCTCCAACCCCCATTTTTTGTTTTGCTCCATGTTGGAGATGCTATTTACTTTTGCCCCAAAGGGTAACATCAAGAAAGATGTTCCATGACTGTTATGATAAGTGGCCGGGAAGACCTGGAGCCAGATTTTTCAAACGTGCTCTGCACTTACAGTTGTGGGGCTGGATTTTCAAAAAACTCTGCTCTGATTTAGGCACCCTAAATATGTGACCAGATTTTCAAGAGTACTCTGCACCAATCTGCTTCCATTAATAATAGGAGGGCTGTTGCTTGCCAAGTGCTCCTGAAAACATGACGACTTATATAGGTGCCTGAGTGGAAGCTCTGCTGGATGCTGAGCGTTTTCTGAAAATCAGGTGCTCAGTTTTTAAAATGTGAACTGTCAAACAATTACAGATTGAGGCCAAGTGGTAGTTCCCAAAAGGAAAGTGAAGACATTCATAGATCCTACTCTTCCATAGTGATTGGGATTCAAATAACTCCAGCAGCAACATGGAGTGATATTTTTAAACAGAGACAATCTAATGGCAACTACCAGAAACATAACCCCTCTAGCAACTTGGGCTACTACCAGAGAAGTACCTTTAGTGACAGCTGGGACATGGAAAATACGCCTGCACTAGTAAAAGGGTGCAAGAAAACCACTGAAGGGAAGGAGACACTCTGCTACCCTGTGCATTGAAAATCATCTTTGGACAGTAGTGTGGATCTAAATTCATTCACTTTTGGAATGTCTCTTACCACTGTACTGCAGTGCAGCTCCACCAAATGCCACTTGCATCCCAAAAGCATCATGTGCAAAGACAGCTGAAAACTGTCTTGCTACCTATTCAGGATACTCCTAATATCTACTATTCTGACAAGCTGTTTGTCCGTGAACATGAACAGCTCCATAACTGAGAACCAAGTGCTAACATCAGAGTGGAGAGAAATAGATCACTTTTTTTTTATGATTGTTATGGAGCTTTCCATTTGCCAAGTTAATTGCAACACAGTATTTGAGCCAATTAATACCCTTTCCAGTAGAAACAAAAGTGGTTTATATACCTTCTTCCCAGAAATATCCCTGTCTTGAACAATCCTGTAATAAAATGGTGGGTACAGAAAGGGAGTTGGATTATTTCAAATTCTGAAGGGTTTAATCTGAAGGGAAACAATATTTTTTAAATTTGTCAATTATTTTGTTTCTTTTGTGAACAATAGTCAGGATCCATCCCTACCCCATCAGCATTTTAATGAAATGTTGTTGGCAGTCCAGCTAAATCAGTTTGCAAACCCGGAGTGGGGCAACTTTAAATTTACTGTGAAGTGTTCAGTGCATTTGGTTTCTTGGCATAATCTTAAAACATAAGAACGACCATACTGGGTCAGACCAAAGGTCCATCCAGCCCAGTATCCTGTCTACCGACAGTGGCCAGTGCCAGGTGCCCCAGAGGGAGTGAACCTAACAGGTAATCTCTCCATGACTGTATCTAGTTCTCTTTTAAACCCTGTTTATAGTCCTAGCCTTCACAACCTCCTCAGGCAAGAGTTCCACAGATTGACTGTGCTCTGCGTGAAGAACTTCCTTTTATTTGTTTTAAACGTACTGCCTATTAATTTCATTTGGTGGCCTCTAGCTCTTATATTATGAGAACAAGTAAATTAACTTTTCCTTATTCACTTTCTCCACACCACTCATGATTTTATATACCTCTACCATATCCTCCCTTAGTCTCCTCTTTTCCAAGCTGAAAAGTCCTAGCCTCTTTAATCTCTCCTCCTATAGGACCTGTTCCAAACCCCTAATTATTTTAGTTGCCCTTCTCTCAACCTCTTCTAATGCCAGTATATCTCTTTTGAGATGAGGAGATCACATCTGTATACAGGATTCAAGATGTGGGTGTACCATGGATTTATACAAGGGCAATAAGATATTCTCCATCTTATTCTCTATTCCTTCTTGAATGATTCCTAACATCCTGTTTGCTTTTTTGATTGCCATTGCACACTGCGTGGACGTCTTCAGAGAACTATTCACGATGACTCTAAGATTTCTTTCCTGATTAGTTGTAGCTAAATTAGCCCCCATCATATTGTATGTATAGTTGGGGTTATTTTTTCCAGTGTGCATTATTTTACATTTATCTACATTAAATTTCATTTGCCATTTAGTTTTGTGAGATTTTTGAAGTTTTTTCACAGTCTGCTTTGGTCTTAACGATCTTGAGCTGTTTAGTATCATCTGCAAACTTTGCCACCTCACTGTTTACCTCTTGCTCCAGATCATTTATGAGTAAGTTGAATAGATTGGTCCTAGGACTGACCCTTGGAGAAAACCACTAGTTACCCCTCTCCATTCTGAAAATTTACCATTTATTCCTACCCTTTATTCCGTGTCTTTTAACCAGTTCTCAGTCCATGAAAGGATCTTCCCTCTTATCCCATGACAACTTAATTTAAGTAAGAGCCTTTAGTGAGGAACCTTGTCAGAGGCTTTCTGGAAATCTAAGTACACTATGTGGACAACGGGGATCCTGTGGACATGTTTGTTTGACCCCTTCAAAGAACTCCAATAGATTAGTAAGACATGATTTCCCTTTACAGAAACCATGTTGACTTTTGCTCAACAAGTTATGTTCTTCTATATATCTGACAATTTAATTCTTTACTATTGTTGCAACTAATTTTCCCAGTACTGACGTTAGACTTACCAGTCTATAATTGCCAGGATCACCTCTAGAGCCCTTTTTAAATATTGGTGTTACATTAGCTATCTTCCAGTCATTGAGTACAGAAGCCGATTTTAAAGGACAGGTTACAAACCATAGTTAATACACTTCTACCCCGATATAATGTGACCTGATACAACACGAATTGGGATATAATGCAGTAAAGCAGTGCTTTGGGGTGGAGGGGCTGTGTGCTCTGGTGGATCAAAGCAAGTTCGATATAATGTGGTTTCACCTATAATTCGGTAAGATTTTTTGGCTCCCGAGGACAGCATTATATCGGGGTAGAGTTGTAGTTCCACAATTTCACATTTGAGTTCTTTCAGAACTCTTGGGTGAATGCCATCTAGTCCTGGTGACTTGTTAAGTTTATCAATTAATTCCAAAACCTCCTCTAGAGATACTGCAATCTATGACAATTCCTCAGATTTGTCACCTACAAAGGATGGCTCAGGTTTGGGAATCCCCCTAACATCCTCTGTTGTGAAGACTAAAGGAAAGAATTCATTTAGTTTCTCCGCAATTACTTTATCGTCTTTAAGTGCTCCTTTTGTATCATGATCGTCCAAGGGCCCCACTGGTTCTTTAGCAGGCTTCCTGCTTCTGATGTATTTAAAAAAATTTTATTACCTTTTGAGTTTTTGGCTAGCTGTTCTTCAAACTCCTTTTTGGTTTTTCTTATTAAGTGTAAAAATGTAATTTGGCAGTGTTTATGCTCCTTTCTATTTACCTCACTAGGATTTGACTTCCACTTTTTAAAAGATGCCTTTTTATCTCTCACTGCTTCTTTCACATGGTTGTTAAGCTAGTGTCTCTGTCTTAGTTGTTTTACTGTGTTTTTTAATTTGGGTATACATTTAAGTTGGGCCTCTATTATGGTGTCTTTGAAAAGGTCCATGCAGCTTGCAGGGATTTCACTCTAGTCACTGTATCTTCTAATTTCTGTTTAACTAACCTCCTCATTTTTGCCTAGTTCCCTTTTCTGAAATTAAATGCCACAGTGTTGGGCTATTGAGGTGTTCTTCCCACTACAGGAATGTTAAATGTTATTATATTATGGTCACTATTTCCAAGTGGTCCTGTTATAGTTAGTTACCCCTTGGACCAGATCCTGGGCTCCACTCAGGACTTTTTTACTTCATTTGATTCTACATTTTCTTTCACATCTAGTGCCAATTCTTTCCCCCTCTCCCTCGCTCCCGCCCCCGCCCTGTGACCTGTTCTGTCCTTCTGATATATTTTGTACCCCGGAATGATTGATTGTGTCCCATTGATTGTCCCCACACCACCACTTCTGTGATGCCTATTATATCAATATCCTCCTTTATCACAAGGCACTCTAGTTCACCCATCTTATGATTTAAACTTCTAGCATTTGTGTACAAGCACTTTAAAAACTTATCACTGTTTGCACCTGCTGCCCGCCCACAGGGCAGGTAATCATACATGCTGCACTCAGCATAATAAACTGGATAGCCCCCACTCTGCTGCTGGGCTTCTGCCTGCATTCTCTCTTTCAGCTATCTAGGTTAATGATAGGGTTTTTGTTTAAATCAAGAAAATTTGATTATAGTTTAGGTTAAAGGTTTTAAAGAATAGCAAATGTACCTCGCCCCCTTCCCACTCCCTTTCCAAACTCCCTCTCGAAACTCCGTTAGCGGCCCCTGTTTGCAAAGCTTGAATTAAGTTTGAAGGTAAATATTACAAAAAGGGATTGTGTGTTACAAGCAATGAAAACATAATGGGGTGAAAGCTTTGTCTGAATTCCAAACTCTTTTTTTGTTTACTTTGTTTTGACAGGAACCACACAACTCCACAGAAGATGATGCAGGTTCTGATAACTCTCAGTTCACCGGAAGCACAATAAACTTACAGGACCTGGAATGATTGTTAGGAGTATTAATTTGAAAACAGAATGGTGCAGTCCTAGCTTGACAAAGCAAATGTAGCTGTGTTCCAGTTTCTCAAGGAAAATATGAAAAGTAGGAGTACATGATTATGATCACAAACTTAGTGTCAGTTACATGAAAACAGATTAATTAAAAAAATCAGCAAATCCTACTTAAAATATCTGTGTAAGATATTCTTTCTGTCTTGTGGTCAAAGATGCTGGGGGCAGATTTGCTGAAATCCCATTGTAGAAAAGTGCCATAGCTATTAAATGTCTAACCAGGTACTAATTTTCCTGTTATCACAAGAAAACAAATATTTCACTGCTAATGAACAAATACAAACTTAAAATTTTTCATGTGACTTTTAAACTTTTCCTCCTTGACATGGATAATATGGAATGAGAAAAAACCACCTGAAACATTTTTTCCCAAACTTATTTCAGCCATCGTATATATTGACAGCAAATTGCGATAAAATATTTTACAAGGCATGGTAGGAAAGTAGGATAGTGCCAGAAAGCAGAGAGAAGAAATTAATTAAAAGTCCCTTGGATAGCAAAATATAGATCAAATATGAACTGTGAATGAGTTTTGATGCCTATGTTGAGCTTCCCTCTCTCATTCATCCTGGATAATATTTAGCTGAATTCTTCCAGCAAGACTTGAAAAAAGAAATCTTTGTTAGAGAACTATGTTCTCCATAAGCAATTAGCTAATGTTCCAACAGCATTTGACAAGTTAGGTCTGTCTTAACAGTCCCTATTTTGGTGGAACGTTTGACAGCCACTTAATTCAAAGCACCTTCATTATGTCTTTATAATACAAAAAGTGTTGCCAAGTTACTCATAACTAGCCACTGTCTTTTAGAATTATATATTCTGTTACCACTGGATCCTCATTAAAATCTAGAATATCTAGTGAGCATAGTGTCCAGTTGTCAAGAGTTTTTTAGAGGGAGAGGAAAAGTATTGTTAACTAGGAAGAATTGCCTCATTTGAAAAATTGTGGTTTCTAGAAGAATAGCTGTATGTACTGTACTTAACTGAACTGAATAAGCATAGGGTTGTGTAAATTCTCAATGGAAAAAAACACCTTTTGGTTATTAAATTTTAAGGTAGTAATTTAAATGTTTATGGTGATGTATTGAATGCCTATAAAATTATGTATAGGACTTTGATAAAAGGGTGTGTGGTTTTTTTTATTCTCAATGAGTTGTATGTATGCACGTATGTGTATATATTTTTTACCAAATAAGATGTCATGCAGGAGAACATTGCGATCTTCCTAATATTGCACATATTTATTTATTTAGTTATACTGTTGTTGAATTCACCTGAGGTTGTTCAGAAATGCTTTTACTTCCTGTGCCTTTTGAACGATGTATATGTCCAGATTAATACTTTTTGGTTTCGGAGACTTGAAAGCAGTATACAGGCTATTTTCACTTCAAACTCTGATTTGCAGGCAGTATTTTATCCTCTGGTTGAACTAATGTTGTTTGTTTTTCTGTCTGTGGTGGCTAAACAATTTGAGCATTGGATATTCCTATGCTTACGCCTGAGGGATCTCTAGCCTGCCTCCGATGAGGTGTACAAGCCAGAGTGAGTCATTGAGGAGATTTCACACACTTGTTGTGGGGACTGCTGTTTTGTTTGATCATGGAGTCTAGTGTGGAAAGGTTAAAGGGGCTTATGAGTTATCTGCAGGAGCACAGCACTGTTGAACAGACTACTGGGTCTTGCTTTAGAGCAGTCGCTAATGCTGTCCCTGGAAGCTGTGTCACCCTGAATGCCAAACTCCTCTTGATCCTCATGGAACCATACCAGTTGTTCTTAAATTAAGAAAATGGTGAAGAAACCCAACTTATTTTTATGGGACTTAAAACTGCATTTGTTTCTACTTCTGAAAACGTACCTCACTTGGCTTTGTATATGAATGTAAATTGCTAACTGTTTGGGGCCGAGACTCAGGTTAATCGGCTTGAAGTCCATTGCTGGCAATGGACATCCGAAGAACTGCTGGTGCAAAAGGATTAATAAAGCTTTTTTTATGGTCACTTCGGCATTGGGTTTGTTCTTGATATGAGTAATCTTTTGTTGATGCACAGGTATATGCTATTGGCTTTAAAACTAACGCTGAACAGCTTTTCATCTGCAATGCTTGGCCTTTCCTCTTGAATCTTGTACGTTCCATAGTCAGCGTGGCGCCTGTACTGAAACTCCTGTTCCTGGCAGGGTGTTCCTTTTGTTTGCATAGGCTTGGGGTTTGTGACAAACATCTGTCTGGAACCTAGCTTTGTCTTGCTGTAACTGAAGATGTCATCCACCTGTGTAATGAACGTGATTTCCTAAGATTCCAGGGATCTTACTACTGACTTCAATTCTGTGAAGAATCCTGTTGTTAACAACTGGCCTAGGGGCAAAATGGGGGAGAGAGTTGAGTTTATTTTTCTAGGTAAACACTCATTTAAAGTATCAGAGGGGGAGCCCTGTTAGTCTGGATCTGTAAAAAGCAACAAAGAGTCCTGTGGCACCTTAAAGACGAACAGATGTATTGGAGCATGAGCTTTCGTGGGTGAATGCGTCTGACCAAGTGGGTATTCACTCACGAAAGCTTATGCTCCAATATATCTGTTAGTTTTTAAGGTGCCATAGGACTCTGTTACTCATTTAAAGCAGTGCCAAAATAGTTGTTGACTCACACCACAGGCTCCAGTGAAACAAACCACTCTCCTGGGGGACAAGGGTTAGCAAGAGAAAATGGGAGATTTTTGTTTAATTCATTGAAAAATTGTATAGAATTCTAAGAACCTCAACCTAAAATGTTCTCTGGTCAGGTTGGTACAATGTCTTTGCATCTCATTGGTGCTGTCCTTTTTAATTTCCAGTCTTGTCTGGGTCTTAAGTAAAGTAATAGAGAGCTTCTTCCTTCTCTTGATCAATCAGGCCTTGATCCTCATCTTCTTTCTCTTTGATTGGCGCAGGCTCAGAGCGGAACATCAGCTTTCTGCCGGTCTGCAGCGAAACAAAATGCAGGCACAGCAATGGTGGTGACAGAAGAATAGGTTGGGTGCAAATGCTGGTCACTATCAATGTTTATATTGCAAGCTTATGCTACTCTTTTTAGGAAATGTAACTGTCCCTCTAGTGTTAAGTCTGTAGATAGAAGCTCCCATAAACCCTTTTAGAAAAACTAGAGTGTGTCCCCCAATTCTTTCAGTAAGACAGCTCCTGGTGGCTCAAGGCAGTCTGTATATGCCATTGCAGATTATCTAGTGGCTAGGTTTGTACAAAGGCACTGCACTGCAGCCTTCATATTCAAAATATCTAGTCCAACTGAAATAGCTATCCCATCATGGCGATGCCATACTTCAAATGGTAAAAGAAATAGGTAGTGAGACATGTAGAGAATCTGTTCTCCACTGGTTGGAGCAAGTGGCTTGGACTCAGACTGCCTGTGTTTTGTTCCCCACTCTGCCACTGATTTCCTGTTTGACCTTAGGCAAGTCACATTGGCACTCTGTAACAATCTACTCATCTGTAACATGGATACAATCGCTTGGTGTGCAGCTGCATTGAGAAGTGTATGGCTAGATTCTTCATCGGTAGCAAGCAGACATAACTTAAACAGAGGCTAGTGAAAGCTGTGGCTACTTACTGCTTGTGAAGAGGAGGGGTAAGATTCTGTCCTATGCTTCTACAGTGCAGTACAGAACTCAGCCCAGGAGGAGAAGTGGGGCTAAGGTGTCTTTAGGCCACAGTGGTGTCCCCCAGTCCTGGGCTACTCCAGGGATTAGAGTGGCTCCAGGTGTAACTAAGTCCTGGAGGCCTACTTAAGATATGGCAGCCTCCCAGGGCTGCCCAGAATCCAGTGTTGCATACTGCAGCAGTGCAACCACATCCCTTCCAGTGCTTCTGAGGGGCCCTCGCAAGGGAGCCTGTGGCTGTCTCTTGTAGTTCTTGTACTGGGGCTCCCAGATGGATACAGGGATACTAGGGTCCCTTTACACTACTCTGGCCCACTTAGCCATTGTGAGGGGTTTCAGCAGGGGTGTGGAGCTCACTCCAGATCTTTAATGTCTAAGTGCACTGAGATTTTCCATTGAACGGTGCAGCACAAGTGTCAAGTATTACCAGGAATTGCTAAGGTTACCTTTTCTTTATATCCGCTTGCGCCCTTGCCAGTGCCCGTTGCAACCTCTCCTCCTGCAACTGCCTCTGTTGTCTCACTTTTTCGTCCCTCATCCTTTCAGAACAATTGAGCAAAATAGGAGTTAAAATGATGGACTCTGCCAAGCAGGATATTTTTTTGACCCTGATTTTCAGTAAGGAAGGATAAATCCACAAGAGGTGAATGTTTTGTGATACAGCACCTGCTCCATTTAGTTCTTCTCAAGGGAATTGTAAAGTGCAATTGATTTCTCCCCCAACACCCTCCCCTTTACTCTAAAAAAACCTATTTCACTTCTGAGTGGAGACATAGCAGCAGTGAACTGAACAGAGGAGATTGTACTTCTATTTTCTGGATCTGTCACTGGACTTTCTGTGCATGTCACCTTCAGCAAGTTACTTACGCTCTGTAAAATAGGGCTAATGGCGTTTGTGGGTAACGATACTTACCTGGGACGTTGTGTCCCTCGCACCAGTGCAAAGTGAGTATAAAATGCTATCAGATCAGCCTGGGAGGGGGTTGTGCCTGTTTTTGCCCTGGTGTAAATGACTACACAAAGTGGCAGGGCAATGGCGAATCTGATCCACTGTGTTTTTTTATGCACGAAAAGCATGGAGGGTAAGTGGTAATACAAAAATAATCTGCAATGACAAACTGTCCTGGCTGATTGAAGTGCAGAGGTTTCCTCTCTTGTATAGCCACTACAACTGAGACGCCAGTGTGTGCTCAAAACACTGCTCTAATTTTAAACTCTTTCATTTAGGGTAACTTCATTTCCTGGCATTTTCCTTTTCTGCAGTGGTGTGTGGTTTTTTGTTTGGGGGTGGTGTGTGTGTGTGTGCACGCGCATGTGCTTTTGTTCTAAATAGCACTCACAAAGTGGCATAATGACCTTTTTTAGAATTCTGAGGAAGGAGATGGGGTGGGGAGGAGTCATGTTTTTGTTACAGAACTCTTTCTGCCACTTCAAGTTTCCTCCTGCAGATCTGACCCAGACAGTGATCACACAGTCTGATCACTGGCTCACTTCTTGGGATGTAAACTATCATCTGTATTCAGCTTCTCAAGTCATCAATGAAAGTACATCTAATCTTAGAGCACAGATGTAGTGGGAGCAGTATGGTATTTTCTGCTAATGGGGGTTAGCATTTTGGGGCTTTGCAGAGGCAAAAATTTTAATTTAAAACATGCCAGTGTTGTCAAATTTCCAAATACTGTACTGGAGAATAAACTCGGGTTTCCACACATGCCCTGCTATCTTTTAGCATACTATCTTAGCAAGAATGATCAATATGAAAAAACAGATTTAACTACAGCAAGGAGTTTTTTTCTGCCTGATCAGTTTCTTATGAGAATTATGGGTATTAATTAGGTATTGATAACCTGGGCTTTTTAATATACCTGCCATTTCTTCCTGATGCACTGACATATGCAAGCAGTTCCACTGGCTTCTTTTTTTATCTTTTGGGGTTTGAGAAACGTTAAAAATTGAAATGGCGGAGTGATCTCCCCGAAACGGGTCGCACCACAGCCAGAGCAGAACTTCCTCTTACCTCATCCTCCGTTCTTTTTCTTTGGCTTTCTCTGCCTGCTCTATCTTTGCTTGAGGGACTCTCTCCAGACACTCCAATAAGTCATCGAGTTGGTGTTCTATGACTGTTAGCATCTGCAGGGTTCCCAGGTTGGCCTCATTTTCTCCAATGCAACGTCCGATAGACCCTCCGTCACCCTTTTTGTTCAGGCTCACCAACATTTTGTCCTGGAGACAAGGCAAGTGGGCAGTCCTCAGCTGTCGTAAACTGTCACAGCTCCTGAGGACCTGCCCAGTGTCATCTGCTTAAACCCAGTCAAAAAGTTGAAATTAACATTTCAATTCCCTCCACAGAACTCAATGTCTCATCTCACATTTTGATACTTTCAGCATCTAGCTCCATTACGTGTAGGGTTTTGTATAGGGAAAGGAAGGATGCTAAAACCGCACTGTGACATTCTGTACCTTGGGGGAGCATCCTGTAACTTCCATATTCATCAGTTATATATAATTGTGATCTTACCTCACATGGCATGCTTTACGTGCATCGGGTGAAGGTTATGATCTGCTGAAAGTCTGTTCTATCTATCTATAATTAAGGCATATGAAGTTATGAGATTGTGTTGTCTGGTTGTCACTAAAATATGCTGTGGGTTTGGGAATCGCCCATATACTATCTCTCCAGAGGCACTGACATGGGTGGTAACCAGTGCCTGGGTGGATGTCAAAAACCCCCTCAACAGCCATGGTCCAGCAGGGGAGCTACAATTCAATGACTCACCTGCATAAGGCCACACCAGGGGAACTGTTCAGCCTTGCCTGGGGATTCAGCAATGCCCTGCAGCCATGCCAGAATGCAGGGTATAAAACAGAATGCAGTGGCCACATGCTGGGCTTTCTCCTGCCCCCATTTATGCTGCAATCAACAAGGACGCACTGAAGACTCCAACAGAGGAGACTGGTCCAGGTTTAAGGAACAAACCTATATATTAAGGACTGCAGTATCCAGTGGGGTGAGGAAAAACAGTCCCAGGCTGCACCCCAGGAATCCTGTCACTTTTACCACTGAAGTCTGAAGTCCTCTGTTTGGTCACAGGCTAAAGTCATCATGAGAAGAAGCACGACATGCTACTGTTAGACATCTCCCTGCCAGTCTCTCGCTTGCTTAGGGTCTTGCTCTATGCACATACCTGCACATCTGCTTTGTACTCGCCAAAGGAAAAGACTCGTGCCTTCAATTCCAGGTCTGCGGCTGTCTCCTCTTCTTTGATTATGGAGGCTTTGAGTGTGGCTGCAAGCTGCTTCAGCTGCTTTATCTCACGGTCCCTAATCCAGGAGAAAAGGATCTTTCTTAGATACTGATTTCTTCCAGCATTTTTGCAAACAGTGGCTATAACTCCTCCAAACATCAAGTGGAGCCTGAACTTTGTGACATCACTTTCCTCAATAAGGAGACTGGCTAATAAATGCATTCAGTTGAAATTTCTTTCCAAGAGCTAGAGAGGACTCCAGGTCTCTGCCATAGTATTTTCTGTGAATTGGGGGTGGGAGTTAATTAAATGGTGAAAAGTTTGAATATGTCAAAATAGAAAGATTCCTACTTAAAAACCAAAATGCTAATATACATCTAAACCATTGGATTATTATTAGTAATGTTTAGCGCAGTAGTATCTAAGGGCCAGCAGAGAGGGGTGCCCTATTGCACTTGGCACCGAATAAACACAGAGTAGTAGAGAGTCCCTGCCCTGAAGAGCTTACAATCTAAATATGCAAGACAGACATGTGCAGAGGAATAAAATCCCTGTGTGGTTTCCTGTAAGTTAAAGACTTTACACTTTGATTGCCTGTTGGCTTCCACTAGAGAGGATTCTTGTTGGAATTATCACAGATGCTGTAGTTTATTCCTGGGTGGAAGTTCTCTATGCAATGCTGTACAGAAGCTTTTGTGCTTTAAATAGTAGCAACACATGGTGAATGATCAGGAGTGAAATAAGGCTTACTTGCTCACCTTTCCTTTCAGGAGCCTAGCACACCAATTTCCTAGCCCCTTGTGAATTGGGGACCAAATGACCAACTCAGACCTCCTCAGTGGCAGCACACAGACAGACCAATGCCCCAGTAACACCCCCCTCCAATCCCGTGGTTAGAAGGCAATGCGGTGAATCCAGTTCATCTGATTAACCAACTGTAGGAGAGACTCTTCCATCCTGTACTGCATGGCTGATACATCACTTTACCATGGTCAATGCTATGATCTGTGGCAGGGGAGCCCCCACACATTCTAATGCTAGAATGTATGCAGCCTCTTTCAGACACTTACATTTTACTTCGCGTAGTGGTGAGAGTATGCTGGAGCTCATCCAAGGTTTCCTCAGTCTCCTGGGAATTCTGGATTAGGGACAGGTTCTGCTCTTCCAGCTCAGTGAAAATGTGCAGCAGTTGCTGAGGATCAGTAAAATATAACTCCGGCTCCTGAGATGGGAAATACAGAATATGAATGTGCATCCATCTCGCCTGGTAACTCTAATTTACCAGTTTATTATTATTTGAGTGCTGAAGTTCGGCCTACACTTCCTAATGTTACTATATAGTTATTACATAGCTTGTTACACACACAGAGCAAGATGTGTCATCTGTCCTAAAGAACTTACATTCTAAATGAACAAAAGCAAGACATGGGTCCATTACTCAGGAGAGAGAGAGGGTGTGCAGATTATTCATGGTGGGAAGATGGGAGAAAGAGTCCCTCGGCGTGTTGAATTTTATAGAGGGCTTTGAAGGAGAGCGATCTGTTGGAAGTGCATAAGGGAAGTGTTCCAGCAATAAGGTTCAGCATAGTAGAAGGAAGGCACAAAGCTGGGAATGAGACCAGATGATGGAAGGAGGAATTAAGGACTGGGTAGAGCACGGGTGGAGATATATCAGCAGGAGCAGGGTTAATCCGAGGAGGGGGGTGAATTTGAAGCTAAAAGGGACACAGTGCCAAAGATGGGATTTGAGGAATGGGGGGACAAAGTTGTCACTGCATAGGAGGATTGCTTTAGCAGCAGTGTTGGGCTGAAAAAGGCATGCATTTGTGGACCTGGCTCCTGGCTGTTTTGTTCATATTGCATGGGTTGGGTTGTACTTCCTAATGTCTGTGAGCAGCATTGGTCTAGGATTGTGTGAACAGCCAGGCAGCTTACAGACACCGCCCCCCCCCCCGCCCCAAGCCATCAACGCCTTTGGTCAGTCAGCAAGACTTCTTACTGCCTTTCTACATGGTTCACTTTCTAGTCACCCCCTCACCCTAGGAGTTTACATGTCTCCTCCATAGCCCCAACTAGGCCCTGGTTCATCAGGCTGATGGGGAATTAAGGGGGCTGTGGGCATGACAGAGCTGGTGTTACAAAGAGGGCATGCCCGTGACAAGACTGGGTCTCCTAGCATCTATATGCAGTTTGATTCTGATATCTGAAATCTCCTCATGGCTCCTCTCCGTAATAGGGCAGCCTGTTCTTTTAAGGCAGGACCTGGCCCAGCCTGCCCAGTTCCAGGGCTCCTCCCCTTTTAAGGTCCAGGAGTCATAATTCCCCACCTGGATCATGTGACTGGGAGGGGTTCCGTAAGTGCAGGCTGAAAGTAGGACCTGCTATACATGAAGCAGCCTTCAGCCTGGGCTTGTCTCCATCCATGGTTGCTCTGGTTTAACAGGTGTGTTTTGTTTTGTGTTTTGTTTTAAACAAGTTTTATTAAACCAGTGCCACAGGTTCTGTGGACACTTACTGTGATTTAGTGTAGTTGACTGGGAACAGATTTATGTTGAAATAAGCCACTCTGAAACCAGAGTAAGTGTCCATGCAAGGAGTAACTAAACCGATACAAATGTGTGTATATAACCCCCTCAGTGGGAGAGTGACCAAGCTGAGGCAAGACTTGAGCTGGGGGTCCTTCACAGAGGACCAAAGCAGTGGGTTGGAGAGACCTGGGAAGAGCAGCAGTTTGGCAGAAGAAGGAAGGGGCCTAGGAAGAGCGAAGCAGGGTTGAGGGCAGATGCTGGTATAAGGTCCCAGGGATGGAACCCAGTCTAGTGGAAGGGTCTGGGCTCCCCCATTGTGCCAGCTGGAGGTGATGTGGAAACTGCTGCAAACAGAGGAAGGAAGCTGTGGCCCAGAGGAGAACCGCAAATAAGGTAAAAAGTGTGCAGAGCACTAGGGAAGGCTGTGACCCAGTATGGAGACTGGGTGAAAGATTCTGGATCTCTTCATTTTGTCTGGTCTTTGTTTAACCAACAAAGGAAGGACTTTTTGCTTTGGCTGGAAGATCCACCTACTTAAATCACCAAAATGTCAAAGCACTCAAGTGCCTGAAGAGATGGGGAAATGAGGTATCAAGCTCAGGTGAATCTGAGGTTTGCATAGTTTGATATTGGACCAGGTAAGAAGCCACTATGTCCCAGTAAGAACCCATTATATTCCTCTCTCAACATTCCTGTCTTCACCTCCCTGCTAATTATTGCTCCTAATGTCTGGAGGGATGAAGGTTAGGAAAATAAAAGATTAAAGACAGCTACTACCAATAAGCTGCTTGAAACCAGCCATAATTGGTCCTAGACGATGAGAGGTCATGACTGAAGCTGAGGAACACTGAGCATATCTACAATGCAGGGTTCCTTACACCAGTGATAGCTGAAGTTGGAACAGACTCTGCTCTTGGCTCCTAAAACCTCTTGGGACCATATGCCCTGGGCAGCTTGCTGCCCTCAAATGAAAAGAAAACCTCATATGATTTTCTCCTTGGAGACAGAACTGTGTGTGGGGCAGGGGGAGAGTGACAATCGCACATGACAAATGCCAGTCACATCACTGCGGCGAGGAGGGCAGTGTGAGAACCTAAACAGAAGTAGCTGAATTTTAGATCCATTTTAGGATGAAACCGGGCATGTTGTCAGCAACAAGGTAAGTAAAGGGTAGCTGCAGCCACTAACAAACCTGCTGGGGCAAAACACTAAGGGGTTGATGGGATTTGGTATCCTAAGTCTAAACAGGCAGCTGTTAATGGTGCACATTTGGTCTGCTGCTGGCTCCCCAGATACTTTCCACACGGCATTTCATTTTATTTTTACAGAGGGAGGGAAACATCACACACATCTCATTCAATCAGCTGAGGTTCGTCTGGGCTCTGTGCAACCCTACTGCGGTGTAACATCCTTTAAGCAAATGTAGTGATGTGCTCTCTGTACAGACGTTCTGCTTGCAACAAGTCTGGCAGCGAATATCATAGTTGGCATCAAAACATAAGTTTGAAAGTACCTCTTCGTTCAGCAACCGTCAACATTGTTAGTACTTAAATTGCACGCCGACGCTGTGTTCTAAGTTAGAATGAATGGGTGATGGGACAGATTTTTTTAAAAGGTGGAGGCTTTGCATACATAGACACAAGTATGCAATTGCACACCTGCCGTGGTGGGGCAGTTACTACAACTGCGGGCACAAATGGCCATTTAGATGGCTGAACAGTCATTTGTGCAATATTCAGTTCCCACATGTAACTGCAGCTATTGCAACTTTGAAAATGTTGGCTTTAAATGGACATCTGTCAAGAGCAGGCTTCTGTTTTTGAATCCTTGCCTATTTTAGTGATGGGGATTAGGACAAGGTAAGATTTGAAAAATCTAATATTCACCATTTATGCTACGAATTTACTTTTCTGCATTTTACTCTGCTCTGTCATTGGTCAGTTTGATTTTTGTCTCCCATGAGCTAGTCTCTATGCTGTTTTTGTTTGGGTTTGCGGCATTGTAAATGGCATGGGGAACAGATGTTGAAATTTAAGAACAACCACCACCTCTATTTACAGTTATTAAAAATGTCTCTTTACAAAAGTTCAATTTTGGACTAAAAAAATCACTTTATAATAACAAAAATCTTAAACACATAGTATGACTGGTGGCAAACTGAGTTGATCCTGGATCTGCTAAAGGCAAAGGAAATAAATTATTCCCTTGGTTCAGATATTTCTATTACACTCATCACTAAGATATCCTAAAAGAAAATAAGCATGCAGTGTTGTAATAATTAGATACAGGAACTCCACAGTTCATCAACTAATGGTTGGAAGGCATGGGAAATCAGCAAAACAAGCCACAGATGAAATGAGAAGACAGGTATAATATCTGAGTAGTTCAACACAAGGCTACTGACCTCATCCTCGTCCTCATTGTCAGAGAAGGTTGTACTCGCCTTCTCCTCCATTGCTAGGGCGGCAATGCTCCTGAAAAGGTATTTCCAGTGACAGGCACTTACAGAAATGATTGCTTAAGCCATGTTAAAGGAGATCTTGGTAGCTAGTAGCCAGACTCCTAGTGCACTTGCTAAGTTAATAACAGCTGCAAACCACCTCTGGTTGTAGCAGTAAATAGCGGGCAATTTATATTTCTTTTGCACGTTACCTATCTGATTTTAAATATTAATATTTGCAGGGCTGGGTTCTTTCTAGGCTGTTGTTTGTTTTATAACCTAGGAACCCAAGACATGTACCAGGCCCCATTACACTAGCTGTTGTACAAACAGAACAAAAAGATGGTCCCTGTCCCCGAAGGACTGCCATTCTCAGCCTTTCTGGGTTTCGTTGCAGAGCCATTTCCACTGGTATTGCAACAGACAGTCTTAAACCAAAACCACTGATTCTGAACACCCCCGACCTTTAGGGGAGTCTGAGACCCAGCTGTGGATGTGTATTCAGCAGCTGAGCCCTGCTCTCTATAATGGGTTGAATCAAGGGCTTGATCCAGTGGCCTGTGGAGCCGCAGAATGCATGATTTGGAGTGGTTCTGCATGTGTGCTCCATACAGGCTGGTTGCAGCAGTGCTCCTAGGCAGAGCGGTTTCCACACTGCTGGAGCCATCTGCAGAGTGTACATCCCTGTTCCCTATACCCTGCACACAGGAGAGAAAGTGGGCAAGTTGAAGGCATGGCAGAGTAACATATTCCTAAGCAGGACCTCCAGGGCCATTAATGCACAGTGCAGCGGTATATTTCACTGCTCCAGTGAGGAATCAGTCCCAAGTGCATAATGAAGAGCAACAGGGTGAGAGACATTGGACTGATGCCAGCAGCAGATTCTGCTCATCAGCCTTTGCTGCTGCTGCTCCTGCTCCATGCACTCTCTTCCATGTCCTCTTCATGCCACGACAGGGCAGCTCCAAAACTCCCTCTGGGGAATTTTACAAATGGATCCAGATCCCAACTCTGGGGATCGGGTCTGTTGCTAAAGGTAATATTCTAAAGTCCCACTTCTGCAGCCACTATGTGCTGAATAGCAGAGTCACGCAAGTCGTCCCATTTGATTTCAGGGGGAGAACTCATGTAAGTGCTGCTCATTGTAGGGGTACCAAAATTGGGTGACCAGAATACTCTTCAACTGGAGGAAAAGGAAGCTGCCCTCAAAACAATAATTTCACCAGAAAACTACTATTAGTGAGGTTCTCTTCCCTTAGGCAGACCGGCAAATAATCTCCAGTTACCGACGCAAACAGGTAGTAAACACTTTGCTGCCCCAGGCAACTGCCTCCTTTGCCTGTGTGGTGAAGCTGGCCTTGCCTATACTCCCTCATCCTCTTCCCTGCCTCTCTGCTTCTAAGTCGCTGTGGTTACAGGGAACCCATGGCCACACCTGGTACAGGGAGCATTATTCCACCTGCCTCCCAGCATACATTGATTACATCTTTAATTAGTCATGATTATAATGAACATGACAAGTAGATACAGTGGAGCCCTCTTACAATGAAGTCAGACCTAGTGAAACTCCATTCCCAGGGAGAACGGATGCCAATGGGTGCACTGGTTCAATGTTCCACAGTATGCAATGGCAATTTGGCGGGGAGCAACACCTCCCAGAAGGAAGTTTTATTGTGGGACAAATGCCTTTTGTCCTAGAATACCACTGAGTGAGGCCTGAGGAAACAAACACTTTAGCCAAGTGCTCAGCTGGTGTACGTTGGTGCACGTCTATGGAGATCAACGGGACTATGCTAGTTTACAGCAACTGAGAATCTGGCCCTCTGAGCATTTTGACTTGTTCTAATAAGAGAGCCAAATGCATTAACCGGATGCTTTTCCTAAAAAAACAGAAGGTAAATAATACTCACGCATACCTGTAGCTACTGTCATCTGACTGACAGCTCTCCTATATTTACATCCATCGCCTTCACCGGGTGTCTCATACTTACTGTCGTCTTGTCTGCTGGGATTTCAAGTTTTGCTTTGAGGGGCTTTTGCCTGGCCTGAGGGATTCCCTTCTCTGTGTAATTTGGCTTGGGGCCCTCAAATCAGGCCCTCCTGAAGAGAAATCAACACTCTGACGTCCTGTATAGCCAAGATAAGGCAACTTGCCACATCTGGTTCGGGGTGTTGAATCCTGGCCTGAACACAAGAGGAACATATCCTTAGAAGGGGAGGCTGCACACAGTGAGGAATGGCCAGAAACTCTTCTTGGGAGAACTTACCCTTGGGTGTGATGGGAGAGACGGAGATTTTTTCTTCTTTCACTTCAGAGGACATTTTCATTGCCTTTGTCTTCATCTGCTTTTTTTCATACTCTTCCCACCACTCTTTTGGAGAGAGCTGGTAGAGGAAGTTCTTGTACTTCTTGTACTCCTTCAAAGTGTCTTCAAACCTGGATATCTCACTACAACAGAGGAGCAAACAGGTTGCACTAGGTTTAATAGCACAGTTAAAAGCATCATTCTGAAGAACTTCTGTCCTGAAATGCAGCTCTATTTTGACAGCAACTATTTCAGTATGGCACTGTCTCGCTCCACAGACCCACTCCCTGTGTGCATTCAAAGTCTGAGCCGCAGACTCAAGGCCAACAAGTTTTTAACTGCTGTTAGACCTGCACAGCTAAGAGGGCATGAGCTAGCATCCACATATTTCTTCTTGTGCATCCTTAACAGAATGGTTCACTCTGTTCTAATCCATTATCCCTGCACAGGAGGTCAGAGTACATTGATAAAGGAGGGGGAACTCTCAACACACCAAGGAGAAGAGGGAGCTGTGGAGAAGCCCTGCCTCTTGAAGCTAATGAGAAGAGAGGAGCTCTCCTCTGCTTTTAGTAGAAGAGAAGGTCTTCATTCCTCCAGTCCCATCTCACCCCTACTTCAATCTCTGCTCCTATGAGAGTCCAGTGAAGGCACCTGTAATACACAGGTGTCCTCAAGGGCCTAATTTGGCCTGTAGCATCTTTAGTTGTAGTGGAGATGATGGATGAGATCGAAAGAACCCAGTCTGACTCTGAGAACCCCGCCAGGTTTGCAGGACTGGCTGTTGGCAAGTTGAGCAGATATCATTCAAAAACCAGAGACAAGGCACGGAACCCTGCAATGCCTTTTCTACAGAGCAGAAGTACACTTTAATGGCTTGCAGAAATCATGAGGAGACTATTTGAAATCTGATAGCCAAAAAAAAGAAAAAAAAGTTAGGCTGGCACAGCACATGGTTAGGGAGACAGCCTGTGTCACTTCTTCCATTGAATCAGTTCTGAAGTCACCACTCAAATTAGGCACCTGTAAAGGCTCCCTGAGGAAACTGTGGGACACAATCTAGAGCTGTCAGCTGAGAATCAATGCCAGCCCCTACAATATAGGGCTCATAGGAGGAGAACATCTTTCACTTAGGAAAGATTTCCTGTTAAGGCTCCCAGGACGGGGATTATAAACAAGATCAGGACTGGCTTAGTGGCCCATTAAGAGTGTTGCCACATGAGAGATCAGAAGATCCAGTTCACATTCTGCGTTGCCAGGGTGGTTGGGCTGGGAATGCCAAGGTAGCAAGCTTAGTCTTGAAGGTTTAGGGGAAGGGAACCTTTCTGGCTGAAAGATGGAGTAGTGTATTAATTAGCGGCATCCAGTCATCCTTTGCTGGGCGTAAGATCTCTGAGGATGGAGAGAGTAATGAGTGGAGTGAGAAATTAGGTGTTTGGAGGACTCTCTAATCTCTCCCTCAATGAGGAAAACCATAGCTTCATGCACATTAGAGATAGAGAAACTTATTGGATCATCTTCCCTGTACCAAGGTCAGGCTTGTTCCCTGCAACGTATATTCCATGAAAATACCATAATAATATCTTTGAAACCTCAGATTTAAGTAAGTCAATACTAGAGATGGGGACAGACCAAAACCTAGATATGGTCAGACCCAATCTTTTGGAAGTTTTAGATCCATTTCAAATGCCGTTGCTCATACTCTGCCTAGCTATACCCTCCTCTAGCTATTATACCAAAGCTCTCTAGTTTCACAGACAGTGCAAGACGTTCATCTACTATCCATAAGAACATAAGAGCCACCTATTCCAAGATGATGCAACAAGTAAGGTAAATGGGAGAGCAGATTTTCCTTCTGTCTTTGGAGATGAAGGCTATGTTTTCTGAATATGAATGTACACAAAATTTGTACTGTATATACAGTTACATGCATGTTGTGTAATGGCATGTCAATGGCCAGTTCAGCAAATGCCTGATCATTTAACAACACCCAATTTACATACATAATTGAAGTAATTGGGCATGCACATTAGTCATGATATTGTGCACATTTTGCAGTGTGCATTCACACTAGGTCTGTTTTAAAAAAAAAACATAAATAAGCTCCAAGAGTCTCCTGGGAGTTCCCGTCAACTATGTAGGGCTTTGTGCAACAGTCTAACCTTGGGAATGGTCAAACAATGCCCTCCATAGAAGAACCTGCAAAAAAACCAAAATATCAGGTTGTGGCAGATATAATATGGGGAAATCCCTTTTATATTCCTGACTTGGCCACGTTCTGCTCTCAGTGATGCTGAGGTAAACCTGAAGTAGTGCTATTGAAATAGCATCATGATAATTGAGCAACTGCCATGCAAACATCTTGACACTCCAGTGAAGTCAAAAGAGTCACTTCAGATTTAAACCAGCATGAGTGAGCACAGTCCCAGCATTTTAAAGTAAAGCCAGTGCCCCCAGAGACAATCCCAAGTCTTCTCTAAAACCCTGTCCGTGTTATCAGAGGGCGCTATCGAAGTTTAATAAAAAAGCTAGTAACTTGATGACCAAGCTTTAGTGCTGTCATTTGAGAAGCCCAACCTTTCCTATCTGTGTCATACTCCAAGGCTTGAGGGTGAAATTCAACAGTGTCATAAACTGGTACATCAGTATGGATTGCACCCACTTACACCAGGACTGAATTTGGCTCAGTTTTGATAATTCTCCCTGAGATTATCGGAGGAACCTGACTAAGTATATGGCTGAGGTAACCTGCCACTCATACAAGAACATTTAAGGCTCCTAAAGTTTTTTTTATTTTTAGCATGAGGAGGCTGGCGCAATCAGCTCAATGTTATCGGATTGCATTACAATGTGACAACATTGCAACATGAAGTTGCATTGTTCCATTACACAGCTACTGTCTCATGACAGTTTGGCTTCAGATGACACTGACAGCACAAACTTTTAAAGGCAGCAGCCTAGGGGATGCAGCTCCATAAGGTCTGTTAAAGGTTCAAGCTATTCAATGCCACTGTTCGCTGGGTGATCGTTACCTTTGAATGCTCATCATTTGTGCAGTAAGCTCTCGGATCTCGATTATTTTCTCTATCTTTGCTTTGGTTTCTTTTTCAGCACTAGGGAAGAATGCATAAAAATAAGATTGCAAACGTGCATAGAACTGGAGTTGTAGTGAAGTGGTGGTGAAGTGTCTAGAACAGAGGAAACAGATAGAGCAGACGGAAATCTTTATTATATCTGAAAATGTACTCTGCTGACTCTCTGCTGTGACACTGCTTTTGTGATACGCCTGGTCTACTGGACAGACATCAAACTCATTTTACCCAGCTCACTGGAAGTATGAACAAACCAAGTCATCTTTGAGCCAAGACCAAAGCCGGGGTTGGGAGTGAGGGGGGATGAGTGAATGGGGTTAAAGAATTCCAGGTCAAAAGGAATGTTCAAGTTTGCTATGAAGAGAGATGGTAGAAAACCCCATCTCCTCCCCCATTTCCCATTGTAATTTCAAACTTTAAAAAGAAAAAATTCTACTCAGACACTATTTCCTAACGTCTGAAACAAGGGGACTAGAACCAAGTGTTCCACCCAGACTTCGAGTTACCAGTGACACTGTGGTAGATCCATGTAAGAAATTATTATATTGCAATACTGGACTCAGAAAACGGAGGATAACAGTAGTTCTTGAGACATGGAGGCACAGGCTAGCAACAAGGGCACATATCCAGGGATCCTGGCATGCTTGTATTCTTCTTGCTAGCCAGTGTTAAAGGCCCATGCTGCCAGATCTATACTACCATTGTTACTTGTGCTAGGTGGATTAAAGCTACCATGGCTAGGCCTCCCTGTGCTACAATCACGCCTTCACTTACAGATTCCCTTAGAGGTCCCCGAGGGCAGGACCTTTGCCTGGGGATTAGACTATAGTGGCACTGTTCCACTACAACCCTTATCAATGGGCAGGATGGTCGCCCCATTGACTAAAGCAGGAGGTGCTGCTGGCTGGAGGGGGGCACACTCAGCAGCTGTTTGAGGAATTTCCCCTCAGCCCTACTCCAGGTGTCCACCCCTATGCAAGGCAGCAGTGGAAACAACCTTCACAGGGTGGTGAATCCCCCCTTGGACTCAAACTTGGCTTTAGCCAATGGTGTTGCTTGACTGGGCCGTGAGCCTGCATGCTAATCAATTTTAGAACTCTGCAAAGGGAAGTCTGGATTCAGAGGGTCTGTGTGTAACCTCTAGCATGGGTACTCAAACAGATGTTCCCGGAGACAGGGGCATAAACCTGCAGCCTTGCCACGTGCAGAACGTCCAATGATGCTCCTGGGAACACTGTGTGTGTGGCAGGGACCATGGCAGTGGAGCCCCCTCATTTCCATGCCAAAGAGTCTACATGTTGCCCCCACCACTTGCGTTACGTTTTCAGCGCCTGAGCAGAGTTTTTATCGTTCTCCTTCAGGAACTCGTCAAACATGGCGGCGTCCTTCTCCAGGTACTGTTCAGCCTTTTCCAGTTTTGCTTCCTCTTCTGCTGCTAAGTTTTCCAGCTTCTGAATTTCATCTCTCTTTATTGCCACAGCGTACTGAAATCAACCCAAAAGGGCAACACGATGACTCATGCTATCTCCTCACTCCGCTTGGTTTCCTTAGAATTCTGGTTTAGCCTGGTTCTTTTCTGGCTGCTGCAACCATTGTTACATCAGCCACAAACATACACATGGCTTCACATGGCAGCGGTGCCTTCTCCCTGAGGATCTCAAAGCACTTTGACCCCCATGTGCTGATGGGTGGGCTGAGGCAGGGAGAGACTTAATGATTCACAGAGCAAGTCAGGGATGAAGCTAAAAATAGAACCCAGGAGTCCTATAACCCCCGTCCCTGCTCTAACCACTAGATAATACCACTGATTTCAACTGAGTTTTGTTGGCATAAGATAGGAGTTGTATTTGTGAATCAGGTCTAATCTGTCCACACACTTACACAGTCATCATCACCGTAGTGTCCAAGCACATCACAATCATTAATGAATTTATCCTCATAACAGCCTTGTGCAGGAAGGAAGTATTATCCTCATTTTACAGATGAGGAACTGAGGCAAAGGTAGATTAAGCGATTTATGTAAGATCACCTAGTAAATCTGTGATAGAGCCAGATATCCTGAGCCCCTCTCCAGTGCCTTAACTGCAGTACCAACACATTCAGCGAATGAGGACTGATTAGCACTTCCCTGCTCTAACCACTAGCCACGCTGCATATAAAACAACACACAAGGAAGGAGCTCAAAATAGTTTTTACATGAATCACATTCGTAAACCAAAGCCAAATACCTGCAGCAGAAACATCTGTCGCTTCTTGTCTATGTATTCATGGAGCGTCTCTTTTTCCACTTGCTGGTCTGAAAGCATGAGACAAAGTCGTGCAAGCTGGAGGGTGGAACAAGTAGTCAAGGCAAAACACAGTGACCAAACAAAAGGAGGCGTATATACAAAACCGCATTTAGTAGGGAGAACTCATTGGAATGGGCCTTGGCGTCTGCACTTGAGGCCTAAACGAGTGGGTACAGAATCGAGTCAGCTCGTGCTGGGTGTCTGTCTGCTGGAGGGGGAAAAAAAACAGGAAGTGGAATGGTAACAGAAAGTGAACTAACTTTGTTCCTGATTAGGAAAAGGAGAAAAAAATCAGGAGGCTTCTGGCACTTGGATGGAGTCACAGGGTTGAATCAGAATAATTTCTGAAGTTGGGAGAACTAGATAATGAATTGCTTTAAAGAGCAGAGCTCTGAACCTTTGTGGTTTTCGGTCTTTGTTAGTCAGGTTTGTGCCCATCACTGCAGTTAGTCTTAAGGCGAAAAAAATGGATTGCGAAGCACGCAAAAGCAAAGGAGAATTTTACTGGCAGAGGTAAAAGTTTGTGCATGTATTTTAGCAACAAGGAAGTACTAAGGATACTGACGTGGAATTCCTGGACTGGTTCTCCAATCTGTGACACTAGTTTCATACTGATTTTAATGGGGTTACACCTGCATGAAACTGGTATAACAGAGTGGAGTGTCAGGCCTCCATAAGGGCCAAATCTAAATCATTGCATTAATGGCAATACTCCTATTGACTTTCATGGGATCAAGATTTGGCCCTAAATGCAGACAAATATAACTTGCTGGATCATGGTGGAATGGAAGTATCTCCATGACCCACAGCATAAGCTAGAGCCTTGGGAGCCCCAGACCAAGCTCTGCCATGACTCGCACCTCACGCAACACCACTGATGACAACTTTTTGCATGGGGTGTAAGATAAGGCAGAATCTGGTCCACTGTGTTGTAATATTTCTGCGTGTGCCAGATATAAGCCTTTATGTACATACATATGGGAGAGATCAGAGATGCATGGATATTGGCAAGGTATGATAGACGACTGTGGTGCCTGCATGCTAGAGGAACTCAACTACAAGCTGCTTCTGAAGAGAACAAGAATACCTGCAACTCTCAACCCTTCTTTGTTACAGTCCCTCGAGGAGCCTGATGGGATGTTAAGTCTAGCAGGTTCTTTACCTTTGGTGACTGCTATCTTCCAAGAGATACTTTCTTGGAGAGCTTTCAGTCTTTGTGCTTCTGCTGCCAGTTCTTTGTCCTCTGCTTCCTCCTCCTTCTGGAGCTCCTTCTTGAACCCCGACTGCTTGGCATTCATCATAGTGGAATAGGTCATCTTCTCGTGGACTTTCAGGGTCTTCTTTCGCTCACGTTCCTAGGGGGAGACTTCAGTTATGTAGACAAGTTCTCCTAGTCAAGTACTTTTGTCCAGTACAGTCTTCAAATGATTCAAGAGATTACTTCACAATCTAACTGATCTCCCCATTAGGAAGCTTTTCTGATATTTAAATTTGCTCAATTTCATCCTATTACTCTTCGTGACACTGCCTTGGAGCCACCCAAACAATTCATCTCATTCCTTCAAGCTTACACCCAGCCGTGTGCTACTGTTGCTAAATCTCCTCCCCTGCTAGATTTTAAATGTATTCATAGATTCATAGATTCTAGGACTGGAAGGGACCTTGGGAGGGCATCTCCATATCAAGGCGCTACAGAAATAAGTAATTTCAGGAGCCTCCCACAGGAATGGTAAATCCACCATTCTACAGAAGGAAAGAAACAGAAGAGCAACAAAAATAATCTTCAAATACCTGCCCCAATTCTCAGCTGCTGTTAATCAACCTGGCTCCATTGTCTTCAATGGCGCTACTCTGATTTACACCAGCTCAGAATCTGGCCTGTAATATTCTTTCATACAAGAGTTTTGTTAAGGCTGCCATCCTCTTTCAAATGCACTGCAAACCTCTTTGCTTTTGCCTTAGTTGTTATACATACCGCCTTAGCCCGCTCTCTTTCCTTGTCTCTCAGTAAGAAGATATCAATATCTGAAGGGATTTTAAATGGGTTTTTCCTCAGCTGAAACTCATCATCATCTATGCACACAGCAAGAAACAGAATTCAATTAGCAGAGCCTCAGTGTGGGCAGAGGTAAAAGGGACAATTTCAAAATATAAAATTCATGGGCTATGTTTTGATTTGAGTTACCTCAGCACTATCCAACATATTTTAAAGGGACACAGTCAATGTATAACCTGGCCTTTTGCTACTGGAGACAGGCATTTTAAGAGTAAACTGTTCACGATGGGCCAAAGACTGTGTTTTGTCCTGAGATTTTACTGTCCTTACTGATCGTTTTCAACAGATGTTTTGCCTTGAGTAAGGGCCTCAGGATTTGGCCATATTAAAGGAATTTCACTCTATCAGAAATCACTATTGATGGGCCCTACTGGGTATAGTTTTGGGAATTGGCACATTTGCAACCGTTGATCTTCTGGGGAGGCTGTGTTGACAGCAGGGCCGGCTCTAGGCACCAGCGCTCCAAGCATGTGCTTGGGCGGCACTTTCTAAGGGGCAGTACTCGGGGAGTTGGGGTGGCGGTGCGCTTGGGGGAGGAGGCGGAGGTGAGCTGGGGGGGAGTGGTTCCTCTACCCCCCCCGGTTACTTCCTGCGGCCCTCCCCGCCGCAGCTCACCTCCGCTCTACCTGCTCTCCTGAGGCAAGCCTGGGAGGGAAGGGTAGGAGGGGAAATGCGGCGCGCCTGGGGTAGGAGGCGGGGCCAGGGATTTGGAGAAGGGGTTGGAATGGGGCGGGGAAGGGGCAGAGTTGGGGTGGGGCTTGGGGGACTCAGGAAATGTTTTTTGCTTGGGGCAACAAAAAACTTGGAGCCGGCCCTGGTTGACAGAGCAGAGATTTTACTATTCACCCACACCCACCTCGCTCTCTCATCCAGATCCATTGGGCCAATTCCTGAAGGCCTTACTCAATGTTTTCCTCAGCTAAAGCTCCCCTTGAAGCCATTAGAACCTGCCAGACTAAAGGTTGTACAGCAATCTGAATAAGCGCCTGTAGATTTGGCCCATGGTTAACAATTAAGAGCTGAAAAGAATATCAGGACCTTACCTGAAAGTGGAGACTTTGTTTCCACTGTAGAGTTGGTAAAGGGAATCCCAGAGGTTGGCACTGTTTGCTGAGGTAATGTCCTAGCCTCTGGTTCAATACAAATCAATACGCAGCCATCAATAAATTAATAGTAGTAAGCAACACTGGTAAGAAAGCAGGGAAATACTTGAATCCATAGACTTAATCCCCAACTCTTGGTATTTCCCTGCTTTCACAGACATCAGAAAGGAGGCTTTTGCTGCCTTTTAATTTCTCATTGAAAGATGCAGCAGTAAAGCTTCTTCCTATCTTCTGCAGGATGCTTGGGTTGAGCATGTTTTTCAAACATTGACAGTAGGGCTTTTCCAAAGGGAAATTAACACAATACCCTGTTGTCAAATCAAGGCCACTTTCTGATCAGAGAGGGGACTTTGTAATGTGAATGAAGATTGATTACAGCGCTCAACCGTTAACTCCTTTTGCTACATTTTAATGAAATTATAACCCAGGCCTTCTGACGGAGGAACGGTACCATACCTGCCTGTCTTAAGGAACCAGTACATCCATAATCTAGGGTTCCTTTCTGTAATATAGTAATATGTGCAGTGCACATACAGGGCCTGAGCTGAACCCCTTTTAAGTCAATAGAAGCGTTTCGATGGACTTCTATGGGGTTTGGATAAGGCCCACAGGTGAAAATTTTGCCATCAGCAATACAAATCTAAATAACTCCATTGACAACAGTACAGTTATTTTGGATTTACATGAGTAGCTGAGAGCTGAACTTAGTATAAAATGTTTTAAATGCCCCATAGTGGTACTTCCAATTACATGACTACTTAGGATGGGAAATGCCTGTTGGACTATACCAGAATGCTTAATTGGAATTTGAACAGGTTGGTTTTGGTGTTGTGTTTCCTACATCCAAAGAGCAAAACACTCACTTGCAGTCTAGATTAGTTTTATTTTAGATTAAAGAATATAGCAAAGAGAGAACGAATATCAAGTCTCCATAAGAAAGGAAAAAGAGAGCATTTGTCACTCTGTAATATCCTCTATTTCAAACCTCTCACTGTCCCACTCCCAGCAGATGGTTGGGCAGACTTCTTACATTGAAAAGGTGGAGTAACATGAGTCCTTGATAGTGGGCAGTGAACTCCCTGGCCTCTAGAGCTAAAAGCTTGTGCCGCTATTGCCTTAACTAGCAAATTCCGCTCTTAGCCAACACCTGAAGAAAACTAAAACTTCTGTGTGATCCAGCCACAAGAGGGGGACAGAGAGCCACACTCAGTACACTACACGGTCTACACTACATGGTTAGGCTGGTTTGCTGCCTTGCGGTGACCTAGCTGTGGAAGTGTCTCCACTTAAAATAGGTCGACGCCGTCTCAATGTAGACACTGCGTTGCTTACATCAGCTGTTACTCGCTTTCAGGAGCTGTCTAACAATGCCCCACACTAACAATACACAAGCATTCCTGGTGAGAAACTGCACTGCTGACACAGGGAGCCAAGTGTGCATACCCCCAAGCGATTTAACAGCTGCACTGGTTGTATGCTGCTGTAAGTTAGGTCGACATAATTTTGTAGCGTAGACATGACTTTAACAATGTATACTACTTTTGGAAAAGGAGGGACAAAATAGAACATAGTGGTTTGTTAGTAATAAGCCTTAGAGTCTCTGTCTTCCCTTAAAGACAGGAAAATCCCCACACATGCCATACACCACACTTCTGAGTGCTCCAGCCAACACAGCATTTCATCATTAGATTTGTGCTTTGCAAGCAAAAAATTATGAACTAAAATTCTTACTGGAAATGGCTCCAGAGCTGGACGTTTCCTGGGACCCCGTCGAATGTGTATAGGACAGCACAGACATGCTGTACGAATTCTGTTCTGATGAATTCTAGGGAAAGGTTTAGATGGGCAGTTTGTTGAGTTTTATATTTTCTGCTATAGAACCTAGGGGGAAAGCATATTTATCACAACACACTTATCTATAATGTACAGAGAGAAGGACGACTGTAGTTTATTACCAAAATTAACCCACGATCAACAGACACAATGCCATGCCTCCCTCATTTGGAAGGTGACTCCTTATGACAAATTCAGATGGGAATCAGTTGCAGTGGTGTAATTCCACTCGAGTCAGTAGGATCACTCCAGATGTGCGCTGGCATAAAAGAGAGGAGAAAATGTTGACTGCCTTTTGCACTAGTTTTAAGGCTCTATTTTAAGCAGTTTCATTTGCATTGCCACCTATGCTTAGAACAACCTCCCACCTCCTGTACAAAAAGTGTTCTCCACCTCCCCTTTCCACGAAGCTTCCCACATCCCAGAACTGGCTTTCACTCTCCTTCTGCATCAGGTCCAAACCATGAGTGTCACTGGGTTAGCATCAGCTCAGAAAGAAGAAAGTTTCCTTAAAAATCACCCTTCCTGCAGTATCTGGGTTTTCTGAAGGGCTAACCCTGTTTATCTTGTGAGCCCTAAGCAGATCCCAACTTGGGTGGTGGCTGTGTAATCCAGCATCTGGTGCATGCTGTAAGAAATATCTTGGTCATGCATGGCAACTGGGCAAGCAAAGCAAACACCTACAGGTGCAAACCCCTCAATGCTCACTTGGATATTTACGATCCAGAGCTTTGCTACTACAGAATGCAAAGTGCCGTTTGCCCCGATGCTGAGCACTCTCAATTCCCATTGAAATGTATGAGAGTGGAGCGCACTCAGCACCTTGCAGGGCTATATATGTATGCAGTAATGATTTATCTGTGACATTCTTTGAGATAAAGGTGCTTCATAATATAGTGTTACACTGAGAAAAACTGATGAGTGTATGGCTCATAAGCCTATTTGAGAGTGGGTGTGAACACACCCATCACTTGAGATAGTTGTAGGAAGCACTTCAGGGCCCACTCCTAAAAAAAGAGCTAACAGAATCTGCCCACAAACTAACAACACAATGGGAAGGGACCCACTGGGTACTGTGACCAGGTATGAGAGAGAGGGAAGGCAGAACACGGAGACAGATAGAAGGAGAAGCTGAAAGTGAAGTATCTGACCCTGGAAGAAACCTTGGGTCACGGGTGCAGGCTGAAAATAATGGTCTTGGTCCTGTGAGAAGAAGCTATTTCCCACTGTTGGATTCCCTCTGCATTCAGAGAGACAGGAGGACTTTGTAAATAAACAAAACTGCATCAAAGAAATGCCTATCACCAATTTCTGTTCCCAACTGGAACATCTCCAGGGCTACAAACTTCCACTAGCTCCTCAGGTCAAAAACGGCCAACAATAATCAGGGTCCTTCTTTAACCCCGTTCCTAAGGTGTGGATACCATTTTTTTCTTTTATAAATCTTATTATAGATTGTTTGCACAGCACTTTGGAAATAATGTATAATGTTACATAAGTAGTAATAGGATTCATTATTAAGATTCATAATGGAAAAATGGTATTAAAATCATTTGGTGTATCTTTCATGACTTTTGACATTTTAATAATTCCAGGGGCCAAAACCGCCACCCACTGGTATGAAAGTCAATTGATAAGGAATTACCATTTTTAGTTTACTGTTCAATTTATATGCTGCATTTCCCTAGCATTAAGGTGCAGTGCAGAAAAATGCTGAATGAAACATACACAATCAGTCTAAAAATAGAATTAATAAGATGAAATGTAGGTTAGTTTCCAAGCTCCCAGAGCACTAGATGGGCTCAAGTCTTGAGCCAGCAGCAAGTAATTTAGAAGCAGACGGGTTAGGTTTCCCTGGCTTCCAACAGAACACACATATGCAGACACACTCACCCACACACAGGAAAATCATCAGTGCATGGCATTTCCTAGCGAAACATATCAATGCCTCCAACTTTCTGTCTCAGGGAAAAGCTGTATTTGCTGTTAAGCAACGTAGGTGGGGAAAACGCAATAAAAATTGTACCTCCCTTCTTTGGCTTCTCACCCAAATGAGCACCCTACCCTTCTGATAGCAGCCTTGGTCAATTGCAGCCGGGCAGAGCCATGCACCTGGAAGAGTGGCACCGAACCTTGCAGACTTTGGTTAGCTCCGCGGCTTCTTTTGTTCTCCGCTCTTTTGTTGATGTTGTCAAGGAAGCCTTCTCTCCTGTTGCCCGGCAACCGTCTACGTCATAAAGGAAAGAAGGGCTGCGTCACTTCAGTGCGCTATTCCAGAATGATGGGGAGGGCGGGAGACAGACTAGCTAAGCGGTTGTACTTGCAGGAGTCTGGGTAGCGGTAGTTCTAGTCTTTGCAACGCAAGCAAATAAACCGGCGGGAGGGGCAGTTGAGTTGCAATTAAGGTATTGTGCATGACTAGGCAGTTAGAAGTAGCGCATAAATCGGCTACAAGTTTCAAGAAAAATGCATTGTAGCTGCTTTTGGAGATTTCTTGAGTGTGAAATTGCAGTTAGCTGCAATTGCGGGTCTCTTGCACATAAGCCAACCAAAGGACTGCATGTGATATGCAACTGTGTTTGGTAGGTGTTTGGCAGGATTCGTTGCAGGTTTCTTTCTACTGATTTTGCAGAGGTTCTTCTTCCCCTGGATAATAATAACCTAGGGACTATTTTCATAGGCAGATGAGGGATATTGCTAATCATGCATTTCTATGTCTTATTTTTAGTGGGAAGAATTTAACCGTATCTCTACAAATATACACAGGGACAGTGTATCTAAGAGGCTAGAGCAGGGCCTCCATCCAGGCATCTAAATCTGACTGCAATTTTCTGGCTGTGTGATTGTGAGCAAGTCACTTGACCTCTTTGGAGCTCAGATTCCACTTTCGCCAGCTGTAAAATATGGAGAGTTAAATTTAGTCACCTCAGAAGGGTGTTGTGTGGCTTACTAAACTAACAGTTGTAAAGGACTCATCAGCTGAAAGGTGCTGTAGTAGAGCAAAATATTATATCATACATTTATAAAGGTGTATTGGAAAAGTATGATTTTTGGGGGTGGGGGAAGGTATCAAACCCCCTTATTTTCTCTTTGTTATGCCCAAAGGGAAAAATATCTGTTCCAGATATATCAGTGTGCTTCTCTTGTGTTCTAGGGATTAGCAGTTGAGCTTTCTAAAACAGGAATTTCTCTGTTACAGTAGATTTCTAGATGGCTTTACCCACCTGAGTAAGTCATGCAACATAACAAATAACAGGATTTGTTTTTAAAAAAGAGCAAACTCCTATTTAATTGTCAATATGCATTATTTCCCATTGTGGATTACTAAGATATGGGACTCACTGAGCTGTATAGTCTCTCTCAATAATTCTTGCAAGAGGAGGATGTTGCTTATAAAAGAGGAAACTTCTCTTTACTCCAAACAAATACTTCAGCATTTGGCAAAAAAAGTACAGGATAAGCTTGTGTTTCTGTAAAGGAATCTTTTAGCTGAAAATTTCCCAGTTGCAGTAGGAGGTTTGAATCAGGAGAGAAATTGAAAAATCATTTTGCATATTTAAAAAAATCAAGGAACAAATTTTACTGCAAATGCAATTCTCTAAATCAGTAGTTCTCAAACTTGTTCCGCCGCTTGTGCAGGGAAAGCCCCTAGCAGGCCAGGCCGATTTGTTTAACTGCTGCATCCGCAGGTTCGGCCGATTGCGGTTCCAGGCCAATGGGAGCTGCTGGAAGTGGCGGCCAGTACGTCCCATTGGCCTGGAGCAGCGAACCACAGCCACTGCTGTAAATGTAAATAGCCTTTGGAAGTAAGGATTTATAATGGAACTGCAGATACAGAGCAGAAGTGGTATAAATAGACATCACTGAAGTGCATTAACATCGGAACCTAGGAGATTAGGACAGCTATAGCTCTAATATATGGAGTCATTTCTCATAGTGAATGATATAAACTATATAGCTATGTGTCCCTTCCATGCAACCTTGTTAAACGTTCATTACTTAATACTAGAACACACATGATTTAAAAACTGATCATTGCACTATCCGATGGAGAGAAAGTAGGCAGCTGTTCATGAAATATTTTTGGCTCATCACTCACTTCCTGTAAACTCTGCAGGTGTTTATGTTATGCTTTTCTTTGAGGGCACATAGATTCATAGATTTTTAAGGCCAGAAGGATACTAGGGTGGTCTACTGTGAGCAGCTATTAACTCTGTTAATGAATGGAATAAATTACATGTGCACATCATGGGGAAAACCTGCTTTATAAAGTGGTCCATGCTACTGACTGGTGGTGTAGCTTGTTAGTTACTTTCACATAGTTTCAAGGTTCCATAGTGTGACATCGAGGTACCATGTCTAGAATTTTGTTACATGTTTGACATAAGGGCCATCAGTACTGTTTCCTTGTTCTATGTTTCGTGAGAGCAGAAGCCCAGGTGTCAGTGAGGTAAGATTCACTTTTAGTAAGATGTCATTATTCATCTAATAGATGTGATAGGAGGAGACTTGTTACAGCACAAGGGTTCTGAAGGCATGGCAAGAACATGGGATTGGAATGGAATGATTTGGAGTTCTAGGTCTGTCTTTGTCGTCGGCTTGTTATGTGATCTTGGACAAGTCACTTGATTTCTCTGTGCCTCAGTCTCCTCACCTATAAAATGGGGGTAATTAATACTTACCATCATCACTGGGGTGATGTGAGAGTTAGTTAATTGATACTGGCAAAATGTTTTTAAATTGCTGGCTGAGAAATACTATAAGAGATGGGAGCCATATAAGTATCTTTGTAGACAGAAACATAAGACTGCACAGTAATATATATTTATACCAGGAAGCTGGCATGCATCAAGTACACTGTTCAGCTCAGTGTTCATCAGTCTCCACCATTCCGTTTAACTCTCTCAAGGGTCTCCATTATTTATTTATTTTACTTTAGATATTATAAAATAACTGAATGTGCACTAGACAACAGGAAAGGACTAAAATACAAGCCAAATGACAAGCAGAGAATGGCACAGAAATACTTCAAGGCAGTTGAGTATTTACTCTCTGATCCGTTCAGCTTTATATTCTCTGCTGGATTTGGTGCTGTACAACCTGAAATAGCCAAAGAGGGAAATCAAGACCTGATATTAATAAGCTTAAAAAAATTAAGGAAGGAGAAAACCTACAAGCTGATATTCTGTGCTGCACCTCCAGGAGGCTCTGAATTCCAGAGCCTGAGCAGCCTCTAATATACAGTAGAGTAACGGGCACTGTTTAAAAAAAAAATAATAATAATAATTTGTAGCCTCCCAAGGACTGACTGTGGGCAGAACTCACATACTGCTCTGCATTATGGGCTACATCCCATGTAGCAGGACTTGCAGAGGGACCAGGATAAAGCTGGCTAGGATGGTCCTAGGCTGTGCCTATGCCAGAATACACCCCTCCCCCCATTCCTTGGGGGCGGAGGAGGCTGCTTTTGGCTACTGCATTGTGGGACTAGAGTAGGGAACAGAATCCCTCCCATTATTTTTTTTTTTAACAAAGCTTTATTCACAGTACACAATCATATGAGCCTTTGAGTAATGGTTGCCAACAAATCCTGTCTCTCTTATGAAATGCTTCTTAGTAGTTCAAGTTTCTTGCATATGGGTCACAGAACATTAGGCACCAAGGGCCTGACCCACAGCCAGAAATCTCTCATTGATTCGATGGGCTTTGAGTCAAGCTCTCAGAGGGGGTGTGGCTTGAAATATAGGATGAGTGGATGATCTTCGCAGGACAAAAGAATCCTCTTGCTCTCCAGAAAAGCCCTGTGGTGGAGGAAGGTTGGATGTCTCATGTTTACAGCAGGCTGCCGTTTCTAGAATCCTGATGTGACTCTTTGCGCGTGTTGGACACCCCTGCTCCCTCAGCTATAGCACCAATTGCTGCTTACCGTCTCACTGCTCCCAGCTGAGCATCCTCTTACTGCAGGGAAACTGCATCAGTTGCAAAAGGGGAGGCTGATTTCAGGGAACCTTGGAACAACTGCACTACCAAAGCGTGCCACAGGATGTCATCAGAAGTTGCTTTTCAGTTGCTGGAGAGAGAGGGATTTGGTTGAAGGATCCACATTTCTCACTCTTGGTTTCTCATTGCACCTGTGTTTGAATTTCACCTTGTATGTTATGAATGAGGGTTAAACACGATCAGTGCAAAGAAAATCCTGTTCCATCTGCTGAATGTTAAAGGTTAAGTTTCCCAAGTGATAAATTGTGTAAGCAGTTTTGAAGAGGCCATCAAGATCCTGTGAGCAGAGTTTTAATTCCTGCTAGCAGGGTGATTCAATAAAAGAACCTTGATTCAGTATGCAGCATTGTAGCCTGAAAACAAAAGGAGTCTCTTTTGACATTGCTCCCCACCAGGATGGTCCCCAATAAGTAGAGCCCTACCAAATTCATGGTCCATTTTGGTCACTTTCACTGTCATAGGATTTAAAAAAATTTAAATTTCATTATTTCAGCTATTTTAATCTGAAATTTCACAGTGTTGTAATTGCAGCAGCCCTGACCGAAAAAGGAGTTGGGAGAGGGGAGTTGCAAGTTTATTGTAGTGGGGGTTCCAGTACTGCTACCCTTACTTCTGCGCTGCTGCTGATGGTGGTGCTGCCTTCAGAGCTGGGCATCTGGAGAGCGATGGCTGCTGGCTGGGAGCCCAGCACTGAAAGCAGAGCTGGGCTCTCAGTCAGCAGCCGCCACTCTCCGGCTGCCCAGTTTCGAAGGCAGCAGCGCAGAAGTAACGGTTGCATGGTATGGTATTGCCACTCTTACTTCTGCACTGCTGCTGGTGGGGTGCTGCCATCAGAGCTGGGTACCTGGCACACAGCTCTGAAGGCAGCACAGATGTAAATACCGCAACCCCCCTAAAATAATCTTGTGACCCCCCCTGGACCCCAACTCCCTTTTGGGTCAGGACCCCCAATTTGAGAAACCCTGGTCTCTCCTGTGAAATCTGTATAGTATAGGGTAAAAGCACACACAGACCAGATTTCATGGTCTGTGACGCGTGTTTCATGGCCGTGAATTTGGTAGGGCCCTACCCATAAGGGATTTCATTTTATTTTTGCAACTGATTGATTAAACTGGAAACTGTCACCTGCCAAAACTCCAGCAGAGAATCTAACACCTGACAAACTAGTGGCTTTTCTATGGTGGCTTTTGTGAGCACGGGCTGTAGTTACTCTGATAGGAGTGGTATGTGCTGAGTTATTGTTTTTTTTTCACCTTGACATAATCAAATCAGTTGCATTCCCTTTCTCACTAAAAGGCTTAAATTTTCAACACCTTGTGAGTCCAGATGGCAACAATGACCCACTTCCACAATGGTTTTTCAAACTTAATGCTTCATGTAGTGTCCCTTGTGGAAGAAAAGACTCCACTGTTATGAATATGAACTGTATTCTTTACTGAGGCTGTTGGACACAGACAAACTTGGTTCTCTCTAGCTCCTGACTAACACAGTCTATGCTGTCTAGTGTCAATATATAGGGTCTCCTGAACTCCGGGCCTGGATTAATCAGTTACAGACTGGACTACCGACTACAGCACACTTAGCAGCAATATACAGGGCCTGACCCAAAGCCCATTGTAGACAATGGAATGTTTCCCGTAGTGTTGAATGGGATTTGGATTGGGACCATAATGTTCACTGTTAGATTCATTTTTATAAATGACATTGTTCAATTGCAATGCCATTTTTAAGTTTCTAGCTACACCTGGGCCCCAAACAAAGTTTAGATCCATATCTACGTTTCCCTAAAAGTTCAGGTGTATTTGGAATCAGGATTTTGGTTTGGCCTATTCTAGAGAGAGCCACAAAGATGAGGCAGATGAGACTACCCTAGTCGTGTCTGTTATTCCAGTTCATTTGCAGGGAATAATTATTTTGCACAGGACCTGCAGAATCTGTCCTAAAAGAGTTTTTGTTCTGATAAGTCCCACTCTTCCAGGCTTCATCCTTGGAATTCCCATGAATCTCAATGGGAGTGACACACATGTAGAACTTGCAGGATTGGGTCTGGAAAAGCTAATAAACTGAAATAATCAGTCATGCTGTTCCCTAAGAAGACATGAAAGAAAAAGTAGGTTCTGGTTTTAGATCTTTTCTGCTCCCATGGAGAAAGAGGGAGGAGGAGGGAGAAAAACAAACAGCTGTTATTGTTACATCTGATCTGTTGCAACCCCGTTGACCCCTTTCTTCAGGGAGGTACCTGCATTCTCAAGCCATTTGTATCATATCCCCAGGGTAGCCAATGGGAAATAACTTAAGAGCAGTCAGTGGGGTGCAGTAGCTAACATGCCCCCGTGCACATCCATACAGTTGCACTAGGGTATCCCATTCCAATGGCATGAACACATTTGATCGATCTAACTGATTAAAATGGCTCCTCTTACTGTAATATCTGAATACCTCACAATCTCATCCTAGAACAACCCTGTGACTTATGCCAGTACTGTTATCTCCATTTGACACTGATGGGGAAACTGCTTCTGCTCCGGGTCTTCGCCGCCGAATTACTGCTGAACCAGGGACCCCCCGCCGCTGAATTACCGCCAAAGTGGGAGTCCCCCGCCGCTGAATATCCCAGGCTTCCTGAATCCTCTGGGTGGCCCTGGGAAACTGAGGTGCAGAGAGATCAAGTGACTTGCCCATTGAAGTCTGTATGCTGGAGCAGGGTGTTGTGTGCAGGTTTCCCACTGACTTCAGTAGCTGTTTAGTTGCAATGGAATCCCACTTACATGGTAGGAAATGCATGGACACTGCTAACTCACTTCACCTGGGCCACCCAACAGGTGTCAAATGGTAAGAGCTTTCATTTATTACCTATTCATTACCCCCAACTAGGGACTGCTCAAAAGGCTTCACCTCCGATGCCTAATCCCTTATTCAATCCAGGCCCTCATCTGTTTGGATGCACGTAATTCTATGTACCAAGATGTCAGCAGATCTTTTAGCTTGTTTACCAGTGAAATGTCTCCTCTTAGGTAAATATTACATTTAAGGTTGCTTTGCCTGTGGTTTTCCTACCTGCGGTTTGTACAGTGGGTCAATGCCCTGCTCAGAGATAAAAGAGGAATAATTGCTACAAGAGCTATTTGCTGCTGTAATGCACCACCTGCTTTCCCCTAAATGATTAAGTGGCTCATATACCTGTAATTACAAGACTTGAACGCTGCTTAATATCTGGGGAAATTTTCAGTAAGTGGGGAATTTAAGGCCGCAGTTGAGACTTGGCAGACTGGAAGGGCTTATTTATTCTCATTTTAGTGGTTCATAAATTATAAATCTGCATGTAATTTAAACATCCAGCCATCAGAAGGTCTTGTGAGAAGGGTAGCGGTGAGGGGGATGATAAATAGATTCTCAGATAATTAAAGGAACGCCAGTTGCAGGTCAGTAAGAAAATTCTTGCATTATTATTTTTCTTTTAATAGAGAACCCAGATTTAAGATGTCTGCTGCCACCTCATGGGTAAACAGATAACACAAATGCCACAGCAAATAACAATATACAACAACGTTTCACTTCTGTTAAACAAAGGAAACCTTTCCAAGGAATGACAGGAATCAGAATAGCAGTCTAAGACAAAACCAGACTCAGAAAAATTAAAAAGAACAGGTGCAAGCTAGAACATTCATGGGAATAACATGTCTTTTGTACGTTCTCGGTTACTTTTTGCTAACAATCTGTGTTCTGGCTAGCTCATGTAATCATTTGATAGGGAGAATTAACTGTTTAGATGTTCCATTAATATACAAAGCATATATCTGAAAGAGCATTGTAAGACCTCTATGAATAGAGCTTTGGACCTTTTTTCAACGTCTTTTTTAGAATTTTCCAGCTAATAAGTCAGGCCCTTTAAAAACAACATTTTCAAACCTTCCTTCTCACATTGTTGTTAGTAAAGGGATCTGCTTGGCTTTCAGAGAGTTTGTGAGAAGGTCTGGGCAGAGGGCCAGCTGCTGTCCTTAACCAGATGTATTGAATTAAGAATATGCTGCTTCTATAACCTGTGCTAATTCATTCCTCTCAGCCAGAGTATTTTCTTGCGTACTTGATGTACAATCTATAGAAACAATTTTGTTGACATCAGATATGCTTATAAATAGACTGTCTGCCCCGCTACAGTTCTGTAGCTATACCAACAGGAACAAAACACCCACAAGTGTTGTACTGGGCTTGGAACTGGGATGCTAACAAAGATTTTCCCCTAAGCATCCAAATTCAACCACTGCTAGAGGCAAAGTACTGGACCAGAGGTACATAGGACTTGCCAAACTGGAAGAGACCAATGTCTCTACCTAGCTGTAGACTCCTTTCTCCTGTCCCCTTTCTCGGGATGTGTGTGACAGGTTTGATTTGGATGCTTCATCTAAGTCTTCCACTGTTTTCTTCTCTCCTCTGCTTCTTCTCCAGGTCCTGTCCTCTTCTTCCTCCCATCGCAACCAGAACCTTCCCCATTTTTCTCTTTTTTCAATACAATTCCAGGCTCTGCGCCTTTCTGTCCCTTCAAGTATGAGTAACCCTGATCCTCCTGACCTGAACCCAATGGCTCCTGTTGCTGACATTATATAGTACATTAACCATGACAAAACCCAAACCAATTATTAATTCATCCACTATATCGGCTCTCCAGACTTCTTGCTCAAATTCCAGAGGTCTAGTTTTCAAACTCATTTTTCCCAAAATTTGAGGAGTGCATTTCTCCCTTTGGTGACTGACTAGGTGGGTCAGTTTTGGATCTCTTATTCCTCAGCCTTTGCAGCATGTCTGGTTTAATAACTGTTCTGTTGGAGCCAATGTCCACGGTTCCCATGCATTTCATAGGTCCTATTGCACACTTAAGAGGCAGACTCTCATTATTGTTTAACTGTCTAGACTTAAAAAAAAAAAAATGTGGAGCTGATCCTTGTACCTCCAAGCTGTGCCCCTTCAGCTGGTGTCTCCTCCCCCTTTTCCAAATTGGGAGACTAGACACTGTGATGCTCTGTCCTGGCCTGCCTTAAATTTATAATAGTCTTTTTATGGCCATTTTTTTCAAAGCATCAGCATTTAACCAAACTACTTCCTTCATTTTTGCATTATTGCCAATTTCCCTTGTTTTATAAACCAAATGTAACACTTTTCCTAATCATTTAAAAATGTCACAAACCAGATTCGAACCCCCCTCTTACCATGTGTATTAGATACAGTGCTGTACTGGGAGGGCTCACGGCAATCAGCTTCCATCTTCCTTGCTGCTGCTGCTTCCTCTTCTGGTGCTCTGCTGCAAGGAATGAGTCAAGCTGGGTGGCAGTTTCCATAGCCACTCACAGTATCTCTGGCTTCCTTTTGCGGATCTGCAAGTCTGAGTCCAGCAGAGTGTCTATAAATTGGTCCATTGTCAAGGCATTTGAATTATTATTATTTGTATTACCGTAGTGTCCAAGAGCCCTAGTCACACACGCACACACACACACCCAAAAAGATGGTCCCTGCCCCAAAGAGGTTACAAACCTGGTCCTCTTCCTGGCTCCAGCAAGCTGTCTTCCCTGGGGCAAGTGGGGACTTTGTCCCTGCACCCGTAGATTGCTCCTTCCATGTACAGCTAAGGATGACCACGAAGCTCTCCATTTACTGCAGGTATTAAAAAGTTCTTAATTCAAGGGAGTTTTTGGCACAGTGTCTTGGTTTTGGCTTTATTTGCTGTCTTAAGCTCAAATGTTTCTATTCATTAAAGGGCTGAGCAGGCAAGGTGCTGAGCACCTCCAAAGGGGTACTGGAGTGCCTTTACCTCTTGCTGAAGTCAGTGGACCTTGTAGGTGCTCAGCATTTTTCAGGACTGGGCCTTTAATGTGTATTATTTTTTGTGTAAAGCACTTGGGTTAGCTTGGCAAGGCAGACACTATGTAAATGTGAATTATTAATATCTTTTTTTTTTTTTTTTTTTTTTTTTTTTACTATGCAAGTGGTCAAAGTCACACCTGTCCTCTCCAGCTAGTGAGAGTCAATATATCAACAGATGTGGGGCCAGGTATGTCTCCCACTGTGTAAGAGACGCCACCAAACATTGTTCAGGTTCTCCCTGAACCTGCTTCTCCAGTGAACTTTCTTTTAACATCCCCTCTTGGCACAATATCTCAGCTCTCCAGGGCACTGTGTGCAATCCCTGATTTGGACAAACGGCTGAGCTTCATCCTGCCAGAATGACGTCAAAACCTGCAACATTGCACATCATTTCAACACTGGCAGAGCTAAGGTCTCTGGGCCTGATGGTGGCTGCTGCTGCACAACAGAAATCAGCCCATGACAGTTTGATCCAAGCAGCACAATTAATAGGTTACCAAATGGCAGCGCGGGTAGCTCATGTTGCTTTGTGAGTGGAAGGATATCTGCTTACATGATTGGCCATCTCCTGCAAATTCCAGCTGCTCCAGAGGTCATGAAATCTGTGATTGAAAGTGGATGGAAATTGCTCTTTAAAAAGAACATAATCTGGCTTCAGCCTGGACAGCTGCTGCTGGGGCAGCAGTTGATATAAAAATCCAGAGATATTGCAGCCTTTTCTTGGCTTGGGGTTGAGACTGTGCCTCAGGCTAGTGTGATAATCGTGGAAGGGCAGCAAATGGCTTGAGTGATGGTGATCTGTAAATCACCAGGGCTAGTAAGCTCCCGGAGACAGACTCTGGACTCATCTCCTTGTGAGTGGTCTGAGGAGCAAAATTATGTTGTCTCCTAATGAGCAGCTCAAAACAGTTGATGCTGGTTATGCTCTGCTGAGGGTCATGGTGACAAAGAAAGAGTATAAGGTTATAAGCAATGGTTGTGAATTGGCAGTTATGAAAAGTTTTGCTTAAAAGTGAGGCAACAGCCAAAAGTCATTGTTTCCTAGAGGGAAGATTCATCCCTGGTGGCACAGGAAAGAGAGGGACACCTTCTGACATCAGTGGAGAGACATCAGCTCTCCTCTGCATGGTCAGGAGGTGTTTCTGTCACCACCCTCCCCGAGAAATGATGCCAGGGCAGGAGCTGTAGCTAACCAGGAGCCCTGCCAATATGTGCTGCTAGAAGTGGATGCAATGAATCAGTGTGTTAATGGACCACATTAGTCCTACCAGCACGTCAACCAGTGCCACCCTCTGCTGGCCTTTCACAGCCATGCCATCCCCTGCTTTACACCTGCCAAACCCAGATATAAAGTAGAGCTGATTATAGCCTTCTACCAATAAAAATACTGCATCTGATTCTGTCCCACAGTCTGTTGAATATTTGTCTACTCTAGTCCACGTTGCATTTTGGCAGTTTTGAATACAGAAACAGAAGCTGGTGTTTCTCATTTGCATATCAGCACCCAGAATGCCCAGCTGTTTCACAGCTGCTTCTTACAAGGACACTGACAGGTCAGATCTGGGTCACAAATTTAGAAACTGTAAAAACCAGCCTTTACAAATCTTAAGACCAGTCAGAAAGTTTCTAAGAGTTAAGTTTCTATGGAAAGCATATTTTTCTTTAAACAGATATAAACACTCCCCAGCAGTCCATGCACTCTGAACATGGCAGCACTGTGGTAGTGCATGAGAATCAGAAGCATAAATTGACTAGAAGTTGATTAGAAACAAAAATGAAAATGTTTAGTCTGTTTTCATTGCCCAAGGTAAGAGAAATGCAAAAAGGGCACACACAGAAGAGTGTAAAGCAAATCTACTAATGTTTTGTGTGTTTTAAAGAATCAGTTTAACAGTTTAGTGTTAAAACACAGGTTACAAAAACCCTGGAAACAGCACTGAGCCAAATCCTCAAAACTGACCAGTGTGAACACCGGGGAAATTTGGACTGAGATCCAGACTTCGTATCTGGCCCTTATATCCTTATAATGGGCTTCCTGCTGAGACTGCTAGGAAGATTGCTGATTAGTCGTATCTGGCCCTTATATCCTTATAATGGGCTTCCTGCTGAGACTGCTAGGAAGATTGCTGATTAGTACCAATTGTGTTGGTATTTCTGTGGGTTTGTCTACACATGAAAATGTATCCAGAATAAGATAAGGTGTAAATTTAAAACAGATCAACTATTCCTGATTAGCTCTCTGTAGATGCGCCTATTCTGGAATAAGAATATTTTATTCAAATTAGTTTATACCAGTTTACAGATGGGGGAACCTGAGGCACAGAGAAGTGACGTGGCTTGCCCAAAATGACACAATACGTTACAACACAATTAGGGGGAACGGAATCTGGGAATGGAAACAAAAATGCTTCATTCCCAGCCACGTTCTCTGATCCCCAGACCATAGCCACTCCCTCTCTAGCAATGTCTCCTGGAGAATTTAGCTCTCAGTTACACCTGTGGAGTCCCACTGATTACAGAGGCACTACAAGAATGCCATCAAAGGGTAGAATTTTTTGCCCAGGGGGTAAGTACAGCAAAGAAAATTGCTTATTCATGGTTCATGACATTCAGCATAAGTTGGAACTTGTCCCAAAACAACCTGTCTGATTGGAAAACCCTCAAATTCTGAGTTGAACTGATAATTATCTGAACCTCAAACTCCACAGTAAGTCTAATAATTGACTTGAAAACACTGGATGTGAACACCACTGACCTTTGGACAAGAATGGATCCAGGTGATCTGAATCTGTACTTTATGGATTGACTCAGTTCCTACTAAAGGCTAGTAAGTGTGTGTGTGGGGATAGGGGGAGTTTGGAATACAAGATTATATCACAATGTATTTTTAAATAAAAAAATCTCCTAGGATTTTTTAAAAATATTCTACTGAAAATATCCACTCTGTGACGGGCAATTACCTCTGAATAGCAGCTCAGTAAAAGACTATCCAATATGAAGAAAATTGGGCAGAAACCCCAGCCAGTGGTGCTGTTCTGAAACAAGGTATTATTTTGCAAGCTAGTCTGGACGAATTGGTCTTGCCAAATACTAAAACTGGGCTTCAGAATGACTGCTGAACGCATAATTAATCCCCCAGGAGCACGGAGTCTGGACAGATGTACAACAGAGCAGAAAAAGTGTATATGAAGAATTAACTTTAAAAAACAAGTGAGGGCATTAGTCTCATTAGAGTTATAGCTCATCATTCATTTAATTTTATTTCTGTGATGAGCAGAAACATTGTTTTTAACCCCAGCAATGAGGCAGGATTCTTCTTTCTATTTCAAAAGCAGCCTGAAATTGCTGTGTATAATGTTGTTGCTTTGATATGATCAGAAGTTATCTGGTCCATTCCTCACATGAATGTGAATCCACAAAGAACTGCCAGCCAGAAAAGCAGCTCTTGCTTTCTTGAGAAATCCATGAAGGAATATGCACAATGTGCCCAGACGTTTAATGGCGTCATCATGAGCCAGATGGAGAGCCGGTAGCCCGCCATCAAAATAAGTCAGTGGGCACTTGACAGTGATATGTGACACAGTCTGAAGTTGATCGCCTGACTTCTGACTTTCAAGGGGTTGGTGAGAAACAGGAATAGAGCTGTCTCCCAAATCCTGACCCAGGCACAAAGCTTAGTAAATGGGATTTGTGCAGGGCTTGGAGAAGCAAGGGACCTTTCCTCTGATGTTGGGGAGAACGAATGGCTCCTGTGGTTCTCCTGGGGAGAACCAGTGTCTGGCTCCTGTCCTACCTTCCTGTCCATGGCAGGGAGGTTGGCCAGTGAGTCTGCATATTTGATGTTCTACCAGCTATTCTTTCTGTCTCCCTCCTAGTGCTACGTCCTCACACAATGTAGAGGAAAGAACCGTGATAGAGCACTTGCCCGGTGCCCATCCACAAGGTGAAGGATTTGGCTCTTGCTTGTCTTTGGTACTGAACAACATATCAGTTACTAGACCAGCTTCTACCGGTGAGAGAGAGAAACTTCTGAGCTTACACAGAAGTCGATCCAGTAAAAAATATTGCCTCACCCACCTTGTCTCTAATATCCTGGGACCAACATGGCTACAACAACACTGCATACAACATTTCAGCTGCAAGAAGAAAGGTCACTTGTCTCAGGCACCACTGATACCTGGGCATGTCTTACTGCTCTAGCCACTCAAATGGATTTTCCAAAGACTCACCAATAGGCAGACTAAGGGTTTGTGGTCTTTTGCTCTCATTACCGTGTTAGCAGCAGAAGTTTACTAATAACACTATTCACAGAGTAGTGAATGCATGCTTAGTGCTCAAAAAAGTAATGTTGAAATAAACCACATTAATTCTAAGAGGAATTGCAGTAATAATAAACAATAAATTACTCCAATAAAGTATGAAATCAGTCCCCCTGAGTTATTCAGTTGTTTTCAGTGAATTGATTGCCCAGTGGGTTAACAGTCCTGAAGACCAAAGTTCTCTGTCTCTTAGAGGAGGCGCTGAAGCAAAAGCTTCAGATCTGAACATGCTGAGTTCTGAGGAGGTTCAAGACTTTGCAATTCAGACCTGTTCCTCCTGTTTAGATGACCCTCCTAAGAGATTCAGTACAGCTTCCAATTCTGCTTCACACTTTAGCTTCAACCCTGACCAGGAGAGGTCAGATCTCCAGGTGAGCGAGGAATTCAGTTTCCTTGTCCATCCAGTGTTTGGCCTCTCCACTGAGGCTAGGGCTAATCAGTGTCAGTTGCAATGCTGTTTTTTGACCAGATGTGGCACATAAACTGGACCAATGTTTTTTGCATCTTGGACTGGAATTGCATTGGTGGTGAGGTGAGACACTCTGCACTTATTTGCCAACCCCTGGAGTTATTCTTACCATTCCTCACTTTAATGTGAGTCCACAAAGAACAGCCAGACAGGCAGCTCTTTCTTGAAAATATTTAAACTTTCTTGGGAAGTCCAGGAAAATCAGTTTCCCACTTAATACCAAGCCCAGTGTTGGCAATGCAGAATGGACACAGTGCAGTCATGACTGCTCAGTCCAATAAACTGTATTTCCAAATCCACTGGCCTCTTCACAGTTTGCAAAAAGAATCAATTCCCCCAACTACCCCAAAGGGACCCTAAACACGCGTGACTATGTCTGGCATATTCTATCCAGGAGAGGGCAGGGAAGCACAGCTTATTACAGACTCATTACTGAACAGGAGTCCACTATCTCAGTGAGATTGTTCCTTCACATCTTCCAGTCTACTCGGCTTTCCTCAACACAATAGAGTTAGGCCATGTCTACATCTAAAATTTTGCAGCGCTGGTTGTTACAGCTGTATTAGTACAGCTGTATAGGGCCAGCGCTGCAGAGTGGCCACACTTACAGCAACCAGCGCTGCAAGTGGTGTTAGATGTGGCCACACTGCAGCGCTGTTGGGCGGCTTCAAGGGGGGTTCCGGGACGAGAGAGCAAACCGGGAAAGGAAACCAGCTTCGCCGCGGTTTGCTCTCTCGGTCCCGGAGCCACCCAGCAAACCGCAGGGAAGGAGACCTGCTTGCTTGGGGTTCCGGGACCGAGAGAGCAAACCGGGAACGCCGCGGTTTGCTCTCTCGGTCCCGGAGCCACCCAGCAAACCGCAGGGAAGGAGACCTGCTTGCTCGGGGTTCCGGGACCGAGAGAGCAAACCGCGGCGAAGCTGGTTTCCTTTCCCGGTTTGCTCTCTCGGTCCCGGAACCCCGAGCAAGCAGGTCTCCTTCCCTGCGGTTTGCTGGGTGGCTCCGGGACCGAGAGAGCAAACCGGGAAAGGAAACCAGCTTGATTACCAGAGGCTTCCTCCTTCCACGGAGGTCAAGAAAAGCGCTGGTAACTGTCTACATTGGATTACCAGCGCTGGATCACCAGCGCTGGATCCTCTACACCCGAGACAAAACGGGAGTACGGCCAGCGCTGCAAACAGGGAGTTGCAGCGCTGGTGGTGCCCTGCAGATGTGTACACCTTCAAAGTTGCAGCGCTGTAACTCCCTCACCAGCGCTGCAACTTTCTGATGTAGACAAGCTCTTAGTTAGTTGATGTAGGCATTGTAGAAAAATCCCCCTAAAGTGGTTGCAAATGAGTTTGCAACTCTTACATCCACTCCTGAGCTCATTTTCACAAAGGATTGTTCTGACCAGGGCTGGTCTATTAACTGTTAGTTCTGCTTTTTTCGTTCCCTCTTGCATTGGGCCTTACCAGTTACATGGAGAAATGGTTCTAGTGCCGCTTGGGAACCAAAAGCTCAAAGAGTTCAGGCTCAGTTTGACATCGCTTCAAGTTCAATTCAACAGCGCCAGTGTCAGAACATTTCCGCCATTGCTTTAGAAATAGATCCATGTCACAGAGAAGGCATAAGGACCCAATTTTGCTCTCAGATACACCTATGGAACTCGCATTGAAGCAAAAGAAGGTTTTGTGCATGCAGATACGGGGGCAGAACTGTGCCTAATGTACACCCAGGAAAAAATAGCATCTGGACATTTTGCTCCGATTGTCTCTCTCAGCATCTGAATAAACAAAGCATTTGGGAAACGAAGAACCTTTGCCCAGCTCCCAAGCCTCTTTGATTTTCCAGAGGGCGCCAATATAACAAGCTGAAATGGGCTTCTTCCTTCATGTCTCCCTCTGGGCCTGTGACTCAGACTCCAAAAGGCAACATCATTTCCAAACCGGCAAAATAAAATAAAATAATAGAATGCTGCCCCTGCAGCACTGATGCCCTTGTGCAGCCAAAGAAATTTGGCGCTGCAGTTACTGTTGCTATTTCCACCTTGTACTGCAATACTGCAGCAGAAAATAAACATATTCTTTGTGTCAATATTACTGTAGCACTAAGAGGACTTGCAGTTCTTATCTGCTAACGTTCAAGGACTGCAAATTAATGTGATCACAACATCATTGCTGTGCTGGAGGGATAAACAGTTTTCCATTATTAATCCACTTTACAGCTAGGTTCCAGGATTGAAAAAAAAAATGTCTTGGTGCTGAAAAATGATCCACAAGATCTCAGCTGGGGAGACCTATTTATTTTGCAGAACATAGAAAGTATTGATTTGGGAACTTTTAAGTTACAAAAGTTCCAAATAAAATCTGAACATTTTTCAGCCTGATTGTTTTGTGCTTTTGTCATGGAAAAAGCGGCTGTGATTCATAAAACACATATAAATGTGTGGGTAATTGATCCAGCATGAGGACCCTTTGTTCCACTAAATGGCCATTTGCTTCAATTGCTTTTTAGACATTTGCTGCATTGGCAAGTGGGAAGCAGCTGGGGCTGGGAATATGGCAGAAGCAAAATGCGCAACCTTTAGAATTTGTCTACACTACAGAGCGTTGGCTGTCAAGGCCTCCTACTTTAGACTCAGAGTAAGCATGCAGAATGGCTTTACTATCTCCCCAAAATGCATTATCTATGGAAACCCTTGTGTCAACATAGTTGCATCTACACCAGGGATTTACCGGCGTAGCTCTGTTGGCTAGGGGATGTGGGTTTTGTTCACAGCCCGAGCCGACACAGCTATGCTAGCAACACTTGGCTGAGTAGACCAGGACCAGAAATCCAAGGAAACTACCTTGCTGAACAGTGACCTCTCTGGTTGACCATTGTTCGAGTTCAAAGACGATCCTCTCCAGTCCCCCCAAAACTGGAAAGTTGGTGATTGTAATGCAATACTTCGAGAATACTCACAGCTCACACACATGCATGGTAAACCTGTTGAAAGAAAGAAGAAAAGCAGTCCATGTACAAATTGGCATGTTTAGCAATATGCAGACACAGCCGAAAAATTCACACTACAAGGACAACTCCTGACTGCAGGCAGTGCTTAGCTTATGCCAGGGCTTGCCAGGGCTGAGCCCCATTACCTCTAAGGTTGGCAGTTCATATCCCCAGCACCTCAGGGCTTGCTGCATCAGTTATGAATGTAAAAAAAATTGCTTGAGTCCCAGCACCTAATTGCTTGAGGTGAGCCCTGGCACCTCTTTCGTTACAAATTAAGCACTGATTGCAGGGAAGAGGCCAGACAACTGCACCAATCCTTTTAAAAAAAGGTTCAAACTCTACTTCCATGATTGTATGATACATTAGCACTGAGGAAATTTAGGGCTTGTCTACATCTGAAAGTTGCAGCGCTGGTGAGGGAGTTACAGCGCTGCAACTTTGAGGGTGTACACATCTGCAGGTGATCACCAGCGCTGCAACTCCCTGTTTGCAGCGCTGGCCGTACTCCCGTTTTGTCTCGGGTGTAGAGGATCCAGCGCTGGTGATCCAGCGCTGGTAATGCAATGTAGACACTCACCAGCGCTTTTCTTGACCTCCGTGGAATAAGCAGGTATCCCAGCATACCTGAGGATACCTGTCTGGTAATCAAGAAAACTCCTCTGCCCTGTGCTCACCTGACCCCTCCTTTAAATACCCCGGGAAATTTAAAAAATCACCTTCCTGTTTGCTCAGTCAGGCGTGGAGTGCAATTAATCAATCAATCATTCAGCGACCATGCCTCCACGCAGCAAACGAGCCCCAGCATGGACCAATGCAGAGCTGCAGGATCTAATTAGTGTGTGGGGAGATGAGGCTGTTCAAGCACAGCTGCGCTCCAGAAGGAGAAACTACGATACCTATGGTCAGATATCGCAGTCCATGATGAGAAGGGGCTACGAACGGGACGCCTTGCAATGCAGAGTAAAAATTAAGGAGTTGAGGAGTGCATACTGCAAAGCCCGTGAGGGAAACCGACGCTCAGGAGCAGCCCCCACAACCTGCAGGTTTTACAAGGAGCTGGATGCCATTCTTGGGTGTGACCCCACCGTGAATCCTAGGAGCACGATGGAGAGTTCAGAGCAGGGAGAAGTTGGGGACGGTGTAGAGGATGAATACAGTGATACTACTGGCGTTGAGGGGGACACCCCGGAGTCTCAGGACACAGGCAGTCAGGAGCTCTTCTCTAGCCCTGAGGAGACTAGCCAGTCCCAGCAGCTGGAAGCGGACGTTGATGAGGAAGCTGAGGGTCGTGCTCGTGGTAAGTAGACTGCAATGCTTTGTGATAGCAGGATTCTCGTTATGGCTGACTGCCAGCATGCCTAAACGTGGAATAGCCCATTGATTTGATCTATGACATCTGTGTAATCTGCCTGAGTAATCTCTTGAAAAGTTGCAGCTAGATCTTGGGCAATGTGCTTTAACAAGTTTATAGGTAGAGCCACCGTGGTCCCTGTCCCGTTCAGGCTAACTCGTCCGATCCACTGTGCAGCGAGGGGTGGGGGAACCATGGCCGCACACAGGCGAGCTGCATAGGGGCCAGGGCGGTATCCACATTCCTGTAGAAGACCCTCCCGCTCTTCCTTGGTAACACGCAGCAGTGATATGTCTGGCATTATGAAAGCCTGTGGATAGTTTAGGGATAATTGAGGGCAGGTAGCTAGAAGCACGGCTCCCCAGCGCAAGGCGGTCTGTTTCCTCTGCCCCAATCCACCCCCCCCACACCCTTCCCAGCACGTAGGCATCCAGGCGGGGTGCTTCTTCCTCACCTGCTCTGCGGTGTGTTCGTCCCCCACCCCCCCTTCCAAACGTGAAACCTGCTCTGCGGTGTGTTCGTCCCCCAACCCCCCTTCCAAACGTGAAACCTGCTCTGCGGTGTGTTCGTCCCCCACCCCCCCTTCCAAACGTGAAACCTGCTCTGCGGTGTGTTCGTCCCCCAACCCCCCTTCCAAACGTGAAACCGGCTTTGCGGTGTGTTCGTCCCCCAACCCCCCTTCCAAACGTGAAACCTGCTCTGCGGTGTGTTCGTCCCCCAACCCCCCTTCCAAACGTGAAACCGGCTTTGCGGTGTGTTCGTCCCCCAACCCCCCTTCCAAACGTGAAACCTGCTCTGCGGTGTGTTCGTCCCCCAACCCCCCTTCCAAACGTGAAACCGGCTTTGCGGTGTGTTCGTCCCCCACCCCCCCTTCCAAACGTGAAACCTGCTCTGCGGTGTGTTCGTCCCCCAACCCCCCTTCCAAACGTGAAACCGGCTTTGCGGTGTGTTCGTCCCCCAACCCCCCTTCCAAACGTGAAACCGGCTTTGCGGTGTGTTCGTCCCCCAACCCCCCTTCCAAACGTGAAACCTGCTCTGCGGTGTGTTCGTCCCCCACCCCCGCTTCCAAACGTGAAACCTGCTCTGCGGTGTGTTCGTCCCCCAACCCCCCTTCCAAACGTGAAACCTGCTCTGCGGTGTGTTCGTCCCCCAACCCCCCTTCCAAACGTGAAACCTGCTCTGCGGTGTGTTCGTCCCCCAACCCCCCTTCCAAACGTGAAACCGGCTTTGCGGTGTGTTCGTCCCCCAACCCCCCTTCCAAACGTGAAACCTGCTCTGCGGTGTGTTCGTCCCCCACCCCCCCTTCCAAACGTGAAACCTGCTCTGCGGTGTGCTCGTCCCCCACCCCCCCTTCCAAACGTGAAACCTGCTCTGCGGTGTGCTCGTCCCCCAACCCCCCTTCCAAACGTGAAACCTGCTCTGCGGTGTGTTCGTCCCCCAACCCCCCTTCCAAACGTGAAACCGGCTTTGCGGTGTGTTCGTCCCCCAACCCCCCTTCCAAACGTGAAACCTGCTCTGCGGTGTGTTCGTCCCCCACCCCCCCCCTTCCAAACGTGAAACCTGCTCTGCGGTGTGCTCGTCCCCCACCCCCCCTTCCAAACGTGAAACCTGCTCTGCGGTGTGCTCGTCCCCCAACCCCCCTTCCAAACGTGAAACCTGCTCTGCGGTGTGTTCGTCCCCCAACCCCCCTTCCAAACGTGAAACTGGCTTTGCGGTGTGTTCGTCCCCCAACCCCCCTTCCAAACGTGAAACCTGCTCTGCGGTGTGCTCGTCCCCCACTCCCCCTTCCAAACGTGAAACCTGCTCTGCGGTGTGCTCGTCCCCCACCCCCCCTTCCAAACGTGAAACCTGCTCTGCGGTGTGTTCGTCCCCCACCCCCCCTTCCAAACGTGAAACCTGCTCTGCGGTGTGTTCGTCCCCCAACCCCCCTTCCAAACGTGAAACCTGCTCTGCGGTGTGCTCGTCCCCGACTCCCCCTTCCAAACGTGAAACCTGCTCTGCGGTGTGCTCGTCCCCCACCCCCCCTTCCAAACGTGAAACCGGCTTTGCGGTGTGCTCTGTCCGTCCCCCACCCCCCTTCCAAGCGGGAACCGTGTCCTACGGGGTGCTTTTCACCCGGCCCCCCTTCCAAGCAGGAACCAAGGCATCCCACTAACAGGGGAGAATTTTAAGCAAAAGTACTCACCGCACAGCTAGACATGTCTTAGCTTTCTTGAGCTCTACAGTGTTATGTGAGGTATGTGAGAGGGATGCTACCTACATTTTCCAGTGTCCTTCAAAAGTTGATAATAAACAATGATGCCCCTGTGTTTTACATGTCTCTATCTCTATTTTTTCTAGACAACTCGAGAAATGCAGCTGTGTCACCAGCCTCACGTAGATTGCAGAATTTGAGGCGCAATCCTAGAAAATCAAAAGAGGAGCTGATAAAGACCGTTCTGAACCACTACGACAGGGAAAGTAGGAAGACTGAGGCGTGGAGAAAAAGTTTACAGGAATGGAGGCTGACTGAAAGCAGGAGACAGGAATTGTCTGCCAAAAGAATAGCCAGGCAGATGATGAGACTCCTGTTTCGCCAAACCAAGTCTTTTGAGTCTCTTGTAGCCATGCAGACAAATATAAACCGTGATATCCCACAGCCTTCCCAAAGCACTGTTCCTTGTCCCCCTGTGTATCCTCAAAATACCTTTATGCAGCACCCAGTTCCTTTTTATCCTCAGCTGCCCCCAACACCTATAAGATCACCTAGTAACCAAGATATGTTTAATTCTTACCCAGTGCACTCCACCCCAATCATTCTGCAGCAAAGTAATGGTGAGTTGCATCAGGCGGTTACAATTGAGTAAAAGAGGAAATAGAAAAACCTGTGAATGTACTGTGAACCAACCATACCCCCTTTCCTGTTTTTTACTGTATGACAAATAAAAGGATTTGGTTTGTATTTCTTTCCCTATGTTTTATTGGTGATAGAAATGGTTACTTATACACAGCAAGGTAAAGCAAAGCACTACACATGCACCAAACATTACTGCTGGCTCTCAGCATCAAATTGCTCCCTTATAGCATCCCTAATCCTTGAAGCCCTTTCCTGGGCCTTCCTATTAGCCCTGCTCTCTGGCTGAGCAAACTCATTCTCCAAACGTCTAACCTCGGAGGTCCATTCCTCACTGAACCTTTCACCCTTCCCTTCACAAATATTATGGAGGGTGCAGCACGCGGATATAACAGCGGTAATGCTGCTTTCCATCAAATCTAGCTTCCCGAAAAGACTGCGCCAGCGGGCTTTCAAACGGCCAAAAGCACGCTCCACAGTCATTCTACAGCGGCTCAACCTGTAGTTGAACAGTTCCTTGCTCCTGTCAAGCTTCCCCGTATATGGTTTCATGAGCCATGGCATTAATGGGTAAGCGGGGTCTCCCAGAATCACGATGGGCATTTCCACTTCCCCTACTGTTATCTTGTGATCTGGGAAAAAGGTCCCGGCCCTAAGCCTCCTGAACAGGGCACTGTTCCTAAATATGCGTGCATCGTGCACCTTTCCAGGCCATCCAGAGTAAATGTCAGTGAAATGCCCACGGTGATCCACAAGCACTTGCAGAACCACAGAGAAGTACCCCTTGCGATTAATATACTCCGATGCCAGGTGGGGTGGAGAGATAATAGGAATATGCGTCCCATCTACTGCCCCTCCACAGTTAGGGAAGCCCATTTCTGCAAAGCCATCTAAAATGTCCTGCACGTTCCCAAGAGTCACGGTTCTTCTTGTCAGTGTTCGATTAATGGCCCTGCAAACTTGCATCAGCACCATTCCAACGGTGGACTTTCCCACTCCGAACTGGTTCGCCACCGATCGGAAACAGTCTGGAGTTGCCAGCTTCCAGATTGCAATAGCCACCCGCTTCTCCACAGAAAGGGCATCTCTAAATCTCGTGTTCATGCGCCGCAGGTTGGGGGCGAGATCATCACAAAGTCCCATGAAAGTGGCTTTCCTCATACGAAAGTTCTGCAGCCACTGCTCGTCATCCCATGACTGCAGGACGATGTGATCCCACCACTCAGTGCTGGTTTCCCGAGCCCAAACGCGCCGGTTCACGGAGCAGAGCACGTCTGTTATTGCCACTAGCATTGTACTGTCTGCATATTGATGCGATTCAGTACCATCGTCCCTCTCCTCAATGTCAGTCACACGCATATTTAGCAGCCTAAGGATTAGATCAACAGTACGGAGAGATGTGCTGGCAATAGTCATTACTAAGGCATTCAGTACCTGAGGATCCATTCTTGAAAGAAAATGCAGAAAAACCGCTTTAGAGTCACAATGCTGCCACAGGGCTCCGCATGTGTACCAAAGCAACGCTGGCCATTGGAACAGGAACAGGAAGCAGAAGGACAATCACACTTCCTTCCCCTTCCCACAAGCCCCAGCGCCGCTTTGGGACGAGGTGCCCTGTGGGATAGCTGCCCACAATGCATCACTCCCAACAGCGCTGCAGTGTGGCCACATCTAGCAGCGCTTGCAGCGCTGCTAGCGGTAAGTGTGGACACTCTGCAGCGCTGGCCCTATACAGCTGTACTAATACAGCTATAACAACCAGCGCTGTAAAGTTTTAGATGTAGACATGGCCTTAGATCACAGATTAACTTTTAGAACATGTTATCCTATCATCTGTGTGTCTGTCTGTGGGTATGTCTTCACTACCTGCCAGATCAGCAGGTAGTGATCGATCCAGCAGGGATCGATTTATCGCATCTAGCCTAGATGTGATAAATCAACCTCCCCAGTGCTCTCCCATCGACTCCTGTATTCCAGCACTGCAAGAGGCAAAAGCAGAGTCCATAGGGGAGCGGCAGCAGTCAACTTACCGTGGTGTCTTCACCGCGGTAAGTCAATCTAAGTATGTCTACTTCAGCTATGTTATTCACGAAGCTGAAGTTGCGTAACTTAGATTGATCCCTCACCAGTGTAGACCAGGGCTATATGTTTGTCTAGGCATTTATGCCAAACTGATCACCAAAGACTGTGACACTCCAGGGAGGAAGGGATGAAATGAGGAAATTTGCCAAATAAAATCTACATTTGAAAAAGAGGTGATAGAATAGCAAAACCAATAATCTTTTCAATCAAAGATCATCCAAACCCAAGTCCCAGATGCAGTGATCATGACTGTTACCTGTTTTCTTGTCATTCCCCATTGTGCTATGGAGGTGCGGAGGGAAACATAACTGATCCGTGATGTTTGCCTAGTGGAACAGCTATTGCATGTATACAGAAACATCACACCTGTCTTTTTACTTCACATTAGATTTACCTTACGCTAGTCACATATTTCTGTTCACAAGGAATGGGCACGATTCTGTGTTGGTTTCTGCCCCTTGACTAAAATCACATGCTTTCATTAAGTCCAAATCACTGTGAACTTCAGTGGAGTTGCACAGGTTTACTGCAGTGCTGGATTTGTCTCATTATCATCAAGACAAACTACAGGTCCAATCTTAGTCACTACTCAGGCAAAACTCCTATTGACTTCAGTGGGAGTTTTATTTAAAGAAGAACAGAAGGTTCCAGGCCTAATACATTAAAACAAGTATGAAATTGACACCTGCACAGAGGGCAAGCACAAGACCTATGAACCGCTTAAATTCCATTTAGGTGGAAGTCTGGCTCTCTACACAGTGGTGAATTTCACCCAGTGTCAGCAAATATTTATTAAAAGTGTGCAATTATTAATAGTATTATAGTATTTATGTGCAATTGCATGTGCTTTGGAGGATGGGATTAAAATTCAAAATGATCTGGACAAACTGGAGAAATGGTCTGAAGTAAACGGGATGAAATTCAATAAGGACAAATGCAAAAGAAGGAAGATGGAAAAACTTCCTAACTGTCAGTGTAGTTAAGTACAGGAACAAATTACATAGTCCTACCTTGAGTGCAGGCGACTAGACTAGATGACCTCTCAAGGTCCTTTCTAGTCCTACAATTCTATGAGTCTATAAAGGAGTCAAACTCCTTATGATCCCTTGTATGAAGAAACTCTAAAGGCCAAAATCAACATATAGCCACTCTTTAGTTAAAGCAACAATAGAAACTTCGGATAGCTTCTTTAGAAAGCCAAGCCCATACCCATCACCTCTAATATCCATAGTAGATAATATAAAATGTAACCCCACTAAAAGCCTGGGAAATTTTGACATTGGAGAACTTACAGCTATATCAAAATTCAGCCAACTGTTTAGAGAGAAAATATTTATATTACTTGCTGAAATAAAACTTGCAAAAGACACTAAAATTCTATTATATCAGTTCTGCAACAGATATTTTTCAACCTCCCTCCACCAAGGCAAACCAAAGTAGAAAATAGATAGAATTTGAAAAATTACTCACTCTATCGATTCTACATACAGGCTTACTTTCTGTTCTATACAAAGTAATCTCTAGCTGTTACTTAGAGGAAATAATTATGTTCATGAAAAGTTGGAAAGTTGATGTAGCATAGACACCAAAACTGAGGAATGGGAGAACAAATGGAGCTATAGTCCCTACACCTCAACAAACACATTAATCAAAAATTACATTAAAATTCTGTATCAATGGTACTTAATTCCCCATAAAATTAAATGGATTTATAGTACAAGGACAGGCAACTTCTGGAGAGCATGTAATGAAATGGGGGGATTTCTCCAGGTATGTTAGACGTGCCCACAAATTAAGACATTTTGGAAAGTCGTAAAAGAGAACTTGGTGTTAGCTGTCAGAAAACCCCTTAGTATTTTTATTAAATTGTCCTGAAAATCCTGCATCTTATAGAAGTCATAAAGAACTGATCACTCATCTCCTAGCTGCCACTAGAATTACTCCTACAAGGTGGTGGAAGAGGAGTGATTCCCCTAAAACTATTAACTGGCATCAAAAAGTGCGGGAAATTCTGGAACTAGAAACACTCTCTTATCAAGTCAGAGATCTACAGGAGACAAGCAAAAAATATATATAACTACTTAGAAGTCTGGTAGAACTTTCTGAAATTCGCTGGAAGAGGGTCATCGCCTGCCATCAAACCTGATAGCTTGAGAACATTTTGAATCCTAAGGAATCAAGAAACCCCTTCAACAAGTGTCAAAATTAAACTCAAAATCAAGATATTAAAGTAATGAAAATAGATAGGAGGAAGAAGGAGAAAAGCATGATATTGTGTAGAGGTTTGACAGGACAACTAAGTACTGTAACAGATTGTATATATAAACGTAAGAAGAAAAGTTTGGACCTAAACATGAGATAATGAAAGCTTTTAACTAACACTACCAAGTGATAAGACAGAAAAGGAAGACAATGTAGAAAAGCATCAACCACAGTATGTGATCAGTAGCACTAAGTTGAAGAAAGTGCCAGGTAGCAGGTCTCATCAATACAACTTTAGGGACTTCTATAGGCCAATTTATAATTGTGTGTTTGTGTGTATACTTCTTTCCAGGTACTTCTTTCCAGATGTAAGAGACATTAACCCTTAGCTATCTGTTTATGACACGCCTCCCAAATTGCAGACAGTGGGGAAGCTCACTGGCAGCGATTTCCTTCTAGAACTTTAAAATAAACAGATTAATACAACACATGCACCTTTACATATACCACTAAGTATATAACTAACAGACTTCTACATTTTAAGATACTTTTTAACTACCAGTTCTGGCTCGCTGGCGCCCTCTGGCGTTGAGTTTGAAGATGGGGTTGCACTTGCTTGTGCTGGTTGCTGTTCCAGTTCCGGGCCTGGGACTGGAGGTGCTGTGGCTGTTTCAGTGGTTGGCATGGAATCCGGGTCCACTACCTCTGTCTGGGTCTCTGGCAACACAGACGGGGCGTCTGTGGACGGCTCAGGAACAGGAATGGGTCTGGAAGCTTGCCTGGTTTGGCTACGTGTAACCATTCCCACTCTCTTGGCTCGCTTTACCTGGTTGGCCAAGTCTTCCCCCAGTAGCATGGGGATAGGATAATTGTCATAGACTGCAAAAGTCCACATTCCTGACCAGCCTTTGTACTGGACAGGCAGTTCAGCTGTAGGCAAGTCTACAGCTTGTGACATGAAGAGGTAAATTGTCACTTGGGCCTTTGGGTTGATGAATTTGGGGTCTACGAAGGATTGGTGGATAGCTGAGACTTGTGCCCCCGTGTCTCTCCACGCAGTAACCTTCTTTCCGCTCACTCTCAAATTTTCCCTTCGCTCCAAGGATATTTGAGAGGCATCTGGGCCTGGGGATCTTTGGTGTGATGGTGGTGTAATGAACTGCACTCGGATGGCGTTCTTTGGACAGTTGGCCTTGATATGTCCCAGTTCATTACACTTAAAGCATCTTCCATCTGATGGGTCACTGGGTCGAGGTGAGTTACTGGAGTCTGGTGAGGTGGAAGAATAGTGTGTCTGTGGCTTTACTTGGGTTGTAGGTGGGGTTTTTGGCTGCCCTCGGTTGTAGGGTTTATGGTCGGTGTGCCCTCTGGGGTATTCGTTCCCCTTGACAGTAGCTTTCTTGCTTTCTGCCACTTCCATCCATCTGGCTCCAATCTCCCCCGCCTCGGTGAGATTTTTGGGTTTTCCATCTTGTATGTACCGTGTTATGTCCTCAGGAACACCATCCAAGAACTGCTCCATTTGTATAAGGAGGTGCAGTTCTTCCAAGGATTTAACATTGTGTCCTGATATCCAGGCCTCATAATTTTTCCCAACGTAGTAGGCATGTTTTGGAAATGACACATCTGGTTTCCACTTTTGGGTTCTGAAACGTCGATGGGCATGATCCGGGGTTATCCCCATTCTGTATCTGGCCTTGGTTTGAAAAAGTTTATAGATGTTCATGTTCTCCTTAAGTATTTCAGCTGCCACCTCTGCTAAAGGTCCACTGAGCTGTGGCCTCAATTCTACCATGTACTGGTCTTCAGAGATGCGGTACCCAAGACAGGCTCTTTCAAAATTTTCCAAGAAGACCTCGGTGTCATTGCCTGCCTTGTAGGTGGGAAATTTCCTGGGATGTGGAACCATAATTGGTGAAGGGTTATTAGGATTGGCTGGAGCCTGTTGCTTAGCCTTTTCTAATTCCATGGCCTGTTGGTGGGCTTCCCTCTGGAGTTCCATCTCTTTTTGTTGTTTTTCCATGTCTCGGCGGTGGGCCACTTCTTCTTCTTCTAGTTTTCTGGGGCTGCATTTTTGGCGTCTTGTTCTCTTTTATGGGCTGCCTGTTTGATCTGTTCTTCTCTTTCTTTCAGCTCCACCTCTTTTTCTCTTTTTTCCAGTTGTCGCCTGTGTTCTGCTTCTTTGCTTTGTCCTTCGGCCTCCATTTTTGCCTTAGAAGTCATGGTTCCTGTTTTCTTGTGTTGGGGTGCCCTCCGGTGTTTATTGTCTGAGCTGCAGGCTCTGTTGCCTCCTGGGGTCTGCCTAGCAACAGTGCCTTTTTCCCTTTCTTCCTCTAGCTAATCTTTTCAATGTAAAGTAAACCAGAAAAACCACTTTATTTGCATGTGTATAGTGCTGGTATTTGACTCCTAATGGGAGTGCTATTGTGTGACAAAAGCCCCATAATAGTCTCTTAATGGTTCCTTGCTTAGTATGCAAGGCAAAAACTGTCAGAGAGAGCAGAAAAAAAAAATTCTCTCTGGTTCCTTTTAAAACCAAACCGTTCCTCTCTTCTTAAAAGCCCCTAGCAGAGAAAAGAAAAATATAATATTCCTACTGGCTTCTGGATTTTATCTTTCCCACAAACGCTGCCACTCATATCAAAACCTAGTCCCAGATTTGGACCTTAGCATCCAAAATATGGGGGTTAGCATGAAAACCTCCAAGCTTAGTTACCAGCTTGGACCTGGTAAAGCTGCCACCACCCAAAAAATAAGAGTGTTTTGGGGCACTTTGGTCCCCCCAAACCTTCCCTGGGGACCTCAAGACCCAAATCCCTTGAGTCTCACAACAAAGGGAAATAAACCTTTTCCCTTCTCCCCTCCAGGTGTTCCTGGAGAGACACACAGAAACAAGCTCCGTGAATCTAAACAGAGGGATTCCACCCTCCCCGTTTCCAGCCTTGGAAAACAGAAGTACCGAGAGCTAATCTCTCTTCCCCCCTCACCCAGAGGGAATGCAAAATCAGGCTAGTAAATCTAACACACAGAGATTTTCCCCCTGACTTCTTCCTCCCACCAATTCCCTGGTGAGCACAGACTCAATTCCCTGGAGTTCCCCACTAAAGAAAAACTCCAACAGGTCTTAAAAAGAAAGCTTTATGTAAAAAGAAAGAAAAATACATAAAAAATGGTCTCTCTGTATTAAGGTGACAAATACAGGGTCAATTGCTTAAAAGAAATATGAATAAACAGCCTTATTCAAAAAGAATACAATTCAAAGCACTCCAGCAACTATACCCATGTAAATACAAAAGAAAAACAATAGAAACCTTACTGCCTTACTATATTGTACTTACAACTTGGAAACAGAAGATTAGAAAGCAGGAAACAGAAATCCTCCCATTGCCGAGAGAGAGACAGGCAGAAGAACAAAGAACAAAGGACTCACACACAAACTTCCCTCCACCCAGATCTGAAAAAGTCTGGTTTCCTGATTGGTCCTCTGGTCAGGTGTTTCAGGTACTTCTTTCCAGGTGTAAGAGACATTAACCCTTAGCTATCTGTTTATGACAGTATACAAAGTGTATTTCTATTAATGCTGTAGCATAAGGTTTATAAGATTGCTGTTATAAAAGAATGGATCTGTTAATAAAATAAAAGAATCATCTTTAAAATGTGGAGGACAGTCCTGAAAGTCCTCTAATGCATCCCCATCCTTATATTTCAGTCATCATAATGCTAAAATTAAGGCTCTAATAAAGAACACTTGATTTTGGTTGTTCCTAAGATATTAATTACAGTGTGTGTGAATTTCACATCTGTGCAGTGGGGTCCGCAGGAGTCCTATTTAAGTCCCACGTGGATCCTATTTTGAGGTCTTGGAACTTGGTGCAAAAGCGTTGTTCCTGTTCCCTTTGCATGGTGGTGTATTTCACCCATTCTCAAGCAGTATAGCACCTGAATTTAAAGTAAACAATGAAGTAGGGAATTTGCAAAGTCTAATGTGGATAAAAATATTTGAGGCCAGATTCTTGGCTGGTGTAACTCCATTGCATTTAGCCCTTGATATTTTCACATATATCTAACATATATCAAGTGTGTGTGTGTGTGTGTGTGTGTGTGTGTGCATGTACTATTCATTGAAATGTGTATATGTGTGTGTGTCTGTGTGTATTCTTTTTTTCCAATGAAAACATGTTTCTTTTTTTAATTTAATCCTACCCCTGCACTGTTGGAAACTGAAACACAGACGTACCTGTGCAGAACAGCTGAAAAATGAAAGACTTCAGTTTAGTTTCATGGATAAACTGGTGACATGCAAAAAAACTAAACCAAACCAAGCAGAAGGAAAACTAATCATAAATGATGAAAATATTGATTTTTTTCACTTTTAACAATGTGTTATAATCGTATTAGTAACAAAAATATGTATTCTTTAAAACTCTTCCTTTGAATCCTTCTAGCTCCCCTCCCCACCTGTTTTCGCCACAAGTTTAATCTTCTTATTTTCACCTTCAGCTTCTAGGTTCTGCATAGCTCCACTCCTCTCTGACCTGATTTTTTATCACATCATACCTTGCCCTCTCCTCTCCCCTAATGATGCCAGCCTCTGTGCATTATCCACCCACCCACCCCTACATACAGCTGGCTCCATGTCATCTTCTACCCCATCCCTCTGATTAGGATATCTTCCCAGCAATTGTGCACCAAACCTTTATCCTATGTCCATTCATATGCTCCTTCTGAGATGCTTCCAAAAAATGAGTCAGCAAGAGCAATTTCCCACTGTGTTCTCTTTGTTCTGTGTCTGTGTTGTCTTATTTAAGCTATAACCTCTTCAAAGTAGGGAGTGTCTGTATTTTGTGCCTGACACAAGGCTGAGCAGATTATTGGCAGGCACTTAAAAACAATTGAATGGAAGGATGGTCTGGTAGTTAAGGCTGGGACTCAGGAGATCTGGCTTTAAATCCTACCTCTACCACAGACTTTCTGTTCCACCTTGAGCAAGTGGCTTAATCTCTCTGTGCCTTGGTTTTCCCATCTGTCAAACAGGGATAATCAAGCTTCCTTCTCAGATCCTTTTTCCTGCCTTGTCTATTTAGGAGATAAGCTCATTGGGGGCAGTGACTGTCCTTTGGTATGTGTTTCCACAGCACAGAACAACACAGTTGGGCTTTGATATCGGTGATATTTAATGCAAATAATTGAGAGTATTTGTTGCTGTGATTAATCATTTGAAATGTTGACATGGTCCTTTCCCCAGTGTTAAAACACCTTTGCTAAAAACGGATTGACATTTTGTTGAAAAGAATTGAATCGGGTTCATCGCATGTTTGTCCTGCATCCTTTCCGAACAGCAGCACCCCGGGGCCCATCAGAAACCAAGGACAGAGAAGGCAAGACTTAAAGAAAGGGAAATACAGACTACAGTACCACTCCAACCCTCTTCCTACATACCCCCATCAACCCAAACCGAGCCCTGTTAGAGAAAAAATTCTCCATGTGGTTTCTTCCAGGTTTTGCAATCCTCAAAATATATTTCTCTCTCTCATTCACATGATCTCCACTGTCATGGCTCAGAGATAGAGTAAGCAGGGAAGCAGCCAAACATTCCTGCCTGAGCTTGGTTGGCTGTGATACAGAACAGGAGGGGCAGGCAGGAGAGGGAGAGGAGGCGGAGGGGAAGGCAGAAGCAGAGAGAGGATAGGGTGCCAGATGCTTCCATTGACGACAAAACCCTCCGGCCAGCCCCTTTGCTTCTGCTTGGCCAATGATGTGAGCGGCTTTGGTCGAGCCTCTTTCAAGCCTTCCCCTGCCTTCAGTGTGATCACCTCCCTGGCAGTCATGTGACGGGGATATAGTACTACGCTAGGGGAGCTAAAGGACACATCAGCAGCCCTGCCACTGCTGTTGCAAATCGGGACCCTGCCTCCAGGCAGTTTTCAAGGACAACGTTTACCAAGCGGCCAGGCCCCCTCCTTAGGAGCGCTGTGGGGTTTGGTGATAGATTGCTGGGGTGTTGCGCTGGTTCTGAATGCCACGAGGAGCTGCTGCCCGCTGGGATATTGCTTGCCTTTGACCTGGGGTGTTTTTGGTGGTTTTTTTTTTTTTTTTTTTTTGGTGTGTGTGTCTGTGCAGAAAAGTTCAGGTAAGGAGCAAAGACACGTTTCTCACCCGCAGGGCAGGGGCAGGGGCAGGAGTCTGTCCCGTAGCGTAGAGCGCCCTGCCCGCATGGGGCTGCTGGCCGGGTTAGCACTACTCGCCGGGGCGCGTGGAGCCCCGGGGTCAAGGGAAGGAGATCTGGGGGGCGGACATGCTGGAGAGACGCTCTGGGGAGGGGGAAGGAGGCGATCCGGACTTGTTGAAGTGCCGTGCCAGGGGGTGGGGGGGTCCTTCGTGCCATCTAGTCCCAATGGACTCTGGAAGATAAGACCCCACAAGCTGGTTGTATTTACACGGGCTCCTCGTTCTGCTGGGGGCGGGGGAGCAGGTCGGGCAGGAGCCGGGGCGATGTTTACAACCATATATTGGCGGACTGGCAGAGAAGGGACATTTCTCTGCCCGGCGCTGAGACCCCCTTCAGTTGCAAGACGGGAGCCGGGAATCCCCCCCTCTCTCAAAGCCAGGAGTCTGCCCGCTCTCTGCCGATGCAATGCGGGCTCGTGCTGCGCCCCGGCATTAGAGAGCTGCCCTCCCTTTGCACTCCCACCCTAGACGCGGAGGACTAGCTCTTTGCAGATGGATAAGAGTAGATGGTTAAAGCCTCCTCCCAACACACACACACACACACACACACACACTTTTCTTTGCACGGGGATAGCCGCACCCGGCGTTGCGATGCATGGATGCGGATTGCAGAGGTCGATTGTTTTGTGGCTCCGGACAGGAGCGAAAGGAAGACACACACACCCCGCCCCCACCCCACAGGAGGGCATCGGGCTGCAAAGCTGAAGCCCATCTCCCCCTGGCGCGCTGGGAGGCGCGTGCCCCTCTGCCTGCAGCCCGCCCGGCCGGGGCTGCTGGAGCAGGCGCTGGTGGGAAGCAGGAGGAGGAGGCTGCGTGTGCTCTGCTCGCAGGCTGTTATGGTAATGTTGACAGGAGAAGCAGCGAGGCAGGGTTACTCTCGGTCAAGCTGAGCTCTGGGGCTGAGGAAAGGAGGGGGGAGCAGTAGCAATGCACTCGGTTCCGTCACTCCTTAGCCCCGCCAGGTGGGCTAAACACAGCCCGGATCTTCAGCCTTGAGTGCAAAGGAAACCCCAAATCCTGGGCTGACTCACAGCCTGGCAAGGCCGAGGGGCTCTGAAATGCAGCATCCCCGCTTTCTGCCCCGTGCAACGAGTGAGTTGCAGGGGATCCATTCACTAATGAGAAATTAGCATAGAAATGCCTGGAACGAATGTGTGATCAGCATGTGTATGCGAGCGAGGCAGCGGATTATTGTTTCCCCAGCGCTGCAGCGGTTGCTGTAGATGAAAGCGTTTCCTCTTTAAGAAGGCAGGGGAAAGTGGAAGAGCTTTTCAAAAGCCTGCTTTCTCCAAAAGGGTTCTGGGGCGTTTGCAAGCTTTGGAATGAGGAAACCATGCGAGCTGGAAAGCATTCTTCTGAGCTTCCTAATAATGCTCAAAAAACAACAAGGAATCCGGTGGCACTTTGAAAACTAACAGATTTATTTGGGCATAAGCTTTCCTGGGTAAAAAACCCCACTTCTTCAGATGCTAATGTAGATAACCCTCAGGCTGTCCCCTAACACCACCCCTTTAAAAGTAGCTCTCACCATATCATGCTGTATCAAATGCATCCTCTCTTTAGTGCACCTCGCAGAGGTAATCCTTGGCATGACTACTCTGTATTGTAAAATGTGCTGTACAGAGGCTCTGTACCAGGAAAATTACTTTGGAGAACTCATTTCAGTAATGCAGCTTGCAGGCTGCTAATTGGTTTTTCTATTTTAAAAATGCCTTTATATGTTAACTGGCTCCTGATTTCTTTGAAATTCAAGGCCCACAGTGTTTCAGAGTCACTTTATAGTCCGTGTTATGGCCCAGTTGAAGCAGGATCAGGCCCTTACACATTTTTAATCCTCAGAGAAAAGCGATTTCCCTGGAAAATGGTTGTCAGCATATCCACAGCTGCTTAGCAAGCACCAATTGGCAAAATATTCTGTTGGTGTTATCAGTTGTGTGATATGGTATTTCCTATGATGTTGTAAACATCACCAGGAATAACAGGCAGCTAAATTTCTACCTATTTTTCAGCAAGCCTCTGAGGCCTTGACTCCTATAATTGTTACTCTGAAACATTGCTGTACTGGGGCATATGTGTTTGATCCTTTTATTAGCCAGTCACTAAACAGACAACTGTTAAACAGAACAATGTGACTCTGACATAACATGCAAGCAAACAAAGCTGAGAACTCTTTTGAAACTTGGAGACCATAATGCTGCTGTGCACTGTTAATCAGCTGCTACATTTCACCCTAGAGGTGGCTGCATTTCAATGGCATAAGAAGAGAAGAAGAGAGCAGCCTTCCAAGGGGAGTAGTGGGGGCAAAAGACATACCTGGCTTTAAGACTAAGCTTAATAAGTTTATGGAAGGGATGGTATATGGGATAATCTAATTTTGGCAATTAATTTTGGCAATCGATCTTTGATTATCAGCAGGTAAGTATGCCCAGTGGGATGGGATCTGAGTTACTGCAGAGAATTCTTTCCTGGGTGCTGGCAGGTGAGTCTTGCCCACATGCTCAGGGTTTAGCTGATCGCCATATTTGGGGTCGGGAAGGAATTTTCCTTCAGGGCAGATTGGCAGAGGCCCTGGAGGTTTTTTGCCTTCATCTGCAGCATAGGGCATGGGTCACTTGCTGGAGGATTCTCTGCAGCTTGAGGTCTTCAAACCACAATTTGAAGACTTCAATAACTCAGACATAGGTTAGGGGTTTGTTATAGAAGTGGATGGGTAAGATTCTGTGGCCTGCATTGTGCAGGATATCAGACTAGATGATCATAATGATCCCTTCTGACCTTAAAGTCTATAATCTATCTATGAGTCTATGAGAAGCCTCTTTTATAAATTGTTTTGGAATGCTTATGGATGCAAATGCTGTAGATAAATGTTAAATTTATGATATAATCATTATTTTGTATTAGCCTAACTGGTTCTTGTTTCTTTTCAAATGTCTGGCTTGGGCCATATCTTTAGCCAAGGTACTGAGGGTCTTTTGCTCTTTAGATTGGCAAGTAGTATGGACATTTTGTCATTGATTTCAGTGGGAGCAAGAATGGCTTCCAGATTGAAATGGACATTTAAGAAATCTTTACAAAAAAACTTTTTTTTCTATGCTAAATTTGCTGTCAATCTGATACACACTCTCTCTCTCTCTCTCTTTCACACACACACACACCCACCAGCCAATCTCTCTTTAGTACAGATGTCTTCTGTGCAAAATCTTTGTGGTCACAGCAACAGCAGAGAGAGGTTAGAGCTTGAGCAAAACGGGAATAGGCAGGATTTGAAGCCATCTGCCATATGGGAGTGCACCCTCCCTTCAGCCCCACATTAAACTGTGGTTATCTCTGCTTTTGAGGCAAGCAAGACATTAATCAGAGAACCCTTTTTGGAAGCAATAAAAGATTCACAGAGCCAGATTCTGATCTCTGTTCACTGGTCAGCTCCACTGACTTCTGTTGGAGTAACTGAATTTGCACTGAGGTCAAAATCTGACTCCTACTCCCCTAGGCATATTTCAGGTATGTTGGCAATCACTTTTACCATTAGAAATGATTATAGGCTAAGGTCACAGAACATGGACACTAACCTGTGTTTGAACTTCCTCACTTTGAGCACATGTGAGCATTTCATTATCAGTTTGCAGGAGCAGATGACTGACAGTGGGTGCAAACCAGGAAAATGTACAACTTGGCTTTTAATTCCCCTTTCTCCGAAATGACCACTGCCCGTCCTCCACACATAAACATAAATAAGGAAGCTGTAGCTTTAAGAAGTGTGTTTTTACTTCTACTTCCTGTGGAACGTTAATAGACGGATGCTGATGGAGCTTGTGAAGGTTGTTGTGCACTGCATCAGCTATAGATTGAGTGCACAGATTTATTTTTATTTCCTCCTACAAGACAGAGGCAATTTGCAGATCAGACAGCATAGGTGCCCTGGAGTAATAATAAACGTCTCCCGCCCTTCCAAAAACTGGACACTATTGACTGTTCATGGCAAAGTGTCTCTAGCACAGCAACAGAGCCTGTGGAAAATGAGAGTGTGCAAGAAGCTTGACTGGCATTTCCTTCATGCTAGGTCACATGCCTTCTGATTGCCTCTCTCTCCTACTCTCAAATACACCCTTATTGACAGATCAAATGCTATCTATCTCTGCAATCCACGTACCTTCCACAGAGAGGCGTGCTTTATGGTGTACATATGCAGCTCAGTTTTCAGTCAGTCACCTTGAGCAGAGCAGAGGACCCAGGGCCAGTGTTCAGCAGAGTCTGCACATCTTCATTTTAGCTCCTTAAGGGTTATGTCATGCAGCTGTTAAGCAGTGTTTTCTCGGACAAAACTCCCAGTAAGATTGCTGTGCTTGAATTGAGGGCTGCAGGAATTGCATTTACTTTCACAGGGAGTTTCGCCTAAGAGAGAACTGCAAAATAAGCATCTGAGCCTGTAGTTCTTTATTTAAGTGAGTAGTCCCACTGACTTTAACCAGAATGCTCAAGTGAGTAAGAGGTTGAAGGATCAGGCCCATTGGCCCTACTAAATTGCGTGTGTTCAGAATATAACAAAATGCAGTCACTTGCTGTAGTCACAATGAGTTGAAATCCTACGCAAGAGCTTTGTTCCAAGTTCCCAGTTTAGAAGTTGGCACCATGTTTAGATCATCTCAAGGCTGTGTATCCAAGTGACAGGCAGCGTGGAGTGATGAGGTGACACTAGCACAATCAGCTGGCCTGCCAGCACATGGTAATTAGCTCAGCATGGTGCTAGTCTTATTAAGGGTGATGCAGGTGATGATGACGTTAGCAAACTGATTCATTACATCTGGAAAGGAAAATCTTACTAGTAAATGCTGAAGCACAATAAATATTTTTGGCTCCTGGCAGATTGGTCCTTGCATTATGCTGATTAGCTATATTTGAATAACGGAGAAAGTTAATAATAAAGTCAATGGAAAGCTATACGATAAGAAAAGGATTGTGTTCTTTTATGGACCCAAGTTATAAACTTTATTTTTATTTGCTTTTTGGGTGGTAAAGATTTCAACACTTTTTTTTATTTCATTCCCTTCTTTGGCTTTCTGTTTCATTGTCAGGCAAAAGATTATAAATTTATATCCTCTTGCCAGTAATAGTCTGAGAAGACACTGAAATCTAAGGAACACATAGTTGTGAAATGATTTCTGAAAGAATTCTTTTGCAAACATGTGGTGCAACCTTGGAAAATGCCAAGGCACTCAGAATCCTTTGGGGGTAATACAGCAATATGAAAGCATGTAGCAACATGTGTTCCCAGTGAAACTGCATGCCATTGACTCTCATTTGAGCTAGAGAGATTTGTAGGCCTTCTAGTGCATGGAGGTGAATGATTAAACCTGGCTTCTAACTGTCAATATTTTTGTTCCCTATATTCAGGCTTTCGCTTGAACTTTCACTGTGTGGTATATGCTGGTGGGATATCCGTAACAGATTATCCAGGAATGGTGGATCACTTGCTTCCTGCTGATGAATATTTTTCATCCACAAGATCCCCTGTTGGATACTTTGGGGACATAATGGCTGGTGGGAGGTCGTATCAGATGCTGCCCTCACCTGTATCAGAAGATGACAGCGATTCTTCAAGCTTTTGCTCTTGTTCCAGCCCTGATTCCCAGGTTCTCAGCTCTAGCTATGGAAGCACATCTAGCGCTGAAAGTCAAGATAGTATTTTAGACTATCTACTGTCCCAGGCTTCCTTGGGGAACACCCCTGCTTCTTGGTGGGACAAAAGGAGACTTCAGCCAGTAGTGAAAGAGGAGTATTTCAGATTGCCTGAGTTCGCAGTGGATATGGAAGATTCTGGACCATTTCAGCCCACACTTGAGGAGATTGAGGAGTTTCTGGAAGAAAACATGGAGTTGGATCTCAAGGAAGGGCCTAAAAGTGAGACCAAGGACTTGAGAGCTTGCAGCCAAGTTTCCGTTGCTTCAGTCCAGCAAAAAGACCATCTGATAGCTAGTGTTAATTTAAAAGAAAGTAAAAGTGAACAATCAAGTAGCTCAACAGAAGGCAGCGACGTTTCAAACGGAGCTCTATCCCTGGAGGGGGGGATACCTGTCATGCTCCAAATTCAGCCTGTACAGATCAAACAAGAGTCAAATACAAGCCCTAGTTCACAAGGACCAGCACAAGAGAATATTAAAATTGCACAGCTCCTAGTCAACATTCAGGGACAGACATTTGCACTTGTGCCACAGATCGTTCAGTCATCCAATTTGAACTTGTCCTCTAAATTTGTCCGCATAGCTCCAGTCCCTATTGCTGCAAAGCCTATTGGGCCAGGAGGCATGATCCAGGGTCAAACGGAGATCATCATGGGCCAGAAATTTCAAAAGAACCCTGCGGCAGAACTCATTAAAATGCACAAATGTTCTTTCCCTGGCTGTACCAAGATGTACACTAAAAGCAGCCATTTGAAAGCTCACCTGAGGAGACACACAGGAGAAAAACCTTTTGCATGCACGTGGCCCGGTTGTGGATGGAGGTCAGTACTAGGATGCAGTCACTATACTCTGTATCCAAGAAAAATATCATTCACTTGACATAATATGCCAGCCAAACAGGTTTGAACCAAGTTTATTTATACACCATTTTGCTGTTCTCTGAAACCTGTTTGGTTGGTTTTAAAATTAAAACCACTTCTCTTAATGTTAGATAATCCAGGGACTTTGGTGCGTTGAATAGCGTAGCATTACTGTTGACATTAACTGTACAAAAGTCTAAAAAAATACCCCAGTGACTGGTATTTCATTTTATAATGGCCAGATTAGACTTGCTACTGCAGGCATTGCTTTGTATATTCATTGGTCCCATTGCAGTATACCATCTCCAGTGTACCATTGATGTAAACTAGGATACACAAAGCAAATTAGGTTATTGGAGCATAGTCACTTCATCACTAATACTACATGGTTCTATGTATTTGTAGATTCAGCTACATGGAGGTCAAATACAATCAATGAAGGGCTATGAATGACATATATGCTTAATAAGACCCTAATAAAATTTTAAAACATTATAAGCAATTTTGTAATTTCCGGAATAAAATACTAGCTTGGGAATGCTATCTCATTGTAGGATATGCTACTCAAATTTAATCTATGTTTATTTTATGTTCTGGTTTAGAAATGTATATTAGTGCCCATCCAGATGTGCTCCTGAGTGCTGAACATTTCAAAAGCAATCAGTGAAAACAATCAGAAGGGCTGGTTAAAAATTTTCTGTCAAAACTTTCCATCAATGGAAAATTGAGTTTTTGAATAAGTAAAAATTTACACCGAATGTGTCAGCTTTCCTCAAAAGTTTTGATTATTTGTTGGAATACTGGAAACTGACAAATATTTCTTTTGTGATTAAAAAGTTGAAATTTGCCATGGAAACCCCTTCTCCTCCAGTTTTCAATCCGCTCTGGAACCTAGCCAGTTTCTTAACACTAGCAATGAAACTTCATACTCTGTGATGAAAACCAAACATCATCTCAAATCTCTCCTGTTAAATTATACCAAAAATATTCGAAAGACTTGGCAAAAGGAAAAACATCCTGTAGTGCTTTGGTGAGCAATGTGTGGTTAGGAAATGTATCACACTCATTGTGAACTGAAGAGATAACAGGAGAGACATGAATGAAAATGCAGGTATGCGAGATACGGGAGCACTAGGAATGGATTAATTTGTTTGAAAGGAAAAGATCTGAACTAGTCTGAATCTTGTCCCTTTCGTCAAACTGATACACTGAGGTTTCCCCATTGCCACTAGGGCTGAGTGGATCATTTGTAACTAATACTTCCCGTGATCAGTTTCCTCCCTTTTCTAATTCATGGAGGTTCCACAAGCAGATTGCAATTTCCCTTAATTTATTTGCTACCAATGAAAATTTTCACAAGCTTTGTTTACTTCCAGCCTTGCGATTCAAAATGAACTGAAATTTGACTGTGTCGCTCAGTTGTGATTGGTCACATAAATCACATGGCATTTTTCCATTCTCTCATTAGATGAGCATAGTCCTTTCTATCTGGCTTTTAGTGTCAGTGCTTGCAAGGAGTATATTTAAGCTTTGCTTTTCACTAGCATCTGTGCAAACTTAACGCTTGCTTTCCATGAGCCATGATGCTAGTGAAACTTAATTGTCCAAATTTTCACAGAAAAGGAACAAAACAAAGGGTTGAAATGTGGCCAAAATTTAATTCCTTTAAAAAGCTGAATGAATGTTTGTGGGAAATTGATTTGCAGTATTCAGCTAACCACTAGTGACAATGGTCCTGACCCAGGCATATTTGAGGTCAGAAGGTGACTTGCCAGGGCTCTGATTCTTCCTCTCTGATTCTCCATTGATTTCAGCAGTCCAAGATCAGACCTCAGGAGTCTGTTTGTGAATTGTTCTTTTGTGGATGATCTACTGTGGATGTATCTTATGAGAACATTGGTATTTTCCAGAATGTCGGTCAAAGGTGAATGATTAGGAATATATATGCAGCAATATAGTCTAATGTTCTCTTGGGTGCCTTCCATGGCGTGACACCCAGGGTGAGTTTAGCCTCTGTATGTCCACAGCCTTACAAGGGTTAAAGCCTAGTGTGAATGGTGCCTAGCGAAAGTGCCACAAAGGCAATGGAAGGGCATGTAAAGAGAAGTACTGATCCAGATGGTGAGCGCATCTAGAACCTGTAATTTAAAGAGTAAACTGCTTGGACAGCCACAACTCTTTATGGGCAGAAGCCCAGTGGAGGTTAGGGATTAAATAACTTCCATACCAGAAAGGCTTGTTTCTGGCAGTTGGATGTTTTTCCAAACCCGTCATTGTGATTGCATCTTTGCATTTAGCATGATTGAGAGCATAAGCCAGAACCCCGGTTCCAAAATGCCCCATAACTTTGAATGAGTTCTGATCCCAGTTTGAAATTTTTCAGCTGGGGCCCATCACTAACATAGACCAAGGAGGGGGCAGACTTTCGAAGGGGCTGTTTCCCTCTATCACAAATCTTTTAGAATAAGCTTGAGATTCCAGCACTCCCATGTGTTCTTCTCAGACATCAAAGTCAGAGCTGCAGTGACATACCATAGCCAGACCCAAGTGAGCACTGAATTACACAGGCCCCTTTCATCAGTAAAGCATGTTTACCTTTTCCAGAAGTTCAGGGAGAGCTGTGAGCTCACATGACTAAGTCAAATACATCTGGAGTCTGTTCTTAGTATTATATCATCCCAAATGAATGTATGCACTGAGATGCTGCTGCTGGTTTCTTCCATGTTCTTTTCCGTGTGTGTATGGTGTAGTTCTTTTTCAACAAAATGAACTTAAAATCAGAGTTCATGGAAAATAGCAATTTAGAAGAATATTGCTTGGTATAATTTGAGTCATAGCGTTTAGCTATTGGGTGGGATGGCAGGGGAGAAGCTTTTCCTTCTTCCTGTATGGGCAGAAGAGCTAAACTAAAACAAACTCCCAACCAACTCCATGTAATCTTTAAGTGTAGCAAAACAAAGTGATGGGCAAGGTTAAACTTTTGCAAGCCGCATACAGCGTGGGATTCCCAAGTTCCTTTCTGAAGCTGACCACTACTAACTTTTGCCCCTCCGTCACAGAAAGCGAGAGCTGCTCTTTTCAGTCTTAGGCAGTATGCAAACAACAGAGTACAGAAACTGCCAGTGACCCATTTAGTCCAGTATCCTGTTGTACCGGTCAGAGCATTGATCCATGTCAGACCAGGTTACACCTTAGGTTCGTCTAGGTCAGTGGCTACTGCCTGCTGCTTCTGAGAAAGGCAAAACCATGAAACTCACACCTGAATTTCAGTCTCTTATTTGGGAAATTTGGTGAAGACAGATGCAAGCTACTGCCCTTTGGAAGGAAGAGTTTAAAGGGCTTGTAAACCATGCTGATGAATCTGAGTTGGCTGTAACTTCTCAGGAAGATGATCTTGGCAATGATATAGTATAGGCAAGTTACTGGAGTTGCCTGCTCAGGGCACCACAATGGCCCCAAATTGGGATAAGATTCTTGGGGCTGATTATCATTTACGCCAAGGTCCCTCTGCACTGTCTAAAGACGTGGCTGTGTTAAAGGAAGCTTACTGTATGAGGCTGTGTATTTCCTGAGCGCACACTGCGTTACAGGACACAAAGAAAGTCCAGGTCATGTAACCCAAGCAGGAGGTGGATGGGGGGAGGAGATCCCTATGAGGATTCCCTCGCAGAGATAGATCCCTCACAACATCCTGTTAGGTAAGAGGCTTTTTCTTTCAACTTAAAAGGCCACAAGTCTCAAGCCCAAGCTGCATGGATCCCCAAGGACACCCCAGGAGGCCAGGGGCATCCACACAGCGACCCTGTGCTTCTGCTCTGGCCCTCATCCAATGTGTTGTTTCCCCATCCCTCTACCATATTCCAGCCCCTCCTCCCTCAAACTTCCTGAGTCTCGACCCCCTGCCCTAGCTGGCATCCCCAGGATGGCATAGAGGCTTCTGCAGGCATCCCCAGGATGGCACAGAGGCTTCTGAGGACGGGGAAAGGCGCTGTGAAAATGGTTGAGCCTTTCTTCTGCATGGGAAAAGGAGATGTGCCTGAAGAACCTCTGTGTTTGGATCTTGCAGTCACAATGTGGGCCATTATTGTTCTTTATTGTGTGTAACCCAGTAGCTCTCGGGATTGGGGCCGTGTTGTGGGCACTGCCCCTGCCTGTTTCATAGGAGTGGTACAGAAAGGGCTAGTTGGATGCTTCCTTTCCTATAATACAAGACGAAGAAGAGCCAGGGCACACAGTGAAATTTAAAAGGCAACAGAAAGAAGCTACTTTATTAGGAAACCTCTAGTTAACTGATGAAACTGGAATGTGGAGGAGGTCAGACTAGATGATCATAATTGTGCTCTCTGAATCACCTTCTTCTCTGGGTTCCAGAGTTTTTTAAACAACATTGTAGTAAATGCCAGTTACACCAACTGCGGGGTTACTTTATTTCTGAATTCAGAGGGAAACTATGAAGGGCTGACCCTCCCAAGTCCCTGGCAGCCTTTGAAATAAATACCTCAGGTGGAAAATACTCTCACCTGTTCCTGAAGTGAGAATTCTAACAAGATTCAATCACTCCCTTACAAGATAGGTCTCCCATGAGCCGAAGTTGATAGTCTGTCTAAATAGTGTGATTCAGTTCCCTGACTGAAGCCAGCAGGTAGAGTGGAAGGAAGGCAACAAACTCAGTGTCATTATGCACTTATGGGGCTACGTTCATCCTTGGCCCATCTCCATCAAGGGCAGTGGAATTACAAGAGGGGTGAATTTGGCTTCTTGTGTTTGTGTGAGATTTCCAAACGGCCTCTGTCTTTATTTGGGAGGAGCTGTCATTTCTTAGGTGCTGGCATCATAAAATTTGGGCTGGTTATTCGGAAGTGGTGCCTCTTTTGCATTTGCTACCTGCTTGAATTTGGAATTCCATCAATTTTTTTAGACTGTAAGGCGAAATGGGACCTTTACGATCATTTAGCCCAATCTCTGCGAATTGCAGGCAATAGAATTCTATCAGCTTTCCTGTTCCAACTTTTGGGTTGTTGTTTTTTTTTTTTGTAAACACAGGGAGAGAGAGGGGGGTTTATTTCTGTGAGCCCGGTAAGGTGATCTTTCCATGAATGCTGGGTAACAGCATTGCAACATTCTTACCTCTTCAACTAAGGGCTTCGTTATGAGGCTAAGTGTATTTTTATCATATTAACTCACATTAGCTTCCAAGGCTCACGTAACACACACATCTGCGACATATGACTCCCTCCCCTCTCCCTTGGTGCAATTGCCAGAGACCCATTGCAGTTATCCTGCTCTGAGCTTGTTTCAGGTCCCTCCATCCCACTATTCCTTGTGTTTTATAATGATATTGATAACACAGACACCTGGATGATGCAGCCCTGCATCTTCCAGCTCCTGCCTCTGCCATGAGGATTGCTCTGTGTTTGTGTCTCAAAGACCTCTCTCCTGAGGTGGATTTCTCTTTCACCTGAGAAAGTGACTACCTTCCCTGGCAAACAAATCAGTTCCTTGTCTAATATGTCTGATCCCATGTCTGTCAACTTGCCACTGTGATATCTTGGCGAAGTTCTGTGCAGTGTATGCTGCCCGTCCCTTTCTCGCTTGTTGAGTTGCTCTGAAAAGTTTGAATCATGAACTCATGGTTCTTAAAGATAATTCCTTTAAGGACACTGCATCAGGGCCAGCCCCATGAAGGAGTTTCACGAGCAGTTCATGGTCATGTCAGTGTATCAGGCTCTGGTCATGGTTGGGTACCCACTGCTGGAAAGGACTAGCAGTGTGAGAGAAGTGGTTGCGGGTGCAGATGGGCCCAAATTCAGCCCTAGATCACAACACTCAAGAACTTTCGGAAAGTTTGGATCTGTAACAAAATCTAAACTATCCACTCTGTAGTGGACAGTGGAATAAAAACTTAGAATAAAAAAAAATTTCCTAAATCCAAACACATCAAATGTTAGCAAAGTTTGGATCTTGACCATCAACTGGTAGCATGGGATCATCTCTAGCTGCAATTTTTATGTATTTTCTTGCATGAAGGGTTTAGAGTGTGAGCTGTAAAGTCTCTTTCCACCTGAAATGGTGCTCTTTATTTCCCCTCCAGAAATATAGTATATTTACATAAGTGGTGGTGTGATGTTTTTGTTCCACAAATGCACATTTTCCCACAGGTCCTTTCCCCTATTTATTCAGCAAACCCTCACGACTTCATGTATTTATTGTAAATAAACAGCTGATACCGTTTCTTGAGAACTCTTTTTCTGTACCACTCTTTGTTAGTGTTCTGGCAACTCACACTCATCTTCCTTTGTTGGACAGCAGTTCTGCATGCATCCAGAAGGAAATGTCCTAGCACAACATTGTTAACACTTGGGCTCCCAGAAATAGCACCAACCCAGCTGCTCTGTCCCAAGGATTAGCTGGTTTATCTGAGTTTAAAGTGGGCCTTTGAGATTCACAACGGCTATTTGGGGACTGTTCCTTGGCAGTTGCGGGTGGGAGATGTCTAAAAATAAAATTATATTGGGGAATCTAATTTTGGTAACTGAGGGCCAAATCCTTATCTCCATTTGTACCAGTGTAAATCCGGAGTAGCTGCAGTGTGGTCAGTGGAGTCATTCTGGATTTACTCCAGTATAACTGTGAGCAGGAATTGACAGTGAGACATTAATAGCCCTTTATTTAATCATTTGGGAGAGAAGAAGAAAGGCCAAATTCTTAGGTCAATTCAATAAGCCAAGTGGCTTCAGAGTAAGTATGGCTGACTCTACCTGGGTAGTCCCTCACATAGTATCTGGCCACAGTCTCACAAACGAGTCGTGATTGAGGATATTGCTGTTCCTCCAGCATTCTGAGGATGCCAACGTGAGACTGGCAGAAGCCTTAGCTTTGGAGCATTAGTGGTGGTCTCTGCTCAGGAGATGCCCAGAACTGGAGTTTAAGGAAGATGCTGTGGGTTAGAGTTGATGTGCATTGGCAGAGCTTTGTGAGGTTTGGGATTGGAATAGCACAGGGTGCTGCAGGTCAGTCGTGATGATGCAATAGCTGGGTTGTGTATATGTGTAGTCAGGGATTAGGGTAAATCTTATACACCGGTAACCCCTTTAGGGCCTGTTTCCAGTCAGTGCTATCCGTTCTAATTTGCATGAGCACAAAAGAATGATGCAATGAAGTGGGTAGTGTGTTACTGCTGCCCTCTGCTGGCTAGAATGAGAACTGCTCTGCTGTATGTCATGGGCCTTATACTGCTGACAGATTCTCCTTTAGCTTAAGTGTTTGGGCTTCCGCAGCAGGAGGACTTGAGTTCTGTCCCCGCCGCTGCCATGAAGTTCCATACATGCAGTGTGGGCCATGGAAAAGTAACAATGACATTAAAGAATTAGCAGCAAAAATCTGAAGAAGTTTTTCTTTTCTAAACCTCTGCTTGCAGGTTCTCCAGATCAGATGAGCTCTCCCGGCACAGACGCTCCCACTCCGGAGTGAAACCTTACCAGTGTCCTGTCTGCGAGAAGAAATTTGCTCGAAGTGACCACTTATCCAAACACATCAAGGTGCACCGGTTCCCTAGAAGCAACCGCGCTGTGCGCTCGGTGAACTGATTGGTCCCGCCTACCCCTTGCCACCCATCCATCCCAGAACAGCCGACAACAGCACTTTGCTCACTATATTTCTTGCGATAATTTATTTGTCTCCATAGAACAGTCAGCGCTGTTACTTCACACTACCCCTCTGAATGTTTTGTGTCCTACAAACATGATTTGAGAACAAAGTTCGTTTGCGGGAGGGTGGGGTGGGTTTTTTATTAATATTATTATTATTATTTTATTTTATTTTCATTTCCTTCTATCTTTCCCTTTGCTGCTGCTGCTTTTTGGAAATTACAGTGTTTTATTTTTAGCTGTTTTCTGCTGCACAAGGCAAATTTATGGACTACTTGCTGCTAGTTAATTATAGTCCTGGCATTCCTGAGGGCTTTGCTCATGTACAGGGCCATTCATTGTGAGTTTTTATTAAGCTGGTCTATTTGTCCAGTTTGGAAACAGTAAATTCCTTTTGAAATGAAAACAGCTCCTTTGTTTTTCAGTCGCCTGAGCCAAGGATTTGCGGGGGCAGGCAAAAGGAGGAGGAGGAACAGTTGGGAGGTGGGGAGTAGTGGGATTGGATTTGGTGTCCCTGATTTCGCTAACACACCATCCTGCAGTGGTTTCTTGCCGTTCATAACTTGGTCGGCAAATCTGCACCCGGAAACTGGAACTGACAATGTCTTTAAAACAAAAAACCCAAACACTCAGGCCAGAGTAAATGGGCTGGAATGAAGGCCTTTCACTATGGATCAGCGTAAACTGCCTGCATGCCTTCCATCTTATGTGGTCAATGTGTTGAGCATAGGGGAGATGCCCACATATTTAAGGAAACAGTGATTACACCTTGGCTCTGGCTGAAACTATCCTCTTCATTATCAGGAGTGTTGTCAAGTGGTTAGAGCAGGGGCGACTGGATGTCAGGACTCCTAGTTTCTATTGCTGGCTCTGCTGTCATCTCATGGTGTGACATCGGGCAAGCACCAATCCTGAAAGGTGCTGGGTGGGCATCTTTAACTCCCCCTAACTTCAGCAGATGCCTAGCAGGGTTGGGCCCTGAAACTCTTCATAGCTTGGTTTCCCCATCTGTACAATGAGGATAATAACACTTATATCCCACCGAGGAGAGATTGTGAGGTGTAATTAATGTTTGTAAAAGCACTTTGAGATCCTTAGCTGATGGAGATCTTTAAGAGCAAAGTGTTGTTGTATTATTAACAGCCATGTCAGAGCTCCACACAGCTGGGGTGTGAATGGGTGGGAACAGTAGCCAGTAGAAACAAATGCATATGGTAGCCACCTAAGTGGCTAAGAAGGGAATTTTAAACAATAATCAGATGGTAGCAGCAACCATATTATGTTTGTGTTTCTTGTTTTGTTTTTTTAACTCTGCTGATTGTAGGAATCTTTAGAATACAACAGAATTAAAAAAATCAGAGACGATTATATAAAGGATATTGCATTTCCTTTCCACTCACAGATGGCATCTGTCGGTCTTCTTGTCAGCCAAATGGGAAATAAAACACTGCAATTCTCACATTAGTAGGTAGAAGTGGAGAACATACCGTATGTAAGAACAATAGAGCATAAACGACCTTATTTTAGGAATGCATTCCTTTTGTCCTCTAGAAATTAATATAAATGAACTATCTTTTGTTGACTGTTTTATCTCACATCCTATGAATGTATGTAAATAAAACTGTACATAGATGCATATCTGTATAAAATATCTTTTAATAACATATCAAAATTTGTGTAAATTGGAAACAAAAATATCTATAAAGCCAGTGTACATAAGTTACAATTCTGTATATTTTTCTTTTGTTCTTCATAAAATATATTTACTTTGACAATAAAATGAAAATGGAAATTTTAAATCCCTTTTGAAATGATTTTTCCCCAATCATGTTTGAGAGAAGAAATTAGTTCTGGAATTTTATTTTCCCTCAGCATAACTTCTTAGGTATGGAGTGAAAGAGTGAGGCTGGAGCTGGGCCACAGTCAACTTCAGAAGCTTTTGTGATCCTGATAGACCCAAAGTTAACTGTAGGGATGTTTGCTCTGCTTCATGTGACAGGCATAGAACCAATATTCAGCAGGGATCAGAGCTCAGAAATTATTGGGGGTCCTGAGACGTTTCTGTTCCCCCTTCTATTCTATTTAAGTTTTCATGCCATGCCTGTCAGTCAGTGTGGTGCCCTCTGCGTAGGGTGACCAGATGTCCGTTTTTAAAGGGACAGTCCCATTTTTGGGGACTTTTTCGTGTATAGGCACCTATTACTCCCCACCCCCTGTCCCGTTTTCTCACAGTTGCTATCTGGTCACCCCACCTCTGTGGTATCTGACTGCCATGGAATATGTTTGCAGTGCAAATGTGGTTAACGAATGAAAAGCTAACAGGCTCAAGGCAGTGGGGTCTAATGGTTAGTGTGTAAAATAAGGACTCGGGGCTGCAGGGTTCTAGTTGTGGCTCTGTCAATAGCTCACTGTGTGACCCAGGGCAAAATACTGAACCACTCTATGCCTCAGTTTCCTCATCTATAAAATGGGAATAATGATACACCACAGAAATACTGCAGGGGTTTTATTATGTTTATAAGATGCTAAGATGAAAGGTGCTAAAGAAGAACCAGATATTATTAGTAGTAATAATAGTCATAGGGCTAGACTGTGAAATTAAGCAGCCAGTAGGAAGATCCTGCATGACAACACAGATTTAATTGCTAATTCATTTTGGTCTGATTTTCTTGTGAAAGTCCCATATCCAACAGAATAGTACATGAGATCTGAAAGCCCTCTGTGGGTCTGGGGAGGAAGACAAATTCTGTCCTGCTTTCTACTCCTCTTTCACAGAATTGGGGCATAACATATGCTGCTCTCACGCTCTGCACAGGAGGACATCTGTACTGCCTGGAGTCTGTCTGTCTTTTCACCATTTGAGGAGGAAATCAATGATGTACTTCCTGTCAGCATTGTGTCTGCATCTATGCAGAAACTGCTGTACGGGGTCAGACCAGCAGTCCACATTGTCCAGAAACATATCCCTAGCAATGTCCAATACCAGGCTAACAAGCATTTAGGGACAGTGTATATTATTCTCCTGACCCACAGGTTACTCCACCAAAACAGACTGACATATGACCCAAGTCTTTCTGTAACTTTGATGGTGATCTTACAGAATCCTTGCATGACCAACAACATAGCTCAGGAATGTGTCAAACTGGGTTCCGTTCTCCAGTGTGTGTTGTTAACTCATAAAATGTGGCAAGATCATAGTCCTAAAAACACTAGACTGCTGGTTGCGTGCAGGCTTTTAATAGTAAACATTCACCTTTCCCATCTCCTCTCTTTACAGATGTTATATATTAAACCAGTTACTTTATATTAACAAACACCACAATCTCATCCCCATCTTCCTTGTAGTTCTGATATGAATATAACTTTGCAATCTACTCTAAAATGAACTGGAAGCAGAAATTCTTATGCCACTGCAGTAGAAGGTACTGTATTTAAAGCAAACTGGAGTTATTAAAAAAACTTACTATTAGAACAGAGCAAAAGTGAACATTTTTTTAATCCTAGTCTGGGTCCTGTTGCAACCTGGAATATTTTGTTTTCCATCAAATGGCATTTACCCCCTTTAAAAAAAAAAGTGTATACATTCAAAACTGTACCTGATTGTTAGGAAAACTAATATCTGCCCAAAAGAAATTAGAAAAAATTGAATTTTTGCTCAAAAATAGGGCCTTTTATGCGATGCAAGTCATGCCATTGTTGAGTGAAAGTTTATAATGTTTCAGGGGTTTATCATGAAAATTGGACAATTTTTGAAAATTCCAAATGAAGTTTTTGAATTTTACTTAGACTTACTTGCATACATCCACCTATCGTGGACATAGGCCCTGATCCAGTAATGCACTTATGCACGTATTTAACTTTAGATACCTGAGTCGAAGATACTAGGACTACCTATAGGCTTGAATTTAAACATATACTTACATTCTTAAGTGGATTGGGACCATAACTGGAGGCACCTTCACTATGTCCCTTATTCAATAAAGCATCTCTATTCAGCAAAACACTGAAACACCTAACCTTTATGCACACGCTTAATTCCTATTGACTTCAGTCATCTATAGTTGCAGCCTAGAAATATGAATAAATTACATATTGACCCTACCATAAATCTATAAGATGATTATCATGATCCCAAGGTTTGTATGCGTCTCTAAAATATTTTAACGGCCATTTTTGGTTGCTGTCATCTTAATTTCTTCAGAATTTAGCAGAAAAAAACCCATTAAATGATAGAAGGTAAGAAATGAAGTCTGATAAAGTCAAATGCAGGTGGGGCATAGCCATAACAATAAACGGATGTTGACATTAACATGCTTGACATATATCTATTTTACCTTTGACTAAATGGAAGCTTAGAATGATTTAGTGACTTGTCCAAGATCACACAGCAAGGCTGAGGTAGAGCTGGGAATAGAAACAAGAAGTCATGAAACTTAGTCCTATTCTCTACCCACTGGAGCGGACCACATGTAGATAACATACATTAGATTACAGAAGCCAAAGAGTAAAAGAACTTAAGGGCGGGACATCAGATAAGAGAAGGTCAGAACAGGGCACCAGATAAAGTTAGGTTGTACTGATAATTATTACAATGGGAAAAGATGCCAAGGAGAGAAAAATAACCAGTTTGCCAAGATCCTGATGTTGTGGCTCACTACTTAGCCAGGCCAAACTCACTGGGTCTGGCTCTCTTGTTGCTTATATCAGTTTTATACCAGTGTAACTCCATTGGCTTCAGCGGAATTACTCCCAATTTACACCCAAGTGGTGGGAGAATCAGGCCTGGTCTCAGGCTCTGATTTGGCATGGTCAATATCCATGCGCATCAATCCACTAGCTTCAATGGGCTGACTCATGTGATTAAGGGTGGCAGAACTGACCCCTGGTGAGGATTTCAATATTTGTGTATATTTTTTTCTCATTGCTGTGGGGACTGTCACACACCAAGGATTGTTGCAGTCTCTCTGCTTCCTTCCCCTGGGATTTCCTGATTTACAGGGTCAGTGGTAAGAGGAGGTTGGAACATTTCTTCTTTTCTAACATACCACTTATACATTTAAACCAAACAAGCAGGTGACTTCAGAACAAAGTACCTGGCACTGAGCCGAAGTTAATGACTACAGTGACCTCCTTGCTGTTATGTAAGCCTTTGTGTTTGATAACACGGGCACTTGGTGCCTCCAGCTCGCTGATCCTGCCGTCCCGTTTGCGAGAAATAGCAAAGATGTGAACAGGGATGTAGTTTTCCTTCTCCCACGTAACAGCACCTATTAAATCTTTCCTGTTTGGTTCACTGAGCATTACACATTGTAGTAAAATACCAGTTGTTCTTTTATTTAGAAATACCATTGATGTGGCCCTTCTAAGGAGCACAGGCTTGATTGGTGCCGAGGCACACTGACTTCACTGTGAGTTGTGGGCACTTAGCAACTCACAGAAGCTGCTTAGCACCGAGCTGGATCGTGCCCATAAGGCCTGATCCATCTGCCATGGAAGTTAATGGGAATCTTCCCATTGCTTTTCATGGGAGTCAGAGTGGGTCCTTAATCTGTTACAATAATACTTCCCCAAGCCTATATTGTGATCTCACTTTTTTGTGGTGAAGCTGGCATGAACCCAATTAAGGTGGCCCCTCTTTTCTCTAGATAGGGCTAAATGAGCTCCTTAGCACCGAGACAAGCATGCTGCTGAGAGCTTTCATCAGTGTACCTATCCTGCCCTTAATTTTATTCTACTAAGGAATGTGTATGTCTTGGCCTGCATTCTGCTAAAATGGGGTCATTCGTAAAGCTTCCTATGGTTTACAACAACATTAGTAAGGCTTCCTATAGTTTCAAACAACATCCGAGAAAGTTCCAGCCAGCTGGAGCAGAGGGCAGGGTTGCATCTTTCTGCTTAGCTCTGCAAGCCAAAGTATTATGTAAAACAGAAATGAAATATGTGAATGACAAGTTAACTCTTTGAAAGACTGGAAGACACAGGGCCTGATTTTCCTCTCACTTACGACAGGGCAACTAAGGAATAACTGCTCCATGGATGTCAGCGGAGTTATGACAGTTCTGAAACTGGTATGAATGAGAGATGAATCGGACCTGGAAAGAAAGGAGAGCAAGAGGTATGTTAACAGGGAGATATTCTCTTGCCTCCTCCAATATGCACAGAGGATTGGACCCCATTTATACAGCAAAAGGTATCCCTGCATTACTATTATATAGCAATGCAAGAGGGTCCTTGGTGGAACCATCACAGGAAAACTAGATTAGACCCCAAGAGGGAGAAAAATCTAGTGGTTAGAAATGGGGGATTGGATGAAAGGACAACATAGGTCTCTTCCTGATGTTGCAACTGCCTCCCTGTGTGACCTCAGGGAAGCCATTTAACTGCCCTGTGCCTCAGTTTCCCCTAGTGTTAAATGAGAATAATTTATCTGCCCCACCTATATAGTATGAAGCTTAACTAATGTGTGCTTTGAGCTCCTTAGATGAAATGTGACATAGACATTACTATCATGGGGTTTTTAGCACACCCCTTGACATAGTGTCTGAACACATATCAGCAACGCAGCTAAAAAAGCATAAACTCCTATTATTTTACCTCTCAAAATATTCCGGCCAAAATTTTCAAACCTAGGTGCCTAACGTGAGGTTCCTAAATCTCTGGATAGGCACCTACATAAGAGAGGCATGATTTTCAAAAGTGCTAGGCAGCTGCAGCCTTCATTGACGTCACTGGGTAGTGGATTGGGCTCTCAGAGTTAATATAATGTTCTGATTGGAAAGAGAAGCTGCGGGCTGTTGCGCTGAAAAGACTCCAGGCATTTTATAAATCAGCCTCCAATAAGTGCAAGAGTGCCATGAAGGCTGGGTTTGGCTGCTGGAGAGCTGGCTTTTTCTGAGAATTCTAAAAATGGCAGCCAGGTAGTTACCCACTTTGTGTTTTCTCTGATTTGTGTTATTTTTCCAGAGACAGCATGTCCCAGACCTTGGAGAGCAAAAATTAGATTCATTCAGAGGGAAGGTCCCCACTGGCAGATAATCCAGCTGGGGGTAAAGCCTTTGCAAATTCAGTTATGCCAGAGAATGGCCATAATGGGGTCAGCACTGTTCGGAAAGGGGGCTGTGTTAGACAGAGCAGGCATCATAGCATGTGAGCTGTGGTGTGCACTGGTTCAGAAGTTCCCCTCGCTGGTTGTTTCAGGCGGGGAGCATCCAATAGGGTTTAAGCTGACCCACTGGAAAACCTGAGAGACAGTGATGATTCTACTTGGTGAATTCCTGCCCAGGATATGGAACCTATCGGGTGTGTGGAGATGTAAATTACACCTGCCTGTACTGGATTTTCTGTAAATGGTCTCTGAAATGGAAGAGGTGAACGATCATTTTGTCTTCCAGAAGCAAATGGTGAAACATCTGCCCCCTACCATGAAGTCCATAATCAGTTCCTTATGAGCTTTGAAGTGGGAGTCCCAGCAGCATGCTGAAAGGTGGAGGGGAATGTCACCTGCTGAGGTTTCTTTGTTGATTTCAGTGCTACCCAGGAAAGTTGAATGGAAAAAGAGGGGTGAGGGGCTTTTTTCTATCAGAAAAGAGCGTCCGTAATATGTAGCTGACATGTATATCTAGTAAACTCTTCCTCTTCTTGTCTCGGGAATGAATGAACCAACTTGAGCTGGGTCATTCACTTGCCATCTGGAATCATTTTTCTATTCACAATGAATAACTGGTAAATAAACATGCTCTAATAACACATTTCTCCTTGAGAGTTCATGGTTTTCTTTGGCTATGAGCTACTCAAGGTCTCCCTGGTTGTGTGAGCCAATGGTGAACACAAACACATTATAGCTGGAAGTGTCCTGTAGGTAAAGCATGGGTGTCTGACATATGTGATACCCACAAAATGTTTAATTCAGATAAGACTGTGGCTTCCAAGCTGATAGAAATCATGTGATGCCTCAGGGGATGATCAGCAAAGTGGAGTTGGTCCTGATGGTATAAGGCTTGAAACTTGATATCTGCTGGAGCACCATGGCAGGTGGAGTACTGTGAATCCTGAGAACCCTGAAGACATCTCCAATTTGCTCCTGCAGTTTCATTTAATCTCAGTGGATTAAATCACTTAATCTAAATTAATAATAATAATAATAATAATAATAATAATAAATAGTGAGTGGCACTTCTCTAGCATCTTTCATCTCAGGATCAAAGTGTGCTTTACAGATAGGAATGAATTAAGCCTTGCAGACCTTCTGCAGAATAAGAACTGTCTCGATTTTACAAATGGAAGAAACTCAGAGACAGAGTTTAAATGACTGCCCCACGATCACAGAGAAAGCCAGTGGCAGACATAGGAATTTGCTCCCAAGTGTCCTGATTCCCTGCCCCAGGCCTGTGCCTTAGCCACTAGCCTGTACTTCTTAAAAATCACTTGGTGTTTTTTTAACTCCTCTCTGATCTTATAAATACAATTGTCTCAGGCAAAACAGAGAGTGACAGGAATAGAACTTTTTGTTCTTTGAGTTCGGCTAGAGGTCTGCACTATATATTACCATGATATGACAAAGTTACCAAATGTGAGCTATGGCCACATTCCCAGTTGCGTGGATGGAAAAAGCTGCATTAACTGTATCCACACGTGGACTATTTGGGGCCCAGTTCATTCTAGCACTGTGGCACAAAGGAGCCTAGGAAAGGCATAACTCATCTAAGAACTGTCCCTCCCACATATTGCAGGACCAACTCTGCTACCTCTGCAGGAATCTGAGGAGCAGAGGGGCATTCCAAGGAGGCCTGGGGGAAAGATAGGGAGTAGCCAGGGTTGTCCTGATCCCTGGCAATTCTGAGCCCACCAAGTAGCTCATAATGGCTTTTGCAAGAGGGGCTCAAGTTTGGACCGGCCTGAGGGCTTCTCTGCCTTATGCTACGGGCTGCATTGGCCCCACAGTCCTCGAACAGAGGACACACCAACTAACTTCCCTCCATTCCTATGCCAGTGCCTATTCAAGGAATGAATCTGGCCCTTGATTTAGAATGTACATTGCACCATACAGCAGCAATAGTTTAATCTTTAATCCTACATGCGAACGAGTGAATGTGGCCGTGACCCTCAAAGGTTTATCTTAGCTAACACTGGAATCATAACTCTCTTTTCCCTTCTATTCCTTACAGCTGCTATTCTCACTCTTCATCTTTGATACTTTCTGCTGGTTGCAAGTGCCCACACATACTTTTCTTTACAAAAACCCCAACCCTCTGCCCCCAGAAAACACCAGCATTGGTCATTCATTCACTATGTCTGTGGGCTAAGTCGTTATCTATTAACACAAACATTTTGCTTGAGTAAGAGTTCCCGTTTTGAAAGCTAGTACAGAGGATTTCACTGGCGTCAGTTTCTGGTGGTTAGTCTGATCTTCCATTTAATCTCTGTAACTACATAAATTGTGTTAAAATTAACAAATTCCGTCCTTTGTTGTGAACAATTCTAATTGCATTTTTAAGGCAAGTTTATTGGGTCAATAAATAACCAATTGGTGTCTAGAGAGAGATGCTACTTAGGGCCAGATTCTGCCTCTCTTACCTATCATGAGTATTATTATTTTTTCTATTGCAGTAATTCTTAGAAACTGGGGCCTTATTTTGCTAGGTGCTCGATGTGTGCATAGCAAGAGCTAGTTCCAGACTGCTTACAATATCACTGGACAAGACAGACAAAGGAATTTTTATTATCCCCACTTTACAGCTGGGGAATTGAGTGCATTGCACAGGTAGAACCAGGAACTGAAGTCAGAACTCCTGAGCCCCAGTTCAGTATCTGAAACACAAGATCATACTTCTCCTCTCATTGATTTTTCACCCCCATGAAAAATTTCATAGAAAATTTTTGCTGAAAGTAGAAATAGTTCTATAGAAATTTTTCACATCTCTTCAAATATCCCATTCCTCAGCCGTGTGGCAACAACCTCTCAGGGCAACAACATGGCAAAAGAAATTTGTCTTCAATGGATCAATGAAGCTGACTCATGTTGCTAAGAAAACTCCACAGAGCTCAGCAATGAAGAGTCTATCAAGGCCATTTGCATACACGGAATAAGTACAATTGGACTAAAAAATAGCTCAAAGTCAGCTAAGTGCTCTAGGGTTTTCTGGCAGCAAGAAGAGAACAGTATAACTGAAGATTATTGCTACCTGTGTGAAAAACACCTTAGTTACTAGTGGAAAGGAAACTCCAGCACCACAAGCAGCTTCAGGTGCTGCTGCAGATAGTCAGGGTCCTAATTAGCTTTCACATGTAGGCTGTAGTACCCAGTCCCTTCTTGCTTTCCCTATTTCACACATATGCTGTTCAAGTGATATTATCCTCCATTGTACAAACAAGGAAACAAATGCAGTGGTGTGTGTGGGGCGCTCTTTGAATCCTAGGTTGAGTTAGAAACAGAACCCAGGTCTCTTAACATCCAGCCCATAATTATTCTGCTAGACCACAGCCCTGCACTTGATAGATGGGGCACATTTTGGAGACCATCTCACTCAGGGCATATGTGTGTAGGGCACATACTAAAATTTCTATTCAGGATAAAATATGAGCCTTAGTGAAGTCAATGGCAAAGCTCCCATTGACTTTAAGGGGGGGGACAGGATTTCACCCTTAGTTCTTACTCAAGCAAAACTCCCATCCAAGGCTTCAGGTTATGGTCTTGTACCACAAGGCTGACTCTTTAGGGGCTGCTTGACCCAACCCCACCTGTGATGAATCAGCTGCCTCCCAGCTGAGGCAATGAGGCCAGAGATCAGCTGATAGTTTGAAGATTCATCATTCTCATAAAAGCCAGCAGGTAGCTCAGTAGAAGAGGGAATTTGGGGGGGGGGTGTAATGATAATCATATAGGAGTCTTTGGCTCAGGGGAAAGAACTCTGTTTATATGAGCCTCCCAGACAGATGGTCTGCAGAGTGTAATCCTACAGGGAGTAGATAGGCTCACACAGAAGCCAGTGGGTCAAGGGGAAAGGACAGAGAGGACATGGTGAACTTATATTCAGTAGTTTTCTTCTGAAGAAGTAAAACTCAGTCTCTGAAGAAAAGGGAGTGGAGTCCTACAGCTGGAAAATGTTCTTTGATATGCAAGTTTTTGAGTTAGCTCAGTGGCCTTACACTGTGTATGAAGAGCAAAGCAAAGAAGGGACCCAATGGAAATAAGTGAGGTTGGAAATCTACACAAGTGTTTGATCACCAGAGGGGAGGGCAGGTACTCCAGCAGTCATCAGCTTACAGCAACAACTTCTAGGGGTTATTGGGCACAAAATGTGACTTAGCATATTAGATTATTTGGGGGCACTGGGGGGTTATTTGCACATCTCTCTGTGGCCTGATCTATATTGCTATAAAAGTGAAATGTTTTCCATGTGTTTTTATTTCATTCTTTTTAAAATACAAGCATCAATTATTTTCTGCTGGAAAAAAAATGCTGGTTATATAAAGTGCAGAACCCCAGGCACAGCTCTGTCCAACCACATGTGCTGAAAGTCATAAACAAAACTATAAGAGTGGAATAAAAGTCTGGGGCCTCTGAACAGGAGAGATTTCTAGTACGTCAGGGTCCAGATTTTCCTACTTACAGGCCAAACATCACCATGACAAAATGCAACAACATAAATAAAAATAAAAATAACTTCCAGATGAGATGTATGTAATGTTTTTGTTTTATTGGCATTTATGCTTATTTGGCTGCAATTCCCAACCAGATTTGTTTACAGCAACCATGTAATAGTATAAAAACAATAACAACAATATTGTTTGTTCATACTGTGCCCTTCATCCTAAAGGACATGGGAAGTGCCATGCCATCTGCTGACAGGCAGCCTTCTGTTGGATCGAACATGACAGTTGTTTTATAACAGTGCATGGCAACACTGCACAATAGTTTAGGATAGGAAGCAAAGCATACTATATCCAGTTCATGGGTGTTGTTTGGCATATGGTATGTTCATGTGGGTTACACTTTTCATTTCCTTTTGTTAACAGTATATGCTATTCTAGTCTGGGAAGAGGTCGGTGTCTCTGTTGTGGGGAAGTGGGAGAGGTCAGAATAGAAAGTGGAGAGTCAATGCATCAGATAGAGTACATGTGCACATGTTTGAAATAGCTGGCTCTATCTATGGAGGAAATTCAAGGAATCAAAATGTAGTTACCCAAACCAGAGTTAGCTAAGGATCCAGTGTTTACACTCCGACTGTTGTGAACATTTCTGTGAGATTATTATTGTGATTTAATATTTGTATTATCATAGTGCCTAGAAGCCCTAAGGTAAGCAGGCAGGAGCTCTGTTTTTGTATCCCACCTCTTAGACATCATTAGAGCAGTTATACATGTTTAGTTCCTTTTGTTGTGATCCTTCCTCATAAATCAATCCCTCAGACTCCTAGGTTATGTTTGATTAGAATTGTACATTTAATGCTCTTCAGTTGGGAGCAACATGAAGGGGACAGAATGGGTAGTGCAGTGCTCAGCAACTTTCATATAAAGAAAAATCTTCTATCACATTTGGCAAAGACTATGGTGTTTTGGCTGTAGGAGTATTGCATGGACTGATATCTGTGAGAGCAGAATTGTTATTTCACTTCCTAATTTCCCCTGGGTAATAAGAAGATGGGCTTACACAAAATCTAGTATCAGAGAGGTAGCCGTGTTAGTCTGGATCTGTAAAAAGCAACAAAGAATCCTGTGGCATCTTAGGGTACATCCAGACTACCCACTGGATCGGCAGGTAGTGATTGATTTATCGGGGATCAATATATCGCGTCTCGTCTAGACGCGATATATCGATACCCGAACGCACTACCCATCAACTCCGGAACTCTACCAGAGTGAGCAGCAGTAGTGGAGTAGATGGCAGGAGCCGCGGCCATTGATTCGACGCTGTGAGGATGGGAGTTAAGTCGAAATAAGATATGTCGACTTCAGCTACGCTATTCCCCTAGCTGAAGTTGCATATCTTACATCAAACCCCCGTCCGCCAGTGTAGACCAGCCCTTATAGACTAACTACCCACGAAAGCTCATGCTCCAATACGTCTGTTAGTCTATAAGGTGCCACAGGACGCTTTGTCGCTTTTTACAGAATCTAGTATATAGTGAAGCGAGAGTCTTTTTCTACCACCCTGAGGCTAAAAATAGGGCACTGACTTAGCGTGAGCTTTTTCTGGTTTCTGAAAAATGTTATAAAAATGGACCAACTAGGCTATAATTCAGTTCTCTCAAGATGACAAATTAAAGGCGTGATTCCTTCTGCGTAGTCATGGCCCATTGTCCTGCTGGACCTGATTCACTGCTGATTTACCCTTCTGTCAATCAGGACTCACACCACTGAAGTTAGTCGAGCTGGGCCCAATCCTAGCAGGTTTTGAGCACTCGGACTGCCCATTGTCTTTGGAGGGTGCTCAGCACGTTGGCAGATCAGGCTTTGTGTGTAGTGTAGATGAATTACAGTAGCCACCGCAGATACTGCTAATTAATGTGTCATCTGTCCACAGATCTAAAAATAAATGGATAAATCAGACCAAGAAGACAGTCGGCTAATATAGTCAGCCCTTTGTCTTTAATAAACAAATGCATATGAACCTATATTTCTATGTTGGATCAAGGATCTGTGTGTGTGTGTGTGTAAAAACACTTAGCAGAGCACTGTGTGTGGCAGCTCAAGTGCACAGTTTCCACCGCAAACATATTTGTGTTTGCTGAACAAGTGCTGCCTTAGGAAGGCAGGGAGAGGTGGGAGCACGTGTCAGAGCAGTGAACTGCTGTTGCTGCTCACTTTCAGAGCTTCAGTTTACAAAGCACGTAGGGAAATGACTTTTTTGCAGTTAAATTTAGGCTTTTAGGGGTGGTTTTAAAGATTGTAGACCAGGCTGGGAAAGATGCCTGCTCACACCAACAGACCAAGCAGTGTAAGTCCAAACTGATTTCCGTCTCTGGGGCTTGGCTTTAGAAAATAGCAAGAAGATAACACAACAGCAAAGTTCAGCTCAGACTTTCTTTTCAGGCTTCACTGCTCCTAGGGTGCCTTGCTCAGATGTACCCTAGTCTCCTCTCTCCAAAAAGTCACTTCCTTATATCCAGGTGTTATTAGAGCCACCTGCCTCACAGAGTCAGCAAAACCCTTTTTATCTTTTTCCAGAAAGATTAACACCAGCTAAAAAAGCAGGGGTGTTTCAGGCAAACATTTCCAACTTGTTGTCAGGCTGTCTAGAGTGGCTTGTGACCATGAGTGCTTACCTCAGGGCAGACTGTCAGAAAACAGGACAGACACCCCAAACTGGTGGTCTGATCTATAATTAGATTTCACCAAGCCAGTAACAAGTGTGAACACCATGATCACTATACCAATATTACCATGGAGTCACAGACCATCCTCTTAGACTCTCCAGTCCATCTTGCCACCCAGACAAACTGGACTTTGTGATAAGAGGTCACTTATACCAAAAATCACATTACATTTAGATTGCTTCCAGTCCCAAGAGACCATCCCAAGAGACCAGTTACTTTCCCCAGATCAATTGGTACTCTAGATCTTACACAAAAGACAATGATGGAAGCCAATTCTATAGTAAACTAACTAAAAGTGTATTAGTTTAGAAAAGGAAATGAGAGTGATTGAGGGATTAAAGCAGATAAAATATATGCACAGGTGAGCCACAGTTTGTAATTCAAAATGGTGGCAGTGATGTAATAAGCTGCCAGTTTCCCAAAAGTCTTCTCGGGATATCCAGATTGTCTCTGGAGATCTCCACTTTGCATCTGGTACACTTCCCTATAAGAATCCAAACAGTCCGGAGATGCAGGCTCTGTCCTTGAATCCATACTTATAACTGCTTCTCCCAGAAACCAAGCAGACAGTGACACTACCCATATGGGCTCTTCCTTTGATGACAGAGAGTAAGGAATGCAGTTACAGTCTTTGACCTCCGATCATCACACACAATGATTGCTTTCTTTGAAATTAGCACTTTTCTGTTAAAGTTCTTCATTCGCATTCCACAAAGCTTCTTTGTTATTTGATGGGTTATTTGATTACAGGGTGTGACGTTGCACTCTCTATGTTTATGGAAATATGCTTATGAGTGGAATTATAATGTAATTGGAATATTACAAAACTTACAATCTACTGAATGTGTTCGTCCTATTTGTATGAATGTATCATTCTTGTATCTGAAGCTAGAAATATGAAGTGTTACTCTGAACTCCTATTGTAACTATGAAAAGTGTGGGCCATTAATGGTGGCTTTGAATCTTGATGGAGCTCATCAACTAGGACAACTGGTGGTAAATGGCTCTCTTTATTTGCAAGTCTCCACTGCATATGTGCGGGCCAGTCCTGGAGGAATGAAGCAGGGCTCACAGGATATGTGACCATGTCACCTGGTACTGGAATCCATCTTTAACCTGGTGCTTTTCCATTTAGAAAGAGGGGTGGGAACCCAAAGAGAGAAAAAGGATTCCTGTCTTGTGCCAGAGCTATAAAAGGGGGTGGAATAGAACAAGGGGGGCTGCAGTCATGAGAAATCCCCTAGCTACCACTCAGCTGGAACAAGGACTGTACTAGGGGAAAGAATTCATCCCAGACTAGGAAGGAGTCTAGTCTGTGAAAAAAGCTTATGGGAACACCTCTGAGGGTGAGATTTACCTGTATTCAGTTTCATACCATATCAGGCTTAGACTTGCGTGTTTTGTTTTATTTTGCTTGATAACTTACTTGGTTCTGTCTGTTACTATTGGAAACACCTAAATCCTACTTTTTATATTTAATAAAATCACTTTTGCTTATTAATTAACTCAGAGTAAGTAATTAATACCTGGGGAGCAAACAGCTGTGCATATCTCTCTATCAGTGTTATAGAGGGCAGACAATTTGTGAGTTTACCCTGTATAAGCTTTATACAGAGTAAAACGGATTATTTGAGGTTTGGATCCCATTGGGAGCTAGGTGTCTGGTTGCTAAAGACAGGATCTTAAGTTGTTTTCAGTTAAATCTGCAGCTTTGGGGCCTGTGGTTCAGACCCCGGGGTCTGTGTTGGAGCAGACTGATGTGTGTGGCTCGAAAAGCCAGGGTTCTGAAGACCCAAGCTGGCAGGGAAAACAGGCTGAGAGGTAGTCTCAGCACATCAGGTGACAGTCCCAAAGGGGTCTCTGTGACCGAACCCATCACACTGGGGTATCCACAATGTCAGTGCTTGCTGCTACATTATAAAATGGGATACAGATAAGTGGAAGCAATGTAAGTAACATCCCACTAGTTTTCATGAAATTTAAACAACAAATATACACTTACAAATTTAACAATCACTTTGGTCTATACTAATACACAAGAGAATTGGCCTGGGGCTCTGGAATAGATTGGCACCTGGTCTGCCAGCATCATACCTATTACAGATGTATTTTTTGATCATTTCTTTCCCTTTGTGACAGGTTCCTACTATTGTGGTGAAGATGTAAAGAACGCATGGAAGGAGACTCTGGAAAGAGCATGTTGAGTGCTTAAAATAAGCCTCATTTAAGGTCCCTGAGAAGGGAAGCCTAAGAGCTGGCATTCAAATATTATGGTGATGAAGATGGTGCATTTGCTTAGAAAGCAAGACAGCTAGATGGATGAGGGGATGTGTCCATGCAACCCCTTTCCCACAGAAAGGAATTAGCAGCATATATAATAATGACTGTCTCCTGTGTTTATGATGTAGAAGTCTTATTGAACGGGAGTCCATTGAAATAGTCTTAAAGTGCAGCATAGCTTTTCTGTGCACTGTTAAACACCTCTTGTTCTTAACCCCAGAGTAGCAGTAGTCAGTGGTGAGTGAATGATCCTTGAATATATTATGTATAGATATAGATTTTCCTCAATCCCGAAGCCCTCACTCAGACCTGGAACTTGTAGACCTATTAGTTACAAATAGTGTTTAGTTATGAGATTTTCCCCCTTTTGGGTTGGCAAGTCATTCACATTTTCTTTGAATGTCTTTATATTTGCCAAATAGTTTGAATGAATAATTATCAGGCCGTTGACTTGAACTATTCAGTGTCTGTTAGTGGTGGTATCCAAGTCAAACGATATTATTTTTGCTCCCTGATCAGGTTACTGAAACATGCTGAACGGGAGGCTAACAAACAACAAAGAGGAAATAGCATTTTTAGGTAAATATGTTGAAATTTGTGAAACTCTGCAGATCTGTGAACACTATAACTCCATCAATAACAGCAAACCAAACTCAGCAATTTTATTTGTGCGTGTACCTTTTCTTTCCTATATGGCAGCTCCAGTTATATTTTGCTCAGACAAAAATCAATGAGTCAAATCCTTAGGGTCAGATCCTCGGTGGCAGCTCCACCCATATGCCCTAAAAGATTCCAGGGAATTCAGGACTTCCTCTGTCACCTTCCCAGCTCCTCCCAACTGACTTCCTGCTAAAGTTTTAAAGAAACAGCACATATGTCCTTCCAGATGGAAAGGTGAGCTCCATGCATGAAGGCATACACCCTGGCACAATCTAAGCCCATGTTAGGGGACAGTGGAAAATAAACATGGTTAAACCAGGGTTCCTTCACATATTTGTAACATGCAGGGTAGGTTTTTTTCCTATCTGCATTGACAGGAAGGGATCATTTTATAACATGGCTGGGCCTCACAATTGTGTGTCACAGCGCTGTTGCATATGATTTTTTATTTTTATTTTTTTGCAGAGACTTAATGCTCAAAATCTTTGTCCCATGTTGAAATGACTGAATGCAGTTTTATCTCCAGTTTCCTCTGGGTTTGGTGAACAGAGGGAGGAAAACAGGAAGATGACAAGGACAATAAGAATTGGACATGATTCAGTGGAGTGATGTGAGTGGGCAACAGCCTCAGAGACCCAACAGTTTTTGCCCAGGGTCTGTTGACACTTAGTCAGAGTCACAAGGCAGACAGCTGTCATATTTCCATTGAACTGAAATCTTCAGAGGGATTGGGAAACTTGAAATGGAGTGGCAACATCTCACCACTCCCCAAGGAAAGTCTGTGCTAATGTATGCTAGAAATGAATGCATTGTCTCCGTGATGGTGCATAGCTATTCTGATGATTTCCAGTATGGATCAATAAATCACCAGACAGAATGAATGTTTAGTGCCAGATGGTGGTACACAGAAAATCAGACCTTTTGAAGAATGTTTTCTTGGGCTGGGTGAGACTTTTCTGGTAGGCTTGGGAGTAGAAAGTGGGCAGTTTTCCTCCTGGATATTTTCATTAAGCAATGGGGTGAATCAGCTCCAGAAGAGATAGATATCCTAAAAGAAATAGGGGACCAGATGTAAAGCAGCATAGCTCCTTTGATTTCAATGCGTCAGTGACTGATTTACACTAGCTGCAGATCTGTCCAGGTAGCTCAGTTGTGACCCTCCTTACCCCACCTTTAAACTAGCAATAGGCTTGTTAAGTGGCAAAGCTGCTATGTTCCTACTGGCTTTTCAGAGGTGGCACTTCCTTGGGTGAAAAAAACGGCATGGAATTTGGGAAGGCAGCGAACTGCCAGATCTTTGAGACAGCACTGGTTGAAGATGGCATTTGAGGAAAATACCTGACTGCACTGGAGGTAGGTGGGTCATTTCATTCTGCTCCATCTTTAGTTCTAGTCTATTTCCGTATACCCTGACTTCCATCAAACTCATCCTCCATCTGTTCCATGTCTTCTGGGCTCAGTGCATAGAGTAATTAATCTCTGGAATTCATTGCCGCATGACAGAGCGTGATAAAATTTAAAAAGAATTAGACATTTTGATAGATACTGAAAATATCATCCACAGTGATATTAATTAGGGCAAACAATCTCATTGCTCATGCTTAAAGATATAAACTGACCATCAGACACATAGGATTAGAGGAAAAACTTCCCACATATGCATGTTATTGCAAAATTGCCCATTATGGTGGTTTTGACTGCTATCAGAGACAGGATACCCAAATATATGGACCTATGGTCTGAACTTCTATGAAAATTTCTATGGTCCACAGTTATTTTTGAAGTAGCTCCACCAGGCAATTGGTAACATAAATTGAGCTAAAGGTTTTTAAACAAATAGCAGGTTCAAGTTAAATATTAACTTTTGGTCATTCCAACTCTGATAGCTTTGGCCTTCATGTTGATCATTTAATGTTCTCCTTTTTGTTGCCTCAGCAACTGCAGCCCTAGAAGACCTTGATTTTCAGTCAGCAAAAAAATAAAGCTTGTGCTGAAATTTGTTTAGGCCTCTTTTGATAAGTGTCTGTGCTCCAAGTCAATTTTCAGACAAACAAGGCCTGGAACTGTTGGAAATTTAATGTGTGTTTTAATGCAATTGTTGCATAATATTACCCAGATGTTTGGTTTCAGAGCCTCAACACTGTAAAAATGAAATACCTTCTAATTCATATTCTTCTTCTTAAACAAAATGAATGACACCCACTGTGTGATTTAGCAATCTAATAGTTCATTAATCACAAAATACACAATTAATTGTGCAAAGAACATGTATGCCCTCTTTGTTGCACTAGTGAACCATATATATGCAGAATGGACTGAACTTACAAATGATGGGCTCATAAATTTCTCCCTCAAAATATGTACTTTCACTCGTGTTTCCAAGTATCAGATTTGCATTAGAGATGGGCAGAAAACAAAACTCCAGGTATGAAGGACACACCCCACTCCCTGCAACCCAAAATGTGAGGCATTAGAACTCAGTCCTGGATCCAGCACCTACTTTTGCAAATGCATTAATGGATAGATCTTCAGCTGGTGTAAATCAGCAGCGTAGCCCCATTAACTTCAATGCAGCTGCACCAATTTACTCCAGCTGAGCATTTGGCCCTCCATCTTTAATATGTGCCAAAGCAATTCCCTTAACTTTTGATCAAAATGTTGCAGTTTGAGTCTATTTCAATATTGCAATTATTTGCCCTGCCAATTGTGCAGCACCTACATCTTTGCTGGCCTACTTGATGTGGAACATGGGTACATAGTGTGTACATGCACAACCTACACCCTTCTCTTTCAGTCCCTTTGAACAGCTCTGATGTAGATGTCGATACCTTTTTTAAACGGAAGGCTACAGATACAGGGCTCAATACTCATTGAAGTCACTGGCAAAGTGCCCATTGATTTGAATGGTGCAGGTTCAGGGCCATGTGGTTTATTCCACGTTTCACATTTGACTTTTAAAGTTTTAGGGCCTGATCCAAAGCCATTGGAAGTCAAAGGAAAAACTTTATATGAATTCAGTAGGATTTGGCTCAGACCCTTAGTCTTTTGATATTAAAGATATTGGAGCCACATATATTCTTACACTAAAATATTGCCACTCCTACTGGAGGTCTACATTGATTCTGCTACTGCCCCCAAATACCAAAGAACAGAAAAAGGACCATCTTGGCATCACCAGGCTTCTCCAGAATTTGATGATCTTCAGATCTGGGGATTTGGTTTTGGTTTCTCTCTTTCAAGAGGAGTTTATTGATTTCTTCATTTGGCTGGAACAGACTCTGAAAGGACACCACACAGAGACATCCCTGTCAGATGTGTTTTCACACACATCCACCCTGCGATTAAAACAACAAAAATAACCCCCTCACACACACATATTTGGCCCTAAGTTAGCCTTAGCTTTTAAATTAAGTTGGAAAAAGCTCAAAAGGCAACAGCTGTAAAACCACTGTGAAGCAAAATACAAAAAAACCAAAATACAATTAAGTCCAGATGAAATCAGCTCTTCATGTAACTCTGGCAGATGCACACATTGATGGCCAGGCAAGCTTGGTGGAGCACTGGCCTGCATACCACTCAAGGTGCAAAGTGACCACATTCTCCTGGGAAGAAGGGAAAGAAAGGGAGCTAGCTTCCAGCGTCAAGTGAAACAATAATCCTGAGCTGCAAGAAAAAGCTTCCAAGTCTTCAGATGGTGAATTATTTATCCGCTGACATGGAACAATGCACACACTGTAGTCCATGTGCAAGGTTCCCAATATGTATTGCATTAGAAAGCAAAGCGACTTAGTTATATAATTATTCATTTTTCATTGGGGGGAACACCCACGCTCTCCCTCATCTGCTTTAAAACCTATTATCCACAAGGGACTCTGAATGTCCCCAGGCAGCCCCTTTGTAGGCTATTGGTTATTACAGTATTAAAACTGAATGATAGTGCTGGGGAAAGGTGCCCAATTCAAGCCCAGGAATCTTTTCTGGAACCACAGAACAGGTCTAGCACAGGCACGTATCCCCAGAACACCTCCTGCAGATGGGTGCCTGTTGCTTTTTGTTTCTTCTCACGTCCATTTCTATATGTCTGTATAAAGTATAAGCTCTAATGGGCAGGGGCTCTGTCTTCAAATCAGTCTGTATAACACCTTTCATATGGGTGCTAGGTGAATAATAATGATGTGCCTCATTTCCAGTGCAGAGGGACCCACCTTCTGAAGATCAGTTTTTCTGCCCTGATGAGTGATGGGCCTCATTGCTAAGATCACAGACAAGGGCGCCTGTTAATGTCACACACAATTGTGGTTTCCATGACATGGACTCCTTTCCATTAGGAACTGGACTGAGATGACCAGTCTCAATTCACAGAGAGGTCACTGAGCAGCTGTCAGGTGGTAACGACTTCACTTCCTACTGACCTGATCTGGATTGGCAACAGTTACCTAGAGGAGAAAAACTTCGTATGTTGTTTCCAAATCTCTGAGCTAGCTCTTAATTATTTTAATCTTTAATTAGAGGTAGGTTACTCAGTTAACTGGTAGAGATGCTGCCAGCCTGAGAATAACAAACATGAATGCCTTTGCTAATAGAGAAACCAAACCCCCCAAATGCCACCTTTTTAGAAGGGACCCAGTGAGCTGGCATTGAGGAGGTGTATGGCATTGCCGGGCAATGGGACATAAAATATCACAGCATGATGTGTTGATCTCAGTCTTCTTCTTGGGGCAAATGTTTAGCACCTGCTTTACCTGCTTCACAACCCATTACTCACTCCAGGCAGCACCTTATTAGGTGACTGGTTATTTACACAGTATTCAAAGTGACTGGTGGGGCTGGTGAAAGGTGCCAAAGTCAAAGCCCTGGAATCTTCTTTGAAAACTCAGAACAGGGCCAATTTCCTTTTGATGGGTCTCTCTCCAATTCCAAGTGGACTTGTGTCCTCCTCACAAAAACCACCAACACAGTCCCAGTAGAGAGGCCAAGGGTTGAATAGAGTGAATTCCTCTTTTAGGCCTAAAGAGAGTCCATACAGGTCAGGGTTGAGGCACATTGCATTGCCACTGCCTGTTCTGTGGCTCAGTAGAGGAGTTCAGACTCCAGCTCACTCATTCTAGCACCTTCCATCAGCATTCTGCTCACAGACATTCTATTTTTTAAATGACGGGGATGCAACATTACAGAAAGCTGTAACCTGAGACCATATCTAAGGTATTCAAAGGGAAGGCTGGAATTCTACCTTGTTTTGTCCACATATATCAGTGCACAGGCTACTTCTTATGAGAAACAATCTCATCAGCACCTGGATGTTATGGAGTTTGGTATAAATCCCAAATATCTAAGAGACTCCCATGATAATCAGATGCAGCGGGGAACATTAGAGACACAACAGCAGTGACATGGATTTTTCACAAAGTGTGCCATGAAGCTAATTCACTCTCAGGCTGAGGATCTATGCACAGCGGCGGCTCCAGGCACCAGCACACCAAGCGGGTGCCTGGGGCGGCAAGCCACGGGGGTCGCTCTGTCTGTCACCTCAATGGCCTCCCGCAGGCATGCCGCTGAATCGGTGGGATCGGGGACCTCCTGCAGGCAAACCGCCAAAGGCAGCCTGCCTGTCATGCTTGGGGCGGCAAAATACCTAGAGCCGCCCCTATCTATGCAGCCAGATAGCATGCATCCATTCTGTGCGAGGCACAACATATATCTTAACCAAAACACCACAGATAAGATACTGAAAACAAATCACTCATTGTCCACCTGAGCAAGCCATTGTCAGCTTTTGTTGTGCCCATCCACCCTAGTAAAAGTACAGTGGATGGGTGCAAATGAAATAGGTTTTTCAGCTGCTCATGGAGAAGAACCATGAACATTACTTGGACTTCAGTGTGGAGAGCAGAGTAGACCTCACTGGGTTTAATGACACAGGAAACTAGCTTCAGTTAGACCGAAAATTGGCTCTGTAGTTAATTAAATCCACGCTCTGCACAAGTTCCCTGGCTTTGCGCACTGGAGGCTGCTGTTGTTTTGCAGAAACTACTCTGAATTAAGGAAAGTACTGCTCCTGATAAAAGTATCATAAAACACAATTTTATCTAGTGATAGCAGTTCCAGAAACAAGGGAAACAAAACACATGAAACTTTACACTCTCTTTACAACATATAATCAGCCAGATCAGCCAGTCAACAGTAAATAACGTAATAAAGGAACAGCCTGTGATAGCTCCTTTTAGGGCCTTTGCTTGCTTGGTTCCATAATCTGAACTGAATGGCAGCTCCCCTTTCCATTCTTCATTCCCTTTATTATCTCGGGGGTGGGGAGAGGGGAGATTGCCACACTTGCTCTTTGCCTTCACTTTTCTTGCCCTTACACAATTTTGCTGTTAAGCACATTTCTGAACCATCTGGTTACTGATGAAATACCTTGTACAGATGACAGGCCACATTTCATATCCTCTCGCTGCCGTATTATTGCTGGGACAGTTGTTTGCTGGCTTGGCTGTAAGGCAGGGGCATGGGTCCTGGTGCGTCTCAGCAATTTGAAAGCTTCAGACAGGGGTTAGTGACGTGCTGGATAGGAATCCACATCTTCAGCCTGAACAAAACAGCATGTCCAACTCTGCCAGAACTGGATCCAAACACCCCGAACTTGGAGAATTCAGATATGGATCTAGAGCTGACCTTTGCACCTCAGATCCCTGTGTGTTAAGAACTTTCCTTCCTAGGAATTCAGAATCAAATCAATGTAGAGCCATTTTATGTGGAATTTTCCATGAGCTGCAGTTGTATCAACTTGCACCCACACTTTGCAGTTGCAAACATCTGCATTTGCATTAATACTTGCTTGCACACTTTAAACATGCTAGCACCAGCTTGCACGTACTGGGGTGGGGCCAGAGTGCGGGTGCAAGGCAGAGGCTTGTTTGTGCACAGCTGTTAGACTATTTAAAGGGTGCTTACAAGGGTTGGAATTTTTAACAGGTTTTTCCATCTGCAAAGAGCAGATGTAAGTAAGTGTGTGCATAGTCCAGTGGAGTAGAAGCTGGATAGAGGCTAAGCTGACAATTTACATTGCAGTGGTCTTGGTGAGATCTATGATTTCATTGCATCCTTTTGTAGGCACTGCCTACAGTCATTGCATCTCCATACAGAGGGCAGGATGCTTGGCCAATGCCTGAGGACTGGACTGTGGTGTCTGAGAAGTGAATCCTCCCTAGGTGAGGGGTTAGGGAGAATGAAAAGAAGGAAAGGGCTGTCTCACGTGGCACAACTGCTAAAGTTTAGGAAACTTCAAGGAAATTAGCTTGCTGGCTATTGTCCTCTGTGCCACATGCATTTAAAATGTGGTTAAATGGTTGATAAAATGAAACAGTTTGATGCACGCTATAAGTCTAATGTTAACTGTACAGGTGCAATTGTCTGCACAAAACTATGCATGAAATTGTATGCTTAATTTGTGCACACAGTTGTCTTGTTCACACCCAGCTGGAACTGTTGAGCTGCTGTCATCACAACTGCTCCAGTTGCTTCCACAGCCAACTCCTAATCAGCCAGAGGGCGTAGAGAATATAAGAATGTAAGAATGGCCATACTGGGTCAGACCAAAGGTCCATCTAGCTCAGTATCCTGTCTACCGACAGTGGCCAATGCCAGGTGCCCCAGAGGTACTGAACAGAACAGGTAATCATCAAGTGATCCATGCCCTGTTGCCCATTCCCAGCTTCTGGAAAACAGAGACTAGGGACACCATCCCTGCCCATCCTGGCTAATAGCCATTGATGGACCTATCCTCTATGAATTTATCTAGTTCTTTTCTGAACCCTGTTATAGTCTTGGCCTTCACAACAACCTCTGGTAAAGAGTTCCATAGGTTGACTGTGTATTGTGTGAATAAATATTTCCTTTTGTTTGTTTTAAATCTGTTGCCTATTCATTTCATTTGGTGACTCCTATTTTTGTGTTATGAGAAAAAAAGGGAAGTTTTTCTCATTGTATCAGATTCCTTCTTCCTGTCACTTATTGATTATATAAACTTACTATATTATTGACTTCCCTGCTTTTGGCTTCTTCTGCACAAATTAATAGCTTTGCACATTGACTGCCACACCTTGGGCTCAAGTCAGTTCCTGTGCCTGGTTCTCCCATGTAGAAATACCACCTATTGCGTCACTATCACAGCCTGTGTTTACCAGTATGCCACTAATCCATGAGTGCTTGCATAATGCAGGAGGCCAAATTTATCCCTGGTGTAACTCCATTGACTTCAGAATGGATTTGTCTCCAGGAGTCGAGTTTCCATAGCAGTGCCATCCATCAGGAGATCTTGGGCACCAGCCCGCACTGTGCTTGGAGCATGGCTATTGCTTTCTTAGGTTGTGAGTTTGAAGCCCACCAAGAGGAGTTGGATGCCTGATTCCAAACAAAAATGAATGGGAATGAGGTGTCCAAATCCCTTATCTTTGAAAATCTCAGCCTTAGGCTCTTGACAGTGCACACTGAGAGCTACTTAGTTCCTTTAAGCAATTCATTGCCTTGGAACTGTTGCCACACTTCACTGAACTGGAACATTGACCCTCTGTAACTTTTGTGTTTGGACCTTATATCTGCTTAGCAAGTCTTTCACTTTAACCAGAGCATTCATGTGGCACACTTTTAATCCCTCACTGCCTCTGAAGAACAGTAATTCTACCTGAAATCCTGTCCCAGTTGAAGTCAATGGTTGTTTTGCCATTGACTTAAATGAGGCTAGCATTTCACCTTCTGTCCCCAGGAGAGCACTGAGCCGTAACATGGGAGAAGTGTTTGCATGTACTAAGTGCAGGATAAAAAGGGGGTGAGCTGGAGAACGAGCACAGGGCAGCCTGATCTTGCATTAAGGAAAGTCCCATTTCACAGCTACCAAGTAGGAGCCAAAGAGGGGAGCATGTAGCTAGGCATCTAATAAACATGTTCATTCTCCTCAGACCCAACCATGCTATGCCTATGACATACTGGGGGCTTTTGCAAGAAAGTGGAAGAAACACATGACAGAACAGGAGCAGACTCCAGCTCCAAACCAGCACTTGAGGGTCTTGGTTGGTTGCCCTTGCATCCTCGTCTGTGCTTTTGGTCAAACAAAGCGAAGGGAATAGAACAGCTGACGGGGGCAAAAGGGCAGAAGGGAAAAATCATCCATAAAAGAAACTGAATGCAAACAATTCCCTAGCGTGAGCATGAGTGTTTGTCTTGGCCACTGATCTGACCTAACAACCCTCTCTCACTCTGTTGCTTTTTCTTTCTCTTTTGTTGACAAAGCTTTGTGCCCTGTAGGATGGTTCCTCAGACTGGAGGAAGTAGTGGAGGAGGAGTGCACTACATCCTTATCAATAAACAGAGGGGAGCTTGGAGAAGCAATGACTAAGGCAGGACATTCTAACCATCTGCAAATATTTGAAGTCTGTAAACATCAAAGAGAGAGAGAGAAAGTGGACTTAGGGTGCTACAAGTGGAATAATTAAGACTAATAGGGTAAGACTAACCAATGGAAAATGTAAGCTTAAATATCAGGAAGTTTCCTAACAGTGATTTCTATTAGACTGTAGAATATTCCCATAAGGGAAATGGTGGAAATGGAAAACCTCATATTCTGAGACATTTTTCAAATTAGATTGGATCAAGGTACTGAAGAATAGACTCTTGCAAAGAGAGATTAATTAGATACTCTAATAGCCTTTTTTCTGTCTCTAAAGTATCTTATTCTATAAACCACACAATGCCAGGCAGACAAATAGTTGTATTAAAAATGGATTAAACACAATCAAAGATCTTTTTAAATGGCTTGTGATCTTAAGCATTCAGTTTGTCTGAAAGAATTAAAGTTTCTAGCCCATATATTGCTGTAAACTAGTTTCATGGAGTATGCTTAATAAGCATAAATCCATTTATGAGTCCTCGTGCTGGATAATAGGAATGGATGTGAACTGATATTTTTAATTGCTATGTGATCTTGAGAAGGAATTAAAAAAATGCAATTTTTAAAGGGCCTGATAGGACAAAGGCCATGAAATTGTTCTTTATATTAACTTTAAAAAAATGTATTTGTGTAGCCATTTGTTTCATGTAGTATAGGACAACTACATTTGTGTTTTAATTATACAAACAGATACAATAACAGAGCAATTAGAACCTGATCCAAAGCCCCTTAGGTCAAGGGGAATATTCCCGTCTGAATCCAATGGGCTTTGGATCAGGCCCTCCAAGAACCAAGTTCCAGGGCCTGATCTTGCAACACTTCCTCATATGACTAATCCTCAACCCACATGCAAAACATGGTTGAAGACAATGGACCTACTCACAAGAGTAAGGATTGCTCACATCTCAGGATCAGTTTTCATTCTGTTTGTATTCAGGCAAAACTCCCATTGACTTCAGTGGAAGTTTTGCTGGAAAAAGACCTCAGGCTTTGGCCAAATAGCTTGTATCCCCATTGATTTCATTGGAGCTACTCCTATTAACAGCAGTGCGAGAGGAGATTCAGACCTTACAAATCTGTGCACAATTCATTTGGACTATTTGGGGGTGAGAGGGTAGAAGTTTCCCTTAATACTTCCTGAGGAGTTTGCTATGAGTTGTTACCAAGGCTGGCCTTATCACCCAAGGAGGAAAACATTTTCAGTGTCTACCTGCCCTTCTCTCCCACAAAAGGTACAAGCAAAACAACAAATAAACACAAATGGGGATTTGGTGCCCCGGAACATTGGCTCTGAAGGTGGTAGCCCTGATTGGATGATAGATAATGATCTGGAGGATGGCATGGACTGAACCCTCAGCAAGTTTGCAGATGACACTAAACTAGGAGGAGTGGTAGATATACTGGAGGGTAGGGATAGAATACAGAGGGACCTAGACAAATTAGAAGATTGGGCCAAAAGAAATCCGATGAGGTTCAACAAGGACAAGTGCAGAGTACTGCACTTAGGATGGAAGAATCCCATGCACTGCTACAGACTAGGGACCGAATGGTAAGGCAGCAGTTCTGCAGAAAAGGACCTAGGGTTACAGCGAATGAGAAGCTGGATATGAGTCGACAGTATGCCCTTGTTGCCAAGAAGGCTAACAGCATTTTGGGCTGTATAAGTAGGGGCATTGCCAGCAGATCAAGGGAGGTGATCATTCCGCTTTATTTGACATTGGTGAGACCTCATCTGGAGTACGGTGTCCAGTTTTGGGCCCTACACTACAAGAAGGATGTGGAAAAATTGGAAAGAGTCCAGCGAAGGGCAACAAAAATGATTAGGGGGCTGGAGCACATGACTTATGAGGAGAGGCTGAGGGAACTGAGATTGTTTAGTCTGCGGAAGGAAGAATGAGGGGGGATTTGGTAGTTGCTTTCAACTACCTGAAGAGGGGTTCCAAAAAGGATGGATCTAGACTGTTCTCAGTGGTAGCAGATGAGAGAACAAGGAGTAATGGTCTCAAGTTGCAGTGAGGTAGGTTTAGGTTGGATATTAGAAAAAACTTTTTCACTAGGAGGGCGATGAAGCACTGGAATGGGTTACCGAGGGAGCTGGTGGAATCTCTTTCCTTAGAGGTTTTTAAGATCAGGATTGACAAAGCCCTGACTGGGATGATTTAGTTGGGGATTGGTCCTTCTTTGAGCCGAGGATTTGACTAGATGATCTTCTGAGGTCCCTTCCAACCCTGATATTCTATTATTCTATGATTCTCTGATTGCCTGACGCTGGTTGTTGTTATAAGTTATTATTTTTATAAACTTTTATAAAAAGTTATTATTTTATAAGTGCTCCAAATGGGTGAGGCATTATAGAAGCAAATTGGAAAGCAAAGTCCCTGCCCCAAAGAACTTACAATCTAAATCACAAATTCTGTTGTTAGGGATCTATCTAGCTATCTAGCTATCGTGTTTATAGGCCACAAATCACCATCATGCCTAGGCACAACTAGAACCAGATTTTACACTACTGAACTATTGAAGCCAATTAGATTTTGCCATTGGTACTGGAACTAGGGATTCTGGGGGTGCCGCAGCACTGCCTGACTTGCAGTGGTTTCCATTATATCAAGGGTTAACAGTTTGGTACAATGGCTCTCAGCACCCCCACTACACAAACTGTTTCAGCACCACTGGATTTTGCTACTGATTTCAATAAGATTAAGTTCAAGCCTCCAGTATCTGGGTTTCTCAGTCCAGGCAGGTGTCCCTGTTCACTAAATTCTACTGTACCTATTTTTTTAAGAGAGTTTTCAAGAAAGAAATGTTGCTCCAGAGTTTCAGCTAGGGTAAATGGGTATAGCTCCAGTGGAGTGGAGTTGGACTTTCATAGAATGCCATCAATTTTTCCAGCTGAGGATCCTACCTATTAAAAATAAAGCAGTCTCTCCTCCTTTCAAGGTAGTGAGGATCAAGACATAAAAAATTCCCATTTTTTTTTTTTTGCTGCCCATTCTGTTTTCTGTTTGGAAATGTTTCTTTCTATGGCTGTGTTTAAGCAATCAGAGATGATATTACCTTAGTCTCTAGATGATGAATCTAATAAACAGTGACGAACTGATGTTATAAAATATAATACTCCCAAGAAAACATATTTCTGATCCAAATTGGAAAAAAAAAGTTCCGATTGTAATGATAGGTAATTAGAAACTCCCAGAAGCCTAACTCAGCCCTGTTGTAATATTGTGAATCACGGCCTGTACTGGAACAATGAGCTCCAGTGATCAAGCCCTGCTGAGGAGGAATCACATAAAGGAAACAAACTTTACAGTTTATCATAAACAGCCATGGAGTTCACCTCTCCCTCCCTCCTGGGTCAGATTCGGATTTCTTGCATCACTGTAAATCTAGAATAGCATCATTGACTTTTGAGCAGAATCTGACCCTCTGTCTCTGGGTCCTAACATGCATGAAAGAGCTCAGGACCATGCAAGATTGGGCCCTATCTCTTTCTCTCTTTGTTTAAAACCACAGAGGACTGTGTGTAGGAGGTCTAGTGGTGACACAGGGAAATGTACATATGAGGCATTGCTCTTTTGATGAAACATGTGGAAAACAAGCTGAGCCAAATTCTGTCCTCCATTCCACCCCACCAATAAGTGAAGATGTGGTCTGGCCCTCTCTGACTCTTTGCCAAAGGAAAGGGGGAGGACTTCATCAAAGAGCCACACACAGCACATCACCTTTAACTGGGTTTTATAAAAGGAAGACCAGAAATAGGTCTGGCAGTGAGATGGTGGACAAGGTATCTTCCCATAGCTCTCAGACTTGGCAAATTAGCCAGCTGGATTTTTTACTTCATAGTTAACTCCAGCCAGGAGCAAAATGTCAGTCATGGCCCCTGTCATAACCTTAGTCCCAGATTTGGACCTTAGCGTCCAAAATATGGGGGTTAGCATGAAAACCTCCAAGTTTAGTTACCAGCTTGGACCTGGTACTTGCTGCCACCACCCAAAAAATTAGAGTGTTTTGGGGCACTCTGGTCCCCCTGAAAAACCTTCCCTGGAGACCCCAAGACCCAAATCCCTTGAGTCTCACACCAAAGGGAAATAAACCTTTTTCCCTTCCCCCCTCCAGGTGCTCCTGGAGAGATACACAGACACAAGCTCTGTGAATTCAAACAGAGTGACTCCCCCTCTCCGTTCCCAGTCCTGGAAACAAAAAGCACTTTCCTCTTCACCCAGAGGAAATGCAAAATCAGGCTAGCAAATCCAACACACACAGATTTCCCCCTGATTTCTTCCTCCCACCAATTCCCTGGTGAGTACAGATTCAATTTCCCTGAAATTTCCCAGAAAAGAAAACTCCAACAGGTCTCAAAAAGAAAGCTTTATATAAAAAGAAAGAAAATACATACAAATGGTCTCTCTGTATTAAGGTGACAAAATACAGGGTCAATTGCTTAGAAGAAATATTGAATAAACAGCCTTCTTCAAAAAGAATACAAATCAAAGCACTCCAGCACTTATATTCATGCAACTACCAAAGAAAAGAAACCATATAACTTACTATCTGATCTCTTTGTCCTTACACTTAGAAACAGAAGACTAGAAAGTAGAAACTACTTCTCCAAAGCTCAGAGAAAGCAGGCAGACAGAAAACAAAGACCTCAGATACAAACTTCCCTCCACCCAGAGTTGAAAAAATCCGGTTTCCTGATTGGTCCTCTGGTCAGGTGCTTCAGGTGAAAGAGACATTAACCCTTAGCTATCTGTTTATGATAGCCCCTAACTGCAAACTATCACAGACAACAGAGATCCTGTGAGCGTGCAGAACAAAGGAAATAGGTCACTGTTACCACATAGGGAAAATATGTGGTCTCTTAGAACAAGGGACTGGGAATCAGGACTCCTGGATTGAAGTAATAGAATCATGGAAATGCAGGGCTAGAAGGGACCTTGAGAAGTCATCAAGTCCATCCCCTGGCACTGAGACAGGACAAAATAAATCTAGACCATCCCTGACAGGTGTTTGTCCAGCCTGATCTTAAAAATCTCCATAAAAGGGTTTCCATAACCTTCCTTGGAAGCAATTCCAGAGTTTAATTACCAGTATAGTTAGATTTTTTTCCCAAGATCTAACCTAAATCTCCCTTCCTGCAGATAAAGCTCATTAGTTCTTGTCCCAGCTACCCTCCTACCTCAAGATGGAACTTTATCTGAGTTTAGGACTTAATGATTTCTCTCATGGTTATCCTACTTGCCATGCAGATTCCCATAGAAACCTTTTCCAATGGCCTCTGATCAATTTTTAAAAATCACCGTGTATTTTCTTTTGTTAGATATTATTCATAGTGTGACAGACCCAGGCCAGTGGAATACAGGAGTCTGGTCCTATTGGCATCCAGCGGAGGTGGGTGGGCAAAGCCCGCCCACTTCTAAAGGGCCTCCCCCCAGCCTAAGGGGAGGACCCACAGGTCTGGGACACCAAATAATTACGGGGGACAACTAATGAAAAAACAGGATTGGGAGTGAGGTCATAGGGCTAAACGAAGGGAACCTGATGGGGACACCAAGCAGAGAACCCCGGACAACGCCCACTGCTCCTCGAAGGCGTCAAGGGAGTCAGTGGACGCCGCCCAGAGGAACTCTGCCCGGATGCATGAGCAGACGGAGGAACGGAAATAGGCCCCACAGTCGCAGGAAATCCCGTCGGCCAACCTCCTCTCCCTGGTGTTGTAGATAGCCAGTTTGGCCAGGGCCAAGAGGAGGTTGAGAAGGAGATCCCGCGACTTCGTGGGGCCACGGATGGGGAGCATGTAGATAAAAAGGTGAGGGGAAAAGTGCAACGAAAAACTCAGAAAAATATTCAAGAGGAGCTGGAACAGGGGCTGCAACCTGGCGCACTCCAAATAAACGTGCGCCAAGGTCTCCTTCTCACCACAGAAAGGGCAGGTGCTAGGGACAGACGTGAACCTTGCCAAGTACACGCACGTGCTCGGCTCCGTGAAGGAGCCGCCAACTGATATCCCCGGCGGGCCTTGGGACCAAGGCAGAGTACAAGCTGGCCCACCGGGGCTTACAGGAGTCTGGTAGAGGGCAAATATACTGGTCACTGGATGAGTAGTTTTCTGTTTCCTGAGTGACCAGAGCAGGGGCTGCACTAGAGTAATCAGAAACCTGCTAGAACCAATTAAAGCAGACAGGCTGATTAGATCACCTGCAGCTAATCAAGGCAGGCTAATCAGGGCACCTGGGTTTAAAAAGGAGCTCACTCCAGTCAGGTGAGGAGGAGCCAGAGGAGAGGAAGTGCTTGTGAGGAGCTGGGAGCAAGAGGCACAAGGAGCTGAGGCCATGTCTACATCTAAAATTTTGCAGCGCTGGTTGTTACAGCTGTATTAGTACAGCTGTATAGGGCCAGCGCTGCAGAGTGGCCACACTTACAGCAACCAGCGCTGCAAGTGGTGTTAGATGTGGCCACACTGCAGCGCTGTTGGGCGGCTTCAAGGGGGGTTCCGGGACGAGAGAGCAAACCGGGAAAGGAAACCAGCTTCCCCGCGGTTTGCTCTCTCGGTCCCGGAGCCAGCCAGCAAACCGCAGGGAAGGAGACCTGCTTGCTCGGGGTTCCGGGACCGAGAGAGCAAACCGGGAACGCCGTGGTTTGCTCTCTCGGTCCCGGAGCCAGCCAGCAAACCGCAGGGAAGGAGACCTACTTGCTCGGGGTTCCGGGACCGAGAGAGCAAACCGGGAACGCCGCGGTTTGCTCTCTCGGTCCCGGAGCCACCCAGCAAACCGCAGGGAAGGAGACCTGCTTGCTCGGGGTTCCGGGACCGAGAGAGCAAACCGCAGCGAAGCTGGTTTCCTTTCCCGGTTTGCTCTCTCGGTCCCGGAACCCCGAGCAAGCAGGTCTCCTTCCCTGCGGTTTGCTGGGTGGCTCCGGGACCGAGAGAGCAAACCGGGAAAGGAAACCAGCTTGATTACCAGAGGCTTCCTCCTTCCACGGAGGTCAAGAAAAGCGCTGGTAACTGTCTACATTGGATTACCAGCGCTGGATCACCAGCGCTGGATCCTCTACACCCGAGACAAAACGGGAGTACGGCCAGCGCTGCAAACAGGGAGTTGCAGCGCTGGTGGTGCCCTGCAGATGTGTACACCTTCCAAGTTGCAGCGCTGTAACTCCCTCACCAGCGCTGCAACTTTCTGATGTAGACAAGCCCTGAGAGGGAGAGGGAGAGGGAGAGGGAAAGGGAAAGGGTGCGATGCTGGAGGACTAAGGAGTACAAGCATTATCAGACACCAGGAAGAAGGTCCTGTGGTGAGGATAAAGAAGGTGTTTGGAGGAGGCCAAGGGGAAGTAGGCCAAGGAGTTGTAGCTGTCATGCAGCTGTTACAGGAGGCACTATAGACAGCTGCAATCCACAGGGCCCTGGGCTGGAACCCGGAGTAGAGGGTGGGCCCAGGTTCCCCCTAAACCTCCCAACTCCTGTTCAGACACAGGAGGAGTTGATCCGGACTGTGGGGAAGATCACTGAGGTGAGCAAATCTACCAATAAGTGCAGGACCCACCAAGGTAGAGGAGGAACTTTGTCACAATAGCAATTCACATTTCAGCTTTCCCAATAGTGCCTTTTTGTTTTTTATTTGTCTATATTTAAGGCAGGAACTTTAGAGGCTTAATCAGCTTTATTGGAATTTTCCTTTGACTATTGAGCAACTAGATGACAAAACGCTACTCAGGGGAAGCCAGTAAACTGCATAATACTTCTGTCTTTGCGAAATATTACACACAAATGCGTGCCTGCAATTTGATGCTATCTTCCCTTTCTCTTTCTAGTCAGAGCCCCTGTGGGCATTGAGCAATGATCCTGATTTATTATCTATGTTGAACATGTAATCAGCTGAACTGGCCAACTCCACATATACATTGGGTCAGATTTCCAAAGCTAAGCACTCAATTGCATATGCGTATTTGCATGCAGTGAACTTATGCTTGCAAATGCTATGTGTGTATGTATACAAATCAGGTTTTTGTGTGTGCACACAGCCAGCTGGACAATAAATGGTCTATGTTCTTGTGAAAATATCTGATTTGTACATGCACACTGAATATTTGCAATCACACTGAAAGCATGCAACTGTAGGTCCCTAACTTTGAAAATTTGGCCCTCTCATCTCCTTCAGTTCATTCCTATCTAGAGATGGGTGACATTTTTCAGCTGAAACTTTTTTTTACTGAAAAATGCAGATTTTGTAATTTTTGTGAATTTGTGACAATACTGGCTAATTGTTTCAGTTAAAATGAAAAAAGAAGAAAACCAGAAATGTTAAAACAAACTACTTGACATTTCCTGAATGGTTGCATTCACAAGGTGCCATTTGCAAAATCAGAAGGGGTACAAATGGTCTCCTTATACCCAATACCACTCATTCAGGTTCAAATCCCCATTTTGAAAGCTGGGTTTCCCACATCCCAGGTGAGTACTCTAGCCCTCAGATTACTGAGTGTTGTAAAGTGAGTCTCCCTCAATCTCTCCTGTTCAAGCTGATCCAATTTGTATAAATAATTAAATATTCTTTGGAGTGGGGATTGAAATCCAGGTATTTTCCCACCCAGGTGTGTACTCGAACCACCAGATTACAGTCATTATCTCTCTCTTTGCTTCAATGACTATTCAGTTCTATTCCTATCCCCCTAACCTAGCATTCCACTTTGCCTGAGAAGAATCTGCTAAAAGAGCTTTAGCTGAGCAAAGGGTATTTCCTTCCTAAAACCTTCTAGTGTTTTTCTTAATGCTTCAGAAAATAAGTGAATTCTGTACATTTATTTTCCAGTATGGTTATTTGGTTTCCTTCACGTGAGATCAGAAGGACCTGTACCTTTGTCAGGGTAAGTAGTATGTATTCCAAACAGAGGTCAAACAGGCTCAGATAGAACTACACGGAGAAAGATTTTAGACATGAAAAGCTCATGCTGCCATTCAGAGAAGTTCATTTCACAATCGTATAATGGCTTGGTTTGTATGTCCTACGGCATCTTTGGGCCTTTGCTGGCTACATGACAGTGATGCATGAACAATATGTTACTAATCAAAACTACCTGGCAAGGCTACCCAAAAAGAATACAGCTAGGAATAAATAAATATATGTAGGAAGGGAAATGACGGCAGCGGACAGATTTCAAATAGGCTAATCTCAGTTTAAATGAGGCTTTGATGAGCAAAGATTGAAACCAAAGATTGAATGATGAGCTGGAAATCATACGGTATGAATAATGAAAACATCCATAGTTATATTAACTAGGATAAAATAATCACAAGAGAGAGTAACCCTCATGCACCAATTAACTCGTGGGAGGTAGGAAGAAACTTAGCATGTGGCCAAGTTACTCCAGAACATGGGGCATCTTTAATCTTCATTTAAAGTGTCTCTGGCTGTTACAACCATCTGAGAGAATTCAGAGATTTAAAACACAGTCTGAGCCCAAACAGTCATACGTATGTTATCTTAGCCCCATTGGAGTTTCGGAGTGGATAGCTGAAACTTTGGACTATATTATAAGTAATAATAATAATCCTTTGCAGCTTTCTAGCATCATTTATCACAGATCTCAAAGCACGTTCCAAATATTCAAGCATTAAGCCTCATAGCTCTTCTGTTTGCAAGGTACTACACCTCTACTTCAATATAACGCGACCCGATATAACACGAATTCGGATATAACGCCGTAAGCAGCACTCCGGGGAGGCAGGGCTGCACACTCCAGTGGATCAAAGCAAGTTCGCTATAATGCGGTTTCACCTATAACCTGGTAAGATTTTTTGGCTCCCGAGGACAGCGTTATATCGAGGTAGAGGTGTAGTATTAATCATCAGCAGCCCCATTTTACAGATGGTGAACGAGTGGCACAGAGAAGGAAAGTAATTTTATAAGAGCTCCACAGCTGGTCAGCGGCAGAACTAGGAATGAATGCAAGTGTTGCTTCTCTGTCTAGCACTCTAACTACTAGAACACACAGTGCATCAATACTGACAGACATGAGTGGTGTTTTCCTTCGCCAGGCGTTTCTATGTAGTAGGGGACTGTTCTGCACTGTGAGTGGTGTTTTCAAGCCCTGGTAAGCCGCTTTCTGGGCCAATCCAATTTATAACACTAAACAAAGGAGCACACCAAGAAGGCTGCTTTACGTGGACTCAGGCTGGATGGCACTGAGTGCAGATTCAATGAAGTATGTTCAGAAGTGTTCTCAGCCAAGTCAGGTAATTAGCTTCCTGTTAGATTTCAGTAAAGCAAGCCCAGTTTCACTGTGTTGTGAATTTCTGGGATGGGGCAGCATCTGCAATGAAGCCTACCGTTACTTGCTGGGACTATTCTGGTAAGATCTGTGTCCTGCATAAGCAGAGCCTGTTTGGATAATGCTGTTAAAGCTACAGCCACCTGGTATTTGGGGGCTCCCAGTGCCAGGGACAAGTTGAAATATCAGTGTGATCAGGAGCATGCACAAGGGGGACAAGCAGGGGCACCCCCAATATCCATCTAAAATACATACCCTGCCCGCTGCTCCAGCCTAGCCACTGATCCAGCCCCAGCCACGCTCAGGCCCTGGAACCAGCTCTGACCATTGACGTAGCGCACAGCTGCTGCTCTAAAGTGCCCTTCCAAAAGCGATCAGGTGTAAATTCCTGCACACATCCCTGAGTGTGATGTTCTTTATATTGCAGTGTCACCTACAGGCCGAATCCAGGCCCCTGCTCCAGTGCTGCATATGGTGGCATGTGAGCATCCTTTTTCTGACAGAGAGCAGTGGGGGGTTAATTAGTGCAGCTCCTTGGAGAGGAAACTTGGTGAAGCGATAGATTAGCCTGGGACTTGGGGGAGCAGCGTTCAGTTCTCTGCTGTGCCACAGACTTCCTGTGTGACCTTGGTAAGTCGTATAGTCTTTGTATTCCTCAGGTGTAAAATGGCACTTCCTGCCTCCCCCAGGGTATTGTGAAGATAAATACATGAAAAAAACAGCTTGCAAGGGGCTCAGCTACTGTGGTGATGGGTGCCATATTCAAGTACTGAACATAGATCGTCCATGATTAGCCTAACTGCTTCCCCAATTTCAACCCAGGACACTACATCACCCAGACCCCTACGACCACCGTCCTCAGGTGGCATTGCAAAGGAATTTAGGGCAGGTGCCGGAGAGGAGATTGCCCTGGGCTTTGCACCTGGCTGAGGGAAGGGGACAACAGAATGACTTAGTAGGGGGAATGCAGATTTGTCTGAACTATGTATAAATGGCTCGTGCTGTGAGGGAAAAGGAAACATGGCAATTGGCCTAAGGAGAGAGAGAATGACTGGGTGAATCAACTCTAGAAGGTGCTGTAAGGAATTGCTTCTCTACATAAAAAAACCCAAGGGTTATTAGTTTACCCTTGAACTTTGTCCTTGGCTTCATTTAAGTGGAATTCATTCATTTAAGTGGAGTCCAGATCAGAGGATTGTATCACAAACTGCAGAATCGTTTACAGACCTCCAATGGGGTTGCACTGTCAGACTTAGCTATTTCACCTCATAGCACCCATTTCAGCTGTATCTTGCAACAGTTAACAACCGGTTTGCAAGACTCCAGCAGAGAACGTGCTTTGTTGCAGCTGAGTGCACAAAACCGTGTATATAGGCTTATTCTCAGTTTAGGTGGTAAAATCTTTAAACTTTTATGTTTAGATTCAAGACTGGTGTTACGTGAAATGTTTTGCAAGGTTTCAGTATGTATATAAATGAGTGGATTATGTTGCCCCATTCCATTTTCTTACAAAACCGCCAAAATAGAATATCAAGGTCCCAAGTGGAAGCTGTTTGAAACAGGGAACTGAGAGAGTATCGCTGCAAAATTGTAGTTGTGTTCTCTGTCATCTTCATGGAGAAATCAGCACTTCAGTATCCCCTTGCGGGCTCCATTTTGCAGCATTTGTGAAGGGCTCTGGAAAGCCAAAGATGAAAAGGTGCTCTGTTTGTTGATGCATTTATTCACATAAGTGGATGGAGACCTAATGGAGACCCTCCAGCCAGGAGTGGCACCAGGATTTCTGGCTCCCTAGGCAGAATTCAAGGGCCGGCATTTTGTGCACTCCCCACAGGGCGCATGGGAGCTTCTGGTTCCACTCCCATCACGCCGCCGAAGAAGGACCCTCCGCTGAAATGCCGCAGGTGACAGCAGCGGTCATTGAGCTACTCAATTGCCTGCAGCTGTTTTCTGCGGCACATCGGCAGAAGGTCTTTCTTTAGCAGCGCAACGGGAGTGGAACTGGAAGCTCCCGTGCGCCCCATGCAGAGAGCACAAAATGCCGCCCCCTGAATCCTGGCACCCTAGGCGACCACCTAGGGTCGCCTAATGGAATCGCCGGCCCTGCCTCCAGCTGTGCAACTTGAAACAAGAGCTGGCAGAGCATCAGGCGTCCTAGAAGAACAATCATTATTATGTATCTCCCCAAGAATTCAAATCTCCCAATTAGACATTTCTGGGCTCGGTTTAGGGTTACAGATTGGGTTAGAATCAGTGTAGAATTAGTGTACATGAGGGTCCCAATTAAGGTTAATGATAGGGCTTAGTTTAGGGTTACGATCTTATTTTTGCTCAAGGGTCCCAGTGATTCTAATGTGCAGAGCTAGAGCCCTGCTTGCTTCTATGTCCACTATTCATAGTGGGAGCCTTGAGGCTAAGGGTAAATGTCATCTGTGTTTGCCAAGAATAGAGAGAATGTGAAGAACAAACATATCTGGGGAGGACACGTTTTTAAAAGCTGACAGTATCTAACCACGAGAGGTAGCATCTCATCTTCTGCACCGCTGTCCTATGCATACTGCACCTAACAGATTGGATTATAATTTCAAACCCACTCTATCACGGCAAAGAAATATGAGCAAATAGCTCAGAAATATCTCCCCCACTGCTGCGGACATGGTGCAGAAGGGCTGAATTCAAAACCGCCCTCTTAGTTTTTAAAACTTCCTAGGGATTCACTCCCCCAGTTTCTACCACTACAAAATCTCCATCCTTCCCCTTTGATTGGCCTGTGCATACTCAGCTTCTTCAGTTATGCCCTCCTCCCTGTACCCTTCCTAGGAATCTCCAAAATCAGGAATTTCTCTTTCAGTTGTGCTGCCCCATCTATCTGGAACAGCCCCCCATCCTCTCCCAAAGCCACCAAGTCATTTCCATTCTTTAAGGGCCAGATTGTTTAAAAACTGGCTGTTGGTTTTGTACAGCAGATTGTGGGTGCTCATTTACCTGCCTGTGTACGGAACTTGCCTGCACCCACAAATCAGGTCCTTCAGTAGCAAAACTGTGCCTGGAAATAACTATAGGTTCAAAACTTCACCCACAAAATTGCAGAGACAGAGACACATTTAAGACTGGGCTAACTATCAGGCCCTGTTCCCTACTTTAAAATCTCCTCCCTTTGTTTATGATTGACTTTCTCTGTATAGCATTTAGTGGTGCTGGGTAAGAAATTATAGTATATAAAAATAAAAAACACTACATGTTTGAGCACTCTCCAATATCTGTCTAGGGACATCTTGTTCTCTCCCTCCTTTTGTCCTCAAGGTGTCAGGTTTCCTTGTTTACAATCTGTCCAAACAAGGAGCTGGAATTCCTAGAGTAGCAAAACAATATCACGTGACCGAAGGCTTGTTTCCAGGAAATGAAGTAGAAGTTCCAGAAAGTCGAGTTAGCACCTCACTCTCCCAAAAAGAGGAAGGAGGTGAGTTGTTAGGCCCATATGGAGTCTCTTTAAAAATCTCAGTGCTGGAGCTTTAAATACAGCTGTAAGAAAGAACCATCTGTTTGAATGTAGTTTCTCATACATGTCAGTTTGTTCTTCCTTTATATTGTCTTATTTAGGGACATTCTGCATTTAAACAGGATTCCTGTTGCTTGGATGTTAATCTGATCTTGCATCTGATTCCTCATCTGGAATTATGATCCTGTTTGTGCTATCTCAATTGTACGCCATTGTAAATTAAGACAATGAGGATGGTTAGCTCTCCACTGGCACAGTAACTGGAAGCAAAGACAAAAACCACCTAAGTACCATATGCCTGTGGCATAACTCATACAAGGCTTGGGCCAGCAAAGAATCAGTGAAATATCACTGGCTCCCTAGTGGACTTCCAACTCCACACCAAGTGGAGTTTGGGTGCATAAGAGAACCGAGCCCTAGGACTCACATGCCAGATTCAGCAGGGGAAGAAACTGCAATGTGAACGAAGACCGTTCTTATTTTAAAATAAATCATAAATATACTAGCAAAGAATGTTGGGAAATACCATCTGAGGCCATTTCTTCTAGCTTACATGTCCCTTTTTTCAAGTTTTATCTGCTGCAGAAGTCACACTTTAAAAGCCAGATACAAGTCTTTTAATGGTGTCGTCATGATTCTCCTACTTGGAATTTGCAGCGCAATTGAAAAATTGGGTGCCTAAATGAACCCTTAGGTGAGCCTAAATTATGGCAGATCCCATTGAAGTCAGTGGGAAAAGCTTCCACTGGTCTTCAGGGGGAACAAATTCTGTCCAATGCACATAGGCTTTGATCCAGTAATGTGCTGAGTATGCTGGCCTGGATCCAGAAAAATGCTTATGCATATGCTTAACTTGAAACATGTGAGAGTCCCACTGAGATCAATGATACCGTGTGTGTGTGCTTAAAGTTAAGTACATGATTAAGTGCTTTTCCAGATCAGGGTAGTGCACTCAGCACCTTATCTTACCTTCTGTATACTTAATAAGCATGAGACACTTTGATGAAGGGTTATGCATACAGATGCTTGTAAACAGTGATGTGTATTATTGTCTCATAATAAGAATAATGTATACAGCACTGTGAATGGATGTGACACCATGCAAACATGCCAGGATGCCCAGATACATATATGCCAGTTTCTGAGCACAGGTTTGCTGATGTAAATCCAGAGCAATTCCAAGGAAGACAATGGAGTTACTACATTTTTAGGGTTATATTGTGGCTTTATCCCCAGCCTGTGCTGCAGGCTGAAGAGGTATGAAAGGGGTATAATACACCTCTACCGCGATATAACTCTGTCCTGGGAGCCAAAAAATCTTATTGCATTATAAGTGAAACCGCGTTATATTGAACTTGCTTTGATCCACCAGAGTGCGCAGCCCCGCACCCCCAGAGCACTGCTTTACCGCTTTATATCCAAATTTGTGTTATATTGGGTGGCGTTATATTGAGGTAGCGGTGTACATCTAAAGCCCCCAGTTGGAATTCTAGCTGAGTCAGTGGGTTATATGCAGCCAAACAATGATTTGGGATTAGTATAAATCAACAAGGCTTTTACTTTTCTTGGGTCTTATGTAACAGACTGTAGGCTTGAATTGAATCCAATATGGTGGATCAATGAAAGGTATGACGCTGTAGGGATTTGTTTTTCAATGACACTGATAAATCAGTGTTGCAAGATACCCAGCTCAGACTTGGAGTTTGGCTAACTGATGATTGTGAAATTTCCAAAGGCGAACAGAAAAAAACAAACAAACCCATGTTAAAATTGTCAGTGCAATCATCCTCAAAACAATAATTTTCTAAGTTCATTAACGCTGGACACAGTGATTCACTGTAACTGGAGTCCATGGAAAGTCATTTCTAAATATATCAGCTAGACGTCTGACCCTAAATCTGCTTGCGCGGGAGTTCAAAATATAATTTTTTGGCACCAAGAGACCAAGTTCTGTCCTTGGCTAATAAATAGTCTGACTTAATATTGGGATCGTGTCAAGCAATTGGACAGCGGGTGTTGTTCTTCAGAATGGCTCTCTTCATCTGTAAGCTGAAACCAAGCAGCAAGATCCAACTGCAACTGGAATGCTTGATTAACGATCAACATAGAAATGAGGATTCTTGCTGTGAAACAGCTCCCAGGGCTGCACTGGTGCTTCAAAGCATTCTTCGTCAACGTCTAGGGGAGCTATGGTTTTAGTTGCTATGTATTGATGAGAGGACTCCATACCTCTCATTCAGCATTTTAGCAGCACTCTTTGGCTTATGACTTAGGGTTATTGCCTGAGACTTCAAGGTGCTGTGTTAACTGGAATTCTTCCCCAGAGCCACCGTCAGAGACAAACCCACAGGACCAAGAATTCCTGGATGAAGTCATACCAGTCTGCACTTGCTGCCAGTAAAGGAACTAAGGCTAGGGCTACCTACCTGTGCCGTTCAGACTATGGGGGTATAAATAGCAGGGCATGCTAAAGTGGTGTGTTGTGCCTGACCCATGTGGATGGGAACTCAGCGTTTCCTAGTTCACACACATGTAATCCTGTTTGAAGAGAACTTCATGAACGTGCACCAGGAACCTTTAAGTTCACATCTGCCGTGTCCACATGGAGGAGTTCCAGTGCAGCACTTTGGTGCTTACTACTATTCACATCTCTGTTGTCCAAACTGCAAGGCAGAGTAGACAAGCCCTACTGTAAGAATAAGGAAAAAAAGTGGCCAGGATAAACAGCATTGGAAAATGTTTCCAGCTCAGTTTGTTCCTTATTAATTATTATTATTATTAAAAATATTTAAAAACAGACCTCTTTCATCACATCAGGGCTCAGCATTTCTCCCTCTGGCATTGGAGGGGCCTAGGCTAAATCAGTCCTACTGTGGAGGTTTAATTCTTCACTTTGATTTATTTACAATATTTACAGGGTAAGCTGAGAGGGCTTCTTTAAACAAAACCCCCCAAAAGTACATTTCTTAATTCCCATTGGAATACTGCCTCAACCTGTGCTGGCTACCAATCACCAGCCACCCTTTCTAATCCATTCTGGGCCTTACTATGCAGGGATCCAAGGCCCTCTCACCAAACAGAAATAGACCCAAGATTTCCCTTACGGGGAAAAAAACGTTCTTCTTCACCTAGGAGAAGCCTTTTTCCTTCACTACCCACAGCTCTTCTGCAGTGCTCACTGAAAGATTTTTAAAAGTCACAGGCTACCCTTAATTAGACTCCCATGTCCCTAAGGAACTAGAGGTACCCTCTTTCAGTTCATAGGAAAGAGGGCTTTAACTTCTCAAAGACTGGTATACAGGTCTATCGCATCTAACGCAGATTTAACATGCGTGATTTCAGCTTTGCATGGTCAGCAAAAACAAAACAAAAAAAGAGAAAATAACAATTTTAATACTGTACCTGTAGTGCGGGTGATTCTGCCCGCCATTACACTCAATGTAATTTTGACTATACGCGATTTTCGCTTTATGCGCTGACTGCGGAATGAGCCCCAGCGTAAGATGCGACAGACCTATACCTACTTTCAACTGGTATACCTACTTCCAGAACTATCAGGTCTGACATTGTCATGATAATAACATGTACAATTATTTACTTGTATTGCAGTAGCACCTAGAAGTCCCAGTCATGGCCCAGGCCTCCATTGTGTTCAGTGCTGTAAAAACATGGAACAAAAAGACAGTCCCTGCCTCAAACAGCTTGATCAGAGCTGACTGAAGGCTTTATTGTACCACACACATCATTGTCCTCCCAGGCCAGCATCCAGCTTCCAGTAGTGACCAATACCTGGTTCTTCAGAGGTAGGTGAAAAACCAACTGTGCAGTGACATACGTAGGGGGATATTTTACTTCTGGACCCTTTTACTCCTCTGCAGGTGAACAGAGGCATGACATTGCATTATGACCCTTATCATTTGAGGTACAAATGGTTGGTCATAAAATGATCCCTTCTACAAAGTTTACCCCTCGAAAGTATTTAGTCAATAAAAGCTTCACTTCTGTGACTTTTATTCCTGTTTCAGGATTCTAAACCCACATGTATCCTGGCTACATCATAGTCTAATACTGAAGCTGTAAATTGAGATCCTCCTTAAAACCTACACGTCAGAACTTCTCCCAGTCCCCCTCTTTGGGTGGCCACCAGTCCGTTATGAGTGGACTCAACCTCTGGATCCCACATGCTTCTAAACCCTCTGGGTCTGGATGGAGTCAGGCCTCTGTTCCTTGCTCTGGGTCTCTGAGGTGCAGGTGCAGACTCCACGTCTTCCACCTTTCTTTGGGACATGGAGCTCCATAGCCCAGCTTCCTTGAACCCTAAAATGAGTGCCCCAGCCCCACTGAGCCTCCAGTTACTTATACACACTCATTCCGGCTTCCACCTTCCTGGGGGAACACTGAGCTTCTTGATTAACCACTTCAGTTACAATGTGGCAAACAAGCAAGGAACACTGTCTTAGCAAAATAATTTCTCACCACAGGCACTTTACTCTTAAAAAGCACTAGAGAGTTACAGATCTTTACAAAATAACCAAGTTCTGAGATGCAGCCTCCCAGTTTGATCTCACCCCTTCTCTGAATTCGAGGTCTTGGCAGTGACTCTGGAAAGGCAGAGCCCTCCTGCCTTCGCTCTCTTTATAGCCTGGTTTTCTGGCACGTGGTAGTGTATGGCCCCCTTGTTCAGAGACCCCTCTGTCATTCCCCCCCCACCTTAAATAATCTGTCCCTCTTTGTCCATGAGCTCCAGCTGGAAAATCCTAGCCCCTTCCCTCAATCAGGCTTTTGTGTAGAGAGTCCATTGTCCCATGGCAATGGGCTGGTAGTTGAAAGACAATCAAAGCTGATGACCCTAGATTGCGCCATGATGGCTTCTCAGCCATAGTCCTTCAACTAGGGTGCCAGCCCCCTGATACAAAATAGATGTTCTAATCCAATAGTGTAGGTTACACTGTGAAATGAAGGTCACGGTGAAGGTCACAAGCCAAGACGGAGGGTGCAGTACAAAATGCAGTTCACAACTGATAGAGCCTTGTCCCACTCTGTCACACCAACTTCCTTCATGAAGTTCACCAACAATAATCCATGTCAACACAAATGCCGCCATCCACCCAAACAACCACCATCCTACACTCTGCATCAGGGGTGTCAAATTCCTTCTTTGGACAAGCTCCGAATTCTATGTTTAGTTTTGGTCTATGGGCCACAGTACTACGTGCTGCCCACAAATCGCAATGGAATGCCTACTGATGTAGATCAAGAGACCAGGTCCTGTTGAATATGGCCTTTTTGTAGTAACAAAATGCTTAGTTATTGCATTCATCACTCAGTGAGAAAATCTACTCCCCTTAAGGCGACCACTATTCCTGCCTTTTATTTCTCTTCCTTTCCCATCCACCTTTCTCATTTCTCTCCCCTTCTTCTGTCATTATGAGTCTCCACCTTTCCTTTTTCTGCATTTCCTTCCCTGTTGCACTTCCCAAGTTCCAAACCATCTTGCTTCCCTTTCACCTCCTCTCCCCATTCCATGTGCAGAAATGAGAAATGGCAAAGTAGTTAATGTTAACACTGATGTGTCAACTTTACAGCTGATCGTCCAGTCAGATTCATAGAGGAAAAGGAAGTTCTCTGCTCTGAGTCGTTATTTCAGGTTGTTTGCAGTCTAAGGCTGACATCACTGCTGTGGTTGCACCTGGCTGGCAGTTGAAATGTAATCTCTGCAGCCCTGAGTGCTAAGAACTTATTTTAAAAAACCCCCAAAATCTTAGATTCTGGAGCATCAGAATATGGCATGCAGACTGGATCCAGTAAACAGGCTGTGGGTTGGACATCACTGCCCTTTAGACATCCTCTAAATCACAGTCCCTGGTTGTCTGATTTGGGTAGTCTTTCTATGACCGTGACTTCCTTTGAGACTAAGCCTATTGTCAGCACTTAATAAATAAATAATAAAAGGAAGAAGATGGAGAGGTGGAGGCCACAGATGGCAGGCCTATGGGGAGGGAAACTGTATGAGTGAGGTTCCCCTTAGAATTCCTCCATGGGGAACGGGTCAGCTTCATAGAGGAGGGGGTTCCATCCCCAAATCCTGCAGATCTCCTAGGATATGAGCCAGATCAATCTATTTGTCTCCTCTGTTAGATAGATTTTTTCAGTGAAATAGTCTTAAAGAACAGAATCTTTGCTACTTTAGGTTAATTAACAATGGATTTTGGTGTCTCATGTGTGCTGTCCCATGCAGCTCCTGCAACAGGTGAATTATCCGGCAACCTTTAGCAATTGCAATTATTGTTTAATTGAGTCTCTCTGCACCAGGAAATGTTTGTTAATGACAAATGTACTCAGGGATATCCTTGTGAACATTTGCACCATGTTACTAATGGGAGGCTGGGAGTGTTTCAGACTAAGGGGAAACTACTAATTTGGAGTGGTGTTTCCAAGTTCTGCTAATGACCTTTATGTAATCACAACCAAAAGCTTCCTTTACACTTAATTGCTCCATGTCTCAGTTTACCCACTGGTAAAATGGATCTAACACAGATGGTGCTTCCATGAATTCCATATGGGTGTAGAGAACAGCAAGCAGGATCAAGAGCCTTAGGTCCCATTCCTGCAATCTGATCTGCCTGCGTGCATCTAATTGCAAGATGTGGCCAAAGCTTTTACTATCTTTAAATTGAAGTAAAATGCCCTTAATGGGGATCTGCGTGGGTCCAAGGGTCCATCCTGACTGTGGCAGTTTGCAGGATCGGAGCCTAAGGTTATATAGTATCATACTAAGAGATTCCCATTTTACTTTAGTAAACACGTCAATCTTCAGTATTTTTTAATTAACATGTTGACATTATTACATATTTCTGTTTTGATGGTATATTGGAATGTGGATATGAAGACTAAAAGGAAGAAAGAAAACGATGATGACAAAGGTATTTTGCATAGTCTGCCATAAAACTAAAAATACTGACCTGCTGCACAGAAGTGTTGTGACGCAATTAGCAAAGGCCAGATTCTGATCCTCTTACTTATGCTGAATATTATCTTGCTCCATTAAGTCAATGGGGCTACTCATGGAGTAAGGTGCTACTCAGCAGCATTAGTAAAAACATCAGAATCTGGTCCTTTCAACTTGCAAAGTGCTTTGAGATCCTCAGAAGAGAGGTGCAATGGAAGGGCAAAGAATTATTATTTCCTTCAACATTTTATGACTCCTGTATGCAAGTTTGCAAAATGAGATCATGTACTGTTATTCTGAACATCACACAGTCCTTGTTCTGGTTCCTAGATCTGCCTTTGTGATGGCCGCTTCAAGGACAATCCACCCTAAAGAGATCTATGTGCAGGCTCCAGAAGTTTAATTCAACCCTACTGCTCCTCACTGAGAATACACAAGTGTTTTTACCCCTATGTTTTTTCCAGCCCCTCCTAGTTTAAAGATCAGTGAATTAGTTCTGGGTGCTTTGATGTCAGCTATTGCATGTCCTCTCTAGGTGATCTATTACTTCCAGGAACCCAAGGATAAAACCACATGTGAAATGTTCCAGCTCCAGAAGGCCTTTGCGTTACCTAACAAATGGTGAATGGAGTTACAGGGACCTCTGTTAATTTCAGAACTTGGGTGTGCAAGCTCAGTGGACAGAGTGTTCTGTAGAATTCTGCATGACGTCTCTCCTGATGGTCAAAGAATGATGGTTTAGCTCCAGAAATGGAGTTGCTAAGGTCCTATATATCAATCAGTCTCGGAGTATCTAGCGTGCATGCAGGCACAGTGTTAGGTGGGGAGGATGTGGGCTGGAATTGGGAAAAATGGCAGCCCTAAATGAAGGAATAAACGAAAGCTCTGTGCTCCTATTGAGGCAGAGCTAGTTTGCCTCCAACTCGAAGCACTGACTAGGTGCAAGCTTTGGTGGAGCTTAGTGGATGGCGAGAGAGCCGGTGTTTGGAGGTACTTGGACACCACAGCACAATAAACAATTTTAAAAAGGAAAAATAAATAGTTTCTAAAGAGCTGAACCCCAGGAAAAACAACCTGATGTCTAATAAAGGCTGATTCTATCCACACGGAAAGGGATGGCTGCCACTTACTCGAGCTGGCAAGACAGAATCCCAAAAGGCAATTAAAATCAAGTTGCATAAGGCCTTGGCTGCATGGCAGTAGGAATACAGGGCCTCTTCTCTGAATGCTGGCCACAGCTGTTAAAGAGGCTGAAGGAATTGTCTCTATTTCTGTGAAACATCTGCTTAATAAGCATTTTGAAAGAAGAAAAATTTTGTCAGTGCATACAACTTACTGTAATGTAAGGAGGCAGAGCCAGGATTCAGCAAGCTGCCGTTATAAATATGCATGACTTTGACTGATGAGCCCCAAACCCACTGATTTAATTTGTTCTGTGGCTTGTCATTCAAAATGTCTACTAGAAAAGTAGAGACCATTGGTCCTGGCTCTGACCGCAATTACACCAGCGTAAATCTGGTGGAATTCAATTGACTTCAGTGGAGTCAGTCCAGATTTATGCCAATGTAAAGGAGATCAGAATCTGGCCTTACCTCTTTGCTAAATCAGCCTAGAAATGACGACAAATACTCAAGAATACTCTTAGAAAAGCTCACCGAACTATGTCATTTTTCTCTCTCGTGTTTTTCTATTTCATCGGTGCAGCTTTCAAATCTTGAAAACAGGAACATATTCACAGGCCAAGGATTATTCAATGTACAGGTGGGTGGACCTCAAAGGGCTGATTCCAAAAATTGGGATTTGCACTGAACCCTTTGTGGTCACACATCTTCTTCTTTTTCTCCACCTTCCATCCTGGGCTGGTTTTACTCCCAATCATTGTGAACAGAACTGGGGGTTTCATGTGCCACAGATTCCATAAACTGAACGCTGAAGCCTTTGTTTGAGATAACCTACCTCAGGCAGTAGAGGTGTGTGCTTTTACCACAGAAGGTGCTGAGTTCAAGCCCCATGCTCTGTCTAAGAGGATACAAGGAGTACAACTAATATGGGACTTCAACTCCAGGAGATCACAGACACATGGGATAAGCGTTGCAGGCTGAGGGAAATATGCAACCCATACTCCTGGAAGTGGGTCTTCATCGCCTTCCAGCGTCTGGTTCACCTAAGAGATTCATGAATCTGCTACTGCTACCAGCTAGGCCATGTAATTACTCCTTTACCTTAGGTGGCAGAGACCCATGCTTTTACTGCTGATGATCCCAGGATCATGTCTTGCTATTGGGCCAAGAGGAACTGGTTACATTTGCAAAGATTTTCCATTTGGGCTGCAAATTTGCAAAGCCTAACCTTCTTCCCCTCTCCCAGAGATTGGTCCTCATATCTGTAATCTGACTCATCTCCCCCTCGCAGTGTGAAAAACCTCTTAAAAGTAAAAGGATTGCGATGGCACGAATGGATGAATGACTAGTTGCATAGGAAAGGCTGTCCTGCTGATCTCACCTGTTTTTCTCCTGGTAGAGAGCTGTAGGTGCACTTCTGTGTAGGCCGGAGCTGTTTATCTGCGTCTTTGACAAAATTTGTTAGCTCACAGTGACTCAACTGCACATTTTTTATATATATAATCAAAGATAAACAATTAAGATTGCCAGATCAGTTGTCTGTGCCAAGGGGTAACTACAGTTCAAAGGACCTTTTGCTCAGTTAACAACAGGTTGAACTACGTTTCCTCCACACCCTCTGAACAAAGCCACCCAGTGTAATACCTAATAGGCCTATCCAATCAAGAACTTAGTGTGTGTGACTAAATTTTACATTCTAGCAAAGCAGATTCACCTTGGAATGTTGATGGCATAGACTAAACATAAAGGCCTTGGCTACACTGGCGCTTCACAGAGCTGCAATTTTCTCACTCAGAGGTGTGGAAAAACACACACCCCCCCCCGAGTGCAGCAAGTTACAGCTCTGTAAAGTGCCAGTGTAAACAGTGCCCCAGAGCTGTGAGTGCGGCTCCCAGTGCTGTAGGCTAATCCCTACGGGGAGGTGGAGTACCTGCAGCACCGGGAGAGCTCTCTCCCAGCGCTGGCGCCGCGACCACACTCGCACTTCAAAGCGCTGCCGCGGGAGCGCTCCCAGGGCAGTGCTGTACAGCTGCAAGTGTAACCACACCCATAGTCACCAACAGCTGGAAACTTATTGCTAAGCAAGCAACCCTGGTCAAAGTGTTTTCTGTATTATTCTATCCAGCAGATGAGGTGTTGGCAGAAGGCAGGAGAGTCTAGTGGTTAAGGCACAACATTAGGAAGCAGAAGGACTGGATTTTGTTCCTAGCACTGCCACCACCTCTATGCCTCAGTTTCTTTTAATCTGTAAAATGGGCATAGCAATACTGCTTTCCAACATTGTAGGAGTGCAGTGAAAATAAACTGATTAATTGCCTCTAATGCACTTTGAGATCCTGAGGTTCCATGGGGATCTATTATGGGCCAGTCTTGTTTAACCTCTATTAATGGCCTGGATGTAGATGTAGAGAGCATATGGATCAAGTTTACAGATGACACAAAGCTGGGGGAAGTTGCCAATACTTTGGAGGGTAGAGCTAAAATTCAGAGGGATCTTGATTAATTGGAGAACTGGGCTATAGACAACAAAATTAAATTCATCAAAGACAAATGTAAGGTGCTACACTTAGGGGGAAAAAACCCAAATGCACAAATACAGAATGGGGGGGAACTGACTGGCCAGCAGTACTACTGAGAAGGATCTGGGAGTTGTGGTGGATCACAACCTCACCATGAGTCAGCAATGAGTTGCTGTTGCAAAAAAAGCAAATGCAATTTTAGGTTGCATTAACACAGACATAGCATGCAAGCCACACGAGTGACAGTACTGCTCTACTTAGCACTGGTTAGGCCTCAGCTGGAGTACTGTGTTCAGTTTTGGTCACCAATGTATAGAAAGGATGTAGGGAAACTGGAAAGGATCCAGAGGTGAGTGACAAAGATGACCAGAGAGATGGAATGCAAGTCATCTGAGCTGAGGCTGAAGGAGCTGGTATGTTTAGTTTGGAAAAGAGGAGATTAAGGGGGGACATGATAGTGGTTTTCAAATACTTCAAAGGCTGCCATAAAAAAGATGGAGAAAAGTTGTTCTCTTTTGCCACAGAGGGCAGGACAAGAAGCAATGGATTCAAACTACAGCATAGCAGATTTAGATTAAATCTCAGGAGAAACTTCCTAATGGTAAGAACAGTAGGACAATGGAACAGACGGCCTAGGAGGGGAGTAGGGGGAAGCTCCTTCATTGGAGGGTTTCCAAAGGAGGCTGGAGCCATCTGCCTTGGATGGTTTAGATACAACAACTCCTGCATCTTGGCAGGGGGTTAGACAAGAAGACCCTTGCAGTCCCTTCCAACCCTGATTCTATGACTCTATTATGGAAGCACTGTGCAGGTGCTATCAGTGCATTAGAAATACCATAAGAAATAGGAGAGATCGATCACCTTTTAGTGATGTCTGCTCATGCACCATCCCTCTGAAATCCCCTTACAGTAAGATTTGCTCTAGTTGTTCACATAACTAGTTGCATTTACCGTGGCTAACACAGGCAGTGCTGTCTCATTGGAAAGATGGGCCATCATCAAATTTAAATTCAAACCATTAAAAAAAAAAAGTGAAACCATTGGGACGGTGGAATTTTTTGGGAGCTGTCTTGCTTGTGGAATTGGTAGTGGGATTGTCATAAACAGATAGCTAAGGGTTAATGTCTCTTTCACCTGAAAACACCTGACCAGAAAACCAATCAGGAAACCGGATTTTTTCAACTTTGGGGGGAGGGAAGTGTGTGTCTGAGTCTTTTGTCTGTCTGCCTGTTTCCTCTGAGCTTTGGAGAAGTAGTTCTATCTTCTAGTCTTCTGTTTCTAAGTGTAAGGACAAAGAGATCAGATAGTAAGTTCTATGGTTTCTTTTCTTTGGTATTTGCATGAATATAAGTGCTGAAGTGCTTTGATTTGTATTCTTTTTGAATAAGGCTGTTTATTCAATATTCTTTTAAGCAATTGACCCTGTGTTGTATCATCTTAATACAGAGACAACATTTGTATTTTTTCTTTCTTTTTATATAAAGCTTTCTTTTAAGACCTGTTGGAGTTTTTCTTTACTTCAGGAAAATTGAGTCTGTACTCACCAGGGAATTGGTGGGAGGAAGAAATCAGGGGAGGTCTGTGTGTGTTGAATTGGCTAGCCTGATTTTGCATTTCCTCTGGGTGAATAGGAAAGTCCTTTTTGTTCCCAGGACGGGGGAACGGAGAGGGGGAATCACTCTGTGTAGTTTCACAGAGCTTGTGTCTGTGCATCTCTCCAGGAGCACCTGGAGGGGGGAAGGGAATAGGATTATTTCCCTTTGTTGTGAGACTCAAGGGATTTGGGTCTTGGGGTCCCAGGGAAGGTTTTTCAGGGGGACCAGAGTGCCCCAAAACACTCTAATTTTTTGGGTGGTGGCAGCAGTACCAGGTCCAAGCTGGTAACTAAGCTTGGAGGTTTTCATGCTAACCCCCATATTTTGGACGCTAAGGTCCAAATCTGGGAATAAGGTTATGTCATGAGTGGCAGCGGCGGGATCTAGACAGAATCCAGAAGCCAGTAGGAATATTATATTTTTCTTTTCTCTGCTAAGGGCTTTTTAGCAGAGAGAAACAGTTTGGTTTTAAAAGGGAACCAGAGAGAATTTTTTTTTTCTGCTCTCTCTGGCAGTTTGTGGTTTGCATGTTAAGCGAGAAGACTGTTAAGGGTCTTTTGTCATGCAATAGCCCTCCCATTAGGAGGCAAGTAGCAGCACTTATATGCATGCAAATAAAGTGGTTTTTCTGGTTTCCCTTCATTGAACATTAGCTAGAGAGAGAAAGGGGAAAAAAGCACTGTTGCTAGGCAGACTTCAGGAGGCAACAGAGCCTGCAGTTCAACAGAGAAACACCGGAGGGCACCCCAACACAAGAAAACAGGAACCATGTCTACTAGGACAAAAATGGAGGCCGAAGACCATTTAAAAGAAGCTGAACACAGGCGACAACTGGAAATAAAACAAAAAGAGATGGAGATAAAAGAAAAGGAAGAAAGCATCAAACTGGCAGCCTTCCAAAGAGAACAGGCAGCCCAAGAGGCAGCACACAAAAGAAAACTAGAGGAAGAAGAGGTGGCCTACCGAAGGAAACAAGCAGAAGATGAGGTGGCCCACCGCCGAGAAATGGAAAAGCACCAAAAAGAAATGGAAAAGCACCAAAAAGAAATGGAAAAACAACAAAAAGAAATGGAAAAACAACAAAAAGAGAATGAAGAGAAGGAAAAACAGAGAAAACATGAACTGGAGATGGCAAAAGCTGGGCTGCATGTGCCAGCCAACCCTAACAACCCGGCGCCAATTATTGCTCCACAGCACAGGAAATTTCCCACCTACAAGGCAGGTGATGACACCGAGGCCTTCTTGGAAAATTTTGAAAGAGCCTGTCTTGGGTACAGCATCCCCGAAGACCAGTACATGGTAGAATTAAGGCCACACCTCAGTGGACCTTTAGCAGAGGTGGCAGCTGAAATGCCCAAGCCGCAAATGAATGACTATAAACTTTTTCAAACCAAGGCCAGATACCGGATGGGGATAACCCCAGATCATGCCCGTCGGCGCTTCAGAACCCAAAAGTGGAAACCAGAGGTGTCATTTCCCAAACACGCCTACTACATTGCAAAAAACTATGAGGCCTGGTTAACAGGAAACAACATTCAAACCTTGGAAGAAGTGAACCTCCTCATACAAATGGAGCAGTTCTTGGATGGTGTTCCTGAAGACATCACACGGTACATACAAGATAGAAATCCCAAAACTATCGCTGAGGCGGGGGAGATTGGAGCCAAATGGATGGAACTGGCAGAAAGCAAAAAAGCTACTGTCAAGGGGAACGATTACCACAGGGGGCACACAGACCATAAACCCTACAACCGAGGACAGCCAAAGACCCTACATACCACCCAAGTAAAGCCACAGATACCCTACTCTTCAACCTCACCAGTCTCCAGTAACTCACCTCGGCCCAGTGACCCATCAGATGGAAGATGCTTTAAGTGTAATGAACTGGGACATATCAAGGCCAACTGTCCCAAGAACACCATGCGAGTGCAATTCATTACACCACCATCACCCCAAAGATTCCCAGGCCCAGATGCCTCTCAAATACCCTTGGAGCGAAGGGAAAATTTGAGAGTGGGCGGAAAGAAGGTTACTGCGTGGAGAGACACGGGGGCACAAGTGTCAGCTATCCACCAATCCTTCGTTGACCCCAAATTCATCAACCCAAAGGCCAAAGTTACAATTTACCCCTTCATGTCACAAGCTGTAGACTTGCCTACAGCTCAACTGCCTGTCCAGTACAAAGGCTGGTCAGGAATGTGGACTTTTGCAGTCTATGACAATTATCCTATCCCCATGCTACTGGGGGAAGACTTGGCCAACCAGGTGAGGCGGGCCAAGAGAGTGGGAATGGTTACCCGTAGCCAAACCAGGCAAGCTTCCAGACCCATTCCTGTTCCTGAGCCGTCCACAGAGGCCCCGTCTGTGTTACCAGAGACCCAGACAGAGGTAGTGGACCCGGATTCCATGCCTACCACTGAAACAGCCACAGCATCTCCAGTCCCAGGCCCGGAACTGGAACAGCAACCAGCACCAGCAAGTGCAACCACATCTTCAAACTCAACGCCAGAGGGCGCCAGCGAGCCAGAACTGGCAGAAGCACACGACAGCCATACCCAAAAGGCTCAGCCAGAGCCTGAAATACCCTCAGGTGCACCAGCGGAGAGCGGTTCACCAGCAACGGAAACAACCCCATCACCTACATCGCTTCCAGAAGGACCAAGCCCAAGTCCACAGTCTGAGGAAGAACTGGTGACCCCAGCCTCAAGGGAACAGTTCCAGGCTGAGCAGGAAGCAGATGACAGCCTTCAGAAAGCGTGGGCGGCGGCACAGAGCACCCCACCGCCTCTCAGCTCTTCTAATCGATCCCGGTTTGTTATAGACCAAGGACTTTTATACAAGGAAATTCTTTCTGGTGGACACCGGGAGGAATGGCAGCCGCAAAAACAGTTGGTGGTTCCAACTAAGTACCGGGGGAAGCTCTTAAGCTTAGCCCATGATCATCCCAGTGGCCATGCTGGGGTGAACCGAACCAAGGACCGGTTGGGGAAGTCCTTCCACTGGGAGGGGATGGGCAAGGATGTTGCCAAGTATGTCCGGTCTTGTGAGGTATGCCAAAGAGTGGGTAAGCCTCAAGACCAGGTCAAGGCCCCTCTCCAGCCACTCCCCATAATTGAGGTCCCATTTCAGCGAGTAGCTGTGGATATTCTGGGCCCTTTCCCAAAAAAGACGCCCAGAGGAAAGCAGTACGTACTGACTTTAGTGGACTTTGCTACCCGATGGCCAGAAGCAGTAGCTCTAGGCAACACCAGGGCTAACACTGTGTGCCTGGCCCTAACAGACATCTTTGCCAGGGTAGGTTGGCCCTCTGACATCCTTACAGATTCAGGGTCTAATTTCCTGGCAGGGACCATGGAAAAACTGTGGGAAACTCATGGGGTGAATCACTTGGTTGCCACCCCGTACCACCATCAAACCAATGGCCTGGTGGAAAGGTTCAATGGAACTTTGGGGGCCATGATAAGAAAATTCATCAACGAATTCTCCAATAATTGGGACCTAGTGTTGCAGCAGTTGCTGTTTGCCTACAGGGCTGTACCACATCCCAGTTTAGGGTTTTCACCATTTGAACTTGTGTATGGTCACGAGGTTAAGGGGCCATTACAGTTGGTGAAGCAGCAATGGGAGGGGTTTACGCCTTCTCCAGGAACTAACATTCTGGACTTTGTAAGCAACCTACAAAGCACCCTCCGACACTCTTTAGCCCTTGCTAGAGAGAACCTAAAGGATGCTCAGGAAGAGCAAAAGGCCTGGTATGACAGACATGCCAGAGAACGTTCCTTCAAGGTAGGAGACCAGGTTATGGTCTTGAAGGCGCAACAGGCCCATAAGATGGAAGCATCATGGGAAGGGCCATTCACGGTCCAAGAGCGCCTGGGAGCTGTAAACTACCTCATAGCATTTCCCAATTCCTCACTAAAGCCTAAAGTGTACCATGTTAATTCTCTCAAGCCTTTCTATTCCAGAGACTTACAGGTTTGTCAGTTTACAGTCCAGGGAGATGATGCTGAGTGGCCTGACGGTGTCTACTACGACGGGAAAAAAGACGGTGGCGTGGAAGAGGTGAACCTCTCAACCACCCTGGAACATCTGCAGCGGCAACAAATCAAGGAGCTGTGCACTAGCTTCGCCCCATTGTTCTCAGCCACCCCAGGACGGACTGAACGGGCATACCACTCCATTGATACAGGTAATGCTCACCCAATCAGAACCCCACCCTACCGGGTGTCTCCTCATGCCCAAGCTGCTATAGAACGGGAGATCCAGAACATGCTACAGATGGGTATAATCCGCCCATCTACCAGTGCATGGGCATCTCCAGTGGTTCTGGTACCCAAACCAGATGGGGAAATACGCTTTTGCGTGGACTACCGTAAGCTAAATGCTGTAACTCGTCCGGACAACTATCCAATGCCACGTACCGATGAGCTATTGGAAAAGTTGGGACGTGCCCAGTTCATCTCTACAATAGACTTAACCAAGGGGTACTGGCAAGTACCACTAGATGAACCTGCCAAGGAGAGGTCAGCATTCGTCACCCATGCGGGGGTGTATGAATTCAATGTCCTTCCTTTCGGCCTTCGAAATGCACCCGCCACCTTCCAGAGGCTGGTAGACGGTCTACTAGCTGGACTGGGAGAATTTGCAGTTGCCTACCTCGATGATGTGGCCATTTTTTCAGACTCCTGGCCCGAACACCTACTCCACCTGGAAAAGGTCTTTGAGCGCATCAGGCAGGCAGGACTAACTGTTAAGGCCAAAAAGTGTCAAATAGGCCAAAACAGAGTGACTTACCTGGGGCACCAGGTGGGTCGAGGAACCATAAACCCCCTACAGGCCAAGGTGGATGCTATCCAAAAGTGGCCTGTCCCAAGGTCAAAGAAACAGGTCCAATCCTTCTTAGGCTTGGCCGGATACTACAGGCGATTTGTACCACACTACAGCCAAATCGCTGCCCCATTGACCGACCTGACCAAAAAGACCCAGCCAAATGCCGTTAAGTGGACTGATGAGTGTCAAAAAGCCTTTACCCAACTTAAGGCAACACTCATGTCTGACCCTGTACTCAGGGCCCCGGATTTTGACAAGCCATTCCTAGTAACCACAGATGCATCTGAGCGTGGTATAGGAGCAGTGCTCATGCAGGAAGCAACAGATCACAACTTCCATCCTGTCGTGTTTCTCAGCAAGAAACTGTCTGAGAGGGAAAGTCACTGGTCAGTCAGTGAAAAGGAATGCTATGCCATTGTGTACGCCCTGGAAAAGCTACGCCCATATGTTTGGGGACGGCGGTTCCAACTACAAACTGACCATGCTGCACTAAAGTGGCTTCATACTGCCCAGGGGAACAACAAGAAACTTCTTCGTTGGAGTTTAGCTCTCCAAGATTTTGATTTTGAAATTCAACACATCACAGGAGCTTCTAACAAAGTTGCTGATGCACTCTCCCGTGACAGTTTCCCAGAATCCAGTAGTTAAAAAGTGTTCTTAAAATGTAAAAGTCTGTTAGTTATATACTTAGTAGTATATGTAAAGGTGCATGTGTTGTATTAATCTGTTTATTTTCAAGTTCTAGAAGGAAATTGCCGCCAGTGAGCTTCCCCACTGTCTGCAATTTGGGGGGCGTGTCATAAACAGATAGCTAAGGGTTAATGTCTCTTTCACCTGAAAACACCTGACCAGAAAACCAATCAGGAAACCGGATTTTTTCAACTTTGGGGGGAGGGAAGTGTGTGTCTGAGTCTTTTGTCTGTCTGCCTGTTTCCTCTGAGCTTTGGAGAAGTAGTTCTATCTTCTAGTCTTCTGTTTCTAAGTGTAAGGACAAAGAGATCAGATAGTAAGTTCTATGGTTTCTTTTCTTTGGTATTTGCATGAATATAAGTGCTGAAGTGCTTTGATTTGTATTCTTTTTGAATAAGGCTGTTTATTCAATATTCTTTTAAGCAATTGACCCTGTGTTGTATCATCTTAATACAGAGACAACATTTGTATTTTTTCTTTCTTTTTATATAAAGCTTTCTTTTAAGACCTGTTGGAGTTTTTCTTTACTTCAGGAAAATTGAGTCTGTACTCACCAGGGAATTGGTGGGAGGAAGAAATCAGGGGAGGTCTGTGTGTGTTGAATTGGCTAGCCTGATTTTGCATTTCCTCTGGGTGAATAGGAAAGTCCTTTTTGTTCCCAGGACGGGGGAACGGAGAGGGGGAATCACTCTGTGTAGTTTCACAGAGCTTGTGTCTGTGCATCTCTCCAGGAGCACCTGGAGGGGGGAAGGGAATAGGATTATTTCCCTTTGTTGTGAGACTCAAGGGATTTGGGTCTTGGGGTCCCAGGGAAGGTTTTTCAGGGGGACCAGAGTGCCCCAAAACACTCTAATTTTTTGGGTGGTGGCAGCAGTACCAGGTCCAAGCTGGTAACTAAGCTTGGAGGTTTTCATGCTAACCCCCATATTTTGGACGCTAAGGTCCAAATCTGGGAATAAGGTTATGTCAGGGATAGAGAACCTTTCAGCTCCCAGGTTCAAACCCAGCACAAGTTAATAGAAACTGCATTACCATCTGGCAGCCATTTGGTAGCTTGTGTGGCATGTGTGGGTGAGTAACCCTGTTAGCCCAGCCATATCTGTTTCCCCAGGTTACCACTGTAATGCATTAGGAGGGTGGCATGTTTAAAAAGCATGTGCTGCCTGTGTCTGCGTTCTGCGTGTCCAGTAAATAGGCAGAGAATGTCAGTCTCTGAGGCTGTCCATGTGACATCTTTCACCATGGAATGGTGAGCATGGGCAAGGTGTTGGCATGGTTCACAGGGTCCCCCTGACAACTACTCTTCCTGCATCAAGAGGGAGACTCTAGCACTCACCTGCCTCCAAGTGCATCAGGGCGCAAACCATCTTTCAGCTTCTCCAGAAGCTCCTGCTGAGGTTTCGATTGCACTTCTCCCTACATCTCTTCCTTTATGCACTCCCTGTCTGTGGCTCCACAGAGAAGTGGAATTTCCTTGTCAGCCACTTCCTGGCACTGGCTAAGATGGCCACACATTAGCCCAGGAGGAGGAAGCTCAGTTTGGAGGTCCTCTGTGGCTACTTTTGGCCCCTACTCATTTCATGTACCAAGGCGGAGTTCTTCTGTCTGGCATCCACTGCCTCCTTGGGTGAATTTCTTCTCAGAACAGTGAGCAATGTCTAAATTCTCTGCTCAGCATCCCCATCCAGTTCCTTCATTTGATGGCTATGATCTGCTCCTGTCCTTTTCATTTCCCACCCCCAACCCCCTCCAGAATTAACTGATGGTCCTGTTGTCCTGCCCTCAACTAAGGGGGAAGGTCTTTAGTTATAAGTAGACTCTGCCTACCTTTATGGGACATCAAATATGCCAACACTTTCCACTGGCTCTAAATACATTTTCAGAAATTGGCACCACTCACTTTGGTGTTCCAGAAAGATGCCTGGTATTGAATGACAAAGAAAAGGGATGGGACCCTGTTTTTTTTTTCTAGGATATAGCTTTATCTTTACTCTTTTTATCAACAACTTTTGTAAAATATATTCTTTTTGCATTCATAATCTGGGAAGGGGGAAAAGAGGCAGAGATGGACTGATGGTTTGGCAACTTTATCAGTATTGCCAGCAGGACCTAAAGAAGTTCAATGACTCATGGATTTGCAGTGACATTACACAACTTATATCACTTGCTTGAACTGTGCACACTGAATGTTAAACAACCCTCTGAAATTCAAGGGGTCATTGCTCAGAAACAGTGCTCCATTCTCCATTACACCAAAGTCTCTGGGGCTGCTACCTACAACCAGCCCTGCATTCTCTGTCATCCTGAAATCTAGGAGGCCAAAAACTGCATTAATGACATCCACAAGAGTCCATGTGGGTGGCCCTCGCTGAAGTCAGGGGCAATTCAAAAGGGTGCAGAGGTCCACCTGAGAGCTCTCTGCAGAACTGAGGCCTTGAAGTCTCTAAGACCGTGCTCAGAAATAACCTTGCATTCTCTATTCCAGTGAAATCTCTGTGCCTGCTGCCCAGTTGCTGCTCTGAATTCTTTCGGATATACTCATGTGTTTAGGCTTGTTTTCTACACTTGCTGCTGGCAATTTAATCACTCTCCTGGGATTTTCATTCACCATCTGGAACATGAGAGATGTAGTGAATTTGGAAACTGTCTTGTCCCCCTTTTAGCCTGAAAAATTATTTGAGCTCAATTTTTAAGGCAGTGTGATAAATCAGAACTAATAGCACTTTGCATTTCTATAGTTCCTTTTCCCCAAAGATTTCAAAGTAGTTTAATAAGTAAACATTAGTGAAGGCTCGTGGTGAGCTTATCATCAGGGAGATAAATATTAGAGCTAGGCAAATACTTGTAGCAAAAATGTGTTTTTCATTGAAATTTTGCCTGATTTTTGACACTGGTCAGAAGTTTTTTGTAAAAATATTTTTTTTCATCAGGAAAAGCTATTTCAATGAAACTGAAATTTTGATTAAATTTCCTGTTGGAAAAATTTCCTGTTGGAAATAAAAAAATTTTTTGGAAAATTTTGGAACATTTTGAAATTTTGTTTCAAGTTTTTGAAATTTTTTGTTTTTTTCATTTGTATATATTTTTATTATTTTTATGTTCTTTCATGCCATCAGTAATAATAGTAATATGCACTACTTATTGGCATGTCATAATATAACATAATGTATTAGTTGAAATATTCTGTTATTTTTATTTATCTTATTTTTAAAATTGTTTATGGCAGCTGCTACTTTGTACTGAGTGAACCATCTTATCTTCTTTGTTAGATGAAAGAGTCGCCTGTTTGTGTGGGAATGAAACAGATATCCAAGGGAAACTTTGATCTAGAGAATAAGATAAGTGTACGAATCAGAGGAGCAGCTGTTTTCGTTATCCTTGTGTTAGCTTGGAATCATTTTTCTAGGATATTGAAAATGGAAATTCTGAGTTTCGATCAGCTCTGCTGCATTTGAGCTTACTGAGCAGTCACAAAAGTGGAGCAATTTTTCAAAATGTGCAATGAATTCTCACTTTAGGTGATTTAGTGTTTGTAGATCTGAAAGCCAGAAAGGACTTCTCCTATGATCTAAAGCAGATGCAGCAATGGAATTCACAGCCACATAGCTTAATTCCTGCAGCCCATGCTAATTCCCAGAACATAGCACCATCTCACCACACTTCTGAAGACTGTGAACATTTTGTGCCAATGATTTTTTTTTTTAAATTTTGACTAGGGATGGTTTGGAATTGAATGATCACACCCATCACATGATGTTGATACAATTTCCTTGATTGGCTGAATGCAACTCCTGTGGTGAGGAGAGTCATCAGAAGCCATTTTCTCAGAAAGAGTTATCTGCTGTCTCTGAACTAGCTAGGAAAGAAACCTGAATGCCTGAAGTTTTTCTAGCTACTACTCTCAAGGATCTAGGCTCTGATTCTGCTCTTGTTTACACTGGAGAAATTTCATGTCAGAGGAGAAGGCTGCCCTTCCACCAAGCATGCTGGAGGACATACTGGCCAACCATCGTTCCCTGCAAGAAGACACCAGGTAGTGTGGAGAGAAGCTTGTTAATATAAAGTTTATTTGTATAGTGCCTGGTATTAAGTGCTTGCTTTGTTGGGCCAGGGTTTGTCACAGGGTGTATTAGATGGATGGAGGAGCATAAAGTGTCTGCTTGGGTCCTTCACAGTTTTGGAAAGCCTGGGGGAGCATCCCAGTGATGAGCCTTTTGGTTCAGAATCCCCCTTCGCTGGATTTATATGTAGCTTAGTCATGTGAAAATTGATTGCTGTGTGCTGAGACTGCATGTCATTTGGCCTTGTTAATACCACCTACTTTAGGTTCTTGTTTGGCCTGCATCACCATAGTATCTGTGCACCTCACAGTCTTTAATGTGTTTATCCTCACAATGCTGCTGCATGGCAGGACAATGCTATTATCACATTTTATAGATGGAACAACTAAGGCACAGAGAGGCTAAAAGACTCGTTCAAGGTCGCACAGAAATTCTGGAGCAGGGACTTTTATCTGGGCCTCTTGAGTCCTGGGCTAGTGCTCTAACCTCAGACTATCCTTCCTCTCTCAATACTGGGACGATGCTTTTTTAAAAAAATGCATTTCCTCCTTGTGGTCATGGAAACAAAAATTGAGCTGGTTTGGTGTGCCCATGTGAAATTTTATATGCCTGCGTTTCTGAAAGCCTGATGCTTCTGGGTAGAACTGGATTATGAAACATTTTGGAGTCTTGCATAAAATAGAATGGGGGAAAATCTTGTGCAAAACGTAAAAAAAAATCTAAAAAAAATTCCTTTCCACTCTAGCAAACAAGTATTATCATTCTCATTGTACAGCTGGGGAACCTAAGGCAGAGAGAGGCTCAAATAGTTGTCCAAGGTTACACAGCGAATCAGTTGCAGAGTTGGGAATACAACCTCTGAATTCTGGAGAGAGATTTTCAGAAGGAACTGGTGATTTTGGGTGCCCAACCTGAGACACCTTAACGGAGCCTGATTTTGAAAAAGTGGGGAGCACTTACATGTTGAAAACGAGGCATCTTTAAGATTTCTCTGCTGGACACCCAAAGCTGAGCCGCTTAGAATAACTATTTAGTTCTGAAAAATCTTAGCCCTTTCTACTCCAACTCCCCTCACTCCTTTACTAAGGAGGAATTGCTGTCGGGAGCACCTTTCCCCCCATATAACGTTGATGTGTGGGATCTGCCACTGAGAATCAGATTTTCCTTTCCTCCATTGGTGCATGCAGGTGATAATGGAGGCTTGGTGATCTGTAAGAAAGCTCCTCCCCATTTGTCTTCAAGCACATAACCCCTGAACAAGAGATGTTACATGTAGCCACAAACTCTAGAATGCTGCCTTTTGCATGCACCTTACACATGTTACTTTATAACAGACCTTGCCACTTTAAGGCGACCACTTGACAGGCCCGTGATGGATGCAACAAGAGAAATTATACCATGGCATGATTTTCATATTAATATGGGACTCAATGACTATCTTTAATGACTAGCCAAGAGGCAAGTGTTGATGAGCATTTGTGGGTCAAAGAGTGTGTGTTTGGCTACATTCAGAAAAGAATTGCACATACAAATTCATTAAAACTTCCATGAGCATGTTGTCTTTCTTCAGGACAAACCTGTTATTCCTTTCACCAAACTTCGGGGTGCATGCTGAAACACAATCAACGTTCCATTTGTTCTTCTTAGGAAAAAGGGAATGTCCCTGTGAATGGGATGGTTTCATTATGATTAAGTATAGATGGTTAGGTATCTAATGATCTTTGCAACTTTTAGAGCTTTGAACTCCATAGCAATAACCCATAAGCAGAGAGTGGTCTGTGTGAGGGAGAGAGAGTGCAAGCATGTGCATGAGTTTACATGTGTGTGGCATGTAAATGGAGTTCTGTTTTCCCAGCCTATAAGTTGCATGATATTGACAAGTTCACTTTGCATGCTACTTACAGCAGCATGCAAAGCAGCCTCTCAAAATCTTCCTTGAAAGCAAAGTTGGGCAAACATGGAGGTGAAGGTGGGGATTCTACAGAAATCATTGACATTTTGTTTAAAAAAAAAACCCAAACAAACAAAAAAACTTTTCATTTTTCAGGTATTTGGCTTTCCAATGAAAATTTTGAGTTTTTCAAAGAAAAGAAACACTTCCTGCAAAAACATTCAACCGGAGTAAGGGTGGTAGAATGTGAACTTAGGCCCTGATTAACAAACGTGAATACACTTAGTCTTAGCAAAAAGAACGAGCAGTACTTGTGGCACCTTACAGACCAACAAATGTATTTGAGCATAAGCTTTTGTGGGCTAAAACCCACTTCATGGGATGCATGCAGTGGAAAGTACAGTAGGAAGATATATATACACAGAAGACATGAAAAATGGGTGTTGCCATACTAACTGTAAAGAGAGTAATCAGTTAAGGTGGGCTATTCTCAGCAGGAGAAAAAAAACTTTTGTAGTGTTAATCAGGATCGTCCATTTCCAACAGTTGACAAGGAGGTATGAGTAACAGTAGGGGGAAAATAAGCATGGGAAATAGTTTTACTTTGTGTAATGACTCATCCACTCCCAGTCTTTATTCAAGCCTAATTTAATGGTGTCAAGTTTGCAAATTAATTCCAATTCAGCAGTTTCTCATTGGAGTCTGTTTTTGAAGTATTTTTGTTGGAGTATTGTGACTTTGAGATCTGTAATCAAGTGATCAGGAAGGTTGAAGTGTTCTCTGACTGGTTTTTGAATGTTATAATTCTTGATGTCTGATTTGTGTCCATTTATTCTTTTGCGTAGTCTTACATCTCTGAGCAGTCCTATTGAAATTAGCGGGACTACTCATGATAGTAAAGTTAAGCATGTGCACGAGTGTTTGCAGGATTGCAGCTTTGGTGAACAAAAGCCAAGAATATTCCTGAGCATTCATAAATTCAGGTTTTAACAGTCTGATGTGTTTTACTGTGGATCCTTTCCTGAACCGTAGGGTTCCCCACTCTTGCCACATCCTGAATCTTTCTGTAAGGTATTGATTGGAAATGAAAGAGTTACAAGTGCAGGTGCAGGTCTCGATGACAGTTACTCTTTGGAAAAATTAATTTTTAATTTGATGAAGTAAGTAACTTTATTATTCCTTATGGAGTCCTGTTCAAACTCCTCCTGATGCACTGGAGGCTTATGTACATAATTCCCCAACACTCCAGTGAAATAACATGTCCCTGAGGTGAATGAGGATTGGAGAGCTAATAAAGAGGCCTGCCAAGATTACCTCTGAACCAAATATGAAAATATGAAATCAACTGCAACTGCTCTCCATTGAAGTGGCTGAAATGCTTTTAAAATTAAATATGATGTGTGAGTATATACATAATATATAAAAGAATGACTTGCTTAAGAGAGAATGGGCTTCCTGGGCAGAGAAATGCTGCATGCTTGAGCTCTAATTCTGCAAGCTGATCCTAAAGCTGCAAATGACAAGACAAAACAAAACAAAAAAGGCCACTTACATTCTGAGTCTGTTCTGCCATGTGATCTTTGAACTAGCCCTCTATTTTGTAGTTCAGCAGGAATTCTTGAATCTCCAAAGACTGTACTGTACATGGTGACTAACAGACAGAGTGGTGATTACAAGCTTAAACTGATAGCATCCCAAGCTGTCTGATATCCTTTTTAATGTTGTACTCTTTGGTATGTGATTTAATTAGTTGGTTGTATTCTTTTCCAGCAATGCTGGATGAATCACATTGTATTTGGTTTTAAATTAAGTGAGTTCTAGAACCAATGAATAGTCACAGGATTGACACTCTGGGGATTAGAGAGGGGACTTGGTTAAATATAGAATTATAGACTATCAGGGTTGGAAAGGACCTCAAGGAGATCATCTAGTCCAACTCCCTGCTCAAAGCCAAAGCCAGACTCATCCCCAGGCAGATTTTTACCCCAGTTCCCTCAATGGCCCCCTTGTGGGCCGAACTCACAACCCTGGGTTTAGCAGGCCAATGCTCAAACCACTGAACTATCCCACCCCCACATAGATAGATAGATATATCTATCTATCTATCTCCTAGAACTGGAAGGGACCCTGAAAGGTCATCAAGTCTAGCCCCCTGCCTTCACTAGGAGGAGCAAGTACTGATTTTGCCCCAGATCCCTAAGTGGCTCTCTCAAGGATTAAGCTCCCAACCCATGGGTTTAGCAGGCCAATGCTCAAACCACTGAGCTAGCCCTTGGTTGCAAAGTTCAGAGCCCCAGGCAAACTTCCCAGTATTGGGAGTGTGATGGAAGGCCAGGTCAGGCCATTATGGGAAATGAAAGCCCTAATCATTGACCATTGCTCTAGGCACTGTATGAACACCTTTCTTCCTCCACTATTTGCAAATGATTGTTTGTTTCCATGGATGGCTGGAGAACAGTGCTTGTTTTCCATATAATTAGAATATTCTATATACACAAGGATAGCTGTTCACAGAAGAGTATTCACTGTTCTCTTTATTTTTTATTCTCTATTCTGCTTAAAGAGTTTGCCATGCTGTCAGGGAGAATAAACAACACCACATGAGTTAGGTGGCTAGCCACACATCACAAATGAACAGTCCATGAACACCCTGTAGGCTGGAAACCGTTTGTCCAAATGATTTGGCAGCTCCTTACAGATAAGACATTTGCAAAAATATGAACCCATTTGCAAGCAATTTGCAAACAGAAAAAAGAGTCAAATTAATCTGAAATACATAATTCAACTAGCCCCAGCTACTTTGCCTCCACCGAATAGATTCCCTGACATTCCCCTCTACACACTTGTTCCTAAAATCTGGGCTCACAAATGACAAGAAGGGGAGACATGAAGTGTAGTTGTTGCCCTGTCGATCCCCAGATATTAGAGAGACAAGGTGAGTGAGGCAATATCTTTTATTGGACCAACTTCTGTTGGTGAGAGAGACAAGCTTTCCAGACACACACACTCTTCTTCAGGTTTCGGAACGGTTCTGAGCATCACAGCTAAATGGGAAGTGGAACAGATTGTCTAGCATAAATAGTTAGCACATGTTTAAAGGATCTTTCAGGGTAGAGTGGCCTGTTAACACTTCTGCAGTCATAGGACAAAAAGCAGTGATTAGCCATAAATCCAGGGTCTCTGGTCAATAGGAGTCCATTTTAAGCTGCTAAGAACAAACAAGTGTAATGGAACATTCAAGAAGAAGATGTCTCCTGATTCCTGCTGGATGTGGCTCTTGGAGAACTGCTCAGCAGATACTTGTGTATTAATTTATTAGGGCTATTTATAGCCTTTGACTAGGTTTACCCTCATGACAGATATTCCAGGAAAGCCAGTCACATAGATCAGTCAGAGGATAGCCCAGACTGTCACCTATATGTTGTAGTCTGAAATGCCTGCTCCACGGGGGTCAATGTGTGTGAGCCCTGAATCCTGGAGCTGTGTGGAACTGAAAGTGGAGGAAAAGCAATGATGTGCCTACAGACTTGGTCTGTTTTATTGTGCATCTGCTTCTCCCAGTTGCCCCAGGTCTCCCTTAATAAACCATCAGCGCCGGCTCCAGGGAGCAGCGCAGCAAGCAGGTGCTTGGGGTGGCCAACGGAAAGGGGCGGCAGGTCCAGCTCTTCGGTGGCAATTTGGTGGTGGGTCCCTCAGTCCCTCTGGAAGGGAAGGACCTGCCGCTGAATTGCTGCCGAAGTATGAAGAGGTGGCGGTAAAGCTGATGCTGATCGTGCCCCTGTAAACCATGCATCTAGTAGTTAGTCTATTGCTCTCTTTCAGTGATTCCTACTGGGATGTTTCCTTTTATTGTAGCAAACCAGCATAAATTGGAGTGGCCTGTAGAAGAAAAAGCCTTTCCAAAATTCTGTGCCTTTCCAGCACTGTATCTAATCTGTTTCTATTGTGCCTATCGCAATGGTATCTGGAAATTGCACCTAGAAGAAAATTAGGTGATAAATAATAGTCAACATGGATTTGACGAGAACAACTCATGTCAAACCAATAGGGTGACCATATTTTCCCAAAGGGAAAACAGGACACCCCTGGCCCCCCACTCCTCTGCAGGGCCAGCCCAAGGCCGCCCTTCCTCCCACTGGAGTGGGGCCATGGTGAGGTCCCCCTCCCTCCAGGGTCAGCTCCAGCCCCACTGTGCATGGGGCTGCCTGAGCCCTCTCTGCCTTCCGCCCGCCCACGGCCAGCCTGAGGTCTCCCTCCGAGTCCTCATTGCTGCCTGGGGTTTGCCTGAGCTCTTCCCTCCCCACCCCCCCCACTGCCCACCCATGACCCCCCCACCTGCCTGCACAGGGGGCTGATCCTAGTCCCCTTCCAGTTGCCCACCTGCATGTGGGGCTGGTCCTCCAAGCCCGTTCTCCCCCACCACCTGGCTGCGGCCTCCTTCCCCCATACACATGGGGATGTTCTGAGCTCCTTCCCCTCCATGCGGGGCTGGTGGTTTGAGCCCACCCACCCACCGCCCGCCCACATGCAGAGCCACCTGAGACCCCCCTCTCCCTCCCTGCATGTGGGGCAGGCTGGCCAGCCTGAGTCTCTGTCCCTAGCCCTCCCTCCAGCACAGGGCTGGCGTTGCCATTAGCCTATCCACTGCATATTCCTGTCCGCCTCGCTAGGGGTCCCGCCCCACTTTTTTGAGAAAACTGGGCCTTTGTCCCATTTGCGCTTGCCGACTGATGATGAGCTGGCAAGAGCAAATGGGACAAAGGCCTAGTTTTCTCAAAAAAGTCAGGACGGCCAGGTCAGTGCCTAAAAAAGGGACTGTCCTGGCCAAAATGGAATGTATGGTCAGAGCATAACTGGGCAGGGAAGAGGCAGGGTGGGGCCTTGGGGGAAGGAGTGGAGTGGGGCGGGGCTGGGGCAGAGCTGGGGGGAAGCACCCCCCAGGAGATAGAAACTTGGCTTCTATGTCCCATGCCCCGCATGCCCCTAGAGATGCCCCTGCATATGGTCACCCTGAAAACCAACTTAATATTCTTCTTTGACCAGGTAACAAGCCTTGTGGGTAGGGGGAAAGCAGTAGGTGTGATATATCTTGACTTTAGTAGACTTCGATACTGTCTCACATGACCTTCTCAGGAACAAACTAGAGAAATAGAGCCTTGATCAACCTATTTTTAAGATGGCTGCACAGTTGATTGGAAAAGCATACTCAGAGTAGTTATCAATGGTTCACAATCAAGCTGGAAGGGCATGTTGAGTGGGATTCTGCAGGGATCTGTTGGTTCTATTGAATATCTTAAATGATTTGGATAATGGTATAGAAATTACTCGTTTATAAAGTGTGCAGATGATATCAAGCTGGAAGGGGTTGGAAGCGCTTTGGAGGACAGGATTAAAATTCAAAATGATCTTGACAAAATGGAAAATGGTGTGAAGTAAATAGGATGAAATTCAATAAGGACAAATGCAAAGTATTACACGTAGGAAGAAATAATCTGTTGCACAAATATAGAATGGGAAATGACTCCTAGGAAGGAGTAGTGCAGGACATAGGTGCCGACTTCCCTTGTTCACGGTGAGTGCTAGATCCTCTCCCCTCCCCTGCACTGCCCCCTGCCTGCCCCCATTCCATCCCTTTCCCCCAAGTCCCCACCCTGCCCCATCTCTTCTCTGCCTTCTCCCCTAAGTGTGCTGTGTCACCGCTCCTCCTCGCTCCCTCCCGGAAAGTCATAAGCGCCGCCAAACAGCTGATAGACGACAGGTCTGCGGGAAGTGCTGGGAGGGAGGGTGAAGAGCAGGGACACAGCACCCTGGATGGTGGGGAGAAGGAGGCGAGGAGTGGGGAGCTTGGCTGCCAGTGGGTGCAGACCATCCACTAATTTTTCCCCATGGGTGCTCCTGCCCTGGAGCACCCATGGAGGCAGCACCTATGGTGCAGGAAAGGATCAGAGGTTACAATGGATCACAAACTAAATATGCACCAATAATGTAACACTGTTGCAAAAAAAGCAAACATCATTCTGGGATGGTTTAGCAGGAGTTTTGTAAGCAAGACACAAGAAGTAATTCTTCCGCTTTACCCAGTGCTGATTAGGCCTCAGCTGAAGTATTGCATCTAATTCTGCGCACTACACTTCGGGAAAGATTTGGACAAATTGGAGAAAGTCCAGCGAAGAGCAACAAAAATGATTAAAGGTCTAGAAAACGTGATCTATGAGGAAAGATTGAGAAAACTAGTTTTGTTTAGTCTGGAGAAAAGAAGACTGAAGAGGGACATGAAAACAGTCTTCAAGTACATAAAAAGTTGTTATGAAGAGGAGGGTGATAAATTGTTTTACTTAACCACTGAGGACAATGGGGCCTGGATTTCACCATGGCACTGAAGCATTAATGTGGCGAGAGTTAAATTCCTTGTTCTGCTTTCCATTTGCAAATATAGGGCTAGATTCTTGGCTAGTTTAAATCAATGTAGCTACCTTGATTTCACTGGACCTGTACCTTCTTCTGCCAGCTAAAGATCTGACCCACAGTCTTAATTTTTCCTTTAATAAATCAATGCACCACTGCCTTGTTGAGCCACTAGCCAGACTGGGAACACAGCTCAAATAGGAGCGGGTGTTTCGATCTATGTTCATCATTTTGGGATTAAATTACCAATACCAGACCCTTGTTCTGTGATCGTTTCACAACTAACATAGTTTGGGATAAATCATATACCGGTAACTTGCTCCGTTGAGTGCCAACACGTTTTTAAGAGCCTTTTCAAAATGTAAATTATGTAGGACAAATGTATTGTCTGCTCATAGTAAAATAAGTATTGTCTGCTCATAGTAAAATAAGCCCGTACCAGGAAGCAAATAGCAGGTTGCTTCTATATTGTATGTACTGTTCTATAGTCTACTTAACCATTGTATCAGAGGGGTAGCCGTGTTAGTCTGGATCTGTAAAAGCAGCAAAGAATCCTGTGGCACCTTATAGACTAACAGACGTTTTGGAGCATGAGCTTTCGTGGGTGAATACCCACTTTGTCAGATGCTCATGCTCCAAAACGTCCGTTAGTCTATAAGGTGCCACAGGATTCTTTACTGCTTTAACCATTGTAGTCATTCCTATTTCACAACGTTTGCTTGTGCAATAAAGATGCAGAAGAGCACATGCTGTAAGGTCTTGTGGACAGTTCAGACATCTCTTAAGCTATGAAGTAAGGCCAATCACATTAATACAGGCAGTGCCAGCTCCAGCTTTTTTGCCACCCCAAGTGGCGGAAAAAAAAACTCCGATCGAGCTGCCACCGAAATGTCACCGAGAAGCAAGACAGCGAGTGAAGGAGCCACTGCCAAATTGCCGCCGATCTGGAGTGGGCTGATTGAGCTGCCACCAAAGTGCCGCCACTAACGCTCCGGACCTGCCGCCCCAACAATGGACACACTGCTGCCGCTTTCCATTGGCCACCCCAGGCACCTGCTTCCTTCACTGGTGCCTGGAGCTGGCCCTGAATACAGGACAGAATTTTAAATCATCATGAACAATGCCGATTAAGCATATTCCAAATGCCCAGTGTACTGTAAAGGTTAGTAAATCAGCACCTGAATTTGTATATCCTTATTTATGTGAGTAATCCAAAGTTAATAGCACTTCTGTGAATAAGAGACTGTTCCTGTGCATCAGGATTTTCAGGATCAGGCCCTAATATTTGATTCTATAATGCAGACCTACGAGAACACAGCACTCCATTACAAACGGAAATGTATTTATAGATTTCACAGTGGCAATAGCTATAGTTAGGGTTGCAACTCCACTCCCATGTTAACCCCTTTATTACTTGACCCTATTTTCTCAAAAATTCTCCAATTGGGTTAGAACTTCCCAGTTTCAAGGTTGTATCGTTTTCTAGAAAAAAGTCTGAGGTGAGATGTTCTGCTATTTATGAGTCAAGTGCAGGAAAATGATACAGAAAAGTGTCTCTGTGTAAATATTCTAACTCCCTGGCATAAAACTCAAACATCTGAATTTTAAATCTTCAAACTTAACAAGAGGCTAGGTATTTATAAGCAACGAAGGAGTGATAAACTCTGGCAGGGGACGGGAGGGGGAAATGTAACAATTAATACGTGCTTACTTGCGTGTGCAGTTGAAATTTTCCCTTAGGATTTTAGTTTTGGAATTGCCTGCAGCATTATGGAGTTGCATAACTAGAGTCCAGTCCTGCTAAGTGCTGCATACCTACTCCCTGGTGCTGAGCACTCTCAAATCCCTCAGACTTCAAGGGGTGTTGAGTGAGGGCTTAGCTTTCTCATATTTCAGGCGTGAAATCCTGGGCCCCCATTGAAATTAATGGCAAAAGTCCTGTTGACTTCAATGGAGGCCAGGATTTCACCCAAGGATCTTAGGTTCACACTAGGAAAAAATATCACCTTGGAGCGGAGACCAATTCTGGGAAGTTTCAGCTAAATAGGAGACTTTTGAAGAAAATATAGACAAGCAAAAAGGGAGTTAAACTGAAAGTGGTACAGCAACTGTTGTATTAATTTAGATGGAATAAATGGGCAAACAGTGTTAACACAAACCAGTTGCTGTCCAACATAAAACTGCGTTAAACAAAGTCTGGGGTTTCAGATAGAGAGACCTCAGACTGCTTAGTACTGTGGCAAACACACCCTTAAAAATCCTTTTAACCTTTTATTAAACATACAGAAAAAGAAAAACAGTTAACCCATTTGAAATGTGAAGTATTAAATAAGTCTTTCATTTTAACAACAGCCCTTGTTCCCGTTCCCTTTAGCTGGAAAGAGTCTTAAAAGGAAAAACTCCTTGTCTGGCAGTCTCAGATGGTATCAAAGGTGGTAATAACTGTCCTTTTTGGGGAAAAGAAGTTAGATGAGATGGGCTGGAGCAGTTGTCGCTGCTGCTGCTGTTAAAGTCCAATCCTGTTTAATCTCCAGAGGTATTTGAGATTCAGTAGGAGCTGTTAGGGGTAACAATGTCGTCTGGATCTCTCTCTCTCTCTGGTCAGGACACCCCTCAGGATTAAGATGAAGAAGGTCCAGGGTCCTAAGACACAGTGGGGGGGTGGCAGCCATGTTGGTGAAGCTTGCTTCAGTAGCCTCCATCTGTTCTTCTGTGTTACACCCCACCTCCCAAGTCTTTCTTCAAGGACCCAAAAAGGGGGTGATGTGTGGAATAGCCCATCCCCTCATTATTTTGTCCATTAGGCCTAATAGCTGACACACCAATTTTGGTTAAATAATTCCCAGTTCCACATCTGCTTTTTACCAAGCATGATCTTAAGGGTCATGAGTTACATCAGTAGGACTTTTTGTTTAGACTAATCCAGTCTCCCTTTTGTACTTTTTCCCATAAACATTTGTTATTATAGATTATTGTGACATCTTATGCATTTTTACAACTGAGCTCACAATTAGGGTAAATTTGTTGGCCGGATGATCATGACACAACCCTAACAGCAGCTGATGCAACTATGAGAGCTATAAAATACAAGTCTATTTTTAATAGAGTGCTGTGTTAGTATTGTAGGGTGTTTACCATATGAGTGCTAATGTGGTAATTAACTCATAATAAAATCCTGGTGAAGACAAAGGCGGTTTGCAGTTCTAACATGCGTTAGCAGGTCAGGTAAAACTCTAGGCCCCCTCGTAGTCTTTAACGTGACCTGCCAAATTGTTTGTGTGATGGGTTCCCCCCCCCACGCACTCTGGGGTGCCACTTGATATCTGGGGTCCCACTGAGCCCACCCGTTCCACCAGCCTGTGCTCCCTCACCCTGTCCTGCTGTGCCAGGTCCTCAAGCCTCCTCCAGCACATGCAGGTAGAGACACACCCAGCTGCAGAAAGACACAGACACTGAGATCAGCTCTGGGTGGGAAGACTCAGCCCGGGGATTGCCCAGCACTCAAGTGCACACCTCCTTTGGGATGCAAATCCCAAATTATATTGTCTTGCTCTGTACAGAGATCTGTGCACCATATGCTCATGAAATTCGCTCCCTCTCTCAATGCGGAGGAAGATATGCACAGTTTTTTGCCCTTCCCTCAGTTATGAATTGCAGTTAGAATAAATAACAAACAAGCTTATTAACTACTAAAGGTAGATTTTAAGTGATTATAAGGGAGAGCAAACATATTAACGCAGATTATTAAGCAAATAAAACAAAACACGCAAACTAAGTTTAACCCACTAAATTAACTGGTTAATAGTAGAAAATTCTCACCCTAAATGTTGTTTTATGTAGGTTGCAGAGTTTCTTGAAGGTAAACTGTACTGCTTTCAGCTTAAATTTTCAGGTTCAGGTTAAATTTTCCTTTCACAGGCTGACCTTTCTCATGTGGGCTCAGCTCCTACCCCTACCCCTGCCCCTGCCCCGCCCCCAATCTTAGTTCCTTTGTTTCTTCAGGAATTTTCAGCAGTCTACCTTCTTGGTGGGGAGGCAGTGAAGAAGAGCCAAGATTAATTCCCTCCCCAGTCTTAAATAGGATTTGCATATGGCGGGAATCCTTTGTTTCCCAGTTTGACCGCCCCCCCCTCTTAATGGAAAAACACTAGAAGTCCAAGATGGTGTCCAGTACCAGGTGACATGATCACCTGACCCTGCAGTGTCAAAGCAGCATCTCAGAAAACTTCTCAGGAAGAAGGGTGATTAGTATCCTGTTGTTCTCCCTAATGGCCCATTCCAGGCTGAATGCTTACTGTCTGGTGATCATTCCCCAGGTGAAAACACAGTTGTAATTGTTACATAGTTAACAGTAGTCTTCCGGTACAGAAATGATACATGCATACAAATTGAATAATCACATTCAGTAAATCATTACCTTTCCAATGATATCTCACATAGGGTGACCAGATAGAGAGTGTGAAAAATCAGCACAGAAAGTGGAGGGTAATAGGCGCCTATAGAAGAAAAAGTCCCGAATATTGGGACTATCCCTATAAAATTGGGACATCTGGTCACCCTAATCTCACATGACCCATCTAGCGTAAAACATACCTTAGTTATGCCATATTCATATCATAAGCATATCTCAATGGAAAATATGGGCTGTAGGGTCACACTAATCAAACTACAAACTGCCTTGCCTCCACTAGGCTGTACCTCATACTAATTACCATGTGTTAGCTAACACATGATAAACAAACACCTTTCCCCTCACCCCCAGTGAAGACAGGGCCTGCAGGACCTGATCCAAATCCCACTGAAGTCAAAGGCATGTCAGTTGGGGATAATGGAGTGCTACCAAGGCTGAACATGTTTGTTGTGTAAATGGATGACTTCAGTCTCAGGAGCTGTCAATCCTGTACCTTTCAGAAGCATTACATTCACACAAATGCATATTTTGAAGACCTACATCCAGATTCTGATCTGGGTTATAGTGGTATAAATCTGGACTAAAACTCAACTGATTAGCTGAGTAACCAATATCAACCTATAATGCAGGCCTGCACAACTCGTAATGCGGCTAGGGCCTCATTACTCCAAAGAAAACAGCTGAGGGCCGAAACCCCCCGGCCCAGCAGAAACACTCCGCCCCAGCACCGCCCAGCCCTGCAGAAACAAACCCTCCTTTCCCAGTGCCACCCCACCAAAACAGCTGTGGGCCAAAAAGAAAGGTTGGGGGTGGGGAGGTGATACTTGATTTTAAATCAACCAGAGGCTCTCAGCTGAAGAGCTGGCTGGGAGCCCTCTGGGTCAAATTAAAGGGCCTGGGGATCCAGCGGCTGCGGGAACCCGGAGCTTTGTGGGGCTGGGGCAGGGATTTAAAGGGCCCAGAGCTCCTGCTGCTGAGGGGGGCCCGAGCCCTTTAAATTCCAGCCCCAGAGCATCTGCTGGAGTCGCTGCCGAGATTCAAAGGGCTCTGGGCTGCCTGTGGCGGCGGGGAGCCCTGAGCCCTTTAAATCTCAGCTGCGGCCGAGAATCTCTGCGGGCAGCTCAGAGCCCTTTGAATCCCGTCCGCAGCTGGCAGGGCCGGCTTTAGGAAGTGCGGGGCCCAATTCAAACATTTTCGGCGGGGCCCCGGCAGGGATGACTGAAAAAAAAAACACATGTAAAAAAAAAGCCTTTCATTTCTTAGCAACCGGTTCCCTATAAAAAGTTCTGCCACAGTATGTATTTTTTGTACCAGTAGGGTTTCTATATGTCCGTATTTTCCTCCTGGATGGCGATTTAAGATCCAAAAAGCCTGACATGTCCGGGAAAGTACAGAGGTATAATAACCCTACCTAAAGCTCTTTTTTAAAAAGATGTGTCTGAACTAGAAATGAGCTCTGCCACTCCCTGAGGGTGTGCTAGGGTGCATGTGTGGGTTCCAGCTGCTCCCTGCCCACCTCATTGAAGCAGCTGTGCAGGGTTACTTCCCTGGGAACTACAGGGCACCAGTGCACATGGGGCTGGCTGGAGGTGGGGGGAGGTGGCTGGAGGTAGGGTCTGGCTGCAGGCAGGGCAAGGGGTGTGGGACAGGCTGGAGACGGCATGAGGGATGGGTTGGCTGGCTTCAGGCAGGACCACAGGGGGAGTGCGGCATGGGTTTGCAGGGCTGGAGACAAAGAAGTGCAGGACTGGCTGGCTTCAGGCAGGGGGGTGCGGCAGGGGTTGGCTGGAGACAGGGAAGGGGGTGCAGGGCTGGCTGGAGACAGGGGTTGGTGCAGGGCTGAAGGCAAGGCAGGGGGTGAGGGGCTGGCTGGAGACGGGCTGGCTGCAGACAGGAACTGGTGCAGGCAGGGCAGGAGGTGCGGGAGGGGTTGGCTGCGGGCAACTGGTGCAGGTACAGGGGGTACAACCCATCCTGCATGGTGAGTGCCCCCTCCTCCTGCCTCCCCCACCAGGGTAGCAGTAGTAGCCCGTGGCTCAGGAGCTATTTAAAGGGCCTGGGGCTCCCCTGCTTCCACTGCCCCAGCCCTGTAAATAGCTGCAGGAACCCTGGGGAAGTGGTGGGACTCCGGGGGCTATTTAATGGACCAGGGCAGCAAAGGCATCTGGAGACCGCCCCCCCACTACCCCAGGTCTCTGGGGGCTATTTAAAGAGCCCGTGGCTCCCCTGCTTCTACCTACCCAGCCCTTTAAATAGCCGAGGGAGCCCTGGGGAAGCGGTGGGGCTTCAGCGGCTATTTAAGGACTGGGGCGGCAGAGGCAGCTGGAGCCCCGGCCCTTTAAATAGCCCCCAGAGCCCCCCACTACCCCAGGGCTCTGGAGGTATTTAAAGGGCCCAGAGCTCCCCTTCTTCTACCGCCCCAGCCCTTTAAATAGCCACAGGAACCCTGGGGAAGTGGTGGGGCTCTGGTGGCTATTTAAAGGGCCAGGGCTGTAGAAGCGATGGGATCCCCGAACTTTTTAAATAGCCCCCAGAGCCCCACAGCCCTACCCCAGGGCTCCAGCAGTGGTGCTCTGGTGGCAATTTAAAGGGCCTGGGAGCCACAGGCCTTTTAAATTGCCCCCTGGGGAAGCTGGGCCACCCCAATACAGCACACTGGCTTTTGCCGGTACACCGTACTGGGGCTTGGGCATGTGGCCCTCTTAGGGGTGGGCTGATTCAGGGGAATTGGATGAATTGGCCTAAAGCCGGCCCTGGCGGCTGAGATTTAAAGAGCTCTGGGCTCTCTGCGGCTGGGGGCAGCCCAGAGCCCTATGAATCCCGGCTGCGGCTGAGATTTAAATGGCTCTGAGCTCCCCACCGCTGGGGGCAGCCCAGAGCCTTTTGAATCCCGGCCGCGGCTGGGATTTAAAGAGCTCTGAGCTCCCTGCCACTGCGAGCAGCCCAGAGCCCTTTGAATCGCGGCCGGGGCTGGGATTAAAGAACTCTGGGCTCCCCGCGGCTGTGGGCAGCTCAGAGCCTTTTGAATCCCGGCCACGGCTGAGATTTAAATGGCTCTGGGCTCCCCACTGCTGCGAGCAGCCAGAGCCCTTTGAATCCCTGCCGCGGCTGAGATTTAAAGAGCTCTGGGCTCCCCGCCGCTGCGTGCAGCTCAGAGCCTTTTGAATCCCACCGTGGGCCACACAGTGTGCCTCTGCGGGCCACATGTTGTGCAGGCCTGCTATAGTGCAATGAGCAAAGCAGGAAGTATAGGGTTATAATGACCCAGCAAATAAAACTGTGGCAAGCCACAATGTGTAGAAGGCAGATGTCACTGTGACTTTGCTTGATCACCATAATATAAAAGTGGCATTTGTCAGCCAAATAAGTTCAAACAATAATGTACAACCAATGGTTGAGAAATCCAATGAGCTATTTGCTTAACTTGTTACCTCTAGGAGCAGCAGTAAATATGGTATTGTGTTAATTTCAGCAGAGTGCCACTAATAAGGTCAATTTGTTTTATTCCCAGTTCCTTCCAGGTAACCTTGGACTGTTTGTAACTGTGCTATGAGATTTGTTTCAATTTGTCTATAACAATTTAAAAAGACAATAGAAATCGGTGTCGGAGGAGAACCAAAGAGATGTGTTAGATAACATAATAGTCTTTCCCACCCCATTGTTTATGCAAAAATCTGTATGGAGCGCATCATTCTGTCTATCTGTCTTCATCTCCTGCAATGGAAAACCCAATATGCAGTCTTTCAGGTCAAGGGTTGACCACTACAGCACCTCCTAGTGTACAGACGACACCTGTGGCCTGATTTTTTTCATAACTTCTGGGCATGGACAGCCCCTAGTGACGTCAATAGGAGCTGTGGATGCTCACTTCTTCTGCAAAGCAAGCCACATTAATGTCTTGTCGCACCTCCCAGTTGAAAGCTCGTCATGTTCTGCATGGCAGAGTTAGAGAAATTGGAGTTCTCCTGCCTGTGGCAGAGACTTTCAACTGGCTCAGGACAGAGATTAATCTGGGTTGAAGATTAAAGGATGGTTAATTTGGGGTCCCAGCCCCAAACCCTTTCAGCCTAATGTTCTGCTCCATTGGTATTAAGGGATGGTGACAACCTACAAATGACTCATGGATCAAATTCTCACACCAGAGGGGAATGGCTCTAATTGCTTTCAGTTCAGAAAAAATGACCACAGCAGCTTCTGCATTGTCTGCTAGATCATGCCTCCTCTCCCATCCCTCCACAGATGCAGAGGATAGAACAAGAGTGGCTTCAGTGAGGGAAGGGAGCCAAGCCATGGGGAGCTCACATGGGGAATTCTTGCCCCCTTGTGCACCCGTGAAGCTGAAGGGACCCATCATTCCCTGCATGGCTTTGGAGTAGCAAATCCACCAGAGAATCCCTTCCACCCTGGGCAGGATGGCCACATGGGCTGCTGCATTCCTGAGGCTGAGTAGCAACCACTAGCAATGGGACATTCAGTCTTTTGCAATGCACAGACCCTTTATTCAGGCTGCATAGGGCTCGACCCTATGGAGCTACTGTTTGTAAAGCGCTTTGAAAAGATGAGGTGCTCTATAATTGCTCAGTATTGTGAACAATAACGACCTACATTACTATGCCGGGTATTGCAACTACATGCAAAATCTTTGGGGACTATATTGTGTTAAGTGCTTGAATGGTTTCGATGTATCATTGTGAGCCAGGGATTGTTGTAACTCCAGGGCGAGGATTACTGCAGCTTCTCCAGGAAGTAAAAACGGTGGGAGGTGACTAAGACTAGTCACTGGAAGTGTAAGCAGGTCTGGAAAGGTACTACCCCCTGAGGAGGTTCGCGTATACTGGTTCAAAGTTCTTAGGCCAACAGACAAAGAAAGGGATTTTGGTATAAAAGGGCTGCTTTTAAACTGCCACAGGGCTTGTTTTGGATCTAGCAAACAGATGGGACCTTCTGTCCAAGAAGGGCCCCAACCTTTGTGGAAGGGTTGGGAAGACTGTGACCTACTAGGGCCCCTTAAGACTGATGGGTGCCCCCTGGCAAACTTTCAGCATGTGTCTAGGAATTTTTATTATTTTTTATATGTTTGCTCTGTAAAGTTTTTGTCTTAAGAATAAATGTGCTTGCTTAGAAGAAGGGAGCTGTGGTTCCCGGTAACTGCTGGCAATGCCCATCGCCCTCAGAGCAAAAGCAAAGTGCAGGCACTGGCCATTAGGGAGATGGGGTTGCTGGGGATATAACAGTGCAAGGCAGGGAGCTTTGCAGCCCTACAAACCCCAGTCTGAACTCTTCTTTCTGGCCACTGCTTCCTTAGACTCTCAGGGCTGAATTCAGTCTTGTTGAAGTAGGAGCAACTCCATTGACTCCAGAGGGGACAAACTTTCTTAAATTGGCCCTTTGACTCTTCCTTTCCCCTTAGAAAGACTCTTTCTTCCACTCCCATAGGAGGAGATGCTTGTTTTCCTCCACTCCTGACTCCTTGATCTTGCTGGTAATGATGTGTCCCAGCCCATTCCAGCAGCCTCAGACCAGTCAATGTTGCTGCCTTTTCTGCCTCTGGGGGTCCTGACCCCAAAGAATCCAGAGATTCTGCCTTAATCTGTCACTGGTTAGGGGGATGGTGGGCAAAGAAATATGTATGACTATCTACAGGTATCTAAAGTATGTTAGCACCAGGGAGGGAAGAGAGTTTGTTCAAGGGATATCCAAGAAGTATACATTGAATTAATGTGATATAATTGAGTAAGAGAAATTAAGGATGACTATCCAGAAAAGAATCCTAGCAGTGAATTCCAGGAGGGTATTATATCTCCTGAAGGAATATGGTGGTAATCCTATCCAACTGAATCATTTAAAACTAGGCTGGGCCCAGACCACAAAGTTGGGATCCAGAGCTGATCTTCCCCAAAGTTTAGAGGTACACGCATGTGGGGGATATGGTTCAGGCCTGTCTCTGTGGAACTGGATGTGGCACTGGGGAGTAGGATATTGGGAACAATCCTGCCTTATCTAGGGGGTTGGGTGACCTGAGGAGAACTTTCCCTCTCTAATTCCTATGATATTTCTTCTCCTGCCAAACCTAAGAGAGCCCTCAGATGAACGACATAGATAACTGAAAAGAAAGATAAACATGCAGCATTAAAATTGACCTCTCTAAGACACATTCCTATCAACTGGAGAGTGTGGCTAAATTCATGTTTCACCTTCCTCTGAAGCATCAGATATTGGACTCCTTCGGAGGCAAGATACAGGGCGAGAGAGACCAGTGTTCTCATGTTGTATGGCAAATCCTATTGTATGTTTCTGGGAAACTGGAGGAAGAAATTGAGGTTTGGTGGGAACTTGCTGTTGATGTCTTGAGGAGAAAGATTTTGTTGCTGTAACTAATGAGGGAAGGATAGAATTTGGGCCTTAATTGCCACTGTAAAACCCATCTCTTTGTTACTGATAGAGAAGGTGAATCAACATTTGTTTCCTAGGTAGAGTGACCATATGTCTTGTTTTGGCCAGGACAGTCTGTTTTTTAAGACCTGTCCCAGCAGTCCTGACTTATTTATTTATTTATTGCAAAAGTGGGCATTTGTTCCATTAGATCTTGCTGACTTGTTCAGTTGGCAAGAGCAAATGGGACAACTGCCCACTTTTGTTAGAAAAGTGGGGTGCGGTGTGGAGGAACATACGGGGCGAGTGGAGATGCCACCCTCACAAGGGCGGGGCGGGGGTAGGCTGGGCATGGGAGGGGTAGCGTTCCAGCAACAGCCTTGCGGGGCGCAGTGGGAGGATGAGCACTTAGGGCCAGCCCCACTGGGGTGTGTGTGGCCTGGGGCGAGCGGCTGGGGGTGTCCTGTTTTCCTTTTGGGAAATATGGTCACTCTATTCCTAGGTGCTAGCCTACACAATGTCTCTGCTGCACATCCCAGAGTCACTCTCCCTTTGGGATTACATGATTTCACAAGACTGTTGTGCTTTATAATACTTAGCACTCATACCTTCAAAACACCCAGCTTCCTTTCTCCCTGTCCAGCAGAGGAGAATTATTCCCTAAGTGGGTCCAGGCCTCATCAAGAGTAGGACTACGGCCTGGAGTGAAGCTTGTGAAGGGAACAAGGATTAGGAGTGCAGGGCCCCAGCCCCCAGAACATTTAAAAATCAGAACTGTCCTTGTAAGGTATTGACAACCCCATGTGCGGGGACATATCCTGGTCATATCTGCATGGGATTGTGAGCCTGGTCAATGCTGCTGTGGTTGGCGTTAGTTGTCCCTCTGCATATGATTGGCAGCCCAGCTGCCAATGACATGTTTGTCTGTGTATGACGTGTCACGCTTGGATTTCAGCATAACTTGGAAACCAACATGCCTGTCATTGTTTGTGTATTTTTCTTTATTTATTGCAGTTCCGTCTCTCCCACATCTGCTTGAGATGGGCGATCCTGTTCCTGTTCCCTCCACTTTCTGGCTGTGCTCACTAACAGGCAGTAAGACCATAAAAACTCTGGAGTTGCAGAAATGTTTGATTCCCAATTATTAGCCAGACGCTCGATTGACTTAACCAGTTAGACCAGTGGTTTTCATCCTTTCATTTGCGGACCCCTAAAAAATTTGAAATGGAGGTGCAGATCCCTTTGGAAATCTTAGGGTACGTCCAGACTACCCGCCGGATCGGCGGGTAGCGATAGATCTTTCAGGAATCGATATATCATGTCTCATCTAAACGCGATATATTGATCCCTGAACACGCTTTGTCGACCCCAGAACTCCACCAGGGCGAGCGGTGGTAGCGGAGTCAACAGGGGAGCCGCGGCTGTCGATCCCATGCCATGAGGATGGGAGTTAAGTCAAAGTAAGATACGTCGACTTCAGCTACACTAGTCCTGTAGCTGAAGTTGCATATCTTACATCGACCCCCTGCTCCCTCCCCAGTGTAGACCAGGCCTTAGACATAGTCTGCGGAACATCAGGGGTCCACGGACCACAGGTTGGAAACTACTGAATTAGACTTTCCACCTCCTATGTACCTTAAGTCTGGATCAATTGTGTTCCTGTGTGATCAGTGGTAACTGAGTAGTTGGATGCTAATCTTCTCAGTGGGATGATTATTGCAGCTAGCATTTGCATTTAGGGCATGGGGAACTTCTTCCTGTGCTGGATGTTGCTTAACCAGTCCAGGTTAGTTGACTCTACATGCGCACAAGTGTAAAGTAATGGGCTTCTATTTGCCAGCCCAAAGAGTGTAAAAACAAGAGGGTTCAAGGCAAATAGACCTGATTGAAGGGGAGAAGTAATTATCTATCAAAATTATATATTATAATTTACAGTTATCCAATATTACCAATCCCAGGTGTTCCAAAGCCATGAGTCAGGCCCCACCAAAATCATGAGAGTGGCTTAATCATGAGATTTTTTAAAAAATAATGCACCTGGGGTTATTTTTGTTTGCCTTCTAGTTTTTGAGCCTTTAAGGTGCTCTCAGATCACATTTTCAAGCTTTTCTCCTCAACCACAAAGGCTAGAAATGTATTGAGCTTCTCACCTAATCACTTGACTCCGTAAGCTGGGGCTTTAAAAAGAACACCAGATATAACAAGACTCATGATAAAATTGCAAGACATGGCCTCCAATAACTTTATCCTGTAAATCTGTAATTATAGCGTTAACAATTGGAAGGGGTGTGTAAGATTGCCCTCTATTGATTGGAGACATAATTGCTCCATTATGTATCATAGGCCCTATGCTGCTAACTGCTAATGGAGATTCTCCTTTAGCTCAAGTGATAAGAACCTGTGCTTTGGGATCTGAGTTCTATTCCCAGGTTGACATTTTGAGATGAAGTGTGTGCATACTGAGAGTTGTGAAACTCTCAGGAAACCATGCAAAGTATTTATCCTGGGTATTCGTTTCTTCTCTTTTTTTCCTCCTTTGTATTTGTACCCTGTAAAAATAAAACAAAATCCATATGTAGATGGACAGACAAAGGTAACTTTTTTTTTAAGCTAGAGCTAGTAGAAATTTTTGACAAAGTTTCCCATCAGAAATGGGGTTTGATTATCCACAGAAAAATGTCAGTTATGATTAACTTTTGCAACTGGAAAAACAAACAAAAAATGAGGTTTCCAACCAGCTCTATTTTAAACTTGGAAACAATGTGAGCATGAAGACTGGGCTGAGGTGTGCGTGCGAGAGATAGAGGAGAGAGAAGACAGGTTGAGCTAGCCAAACATGAGCAGACAGAAACGAGTTAGCAAGTATGTGAACACATGGAATTGACTTTTATTCCCTTCCTATTCTGGAGTTCCCTGCTGATGGTTGGCCCTTCAGTAGGGGTTATAATGGTCACACATCATGCAGTGAGCGTCTGTGGCTAGAAGCATGATCCAAGGTATTCATATGTTCTGAGGTGTTTACTCTGCTGCTTGGCTGTGAATTTTGTTTCTTCATGCATTAAAAGTGGGAGCTAAAGTTAGTAGAAGAGATAAAGTGACCAAGAGAGAAATCAGGGATAGCAACAGGATGGAGGACCAAGTATTGGACCTTGTGGGAGTCCTCTGAAGATAGTCTTTTCAATGGAGCCCCCATAAACTACACTTCCCCACACAGTAGTTAGATCATTTCTTTTTCCAAAGAGCTTTTTATTGTGTAATTATACCAAATCCAGGATTTATATTTTCTGCAGTTATACTGGATTTGCATATCAGCCTATGGTAGACAATAAGGCTAACATCTGTACGCACCTGGGAACTTCAACAATTGTTACTCTTCTTCATTCTGTGGTCCCTTGGAATTTCATAGCAACCACAAGTGCAGAACATGCTCATCTGGTTCCAAAAGCACAAGCATTCGTACCGCTTACACTGTAGGAGAATCTGTACTAGCTGTTAGCAACATAGAGCGTAAAACACAAAGATGAGCAGTTCTAATTCCATCCAGTAGAGGGCAGTGATGTGCACAAAGGCTAGTTCTTCACAGAATTATTATTTTAGTGGCCATTGAGGTTAATTCTCAGAAGAACATTTTACCTCCTGTTATGGGCTGGATCACAGAAACCCCCTTGGGAACTGCCAACTGATGTGTCAAGACTACTTCTGCCCCAGCTTTCCCTGACAGCTTGGGACTCCAGCACCTTATCTTGCTGAGCCAGACACGCCAGTCCACTCCAACACAGACCCAGGGTCTCAGCCATGTGCCCCAAAGCTGCAGACTGAACTGAAAGCAACTTACAGAAGTGTTCCTGTTTTTAACACTCAGATGCCCAACTCACAGGGGAGTCCAAACCCCCAAAATAAATCCATTTTACTCTGTATAAAGCTTGTTTGGGTCTTGCTAACCTGGAAAGACCAGCATGTCTGTATAAAGCTTAGACAGGGTAAACTCATTAATTGTTTGTCCTCTATATCCCTGACACTGAGATATGCACAGCTGTTCCCGCCCCCCCCCCGGTATTAATACATACTCTGGGTTAATTAATAAATAAAAAGTGATTTTATTAAATATAGAAAGTAGAATTTAAGTGGTTCCACGTAATAGCAGACAGAACAAAGTGAATTACCAAATAAAATAAAATGAAACATGAAAATCTAAGTCTAATACAGTAATAAAAACTGAATAAAGATAAAATCTCACCTTCAGGATGTTTCAGTAAGTTTATTTCCCAGACTGTATGCTTTCCTAGTCTGGGCACAATCCTTTCCCCCTGGTACAGCCCTGTTCCAGCTCAGGTGGTAGCTAGGGGATTTCTCATGATGGCTTCCCTTGGTTCTGTTCCACCCACTTACATATCTTTTGCATAAGGTAGGAATCCTTTGTCCCTCTGGGTTCCCACCCCCTCCTTCTCAATGGAAAAGCACCAGGTTAAAGATGGATTCCAGTTCAGGTGACACGATCACATGTCACTGTAAGACTTCATTACCCACTTGCCAGCACAAGTAAAACAGAGCCATCTGCAGTCAATTGTCCTGGTTGATGGGAGCCATCAAGATTCCAAACCACCATTAATGGCCCACACTTTGCCTAATTACAATAGGCCCTCAGGGTTATACTTATATTTCTAGTTTCAGATACAAGAGTGATACATTTATACAAATAGGATGACCACGCTCAGTAGATTATAAGCTTTGTAATGTTACCTTACAAGAGACCTTTTGCATGAAGCATATTCCAGTTACATTATATTCATACTCATCAGCATACTTTCCTAAAATCATGTAGAGTGCAACGTCACACCTCCCTCCCCCCAGATAATGTCATCTGAGGTAGCTGTTACAAAGCTCAATGTTTCTGTTCCATGAACTTATGAATACACAAGTAGTCTCTGTATCTTTGTAAGCAGCGAGTGACAGAGTAAGTCACTATTTGGCTGTCAGATTAACGAAGAATATTCAGAAGAAATCCGCTTAACATGAGGGTGGTGGAGAAAGGGAGCCCATAGCCAGGGCATGCTGGGATGGGAAACAACTATGTGGAAGACACATCTAGGTGGAAAGCAAAATGCTTCCTGCCTTGTTAAACTTAAGACTTTAAACTCCTTATATCTATCTTGCTCTGCTGGTAGCTAGACCACCAGGAAATTAATGTTAAGTAAGAGGTTTAGGAAGGCAGAACTCACTTGCTTAAGGATCGGCAGGGATGGTGTCAGCCAGAACCCTTGCTCAGAATGCAGTTTTGCTGATGCAAAAATCGTTTTCTTTTTTTAAGACAACCAGAGCCCCGCTGCCCTAACAGCAAGTGTAGACATAGCTAGATTGATGAAAAAATGCCTTCGTCGACCTAGCTCCTGTCATTTGGGGAGGTGGTGCTTCTACAGCAACATCAACACTGTGGGATAAGTCAGTATAGCTACAGTGCCATATCTGTGCCATTATAGTCCCTATAGTGTAGACATGGACAGTGATCTGACCACTCTCAATCACTAACCCCAGTGCTCGGGCCAAATGATTCTTCGTATGGTTACATTCTTCCTCCCTCAGTTCTTTCTGTGGGATGGATGGAGTTTTCGTCACTTCCTGCGACGTGTTGCAATATAGAGGTGGTGGTCTCTGTTGTTCTCTGCCCTTTTTCACCCCCAGAGGTGGCTGCACTTCAGCAATCGGTGTGATTCCTGTGTAGGGAAAGCTTGTGAAAGCCATCTGAGATCATTTGGGGTGAAAGATACGAATGTATATGTATAAGTTATTATAAATATAATTCTTTTCAGCTGATCTTTGCTGTGTAATCTCACCATATACTGTATAATGTTAAACTGATTGTTCCTCTAAGCTAACTTGTGACCAGATATTAATTTTTGCTAATATCTGAAATCTAATTCTCCCCTTGAGCAAATGTTTATCATCCTCGGAATTCTAATCTTACCTGGGCCCATTCAGAGACTGACACTTTAAGAGTCCGGTTTATAAAGCTCTGAGAACAATGAACTCATCTTTAAAATGTATTTTAATGAACCCTTTATGTATTTATTTGCCACTGGCAGTACTGCAGTGAATTCGCACTGCTCAGCTTTTTGTCATTGGTTCTGGGCTGCTAACAGCTGGAGAAGATTCTTCTTTAGCTCTTGTGGTATTGATCTTTATTTGAGGAGGAGGAGGAGGAATTAATTAACTTCTATCCCCACTGTCATCATTAAATTCCAAATGGTCACGATTTGCAACATAGTGATAAATCTTAGGTGGCCCCAACCTTGGTCCACTGTCTTCTGTTGACGTTCTATAGAATGAATGATATTAAGATAAGCAGAATCGTGAAAAAGGGCTGTATCCTTCTTGTTTGGGTCTTGCTAGCCTGGAAAGACGAGCATGTCTTCACAGTACAGATTACCATGTCTGGAGGAAATAAGATTGAGAGAATTCCTGAAGCCCATAACTGGAAATGCATGAGCAATGTGTGTAGTATTATCCCATTCAACAGGGCTGATCCTGCCATCATCACTCAGGGAAAGCTGCCATTCCAGTCAGGGAGAGATTTGTCTGAGTTAAGACATTCATGATCCAGCCCAATAACTTTAAGTAAATCCAGATCTACAGTGAAAGAATTGGGTTTAAAGGGATGGCCACAAAATTAAAGATACATATTCCAGAGCATCCTTCAAAGGATGGTGTCATGTTCACAACAGTGATGCAAGAGCCTGAGTACCAGCCTCAGGGCAGACAGTTAAAAACCAGGGCACAACCTGGAAATTGGTTGAGTTCTAAACTTTGGGCAGGTCTACACTACAAAGGGACATTGGCGCAACTGCGCTGCTGAAGCATGTCATGTGAAGACGCTCTACTTCCACCTCTGGAATAGGCAGGAGAAGCTCTCCTGCTGACATAGCACTGTCTATGCAGGGGGTTCAGGTCAGTATAACTACATCATTCAGGGGTATGGATTTTTCACACCCCTAAGCCATGTAGTTATACCGAAGTAAGTATGTAGAATAGACCAAGCCTTAGATTTCACGAACCAATTGCACCAAATACAAACTCCTCAGGCACTTCAACAGCCGTAACAGAATCACAGCCAGTCCCTTCTGTCTTGCCATGCAGGTGAGCACATCTCTGTAGTAGATGGCCCCTTACACCAAGAATCACAGCAATAGTCAGGTTACTCCTAATTGCAAAAACTGGTCACTTACCCCAGGTCAATTGCACTTAGATCTCACACCAAAGACACTGCTTGTAGCCAGTCCTGTAGTAAACTCTGTGAAGATTTATGAAATTGGAAAAGGAAGTTAGAGAGTTATTTACAAGGTTAAAGCAAGGAAACATAGATACACAAATGAGTTACAGTCTTAGGTTTCAATAGGTAATTTAGGTCTCCATAACCAGCCGGCTGTATTTGTTCTTTAGGGCTAGCTCAGGCAGTTGGGGGTTGTGACGGGATGGATCACAGAAACCCCCTGGGGGCTACCAGCAGATGTGCCAAGACTACTTCTGCCCCTGCTTTCTTGTCCTGACAGCTTGAGACTTCAGTGCCCTGCCTGGTTTGAGCCAGAATTGCTAGCCTGCTGCAAACCCAGACCTAGGTCTGAACCATGTCCCCTAACAGCTGTAGGCTTAAACTAAAAGCAGCTTAAGAACTGTTTCTGTTTTTAACACTCAGGTGCCCAACCCCAATGGGGTCCAAACCCCCAAATAAATCCAGTTTACCCTGGATAAAGCTTATACAGGGTAAACTCATAAATTGTGTTGCCCTCTATAACACTGATAGAGAGATATGCATAGCCGTTGCCTTCCCCCTCCCCCCAGTATTAATACATACTCTGGTTAATTAATAAGTAAAAGTGATTTATTAAATACAGAAGGTAGGATTAAAGTGGTTTCAAAGTAACAGACAGATCAAAGTGAATTACCAAGCAAAAAAGTGAATTACCAAGCAAAATAAAAATAAACAACGCAAGTCTATGCCTAATACAGTAATAAACTGAATACAGATAAATCTCACCCTCCAAGAAGTTCCAGTAAGCTTCCTTTTACAGACTAGTCTTCTTCTAGTTTGGGTCCAGCAATCACTCACACCCCCTGTAGTTACTGTCCTTTGTCCTACTTTCTTTCCGGTGTCCTTTGGGGTGGAGAGGCTATCTCCTGAGCCAGCTGAAGACTAAAATGTGAGGGGTCTCCTGGGGGTTTAAATAGACTTTTTCTCTTGTGGGTGGACACCCCCTCTTCTCTTCTATGCAAAGCCCAGCTGCAGGATGGAGTTTTGGAGTCACATGGGCAAGTCCAATGTCCATGCTTGACTCAGTTTTTAAAGGCAGCAGCCATTGTTTACATGCTACCCTAAATGTCCTCAGATAGACTTCTAATGTGGATTGGAGCCTTCCAAGATTCATTTTTCTTTAAGAGTTTCTTGATTGGGCACTTAATTTGCACATTCCTTTCTCAAGAAGCTGAGCAAATGCTTTACTAAGGCTATTTAGAAATCAAGCAAGTACACAGCCAATATTCATAACTTCGAATACAACAATGATGCATGTATACAAATAGGATTAATATATTCAGTAGATCATAACCTTTACAGAGATATGTTACATGGCATATGTAGCATAAAACATATTCCAGTTATGTCATATATACATTCATAAACATATTTCCATAAAGCCTTATGGGGTGCAGCGTCACAGGGGTCTCTTATGGGTAAAAATCTTTGCCCCCACAGAGTCCAAGCAGCACAGAGATCCTTAGTTCCTTTGGTTTGGGGCTTTTATCCCCCTCCTGCTGTGTGCTCTGAGCTGCAAACTCAGTTTATGGGAGGAGTCCACTTGCCTGACTCATCTTCACTGAGAGGAGAGCAGGACAGCAATAAATGTCTTTAGTCCTTAGTTGATGGTTTCTCAGTCCAGATGTTGGGAGCATCCTATTGTAAGATCTGACTATCTTGTATCAATGGGTCTTCTCTTTCAGGAGGGACATGACAATTTTTGTAGAAAAGCAGCTCTTCACACTTGTTAATGTCCCTTCCCGGCATGGCAATTCAGTCACAGATGCTCATAACTGCTCAAATATTACATTGCCATATGGAACACAGATATTACAAGTAAGATTAATGTATGCAACAACTCACAAGCATTCAACAGAATCTAACACAAAGCATTTTCTTATCATTCTAATTCCCATTTTATCAATATTGCCGGACTTGTGAGCCAGACAAATTCCAGCTATGTATCTATTAGTGTCCACTTCAGACATGGGGACCTTGGCATGAGCTGGCACCTGATCTGTGAATAACACAGCTGGTAGGCAGTAAACTTCCCAGGTCTGCTGTATGCAAGGGCCAGTAGTGCAGTGCTTTGATGTAGACTAATCCTTCACTTACAAACTCTCCTCCCTCACTGCTAGACAAATCTGAATCCTTGGGAATTAGGAGATTATCTTCTCTCTGCAGTCCTTCCATGTTTTAACCAGTGTAAATAACTGTACAGAGGGGGTATAAAGGGATGTCTGGAGGTGTAGTCACCAGGGATTTGGGTTTGAAAGTAACATTCCACTTTGGCACAATCCAGAGCTTTTCAGAAGTATACCTATGGTTTAGAAGGACCATAAGGAGGTGAACACCACCAGAAGTAGTAGACTCCTTTCTTCAGTCTGACCATTGCTGTCAAAGATTTCATTTAGAGATGGAATAACATATTTTCCCAAAATCAGAACCCTCTTCAACTCAGGATTAAACAAAGACTGGGAAAGCCAACTACAAAAGCAGTTTCTCCTCCCTTGGTGTTCACACCTCAACTGCTAGAAGAGGGCCTCATTCTCCCTGATTGAACTAACCTCTTTATCTCTAGCCTGATTCTTGCTTGCATATTTATACCTGCCTCTGGAAATTTCCACTATATGCATCCGACGAAGTGGGTATTCACCCACGAAAGCTCATACTCCAATACGTCTGTTAGTCTATAAGGTGCCACAGGACTCTTTGCTGCTTTTAGAGATCCAGACTAACACAGCTACCCCTCCGATACTTGAACTCTTGATATGGTGGCATCTAGATTTAAGACTAGAGCTTGAAAATGCCAAAGTATGGTTGCGTCAAAAAGCAAGTTCTTGGCTACTGCATAGATTTAATCAACCAACTGCACAAAGTACAAACTCCTCATTCTAATTCCCTGATAGCCCTAACAGCAATGGGATGAGCATGACTGTGAGATGAGGGTTTTTGTTTGCTTAGCATACCTTTTCAATAAATGAGAAAACACATGGGGGGTTAATTAAACTTTCCTTGGAAAACAGTGGCTTTCAATTAATGGAAAAAATATTTCAAGAAAATTTAGTTTGGGGAAATTCCAAACTAATTTTGTTTAAAAACTAGCAATTTTGTGGAGCCAAAATACCATCTGTTTCCAAGTTTAACTACTTTTCTTGTAACAGACATGAGTCCAAGACATAGTATTCAGGTATGGATCTGAAGTTCCCCACTGTTTAGGGGTGCTCAGATCTTCCAGCTTGATAGCCATCCATAAAATAGATTCATTGGAGTTATGCAGCAGGGACATAATTCTCTATGAAACTCTGAAGACTATTTACAGAGAGTCTACAGAATGTCACTTGTTTCATACTGACTAGATTCTGTAATAATTTTACAATTTATTATTTCAGTAGCACCTAGGAACCTCAATCAAAGATCAGATCCCATTGTGCTTGGTCTTGTAGAGATAAGAATAACAAAGACTGTTCTTGCCCCAGAGAGCTCACAATCTACATGTCAGATAAGACACAATGGAGGAGGCAAAAAGAGACAAATGTGTGGGAGTGAGCTGGAAAGATGAGGGTAACAATCGGAACTTAGTTCAGCAGAAAAGCACAAATCACAGTCTGGAATCTGGAATCTGTCCTTCCTATCTCTGAGTCTGAATCTAGTAGTGCTAACCCTAAATGTTCAAAAATCATGAGTCAGCATCCCCCTCAAATCATGAGATTTTTTAAAAACTCTGATTTTTAAGAAGAAATATTTTGGGTTCTCTTTATTTGCCTTTTGGGTTTTGATACATTGTGCCATTAGGATACATTGTGGTCACATTTCATTCTTTTCTCTTCAACCCTGAGAGCTAGAAACTTACTTTTTTTTATTTTAATGAAATCTGAGATACTCGTGCAATCACATGACTCCAGTAGCTGGGGCTTTAAGAAAAATGCCAAATATCACAAGACCTGTTGTGATGGGGTGCCCACTCCACACAAGGCACAGCAGGATAAATTAGGTCAATCAACATGGTAGGCTGCACCTGAGAGGAGATTTAGACTTGAAGGACAAGCACTAAGTGACGATAGAACCCAGCTGGGAAGGAGCAGGTTGGGCCTGTACAAAGGGAGAAAGCTGAGAATAGAAGAGTGCTGCAGGGTAAGTGGTCTGCAGTCACTCCTCAGGAGAAGGGAGGTGCGTTTGGGACTACAGAATCTGACAAGATGCCAAAGACAGAGTAGCCTCCCGTTACTCCCTGGGAGGAGAGTGATTGGGACCAAAATACTTAGAGGAGGGGACTAGAAGACAGAGAAGGAAAGTCAGAAGGAGTCTGTGGAACTAGCAACGGATCTGGGAGCAAGCAGACCGTAGTTGCTAGACATAAGATCCCTGGGCTGGAACTTGGAGTAGTGGGTGGGCCCAGGTTCCCCTACCTGCTGCTCAGAAAGTGGCACACAAGGGGGCCCTGGACTGGAAGACTGTGTGAAGTGGCATGAGGGCAACCTGTATCCACTGGGACTTTCATACGCTGGAATGGAGGACTGTACAGTGACCTGGCTGGAGGGTGGAGCAGGAAGAGGGAGCACCTGAGTCCCAGAAAAAGAGGGGGTGGGAGAGTCATGGGGTGCAAGAAAAGGTGCATCAGACTAGAGTAGAGCTAATCTCCAGACTCAGCCACAAGGAGGCACCTAACAGATGACCTCCTGAGGTCCCTTCCAACACTGATATTTTATGAGTCTATGAACAGTGAGTGAATCTCATGATAGCTATGATTAAAATCATGAGGGTTGGCAATATTGTGGATCCATTCCCCAAATCTGGGCGATGCTTAGATCGGGAGTTTTGGTTTGGGCCCATGTCCTGTCAAAGACTTCAAGCATTAAATGAAACTGCAGGCTGTACTGGGAGAGTCCAAGATGGTTTTCTTTTACTCTCCTTAATTCTAGTTATTTGTTAAGGTTGTGTGTGTGCTGGAAGATCAAGTAAACAAAAGGGCCCTTCCTTCCCTTTCTACTCCCTTCTCCCCTCTGAATGATAATGCCTAACAAACACTACAGTTATGGGAAGAAACTGAACACAAAGGAGCTTTAGCAGGAACAATCCCTTCAGTCAACTGGCAGCTCATATTTAAGCCCTGTTGTGGTTTTGTATAGACAAAGATAAATGAATGTGACTTGCTGAAAAACTAATTTAGCCTTCTCAAAACATATTAATCTTCAGAAAATACCACCATTATAAAGAGAACTTGTTTTTTCTGAGTTAAGGGGAGATGTACAGGAGACTAAGTCTTTGTAGAATTTCACTGGTTTCTTTTAAAATACGATTTCCAATTTCTCCCGAAATCCATACACACACCATTTAGACTGTCAACCCCACCTAACCCCCATTTTTGTTTGAAAACCCAGTTTTCAGTTTTTTATTTGAAAACTTGAAATTTTTAGTGAAAAGCAGGCACTTTTTGTGAAAAATTTCATTTAGTCAAGACCCAGTTTCTACTGAAAAGCAATTTGAATGGAAAAATATTGACCAGCCCTAATTAGAGGTAGAAATGGATTAAAACTGAAACCTCAGCTCCCTAAAGAAAATGAGGAAAGTGACCAGAAAAATGGAAAATTAACCCTTTCATAAAAAAGCAATAGGCAATACATCTTGGTGTACTGAAGATTTTGGATCTTTGCACCTTTTAGAAATGCAAGTATACTGGCTGTTACTAATCCACAGTTTTGGATAGCTGTCGTAAAAGCAAACAAATGCAGGAATATACTTACAGGAGAGGTCAGGAACCTGTGCAGCAAATACTACCCCTTGAGTTCTGCAAGGTATGCTGCATATTATATAAGCCATAATTCAGTAATTGTTTGCAGTGTGCTTCAATAGCATCAAGATATTTGCTTGCATAATTGAATGTTTTCTTCTTAAAGCCCATTAATATGATCATTGTAATTTGTATATTTAATGCACAAAACCATTGCATTCGCATAGGGAGCTGTTGCCATCAGATGTGAACTACAAAGGCAACAAGCTGCAAAACATACTCTTGTAGGAACTGCAAGAGTTTGACTTCAACTAAAAAGAGTGAGGCAATTCTTAGTTTCCCCTCAACCCTTAATTTTCTCTCATGTGTGCACTGCAGGCATTGGTGACATTTTTTCAGATGAATAGTTTATTCAACAAAAAGTGCAGTCCTAGTCAACCTGGAACTATTCATGAACTGGACACCAAACATTTTGACTAGTCACAAAATGCCTGGAGGAAGAGGAAGCAGTAGTAGTGTTGGTGCCACCTCCATCTCTTGCGTCCCATGGAGAGCATACACTGGGCTGCATGGGTGAACCGCTCTCGGTTCCTTCTCAGCTGCCTTCGGACTGAGACAGAGCCCACTTTACTGTGTTTAGTAGACAGTAGTTACATAGTTCTAGTTAGTTCTTTCTCCCTTGTTTTATGTTTTTCCTCATTGTTGGGGTTGTTTTGGACTCTTATTACTGGGGATATGCCGGGATCCCCAGACTTTAAACATAATTCTTCCTATCAGGAATCCTTCCTAGTTAGCAACAGACACCGTGTGTTGCATGCTAAGGGATACCCATATACCCTCAATAGGTAAAATCTGCCCTTTATTTAAAAGGAGATCCCATAAAATCCTGGAGATAAAATTCGAACTCCTCATGATGGAGCAAACCTTGAAATCAGCTTCCAAACAGAGCTCTGAGACTCCCCTATACATAATGGTCCATCCACCCTCTGGATCCTGGTCACTGAGAGCTTCTATGGGTAAGACTGTTGCTACCCCATCAGCAGCTGGTGTAAATGGACAGAGGTCATTTGACTTCAGTTGAATTTTGCCCATTTACTCCCAGAGATATTTTGCCCATGGTATGACTCCTTTCAGGCTGTTTTTCTTCTGGGTTTATAATTATTCTCCCTCCACAGCTGGGAAGTGTGTGTGAGAGAGAGAGAGAAAAAAGAAATTTGGCCAATTAAGGAAAAGCCCTTGGTAGTTTGCCAACAGAAGTCCATGGTGGGAACATCTCTTTTCATTGACCTGGATACAATCATGTGGAAGATGTGTTTATAATCACCCATTTGTGTGCTGGAACTCTAATACTCAAGATATATTTCCAAATACTGTCAAATCTGTGGGTCAGTGTCCTCTCTAAAGTACTATACTAGTAAGATACAAAGAGATCCATGTGTTGTATAGTTCAGCTGTATTCTCAGAATTCTTAAAACCACAAGCTTAATGTTATGTTTACCATCTGGTTTAAGGCTGTCTGCATTTTAAAACCTAAAGGAAAAGAATTATTATACTTCTAGCTGCCTAAATTGCTATTTGTCATAGTGTGTTCATGAGTCTTGTATACGCGGCACTATTTTTTTAAAAAGGCATTATAAATAGTCTACGTTCAGCCTCTTACTCTCAGCAGACTGCAGTTTGAACTAGTTAGTTGTTTACTGGAAAATATTTGTGCATTTTGAGAGCCCACTGAGTCAGAGAAAGCCATATGGAGTGGTAGAAACTACTAGCAAATATTTTCCTCCCATGCAGCTAAGTGCCTAAAAAATCCCCATAAACATGAAGTGTGCTGCGATGAGGCAGCAAAAATTGGCTTTATTAGGGCCTGATTCTCATTTACAAAAAGGGCATTTGACACCAGTCTGGCAACTTAAAAGGGCCATAAAGTGAATATAAATGTAATTTACACCTATGTTAAGGCCTGAGCTCTGTGAAGTAACTTTAGTGTCAATGACCTCAACTCAATGACTAGATGATTAGGGCTGGATTCTGAACTTAGTTATTCTGGTGTAAATCCAGAGTCACTCCATTAACTTTAATGGAATCACTCCAGATACATGCAGGTGTAGCTGAATCTCTGATTGCACATGTGATGTCTTTGTGACATCCTTCCCAGGTTCTTGTCTAGAACTATGAAACAACAAAATAAGAGACTGTTTCTCAGAGAGTCTGTTGCAGTGTTTTTGTGTTGTGCATGCCAGGGGCAGCTCTTTGGTAGTTTAGTCAGTGCTGTGTACTATCCATACATTTCAGACACGATCTATAAAGCTCACAGTTAAATAACTCATTTTGTGCGCCATGCTTCGATACAAGGAACTCTCAGCAGCCAGGGATGAAACTGTAGATTCCTTTGATAACATGAGAGATTCCAGAAAAGAGGCCAAATAAAGAAGCATTCACACCCCAGAATCACATTCGGCATCGAACCTTCTAAACTCTTTACTGTTTGCATGTCTGTGTGAAACGAACTACTCCACTCAATCCAATTCTTAGAGGACACGTGTCCCATATGGCAAATACAATTCTCTTCCTTGCAGAGGCTCTTAACTGAAGACTGAATAGACCATGGGGAGGGAAGACACCTTTTACTCCTTAAAGATATTTGCTCTAATTCAGAGCTGAGGAGTACTGCATTAGAAAACACATTCATTTCTAAATCCATTTCCAAGCAAAAATATTATTGAATTTGTGGAGCTTTTTAATGCTCATTAGTATTTTCGTCAAAATTACAGAATATACTTTTAGACAGGCTGAAATGTACTTTTTAACAAAATCTTTCTCTTTCTTTAATACACAGGCATGCAGGGAAAGAGTGTGATAATGAATTTGGCTCGTTACTGATCTGTTGACTCTGGGCCAAATTCTGATCTCAGTTTTGCTGACTTCAGCTGGATGATTCTAGATTTGCACCAGTCTGAGGCCAAAATTTGATCCTCAGTCCTTAAATACTTGATTCCACTGTATTAATTTTTGGTTTGTTTTTTTAAGTCAGAATTTACAGCAGTTTTGTGTCTAGTTCTAAGTGAACAGTCTGAAAGCTTCTTTAAATATGTCGCAAACAAATCTCCGATCACAAAGGACTGGTCTCTTATCTGTTAATGAAGAAGAGTGAATTAAGAGGCTGCTGCCGGTGAGGAATGCCAAGGTTTACTGCCCATGTTATGGTACCTTTCGCACAGATGTTTGTGTGTTGACTTTGCTCAATACAAGATTAGTTCACAGAAGCTGAGAAAGCTCTAAATATTGCCTGTGTGTATTGCCAATGGCTGCTTTGTGATGAACTATGGTGCCTTTCCTGTCCAGAGGAATAGAAAGAGAAATGTACACTTTTGCATAATTAATAATTCCCAAATTTGTAGGGAATCCCAGGATTATTTTGCACCTAAACTAGAAGTATAGTTTTTAACATGCAGTGTTTACATGTAAAATCATCAAACAATGAGACAAGTCAGTAGTAACTATGCAATATTATACAATTTTCTATGTATAAAATTCCATGATTCAGTGTATAATAATGAAAACAATGCCTAAATTGTCAGAAGCCTTTCTTTCCAATTTTTTTTATACACACACACACACACACACACACACACTGGAAGCAGGATCAGACTCAGTAACTCATAATGTATTAAAAATATAGGGCCTGGTTCACCACTCACAGTGGAAGTGGGAATCTGAAGTAGCTCCGCTGAAGTCAGAGACAATACATGGATGTAAAACTGGTGTAAATGAGAGCAAAATCAGGCCCATGATAAATATAAATAGGCTTGCAAAGATTAGATTTTTACTAATAAATGTCAATAAACATTGATTTCACTGTACAGACACAAACTGACAAAAAAAAATTTCCATCAATGTTTGCTGAAATTTACAACTAGGCAAAGTAAGAAAAATGCTGCTTGAGAACTTATTACATTAAGGCTATTTACTTTGTATATTTTCACATGTGATGCTGATGGTTTGGTTTTTTGTAACCATTTTAAAGCATTAACTTTTTGAATCGCGACATCTACTGGCATTAAATGATTGTCTGAAACCCATCCCCTTCCTAATTGCTTGCCTTCCTCACAATTTCCCACAACAGTAAAATTTTAAATTGATAAAAATTTAAAAAATGCTTAAAAATTAGATATTGATACTGTCAAAATTATAAAAAAGAAAAAAAAAAAGCCAAAGGCATTGAGCATCTCCTATAGCACGGATTCTAAATGCCTTCAAATCCATTAGCTGGCATGAAAGTTGAGGGTATTCAACCTGTGGTTGGTGCTGCAGGTTTGGTTCTTCCAAGGTAACAGTCTAGAATGGTGAGTAAGATTGCAGATGTCCATCCGTCACAGGGATGGTAGTATTGTTTGTTTTATATTATCACTCAAAGGTCCCAGCCACAAATGGGGACCTTTCTCTGTTTGCTGCAGCAAATGCATAGCTAGACCAGATCCTTTCCACAGAGATTTTACAATCTAAGACCACTTGCAAAATATACAGGTGATATAAAATATATAAATGATCTGAAAAACTACAGTTTACTTTTCCTGTATTATATGAATGACTATCTGTTATCTCACAGTGGTGCATAACCTAACCATCCGTCGTAAGCTGATTTTTATTTATGCTTCATGGCAAAAGTGTGCAGAGAGATTTAAAGGAGGGTAAAATGGCCTTATGCATTAGGTCAGGGACGGTGTTATTGAGAAGTAGCATGGGAAACAGTAAAAAGACAGCAGGATAAAAGGCAATGGATTCAAACCACAGCATAGCAGATTTAGATTAAATCTCAGGAAAAACTCCCTAACTGTAAGAACAATAGGACAATGGAACAGACAGCCTAGGCAGGTCACAGAACCACCTTCACTGGAGGTTTTCAAAAGGAGGCTGGATAGCCATCTGTCATGGATGGTTTAGACACAACAAATCCTGAATATCCTGGCAGGGGGCTATGCTAGAATGACCTTTGTGGTCCCTTTGAACTCTGTGATTCTATGATTGTGAGACAAGTAGAGAAACAGTGGCCAGGGTTGGTGGTATTAGTGGAGCAGAGGGCAGGAGAGGACAGCACAATCAGCGATGAGTATGAATGGGCAGAGTTGTGGTAAGGACTAGAAGCTTGGCAGTGATGTAGTAGCAAAAGGGGAGCCAGTAGAGACATTCATAGAAGAGGGGTGATGCAAATCTGATCAGACTTGGAAGATGATCTCAGCTACTGCATTTTTTTATGGACTTGGTGTGTGTGCATTAAAGTAGAGAGGAAGTGGTAGCGGTGGTGAATATGGGGTATGAGGATGAGGACCTAGACGAGGGTTTTGCAGCATGGACAGAAAAAAAGGCTGGGTTTTAGAAATGTTGGGGAGGAAGAACTGGTAAGATTTGGACATGTGAGGCAAGGGAGGAGGGGAGAGTAAGATGCTGCTAGGTTACAGGCCTGAACAACAGGCAGGCTAGTGATATTGTTAGCTCTGATGAAATAAGGGTGAGTTGAGAGGACTCAGAAGAAAGATTGGCCATTTAGTTTGGGATGTTAGTTGTGCCCCTTCACTTTAGGGGTGGTCTAGGGTGGGAAGTAAAAAATACACAGCACAGTGGAGAATTCCTCACTTGCAAACCAAGCAGATAGTGGTGTTTCTAGGAGTAATTGCGCACCCAAGGCCCATGTAACGATTGGCAGAAGTGAATGGAACTATGGAGAAATGCCACAAATCACAATGTGTAGCTTCTGCTCAGTTCAGCGTCTGTTCCTTTGTTTATGGGAAATGTTAAGAGTTGCTGAATGGACCTTTTACTGAAATCTTTATGCATAGTGAACACATTGTAATATTTGAGAGATCATCTTAGATGTTCCTGTTTGGGTTTACATATACATTCGTCATATTGTAACTATTCCCATGAAGCTCAGTATACAGTTTTGAGAAATATTTAAACAAGAGCACTGCACACTTAACTGAAAGGAGTACATCTTGGGACAGACTCTGCTCTTGGTTATGGTGGTGACAATTCCAAGTAACTCCATGGAAATAAATTGACTTATTTTGGTCTTACATGAATATAACCAAGATCACACTCTGCCCTTTTTGTTGATGAATGCCAACAATTAATTGTGGACATTTTTATGTTCAGGAAATCTGTTTCTTGTAATAAAATGGACAAGAAATGAATGTGCCATGTTAAAGAAGTTTTAATTCCATCCATTTTTTTCCTACAAAGGATTACGCAGAGACTTGTGGTGTTTATATATCTTTTTTTTTAAGTTTTAGGTCATGGAAACAGAATGGGATAATGTCAACAGGCAACTGTGTCCAAAAAAGGAAAGCACAAAGAAAAGTCTATAAAGTTACTGATTAAAAGCTCAAATAGGAAGTGTCTTGTCCACTTAAAATGTCATGGTTACATAAGTTGTCTAACACTAATTCTAATATCAGACATAGAACTGAATCTCTGACTCAGAGGCCCAGGGACTGAATGAATAGTGTAAAATTGGTGTGACAGGAGAAGCAGGCCCTATATCCTTTCATCTGTCTCCGCTATTGTTCTCATGAAATATCCAGTATTATTAAATAAGCTCCTTGGGCCTTATAGAACATATCTACACTGCAATAAAACATCTACAGCTGGCCTGTGTCAGCTGACTCAGGTTCACTGGCTCAGGCTGCAGGGCTATAAAATTGCAGTGTAGATGTTTCGGCTCAGGGACTCTCCCTCATTGCAGGGTCTCAGAGCCCAGGCTCCAGCTTGAGCCCAGAAATGTACAGTGCAATGTCATAGCCTCATAGCCCAAGCCCAGCGATCCCAAGTCAGTTACCATGGACCAGCAGCGAGTGTTTTACTGCAATGTAGACTTACCCATGGAAGCGTCAGTCTCCCAATTGGTGTCTACCTGTGATTGTGTCTCTTCCAGCTGGCAGACATTACAGTTGGCTTTGAGGGTGAGATCAGCCCTAAGAAAAGGTGGAAAATAAGAAACATCCGGCGACTGCAATCTTGCCTGACATACTAGGTACTGAACTGAGGACCTCCAGAGCCAAAAGCATGAATCTCCACAGCTTGTGAGGTTGAGGCTTAGCTTAAACAGTAAACTGTGAACCAGCCTGCATCCTCTGTGGGTCAGGCACAGAGGAGAATGCATAATGCACACTGACCGGTGCAAGAGTGATACCCTCTGAAGTAGGATTACCACAGTTCTCGTTGACTTGATCATTTTAAGACTGTCCTTTATCCTAGGAGGTAAATCAACTGCTCACAGAGAATTGAGGATTCTCATTTGGCAGTAGCTAGAAAACACATAAGACATCAGCCAGGAGTTGGAGAACTTCAATAATGGGCTAAGTCTGCTCAGAGCATCTAGCTGCCACCTGTGAGATTCAGCTTTCACCCAACGAAGTGGGTATTCACCCACGAAAGCTCATGCTCCAATACATCCGTTAGTCTATAAGGTGCCGCAGGACTCTTTGCTGCTTTTACAGATCCAGACTAACACGGCCACCCCTCTGATAGCTTTTACCCAGTTTCTTTCCTAGCTTCTGTGTTATCTCTCCACCTTAGTCACTATCCCACATTCCTCATGCATCTCTTGAGTTAAGGTTCTTGTGCTCAAATTTTTATTAATGTATCAGAATAGCTGAACAGCTTGAAGACTTGTGAGAACCTATTATTTGCTTTGGATGTTTGCATAATCTACAACTCTAGGATCAAATTCTGCTCAGCAACGCCGATGTAGATTTGGAGTCACTCTAATGAAACCAATTGTTTTTCTAGCTTTTTACTGATGCAAACTCAGATCACAATTTGGCTCCTGAGTGGCAGGTTAGGATTAAGAAACACAACCCTCTATATCAAATTCATCCTACAACAGCTACGCTAAGACAGAATGCAGCAGATACTAGGTTAGAGTTCTGAATAGCTTTGTCTCGACTGTCCATTAACACATTACTACTACACATACGGGAGCTAAGTCAACCAAAACACTGAATGGAAAATTAATATATTAAGAGATAAGATTTAAAAAAAGCAAGGAGACATGGTTAAAGTTGAGAAGCGATCAAGCTGAATCCCACACTAAGATGACTAGGCCATATTCTGATCTCTCTCACACAGGTTTGACACTGGGGTAAATTTGTTGAGTCAGATTCTGCTCTCACACTGGTATAAAAGTAGAGGTAACGCCATTGGATCCAAATTACTCTACCAGGGTAATCTAGTTTAGAATCAGGCCTAGTGTTCCAAAATGTCACCTACAACTGGGTGCTGGCTGGTGAGTCATGCCCACATGCTCAGGGTTTAGCTGATCGCCATATTTGGGATCGGGAAGGAATTTTCCTCCAGGGCAGATTGGCAGAGGCCCTGGAGGTTTTTTCACATTCCTCTGCAGCATCGGGCATGGGTCACTTGCTGGAGGATTTTCTGCAGCTTGAGGTCTTCAAACCATGATTTGAGGACTTCAATAACTCAGACTTAGGTTAGGGGTTTGTTACAGGAGTGGGTGGGTGAGATTCTGTGGCCTGCATTGTGCAGGAAGTCAGACTAGATGATCATAATGGTCCCTTCTGACCTTAAAGTCTATGAGTCTAAATGGAAAAGAATGTATTTTCCTCCTCTTCTGCCCTCCTATTCCTTCTGTCCAGCTACCAGCTGTAACAGTATTTAAAATCCAGGCTGCTAGGCTAGTAATGCTTCGCTTTGAGATCATGGATGCACAAGAATTGTGAACATCCCATCTATCTTCTCTATTCCAAAATAAACATTAGTGTGTTTTCTATTGACACTGGACCCAGTATGTCGTTGAGCATAATGTAGTATGACAGAGCCTAAAGCAGCAAGAAGAACAAAGGGGATGGGACAAGATCACCTTTCATCAGTGATGGACAGGGTAATAGGTGTAGTGAAGAATTAAACCAGACAATTGGCATTGTGCATTATATGGATGACTTGCGGATTAAAGTTTCTGCTGACTTGGTCTGGAATAGTTGAGAGATGTTAATTATAAAACAAAGGCAACCTATAAAATTAATAACTAGGACAAGGATGATGTTAAACTCAATTAACTAAAAACAAAACCTGTCCTGTAACTTTTGTTGTAAGCAGTGATTCCAGTTGGGACATACAACTGTAGGGTTGAATCAGGCTTAAAAGCCTCTATGATGCCAGGTTATCTCCTTTCCAGTGGATGTGGAGCTGGGGTATGCATACTTGTGCTGACCAGAAGTCCTCTCTTCGCACAGCCCTAGTCTAGGGTGAGGTCAATGTCTAATCTTATCAAGCTCTACATCTACTCATCAATAGAGTATTGTGGGATGACACTGTTTAATTAATGGGGGTCTCCATATTGTTCATGACAGTGGCATGGCATCATATTTTATACCATGTATGCCGCAGGCTTTTCATAACCATCTGTGAAATTCTAAATATGGCAAAATGTGAGGGATAAGTATTACAGAAGGCCTGGTTTGAAGTCCCAAACTTGAGTCTGAAGTGAGAAAGTTTGATAGCTGTCATCCTACTTAACCGGTGCATATCACCAAACAACCACTGAGCAGATCACAATTTAGCATGACTGGTGCCCTCTGTTTGATAGATCCAGGCATCCAGGCTTGACTAGTAGGCTGTTCTGCAGGGCTGGAATGAGATGTATTGGCAGAGTGGTGTGTGGGAGGTGTGCTTAGCACATACTCAGCAGTATGCCTTGCTCAATCCAGTCCTATCAATCACACACTTTTTCAAAAATTAAGACCCCGACTCGGCAAAGTAGATCCGTAGATTCCAAGGCCAGAAGGGACCATTGTGTCTGACCCCTTGTATAACAAGCCAGACAACTTCCCCAAAATAATTCCTTGAGAGATGTTTGAAAAAAACACCCAATCTTGATTTAAAAATTATCTGTGATGGAGAATCCGCCATGACCCTTATTAACAATTGGAACAAAGTACTTGCTCTGACCGTTTAAAAAAATTACTCATTTCTGGTCTGAATTTGTGTAGCTTTAACTTCCAGCCATTGGATCATGTTATACCTTTGTCTGCTAGACTGAAGAACCCATTATTAAATATTTAGTCCCTCTGTAGATACTTATAGATTGTTATCAAGTTATCGCCTAACCTTCTCTTTGTGAAGCTAAATAGATTAAGCTATTTCAGTCTGTCACTATAAGGCATGTTGTCTAGTCCTTTAATCATTCTTGTGGCTTTTCTCTGAGCCCTCTCCAATTTATCAACATCCTGCTTGGATTGTGGGCACCAGACCTGGATGCAGTATTCCAGCAGCAGTTGCACGGGTGCCAAATACAGAGGTAAAATAACTGCTACACTCTATGACGGGTTGGATCACAGAAACCCCCTTGGGGCTGCCAACTGATGTGCCAAGACTACTTCTGCCCCTGCTTTCCCTGACAGCTTGGGACTCCAGAACCCTGCCTGATTGTGTCAGACATGCTTGCTGGCTACAAACACAGACCCAGGTCTGAACCACGTCCCACAAACTGCAGACTCAACTGAAAGCAGCTTAAGAAATGTTCCTGTCTTTAACACTCAGATGCCCAGCTCCTAATGGAGTCCAAAACCCAATTAAATCAATTTTACTCTGTATAAAGCTTATACAGGCTAAACTCATAAATTGTTTGCCCTCTATAACACTGATAGAGAGAGATGCACAGCTGTTTGCTGCCCCCCCCCCAATATTAATACATACTCTGGGTTAATTAATAAGTAACAAGTGATTTTATTAAATACAAAAAGTAGGATTTAAGTGGTTCCAAGTGATGACAGACAGAACAAAATGAATTACCCAGCAAAATAAAACATACAAGCCTATGCCTAATACAGTAAGAAGCTGAAGACAGATAAAATCTCACCCTCAAAGATGTTCCAGTGAGCCTCTTTTACAGACTACCTTCCTTTTAGTCTGGGTCCAGCAATCACTCACACCCCCTGTAGTTATGTCCTTTGTCCTAGTTTCTTTCAGGTGTCCTTTGGAGTGGAGAGGCTATCTCTTGAGCTAGCTGAAGACAAAATGGAAGGGTCTCCCAGGGCTTTAAATAGACTTTCTCTTGTGGGTGGACACTCTCTCCTCTCTCCTATGCAAAGTCCAGCTCCCAGATGCAGTTTTGGAATCACATGGGCAAGTCACATATCCATGCATGACTCAGTTTTTACAGGCATCAGCCATTGCCACATGCTATCTTGAATGTCTCCAGGAAGACTTATGTGGATTGGAGTTTTCCAAGATCCATTGTTCGTTAAGTGTTTCTTGATTGGGCAATTAATTTGCATATTCCTTTCTCAAGAAGCTGACCAAATGCTTTACTAAGGCTACTTAAAATCAAGCAAATACACAGCCAATATTCATAACTTTGAGTAAAAAAATGACACATGCATACAGATAGGATGAATATATTCAGTAGATCATAACCTTTACAGAGATATGTTACATGGCATATGTACACATTCCAGTTATGTCATATACACATTCATAAGCATATTTCCATAAAGAATTATGGGGTGCAATGTCATACACTCCTACTTGAAATTCTGATTTATGCATCCCATGATCGCATTGGTGCTTTTGTCCACAGTGTCACACTGGGAGCTCATGTTCAGCTGATTATCCACCACCAACCCCAATTTTTTTCAGTCACTGCTTTCTAGCATGAGAGTCATTATGAGATTATACACGTGCTTAAAGCTAGGCATTAGCGTGTGCTTCAGTACATCATCAAATGAAGGCCGTAGTTCTCTAACACATTTCAACCCCCACATATTTCTAAGAAAAAAGTAATAAAATTGATCATTTTCTTATGTAAAATACTGTATGTGATGTGTAGTAGTATATTATAAGTATATTCTGATGTATATTTATAGCAAAAGATAATGCCCCAAGTAATAATGTATCCACAGTATTGTAATCTGAGAAACCAGGACTGTTGGTTAATCTAGACCAGGGGTAGGCAACCTATGGCACATGAGCCAAAGGCAGCGCGCGAACTGATTTTCAGTGGCACTCACACTGCCTGGGTCCTGCCACCAGTCCTGGGGCCTCTGCATTTTAATTTAATTTTAAATGAAGCTTAAACATTTTGAAAACCTTATTTACTTTACATACAACAATAGTTTAGTTATATATTATAGACTTATAGAAAGAAACCGTCTAAAACATTAAAATGTACTACTGGCACGCGAAACCTTAAATTAGAGTGAATAAAGGAACACTCAGCACACCGCTTCTGAAAGTTGCCCACCCCTAGTCTAGACTATCCCTGACAGGTGTTTGTCCAACCTGTTTTAAAAATCTCCAATTAAGGGGATACATGGCTCCCTTGGAAACCTATTCCAGAACTTAACTACCCTTAGAGTTAGAGAGATTTTCCTAATATCTAACCTAAATTTCCCTTGCTGCAAATTAAGCCCATTACTTCTTGTCCTACCTGCAGTGGGCATGGAGACCCGTTGATCACTGTCCTCTTTATAATAGCCTTTAACATATTTGAAGACTGTTATCAGTCTTCTTTTCTCAAGACTAAACACGCCCAGTTTTTTTTAACCTTTCCTCATAGATCAGGTTATTCCTGCTTTTGGCCAAGCTCTGTCCTTCAAGTGCCCTCTCCCTAAAGTAATTAATGCAAAACCTTGCTGCAAAATTTGACTCACTCTACAGAGCGTCTCATGGATTCATTTTCTTTGGCTTCAGTTTGGAGTCATTTCTGAGCCATCATCATGTTGACTCAACACGCAGAAAGATTCATGGTACTAGTTTCTAAAAAGGTCATGTAGCAGATCGCCAAATGCTGCTCACTTTACAGATTGGAACTAAGCATATCTGACCATGTACAATGCAATTCCCGCTATTGCCAGTTGTTTGTTAGGCTTAATGTTAGTAGCATGTGCTTTAAAGCCTTGTCTTCATTCTCCAATGTGCATTTACTGACTTCCTTCCATCTGCTTCACTAAGTGATTCTGATAATTTCCTTTCAGTCATTCATTGTAGCCGATGGGGCTTCCCTCAGAAGCGCGCGATTGCTTGCAGCCATTGGGTGTCTTTCAGTTTCTATTTTTAGATTACACAATTTTTGCAAAGTTCAGACATGCTGTTGTGCACCCATAGCTCTGTCTAAACTATTTACATCTAGCTCCAAATTAGTGGTTAAAGAACATTTTGAAAATTTACCTCAGTTCACAGTTATTGGCTGGCTGGGATGTTAATTTGGCATTAAATAGGTTTGCATGGAGGCGTTCCAAGTTTTTCCAATGTTAAAACTATCATGTTCAGCAGTATACTGACAACAGGTGTCCTGTTTTTGCCAATAGTCGTCCTAAGTTTACTGCCAAAATGTAGTGGTTGCCAACATACCGCAAATGTTATGATTGACTATTTTAAGACTATAGTTTGTAATGGAGTAGAGCCTCTTACAGAGGATACCTGGTAGAGTCTGATGGTAACTGCACATACAACATGTGTAGCAGTAAAGAGCACTCAGTAAAACTCTTGCTAGGAACATAAGGATAAAGGAATTGCCATTTCTGATCACAGCAGTTGTCCATCAATTTAAGTATCCCACTCTCAGCAGTGCTCAGTACCAGATGCTTCAGAGGAAGGTGTAAAGTCCTTATAACAGACGACTGTACCGTAACATACTTTGGGGGATGTTTCTTCTTAATCCCTGGCAGTTAGCGGTTGGCTTATGTCCTGAAGCCTGGGGGTTGATATCCCTCATAAATGTTTATCCTAGCTAATGCCGCTGTGGTTGTTATTCTTAATAGCCATATAAATGTCTAATGTTTCTCTGATTTCTGCCAGTCTCTTTGCTTCAATGGTATCTTGTGGTGGTGAGTCCCCCAGATTAGTTATGCACTGTGTATATTTAAAAAATAAATCTTATCAGTTTTAAATGTCTTGCCTTTTAGTTTCATTGAGTGAGTGTCTGTTACTCTTGTGTTATGAGATGGGGAAGTCAGAAGTGACCTAATGGAATTGACTTACCGATATGCCCAGGGAGAAGGTCCCAATAAACATTTCAGTGTAAGGCTGGGTGAATGGCTTTACGGCCCTACTCCAGATCTTCCATGTATTTCTGAAAATCATATTTCCCAAAGAGGAATAAACCGATTGGTATAGATCGCTCTAGGTAAATGGTTCTTGGCCCCTCCACCCAACTGCCTTCCTGGACTCCCCTCCCATCTACCAATATGGGAAGAGTAGGGCGGATGTGACCCCTTGCTCTAGGTCCTATTTTCAAGTGGAGATGCATAAAATTCTGACACTTCTTAAGTGACATTGATATCAATGGACATGTGACAATTTATACTAGCTGAGGATCTGGCCTACTGAGAACATGTATGACACATAGATATGGGGCAAAATGCTGACTTTATTTTGAAGTAAACATAATAATTGGAGTTGGTTGATTTGTTGTGGATAATTTCAGATGAATTCAGAGTGATCTTCAGGATTTGGGCACTTTTTTGTTGCATAAATGTTTTTCCATAATTTAACTTGTTCTACAGGTAGCCAAATAATATTCAGCAGAGAACATTTTGAATTTTTTCCCTGTCCTTCATCCAGTGGACTATTTATGTGTGTATATTTTTAAATTATTCAGCCAGCTATCACAGTAATTGCATGTTGGGCTATTAGAAATATAGCAATGGAGGTTAGCTAACATGAATGCTATTGGCTTCCAGGAGGAAGAAGCAAGTATAATTGGTAACGTCCCAGACAGCTTCTGCCAGAGTCTCCTGCTCATTTTTTCCTTCATGCTGTTGATTAATATAATCTTAACAGGAGTTCTTCCAGATAATTTGATTTTTCAAAGATCCACAATGGCATCCTTACTCAGTTGAACTGTTGGCAATCATGTCACTTTCAGAATACTATTCTCTGTTCCTGTCTCTCACCTATTATTATCCACCAACAAGACAAGAAACTAAGATGGGAGGTAAAGAGTGAAAGAAAAAGCTATCGTCTGTCTGATCTAGGCATTTCCACCATCTCACCACTGAGAACAAAGTGGTTGGGGCTTACACGGGTAGTATGGTAGTAAACAATAGAAATGACTGGGTTCAGGACTTTCACAGATACTGTGTTATGCTACTTAGCATAGGTCCTCTTCAAGAAGAATCTTGTCTGTATTCAGGACGCTGCAATTCACATGTTCTGATTTCCAGCCCTTGCTTTGCCCAACCCCTCCAAGAGAGCTACAGGAATGCACTGTGTATCGTCTGTGGGTAAAGCACAAATATGTGCTGGTCTTAAGCCACAAGAAATCATCTTCAGCTCAGTGGCTGAACACACAGCCTGTAAACTAATGACCTTGGTTCAGTGGATTGCTGTGTTTTCAAATTAGGACTCTCTGTATTTAAGGAGGTGAAAGCCCAGACGTAACACTCCAGCAACATTAGACAACTGAGGATCTTAGTGTTTAGAAATAAACATACAATTTTAGGGCACAAACTTACATTCTCCTTGCTCCCAAAACTCCCGCTGAATTCAGTAGGAGTTTGGGAGGGGAGGTGGAAAATGAATGCAGGATTGAGCACTGCATGTGTTAGGCAAGCTGGATCCTAAAGTGCTTTACAGAGTTAGGGCTTGATAAGGCCAGTGGTTACTCTCACACACATGTAACCCACTGGTCAGTGACAGTGGGTTATGCGTAGCCTTGGCACAATTTGATTTTTTAAAATAATTTCGACAGATAAGATCAATGTTTATTTTTAAGTGTTTTTAATTATTCATTTTATCAATGTACATTTTCACAGCTTTGCTGGGAGAGGAGGGGTCAAGATCACATGTCAAAATACACAAAGTAAATAGCTTTACATCAACACTAAATACGTTCTCAAGCAGCATTTTTCTTTCTGTGCCTATCTGTAAATTTTTATGATCATGGATGAGAATATTTTTCTCTCCCATTTGCATCTGTATGATGAAATTAACATTTACCAGTACCAATCCAATCCTTCTAAGCCTTGTTCTGTGTTCTTCTCTGTGCTTCACCCACTTGACTTGAGAACCTAGCTCTAGAGTTCAATCTGCAAAGACTTATGCTTTCAGCACCCGAGGGGCCCAGAAGCATAAGTCTCTACAGCCTGAGCTATAACTCTATTCCGTGTCAGTCAAAATGGTGGCCTTCACACATGTAGTTACTGCTATGTGGCGTCCCAAAGGGTATGTGTCTATTGCACACTATGCCTGGGCTCTGACTCAGGTTTGAGCCCAAGCCACCTCTTCTGTTCACACACAAATCAGTCTGACTCAGGTCAGCAAATGCTCAGAACCTGGGTCCTAGTACGTTGCTAGGGGGCTGGTTCAGAGCCTGAGTCCCACTGTGACTGAAGTGCAAGCCCTGTCATTTTGCTGTGTGGGTGCAGGTCAAGCTACAGACCTGAGTCAGCAGGTCTGCATAGTGCAGTATGGATGCATTAGCACAGCTGTGAGACCCAGGTCCAGCAATTGTAAACCCAGGTTTACAATGCAGTGTGGAAGCACAGGCTTGGTGTTTCTAAGCCCACGAGGTTGGGTCCCACAGACCTGGACTTAGTTTGCAGTGCATTCGAAATGGGCATAATTATTTGCAGGACTGGAACCTTAAATAGCACCAATAGGAGAGAGGCAGAGACAAGGGAGAAAATAAATCTTCAGCTGAGATTTCCAAAGAGATAAAGCCTCAATGTAGGGTTACCAACCCTCCAGGATTTTCCTGGAGTCTCCAGGAATTAAAGATTAATCTTTAATTAAATATTATGTCATGTGATGAAATGGCCAAGAATGCCAACCAGAATTGGCAACCATAGGGTGGAGAGATATTGTTGTGCTGTATATGGGCCCTGATTTGTTTTATAGACACATGTGCTTTGGGGGTAGTGAGAGTTGCAGAGCCCAGGGGAATGTTAGGAGGCACTATGCCTCCAGAAAGCACAGTACCTCCTGGAGCTACCTGGCAAGCCAGGGGAGTGCAGCTGTTGCACCACCTGTCAAGAGGCTGTACCGTGTGCTGTCCTCCACAACTGGCTACCCCTTTGGGTTGGCTCAGACTGTGAGAGGTACTAGCCTGCCCTATAATTGTTGTGTTCAGGCCAGGCCAAAGACCATGATTGTGTCTGGCCCCTATATGGGGGGGTCAACTCCTTGAGCCTTTTCCTACACATGTACATCCATACAGGAGCTAAGTGTGGTCTGTCCACTTCTTAGTTCTAGAATCCCACAGTTGAAGCGCTGTAATCTTAAAACATCCCAGAGCAGTGTAAATCTTGTTTTCATGCCTGTCTCAGCTTAAGAAAGAACTGTATGTTACCTCTAATGAAAACCATCTTGGGTTGTAAATGGGCCCCTTGCATAACCGACAAATGGCTACAGAGCTGGGTTTGATTCAACCTCTGGAAAGAAACGACAAACAAATCAAAATAGAAAAACCCTCAACACTTTCAAACCAAAATAAAATACTGATTGGCCATTACCTACCTACCTACCTACAAACCGTCTGTGACATCTGCTGCAGAACTTCTTTTCTAAGCAGAGTCCTCTCTGTGCTCCAGCCTAATTGCCTTACGAAGGCTGATTAACTGTTTGTAGGCTACACATCCTGTTATATATTCTTTTCTGATGGCGACATTCTTCTAAGGGCTTGTCTGTTTGTGAGGGAAAAGCCTGGAATAACTACTGCAGACTAGAACAGCTGAATAGCTCTTCCACGCTATCTTAGTGCAGAATAAGGGTCCACATAGAGAGTTAACGCAGAAGAGCTATTGTGCTTTTGAATTCACACCCTAGTTATGTCTCAATAACTTCAGAGTGAAGGCCTCATGTAGACAAGTTCCACGTAGAGTTTGGGCTCAAACCATACCCACAGATCCAAACTTTCCTGAATTTTGGAAAAGTGTGGATCAAATCCAAACACTAATCTGGCTCATCTCTAGTACTCAGTGTTAACGTGGATAAGTCTCACTTTAATTTATAAAAATATTCTCCCTATTCAATTTTGGGTCAGTTTCTCTGTGGGCTAACCACTGGTCTCAGTGGAGTTACATCAGCAGAGAATCCAGCACTTAATTGCCTCTAGCGCTCTGTTTTTAATGTTCTTTTGTCTCCCCCATCCCCAATAGCAAGGGAGTAGGACATGAGGGGAGGAGCTGGGAACCTGGATTCTATTCCAACTCTGCGAACTTGGGCAGCCACATCACCTTTTAGTACTTCAGCTTCCCTAACTGTAAAATGGGGATTATGAGACCTTCTTTTGTAAGGTGCTTTGAGATTTATGGTGAAAAGCATTTTATAAGAATTAGATAGGAGTAATAGTATTGGTTATTACCTAGATATACTAAGGTAGATTTCTTCAGCTACCTGATGCTCAGAGATCAATAGAAGCATATGGTAGGAATATACCTTGCACAGCAGAGTGGGAAGGTGTGTGTGGCGGGAGTGGGTGTTTGAAGGCTGACACATTTTTTGCATGTGTGAATGGCAAATGCATTCAAATCAAGGAAGTTTCACTGAAGTCACAGAGAGTAGAATTCAGTGCGGGCAAACTTTGCCATGGAAATCAGAGACACTACCTTGGCTTCAACACCCACTAATAGTCCAGCACCTTAGCAGAAAACTCTATGGGAGTTGTTTCATAACTTGCCTTTGTAAGAGCAGTCTTGCCATGTGCAGGGCATGTCTGGAGAGCTGCTAAGTACCAACTCCCATTGATTTCAGCAGTACCCTGGATACGCTCTGCATCTCTAGTGTCAGGCACTAAGCAGTAACTAGGCTGAGAGCTTTCCAAACTCATTTCATGTGTGGATATTTTCAACTTTCCAACAAGATCTCCAGAGGCAAAAGGCTAATACATCATAATTCACTCTGTGGTCATTCGTCTCCCTGCTCCCCCACTAGCCCAGCACATGTGTTCTTCCCCATAAGCACTTCTGCTCATGACTGTGAAAACTGATGTTAGTGGAGGAGGGTAGAGGAGAACTGATTTCCTTCGTGTGCATTCTTCTGTGCTGAGATTCTCTACGTCTCCTTCCCAGTTGAATAGAGCTGGCATGTTCTATAATAATTTATCCTCAAATAAGCTTGGGTTTAGAAGACATTCAGAAGAAGTCTTTAGGTTGCCTTAACACAGGTCAAGGGCAGAAAACCATAAAGGCAATAAAAACTGATGTCCTCTAAATCTTTTCATCTTGTGATCTTAATGTCAAATGGACTTAGATCCTTCTTGTGCCGTTTCAACTCAGTTAATACATTTATGAGCTAGATTACAAGGGTACAGTGTGGGGGAAGACAAGGCACCTTCACTAGCTCTCCTGCATGTCCTGCATAAGAACTCCCTTCTCTCTAACTACTGCCCAGAGGAGTCACAGGGTCTTAGAATAGGTGGGGAGGGGAGTAGGGAGCATAGACAGAAATATGACTCCCCTTCTCCTGCACCAGCCATCACAAGTGGCCAACCACACTGTGAGAGTAGGTTGTACTCCTTAAGGGAATGGATCCATTTGTGCGCTCCTTAGCGTATATGGGAACTCCCAGACTGGTAAAGTGCTTCCCGTGCTCCTACTATGACAGTGCATATCCTAAAAGATGCAACATAAATGGTTATTTCAATTCTATATTCCATTGCATGTGACATATAAGAGGGAGAGCTATGTTGCTGGCACAGAAGACAGGACCAGGCATGTGGCTATTGGGGGGACAAAGATGACACTCAATATCCATATTAAAAGAACATAGGAAAGTTAAAACTATATGGACTGCTGGAATACTTTCCTTAGCCATATAAATCACGCAATTTAGGAAAATGAGAATACTTTACACCAGGAGTCGGCAACCTTTTGGAAGTGGTATGCTGAGTCTTCATTTATTCACTCTAAGTTAAGGTTTTGCTGGCCAGTAATACATTTAAAAGTTTTTAGAAGGTCTCTTTCTGTAAGTCTATAATATATAACTAAACTATTGATGTATGTAAAGTAAATAAGGTTTTTTTAAATGTTTAAGAAGCTTCATTTAAAATTAAATTAAAATGCAGAGCCCCCCAGACCGGTGGCCAGGACCCGGACAGTGCAAGTGCCACTGAAAATCAGCTCGTGTGCCACCTTCAGCACGCGTGCCATAGGTTGCCTACCCCAGCTCTACACGTTAATGTTATACTCTCCCATTGTTGGTCATTTATCCTGTTTGTTTGTACTGTGCTCTGCCTGGGCATTGATGCTGGACTGGTCAGTTTAATTTGCATTTCTGGATCTCTCCGTTAACACAATGCTGTTCTTTGGGCTTCCAGCATTGCAGGGAATATTTAGATTTTTTTCCCTCCCACACTACAAATGTTTTAACTGAATATTTGTGTTTTGTTTTTCTGACACACAAGCAAAAAATGTTCTCCTAAATGCTTTGAGGTTACAGTAGCGTCATCAAGAAATTTCCAAGCTTGCATTCAATGAATCAGCTTTGCCATACAACACTTAATAAACCTCACATGTTCTGTCCAACGGCCAAAGATATGAAAAAGAACGAAACTATCTAGGAAACAGAAATACCGATGTTGAGTGTGTGTTTGGGCTGCATTCTGCCCTGTTAGATTGTTGTGCATCTGAAGTAATTCCACTGAAGTCCCTGACACAACTGAGACCAGAATTTGACCCGTAGTGTTTAATCTACGTCCTTCGGGACAGGGTTAAATCACATTCAGTTCATGCTTTTGTTACTGAACAGTCTGACGCTCACTTGCTTTCTTTGACCACATGAATAATTGATAACTTTCTCCTTCGTAGCTCAGAATTAGAGACCGCTACAACAGCGAACCCAGTTAAACGCCTTCTTTTAATATTTATAGGAAAGCAATTCATCTTGCTCCAGTGTGCATCTGTTCTAGACAAGAATTAACGCTGAGCTCCGTATTACAAGTCTGTAACAGGATCTGGGGCTTGGATAGCAGTTAACAACCCGCTTTGGTATAGTGACATCATCCCAAACGCTTTGATTGTGATCTGGAAGATGCTCCAAGTCAGTAATCTGTCCTGTATGGAAGGACAGGTGTACGGAAGAACAGGTGTACTGTAAAGGAGTGATATAACGAAGGAAGGTCAGTGCTTTGAGATTGCCTTACAGGGCCAAAGCAAAGATCACAAGAAGTGCGCTCACAATCTCAGCATGGGAAGAGATTTAGAGCAGAAAGTTCAGATACCTCAGAACAGGGGTAGGCAACCTATTGCACGTGTGCCGAAGGCGGCACACAAGCTGATTTTCAGTGGCACTCACACTGCCCGGGTCCTGGCTACCGGTCTGGGGGGCTCTGCATTTTAATTTAATTTTAAATGAAGCTTCTTAAACATTTAAAAAACTTATTTACTTTACATACAACAATAGTTTAGTTATATATAATTGACTTATAGAAAGAGACCTAAAACGTTAAAATGCATTACTGGCACGCGAAACCTTAAATCAGAGTGAATAAATGAAGACTTGGCACACCACTTCTGAAATGTTGCCGACTCCTGCCTCAGAACCTACTGAAATATATGGGATTCTTTAATTGAGCTAACCCTTGTGGCATTTATGTATTGAACTTCTTATCTGTAATTTTTCAGACATTGCATGATATTCAGCCTGTAGGAACACACAAGAGGCCCAGCACGATGTTATGCTTTCCGTGCTTTTATTGTTTGTATTACAGTAGCACAAAGTACATTTGGGGCCCTGTTGTGCTAGCCACTATGCATGTTAGAGATAATACCTGTGCTGAGGATGATTGTTATTTACTTGTACTACAGTAGTGTCTAGAGGCTCCCACTGAGATCAGGCTCCATTTTGCTAGGTATTGTACAATCTCTTTAACAGAGACAGCCCCTGGTCCTAAATGCTTACAATCTAAATAGACAGGACAGACAAAGATTGGTTAAAAAAGGAAATATTCTCATCCCCATTATATAGGCACAGAGCTAAAGTAACATGCCCCAGGTCATGGAGGCACCCTGTGTGGCAGTAGAACTCAGATTTTTAATTCCAGGTCTGTGCCATCACCACAAGACCATCCTTTCTCTCCCTGCCTTTGTCCCAATACAAAGAGAAAATGGATACTTCTCAAACTTGGATTCAAGATCATTTGGACAATTATTGACCTGAAGCAATACAGTGCAGTATAGGACAGTAAACCAGAATCTGATCTTAATGATATTGATAAAAACCCAGAGTCACACCACTGTTTTCAATAGAGTGACTCCAAGTTACACAGATGGTACAAAGATAAGAATCTGGCCCAGTGAATATTCCTAACTGGATGACAACACTCCAGCTCTGGGGAACTTTTCCTTAGAAAAGTGGAAGTTGTTTTGCCATAAGAGGGGATCTGCCACGTGAAGGACATGCAATGTGATATCCCAGTAGCGTGATGGTAGAGCAGCTCTATCATGTCATTGCATGGCATTTTATTGGTGACTTCTCCTCTCTTATTATTACATTAAAAAGATATTTAAGAAAAGGGGAGTAGGGACAGAGGAATCTATACCTGAAAGACAATACGTCTCTCTCCTTTTGATGATGCTTGATTGCGTCAGATAATTTAATACTAGAGCCAGACAAACATTTTCCATCAAAACTTTTTTTTGGTGGAACATTGGGTATCCAGCTAAAAACATTTTCTGGAAAGTGTGTTTACACCTCAATTTCTCCATTTTCTGTCAGAAACCCAAACAGCCCAATTGTTTGCTTTTGAGTTGCCAGAAATAAATATTTTAGGGTTTTTGACAAAAAGTTAACGTTTCTCCTGGGGCAAAAACCGCATTTTTTGACCAGTTCTATTTAATACATAGACTGATCATCTTGGAGTTACAGTTTTAAAGGGTGTGATTTTTGGAACATCAAACAGAATTAACTCCTATGGAACAACCCTTCCTTCTCTGCCAGGTTCCAAATCCCTGATTATATTAAGAGCAGCATATACTGTAGCTAAGGACTCTGGCGACAGCATGTCAGACTTGTACAAATATCTTGCCAGAAGCAAGGGATAGTCTGGGAAACCAGCCAGAAGAAACTTACAATAAGCAGGGCAGGAGGTATACTGTATAAATGTGAGACTGGGGTGGGATGGTTGGATGTGGACACATTTGGGCTGGGTTGTGTTCCAGCTTCATGGCAACCTCACTTAAGCAATACTGAAGCAAAGCCACATATAGATGCAAGGCGGTTGTGTAGATCTGTGTGTGTGCGCGTGTGTATTTATGTGTATATATTATATACTGTATATAAAACCTGATTAGGAAAGAGACGTGTCACTCTTGGGCAGGTTGACTCTTGAATCAAAACTTGGATACTATCAGCAATTCCCAAATGAAAAGGATCTGGCTTTCTTCAATGCTGGTCATATGACTGGGTAGTGAATGAGGGCCAGTGTAATATAGAGCAAATGAGTAGGGAAAACACATACCAAAACCAGAAAATCAGTTCAATTTGTGGCTACATCTCCTTATTTCTGCATCTCCTTTTATGCTAAAATAGAGCTGAATAAACAGAAGCACCAGTTCCAACCTGCCAGTAGAATCATTATTGTTATTAAATATGATTTATTTACTATGTATTACATGCCTCTATAAACACATAGAAGACCCACTCCCTATCTTGGGGTTCTTGAATCTCATTCAGGCAAATAAATATGATGTACAAGAAACCAGTATAGTAAGATGTTAATATGAGGGTAAACTAGCGCAGAACAAAATGGGTTTATTTTTCTCATAAGCAATGTGTGTGCTTGGGGTTCAGGGGCAGCAAGCATCTCTGATAAACAGTACACCAGAATGTGTATTCACATACAGAAAAACAAGACGTACAAAAAGAAAATGTCCTGCAAATCCCTCTGATGAAAAAAGCAGCTGAGGATGAAATTCCAAAGGAGTAGAAAAGGGAAGAAAACAAACCCTTGGAATCCATGCATTCCAGACATAACATCCCAAAAACGGGGGTGAGGGAAGAAGAGTTTGCTATTTGAAAAAACAAAACAAACACTAAAAAGAAATATATTTTGTAAAATAAGGGCTCATTTGTTTCTCCAAAACCACCAAACGCCTTCAATTCCAATCCCTTCTGGTGCCAAGTATGTTGAGGTAACCACATTGTGCTGTTTGAAAACAGGCCTTCTCATTTAAGAACTGTATGTTGACTAGGCCTCAGGTCTGCTGAAGCACAGTGAGTGATTTCTCTTCGTCATTTACTTTCTGTATAAAGACCCTACTGAGTTGCGCTGAAGACAGGGTTGAGAACATTCTGCACTGTACAGAATGTTTCCAAGATCAGGGATGGTATTTGTCAACAGGTTACTGAGTTTTTTATACTGAGCATCCCATGCAATGTGGGCCCTTGGCTCCTGTGTCCATGAAGTTCATGTTTTCTGCATTGATTCTTTGTTTTGAGGGGGATGTGCTCAGTTGGGCACAATAAACAGAGTTTTAATGGACACTTTGTTTGGATATGACACACTGGATAAGTTCATCTGAAACGTGAATGCCAATCTGAACTGCTCATACAATGCAAAAGTGTTCCAGCTCTCCTCTTTATCACCTTCACAGCCCAGCAGTCCTCTCCATCTCTAAATCCAGTGACCAGTCACCCCTCTGATAGCCGCAGCTCCACCCAGTTACTCCATTGTCCTTGTCTAACCAGGTAGCCATCTACTCGCCTCTCTTCTCGTGCATTCCCTTCGGCTTCCTTTCCCTCCTCTGCCATAACCCCGACACCATGATCATGAGAACGCGTCTTTGTCCACCAAGGGCTAGATTCTCACAGCCCTGACTCAGCCTCACAGAGGATTACAGCTCCCTCCACATGGCTTCCATGTGTGATCCTGCTCAGACTGGGACTCTAGCCACAGAAGGGAGGCAGGGGCTCCACAGCAAACAAGTGGGTATGGAGAGTCTAGAGAAGAGCAGAGATCTAGAGGAGCCCAGGCTTGGTCTCCCACTCATTGACCAGAGCTGAGGGTATGGAAGGAGTAAGCTGCTCCACAAAAACGGGGTGAAATAACAACCTCATCTCCTCTCAAACAAGCAAGAAACAGAGGAGAAACAGGGACCCTGAGCCAGTTCATGTTCTGCTCTTCTCCTGTTACAATCTGTCTCTCCTTTTGGAGCAGCCTGAAAGGAACGACTGGATCCGTGAAGGTTTTATGAAAAATCTATCCGAGTGTTGCTTGGCAGTATGAAAGCAACTTCCCTCTTTTCATTGACTCTCCTCTAAACAGCACTTCCTTATACAAAATATCAGCAGATTATTCTTCTCATCCTTCCAGGTTCAGCTGGACTTAATGACCCAATTTTACATGCATTTTTTTCCTCTGGGTTTTTGGGCAGAGGTGAGTTGGAGATGCAGCGAGGTTGATCCAAGGAGGAGTTGTGACTGTTGGGTGGGCTTGTTCTATGATGGGGTTATGGGCAATCCTATCAGTATGTTTCTGACTTTTAATTTTTTTGTATTAAATATTCCTCTAAACTATGGGAAGTGCCAGGTTTATTAGATGTGTGCTTTTAAATCAAACAAATTAGAAATAAATAGAAAATGCTGTAACTCTGGATCACTGATTTCAGATGCCATGTGTATTCTTTCTCCATCTCTCCTCCTCCAGCATGGCTGACGTCTAATGTAGGTTAACAATCTCCCCTTTTTGTTGTGAAGACAGATGCAAGATAAATGTCTGACATCTTTGTTATTTCCTTCGCTTTTGTCTCCAATTCTACCTTCATTTTTAAGAAGACAGATCATTTCCTTCAACAGTTGTCAATTATATACAGAACATGCTTACATAAAATGAATGTTTAAGTTTTCACAGTGTTCTGTGGCAGTTGATGCTAATTTTGTCTGGCATAATTGATTGTTTTCACATGTTTTATTCTTTTGCACTTTGTTAATTGCATATAGTGGTAGGTTGTCCATGTGGGAGCATTAGGTGCTAGGGCAGAGAGATGGCTAGTTTAAAAAGAATGCAACACCACCTTCTTTCCACATGGGGCAGAAGCAATCATTAGAGTTACACCTGTGAAAAAACAGCAAAGGTGACATCATAATTGGGTCCAGTATGTCATAAGGCATTGCGTGGAGAATGGTGATATCACCATATGTTGACCTGTATCACATCTTTATTTTAGGGGGTGGATCATCAGAATGGTAGCAGGTCCACACTGGAAACTTCTGAAATCCTCGTATTTCCAAGATCCCAGTCAGCTAGGTGGAGCTAAAACTGCCTGTATCTTCCTCATGTCTAATCTTCCACTCATAGTGAAAGAGGATGAAGGGTCTATGTTGATTTTTAGATCTGTCACTTGTTTTTATTCATAGATTTCAAGGCCAGAAGGGACCACTCTTATCATCTAGTCTGACCTACTGTAAAACACAGACCATAGAATGTCCCCAAAATAATTTCTAGACAAGATATTTTAGTAAAAACATACAATCTTGATTTAAAAATTGTCAGTGATGGAGAATCCAGTACAGCCCTTGGTAAATTTTTCCAATGGTTATACTCTTACTGTTAGGAATTTATGCCTTATTTCCTGTCTGAGTTTGTCTAGCACCAACTTCTAGCCATTGGATCGTGAGGGTTTGTTGGGACACCTCTCCTTTCTAGTGGGAGTGGATGGAGATGCTTTCAGGTGGTCCCATTCATTTCTATTTGGGAGGTTCCTAGGATGGTTTGGGGCAGTTGTTTGTCTAACCCAATGGCTCTGTCATGATGTACCACGAGTGCCAACTTTGTCACCTGTCACAGGGTGGCACTTTAAAAGGAGATGGGTGTCAGCCACCCCACTGGTGACAAGTCAACTGTCATCCTTGAGTGGGGAAAATGAAGAAGGTTATGTTGGTGTGATGGGTGGGTCATGTGACTAAGTCAAGTCTCTACTTTAGGTAGCCCAGAGGCCTAGGGAGAAGGGGGATGTGATGGCAGAAAATGGCTGTAGAAAAGCTATGAGGAGCCAGAGGAGCACATAAGGCATAAAGAGGCCTGTGGAAGTCTACAGGTAGGAAGGTCTGGGAGTGCCTACCTAGGAAAGAGCAGGGAGCACCCCTAAGGACCTGGAAGATGGGCAGAAGAATTAGAGGAGAGGAGACAGACCCCTTGAGAAAGAGAGGCTGGGCCCAGATTGAGCCTGACTGATTTATTTGGGTTTGGACTTGCATACACCAGAAAGAATGAAAGTTTTAAAAAATGATGTAGCCGGAGGGCCAAGTCACTGCAGCAGCCAAGCCAGGCTGTGGAGTTTTGAGGAGCCCTGAGAAGGGGAAAAACTGAGTCAGAGCAACTGCAGAGCCACCCGAGGCCACGAGGGAGTGCTCTGAGGGGCTCAGGATGTGGCGCTAAAAATTGCAGTGTAGACATTCAGCCTCAGGCTGGAGCCTGGGCTCTGAGACCTTCTCCCTCCGGGGAGTCGCAGAGCGTGGGCTCCAATCTGAGTCTGAACATCTATGCTGAGATTTTTAGCCCTGCAGACTGAACTCCATGAGCTCGGGTCAACTGATCTGGGCTCTGAGACTTGGTGCCACAGGTCTTTTATTGCAGTTTAGATGTATGTTCAATGTTTAACCTATAAATGGTTTGGGACCTGGTAATTTGAGATTTCAGCTGTCTCCCTGTGGCATGGGTGAGGCAACCATGCTGAAGTGCCTTCTGTAAAGAGGCTGAGAGGGTGTTCTTTGTGCATGTCTCTTGTCTGCTTCACTCCTTGAAATTCCAGAGCCTAGAGCTGTTCGCTTTCTGGGTATGCTGTAAAAACTATGTTCTTTTATGTACTTAGGACGTTTGAATCTCATAGGTATTGTGGGGAAGGGACTGGGGACAGAAATCAAAAGATGACTTAAATGGATTGATTGGGCAGCTTTTGGTTTTTATGAGAGAGTTAGTTTCTAATTGGAAATCAAAGCTGGAAAATGGATGAATTGATACATTGTTACCAATTGATATATAAGTTACCAAGGAGGTTGTGGAATTCCCATCATTGGAGGTTTTTAAGAACAGGTTAGACAAACATCTGTTGGGGGTGACCCAGATATATTTGGTCCTGCCTCAGCATGGGGTATGAACTAGATGACCTCTCAAGGTCCCTTCCAGCCCTACGTTTCTATGGTTGTGCTGACACATTACAGGTTATGTTTTTCTAAAATTTTGGTAAGGGCATAGAGCTCTGGATAGGTGCCTGAGAAACTGAAAAAACAAACTAATGACCACCTGCTCCCTGGTGTATGTCAGTGAATGAAATAGAGACATATTTCAGTCACACTACAGTGGGAACAAACTGACTTGCTTATACACAGTAGGTCTGCACTGATAGTAAAATTAAATTTCCCGTTGGAACATTCAGTTTCTGTTCAGCAGATCAGACAAAATCATTTCTGGAGTTCCACACATGATTTTGTGTTGTCATGTCTCATGTGTGATTCCTATCAGACACAGTACAAAATTGACACCAGGGATCAAATTCTTCTCTGTTACACTGATGTAAGTCTCAAGTGATGCCACTGCAGTTTCTTTGGTTTTTCACAAGAGGTAACTAAGAGCAGAATTTGGCCCTACGACAGGGTACAATTGTTTTTTTTTTTTTAAAGGAAAGAATATTGTACATGTTTATTGAAGGGATATTGTTTGGAGCTGGCAAATTTTGAGTCAGTCTAAACACGCATGTTTGCCTTTTATGTTAAATACTAAGTAAGCTGTGGCAAAATTTATAATATACAGAAATTCTTTTTTCAAGACTACTCCATTTCACATGTCCTTCGTCCGAAGATCATGCTATTGTTCTCTTTAAAGCTTCCTAGGCCATTAATCTATCTCTGTCGTTTCCAGCTGGCCACTGGATAGGTCAGCTGGAAATTACATTGCAGGAGACTATTTTGGTCTTGGGAACACAAAAAAGGAGTGTGGAGAAGCTCCAAATACTGTCAGTTTCTCCTTCGAAATGTGCAACTAAATAAATCAACAAAGGCCGTTTGTTACTAAACTCTCTAAATATATCTACTTGAGGCCAGCAAAAAATGCTGGGCATCGAGTGCTACGTTCCACAACAGCCCCTAGTCTCCAGCTGAAATGCAAGTCTTTTCCGCTCCTATTTCAATGCTGCTCTGTTCTCCTCCTTTGTCTTTAACTATCCACTAGAGTCTAGTATATTGGTTATGACAAGTCAGAATGTTTATTTAAGGATTGATGGCATTGGCAGCAGCACCACATGAGCCACTGTAGTGTTAAGGATCCATCAGCCTTTCCATTACAGCCCCTCCCCACCGCAGAGGATTTATAGACACTTTGTTGAGGGGGGTCCAACAGCTAAAATAAGGATTTATTTTTCTCAAGAGGAGTTTTTTGCAGCCCATTCCTCCTCAGTATGTGACTATTTGGAGAAAACAAAAATATTAAATCCCACCAAACGCGAGTGCTGGCAGTTTTGTCCTTGTATTTTCAAAATCTCGTGCATGGCTTTAGATGCATAGCTATAATTGTTTAAGTGTGTTTAGTATTTCTTATTTATGTAGCACTAAATGACAAATATCGGTGTGTTTAAAACAAACAACAGCAAACCTACATTGACACCTAGAGCTGATTGTATGCTCTTCAGGGCGGCTTGCTTGTGCAACGTTAACTCGGTTCTTTATGCATTATGATTATAGTCTTTAATTACATGATTAGGTACCATTTTCCACCCGGACCCTGCCTCATGCAGGACACAGGACGGATCTGCTCTGGGGATTAATCAGAGTTGTATAGTGAAGGAGACTGGTGTCTGTTAGGACCTCTGCCTCATTTGCTACAGGTGTTGGAAGCTGTGTAGTGAATGAGATGGGGATTACAGGAAGAGCGGGTGATGGGGGGTGGTTCATGGTTAAGGCAGTGGAATGCTTCCCTGGAGATCTGGATGGGATTCCTGTTTGTACCACGGAGTTCCTTGCTGGGCAAGTTGCTTACACTGTTACCAAACTTTCCACAGCTGGTCACTAATTGTGCCTTCTTCCTTTTCTGGGTGCCTGACTTGCTACACTGGGGTATGATTTGCAGCACTTCTGAGTGCTCGCGTCTGCAACTGTACTCAAGGGAGGGAGTTCGCTGATCAGATAAAGTGGTGAAAATCAAGTTCTAGGCATCTTAAATTGGACACCCAAAATTAGTGGATGGTTTTGCCTTAATCTCTCTGTGCCTCAGTTCCCCATATGTAAAATGGGGATAAAACCACTCCCTCACCTCATAAGGGTGTTGTGAAAATAAACTATTTAATCTTTGTGAAGCACTCGTCTTCAATAGTTATGAATGCCATAGTGTAGCGAAGTGACAACTCACTAGCATGGCGCCTCCTGCTGGTTATCTCAGGAATTAGCTCTTGTCCAGCCTGGAGTGCTCTCTGCAGGCCTTAGTGTCTCACCTACCTTAGGGCCCCCGTGTCTCTCCTGGACCTCGGTGCCCCTTACCTTGGGGTTCTGCCCCAACAGGATCCCCACTCTCTGGGTATTCCCACCCAGGGGAATCCCCACCCTCTAAACCCACCTTGCCTCAATGGCTACTGCCTGTCACTGGGGCAGACTGCAGTCTGTAATGGTCACTCATCACAGGCAAGGACCAGCTGCCTTTGCCTATCCTCGGGCTGCCCCTCTGCAGTCCCAGTACCTGCAGCCTGGGGGGTTTACTCCTCAGCAACTTTGCCCTATACCACAGCACTGCTCTACTTCAGATACCTCACTCTCAGGCAGCTAGCCCTGCTCCCTCTAGGGCTAGAGTGAGAGTCCTTCATCCTGGCCCTGCAGCTCTCTTGTAAGGGCCAGCTGGGCCCTGACTGAGCTGGCCACATCTGTGGTCAGCTATTCATTCAGCTGCTCTCACTCTCCGGGGCTGCTTTTAACCCTTGTTTTCCAGGAGTGGGGCAGCTGCCCCACTACACGTAGACAAAGCCATGAGGAAATTTAATAGTTCAGAATTCAGACCTGGGTTTGAATAGTGTTTAATAAATAAGGCCTGGGGCCACATATTGGACAATGAGGAGAAAGCAAAATATTGACTAGCTGCTCAGCACTGTTCCTCACTGAATAAGGTGGAGGTCTATGGCAAAAACAACCTGTGATCATGTCATTAAAGACTGCATCTTAACACATATGCACAAGGAGGCTGATTTCAGGTTGCATCCTGAATTCTGGCATTTCCTAGTTTTTGAGTGCTTGACTTTGCAATCTTAGTAATGTTCTTTTACTGCAGTTCTTATATGTGGAATATACGCACGTTTATTTAAAAAAATCTAACAGAAGAGCGCATATTGTGCAAGTCCAGTGTAACAGGTACATTTACCTTATCACCTTTTTATGTCCTGGCTCAGTACCTGCACACTACTGTCCACTGCTGAAGGGATTGCTAGGTCTGTTTAAGTATACGTGACTATGATGCCCTCTAGTGTTTGGAAGCCCAAGGAGGCTACAAAGCTTGAAACTACTACATCTAATGGAGATTTTTCATCCTCCATCAAGTGATAGAGGCCTGTGATCTGGGATCTCAAGCTCCTGGATTCTACCCTACAGTGCTGTATGTGTGTAGTTTGAACTATATGTTGTTTGTGGCCATGGTCTTGGTTTGGGGACCATCAGTCTGTAACAAGCATCATAATTTTATGCTAAAGTGCATACATTATTTGCTACTGGTTCCCTAGGACTTTGGCTCCAAAACCATATGTCACTTGAGCTACAGGGGAAGCACTGTTACCTGTATTAACATTAGGCTTTGTATCCTTTATGGACCTCCCAGCTACTAGAAGCAGACATAGTCACACAGTGTACATTTCAGCAGGCCTGATGTTCCATGTACATTTGAGTGACACACACACACACATAGCCAGTACATTAAGTGCAGCTATGTAGTTAGATGAACAAGTGCAGAAGGCATTCACAAGTGTGTATGTTATGGGTGCGCCGCATCCATGTGTATTTTTGGTGGGCCCACTGATTGCATGCCTGTTTGGAAAAATTAGTCTAAACAGTCTGCCACTTGAAATGTGTAAAGGATTACACCTAGAGGAGGTTCAGTGTGTAAAGGCATGAGGGATTTTATGTTTTCCCCCTTTACAGTTTAGGTCTGATTCTGATCTAAGTTACAGAGATCAGTGGCAATGCTCAGTTGCAGTTCCTATAAACCAGCCATAGGTCCATTCATGTCAATGAAGTTACAGCAGTGTAAAACCGAGATTGGTGAGATCAGAGTCAGACACGGTATCAAATTGTACAAAGTCAGGGTTGGTTTATCTAATCCTGCCCCCATGCAGGTTTTTCCTCTACTTTAAAGCCATATTGACCAAATTGTTTTCAGCTACACTTAAGTAAATCTGGAGTAACTCCCCTGAAATCAGTGTGGACTCAAGACTGACACTGGTGTAACTGAGAGCAGAGTTTGGCTCAAATGAGTTTTACTTTTGACCTCCTCTAATGAGGTTGCCTTCATAGCCCTCTTGGCAAGTAATCTCACTGGGTAATTGATCTTACTATATAACAGAGCAAAATGGTTCCACTGGGCCTTGAAGGTCATGAAGTTTTTGATCATGCCAATCCCTTTTTCTGCGTAAATTTTTCAAAAGCAATTCCTCTCCCCTCATTGTTATGGATCAGTGACATCATAGACATCAAATTAAAAAACATTTCTTAAAATGTGGACCATTAATCTGGTGAAACTATAACAATTATCTTGATAGTTGCTATCTGCCATGTAAATTGCTCTTAATTCACAGTTCACTGCAGTCCAATAATCTACAACCTAAAACAAATTTGCGTACTATACCCTGAAGGTTTATGAGTGCCAGACCAGATTTGGCCGCATCCTTGAAGCTCATTAGCTGGTACATTAGTAATCATCTCTCCAGATCATGCAGCTCCCCGTTCCTCTTATGGCAGTCTTTACTCGGGAGAGACCAAGGAAATCACAATTGAAGTGCCTTGGCAAAAACTGTATGGGGAGCGGGTTTAATAGTGGAATAGTAGATATGCAAATCAGGAGAGAGGTGCATTGACAGAGCTACATGGATTTCCCAGAAGTGAAATAGCAATGGGAGGTGCAGATCTTGCTTAAGACACACTGGTAGAATTGTGGATAGTGGAAGGGCTAGCTGTTCGAGTTTATCTTCCTGCTTCTGTGCCTGGCTAGAGCTAGTGTAATGAAAATGGGAGACTGAACTCCGAATTTCACTCCAAAATTTAAAAACAAAACAAAAAACTCTCACAAAATGAAGTGTCCAAATGAATACTTAGGCAGTCGTCCTACATCCGCTGTGCTTGTCACAAGCCATTTCCACTGTAAAATTTGATTTATGATCTATGCAGAAGACCTCGAGTTAATCCCAATCTAGCATTTGACCGTGCAGTACATATTTGTTCATAGCTCTTTCTAGGAAGGATCTGTCTCATTTAGCATTCAACACACTCTTTGTTAGGAAAATGCTCAAGTCATCTGGAACTCAGCTGTTGCTCTCCCGCCCCCCTTCAAATTACTGAAGATATAACAATCTCCAGAAAAACAGAACATAATGGCTGTACAGAGAGCCCACTGTGCTATTCAATCACAAAAAAAGAGCTATCATGTAAAATGAAAAGTGGCATAGACCTGAGACACATTGATTGTTTTTTTTTCAAACCTTTTCTTGCCTTCATTAAGCAGATGCAGCGATAAATCCGCTAATGGTGAGTTGGTGATAAGCTAACTGCCCTGTTTTTTAGTAGGATAATGGAACTTTTAAAAGTGGAATAGTAATAGAATAGAATAGAATGGAATAGCTGTTGTAATGCCCTTGTCTTGTCAGCTGTTGAGATTGGAGGAGAGGACTTTGGATGGAAAAAGTACACGCTGGACCAAAGGTGGCACAAACATAGCTGGTTCAGCATGAATTCTTTGCATCTGTCTTCACTGCAGAGGATGAGAGGGAGATTCCCAAACCTGAGCTATTCTTTTTAGGTGACAGATCTGAGGAACTGCCCACAATGAAGTGTCAGTAGAGGAGTTTTGGGAACAAATTGTTAAATTAAACAGTCATAAGTCATCAAGATCAGATGGTATTCACCCAGGAGTTCTGAAGGAACTCACCTATGAAACCTCAGAACTACTAACAGTGGCATGTAACCTATCACTTAAATCAACTTCTGTGCCAGATAACTGGAGGATAGCTAATGTGATGCCTATTTTTTAAAAAGGCTCCAGAGGCGATCCTGCCAATTACAGGCCAGTAAGCCTAACTTCAGTACCAGGCAATTTGTTCTATACTAGTTTCAATCAGATTTACCAGTCACATAGATGAGCATGATTTGTGGGGAAAGAGTCAAATTTCCCTTTTGTAAAGGGAAATGATGCCTCACCAATCTATAAGAATTCTTTGAGGGGGTCAACAAGCATGTGGACAAGGGTGATCTGGTGGATATAGTGTACTTGAACTTTCAGAAAGCCTTTGACAAGGTCCTTCACCAAAAGCTCTTAAGCAAACTAAGCAGTCATGGGATAAGGGGGAAGGTCCTCTCATGGATCAGTAACTGGTTAAAAGACAGGAAATAAAGAATAGAAATCGTCTGTTTTCAGAATGGAGAGTAGTAAATAGTAGTGTCCCCCAAGAATCTATACTGGAACCAATGATGTTCAACATATTCATAAATGATCTGGAAAAGGGGGTTAAAAGAGATGTGTCAAAGTTTGCAGATGATATAAAATTATTCAAGATTGTTAAGTCCAAAGCTGACTGTGAAGAGTTGCAAAGGGATCTCACAAAACTGAGTGACCTGGCAACAAAATGGCAGATGAAATTCAGTGTTGATAAATGCAAAGTAATGCACACTAGAAAACATAATCCCCATGATACATACAAAATGATAGGGTCTAAATTAGCTGTTACCACTCAAGAAAGAGATCTTGGGGTCATTGTGGATAGTTCTCTGGAAACATCTGTTCAATGTGCAGTGGCGGTCCAAAAAGCTAATACAGTGTTAGGAACCATTTGAAAATGGATAGGTAACAAGATAATAAACATCATAATGCCACTATATCCATAATACACCCACACCTTGAATACTGTGTGCAGTTCTGATCACCCCATCTTAAAAAAAGATATATTAGAAATGGAAAAGAAACAGGGAAAGGCAACAAAAATGATTAAGGATATGAAACAGTTTCCATGTGAGGAGAGATTAAAAAGACGGTGACTGTTCAGCTTGGAAAAGAGAGGACTAACGGAGGATATGATAGAGAAATAAAATCATGAATGGTGTGGAGAAAGTGAATAAGGAAGTGTTATTTACCCCTTCACATAACACAAGAACCAAGGATCACCCAATAAAATTAATAGGCAGCAGGTTTAAAACAAAGAAAAGGAAGTATTTTTTCACAGTACGCACAGTCAACCTGTGAAATTCATTGCCGGGGATGTTGTGAAGGCCAAAACTATAAGTGGGTTAAAAAAAAGCATTAGATAAGTTCATAGAGGACAGGTCCATCAATGACTATTAGCCAAGATGGTTAGGGACTAAACCCCATGCTCTGGATGTTCCTAAGCTGACTGTCAGATGCTGGAACTGGACAACAGGGGATGGATCATTTTGATAATTGCCCTGTTCTGTTGATTCCTTTTGAAGTATATGGCACTGGCCACTGTCAGAAGACAGGTTACTGGGCTAGATGGACCATTGGTTTGACCCAATATGGTCTTTTTATATGCTTATGTTTATGGGAAGTGGGAGGAAAAATTAAAGTAAAAATGAGAAGATCTCAGTAAGGGAACAACCATCTCTTACTAGAATGCAATTATTCTGAGCAGATGAAGAGTTGGTGTGAACTCCTGGAGTATTAGAAGTTGCGTCTTCTCACCTTATTCCGCCTTTGGCTTCATGTCCTCTGTTATGCTGCTCCATGTCTGTATCAGTCTCCTTGTTGAGTACCTTCAGTATTCTCCTTCAAGTCCCTTCTTGAAACTAATTGGTCAAATTCAGAAAGGAGTTTTGCACAAAAAGCTAAATATTCAATAGAATTTATCTGTTCAGATTTTTTTGCTGGAAAGATCCTGAAACAGTTTCCCAAGAGAGAAATATTTCAGTGCCCTTTTCTGTGGAGTTCATCAAATTTCAAACCATTCTGAAACCTCTTACTCATAACACAGTGTCTCTTTTTAATATAGTTTTGAGTTGTTTTCCACCTAACTCAATGGCAGCTATATTCTTCCATAGCAGTAACCCTAAGTAATTCAGAGATAAATTAACATCATGTCATAAATATGTTTTTACTTTATATCCTGGGGGAGAGGGGAACCCCAGCCAAATTAGAATCTGAAACAAGCTTTTTAAAAACAATTCTGGTAACTCTCTAAGAAAAATGGCAGCTTTTTGCTGTTTGATTATTGCCATCGTTGGCTGAGCTATGAAAGGAGGTCATGGATGAAGTTTCAGCCTTATTTCCAGTCAAGAGCTATTGGATTCCAAGTTTCTTTCAGCTTCTTGTAACTTGAGGAAAAAATTGGATTTTTTTAATAAGATGTTGGAAATCAAGTTCTGCGTAAATGCACACTGAGAGGTGTGAATATTTCCTTATATGAAATTGCAGTGTGCATGAGTGTGTGTGCTCGTGTGCGAATGCCTTTTTCTAACTTGCACAGTCCATGATGGAGGCTCAGGATTAATTATGGTAATCACTCCTTGTTTTATTTGTTGAGGGCCAAAATTAGGCCCAATGTTTTACAAGACAAAGTCCCTGCCCTGATGGGCTACCAGTCTGAAAGAGAGAGATGCAGGAGATGGAATGCACTGGGTGTGTGTTTGGGTGTGTATATATATATATGATCTCCAAATTATGTTTTCCTTGGGGCATCCCCGTCATATATATATAAATTCTCTCTATATAATCTCTCTCTGTCTCCCTCCCTCTTGTTTGAGTTGCTTCTTGTGAGCACTGTGAAGACAGTGAGTCTTTAAGGGAGTCTTAAATGAAAGATTTTTGTTTGAGAGAGCCATGATCTGAGATTAAAGGCGAATGATAGAGCAAACCACTTGTGAAATCTGCCTAATGAACATTGGATAGTTAAGTCTTGTAGGCAAGGAGGAGGCCTTCCTCTTTGTACTCCTGTACAATGGTGTAATGGGCCCCTCTGTAACTTGCAGAAAGAGATCTCTTGCCAATGGCTCATCCTGCTTTTTTTTCTTCTTAATATCCTTCTCACTGAGGAAGAGGAGAAGGAAGACTTCTCATAAAAAGAGAAATGAGAAGCAGGAGCTGGGTAAAAGGATGATCTAAGGTAAGGTAAGGTACAGTATCTTTCATGTGACCCTACTCCCAATATTCAGGCTGGTCCAGCAAAGCACTTTAGCATGTGCTTAAGCACTTTGCTCAATTGAGGCCTTAATAAGGACCCTATGCCTAACATCTCACCTCTAAGGCATCTACACTGTTCTTGTATTGAAGGACTATGGGAAACAGTTTGTTGGAACTTTTGCCCACATGGTGATGAATGCAGACACCGAGGCCCAGATGAAGTGGTGGAAGAGAGAATTTAAAGCAGTGAGATTCTGTCTCCCCCACCCCCAGGTTATTACAATGCTTGTATATTTGACTTTTCTCCTCCCATTAGTCCTGCAAACCTTGTCTCGCTCAGGCACCGTCAGAATGGGAACAATCTCTTTACATTCAAGTCAATTCGGCTCATAGTGAAGGTCCTAAATAAAATGGCTTCTTGTTCTGTTTTCCCCTAACCTGAATCATTCATAGAGACTTGGAGTGGCCAGTTAATCAGAGGCTCCTCTGCAGTTTTGAAGGCTTGTCTTCCAGATTTAGTATGTATCCAACTCATTTCCTAGTTTTCTGTTCCTGGTACAAAATCCTCTGCCAGTTTTGTCAGCCAGTACAAAATGTGGACAGTGGATTCCAGGCATTTGGATCTAAAATTTGTAGATCATTATAAAGTAATAAGTAGGAACTTTTACTATCCTTGGAGAGGTTTTTTAATGTATGTATACATAATTGCTGGCTGGGCTTGCTGACAAGACGGAGTCTTGAAAACAAAAACAAGTTTCCTCATACTGGGAAGAATGGAAAATATCTTTCTGTAGTCCTCAATGACTAACTTCAGGCTGGCATAAAATTATATCTGACCATGCTCAGAGCCTAGTTCTAAGCACAAACCACACAAAGGGCTGTTTGGGACACCATGCAACTGAGGACTCTGACCAGACAGTGAATCACAAGTCCAATCCAGCAGGAAAACTGGAGGATGAGGAGGCTATATCATGGCAAAATCCCATTCCCTCACAACGTAAGGTCTCCATATGGTATTGGGCCCTAGAAATAATTGCACCGGCCCTGGTCATGCTAAAGGGAGAGACAAAAATATGTGTTAATAAAAATTGGACCAAACTCAAATCCTAATTCCAAGCTTCCTGAATTTTCGGAAAGTTTGAATCCAGAACCAAACTTTGTGGCTTGAGTCCATTGCTAATGAAAAAAAATTACCTTTGGAGCCTGGCAAGTTACTTATAGTGGAGAACAATCCATGGTTTGTTTAATTTATGTGATCCTAGCATACAGGGAAAAGCCTTTTTGTTGAATAAGAAACCATCACTGTTCTACCTGAATTCACCTGAATTATATTGAACCGTATTGGCCTTTGACGTGACATGCTCTGTCTAATCCATCTAAGTTTTTTTGTCATGACCATCGCTGTGGTACCTAAGCGCCTGACAAACTGACATTTCTTCCAACCTGTGAGGCCGCCCTTTTTTTTTTCTTTTTCCTTCTTCTATTGTTTTAGGGAAATGGTGAGTTGGTCAAAGAAGTGAAGGGGCTTTTTCTCATAGGCCACTAAAGAGTCATCACATGGCTTATGAATAAAGTTGGAAGTGCTAAGCAAAAAAAATGTGCCTTAGTTACTTACAACTGTCACTTTTCAGTGTAGACTAGCCCCAGCTTGCAATGCTGAGGCATCTGCCTGAAAACCGAAATCTGTCACCTTTACTCAAAGTAAGTTGCTCTGTGGGTTTTGCTAGAACAACTTGTGGAGTAAGGGCCTAACCCAAAGCTCAGCGCAGATGACAAAAAGATTTCTAATGACTTCAGTGAGCTTTGGATCAGGCCCTAGTTACTGTGAATCATGAGACAGGGTGGCAAAATCAGGCTTTTCATGATGTTATGGTATAACAAGATGGTGGTATTAGTCTAGTTCCTAATGGACAGGCATCCTCAATATTAAATCAGATACACAGCTGGGGCACACTCCTGGTCCCTCTCACAGGGATCCACATGAGGATCCTCTCATCTCTGAGAAGTGCACCTTCTATGGCAGATTTGAAACATTTTTGGAGAAGCACAAAGGCAGCTGCACTGCTGCTGTCCACACAGTTAGAGTTTGAGGATAATTCAAAGACTGCAGTCTTTAGAATTAGTGTGATACCCTTCACCCATGCCAAATGTATTCCCATAAAGGTGCGGGAGGAAAAAACATAATACAGATGGCTTGAAATCAAAGCCAATCATATGGATAAAAGCAGGGGGAGCATGGATAATATGAGTCTTTGATTTAAAGTGTGTGAGATTTCCTGCAGCAACTCAATCTTTTTGGCTAAAAAAACAGATGTGGACTGAAATCTCTATGACTGCCTTCAACTGCAAGCTGCACTTCTCAGCTCTTACTGTTTAGCCAGGAAATCAGTAGATTATTGATGAGGGCGGGGTTTGATGTTTTATCAGTTATTTAAAATTATTAAAAATCTAGATATCTCTCTTTTCTTCAGCCCACCTCACCCCCTTCTCTGGTTGAACCTATGAGGGAGCAGGAAAAGGGATTCTGTGAGAATTCCCTTGCCCATGTCATTCCACTGGAGGGGAACGAGCTGCTACAGTGAGCCCCACAGCTGGCAAAAACCCTGAAAACCTTCAGGGATCTGCATGGAAACTGTATCTTTTGTGACAGACTGGTCTATACGTGTACAAGCTTATATCACAGTGTCCTTCACTAGGCGTTGTAACCACCATGCTAAAGAATGCGACCTACATGTTGAGTTTGTCTGTGACTGCCTAGAGATGTCAAAGGGAGATGCCAAGAGACCGATTGTTATAATTCCTGAGTAAAGCTGGTTGAAAATTTGTTGATATATCTGAAATGTGTGATGGAAACATGTCAGTTTTGACAAAAATTTCTTCAGTCTAGGATGTGAGAGAGTGTAGGAGCTCCATCCCAGAATATCTCAATGGTTGGGATGCTCACTTGAGATGAAGGAGACCCACATTCAAGTTCCCAACTCAAGCCAAGCAGGAACTTGAACCTAGATTGCCCACATCCTAGGTGACCTCCCTAATCCCGAGGCTATTGGCTATTCTGGTGTGTGTGTTTTTCTCTTGTTTTTTCATGGGGAAAGAAACTTTGAAAGGTCTTATTTTCCTTCCACAAGGAATGTAAACAAATTCCAAAACCTCTACATTTATCACAAAATGGAATTCCTGTCTTCCACCCAGCCCTGTACCTGACACCACCCTGAAGGGACTAACATGAGAGTCATCAAATATGATGGTCTTCCATTCCAAGCGATCTACCCTCAGAACAATTGGTTTGCTACACAGTGTGGTTAGGCTGCAAGAACTGTTTTCCCATTTTGGGCTAACCATGTGACTGAGATTCTGAAGCTGACCAGTGACTCACATGACAGGGAGAACTGAAACTGTATTTAAGGGGAAGATTTGCTCTTGCCTCCATCGCTATCACTGGCCAACCATTGGTAGGGGCAATGAGTTGTATGGGCCCATGGTGCCCAGGCTCCAGGAATATTCAGCGCACAGGAGCCCAGCTCCACCAATGTTCAGGGCTGAGTCTCTGCCCTGGCCCCACCTGCCGCCCCCACACGCCTCCCTTGGAGTGTCTCCCGGCCCTGCCTGCCATCCACATGCAATGTAAAAGGGTCTCGGGGGGGGGGGGCTGCTACCACCACTGGCAGTGCAGTGTGGCTAAAGCTGCTTCCTGCCCACCCTCGCTCCATGCAGGGTGCCACTCCCGGAAGTGGCTGGCATGTCCCTGTGGCCCCTAGGGGCTGTGTGGCTCCACGTGTTGCCCCCACCCCGAGCTCTGATTCTGCCACTGGAACTGTGGCCAATGGGAGTTGTGGGGGAGGTGCCTGCAGACAGTAGCACGTGGAGACCCCCAGTCCCCTCTGCCTAGGAGCTGCTGCCAGAGAGGTGTGTGGGTCACTTTCGGGAACTGTCCGAAATAAGTGCCTTACCTCTCACTCCCTCCCACACCCCAACCCCCTGCCCCAGCCCAGAGCCTGCACCCAAACTCCCTCCCAGAGCCCATCCCCCTGCACCCCCTCCTGTACCCCAACCCTCTGCTCCAGCCCAGAGCCTGCACCCCACCCCCAAACTCCCTCCCAGAGCCTGAACCCCCTTCTGCACCCCAACCTCCTGACCCAGCCCAGAGCCCACACCCCGCACCCAAACTCCCTCCCAGAGCCTTAGGCAGGTGTGTGTGGGGGGAGAGAAGGACTTGGACCCATTCTGGGCACCACTAAAAATTCTACAAACTGGCTGCCCCTGACCATTGGCCAACAACAGGACTGCAGGAAGGGCCTACCCACCTGACAAAAGGGCTTCACCTAAATGCTCAGAGAAGGAGTGAGCACAGACTCGTGCGGGAGGGCATCTAAGCTTTTGTTGTTTTACTTTAAGGTCTGTAACTTGTCTGCTTTGAGAGTAAAAGTTACAGTGGTTTTAGAAACTCCTGAGCAAAGTCTGTGTTCCCTAGTTTATCTGCCAGTGGTCCCCAAAGAGATAAGCTATAAACCAGAGCACCACTGCAGTGGATCTCAGAAGAGCGTGTGCCTAAGTGACTCTTGAGGCTTGCGAGATCAGAGCACTTTTTTTGAGGGCCTAGCACAGTTGGACTGCCGAGTCCTACATCCCAAGGAAGGTGGCCAGAGAGGGGGTCTGCACTGGGGAGTGTGCCTTGGTGACCCAGACTTAGAAACATTGTCTGGACTTTGCTCAGACACAACTAACTTGGAAATACATGGGATCCAAAGGTTTGGGGACTTGGAGGACTTGATCAGGGGTATGACGCCTCCACAGAAGCTCTGTGCCAGAGATGCCACTGTCCCCTGTGGCCAGTGTGACTGCAATGGAACTGTGCTACAAGGAATGACTCCTGGCCATAGCTGCCCTCAGGTTCCCCCCTTCATGTGAGATACCCCCACTGTGGCAAGGGCTTCAGGAAAGTTAATACAGCCCCAGCTGTACTACCAGAGCTGGATCAGAGGGGGAATGAGATCCATCCAAAGTGGGGCCACTCTATCCCTGTCTCAGCCTGCCTAATGCCACCCTTCTCTTCACATGAATCCTGACCCTGCAGAGAGCTCCCCAGTATGTCTTATGAAGTGTGAGTCAGAAGTGCAAGGGGACAGTGTTGTGGAGCTGCTGTATTCTCTCTCCTCCCCTCCACTTCTTCTAGCCCCATAACAGGCATCTCCCACCACATCAACCCACCCATTGGGTCTTTTATATTCAGGTTGTCATGGTTTGTGGCAGTTAAAGCAGTATTAGAGCAATGGGGTATGCAGCCTGCCATATTATAAACGAGTCTATTAGAGGTAGTGAGTGATTCAAAGAGTGCAATGAAGAGTAATGGATTTTGGAGACGCCATCCCCAGTCAGTTAAATAAAGGCTCACATCAAGTTTTTGAATTGCTTTCCTTAAGCTTTCCCATTCCTTTCCCAGTTTTCTATACGCAAGAGCAATAAAAAGAAGAAATCCTCAATTTGCCTGTTGTCACAGCCAATACAAAAACTGCATAACAGATGCTGGAGACTGGACCCAAACCCATTTGCAGATAATAAGATACTACTAATAAGGTGACTTCTACCAACCTTGGAGAATTCATTTTTATATTCTCTGGCTGGAGTTGCTGACACAGCAGAGTCTGGAAAACAATAAAACCATGGTTCCTCTTAGCAGGAAAGAGAGATCTTATTTCTTTAATGTGTCTGAAACAGCCTATTTCAATTTCCTCCATAGCTTAGGAGGGAGACCAAAATATTAATAATTGAAAAATGGAACAATGAAAACCAGCGGGAGGACATAGCGGAGGTGGTTACAGGTGGTGAATATAGAGAGTTAAATCCTGAAGTTAAACCCAGGGTCATTTAAATGAGAAATTCTGAAAACAGTTTTAACTCTGGTCAATTAGACAATGGAATAATTTGTCAAGGGAGATCACTGAGGGCTTGTCAGCAGAGCTGTTTAGGAGTAGGCTAGACAAAACCATTAGGAGACTGGAGGACTAGGGGATATGCCTGAGGGATGCAGCATAATGAAGGGCAGCATAGAAAACCAACCATTTTCTCTGACCCCTTGCCGTATCTCGTGATGCAAAACCAAAGGGACACTGACTGCAATTAACGGCAGTAAGTGTGAAATATGTGAGAGGAGATACTCTATATACAGTCTACAGGCAACCTGAGGAACGTATTGCTGCAGCAGACAGTTTGTGGCTGGATTGTAAAAAGGACTGGGTTAATTTTCTTATTCCTGGCAATAATTGTGGCAGAGGATGCCCACACACCACTCTGGTGAGTGTGATTAAAATGCCTAGACAGAAGTTAAGCCAGTGTCACATGGTTGTTCAGATAGGATGCTTCAAGGAATTAGTTTGTCAACTGCAAGGAATGAGTTATATGCATCTCTACTCCATGTATGGCATTGCACAAATAGACTGTTGCAAGTGCATTCTGGGTTTTTTATTCAACTTTGAGCCAGATCCTTTCCTGTGTAAATCAGTGTCATTCCATTGATTTGACTTCGCTGAAGCTCTGAAGATTTACACCAGCTGAGGGTCTGACCCTTACTTTGAAACATCACATATTGGTCACTACCAGAAGCAGCACACTGAACTTGGTGGATCGATGATCGGCAAATCCTGTAAAGCTAGGTTCTTCTATGAAGAAGTTAATTTAAAACTCCTTCCCATCTCTGTGTGTTCCCTGGAGCACACCTACAGACAAAATGGGAGTCAAAATGCTGAGGCTGTAGCTTTGTAGCATTTGCAGGGAAAAAATTAAACAGGAGCAATCATTAGAAAATAGAGAGATCTGGCAACTACAGTCGGGTTATAATAATAATTTTAAAAAGTGAGCTAAAAATGTTCTGGACTCTGGCCTTCAGTTGCCACTGCTTTGGAGTGTGTGTGGTTATTGATACCTGTACAAAGCGGGTGTAAATCAGAATGACTGCATTTTACAATAACTTTACACAGCTAAATAACAACACAAGGAGTAAGGAAGGGGAGAATCAGGCACTTCTGTATTTAGAATATCTTCCCTCCCCCATATTATGGGCCAAATTATCTGATGGAGTAACTTCAACAAAGTTAGTGATGATATGTCAGCAAAGTAGTTGGCCCTGAAGACGTGACAAGGTAGTTCAGCTGTGCCCATGATACTGGACAAAAGCCCTTATTTTCATGTCACCTGCACCATTGTAAATCAGGAGTGTCAGTATTGCAAATAATGGTGTTATACCCACAGCACGCCAATTGAAATGAGAGGATCCTTAGGATCAGACTCTCTTCCAATTCTGATGAGTACCATTTTTTGCAAAAAATTTTTGCAAAAATATACATAAAAAAGGAAAATACCCTGTTGCATTCAAAAATGATTCCTTTACTTACTGTATCTCTCCATTGTTATTTATCAGTTTGCATATCTTCCAGCCTGGAGACATTTATTTTAGCTCATTGACCTTGGTTAATCTTCAAATACATTAATGTTATTACAATGTATTTCAAAACTTCCCTGGATGCGTTTGTGTTTGTGTGTGTGTGTGTTTATTTAGTTTGAGTCAGCAGTTTAGAGTTTGTACATAAGTAATATTTGCAATACCAAGTCCTGGAAGGGTTTTTCAAGACAACAAAGTTATTTCATATGTGCAGTTAACAAACCAGAAGAATTACAAACATCTGTATTTTCTCGAGAGAGACATAGATTATTGGCTGCAGTGCTGTGGGCTGGAATTTGCTTCTTTCAGCTGGCTGAATCCATGTGCCCTTGCCAAGAACGTTTTACATTTCCCTTTTGCTCGGCTGCTGTTTCCAGCGTTGGCACTGGATCTCCTTATTATATTTATTTCTTGGAGTCGCTGGTTCCAGCCTTGGCGTTTGTTGTACTTGTCTTCCCACCCCTCCTTTCTGACATCATTCGAGTGAGATCAGGAAAAAAAAGAAATGTGGAAACACTAGCCAGGTATAATAGTAAAAAAAAAAAAAAAAAAAAAAAAAGTGTGTTTATGTAGCAAGGGAACTGATGGACTCTTGGGCCAGTTCTGAGCACAATGTTTCTCCAAGAGGAGCTTTGATGTTGACTTCAGTGGGATCAGAATGAGGCATTTAGTGAGTGGGAGACATGGACCTGGGAAGGTTGGTTCTGGCCTTTCCCAAGTTAGTATGTGGAATACACAGAGGCAGCTCCAGGCACCAGCGCAGCAAACGCGTGCCTGGGGCGGCAAGCCGCAGGGGGCGAGCTGCCGGTCGCTGTGAGGACTGCAGTCAGGCAGCCTTCAGCAGTGTTTCTGCGGGACGTCCGCCGGTCCCGTGGTTTCGGCAGCAATTCTGCGGTGGCCATGACAAAGGCGCGGGACTGGCAGATCACCCGCAGAACCACTGCCGAATCCGCGTGACCGGTGGACCTCCCACAGAAATACCGCCGAAGGATGCTTGACTGCCATGCTTGGGGTGGCAAAAAACATAGAACTGCCCCTGGGAATACATACTAATTTTTGCATGCATAAATGTACAGAGCTTGATCACACCATATAGGCAAAGCCTTGAGTCACGCTCTCTCAGAGAATGGTTGCAAAGGGATTGCTGTTGTCCTGGGCCTTTGCACAAGATGTGTAAGTGGTTCAGACTCCTCACACTCTCCCTCTTCCCAGCCATGAATATCCCATAAAAGAGCCAATAACAATCTGGTTCACAAGGGCTTCTTTCTAAAGCCATAAATATCCAGCTGTTATGTAACAGAGTTGGTGGATCATATGTTTTCAGCAGGACAATGCTCCTCTATTTGTGATAATTTCTTGGAATCCTATGGGCTAGAACTCACTTCCCGCCAGGTGAGAGGCAATTAATCAATAAGACCCTACCCCAGATTTTGCTCTGTTCCACTGGTGTAACTCTGGAGTGACTTTGTTTAAATCAGTGGAGTCACTCCCAGTTGTCACCAGTTTGACACCTTTTATGTTTTGCCTCTGATTTTTAAACCAAAAAGAAAATTCAAACCGAAGAGTGAGCAAATTAAGAGCCTTAATTTTTCTATTAATTTCCCCTAACTTTTTATAGGAAAAAATGTCACAAAACGAGCCTGAGAATCGATATATATGATGGATACTATAGCCTCTCTGGAAGGCTCACATGAATTTGTCACACAACGCCCCCAACATAAATCAATCTGCACCACAGGGACATTACACTCTTAGTACAAGTGTACGTGTTAAGAAATTGTTCTGCAAGTGTTACATGTACATGTGCCGTTACTAATTTTCAAGTCTGAAAAAACTTGGCTTGTTCATGTTACTTTCTGAAGTAACCAAGAGAGCCTGGTCCATGTTAGGAAACTGATAACTTTGCCAGATTTGATCCTGAAAAAATAGTGAAGTCAGCTGGGCGTTACAGAAGCACAGAATGTCCCAAGCTGGTAAACTTTTTATTTTATTTTTACTTCACTTTTATTGTTAGTTCTCATATAACTTAAAAAGACATCTTGTCTTGGAAAGGTTGAAACTCACCCTATGCAGTGGGCCAACACATGGCATATGTGCCACTTAAGCCTTCAAAATAGAATTTGAGTTGTGGATGTATAACCCATTGATGAGTGTGTATTACAGGTCCCCGCTTGAGTCCAATTCACAGAGAATGAGAGTCTGTTACAGGTCTAGTATGCTCTTTAGCTCAAACTGTAGCTGCTGATGCTTTTAACTTTAGAGGTTCCTAGTGTGTCAGTCAAAACAGATCTTATGTTGACCCTCCAAGCCAGTGGTTCACAACCAGGGGTACCTGTACCCAAGAGGTACTCAGAGGTCTTCCAGGGGGTACAGCAACTCACTTAGATATTTTTTTTACAATATGCTACATAAAAAGCACTTGTGAAGTCAGTACAAACTAAAATTTCATACAGACAATGACTTGTTTATACTGCTCTATGTACTATGCAGTGAAATGTAAGTACAATAGTTATATTCCAATTGATTTATTTTATAATTCTATGGTAAAAATGAGAAAGTCAGCCATTTTTCAGTAACAGCGTGCTGTGACACTTTTGTATTTTTATGTTTGATTTTGTAAGCAAGTCGTTTTTAAGTGAGGTGTAATTTGGGAGTATGCAAGATAAATCAGACTCCTGAAAGGGGTAGAGTAGTCTGAAAAGGTTGAGAGCCACTGCTCAGTGCAGGGTGGTCTTCACTACAAGTTTGTGGGAAATAGATGTAGACATTTTAAAATTGCTCCTGGCTTTAGACTTTCAGTGGAATATTTGATCCTGGAGTAAATATTTATACGATATTAGAAATAATTGTAATGGGCCAGATTGTCTCCTCTGTGAAAAAAAAAAAAAGTAAAGGAAGGACAATTCCATGAAGGTTCCCCTCGCAGAGCTTCCCGTGGTTTGTAGCTTGGGATTTCAGAGTCTGCCCAGGATGGAATGACCAGAGAATCCAGTCCCCACGTCCAAGTAGCTCAGAGAACAGCCAGAAGCAAAAGCAGCCTGTCGGACTTTTACACTGTAAACTCTCTGGGGCAAGGACTATTTTGACATCTGTCATGTCTAGAAAACGAAGAAGCTTGCTCTAAAATTTGAGAACTCTACATTGATGAATCTACCATTAATCCAACACCTTTTAAAGTATCTGGATGATGTGAGGGGAAAGTCGTTTTAAAAGCCACCATTCTAATGACCACTTTACATGAGAAAACAGAAGGGCTTAGGATAAGGACAATATTAACATTTATATGGTGCCTTACCTCTTCAAAGCACTGTAACATTAACCTACTAATCCTCACACCAGCCCCGTGGCCTGGGAAACCCAGTGCAAAACTCAAGCCTACGGAGGTTACAGGTTTTACATCGATGCCCTGAGTTTAAACTCCTGCATAATTTAAAGCAGGGACAGCTAGGACCAGGCCTTTAGTGTTGTTTTAAAAACGAAGTGTATTATATGCAAATTAGGTGTTGCTCTTAAGCTACTGGGAAGCTGCCAATGGAGCCCTCAGTGTGGCTTTCCCTAGTTTAAATGAGCTAGATAGATTAACTATGTCATTGAGCTCTGGTCATCTATGTACAGGAATGCTCCCCCAGAGCCCATCTGATGAAGTGGGTTTTAGGCCATGAAAACTAATGCCCGAATAAATTTGTTAGTCTCTATGGTGCCACAAGTACTCCTCGTTCTTTTTGCTGATACAGACTAACATGGTTACCACTCTGAAAACAATCTTGAAAGAATCTCTTGCAAGTTGCAACCTCTAGCATTGAACCCAAATTCTAGCTCTGGGTTTAGCTTTGAATACATACCCTGAACCCTAGCTTAATTCTAATCCAGATCTTCTCCTCAGTCCATCTGTATTGTGCCTCTCAGGATCCATATCAGTAAATACAATACCTATACTTATGTAAGTATTCTGCAATCATAGGTATGAGTGCTTTTTAAGTTCCTAAGGTTGGTAGGTAGATCTCTTCATAGACCTACTATATGAACATGTCTACACCATATGGAACAATAAATCTAAGAGTAAAATTTTCAAAAATGAAAATTAGGTGCTTAGGAGTCTAAATCTCACTGAAAAATTCTTAAATCTCATTGCCTTTCAATGACACTTAGTGTCCTGAGTACCTAAATCACTTTTGAAAATGTTACCCTAAATCTTTGGAACTGCTTTTAGCAGGTGTGTGAACATACTTTGCAAGATGAATATAGGGCACACAACTTGGCCAAGTAAATACTGCTTAGAATTTAAATGCCTTTTCATTTGGAGGTGCACCCAGCATGGTCTTGCTCAATCTGTTTGATAATGAAAGTTTAATAATCTCCATACATGAATCACATGCAAATATACTGTTATTGGATTAGCACATCAAGGGACTACAACAAAATTAGAATTTGAGACCCATCACAAAGAGTAATGAGAATGAGCTCTTGTAACAATAATAATAAAAAGACAGTAAAAACTCAGTTCGGCACAACAGAGTCACATTGTGTTAGGCAACACAGTTAACTGAAGATTGATGTGTCACACGAGATGGTATTCTTGGTCCAAGCAAATGCTGAACATCTCTTTCCTGATACTCCACTGGCTGCATTTTAAAGAGGAAATCAAATTTGATTTCTGCCGATGGATTGGAAGGAGGTCACATGCAGGTGGAATTATAATTTATTATTATTATTCAGATTGCAGTAGCACTCGCAATGTAGTAGGGTCTGTACAGACACAGAAGAGAGACAGATCCTTCCTGATGAGTTTTCTTTCTTTAAAAAAAGAGAGTTGTAGGATGAGGGAAAGGGATACAACACACAAGCAAAGGGGTAAAAGAGATGACTAGTATCTCGCTTGTTAGTTTTGTCCTGGCCTACAAAGACTATCTCCAGCTGCCCCTCTGCTTAGGCACTGCAAATTACTGATCCAGCTCTCCACGATACATAGCAAAAATTACTTCAATCTGTTTAATTATCTTTTTCATGCCCAATAAAAACCTAGCAAATCCAACGCCTTACCCAAGGCCCCTCTTGTCATTCCCCCAGCACAGTGGAGCCAGCCTCTTATCTTCAGGTGCTTCCCACACCACCTCCTCCTAGTTACACAAATAGGCCAGGGACCCAGGGATACATCTGACATCGCAGGCTATAAGTTCTGAAGGTGGGGGGCCAGTTTTCTGCTGTATCATCACCTCACAGAAGGGGTATGACAGATATGAGGAAGGGTCAGGCACTGGAGTTTGCAAGGGCTGAACAGGCCATGAGAACCTGCTGATCCATCCCTTTAGGTTCCACTGATGCAGGAGGGTCTCTGTCTGTGTTCCACACAGGGCCCGGTTGGCAGTGTGGGGCCTGCAGGGGTACTTTGTTGGTAGTGGGTCCTAGCTAGGGCCTGCAATTTGGGCCCCCTTTGATAGGGCTCACAGAGTGTGGGTGGGGAGCACAGACAATTGTTTGAACACCTGTGTAAATTAACCAGTGCACAACTTGCCTCCTGGATCACTCTCTGCTGTGAGCTGGATCCTGACCCCATGCTACCCAGCAGGCTTTTAGCCTCAGTTACAACCATGTTTGTTTATATGGTGCTCATGCTCTAGGCCTAACAAAACACAGCACACAGCGTGACCCAGTTAATTCCTGAACCAGGGAAAAATCAAAATCCCCAATAAACTTCCCAGTGCCCCTCCCTCTCCCAGCCTCTAATAAATAAAATGGCCACTCACACAACACAAAGAGCTCTAAAGAAAAAGCAATGGGCTTGAGCTTGGATTGGAAGGGTGCCAGGAGACAACTCTAGCTTGTGCTGAGGAGAACATTTCAGAGCACTGTCACTGGGATCTCTCTGGGCTGTGTAGCTTGACAGTCAGATTGTTCCACCCTTCCACGTCACTATCCCACACACAGTTTTCTTGATTTCTATGCCAGTACATGTCCCCTCTTTACTGCAAGGACAGAGTGTAAGGGGCAGCCTAATGTCCAGGGCATGAAGAGTGTGATCCTGAGAGGCCCTGTGCACCTACCAGTCCTACTGCAACAAAACCAGAAATCATCGCTTGCTTTTTATTGAGTCAAAACTCTCGCTAAATTCAGTGGAGTGAAGCCTGAGGTCCTTATTCTGCGAACTCCAACTCCACTGAGTCCGTGGCTGTTTGTCTGAGTGAGAGCTGCAGTTTCTTGGCATCTTTCAGGATCTCTCCATAATATTGGGTTTGTGCCTCGGTCACGCTGAGCATTTTCAGTGCCCACTGAAATCAGTAAGCATTGAGGGTGCTCAGAAACTCGTAGAACTGAGCCTGTTGTCCTTCTGCAGTTCCCTTCTTTGAGTCAAATCCTGAAGTCTTTACTTGTTTTTTATTCAGTCCTTATGCAGGATTCGCCACCTCTCGAGGTCTTCAGATAAGACTGGATGCCTTTTTGGAAGGTATGCTTTAGTCAAAACAAGTAATAAGGCTCATTGCCGGGGTAATGGATGAAATTCTATGGCATGTTTTATACTGGAGGTCAGGCTCGATGATCCAATGTTCCTTCCTGGTTTAAAATCTGTGAATCTATTAAATCCTCCTTTGTTTTCAGCGGGAGTATCACCTGAGTAAGGACTTTGGAATCCAGCCCTATAAAACTCTCATGCAGCTTGTCATCCTGTTGGCAAAGAGCACAAATAAGAGCCATAAATGCCACTGATTTCCACCTATACAGAAGTTTTATTTGAATAGATGCTGCTTCAGGGGGCATATGATACATAGGCAAACTTAAAAACCCATCCTGAGGGGGGATAAAACTGAGTGTTTTTCCCCACCTTCATGGGAACTGAAAATGCAAACTCAGTGTCAACACCTTTGGAAAACAGCACACGTTTCTGTTTGTTCTGAATCCAAACCTTTCCATTAAGCAATGACGCGGTACTGAGATCAGCACAGTCATTTTTCTTTACTATGTCCATGTTGATAAACATTCACGGTGTTTTTTTAAAAATATAACTATTAGTTTTAAGAGACAAACTTCTGCCTCTTCCTAGTGGATTTTGGTGGAGGGGAGGGGGAAGTGTGTACTTCCTTAAATAAATATTTTCTCAATCTTTCTGGGTATTTTTTTTTTTCCAAGCAATGGGTTTTAACATTTTTTTAACATAATTCTTTACTGTGGAAAATGTACAGTGTTGTTTTGGCTGGATGGAGCAAAGCAGTGGGTTAAAATCTAGCACTTTTAGTAGCACAGAGCTCTCTCTTCTGTGAAAGACAGGATTGTATTATGTAACCGTCAGGCTGCCAAATACTTACGCTGGCAGTGGTCAGCTTTCTATGCACCATTGACATCAAAACCTAATGAGGTTTGATCCAGCAAAGGGATTTGAAAGGACGCCCTGTTTTTCTTCACTCTTCTCAAACTGAACTTGTTTAGAAAGGGAGAAGAAAAAAAAAAGATATACAGAGTCTTGTTTGATAAATGAGGAAACATAGTGGTTTTTCGCCGAAATTTCCACTGTTTATTGATTGAACAGCAATTGCTCAGAACAAATAGTTTCTATTTACGGTGTTTATCGTATCATCTAACCTTGTATGAGGGATTGTGACCGCTGTGGAGTCAGTGCCTGTGTGTGTGTTCCACCTACAGAGGCGTCATGACGGCTTACCTTGGTAATGATGTTGCCTAATATATATATAGTAGTAGTATTTCATTAGTTGTATTGCAGTAGCTCCCAGGAGGCCAACTCACAGAGCAGGACTCCATTGTACTAGGAGCTGTACAAACACAGAACGAAAAGATGGACCCAAAAAGCTTACAGCCTAAGTACCGGCCAAGAGACAACAGGTGGAAACAGATGGACTGACAAAGGATCCCAAGGAACCAGTGACACTGGATTTGTTAGCATGATAGGCAGCGGGCTCAGCTCACCAGCTGCCTAACTGTTCACTTCAAGTGAAGTGTTTTGTAGGCATCGTGGGTTTTTTTAGGGAGGCATCTGAAGGAGGACAATGAGGTAGCTTTGCAGGTGTTTACGGGGAGTTGCTTGCAAGTGTGAGTAAGCACAAAGCTGCTTGTTTGAAAATATAACAAGTGGGTGATAGAGGCTGGTGTCACTGGCAGCATGGCGGCGAAATGGACATCTCAGGAGTGTATGCAATACTTTATACTTTTATAGTATCTTACATCTTATGGGCCCTGCCTAACTCCTGTGAGCGCAGTGTCCTTATACCCATTTTACAGATGGGGAAACTGAAGCCTGGAGGGGTTAAGTATCTTAACCAAAGTTACACAATAAATCAGTGGCAGAGCTAGGATTACGATACAGGCAGAGACGATGTGTAACTCTTGATGGTGGGGGGACACAATTTAAAGATTCGGGGGGGGACGTGACTGCCTTACGTGTTGCCTCTGGGCTGAGGAGCAGCAGCTTTGGGAAACATCTCATGGCAGCTGGGCTCTGCAGGCAGGGGATGGCTCTGGGGGGCATCGTTGGCCACACTGGGCTTCTTCGGGGAAGAGGCAAGAACACATCGGGGCTCAGATCAGAGCTGTGCCGTTTGCCCTGCCTGGGGAGCACTCAGGCTGCCTCTGCAGGGTTATCTCAAGGAGCAGGGCAGGGGTGGCTGCTGGTCAGCCAGCACCCCAGCTTCCACAGGGTGGAGAGCCAGGAGCCTGAGCAGTTTGGGCAGCTTCCACCAACTTCCAATCCGCCAGCTCCTGGCAGGAATCAAAAGTTTAAAAACCTCTGTGCTAAATGGAAAGCAAAAACTGGGGGCAGGGTGCATGACCCTGTGTCCCCCCCTCCCCCCCGTCCCTTTTGAGACCTATTTTGCTGTTACTGTATTCCTCTGGAACAGTATTTCTGGTCAGACTATGAGAAGTACATTATCCCAAATGGACTCTGACCATTGTATTACGTTCCTGCTTTCATCCTGAAGCTCTCAGTACTTTCTGGCCTGTCCTACTAAGTCCCATCAAAGCTGTTCAAGAGAAAAAGGGAGAGCCCTGGTTTATTTTTTTCCTGGCTGGGTTTTGGCCATTGCCAAGCATCTCTCATGAATTCAGCACATGTAGGAGCAGAAATCCATCAGTTCAGCAGTACAGTAAGTTTTGTGTTTCGATAGCTACAGTAACTCCTCACTTGAAGTCCTCCTGGTGAACGTTGTTTCGTCGTTACATTGCTGATCAATTAGGGAACATGCCCATTTAAAGTTGCACAGTGCTCCCTTATAACATCATTTTGCAGCCGCCTGCTTTGTCCACTGCTTGCAGGAAGAGCAGCCCGTTGGAGCTAGCTAGTGGGGGCTTGGAACCAGGGTGAACTGGCAGCCCCCCATCAGCTCCCCGCGCCCCTAAGTTCCCTGTGCAGCAGCCACCCAGCAGGCTATCAATTGCTGGGCAGTTCAGCTGTCCCTTCCCCCACTGCCATGTGCTGCTCCTGCCCTCTGCCTTGGAGCTGCTCCCCGAGACTCCTGCTTGCTGTGCTGGGGGCGGGGGAGGGGGCTAATGTCAGGGTGTCCCCTCCCCCCTCCTCCTGCACTCCCCTTATCCCATTTCCAAAGAGCAGGGGACACACACAACAGGACTCAGGATGGAGGGAGCTTGCTGGCAGGAGCTGCTGTCTCAACTAGATGATCTATTTAAAAAGGCAATGTACTTAGAGTGGGGTCAGCATATTTAAAGGAGCAATGCGCATCTCACTCTGTCAGGGTGTGTGTCTCTGTCTGCCACGCTGTCTCCCCTCCCTCCATTTGTGCTGCCTTGTAGAGTGTGAGGCTACATTAACAACAATGCGTTAACCCTTGAGGGCTCAGCTGATTGCTAGTTCATCATTTAGCAGTAAGGCATTCCCTGGGAAATATCCCATCCTCTGACTTCACCACCTTAACCAAGCTTCACAATCATCTTGACTGTGTACCAGTATTAAATTGTTTGTTTAAAATTTATACTGTGTGTGTGTGTATGTATATAATATAGTCATTTGTCCAGTGAAAAAAATTTCCCTGGAACCTAACCCCCCGTATTTACATTAATTCTTATAGGGAAATTGGATTCGCCCAGAAGAAATGAGAGCTCTCCAGTAACATCCACAGCTACCTCTGTTCTAATCCTGCAGTGTACTGAAATAATGGACTTTAAATCTGTGATAAAAGGTTTTAGGCCAATTTTAGAGGCCTTTTTGGCTCCCTCTGAGTCCTGTACAGTTGGACTCATGTGACTTGACCTTTAGAAGTGCAGAATACCCAGTGACTTCAAAGGGAGCTGCAGGTCTCAGCATCTGTGAAAATCAGGCCAACCTTTACAGGCAGCGGGATATGGCAAATAGTCCTAAGAAACAGTTTTTGAAAAATCTATAAAATGTTAATAGTTGTAAGATAACAAGAGCTAACTCCGAACACACATTAGAGGGGAGCTAAGAATGCTGATTTTTCTGTGGCAAAAACAAGGCTTAAATGCACACAAATGTTGGCCTCCTTATAGATAGCGGGGCATGTTCTTGTCTTGGACAAGAGGCTCCAGTGATAGGGCCCATGAAGCAACTATAGATTGAAGACGTCCCAGGACTCAGAGTCTCTGTATAAAGTTGCTCACAGTCTCTGTATAAAGTTGTGGGGTTGGTGGTTACCATACCAACACAGGTTCTGCAGATGGGACTCAGATGCTTCTGAGGAGGGCAAGATCAGCCAGCCCTCTGTCCTGGTAAGGGTCTCTTCTCTCTTATGGTCTGCTTCTTCCTTCCTCTGCTCCTTGTGTAGCCGTTTACACCTGTGCATTGAGAGTGTCAAATGCTACCAAACCAGGATGACATTTTACACCCACTTTGCCTAGATGTCTGTGAAAGGGAAAGGCGATGGGAAATCAAACTTTTGGTTTCTGTCCTGGCTTCCTCCTCCTGTACCTCCCTACACCCCATCCTGTAACCCTCACAGGCCATAAACACAGAGCCTTTTGTCCCTTATGTTAGCAGCAGGGACTGGAGCTTGCAGAAGATACGCTGAGTGCTCTAGTCAAGCCCCTGTTCCCCTTGAAGCCCTCATATTGACACTTCCAAGCTCCTTAGCTGACTCTCCTCAGCCTTTTTCTCTTGTGGGCTTTTGATTAATTTTTGGTGACCTTGCCTAGCCTCCACTGGCTACTTTCTGAAGAAGAAGACTCTTTTATTGGTATGACAAGTGGAATTCAAACCCTGTCTCTAATCAGAAGGCCTTGGAGCAGTTTTTGTTCTTGAAAGTGGAGCAGTATTTACATATGCTTCTTGGCTCTACAGAAAAATACTGGCTTGGCTCGAAAACAAACTAAAAATCCCCAAGGGGTTACACATTGGATAGGCCATAATTGCTTTACAGTAGGACAAAGTTAACTTCTTGCTTAGCCTCCTCTTGTCCAGGGTGAAATAAAAAGGCAGGCTGGGAACAGAAGGTCCAGTCAGGTTATCAAAGGGAATACAAGAAACTCTGCAAGTCGTTTACTCAATGTAACAGTAGCCAATGGAGTCAGTGGACACTTACCCCTGCCATGTGTCTTTTGTGACCTTGACCCATGTCATGTGACTTGGTCCAGGAAATAAACGTCGGACTCTTACCAGCACCTCAAACCTTTACTAAGCAGTCAAATGGGTTAACAGAAAAGTCCATATAAATAGCAAATAACTTGATGGTGAAAATCTCTGGCGTGTTGAAGGGATCCATAGTTGGATTGTTAGAGTATTGGAACATACCTCCCAAGGCTTCATTAAGCTCAGTGTTTCAGAGACTTGCAGGCAGAAGGACAAAAACCTTAGTGCCAATATTTAACAAGCTTCTTGAGCCAAAGATAATTAAACCTGAAGGAGTCACAAATGACCTAGATGCCAGGAAACTAGGAAAGAAGAAAAGCTCCATCAAGAATGCCAACCATACCAAGTGGGAGAGAATGTTAGATTTCAAACAGAAAGTGGCTGGCTTCTATACCATCTGCATCAAGGCCATGTATCATAACCAAGCACAAGGGACAGTTCTGCAGAGCAGAAATCAAAACCCATGAGGTTTTCTGGGTTTTTTTAGAGCATCAAAAATGTTATTGACAATGCGTCTGTCCTAGCAAAATCAACACAAACCCACCCAGTCGCTGACAATGAAAAACATAAGGAGCAGCAAATGTAGGCTCCAAGTTGCACATCCACCTCAGTGGCAGAACAGGCCACTCCAGAAGATAATGTTTTAAGAACAAGGAGTGGCCATGTGATCAAAGCACAACTGAGGTTGAGATTATTGACAGGTGTTCAATAAGAAGGTGGAATAATCTTCTCCTCTACTATAGAAGGCTTCTAGTTTTCGATCTTGACCTCAATCGTACACTGTTTTCAACATTGTCAACCTCAATATTCAAAAATCATAAGGCAGGCCTCCCAAAATCATAAGATTTGCTTAAAAATTAAGAGATTAAAAAATAAATGTTGAGGGTTGTCTTTTTTATTAATCTGTTGTGTACAGTTGAGATTCTTTTGCAGTCAATTGACTTCAGGGGCTGGGGCTTTAAGTAACTCATCAAATACTATAAAATCTCAGAAGCTGGCAACACTGTGTTTTGCCTCTGTTTATTACTAATGGTCTGTATTAATTTTTGACCTTTTCTGAGTTTCATTTTGAAAACGTAAGAGTAGCCACTGCAATTAGTGGACATTGGCCTCTGCCATATGACTGGCATGTTAACCTTTGATAACTTTGACCCCTATCATGTGACTGGGATCAGAAAATAAATATCAGCTTCTTGTTAGCCCACTGAGAAGATGGTACTCATTTCCTAGTAGTTACACATTTTATTTGTGACCCAGGCTGAGGTTCTTCTGTTTCCTGGATATGTAAAACTGTTTTGTTGCTGTTTCCCTTGATGAAGAAACTTTGGGTCTGAAAAGGTGGTTGTGGGCTTTTTGTTTTGTGTTGTTTTGTTTGTCTGCTGACCCAGTTCCATCAGAACAAAATGTTTGTCAAGTTTCCCATAAGGCATCAGTGACTCAAGCCAGAATTCAATTTTGTGTGGGCAAAATTGCCACACAGTGTTCAAACTGTGGGTAACAGTGTGCCCATTTGACCATAGTGGCATAAAATGAGATGCCATAATTGAAAATGTGGGTAATAGTTAATAGCAATATTCTTGCTAGATGAAGAATAACAAAGAGATAGTAAAACTATACTGGCTTTGTTAGCTACTGAGTTAGAAGAGCTATGGGTAGAACTGGTCAAAAAGTGGAATTTTCCTTCTGACATTTAAAAAAAAAATTACATCCTGATTTGGGATGAAAAGTTGATATATCAGGTTTTTTCACAGACTAGAAATCCCCCCCATCCCAAAAAATCAATTTCAAAATGTTTGAAATATTTTGTTTTGACATTTTTCAATCAAAATGAAACATTTTGACATTCCTGAATCCAAATGTTTCATTTCAGTTTGTCAAACTGAGTCAAAACATTTAATATTGGGTCAATTTGACATTGTCCTCCAAGCTCCCATAGTGCCTCATGCCTCCATTGTCTTCTATGGACCCAGCTCCCTGGCTGGACTACATCTCCTATAATTCACCATGATCATAGAACACCCAGGATGCACTTTGGTGGTTCAAACAGAGGGGATGCCACAATGGATCATGAGAGGTGTAGTCCAAACAGGGATCCAAGCCCATAGTGGAAAACTGGAACATGAGGTACCTGAACTTCAACTCCCAGGGGGCACTATGGGAGCTCTGGGGAACATAAATTAATGTTGAACTAACCTGAAATTTAATGTTTCAGTTGGTTCAGTAAACCAAAATACTTTGATTCAGGCCAACCTGAGCTGAAATGAAATATTTTGTTTAGATTTCAGTGGAAAATTTCTGAGCAGCTCTAGTTATGGATATAGGCTTATCAACTACCCAACCCATCAGTCTGATGTGGCAGTGTTGTACTAGTTATAATCCATTACCTGCTCAGCCAGCCAGTTAGTTACCCAGAGTTTCCCCAGTGTTCTGAAGCACTCTTATTGTAATGAATGAAATTATTTTGCAGCTCAGAGAATCCTGATTACCACTGAGGCTTGAGGCTGGTTTTCCTGCTTAAAAGAGGGAAAGTAACCATCATCTGTTAGTCACAATAACATAATCTATAGGCCTAACTTACCATTACAGTTAGATACTGGTCTAACTCCACTGATTGCAGTGGAGTTATGTTGGTATAAAACTGGAATAACGAGGTGATGAATCATTCGCTATATTTTTAATGCAGAAAATAATTATATACAAATTAAATTGGAATGAGTTACAAAATGAACTTGTTCCATTAGGGCGCATCTGAAGACATAAGGGTGCCCTCTTGTTTACAGTACAAATGCCAAAACCACAGTACTTTGCCTCCAAAGTCATTTTCCCATGCAAGGTGTGAGATATCATTTATATACTAGCCACCCCGATAGGTTATAATAACATATACGTGTGGCAAAGTGCTGGGATTTTGAGGACACTACAGTGCCAGCTTCAAAACAGCCCAAAGAGGTGAAGTCTGTGAAACCTTTACAATGCCGTTTATAATAGTTGTTTCAATGCAACTGGTGTGACGGAGGGTGAGGAAGGATATTAGCCTGAAACTTTGGAAGATCTTAAATATCTTTCTCGAAAATATATATATTGATGTGGGTTCCATGGGCTTGGGAAAGTGAAGGAAAAGCACCAGACTTGGCAAAGCCCAGCATACAGGTTTTATTCCCAGTACACACAAACTGGCTTCAGACAGTGCCCAATTTTCAGGCCAGGTTGTTTGCCTGGGCCTCTCTGTTTTGTTCTGCCCACACTCTGGAAGCATCATGAGTCTGAGATGCCAAGGCAAACATAATGTTCGTTTTTCACTAGGTTATGCTTGGCTGACATTTCCTGAAGGGAAGAGCTTGGGAGTAAAAAAAAAAAAAACAAACCTTGATATTTATGGGGCATAATAATAATAAAAAAAATAAAATCTCATTAGAGGGTAATTCAAATTTCCCCCTTGGTTCTGAGTAGCTATTGGGAGAAGTTGGCGTTTGTACTGAAAGAAGGGATTAGTTTTCTAAATGTCAGGCAGAGCATAGGTTTCTCCACAATATTATTTTGGGAACAATTTTAATATTTACTTCCATATCTAAAAGCCTCACTATGGAGCACATAACTCCCCCTTGCATGGCTCCTCCAGGACATAAACAATCTACTGTTGCTTAGCTCTGCCCTTCAGGGAAACCTATTTTAAATGGCTACTTCAAAACATATAGCATTCGGACTTCCATATTGAGCCATGGGCTGTTAGGCCCTATTCCAGCACCCACTGAAGTCAACAGAAAGATTCCCACTACTTCAATGGGCATTGGATCTGGGCCTTGGAGAAAATGGCTGAGCTGGTATGTTATTCATTCAAATACTAATACACTTTAATACAGACAATATGGCATCTACAGTCCATGGTGATCCAGTCATTAAAATTACTTTAGACTAAAAAGAATGTAACTTTAAGCAAGCTTCATGAGATACCCGTATATTCATATTTTTCAACACAATAGATGCAGAGGCACATCTGGAAAAAAGTATATGGTCTGTTATCAAGATCTACCTAGATCAAACCTGGGGTGCTGTATACCCATCACCTACATCTCTTCAGTTGTTGTTCCTCTGTGAGGGAGAGGAGCCTAGATGCAGCCAGATGATATATCCATGGATATTTCCAGCTATGGGATCTCTCTGAGAGTCTGGCACAGAAAAGTGACCTAGACGGTACTATAGGAGGTTTAAGCCTAGCTAAAATGGCCTGCCTATATCACTCTGAGACTTAATTGATTTGATAAATCCAGAAAGGCCGGAGGGGTGAAGGATGCACAATGGCAGGCAACTGATCAAAGATAGTCTAAAAACCCAACAGCACCATCTTAAAGTCCATATGCCTCTTTATAGGCTGCTGATGTAAAGGTGGGTGTGAGCTAGTGTTAAGATAGATTGAAACAGGAGGCGGAGTTCTCATTGCATCCGCCAAGGAAGAGGGAGCGCTGTGGGGATGTGCTGCATCCCTAAGCCAGGGAAAGGAGGGGGAATTGCACTCCTTCCTCTCGTCCCTTACTCTGACCCCAGAGTGCCATATACTTATTGATGCTCAAGCCAGTGAGTAAACGTGCTGCTTCCTTCTGAACAAGCTGTGGGCATTGGGAGGATCTCAACTGACAGCTCCGCTCACAGGGGATTCTGTAACCAAGCCTTGTGGTCATGAGGGCATGTGTTTCAAGAGTGCTGTGGAATGGATAAGCAGATGGGCTGCACAAACTGTGACTGGAAAAGCCTTTGGACCACACCCAACATGTGACTCTTTATGGAAAGAGTGTGTCAAGAGTGTGTCTCGGATTCTTATCTTATGAGTCTCCTCTGTAAGGAGAGACATGAAGTGGGAGAGAGCTTCTTTCTAAGGATGACTTTTACCCGACACCAACACTCCTGTTTTGCCTCAGGATCCATTTAGTGATCAACATCAATCAGGCAAGGCCTCCACAACAGGGATGTAAGATACACAGTTGTGTCTCACCAACATCCTGGTGATTCTCTAGGCCAAAATTAGCAATGGTCCTACTTCACATGGATATTGAACAACACTTGGCGGAACTCTGCGTGGTAATTGTTAAGTACACTGTGTGGAGGCGCAGTGAGGATATAGTTCCATGGTATTAACCCAATAGGTCTTTTGCTGGTATCACGTAGGTTAAGAGCTCTAGGCTTAGTTGATATTTGTTCCCTACCTTACACAAAAGCATTTGAACAGCCTGAGGTTTAGAAACAGGGTAGACATCGGATATGTCTACACACGAATGGCAGCCTCAAGCAGTGAATCTCAGAGCCCAGGTCAACAGACCTGGGCTCGCAGGGCTCATGCTATAGCACTAAAAATAGCTGTGTAGACATTGGGGTTTGGGCTCTGAAGCCCACCTTCTTCCCTAGGCTTTGGAGCCTGAGCTCCAGCCCAAGCCACAAGATCTACACTGCTGTTTTTAGTGCCGTAGCATGAGTCTGAGTCTGCTGACCCAGGCTCTGAGACTCACTGCTGTGACCTGTGTAGACAAACTCCCAGAAGAAGAATTATAATCCAGGACCACTGTATTCCAACGGAAACCACAGCCATGATTTTCAGAAGCAATTTCTGATTCTGGGAGCTTTTTTTTTCTTTTTGGTGCCCACCATAGGGAAACCTGTTTTTTGAGAAAGTAGTGAGCACCCACATTTGGGAGATCAAGCCCCTTTGAGGTGTCTCAAGCTGGGCACCCAAAAATTGAGAGCTCCAATATCACTAGCCACCTGAGCCATATCTCTGACATTTCAAATGAAAAATCCAGCTATTAACATTTGAACAAATTCTGTTCCTCTCATAGTATAATGGGGGGTATGTTTTTAATGATAGGTGGGATTGCCTTCCCTATCTCAGTTGGCTGCATTGCAAACTTGTCGTCGATACTCTTTTAGCACTAGAATGAAACAGATTTGCTCCATATGTCTCATCCCATATGTTGCCACAATATCTGATTTAGCTGTGCCCATGATCCTGTGATTCCTGTGTCAGTGCAGTGAGAGCCAGTAAATTGCAAGCACTTGGCAACAGCGGGAATTATTCCCCCCTGAAGATATTGCATTATATTCCCTGGCAAAAGAGAACAATCTAATGGAGTACAGATGATGTGAATTAATCTTTGAATAAGCACTTAATTTGCTGGCCAAGTTCTGATTGCCTTTTTTGTAGTATTCTCAGAATGAACATAAAAAGATTACAAGATTTGTGAATGCAATCAGTCCCCTGGAAACACTGGCAGTTGGCTCCGTTTTGACATTATTTTTTTTCTGAGCAATTAAAAACACTTACAGAGACTCAGAACACTAGTATCAAATAGTGGAGTTCTACCAGAGTAAGATTTAGAATTGTTTCAACTCACAGCAGCCACTAGCCATAGATGCAGAGGGAAATGATCTTATGGAAAGATTTCCTATGAAAAAATCCTTTTGTTTTTGCACAGGATGCTAGAATTGAGCAGTTTGGCCCATCTACAAATAAATGGATTAAAGTAACTGAGATATAGGGTATTTAAATTAATCTATTCTCATGGGAATAGACTAAAAAGAGATCACAGTACAACTATATATAATGGTTTTCATACAAACCTCTTTCCAGAATCAGTTAGAGGGCAACAGAAAATATATGATGGTAATTACAGAAAACTATGGTTAAAAGAACATTGAATATATTTGACTATTCACAAACCAATTAATGAAATGAAAGGGAAATTAAGACACACGGGCTAAGGAGATTTTTTTTTCCTTGAGAGGCAGGGTAGCCTTGCAGTCAAGATACTAGACTGGGACTCAGAAAATATAGATTCCATTCTGGCATCTGCCACAGACTTCCCTGTGCGCCCTTGAGCAAATCATTTAATTTCTCTATGCTGCAATTCCCCATTATTAAAATGGGGATAATAATGCTTCCATCTGCCACCATGTATATTTAGACAAAACTCTTTTTGGAGGGGGCCATCTCTTTTTACTATGGGTACCTCTGAACTGCAGCTGGAGATGTAACATACTGCTTGAATATATGTGTACACACTAACTTTGATCACGCTAACTTGAGAAAAATAGTAGTGTAGCAGCAGCAACATGAGTGGTGGTGGAGGCTAACCGCCCAAGTACATGCCTAAGAACTCAGTTGGGACTGTAGTCAGGTGGCCCATGTTGTTGTGGCTACACTGCTTTTTTTAGCATGCTAGCTTAATCGAAGCGAGTGCATTCACATCTACCTGACTAGAAGTTACATTTCTAGTTGCTGTGTAGACTCTCTGTATGGCGCTTAGTTAATTGGGGCACCTATCTTGGTTGGGGCCTCTAAGCATTACCCTAATACAAATAATAAAGTCCAGATGATTTTTGAAAGAACTGCCAATAATGTAGAAAGGTGCCAGATACAGAAATGCAAACAATGGAAACCGCACCAAGGAGATTCTTCTACCAGCAATGTGGAGATTTTGTGTAGTGAGAGCAAGAAGGTGTGTGCTGGATGGCCATAGAGAATGGGAAGAGTAGCGAGAGATGAGGCCTAGGAGCTAGGGCTAATCAAAAATGTAAAGGCCCAGGTGACAATTTGGAACTGGTTCCCAAAATGAACAGGGAGCCGGCTGAGATGATTAAGGATGGGCTTGAAGCAGTCAGACCCCTTTGTATGAGTGAGAATACATAGAGCAGCGTTGTGCACTGAGAGTCTTCTAGAGGGAGGAGCCTGCGGCACTCCAAGGTGAGACGGGATTGTGGCCTAGATGAATGGAGGGAGAGTCAGGGCATTGGCACTCACAGCACAGGTGGTGACAGGAAGATTTACAGACTGAGCAGTTGTGGGAGGAGAATGAGAGTACAAGGTGAAAGATGCTGCTGGAGTTGAGAACAATTGGGGCAAAGGGACGATTTGGATGGAGGATGGGGAGGAGTGGAGCTATGCTTGAGGATGCTCCTTTCACCCCTCTGGCCTTTATTTGAGCACCCTTATAAGATACGCTACATTGATTTTCTTCAAATCTCTGCTTGCCAGGCTTTCACTCACATGTGTACGTGATTATGGGAAGCGGATTTTTTTCTCCACATCACCTCTGCTATGGTTGTCCCTTTAAATCTCCCTGTGCAATTAGCTCTTTGACAGAACAGTGCTTTAGTAGCTTGCTCATATTGTTAGCCACGAATACCGAACCTCTGATGGAGGTGGTTTCTGGGTCTGGCTTTGAATATCCTCATACCTGATTTTGTCCTGACACTTTATATGGAGCAGCTAATGAGAAGGACAGAAATCGAAAATTTCAATCATATTCTTCAGCCTTCCTCAGCACTGATAGCTCCCTTACATACAACAAAGTTGGTATAACTGTGAGTCTATAGATCTGTGGCTTTGTAGCAAGGTGTATGTCTCAATGTCCCCAGAGAGGGTCCCTGAAGGGTCCAAATCATGGCAGCAGCTGCTGCTGTACAAGCATCCAAATCTTGCAAGCATCCTCCAGCACTGTCTATGACACTGCCCAAATATTTGACAGCCGCCACCTGTGTGAATAGAAGAATATTGAGCTGGTTGTAATCTGGAGCTGCAGGTTGTCCGAGGGTAATGGCTAGAGACTTAGTTTTGTCTGGATTAATAATCAGACCAATGCATGCTGCTTCTTGCTTGACCAGATCTGCCATCAGCTTCAGTGATTCACCAAACTGAGCCAATAAGACAATGGGATTAGCATATTCAAGATCTGAAAGCAGAATGGTTTTCAGCTAAGTGCCACCAACAGCTGCCTCCTCAAGCTTATCCATCAATCAGTCAATACCGATAATGGACAAAGATGGGGACAGAACGCAGCCTTACTGAACTCACATGGAGATAGGAAACTGGTTTTCTTGGTACAGACATATTAGATTCAGCAGCTTTCTTGATATGGAGATATTATAAGAATGGAAGACCTACGAATTCTGAAGCACGTGTACCAAGGAATGTCACAACACAGCCAGCAATCACCTGAGCTCCAATAGCTTCACTGGTGTGACAAGATTGCCAGGTATTGACATAAACTGAATATCCAATCAGACCACCCTAACTACCTTGCCAGGATCAATCTGGATGTGATTCAATTTGCAAGGAGGTCTGTCATAACCTAATCCCAGATTTGGACCTTAGCGTCCAAAATATGGGGGTTAGCATGAAAACCTCCAAGCTTAGTTACCAGCTTGGACCTGGTAAAGCTGCCACCACCCAAAAAATTAGAGTGTTTTGGGGCACTCTGGTCCCCCCAAAAACCTTCCCTGGGGACCCCAAGACCCAAATCCCTTGAGTCTCACAACAAAGGGAAATAAACCTTTTCCCTTCCCCCCTCCAGGTATTCCTGGAGAGATACACAGAAGCAAGCTCCGTGAATCTAAACAGAGGGATTCCACCCTCTCTATTTCCAGTCCTGGAAACAGAAGTACTTCCCTCTTCACCCAGAGGGTATGCAAAGTCAGGCTAGTAAATCTAACACACACAGATTTCCCCCTGACTTCTTCCTCCCACCAATTCCCTGGTGAGCACAGACTCAATTCCCTGGAATTCCCTACTAAAGAAAAACTCCAACAGGTCTTAAAAAGAAAGCTTTATATAAAAAGAAAGAAAAATACATAAAAATAGTCTCTCTGTATTAAAGTGACAAATACAGGGTCAATTGCTTAAAAGAAATATGAATAAACAGCCTTATTCAAAAAGAATACAATTCAAAACACTCCAACAACTACACACAGGTAAATACAAAAAAACAAACCTATCTTTTTGGTACTTACAACTGGGAAACAGGAGATTAGAAAGGCAGGAAACAGAAATCTTCTCATAGCCGAGAGAGAGACAGACACAAGACCAAGAACAAAGGACCCACACACAAACTTCCCTCCACCCAGATTTGAAAAAGTCTTGTTTCCTGATTGGTCCTCTGGTCAGGTGTTTCAGGTTACTTCTTTCCAGGTGTAAGAGACATTAACCCTTAGCTATCTGTTTATGACAAGGTCACATCCCTTTGTGAATTTGCCGTGGTGGTGGAGATCAGTATTGCTAGAAAATCTGCCCATTTACCACACTCACACCACTGGGTTAGTCACCTTCCTCTTTTTCCTAGTGCTTTCCTACTCACCTTGGCTCTGTAACTCTCACTTATCTCCATCACTAGGAGGTGAAGGACACGATTGCTAAAGCACAGGATGACGAGTCAGGAGATCTGGATCTTATTTCTGGCTCTGCCAATGACTCTCTAAGATTGGGGGGAAGTTACTTAATTTCCCTGAGCCTCAGTTTCCCCATGTGTAAAATAGGATAACAACTTTTACCTATGTCATAAGGGTGCTGTAAGGCTTAATTCCTTAATGGTTGTAATGTGTTTTGAGATCCCTCAGCGGAATATATTAGGGCAGGGGTTAGCAACCTTTCAGAAGTGGTGTGCCGAGTCTTCATTTATTCACTCTGATTTACGGCTTCGCGTGCCAGTAATACATTTTAACGTTTTTAGAAGGTCTTTCTATAAGTCTATAATATATAACTAAACTATTGTTGTATGTAAAGTAAATAAGGTTTTTTAAATGTTTAAAGCTTCGTTTAAAATTAAATTAAAATGCAGAGCCCCCTGGACTGATGGCCAGGACCCAGGCAGTGTAAGTGCCACTGAAAATCAGCTCATGTAACACCTTCGGCACGTATGCCATAGGTTGCCTACCCCTGTGTTAGAGAAAGGAAATGTTTTACTCATTTAATATCAGTGTTCAGACACTCAGTAGTTTCTAAGAGGGTCTTTGAAATATAATATTAATCTCCATGTGATATGGGGCGGGGTGTACTATGCATGGGCCTATGCATCCTCATTTACAATAAGCCTTTCCCCCCCAGTTAAACCCCCTGTGACAGAATCAGAGGGCCTTTTGTCTGCTTCAAAGCTATCACTATGACTCAGAGCAAACTGAAACAAGCTCTCACCACTAAAGTTAGGTGTCCTGTTACAGATTTCTTCCTTTCATAGGTTGCCACGCAAGTGGAATAACAGGTAGGTCTAGACACAGGGCAATTCAAGTTGTAGCCGAATAAAAAGAATAGAGAAAAGAGCAAGGGACCTGCAGCCAGGGCCAATAAAAGGTAATATATTTATGCTGGTATAAAATCCAGAGTATGAATGGCCTGATTTTCAGGGATGCTGAGTGCGACAGCACCCCCCCATAAAGCTTTATGGAAATATGCTTATGAATATGTATGACATAACCGGAATATGTTCTGTGCTACATATGCCATTTAACATATCTCTGTAAAGGTTATGATCTACTGAATCTATTAATCCTATATGTATGCATGTATCATTTTTGTACTCAATGTTATGAATATTGGCCATGTACTGGCTTGATTTCTAAATAACCTTAGTAGAGCATTTGGTCAGTTCCTGGAGAAAGGAATTCGCAAAGTTAAGTGCCCAATCAGGAAGCACTTGGGGAACAATGCATCTTGGAATGCTCCAATCAGGAGCGGTGCCAGGGTTTTTGGCGCCCTAGGCGCAGGGCCGGCTCTAGCCATTTCGCCACCCCAAGCACAGCAGCATGCCGTGGGGGGCACTCTGCCACTCGCTGGTCCCGCGGCTCCGGTGGACCTGCTGCAGGCATGCCTGCGGATGCTTCACTGGAGCCACGGGACCAGCGGACCCTCCGCAGGCACGCCTGTAGAGGTCCACCAAAGCCGCCTGCCGCCCTCCCGCGCTCCCAGTTGGAGCCGGCCCTGCCTAGGCGGGGGTCCTTCCCGCACTCCCGGTCGGCGGCAATTCTGCGGCGGGGATGTCTTTCCACGCTCCCGGTCTTCGGGGCACTTCACCGGCGGGTCCCGGAGCGAGTGAAGGACCCGCTGCAGAATTGCCGCTGAAGATCCCGAGTGTGGAAGGACCCCCTGTCATGGTATAATTCCCCACTCTGAACCTTAGCGTCCAAAAGATGGGGTACCAGCATGAATTCCTCTAAGCTTAATTACCAGCTTAGTACTTGTAGCGCTGCCACCAACCAGGAATTCCACTGCCTGGTACACTCTGGTCCCCCCAAAACCTTGCCCAGGGACCCCCAAGACCCAGACCCCCTGGATCTTAACACAAGGAAAGTAAACCCTTTCCCTCACCATTACCTCTCCCAGGCTTCCCCTCCCTGGGTTACCCTGGAAGATCACTGTGATTCAAACTCCTTGAATCTTAAAGGAGAGGAAAATCCACCTTCCCCCCTCCTTCTCTCTCCCCCTCCCAGACTCTCCCTGAGAGAGAAAGTAATCCTAACACAGAGAGAAAATTAACCTTTCTCTCCCTCTTCCCTCCTTTCTCCCCACCAATTCCCTGGTGGATCCAGACCCAGTCCCCTGGGGTCTCGCCAGAATAAAAACAATTAGGTTCTGTGATAAACTCAGGACAGATAGCTGCAAGGGAGGGGTAGGAATCAGTAACAGAAGGTTAAAAGGCCCTCCTCCTTATCAACTGAGAGGCAACCACAGGTCAATCAGGTTCAGCTGGGAAAGGTTACCAAGGTAGTAAATTAGAACCAGCTGAGGGGGGAGCTACTTGAGGTTAATTGGGACCAGCTGATTCCAACTTGAGGCTGCCTGAGACCTTTTTAAACCCTTCCCTGTGGAAGGAAGGGGAGGAGAGTAGAGAGAGAAGAAGCCCTGCTGCCAGGAGTGCAGGAGCAGAAAAACAGCAAGACCCTCCAGGAGGAGAGGCCATACTTTCTCCCACAAGGGGTGTAAGAATTCACTAACCAGGACTAGTGGAGATACAGGGAGCAAATTTCCTTTATGTCCCAAGGGGGACCGCATTACCTGAGCCTGTCTCACCAGGGCTGAAAGCAGCGGAGACTGAGGAGGTGCCTTGCCATAGTTCTTAAACAAGAAAAGCTTTTAATTAAAGAAAAAACAGTAAAAATTATCTTTGTAAATCTAAGATGGAATAGGTACAGGGTCTTTTAGCTATAGACACTGGGAATACCCTCCCAGCCTAAGTATAGAAGTACAAATTTAAATCCTTTCAGCAAAATACAAATTTGAACTCCTTCCAGTCAAATACACATTTGCAAATAAAGAAAACAATCATAAGCCTAACTCACTTTATCTACCTAGTACTCACTATTCTGAATCTATAAGATCCTGTATCGGAGAGATTGGAGAGAAACCTGGTTGCACGTCTGGTCCCTCTGAGCCCCCAGAGTGAACAACAACCAAAAACTAACAGCACACACAAAAACTTCCCTCCCTCAAGATTTGAAGGTATCCTGTCCCCTGATTGGTCCTCTGGTCAGGTGACAGCCAGGCTCACTGATCTTGTTAACCCTTTACAGGCAAAAGAGATATAAATTACTTCTGTTCTATTAACTCCTACTATCTGTTTATGACACTCCCCCACCGCTGAATTGCTGCTGAGGGTGGCAAAATGCCACCCCCCCCCAAATTCTGGTGCCCTAGGTGACCGCTTAGGTTGCCTAAATGGAAGTGCCAGCCCTGGCTCCAATCCACATAAGAAGTCTTCCTGGAGACATTCAAGATACCATGCGGGCAATGGCTTCTGCCTGTAAAAACTGATTCATGCATGGACATGTGACTTGCCCAAGTGACTCCAAAACTCCATTTCGTAGCTGGACTTTGCATAGGAGAGAGGAGGGGGTCTCCACCCACAAGGAAAAGTCTATTTGAGCCCAGAGGAGACTCTCCATTTTGTCTTCAGCAGGCTAAAGAGAGAGCCTCTCTACCCCCAAAGATACCTGAAAGAAACTGGAACAAAGGGCAGTGACTGCAAGGGGTGCGAGTGATTGCTGGACCCAGACTAAAAGGAGATTAGTCTGTAAAAGGGAGCATTCTGGAACTGGTGAGGATTTTATCTGTATTCACTTGGATTAGACATAGAGTGGCGTGTTTTATTTTATTTTACTTGGTAATTCACTTTGTTCTGTCTGTCACTACTTGGAACCTGTCATAAACAGATAGCTAAGGGTTAATGTCTCTTTTAACTATAAAGGGTTAACAAATAGGGACCCAAACACCTGACCAGAGGATCAATCAGGAAACAAGATACTTTCAAATCTCGGTGGATGGAAGCCTTTGTTTTTTTGTTTTGTTGGGGTTTAGCTTTGTTCTCTCTAGGCTCTGAGAGTGACCACACATACCTACAGGCTCTCTAATCTTCTGTTCCAATTTTGTAAATACAAAAGTAGAAAGACAATTTAATCTTTTTAATTGTTTTTCTGTATTTGTAACTGTGTATTTGGCTGGTAGAGTTTTAATGTATATTTGGGTGGAAGTGTTTTAAATTGTATTTCCATTGGAGGAGGCTGTTTCTCCAATTTCTGTAAGCTGACAGACCCTGTAACTTTTTACCATCTAAATTGCAGAGATAAACCTTTTACTTTTTTCTTTCTTTTTATTAAAAGTTTTGCTTTTAAGACCTGCCTGATTTTTTTTCTCCTAGTTAAGGCTCAAAGGAACTGAGTCTGTATACACCAGGGAATTGGTGGGGAGAAGGGAAAAGTGAATTTCCTCTTTGTTTTAGATTCACGGAGTTGAATCTGGATTGCCTCTGGGGGAAGGTATCATTCCTCTCTGTGTGGTGATTCAAGGAGTTGAATCACGGTGATCTTCTAGTGTACCCAGGGCGGGAAAGAACTGGGAGGAAGAAAGGAGGGGGAAGGGAAATGGTTTATTCCCCTTTGTTGTGAGACTCAAGGAATTTGGGTCTTGGGGTCCCCAGGGAATGTTTTGGGGGAGACCAGAGTCTATCAGGCGCTCTACTCTAAGTCCTGATTGGTGGCAGCACTACAGGATCTAAGCTAGTAATTAAGCTTAGGGGAATTCATGCTAGTACCCATATTTTGGATGCTAAGGTTCAGATTTGGGAATTATACTATGACAGAACCACTTAAATCTTACTTTCTGTATTTAATAAAATCACTTTTTACTTATTAATTAACTCAGAGTATGTATTAATACCTGGGAGGGGGCAAACAACTGTGCATATCTCTCTATCAGTGTTATAGAGGATTAACAATTCATGAGTTTAGCCTGTATAAGCTTTATACCGGGTAAAACAGATTTATTTGGGTTTTAGACCTCACTGGGAGTTGGGCATCTGAGTGTTAAAGACAAGAACACTTCTGTGAGCTGCTTTCAGTTAAGTCTGCAGCTTTGGGGCAAGTAATTCAGACCCTGGGTCTGTGTTGGAGCAGATGGGGATGTCTGGCTCAGCAAGACAGGGTGCTGTGGTCCCGAGCTGGCAAGGAAAGCAGGGGCAGAAGTAGTCTTGGCACATCACTTGGCAGTTCCCAGTGGGGTTTCTGTGATTCAACCTGTCACACTGAGTGTCACAGTTTCAGGGTTAACTGCGCCTCTGAGCTCCCTTTTGGTCTTCCTGGAGAGGGCACCCACTTATGGCTTCAGGCTCCCAGCCTTCACCTCTCTTGGGCAGAGTCCTGCGTCTCTGCCTTCAGACGTGGGGGTGGATTAGGCTTGCAGTCCCTCTGCACCTCACTGTAATTTCCCCAGCAGGTCTGACTCGGATCCAGCACCTGGGGCTATGATTGTGCATACCAGTTACCAACCAGTCTTCACAAAGCAAAACATATTTATTCTTAGGACAAAAGCATTACAGAGAAAACATACAAAACACAATAAAAGTCCCTATTGCTAAAAACTAGCAGCAGTCACCCCACCTCCAGCATAAGGCTCTTGTAAGTGTCAGTCTTTCAAACCCCTCAGCTGGGCTTGCTCTCCTGGTTACCAGTTTATCAGGTTTCTTACCAAGAACTAGAACCCCATGGGGGCAATTCAGCCATTTATATAGTTTGGGCCTTTGATCTCCGACCTCCTGTAACAGGTAATCAGTATTCCCTGCTCAGGGTAAACGTTGAAAGGCTGATTTTTTCCATGAAAGCTTATGCCCAAATAAATTTGTTAATCTTTAAGGTGCCACAAGGACTCCTCGTTGTTTTCTCCATAAAAGCGCTGGAGAATTTGCATGAAGCACCCCCCAGTGGTTCCAGATTCTGCAGGAAACCCTCCCCCGGTGAACCAAGATCACACAAATACACAAACGGCTGTATGTATTTTACAGCTCACACTGTCTGACCTTTCTCAATATAATGGTTTTTGGGGGTTTCCTTTTTTAAACACAAAACACAGTATAGTCCCCAAAGATGTGCATGTGGTTACAGTATCTGTCATATCTCCCCCTTAAAGAAGCAGTTATTAGCAAGGATGGTTTTCCATCACCCAAGGGGGGCCCATTGACTTATTTCCTGGGAAAGACCATCAGTGACCAAATCTGCATTCCTTTTGACATAAAGCATTTCCCTATCATAAGCCTGGGGCCATTTTAGCAACTTGGTATTTGTCTCTTTCTTTTGATGCAACCAGGTGAATGTGACTATATACAGTGAAATGACACCCAAAAAGACAGGGCTGTAATTTCATAGGGCCAACACCATTGCCAAATATTCATTTGCAATTGTTGCATAGTTTGTCTGTGGGGGAAGCATTTTCCTGCTCAGATACACTCTGGCATGTGTCTCCCCCTTTTCATCGCTTTGCATCAGCACAACCCAAGCTCCTTGTCAGATGCACGGGTGAAAACCATAAAAGGTTTGTCACAGGCCGTGCTTACTAGAACTGGGTCTGTACTCAGGGCTTTCTTCAGTTCACGAATTGCTCATTGACACTCTTGGGACCCAATGACCTTGGCTGGCTTACCCTTTTTTACATAGATCAGTGATAGGAGCAATCAGTACTAAAGTGAAGGATGAAACTCCAGTAATACCTTGTCATCCCAATGAAGGATTCTACCTGTTTTCTTGTCTAGGGAGGGGGCCAGTTCTGAATTGTCTCCACTTCTGCAGGCTCTGGTTTTATGCAGCCCCTCCCCACTCTATGGCCAAGATAGCCCACTTCTCTTTCTCTCTCTCTCTCTCACACACACATACACACGTGTTGCATTTCTCCACCTGTACTGTCAGGCCTGCTGTCTGAATGCTGTGAAGTGCTCTCCCTATGTGGGTCACATTCTCTTCTATACTTAAACCTGTAAAACACAGGAGAGTACAGATCATACAAAACAATAAACATTACATGCATGTCCCTCTCTATCTCACCCGTCCTTTGATAGTCATCAGGGGCCATCGGTGTCCAGGCAGGCAGAGTGTCCCCTGCCTCATGCAGGCTATCACATGGCAAGTGGCCTCTCTTTCATGGACTGGAGAAAATGGCCCCAGTTCATCACACTGAGCTCTCACATTTCATTTTGGCTTCAATGAGAACAGGAGCACTCAGCATCTCCAAGAATCTGCCCATTAGTTTTTTCACCCAATATTCTTTAGCAATGAGCTGGGGGAGGGGGCTGGAATACAGTTAATCTCTTTTGCTGGGCAGCAGTGACTTTCACAGCTTGGCAACAGGCTGCAGAAAGACCTTCCTCTTTTGCAGGCTTATTGTTCTGTTAAATCTAGCACCTTTCATTTTCATCAAGGGTCTCTTTGTTTTGATATTGTGGGGCAGAGTGAAAAGAAAGGTCTGATCGGTTTACATTATACACTTCACTGTTTTTTTATACGTCAGTCAAATCCTTTCTTACTGTGCTTTTCCATTGTGTACAATAAACATTCAGATAATTATTTGAATCGCAACAAAGCTTACAGGCACCAATTGAGATGGAGACCTTTTGGCTGGGAACTGTACACAGGAATAGATGGTCCGTGCCCTGGAGAGCTTACAATCTAATAGACAAGACAAGCAAAGGGAGACAGTTTTTATCTCCATTATACAGATGGAGAACTGAGGCACAGAGATAAGTGACTTGTTCAAAATCATACAGAAAATCTGTGGCAGAGCTGGGAATAGAATTCAGGTTTTCTGGTTCCCAATCCTTTGCCTTAAACCACTAAACCATACTTCCTTTCCTATAGCCAGCCCTAGATGTGATACATATTTTAAATTATTACTCAAGCTAGTCTATTCAGTTCCAGATATACTGATATATTTTGCTGTAACTAGACTTGGTGAAGGTTTTGCAAGAATTTTTTCCCTGTGTATCGATTTACGTGGTTATACAACCCTGGAGTTTCACTTGCAGATTCAGGTTCATCCAGTAGGATGACTGCACAATTCGAAGTGAAACTGACACGTTTCATTAAGCTCCATATATTGTGCATAGCTTTGGCAAAGGTTCACCTGCTTTATTCAACCCAGACGTACCCGTATGCTCAGCTGTCACAGATTTTGCGGTAAAACTAGAAGGAAACCATAAAACATGGTTGAATAACAATTGCCTCTCTCCAGGGACAGCAAGAATTTTCACATTGAGCTTTGACAAAAGGTTCACAGGGCCCAAACCCACAGTTTTGTGGAAAACTCAGCCGTTTTCATTTTCCACATTTGAACATTATACATGGTTTGGCATTTGACTGTAAAGGATTCACCTTGCATTAGCTACAACCTGAGGTTTTGCTTTAAATATTGCCAGCCGTAATGCACAAACATTTTGTGGAAGAGTGTATCCTTTCATTAAAAACAACATGTGAAAACATCACATCCTGCTGTATAATTGCTACTTTACATTACATGTTATAGCATTTTGGTGTAAGGCTGTGCATTTCTGTAGCCCCTTGCCACAGAAGATCTGATATCTCTTTACAGACATTTATCAGGCCAGCCAGCTTCTTCATGAGGTAGAAATGTATTGTTAGTATCTCCATTTTACCTGTGGGGAATCAGTATGCAGAGATAAATGCCAAAATATTCAAAGGTCCACTAAATTTGAGTGCACTGGTTGAGACATCAAGGGAGTGATTTTTCAGAGATGCTGAGTACCCGCAGTTCCTAGAGAGAACTGCAGCTGCTTAGCACCTCAGAAAATCAGATTCTAGTTGTTTCTGAGGGGCAAAATTAGCAGATACTGGGAAATTCAGGCTCTAGCGAATTGCCCAGACTCAGACAGCAAATCTGTGGCAGAACTGGAAGTGGAACCCAGATCTCCTGGTTCCCAATCCCATGCATTAGGCACTAGAGATGCTGTTTCTGATATCACTGTAAGCTAAGTGCATATTGTACAAATAGGCCACGGCTTCTGTAGATAACTAATCAGAATCCTCTTAAGCGCCGATACCCAGCTCCTATCGGTGCTAACAGAATTACCCGTGAAGAAATCATTGTACGGTCAATTTGCAAATAAGTGAAGCGTGGAACCATGCTGCTGGAATCCATTCAGCGCTTGCTGTTTACTTTGACTGATGCCGGTTAATAAAATGGTTTAAGCTATTTCCATTCTAGTGTCATATTCGCCACATGGGAGAAAGCCTGGATGCGGAACTGTTTCCAAGTGAAACATTCTATTCTGAGGCTCGTTAATCCCATTTTCTTCACAATAAATGGGGCCTTGCCCAATTAAAATCCATACCCAAATCTGAAACAGGAAGAGGGAGCGGCAATAATGTATACAACTGATAAATCAGGCAGAGCTCCCTTTCCTATTTGCACATGTGTAGAGGAATAGCTACCACTGAAATGACCCATACGTAACCTGGCAGGTACGAACGACATTTTCTTGAAAGAGTGAATGTGCATCTGAAACGACTGTTCCATGAACTTCTACTGTTTAACAACAGCCTGTCCAATCAAGTCAATATGTTGGTGTAACTAAGCTTCCTGTGAGACAGATTAACTCCTGGTGTAACCACTGACTGCAGAGTAATTTCACTAGAGATGAATTTGGCCCTTTGATTTCTACAGTCAACGGGGGAATGATTGACCCCGGCTATGAATGACAGAATGTAGATGTCTGACTCCTTGGCTGTGCCTGTAAATCAGGTACGTCTCTTACTATCATCTGTGCTTGCAGGTATTTGCACGTGCAAAATTGTGGGTGCTACACTGGAAGCCAGGTTATAGTGCCAAATGGCGCCAGATCTTCTGATTTGTTTGAGCCTTGTTTTGTGAATGATTGGACAACAGTGAAAGGGGGCAAATGATGCCGGTCAACCACCTCTGAATTCCCCTGATTCTGTGGCTGATCTACGCCGCCTGGCCTCCCAGCATAAATTAGAGAGATTTCAGAGCTGCTGTAAATTTACTCCCGGCTGCCCTGGTTCCCCATAAACTGTTCTAGAGATTACTGGATTGTAAGTATGGTCCAGCTATATTTCCTTTCCCCCACAAATGTACCCCCACTAGGCCAGGAACTGGTATGGGAGTGCCGTGGGAGTCCTTACAATGGTTCTTTGCCATTGGGGGATTCCTTCAACACAGGAGAAATCCCCAGAGAGCCAGGTAAGATGATGCTGGGGCTGAGGACCTGGCCTGTGACCTTTACATTTCCACATTGTTTAGAATTAGTAAAATGGAAAACGGACCTTCTTTCATCAGCAGAATATCAGCCTCCCACGGGAGATATGCAAGCTATTTGCACTGAACAACACAGCTGATCAGAACGTGGAATTCCATTTCCACAAGAAATTCTGATTTTTTTTTCAGAATGAAACCTTGACATTTCCAGTGGAATGGGAATTCCAGAATTTCATTTAAAAAAATCGAATTGACATTTCATTTTAGTTTTTTGAAACAAAATTGATGAGGCTCCTCGATCTGCACAGAGACCTGGCAGCCCTGCTGCCAGGTTCTCTGCAGTGCAAGCTGGGGCTTGTGCTGGGATGCTCAGGATTTCCAAGGCTGCCAGGCAGGGACCCCAGAAGCCTTGATAGCTCCCAGCTCGGTGGCAGCCCACCAGGCAAGTTGCCAGGGAAGTGGCTGAGCTATCAGGGAACCAGAATATTCAATGACATTTACGTGTTCCCGTAGAACAATTTGAGTTCATCAAATTTGCCTTTTCCTATGGAATAATATTCATTCAGAAAATTTCTGACCAGCTCTACTGAGCAACCTGTTTCATCTTCAGCCCTTTGTCTTTTTCCAAATTTTCTGCAAACTTATTTCACAAATGTTTATTATTATTTTATTACGATACTTGTGATAAAGCCCAGGAACCCCAGTCCTGGACCAGGACCCCATTGTGTTAGGTTCTGTACAAACACAAAACAGAAAGACAGCCCCTGACCTGAAGAGCTTACACAATCTAGGTGTATGATGAGACAATGGGTGGAGACAGACAGGAGAGCACAAGGAAACGAGACAATATTGTTCAGCATGATAAAAATGGTCTCAGCTGCCTAATCACTGTCAAGTCTTTCAAAGTTCTCTGAACATTTGTACACAAACAGAGTTCAGACTAGGGGTTGCTCACCAAGCTCTTAGCATCAGAATTGATCATTGCAATACTGGCTAACTTTGAGTGAAAGCACAGGTCACGTGCTATATGTCTGTTGCCTAGTTGGAGGCACTAAACTCCTAGAGCCAGGTTTTAAGTGCAAATATTGGCGTTTACAGTACAGCCAAGGATCGAGCCTAATGATCCAAGGCTTGCTCAGTGCAGCAAACCTAGTAATAGGACCAATCTTGGTTACAAAGAGCCCCTTCCCTGTTTTCAACACCTAACAGACCACCTCTGTCCTAGCATTCAAACCTGGCAGCTGGGAGCTACTGGGGCACTTGAGCTGTCATTCCCTAGATGTGTTAGTCTAGGGCCCAGTGAGAGAACATTCTTACTGGAGGATCTTCCACTCTGGAATTCGCTGGTCCCTCAGCGTATATTGCCACGCCTGTCTGTTCAACCATTCTGCAAGAGATGGCTTGTGGGGAGGGGCCTGATTTTGGGTATAAGGAGTCATTTTGCTTTTATTACCTGAAATTGGCTCAGCTGATGGGAGTGTGTGTGCAGATATCAGAGAGACAACGTAGGGAAGGTAATACCTTTTGTTGGGCTGTGTCATTCGAATGCTTCTACCTCCCACCGACAGAAATTGGTCCATAAATGATTTTGTCTCTTTCTCATCCTGAGACCAACGCAGCTACACCTCCACCATAAACAGCTATGTGGACATTGTTATTTACTGCACATGAAGATAAGAGATCACAATAGGAGCAATTTTTTTTATAAATGGTAAAAATAGGTAATGAGCTGTCCCTACAGTTGTCATAGCTAGATAGACAGACAGACAGCGCTATGGCCCACCCTGGAACCAAACCAACTGGATTGCACTGGTGAAGGAGCAAACCACATGGCTAGGTCTGTAGCCTCTTCCGCTGCTCTGGAAGCATAAAAGGTGGGAATGGTCCCTGGGGAATTGTCCCTGTATAGGGAGGCTCCAGAAGAGATGCCAGCATGGCCCGACACTGGCCCCATTCATAGGCCCCAGCATTTCAGGAGTGGGGAGGGCGTGTGCCTAGACCACACAGAACTATAGCTATTCTCTGCTTTCCAGAGCCCCCAGGGAGCCGTGGGAAACCAAGTGGAATTTAGAGTGACCCTTAAGCTGCTCTAATTGCTGGCAAGAACTAAACAGGGAATTAAAGGGCTCCAAAATCGAAGAGGAAGAGTGGTGGCTTTCCTACCCCCCTCCCCCTGCCATTCCTGAGCTAAATTCTGGAGTGAAGCATCTCAAAATCAGAGCCTTGTTCTTCATTTGCTGCTTTTCTTATATTATTGATTCAGAAATAACCAGGTGGCAGTTGGTATTATCTTCAGTGCTACCATTAGCCTGCACCAGGTGTGTGCTCAGACTCCGTTTGATGCTTCTAAAGTGCTTTCCCCAAATAGACTCACTTTCTTCTTTTAGACAATTATACTATTTTTTCCCCCTTGTAAAGAAGCTCTGCTGTTTCCCCAGGTTTTCATGTCCCTGCGGGCACACTACCATGTAAACTCTTCCTCTACAAGGTAGGACGGTTTGATATTCAGGAATGCAGCAAGTTAGTCCCTTTTAATGTGAATTCATATTTTTACAAGTTAATTTTTCAGGGAAACCCTGTGCAAATGGAGCATCTTTAACTGAATACATTTGTTAAAACCTTTTGATCATTAAAGAGCAGTTTTGTTTTGACAAGTGACTCAAAATAACAGTATATTTCCTGTCTCAAATAAATGTCTATCACGTTTTCTGAGATTATGAATAAAAGTAGCTATCAGAGCTGCAAACTCATCCTGGGATCTGAAAGTCATGCTGGATCCTTTCTGGCATGCACATTATCAGCCTGAATAATGATTCTGTAGGTCCAAATTCTGCCCTTAGTAGCTAAAGACAGACTCTGGGGCTTGCCCATGAGTAACGAAGGACAGAATTTGACCTTGCAAGTGCAGTTTAGCTAGTAATCCTGTTGGACAATTCATCCAGGCCCAAATGTTCAAACAGTGCACACAAACTTTTACAGGAGCTTGCCTTCAGCACACAATCCCTTGGGCCACTCTTCCACTGTGTATGTGCAAGTCACAACTGATGAACACGCACATTGGAAGGAGAGAGCTTGCATATATAATTTGTGTAGGCACATGTTTAACGTTTCTGTGCCTCAGTTCTCTCATCCATTAAATGGGAATAATAATGCCTTACTCATCTCTCAGGTGTGTTGTGGGGCTTAACGGATTAATAATTGTAGAGTGTTTTGAGATCCGTAGATGAAAGTGCAGAATATTAGTACTGAAGAGTCAAAACTGGGACAGGTATTGAGTTCATGAAAACCCCTTTGAGACAATGGTTTGACAAACACAGTGTAGGGAGATCTAAATATATCCCATAGCCTGTGAGCCTGAAGAGGATGGCTGGTCTTTTCATTTGCTGTTTTTTGGTGCTCTTCAGCCTCTGCTGTTCTGTGTCTTTGTGGAACAGATTTTGCCATTCAAAAGCGGCCGCATTTTATTTTTGTTTTAACTTTGCTTGGGAATGCAGAGCAACTCAATCAAGAGGAAAATACACCATGAAAAGCATTGAAAGCCCTGAGGTCAAGGATCCGAAGTTACCCACAATATTAATGACAGACCAGCGACTGCACCATGGCAACGGACAGAAGAATACGTGGCGTGGAAGCCATAAGCAGTGTGGGGCTGTGAGAGAACACAACCGCGAGAAGAATGGAAATAACATGATGTTCTCTCTGTTCTGTGCTGGGACAGTTATGTATGGTCTAATCCCTAAAGGTGGTGAATCCAGGGTTTTCAAAAGGGCCCTGCAACAGAAGGAAATAGGGGAAGGAGCTGGAGCTGCACTGCCAAGAAGCTTAATTTCAAGAGGGATAATTGGAGAGGGGAGGAGGAAAGGAGGAGGGAGAAAGGATGCAGGGGCTTATGGCTGAATTGCTATGGATTCTCCTCTGGGATCATTATGGGGAAAGAATGAATCACTCTGAACAATCACAACCTGGCTCACTTGATTAGAAATATGAGCCTCCAGTCCCATCCCTTGCTAAAGCTGGGAATTAACACCAGTAAGTTTTGTAGTCTTTGGAGGGTGTCAAATTTCCTATGGAGATGAAGAGAAGGAATCACTTCCAAAACAGCCTTCAGATCATAGTCTATTATTTACTTTTTTTTCCTCTTTTTTTTTTGTTACTGAGACATCTCTGTTGCTTTGCAATATAAGCAATAAACAATTGCTGACATTGCAGGCCAGATTGTCTGGCTCCTATATGGCCTACAGGGAGCAAGAGAGACAGCCTCCTCCTCCCCACCCGCCCATGCACATACGCAGGGCTCTGGTACAACTGCAGGGCTTGACGACATGGGACTAATGCCCTCTAGCCTTCTTAAAGGAGGCCCTACCTTAGCCATGGCGCTGCTGTCACCTCCATGCCAGCCAGCAGATCTGGCGTTGGCTGGAGACGGGGAGTGCTTTGTATATGCTCTCAAAGGGTGATGCAAAATCCACTCCGACCCATGCTAGACTGGAGCTCTCAGAGGCATGTTGGATTCCAGAAGTAAAATACCTTCTGCTGGAGTGACATGGTTCTGTATTTCCCTCTAATTGGGTCTGAGCTTTGCAGGGACCTGATGGAGCTGAGGAGTTGACCCAGTGCCCTGACAGAATTTCAGTGTGGGTAACTACCATTCGCCTTCCACAGAGGCTCCGAGACCAAGTCCTGCCCTGCTATACATTGTGTGCATCTTCACTAGTGTCAGCACTGCTGCGAGTCGTACAAGTCAGGGCCAGGGTAGTGAAGGTCACAGAGTGATGTGGCTTCCTTTCAGCCCATCGCTAGTCAGCCAATAGCTTTCTGGTGCTAGGACTATTTACCTGCCAAGAAGTCAATGGCCCCTAACTATTTTAGCTCACAACTGGCACATGTCTGGCCATCAAAGGGTATGAACTATGACCTGCCAAGTTATTTCTTAGTTTATTTATTCTAAATATATTTAGGACCTAATTTTCCAATACAAGCAGAATTTTGGGCGAGATCCTGAGCGGGAGTAAGTTGGCATAGCTCCACTGAAGTCAATGCCAACGGTCCACTGGCACAATGCCTGTTCACAGTGGCTGAAGCTCCAGTCCAGCATGCACCGTTTGTGCACAGAATTATGCACAGACCTATCTGTTGCCCTGCACGGATGCCCAGCTTTCTCTTCACTTTAACTCTGTGTGCATATTAGAGTTGCAGTAGTGTGTGTGATTTTGTACACGTGCATTTCTGAAAGTCGGACCCTTATTTTCCTACAGAACCCAAAAGCACAGGTGAGATAGCTAGTGACTCAAAAGCGAGCCACCGTAAACTGGATCACTGAACAGCCCTAGGTTCTCTTCTGCAGTAACATCTGTTGCCTAAGGCCATGTCTACATCTAAAATTTTGCAGCGCTGGTTGTTACAGCTGTATTAGTACAGCTGTATAGGGCCAGCGCTGCAGAGTGGCCACACTTACAGCAACCAGCGCTGCAAGTGGTGTTAGATGTGGCCACACTGCAGCGCTGTTGGGCGGCTTCAAGGGGGGTTCGGGGAACGCGAGAGCAAACCGGGAAAGGAGACCAGCTTCGCCGCGGTTTGCTCTCGCGTTCCCGGAGCCACCCTGCAAACCGCAGGGAAGGAGACCTGCTTGCTCGGGGTTCCGGGAACGAGAGAGCAAACCGGGAAAGGAGACCAGCTTTGCCGCGGTTTGCTCTCGCGTTCCCGGAGCCACCCAGCAAACCGCAGGGAAGGAGACCTGCTTGCTCGGGGTTCCGGGAACGAGAGAGCAAACCGGGAAAGGAGACCAGCTTCGCCGCGGTTTGCTCTCGCGTTCCTGGAGCCACCCTGCAAACCGCAGGGAAGGAGACCTGCTTGCTCGGGGTTCCGGGAACTAGAGAGCAAACCGGGAAAGGAGACCAGCTTCGCCGCGGTTTGCTCTCGCGTTCCCGGAGCCACCCTGCAAACTGCAGGGAAGGAGACCTGCTTGCTCGGGGTTCCGGGAACGAGAGAGCAAACCGGGAAAGGAGATCAGCTTCGCCGCGGTTTGCTCTCGCGTTCCCGGAGCCACCCAGCAAACCGCAGGGAAGGAGACCTGCTTGCTTGGGGTTCCGGGAACGAGAGAGCAAACCGGGAAAGGAGACCAGCTTGATTACCAGAGGCTTCCTCCTTCCACGGAGGTCAAGAAAAGCGCTGGTAAGTGTCTACATTGGATTACCAGCGCTGGATCACCAGCGCTGGATCCTCTACACCCGAGACAAAACGGGAGTACGGCCAGCGCTGCAAACAGGGAGTTGCAGCGCTGGTGGTGCCCTGCAGATGTGTACACCTTCAAAGTTGCAGCGCTGTAACTCCCTCACCAGCGCTGCAACTTTCTGATGTAGACAAGCCCTTAGCATTCACTCTGTACACTGGCATCCAGGTGACCTAGTTATCTTTGTAAAGTGAAGTGAGGTGGAGAGGCAGGGGTTGCGGAAAGGCCTATGAAGGGAGCTGTCCACAGGAGTCGATCTTTTAGAGAAACTTGATTAAACAGTGGAGAGGGAAGAGTGAAAAGAAGCAGGGAGGGGGAATGGCAAGGGAGGGGGAGTTGGACAGCTTGACTTTGAAGAGGAAACAAGAGCGACTCAGGCCTTGGCTACACTGGCGCTTTACAGCGCTGCAACTTTCTTGCTCAGGGGGGTGAAAAAAACACCCACCTCAGTGCAGCAAGTTACAGCGCTGCAAAGCGCCAGTGTAAATAGTGCCCCAGCGCTGGAAGCGTGACTCCCAGCCCTGCAAGCTAATCCCCAGGGGGAGGTGGAGTATGTGCAGCGCTGGGAGAGCTCTCTACCATTGCTGGCACCGCGACCACAATCACACTTCAAAGCGCTGCCGCGGGAGCGCTCCCATGGCAGCGCTTTGAAGTTTTGAGTGTAGCCAAGCCCTCAGAAGGCAGCATGACCTTGGGAAGGATATGATGCCTTGGCTACGCTTGGAGGTCTGCAGCACTGGGAGTTACAGCTGTCTTCGTACAGCTGTGTAGGGAAGGTGCTGGAGTGTGGCCACACTGACAGCTACCAGCGCTGCAGTGTGGCCACATTTGCAGCATTTGCAGCGCTGTTGGGAGTGATGCATTATGGGCAGCTATCCCACAGAGCACCTCGTCCCATTTTGGTGCCGTGGGTTGTGGGAAGGGGACGGAAGGGTGCGGGTCATTCTGCTTCCTGTCCCAACGCCCCATGATGCATCGCTTTACTTCCCAGCAGTCCCTGTTTTTCCATCCACGTTTGGTGCCATTGTGACTCTCCCAACGGTTTCTCTGCAGCATAATTTCTGTGGGAAAAGGAGCCGAACTGCTGAGGAGTATGCTGATGAGTCGCGCCAGCACATCACGTTTGGCAGTTGAGCTATTCCTTAAGCTCCAAAGTGATGAGGAGTCCGATGATGATTGCGAGTCGCCTGACGCGTACAACATGACATTGCTTGTGGCTTTCACGGAAATGCTCAGCACCATGGAACACTGCTTTTGGGCTCGGGAAACAAGCACTGAGGGGTGGGATCACATCGTCATGGAAGTCTGGGATGATGAGCAGTGGCTGCAGAACTTTCGGATGAGAAAAGCCACTTTCATGGGACTGTGTGCTGAGCTCGCCCCCACCCTGCAGCTCAAGGACACGAGATTGAGAGCTGTCCTGCCGGTGGAGAAGTGGGTGGCTATTGCAATCTGGAAGCTGGCAACTCCAGACAGCTACTGATAGTTCGGGAACCAGTTTGGAGTGGGAAAGTCAACTGTTGGAGTCGTTTTGATGCAAGTTTGCAGGGTCATTAATCGCATCCTGCTAAGAAGAACCGTGACTCTGGGGAACGTGCAAGACATTGTGAATGGCTTTGCACAAATGGGTTTCCCTAACTGTGGAGGGGCGATAGATGGGATGCATATTCCTATTCTAGCACCACCCCACCTAGCATCCGAGTATGTTAATCGGAAGAGGTATTTCTCTATGGTTCTCCAGGCGCTTCTGGATCACCTTGGGCGTTTCATTGACATTAACACAGGCTGGCCTGGAAAGGTGCATGATGCACGCATCTTTCGGAACACTGGCCTGTTCAGGAAACTGCAGGCAGGGACTTTTTTCCCAGACCGGAAGATCACAGTAGGGGATGTTGAAATGCCCATTGTGATCCTTGGAGACCCCGCTTACCTGTTAATGCCTTGGCTCATGAAACCATATACAGGGAAGCTTGACAGGAGCAAGGACCGGTTCAACTACAGGCTGAGCTGGTGCAGAATGACTGTGGAGTGTGCTTTTGGCCGTTTAAAAGGGCGCTGGTGATCTCTGTATGGGAAGCTAGACTTGGGGGAAAGCAGCATCCCTGCGGTTATATCTGCGTGCTGTACCTTCCATAATATTTGTGAAGGGAAGGGTGAAACATTCAGTCAGGAATGGACCTCTGAGGTTCAATGCCAGGAGGCTGAATTTGCACAGCCTGAGAGCAGGGCTACTAGAGAGGCCCAGCACAGGGCTACAAGGATCAGGGATGCCTTGAGGGAGGAATTTGAGGCTGAAAACCAACAGTAATGTTTGGTGCCTTGCACGGGAGTGAAGTGCAGTGGTTACAATGTTAGTAGGAATCTGTTTTTCCTAAGCTGATTTGCAGTGCCTGTTTCTTTCCTGGGCTAAGGTATCTTTGACTTTCTGCAATAATAAAGACTGTTTTCAAAGCCAAGAATTCATTTATTGAAAAGAAAATAACTTTATTGACAGACACACAACATTTTGGGAACCTAAAAGGGCAGGGGAGTGGGGTGGGGAACTGTACAGTCACAGGTTTGAATATGTCCTGTCTGGAGTGCTGTGCAATGACTGCTGCACTTCAGGATGCCTATACTGCATGGTGATGGGGGTTGAGTGCAGAGGGTAAGGGTCGTGGTTCTCAGGGCTGGTCGGTGAACGTACAGGTGTTGGAGGCAGTTGGTCGGAGGTAAGAACCTGGATTCTGGGAAAGGGGGTTTGGAGCTGACATTGGGGCACAAAGGAAAGAGCATTGGGACGGGGGGAGCGGTGCGGTAGTGCTCTGCCTGCATGGCTATGAGCGCCTGGATAGAGTCTGCTTGGCACGCCAGGATGCTTATCAGCTGCTTTGTGCTTTTCTTCCTGGCCGCTGCATTTCTCTGGTGGATCCTGCTTTCCCTTTCCCTCCAGTCCTGCAGTTTTTTATTCTCTCTGGCAGAGTGATCCATAACTGTTTGCAGCAGGTCGTCTTTGCTTTTTCGTGGCTTCTTCCGCAGGTTTTGGAGTCTTTGAGCTGCTGTTAACATGGGTAGCTGAGAACTCAGGGTCACTTGTAGAAAGGAAAAAAAGGCAACAGTTAACAGAGGCAGCATTGTTTATATCTCAGATAGTTATTCCCACACAGTGAAGGAGTTTACAGTCTTCACTTTAGCATAATTTTCCCATACCAAAGAGAGCGCACATAACCCACAGGAGCCCCAAAATGGTGAGTAAGTGGGACTGATTGCTTCAGGTCTGTGCTGGGGTTTCTGTGCATTGGGGAAAGCAAACAGCTGCAGGGGGCACCTACACTGAACACTCTCCCAACATTTTCCACAGGAGTTAATCCTGGAAGATATCTCGCTGCTGCGGGTCACCTGGGAAGAGCGGGAGGGTCTTCTACAGCAATGCGGATTCCACCCTGGCTCCTATGCAGCTTGCCTGTGTACAGCAATGGTCCCCCCACCCCTCATGGCACAATGGCGCGGATGCATTAGCCTGACTGGGACAAGGACCACAGTGGCTCTCCATGTAAACTTGCGCAAGTGCATTGCCCACGCTCTGGCTGAAACTTTTGAAGAGATTACCGAGGCCGATTACCGCGACGTGATAGACCACATCAGTGGGCTATTCCACATCTAGGCAGGCATGCATGCATGCATCCCTAACCCCTACTCCTCTCCCGAAACATTTCCATCCTGAAAATAAAAGCCGCTTACCGGGAACCCGCTTCTCTGCTTGTCCTTCACCAAGTACTGCCTGCTGCGACTGGCTACCTTCCTCCTGGCTTGAGAAGAGCTCCTGGCTGCATGCCTCCTGGGACTCTGGGGTGTCTCCCCCCGCCCCAGTACCCTCACTTTTGGTTTCTTCCTCCTCCTCCGTCTCCACCTCCCCCGCCCCGGCTCTGAAGTGTCCATCATGGTCCTCGGATTGGCAGTGGGGTCACCCCCAAGTATCGCGTCCAGCTCTTTGTAAAAACAGCAGGTCGTGGGGGCAGCACCAGAGCAGCGGTTTCCCGCACAGGCTTTGCAATAGGCACTCCGCAGCTCCTTCACTTTAATCCTGCAGTGTACCGCGTCCCGGTCATGGCCCCTTTCCAGCATGGCCCTAGATATCTGCCCATAGGTATCGTAATTCCTACGGCTGGAGCGCAGCTGTGACTGCACAGCTTCCTCACCCCAAACACTGATGAGGTCCAGCAACTCGTCATTGCTCCATGCTGGGGCTCGTTTGGCGCGTGGAGGAATGGTCACCTGGAAAGATTCACTAATTGCACTCCACACCTGGCTGAGCAAACAGGAAGGGGATTTTTAAAATTCCTGGGGCATTTAAAGGGCAGGTCACCTGAGGCCAGGGCAGTAGAGTTTGAACTGATGAGCAGAGTGGCTGAGCAGGCATTCTGGGATACCTCCGAATACCTCTGGAGGCCAATAGCAGTGCTTTCGGTGGCCACGCTGGCGGAGCAGCGCTGCATCACCAGCGCTGCAGTCGTTATTCCCCAGGCAGAGGTGGAGTACATGCAGCGCTGTAGCCAGGGAGATACAGCGCTGTATGTGCCTTGCAAGTGTGGACGGTGAGTAAGTTGCAGCGCTGTAAAGCCACCACCAGCGCTGCAACTCTCCAGTGTAGCCAAGGCCTTAGACTCCAGGAAGTGGGAGTGGGATCTACAGCTGAAACTGGAGAAGAGAGCCCACTAAATAAAGTGTGTGGTCTGGATAAAGGCAAGAGCTAGGGAAGCAGTGAGCTTTAGTAGCTTCTGACAACAGCAAAGGATTTCTTAGCTCTTGATAACACCCATAAAACCCCATTGATGGCATGAAAGCAGTAGCTCAGGGGGGTGTTGAATTTGGAAAGCAAGGGCTTTGCAAATGTATTTGGGCCCACTCAGGAGCAGTCTTTTTTGCAGCACTCTTTGATCACTGGCAGAAAGGCTGGATTAAATGGCAGAAAGGGAACAGAGAACAAGACGTTCAGCTAGGACATGCAGTTAAGAAATGTGACTATAGTTCACTCCATTTTTTTCTCCATCCCATCCCTGAACAGCTACTGAACTCACCTAGAGTGTTTTCACTCCTAGCTTCATCTGCAAGAACAGAGGGTCTAACTGTAAAACAATACAAGTCAGGGTAATTCCCAGTGTAATGTCAGAAAGAACAACTAGAGATGGAAAAACACCAAAGCACAAACTGCACTCATCAACTGATGAATGGTGGTACCACGCCCTGCTTCTGACTCATAGACTCATAGACTAATAGGTCAGAAGGGACCAATCTGATCATCTAGTCTGACCTCCTGCACAAGGCAGGCCACAGAAACCCACCCATCCAATTTTATAACAACCCCTATCCCAGGATCGAGTTATTGAAATCTTCAAAACTGGTTTGAAGACCTCAAGCTGCAGAGAAACCACCAGCAAGCGACCCGTGCCCCACGCTGCAGGGGAAGGCGAAAAACCTCCAGGGCCCCTGCCAATCCGCCCTGGAGGAAAATTCCTTCCCGACCCCAAATATGGCGATCAGCTAAACCCTGAGCATGTGGGCAAGACTCACCAGCCAGCACCCAAGAAGGAATTCTCTGCAGTAACTCAGTTCCCATGTCATCCAACATCTCCCCGCAGATCATTGAGCAGACCTATCTGGTGGTAATCCAAGATCAATAGCCCAAATTGACAATCCTATCATAACATCCCCTCCATATACTTATCGAGCTTTGTCTTAAAGCCAGGAAAGTCTTTTGCCCCGACTACTTCCCTCGGAAGGCTGTTCCAGAACTTCACTCCCCTAATGGTTAGAAACCTTCGTCTAATTTCAAGTCTAAACTTCCTAATATCCAGTTTATACCCATTCGTCCTCGTGCCTACATTAGTACTAAACTTAAATAATTCCTCTCCCTCCCTAACGTTAACCCCCCTGATATATTTATATAGAGCAAGCATATCCCCCCGCAGCCTTCTTTTGGCCAGGCTAAACAAGCCAAGCTCTTTGAGTCTCCTTTCATAAGGCAGTTTTTCCATTCCTCGGATCATCCTTGTAGCCCGTCTCTGAACCTGTTCCAGTTTGAATTCATCCTTCCTGAACATGGGACACCAGAACTGCACACAGTATTCCAGATGGGGTCTCACCAACGCCTTGTATAACGGTACTAACACCTCCTTATCCTTGCAGGAAATACCCCGCCTGATGCATCCCAAAATCGCATTTGCTTTTTTAACAGCCGTATCACATTGGCGACTCATAGTCATCCTGCTATCAACCAGCACCCCTAGGTCCTTCTCCTCCTCCGTCGCTTCCAACTGATGCGCCCCCAACGTATATCCAAAATTCTTATTATTAGTTCCTAAATGCATAACCTTGCACTTTTCACTATTGTATTTCATCCTGTTCCTATTACTCCAGTTAACAAGGTGGTTCAGATCTTCCTGAATAGTATCCCTGTCCTTCTCCGTGTTAGCAATACCCCCCAGCTTCGTGTCATCCGCAAACTTTATTAGCACATTCCCGCTCTTTGTGCCAAGGTCCGTAATAAAAAGGTTAAATAAGATCGGTCCCAAAACCGATCCTTGAGGGACTCCACTAGTGACCTCCTTCCAGCCTGACAATTCACCTTTCAATACGACCCTCTGGAGTCTCCCCTTTAACCAGTTCCTTATCCAACTAACAATTTTCATATTCATTCCCATCTTTTGCAATTTGACTAACAGTTCCCCGTGCGGAACCGTGTCGAACGCCTTACTGAAATCTAGGTAAATTATATCTACCGCATTTCCTTTATCTAAGTAATCCGTCACCTTCTCAAAGAAGGAGATCAGATTGGTTTGGCACGATCTACCTTTAGTAAATCCGTGTTGCAATTCGTCCCAATTACCATTGACCTCTATGTCCTTGACTACTTTCTCCCTTAAAATTTTTTCCAAGACCTTGCATACTACAGACGTCAAGCTAACAGGCCTATAATTACCCGGATCACTTTTATTCCCTTTCTTGAAAATAGGAACTACATTAGCAATCCTCCAATCATACGGCACAACCCCCGAGTTTACCGATTGCTTAAAAATTTTCGCTAACGGGCTCGCAATTTCACACGCCAGTTCCTTTAATATCCTCGGATGGAGATTGTCTGGGCCCTCTGACTTCGTCCCATCGAGCTGTTCAAGTATGGCCTCTACCTCAGTTGCGGTAATATCCACTTCCATATCCACATTCCCGTTTATCATCCCTCCATCATCCCAAGGTTCACTAGTCTTATTAAAAACTGAAGCAAAGTACTTGTTTAGATGTTGGGCCATGCCTAGGTTATCCTTGATCTCCATTCCATCCTCAGTGTATAGCGGGCCCACTTCTTCTTTCTTTGTTTTCTTCTTATTTATGTGGCTGTAGAACCTTTTACTATTGGTTTTGATTCCCTTTGCAAGGTCCAGTTCAATGCGGCTTTTAGCCTTCCTCACTTTATCCCTACACGTTCTGACCTCGCCAAGGTAGCTTTCCTTGCTGATCCTGCCTTTCTTCCACTCCCTGTAAGCTGTCTGCTTTTGTCTAATCCCCTCTCTGAGTTGTTTGCTCATCCAGTTTGGCCTACGACTCCTGCCCATGGTTCTTTTCCCCTTTCTCGGGATGCAGGCTTCCGACAGTCTCCGCAGCTGCGACTTAAAGTAATTCCAGGCCTCCTCCGCATTCAAATCCACTAATTCCTCCGTCCAATCCACTTCCCTAACTAATTTCCTTAACTCTTTAAAATTAGCCCTCGAGAAGTCAAAAACCCTAATCCCAGATCTACATTTGTTTATCCTTCCATCTAGTTTGAACTGAATCAGCTCATGATCACTCGAACCAAGGTTGTCCCCTACCACCATTTCTTCTACGAGGTCCTCACTGCTCACCAACACCAAATCTAAAATGGCATCTCCTCTCGTAGGTACTTCAACTACTTGATGAAGAAATCCATCCGCTATCACATCCAGAAAAATCTGACCCCTATTATTCTTGCAAGTACTCGTCCTCCAGTCTATATCCGGGAAGTTGAAGTCCCCCATAATCACACATTTCCCCTTTGTGTTTACTTCATTAAAGACATTAAAGAGGTCTCTATCCATATCCCAATCAGATCCCGGCGGTCTGTAGCACACGCCAAGCACTATCTCAGGGGAAGCTCTAGTTGCTTTTTTACCCAATGTGATTTTCGCCCAGACAGACTCTGTCTTATCCATTCCATCGCTTCTTATTTCGCTACAGTTAATGTCATCATTGATGTACAAGGCTACTCCACCACCTTTGCCTTTCTTTCTGTCTTTCCTAAACAGCACATAACCTTCAATACCCGTGCTCCAGTCATGAGTACTATTCCACCAGGTTTCAGTTATCCCTATAATATCCGGTTTCACTTCCTGCACCAGTAACTCCAGTTCCTCCATCTTGTTACCTAGACTCCTCGCATTAGTGTACAGGCCTTTTAATTTTTGGCGTTTGGCATCAGAGACATTCTTTCCCCCGTCGTGCAGAGACCTTTTACCACCAGCATCACCCGCTACTCTGGTTTCTCCACTATTCCTCCTTGGATCAAATCTTGGGACCACAAGGGTGTCCCCTCTCACTTTGTTTACTTTCCTCTCCAGGTTACATTCCGGCGTGGAGATCTCCCGAACATCTCCCAACCATCTCCCCCAACTTCCTAGTTTAAAGCTCTCTTGATGAGGTCGGCGAGCCTCCATCCTAGAATTCTATTTCCCTCCTTGCTTAGATGAAGTCCATCCTGAGCGAACAGTCGTCTATCCGTAAACGCTTCCCAGTGACCGTACATTCCAAAGCCCTCCTTATAACACCACTCCCTAAGCCATCTGTTGATCGCCATAATCTTGTCACTCCTTCGTCGCCCCGCTCTAGGAACCGGCAGAATCCCACTGAAGATCACCTGAGCCTCGATGTCTTTGAGCCTCTTCCCCAGTCTGGCATAGTCCTCCTTGATACAGTCCAGCGAGTAACTAGCCGTATCATTCGTTCCCACATGAAGGATAATCAATGGATTCTTTCCCGCTCCCGCTAAGATCGTATTCAGCCTCAGGTCCACATCCTGTATCTTAGCCCCTGGCAGACAGCACACCCTTCTGTTCTCCCGATCAGGTCTAGTCACAGGCCTATCCACTCTTCTCAGTAAAGAGTCTCCAATCACGTAAACTTGCCTTTTCCTGGCGACAGTGCGATTCTGCGGTCTATCCCCCACAGCAGGTGGTCGCAATTCCTTACGATTTGTATTCGCCCTTACAGTCCTCCTAGGGCTCCCACTTGGTGTCGCCTCCATCGACTCCTCCCCTCTTTCTGCAGGACTAGCTGCTCGCCTCTTCTTCCTCGCCCTTTGTCCTTCAGCAGCCTGCTGTGCTCCATCTTCACTTCCCAACTCAGCAAACCTGTTCCTGAGTTCTATGTCTCCATCACTGGCCCGTCTTTTCCTCTGCCTGGTTCTCCTAGTCACATGCTGCCACCGTCCACTTTCCTCACCCAGCAGCCCCTCCTCAGAGTCCTTTGGTCTTGCTTCTATCCGCTCGTCTGAGCTTGTCCCCTGCGCCTCATCATGTCTGTGTTCCATCATCTGCTCAAATCCCCTTCTAAACTCAGCCAGAGTTTCCACTTGCATCTCCAGTCCTCTGACCTTTTCCTCCAGCAGCTCTATCAGGCGGCACTTCATGCAGGTGAAACTCCTTTCAGGTGCTCCCTCTAGGACCATGTACATGCCGCAGCTACCGCATCCGGTCATCCTCAGTGTGTCTGCACCTGCTACCTCTGCCTCCATCGTAGCGCTCCAACTGTGTGCCTGGCAATCCACGCCTCACACCACTCTGCAGGCCACCAACGAGGGTTGGGCTGCTCGCAGACCCCTGCCTCTTCCCTGGTCTGCCTTCCTGGTTCCTCTGCCTTGGTCTCCCCTGTAACCTCCCCCTGGAAACTCCCATTGAAACTCCCCTGTTAGCCCCTAGGAAAAGATCCTCAGGAATGTGGGGCCCATGGCACATGATGGACTATTTCTGGTTTGGCCTATCTTCTCTATGCAGCCTGTTTCACACTCCCTGCTCCTCCTGACAGGTGGTGGGCTCCTGCAGCACTTCGCATTCTTGCTCTGCTAACAGACTGTGGCATAAATGAATGTGACACACATGGAGGTTCATCATATATCTTAAGGTAACAAAGTCCCAGGGTATGATCTGCTCCATTCTTTCCAGCAATGATGCAAAAATGATGCATGTGGTAGCTGGAGTGCCAAGTCCTGAAAATGCATTCCCATCTGGGTTTGCGTATAGACCTGCCTCTTCATGATCATGCAACCTAGCTCACAGTGGGTTACCTATAAGATGCATATAAAGTCCATTGCCAACCCCTGATCTATAAAATAAAATCTGCAAAGAATGATTGTCGGCTGAGAGCACCTCATGGTTCAGCCAGGGTCAGGTTCCTGGTTCCACGTTCCGTTGAAGTCAAGCCTTCTGGGAGGCATTTTGCACCATGCAGGAATGGGATCAGAACACATGACAGATGCTGTTAAGTTTGTTCATGCACTTAGGGCCCAAACCTAGAGCTGAATATCTTCAACTTGGCTTCCATTGGAGTTAAGCATGTTCAGCACCTCACAGGCAGGGTAGGCGATTCAGTGCCTTTCAAGACTGAGCTCTTCTTTCATGCATTTCCAAAGGGTTCAGAAGGGATAGTGTCAAAGTTCACCAAGTTCTTTATACTCAGCTTCCCCAGAGAGGATAACTAATGATGGGAAGTATCCCAAAATGAGGTGAGTGATGAAAAGCCAATATTGTCTCCATGGCCTATTAGTGATGAGCCTCAATCCAAAACCTGGATCTGAACAAGCCTGAACTGTGGCTAGCCTGATATCTGTAATAGACTGAACCAAAACCCTGGACCAAACACCCTTGAACTTGGAGGAAACTCAGATGCAGATCCAAATTTTGCAGCTGAGTAGATGTCCCATAGCTGGACCTGAACAAGCTGTTTAATGATGATAATAATACTGAGCAGTTGTACATGTTCAAGGTGCTGCGTAAACATTCACTAATTAATCCTTATGAAGTTCCTGGACGTGGTAGGTATCTTTATCTCCTCTTCTGCGGATAGTGAAACAAAGAGGTGAAGTGGCTTACCAAGGCCGCATGGTGATTTGCTAGCAGAGCCAAGATTTGAGCTTGGGAGTTTGATTCTCAGCTTGCTTGTTCCTCTGGATCATGCTATGCTTCTATAGGAGGGGTCTCACAGTCCCAGCCCATGGGCCATCTGTGGCCCGAGAACCTCACCACTACGGCTGGTGGAGGAGAGACCCATGCAGCCACACTGCCAGCTCTGTCTGCTGCAGGCGCTGTCCCCTGCAGCTCCCATTGGCTGGCAGAGAGGGACAGAGATACTATCATTAGTTGCCTGGCAGAGTCAGCCATGGAGGCAGCGGCACTTTTTCCACAATGAATATAAACAAGTCAAAATACCAAACACAACTATCTGATGCACACCTTGCTGCAATCCTGAAGGTTTCAACTGCTCAGTCACTGAGGCCAAACATCAACAAACTGACAGAACTGAAGCATTGCCAAGCATCTGGCAAACACTGAAAACTCTCTGGCAGGTGAAGAATTATATAAAGTTGCATGGCAGTTTTATTATTTCTAAGAAATTTGAAATAAAAAATACAATATAAACATTTTCTTTTCTGAATACCATTTTCGGTGACATTATTGGACCACTGGGAGGGTCTGAGGACTGGCACTGGCCCTAAGATAAATTGAGTTTGAGACCCCTGTTCTATAGGGATGTTGTTCCCAGAGAGATAAGGGAGAAATGAGTGCACAGCTGTGAGGAGGGCAAACCTGCACATGGGAGAGTTGGAATAAATTCCATTCACCATAGTGATGACATTGTGGCTATGACAGCTTGTTCGTTTGTGAATGGAGTGGAGATAGCTGCAGAGACAATTATTTTTGACACAGTGTCGTGCTGCTATTTTCCTAAAGCTTGAAACCTTTTAAGTACATAAAGGGGCAAGATGAGTGATGAGCTCTGCAGAAGTTCCAAAAAGAGAGAGGATGTGCTGTGCTGTTCTTCTGCTGGGCTACTGTCCTGGCTACCACACAGGGGAAGTCTGATGCCATTCCCCTGCCATATTGTTTCCCATAAGGATCTGCCAAAGAATGCCTGATGCAAAAATAAACCATGGCAAGCACTGTCTGTTTCCATTACTGTATGGCGAATGACTGTCTTATGTAATTTACGGGGTTAAACCATCTCAGAGATCAAATACAAATATTGTTCTGTTGTGGAATGTACTGGGTGGCATAGTTAACATTTTTGTGGCAGATGGAAAGTCAAAGCATATCATGCAGCATGAGGTTTTCTGTGTGTGTGTGTTAAAGACTATGTGTCAAAGCCTGATCTTCTTACACCTATTTTTACTCCAGTCATTACTCGGGCGAAACTCCCATTGACTTTAATTGGAAAAGGGCCTGGGTAAGGACTGCATAGGGAATTTAGGATCTGGCTGTATCTCTGCTGGAAATTTAGCTTTAGAAATTCCATCTCTTGGTGTTTCTCTGTATAACTTTAAACTCCAGTCGTCGCTGGCAGTAGAGGACCAGAACCTTCGCTGGTATAAACTGGTGTAGCTCCAATGAAGTCAGTGGGGCTGTGCCCATTTATGCTAGCTGAGGCTCTTGCCCTGAGAGTGTTTATCTTCTACTGCTCTTACTATTACAGCCTCTCTGAGCTATTTGGCAAGAATTCAAAAATCTACCAAGCAGGCCCCGCTCCAATCTCAGAGCACCCCCTGCTGTTTGTCCCCTGGCTGCTGCCACTGCCACTGAGCTGAGGCCACAGTTTTACACAGAGGTAGCAGATTAGAGACCAGCACTGAACGACCCATGGGGAGACGCTAGCCTCTGAAATTAAATATATATGCAGTAGATGAAACATTTCTGTGAAACTGAGCTGAAAAATGGTATCGGGGCTATCTTTGCAGCTAGGAAAAGGGAGGTCAGGTTCTTTGTTTTGGTTCAAACAGTGATTCAAGTCTTGCACGCCTTGCTCAGGAGGGATTTGATGAGGCAAACAGGCATCGCAAAGCAGCTGCAGACAGCAGGTGTTGCACAAGAGAAGGCTCTCACACCAGCAATGAAGGACAGCGAGGATGCCTGTGCTATTTCAGCAGAAGGCATAGGGAGAGGAGTTGGGAGAGGGAGAAATACCCATGGTACATCATTATCCCCGTTTGGCACCCTGAAGCTGCATACTCTGAATCTGATCCTGAAGTGTATGAGAAGCTGGTGGAATGATCTGGGAGTGGACATGATGTGGTTGCACTCCTCTGAGCAGTGAGTTTGTGCCAACTTGAAGGGATTTGGTGTTTCCCCAAGCAGCACTATTGACAGCTATCAACCCACTGCTAATTATTAAACAAAGCCAGGGCGATGGTCTGCTTCGTTCTTGGCTATGCTTCCACTTCCCTGTGACCTTCCCTGTGCTCATCCAAAGTGATCTGTGGTACTGGGTTGCAACACGAAAGGTCCCTGCCAAGATTTTCAAAAGTGACCAATGATTTTAGGGTTCCATCATCAGATACCTTAAAAGCAGCTGATTTCCAGAGGGTGGGTGCTCAGCACCTTCTGATGCTGAGAGTCCCACTGCAGGCTTATTGCTAGGGGCCACAGACACTTTTTAACACCTTGTCATCTAAACTGGCTCTGAGCCAGTCTAACCAACACAGTGCTGGAGAAAGCTGCCAGGGATGGAGACCCATCCTATACTAGGGCTGCTAGCATTGCTAATATGGGAGGAACTGAAAATTTCCCTACAGTATCCAGATTGCACGTCGCTTACCCTTTCTGATGTGCCAAGCTGATGCAATTATTGGTTCAGCCCACTGTAGAGGTAAGAATGAGCTGCAACATTTGGATCTGGATACAGGTGCACATCTGAACTCCCCCAAAGTTCTGAAGAAATTGGATCAAGGTTTTTTGGTTCAGGTTCATTGAAATACTGTTCTTGGGATGTCTGCAGAAGCAGTAAGCCCCAGAAATCCACTGTGTGAGCCTATTCTCATGAGACTACTGGTCCAGTTCTAGAAACCCAAGAGGCCTGGATAATATGGATAATAAAGTTTATTAAAACTGAGCCTCTGATTCTTTTTGGCTTCATCCTTTATTACATTTAGTATTTAATTAATGTGAGATAAAATACCATTAGCCTTTAATTCAATGATACCAATGGAAACTTTATTAATTCAGCACTTTTAAGTATCTAATTTCATGCTTATTAGTGATTCAGCATATACAGTCAGCTTGGACTATGCTAGCTAGGATGTTTCTAGAGATGGGAATGTGGATCCAGATCTCAAATTTCCCCCGAATCAGGGATTTTTGGATCTGAATTTTTGGTTTGTAAATTCTGGGAATGCTTCAGAGGGCTCTGTGAAGATACTCAGAATACTCTGAAAGCAGGGGTTTGGGGACGCCAGTATCAGTTACTCATCTGATTCTTAGATAGGCAATCTGGAGATCCCAGAATGTATGGCGGCTCTTTCTCTACTCCCAAGAAGCTCTAGAGGCTTTTGTACTTAGTGTCCAAATTTAATTCTATTCTATGGATACAGTTGCAAAAGGCAAATATTTTCCCAACTAGTTGCCGAAAGCTAAAGGTTTAACACGGGGAAATATGCTTATCCCACAGTTTCGTTTGCACCTGCAGATTGCCTTCCTTAGATCTCCAACTGCTCAGATGGTTATATACTGTACATTATGGTAAAGCATACCAGACATCTGTAAGTCATTCTTTGGTAAAGGTTTGAAACATAGCAGCATAAATAGAATTACCTTAGCACAGTGATACTCACACTGAGGCTCATAAGCTGCAAGTGGCTCTTTAATGTGTCTCCTGAAGCTCTTTGCAGGTGCAGCACATGATATTAAAACATGGTGTGATTTAATTATTCATCGATCTAAGTCATTAACCAATCAGGATGCTTTTACTATGTTATCAACCAATAGTAGTTGATAAAATAATAATACTCAGTGATTTTGCTGTGAGAAAAGTATAAACTAAGTATCTCCCTTGTCACACTGTTTAAATATGAATATATAGTACCATAGTAAATGAAACGAGTTCACACTACTGTCAACCTGTGGAACTCTTTGCCAGAGGATGCTGTGAAGGCCAAGACCATAGCAGGGTTCAAAAAAGAACTTGGTAAATTCATGGAGAATAAGTCGTCAATGGCTATTAGCCAGGATGGGCAGGGATGGTGTCCTTAGCCTCTGTTTGCCAGAAGCTGGGAACGAGTGACAGGGGATGGATCACTTGATGATAACCTGATCTGTTTGTTCCTTCTGAAGCACTGTTAGAAGACAGGATACTGGACTAGATGGACCTTTGGTCTGACCCAGTATGGCTGTTCTTATGTATCTATTGTGGCTCTTATGAATAATGTTGATTGCTAATTTGGCTCCTGAACCACTGAGGACTGAGTGTCACTCTTTGGCATTTTGTGTTGCTACACTAGAATACTGAATTATTGTAGGGTGACCAGATGTCCCGATAAAATTAGGACCGTCCTGATATTTAGGTGTTTGTCCCACATCCCAACCGATCTTTGGTCAGGATGCAATTTGTCCCAATATTTCACTCTGCTGGCAGCACTTGTTTTTTTTTTTCCTCCGCCAGCAGTTTTTGGCTTTTTTTTTTTCTCTGCTGGAGGAACCCCCCCCCTCCATGTGTCCTGATATTTTCTTCCTCTCATCTGGTCATTCTAAATTATTGGACCTGTGAAAGCATCAGTGAAGGGAAAGAAGGATGGTTTTGTGGTTAAGATACAGGTCTAGGAGCCAATGGGTGAGCCAGGATTGTCTCTTTGAGCAGGGATTGTGAAGATGTGTGGCCCCTGCATGGGATACAAAGATAGCGACACTTCTTGACACCCCACAATTCCTTTCTGTATCTGCACTGTGGCCAAGCACAATATGGCCCTTATTAGCCTACCAAAACTGTGTCACTATTGCTTCCCAGTTGTTAACATAAGGACCTGAGATTTAACACCACACCAGTTGAAGAGCAGCGGCTGCCCTGAGGCAGTTTCATGGTCTAACTGCAGAGCAACACATCTCATTTCAGTGCAGTGACGTTCACTGTAACCCCAGCTACTGATTCTGAAATCCAGCTCTTCCCCTACAGCCCAAGGGCACTGGCACACAACAGCCATGCTGGCTCACATTGGAAGAACTTCCTTTTATTTGTTTTAAACCTGCTACCTATTAATTTCATTTGGTGACCCCTAGTTCTTGTATTATGGGAATAAGTAAATAACTTTTCCTTATCCACTTTCTCCACATCACTCATGATTTTATATACCTCTATCATATCCCCCCCTTAGTCTCCTCTTTTCCAAGCTGAAGAGGCCTAGCCTTTTTAATCTTTCCTCATATGGGACCCTCTCCAAACCCTTAATCATTTTAGTTGCCCTTTTCTGAACCTTTTCTAGTGCTAGAATATCTTTTTTGAGGTGCGGAGACCACATCTGTACACAGTATTTGAGATGTGGGCATACCATGGATTTATATAAGGGAAATAATATATTCTCAGTCTTATTTTCTATCCCCTTTTTAATGATTCCTAACATCCTGTTTGATTTCCTTTTTTGACCGCCTCTGTGCACTGCATGGACATCTTCAGAGAACTATCCACGATGACGCCAAGATCTTTTTCCTGGCTTGTTTTTCCTGACTTTCTGGGCACCCACTGGCCTACAAACTTGGAGACCCTGTTGCGCATCATGCATGATCTTGCAGGAATAAGGCTGTAGTCTGGGCAGAGGCTGGGCAAACTTCCCCTAAACAGCTCTGTGAGTGCTGCACTCCCTTGTGTTCTGATCCTGGATATCTCTGGAGCTCACATTACCAGTCGTGCAAAAATGTAGCTCTGTAGTGTGGATTGAATGGGTGAGATTAGCCAACTCATTTCCACTCTCAATCTTAACTGGAATTCCAACCATCTCTCTAGAAGCCCATAGCTTCTCTTGGTCCTTGTAGACTTCTTTGTCTGCACCTTGAGACACAGAGTGAAAGAGAGACAGACAAACGCATAATACCCTTGCTGAATGTATTATCACAGTCAGTTTATATGCCTTGTTGTGTCAATATTTCTAACTTCTGCAAAGTCCATGTTTGGCTGCCAGCACGCTCTAGAGAAGGGTCAGTGGCTCAAGAAGAACGATGATTGGAAGTAAAAGTGGGCCTGGTGATATACAATGCTTTCATTTGGAGAATTCCTCCACTAGACATTTGGGTTCAGTTTTGGTTTAAGCTACCTAAATATTCAGTTTAACTGAACTCCATCACTTTAGCAAAAGGCTAAGGATCTGCCTTGTAATGTTTGTTCCTTTAAGACTGGATGATAATGAGTCAGTATTTACCTAGCTAGTTATTATTAATTAGCCAATTCCATATATCTTCCCTGCTTTTTGCAATTGAACTTAGATAATTAATCTGATGCATTAATGATCAATGAAACACATGGAAGGCTCTCAAATGATGGTAAGATAGAAGTAGGGGAGGCTTACTGCCGACACATCTGGAAGTTGGTAACTGAACAGCTATTGAACAGCTAAAGTATCCAAGACACAAATTAGCGCATCTAATACTTTGGAGGTTTTTAATTTGGAGAGGTAAGGAGGAGGCATTTTGTTTTATGTTTAAAAAGTTTGCTTGCAGCACAACTGTTAACGATTTTGAATATCATTTAAATCTTTCAAGTAGAGCGGGTTGGATTTTTTAAAAATTTAGATGCAAATTTGAAAAAAAAAAAGGGAAACATTTTTGACACATCTTTTACTGGGGGGTTTTCCCTCCTATTTTCAGCCAACTATAGTACTGGTTGAAATTTTTCATTTTTGTGTGTGTGTGTAGTTGGAAAGGGGAGCTAATTTTGGGGAAACAGGTTCACAATCTCCATGTGCCTTATTTTTTACTTTCAAAGTGGTGACTTTCTTGATGATTGGGCTATTACGGTGCTGCTGTGCCTTTTTAGAAAAGCAGGCAGTAGCCACTTCTGTCCTCCAATCTCTTTGGTCCAGGCTGAGCCTGAGAATCCTGAAAGAATTCTCAGTTGATACTGGACGAAACCGCATGTTATGTCTTGTGACCTGCTCTCTGATAATAAGCATAAAAGTACGGACAGATCCTTTTCACACCTGCATGGGCCTCACATTGGGGTTTTAGCTTCAGGATCTGGCATTCAGCTAAAGGAATATTCACTCAGGATTATGTTTCAATGAGGATGCATGGCCAGAGGTTCCTGGGAGGGCACAAATTCTTCAAAAGTTCAATAAACTATTGCCCTATCCCCCTCCACACTCCAAAAATGGCTTCTGCCAGTTCTCAACGTCACTGTCCTTTTATGCTTATTATCAGAGAGCAGATCACAAGACATAACATGCGGCCGCTAATGCAGCTGCTTCTAAACAGGCCAGACCATTACAAATATAGAAAGCACAAGGGTCTCATACCTATTATGGCTCTTGTTACTCCTAAACACTCGCTGCCAGATCAGAGTTTCCAGGAGGCAGAAAAGGGAACCTGTTCTATTCACAAGAATTTCTTTCTTTTGTATTATTGTACTGCATTCTTGTAAAGCATATTCTCCCCCGTTAGCCCATCTGTGCAGATACCCAGTTCAGAAGTATGCTTTAACTGTCAATCCAAAGTCTTTAGATTTTTTGCTTAGCACACAGAGACATAAATAGATCTCTCCTTAAAGATACCAGAGCTATTTTGTATCCTATTTGAGGCAGAAAGATGCTACTAATGGAATAAAAATCTGCCAATACAATATAAACCTTTACAACAACTTCCATGTAAGCATCTCAAGATACTTTACAAACATCCTCAAATTAAGATTTATAGTAGCCCATGTTGACTGGTTAATTTTAGTTAGCCAAATTTTACAGATTGGGAAACTAAGGCACAAAGGGCAAGATTTTCAAAAGTATTCAGGTGGCTAAAAATGCAGATAGGTGGGATTTTCCAAAGTGCCTAGGGACCTACATATCCTTGAAACTCTGGCCCAAAAGCCTAAATGTTGGTCAAGGATACACAGCAATTCTGTGCCTGAGCTGAGAGTAAAACCTGCTCTCCTGCCTCCAAGGTTCACGTTTCAACCACTGGACCATGCTGCCTGGCAAGGCCATATACATGTCAAGCGCGCTCTCTCTCTCTCTCTTTCTCTCTCTCTCTCTCTGCAGGTTCAAGATTTTCAGTAAGGAGTTTAAATTAGCCACCTCAGCATGTCTCCTATCCCAATAGCTACAAACCCTCATTGTTCCTGAACTGGCTGCCTGGCAGATACTGTAAACCAGTCACTGCTGGTAGTAGAAAATAAGGCTCCGGTTATGGCCAGAGGAATGTCAGTGATTTGTTTAACATTCAGTGTGCAGGTTTCTGAAAAGCCAGTGCAGGTGATGGATCTGTAAGGCCTTTGGCTTTAGGTTTCTGGCTTTAAAAAAAAAAAAACATCTGGGAACTTATTGTTTATTTAAAAAAAAATTTTAAAATGGGTGAAAACAGGTTAAAAAAACTAAAATGAAGGGCCAGAAGGGGTGAGAGGTTCCCAGTACTCAGGGGGGAGGGGGCAGGAGGATGAGTGGCATCTGGTACTCCCAGGGGTAGTAGTCAGGGTGAGGGGTCTCTGATATTCATGGGGGTTAAGCTGGTGGGGTGGGGGCTGGCAGGTGCAAGGTACTTATTGAGGGCAGAAGGTGGAAAATGAGGGGTTCCCAGTACTCTCAGGGGTGCAGTGGGATCCTTCCACTCCTGGGGCCTGTCACAACAGTGGACGAGCAGTCTCAACTGCAGGGCCACCCGGGGGGAGGGAGCAAGTGGGGCAATTTGCCCCAGGCCCCAGGCTCCACAGGGGCCCCCACAAGAATATAGTATTCTATAGTATTGCAACTTTTTTTAATGGAAGGGGCCCCTGAAATTGCTTTGGCCCGGGCCCCCTCAATCCTCTGGGCAGCTCTGCTCAGCTGCCAGGACCTGGCTTCCTCTCTCACTCCCTCACAGACCAGGGGAAGCAGACAGGGCTGCGCTGAAGGCAGGGGTTAGGAGGGGGCTCTGTCTTGCCAGGAAAGCATGTGGGGGCTATCACCCAGGTCCCTGCCCATCTCATTCCCACCCTGTGCAGCAGCAGTCGCCAGCCAGCAGTTACCCTCCTCCTTGGAGTTGTCCTGTGGGGACTCTGTGTGGGGGTAACTGGCTCTGGCGAGTGCTGGCACTTGCAAAATTTGTGTTAAAATCAGTAAAACCTGAATATTTGCTTTTTCAAAATCTGCGAAATTATTGGGGAAATTCGGTACAGACTGAATTTGTATGCAGATTTGTCTGAGGCCCAGCTAGTCAATGTGATGCCTAAGCTAGGTTTCTCAAATGTTGGCATCTAACTTGCAAAACCTACATGTGTACCTGTTGTATACATAATCTGAGCATTTGCACACATTAAATGAGTAACTCCATGCAAACAAGAACGTATGATCTTCACAGCTGTCCACTTTGCAAACACAAGTGCAGGATTTCCTTGCACAATAGTTGTCTATGGTAATGTTGTCATGTAGCTTTACTGTTATTTCATATTGATATTGCAATAGCATCCTGGTCACAAAATCGGGATTTGGTCCCATTACGCTGGATGCTGTACTAATACATATAAAGACACGGTCCCAGCCCTAAAGATCTTACTTATATTTTTACTGCTGTTATTACAAGGGAGAAGGGACTGGACATGAGGAGTTCTGGGAATTATTAGTTTTGTGGGCACAGCATGAGAACTGGGACACTGAAAGTTTCTTCCTGGATCTGCCACTGATTCATATACCCTTAGGCCAGTCATTAAACCTCTTGTGCCCCAGTTTCCTTAAATAGTACATAAGGATAATACCATCTAATTTACAAGGATGTAGTGAAGCCTAATTAATTATGTCTACACATCTATAGTACCTTTCATCCAAGGATCCAAATGCTTTTTTTCAAACAGTAAGTAATGTTCACAACAAGCCTAAATGGGTAGGTTGGAAGGAATATACAAGAACTATGTACCTGCCTCGGGAATAAAAAGGCATAACACTTGTGCCCTGCAACATTACCCAAGAGTTTAGCCAGCAGAAGAAGAGAGGACAGAGCCTGCATGCATTTGCACAGGCAGTGGAAGTGTAGGTACATAGAATGTAACCACTCAGGTTGGAGTTGGGGGATGCTACCTTTACTCTTACAAAAAGGTGCTGTGAGTTTACATTTCGTCCAAATGACGGTACCTCCGACACCATAGCATTCCCGTACACCATACTGGAGCACTGGCACGGTACTGATTCCAATAATAGTGAATCACTTCTTGCTGCAGAATCGTGGGGTTCCTTGGAGGTCTCCCCTTCAAGCAGTGATGTGGCATGCCCCGCTTAGCCTGTGACAACGGCCAAGGTTGACAAACAAAGGAGTACTCACATACTCATTCAAAGGAGTTTCTCAACATGAAAAAATCTCCCAGCAAATCTTACACAACAGTCTTTCAATGGCTCAGAAAATTCCTATCTTCCTGTGCTCCAGGAGGCTATTTAATTCTTAGTCCAAGGCTTTTGAAGGGAAAAAGATCTACAAATGGCTAATATGTATATTACCAGCTCACAACTCTGAGGAGGACTATGCCTAAAAAGGCCACAGAGGATAGTGGCACGTTTTCCCATAAGAATGCAGCAGTCTCCAAAGAAGATACTGCTGGTGTTAATCTGCAGATGGTGCTTCCTGCTAAATATAGAAACCAGTTTTCCATCTCATAAGCCAGTTCTAAATAAATACATCTTTCTTCAGAAAGCCTGGCGAGGCCCCAGCTGAACTGAGCAACCTCAGGCACTGAGCAATAACACCTGCCTGTAAACCTTGGGAGCCTAGTGTGTGCAACCTGCCAGGCTGGCGGGTGAGCTGGGGACTGGGGACACCTAGCTCTTCCCAATTAGAGGATCCCTCTAATTGTTTTCAGAGCTCTGGGGAGGGCAATGAGGCCAAGTGAACAGATCTGCTCTGTGCATTGAGCATTTGTCTCCATCTTTGCTCCCTTGCCATTCTGGGCTGTCAAAAAAAACTGTATTTATGGGAGAGAGCCAACAGGGGAAATTAGTGCTTTGTGGGTGGGAAAAGGGAGTGTGAAAATCATGAAATATAATTAGAAGTGCTGCCTACAGTTATTGCTTTAGGTGTTCAAAATAAGGGCCCAGTTCTTCAAATCCTTATTCACATGAGCAGACCTTGAACTGCTCAGAACCATGAGCAAGAGTGGGCCCTAAAGAGAGCCGATAACTCAGAAAAGGCACTGCATTGGAACAGTGGGTGAGAGTGCTGTATGGTAGTGGTTAGAGCAGAAGAATTGCTGTGGGAGAACTCTGGGATTTCTATTTCCCGTCGTGCCAATGACAAGCTGCATAACCTCAGGCAAGTCGCTTAGCTTCTCTGCACCTCAGTTCCCTATCTGGAATGTAGGCGTAACAATTCTGATCTTTGTCAGATAGGTTTATGAGGCTTAGCTAGTTAATGGATAGTTAATAACTAGTTAATGTTAATAATAATTGATGTGAAGAAATTAAAGCTCTGGACGTGAACAACCTTGAACGTTGAGAAAGTTTGGATCAGGATCCATATTCTGCCCTTCTCTAAAAATAACAGTAACACACATTTATATTGCATTTCATTTATTTTTCAAAAATGCCATCCCACCCTTAATTGATCTGCTTGAGGATCCTGTAAATTGCTTGCGGATCCTCGGATGGAAAGTGCTATAGAAGCATAGAATATTATTATTATTCATGTACTACACAGCTCATATGTCCACAATACTTCTAGTGGGCGAAGTACAAGGGAACTGAAATCCATATACTCGTACACACAACCAGGGGCCAGGGAGTGGAGTAGTTGCAGCACAGGCTCCGTAGTTGCTAGTTCAACCCCGAGGCTGGAGTAGTGGCCATACCCCTGCATATCACTTGTTCAGATATCAGAGTGAGCAGATCCATGTAAATGTATGTAGTCCCTCTCTGCCAAATCATGTGAGTTTAGGGCACAGAACCCTTCCGGCATTAGGCATTTGCTGGTGGTACCGATCGTGGGGCTTTGATAGTTGGAGGGCTTTGCAATTCTTTTCTGAACCAAAGTGAAATCAACCAATAAGAATTTATGCCCTGAGATTTGATTGTCCCTATTTTAGAGCTACATCCTGAGAGGTGCGGACTTCGAAGTTCAATGGATTGAGATGAGCTCAGCACCTTCCAGGATTTCAAAAGTGGCCACTGAAACTGCAAATGCAATGATTCACATCTGAATTTTTCTTGGTGCAAACTGCATCTGCATGATACCTGCGTGCAATTTGCATGCACGGAATGGAAGGTTCAGATATGTGAAAATGGAGGTGAGTAAAACTGAACCTGCAATTTTAGAGGCTGATTTTGCAAATATGACACTCAAATGCTGAATTTCTTTAACTGCCACGAATTATATTATGTATCATTTCCTTTTTATTTTTGAATTCCTCTTTGTGATAATGGCTCTATCCATGCTTAGACTCCACGATCCAGACAAGCCTTGACCTCTCTGCTGCGACCATCAACTAGTGCCAGGTTAGCTGTGCTGGTGGGTTCTGTGCTGTGGACACCGGTCCACTGGGAACTGTACCGAGACCAACAATTCATTTCACAGGCCTCTAAATAATCATCAGACAGTAATAACGTGCAGCCATTACTGACCTGAGTAAGACAAGCACTGGCAACATGGAGCTGAAAGGCTCTTTCACTCATAACCAAAACCCTGAATCATGCAGTCCAGATAATTCGAAAACAAATTTAATAACGTCTATTTTTTCCACAAAACTACAGATTGTGAAATACAGGACAGACAGAGCATCCATTAGAACAATTTATGTATTTTAAACAACAAAAAATGCTAAGAAATTAAATGCAAAGGTTCAGGAACTAGATCAGCAAAACCCAAGGATAAAATAGGTGCCCAAGGAAATAGCCTAACAAACTGGAAAGACACTTCAAAACAATCATTTTGTGAGTCACTTAATAAAATCACTTTAATACGTATGTGCTCTGGGGAATAAACCATCTAGATCTGATTCCTCTTAAGTATGAGGCATTAATCTGTGGGAGGAGAGGGTTGGAAGGAAGCATTGTTCCTTTTCCTTCAGGGCAATGATGTGTTTCTAAATGTATTTAATGGTACCCAGCATACCATGGGGCTGAGTGCCTTAGAATGATGGATTATGTTAACAAGTGCAAAACAGAAGCTATAGAAAGATACAGAACCATTGCCCCATGTATTTATAATAGGAAATCATTCTCAGATTGGACTGAGCAGCAGAAACGATACCATCCTTGCCCATCTTTGGAGCTGCTTTGTTCTAGCAAAGAGAGTCCCTCTCCTCTTTCATAAAGCCCTCTCAATAGCTTGTAAATCTGCTATGAAAACACATGGTTACCACTGTGGGGTCTGCTGTGTGCATACACAGCACCGCACACCATTACGTAATAAGGCAACTTAGATTGCTCTTGTTCCACTTTCTGAGGAGCAATTACTAAAAAATCTGAGACCACTGAAAGCCCAGGAAAGACTGAGTTAGGGCTGCTAGCATCTTTTACACTCCATGATGTGTAACGCCCAGTTAATGGATGTCTAGAAATAATGTCTGATGTATGCACCGCAGATGATGCAATATCCAACTCAGGAAGGAATTTTAACTGATTAATCACGTGAGGTGAATCAGAGCTGGCGCTAGGCATCAGCATACTAAGCAATTGCTTAGGGCCCCAAGCAGCTGAAAGGAGCCTCCATTCACTTGTTTAGTATGTGTTGGGGCGGTGCAAAAATATTCCTGCTGAGGGGCCCCAATGGGCTAGCACTGACTCTGAGCTGAATGTAATGTATTTGTTAATATCACTAAAATACTTGGAAGGTGAAACATGCTGGATAAAGTCTAAATACTATTTCTCCCCTCTATGGCTAGGTGTATTGCACATTTCTCTCTCTCTTTGCTTTGAAACATCAGCTATTGGGGACACTGGATTAGATGGATCAGTGGTGAAAATCCTAACAGACACAGGTCATCACCAGGGCCAGATTAATGCATGAGCTTTAGGGGCTGCAGCCCAGGGCCCTGGGCTAAGGGGGTCCCTGGTGCAGCAGGGCTCAGGCAGGCTGCCTGCATGCCGTGGCCCTACACTGCTCCTGGAAGCAGCCAGCTGCTGGCATGTCTCTGCAGCTCCTGGAGGGGGGAAAGGCGGCTCTGTGTGCTGCCCCCGCTCCCAGCACCGTCCCTGCAGCTCCCGCTGGCCAGGAACCAGCCAATGGAAGCTGCAAGGGAGGCTCTTGGGAGCACGAGCAGCGCACAGAGACACGCTGTCCCCCTTCTGCCAGGGACGTGCAGAGACGTGCCAGCAGCCGGCCACTTCTGGGAGCGCCGTGGGGCCATGGCATGCAGGCAGCCTGCCTAAGCCCTGCTGCGCCGCCGTCCGGGAGCCACCTGTGGTAAGAACCTCCTGGCTGGCTACACCTCACACCCCCTCCTGCACTCCATCCCCCTGCCCCAGGTCAGAATCCCCTCCTGCACCCAAACTCCCTCCCAGAGCCTCCACCCCAACCCCCTGCCCGAGGCTGGAGCCCCCTCCTAGACCCAAACTCCCTCTCAGAGAGAAACTAATATAACAGCTGTTCTAAGGTAAGAAGTAGGCTATTTCAAATTAACTTAACTATATTCTAGTTATATATTATATAACTATAACTATATATATAACTATATATATTATTTTAAGACTGAAATGTAACCACAGAATGGCTTTAGAAAGCAAGTTTAGTATAGCGTTAATAGCCTCAATGACATAATTAGGATAATTTTGTTTTAAATTAGGAAAAAATTAGGAATTTAAATTAGGAAAAAACTTAAATTTGTTTTAAATTAGGAAAAAAACTTATATACAGGGGCCCCACAAAATCTAATAGCCCTGGGCCAACAGGAGAGTTAATCCAGCACTGGTCATCGCACTCTCGTGTTCCTTGCGTGTATTGATTAAGAATAGGCTTATGCTAGAGATGTTTCACAATGGGATCCAAACCTCACATTTAGAGTTGGTGAGGTCAGGGGTTTCAGTTCAGGCCCCTCTCTCTTTCTAATGTGGTGGTTGATTTGTTTGTTTTTTAATTACACTGAATGGTTTTGTCTTCAGTTCTCTCTTAGGGATGCCTATGAGGAAACCACAAAGGAGAGCTTTTTGTCTTCTCTGTGGGCTGTTCTGAGAGAGCACCCTGCACCCCGTAGATGGGACGGCATCTGGAATGTTCCCCGTCGAGATGCCATCTCCTTTGCAGTCCTGCCCTGTGTAGGTTCAGGGGAGGAAGGGTAGGCGGCGTGTTCGTTTTGCCCTTGCGTGGCTGTGAAAGTGTCGTGAATGATCAGCCCTTGTGTGGGAATATTAGGCTGTGTTCCTCACTAAAATAGGGAAATGGCTAAATAACAAACATATGCTGAGAGTCTGAGACCACATAGGGTCCTTGGTACAAGGCAGATGAATTCCAGCACAGGCTCTCACCGGCATTTTCTGTTTTGCGGAAGCGCTGGCACCCTGAGATGTCAGGTCTCAAAATGGACATGGACTGATGTTGTTTAGGACTATTTCCTGGAAGTCCCTCTTGGAAACAGGCACCCTCACTTGTGCCTCCCGTCCAGAAATATGACGGAGAGAGGAAGACCATCTAAAATAGGTTGTTGTTATGCATGGAGAGAGCCCTGTTCCTTAACCCCTGGTTTCCAAGTAAACAAGCTTGGGAGGTAAATTAGCAAAAGAGGCTGATTCATTAGCAGCAAGGCAAATCTGTGAACTGGAGAGGTGCTCAGCTCCTCAGAGAGATTTCCTTAGCAACATGCTTCTCAAATCTGAATGGAACAAGCTATGTGACACACAAACTTGAACTGTTTCACAGTCACATGCTGGCTAGGCTCATTGCTTATCTCACGGGGTGTCCTGAGAGTATCAGCTGCTCCAACCCCACATGGGATTATGAAGAGGTAAGTAGGGAGCATGGCCAGCTAAACGTCTTCCAGGGTGTGGGATCCAAAAAGACCCTTCTCCCCTCAATCTTTGAAGCCTGAAGACTCTCAAGATGAGAAAAGGGTTTCAGATCCATTTTCTTTTTTAAAGCTAGATCACCACTATGGCTGGTCTAAACGCTTTGGGTAAAGTCTGTCTGTGTAGTTATGCTGATCTGTCAACAACACATGTTACTGACATGTTTAATGGTATTGAATAGCCCCGTTGCTAGAATATCTAAGTATCATGTACTAAATTAACGGCATCTTAATGTTTGGCTGCTAATGGACTTTACACATCTCCCCTCCTATCTTCTGTGCCCCTATCCTGAATGAGATCATTTCAGGCAGTGGTTTTCTCCCTCAAGGAACAAAGCCAGGGCATTCTTCTGGCATCATTACAGAGGGGAGGCTTGTGCACAGAGATGAATCCTTTGCCTTGTGGAACAAGCCAGAGAAGTGAGAGGGGAATTTAGTCTCTGTGGCCCATTCAGTCTTTCAGCTTTTCTGCAAATGCTGCTAGGAAATTGCAATGGGGCCAATTAGTACCAATTATCATATGGGCACCTGTCCATGAGACAGGAATGGAAATCCACAAACTCATTTCACATGGGCCACTGAACAGCATCAGATTGTAAAGATTTCTAACCATTCCTGACCTGGGCCAGATTTGAATCCCTGACCTACAAATGACAGGTTTGGAATCCCAAGACTATGAGTCTTCCAGTAAATCAGCATGCTGGACAATATATCCCGCTGAGAGTGGGATTGAACATGATGTCACGCTATGCTGCTGCCATCTAGTGGCACATTGGTACAAGTTTCCCATGTCACCTGAGTATCATAGAAGAACAAATAAATTCATGTGGGCAACAAAATGGGTGGAAATCACACTAAAATCTAATGCCCTGAATGTATTACATGCATGTGTGATATACAATAGGCTTTATGATGTACAGTCTTTTGTACATTATTACATTAATAAAAACAATATTGACAGGATTTTTTAACTAATATTCATGGAGCTTATCATCCTGTATTGGGCCTTATCTGTGTTAAAATTAATTTACAAATTAAATTAATTAATTAAATTAATTAATTTACAAATCTAAACTAAAATCAGAAATGAGAAGTATAAAGCAATAAGCCAGATATATGTTGCTGCACATTCATGTGGTCTATCATGCTAATAATGATAAATATTTAACTGCCCCGCTCACTGCAGTGTATTTTGTTTTTTGCAATTTTTGGTGGGAAGGAGAATTTTCCAAGGGGACGTCTAGAAAACTGAGCCAGCCAGCATGCCAGCTCCATTCAATCACAAATACAAGTTAAGCAGGTGGAGCTGCCACATTGCTCTGAAGACAGCATACCTACATAATCCACATTTACCCCCTTCCTGTTTTGACCTTATTGATGACTCAGACACAAACCTCAGTCTACACTTTCTCTCCAAACTTGGCTGTTCCTAGAGCTGTCCTTCAGGACAACCTCTGGCCCAGTCTCAAGTTCCATCTGTTCTAGTCCACATGCTAGTCATGATTTAGCAATAATTCCACTACTCCTTCTTGTAGGACTCAAGCACCGGATAACAAGATACCTCAACAGATGATCCTACACAGAATCCTAGGGTCTGATACACCATTAAATACTGGGAACCTACTCAGTGCTGGGTCTGGCCCTTTCTCTAATGAACCCTGATCAACCAAACAGCTCACTAAGATACAGACATGGTTACCCAGATAAAAACTTCCTTTTCAGCTCTTCCAGTTTCTATGGTATACACAGAATCTCTTTCTTGTGAAAGTGACAGTGAGGTGACAAAACTTGTTGATGACATACCGCCATTTGAGTCAGTCAAAAACAGAGACGGCTGTGAGGAACTTCAGAGCAGAGCCGGTGGAAAACTTTCCGCTGAAAAGCTTTCCACTGGAAAATGCTGAAATGACAGAATTGAAACGTTTCATGGAAATATAGTATCATAGAGTTTAAGGCCAGATCATCTAGTCCAACTTCTTGTATATCACAGGCCATCAACACCACCCAGCACCCATACACTAAACCCAACAACTGAAATTAGACCAAAGTATTACAGCCCACAGGAGACTAAACAATTATGTGCCACAGGCAGAGGACAGGAGAGCCCAAGGTGCACCAGTGCCCAAGGCCCCTGTAAAGGGAGGGAAATAAGTGAGATATACCCAGATAATCCTGGCAAGTGACCCACACTCAAATGCTGCAGAGGAAGGGGGGGAAAAAAACCCAAGGTCACTGCCAATCTGACCTGGGGAAAAATTCCTTCCCAACCCCACATGGATATCAGTTAGACCCTGAGCATGTGAGCAAGAACCAGCCAACCAAGCACCTGAGACAGAAAAAGCTCAGTAACACTTCAAAGCCATAGCCCCCTTCATCCAATGTCCCATCACCATCTATAGCCATCCCTGATGCTTCAGAGGAAGGCGATTTAAAAAAATGTTGATTTTATTGAAATTCTCACAGAAAGCAGGTAGGTTTCCAGCCAGCTCACCCAGCCACCTCCCCGGGCTCTTTCTCTTTAAACCTTTCAGAAGAATGAAAGGGTCCTCACACCTCCCAGGCTCTGCCTTCGCTGCAGAGTTAACACAAGCTCTGATTTGGGTGTTCCCCTAACCTCTCTCCTATCCACTCACAAACCTCACACTCGAGTTCCTGGTGCTTTAAACCCAGACTAGCTGGCCTGAGTGGGGTTAGATCTTAGATTCTGCTCTCACTTGGGCTGGTAACCCGCCCACTTCGCAGTGAGGATGCAGGCTAATTACTTAAGTGCTGATAGTCCTCCAGTATGTTCCCACAAATTCCCCTGTGCTCCCAGAAGGACAGACCAATTCTCCCAAAATTCACTGGGAAAGAATCATAGCACAGCTCATCTTAGTGCAGCACAAAGAACCACAGGCTAGGCCCCCAGAAGTCCTAGTGACATACATGAGGAAGTGAGGCCCCAGTAACTCAGGTATGGTTTTGCAGTGTGGCTGCTCAGATGCAAGCTAGGTTAACCTGGGTGCTCAAACCCAGGTGCTGATCACCTGAGTTAATTCTGCAGTGAAGACATATCTTATCTGTAAAGTGCCTTTTGAGGTATCTCTTAAGTAGACTCCGGCTAGCTAGCTAATGCAGGCTTCACTTTTACTGCCTAGGGCAAAAGAGATTAATCAGAGAAATGTTTTTGATAATATGGGACCCTGAAGTGATCCTGGGAAGAAAATTATTTCACAGCAGAGCCAAAGGGGCCTCCTTTGTCAGGGTGGGAAATAATATAGAACAGAATAGAGGAAAGGGCTGATAGCTTCCTACCCTCCTGGCTAAAGTAATAGCTACCAGGAAAATTACTTTCCAGGAGAGGAGCAAAAGTGGAATATTGTGAATGGGGGAATAAAGAGCTTATTAAGCACTAAGTGAAGGCTCTGTGGAGGGAGCAGGGAGAATAGAAGAGGTCAGAGGAGAGAGATGCTACGGGGTGGAATCCTAGCTGGAAGCAATCCTCAAACTCCTTCATAACTCTCAAGGCTGCTACCCACACTCTGGTAGGACTATGGAAAAGCAGCATGCAGTAATTCTAGGTTGGTGGGGACAGAGAACAACTTGGCATAAATTGGCCTCCTGTCTTTGCACAATTAGATGAACACTGCCCAAGCTCTGCTATGAGCAAATGATGTGCCATTCTTTCTGGAGAGCAGCTAGAACTCTGATTGCTCTCGCTCCCACAGGAGCCAGTCCAATAGATACGCTGCGCTGGATTGTGATAAACGCAGGGTTTCTGTGACACTAAGTTTCAATCCAACCACTACCAGCCATTTTACATGAACCATGATCTTCTTGACCATGTGGGAGCTAGGAGGGTGAACTTGTTTCTATCCCAAATGACTTTCTTTATTACCCTCCAAATGAGAGCCATCGGAGAGCAGGGCCACCCAGAGAATTCAGGGGTCCTGGCGTCTTCGGCGGCGGGTCCTGGAGCAGAAGGACCTCCCGCCGCTGAAGACCCGGAGCAGAAGAAGCTCCGCGGGCCCGGGCCCCATGAGAGTTTTCCAGGGTCCCCGGAGCGAGTGAAGGACCCCACTCCAGGGGTCCCGAAAAACTCTCGTGGGGGCCCCTGCAGGGCGCGGGGCACATTGCCCCACTTGCCCCCCCTTCTGGGCGGCCCTGTTGGAGAGGATGCATAGACTGGAGGGAAGTTCCAGTGCCTCCGGAAGGCATCCGAAACCTTCTCTCTCACCTGTCTCTGTATCTGCTCCAGAATTTTTTGTGTTTTCAGTTTTCGATAGAAACCGATACCCAGTGTACCCTGCTTGTACTCTATCCTCTGAGAGTTTACTTACTGAGATCCTTGAATATATCAGTTTTCTGCTTAACCCTCAGGTTTTATTTCAGCTTGATGGAACTCCCTCTACTTGACCAGAAAGGTCTCCTTCAGCAGGGGTCTGCTCTTTGCTCCTTGGTGATCTCTGTACACCAGCACAGCAGTGGTGTCTGCATTTAGAAGAATGCACTGACTGTGGCAATGATTTTTTGAGACTGATCAGTGCAAGATGGACTGTTGTGAGCTCTAGCAGGCTGACGTGAAGAGCCTCTCTGAAACAGTCCATCTTTTTTGCTTTGGCTGCTTACACACGCTCCTCCAACATAGCAAACTGGAGTCAATCACCTGGAGTCTTTCTAGGTCCCGCAGGGCATCTCTTTCAATGGAAAAACCTCTTGGATGCATAAACTGCCTTTGCTATTATTAGCTGAAGGGTGTTGCTGATCAGGACACAAAAGACCTTGAAGAAGATGGTGCAGCACTATGACAGCTCTGCTCATTCTTCTTAGATTCCAGAGATTCATAATTGGCAAATGCTTCTCTTCCCCAAGACCCACATTATAGACTCCCATAGGAATCTATGTTGCCCGTTCCCCTTTTCAACATATACAAGAAACTCATTGGAGAGGTGGTGATATCATTGGCTCCTGATATCCAGCTTTGCATCTCTTTGTCATCAGCTACAGTCAACACCATCACACAGATGTCTGACTTTGGCACCTATAAAGTCCTCTGCCCGCCATCAAACAATATATTTCTTGTCCTTATGCACAGAATCTAAACTATCACACACAACTCCCTTACACAGAACACTAATCTCCTATAGTATTGATTCATAATACTGTTGTAGCATTTCTGGAAACTGTCATGATTTGCACCAGTACCATAGAACACTGGAGTATTGATTTAATCTATGTGCTGAAACCAGTTCTGACTTTCGTAATAGTGAAACTTCTCAGGAGACTTCTCACTTGCTCTATAGATTCTTTAGGTTCAGCTGTAAATTGATAGCATAATAAAAGCTACAAGTCTTAAAATGTCTTGTCAAGACCACTATTTTTAACTGGCACTTCATCCCTCAGCTTTCCCCTGAGGAAAAAAAAAACTTTTCTGACACTGTAAGGGAGGCATCATTTACGAAGAAGATAAGACACACAATAATGCTCAGTGTGCTGAAATTTAAGCCTGATCATTTTAGAAATGACGTTCAGAAGTAATGCCTGGTCCCAGCACAGAAGCAGCTGCAGGGTTTTGTTACTGTCACTTGCAAAGGCTCACAGAACTCAGATTTACCCTGCTCAAACCATGGGCTCCCAGGCCAGGAGACACCATTCTGTCCTTATGAAACCTTTAGCATAACAACCTAACCTCCAGGACGGACTTCGTTCAGATACAACACAGTTCTGGCATTGAGGTAATGATTCTAAATCCCGAATTTTTTTGAAAATTTAAACTGCATGTTTCAATCGGTTTGCATGAGTGCAATGATTAAACATGCTTAATGGGATTTGCGTGCTTATATGCCAGGAGTAGTGAAAATATATCTCTAGCACATTGACTCTAGAGAGGGTTGAAACAAATATCAAGGAGAGAAAAACCTGCTCTCACTGAAGTCAATGAAGTCAGGATTTCATCCAGGAAACTTTAAACATGAGGGATGTAAATACTTTTAAAAATGAGGAAATTTCTTTCTCCCCTTCACAACGGCAGCCTCTCATTCACTCAGGCCAGTGCTGAAAGTTTTAACTTTTAACAGCATTTATTATAGAATCATGGAATTGTGGGAGAGAAAAGTTCTGTTAGATCCCATCTAGTTCTCCACCAAAGGGCTAAGCTACACGATTGCTGCCTTCAGTATATTTTCCAGTGCTTTGTCCAGTCTAGTTTTAAATGCAAATGTGGCTTTGATTACTTCCTTTGAGAAGACTTTCACGATGTGATAGATCTCACTGTCGGGAAGTTTTTCTTGATATCCAACTGTTTTACTGTCCTAAGGAAAGAAATGTTCTTGGATGAAAGAAACTTCAGCAACTGCCACGTTCCCTTTTTGATTGTACTTGGCCAAAGTCTATGTTTAATGGAGTTTTTCTACTCTTTTTTTTATCTACTATTTTTATTATCTATCTTAGGTACTTATATGATCCCCATTACCATAGTATCTGAGCAGCTCACAAAAGGCTATATTATCCTCACAGCACTCCTGTGAGGAAGGGAAGTGCTATTATCCTCATGCGACAGATAGAGAACTGAGTCACAGAGAGACTTGTCGTTCTTATTATGCTTATCAATTTACAGCTGAGCCTCAGGAATCGACAGAGTAAGTGGGTAGTCTCTTGAGAAGTGTTATTGGAGAGGAAAGACAGGCCTGGGTCTAGCTTGTAAATGACTGTTGTGTGTGTGTGTAAACGTACTAGCACTTATATTAAAAGGTAACTAGTTAAACACGGTGTCTTGTTGTTTTGTAAATTATTGTCATTATTTTGCTGCGTTTTCCCCTGTTTTGTGGATGGCTTTCTGGGGAGCTGGGAATTTGTGGTGAGTCTTTTAACCGTTACACGTTTCTCCATTTTTGTCTTATGCCTCTGTTTCCTTTGAAACTCATTCTGCATCCCTTACTCACCTCAAGTAGGACTTTTTCATGCACATAGCTCTTTTTACGTTTAACTTTTTATTTTTCTGTTTGTCTTTATCTCTCATTAAAAAGGTCGGCAACAAGCATTTTGGGGGCAGGTTCACAGCAAAAAGGCCATAATATTTGTAACCCTTTCCAGTCCCTGATATACAGGGAAAAACCCCTTTTCCTTCAAATCCTCCTTAAAACTCACTTCTTCTGGGAACACACTGTTAATCTGTCAAAAAGCTGTTGCACACCTATCGTAACCAATACAAATACTAACTGTGCTTTAAGCTGCAGAGCTTCTACAGATCAGTCAGTGTACCTATGCCTGGATTGTTTTGTCTGTGTAAACCCTCACCCTGCAAGTCAGTCTGTGAGTGAACCCTCTGCATCTGCACAGACCTCCATTAACTTCAGTGAGGCATAGAAGGGTTCAGGGATCTACTGAACAACTTGCAGGATGAGAGTCTTCAACTGTAAATTCCTTGAGGCAAGAATCATCTCTCCTCCTCTGCGTTTTGTACAGGGCCTAGCACACTGTTAGTGATTAACAAACAATTAATAATAGCTGCCATACCAGAGCAGAAAAATAGACCATTTAGTCTGCTGTTCTCTCACCAACAGTGGCCAAGACAGAATGCTTCAAAAGCAAGATAAAGCCCTCTCTTTTGTGATATACCTAATAATGCTAATATATCAGAAGCAAAATCTCCTGGTGTGAGCATAAGATTTTGAAAAAGAGAACTCCTGAGTCTTAATCATAGTTCTGACGATGGACTCAGTCTATGGTTTTGAGTCACAATCAAGGCAAACATTTAAAGGCAAATTTTTTCAAATGTAGATGCCTAAAGGTAGTTACCAAACTCCACGTTTAGATCGGGTCTACACTACAGACTTACATCAATATAACTATCTTGCTCAGGGTTGTGAAAAATCTACACTCCTGAGCAACCTAGTTATTACTGACCTAACCCCTGGTGTAAACAGCGCTATGTCAGTGGCAGTGTTGACATAGCTACTGCCTCTCCTGGAGATGGATTAACTACACTGACAGAAAATCTCCTGAAGCCCTCTATCACCTAAGTGAAAGCACCCTGACTTTGAAGTGCTGGGCACCTGCAGGGCCTATTGATGTTAGTGGAAGTTAAGGGCACTGCATAACTGAAACATAGGGTCTCTCTTTTCAGGTGTCCAGGCATGGTTTTTGGAGCGCTGACATTTATGCACCCAGCTTTGCGGGGACAGGGCCAGAGGCTGTGCACTGCAGACAGCGCATGGACTAACGCCCGGCTGGGAGCTGCATTGCAGACAATGGAAGAGGGGTCTGGGGACGACGTGCACTGCAGGGTAGCAGCAGTCAGTAAGGAAGTTGCAGGGTCGGCTGCAGAAGTTGGGGGGGTGGGGGCTCGTACTGGATTGCAGATGCTACCCGTGCCCTGGCTTGCCTTGATGGCTGCAGGCGGGCCAGCGGCACCACCGCAGCTTGCACCAGTTGTGGCAAAGCAGAGGCTATAATTGCAACGTGCATGCAGGCCTGCGGCAGCGGCGCTGAGACCGGGCCTCCCTTGCCCCGTGCCTGTCACTCACCGCCCGCCGCTCAGCAGAGGAGGGGCAGGCCTTTCCCAGCTGCTGCCGCTGTCTTTTCCGCTCTCCCCGGCGCCCTGCCGCTGCGCTTCCGGCTGTAACGCGCCCTTCGGGCGGCGGCAGAGCCCGGGCTCCGGCTCCCGCCGCTGCTGCGAGCCCGGCTCCAGATGTGGCGCCCTCGCCTCCTTCATTTGCATATTGGGCAGCTGCGCGATGCCCCCCTCTTCGCGGGGCGAGAGCTAGGTAGAGGCCTGCCCTGGGAGGGGAGGACAAAGAGCCTGGTGAGTGCCTGAAACGGGGGCGGGGCGTGCTGGGTCAGGGTGCTCCCTCCCCCAGCCGCTTGCTCCAGGGCACTGGAACTAGGGGTGCAGGCTCCCGCACCCCCTGGCTTGAAGTGATTTCCATCGTATCCAGGGTTTAGAGTTTAGTTCAATTGATCTCAGCACCCTCACTGTACAAATTGTTCCAGTGCCCTGGCTCCAGCTGTGTTCCACAGCTGTATTTCCTACCCCTTAGCGGTGTGTACCCTCCTCCCACACTGTTTTCTCTAGGCAGCGATGCTTTGGGCCAGTGGTTCTCAACCTATTTACTGTTGTGGGCCAGGTACAATACTATCTGTATGGACCTGAGGATGTCAAATGGTCTGCAGCTGTGTGCTGATTGGGTCACAGGTTAAAAAACACTGCTTCAGTCTAATCTGATTTGATGGGTTCAGCGTGGGTCCTGGGCGGTGTTGGTGGCCTGCAGTACATAGGGGATCAGACTAGAGTGGTCCCCAAATTGGGGGAGAAACATCTAGGGTGTGTGGTGGGGTCTGGATCAGCTCACATGGGGGATGGGGAGGGAGCACTACCCAGTCCCGCTCTGTCCCCAGCTCTGCTCCGGCCCCCGGCCCCAACTCCTGTCCTCAGTTCAAGCCCCCACTCCTGGTCCACGCTCCCAGCCACAGCCCCGCTCCTGGCCATGGCTCTGCCCCTGGCCCAGAGGTTTAGGGGGGAAGCACAGACACATTCCATTACTGGTAAGGGGAAATATGAGAGGAAAAGTTTGGGCACCACTGGACTAGATGGTCTGGTCTTCCAAGGCATCTGGCCTTACACTCTGTGACTCTCCAGATGTTTGCCAAGCTGAGAGGAGAGTTCAGTGCTACCTTAACTAGAGGAATTTAGGGTTGGGATGTATCTGTCTGAGGCCTGCATCTCATGCATTCGATCCACAGCTCTCTGAATTGCAGATCGCGAAACATCAGCCAGCCAGTGACAAGGTACTGGATCAGACCAGTGGGATTGGGAGTCAGTTCTCCGTAGCCTCTGTAATGCGCCTGCCAACATGGGGGCCAGTTAGTGCCAATTTTGACATGGCCACGTGACCAAGGAGCAGGCTGAGACCAGTCTATTTCAAATAAATGTCACATTGCACTGTTATCTGCCACTAATATGGCACTGTGGTTAGGCGTGGTAGATGCTTTGCAGACAGATATGACCTTGAGCAGGGCTGTCCTTAGGCATACGCAGCTGTGTTGGGCACCCTAAAATTGCGGCACCAAATTGCCCCAAATTTCACGATGCCCTAGGTAGCTGCATGCTGCATACATGGAAGCCCTGGCGACCAGCCCTATCCCTCAGCTGGCCCCCCCGCAAGGGGCAGGGCCATCCCTAGGGGGGTGTGGGGCCCCAGACAACTCCCTCTGTCCTGCCTCTTACCCTTTCCCCCTCCTCTGCCTCTGGCCTGACCCCATTCCGCCTCTTCCCCCAGCAACCCCGCACTCACTGGCAGTGTCGGGAAGCAGAGCAACCTGGCCCCAGCCCACTCTACTCCTTCAGCTCCCATCTGTGGTGCTCCGCTTCCTGCCACTGGTGAGTGCAGGGAAAGGATCAACCCCCCTGCCCCCGGCACTCACCAGTGGCGGGAAGCAGAGAGACACGGCCCCAGCCTGCTCCGCTTCCCTTGCTCCGGCCCCAGTCATGTCACTCAGGTTGGGGAAAGGACTGCCCTGGGCTCTCACCAGCGGCGGGAAGCAGAGCGTCGTGGCTGGGAGCTGGCAGAGTAGAGCGGGCTGAGGCTAAGCTGCTGCGCTTCCTGCCACTGCTGGTGAGTGAGGGATCCTTTCCCCCGAGCGACACAGTTGGGGCCGGGGCGAGGGAAGCAGAGCGGGTTGCTCCCAGCCCTCTGCTAATCCCTGGGCCACTCTGGGCCTGTGGGGCCCCCAAAAGTGGCCCCCCACAGCTCCTGCCTCCCAGACCCTGGGGGAGGGAAAGGCTGTGGAGGGGCTGCATAGGGCACCCAAATGTCTAGGGATGACCCTGACCTTGAGATCCCCATATTTGTATGTGTTAGGATAGGTGTGAAAGAATGGTATAATGGAGATCTGACACATGGTCAAATAAAAATCAGCTCATCAGCTAGTGAGTTACTCTGTGCTGTAATATATGTTTGTACTGTACTGCCCCCCAGAGCTGGCGCTAGGTATAATCAGACTAAACAATTGCTTAGGGCCCTGAGCAGGTCAAGGGCCCCCATATTAATTATTAGTATATGTTGTGGGAGGGGGAATCTCAAAATACTCCTGCTTAGGGCCCCCAATGGGCTAGCATTGGCACTGCTGCCCCCTACCGGATATAATATGTCTGTTTCCTATACCAGGTAAGGTCCTGAGCCTACAAATTGCTGAGTCTACCTCTGAGTCCCCCTCTCGTAATCATTGGGGAAACTCACGGAGTGTGGGAAGCCAGCACATCCATGGCCACAGCACTGGATTGCAGTCTCCTTGGCGAGTGCCTGGCCTTTTACTGAGTGAGTTTTGGAATGCATGGCAGCAGGTGTGGCATGACCCCGTGCCAGTGCAGGGACATGGGATTATGGCGAGGAAAACCAGTGGTCTGGAATGAGAGGCAAAATGAAAGTCTAAGGACCGATACTTGGATCAACTAATAATCTGTGCCACTGCTTGGAGGAGGAGGTGGCATTTTGCCCTAAAGCTGATGGGAAGGAGGTAATTGGGGTTGAATACAAAGGGCTCCTCTCCAAAAAAAAAAACAAAAAAAACAAAACAAAACAAAAAAACCTAATGAGTTTCTCCCTTTTATCACCTCTCACTTTGGCCTGTTTCTTGTCTTGCATCTTCAGAAAGCCATTGATTTGCGAGGATCAAGATGAAAGAGGAGGAAGCTCGGCAGCGTAGGAAGGAGGGCAGGACGAAAAATGGAGAGCGATCCAAGCATAAAGCAAAGAGCAAGGGTAAACACAAAGACAGCAGACTTGGCAGCCGGGAAGCAGAGAATGTCCCTTTGGTCTCACAGCAGAAGCAGCCAGCCGAGGGGAAAGGGCCCATGGCAAAGCTGCAGGACGAATCAGCCATTGCAATTGGCCTGCAGGTGCTCCTGCCTTACCTGTTAGCAGGGCTTGGCATGGTCTTGGCTGGGATGGTTTTGGACTATGTTCAGGTAAGAGTAAAAAGCTCTTCTGTATGAGTGTGTGTGGTGTGCTGTTACCAGGCTTCAGAGGTCCTGCCTTTTCTCCCTTCCTGGATATGCACAAGTGAAAGGGTTACAGCAGGTTGGGTGGATATGGGAGAGAAGATCTCCCTTCATTTTGGATGTTCATTTCCTTCCTCACCCCCAGATTTAAACCAGCATTACACAGCTACTTCTGCAGAGTGCTCTGGCTATCTCTAGGTGAGGCCTGTCGAATGTCTTCTCCTGCAGCTCCCTTGGAGATGAAAAGCATCACTATGGTGCTTCCAAGCCCCAGAGCTCCCTAGTGCTGTTCTTAGTGCCAGATGCAACCTGCTGAGCACCAAGTTGCTCTTCATGTTTGTTTCTAAGGCTTTCTAATGAATGACTTGGGTTGCTTTCCAGCCTGTGTAACATGTTTTCTGTGAGAGGCATTACTTAAAGTCTAAGTTCTGATTAGGTTAAGAACTGATTGTAGGAAATTTTCACTTAGACTTACAGTTCACATCCCATAGTACAATTAAGAGGTCACAATGTGTTGTTACTAATGGGTAATGCTTTTTCAGCTTTGCATTCCTATTTTTCCTCCCTGTGTATTTGACTAGCAAGCTATCAGGTCAGCGTGCCCCTTTGTTATCTGATATGGTGACACTGAAAGCCCCAGGCTGGTATTGACAACTTTTAAAAAGGTGGAGTTATTTCTCTTCAGTCCCTTGATTACTCTTGTGGCGTAAGGAGATCAGCTAGGACCTATAGAAGCAAAGGAACTTGCTTCTTAAGACTGGCACGGTATCCTTAATTCACCAATTGATACCAGATACTGCAGCACACATTATCCACTCTTGTAAGAACCCTCCTAGAACAGAAGATGCTATGTGTCAATAGCTCAGCAGAGGGCCTCTTAATTTAGAATGTCCTTTTTGATCCTGGTTTTGTCTCCCCCTTAATGGAGTTTTAACATATAGCGGGTTTGGTTTGGTTTTTAAATTTTAATCTCTATTTTGATTTTTTTCCTTTTTTATTAATAACTGATATTTAGTATAAATTACCTTTTTATCTAATGTTCACACAACTGCTTTGCAAATCATGTATACAGTGGTGGGTCAAGTGTTTCCTGAAAAGCGGTCACTTCTGGGGAAGCACGTGCCAGTTGTTAAACAGTTGCACAGCAAGGACACTCTGTAGTTTAGAACAGGAAGTGAAAATACAAACTATTAATTACATAATACCCTTCCCTCTCATGCCAAGTTCCTAAGCAGTCAGGGAAGAAATCAGCCCAGTGCAAGCTCACTTGTGGAAAGACAAGTGCTCCAGCTGCTAGTACTTGGAGTCCCCCTCCTTTCTCCCCACAGACAGACTCACTGCTGCTTGGATTCTTCTTCCCTTTTCTGCCTCCCCACCAGCCTAACCTATCCCAAACCACCTGTTGCTGCTTCTGCTGAATGAATAGGAACTCAGCATTTCCCTGGTGCTCCTTTCTGGCCTCCTCCCCTGTTCACCCGTGGTCTTCCTGCTCCCAGCCCACCTGGATGTAAATGCTCCCTGCTCTCCTTTTTGTTGCTGCTCAAATAGAGAGAGAGAGATAAATACATCACAAATGAAATTGAAATGATTTGCCCCAAACTGGCAGTGAACTAGCAGTATCAGTACTGTTCTTATTCCTGGACCCCACTGGTGCTTAAGAGCCTTGCCCTCCAGTGATCTGAACATGGAGGACAGGAAGGTGGCCAGCCATAGTGGTATTAACAACACTTTTGGGGGACAGCTTGTGCTACCACATTCTGCCGCCACGATAAGTCTCATCCAAACAAAATGTGTTTAAAATCTTGTTCTTTGGCATTTTGTGTCTTTCCCTGTGCTCCTCTTAGTGCTTCTGATTTTCTTGTGAAAGTTATTCATTAGAAGCCCCGGTCAGGGGTAAGAGCCCCACTGTGCTAAGTGCTGTCTAGGCACATAACCAGAAATGGTTTTCTGCTCCCAAAGAACTTTAGTGTAAACAAAATATTGCCTTGTGGGACAGTTTGTGCTGGAAGGGGTGAGGCTCTGGATATATGATTCTCTATCAGAGGTTCCTTAAGTGTACAATAAAAAAAGCCGGTGTGCAAACATGGGCTGCCTAAGTTAACTGTGTTTTCTGCCTGGCGATTTGCCAGTTGAATGCTTTTCATTATGCTTGCTTAGTAATGGAGCGTGACAGAGAGTGATAAACTCATTCACCCCAGCTTGCTGAAGCTTTAATATAGGAGATACTAGCTATTATGTCACTTTACGGCACCTGGGTCTTTCAAACAATCTGATACTTTCCTTATACTAACGCTGTTGCATATGAACGAGCGATTCACAACGTACAGTGACTTTTTAGGACTGTGTATATTGATTATCTGCATCATGCATGCGAACCCCTGAAATCCTGAGGTTGCTGCCTAGAACCAGTCCTGCATTCATTACTCAGTTGACCTCAGACTTCTGCGTGGAACCAGAGCTTCATCTTATTACCTTGAAGTTGTTGGTGGGAAGAAGCAGACTGGGTTATAAAACCCATTTTGTAGGCATTGGAGAGAGCTTTTCTGTTCAGTATCCCCTGTTCCCATCCCTCTGAGCTCTCCTCCAGCAGGGAGGATTGAAATGACTGCCCTTCTTTGCTTCCTGACAGCCACCATATGCTGCTATTGATGGAGTCCCAAATCCCACTGGCTTTGAGGATACTGCCTCCCTGCATTGCTCCTGGTCATCATCTGGGAACAGCAAAGGACTGAATCAGGAATCTGGAGCCAGGACTCTTGCTTTGTGGCCTGTAACACGTACCTGGAGATTCTTGTGCAGCCAAACCCTATAGACTTAATAATTGTGTGTGTGTGTGTGTGTTTGTGTTCGTGTGAATTTAGGGCTGGGGAAGGTATCCACACTCCCAGCCAGTGTAGCGCTGGGGACAAATACTAGTTCAGAATCCGTGGCCCATGTGTCCTTAAATCTCCTTGCTGAGAATGCCTGTTCAGAGGCCAGCTAATGCCAAATATAGTAATGAGGGTTTTTCAATGTTGATTTTGAATGCTAGGAACTGGACTGAGACAACCAACTCTTTGCACTGATCATCAAACAACTAGCAATTTCTGTCACTACTAACTGTCTGGATTTAAACCAGCAACTGATCAGTGAAAGGCTCAGTATCCAATTTCTAATACCTCAGGCTGTCCAAACTCCCTTTCATTACAAATAACTTATATAGAACCTTTTGACCCCAAGACCCTAACATGTCATCCAAATTATTACAGAGAAAGATGAGTATAAAGTGAAGATTTAAAAAAAGACTTTTTAAATTGAAATCAGATTATTTAAATTAAATTGTATTTTTAAAAAACCATTTAAAAATAATTTTGAAATTTAAATATTATCTATTAAAATAATTTAAATTAAATACAAAAAAGTACATTCAGTAGTACATATTTGGTGCCAACTTTGAAAGAGAGAGAGCCACTGAATTGGTGGCAGCCACTAGCTAAGCACCTGAGAGTAGAGTTGTTACGTATTTAAGCCAACTTTTGACTGCAGAGAGAATATTTTCTTCATTTCAGTTTATTCAACTCGTTCAGTTCAGTGACTAGTTCATTCAAAATTAAGAAGCCAATTAGGAGTTGAAAAATCAGGAAAGCTTGTTATTTTCTCTTCCAATTTACGTATAGAAACTAGGTGAGAGGATGAGATCTACTAGTTCTAAAATCTTGAAGGACACAGCGATCAGAAATAATCGGTTCAATTCATGAACTGCAGATAATACTTCATTTAATAAACAGGTTAGTTTTAAATGCAAAATACGTTTTGATAAACTTTTTGGTATGCTTTTTCCCCTTGTGTTTCCAGCACATTTATTTAATTAAAACAAGTAAAATGCAGTTTTTTAGCATTTTGATTGAATTTGCATTTCCATCCAAATAGGACTTGACATAAATCACAAGTAAACTAAAGTTAATCACCAGACAGTGAATAAGAAATGAATCAGTTGCCATTTTCAAAAATTATAAAAATGAAGAATCTGAATAATTGTACATTAAGCTATATAATGTATACAGCTATAGTGTACCCTCCTGGTTAGTAGAAAGAAGCACCAAATTTAGAGTAAACGCTATATTTAGTTGCAAATCAACATGGTTTAATAGTTATCAACCTGTGAGAATCACTTTTCTTCAGGAAAATAACTGAAAAGTACAAATTCAAAACATGATTAAAATTGATGATTTAAATCAAGGTTTCCTATTTTGCTGATTTAAATTAATCCATCCTGTCACAGAGGATCCCTGACAAAACTCCTTCCAAGATCTATTAACGCCCTCCCCCACCCCCCATGTTTGGATAAGTTTGGATCTGGATTTGAGCTTTACAATTTAGGCCCATCTCTACAAAGAATGGTACAAATTTACTAGCATAAATGGGCGCAACCACACTGAAGTCAATGGGCATATGCCAATGACTTTGGCCATGTATCTTTAAGCAGGAAGCACTGAGGTGAAGCCACCTGTGGGGCGGAACGCAAGAGCTATTCAGCAGCATACAGCAATGCTGCACTAATCTTTAGGACAGGAAGTGAAAGAGCATATAGTAACTATTGGAAACTTCTCCCTTCTTTCCCCATGGTCTAGTGAGATTATAGAGCTGCCTTAAATAAGCTCCTGCTGTGACTTTTATCTTGGTCTTTGCAAGGTAGCTGAAAGTTGACGTGATGACAGCAGATAAGGGTATTCGTCTTTGAAGCTCATTGGTTGGTTCTGTGGAATTTTTTTAAGTCAGTCATTCAGAGATACAGCTGACATAAGCTGATTATTCCTTCCTGAGCTTATACACCACAGACGAGACTGGAGAGAGGGGAGCAAAAAGGGGGTCAGGCGGGGCAAACGTTCTCTCACAGCCAGTGCAGCTTTGCTGCCTTTCCCGATGGGAGCTGGGTAATAGCCGGGGTTGTAACAGACGTGGACTCCTGCTCTCCGCGACCTTGAGGGAAACCAAATGGAAACCTGGATATTAATTGCCCCACACGTTAGCCTTGGAACGGTGAGAAAAGTTCAATGCCCCACATGGTGGGGCTACTTCAGCACCAGCTTATATATTAAACCATTGTATCAAAGGCAAGCCGTGTTTTGCGAAGAAATGTAACCAGAGGAGAAAGGACACTTGTGCCTTTGAGAACACTGAGAGATTCCTGCATGGCCTGTCACTCTTATGCCATAGCCTGAGGAGCAGGTCTTTCTGGTTTTTGCTGAGCTGGGGGAAGCTGGAGCAGGGTGGGATCATCAGTATTTACCCACAAACATCTCAGAAATCTTCCTTTCTTCTCTTTTAAATTCTTCTGGATGTAACATGGAGAAAGAGCTTCCATGAGGCTCCTTGCAGTCTGAGCTCAACCAAGTCAAGCTGATTTTGGAAGATAAGCTTGCTTGGTTCTCTGGAAGGGAGAAGAAGAGGAAACTAAAGGACTGTGGCTTCACTGCTAGGTTGGGGAGAAGCTGGACATGTGATGCATGTGAGTTCCTGGCTTTTTTTTGTGCTCTGCCTGTTTGAATATGGGTTAACGGCATTTGATCATGGTGGTCACTCAGCTACAACTGGAGCTGTGCTTCCATGGGAAGAAACTGAGAGGTTTCACCTGCAAGCTGACCAGGTCGGCTAATGGATTTCTCCCAGAGACGTCCTTCTCCATTGCCTCCCAGATCTTTGTGCCATTCCTCTTGGCTGGTTTGGGCATGGTGGCTGCTGGCCTGTTGATGGATCTTGTTCAAGTACGTATGTGTGATTAAGCAGCTTGGTAGCAAGGGGCTGGTTTGCCTGGGTGACCTTGCAATATGCATTTGTAATTTGTGTGTCTAGTAAGCATGATTGCCATCGGATCCTGCCCAGGCTAAAGAGCATCCTCTTTGTGTCAATATCTAGGAACCACTCTTCTTAAGTTAGGGTCTTTGGCTTTGTATTTAGGGATGGGCAGCTGGACAGACAGTACCCTAGGTCCAGTAGAGGAAGAGTTCCTCCCATTCTGTGTCCAGCCACACACTTTGGGGCAACTTGTATGAAACGGCACCAGGCCACAGTACTGGGATCAAACAAATGCTACAGCATATTCACCTATTGTACGATATTCATTCTGTCCCCCGGGAGATCACCAGTGAGAGAGTTCCAGGTCAGAGCTGTGTTCACATATTCACATTTGGAACCAAGATTATCATTTCAGTTCTTCGATACTAGAGGTTATTTTCATTGATTATTCTTCAGTCTTGAAGGCACTCAGCTATCTTGGTGATAGGCACAGAATAAGAAATAACCAGACTAGAATCTAAATGTGTCTGGGCCAGATTCTGATCCCATTTTCTTGGGTGTAAATTCATCATAACTCCCTCTAACTTCAGTGGAGTCATGCTGGATTTACACTACTGTGCCCGGGACCAGAATCTGGCCCATCTAGCTTTCCTTTGTACTGGTGGCACGAATAGAAACTCAACATTTGATCTTGTTTGGATACATTATGTGGGTGGATTTGCAAATCAAAATGTTGGTACAACTTCCGCTGCTTTCAGACTGTGTCCCACTGTTATCTGCAGTGCTCAAAAGCAAGCTGGAGTTCATAGGATTCTCTGGCACTTGTACCCCAGCAGGAGCCAAGTATGAGCACTGCTTTATTTTGGGGGTGGGAGGTCTTGCTCTGTCACTTGGCCAAGGAAAATAATGGTGCAAAGAATGAATTGATTCAAGGGAATATGATGTGAGGAGCAGCAAAGGAAGAATGGCTAACTGCTGCTGTACTGTGCCTAACAACCTGCCTGTGCTCTGCTCCAAGGCACAGACCTACCTTTTAGTCTTAGAGGAGCTCCTCTCCTTATTCATCTCTCCTGTGCTATATAATACTTAGAACTTATCTGCAGCCTTATCTTTCAGAGCTGGAGACAGACATTAAAATACTAATCCTCACCAAGCCCTTGTCAAGTAGGTAAATTGTAGGCTTTGTCTACACTAGAAAATTGTCGGTTTAACTACATTGGTCAGGGGTGTGAAAAATCCACACCCCTGAGTGATGCATTTAAGCCAAACTAAGTCCGTGTATAAGCACTAGGGAAAATTCTTCTGCCGACCTACCTATCACCACTCAAGGAGGTGGATTATGTGCACAAACAGGATAGCTTCTCCTGTCGGCGTAGGGAGTCTCTAAACAGAAGTGCTGCAGCTGAGCTGCTTCAGCATTTTAAGTGTAAACGTTCCCTTAATGTAGAATGTATCCTTTAGACTTGCTGGAAAGCAGGGCCATGTTCAAGAACATTGCTGTACCTTTCTCTAGGTAGAAAATATATGACACGTATTTGAGGTACACATTCCAACATATTGTACATGTGGTATAAATACCAGACTCTGTATTTAATATATACTTAATTTATTTACACATTAGGGTCTTAGAAACTTGCACAGGATGGTGTTGTGCATTAAGCAAAATAATGGGGGAATGTTTCTAAGTTAATAGGAAAAGCAACCATTGGACAGTGGAATTGACTCCCAGAGGAGGTGGTTAAGGCATCATTGCTGCTAAGAATCAAAAATATTAGAGGAGACCGTTTCTGCAATAGATTGCAGTATTTCTGACCCGAAGCATTCATAAATCATAAGTTGGACCCTAAAACATCATTAGATGACTTAAAAATCATGAGATTTCAAAAAATAATATGTTTGGGGTGCTTTTTATTTGTGTTCTGGTCTTTGAGCCGGCAAGATTCATGTTTTCTAGCTTTTCTCCGTAACCATGAGGACTAGAAATTTACTTCGTTTTTAAACAGGCTGAGATTTTGGTATATTCATGTGACCCCAAGAGCTGTGGTCTTATGGAAAATACCTCAAGACTTGCCATGAAATTGTGAGAGTTGATAACATTGAGATTCATGGACCCCAGGGGCCCTTTCTAGCTCTCATAACTCTGACTCTGTGCCCCGCCCTTTAGCAGGAGACAGTCTGACACTCAGAAATCTGCTTTTAAGGATTTCCAGTTACTGCAACAAAGTACTTTTCAGCATCCACTTATTTACCCTTGTTCGAGAGATGTGAACACACACAGACATTACCACCTCGATAATGGAAGTGGATGGTGTGTAGTGAGTGTATGTGACTTTACTTACACTGCCCTTGTTTCGCCAAAGAGCAGCGGAGTGGCTCTGTGCTGGAAGCTGGGACTGGCTATATATAATTTTCAGGGCCCTATCTTGCAGTAAAGGGGCATGCAAAGGCATGTGCCTCCTTCTCTGGTCCTAGTGCCAAAAGACTGAGAGGTGAGTTGCCACTCCACTCCATGGATTATAAGTCTGCAGGGAACCCCCAAAAGCACAGGGCCGCAAGCAGTTGCTTAACAGGGTACATTCACACAGCAAGCGGTGGCTCGTGGCAGCGAGTCTCAGAGCCGCTTCTAGTGTTACAGGGCTAAAAACAGCTATGTAGAAGTTGCAGTTCAGGCTGTGAACCCTACCCCGTCCCTCGGCTTCGGAGCCCATGCCTGACTGTGTACACAGCTACTTTTAGTGCCATAGCATGAGCCCAAGACTGTAGACCTGGACTCTGAGACTTGCTGTTGCGAGCTGCCCCTTGCTGTGTAGACGTACCCAGGGAGTCTTGCCACTGATTGCAGTGGAGTAAGAATTTCACTGCCAATATTTTTCAAGCTGTGAATGAGTGAGGGGAAGAAGGAAGGCAGGTGGAAAGTAAATGCCTTTGTATTGTGGCTGCAAGCACCTCCAATTTACTTGGCTTCCTACAGAAGCCATGGGGATGGGAACTGCACCAAGCAATGCTTTCTATTTTTGGCTGCTCTTCAAGATAACTCCTTTATTCCACTTTGCAAGCTTAGCCAGGGAGAGAGGCCACACTGTTTCTTCTGAGCATCAGCTGATCCATGGTGATAACAGGTTGGGAGAGGAAGTTGCCAGATGCACTCCATGGGTCTTTTGAGATGATAGAAAAGCAAATACAGTCAAATGAACAGCTCCCAAATCAGAGGCTAATACACCAGCAAAAAAACTATAGTAAAAGTAACTGCTTTTTGAACTGCATCCCATTTGCTTTACCAGGTTACCAGCTAAGTAATAGCAGCAGGACAGAGGAATTAAAACATGTAGGTAAGGGAGAAATGAACTGTTCTCAGCTTGAATTTGAAATCGATTGTAGAGTCAATGAGACCTGTTTTGTACTCTGTCACTCCATTGTACATTTCCTGGAATTGTGCACCTGCTTATTTCAGGGCTGAAGTTGGCACAATGACGGGTTCCGAATGTTAAATGATAGCACATCTGAGATGTATGCAAATTAATCTATTTATACTTTAAATTAAACAGAATTTGTATTGAGGGCCAAATCTTTAGCTGTGCTTGACACAACTAGAGGGGCTGGGAAGGTGGAGGTAAGTCAGCTTTATGCATCCCCAGTGAGTAGCCTCAAGGCTGCCCTAGGATGCCCTGACTGATAGCAGCCCCTCAGAGTCTGTTCCTCCCTCTGGGGATAACCAGAATGTCTTAGTGCTCTAGTCATGCCCATGATGTGCTCCCTGAACTGTGGCTGGAGTATGGCTTAGAACTGCTCTGGCTAGACACCTCCACCTACCCCACAGGAATTCCCAGCCAACTTGTTGAACTGGCTTCCAGATGGCTTTGCACTGCTAGAGAAGCACAAACCTTGCAGACCACAGGTCGGTATCTGGCCCACTAATGTTCCATTAATGTGAGGAATCAAGTTTGATCCAGGAGGATTGCATTTCAAGCATGAAAATTCAGGAATAAAGCTTCTCTTTCATCCTCAGTGAGATGCTGTCCAGATTATAGCCATATGCGTGAAGTATTTTTCATCTTTTGTTGCTTGTAGTACATGAGATTGTTAGCCCTGATGGGGATTTTTATAAAATGATTTGCTTTATGCAGTGTATTATGTTTAAGTTTTTCTGCTTCGATTAGTTTGGACAGTGAAATGCAGGAGGTCAGTTTTATTTTGGGTTTTTGGTGAGTTTCGCTTCCTAGTTTCGTGACATTAACACAGTGTAGGTTTGCGATACTGCAGGGCATGTTCATGTTCCTCCTAAACTTGTTTTCAGTTCACTTGGAGTTGATGGGGAGGGAGGAATCATGAAGATGTTACTATTCTTAGACTCATTCCTGAAGTCTTTATTCAGGCATCTCCCTCCCCCCACCCCCCACACACACACACTTGGGCTGCAGTCCTGACCTGCTGCACCCATCTGTTGTTCCAGACCAGCTGCCCAATCCGGCTCTGCTAATGCACCTCAGTCCTGACCTGCTGCACCACACAGTATTCCAGCACAGCACCGGCCAGCTCATTTCAGTTTTGATCTGTCCCCAGTGCAGATGTGAAGGGCCCCTGCCCTGCTTTTGGTCCCATACCCCTTTGTAACGCCACAGAATCTAGCTGGAGTATTCCACCTGGGAAGTTGTCGCTGAGGACTGTTCCTCTATATCAGTGGTTTTCAATCTTTTTTTCATTTGCGGACCCCTAAAAAATTTCAAGTGGAGGTGCGAATCCCTTTGGAAATCTTAGACAGTCTACGGATGCCCAGGGGTCCGCAGACCACAGATTGAAAACCACTGTTCTGTGTTAAAACTGGCTTCAATCTTTGTGTTTGTCAGGGTCTCTTTCCCACTTTGAACTTTAGCATCCAGAAAGTGGGGACCTGCCTGTTCCCTTCTAAGCTTAATTCCTAGCTTAGATCTTATTACGTTGCCACCAACCCAAAATATAGTGTTTGGGTACACTCTCTGTCCCCCAAAACCTTCCCTGGGGGACCCAAGACCCAAACCCCATGGGTCTTAAAGGGAAATAAACCATTCCCCTTCCTCCTTTCTTCCTCCCAGATTCTCCCTGAGAGAGAGACAGTGATCCTAACACAGAGAGAAATTATCCTTTCCCTCCCCTTTCTCTCCTTTCCCCCCACCAATCCCTGGTGAGTCCAGACCCCGTCCCCTGGGGTCTCACACAAGAATAAAAAAAAAAATCAACCAGGTTCTTAAAAGAAAAGCTTTTAATTAAAGAAAGAAAAAAGTAAAAATTATCTCTGTAAAATCAAGATGGAATATGTTACAGGGTCTTTCAGCTTCACCTAGACCAGAGGGACTCCCCCTCCCAGCCTAAGTATACAAGTTACAGCAAACAGAGTTAAAATCCTTCCAGCAAAATACACATTTGCAATAAAGAAAACAAACAAATGCCTAATCTGCCTGCTATCTAATACTTACAGTATTGAATAGAAGAGACTTTTTCAGAAAGATTGGAGAGTCTGTATACATGTCTGGTCCTTCTTAGACCCCAGAGAGAACAGAGGACAAAGAAAACAGCACAAAACAAAAACTTCCCTCCACCCAGATTTGGAAGTATCTTGTCTCTCGACTGGTTCTTTGGTCAGGTGTCAGCCAGGTTTACTGAGCTTGTTAACCCTTTACAGGTACAAGAGACATTAACCCTTTACCATCTGTTTATGACAGTGTTTCATTCAGTTTAGATTGTAAACTCTTTGTTCAGGTTATACAGCAACCTGCACAAGGGGGGCTAGCCCAGGATGGGGCTCCAGGCACTACTGCAGTACAAATAATAATCATTAATACTGCCCTTGGATTCCTGGCACGTTACCAATGAGATTCTCTAATGGGGGGGAAATGAAGTGATCTGAATATTGTTTTCCTTTTTTCCATTTTTTCATTTTTAATTAATTGTCTGTGGACCCACAAAGTAATTCATATAAAAGATACAATATGTAAAACGAAGCATTGCCAATCATACAAGGCACTCCATTAACTTAGCCTGCTGTGGCTTGAAGCCTGCAAGATCCATACAGGAATTTGAAGAAGACAGTAGAAACTCAAGAACGTATTGGTATGACAAAACCATGCTCCTTAAAGTTGGCCTGCAAAAGAAATTAAACTCTTGTGTTTCTGTCCTTTTTGGGCTTCTTTTTATGTATAAAACCTGGAAACTTGGGGGAAGGAGGGGGGCGGGAGGTAAAGTTATTCCTGTTTTTTTTGTTTGTTTTGTTTTGTTTGTTTTTTTACAGTAAGAAGATCAAGTCTGGTCTTCATGTTTTTTCTGGAAAACTCACTGGAAGGATGAAATGTGTACTGGAGGGAAGCTTTCTTAGCTCTTAAAGATTCAAACATCCCTCCACCTCTTTAATTAACAAAGATCTCTTTTTTTCCCAAATGTGTTCCAAGTGTTTGAGTTAGGTATTGACAAAATCAAACAAAAGTTAAAGACTTTCAGGTAGTATGACTAGTACGTCTTTCCCTTCTCCTGTTAGCTCTTAACATCCTGTAGCTTATTTTTCCAGGTCATCACTGCAGAAGAATCAGAAGCAATGTTTTGCCCACCACTTCCTCACTTGTGGGTGTTTATTAAATTAAGTCTATCTGTTGCCTCATTTTTCCAAGATGCTGAACACCTGCAGCACCCAGTGTCTTCAGCTGGATTAACGTCTGCTGAGATGCCAGGCCACTGACGTCCGTACAATGGTGTCAGTGGGAGATACATTCACTTATGCCAGGAGTAAATTTGATCCTTGTATTTCTAACTGGCTCCATTGGGCAACAGTGCACTTGGAAGCGACGTTAGGAGGCACTTCGATAGTCCACCTCACAGTTCATCCCAGAATCAAATTTTCCACAGTAATTGACAAGGGGTCTTGCTGCAGCGCTGGGATCAGTTTCAGAATAGCTCTGCAGACTTCAGAAACTTCTGATAAGCTTGTCTGGTGTGTCATTTCTCTCTGCTAGGATCTCCTCTGGGTATAGCATGACTCCTTACGTACTGAATATACAGTAGTTCAGTGCATGGCCAGACGTTATCTTTCTGCATTAGTCACTGAAGCCACAGTAGAATCTCAGAGTTATGAACACCTCGGGAATGGAGGCTGTTCGTAACCTGAACAAAACAAAACATTCTGGTTGTTCTTTTTAAAAGTTTACAACTGAATATTGACTTAATACAGCTTTGAAACTTTACTATGCAGAAGAAAAATACTGCTTTCTCTTTTATTTTTTTTAGTACTTTACGTTTAACAGAGTACTGTATCTGCTTCTTTCTTTCTTTCTTGTCTCTGCTACTGCCTGATTGCATACTTCTGGTTACAAATGCAGTGTGTGGTTGACTGGTCAATTCGAAATACTGGTGTTCGTAACTCTGAGGTTCTACTGTACTTGAGATTTCAGATCATATAGAACATCACAGTTTGAAACATCAGCTTCATGTAACTCAACTCCAAGGCAATCATCGGAATATAGGGATTGCCATACTGGATTAGACCTGCAGTCCATCGAGTTCAGTCTCCAGAAACTCAGGGAAGATGCTTCCAGAAAGGTGTCATACTAATTCCTAATAGATAGAGATTGTCCTAAGCCCTAAGGCACAAGTATTTTTTATACTCTGTTCAAAATCTCTCTTTGTTTTGACAGTTGTGACACTGGATGATAATAGGTACTACATAAATATGAGAGATTATTAATGGCTATCTGCCCAAGAGGTCAGAGAACACTTGTAAACTCAAAAATTGTTTCACCCACCATCAAATTATAGTTGCCTCTGGGGTTGGAGCATGCCAGTTGTTCACAGTGCATGCCCTATGTTTTAGGACAGGAAGTCGGGGGAGGGGAACCCATATCCGGTCAAAACAAGGAGTAGGCAGAATGGTGTTAGATGAAGTTGATGTTCTTCATGTTGCCTTCCTTTTTAGCACTGGGATGTGTTTCGGACAATTACAGAAGTTTTTATCTTGGTTCCTGCCCTGGTTGGCTTGAAGGGTAACCTTGAAATGACCCTGGCATCCAGACTCTCTACTGCTGTAAGTGTTAAGCTTGGGGGGGGGGGGGGGGGGGGGTTGAGCAGGAAGGAATCCTTTGACCGATAGGGTCCTACTTTCGTGTGTGTGTGTGTGTATGTGTGTGTGTGTGTGTGTGTGTGACCGACCAAGAAAAAGAAACAAAGAACCCATCCTCTTCTGTGTGTGTGTGTGTGTGTGTGAAACAGAGACCCCTTCCCTGCTAAGCTGAAACAAGGTGTTTCAGGTATGAGCGAATGTTAAATAAGGTTCGTGCCCTCATTCTGCGGCTGGTTGGCTTTTAAAGGATGATTCATCCATATATGTCCAGTTGCCAGTGCTGGAGGGTGTTGCAAAAATTGAGAGAGACCAAAGAGAACATTGGCTGTACGCGAAGTGGCCACCAGTGGCGAGCTGTGAGCTGCACTACTGAGATATCCCTCACTATGGCTGCTGACTGTTATGGATACCAAAGCTTTTCTTCCCATCCCTGGCAGTGAGCTGTCCCAGCAGACCAGCGCGTGGATGTTCCTAAGTCCCCCCCACCCCCACCCCAAGACTTCTTGGGACCTTCAGAGCTTCTGCAACTCATTGCATGATCTAGCCCCTCTGGCAGCAGCGTGACCTGTCCTTTGGGAGCTCTTTTGTTGCTTTAGGGGATGCCCCTGAAACAGGCCAGGCCACAAAACTGCTTGTAAGGAATATATAGTAAAAAAAAAAAGGCCCAGCTGTGCTCTGAGTCTGACGTGGGTTGAACTGGAATCTGAGTAGCCTGAGAATGGAAGAGACTATTTGGCATCTATAGCCCATTCCTTCCACCTTATTCTGAAGGGTGTTTTTTCCCTTGTGGGAAGAAGGCTGAGTTTGTTTGTTTGTTTTTTAATTGTGTCATTTCTCTTCAGTTTGCACAGCACCATCACCCCAGTAGTTTCCATCAGCAGCACCAGTAGAGATGGTCCCAGACAGTTATGGGCTCTGTCAAAGGCCACAGTCAGCCTCCGGTATCTGAAAGAAGTGGCTAAACCATGGGGCTTTTCTGAACGTATTCCCGTCCCTTGGCAGCCCTGGGCTCCTGACGCTGTACATCAGCGTTTCAAAGGCAGGCGCCTGAGCTGCGAGCTTGGAATTTGCATGCTCGTCTGTAGCGCCTGCAGATCTTGCACTGGGATGTTGGCACTAAGTGGGCATGCACACGTGGGATCGCCTCCTGCAGACACGGTGCACGCAGCTCAGGTACCTGCCTTTGAAAGTCTGGCCCAGCATGTCTGCTGATATCCTACCCTCACTGCAAGAGACAAGAGCTGAACTCTGGTGCCCTTCAGAGGCTAGGGCAGGGGGATTCTCATTAATGAGAAAGGGGGAAGTGAGGAAGACTGGGGACACTGGCTAGCATCTGTCATCATGCTCTCTGCTGGAGGGTCCACGTGAAACCCTCTTGCTGCCAGTGCCACAGGAGTATCAGGCCTTTCACTTTCTCTCTTGATTTCCAGGCTAACACTGGACAGATGGATGATACCCAGGAACAGTGGAAAATGGCCACCTGCAATTTAGCCCTGATTCAGGTTAGCATCTCCAGCTGGAGCTGGAAAAGGCTCCTTTCTTTTGCTAAACTGCCCTCTCAGGCTGTTCAATCTCGGGAATTCGTACTAAGGTGTAGCGTGGAGCTCACGTCTCCTGCCAGCTGTATCAGAAATTTATTGTTAGTGGCACGGAATCTGTCCCTATGAAAAACCTATTGATTCTCGGAGTGATGTGTTAAAATCCAGCAGTTAACCTAGAGGTTGCATGTGGTGGTGGTATCAGGGGATGTGCTTCTGTGCTGGTGGCATTTGTACTACACCATGCCTCTGCAACCCTTCCTCATCTCCTCTCACAGCAATCAGCACCACTTCTGCAGATGGGGATTCCACATTTTGGTGAGCCAGGATATCCCACAGCTGATGGGTAAACACCTCCTGCTGTATTGACATCTGGACTTTTCAGGCCTCTGTAAGGGTTTGAAATGCTCAGCTGGGATTTCTGAACCTGCATCCCTTGGAGCCTTTTCAGGAGGGCCCCTAAATATCGTTAACAAATCTGGGGTCACCTGTCACTTCATAATTATGCTGCCTACCCAAAACTTCATTGCAACAGCAGGGACAGAACTCAAAGCCTCCTGCTTCTAAAGCACAGGCTCTTTTTACTTAATCTAAAGGAGAATCTCCATTAACAATATAAGGCATATGACACACTGTGGATCCAGTAGAGGGCAATGGAGCACATCCACTCTACCCAGCTCATTACATTCTCTAGTGAATGTTCTGATGGAATTGGAATTTTCTCTTAGAGGAAATCAGCTGGAGTTTGGCTTTCAGGGGTGCAGTTTCCTGAATGGGGGGGTGGGATGATCCCCACGTCTTATTAGTGCCATGCTGGTGGTGATGAATGGGATCGCAGTCTCCTGTGTATGTGTGTTTGGGGTCACTGACCCAACATGGAACACTGCCTACCAGCTGATTTTTGCCCAACAGGTACAGGCCACTGTAGTGGGGCTGCTGGCTGCCATAGCTGCTGTCATCCTGGGAGCAATCTCAAAGGGGCACGTGGAGCTGAATCAGGCTGCAGTGCTCTGTGCGAGCAGCGTGACTACAGCATTCATAGCTGCACTCTGCCTAGGTGAGTCTTGTTAACCCCACCACACCTGGTAACTTAAGACATAAGAAACCACCCTTTCCATGCACACCTGCTCTCCATGAACTGTTTGCTCCTTTCCCATCTGGGACAATGTTCAGTAACTGACATGAAATGATTTTGAGGTCTTGGTGAAACTTCCAGTGGACAGGTAGCCACATCCCCAAAACATTACCGGATTATTGAAATCACCACCACAAACTGACACCTAGGGTGGCCAAGGGCTGAATGCACTGTAGAGAGAACGCTCCCCTCACACCTCTAGTTAGGGGATGAGGCATGCTGGTGTGATGAGGGCAGCTTGCCTTGCTTCATCCACGCTGTACCTGTGCCGTGGAGAGAAGACTTCAGTCTCCAGGGAAAGTCCAAAAACCTCCTCCTTAGCCTCCTCCTGGCACTGGCCAAGGTGGTGCCATCCATCAGTCCAAGAGAAGGACGTTGGATGTGAGGATTTGTTGTGACTTGGGGCCTTTTTTGGGTTCTTCATTCATGCACACATCTGCGCAGAATTCTCATGGGTGGTGTCTACTGACTCCTTGAATGCCTTCTTTAAGCTGCAGGTGTTGTCTGTGCTCCTCCTCTCCATGTCCCTTAAAATCCCAGTGACTGTGTCCTGCACCCTGTCCTGTTCGTTCATTTTTGTCCCCCATGATCTGTTGATTTCTGGGTTCTGTGGCCTCTGCTGCATCCAAAGGGTGGGCCATTCATTTGCTCTGCCCCCAGTGCCAGTCCTCCGATATCTGGCACCATCCATCCACTCTAAACTCGCACACTTTTTTTTTAAAGAAAGGAAAGAAATTCATTGTGTTCTCAGTGCTCTGAAAGTTCAGACACTCCTTCCCCACTGGGATTCTCTTCAGACCAGTTAGGGCTCACTTCCACTGCAGGGCAGCACCAAAGGGGTGCTCTACGTTAAAAGCACCATCCTTCAGAGGAGTCCCTTCCTGTCTCTCCCTGGTGGCCAATCATGTATCATTTTGAAGACCCCAGGGAAGATCTTTGAGCAGATCCAAAGCCCAGCGTTCCAGCCAATCAGTAATGCAATTCACTGATGGATACATAAAAGTGGCCATCCAAAAGCTCTGGGTTCTCCACCTTGCAGTAAGACAGCCTGTAACACTTGGAACTGAGTGTGAGTGATGACTGAGTGCAGAGTGGGTGTTGTAATCACCTTGCTGCCAGGATGTGTGGTAAAATTGGTACCACACAGTGCAAAATGCCCTGGGTTCTCTGAAGTATAAAGAGTACTGCACGCATACACACACTGCTCTTTCACAGCATCTCTCTCACACACACTTCTCTCTAGGAGCATGCCGATCTAGGGAAATGTGGTATGCTTTTGACAAGTGATGGGGAATGGCTGTCAGCGCTGTCCCTTTCCTCATGGAAGGTCATGGGTAGATTAGTGTGACAGAGTGTTTAAAGCTTGGGGCTGGGAGTCAGCACTCTGGAGTTCTATTCCTGGCTGCATCTCTGACTCACTTTTTGAACTTGGACAAATCACTTCACTTCTCTATCTTCATGGCCCTCTCTGTGAGATGAAGATAATCAGAGCTGAGTTCTTGGCAGGCCATTCCACAATGATGTCATTGTAAGGAGGGTCTGTTTAAAGGGAAGAGTAGGAATTCACATGTCTGCCACAAGAGGGCAGCATGACATCCTTATCAGTGAGTGAGTGGGCAGCAATGTGCTGTGTATCTAGGGTTACCAACCCTTCAGGATTGTCCTGGAGACTCCAGGAATTAAAGATTAGTCTTTAATTAATTAAAGATTGTCATGTGATGAAACCTCCAGGAATACATCCAACTAAAATTGGCAACCCTATGCAGCAGCCCTGCACACATGGAGTCTTCTAAGAACAAGAGGACAAGTCCAAGAATATGGATGTACCCAGGCCAGAGTCCAAGAACAATGGAGGTGCTTGTGCTGAGGAGCACTAGACAAGATCTCAGAAGTTTTTAAAAAACCTCACAGCTTTTATTAACCTCTGTTTCCCCCAAAGATCTGACTGGATGTAAAAAGGAAGGATTTGCTGACATACCTTCAGCTAATGTTAGGGTCTTTCCTAGCTGCGGTGACAGGTCGCTGTTGTGAGCTTAAGGAAGCAGGTCGTGTTTGTATTTGGAGCCAGGTGATTTGTTGTCATGGGGGGGAAGGTATAGTGTGTGTGCTTTTTGGGGGGGAGCATTGTGTGCGTGTGTTAGAGGGGAGGGGCTAGCGCATGCATGTGTGTGAGCTGTTCTCTGGAGGTTTGGGGTTCAGAAAAGTGGAGTATGTTCCAGACACGTGTGGAGACTCAGCACTCCCAGGCCTTTGTGAGCAGACACAGGTTTCTGAGCCAGAGTGTGCTATCCTTTCCTGGCCTGCGTCCTCAGCGCCATACCATCAGTGGTCAGCCTGGGGGCAGTGGCAGAGGGCAGAATGCCACGGGAGGCGCTCAGGACATTTCATCTGGGCTTGTTTTGGAGGCTGGAGATCAGCTACTGCCCTAAACAGTCACAAAGCACTGGAGTCAGGCTGGTAGATGTGTCTGTCAGTTGACTTGCCCACGGATAAGAGTTTTGACTGATCTCTGCCAAGGTCTCGTTTTCTCAAGTAAAGCGAAATGAGCTATTGTTGCTGCTGTGACTCTCCAAGGCGTTTTGCTGCACTCTGTTCCGGTTTGGGCTGCTAGAGCAGGGCGCTCTCTTGTTCTCTCAGTCTGACTCTCACCTGGCCTTTGGCGTTTAGCCTTGGTCTTACCAGCTTATATTAATAAGCCAAAATTCCACCCTCGCTAACCAGCCTGAGACTGTGCCCCAGATCCTGAACTTTGCTTAGCACACCTCAGGATGGAGGCATGTTCGTGGCTAGGAGCTGCTTTTATACCCCCTTGATCCTGAAGCTGCCCAGCTTCCAGGCCCATTGTAAATTAGAGCAGCCCAGAAAGCTGTGGTCCCCAAGTGACTGTTCTGGCAGCTAGGGATCGCTGGGGGAAATGGATACCCAGCCAAGACCCTTACACTGGGGACATGGAGCTTGGTTACGACCTGCAATGGCAGCCCCATGCCACTTGGGGATTTAAAAGCAAGTAAAAAAAATCTGAATAATACTGAATACTGTTCTGGAAAATGCCTTTGTGCTGTGGAATCTAGATGTGACCCCAGAGAATGGCACCACTCTAGTCCCCTGCCTCTGCTGCCTGGTCTTGGGTACTCACTGTGTGCATATCTATTAATGTGCTTTGTTCCCGGTCCCACTTCAAGCCAGTAGAGACTCTCTGACAGGGATGAAAGCATCTACATTTGGGCCATTCAGCGGTATCTGCACTGAGCTGTGGTGTTTGCTTTGCTGTGTATGGGCCCGTGGAAGAGCTGTATTCTTCAGTACAAGGAGAACACTGGGCCCATTTCCTGAGGGTGACCAAACTCCACTTGGTGCAACATCCAAGTATGGGCAAAGCCACCATGGGCCATCCCAGAACCAGGGTAGCCCTTGGCACAGTGTGGAGCAGTGGTGCCAACACCAAAAACAGCATCATCCTCTGAGTCTGAACCCCGGGTCTGTGTCTCCCCTAGGTCTGGTGATGATTGGCGTGATCATCGGTGCGAGGAAGGTGGGGATAAACCCGGACAACGTCGCCACTCCCATAGCAGCGAGCCTTGGAGATTTGATAACCCTTTCTCTGCTAGCAGGAATCAGCAGCACCCTCTTTAAATACATAGGTAAGGTACATAGCAGAGGCCCTGCGGCTCAGCTCTCCGGGAAGCCTCCTGATAGGGAGTGCTGTTCAGTTGGAGGAGGGAAGCATCCACATTCCTGGGAATGTTAAAGCTAGACTGGACACAGCATTACAACAGGGAGTGGTCTCGTAGGCCATGGAGGTAGAGATGGAAAAGGCTTTGTAGGTAAGTCCTATGACTGTCTGGTTTATTGTAAGGGTTTGGGGACCATTCAGTGGATAATGTGGTTAGAGCAGAAGACTGGAATTCTGTCACTAACTCCTGCAACACTGGCCAAATCACTTATGCTCTCTTTTGCCTTTGCACTCCCACGTATAAATGGGAATAATAATGCTCCCCACCTCATAAAATTATTGTGAGGCTTAGCTGATGTCTCAGATCCTGTGGGAGCCCAAAGCATTATTATAATCTTGCAATGGGGAAGAGAGTATATTCTCCAAAGAGACCCACTCTAGGCTGGTGCTGTGACTGCTGTGTTAACCATGCCCTGGGGGTATGTCTACACAGCAGCAGATGCCCATGGCTGATCCATGCCTGCCGACTCAGGCTCATGGGGCTCGGGCTGCGTGGCTGTTTCACTGCTGTGTAAATGTCTGGCTTGCACAGGCTCTATGACCCTGCAAGGTGGGAGGGAGTGTACACAGCAATGAAACAGCCCCACAGCCCGAGCCCTGCAAGCCTGAGTCGGCTGGCCCAGGCTAGCCACAGGTTTTTCTTTGCTGTGTAGACACAATCCTAGAGGCGACAAATTGGCTAAAAAACTTGGCACCTGAACTACTTCTCCTCTATGAGCCTGGAAAATGCACAGTACGTTTTTAGAGCAAGGGAGAAATATGATTTATGCTTTGATTGATGTTTGAAAATTGCTAAGCAAAGTACCATGGGCCTGACCTAGAAAGAGAAAAGGTTCAGGGTTGTGTGTGTGTTTTTTTTTAATCTGTTGAGGCTCTTTTAAAAAATAAAAAGTTGGTAACAACTAAACCCAAAGTTTCACTGAAAACTGAAAGCAGAAATGGTGAGTGAGACAGCTGTTTCCTGTTACAGTAACTTATTCCACATGCCTACAAATAGGGGAACAATTGAATCCATATCCCAGAGAGAAAGAGGCTGGGGAAAGTCCAATAGTCATTTCGTTCCAGTTCTCCTATACTTCAGAAATGTATTCATTCAGTATGCAGTTTCCCAAGATGCCGTGGGATCTGCCTACACAAAAAGGGCGTGGCCTTCAGCAGCTCCATCTCCAGTAATATCTCTCAGGGACTGCATTATGGAATAAGGTGATAACATATACCATAGTGTACAAATACAGTAATGAGCAGCCGTTAATTTAGGAGACTATCATTGCAGCCAAGTAGTCTGGCTGGAGAGGACATAAATTCTGGTGGAGTTTTATTCAGCAGTGCTCTGGAAGGGGATTGGTTACATTGCGTCAGTCAGTAATGTGACATCACCCAATTGGTGGGTTTTCATAATTCCCAGGTTTCCAGAATCTTCTGTATTTCAATGGAGGTGAGAGGGAAGTGGGACAGGGCATGTGACCCTGCCTTGATCACAGAGAAATATATTCCCCTTAAGGATATTGATAAGTCCTAGAAGGCCCAGAATGTTACATACCTTTGAAAGTTACATTTTCCCCCGAGGTATAATGCTCTCGTTCCAGTAGAGTATTTTATAATCTTAAAATCAACGTGTCTCCTTCCAGTTCTTAATACTTCGGGGCTGATTACACCATCCTTCCTTGCACTGAGTAGTATTTCACTCAACAAGTAATAAGCAGTGGACTGCTTACCGAGTAAGATACTACTCCTGAGGAAGGGTGTCAGAACTGGTTCCAAAGGCCTGACACACAGATTCTAAAGGGAATCGTTACAGTGGGCATTGGATCGTACGTTATAGATGTGAACAGCCTGTATGTGTGGGGTTTAAAAATAAGCTAATTGCCAAATGCTCAAAAGAGCAAGGGGATATTGAGCACCTGACTTGGTTGGGTGTCCCATCGTGCGTCTTTGCTTCCTGCCCTGGCTGGCTTGAGGGGGTGCTGTGCACTGTTAAACAGCTGCCATTTGCACCCCAAAAGAGGCTGCATTTCAGTGGTGGGTGAAGTGCACAATGGTAAGTACCTCCCTGTGGAAAAAAACTTTCATAATGATGTTACTCTATGAAGGTTAATGCTCCTACCTTACATTTCTAACCTAAGGCCCTGACAATATCTTGGGAAAAATGCACGTATCAAGCTTGCTTTATATATTGGAATACCTGCAAAAATTGTGTTGCAGCAGGCTCAGCTTTGGACTTAATACAGAGAGCAGATGGAGAGCCCTGTAGACAAATTATTATCATATCAAAAGGCCTGGCACAATCTCCATCGCTTGAAGGTGTTTCTGGTGCTGAGTCATGTTTGTTTTCTTGTAGGGCAGCATTTTTTAAGTACCATTTGCTTCTGAAGATCGTTTCAAGGTTATGCTGCTGCCAAAGGGAAATGTAACTAATAGAAATGCATGTAAACCAGCAAGTAAAAATCTGCCCCTCAGCTGTCTGATGTGTGGAGCATCAGAAGACAGCAGTTGTCCAACTAGTCTACTGCTCCGGCATCAACACTAGCCAGTGCCAGATGGTTCAGAGGAAGGGGTGAGATGCCGCCTCATATCTATTTATGGCATAACTTGCCCAGAGGAATAGTTTCTTAGCCCCAGTGAGTTAGTGGTTGACTTATCCCTGAAATAAAACGGTTTATATCCCATATACATTTCTATCCAATCTAATGAAACAGCATAGACATCCTGATTCATTTAGCTACCTTACTTGATTCAAATCCTCCTGATCTCTTGGCCTCTGTACTGTCTGTGCTGGTGAGTTTCACAGGTGAATTATGGACGGTGGGGGAAAACATGAAGACTTCAGTCCCAAGCACTGCTTCCTTTCTTTTAGTCAGTCAGAATGTAATGGTGGTGTCCAGTCAGATTTTACAATCTTATGGAGCTGGAGACATGTAAATCGCATATAATTTTGAATTTCTTTTCCATGCCAGATGTGAAATACCTTTCACCTCTGATCTGCGCTGTGTTTGTTATCATGATTCCTCTTTGGGTTGCTATTGCCAAGCAAAGTCCCTCTATTGCTGAAGTCCTGAAGTCTGGATGGCAGCCAGTGATTGTTGCAATGAGCATCAGCAGGTAAACCTAGGAACCACCCTTCCCGCTCTCCACCCTGTGAAGATCTTTCTTTCCCTTTCAGGGATTACAGTCAACCTAATCCAAGGTCCAGGACAGTGTCCCCCAAAAAAGAAAAATTCTGCCTGTCTGAGATTCCAGTGATAATTTATAGTGACATGGTTTTAAATTCTCTGGTCTCCAGACCTGTCATTGTTAGAGGCACTTTGTTGGACCAATGTCTTCCATAAAACAAACACATCTGCTGCATAGTCAAATGCAGCCTGTATAACTGTCATTGTTGGTATTTTGGTAGCACTTAGGAATGCCAGTCATGGCTCAGGACCCCATTATGTTAGGTTCTGTACTAACACAGAACAAAAAGAACAGGAGTACTTGTGGCATCTTATGAGACTAACAAATTTATTTGAGCATAAGCTTTCGTGGGCTACAGCCCGCTTCTTTGCCACAAGTACTCCTGTTCTTTTTGTGGACACAGACTAACACGGCTGCTACTCTGAGAACAAAAAGGACAGTTAGTCCTTGTCTCAGTCTCTGTATTCCGCACCTGGTAACAGATGATCGGTAATAAGCTTTCATTTTGTGTCATTTTTAACAGCATTGGTGGACTGATCTTGGACAAAACTGTAACTGACCCGAACTTTGAAGGCATGGCGGTTTTTACACCCGTGATTAATGGTAGGTTGAGAGCGGGTTATATTTTTGTCCTTTCACCCCCAGAGGGCTGGATTCACATGCCAGCTCATGTTACCAGAGAACATGGTGGTCTCGTCCACATCACACATTGCAGCACAATTGGCAGTTTCAGCCGATGTCTGCAGTGCAGTCAGAGGTGTGATTGCAGCTTGTGTAGGCATAACCAGACTAGCTGTAATCATGCTAGTATGGCTCAAAATAGCAGTGAAGACGCAGTGGCGTGGCCTGTACAAGCCCAGAACCCTGGGTATATACTCACGCTCCTAGCCTGCGCCGGGGTCTGTGCCAATCACTGCTATTTTGAGCCATGCTAGCTGGGTTAAAACTAGTGCAAGTTTGCCAAACTGAGCTGCAGTCGTACCTCTAATTGCAGTGTAGACACGCCCTCAGATTGGGAGAGGCTCTGGAGTGGAATAGCAGGAGGTGCTGCAGGTCAGGATTGCAGGTGTGACTGAGGTGGCAGAGCTGTGGGGAGGAAGCCTGCATAACCCCAGCCTACAACTTCTGGGGGTTGCTGTTAGTCTGTCTACACCACAATTAGACACCTGCGACTGGCCACGGCAGCTGACTTGGGCTCTTGGGGTTTGACTAAGGGGCTGTTTGCAGTGTAGACATTTGGGCTCAGGTTGGAGTCCAGGCTCTGGGTCCCTGTGAGGTGGGAAGGTCCCAGGGCTTGGGCTACAGCCTTAGCTCGAACGTCTACACTGCAATTAAACAGTCCCTTAGCCCAAGCCCCGCGAGCCTGAATCAGCTGGCACAGGGCCAGCTGTGGGTTTTTAATTGCACTGTGGACATACCCTGAGTTTCATAAGCATTAAATCTCTGCAAAAATATCACAATAAATCCCATTTCCTTCCAATCTCAAATTGACATTCTGAGCTGTGCAATCAGTCCAAGCTTCTGATACATGTTGATGATCAAGATTAGCCCACTGTGGAAACAACCTGGGCTTTTGGATTGATATAATGTTTAGTGTGAGTCAGGCTCTTTCTAGAGGAAACCAGCATTCATTAAGAAATTACAGCGATGTTCCATCTGCAAAGCATTTTGTCATCTAGCGGCTCTTTAAGCTGCGGTGATTCTAACACCCACAAGAGGTCTTGCTAACCTGTCTACAGGCAGTGTAAGCCCAGGGTTCGAACTTAGGCTCAAGCCTAACCCCCCTTCTGACTACACACAAATTGCAGTGACGCAGGTCCCAAGACCTCACGGGGGTGGCGGGTCCAAGCCTGAGTCAAGCTGGGACCCAGGGTTCAAACCCTGTTGCTTTGCAGTGCAGATGCTGCCCCACTGGACTTGTGCTCTGGGAGTCCACCAAAAGTATTCCACTGTCCCATGGGCCAACTTTCTTTGTCCTTTGGACAGTCAAGTTTGGTGGACAATCGGCTTTTCCCACACTACACAAAGAGCTAGAGCGGCCATCTTTTGGGAGGGTGCTGGGAAGTCTGGGAGCTTGTCTACACTTACTGGGGAATCAACGCTGTGGTGATTGATGCAATGGTGGTCGATTTTAGTGGATCTAGTAAAGATAGGGTGACCAGACAGCAAATGTGAAAAATCGGGACGGGGGTGGGGGGTAATAGGAGCTTATATAAGAAAAAGACCCAAAAATTGGGACTGTCCCTATAGAATCAGGACATCTGGTCACCCTAAGTAAAGACCCGCTAAATCGACCGCAGATCACTCTCCCGTCGACTCCTGTACTCTACCAGAACGAGAAGAGTAACCGTCGACATAGTGTAATGTGGACCCTGTGGTAAGTAGATCTAAGCTACGTAAGCTTGAGTTACGCTACTAACGTAACTCAAATTGTGTAGCTTAGATCCACTTTCCCACATAGTGTAGACAAGGCCTGGGATATGGGTGGTTGGACTCAGGGCTGCATAATGTAGTGTAGATGTTGGAGCTCCAGGCTGGGACCCAGGGTTCAGCAGTTCCTAACCTGGGGTTACAAATGAGGGTAGACGTTCAGACCCTAGAATAACAAACCCAAGGTCTGCTAACTCAGGTTCTATTAACCCTGATCTTACTTTGTAGCGCAGATGTACCCTTTATGACAAACCTTTTCCAGCGCTATCAGCCAAAAAGCTATATTAGGAAATCAAATCAGAGCCATTCCATTGATCAGAGTTCATAAAAGCTAACACAGACTGCTAATTCAGAGTGAAAATTTATTGTCCCAAAATCATCTGCAGAATTAAGCATGCCCCTGTTTTTGTGCATTCCCTGTTTGCATGGGCAAAGATGCCCATGAACAGTTTGAGCGTTCCCTTTCAGGGAGTCGGTTTGCAAATATCACCCTTTCAGTCATATTATTATTGAATCAAGTCCTGAAGACTTTACTTGGTTTTAATTCTGGCAAATTTCCCCTTTCACCTTGTGGAACTCCTTGCTGGAGGAAGTTGTGAAGGCTAGGCCTATAACAGGGTTTAAAAGAGAACTAGATAAATTCATGGAGGTTAAGTCCATTAATGGCTATTAGACAGGATTAGTAAGGAAAGATGTCCCTAGCCTCTGTTTGTCAGAGGGTGGAGATGGATGGCAGGAGAGAGATCACTTGATCATTACCTGTTAGGTTCACTCCCTCTGGGGCACCTGGCATTGGCCACTGTCAGAAGACAGGACACTGGGCTAGATGGACCTTTGGTCTGACCCAGTATGGCCATTCGTATGTTCTTATGTTCAGAGAGAGAGAGAGAGAGAGAGAGAGAGTGCCTGAGAAAAGAAACAAGTAAAGGCTGCAGGATTTAGCTCATTATTATTTTATCCAGTGCATCCCATTCCCTCCACGTGTACATATAGACCCATAGGCAATGCAGGATTGCTCCCTAGAATATAGTCAGTGGTCTAATGGAGAATGTAGCTGCTGTTTTATATTTGCCAGAATTAAACAATTGGGAAGGAACTAATTGCCTTTTAATTAACCAACATGGTGAGGGTTGATTCATTCTCATCTGATGCTTTCTCACTTAATAAGTGTGTCAGGTGCCTCCGGATGAACAGGATGATCACTGTCTGTTTCACTTGTGATTTAAACAATAAAGTCTCTCTAGCTGAGTCCCTCCGAGAAGCAGAACTGAGAGCAGCAGCTGCTGCCTTTGCACTGGCTGTTTGCACCACGTGTTTCCCAGAGATCAGTTCATGCTGGCTGAACTTGCATCATCGCTGGAGATCATGCAACGTTTTACTTGTCATAGCAAGCAGAAGGTCCAGGGGAGATGTTTTATATAAAACCACCAAAACGAGACATTCATCTGAACTTTACTCTTGCTGTGATTTTTGTGAGTGTTCCTAGCATGTGAATAAAACAGCACCACAATGACACATGGGTTGGGTTGATCTTTCCTTAACCACCACCCCCACTGCGCATCTGAGCAGATGCAGATTGGCCAAGCTTCTGCTAAGTCCCTAGAGACCAATGCATCGTGTGTGCTTCTTGCTGCCCCTAGGGGAGAGGCTTACGGGATTGTTGCATTTTGCACTTGCAGGTGTTGGTGGGAATCTGGTAGCCATCCAAGCCAGCCGCATCTCCACGTTCCTGCACTTCTGGAGTATGCCTGGAGTCCTGCCCTACAAGATGAGGCAGAACTGGCCCGGTCCATGCACTACGTTCTTCATGTCAGGTAGACAATGAACTCCAGATGTGCACATCACAAAACCCGTCATCCCAACGAGAGCACTCTTTGTCACCCTGGCTGGCCAAGGACCGAATGGGTTGTGGAGAGTGAGCTCCACTTTCTTCCATACAGTGGAACCTCCAGGGCAGGGTTGAGGTACCTTGGCAAGGGGCAGGTTGAGGGAAGCTTGTTCCAATATATTGCCTGTGCTGTACTTGCTCCATGAATGGAGCAGGAACATTGGTCTCCAGAGTATCTGTCACTGGCAACGGATCATTGGAAAAGAAACTTCAAATCCACTCTCATGGAGAGTCACCCACTGTAACTGGGGCCGTCCTAGATGCCCCAGTGCATGAATTAGTAGCAGATTGTAGCACACAGTGCGGCCAATTCTGATCTCGCTGATGCTGGGAAAATCAGGGCAATGGAGATACACTGGCACAAGCAAAATCAGAATCTGGTCTGTTACTCTTAGATGAGTTGCTTTTGCCCTGGAAGTTTGTGCACTGATGATAGGGCAGAGCCAGAGCTAGGAAAGTGGATCACAGTGATTCATAGCAGGAGCTGAGTGGGAACCGGAGCTGCACAGAACATCTGAATGGAACAGCTATGGGAAGCTAAGCAAGAGGCTCAAGAGAGAATCACTGAGCTGAGTATGTACGTAGAACGTGGTTTTATTATGAGGTTAATGCCAGAAAAAGCTGCTGGAGGCAGTCCCAGAAATACTTCATATAGTGATAGGAGTGGGATCCAGAGGGATGGATAAAACAACTAGATAGTTAATATAACATTAGGGATTATGAGTAAGGAGCTGAGTATCATTCAGAAATGAGTTGTCAACAGTCCATGTCTCTCTCCTACTCCCCTGGCAGTGGTATTTAACATCCACAGATATGTGTGTGGTCATTGAAAGATGTACAGCTTTATGCTGCTTTCCCCCTCAAGCAGTAACCGCTCTGGTTTATTTTAATACATGTGTTCTCTGCAGGGGTGAATTCCAAGTCAGCCCGTGTCCTGTTCCTGCTGGTTATCCCCGGACACCTGGTGTTCCTGTACACCATTCGCCTCCTGCAGGGCGGGCACACAGCCATCACCTTCACTTTTGTGATGTTTTATCTGACTGCTGCTTTGCTGCAGGTAATAAAAAGAGCCCGGCTGAGCTGAGGGTGAATCTGTCAGCCAGCAATGAAAATCCCAATCGCTGTCCCTTAGTCCCTGTCACTTCCCACTGCCATCCTCACCCAGTCTCCATAATCCCAGGAATTATTAATGGCAGGAGCATCCCTGTGCCAGATGTTGGATACGTCGTACAGGCTCGTGTAGTTCTTTGTCCCACTGCAGCAGTAATATTATATATTTAGTGGGCAAATAACTATCTCTAGTTTGCTCCCCCTCTCCCCCATTATTGCTGGTCATCACAGCCAAAGGCAAGTGAGCAGGTTTTGTGCTAGGCTGGTTAAATATCCATGATAATTCGGCAAGGCTAATTTCACATGCCAAAGTGAAAATCTGTGGGATGGGGGAACTGGACTTTGTGGGTCAGAGCTACATTCAGCAAGGTGAAAACCCAGCACTAAGAGGCCTGAGATGGCAAGAGAGCCCACATTCAAAAATAACAGCCACACATAAACCTCAGGCCACCAGTTCGATCGGTTCTGCCTTTCCCCATTTATACTTTCACTGTTCTGCCTTCCCCACCCCCACGCTCCATTGTCCTCCTCACAGACACGGCGCTGTCACTTACACTCACTGATGCTCTTGGTTCATTCACCCTTTTAAATGAGCCATTCTACAAGTTCATTAGCTTGCAGGGTAAAAGATTTTGTTCCTCTTTTTGATTCCCTTTACAGTCAGGCTTGCAGCTGTGTGTGAATTCTTTGCACAGTTGGCTTGGCCTTGCCATCCTTAGCCTGTGTTTATATGATCCGCAACCCTGGCACCACAGTTGAAATAGTTTAAAAAAAAAGTGCATATTGTGCATATGCACCATCGCAAAACCACTCCCACACTCAGAGCCAAATATGAAAATACATGCAATAAATGACAGCACCAGTAACAGAACTTGAGCAACATAAGAGCTGATTTCTAGGGGACCCAGCAGAGAAGAAAACACTAGGCTTGTGCTCTTTTTAATTGCATTATGATCTATGAAGACTAGGAAATGGTGCGGGCGGAGGGAAGTTGTGCTTGGTATTTTTTCTGCTTGGTTTATTCCCTTTAGAAATGCGCAGTCTCGTGGTCCCTGATGTACTGAGGTGTCCCTTGGAGGGCCGAGAGATACGGAGTGGGAGAACTCTCGCAATATTGAATTGAATTAAAAAGGCAGTCTTTAATCTTTAACACAAGCTTTTCCTCCAGCTGGTTATCAGGATCTTGAGTTAAAGGTGAATGAAAAACAGAAAAAATCACACAGATTTTTAAGTAGTCTAGATAAAATATCACTTCTCTTTTCAGTGGCTCAGGGTTCACTTGCTTCGTATCTTCGATGTGATAAAAACCTACTAGTTCTCCAGTTGACCAGGGAGACTGCCAAGAAAAACGAGGTAGACAAGACCTGAATCGCTAATGTAAAAGAGAAGCATAAAACCTCTGCCTACAGAAGTTACCTTCTAAGGGCTGGCCAGTTGTTTTTCCCTAAAATTTTTTAGGCCCAATCCTGCTCACGGTTACGTCTCCCATTGTCTTAATTAGTGGCAGAAACTCTGTCCCTCCATCACAATGACTGTATTCTAGCAATAGGTACCGTATTCCTGATGCATGCCTGTCACTGACAGCTGGGTCTGTCTTCTCTCTGGGCAGGTGGGAATCCTGCTCTACATGGCTGATCTAATTGTGCGACTGGTGTGGAGGAAGGCCCTGGATCCAGACAACTTCTCCATCCCCTACCTCACTGCCCTGGGCGACCTCCTGGGCACGGGATTCCTGGCACTTTGCTTCCGCTTGGTTTGGCTTGTCAATGGGACTGAGATGAAACTGGGAAACTAACAGGACATCTGCTGCAGCATTGGCCCATTGCTGCTCCACCAAGCAAGTCATTCAGTATGGTGCTTTAACATGGTCCAACACGGTTGTTAGAGACTATGTCTCAGACTAAGTCTTTAAACTGAATGGGTCTGCTATCCTTGCCCTCCCCTATTGACCACTGCAGTGCCTTACAGCTGTTGAATTCAGATCAAAAGGAGCAGCACCCGTCTGGACTTAGACAGCTTTGAAAGCGACCTCGACATCCTAAAACAGTATACTCTGTTCATGTGTGCATCTAGAAAACCAGGGGTTAAGGAAAACAGATCATATCTTGGGAAATCTGCATTTTGATTGGCTTAAAAATGTATGACTGTAACCACCTGGTAAGTAGGAGACTAATGCACACCCCATTGAAGTCAATGGGAGTCTTTCCATTGCCTTCAGTTAGTCTTTGGATCAGATCCTAGTTGAGGATGTTGCAATGTCTCTGATCAGCAGTTAGAGCCTAAGAAATATTTTCTTGCCTCCTCCCTCCCCACCACATCTTCAGGGAGGGAGAATCAATAAGGGCCTTAAAATTCTCTCTCCATAACTTCTGTATACAGTGTCTCAAAGAGCATGTTCCTCATTGGATTGCAATGCACTGAAAAATCATCCAGGGCCTGCCTAAACAAACATCTCTAACTGACGAGGTGGATTATTCTTTGTTTGACAGTTTAAGGAACATCTGTTCAGTAGTTTTTATGGTTTATTGAAACACAAATAAAATGTAAACCATTTTGTAGTTTGGGGCAGGTTATTGCCATTATTTTGTTGTTCCTAATTACTGTTATTGGCACTGGACTAAGGAACTGTTAGATCACTAGCACCTAGACCTGCACTGTATGGACCTGTCACAGCTTGGGCCACATTTCAGCTAGGATACATAATCCAGCCACCTCTTTTAAAAATACACCATATAGCATAGAAATGCAGGACAGGGTGGGACCTATAGAGGCCCTCTAGTCCATTGAGGCATGCTGAGGCAGGACTAAGTAAACCTAGCCCATCCCTGGCAGGTGTTTGTCCAGACTATTCTAAAAGCGTCCAATAGGTCACACTGTTGATAGTTGTTGACTTCTGTAGAAATCTTTGGTTGGTCGTGTTCCTCAGCCCTAAGAAAGGAAGTGTGGAACAGTGGTTGAGGGCACTAGCTTGGGAGTCTAAAAACCACAGTTCAGTTCCTTACTCTGCTACAGCGCTCCTCTGTGACCTTAGGCAAATTATGTGGGGCCAGATCTGTAAAGAAATGTAGACACCCAAAGATGCAGGTAGGCAGCCAAGGGGATTTTCAGAAGTGCCTAGGTGCTTTGTCTGCGAGACGTTTAACAGATGCAGCAGCTGGAGAGATTGCAAACTGAGTTTCAGTGGCTTAAAGATTGAATTGAACCCTAAACTCCTGATCTGGCTTTTGAGCACCCTCAGGTTTTAGGCTGAGATTTTTCAAAGGAGCTTATGAGAATTAGACAACCAGCACCATTGAATATGAACAGATTTGGGTGCCTAACTGTTAGGCCCTGTTGCACATCCCAGCGTTAGTGCTGCCTGGATCTTCCTATGACAGACCATTATAAAGAAAGGTATTTGCAAAATTCGGATCCCAGTTTAGCTTGTGAACACCCCTAAAATTCTGGGCTGTTCAGCTCTGCGGTACTGCTTGAGGCCGTGTTCTGTCTGAAAACATAGCTCCAGTGACCCCTTTTCCGTTCACAACTGTAAGTGCTGCAGCCCAGGCTGAATGGAACGTTAGCTTCCTGGATGGTTGCATTACAGCATTCACGTCACATTGTCCTCTAATCACGGCCCTTTGTGCATTATCTAACCATCTGCCACCTGTGTGAAGTCAACACAATTCAGTTTCAACCACGAGCGGACGTGTGGTAATTGCAACAGCATAGACAGGAAGACGGGTTATTTGCATTCAAATTGAAACATCATCATGAGCAATTACAGATGTGTGGGGTAGGGGGCGCCATGCAGTCTAGGAGTTTGCAGATCTGAAGCCTATAACCAATTTTTTTTTAAGAAGTGACTGTGATGCTGGCTTGAGAGACCCTACAGAACAAAGTCCTCCTGCCACAGAACAGGTACGGCATGGGCAGCAGCAGGGCAAACTTCCTGTGCAGACTTTCTAAGGACTCCTTTGTCTTTGCTATCTTCCCTACGAGGGTGGGGGTCTATGTGACTTAGGCAAGCTTCTTCCTAGTGTGTTAGCACAGTCCAACAGGGGCATAAAAGAACCTACAGGTGGGATCCTAATGAGAAATCTTTCCTTCTTTTCAGAAGAGCACTGAAGAGGTGGTTGCTCCCATCATCTGACCCTACAGCAGTTTTTCCTACAGATAGTCACCTGGAGAAATTCATGCTGGAGGAAAGGGCCAGCACAAGCCTAATGCACCCTTATTTGGTACTGGCCCTCTGCACGGGGTTGAATTTTACCCCTAGTGACTGTGGGCCAGTCACTCTCCTGATTTATGATTCCCAGTAAATGACACATGGTTGCACTTAGAATTTAGGAGAGTGAATTATTGCTTTAATTTTTTTTAATAAACAATATTTCTTAATGACCAGCTTCTTCTGGTTGTAAATATTGACAGTGTCCTTGGGCTGGAACATGTAATTAGTCCCAGCTGTGTGCTATTTATGTAAAAAGGGCATGATTGTCAAGCAAATGTTATACCTTTTAGCTGACATGTTTTTGTGCAGGAGGGTTTGGCAATCCCAGATGTGTCTCGGTGGTTGAGGTCATATGCCTGGGACATAAATGGCACTGACAGAGAGGCTGCTCGTTAAGGTCTGGCTGTATTGAAACGCTTGCTGTTTGGCCAAGCAGCAAAATAATTGTGTTGCTGTATTGGAAGGAACAGAGTTAGGAATTAAAAGTGGTTCTTTTCTATCCTCCAGAGATATGATATAACACAGCAGTTTTCAAACTGCAGGACGCCAAAGTGGGTTGTTACCCCATTTTAACGGAGTCGCCAGGGCCAGCGTTGGACTCATTGGGGCCTAGGGCTGAAGCCGAAGTCCAAGGGCTGAAGCCCAGGGCAGCAGGGCTCTGGTTCTGGCTCTGCTCCTCCATGCCCCTGTCTGGAGTCATTTAGCCATTTTTATTGTCAGAAAGTGCAATGAAGTTTGAGAACCACTGAAAACAGGAGAAAATGGTTTCTGTACAAGGGGCTTGTAAAAGTGCATATTAAAGGGACATTTATTTGTCTTCTAACCCTGTTCTCTCTCTCTCGATTGAGATATATATATAATCAGACCTTATTTCAAAGGAGCTTCCATAACAAGACTAAGGCCTTGTCTACACTACAGAGTTGCAGCGCTGGTGAGGGGGTTACAGCGCTGCAACCTAGGTGGTGTACACACTTGCACAGCACGGCCAGCGCTGCAACTCCCTGGTTGCAGCGCTGGCCGTACACTCAGTCGAGCCTCGGGTGTAGAGGATCCAGCGCTGGATCACCAGCACTGGTCATCAAGTGTTGACACTCACCAGCGTTTTTACTGACCTCCGTGGCATAAGCAGGTATCCCAGCATACCTGAGAAGCCTCTCTGGTAATCATGCAAACTCCACTGCCCTGGGCTCACCTGACCCCTCCTTTAAATGCCCCGGGGAATTTTAAAAATCCCCTTCCTGTTTGCTCAGCCAGGCCTGGAGTGCAATCAATCAATCAATCAATCAATCACTCAGCGACCATGCCTCCACGCACCAAACGAGTCCCAGCATGGACCAATGCAGAGCTGCAGGACCTCATTAGTGTTTGGGGAGAGGAGGCTGTGCAAACACAGCTGCGCTCCAGAAGGAGAAATTATGATACCTATGGGCAGATATCGCAGTCCTTGATGAGAAGGGGCCATGAACGGGACGCGTTGCAGTGCAGGGTAAAAATTAAAGAGCTGAGGAGTGCTTACTGCAAAGCCCATGAGGGAAATCGCCGCTCAGGAGCTGCCCCCACAACCTGCCGTTTTTACAAGGAGTTGGATGCCATACTTGGGTGTGACCCCACTGCCAATCCTAGGAGCACGATGGAGAGTTCAGAGCAGGGAGAAGTGGGGGAGGGTGTAGAGGATGGCGACAGTGAGGCTACTGGCGTGGAGGGAGACACCCCGGAGTCCCAGTACACATGCAGCCAGGAGCTCTTCTCAAGCCAGGAGGAGGCTAGCCAGTCGCAGCAGCTGGAAGTTGATGTTGAGGAAGAAGCTGAGGATCGTGCTCGGGGTAAGTAGATGTTTATGTTTTGGGAGAGGAGGATTTTGGTTATGGCTGCCTGCATGCATGCCTAAACGTGGAATAGCCCATTGATTTGCTCTATCACGTCTCTGTAATCTGCCTCGGTAATCTCTTGAAATGTTGCTGCAAGAGCATTTGCAATTTGCTTTCTCAGATTGATCGGGAGAGCCACCGTGGTCCTTGTCCGGGTCAGGCTAACTCGTCCGATCCACTGTGCAGCGAGGGGTGGGGGGACCATGGCTGCACACAGGCAAGCTGCATAGGGGCCAGGGCGGTATCCACATTCCTGTAGAAGACCCTCCCTCTCTTCCCAGGTAACACGCAGCAGTGATATGTCTGGCAGTAGGAAACCTTGTTGAGAGTTCAGGGATAATTGAGTGCAGGGCGCCAGGTTCGCGTTTCCCCAGCCCATGGCGCTCTGTTTTTAACCCCCCCCTCCCAGCACATAGGCAGCCACGCGGTGCGCTCCGGTGTTCCCCACCCCCCCCTCCCAGCAGGCATCCAGCACTGCGGAGCGCTCCGGTGTCCCCCCCCCTCCAAGCAGGCATCCAGCACCGCGGTGTGCTCCGGTGTTCCACACTCCCCCCTCCAAGCAGGGCCAGCACCGCGGTGTGCTCCGGTGTTCCCCACCCCCCTCTCCAAGCAGGCATCCAGCACCGCGGTGTGCTCCGGTGTTCCCCACCCCCCCCTCCAAGCAGGCATCCAGCACCGCGTTGCTTCCCCCCCCAAGCAGGACAGCGTGAATGCGGACCATAGACCACCCCCCCCCAAGCAGCTAGCTCACCACCTTCCTGTTCACTACTGTCCCCTCTTCAGGACACCAGCTACCTCCTGTACCCATTGCTGATAAACCCCAGTGACCCACTGGTCAATTCCCACTCCCAAGGGGAAATCGGGGCAAAACCACTCACCCCATTGCTCGCCATGACTTAGCTTGCCTGCCCTCTCTGTGTTATGTGAGGTATGTGAGAAGGATGCTACCAAAAGTCTAAGAAGTCCTTCACCAAGTGATAATAAACAATGTAGCCTCTGTGTATTACATGTTTCTATCTCTCTTTTGTCTAGTGACCTTGACTACTGCAGCCGGATCACCGGCCTCACGTAGGTTGCAGAACTTGAGACGGAATCCTAGAAAATCAAAAGAGGAATTGATGAAATCTGTTATGAGCCACTACAACAGAGAAAGTAGGAAGACAGAGGAATGGAGAGAGAAGACCTATGAATGGAGAAAGACTGTACATGAATGGAGACAGAGTGTACATGAATGGAGGCAAACAGAAAGCAGGAGAAAGGAATTGTCTTCCAAAAAAAACACAAAGCAGACGATAAGCCTCCTGGCTCGCCAAACTGAGTCTTTCGAGTCTATTGTAGCCATGCAGACAAATATGTACCGTGGTAACCCACAGCCCTCCCAAAGCCCTCGTCCTTGTTCCCCAGTATTTCCACAAAACAACTTTCTCCAGCAGCCAGTTCCTTATTATCCCCAGCTGCCCCCAACACCTGTAAGATCACCTACCAGCCCTGAGAACTATAATTCTTACTCTGTTCACTCCACCCCCATTACCCTGCAGCATAGTAATCCTGAAGTGCAGCAGCCATTGAATAGTGATCAAAATAGGACATATTAAAACCTGAGAATCTACAGTCCACCACCCCAACCCCCTTGCCTGTTATGTACTGTATGTTGAATAAAGTTCTTTTTTTCTATTTCACTACATTATATTGTTGCTGGAAGTGGTAAATATTATACAGCAAGGTAAAGCAAAGCACATCAAATGCATCAAACATTACTGTTGGCTCTCAGCATCAAATTGCTCCCTTAAAGCATCCCTAATCCTGGAAGCCCTTTCCTGGGCCTCCCTATTAGCCCTGCTCTCTGGCTGAGCAAACTCATCCTCTAGGTGTCGAACCTCGGAGGTCCATTCCTCACTGAATCTTTCACCCTTCCGTTCACAAATATTATGGAGGGTACAGCACGCGGATATAACAGCGGTGATGCTGCTTTCCACCAAATCTAGCTTCCCATAAAGACAGCGCCAGCGGGCTTTCAAACGGCCAAAGGCACACTCCACAGTCATTCTGCACCGGCTCAGCCTGTAGTTGAACCGGTCCTTGCTCCTGTCAAGCTTCCCTGTATATGGTTTCATGCGCCAGGGCATTAAGGGGTAAGCGGGTCTCCAAGGATCACAGTGGGCATTTCGACATCCCCTACGTTTTCTTGCGGTCTGGGAAAAAAGTCCCGGCCCTCAGCCTCCTGAACAGGGAACTGTTCCTAAAGATGCGTGCATCGTGCACCTTTCCAGGCCATCCTGAGTAAATGTCAGTGTAACGCCCACGGTGATCCACAAGTGCTTGCAGAACCACGGAGAAATACCCCTTGCGATTAACGTACTCTGATGGAGTGGTGACAGAATAGGAATATGCATCCCATCTATTGCACCTCCACAGTTAGGGAACCCCATTTCTGCAAAGCCATCCACAATGTCCTGCATGTTCCCAAGAGTCACAGTTCTTCTTAGCAGGGTGCGATTAATGGCTGTGCAAACTTGCATCAGCACCATTCCAATGGTAGACTTTCCCACTCCAAACTGGTTTGCCACCGATCTGAAGCAGTCTGGAGTTGCCAGCTTCCAGATTGCAATAGCCACCCGCTTCTCCACTGGTAGGGCAGCTCTCAATCTCGTGTCCCTGCGCTGCAGGGCAGGGGCGAGCTCAGCACACAGTGCCATGAAAGTGGTTTTTCTCATCCGAAAGTTCTGCAGCCACTGCTCGTCATCCCAAGATTGCAGGACGATGTGATCCCACCCCTGAGTGCTGGTTTCCCAAGCCCAAACGCGCCGGTCCACGGAGCTGAGCACTTCTGTTACTGCTACAAGCAATTTACTGTCTTCACAGTGAGGCGATTCAATATCATCGTCTGACTCCACTCTCACTCTCATTTTGCAGCTGAAGGAATAGCTCCACTGCCAAGCGCGATGTGCTGGCAACATTCATCAATAAGGTCGTCAGGATCCATTTATAACAAAAATCGCAGAAAAAGGCGCTGTACAATCACAATGCCGCCAAACTGCTCGGAATGTGTAGCAAAGCACCACGGGGCGTTGGAACAGGAAGCGGAAAGACAATCACACTTCCTTCTCCTTCCCACAAGCCACAGCGCCGAAATGGGACGAGGTGCTCTATGGGATAGCTGCCCACAATGCACCACTCTCAACAGCGCTGCAAGTGCTGTTAAATGTGGCCACACTGCAGCGCTGGTTGCTGTAAGTGTGGCCACTCTGCAGCGCTGGCCCTATACAGCTGTACTAACACAGCTGTAACTACCAGAGCTGCAAAACCGTAAGTGTAGACATACCCTTACGCTTTAGTGCTAAGGCAGCAGTAAGTAGGCTGATGTGCATGTGACCAAATTTGAAAAAGGACCTCAATGCAGGGAAAATACAAGCAAGTCCCTTTGTGATATAGACCTGATCTCGGTGCTAAATTCTTAATTCATTTCTGGGATTTATTGCTGCCAGAGGTCCTGATTCTCTGTATCTTGCTCTTTGTGTTGTCAGTCATATCTGTGCAAAGTGGATTTTCTACCATTCTGCGGTGGTGGTGTTTTTTGCACTTGCTTTGCAGAGAGATTCTAATACAAAGCTTAGTGCAATGGGGAAACAAGCCCCAAAAATGCAGATCTGCAACTGTTCCAGGCATAAAAATCCTCTTGGCTTAAGTGGACACCTGGGTTCTATTCTTGGAGCTGCCACTGGCCTGCTGGGTGACCTGGGCCATGTCACGTCACCACTCTGTGCCTTGGTTTCTCCAACTGTAGAATGGGGCTAAGGATATTTATGTGCTTTGAGGTCTATGATGGAAAGGGCTGTAGAAGAGCTCAATTTTAAAAAGAGGAAGGGGCAGAGTCCACTTTCCTCTCAATTTTTAAGCCTTTCTTGTAAGAACAGTGAAAAACATGGATTGCCTCGGGCAGGGATGGAATGAGCTTTTTCCAATAAAGGAATGTGAAAGTCACTTGTCTTTTAGAGTATGTCTTCACTACTGGCCGGATCGTCGGGCAGCGTTTCTAAACTGACCAAAACTCAGCACTAAGAACTGTTCAAATCTTCAGCCATTACTAACAGTAATAATGATAGCCCGACACTCAGCCTCAAACCCCACCCCGTAAGCTAAGCATATAGTTGACTGAGTGAAGAGAAGCTCTACATTCAACCTGAATCACATTTCTTCGCCTGGATGTAAGGTTTATCTGGTTGCCTTTGAGTCCCATTTCCAAGCAATTCCAAAGTTTCAGGACCTGGGCCAGGCACCTATGGGCTGAACCCAAGCAAACGTCATGAAAATCAGAAAACTCTATGGCACTTTGGAAGTTCCTCCTTGCTCTCCCTGGTGAGCGCTTCTTAGCAGTTCTGGGGTACAGTCTCCAGCCTTCTCTACACTACGGTTTTGCTGGCAAAAGGCAGCTTTTGCCGACAGAACAATGGAGGTGCAAAATTCTGCTGTTTTGCAGACAAAATAAAATCACCTCGATGAGAGGCATAGGCTTATTTGCGGGAACTTAAAGGAACAATGTGTTAATGTAGATGTTGTTCGTTATGTAGCCATAATTGGCCTACCCCAGTATTCCACAATGCCCACCGTGACCACATTGCCCCCTTTTTTGAATGCTGCTGCTCCACATTCCAGCTAAACAGGCATGTGCCTAGGGTTGCCAGGTGTCTGGTTTTTGATGGGAACGCCCAGTCGAAAAGGGACCTGGCAGCTGCATTCAGCACTGCCGACTGGGCCGCTAAAAGTCCGGTCGGTGGTGCAGCGACCACCAGGGCGAAGGCAGGCTCCCTGCCTGCCCTAGCGCCATGCGGACCCCGGAAGCAGTCGCTAGGTCCTTGCAGCCCCTAGGCACATGGGCAGCCAGGGAGGCACTGCACACTGCCCCCATGCTGAGTGCTGGCTCTCCCGCTCCCATTGGCCAGGAACCATAACCAATGGGACCTGTGGGGGTGGCGCCTGTGGTGTGAGGGCAGCACACAGAGCCTCCCTGGCCACCCATCCACCTAAGGGCTGCAGGGACCTGGGGGGGCCCCTCCTTCACTCTACATGCTTCCTTCATCCCTGGCCCCACCCCATAGCCTGAACATCTAGCCGGAGTCCACCTCCACTCTGCCTCAGCCCAGAGCCCTCTCCCACAACCCAAACCCCTAGCCCAGAGCCTCCCTGCGCCCCCAATCCCCTGCCCCAGCTCAGAACCCCCTCCTGCACCCAAATCCCCATACCTCCCTGCGCCCCCAATCCCCTGCCCCAGCTCAGAACCCCCTCCTGCACCCAAACTCCCTCCCAGAGCCTGCACCCCCCAACCTCCTGCCCCAGCCCTGAGCCCCCTCCCACACTCCAAGCCCTTGGCCCCAGCCTGGAGCTTCCCCCAAACCACTCAGCCCCCCACTCCAATCCTGCATCCCTGCTGGAGCCCTGACCCCCTTCTGCACCCCAAATGCCTCATCCTTAGCCCCACACTCTGACCCCCCCCATGCCCCCAGCCAGGACCCGCATCCCCAACCCACAGCCCCAAGCTCAGATTCCCCCCCCTCAATGCCCCCCAATTCCTCATCCTTGCCCCCCACACCCAAAGCCCACCCTCCACACCTGGAGCACTCACCCCTTGCCCTAACCCACTGACCATGAGGGTTTGGGAGTGCGTGAGCAGGGATGAAGCCTCGGCGAAGGGGCAGGGGTGGGTCAGAGGTGTTTGGTTGTCGGCAATTAGAAAGTTGGTAACACTATTCCCCCCCCATACTCTCCCCCGCAGCCCCAAGATTGGCGACACCAGGGTCTTGCCAGGGAGTGAGTGCACCTCCAGGCCCAGGGCCCTAGCATGGGTCCATGTGCTGGGGCTTCCCCTGCCCCTCCCTGCGCTTCTGTGGGGGATCGTGGTTGGGGTGCTGGGGCATCTCCTGCTCACCCAGCCTGTCTCCTGTGAATAGAGTTGGGTGCTGGGGGTTTCCCCTGCTGCCCTACAGCTTCTGCCAGGAATGGAGTGGGGTGCGTTTGGTCTCCCTACCCCACACCCCCACCCCATCCCACAGCTTCTGCCAGGCTTCTTCCAGGGGGTGGGGTGGGAGCAGGGGTCTTCCCCTGTTCCACCACTTCTGCTGGGGAGCAGAGTCAGGGTGCAGGGGCTTTGCCCAGCGGCCGGGGCGCCGACTGGTGGATTTTTTTCCGGGGCCTCCCAGTTGGCCAGGGCCCCACTGGCCCAGTGACTAATCGACTACTGCCACTGGTGGCGGGTGCGGCTCATTAGTCTGTGGGAGAAGTAGGAGGGAAGCCCAGACTGAGTGACGTGGAATCCTGCTCTCCTGCGCCCCAAGGGCAGGCACAGCAGGCTGCTGCTGCACGGGGGACATACTGCTGTGCTGAGCTGGGGAGGGAGCTGGGGGGTGTCCCCCTCCGCCTGCCTCCGGCTTGGTTTGTTCTGTCTGACCTTAGCGACAGCATGCCCCTCCCCGACCCACACATTCCCCCAGCACAGACTGTCTCTCGCTCACATATACCCCCCCCACTCCACACACACACACACATTGTCCCAGTTCACCCACTGTCTCTTCCTCCCCACCCCCTTCAGTTGAAAAGCGGTTGGCAGTCTATTAGGATGTCCATGGAATGATGGGATTGAAAAACCTGCATCCTGTGATGTTGTACCTACCCCATGAAGCATTGCAAACCCTTCCCGAAGTGCCCTGCAGCCAGCTGCACAGTGGGATAGCTACACATAGTGCACTGCTCTCTGTGTGAATGTGCGAGCTGCTAGTGTGGCTGCGTTCTGCTGCCACAAGGAGCGTAATGTGGACATGCAACAACGGTTTTAATTAAAACAGTTGCTATATGTCACTGTACTACCGACAGATCCCAGTCATTGGCAGGTAGGATTGAACGGGGGACTCTGGAGCTAAATGCATGGGCCTCCATGCGGAGGCACTAGAGGGGCACAGAGCACCATGCCCAGGAGGTGTGTGGGTTACACCGGCATACCTTTTGTCAACAAAACTCTATAGTGTAGCCAAGCCCACAACCAGCCTAGGTCGCCCGAGGGCGAAGAGAGGCAAGGCAGCTTTATGTCTTCCTCCCTCCAGCACACTGCTCTCACAAAGCCTGCTTCAGGGTGAGGGAAAGCGAGAGAGAGGGCATCAGCCAGCCAGGGGGCAGAAAGGGCGAGGCAAAAGGAAATACACAGAGTCCTATAATAGGCATAGGAGTAAGGTGACCATAGTTCCCAAAGTAAAAAAATGGGACACAGCACAGGGCTGGCCTGACCCACCTGGCATCACTGCATGGCCGAACCCCAGCTGGGGCCAACTCTCCAACACCTTGCCCCCGCCCCCCAAACTGGGGGGACACACCACTTTTTGGCAAAATGTACATTTGTTCCTTTTGCTCTTGGCAACTGATGGCAAGAACACTATGCCCAGTTTTGCGAAAAAAGACAGGCCATCCAGAACAACGCTTAAAAGGGGAACTGTCCTGGCCAAAACAGGCTGTATGGACACCCTACGTAGGAGGCAATGCACAGCACACAGAGCCCTTGTGAAGAATAGGATATTCTGGTATGGAGCGAGGCGTGGGGTAATTGGGGCCACACAGATCCTGGTGGAGGGAGGAACGGCGGAGGTACACAGAACCCCTTGAATGGGGGTGGGAAATGTGAAACCCTGGTATGCAGGGGAGCAGAGACTAGGCAACACACAGAATCCCTGGCATGAGGAAGGGAGGTAGGAGGGGTTTCTGGATGTCCCTGAAATAGTGGGGGAGGGGAGGGTAGCACACAGGCGGGGGTGGGGGAAATGAAGGGATGCAAGGAGTCAGAGGTGTGCGCAATGAGTGCAAAGTATAGCAGTAATCAACTGTGCACCCCTCTAGCATTATCCACATTTTAGAGGTGAGGCAACAGGCACAGAGCAGTTGACACTCAAGCGCCCACAGGTTACAGGCAGAATAGACCACAGACGTGTCTGCTGCTCTGCCATCTAAACCCTCACCCATGCCACCACTTCCACTGATTTACTACTTTACGTTCATGGCCACTGCAGCCCAAAACACAATAGGCTCGATTCTGATCTAGGAATGACGCCACTGAAGCCAACGGAGTTATAGCAGTGTGAAGCCACTGTGAGAGGGGCTTGTCCGATTTCCCCGCCCCCTGATTTCATGTTCAGGTAGCCCGAGCTGCCTGCTGAGATAGCATCCTGCCCCATTTAGCCTTATTTACTAAAAGCATCTGGTTTAGAGGATTTAAACCCAAAATCTCAAAGGGCTTTAGGTGCCTAATCCACAGGGAGTTAGGCACCTGCATTCTGTTGCAGATCTGGGCCTTCAGTGTAGTCCTGCTTTACCTGCATGTAAGAGAGCAGAAGCTGCCAGAGGTGATGAGTTGTAGGGGCCTGTCGTGCCTGGGCTCCAGGAATATTCAGTGCCTGGGAGCCCGGCTCCACCAATGTTCAGAGCCAGGTCTCTCCCCCAGTCCTGCCTGCCACCCTTGCGTGCCTCCTCCGGAGTGTCCCCCAACCCCTGCCCGCAGGCACCATGTACCTCCCCGAGAGTGTCCCCCAGCCCCTGCATGCCTCCCCCGGAATGTCCCCCAGCCCCTGCTTACTGGCCCTGTGCGCCTCCCCCAGGGCCCAGAGCGTCCCTGCCTCTAGTAGCTGGCTGCCCTGCTGCTCTGCAATGTGGTAGCTTACCACCACTGGCAGCTGCTGCCTACAACACAAGAGCAGCAGCGGCAGATTGAGGTGGCTGCTGCACCTCCAGAGGGAAGCGATGCTGAGGGGGCTTCTGGCAGGTGGAGTCTGGCCAGCCATATGATTCCTCCCCACCGCCCCCCGCCTGCAGCCACCACTCCTGCCCTACACTGAGAAAGGGGCAGCCCCATCCCCTGTGAGGCTATGGTGAGGAGCAGCAGGCTGCAGCAGGGAAGGAGGCTACATGGATGGCAACTCCCCACCCCCAGCATCCACTACAGGGGAAGTGAGGGGGCTTCCTGGACCTGAGAGGGGCCCCGGCCCCTAGGAGCACATGCAGTGACAGTGCTGGGTGAGTGTGCTGCTGGGGAGGGGTGGAAAGAGGGCTGGAGGACTGAGTCCTCCTTTCTGGCCTCAACCCCGGGGCAGCCTGCCTGCACCCCAAACTCCTCATCCCCAGCCCCACCCCATCCCACGCCAGAGCCCTCACCCCCCCGCAGTCCAACCCTCTGCCTGACCTGAGCCCCCTCCTGCACTGTAAACCCCTCATCCCAAGCCCCACCCGCAGTACTCACTCCCACACTCCAACCCTCTGCCCTAGCCCTGAGCCCCTCTCACACCCCAAACCCCTCAGCCCCACGCCAGAGCCCACACCCCCAGTTACAGCCCTCATCCCCCCACATTGTGCAATAAAGGGAAACTGTGAAACACTTACTGTTTCCAAACCATTTTTACATTATTTAAAATATATATATTGGCTTACAAGGCAGGTTGGGGGGGGGTGAACCTTGGACTCGTTCTGGGTACCACCAAAAATTCTACAAAACCTGCTGCCCCTGGAAGTTGCCCCTTTCCCTTGATAAGATCCCCCTCTTGTTTCATTATGCCTTCAACATTGAGGAACAAAAAGACTGGGCCTGTGGGAACAGCCTCACTCATGGCCAGTTGAGGAGCATCACCAATGCAGCCAAAACTTGCTTTCAGGCAAAGGATGCGATGACTTCAGTCTCCTAACAGAGGAGGGAATGGGGTTGGGGGGGGGGAGCAGTATTCCCCAGCATATAGCACCTCACCAGCTACCTCCACAAGTGGCAGTCATAGCATAAGCCAGTGTTTTTCCAGAAGCAATAACTTGTTAGAAGTACAGCATTCTCCCAGGGTGCAAGAGCCAATAGGTAAACACCAGCAAATCTGGGGAGAGGAAAAAACCTTCACGACTAACACTGCCTCCAAAGATATACTTGACAACAAAGCTGTATTTTTTCTCATTCACTGGAAACCTGTTTATTCCTCCAGCTGGTAAACAAGCCAATCAGTGTCACCCAAGAAGCGCTGAAAGGAAACCTTGCTATCACTGACTCTCAGTTTTGTTTCACTGGCAGAAGAACCTTCACATCATTAAATAAACCTCTGGGCGGGGGCCAGTGTTTAACATCAAGCAGTACAGGAAATATGGTTTATGGTCTGAAGAATGAAGAGCACAGTGTTGTTGAGACTGCTTAGAGTAAGGCTCTGTCTTTCCATTCTGTGATGTCAGAAGAGTAGAGCATTAAAGCCAGGAGTTGGATGTCCCTTCTTTTTTTTAGTTTATAATAGATACAGTAATTTGCATTTTTATGAATTTGTATTGCAATAGCACCAAGAGATCCCAAATAGGATCAGACTTGGTTGTGGCAGATGGTGTATAAACACACAGGAGGTCCTGGCCCCTGCCTTAACATGTTTACAGGAAGCTTTTCCTCTATAGAGCTGAAACTACTTTTGTAAGTACCTGCACCCCCACTTTACAGTTGGAGCCACTGAGGTGCTGAAGGAGAGAAGGGCCAAAGTGGCCCCTAATTTTTGCACGCCCAACCGCAACTGCTCAGCAGTGTCAAGCAGCCACAATGCCAACTGACGTCACTGGGTTGTGTGGCTGCACCGCAGTCCTGAAAAATTAGGCCGCAGGCATTTAAGGTTGAGCATTAAAAAAATAAAAATAAAAAACCCAGAGGGTACTGTTGCCAATATGGGCCTAATTGAGTTGGAGAGAGTCCCACAGCGAATCAGTGGACTAAACACCAAGTTTCCTCATATTGCTCAGTGTAAACCTCTCAAGGTTGTGAGGCCTGAGAGTTGATCTTTTGCCCATCATTTTGCACTTATACAGCACCTTTCATCCAGGAATCTCAAGTCACTTTGGTAAAGATCATGACACAAACACCACTATTTTACAAATCCCAACACAGGGCTTCTGAGCACCCTTATCACTAGGCCACACCACCTTCCTCTTGTTTAAGGATTTGCTGCTGTTGAGGGCACTGAGCATTCCCCATAGAATATCAGGGTTGGAAGGGACCTCAGGAGGCCATCTAGTCCAACCCCCTGCTCAAAGCAGGACCAATCTCCAGACAGATTTTTGCCCCAGATCCCAAAATGGCCCCCTCAAGGATTGAACTCTGAGTTTAGCAGGCCAATGCTCAAACCACTGAGCTATCCCTCCCCCTAAGTGTACCCTCTGCCATTTCAACACCTTGTCTCCTGAGCTGTGTCTCTCAGAATGCCAGATAGGTATCTCACAGGTGGAAGCATCTTATGATCAATGGGAAAGATTTGATTTTTAAGTAAGTACTATCCTAGGGCTTGTGACTGAATGCACCCCTGTATTCACAGCCTATACATTATTGTAATAATCTTTGTACAAAATCAAAAACTAACAACTCACTGGTCAATGATATCATGGTGAAATAGATGTAGCAACACCATCTGTAAAATTACAAATTCCCCCTATGTGATGGTGGCAGCACCTGTTCAAACCCACGTAGTTCTGCTTAGGCAGGAGTGGTTTAGCAGGTCTAGCTTAAACAGAGCATGTGTATTTAATCTCAATTTATGTATAAGTAGTAAACAGGGTCCTTGAGACAGGAAGAGGGAGACAAGGCAAATCTGCATTTCAGCATACACAGGAGAAAAGAAAGAGCATGGGGGCACCTATATCCCCATCCCGCCTTCTTTGAATAAATTTTACTTTTAGGGGTAAACCTCACACAAATCCACTTCAAAAGGTGACTGGACTATAAAAGTGAGGGGTAAAAACATGCCAGTCTCTCTCTCGCGTGCATGTGCCCTCTCACCTAAGACAACAGAGGAACCAGCCCTTTGGCCTTTTGGGGCAGATCCTGACTTGAGAATTCAGGCAGCCTGTTGCTTGGAACATGTAAGAATTTTTACCTTGAACTCAAGTGTAGTTTGTAAAGCTTTAGTTGCTAGAAAGCGTTTTGTCTTTATTTCTCTTGTAACCATGTCTGACTTTAATGCCTTATTCCTATACTCACTTAAAATCTCTCTCAGTGTACTTAACTAAACTTGTTTTATTTTTTTAATCAAAACTAATCCAGTGTTTAAAAGGAATTTTTTGGTAACTCCAATTAAAGTAACAAATTGTTGTGTATTGATGCCTGCAGAGGCAACAGCCCTGTACTATTTGAACTGCCCTGGGGAGGGCTGGACAGTGCAGAACACGTTTTGGGAGAAAATATGGGACTGGGAGTGCGTTGTGGTCATCCTGAGGTAGTAACCAAGGCTACAAGAAGCCAGGGTGTGGTTGGTGTGTTGCTGACAGGCTGCTGGGGCCAGGGCTGTGGGTATATACAGACACTTCCAGGTATGACCTCCATGCTGTTTATGAGGTGCCCAGGTTGGGAGCTACAGCAGAAAATTATTATGAGACACCCCAGGTTGCAGGGCAGTGGGTGACACAACCCCTCACTAGTCTGCACTGCACCCCAGAATGTGATAGGGCTGCTGCTGTTTTTTTACAGCAGGATTTGCACGTTCATTCCTCACATATGGCTGAGCTGCATGCAATTATTTCATTTGACCTGGATTTTCCATTCATTTCTACTCTCCGACAGTGACTAACCCAGAGTTAGCTTTCCAGGGTTTGAAGTGATTTTCCTTCAAGCACACAGCCAAGGTACATTGCACTTTGCTAAGCTGCCTGTTGGGTACCTGCTGGTGTCACTCAGCCAAGACCAAGGGTTCACACAGAATCTGCCTTCAGGACACATGGATTTGCCATTCATTAGCGATGAGCTCAAGCCACAGTCCAAATCCAAACTCTACCAAAGTTCTGGCTGTGATTTCAGCCCAGACCATGCCAAAAGTATAGTACCCTCCCACTTCATCTAGGCAAAAATCCCTTTATTCCAATGGGACAGGATTTGGCCCTCCAAAGGCAAGGCTAGTTACTTATGGTGGTAGGGGGTTACTCTGTCACTCCATCAGTGCAGATGGGCCATTAAAAGAAATTTAGGAGCCACCTTCACTTTATTTAAATAGCTGCTAGTGCTCAGCTTGCTGCTCTCACCCTGTGGGAAGGGGGCTGGGGCAAAGGTTTGTTTCTCAAGCAGACGCAGCTCAAGATTAAGGACCGGCCCAGAATGAATGAATACAAGAGAGAGAATTAAAGTGGAGCAAAAATCTCTCTCCTCACACCACACCGTGGAAAACTGCAAGTCTCAAAGCAAAGGTTCAGCCTGTGGTGTGGTCCGTGCAGCCAAAAGCCAAAGGCAGCGAACAGAACTGGATCAATGGGTGACCAATGTATAACTGTCTTGTGCCTACCAATCTGGGCACCTGCCATCACACTCACGCTGAGCATTCCATTGAAAAAAGCATGACTGATTTCTAAAGAATTCGATGGACCCTCTGTGGAGGGAGATGGGGAACGGAGGCACAAAGAGACAAAGGATGTGGCAAACCAGGGAATTAAACCCAAGTCTCCCGAGTCCCAGGACAATCCTCAGGCTCTACACACAGAGTTGTACCTGTTTAACTAACTGTGTAAATCTAAATTGATTTAGCTAAACCAGCACAAACGTCTGAGCAGATGCTCTTGGTTTACTTCAAATGAGAACAGGCTTAAATTAAACTGAAATAATCTGCTCTTAAAGCGCAATAGGAGTGTCCACACAGGGGTTTGCACCGGTGCAACTGTGTGTGTAAACAAGGTCACAATTCCCATACTACACACTGGCCTTTCAGCAGGGTGAGATTATCACAGCAGCTATTTCTGCTCTTTCCAGTAATTAGATCCAGTTTTGAAGTTTCCCAGGGGAGCAGGAAGGGGGCAGAGGAGAGGGAAGATTACTCAGCTGCCTGAACTCTTTGGTTTTATGTTCAACTGAATTGATTACAGTTCCATGCCAAACGCCCTCTGGAGAGCACTGCATTCTCCAGCAGAAGAAGGCGATGAACGGCTGGCTGTTTGGTGGCAGTTTACTGATTAGTGAAGCGAGAAAGGGGGCAGATTATATCCTTTTATGCAATGCACTGTACTCTAAATTGACAAAGATTGAAACCACATGAAGTGCCTTGGACTCCTCAGCACAAGGGAATGATAAATGGTTTGCTGCAGCTGCTCCAAAGTGGGGGGGGGGGGGTTGGGGGGAGGAGGAGGAGAGAGAGAGAGAATTAAAGCAATTCCAATTAATGCACCAGTTAGGTCAGGAGAAATAGGATTCTATCACATATGGTGACAAGACAGGCACACAGAAAACTGACTGTGTAAAAATGGCCCCAATTAGCTCCAAAGATCGATTTTTTTGTTGTATCTTCAAGTCATATCTACAGAGCTTTCTGCAAAGACAGGTTTTCCCCCTGCTAGCTAGGGGAGAAGCAGCTGGATGCTATACTGCTACATACCTCAACAAACTCATCAGCCAACACCTTTGCTTCTCTAGGATTCATAAACACGTTGGCACCATGGATGTGAGGAAGTGGGAAAGTGGAGTACCATGATGTTCCTGGCAAACGTGGATCTCCTCAGAAGAGTAGGTCAGGCCTGGTCTACACTACTTGTTTATACCGATTTTAGCAGAGTTAAACCGATTTAACGCTGCACCCGTCCACACAAGGCCCTTTATATCGATATAAAGGGCTCTTTAAACCAGTTTCTGTACTCCTCCCTGACAAGAGGAGTAGCGCTGAAATTGGTATTACCATATCGGATTAGGGTTAGTGTGGCCGCAAATTGACGGTATTGGCCTCCGGGCGGTATCCCACAGTGCACCACTGTGACCGCTCTGGACAGCGATCTGAACTCGGATGCACTGGCCAGGTAGACAAGAAAAGCCCCGCAAACTTTTGAATTTCATTTCCTGTTTGGCCAGTGTGGAGAGCTCACCAACACAGGTGACCATGCAGAGCTCATCAGCACAGGTAACAATGCAGTCTCCTGAGAATCGAAAAAGAGCTCCAGCATGGACTGCATGGGAAGTACTGGATCTGATCGCTATATGGGGAGAGGATTCTGTGCTATCAGAACTGCGTTCCAAAAGACGAAATGAAAAAACATTTGAAAAAATTTCCAAGGCCATGATGGAGAAAGGCCACACCAGGGACTCAGTGCAGTGCAGAGTGAAAGTCAAGGAGCTCAGACAAGCCTACCAGAAAACCAAAGAAGCAAACGGAAGGTCTGGGGCAGGGCCGAAAACATGCCGCTTCTACGCTGAGCTGCATGCAATTCTAGGGGGGTCTGCCACCACTACCCCACCGCTGTCCATGGATTCCAAGGTGAGGGTGGTAATCTCGGCCATGGCTGAGGATTCTGCGGAGGGGGAAGATGAGGAGGAGGAAGAGGAGGATGAGTTTGCAGCGAGCACACAGCACTCCGTTCTCCCCAACAGCCAGGAGCTTTTTCTCATCCAGACGGAATTACCGTCCCTGCCCTCCCAAGCCAGTAGCCCAGACAATGAAGCCATGGAAGCGACCTCTGGTGAGTGTACCTTTGTAAATATAAAACATGGTTTAAAAGCAAGCGTTTTTTAATGACTGATTTGCCCTGAGGACTTGGGATGCATTCGCGGCTATTGGAAAAGTTTGTTAACATGTCTGGGGATGGAGCGGAAATCCTCCAGGGACATCTCCATGAAGCTCTCCTGGAGGTACTCCAAAAGGCTTTGCAGAAGGTTTCTTGGCAAGGCAGCCTTATTCCATCCACCATGGTAGGACACTTGACCACGCCATGCATGTAGCAAGTAATCTAGTATCATTGCATGACAAAGCCTAGCTGCGTATGGTCCCGGTGATTGCTGGCATTCAAGCAACATTTGTTCTTTGTCTCGCTGTGTTATCCTCAGGAGAGTGATATCATTCATGGTAACCTGGTTGAAATTCAGGAATTTAATTAAGGGGACAGAGATGGCCATTCCTACTGGCCTGTTTGCCTGTTGCTTAAAAGAAATCCTTCCTTGCAGGTAGCCAAGCAGGGGGAGGGGAGGAGGGGGGAATGGCGCTGAGCTTTTTCATGTTTGGCTAGCAGGGATCTTCCCTGCTACCAGCCACGTGGGGGGTGGGAAGGGGGGTGATTAGCAGTGATCTTCCATAATATCAGCCACGCGGTGGGGGGAGGGATAAAGCGATCATCCCAGAGAATTGGATGGGGAGGGGCATTTCTGCTGCTGCATGTTAACAGGAAAGAAGCAGCATTGAACAGGATTTGCTTGGTATTTGGGAAAGGAGGGCACTGTGTATATGAAGGCTGCAGAAGCCAAAAGACAATGGCTTACCATGGACGCATGCAAACTGAATTCTTCTGCCCGGACCTGCATCTGTGAGATCTCTAACACCAGAGCTGCAGGCACTCAATATTAAGATGAAAAATGCGACCTTGTAGTGAAATCACATGTGTTATGTAAGGTGAATAGTGTTGTTCACTGTGAAAGAATATAACCATTGTTCTGTAAAATGTATCTTTTTAAATACTTCTCTCCTTTTTTTACCTCCCTCATGCAGCTGCAAATTTTTCAAGCCTCCCTACTCCATCCCGAAGGCTATCTCAGATAAGGCGGCGGAAAAAAAAGACGTGAGACGAAATGTTCTCGGAAATCATGGAAGTAACCCACAATGAAAGAGCTCATCTGAATGAGTGGAAGGACGTGGTATCAAATTACAGGAAAGATGCCAGTGAATGTGAGGACAGGAGGGACGCTCGAGATGAGAGGTGGCGCCAGAAAGATCAGAAGTATAGGCAGGAAGATCAATGGTGGCGGGATGCAACACTGGGGCTGCTGCGTGATCAAACTGACATCCTCCGGCGTCTAGTGGAGCTTCAGGAACAGCAGCAGGGTCACAGAGTGCCGCTGCAGCCCCTGTATAACCACCCTCACCCCTCACCATGTTCCATGTCTTCCTCACCCAGACGTGTAAGAACGCGTGGGGGGAGGCTTCGTGCACCCGCCCACTCCACCCCCGTGGACAGCCCAGCCAAAAGGCTGTCATTACTTTGAAATATTTTTAGTGGCCTTTTCCTTCCCTCTTATCTTCCTCCCAAACCATACCAGGGATACCTTGTCAACTCTCCCTCTTTTTATAATGACTTTTTAATAAAGAATACATGATTTTTAAATGATGGTGACTTTATTTCCTTAAGCAAGCTGTAATAAAAGGGGGAGGGTGGGTTGCTTACAGGGAATGAGTCAATCAAGGGTGGGGATTCATCAAGGGGAAACAAACAGCAGTCACACCCTACCCTGGCCCGTGATGAAAATCGTTTTCAAAGCTTCTCTGATGCGCGCCGCTTCGTGGTGTGCTCTTCTAATCGCCCTAGTGTCTGGCTGTGCGTAATCAGCGGCCAGGTGATTTGCCTCAGCCTCCCACCCCGCCATAAAGGTCTCCCCCTTACTCTCACAGAGATTGTGGAGCACACAGCAAGCAGCAATAACAATGGGGACATTGGTTTGGCTGAGGTCTGAGCGAGTCAGTAATGTGCGCCAGCGGGCCTTTAAACAGCCAAATGCACATTCTACCACCATTCTGCACTTGCTCAGCCTGTAGCTGAACAGCTCTTGACTACTGTCCAGGCTGCCTGTGTATGGCTTCATGAGCCATGGCATCAAGGAGTAGGCTGGGTCACCCAGGATAACTACAGGCATTTCAACATCCCCAACTGTTAATTTCTGGTCTGGGAAGTAATTCCCTTGCTGCAGCCGTTTAAACAGAGTAGTGTTCCTGAAGACGCGAGCGTCATGAACCCTTCCTGGCCATCCCACGTGGATGTTGGTGAAACGTCCCTTGTGATCCACCAGTGCTTGCAGCACCATTGAAAAGTACCCCTTGCGGTTTACGTACTGGGTGCCCTGGTGCTCCAGTGCCAAGATAGGGATATGGGTTCCATCTATGGCCCCCCCACAGTTAGGGAATCCCATTGCAGCAAAGCCATCCACTATGACCTGCATGCTTCCCAGAGTCACAACCTGCAGCTTAATGATTGGTTTGGCTACTTGCATCACAGCAGCCCCCACAGTAGATTTTCCCACTCCAAATTGATTCCCGACTGACTGGTAACTGTCTGGCATTGCAAGCTTCCAGAGGGCTATTTGCCACTCGCTTCTCAACTGTGAAGGCTGCTCTCATCTTGGTATTATTGCGTTTCAGGGCAGGGGAAAGCAAGTCACAAAGTTCCATGAAAGTGCCCTTATGCATGCGAAAGTTTCGCAGCCACTGCGAATTGTCCCAAACCTCCAAAACTATGCAGTCCCACCAGTCTGTGCTGGTTTCCCTGGCCCAAAATCGGCGTTCAATGGCTAGAACCTGCCCCATTACCAGCAGGATCTCAAAGCGCCGGGGCCCGCAGTTTGAGATAATTCTGTGTCCATGTCCTCATCACTCTCGTCGCCGCGCTGCTGTAGCCGCCTCCTCCTCACCTGGCTTTGCATAGACTGCATGAGAATGCACGAGGTGTTTACAACTTCCACAGTTGCGGTCTTGATCTGAGCAGGGTCCATGCTTGCTGTGCTATGGCGTTTGCACAGTTCACCCAGGAAAAAAGGCGCAAAACTGTTGTCTGCTGCTTTCACGGAGGGAGGGGTGAGGTTGTACCCAGAACCACCCATTACAATGTTTTTTGCCCATCAGGCACTGGGATCTCAACCCAGAATTCCAAGGGACGGAGGAGACTGCGGGAACTATGGGATAGCTACCTACAGTGCAAAGCTCTGGAAATTGACGCTCGCCTCGGTACATGGACGCACACCGCCGAATTAATGTGCTTAGTGTGGCTGCGTGCACTCGACTTTATACAATCTGTTTTACAAAGCCGGTTTATGTAGAATCGGAATAATCCTGTAGTGTAGACATACCCTCAGAGGCACTAAAAGAAAGGAACTAAGGAATAGAAAGCTGGGCCTTTGTGCCTATTGCAGAGGATTTGGAATGAAGAGACCTGGGTCTATTCCTGGCTCTGCCACTGATTTGCTGGGTGACTTTGGGCTGCTTCTCAGCTTCCCACCTGTGGAATGGGAATGAGCCATGTCAATTTTGCAGGAACTTAAGTTATGAGGTTTAATTCACCCCTGCAAAGCACATGCAGGTCCCTGGCTGGATGTTGCTAGAGAAGAGTGAGGCTCAGATACCATGGTGACAGGAGCTAAATAAAAATGAAGATAGATAATTAGTATATGGCGTCCTAGCTTGACCTGATGCACAAGCTTTGAAGGTGCTGATGCTATTAGATTTGCTTTGAAAATCTGCAGTATAGCAGGGCGATGGACCATCACTGCCCAGAGAGCAGAGTCTGGACGTGGTCAGAATTAAGGAGAACAGGGCTCACTTAAGAAAAGCCAGCCAGCTTCCCATGTGTGCCCAGTCAGCCACCATGCCTAGAAGGAAAAGTAGGAACTAGTCTCTTCCCATCTCACCTCAGCTGTGTTCCTGGAGTTCTCCTTGTCCTTCTGAGACCTTCTCTTCTGCTGCCAGCAAACTTTCCTCAAAGTTTGTCACAAAACACCATGCTTACAGTATCAGAGGGGTAGCCGTGTTAGTCTGGATCTGTAAAAGCAGCAAAGAATCCTGTGGCACCTTATAGACTAACAGAGGTTTTGGAGCATGAGCTTTCATAGGTGAATATCTACTTCATCAGATGCATGTAGTGGAAATTTCCAGGGGCAAGTATATATATGCAAGCAAGCTAGAGATAATGAGGTAGTTCAATCAGGGAGGATGAGGCCCTGTTCTAGCAGTTGAGGTGTGAAAACCAAGGGAGGAGAAACTGGTTTTGTAGTTGGCAAGCCATTCACAGTCTTTGTTTAATCCTGAGCTGATGATGTCAAATTTGCAGATGAACTGAAGCTCAGCAGTTTCTCTTTGAAGTCTGGTCCTGAAGTTTTTTTGCCGCAGGGTGGCCACCTTAAGGTCTGCTATAGTGTGGCCAGGCAGGTTGAAGTGTTCTCCTACAGGTTTCTGTATATTGCCATTCCTAATATCTGATTTGTGTCCATTTTTCTTTTTCCGTAGAGACTGTCCAGTTTGGCCGATGTACATAGCAGAGGGGTATTGCTGGCATATGATGGCGTATATTACATTAGTGGACGTGCAGGTGAATAAACCGGTGATGGTGTGGCTGATCTGGTTAGGTCCTGTGATGGTGTCACATGCTTACAGGTTGCTCTTGGGAGTGGGAGCCCCTATAACGGTGCTTCTTCTCTGGGTCCCAATATGCTTCTCTGGCCTGATCTCCCTTCAGGCTCATCCTTACCAGACTAGCTCCTCTCTGCATACAAAGAATCTGTGCCTCCATGTATAGTAAGAAGCAGGTTTGCTACAGGTAAATCACTTTGCTATGATAGGGTTCTAGCATCTGCTCTGTTTGGATGTATTCACATGCAGGCTACTAACTGCCCTGATTCAGAATCCTTTGGACAGCCCAGAACCACTGACTTCCCCAGAACCTGTTATCTCCATGTTCTCTATGGAGGTGGCTGTCACTCCATGTTTCTGATTCATTCTCTGGGTTTCTGTGGGCATGTTGTCCATCAACAGCCACTATCTCAGAGTCATGTTCCCGAGAGAATGCAAAGTTTTGAGTCGTATAAAGTCTTCTATGCAGTCTGAATTCCCCAGAAAATGTCATAAGCCGTGGGAGAAGGGGCTTAGAGCTGCTAGGAAGACGGAGGAGAGTGGATACGGCTCAATTTTTAAATGCTATTCATAAATCAGGGGACATAGTGCCCAGAATCCCATAGAAAATTAAAAGGATTGCAATTTTCCTAGCTGGCCTCATGGTGTCTCCATAACTCCATTTGGATCTAACAGACACAAATCGGCTTTCCCACACTTACCTCTGACAGCAGGGACATGAGAAGGGGTGGACACCTTGTAGCTGTGGTAGGGGAAGGCACAAGGATGGAAATTTGTAACTTACTGTTCCTCTTCACCACTCAGCATGATACCAGCATGTTGTCCCCTCTTGATGGAATGGGTAGTCCTCACTGTTTTCTTTTGATACCAAGCCTGGACTCATGGCCCTTGGGTCATGGGCTGAATTTGCTGGTTTGGCTTGGCAAATGCAAAGCATTTATAGTCCATGGAACTCTCCAACCCAGTGAGGACTTACTTATCTTTGCAATAAAAAGAGGCCATTTTCCATGAGGGTATATAGATTTCACTTCACATCAGGGGGAATGCTAAAGGCATTGTTTTGGCAAGACTAAAACCAAGAATTCAACAGCAACACCACACAGAACAATTGGTGAAAAAAAACCAGTGAGGGTGATATTTTCAAAAGCACCTAGGTTATTTGGAAGCACAAGTCCCATTGACTTCCAATGGACAGTTCAGCTTTGTATAGAAGAGTTATAAACTTCCTCCTTCTATTGTCCCCTTCCTGAAGGGACCATGTCTAAGGGTGGTAGGGTATTTCTGTCTCTCAGGCCCTTTGGCCCTGGACTATTGGCTAAGTAATGTCACTCAGGGGCCCAGTTTTACTGATGTGGATATCTATCTGCCAGGACAGGGACTGAGATCAAACAGTTATCAAACTGGACAACTTAAAGATGAAAGGCAATGCAGGCCATTCCCCATCTCCTTAGCCACCCAGTCCCCAAATGTAATCACAGGGAGTCCATCATCACAGAGATGTTCCTTGTCAAAAAAGTGATTTAGGCACTTGCAAGTCTAAATCCCATTGACTGTCAATGGGACTTAGGCTCCTATCGGCCTAAATCACTTTGAGAATGTTTTAAGCTCATAAACCACTTTGGCATTGCAACACTGAGCACAGCAATGCCTAAAATATCTTTACAATCTGGTCCTAGGTCACTACTGATCATTTTAGAAGAAATGGTCACCTACTCTCGTGCTGTGGTGGAGGTTGGAATTGCGCATGGTGTTTAAGTTGGCTATCAGCCTTTTGGGGTCCTAAGTCTGACCCATGACTACAATCCATTATCAAAAACATGACCATGTGTCATAGAAATGCGAGCAAGGCAGGTTTTTAATGGGCATGGGTAAAAGATGGCCAGGTAACGTAGACCTATGAGCAACCAAAACTTCCATGCAAAAATTCAATCCAAACCTCTGAGAAGTTCAAAATCCAAAATTTATAATATTTTTTATGTTTCTGTGCTTCTGGGTTTCAGGTAAATAGACAAGTGCCAAAATAGCCTAAGAAAGGCTATTTTCATGAGTGCTCAGATCCAGTCTGGCAGAGCAGTTCCAATACTTCAGATGATCATGAGAACTTTTCCAGCGCTCATCCAAACCCAACTACCAAACTTGATCAGATTGTCCCAGGTCTTGGCTACACTGGCGCTTTATAGCGCTGCAACTTTCTCGCTCAGGGGTGTGAAAAAACACCCCCCTGAGCGCAGCAAGTTACAGCGCTGCAAAGCGCCAGTGTAAACAGTGCCCCAGCGCTGGAAGCACGGCTCCCAGTGCTGTAAGCTAATCCCCTTGAGGAGGTGGAGTACCTGCAGCGCTGGGAGAGCTGACGCTGCGACCACAGTCGCACTTCAAAGCGCTGCTACGGGAGCGCTCCCATGGCAGCGCTTTGGAGTTTCGAGTGTAGCCAAGCCCCCAGAGTTGGATTTCACTTTGGCCTACAGAATGTGATAACCAAGGATGGAATTTCAGCATTTTACGAACAGTTCAGAGGCAGAAGGCAAAGGAGATTAAGAAATAACAAGCCGAAAAATACTCAGTGAAAACATTTGTTTTAAAAAGACTGAGTCTGAGCACAACGGAGTTTTATAAAAACCTTGCCACTGTATTGCACTAAGTCAAGTATTCACAATAGAATCAGCAGACACAATGTACAGTAATTCTGCTATTAGCACGTTTACTTACAGAGGAGATGCTCTATATGCAGAACCAAAGCTGAATTTAACAGAGTAAAGACTGAAGTGCTGTTTTGTCTAAGCAAATCCATCTATCTGGACTGGTTGGAATTTAAAATCCTAGGTTTTCTTATTTCCTCTTCAAGTAATGAATTGTCCAAAGCCAACCAGCCAGCCAACAACTTTCCACTAGGTGACTCTGTTTATATTTTGTTCTCATACACACAAACACAGACTCTCTCTCTCTTCCCTCCACCCTTTCCAGAAGTCTGTGTCATCTTTTCATAACTATAATAATCTCCCATTTCTATAGTGCATCCCCTCCCAAAGTGCTTTACAAACAAACTGATATACAAACTATGCCTGGGAATTGTTTGGTCCAGCAGTGAAATGCAGCCACCTCTGGAGTGAGAAGAAGCAGCTGTTTAACAGCATACAGCTACATCATATGGCAGGTGAAGAATATTCGGTAGGCCACATTTAAGCAGCCAAAATGGAATTTGGCCAAGACACAAGGATTATTACTATTGATCATTTATATTGTGGTAGTCCTTAGAGGGCAACCAGATTGTACAGCACCTAACACAATGGGACCCCAAACAGAGGGAAAATAAAACAGTCCCTGTCCCAAAGAGCAGTCGACACCTACTCTTACACATAAGGGTCATGGGGACTTTCATTACCATATTTGGTCAGGACACACACACACACACACACACACACACACACACACGGCCAAATCTTCTGCTGGTGTCAGTCAGTGCAGTTTCACTGAAATCAATGCAGCTTCATCGATTTACAGTTATGAATCTGTCCTTCTCTTTCTATATGTACATAAAACAAAGTATTTAAAATTCCAACTGAGTGGAGAAGCGATAAAAACAGGCTTTGCCACAGAGAAATACTAGATCACAAGAAGACATTGATGGCTCACATTCCCCCTTCCTCAATCAATGGAAAAGGGGGAAGCTTGGGGGAAGGGAGTAGAACAAAGAAAACAATACACATTAAATTATTGCTTTTCTCATCATCCTATGCAAAATTCTGACAGTCCTCTTCCCCGAGCCCATCAAAGGTTGAGATCCCTCTTGTGACAGGGCTGCAAACAACCCAGTTAGTGGGACAGGCCGTAAAGGGAGCCTACCCCAATAAGCAGCCTTCCCGAGATTCAGATCTGCAGTGAATTCTCAAGGCATCTAAAGGAAACACAAAAGTTGAACGTTTAAACAATAGCAGCCTGCTTCTGTGAACAATCTACTGCAGGCTAAGGGTGCTTTGGCCCGAGCATTCCATGTAATGATCAACAAGGCAGCCTCTCACCACACGGTCAGTCCCAATGAGAGTGTCGGCAAGTGATGCACGTGCTTGAAGTGGAATGGAGAGGCAGAGAGGAAAGGAATTAACCAAACAGCGAGGATGCGGGGGGAAGGTGGGAGGTGCCTTGAGTAGCTAAAAACAGGTGAGGCCCCCAGTTCTCTAGGGTCTCCCCTACCACTACCCTCATCGGAGGCGTAGGTATGACGGGATGGAGTAGTTGAAGAGCAAGTAATCCATTTTGTATAAATTAAAGAGTCTCCTTTGGTAGAAGGGACTGATGTCCTCGAAAAACTGGGCTGTCATGTCATCTGTGGTCCTGGTGGTCTTGGAGGAAGAGGGGAACTTGACACTGGCATCAGCCCCTACCAGCTGCAGGATATAGTTGGCGTCCTCGGCCAGTGTCTCGTACTTGCCCACCACATCGTAGTGAATGATGCATGGGTGGCAGAGTGAGTGCACCCGCTCCCAGTGCTCGTTGAAGGGCTCCTCGTGTTGTGTGCGTGGGTCCAGCAGGTAGTAGACGAACTCCTCAAAGCGCACATCATCACCACGCTCCAGGGCCTCGTTGCTGGGCTCCTGCCGGTGCCGGCGGATGATCTTAGTGCCGTAGCGCTTGTGGAAGGCTGTGTTGTAGCGGCGGGTGAACTTGTTGCGGTAGGCCGAGACCAGGCGCTCGAAGGGTTCTCGCACAAAGATGAACTTGAGGTAGTTGCGCAGGCGATGGTTGATCTCGGGAGTGCTGTACTCGGAGAGGGCGCGCAGGTTGGACGAGACATGGGCCTCATTGGCTGGGATTTCCAGAGGGTCCTGGTACTTGCCCTGTCCAGTCAAAACCATCATGACTCGCTTCCAGTTGGTGCAGGCCACCTTGGGCACATAGCAGTACAGCAGCCCATGCATGTCATCCACCACCAGGTGGCGCAGGTCATCAGGCGTCAGGAGGCGCCGCCTGCGGGTGTAGCGGTTGCAAACGCTGCTCAGCAGGTCCCGCCTCTGCTGGTGAGTGGCCTGCAGTGATGACTGCTCGAACTGGGGAGAAACAAGAGGGAAATTGTCATTGCCCGACTGAACTTAACATGGAGGTTTGGCTCCAGCCAGATACACTGAGTTCAGACATCGGAATCAGGGCATGAAGTCCATTTTCCCTCCCTGCTGTGGTGTAACACACTTTCCCCTCCCCAGCACTGGGCTCTTCTTTCAGGCTCTAGAGTTCATCTATGTGGGCTTTTTGCCTTAGCTTTGATTGCTGCGAGGCACTTGACACTTAGATCCAATGGGGAAAAGGGAGGAGAGTGGAAGCAAATAGAGAGTCAGAGAGCGCGTGCGCAGGCTTGTGAAAAATGGAGCAAAGAGAGAAATTCTACTTTAAAAATTGCTATAATACATACTCACAGAGTATAGATTGGCCACTTGTGCTAGCACAGATTATGGGCTTAGGAGGTAGGTTCCTAATACAAGAAATTGACTTCCCTTTGGCTAGGGAAAAATTAAATTGGACTGAGTCACCCATGACTGTAGAGGGGGGATTTGCAAATGCCCAAGGGGCAGCCTGGTAGACCTCCACTGAAAGTCAAAAGGAATTGGACACACAAACCTCACTCGCAGCCTTGGAAATCTTTTCTTGAAATTTGGGGGCAGAGAGTTTGGAGGAAGCTTCATGGACTCAAGCTACAATCCCTTTCACCAGCCTTGCTTAGGAGCCTGCTTATGAAGTCTCCTGGGGGATGGGGTCCAGGGATATTCTCAGGGCTGGGAGCAGGTGAGCAGCTGGGTTTCCCAGGGGCATCTCCAACACGTAGCTCAGCTCCCATGTTAGGGGCAGTTCTAGCAGCTGGGACAGGAGTCAGATTCAAGGGCACGTTTTCGGAGTGGTGTGGGGAGCAGCAGGGAACTGGGAGGGAGAATGAGTAGTTGCCAAGTCCTATGCTTTCTGGATGGCAGAGTCAGGGAGCCGTGCGTCACCAGGCTTTGCCAGCACTCCTTAGGCTGGAGCCTGTAGGGTCAGAACATCCTCAGGTTTCGTGGGAGGGACAATTATGGCTCCGGGAACGGACGAACATTCAGTCTCTAGCACCCCCGGGATTGAATGTGCACACCTTGCAGGAATGAGGTGCTGCACGGGCTGTGGCTGGAAGGGAGCGTGACCCGTAGAGCAGCTCGGAGTAAAAGCACAAACCATTCTGAGGCCTGCCCTATGCTTAGTACAGGAAGCGAAGAGGGGGCCTTTGGCACTTGCCCTGCAGAGGGGGAAGGCAAAGGAACAGCCCCCTTTGAGGGCCTCCTGCAGCACAGAGGGGAGTGAAGAAACCCCATACAGAGATGAGAAGGCATGGGGCAAATGAGAGGCTGTTGTCACAGAGCCAGACAGCATCAACCTTGCTACTAAAGCCATTTGCTGGGCTGCCTGCTGAGCAGCCCCTCAGATCTTGGCTTGGCAACGCCCATGGCTCCCCCTGACCATGTGTGGGGGGGGATTAGACCTGCCTTGGCCTCAGTTCTCCCCTCACATTATTCTCCTGGGGTCAGCAGACGAGGAGAGCAGATGCCCCTGAGTCGTTTCAACACGCCCACCCCTTTTCTACGAGGCCAGCTCAGCATCTGTAACTGGAGTGGTCCTATTGGCAACATGACACAATTGTGATCACACCTGTCTTGAGATGCCTCCATGAACCCAAACACCCTCCCCCATTCCCCCCCACTTTGCATTCCTTTCTGCCTGAGCTGTCTGCAGAGCCAAGGCTTGGCAGCGGTCAACTACGTGGCCCCAGGCTCGGCTGTGCAGGGTAAGTTCATTAATTGGAGGCTCAGATTCCTATTTGGGTTCTTCCCCCACCATTGCACAGAGCAGCTGCCATGCATGGTAGGGACGGCTCTCCTCCTCCAGTGCCACATTCCCCAACACAGCCCAGGTCTGCAGCACGATGCAGGCAGAAGGCTCAGGTTTCAGCCCAGGAGCGCTTCATTTATATTTTTTCTCATCCCTCAAGTCTTTGTAACCTCCTCTCCTCTCCTCCACTAGCCTCCTCTCCCACCAGCTCTACTGCTTTGCTAAAAGCTGAGCAGAGATGTCTCTGGACCGAAATCCCAGCTACAGACCCCCTACAAAACTTTGAGTAAGATCAGATCCAATTTCACACCAGCCTCTAGCTCTGTAAACTCTAGAGCTGGGGAAGTCTGGATCTCTGAGCTCTGTAGCAGGAGCTCACCTCTCACGGTAATGTCTTAAACCACTAGAACCATGCGATTTCAAAAGGTAAGCCACTGCCAGGAAGCTATCAGAGGAGATCCCCTCCCATTCCTGCCCACCCGCTCCCATCAATGCTGGCAGAGAGGCAGAAGACAACTGCTGTGGCTTCTCCTTGCTGCTCAGGCCTGGCTTTATAAGGGAAACTTCCAGGCTGGTCCCAGAGTGTTATTAACCCAGATTATGATGACAGTTAAGTAACTACCACTCTCACCGTTAAAAGAAACAAAACCTGCTTTTGTGCAGCTGTTGCTTTACCATGATGATGGCTCCCATGTTGCAAGCCAAAGGTGTCGTCCACTTCAGACTCCGCTCCTCAGACAGGGACCCCACTGTCTGGGGGAAGAGTTACTCCCTGTCCTATTTCTGTAGCCTGGGATTTACTTTGTTTCCCTTCATACTCATGTGTTCCTGCACCTTTCACCACCCAAACCACAGAGGGATGGATCTTCCGTAGGACTGGAAACAACCCCCATGGCTTGGCATTTGAATTGGCCTCCCTCTGAGCATCCCCTACAGTTTAAACTGCTTAGCCTTATCTACAAGGCCCTACAGAGCTCCTTGCTGGCCAACTTCTCTGACCTGGTCGCTTATCGCACCACTTGCCTCCTCTCCTCCTCCTCAACAATAATGCCTCAGAGTCTGTTAGTTCTTTTCTCCCATAACCATCTCCTGCCCTTTTCTCCATGCCCATTTTCCCCGGACTACAGTAACAGAAGCAACTGGAAGTCAGGTTTGAGGTGCTTCAGCTAAGATGAGGGGGACCCCTGGACTGGACTAGGAAGGTGCTGTAGGTCAGGATGGCGGTACATTGGCAGAGTTGTGCAGGGAAAGCTTGCACAATGACCCTCCCATTTGATGAACATGCCCCATATTCTTTTTGGGTTTCCAGGTGTTTTCCCCAATATTTGTGGACCTTAAAAACTCAAGAATTAAAAAAAAAAACACAAAAGTTTGCCTTAAAATCATTCCATCCCTGTAATCTGGTTCTGGCTGGATGCTCCTTCAGTAGCCAGTAAGATTGGAATCATTATCCTGTCAGCCCGACTCACCATGCATGGAGAGAGTTCCCGCCTCATGAAGTAAGGTGCAGCCAGACCTTTGCCTTCCTCACATTCTTGCTCCTGAAGCTTCCTGACAGCTGTCAGCCACTGTTACATCACCCTCCCTCCCCCAGGAGCCCATTTGCTTAGCCCAGGCTGCCTTCATGGATCCCCAGCCAGCCTGCCAGTCCCTGTAAGGCTCACCTCAAGCTCCTTCTTAGACCGGGCAGGCAAAGCTTGGGTGCTTTGCTAGCTGGGAGCTTTCTAAACACAGCACTTGGGACCCTGGGACCCAATACAAACCTTCCATCCCGCTGACACTTTGCATGCAGGCTCCTATATTGAAACCCACCGATTCATCGCTGTAAGTTGCACTGTGCAGGAGGAAGAGTTCACTGGAAAGAGCTCACCACCACAGCAGGCCCATAACCTTTGTAGATGTTTATGTAGGTACCATTTAGGCAACTGAAACCACATACAACATCTCTGTTCAAAACCATAGTCAGCAGGACCCATACTGATTGTAAATGGAATAAGGCTAAAATAAAGTATCCTTCGTCTGCTATTCACTCATTTTTTTCTCCCAACAGGGAAATAATGGGCCAGATCCTGAGCGAGTATAAACTGTCATAGCTTCACTGACACCAATGGAGCTATGACAATTTATACCAACTGAGGTTCTGCCCCATTGTACCTGGCTGCCTACTTGGAAGTCACGCCATTAGCATCTTGTTCATGGTGTTACAGATATGGCTGAAGAGGCATTTTCATTCTTAGCCCTGGATTTCAGATACTGTAACTTCTTGAAAACAATCACCTCCTGGTTTGAAATTTCTCTTGTCTGGTCTCAGCTCAGAGAGTTTTTTGTTTTTTTTCCCCACCAGTAGCCATTTCTGTGAGTGAAAACAGTACAGGGTGTTTCATGCTATAAGACAGTTAGTCAAGTGCTTTTTCTGTACTTGCTCAAAACCATGGGGGATGGAGGGATGGCTAAAAGTATGCATGCACGGCCCCAAAGAAATGCAGCTGCATTTTACCAGTTACCCAATGAAGTGCACATCTTGTATTTATCTCCAATGACATTAAATATCAGTTTTTCAAAACCCCAACTACATTCCTGGAGAAGTAGGTCTGAGGCTTTGAATGCACCAGAGCCAAGACATTCCACATTTACCACTTCTCCAGAGCCATATTAAGGCATAAAAGCCATTACATGGGCATAAGAGCGACTCATTACAGTTGTTATGAGAACCATTAACTGCCTTTCCTGGAGTTGTGTCCACGTTCATTCTTAACAATAATGCTACACAATGAATTTGATTTCCGAGGGCTGAGTTTTAGGCTGCCCCACACACACCTCAAAGATCAACATGGTGAGGATAATATGGATAGTTCTTTCTAGATCTCTGATGCCTCCAGGCCTCTGGTCCCTCCATGGCTGCTAGCAGTTTGCCAGCCACGACAGAGTATAACCTGTTGAGTCTGGAACTCGCCCAGAGCAGGGTTGTGAGGAGGGGCTGATACCCATGATATCCTGAGTGGCACTACTGCCCCGTTACGATGCGTTTATGGGATGCTTGGGAGTTGGTGAGGTAAGCTGGTGTCATGCCATCATGACCCAGTGTCATGGTGATGCAGTGTCACTGAACCATAAACTCAGTTGGAGGAATGTTAATGGGCTCATTGGTTGGGCAGTTGGCAAACCAGGACTCTCCTAGAGAACGCGGGGTGAGTGGGGGCTGAGTGGAGACCCCACTGGAGATTCTGACATTCAGGGGAAATTGACATGTCATTGCCCCTCTCTGACATTCAGAATGCTCCGTCTGGGCATTATGGGGAGGAAGGTCAATGGAAAAAACACCACAGCGAGCAGCAGATCCCCATTCAGCAGTGCTGATGCAGAAGTTGGTCCTTCAGTTTCTGGGTCAGCATCTCCACAGACCCCCAAATGACACCCCCAAAAGTCAACGGCTGGATAGCTGTGTCAGGCTCTGGAGAGAATTGTGGCCAGCCCTCCTCATTTGTGGAAAAGTTCAGGGAACTCTTGAGGGTATGGTAGATCCCACAGGAATCCCCCCAGAGCCTTCCCTCAGCCCCCTCACCAAAACACTGTCCCTCTCTGCTCCGTGCTGTTGTTCCTGTCCCATGGGGTGTGGGAGGAGGGTACTGTCCCCTAATTCTCAAGCCTTTTACCCAGATTGCTAACAACAGATGAAAACACCTCAAAGCATGCAAGCCCGATAGTGACCATCAGGCACCCAAGCTGGGGAGAATGGAGAAGCTTGTGCCTACTGCTCCTGCTATCTTGGCCCACCGGGATTCTGTGCTGGCTGCCGGAGCCAGGCCTGCATGTCAGAAGACTGCCTGTGTCCTCCCCCTCCCCTTGCCAGCAGCCAGGAAACCTGGGCTGTGCAGTGAAAGGACTGAGCTCCATTCATTCTCCCCCTCTGCGAACCATCTGTAAAGTCAACAGTGCTCAGACAGGAACCCAAAGGGGAGGCATGTCCTGAATGCTGAGCTGGTCTCTGGCAGCGTCTGCTACTGCTGTGCTTACCCGTCACTCAGAAGGCTGGGAGCCCAGAGCCCATCTCCAAGAGGGCAAGAAGCAGATCTAGAGCTCTGGGTCGGACAGCTTAGCTTAACCCTTCCCTGGTGAGGAAGGTTGAGAGTGGCCCTGCGTTTTCTGGCATTGTTGGGGAGATGGGTCCTGTCAAGGTTTCAGAAACAGCAGCTGGTGTCCACACATCTTCTGTCATGACACATGGGTCTGGCTTTCCAGCCACATGGTTAAAGGAGGCAGCACATGCCTGCTTTCCAGTGAGATGTTAGCCATCTGAATGGGAGGTCAAGTGGGGGCTTCCTTTTAAAGAATGCTCTGACTGCAACGGACATAGTGTTAAGCAAGAGAAGGCTGTTATCCGGCATTTATTTTTCCTATTCTAGCTCATGAGGATCTCATATTACTTTACAAGGGTGAAAAAATTAAGGGCTAGCGCACCCACGGGAAAAAAGGATGGGTGCTGAGCAACCACCAGCAACCCTCCAGCAGCTCCCGCCTACCAGCAGGCCCCACAGATCAGCACCTCCCCCTTCCTTCCCCTCCCACCCACCATGATCAGCTGTTTTGCGGCATTCAGGAGGCTCTCCAGTGGAGGGGTCAGGAGTGAGGACATGACACTCTCTGGGGAGGGGGTTGGACTAGGCAGGAAGAGACGGGGTGGGGTGGAGAAAGGGCAGGGCCTTAGGGAAAGGGGTGGAGTGGGGGCGGGGCCTGGGGCAGAGCCAGAGGTTGAGCTCTCCTCGTCACTTTGGAAAGTCAGTGCCTGTGAAGTGTGGTATAGTTGATCATCTAATCTAGTGTCTTGCTTGGACTAGGGCCTGAGTGGAGATGAGACAGCTACAACACAATCCAAAAGATAATTACTAAAGGCATGTCTACACATACAGTGCTGCAGCTGCACCACTGCAGCTCATCTAGTGAAGATGCTCTATGCCCCCAGGAGAGAGCTCTCCTGTTGGCATAATAAAACCACCTCCGCAAGCAACAGAAGCTACGGCGGCAGGAGAAGCTCTCTCACCGACATAGGGCTATCCACACCAGCGCTTATGTCAGTGTAACTTGTGTCATTCAGGGGGACGGTTTATTCACACTCCTGAGGGATATAAATTCTGCTGACATAAGCTGTAGTGTAGACGTAGCCTGACGGTATGTTCTATACTACCTGCCACATCAGCGGGCAGTGATCAATCCAGTGGGGGTTGATTTATCGTGTCTAGTCTAGACACAATAAATCGACCCCCGAGTGCTCTCCCATCAACTCCTGTACTCCACCAGGTGCAGGCAGAGATGATGAGGGAGCAGCAGCAGTCGACTCACCGCAGTAGGTCTAAGTACATGGACTTCATAATGTGAATAACGTAGCTGAAGTTGCGTGACTTAGATTGATCCCACCCCCCAGTGTAGACCAGGCCTTAGACTGTAGACTCTTCGAGGCAGGGACAATCTTTCCATTCTGTCTGTACAGCACCTAGCACAATGGTGCCCTGTTCAGTTATTATCTTGGAAAGCATGGCCAGGATGATCTCAAGATGGTCAGGGACAAAACCCCATACTTGGGGCGTCCAACTGGGAGTGGACAACTGGGGATGGATCACTCAAAACTGCCCCGTCCTGTTCATTTCCTCTGATGCACCTGGTGCTGCAGGCTGTCAGAGACGGGACACGGGGCTAGATGGACCATTGGTCTGATCCAGCATGGCCATTCACTTGTTCAGCTGGGCAAGATTTTACCCATCTTCTGTGCTGTAGAATTTGCTTTGAAATCCTCAGCTAGAGCACCATTGTTGGATCCTCAACTACTGTACCTCAGCCTGGCGGTGCCAGGCCAAAGGCTAGTGAAACTGCTTGACACAAGCAGCAGCAGGGGCCTGAAGTACTTTGTATCACTGATAATTATCTAGAAAATTGTGACCTTTTTCAGAAGCCACCCTTGACACCTCAAGGTCAGGTTATTACTGCAAAGCAGCCTGTGTGAGGCTGCAATTTTAGGACACACAAAATGTCATTAAATAACGGGTCAATTCCCACCAAACCCACCCAGATTCCCCACCACCACCTTTCAGATCCTTCATTTTCCTCTTCAAGATCACCCACCTGGTCACTGTCGTAAAGTGCCTGGAGCGGATTTCGGCCTGACTTCCCATGCCAGCTGGTCCCCAGAATCCTATCCTCTGCAGCTGGAGAGAGAAGGGTGGGGGAGAAGAAAGAGCATTTTACTTCCCTTGCTACTGCTTCTTGGGTGCTCTCTTGAGATGCTATGACGGAGAGAAAAGAGCTCCCAGGATGAGAGTCTAGGTTAAATATGAATTGGTGTCACCTTCTATTTAGGCCCATTCGGCTTCCTACACTGGACTAGCAACTTTTCCACTTCCACCACTTGCCAAGCTGTCTGTCACCCTGGGTGTGACGCCGTGCGAAAGGTGGTCACCTCTGGGTTAGGATTTACTGGATTCAAGTCCCCCATCAAAGGTGTCAATGCGTTTCTTGCTGCTGCCTACATGTGGGATTTCTAAATGCAGATCTGGGTCTGTATATGGCCCTACACACCAGAAAGTTCTGGAGCCAGCTGATGGTTAAATATATTATACATAATGTCATAGCAGCCCTAGGGTGTCTTGGCAAAGTGTACTGAGCTCCTCGTTGTACTAGACATCTTGCAGGCATTCATAAACTTCAGACCAATGTGTGATTTTTAAATTGTTGGTGTCTCATATAACACATCGGGAACTGAGGCAATAGGTGCTCAGGATTTAGGAAAAATCAAGCCACAAGTGACATGCCCACAATGAATCAGTGTGAGAGTGAGGAATAGTCCTAGAAGTCTGAGTTCACACTCATGGCCTTATGAACACAAATCTCTCTCACACAAACATACACCCTGCTCTTTATCTGAGATTTAAAAGAGATGGGTCAGGTTAATAAGTGTATTTGTAATACAGATTTCTTTATCCCTCTTCTTTGTAACATCTGAATTCCTGAAAGTTTTCAGAACTAACATTCTCAAATTTACGTGTCATGACTAATGCTGTGTTGTGGTTTTTTGTTTGTTTTTATTTTCTGTATTTCATAGAATCTGGGCTGTAAGCCTAATCAGTTTCATTTTATTTTGTTTCTTCTAGTCAGTTTCATTTTCTGGCTCTCCCTACTAGAAACTGTGGCAATGTTTGAACTGCAAACAGTTCATGGGTCATGTTTAAAATCAAAGAAAATACTATTTACATGGAATGCAAGAAAAATGCATATATCTTCAAAATATTTCTGCCAATAAGCAAAACCCAAGTTCGGGGTACAAACATTTCATACATGTCCTTTTAAAATAATAAAACCACAAATAAAAGGCAATTGCATTTCACAACTTCAATTGCAACTGCCAAGTAACTTGACCCAGATGGACATGAGAAATGCCACTGCCTGCTGGGCTGGATCAATGAGGGAAATTACTCAACAGGAGGAAACAGAGAGCAATCCCAAGCGTTTTATCTGACAAAAGGGTGTAATAGCATTTGTGCTAGGCAGTAACAAGGGGACAGACTAACGTATACATTTCCAGGCTCAGGTCACTTGCTAATTAATAGGGAAGTTGTCAAGATACTTCATCGTTATAAATCCATTGTCTTACTTTGCTGTTTTAAAAGAATTGCTCTAGTGTTTGAAACTAAAGAGCCTCCTGCTCAGTTTTTATTTCTCTCTATACTACATAGATAGACTTATTTTGTACTGGAGAGGTGTTTACACTGATGTCAGACTCCAGGATAGATCCTATCCATCTGCTGTGTTATTCCAGCTTCCAAAGCAAGTGGAGATACTGAGGAAAAGTTTTCATTTATGAGAAAAATGAGGTTTCTAGCCCTTAGAGTTGTGAAAAAGTTCCAAATGTGACTTGATGCAGTGCTGTCTGCCTGAATCTGCTGACAGCCTGAAACAATAGCTATCAAGGAAGAGTGAGATACCTTGTATATGTCAGATTATGTTAACTCTGGAGCCTAATGGCAACAATTTAAACATGCACATGCATTTATCTACAGCCGATGGATGCAGGGCAGCTATGAGCTGCCCTCCTTCAGGGGCCGTCAGTTTAAAAAACTGCAGTGTTGTAAATGGTGGCACCTCAGAGTGCGGCCCTTTTCCCCTCCCTCATCTGGCTTCCAGGCTGCTCCACCCCCTGCCTGGGGGGACAAAGGTTAAATGGGGGGAGCGGGGAAAGCTTCCCTTGGGTGTTCTACTCTCTGGTCACTAGGGGACATGGTAATTGTTGCTCATCCTCCCCCTCTCTGATCCCTGCTCAGTGCAGTAGGGAGGCAGAGATAGTGTTCAGAGAGAGGGGGCGCAGTATGGAGCTGATCAGGAGCCTGGAGAGAAAGGAGAAAGTCTGCTCCGCACAACAACGTTCCTGCTCAGGCCTGGGAAGGAAAGGAAGAAAGTGGATCAGGAGTAGTGGGGGAGGTCTAGGAGATCTATCTTTTTAAATTCAAGTCACTCCTACCCCAGGACAGAAGAGGGGAGGAGGTAGAAGAGGCAGGGGAGGCCAAAAGCCAGATAAAAAGAGAGAGAATCAAAGAAAGGAAGGGAGAGGGGGGAAGGTAGCAAGAGGCGCATCTGAGGCAGGGGCGCCCTGCATCACTGTATTCAGTGAGTGATAGTAATTGCAACAGCTAACTCTCCTAACACAGGAGCATATCTGGCCCTGGGTATGTCAAGGGGAGCTGCTCAGGCTTATGTTGGAACTGAAAGTGGCCTTTAAAAAAGTTTAGTTACTGCTAGAGTTGGATTCAAACCAGACTCAAGATTCCAAATCCTCTCAGATGTTTTGGTGGGGAGGGGAGATAAATGAGAGCTAACAGTTCAGATTAGAATCCCACCCCTACCCCCTGCAAAAAAAATATCCCAAACCGTCAGGGGCCTGTTTTCCACTTCTGGACGGGACATGTGAAAATCTCCTGGGCTCACCTGATGTGATGAGATTTCTGCCTCTTTTGGCCAAAATCTTCCAAGATTTGGATGCCACTGAATAAATACCCCAGTGTTGATTCGGCCTGAATTCCAAACAGCCTGATACCAACTCTTGATGCAAGCTCAGTAAATGGGGCTACGCACGTGAAAACGGGTGACAGGATCGAGCCTGAAAGGACATCACTGGGCACTCCGCTACGCACGGAGTCCTGCACGCAGGCTAGCCCTAGCTTTGTGACCTTCCACCACATAGCCCTCCGGAAAACTGTAAGTTGGCCCTCTCCATAAGATGAGGACACCCCAAAAAGTTCAGCAGCCCAACACTGCAGGATGCAGGTTATAATTGCTGCAGGGACATTTTAAAATGTAAAGAGAACATGTCTTATGGAGGTTAAAGCATGAAAAGAATTCTGCTAATATTAGGGTCTGTAAATATACTTGTTTTCGGCAAGCTAATTTGGGGTCTAAGACACGCAACTGTAGCCCTTTTGAAATACAGCATTAAAAAAAAAAAAAAAAAAAGACAGACAGACCACACTTCAAGATCTAAGCACAAACCACTGCTAAATCCACATACACATAGGAAATGACACTTCTGGCAGCATTAGATGATCAAGGAGTTACTCAACAGGAGTTAACGGGCAGTGGTGCTAGGTTCCTCCATCCAATGTAACCGTTACCCCACAAGTGGGTGTAACAACAGCTGTGGTGAGGAGAGCCAAGGAACAGGCCTGAGGCCTGCAGTACCATGCTGCAACACTTGCCCAAGGGCCAAGAGTCTGCATTGCCAGGCTGAGTCATTTGCAAACAATGGTCCTTTTAAAAATCCATCATTTAAAACCTTGTTGTTACAAAGAAGAAGAAATCATTTTTAAAAAGTGAAAATCTGAAACTTCAAGTCTGTTTCCCAATGAGTTTTAAATCCCTGCTTTGTTATTGTAGGGTTGCTTTGAGTAGTAGGCCACTCACACTGGCTTGTTGCTAGCTGTGTTGCCAACTCACATGATTTTGTCATGAGCCTCATGATAATTGTTTTCCTTAAAGCCCCAGCTCCTGGAAACAAGTGGATATGTGATGGGGATGTCAGTCTTCATTCTTAAAGAGAAAGTAAGTTTCTAGCCCTCATGACTGTGAAGGCTTCAAAATGCGACCCCAGTGCACCCTAAAGGCTTAAACACAGAAGGCAAAGAAAAAACACCAAATCTATTATTTGTACATAATCTCCTGATTTTAAAGCCGGCTCAACTAAAATCATGAGATTGGACTCATGATTTTTGAGCATTTGGGGTTGGCAATACTGTTGTCAGGGTGTCCGCTGATTGTGGGGGATGCATGCTTGTGAGCACTGGGATGGCCAGCACTGCCTTTAATTCAAAACAGCATGGAGGGATTTGCTTTGGAAAAGAACATGCTCACAAATAGTCACATTTCTAACTGCAGGAAATAACTGTACCATCGAAGACTGACTGCTGAGCTTGACCTGGGGCCCTCGAGTACACAGGGCTAAGTTTAGTAAGCTGGAGACAAGGGGGCTTTAGCAGTGGTACAAGGACCCCAGTGAATAGCACTGGTACCGTGTCCGATAGGTCATATGACAAGCCGGCTCTGGGGGCTATGTGCTCACCTGGCAAGAGCCCCCACCCCAGCACAAGAGGCACTTTTGAGCAGAACAGCAGCAGGTGGCAGGCTGGCCAGAGAGGTGCATGGAGAGTGGAAGGAGTTGCAGGCAGGGCAGATCTGCCCTCCAACAATTCGGTGTTCCTGCAGTGGGGCCATAGGAGCATGAGAGGGGTTGGTTTTAAGTGTTACAGGTAAGTTTGAAGACAACAGCAGCAAAGCCATTGAAGCGGAGGTGCAATTTAGACCAAGGACTTCCCTGTCCTGCACTGTGTGCTGCAGTGCCCCCCGGGAAAGCCTCTGAATAGAGCAGTTGCAAGCTGTCTCCCCTTTGTCCCTGCACCAGAGCAAGATCTGGCCCAGAATACACCCCTTCCATGGTTGCAGGTATCTGCAACAGCCTGGGCAGCTTGGTCACAGGCAGGGCCAGCTCTAGCCATTTCGCCGCCCCAAGTACGGCGGCACGCCACGGGGAGCGCTCTGCCGCTCGCCGGTCCCGTGGCTCTGGTGGACCTCCCGCAGGCGTGCCTGCTGATGCTCCACCGGAGCCATGGGATCAGCGGACCCTCCGCAGGCATGCCTACGGGAGGCCCACCGGAGCCGCCTGCCGCCCTCCCGGCAACCGGCAGAGCGCCCCCCGCAGCATGCCGGCCCAAGCAGGTGCTTGGCGCGCTGGGGCCTGGAGCTGGCCCTGGTCACAGGGCATGTACTGTGTACACTTAAAAATGGCTGTTGCAATGCTGATGGAGGGGCCTAAGAGATCTGAGCTGCCAACGGGCAGCAGCCAGGTTGCAACATTTCATAGCTCTCGGCTGGTTTAGTTTTCGCAAGCGATTACACCATCCCCTGGACTAGTCCCTTGCCAAACTTTCACGGTTGACGTTTGGGCCAATTCAGGTTTTACAAGCACACGCACCACAGGAAGCATCCTAACCCAGAAAACTTCTGTTTGCTTTACACTCTAATTCCCTAGAAGAAAAGTAGATGGGCTTTCTGGCTGGGACAGTAATGCATCCGAATCTCAGCTCGCAGCAAAGTTTAAAGCAGAGTTTGAAACCCCCAGCAAATGGGGCCGAAACACCGACACAACCACAGTGGCTCAGCTAGACCTCGCTCGCTGGCCCAGCAGTCCCCAGCAGGATAGGAGCTTTGAAGTAACATGGCTGCTGGACAGTAATAAGGGTGTGCATTCTCCTGGAGGCAAGATCAGAGTTGCAAAATCAGAGGCAGGTGGCAACGTTTAACTCCTCACACAGTGGCAGATGAAGACATGCTCAATAGGACATGGGCCTCATAGTCGGAAAGAGCCTCGGTGCAGCAACGAGGCATAGCAATAGGTGACGGCATCTTGTTGGTATCTCTCGGCTGCGTGCGTGTGTTCCCTCTGTGTGCTGCCCCAGCTCTGCGCAGATAGCTGACACAGCAGACCCAAAGAGAACCCCCAATGACCACAGAGTCTAGTAAGGTACGAAGGCACGTCGGCCAGGTTTATTGCCGTATTGGATACAGTAGTAGTTCCCTGTAGGTTTCTTAGCCTAATTCATGGCATACTACAAATATGTACCCACGGTCAATGGACTCGGCTCAGTCAGTGGCGGGACTTTCCACTCTCCCCTAGGCCGGACCCAAACACATCCCCAGGGATGCATTCTTATACACAGGTACAAACAAGTTACACACATCATGTATTGAGGTGCAGCCCCTCTATGTAGCCAGGTACAACCCCTCTACGCAGTAAGGTGCCGCCTCTCACCTTGTACATGTTGGTTAGAACAAAACAACTCTATCCACCATATTACCCTTTTGGCCCTGTCATTGGGATGGGTTAGTCTGTTCCTTGTTATCTGTGTGGAATGTGCAAGTATGTGAATGTTCTGATCTCTGGTGTTCAGTACCTTTTAGGTACGTATCTTCTTGCATCAGCCCTTTCCTTGCCAGCTTCTGTGAGCAGAGCCTGCCTCCAGCTCACAGCTTACCTTTGCTTTATGTTAGCAAAGTCTTGACCATTACTTTAGCTCAGGCCTCATGCTGGGCCTTTATCAGGGCCTTCACTTACTACCTGCGGAACACTCATTCTACTTGACAACAGAGGTTACTGAATCCAAGTTTACTCTACATGGGTTCCACTATGTATCTGTGTAACAAAGAATCCAGACCTGCAACGCCCCCTGCTCCTCTGGCCTTGGGCCTGCCGCCCACACTCCCAACTACTGCTGGGATGAAGTCCCTTGTTCGAGCTGTAGCACCCCTGGCTATCCTACTCTTGGAACCAACTCCCTCCAACAGCTCCGTTCATGTACTTCATTCTCGCCCTACAGCCCCCAGTCATTCCAGTCCTGAACCTCCCTACAGACAGCTCCTCCCACACAAGCCAAAGCAGACAATGGCTCAGACTGCAAAAGCAGTGCTATAAAGTGGCTTCCTATTGAAAGCTGGCTAAACTGCATGGACTGAGCCTTGAACTGGAAACTAAGTATATGGCCAGAGGGGGAGAAAGTCTCAGGTTTTCATTCAAACCTGTTTCTTCCATTAGTTTGGGGATGCACCATGAATTAGAGGAGGGGGCAGGTGGGGAATTATATTTCTGACCAGTTATTGTTACCTTGGCTTCACTTCAAGAGATTGAGTGGAAGAAAAGGACCCCACAGTTCTGCTGGGTCTCTTACAGTGGCTAAGTTCCCAGGCAGGAGGTACCCTTGCTATGGTGGCCTCTGGGCTCTAGGAGGTTGAGGAAGGGGGCAGAGCCAACAGGTAATGGAATAGCAGACAGTGGGGGAAAAATAGGGTAGATTAATGGATCCCTCTCCATTTTGGGATCACAGCCACAAAACAGCAGATGCTCCATCACGCAGGCTGTTCCAAGATCATAACATCTTGGCTCCAGTTCTGACTTTACAGCCCGTTAGTGACTTTCCCAGAGTCCACATCCAGCTCCCTCTGCACATGGACATCCCAGAAAGGTTTCGCACAGCCACAGTTGTTTCCATATGCAGAGATACAGTTTAGCCAGCTAGATCCAGTTCCTATTGAGAAGAAACCTCACATTTCTCCATCCCATTTCTCAGACAACTAAGAAATCAACGAGGATGAGGGTGACCGGTGAGGATGAGACCAAGATGCAAAAGTTGGGATCAGGTGCCAAACTTTTCTAAGGCGCAGGGGCAGGAGGGGGCGTGTTTGGCCTGGTTACAAAATTCGAAGGCTTATCTTCACCATAGACTGGGAAAGGGGGACAGAAGAGACAGTGGGTGTGTGGTTGGGGGAGATGGGAAGGAGCAGAGAAAACACTTGTCAAGAAACCAGAGGTAATCAGTACCCACCACGTGATCAGAGACTAAAAGGAAACACAGGTACTTTTTAGAGTTTTTGGTGCTGCTGTTGCTTTCAATCTTCCCTGTGGAGCTTGAAAAACAAATCAACCAACTCACACTCCAAATTCTACTAATATTCCACTGACCACAGAAGCTATTATCCTGCAGCAGTTTGATAACAATAATTGTTCTCGGGCTGGGGTTCAGCTGTTTCACTTCACTCTCTTTGGAAAAGGAAAAGGAAATCAATTTAACAGGGAATTTCTAGGCTTATTAGTCAATAAAGTGGGCAGAAGTATTACAGGATGCTGATGTTCCAGGGAACGCTTTGAAAAACAAGGGGTGCTGCTATCAAATCCTATTTTCTGCACTGCAGAAGGGTGCGTGAGAGGGAAAGCCCTGTTTCAGGCCTCCTGTCTTGATTCTATTCCTCTGAATGCAGGAGAACCACAGGAGGTTCACTGCGTCAAACAGTACAATGAGACAAAACAAACCGTGGTACCCAAAGCGCAGTGAACTGGTCAGATTCTGCTCTGAGTTACACTGGTGTCAACTTGGAGCAACTCTGATTAGCATGTTTATTATGATAGTGAGTAGGGACCCACCAAGAGCAGGACCCCTTTGCGCTTGGGACCATATGAACACAGTAGCAGAGTCCCCCTACCCCAGAGAGCTTACAATCTCAGCAAATAAGATAAACCTTATCCCCCACCCTGTGTCTAAACACACAAGCAGATAACTTCAGGGGAGTTATTCTGGGTTTACCTCAGTGTCACTCAGAGTGGAATTTGGCCCAATGTCCCCTCGAGACTCCCAGGAGACATTTGGAGTCCTTCCATATTGCACTGAAACACCTGATCCTGTCCACCGTCCAAGAGTGCGTACTGGAGTACGCAGACTACTGGTCGAATCCACTCTATGTTATTCTGATAAACTGGAGAGCATTGTGTGTTTCTTAATAAAGCGAGTCACAGAAAAGGCTGGCCTCTCTGAAGCTGCTGAACAGAGCCCAGTATAGCATAAAGCCTTGTTGACACCACTGTGAAATATTCCCAGTGCAGGAATGAGAGGGGGCCCTTGATCAATTTAAAATGACAAATTTAAAGTTGAATCAAGTTGATAACTTATTTCTGTGGCATATAGTTAACCCGTGGAACTCACTGGTGCAGGATGTAACATAGTGAAATAATTCAGTACGTTAAAAAACGGATTCAGTATTCATGTGAATAAGAGCAGCTTCCACAGGGAGACTAGCCAAGGAAAAAGAGTATTATCAACCCTCATGCTTCAGGACAGAAGCTGATCACTAGCTTTGTCAGGAAGAAATCTTCCATCACACCGTCCTTGATGCCCAGTCACATCATGGGAGCTGTACAACATTCTTTTGAAACAGCAGGGGATTTTTTTGTCCTGCTGATCATGTTTGTTTACCACAGAAGGGGTGTTACACAGGCTTTTATCTACATATTTTTGCCTCTTCCAGCTCAGAAGTACAGAGAGCAGTCACTGCAGAAAGGGCAAACTGTTCCAGACACAAAGGGTCTGCGAAGCTCTGATACCACCCCATAACTAGGTAACAATACCAGCCTGTGGAATACGTAGGAAGCAATGAGTGTTTACAAGCAATCAGCATGAGAGGTTCCCTGGATTAACTGCCCAGATCTAAGTGCTCTTCTTACAGTTAAAAGCGCCTGCCATTGCAGCCACATTCCATAGGCATTCGGGAACCGACAGCTGGGCATGGAGTCAGTGACAAGGTTCCATGAGCACACAGGGAATTTGGCCACTTGCACAGGAGAGAATGAGTGTGTGTGAGGGGCTGGGCTGTACATGAAGCATGAACTGCAGTCTAGAGTCAAGCAGCGGGAATTTAAACAGTGAGTGCAATGCTGAAGTGAACACACAAACTGGGGATTTAGACAGCTGTCTCCCACGTAGGAGCTGGAATCCCCTACTGCTCAGGGTAGGCCAGGGGGCACCCACAGGAAATACTGGACCACAGGCAAGAGAAGAACATCCACACCCTCTGTCTGATGTCAACAGGCAGCCGACACACAGCGAGCAGGGAAAAGCTGCTCCATGCGTTGATTGAGGGCCTGCAGCCAGTGCCTACTGTTCAGCTGAAGGAAGAGCTAGGAGCTTTCAGTACTGAAACAAAGGCACGGCAAGCAGCCTTCCAGTGGCGCCGTTTCCCCCTGCTCCCAGCATCTGTTTTACAGAGCGAGTCCATGTGCTCCAGGGAAGCAATCCAAGGAGAGGGAAAGAGGTTGATGATTCTCCAGAATCCCAGGCCAAGACCACTGAGCAGCAGCAGATGACATCATGGCCATCGGCAGCAACAGGCTTTCCCTGCACTGCAGTGCAAAGCCAGTACTGGCATCAGGGAGACAGATTTTATGGGTCCATGGGAATGGGAGTAATAATATCTAATGGGGGCACTGTGAGCATTTGCTAGCTAGTACTTGGAAGAGGAAGGGCTAGATAAGTATTATCATAATGAAATGGCTGGTGACCCACTACCCTGTACAGGACAGAATCAGAACTGCTCAGAGCTCCCTAGGTACTATCCATATCATCAATGAGAACGAGAGCTTAGTACAATTCAGAATAGAAACTGGCCATTTACATGGGTAATAACACGCAGTTGTACTAATGAGGATAAAAACACAAGGGATGTAAATCTTCATACTTCAGGGCAAGAGCCATTCATTGATGGGGGTTAAGAGGAAACCAATAGGAGGGAGGCACCATTGTCCACCATGGGGTTTCTTGCATCTCTCTCTGACGCATTGGGCACTGACCTCTATTAAAGACAGGACAGTGGGCTAGACAGAGCACTTGTCTGAGGCAGCAAGACCATGTCCAGGTGGTACCCAAGTTATGTGTGTACAATACCTCTGGTAGAACCAGCTGAATTCTTATACTTGCTTCTATGAGTCTGTTGTCTATGGTGAAGTTTGAGTAAAGAATATTGTAACCAGCACAGTCCACATGGGGCCATTCTATTAACTGAAGAAGAGGAACAAGACACCTAGCTTTCTGGTGACTGTATCTTCAATACCTATCCACACAACCTACTGGTCTCCTATTCATCTGCCTTTTCTATAACATTGTTAACATCTCTGCCAGTCTCAGACACCCATTTCCTACCCTTTCCTCTTCAGTCTACTGAAGTCCCAGTCTATTTAACAGCACAAAAAGGCCAGGGAATTGACCTACTTCTGCTCGCACCCAACCCAGCTTAATTTACCTCCCCTAGGTCTGCTACAGCAATTCATTAACCCCTCTGCACACCTACAGTGCCAGACCACTGAGAAGATAGGAAAAGACACAGGACAGAAAACACTGAAGACTTTTTCCACAGTAAACCCAGGACTAAGCCACACCAAAAAATAGAAGGCTGCCAGAGTTCTGAAGATGCTGGTGTTGTTTTTGGAAACCTAGATTGGAATCGGACCTATATAAAGCTAGACGTTGGCAGACAAGGCTGATATGGGCTGTGCAGAACCAACACTAGTGGTGATTCAGATCTAGATTCTGTTTTATCTCAGCGGCCAACGTTCAGATTAAAAGTTTCAGTTTGGCTCCCAGGGGAGGAGATATAGACTGGTGGTTAACAGAGGGGAAGTGTGACTCAGAGGCTAGCAAACCTGCCTAGGACCCAGGAGACTTGAGTTCTATTCATGGCTCTGACTCTGGCTTGCTGGGTGACCTTGGGACAAGTCACTTCCCTCTTTCGTGCCCCAGTTTCCCATCTGTAAACTTGCCTCCTTTGAAGAGCACTTAATGGCCTACAGGTGAAAAGCACGATATGAGACCTAGGGGGTATTAATTATTATTATGCACAGGAGTAAGTATCTGGAAAGCTGGGTTCTGTTCCCAGCACTGCCACTGACATGCTGTGTATCTCTGGGCAGGTCACTGAAGGCCTGATTCTCAAAAGGTGCTGAGCACCTACTGTCCCCATAGAACTTGTGAGCCCTCAGCACCTCTGAATACCAGGACCTTCAATGTCTGTTTGCCTCAGTTTCCCAATTAGTAAAATGGGAATAAATGATATTTACTTCCCATCCAAAGGTGTGCAGAGTGGTTAATGTCTGAACAGTGCCCAGTGTTCTGCCACAGGAACCAATGCCTTCAGTGCTTAGAAAATGGGCACTCTCTCGCTCTCTCTCTAAAGGGTTAATCCTGGTAGAAGCACTGATCTCCATATTGTTGCCTAATACACATTCCCTTTATCCCTCATTTCCTGTTGTGTCTATGCACGACCTAAAAGGAGAAGAAATGATAACTCTTCCTGGAAGTCAGAAATTATAGCCTTGGGCATTAATTATGGTCTATGACTCCTGGAGGCGGAGAGTCTGAAAGGTGATTGGGAGGAACTGCTTGTACTGTAGGAAGATACCACTTTTATGGCCAGCCTCAAGTCACCCTTCCTGGGGACAGCTTCTCTCTTTCTTCATCAACATTTTGAACAAGATCCAAAAAAGACACAAAAGGAAAAACCACTGAAGAAAAACCACAGCAGGCCAGCCTTCATTCTGGAGACCTGCATTCCAAAGCATATTTGGGTGCCAAATGAATTTACTGCTCGGTGCCTGGCCCTAACATGCAAATAAAAGCTACTGCCTAGAGTGATCAATGTTGGTCCAAGACTGGAACAGGAGGGGTCTGAAGGTCAGGATTGAGATGCATCAGCAGAGCTGCACTGAACAGGAACAGCAATGTGAAACAGCTGTTTCCAAAGCAGCCCTCAAATTTTGTGAAATACACAAGAATTCTTAGCACTTTCCATTCACAGATCTCAATGTGTGTTATCAAGGTGAGCGAGCATTTTCACTTCATTTTTCAGACAGGAAAACTGAGGCACGAGGATTGACTTGCCTTAAATCACACAGCAAGTCAGGGGCACAAGTGGGACTAGAACCTAGACCGGTCATCCTTGATGGCCATTGGACCACACTAATTTGTTTCTCCAAATTTTGCTACTCCCCGCCTCCCTTCCCTGAAATATAAGCAAGTTGGGGGGGGCGTGGTTTTGGTAGATAGGAAACTTCCAAATAGAATCCACCCCTGATTACAAAAATAAAAGCACCAGGGCACTAAAAGCAGCAGAGTCCTGTGGCACCTTATAGACTAACAGACGTTTTGGAGCATGAGCTTTCGTGGGTGAATCGTGGTATTCACCCATGAAAGCTCATGCTCCAAAACGTCTGTTAGTTTATAAGGTGCCACAAGACTTTTTGCTGCTTTTACAGATCCAGACTAACATGGCTACCTCTCTGATACAGGGCACTAAAGCAACTTCCTAGTTAACAAAGTAACTGCACCAATAAAATGGAAACATAGAACCTGTGATCCAGTTTAAGAAAGGAGACAGAGACCATATTATTCAATGGGGGGAGGGAGGGAAAAGATCTGCAGCTGTTGCTTAGTGATTGTCCCATTTTCTATTCTAAAATCCAACAGGAATTAAAACTGGAAAAATATTTCTGCACAGCAGAGTGAAAAATCCAGACATTTTGCAGTTTACGCTCAGTTTTATGTCTCGGTTTCCAGTTGATGTTTGGAAGCTGTGACGCTGTATGTGGAAAGAGCATGGCAGCAACAGCATCCTCCCAGGGTGATGGTCCACATGCATAATGGCTATTATGTACAGCCATGATCTGCCTAGAGGGGTGAAGCATAGGCACTGGGGTGAGGGTGGGGTGTAATTTAAATAGACTAAACTGGTCATCCAGGAAAAACATTACACAGAGCCAGGACTAAACTTCAGAGGTCCTGGCCCAGCTTTCTGCTCTAATTGGTAGCTGTATACCTATCTATACCCAAAAAGTATTTTTGTTTGTTTAGAGATACTCTTAAGCAGCAGATAAATTGGGGAAGTGGAAGAGTGGCACTCATTGAAGCTCCACCTACAACACAAGCTCCTCCCCACTCAATACACCAAAGCAAGACATCAGTCACAGTACATTGTGCTGATCTTCATAATATAATTGACCCTTTCTTTTCTTGTGTGCTTTGATCAGCAGCGAAAAAGAGCAACATTTCTGGCATTAAAATTGCCATCATTAGTCTTCAGAGTTTAGGCCTCATTGGATTAATAAAAGCAGTTCACATACCTCTCAGATCTTGTTCCAGGCTGTCTGTAAACTTGGGTACACTTCACTGCAGAGGTTCATATTGGGTTCACTCTTTGGAAGATTATCTCCACAACCACAAGGACTAGAGATCTGGGCCTTGATTCTCAGAAGTGCTGAGCACCCTCATTTGCAGCTATAGTCAATGGGAGATGCAGCTGCTCCGTACCTCAGCTGCATTTTTATTTTTAAATGAAAATTTAGATTTTGGAACACAACATAGCCACCTCCTGAAAACTGATGTGCTGGCCCAGTTTGACTCCTGCTATTAAAACTTCAGGTTGATAATTTAGTGATTCTATAGAGCCCATAATATAAAAGGCATTAGCTTATTAAATTAAAATTTTCCATAAATCCACTGTATCATGTGCTTGGGTTGCTAAATTCACACATTCCTTGCAACTTTGTAAACACAAATGCAACAGTCTTCCCCTGGTGCAGGAGACCCAGGAAGTGAAGTTGACTGGCTTTCATTGAAGGTTTTCATGTAATAGGAAATGCATTTTTCCCCGCATTAAACTGCAGGATGTCACTGACATGCAAGTGCTCATGTGCAACAGTCTGAAATTAGCCACTCTTCCTTCTTGCAAAATCCTGATTTGCATCCTTCCAAACTGGATTCTCTGTTTGCCAAGCAAGGGCTTGGGACAAAATGCATAGAAGCTCCTCACAGCTGTAGCTCACCACCCAGATGTCTGAGTGCTGATGAGAGTTTTCAAACTTTGTTTACCTCAAAACCAGAACAGTTCAGCCCTTGCCGTCAACATGTCTGGTGTCACTAAGTAGCCTCATGACAACAGATGCACTTGAGATAAGAGTCATACGCTGCAGCTGGATTTTACATACAAAGGGATCATTGTATGGCCAATGACACGTCAGCATTTGTACTTGCACATGCTAAGGTAAGAGTAATCAACCCTCAGTCTTCAGGGTATAACCTAACACCCACAGGGAGCCTCCAAGGAGAGCACGGTCCAGCCAGCCAGGTGTGTTACTGAAGGGGGACTGGACATTGCTGCAGATGGGATATGCATGACTGCGAATGGACTGCGTACAGATAAATCCCCACTCACCAGCTGGGGAGAAGACTCAGTGCAATATCAGCCTCATTTTCCTCTCTCTAGAGCTGAGAACAAAGACTCACGATACAGCAAAACCCCAGATCCAGACGTTCCTCAACATAGGAGAAGCACGGATCTGGACCCAAACTTTCCAGCTGGTCCCCATCTCAATAATGGGCTATGCCAAAATGCCAGACCCAACCCCCCCCCCCAAACTTTAGGGGAGCTGGGAACAAAGTACAAACTCTGGCTCTGACACATCTCTAATATTTACAGTATGTGTGTTAGTTGCTCCAAACTCACATCCTCCATGGCTATAGCTGGCAATCCGGAAATGCCAGTGTTTTAACTTCTAATAGAACTCCCTGCCCTCTTCTCCCAGCATCCCCCCCGTACTGTATTTTCCCAAACTCTGGCTGGATCAATCTATCCCAAATGGGATCAGTTCATTGGAGCATCAAAGCCCTGTCACAGAGACTCAAGACAAGACCTGAGTGTGATGAGCCCCACACAAAGGCCTGAATAGGTTAAAACAGGCTGATTAACCTACAGGTTGCACCTGGAGGGGAGCCAAGTCTAAGGCCTAACAGCTGATGAAGCCCAGCTCAGGGAGCGGTACAATTGATGGTACCGAGAACATCATCATCTGCCATGGTACTGGGACTCCGACAATGAGGAAGGGCACCGCCTCGAGCTACTACTGCTAGAGACGCTGTGACGCCTGGGTCCACGACAACGCGGAGCTGGTGATCCCTGCTGGGAGTCGTTGGCACGGTACCTCGAAGCGAGAGAGCTGGAGCATGAACAGCAACGGTGCTCATATTGGGAGCGGCGATACTCTTTGCTCGGTGTGGAGTGGTGCCTGGAACTCCATTCTGACGGCACCCAACCAGACAATCTGGTGGCTGACAAAAGTGGAGGCCAGAGACTGTGTCCTGACAGGACACTGAGCGGCGAGCGGGCCTGAGAGCGATCCCCTGACTGGGATCTACATCAGGTTGGCGGCAACTGTTGAGATCCCAGCGGCAGCTTGCCCCTAGAGTGGGGTCCGGGTGCTGGCGGTGCCCCAGGTACCTGCAGATTCATGTCTCTGGCTGCCTGCAGGGCCTCTGGCATTGAAGGCATCCAGAGAGGCCTGAGTCGACGCAATCAGGCTGCTCTGCTCTACCTGAGTCTGAGCTCTAGAGCCTGGGGGGGCGGGGGGGAATTGGGGCTGCCCAACGCGGGTCTAGCCTCACCCTGTCATAAACAGATAGCTACGGGTTAATGTTCTTTTACCTGTAAAGGGGTAACAACAGTAACCTGAAACACCTGACCAGAGGACCAATCAGGAAACAAGACTTTTTCAAATCTGGGTGGAGGAAAGTTTTGGGTGCGAGTCCTTTGTTCTTGGGTCTGTGCCCTCTCGGCTCTGAGAGTGATTTTTCTATCTCCAGGCTTTCTAATCTTCTGTTTCCAAGTTGTAAGTACAAGGATAGTAAGATAATAGGTTTATATTGTTTTTTTTTTTTTGTATTTACATGTGTGTAGTTGCTGGAATGTGTTAAATTGTATTCTTTTTGGATAAGGCTGTTTATTCATTTTTCTTTTAAGCAACTGACCCTGTATATTGTCACCTTAATACAGAGATCCTTTTATGTCCTTTTTTCATTCTTTTTATATAAAGCTTTCTTTTTAAGACCTGTTGGAGTTTCTCTTTAGTGGGGACTCCAGGGAATCGAGTCTGCAGATGGGCGTAGCTTTTCCAGGGCGTACACAATGGCATAGCATTCCTTTTCACTGACTGACCAGTGACTTTCCCTCTCAGACAGTTTCTTGCTGAGAAACACGACAGGATGGAAGTTGTGATCTGTTGCTTCCTGCATGAGCACTGCTCCTATACCACGCTCAGATGCATCTGTGGTTACTAGGAATGGTTTGTCAAAATCCGGGGCCCTGAGTACAGGGTCAGACATGAGCGTTGCCTTAAGCTGGGTAAAGGCTTTTTGACACTCATCAGTCCACTTAACGGCATTTGGCTGGGTCTTTTTGGTCAGGTCGGTCAATGGGGCAGCGATTTGGCTGTAGTGTGGTACAAATCGCCTGTAGTATCCGGCCAAGCCTAAGAAGGATTGGACTTGCTTTTTGGACCGTGGGACAGGCCACTTTTGGATAGCATCCACCTTGGCCTGTAGGGGGTTTATGGTTCCTCGACCCACCTGGTGCCCCAGGTAAGTTACTCTGTTTTGGCCTATTTGACACTTTTTGGCCTTAACAGTTAGTCCTGCCTGCCTGATGCGCTCAAAGACCTTTTCCAGGTGTAGTAGGTGTTCGGGCCAGGAGTCTGAAAAAATGGCCACATCATCGAGGTAGGCAACTGCAAATTCTCCCAGTCCAGCTAGTAGACCGTCTACCAGCCTCTGGAAGGTGGCGGGTGCATTTCGAAGGCCGAAAGGAAGGACATTGAATTCATACACCCCCGCATGGGTGACGAATGCTGACCTCTCCTTGGCGGGTTCATCTAGCGGTACTTGCCAGTACCCCTTGGTTAAGTCTATTGTAGAGATGAACTGGGCACGTCCCAACTTTTCCAATAGCTCATCAGTGCGTGGCATTGGATAGTTGTCCGGACGAGTTACCGCATTTAGCTTACGGTAGTCCACGCAAAAGCGTATTTCCCCATCTGGTTTGGGTACCAGAACCACTGGAGATGCCCATGCACTGGTAGATGAGCGGATTATACCCATCTGTAGCATGTTCTGGATCTCCCGTTCTATAGCAGCTTGGGCATGAGGAGACACCCGGTAGGGTGGGGTTCTGATTGGGTGAGCATTACCTGTATCAATGGAGTGGTATGCCCGTTCAGTCCGTCCTGGGGTGGCTGAGAACAATGGGGCGAAGCTAGTGCACAGCTCCTTGATTTGTTGCCGCTGCAGACGTTCCAGGGTGGTTGAGAGGTTCACCTCTTCCACGCCACCGTCTTTTTTCCCGTCGTAGTAGACACCGTCAGGCCACTCAGCATCATCTCCCTGGACTGTAAACTGACAAACCTGTAAGTCTCTGGAATAGAAAGGCTTGAGAGAATTAACATGGTACACTTTAGGCTTTAGTGAGGAATTGGGAAATGCTATGAGATAGTTTACAGTTCCCAGGCGCTCTTGGACCGTGAATGGCCCTTCCCATGATGCTTCCATTTTATGGGCCTGTTGCGCCTTCAAGACCATAACCTGGTCTCCTACCTTGAAGGAACGTTCTCTGGCATGTCTGTCATACCAGGCCTTTTGCTCTTCTTGAGCATCCTTTAGGTTCTCTCTAGCAAGGGCTAAAGAGTGTCGGAGGGTGCTTTGTAGGTTGCTTACAAAGTCCAGAATGTTAGTTCCTGGAGAAGGCGTAAACCCCTCCCATTGCTGCTTCACCAACTGTAATGGCCCCTTAACCTCGTGACCATACACAAGTTCAAATGGTGAAAACCCTAAACTGGGATGTGGTACAGCCCTGTAGGCAAACAGCAACTGCTGCAACACTAGGTCCCAATTATTGGAGAATTCGTTGATGAATTTTCTTATCATGGCCCCCAAAGTTCCATTGAACCTTTCCACCAGGCCATTGGTTTGATGGTGGTACGGGGTGGCAACCAAGTGATTCACCCCATGAGTTTCCCACAGTTTTTCCATGGTCCCTGCCAGGAAATTAGACCCTGAATCTGTAAGGATGTCGGAGGGCCAACCTACCCTGGCAAAGATGTCTGTTAGGGCCAGGCATACAGTGTTAGCCCTGGTGTTGCCTAGAGCTACTGCTTCTGGCCATCGGGTAGCAAAGTCCACTAAAGTCAGTACATACTGCTTTCCTCTGGGCGTCTTTTTTGGGAAAGGGCCCAGAATATCCACAGCTACTCGCTGAAATGGGACCTCAATTATGGGGAGTGGCTGGAGAGGGGCCTTGACCTGGTCTTGAGGCTTACCCACTCTTTGGCATACCTCACAAGACCGGACATACTTGGCAACATCCTTGCCCATCCCCTCCCAGTGGAAGGACTTCCCCAACCGGTCCTTGGTTCTGTTCACCCCAGCATGGCCACTGGGATGATCATGGGCTAAGCTTAAGAGCTTCCCCCGGTACTTAGTTGGAACCACCAACTGTTTTTGCGGCTGCCATTCTTCCCGGTGTCCACCAGAAAGAATTTCCTTGTATAAAAGTCCTTGGTCTATAACAAACCGGGATCGATTAGAAGAGCTGAGAGGCGGTGGGGTGCTCCGTGCCGCCGCCCAAGCTTTCTGAAGGCTGTCATCTGCTTCCTGCTCAGCCTGGAACTGTTCCCTTGAGGCTGGGGACACCAGTTCTTCCTCAGACTGTGGACTTGGGCTTGGTCCCTCTGGAAGCGATGTAGGTGATGGGGTTGTTTTCGTTGCTGGTGAACCGCTCTCCGCTGGTGCACCTGAGGGTATTTCAGGCTCTGGCTGAGCCTTTTGGGTATGGCTGTCTGTTGCTTCTGCCAGTTCTGGCTCGCTGATGCCCTCTGGCGTTGAGTTTGAAGATGTGGTTGCACTTGCTGGTGCTGGTTGCTGTTCCAGTTCCGGGCCTGGGACTGGAGATGCTGTGGCTGTTTCAGTGGTAGGCATGGAATCCGGGTCCACTACCTCTGTCTGGGTCTCTGGTAACACAGACGGGGCCTCTGTGGACGGCTCAGGAACAGGAATGGGTCTGGAAGCTTGCCTGGTTTGGCTACGGGTAACCATTCCCACTCTCTTGGCCCGCCTCACCTGGTTGGCCAAGTCTTCCCCCAGTAGCATGGGGATAGGATAATTGTCATAGACTGCAAAAGTCCACATTCCTGACCAGCCTTTGTACTGGACAGGCAGTTGAGCTGTAGGCAAGTCTACAGCTTGTGACATGAAGGGGTAAATTGTAACTTTGGCCTTTGGGTTGATGAATTTGGGGTCAACGAAGGATTGGTGGATAGCTGACACTTGTGCCCCCGTGTCTCTCCACGCAGTAACCTTCTTTCCGCCCACTCTCAAATTTTCCCTTCGCTCCAAGGGTATTTGAGAGGCATCCGGGCCTGGGGATCTTTGGTGTGATGGTGGTGTAATGAATTGCACTCGCATGGTGTTCTTGGGACAGTTGGCCTTGATATGTCCCGGTTCATTACACTTAAAGCATCTTCCATCTGATGGGTCACTGGGCCGAGGTGAGTTACTGGAGACTGGTGAGGTTGAAGAGTAGGGTATCTGTGGCTTTACTTGGGTGGTATGGAGGGTCTTTGGCTGTCCTCGGTTGTAGGGTTTATGGTCTGTGTGCCCCCTGGGGTAATCGTTCCCCTTGACAGTAGCTTTTTTGCTTTCTGCCAGTTCCATCCATTTGGCTCCAATCTCCCCCGCCTCAGCGATAGTTTTGGGATTTCTATCTTGTATGTACCGTGTGATGTCTTCAGGAACACCATCCAAGAACTGCTCCATTTGTATGAGAAGGTTCACTTCTTCCAAGGTTTGAATGTTGTTTCCTGTTAACCAGGCCTCATAGTTTTTTGCAATGTAGTAGGCGTGTTTGGGAAATGACACCTCTGGTTTCCATTTTTGGGTTCTGAAGCGCCGACGGGCATGATCTGGGGTTATCCCCATCCTGTATCTGGCCTTGGTTTGAAAAAGTTTATAGTCATTCATTTGCGGCTTGGGCATTTCAGCTGCCACCTCTGCTAAAGGTCCACTGAGGTGTGGCCTTAATTCTACCATGTACTGGTCTTCGGGGATGCTGTACCCAAGACAGGCTCTTTCAAAATTTTCCAAGAAGGCCTCGGTGTCATCACCTGCCTTGTAGGTGGGAAATTTCCTGTACTGGGGAGCAATAATTGGCGCCGGGTTGTTAGGGTTGGCTGGCACATGCAGCCCAGCTTTTGCCATCTCCAGTTCATGTTTTCTCTGTTTTTCCTTCTCTTCATTTTCTTTTTCCATTTGTTTTTGTTGTTTTTCCATGTCTCGGCGGTGGGCCGCCTCTTCTTCTTCTTGCTTCCTTCTGTGGGCCAACTCATCTTCTTCTAGTTTTCTTTTGTGTGCTGCCTCTTGGGCTGCCTGTTCTCTTTGGAAGGCTGCCAGTTTGAGGCTTTCTTCCTTTTCTTTCATCTCCATCTGTCGCCTGTGTTCAGCGTCTTTGATTTGTTCTTCGGCGTCAATCTTTGCCTTAGAAGTCATGGTTCCTGTTTTCTTGTGTTGGGGTGCCCTCCGGTGTTTATTTTCTGAACTGCAGGCTCTCTGTTGCCTCCTGAAGTCTGCCTAGCAACAGTGCTTTTTTCCTTTTCTCTCTCTAGCTAATGTTCAATTAAGGGAAACCAGAAAAACCACTTTATTTGCATGCATATAAGTGCTGCTACTTGCCTCCTAATGGGAGGGCTATTGCATGACAAAAGACCCTTAACAGTCTTCTCACTTAATATGCAAACCACAAACTGCTAGAGAGAGCAGAAAAAAAAAATTCTCTCTGGTTCCCTTTTAAAACCAAACTGTTTCTCTCTGCTAAAAAGCCCTTAGCAAAGAAAAATATAATATTCCTACTGGCTTCTGGATTCTGTCTATATCCCGCCGCTGCACACCATGTTACAACCTTATTCCCAGATTCTGGACCTTAGCGTCCAAAATATGGGGGTTAGCATGAAAACCTCCAAGCTTAGTTACCAGCTTGGACCTGGTACTGCTGCCACCACCCAAAAAATTAGAGTGTTTTGGGGCACTCTGGTCCCCCTGAAAAACCTTCCCTGGGGACCACAAGACCCAAATCCCTTGAGTCTCACAACAAAGGGAAATAATCCTGATTCCCTTCCCCCCTCCAGGTGCTCCTGGAGAGATACACAGACACAAGCTCTGTGAAACTACGCAGAGTGAGTCCCCCTCTCCGTTCCCAATCCTGGAACAAAAGCACTTTCCTCTTCACCCAGAGGAAATGCAAAATCAGGCTAGCAATCCAACACACAGCTTTCCCCTGATTTCTTCCTCCCACCAATTCCCTGGTGAGTACAGACTTAATTTCCCTGAAGTAAAGAAAAACTCCAACAGGTCTTAAAAGAAAACTTTATATAAAAAAGAAAGAAAAAATACAAATGTTCTCTCTGTATTAAGATGATACAACACAGGGTCAATTGCTTAAAAGAATATTGAATAAACAGCCTTATTCAAAAAGAATACAAATCAAAGCATTTCCAGCACTTATATTCATGCAAATACCAAAGAAAAGAAACCATAGAACTTACTATCTGATCTCTTTGTCCTTACACTTAGAAACAGAAGACTAGAAAATAAAACTACTTCTCCAAAGCTCAGAGGAAAACAGGCAGACAAAAGACTCAGAGACACACTTCCCTCCACCCAAGGTTGAAAAAATCCGGTTTCCTGATTGGTTCTCTGGTCAGGTGTTTCAGGTGAAAGAGACATTAACCCTTAGCTATCTGTTTATGACAGCAGCTCACCAGGGAATCGGTGGGAGGAAGAAGTCAGGGGGAAAATCTCTTTGTGTTAGATTTACTAAGCCTGACTTTGCATACCCTCTGGGTGAGGGGGAAGAGAGATTAGTTCTCTCGGTACTTGTGTTTCCAGGACTGGAAGCAGGGAATCTCCTAGGGTCATCCAGGGAGGAAGTAACAAGGGAAAAAGGGGAGGGGGTTATTTCCCTTTGTTGTAAGACTCAAGGCATCTGAGTCTGGGGGTCCCCCAGGGAAGGTTTTGGGGAGACCACAGTGAGCTAGGCACTGTATAATTCCTAGCTGCTGGCAACAGTTACCAGGTCCAAGCTGGTAACTAAGCTTGGAGGTTTTCATGCTAACACCCATATTTTGGACGCTAAGGTCCAGATCTGGGAAGAAATGTTATGAAACACCCCCTGCTTTGTCTCGATGCCTCTGAGAAGACAAGGCCTTTCTCTACTACTTAGACAGGGAGCAGTGCCAGCCACTGGAAGGTGCCGGGAGATCACTGTGCGCCAAAGACAAAGTGCCTGGTGCCAGATCTGCTCAGTGCACCGGGGTTGGGGCCAGTGCCAACTCCATGAGAAGGGCCCGAAATCTAATGTCTTTCTTTTTTAGTTCTAGGTTTAAAGGACCTGCAGATCTAACAGCAGTCACTGATGTGGGATTCACCCAAGCAGCGGAGGCAGTCAGCGTGCGGGTCACTTCTGGGCATCGAATACCTGCAAGACACTCACGATTTAAGCCCTGGGGCCCAGGGCATGCTCCAACCTGAAGACAGACTAACTAAACACACACACATAGGTACCACTAACAAAGAAACAAGTTCTGGGACAAGCTGCAGCGAAGCTGGAGCAAGTAGTTCCGATGCACCTTCGCTGGCAGCAAGAAGGAACTGAGGAGAAGTGGGATCGCGCGGCTCCCCTTATAGCGCGCTATAGAGGTGCCACTCCAAGGGTCACAGCAGCGCTCCCCCTACGGGTACTGCTAAGGGAAAAACTTCCAGCACTGGTGCATGTGGTGAGCACGCACACCTACTGTGGAATACACATGAGCAAGCACTCAAAGAACCCTCTGTTCGTCATGAGCCTGACTGGCAATCCTGCCATTTCCTGCAATGAGTGTGAAGGGACAAACCAGAGAGCGATGTGGAGCCAAATGCAGCCCTAGTGCAAACAGATGCATTTCCCATTGACTTTAATGCAAGTTGCTCCTGCTTACTCCAGGGCAGAGTCTGGTCCTAGGTTACCAGGCTAACCTGTGCAGAGGCTTCCAAAGGAATGAAATATCCCTCCAGCATATCGCACATTATAATAAGCCAGCCCAACAGATTAAGATGCCAGAATTGCATTGCTACAGACATGCACCACAGGATAGACGGGGCACAACTGAAGCTATGAAAACCAGAGCCACAGGAAGCACTTCAGGGCTTGGATTTCGTCCCAGTCTTCGTTACATGAGCCATCTGTATAGAGACAAACCCAGCTAGAGGCATAGACCAGTGCACTCTTAACTGAAAGAAGGGGGAACAGAATGGTTTGGAATCTGAACCCAGCTATGGATCCAAATTCTGCAGCTGGCCTTATCTTCACAACGGATCAGATGTAAAACTCTGTATGCAACTCCTCTCCCCCGACCCCCAAAGCACCCCTCCAAATTCTGGGGCTGGTTTCCCTCTCTACTCTGGAGTGCTCTGAGGTCCACTGATGGCTTTGATGCAAATCCAGGTGAAAGCACATTCATTTCGACTGACATTTGCTGTGTGAACCTAACTCTCAAATTGAAGCTCAGAGTGGGTGGACATAGACAGTAGGACCACCTCTCCGTATATATAAAAATAAATAATGATTTTAATGGAACCCTCCAAAGCGACCAGCTGAGTTATGAGTCCCAGGTTTTGGCATGGGGACCTAAAACCCTCAGACCTGACCTTCATCTTGTTCAGTATCCTAGGGGCATGAAGTCTACCCCTTGCCCCATCTCATTTTCTCTCTGCATCAAACTTTCTAACAAACATGGGTTCATGCCACAAAATTCCGAGAGGGTTTTAAACACATCCAGAGTCCATTCAACGCTTGGATATGGGGGGCCTGGTTCAGCACAATGAAGAAAAAAAGCAATTTGCAAAATTCAGATTTGCTTTGTAAACACTCCCAAATTCCCAGGTGTTTGGGCCATTTGAGGCCAGCAGACCTCTGGTTTCTTCTGCTTAAAGCACTGGAAATCCAGCAACTCCCCAGCCAGCCAGGCACTGACCTACATCACCCTTGAATAAAATCTTTCTTCTTAATCTCTACTGTTCCCTTCCTCCAGATGTATTTCTCTCCTTCTACCACAGGCTGTTTTCTTTGCTGCTAGCGAACTAGACGGCCCTGCATGTTTGTGGCCTGACAAAGCATGGAACAGGCGCTCTGTTCTGAGGAAAGTCTGGAATGGTGGAGCCTGTCAGCTGGCATGAGCCTGCATCTGGCACAAACTTTCACAAGGGGCCCTGCCAGTTGCATTGACAAGGGAAAAAAAACAATGACACTGCAAGACAGTGCTTTAGTTCTGTGAACAGGACACGGGCAGTAGGGAATCTATTGGTTTGACTTTGTCAAGTGTTTTCAGGTGAGTCTGGCTTTCAGATTTCTCTGTGAATAAGCAACGCAATGCTACCGAGTCAGGCACTAGATGAGTTTCCCACCTGTAGCAATAGCAGTGCAGCTCAATCCTGGCCTAAAGTCCTCCCCTCATCTCCTCCCTTGTCCTGGATCTCCTTACCAGCTCTGCTGGTTTATCTCAATACTGACCTGCAGCAAGCCCTGCTATCCCAAGTCTACCCCCTTGAGCCCCAGCTCTGCCTCTCATTCCAATCCCGGAATGCTTGTCCTGCGTAGCAGAAAGGCTAGGAAGTCCGTAAGGAATGATGTCTGTTGCTAGGGTGTGGCAGGAGGGTTAGGAAGACTGAAGGCGGCTCAAGGTTGGGCAGCAGGAAATCAAGATACAGCTTAGAAAGGGAAGTTCATAGAATCATAGAAGATTAGGGTTGGAAGAAACCTTAGGAGGTCATCTAGTCCAACCCCCTGCTCAAAGCAGGACCAACACCACCTGAATCATACCAGCCAGGGCTTTGTCAAGCTGAGCCTTAAAAACCTCTAAAGGATGGAGATTCCACCACCTCTCGAGGTAACCCAATTCAATGAAATAGTTTTTCCTAATATCCAACCTAGACCTCCCCCGACTGCATCTTGAGACCATTGCTCCTTATTCTGTCATCTGCCACCACAGAGAACAGCTGAGCTCCATCCTCTTTGGACCATCAGTTAGTTGAAGACTGCTATCAAATCCCCCCTCACTTTTCTCTTCTGCAGACTAAATAAGCCCAGTTCTCTCAGCCACTCCTCATAAGTCATGTGCCCCTGATAATTTTTGCTGCCCTCCGCTGGACTCTCTCCAATTTGTACACATCCTTTCTGTAGTGCAGGGCCCAAAACTGGATGCAGTACTCCAGAAGTGGCCTCACCAGTGCTGAATAGAGGAGAATAATCACTTCCCTCAAACTACTGGCAATGCTCCTATTAATGCAGCCCACTATGCCATTAGCCTTCTCAGCAACAAGGGCCCACTGCTGACTCAAATCCAGCTTCTCGTCCACTGTAATCCCCAGGTCCTTTTCTGCAGAACTGCTGAAGTTGTCTATGTACGTAGTCATGTTCTTTGAAGCCCTGCAGGAATCAGAAATTAGAGGATTTTTTTTAAAGCATCCTCTAAAAAATAATATAACCTGATCATTTATAGCCTTACAAAAAGGGGGCACAGTGGAAAAGCCAAGGTGGTAGTTTATATTAGCTGATAACAGGCAGTCTTGCAACCAGTATCTAGAGGTACCTAGAGTATTCACCACAAGATGGAGCAGAAGAAGCCTGGCCATTCACCACTAAAGGCTTTAAGGGCATCCAGGCTGCCTAGAGAGGATAGCAGAGTTCTCGGGCACAGGACCAGCGGCCTCACCAGAGGCAACAAAACAGTGCCTAGGAGACTGGAGAGTGCTGAGTAGAGGAGTCCAAGACAAAGCAACAGACATTTAGGCATTTCCGATGGTGGTGCTGTGGGGGGACACACATGGGCAATAGACTGAAAAACCCACTAATCCCATTCCCTGCTGTAATCCAGATTGGGAGCTGAAAGGCCCCACTGCACCTCCCCAGCCCCGCTCCTAACCGGCCCTTTAGAGTACCAATGAATTAGACACATGCCATTCACGTCTCCTGCCCTAGATCACACCGTGGGGGTCCAGCAGCCTTGTCTAATTCTCACCATCTTGCCTCTTCCACAGGAAAATGTGAGCAAGAGTCAAAATGGCCTTGTCATCCAAAGCACTGAGCTCTGCCCTGATACAGCAGCTTTCTGAGTAGCAGCTTCCAGCAACACTTCAGACGAAGTCCCTGCCAACCCTGGCTAGGGAACAGAGCTGGCACCTACCAGCACCGTGGACACAAACGCTCCTCTGAAAAAAAATAAATAAAGGAGCCAGCGTCCCCGTCTGACAGCATGTCTTGTCTGAACACTTCCCTGCCCCGTTAATCCATAGGCTGAGCCACCTCACCTCAGCCCTGTTCTCCATTTCCCTCCCTCAGCCTAGTGTGAGTCTGGAGTGATTCCATGGACCAGGAGTGTAACCATGGCATCAAACTAGCGAGGTCTGAATCCAGCCCCCTCTTGTCACCTTTCTGGGAGATGCCTTGGGCCTGGCAGTCTAGGCTGCTCAGCATCTCAGAAAAATCAAGCTATTATTGTTCTGTAGTCCACTGGCTAGAGGAGGAAGGTGGGGGTTAGGAGATCTGCGGTTTATTCCCTGCTCTGCTGCTGACTCCCTGGGAGACCTCAGACAAGTCACCTCCCTTCTCTAGGAGTTAGTTTGCTCACTTCTAAAAATCAGAGATCCCGGTCTTCACCCACCCACTGGAGATTTAAGGATGAAAGCTCTGTATAACGGCAAAGCATTATTTTTTTAAAAGCACATCAATCCACTTTGAAGTGTTTTTGATGAAAACTGAAATATCCCCTGGGCTTTGGTTATCTGCCATGTACTCCAGTGTGCTAAAACCCATCTATTAAACTGCAGCCTTCACTCCGGAATCTACTTACTAGTGCAGCCTTGTCTGCACACTCAAGGTGTACTGGTTTCATTAGACAGGTGTAGTTGAAGCGGTATAACACCTTAATGTGGACACAGTTTTACCCTTATACCTGTGTCCCTTAAAGGGAATAATCTATTCTGGTATGAACCACTTTTATACCCCTATAATGGCATTCACATGAGGAGGTTGTAACTGCGTATACTGGCCTAGCTTATTCTCCTTTCCAGTATTGCTATGTTGGTTAAGGCTGTGAAGAGGTGTGATCCTTGACTGAGAGCTGTGCTGACAAAGGCCCCTAGTGTAGACAATGATACCAGTAGGGTGACCAGATGTCCCGATTTTATAGGGACAGTCCCAGTTTTTGGACCTCTCTCTTATATAGGCTCCTATTACTCCCCCATCCCATATCCTGATTTTTCACATCTGCTGTCTGGTCACCCTGGATACCATCAAAACTGTGCTTTTACTGTACTGGCTTGTTTCATTTGTGGTGGGTGGCTTTACGAGAGTGGTACAAAGTGCAGCTTCGCAAGTCCAGCTGGGTCCGCACTAGTGTAGTACATTTGTCAGTATCGAACACTAGTGTTGCTACACTAGTAAAGTGCTCCTAGCAGAGACATAGCCTAGTATCACTATTTCCACAGGGGAATAAGCATGGTACAAGGCACTTTTTATATGGACACGCTGCGTCCACAGTAGGGGTTGTACTCGTATAATTATGTTGGGAAAAGAAAATCATCCCCCTATCTGACACAGTTCTACTCGTACAACCACCTGTCTTTAGACCAGGCCTCAATCACACAGGCCTCAATCTTCACCAAAGGGGAAATGTTGATAACGATCCAGCCAGAGGTTTGTGTGTTCCTAGGGTGACCAGATCGCAAGAGTGAAATATCTGGACACATTGGGGGCAGCAGGTGGGGAGGCAGCCCCAGGCACACAGCCCTGACTAGAGCCTTGAGAGAAGATGGTGCTCAGCCCTAGGAAGCTGCAAGAGGGGTGTATGGCCCCTGCTGCGGTCCACGCCATAGGCCACGGGGCAAGGACTCAGGACCCCTCCAGCTCCCAGCAGAAGCCACAGGGCCAGGGGCACAGGGCTCCAGCTCCAGCCCCCAGCAGAAGCTGCAGGGCAGAGGCACAGGATCCTGGTTGCAAAGTCAGACCCAGTTGCAGGACAGGGGAGTGAAGGGTCCCAGTTCTAGCCTTGGCTCCAGCCCCAGCTGCAGTCACAAAGGGGAGGCCCTTAGTCCTGCCTTCAGCCCCAGCTTCAGCCATTGACAGCTGAAGCAAATTAAGTCACAGAGGTCTGAAATCAATGAGTGTCACAGTCCTCCTGACTAAAATTATAAACTTAGTTGTAACCCATATTTAAACATACAGATATATCTCTACAGTAAAACAGGTAAAGGGCAGGGTTTTTTATTCAGTCAATAAATCAACCTCACAGACGTGCCAGAAGACAAGTACTTCTTGGATGACTTTTGACGTAGTCATGACTTGCTTCTGGGCAATCACAAAGCTGTAGAGGTCCTTGCAACTCATCCAGAAATTCATTTTGACAAGGGTTTCACACCGCACCAAGTCTGTGCTGCTTTAATTCCGGACATCAGTCCACACACCTTTCATGACTGAAAATACATGCTCTGCGTATGCGTTGCTTACTGGTATACTGAGCACATATGACACCACATTCAGGAATTCAGTGCTACCATCCTTGTTTCTCTGCACTTGAGACCAGAGTTCCCCAGCTGAGTATTTTCCAGGCTGCAACTTGGAGTCGATGTCTTTGATGATACAGTACTCATCCTAGAGTTGATTTTCTGTAGGTTTACAGTTGTCATGGATGCAGACAGATCCTTGAATTCGAATGCCCTATTAACTTTGATGTTCAAGCACTGGATATTGAACATTTGATAGTTGTTGAAAAACCATTTCTCCAAATATAGGATCGACACATCATAAAATTTCATGAAGTCTTTTTGGAGACATGCAGCAGTGACAGGCAGCATCTCAGTTAATGCATTTTCAACTTTGGAGCCAAAGAATGTGTCATTCTTCCGTTGCTGAAGTTTAATTCTCAGAGTATTTGTTATGGCATACACTTCGCACGCTGTCTCACTCATTTTCCAAACAAAGCACAGTATCATTGAAGATTTTCAGGACATTCTGGAGAAAAAACAGGTGAACCTCAAATTTTGCTAAGCCCCTCACCTTGTTCACCATTTTCCATGTCCGAGGACAGCATCTATAGAGATTCTGGGCACTCGTAGCTGCCCAGAGAAACAAAGTAGCACTTAACAGCCTGCCACATATTTACAACCAGTGGGTCGGAACGTGGGGCAGTAAAGTGGCATACTCCATATTCACAAAGTCCAACGCATCCTTTGGTGCTGCTATTCTCTTGGCAGAACTGCTGAAATGACAATGTCTTAATCACCAGAGTCTCAATGTCAACTTGCAGGGAATTGCTAGCACATTTTGTTTGTTTTAATTCTGGCACACTGATTCTCGCTTTCCATAATTCACGTTTGCATTATCAGCACAGTAGGAAAACACTTTGTTGAGGTCTAGTTTGTGTGTCACAAGTTTTTCAAGTAACGTGTTGCTTATTATCAGAGGGGTAGCCATGGTAGTCTGGATCTGTAAAAGCAGCAAAAAGAGTCCTGTGGCACCTTATAGACTAACAGACGTTTTGGAGCATGAGTTTTCGTGGGTGAATACCAACTTCGTCAGATGCATGCATCTGATGAAGTGGGTATTCACCCACAAAAGCTCATGCTCCAAAACGTGTGTTAGTCTATAAGGTGCCACAGGACTCTTTGCTGGTGTTGCTTATTGCCTCTGCAGTTTCTTCACTTTACTCATAGAAGTCAAACAGTTTATCTTGGACCCCATGTTCAGGTGTCCAGTATCTCAGCGATAAGGGGAAAGTTTTCACATTGCCCTTGTTAGATGCACCTGTGGCAACTGAGAAATAGGGACCGTCTGTGCTGAGGTCTTTTGAAAATTCTCTTGAGAGCGGGTTTGGATTTGGTGCAATGCTAAGCCTGGTCACAAAGAACTGGCAGGGGACAGCTGATTTGAAGTGTGACTTTTGTTCCCAGCCTCGGTAGCACCAGGCCCACACTCAGAATGGGCCCTGGCATGGCCTGCTCTGCTTCTGCTGCTCCCCCAGGCACCACCAACCCCACTGGCTTCTCTCCACCCCCTCCCCTCTCTGCTTGATGAGCAGGGGCCAGGACACTGAGTGCAGAGCCCACTCTTGTCCCTGCAGCAGCAGCAGCTTGAGCATGCTCCACTACATTCCCAATGTGCACTCCCAGGTGCTGGCATGAGGCCCTTGGTGGCAGTGTGGGGGTGAGCACCAAGGATGGGACAAGGTTCAAATGTGCACACAGCAGGCAGCCTCCCCCCTCCTGGAGCAAATGAGCAGGCAGCAGTGGCATGAGCCTGGAAACTTTGCACCCAGCAGCAGTCCATGTTGGGGGGAGGACTGCCCCTCTCCCCAGCTGCCTCACAGAGCCAGTGCCCCTCGAACCCTGCACCTGCATGGGCTCTGTCCCCTGCTGCATGGGCTCCAGTGACCTCCACACCAATGGGTCCCATCCCCTCAGGCAGTGCTCGCTGTAGGCCCCACAGTTCCGCAGGCTGCAGCCCCCTACATTCATGGGCTCCAGCGGTCCCCTCCCAGGGCTCCTCCCTTCCTGAGTCCCATTCCTCGCTTGGGAATCCCCACCCCAGTACAGGAGGTCTGTGCTTTTCACACTATCCCCTCTTGGAGCTCTATCCCCTCCCCTCCCCGTCCCCTCCCTCGGCTTTATTCCTCCCGACCTATTTCTTCCCTTGGACATAGGCTGGTGTCACTGCGAGGCCAGTGGAGTGGGCTGGGGCTCCCTCCCGGAGCTGTCCATCTGTCCCAGCACGTCAGGGCGTGCGTGAGAGTCAGTCAGGCGTGGTGGTCGCTGTGTGTCCCCCCAGAGAGGTGGTGAATCCGGATCCATACAGAACAACCTGCCTCCTGCGTGGCATGCAGTGCAGGGTGGTTTTGTTTGGCTCCTCTCTGCCCCCTGCCCTGGCCAGATCCCAGTGCAGCTCCAGCTCTGGACAGTCTCGTGCCCGCCACCTCTAGGGCCCCGCCTGTCTCCTCAGAGCTGAGCCACCTGGAACCAATGTAGAAGTGGGGATCCTCTCAGCCAGTGGGGGGAGGGGCTTGGCTAGGCCCCTCCAGGCAAATGGGTCCTGAAGAAGCCAGGCAGGGGCAGGCCCTGGCCTGGCTGATCACGCTGCTCCCAAGAGTGATTCCCTGCCCCGGGCCACAATGTTGGCTCAGCCCAGCTGACACTCACCTCGGGGACCTGCCGTTCGCTTCCCGAGAGCCGCCCAAGGTAAGCATTGCGGGGACCCACCGCTGTACCTCCTCCCCCCACCTCAGCCCTCAGTTGAGAAGGTGAGCAACGGGCTGGGCAGGGCAGGGCAGGGCCGGCCAGGGGTAATGAGGCATGCATGGCATGGCCTGGCCAGAGGCACACTGGTCCACCTGGCCCTGTGCTACCAGCAAGTCCCTTCCTTTTGGGGGTAAGCCCAGGCTGCGCCATACAGCTCCCTTGCCCAGCGCCCCCTGGATCCGCTATGCCCAGAACCCCCCCACAACCGTTCCACCACAAAATGCACAGTGCTGTGCACACCACCATCTCTGCCCAGCGCCACCCTGCCCACAGCCCCCCCACCGCTGCCTAGCATCCCCCACAAAACCCCCCGCTCGCTAGTTTCCCAATACAGACAGATTTCTCCTCCCTCTCTACCGGTGCCCTTCCCCACAGCCCCCACCACCACAACTACACAATGCCCCACACAGATCCCCACTGCCCCAACACACACAGATCTCCCCCACCGCCTAGCACCGCAAAACACACAAACCTCCCCCGCTGCCCAGCGCCCACCACAGACCTTCAAGACACTCCATCACACCCTGCCCCCTTCCCTGGCCGCACTCACTGGCTCTACTGGCAGGTCTCTGGCTGCTAGGGTGAGAGCGGGGAGGGGAGTCTCCAGACTCTCCACATGCTGCGCCCGCCACAAGCGTGAGCTCCGTGGCTCCCATTGGTTGGGAAAAGTGCCTATGGGAGCTGCCGGAGCAGGGCTTGCAGGTGGGAGCAGTGTGCAGAGCCTCCCCCCCCCACCCCCGCAACCTTAAGAGCCAGAGGGACCTGCCAGGGATGGAGGTGGGGGGTCCCGGTGGTGCTCCCAGGAAGCATCCAGCATTTCCCTGTGGCTCCTAGGGTAGGGTTGGGGGGGGGGAAGGAGGAGGGGAGGCGCAGAAGCTGTCTGCATGCAGCCCATGCCTGTAAGCTCCGCCCCCACAGCTCCCATTGGCCACAATGGAGTGCTCATGGCGGGTGCAGCATGCAGAGATTCCCCTCGTTGCCTCTGTGCCTAGGGGCCGCAGGCTCCTGCCAGCTGCTTCCCCGGTTGGAGCTGCCCCACGTATGCACTGCCAGCCTGGGACCCCAGGTATGTACGAACCAGTACACAGAGGGGCTGCACCAAAAGGCGTCCTGACCGATGTGCAGTCGGGACGCGGGTCAAAGAACTTAATATTGGGACGTCTGGTCACCCTACGTGTTCCTGATTTAAAGTTGTTCTGTGTGGTTAAAATAAAATAAATGCAGAAATTAAACCAACAGTGACTTGGACTTGGCAGAGTCAGACACAACCAATAGCACACGGGTGCTGGAAGGGCTAGATCTGGTACATTTTCCACGGCTACACTACCCAGCGCCTTTCCCTAGCCCAGTTGAAAAGGCCAAGCACACCACCACCCCTTCTCAGCATTTACACACCGTTCAGTTGACAAAAGAAATGCAAATTCAGGGAAGTCGCCCACTCAAGTGAAGATAAGGCAGATTCTGTGATCAGACCTAAGCTTGGAGGATAACGGAACACACTGCACAATAGGGCTTCTGCTCGAGTGATCTACGCCAGGAAGGTACACTGCACCTATGTGAGCTCTGTACTACACTGTCGCAGCACATCTCTAATGGGCACAGTCTAGCCACAATGGTGTAAAACCTCCTAGATACAGACAGGGACGGACACGGACACTAACACCAGAGACATTGGTGGTTTTTAAACATCTGTTTCCTGACTAAGCATCTACCCTTTCCCAATTTCTGCACCCCTGTGACACCAGAGCAGGCAGCCCCAGATACAGAGGCAGATTAAGGTTTTGTGGGGCCCCAGGCAAACGGGGGCCCCTCCCCCCTTCCACCTGCAGTTCCCAAGGTGCTCTTGCCAGGGAAATGGGGTCAGGGCATGGGAGCCTGCCCACTTTGACAAGCGCTCCTGTCAGGGAGAGGGGTCAGGGGGCGTCCATTTTTCCAGGGCCCCTGGGCATGGGCCCTATTGGCTCAGTGGCTAATCCGCCACTGCCCAGATACACAGTGCTGTCTAAAAGAGCATTTAAAACATCTTTCGTCACAATCACAGCATATGATTCTTTCTCCCTCCCCGCCCTTCTTCAAAACTTCAAGAAGTTTTTTTAGTCACCAGGTGGCCAATGACATTGGAGATGCTTTTCAGAGGAGAACTCTCTAAGCCCTGGAACCATAGGTACTGGAACTAGGGGTACTGGTTCCTGCACCCCCTGGTTTGAAGTGGTTTCCATCATATCCAGGGCTTACAGTTTTGTTCAATGGCTCTGAGCTGCACAAACTGTTCCAGTGCCTCTGCCTGGAACTCCAGCAAATACTCACACTGCTACCCACATTCAGCTGCTTCTACCCTGGACCTCTTATCAAGAGACATCCCAGAAGATCTTTCCTCACTCATTAACATGGGCTTGTCAGAAGAACTGCCATGGGAACTGGTTTATAGTTTTACCCCTCCAGTGAACCAGCTTCCCCTTGGAAGAAAGGAAAGGGAGAAATTTTCTGATCCCTCCCACCACATACAATTGCTGACTACCCCCCAGGACTGGCCCATCTGTAGTATTTTGGGCTGGGCCTGTGTAACAAAAGTTCACTCCTCTAAGCTTAAAACAATTCTTAAGACACTGTAGCTGCAATGGCCACCTTGACTGCTCCACTGCAGATAGGACCTGCCTTAGAATCCTGGGCAGGGCCCATGAGATTAACTTTAGGGCGATTAGGGAGTTGCCATTCCACCCTGAACACCCCAGATCACTGGAGAGAGGAGGACAGCAGAACAATCTCCCTATGCGTTTTTAAAAGGAGCCTCTCCAGCCACCTGCATCGCACAGGATTTTCGCCTGCCTGCCTGCATCGCACAGGATTTTCTACTGCACTAGAAACCAAACAGGGGGATTTCACATCAGACTTCAGGTCTTCCCACCATGACTTGATTGCACAAGAGGTTCACAACTGATTGGATCTTGCGTGTCTGCCATTTGCACGCTATCTTCTGTCCCAACAGCAGCGTCTCTCTCAGGTGAGAGAGGCCAGAGAGCCTCCCCTTTCCGAGAACTGACCCCATCAGTTCTCAGCTGAAAGTTGCTCCCAGCAGTTCTTACAAGATCCTTATTTACTGCACCAAGGCATAAAGGGCACTTGAAACATCGGATAACTTTTGATTTTAAAGCCAAAGCAAAATTCCAGCTCGGCTGCCCCCTGGAACCCACAGTAAAGTAAAACAGTTGCCTGGAAACATGCTGTGACAATTGCACTTTATATATTTTTATAAAAATATGCTAATAAGTGTAAATATAATGCAACTGAAATATGCTTTCTGCAAAAGGGGTTTTGTAAGGTATTACAAAGCTTATAATTTACTAAGTGTGGTTATTTTATTTGTATAAATGTATTACTTTTGTATTAAAAACTAAAAATATAAAATATAACTTTAAGGGCCTATTATAATTATGCAAAGTGTGGACCATTAACGGTGGTTTAAAATTCTGATGACTTATTAACCAGAACAATTACAAGTAAAACAAAGCCATCTACAGTTAAGTTTTTTTGTAGATGTGTGTGCTGGCAAGCGGGTAATGAAGTTTTACAGTGACATGTGATTATGTTACCTAAACTAACATTTATTTTTAACCTAGTGCCTTTTTACTGAGGAGGAGGGGGTGGGAACCAAGAGAGGGACAACAAATTTTTGCCTTATGCAAAAAATATATAAGTGGGTAAAACAAAGCACAGAAAGCAGCCATCATAAAAAATTCCCTAGCTACCACCCAAGCTAAAACAAGGACTGTACCAGGGGAAAGGAGTGTGTCAGACTAGAAACGCGTTTAGTCTGTAAAAAAAAAAAAAAAAAAAAAAAAAAAAAGACATTAAAACATTTTTAAAAGTAAGATTTTCATCTGTGTTTAGTTTTATTACCGTATTAGGCTTAAACTGGCATGTTTTATTTTGTTTTATTTGGTATTTTACTTTGGTTTATTACTACTTGAAACCACTTTAATTTTACTTTTTGTATTTAATAAAGTTATTTTACGTATTAACCAACCCAAAGTATGCATTAAACCCGGGGGGGGGGGCGAGGGCACACACACAACTGTGCATCTCTATCAGTGTTATAGAGGGCAAACAATTTATAAGTTTACCCTGTATAAGCTTTATCCAGGGTAAAATGGATTTATTTGGGGTTTGGACCCCATTGGGAGTTGGGCATCTAAGTGTTAAAAACAAAAACATTTCTTAAGTTGCTTTCAATTAAGTCTGCAGCTTTGGGGCACGTGGTTCAGACCCTGGGTCTGTGCTGAAGCAGACTAGCGTGTCTAGCTCAACAAAATGGGGTGTTAAAATCCCAAACTGGCAGGGAAAAAAAATTCAGGGGCAGAAGTAGTCCTGGCACATCAGTTGGCAGTTCCCAAGGGGGTTTCTGTGATCCAACCCGTCACACTCATGTTCTTGGGCCAGAGAGCAGAAAGAGGTTTGTGGTAGTTCTCTTTCCCTTTAAGTCATGTTAAGGGGCACAGTTATGCACACGCCCTACTAAAGCAGCAGCACTCACCTCGGCGTATCTCCCAAATACTAATTACCACACCAAGCTTCTCTTGAGTTCCAGGGCTGTGTGAACAGCGTTAGAGTAATGTGAGGTGCCTGGGCTCCCCTGCGGATAATGAAAGTCTTTCTAGCCAAAAAGCACACTTTAAAGGGTGACTGGATGAGTCATTGTTTTACATGGGATTATCCAACCAATTGCACTGAGTTAAACAGGAAAAAGTACTAACTCCTCCAAGGATGTGCATTTTTGGCTGGAAGAGGAGAAAGCAGCAGTTCTAGGAGAGCAGGGCTGCCTAGGAGGACGGGGAGAAAAGGGAATATGCACAGGACAGGCTAATCTACAACCTCCTAAGGGTTTATCTAGAAAACACTGATGGGAACGGCTGCCTGCATGGGTGCATGCACATTAGGGTGACTTGACAGCAAGTGTGAAAAAATGGGATGGAGGTGGGGTGTAATAGACATCTATATAAGACAATGCCCCGAATATCAGGACTGTCCCTATAAAATCAGGACATCTGGTCACCAAAGCGCACATCCTGGTACTGGCTGGGTTCCAGCCAGACAGGCAGCAGATTCTGCCAGAAGCAGCAGCAGCACCAGCGAACATCCAGGGAGGGAAATGCAAAACTTTTGGAGATTGAAATTATCTACCCCAAAATACCAGCAGATCCACCTGTACCTAGAATGCTGGACCCATGACTTCAACCAGCTTTTTGGATGGAATGTAAAAGTCACCGAAGACTTGACTTGCCACAGTTAATGGTCCTGACGCATTGTTTGAAAGATCCTGAATCCGGGCCAAATTCCTGTAGGAGTTATGTCTGTTAAACATCCCCTGCAGATGTGGTGGAAGAAGATAGTCTTCACTTCCCCTCCCCAAATCCCTGGTGCACATAGATACACAGCTCCCACTTTCCACCCAAGAGATAGCTGCATTCCAGCAGTGAAGAAATGAACTCTATACATACAGTGGTCTCAATTTACCCCTGAATCCCGAGAGGGGATGGCTGAGCTTTAGGGAAGATTCACAGTTGGGAGGCCAGGTAGTGTATGTGCTCCACTGTGCTTCCTTGGGATTGGAGGAGGGTGGGGGGATTGCCAGCTTTTAACTGAGTTTAGGCTCCAAATGGCATTTGTATGAGGAATCTGCTAAACCAGCACATCTCTGAGACTCTGGCTATACCCTATTCCCAGGCAGAACCATCCACTTTTGTGGATCTGGACATAATCATGGCACTGTACGCTTTGCAGGCTGGCGCATACAGAAGGTTCACACCAGGGAACTGCTGTGAGCTATAAAGTCAGAAAGCAGACACTGAGACAGAAGGACATTAAATACCCAAGCCCACAGTTAAGTTATCTCAGGGTTGTGGAAAAAAAAAACAAACACATAAACCCAAGCCAGTTAAGGAAGCTGCTCCATCCTTCTCTTGCATCTGCTATAAGGAAGAGAAAATAGAGTGGATAAGGCAGGTTGCACCACAAAGTGTCTGCCCTTGCCTGTGAATTTCTTTCCCATCTGAGTGCATTTTTGGAACCTGCCTCTATTCTATTTCACTGGGGCACCACCAATTTTTAAAACATCACTGCTGTCTGAAGGTTAATGCCCATCTATGTTAAAAAGTATCACCAAAGGAGGAGGAGAATGGAGAGATACCAAAGGATTACAAAAGGTGTTTGCCTCTGTATTTTCCAGTTAGTTTACTCTAGGCTGGATCCAACACCCTTCAAAGCCCCTCACTGACTTCAATGGGCATTGAATCAAGCCTGCAATGCATCTGGCAGTGCTCTGGAAACGGTTTGTTTCAGTGTGTCCCTTGCAGAGACAGTTCGCTCATTTCTCCTTGAGTGAAGTGGGGAATTGACTGGTTTTTGGGGCCTAAGGAGAGAGCGCTCAGGATCTGCAACTCTCATTGGTAACAATAAAAACTGCCGCTCCTGTCTGGATCAGGCCCCTCCTGAACACAGTTTGCATTTAGGCACCAGGTAAATGCCCCCGAGTTTAAGAGAGCAATCTTAAAAGCACACAGCCCATGGCCTGTCTGGGAAGCGTGGCCCTTTAAGCTTGATACTTGATCTGAAGGTTCCCCTCCCCTCCAGCCTGGTTAATACCCGTGTCACCCAGACTGGGAAATTTCCGGCTAATGCCAGACGCAATAAAACTGCAGACAAGGTGCATTCACTCCAACATTCACTGCCACCAGCTCTGGGTTTCTCTGCCTGGAGTCGGCTCAATACAAACAGATAGACTTGAACAGGAAAATACCTTTCCCAGGTGCCCAGATGCTGTGGCAACCTTTGTGAGGGAGGGACAGCAGCCCTGCCCAGCCAGGACACAGTGACAGGAGCCTGCTGAACAGCACAGATGCGAAAGGCTAACGGAGGATGCCGCTGTGAATGCAGGGCCTGTGGTCCCCTTCCCCCCCTCCAGCTCCCCAGAGCTACCTGATACTTTGGACAGGCCTCTCCTCTCCCTCCCACTACTCCCATAGGCAGAACGCTTCAGCTGGAGGTCAGTTCAGATCCTTCACCCTCATTATCTCACATTGTGTCCACTACAACTGTCTCTTCTCTGATCTTCCTGACGCCCACCTCACCTCCGCAGCTCCGCTCCAAATGCTGCAACTAAGATGCCTGCCACTGCCTCCTGTACAGCCTCTCCCTACCTTGTTAGGTTCAGACTTCTATCTCACCTTTCAGGCTCGTCATAACTTCCCTGTGTGCCGTTGCATCTGATCACATCGCCTCTGTCCCCTTCCCTCCACCCCCAAGGCCAGCCTCTAACCCGTTAGCCTGCTTCTTCCACGAGTGCCTCCAGGCTTCCTTTCCATGCTGCCCCTCATGTCTCCCAAACGAAGTCACTGCCCTGTCTTTCTTCACATCCCTCCTCCGGGCTCATCTCTACCACAGCGGTGCCGACCGATAATAGCAATAAAGATCGCTGCTAGAGATTGTCTAATATTTCTCTGGCTTATGCAAGAACATGGCCTCTCTTTCCCCTCCTCCTGATTGATTGTTGCGTTCACTTTGCAGCATCTTGTCTTAATTAAACTGCAAGATCTTTGGAGCACATTTATTCTGTGTCTGTGCCATGGAGGCCCCCCACTGACCGGGGCCTCTAGTTGCTAATATAAATAAATCTAGTAATATTGAAATAACGAGATAGCAGCGTATACGTGCTGGGTGGGGCTAATGAACTGCTATTGCCAACTCCGGGCTGACCACCCTCCCTTCATAGTGAGAGCTCCGAATTGTTCCACAGCAGTGCAATGGCCAGAGGATACCAGCGACGCCAAGAGCTTGATGGGAATCAAAACAGAACTGGATATTTATATGGATGAAGAATACAGTCAGAGTTGCAATAATAAAAATTAAAAATCTTTCATGCTTCAGGGCATGACAGTAAGAGCAAGGGGCTCACTGGTCTGAAGCAATGAGTTTCAGCTGGCCTGACCAGTTCAGACTAGTACCCCAATTCACTGATGTCATGATCTGCATGTAAAAGGTGTCATTAATAGCTCATTAGTTTTCCAGTGACACACTGGATATTAATATCATTGTGACATGCGTGTATTAATGCTATACATGGCCTTATAGAGGTTTTATGTTTTAAAGTCTGTATTCGAGCAAAGTAGAAGACAGGTCTGCCCAGATCTTGAATACAAATAAGTAGGGATGACCAGTGTCGACGGGATTGAAATTTGCATATGTTGTAAATAGAACCACCAAAGCTCCCAAGGGGAGTCAGCATTTCCAGATCTCAAGGACTGTGTATTTGCTTGTCTGGCCTGCCTGGTTGTCAGGCAAAGAAAAAGAAAAGGACATTTACATGCAAGGTAAACGAAGTGACCAGGAGAGCAATTGTGGAAAGAGGACCACTTAATCTCGATGGGGGTTGGAGAGGGGACCCCACGAAGCCTTCCTGCTTCTTGAAGCAAGGTCAATGAACTCAGATATGCTTTTCAAAGGTTCACTGGACTATAAAGGGAAGGGCAGAGAAAGCCTAAGTTATCCATCTCTAGAGATGCGCAAGGGACCAGAGCTCTTGCAAGCAGTTGAAAGACCCATCTTGCTCAAAGGAGGGGCTGAAGTCTCTGAAAACTGAACATAGGTGAGAAGCCTGCTGAAGCAAAGATCTTTCACCTAGGAAGACAAGGGACACCAGCACCTTGTGTTTCTGTGGAAAGTCCTGAATGAGGAAAAAAGTCAGCAACAGCTGGAAAGAAGAATGACTGAGGAGAGAAACCATCTTGAACAATGCCTGTATCTTGCTAGATAAAGTTTTAGACTTCTAGAGGAGCATTTTGCCTTTTGTTTGCTTGTAACCCTTCCTAACTTTATCCCTTAACTTGGCATCACTTACGCTATGTCCTGCTGAGAAATGTGTTTTATTTTTACTATAAATCAACTCAGTGCTGTGTTTGCATAGAAGGGTGTGTTTACCCCCATTAAGTTAATAACTGTGAGGTGCTTTTGTCTCTTTAAATGAATAAATGAACTGTATTCTTTCTCTGAAATGTCCAGCAGAGGGCTGGACACTTCAAGGCACATGCTTTGGGGAAAGTTGGGAACTGGGAGTGTGTTGAGGTGACCCTGCTGCTTGTAACCCAGGCTGGTAGGGCTGGAGAGAGGCTGCTGGGGTCAGAGCTGGCTGCATATCACAGACACTTAGGGTGTGACTTGCATGCTTGTTGCTGATTGAGAGCATCCCAGGCTGGGAGCTACAGTAGCACAGCACTGAGAGGCACCCAGGGTTGCAGGGCAAGCAGTGACACAACCCTTTAATGGTCTGGATTGCACCCCTCAAACTCCATGACACTGTCCTCTTGGGATTTCCTGGATTTTCCACTGATGCATGTGCTGCAGTGCAGGCCACTCTTTGAGACAGCATGCTGGAGTAGCTGGAACACTAATCGGAATTGGTCAGGCTGCTCCTAATTCTCCTTACAGTGAATTCTACTTCAAGTAAAGTTCTGGAGGGGGGAAGGGAGAAAAGGACTTCACCAGAAGAGAGTCCCAACCTTCAGAGTTATTTGAGTTTTTATTCCAAATCAAAACACTAACAAACTAAGGGAAAGTCTGTCTCAACCAGAGATGGCCTTATTCCAAAACCACACATATGGCTGAAAACTAGGCATCATTTCAGCCGACAGGCCTTAGGCATCACACAATAGAGGAAGAGGTGCCTCACCAACACAAAGTTCCTACCTTTTGCTTGCACCTTTTAGTGGGAACCTGTGGTAGCATGTCCTCATCTCATGAGCACCTCCTGGTCTCTAGTCACAGCATTGCACAGGGTTCTTTTCTCTAGTGCCCCCCTACGAGGCTCTTCCTGGCCTGCAAAGGCTTTTCTCAGCCTGCATCTTCTCCTGACTTCCCTTGTGAGAGTGTTCTGTGGCTTGGCCCTCCAGCCAACCACCCAGAAGCTTCCAGGGAAGCACAAGCAAGTCCAAATAAAAGTAGAAACAAATTTTCAAACTAACAGCCCTTCCCCACTTCAGGCTTCACTGCCCTTCCCTGGCTAGCCCAATCTCAGGGCCCCGCTGCAGTTTCTCTCCAACTGAGCTCCCTCAATCTACTTAGCTCCAGCTTTGCCAGTTAATCACCCCCAGCTGTGGAGCACGATTAACTGGGGTTTATTCCCTTGCCTTGTAGGTGCTGGCAGTTAAGCCCCATCACAGAGCCAGAAATACAAACCACATTTTTTAGACAAGTTAGTTGTGCAACTGCTCACATGGTGATCACCATGAGCCATCTGATCATGCAATTACCAGATGTGCAGTTGTAATAACTGTGTGCGCAAATCAGATATTTGTGTGCGCATTTTGCCCACCAAACTGATATAAACATCTGGCTTGCAGCTCCTTGTGCATTATCTGATGGCTTGGCAGCTAATAGTTAACACTGGAGCAAATGCTATTCCCAAAGCTGGGACACTAACTATCGCTGATAGTTTTGCAGCCAATTCTTTCCCACACATAGCACATACAATCACTAACCCTCAGACTGCCTGCTAAGGCTCCACTAACTTGAACTGCTGTGAGTTTTAAGGGCTGCCATTCAGATTTTTTCAAAACGTGGTGTTACTAATATACACCTTTAGACTCTTGATACTGAAAGAGGTTTGTACCTTTAAAATGTGCTTGTTTATTTCTGCTGCTTGTTTGCAGGTCATTCACCTTGGGCAACGAAACTGGCCTTACTTTTGTATTTGTCAATTTCAGTCCTCAGCCTTCCCTCCTGCCCAACCTCTGACAGCCTGGACCTCTGAGAGCCCCAGTCAAACCAGTCAGTTTTCAGGCTTTAACCAGATTTCTAAGGGTAAAGCAATAAGGACCCCTGAGTCAGTCCAGCTTCTAGCAGTCACTAGCCCCAGAAGGAGCTGTGACTTAAGATCTGGCTGCCAGAAGACATTACATAACAGCATTGAAATTCTAAGCTGCTGGAGATCCCATGGTCTTTTTTAGCCTTTCCATTAAACAAGAAGAGGAGATTAAAGCCAGGAACCAAGAACTTCCACATGTTCTATAAAACAGGGTTTCTCAAAGAGGGGTCACCGCTTGTGTAGGGAAAGCCCCTGGTGGGCCGGGCTGGTGTGTTTACCTGCCCCGTCTGCAGGTCCGGCCAATCGCAGATCCCAGTGGCTGCAATTTGCTGCCCTGAGCCAATGGGAGCTGCTGGAAGTGGCGGCCAGTAGGTCCCTCAGCCTGCGCCACTTCCACCAGCTCCCGTTGGCCTGGAGCAGTGATCCGCAGCCAGTGGGAGCCGTGATCGGCCGGACCTGCAGACAGGGCAGGTAAACACACCAGCCTGGCTCGCAAGGGGCTTTCCCTACACAAGCGGTGACCCCTGTTTGAGAAACACTATTGTAAAACCTTCTCATGAAAGGTTTATCCCACGTTAACTCCTAACTGTTTGCAAACCATAGCTTGGGTTTAATTTTCCTACTGGTAACTTATATTTAGATTCCAACTCGTCAACTCTCACATCATCTCAGTGCTGTATGCACCAGGTGCTGGGATCTAGTGCACCTGGCCCCAGTTTGGTGGCCCTCTCCCTTCCTATGGATGAGCAGGGCTGAGTAAGGGTTCTTAAAGTGAGAACATTGTTTTCCTCCATTTTCTCAAAACAATTCAAGAATCAGCCAAAGAATCTCCAGCCAAATGGCCTAAAAGGGCCACAGCTCAAGCTTTAGCTCACAATAACTTGTGCAAAGAAGGAGAATGAGTCCCTGTCAGGGATGCTGGACCCATTCTGCCAACAGTCCAGGGTCATTCCTGTGGCTCAAGGCAGGAACCAAAGCTAATTGAGACTGATCTGAACAGAGGCAAATGCTGGCTGGCTCTTTCACCTACCCAGTACCTACCAGGACGTCTTCAATGCAGCGTCAGAAGCTTGGATCCCTTAGTGTCATCTTGAAGAGGGCAGAAGAGGGATTTAACATTGAACCTGGGCATATGGGGGAGCTGTGCTTCATTAGGGTTCCCACCCCCATGGATTTGACTGGGTTAACAGGACGCAGATTACCCTGGGACTACCACACTTGCCAAATGGTTAATTTCTCCTGCAAACCCAGAAAGAGGCCTTCTAAGAGTGGTGTCCCCAACACTACCACCTCAGTCAGTCATTCTCCTGGCCCTGGATTGCTGCAGCAGCATATGGGTGAGCGCTGTGATGCAAGTCTAAACGATGAGCATTCCCATTCATTGTCAATAAACCCTTTCCAGGCCACCGCTTTGCAGGAACTGTACTGGCAGCGCTCAGCCTGTCAATGCTGAGGGTGAGACAGGCTGGCAGAGCGAGATCTGTCTAGCAGCACTCAGCCTGGATGCCAGAGAGCAGATTTTCAAATGAGGAGGCTAGCATGACACTCACAGGCCAAGATTCTTCTGTGCATATGCAGAATGTTTAGCCGATCCAATCGTATGGACTCACAATCACTGTGGCTTGTGTATGCAGGCACACAGCTGCACTAAGACCTTGGGCCCAGACTTTTCAGGCAACTGCGCCAACCTGTCAGATCAAGAGCCCAGCTGTACCAGCCAGTGGCTGCTGCGTCCTGTTCCACTGTGCTCCAAGCCCTAACTCTGGGATTGCTGTGTGGGAGCCCAGGATAGTGGAGGGTGCTGAGAGTTGGGATTGGGCATTCTTGTGGAACGCTGGCCAGGGAGCTTGTACAGTGCCTGCTTGTACTTAGATTTGGCTCAGAGCAGTGCTTTTGGTTGCTTGTTTTCAGGCACACCACATTAACGCTCAAAAAATGCAAGCAAGAAAGAAACATACCAGATGATGTATTGCTCAGAGACCCAACCTCTCTCAGAGGGATGTATATGCCTGGCTGGTATGTTTCTAGCAGCCGGGTCAGCTCCACATCTGGGACTGATAAAATCACAATGCAGGATATAGTAACCAGATCTTGGAAAAGGTAGACTCAGCAAATCCTTTGATAGCACAAGTTTACTAGTGATTACTCCTGCTTTCCCTTTGTTCATCTCTGGTATTCTCAGTGCTTCATCAGCTAGAGGCCCAGTTCAGATTATTTCCTTTTAACCTACGATGTAGTTAACCTGTGGAACCCATTGCCACTAGACACAGAGTTAAAAAGCTTAGATTTAAAAAAAGGATTGAAGATTTATATGAATAGCCAGAGTTGTATTAGCTGGGACAAAAATTTAAGACTATTAGGGCATAAACCAATCATGAACTGCCTGGTGAAAGTAGGAATTCCCCCTCGTGAGAATGTTATTGCATAAGTATCCATCATTGAGTTTCATGTGCCTTCCTCTGAAGCAGGTGGCACAAGATGCTGTCTGAGACAAGGTACCAGGCAAGATGGAACACTGGTCTGATCCACTATGACCAAGTTCCCACTTCACTTATCATGAAGCAGCACGGATATCCCAGACTTCCCAGCCAGCATTTCCTCAGAGTATTGGAGCATGGGTCTGGGCAGAGTTCAAGCATTTCCAAGGTGATGCCTATCACTGAGACACTGTGTACGTACATATCAATTCCAGCTGGCCGTCTGAACAGCTGCAGTATTTGCCTCCACAGCTACTGCCCTATCAGCATTAAGCACACTGTCTTGTTTAGCTCTCTGGGACACTTGGTCTACAAGAGATGCTACAAAAGGTCAGTTTCCTTTTGCAGGGAGGGAGAGCAGGTTAATGGCTAGTTCAGGGGCCTGGGAGTCAGGAACCATGGATTCTCTTCCCACTTGACTCTGGGTATCTAGACCTGCACCTGTTGAAGTCATTGGCAAGACTCCTACCGACTTCCAAGTGTTGTGTCACAGATCTAGTCAAGCTCCCCACTCCCACCTCTATTTACCAGAGTGCTATGAGGAGATCCAAATACTGAATCCCACGTGCCCCCCGCCTGCTGGTGCGAGGCAGAATTTAAGCCTTGTTCCTGGCTTTGAGTCTCTACACCAGTGGTCCCCAACGCAGTGCCCGCGGGCGCCATGGCACCCGCTGGGGCATTTATGTGCAGCCGTCTAGTGCCCAGCAGGGGAGAGAAGCCACGGCCCTGCGCCTGCCGGGGACAGAGAACTCCGGGGCTGTAGGCTGCCAGTGTTCTCTGTCCCCGACAGGTGCGAGGCCCCAGCTTCTCTCACCTGCTGGGCACTAGGTGGGCCCCGCGCCTGCCAGGGACACAGAACACCAGTGCCTGCAGCCCCGGAGAAGCCAAAGCCCCGCGCCTGCTGGGGATAGAGAACACTGGCACTGCAGCCTGCAGCTGCAGGCGCCAGCGTTCTCTGTACCCAGCAGGCGCGGAGCCGCGGCTTCTCTCCAGCTTCGAGAGAAGGTTGCAGGCTTCATTCTATGTTAAAGTAAGAATAATAAATATATTTGGACCAGCAGTTCAACAATGTTTTACTTTGTTAAAATAAATAAGATGATTTTTATTTTGTAAAAACTCCTCAATTTTTCTTACAGGTAGATAAAAAGAGCAAATTCACACGGTAAGGTGAAAGAGTAATTGCTGAATAATTTAATACATATATCTTTTACTTGTAAAATTACCCTTTTATCTTATGGGTTCATATATTATGCAATATTAAATATGATGTTTTTCATATTATTTAATGTACAAATAATAAATAAGCCTTGAAAAATTGTTGGCACCTGCCACACTTCTGAAACCATGAATGTGCTACTGGCCACAAAATGGTTGAGGACTACAGCTCTAGGCACTCACTCCAGGCGTGGGCCTCTTGTCTGACACCCTTCATGGCAAAGGGAACTCCAGAGTCCATCTGCCTAGGCCCTGAAACTAAAGCTGTCTCCTCACAAGCCTCCCAGCAGTGCCTGCACGTTCCCCAGAATCCGACTGAAGGGGTTTGAGAGTTTCCGGTTTACAGTTCACCTCTTCAGGGGTATGTGATAGTGAAAGCCAACAGACTCACTGACAGACTTTGCACAGGATTCTAAACACCTTTCTTCTTCAGTAGCCTGAGAAATACACCGATCTATACAAAACAATAAACACACCTATACACATTTCCCTGTCTCAGGTTCCTCACCATTCTGGAGAGTTCTTTGGGATTGGGCAGAGCCCTCTGGGGCATCTAAGATCCTTCCTCTACAGCTCATGACTTCTCTCCCAAATCATGGAGTCTTTCCAGCTCTGCTAGTTTTCTCTGACTTTAACTGGCCTACATTTAAATAAGGCCCCCTGCTGTGAAAGCATGCCCATTTCTTCCCTTCTCCTGCCCCAAGCTTCCTGTCCTATCTCCATGAGACACTCAGTTTAAATGTCCCCCTGCCAGAACCAGGTTCCTTTGTTCTGCTGCTTATGTTTTTCTACTCTTTACTTCATCAGCATCCCGCAGACAAGCGGGAGGACAGAGCTTCTTCCAGCTCTAGCCAACCTCCTTAGCATACCAATTGTTTAACGACTGTGCTCTGGACCAGAATTGGCAACTCTCCATTGCATTTGGTCGGGGAGAAACTACTTACCGCCTTGACAGCAAATGGTGGAGTCCACATCCACCTAGATGCAGTCCATAAGGTAACAATTTTCATAACATCAACAATAGTCCCTAAATAGTACAGTCAGATCCCCCAAATTGTCACACCCTTCAACCTCCCTGAAATCCAAGGGAGATAAGTATGTTCAGTACCTCCCAAAGCCAGAAGAGATCGTAGGCAAAATACATCAGGCCCTAGTCTTCAAAGATGCTACTACCATGCTTAGTTGCTTACTACCATAAATAGACCCATTAGCTTCTATAGGACTCCACCTAGCAAGTACTATGCTTGGGAGAAGGTATGTGCAAGACTGGGTCCTTAATCTTTTTGTGCCTCTGTTTTCTCATCTGCATTGGGGCATACTATGCAGGTGTCACTGCTACCCATGGAGAGGTGTTCACAATTTCATGCATTTCAGCTGCTGATTTAGAGGAAAGGACAATGACCACGGGGGAAAGGGGAGTCATTGAAAATCTGCTGAGCACTAATTAGTTCAAGCTAATTTCCTGAAACCCTGCCTCGCAGAAAGTCCACCTTGACACAGAGCCTAGACAAAGAAACGCCCACCATGAACAGTTCCACATAAATATCATCTTTGATCCTGATGTCAGTGTCACCCGGCTTCCTGCAGGGTCAATAATTCATCAAACAGGGAAGCTAAGTATCATCTGGTCAGAGACCAGAGCGGGATCATGTTTCATACTTGTGGTGGGGCTGCAAGTCCAGGCAGTTTGCAGAGCGTTGAGAGAGAGACAACTCACTTGGAGCTGCCTGCAAGGGACAGGCACGGAAACAAGGGAACGCAGCAAAATTAGTCAAGTGGCACCATTCACAAAGTGAAGAACAAACCACAACAGCCAGCGCCTGCATCTCTGTCACTGCAGTTATTTCTACGGTCATTTACACTAGTGCAAAGGACCTGTAAAATGTTACCAAATCAAACCAGTAACATTTCACACGTGCTTTGCACTCACTTTGCCCTGGAGCAGGTGACAACACAAGGGACAGGACAATGGAGATTCAGACCTTGAGAAGAGGAGGAGGAGGATCTTTAGATTTTTAATTCTACCAAACTATTTATACTAGTCTGTCCAGGGAAAAGAATTCCTGCATAAAAGAACAAGGGATGTGTGAAAGCATCTTAGTATGGAATGTGTGTATGATTGGGATGGATACAGGACTAAGATCCTGGCTAAGAATACACAGATTGTAAGGGGTCTGTGAATATCAGGTCCCATCAGTATGAGTGTACCAACCATTTTAATCTGTCATATCAGCCCCAAAACGTTGAACACAATTTGCATTTCCAAGCACAGTCAGAACATAGAATAACTAATGTTGCCCCTTTTTAACCAGAGCAGCTTGTCAAAATTCAACACCCTGGGGATGTCCCAGTTGAGAGTTAAAAAACTGATGATGGAGATGGAGTCTAGTATCATCTTTGATGAAGACTTCTTTATTTACAGATTTATTTGGGCATAAGCTTTTGTGGGTAAAAAAAAAAAAAAAAATCACTTCTTCAGATGCCTGGAGTGAAAATTTCAGATACAGGCATAAATATACTGACACACAAAGAGAAGGGAGTTACCTTACACGTGCAGAACCAATGTTGACAAGGCCAATTCAATCAGATAACTCTCTTCTCTTCATGTGTCAGTACATTTATGCCTGCATCTGTAATTTTTACTCCATGCATCTGAAGAAGTGGGTTTTTTACCCACAAAAGCTTATGCCAAAATAAATATGTTAGTCTTTAAGGTGGCACCGGTCTCCTCATTGTTTTTGTGGCTACAGACTAACACGGCTACCCCTCTGAATCTCAAAGGGATCTGTGATGGATGCAGTCTCCAGTATCTCTCAGCGTATCATGGTTTATCCATGTAAACACAACCCCGGAATTTGTTGGCAGCGTGGTTTTCGGTGGTTTCAAAGGTAGCTTGAGGAAGCAGCTACACAAAGCACAAACCAGCTAACATAGCAAGCGATCTCCAAGCTCACTGCGTGCTACAGCACAGCTTTGCTAGGTATAGAAAAGCATCTTCAGGACATGCCAAAAGGCCTTGTGAGAAGCTAAGTTAAACAGGTGCAGTGAAACTAAAAAATAGCAGCACAGGGGGAGTGATTAAAAGGCAGAGCGTTACATCTTCAGTGGGGATCTGTCATATTGATGAGTCAAAGAGATACAACAGAGATGGATCAGCTAGTAAGAAAGAGAGGGGCTATTCCAGGTCATCAGAGCAGGACAACAAGGTTCTTGCATTGAGGGGCGACACTGTGTGAAAAGGCTGGTATTAGGGGAGGGGTAGGAGCAGTAGGGAAGCAGAGAGAGAGACACAAGGGGGCAGACAGCTGGGAACTAGAACTGTTTTAAAAATAAGCAGGAAGAAGGCACTTTTTTATCTTAGATTTGATCTGAGCCAGGGAACCAATGTAGCTATGTCAAGATGTGGGTGTTGTGGTTGTGCTTCTTTGCACGGATAAGGTGGCGGCAGTAGCATATCCCAGGTCAGCAATAAATGCAGTGGTAAAAGCCATCAGAAAAGAACCTCTCTTCTTGTTCAAGACAAATTAACCATATAACCATATCAAATGCCAAAGCACTGGAGAGCCATAGGACAGGGACTGGCAACCTTTGGCCCTAAGCCTGCGCCGCTTCCCGCAGCCCCCAATGGCCTGGAGCGGCAAACCGCGGCCAGTGGGAGCCGCGATCGACCGAACCTGTGTATGCGGCAGGTAAACAAATTGGCCTGGCCCACCAGGGTGCTTACCCCGGCAGGCCACGTGCCAAAGGTTGCCGATCCCTGCTATAGGAAATACAAGTGGCTTCTAGGCCAATGACGGGCAGTCAATGCAATACTACAGGAACTGCCTTTATGGCTTAGGCTGTCAGTGGTTTTCCTACATAAACAAAAATCCCAGAAGGTTTTATGTACATGTTCTAGGGTCTCCTGTAACAAGCCCGTGGACCACAAACAGGACACACCAACTAGTCTCCAACATCAGTTCTTTTGGGTCCACGTACACATACCTTCATCCTTTTAGCTAAGACAAACCTCTGTTCCCTATAGTAATCGTTAAGGGTTTTTTATCCTCAGTGAAATCCCAGTAACTAGAGGGCAGGGCCGGCATAACGTGAGCAGGGCCGGCATTCTATTCAACGGAGGGAAAACAAGGCAGCTCTTCAGCACGTGGAATAAGTCTAAGATCTGCCAAACTCTGAACTTGGTTCTAAGAGTCAGTTGGTCAGCAAGCCTTCAAAATGCCCAAGTTGAAAATGATTGCCAGGGCAGGGTGAGCACAGAAAAGCCTTAATCTCCCCCAAACCCTGCACCAAAGCACAAGTGTAAAAGCCACGACCAACAGAACCTGTGGCAAGAGCACTGGTGGAGTGAAAAACTATAATATTTGCAATGCTAAGAAAGAAACAGTGACAGAAAGTTGAGGGTTCACTCTGGTCAACCTACTGGTCAGCAAGTACACAGACATACCCTGTACCAGAGGCTGTGGTTCTGTCAGTCTGCACTAGCCTAGGAGAGGTGGGCTGCTGAAGTATGTAGACTGGAGGCCTCCAAGGAAAAGGCAAGATTCTGGTGATTTACTAGTGCTACAGTGCTCCAGCACACTGCTAGATGGTGCTGTGCTTCAGGAACTCCAGTCTGCAGAGGAGTGCAAAACAGAGGCCCCTCTTGTTTGTGGTCATTCTGGGGTAGAGGTGTCAACCTCAGTGTCTTGACTAAACTCCACTTTGGATAATCACATACTGTCAGTCAGAACCCTCACTGCCGGCATGCAGTATTCTTTAGCACTTCCTCTCCTCAACTGCTCTGTAGGGAAGAAGGAACTGTTCTAATGGCTGCTGCTCCCTAGCCCAGAAGTGGCTGCATTCCAAGGGTAGATTATACGAGTTGAGCTGCTTTATGTAAAGTCTGTAAATACCTCAATACTTGCAAAAGGGGCCACTTCACTCATTAGGTTATGATCATATTCATACCAACTCTTAATGGTGGTCTCCAAGGAACGGGAGATTCAGCACATGTCGTTTATGACACCAATGAACTGAAGTTTTGATTCAGGAGTTTCTTTCATCAAACACATTTAGATGGGGCCCTGACTCTTCTCAGACATGCTAGACAATCTCCTCATTGCATTCGGCTGCCTTCCCAAAATCATATAAAGGTTGCATTAGCTTTGTTCCCTAGGTTGTTAATTATTTTAGAGCAATGTATCAATATTATTCCACAGGCTGGTAGATTTCGAATAAATCACAGGGAAGATGAGCTCAGCTGACCAATGGCCACTCAGGACTTTCATTAGCTCCCAGCAGACAGGCTCTCAGCTCTCTTGCATACCTTCCTAACCTCAGGCTTTAGGTCGAGGCTGAAGTTTTGGCTGTATGGAGGGGATTTTGTTGAAGGCTATAGGATTGCTACCAGGAAAGTGATATTAGACAGAAGACAGAGAGTCTAGGCAGGCCATAAAGCACAACGTAGATTATTCTCTCCATTAGAAATAGATTTGATGGGTATTTGCTCTTTCAAGTGGCACAGAGAAAACTGGGCAAGCAAGTAGCAAATGTCAAGCAAATGCAGTCCATTTTAGGCACCTATGTGGAGTACCCCCTAGGACTTCGGTGAAAGCAGGTGTTTAGAAGGAGGTGAAGAAACAACAAGACTCCTCAACAGGCTCACCATAGGATCATCTCCAGCCTAGCGAGAGTTCTACACAGAGAGTGTTCCACAAGCAGAGCCGACAGGGCACGCATAAACCAGCCAACATAAAGAATGGAGGTGAGAGAAGTAAACAGTTTAAAGCCCTGCAACTTTCCCAAGATGCTCTCTCCCAAGAGGCAGCGGGGATATTTACTGTCAAAGAGTTAGCTGTACTTATACACCGGTACTTGGAAAATGGGGGGTGGGGGCGGAATATTGCAGAATGGAGGGGAAAATACATCAGTATGAAGTTATTCTAACTACACATGGGATCATATCAAAGCCTCTGATCCAGACAGGTATCTGGACCTCAGTTTCCTTGCAATATACTCGCTAAAGATAACAGATTATAATGCCCACAGTCAGCCTCCCTTTCCAGGGTGGAAGCATGTGCTAGAGGCTAGATCAGAGGTTTGGGAGTCAAGAACCTTGGATTTTATTTCCAGCTGACTCCAAACCCTCTCCTGTACCCACTGAAGTCAATGGCAATGATTTCAGTGCAAGTGGACTTGGCCTTGATTCTGCAAAGTGTTGAATGTCCTCAACTCCTAAGGAAGTCAGTGGGAAATAAATTGGGCAAATCCCTCCATGCCTTGTGGAGATAATATTTCCCTATCTGCAGGGTCGTTATAACAATTAACATTGGCATTGTGCTTTCTCCATCAAAAGGCCCTGTCCAAAATAAGTTAAATTATTATTACTGGATAGTTTCTGGTTCTGTGCCATAGTACAGCAAACTGAAACCAAGGTTCACCTCTCCAGGGTGAACTGCAAATGAGAGACACTGGTTCAGGGACCCTCCAGGCACCATATGAAGGTATTATTAAGCTGCGATATATCAAATAAGAAGTTATAGATATAGGTGGCTGGTTATATACATTTGCGGTGCTCGGGCTCCAGGAATATTCAGGGCCAGATGCCCTGCTCTAGCAATATTTGGACCTGGGTCTCTCCCTTGGCCCTGCCTGGATCGGGCCCCGGCCCCTGCGGGCCTCCCCCGTGCCACATCCCTGCCTGGACCAGGTCTCAGCCCCCGCCTGCCGCCACACCCCGTGCGTGTCCCCCGCCCCGCCGCGTCCCTGCCTAACAGAAAGCAGTGCGCGCCTCTGCCCTGCCTGCATGCAAGTGGAGCGGCTCCCTGCAGAACTGCTGTCTGCTGCCCCAGGGTCCTAGCGCCTGCCATCTGATAATGGCATGGCAGGCTGTCCTTACCTTGCCCTTCTGCCCTAGCCCTGATCCTCTCCAACACCCCAAACCCCTCATCCCCAGCCAGAGCCCTCATCCCCCTGCACCCTAATCCTCTGCCCCAGCCCTGAGCCCCCCTGCATCATGAACCCCTCATCCTCAACCCCATAGCCCTCACCCCACACCCAAACCCTCTGCCTTAGCCCTGTGCCCGCTCCTGCATCATGTACCCCTCATCCTCAGCCCCAACCCTCATCCCTCCACACCCTGATCCTCTGCCCCAGCCCGGAGCCTGCACCCCTCCTGCACCTTAATCCCCAGCCCAGGACCTGCACCCCAGACCTCCCCCAAAAACCCTGCCCAGAGCCTTGGGCAGGCGGGGGTGGAGTTTGGGGGGGTGAAGTTGTGGGGCGGGTTCTGGGCACCACTAAAATTTCTACAAACTTGCCACCCATGGTTATAGACACTCCTTTTCCATGCACAAGAGCACATTACCTGTGCTCTGTGTTGCCAACCTTTGCACTGCCAATCTCCTTCAGGCCTGTCCGTGCCAATTCTCATGTCTCCTAGATTAAATGTGTGTATTGTACCCATCCAGAGTAGACTGTAAGATCCTTAGTAGAGGGACCACATCACAGAGTGTGCATATCACTTTGCAAACACAGGAAGGAGCAGCAGAAGTAATAAAATGAATCTGGCACTAAACTGCATTTTAAAGAGAATTTTTTCACATCTACAAGTGTGCACACCCCCAACTTGCACACACAACTGTTGATACACGTGTGCAGGCTTGGGCTGCAAATCTCAATTCACCCGTGCAACCAGGGTTGGGTACACACAAAATCTCTCCCATTGGTGTGCCAAGACTATTATTGTGCACACAACCCAAACCAATTTTGTGTATCAGTCCTTTCTATGTACAAACCATAGCAATTGCACACACAATCACACCAATAACTGTTTGCCTATATTATCTGAAAATCTAGTCTAATATATTTTAATTTTTTAAAAATTCCAACAGCAAGAAAAATGTCAGCCCTGCCTTGGTGTGTGTTTAAAATGCACAAACTGATGGCTGTCAGGGGACAATTAAAGACAGCTACTGTAGTTCACAACATGTGGCATCTTTTGCATGCTATGAATGGAAGAGTTGGACCCCAGCCATAAAGTTCAAGGGCCCAGTTTTTCCTGCCTTGCTTGGTATGTAGTCATCTACACCTGGGCAAAATGAGAGGCTAACCATGCCATTCTGATCTGTAAGAATTTCTCACCCACTTTCCACTGCTGAATACGCATACACAGGGTGCATAGCATGGGCGAATCAGGCTGCCGATGCAGATCTGAATTTCAGCTTTGGACTTGTCTAGACTAAGGAACAAATAACATGTGACAGATGTGTAGCCCTGTTGCTCAATGCAGTACCGGAAGGCACTCGGAATATGCCTACGCTGCAATAAAAAACCCACAGCAGCAAGGCTGAAAGCCTGGGTAACTGCTCGAGCTGAAAGCCTAAGTAACTGCTTGGACTGGAACCTGGGCTCCAAGAACCTCCCCCCTCACCAAGTTACAGAGCCCAGGTTCCAGCCCAAGCCTGAAACAGCTACACTGCTATTTTTTGCCCTGTAGCATAAGCCCCGTATGAGCCTGTGACAGTTGCCCCAGACTCTCTGTCGTGGGTCTTTTATTGCAGTGTAGACAGAACCTCAGATACTACAGTGACGGGCACAGTATAAGAACTTATACAGAATAGAAATTTGCACTGATGTAACTGCATTGATATAGATACACTGGTGCAAATCCCAAATGTTGACACTGCACCAGTGACTTACCCCTGCATTTGGGTAAGTATGTTGGTGCAAGCCCGGTCCTACACTGCTGCAGCATATCTTAACAGCATAGCTCTGACCATGCGCCACAAGGACACATATTTGGTGGCGGTTCACAGCTGACCTCGTGATTTGGGCTGATCTCTAACTGCAGATGTTCAGTGAGACCTACCATCGGATTGGCTGATGGTCTGTAAGTGCATTTTAGTGAGAGGAATATGGACATCTGTCCAGATGTGTCTAATAAACAGAGTCAAGTAAATAAAAGCCACCATTATAAACAGTTTGATAAGTTCTGGGGAGCGTTGTGCTTGCAGTGGAATTAAAACAAGAGTTATAATGCTTAAAATATTCATGACAAATAGCAGCCAGGTAAGGCAATTCAATCACATGATAAACTCCAGCTCCCATAACAGGTTCTGGGACTTCCTTCAGGGGAATTCTGCAAGCAGCAGCTGATGGAAAAGTGGTTTTAGTAATTTGGTTTTACAAATGAGACTCAGATTATTTGTCCATCAGGAGAGTATTCAGTTGCCAGCTTCAGACTGGCTGGCAGGACTGTGTTCAGGCAGAACCATCCACCTGTCCAGAACTGGCCCAGCCCGTTGTCCTCACTGGATTATTCAGAAGCTCTTTCAAAAGCTGTGTTCAGCGCTGCCCCTGCTTGGGGTGTATTTCAGAGTCTGGTCTTTGTCAAATGAAAGTGATGCGGGGGGTATGGGGGCATGAAGCTCAGCATTCTCTGCAGGGAGGGTGGCTTGAAAATTTTCCATCACATCCGGTTTTTGACAGAAAATTGGTTGTTTTACTAAATGAAACTTTTCACTAGAGAGTCTCTGCCTGTTGCAGAAAATGCTGACTTTTCATCAAAAAATAAAACAAACTCTTCAGTTTGGAGGGTTTTCTTTCTTATGTCACAAAAATGATTTTTCCCCCCTTCTTTTGAATTAAAAAAAAAATTTAAAAAATGCTGATGTTGAAAAAAGTTTCCACTAACAGAACTCCATTTTCCAAGCAGCTCTGCTATTAGGGCCCATCGTCTACCTTGCATGCTACAAACTTCCATTGACTTCATGGGTGGGATTGACCCATCCTGCTACCAAGACATAAGCAGGAATTACAGAATCAGTACCCAGATCTGTCCACCAAGAGAGTTCCTTTTCTCTGGTTGAGCTTCCTGCTGTGTGGCTGGTAGGACAGCCATTTTCTCAAAACTCCCCAACTATGTGAAACTCCACAGATGTAAAGGTCATCAGAGACCATTTATGATCACTTAGTCTGGCCTCCGGCAAAGTTTCACTTGTGTTAGAAGTGAAGGCTGGAAGTGGTATGCCAGGGAGGGTTCTGCCTTTCTGTTTGTTTAATGTACCTTGCTCATCAGCATAGCCTTGGGGAACATCATCAGATTAAAGAGACACGGTGACAAATTTTCCATACTGGATCCATAGAGTGGCCAAATGATGACTGATGCCCGGGTGGTATATCGATTGCCAGGCATGGCTCTCCTCACTACAACTTGTACCATTTAGCCCAAAGACTACTTCAATCCTTGTGATCTGGGCACATGTCCCAGCTATCAGAGCTGCATTATCACACACATGACCACACCATCCAGAATAGGACTCTCCTACTTTGCTGCCCCGAATAGAGAGCTCTCTCCCCAACCACCTCCTCAGCTCCACCCAGGGGTTAAGGTAGATTAGAACAGTGCTTTTCAAAGAGGAGGGAGAGCAGAGTTCCCTATGCTTTTAGCCAGGGGATGGAAATTTGTGCTCTCCTCACTCTCCCTTACTCTAACCCTTGCCCTCATCAGAAAACAGCTGGGAGAAGGTAGTGTCTGACTTGCAGGTCAGTAAATTTGGGCTCTGGCCAATCAATATCAGAAGTGAAACAGTCACAGGCCCCACGCTGGGAATGTCCTGCCTCCAGCCCCCCTCACCGTTAGACACGAAGGCTGCTAGCTTGCTGGATCTCCAGAGATGCAGTAATACATGAGGGATGAGGCTGTTTCAGAGAGACCCAGGGGCCCAGCCTGAGTAAAAAGAGTGAACTAGCCAGCAGACATCATTCATGGGATGTAGCCCCACACAGGGTGCACTGAATGAACCAAACCCTGGCATGAAAAAGGCAAAGTCCTCAGGATTACCATCTTTGGTCTCTTTTATGCAGATTCAGAATAAAACTTCCAGACAAGTGAAGTCTCACTCTTGCCCTCTCTCAAATCTCTTGCAGTTATCAGAGACTGTCAGGAAACTGCACAAACCCAGGAGGGACTAGAAAGATTCCACATGAAAGGACTGGCCCTCGAGAACATATGGACTTCATTACGGATCCATGTTCGAGCGCAGAGCCAGCCAGTGAGTCCACAAGAGTAGGTCACAGATTCTACATTACAAACCTTCCTTTCAACACAAGCAAACGCAAGCAGTGTGTGGGAATTGGCATTCCAGACAGTGCTGTCTAATGCCTCTGCTGACATACTGAATTATTGTTTTAAATAGTTCACTAGTATATTGCCTCTTACAGATCGGTTAGTGCCTCTCAGATTTTGTACAGCTGAAAACCAGAACATGAGCTGAAAACATTCACACAGCTCATCTGTAACAAAAGCAAATGGATAAAAGCCCTGGAGGGTCCCTTATATTTTCACACCAGTGCCTATCATATTGCACAAACCAGAGGGAAGTCAGGGAGCACTGTTATCAGGCAGATTTAGAATTGGGTCCGTCAGCTGCTAACAAGCTCTGATCAAGCAAGCCCTCTGTGCACAGAATCCCAATTGGCTCCAACGGGACTTCCAAGCACAGAGTTTGCAGGATCAGGTTCAATACACAGGTGAGTAGCCAACCAGGGAAGGGAAGGCACAGCATGAGTCTTTTGATGCTACTTGGGATTTTACTTGCATTCATTTGCTAGTGGATAGCAAAGACAAGAAAAGTTCAGCACTGCATTTTTTTGAAACAGAAGACAAAGATGCAACCCCAAGTGGACATTTGGGGTAACTACAACACAATGGTTCAAGTAGTATTGGGTCATTATGATGTATTCATTTCCCTGAATTATTATAATTAAAAACTAGGATGGAAACTCAGATCTTATTGAAGGCAATGGGTGTTTTACCATTATTTCAACAGCATCAGGATTTTACCCTAAATCTTGGAATGAAAAATAAACTTTTTTTTTTTTTTTAATTAGCAGGGACATCTCTTGTTTCTTCATCTCTGTACAATAAGATCTGAGTTCTGCAAAAAGCACTAAGAAATACCCTTGGCGAATGTAGGTGAGTTCTGCTCATTATTAATAAAATAAATAATAATATCGGGAGAAGGGGTGAGGTGGGGTCCTAAGAAAACAGTTCTTTATTTTTGAAATACAACATTGGCAACCCTAGTCTAGTGGTTTGAGCAGACTGGGAAGGGGAGGGGGTTGGGAGTGGGACCCATAAATCCTATTCTTAGCTCTGCTAAAGGCCCCACTCCTGCAAATACTTACACACATGCTTAACTTTAAGTACGAATAGCCCCATCTAAACCTAATCCCAGGTGTAGTTGCAGATTTTGGGCCCAACTCTGTGTGGTCTTGGGCAAGTCACTTAACAGCTTTGTGCCTCAACTTCCCCCAGCTGCAAGACTGGTGTAATAATATTTACTTATGTCACAGGGATGATGTAAAATATTATGTAAATAATCATCATGAAGCACTTTGAGCACCTCACCTGAAAAGCACTGGAGAAGAGCACAGTATTAATTTGTCATCGAGAAATTTTTAAAAATATGAATTAACACATTTACCCCCACTCCTGCAGTCTTAGTGGCCAGGTCTGCAGTAGGGAATTTTAGGGGGGAAATTCCCACTGGTGCTACCACTAATACAGCTAAACTGCTGGGCATTTTCCCACTGGGGACAAATCCAGAGTTGACTATGACAGCTCACTCTGGTCAAGATTTTCAAAAGTTACTACCAATTTTGGGTACCTAACTTGAGACACCTTAAAATGGCCTGGTTTTCAGAGGGAAGCTGCTCAGTACTCTTTAAAAATTAGCCCCCTTTAAGGCACCTCAAGTTGGGGACCCAAAAATAGCTGCCCCCAACATCACTAATCACCATTGAAAATCTGGGCTTGAGTGACCTAGCGAGCATACTGTCCTTTAGAGCCTTGCTCAAAGGAGATCGTAGGTTTATTAACTATGTACAAGGTAGAGGTGGGCCTGAACCAAATCTCCCCCAGACCCAAACTCTCCTGAATTTTGGGATCCTCCACATCAAGATCCAAATTTGGTGGCTTGGGCTGATATCTCACAGAGTGTAAATGCCACACTCACAAGGAGTCACAGCTGGTGTGAACAGCACTGGGAATTAGTTCTAAAGTCACACACCTCCCATGCCTTGAAAGCAGAAAACAAAAACTGAGCTCTTCTGTGATGAAAAACACAAACAGGTATGAGCAGGAAATAGGCTCATCTTATAGCTCTTGTGTCTTGATGAATCACTCAAATGAACGCTGGCTGTTCCATAGGATTTCAATATTTTCCAGTGGAATTCCTCTCCAGACTCTTTTCCCACAAAATCTGCTTCCCATCAAGCTAGGATGCCCTCTACAGTAGGTAATATAGGAAGATGAAAGTGGTTGCATCTCCCTGATACTGAGCTGGAGTGGGGATCATGATCAACTCTACCACACCGGGACTGCTTCTGCAGGTCTAACGTGAGTAAAAAGTAGCAAAAAACCCCACACTGTTTTAATGGCTGCAATGTCAACAGCAGGGGCCAGGTGAATGCAGGGAGCAAGACAGGGCCCCTTTTCATGGGCACGTTTCAGAAGCTTTAAAGGAATGTCAGCTACCCTGCAAGTTGCACTTTCCATTTCTTTTCTTAGGCATTATTTCACAACCAGCTGTAAATGTTTATGGCCTATACAGTGTCAGAATGTGTGCGACATCACGGCCCCTTCTGCCATTCCTTTCATTAACATTCAGGTCATTAGGAGATGTAATTGTGAATGCAATTCAAGGCTTTATAGGAGATGCAGTACCTACGACACCAGACACACAACTTAGTTGATACTCTAGTGGAAAGAAATAGCTTTCCCTGAGCTTGCTGGGTACCAAAAAAAGTCATAAGCTATATGCTGGTGTGCATGAGCAGCAAAAGTCCTAGTAAGGTCAGCAGGACCTGTGCACATGGATCAAGGGCGGTATAAGGCCCTGGTGTTGGCCTTCAAAGGCATGTTTGGGGGTTCAACAACTCACACCAACAGCTGGGCTGAAAAGAACACTAGAAAATGCAGGATCCTCTGCAGCTTTGGGTATAAAGGGCTGATCTAGGACAGAAAGACATAACAAGAAACAATGGCAAATTCTAATTAGAAATAAGATCCCAATTTTGCAACAGCAAGGGAGATTAACCACGGGAACAAACTCCCAAGGGAAGTGGTGGATTCTCTACCTCTGGATGTCTTCAGATCAAGACTGGATGCCTTTCTAGAAGAATGGTTTCCTCAGACAAAGGTATTGGACTCAAATACGAGGGAAAGTGGATGAAGTTTAGTGGCCTGTGATATACAGGAGCTCGGAATAGATGCACACACTCCCTTCTGGCATTAAATGCTATGACTGTATGAATACAGCACTTCAAATACATTAGCAGAAGCAAACCCCAATCCTGCAAGGCACCAAGCACCCTGAACCGTCTCTGGAGTCTAGTAAATAAGCGTGCAAGAGTCAAATGCACAGAGGAAAATCCTGACTGTTTTGCAGCCAGAGGAGGTTGGTAGTAACTACATATGCATTTCACTACGACTCCACAGCCCAGTGGGCCTTCACCACTTGACAGACACCAGAGGCAGAAATTGAAATGCCTTATGCACAAGGGGACTGCTGGTTTCTCCACTTCTCCACTTATACCAGTGTAATCCATTGGCTTCAATGGAGCTATTCCTGATTTACAACAGTTAGAGGAGAATCAGGCCCCACAGAGTCATATGTCCCTTACAAAGCTTTCTTCAGAGACTTGTCTCTTTTACATAGAAAATATTCAAATTCACGTGGGATGGAGCGGCCATTTGTTTAACCACTTTGGAGACTGCAGATGTCACACAAAACCTAAAACATTCCTCAGTGTGGAAAATGCCAGCACAATGCAAATTGCAAACCCACAGATTCCTCTGCAGGACTATTGGATCAGCTGGCCTCACTCCTCCCCTGGTTTTACTGACGTTTCAGTCCGCATAGAGACAGAGGCCACCACAACGCACCGTGCACTCCCCGTTTCTTCCTCTGTTCAAGCAGCCTCAGCTCTCTGTACTACATTAAATGGCTCGGTATAGCCTAGTATTCCCCTCCTCCCATGTCCCCAAATTTCCCACTAGTGGTAACAATGGCTGGCTGTTCAGTGTACACAAGGTGTCTGCAGCCACCAGCCATTCAGCACTGTGTCCTTTAGACTTGCTCTGAGTGGAGTTAAATAGCACAATGGTAAAAACCCAAGCACCCACTGGAGCCTACTCCACACTAGCACTCCCACTGTTGCTATCACCAGGGAAGCTGCAGTAGGGTTAGCTCTGAAGGGAAATGTTGGGTGGACAAAGCTCATGGGGACACAGCCAATGAGGCACAAGCTCAGCAAAAGCTGGAGGAGAAAAATAGAGGATCAGATTCTGATGTTGGTTATACCAGGGTCAATCCAAGACCTCACTGGACAGACCAACGTAACTAAGATCAGAATCTAGCTCAGAGAGTGCGACAGATTCCCCCGCGAAACGTTTATTTAAAGATGTTTTACAAAGAGTTACGTCTGCAGTTTTGTAATTCTGGCTAATGACAAATGTGTTATCAAGTTTAATATCAGATGCATCCTCTCCCCATGACAAAGACTAAGGTCCAGATCCTGCCCTCAGTCAGACACATGCAAATCTGGAGTAGCTCCGCTGAAGTCAGTGAGTTATCCTGGCTTTACACTGATGTAACTGCAAGTAGGATTTGGCCATATAAGCCTGATTCTGCTTCCAGTGAGGATAACGGGGATTTTGCCTTTAACTTCGACAGAAACAAGTTTGATCTCTGTATCCTGTGCTAGCAAGGGGGATGGATTGTGGTCAGAGGCCTTGTCTACATGGAAACTGGAAATGAAATAACCAAATCAGTGGTAATGCAGCAGGACAGACGAAAAAAAGCAAATACAGTACAGCACTGTGTTAAACGTAAGCTATGAAAAAAATAAAAGGGAAAGCAGCATTTTTCTTCTGCATAGTAAAGTTTCAAAGCTGTGGTAATTCAGTGTTCAGTTGTAAAACTTTTGAAAGAACCATAATGTTTTGTTGAAAGTTAGGAACATTTCAGAGTTACGAACAACCTCTATTCCCAAGGTGTTGGTAACTTTGAGGTTCTATATATTTTAGTATAAGTCTGTGTGTCACACTCTGACTTTGAAATAAGAGGGCCCTATTTCAATATGACTTGTTATTTCAGTGCAAGCTGCTCCATACAGAGGCATATTTAAAGGTGGGAATTTTACTGATTAAGTTATTTCTCTTCCATGCAGATCAAGCCCTTTAAGGGCTTTTCTACATCCGATAAGATGATTGTTTGTCTCCCTCAGCCTCTCACAATTTTAAGACTTGATTCCGGCTCAAATGATGGTAGAATCAATATGTAACTGATTGATCAGTGCTAAAGGCACAATTTACACACTTTAGGTTTCATGTGAAATACAATCTGAAGAACCTAGCTTCACAACAATGGGAAAAGCAGTTGATTGCTCCAAGGGGATTTGTGGGACTACTTGCTCTGCAATGCTTTTTTGTAATACTAGAAACACAACTTAAAGAGCCATTAAAAAAAAAAAACCCACTCATCACACTTCTGTCTGAAATTCTTTACCTACTATTGCTACAAATAACACCTAAAATCTAGGTGATAAATCTCAATTTTATCTCAACTAAGAGAAAACGGTATTTTTCAGCTTGTTTGCTTTCTCCATTTGACAGCACTCACTCTACATAGGGAAAGGGAGCTGCAAAACCACAAGAACTAAGGAAGGATATGGAGGGGCAGCTGTAATATTGGAAACTACCCTTAACTCTCATGATTTCAGATGACGCATGTATCCCAGTGATTCATTCAATAGTCAGGAGCAATGATCATTTATACCAGCTGAGGATTTGCCCTAAATCTTTACCTGCAAAGAAACCTCATTTTATATGAAATATGCTCATCTAGGAGGCCTCTCAAAAATGATACTTTTTCTGAATTAAGGACACATTCCTTGCATTGAGGGTACTTAATTTCCAACAAACTCAACAGGAGGCACTCAGCACCTCACCCACATGGATTCCAGATATGTAATTTAATTATCTCATTCCAGTGCAGCTGTAGTGAGTCTGTCACTGAGCTTGATTGCCCAAACCAGCAAATGCTTTTGCTCACGTTTAACTTTAACCCTGTAAGCAATCCTGTTCAGATCAATACTGGGACTGCCCATAGGATTAAAGTCAAGCATATGCATAAGTATCTTCAGGATCAGGGCCCATGAAGGCATCCTCCTATTTTAAAACTACAGTAAAATCATATAACAGACCAGATTCTCCTCTCAATTATACCAGTGCAATTCCAGTGAAATAAATATAAAATTTAGCCCTCTCTCTGTTGGATGTATAGATACTTAACAGATCCATTGCTGCATTTTTCTACTGAAATGTACCAAATATCAAAAACATACCACAGATATTAGTTTTAAAATATACATTATTAATAGAAAACTGAAGGCAGTTTTCTAGGACTGCACCGCTTATTTAGTAAACTTCTAGAAGTAAGCAAAAAACACACACACAAATCTAATACATTTTCAAATCAGACATTATTTGGCTAACAAGTTCTTTATTTTTATTTTCAATAAAAAAAGACTATTAAAGTGATAGAATAACTACTATAAAATGGAAGTTACATCTCATTTAGTCCAGAGTGGTAAAAATGTACTAATTTCTTTCCAACAATTTTTGAATTTGAGAAAATAACTTTAAAAGCACCATTGATTAATCACTGTTATCAAAAGACATTCATCCATTGTTAAACTATGGGAATTACCTAAAAATCTCTCTTTGGAAATAGGAAGCAATTCCTTTTTCACGAAAAGAGCAGAAAGCAGGCAGTGAAACTTCTCACCATTTTAGTACAACACTGTTTATATACTAGCAAAACTAGAAAAGAATCTTCTCCCCAAGCACAAGGTATTACTGACAGCAGACATTAAAGATATTCCTTTCCATAGTGGGACAACAATTTAACTGGATTTTTTGATGCATTTCAGTGGGTCTAGAGGTGACATATGACACGTCTGAGACCTGTTCCATTCTTTCACCTTTGTTAGTCTGTATCACAGCATTAAAGACATTTTAATTCAAATACGAGTGCAGATTTTAGATTGGTCTGTTCCTTGACTTCATCAAATCTACTTTACTACAGGCAACTATCTGGGGACAGATCCAAAAAAAATTTTTTAATGGACATTTGAATACGTGAAATTCATATATAACAACACTCATTGCACTTTACTTCCCCTTACAAAGGAGATACAAAGTGAAGGTAAATGATTTCAGCTGAAAAATACATCAACGCCAAGCGTATTCGCCAGGGAGTTTTCATTGATTCAACATAAGCAGGACTTTCTGGTAAGCTGGCATTTGCTAACTGCACATACCGTCTCTATACATCTGGCGCTCAGCACACAACGAAGTGCCTAAACCTAACTGCACCTAGCTGAACAGCTGAACCAAAGGGCTCGGTTCCGATTTCAGAGCCCGCGAGTACCTTCGCTGATCTCGAGGGAGTTGCTCCGGATTTAGGGTCCCGCTCTCCTTGAGGTCGGGGGAGTCTCCCCATTGATTTCAGCGAGAGTCGGATCAGCCCGTTTACGGCTGTAACCCCCAAAGCTGCCTATGGCCCCAGCGGTCTCGGAGCCGGGCACTTTGCCCCCTTTAATATGCAGATGGCTCTTGGCAACAGAGCAGCTGAAACTTGGGCAAATCCAGCCCCGCGCACACCCCTTTGCAGGGCACGGGTCCGATCGTCCCCCGGGAGGGGAAAGGGGGGGCACACCCGCAGGAGTGGCAGTGCCGGGAGATCGGGCAGGCTGGGCTCTGTGCCCGTGCCACTCACCTGGGTTCAGGCTGCTTTGGAAGTAGAAAATCACCAGGAGGAAAGAGCCCAGACACGTGGCCAGGACCATGCGCTGCACCCGGGTTTTCCTCATCCTCGCGCCGGGCAAAGCCCGCTGCGGGGGTCCCCTCGGGGCAGCGGGCGGCCAGCGAGCTGCTCTTGCTGCCGCGGCTGCAGCAGGGCATGGCCCGGCCCGGGGTGCGCTGGAACCCGAGCCCCGCCTGCCTCTGCTTAGCTGCCGCCGCTGCCCCGGGGCAAAGGGAAACCTCTCTCCCCACACACACACCGGGCTCTACTAACCCGCCCGCAGCGGGGGGGGGCGCGCACATACCTGGGAAAGTCCCGCTCCTTGCAAGCCCCCGCCCCGCTCCCTTCCCACCAGCCGCTTTTGGCAAAGGCCCTGCCCGTAGTCAGGGGTCTCCCACTCCGGGAGGCGCCCTTGTTCGGCTCGGTTAGGGAGGCCGCTAGCAGCGCCTCCCCCCCGCGCGCTGCATGGACCCGTCCGGCTGAGTTACAGACCCGCCTGCTCTTGCGGTTGGGTCCCGAAGTTGCAGAACTGGGACTGGCCGCGCTCCAGCTGGAGGCTCTGCGGGGGAAGCGGCACGTGGAAGGGACAGGACCCCCCGGCCCACGCCCGTCACCAGCCTGACTCTGTGCAGTGATCGCCCCGGCCGGCGGGTGAATTTGGCCCCACGTGTGTTTTGTTCAGAAAGCTCCGTTTGCAGTTCTCAGTGCGGGGTCCTGGCACAGACCTCAGCTCGCTGTCCACTTCTGGAGGCGGTTCAGCGTTTCATTCAGCTCAGAAATCTCCCCCGCTTGCCGGGCTTGTCTCACTGCGTTATACAACGCCAGCAGGCCGGCCAAAGGCCCCCGTGCTTGTCTATAGCATCTAGTGCAATGGGCCCCGACTCTCAGTTTGCGCCTAAAAGTGCCATTGTAACACAAATAACAACAATCAGACAATTGAAGGCTGGTTAGTTTTACCTACTAATCACCTGGGAGTGGAAACAAGGCTGTAGTTTCTGAGCTGCAAACGATGCAGAGGAAAGTCCTGATCAACCTCCAGCACCTTCCCTTCCCCCACCTCAAATTGCTATTGTCATTAAATCACAGTTGTTAACATTACACATTTAAACCATTCCCCACCCCCATAAATGGGTCTGAAATACCTGGGGGACACACAAAGAGCTATGAATAATTCCAGCCACTTAGGAGTTTTCTAATTGCATTCCTCAACATGTGAAATACCCATAAGAAGAGACATACTGCATCAAACCAAAGGTCCCTCTAGCCCAGTATCCTGTCTTTCGATAGTGGTCAATGCCAGGTACCCCAGAGGGAATGAACAGAACAGATAATCCTCAAGTGATCCATCCCCTGTTGACCTGGCTTTCAGATTTTGTGTCTTCATATTTTCTAGTTTAAGGCTGGCCTTATGGAAATATCTTGTACAATTTAACAGAGAATGAGACCTTTTTCTGTGGAATCACTAAGTCAACCTATGGCGTTCTATAGAAAAGACATAATTCTCTATTAAATTCTGTAAGTTTTTAGAAAATTTTCTATAATAATCTATTGCTTTCATCTGTATTAAATAAGAGGGGAATACACAGAGAACTTTTTCCTTTCTCCTTTTCCTTAAGATTTCTGATCAAAGTAATATTACAAACATGGCTATATGCAGTGATGTTGTAGCCTTGTCAGTACCAGGATATTAGAGACAAGGTGAGTGAGGTAATATCTTTTATTGGACCAACTTCTGCTGGTGAGAGAGACAAGCTTTTGAGCTTACACAGAGCTCAAAAGCTTCTCTCTCTCACCAACAGAAGTTGGTCCAATAAAAGATATTACCTCACCCATACTGTCTCTCTAAACATAGATACCGAAATAAAATGCAGGATTTTTCTTTCCCAACAGGGGGCAAATGAGAACAAATTAAAGAATGAAAGGCTTAGAATTATTTATTTTTCTGTTGGAAGCATGAAAAACAGCAATTGAGCAGGTTTCAGAGTAGCAGCCGTGTTAGTCTGTATCCACAAAAAGAACAGCAGTACTTGTGGCACCTTAGAGACTAACATTTATTTCAGCATGAGCTTTCGTGAGCTACAGCCCACTTCTTCTGATGCATAGAATGGAACACACAGACAGGAGATATTTATACATACAGAGAACATGAAAAGGTGGAAGTATGCATACCAACAGGAAGAGTCTAATCAATTGAGATGAGCTATCATCAGCAGGAGGAAAAAAACTTTTGAAGTGACAATTAAGTTGACCCATAGAAGGTGTGAGGAGAACTTAACATAGGGAAATAGATTCAATTAGTATAATGACCCAACCATTCCCAGTCTCTGTTTAAGCCTGAGTTAATTGTATCTAATTTGCATACTAATTCGAGTTCAGCAGTCTCTCTTTGGAGTCTGTTTTTGAAGTTTTGTTGTTGCAAAATTGCCACGTTCAAATCTGTCACTGAGTGGTTAGAGAGGTTGAAGTGTTCTTCCACTGGTTTTTGAATGTTATGATTCCTGATGATTTGTTAGGAGTAATAATAGGTGATTTCGGTACCAGGCAAACTGGTTGAAACTATAGTAAAGAACAAAATTGTCAGACACATAGATGAACATTATTTGTTGGGGAAGAGTCAACATGGTTTTAGTAGAGAGAAATCATGCCTCACCAATCTACTAGAATTCTCTGAGGGCATCAACAAGCATGTGGACGAAGGGGATACAGTGCATATAGCATACTTAGATTTTCAGAAATACTTTGACAAAGTCCCTCACCAAAGGCTCTTAAGCAAAGTAAGCTGTCATGGGATAAGGGGGAAGGTCCTCTCATAGATTGGTAACAGGCTAAAAGATAGGAAACAAAGGGTAGGAATAAACGGTCAGTTTTCAGAATGGAGAGAGGTAAATAGTGGTGTCCCCCAGGGGTCTGTACTGGGACCAGTCCTATTCATCATATTCATAAATGATCTGGGAGAAGGATTGAGCATTCTTTAAAGCAACCAAACAGCAACCTTACCTCTCCATTTCATTAAAGAGATGTACTGACAAACTCTGAATGGGAGACTTGTCCAGTCCTTGGGCTGAAGGAAGATGCAGAGTCTGTGGAATCAGGTCAAGAGAGAAAATTACTGAACAGCTGATCTTGATTTATTACCTGAAGAACACTTACCTAGGACAGACTGAAATTCTAGGTTCTAATTGAAAAGCCCCATTATACACCCTGGAGTCAGTGGGCCAAATCTTGTTCACTCTTTTCACGTGACTGCACTCATTGGGATCAAGGGGATTACTCATGTGAGTAAGCAGAGCAGGATTTGGTCGATCATCAGTGTCCAAAGCTCTAATACCACCATCAATCAGATGTCATGAGTGGTTTATTTTTAAACTCCGCTAGTTCATTTTGGGGCATTCCTTTGAAATATGTCATTGCAATATGAATGACCAGCTAGATAGACAAAGAAAGTGTTAAACACACATTTTTTCTTAAGATTATTTTCCTGCTCCCCTGCAAGAATATAAATCCTTTCTTGTGTCTCTGGTTATTAAATATTTACTATTAAAAACTAGGGTACAGCTGTAACATCTGTCAAACTAATGCTGTTTTGTAAACTGATATGTGTACAAAGTGGGCCTGATTCTGCTTTCACTTATACCACCATAATTCAAGCATAACATGACTAAGTAAATGGGTTTATATTGGCACAAAACTGGAGTAAAGCAGAGCAGAATCTGGCTTCAGAACTGAACTAGTTGCATGGTGACTTGTGCTAGCACTTTTCAGTGGCAGTGTCAGGCAGGTGAGAGAGGCACAATGCAAATAATACAATGATTGTGACCGTGATGTGCTTTCACTGCATTCAGTGGCACTGTCTTGCCCCAGTGAACAAGGCGTTAACCTCAGCTAATCTTAACAGCAAACCTAATACGTTAGAGTTCTGGTGTCCTGAGATCAATGCCTACCAATATTGTCTGACTGTGTCCTTGTATTCCCCCATCAGTCTGTATCCATTTTTTATCTTATCTTATACTTAGATTGCAGCTCCCTTGGGGCAGGGACCATGTCTTTGTTGATCGTTTGTACAGTGCCTAGCACAATGGGGTCCTGGTCCATGACTGGGCACTACAACAATACAAATAATCATCAGCTCTAGGAGGGGCTCAAGGATCCACTGTCCTGGCACAGGAGCTTCGGGAAGGACTATAAACCAGCTAATTGGGGAGACTGGCTGAGGAAAAGTTAGAGGCACCATCCCAGGCCAATAGGAATTGTTTGGGGAAGGGTTTGGGGGCTTATGTTAATGTGTTGTGATTTCTGTTTCTAAACATTCCCCCTTTAGGAAAACCCCTTGCTTACTGCACTGTTTTTGTTTCTGCAGAGTCTTTGCACCATCTTAAGGTTCCATAGGTGGGGAGAGGCTAAGGACATTTATTAATTATTAAAAGGCAGTTAGTTAGCCACTGAGTATAAAGTTACAGAACAGTGAACATTTGAAGCAACCAAACCAAACTCCTCAAGATCCTTAAACTTTGCAAGGGAAAAAGAGGTGGGGTTTGAAAATTCAGTCCATGCCCAACATTTTTAGCCTGAGCCCTAGTTTTAAGTACAAAGGACCAGCTTTTCAAAGCTGTTTAGGCTGTCTCATGGAATTTTCAGAAGTATCTCCGACTTTTGAAATGCCATGAGGCACCTACTTGCATCTTGAGTAGTGATAAGCAAAGTGTGTTGCCCTCAACATTTTTTTTGCTGAAAAATTAAAATTCTGGTTAACTGAAACATTTTGTGGATTTGTGTCTAATTTGCTGTGTTGTTTTGGTAACCCCATCCCAACCTCCACAAAACAAAAACCAAAAACCAACCCACCAAAATCACACAACCAAAAATGTTTTGCTTTAGACATTTTTGAAAGAAAATGTTTTAATTTTCAGATTCAAAATTATTTTTCTTAGATTTTATTTCAATTTTAAGAAGATTTAAAAACCTTCAATAATTAAACAAAATGTTTTGCTTGAACCACAACTTTTTAAAAAAAAAATTCAGTTTAGAAAAAAAAATCTGGTTGGAGTGACCTGAAATGAATTTGTTTTCTTTTTGATCTTTTGGTTCAGCCACTGTATTAGAAAAATCAGTTATTTGCACAGTGTAAAACTACAAGTGCCTTTGAAAATCTGGCCCAAAGCTCACAGGAGTTAATGAAACAATCAAACCCTTAGCACTTACTAGATTTTTAAAAAGTTGCAAAGGTAAATATCAGGCAAGGATCTGTTGGCTCATGTTGTCTCTTATTTATATTTCATGCCAAAAGAGTTGAACACTGGAATATTTGTGGTCATATCATGTATTTATGATTGCACTTTACATGTCTTAAGGTCAATATGCTGTTAAGATCCTAAGGGTTGGATGAGATAAGGGTCAGAAAGCTGTTAAGATGTGATATGCTAGGTATTTAGATTCAATTGTAAATGAACTCTGCACCCACTGTAAAGTCATTCAGTCCATCTGCCCTTGGAGCATGTTTGCCACTTCCTGAGTGCCTTAATCCTGAAAAATGCTCAGTCCTCCACTGATCCAAGGGAAGTGTGCATACTCAGCACCCCTTGAAAGGGAAAGTGTGCTCCAAGGAAGGATAATAAATGTATAACATGGGGTCTCACACAGGTGTCTCCATGTTTCTATCAATCTTCTATCTACAGCTCCCATTGCCACAATATCTGAGCACCTCACACTCTTTAATATATTTATCCTTCTGTGATGGAGAGAGGTGCTATAACCCCATTGTATCAATGGGGAACTGATGTGCAGAGAGGCTAAGTGACTTGCCCAAGGTCACACGGGAAGTCTGTAGCAGAACAAGAAAGTGAATCTGAGTTTTTCAAGCCCTAAGTTACCACCATAACCACTGAGCCATCCCTCCTTTTCTAAATGGGATTGGAAGTCCAGTTAGATTTGCCCCTGTGTGGAAAGGACAGGGAATTACTGACCTATGATCTATATCAGGGGTAGGCAACCTATGGCATGGGTGCCAAAGGTGGCACACTAGCTGATTTTCAGTGGCACTCACACTGCCTGGGTCCTGGCCACTGGTCCAGGGGGGATCTGCATTTTAATTTAATTATAAATGAAGCTTCTTAAACCTTTAAAAATCTTATTTACTTTACATACAACAATAGTTTAGTTCCATATTATAGACTTACAGAAAGAGACTTTCAAAAACATTAAAATGTATTACTGGCACACGGAACCTTAAATCAGAGTGAATAAATGAAAACTCAGCACACCACTTCCAAAAGGTTGCCAACCCCTGATCTATATACATATATTACATATTAAAACAAAATCTATCTGATGGATGTTCAGTGGCCTATGTAAAATGAGTTTACTGGTCTGAGCCCAGCTCTTAATGGATGTATGTCTGCACCACAAAACCCACCACTGCATTAGGCACTAATTCATTGTTGCCAGGCTCATCAGAGGCACGGAACACTGAATATGGCCAGGTGATTAGAGGTGATCACTCTAGTTCAGGGCTGAGGCCCAGTGGCCAGGCAGTGCAGAAGGAAGCTTGCACTGCTCCGTGCCTGGTTTGAGTCTGTTCTATGGCTGAGCAAGCAGGTCCTCATGTCTGCTGAAAATACAGTGCCTGCAGTCCATTGCCTGTTGGAGATGCTTCATCTGAATTACAGAAACTCATCACTAACCCTTCCTCTGGGTGCTCCTTTGAAAAGGCTAATTGCTCCTTCAGTCCCTTATCACAGAGGGAAATGAAGCCTAAACACTGGGTTCCAGGATGAGCTGACTGCAGGTTAAACAATCATTCATTGTATTTGAAATTGGTTAGGGATCTGCAGTGATGTGTCCACAATGTCCCTCAGAGCCCCGTCCCCCTGCTGTCATGGAAAGCAACCTTTCAGGACCATGTTTTGATTTCACACCAAGTTGCTTGATTCTTGCTCAGCTAGGGCAATGTAAACCTCTTTCACGATGCACTGGCAACAGCGCCACTTGCTGAAATCCAAGCATCAGTGCACTTTGTGCCTGTCAAGATGAGGGAGTCTTATAAATAGATATTAAATGGCTTGATGTGATACCCACATGCCGGTAAACCCTTGTGAGACAGGGCTCAAGAGCTTTACCACTATGTCATGAAAACTCACTCAGAGCAAGTAAAATGCCTGACCTCTGTAGCAAGTGTCTAACTGGTAGTTTCACTCTGTTGCAGCTGCGCCATGGTTGGCTGTTGCAGTGCAAGTTCCAATGACCAACACAGAGTTCCTACATAGGTGGGTGAGTGAGGGTTGGTACATCTATATGCATACACTCCAATCCACACACCTCTACACTTCATGGCAGGAGAAATATTAAAGGGCCAGATCTGTAAATTGTAGGACGGATAAAATAACTTGAATTTATTCGGAGCTTTGAAACATCATCTTACAATGCAGTGCAGAGCCAGTTCCACCACCACACACTGAAGCAGCATTGCAAAGCTAGAGTCACAGTGTGATAATTCAGGACATGGGACAAATTTTAAAAGTTTTGGCAGCCCTGGAAGAGGGAGGAGAGGGTCTCTCTTATCTGTGTAGGACCTGGGGGAGACTGTCCTCCCCTTGATGCTTCTGATCCTCAGTGATCCCCAAAAGAGAAGGATATCACTGCCCTCCATTGGGAAGCCCATCAGTATGGGTTTGGGGTTAAAATAATCTTCTCCATTTTCCAAAGAAAAACAGCCATCTCCCCATCTCAACACCCAGAGCCCCAGTACACTCATCACTGTGACACACACCAGGACCAGAATGTATGTCACCATGATAACCACACAGACAATAGCACATCCAGGACCATTGTACCCACCATGGCCATAGCAGGCCTGTCAGCCTCCGTGCCTGCTAGCTCCAGATTATCTAGGTTCTTACACTATGCCCATCACTGTGGTATCTGATGCTATCCAACTGGGCCACAGCACTCGTAGCATGAGGCCAAACCTTCGTGTATCAAACCAGCTGTACTTTTTGTAATGCAAATGGTGTACTTGTATTTAGTCGCTTTGGTGGAGCTGGAAGCAGGAAGTGGTGCGCCCTGTCCGGATACCACAGACAGCATCCAATAAGGACACACGTGGATAATGGTGAACGAACTGACCATGCTTATCTATAACCAAGAAGAAGGGGTCTGGAGCTCCTCCCTACACCTGCTCCCTTAACTGCTGGAGCAGGGCTCCACTGTTGTCTCTGACCACGTGGAAGCCAGAATGTTCCAGAGAGCCATTCAAGTGGCTGTTCCACTGGTCACATTAGTATGTCCATAATATCATGGAAGCTAAACTTTGTTTTGTTGCAAACTGAGGAACACATTATGTTGAGAAATGCACAAACAGACAAAACACAATATGTGGGCACGCATTTGTCAAAACAGAAGAGGAAAAAACACATTACACACACACAGCCAGGAACATGCATGTGTGTCCTATGCGACACAAAACACACACCTCCACACACATGCTTACTCAGATCAGAATGGGTTTGACACTAGAACTGCGTTAAAATGCCATTCCTGTTCTATTCCATCTAACTTCTCAGACAGTGTCCATCACTGACAGTGGCCCCCCCATGCTTCCATTTTCAGTGGCATACCCAGTTCCTCGTGTTCCTGTATTACATTCCAGGTCACAGCTCCCCGCCTTCCACAAAGATCACGTCTCAAATTGCTTTTGAATAAGCCTCTCTACTGGCAACGTGACAGCAGAGACATCTTTAACTGTAAGCGTGTGATTTAATAAGTTACACTGTCAAAGCAATTTTTCCCCAACAGAATCCAGCTGGCTCAGGAAGTAGAGATGCCATGTGTGCTTTAGTATGGGGTAGTCTAGTGATGTCAGTGTTAGATAGCAGTAGTGTAAACAAAAGCCAGCCTGCCTCTGGAATACACTGTTAGCTTCTAGGAAATCAGCACATGCGCAGATAGATCTTTGTTTTCTGCAAAATAGCATAACAGACAAGATGTCCCCAGGTACAAAAGCCAAGGCACAGGCAGGGCAGAAGCAGCCAATATGTGTCATCTTGACATGTATCTTTAAGAACCACAGGAAAGGGTTTTTATTCTATTCTATTTAGGTTTTAACATTGCACTTGGCACCATAGTTACTCAGCTCCTTCCAGTGATGCATTAGGTAATGTGACAGTCACGTGTTAGTTCTCTCATCTTCTCCCCAGGGGAAGAAATGTGGGAAGTTGAGTGTCTCATTTGAGGTCCATGTCAAAAAAAAGCATCTTGTACATGGAGAGGAAGGTGGTGAGGTTTGTCATGGTCCCTAGTTCCTGGAGGAATTCATTCCCCCATAGTCTTCAGCCAGACTCTGAGAAAGCTCCTAAAAGACGGAAATCAAACCAGGCCAGAGGTTTGAGCTGGTTCGGGTGCCTATCTGAAGCTTAGGCACTCTTTGTGAGGAGCCTAGGCCCAACCAGTTGAAGCTCGCTACCTGCCTCCCTACCTTTGCTGTGAGAATTCCTCCTCTAGCCTAGCACCCTCTTTTCATCAGCAGGAGTCTATACAAGGAAGGATCCAGTGCCTCCTCACCCTGTTCTCTGCTGGCAGCAGGAGTCTTCCCTTGGTGATCTTTCTTAGGTCCAGATCCTGAAGTCTTTGCTCCATTTATATTCAGTCCTTGCTCTCCTTGACCTTTCGATAGGAGTTTTATCTGACAAAGGTTTTCAGGGTTTGGACCATAATTATTTTAGAAATAGTCACTGTGACCTATGGGCATTTAACCTATTATCTCCTATCAGAGCACTTCACAAATAATGAATGTACAGACATGTTATACCCCATTTTCAGGGAACTGAGCTACAAAGAGATTACACAGGAAATCTGTGGCAGAGTCTATTACTTGAACACAGATCTCCTGCGACCACATCAGTACATTAAACACAGGAGCATCCTTCCTTCTTTAGCACCTGTCATCCAGGAATTACACTTAATAAGCAAGTCCATGGTGCCACTCATTACCATGGGGAGTGGAATGCTACTGTAGCAAACAGCATAAAGGTATGATTGCATCTGAATTCAGGGTCACTGACAACAAACTTTCATCACCTACCTGATGGGCAGTGACTGGATCCTGGAGAGTATCATTAATAGTAATGCATTTTGTGAATTAATGCCTTTTTGCTGGGACCCCTCTGTGAGAATTACTGAGACTTCATCTGCAGGTCCTGATCTTGAAATTGCTAGAGCTGCTGTTAGATCCATACACAGATTCCCAACATCCTGGGAACATTTAGCTATCACTAAGCACATCTGAGGTCTCCTTAACTAATGATCATCTGATGTGACAGCTACTTGCCTCTTTTTCTTGACCACAGTCATGCTGTGGGCATCACAGGACAGAGCAGAAATATGGATTATGTGGTGCAAAGCCAGGTCCTGCGGAGCAAATAAGTGATCTACTGCACTTTGCCAGAACAATGGCTGGTGTGTGCTACAGCACCCCAGCCACCCCCTAGGAGGCAACAATGACAGCTCTAAGGACACCACAACCAAAGCACACTGGTGTGGGGTTGTCTGCTGCCTCTTCTGAACCTATTATACAGATACATTTAAATCTCCAAGGTTTCCAGTCTAGCTTAGTGTGACCAGACAGCAAGTGTGAAAAATCAGGACAGGGGGTGGGGGGTAATAGGCACCTATATAAGACAAAGCTCCAAATATTGGGACTGTCCCTATAAAATCAGGGCATCTGGTCACCCTAGTTTTGTATTAATATGGCTGCCAGAATCAGAAGAAGGCAGTTGGCATCTTGCGGGATTCGAATACAGGGATAGCACAGAAAGGGAGTTGAAACATTTTGGTCCTGCCCAATGCTAGCAGGTAACATCTGCACAGCTGCTTTGCCAGAGCTGACACAGCTAACAGGATTTCAGCATGTTTGGACAAGGGAATTCTCTCTTTCAAGCCCAGAATAGTTGTCTGAGTCAAAAGATTCCATAAAAGGAAGAGAGGCCTCTGAGGTGAAACCGTGAGCTTTGTCTAAATGATACATGACTTCAGCACAGTTCTTTGAAATGATTTAGCTCCAGCTGGATCTGACTAAAAGAGAGAGAGCATTTGCTCCCAAAAGTGGGACTCCTTCATTCATTCATGTGGAGGCTCAGAATAGTTAGGTTAGAACATACAATTTAAGACCCAGATGCTCAGCTGGTGTAAACTGCTGCATGACTACGCCCATTTACACAGCTGAGAGTCTGGCCAGGGAAATCTATCTATATATACACACACATTTGCTGAAAAGGAAATCTGTTAATAACATGTCTTAAGGGAGTTCTCCTCACAGAAACCCAGCAGCAGATTATCCTAAAATGTATTTTATTTCTTTGTACATTTACAATGCAATAAAGAAGAGCCTAGTATTTCTTAGGAGGAGTTGGTAGAACCACATATAGTTAAAGTTGACCAAACCTTTCCAATCCTGTTTTCAGTTGTTTATAACTTTGCCAAACTGTAATTATCTAGGCTGAAATTTTCCAAACCAGGTGTTTGCCTCAGGCTTTCCCCCCCCCCCCTTGAAAAGTTTCAGCTAAAATGTTTCATGTTTCTGAAAACAAAAGCGGGGGGTGGGAGGGAGGAAATTGTTTTGCCCATATTAAAAAGTTTTTACAACAATTTCAATGAGAAGTTCTAGTGTCTCCATGCTTTGGAGCAAGATCTTGAAACCTGGCAGGGAAGTGGGCTGTGTGTTAGGGATTCATCTTTTGCTGTATCCATAAGAAACCATCCAATTTTTTTTTTAAAGCATGCAATCATGTAATTAAAGACCTCTAATACATAGGCACAAAGGGGATGAATTAAGCTTGCCCAAGCAACCTTAATTCTGGCATTCCCTAACTTCTGAGTGTTTGACTTTGCAACCTTTTAATGTCAATTTTGTATACAATTTATCACTTACGCACACGCACACACACACACACACAATAGACCGTAATATTCAAGAACAATATGGAGAGCTAAGAAAGACATTCAGACAACTTTGAAAGTCTCTGATGTTTTGCTGGTTTGTGTCACTACCTGGAGATTGTGTCTACAAGCCTTTTGAGACTGCTGAGGAGGAGTTAACTTGCACCTCAGATATTTGTCTAGCTGGAATGTGGGTCAGGGGAAGGAGTTAACTACAACAAAGTCCTTTCCTGCACCAGGAGAGGGTATCTCAGTGGCTGTTCTGGGTGATTACACACTGATCTCCAGGCCCACCGGGGCCAGGCGCAATGGAGGACTGGCACTGTCTGCTCGTCGCCAGCTGGAATAGCCTGGTAATAGCATGAAATTATGTGCTCGCTTCAGGTAGCATGACTGGATAGATTCCATCAGCTCTAGCTCCTATAAAGGCTTGGACATTAGAAAGCATTTTATCTAGAGAAGGCATGCTGGCCCAGCTCTTAGCAAAAATTGTCATTGTGCTCTTTAACTTCCACCAGAGATGCGCAGTTGGAACAGCTCAGCCAGAGGACAGCGCTTCTCATGATTCAGCCAGGGCCGCCCAAAGAATTCAGGGTACCTGGGGTCTTCCCCGCCGCTGAATTGCCACCGAAGATCCGGCACTTCAGTGGTGAGTCCCGGGGCGGAAGGACCCCTCGCTGCAGGTCTTTGGGATACTTCAGCGGCGGGTCCCGGAGCGGAAAGACCTCCCGCCGCCGAAGACCCGGAGCAGAAGAAGCTCCAGGGGCCCTGGCCCTGCGAGAGTTTTCTGGGGCCCCTGGAGTGAGTGAAGGACCCTGCTTCAGGGGCCCCTGTGGGGCCCCGGGCAAATTGCCCCACTTGCCCCCACCTCTGGGCAGCCCTGAATTCAGCTGTTTAGAACTGCAGTGTTGGGAATAGGTATAAGGTTCTGGATCTCAGGTCCTGTCAGGGATTTAATCCCACAGCATTCTAGCAATGAGCAAGGGAAAGTTACCCCTTGACGGGATGTACACATGTCTCTGTGTGTGTGTGGGGGGGGGTTGTGATATGTAAAATAGGTGTAAAGAGATAGTAACTGATTAGGTTGATCATGACTAAGGCATTGGCTACACTACAGAGTTGCAGCGCTGGTGAGGGGGTTACAGCGCTGCAACTTAGGATGTGTACACACTTGCACAGCACGGCCAGCACTGCAACTCCCTGGTTGCAGCGCTGGCTGTACACCCGGTCGAGCCTCGGGTGTAGAGGATCCAGCGCTGGTGATCCAGCGCTGGTCAGCAAGTGTAGACACCCACCAGCGTTTTTATTGACCTCCGTGGCATAAGTAGGTATCCCAGCATACCTTAGAAGCCTCTCTGGTAATCATGCAAACTCCACTGTCCTGGGCTCACCTGACCCCTCCTTTAAATGCCCCGGGAATTTTAAAAATCCCCTTCCTGTATGCTCAGCCAGGTGTGGAGTGCAATTACTCAATCAATCAATCAGCGACCATGCCTCCACGCACCAAACGAGCCCAAGCATGGACCAATGCGGAGCTGCAGGACCTCATAAGTGTTTGGGGAGAGGAGGCTGTGCAAGCACAGCTGCGCTCCAGAAGGAGAAATTATGATACCTATGGGCAGATATCGCAGTCCTTGATGAGAAGGGGCCATGAACGGGACGCGTTGCAGTGCAGGGTCAAAATAAAAGAGCTGAGGAGTGCTTACTGCAAAGCTCGTGAGGGAAATCGCCGCTCAGGAGCTGCCCCCACAGCCTGCCGTTTTTACCAGGAGCTGGATGCCATACTTGGATGTGACCCCACTGCCAATCCGAGGACCACGATGGAGAGTTCAGAGCAGGGAGAAGTGGGGGAGGGTGTAGAGGAAGCCGACAGTGAGGCTACTGGCGTGGAGGGAGACACCCCGGAGTCCCAGGAGGCATGCAGCCAGGAGCTCTTCTCAAGCCAGGAGGAGGCTAGCCAGTCGCAGCAGCAGGAAGTTGATGGTGAGGAAGAAACTGAGGATCGTGCTCGGGGTAAGCAGATTTTTATGTTTTGGGAGAGGAGGGTTTGGGTTATGGCTGCCTGCATGCATGCCTAAACGTGGAATAGCCCATTGATTTGCTCTATCACGTCTCTGTAATCTGCCTCGGTAATCTCTTGAAAAGTTGCAGCAAGAGCATTTGCAATTTGCTTTCTCAAGTTGATCGGGAGAGCCACCGTGGTCCTTGTCCCGGTCAGGCTAACTTGTCCGATCCACTGTGCAGCGAGGGGTGGGGGGACCATGGCTGCACACAGGCAAGCTGCATAGGGGCCAGGGCGGTATCCACATTGCTGTAGAAGACCCTCCCTCTCTTCCCAGGTAACACGCAGCAGTGATATGTCTGGCAGTAGGAAACCCTGGTGAGAATTTAGGGATACATGAGTGCAGGGCGCCAGGTTCGCGTTTCCCCAGCCCATTGCGCTCTGTTGTTTACCCCCCCTCCAAGCATGTAGCCAGCCACGCGGTGTGCTCCGGTGTTATGCACCCCCCTCCCAGCAGGCATCTAGCACCGCGGGGCACTCCGGTGTTCCTCACCCCCCTCCCAGCACGTAGCTAGCCCCGCGGTGTGCTCCGGTGTTATGCACCCCCCTCCAAGCACGTAGCTAGCCCCGCGGTGTGCTCCGGTGTTATGCACCCCCCTCCAAGCAGGCATCCAGCACCGCGGTGTGCTCCGGTGTTATGTACCCCCCTCCAAGCACGTAGCTAGCCCCGCGGTGTGCTCCGGTGTTATGCACCCCCCCTCCAAGCACGTAGCTAGCCCCGCGGTGTGCTCCAGTGTTATGCACCCCCCTCCAAGCAGGCATCCAGCACCGCGGTGCGTTCCCCCCCCCCACCAGCAAGACGGCGTGAATGCGTACCAAAGCCCAAACCCCTCCCTCCCCCCCGGCCCAGCAGCTCACCACCTTCCTGTTCACTACTGTCCTCTGTTCAGGATACCAGCTACCTCCTGTACCCATTGCAGATAAATCCCAGTGACCCATCAGTCAATTCCCACTCCCAAGGGGAACTCGGGGGAAAACCACTCACCCCATTGCTCGCCGTGACTTTAGCTTCCCTGCCCTCTCTGTGTTATGTGAGGTATGTGAGAAGGATGCCACCAAAAGTCTAAAAAGTCCTTCACTGTGTGATAATAAACAATGTAGCCTCTGTGTATTACATGGTTCTATCTCTCTTTTTTCTAGCGACCTTGACTAATGCAGCCAGATCACCGGCCTCACGTAGATTGCAGAACTTGAGACGAAATCCCAGAAAATCAAAAGAGGAATTGATCAAATCAGTTATGAGTCACTACAACAGAGAAAGTAGGAAGACACAGGAATGGAGAGAGAAAATGTATGAATGGAGACAGAGTGTACATGAATGGAGGCAAACAGAAAGCAGGAGAAAGGAATTGTCTGCCAAAAAAACCACAAAGCAGATGATAAGCCTCCTGGCTCGCCAAACTGAGTCTTTCGAGTCTCTCGTAGCCATGCAGACAAATATGTACCGTTGTAACCCACAGCCCTCCCAAAGCCCTCTTTCTTGTTCCCCAGTATTTCCACAAAACAACTTTCTCCAGCAGCCAGTTTCTTATTATCCCCAGCTGCCCCCGACACGTGTACGATCACCTACCAGCCCTGATAACTATAATTCTTACCCTGTTCACTCCACCCCCATTACCCTGCAGCATAGTAATCCTGAAGTGCAGCAGACATTGAATAGTGATCAAAATAGGACACATTCAAACCTGTGAATGTACAGTCCACCACCCCGACCCCCTTGCCTTTTATGTACTGTATGTTGAATAAAGGATTTTTTTTCTTTTTCACTACGTTATATTATTGCTGGAAGTGGTAAATATTGTGCCCCAAGGTACAGCAAAGCACATCAAATGCACCAAACATTACTGTTGGCTCTCAGCATCAAATTGCTCCCTTAAAGCATCCCTAATCCTTGAAGCCCTTTCCTGGGCCTCCCTATTAGCCCTGCTCTCTGGCTGAGCAAACTCATCCTCTAGGCGTCGAACCTCGGAGGTCCATTCCTCACTGAATCTTTCACCCTTCCCTTCACAAATATTATGGAGGGTACAGCACGCGGATATAACAGCGGAGATGCTGCTTTCCCCCAAATCTAGCTTCCCATAAAGACACCTCCAGCGGGCTTTCAAACGGACAAAAGCACACTCCACAGTCATTCTGCACCGGCTCAGCCTGTTGTTGAACCGGTCCTTGCTCCTGTCAAGCTTCCCTGTATATGGTTTCATGAGCCAGGGCATTAAGGGGTAAGCAGGGTCTCCAAGGATCACAGTGGGCATTTCGACGTCCCCTACTGTTATCTTGCGGTCTGGGAAAAAAGTCCCGGCCCTCAGCCTCCTGAACAGGGAACTGTTCCGAAAGATGCATGCATCGTGCACCTTTCCAGGCCATCCTGAGTAAATGTCAGTGAAACGCCCACGGTGATCCACAAGTGCTTGCAGAACCACGGAGAAATACTCCTTGCGATTAACGTACTCTGATGCCAGGTGGGGTGGTGACAGAATAGGAATATGCGTCCCATCTATTGCCCCTCCATAGTTAGGGAAACCCATTTCTGCAAAGCCATCCACAATGTCCTGCATGTTCCCAAGAGTCACAGTTGTTCTTAGTAGGGTGCGATTAATGGCTGTGCAAACTTGCATCAGCACCATTCCAACGGTGGACTTTCCCACTCCAAACTGGTTCGCCACCGATCGGAAGCAGTCTGGAGTTGCCAGCTTCCAGATTGCAATAGCCACCCGCTTCTCCACTGGCAGGGCAGCTCTCAATCTCGTGTCCCTGCGCCGCAGGGTAGGGGCGAGCTCAGCACACAGTGCCATGAAAGTGGCTTTTCTCATCCGAAAGTTCTGCAGCCACTGCTCGTCATCCCAAGATTGCAGGACGATGTGATCCCACCACTCAGTGCTGGTTTCCCGAGCCCAAAGGCGCCGTTCCACGGTGCTGAGCACGTCTGTTGCTGCCACAAGCAATTTAGTGTCTTCACCGTCAGGCAATTCAATATCATCGTCTGACTCTTCACTGTCACTGTCACTCTCACTTTGCAGCTGAAGGAATAGCTCCACTGCCATGCGTGATGTGCTGGCAACATTCATCAGCAAGGTCCTCAGCAGCTCAGGCTCCATTTATAACAAAAACTGCAGAAATCACGCTGCAGAATCACAATGCCACCAAACTGCTCGGAATGTGTAGCAAAGCACCACGGGGCGTTGGAACAGGAAGCGGAAAGACTCGCACATTTCCTTCCCCTTCCCACAAGCCACAGCACCAAAATGGGATGAGGTGCTCTGTGGGATAGCTGCCCACAATGCACCACTCCCAACAGTGCTGCAAGTGCTGTAAGTGTGGCCACTCTGCAGCGCTGGCCCTACACAGCTGTACTAACACAGCTGTAACTACCAGCGCTGCAAAACTGTAAGTGTAGCCATACCCTAAGTCTACCAGTGTATTGTGTTTTCCCAACTGCTCTATTCCCTGCAGCTCTCTTCCCTGTCATGTGTGTATCCATCTTCAGTGATTCTGGATACAAAAGGGAGAGACTGAAACAACAGATTTAACAGATGAAAGACCCACCCAAACCATCTGACTCTGAGAATGGCCGCCCGAATCGTCTCCACCCCCCGCCCTCCCTGCATTAAGTGGATAAGTAGAGGAGTACTGTGGAAATCCCACTGACCATAGTGTGAGTGCAGAGATACAGGGGTGAGTCAGCAGCTCCAGAGCCCTCTCTTAATCAGAGTAGAGATCCAGAATGATCTTTGCTCCACTGTCATGGCCACTGACCCCCAGCCACAGAGACTTAGGTTGGGCTTTTCATGGGGATGGAAAACACATTCATAGAACCTACCCAGTACTTTTGTGGGAGAGGGTGAATCCTCCCTTATTGCCCCATATTCTACACCTCAACAGGGGCGGCTCCAGGCACCAGCACTCCAAATGCATGCCTGGGGCGGCAAGCCGCGGGGGGATGCTCTGCTGGTTGCTGCAGGGTGCCTTCGGCGGCTTGCCTGCGGAAGGTCCGCTGGTCCCACGGCTTCAGCGGACCTCCCGCAGACACACCTGCGGGAGAGGTTCGCCGAAGCAGCAGGACCAGCGGACCCTCCGTGCTTGGGGTGGCAAAATGTCCAGAGCTGCCCCTGCTCCTCAAAGCTACCAGCAGACTGACCCATCTTCCACAGCATATCTCCCTTGCCTGTGGGTCAACTACAGAACAACTCAAGTTGCTGCCCCATGTCGTTTAAGTGCCTGTGAGCGCCTTGTCTCCTTAGCATGCCAAGCCACTGGCAGTGTAACAAACCCGTCCTTTAAATATGGAGATTGCAATGGTACATGCAGCCACTCAATGACCCAGGGGCTAAAGGAGCACTCACGGAAGATAAGGCCATTGCAGAGAAGCTAAGTGGATTCTTTGCACTTGTCTTCAGTGCAGAGGACGTAAGAGAGAGTCCCACAACTGAGCCGTTCTTTTTGGTGACACATCGGGTGAACTGGCCCAGATTGAGGTGTCAGTAGAGGAGGTTTTGGAACAAACTGATACATTTAACAGTAATAAGTCACCAGGACCAGATGGTATTCATTCAAGAGTTCTGGTGGAACTCATAGCTGAAATCACAGAACTACTAACTGTGGTATGTAACCTATTGCTTAGATTATAATAGGGTCGCCAGGAATGGCATTAGATTTGCTGGGCCCGGGGCCAAAGCTGAACCCTGTGTCCCACTGCCTGGGGCTGAAGCCGAAGCCCGAGTGCAGGGCTCAGGTTACAGGCCCCTGCCTGGGGCTGGAGCCCTTTGGCTTGCCCCCTCTCCCCCCCTGTCTGGGGCGGTGTGGCTTGGGCTTTGGGCCCCCCAACTCAGGGTGTCAGGCAAGTTCAAGCTTCAGTTCCTCTCTCCTGAAGTCGTGTAGTAATTTTTGTTGCCAGAAGGGGGTCATGGTGTAATGAAGTTTGAGAATCGTTGGTTTAGATTAAGGCCCAAGAGGCAATCCTGAGTACAGGCTGATAAGCCTAACTACAGTACCCGGCAAATTGATTGAAACTATAGCAAGGAACAGGATTATCGGCCATCGAGATGAATGTGATATGTTGGGGAAGAGTCAACATGGCTTCTGTAAAGGGAAATCAATTAGAATTCTTTGAGGGTGTCAACAAGCATGTGAACAAGGGTGATCCAGTGGATATAGTGTACTTGGACTTTCAGAAAGCCTTTGACAAGTTCCCTCATCTAACACTAAGCAAACTAAGCAGTCATGGGATAAAAGGGAAGGTCCCCTCATGGATCAGTAACTGGTTAAAAGATAGGAAACAAAGGGAAGGAATAAATGGTTAGTTTTCACAGTGAAGAGAGGTAAATAGCGGGGTCCTCCAAGGATCTGTACTGGGGCCAGTGCTGTTCAACATATTAAAAGGATCTGGGAAAAGGGGTAAACAGAGAGGTGGCAAAGGTTGCAGAGGATACAAAATTACTCAAGTTAGGTAAGTCCAAAGTAGACCACGAAGAGTTACAAAGGGATCTCACAAAACTGGATAACTGGGCGACAAAATGGCAGATGAAATTCAGTGTTGATAAATGCAAAGTAATGCATCTTGGAAAACATAATTCCAGCTACGCATACAAAATGATGAGGTTTAAATTAGCTGTTACCACTCAAGAGAAAGATCTTGGAGTCAACATGGTTAGTTCTCTGAAAACATCTGATCAGCGTCCAATGGCAGTCAAAAGAGTGAACAGAGTGTTAGGAATCATTAGGAAAGGGATAGAAAATAAGGCAGAAATATCTTAATGCCACTATATACATCCATGGTACACTCACATCTTGAATACTGTGTGAAGTTCTGGTCACTCAATCTCAAAAAAGATACACTGGGGGGAAAAGTACAGAGAAGGGCAACAAAAATGATTAAGGGTATGGAATGGCTGCCATATGAGGAGAGATTAATAAGACTGGAACTTTTCAGCTTGGAAAAGAAATGACTAACAGGTATGATATGATATGATAGAGGTCTATAAAATCATGACTAGTATGGAGAAAGTAAATAAGGAAGTGTTATTTACTCCTTCTCATAACACAAGAACTAGGGATCACCAAATGAAATTAATAGGAAAATCAGTAATATTTGGGTACAAATCAGGCTGCAAAAGAAGCATGGCACTTTGCAAAATGTTTTTGTTTTCCTGCAGTTAAGCGGATCGGGCTGCACTCAGGCCTAGTTAGAAAAGCTTTCTGTCCACTCCAGCTGCAGAGACAATTAGTACGGTAGAAAGCAGATAGATAGGGGACTCGTGCTGGAGAACTGAAATGCTTTAAAAACAACACACCTGTTGGAGATCCCATATCAATAAAAGAAAAATGCAGCTAAGCTTGCAGACTGCTGGCAGGGAAAGCTCCCACTGGCTCCCATAACAGGTTTGAATTCCCACGTTCCCCAGGATCAGGCCTCACACTGATGATTTTAAATTACATTAAACAAAATATTTGGGGAAAAAATCATTTCCTCCTTTACTTACCCACCAGAGCTTTGGGTTCCCACTCAATGGATGAAACTCCTGCACAGACTGCCCACAACGTTGCCGGCTGCAAAATGGCTCAACAACTTTTCGCTGGAAGAAAACCATCCACAGTGACCATCCCCTGGAAAGCAGCTTCAAGCAAAGAAAGAGAGTCTGAACCCTCTCCACACACAAAGATGTCATTCTGATGCTCTGGTGATTGGTGCCATAGAAATACCTGGATAGAGAGAAATGCTATAGTGATATTCTTAATTATAGGTGAAGCTAGCGATATAGCTTGTAAAAGGGAGATCATTGACAGCACAGGAGACTCTCTACTCTCAGTTCTGTTGCCCAGCATCACAGCAGCTAAGAGCAGCAATTGCAGGGAAAGTCCTGCGTGGTTGTTGCAGCTCCGGGATGGAAGATGCCCAGTGTATATGGAACGTTAATTTAATTTGGCTGCCAAACTCTAATAAGTCTCTATTGAGCATGTGCAAACTGTGATTTTTCAGAGGCCAAATTTGGGCACTTTTTCATGGGAACATCAAAAGGTGCAACCCTAACACCAGGAAGACCCCCACCCCTGCCACGTTTCAAGTCCCTGATCCAAAGCCTGGAGGCACTAGAGCTTCTAAAACAATTTCTTACAACTAATTCATTAACATGGGCAAAGCAACATATTTCCCCCTAAACTTGTTCTCAGAAATGGCTGAACCATTTTTGCTGAAATTTTCCAAAAATTTCAACCTGAGGTAGACACTCAGCATGGAAAATTTCAGACCAAGTGATTAAAGTTTGGCAGAGTTATAATCAACTAAAGATGGATTCTTATAATGGGAAGTGCTGGAAAACTTCACCTATAGCTAGTGCTACCTGTGCCAACTATAATACACATGGTGTCAAGGCACTCTGGTGGGCACGTTAGAAAGGCAGCCAGATAGACGTTACTAACATGCAAAGCAGTGTATGAAACTCAGGAAATGCATTGCCGCATATGGATTTAGATGTTAGTGATCTCAACCTCTGTTGCATAAACATGGATCTCTGAACTGAACTTTTAACCCTTCTGATAGCTTTTACTCTGTGATTTTTAGCTATACACATGCATTCTGCAAGGCCCCCTCAGATAGAGAGAGTATAATTTTAAAGCATTTCATAATGCATAATAAAGGTTAAATGAATGGTGTCCTGATACTCAGTCTCAGCAAAGACAGCAGGACTGGAATAGCAGGGGGCTCGTAGGTTCAGAAGAGAGGTGCTTTGTGTGTGGAGGCAGAGACGGGGCAGCTCCAGGCTCCAGCACGCCAAGCGCGTGCTTGGGGCGGCAAGCAGCGGGGGGCGCTCTGCCAGTCGCCATGAGGGCGGCAGGCAGGCTGCCTTCGGCGGCTTGCCTGTGGAGGATCCGCTGGTCCCACGGGTTCAGGGGACCTCCCGCCGAAGCCACGGGACCAGTGGACCCTCCACAGGCAAGCCGCCAAAGGCAGCCTGCCTGCCATGCATGGGGTGGCAAAATGCCTAGAGCCGCCCCTGGGCAGAGGGCACAGGAATGGAGTAATAGGGATGCTGAGGCGGATTGGTAGAGCTGTTTAGGGCCTGGGGCTGGAACCGAAGGTAATGCACAGATAGGGATTGGGAAACACAGCAGAGATGGTGGTGCCCAGAAATGAATATGAAAGCATGCTGCAGTCTCCAGTTCACTGGCAGAGCTGTGCAACAGCTTGCAATTGGAAAATCAGGAGGTGGAGCAAATCAAGAATATGGTGCATCACAATAGCTGCATGGGGTACACACCCTGCCACACTGCAGCTGGCTTTAGCCATAGTCTGGGGCCTTCAGTTTTATGAGCAATAAATACACTTCACAATATAAAATCTAAAATTAATTAAGAAGTGAGAATTTCCAGCTGCTCTCTGGGTTAAATGGTTCTGCTGTCCTGAAGGGTCATGGTCTTGAACTGCCAGCCAAGCACCTCCCACGTGCAAAACAACTGCCCCAAAGGAAGTGCTTTACCAAAGCAATGGCGATTCAGAAATCCACATGCCTTTATCAGGCTCAGGGACCCATTTTCACATTCTGCACATTGTCAGTGAAAGCAAAAGAAAACCAGACATGAAAATGGAGCTCTGATCAGACATGCAGCAGAACTTCCTGCAGCCAACTCTGTGCATTAGCAGAGAGATGAGGCAATCCAAACAGAGAAAAGGGCCTGCAGTGGCAATTGTCATTATGCTTAGTAAAGGGAATACTTGATGCTGCATAGATAAAAACCAAAAAGGTTTTAATGACTCAGTATAAGAAGACTGGATTCAGAGAAGAGGCACTGTTGCCAGGCAACCTAATACCATAGAGACTGGAAGTTTATGGCTTGTTATGGCAAGACAGGTGCAGCCAAGTATGTAGTGAATCTTGAGAGATGTGAGAACCTGCCACTCAATGCCCTGCTGGTAGCTATGGATTAATTTTCACTATAGTTCCTTGCACAGCCGGCTCCAGCTTTTTTGCCGCACCAAAAGGCGAAGATAAAGCCGTGATTAGCGGCACTTCAGCGGCAGTTCTACTGCACTGCTTCATTCTTCGGCGGCAATTCAGCAGCCAGTCCTTCCCTCCGAGAGGGACCGAGGGACCTGCTGCCAAATTGCCGTCAAAGACCCGGACGTGCCGCCCCTTTTCATTAGCCGCCCCAAACACCTGCTTCCTTTTGTGACAGTTAGCAGCCCCCCATAACAGCTAGTAGCCTTATAATAGCTGGCAATCATCAGGAGAAATTAAACGCCTCACGGACAGAGTAGCCTGAACTTTTTAACTGTCTTTCCTTATCAGTCTTGAGGCAGTTGAAGCTGGTCCAAAGCTGGTTTTTGCTAAGCAAATTGCAAAAGTGCAGGGTTTGCTAACCACCAATCAAATGCTAACACAACTAAAGCCTGTATGTAAGTGTGTATAAAAAAATCTTGTTTTTTATATAAAGTAAAGTTTTTTGTACCAAAGTACAAAACTCTCCTTTCTTCTGCAGAATAAAGCAACCTTTCCTTATCCCTGTCTGGCTGTCATCGGCTCTCAGCTAGGCGGACCCAACATTTTCGGTAACACTTTGCTGGTTTTGGAGCCAGCCCTGGTTCGTTGCTTAGAATAAGTCTCTCTTTCAAAACCCTCTATCATAGGGCTAGTTATCGTAACCTTGGCTCATAGCCTCATTAAACCACATTCTGATCACCTTCTTTCAAACACCAAGGCCCTGTCCATACCACTGCTGAATCTGTTGTAGAAGCAACTGTATGTAAACATAGCTGGGTTCTAGATAGATTTTCTTCTCAGAAGCATCCTATAACCATATTGGAAAATCACATTATACCTTACCTACTGTAATGAAGTGAGCATTTTTGGTAAGATTTTTTTTGAATCTTATGTGTGCCTCAGTTTCCTCTATACTTTTCACGGTTACCCAGTTGGGTAAAGGACTAAGTTTGATCTCAGGCCAGGCTGAGGGCTTGGCAACACTCACAGCAGCGTCCCAACTGCACCTCTGCAGCACTGCAGTCAAGGTGTTGAAGGAAGAAGCCCTCTAATGGACACAGAGCTGTCTGCACTGGGAGTCAGGTCGGTATGACTGCATTGCTCAGAGGTGTGGATTTTTCACAGCCCTGAGCAATGCAGTTATACCAATGAACATTTGTAAGGCAGACCAGATCTAAGAGACAGTTGTGTGCACATTGCCTAGCTGTCTCTGTAATCTGAATGGGTCATTAAAAAGGACCAGCCTTTGCTGAATTATATCAATGGAAAATCAAAAAAAACAATGGCAAACCCAAGCACCAGGACATTGACACCTTGCAAACAACCCTGACGGTGGAGGATGTCCCTGCCTCTCAGCAGGGAAGCTGAGCAGATACCTCCAGCTGGAGAACGAAGGACTGAGGTCTGAGGTGGAGGGATAAGAGCTGGCTTCTGGAAGAAGCTTGGAGCTCTCTCACCTGGGAACCGGCTAAGGAAGGAAGTCAAAGAGAAAGACAGAGTGCCAGAAAAAGGAGTTCACTACAGCTTGCAAGTGGCTTGCTCTGGAATGACCAGAATGGCCTGTGATTTACCCTTCATGTTTCTGTTAACTTAAGGACTTCCTATGCTGTGTTCCAGTTGACTAACAACCCCTACCTACTATTCTGGAAACACTGTTTGAGTGTCCCTGCAAATATTGGGTGAAGAGCATTAACCTCTGAATAGTGTACAGGTCTCCACCAATCTATCTCAGTTGGACTCACTGAACAGAGCTCAGGTGTGAAGCAAGAGTTCTGAGGCCCCAGAGGTTCAATCTTGAGATGCAGCGTGGTTTATGCTGAAGGGAAAGTGAGACCCCTTGGGGGTCTGGAAAATCAAAGGGGTTCCTCCAAAACACTGTCCGAAGTTGGGGACATAGCACTGATCCTGTGGATCTCTGACACCTACTAAATGGACTAATCTATGGTCCTATCCTATAGTAATTCATTTGTTTGTTCCCTGACACGGGGGACTGTACTGGCTTGTAGAGTATACAGTACCAAACCATGTTTTAAACATGTTTCTGAACTGTGCTACAGCCCTGCTAAAGTCCAGTGCTATATCATGACTTGGGCACACAAGTAAAACAGTTTGATCCGGGCTACACTGCAAGATCAAACCATGTTTTAACTCTGTCAGGGATCATGGTGTTGTAATTGGGATCCACGACATAGTAGAATACATGGGAACTGGTGGAAATAATTGAACTTGTAATCCCCTTTTGCAGGAGCCCTGATTTAGCAGAACTCTTGGAGAGTAACAGACATAACATGGTTAGCTTAGCCCAGGGGTCGGCAACCTTTAACAAGTGGTGTGCTGAGTCTTCATTTATTCACTCTAATTTAAGGTTTCGCGTGCCAGTAATACATGTTAATGTTTTTATAAGGTCTCTAAGTCTGTAATATATAACAAAACTATTGTTGTATGTAAAGTAAATAAGGTTTTTAAATGTTTAAGAAGCTTCATTTAAAATTAAATTAAAATGCAGAGCCCCCCAGACTGGTGGCCAGGAGCTGGGCAGTGTGAGAGCCACTGAAAATCAGCTCGCGTGCTGCTTCGGCGCCCATGCCATAGGTTCCCTACCTCTGGCTTAGCCTAATGATTAGAACCAATCCTGCTTGTCTGTTCACTACTGTAGCATAATTAGCTGGTATGAAAAGGCTGATACTGTAAAGAAATAAAAGCTGATTGTGAAAATGAAAGACAAAACCAGGGTGAAACCTTTGATATTTTCTATTCCCTTCATTTATTACTTTAACAGTTTACTGGAGTGATTGGATCTCTGACTTGGGTAGTTTCTGGTAATTAATGGATGGTTGCATTGAGGGCTTGAGTTCTCAGGCAGGACTACATAAAACCTGTTGGCTTCAATGAAAAAAAACAATTTGGGGTTGGGGGTGAATTTCAGTTCATCTGTTTTGCAGCTCTCAGTGTTGGGTTCACCCTGGCTCTCCACACGGAAATTTTACTTCAGATGTCTTCAAAGAGGGGGCAAAAGCTAGTGGACATTACCAGCCTTCTACAGTCTCCACATGGTGAGTTCTGGGCCACTCTCCCCTTCCCAAGATCTTTAGATAGAGGCAAACCCTGTCAAGTAGTTCTGGGCCAACTGAGTCACCTCAGGTCTCAGATGGTGGGTAGTGTAGGGCTCCCTGGCATCCTTCAGAAGTCTTTTTGGTATTGGGAAGCACAGCAAGCCTGCTTGCCAGCTTCTCGGATGACAGCTGGTGGGAAGAGAGGACCATCTAGCTCCTCCTCAAAGACATTTGTTGGGGGAGTAAAGGCCCACTCCCTACTAAAGATGGCTATAGGTTAAGGGAGAGTGGTATGAAGTTTGTTGGGAGGCCCAACCCAGTCCCAGGTTCACATGAAATGTTCTTGAGGTCAGTGCACATTAGTGGGAGCGTAGCTCTGGTAATGAAACCAGAAAAGTTGGATTTTGGCATAAAAGTTTTCCATAACCCTACTCCCTGGTTCTCAGCCTACCTAGGAAATGCTATCCCCTTTGGCTATTATTGCTCATTGAATATTCACTTTGGTGCTAATGAGTATCAACGATGGAGTATTAATACAAGATTACAGAAAGTAAACAGATAACAATATAGCTTGAAAAAAATACCACATTACAAAATGTGATCTGCAGGACTAAACAAGTGGTCTTATTATGGTGTTAGCCACTCCTGGAAATGCCTTCATAAGGCGAGAGGGTGTCGCATTGCTGCAGGAGGCTGAGACTGCTTGTGCACACTGTGGGGCAGAGTTTGACGCATCCTTTCTTTTTGTTTGGGGAATCGGACACTCAGTAACCTGTCTTCCAGTGGGCTGCTTACAGGCGGGGTTGAGGATATTGAAGGAGTCTCAGCATTCACCAAGATGTACCTCCTTAAAAGAAAAACAGAAGACAGAGTCATCTCCAAGTGATTGATATTAAGGTAAAGGTACACGTCAATCTTTCTAAATGCGAATACTGTAGGTACTATGCTTGGAGGAGGTGGGCACTCTGTATTCATTTATTCATGCTCTATGATTATCCAGTTGTGGAAAGGGCAGTTGTTGTCAACTATATGGAGCTAAGTTAAAAGGGGTTGTTAGGAAACGCAAGCAGGCAATGAGATAATGACTAGAGGTAAGATATCTCTGAGAAAAATGCCTCAAGGATCATTAAGAAAACAATGGCTGGGCTGTTAATTAGGGAAGGGCCGGCCTCCTAGGGCTGGCAGACTAAGGCCAGAAGGAGACAAAACAGTTAAAAAGTCCCTCTTTGAAGAGAAAGGGGGACCAGTTGTCAGAGAAAGAGGCTGACACAAAGAGAGGCTCTGTGGAGGAAGTCTGAAGAAGGTAGGCCTACCTGGCTCACATCAGGGGGGAAAGTAAGCATTAGATACATAGGTTTCCCTGTTCTTCTATGCTGTGTGGTTTTCCTACTGTTAAGAATAAATGATATTTTATTTTGAAGAGGCTGACTGGTCACAGGATGCCCCTTCTCACAGAAGTGCAGATACTGAAACTAACTCTGGCCTGTGAGGGTAATCATAGTTAGCACACAGAGGTCTGCAACTGAGGTCTTGGTGTAAGAAAGGGAGAATCACGGGGTTTCACCCCACAAAAACTGACAGCTTGAGGCTCATCTGGTGGGAACTTGTGGAGGTGCATTCAGAGAGATGTAGCTAGCCCTGTAATCATCAGGGCTGGCTCCAGGGTTTTTGCCGCCCCAAGCGGCGGGGAAAAAAAAAAGCTATGATCGCAATCGGTGGCAATTTGGCGGTAGCTCCACCTCCGCTTTCTTCTTCAGCGGCACTTCGGCGGCAGGTCCTTCCCTCCAAGAGGGACTGAGAGACCCACCACTGAAGAGCCCGACATGATGCCCCTTCCCCTTGGCCATCCCAAGCACCTGTTTGCTGAGCTAGTGCTTGGAGCCGGCCCTGGTAACCATGACATTCTGCATGCTCTTCAAGGGCTCTTGAATAAGACAGGCAGTCATATCAGAATTATATTAATAGCTTGACATGGTTATCAAACAACAGCTTCCTTTACTACACCAGAGTGAGCTTCTCAAATATCTCTGGAGGATCCAGCCACAAAGCAGACTCTCTCCTTTTAGGCAACCTTCTGCATCCCTGCTTTGCAAACAGCCACAACAAAGTGTTGAGCAGGAGGAGACACCAACCTGGTGTCTATACAACACACACATTCTGAAAATATCTTGATCAGAGTTGTCTTTGTTGGGCATTTCTCAGCCACCTTTGTTCTGTGCCCACTGAATCATTCATAAGTGCAGGCAGCTACCACCTGTACATCCAACAGTCTGGGCTGCTACCTACTTACCCTAAAGGCCTGTTCTCTGCTCTGAGAGTCAGTGTTCAAAGGGGTGGGATTTCCAGACTTGGGCTCTGCATTGTCTCTGCTCCAGGATTGGTCCTGCTTTGAGCAGAGGGTTGGACTCCTGAGGTTCCTTCCAACTCTGATATTCTGTGATTCTATTATAATGTATAGTGCTGGCTGAAATAACCTATTCTCACTTCATGACACCTGGTAACTTGGCAGATAATTCCCTGGATTGCTTTGTAAACACCTGTCATTTCTGCTCAGAAGTGCAGCTTTTTATGCTGCTGTTATTACACCTTAGATAAAATTGTGAATTTGCCCCAAACAAATTCCATTTTTTTTTGCTGAGAAATCTGACTCTTACTTTTGAAATAAAATAAAATAAAATTCAGGGTGACCATGAGAAGATGAGGTTACTCACCTTGTGCAGTAACTGACGTTCTTCGAGATGAGTGTCCCTGTGGGTGCTCCACTCTAGGTGTCGGTGCGCCCCTGCGCCTTTGGTCGGAGATTTTTTGCAGCAGTACTCGTAGCGGCCACGCATGCTTAGAACCTGTCACTCACTCTGAGTATGTCACTAGTGAGCATGCGCGGCCGGTACCCTCAGTTCCTTCTCTACAACGGAGGCTAACCCAGCTCCGAAGTAGAGGGGAGGAGGGTGGGTAGTGGAGCACCCACAGGGACACTCATCTCGAAGAACGTCAGTTACTGCACAAGGTGAGTAACCTCCTCTTCTTCTTCGAGAGATGTCCCTGTGGGTGCTCCACTCTAGGTGACTTCAAAGCAGTGCATCTCAAGGAGGTAGGGACTTCGGATCTGGCAGGAATGCCGTAGATAATACTGCCCTGCCTAATCTAGTGTCAGAGAGAGGGCCTTGAGTAAGGGCACAGTGAGTAACGAATGTATAATGGGAGGACCAGGTGGCGGCCCTACAAATGTCAGACAAGGGTACTTTGCGTAGGAAGGCTACTGAGGTAGATGCAGATCTAGTGGAGTGTGTCCTGATCAATGCCGGAGGTGTAATGTTCTTTATCTGATAACAGAGGCGTATGCAATCAGAGATCCATTTCGAAAGCCTCTGGGTAGAGATAGCCACGCCCTTGGAACGGTCCGCGATGGAGACAAAGAGTCTAGAAGAGTTTCTGAAGGGTTTAGTTCTGTCCAGATAAAAGGATAAGGCCCTACGCACATCAAGTGTGTGCATTGTGGCCTCGAAGGAGTTTGCATGTGGTTTCGGGAAGAAAGTTGGTAGGTGTATTGGTTCACTGAAGTGAAATGAAGTATGAACTTTTGGAAGGAATTTCGGGTGTAAACGTAGAGTAAATTTGTCCTTGAAGAAGAGCATATATGATGGATCTGCCATAAGGACTGCTATCTCGCCCACCCGTCTGGCAGAGGTAACGGCCACCAAAAAGGCTGTTTTCATCGAGAGGTGCAAAAGGGAGCAGGTAGCTAAGGGCTCAAAGGGTTGATGAGTTAAACAGGACAATACTAGGTGAAGGTCCCATGGAGGGGTAGGTGGCTTAATGTCTGGATATAGGGTTTGGAGTCCCTTCAGGAAACGTTTGGTGATGGGATGAGTGAAAACTGAGGTATTGTCAACTGTGCTATGAAAGGTTGTGATGGCAGCTAAGTGGACTCTAATAGTGCTGAATGACAGGCCGATTGCTTAATGTCCAATAGATAATCAAGTATGCAGGGGAGAGGTGCAGAGGTAGGAGACAGTTGTTTGGTTAAGCATAATTTTGTGAATCTTTTCCATTTCCGGAGGTAGGTGGTACGGGTGGATTGCGTTCTACTGTGTAGAAGTACCCTCTGTACTTGGTCGGAACAGTCTAGTTCTCGTTGGGAGAACCATGCAGGTACCAAGCTTTGAGGTGAAGCATGGAGAGATTGGGGTGGAGAAGTTGGCCGTGCTGCTGTGATAAGAGATTGGGGATGAGAGGTAGGGAGACCGGTGGTTGAACTGACATTCTGGTGAGGAATGGGAACCACGGTTGTCTCGGCCATGAGGGTGCGATCAAGATTATCCTGGCACGATCCGTTCGTATCTTCGTGAGTACCCTGTTGAGCAATGGTATTGGGGGAAAAGCATAAATGAGGGGCCAGTGCCAGGAAATCATGAATGAGTCCTCTAGGGAGCGTTTGATCAGTCCCACCCTGGAACAGAAGTTGAGGCATTTCGTGTTTTCCGGGGTTGCGAAGAGATCTATGGTTGGGTAGCCCCAAGTGCGAAATATGTTGAGAATGACTCTGTCATCTATCTCCCATTCATGTTCTGAAGGAAAACGTCTGCTTAGCTTGTCAGCAGTGGTGTTCAGCACACCAGGGATGTAGGCAGCTATCTGGATGCGGTTCGCAAGGCACCAGTTCCAGAGTTTCATGGCCTCTGAACAAAGAGAGTGGGAACGAGCCCCCCCTTGTCTGTTAATGTAGAACATGCAAGCAATGTTGTGTGTCATTATGTGTACATGCTGATTCTTGATTAGTGGGAGGAAGCAACAAGAAGCATTCCGGATAGCTCAAAGTTCTAGAACGTTTATGTGTAAGGAGGTTTCGGAGTGAGACCATAGCCCGTGGGCTGTTCGGTGAGAGATATGGGCTCCCCAGCCGGTGAGGGATGCATCGGTCGTCATCATCACAGTTGGTGGAGTCTGGAGGAAGGGAACTCCAGAACAGAGGTTGTTGGGGACTGTCCACCATGTGAAAGAGTCCTTGACGCGGTAAGGTATGGTTAACTGCTTGTTTATTGAGTGCACGTTCGGTTTGTAAACCGTGGCCAGCCAAGCTTGGAAGCATCTCATGTGGAGACGTGCATTCTGGACCATGAAAGTGCATGACGACGTGCCCCAGTAGTTGGAGGCAGTCTCGGGCGGCTACTTGAGGGCTGCTGTGAAGCCTTGTAGCCAGCAGTTTTATGGTATTGAATCGGTTGGGTGGGAGGGATGCCCGTCAGGTTCTGGAGTCGAGGGTCGCTCCTATAAAGTCCAGGCGTTGGGTAGGACTTAATGTGGAATTGTTTTCGTTTATTTGCAGGCCCAGGGATTGAAAGCACTCGATGGTGATCTTTGTGAATTGGAGGGCCTCGGTGTATGTGGAGGCCTTGAGGAGGCAATCGTCTAGGTAAGGAAATATTATAACCCCTTGTTTCCTGAGGTAGGCCGTGACTACCACTAGGAGCTTGGAGAAAACTCGAGGGGCAGCAGAAAGGCCAAATGGTAGGACTCTGTATTGGTAATGCGTCGAGCCAAGGGTAAAACGAAGAAAACGTCTGTGGGCTGGGTGGATAGTGACGTGAAAATAAGCATCTTGTAGGTCGAGGGCTGAAAACCAGTCGCCCTGCTCCAGGGCTGAAATTATGGTGGTGAGAGTAACCATCTTGAACTTTTGCTTCTTGACGAATTTGTTGATCCTCCTGAGGTCGAGGATCGGTCGCCATCCTCCAGTTTTCTTCTGTGTTAGGAAATAAGGGGAGTAGAATCCTTTCCCCTTGTGGCATTCGGGCATGAGTTTGATAGCACCTAGGTGAAGGAGATGTTGTACTTCTTGCTGGAGGTGTGGCTCGTGAAAGGTGTCCCTGAAGAGGGAGGGGAGGGTGGGTGGGCAGGAGGTAAAGAGAGGAAAGGGATGGAATACCCCGTTGTGATGACCTCTAGAATCCAGTTGTCGGTGGTAATATTCTGCCATTGGTGTAAAAATGGCTGTAGACTGTGTCCAAAGATAGTTGTGGGGAGTGCATACGCTGGAGTTGGGGCGACGTTTATGAGACCCTCAACCAAAGGTTCAAATTTGCTTATTATTTTGAGGAAGTTGGGGCATCCCGGAGGAATTGGGGCAACGCCGCTGGTATCTTGGCCTCTGGCGTTGGTGTTGTTGTTGTTGATCCTCAGATCTCCAGAAATGCTGAGTATATGAAGGGGTAGCGCGGGCGGTGGTAAGGTTGATATCTGTACTGTTGCCTTCTGTTTGTAGAGATTTGGATACCTAAGGACCGAAGAGTTGCCCTTGAGTCCTTCATGGAGTGAAGCACCTCATTAGTGGTGGAAGCAAAGAGTTTGTCACTATCAAAAGGAAGATCCTCTATGGTGCTCTGAACCTCGTGAGGAAAGAGAAAAGATGAAAGCCATGATCCTCGGCGCATGACCACCGCCGTAGCGGTGGATCTTGCTGCAGTATTGGCTGAATCCAGAGCTGCTTGGAAAGCCATGCGGGATATGATTTGGCCCTCGGAGACTAAAGTTGTAAAGTGTTGTTTCTTGTTGTCTGGGATGTGTTCAATAAAGTCCATGAACTTGTTGTAGTTTCTATGGTCGTACTTTGCTAGAATTGCGGTATAGTTGGCAATTCGAAATTGTAACGTTGAAGAGGCATACACCTTACGACCCAGCAGATCTAGGCATTTGCCTTCTTTGTTGGCCAGGGTATGGCGGAAATACTGTTGTTTGGCTGCGTCCACTACAATGAGTTTGGTGCAGGATATGAGAAAAGGAATTCAGAGCCCTTCGAAGGAATGAAGTATTTATGGTCTGCTTGTTTGCAGGTAGGCTGGCTTGTGGCTGGAGTCTGCCAGATGGATTTAGCAGGTTCCAAAAGGGCCGGATTAATTGGTCATGCCAGTCTGGATGACGAAGATGGTTGCAGGATGTCTGTTAGCTCATGTTGTTGGTCAGGTACTTCCTCCAGATTGATTCTAAGCTCACTGGCAACCCTTTTGAAGAGATCTTGGAATCTTGAAAAATCGTCTGATGGTGGCGGAGGGGAAGGAAGTAACACCTCCTCAGATATTGGACCAGTCGATACGTCAGGTAATACTGGATCAGTAGGTGGAATTAATTGATCCTGAGTATGGGAGGGTGCCACCAAGTGAGTCATAGGATTCGGATGTTCGCGTCTAGTCTGAGTAGAGTAGCGTACATGCTGCCGAGGGAAAGACGGCCACGGAGTCCAATACTGCCATGGTGATGGAAAAGGCATAGGTGGTGCCATCCAGGGGTTAACATACCAGGAGGCGGGCTCTTGAGGGTGGTTTGGGACAATTTTCCTGTGTCCGCGTGTGACAGGACTCTGAGGGCAGAATTGTGACAGTCCTGGAACATCACCCTGTAGTTCAGACTCCTCCTCACTGGAGGAAGGCTGCTCAGACCCTGAATCATTTGTCAGGGAGAAGGCATCCCCAAGAAAAGGTGATTGCAGTGTAGGAGACACTAGGAGGTCACTTGAGTGGGTAAACTGCAGCACTGGGGCAGCCAGAGGCGAAGGCTGATATAACTCCTGCGAGGGAACCCGGGCTAACACCGGAGTTCTTAATCTTGGCTCCGTGTCAGGTAGCGATAGTAATGCCGGTGCCGCAGGCGGTGCCGTGCTATTAATAGCAGGCTGCGGTGCATCAGCAGGTGCCTGAGTTGTCGGTGCCGCATTCATCGCGGTGCCGATAGGTGCCATAATCGAGGCAGGCAACTGAAAGCCTGTCGCCTCGGCACCAGAGCCTCGTGCTGCCGCCGAAAGCACAGGCAGGTTTAGCGCGGTACCGGAGAAGCCCGGCTCGTCAAACGTACTGAGGCGGGGAAACACTGGTAAGGAGACCGTGGATCGGACAGGGGAGGGTTTGTCAGTAAAATTTTGTGTAGCTTTTGGGTGCTCCTGTTTAGTTGTTTTCTTCAGCTTTATTGAAGGATTAGAGCTGAGTCTGAGAGTACGTCTACACTACAGGATAAATTCGAATTAGCTTAAACCGATTTTATAAAACAGATATTATAAAGTCGATTGTGCGCGTCCACACTAGGCACATTAATTTGGTGGTGTGCATCCGTGGTCCGAGGCTAGCGTCGATTTCTGGAGCAGTGCACTCTGGGTAGCTACTGTAAAAGAATGAGGCCAATAATGTCGATTTGCATCCACACTAACCCTAAATTGATATAGTAATATTGATTTTAGCGTTACTCCTCTCGTTTTGTAGGAGTACAGAAATCGATTTAAAGAGCAGTGTAGTGTGGACGGGTGCAGCGTTAAATCGATTTAATGCTGTTAAAATCGGTTTAACAGCGTAGTGTGGACCAGGCCTGAGATAGGAGGCAGAGTCTGCGCCGGGGTCTGAGGCGGACTGCAGGGATTTTTGAAGCAAGATAAGTTTTAGCTTCAACTGTCTATCCTTCCTTGCTCTGGAACTTAACTTAGTGCAGTGAGTGCATTTTTGGGGAATATGAGTCTCCCCCAAGCATTTTATACACTGGGGGTGACCATCCGAGAGAGGGATAGCGTCCTTACAGGAAGAGCAGTGCTTGAAGCCTGTGGAGCCAGGCATATTTGAAGCGGCTGAGAGAAATTTTTTAAAAAAAAAATAGAATGAAGAAAGGTAGGTAACACTAACTAACAACTAACTAACAGGAAAAAAACTGTCTAACTATAATATTTTGAGATGGGAAACAAAATCTGAAGGAGTCTGCTGAGCTCCGTCTCAAGCCGGGGGCGGTAGAGAAGGAACTGAGGGTACCGGCTGCGCATGCTCACTAGTGACATACTCAGAGTGAGTGACAGGTTCTAAGCATGCGTGGCCGCTACGAGTACTGCTGCAAAAAATCTCCGATCAAAGGCGCAGGGGCGCACCGACACCTAGAGTGGAGCACCCACAGGGACATCTCTCGAAGAACTCTTTTACTATTTTACACATTTATGAAATGCAATATTTGCCTTTCCTGGATTTTTGCCAGCAGTGAGACTGCTGTACGCATCTTTACTGAGGAAATGATGGGATCAGATGGTAGCCAGTGAGTGAAGCATGATGGGATTAGGAAAAGCCTGGGGGAACAGGAGTGATTATTCATCATGGGTTGGCAGACATAGAGGCCTTCTCTACTTACCCTTTGCTAGGGATTGATTTTGTTGGTTGCAGATTTCTCTCTGTCAGGAGGCTGCTTGCTTTGCCTTCTTTAAACAAGTCCAGCATCATCCTTGGGTAACACAGTTTTGCCTCCAAGTGATGGTTGGTCACAGGTCCCCAAGCTAGTCTATATCACATTAGATTAATTTAAAATAATAGGGGCAAAAGAAGATTAAAAACAAGAGCAAAACATGAGTTAAGAAGCATACTTAAGAACCAAAAAATACAGGGTCCAGCTAGAAATCTCAATTCAGGGGAGGCCATCAATCCCCTAAGAAACCGATCTCTAATGGAAAACTGTTGGCTTAGGATTTAAACTTCTCCCAAAATCAGAGTCAGTGGCTGCTTGATATTGTGCAGCGACACTGCTCTGGCCTGGAAGTGCCATTGGAAGAGGAAGCCTCTGCTTCCAGCCCAGGGCTGGAACACAACATTCAGGATCAATGCAAATATCTGAGTGAGATTGGGTAGCTCCCTTCTGCCCCCAAACTGAAAATTCCTTGTAGTTTCCATGGGTTTCCTGGAACAGAACCTCTTTTGGTCATTGGGCTACACATATTGTTCAGTGCTTCTGTCTGCAAGGGTGAAAAACATGATCATTTGATTTAACCAAGGTGTGGCATCAGACACAGGTAAGAAACTGCAATATGAAACAGTCCTCACAGTCTCATGTTACATGAGGACTAGATTTTGACCCTCAATCCAGATATACACTTGAGTTCAGGATTCTTGAATCCCCTCCTCCACCGGCATAACCCTCTGTGCATTGGAATATTGTCCTTGATCTCAGGGAGTGCAAGGGGAGGCAGGAGAGGAAGAAAAATGGCAATGAATGGGCATCTTCCTGCTCTGGCAGAGAGGAATGTAAACATTGTCCCTAATTTGCACACGGAGCAGCTGATGCACAGAGGTGAAATGACTTGCCCATGACCACATGGTGAGTCACTGGTAGACCAAGGAACAGAACCCAGGCATCCTGATTCTCAGCCCCTCTTTGGCAGCTAGCCCATGTTCCTTCCCCTTCCTATAGAAAAAAACCCAAAAAACTCCCAGTGAAACTTTTGTGCCATAAAAGGGAGTTCTCTGCAAGAGCTCCTGGATCACTTGTCAAACTTGGCAATATCTCCTACAACCAGCAAGAGGTGAAAAGTGCTGCAGAGGCAGCAAGCTTGGCTCTTGCACAGTGTTGGGAAAGAGTGTTTCATGACGCACCGTGGTTACTCCTTTCTTGATCAAAGTGCAATGTTGCTCAGTTCTAAAGGGATTCCTGCCTACTTCCCCTCAGCGGGGAGGCTGCCTGTTGGAGGCTTGAGTGTGGGGAGAGGGTGTCATAGTATCTTTCCCAATTCTGAACCTTAGCGTCCAAAATACTAGCATGAATTCCCCTAAGCTTAATTACCTGCTTAGATCTGATAAGCTGCCACCAATCAGGAATTCGAGTGCCTGATACACTCTGGTCCCCCCAAAACCTTCCCTGGGGACCCCCAAGACCCAGACCCCCTAGATCTTAACACAAGGAAAGTAAACCCCTTTCCTCACCGTTGCCTTTGTCAGCCTTCCCCTCCCTGGGTTACCCTGGAAGATCACTGTGATTCAAACTCCTTGAATCACAACACAGAGAAATTAGGTCTCCTGGAGAGAGAGACAGATTTACGCTCTGTGAATCTAAAAAAAAAAAAAAGGGATTCCACCCTTCCCCTCCCTTCTCCTTCCCTGTTAAGTAGAGACTCAATTCCCTTGAGCCTCAACAAGGGGAAAAAAATCAGACAGGTCTTAAAAGCAAAACGTTTAATAAAAAGAAAGAAAAAAGTAAAAGGTCTATCTCTGCAATTTAGATGGTAAAAAGTTACAGGGTCTGTCAGCTTAAGAAATTGGAGAAACAGCCTCCTCCAATAGAAATACAATTTAAAATACTTCCAGCCAAATACACCTTTGCAAATAAAGGAAAACAAATAAAAAGACTATACCGCCTTTCTACCTTTATACTTACAAAATGGGAATAGAAGATTAGAGACACTGTAGGTACATGTGGTCACTCTCAGAGCCCAGAGAGAACAAAGCAAAACCCCCAAAACACAAAGGCTTCCCTTCACCAAGATTTGAAAGTATCTTGTCTCCTGATTGGTCCCCTGGTCATGTGTTTGGTTCCCTGTTTGTTAACCCTTTACAGGTAAAAGAGACATTAACCCTTAACTATCTGTTTATGACAGAGGGTTTAAAGGAATCACTCATAAAAACAGAGACTTTACTGGAAGAGGGAAATGCAGAGGGGGAAAAAAATAGTCCTCCAGTGCTTGCACTGTCCCATTCAAACCATTGGCTTGCATCCAGAACTCATTTCATTGGTCTTCTGAAAAACAAAAAAATCACTGACTGCTGAGATGATGGTGCTGCTGCTCCCCACATGTTCAAATCAATCTACTACAAAGCTAATGAGATTCAGAAAAGGCTTTTACGTTTAACATTCAGCCTGTGAAGCATTAATGTTTCCCACTGAGTAGTTCACTTGCAAAGAGTGAGCTGGCTCAGAACCCGGATTTCTCAGCGTGTACTGAATGTTCTGTATACCTGTAAGGAAACTCCCTGGAAAAGTTGATGGGGCCCTCCTGCATCACAGTGCACGGATGGGAAAGGACATGGGACTTCTTGTGAGGCTGCATCCAAGCAGCAAACTCTGTTTCAAAGAGGTTTTCAGAAATCTGCAAATTCTGATCTAGAGAATGGGAAGAGAAAGATAAAAATACATTAAGAACCTTCTATATACAGAAATGAACTCAGACAGATATCTAAACTACCGCATCTCACTTGCATGGGTATGTATGCCTGGGAGTGAGAGAGACACTATACTCCAAGCATTTGGGGAAACTTTAAATCACTCAGCATTTTATTGCATTCTTTTCACTTAACATCTTTTTTATTTAGTTTATTAAGCCCCTCTGTAGCACTCTATACCCTTATGTATAGAAAGGCTCATTGCATTTATTAAAAACATGCTGTGTTTTACATAGAGGGCCAGATTCCGAGGTGATGCATAAAGGAACATACATTACATGTTAGGAAAAAGGTTTAATTGAATTTAAGGAAGCTAAAGTTGGTGTCACATTCCAAGAGGCAGGAAGACAGGAGTGTAATAGGAGAAGCGTCTTCCAGAGGGTGTAATAAAGTAGAGAATTAAAATAAACTATCCTGTATTTTAACTTACAGCTTCTTCTGGCTCCTTGCTATTTACATTAAGCCAATTTAGACTTCTCTGTACTCACTTCCTGATACGTAATTAGGGTCACCACATGTTCTGATTTTATAGGGACAGTCCTGATTTTTGGGTCTTTTTCTTATATAGGCTCCTATTACTCCCCACCCCCATCCCGATTTTTCTCATTTGCTGTTTGGTCACCCTATATGTAACCTAACTACCTATTCTAGTCTCTCTCTAGTCTGTTCCATATAGATTCTCAGGCAAAGCACACCACCAGGTATCTGAGCTCCCTTCCACAGTAAAGGATAAATCTTACACAGCATCTCTGAATTTGGCCTATTCTTTTGGGAGAATCACTGCAGCAACACAGTATCTATGGGAGTATGGATTACATGATTTTGGCAGTGTATTCTTGTATTCAAACACACATCCCTAACCTAAACACCTGCCTCGATGGCTCTGTTCTCCATACTTTAATACTATCTTATTTAAGGAAGAGTGTGAAGCTTGTTTGATAAATCTTCTTTTTCTGGCATTTATAAACTGAATTATTTGTAGATTGAAACTATTTCCTTTAAATTTGCAAACAGCAATAGGCTGAGCTAAAGGAAATTGTGGGACAGTGGTATTCTGTCTTCTATGAAATAAGTCCACTTACCTGCCTGTTAGGCTAAGAGAGAATTTAAAGTGGAGGATTTTACAGTGAAAGACACACTGAATTCTCTCTCACACAGGTCTTGCCTGCAGTAGAAATGCCGTTACCCGTTCAGGGCTGCTGGAACAATTTTTATAGTGGGGATGCTGAGAGTCATTGAACCAAAGTGTAATGGATATATATGGAAACCACTTCAAGCCAGGGCGTGCGGCAGCACCCCCAGCACCCATAGTTCCAGCATCTATGTACCCATTATTCCCAAAAGATGCTAGCACAAATAGACAAGATCTCGTGTAGGCTGATTCAGGTGTTTTTATCACAGTGTCCTGTAACCTTGCCCAGAACACTGCCACTTGGGAATTGTCAGGAAGGACATTTCTAGCAGAGATGCTGCCATGGGCACTTTACATTAGTTTAGGTTAAGGAAAATATTATTTTGCACTGAAAGAATGTGCTTTTCTCTTTGCCAATCATCACTGAATATGAGAGGTAAAACCAACAACCTAAAGAGCTACAAACCAAGTCTAAAATGTGCCCCCAAATCCAAACAAACCTACACTGCTTCAGCCAAGCTTTTATTTGCCCACGTGAAAGAGCTGCCACCCCTCACAGCACTGATGGTTTGGCCAAAGGGCCTTCCCACACTGATGGACCAAAGTAATGGTTACAGCTAATCCATCTAAAGGGCCTATTCAATACATGGCAGCCAATCAGTCAAGAGCCTGAGAAATGACATCAGAAGATAGATACTTGAGGTCACAATCAGAATTAAATCTTCAGTACAGGGTATATTTTTTCCTCTTGATGTCATTAGGCTGCTGATTGGTTGGCCTGCTTTCAACAGTCTTTCGCTATAGAACTGTTCGGATTGGTTATTAAGGATTACTCTCAGCTGGCTTTAGACCCAAGAAGGGATTTATAGAGTCTAATATTAGTGGTATGTATTTAAAGATGGATTTCTGTAAAATCTCAGTACACACTTTTAATTTTTCTGATTAATTATATCCCCTGTGGTGCTGTGGCTAGAGCTGAGTGAATGATTCCTTGGGAATAATTTACTTGATACATGTAACTTCTCTTTCTGCTTGAGAACAATTTACAAGCAGATCATGATTCCCTCAGATTTGTTTTTAACTTAAATTTACTGCACAACGTTTGTTTGTTTTTTCTCTATGGACTGATCAAAAGAGTTCGCTGCAAGTATTGGCTACTCAATATTCCACTGAGCCATAATTGGTCACAAAAATTCCATAGTCACAGACGTCCCATTGCTTTGTTTCTGTTCCTTCATTATAACTCCTATATGCAAAAGAAAGAGTGAGGAAGCCACTGGAGCTTTGGAGTAGATAAATAGGATCAGGGAATTTTTTGAAACATTAAACCTTTCCCTTCCGGATCAGCCAGACCTTGCCAAAGGCATCATTCCCAGAAAAAACAGGCTACTGTTAATTTATTGGATGAATTCTGAAGTGACATAATTTCTTTTTCTTATCACATTCACACAAAGTCATTGAGTCTGTGATTCTAGCTGTGAAGGAGGCAGTTAGCTGACAGTATGGCTCATGTGCCAGAAATCTGGCCATGAGTTTGGGGAACATTAACTGTTGTGTCAAGCAGTAAGACATCCAAAATAAAATATACTAGGGATATTGCATGTATTGATTTGTAATTTTCACCACAGCTGTTTACCCAGACTAACCACAGATGCTTGCACTGCACTGCTTGCAAAGGGTGAAGTCAGATCTTTTAATTATCTGTACATCAGGGCTATGGTGAAGGGTTTTGCCAGTTTAAAACAATCTGCAATTATTTTAGTGTGAAATTCACTTTCTTTGAATATTCATGCAAATAATACTCAATCGTGTATGTGCTCACAGAGTCACAGAATTGGAGGGCTGGAGGGATCTTGAGAAATCATCAAGTCCAGCTGCTTGTACTGCAGTGGAACGAAGTAAATCTAGACCATCCTTGACAGGTGTTTGTCCAATCTGTTTTTAAAAACCTTCAATGATGGGGATTCCACAATCTCCTTTGGAAGTCTGTTCCAGATCCTAACTACCCATATAGTTAAAAAGTGTTTCCTAATATCTACCTATGTCGCCTTTGCTTCAGATTAAGCCCATAACTTTTTGTCATACCTTCACTGGGCATGAAGAACAATTGATCACTATCCTTTATAACAGTCCTTACAATATTTGAAGACTTATCAGGTCCCCCCTTCAGTCTTCTTTTCTCAAGACTAAGCATCCCCAGGTTTTTTTAACCTTTCCTCACAGGTCAGGTTTTCTAAACGTTTTATCATTTTTGTTGCTCTTCTCTGGACTCTCCAGTTTGTCCACATCTTTGCTGAAATATGGTGCCCAGAACTGGACACAATACTCCATCTGAGGCCTTACCAGTCCTGAGTAGAGTGGGACAATTACCCATGTCTTACATATGACACCTCTGTTAATACAGGGTTAATGGAAAGCAAAGACAAAAAGGGCAGAGGAAAATGCAAAGGTAAAGTGAATTTTTTTTTAAAGTATGAGCATATACACAGAAAACAAAAGCACAGTGCGACTGCTTGAGAACCAGAAAATGAGACTGATTAGAAATGAGAATGAAATAAACCAACTAACTAACTTGGCTACACTCGAAATTTCAAAGCACTACGTGTGAGTGTGGTTGCAGCGCCACGTACTCCACCTCCTTATGGAGATTAGCTTGCAGTGCTGGGAGCCGTGCTCCCAGCGCTGCGGCACTGTTTACACTGGCACTTTACAGCGCTGTATCTTGCAGCGCTCAGGAGGGTGTTTTTTTCACACCCCTGAGCGAGAAAGTTGCAGCGCTGTAAAGCGCCAGTGTAGCCAAGGCCTAGTTTCAAACTGAACTGAATGCAAAGAAGTAAACAGCATAAATGGTGCAAAGTAAATTTGATTTTTAAAATTCCTTCCATTTTAATAATCTAAGATGTTGCTATATAACACAAGAAAGGAATTCAAATAAGTGAGTTTTAGGTTGACCAGGTCCCTTTAATTATATTACATTCTGACACAGCACAAAAGGAGTCTCTGAGCCAAAATATCTGGTGTTGAAAGTCTGACTGTTCTTACCCTTTGGGAATAAAAACTTATTATTGTTATATAATCTTATTTGGATTATTTTTGAACATGCATCAGACAACTAATTACGTTATTAAGGGTGAGTCAGTCAATGTTTTGTTGATTTTTAAAATCCATAATTTATAGTCTTTGATCCTACAAAAGCTTCGCTCTAGTTAGTAGTCCTTACGACCCAGATTTTTCAAAGGTATTCAGGCATCGCTGCACTCAGTGTTGCAATTCCTAAGTGATTTAGGAGCCTAAGTCTTATTTTCAAAAGAGATTTTAGGCACTTCAGAGCCTAAATCCAATTGAATGGTTCCTAAGTATCTAAATCTCTTTTGAAAATGAGTAAGGCATTGAACATAGCAATGCCTACATGTCTTTAAATGCCTTTAAAAACCTGGGCCTATGCGAATAGCCCCATGCACTCCTATAGAACTACTCAAATAGGAAAGGTTTGCAGGATGTGGCCCTTAGATTGTAAACTACTTGGAGCAGGGCGCTGCTTCATTTAACTGTAAAGCACCATGCACAGCTATGGCTGAACTAAAACATAATTATAAAAGAGCAATACTGTAGAAGTAACTGATCATTTTATATATAAAGTAACAAAACAAGGTTTTCCCAACCCCCAGCAGTTAATCTAGGAAATTTATTCTACTGATTCATCCACCAGTGGTAACTTGAAAAGTGCTGTGACACGCAAGCAATAAAAGATCCAAACCCTAGCTTTGTCCAATAATTACAGAACTAGAGACAGATCCTCAGCTCTGCCAGGATTTGCTCCATTCTAAAAGCAGAACTTATGCATAACCCACATACTTAAGGCTACCCTTGGAAGAGACAACCTTACCAAATAAACCAAGGCAACGAGGTTTTGGGCAGTAGTGGATATTTTCTTCTAACTCCATGATTTGGCTTTTATACAGCACAGATTAGGTAACAGAAAGGAGCACAAAGAGCAGAGCCAGTAAAACTCGACTGTTTCATTCTGCAAAAACTCACTCAACATTTTCTTGGGTTTTAATCCATGTGGGTTAACAAGTGCTCCTACTCCCTGGATTTAGAGCTGAGTTTGGGGTTCAAAGAAAGGCAAAAGCTTACAGAAAGCTCAGTTTCACCCATTCCCATAAGAAAACCAGGCAAAATTGCAAATTTCACCTAGTTTTGATGTCAAACCATAAATCAACCCAGGTTTGTTCACAAGGTTTGTGAATTCTAAATTAAATCCCCCCCCCCCCCGCCATGATGCTGGCCTGAATTTTGAGCAGGCAACAGAACCAGGCAAGTTTAATGCGGTTTTGCATGTCATTCGGGAAGATTTATTACATTTCTACTAGTACTATTTCCATGCCAAAACCACATGGGATGAAGAGAAGGGAGAGAATTAGTGAAACTGTTCTGGAACAAGGTGACATGAGCCTCGCATACAGAAGATTTAGGCCATGTCTACATCTAAAATTTTGCAGCGCTGGTTGTTACAGCTGTATTAGTACAGCTGTATAGGGCCAGCGCTGCAGAGTGGCCACACTTACAGCAACCAGCGCTGCAAGTGGTGTTAGATGTGGCCACACTGCAGCGCTGTTGGGCGGCTTCAAGGGGGGTTCGGGGAACGCGAGAGCAAACCGGGAAAGGAGACCAGCTTTGCCGCGGTTTGCTCTCGCGTTCCCCGAACCACCCTGCAAACCGCAGGGAAGGAGACCTGCTTGCTCGGGGGTTCGGGGAACGAGAGAGCAAACCGGGAAAGGAGACCAGCTTCGCCGCGGTTTGCTCTCGCGTTCCCCGAACCACCCTGCAAACCGCAGGGAAGGAGACCTGCTTGCTCAGGGGTTCGGGGAACGAGAGAGCAAACCGGGAAAGGAGACCAGCTTCGCCGCGGTTTGCTCTCGCGTTCCCCGAACCACCCTGCAAACAGCAGGGAAGGAGACCTGCTTGCTCGGGGTTCGGGGAACGCGAGAGCAAGCCGGGGAAGGAGACCAGCTTGATTACCAGAGGCTTCCTCAGGTATGCTGGGATACCTGCTTATTCCACGGAGGTCAAGAAAAGCGCTGGTAAGTGTCTATACTTGATTACCAGCGCTGGATCACCAGCGCTGGATCCTCTACACCCGAGACAAAACGGGAGTACGGCCAGCGCTGCAAACAGGGAGTTGCAGCGCTGGTGATGCCCTGGAGATGTGTACACCTCCTAAGTTGCAGCGCTGTAACTCCCTCACCAGCGCTGCAACTTTCTGATGTAGACAAGCCCTTAGCTTATCCTTTAAAGTGGCAGCACAAAGGCTGGTAGGCTTCAAATGAGATATACAAGTTGTGTTTTGGTTGGCCAACACATTGCTCTCTGCTCTGCCTGCTGCTGGATGTCTTCATATGGATAGGTAGATTATTAAAATACAGTACTCAAGAGTCCTGTCCTTGCAGCACTTGACAGAGCAGAATTTTTTTGTATGTTTCAATACACTGATTGAGCCTAATAACAAAGCAGAGTGGAAGGATAATGCTATGAGCCTGTGACAGGGGACCCAGTAAACGCAAAATGCCTGGGATAAGGAATCCAGTACTCTGGATTGGCAATTGTACATTGCTGTCTTCGTTTCAGGACAACTGAAATCATTTACAGAGTCAGAAGTGTATATTTTTATTTTTAAGGTATCTTTATGGTAGAGAAGTTTGTGCCAATTATTCGCTACTACAGTACTGGTTTAAATCGCATGTTTTAAAGCAGTATAGACAATAAATCAGCTGGACAAGGCAGGAGTTGCTGCACAGAATGTCTGAATCAGAAGTTCCAAAAAAATTATTTTAGAACTTAATGTTCACCACAAAAGGAAAAAAACTACTTATTTTCCTTAGTAACAAGCTGTGTTGTCAGCCTGGACAGTAGTAAAAATAACTAAAATACTACAAAAAAGGAAAGTGTGTGTGTCTACGTGTAACTATCACTGCCCCACCCAGTACAATGGGAAAGAAATTAACTGGGTGGACCTACATTCCAGTAGCAACTCGGAATGACCACAGCTTTATATCTGTGCCTGTAGGTGATCACGAGAATGGTGGGAGAATCAGATGCCACATGAAAGAAGTAAGATGAGACAATGCACACAGAAAAAAAAATAGAAACTTTTTTTGTAGAAGGAATTTATTTTCATGTCTTTCTAGAAAAAAGATTCAGCATGATTTCTGAGCCTGAAGGGCACAGTGTAAATAGCAGAGATGGGTTCAGACAGGAACTTCTGATCTAAGGCACCATCCAAACTTTGGGGAAGTTGGGAAATCAGAGATGAATGTTGCAACTTGGGCTTTTCTCTGAATTGTGAGGAAGTTTGGATTTGGATCAGATGACTCTGCTCCATCTCTAATAATATGAGGAATGAACATCCCACTTTTACAGGGGCATCCTGATGTCCTGGCCTATTGAAACCATTGTTTCATTTGAATTCACAATGCAGCCTGTCTGCTACCCGAGTCTCCAAAGCAACCCCTGTCTCTTGCACTGTTGTCTTTCCATAAAAAAGGAACTCAGGGCCATCTTGCCTCTGTATGTGGCCTACATGATATCTTTCCCTGTTAAAATTTATATTCTTAGATGTTCAGTGGAGATTGTTGGGTTGCTTCAAATCACCTGAGAATCAAATAAACGGTTCCCAGACTCCACTGCACACCAGTGCATGGGCTGTACACTAGAGAAGAGCTGTGCTTGGGCCTAGCAGAGACCGTTGGGTTTCAAGTTCTTCTTTAAAGTAGGAAGTGGATTCTGATAATTTTTAGAGTGGAAGGGAGAAGGTCAATGGTGGAGAAAGGGAAAAGCTCGTAGACTAGAAAAAAACAAGATCTGGAGAAGCATTGTGGGAGGTTACATGTGAGTATCTACCACCACAATAAAGCACCCCAACACTATCCTTTCCTATCAAGCCCTCTTTATATGCTCCTTAGCAACAAGTGCCGCGGAATGGACTTCCCTCTTACATTTCAAACCTTCCCACTCATCCAAATGATTGTCAGAAAAGTGAATGTAGGGCTGGCTGTGTACAGTAACTCTGGGGACATCAGCCTTATGGAGAACTTGGTGCTAGTTCCAGGCAGTCGTTTTACAAATTCCAGGGGTCTGCTTTGCTCCACACTTGAAATGAAGATTTTCAAAAAGTCAGTGCAGGCTTAGAAAAATGTCACCCATCATTTGCATCAAGCCATAAATATGATGCCTAACACTATTAGTTTTAATTAGAGACATACCTATGAAAATAGACATATTTTGGGTGCTGATTTCTCCTTATTAACAAGTTCTTTCCCTACCTACGTTTGTCCCATGTGTAAATATTACATGTTATTGGGAATAAAGAGCCTTACATTGCTGGGAAGTGACTGGTCGAGTACAGAACCAGTTGCTTGTTGGAAAGTGGAGATGCTGCAGTTTCTGGAGCTCCAGTATTGCTCGCTTCTTCTTTGCATGCTCAGTCCTTTCATTTTCTTTTCTTCTCCAAGTCTCCAATCTGCAGATAAGACAGAGACACGTGGTATTTTCAGCTGGGTTGCTTGTATGCCCGATCTTATCTTCTCAATTCTCCCAGCCTGTTCATAATAACAAGGGGCTAGGATTAGATTAGTGAATTTTGGTCTCTTTACAGACACTATGACAGGACCTTGTATTGAGAGAGCCATTGCCCTTTCTGCTTCAGCTACACCTACATCACAAATGAGGTGTTAGAATCTGGATGTTCCTCTGTCTACAGGCTATGGTCAGGAAGGATGGGTCTTGTTGTTTGAGTACAGGACTAGAAGTTAGGAAAGATGGAGTCTATTTCCATCTCTGCCACTGACTCTCTATGCGATCTTGGGCAAATCACATAGAGCGCAATTTTCAAAAGCAGAGTCTAATTTCTTCCAAGCAAGACAACTGCAGCCCTCATTGACTTCAGCTGAAGTTGTGGGTGCTCAGCATCTCTGAAAGTCTGGCCCCAGATGGCTAAAGTTGGGCACCCAAGATTAAAGGTCACTTTTGAAAATGAGAGACCTAACTCATCCGTACTACCTCAAATCCCCAAAAAGCGAAAATAATGCTGGCCTATCTCAAAGGGGTGCTGCAATGTCAATGGTATGGTTTGAATCCTCAGATGCTAGAGTAAAACAAGATATTTTCCCCCTGGAGGATTCTGTTTAGTGACTGGCCCAGTATCCTGAAAAGGATGAACTTTGGTAGCTATGAAAATAAATTTGGTCATAAAGGGACAAATTATTTTACTAAACATCACTTCTTGCCTTAGAGTTCTACAGTATTCAGCAAAAACCTGTTCCTCTTAGCATTAACTTTACGCAGAAGCTCTCTGATGTAGGGATTATATGTTTTGTTATGTGTTTGTACAGCACCTAGCACATTCTGGGTATTACAACAAAAAAACAGAAGCAGCAATAAATATTGTAACATGGCTTAAGGTTCAAAATACTGCACCTCACTAGGGCTTTATCACTCCAGGTCACATTGTTACCATCTTTCTGTTGATAAATTTTCCTCCTCAGAAAGGTCCTAAGGAGAAAAATTCAGCATGATTCCACTGAGAGTTATAATCAAGTCACCAACAAATATTTTTAATATAGAAATGTAGAGAGTATATTTTGAGTCATTTTGTTTGTTTAAGAAATTGACAGAATCAGGATGCACTAAGAGAAATGTTCTTTTAAAAAAGTTTTTATTTTTTTACTTCCCAGATAAAACAAACCTAATTTTCTCTCTCTCATAAGGATCCCTCTCTCTTTATCTATGTTTATTTTGGAATGGTAGCCTTATTAAGTTAGTGAAAAAGACAGCATATGATGTTTTATAAAAACCCCATAACCACTCACTCACCTTTTTACTTTGTTAATTTCCAAAGCTGCTTCTTCTTCCTGGTTGCATAATGTCACTTGAGGCAATAGTACTAGAAGCTCATGACATGGACAGGCCATTCTAGGTCTCTTTACAACCCTGCTCCCCTAATCTGACCTGAATCATCATTAACGTTTTACCTTACCAGGGGCTCTCAAACCATTAATAGCTCAGCAGAGACAGTGTGTGCCTGACAGGTTTTGAGAATGAAAATTGGATGTTCGAGTGATTAAAATAAAATCTGATCATCTAACAAGGTCTTGTTTAAAGGTGGCCCAGTAGCTTGTGCAAGCAGCAATTCAATGGCCGAGCTGGCAGATCAAATCTTTACAAAGGTTCAACAAAAGCCGTTTTCATGTCCAGGTCCCCTGCACTCAAAGGCAGGATAGAGCTGCCCTGTATTATTTGTCAACCTTGTATACACATAGTCACCACTGTTAGCATTTGATTCCACCAGAGAGAATGAGGTGTGAAGACCTTGTCTCTCAAGAAACTGTTCAGGTTTGTAAGGAGATAAGCATATTCAGTAAGAGCATTTTGGAGCAGAAGGTAACAGAGTAAATGGCATTAAACAGAACTGGTTCTTTAAAGTGTGAGTGCTCCTTTTAGCGGTATAGAGCCTATGGAGCTAGGGAATCTAGTTTTTATCTTGCTTTACAGATTATCTGCTAAATGATCAGCTATATGTTGATGGCAAGATTTTTATACTAAAAGATGATATAAGAGGCAGATAAAAGCTTGGTTTTCAGATCCTCAGGGTTTGGAGTAATGGCTGTTAGAAAAATCACCTTTTGATTTGCAAAAGGAACACATTTGATCCCAGGAGTCACTGAGAGAGAGAGTCAATAAAGAACAGCATAAAATTTGTTATTTACACAAAGTCATTTTAGTTTTTAATGCTAACAGTTTTATAGCTTCTAGTTCTAACAGAAATATTTCTCAAATAGAGCACACTTGACTTTAATCCATACATTGTTTTTCTTGCTCCTTTGGCTACCGAAAAAAAACATTATGTTTAAATACGGGCCATAAAATCCAAAGTGAGATTGTATGGCTCCACAAGGATAAATTCCAACCTGGCAAATGGTGCACTTCAAACAGCTGCTGGGTTCTGGTACGGAGGGAGACTCCCACATGATGCTGTCTCTCTTGTATGTGAGGGGATGAAAAAGACTGTAGCATAAATCTCACATGGAAAGTCATGAGCCTTCAGTACAGAATGACCCCCTAGATGTTTTGTTTATTAGGGTTTTCTCATAGCATCATTTCACCATTCCTTATGGCCACATTCAATATCAAAAAAGAGAATTACAGTAAGACTGCAAATTCTACAGGACAATATCCCAGCCACTGGGTTATGAGGTATTCAGGGGTGGAGCACTCTCAAGCTCTTCTGCTGAAGCTGTTCCACTGCACATAAATGATTAGTCACTGGCACAGGGCATAGATGTTGATTCTGGAAAAAAATTGTGGGTGGTCGCCCCACCAAACAGCTGTTTGGCCATGCCACCAAACAGCTAATTGGCAGCTGCTGCGAAACAGATCAGGGAGGTGTTTGGAGGAGGGCAAAGAGCGGTGACAAAGGGGCGGAGGCCTCAAGGCAGAGAACCCCCAGGGAAAACTAGAAGGTGGTGCCTGTAGCACAGGGTTTTAAACTTGGGCCTCCTACTTTCTAATGAGTTCCCTAGCGACCAGGCCAGAGAGTCAATCTCACTCTCTGGCCTATGACCATGGCAGTCTCTGAGCTACCCCTCCATATGAAAATTGAGGCTGGTTGTGACTGGTTCCTTTACAGCAAATCAGGTGTGCCTCTATGACTCCTTTGACCAAAGTTAAGCACCATGCTACAGTTAAAAGTACAATCCCTCTGTTTGAAAGACAGTATTTGACCTTTCAATACTCACAAGAAATTCTCTGAGCCCTTAGATTGGCTACTAAGGGCAACATTGTTCCCCAGTTTTATAAGCATGATGCTCTCAGGGAAGGCTGTTGTTGTTCATCATTCTTTCCCTTGAGGCTGTATCTTGGAGCTGCAAAATCATGTCCAGAAGACCATGCTGTGGTGCTGCTGCCCAAATTTTCTATTCCGTCCCCTCTCTACAAATACATCCTTTTTGTCACAGGGAGCACACTAGCCTCAATTAACTCACTATCTCTGTGTCATTTAAATGACCCGACAAGGAAAAGTAGACATTCTCAACAATAGGATTCCCGTGCATTTCAATACAATGCTGGCTCATAAGAATGAAGCCTAAAAGCAGGGATTGCAACCAGCACATGCATACCCATGAACCAAGACAAAGCTAATATGTTCACAGAAAGAGGGGAGAACATGCCCCATAAGGACCAGGCTGTGTCTAGCCCAACAGGGCAGTGTAAGAGCCAGGCCCGATCACAGCCCTTCTGTTTGGGGAAGGGTGTCCACTGTTTCCTACACTACTGGGAGTGCAAATACAGGAGGTATGTGGTCTCCTGGAGTTCCCCCCAGATGATGCAACTCCGCTTGATCCAAACACGGGCCAGTCCCTAAATGGCACCATTTGGCCCTAAATTCAGCAAGGTATTTAAGCACTGGCCCAACTTTAAGCACATAAATAGTCCCATTGGCTTCAATGTTTGTAAGAGTACAGTGAAATGAAGGGGAGACACCCCAAGCTGGAGGCACTTACTGAGTTAGGAATTCATTATACGGTGAAGAGGGAAGAGAATGGTTTTGAACAAAAAAATGAATACACTCTTTGGGGCAAGACTGTCTTTTTCTTCTGTGTTTGTACATTGCCTGGTGCACTGGGGCCCTGGTCTATGACTGAACCTCCTGGGCACTATGATAATACAAATAATAAATAGTAACAATGAATAATCTGTCTCCCTCCCCACCTGTTTCACTGAAGTGTCTTTCCTGCGCTGCAGTCATAGCCAGAAACATACACAGAATAGGGATGTTGGCTGAAATGCTTTGAAACACTGTCACACTAGGAACAATTTTCTCTAGGGAATGAAATCAGCTTGCAAAGATATTTTCTGTCTGCTGAAACATGAAAAGAATATGAATGAGATTACATCTGGCCCTGGGTATATAAGTGAGAAAAAACAGCCTTAACCAGATTCAGTTTTCCTTCAGTGTCCTTCTAAGAAATTTAAAATCCCAAAGAAATCCTGAATCTGGCTAGATGTCTTATAAAAGAAACCACATTCTTGCCTAGCAGAAACAGCTTGCCTTTGCTTATTTGGAAATGCATGATTTAATCATTCCATTATGCATACCTTTTCTCAGCTGGTGCCAGAGCCTGAAACAGACAGAGACAAGCATTAGATAAAACACCATGATGTCTAGCTAAGGAGATTGGAGTCAAAGGGTCCAAACCTGCATGGGGCTGAACATCCTCAATGCCACTGACTTCTCTGGGAGGTGCGGGTGCTCAGCACTTCCCAGGAGGTGCTCAGTACTTAGCAAGATTGGGTTTAAAGGGAGCCCTCTCCTCTGAACTGATTCCAGGCTAGATGACCAAAAATCTTTATCTTCTTATGTAACTTCCCTCCCCCAAACAAAGATCCACAACATGCAAAAAGACCCATGGGCAAAATGACTGGTGCTAACAAGGCAATGTTCACTCACTTTGCCTTGGCTGCAGCCCATCCCCCTGTCACTTGTCTGTATAATGCCCACCTAGTTTATGAGATCTTCTGGGAAGGGACCTGGTCTTCAAACCCTTCTGTAAAACACAGAGTGCATGGTTTGCACTGTACAAATCATAAATAAATTAAAGAATATTTCCCCTTTCTCCACTCACAGCCTGCTAGTCAGTGACAACCCACAACACGGTGCTTTGATTTAACAGCAGGCAGTTCATCAGGTGCGGTTAACACACAGTGCTACAATTTTTCCTGCTTGGAATACCTGGTATGCTCCTATCTGTAATGCCAGATCCTTTTCCTTTCTAACTTTAGTGGTAGAGCACAGCTGAGACACAACCAGGGCCCAGGTAGGCTTGTACCAAGAGAAAAAGTTTGTTATATCCTTTAACCTCATTGCTGCTAAGAACACTTGAGCTTCCTGGTCTCTGTAGCAATATGCTCTTTAGCACACATGACACATCCATGTTTATAATGTTATGTTATTGCATGAATGGGGAACTAGCAAATGGAACATGTGGCTACAATTCCCAGCTTCCTAATTCTTCTGCTCTATGCCATTATGTTTTGGCAGCCATTTTAACCAAATGACCTCAGTTGCTAATGAAAAGAAATAGTCACTTCTTTAAATCCAGCCGGGAATATCCACATGAGCATGAGCTTATGAAAGATGCCAGTTTGACAACACTGGAAACCTTATCATCTCTGCAAAGGGTAAGTACAACATAAGAAGCAGCAGGACAAACTTCTCATACAATACCCCTAGCTAATGTGCCTCAACCAGCAATCTGGTGCTCTAAAAGGGAAAGGCTCTGTCTCTCATTCCCAAGCTCCTACATTCAACCCTTAGATGGTGTTTAAAGGCAACAGACTATCAAGGAGGACTTAGTTCCCTGACATGTCAGCCAGATGCAAAACGTGCAGAGTATGCCTAGTACTCAGGCGTTTATTGCAGATATCATTAACAGTCCTTGCACACTGGGCACAGGAAGAAACCTGTCCATTTACTGACAGAAGCAGCAATTGCTCAGAAGCTGAAGAGAACAGAAATAATCCCTACCTTTACAAACATAAAAAAAAATAATAAAGAAAGCAAAGCTTCACAGCAGCATGGTTCTGAAAATGAACTTAATGACTTAGCTAGACCTGAGATCAGAGTTCTGTGTCTTTCACATAGGAATCATGAAGGAATCAATAGCACTCAATGCAGAGCAACGAGCTGCCTTTCTGACATTCATTTAGATTTTGGTAATGTTGTCAGTTCTAACTCCACACATGCAGAATCCTGAACTCAGAGCTGTCAGTTTTCAACAAGAGTATTTTGTTTTTTAGATGAATATATGTATCACTTTGAAGCCCACACGTGCCTCCAGCCCAGGATTTTGGATCTCAAATCATTTTGATATTTAAAATGAAAAGCGTTTCAGTTCACCTTTAAATTACAATGTGGAAGGGCTGCAGAAAAGCCTCTTTCTGCAAGCACTGCTGAAACCAGAAAAGGTCCTCTTGCTAACAGGCTACAGCCGCTGGACTTGAACACATAGGAGTCTGGGGAAAGGGGCTTTAGTTCTGGAAACACTTTCCCCTCTTGGTCTGAAAGAACCCAGATCTGTTGATCCTCTCCACACAATGTAAATCCCCTCTATTTGAGCAGACTCTCTCTCTAAAGTAGTTACATGGTACACATTACTGCAACATCTAAACACCTCATCTCTTTCATGTATTTCTTCTCACAACAACCTTGTGAGGTAGAGCAGGGCTATATTATCCCTGTTTTATAGATGAGGAACTGAAGCACAGACATATTAAGTACTAAGTAACTTGCCAAGGATTACACTGCTCCTGTATTTTCCACTCCATGCATCTGATGAAGTGGGTTCTAGCACGCGAAAGCTAATGCCCAAATAAATTTGTTAGTCTCTAAGGTGCCATGAGGACTCCTCATTGTTTTTGCTGATACAGACTAACATGGCTACCACTCTGACACAGGTAGTTTGTGGCACAGCAAAGAATTAAACCCTGTTCTCTTGAGTGCTAGGTTAGAACCCTAACCACTGCTCCATCACTCCCACATAAGTACATTTGTTATTTTTATCAACTCATGTTGAGGTTGAATCAGTTTCTCTTTGATTGATATTGGCTCCCTAGTTCTTGCATGTTTCCGGTAAACATGCCCAGATAGATTATTACAGATAAACAGCAAGAGTGTTATTAATCAAATGAATTACTGACTCCAGGACCAGTAAACATCCACTACAATCAGAATGATCCTGCAAATAGGTGCCACGCCAATTCATACCACCTCAACAGCAACCTCTATAACCAGTGAAGCTGCAGCTCTGGTGGACTCCAAAGTGAATTTGTCCAATCTATGTCAGCAGGGACCAGGGTGGCATTGCATGGATCCTTGTCTAAGGGAACTGGGTTTTAAATTGGGAAAACACAATCTTCAGGGAGTCAGACAGGAAACACTCTGGGGTTCTTAAAAAATCTGAACATGCATAACAGCAATACCATGAGTCATTTTTCCAAAGCATGAAATTCTGGTCATAAAAGCCCTTGGAACATATTCCCAGTGATAAATGCACTCCCCCACCACCTCCTTGTTTATCACATACCTCAGGTGGAGGAGTAGGAATCATTTTATCTCCTGGCACAGAGAGGGGAAAAAAAAAAACAGAAAAATAAGTAGGAGCAAACACGACAAAAGATTTTATAATCTCCAGCTACTAATGTTACTTGCACGTTTCTTCTGCCTTAGCATTTCTGCCCTGTCTCATGTTCCCCAGCATATCATCCACAATAGTGCATAAACACTGGCCTGACTTTTTAGAAACATAAAGCACTGAGTGTGTTACTCTCCATATAAAACAAATGGCATTTTTGCTCATGTTATCACAAAAATAGGGATGGGCCCAAAAAACCTCAATTTAGGATTGAAATCCAAACATAGAGATTAATTTTGCAGCTGGTCCATATTTTTATAATGGACTGAAATAAACATCTGGAATGAAACACCCCTGAACTTTGGTGTGCTTGAAAATCCTGATCCAAGTTTTTCATCTTGGGACCACCTCTACTCTGACCTCCTCTAATACAAAATGTCAGTGATTCTACATGTACAAGTGCATTTGAATCTCTCCAAACATGAGATGCTAGCCAGACCAACTGGCCTATCCAGGAAAATAAGTAGTTTGCTGCTTGCAACAGTACACACAAAAATGGGGCGGGGGATGAAGAGTGGGGGACCTCATGCCCTTTGGGGGCTATTACTGGAAGCTCTGCCTTCAGGAGATAAAAGGGGATTAACCCAGAGAAGACACAGGTAGACAACATTTAAGCACTTGAACAACTCAATACAACATTAGTCCAGGCAGGAGTCTATTAACAGTGTCAGATGAAAGCAATTGTATTATTTATTAAACTGACAAGATCAATCAGCTGCTTTATACCAGTACAAAGAGAGCTATTGTACTTTCATGTCCTTTTAAACACAGAGAATAAAGTGTTCCCTGGGGTGCTTTCATGAACTGTCTTCGATTGAGAGTTCTTAGAACACTTGATATTGTCAGAGATCAGCTTGCCAGAATCCCGACTGGATTTGCACCCTTTCATAAAAGAAATGAGGATGACAGCAATTATAATTAAAAGTAGGCTGGAGGATGAAGGACCTTTCCTGATGAGTACTTTACTTACTGTACTTAAAGGCTAGGCTGTCAAACCTGGGGGAACTGACCTGCTTTTACATCGTTGGCAAAAATGTCAGAATTGGCATCATACTATCAGTGACTGATGCCAAGATGTTATTTCTCTTCTCAGAGTGCTAATTTTGGGGAGATGTTTGTGTTGCTTTATAGAATGTCAGCAATACAAAGGAACAGAGTACTGCCTAACTCTGAGAAGTCGACAGTCCATGACATATGTCAGAGTTTACATGGAGGTGTAAATTATCAGAATAAGACTAAGTATTTCACACCCCATGTTCAAAATACAAAAGGAAATGCCTTTGCACAACATCTCTGATCTACAAAGCACTGTGCAATTTGGATCCTGGCTATCTTAGCCACTGTCTTTTTCATCATGTTTTATCCCAATGGTTGATATCAGCAAGGGTGCATCAGCTAGAAAAGCCTAGATTAAAAGGTCTGGGAGCTGATGCCACAGGGTTCTCAGTAACAGGCTTTTGACTCTGGAGTTTGTTTTCCTCATTGGCCTGACAGAGCCAGAGTTGGCTGATATCAAGGGCCTGCTGTTAAGTCTGTTACCCAAACCTTTGTCAGAAGGGGTGAGATAGGAAGGGCTGAGTCTCCGTAGTATTTGGGGGGATAATTTTCTTTTCAGTTTTCATTTTGCACCCAATCCTGCCCCCCACGGAAGTCAATGGTAACATTCCCAATGACATCAGTGGGACTAGGATTGGCTTCCTTCCATCATTTTAGATCCTGATGTATGTGATTTGATACTTTTGTGCACACACCAAGAGGTGTGTTTTACAATCTGTGAAATAATAACTAGATATTTGGGATGGATAAAGGCTGTTAGTTCCAACAGCATTTGCACTGAATTTTGACAGTGATACCATTCATGCAAAAAAAGTGAACATCATTCTGGGATGTATTAGCAGGAGTGTTGTAAGTAAGAAGCGAGAAGTAATTCTTCTGCTCTACTCTGTGCTGATTAGGCCTCAGCTGGAGTATTGTGTCCAGTTCTGGACACCACATTTCAGGAAAGATGTGGACAAATTGGAGAAAGTCCAGAGAAGAGCGACAAAAATGATGAAAGGTCCAGAAAACATGACCTATGAAGGAAGATTGAAAACACTGGGTTTGTTTAGTCTGAAAAAGAGAAGACTGAGAGGGGAAATGATAACAGTTTTCAAGTACATAAAAGGTTGTTAAAAGGAGGAGGGAGAATAAATTGCCTAGAGAGGTTGTGGAATCTCCATCATTGGAGATTTTTAAGAGCAGGTTAGACAAACACCTGCCAGGGATGGTCTAGATAATACTTAGTCCTGCCATGAGTGCAGGGGACTGGACTAGATGACCTCTCGAGGTCCCTTCCAGTCCTATGATTCTATGAAAAGAAATTTCTATGCTGTCATGGAACTTTCTGAAAATCTGAATGCCACCGTTATCCCATACTTCTAGATAATAGATCAACAGAAATGTATACCATCTACTTTGAAGCCAGAAAACTAACTTTAGGAAGCACCAAAACCATTGGGGCATAGAGACACAGGTCCCTTTCATAAAGGCCTTATTTTTCTCTATAGTATCATAACTCTCACTATACTGGCCTAGCAGAATCAGAGCTTTCTTTGTAGCTCCATTAATCTCACTCCAGCTGGACCAGCAGTTGCTGAGCACTATCATGCTTTCTGCATCCACTCTGGAAGATTAGATTGCTACTTTTGCAGCTCACCCTAAGAAGATACTGATGGCCAGACTCTGATCTCAGGTATAGCTGAGTAAATGCAGAGTAACTCTATTAAGCTCAAATCTATGGAGCTACTCTGAATTTACACTGTTAATAAGCTCTTTATTTCACCCCACATCAAACCCAGTTCTCTCACTTGCTGCTGCCAGGCTCTTACTGGTAACAGAGAAAAATAAGGCTTTTTATGATGGGGCCTATTCAGCTGGGAGGTTTGAATTTCATGACCTGACTGCTTTTCCACACCCCAATCTCAGGAACAAAGGCAAACAGAGCTGAATGGGATGCTTTGTCTCTGTTCAAATATACTCCCCTTTAACCTTCTATTTCCCCTCCAATTCCAACCCTTGTGGAATACAATGGCCTGGGCCTTAGCCAATAGGAGTAGTCACGAGAGCACAAAGAGTGAAGGATCCCCCGCTCCAAGCTTCATTTCTGAATGTGCAATAGGCTGTTGCCAAATAACTGTATTTTTCTGTAATATAAATATTTGTAAATGCAATCTCCAGTCTGCCTCTGCTTTATCCCCACTGAATCTAGTGGGCCTCGTGACCAGTGTTCAGCATCACTGAGACTCTGTGGTCGGTTAACATAGAAAGGTTTGTGCTTTAGAACAAGGTTTAAAAACAAGCAGGGCCTGTGCTCCACCTTCAGGTCAGTGAAGGATATTGCATGGCAATAATGTTTCGACAAATGTTTGGCTGAAGAATTAATACAGCTCCTGGGAAGGCAAAGGCATTTGTTAGAAACTTCTAAAACACTTATCATTCTTGGTCAATGGAACAGACCATTACTGGTTCAAAAACAGAGTGGCAAATTTACTAAACACTAGTTGTTAAATTCTGCCCAATTTATGCACCAGGCAATCGCATTGGAGACAACAGATTGTAAACCAAGAGAATTTTAGAAAGAATACATCATATTTCAACAAATCTGAGGCCCTTTAGAATTTCATAGTTGCCACATATCCACTTCATGGCTGTCACTAGACGACACTATGGTCATTCAGAACATCCCAGCAACAGCAGAGATAACAGAATACAGGTTTTCCTGCTCCAAAGCACAGGATCCTGCCGCCTGAGCTCATAGAGATCCTTCCTTAGCTGTTAGCACTATAGGGTCTGACTGTAACACTGAACAGTCCTAATTCCATTGTGGCAATGACTTGGGATAGAGAGCTGTTAAATTGTCTAGATTTGTCAGGAAGCTGCTGATATTGGGCCCCTGGTCCTATCTCTCGCTTTCACTGGGAGAGCAGGGGAGCTATGCGGAGAAGCTGGCTGCATCACTCTGGTTAGAGTTCTTGAAGGACTGCCGTAGGATTCGAACGGCTTGTCTATATGGGGAGTTAATCTGTAATAAGAATTCCAGGGTAACTCTCTGTCTGGACATTCTTGGAATCAGAGTGTTTTATTCTGAATGAGATTAGATTCCAAAATGGATTAAGAGTGCCTTATTCATAAATGGATTAAACCAATTCAGAAGAAGACACTCTTATTCTGAAATAAGAGAATCCATACGTGTAGTAAACCAAGAATAGTTATTCCACATCCTATTTTATTCCAGATTAATTTTCATGTGTAGATAAACACTTAATCAGAGAGACTTCTAGGAGTCCTACTAAGAGTATAACTATAGAGATCCTGTCTACAGCATATTTTCCATCTCATCCAAAACTACAGATATATGGCTAGGTAATATGATATATAGAGTGGAGCTATGTAGGCATTCACTCTAGCCATATTTCTATGACTGTCGGCAGTTGAGGACCATGCTTTAGGCATGTTTGCTATTGTCAGGAAGTACATTGTGGGGGTGATGAGGAAAATCAAGGAGGGGAAAAGGTTAGTGAGGAAACCCTGGGGAGCCAAGGAAAAGCAGGAGGAGGGTAGATACTTGGTAGGGGGGCAAAAGAGAAAGTGTGCAAATAAGTCACTGTATGTTCAAACATCCAAATTACATCACTGCATGATGTATAAGGCTCGAGATTTCTGGGCCTGCAGTTTTATCAGGTATGATGGTATTCAACCATTTATACTATTTATTAAATTATAAAAGAATTTTAGTTCCTATAAGGTTCATCACAAGTTATTTGATTCATTACTGGAAAATATCTATTGGGATGACATTGTGAAAAAGAGAATGTTACTGCCTACCATTTCAAGTGCAAACTTGTAATAGAGTTGGAATATCCGACCTCACCTATAGGAATAGCCGAATGGGCCCGGGAGACAGTCTTGGGGTTTCTAGCCATCATGACATTCTGATTAAAAAAAAAAAGAAATAAACATTTTTCTTTTTTTAATAAACAAGCAGGGAGATACAATACAGTAGGTTGGCCAAACTTTACCCAGCGCAGGCCACAAGAGCCTCAGCACAGTAACTAATGTGCATTAAATGGGGCAGATTATAGCTGTCTGACAATTAATACAGAGGAGATGAGATCTGTGGAGATTACAGGTTCAAGCATGTAATACTCCATCTTGAATGTAGGGACATTGCACTGTTAATCTGCCAAGTTTGTTAATACTAGCTATAGAATTTCTCTCTCTCCCCCAATTCTGTTGGCATGGGCAATTCTGGAAAAATCTGCAAGATAGCCTGATTCACATGAAAACATTAATCATTTGTTTAATGAATCTGAGTTAAGATTTGTATTTAGGTCCTTCAGAAGCAAAACTTGATTCTTTTTTGAGTTATCATCTTATAGAATCACTGATTTAAAAGAGCCTTCTGTATATTATTAATATTCATTAGTTTTCTGACTGAATAAAAATCTTCCACTGCGAAACTGGAATCTAAATGGATCACCGAGCTCTCTCTCCTGCCATCCAACAGCAGTTGAGGTAAATTGGTAACATTTTTGGGAGAGCAACTATGTTTGCAACAGGTACCTGTGTCTCTGAGGAAAATCTTTTATGTTTTGGTGTGTGTGTCTTTCTCAGACCTGCACCGTCTGAACTGGATAATTTCCTGGGCACAAGCTTCTAAATCATAATTAAAATAAGACAAGTTTAAGAACATACCATATAAGAGCAAACTCCACAAGTAGGTAAACACCCTGTTTAGTAGCAAGGAATATATTTTTAAAATCCTATTAAATTGCTATGGGTTTTTATTAGAGATGGGCCCAACTAGAACCTGAGATCTGAACCCCTGAGTTTTGGGGATGCTCAAAATCCAGATCTGCATTTGGACTTTTGTGAGCTGAGCCCATCTGTAGTCTATTACACAATCAACTATGTTAAAAGATAATTCAGGTTGCAAAGGCAAGCACTCAAAGTTAGAATATACCAAAATTAAGGTTGTCTGTGTGATCCAATCTGGCTTCCTTGTATATTTGCATTATAATACAGTCTTTAATTACATAATCACATACTATGCTATTTTTTCCACAGGGCCCCTGCCTCATTCAGTGCACAGAATTCATGGTGCTCATGAAGATGAGCAGTTATTTAATATTTTATGTTCTCCTTAGTGTTTAAAGTGTGACACTAAGACTTATTTATTGCACACTGTTCACACCCTATTCTGAGTGCAGAATTATTATTTTCCTCTTGGACTTTTCTATGGCACTTACATTAATGTATCTTAGCTACCAATTTTAGGATTGTTGTATGAACTTAATAAAAATCCTTCAGAAATAGTAATCAATGTTTATGACATGAGTCATTGCGAATGCCCCACTAATACCAACTGTAGCATTTATGGTGATGGAGAATACCTTTTCTTTGCCAGATGGAACTCTGTCACTCTTTGAAGCTTTTTTCTTCCTTTTTTCAGAACCTTCAGAACAGAGACAACAAGAACCTGTAAGGTGACTCATTTCTGGGAGGACTGACTGTCTGTGTGGGCATGAGTGTGGGGATCAGGAAAGAGAAAGCAGAGTTGAACTGTGCACTGAGTGCTGGAGAAGCGCTCTGTGTAAGCTCGAAAGTTTCTGTCTGACGAACAGAAGTTGGTCCAATAGAAAAGATATTACCTCACTCTCCTCTCTCTCTTGTATCCTGGCACCAACAAGGCTACAACAACACTGCTAAGTGAATAACAGATCTAGAAGGCATTTTTCAAATATGGGGCAAATCCTGCTCCTTACTCATGTACGTACTCCCACTGAAGTCAGGTCTTGCATGAGTAAAGCAAGCAGAATTTGAACAATACTCATGCTCCATCTCTAATCAAGTAATTACATGTTAGTATAATAATAAATAATAATAATAATAATAGTTTTCCCTTTTGTAGCATCTTCCATCAGATCTCAAAACACTACCAACATGAGTCTGAAGAAATGGGTACTCACCCACAAAAGCTTATGCTCCAAAACGTCTGTTAGTCTATGAGGTGCCAGAGGACTCTTTGTTGCTTACTACCAACATGAATTAATTAATCTTCATAATGCTTCATGTCAGCATTAAGTATCCATTTTACAGACAGAAGAGTTGAGGCACAGACAGTTTAAATGACTTAGCCATGGCTACCAGGGAAGTCAGCGGCAGACCCAGGAGTAGAGCTCAAGACCCAGATTCTGCACGATTAAAGTCAATGTAAGTTTTGCCACTGATTTCAATGAGAGTAAGCTCATGCCTGGGGAGAATATCTGTAGAGCTATGATATACAATAAAAGCCAACAGTAAACGAAGACTTTTAATACCTGTTTTTCTCTTCATCTGTAAAGTTTGACTTTTGTCCAAACAGAAATCTCCCTCTGTTAGAAGGTTTGTTCTCTCCTCGTCTGCTTCTTCACTGATTTGCTGCTGTTCAGTGCTTGGGATTTGATGTAGTGATTCTGTATTGGGGGATTCACTCTCAGTTTCAGCAACCTGAACAAAAATAAAGCAGGCAAGTGTTGGTTGTTAGGGGAGGAAAATGCTCAATTAAAAAACACCCCTCTCTTATCCCTTATTTTTGAAACTATCAGCTTGCAACATGGCAAATCCAGTCAGTACTGATTAAGGGCAAAATCCTCCTCTCAGAACCATATTGCAGATATTGCCTTCAGTATTCTGTGGTCTCTACCACTGTGGATCTCACTGTCAGGAGTTCCTCTGCATAAGGAAAGCCCAATAAGCAAACTGAGATCTGTTATATGGAGATGAAATAAAAATATTTGCCCTAAATCCAGGCAATTAGAACAATATTCCATTAAAATATCCTTTGGATGCCTTTCCATAACTCTCTGCAATGCTGCTTGTAAAACCCACTGCTGTATCATAGACTCATGCCCTTTAAGGTCAGAAGAGACCATTGTGATGATCTAGTCTGACCTCCTGCACATTGCAGGCCACAGAACTTCACCTACCCACTCCTATAATAGACACTGAACCTCTGGCTGAGTTACTGACACCCTCAAATCATAGTTTAAATACTTCTAGTTACAGATTATTCACCATTTACATTAGTTTAATCCTGCAAGTGACCGTGCCTCATGCTCCAGAGGAAGGCAGCCCACCCCCGTCCCCAGGGTCTCTGCCAATCTGACCCAGGGAAAAATTCCTTCCTGACCCCAAATATGGCCATCAGTTAGACCCTGAGCATGTGGGCAAGACCCACCAGGCAGATACCTGGAAAAAAATTCTCTGGATAACTCAGAGCCCTTCCCATATAGCTTCCTGTCTCCAGCCAGTGGGGATTTTTGATACTGCCACATGCCGTCACAGGCAGTCTCATCATACCATCTCCTCCATAAACTTATCAATCTCAGTCTTAAAGCTAGTTAGGTTTGTTGCACACACACCCCTCCCCCGTGGCAGGCTGTTCCAGAACTTCACTCCTCTGATGGTTAGAAACCTTTGCCTAAGTTTGAGCCTAAACTTGTTGATGGCCAATTTACAGCCATTTGTTCTTGCGTCCACACTGGTGCTTAACTTAAGTAACTCCTCTTCCTTCCTGGTTTTTATGCCTTTTGATGTATTTATAAAAAGCAATCACATCTCCCCTCAGCCTTCTTTTGTTTAGGCTAAACAAGCCAAGCTCTTTGAGTCTCCTCTCAAATGGTAGGTTTTCCATTCCTTGGATCATCCTAATAGTCCTTTTCTGCACCTGGTGCAGTTTGAATTCATCTTTCCTAAACATGGGAGACCAAAACTGCACACAGTATTCCGGATGAGATTACACCAGTGCCTGTCTCTACTGGAAATACCTTACCTGATTCATCCTAGCTCTACATTAGCCTTTTTCATGGCCACATCACATTGATGGCTCATAGTCATCCTGTGATCAACCAATACACCCAGGTCTTTCTCCTCTGTCACTTCCAACTGGTAAGTCCCCAACTTAGAGCAAAAATTCTTGTTAGTCCCTTAATGCATGACCTTGCACTTTGCACTATTTAATTTCATCCCATTTCTATTACTCTAGTTTACAAGATCATCCAGATCTTCCTGTGTGATATTCTGGTCCTCCTCCGCATTGGCAATACTTCCCAATTTTGTGCCATCTGCAAATTTTATAGCTTACTTCCACTTTTTCTGCGAAGGTCAGAAATATAATAAGATTGGTCCCAAGACTGATCCCTGAGGAACTACACCCATAACCTTGCTCCAGCCTGACAGTTCACCTTTCAGTATGGCCTTTTGTAGTCTCCCCTTTAACCAGTTTCTTACCCACCATTCAGTTCTCATATTAACTCCCATCTTCTCCAATTTAACTAATAATTTCCCATGTGGAACTGTATCAAATGCCTTACTGAATCCAGGTACATTAGATCTATCTACTGCATTTTCTTGTCTAAAAATTCAATTATCTTCTCAAAGAAGGAAATCAGGTTTGTCTGGAATGATCCACCTTTTGTAAAACCATGTTGTATTTTATACTAGTTATTATTCACCTCTATGTCCTTAATTACTTTCTCTTTCAAAATTTGTTCCAGTTTTTGTTCAAATTTTGAGCAGTATCAACTGCACTGACTTTTATCAGTGAAAGGCTTAGTATTTGTGGTTTCATTCCAGTGCTGTGAAGAAAAAAACCCTAAAAACCATTTATATTATTAAACTCTACACTGCATTTGAAATGTAATCCTGGGGATTAAAATAGAAACATTCCCAAGTTACTTTCTGTGATAGTAAATCTACAAGGCAGTAAAAGGCATTCTTTTTGAGAGGCAAGTCAGGCAAAATTCTCAGGCATAGAATTTACTTGTGCTCAGAGTTCTTCCAGCAGGTGTCCCCATAACAAGACAGAATTATAATGAGTTTATTACGAACTCTAAGTATGCTAGCTGTGTGTCAGAAGGCCTGAGTTTAATCAACGCATTTGAGAAGGGACCTCAAAATGATGTTGCCAAAATAACTTGAGTCATCAGCATTTCCGCTTTCCACCTTGATAAAGGCAGGTGGTGTGTTGAAGGAAGTCACACGTGACATACTATTGGACTCTGTACAGCAGTGTGAAATAGTTTCATACAAACCTCTTCCTCAGGCTGGGCCTCTGAAAATACACTGGGTGGAGAAGAACATGGGGAGATTCCAAACTCAGGTATTTCCAAAGCCACAGCCCCTGCAGGTCTGGGGCCAGGCAAGTATTTCATATCATCAGTCAGGATCATTCTTTCAGAGACTGGGAGAAAAGAGCAAAGGCTGCTTTAGCTATACCTTTTGCTACTGCACCGTATACACGTTAAGATAATGTTATAGGGAAGTTTTCTGACAGGCAGGAAAACAGGCCTTATTGGAGTAAGAAGGGATCTCAGGATGTTGAGAATCAGTATTTCAAAAGACAGGATGCTTAATAAATGCACCTGAGAGCGTCTGGTGCTCCCCACAAATTCCCCACGGGTCCACACACAAACTTTTTTTCCTTTTAATGAGCTTCACACACACACACACCCAGCTCAGTAGCAGCTATTTGTGGGGCGGAAGGGAGGGAAGAGAAGAGGCTTTTAACCAGCTAACCTTCTCCAAACATCTACATTCCTATTTAAGGAATGACTTGCTGCCCACTCCTCTCCATCTGGTGCTTTACAGGAGGAGAGGGCAGTCAGAAAGCCCACTCCCCGATGAACTACCATTTGTGGGTATGTGAAACTCAGTGGGACTTGGGCTCATAAGTGCCTAAATCACTGTTGAAAATGGGACTTAGGAACTAAGTCATTTATGTGCTTTTGAAAAATTTACCATGGGTTTAATAACAGGCAGAGGTTCAGGAGGTGATGATAGTGGGGTTTTATTTCCCCCTGGACCATTTTCAGAGGTGATGAGCATCTGCAGCTCCCTTTGACTTCAACTGGAGTTTCGGGAGTACAGCAGACCCCTTGTGTGCAGGGAATTGTGAAAATCTGGCCCATAGGGCCAGACCCTCAGCTGGCATAAATCAGTTTAGCTCCACTGAAGTCAACAGAACTACACCAATTTATAACAGCCAAGGATCTGGTTCAAGGTTTAGGGTGCTACCAGATTTGCATTAGTTCTTGAATAAACAGAAGTAAATGAAAAGTAGAATTGTAGAAAGAATCCTTTACGTTCTGCCTTCTCTTGCTCCTCTATGCTGAGAGGTCCAGGTTGAAACAAGAAGTCAAATATCTTCAATGAAGTCGCTGAGATACTGGGAGAACAATATATTCGGGAAGGGGCCAGCGGCAACTTCCAAGACAGCTGGTGGATGATAGAGGAGTATACACATATAGTGACGTTTCTTTGATGTACAGGTAATAAAATGTTAAATGAACACAATACTTGCAGATTCACATTGTACTAATGAATTTCCCAACCAACTCAGTAGAACACCCTTCTTTACATTTTGGGTCCTACCTAGGTTGAGTGTGTCCCTTTTGGGATGACAGATGCTCTGCCTCTAGGGCTAGTCTACATTAGAAACACTACAGTGGCACTGCTGTAGCACATCTGATGTAGATGCTCTATGCTGACAGGAGAGAGCTCTCCCATCGGCATAATAAAACCACCTCCATAGGAAGCAGTAGCTAAGTCAGTGGAAGACATAGCATTGTCCACATAGTGCTGTGGCACTCAGGTTGGTGTAACTTACCTTGCTCGTGGAGATGGCTTATTCACACCCCTGAGTAACATAAGTTATACCAACATAATAGTGTGTACAAGCCCTTAGAGATGCTTACATTTCCTAAGGGGATCAAAATGGCTCAAAACGTCTTTACTTCCAACACCATTCTCAGATTTCAAAGAAATTTAACTATTCAACTGAGTCTAACCTTTTCTCGGTCCAGCAATTCTGTTGTGAAGTTACTGGTGAAATTAAATCCCATGTAAGGCACCTAGAGAAATGAGAAAAGGTTGAGGCCCAGTAATCATAAATCTGTGAGGAAAATGTTTGCCTTACACACAAACACACAACTTGGTGAGGCGTTCTTTTTGGTGCCACTCATATGCATGGGTTTCTAGCTATCAAGTCATCAGCTGTGTCACATAAAAACACTGTATATGGTCCATAGATGCAAAGTATCATTAGAAGAAGAATTTATTCTCAGTAGGTGAAATTTACCCCTATGCAGAGAAGAATATTGGCACAAGACCTATATGCCACTCATGGGTTTAAGCGAAGCTCAAGTGGGGCATAGACCTAAATGCCCTCAAGAAAGTGATGTTTGTGTCCTTATTACTCCTGAGGGAATTCTGTACTACTGAAACATGTGTATAATTAATGAGCCCCACATATTATTTTTTGCACAGAAAAAAGCTTGTTGAAATATTGCTGCACTTCTGCCTTTTACCCACCACAGGGCACTGTGGCACTAGAACAAAGCAGCAGCTCCCCACCAGTGAGAGAAGAGAAAGAGCGTCCTTCTTTGCAGTGGGCCAGGTCAGGAGACAGGGGCTATGGGGAAACAGACAGTGTGGGGTGCTGGGGTGGTCAGACAGGGGCTCATAAGGGCTTGTGGGGCAGGACAGACTGGGGTAGGGGCTGAATGGGAGTGGAGGCACAGGGCCATGGGGGGAAGGGGTGCCAAGCTACATAAGGACAGGGGGTGGTGGGTGGGGGCACAGACACACATGGGGATAGGGGGAGGGGGAACTGAGTGACGTAGGGACAGGTGGAGGGAGTGCAGGGCCACATGGGGGTGGGAGGAATGAGTGTCTAAGTGAAGATGGAGGGACACATGGATGGGGGTGCAAAGACATATGGGGGTTCAGAAACACATAGGGACAGGGACAGATGTGCCTGACTGAATGGCAGAGGCTAGGGGGTCAGCCAGGATCTGTATGGGGGAAGCTCCCTAACAATCCCTCCACACACACCCCAAAAAACCTGTTCCATACTTTTCCCACTCATATCCTACAACCCTCTAAGTTCACATCTAGGCTCCTTCCAGGCAATTTACTTCCCTCTCCCTCTGCTCCTCCATTACCCCTGACTCCCCCAAGCCTTTGCACTGCTTTTGAGGGGTGCAGAAATTACAGTTCTGTACTGTAGTTTAAATGAATTATTACTCAGAGTTCTAGATTAATATGCCTAGTAAAGAATCTATTTGTCAAAAATACATTCCCTGAATCTTTTTTGTTGTCTGTATTGTTACGGACATACTTGCTGACAGGTATTTTGAAATAAATGACCAAAAAAACTGAAACTGCTGTGATTATATTGTGTTATTTTGACAAATAAAATATGCAGAATTTTGCAGAATTTGAAAATATTGTGTGCAGAAGTTTTAATTTTTTTGGTGCCGAATTCCCTCAGGAATACTCTATGTCATTTGTATTAGGAAGAGGCACCAACTATGACATATTAACTAATTGAATGTAGAGGAAAAACTCAATGCTTGCTACCTGGTTAAATTGCAGGAAATGCGGCTATTTTATCTTCCATACCACTATGATCCAGAATGTTTTTTTGAACAGGTGTTTTAAAATTTACAATGTGTAAGATCCTAGTCACCAGTATATAGTGCTGTGAAAATGTACCTATAAGAATTTTCCTCCACAGTTTTCAGAATAAAATCTTAGCAGATGAATAAAGAAACTGTGATAAGTATATAACTCTGTATTAGATCTGGTAAAAAAACAACAACACTTTTTTTCCCTCAAGTTTTCACGAAAATTTCACTTTTTTTTTTCGTCAAAATTCCAAATTTCAATGAAAAAATGATAAACATTTCATAATCGGATTTTTAAAAACCAGTTCTGTAGCAAGTTGAAAAAAGAAATGAAAAATTTTGGTTAAAACATTTCATTTAATATTTAAATTTTGTATTCTATATTTAATAGGTAGAGCACGTCAGTTTGGAGTACCTGTAGGTTAACTGAAAGTATAAATAACTATAAATGCAGAGAGGTGAACAAGTTAGTGAATGATACTAAATCTGGTACATATAAAGGAAGTTGTGTTCAAAAATACAAACTCCATCAAATGGAGAGAGAGATCACAGTCAAGTGCTAACTCATTCACCCAGTCTAACTTACACACATTTCTTTCCCATGTAATAGGAATAATTCACTTTTCTGGTGTATGCAACCATCTCTACTTTTTGAGGTAATGCTTAGTAGTAAAATAAAGTGGGACAATCAATCTGCTAGCTGAACAGGTTTTCTTATTAGGAAATCCATATCCCAGCTCTGAGTTTTACATAATATGTTTTCCATCACCCACTTCCTACTACAGAAGGTCAGAGAAGAATCTGCCTTAATCCTGGAACTGGGGCAGGAATTATTGTTCTTCAGTGTATCTAGCACATGGTGGCAGACTTAGCTGCCAGTATCAGATGTTCTTCATTGGAGCTGGTTTATGTTGTGTCTGTGAGTGCTATGGCTAATTTAGAATTGTTTTCCCTTGTATAGCCGATAGCAGTATGGGTTCAAGCAACTAGAACATACCAGATAAGAGTCCATGCCAGTGATGTTGGAGACATCAGTTTTTCCTTCCTTTTGATAATTTAAAGCTTGGTTTTCATAAATGAAGGACTCTGGTGAAGATATCACAATATCACAAGAGTGGTATTTGTATAAATATACTTAAAAGGGACATTGCCAAGACAAAAAGTTATTATATATATTATAATATCCTTATCTGTGTTACTACACTTAGATAACTTAAAAATGAAAAAGAATTACAAATTTGATGTACTTTCTACAATTGATGGTAGGTGTGTTGGGGGGGTTGTTTTTGTTTTGCTTTTGCATTCACTCATCCTTTGAGTTCATTCAGCTCAAATAGTGAACATAGACTGAACTGTTTCTGGATTCATTTCTGGATCCTGTGCACAACTAGAACAATGCTGTTATATTTGGACAGCAAATTTTGCAGGAAAAAGTTTAAAGGGAAAAAAAGGTGTTTTCTTTTAAATGTGGAAAAAAATCATGAAAACATTTCAAATAATATTAAGATTTGTAAAATTATTGTTTTTACAAAAGTCAAATCTAGGTCTAAATGACCCAAAATTGTTGGCCTTTTAAAAGAATAAGCTCTTTATAATTTTCTTTTTAAAAGAAGTCAGGCATTCAACTCTGACTTGTAGATACTATATGTCACTGTGAAATAAGGGCTCATGTAGGAAAGCAACACCCAGTAAAGTGACCAAAGTTAGATTTGAATCTGTGACCCAAATTACCATCAATTTATGACTATCCCTTTTGTGAAAGCACTGTTTACAGCTAATATGATGCAATATATTTTGCAAACCCTGAAAATCAAAGCAAACGGTTAAAAAAAATCCGATTCCTAACAAGACAGTAAATGTATCCACGTAAGACTGTCTGATGTCATACCTGTTGCTGAGATTCCAGAGACATCTGTATCTGTCGCTGAGATACCCAGTGCCTTACTGTGAGGCAAGATGTAAAGATCATTTTTGAAAGCCACTAAAATATCTCCAGAACCATTTAGGAAACAAGCAGAGCTGAGAGTGTTATCAAGAAAAATGTTGGCTAGCAAATTCTTGTGAATATCCCAGAGTTTCACCATGTAGTCCGCACTGGAAAATAATGGAATCAGAATTATCTTGTGAAATAGTCTTAACATAGATTTTAGTAATTCTCTGTTGGTGAAATTTTCCCTTGTACAGAGGGCCAGTATGAGTTCTATGCATCACTTAATCCCACTAAATCATGAAAATAGGGTTTAAGTGGGACATAAGTGGTGCACAGATTACATGTGGATTTCTGCCTAGGGAAGAATTTTACCGTTTAGGATCAATGAGAACTCATAAGGAGAGGGATTAATCTGGGTTACCTCGTAATTTTATTCCAGTCACAAACAAATAGATTTCTGTAACCAATCATAACCAAATTAACACTACAAAGCAAATACATTAGAGTTCAGGAAGGAGCAGCATTTTGTCATAGGGACTTTCACACAGTGAAAGAGAGTTTACCTAATATAGCACCTACAACATCAAAGACAATGTAATAAATTAATGAGGAAATAAGCCCTTCCTCCAGAATTTCAACAGGTTTTTTGAAAGGTAAAATTTACTACAGAAGACTGAAGGCATCTGTATAATCATACAATTACTGTGTCACAGGCAGCTGCCAGGCAAACTCCTCCAACTATGCCCCATCTAGTAAACCTCATTCCTATTCTAAAGATTTTACCTCTAAGCGAAAGAGGAGTGTTCAGTCTCCACATTCATTATCAGCCTTTGATGCTTCTTTTAAAATTGCCGAACACAGATTCCAATTAATTGCTAATTGTGAAGGCAGATTTTATGTTGGCCAACAGGAGCTGAACTGAAACCCATCAATACTGGTGCAATTTCTTTATATTTTATTTCCTGTAAACAATAGCTTAGCTTGCAAATGGAATTTCCATTGACAATGTATATGTAATTATTCGGATGCTTCCCTGGACTGCTTTGATTATCTCTGAAATCCCACCCCCCTGCAGTTCTGCTTACACCGATATTTCCTAGATACTTGCTAGATTGAAAGTGGGGATGAATTTGGTCCATTATGTCCATAAGTGGTATTCCCAGCATCCCTCCTGGGAGGGTTCTAATAGTGCATAATTTTATAGTGGTACCAATACCAAAGTGATGTTACCAAGCTTCAGTTTATTGTGTGGAAAACCTATTGCACCAGCTGTAAGAGTATGAAACATGTTATCAGCCAAATGATAGGTTTTACATGTTTCACATGCATGTACTTGAGCTTCCATCCTGCACAAAACATCCTGATTACCATATAAATAAGGAGATGATGTTCAATGCTTCACTTACCCACAGCTTAGAAAGAGAGAGAGAGTCTTGCAGGCATCCACTGCTACCACAGGGCCCTTGTGAGCATTTTCAGAATCATGAGTGATATCTGGTTCTTCATTTCCCTCTTAGAGACAGAGAAAGCACAGGTATAATTTGGACATTCTCAATACCTGACTTTGAATTCCAATTCCTTAACTGTATTGATGGTCATTTCACATGTCATTGGATAAGTAGTTTTCCCTAGATTTGCAATGGAGACTCAGATTTCACTTATAACCATGTCATCATGAGGAGTTAATGCTCTCTATACTGGTAATGTATAGGCAAACACAACATTTGCTAAGATTGCATTAATGTCAGGAGCGTCAGCAGCCTTTTTGGGCACCCTAGGTGGCAGAAGGTCCCGCCCCCAAAATACCGCCGACGACCACGGCAGCTGAACATCCGGCCGCCACAGTCACTGCCCCCCAAATGTTAACACCCTAATGGGTTGCACCGGCCCTGATTAATGTAAAAAATTAAACTCAATTAGTAGAATTCAATTTTTGAATTCAAAGGTATTTCCACTGCACAGACCTGCTCCTTGGATTGGGAGTTCTGCCACTATTCCTGTGCTAAATGCAACCTTGTTTAGACACAGATGTTGTTAGTACAGCTCTAGCAATTTTCCTGACCATTGTGATCATGGAGTTTTTTCTCAATCCAACAACCATGTTAGCAAATTTGTACTATTAATCCCACCGACATTACAGACTTTTACTGAGATTTTAACAAGATTGTAACATGATTGACTGCATACTATCAGATGGTTAACACATAGAGTGAGATCCTGACCCCATCAAAGTCAATGGCAAAACTCCCATTGACTTCAACCAGGCCAGAATATCATTCATGATTCCTAAAATGAGCAGGTAAATTGTGTTTTGACCTCACTCATGAGCACAGCTGTAGCATAATTGCTGACCTGCAGCCAAGTTATAATAGTATTGCTGCTATGTGAAGAGCACTGTCTAATTGCGTCAGTGTAACCAGGTTTGTCAATCCTCCTAACATAACTCCAACTTCCTTCTACAGGAGGACATCAAAACAGTCATTATACGGCTGTCAATCTGGCATCTTTCACCATCATAAAATTCTCTAAATTATATTTATAAAATTATTAATATAAAAAGAAGATTGAATAGAGATAATCCCATTACATGCAGAGGCCATTGCCAGCTCTACTCCCACAGCCTTCAATTTGCATAGTATTATTTATAACACCTTCAAAATAGACAATCCTTTGCCCCTGGCACCTGCAGCTGAAACAATATGGAAGACCTACTCAGCCTTCCCAGAATGCACTGTTAAAATTACAATTCCAGGCAGTGTCATGGGTGTGGCTGGGCCAACAGTGTGCCAGTACAGCCTCATTGTTTTTTCTTATATCCTATTCCCATGTCCCAGCCTTTCATTTCTATGTTGCTTATTTAAATAAGCTCTTTGAGGCAAGGCCTTTACTTTCTTATATGTCTATAAAGCTTTTAGCATGCTGTTATACAAATAACAGTAGATCCACAGACAACTGGACCACCAATACTACAATGACAGTCAGTCCAGGGGAGCAGTTATATGCTAAAGCCTTGGGCATATCAATATAATGATGCCCTTGGAGATGTCCAAGCTACACTAAAAATATAACTATGCTGTACTAGGATAGGGGAGAGCAGGGTTCTAACCAGGTCCCGCAACACAGATATAAGTGGAATGATGAAAGGCCCTACTCACCTACAAAGTCTGTCACGGTTTTGAACAGGACTAATGAACACAGTCCTCAGAAAAAGAATCCTGGTACAAACCAATGAAGGAACCTATTAGAACCTTAGTAAGCAATAAACTGTTTAAATGTGTTTTTTGCTTGCATGATTTTTAACTACAGCATGATTTCAACTACGGCATAGGTAGGGTCAACCAATTTTAGAGCCAATTAAAAAAACAGATGAGATAAAATTTAACTTTGTATCTCATGTATAATACAGATGTGATTCAGTAAGAAAAACGGAAGACTTCTACTAATCAAAGTGTGTGGAAGTGGCATTTACGTAGGCAGCAGGCCATTTATGTGCAGAAATCAGGTTAGACCTGGAAGAAACTCCATTTTGCCAATCATGTGGATGTTACTCAATGTTTCGAGAGAGCCCCAGGCTCAGCCCAGCCCTTGACGATGAGAAGACAATATAAATGTGAATGTGAAACTTTTATTAAACTATCAATGTTTACTTTATGAAAAGTGCATGTGCTCAGTTCTGATGAAACCACAGGACTGACAGTTCCCACGACATCATGAGAATTGTAAACAAGGTCCAGGTCCCCTGGAGAAGGTGAAATTAGGGGCTAGTCTATACAGAGAGTTAGTGCACATCAAGCTAAGGTGTACATCTATGGCACTCTTGCCTGCCATACACTAACTGGCCACGTGGACCTTGCTACTACATACTGTTTCAAGCAGCTGTAGATCAAAGCACACTATGGAACTTCTAGTGTGCTTTGATCTACACAGTAGTGTAGTTGAGGATAAACGCAAGTATAAAGTGAGTTTACCTACTTCTCGTCTGGGGATTATGGAGGTTAGTACAGTTAGTTTATCCACTTTTTTTTGTACCACTACACCACTGTGGTAGCCAGGCCCACATGAGAAACTTGCATCATGGGACACTGTACCTACCCCATGAGGCATTGCAAACCCTTCCCAAAGCACCTTGCGGCCAGTTGTGCAATGGCATAGCTACCCAGAGTGCACGGCTCTTTGTGTCGATGCAAGAGCTGTCAGCATGGCTGCACTCTGCTGATACAAGGAGAACAGTGTGGACATGCAACAGCCATTTAATTAACGCATTTTAATTAAAGCGGCATTACTTTTATCAACAAAACTCTGTAGTGCGGACATAGCCTCAGTGCTGGCAGGCTAGGGCTAGATTTACACCCTAGCTTGCCTCTCACTAACTAGCTGTATAGACAAGCCCTACCTCAGCTGCCATGAAAATCTGTTTTGTTAACCTTTTGGATTAGCGTTGCTATTGATTATTTACATATCAGGAGTTCTCATAGAGACCTGTATGGTTTTGACCTCCATTTGATCTTCTCCTCATGCTGTTACCACAGCAACTAATACTTGAATGAAAATCTCTTAGCAAGCTAGTTCTTCAGATTGTCTCATCGGGTAGGGATACAATGGAAGTGGGGACTTGAGGCAGATCTGAGAACCACTCATCTACATCTTTCTTAAAGAAGGTTTCAGTGTTGTTGTTCCGTTTCTTCTTTTGACAAGATAAGCATCAGCACTTCACTTTTTTTACTAAACAATACTCCCTAGGTCTATATCTCAGCAATGATCTTGTTGTTAAGCCTGCCGTGTAGACTAAATAGCTCTAAAAAGTTTGCTTTCTACATTACATTTCTAAATCACATACAATTTGGATATTTTGTTGTAACCATTACTCCAGTAAGTGATGGAATAGTGGCAAAATACCATTGTGGAAACAAAAGATATTACAAACAGATAGCTCTGAGCTGTGAAAATCAAATACTGACTTCCCCAAAGTTGAAGAGAGTTTCTATCCATCTTACAGAGCTTGACCTAAGTTGGGAAGTTGAATCAGGAATGAAGTTCTCCAAAGTCTGAGGAGATTCAGACATGGCGTTCCAGTTCTTTATAAGATATTTCAGTACTGTGTAGGACTAGGTACAGGATCTAAGTATCAAGTTGTTTTGAGAAGGAAAAATATCTCAGTGTTTTTAGCAGAGAATATTAAATAGGCTAATTAAGCATGTGGTCTCACTGCTGGTTGGCTGAACCGATGTGGGTTACTTTTGTCTAGGGCCCTAACCAAATTCACTGTCCATTTTGGTCAATTTCACAGTCATAGGATTTTAAAAATCATACATGTAATGATTTAGCGATCTGGGACAAAAATCTGTCTGGGGATTGGTCCTGCTTTGAGCCAGGTGTTAGACTAGATGATCTCCTGAGGTCCCTTCCAACCCTGATATTCTATGATTTCAGCTATTTAAATCTGAATTTTCAGGGCATTGTAATTGTAGGGGTCTTGACCCAAAAAGGAGTTGCGGGAGGCAAGGTTATTATAAGGGGGCAACCCTCACTTCTACGCTGCTGCTGGTGGCGGTGCTGCCTTCAGAGCTGCACAGCTGGAGAGAGGCAGCTGCCGGCCAGGAGCCTATTCTGAAGGCAGAGCTGCTTCCAGCAACAGCGCAGAAGTAAGGATGGCATGGTATGGTATTGCCACCCTTACTTCTGTGCTGCTGCTGGCGGGGTGCTGCCTTCAGAGCTGGGAACCTGGCCAATAGCTGCTGCTCTCCAGCCACCCAGCTCTGAACGCAGCACAAGAAGTAAGGGTAGTAATACCGCAACCCCACTAAAATAACCTTGCAACTGTCCTGTAACTCTCTTTTGGGTCAGGACCCCCAATTTGAGAAACACTGGTCTCCCCTGTGAAATCTGTATAGTATAGGGTAAAAGCTCACAAAAGACCAGATTTCATGGTCCGTGATGCATTTTTCATGGCCATAAATTTGGTAGGGCCCTATCTATACAACATAATAAGACTGCGGGTGCTAAATTCTAGCTTTTTGTTTTTGCCTTGAACACTAGCGTTATTTTGCAGCTCTATTCGGGCTGGCTGCATGCCGCTACCAGAGCCACCTGCACAGATTAATTGTGCCAGGATCATGAGTAATTCGAGCAGAGTTAGTGACTGCAGGCAAATGAGGTGTGAAGGTGGTGGGGTCTGCACCAGCATATGCCAACCATACCTTCGTCCCATCAACCAAATCTGGTTGTTTTGGGTGGGCCAGGATCATGGGGCCACAGCTGAGCCCCTGATTGTCTTTCTGAGGAACCATGGGCCACAGCTCAATATCCTGAATTTGGCCTATTGTAGACTCAGATTCATAGACTCTAGGACTTGAAGGGACCTCGAGAGGTCATCGAGTCCAGTCCCCTGCCCTTATGGCAGGACCAAATACTGTCTAGACCATCCCTGATAGACATTTATCTAACCTACTCTTAAATATCTCCAGAGATGGAGATTCCACAACCTCCCTAGGCAATTTATTCCAATGTTTAACTACCCTTACAGTTATTAACTTTTTCCTATTGTCCAACCTAAATCTCCCTTGCTGCAGTTTAAGCCCATTGCGTCTTGTTCTATCATTAGAGGCTAAGGTGAACAAGTTTTCTCCCTCCTCCTGATGACTCACTTTTAGATACCTGAAAACCGCTATCATGTCCCCTCTCAGTCTTCTCTTTTCCAAACTAAATAAACCCAGTTCTTTCAGCCTTCCTTCATAGGTCATGTTCTCAAGACCTTTAATCATTCTTGTTGCTCTTCTCTGGACCCTCTCCAATTTCTCCACATCTTTCTTGAAATGCGGTGCCCAGAACTGGACACAATACTCCAGTTGAGGCCTAACCAGCGCACAGTAGAGCAGAAGAATGACTTCTCGTGTCTTGTTTACAACACACCTGTTAATGCATCTCTGAATCATGTTTGCTTTTTTTGCAACAGTATCACACTGTTGACTCATATTTAGCTTGTGGTCCACTATTACCCCTAGATCTCTTTCTGCCATACTTCTTCCTAGACAGTCTCTTCCCATTCTGTATGTGTGAAACTGATTGTTCCTTCCTAAGTGGAGCATTTTGCATTTGTCTTTATTGAACTTCATCCGGTTTACCTCAGACCATTTCTCCAATTTGTCCAGATCATTTTGAATTTTGACCCTGTCCTCCAAAGCAGTTGCAATCCCTCCCAGTTTGGTATCATCTGCAAACTTAATAAACGTACTTTCTATGCCAACATCTAAGTCGCTGATGAAGTTATTGAACAGAGCCAGTCCCAAAACAGACCCCTGTGGAACCCCACTTGTTATACCTTTCCAGCAGGATTGGGAGCCATTAATAACTACTCTCTGAGTACGGTTATCCAGCCAGTTATGCACCCACCTTATAGTAGCCCCATCTAAATTGTATTTGCCTAGTTTATCGATAAGGATATCATGCGAGACCGTGTCAAACGCCTTACTAAAGTCTAGATATACCACATCCACCGCTTCTCCCTTATCCACAAGACTCGTTATCCTATCAAAGAAAGCTATCAGATTGGTTTGACACGATTTGTTCTTTACAAATCCATGCTGGCTATTCCCTATCACCTTACCACCTTCCAAGTGTTTGCAGATGATTTCTTTAATTACTTGCTCCATTATCTTCCCTGGCACAGAAGTTAAACTAACTGGTCTGTAGTTTCCTGGGTTGTTTTTATTTCCCTTTTTATAGATGGGCACTATATTTGCCCTTTTCCAGTCTTCTGGAATCTCTCCCGTCTCCCATGACTTTTCAAAAGATAATAGCTAGAGGCTCAGATACCTCCTCTATTAACTCCTTGAGTATTCTAGGATGCATTTCATCAGGCCCTGGTGACTTGCAGGCATCTAAGTTTTCTAAGTGATTTTTTACTTGCTCTTTTTTTATTTTATCTTCTAAACCTACCCCCTTCCCATAAGCATTCACTTTGTTAGACATTCCTTCAGACTTCTCAGTGAAGACTGAAACAAAGAAGTCATTTAAGTATCTCTGCCATTTCCAAGTTTCCTGTTACTGTTTCTCCCTCCTCACTGAGCAGTGGGCCTACCCTGTCCTTGGTCTTCTTCTTGCTTCTAATGTATTGATAAAAAGTCTTCTTGTTTCCCTTTATTCCCATGGCTAGTTTGAGCTCATTTTGTGTCTTTGCCTTTCTAATCTTGCCCCTGCATTCCTGTGTTGTTTGCCTATATTCATCCTTTGTAATCTGACCTAGTTTCCATTTTTTATATGAATCCTTTTTATTTTGTAGGTCATGCAAGATCTCGTGGTTAAGCCAAGGTGGTCTTTTGCCACATTTTCTATCTTTCCTACCCATCAGAATAGCTTTCTGTAGTATAGTTTAAAACAGGGGTAGGCAACCTATGGCACAGGTGCTGAAGGCAGCACGCGAGCTGATTTTCAATGGCACTCACACTGCCCAGGTCCTGGCCACCAGTTTGAGGGGGATCTGCATTTTAATTTAATTTTAAATGAAGCTTCTTAAACATTTTAAAAGCCTTATTTACTTTACATACAACAATAGTTTACTTATATATTATAGACTTATAAAAAGAGACCTTCTAAAAACGTTAAAATGTATTACTGGCACGCAAAAGCTTAAATTAGAATGAATAAATGAAGACTTGGCACATCACTTCTGAAAGGTTCCCGATCCCTGGTTTAGAATATTCTGTGTCATATGAGTTACATGAGCAAGAGAAGGGTGCTAATGGGTACTATCCAGAGAGGTGGAGAGCATAGAACATGACCCCAAAAACAAAAACATGGACCAATATAGGTTTCAGCAAAACTTTGCCCCCTCTGTAGAACTTGTATATGCTCTTTGGTACAAGAGCATGAATAAAGCTAGGTGAAGCATTTGTGGCAAAATATATATATATATATATATATATATATATATATATATATTTGATTACATAAGACCTTTTTTCTACTTTTGAATAATTCATGAACAAACTTCAATTTCTAAGAATTTTTTATTCAAAATTAGCTAATGACTGTTTTATGCAAATATATTTCACCTCAGGATTCTCCTCCCAACTCTTCACTGAGGCTTTTGCTTTGAGTATTTGCAATTCAAGCTGTGTGACTGGTCACCTAGCTCATGTGTTATTTTTTCTGCTCCCTTCCTGGATGTCTGAACTTTTAAAAACAAGAATAGGGTTCAAATAAATCATGCAGGCTGTTCAATCAATGTCAAAATAACTACCCATAAACATTTCTGGGATGAACCTTTATTGTGAAAACTTTCATATACTTATCAGATAATATTTTGCCTTCAAATATTCCTGTGAATAACAAAAAAATCACCATTACAAATGCTGCAGAAAGTAACTTTAAAAGGACCCAGGATGCTGAAGTGAATTGGAGGCTTTTATTTCAGTGACTGTTCAAGGATAATTTTTGCAGTACTGGAGAAGATGAGAAGATGATGGATTACTTAGATAAAGGAAATGCGGTAGATATAATTTACCTAGATTTCAGTAAGGCGTTCGACACGGTTCCGCACGGGGAACTGTTAGTCAAATTGGAAAAGATGGGAATGAATATGAAAGTTGTAAGGTGGATAAGGAACTGGTTAAAGGGGAGACTCCAGAGGGTCGTATTGAAAGGTGAATTGTCAGGCTGGAAGGAGGTCACTAGTGGAGTCCCTCAAGGATCGGTTTTGGGACCGATCTTATTTAACCTTTTTATTACTGACCTTGGCACAAAGAGCGGGAATGTGCTAATAAAGTTTGCGGATGACATGAAGCTGGGGGGTATTGCTAACACGGAGAAGGACAGGGATACTATTCAGGAAGATCTGAACCACCTTGTAAACTGGAGTAATAGAAATAGGATGAAATACAATAGTGAAAAGTGCAAGGTTATGCATTTAGGAATTAATAATAAGAATTTTGGATATACGTTGGGGGCGCATCAGTTGGAAGCGACGGAGGAGGAGAAGGACCTTGGGGGTACTGGTTGATAGCAGGATGACTATGAGTCGCCAATGTGATACGGCTGTTAAAAAAGCAAATGCGATTTTGGGATGCATCAGGCGGGGTATTTCCTGCAAGGATAAGGAGGTGTTAGTACCGTTATACAAGGCGTTGGTGAGACCCCATCTGGAATACTGTGTGCAGTTCTGGTGTCCCATGTTCAAGAAGGATGAATTCAAACTGGAACAGGTTCAGAGACGGGCTACAAGGATGATCCAAGGAATGGAAAAACTGCCTTATGAAAGGAGACTCAAAGAGCTTGGCTTGTTTAGCCTGGCCAAAAGAAGGCTGCGGGGGGATATGTTTGCGCTATATAAATATATCAGGGGGGTTAACGTTAGGGAGGGAGAGGAATTATTTAAGTTTAGTACTAATGTAGGCACGAGGACGAATGGGTATAAACTGGATATTAGGAAGTTTAGACTTGAAATTAGACGAAGGTTTCTAACCATTAGGGGAGTGAAGTTCTGGAACAGCCTTCCGAGGGAAGTAGTAGGGGCAAAAGATTTTCCTGGCTTTAAGACAAAGCTTGATAAGTATATGGAGGGGATGTTATGATAGGATTGTTAATTTGGGCAATTGATCTTGGATTACCACCAGATAGGTCTGCTCAATGGTCTGCGGGGAGATGTTGGATGGAATGGGAACTGAGTTACTGCAGAGAATTCCTTCTTGGGTGCTGGCTGGTGACTCTTGTCCACATGCTCAGGGTTTAGCTGATCACCATATTTGGGGTCGGGAAGGAATTTTCCTCCAGGGCGGATTGGCAGGGGCCCTGGAGGTTTTCGCCTTCCCCTGCAGCGTGGGGCATGGGTCGCTTGCTGGTGGTTTCTCTGCAGCTTGAGGTCTTCAAACCAATTTTGAGGATTTCAATAACTCGGTCCTGGGATAGGGGTTGTTATAAAATTGGATGGGTGGGGTTCTGTGGCCTGCCTTGTGCAGGAGGTCAGACTAGATGATCAGATTGGTCCCTTCTGACCTATGAGTCTATGAAGCACAAACACCACAGAGTGCACAGGGTCCAACTTCTGATTACACACACAAAGCCATGGTAGAGCTCCTGCTAGTTGGACATTCACCAGGCTGTTGTGTTTGGGCCACACCTCAGTGGACCCAGTGTGCTCTTTAAGCTCCTTGACTGTGAACAGAGTCCAGGCATTGCCTCTGGCTGAGGTTTCTAGGAAGAGGCTGCTCAAGAGAATCTGCTATCATAGGCAAAATTTCAGTTTGCTGACACCCTCTTCATAAACTAGGGAGGCAGATTTGGCCTGGCCCCACCTCAGTCATGAATGGTGGTGGGGCAGCCAGGTCAAAGTTGAGTGGCATTGCAACCTGGCATATGGGGTCACAACACAACTCAAATTTGGCTCATTATCCCTCCATCATGAAAGGGGGTGGCTAAGCCAAATTGGAGTGAATGGCAGTGTGACCTGGCAAACTAGATTATAACCCCACTTAAACTGAGTCTAGCCACCCCTCTACCATGATGGAGGGCTGGCTGGGACAAATCTGCCATCCTAGGCAGCTTCCCAGAAATCTGCTACCCTAGACAGCTACCTGTGTTTCTAGGCACTCTTGGGATGCAGATCCTCTGTCTAGCATCCCCTCTTGAGAGCTGAGCCCCCACAGTCCAATGGCCTAGATGCTGGGACTAATGCAACCCCTTGGACTTCCCATAGCTTAAACACATCCCCTCTCAGAATTGCAGCCTTGTGGGTGATCTGGGTTTACAATTTAACTCTTCAGGGTGGTGTGATAGTGAAGCCAATAGACACACTGACTTTGCACAGAATTCTAAACAAAATTACTTCTTACTTAGCACAGATTGACAAAATAATAAAACACAGCCATATGCATTTCCCCACCTCAGGTTCCTTATCCCTCTCTGGAGAGTTCTTTGGGCTTGGCAGGGTTCTCAGGGACATCCAGGGTCCTTCTCTTGCAGCTCATGGTTTCTCTTCAGAACCATGGAGCCTCTCTCTCTGTCTAGGTCAGCTAGCTTTCTCTGACCTTGGTTGATTCTCCCACTTAAAAGGGACACCCCTGCAACAAAAGCAAGCTCCTCTTCTGCCCAAAGCATCCTGTTTCTTTCTCTGAGAGTCTCTTGCATTTATATGTTTCCCCTAACAAAACCTGGTTTCTTTGTTCTGCTGCTGGAGATTTTCCACTAACCTCACTATTTACTAGCTAGGTATGATTATGATTATTAAAGTCTGAGTAAGATCTTCAGAGTTTGGCTCAAACTCTGAAAGAAGAGAATAGCAAAATCCTAATTCCACTCACTCTGTCTGGTGGAAAAATACTCCAAATAAATAGGAAAATATTATTAAGGAATAAATACAGCAAAAAACTGAGTAAAAATTATGCAAGTATTTTAGGATATGACTCTTCACTTATAGTGATTCACTTAATAGAAGTAGTACAAGTCCCATTATGAATAATACTATCAGATACCATCTCATGTTTATATCTTTTAATCAGCAATGAAACCATCACCCACGACTTCCAATCTGTGATGAGAGAGAACTATTATTCCTTTGTTTTTTAATGAATCTTACCTGGCTTTTTCCCCAACAGATCCACTGGGCCTTCTTCAACATGAACATCAAAGACATTTACAGCTCCAGAATGCAGGCCAAGGAACAGTGAACTGTTCTGAAACTCCAAAAATCTAAAATTATTTTAATTGTTGGCATTTACAGGTTCCCTGCCCTCATTTACTAATGGGCTTGTTTTTAACTCTTAAATATAGAGATATACCTATCTCATAGAACTGGAAGGGACCCTGAAAGGTCATTGAGTCCAGCCCTCTGCCTTCACTAGCAGGACCAAGTACTGATTTTTGCCCTAGATCCCTAAGTGGCCCCCCTCAAGGATTGAACTCATGACCCTGGGTTTAGCAGGCCAATGTTCAAACCACTGACCTGTCCCTCCCCCCTTCCAACTTGGTGATTGAAGACACATGCTGTACCAGGAACTGAGATGGTACAGGTCCACTCTTGTGTCGTCTTCCACACTGGAAGCCTAAAAAGACTGCTAGCCACGATACATACAATGCCCTACCAATTCTGATCTGCCAAAATACCACCCTTCAAGACTCTCTTTATGACTCACCTCTTCTATGATGCCCCAAAGTATTGTTCATAACAGTGATTATTACCAGAGAAACCTTTTAATGTACCATCAAGACATGCTCATACCAAAGCTGAAATATCACAGGATCTTATTGTTGTAATATATGCAGTTCCTCATCCTACTTCCCTTTCTACTGTTCACTAACCCCACTGATCACATCACATCTACATTCAGATCCTTCCCTAATTGGGGCAGGGGTCTCCCCTGTACTTTTGAAAAGCACTTAGGCACACTTTCGGGCCTTGTAGAAATAAACAGGAGACATGTGATTTGTTGTACAGAATCAGAGCAACAGTCTCTCTAGCTCAATAGCCTATCATCAACAGTGGCCAGTACCAGATGTCTCGAAGGAGCTGCTAGAAACCTAGCAATAAGCAGTTAAATAATAAATAATAAAATAACAACAACAATCCCCTCAATTATGTATTGTATATTTATACCTGCTGATAATCCACAATTATTCTTGATACTCACAATCCTGGTGAAAACAATGGTTTCATTTGAGATATTGATCTGGTGAAGCAACTGCAGGGCAGGTAAACTCCAGATCTGCACCAATTTGTATTCCAATTCCTGGCACATATTTATCAGTTGATGGTGATCTATATCATGTTTTAATTCAATTACCTGAAACAGTGATTGTTGGTCTTTAATAGGGGCTATTCCTTAGAAGACAAGTCTGGACAAGAGCCCTGCAGTGGAACTGGGATCCCATGGGTCCCTCAGGACCGGCTGCCATAATAGCAGGAGCGGGTAAAATTTACTTTGTGGCAAGTGGGACTGGATGGCGGGGGGGAAAACAGACTGATAATTTGCAGGAAAATACTAATTTTTTCTTTAAATAAAGGTTTTAATATGTATGTGTAAACGAGATAGAAAGAGATTTGATGTCTATTATAACAGGCATTAAAGTATTTTTTTACATGGTTTAAGCAAGATTTGTTTTATTCTTTTAGAGGTATAAATTATGTCTGAATTCCATTTACATATACATACATATACATGCCGTTCGTTTTTTTAGTAGCATGGGGGAAATTGGTATCTCTTCCGGGATTTGTGGATCAAAGGTTTTTGCGAGTGGGAGAGGGCTCTAGTCTGGACCATGTTACCATATAAAGTAAAGGAATGTTAATTTGCATTTGTTACTACTTCCCATCTCATCCCTTTGCTCTGCCAATGAACCCTGCCTCACTACTCCCCTTCTATCCTCCCTCATCTTCACTTCTGCCTCACAGTCCCCTATTCCTGGAATTCTCTTCCTATCCTAATGCAAAAGGCCCAGTCTCCCTCTCTTTTTTTAAAATTGCTCCTCAAAACTTGTCAAGTATCAGAGGGGTAGCCGTGTTAGTCTGGATCTGTAAAAGCAGCAAAGAATCCTGTGGCACCTTATAGACTAACAGACATTTTGGAGCATGAGCTTTCGTGGGTGAATACCCACTTCATCAGATGCATGTGACTCAAAACTTGCTTTTCCCACAAAGGCTACAAACACTAATTCCTCCTACCCACCATATATTCAATACATATCTACTTACACTGTAAGTTCCTAAGGCCTTTCTTCTGTGCCTTATACAGTGTTTGTCATTTCATCTGCTGGCACTGTTGGCCAGGTTGGGGTGACACATTGACAGCATTACTCTACTATAATTACCAGTTAAGTATGCCAGCAGGGGACAAGGTATCTGCTTAAACCCTTCTTGACAAGGGAAAAACAGAGGGATGGAAGAATTAGTATAGAATTTGTGTACAGGACTCAATGACGCATCTAGAAATCCTAGCTGAAATGACAACAATTTGTAATAATGACTCAGTTTGTGAGTGATATATTGAAGTGTATATAAGTAGCGTAGCTTCCTTGAGAAGATTCCAAACTATGGAAAGCTCTTGAATTCCTTTCTATTTGAGAGTGAAGTTGCTCTACCTTTGGAAATAGTGGACCAAATTCAGCACACTTACTTCACTGGGGTTAATGGAGCTACTTTGCATTTACACCAGTATTTCTGAGTCAGAATCTGGCAAATTATCTGTGCAAGAATAGCCAAAATTATTCCATAAGGCTCTGTATGTGGTAAGTTACATTTCTGAAGCAAGACAACTGATTGGTCTGTACATTCGGTACTAAGGACAGCCATAATACAAGAGAAGAGATAGTTTCTTACTTTGATATCTAGTCTTATCCAGCTATGTATGTTTTGTTATGAAACTCTTAATAAAAGAAAGGCTGTAAATTGAAAGTACACTTACTGGATCTTTATAGGCCTTCATCTCATAATATACTAGATTTTGTATTGATGTGTGCAGAAACAGGATTCTTCCATCCTATTAAAAGAGAATTGCATTATACTCGCACAGATGAAAGAACAGACCATACTATCAAAGTAACACATTGCACATGAAAATCTGAAAAACTAGACCAAGGCCATGTTGGCAAAACTAATACAACTGGAAAAAACAGTGAACAGAAAACACTTCGTTCTACATGCTCATTTCCTAATGACTGTTAACATAATATAACCAATCTTTCACAAAGCAGCTTTTCAGTGTGTCACATCTTGTCTATCAGTGACATAACGGCTGCATGTAATGATCTTCCATTACTAAAGAACAGTCCACAGAATCTAAATTGTATCAGACATCAGCAGTTGAAGACATTCCACCTATTCCCCTTCCATTAGGAGCGTTGCCAGTTTTTTTGGAGTCCTAGGTGGCGGAAGGTCCTGCCCCCAAAATGCCACCCCCGACAGAGGTGGCAAAAGGTCCCACTCCCGAAATACTGTTGATGACTGCAGCGGTCGAAGATCCAGCCGCCGCGGTCACCGCCCCCCAAATGTTAGCGCCCTCGCCTAATGGGTTGTGCCTGCCCTGCTTCCACTGTCCACCTTGCTTAGTAGATTTGTAAGAACACAATGCCATTTATAATCAATTCACATTTTTGGAAGTACATTTCACAAGGTTCCTTTTCCTTACTTAGGAAAAGAGATCTAGAGGAAGATGTAGAAGATTGTTCATATATATAAGAATGCTTCTGGTCAGGAGATACTGATTCCACAATTTTAACTGTTTTTTAAAAAGATGGTATCTCTGATTTCTGAAATACAGGAGATTTTGCATGCAGGTAGGTGGTTGAGATACTAAAAAATTAAAGCACATTCACTGGGAACCTTGAAAGCTGCCAAGTTAAAATCATCACTGGAGGCTAAAAGAGAATAGGAACTCTCAATTAGGAAGAGTTTGTCACAAAGTCATTTGATGGGGCACACAGATTCTGTAATTTCCCCGGGTTGTTAGACTTTGACTACACTGGGAATCTGCCTCAATTCAAGCCATCGGTGGCTGGAATTGAAGCAAATTCCTGATGTAGACAAGTCCTTAGAAACAATAATAAAGCTGGTTTAAGTCAGTGCTGCTGCTCCTGTTGCCTTTGGCAAGGCTGCAAGCTGACAAAAAGGCAGTATTGGCCTTTGCCTGCACACTTACTATGGAGTTGACCTGACAGGCACAAAGATAGTAATTTTAAATGGCCTAAAATTACTAATCATATTTTATTAAATGGGTTAGAACAATTTTTGTTGAAAAATGAAGGCTACAGTGATAAAAATAACAAGCCCCATGACTTTGACATTTTGCTATAAATTCATTCTTTCTGCTATTTTTTTCCTTACGATCAAGTTGATTTTTTTACAGCTTATGACCAGGAGACAGTAACAAGATTTCATATAAGATTATTAATGTGAATCTTTGGGGGGGGGGTTGCCATGAATACAAGCTGAACACATTATTTCAATGGAGTTAGGTGCCCAGATGTTTTGAAAACATCTCTAGGTGCCTATCTCCATCTTTAGATGCCTAAATACCTTTGAAAATCTAGCCCTTGGTGACCATCAGTTTGTAAGAAGCGTATTCAATACTCACGGACCAAATGTTCACACTTGGGTACCTAATGATAGACTTCTAAATCCATATTAAATATTTAATGCCAAAGAACCAGTTTTTCTGATCACCTGCAGATTCTACTGATTGCAAGGTCTTTTATTCGGTATATTACTCTGGGTTTGGATGGCATGACATAGTGTTTCCTGAGGGCCTTTATTACAACCTCTAATTTATACACTCTCACACCCACTTTTTCATAAGCCATCCAGCTTCAGGAAAATTCCTCAAGCATGGAAACAGTTGGAACAGAGTATTCTCATATATATTTTCAAGGTAGTTAGTTTATTAAGTCTATAATCCACATGTAAAGCGATGGGCTGACCTGGCCCAGATTTAGGTACCTCCCTTTAGGCACTCAAATTTTTAATCACAATGTTTACATCAACTCTAAATGTTCCTAGTGGGTTTTACATCATGAGCGCCTCTCCCTAATGGAGTAGCTTGCACACCTCACTGTATCTTCAGGTAATTGTCAAGTCAGTTAATTTTAATATCTGCATATCTCTGATTAATCAGAAATACTTGTTGTGCTTTTTACCTGCATACCAAGAACCAGAAATTCCTGGGTATCTGCATACACCAGCCCTTCATCTATCCAGTAGCATATTGGGGAGGACAGGCTGCAGAGACATTTGCATCTCACTGGATCTCTTACACTCTCCTTTCGAGTATGTTGAAAATATTCATTCTTCTGTACACAACTAGGAAAACAATGCATTAGCACAAAGAGAGTTTGTAAAAGATGTTTGCAGGTGGTCAGACCCACACATTAGAAGGTAACTAATGATTTATTTAATGACCTTCAACTGAGCAGCAGATCACACCAACCCTATTTTTTTTTAAATATAGAGACATGCAATATTTTTAGAAATCTTTATATATACACATGCTCTAGAGCAGGGGTCGGCAACCTTTCAGAAGTGGTGTGCTAAGTCTTCATTTATTCACTCTAATTTAAGGTTTTGCTGGCCAGTAATACATTTTAACGTTTTTAGAAGGTCTCTTTCTATAAGTCTATAATATATAACTAAACTATTGTTGTATGTAAAGTAAATTAGGTTTTAAAAATGTTTAAGAAGCTTCATTTAAAGTTAAATTAAAATGCAGAGCCCCCTGGACCAGTGGCCAGGACCCGGGCAGTGTGAGTGCCACTGAAAATCCACTCGCATGCTCCCTTTGGCATGCATGCCATGGGTTTCCCACCCCTGCTCTAGAGACTGCATGCTCAGCTACTGCATTCTGGGCATCTAATTTGCTGTTTATGCATGACGTAACAAGGACAAGCACCCTTTAGGTCACTTGGCATTCCTAGGTCCACAATGGACATTGTCAGCTTCCTCGTGGCAATATTCAGTATGAGGAGTCTCAATTCCCTTTGTTCTCGACTTGGTGCAGAAACTGCAAATTCACTCCTGACCAACCTCTTCTGCAATCAGAATCCATTACCCTCTGAGGAGGGCTGAGAGTAATTAGCCCCAATTTAACAATCCCTGCTACATACATTTCAGGCCATCTTATAAAAAGGCAAATTTTATTTTTTAAGTTCACATATTTTTTTAAAAATTATTAGCATATTATTAAGACCCAGGAAAACAATTTAGTAAAAAAGTTAGCTAGTAGTTAAACTCAGCCACACCTTAGACAGACATTGCTAAGTGGGCATTAAGCTGAAGTTACAATATATGGCAATATTAGCTATGGCAAGGCAGAAAAAGTATTTTAGCTATTCCACAGCTCAGTGGTGCTCTCAGTTCAGTGTTGGAGGAGTGTACGTATACAAAGTGGAAGCCCTTTATTTAGTCATAAATGTCAAGTTATTTCTGTGGCATATATTATAGTAGTATGTATTCTCTTTAGAAATGCTCTTATATCCTTTGAAGGAGAGATGAAAGTTCTAGTCAGCCAACATACCATCGTGGGGCGATTGCACTAGTGTGGCTATAATACAATTATTTTTTCCTATTCGATAGCCCATTTGATTAAGTTAACTTTCAGTTCTAAATATAAAAACTCTTTTATATTGGCCTGTGTCAAAGTCCCATTTCCTTCCCACTTTACATAGGTACTGGATATACATTTAATTATGAAGAGAGATTCCTGCTGCTGAATTGCACGGATTACATGTTTCTGTGTTAAAAACAAATCTAGGGTTGGTGTGATCTGATGCTAAATTGAAGGCTATTATAAATTAATGTTCCTAACACTGTGATGAATATAAACAATTAGAGTGGATCTGACCACCTGTGAACATCTTGTACAAACTCTTGCTTTCTATCACTGGTGCCTAATTCAGACAATAACAGCTGAAATGTGGGATCACCGTTTTTTTTAAACTGACACCATAGTTGAAGAAGCTCATTTGTGCTTTATGGCAGATGTTGTATCTAGAAATATGAGGAAAGTATATTAATGTACAATAAAATGCTATTGCCTAGTACCAGCAAACAAATAATTTACAGAACATTTGGCTCAAGTCATTCAGAAATTGTATTATATGACACTGATCCCTTTATTAGATTTACTATCATTTTAGATTTGGGATGTATTCAAGACAGACTCATTTGACATCATTATATTTAATTATTTTCAGTGTTACAATGAAAACTGGTCAAAAAGTGGAATTTCTGTCCTGTGGGAAATTCTAATCTTTTGAAATTTGTTTGCATTCCAAATTGGAACAAAAATTTGAAATGCCCCCAAAAATGTATTTGGAAACATTGAAAGAATTCATTCTGATAAAGTATAAAATAATATTAAATATAAATATACATATAAATCAATAATAAAATTGAAACAATTCATTTAAATATGGTAAAAATATTAAGTCAAAACAATTCATTTAAGCACTTTTCCACCAAAAATGTGGCCAAAATCAATCAATATTCCCACAAAAAGTTTCCATTTCAACAAAACTCCATTTTCAGATGGAAAACTGTTCCACTGAAAATTTTTCAACTAGTTCTAGTGATAACTGATATCTCATATTGCAAAAAGCCTTTGCAAATAATTATTTAAAAATTCAGCACTAGCAACCTGACTCTCTTGAGAGTATTTCTAACTAAAGTAGCAGTTTACTTACTGAGGAAAAGAAAATAGTAATAATAGTAGTCAATGCTACTTAATGGCACATATCCGCCATTAGTTTAGGTGAGTCCCATGCAAGGCAACGTATAATGTAACTACTAACATGAACAAAGCCAGCTGAAGTTAAATTCGGGCTCTTCTTTCTCTTTAATAATCTCAAGATGTGCAGTTTCCTTATTGAACCAAGGCTAATTCCTTTGTCAGTGCTCTGATCATTTCCTGCCTTAACTCTTGTAACTTTCTCTTCTCTGGGTTTCACTGTCTCTCATTGGCTCCAATCTGTCCAAAACGTCACTGTCAAACCAACCTTCCTCTCCTGCCATTGTGGCCACTTCATCTCCCTCCCTCAATTCTTCCACTGAATTCCCATCTCTTACCACTAAAAATTCAAATTCCTCGGCCTTATCTTGAAGGCCCCACTTATCATCTTGCTCCCTCCTTTATTACTGCTCTCACTTTCCCTAGCTCCATTCCACTCCCTATGCTCATCCCAATCTTTTCACTTTATTCCTCAGCTACTCTCTTTTTCCCCCCATTCTTGTTTTTGTACTTTCTTACAGACTACTCCATTCTCTTTCCTTGTTCTTATCCACCAGACAACATCTCTTGTCGCCATATTAATTTTCTTCTGAACTGTGTGCCATTTTATTTTTAGTGTAAGCTACATGGGGCAGGAAGCATGTACTATCTACCTTTGTAAATTAGTGACTATCTAATTTTTAAAAATGCATTAATATACAACTAGTTCAGAAAATAAAGAATGGATTAGAAAAAAATGTTTTCTGCTGCTAAAGCAACAGAAGCCCATCGGCAAATTAAGGAAACTCACGAGGCTAAGGGATGTTTTCTGTTTAAGTGCTGGTGTATTTCTTCAGTTGTCCACACTGCTGCCCTACATGCAGGATCAGTTCTGAAATAAAAAGTACCCCAGTGTGAAAATTTTAATGGGAAAATACATCTGGAGTGTGAATGCTCTTATGAGTTAATTGCAACAGTAATGTATCTTTATTCCAGTGAAATGATTGAAAAGCCAATATTCTGGAATTGTAAATGAGCAATGAAGAAGATGAAAGTGAGTGAGAGAAACCAGTATAATGTACTTGTTTCCCATAAATCTTTGAATATGCCTTGCGTGTCAAAAAGTTGGGCTGAGATCCAGAGCAGACCTAATTATAAATATTGAAGTCCTCTCTCAGTTTGTACAGACGTAAAACTCTCTTTGGAGCCAAAGGAAGCTTTGTGTTAGTAATACATCTGGACAGAAAATATCACAAAGGTTGAAATTTCAATGAAAAATTGGTATTTCCTATTTTCCCACCATTTCTACTGAGGAAGATCTGAGGATCTGGTCCACAGAAGTTAGAGACTATGACTCCAAAGCATAAATGGGATCTTAAATTCTTTCCTGAACTGGTACTAGAGTTAATCTAATCCACCTCTTGTCAATGCAGGATTGTTCCCTATATGTGGGTGTATACAATTGAAGGCTTTATCCCCCCAAAATGTAGGGACTGCATTAATGAAGGAAACACTTAGTCTGGAACAGTAGCTACATCTTCTTCCTTCCCCCCTCCACCCCATAATAAAAGTTGTCTACGCCCCTGTAGTACATTCTTTAGTACTCTGCCCAAATATCTCAAAATTTAAATGGCCCTTCTACAAGGAAGTTTCTCCTCCTTAATTTCCTTTTATTATTCCTAGTGACCCCTCCCTTATGCCCAGTGCCAGATCCAGGCACCAGCTCAGGAAGCAGGTGCTTGGGGTGGCCAAGGGGAAGGGGTGGCACTTCGGCGGCGGGTCCCTCGGTCCCTCTTGGAGGGAAGGACCTGCCGCCGAAGAAGAAAGTGGTGTGGTGGAGCTGCCGCCGAAGTACTGCTGATCGCAGCTTCCCCCGCCCCCGCCACTTGGGGCGGCAAAAAGCCAGGAGCCTGCCCTGCTTATGCCACCCTAAATAATTCCTCTTCTTCCTTGGTGTTTGTATACTACAATTGTCAACATTTATCACTGTTAATAGTTTGGGAAATCATGTGATTTGGCTAGTACAACATGGATGGTGAGAATACCTAACCCATACATCGCTCTTTATATTTTCAAAGCAAGACACCTGGGTTTGTCAGCTATCCCAGAACGGTCCCTGGCGTCTCAAGTAATCTGCAAATGGGAAGATTATTAGGTGATGTTTTCAGAGCCCAGGAAGAAAATTAGCTATTGCTACACTGGAACAATCTCTGAGTATTAGTTATTTAATAGAGTTGTTGATTAATCATAGCTAACTCATGCTCGTTAAAAAAATGCATTAATTAAATTTGTGACTGAACTCATTGGGGGAGAATTGTATGTCTCCTGCTCTGTTTTACCCACATTCTGCCATATATTTCATGTTATAGCAATCTCGGATGATGACCCAGCTCATGTTGTTCATGTAAAGAACATTTTCACTGCAAATTTGACAAAATGCAAAGAAGGTTCCAATGTGAAATTTCTAAAGATAGCTACAGCACTCAACCCAAGACTTAAGAATCTGAAGTGCCTTCCAAAATCTGAGACGGATGAGGTATGGAGCCTGCTTTCAGAAGTCTTAAAAGAGCAACACTCTCATGAGGAAACTACAGAACCCAAACCACCGCCACCACCACCACCAAAAAAAAAACCAAAAAAACCAAACAACCTTCTGCTGGTGGCATCTGACTCAGATGATCAAAATGAACATAGGTCAGTTTGCACTGCTTTAGATCATTGTCAAGCAGAACCCATCATCAGCATGGATGCATGTCCTCTGGAATGGTGGTTGAAGCATCAAGGGACATATGAATCTTTAGCACATCTGGCATGTAAATATCTTGTGATGCTGGCTACAACAATGCCATGCAAATGCCTGTCCTCACTTTCAGGTGACATTATAAACAAGAACAGGCAGCATTATCTTCTGCAAATGTAAACAAACTTGCTTGCCTGAGCGATTGGCTGAACAAGAAGTAGGCCTGATTGGACTTATAGGCTCTAAAGTTTTACATTGTTTTATTTTTGAATGCAGTTTTTTTTGTACATAATTCTACATTTGTAAGTTCAACTTTCATGATAAAGAGATTGCACTACAGTACTTGTATTGGGTGAATGGAAAAATATTATTTCTTTTGTTTTTTACAGTACAAATATTTGTAATAAAAATACATATAAAGTGAGCACTATGCACTTTGTATTCTGTGTTGTAATTGAAATCATTATATTTGAAAATGTAGAAAACAACATTTAAATAAATGGTATTCTATTATTGTTTAACAGTGCAATTAATCATGATTATTTTTTTTAATTGCTTGACAGCCCTAGTATTTAATATGTACATTACAGTAGTGCTCAGATGCCCTAATCGGGATCAGAACCCTCACTAATGATAGGTGCTGTATAAACACACATGACTATATAGTTCCTCACCTCTCCATTTCAGAGCTTTGGGGACCCCGCATCTCCTCCCACCCCAAACACTTTATGCATTTGTGCATCTTCAAAGCTTCACAACATGACTACTAGCCTACTGGTAGATGAGAAATGACTAGAAACAACATGAAACTCTCCATCCCCACAGAACACCTGAAATTTTAAATTGTATTTTGTAAGGGCCATTTCAGGGGAAATTTAGACTAAACCCAGAGGAGAACTAGGTGTAAGAGGAGGCTGTGGGTTAATGCACTGTCTTCATTTCTGGAGATACAGAAATCCTGGTGTAAATCACCAAAGAAATATGTTTGATGATCTCATCCTATAGTGGATGTTTTCCCACAGCACAATCCCCTCCCACCACAAGTCTAGTCTGAGTATCACTCAAGATAGGTTCAGGAATGGAGTGGCAGTACATAGGTCACAACTGAAATGGACAGACAGAGGACTAAGCAGAACTGTTTGTGTGTTGGGGATAGGAACCGAGTAAGGAGAGCTGCAGGTCACAGCATTCTCAAAGTTTTAAAACAGCACACCAAGGAAGAAGAAAAAAAAAAAAAGGCACAGAAAAAATAAAAGGCTGGGTAAAACCCCATAAACCCTATTTGGGCTGATGTGTTGTCTTGAGCTCCATTCTCAGGGAGGTGATGGCCTCTTGCCATGCCTGCAGGGCCGGCGCTTCCATTTAGGTGGCCTAGGCAATCGTCTAGGACGTCAGGATTATTGGTGGGCGTCGTTTTGCCAGAGGGGGCGGCAGGCGACTCCGGTGGACCTACCGCAGTCGTGCCTGCAGAGGGTCCCCTGGTCCGCGGCTCTGGTGGAGCTGCCGCAGTCATGGCTGCGGGTGGATGGTCAGCTGCTTGCACAGCTCCAGTGAACCTCCCGCAGCCACAACTGTGGCAGCTCCACCGGAGCTGCGGGACCAGTGTGTGGGGCGGCGAAATTGCCGCATGCCTAAGGCGCTAAAACCCCTAGAGCCAGTCCTGCATGCCTGGCCGACATGGAATCCATGTCCTATGCCTTGAACACTCATTCTAGCACAGAAAAGAAAAATGACACAAATTATATATTAATGCACAAAGTCATTGACCTGCTACGTAACAGGACACAAGTCTAGATCTGCACCATTTTGTGTGCGATCCCATTGATTCAAAAATAAAACCCAAACTCTCTTATAGGAGTTTTCATTCAGCCTCTAGCTGCCACTGTAATACAAACAATAAATAAGAAAAAGTATCTTGTACTGAATGCTACTGAAGGGGAAATGTCATGATGCCCAGAAGTATCAGACCTATTCTGTGTATGTAGTTCTTGGTTTTAAATATTATGGAAATGCAGCTTTTAAAAGGCAAAGAGACTGATTGCACAACGGGACACCCTGTATCTCTATAATCAGTAGTACGCAACACCTAGGTACTGAGCTGTGGGGAGAGCTGCAAAACAACATGCCATTTCCCACTCACCTAATCACAAAGTTAGAGAAAGGAGCAGAATAGTCAGGTTTGGCCAAGTGTGCTAGAATCTCATGCGTAAGCAAATCAATGTCTGCGATGAGGGACAATGATTAATGTCTGTATCTCTGTCCCTGCTCATCTATTAAATCAGGATAATGTGCCGGTTCTTACCGAACATACCGAATTGCAAAATAAAATGTCATTTATTCACATAAATCTGTGATGGGACTCCTTTATTAGCTCCGGATTTCATAACCTCTAGCAGCAAAGGGATTATTATAAAAGCTCTCCTACTGATGCTGGAAATGCAGGGAGGGAGAATAACTCTAATTCATCTATTGCCCACATGGAGCACTGTCCCACCATTGTTTGTTAGAAAAAAAGTACTTAAATGCTTTCAGCTACATGGATGATTTATAGGCAGAGGTTTGTACTGTACATTTTAAGTGCAGTTCTGAAAGAAGATCTGTTCCTTGTTTGTATTCAATATTATACATAAAACGTTATTTTTGTCACTAAAGTGAGTAATACCTTTTGCTCAAATCAGCAGTGCAGAGCCAACACAGCCGTGAGCTGGATTCTCTCTCTCATGAACCATCAATAGAATTATTAATTGTGTTTCAAGTGCAAGGTCATAGTCTGCCTCCACAATCTTTATTACCGGCAATGAGTACAAGCCCTAAGGAACTGAGCTACACTTTCAGACCAAAGATCACGCTTGCAGGCCCAACTTTTTATTTGGAAACTGAACAGATTTAATAGAGGCACTGAGGGTACATTTACTCTGCAGTCATGGGATATGACTGCAGTATGTTTAGGCATACCTGAGTTAGCTTTAATATAATTAGCTCAGGTACCATTAGCAGTGAAGCCATGGCAGCCTGGGCTTCTGCATAGGCTATGTGATGCTGCATGGATTCCGGAGGACACTTGAGGATATTATGAATATTAATATTGTAAAATTGCAATGAGTTGTGGCAGACAGGCCATGTAAGATATCTGCAAAAATGTTATAGTTTGCCAAATATGATAATCTCATTTATATGTTTGTATCACATTGGTATATTGGGTTATAGATACATATCTATGTCCATATTACAAAACTTGTGCTATGCTTCTGGGTGACACCCCCAAACAGTTTGGCATCAGATCTGCCTAACCTGCTTGATGGCCCATTAAGGACCATCATATACAATTGATGCATTGAGAGATGGCAAAGGATACAGAAAAGGCTTCCAAACCATGTGCTGGACCGCTTGTGTGGGAAACAAAGGAAGCACAGGTCGTGTGGCAAAAGACTATACAAGGCAGCTGCATCTTCTTCATTTTGTCTTCAGTCGTGCTTCTTACCTCTGGAGGAACTTTGCTACAAACGGAAGCTTTGAATAAAGGACTGACTGACCCATCCAAACGGTGGACGTATTCCCGAGGGACTGTCACGCCAGCAAACCACCAGTACAGCTAGGAACCTAATATGTGGACTTTGAAGTTTTTGTATGTGTGTGACTGTGTTACCACTTAACATTTCTCTTCTTGTTCTTTCTTTCCCTTGATCATAAACCTTTAGTTTTAGACACTAAAGGATTGGCTGGTAGCGTGGTATTTTGGGTAAGATCCAAACCTATACAGACCTGGTGATGTGGCTGACCCTTTGGGGTCAGAAGAACATTCTGTATATGTGAGCAGAGTTTAAAATAACTGTACTGGACCTAGGTGCTGATTGGGAGCCAGAGACTGGAATGCAATAAAGGGGGCTGTGGGATTTCTTTTTTTGCTTCTTGATAACAGAGGAACAGTTTGTGACGGTTTGGGAGGCTTAACTTCAGTGTTACCCACCAGTCCTGGGAGTATCTGCTCTCCCTTTTGCAGCCTGCCCTGACCTTAGCATTTCTAGCGAGGGCTGCCCCAGGCACCCCGGGTCACAGGCTATACCTGGGTAATCACTTGAGTGGCTAGCTAGCACTGAAGTCCATGCTGTCATAACATCACTGCTATTGGTACCTGAAAACTAGCTCATGTATGTCTACACGTGCTGCACTCACACCTCTGACTGCAGCACAGACATACCATGAGAGACACTAAACATGTACCCAATTATTTATAAAATCCCTTTCCAGAGTAGAATCACACTTGCATAATATTCTGTTCTTATTTCATCTAAGGGTCTCAAGCATAAAACAGTCAGAGACAATAAGGACCAAGTTCTACCAACTTTCAGATATACACTAGCACGTTGGTCTTGAGGCAAATGCATCAGCACTTGTTTTGTTCTTTTCTTACCTCCTATGCTGTTTTTACTCTTCCCCTCATTTTATCCTTAACTTTCCACTCCACTGTCCAGTATGTACATTAGACTCTCACTTCTAGGTGAGAAAGGGACAATACTCTGTCAAAATGAGTTAAGCCCCCATGGCCTTATCACTTTCTTGTTGTTATTCCTTGACCCTGGCTGCCTGTCTTTCATTAGAGTATTAGGACTTGGCTACACTTGCGAGTTACAGCACAATAAAGGAGCCCCAGGTGCGCTAGCTCACTCCCCATCCACACTGGCAAGGCACGTAGAGCGCTCTGACTCCGTGGCTACAGCGCTGCTGGTACTCCACCTTGGTGAGAGGAATAACATTTGCTGCAACCCCGCTGGAGTGCACCTCACTCCTCCCATTTAAAAAGCACATTGCAGTCACTTGCATGCTGGGATAGCTGCCCATAATGCACCACTCCTAATGCTGCTGCAAGTGCCGCAAATGTGACCATGCCAGTGCACTTGAAGCTGTCAGTGTGGACAGATTGCAGCGCTTTCCCTCCTGCACTCTACGAAGGCTGGTTTAACTCAAAGCACTCTGCAAGTGTAGCCATGCCCTCTGTCAAGGGCAGCCTACTTAACAAGTATTTAGGACAGCTACTGGGTATCCTCAATCACCAATTAAAACTGTGACAAATTCCTTAAACTGGTTCTGGCTAGCAGGGAAATTACCTTGGTGACTGTTCTTTTTTTAAAAAAGTTTAATTCATCTTTTATAATGCACCCAATGTTTATAGTTAAAAACCTCCAGACTGTATATACATTGTAATTACAAGATACCAACAATACACTTAGCATCATAGGCTTCTTTTGGTCCTGACTGTCATTGTTATTAAAGATCACATTGCACTTGTTCTCAAGAATAGGATTGTTAACCTTGGTGTCCTAACCACATTCTGGCTAAGGTTCTACTGACCTAAATTCCCTTCAGGATTTCAGCTGAATATATTATCCTTCTTCACTTCCTGCCTTAAATTATCACACAATGTTGTTTTTGAGGTTATATGGTTCTGTTCTTCACCTTAGATCAGGGGTTCTCAAACTGGGGGTCGGGATCCCTCAGGGGTCACGAGATTATTACATAGGGGGTTGCAAACTGTTAGGCTCCACCCCAAACCCCGCTTTGCTTCCAGCATTTATAATGGTATTAAATACATTTAAAAGTATTTTTAATTTATAATGGGGGGGGGGTCGCACTCAGAGGCTTGCTATGTGAAAGGGGTCACCAGCACAAAAGTTTGAGAACCACTGCCTTAGATGGTAGGTGTTTGTGTGTTTTTAAGCTTATAAAACCCTTTGCATCTTTCATGCCCAAAGATCCCAATAGAAATGTCAGATTGTTATAATTTATCTTGTAGAAGACTGGCAACTTTGTTTTCAACTGAGAGGGTCCATTCCTTAAAACGTCCCACTTCATCACAAAATCAGAAATCTGGTCTCCTGTATTCTTCAAAATGCCTGCATGCCAGTTGTTCAGCTCACCCAATTGGCAGGGATAAAAATTTCCAAAATATTAATCCAAACTGATCATTGGGCATTAAGGGCGGATAAACCCATAAATCGCTTGGCTGATATTTTAACTGAAATTTTGCAACTCGCTGAGCACATTGTTCGAAGCAATGATTTCCTGGCCAGAGTTAAGATGCCACAACAATAGTTCTCAGAGTTGAAAGGGGAACGGGGGCTTAATGTGGTGGGGAAAGAAAGCACAAACAACAGCTCCATTCTATATTGTGATAATAAGTCAGGCCTACAGTTTCTGCCTTAAGTGTGGTCTCTTCCACGTTTTGCTCACTGGAGATTTAAAGTAGACAATGGATTTGTCTGTCTCTGTCTCCAGGGTTTGCCTGGCCTCAGATTATTATGGTCTGCTATTCAGTCAGCTCCAACGTGGAACAAAGTGAAAAGTAGCAGAAAAAAATCACTTATTAAAATTATATAGGAAACAAAATTTATGAAGACGTTTATTAATTGAAATCCATAGGCTATCTGGTCATGCTGCCTGTTGTGTCCCTTCAAATTACGAAAATGGGGTATAGTCACTAGTAACGAAAAGACCAAATTTTGAGAGAGGTAAGAATGGGATAAATGGGGAAGCAAAAGCAAACAAGCCAACTTTTTAGCCTGCCTCAAGCCAGCTTCAGGTTTTGCAGACATTAATTGAAACAAATTTATATTTAAAAATGCTCACACCAGTATTTGCACCTTGTCAGGCTGGTTATGCAAATGAATCTCTCTTTCCTGTTCCCTTGTCCCCCACTCAGCTCCAAATCTGTTTTGCTGTTCATTTGCCTATGGCATCTTGACACAATCCTTGATTATAAACTCTCTCTGTACAATGCCCTCGTCAGGACCTCTAGGCCCTACAGCAATACAAGGTAAAAAAACTGCACACTCATAGTTGCAAACACCAATCAGACAGTAGGGTGTCGCTTGGCAGGTGGAATTACTGGGAGGAAAATGTGGCAACTGCAGAAATTTTGTCGTTAACATTTTTGTTGTTCAGGGCAGTGGTTTTTTTACACCTGAGTGACAAAATTTTAAAGATAACAGTACAGTGTTGACAAAACCTTAACTTTAAACAGTTCCAATTGGTAAGCAAAGCCCTAATAAATTAAAATGTACATTTCTACTCCTTTTTCTTTAGCTGAATCTTTCTCCTTTCCTGCTTCTCTTGCATTCAGTTAAGGCTATATCTACATTAGGGACTTTACAGCGGCACAACTGTACCTCTGTAAGGTCTCCCATGTGGCTGTTCTATGCTGGCAGGAGAGAGCTCTCCTGATGGCATAACTAAACCACCTGTAACGAGCGGCGGTAGCTATATCACCAGGAGAGTGTGTCTTCCACCAACACAGAGCTGTTCATATGAGTTTTGTCAGAACTTATGTCAGCCAAGGGGGTGCTTTTTCACACCCTGTCTGACAAAAAGTTTGCTGACAAAAGTTATAATCAAGGCAGGAAGGGGAAGCAGCATCATTAGAAAGGAGAAAAACGTATATTACACATAAATGCCTTGGTTTTCAAGCAGTGGTAGGAAAGGAAACACAGGGATAGTGCAGTACATCCCCTTTATAGTGAAATCATGGTTTTTACAGAATAATTTCTCTGTAAAATGAGGTTCACACTAACAGGAATTACAACACATTTAAAGAAGTTGAGGCTTTCATACTAATTCACCAGAAACAGGTTTTGCTGATAAGGAAATGGGGCTGTGGGAGAAAAAGAGAATTCTTGCAAACAAGAAGCAGTGTGGACAAGACTTGAAGCCAGGAACTCTCGTATTACAATCCCAACACTGACAATTATGCCCCACTGCAGGCTACATCTAGACCACGCCGCCACTTACCGCTACCTGTGCTTCCCCAGCTACACTGCTACTTTTAGTGCATAATCTTGAGCAGTGCTAGAGCAAGTACATCTACAAAAGCTGGGAATCTCATCTCCAGCTCCAACTGTAGGTGTAGCCTCAGTGTCTCCCTCTGTGGGGGTGTTTCTAGTTACCTCTCTCACAGGGGACTGTCAGGATTAAGGAGCTGTTGTAAGAACAGTGATTCAAATATGAAGAAATGCATTAATCATAAAAATAGCCTGAGGAGTTGGGAAATCTGGGTTCTATAAGCAGCTCTGCCAGATTTTCTGTGTGATCTGTCTAGTCACTTTGCCTCTTTGGGCCTCACTTTTGCAATTTGGAAAATGGGCAGTAATAATAAATACTGATCTACCCACCCAATATTCATTAATATCAAGATTTGTAAAACACTTTGAACATTTTCAAGAATACACTCTGTCTTCACCTAATACCAAAACATCCTACCCATCTATTGTAATGAAAAGAAAAACAAACAAAAAATCCAAATACAACAGAGTGAGAAAAGTAGGCAATAAAGACAGGCTAAAAAGCAGTAAATGCTTAGCAAAATGGATGTAGTACCTCGCTGTGTAGACCCATATATCCCAAGAAGTCAGGAGGAAGTAAATTGTTCCATTGGTTCGATTATAGGCAAAGCTGAGAACTGACTGGAGCGGAGAAGGATAGGGAGGCGGCAGCACGGTACATAACTTTGTCCCATTATGCAGAGAGAAAATTCGTAAACTTAGGAAAGAAAAACAGAAGAAAGTAGTAAAAGGAAAAGGTTAATGCAGTGTTGTTGTTTAATCAAGACACAGGGATGACACTTCAATTCATCATCCCACAAGAACTTTAATGTCCCATGCAAACATCCCCTTTTAAATGGATGGGCCCTGTTATTTTAAAGTGAAAAATACCATGATTTTTCCACTCACTCTATGTTAAAAGCTTTTATATGTTAATGCACTTCAATGTTGTTAAAAGTTGTGGTGCTATTTTTTCCAGTAATGCCAAAATTTGAATGTTATAAATATGGGCAGGTACACTGTTCTGCTCAGTTTGCACAATTTGGAGAACACTGATACTTTTTTTGTGTGTGCGTGATTTTCATTAAGAATGTCACACAGGTATTTATTTCGACTGATCTAACAAATCTCAAATGAAAATATGTAACCCATATTGAGTCAAGCAAGCAGATGTCTTCTCTATTTGATTAGTTTGTTACTTTACAGTTTTAACAGACGGCAGCTAAAACCCTTTCATATGGTTGAATGTGGTGTTTATTAATACACACACTACTGTTTTTCTATTGCAAGTTTATTACTACCAGTGGAGATGAAATCCAACCAAAAACCTGGATCCGAACCACCTCAAACTTTCATTAGCACATGTAGTCACACATACCTGTTATCAGAACCCATAGCTACCACCCTGCTGGATTTCCCATTGGCACCACAGAGGGACAGAGCCTTAATCTGACTGCTGACATGAGTCCAGAATTTGGTAAAATAGTTCAAGTCATACACATGAAGATTGCGGGCAGAAGAGCAGTACAGCAACTTATCCTCAGTTAGGCCCATCCAAACAATTCCTTCAGTGAACAACGATAAACTAAACGAAAGAAAAAATCCCCACAAGCCACAGAAAATCATGAATTAAAGTAAGTCAGCAGCAAGTTACATCAATTACATTAGAGTCCAAGTTAAACTACATGGCACATTTTTCAATGTCGACCATGTTCAGCTAAAAAGAATTCTTCACACCATACTCAAATTCTGATAATTCCCTGGGGAACTCAGGGAGAAAAAACCCTGTAACTAGTTCCAGTCAACAATGACTGTATTAGTGACCTTGGTGAATCTGTTTTGCATGCCACAAAGATATGGAACGACCATGCACTTATATGATAAGTAAATACTGTGCTAATTCCCGCAGGTTACATAAAAATGTTACTGGAAATTATAATACTCAAGAGGACACAACCTCCATTTCTAGATCTTATGATAGCCCCTTAGAAATTAGTAAAAATGATGTATTTTATTGAATCACTTACCACAGGGATCAGCAACCTTTGGCACATGGTCCATCAGGGAAATCCGCTGGCAGGCCGAGACAGTTTGTTTACCTGCTGCGTCCGCAGGTTCGGCCAATCGCAGCTCCCACTGGCCGTGGCTCGCCGTTCCAGGCCAATGGGGGCGCGGGCTGAAGGATGTGCTGGCCACTTCTTCCCGCAGCCCCCATTAGTGTGGAATGGCAAACTGCGGCCAGTGGGAGCTGCAATCAGCCAAACTTGCGGACGCTGCAGGTGAACAAACTGTCCCAGCCTGCCAGCAGATTTCCCTGATGGGCCATGTGCCAAAGGTTGCCGATCCCTGACTTCAAGTTGTCATAACCTTAGTCCCAGATTTGGACCTTAGCGTCCAAAATATGGGGGTTAGCATGAAAACCTCCAAGCTTAGTTACCAGCTTGGAGTGGGTACTGCTGCTACCACCCAAAAAATTAGAGTGTTTTGGGGCACTCTGGTCCCCCTGAAAACCTTCCCTGGGGACCCCAAGACCCAAATCCCTTGAGTCTCACAACAAAGGGAAATAATCCTTTTTCCCTTCTCCCCTCCAGGTGCTCCTGGAGAGATACACAGACACAAGCTCTGTGAATCTAAACAGAGTGACTCCCCCCTCTCCGTTCCCAGTCCTGGAGAACAGAATTACCGAGTTAATCTCTCTTTCCCCCCTCACCCAGAGGGTATGCAAAGTCAGGCGAACAAATCCAACACACACAGACCTCCCTCTGACTTCTTTCTCCCACCAATTCCCTGGTGAGTACAGACTTAATTTCCCTGAAGTTTCCCAGTAACGAAAAACTCCAACAGATCTTAAAAAGAAAGCTTTATATAAAAAGAAAGAAAAAATACATACAAATGGTCTCTCTGTATTAAGGTGACAAATACAGGGTCAATTGCTTAAAAGAAATATGAATAAACAGCCTTATTCAAAAAGAATACAAATCAAAGCACTCCAGCAACTATAGACATGTAAATACCAAAGAAAAGAAATCATATAACTCACTATTTGATCTCTTTGTCCTGACAACTTGGAAACAGAAGATTAGAGAGCAGGAAATAGAAAATCCTTCCCAAAGCTGAGAGGGACAGCAGGCAGACAGAAAACAAAGAACTCAGACACAACCTTCCCTCCACCCAGAGTTGAAAAAAAATCCGGTTTCCTGATTGGTCCTCTGGTCAGGTGCTTCAGGTGAAAGAGACATTAACCCTTAGCTATCTGTTTATGACACAAGTCATTGATGTGAAGGTCTCCTTAAAAATCAGTTATATGGTATGGAGCCATGCAACTACAGGGCCAGTACCTCAAAGCAGACTCAGAGCTGTATAAATTATTTATGCCTTGGGAAAAGCCACACTTCTAACATTTATTAGGAGATGAAGATTTATTTATTCATAATCATATAACAAAATACAAGCCCATGAACTGTGCATCTTATTTTTTCTTTATAAAAACACTTCTTGCCCACCACAGCTCTTGTATAAATACTCATAGAATTATAGTAGAACTCACTATTAAAAGTGAACTGTTCCTTTAATGAATAAGGCCTGCGCTGCAAATACATATGCATATGTTTAACTTTACTCACCAAATGACTTCTTGTTTTGAATTTTCCATTAATTGTATTTAAAAAAATTCAAAAGGTATTAAATGATCAAAATCTAAACAAAACATTTTGGTTTGGGTTTCACCTAAATTGCTAGTGAACTGAAAAATCCATTATTTGCACAGCTCTAAACAGAAGCTGTGCTGAAGAAATCGTCACCATCTAATGAGATGAGAACAGCTGAGATACATAACTTTCTATTTAGCAGGGTTTCTTGCCTTATGGCAGAGCACCTGGGCTTAGATCCTCAAAGATATTTAAGGTGCCTAACTCCCACTGAAATTAAATCCATTAGAGTTAACTGCTTAAATACCTTTGAGGATCTGGGCCCTGTTGCTATGAGATGGTGAGCACCTCTTGCAAGTTTTGAGTACCCTCAACTCCTCACAGGTTCAGCATCAAAAGAATTGGAAAATAGAGCGAAACTATGGCAATATCCTTAGAGGTATATAATCTACAAAGATAGTTATCTTACTCCTTAAAGATTCACCATTTATCCTTTGAAATTCATCCAACATACCATAAAATGCTGCAAATTCTAATGCTAGAAATTCATTTTAACTTGATTATATTTCATGATTTGTAAGCAGTGAAACTTACATAAATGGTATGATCTTTTTAAGTACCTGTAAAACAGCTCCATTGTATCCAGGGACCAGAGTTTCACTGTCCCATCCAAAGATCCAGAGATAAATAAAGACAAAGTGTTTGGATGGAGGAGGAGGTGTGTGACAGACCTCGTATGGCCATGAAACACATGCAACAAACAGCCCTGGTCATTCCAAGATTTTACTGGTTAAAATAAAACAATAACCATCAGTCAGTAAATAAATGAGAATTAAATTATGAAGAAGACAAAATAAACTACACTTCTTTCTCTCTGGTTATTTTACTGAGGACAACACCAAAAACCTGATTATTCTTTAAACTACCCCACTAAAACTGTAATTTTGCTTTTGAGCTAATACTATTTTCTCTCCCAAGTGCTAATGATATACTGCACTGTGAGGAAATGCACTTCGTTAACGAAGGAAGTCAATTCATGAGAGTAACGAACACTATGATTTCAGTGTTTTTGATAAAACATTCATGACTTTACTCCTTTTCATCATGAGCATTCCTGATTTTCCTAGTAATTATCATGAGAAAATCAAAACAGAGTGGTTGGGCATTTTCTCATGCTTTAGCTAGGGTACTGAAAAGGAGGCTAGATGCTTCTTTACTTGGAAAAGACTATAAAGTCTGGAAAGTAATGTTATCAATTACCATTCAGAATGTGCCTGCTTATTCCCTTGAGGGCCATATATTTTCAAAAGAAAAAATGATTCCTGATAGAAAATAGTTAAATCAAAAATGATATCTTATAGAATTGGTAAGATGATGAATGAAAAACACTACTGCTTAGCGGAATTGCTACTTCAAAATTTAGATTGACAGGACGTACAGTTGGGCCCAATCCTTCAAAGGACCACGTCCTTCCATACCATGAAGCTGAAGGCATTTTGAAGCTTTTAGGATGTGCTCAGCACCTTGCCATTATCCCAGAAAGTGATTCCTGGATTCAGTTCAGGATAATGCGAAGATATTTTTGGGAGATTAAATATTAATAAATAATGGATAAGTCATTCATCTGCTGAACTTTTTTGAAAAGTCTAGCAGATCTACATTCATAAAGAAGTCACACTTTATATGTTGAGATTTGTGTTTGGGTTCAAATGTTAGCAGATAACATTTCTATTTATGAAAATTCAGAGAAACACAGAGGATGATGCTAGGTAAGAGTGAGGTCCATTAATTTCTGCACCTGTTACTGCAAGAAATCGATTATGTGACAGAACATGTAGCCCAGATTTTGTGTTCCCCAGAGAGGCAATAACTACTAGACTCTCTGCCAATATGGCCTATGGAAAATTTCCTTCATGACTTCAAATGTGGGAGCAAGAATTGCTGTAGTTAAGTTTAGAATTAGAACGTCATTTATACACTGAAGCACTACTGCTGTTTTAAAATATTAGCATTGTTGTCTCATTAAAAATATATGATAAAGTACTAAGAAACAAAGAACTGTGATCATAGGCTCAGATGCTTTGTTCCTGTGAGCCATCTTACTTTCAGAGTCCCTGGAGGAGGTAAGCAAAGCATTGGAGTATGATGAATAGACGCAGGAGAGAATGGTACTTCGGTGGGCATTGGTTAGCTGAAACAGTATATTCCCTTTGGTATCATAGCAGAAGAGATCGCAATTAGAAAAGCAATAAAGTCTTTGCATATTGACATCAAACTCCATATTTGTACACCAGATTTGCCTCATGTGTGGGAATTCTGCACTATATTAAAACAAAACAAAACATGATTAAGATATGGCAACACTACTGTACACATTTAAATAAGATGATAGTCATTTGGTTTGTGAAGTTTTTTGCATACTACAGGACTACACAGTTCATTTTATGAAAGCTGCTGGATATATTTTATTTTTTAAAAAAGCCTGGTTTCCTAGAAGCTGGTAATGAGCACGTTTCAATTGATTATAGTGTTCAAACAATTGTCTAATCATCACATACACTAGATTGGGAACATATAATGGTGTGTTTTAAAGGTTTTGTTGACATTTGTTTGGCATGGCACATAACTAACTCATGGATTTACTACTGGTAAGCAAGTCTGATTATCCCAAACAAATGCCAATAAAACTTTTATAGTATACCATCCCAGGCTAAATATGTTTACATAAAAATATTTTTAAAAGATCACAGGGGTTATTTTTGTATGATTCTGCATGCAAAGCAGTGGTGGGCAACCTGCGGCCTGTCACGGCAAGCTGCTGGTGGGCCGCCAGACTGTTTGTTTATATTTGCACAGCTGCCTGCAGCTCCCAATGGCCATGGTTCACTGTTCCTGGCCAATGGGAGCTGCCGGAAGTGGCGCGGGCCTGGCCATGGCCATTAGGAGCTGTGGGCAGCCATGAAAATGTAAACAAATGGTCTGGTGGCCTGCCAGCGGCTTGCCCTGACAGGCTGTGTGTGGTCCGCGGGACGCAGCTTGCCCGCCACTGCTGTAAAGCCAAGAGCCTTACTTATAATAAGTCCAAGTCTACTGGGTTCAGAAAGAGCCCTGAAACCATCCTAAATACATTTTTCTACATAAAAATTACACAAATTGAAAGTGCAAGATCTCAGTTTCCCAGGACTAGAAGCTAGTCCTTGATCCCATTGAGAACCTGTGAATATTTACTTTCCAAAGGTATAAAGCTATTGTTTCTAGTTCTCAATGCCATATGTAAATGGATTGTAAAATTAGATGTTTATAGACATAGAAAAGCTGACACTGGCCCAGGATAGAATTTACTTGTCCTAGGCCTCGGACCAGTGTAATTTTTGGAAGCACATGGCGGGGGTGGGGTTTGAGGAATTTCACACTTGGGAGGAGAAGGGGAAATATTTTTCTGGCAGGATGATTTGGAAACAAAACAAAACAAAACAAAAACCCACATGTAACCTGCTGGATGAAGCTACTTAGAGTTTGAGAATGTTGGAATAAATACAGGGGAGATGGATTAGTGGGCAGAGTGCAGGTGAGGCATTCAAAAGTGCATGATAAACTCACTTAGCACAAGGTTTTGAATAGAAATCACACAGCTATTACTTCCAGATATGCAGTGTGTGTCTATAAACATTCATAATGTACAACCATTAATAAGAAGTTATATTAACATTATAAAAGCTTTCACAACGAAGATATACAATAGTTTGTCCTGGAGCTTGCTGAGAAAAGTGATATTAACACACATGCAAGTGTCACTTTTCACAGCAGACTTACTAGCTAGCTGGGAGGCTGTGAAAAGTGATTCTTGTATGTTTGTTAATATCACTTTTCACAGACTCTCAGCTAGCTAGTAAGTCTGCTGTGAAAAATTATATTAACAACCATACAAATATCACTTTTCAGAGCACTATTTTTATTATTGAGTCAGCAAAAAATACAAAAAAACAAATACACAAAAAATCCTACATAAATTAATTATAATGATTTTGATGTGTATATGTGCATATTTATTTGTTTTTCCTAAAGTTAACTAAGTATTTTAGGAAATTAAGCATTTTAGGAAAAAGTGTCAGTGGGGCCACCAACAAGAATTGGTGGCCGCAGTCTGAGGCCACCAAATAATTTGTTGTGAGAACCCATGTACACAGTCACTTACTAAACTCAAATAATTAACATCTGTTTACCTGGGGAATAGCTTGTAATTGGACATGTGAACTGCATCAGAGTAATCTGTACTCTCTGTTTCTTTAAACTTCCAGAACTAAAAGAAAAAAAGAATACAAAGACAATTTTGCAACCTTGATTTGGTACTTGAGTCTAGAACTGGAAATCTGAATGTCAACTATCAAAAGCTTTTCAAGAAGCCATTAAGCTCTCCCATTATTTCCATACTGACAGACCTGAATGCTTCAAAAGACACAAGCCTAAAGTAAGAGCGGTATTAATGAGAAAACATTTATGAAACTTTTAATTTGTTTTGACAGAAAAAAATTAAATTATGATCACGAGATAATTTCTTCACTTAAGAAATGCTTCTCAGCTGCACTGACTATTCTCTTTGTTCATCACGCCAACCCAGCTATTAGGGAAACTAAATAAACCAGCCAATCTACAATATTTTTTCCTCATTTTCTTTTCAAAGTAAATGGAGTGTTGGTGAAAGGTGCAGAACTGATAAGTCTATAGACCTGTACTTATATATACACGTAACAAGTATAACAAGGGCGGTGGCGATGCAAGTTTCAGCCCCAGTCATCTAATTGATCTTTATTCTGGAAGAAATCAACTCTAGTGGAGTGAGAAAGGTTTAGTTACCATAGTGCATTCAGACCCTTGATCTCTCTGCTGAGACTGCCACTAAGTTATGATAGTGTTCTTGTGATCTGGATATCTGACCACTAGAGAATTAATTGGCACAACCAAGCAATCATCAGATGGTAACATCCTTCAGTTACTATTGATCAATGTTGGGCTCAAACCAGTGAATTAAGTGTGAAAGTTCCCCTCATCAGTCCACCAAGGCATACAGTCTCCCTTTGCCCTACATTAAATTCATGCCTGTGCTTTCAAAATGTTGCACGAGACAACTCAAACCTCATCTGAGGTATTCCCTTACCTTTATGCCTTTGAGTCCTCCTGTAATGAGTTCATTGCTCACAGGATTGAATACCATAAGTGTCAACAGACATGACTCCACGTTCTCTACTGAGCAGATCTCTTCATAATCCTTATTATACACCTTATGAAAAGAAAAGTGATGTTCACAAAGCATGTCAAAAAGGCTGTGGGTAATTAAGGCCCTGATCCAGCAAAGCATTGAAGTCGCCTCTTTCTAGGCTTAGGCCTTTGAGAGCAAGGACATAATTCCCCAAAAGATATGGTACAAAACTTTTCAGAAACTTTATCCTCATTAACAGACTATTTATTTGAATTTTTAAAATTAAATTATAAACAACAAATAAATGCGCATCATCCCCCACTGTGAATTCACAAATGGCAGGAATTATAATTTTTAACCCTTTGTAAACTTTACTGTAGCGATGGAGAAAATTAGAGACATACATTTAATGGAGATAGGCACTTATGGGCTAATTTGGGCTGTATTTCTATCAATACATAGCTAGTCCATTGGTTTTCAGCTATTATGATGACACGAATCCTAAAATACTTAAAATAGATTAGACAGACAGATTAATCTAAGATAAATAGATTCATCACACAAAGTGATGAAAGCCATATTTCTCTCACAGTAGTTCTACTAAACTTGTACTGCCTTCCATGCCAATAGTGGAGGCAAAAATCAGCCACTCTTTCTCCTTTAAGAGTCTGTTGTTTTCTTGCAATGTGTAATGTCATACTAAAAGTCAATGGAACTAGTTTAATAAACTATGATGAGAGAAACAACTGGGTCAATCTGTTGGCACAGTGATAATGCTGAGCTTTGCTGCACAGATAAACTGAGTTTGCACCTTGAACACGGGCTCTTGATTTTAAAATGGCAGAGGTGCAAATACTGCAGAGCAGAAATAAACAGCTCAAGAGATATAGAAAGTGGGGGCAGAATGAATTTGTATTACTCCAACAGCAACTTCGGTTGGACTATTGGACAATCAGAGGAGGGAATCCTGAATGATCTGTAATTACTCTGTCCTATCCCCTTGCTGCCTGAATCCTGGATACTATGGTCCCAAATAAGGGATTTGAGACTCCTTTTTCATTCATGAATAAGTTTAAACTGCCAGCAGAGCTCACCAATAAACTCAAACTCAAAATAGCTGAAAAAAATAAACACAGCAGATAGTAGGTGCTTTTACCTTAAGTGCATAGTCTCTTCTCAGTACAAAGTAAACATTGAATTTTTCACAGTAAGTGATGCTTCTCATTATGTTGAATTGGTACTTGTGAAAATCCATTTCCCTTTTAACTAGAAAAAACAAAACAAAACCCAAAAATACAAAATCAAAACACAAACTGAAACAATGTCTAATAAATCACTCGTGTTCTTTTTCAGCACAGACTATCTTATAAAGTAGAACATTTTGGTGCAGGTGAAAAATTGCTTACTTTATATATATTATATATATCCTATTTATCTTAGCAAATTTACTTAAAATAGCAAACAAAAAATGTAATTTACATTTCATCAGTATTTTTCAAGGCTTCTCCTACTGTTTTTCAGACACTGGACTACACTTTTAAAAAACCACCTCCTTACCTTCTCCCTATCTGATTGGAACTATGGTGTCTCAGATACCATTATAAGGTAACCTGGAACTGAGGATGTTTAAAGGTGATCACTGAAAAAACACATGCAAATTACAAGTTTGCTCATGCATTTCAATCTTTGAACATACAATACCCATTTCTGTGAATGCAAATATGTGTTTCTAAAAAACATATACATTTCGCAGGCACACATAGCATGGACATTTAAAAACATGAATTTTTTGGTTTGAAAAAGACTATTCCTCCCAAATGGCATCCTGTGGCAAGTTCTTGCAGTGAAGTAACAATCTCTTGTAACAGGACAGGTCTGATAACCGCTGTTGGCATATAAATTCTTATGAAGGCTTGAATTCTTTCTGAGACATGCTGCAGTTCCCATAGTTTTGATTGCTTATTTTCAGGAGCGGCTCTAGGTATTTTGCCGCCCCAACACGGCAGGCAGGCTGCCTTTGGGAGGTCCCCGGTCCCGCGGATTCGGCGGCACACCTGCAGGAGGTCCACTGAAGCCGCGGGACCAGCGGACCCTCCACAGGCATGCCGCCGAAGGCAGCCTGCCGGCCGCCCTTGCGGGGACCAGCAGAGCACCCCCTGTGGCTTGCCGCCCCAGGCACGCGCTTGGCGTGCTGGTGCCTGGAGCTGCCCCAGCTTATTCTGCACTAATTAACATTGGCAAAGCTCCCATAAACACCAATGAAAGTTCCATGCACTGAATGAACGAAGAATATGCTGTCAAGAGTCACATTGCATATCTGAGTTGTAGACTGCATTAAAGAATTCTGCCCTGTGAGTTTATTGTTCGATCCATGGGGAAGAGGACTTAGCTTGGGAGGAAAGAAGTCACATCCAGAAAAAAAACAGAAAATGAAAAGTATGACTTAGGGTTGGGGCAGAAACCATAAATTACTCTGTGTTTGTAAAGTATCAAGCATAATAGCACCCTGATCCTAACCGGGGCCATCTAGGCACTACTGCAGTACAAACAAACAAACAAAATAAATAAATAAATAACAATACTAAGTAGTAGTGGACTATCACTGAACATTTTCCCCAATAGGCAAGAAACTCTTCAAATTGAGGGTTATAATAAATCGGTTTTATGTTGTAATATTGATATATTTTAAGAGTTATTACTATAATCATAATAAAGGATAATAACTGTAAGAGCCACAAGGGACACTAAATTGTTTTTCAGTGGAAATTATGATGAAATTTTAATGACATTTACTTTAAAAATCATTTTTATTAAGCTTTTTACATTGTAATTTTTCTTTAGTGCTGATGGAAGGTGATAGATTAAAAAAACCTAGAGACTGAAGTCTTCTTTCTACAAAATAGGTGCAACATGAACAACACAGCAATGGAAGTTTTCTACACACTGCCCCAATACTGCACCTCAACAACAAAGGGTCAACATCTACGGACAACTGAATTCTTCAGTGTCTTTGGCTCATCCAATCTATGGTGTCTCTATTGAAATTACTGTCAAAAGAGCCATTAATGACAATTGAAGTAGCTGGGGAAAGATGGACACCTGTCCCCTGCAAACTGAACTTAGTCTCCCAATTCATTTCAATGACGAGTCATCATATGGTAACAATTTCAGGCCATTTGCTATCAACCTGGGCTGAACTGTTAACTTAATAAGTAAAATATTCTGTTACCCTATTTCTAATTTCCTGATCCCATCCAATCCCCTCAATAAATGTTTAAAAAAAAAAACAAACAACCACAGTTATGAATTCTGATGTGCAAACAAAACCAGGAGGAACCAAAGCCTACTCATATATGCTGCTTGTAGGTAATGAATATACAATAGTATACTGCAGCCCAAGGGTTTTTACATAGAGGCAAGTGAGCGTAAATCAAAATGAACAGGAAGATGATCACACCAGGAAAATACGTCCTGACTACAAAACAGAGTTTGGACATTTGCTACATCTTTAATCTTTTGTGGAGTTCCAGGTAGACTGACCTCTTGAGCCTGACAGATAAAGATCTCTCTCACCTACAGTCTTAGAAGCAAATAAATCCAAGCTGAACAACCCTTTGCCATCCACGAGGATCAGTCTTCTAGTCTTGCTGTTGTAGGTCACTAAACAGAATTGTGAAGAGGACAGTTTCACTGCTTGACTGTGGCTAAATATTCTAGGAATGTGCGAGCAAAACATACCGATTGTGTTACTGAACTAACAACTTTCCCTAACATTATTTATACAGCAGCAGCATTTGAGGTAAGATAGAAGAACAAATTTATCCTTAGGATGTTCAGAAGTGTTGGACTAATATACCTCAGTTTTATACCTTAAAATGTTTCACTGAACTTGGCATTTACTTAAAACCAGCTATTAAAGGTAAGCAAAACCAAAAAAATCTTTTGAATTTATAGCATTTTTGTCATTACTACTATACATAATGTTTATGAAGAGAAACGCTTTCATTGGCATGTATTAAACCAAGGCCTCAAACTAGATATCAGTGGACGGCTTGTTTTTATCTTGCACGGGCACCTTATAGAGATTTAATTTAATCTTGGATTATATCTATAGGTCCATTTTCAAGAGGTTATGCCAAGTGCTAGCAATGCTGCATTTATAGGGAGTTGCATAGCTAAACACCAGCAATACACTTTGTTAATACAAAAGTAAAATTCTCCTTTTTTCCATATTTCTGTGGCCTCTTCCTCCTGTCGGATTCACTTCCCTCATACCAAATGCTTCGGTATATTTTTCCATCATCATATTGTCAGACTTAGGTTTTCCTTTATATTTAAATGTTCCTCTATCCCCTTTTATTTGACTAGAATTTGCTGCCTCTTACCTCCTACTATATCTAATCGTTGCTGGGTAAAGCTTTTAACCAAGTAGAGTCCAAAGGTAAGAAAGTAAATGGCCTTTGCAGTTACTTCTTTTCCTGCAATTCTGCAATAGGAAAAATGATTATTATTTTACTATTACAATTGTACAGGATATCAAAGGATAACTGAAAAGATGGCAACAAAATGTGGCAGTCAGTAATGGACTACATTTTAACCAAGGGTTGTAGTAGATTCTCTATCACTGACCATTTTAAAACCAAGATTGGATGTTTTTCTAAAAGATATGCACTAGTTCAAATAATCATTAATTTAGGAAAGTTTTATGGTCTGTGTTATGCAGGATGTCACATTAGAGGACCACAGTGGTCCCTTCTGGCCTTATATCTACAAATATCCATTCTCATTTCTCTTTGGGTGGAGATATTCTCTGGCACTTAGAGCCCTGAAAAGCCTTCTGTTTCACCCTCCCTTTAGTCTTCATATCGTGGAATCCACAATCCTTCTAAGCAGAGCAGGATGAGACTGGACTTTGTAGCTCATAATTCATTTGTCTTAGCCACAAGGGCACTGTGGAGCCTTTGAAGCATTCCAGGCTTGTGGAAAGATCTAACATTGAACTGAAGACTCCATTCTGGTTCAAGTAAAGCATTATCGGCCCAATTTTAAGAAGCATTTAGTATCCAAAGCTCCATCAGAAGACAGTGGATGTTCAAGTCCTCTAAAAAAGCCTGTATCTCATCAGGGAACTGGACCAGCCCATCCCTCATTTCTATACATACGTACACTTTCACTGTCTCTCTTAATTTCTGGTCATCTTCTGATACATTTATATAATCTAGAAAAGATAATCTTCACAAAAACAAATTAGAATTAGGTTATAACAATGGATAATTTAAATAATACATTTCAATTTTTTGAAACCCAAAGTCCCTCCAGGAACTCCAGAGACAAATAATCCCCCTGTGAATGGATTTTTCACCTTAGGTTTTTGTCATTAATTTTTTCAGCTCTATTAATTGTTAATGATTGCCATAAGAAGCCCACATTTATTATATCACCCCAGTCCTCTAACACTTCTGACCCAGGAAGGCTGGATGGAGATCATTAGGAGCTGAAGCTGCTCTTTAAGCAGCCAAAAGAGTCATTACAGAGAAATATGCTTCCTTCCTTTTAGAAGTTTTATAGCTTCTACAGTGCTCTCAACCACTGCTTCCCTGCAGAATCCAAGGCCAGAAAAAGGAACCAAACTGAGGTTGCATGAAGACAACAAACTAAGCTGTTTCTGTTTCAGCCAGTTTGCATATCTACGTGATTACTGTATTTAAATATTATATTTAAAAGATCATCATCATCAGGATAAAATATGTTCATTCACTGTTACACAAAGTTAGCAGTTTTATACAGATCTCAGAAATGTTAGATTCATTGTTAAATCATACCCGTTCAAGGTAAATTCACAGCAATCCAAAAAGGACAATGGGAATATGTTACCATATTCTTAATTTGAATGTTGATTCTAGCGATCAAATTCACCTTTTCCTGCAACTCACTGCAGCATCTTCATTAGGTTTTTTAGTAACAGGACTATTGATTGATTTGTCTAGTTCCATCTGGGAAAGTTGTTAGCCAGTAAATGTGGAACTAATCAGATAATTGGAAAGTTTCTGTCTGATTTCTGGTAGTTTTCTCTCTGTTATTAACCCACAGAAGGTTAATCTGAAATTTAAAAGTAAAAATGTTAGCTTACATAGAGAAAACAGGATTTTCTGCTGAATGAAATAGTTGTGGGTGCTCAACCTGAGTCCAATTTTGAGAAGTTATGTTATTATTTGTATTGCAGTAGCAAGTGCATGACAGCTAGAGGTGCTCAGCACCTTTGAAAAATCAGGCCCAAGGTGTCTCAGGCACTCAAAATCAATGGCCTATTTAAAAAGTGAGGCTGCAAGTCTTGCCCAATCTCACATAAGAAGTCTGTGCCAGAGAAAAACACAAAACCAAGGTATCCTGACCTGAGTCCTGTGCCTTAACCAAACCATTCTCCTCTCCCCAACACCGCATCCTGCAATCTGACCACATGGGCCAACTTCTCTGCCCAGGTGGAACTCTCTTGACCTGAATGGCCACTCTGCAAAGATTAGCTAGCAGGCCTAGGGCTTTAGTCATCCTTGTTTAAGATTCTTTCATTTCTTTTAAGTTCTTTTTGACATCTTAAAAGAAAAATCCAGGAAAAAAAGGTACGGTAATTTCTCAACAGCCTTTAAACAGGATCTCACATAATGCTAATGTAGATTTGTTTCTGGCTATCACCAAGAAATTGTTTTCAATTACATAGGGCTCTTAACACTTATACACTATTTTATATCTTAGGATATAAATACATTAAATAATCATCTCAACACTCTTATTATGAGTTAGAAAAGTGTTATTATCTCCAGACAGGTGAAATGATTTCCACAAAGTCACTCAGCCAATCAGTGGCAAATTCAGGCACAGAGAAATCCCAGGCATATTGCTCTTGACCATTTAACTCCTCTGCTAAAGATTGGAGGTGGGGTGGGGGAAGAGAGGATAGCCTGATAGTAAATACTTTTCAATCCAACTTTCATTTTCCAGCCTCCTGCTCCCCAGGCCAGCAGGGATCTGGAGTGCAAAGAAGCTGCCACTCTAAGCAATCAAGGAGTGACCTGCATAATCCTTCCCCTTCCAGCTGGGAGGGGGGATCATCAAACATCAATTAAATTAAACTTTAAAAGAGTGATAAAAATATAATAGAGCAATGGTGGCTGTAATGAGAGGCCTGGAAGTGGCAGTGGAAAAGTGGGAAGGAAACAGAGATTCAGAGATGTGTTTGAAGAAGAGGGAGGTGCTTGCTCTGCTATTGCCAGTGGAGATTAGGTAGATGGGAGAAAGGGTTGTCCGTCCTGGGGGACTGCTAAAATGGACAGAAAACTGGAGGAACAGGAAGGATCTTCACAGGGGACAGACAGAAGAGAAGCTGGGGGCTATTGCTCTGAAGGAATGGGGGAAGGTAGATGAGATGCTGGAACTGGAAGGGCAGGGACATTCTTGCTCTGGAGGGGGATGAGGGTGAGTAGATGGGAGGCTGGAGGGGCACTAGGCTCTGGAGGGGGTTGAGTGGTAGGTAAATGGCAGGCTGGAGGGGCCATAGGCTCTAGAGGAGGATGGTAGGTAGGTTGATGGGAGGCTGGAGAGGCAATGGGCTCCGTAGAGGGAAGCGAGGTTGGGGCAATAGGCTCTGGAGGAGGATGGGGGTAGGTAGGTGGGAGGCTGGAGGAGAATGGGGGTAGGTAGGTGGGAAGACAGAGGAGCAATAGGTTCTGAGGAGGATGGGGGTAAGTAGGTGGGAGGCCGGAGGCAGGGCAATAGGCTCAGGAGGGGGATGGGGTAGGTAAGTGGGAGGCTGGAAGGGGATGGTTGTAGGTCGAAGGGAGGCTGGAGGGCAATAGACTCAGGAGGGGGATGGGGTAGGTAGGAGGGAGGCCAGAGGGGGATGGGGGTACGTAGAAGGGCACCAAGGGGCGAATGGGGGTAGGTGGGTGGGAGGCCAGAGGGCAATAGGCTCAGGAGGGGGATGGGGGGTAGGTAGGTGGGAGGCCGGAGGAGGATGGGGGTAGGTAGGAGGGAGGCCGGAGGGCAATAGGCTCAGGAGGAGGATGGAGGGTAGGTAGGTGGGAGGCCAGAGGGGGATGAGGGTAGGTAGAAGGGAGGCTGGAGGGCAATAGGCTCAGGAGGAGGATGGGGGTAGGTAGGTGGGAGACCGGAGGAGGATGGGGGTAGGCAGAAGGGATGTTGGAGGGCAATAGGCTCAGGAGGGGGATGGGGGTAGGTGGGTGGGAGGCCAGAGGGGGATGAGGGGTAGGTATGTGGGAGGCCAAAGGGCAATAGGCTCAGGAGGGGGATGGGGGTAGGTAGGAGGGAGGCCAGAGGGGGATGAGGGTAGGTAGAAGGGAGGCTGGAGGGCAATAGGCTCAGGAGGGGGATGGGGGTAGGTAGGAGGGAGACCGGAGGAGGATGGGGGTAGGTATGTGGGAGGCCAGAGGGCAATAGGCTCAGGAGGGGGATGGGGGTAGATGGGTGGGAGGCCAGAGGGGGATGGAGGTAGATAGGAGGGAGGCTGGAGGGCAATAGGCTCAGGAGGCGGAGGCGGAGGGGGAGGGGAAGGGGGAGAGGGTAAGTAGGTGGGAGGCTCCAGCCGGGATGTGGAGGAGGTTAGACAGGTGGGACGCCCAGGCTGGGGATCTCTTACGGGGGAGGGGGGCGCTAATTTTGGCCCGGGCAGGTGGTGAGACGCGCTGTATTGGGGCGGATGTTTAGAAGGGGGCTGGTCCTGCTCCTGGAGGGAGCCAGCGGTTCCGCCCCGTCCCCCTCGCCCGCGGACGCCGCTGCAGCAGGGTGTGAGCGGCGCCGCCGGTCTCCACGTCCCTGCCAAGAACCAGGTCTCCCCGCGATAGCCTGGCCCGGGAGGGGCAGCTGCGTTACCTGGCAACGAGCCCACGCAGGCCCGCGGCCCTGGGCGCCTCCCCGCCCCACAGCGGGGTGGGGGGCAGCTTCTAATGGGTGGGGGGAAGACATTCCCCAGCGACCCTCACGATCCCTCTTTCTCCCCCAGACTAACAGTGAAGCCTCCCCCACCAGCACAGATCCCCCAAACTTCCCCCCATTCTCGCAGCACAGATAAAAGCTCAGATACTCCCCTCCCTTTCAGCACAGACCCCCCCAACTTCTTCAACCTCCTCCAGCACAGATCCCCCAAACCTCCCACCCCCCTCCAGCTATCCCCCAAATTTCCCCCCATTCCGCTAGCAAGGATACCTGCTACAATACTCCCCTCCAGCACAGATCACCTCCAAACCTCTCCCATCTCCTCCAGCACAGATCCCCCAACCTTCCCCCATTTCCCCAGTACAGATATCAGCTCAGATCCCCCCAACCTCTCCCACCTCCTCCAGCACAGATCCCCAAAACTTCTCCCCATTCCTCCAGAACAGATACCAACTCAAATACTCCCCTCCAGCAGATCCCCCAAACCTACAACCCCCTCCACAGATCCCCCAAACTTCCCACTATTCCCCCAGCACAGATACCAGCCCAGGTCTCCCCACTTCCTCCATTACAGATCCCCCAAATTTCATCCCACCCTCTCCAATATAGATCCCCCCAAAACCTCCTCACACCCTCTCCAGCAGATCCCTAAAGCCTCCCCCATCCCCTCCATCACAGATTTTCCCCCAAAACTTCCCCTCTCTCCAGCAGATCCCTCCCCAAACTGTCCCCATCACAATCCCTCACATCATGAGACCCCTCATTGCTTCTCTCCTCAGAGACCTCACTGGCCTACACAGGGAGTGATACTGACATTCACACTATCTGTGAATTTAAGAGCCTTATTTTACACGGCAACAAATAGATTGATTGGGCTGTTTCTATGGCAGTTAGGACTCTTCAGCCAATGAGTCACTGAATGCTCATTGTAAGCCAGTGGTTTTCAACCTGTGGTTCACAGACACGAGGGAGTCTGCAGACTGTCTTAAGATTTCCAAAAGGGCATGCACCTCCGTTTGAAAATGTTTAGGGGTCTACAGTTTACCAAAAAAAAAAAAAAAAAAAGGCTGAAAACCACTTCCACCCAACCCAGACAGCATCCCTGCCAGCCCTCTCCTCCTGAGGACCCACGGCAACATGCCACTTTCAGAATCCTATTTAAACTTTTTTTTTAAGGAGGGGTTTCAATTTATTTTAAACATTTTATTTTTTAAACAGGGGACCCTAAAAGCAAGCACAGGATCCTTCTTCATCTCACCAACTTTGTATTTTAAGAGCTCAATCCTGCCAAGACACAGGCATATAGTACCTTCATTCCTGAGATCCCCTTTGAAATCAGCAAACTACTTAAGTGAATAAAGGTCACTTACATGATTCATGACCTGTTTCAGCTCTAAATGTGCTCTTCGTGCACACTGTGTGTGTGTGTGTGTGCGTGCGCGCACACACACACACACCCCCGCATATGGGGATTGTAGTGGGGCAAAAGAGTAAAGAGATACAGACATTGATGGCTTATAAGGAAAGCTGTAATAATAAGAGCCTCTAGTTACATAAAGAATTCCTTGCTAATTCCATCTGACTGTTGCCCCTTTTTTAAAACTAATGTGCAACTGCTTTTTCTAAATTAATCTTGAACAGGTTGTAGCAGCTGCTATTTCTACGCAAACACCTGTTTCTCTGATTAACATACATGCAAGTACAGAAGCATTGCAATAGCGTATTGTCATGAAAAGGTGCTAGCACTAGCTCAGATTTTGCTTGCCTGTCCATAAAGCAGCAAAGAAAAATGTTACTGCTCCTGACCTGGCAAAGGAGACATAGTTTAACTTAATTTTAATAAAAATAGTCCATCCCAACATTAAGGAAAACTTTTAGCATCTTTCCAATGTATTAATTCCTTCACCCTTAGTGTGTTCAAATTATTTAAGAACAGATCAATGTAGATAAAGACAGGTTTTCAAATGCCACAGCAAAAAGTGTCAATTAGTTTTATAATATTAATATAGGGAAATTATACCAAATAAGAAAATATTGCAAACAAAGATAATGGTAGCAAAATACAAAGTATTCCTAAACTGAAGCCATCAGAAGTAAGTTACCAAGGATCAGGTGACAAATATGTACGGATGACTCTTCTGTTTTAGCCTTTTAAATTAATATATGTAGGAGTACTTTTCAAAAGAGTTGAGTCTTAATAGACAAATAATTTAGTTGACTAGGTACTTCTTCCCCCCAAAAGTAATTGTTCCTAGTTAAATGGACAAAATCTAATCAGATTGCCCATAAATCAGTTTGGCAATCTAGTTCATTAAAACTATAAAACTTTAAAAATCTAGTTCCTTTTTTCTTGGCTCCTTGTTTACTTTTCCCATCTGGTCATTCAGAATCAATGATATTGGTTTCCAGATTGTCATGGCCATGAGGTTTGGACTGCAAACCCTGCAGTGGAGTGTTTGTTTAAAAATCTGCTGTTTCAATGGGCAGCTTTAATTTTTTTTTTTTTTTTGTGAAATGTTTTACAAGTCTTCTTTAAAAACTCTAAATTTAGGGCCAGCTTTATTTACGTGTTCCTTTAAATAGAAGCATTTTACACAAAATATTTTCTAATGAATTCCTTTTAAACAACATATTGTGGGTGATTTGTTGGATCATTTTAAATTTTTCTAAAGCCTATGAAAGAAGATTCAGAAGCCTTTCTTCTCTTTCACTAAGATTTAAGGACCTTTTGGGCAGGCCACTAATAAAAAGGCTCAGGCCTCTCAACTTCCTTTCCTCCCCCGCTACGTGTGTTTGCTTCATGCCTGTTCACGTTTAGCTTTAGTGCTGTTGAAAAACAATATCTAGCAGAGAGTCTGATGAGGAATTTACATGTGATATGCTAGTTGATGAAACAGGAAGTATAAGTGACCAGCAACAGTATTTTGCACCACTGTCACTATTAAATGCCCAAACAATATTTTCCCCATCCACTCTCAGCATAATCATGGTTGTTATAAACAAGACATTTTCAAGTACAGGTTCTTTAGAAACTGAAATTGTGTCCTTTGCCATGTATAAAAGTGACCTTAAAATTTTTTTTTCTCTCTCAGAAGTGCTTTTTCCCTTTAAATCTGGACTCCATGGCTTTTCTGAAAGAGTTCTTGCTAGTTAGTCTCAGATATGTAAATTATAAATGCCTGTGATTTATTTGAAGGGGTACAGATTATCATATTTTCTCCTAAGTGTTCATTAGACATTGCAGTTTTGCACCTCATTTATCTTCTCTCTTGCTGTGTAAAAGACCCATAACCATAAAACCAACTACCCACAATGTTATCCAATTCACAAAGATATATAGAGAATTTTATTCTCTACACATAGTATTGCTACACATACAAAATAATCCAGCTAAGTAAAAAGTACATCTGGTTGAGAAGTGTCTCCTCCCCCAAACTAGAACACTGATAAAATAAAAAAAATCCAGTTTTTAATCAATCAGTCTTCTGCTGGAATTTTTGGGGAGTTTGCAGAAAAGGAAAAAACAGAATTTTGACTAAAAAAATCCCTTTCCAGTTGTCAAGTTTTTTTTTTTTTTAAAACAAAAATAAAGATCAAGTGTTCACGGAAATTAGACTTTCCATAAACTTGCAACTTGTCAAAACAAATGGTTTTCCATTTAAAAATTTGACTGAAATTTTTCAGCCAGCCCACTTAAATATCAGACAATATTTTTTAAAACAGTTGTCCTTTTAAAGTCACAGTAAGATACTTCAAATTTCATCCATTTGAAAAACTTTGGCCTTTTCCTCATGACTCAAACACAGCTGAGCTTGTGAAACTACCTGTTCAGGCGTTACTAGTGACCAAATTTCAATACTCAAACTAATTAGTCAAAGACTATGTAGCACAAACTAATTTAATATTGTCATATTTACATTAGCTATAATTACTACTATTCCCGCATTTAGAGACATTTCTTCCAGTTATTAGCAAAATGTGCAGCTTTGACATTTATTCACTGCTTCAAGAGAGATGATGCACATAGACAACCTTAATTATGAGTTTCAGAGGGATAGCTGTGTTAGTCTGTTTCAGCAAAAACAAGGAGGAGTCTTGTGGCAACTTAAAGACAAACACATTTATTAGAGCATAAGCTTGTGTGGGCTATGACCCACTTCTTCAGATGTATGGAGTGAAAATTACAGTAGGCAGGCATAAATATACAGCACAAGAAAAGATGGGAGTTGCCTTACCAAGTGGTGGTGGTGGGGGGTGTCAATGATTCAGTCAGGGTGGCTGTTTGGAATGGGACACAAACAGTTGACATGGTGGTGTGAATGTCAGAGTAAAATTACTTTTTGTAGTGCTAATAATGCCAGTTCCATCAGGGTGGATGGCCCATACTCAGTTGATGGTAGATTACTTCTCATAGTGACGCAGCCATTCCCACTCTTTATTCAGGCCTAATTTGAAAGTGCCAAGTTTGCAAATGAATTCTAGTTCTGCAGTTTCTCACTGAAGTAAGTTTGTTGAAGAATGGCCACTTAAGTTTAAAACTGAATGCCCTGGCCAGATCAGTTTACCAAAAGAGGCTTGGAATTCTATGCTACTTCCCCAATTACAGAACATTTTCTAAGGGGATAAAGGTAAAGATTGTAAATTTCATTTTTCTTGTTAAAGGTTTTATCCCCTCAGTTACTAGACTGCTCTGTTAAGAGTTTTGGCCCAGCAGACATTAACTGTAGAAACTAAGCAGCATAAGCTGCTAAATGCTAGTATTCTCTTTACAACTAGGGAATGGGAAGAATTCATCTCCTCACTCATCTGTTTTGCAGAATGGGCCTAAAAATGTCATTTCTATTTTGATAACGGTGACATCACAATCTAGAACAAGGTTCATTTAGCCATTTACTATATAAAAATACTACACTGTACCTGCAGTTCTAAGAGGCTATAGCAAAGACATGATAGTTGCAGTGACCAGGGTAGAGACAATCATGAGCTCATAGAGGGAAGCTTAGATCCACATTACAGGAATTAAGTTTTCAGATTGTCACTGAAATATTTCAGAGGATGTTTAGCAGGGCTTAGCATCAGAGAGGATTTGATGCCCTAGCTGGTGTTTCATGTCCTCCAAAGTACACTGTATGGCCCCTGATCAGACCACAGGATACTGGGATAGATGGACAATTGGTCTGACACAGTATGGCCTTATATATGTTGGATGAATGCTGACCCTGCAACTGAGCTGGAACATAAGTATGCTTTCTCAGATAAGTTGCAGGCTGAGGTGCCTAGTACATTCAACAATTAAAATATTACACTTTTTTGCTATTACATTGAGACTATCATACATTTTTTTAAAAAGCAGACTATCAATTTGCCAAAGAAAACTCAAGACAAACATGAATAGAGGCTCATCTGGACAGGCTTTTCTGCCATTAAAACAAAGAGACTTGCCACTGCCTTTAAACAGTCTTTTGCTCCTATGATGAGAAGGTACTTAGTATCCTCTGTTTACCTGGCATGAGAAGGGACAGGCCTATCTGACCTACATTCCTGGACTATGCTGAAATATTTGCTTGTTCACATTAATGCAGTCATGTCTGTAATTTATCTGAGATATGCTTCAGCAATGAAGTCCAGCATTCTGTTGTAGGATACCTAGTACTTGAGAGGAATAAGAGCTACAGCCATGTCAACAAAAGGGGAGAATTTAGCAGGCACACAATTCAATTCCCTGAGGAAATCAGGCTTCATCAGAGCCTTTACAGAACTGCACCAGGAATGAGTTAATCTAGCAGAACACAAGTGAAGCTCCCAAACCTGCCACTAGAGTATTTCGACAATACCACAGTGACTCACAATCCCCACTTGCCAGGTTTTTCATGATGCTTCCTGACATGCGGCATGCCTGAGAGGTTCTGGTTATGAGGGATGAGGATCTTTACGCTGGAAAGAAGGGCCTGCTAAGGATATTATGCAGCTGGTCTGATAGCTCCTGCTCCTCACAGGAGAGGAGCTGCCATGCAACATCCAAACTCCAGGAAAGTAAAATGCAAAGTTTGTTAGAGGAAAATGCTGTTGCAGATTATTGCACACCAGTCCTGGTGATAATTAGATTGAAGACCAACAAGCCACATTCAACAGAATGACTGAGGTTTTTATTTCTCAACTCCTAATTCTTTTACATAATCACATTTGATGCAAACCTGATCTCTTTTGCTTACAAACCTTGATTCCATTCTGATATCTTTAAAGCAGAGAAGTGCCACTGATGAATTGCTACAAGCAGAATGCTCTTTGTGAGCAGACTGATACCATTTCCTTTGTACAAATTATTTATTGTACACTTCAGCCGCTTCAGTTAATATATAGAAGCTAACACTATACAAGTATTGGCCAGTTTATTAAGGCACCACTTAAACAGTTTATAATGGATTGATATAAGCAAGTTACAGACATGGGTAAGAGTTTATAAACAGCATGCTTGTTTGTTAGATCTTAACAATAAGTTGCTTATGACTAGAGTCCACCAGGACAATGCATCATCTATTAAGATATTAACCTTTTCTATACTATAAATAAAATCATAATGTAACATGTGACATGAGCAATCTGTGCTACGTCATTTACAGCTTATCAAATCATGATATTTAAGAGTAGTAACTTCTGGAATGTGTTTGTTCTGCTTGCTCTTCCATTCTTAGATCCTCTGCATGGTTGTAAATTAAAATTTATATAGTGCCACTCAATTCGTTCAAGCACGTGGCCCACACAAAGCAACGTATAATTTCACTAGTCTCCTTTCAAGTTGTTACAATGGAGTGATCCAAAGCACGGATAACCCCCGAACATGTGGTATCTGTGCAAGATTGCCCGGACAAGACTCATGCTCAGTATGTTTCTAGTACATACTTCGCTGAAGTGATGATTGTAATGATCTAAACTCTTAAATAGGGTTGGACTTTGGCCTCTCTCATTTCTTCCATATCAATATTGCCAGAGTTCTGCAGGAAGATGGTACTGTCAAATTCAGTAGGCCATTCTATTTCTGAATTAATGGCTAGTATTTTATGGCATTTGTGGGCACTGTAGTGTGCTTCCCACCCCCACAGTCAATCCCAAGTGATATGAAAACCAAAACTGTTAGTATTCTAGCATCCTTTGCAACAAATAATGATGCTAACAATCTAGTCAAATTCCTTAAGCATATATTTTGTATACCAGTTTTCAGTTGCCAAAGTTATACTTAGTTCTTCCTGAAGTGCACATAGTTCCTGGTACCAAAATTGATGTCCCGTTCTTCTCCACTAAAATTTAGTATGCAGAGAGCGGTCCTTCCACGTACACAGACTGAGTAATAAATGATGATTGTAACTGCTTGACAAAAATCTTCCAGAAGTGTTAAGAGATCTAGTTCACTGGCACCTAAATAAGTCTAAAGCCATGTCTTTACTACCCACCGATCCCCAAATCAACACCCATACTTTACCTCAACAGGAGAAGTAAGCGGAGTTGACGGGGGAGCCACAGCAGTTGACTTGCCACTGTAAGGCCAGCCAGGTAAGTCGAACTAAGATACTTTGACTTCAGCTACACAAATAGCATAGCTGAAGTTGCTTATCTGAGATCAATTCCCCACCCTCCCAGTGTAGACCAGCCCTAAGATGCACATTACCCAGGGCAGGTGCCATCTTGATCAAAGTATTTGACACATCATATGCAATTGTTCATTTATTGAACTTTAAATGCCATGATACACCACAGATTAAATAGTTAAAAACTATATATAAGACTGTGTTCAAAATAGTCTTTCAAAACATCTCTTTGGACAAAATTGAAGCACTAAATTCAAGGACACCTTCCCGAAAATAACATGAGAACAAGGGAGAACAGTTTCAAGCTGCTGACTATACAGGAACTGCAGAGGGTATGATAGCATGAGTCATTGTTCTCTGCTGCAACATACAATTTTAAAAAAGTAAGTTGTTGATTAAAGTCCATAAAATGGATTCTAGTGCCTCACGGTGTAGCCATTTCTCTAGCTAATGTATTAATGGAACAGATAATATGGGGAGAGAAGACAGTAATATAGACTCCAATTTTATTATATAGTCCAGAACTGTAGGTTAGATTACTTTTACATGATGTAGTATTTTACATTGATGTGGAAACAAAACTTGACTCTGTCAGCACTGATTAGGCTCATGGATTGCAAGGATAAATATCAACAAGTTTTAGGAGCGTTTTCAACATACTTCAGCTCTGACCCAAAAGATTCCTACTATTAAAATCTTGTGACTCAGGAAGATATTACTAGTTATGGTGGCAAAGCAACTATTAAGACAGACAAGATCACAAAATTATCTCACCTGCAACTTATTTGGTACTTGAGCCAAGTCTTTAGACGAGTGCATTAGCTGCACTGCTTAGCATCCATATTTGATTTATGACCATTTTTTTGAAATTAAGTCAAGAACAGCATTAAAATCCATGTTAGTCACTGCAAACACAAGTGACCCAACATGAATTGTAAAATGAGCTGCTGGCAAGAGTAATACAATTATACACATTCTTGTGTCGAAAACAGTCATACCAAACAAAAACAAAAAACCTTACAACACACACACACACAGGAACTTAATGAGTTAACTTTAAATTAATTATGCAACTCAGAAGCTCCTTCAGAAGGAAGCTCAGTTTTCTGACCGGATAAAGAGGTTTCCTAAGTTTGCAAGGTAAGTCATCAGTCATAGCTCACCTCAGAATGGGGTTCTGAGCCAAAACTTCAAAAAAGCACTTACATGCCACTTCCAAGCAAGTCAGGATTTATAGTTTGCATTTTCCCTGCTGTTGTATTCTTTCCATTGCCAACATTATCTACTGAGGAAGCTTAAGAAATGCATCGTTTCTAGTTGTAATAGATTTGATGCTACTGCTGCTTTCATTTATTTTACTCAAGTGTATTTCACTCCTTAAGCCTTCCAAAGAGATAAGTGTACATGACAAGAAACAGATAAAAACAGCAGGGTTTAACCTCAGCAGCCTGCCTGAGTGATATCTTTTCCGGAAGATTTTGTAATTTCCATTGTAGTGAACACCTGTAAAAAACAAACAAACAAACAAAACAAATTACTTTTGGGATTTATTAATGCTTTGTGCAGTAGTCTAACTGGCTGTTGGTTGCCCCTTATAGTATACCACAGGCTAGGCTTCTACAAATGTAGAAATAAGACAAGACAAAATGCCGACTGCATAATTATTTACAAGAAATGTCACACTTTGTATATTAAAAAAGCCAAAGTAACATTGAATTTCCATCAAAATACAATATAAAATATTTAATGTGATGACATTTTAGATTTAAGTCACCTTGGGTCTATTCTCTTCCTGCACATGTGCAACTTCCCTCAATATTAAGTATTAACTAATTCTTGATTTGAAAAAGTTGATGTTTCCCCCTTACCTCTGCACATGTTGGATGTATACCTATTGTTTCATCAAGTAATTCTTTCGTGAGACCACATTTTATTGCTGCACCAAAACCTTGGGTAATTTCTCCAGCATTGGGTCCAAGAACATGAAATCCTATCACACGGTTCTTTGAAGAAAAAAATTAGGTCAGAGCAAAATAGGTTTTGTATTGGTAAATTTTCATATTCACATTTGAAGAGAGACTTCCAATTCACTTAAGATTTGGCTTGAAATGAATGGAGTCAATAGTACACTTGACACAGATGCTCTGAGGCATCTATAAGCATCAGTCAAGTCAGTAAATGAAAGCTTCAAGTTCCACTTCCAGTCAAATTAACCACGTTTTTGGGGGAGGGGGAGGATTTCACTAGTAATACACAGAATGCGTTTTAGAATTACATCAAGCACCATAATTCAGAAATACAGCTCACAGTAAGGCTATGTCTACACTATGAGGCTTTTAGCGCCATGGCTGTGTTGCTACAGCTGTACTGCTAAAAGGCACACAGTGTAGCTGCTATTTGTTGGCAGAAGAGCTCTCTCATCTACAAAAAAACTTCTACCCTCAACGAGCAGCGTTAATGTTGTTCACACTGGCACTTGTCCACAAAATTTATGTCTTTTGGGAGGGTGTTTTATTAACACCTCTGAATGACAAAAGTGAGGTCTTTCACTTGCCAGTGTAGTGAAAGCCTAGTTCTATGCCAGCTGGCTCTTTATTTTAGGGACACACAGTACATTCAGATTGTTGCTATCTGTGAAGTAGTACTATGTTTCTTTATATGAAGGCAGAGTTTAAATACCTACTCACGATGCCTGCAAAAAGTTCTATTTAGAGAACTTTGGCTATTTCTCTTCCCTGCTCATTACTGAAACAAGTAATATGGCTATGTAGGTTTGAGTTTTATCAACTTAATTGGTTTCTGAAGTCACAGCTGGCTGCAGTGGCAAATGAGGTTGCAGACAAGAATAACTTGTAGGCAATGGAGGAAACTGGCAGTTGTCTTTAAGCAACAAAAATTCCTGTATTAATTTCTCTTGTACAATTTTATTAAATATAAAGACTCAGCAACAGGACTGTTTCAAAGTAGAATTTTTGTGTAAGTTTCCCATGAAGTGGGAGTGTTAGCAGTTAGCTCCACACTGAGTCTGGCTATAATACTTAGGGCAGGATACTAAATATATCTCACAATACAGTATTACTTATACGCAAACATCCAATTATGCTGTGTTTCAGCCTCTCTTGTTCAAAAGAGGGGTCTGAAATTCATACTAGGTAGTCCCTCTTCCCCAGGTGTTTTTATATAGTTTCTACAGTGAAGTTCTAATGCTCAGCGATACATCAGTCTTATAAACAGACTAGACTGTCACTGAAAAATCCAGGAAGAGGATAAGAAAATAAATAAAAGTTCACTTCCTCTCAAATCATAGCTAGATACAATACAGTATTTAGAAACAGCATTTCCATTCCCAACTACCAATCATTTTTATGCCAAATTATCTTCCCCGCTAGGGTATTTTATATTTCTCAAATTAGGTCTTCAGGGTTGGTCGGTTATGTATTAGAAGGTACCAAGTATTGTTGCAGCTAAAATCATATCGGACCTATAACAAAATCCCATTTTTCCTATTAAAAATGTACAGAGCAGAGTTTTCTATCCTCAAAAAGAGAGAGATAGAAACTGAACAGGAAGGGGTATACTTCCTTAAGAAAGTTAGAGACTTAAGAATATGCAAGTTTAAACTCTATGAAAAAGGCATGCAACAAGGTCACTTAACTGGAACCCAATGAAACATTTGAATTTCTGAAGTACCAGAAATAAGGCACAACCACCCCAAACTCACTCTAGATAAAAATCTGAGCACAACCATACCAATCCACTCCCAAATGAATGTTTTGGAACTGATACAGTTTCATAAGGCATTAATCTGGTACCAACTATCAATTGCTCAATCTGCTAGACACAACCAAATGTTACCTGGTGGATCAAAAGAACAAGTTTAACTTTTTAATAAAATGTACTTCGATACTGCATTAATAGAACAAGTGTCGAATTGGCCATAAACTGAGACCCTGGCCTCAAGTCAATCAGTAAATACGTTCTTAGTCTGTGGCCTAGAAATTGTACTTCTGAGGTTAACACATGCTCACGGTGGAGACAAATTCCAATTTAGATTACATACATTGTCATGTTTATTGCAGATTATCTTTGCATAGCAAGTATTGTTGTCTCTGCTGGGTATTGTCCATTCAAGAGGCCAAAACAAAGTGTGATACACCTGCAGGGAGCAAGAGGAAGTAGTGTTAAGACTAAATTATGAATAGATTAGATTAAATTAAAATTTTAAACTTCTGAGTTTGTAGCCAAACTTCTAACCTACTAGCTACCCACTTCTCTTATATTTGATGGCATTACCCTCCAATTTCTAACAGGATTTAGTGATCTGCTCCACTCACTCACCAATCTTCCAAATCAAAGTTTATATGCAGGGCTGGTAGCATTACCTTTTGCGTTTACCTGACATTTCCCAAAACATCCTGTTTTCCCAGTTGCTTATAAACAACCATTTGGGCAGGAGTTTTCCATGCTAGGTGCTAGCCTCAGACTGAATTTTTTGGGACAATTTCAGTTAAACCAGTTCAGCCATTTCTGAGAACAAGGGTGGAAAGCAACAGTGGTTCCCCATGCTTTAGAGTAAGTATGGCCTGTGTGTCAGGATGCAAGGAGTCTGTCTCTGTGCTCTCAAAGACACCCACTGGCTGACACCCTGGCAGTGTGGAAGACCCCTCTGTCTGAGTCACATGGCACAAATACTGGATTTATGACATTATGAGGGAAGGACTGAGGCAGAGACTATAACTGGCTGGGCAAGGAGGGAAGGTCTGGTAGCTGGGGAGGAAAGATGGGCAGAACAGGAAACCAATGGGTGTGCAGGGAAACTAGGACTGGGAAAGGTGGAGACTGAAAAAATGAGTGGGCAACCAGAGGCTCAGAGGGAGCAAGACAGTGACAGATCAGGAAGTGTGGGAGAACTGAGCCAGGCAATCTGGAGCAGCAGGATTAGGACTTACTGGTAAGGAGACTAACAGCAGAAGCCAGTGGTGGGGAAGAGAAGACTAGAACAGGTTGGAAGGGACAGGACAGGACAGAAGACTCTGCCTGCTAGAGCACACTGCCCTCCACAGCCTCAAATGGAACCCAATATCCCAGAGTCACACTATTTCTCTGTCATCAGTATATATATCTGTGAAACCCACTGGCAAAGTGACCCACCCTTCTGTAGTGCTGGTCCACAGAGGATTACAACCTAATACTGCTATCAGTTACTCAGTTTGTTCAAATGGCAGTGGTCTATAGGTTCCAACCTTGCTGCTGAACCATGTAGGTTGCGTGCCACATGATGGAATTTCAGTTTTGTAGTTTCTCCTTTTTAAAAGGATAGGACATTATACAAAATAACTACTTTAGAACAATAAAGTTGCAAAGTCAAGCTCTCAAAAAGTACAGGAAATAACAGAATAAGGCTGTGTATCCTTACATTCACTACCCTTATGCATATGCATGATGATAGTCTTGACTATTTCTACAGAACTCCTGCTTATTCTGTGCACTTATGGATACTGCTCATTTAATGAGCAGCCATCGAATATTGATCTTCATTGTTCAATGTATATCCACACATCTCATTCTCTACACACTATTCACACCTCATTCTGAAGACTTAATTATTCATTTCCTCCTAGGTTTTTCTGCAGTGCTCATCACTACAGTCACTGCTTCTCACACATTGAGTTTATTTTCACAACGTGTCTGTGAGATCAGTGGTATGATCCTCTCTTTCAGCAGCCCCATCTCACTCACTGTACACGTTTCAACTGTTGCCACCAATGAGGTAGGGATCCTACAGACTCGCCTTTCACTACATAACCCTTATTCAGCTCCACATAACTGTCCACACTATGAATTAAATGGAGACTAGAATTGTGTGGAAGTAGTACATGATCATGTACTTCAAGACTGCGTATGCATGATAAAGATCTGAATTACGGTTGCACAGGTAACTAATTCTGGCATTTCCTAGCTTCTGAACACTTGACTGTGAAACCTTAATATTCTTAACATAGGTTATGAGCAATATAAAATATAAGCTTGGCCATCGCTATGCTTTGTTTAGCATTTGTATTAGAACAGCTAAGTTTACATTATGGTGTTTTGTAAGTTTATATTCATTAGTTTGTTTGGCGCCAGCTGCCTAAGTTGCTCTGGTTGCTGCTTATGCAATTAAAATACTATATTTTACTTAACATAAGAATGGCCATAGTGGGTCAGACCAATGGTCCATCTAGCCCTGTATCCTGTCTTCTGAAAGTGGCCAATGACAGGTGCCCCAGAAGGAATGAACAGAACACGTAATCAAGTGATTCATTCCCTGTCACTCATTTCCAGCTTCCAGCAAACAGGAGCTAGGGAAACTATCCCGGCTTATAGCCATTGATGGACCCATCCTCCATGAATTTATCTAGTTCTTTTTTGAACCCTGTTATATAGTCTTGGCCTTCACAACATCCTCCGGCAAAGAGTTCCACAGGGTGACTGTGTTTGTGAATACATATGTCCTTTTGTCTGTTTTAATTTCATTTGGTGACCCCTAATTCTTGTGTTATGAGAGAGTAAAGAACACTTATTTTTCTCCACACCAGTCATGATTTTATAGACCTCAGTTATATCCGCCCCACCCCCCTCCATTAATCGTCTCTTTTCCAAGCTGAAGAGTCCCAGTCTCATTAATCTCTCCTAATAATTTGTTGTCGTTTTCTGAATCTTTTCCTATATATCTATATCTATCTATCTTTTTCGAGACGGGACAACCACATCTACATGCAGTATTCAAGATGTGGGCATATGGTGGATTTAATAGAGAGGCAATATGATATTTTCTATCCCTTTCTTAATGATTCCCAACATTGTTAGCTTTGACTGCTGCTGCACACTGAGTGGATGTTTTCAGAGAACTATCCACAATGACTCCAAGATCTCTTTCCTGAGTGGCAACAGCTAATTTAGACTGCATCATTTTCTATGTATAGTTGGGATTGTTTTCCTATGTACATTATTTTGCATTTATCAACATTGAATTTCATCTGCCATTTTGTTTCCCAGTCACCCAGTTTTCAGAGACTGCCTGAGACTGAACTCTTTTTTTTTTTTTTTTGGGGGGGGGGGGGGGGATTGGGGAGAAGGGAAGGGGGTGGAAACAATGGAAAATTAATACTGATTCCCTACCTGGGGTCTCAGATATATTTTGTATGCTTCAGAATGACAAAACACCATTGCCTGAATTGTGCTAGCCCCCAGAGCCAAGTAGGCTGCTGCTGTTGCTGCCCCAATCCTGAGTGGGAACCAAATTCATGTGCTGGGAGCCGCAACCTCATCAGTCCCAAACTGGTATGTTGCGAGGGCACTCTCATCACTGCGAATAAAGAGGGGCCCATCCCTCCCTGGTCTTATTGCCATGTATGCCCTTACAGCCTCCAAGAAGATCCTGGGCTTGGCCCCCTCCCATGTACGTGTGCGCGCGCATGTGCACACACACCTTGAATTGCATATGCAGCATCCAGAGTATTTTAGGCTGCTGGCACTAAAGTTAAAGTAACTTCCAAGTTAGTGCTGAATTGTAAACAGAAACTAGTGAAAATAGAGAGTACCACACACCCTCTATTTGGAGCTACTATAAGGCACGTGCAAAACTGGCTTGAAAACCACTACCAGAGAGTAGTTATCAGTGGTTCGGTCATGTTGGAAGGGCATGAGTGGGGTCTGGCAAGGATCAGTTCTGGGTCTGGTTCTGCTCAATATCTTCATCAGTGCTTTAGATAATGGTATACTGAGTACAGTTATAAATTTTCAGAGTAGCAGCCATGTTAGTTTATATCTGCAAAAACAGGAGTACTTGCAGCACCTTAGAGACTAACATTTATTTAAGCATAAGCTTTCGTGGGCTACAGCGCATTTCATCGGAAACACATAGTGGAAAACACAGTAGGAAGATGTACACACACACACACACACACACACACACACACACACACACACACACACTGAAACAATGGGTGTTACCATACACACTATAAGGAGAGTGATCAGTTAAGGTGAGCTATTATCAGCAGGAGAGAAAGAACTATTTGTAGTGGTAATGAAAATGGCCAATTTCTAAGGAGAGTGATCAATTGCTATAGTATGTATGGTAACACCCAGTTTCATGTTCCATAAGTACTCCTGTTCTTTTTACTTATAAAGTTTGTGGATGATACCAAGCTGGGAGGGGTTGCAAGTGCTTTGGAGGATAGGATTAAAATTCAAAATGATATGAACAAAAAAACTAGAGAAATGGTAAATAGGATGAAATTCCATAAGGACAAATGCAAAGTATTCCATTTAGGAAGAAACAACAGTTGCACACATACAAAACTGGAAAAAAAAGACTGCCTAGGAAGGAGGAGTACTGTAGAAAGGGATCTGGGGGATAATAGTCGACCACAAGGTAAATGAGTCAACAGGGTAAAGCTGTTGCAAAAGAGAAAAATTCTGGATGTATTAGCAGGAGTGCTGCAAGCAAGACACGAGAAGTAATTCTTCTGCTCTACTCAGGCCTCAATTGAAGTAGTGTGTCCAGTTCTGGGTACTACATTTCAGGAAGGATGTGGACAAACTGGAGAGAGTCCAGGGAAGAGCAACAAAAATGATTAACAGTCTAGAAAGCATGACCTATGGAGGGAAGATTGAAAAAATTGGGTTTGTTTAGTCTGGAAGAGAAGACTGAGAGGGGACCATAAAGTATGTAAAAGTTAAGTATGTAAAAAGTTTAAGTATGTAAAAGGTTATTACAAGAAGGAGGAAGAAAAAAAGTGTCTCTTAACGTCCGAGGACAGGACAAGCAGCAACAGGCTTAAATTACAGCAAGGGAGGTTTAGGTTGGACATTAGGAAAAAACTTCCCAATTATCAGGGTGGTTAAGCACTGGAATCTATCACTGGAGATTTTTTAAGAGGTTAGACAAACACCTATCAGGGATGGTCTAGATAATTAGCCCTGCCATGAGTGCAGGGGATTGGACTAGACTTCTTGATCCTTTTCTGTTCTAAGATTCTATACATCAGAGGGAAACATTTGGCATTACAAGCATAAATTGCAGAGTTGAGTCTACAAAAATAATTCTATTGCAAATACATTTGTGAAAAAACTTTGCCAGAAGACGGGAGACATAAGAAATTGGAATGAAGATTAAATCAGCGTCTAAAGTAGGTGTCAGCCCATGCCAGCAGCAGAAGAATTGGTCAGGGAGGAGAAGTGGAACAGTTTACAGAGGAACAGGACAAATAAGAGTGAACAAAAACAGAAGACAGAGGAAGTCTCAGGACCTCATCACCTTAGGGTACATCCATGCTACTCTCCAGATAGCGATCGATCCATTGGGGATCGATTTACCGCGTCTCATATAGGATGTGATAAATCCATCCCTGAACGTGCTCCCCGTCGACTCTGAAACTCCACCAGGGTGAGAGGTGGAAGCGGAATCGACAGGGAAGCTGCGGCCATCGATCCCGCGCTGGGAGAACGGGAGGCAAGTAGAAATAAGATACAGTGACTTCAGCTACACTATTCTGGTAGCTGAAGTTGCGTATATTACATAGACGCTCCCCCCTACAGTGGAGACCGGGCCTAAAATGAGCATGCAAGAGGATTGTGGTACACAACGGGATGAACAACATTGGATCAAAAGAACCAACACAGTCACTGTTCCAGTGAAGCTGAAATTACCTTCCCTCATCCAATTTGGATTTCCCAGAACTCTAAGAGCCTCATGGAACTATATACCTAAAGGCAAATGCTTCTGGATTTTTGAGACAAGTGTATGAGAAAAAATCTTTGAATTAGACCAACTTCTGCTGGTGAGAGACAAGCTTTGGAAATAAATCAGCCGCCAGAGAAAATACTTGTATAATGCTATAAGATTACACTAGTGTTTAAATAGGGATCGCCTCAATACTTGCAATGTTCATTTAGACCAGTAGCCTTGTGAGAAGACACAATAGTACATTTAAACAGGCAGCTTTGAAATGAAGAAGACTTCAGCTTCTCACCTCTATGTTTTCCTTTCCATATTCTTCAATGGCTCTGTCTTCAGGTAATCCACAACATCCATACTCCAAAGGAGTAAACACTGTAGTTGGTACATTGACATAGTCACACTAAAATTAAAAGAATACAGTTTTCTTTATATTTACATGTTCATATGACCTGCGTAGAGACAAAAACTTCCCTAACACCCGCCCCACACACACACTCCACCAAATCTTGTTTGGTTACAAACATTCATTGTCATAGTAGCACAAGACCCAACTCTCAGCCAACACCTGCTAATCTCTTGAGGTAAATACCATGGAGAAACTAAAGTTCATATTTTCACAGAATACGCTCTTACCTTTATAAAGCTACCCCCAAAAAGCCTGCGAGCTAGAAGTCTGCCCGCCTGAATTGCAACTGGGGTAAGTTCAGGTTTTCCATCCAAGATATCTCCAATAGCATAGACATGAGGCACATTGGTTTGTTCCTCATCAGTTACAGGTATTTTCCCATTCCTTTTCAAAAGAATAAAAAAAACCCCATAAAGTGTAGATCAGTACTCTAACTGAATTGAGAAAGTAAGATTAGAGACTTATTCTGCTACACAGAGACACTAGAATACTTTCAGGCATTGCTCATAAGAAAAAAAAGAGTATTTATGCCCTCTCTAGTTAGAATGTAAACTCCTTGGGCCACAGACTACTGTCTTTCCCTCCCATACAATGCCAAACAAACAGTCAGTACTTAATGGGCCAGATTTTCACCTCTGCACACAAGTGTAAATCTGAACAGCATTGACATTTGAGAGAAATCAGGATCTGTCCTTATATTTGATTATATAGCTTGCTGAAATAATACATTTCCCCCTCCTAAGCAAAAATCTAATCAGCACAGATGAAAAGCAAAGTATTAAGAGCTATTTAGTCAATGGGCACTGTTGACTTTGTTCATAATGCCAGCTTAATCTGGTTAAACCAGAGGACTGAACTCAATGAGGTTCAATCAGAAAAAATGAAACACGAGTCAGCCTTATACAAGCAGATTATTAAACCATTTAACATTGTAAGGGCCCTTTCTAAGAAACGCACGTGTAAAGCCTCAGTTTAACGGGTATTCCTTCTAAACTACTCAAATGCAGGCTAAGATTTTACCAGTAAATAGCAATTCAAATGTACACACACATGGATGTTAGAAATATTTTTTTCAAATGATCAAAGTTTACAGACAGGCAAAGTAAGAAAAGCTGCCTGAGAACTTAGTCTGATTTATGAATGTCTACTCTGTATATTTTAACATGTGATGTTGACATCTTTTAAATTGTTAAGTCTAAATTTTTCAATCTCAACTTCTGTCATTAAATGAACTCCCCAGTCTGACCCCTATTTCCCCACAGCTGAAAATTGAAAAAGAAAAAAAAACTACACAAAAACAAAAAAAAAACACTATAAAATCCCCAAACCCAAACATTTAAACATGCTCAAAATCCCACACACATTATCTGGCAAAATTATAAAAATCAAGTTTCACAAGCCTACTCATAGATCAGTAAAGGAGAAGCATTATTGACGACATCCGAGCAACTGAACTAAAAAGTAGTTGCTTGTAGTTCTACCATTTAAAACTCATATGTGCTTCAAAGTCCAGTTTTGCAGGTGTCGACACACACAGGTAATACTCAAGCTCCCTTTCTTGGGACAAAAGATATTGAAAGTCTCCATGCTCAACTGACAAGTATCATAAGCAAAAATTTCAAAAAAAAAAAATCAATATCAGTTACTGGTAGGGTTAAGAAGCCGAGAGCAGTCCTGAAGTGAACATGCCAGACAAAAAGCAGATACTCACTTTTCATTGATTCTGACACCAATCTTATCTAAACCAATGTTTCTGGTACAGGCATCACGACCAATAGCTATCAAAACCTAGGAAAAAAACCAACCAAAAAAAGCTATCAAGAACTCCTTTCTATCAATGTTATTCTGAGTATTCTGTTGCTTTGTTTTCATTGAAAAATTGAAGCCACATTTCCTAAAGTTGCTTAAATGTGAAGGTGTCAGTAGTAATCCTAATTAGTTAGCGAAGAGATTACTTTGGCACTAGAACAACAGTGAGGAAACAATTGATAACATACGACACCATCTACAAAAAACAGTCAACCCCATACTAGCACAGTTAAAGTTTCAGCAATTCTGCAGACAGGGTCACAACAAGACAGAATACTAAAGTCTTATTTTTCCATGGAATGTTGAAAAGTCTGTCAGGTTGCCAAAAATTATAGAACTTCTTACTGTACTTCTTTCTTCCCAAATAGTATAAATGATTTAAGAGCTTTAATGATCATTAACAAACATCGTACTTTGATACAAATATATTTGTGGGCATCATTTAGTGCCTGATAACAGGGATATTTACAGTATTATATTCTCCTTCGAGAATTTCTGGTCCCTCAGTAGACTGTGCTACCACTTTTAGTCTTCCAGGCATGCCTTCCTCCAACCTTTCAATCTGCAGGAAAGAATTCATAATCTTAGTCAAGTTACCTTAACCAGCAGATCCTTATTGCATTGTCACATTACACACAAATACCTTGCAGAATGTTCAGTAATGAAATGCTTTTAACATACAAGGTTGGCCATACAGAATATACAGCTTATCTGCTATAGAGCTGAACTCTTTTCCTGGAACACATTTTATCACAAGACATGTATTCTGCATAATCTTTTCCTTTCAGGCTGGTTATTTAGCAAGAAAGAAGAGAAACAAGTGAAAGTACTTGCCTGAGTAGGAACAAATTTCCTGATGAATTTAACACCATGAGTTTCCATGTAGGCACCTGCTCTCTCTGCCATTTCTTGGTCAAAGCCTCGAAGAAGGATGGAGCGCACCATAACGGTGACATCCAAACCAATGCCAGCAAGAAATCCTGCACACTCCAGAGCCACATAGGAGGCACCCACAATTAGAGTTTTGCCAGGGCAGTAAGGCAGGGAAAAGAGGTCATCGCTGAAAAGAATCACAGAAAACACTGTTTTACAATTCAGCTTTGTTTAAATTTGCATGTGCAAAAGTAGACAGAAAATAAAAAAGTCTTATTAATTGAGACTAACATCTCATCTCACCTAGTAATGCAGTATTCTTTATCTCCAGGGATATCCAAATATCGGGGCCTTTCCCCAGTTGCTAGGACAAATGTCTGTGCTGTGTGAAACGTTTCCTGTCCTTTCCTGTTGGTTGCCTGAGATACAGGGAAAAAACAAAAAAACAAACAAAAAAAAAAAACAAAAACCACAACAGAATTACAGAACTATTGTATTCATAGATGCCAGGAATAACTTGTGTCACAAGGCCTACTGCCAAAAATAAAAACCTCAATTTTATCGAGGAGCTGATAAATGCAATAGGATTTAGAAATGAGTTTTGATTTCAGATGGATCCAAGTGAAAAGCCATTATATTGTAGCAGTACCATGTAGCTCAGTAAAAGGATTTCTTAAGAGTAACATCCATTGTTAACTGGTTTACATGGGGGAAAAATACACTAGACTATTCTCTCCCCACACTAGTTGCATTGAACAACAGTGATTAGCTGACTTGGGCCAGGTTCAGATGGTTTAAGATAATAATTTAGATTTTACAATTAAGTTTTACATTAGTTATTAAATAAGGAGAAAGACAAACTTTCTTAAAGAACTTGAAATAAGAGTTCAATGTTGATGCTAGCGGCAAAACAGATTGTTATCCACTCTGTTAGTAATTTTGAGGCTTGTGTAGGAACAGACTAGAAAAGTGCTTTAAGACAGGCTGATACCTCAGGTGGGAAGAAAAAGGATTGTTTATTTTAAGTTTCCCTCAACTTCAAAGGCAGTCAGTCTTTGGGACTTCATATTGCAAAATGCCTCTTTTTGAAAGGGGTTTGAGAAGCTATGAGTCAAACTTGTGGGAGAAGGAATGTCAGATTTGTCCTCTTGCATGTAGCAGCTTAAAAACCATATCTGCTCTACTTTCCTATATTGGATGGCCCACCTCAGTACCAAACTTCTACTAAATGAACAGCTGGAAACTGAATTTTCTCTAAAACATTGGTAAAAAATAAGCCAAGTACTTCTACTCCTCATTCAGTGTAACCGTTGGGATTTAAAATTGTGTGTAGGCTGGACTAAAACAGACTACCTACATCAGGATCAGGCAGCTATACCAGTGAACCTACATGTAACATTTTGTTCATTGCTGCACATTACCTGGGTAAACCCTGGTCCAATCTGATGGTCACCTATAATACACGCTGTGCAGTACAAATTAAGTGTATACTTGTCTTGTGGCTTCATTCCTATGGCAATACACAGAATACTATTCCAACTCTATTACATCATGTAAAAGTGTTGGGATCTGAACTTGAGGAACATGCAAGGTTTTGGATATGGCTCTTTATGTAGAGAATTCCCCTATCCTCCTCCATGCTTTAACATAAAAAGCTTTTGATCAGTAGGCCATTATTTGTTTTTCTAAAAATAACACTTCTCTTACAAAGTAATTTTAAATGCTTTCTTGGCTCAGTATGCAGTATTATTTATAGTTACTCATTGATATTATGATCCAATTTTCAGTGACATTATGAGGCAAGAGGCAAGTTACAAGTAGAAAATAAGTTTTAACTTGGATCAACGCTATCCAGGAATTTTGAATGTAAGAAAGTAAACTCCTGACTTGTAATTGCTACAGATTTAAGTTAACACCAATTGTATACATACGTTAAGGCAATTTAATAGTTTTGTTTCATAGCTTTTCATTTAAAATTTTGGAATGAAGTCACACAGTGTTACACACTCAAGCTCTACCTCTCTACTTATGCAAGATTCTCTATTTGCAGATCCCCACACTATTTGTACATAACCTGTATTAGTATGCAATTATTATGACAGTGGTTACTGGAGCATAAGTCTACTTAAACCAGTAAATTCAAATTCTTTAAGTGAGATAAGTAAAGTATCACATTAAGCTGAAACCTTTTACATACTAGGTTTCAACTAAAGAGCAGTTTTAGGTCATATGGTGAGTGATTCTTAACAGGTCAGAGAAAAATAAGCTAAACACACAGTAGGTACCTTTATTCTGTGTGGCTCGATAAATTCTGCATAGGCATTGACATATGTCACAGTCTTCTCTCTCAAGGACACCCTGTAACCCCAATTTAAAGAGCCTATGTAGTTCTGAATTGCTTCTACCATGGTGTCCCAGTTGTGTTTAACTGAAAGAGAAACAAGAAGCTTTATAGTTAAAGAATCTGAAGTATAGACATAGTAACTTCATGATCAACAGAAGCTTACAATAAATAACTGCTAATTAGTCGTTTTTTTGCCATCATTTGAGTTACAAGTTAAGCAATGCCTCACTAAATCAGCAAGCCCAAGCACAATACAAATACACATTTCACGTAATAAGTCTCATATGAAGTTTTTCCAGGGATACTTCATAACTATCAGACATAAAAATGGTTTGCCTCTTTTAGTGCAATTTGCAAAGTTATCTAGGTTTATAAAACCCACTTGTAAGTAGCCAAACAAGCTAGCTTATGCAAGTTATGGTGGAATGAAGCACCAAACAGGTTTAAGTGCCTTCACAAAAGATTTTGGGGGAGAGGGAGGGAAAAGTTGTACAAGTGGCAAACTGAATTCTATTTAGTCGCTTCTATACTAAAAGCATTCTTATGTAAGCTCAAACAAAAGTTCTGATCTGCATCCTCCCGCACCAGTGTTCAGTGTTATTGACCTTGCTCATCATACTCCCAGCCAAATTTCCTTGAATCTTGAAGTGCCTGTCCCAGAAGCGCAGCTTGATGCATGAGTTTCTTAGGAATACAACCTACATTTACACAAGTGCCACCAAGTCCTGTGATGGAAAGAAAAAGTTTATTTAATGTTAACACCAGCATTAACTTAATATGTGCATTTCTGCCTTTTATGACATGCTTTATGTATTCCGCTGTCTAGCCATTCATTAGTATTAATTTCTGTACATATGCAAGCAACGGATGGAGAACTTCCTTTACAACTACATATCTTACGATGCAGTATGTAATTGGATAAAGGTGACAAAGTAACAATTTTTACTTAAGTACTACATTTTAACTTTAACTCCAATACCAAGAAGGCTACATACGTAAAGCTTTAAGCATAGGCCCAACACATTCACATATATAAAGTAGTTTTGAACTAATTCACTTATTCTGTAGTCAGATAGAACAGAATGACACTTTCATGATACTGAAGAAGTGCAAGAGACCAGTCTGTAGTGTTAACCATGCCTATTCTATGGAGTCAGAGACTGAGCTAAATTTCAAAAAAGAAATGAAGGCAAATATTCCTCTTACGAATAATTGTAAGAAAATTCAATATGTGCTTTCTTCAGAACAAGAGAAGAACACTGAGTAATAGTACTGGAGCTCCTGGAGGACAAAGACGAGGTGCTGTGTTGGCAGGTTTTGTCCCAGCTATCAGATCAAAGATTCTCTACACAACATAGTTTACTTATGGAAAGGATGAGCATTGATCTCTTCTATAGGAGTCAGGATCAAAAGTGTCAAAAACAGCAAAGTGCAAGGTAAAGGGAAAGTGAATAATTCCTGAGACCACAGGAAAAGCATCCATTTCTGAGGTGCTTGTAACATCTACTGCAGAAATACGGTCCCTTTGGGCCTATGAAATACTGAATGTATCACAGTGCTAAGTACTTCAGCTAAAATAATGAGATGAGTCTGTAATTCAGCCACTCGCTCACATGTGAAGCCAATTCAAACTAACATTTGTCTAAGGAGTTTAAAATGTGCTTTACAAACATCAGCTTCCCTATAAGGGATTAAAAATGTTTAAGATTTAAATAGGGAAGGTTATGTAGCAAAGAATTTAGTGAGAATGTGAAATCCAAGAGTTGTTAAGAAACTGAAGTAGATAGTGAAATGCAGGTTGGGTAGAAAAATCCATCTAGAACAGGCAGGTTGAGTGAGGCTTATTTCCTCCATCATTTATGCTGTAGAATTACAGCCTCATGTCCATATAACTAGCATAGTATAAGAATGCAAAACCTTGACACTAAAACAATTCAAGCAATGCTTGACACCAGCATTTTAATCTGTGTATGTATATATAGTGATTTGAGGCTAGGACCATTAAAAGAATCTTACCCCATGAAGTACCCGAAGGTGTTGGTACAACATAGTCTAGCACCATGACCTTTTTTCCTAAGGCAGCAGCTTCCTGTATTAAAAAAAGGAAGTCAGATATGAACTGCTGAACTTGATCAGAAGCTGAAGAGGAGCAGAGCAGCCTGATTTTCACTTCCAACCCTTTGAAGATGTTCATCACACCTGGAGAAGAACTATCTAGAAGCAACCCTATACAACAGCCTGCACTGTCAACAGTAATTATCTAAAGGGAATATCATGCATGTTGTTTGTCATCCCCCATCCTCCACTGCCCAGTCAAAAGAGGTATCAATATTTTGAACCTTCAACCCTTCTGAACAAGCTACCAGAAACAAAGGCTGCCGTTTCCCTAAGTTCCTTACTCTGGTTCTTATTTCCTGGTCCAGGAGCAATTCGACAAAGTTGAAAGACTAATGCAAAAAAAAGTGATTATACTATGGGAAAGAAAGAATCTGACCCAAAGTTCTGAACTGTGAGCTCATGAAGGAGTGCATGTTGCACTACAGTTACATCAGTGTTCAGTCCATTAAATTCAAATGAATAGGAAGACTCACTGAAATGTAGAATATATTGCATTAGAATGACAGGTGCATAGAACAAGAGTGTCAAGAGAAATCTTATATGCATAGCTGAGAGAAAGACAAAATTCAGTATACAAGTGCAAACCCGAGTGCATACCTTGGAACATGCAAGTCCGCCAGAGCCACCACCAACAACAATAAGATCGTAATCATAAACTTCTGCATCATCTATGCAATTCCCTAGCATATTCTGCAGTGAGCCACTCTGGTAAGCCTGTAATAAACATATGGGTTACTCAGATAGCTGTATGTTCAAGTGTGAATTACACAGCTTTTCCATGACCTACGTCATCATGTCTGATGCTCCTACCCTCTTTATTAAAGAGGATCACTAGCACACAGTTTTTCAAATCTGGAGGCTAGAAAGGAGTCCTCACATGATACTTAAAAGTTCATAATTAAAGAACCTTTCAAAGGACTATGTTCTCCTTTTCTGCTTCTAATGTTATGTTTAAGTCACATGGCAAAAGCTAGGTACCAAAAAAAAAAAAAAACAAGTCAAGAAATCACTGATGACCCACTGCTTACTCCATTTGTGGTTCTACCCATTGTATATAACAGGGGTTGGCAACCTATGGCACACATGCCAAAGGTGGCATGCAAACTGATTTTTGATGGCATGCAGGGTGGGCTGAGCCCACCGCCACTCTGGGGTTCCCGCTGCTGGCCCCTTGCCAGCTGGGGTCCCGCCACCGGTCTCACTCAGGGCCTGCTGCTGGCCTGGGTGAAGGAACCCCAGGCTGGCAGTGGGCTGAGATCTCAGCTGGCAGGAGCCAGTAACCAAAACCCCAGAGCGGGGTGGGCTGACCTGCTGCCGCTCTAGGGTTCCAGCTGCTGGCCTCTTGCCAGCCAGGGTCCCTGTGCAGCCCCACTCACCTTGCTTCCGGTTGAAGTTCCAGCGCAGGCCCCCTGCCAGACAGGGTCTAGGCTTCTGGCTCTGCTCACCCCTACCAGCCGCCAGCTCCACTCACCTCAGCTGCCAATCTGGGGTTCCAGCTGCTGACCTCCTGCCAGCCTGCTATCAACTGATTATTCAGAAGCCTGTGTGCAGCTTAAAAGTACCCAAGTATGTGCCACCAGACATTGGAAAACTCAGGAAGGAAAAGCAAGGGCAAGGATCACACTAAACTAATACGATCTGCATTTTAATTTAATTTTAAATAAAGCTTCTGAAACATTTTGAAAACCTTGTTTTCTTTACATATAACAGTAGTTTGGTTATATATTATAAACTTAGAAAGAGACCTTCTAAAAAACATTAAAATGCGAAGCCTTAAATTAGAATGTATACATGAAGACTCGGCACACCACTTCTGAAAGGTTGCCGACCCCTGGTATATAACATCAAAAAGGCAAGAATTAAAAAAGGTTGTAGCAGGATGGAACAACTCTCTCTTTTTAATGGTTTTTTTTTTTTTAATTTATTTTCCTTCTTGACATTATGGGACTGGAATAAGTAAACACATTAAGTTAGTTCACCAGCATATTTTGCAACCAGTGGCACATTAAAGGGCTACTTCCAAGAGACTTGTTACAGGCTGCAACCAGTGGTTGCAACAGAGGTATCAAGTGATTAGAGACTGTATTTAGAAACAGAGATAAGTAATCTAGTCGGTTCATTTCTAGCCACTGCTCATTTCAATATCAAGAAAAGCAAGATTACCTGATAAGTTTTATCATATCCACCTATGTGTGTTCCATTCACAAACACATTGGGCACAGTCCTCTGGCGAGTCACTTCTACTAACACTTGCTGAATATTGGGTCCATCATCTAAGGATATTAAAAAAAATTACTATGAGAGAGTTTGAAACAATCCTCACTAAAAGTGCACTTAAATATGGTTTTTTTAAAAAACTAGAACCGAAGTGTTTTTCCAACAAACTGCACATCACAAGCCCTCCATAAAATCAACATATTTGTTTCAGACATGGCACATTTGTAGACATTTTTCAAAAGCACAAGCTCTGAAACAAAAAGAAAAGTTTTCAAAAGTTGTACTTCCCCACAAGAGTATGTGTCTAGATAGATGGAATGAACTGAAGCTTCACAAACCTAAATGAGAGAGAGTTTGCAGGTGGTGTTTAGAAATTTAGGGCCATACGTTGCTTGGACCTGCGTACTTGAGAGATACTACCTTCCTGCCTATGTATATTGCCACAGTCAGTATCAGTGGAGGCATTTGAGATAACTCAATACAAAATTGCTGGCAGGGTGTTCTTCATTAGGCCCCCCTGGGCTTTGGAACTTGTTCACCTCTTTGGTGGTTTTAGGAAACCTAAACATAGCCCAGCCAGTGCAGGAGATGTGTGGGATTAATTGTGGGAATATTCAAATGCATTTTAGTTTTATTTAACCCCACTCAGACAGTGCCAATAATCTCAGAAGCTGCAAATTAAGCAAAGTCTTATTTATTAAAAAGAGCCTTAACACGCAACCACTATCTCAAAATGGAAGATGGACTCCACAAATCCATATGTATATTACAGTTCCCTTTGTCAGATTAGAATCCATTTACTGTGCAGGAACCTCTCTAGCATGGAAAGAATGCTAAACCAGAAAGGGAAACTTCAGTGAAAGTCAGTTAGTACAGTCTTTCAAACTATTCAACACAATGTTATTTTTGGAAGGTTATGAAGTATTAAATTGGGAAACAGTATAAGTAGCAAAATTTTAAGATAAAAATATATGACCACTGAAGTTTCTAAATATATTCCCAATGACTCAGCCATCTTTACAACCAATTAATGCCCAGTAAAACCCATTACCTGTTTTCAAGAATTAAAGTAATTTTAACATAAGACTAATGTAACCTCAGAGCTCCTGGCTTTAATAAAAGCTGGCACTGGCTACAGCCTGAGCAACAGAATTTAGTCTTTTTTTCCACCAATGACTCAGCAAACTACTTCACAAAGGTCGCTTCTAACTCAAGTAAAATATTAACAATTCATCTGGGAATACAAAAAAAGTAACTGAGGCGAAAGATTGACTTTTCCTGCAACGCAAAACAGTGGGCAATTTCCTGACACCTCCATCAAACTTCTATTTGATTAAATAAATCGGGTTTTTACTTAAAAAAAAGTGCCTTGTGATATAAGAGTTTAGCATGCATTTTAAATGCTGTTGTAACTTTGCACTAAACGAGGCATCATTCAAGACAGAACTAGTGTCTCTGATCAGTACAAGACAGGTTATAGGGAAAAAAAAGTGGATTAAGTTGGATGAAATATATATTTATGCATCTCAACACAAGCTGTCATTTTTAACTTACCAGTTAAATCAAGTTCCAAAGCATAGTAGTCTACTCCCATAGAATGAAAAAGTTCTTTCACCTGTAACAAACCAGAGTAGTGTCATTTGATATCTGCTATTGTGAACAAGGGCACTGCATTTTCACAAGTCGAAAGTTTGATATTTAGATGCAGCAGAGTCCTGTGGCACCTTATAGACTAACAGACGTTTTGGAGCATGAACTTTCGTGGGTGAATACCCACTTCATCAGATGCATCTGACAAAGTGGGTATTCACCCACAAAAGCTCATGCTCCAAAACATCTGTTAGTCTATAAGGTGCCACAGGACTCTTTGCTGCTTTTACAGAGCCAGACTAACATGGTTACCCCTCTGATTCTTAATATTTAGATGTAGTTTAGGACCAAGATCTGCTATTGAACATGATTACATAGATAGTGTCTTAAAACAGTTGAGTTATGCAGATATTAAGTCATTACTTTTCAGAAGCAGCCCCTTTGCTGTTGCATGTGATTCACCAAAGGTGGTATATTCACACTACAAACGATAGTACGACTAGTGCAAGTAGGCATATCTGTTCTAGCTTTAATCCAGCTATTGCTGTTAACAATAGCAGCCAAGCCATGGCAGCCAGCACTTCACTAGGTGTTAGCCACCCAAGTACATACTCACAGTCAGTGGCAAGCTTCCTGAGATGGTTCATCTACAATGAAGTTATGCCTGAGATGGTTCATCTACAATGAAGTTATGCCTAGATTAAAGCAATACTTGTGCTACAATCACATCTTCATTTTCGGTGTAGAAGTATGTTTAGGTAATCAACAGGATTCAGACTTTGGTATCCAATCCCATGCTTCTCCTGAAGGAGATGGGAGAACTTCATCTACAAAAAGCTTAGTAGCAGATTGTCTTTTTACCCCCTTGTATTGTGTTAGAAGTAACCAGCCCAAGATATCAAAGTGGCTACCTCAAGAAGTAGATGTAGAGGATAGAAAACCCAATGGTTATTTATTTAGTAAACAGATAGAAACATATGGCCAAAGACTCTTTGGCGATGGGACAGTTTTGTGAGGAAGCTATTAAGTAGCAAAATTAGGCTGAAATCTAAAAAGAAGTTATACTTTCACTAGAAAGTTACTAGATCCATGACTGACAACCCACACCAGGATTAGGAACACAAATTTACCATCTCTCTCAATCTTCAGGACTTGGAAATGAACAGCGACCCTCAAAATGGACAGACATTACATTTTCTTTACTGAAGTTTTATTTTTATTTTTAAAAATAGCCTGGAACTTCTAATAATGAAACTAACCAGTGATTGTATAGTAAAAATCATACTTTATGTAGAAAACTATAGCTGTTTACTTTCATAAGTGGCCAGTGCTACTAAACTTGCTTGCAAATGGGAGACATGACGATGCTAAGCACAAAGATGTGCAGCTTGCAACCAGGAAGACTTGCTGAGCACTGAACAGGGACTTTGCAACAGCAAGCAGGACAACTTTAAAAATCAGGGCCAGATGCGGCGTGTCCTGCACAATGCAGGACACTTGAAAGGTATAATATACCCTACTAGTCTCCCTACCCCTCTGGTCAAGGAATATTTGCTGATCAACTTCACACTAAAAAATTATAGAGAAATTAAAATAGTTTGAGGAAATAATCAGCATTCCTAATGATCAGTTAAGGTAACTTGGACTGTTCCTTCAGTTTTATAATTGAGAATAGTGGCAGTTTGCAAGGTTAAAATAGTGTTAACTAATGTGAGGTACTTATATAATGTTAATGCTACAAAGCAAGATGTTAGACTTTGAAGGGACAACTGCTGCAAACAAAATTAGATACTTAAGTTTACCAATTTGCTAGATCAAGTATGGATACAACATAGCTCCTATTGAGTCATTTAATATATAAAATAAGCATTTTAAAAGCTGATGCTTGTCACTTACTCATACTAATAAAAGTTTGCCTTTTAGAGAATGCTTTATTGAAATTAATGTACACAAAATACAGGATTATACAAAAATAAAAGACCAAAGATCAAACTAGGTCAGCACCAGAGATTTTTTTATAGAACAAGGCTGTTAACCTCAATATAAAATGCATAAAGGAGAGCCTCAAGTCTTATGAGGAAATCCAGAGGAAGTCATGCATTTTTTGCAAGAACTTACAACATTCTTCATGACATATTATACACATGGTGATTGAGGTATCTCTTATTGGACAAACTTCTGTTGGTGGAAGGGACAAGCTGTGAAGCTCAAAAAACTTGCTCCTTTCAGAAGTCTGTCCAATAAAAGTTATTACCACCTCATTTTTCTTGACTCTCTAAATCCTGGAACCAACACAGCTACAACTCCTCTCCAAACAGCATTCTTAATATCACTGACTGATCATCTTTCAGAGATGAAGACAAGGTACCCATACCAATACTGTAAGCTCTATCAGCTATTTTATATACAATTGCCTTGCCGGTAGCAGGACAGGCTAGTGCTGTTCTTGGGTGGCTTAGTCTTTTCTTCACTGCATTCCTGGAAGGTGTTACAGAGTGGTTGCTCTTCTTTCCTGAAGGCACCGTTATTGAGGTTCTCTCTCTTTCCTCTTGTTCCAACTTGCACACATGGGATTGTTAGGAAGGTTAGTGAGGAGGCATGGACTACAGTTCTTTCAGTAGGCCGATGACAACATGCTCTCACCTAATCCTGCCAGTGCTATTGAATGCTTGATCTGGTCTTTGGGACAGATTGGAGCACAGCTCACAGCTATCTGACTGAAGCTCAAATCCAGATAATGATGCCGATGGATTGGGGATTGTAAAGATAACCCCTATGGACCTTGAGAACCCATTCGGTCATTTATACTAGAATGGCCATGCTGAGATGTATTGCTGGATCCCCAGCTATTATGGGATGACAACAGATTCAGTGATGAGGGACACTTTGCATGTGGTTAGTAAGTAGCACAACTGTCTTTTAGGTGAGGAAGCAACCAGTTTTAAGATGAGGATCTTGCTACTATGATCCAGACCTTTATCATCTCCAGATATGATAACTGCAGCGTGCTCTACATGGGTCTCCAACGTAAGTCTGCCCAGAAAACACAAGATGGTGCAAAACGCAGCAGCCTCCTTCATAAGTAATCTCTTACCTGGCTATGATCTCTGGCTGCACTTTATTTTTTTTTAATTTTTCTTTTTAAAAGAACTACTGAAGATGCCTGTTTTTGGCCTATCAACTCCTACACGGCTACGAAGCTACTTATTGAGAGACTGCAAAAATGACAGTATGGAAAAAAGGAGAGGCAGGTTTTGTTTGTTTGTTTTAAACTAGGCATCAGGTTTAATACAAACAAGGGAAGTGCTTTTGCCACACAACAGCAAGCTAAACTGTGGAACTCACTGCCATAGGATGTTGATGGCCAAAAGTATAACTGGGTTCAGTGAATAAATGGCTATTAGCCAAGATGGTCAGGGATGCAACCCCATGCCCATGGCAACCCTAAACTTCTGACTGCCAGGAAGGGAACATGGGGACAGGCAATTAGGGAGAAGATACCCTTAATTTAAAAAAGAGTGTGAGGTCAGATTTCTCTCTGAGGGGCTCTCAATTGTGTTACATTGGTTCCAAAAAGAGCATGAGTATTTGGGCACACTGAAAGGGCTATTTATGTATACTTTTGGAAAAGCGGAGCTTGATGGGATTAATATTTATGGGGTAGAGGACTTCAGTCTTTTGGGGGATGCCAGTGAGTTATAACTGCATAGCCTGCTGTGTTACTTTAATTTGTGTTAAAGCAGCCTACAGTAGAGAGACACCTTTTTCATGAAATAAACAGTAGAACCTTAGAGTTACGAAAAACCTCCATTCCTGAGGTGTTCATAACTCTGAAATGTTTGTAACTTTGAACAAAATGTTACGGTTGTTCTTTCAAAAGTTTACAAGTGAACATAGAGTCAATACAGCCTTGAAACTTTACTATGCAGAAGAAAAATGCTGCTTTTTTTTTTTAAAAAAGCAGCAGTTTACATTTAACAATACTGTATTTGCTTTTTTTGGGGGGTCTCTGCTGCTGTCTGAGTACTACTGGTTCCAAATGAGGGATGTGGTTGATTGGTCAGTTCATAACTCTGAAGTTCTAATATAGAGCAAACAGTTCAAGTGTGGCAGCAGCACAAGGTACCACTGAACTGCTCTACTGCTACAGTATAGCAAGAACAGTTCTTTAGGAGAGAGGCAAGAACAAGAGTTTTAGAGTAGTTATACTGGAGAAGGGAGAATATATTTGTCCTTTAATATTTTTAGATTTTAAGGCTTTCTAACCTTGCCATCTTTATTCTCAGCCATAGGGTACTTTCCCTTCAAGATCTAACTAAACTGTATAGAAAGACATTTGCAGTCTGTATATTGATTTGTAGCATACAAATATGCAATCACTTTAATTTAACTGGTGCATTTGTACACAGATAAGAAATCCCTTAGGCCACTAGCTATCACCTTCAGTTCCCAAATAAAACCTCTCCAGTGCATCAAAGATCTACAGCCTATCCTGAAAGATGATTCTTTCACTCATCTTGGAGACAGACCTGTCCTCGCTTACAGGCAGCCCCCACGAAACCTGAAGCAAATACTCACCAGCAATCACACACCACACAACAAAAACACTAACCCAGGAACCTATCCTTGCAACAAAGCCTGATGCCAACTCTGTCCACATATCTGTTCAAGTGATACCATCATAGAACCTAATCAGATCAGCCATGCTATGTGGTATATGCCATCATGTGCCAGCAATGCCCCTCTGCCATGTACACTGGCCAAACCAGACAGTCTACACAAAAGAATAAATGGACACAAATCTGAAATCAAGAATCATAACATTCAAAAACCAGTAGGAGAACACTTCAACCTCTCTGGCCACTCAGTAACACATTTAAGGTGGCAATTTTGCAACAGAAAAACTTCAGAACAGACTCCAATGAGAAATTGCTGAACTTGAATTAATATTCAAACTAGATACTATCAATTTCGGCTTAAAATAGAGACTGGGAATGGCTAAGCCATTACACACATTAAAATCTATTTCCCCAGGTTAAGTATCCTCACACCTTCTTGTCAAACTGTCTTAAATGGGCTATCACTACAAAAAGTTTTTTTTTTCCTTCCTCCTGCTGACAATAGCTCATCTTAATTAATTAGCCTCAGAGAGAGAATATGAAAAGGTGGGAATTCCTCTAACAACTCTGTATGTGTATATATCAATATCTATATCTTCCCCTTACTATACATTCAATTCTATGCATCTGATGAACGGGGCTGTAGCCCATGAAAGCTTATGCTCAAATAAATTTGTTAGTCTCCAAGATGCCATAAGTACTCCTTTTCTTTTTGTGGATACACAAAACACAGCTTCTACTCTGATACAATTCTTACAAAGGAAACAAACAGCTAGAGGACAAAGATTATTAGTGAGTTACCCAACACTAAATTTCCTATGGAAAGTAACTTGGTACAAAGGCACTATGGTATGACAATGCACTTTTTAAAACTTTTCCTGGCAGCATTTGCTCTCATTACTTCAACCTGTTTAGCTACTTTAAATCCCACAAGGTGGAGTTAAGTTAGCTAATAAGCAGTGTCCCAGGTCTGCTGTTTCATAAGTCAATTAGCATTTTGTAACAATCTAAAATTGAGCTAGCCTGACATGTCATTATGCATTTTTATGGATGCATAATATACTAGCTGAGGGCATATCATAGGAGTAGTATAATCATCAGCAGTCATGTGAAGTTGTGGTTATTCTATGTATCAAGTTGTTTTTACATGTCAGTATAGAGACTGCTGGCATTTATAAGTTCTTCCATCTCATCCAGTATCTATTTCTCCATGGTGGCAAGAATTTAAAATACATGCAAGTTATTCTTGACTGGTAGTAACTGCAAGTCAGTCAAATTCTGACAACTCCATTCGTGCATTGTCTACCACCTTCCTTCTCACCTTACCATTAAGGACTTCCCCTGCAATGGATCATGGTTTCTTATTCCTGCTCCTATCTAATCTCCTGTTATCCCTTTGGCTTTTAGAAGATGCATTTTCTTGACCTCATTTGTTCTCTTTCGACATACTCTCTCCACCCTCTGCTTCCCTCTTCCTCTGCCCAAGAGGAAAACACATTAGGGATCCTTATTCCATTAAAAAATGTCCTCAAGCATCTTTCCTTGCTCCAGATTTACCATCTGTCCCTTAATCCAGCTCCATTCATGTTCCTTCTTCTCTTCCCCCACTAAGATCAGAGTCAACGTTGCTCTTCAGTCTACCTGCAGCAATACTTGCCCTTCCTCTCTCTGGGACAGTGAATATAATGCTCCCAAGAGCTGGCTGTTTCCATGGAGCCAAAAGCCCTACCTACAAGAGAAGCTCTGCCTCAGCAGCGGCAGGAACAAATACTATTCAGCAACAGAGTTCTAGATTGACTCAACACAGATGTGTATTAGGGCTGTCAAGCAAGTAAAAAAATTAATCACGATTAGTCATGCACTTAGTTGTGCTGTTAAACAATAACAGAATACCATTTAAATATGTTTGGATTTTTTCTACATTTTCAAATACATTGATTTCAATTATAACAATATTTGCACTGTAAAAACCAAGAGCTAGTATTTTTTTCAATTCACCTCACAGGTACTGTAGTGCAATCTCTCTATAATGAAAGTTTAATTATGTACAAAAAATAACTGCACTTAAAAACAACAATGCAAAACTTTAGAGCCTACAAGTTCACTCAGTCTTACTTGATTGGCTAATCAAGAAGTTTGTTTCAGAGGACATGCATCCACGCTGATGACAGGTTCTGCTTGAGAACAAATCCAAAGCAGTGCAGACCAATGCATGTTCATTTTCATCATGAGTCGTGTGGCACCAGCAGAAGCTTGATTTTCTTTTTTTGGTGGTCTGGGCTCTGTAGTTTTTGCATCAGAGTGTTGCTCTTTTAAGACTTCTGAAAGCATGCTCCATACTTTGTTCCACTCAGATTTTGGAAGGCACCTCAGAGTCTTAAACCTTGGGTCAAGTGCTGTCGCTATCTTTAGAAATCTCACATTGGAACCTTCTTTGTGTTTTGTCAAATCTGCAGTAAAAGTGTTCTTAAAAACTAAGAACGTGCTGGGTCATCATCAGAGACTGCTATAACATGAAATATGACAGAATATGGGTAAAAACAGAGCACGAGACAATCACACTTTTTTATTTTTATTTTTTAAATAATCAGCCTGCAAGCATATCCTCTGGAATGGGGGCCAAAACATGAAGGGGCATATGAATGTTTAGCATATCTGGCACGTAAATACCTTGCAATGCTAGCTAAAAAAGTGCCATGCGAATGCCTGTTCTCACTTTCAGGTGACATTGTAAGTAATAAGTGGGCAGCATTATCTCCTGCAAATGTAAACAAACTTGTACAGCCAATCGCTCAGACAAGAAGTAGGACTGAGTGGACATGTAGGCTCAAGTTTTACATTTTGTTTTTGAGTGCAGTTATGTAACAAAAAAATGCGACATTTGTAAATTGCACTTTCACAATAAGAGATGCGCTACAGTACTTGTATGAGGTGAATTGAAAAAATATTTCTTTTGCTTATTTTTACAGTGCAAATATTTGTAATCAAAATCTAAAGTGAGCACTGTACACTTTGTATTCTGTGTTGTAATTGAAATTGATATATTGGAAAATGTAGAAAAACCTCAAAAATATGTAATAAATTTCAATTGGTACTCTATTGTTTAACAGTGCGATTAAAAACTGATTAATCATGATTAATATTGTTAATCACACAAGTTAAATGTAATTAATTTCCCCTCAACTGGAATAGCTCTTGCAGCACAAGCAACAGGTGCAGTGGTAAGGTAGAAGAGTCTTAAAAAAACCTCATCATCTAACAGGACTCCAATACATTGCTAAAAAGGTTGCCAACACTCTACAACTAGTATCGCAACTGTTAATAGACCAAAAAGAACTGTAAGTAGTAGACAAAGCGAGGCAGATGAGCACCAACTCTTGGATTCCTCTCTTAGAGTATATCTAAACTACCCGTCGAATCGGTGGGTAGTGATCGATCTATCAGGAGCTGATTTATCACCTCTAGTGTAGATGCAATAAATCAATCCTGATCGCTCTGCCATCGACACCTGAACTTCGCCACCGTGAGAGGCAGAAGCAGAGTCAACGGGGGAGCGATGGCAGTCGACCCCATGCCGTGAAGTAAGTCGACCTAAGATGCATTGACTTCAGCTATGCTATTCTCACAGCTGAAATTGCGCATTTTAGGTCAATCCTCCACAGTGTAGACCAGGCCTTACCGGCTATTTCCAATACTCACTCACCAAGAAAAAGAATCCTCTCTAGAGCAACTTTGCTATATAGAGTGTGTGTGTGTGGGTATATACACACACACAGAGAGAGAGAGAGAGAGAGAGAGAGAGAGAGAGAGAGAGAGAGAGAGAGAGAGAGAGAGAGAGAGAGAGAGAGAGAGAGAGAGAGAGAGAGAGAGAGAGAGAGAGAGAGAGAGAGAGAGAGAGAGAGAGAGAGAGAGAGAGAGAGAGAGAGAGAGAGAGAGAGAGAGAGATTTCATCTACCACCCTATCATCACTTCACTTGCTCAAAATTCTGTAAATAGACTATTAGAAAGATTTTTCATAGTCTAAATAAAGCTTACAACATATTATGGTATTTTCAGGACCCAAGATGATGTTTTTATCTGAAGTACTTACTACATTTCTGACATTTTTCCTTGGATCTGAATTATGGTCTAAATGTAATTTTATGTCAACTAGAACAAAAACCATGATCACTGGGATTCTTTCTACAGTAATATTACAAGACTCCATTGTATCACCCCATTTACACACGCACGAATCCAAGTGCAGAATATGAAACCACAGGGATGACGACCAAGGAAACAATTTCAATGTAAAATTCAGTTAGAAAAATGCTACTAGAAGTTACAGCCTAATATTCCAACTTGGCTTTTCCTCCATAGCTCCATCACCACATAAGAGTTTCATTTTAAACATTTAAAAAATGTTTCACTTTTAAGTGTCAAGTCAAAAAGTATTTGAGAATCAATCAAGATGTGCATAAAATCTGCACCAAGTTTCTGCAGTTAGAATTTGACGGGCAATTGTTTACAATGCATAGGGAAGGCCTTGCTGGTTTGTTTTTTTAAGCTGCTTTGGTTATCCACTTCAAGCTTAGGCTTTGTCAGCTAGCTAAGCAGACTAGACCTCGAAAGACATAGGTAAGTATTACAATAATAAAAATCCTTTTCTCACCACTGCAGCGCTCAGCAGCTTTGTTTATTATTACACTGAGGCCAGTATTGACATACTACAGAATTACCATTCAACAACATACAAGCAAGTCAGTGATAAGTCAGCCTTTCCAACAGCTCAGAGCTGATAGGAAGTTCAAGCTCGGTGCCAGAGGTGAGTTTAGCTTCACAAAGATTGGTTACTAAAGTGATGCCCTCTGCTTGAAAATCTGAGGAACACAACCAAAAAAAGAGAACCAACCCACCCACCCACCCACAAATCTGACGACCTTGAAGAGTGGCTTTAAGATTGGCGCAATACACGACCTAGTGCACTGGGTGGCATTTGCTCACTTCCGCCCGTTTGGGCTCAGCTAACGCAAGAAGCGCGAGCTCCCGCCTGCAGTTGGCGGGACGCTAGCTCAGAGCTCCGGAGAGCGGCGGTTTGACTAGCAGCCTGTGCCGAGTACCTGCCCTCAGAGACAGACAGCTGCCCCCAGGCTCCCGGCCTGGAGCCCGCCCGCCCGCCCCAGGACTAGTGGTTAGGGCCCCCTCGGGCCCGAGCTGCAGAGAGCGACCCCACCCTCCCCAGGGGCAGCTGCCGGCGGGAGGCCTCCTGCCGCGGCTCGTGTGCGCGGGCTGGGCGGCAAGGCCCGCCCCAGGAGCCCCCCCGCGCGCCCCTCACCGGGCCGTACCTTGTTGCAATAGGGGCAGTAGCTCTTGCTGAAGATCGTGACCCGGTGGGAGCCGATCAGAGTCCGGACGCGGAGCCGCAGCGCATCCCAGTCCGGCAGCCGGACCTGGCCCGGGGGCGGCATGGCAGGAGGAGGGTGACTGAGAGGCAGCGGCGCGCGCGCTCTCCTCGCATTCGGCGACACGCGCAGAAGCCGGTGCTTAATTGTCCCTTATAGCCCCGCCTCTTTCCTTCTGGAGAGGGCGGGGTGGGGGAAGGATGAAGAAGAAGGTTGGACGAGTCTACTCGGGATGAGGCCGGGGGGTGCGTTAACCTACGTCTTCCATATACTGAGCCTAGGAGGGAGAGTCCGACATCAGCTCCGCCTCTCCCGCTAGAAAAACTTGGGACAGCCCAAGAAGGGAGAGCATGCGCAGAAGGCTTCTCTAGTTTGGGTGGTGCCGTCACCTGGAAATATTGTAGCTTCCATCCTTGGGGCTTGTGAATTCTAGTCCCAGCTCTGCGAAGGGAATGGGCTGTAGTGGTTGGAACCAGAGAGGAAGGACCCCTTGGGCGCTTTTCCTGTCTGTGATGCTTACTCCTGGTGCAAACTCATCACTTCTGTGTTCCTCTAGCTTCCCATCTGTAAAATAGGAATAATGGGGTTTTGGTTAAAAAAAGAAAGGAGATACATAAAAAAGAATAAAGAACAATAAGGGGTAAATGTTCAGGTGACTGGGCCTTTGCTTTTTAGGCACCATTTGTAGCTGCCTGCTCTCCACCCAGGGAAGTGGCTACACATTTAACACCCGCACCATTTCTGCTTGTTTTCTTTTCTTTTTAGCAACCAACTGCTAAATTATCTCATTGCTGCTACAGATTGCCAAGCTGCAACTTTGCCCCTAGATACCTAGCTGCAGATGATGTCTAAAAGACCCTGTAAATAGTGAGCTGTAAAGATACCTCCCTTATGAATCCCTCAGTGTGAGAAAATTGGGAGAAGCTGCCATCTACAGGATAGAGTCTAACAGCGCAGTCTTTGTCTGTGGTCCCTGTGGTTCATTAAAAAGATTGGGCCTGAGGGAGAGTGAAAGTAAGGGGAAATGGACAAATCTCCTGCACATGGATTGAAGAAAACAGCTTGTATACAAGCAGGGTAACCAGATATAAAGGGTGAAAAATCGGGATGGGGGTGGGGGGTAATAGGTGCCTATACAAGAAAAATTCCCAAATATCGGAACTGTCCTTATACAATCGGGATATCTGGTCACCCTATATACAAGATGTGTGTTTTACCTCTTTACAGTCAAAGCCCCTTATATAAAAACATATTAAAACAGCCAAGTCCTGTAAAAACACTCCTGTGCTCAGGCAAAACTTGTGAAATCATTGTTTAAGTTGTTACATAATGGATAGGGAGTCTGATAGAAGGAGCTGGAGGCTTGGAGCCAGGAATTCTATTACTCTGTGGTATTAGTCAAGTTGCTTAAAGATGACCCATAGAGGGGAAAAATGGGTTTACTTAAGATGTGTAAAGAAGGCCTGAAAGGTTTTTTGGGAAAACAAGTTTTTGGTCCCCTCCCTCCCCTGCTTGTTTTCTGTATAAGGAATTCAGGTCTTACCTACCCTGGAAGACTTTGTGGTAAACTGGAAAACTAATGAAAGCTAATAAGAATCTAGCAAGTGATAACTGAACATTGAGAGAGGAAGGTATTGCCAGGACTGTTTAAACATTTATAATATTTGTTAGCATTCATTTGACTCTGGTGCCAAATGAACACTTGGGATAAAGGGCATCATTGTTAAAGATATATACCTCCACATGTCTCTGCAATTAAGATGTGAGAGCTCACAACACACATCTGAGACTTCTAAGACGTCCTCCAGCAAATGCAGTAAAGACCAGACTTGACATTCTTGATAAAGTAAAAACAGTGTTGTTAGAGCTGTGTTGGTTTCAGGATATTAGAAAGACAAGGTGAATGAGGCAATATCTTTTATTGGACCAACTTCTGCTGGTGGAAGAGACAAGCTTTCTTTCGTACCAACAGAAGCTGGTCCAATAAAAGATATTACCTCACCCACCTTGTCTCTCTAAAGTAAAAAACAGACAGGAAAATACATTCCCTCCCAAAGAAACCTTTCAGGTTCTCTTTATACATCATAACAAAGCAAAATAGAGTGTAAACCTAACTTGAAAAAATCTTTACATATCACCGTTACCTTTAATCTATCATTTGGAAAATGGGAATAAAAGACTTGCACACATAACTCCGAGGGTATATGAAGATAGGCTCAAAGTAACTCCCCTAAATTGTTAATCATGGGATTTCAACCTGCAAATTATGACCACCCTCTCCCTCCCCGAGGTGTATCAAACATCTTCCTACGTGTTATGACTTGATGGGGAGAGATCCTAAAATTTATGGGAGGAGTTTTCTGAAACATATTTCTGTTGTAGCATGGGATTTCTGTATGGAAAAGTTTGAAAACAACAGCCCTAAATATTATATACTTTGTCCTATGTTATTGATAAATTAAGATGATGGATGATTCAAAAACCTTTTCATTCTTCATGGCTACAACTTCAGGTAGATGGGTTTTTTGCCTAATTCTGGCACTGATAGTTCAGTGATGGAGCGTTGCTTTTTTTTTTTTTAACTTATCATTCTTTGTTCTATCAGTATTGCTGTGTAACTGAGTCAGGGCAGAGCTGGGAGGCTCCACTAAATTTCAAACAAGGATTAAACATTGCTCTGAATAAGAATAGCAATTTGAAGATACATGAAAGAGCTAGGATATAATTACCAGTGCTATCAATATTCATTATTCAGGGCATACATTGATTTCCAGCTGGACTCAGGAAGAAATTCCCCTTCTCTTTTGTATAGTATAGTATTGCATAATTAGGTGCACAAAGAGGCAGAGTAGTTACATCCTACCCTGAAGCATCTAGCCTTGGCCACTGTTGGGCACAGGATCCCAGACTCAACTAAACTGACTATTGGTCTGTTCAAGAATCATAATAATTCCTGTGTTGCTATGAGTAAAATCTGATGATCCTAGAACAGCAGGAAGCACCCAATACAGGGTCTGGTTATTTTCTTCCCTTTGGTGGATAGTTTTCTGATAAGTGGCAATGCCCCAATATAATCTCAAGAACCCACATCTTCCCTCAACAGGCAAAGAGCTCAGGAAATGGAAAGGTGACTTGTGTTTTAGTGGGGAGAGCTCCATAACCGGGATTTCTTTGTTGCTGACTCTCTTGGTTCCCATTCATATTTAAAGAGAATGACAATTTAACTTGAAGTCGAAGTTGGAAAATGGGAAGGAGCAAGCCTCACCACTGTCTTCATCCCATCACCTTAAATAATCTGCTTCCAAACTGCTTACACCCCTATCTGCAGTCTCTTCTGGAGTAATGGAGGACACATCACTTGGCCAAGATGACAAAGTAAGGGCTGTTTTCTCCCTCCAGACTGATCTGATGCCTCTGCATGCTCAGCCCAAAATTGCATTGGCATCTCTTGCTTGAATCTTGTTTGTATGTGGAGAGGTTTCCAATAATTATCAATTATTTTTCTTGGATCCTAGAAAAAAGATTCTACTAGGCCCTAGAGGGCTTCTTCCATTTCCAATATCTCTTCTGATCCTTATTTTCCATCCAGGATTGTCTTCTGACTCTTCCTTTTACTCACGCATGCCTCTGAGCATCATTCATTCTACCCTTACACTTAGAACAGTCCCCAAGCAGTGTCTGCTAAGTGCCCTCCCTCCTGTTTCTTGAAGCACAAAGGTATAAAGCTCAGGGATTATAGGCAATACACTGTCAGTTGATTTTGCTCCCACAAGTAGTTTAGCTGTTGTCTTAATTTGAAGCAGGATTGGGCCTTCTGCATTTTTCTTTATTGTGCCCACTTGTGCTTTTAAGTTGCTCTTTGGGGCAGTTACTATTATTTGCTCAGCACATTCACCAACTGCCCACCATTGTGTATGTTGAAAGTTTTACAGAAATATTGATAACACTTTGCAGCTATGAATGCATCAAGCCTCGTAACATCCCTGTGTGATAGATATTATCCCCATGTTGCAGATGGGGAAACTGAGGCAGAGAGAGGGTGAAGTGACTTGCCCAGGGCCTCCCAGGAAGTTTGTAGCATTGCTGATAATACAGCCCAGCTTGTCAGTCCCATGCTTTAAGCACAAGGCCATCATTACTCTTATTTAAGAATGTTAAAAAATAATCACAGGAGCAGTAATCCCACCAGTGATGGAAATGGACCTAATGGGAGACATCTGAGGAGAATGATTTTATTTCTCTTTGACCATAAGTATATATCATTGCTGTTCCAGGAGCCTTGAAAAATGGGATTTGTCTACTATTACATTTATTTTAGTCTTAATAATGGAAGAGTCCTAGATTGAGAATGTTTCTAGCCACATCACAAAGAAAAAAATATCCCTTGGTTTAAGTTTAGCTGACTCTCATGGAGCCTGTTTCAAGTTAGCTATGAACACAGACAGATGCAATCCCTGAAACCTGTGTGTTTTTGGTACAAAGTGCCAAAACTGGTACTAAAACTATCCACCATACCCTTCTTCACAAGTATCCAGAATTGACTGGCTCCTCACTTTAATTTTTTTTCTCTTTCTAAAAGAGACTAATGCAACCTGATTTTACTAGCAGAGATTGTTACTAGATTGCCTGGCCCAGCAGATGCGAATATGGAGTCAAAGCCAAGGGTCAGAGCTAGAGTCACAAACCAAACAAGGGCACAGGGCTGGGGCAGACTGGAACAAGGCAGATATAGGCTATAAGTACTGAGTAACCGGCAACCCTCTGCTGTTGAGCTTAAATGCAGACTTATAGGCACCTTGCAGCCAATTGGGCAGGCTGGCCGATCAGGTGATTCTGCCACAGCTCAGCTGGGCTCATTAATTGGCCTGAGGCCAGATAGGCCCAGGTTCAGCTGAGGAAACTCAGGCCCATAGCTCCTGACAGCCAGGGATATTCCTGAATATGACATTTTGTTCTGGGGTTGTACAGCACCTAGCACAATGGGGACCTGCTCCATGACTAGGGTTCCTAGGCGCTATGGTAATAAAAATGATAATTTCTGTTCCCTTCATGCTATCAGAGTGGTGTAAGAGGACTGGGACAGAACAGAGAGTTTCCCCAAAGACAGTGAATAAGAAAGGGTTTTTGTAGCTGTGTTGATCCCGGGATATTAGAGATAAGGTGGGTGAGGTAATATCTTTTATTGGTACTCTGAGTAAGTTTTCCAGTCCTGAGGAAGAGCTCTCTGTAAGCTCGTCTCTCTCACCAACAGGAGCTGGTCCAATAAAAGCTATTATCTCACCCACCTTGTCTCTCTAATATGAAAGAGAGTAAGACAGAGCAGTATAAAAATCCTAAACTGGGGCCCTATTCTCCTGCCACACAAGTGTGCCAATAACCTGCATTGATTTCTGTGGACGTTGCCAGTCCTGTAGGAGGGGAATAGGGCACATGGGATTTTTAGCATTAACATTTCACAGGAAAACAAAGTACATTTGCTGTTATGTGTGATCAGCCCCCCAATCCTCTCAAATCACACTGTGACTTTGGAGCTAAAGGTGGAAATAGAAAGTTGGTGCCTTCTTCAAGATGGATGATAACTGCCAACCTTAGATTGCCACTTCAGTCAATCACATGTAAGGACACAGCTCAGGTCCCTATCCAGGGACTTGGGACCCTCCTTTATCAAGATTAATGATGAAAGGAGAACACCATTCTGGAGCCCATCAGAAGACTAATTTGATATCTAGTCATTTGGGTGACATACAAATTGCCTCCATCCCAGAATTTATTAACTAACGTTCGTGGCAAATTATGTCAAAAGCCTTTAGGCAAGTTCACAGATTTTGGCACCATTAAGTAAATTATCACTGGCTGCAACAGCGAGTGATTTGCATAATAACCGTGCACTTCAAGCTAGGGACTGGGTTGGGATTTGAAAGGCTTTCAGACTGTGAGGGCTTATATCAACTTAAGCAGTAGTATAGACAAGCCCTGAGATACTTTGACATAGGGCTGAACCTCCATATGCTGATGAGATGGGAAGAAGAGCTCTTCAGCTAAGAAGCAGAACTCCCCAGACAGGGACAGGCTTAGCTGGCTTTGGTATATAGGTACTTTAAAAGGATATATGTCTGTCATAACTTATTCCCAGATTTGGACCTTAGTGTCCAAAATATGGGGGTTAGCATGAAAAACCTCCAAGCTTAGTTACCAGCTTGGACCTGGTAAAGCTGCCACCACCCAAAAAATTAGAGTGTTTTGGGGCACTCTGGTCCCCCCAAAACCCTTCCCTGGGGACCCCAAGACCCAAATTCCTTGAGTCTCACAACAAAGGGGAATAAACCACTTCCCTTCCCTTCTCCCTTCCAGGTGTTCCCTCCCTGGATTCCTGGAGAGATATACAGAAGCAAGCTCCGTGAATCTAAACAGAGGGACGCCACCTTCCCTATTTCCAGTCCTGGAAACACAAGTACTTCCCTCTTCACCCAGAGGGTATGCAAAGTCAGGCTAGTAAATCTAACACACAGAGATTTTCCCCCCGACTCCTTCCTCCCACCAATTCCCTGGTGAGCTACAGACTCAATTCCTTGGAGTTCCCCACTAAAGAAAAACTCCAACAGGTCTTAAAAAGAAAGCTTTATGTAAAAAGAAAGAAAAATACATAAAAATGGTCTCTTTGTATTAAGGCGACAAATATAGGGTTCACTTGCTTAAAAAAATATTGAATAAACAGCCTTATTCAAAAAGAATACAATTCAAAGCACTCCAGCAACTACACACGTGTAAATACAAAAAAACCCAAACCTATCTTTATACTTACAACTTGGAAACAGAAGATTAGAAAAGCAGGAGACAGAAATCCTCTCATAGCTGAGAGAGAGTACAGGCAGAACACAAAACAAAGAACTCAGACACAAACTTCCCTCCACCCAGATTTGAAAAAGTCTTGTTTCCTGATTGGTCCTCTGGTCAGGTGTTTCAGGTTACTCCTTTCCAGGTAAAAGAACATTAACCCTTAGCTATCTGTTTATGACAATGTCAGATGGGACCTAGATTTCACTCTGTAGAGGCAAAGGATCTGCCTGCTCCGCAGCTACACTCTGCAGGCCCAGGGATCTGTGTGTAGGGAAAGGTTAGGCTACGGACAGGATGTGACAGGGCTTGGAGGGAATGCATGTAATTAATGGTGATTACCAGACACCTCAGAGACTGAATAAATCATGGAGTCTGAACTCCCCACTCTCACCACTAGAGAGGGACCCTTGAATGGAGTTGAGACACATCAGCAGGGCAACGTGGAAGAAATTTGCTTACTGCTTCCAGTTCTGTATCTGCTGTATGGATAAGCAGACTTGAGTCTCCCAGGCTGTCAATCCAGTTCCTGTCAATGGCACTGAACTCACTGAAATTGTCTTCAGGGCTGACACTCAAAGCTTCTGCTGTCCCAAGTCAAGAAGGCTACTAGGGTCCTATGTGGAGTCAAACCCAGGGACATTCACTTCTCTGAGCATGTCGTTCACCTCGTTGAATATTTTGAAAGCCCTTAAGGTCAGCCCTAGTAGTATGAGTATATGCCAATGTAGTATACTGTATTTGCACCAGTTACCTAGGGACAGAAGCCAGGACCAAATATAGCCACTAGTGTTTTAAAAGAGGTTAAAGAGCAGGAGGTAATGCCAAATGGCCTCAGTGTCAGAACCCATACTTTTTCATTCTACCACCATTACGACAATGTATAAAAGTGATGTATGTGCTTCCCAGTAAAGCACATCAAGTTCTACCTGAAAATTTTAGGCAAGGTTGGATCCAAACACCCCTGAACCTTGCAGAAGTTTGAAACTGGACCCGAAAGTTGCAGCTTAAGCCTATCTGTAATACAAGCACACAATTTACAGACAGGACAAGATATACTCATCACAGTCATCTGCAACTGTCACCTAGAGGGTAGACTGATCTAATAACATGGTGAGCATGATATTGATACTAGATAGATTGGATTAGATACAATACTCTTTACGTGGGGCTATTTTTAAAGACAACTCAAGAGGTTGATGGTGTCCTGAACAACATTTGTTATCGCTATAGCCCAAAATGGCTTGCAACTCAAGAGCCTGAGAGACCATCTCTCTCCCATGTCCCAGAGTAGCAGTTATGATCAGCTGTCTGCAGAATCAGAGAAGTCATACTTTGCTCAAGTGTCCTGACCTCAGGAACTAGTCTCCATCTAGTACAGCATTTTATAGAGACATCCATGGCATGATGAGCTAAGAAATACTTATTGTCTATACATTGTGCACAGTGCGTACATACTATGCACTATTTTACCCAGCATAGCTTCAAGAAATATATGCACAGCTATATGATTTGGGCCATGAAATGAATTCCACATGCCAGGGATCTCACTATCACCTGACAAACTTTGGCTCCATGGAGTTACATGCAACACTCTGTACTTTAGCTCCACTAATGCACTGAGTGGCATTGTCAGAAGGGCAGTAACTTAGACATGAAGGCATAACATTGTTCTGTTGCCTAAAACTGCCAGCACTTGCTGTGAATACACATCATGAGCAGGGCCGGATTAAGACCTTTAGAGGCCCTAAGTACTGAAAAGATTATGGTGCCTCCCCACCATATGTAATTCAAAATAAAAACAATACTATACTGTAAAATAAAATTTTATTTTTCAAAATGACACAAAACTTACATGCATACTGAAATTAAAATAGCTTCTTTCTAGATTTTCTGATTGCAAAATTCTGGATACGTTCATCGAAGCTGACTCAACGAAGCATGTCCTCTTCCATACACAATAGGGAAAGTGAATCAAGTCTGTCCTGACACATTGTTGTTCTCTTAAGGTTTTTTATTCTTTTCAGCTGAGAAAAAGAGCATTCTGCAGGGCAGTTAGTAATCATCACTGTTAGAAAAATATGTAGTGTGATCTCTACATTTGGAAATACACATTGTATTCCATCTTTCAATATTGTCATGAAGATCAATGTGACTGAATTTCATTTTTACTGTTTCATTAAACTTTGCGAGTATATAACAGTGGAACTGCCGTACTGCCGAGATTCATGTTCAAGTCAACAGGGTCAACTAGCTTTTGGGAATCTTGTGAATATTGTTTGTCAGATAAGTCCATATTGTTTAGAAAAGAAAATCTATTTGATACTTCTTTGTACACTTCACCTCTCCTCTTTGTATGAGCTTCAAGTGTATTAATTATAGCATAGTGAGTAGATACGTGAAATTTGTCTCTAGGATTCAATGCTGTTTCTGTTGCACTGCTATCATTTGCTTGATTTTTCCTGATTTGCTTGTGGAACTGGGCTTCTTTGTAGGTAGTATCAGGCAAGATATCTTTCAATATGTCTTCAAATCTGTTGAAATCGTTCCTCAAAGTGTGTAAGTGGTCTGCTAATGATTGACAGAGGTCTGCACATGTTTTCAAATCCAATTCTTTTTCTTGGAGAGCTTGACCTGTGTGGTAAAATGTTGTAAAATTTCATTCTACATGGTCAACATGAATACAAACTCTAGTTCTTGCATCTTGTTTGCAATGTTTTCTGCCTCTTGTATAGTTTCTCCCATTTGCGATTGGTCTTCAGTTATACTTTCTAATGCATCCACAATCTTTGCGTAGGACTCCAGAATTGCACTTGTTGCCACTGCATGTGCCTCCCAGAGAGTATTAGAAAGAGATTTCAACACATGATCATTGCCCAAATATGTTTTAAGAACTGCCCATTGGTGTGTTGAGACAGAGAAAAATGTATAAAGTAACTGGATTGTTGAGAAAAACCTTACTGCCACCAGACAACAATCAACAGCACTGAGGCCAACAAGATTGAGAGAGTGTGTATGAATATGGCATATTTGTTCTGTTCTAAAAGCTTCTTCCGCATTCCTGACATGTTGGCAGCGTTGTCATAAGATTGACCTCTGCACTTTGAGAAATCTGTTTTGCAAACTTGGCACAGATGATGCAGTACTTGATTTGCCATTTCTTCACCAGTGTGGCTTTTCAAATTGAGGAATGTTATAAATTGTTCAACTGGTTTTCCATCTGTGGGCGACATACATCTTAGTACAATACTCAATTGATCAATATGTGAAAGATCAGGTGTAGAGTCGACAGATAAACTGAAGTACCCAGCAGTACGTATTTCATCCACAATAGCTGAACGAACTTTGTCACTCATTAGACCAATGAGTTCATCACATATTGTCTTGGATAAGTATGATGGGTTACCTTTGCCAGCATTCCCATATTTTGAGATATGGCCTGCTAAAAATGGGTCAAACTGAGCCGCAAGCTCCAACAATCCCAAGAAATTTCCATTCTTCAATGATCCAAATATGTCATTTGATCCCTGGAAAGGCAGACCACGTTCAGCTAATGTTTGAATAACAGCTATAACATGCTGCAAGACATGTTGCCAGTATTCATGCTCCCCTTTAATTTGTTCTTCCAATTTTTGTGTCAATCCAAAGCCCTGTCTTCGATTTAAATATGTCAACATTGAATCTCTGTGAGTAGTGCTATTTTCATGTTGTTCAATTAAAACAGTATTCTGCCAGTCACTAAATCCATCTGCAGCAAACTGGGATGTTGAAGGTTTATATGCAAAAAGTTTGCAAACAAACAGTACACAGACCCTGCTGATGGTGAATACAGTAGCCATTCTCGAGTGTATTTCTCACCATTTGCTTTCATGCCAAAAATATTTTTTTGTGGACAATATCTTGTTTGTTTGCCATTGGTAAAAGTCCGACGTGATTACTCAAATGGCCCAGTGTGGTGCTGACAGTGATTTGGTCCACGATCTATCCAGTAAGCTACATCATCGGTGCTGAAATCAACAGACATACCAGGATCTTTTCTCCTATTATTTACAGCATGAGCATGTTCAGTCTCTGACACATCCACACCTTCTAGAACAATGTCTGTTTTATTACCAGGAGCAGCATGATCAGTTACAGTCTCTGACACATCCACATGTTCTGGACTGGTGTTTGTTTCACCAAAAGAAGAAGGGTCAGTCTCTGAAATACCTACAAGTTTTGGAACAATGTCTGTGCTACTGAGAGAGGATCTTGCTTCTATGGATTCGCTTTGAAAAATGATGTCACCTTTGGAAGATTTTGGAAAATTTCAGTAGTTTTTTGTTTCTTTTCTTCTGCCAGTTTCCGTTTCTGCGCCCCACTCGGTTACGTTTCATCCTGCCCCTTATCTCAGTTATCTGAACTTAAAAAAAGAAAAACAAATACACAACATACATTATTTTTATGTGTAACCCTTCTGCCCCTCTAGTTGGCAGCAACAAGGGCCGGGTTCAGTATCCAGGGGTTCCGTTTCAGTAACACAATGCATAACCGGCTCGAGCCCCCACCCAGTGACCTGGGACACTCACATACCACACCCCCCTGGGCGCCTCTAGGAGGCAATACTTCCCCTCTCGCAAGCACGGAGTCTGAGTGTAGCAAAATCTTTTTTAATAAAGGAAGGAATCAATGTGGCATCCCATTGGAGAAACACCACAAACAGGGTTATAACACAAACCATAAACAAAAACCCACCTCCAAGTACGTTTGCCACTGTCCTTTTTCCGCTTAGGGTTTTAAGTCCAATCACCCCAAAGTCCAACAACCCAAAAGTCTCTGGTCAGTGCCACCCCAGAGTTCGAGAGTCTATCTGTAGAGGTCCCTCCCCCCCAGCCTGGGTAGAAAGGGGCACCTTACGTGGTCCAGGGCCCACTGCCCTGCCTCTCCGTGGGTTCTGCTTCCGCCTTCTCCACGAACTGCTCCGCTTTACCAGCTGCTCCACTCTGCTCCTCCAGCCGTCCTCAGGAACTGCTCCGCTCCACCAGCTGCTCTGCTCCATGAGCTGTTCTGCAAAACTGCTCGGCTCTGCTCACTCTGTGGGCCGCGCCACCCGTCCCACAGCTACTCCGCTCTGCTGCCACCAGCTGTCCCATGATCCGCTCCAGCCGTCCCCGCAACTGCTCCACTCCACCAGCTGCTCTGTCCACAGCATATCTTCAGGCTCCCCCACTAGTTAGCACAATGCTCAGTGCTCTCAGCTCAGTCATTTCAGCTCTTTTTGTGATTTCAACTCTTAGTGATCTCAGCTCTTAGTGGGGGAGCCCCAGTGCTAGTGCACCATTAGCCCAAAGGGCATTCAGCTCAGTAACCTGTATTTAGATTCTTGAGAGAATAAAAAAACCAACTCTGACATTCCACAGTGGAGAGAGGAGGAGGTGCAACTGGTGCTTCTAGCTCCACAAGGAGACTGCACCACCAGGCACAGATACCTGTCCCCAGCCTCTCTCTCCATTCTCTGGGTTTTGGAACCCATGTCCCATGTCTAGCCAGTACCACCCAACTGAGGGTGAGCAATTTGTCACCAAGCAATCCCACAGCTTGGGAGTCTGGGATAGGGTGGGCGTGCCTATGCAAATACACTCTCTGACATTCTTTCCACCAGATGTCAGGGTAGAGCTTATCCTGACTCTGCTTACATCCTCCCCCCAGCCAAGAATTTGTCGTCCCGACAAATCACATTCCCTACTATACCAACTTATTGGTCCCCTCCAAAAGGCATTAGATAGCCCACTTTAGCTTTCACAAACCTGTGTGCTAAATGTATAGGCTCCTCACTAATCACCCCAGGTGCATCGTAAGTTAACCGTTTCACTGGTCTTATTACCCTGTCTCGCCTATTGAGAATCTCTGTTGCTATGGTAGGGGGGACATCCTCTTGAGTGACGGATGGGGAAGTTTCCTGTGAGTTCCCCTCGGGTACTGGCATAGGCCCCTGCATTTCTAGTTCTAACAGTGGAGGGTCGCAGGTGCTCTGGACATCCTCCCTCTGTATGTCACCACTGTCCAATAGTCTGTATAAGTCATTACACGGGGGTCCCACCAGTGGCTCAGGGATGTCAGGAATGGGCCTAAATACTTCTGCCATAGGGTTTAGGGCGGAAGAGGATGTGCTCTCTTCTGATTCAGCGGATCGAGACTGAAATCTTGTCTTCATCCCAGGATACACCATGGTTGTGTCTTCCTCCTCAGACTCACTCTCAGATGTGCTGAGTAGGGGTAGGTTAGCTGCAGGGAGCCGGCTGTCCACGTTGGAAGGCGGCTTTGGCACAGCACCTTTGTTCTGCCCAGTTGCCCGGTTATGGCCAATCTCATAAGGGCTGCCTACCAATTCCCCCACAGGGAGCAAAAGGTTTCTGTGCACGGTCTTGGTCTGCCCTGTACCCTCTTCAGGTTTGATCTTGTAGACCGGCAGGTCTCCTAGCTTTTCCATCACTAAGTAAGGTATTGCCTTCCATCTGTCAGCTATCTTGTGCTTGCCAGCAATACCCAAATTTCGCAGCAGGACTCTGTCCCCTGGCTGGAGTTCTTGCAGACGCACCCTAGCATCATATCGATGTTTGTTGCGGCCTGCATTCTTCTGAGCTGCAGATGTAGCTAAGTGATAAGCATCCCGCAGCTTTTCTCGTAGACGGGATAGATATTGCTGGTGAGTTTCATAGCTATCTCCATCCTCGGATACACCAAAGCACAGGTCTATGGGTAATCTTGGTTCTCGCCCAAACATTAAGAGATATGGGGTGACTCCCGTAGCGTCGTTCTTTGTGGCGTTGTAGGCGTGCACTAGAAATGCGACATGTTGGCTCCAGGTTGCCTTCTGCTCTGGCCGCAAAGTCCCTAACATATCTAAAAGGGTTCGGTTGAACCTCTCTGGCTGAGGGTCACCCTGTGGGTGATAAGGCGTTGTCCTTGACTTTTTAATTCCTGCTATCCTCAGCACCTCCTTCAGAAGGTGACTCTCAAAGTCTCGTCCCTGATCCGAGTGTATCCGGGCTGGGAATCCATAAACTGAGAAATATTTTTCCCATAGTACTCGAGCGACGGTAGTGGCCTTCTGATCACGTGTGGGATATGCCTGCGCATATCGCGTGTAATGGTCGGTCACTACTAGGATGTTCCCAATATTCCTCTTGTCCACTTCTAAAGACAAGAAATCAATGCAAACCAGCTCCAGAGGTTTGTTGCTGGTGATGTTCTTCAGATATGCAGCCCTCGTGGGCAGAGTTTTCCTTTGCACACATCGCGCGCAGGTCTCACATTTCCGGCGAACATCTTCAGCCATCCGTGGCCAATAGAATCTACTGCGGATAAGTTCCAGGGTCCTCTCCATCCCTAAATGTCCAAAGTCATCATGCAGGGCCCTCATGGCCAGGGCTCTGTAATCTTTTGGCAGCACTAGTTGATTCCGTTGCTTTTGTAGAGGGTCTGTGGTCGTGCGGTGTAGCACTCCCTGAATCAGTTTTAGTTTGGTCCATTCTCTCAATAGTAGTTTGCCCTCTGGGGTAGGTGGGACAACCTCAGCTGGGCCTCGCCCCTCTCTTTTGGCAAGTAGTGTATCACGAATGTCAGCATCTTGTAGTTGGGCCTCTTGCCAGTCAGCCGTATTGAGCATGGGCAAGGGAGATTGGTCCAAAGCAATATAGTTCACTGAAGCAGAAGGCACGCCTTCAGGGGGTAGGCCCAAAGCTTCAGCAACACATCCATGAAGGCTCTCAGGGGACTCCGGCTCTCGGCGACTCACACTGCAAATAGCTCTCACGCCATCCGTGGGTATCACAGCGACATCAGGTGCCTGCGGACGTCTGGACAAGGCATCTGCATCTACATTGCTCCTCCCTGATCGGTATTGAATGCTGAACTCATAGCTAGCCAAGGCGGCCACCCATCTCTGGCCTGTAGCATCCAATTTAGCACTTGTTAACACATAGGTCAGTGGGTTGTTGTCTGTCCACACCTGGAACTGAGCACCGTACAAGTAGTCTCGGAATTTCTCAGTGATGGCCCATTTCAAGGCCAAGAACTCCAGCTTGTGGATGGGGTAGCGAGTTTCACTGTCAGACAGTCCTCGGCTGGCAAAGGCTACCGGTTTGCGTTTGCCTTCCACTTCCTGATACAGTACTGCTCCCAGACCCTCCAAACTGGCATCAGTATGCAGGATAAACGGTTTGCTTGGGTCAGCAAAGACTAGGACGGGAGCATGAGTTAAGCGAGTAATGATTTCTCGAAAAGCTCTCTCACACCTTTCATCCCACCGCGGCCCAAATGGTTCGAAGGGGCCATAGTGTCTCTGCAAAGGCGGCTTTGGAGGCCTCCGCTTATTCTGAGTCTTAGATTTGTTCTTGTTGGACTGGTATCCCCTGGTAAGATCATTCAGAGGTTTTACAATCGTAGCATAGTTCTTCACAAATCTGCGGTAGTAACCACTAAATCCAAGAAACGTCTTGAGTTCTCTGTAGTTAGTGGGACGTGGCCAGGTAGTGAGTGCTTCTATTTTATCGGGGTCAGTACTCACACCCTCTTGGGACACGATGTGACCTACATACTTCACTGAGGTTTGGCAGAACTGGCATTTATCAATTGAAAGCTTCAAACCGTATGCCTCCAACCTGTCGAGCACTTTAAGAAGTCTTTCTTCATGTTCCTCCAGGGTTCTTCCAAACACAATCAGGTCATCCAAGTAAACTAACACCTGCAGTAAATTCATGTCTCCCACGACTTTTTCCATAAGACGTTGAAATGTGGCAGGTGCTCCAGAAATCCCTTGGGGCATGCGTTCGAACTGATAAAACCCTAATGGGCAGATGAAGGCTGTCTTCTCCTTATCTTCTTCACCTAGAGGGATCTGGTAGTATCCACTCCGAAGATCCAACACAGAGAACCACTGACTACCCAGCAAACAGTCCAAGGCATCTTGTACTCGAGGCATGGTGTACTGATCAACTGTAGTGCGCCTGTTTAGGGTGCGGTAGTCAATACACATCCGGATTTTTCCACTCTTCTTACGAACGACCACAATGGGTGAGGCATAGGGGCTTCGTGACTCTGTGATGATACCATTCGCGATCAGCTCTTGAAGATGATGGCGCACGTCTTCCATCTCAGAGAGGGCAATCCTTCTAGACCTCTCCCTGAAGGGTCGGGGATCTTGTAGCCTGATATGGTGTTCCACTCCCTTTGCACATCCCACGTCCCACTCATGTAGTGAGAACACTTTGGATCTCTCGCAAAGCTTCTTCCTCAGGCGATCCTTCCACTCCTCAGACAGCGGTGAGTCTCCGAAGTCAAACTTCGCAGGATCTATCATTGGAACTTCATCTTCACACTGGGGTCTCACAACGCTTTCAGGCTCAAAAATGTCTGCAATCTTCTGCCCTGGTTTTACAAACACATCACGGCGTGTTTCATTAGCAACCAGTATCGTCACCTCCTCCTGGGCTTCAGCAGGTAGGGTTATGACTCCGCTGAGAACCAGCACTCCTTCTGGGAGCCCTCCCTTGGTTGGCTGCTCTACCACAGCTAATGTTCCCTTACTGCCTTTTAAGCAGGTACTCCTGACAATCACCTCCTTTTCTGACATGGCAGGCACCACTAAAGGGACCGGGCCCTCATACCTCAGTGCTCCGACTGGCAAATCAGGCATCACTTTTCTCGTGTCCTCAATTTTTCTGTAAGCCTCGGCACAGTGTGTGTGTATCACCAAGGTATTCAGATATTGGTCTCCTGCTCGCTGTCTGCAGTAATCGGCCAGTATCCTAAAGAGGCTGGAGTTGGTCCCTATTAGCACAGACACATCAGAGGCTCCTTTGGGGTCAGGGCATATTAAAGCTGCAGTGTCCACCTCCTGTCTTACCCCAGCAATCTCTTCTGGGAATTCCAGGTGTACTATGACATAGCCCTGATAAGGGTATTCATCCATGCTGAGGCCACACAGACCAATGCCAGTCAGTGGCTGTATGGGCAGGTGCCTAAGCATCTGTTGGTAGAATGACTGAAATATAATAGTCACTTGAGATCCAGTGTCAAGCACGGCTTTACACTCCGCCCCTTCAATCCTCACCATGACCTCTGCTCGAGGCCCTATCAGTCCTGCAGGGATCCCAGCTGGTTGGTCTCTTCTGGGGGAATCTTCAAATCCTCTAGGCCTAGGTGGTCTCCGTCCCCGGACCTTCTGGCAGCTACTGGATCTCTCCCAACTGATCCTCAGCTTTTCATACACTAAGGAGGGGTTCTCTCCCTTATGGCAGTTAGCAGCACTGTGCCCATCCTGACCACACCGGTAGCAAAAGAAGTGTCCTTTCTCCATTCGGCGAGGTGGGACGGTGACTCTAGATACTGACTTCTCTATCATCACAGTCTGAGGCTCCTTATTCCTGGAAGTCTTAGCTTGGTCAATGATGCTTTGCAGCTCAGCTATCCGTTCTGTCAGGACCTGCATTTGTTGGGCAAGTTCCTCTGTGGTGCTCACCATCAGTACACTGGCCATTGGCGGTGGCGTCGTACTGGCTCGTTCCAATGTTTGGGCTTCCCAACACTCGCTGGCTGCCTGCCTTTCTTCTTCTTCCCTGACCTCCTTTATCAGCTGGGAGTAACTTGGGGGATGTTCCTGCCGTTCTCTTAGTCGGAGATGAAGTAGGATCGGGTTCCAATACTGAGTCCCTCTTACAACTTGAGCCAGTCTGGTCTGATCCATCTGCTCAGCAGTCTCTGCTCCCCTCATAACAGCTCTCTGAAGTAGTCTCTCCAGCCTCTGTATATAGGCTGAAATTTTCTCACCCCTTTGCTGTCGGGAATTAATGAATTTACAGTAACTGTCCGCAGGGCCCTCTACGCTCCCAAAGGTATTATCAAGGGCCTCTAGGCAGTCCTTCACACTGACCTCAGGGTCAGTGAGCTTCAGGGTGCGAATTACATCTAATGCTGGGCCACTAAGGCTCTCTATTAGACATCGTCGCTTTTCTACATCGGGTACGGCCCACTCCCGCAGCATTTCAGTAGTATGCTCCGACCAGAGTTCAAACTCCTCTTCCCCATCAAATAACCTTAACTTACGACAAGAGTTCGACGTAGCATAGGCCAACACAATCTTGTCCAATATATGCCCCAGTGCTTTTGCCCAATCATAGGCTGAGTCTGCCGCCCCTGAGCTAGAGGCTGCAGGACTGGGGCCCACCAAACCCGACATATTAGCCATTATACAAACAGTAGTTTCCTCAAAATATAAACATAATTATTTCCCAATACAGTGGAACACTCAACAAGTGCTTGCGAGGGGTACTGACCCAGGGATCCCGGACGAGCCCCCAAAAATGTAACCCTTCTGCCCCTCTAGTTGGCAGCAACAAGGGCCGGGTTCAGTATCCAGGGGTTCCGTTTCAGTAACACAATGCATAACCGGCTCGAGCCCCCACCCAGTGACCTGGGACACTCACATACCACACCCCCCTGGGCGCCTCTAGGAGGCAATACTTCCCCTCTCGCAAGCACGGAGTCTGAGTGTAGCAAAATCTTTTTTAATAAAGGAAGGAATCAATGTGGCATCCCATTGGAGAAACACCACAAACAGGGTTATAACACAAACCATAAACAAAAACCCACCTCCAAGTACGTTTGCCACTGTCCTTTTTCCGCTTAGGGTTTTAAGTCCAATCACCCCAAAGTCCAACAACCCAAAAGTCTCTGGTCAGTGCCACCCCAGAGTTCGAGAGTCTATCTGTAGAGGTCCCTCCCCCCCAGCCTGGGTAGAAAGGGGCACCTTACGTGGTCCAGGGCCCACTGCCCTGCCTCTCCGTGGGTTCTGCTTCCGCCTTCTCCACGAACTGCTCCGCTTTACCAGCTGCTCCACTCTGCTCCTCCAGCCGTCCTCAGGAACTGCTCCGCTCCACCAGCTGCTCTGCTCCATGAGCTGTTCTGCAAAACTGCTCGGCTCTGCTCACTCTGTGGGCCGCGCCACCCGTCCCACAGCTACTCCGCTCTGCTGCCACCAGCTGTCCCATGATCCGCTCCAGCCGTCCCCGCAACTGCTCCACTCCACCAGCTGCTCTGTCCACAGCATATCTTCAGGCTCCCCCACTAGTTAGCACAATGCTCAGTGCTCTCAGCTCAGTCATTTCAGCTCTTTTTGTGATTTCAACTCTTAGTGATCTCAGCTCTTAGTGGGGGAGCCCCAGTGCTAGTGCACCATTAGCCCAAAGGGCATTCAGCTCAGTAACCTGTATTTAGATTCTTGAGAGAATAAAAAAACCAACTCTGACATTCCACAGTGGAGAGAGGAGGAGGTGCAACTGGTGCTTCTAGCTCCACAAGGAGCCTGCACCACCAGGCACAGATACCTGTCCCCAGCCTCTCTCTCCATTCTCTGGGTTTTGGAACCCATGTCCCATGTCTAGCCAGTACCACCCAACTGAGGGTGAGCAATTTGTCACCAAGCAATCCCACAGCTTGGGAGTCTGGGATAGGGTGGGCGTGCCTATGCAAATACACTCTCTGACATTCTTTCCACCAGATGTCAGGGTAGAGCTTATCCTGACTCTGCTTACATCTGTATATATATAATATATATATATATATATATGAAAGAAAAAAATGAATCAAGTACATATAACTCAGAAGAATTTATAATAAAACAAATTTATTGCAATACATGACAGATCTGATTTCCTCACATTATTTCGATCTACATTAGTAGGATGCCCCCCTGGTTTAGGTGGGGATAAGTAATAAAAAGAGAACAGAAAAACGAGGGAAGAGTGTGTAGTGGAGTGTAAGGAAGTCTAACAAAGTTCTGATTTTTCCCATGATGACTACGTCGATGCTTTTTTTCGAAATATCAAATCTAAAAAAAAAAACCGCTCATTTTTTTGAGTGCCCCCTGCTTCGCTGGTACCCTAAACACGTGCTTAGTCTGCCTATTGGGTAATCTAGCCCTGATCATGAGGGCTGGGTTCAGTCTTGCAATTGTACCCACCCAGGAAACCCAGACACTTGACTCTTACTCTGCAGCCCAGAGAAGATGAGGTGCATTATGGAAAGCTCTGGGGGATGAGCAATATCTTTTGACTAATTTATTGAACAACACATTGCTGTTAGATTTGCTAGAAGGTAGTGGCTCAATCTAGGAGCAAGAGTTACATGGGAGTGGTGGTGCATTGGTTCAGGGCTATAAGAGGAAAATATTTGCAGACCAAAAAGGCTTGGGGGAAATGCAGTGCCAATCTTTTACTCTGTGTTTGTGTAGCTGGCCCAAACTTGGCCAACACCAGGGCTTTAAACCCAGAACTTGAAGCACTAAAAGCTGAGCCTCTATCACTTGAGCGAAAGAACTAACCCTTTCCAATGGATGTCGTAGCAGACTCATAAACATCAGCCACTAGAGGGGGCTATAGCATACATACTGTACAGCTATCCTACCATGATAATAAGCCTTGATCCTGATCAGCACCTCCAAGGCACTACCACAGTACAATAATAATAAATAATAATCTTCAAGTCAGGGTTAGGTTTTTCAAATGAGACTCCACAGGTTATCCTTCCACCAAAATCAAACAGTTGTTTATACTAAAAAGTCAATTCAAAACACTCTGCTGGTAAAAGAATTGACAACTCTCAGCCAAAGCTTAGTCTCTAACTTATGTGACGACACTGGAACTACTTGCATGGATGAGTTGAGCAGGATTTGGCTGGATTTGTGTGGGTGAAGGGCCAGGTAGGTAGCTTAAAGTAGTTAGGTTCTGCACTGCCTTGCAGGTGGGTGATCTGAACAATACACACGTGCTGACTGAGTGGGTACCTGAGTGGCAGCTTCTTGGAAATACAAGAGCATTGGTGTGCAGTTAAATCACACTCCGCCATCTGACATTGCTTCTAGAATTCCCAGAACTTTGCCAACTGAAAACAAACATGGTTTTATTTTTTTAAAGATACTTCCTCATTCCACTGGCACATCACAATCTAATGTGTAGACTTTGGGGTCATAAGCAGAGAGAGAGAGAGAATTCAGGAGTTTGTGCTCCAAAATTATAGGCCCCTCCCGCTGGAACTAAAGGAGGATCTGCCTCCATCTTCACTATTAACATACATTTATTTTAAAATGAGAAATTGATGAGAGATGGATTTAACTAAGCATATCTCTTGAGTTTTTCCTGTGCAGTCACTGTTCTCTTTACACCCTCTGTCACCCATTGTTCATTGCCATCTCTTGGTCTGGATTATATCTAATTTAAATTCTGTTCTATTCTGCGAAAGTTCTTAACCCCCGCTATGGTATCTGAGTGCCTTCCAGAGTTTATTTAAACTTACAAGATGATTTATACTAAGGCAGGAGCTAATCAATATTCGCTTTCACTTCCACATGCATCTGTGGTGCTCTGTAAATAATATATATTAACAATAATCTTTCTAGCAGTAGCAGTACTAGGGTTTATCAACTCTGTGAGCCTTTGACCACTAGATGGCAACATAAGCAGATACACAATGGAAAAAGTTCAACTTTCCATCTGGTAGAGCTTGGACAGCATCACAGCTGTGGAGAGACGGCTTGTGAGTTAATTGTTCCTGAGCAGGGAGTAGAGGAAGCTCAGGAGTTACCAAGGATTATTTTTGCAAGCTCACAGATGAACAATGAGATGCTGTTGGGTTTTTTTAAGTGATGTGACAAAAAAGAAAAAAAACAAGATTTAGGGATTCTTTTCAAATGGCAGCACCTAAGCTGCATCTGTCAACAACACAAGTACATGAATTGCACACACAAAACTTACCTTCATGCAGTACATCCAGAATGGGTCCTGTGCATGCAGATGAGGAGTAGATGTACTTACACTTTTCTGCAGACATAGAGTCTCTGCCTGTGTTTCAATATTTGGCCCTCAAAGTGGAATATGCCTCCCCAAATATTACAGTATGGAAGCTGTTCACATTGTAGGTCTAAATGATATGACTAGTGTCTCTTTAACATTGAAATTATACCATGCCAGAAATGTGCATGGTGCTTTACAGATGCTTCATGTTTTGATTGTTAGCTCTTTGGCTCAAGGAATGCATCTCTTTCTCTGTGTGTAGGGCTGCTGTCATGAACCTGTGCTTGGCAGAGTGCCCCCTTCAGGAGCTATGGGGGGATCACAAGCATGCACATCTGATTGCCCCACTCCCACGGGTCATGGGTGCTTTAGGGCCTGCCAGTTTAGCAGAGTGGGTGCTCACTCCTCAGTCCAAGGCCTTCTGGCAGTTTCTTCCCCTCTCAGGACCCCAGATGAAAGAAACAAAAAGTCACCAACGAAATGAAATCAAAGCATAAAGGAAAAGAAAGAGAACTTGTAAGTGACTTCTGTGAAGATACTGGCCTCTTTTACTCCAGAGGGGCCTTGGCAGTATCACAGTGCAGCACGGAGTTCACTGGGTCTCCAGTATAAGTCTCAGTTTTTTTTCTCCTTGAGCCCCAGTGGGTCTGTGTTCTTCTTTCTGCAAGGGCAGGGGCTGTCTTTGCTGTCAGCTCTCCCTCCAGGTGCTTGGGAGCCAGTTCTCTTCTCGGGGTTGCCCTTGCTCCTCTTCTGAGTGGAGTTCCCTCCTTTTAATTCTTCCTCCAGTCCTGGTATGAGATGCAGATGTGGAGGGGTGGGACCACCCTAGCCCAAAGCATCACCTAAGCTCCTTTCATGCCAGTGTGGGGTTTGTATGCCCCATCATAGCAGCATGTACATTTACAACTCTGCATATATTTTATTATTTTATCATAATAATTTACAACTTGGCAGGACTCCTCCCTCAGATGGTGATAGTCTAAGTGCCCAATCCTGCAAAGCAAAGGGATTGCCAGAAATCAAGGCATAAGGCAAAATGTGTGGACTCTTATGCCCATGGGAAGTTCCACTGAAGTCCAGGGGATTCCCTCTGGGTCTAAGAACTCATTTGCATGGATTCTTTTGCAGAATAAGGGGTTGGGACCTAGATCTTCAAAGGTATTTAGCAGCTTGGGGGTTAGGTGCCTAGATAACTTTGAGGATCTGGGCCTTAGGGTTTAATCTTGATAGATGATGAAATCTACAATTCCCACTGAAGTCAACAGAAGCTGTAGGTGCTCAGCACTTCTCAGGATTGGTCCCTAACTTGTCTATGTTATAAAAACTATATTGTGTCCATCTCCTACACCCCAAAGTCACCTTCCTATGCTAAGTTTCTTACAAGGGATTCTTAAAAAAAAGAAAAGAAAGAAAGAGAGAATAAAAAGGTCTTTAATCTTTTAGAAATATGGGAATTTGGCTATAGTTCTAAGCAATCCTAGTTCCTTTAAGAAGTCAGATTCTGCACATTTCCTAGGAGTGTTTTTTTTTTTAATCCAGTCAGTCATGGTGAGGTAGCTCAGACACACTAGCAATGCAGCAGTCACGGCCCTGGGTTCTACTCCCAGTTGCATTCCTTGCTTTCAGTGAATTTCTTCATCTATCCTCAGTGACTGTGCCACTCAACTGGAGGGAGAGAAGGTCAGTGGCATCAAAGGTCAATATTACAGGGAAGGGAATAGTCACGTTTCCTGTAGTTCCTGTAGCTAGACCAATTTATTTTATCCTGCAGCAGCACAAGAATGCACAGCGGGCAGGGCTGGCTCATGAATTCAAAAGCACAGATTTATACATTGTCTTTTGTCACAGAGTTATTAGCAGCTTGTCTCTTAAAGTGTATTTACATGGCTTTTCCTTTAGGCAATTAAATGCTATTCCGTACAGAGCAGGGGTTCTCACAACTTTTCATCCCTTGGAAAACTGTATCAAAGAGAGATTGTCTCATGGATTTATGTTCCCACCCAACTTCTGCACCCTCTGCAGCTTTGTTCTTTTGGAGTTCTGTGGACCAACAGGCGGGTATCACAGAACCCTTGGTAAAAAGAGAGTGAGATACATCCTTCTCCAGCTGCTACTTATTCACACAGTGGTGGCTGCTAAACAGGCCAAAGGTCCAGAAGTGTGAATCACAGACACCAAAGAAGGCCATCATTCTGTGATTTTCCCCAAGTTGAGTTAAATGAATTGCTCAGTAGTGATAGGTAAAAGTTCAAAGGATCAGGGGTTTGGATAAGCACCCCAAATTCTGGATGTTTTTCTGAATCTCTCATCTGCCAAGTGGGGTTGGATCTCCAGTAAGAACAGGTTTGCTCATGAGGTTGCCAGGGAAATAGTTGGGAGGGTGGGAAATGACATTACTTTAACCCTCTCAAAACTCAGAAAGGTTTCACAGTTCAAGTTTGAGTGAAGGTTCAGGTAGATTCTCATTTATTCTGAACTGCTTTGACCGGCCCTGTTAATTATCACAAACCTCAGATACAAGTGTCACCAACTCTCACCATTTTATCATGATGCTTACAGTATTTGTTTTTTTTCTTCGAACTCCAGCTTCTGGAGTCAGGAGATTATTTGAGAATCTCAATTTCATTATTTAGAAAAGTAAATTTCTTGCCCTCCTGGTTGCAGAGAAAAACATGAAGACATGAACCCTTAAAGGCATAACACCCAAATGGCAAATACAGAGAACCCAACATTTTAAAAAATCTCATGATTTTCAGGCACATCTCATGATTGTGTGGGGGCTGACATGATTTTTGAAAGTTTGTGGTTGGCAATACTGACCCCTTGAAATTTTAGAGTTTGGGATCTGACCCTGGCTCTGATCCAGAGTTTGTACCTGGTCCTCCACTCCTCCAGTGGGCTAAACCAAAAATCCAAATCCAAACATCCTTGCATGTTGAGGTGTTTGCAATCCAGCTCAAGAGCTGAACTCTATTGCTTGGGTGCAATTTGAATTAATTATCCTGATGCATCTCCAAAGCAAAAGGGGTGCTTCCTCCTGGAAACCGGTTGTACTTCTTGTGCCAACATGTTCGGAAGCATATCCCATCTCCGTGAGGGTTTCTCATAATCTCTTTAGTTTATTTTATTCATCATCTGTCAAGATGAATCTAAGTGCTCTACAGTGAGACCAATCTAAAAATCTAGATCTAACCAAATGCACTTTCTGATTTCAGTCATGCAGAATCAAATGCAAGCAGCCTAGGGCAAGGGGAGTCAAAGTGCAACTTGTGAGCCAAATGAAGCCCACAGCATTCTACAATGGGACCTTTTGTCCATCTTCTCTTGAACAATGGTCCAAAGGGACTGCTGGTCCCAGCATGCCATGCTCTAGCACCTCAATCAGGAGGAAGCACTGAATGTTGTGACCTGCATTCTCCCCAGGCTGTACCTCTATCACAAGGTGAGGATGGCTGTCATCTACTCCATTTTATGCAAATTAGGCATGGGCTGGAGGTCCGAGCAGGTAGCCAGTGTGGCCCTCAAGCAAACAAAGTTTAGAGTGCACTACAAGTTCATGCACTTTTGTCCCATGCTGGGTTTTGTGCACATGGCCCCATGCAAAGTTTTGTAGCCTTAAACTGGGGAGAAACCCCCTCCCCCAAAGGCACCATAGTAACTAGCTATTAAAGTTACATAATTGGTTTTGAAACTCTGATAGGAGCTGAGATAGCAGGGCTGAAGCATAGGAACTCCTGGCACATGGACACTCACTACTAGTTTTTGCAATTGCTTTTACTGTCCCTTGTACAGAATCCGTTTTGTTATTTTGACTCCTCTCTGGCAAAAGTGTTTTCTCTTGGATGTTACTGAGTCATGGATGAGAGCTAACAAACCATCTGCTTATTTCGTTTGAGCCCAAGGATAGGCAGCAAACTAGGGGAAGATTTTCTTTTCCTTTTCCTTTTCCTTTTCAACATGTCAGAGAAAAATGCAGTAGAGGGCAGTGTATTGTTAGGTTTTAGGAGAATATTGACTGAATTATGCTGCATGGGTGGAAGCTGGGCTCATTCTAGTGCCCACAGAACAAAATAATGGAAAATTAAAAGCACTTCCACCAAACATAAGGGTTTCAGAGTTTAAAAAACAATCTTCTTTATGCTGTAATGACTTGGCTGTATTAATTTTTATAGTAATAGGAAAGTGCTACCATCAGTTTCTTTTTCTATTATGTATAGTTCTCAAAGGCAGCCTCATTAAAAGGGGATCATAGAACACAGATGGCATAAAGCAGGCTGGCTACCTATACTAATGTAATGTTTTATCAATTACTATATATAGCAGGGGTTCTCAAACTGGGGGTTGGGACCCCTGAGGGGGTCACAAGGTTATTACATGGGGGATCGTGAGCTGTCAACCTGCACCCCAAACCCCGCTTTGCCTCCAGCATTCATAATGGTGTTAAATATATAAAAAGTGTTTTTAATTTATAAGGGTAGTTGCACTCAGAGGCTTGCTATGTGAAAGAGGTCACCAGTAAAAATGTTTGAGAGCCACTAGTATATAGCATTTTTAAACCTGAAGGATCCGATATTAGATATGTATGCATGGAAATGCAGCTGGCGCTGTGGTGGGGGAGCAACCTATTGGCACATTGTGAACTGCTCAGTAATGGGGTGGGAGGTGACATTATGGCTGAGGACACTGCAGCAAATTCCTAGTCATAGAAAATGTGTTAGAGGCTTTTTTAATGTCTTTGTTCAACAAGCATAGTTGTGGTTTAAGATCTCATCAGAAGGACCTCCCTCACAAATAACCTAAGGTATTTATAACACTCCAGTTGCCATAGTATTTATCACCAGACAGTAAGCTGCATGAAACCCATTTTACTTTCCTTAGAAGAATGGATTTGTTTCTGCAGGGAACCAAACCTGTGGTTTTAGGAAGTCCATTAATTGAGACCGGAGGCTTAGACCACAAAGCCATCTTCCCTTGCTATCCTTTAGTGTTAAGAGAGCTTCATTAAAATGGTTAACGAAGGCCTCAGTACATTGATGGGAGAATCTCAAATGGTTGGGAGCTCTGGTGAGATAAGCATCATGCATCTCTGAACCTTCTCTGAACAATGACCCCAGTCGAACAAAGCACTTAAACATGTATTTAATTTTAAATCCATGCATGGTCTCACTGAAATCAAGGGGCCTACTCAAAGCTGAGCACGTGTTTAAGAGCTCCGGTGGATTGGGCCATGTATAAACTCGTAGAGTCTGTTAAACTGGTCTCGATCTGACAAGAACAGAGAATTCCAGTTCTTCCTAGTTCTGGTCAAGGGTTGGATGTCCTATCAGGACTGTGCTCCTTGCTGTTTTCGACATAATTTCAGCACTTCTCCTTCTGGCCACAGCTGGAAACAGGAAATGCAGAAGCAGCCACAAAAACAAACAACACCGAAGTCTCCAAAAAAGAAGGAAAGAGAGAGAGAATCTCTCCCCTCCCCACCCTTTTCAAGTAAATGATGAGCTTATCCTAGTAACAGTGACCTTGAGTGTTGGTCGCATTATTTAGCTGAGTGACCTGGGTCCTGGGTCTCCCTGTGTGCTCACATACAGTTCAAAATGACCCATTTAAAAAAAATCCATTTCTGAAGATTCTCTTTGCTTCAGAAAGGTCTGACTTTAGTAGCTTAAATTTAAATTTTGCTCTTGCAGGAAGTGGTTGTGGAGGTGGGATGGTTGTGCTGAAGATGCTCCTGGTAACCTAATAGCAGGTAAAATGTCATTTTAAAAAAGTGAGTGGAATGCACATGCTCGTTGCAGAGAGGAAATTAATGAATTTTCTTCCCCTAATTCTTTCTCTCAGGTTTGAGTTCCCAACTCATGTCTTTTGCTTTGACTGACAATGAAGCTGCCCCTGCTTATGTTAACACAAACATATTAGCTGTCTCAGTGGTTACAATAAATCCCAGGTCACAAGAACAGAGACACCATAGTGGTCAATTCCTTGCTCTGCACACATACATATGCATAGTGAAGCAAATACAGGAATCTCAGCTCCAGCAATAACACATAGGCTACCAGAGAAACTCCATTACCTGTCAGCAGTAGTGTTAAGCCTTATTGTCTTTGCAAGTTCCCAGCCACTAGAGGGCAGCATGATCACAAACAGTTTGACAAGTTTCGATTCTGCCCAGTAGAGACAGCAGATGACACGTACACATCAGCTAGTATGTTACATGGTGACAGTTAATCTGCCACCCAGTAGGGAGCAGTAGCTAGACTCCAATTTTTGTGCATCTCCCAAAATAATAAAAATAATTGGTCTCCAAGGTATGGTGGTGTGAGGGCCAAGCATGTCATTGCAAAGGGAAACCTTTACACGACTGCAGAGGTGGAATGGTTAGGAGGTTAGCTTAGTACTGTGTGGGTTCAATTCCCTGCTCTGTCACAATCTCCCTGTGTGAGTTTGGGTAAGTCACCTTGTTTCTCTGCGCCTTAGTTCCCCATCTGTGCAGTGGGGGATCATAGCACTGCCCTGTCTCACAATACATTGTGAGGTACCCAGATAGTACAGTAATGGGACCCACATAAATATATAAGGAAAGGAAGATGTTGCTGAACTGCCTTCACTGCAGCCATTAGCAGAAAGATGTTGTCTAATCCATCTGCCTTCATGCTGCCCCAAGCTAATGGCAAATAAGCTACATGTTATCATTATAGTCCACAAAGAAAAAGCTAAAGCTAAAAGCCTGAGTGAAGCCCCCTTTTCCATGCAGTGCTATACAACACTCCACCTTTCCCACTGGATGCCACCCAACTTTAGTAATTTACATCAAATAGGACCTGGATCAAAACCATCCCTCACTTTAAAAAATCCCCAGCAGCTCCCCTTGTGAACATTTCTAATGTTGACTGAAGGCTTTTGGATGCCAAGGTCCCTGGAAAACATTTTCTCCCATTGATTCACTCAGCTGCTTGGCCAGGGAAAGCTGGAATGAGTTGAGCTGAAAGCTTTGGATTCACCTCTGGGTCTTGTCACTTGGTTAAACTGACCAAACGTACAGGCCAATACAGTTGAGTCATGCGAGACTGGCTGGGTCGATCACCATGCTGGGATGGAAGACGTAAACAGCTAATTGTGAGTTGATGACTACATGGTGCTTTGGATGAGTTTTTGCATATAGATATCTCACTTCTTGGCTCTCTACGGCAGGAAGATGACTGATGCTTTGTATATATTGGCTAGGTAACAGGCTACCCACATTCTTTCAGCCCCAGTGTGTCTCAGAGATAATGTCCAACAGGAGATCCCATTAGAAGCTTGACTGGCTAACCAGAAACAATAACTAGAACCTAAGAATGGTATGTCTGAAATGGCTAAAACAGAAAAATCTACTCGTGGTTTCATTCAAAGACTTTATTGGAAATAAGGAAAGAGTTCCTGGGTTCTTTATTATTAAGGAGTAGTCCTCTTGTGTCCAGGCATTTGATGCATGATGTCAGCTCCTAATGCCCTTATACTGACTTGGTCAAAGGAGTCCTGAGATTCTTGGTTTTCTTTCTTCTTCTGCTACCAAACAACAGATCTATCCTAACAGCAGCCTGCATTAGTGCTAATTCTCTGTTGAACCATTCTGATAGCAAATGAGGAGTTTAATATAATCCCATCAGCCCCTCTCTTAGGAGAGAACTTGGACCTCCACATTTTGCCTTCATAGATATGGTTGCAAGCTCAAGCTCAAGCTCATAGATATGGTTGTGTTATATAGTTGGTAGTCTGGGCTGTCTAAGTGGCCACAGGCAGAAAGTCAAAGACAGCTTTTAAGGCTGGATAAAGTATTTCACCCACTGTATAATCCCACAGTAGCCTGGAGGTTTCGAGTTGTTTTGTACTGTTTTTGATGTAGAGCTTATATGAGGCTTTATAAAGAGACGTTGCTTTCTCAGCTAACACTGCAATAGCTTATGAGCTGTTCTGTAGAGTACTCCTCTAGCTTTGGCTCTTTGCAAACAAACAGTTCTCCTCGATGCCCTTTTAAATGTTTGGCATGTGTACAATCACAAACACAGACATGCTTGTGTAGTGACACACAGGCCTAGGTACATGCATTCACACCCACACATACATTTGAACACAGATGCAAATCACATGAATACAGACACATACACTCATGTGCAGATGCAAAACAAATGGACACAGACAAAGAAAAAAATCATGCCCACAGACACACATGTGGAAAGATGTATGTACACACATGTGCATAGATATACACACTTCTATGTACTCATACACATACCAGGAGATGCCCTCTAGGCATTGATCTTCAGATTAATTATTAGACAATTTTGATCCATTTTTTTCGCTCTGTCCTTCCAAAAACCTATCCTAGTCCAATGGACTTCAATTAGACTAAAAGATACCTCCCTGTTTTCCTCCTCAAATGTCCCTACTGATAACTTTCAAACATTAACAGGTGCGATCAACACTGGCTGTTGAGTTTAAGTACCTACTGCTCCATCTACTTTTCTAGTCAGAGTCAGTAGAGTGACTGTTCAATGACCTCAGGGGAGTCCATATTGATAATCTCTCAACTGATCTGAACTTTCAGGCATGTTCCGTCTGTTTCTAATAGCTCCATTGTTAGTGAATATTGTGGAATTGGAACATAGCTGATGATGCTGTTGATAGGTGATCTGAAAAAGAATCCAGCTGCCGCTCCTGTGACAATATGGACTCTTCAGGGCAAACAGGCATGAAACTGTAAGTGACCAAGCACAGGAGCAGGTAAATAGCATTAGAAGGGGTCACTTCAACATAAGCCCTTGTCTAAACTCTTGCCTCATGTAGCTCATATCCTGACTAGTGAAAGCGGGGTCTGCAACCAGTTCCTTAGCTACCTAAAAGCAAAGCTACCTCTTCCTCACTTCCTCTCTCTCTCCTGCAAGAGCATGGATTCTCCTCTGTCCATTTATTCTTTAGGTGCATCCTGTGGGAATTTGTCTTGCAGGCCATGGCACCATGTGTTGTTATACCCTTGTGGATCACAAAGGAAGTGGCAAGACATAGGTAGGAGGTAAGTGAGGGCAAAGTTCTCTTCTCTGACCTTTGTTTTGGCTAGGGCTTTTTGGAATACGAAGGGAGAATTTTGTGGCGGAGAAGGCTTGGGGATCCAAGAATCAGGCCTATAATTCCAGTTTGGATCCATCTCTCTTTCTAACAGAGGCAAACAGAGAGAAAGATGGTTTGAATTTGAGGGGAAACAAACAAGAAGTCAGGGTTTTGTTCTGTCAAATCCACACCTGAGCTGGTTTGGCTTTAAGTCCCTTTTCATCCGAACCCCCCAGCATCAGGGTCATCAGCATCAATAGTTTCAGTTTGGGCCAGTTCCTATACACATAGCAACCCTGGGAGTCACCTTACGGGAAAGGATGAATGTTGCATCCCCTTTGGGATCCTGTCTCTAGCTGTTGCCAAGGTTGGATGCTTCAGCTGGATCTCTCCTCCAGTTTTGCGCATGGGCAATCATGTAAGGCTGCATTCCTGGATTGGGGTGGGGGTGGAGATTCCCTTGACCCGTGTGCAATGTGATTATGTCCTGAAGAATGAGGTCTGCTTCACCCTAAAGCAATTATAAAATGATAGATATTTTGCTATTCAGGGAGTGTGATTTCAACACTTGAGAGGTTAATGCACCAGGGAGGCGGCTGGTGCTTTCATGCTGCTGTGCTGTATCAAACAGCAGTTTCCAGGAAGATGAATATCCGTAACTGAGTAGCACAGCAGAGCCCAAAGCCTGTTCAAAAGAATTCTTTTTGATGATCTGGTTTTATCACTTTCAATGAACTGGAGTCTCCAAGGTGCTGGTGAATACGGGATGCTGTAAAGCAGTGCCTTGTACACACGTTTCAAGCTGTGTCTGCTGATGCTAAAGGGGATGAAAGAGAAACTGCTTAGCAATGACCCTAGGGTCTAAACCCAGCTCGAGTGTTCCACAGGGCATTTGCTGAAACAAAAAGATCTGAACCATTTGCTCTGGGACATGGTGTTGGAGACAAAGATTATGCATTTGCTTTCCCTACTGGGAAAAATAATCTGTTTCCCAGATATAGCACAATGCTGGTGTTATATGCTTCAGAAACATGCATTCCAATAAATAAAGAAATAAAAAAAAAGTCAAATCAGAAACAGGCTATTGTGAATTTGGAGCTGTATTTCCATCCAGAAGTTCCTGGTGATTTCATAATAAACCACGACAGAGGCTGAACTGGCCAGAATCCCTCAGCAGAAATATAGTCCTTTAATTCACAATTGCCTTTTATATCATCTGTACTTAATACAGGGATTAGAGTATAAAACTCACCACAAGCTATTGTGAAGGGTTTGACTCACTGTTAGCGCATCCTTGTGGCCAAGCATAAGATAGCCTGGCGGGTACCTCCTGCCCATGGTTGCTCTGGGCCTGCTGTGATCTGCATCTTCCTCTGACTTGGCCCTTTGGCCAGGTCACTTTAAAGTCTCTTCCTTTTCGGTGTAGTCAGCCAAACAAAAACAAGGGGAATGACCCCAAATAAACTGAAACCACCAGTAATTGTGGGGAATAGCCTCCTCTGGAGGTCAGTCAGCATCTGGCACTCCCTTTCCTTTGGCTGGGGAGCTCCTGCCTTCAGCCAGCCCTCTCTTCAGGAGCCGAGTGCTGAAATCTACTCTCCAGTCCTCTCTGGTCTAGCATGAACTGAGCTTGGCTCTCCCTCTTAAGCTCCTCCCTCCAATCCTGACGTTTCTCACAGGTGCGACAGGGCAGAACCAGCTGAGTCCATATGAGCTCTTCAACCCATGTTGTCCAGTGTGGGATTTGTATACCTCATCGCACCATTCATAAATGGAGTCTCCCCACTGACCTGTGCAGTGACTCAGTATTATTGTCTTCATTGTACAGCTGGGGAGACTGGTGACACAGAGGGATGAAATGACTTGTCTTAGGTCATGCAGCAAGTCACTTGCAGAGCTGGAAATAGATTCCAGGTCTTCTATCTCTCAGGGCTGTGTCTTAACCACAAGACCACCCCACCCCCCCTTCCTTCACAGTGACCCACAGTACTGAAGAGTCTGTTGAGAGAGATTTTTTATTTGCAGACTCAAGGGTCAAACTAGTTCACATCAGCTTCCAAACTCATGCATCACTGAACTGAACCTATGACCCTTTTGAAGTCCTCCCATCCTGAACTGATCTGGGCTCCAATCACTCCTTTCTAAGCTCCGGATGCACCATTATAATAATATTACCCTGCATATTGCCGCTCAATGCTTTCAATTTGGAATTCAAATCATGTGTATGCTTTATAAAAGGCTCTCTACTGTGAACCTCAGAAATACATATGCACTCTCCAACTGTGTGGGTTTTCTTTTTCCTGCCTGGTGCACAAATTACTCATTGTAACTTGATAAATGAACGGAACTGTGTAACTCTCTTTATAGTTTACAGTTTGTATAGTGCTTTGCCGCCATATGTTATAAATTCATGAAGCAGTTGTAGTGTATAACAGGTTTGTTTGTTTGTTTGTTTGTAAATTTTAGTTATATAAATTTTAGTTATAGTTCTTGCAGCTGTATGTGTGTGTATATACATATTTCTCTCTCTCTCTATCTGTCTTCTGTCTGTGTGTCTCTCTGTATCTAGATACGGCCACATTTAAATTATTTCTCAGCAGTTTCCTTGGAATTGCATTGTGTATCATGGCTTAACATAATCGGACGGGAAGCGTTTTCACTTAATATCTGAACAAGTAACACTGCAAAGACAAGAGGATTTTAATCATCAGTAACCACGCTAGTTACAAATTAAATATCTGAGCTCTTGGAAGCTCATTCATAATAAATATCCCACAACATCTGTAACAGAGAAAGGCATGGCGTCACTGCCAGTGGTGAACAAGATACATTATTAAAGGGCCATAGTTACAGCAAGCAAGATGAGACAAACTGCATTCTAATAATAATTAATAATACCTAGTTCTTATATAGCTTATATTACCTAATATAGCTCTTAAGCAAAGAGATGCTAGGACAGGCACCCCAGCCTATGAGGTTGTAATCCACTTGAGAGAGGAGAAAGGAGGAAACCAGGGAGGAATATGCACAGCAAGGAATTCACCTCTGAATAGGATGGATCAGGTAAGGCTGCGAGTTTTTCATGGAGGTCATGGATTCTGGGACTTTCCAGAACCTCCGTGGCTTCTGCAGTTCCTGGTGTGGCTGGCCCAGGGGCCACCTGAGCAGCTTGGGCAGCCCCTGGGCCAGCCACACCGATTGCTGCTGGGGCAGTCTCGGGCCACTGTGCCCCCCAACCACAGGAGCAGCAGGAGTTTGCATGTGGGAGGGGGCCCAGGGCAGGGGACGGAGTGTGTGCGGAGGTAAGGGCTCTGGGTGGTGCTTATCTCGGGGGGCTTCTCAGAAGCGGTCACATTCCCCTCCCTCAGCTCCTCCCAGATGGCTTGGCATGCTGCCTCTGCCCGCAGACACTGCCCCTGCAGCTCCCATTGGCCACGGCTCCTGGCCAATGGGAGTGCGGAGCCAGTGCTCAGGGCGGAGGCAGCACGCGTAGCCAGATAAGGAGCCTGCCAGCCCCGGCAACCCCTCCTCCAGCACCAGTGGGGGTTCTGGGCCACACACCACTGCTCACCCCCTCAGCACCAGTGGGGATCCTGGGCCATGTGGCACTTCCAGCCTGCCCACCCAAGCATCAATGGGGGTCCCAGACTGCTCCCCCCACGAGCACCCATGGCACCCTTGTGCTGCCCTGAGCACCTGCGGAGCCCCCCCCAGCCTGCCCCCTCAGCACTTGCAGCACCCCTGGGTTGCTCCCCACAAGTTTTAGTCAGGGGTATATAGTACAAATCATGGATAGGTCATGGGCTGTGAATTTTTGTTTACTGTCCGTGACCTGTCCGTGACTTTTACTAAAAATACCCATGACTAAAACGTAGCCTTAATCATAGGAGCTGCCATGTGGGAAAAGACCAGTGTACAATACCCTGCCTCTGGCCACACCAGATCATACCACTGGTCCATCTTGTCTGGTAGTAACTTACAATATGCCTGATGATCCTGGGAAAGGAGAATAGGCCACCTACTGGTTTCACTTAGCCAATTGTCTAAAGTTTTAGATGAGGAGGGGTTCTCCGATTGGCGTAGATAGTCTACCTCCCCAAGAGGCGGTAGCTAGGTCAATAGAAGAATTCTTCTGTTGACTTAGCACTGTTTACACAAGGACTCCGCTTGGCTTATCTACATTGCTCAGAGGTGTGGATTTTTCACACGTCTTAGTGACGTTGCGGAGCTGATCTAGTTTTCTAGTGAAGACCAGCCCTTAGCATAGGTCCCTGTGCTATGTTTGTGCATCTATATATTAGAGAAAAGCTAAACCAAAACTCTGGAAGAAACACCCCTAAACTATGGTGGGTGGGAGTTTGGAATCTTAACCTGGATCTGGATTCAATTCTCACAGCTTCCCCGATTTCTGTGCTAAGCTGAACAAAGCTCCCAGGTTTGATCACCTTCAGACTTTAGCAGAGGGATGTGAAATCCAGTTCTCCGTTTTGCATTGGAAATGCTGAGTGCTCAGCACTTCTGAAAATCAGGCCACTTATTTAAATGCTTATAAAGGACTTAGGTGTAGAGCTGTGTGAAGAGTGGATTATTTTGTTCACTGGCAATGCTGAAAAAAAATGTTGTGGGTCAAACTGATTTTTTTTTTTTTAATTTTTGGTGATTTGAGAAGTAAAAACAAAATTCAACATGAACAGTTCAGGACAATTGACATGAATTGGCACTATGTTTTGGTGGTGCTGAATCTGCTTTTTGCACCCCAAAAAACATTTTGGACAAAAAATATCACCCAGCTCTACTTAGGAGACTGATGTCAGGCTCCTGCTTTTGAAAATTTTTAGCACATGTAAATTTGAATTGCACACGCAAGTGATTGCATGGAGAAAATTGCAGACGTACCAGCCACATATTACAAGCCATAACATAAAATTTTGGGTCAATATTGCTTTGTTCACAGTAAACACTTGTGAAGGCTATTACAGTGGATAACAACGGTTCTGGAGGTGTATGCACAGACATGAGTGCAGTGCAATGGGCCTGGAGCCAAGAGATGGATACCAAGTCTTGGGATGTCATAAAATGAAACACGCAAGGGTGCTATAGTCATCTGACTTAAGCACCCCTCAGCCCATTCCTGCAAATACTTTGAAAATCTTCTAAGGGGAAAAAAAAATTGCTGCTTATAAAGTTATCACAACATCTCATCAGCTCACATTTTGAACCTATCCGAAATAACAGCAAATGACTCATCTACTGAGTAAAGGATTTCACACTCCCGGTTGCATTTCCCCATTGATGTCACACACTGAATGGTGATACAGCACCTGGTTGCACTTGATCAAGCAAAAATTGATGCACTCTAGTCCCATGCTATTGTGATTGTCGGGGATGGGGTAGGGAGGAGAGAGAGGGAACAACATCCGCCAAATTAGAAGAGAAAAAATGTCAGCTGCCTCATTCCTTTCTTTATGAAGTGAGTTAGAAAGATTAAATAATTTAGTGAGTCATTGCCAAGCTAGTGAAGCTTTCACAGAAGCAGCCCAAAGAGATCCTTGAAATAACAACAGACTCCTCCTGCCTAATGGGTCTTGAAAGAATTTGTGCTGTCATGAAATTTGGCCTTGAAAACAGATCTGAGTCTACCACTGTGTGGGTGTTGCTGGCCCAGCCTCATCTTTCATTACTAATACAGTGCAGTCCCTTTCCAATGCTACAGATCTCATAGGTGCTTCCTACTCAGTGTGCCCTCTGCTGGTGATGGCAGAAACAACTTTGTTGTTCTTTGGCCAGGGAGTTGGGCCATTGGCTTTGGTATGTTCGCAAACAGCACAGTACTGTGGAAGTCAGACAGTTCTAAATGTTTTCCAAGTACTGCTGAGGAATTCTGCTAGCCAGAGTCATTTTGTGCAGGAATTGGTCTTGCTTACTTTCAGATCTCATGGGATTATTTTGTTTCCCTGGCAGGGCGGGGACTGGCCCTATGTGTATTTGTGCTCTGAGCAAGGAGGAATTTAGCAAGCATGGCTCCCCACCCACTTACCGCAACAACAATCTTGGTTCTTTGTCTGTCTAATCCTTCAAAAGGGAGTTCCTTGTTTCTACTCAGGAATGGACACTCACATTCCTTTGTTCCCACAGGTGCTTCCAGATCTTTTCCATCAGCTGGAGCAGTTTGTCAAGGAGGAGCCATGGAAGCCAGTACAAACTAGGAATGGGTCCGACCTGCAAGATTCACCATGGACATTCCCCAACAGGCCAGTCTTCAATTGCTCTTCTCTGGGTCACCTGCAAGATTTTGAGGCTAGATGGGACCACTTTTATAATCAGACCTTACCTCCTGCATAGGATAGGCCATAGAATTTAATCCAGTAATTCCTGCAGTGAAGGGAATTCTTCTTCCCTGCTGTGGAGGTGAACAGTTTTGATTTAGATACTTCGAGTGACAATGAGTTTACTGCTTTCCTCAGTAAGCTGTTCCAGTGGACAATTACCCTCACTATTAAGGATTTGCACCCTTATATCCAGTTTGAATGTTTTTACCTTTAGCTTCCAGCCCTTATGTCTCCTTATGCCTTTGTCTACTAGATTAAAGGGACCCTTGATGTCAGATAGCTTCCCCTTTCCCAGATACCCATTGACTGTTTTGAAGTTGCCTTGGATCTAGAACTGTTTTCTAACCCTCTGAAGTTCATGGTGTGAGGTGTAGGTGGGTGTTTAGCTCATTATAGGGATCAACTTCAAAGTTCAAATCTGGATCTGCCACTGGATTCTGAAACTGCCCCCATCTCTAAAGTCTCTACTCATAGAAGAGCAATTGAATACTGGCCTGTTGGGGAATGCACATGGTGATCCCATGGCTATTCCAGTGAGGTCTCCTTAGATGTGACATGCCATATGGATGCTGGCTTTCTCTGACGGCCTCTGCTACTGTGTGTATAGTTAACAACAAATGTGCTCCAATACCACAAAATGGAATATGCTCAGGACTATGGGTGTTAGAGGCAACGTGGATTTCTTTTCCATTGAGATGTGACTTTCTGGTCGTTCATCACTGCTATACTTCCCATACGACTTCAGCATTTCTTCTCTGCTGAGTACTACAGTCCCTGGGGTGCCAAGCCTGCTCAGACAATTTGGAACTAAAAAGCTCTACTCTTGCAAGGCAGCAGAAAAATATGTATATTTTGCACAGTTACTTATACACTGCAATCAATACGCTTGACCTAACCTTAGCCCTCATCTCCAAGCTTCTGGACAGAGAACCCAGCTCTTAGTGTGGTGTTTTTCTATGATGGTATATAGCAGTGATGAATACCATGGATCTCATTAAATACACAGGCAGTCCTGCCTATTACAATTTAAATGAATTAATAGCAATATAAGGTGGGATTAAATGACAGGTCTTCAAGTGATTGTTCGGCCTGTTCAGATAAAGAAACCACTGTGCTGGCACAGGGTCAAGTCTGTAGGTCACCCACCATTGTTTTGGCTGCTTTAATGTCATTTGCCTTGCCTTTTGGCTGAGCTATAATCTCTCATAAGGTTCAATCATCCAAACAGCTGAGCTCCCACAGTGAGGTGCTCAGTGCCTAACTCCCCCTGAAGTCTTCTGCATTGAGAGAACTCAGCTCCATGCAGGATCAATCCCTTAATCCATCCCTTTGCATGCATGTCCAACTCCTCAGTTTGGAACCTGGGTATTTCCCAATTGCTACATTGCAAGAGCTTAAGTGAATCACATTTATGTTGCTTATCAGATCCTCAAAGCCCAAAATATCAGAGTTACCAGGTGCTGAATATATACTTCTATCTGCGCCAGAGTCTGTGTCTGTGTTCATTGATGTTATCTAGGACAGCAGTTACTGTACAGTAAAAAAGTCTTATGAAGAGCGTTCTCTCAGCCATGGCATTTTAGAATCTGAACACCACTATCAGATAAAGCAGGACTGATGTGCAGTAGTGCATGCAAACTAAACACCAAAGCCACGTTACAGGCATCCATGTAAAGCACACTCAGACATACGAAGTAACATGTCCCCGGGTTCATATATTTCACCCCCACACTGACCACAGCTGAGAGGAGGAGGATTTGCATGGATTTCTGGATCTGATTTACAGTGAAACTTTGCATCATTTTAGCACAGTCTCTTCCCTCCCCACCGCCTTGCTCTGAACAAAAACATGTGGTTGCCCTTAAAATATTCCACAGCTTATGAAACACACATGCCTGTTCTATTCCTGCCCCCAGCAACTCAACTGAAAACACAGAATGAGTTGGGTTGTTTTAAATGACTCCCCCAAGTCTGAGAGGTCTATACAGTTAACGGTAAGAGTCGGCGTGCTCTAAAAAGAACAAATGGGGAGTTAGATGTCAGGAAATCCTGGCTTCTCATCAGGGCTCTACTAGTGATTCAATGTATCTCTGTGGACAAATCCTGTCTTACAGCCTGTTGTTCAAACTACTAGAAAACGATGGATTCCCAGCATTAACCAGAAGCAACCGAGTGAAATTAGTACACTGTGAGTCTCTGTCTAAGGTACATAAGCCCCCCTCCCAACATCTCTAACATGTTTATCCTCACAACAGCCATGGGAGTTAGGGACTGTTTATTACCCCATTGTACGGATGGGGAACTGAGACAAAGAGAAGCCTACAGTCTGAGACAGAGTAGGGAATTGAGCCCCAGTCTCTCCGGCTAGTGCCCTAGCCACTGGACTGTCCTTCCTCATGATGGGACTAAATGATGGGTTCTATTTGCTCCTCTTGATGATATTGACGTCTATTATGTCCAATGCTTTCACAGTGCTCCTTTTGCTAACTATGTGGGGTACGGCTGCTTTAACAGAATGACATGTATCCAGTGCCAGATGTTTCATTGCTGAGCATCTTTTACTGGCAGAAGCAGGATGGGACTGCAGTGGTAGTGCTGTGGCTCCATGTTCTGAGACTGCAGTCCTGGATGAGCCTGAGCCGCGAGAATGGCATTGCTGTTTCTGGACACCAGGGGTTAGGCACATTAATATTCAATGCCATCTATTTCCACTGAAGAAGGTTTGCTTCAGATTTACTGCATTCCCATTGGGTAACCCTCATTTTACCATAGGTTGTTATATTAGCTGACCTGCACTAGGGATGTCACAGTGTTTTATATAAGGTTCCCACACTGGTACCCTAAACAGTATATTTGAAAAGATCTGGTTAGAGCTGAGCACATACAAATCATTTATGTGACGAATTTAGCCTCTTTTTTCTGATGGAGGATTAGCTGGCAGAAGATATTGCACTTTCTTCCAGTTCATTTGTTATCTGAGTTTGTTCAATGAAGCTCTTTTCTAATTTTTTACTCCAGGAATTAATTGTGAAGATTTGAAATTCGAGTTGTTTAGTTGTGATTGGGTGGGGAAATATCACGGTATTGTTTCTGTTATCTGGTTGGACAAATAAAAGCACTTCTGGTGTGAATAGTAAGACATGATTTCCCTTTACAGAAACCATGTTGACTTTTGCCCAACAAGTTATGTTCTTCTATGTGTCTGACAATTTTATTCTTCACTATTGTTTCAGCTAATTTGCCCGGTACTGAGGTTAGACTTACCGGTCTGTAATTGCCGGGATCACCTCTAGAGCTCTTTTTAAATATTGGTGTTACATTAGCTATCTTCCAGTCATTGAGTACAGAAGCTGATTTAAAGGACAGGTTACAAACCATAGTTAATAGTTCCACAATTTCACATTTGAGTTCTTTCAGAACTCTTGGGTGAATGCCAACTGGTCCTGGTGACTTGTTACTGTTAAGTTTATAAATTAATTCCAAAACCTCCTCTAGAGACACTTCAATCTGTGACAATTCCTCAGATTTGTCACCTACAAAGGATGGCTCAGGTTTGAGAATCTCCCTATCATCCTCAGATGTGAAGACTTAAGCAAAGAATTCATTTAGTTTCTCCACGATTACTTTATCGTCTTTAAGCGCTCCTTTTGTATCTCGATTGTCCAGGGGCCCCACTGGTTGTTTAGCAGTCTTCCTGCTTCTGATGTACTTAAAAACATTTTGTTATTACCTTTTGAATTCTTGACTAGCTGTTCTTCAACCTCCTTTTTGACTTTTCTTATTACATTTTTACACTTAATTTGGCAGTGTTTATAGTCCGTTCTATTTACCTCACTAGGATTTGACTTCCACTTTTTAAAAGATGCCTTTTTTATCTCTCACTGCTTCTTTCACATGGTTGTTAAGCCACAGTGGCTCTTTTTTAGTTCTTTTACTGTGTTTTTAAATTTGGAGTATACATTTAAGTTGGGCCTCTATTATGGTGTCTTTGAAAAGTGTCCATGCAGTTTGAAGGGATTTCACTCTAGTCACTGTATCTTTTAATTTCTGTTTAACTAACCTCCTCATTTTTGCATAGTTCCCCTTTCTGAAATTAAATGCCACAGTATTGGGCTGTTGAGGTGTTCTTCCCACCACATGAATGTTACATGTTATTATTTTATGGTCACTATTTCCAAGCAGTCCTGTTATAGTTACCTCTTGGACCAGATCCTGCTCTCTACTCAGGACTAAATCGAGAATTGCTTCTCCCCTTGTGGGTTCCTGTGCCAGCTGCTCCAAGAAGCAGTCATTTAAAGTGTCGAGAAATTTTGTCTCTGCATTTCGTCTTGAGGTGACATGTATCCAGTCAATATGGCGATAATTGAAATCCTCCACTATTATTGAGTTCTTTATTTTGATAGCCTCTCTAATCTCCCTTAGCATTTCATTGTCACTATCACTGTCGTGGTCAGATGGTCAGTAATAGATCCCTACTGTTATATTCTTATTAGAGCATGGACTTACTATCCATAGAGATTCTATGGAACATGGGGATTCATTTAAGATTTTTACTTCATTTGATTCTACATTTTCTTTTACGTATAGTGCCAATTCCCCCCCTCCCCCGGCTCTGTTCTGTCTTTCCAATATATTTTGTACCCCGGAATGATTGTGTTCCATTGATTGTCCCCACTCCACCAGGTTTCTGTGATGCCTGTTGTATCAATATCCTCCTTTAACACGAGGCTCTAGTTCACCCATCTTATTGTTTAGACTTCTAGCATTTGTGTACAAGCACTTTAAAAACTTGTCGCTGTTTATTTGTCTGCCCTTTTCTGATGTGTCAGATTCTTTTTTTATGTGAATGTTTCTCATTTGGTCTGGCCATACTTTATCCTCTTCCATCCTCTCCTCCTGACTAAAACCTAGGCCAGGGGTCGGCAACCTATGGCACGGGTGCTGAAGGCGGCACGCGAGCTGATTTTCAGTGGCACTCACAGTGCCCAGGTCCTGGCCACCGGTCAATTTTAAATGAAGCTTCTTAAACATTTAAAAATTTTTATTTACTTTACATACAGTAGTTTAGTTCTATATTATAGACTTATAGAAAGAGACCTTCTAAAATGTATGACTGGCACACGAAACCTTAAATTAGAGTGAATAAATGGAGACTTGGCACAGCACTTCTGAAAGGTTGCCGACCCCTGACCTAGAGAATCTCTATCAATAGGCTCTCCTCTAAGAGAAGTCTCTGTCCGATCCACGTGCTCCTCTGCAGCAACAGGCTTTCCCCCATCTCTTAGTTTAAAAACTGCTCTGCCACCTTTTTAATGTTGCAATTTGATCTCCGTCAAACTCATACTCATCCACTCTCTGTATATGTTTATCAGCAAAATCTTGCTCAAAACTCAGATGCCTGTAGAAAGTAAATGCAAATGGGGCATTAACACATCCCAAACAAATTCATTTAAATGAGTATTTGTCCAAATTTTATTCTGAGACCATCACTCAACTATCTGAAGCACCTCATTGGTTCAGCTCTAGGGTTAGTAGCAATGGTGAAACTAAATGCAGACAGAGATGTTGTGGTTGTGTATATATTGGCCAAACTGTACCAGCAAGAAGTGCCTGGAGAGAGTTATTCTGTACCATGCCCAAGACTAAAAGAATGATGTGAAACTCTAACTCTGGTTTATGAAGCCTCTTATGGCACCCCACTGCTAGATTCAACAAACCATTTTGCATATATTTACTGTCTTTCTAGCCCATAAAAGCTGGCTTTCCTTTATTAACTACAGTTTACTGCTGCTGTCAGCAGAAGCTGATAATAATGGCAGTGAAGCTGTACTCATTTTGAAGACCCAAGTACATTTCCAGATGTTGGTCATGTGACCAGTCCTTGTCAAACAGTAATTGTATGTACAGTGATTGTGAAATTGGAGACAATAAATAACCCCCTCCAGATGTTTCTTCTATCACATGTGCTATTGTGGCAATGCAAAAGTCCTTCCTGCATCCTTTGCCTTTCATTTCCTATTGCTGTAACTTAGCCAGCTAATATAAAGCTTTGTCTCTGAGTGGCCTCCAAACTTAGAAAGTGCTGAGCACCCTTAATCCAGAGGGAAGTGAATGGCAGAGGGCACTCAGCTCATTGCAGGATCAGCCATCTATGAATATGTGAGTAGTGGGAAGGCAGTAGAAAGGGGACATTTTTAGGATTGATCCAACAGTTTGCTGAGTCTCTTGGTGGCAACCTGAATTCATAGAGAAGCAACTGGTCCTAATACTGAGGGGTTGTGAAAAAGGGCTGAACCAGTACTGCAAACATTTGGGTTCAGACTTTCTGAGCCCAGAAGCTTATCTGGGAGATTTAGCACTTGTGAACTTGGGTCTGTCTGAAGAGTTCTGTGAATGGTTCTTCGCCCTACACCCTGTTAATTAGAAGAGCTGGGCAATTTTTTTTTTGGCAAGTAGGTTATTTGTTGAAAAAATGCAGCGATGGTCCACCCAAAACTATTTGTGACTTCATGCCGAGTTCGCCAAATAGTGACAAAGCCAAGAAAATGTTTTCAGTTTTTAGGTTTGCTGAAAATCTTGGTGGGCCGGGGTGGGGGGAGGGGAGGATTTCAGTTTGACCAGAAACAAAGAGTTTTATTCGATGTTTCAGAACTGGCAGAGAACCGGAAAATCCATTGTTCAGCCAGGGGTAGTTGAAAGGGGAAATTCAGGATGGACGTCACTAAAGATCATTGCTAGAGGGTGGGTATAGAGCCTTATAAGGAAGCACATTGGAGGAAGCATGCACTCTGCCACTGCACTTTTCTATTCTGGCTCAGACCTGAGGCCTTTTTTCACACAAGGGTAGCAATTGAATCTGCATTGCCTTCCTGACGTGAATATTTTAGTAAGTTCAGTACCCTGGAATTTATCAATCATGTCAGATGATGGCTTTGCCTATGGAAATAAACATACAGTTATTGCCAATTGCTCTAAAAATCCACACTTAGCATGTTTTCCCCTTAAGATGCTATTTATCACTCTTTTTTGCCAACAGGATATGTTCAGTGCTACTCAAAAGTATCATGATGCCAAGAGAAGAAAGAGAGTAGAAGGGATTCTCCCCTTCACTAGGGCCACTGTATGCTGCTGCCCCAAACACGGGCTGACTGGTGTTGGTGTGGGTTGTGAAGGAGGCTTAAAGGGACAGGCTGGGGGCGGGTCTGCTGTGCATGCTCCAGTGGCCATTCTGGCTGGCTATGGGTTAGAGCTGCTATAATATAGACCAACTGCCTGAATTATATTGGCTGCCATTGTGAACCCTGACTGATCCAGAATCTGGAGGGTGCATAGATGGCTTAAAGCCATCCCCTGGGCTGGGCCAGGGTGAGTTGCACTTCTTGGACTCAGTCCCAGCCAGCTGAGTAAATCCTACAGCATAGTTGATTAGTTTAACGATAATCTCTGTGCCTATGGTACCTTCCAGCCAAAATTCTCAGAACTCTTTACAAGCATGGAATTATTCTCAAACCAATCCTGTGAGGTAGGTGAGAATGTATCTGTTTTAGAGACGGGGAAATTGAGACAGATAGGGATTGAGGGCCTAATTTTGATTAATTAGCATGCACAATTATGAACACAAATATCCAAGTGCACAGTGAGGCTAGTTTGCACTCACATATCCAACTGATATACTCACATGGCTAGTGGTGCACTCAAGCACAGTAACTGTGCAAACTATTTACACAACTGTATGAACATTTTTTGTCCATCTATTGCATGTCTGCAGTTATGAAAAATTAGGCCCTAATAGGCTCCCGGAAGGCTTCATAGCAAATCATCAGCAGAGCTGGGAATAGAACCTGTGCCTGGGCGTTCACCCCCTGCTCTGAACCATGTCACCTTCCCTTGCCTGAACTTTCACTATAAGAAGATAAGGAAAGTGCCATTTTTCTAAAGATGCTCACACCCGCTGTGTTGGAGCAGCAGCCTTGCCCTGCCTTGATCTTTTGTGCGTGGCTGGCAGGCATGATCCAAATTGGAGAAGAGAAAAGTCCTGAGTATTGTATAGGAAAATCAAAGCAAATCTTTCCAATGTACCCACTGTACCATGCACATAGCCACCGTGGTGATGAGTTCTGACAGCATCAGCTTATTAAAGTTCATTCCTGACAAACAATATAGATATAGGTAATGGGGGAAAAAAATCACATACTGTTAGCTATGACAAGGTAACCTTTATCAGGGCATGGTGGTATTAATTGCTGTAAAATTCCAGCTTGAAATAGGTTCATTTGGCTTTGCATACACTGTCTCCCTCACTTTTGCTCTGGTTTGACTTTGGCAGTGTAATTAATTTCCCCTCCGCTCCTTCCCTGGAGGCCATTGTCTATGTCAATCTACAAACCATCAAGCAGGGATGCTTTAGGAGACTCATGAACAGCCCTACCTAGCTTTATCCTCTGAAACCTGTGCCTGTTTCATTTCCCTCTGTGCTCTCAGCCTCCACCAGCCTGGGAAGCAAAATCCTTCACCTGAGTTTGTTTCTGGTTCCCCCCCAAGCACAACAGAACACAATTTATTTCCATGTAACTTCATTCATTCAACAGTATAGCAGAGGTTTCATAGCCAATCGCACATGGCATGCACCGGTATGTATTGCTTGTGTGGAGTTTTTGTGATGTGTCTACTAGCAACTGGACCAAGACTCATCAGCTCATTACATGGAATCCACTAAACCAGGGGTTCTCAACCTTTTCCCTTCTGAAGTCCCCCCCAAAAGGCTCTAAAAACTCTAGGGCCCACCTGCATCACAACAATTGTTTTTCTGCATATAAAAGCCAGGGATGGCGTTAGGGGGTAGCAAGCAGGGCAATTGCCTGGGGCCCCATGCCACAGAGGCCCCTGCAAAGCTACATGGCTCAGGCCCCTGGTGATGGGACTGAGGGCCCCAGGCTTCAGCCCCATGCGGTGGGGCTTTGGCTTTCTGCCCTGGGCCCCAGCGAGTCTAATGCTAGCCCTGATTGGAAGCCCCCCCAAAACCAGCTCGCAGCCCCCCAGGGGCCCCCGGACTACTGGTTGAGAACCACTGCACTGAACAACCATCGCATTGGAACAATGTTCAAGTCAGGAGCAGCCCAGCCCAGATTGGGACGGGGGACTTAGAAGTAAAGAGCTTTGGCCTGAATTTTCAAATTTAACTAGTGATTCTTGGGGCCCAGTCTGAGACACCTTGATGGGGCCTGCTTCTCAGAAAGTGCTGAGGAGCTGCCCTCTCAAAATCAGACCCCTTTAAGTTGTGTCAAGTTAGGCACCCAAAAATAGAGGCTCTCAAAATCACCAGTTTTTGAAAATGTAGTCCTTTGTCTCCAGCTACCAAACCCTGAGTCTTCCACGTCCACGTCATGAGCGCATAGAGGCATAGAGGAGATTGAGGCCCCTTCATGCTAGCTGACGTCTAAGCAGACAGTACAGGGCAGTCCCTGCCCCGAGAGCTTACATTTCAAGCAACCATGATAGACAAAGGAAATATTATTATCCCAGTGTGACAGGTGGGGATCTGAGGCAGAGAGTGATTTAGGGTAAAATTTTCAACACCGCCCATGTGATTTAAGAGCCTTAGTCCTGTTTTCAAAAGTGACTGATGAGTCTCAATGGCCTTTAGGCACTTCTGAAAGTTTTAGTGCAAGGGACTTGCCCACCGTCATGCAGAATGTTTCAAGCAGAATCAGGAACAGCACCCAGGTTCCCTGTGTCCTCCTCCAGCATCGTGAGCACAAGACCATCTCCCCCACCAGAACCCTTCCTTTCCTTACAAGCTGAGAAACAATGACTGAATGACTCAGAACAGAGCTTGGCCACAGGGGAGTTAATGTAATTACTCTGTATTTTGGAAAATAAGATAAAACAGATGAAGATCTAGAAGGAAAAATATAATCCGTAAATCAGAAACTGACGATTTATGTGATGCCACCTGAGGAAAATTCTCTAGCTCCTCTATGCTTGGATCTTTCAGTGCTGCTTTCCAAGGCTGAGAGAACAAATCCAAATATGCATATGAGGCTGTGATAATGATTTTCTGCTGCATGGATTACAGAAATGTATTTTTGATGCATACATATTTAAAACATCTTATCAGGGCTTTGAGTCCCCTGCATAATTTGATGAGCAATAAGTAAGACATGAGTACTCCACATGAACAGCAAAATGTTAAAAGGTTAAAGAACTGTATTACATCCAGTCATGTGATTGAGCAAATTAACAATGCTGTTCTTCTGCTAGAGATGCAGACCGCAGAGAAAAGATCATGAAGTGATCTTGCCGGGATAATAAATCTCTTTTTTTTTTATGGACTTGTCAGTTCCTGCAATTTGACTGCAGGGACTGCTTTCCTTTGAGTTGGGTTGAATGTACTTTGGAAGTTTTATTGATTTAAATGCTTTATATATACACATATATATATGTAAAATGCCGTGACATTTCCCGTGCTTGTTTGATGCAGCAGTAAAAGAGACTTGGCCCCAAAATCTGTCACTTTGGAATATTTTCCCATTAGTTCTCTTTGTCAGTAAAGTGCAAGGCATGAGTCCCTGGCATACAGTTCCTTCTGACATTCAATCAAAACAACTGACCTAACATTTTAGTCATGACACTCAAATTACGGGGCAACTTCTGAACAGCAAACCATTCCCTTTTACCTCTCCTCTACCTCCCTTCCACTCCCCGCTCTATCCCCTTCTTCCTTTAATGCAACGAATGATCACTCCTTGTCAGGCTAGAGCACGTGGTTGTCCCGTTAAGTGTCAATGTGTAGCTATTAGCATGCAGCAAATTGTGCTTACCCGGCGCAGCGGCTGATGGGATGAATGGCAGCGTGCAGATAGTCCTGTCCTTCAGAATGCAGGGTGGGGGAGAAAGGCCAAGAGTTCCCACAATTACTTTTCCTTACAAGCGTATTATGGTGACAGGTTGAGGTATTCATGAAGTGGAGGAGAGTGAGGGAGAATTTAAAAGAAAAGTCTGAAACTGTGCTTGGTTATGATTATAATTAGGGCTGTCAAGCGATTAAAAAAAATGAATTGCGATTAATCACATTGTTAAACAATAATAGAATACTGCATATATAAATATTTTTGGAGGTTTCCCATATTTTAAAATGTATTGATTTCAATTACAAAGAGAATACAAAGTGTACAGTGCTCACTTTATATTTATTTTTTATTATAAATGTTTGCACTGTAAAAATAAGAGAAATAGTATTTTTCAATTCACTTAATACAAGTACTGTAGTACAATCTCTTTATCATGAAAGTTGAACTTACAGGTGTAGAATTATGCGCAAAAAATAACTGCATTCAAAAATGAAACAATGAAAAACATTAGAGCCTAATGTCCACTCCGTCCTATTCCTTGTTCAGCCAATCACTCAGACAAACAAGATTGTTTACATTTGCAGGCGATAATGCTGCCCGCTTCTTGTTTACAATGTCACCTGAAAGTGAGAACTGGCATTCACATGGCACTTTTGTAGCCAGCCTTGCAAGCTATTTACATGCCAGATATGCTAAACATTTGTATGCTTTTTCATGCTTCGGTCACCGTTCTAGAGGACATGCTTCCATGCTGATGATGCTCATTAAAAAAAATGCATTAATTAAATTTGTGACCATGTCTTGCTGTTTTACCCACATTCTGCAATATTACATTTCATGTTATAGCAGTATTGGATGATGACCCAGCACATGTTTTTTATTTTAAGAACACTTTTATGGCAGATTTGACAAAACACAAAGAAGGTTCCAATGTGAGATTTCTAAAAAATAGCTACAGCACTTAACCCAAGGTTTAAGAATCTGAAGTGCCTTCAAAAATCTGAGTGGAACAAGGTGTGGAGCATGCTTTCAGAAGTCTTAAAAGAGCAACACTCTGATGCAAAAACTAGAGTCCAAGCCATCAAAAAAGAAAATCAACCTTTTGCTGGTGGCATCTGACTCAGATGATGAAAACGAACATGCGTCGGTCCACACTGCTTTGGATCATTATCGAGCAGAATCTATCATCAGCATAAGATGCATATCCTCTGGAATGGTGGATGAAGCATGAAGGGACATATGATTCTTTAGTGCATCTGGCCCATAAATATGTTACAACACTGTCTACAACAGTGCTATGCTGTTCTCACTTTCAGATGACATTGTAAATAAGAAGCAGGCAGCATTATCTCCTGTAAATGTAAACAAACTTGTTTCTCTCAGCAATTGGCTGAACAAGAAGTAGGACTGAGTGGATTTGTAGGTTCTAAAGTTTTACATTGCTGTATTTTTGAGTGCAGTTATGGAACAAAAGAAATCTACATTTGTAAGTTGCGCTTTCATGATAAAGAAATTTCACCGTGGTACTTGTATGAGGTGAATTTAAAAATACTATTTCTTTTATCATTTTTACAGTGAAAATATTTGTAATAACAATAAGATAAAGTGAGCACTGTACTCTTGGTATTCTATGTTGTAATTGAAATCAATATATTTGAAAATGTAGAAAAACATCCAAAATATTTAATAAATGTCAATTGGTATTCTATTGTTTAATAGTGTGATAAAAACTGCGATTAATCACAATTAATTTTTTAGTCACGATTAATTTTTTGAGTTAATCGCATGAGTTAACTGTGATTAATCAACAGTCCTAATTATAATGAGAAAGAAACAAATCAGTGAACGGAACCACTCCCCATCCCTGTAACAAAGTGTTCCTATCAGCTGAAATCACCATGGAATCATATGGTTTTGGCTGTAAACCCCAGGGCCCCTCTTTGCCTTTCTCCAACAAGCACTGTGGGGAGGGACAACTCTTTGATGAATCTCCTCTATGGCTTCACACTTATAGTCAGTAGTGGGATCACCTCTTTCACCCTCATGTGCATTTTGTGCTGAAGGCTGCTCTGTGCAGTTTGTCTCAGCTTCCCAAGATTGAGGCTGAGGTTTTCAAAGGGACCTGTGGGAGTGAAGTCCCCAACCCTCATTGACTTCAGGCCCAGTGAAGTAATTTGGTTTTTTGGTGCTGTTGTTTTGCAATCATGTTTTTATGGTGAAACTTAACAGGCCTTAAGCTGTCGTGGAACATCCCATGCACCTGCCTTGATGCTATAACAAATCGGTTCCCACCAAGAACTTCATGGTTATTACTATACTGCACAGCTTGGCCACTTGGGACTTCATGAGGACAAGTAGGATAGAACCCAGCTACTCTCACTCCAAAAGCATAGGCTCCTCCCACATCAGCTTCAGAATAATCTTTCTTAGCTACTTGCAGTAAAGGGCAGGGCCGGCGCTTCCATTTAGGTGGCCTAGGCAATCGCCTAGGGCGCCAGGATTATTGTGGGACAGCATTTTGCCGGGGGGTGGGGCGGCAGGCGGCTCCGGTGGACCTGCCGCAGTCGTGCCTGCGGAGGCTCCCCTGGTCCCGCGGCTCCAGTGGAGCTGCCGCAGGCATTCCTGCAGACGGTCCGCTGCTCCCACGGCTCCGATGGACCTCCCGCAGGCACGGCTGGGACAGCTCCACCAGATCCACGGGACCAGCGCGTGGGGTGGCAAAATGGCCGTGCGCCTAGGGCGCTAAAAACACTAGCGCAGGTCTTGGTAAAGGGCACAAGTAAGCAGTTCTGATTTGACTTCAGCAGGGGGCAGCAGTGCACAACACACTAGCCATTTCCTTACAACGAGACGGGAGTTTCATACCTGGCTCAAGGGCCAGATACTGCCTTGAAAGTGAAGTTAAAACTGACTATGGAGAAATGTCCTGTACTTAGGGCTGGTCTACAGTGGGGGGTCGGGGGAGTCGACGTAAGATATGCAACTTCAGCTACAAGAGTAGCATAGCTGAAGTTGACGTATCTTATTTCGACTTACCTCCCGTCCTCACAGCGTGGGATCGATGGTCGTGGCTCCCCCATCGACCGCGCTTCCACCTCTCGCCTTGGTGGAGTTCCAGAGTCTACAGGAGTGCGGTGGGGCTCGATTTATTGCGTCTAGATGAGACACGATAAATCGATCCCCAATAGATTGATTGCTACCCACCAATTTGGCGGGTAGTGTGGACGTACCTAAGTCAACTGATCTACTTCCTGCATGGCTGAGAGTTATCACAGCTCACTCTACAGATGAAACCAAACTTAGCAGACTGTGTACGACTATGATAGAATAAATTAGAATCTGTTCATTCTTAATCCCTTTCTGTGCCTCACTTTCCCTGTCTGTAAAATGACATAGTTGCTAACTAGAGATTAGCCTAAGCTGTAAAGCTGCGGTCTCCATCTGGATTTCTCGCACCTTCCAAATTCAAGACTATTCAGGGAGGTTGGTTTGTTCCATTACACAACTGGGAGACAGCTGTAAAATTTGGATATAGATTCAGGTTTGTCTTCCAAATTTCTCTCCCATCCAAGATAGAGAGTGTGTTAAATAGTGGGGTTTTGGTTTGGGTCCATTTCTATTGCTTCTCTCATAGTGTATGTGGTGAGGGGGGTGGACAGGGGTTCTAAGCTTTGGTTAATACATGTTTGTAAAAATCTTTGGATTTGACAGCCAGAGAGAAAAATTGCTGCAAAAATGATTATCATCATTATTTATTATGCCAAAGTTTGATTGTTTCCAGAATCTATTCCCTGCAGATCCTTTGGCCACTGCAATAATACAGAATAGTCCAGGGCTCTGCCTCACAGGCTTTTGTTATGCTAATAATATAGAAGGCCTGAACTGTAACATACCAGTGCACAACCTGGGAGGAGCATTGGGACGTTGCTCTGGGGAAAGCCTTGCTGTTATTAAACTCTGCCAGGCTGCCAAAGACATGGCAAGGCTTTCATGAAGAGCTCTGAAGTGATAAGCACTGCTTTTGCCCTTATGCCACCTCTAACAGTAACAGCTGCTGTTACCAAGCCAACAGTAAAATAAATGAAGCACCAGCACTGAGGCTATGAGATTCTGCTAACGATTGGCACTAGCTCTAGGAGGCTCTTGTGGGAAAGCATGGCAAGGAAATCATGGCGTGGCTTGTGTTGTTGGCTTCTTATGTACTGTACATTTATCTGGAGGTGGGGGTCCTCAGGCTTCTCAGAGAGCCCTCCCGTCAGCCTCCTGGCTAAGTGAGTTGCAAAGTGAAGCTAACAGGTTGTGCAAAAAAGACAGCACTGGTAGGGAACGATCAAACTGCTACTGAAATCAGTGGGAATCTTCATTGCCCCAAGGGGAGCTGAACTGGGCTTTTAGCAAACGAAAGGATCTCATAATGGTCTGGGATAAACTTTCAGAAGTTCTGAGTACTTACTCAGGTCCTTATTTCCAGCAGCTTACCTTACCTGTGCCTCTTTGACTTAGCGGCATGATGTGCCAATATAGGTTCTAAGTACACCAAATAGATGTATTCCAAAATGTTGCCAATACTGCTAAGGGGTCCAGTTGAAAGTTTGACCTCAAGCTATCCACATTCCTTGAACCTTCCCAGCTGGCTTAGAAATTTGGCTTCACTGTGGAATTCTGGCCCTTCTGGGATCAGGTGTAATATTACAAAACAGTTTTTGTCATAGTATCAGTCCTGCTAGGAACCGAGACTTGCAAAGGCTTGTGCAAAAACCAACAGAAGGTCCAGATTTTGAGAGACACTGAGCCCCTGCAGCTCCCACTCATTCCAGTGGAATGCTCCAAACTCCTGAAAAGCAGGTCCTGAACAGTTCAGAACCTTGCACAAAGATTTGGCTCAAGCTTGCTTCCAAACCTGTGTGAAGCTTCAGGAGGACTGTTCATTTATCTGACCCAATGGGGCCCTGCCCTAGTATGGAAGCATGTTACTGTGCGTCTCCTTAATGTTAAACCAGCTTCATCTTTTCAGCTATAAATTACATACCTAACCCAGTCATTGAGGGCCATATCCTAAGCATCCAATGTAGCTGGAAGGACTTTTCCATTACACAGAAGTGCCAGGCAGGGCAAATCTTGTGGCACAAAGGCCCAGATCCTGCAGGGTGCTGAATACCTCCAGCCTCCTCAATTCGAAGAGCAGTAAAACAGAGCAAAGGATATGTGTGCCGATTGTCTTGTGTTTTATCATTTTTGACCCCCTCCTGTTCCTTCATGTAACTCACTGCTTTTGTCTTTCTACGTTGCAAGATCTTTGGGGCACTGGATAGGTTTGTACTGCACCTGGATTTAATAATAATAATAAAAAAAAAAGTCCTGATTCCAGCTGGTGATCAGTTTCTGAAATGAAGCTTGAAAATAACTTTTGTGATGTTATCTTAGCCAGTGACACTGCAATTGATAGCTGCCTCAGAAGGGAAAAAAAAAGGTATAACAAGAGCCAATGGCTGGAAGCTGAAGCCTGACATTCAGATTAGAAATAAGGCCCACATTTTTAATGATGAAGGTGATTAACTATTGAGACCATGTGGGTTGCCCATCTCTTAATGATTTTAGATCAAGACTGATTGCCTTTCTGGAAGATAGCCAGACACAAGCCACAGGTCTCAATAAAAGAATAACAGGGCAAAATTTAGTGGCCTCTTACGTCGTGGTCAGTAGTCTTCAACGTGTGGTCTGCAGACCACTGGGGATCTGCAGAGTATGTCTAAGATTTCCAAAGGAGTCCACACCTCTATTCAGAAATGTTTAGGGATCTGCAAATGAAAAAGGTTTGAAAACCACTGAACTGGATGATCTAATGGTCGCTCCTGGCTTTAAACTCTATGAATAATATATATATCATAATCTATTCTCTAAAGCCCCTATTCAGCAAGGTACTTAAGCATCGAAATATTCCCAATGACTTCAATGGGACAACTTACATACTTGAAGGCAAGCATGCATATAAGTCCCTTGCTGAATCATGTCCAAAGGCCCTGACCTAAAACCTGTTGAAGTCATTTAATTGCTTTTAATGGGCTGTGGATCTGATTCGAAAAACAACTCCTCATGCTTTCAGAAAGTCATGAAGGGGTTAGTAAATTCAAGATTTTTTCATACTAACAATATTTGGCATGTCTATTAACACCCATCGCCCGAGGATCTCAAAGCATTTTGCAACATTGATTCATTACTTAATTAAACTTAAAACACAGTGATCTTTACCAGAGTGGCTTTGTATCTTCTTCAAGAACTATGTATCAAACAAACAGGTTACACTTGTGATGCCGATAACAACTTTCCCACTTAAGCTGTGTTTCTAACTCCACTTTGAGTTGTTTTCCTTTAGTACAAACAATTTTTGTAGCAGTTTTCAAAAGAAAAAAAAATGCAATTCCAGCCTATTTCCTTATTTTGTTGTTGGTGCTAGAAATTAAAATACAAACACTTTATCTGCACTACAAATATTATTACAAAGTGTTGTGGTGCTTTGATCTGTCTTCCAGAATGGTTTTCTTTAAAACAAAAACAAAACAAAAAAGAAAAATCATGCTTGAAGTGCTTCATCTTAATGCTTGCACTAGGTACTTACTATAGGCATGAGCGGCAAGTCTGGCCTCACTAGAGAAGGTTTCTATTTTATTTTTCCTGATGCTCTTATTCCTTGTCTGACATTAAAGTAGAAGCAAGATGACAGATGCACCCACAACCTGGTAGCTCTCTGTGGAGGAAATGCTTGCTCTCTAGAAAGGAGTGTGTGTATATTCTGGGGGAAGTGTGCTGAGGGCCACTGAAGGCTGGTATCATATGAAGGTGAGTAGGAAGCTGACACACAAAAATTATCTAGGAGACTATTTATAGTCACAGGAAAAGATCAGACTCTGTTTGATCCACAATAAGGGTAGCTTTTACCAATCCTGCCTACCTTGAGGCTGAACTGCAGTGCAACTGCCTGTCCTTTGCTGGTTATTAGCAAAAGACAGCTAGGGTGGGGCACTTAGAAGATGAAGCTGGATATGAGAGAGAGAGACCTTTTGGAATGGAAGTAGGGGCACCAAAAGAAGGCATCCACTTAGAAGTCAAATGGAACATTTAAAGGGAATGCTATGTTTCCCAGAAAACAAGCTGAGAAATTAGATAAAAACATAAAATACCTTTGCTGGAAGGTTGCACTATAATACTATTTTATTTCTTAGAATTCAAAACACCACAAGAACCCCAAAACAGAGAGAGACAAAGCAGGCTGCTCCCTAAGGCAGCGAGCTGCAACTTGTCCCTCCTTGCTTGAAGCTGGCTCTTTTCAGACTGTCTGTCTGCCGACTGATTCAGATGACCCAGGTCACATGGCTTCCATCAGAACCCCCTAGCCTGCAAGCAGCACCACAGGAAGACCCATTTTTTAAAAGATGGCATCTTAGATTTAGCCCTTCCTAAAAATATTTGCAAAACCAAGGGGAAGCACATGACAATGATTGTGAGGAAACATGTGCAGTAGTGAGACTGACCATGTTAAAAGAAAATGGACTTTCCTAAAGGGTAATGTCCTGGAAGGATGTCCTATTCCTATTCCTCGCCAGTCCCTGAAAAGCCACCCTGCTCTCTGCACGAGAACCAGCGCAGTCCAAATAGACCCCCATGTACAATAAAATCATTAGTTCTTCACAGAATACTGTGTCTCGGGGCCAGAACCTCAGCTGGTGTAAATCAGCATAGTTTTATTGACTTCAAGGCAGCTGAGGATCTGGCCCAAAGTACCTAGTTCAATTAATTACAAGTCCACAAGGAGCTGGTTACCACACCTATGGACAGAAAATGGTGAATGGGAAAATCACTTTCTGGACAATTTCAAAGCAACAGTGATAGGGGCTCTCAGATTTTCCCTACCAGAATGCACCCAAATCATCTGCTTTTTTTATGCAACCTTCCTATTTCTAGCAAAAAACACTCAAAATTAAATGAGAAAGTGTTATTATTTTAAGTTCTTTTGCTATGTGTAGACAAAGTTAGCATGTGCAGCTAGTGCCTACAAATTAGATAATTTCACATTTTAACAAGGGATATCAAAAGTCTAAGTTAATACATTCTCATTGAAAATGTTGTGATTTGCACTTCCCCAGCACTATATATTCAACAAACCTAATTATTGCAGCTAGTTACCTTTAGAAGGTTATGTTTACAATGAGAAGGGTTAGAAATGGTGTTTTTGTTTTGTTTTTAAACAAAGACTCCTCAGAAAACAAGGGCCTGACCCAAAGCCCTTTGGAAGGACAACCATTGACTTCAACTGGTTTTGGATCAGGCTGTAAAATCATCACCCACTTTAGGGGCTGGATGGCTTGACTTCTGCTTAGGGCATTAGCTTGGAAAATTCCTGGCAGACCCAAATCCTTTGGGATTCCATGGCTGTTTAGGTGCTGCCTGCTTAAATTTGGTTGTGGGAGGAGGTTTAAGGACTTGACATTTCAGATATTCATATTTCCCCACAAGTAAGTTGTACAACGGTGAGTGAAGTCCTGGTGGCTTAGTGAACATCAGGAGCAATTCAGACAAAGCTGGGGAGAGGGCAATCCAATGGATGTAGGGTTAGTGCCCATGTTAGAAGGTCTGAAGAATGCCTGCAATTTGGACATGTATTTGAAACCAGTTCTGTATGTGTGTGTGTGTCTGTGTGTGCATCCAAAGTCTATTTTGGGCTGCCACTAGCAATAGGCCTAAAAGTAAGACCTGCTGGGTCTACAGATTTTTCCTGCTGACTATAGATTTTTGGCAGGTACAAGTCAGCTTGAGCAATCTACTGTTTCTTTCCGATGTCGAGCTCAGTGCTTAGTATAGGAGTTAGTAGTGGTTTGACATTAGGGTTTAGTGTAGGATAATTTTTAATGGGAAGGCATATGCTGCTGAGGGCACATGTTTGAATGTATGCAAATATGTGCAAATGTATGCAAATTTGCAATCTTTTTTTCCCTTGAGGATGTTGGCAGGTATGAAAAGATCTAAAATTATCCAATCAAGAGGAGCGATAGGAGAATGTCAGAAGGTTTAGAAACCCAAAGTTTGGATATTTATTTAAATGCAGACGTGCTTTTGTGAGGTCTTCTCTCTCCTCATCCCACCCCGATCTCTTATCCAGAAATTAGTCGCTCTCCCTCCTACAGGAGGAAAAGCTAAAATCACAGACATCTAATTGGGCTGTGGGCAGTGAATGAATGTGAAAACTGGTGGCCTGCTGCTGAAATTGAAGGAGTTGGCAGGTCTACAGTGGCGCTCATTGCACTAGCGTTTTCTGTCATTTGGAAATTCAGTGACAGAAGGATGATTTTCTAGCTAATTCCTCTCTGGATTGCTCAGATACAAGCACCCAGGCATTGACATTTTGCACAAAGCAATACTTGATCCAGACAAACAATACAGCTATTATATGATTGCAGAGTAGGATTCGCCATCTTTTTTTTTAATTTTGTTTTAACCAAAGTATTCATCCCCACCACCTGTGATAGCCATTCAAAATGTTTAACATATTGCATCCTCACAATTTAGCAGTATCAAATTGGATGGACATGCAGACCACTGAGTTCATTTAATAACTTTAAACGTTAATGTACAAGGGATATGAAATCATTATACTAAAAGACTCTCAGTTAAGGAGTTTAGACCCCAAGCTTGACCTATCTAAGAAATGCGAGTTTCTAATGGGAAGAAAGTCCTCATGAGTTTAAAGACCTGCACGGAAAGTAAAATTTTAACCCCCAGTCACTGAGAAAGTTAAAAAACCCAAACTCACAGTAACCAATGATGAGAGACTGTGAAAAGGGTAGGCTAGGTTTGGGTCAGATTAAAAATGGAGCCAAACCAAAATCTTGCATCCAAACTGCCCTGAACTTTGGGTGGGAGTGGTTTGGAATCCTAACCTGGATCCCTTATCTAGCTGTTCTCAGCGTTTATAATGGGCCAAAGCAAGCCCCTGGATCTGAGTTCTGGAGTGTTTGAAATTGGGATCTGGCACTGGATCCAAATGTGACTTGCTCATCTTTGTAGCTTGGATTGACTTCCACAAGTTGAAAATGCTTCTGTAACCCTCATCCGAACTATCCCCATCCTGGGTCTGCAAAACATAACTGGAAATATCCATGCACAGATTTTCTTGAGGAGATATACTGTACTTCTTGCTTTTGGCCAGGCCAGAGGTGTTGAAAGAACAGCTCCTCTCATGGCATTTTGGCCAGATCCAGTCAGTGATGAGCTGTGCAGTGGAAAGTAAAGGTAGTATGCTGAGGGGAAGATAGGTAAACTGCATTGAATCTTTAAAAGGTTTGGGTTTGGTTTGAGTTCTGAGTGAAGGTTCAGAATGAGTTGTCCTTTGATCTGAATCATCTTCCCAGTTTTCGCAAGACCTGCTGTAGAACTAGATTAGCCTGGGAAGTGAAATCAGTTGTCTCCCACAGGCTGTTGTGAGAGCACTGAAGGACCAGGGAAGAACCCTGAGTGACAACAAGACTTGGCCACTTGGTGTCGCTAGTGTTCCACAAGAAAACAACTGAACAGCACTGGTATGGCGCTCCTAAGACACCTTATGCCATGGGGAATAGAAACAGCTGTAATATTTACACCCTGGAAAAGGAAAAGGAAACCTTTGGGCCACTGGCCGCATTATTATTCAGGACTGTCCCAGATTTTTCAGACAGCACTTCCCTGTGTCCACTACAGTCAGACCTGTTGGAAAAACCTATAGTGGATTGACTACTATAGTTCATTGCAGACAAAAGAAGTTCTGGGGTAGTTTAAAAAAATGAGTGGAGGTTTGTATCAGCCCACAGCATGAATATATACTCGGCATTTTAAACACCTACTGGGTTCAATTTATGAAGGGCCACTGCTGGAATGGGATTAAAACAGGATTGGACAGGGATGGTGTCCCTAGCCTTGGTTTGCCAGAAACTGGGAATGGGTGACAGTGGATGGATCAGTTGATGATAACTTGTTCTGTTCATTCCCTCTGGGGCACCTGGTATTGGCCACTGACAGAAGATAGGATACTGGGTTAGACGGACCTTTTGTCTGGTCCAGTATGGCTGTTCTTACGTACTGGTTTTGGTCCAGATGAATTTTTGTACCAGATCTTCTTCTTAATAAGGTGTTATGTTTGATCTGTTTTACATGTTATATGTGCACACTGTCAAATGCCTAACGTTTTCTCTTAGGAAAACTTCACAATTGAAATTGACATCTCCTGGCATGCTAACCATGCGGGCCCAGTAATGTTGATTCAGCACCTGTCTTTTGGCAGTTCCTACAATCCACAGCCAGTGCACTTGGTCCAAGGAAGGATTTGTATCCTGCTGCAGCAATTGGTATTTCAAGTGCATTTTGCTTCCTGACCTTAGAAGGAGGGGCTGGGGAAGCTGAACCTTTTCTCAAACCGTTATTCATTCAGGAGACAGATCCCAGCTGCACGAGACACAGTCCCACCAACTAGGATCCAAAGTCTGCTCACTTGGGTTAATTTACAGGACAAAAAGGGGTCCCAGCAATGATTGCGGGGGGGGCAGGGGGGGCGGAAGGGAAAGGTGAGGATGGTGGTGGTGGTGGAAATGGTCAAATTGCTCTGATGGCATTTCTCACCAGGATGCTATCAACATTTTGGGACTTGGGCAAATGCAACACTTTCTTCCCGGTTTGCTTTCCATTGGGGTTTATTGTATCAACATTTGGTCTAATTATCTTCCTTCTCATTTGCTCCTGGGAGTTCTCTAAGTGTAAAGAGATGATAGCTTGTCTTCTTTTCATCTAGGAAGGCTCAGCATGATCCACTGGAAAAAAAAAAGGAAGAAGAAGAAGAAAAGCTTCTAATATGTAGGCTGACTCATCAGGAATTTGTACTGCATTTTTTTCCTGATGACGTGTAAACCCTGGTGGAAAAAAAGATGCTTTTTCAAAAAAAATGGAAAATGCTGTTTATTTAATAGTAATAATTTTCCAGCAAAAGGCATTGATAACATACTTGACAGTAATGATACTGTTCTGCTTCGAGGCGTTTTCCAGGCAGCCCCATATGAATAGTTACCAGCAACTTTGTCAATGCAACACACTCAGGAGGAAGCAAAAATACGGCCACACTGTGTCTACCTTGCTGCTTTGCATTATGATCTGTTGGCTATTTTAAGGCTCAGAGGGTCAGGTGAAGGAAGCACAGGAGATGCTTTTTGCACAACAAGATGTAGATCTTAACAGGTATCTTTAAACTGTTCTGTATCATTAGCAAGCAGTCATTGAGGCAGCCACGTTGTCTGTTTTTTTTTTGCCCTAGAGGAAATTATGCACTTCAGAGTCCTGCGCTCAAGGTCCCCACATCCAGCAAAGAGGAGGATTGAATTGGAGTCTCTTCAGAGCCCATTAATGGTGTTCCTTAATAAGCCAGAGCGATCACTCTTGAGTAGTTCTAGGCATTCCCACTGTGCCTGGTCCTTCAAGGATAAGATGTGCTGCTTCCACTGTTCCCCAAGTCCTACCAACCCTAGGGATGAGAAAGACCAGGACTGGCAATCACATATGGAATCATTCATCTTTAGGTCACTGATTCTAGTCTGAGATAGGTTGGTAGTGACTGAAAATTGTTACCATCTGCCAACTGTTTGGTGAGCTGTGTGAAATGTGCCATTGGACTTCTCAGTCCAGCCCTTAGTGGATGAGTGTCCACATCACAAAACTCACTATTGCAATTGACACTCACTGGATCTTCATCTTTCCTTGGTCTCTGGAGAGATGCCAAGGACTGAGCCTCTCTCGTCCCAAAAGGGAATCTCTCCAGGTGAGGGCCAATGCATGGCAGCAGGGCAGCTTCATGCAGGAAACTTGCACTCCCATTGTCTGTGCTTCACTTGTTCTGTGGACAAACAGAAGACTTAGTCTCCAGGACCTCCATGCTGTCTGTGAATGGCTGGGACACAGTAGCTCAGAGACATGCAAGCTGAGATGATGCTGACCCATTCAAATACCCTCTATATGGCTTTGGGGACAATAAGGGTCACATTTTTCAAAGGTACTAAGCCTGGCTTCCAATTTTATTCCGGCAACTTTGCACCCATTGTAGTCTCTGAGCACACTGGCTGTGTAGTTACCTGGCCTGCAGGTGCAAACTGATAGTCGTCTAACTGTGCCCACCGTCAGTAGCGAATCAGCCAGGTGCACACTTTTAAAAATGGAGAGGATCAATGCAGTGTCCTCTACTGCTAGACCCTGAGAATGGCATTCAGGACTTCCAGGGCTCAGCCTCAGCTCTCTGTTGTAACTTCACCTCTCTAAAGCCTGGCAATTGTTTTGAGATTAACTGATGGGAGGAGCTGCTAAAGTGCAAAGTGTTAGATTAGCACAATCCATTAACTCACCTTTGAACTGGCCTCAGCTCCGGTCCTCACAGTCCCTGCTATTCTGTTTGGAAAGGGGTGGCCTAAGGATTTGCTGGGAGGCTTGAATTCAGCAAACTCTAACATCCAAAGAGAACCCACCCTCTCTACTCCCCCTGTCCTCTCAGAAGCTATGGCACCTTCGCTTTCTTAACATCGATGCCTTCATCGGTGCCAAGTGGATTGCCTCATGATTCCTTCAATATAGGATTGAGTGAACCCCAACTGCAGTTCATTGGGGCTATAAATCTTGTGCTGTGAAAATGTCCAGCATGTTCCCGTGTCCACTGAACATTTCAAACCTTCAGCGCAGATCTATTAGATGGATCAGAGATAAGCTGCACTGTGTACCTCACATGCCCCAAGCCCAATGGCTCCCCAATTTGCTGCCCGCTTTCTAAAGACTTTACCCTCCTCTAGTGTTTGTAAACGCTACAAACTCTCATAACACTACAAACCTCTCCCTGCTGAGCCAACAGAGAGAAAGCAAAACAGGAACAAGGGAAAATATGACACCCTCTGCTAATAGATGCAGAGCAATGGAAAACAATTTTGCCAACTAGGCAACTCAAATTAGATCTTCTCTCGGAGGAATAGTGTCGATCTGTAGCCCTTATTACAGTGTAATGCTATTTACCTAAAAGTTTGTGTGTGCATTTTAATGAATTCATAAAACCCGGACTGTAAAAGCCTCATGGGGGAAACCTGGCAGCTCTTTAATTCAGCATTAAAGCTCAACTGATGTCAATTGAATTGATTTCTGCGCATAGAAATTGCATTCGTTGAATGAAAACTTTAGACCTTACCATTCCCCCTTTTAAAGCTCACTGTAATACAATTGGCTCCTTGAGTCAGGTTCAATTACATGTTGAAAGTTTATAATCTGGTATGCTGAATGGAGGCTGTGAAATCAAGAGAGAAAACCTGGCTAACCCGATTAAACTTTATACCACAACTGGGGCCAGAGAAGTGGTGGGGAAACATCTCCTCTGAAGTGTTCACTGTGTCCTGATTATGGTTTCTGATTTTATTCTGGTAACAATAGCAATGACCTGAATGTCTCTACTAGGAGTTCAGAGCAATGACCTAATTTTAAAGTTTTCCTCTTGTAGCAGGGTGAAAGCTCCAAACTACAATGGGCCTTGTAGGGGAGGGAAAAATTTGGTGACTCAGTTTAATTCAGATAAATAGCCTGAAACTTTTAGTTTTATCTCACATTGGCAACATGTATCCGGGTTAGACACATCCATATCATCCTGATTTTGGATTTAAGGACTCTGTATGAATCTGTGCAGTTTTGATTTCTGTGGGTTCTTGCTACCTAAGTTTTGCTTTGAGTTTGGGACCCCGCCTCAAACTCTAAACCAAATGGTTTCCATCCAAAACCAAAACCAGGCTTTACATTCCCCCAAAACCCAACTGCAGTCCTGGAGAGGGTCCTTTTGCCAATGTTTCAGCAGATTGGGTTTGTGATCAATCTCAAATTCTGGGGTTTATTTCCAGAATTGCTCCCAGCTCTCGTATGAATTATTCATTCTGGAAATCTGAAGAGAACTGTCCCCTCTTTGTGCATCCTGGTTTGGGTCAGACTGACATTAGATGGGCATGTGTTTTTTTCAGGGCTTCCAGGCCTGGACAGAACTAAGAGACACATGGGATTAAAAAATAACACAACCTGTCCTCCAAAAAAGCAGTCAAACAGGCTCGATGTTTGTTCCAAGTTTAGGGAGAGAGCTTGGCTCAGATTGTGTTTTACTGGAACCATTTGGCTCATCCTGGAAATTTCCACTTAATGTACAATGCCTGGCCTCCTGTAAATGCCAACGCGAAATGCTCATTACAATCTGTAGGTCATATGCAAAGAATGATTCCGTAATAACGATACGGTGCAGCCAATGACTGCAAAACTCATTACAAACATTAACCCTCACAATATCCCTGTGAGGCAGGTGTTATCATCCTATTTACAGATGGGGAAAGTGAGACAGAGAGAGATTCAGTGACCTGCCCTGAGTCGAAGGCTGAGCCAGGGATAGAATGCCGATTTCCTGACATCTGCTCTGTGCTTTAGCCTCAAGGCTGTCCTTCCTCCATGTTACAGCCTCGACATGTCTGAGTTCTCTGTATCCAACACATCTTTAATGTGATGCCTGAGCCTTCATCTGAAATCCTGTGTCTCCACTGGCAGCCCCTTACGCACTTTGGGGCTCCCTGTGGTCACCATAACAACATCAGCCCAGTTACACTTTAATCCTTTAGTAACAGGGAATGGTGCCTTAGTGTACTGCAGGTCTCTTTGCTGTGATCAAGTCTGCTGATCCAGTAAAAAGCACATCCAATTAACTGCTGTTAAAGGCAGGTCAAGGGCATGAAATGCCATGTTTCAGGGGCCTCATTAGGCCTTTCCTAGAGAGAAGGTTTAGAGATGCTCTAGAATATCATGTCACAAAAGTCATGGCCTTGGTGAAGTGACATCACAGAGGTTGCCCTTAGAAGTCTCATACATTAGAAGACATGGGGCAGTGATCTAATGGGTAGGCAAACACCCAGCGCTACAGCAGTATTTGATAGTCATGGGTTCTTGTGGCAGGATCAGCCACTGCTCTCATTAATCAGTGGGATCCTTCTCCCACTCACATCTCTATACGTTTTCTCACATTGTCTCTTACCCGTGAAATGACCTTTCAATCCCAGTCCACCAAGCCATCACACCTTGGGTCTCATTCAAATCCCCCCTAAAAAGTGATTTTCCATAGTGCCCAGAAGAAGTGAGTTAATAAGAAATAAATATGCTCCTTTCTCTCAGGCTTTCAGCATATCCTGACTTTTTGGTGTCTGTCTTTTAGACTGAAAGCTTCCTTCGGACACGAACTGTTTCTCTTTGGTGTGTCTTGAGCAGTTCCAAATGTTGTTGGTGCTTAACAAATAGCAATTAGCAATAATAATATAAAGGACATGAAAGTAAATATCAGGCTTTCTGGGCCTTCACAAACACATAGATATTAGGGATGGGAAAGTATCATTCCATCACAGGCCAAGATTTTCTAAAGTGACTAGTGAGTTTGGGTGCCCCACTTGAGATGCCTTACAGAGCCTGATTTTTGGAAGTTCTGAGTATCAACCCTCTGAAAACCTAGGTCCTTGAAGGTGCCTCAATTTGGCTTTTGTCCATTGCTCACTCCCATGATTTTTACTGTGCTTTGTCCAGTCTGCATTTACTTGAGGCTCCCTCAGCTTCTTTTGGGAGGCTGTTCCACATCCTAATCAATCTCACCCTGGGGAAACTTTTCCTGATATTCAGCTCATAGTTTCCTTTGCTCAATCTCCCCTTGTTACTCCTAGTAATACTCTCCTTTGGACCACATTGATCAATGCTTAACAGCCACCGCTTACACACTACTGACATTTTTGTGCATGCTGCCTTACTGCCATTAATCATGTATCCCAGCTGAATGCAGCAGAGGTTAGAACAGACACTAATGGGTAAGAGGAGTACAGCAGGTGCAGAATCGCAGCCAGGGGAAGGGTTAATTGCTCTAAAGCTGATCTTCTCACATGAGGTCAGTAGGAGCCCTGCATGGAAACACACATTGATAATCAATGGCTCACAATCCCTCTGACCTCCTTCTCCCTATTGATTCTAGCTGTCTTATGAGACCTAGTTAGGGTGTGGCAGGGTAGCAAAAGAGAAGAGGGAGTTTTGACTCCAGCTGAGAATAGATTTCTATTTCCCTTACTCAAATACTAAGGAGAGAGATCCTTAGCACAGCCTTAATCCCTCTCATTTTACAGGCATAACCCACTTTGCTTTGTCGGGTTTGCTGAGCAACACGGTTGGGATGTAAACTGTTAGGATGAAAGGAAAAGCAAAATGGCTTTTATTTATTTATTTTTCATTCAGATTTTTTTTTATTTTTGCTGTATCATCAACTTTAGGCACCAGGCAAAAATAGCCGTGAAATATGGAAATGTCTCCTTCATAGCACAGTGATTTTTAAAGGCTTTTGCTGTGCAAATGCAGCTGAGATAGCCTTCTGTAGCCTCCTGTCATCTTCCACTGTAACAGCGCTTTCTTGCTATTTCACTGAATAAGCAGATATAACAGGAAACTATTCACCAAACTAAAACAACATCAAAAAGCCATTAAAGTTCTGATTTAAACTCTCTGAAAAGGATGGAAATTCACAGCAAAATAACAGGCATCCAGGATCTGCTCACAGCTGGCCATCACCCTTCACACTATCCAGCTGTGTGTGGATATTGAATGCCTGGAGCTTAGCAGTGAATTTCCAGACTTTAGTGTGCTTAAACGAAACCCTTGATGGGCTTTTCAGTGCTCTCCTTTTTTCAACAAGCTGAAGATTCTTTATTTTATTCTCTTTTTCCTCTTTCTTTTCATGTCAGTTTAGTGTTAGATGGACAGATCTGGAGACTGAAATTGCCTCTTTGCAGTAACTGCAGAATTCTCTGTTTGCAATATTCAATAAATGGGTCCTGCACAAAGGGCAGCAATGCAACCCTCTACACTGCTCTGCCTCTGGGGAAGGGTCCCCCTGTATGTGGGGTCAGCAGTTCCTGCTGTTTGGCCCTCCCTGCTTGGCTGCTCTGCTATGATGGCCAGTTAGTGCCAGTTCTGATGGCCACTTTGGTGATGTCATCATTAGGGATTCCCCTCCTCTTCCCTCCCGCAACTCCCTCCACTGGACGGATATCACATGGAAGTTAGTTTTGGTCATTGTGTGAGAACCAACGACTAAGACTATGTCTTCACTACAGATGCTACAGCGGTATAGCTGTGGCACTGCAGCTGAGCTGCCATAGCACTGTAGCAAACCCATTTCCTCAAGAGGGAGAATCCCTATTAGTAAGGGTGTAGGGCCTATGACACACAATTGAGGATTTCTGATTATCTCCGGTAGAAAGCAGTGGCATTGTAAGCACACTAACCAGTGGACTGCAGTGTTGCTTGTAGAACTGTGTTATATAGTTCAGTTAGTTAAAAGCAGATGGTGTGCCGTCAGGGATGCCATAGTCTCCAGGCATTGTCAGTCCTGCACCGCTAAAGCATTTGTGTGCACTGCTTGCTGTGAGATCATCAGGGTGCCCAGGCAGAGGGACCCCAGGATAGGAAGCTAGCAGGTGTGAGTAGTGGATCCCTCAGGCACAAGCACACACACAGACACATCCACACCCCTCAAAGGGACAGGGAAGTTATATGTCTGTGGGGTGAACCTATCCAACTAGCAGCCCTGCCGCATGCGATGGACATACATTTGTGTGTGCACCCTACACAAACTGGGCCAAATTTGCTGCCTGTGTAAGTTGGTGCAACTCTCCCAAAGCATGTACCAGTGGTGAAACTGGCCCATTATCTCAACTGAGATTCAAACCAGGATCTGCATGATCCATTGAAAGTGGCTTTGCCAGGTCAGACAAAACGAGCCTTCCCTTGGTTGAGCTGGTAGGAGCTTTGCTAAGTTTGTCTGAGCTGACATTCACTCTTGGCATATCTGACACTCTCTATTGCATGCCCTGCAATAGTGGATAAAATGGGCTGACTATAATTAGGCCTGTTTTATAGTTGGTCTCACAGAAGACAAACTCTGAACTCTCCTGGGCTAGGCCTTCATTGTGAAGAACACACCAGCAGTCCTCCCAGGGGTCCTGGCACATAGGCAACTCTTTAGCAGCCTTGGCTTGATCCTGACTATGACCTTTGGAGGAGACATGTTGCAAAACAAAGGATCCAAATCCTAAACTGTGGAAATAAGGAAACGCACTGAGGAGGGGAACATGGTAGCTTGGGAGAAAAGCAAAGGGCATGAAAAGAAACTTGAATGATTTGAAGCAACTTGCAGGATTTTTTATTATTATTCATCTGACACTTGGGGATCACCGTGAGCAAGCATGCTTAGCTTAGCTTTATGGGATTCTTTCTGTCTGGGCTCATAACAGAGTCCACTCACCCCTAGGCACCCCCTTCTGGCCAGGTTTGGCATTGCAGCTCTCACAGGGCTAGAATCCCCTGCCACTGGTCACACTGGTGCAGTGGTGGTTTCTTTGTCAGTAACTCAGCCATTTGGCCAGGTCAGCATCTCCAGCCCACCCCAATTGGGATCACAACTGTCCAAAACAGAGTTCCCAAAATGTCTTAATGCAAAAAAAAAACAAAACACCTTCTTCCCTCTCTGGGGCTGTTCCTCAGTCTCTCTTCCAGGTTCAGCCTGCAGCCCCCTGCTTGGGCTGATAGTGGGACCCACTCTTATCCTCTACCCTGGGTTGTGCCCAGGCCCTATACTGCACAGCTAGGTCAACTCCTTTCCCCATAGGGCAGTTTTCCCTGGACCACTTCCTCCTTCCCCTCTTTACTTCTCTTCCCTGTTTGATCATGGTCTCTCTCAAACCTCCCTGCTCTGACTCTCCTGAGTTCTGTCTCAGGGCCCTGCAGGAGATTTCTTACTCTCTGCAATATCTTCCTTCCAGCTCTGTCACCAGCTGCACCCTGTCAGCCCTTAAACCTGGCTCCTTTTGTTCAGGAATCACCTGATTGTTCACAGGTGGGGCTCATCCTGTAATCAGGGCTGGCATAGCCCCAGGCTCTCTAGCCCCTTGTTATAGGGCTATGTGGACGAGGGGGTGCCGGGGCTCAACCCTCCCTGGGGAGGAGGGGAGCCACAACGGCCTTGTCTTGTCGTCCGAGGGCATCTGCCCTCGGGACCGCAGTCCGCTCCAGCGGTTCGGGCCCTGTGTGCGGGACCGAACAGCAACACAGTTAAATAATAGGGGACCAGCCCTTGGGTCGGGCGGGCACCAACAAACACAGTAACAGTTATCACCTCTGGCCCTTTGGGGCAGGGCAGAGCAGTGGCACAGTCAATAGGGGCCCAGCCCTTGGGTCGGGCGGGGCACCAAACACAGATACAGTTAGCTCTGGCCTCTGGAGCAGGGCAGAGCAGTGGCACTAGGCTGGGAAGAGGGGGAGTCTGCCACCCGGTTACGAGTGGCAGGGGGAACGCAGGCCCTCCCACTCCTCTGCGTTCCCGCCCGGGGCCCTAGTAGCGGCTGACAGTGGCGGTCAGTGGGGAGGTCCTGACCGAAACACACTGACATAGGCGCAGGGCCTTCTGCAGCCTGACGGTAGTCAGCTGCCCCTGGGCTACTTCCAGCCTGCCCCCTGGTTCCTACCTGGTCCGCTGGGGCGTCCAGCACCATGGGTTCCTCCCAGTCGGGCAGGGCGGTAGGTCCGGGAATACCTCTGGGATGGCGGGCCAGGTCTGGTCTGGTGGCTCCTCGGGGCTGTAGTAGTGACTGCGGGGCAGCCCCGGCAGCTCCTCGTCGTAGCGACTGCAAAGTAGCTCCCACCGGCCTCGGGCCTTAGCGGCTTCCTGGTGAGGAGGGTCAGCGGGCACGTTTGCTCCTGCTGGCAGCCGGGCCCTGACTGAGGGCTGGGGCCCGGCTTTTATCCTTCTGGGTCGCCACCTGACCCTTTGAGGGGCGGGACTTCCTCCCAGCGGTTCCGCCCTGGGGCGTGATTGATGGGGCTCAACCCTCCCTGGGCAGGAGGGGATCCACACCGCCTCGCTACAGGCTACACTGGAGATATCTGCTCCTCCTCCTTCGGCCTATATGCCTGGTGGCTGTGGCCTGTGCACTTTCTCTCATGTAATTGGTTTCCTTGATTTTGATTTTTCCCCTCAGTTCTTATTATTTCACAGCTGGCCTCGCCATGCCTTCCTGGGAACTCCCCTGACACCAGTATCACATTGCCCAAGCAAAGACAAACTACCCTCAGCATGCACAGCTACATCTATTGCGGGTTCCTTAGCTGACTCTTTTTACCTTCTCTCCAACACCTTGTGTCCTGAGCACATGATGTTTTCTCCCTTGCAGTATAAGGCCTCATGGAAGAAAGTGCTGCTATTTCCAGGAGTGTTCTAGTAAGTTCGGAACCCATCACACCTCTGTGATTACTCTCTGGTGGACTTGCAGGCTGGAGGTTATACTTTGTAAGGATACCTATGGGTGCCTTGTTGTCCTGGGATTCTTGCAGATACAGCCTGCAATAGCACAGTCCCCAACAACTGAACCAGCTTTACCAACATTACTGTTGCTGCAGCCACTCTGTGCTTTACCAAAAGGGGAGCAGCTCAGGAGTCATTGAGGCAGCTGGAGATAGACAGAGTCCTTGTGGGGATGGGACTTGAGACTTCTGGCTTTGATCCTCTGTTCCCCAAGCCATTGCTCCTGCTGCCAGAAATGGGTCTTCAAGACAGCATAGACTGTAAGTCGTAAAGACACCAACAAGCACATATTCCTAATGAAATCAATGAAGGGTTCTGCCTGAAGAAATCAATGGCATACCACGGTCCTTACATTGTAAGCTCTTCCTGACACGCAGTCTGCCCTTATGTGTTCAGTAATGTGCCATGTGCAATTACATAAGTAATCAATACAATATTATTACTCATAATCATAACTAATTGAGGACAAATGGCGACAAACAGAATCGGAGTGTCTGTGGTATGTGCAATGTGAGAACAGTAACTTTTGAATTTCCTAAATATTTTTAAGTTTGCCACCATAACATCGTAGTGCCAATATGGCAGGCGTTTAGTGACATTTCACATGTCTATGTTTCCATCAAGGATCTCAGACATTAACTAAATGATTAGGTTTTACAATGCTCCTGAGAGGTAGTTAAGCATTATGATCCTCATTTTGCAGAAGGGAAAAATAACTTGTGAAAAGACATAAGACCCAATCCTGCTCCCACTGCCTTCAATGCCACAGTTCTGATTGCTTTCGGTGGGAGGAGTAGCGGGTCCCAAGAGAGTGGCCTAACATCACACACTGGAAATCAATGGGAGACTCAGGGATAGAACTCAAAAAGTAGTACTGATGCCCAGTCCCCTGCTGTAATCACTAGACTTCACTCCTTTCCAGAGTTTACAATAGAATTCAAGGGTCCTGACTCTGAGTCACGTGCTCTAACCAGAAGACAAAAATGAAAAAAGACACAAAGCTTGCAAAGGCACTCACATCCTCCTTCCTGAAGATTTTCAGAGAAATGATTAAGGCTGCTTCAGGCTCCCTTATCCCTGCTTATTATGTTTCACAGCATATAATCAGATAAATTAGAAAAACAATATAAAATATTCTTGCTGGGACATTACACTGTAACACTACTTTATTTCATACAATTTAGAATGATAACACACAAGATAACTAAAACAGAGAGAGACAAAACAGGCTACTCCCTGAGATGCACAACTCAACTCACCTTACCCTGGGCTGTCTGTCTGCAGACTGACTGCCAGGTCTAGGTCAGGCTTCCCTACAGAGCCCCCTGCCTACAACAGGACCAAGTAAACCCTTAAAAATTAAAGCAATAGACCACAATTTTAACAGTTTTCAATACACCACACTGCTAGCAATCCAGCCACTTCAGGTGAGCTCCAGCTTTTAGGGCAATGGAAAGGCTCCTGTTGACTCTAATGGGAGATGAAGCAGGCCTTTGGTACTCTTGTGTTTTAATTTATTATCATCTTCCATGGCAGAGTTCATCTTTACAGATCACCACTCAGGAAAAGGAAAAATAACAAAGCTCTCTATGGAGAGTCACTTTTTATTGCAAAGCTGAATAACTGCTTCTTGATTAAACTGGAATTTAAAATAAACCTTGCACAGCAAAAGGAGAAATTCGTCGGTGCAGGTGCTGAGTACAGAATTGTTAGGTTTTTGCCAGTCACACCCTAGTTGTTACTGCATCTTGTAGACTACCGTTACCCTTCCTACACAGGCTTACGTAGTCATCACTAGCACCCCCCCTTAACACACACACACACACACACACACACACACACACACACACACACACACACACACACACACACAACCACCACCACCACTTCACATCAATCAGCTAGTCCCTTCCACTGGCATTTGCCCTCTGGCAGCTGTTAATGTTGCTGGCCCCTTTCCATGTCCAAATGAGGCGGTTGGGTTTGCACAGTTGCCATGTTCCACAGTGACTGAACTGGGAGGTAAGCATGCCAAAACAGCACAGAGAGAGAGAGAGAAGCACTGTTCCTCTCAGATGCTATCAGATCATGTGACTTTCCCTGAATTTTGCAGCACTGTGCAATCTCTTCTCCATGCAGTGACAGGAGGGCAACTCAACCCTTCCTCAGTACCTGGCTCCAGCACTTAAAATGGTCACAGCAAAGGCACAATTTATCCCTTCCCTTCCCCCATCTATGTCATTTAGATTCACATAAGCAAGCAACCCGCAGCTGAAATTGCTCACAGAAAAATAATTTAAAATTGGTTCATTAATGCTCATTTACGCAGAATTCTTAAATATGATAAGAACATGAGAGCAGAAGAGAATAGATCTGAACAAGAGTAGGAGGATGTTGAAAGCAACTTTCGAGCACAAGTGAAGTCTTTTGTCTAAATATGTTTAGACAATGTGAAAAGTCAATTTAAGAAGCTAGGATACATACAGGAGCAGCAAGAGAAGAGAAGTCTAGAGAAAGCAGATAATCGTGTGAGAGCTTCTTTAGAGCCTTGGGCCAGATTCTGATCTGGTGTAAAGCTGTAGTAACTCCACAGAAAGTCAACAAATATGTTCTACAATTACACAAATGGGATGAGACTATTCCCTCCTACACCTACACATTATGTACAGTTCTGGCTCCCTCTCCTTACCATTAGAAAGGGACAACATGACACAGGGCCCGATCTTCAGCTGATGTATATCAGCACAGCTCCATGGAAGTAAATGGCACTATGATGATTTATATCATCTGATGATCTGGCCCTATAGAAATCAATGTACATCTGTTGAAGTCAGTGCAGCTCTGCTGATTTACACCAGATGAGGAGCTGGCCTACAAATACAACTAAGAGGACAGACTAAAAAATTGCAGTTGATAAGAAGATAGGTGTTGCCATAGCAAAACAGACTAATGATCCATCTAATCCAGTATCCTGTATCCTGCTATATCAGGATGAACCAATGATCCATTACATCCAATATTCTGTCTCTGACAATGGCCAATGCCTTATGCACAGAGGGAGGAGTTAAACTCCCATAACATACTTAATTACGCAGAACCTTAGCAAGGGAGTCCCAAGGCAATTACTTCCTGACCCAGCAACGGATCAATTTACAACCTGAAGCATGAGGATTGATAGCTCTTGTAATATTATTTAATAAAGATCAATTTAAATAGTCTGTCTCAAAGCAAAAACGGAGGGTTAATAAATGCAGAATCTTAAATTATACAGCTCACAGCTCTGATTTTCATGCTAACAAAAAACAGATCAATGACAACTGTGAGGTATAATTGGAAATGTAAGAAAACTAAAAACAACCCTGCAGAGCAAAAGGTAATAAACACTCACTGCTGACAGAGAAATGGCAGTAGTGGTATCAGAGGAGGAGGAAGCTAGTAAATAGAGATTGGCTTGAACAGAATCCTTGGCTGTGAACAACTGCATGCTTTGCAGTGTTTGGGATGTAGATCCAAATCATAATTTTGGGTCATAGACCTATTTGTATTACTTGCCGAGCCATGTTAGAAGTTTATATCTCCCAAGTTATTGCATCATGCGCTATATTAGACCTGATTCAGCTTTCAGGGTGGTGGTGTTCTGACAATAAGCACACCTCACTTCTATTAGTATCAGAGGGAGACTGGACTACTCAGTGTATCCAGTGGCGGAGAGTTGTTTGTGGACTGCATAAATAGAAGGACCCATGTTACCTGAATGCCATGTGGTCTCAAAAGGACTTTGGAAGAAGGACAAGAAGCACACTCAGTGTTTGGTAGTGAAGAGCTCAGACAAGCTGCTTGTTGATGAGCAATGGGGTGACTGTCATTGGTATGTGGTGTAGAAGGAGGTGATGCAGGTTAGTACTGCACTGTGATGAGATACTGCTGTTAACATCACAACACTGAGAGTCAAATTTACAAAGGTTAGAGGTCAGAGTGTGCCAAACTGCTGCTGTGATTGTGCATGCAGTTACCATAGTTGCTCATGCAGAGTGGGTCAGTGGGCATGTAAACCGCTAACGAGGTGCCTAATTAACAATTTCTAGATGCATTTACCAGATTTTCACACCCAACTATGGTACCCATTCACACATTTTGACCCACTTTTGGCTTCTGTCTTTTTGAAAATGTGGCCCTAAAGGAATAAGCTTCTCTGTCCTGAAGTTTTCAAAAAAAAAACAAAAAAACCAAGTAATTGCTAATAAAGTAACTTCCTTCTGTCTGTGAAACTATACATTGATTGTTCACCTGGCTTGCTGGAGAAGGTTTATATTAAAATATACTGCTACATTCTTTTGTGCTATTATTTGTGATGTATTTTTAAGTCATGCCGAGGATACCTAGAACATATGGATAGGTGCACAGTCTTAGCATTTATATAAATCAAACTAAATACATAAAATACAATATATGGGGGTTAAATTCAATGAAGTGATTACTGACATAGGAAGATGTTGGGGCATGTTACTTACTTGTTACTTGTTACTTACTGAGAAACAAATCAACACAGGTAAACTTCAAAAGGTTCAAGGCTCAGGAGGGCTGAGCATGTTGTTTGAATGGCTTCCAGACCTTGACAGACACAAGAAATCCCCTGGGATCAGACCCTCTTTTCATCACTTCCAGCCACAACCCAGACGTGTGAAAATGAACAAAACAGAATATCGAGCTTAACTATCTGTTTTCTGCCGACAGTAATTGTTCATAATTCAGGTTCAAGTTTATGGATAATGTTTGGTCTGGCTCTTATTTTAATCTGAACTGGAACTACCCGACTTCCTATCTCCCACCCAAACAACAGACATAGGCCTGAAGACTTTGCTAGTGAACACTGGGGCTACATTACATCTCATTACAGATACAGACCTGTGTGTTTTGGTTTTTTACAGTCTGTTTATTGATTGTCTCTGAAATTGTGTGACATGGAGAACACTGGGTTCTAATAGCTTTGAAGTCCCCAGCTATCCATTGAATATTAACCATCTGTGACACCCACCATTATACCGTATGTGAAGCAGCCAAAATATAAAATAAAACGTACATGAGTTACATCAATCTATGGCAGCTGCAGCAAAATTGTATCTTGCCTTCACCAGTTCTTGATATTGATAAAGAACACAGACATTTCCAAAGTACTGAGACAAGCTCAAAATACAGCTGTTGCCTGATTCTAACTTCACTATCACTTACTGTTCAGAGACTGTCCAGAGTTCAGTCTCAGGATGTAAACTTCATCAGAACTTCCTAGCTCCTCATTTAATGAATAAATAGCTTAGAGGTGGAAAAGCCTCCTCTCTTCTCTGCCTGTCCCTATGGTATATTTTCTAGTGCTCTGTCTAGGTTAGTTTTAAATGACTCACACATTTAAATCATTTAAAACTAGAAAGTGGTTGCTTGAGTAGGGCCAGTTCTGCAAATCTTACTCCATTAAACAGCCCACTCAAATCAATGGGCTACTCCTGTAAATAAGGACAACTCAATGTGAGGAAGGCCCTTAGTGATCTGAGGCAAATGGAACATTTACCCCCTTGTTCTTTGTAGATTGCACCAGTTTCCAATCTGCTCCCAAATGTGATTCAATGTGTTGACTTTGCTTTGTGCAGCTCTGCATGGTTTGGAACTTGGCTGCTAGAAACGCTCTGTCTCCCTATGGACCACCCCAAAGGGGGAGGCCAACTAGGCTTTTCTGCTGACCGTCTCTAGAGCTGAAAGTGAAGGGACTAGAGGCATTTGAGAGTCTTCAGCTCTGGAACTTACTTCTCCTGTTGATCCAACAGAACCCAACACCTCTGTTGAGTACAGGGCTTGGTGCAAGGTTTGTCTTTGTACTTGGGCTGGCGTGGCTGGGTGATGTTCTGAGGACGAAAGTTTATAATTGGTACTGGTCATTTTGTTATGCTGTTAAGGATGGCTTGATGATTGTATGTGTTCTTAGAGCTCCAGTAATTTATAAATAAAGTAAACAAACAAAAGTGAGGGGATTCCACCCTCTTTTCTTGGGAAACACTGATGCAGTAGATCTAGTTAAACTTCACAGGCCTTCTTCTCCTGCCATCCATACCCAGGGGCAGCTCTAGGAATTTTGCCGCTCCAAGCACGGCAGGCCTGCGGGAGGTCCGCCGAAGCCGCGGGACCAGTGGACCCTCCGCAGGCAAACCACAGAGGCAGCCTGCCTGTTGCCCTCAAGGCGCCAGCAGCCCCCCCCCCGCAGCTTGCTGCCCCAAACATGAGCATAGCGTGCTGGGGTCTGGAGCTGCCCCTGTCCATACCTGTGTAAACCAAACTGGAGTAACTCCACTGATGTCAATGGAATTACAACAGTGTTAACCAGCAGAAACTCACAATCACACCTCCTATATGTAATATACCTATCTCTGTGGTGTGTGGGCATCTTCCAGTCTCACATGGTTAAAATAAGGTCTTTACTTTGTTCTAGATTAAGCAAACAGCAAACTCAGCTGGAGTTTGTCTGAATAAGGACTGAGTAACAGGTAAGGGCTATGAAGTCCTACTTTTAGGAAATGCTTCCAAATATTCAGCCTATGTGTTCCTTTGCTTATGTTATTACACTGCTGCTCATTGCCCCCTTAGATCATCCTAAACAGTTCCTGTTATCTCTCTTTGGTGTTTATTCTTTTCCAACATTGACAGATGGTCACATTCCACTGCCCACCCCTCAGATTTGTAGCTTCGTATATTTCTGATTATTGGCACTTCTTACTCAATGTGTCTTGGAAACTTTCAGTGTTCAACTTTCCCATTTGTTTCCTTCAAAGCCATAAAAGGAAACAATTGGTTAGCAGCCAGGGCTACCCATAACCCTTTAAAAGAATATATCACCATTGAGTGGACGGAATGAAAATCTCTCAGTCTGGAGGAGGACATTCTTTCAGCACATCCTCTTGTCAGTAAAATAAATGTGGCAATTGGACTTGTGGGGAAAAAAATCACTAATTATCTATGCAAGCCTGCTCTTCAAAACATAAATTCAAAATTGGAAGCCCCCAAAGAATTCAAGCTAAAGTGCCCTTTAAATCCTAAGGGCATCATTCTGATTTTACATGCATATGTTTTATACTGGTATAATTCCATTGCCCATAGTGGTGTTGCTCTTGATTTACGCCACTGTAGGGGAGATCAGAATCAGCCTCATCAATGGGAATGGCAGGTGCTTAGCATCTCTGAGCAGGGACTTAGACAATGTTATTTGATTCATCCAGGAAGAGTTTTACCTTTTTTCAGAATTTGTCCTCTGGGCTAAAGTTGTGGTCCCCAACATCCTCCAGTGCTGACATTGCATCAGGGCATAAAGATAGAGCGTGGTGGAGCAGCATCACAACATGTTGACTTTAGCAGTGGATTGGGAGCTAGGGGAGCTGTGTTCCACCCCTAACTCCATACTGATCTACTCTGTGGGTCATTTCTCCGTGATGTACCTCTCCCTGCCTTTGTCTGTTAGGTTGTTAGTGTTTCAGGGCCTGGACTATCTCTCACTATGTATATGGACAATGCCTAGCACAGTGGGGCCTCGGTTTTGATCAGGGCCTTTATGTGCTAGTGTAATACTACTGCTACTCAGTCTAATAATATGTCATGGCACTGAAATGCCAGGAATTAATTGGGAATTTACATTCCTGCAAGCTGGGCCTGGTGGACAGAGCTGTGAAAATGGGGCTTCTTCTCAATAAAATCCCATTAGAGAGCCCTGTGGAATATAGACAGACAAGGACTCCAGACTAGTCTGAGCATTTAGAGCGATCGCTAATCCATGTCTCCCCACACCTGTGAATATTTGATTGCCTAACAAATATGCTATTAAAGTCCCCAATGAAACATGGGGACCATTGAATTTCCCCCCATGAATAATCAGCTGGGGGATCATTCACTGTTTGCAATACAGTGATAAGTGCAGAGTCTGGACAAGCAGAGCTTGTTGAGAATGACTTTTAGGGCTTCCTGCTGGCCTTGTTGCTAAGAAACAGAAAAACCTACTGTAATAGTTCCTGAGTGTGGTAGATGTGTTGTTAACAGGCAGTATCACTTGCCCTGGGTGATTGCCTGAAGTCTGAAAAATTGCAGTGAAACATATTCTGGTACCTAGGCATCTAGGAGGCAGCTTGGTAATTAAATGGCCTGTGGTGTTTGTGGAACAAATTTTTAGAGGGATTTAGGCACCTAAACAGGTAGATAGGTGCCTAAATCCACCATATGGGCCCTGCTGACATTTTCAGAGCTGCAGTTTAGGCACTGCCCAACCCCTTCAGGTGCCTAAGTCCCTTTAAAAGTTTCCTAAGCATCTAATTTTCCCTAGTCAGCATTTTCAAAACAGCCTAAGTGCTGCTGCTTCTCCACAGTTAATGAGTTGCTCAGAGCCTTAACTCAAGCTGAAGCCCCAGAGGACCCAAAGCAGGATTCTTACACTAGGCAGGGCCCAATCCTGGAGGTGGGATCTGAGCATGCCTAAGACTTGATACCTGGCAGACCCTCTGCAGCAAGAGAGCTAGATGCAAGCTACTGATGGGTGGGTGTGTGCGTGGGGGTGGGGGCAGTTGGGGATGCAGGGAGATGAAGAATGAGTATGAAAGAGAACTCAAACATGAGCAGGAGAGAAGAGAAGATCATGTTAGCTAGGACAGGGGTTCTCAACTTTTCCAGACGACTGTACCCCTTTCAGGAGTCTGATTTGTCTTGTGTACCCCATGTTTCACCTCACTTAAAAACTACGTGCTTAGAAAATCACACATAAAAATACCGAAGTGTCACAGCCACACTGTTACTGACAAAGTGCTGACTTTCTCATGTTTATCATACGGTTATAAACTAAATCAACTGGAATATAAATATTATACTTACATTTCAGGGTGATACTTCAGCCTGTTTTTCACTTGTGAGCCTTGTCTGAAGCCTGAGCCTTGCCACCCAGAGCTGAAGCATCTAACTTAGCTTCACAGGGCCTCATGTGGCACGGGGTCCTGGGCAGTTGCCCTACTTGCTGCCCCCTAATGCCAGCCCTGCACTTGCGACCCCCCTGTCTGTCTTCAGCTTCCAACCACTGGTCCTTGTTATGCTTTTCTCTGGTAGCTTTACTACCTAGTATTTTCTCCCCATAAAGGTACTTATACACTGTAATCAAGTCACTTCTCAATCTTCTGTTTGCTAAGCTAAACAGATTTTCAGTTTTTCAATGAAGTCTAAATTTCCCAGGGAAAAAAACCTCATTTCCCAAACAGCTCTAACAAGCAATAGCTCAGTCTCTATATCAAATGAATTATGAGCTAGGCATTTTTCATAGATTCATAGACTTTAAGACCTGCAGGTGTCATTATGATCATTTAGTCTGACTTCCTGCATAACACAGGCCATAGACTGTTACCCAATAATTCCTGTAGCTAGCCCATAATGTCTGAATGAACTAGAGGAGATCTGTTAAAGAGCCATCCAATTTTGACATAAAGATTTCAAGTGATGGAGACTCCATCATAGCCCTTTTCAAATGGTTAATTATCCTCATGCTTATAAAACTGTGCCTTCCTTTCAGTTATGTCAGGCAATTTGGGGAAGTGGGCCCTTGTTAACCAGAGGAAGTTTAATTTGCACCCGTGCCCCCAGAGAGAACTACTAGTGACTGATCCATTATTCACCCAGCCTCCCCTCTGCAGAGACACTAAATATTTTGTTTACTATTCAACAAAGACCAGCTACCATTTGTACCAGTGATGATCAATGAATCTGTGTAGCTCATTATGCACACTTCAGGAGGGTTCCATTCCAAGTAATGGTGGGAAACAGAGCAGGAGAGATCAAATCAATCCATGCAGCCTACAGTCGCATGCATCTTTTGCAAGAGCTGAGCCAGAGCTAAGTGGCACCGGATCTACCTCTTGTTCTTTGACTGAGATTATGTTCTAAAACCCCCAACAACTTTATTGCCAGTTCACAGGAACTGCAGACAAAACGCAGGTGGCTGCACAGTGAAAGCTGCATATGGGGACTTAAACATGAAGGAGCAGTGGGAGTCAATAAGTAGAAAGAGGGTGCATAATAAATATGTTAACAGTTGGAGGTGGACTGCTGTGCTGTCAGGTTCTTTCACTAAGAAGTTGCGAAGATGATACAGAAATAATCAAATAGGAGCAGAGAGGGAGACAGACTCTGATAATGCCAAATACATGCAACAGTATCAGTACTAGCCTGAAATGTCTATCTGAAGATAATAAAGCATTTGGAGGGGCTGAGTGAAGGTCTGAAATGCTTTAGCACACCCAGCCCTCTGTTCAAGGGACCTTTATTCCAATAGCTAAAGCAGCACAAGTGCTTTGCGTAAAGGATCAGGCTCATCCCTTGAAGAAGTTAAAGACAGGAGAGTCACAGCTTAGAAGTTCAGTTCAGGGTTGGAGCACTGAAGGAGCCACCGAGGTGGCATTCATTATTTGGAAGGCTGTGCTCCAGAAGATGTCAATCACCCTGTGCAATGCATTGCTCCCAGATATCATGAAAAGATGGTCCCTGCCCCAGAGAGCTGAATAGCTCAGAGGCTTGTGCATCCTTTGTCCGTGCATTAACACTATGAAAGGACTACAGCTGCGGTGAAATTTTTGTCATATGTCTCCTCTTCCCTCTCCAAGCAGACTACAAGTTCTTTCTTGTTCTTGCTTTGCTCATCCAGCTGCTGCAGTAAATCTGCACTGCCTAGACTCTAACAAAGGCCTGGATGGATTGGTGGCCAGGACTACACAGGATCTTTTAAAACTACATACTTATATCCATGAAACCCCTTAAATACCGATATGGCTCTTATCCCCATAGAACAGGGGTGGCCAGCCTGAACCTGAGAAGGAGCCAGAATTTACCAATGTACATTGCCAAAGAGCCACAGTAATACGCCGGCAGCCCCCTCACCCGCTCACAGTGCCTCCTCCCTCCCTCCCCGCACCTCCTAATCAGCTGTTTCATGGGATGCAGGAAGCTCAGGGGTGAGCATGTGAGAAGAAGCGAGGGCACTGCAGGCTCAGGGAAGGGGGCAGGAAGGGGTGGAGTGGGAGCAGGGCCTATGGCAGAGCCAGAGGCTGAGCAGTGAGCACCCCCTGGCACACTGGAAAGTTAGCAGCTATAGCTCCAGCCCCAGAGTTCGTGCCTATACACGTAGCTGCATATTAACTTCTGAAGAGCCGCACGTGGCTCTGAAGCCACAGGCTGGCCACCCCGCCATAGAATCTGAGTACCTGGCAATCATTAGGGGATTGAATCCCTACTGCACCCCTGTCAGAAAGAGAGCTATTATTATGCCCATTTTACGAATGGGGACCTGAAGCACAGGGTAGATCAAGCAACTTCCCCAGGTCAGACAGGCAGTCTGCGACTGACTCAGGAATCAAATTTAAGTCTCTTGAATCCCAGTACCCTACTGAGCCCTATCCACTATTCTTCCTAGGTTAAGTGCTCAGAGTAATCTTCTGACATAAGTGGTAGTTAGCTTCAAGCACACTGAGCTGCTTGGTCTGTGGAGTCTCAGGTAAAGAGAGGCAGGGCGTGGGTGAAGAATGGGTGCGTTCTGGGGACATGGTCTTAAATATCATCCCGTTGTGCTAATTAGAAGCTTAGTGACATTCTTTGCTCTTAAGCTTCACACCTGCTAGAAGGCAGGAGTGGTTTGGGAGCTGGCTGCCCAACATGTTCTCAGTACTGCAGAATCAAGTTCCCTTGCACTCCTTGTCCTACTCGACACTTTTCCCATGCACTTATATGAACCGTGCTCCACGCTTGTGCTGTGCAGCGTTAAGGCCTAGGTGCCTGGAATGAAAAGTTTCCAGGAGGCCTGTCTCTCAATACGTTGGGAACAGAAATGTGGTAATCAGGCTTGTGACCTAAATCATATTGGACATGCTGCCCTAATCTCCAGAATATAATATTGTAAGGAAAGAATTACAGCTAAAGCACACATCAAATTCTAGAAAGCTGCAGTAACCCACACTGGAGAAGAAAGGCCAGGGGAGAGGGGAGAGAGATAAGATTTCTGTGGGACATATTATTAGAGCAGATTGATTTCTGAACCAACCCAAGCAAACCAAGCAACCAAAAACCCCGCCCCGATTCATGATTGTGATTTACAAAATAAAATGACTTAGTTTGGTGTGTTGCAATTTTCTGGGCATGTTATTTTTTATTAATGAGTATTCAGCCATTGCATGATGATAATAATAATGACAAAAATGTTACATTTTAGCAGGAATTATTATTCCCCTAACAATCTATACTGGGTGTATGTGTGTGGCAGTATTCATGGTCTCTTTTTAAGCACTTCCATCATCCAATCAGAGACCAAAAATAATACTAAGTGATTCAGGTGACCAACCACATAACATGAATAATGCAGGGCAACAAAAAAGGTGACCATTTGTGAACAATGCTTAGTCAGACAATTGTCCATCCATTCTATCTGGCAAGTGTTTTCAAATAACAGACACATAAGAACCATTTCCATACCATTCTGGTTTGGTTTTCAATCATTTCCACACTAAATGAGTCTCAACGATTTCCATATCATCTATAAAAACACCATGAGCCGGAGCTCTGTTATCTTATTGTCTCAGTCAAATTCTCTCTCACTTCCTCTCTTTCTTTCAACACAGCTTTACTTCCTTCTCCTGGGCTGGAATTCTAAGAGCTGTTCGACAATTGAAAGAACCCCCCGGCAAAGAATGTCTGGAATCCCCCTAATTTTCATCACAATTTTCTGACCAGCTCTAGTAAGAGGAGAGGAGAGGTGATAGGGTTCAGAGAAAGTTAGGCATGATGTAGAGAGAACCCTAGCTATTAGGTTAGAAAGGGACTGAATCCTTAGGTGCTTCCAAAAGGAGATTCTTTTTTATCCCAGAATTTTGCTCCAAGAGAGTTATAGGTATAAAGGGAAAGTTTTATACAGCTCTGTGAAGAAGGGCTTGCAGAAGGTTGCCATCTGTATAAGTTTTCCTCCAATTGAAGAATGGCTGATGGGAGCAAAAGGAATGGTTAAGATTGTAAAAGCCTGAAGCAGAGCTGAAGGTAGAGCTGGTGAGAAAATCTTTGATGGAACCATTTTCCAGAGGTGAATGCAGTTCTGTCAAGGTTGAAAAGCTTAACAAAATCATGTTGATTTCACCAAAAGTTTTGTTTGGGTTAAAAAAAAAGGGTGGTGGTGGTGGTGGAAATCTCCAACAATATCGAAACATCCTGTTTTGACATTTTTGGAATGAAACATTTTGCTGTTTTCTTTTGCAATGATTTTTTTATTTTGAAACTTTTCAATTTAGTGTTATATGATACATTATAATATAATATATATTTTAAAAAATTGAAATAGAAACAAAATATTTCAGTTTTGCCAAAATGAATGCTTTTGCTTGGCACTAAGCAATTTTTTTTCATGGAGAATTTTGAAAATGTTGGGACTTGCTCCTAATCTGAGCAATTTTTTTTTTAAATCTCAAAATCCTGTGACAGATAATTTCCATCCTTCACACAGCTTTCGTTGCAGTAATTAGTCTAGGTGTGGGTAGACAAGAGGAAACTATTTTCAGACTCAGGCTCCTCTCACTAAAGGCTTAATGATGAATCCTACCTAGTTAGGAGGCTTGTTTTCATTTTGGTTAATGTTATTGTTTTATTGATTTATCTTATTATCTAATAAACTGGCATTTAGAGGCTGCCTAATTTAAAGGATATTATCCCTTATATGTCAAAAACTAATTGAAAACTTCTGCTAGCTGAAGACTAGACGCTCCTGAGGTCTCTCCCCTGTGCTGCTTAACTAGTGGCTGGGATGTCTATATGACCTTCTGCGACAGATTTGCTACAGTATTTTACAATTCCATACCTGGAAAAAGTTTTCATGCACTTGCAAATCCCACTTATCCACTATTAATAGTTACAACCATTAAAATCAATTTACACATGCATGGCTCCTTGATGAACTCACAAGGACAATATTTAATCAGTGTTTCTTCCCATAGCCAGAGTAGAAACACATTATGATCTCATGTTTAACTGGTGGGTAGTGGATAGCAAGAGAGGATGAGTCACAGAGCTGAAAAGAGACCCATCAGACTGCTTCCAGCCTTTTTTTCCCCGTTCCCTGTTTCCTGACAGTCTACGGATCACCCTTTCCTCCTACTATTTAACTGGAAAAAATGAGCCCTTTTCACAAGCCTGGACGTCAGCAGGTATCCAGGTTGTCCCTTTATGTTCTTCAGGCTACACAGTTCCCTGGCTTTATCTTTATGCTAATAAAGGCAGAAGCCTTGTTACTGGCTGATTTTTTTCCTTCAGAGTTCCTTAATGTTAGATGTTATCCATCTATCCATCCAATTCAGGGCTTTTATGAAGTAGCTACTGGTAACCACAGACTTATCACAGGTAAAAATCAGTCTTCACCTAACAAATCTCTAACTAAAGTCAGTCTCCTTAGCTCAGAATTCTGCCTTATTGTGAAGAACTTTCCCCCCATAACATTAGGGTTTTAGGTACTGCATAATGAGGATTTTCCCAGCCTCAGGGAAGCATTGACTCATGATATGATATGTGGTAGGACTTGGCTCAATTTCCATGTTTGACACTGGCATCTTCAGTTTACATGAACCAGATAGGAAGCAAAAACTATGATTGTTAAATTGATAACCATTACTTTTATTAATCTCAGTACATTAATTAGAAACAAATTCCAAAATATTTGATATCAAATCCCTCCCTAGGAGAGTTCCAACAAGGATGAGTTTTGACAATTCACTAGAAGTATTAAAAATGACATTTCATAAGAATGGGCACTTCTTTTGGAAGTAATATGCTACATTTCTGAGATCATGTACACTAAAAGATGTAATTTCCCAGCTAGTTGTGTCATACCAGCTGAAATGCAACTATACAACTCTCAAGCAGCAGAACTCGACATTTCAGCTCAACTTTAAAGAAAAGGGCATTGGTGCCTCTGATCTGGATATTTGCCAATAATTCCAACAAGGCATACCTAGCCAAAGGATAAAAACAGTAGTTTGTTGATGGCCAGATTATCATCTAAGCAGTTCAATACATATTTAGATGGAACTATAATGAGCAACTGCAGAAAGAGAAATCACAGGATACAGTGCAAAAATATCTGATGACTGTGAGGAAGTGAGGTAGCTGAGAAAATTGAGAGAAGAAAAGACAGCTATGCAATTTCGTTTGACTGTACTGTATAACATTCTGAAACTTTAACGACAGAAAAATAAATCTGGAGATAGGAGTGTAGCTACTACTACATTGCTTAGCTATCAGAAGGAGATGGATCTTAAAGAAAGAAAGAAAGGAAATGAGGGGAATTAAGAAGGAAGAGAAGAATGAGAGTAGATGCTAAAATAAAAAGCACAAATAAAGAATATAATATCTAGTTCTTACAGAACATTTCATCAACAAATTTCATAGTGCTTCACAGAGGACAAGTATCATTATCCCCATGTACAGATGGGGAAACTGAGGCACAGGGCAAGGACATGACTTGCCCAAGATTATCCAGCAGTCCACTGGCTGAGTTGGGAATAGTACCCATATCTCCTGTGTCCCAGACTAACAGTATGTATATTATGCCACACTGCCCAATCCTGCAAAGTTACTGTGTAGAGCCAGTTAGAAAATTTCAGAAAATTTGAATTTTTGCCAAAAATATGGTAAGAAAGTACTCACGGCAAGCCTACTAATGATAACTCACCTGAGAAAAAATACAGAGTTCCTTTTACTGGATGATAAATATCTCCCACAATTCATCTTTCAAGATTCATGGGTCCTACACTTGCCTATCAGAACATGTGGTGTACCTCATCCAGTGCATAGTGTCTCAATAAGAACTGTGTGGGTAAAACTAGACAATCACCATGTTCTCAAATTAACTCACACAGAAAAATGATAAAAGACAAGAACACCATATCACAGATGTGTGAACACTTTTCACAAAGTGATCATTCCATATCGGATCTTTCAATATTCATTCTCAAAGGAAAACTACACAACACCTTCAAAAGGCAAGCCTGGGAACTTAAATTAATAGCTAGACACTAAAAACTATGGACTTAACACTGGTTTCATGGCTCATTACAACAATCTGTAATACACACCTGCCTGCTAACCCTTAATGGTTCACTTCAATCAGTTCTGCATAACAATTTAACTCTTATGGGCCACTCCCTCACAAGTGGCCTTCTACAATGTTTTTTTACCCCTTAGGCCATGTCTACAGTTATTAAATCACTTGTGTATGTGTGCGCACACTTGGCTCCTTGTGTCGATGGACTAGTATCTATTGTATTGTCAGTGTGAGGCATTACGGATGGCTCCTGGAGACCAGTAACAATTGCTAAAAGCAATGCAGGTAGTGTTACTAAGGCCTGGTCTACACTAGGGAGGAGGGGATTGATCTAAGTTAAGCAACTTCAGCTATGTGAATAAAGTAACTGAAGTTGATGTACTTACGGTCGTGTCATCACTGCAGTAAGTCGATGGCTGACGCTCTCCTGTCAACTCCACCTGCGCCTCTTGCCCGAGTGGAGTACTGGAGTCAATAGGAGAGCGCTTGGCGGTCGATTTATTGTGTCTAGTCTAGATGCGATAAATCGACCCCTGCTGGATCGATCACTGCCTGTCGATCCAGTGGGTAATGTAGACAAGCCCTAAATCAACACAAAGAGACACTTATGTTAGCGGGAGACAAATTTAAGCAAAGACACTTCCACAGTTAGGTCAACATAAGCTGCCTTGTGATGACCTAACTGTGCAGTGTAGACCTAGCCTTAGGCTTAACTATCCATCCCATCATGTTAGGGTGGCCAGATAGCAAGTGTAAAAAACCTGGATGGGGTGGGGGGGTAATAGGTGCCTATATAAGAAAAGTCCCCCAAATCAGGACTGTCCCTATAAAATTGGGACATCTGGTCACCCTACATCTTATATTAAGCTCAGGGTATCTCTACAAGGCAATGTAAGCCCTGTGGGACTCAAGTCAGTTAACCTATGTTAGGGAAACCTGGGCTTGAGCATCTACACTGTATTTAAACCCCATGTCAAAACTTTTCTAACCCGTGCTTGAACCTACATCTCTGGTATGCACATGCTAATGTGCAGACCTGAGCTATTGTAACCATATCCTAGAGTCTCTAGCATTCCCTGCCCCAAAATTTGGCCACACTAGCCCTAGGACTGTGGTGCAATTTGGGAAAACTTTACTGGCCACCCTGCAGGAAAGATCTTGCTTTGCAAAAGGCTTGATCAGTTCACTGTCCACTGCAAGCTCAGGAGGATTTCTGACATTGGGTTTGCAGATCAGTGATCAGAACAGAATGAGTTAATGCTTACCTGAACAGCTGCTGTTTGCCAAAGTGGTGGCTTCTGTTTACAATGGAGTGGGATTGCAGATCGTTGAGATAGAGAGGACTAAGGATGTTGTCCCATGGAATTGTGGGATACTTCCGGATGACTCCCAGGACCTGAGTCAAGCAGGGCTATGGCTACACTGTAAAGTAGTAGGGCTCAGGCCCTGGGTCCTAGCTTGATTTGAGCTCGGACCTTCCAGCCCTGCAGGGTCCTGGAACCCTGGGTCCAAGTTCTGGGTTAGCACAATTGTGGTGAAGATGTGAGGAGGGTTAACTTGAACCGAGGCTCAAGTACAAGGTTGTATTGCAGTCTAGACATGCTCTCAGGCAGTCTGATTTCTTTCCCCAAACCTAAAGAAGAGCTCTGTGTAGTCTGAAAGCTTGTACCTTCCACCCAACAGAAGTTGATCTAATAAAAGATTCACCTCACCCACCTTGTCTCTCTGATATCCTGGGATCAACACAGCTACAAGACTGAAAACAACTGAGAAAAAAAGGCCATCACACACAAGTCAGGTTCTTGTGGGTTAGGGACCTCATCTTCCTGAATGTGTTGTATGGTGTCGAGCACATTGTCAGCACCTTACTAATAAATAATGATGATTATTATTATAATAAAGTGGAAAGATAGAAAACAAAACAAGCATGTTCCAAAATTCATAGCAATACTCTCCATTTATAAAATGCCTGTCATCTGAAGCTCTCAAAATGCTTCCATAAGCCAAGGAAACAGATGCAAGTTAGAAGCCTTAAGAGGGATGAGTAGCAGGAAGAGTCTATAAAAGACCAGACACACAGCATTAGTGTAGGAAAAAACCAACTGCAAGATGATGTAATGATTCTCCAAATGCTCTCCAGTATGCGGGCATAATTTTTTTATATTTATATAGCACCTTCCACTGGAAGATCACAAATAGTTACAAACCTGCACAGACTTAGCTTCACAAGGGTCTTGTGTTCCTACCCTCATTTTACAGATGGCAGAATTAAGAGAGAGGTGAAATTATTTGCCCAAGCTCAAGCATAAAGTCTGAAGTAGAACCACAATCAGAACCTAGGTGGTCTCTTGGCTTCTAGTCCTGAGTGGTAACTACAAGATCATTCCTCATCCCCTGAAGATTTACCTCTTCTGGGATCAAAAAAAAAAGAAGCCCTTTTGTAAACACATTAGCCATATGTCCCTCAACAGTCTCATGACGAGTGCACAATCATTACAGTTCAGTGCATGAGTGGCATCCTGATTTGTGAAGGACCTTAGCTGGCTTTCCCAATGCAACACTACCCTTAGGCACTACCACCACCCCCACTCCTCCACCTTCCACACGAGGCTGTAATCTGCTGTTGTCCATGGGAGGATGGAGCCCATATTAAACATAAACTTCATTGAAAAAGAAGCTTAAGAAGGGAACGATTTAAATGAGTGACTCTTCTGTATATAAAGAGAGCTTTCCGCGGGCAGGCAGCACAAGAATAGACGGAGACCTGTCAAAAAAATGATACACAGGCAGCTAAGTGAAGCTCTAGCATTCATCAAGAAACAATGTTATCAAAGATGAATTGCTTGGAAACTGCTTTCACGAACATTTACACAGGTCTTCACCTCCTGGCAACACAGAGTCATCAATGTCGTTATACCACGCTGACTCATAAGAGGGCAGGACAGCTGTGCACAAAGCTTTATTATTTTTTTAAATTTTTTAAAAGGGTCTACTCAAAGGTGAAAGGGAACTAACACAAAGGAGTTGTTCCAAATTGGTTCTAAGAGAAGTTGTTTTCAGACTCCTTGCCACGCTTTATTAGCATGGAAATTCAATAATCTCATTAATTACAGAAAATAATGTAAGGTGGATCCGCTGGGCTATGGTACAATTTGAGCTCTGCTTCTGTGGGTAATTGCCAATGACATGTCTGAGAGAAATATCACAGAGATACCTAACAAAGGGCAGCTCTGCTTTACAGCATAGATCTTGTTGCTATGGAAACTTGTCTTTGCTCCCATCCTGGAGCTAGATGATTTATGTATGTGTAAGAATTTCCCTTTTGAGACAAGAGAGAGCGAGGGACAAATACCTCATCCTCTTTCTCTCAATCATTCTCTCTTTATTATAACTTCCTATGCATTATAATCATTGTCCATCCATCTGTCCATCCATTCATCCCTTCATGGTTGTGTTCTTTCTTTCTTTCTACACATTTGATGATCTGCGTGTGAATACAGTATTGACACGAACTGGTTTGTGAGTGTGTGTCTGCACACCATTGTTCTCTACTAAGCTGAAGAAGAACTCTTGAATGATCTGTCACCTCTAAAGTCCTACATTGCTAACATCTACCTAAGGCGGTTCTTTCTTTACAGCAACAGGAGCTGGTGTTTCTGCAGCTGGAAGCTTGAGGTTCTGTCCCTTCCATTGCAGGGAAGTTCTCAACAGTCATGTGCAGCATAGTGACAAATGTGACATCTCTTCGCAGCCATGGATTTGTTAGTGTTTTGGCAGCACAGAAGGAAATGTGGGTCAGGAGAACACATAGCCTCTGTGAGCGTGGAGGACACTCATACGGCCACAGAAGAACTGCCTTTGGCAGGTGCTCAGAGAGTTCTACATAGGTTCATAGGACTGGTAGTGCCGGTGTAGGATGTTTGAAGATGGTGGCATTGGGGAGCACAAAGAGGAAAATGTCAGAGGTCCAGGAGCAGTGCCCCAATGGAATGTCATTCCCACAAGGACTTTCCTTCATCCATTTACTTGCATTAACTCTGGCAAAAGCATCACTGTACAAGAGTGGTCTCTCTCTCAAACAAGGGATTGAACCTCTATCATTCACCTCAGCTCGTTTGCCATTTTACATTAATTTTTCATGGATCTACCCAGTAGGACTGCCGATGCCCAGCTGGATTTGGGCAGTGGGCAGAGTACAGAAATTTGATGTCTTAATCCAGAAGACCGCAACTTTGGGTGCAGCACTTTACTAAGCTCACATTCACGGCCCATGAAATATTTCAGTGATATGTTGACTGGCTAAGGTGCTTCCAGATTGAATAGGTGATCTCTTTAAGTACAGTGCTGTCTGCCTGGGGGCTGTCAGATGCCCCAGTATCGTTACACATGCATGCATGTCCCACTCCCAACTAATTACTCATTCCCCCAAACATCCAGCAGTTTAAAAACAAAGACCTCATCTCTGTAAAGTTCAGCTACAGCAGTCAACAGAATCTGGCCCTTCGTATGAAAAGGGGTATAGAATGGGGATGTCAGTTCTTTGAGAAACAGTATGATGATCTTTAAGGCCCTGATACAGCAAATCTTGTGTATATGGATAACTTTATTCTCATGGGTAGTCTTACTGGGGTCAGTGGAATGAGACCTTTGCATAAAGTTATTTATGTAGCTGTTTACAAGATTGGGACCCAATGTAGAAATCCTACTCACTTTAATTTTGAGAGAAGGTGCGGACACATATTTACTCACTGTGGTTCAGGACAGATCCTTTGGAAGTCATCAAGCATCCCCTAGCTTGTATCTGAAATGTAATTTCATACTTGTACTTTTGCCAGGTAACATGGCATTATCCAGACACAATATTGGGAAGATGTATACAATTTTTGTTCTCTTAATGGTTTGTAAACAACTATGCTTTCCTAGGCTAAATCAGGATTTCAGCATTTTAAATTTTCCAGAGAACAGTGTGAGCCTCCTCTTAATCTGAAAGAAAGAAAAACGTCCATATTGATGAGCTTCTTTCAGCCTTGAAATTTATGGATCAGTAAAATTTTTCTCTAAGTTCAGAGAGTTGATTACAAGCCTAGTTTATCAGTTCTATGCCACTTTGGCAGAGACCTCCAGGGTAACTTTCTTCCACTGAGACCCGCTCAGGTCTCGCCCTTGACCTTGGTTCAGGAATGCTAAATCATGAAATGGAAGCATAGGGGAAACTATGCAAAAATTATAAGAAGAGCCATGTGGCATTTGGAGCTCCTTGCTCTGTAACTTCTCCGGCACACATCATGTGTTTGCTTTTTTTCAAAAAACGTATTTTTAATTCCTGTGTAAGACCAAAGTTAATCTCTTGACACAACTAATCAATTCTTTGTAGCAGACACTTCTCCCCGTCCTGTGCCCCCCAGCCATGAATTTGCGGCTGAGGGCTAGCCATTAGCTCCTCCCTCAGCCTTCTCACTCACCCTTGGTTTTCAATTCCTTAAGGCTGACAAATACCAGTATTAATGTTCCAAAATCAATTATATTAATAAAGCCTAGGGGGAGTTGAAGGTTTGCTGTTCAGAACTCACCTTTAATTATCCAGGGTGTTTACTTCCCCCACTGATGGAACTATCTAACTTTATGAGAGATCACAGACAGAATTGCAGTGCCCAACACACTTGTTCGCCCTGGAGATGTGTTGCTTTATTATCATCATTAGAGCTTTTACTTCTGCTTTGCATTTGAATGGTGGCTTAAAAACAGTTTCCAACTTAGCTCGGATGCAATATGATCTAGAGACAGTCCCAGCTCCACACTGCATATCACACAGAGTAATAATCCACAATATATGTTCAATTATAACATTGCTCTAAGCCATGCAGCCTTGTTTATGCACTAGGCAATGCTCTGTGACCTGCAGCTATACCGCAGTACCCGACACAGGGTATATTACCTTGCAGTAACTCACAGCAAATCAGTTTAAGGTGCATTATGATACATGATCCTCGGTGTGTTTGAATAGCCTGCACTGTGAGTGGTCTCTTTCTTTCAATTACATTCTCTTTGCCACAAGGAACTACTGACAAGACCTTATTATAAAAATAATCCCCTCAGAACTGGTGGCTTTATAGATGTCTCTTTAATGGGCAGGTCAGGACTGAGGCGCACAGGCAAGAACCACGTGGGGGCAGCAGCGCTAGGAGACCCTCGCTCTCATGAGCACTGAGTCCACTCACTCTTCCCTTTGTTAAAGAAAATTTAAATGGATGGATGCTTCCCTCCTAGTTTAGCAAAAGTGGATTGATCAGGGATGTAAAAGAACAGGGCTGGAGATGAGATTCCAGGACGAATTAATCTCGGTTATAACTCCAGTGGGGAGCAGTATGGGAGGGAAACTAAACCCTGCCCTTTTCAATTGCCCCTTCCTGATCTTGCTTACGTGGTCAGAGTGCAGTCTGCTTATCTCACCAACCCTCTACATGGTGCCAAAACACCTGGCCAGAGTGGTAAGAAAAGACTCCAGTCAAAAACCCTGGACTCAATTCGTTCTCTGCTTGGTTCTTGACTTGACAAGTGCATCTGGCAGAGCAAAGAGTGTTGATGGGTTGGGTGTGAAAATAACATAATGGCAAAGCGGGGCTAGGTGCTCTCCTCTGGCACTAGCAGTGCAAGGGTGGGAGAAAGGGCAGGACAGGAGGACTGAGAGCTAAGGAGGAGACAAAAGAAAATTTTCCCTTCATCCTAATGCAGTCTCTCCCCAGCACAGAGAAAATCTCATCCAGCCCCTGCCTGAAGCTTGGCAGCTCTGGAGCCGAGAGGCAAACTGCCTTAAGCCTCTTCCTAGCAAATGTAATCCCAAAAATGTAATCTCTACCTGGTGATCACTGAACAGCAAGGTTCTTCCCTGCATCCAGTAGAATCAACTTGGATGCAGGTGACAGAGAATGAATGGGAGATTGGACACTAGAAAGACGGACAAATATAGACAGATGCATTTCCTACCACCCATTGGTGTCTGGAAAGAAAAATACCATTTACTGCTTTAGAGTTAACTCATTTATGAGATAAGATCACTCAAACCAGTCATCAAACTGGATAATGAGACAGGCCCCTTTTCATTGAGATTATTGCTTTATTATGGACGGAACATTCTGCAGATGTCTTAATTTAACAAAATTCATTTCACATTATCAAGATTTCTTGTCTATCTTATTTGATTTAACATTTGTTAAGAGCGATTTGTCTCTCTCTGATACTTAGGACCAGTGCAGTCCAATCAAGCAAATTGTCTGTAATTTAAGGCATTCCTGGGGGATTCATATTAGCATGGGACCTTTTGGTTTAGGGTTTTTTTTTTTTAAATACATTCTGCATTAATGATTTCCCTCATGATTTCTTCTTTTATCTGAGTCTTTCCTGCCAATATGCCCATGTAGCACAGTTCTAGATAAATTAGAACTGCAACGCGAAGTGGCATGAAAGCAGAGCCACAAAAATCTGATTGAAGTTGTGAGCGAGTGAGAGAAATGTGAGCCCATCAGAATCTGAATTAATTACAGATTGTATTAGCATTTGACGGTGCCTGAGGGAAACTTGCCCTTTTTTTCTTATTTTAAAGGCAGAATTGCATGTAAAAGCATTTGTGGGTCATGCCAGGGAAACCTCAGATTGGGCAACACAGCAGCACCAAAACTGCTGATGGCCCTGGAAGAGCAGGCAGTGGAGCAATCAGTCCAGCCCAATGGAGCTATTGCAATAATTGGAATCTAACAGGTCTACCCGAAGCTGAGTTGTTCTGCTGTGTATCCCAATCAATACATTTCCAAATTTTGCCATGAGTATTCTGGTGTTTTCACCATGGAACTAAGCAGGCTGAGATCTCTGTACTCAAACCCCCAAATCATGGGACCCCAAACCCTGGGTCCCTGCAGAACACCTGTGACTGGTGGGTGCTGACACTCCCTGTTTTTTTTCCCCAAAAACAACAAGGAGTCCTTGTGGCACCTTAAAGACTAAACACATTTGTTTGGGCATAAGCTTTTGTGGCCTAAAACCCACTTCATTGGATACATGCAGTGGAAAATACAGTAGGAAGATAAATATACACAGAGAACATGAAAAAATGGGTGTTGCCATACCAACTCTAACAAAACTAATCAACTAAGGTGGGCTATTATCATCAGGAGAAAAAAAAACTTTTGTAGAGATAATCAAGGTGGCCCATTTAGAACAGCTGACAAGAAGGTGTGAGTAACAGTAGGGGAAAAATAGCCTGGGAAAATAATTTTTACTTTGTGTAATTACCCATCCACTCCCAGTCTGTATTCAAGCCTATTTTGATACTGTCCAATCTGCAAATTAATACCAGTTTGCAGTTTCTCATTGGAGTCTTTTTTTGAAGTTTTTTTGTTGAAGAATTGCGACTTTTAGGTCTGTAATTGAGTGACCAGAGAAGTCGAGGTGTTCTCCGACTGGTTTTTGAATGTTATAATTCTTGACATCTGATTTGTGTCCATTTATTCTTTTGTGTAGAGACTGTCCGGTTTGGCCAATGTACATGGCAGAGGGGGCATTGCTGGCATATGATGGCATATATCACATTGGTAGATGTGCAGGTGAACTAGCTGATGTGATTAGGTCCTATGACGGTGTCCCTTGAATAGATATGTGGACAGAGTTGGCAACGAGCTTTGTTGCAAGGATAGGTTCTTGAGTTAGTGTTTTTGTTGTGTGGTATGTGGTTGCTGGTGAGTATTTTCTTCAGGTTGCGGGGCTGTCTGTAAGCGAGGACTGGCCTGTCTCCCAAGATCTGTGAGAGAGAGGGATCATCCTTCAGGATAGGTTGTAGATCCTTGATGATGCACTGGACAGGTTTTAGTTGGGGGCTGAAGGTGACGGCTAGTGGTGTTCTGTTACTTTCTTTGTTGAGTAGGTGACTTCTGGGTATTTTTCTGGCTCTGTCAGTCTGTTTTTTCACTTCAGCAGGTGGGTATTGTAGTTTTAAGAACACTTGATAGAGATTGTGTAGGTGTTTGTCTTTGTCTGAGGGGCTGGAGCAAATGCGGTTGTATCTTAGAGCTTGGCTGTAGATAATGGATCGTATGTTGTGGTCTGGATGAAAGCGGGAGGCATGTAGGTAAGTATAACAGTCAGTAGGTTTCTGGAATAGGGTAGTGTTTATGTGACCATCACTTATTAGCACTGTAGTGTCCAGGAAGTGGATCTCTTGTGTGGCTGGTCCAGGCTGAGGTTGATGGTGGGATGGAGATTGTTGAAATCATGGTAGAATTCCTCAAGGGCTTCTTTTCCATGGGTCCAGATGATGAAGATGTCAATGTAGTGAAGGTAGAGTAGGAGCATTAGGGGACAAGAGCTGAGGAAGCGTTCCAAGTCAGCCATACAAATGTTGGCATACTGTGGGGCCATGTGGGTACCCATAGCAGTGCCGCTGACTTCAAGGTATACATTGTCTCCAAATGTGAAATAGTTGTGGGTGAGGACAAAGTCACAAAGTTCAGCCACCAGGTTTGCTGTGACATTATCGGGGATACTGTTCCTGATGGCTTGTAGTCCATCTTTGTGTGGAATGTTGGTGTAGAGGGCTTCTACATCCATAGTGGCCAGGAGGGTGTTTTCTGGAAGATCACCGATGGATTGTAGTTTCCTCAGGAAGTCAGTGGTGTCTTGAAGATAGCTAGGAGTGCTGGTAGCATAGAGCTTAAGGAGAGAGTCAACATAGCCATACAATCCTGCTATCAGGGTGTCAATGCCTGAGATAATGGGGTGTCCAGGATTTCCAGGTTTATGGATCTTGGGTAACAGATAAAATACCCCTGGTCGGGTATTCTAGGGGTATGTCTGTGCATATTTGTTCCTGTGCTTTTTCAGGGAGTTTCTTGAATAAGTGGTGTAGTTTCTTTTGATAACCCTCAGTGGAATCAGAGGGTAATGGCCTGTAGAATATGGTGCTAAGAGAGCTGCCAAGCAACCTCTCATTCATATTCTGACCTATTCATGATGATGACAGCACCTCCTTTGTCAGCTTTTTGATTATGATGACAGAGTTGTTCCTGAGGCCGTGGATGGTACTGTGTTCTGCACAGCTGAGATTATGGGGCAAGTGATGCTGCTTTTCCACAATTTCAGCTGTGCACGTCGGTGGAAGCACGCTATGTAGAAGTCCAGTCTGTTGTTTCGACCTTCACTAGGAGTCCACAGAGAATCTTTCTTTTTTTAGTGTTGGTAAAAAGTTTTATGTGGATTAGTGTGCTGTTCAGAGATGTGTTGGAAATATTCCTTGAGTTGAAGATGTCGAAAGTAGGATTCCAGGTCACTGCAGAACTGTAACATGTTTGTGGGGGTGGAGGGGCAGAAGGAGAGGCCCTGAGATAGGACAGACTCTTCTGCCGGGCTAAGAGTATAGCTGGATAGATTAACAATATTGTTGGGTGATTTAAGGGAACCACTGTTATGGCCCCTTGTGGTATATAGCAGTTTAGATAGTTGTGTCCTTTTTCCTTTGCAGAGAAGCAAAGTGTGTGTTGTAAATGGCTTGTCTAGTTTTTGTAAAGTCCAGCCACAAGGAAGTTTGTGTGAAAGGTTGGCTTTTTATGAAAGTATCCAGTTCTGAGAACTCATTCTTAATCTTTCCCTGTTTGCATTGTAACCCTTCTGCCCCTCTGAGTTGGCAGCAACAAGGGCCAGGTTCAGTGTCCAGGGGTTCTGTTGTAATAACACCATGCATAACCGGCTCGAGCCCCCACCCAGTGACCTGGGACACTTACATACCACACCCTCCTGGACGCCTCTAGGAGGCAATACTTCCCCTCTTGCAAGCACGGAGTCCGAGTGTAGCAAAATCCTTTTAATAATGGAAAGAAACAATGCGGCATCCCATTGGAGAAACACAACAAACAGCATTACAACACAAACCATAAACAAAAAACCCACCTCCAAGTACATTTGGCAATGTCCTTTCCCCTTTAGGGTCATAAGTCCAATTATCCCAAAGTGCAACAACCCAAAAGTCTCTGGTCAGTGCCACCCCAGAATTCAAGAGTTTATTTGCCGAGTTTCCCCCCACTCCACCTGGGTGGAAAGGGGCACCTTACGTAGGCTAGGGCCAACAGCTCCACCTCTCCATGAAGTTCTGCTGCAGCCTTCACCACGACCCACTCCACCACATCAGCTGTGCCGCTCCTCCAGCTGTCTCTGCAAACCACTTCACTCTGCTCACTGCTCCAACACGCTGCAAATCGTTCCGCTCTGCCAGCCGCTTAACAATAGGTCTTCAGGCTCCCCCACAGGTTAACACAGCACTCAGTGATTTCAGCTCTTAGTAGGGAAGCCCTGGTGTTGGTGCACCATTAGCTCAACATGAATTCAGCTCAGGAGTCTTTAAATGGACTCCTAATGGAATCAAAATTAGCTCTGCTCTGTAACAGCGGAAAAAGGAGAATGCACAATTGGTGTTCCAAGCCCTCAGAAGGGGCACATACCATCAGGTACACACACCAGTCCCCAACCTCTCTCCCTTCACGGGGTTTTGGAACCCATGTCCCATGTTTAGCAAGTACCACCCAACTGAGGTTGAGTCACCTCTGTCACAAAGCAGTCTCACAGCTCCCCATTCACACAATCAGGATGACAAACTTTTTTTCCTCCTACCCCAATAACAAAGAAATTGGGGATCCCAGAGCTGTTAAAATAACCATCCCAGTCTGCTGTGGGGTTATGCTAAGTGGGGGGTGGATGCCAATGCAAATCTTTCCCCACTCTTTGAAATTCTTGGAATTCTTTCCACATTCCCTACAATTTGCCACCAGATGTCAGGGTAGTGCTCATCCTGACTCTGCTTACATCATCATAGGACCTAATCACATCAGCCACACCATCAGAGGCTCGTTCACCTGCACATCTACCCATGTGGTATATGCCATCATGTGCCAGCAATGCCCATCTGCCATGTACACTGGCCAAACTGGATAGTCTCTATGCAAAAGAATAAATGGACACAAATCAATTGTCAAGAGTAAATTTGTTAGTCTCTAAGGTGCCACAAGGACTCCTCTTTCTTATTGCTGATACAGACTAACATGGCTACCACTCTGAAACCTATTTTTTTCCCATGGGTGCTTAAGCCCCAGAGCACCCATAGAGTTAGTGCCTATGATACTATGGGTAGCAACTCAGAGGTGGACAGCAGACTCTGTGGAGATGCTTCTCCTCTTCCTGCACACATGAGTGGGAGGAGTGGAGTGAAGCCGGATCGAGTGAAGAATGGGTGCGACTTTGGCTCTACACCACAATAAGCAAGCCAGCACAGCTGGGCCAGCGCGCTGGTGGACATACGCTACACCAGGTATAGGGGCTGATGCACAGTACTTCCTCGCCCACAGAAGCAAGATACAGGGAACCTGATTATGATTCTTAGCCAAAATTTGATTCCTGAGCTGTGCCTGGGGTAGCACAGCTATGTGCTGCCCCTTAAACAGGGTTTATGGCAAAACCATAATTGAGCCCTTTACAACTAGCAAATATTCTTGGCAAATGGGATTGTTCACACAGAGAAGAAAAGGGACATGTTTGAAATGAATAGTATTTCCAAGAAACAACTGGACTTGGATAATCACGGGCAGCACCCTTTAACACCGCTCCAATGAACATAATGCATACATAGATCTGGCCATGATCTTGGTATGTATTTGAGCAGACTGCTGCAGGGCTGTATTTTGAATGCATGTTTCAAACCAGTCTTTACTGAGATAACTGCCGGGAAGTAGAACCCCTGCACAGAACTGAAGATTGTTAGAGCTTGCAGCCAAGCAAACCAACATTAGTGGACACCATGACTCTTAAAAGTTCTGTTTTAAACTGCAGAGAATGAGCTCAACTAGATTATGTTTGCTTTTGTTTCAAGGGACCTGGAGCAGGACTACTTAGATTTTGTGTGTGTGTGTGTGTGTGTGTGTGTGTGTGTGTGTGTGAGAGAGAGAGAGAGAGAGATCTTTAATGATCTTTTCTCTCATCTGCAAACCACAGATTTGGCTTTGAGCCTGCAATCTGCTCAGTAGCACTGTGGCTGAAATACTATTTTCATTCTTGCTTTTATTGTTGTTTTTTCTTTCCATTTTGCTCCATTTCCGATTGTTCCCCACTTTACTATCCAGGCTTATTCTCCCTATGAGGCTTTTATGCACACTATGTAGGTGGAGGGGGGAGCTTCCCTTGATTTCTTGTTTGCATTTCATGCACTTATCTATTTGGGTAACCAATGCACATACACACACACAAAAGAAAAAAACTAGTAAAAATCTGTTTAGGAAAATATCAAAGAAATCTGCAGAGATAGGAGCCCCATGATCTGACTAATTTAAAACGAGACTGGGCAACACTGTAGGAACAGTCCTGTGTTGGGCACCATGGGATGGACTAGATGATTGAATAGGCCTTTACCATTACTAGATTATATGGCCTCATGGATCCATTTGTTTTAGAGATGCATCCTCACAGCAATCACCAGTGGGCCCGGTATATCTCAATATTCGCATGAACAGCCACTGGAGGAGCAAGTGATTCCTCGGAAGCCACTCTATCCTCTTCCCACTGCCTCGGAGGCTGAGGGACAACTCTGTGACTCTCTCACCCTTTTCTGACCTGAGGAACAAGAATCCCCCTGCTCCAGAATCCACTGGTACTCATGTGTCACCCCCTTACGTAACATGAAACATGCACACTTTAGCTCCACAAACATCCTCCATGTCATGCTAGAAGGTTGCAGACCCTGTTTCGAGAGAAATGAATCAAGTAATCATTTAAATGTTTCCCATTGCTAATGATCCTCGATCCATGAAGGCAAACCTTTAGGCTACACAAAGCCATTCCACGCTATGAGTGTGACTGTTAATACTGCTGCCATCAACAGAATCAGAAAGAGATCTTTACAAAGCTCAGCAGAGTGGGGAAATGATGCACTTTAAGGGCAATACTGTTTATATAAGCTTGGTGGAGAATCCCCATTTACTGTGCAGGCTACTATCTCTGAAGCGATTGCAAAACCATCCTCTGTCATGCACGTGGCTCATTAGCACACAGGAGCAGGAGCACGTAGCCAAGGAGGGAGAGAGAGAGAAGTTGATCGAAGAAGCAGCACTCAGCAGCATTTGGAGTCAGGTGTGGCCCGACAGTGCTTACTTCCCAACACAGCCCCTTTGGATGGTGCCATACGCAGTGTTCCAATATGCAAGCGGACAGTGAATAATAAAGGGGGGTGTAAGCATGTGGGACTCACCCCTGTGGTGCCTCCTGTTGGTCGTCTCAGGGAATTAGCTCTTTTCCAGCCTGAGTGCCCTCTGCAGGCCGGTGTCCAGCTTGTTTCCAGCGCCATGTCCCTCCCGGACCCCGGTGCTCTTTTATCTGGGGTGTTGTCCCCTGGCAATACTCCCATGCTCTGCCTCTGGGTCTCCCCTCTCTGGGGAACCCCCTGCCCTCTATCCCCACCTTGGCTCAGTCATCTACTGCCAGACATCACCAAGCCCCTGCTCCCTGGGGCAGACTGCAGTGTAAATGCCACTCATCATAGGCAAGGGGGTTTGGACCTGCTGCCTTCTTCTGCCTCCCAGTACCTTTATGGGCCTTGGACCAGGCCCTGCAGCCTGGGGAGTTGCCAGCCTGAGCTCCCCTGCTCCTATAGCTCTCCCCAGCCCTGCTTCACTTCCAGTACCTTTCCTGCAGGCAGCCAGCCCCTGCTCTCTCCCAGCCGGAGAGAGAGACTCCTCCTGGGCCTCTGGCTCACAGCCTTTTTATACAGACCAGCTGTGGCCTGACTGGGGTGTGGCCCAGCTGTGGCTGCTCTGCCAATAAGTCCACTTTTCCCCTGCCCCAGCCCTCTGCCAGGGGTGTTTTAAGCCCTCCCAGGCAGGAGCGGGTGATCACCCCACTACAGGGGGACTAAATGGGAATCTGGAAAGGTGTGGCGTGGGCATACGGCATGCCAAGGCACTAAATGGAATGAGTCGAGATAAGAGATATTAAGCATGGTCTAATGAGCGGAACACAGGACTGGAATACATACAGGAGCTGCTGGGGTCTATTCCCAGTTCTGCCACTGACTCACTCTGTGACACTGGAGAAGTCACTGAACCTCTCTGTGTCAATCACCCTCTGTCATAAACAGATAGTTAAGGGTTAATGTCTCTTTCACCTGTAAAGGGTTAACAAACAGTGAACCTGGAACACCTGGCCAGAGGACCAATCGGGAGACAAGATACTTTCAAATCTCGGTGGAGGGAAGTCTTTGTTTGTGTGTTCTTTCTTTGTCCGTGTTCTCTCTGGGTTCTGAGAGGGACCAGACATGTAAGCAGATTCCTCCAATCTTTCTGAAAAAATCTCTTCTGTTCTAATTTTAGTAAGTACCAGGAAAAAGGCGAGTTTAGTCTTTTGATTGTCTTCTGTATTTGCAAATGTGTATCTTGCTGGAAATATTTTAAATTGTATTTTTTCTGGGGGGAGGCTTCTCTCAGTATCTATAAGCTGAAAGACCCTGTAATATCCCATCTTGAATTTACAGAGATGATATTTACTCTTTCTTTCTTTCTTTCTTTCATTAAAAGTTTTCTTTTTAAAAGACCTGATTGATTTTCCCCTTGTTAAGGCTCAAAGGAAATTGAGTCAGTACTCACCAGGGAATTGGTGGGAGAGAGGAGGGGTGGAGGTGGAATTCCTTTGTGTTTTAAAATTCATGGAGTTTGAATCACAGTGATCTTCCAGGGTAACCCAGGGAGGGGAAGTCTGGGAGAGGCAACGGTGGGGGAAAGGGTTTACTTTCCTTGTGTCAGGATCTAGGGGATCTGGGTCTTGGGGTCTACAGGGAAGGTTTTTGGGGGACCAGAGTGTACCAGGCACTGTAAGTCCTGGTTGGTGGCAGCCTATTAGATCTAAGCTGGTAATTAAGCTTAGAGGAGTTCATGCTGGTACCCCATCTTTTGGACTCTGAGGTTCAGATTGGGGATTTATACCATGACACCCTCTCTGTCAAATATAGATGATGGACAAGATTCATCACCAGGGGCATAGATAGGGATATGGAATAAATGTCCCTTGTAGGCACAAGGACATTGCCCCAGTCATCTCCAGGGGAAGGTGGATGGTGGTTGTACTTGGAGGTTTTGTTGGGAGAGGCCAGCTTTATTTATAGCTGAGGCTCCCTCTGCGAAATGCACTTCAGATGCACTGCAAGGCCCCCTCCCCAGTGGAGCAGGGGTGGTGGGAAGCTTGTGACATTGTGTACCCGCTCCTGGGTGACTTGTTGCCACCATGGGCCATTAGCCTGGCTTGTACAGTGGGAGCGAACTGGGCCCAGGAATATTTACTCGCTCCCCTCAGTGTGGGATTGTGAGGATTGATTAGGTAATGTCTGTACAGAGCTGAGAATGTGTCAAGTGCTCAGTGTTACTGGAGCTTTCAATGCACCGCAGAGAACTGCACTTTAAACAAGGGGAGGAGAGCCTGTTGGCAGTACACATAGCTGCAATACTGGACAATGCATCATGCTGGTCTCTGCCAAATCCTTGGAGAGGGGTCTGCTGATGATAAGAAACCACCCCCCCCCGAAGACCTGCACTCTTCAACTTACACTCTAGGCTTGCTATCAACCTGGGAATAATCAAGAGACCATGCCAGCCGCGTTCTACAGGATGCATTAGGCCCATGTTAGAATGGGTGTAAGAGGACCAACACATACCCCAATACCCAGGTCTAGGCCCAGCCGGGTTCAGAGGCAAGTACACACTGCACCTTCTGAAGAGGTGGTTCATTGACTGAGCAACCTAGGATAGATTGTGCCTTCTCTTCTCCCCGGGAATGTACATCACTGCTCCATCCTCTACTCATCACTGTACCTTATTGACCCTGGGTTAGACTTCTCCTACATGCTTCTGCAGCTATTAAGCCAGAAATGATTGCCACTTAACAGGCCAAAAATCCCTCGGCTACCAATTGTTACTACAGCTAATGACCAGTGCGTTCTGTATTAATTCTCCTTTGCCTACTAAGAAAATTAGGAACTCCTCCTTCATTCTCCTTAAATCAGAAGAATTAGTCAGGTTAGATGATAAAACGGAGTAATAAACAGCAGTACCTATGCCTTACACAAGAGAAGTAAGGAAATATAAAGGAGACTGTAGACTAGGGGTCGGCAACCTTTCAGAAATGCTGTGTAGTCTTCATTTATTCACTCTAATTTAAGGTTTCACGTGCCAGTAATACATTTTAATGTTTTTAGAAGGTCTCTTTCTATAAGTCTACAGGGCCGATTGCCTAGGGTGCGGCGTGCTCGGGGAGGAGGCGAAGCAGAGGTGAGCTGGGGTGGGGAGGTGCCATATGGCTCCCCAGGGGGAGGCAGCATGCAAGCTGATTTTCAGTGGCACTCGCACTGCCCAGGTCCTGGCCACCAGTCTGGGGGGCTCTGCATTTTAATTTAATTTTTAAATGAAGCTTCTTAAACATTTTTAAAACCTTATTTACTTTACCTGCAACAATAGTTTAGTTATATATTATAGCCTTACAGGGCCAGTGCAAGGAAGTTTCACACCCTAGGCGAAACTTCCACCTTGCCCCCCCTCCAGCCCTGCAGCAGCTCCTCGTTCCCCCCTCCGCCCTGAGGCACCCCCCCCCGCACGGTAGCCTCCCCTGCCCTAAGGTGCCCCCCCGCGGCAGCTAGATGCTTTAAAAAGAGAGAGAGACCAAGAGCTGGAGAGTTTATTTCATTCTTAATTAAGTGTCTGGTGCTTAAAGGAACAATTTCTCCAGCTACCTGTGCATGGAAGAGACACTTGTGAGCACTAGGAGAGAATCCTGTAGATAGCATTTTAATAAACCTGACACATCGTATCAGAAGAGCTGGAAAGGACAGATGACTGCCTGAGACCCACTCTGACTGACTAGGTCATTTAGTCCATTCCTCCAGTGGTCACAGAGGGGTTGCTCCACTCTATAAAAATATAATTTTGACAAAGCTATTGACCTCCCTGGAAGGGTATATTTTCCACGAGTTGTGCAGGGTGCTAGCCATGCATGTCTCCCAAGTAGAGATGTGAATCACATAGATAAAACCCTGCCGGCCACTGTAAAACCTGTTGAATGCATGGGGAGGCTCTTCTAGGATCACCTTATTTTTTCCCTTTTCCCTTCCCACACTGAGAAGTCCATGAGAAGTCCTTTGGTCTAAGGAAGATCTCAATCTAGTGTCCAGGTCATTGAGAAGAGAGGGGGCTCAGATGAACACAACATGATGTTCTCCTTTGGTCTGATCCGACAAGGTGCTGAGCATTTCCTGAGAGCTGAGGGTGCTGAGCACCCAGCTTCCAGTGCCTGAGAAAGTACTAAAGCAAACACTTGTGGAGCTAGGATGATCTTTTGGTTAAGGGACTGACCTAGGACTCAAGAGACCAGGCTTTAAATCTCAGCTGTCCTAGAGACTTCCTGTGTGACCTTGAGCAAGTCACTTAGGCTATGAACAGAAGCCCATCGAAATCAATGGCATCCCTTTGATTGGCTTTGGTGAACTTTGGATCAGGCTCTTTTAGTCTCTCTGGGCCTCAGCTGCCTGCCTGTAAAATGGAAATACCTCCCTATCTCACAGGAATGGGCAGAGATCAATGCCCCAGTGCTTGTGAGAGAGTATGATGGTGGCAACTATATACAATGCTTAGGTAAGTACAAACAAGGCAGTAAGAAAAGCATGGGCCATGATTTTGTTGTGGAAACAGGAACTTTTTTTTAACAGTTGCTGCAACTTTAGTGGTGTTGTGATCTCGTGCACCAGGTCACAATTCCATTCACTCACATTTGGGCCAGCTGCCCCTCTGCCATGGGATGGGAGGTCAGGGGTCAGGCCAAATTTGAGTGAGTGCATTGTGACCTAGTGCACAGGGTTGCAATGATACTGAAATTTGGCCCAGTCACCCCAAGTCATAAAAGAGGGGTGGGCCAGGCAAAATTTGAGTAAGTGGGGTTGTGACTTGAAGCCCAGGGTACCAATGCTGGGGAGCCATTTATGTGTGTGGGGAGGGCAGGGGGGGGAACATGAGACACTGAGACATGCATTAACAACAGAAATTGTCTTCTCCTTAATAAACTACGATAAGATGTGTAACGTATAACAGGCAAAGGAGACAGGTACAAATGATTCCATGGACTCTGATTTGTAAGTGGCTTTGTAATAGATGCTATCGCCTCATCTGTTCAGTATTTTAATATAATTCATATGTGCCACTGCAATGTGGTACAATGATGCGTCGTCAAATAATTTACTGGAGAGAAGCAGTTGCTATGAATCACATCACATTGTCATTCTGAATGGCGGACATGCACGCCTGGCATGCTCAAGGAAAGCGTGAAAGAGACACGTTCACCATGTAGTTTCTTCACAAATCCCATTTACTTTTCTCCTCTTGGAGTTTCTCTTTTTATTCCGGTCATGAAGGCTAACTGACCGTGAGTTTGTGGGTGTTTCTGAAGAAGGCATGGACTTGGACTATCTAATGGTCTGTTCCCCTAGTAGAGCTGGCCAAAAAATGAAATTTTGATGACGTAGGCTGTTATGCTGAGAAAGGGGAATGGGGAGAGAGACAGAGACTCACATACTTGATAGCCTGGTGGTTAGGGCACTGGCCTATGGAAGACCCAACCTCAAATCCCAACTATGTCTATACTGCTATTAGACACCCACAGCTGGCCCGTGCCAGCCGACTCAGGCTCGCGTGGCTGTTTAACTGTAGTGTAGACTTTCTGGCTTGAGCTCTGGGACCCTCCCACCTTGCAGGGTCCTAGATCACAGGCTTCGGTCTGAACATCTACACTGCAATTAAACAGCCGCTTAGTCCCTGGAGACCAAATCAGCTGAGAGAGCAGCAGCAGCAGGTTTTTAATTGCAATGTAGATGTGCCCTCAGAATGATCTGGGATGAAAACCTCTGCTCTGATCCAGGCAGAGCAAGGACTCAAATCTGGGTCTCCTACATCCCAGGCCAGTTGCTTTGAAACAGAATTGTTATCCTCTGGTTAACTCTACTTCCTAGGGCTGTTATTCTGAGAGCTATCTCTTCATATTTTTTTAATTTTCTTTTTCTATTTCACTTTCAGTCTAGTCTCTCCCTCTCTGACAATTCTGCCTGGCTGCTTTCCAACAGGCCTGTCCAGTTTATCCCTGTACATGCAAATAATACAAAAGGATACAAAGAAGACTGCAAATGCAATTATAAAACTGTCTCTTCTGCCCAGGCACAGTTTTTAAACAGCAACCTATCTTTCAGCACTGCTAGAAGAAAAGAAAAAGTAATCTAGAGCCCTTCTAAGCCATGTCATTACTTTTTCTGGATGCAGTGTCCTGCAGGAAGCTTTAATTAGATCACATATATGATAAACAAACAGAGAAGGCTGAAGAAGAAAAACATAAAAAGGGTAATGGTGTGATTACTTCTACTTCTTGAAGCTGTAACTCTTGGAGGTGAGCCCGGTTTACACATGGCTTAGGAGTTGGAAGGAGGGACATGTACGTTATGGCAGAAGATAGGTTAGCCTGGCTTGAGCTGGGATGAAGCATAGCGGGGGTGGGACAACTGCCCTTTCCTCCTGTTCCACCTAAATGGCTCCCCTGCATTGCTAACTTACCCTCTGCTCCAAGCCACAACACCACTTGCTCAGATTTGGCATGGCCGCCATTCCAGAGACAGGGGTTTTCAGTGAAAAACTGGGGTTTCAACTAAATGAAAATTTTCATGGGAAGTGTCTGCTTACCATGAAAAAAATGGACTTTTTGTTGGAAAACCAAAAAAACCAACCAATTATTTTTTCAATTGAAAATGTCTGTGGAAAATAAACCCATTTTTCTCCCAGATATTTATTAATATAATAATGCATGCACAGATACAAAAACACATATGTCTTTGAAAAGCATATTCATATGCCAGTTAACTGTCATAAATGCATAAAAGCAGGCTAAAGATTTGTCCTAAGATTATCTCTATGCATCCAGATACAGTATCTGGAACCAATGAGGAACAACACACAGACAGACACACAAGGAGTCCAATTCTGCATCCCATTTTCATGCAGCACTCTTACTGGCATTAGAAGAGTACTGTCAGCTCAAATTTGGACCCATATTTAGATTTTGAGAAAATATTTTTTTAAGCAAAATTTAAGACCAATAAAAATGTTCCCATGTTTTCTTTTTAGGCCCTAATTCAAGAAAGCACTTCAGCACATTGTTCAAATGGATTTAAGGATGTGCTTAAAGTTAAGTATGTGCTATCTTGAACTGTGCATTTGAGATCTGTAGATGAAAATGCCTCTCTCTTATATAGACATTATTTTCAGGTCTAATTTGCATGTATGTTTTTTGTAATTGTGCGTGCAAGTTATTCACATAAAAATATTTGCATTTTTGCACTTACAAATGAAGTTGCATTTTTCTAAAAAAAATGCAGGCTAACAATTCTTACTTTAACGTTACAACATTTTACTTACATCTTGTGAACTCTTTCCGAATGTACATAAAGTTCTATATACAAACTAATTATATTGCAGACCTTTAATATTTCTCAAGGTCACCCTCCTCTGTGTGTGTGTGTTAATGATTATATTTAAAAAGGAGTATATATAGGGGGAAAAGGCACATAAGCCTATATAGAAGAGCGGAAAATAGTTATAAGATCAGTCTATCTAGGATGATAGCAAGCATCACATACTTGCCACTATTGGAGATAGGACAGAGGACTAGATAGGCCATGTGTTTGATTAAGTATGGCAATTCCTACATTACTATGAAGAAAAGAAAGAAGATAGTGGTTCTTTGTGTCTCTTTTATGGTTTACCATGCAAATACATGCAAAAGGCAGAATATGGCCATATTTTGCCAACTACACCCTGATGACTTCATACAGGGGCAGAATTTAATCAGCATTGTAAAGTGAAGTTCTCTATTTAACCATACAAGTACAGGATGGTCAGCAGCTCCAAGCTTCCCACACATACCTCCACTTTCTAATGTGCCGCGGTCCCATCCTCCTATGATATCTAGCAAGGAAAGGAGGAGTTCTGTCCCCATGTCCCATTCAGCCCTTGGCTTCTCTTGATTATACCGTTCATAAGGATGCTAATTAACCAGTATAGACCAGGATGCAAATTATCTGGAGGGACTGAACTGAGATCACCTACTTTTTTCGCCTATCCCATTAACAGCCATCAGAAGGTCGTGATTTTCAGTCACTCACAGTCTAAGACCATTTTGGTCTGGTGAGCTAGAGATGAACGGCCTTAGGTCAGTGCCAATCCCCCTAAGCCAGGCAGCCTCTCAGGCCTTTTTAACCTTCTCTATGAAGATTCCAACTCCTGCCTCTGCTTGTTCATTTGCAGGCTCATAGCCTTACCTTGTCAAAATCGCGCCTGGGTTTTCTTTATGTGATGTCCATTATGTTTTATGGATCTCCTGCAGATAGGCTCCTGGGGACTGCTTTGCAAAGGTAAGAGGTAAAACATTTCTTTCTGATACATATTCTGAACAGTTAAATGCATTTTCATGTTATTCCATGTGCTGTAGAGATACTAAATGTCCTTTGCATCTAAATTTTGTTCGTTAGCCCATCATTAGTCTGGGAATCTCCTGCAAGTCCCTTTGACTTGAACAGGAGTTGGGGCTGCTCAGAGCCTCTTAGGAACAGGTCTGAGTCATACAAAAGCTTTTGAGTCTTAGGCAGGGTGAACAGATGTCCTGATTTTATAGGGACAGTCCCGATTTTGGGGGCTTTTTCTTATATAGGCTCCTACGACCCCCACCCCCTTCCTGATTTTTCACACTTGCTGTCTGGTCACCCTAGTCTCAGGTTTTCTCTCTACCAAGGTGGGAAAGACAAAGCTGAACTCACAATTGTGACTGAATTTTCAGCAGTTGGCTGAGAGCAGAGTAAGCTTTTGCCCAAACCAGAGCCTCATGTTAGTTAATGCTGGCCCCAAGACAGCCTAGAGATCAGCCCAGAAGCCATTCCTGTGGGAGCTGTGTGTGAGGAGAGATGGGGAGAGAGCAAAAGAAAAAATTATAAATAACCCAAAGTGGTAATTTCTCACGCGATTAACTAAAAAAATGAATCATGATTAAAAATATTAATTGTGATTAATCACACTGTTAAACAACAAAATACCCACTGAAATGTATTAAATATTTTGGATGTTTTTCTATATTTTCATATATATTGTATTCTGTTCTGTAATTGATGTCAAAGTGCATCTTTTTTATTACAAATATTTGCACTGTAAAAATGATAAACAAAAGAAAAGCATTTTTCAATTCACCTTATACAAGAACTATAGTGCAATCTCTTTGTTGTGAAAGTGTAACTTACAAATGTAGATTTTTTTTGTTACATAACTGCACTCAAGAACAAAACAATGTAAAACTTCAAAGCCTCCAACTCCACTTAGTTCTACTTCTTGCTCAGTCAATTGCTAAGACAAACAAGTTTGTTTACATTTACAGGAGATAATGCTGCCAACTTTTTATTTACAATGTCACCAGAAAGTGAGAACAGGCATTTGCATGGCACTTTTATAGCTGGCATTGCAAGATATTTACATGACAGATATGCTAAGCATTTGTATGCCCCTTCATGTTTCAGCCACCATTCCAGAAGACATGCTTCCATGCTAATGACGCTCATTAAAAAAATAATGCATAAATTAAATATGTGACTGAGCTCCTTGGGTAGAATTGTATGTCCCCTGCTCTGTTTTACCTGCATTCTGCTATATATTTCATGTTATAGCAGTCTCGGATGATGACCCTGCACACGTTCATTTAAAGAACATTTTCACAGCAGATTTGACAAAATGCAAAGATGGTACCAATGTGAGATTTCTAAAGATAGCTACAGCACTTGACCCAAGGTTTAGAATCTGAAGTGCCTTCCAAAATCTGAGAGAGATGAGGTGTGGAGCATTCTTTCAGAAATCTTAAAAGAGCAACACTCTGATGCGGAAACTACAGAACCCGACCACCAAAAAGAGAAAATCAACCTTCTCCTGGTGGCATCTGACTCAGATGATGAAAATGAACATTCGTCAGTCCACACACTGCTTTGGATTGTTATTGAGCAGAATCCAGCATCAGCATGGATGCATGTCCCCTGGAATGGTGGTTGAAGCTTGAAGGGACATATGAATCTCTAGCACATCTGGCACATAAATATCTTGCGACACCAGCTACAACAGTCTCATGAGAATGCCTGTTCTCACTTTCAAGTGACATTATAAACAAGAAGCGGGAAGCATTATCTCCTGTAAATGTAAACAAACCTCTTTGTCTGAGTGATTGGCTGAATCACAAGTAAGACTGAGTGGACTTGCAGGCTCTAAAATTTTATATTTTTTTATTTTTGAATGTAGGTTTGGTTTGTTTGTTGTTTTTTTTTTACAGAATTCTACATTTGTAAGTTCAACTTTCATGATAAACAGATTGCACTACATTACTTGTATTGGGTGAATTGAAAAATACTATTTTTTTTTTTACAGTGCAAATACTTGTAATCAAAAATAAAGTGAGCACTGTACCCTTTGCATTCTGTGCTGTAATTGAAATCGATATATTTGAAAATGTAGAAAACATCCACAAATATTTAAACAAATGATATTCTATTATTGTTTAACAGTGTGATTAATTGCAATTAATTTTTTTAATCGCTTGACAGCCTTAGCAATTTCCCCTCACACTTCAGCTTTTTACATCTTTACTTGGCATATTGGAAACTGCATGGGCAACATTTAGTACAGCTGCTTCTTCCCTACTGGCTAAGTCAGTCTTTTAGCCACTGATCATGTTTCAGTATTTAATAGAGGGGCCTAAGTAGCAATATTTGGATATTCACCTGGATTCTGGACACTTTGGTGTATCTGGATCTGTGTTTTGGGGCCACCTCCATTCACAGATAAAAGCTGTTGCAAAATGTGGATCCAGATTCAGCTTTCCAATACCCTCATAGTACAGGTGTTTTCAGACCCCCAACTTTAACTTTTGACCATCTCTGCCATTTAACATACCAGTATAACGTAGCCAGCCTCAGCAACAACACCCAGGCCTTGTCAGTAATCACAGGGCCAAGCTTAAGCACATATGTTTATGTTGAAACTCATGCTTTTGCAGATCTCATTGAGCTTCAGCAGCTCATAGCTTGAGAAGGACTGGAGTCAGAGTCCTCACTATTCTGAGGGCCCCAAAGTAGCATCGATCATATATGCCCATTTCTTGCTTCCAGCAGCAGCTCCAACGGGAGGTAGGACAAGTGATTTTGGGGGAATCCAATGGTAGCTTTATTGCTCAGGGCCCAACAAATTGCAATACCACAGCTCAGGTGTCTATACTGATAGCTCTGCTCTCCATGGCATAGCATTTGGCCATTTTGAATAATCAGGAACAACTGGAGAAATGACAACAGGACTCTGATTCAGTGCTTCCTTTGTAATGAAGGAGGTGCCGGGGCTCAAACAATCGTTTTACTTTCATAACTGATGCGGTAAGTCCAGCGGTGCCGGGGCTATGAACTGCCTAAGCCTACAGATGCTGGGGCTCAGCCCTGGCAAGCTCTGGCACAAATTAAGCACTGCTCTTATTCAGGGCTGCCCAGAGGTTTCAGGGGGTCCCAGAGCGGAAGGACCCCCCCGCCGCCAAATTGCTGCAGAAGACCTGGAGCAGAAGAAGCTCCAAGGGCCTGGGCCCTGCGAGAGTTTTCCGGGGCTCCCAGAGCGAGTGAAGGACCCCGCTCCAGGGGCCCCAAAAAACTCTCGTGGGGGCCCCTGCAGGGCCTGGGACCTGGGGCAAATTGCCCCACTTCCCCCCTTCTGGGCAGCCCTGCTCTTATTTCTCGCGATCCCATCTAGTCCTGTGGCTCTTCATTCCTCACATTAAGTTGTTATCTTCAGCAACATCATGTCTGGTAGCCATGGAAATGATTGTGATGTTACACAGGGAATATTATGACTTCAGGTAGCAAACAGGCAGCAGGTGAGTATGACTCTTAGGAAGCCGGAATTTGGGTGACTTCAAATGTAATCTCTGTTCTCTCTGTTCAGCAAAGAAGCTTAACTTATGAGTAACTTTAAGTGTGGTTAAGTTTCATTGGTTTCAATGGGATTTAAGCACATGCTTAACTTTAGCCATATACTTAGGTGCTGAATTGGGGCCTGCTCCTGTTGAAGTCAATATGAGATATGGCATTGACTTTAGTGGGAGAAAGACAGGATCCCAGGTCTTCATGCAATTATTCTGACCTACTTAGAAAAGGGGAAGAGAAATTCAGAAAAGATCTGCTCTGTCAGCAACAGAGTCAACTTCAGCTAGTGTGTTTTTCAAAGGTTTACATTAATGTGCTGTATTAACATTAAGTTAACATACTGATGCTTCTGCTGGATGTTCTATGCACTATCCATTCCTGCTGTACATTGATTTCTGCCTGATAAACATAATACACACTGATGAAAGTAGGCAGAACCTGAAGGGAGACTGGCTTATCAGCCACAAACGTCTGGAAGAATCAGAAGTTGAAATCAAAGCATAATAATATTTACATCTTTAAATGTACTTGGAATGTGCATTAAACCAGAGGAAATGTCAATCCAGTCACCTTCACACCGATAATTCGTCATCATACAGCATCCTCAGACATTTTTATATTAGAAAAACAAATTCAGTACACAAGAACGTTAATTAAATTAGATGGGAAATGCCAGGAGTACATTGATATATAGATATATCATTTCCCATACACTCATGAACGTATATGTATCCACAACTACGCTTTAGATGTATGATAAAACCCACCTACCTAATCTGCACAGACAAAAGGGACTTTGATGTGTCTATACCCAACCTATAGATAAAGGAAATCCACCTATGCTTAGTCTACCTCTAGGCTATACCTACAATCATTCTACTGAGACACTCAGATCGCAGAAATACAGCAACCGTTCTATAGATAGATGAGCTTAACCAGGCCTCAGTCATAATCATCCCATTGACACGAGTTCATAGGTGTATCAATGTGTACCATTTTGTAGTAAGACAGTATTCCATGTTAATCCACCTTATACCCACCCTGAAAAGACTCAACCACATGTACTGTACAAGTACCCTGCAGAGACAATGGGAATAGGCACAAACCTATAATTACCTAGTAAAGACAATCAGCTCACACATACTCCCACCACCTGTGGTTCTAAATGAGGAAAAGTGTTAGTTACACTGTTGTATTTCTATAGCGTCTCTGGAGAAAAAACAGAGGGCGTAATGAGCTAAAAAGCTTGAGATAAGCTTATATGAGGCAGAATTAAAATGTACTTGCAATTTACCCCTACCATAGTTTCACCAATCTGTGAGAAGGAACACAGAGCAGGGGGCACAATTAAACTTTCTCACTTCCTCTTTAATTTGGAGATATGCAAAGAGAGATTGAGAGAGAGAGAGAGAGAGAGGAATTTATATGGTTTTGCAGCCAGCAGTCATTTACCTTCATCAGATAGAAGAGAGGCCAGAAGAAACAGATGTAGAATTAGAAGAATAAAGACATGCTCTAGTGACGAGAAGCTGCATTATCACGATCCTGACAGAGCTGTGCAAACCTTGTGTAATGAAATCTAAAAGCAGCAGAACTGATGATGATTTGGGTATAGTTTTCCTCAGAGGTTTGATGATTTACCCTAAGTTCAAAGTGGAATTCAGCCATTATGAATTCTTGGGAACCAACCCCAAAACCATCATGTTACGGTAGGAAAGAACCACAGAAAGAGTCACTGTCTTCTACTGCAGACCAAAGAATTGTATTAGAAAAAAAGACAGTTTTATGACTTTGCTGAAACTCTACCAGGAACCCAAACTGCTGTGGTTTTGCACAGGATTATTTAGGGGTCTCATTGATCCAGGAAGTTATCCAAACTCAGCAAGATGATGAGCACACCTTCCAAGGGACTCACGGCTTGAAGTCAATGGAAGTCTTTCAAATGACTTCAGTGGGCTTTGGATTAGACTCTAAATAACCACACATACAGACACATACATCTACTGAATCCAAAATTCTTTTTTCATGGTTCCCTTATCCCTCATTATAATGATGGAGAAACAAGAAACACATGGCCTTGCCTACATGTGGAATCAAACCTAGAGAAATGCAAATTTCTAAATAAAATATGTCTCAATCAGGGAGGAGAATCTTGGATGCATAGTCTAAATCTGTGCTCACTTCTAATAGCTTTACAGACAAACCCTCAGTAAATTCTGGCTTTCCCACCTAACATAAGTTTTGGGACCCATTGGGATGAATGGAGCTACATAATTGCAAGATCATCAATATCACTGGGCCAAATTTTGAAGTCCATACTCAATTTTTACTCAGTCCTTAGGCAAAACTGTCACAGACAACAGGTTTTGCCTGAGTAAGGATTGCATAAAAATGACAATATGAGCCACTTCATCTAAGCTAAATGGCACTTTGCTTTCATTTCCTTGAGCGTGCTGATGTGTAGGTGGTGGTATGCGCGTGGTTATTTTTTTTCCTGGGAGATGTGCTAGTCATCTTGGGCCAAATTTACAAAAGGCATATAGGCACCCAGATGCAAATAGATACCTAGTAAAATTTACAAAAGTGCCTAAGCAGGATAGGCACCAAATTCCATTCAAAGACATATTAAGACTCCTTGCTAGGTTGCGTAGATAGGCAGCGACAGAAGATTGTTACCATTTGACAACTAGCTGGTGCCCTCTGGTCCATCTTTCTCAGTCCTGGGGCAGGTTTCCAGATCAGAAATGGCAACCTGATTATTGGATGACTTTTGTATATAGTGCCATAGGTGTGCATAATTAGCTGGCTCTCTCGGTAGTTCTGGTGGGCAAAAAGATTGATCTATCTTAGGGTTGTATTCTGGTGCCCATCACTGTAGGATCTGAGCATTTTCCACATAAAACAATAGTAATAGTGAAGTCTCCAGTGGACTTCATAGAATTTCTGGCAGTCCTCCCTTTTTTAAAGTAAAAACTCTATGTGGGGTAGGGATGTGGTTTTAAAAAAATATTAATTTATTTCTAAGGTTAATTCATTTCAATTTTGTATTATTAATTAGGATTATTATTATTAGTTTGGTTTAGTGGATTGGGTTTTTAGATGGAAGGGGATGGCAATGTTGTGACTCATTCTAATGACCGAATGGCCTTTTTGAAAAGAAAGGTTTTGCAGTGTTTCCTACAGCTGGTCAGACTCTGGATTCTGTCAGACTGGTATCCTCACACACAGGAATTCAGGCTTTAGCACAGCTAATCCAGTGGTTACCAATCTGTATTCTCCTATGGGCCGGGGCAAAATTACTGGCCAAATCCTGCTCACCTTGCTCAGGTGGGTAATTTAATCAGTGGTGTTATCCAGGTGGAACAGCTTACAAGGACTAGGGGTAAGTATGTTACTTCCTGTCCTTAGGTGGAGCACATCAAAGGGGATAAGGTTTTACCGGAGCCCCAGTTTGTCAGGTGAATTTTTTGTGGGTTCAAACTGTGCCTTCAAAATGGGGGGCTGTACCACTGCAAATGTATCTCTTGGCTTAAGTCCAAGAATACAGAAAGAGTGAATTTGTTGGTGCTCAACAACACCTTTCAATAACATTCACCTTGCACAGAAAAAAAAGACATTCCCTTAATTCATAGAAAGCAGACTGTTCCAGGAAAGATTGTGTGTGTGTGTGTGTGTGTGTGTGTGTGTGTGTGTGTGTGTGTAATCATTTATTTATTTATTTATGTGTGTGGAGGTCTACATTGCTCTCACACGCTGTGTATGTTGTAGATACATAAGATTACTATGGCAATAAGGCACTGAAGTGATTGTTTAAAGAGAAATCGGCTCTCAGCCACTGCAGAGTTTGAATTAAACAAAAATAACCCAAAGCAGCAATGTAATAACCTTAAATGATCCACAGTTTTAAGCAGCTTAGGCATAATGGAATTCTCTCAGTTTTTCACAAATGCTTCACATACGCTCAGATAATAATCACACTGCCAGGTTGCCCCTGACAGAAGAGGACTGAAAACAAACAGTGGTCTCATAAGAGAAGATGTCGTTTCCCTCATTCCTTTCATCTATCTGCCTAGCTCTTGAATGGTGCTCAATATTATAGTATTTAAGTTCCTTCACAGCCCCAGAGCACCATGCATTTATGGATCTATAAATATCTTCTATATGCAGCATGAAATTGCCACTCTAGAGCAGACTAATGGTTCATCTAGTTGGGTATTCTATTTCCAACAGTAGTCAAAGCTAGATGCTTCAGATTAGAAGAAGACATAACTTCAGTGTCTTTGTGAATTGGGTTTGCTAAGGAAGAGATTTTGGTATTCAGATTGTTAAGGTGGCTAATCCCCTATGCATCTGATTTCTGAGCCTGGCTAGCCATGTTTTTCATAGTGATTAGTTTAGCTGTGCTTATGGTCTTCGTAACATTTATTTTTGTTTGCAGTATTTTGTACATTACTTTTATTTTGAGAAGCAAAAATGGATAGTGGTTTTTAAGTCGTGGCAACCACTGTTAAGTGCATTAGAGAAGACGCTGGCTTCTGGTGTGAATGGGAATGGAAACAGGAAAGTAGTTATGGCGTGGGGTGCGACAAGGGACCTGACTTTGGTCAATATGGACTGGGAGAAGCTGAATGACCTTGGGGGTGGGGAATGAGATGCTTGATTACCCCTGTCCTAGGCTAGCAAGTTAATCATATAATCATAGGACTGGATGGGACCTCAAGTCCCCTGAACTCATGGCAGGACTAAGTATGATCTAGACTACCCCTGATAGGTGTTTGTCTAACCTGCTGTTAAAAATGTCCAAGGATGGAGATTTCACAGCCTCCCTAGGCAATTTATTCCAGAGCTTAACTCCCTGACAGTTAGGAAATTTTTCCTAATGTCCAACCTAAACCGCCCTTGCTGCAATTTAAGCCCATTGCTTCTTGTCCTATCTTCAGAGGTTAAAGAGAACAATTTTTCTCCCTCCTCCTTGTAACAACCTTTTATGTACTTGGAAACTGTTATTATGGTCCTTCTATTTTGACTATTGCTGGGGGATCATCTTATGGCTTCACAGTCACAGAGTAAAGACAGATCCATGCCTTGAAGAGCTTACATTTGATGTTCACAAAGAGGATAAAGAGAAAGGATCTAACATGGAAGATGATTGAGGTGGAATCTGACATGTCTTGGTAGTTCCATGATTCCCCATCCTCCTTTTATTCCCTTCTTTCCTCTCCCCTTCACCTACTCTCCCTTGCCATCTGTCACTGAACCACCCCATTCTTCTATAATAGTGCCTTTCCCAACACCTCTTATTTCCCTCTCCTGTTTCCCACTACAGTGTATACAAATGTCAAGTTCTTTTTTTATTTTAGTCCTTTTTTTATTTTTAAGGACTAAGACACTTCCCTCAATAATATTTTGCAGCTGTGAGTTCCACCGGTTAATTAATTATTTGTATGGTCAGGCTGAAAAGGGCATCATCAGTAGGCATAGCCATTGCTATGCCAAATGATGGGAAAGTGAAGGAGATACCCAGTAAGTTAAATGGCAATGATATTATTAATTTTATATATATACCTGCAAACAACATTGCTTCGCAGTATTTCAATAACTATTCCCCCTTATATGCCCAGGGCCAGGCCTTTTATTCCACACTGATTTAAATGCAGAGGCAATGTTATTTTTTTCCATATGCAGAGGAAACTATGTACTTTTGCTCTGAACTGCTTTTATTTTTGATGAAGGGAAAACATCAAAACAAGAAAGAACAAAAATAAAGTGACAGTGAGAGAGCACAGTGTGTACATCTCCCTGGTGACATGCTGCATCCCTTCTACCTTACAAATGGCAGCTGTCTTCTACAGACAGCAGGCAATAAAATCATAATATTTACTTAGCTGCACACACTGTAGGTAGGGCATACAGAGTATGGGAAATAGGCCATGTAGTTGCTGGTCACATGTATGGCATTGTAAATTCATAAATTTGTACACAGATAAATCATTCAGTTAATTTTTAATAATAAAAAAAAGTACCTACCTTTCTTGACCTTTACTTTCTGCACTCACAGCAAATGTATGCTGAGCATCTACAGTGTCAAACTGGATTTGAAACGAAAACTGTTAAATGATACGTGACTCAACTCTACCCAGCTTCCTTGGGAGGGCTAAGATTGAGCAGCAGCAGAAGAATGGATTCAGTGGTATAGTCCCTGAGCCATTACACTGATGTTTTCCTTCATATTGCAAAGTGAGCTGCTTAGAGTTGGGCCAAAGTCACTAAGTTCAGGTCCAGGTCTGAACACCCAAAAGGTAGTGTGGCTTCAGATAGAGCGTTTCAGGTCCAAAGCATCTCATTTCTAGGTTTCCAAACCATATGGGGGGCGGGGAGAGAAAGGGGGTTGTTCTCCAGAATTCTTGACAGTAAATGCAGAGTAGAGAGAAGGAAAAGGAAGAGATTTTCAAGATTGATTTTTAAGAAATGAGGAAGCTCCCTTTACCACCTGCTGAGGATGCACAGGGTCTAAGGGGAGTTTGAGCCTGCTTGGGAATTCCACGTTCTCTCTGGAAGTTCAGCATTGTCTGGGCTGTGTGTGAGGGTGGGCAGCGTTGGAATTCAACTGTCAGAACCAGGAGCACCCCCCCCACACACACACTATATGTGGCCAAATACCACCCTGGAATCAAAAGGACTTAGAGAATGAGTCAGCTGTAAGTTTCAGATAGCGATGGACCCAAATCAGAATCTCAGATCTGGTCAGCCCAAACTTTAGTAACCTTTGGATCCAGAGCTGGATCTGAATTTAGCAGCTAGGCCCCATCTCTAACTCTAACCCACCCGCACTGAACCCTACAAATCCAACTCAGTCTAGACTAGTCCCGAAGACAGTAGCTGGTAACAAATCTTTTGTTTGGAACCTCTGCTCACTTGGGGAAGCAGAAGGTCAGGAAGAGCCTGGCTTTGGGCACCCATCCCTACAGTGTGACTGGGAGGAAGTGGCCAAGTCCAGGTCCAGGCTCTTTAGCTTCACTGAACATGATGGGCAGCAGCAGAATGTGGACATCTAGGGGTTTATCCATGCTCTAGTACCAAATAATTTCCAAGAGTCATTGGGGTCTGCTCCTGCTGCTGAGTTTGCGGGGTCCTCAACTTTGTCTGAAGCATTGCCTGCCAGCATGGTGCAATATACAGCCTGGTAACTGAAAGGAAATACCCTGATGGTGGTGATGCATTCTTCTTCTAACAAAGAAAATAGTGTAGGAACTTGAAAGAGACACTCCATGACTGAACAACACACTGCCAGCCGATCCTGTGTGCACGACGGGTAATTAGTGACTTTGATACCTGTGGGGAGCAGGTCATGATTTTGCTGCCAGGAATTTCAGTGCGACAGACACATCATTACAGTAGTCACTGCTATTTATTAATGCACCCCGGCAGTGAAATTTCATATCATTTTCTATGAGAAAAACAAAAGCTGTACGTGGGTGAGGAGTTTTTTTTTTAATAGAGGAAAAGTAAAAGCTGCTTAGTGTTTTTGTACAAAATCTTGTCTCTCCTAAGGAGATGAAAATGAGGGAGAGGAAGAACTTGACAAATATCCACTGAAAACAGTTCTTTAAACCAACAAATCACATTCCCAATGTGACTAGATCAGTGAAATTCAATAGAAGGTGATGTTACTCTGAGATACACATATGTGCTTGCCCATCTGGCTTGTCAAATATAGGAACAATATGCTTTCCTCTTAAGAGACGGAGCATGTAGCAAAGAATCTCTGCAAACCTTGCTGGTATCTGAGGACATGAAGAAAGAAACACTTTTGAAGAGGGTTCTTTAGGGGGATATTATATCCTGGGAAAAGATGAGGAAGTGTCGTTGGCCCAAATTCAGCAAAGCATTTAAGCACATGCTTAACTTTAACCATTAAAGCCAATGGCACTTAAAGCACTTAATCATGTGCTTTGCTGAGTTGGGACCTTTTTGCTGAGAGACTTTGTACATTGTTGTTTCCTAGAGTCTATGCTATATTCCATTAAAGAATGCATGGTACAAGAATTTCCAGGTGTACATATAATAGCCATAGATACAGTTCCAAGCACATAACTCCGGGAACTTTTTAGTGGGACATACTGTACTGTGTTAGGATCAGAGAGGCATTTATCAAGGATAATGAATAGGTGTTGAAGCCACCAAATGCTCATTAAGTCATTGAGTAGGAAGGCTGAGTCAGTTGAATACGTAACTCAATACAGTGTCTAATTCAGTACCTAATAATCACTCTCATTCTTCAGTTTAAATAGAGTGGATACAGTATGAACCAAGTAATTTACAAAAACATGATGGTGAGGAGGAAAAAGATTGAACTATTTATATACTTGCAATGGCTCAAATACACGGATTTCATTAAATAGCTTCCTCTGGTGTTAGAAATATCTCTGGTGCTTTTTGGGCTATTCATAAATAGAGGATTCGGGGTACATGAAAGGCCAGTTTTTATTAAGCATGTCATTACCCTCTGGTGGCTGTGAAGTAAAGTGGAGATCTCAATCACATTCCTCGGGGCCAGCTTTGGGTAGCTCTAATATCAGCTCTACAATAAGCCCCTATCTATGAATTCATACAGCCCTCATTGGCATAGCGTCTGAGCACATCACCATCATCAGTGGGTTTTATCTTCACAGCACCGCTGTGAGGTAGGGAACATTATCTCCATGTTATAGATGGAGAACTGAGGCACAGGGGTGATTAGGTGACTTGTCCGAGCTCTCAGAGTAGGCAGAGGTGGGAAGGAATCCAGGGTCTCCTGAGTCCCAGTTCAGTATCCTATTCATTAAACCAGAGGTACACTGGCAGGGGACAATGTCTGGTGTGGGAAACTTGACCGGCCGCCATCTATGCTGTTCTGTGAATAAAAACTGTGGTCCACCTGGGTAACAAGCCTAGCGCCTCTCACCAGCTGTACATTCATTTTAAAGATGACAAGGCATCTCTAATCAAACATATTATTGTGCATAGTTACACCTTCAGTCTGTTTTTTCCTCCACTGCTTTCTTTAGTTATTGTTTATTCATAACATTTGAGACCTGAAGCCTTTCAAACAAATGTTCTCAATAATTATAGCCATCTCATTTGGAATTAACAAGCCAGCTATTGTATCCTGATTCGTGATCAATGGAATGTTAAAAGAGGCCTTATTGAGCTTAATAAGTATATAAGTTGCCAGTTAATGAAGTGAAAATTATGTCACCAATAACTGTGTAATTACATTCTTATTAATGCATTCAAACATCTTGCAGCTTAATTGGCATTTAACAGGCTCGTTATAGCAAGATAATTAGATAGCCATTAATTGGTAAAATACTGATTGACATGCAGTATATTAATAGACGTGTAGCTTGCTATAGTTGTCTCGCTATATGCTAATTTAATGCTTTCATGCCTTTATCAGTTAGAGGGTTTAAAATATACAAATTTAATGTATTATAAAGTGATTGTATATTATTGGTGAAGTCATTTTGACAATCAGTGCCACGGTGACTATTTTTTGTCTGCTTGTTTATCTCACATTTCAATGCAAGCTCTTTTGGAGTTTATAAGTACTATAATAAATGCATGACTTCCTAGGACTTCATGGTTGTCGCTATGCTAAACATCACAGTCATTGAGAACTTCATAACAGTAACAAAGATAAAATCTGGATCCTCTTCTTCTGAAAGCAGAAGTCCTACCATATGAGCTAATGAAGAATCCCCAGTAGCTGTCTGTAATATAAGGACCATGATACACAGCTGAGCAGCTTTAAGTCCATTCACAGTTGTGCAGTGATGCATAAACCCACTAGCTAGCTCATTATAATAATTATGCCTCTCTATGGCAGGATTGTGTCAGATAGACTATCTATGGCACTCAACGGATGATCTGGAATTACAGGCCATCTACTTCATATCAGGGCATGTGCTTAATATCTTTCTTACTAGGAAGGATGTCACATGTGTTGAAAAGACAGATGGCTTAAAGATGTAATATTGTTATTAGTATTATCGTAGCAGCTGGAGGCCTAACCTGAGATCAGTGCCCCATTGTTTTGGGCACTGTACCAATGCATAGTCACAGCCTCTGCTTTGAAGAGCTTGCCATCTAAATGGACAAGACAGACAAAGAGTAGAGGGGAAAAGGCACATTGCACACATGAAAGGCCACCCAGGTAAACTGCAAATGCTGAAGTGCAAAACTGGCCATCTTATGCCCTCCCATACCCAATATGCAGACACTACTAAAATAACTGTAGGGTGAATTAGGGAAGCAATTGCATATACATTTTGAAAATCAGGCCCTGAAAGTGCTAGATACAAGCCATTTGATGTCTACTGGAATAATTCTGCACTGCTGGGGACATGGACTAGAAGATCTGTGCCGGGGTACTCAATTATTTTTTTGTCAAGGTCCAAAGTTCTTGGTCAAGGTATAGTCAAGGTCCAGGCCCCAAAGAAAATAATTTAAAAATAACAACGATAATAAGTAAATAAAAAGACTTCTGGGTCTGTTCAAAAGCATCTGGTGGCCTGGATGTGGTCCGTGGTCCACCTACTGACTAAGCAGTCTGTTCTATTGCTAGCCTCTTTGATTATCTCAGAGGACAGGTGATATACACATGCAAAGCATTATATTACTCCTAAGGTGATTGTTAATTAGAGCTGGGCAGGAAACAGATTTTTGTTTCACAGGAAATTCCAGAAATTTTGAAGTTTGTTGAAATTTACTTGTTTCTGCAAAATGTTTAGCTTTTGACAGATAAGCATTTTCCCACTGAAGAACATTTCATCAGAAAATTTCTGACCAGCTCTAATCATCACAGGAGCATACTTTACTAATAGTTCTTTATTAGGAAGTAGCCAGATATGTACCATGTAACTTTCCTGGGATTAGCTAACACAAAGACTATTCTGAAGGTAACAGATGAGTTCATTGTGCGGAACAGGAAATCTAGATTAATCGTGCCATCATATGGAAAACTGATTAGATCATCGTATATATTCCTCAGCCAGCAAAGGATTGTTCCCTATGGTGTATTAAGTTGCAATGATAATGTTACACTGATTATAATAATGACATGAATATTATAAATGTTGATATCCTCAAGTTAGCACAGCAGGAAGAAGTTTTTCATTTAGAATTTTGCAACAAATACGTGACTTGCAACATTTTCAAATGATACTTTTTTTTTTTAGACTGGGGAAATAGCTAAAATGATTGCTTCACTAAAAATAGCCATTTTGTGGCCATGGAAATATGAACTTCTCTGTTTTTTCTCAGAAGAGGCAGCCACCTCAACCCTGCAGGATATGCTATATTTTGCTTCGCTATGGCATCATTCAGCTGAGTGTAGCTAGCTTGATAAACTAGTCTTCAGTGTGGGAAAGTTTGGAAGGGCACTATGGAGAAAGTTGCTGGAAGGAATGTAACTGTGGTAAGAAATGAGATTAAAAGCCTTTGAAAATGATACAGATAAGTGTTTGCTCTGCAGTGACCTGTGAATGGTGTTAGATGAGGTACATTGGCAGAGCTGGGGATGGGTAGACCCTGGGTTGAAATAACAAAATATGCAGTAGACCAGGACTAAGGCATCTTGGAAGAGCATCTTTGGAGCACAGGAAAGTAATTGGGCTTGGAGTTGCAGTGCCAGATTGAGGTGCAGTGGTGCAACTTGGTTTGAGTCCGGGACAAGAATAGAAGGAGGTGTGGATACAGAGACAATGCGTAATTGTTGATAATGGGGTGGGGTTTTAAATGTCTGGTAGTATGCAGTACAATTCAGGGCAGGGCATATAAACCCTGGCAGAAATCTGGCGGGCAGGGGAGCATGTGACCCTGCATCCTACCCACGCATCACCACTGTGTGGATCAAAACTGGGGTGCATAGACAGCTCTGTGTGGGGACCCAGGGCTGCACTAGTCGTGGATAGGGCTGTGCCTCTGGATTGAGGTACAATGGCAGAGCTATCTGGAAGTCAGCACAGAAATAGCAGGGGTGCTGCAAGATGTCTTCACGGTGGCAGAACCATAAGGCAGCCCAAGACTGGAATAGCAATGCGTACTCCGGGTCCCGAATGAGCTGCATTGGCAGAGCTGAATAAGGGCCTAGGGTTGGAAAGAAGAGGCAGGAACATTGCAGGTCAGGACTGAGCTGCACTGGAAGGAGCATGGTGCCTTTCCGTCTCTCATCTCAATGATCGAAAACATTTGTATAAAAGGTAAGAGGAGAGGCATCATATACAGTCAAAAAGGAAACCATTTCAGTACTGAGTAGATAAACTCGCATAGATCTTATAGGTCCCGGGAAAACCCCTTTAAGATAATGGGAACTCATGAGGATGAGCATAGCAGGTGGCCCAAGCCCATGCGTAATACTACCTGTGCTTTCCTTCCCACTTTAGTTGGCATTAACAGCAGAGAGCAGGTAGGCAGCTCCTGAAATCAAATGCTTACATGCTCTGATACCCACATGGGATCAGGACAGAAATCAGATTAAGCTTGTTTGTGTGTTAAATGTTTGGGAAAAAATGACTTGTTCCAATATGGTGCAAGAAACAAAATGTGCTCCCCCTAACAATCAACCCTGGTGCAGTTCTGGAATGAAAGCGAGGGTGAATTCTGATGACAGAAGAGTCCTTTCCCTAGCCCCACTGCCTTTCCACTGGTTTGACTTGCCTTCCACCTACTAACAAGAAAAAGCAAAGGGAGGGGAAAAAAACAAAACCCAAAGCTCCTAGCAAAATGCCAGGGTTTTAAATTAAATTTAAAACAGTTTAATTGCCTAATTGCTCAGCTATTTTGTGCAGTTTATTAACAGAAGCAATTCTTCGGCAGTTGTGCCAGCATAGCAGAAAATTGGTATTTGAGCCAGCGGGAATTAAAGAGGCAGAGTGCGGAACTAAAACAAAAAGAATGCCTCGAACCTAGTGGAACAGACATTTGAGGTTTTTGTCTCATTTTTATCTCTTTCTCTAATCTGCCGTAGGAAGATCAAGCTCGGGTTTTTCTTTTTAATGCGGGAATGACAGTTGCTCGTCACCGGTGTCTCTGCCTATGGAAAAGTACTAGATTTCCTAAGAAATGAATGTCTGAGCAAGCACCGCCTTTACAAAGAAATAAAATGCATTTCTTGCCAATAGTATTGGCATCTTTTAAAAGAGTCAATTTGATGACATTTTGAATAATAAACCTTGCTGTTAAATATGTATGTGTATGCAAACAAAACTAGCAAATCATCCATGTAAATAAATGCATGTACTGACAGAATAGAAGAGATTAATATTCAACTGGACTATAGCACACTTATCATGCGCTCCTCTCCCTACCATAGAGATAGAGAGAGGTATGTGGGGGTTTGGAGAAAAGGCAGTTATATTGTAAAATAAATAATCCAATATTTATTGCCTGTAATGGAGAAATTCAATTAGCCAGGAATGCTATAGCTATAAACTTATGGGCTACATCCAACCTTTCCATTCTCAATGCTTTCTATAATATAAAGAGGCAGGTAGGTATAAGTGTATGCCCCCCTCATTCCTTCAGAGTGCTGTTATTGGGAGAATCCTGCCGGGTGTTATACACCAGCAGTCGAGTTGGCCTAGCAGAGAAGTAAGAGAAGAATCCCACTCAAACTACTTGTCAGTGAATGTTTACCTGTGAGTTATGGGGTGGGTATTGTGTTAATTTATCTTCTTTGGAGAGGATTTCTACATGGTCAGAAAAATCCACAATCTAATAGCAGAGCATGCAAAAAATTAAAGATTTTGGGTGAAATTAAGGCTTTGTTGGCAATAGGGGTTCAGGATTTCACCCCTCATTAATAAAAGTGGTATGCCTAATTTCTGCACGCAGTTGCATATGCAAACTGGGTTACTTATTGTGCATGATTAATTGGATTTGTTTGCACATGCTACCTGTTGTACAGGCAATCAGCAATTGCAAGTGAAAATTAGGGCACAAAGTAGGGCACCTAATTAAAAAAAATAAACAGGCCCTTAACTTTATGATGTATCTTCCAAAGAACTCTAAGTTTCCTAGAAATACTCCTAGAAATTGCAGTCCCATCCTTCCCACAGCATGGAAGCACTGCAGCAGAATGGACTGTTCAGGAGCATGTTTTTTCACAATGCAAAACGCCTGGCCACTCAGAACTTCTGTTTGCATGATTGCCCAGCTCAAGGAGCCCCTATGAAATGAGTTCATGATCTCTGCCCAGTACATAGCAGGCAGGGAGGTTTCATCTCTGACTCAAAAGCATCATCACAATTATCACTAATTAGGATGCTTATTGTCAGTCTCAGAGAGAGGCTAAGAATGAATAGACCTGGGAAGAGAACTATCCCCTCTGTCTGGATCAAAGCACTTAAGTAGGGTGGTGAGTGAAAGCTGGTGGTTTCAGGGCCCAGGTTGTACCAGTAGATCAATAAGGGAACTCCCATTTAGGGTTATCCATCTGCCACCTAGGCTAACACATAAAGACACACACAAGTGGTAAATGATCAACGTGATACTGTAGCTGGGGAAACAAGAGCACAGCTCTTGCAAGCGTTAATGTGAGCTCTGGGTATAATTCCCTATGTAGAGCACAAACATTACAAGCCAGTGTGCTGACGATCACTGCTGCAGTATCTACTGTATTTGTAAATGGGAGGAATGATACAGCATAGGTTGGCTGAAGGTTTTTGTCTGGTAGCATAGTCTAGTGGACACTATCTTTGACCGGGGTGCAAGAGACCTAGATTCTATTCCCATCTCTGCCACTGACAGGCTGTGAGATCTTTGATCTCTCTGTGCCTCAGTTTCCTCATCTGTAAAAAGGAGATGACAATACTTTCATAGATTCATAGACTGAAGGTCAGAAGGGACCATTATGGTCATCTAGTCTGACCTCCTGCACAATGCAGGGCACAGAATCTCACCCACCCACTCCTGTAACAAACCCCTAACCTATGTCTGAGTTACTGAAGTCCTCAAATCATGGTTTAAAGACCTCAAGGTGCAGAGAATCCTCCAGCAAGTGACCCGTGCCCCATGCTGCAGAGGAAGGCGAAAAACGTCCAGGGCCTCTGCCAATCTTCCCTGGAGGAAAATTCCTTCCTGATTCCAAATATGGTGATAAGTAAGCCCTGAGCATGTGGGCAAATGCACCTTGGGATCTGTGGATAGAAACTGAAGAGAGCTAAGCATCATTAGTAGATATGGTCAGAAAATTCAGACTTTCACTCAAAAATCTTAAACTCCAAAACTGGACATTTTTGAAGGAATATTTTTGACTCTCAGGTTTTGGATATGAAAAATTGAAATGGTTTGCAAAAAAAAAAATCAGAATGTCTGTGGAAGTTTGGTTTAGTCAATAGCCCAATTTTCAGTTTTAAAAGAGTTTTGATGGAAAATTTTCAACCAGCTGGAGCTATTCATTAGCTACTGTTGGAAGCAGTAAACAAAACGTACCTCCTCTTTTGATTAAATTCTCTAAACCAGCACTGTCATTAAGTGATGTAGTAATGCTGCCAGTTTCAATACTGTACTGTAAATGCACAGCAAATCAACATAGATAGCGATCAGGTTTCCATGTCTTAGGCAAGGGACATCCTGCGGAGCTAGTAACTTCCAAAGCAATTGCCGGGATGTCAAGCTTGAGGACAAAGGTAAGTCCTAGCTTACAGCATTCACCTATCCTTCTTGTGTGTGTAAGTATATGAGATGAGGAACTCATTTCTTCAAGGAAAGGACACTAATACTTTTTCTGGCATCCTTGCCTCTGGTCTCAAAAAACGATCAAGTGAGCCTTGTGATTTTCTTGTATCTTCTGACATACAAAGATCACTGTACAGCTATTGTCTGTAAAGCTTCCGGTTAACCTCACTATACAAAGTAAATCCATTTTTGGCCTTGCCTTCACTGTTAATGAAAGGTGCATTTTTACTTTGAGGTTACTAAGGGACATGAGCTACACTGAGTTAAAAATCCCAGTGAAGACAAGCACTTTAGTTTTACCACAAGGTAAAATAGGCTAGCTAAGCCCTAGGTGGGGTATAGTTACCTTGATGTAAAAACACACTTTTTAAAATAGTGAAAACAAGTCCCAATATTATATTTCCTGAGATCCTAATATCTGCATATCCATAATGCCGCTGCTCTCTGTGCGATAGGCAAAGACAACATTCTCTTGCTTGACAAATATAATTACGTGTTTCAGTGACAAATAAAATTTGCTATTGAGAGTGACCACCACTTTTGGCTAGGGTCACTAGTATCTCTGTGTAGACTCTTCTGCCTGTTGCCACAGCTGTGTTCTAAATACACTGTATTCCTGGTTCTCAGGATTCACAGAAAGAGATAAAACGGACAATGGGCCACTGATGCTCAGCATGTGCTGGGATTGTTGGCCTTTGGTTTAGGAACACATGAAATGATGCCTTGATGCACCTCAGAAGGAAGAGTTTGCACTAATGGGATATGTGACCTACTTTTAACTCTTCTATTTTCTAATACAGGTATGGAGATTGGCAACCGTTGCCCAGTGGTGACATGCACTTCAGCAACTGAGTCTCAAAGGGGAGCCATAAAGCCTGGTCAGGAGGATGAAGAGTTCTTAGCCATTAAATCAAGATCTCTGCTTTCAGAGACCATATGTCACAACTAGAACAAGGGTGGTCACACCTAGTGGTCAGAGCGTAAGTCAGGTTACTGATAGGTCAGAGTCTAAGACAGGCTGGAAGGCAAATCTAGAATCAGGCATCAGGAGTGTAGCCAATTAGTTCATTTTGTCATTCATTTGTTGTGTGATATTATGATTAACTAATATGTCATGGAATAGAGTTAAGTTGTAAGATGACAGAAGTATAAGACTGATCAGTAGTCAGAAGGGATAAGTATGCTTTAAGTAAGTGGCACTGAAACGCAAAAGCCTACAGGCTGAGCCCTGTAAAATATCAGCTTAGACATACTTGGCCATAGGCTTAAGAAATGCTTGACATAAGTAAGTGACCAAAGAATGTCCCTATGCCACAAAATTATGGAAAAAGATGCGTCAATGGGTGGCATTACTCTTAGGGTTCATTTTTTGCATTTTTAACTACAAGTATCAGAGGGGTAGCCATGTTAGTCTGTATCCACAAAAACAAAGAGGAGTCCAATGGCACCTTAAAGACTAACAGATTTATTTGGGCATAAGCTTTTGTGGGTAAAACACTCACTTCTTCAGATGCATGGAGTGAAAATTACAGATACAGACATAAATATATATTGACAAATGAAGAGAAGGGAGTTATCTTACAAGTGGAGAACCAATGTTGAAGACCAATTCAGTCAGGGTGGATGTGGTTCACTCCCAATAATTGATGAAGAAGTGTCAATACCAAGAGAGGAAAAATTGCTTTTGTAGTGAGCCAGCCACTCTCAGTCCCTATTCAAGCCCAAATTAATGATGTTAAATTTGCAAATGAATGTTAGTTCTGCTGTTTCTCTTTGAAGTCTGTTTCTGAAGTTTTTTGTTCAAGAATAGTTACTTTTAAATCTGTAATAGAATGTCCAGGGAAGTTGAAGTGTTCACCTGCTGGCTTTTGCATGTTACCATTGCTGATGTCTGATTTGTGTCCATTTATTCTTTTATGTAGGGACTGTCCAGTTTGACCAATGTACATGGCAGAGGGGCATTGCTGGCACATGATGGCATATATAACATTAGTAGACCTGCAGGTGAATGAGCCCTTAATGGTATGGCTGATGTGTTTGGGTCTTCTGATGGTGTCGCTAGAGTAGATATGGGGACAGAGTAGGCAACAAGGTTTGCAACAAGGATTGGTTCCTGGGTTGGTGTTTCTGTGGTGTGGTATGTAGTTGCTGGTGGGTATTTGCTTCAGGTTGGGGGGTTGTCTGTAAGTGAGGACTGGCCTGCCTCCCAAGGTTCCTCATTCTCACAGACCTTGGAGGGAAGCGATCAGGGCTGTGCATCAAATAGTGAAGTTGAGGACAAACTAGGGTCAGAAGCCAGAGTGTAGGGTCCATCACAAGCAGTGTCTGGAGCAGAGACAGTCAGGCAGTCTATATTGTTGCTCAGACAGCTCCCTTTCATGGCTTCCTGCTTTAAGTACTGGTATTGGCCAGTTAGGGGGCTGTGAGGGGCCACCACTCAGTTTCTGCTGGACAGTTCTTCCTGCTGAGCTAAGCCTTAAAGGATCCTCCTGTAGGAGCTCTGCCTGTGGCAATGAGGTGATGTCAGTAGATCTGAACTATGATCTCAAGTTCCAGCCTTGTAGGTTCAAACACCAAATGTCTGGGGCTTTCAGAGGAATTAAACACTCACCTCCCACTGAATTTCCATGGGCTTTGGGCAGCTGGTGTTTTTGAAAATCCCAGCTTACAATTCTTGGGATGAGAACTGAACAGTGTATGGATCAGTACAAGGTGTTACATCTCCTGTCAAACAAGTCAAAAGATTTCTAGCTCAGCTGAATCAATCCCACTCCCTTTCTGTTTGGCATTAATGCTCCCATGTGCATCAGTGGTGGTTCCCATTCCCTCTCCCCTAGGACCATGATCATCTGTGCCACCTACGACCACCGTACAGACAGGAGTTGAATTGCTCTCTGTATTCCCCTTTACACACCCACATACACACCACCAAGTCCTTCCCTTCCCTCTATTTAAAGTGTCAGATTTCTTTCTTGGAGGTAAGTTGTGTGACATTTCCCTGGACAATATAAACTGTCTCCATGTAACCCCATTAGCTCCACTTTTGGCACCTACTCCTTTCAAGCTAAATGCATCTCTCTCTCTCATGCATTCTGTATACAGGATAAAGCATGTCATGCAGCCATACTGCCCAAGGGAAAAATTGTTACTGGCAAAGTCAAGTAAAGATGCCAGGTCCTTGCCAGTAATAGCTGAGCAACAGCAGAAGTGAGACTATTATGTTCTTTCTTGTGGGGCACAGAAAAAGAAGAGTTTTGCACCTGTTTATTGTGCCAGAGGAGCACTCCTTTTTGTGTGTGGTATAGCAGCAGAGACATGTTGGGGAAATAGTTTTTCTGTGCACTAGGCACAATCCGGTCTGATCTAGCATTGTCGTATTCCTGCTTGCTATAACTCACAGATTCAGAGCCCGTAAAACACCGGAGGTGAGTTTGGGTAGTTCCTTCTCCCTAACCAGACGCTGCTGTAAATCTGCTCTAAGAAGTCCTTTCTATCGGCTTTTGTTCCACTGCATTTTCTGAGCACACTCAGAGGGAGTCTGTTTTACATTACTAAGATGGACTACCTATCTCATATGGTCACAGCGGCGACTCTGTAAGAGTCTAGAGGAGATGATAAAGATCTGCCCCACTAAAGGCCAGTGAGATGGCGTCTTTTGCTGCTTATTCAGACTTAATCTCTGTGGGTACAAAGAGGAAGCACAGCATAAGATCTACAGCAAATCTCACTGGAGCCCTCTAACCATAAAACACAAGACAGATCAGGGAAGCAATATTTGGATCTAGATCAGAATCAGAACTGGGATTGTACTTCCAGAGCAAAGGTTCTGATTCAAGTTTGACAGCCAACTCTCACCAGCTGGTCTGTTTATGTTTCCACCATTTTCATATCCAAAGCGGATCTGGAAAATAGGGCCCCTTCCTATTTTGGTTCCAATTTAAGAACCAAAACTATAGGGGACACATTCAGATCTGGAGGTTCAAGTCCCTCTTCTGCCCTTTTAGTGCTCGGAGTTGTAGTACAGATTAGAGGCTGTGCTCAGTGCACATCTCTGCTTATCATTGTGTCCACCAGCTGTGAAACTGACTTCATGCCTGTAAACGTCATTGGTCTCTGAAATTAATTGGGAAGAAACAGGCCTGAATACATACAGCATCCCTCTCCCATCACTGCCAATGTAACTTAAAATATTAGTTGTATCCCAAGAGGAAGTTTCAATATTGAGCCAATTTCCTGGATTTTAACATTTATTTCCCTTGTGTTTTTAAAATAAAAATCAAAGATAGTTAATATGACAGCCTGGTTATTAATACGATTTAGTTCCTATTGAAAAGGACATGGGTTAGGACTCCGCATGCAGGCTATGTATCATTTCTTCAGGAAAAAAAAGTAATTGATTTTAACAGAAATGTTTTCTTTGGTTAATCCCCTTCTCCAGGCTGTTCTGCCCAAATAGTTTTTCTGAGAGGGCTAGAGTTTGATACAGATCTGATAGGATGCCTTATTTTGCACCAAGTAATTGCATTAATTGGTACAGCCAATGATCAATGTTAATTTAAAAAAAAAAATTACAAAGGCTTAGCATTCCAAAGCTATCTAGGAAAGTATCTGAATACCAAGGCTGATTTAGGCATATAATTGACCCTTCAGTCTGTAGCTTAGACAAATAACCCCACCCCTCACCACTCACAAACACCAGTCCCATTCATTTCAACTGGTGCTGCTATTGGAACATAAAAACAAGAAAAAAAAACAAAACAAAAGGGCTGAAGTTTGCTAATTCTTTCTTTTCCCTCCCTGAAATTACAGAGAAGGGATCGTGTCAAATATACTTGTTCTACCCTAATAGATAATTCTTGCTCATTCTACAGAAAAAAAGCAAACAAGCCAGAAAGGAAGGTCCCGCTGTCACATGGGATGATTTTTTTCATGGTCCCAAATCTAGCGGACAGTAGTACTTTGTGCATGTCAGAAAGAATCATGTTTGTACCCAGTAATACGTTATTCAACTCTATTCTTTCTTGAATCACAAGAGTGGATTCTTCCCATATCACTGCAAAGCCAGAGATCTTACACAGGAATTAGTTTGGCAAGGCTAGATTGGGATACTCGTACTCGTATTGACTAATGCCAGACTTGATGAATAGGCTCACTGAATTCAGTGGACTATTTATTTATAAGTGGCACCTAAAGGCCCCCAACTAAAATCAGTGCTTCACGGTTCTAGGCACTATACAAACAGAGAAAGAGACAGTGCCTGCCCTAAACAGCTTCCAATCTAAACAGACAAAGATTGGAGGAGAAACAGATGGAGAGAGGCGAAATGATTGGCTAGTGTCACACAGGAAGACACTGGCAGAACCAGGAATAGAATCAAGCTCTCTTAATGCCAAACTTAGGGCCCTATCCAGTGAATCACTCATAAAGTAGAATGCTGCTTAACTCAGGTGAGGGTTTTGGAATCTGGCCCAAAGTGCTTAGCTACCAAGATGCCTTAAATAGGTGATTAAACCCATGAGTTTCACTACACAAAGAAAATAACTTGATTAAACTTTCTTTTGACATAGGATCTTTTGAGTCATTCTTCTCCCACGTTTACAACCATTTTACACTGGTGTAAATCTATTGCCTATAGTGTCATACAGAAAGTATAAGCTGAATCAGGCTCAATATTTGCCAGACAATCAGAAAGAGGCATTTAGTGTGAATATGGAGGTATGTTTACCCTTTGATAGTAGGAGCTGCTACAGTACAGTGCGTTTCCCTGCAGACACGCAGATTAACTGTTTGACCTAGTTCCAAATGCAAAAAGTGTTTGTGGCAGAGGCTCATCACAAAAGGCTGCCAAAATATCCTGCCAGAGAGCAATAAACTCAATTTACACTACAACTTAACACTTCCCTAGCCTTTACCTCTCTGCCAAGTATGACCGCATAACATGCAGTAATCTGCACTCCATTAAAGCAAAGAATCCCAAAGTTTCCCCTTCAGAAAACTTCCCTGCAAGATCAACTTGCTTGTCAGTGTTTATGGAAAGTGCCGGAAAGCATCATCAAGAATATGATTCTGTCCATATCTACCAGTGAACCTAATGCCAGCATCAGATTCTGTGAACCAAAAACTTTTTAGAGGGAAGGAGGGAACTTTTTTCCTGTCACTCAGCCCATGATCGGTTTTATGCCCTGAAGCATGAAGATTAATTGCCTTTAGAATTTCTTCCCAGCCAGCATAAGTGCAATACACCATTCTGAGCTGTAAAGTTAAAATATTAACAGTTATATTACCTTTTATTGTTACATTATCTGTGCTTGAAATCTGATATAACTGATGCTTTTGAGTAGCATATTTTGCTAAAATCCTGAAAAGCCAAGCCAGCAATTCCCATTAAGGAAGCAAAACGGATATCCAGGAGACACAACTATGAGCAGCTTATGGACTCTGTTCAATAGCTACGGGAACTTTGCTCAGCCTTCACCACTTACTCTGTTTAAATGACCTCCAAACTTTGCTTAGGTCATCAAAAATTCCAGAGCCAACACTGCTCAAAAGATATTTAACATGAAGGGAAACAGGTTCAAATGGATTGAAAAGTAGAGGATCAGCAAATTGCAGCAAAGCACTAAATCTGCCTTATGTTTCCAGAATAATGAATGGATTGTTACTATCAGTTCGGCACATATATATTCAGTAACATGCTGTATTAGATTGGAAATGTACAAATACATTATGTCTCCAGCCACCCCAGAGGGGATGAGCTAGTGATGTGACCCCTACATTTAAAACTGAGATTCTGTAACAGCATAAGTTCATCTCCAGTCCGTTCTGAGACAGCTCCTCATTCTTCTGGGCTGGCAAACTTAGTTATATGTGTGTGCGATTTTATTTGAGCACTTAACAACTAAGGCCCTTTCTGCTCTGCACAGACTAAGAAGCCCTGTATCTAAGAAGAGGGTTTTAGTAGCGTCCTTGTCCAAAATTACTCTCCCCTGCCCAAAGCTGTGCAGTATGCCAGCTGCCACTCTCCTGTCCCAGCACGATCGGAGCTGCTGGAGTGGGTGAAGCGATTGCTGCAATAAGTATACAGTCTGCAAAGTGCTTTGGAGTGAAAGGCATGCTCTGTATTTAAGTTGTTATTTTGTGATAACCAAATTACAGAGAATGGTTCAACAAACTGTTCAAGGATAATCCAACCCAACAAGAAAATAGGAACTCTGCTCTGGAAATGAAAAACCAACCTTCTGGTTTGTATATCTAGAGCTATGCCACACAAGTTAACTCTGTGGGGAATATTTAAATGGCTCCCAGATGGGCAAATTTAGAATTTTCCTGAAACAGTTCACCCACACCTTAATGTCAATGCTTTTATTTCCTGCTATCCACTCAGAGCAGCAAATGTGATGTTACCAATGGCAGCTGGGTTGGTAATATGACCAGGGCTTACCTGTACCAGGGCATCCCACAGATCTGGCTCTCCTTAATTTAACAAAAAATAAATTTATAATTAACTCAAAATGGTTACCTGGGAATTTAAACCCCCAACATAAAACAATAGTCCTTTGCTGATCCAACTAAAATACTGGCCGAGTCAAGCCCCTGACCAGGAAAAGTTTCTTGGGTTAAGACAGGGTTACCTTTCCCTGACAGAGCCTTGTCCAGAACCGGCTCCCTGAGTGAAGCAGGCAGTCCTTTTGATCTTACCTGCTGGGTCCCGATTGGCTTCTGCCTGCTTCTGGACCTTCTAGCTGCTGGAGGACCAAGCCTTGCCGAATCTGCCAGCAGTTGATCCTGGGAGGCCTCTCTAGGCAGTCCCTTGGGGTCCATACTCATTCTTCTTCTCTTCTGAAAGGCAGTGGGTGGTCTCAACCCAGTTCCGAATGGAAAATTTCCCATAAGACAGGAACCTTCATCAGGCATTTGTCGGGCCCCTTCTTGGCACTCTCAACAGACAGGCTGAGGACTGAATAGGCCATGGAGACTGAGCCCCCCTTTTGCCCCTATAATTAAGGCAGGCTTTTTATGGCCAGCGTCCAAGCAACTCAAACTTCTGCACTGATCCTGCTATGTAGATTCATAAAGAGGCTTCATCTTGGTGGACTGTCAATTTGGCATCCTTCACCAGCACAAAATTCGCTTTTAGAGAATGCGGATAAACGCCATTAAATCTACTGAGCAACATCTCTCCCCTCTCCTCCTCGCCCCCATCCCTTCCTAGGAACAACAGCAATACACATTACCAAGCAGGCTGAAATGAAAATTAAGAATGAAAATAATGAACCCCTCTCCTACCAGCCATGCTGGGCCTTGGCTTCTGCTCTAGCATTATACAGTCAGAATCATCAGGAATAAAGCTGTCTATAAGAGGGACTCTCAGGGGCATCTTAAATGCTCCTAATGTAACTAAAGCTTGGAGTTTCTTTCAAGTGCTAGCAAATGGGACTGCAGATCTGTTCTGTCCATTCAATACAGTCCCTGCGGAGAGCTACATACTGGGCCCCCTGCTTCTTGTCAAAAAAAAATTAGCAATGGAAAAAGACTCCTCAAAACACAGGAAATGCACTGACTGGAGCAACTGGAACATGTTCACTGCTTTGTGCCTGGGCACTCGGCCTCTGCCTTTGGAAAGCTTTTCAGATGTAAACACCTGGAGTTCATGGCGCTGAGGTGCACCTAAAGGGGGAAAATATCCCTGTATATTTCTTGTACATCTTTTTTTTTTTAATTAAAAATGTTTTAGGAGTGAATTTAGTGCTCATAAGAGAGAGGAGACTAATAACATGGATTTCAGCCAGGCACCACGTGGGCAGATGTTTTACAGGATTCCCTACAGAGGTCTGCCAAGGCACTTCATTCCCGATCTGTAACACCCCTCTTATTTCAGCCCTGGCACTGGGACACAGCTCTGCTAGTACTCCTCAGCTAGTACTCCTCAGCCCTGAGCCCACAGGCAGCCCTGCACGCCTGCTATTCCAGGACTGTGGCCAGTCCTGAGCAGAAACTGCCAATCATGCTGCATTGTGCAGAGGGTATGGTATGCTAGGCACAGTGACAGGGATTAGGCTGAAATCAGTAAACTTGATTTCATTTGCCACCCAAACTAGCATGTGAAACTAGGCTGCCCGAGATGAAAGACTCAAGCACATGACGGTTCTAAAGCCGCCAATGGGTAGGAGTTTCACAAGTGTTTGGCGCTGACCTAGCCTTACTCCCATTAAAGTCTACAGAACCATTGACTTCAGTGGCAGCAGAGTTAGGCTGGCGCTGAGCATGTCTGAAAATCTCATTCAATATTTGTGACCTATGACTCTCAATAGATTGCACAAGTGCATGAAAAACATATGTGACTGTGTCAGAAATGCTTCATTTACATATTTCCTGCAAGGCTTTGTATTACTTTGAGTACCTAATGTCTCCAAAATATATTTTAAACGTATGTTTCATATAAGATATGTTGGTACAACATAAATTTGATGGGCCAATTCCTCAGCTGGTGTGAGCCAGTGTTTTTGTCAGTCACAGACATTTTATAATGCATAGGCTCCATACGGAGCCTACCTATCAGAGTGATAGCTGCACTAGAAGTCCAGACAGACAGGCAGAGGACACAGAAGACTGTGTGGTGTCAGCCTGGGTACCATTATTATTAATTAATTATTATTTATGACTTGTGTTGCCGTATTGCCTAGGACCCCAAGTCACAGAGCAGGACCCTAGGGTGCTAGGTGCTGTACAAATGTAACCTACACATCTCCTGAGTGTGGTGCTCTGTCCCCTCTAGTGGCACTCAGACAACTTAAAGCTTAATTAATCTGCTCTACAGCCCTCGCTGAGGGGCATTTGGCTTTTAGCTCATGTAGTAGAGGCTCGTGCATTTAGCTCCAGAGGTTGCAGGTTTGATCCCGCCTACCAACATATGGGGTCTGTCAGTGTTACAGAAGCACAGAACAAAAAGATGGTCCCTGCCCCCCAAAGAATTTACAGTCTAAGCACTTAGGCACCTAAACCGCAGACTTAGGAGCCTACATCCCAGTTTCAGCTCCACTGCGATACACAAAACCCTGTAGGCACCTATCTTACCTGGCACCTAAATTTGTGGGATAGAAGTTCCCTAGGTACCCATGTTTCCGCCTCTGAGCATGTACACTTCTGCTTCCCTTTAGGCATCTGGATGCCTATCTCCTGCCTGGATGATTCATAAACCAGAGGAAGATCAGTATTTATAGCTTTTAGCTCACCAATTAGATCACTAGTCTGGGATGTGGGAAACCTGGATTCAATTCCCCTTTCTGCCAGAGCAGGGAGGAAAATGACTTGAACAGGATTTTGAGCCGCTGACTCCAGGAGACAGGTTCCCATTTGTGGATTGCTAAGAAAAGATAGGTGCTTCCCTGCAGCCCATGCTTATCTCTGAGAGAGGGGTGGGCCTTAGTGCACACCCCTGTCCTTGGCATCTCCCATTGGCTAGCTTAGATGGTTCCTCATTTAGCATGCTGGCTTTTGTGGATCACATTCTTAGGTGCCTCTCTCTCCCCATTCACTGGATAGGGAGCCTAGATCCCTAATTCAGGCTTGTGGGATGACAGGGTGTCCTTGTAATTTTCTGGTGCCACGACACTCAGCATTGCAACACCTTTGTGGATCGGTCTTAACGTCCCTCTTAAAAAAGTCCTGAGTTAACTCTACTGACAACTGTGCAACAGGCCAGAAGCCTAGGTGTTCAGGTATCACAGTGATGAATGCTCTATTAGAAGAAAAGAGAATTCTAAACAGTTACTTTCACCTGTTAATATTTTTTTCTGAATTAAGATAGGCTTGGGAGAATGCTAATGGACTCAATATTTGTGAGCTGTATAACAGCGCCATCAAGTTTGCACCACTATTTCAATCTTCCATAATGCTGAATGCAGAAAAAGAACAGGCAGCAATTCAAAAACATTAGAAGTTTGAAGTTTAACTTGTTGAGCAGATTTGGATGCCGGTAGTTCCCATTAATATTTATGGGAGCTGGGAGGAGAAAAGATACACAAAAGTATGGAATATATATGTATTCTCCTTTAGATGTTAGTGGTATTTGCCGCTATCTAGATCTTATCAGACTCGTGCTTTCAATCAGATTAGCACCTCATTTCCCACAGTTCTGTAAATATATTACAATCACAATGTTTTAATAACTTCACAGGAAAACTGAAAATAAGGCAGAGATGACAACTTATGGATATAAATTTCAATGGCCTACTTTTTTTTAATACAGTTATTAAATGCTTTGAATTGAACAAGAGGCAGGTTCAGAGCTTCGTTTAGCAGGGTATTGGAAATACACTGAAGTCCATAACTCTGGGAAAATAAAACTGACTTTGTCGACCAATTTTACTTCCATTAGGCTCCACAATTCAACAGGCAATGATACGTTTTTAAGAAGATCGCTGGATCTTTTGATGAATTCCCAGCCTAGCCATTGAGGCTGATTTCATTACATCACTTTCATTCACAACTGCTCTAGGCAAATACGCTCCTTAGGATGAGTGATGAGGAGGGAATGTTTTTCACCACACATGCAGGGATGCTAAAAGGAAATAAAACTGTTTCTTCACATTAGTTCTTTAATGTGGATATGCATTTGTGCTCGGGTCTGACATTTTAAATGGGCTCATTTTGAGCGTACTCTAACTCATCTGCTGTGACTTAGCACAGGATCCATACCATAGTTTTGTATCTGAACAAAACTATAGTTTGGGAAATTCAATCTGAACCTGGTGCCCAGTCCAAGATTTGCAGTTGATTCCTGTGCATAGACCAGCCCCAACAAAAGCTCCAGAAAACCCCACATAACTTTGGCATCTCCACATAGTCCAGAGTGCATGTTTGCTCACATGACACAATTACTGCTCCCCTGGCAGTATCTGCTAAGAATAGATTTAGGTCTGGAACAGGAAGATGTGTTGAGATCTGGAATTAGGTACTTTTCTAAACCAGCGTGGAGGTCACCAGGACTGGAGCAGAAAAAGTGGGGCTGCAGGTCAAGATTCAAGGGAACTGGCAGAACAAGAAGTGCAGGTACAGAAGGTGCCATGCAAGTGGCTAGAAAATTCACACACTGACTCCTCTCATGCAAAGGAATTTATGTAACTATAACAGAGCCACCACTTCTGGAGCACCCCTTTATTGCATAGGGTGATCCTACAGCATCCCTGCCTCTGTTTTCCTCTCTTCAGGGCTTCTCAGTAATTTCACAAAAGTGTTCTCAGAGCCAATGGCACCCAGACTCAGGCTGGTATCTAATCACAAACAGTTCCAAAATAAGGTCCTTCAAGTTCAAATCAAAACATCATACATTTTAAAGTTTATATATTCATCCTTCCCCATTCTTTATCAAGCCACACCCAGGCCTTCCTGGCTGGAGTCTTTCCTACCTTGGCAGGCCAGTCCCAGCCCTACCCAGCTAGGGACTTTTCTCTTCAGATGTTCCTCTCTCATATCTCAGGAGCTCCTGCAGAAACCTTCCAGATCTCTTCTGAAGTCCCAATCCCAATATCTAATTACCCAGGTGTCTCCCTTGTATATCCCAGAGCCCTGATTTAATCACATGACTCACCAGTCACATTCTCCCCACCTGGGGAGGAGAGTTGGCTGTGTCACAAGTTGGGTGAGATTCATCTCCTTTTAAAGGGCTAGCCACCCTGTAAGGATAACCCTAATAAAAAGATCCTCTGTGATGCATGGAGGCATTAACTGACTAATAATCTGTTGAGTCCATGGGTCTAAAACTCTTTTACTTGTGACTTCTTTCACACAGCAAGCCTCTGAGTGCAACCACCCTAATAAATAAAACACACGTTTTAATATATTTAACACCATTATAAATGCTGGAGGCAAGCAGGGTTTGGGGTGGAGGCTGACAGCTCGTGACTCCCCATAGAATAACCTTGCAACCCCATGAGGGGTCCTGACCCCCAGTTTGAGAACTCCTGAGCTAACAGATTAGAAAAAAACCCAACACTAGTATGACACGCTGGAACAACACCAACCTGATGAAGATTTTCATGCAGTGATGCGATGGGAGAAAACCATTGTTTTCCAGTTCAACTCACCTAAACTAGTGCCAGGCACAGCAAGGGAATTGTGAAGAAGATCTGGTGCATGCATAATCTGTATGGGTACATGCAGCTGTTGTAAGAGACACAACACACGCTGCTTCAAATTAATGCTGCAACTGGTGCAGGCAAATGTACAAATATTAAGAATAAAATCTACAGCATAAAGATCTACAGGATATAACAACTATGAGCAGTAAGAAACATGGGCATCCATGTGGGTGTGTGTTATAAAAACAAATCTTAACAAGCTTTTTATTATTGTGCTAGGTTTACAAAAAACAGGGCTATTTCTGAGCAAGGGGTAATGCATACTTTACCACTCCATGAGAAGAACGGGCAGACAGTGTGTCTTAGAGACACATCTCTGTGCCAAAATTCTCCACTGCTCCCTTCCCTCCTTGCCCTGGACTACAGCCCTTTCCTACTGGCCTAAAGCAACAGCAAATTATGCCACTATCTTTGCCAGTTCAGCGGTACCAGTCATTGTCTTGGAACAGGGAGGGGAGAGCCAAAGCTATAACCATTCTCTTTCTCTCTCCCTACTCACTCCTTGCCCACCTGCTCTGGGGGGGAATGAGCAGGTATGCAGCACCTGCTTCCTGGAATCTTTTAATCGATGTGTTCCCAATTAATAATTTAAAGATAAGGAATAAAAACAAAATGGATTCTTTAAGGTTCTTTACATCCAGGGCAGTTACAGATAATTTAATTCAGTGGAGGATTGTGAATGACACGAGTGAAAATTAAAGACTTTATTTAAAATCAAATAGTTGGTTAAGCAAACAGGCATTCCTATAGAACCATAGAATGATGTATCCAAGAGTGCTCAGCCCCTGCATGAGAAGGGAGGTATATAATCCTATTTCTAATGGTACCCTGATGGTGGATAGGCACACCTCTCTAAAATCAGTGTCCTGTCCTTCTTATACTTACTCACAATAACTTCCTACAATTAATTAGCATTAAGCCCACCTCTTAACCATATCTACCATAATTAAAAAACATTGGCTATTTAATATTAAACATCATTAATTAGCACCTGTGTAAATGCCATTCCAATAACTATTGCTAGAGATAGCATTCTTCTAAAACATTCATATTTCATCTAAAACTCTTATTAAAACCAGTGAGAACCAAACATGTTTACAACATAACCTGGGGTTATGCTCTAACGTAGCTCTAACTTGCCTCTGAGTGGTCTCATTTCACTTGTCTCATAGTTTTACCAGGCCTTGCTTGACTATTGTCCAGCCTATTTTTAGTCAATACATTTTTGGGCCAACTTACATTTTGATGTATATCTATATAACACAACCAAGCATCATACAGGCTACATTCCTCCTACATGCCCTGTCCCATCTTCTGTGTAATGCACTTAGAGGTCATCTTATTCCTCTCACATCCTTGCACTACCATGTAGTCTAAGCCACAACCTACACCTTAATGAAAATGATTTTACATCATCTATAGCATGTGTCATACAAATGACACCCAAAGCTTTTTTACAAAAGTTGCTAAGGGCCCAGTTCTGCACATTTATATTGAATTGTACCTTACACTATTAACAGTCCCATTAAAAGGGGATCATTAATAACCACAAGTGGGCTTGCCTTTTGCTTCACATCCAAAAGAGAGCCCCCCTGGCAGCACAGCACCTCCTGACGACAGGCTGGAGCATTGCCTTGTTATTCACTCGGCAAGAAGAGTGTCACTTATAGCCAAAACCATTCCCTACAGCATCTTCCCTTGGGGATCATCCATTCAACTATTTGCCCCACCCAACCCTGCTCAGAGCGTAAGATGTGAGGAGATCAGAGCTGGCGACGATCTGCCTGATGTCCTTTCCTGGTGTGAATTTGTTGGAAGATATAAACGGGGAGAGATTTTAACTTCATAACATGAGCAATGTACTTGTGAAATATTTACCATATTCAAATAAGTAAAGTGACTCTCTTACCCAGCATAACATAGTGCCTACTGCTTGCTGATAGGTTAATGCAACTGTCTCCATTCCCACCCACTTTAGCTGCTTTTTAACACACATGCTGGTGTTTGTCAGTTAAAGTGATACTGTAGCTCTCGAGCTGGAGATGTCTTGTCAGTTGTAAGGCAATGAAAATCATCCTAAAGGCCACAGAAATGACACATTTACTCCTTAATTAAAATCAATAGCTATTCAGCATGGGAAAGGAGGTATGTGCACACACACACACACACACACACACCCCTTTAACAGCCCTACATGAATATCTTGCAGTATTGGAATTTCATGGCTGGATATCACAAAATTATCCATCATCGAGGTGAAGGGAAAGGCACGAGGGGGAAAGGCCTTATTAATCAATAGCTGGTTCCTTTAAGCAAATAAATCCCATATTTAGATCCTAAAAGAGCTGTGCAAGCATTTGGGAGACCCAGATGGGAATATGCTAGCAGTTGTACCACACAGAAATGCTGAGAATGCAAGTTTAATTTAGGGAGCCTTTTATGGAGGATGACCAAAATGAAGCCATGATACAAATCACTTTCTTGGTTTGCCAGAAACAAAATATGCACCCAGATAGTCTAATGTTATAGGGAAACATTTGCCACAGACCCTAATTTAATATTTCTTTTGGCTTAGCAGGGATTAATTGTTAGGGTTCTGGGTTTTCTCTTTTCTTTTTAATGTCAAATACACAGCTAGCAGGCACTGAAAATAATACCCTCCTAAGGGTAAATGGTGAGTGCATGGCTCATTTAAGCCTCGTTTGAGTGAAACTGCTCCCTAGTTCTGCTCTGTGAATCAAAAGGAGAATGTGTACAATCACTCGAAGCAGCAGTAGCATTTCCCAGAAAGCTTTTGGAAACTTGACACAATTGCTGATCAATACACTCTCCAGTTAATTGATGGGACATGGAGGGGGGGAAAAAAGACCATCAATAAATAAGCTTAGTTAGGAAACCTAGGTCTGAGGAGAGGTGCTCTAAGTTTAATGAAAGATGTCCATGCTCAGGAAGAAAAATGAGGAGTGAAGAGAAGAAGAGCAATCTCAGATAGGTGTGTCTTTCGGAGGATAATAGGCTTAAAAGAAGCTGAGTAAAAGAGCACTAGGGAGACTTAAAACATTGAGTCCTAAAAGGAAACAAATGCATCTATATATTATTATATAATAAATAATGCAGTGGTTCTCAACCTTTCCCCTACCAGGACCCTCTTTTCTATCACACTGAGGCATGCACAGGGGCCTCCTCCCATTAGCCAGGACCTACTCCCATTCAGTAATATGAGAAGTGAAGGGTTGTCAGGACCCTCTTATGCCTGTTGGTGACACCCTAGGGGGTCACACACCCAGGCTGAGAGCCCATATATTAATAAATTGACACTTGGGAGAAGTAAAGGTTCACCCAAGGTTCTCACAGCTCTTTGTAGACCAGGGGTGGCTCTAGGCATTTCGCCACCCCAAGCACGACAGGCAGGCTGCCTTCGGCGGCTTGCCTGGGGAGGGTCCGCTGGTCCTGCAGCTTCGGCGGACCTCCTGCAGCTGTGCCTGCGGGAGGTCCAGAAGCCGCGGGACCAGCGGACCCTCCGCAGGCAAGCCGCCGAAGGCAGCCTGCCTGCTGCCCCTGCGGCAACCAGCAGAGCGCCCCCCACAGCTTGCCGCCCCAAGCATGTGCTTAGCGTGCTGGGGCCTGGAGCCGCTCCTGTTGCAGACATTCATTCAATAAAGGTGGAACTCACCTCTGTGCAAAGGGGAGGCACAGTCCTATACACCCTATGGAAGTCCTGATTTGAGTACTTAAGTGAGGCATAGATCTTTTTCTGACCCACTTCACAAGGGTGAATTTCATCCAAAGCCTGCCAGCTAGAATTGGGGTAATGCTGCAAAAAGATTCTCAGGAATATCCATTGAAAAAACAGTCAATAACTCGCATTGAGCGTGTTCCCCCTTGCCCCTTTTGTATTCTCTTCCAGTGAGCATTCAGAGCCTAGTTTCACTAGCATGAATGCTCATGGAAAGCAAACATGAAGCTCATGGGTTTGAATACTGGCAGGAGGAGAAGTTTATGTTCCACCGTTTGGCAACCTTTCAGAAGTGCTGTGCCGAGTCTTCATTTATTCACTCTAATTTAAGGTTTCACGTGCCAGTGATACATTTTAATGTTTTTAGAAGGTCTCTTTCTATAAGTCTGTAATATATAACTAAACAATTGTTGTATGCAAAGTAAATAAGGTTTTACAAATGTTTAAGAAGCTTCATTTAAAATTAAATTAAAATGCAGAGCCCCCCGGACCAGTGGCCAGGACCTGGACAGTGTGAGTGCGACTGAAAATCAGCTCGCGTGCCACCTTCGGCACATGTGCCATAGGTTGCCTACCCCTCTTATATTCCTTTCCACAGGTTTTCGCACTTGAAATGTGCTTAGAAGAGTTACATTCACCTGTTTCTGGAAAAGAAACAAAACTACCTGACTGATGTGACCAGTCACAACTAAGCAAAGTTATAGGATGAGTGAGCTTGGTGAAAAGTGTCATAAAATAAATTTAGAATAATGTTATGCTGGGAGTTGAGTGAAACCTGGTGGAAGCTGGTGGGCATCAAAGCTGCCCTTTGCCCAGAATAGAAGCAATTAAACTTCTCTATTGAAGATAGATGAAACAATAGGAGCCACCTCACAAAACACAAGTCCCATGCAAGGCTGGTCAGGAGCTGAGCTATATAGGTGGAGGGTTTTCACTGGGGAATGAATGCAAATGCAGAGGGCTGGTTATTAGATGGAGCTGCGTGTGAGAGAAAAGCAGCCAAGAAAACACCACAGAAGTACATAGAGAAGAGAACAAGGAAGCCCCAGTGTCAGCCAGAGAAGCATTTGTAGCATGATGTTGGGAGGAAAAAAGAGAGAGAACTTTTGGGCAAAGTGCTGTCTGGAAAGAGACTTGGACCTGTGAGCAAAGAAACTGCCTTCTGCTATTTGATACCTGTTATGCTCAGGGAAACAGGACTTGTATACATTTAATGCAAATAAACAGGATTGGATCAAAGAAATACCCTGACTCCACCATCAATTTCTCCTCCTATAATGGAAACAACCCATAAGACTGAAAATAATTTCTACCTGCTTAGATCAAAAAGGGTAACAAATACTTTTGAGAAAACAGATTTTTCATGGACCAAAAAAAAAAAAAAAAAAAAAAAAAAAAAAGGGGCTAAATTCAACTGGATAATTTGTAATGTTTTACTCATACAGTTCTACTCACATTAATGCCATTATCCCTATGTAAGATAGGTAAACTGAGGCATGGAGAGGTGAGTCAATTTGCTCAAGGTCACATAAGGATCCAGTAGCAGAGCTAAGAATAGACTCCAGTAGCCATTCTAACTTAAAGTCACATGTTGTAACCCACAACAATCTCTGTTGACAAGATTTCCCAGATTATACCTCACTGTTTTTTTCCTGAGTTGCTGCTGTAACAACCTATCTTTTTGGTAGCAAATGTCCTGTCCTGTTCACAGACTAGCTTAGCTAGCATTGCACGGCAAGAGAACTAATCAGAACCAGCATAATCTCTTCTAATATTCATATTGCTGTTCTTTAACTGACAGGTTTCACATTAGCATGATTTGTGAGAATCCCACACCAAGATGTCCAGTGACTCAACATGCTGTTTTGTGGCTGAGCAAGGGGTAATGCATAAACTGCACCATGCCTTGACCAGCCTTGGCAGGCTGTTTTGTGGATCCTGCAGCAAAGCATTATGAATAGCATCCGTACAGAGAGAATTGCCCTGTGAGCTGAGGCTACAGTGATGAGCACTGTCATAATGGCTGCATCTACTTATCACATTGAAATCACCTGTGACTTGAGTGTTTGTAAACTTCAATTTTCAAACATGCTCAAAGCATTTGGTCTCACTGAAGCCAGTGTGAAAAGCACCATTTTTGAGTTAAGTAGATGTACACGATTGAACTTCCCTTAAACTGCTTTTTTTTTTAAAAGCAAACACAACACATTTTATTTGCATGCTCAGACATGCCAAGAAGGAATTATTGTTTTAATGCAGAGAATAGAAATTCTACTCCTGGATTCTACCCTCAGCTTTGCCACTGTTTCATTTTGTCACCCTGATAGTGAGCAACTGTGAGTGACTCGGTTCCCCCTCTGTAAAATGGGGATAATCATCCTGAAAAATGTCACAGGGGTATTGTGAGGCTTAGTAACCAAATATGTGCATAGGGCTTTGGCAGCAAGATTAAAGGTGCTAAATAAGTGCAAAGCAGGAGAAAGCCTGTTTGATCAGTTGTCCCTCATTCAGAATACATGCATCCTTTTTCCTTTTGGCCAAGGAGCAAACATCATATTGTAGGAGCATCTGGCACTTTACTGGTGCATTTACAAGCCAATGGCTGCCAGAGGTTATGATGGTCTTGTCAGCATTTGGTGGATAGAAGGAATCAGTACCATGCTTTACTTGTTCAATCCCTTGAATAGACGAGACAGATTGTGCAGTTGGAATGAAGGATTGTGCACTCCCTCACAGCAGCAGAGAGTTCAACAAGATATGAAGCAGCCATGGCGGAACTACATTAGTTTCCGAGAGGAGGAAAAGTAAGTAAGTGTGTGTGTGTGTAGCAAAATTGCCCCTTTGGAACTCTCTCTTGTTCTCCTCTTTGATCTAGTGGAAGGATGGTGCATAGACACACAGAAACAGAATGTTTCATTGCTTTGATAAATCCATGCCTCACAGGCAAGATTTCAAAGGGAATTTTGAAGCGCTGCCCCTCCCCTCACTTGGCTACTTTGTGTGGGGGGAAAGTCAGCATGTCAGCTGTGGAAGATGCAGATGTGATGATAATCAAAGGCGCTGACGTTGCTCTTGGCACAGCCACTGGAGTGAGAAAGGATTAGAGGGGGTCTCTCTTTTTTTCAGGTTGGTAGGGTGGTGAAAGCCTTGAGAGCTCCAAAGCAGAACTGCCAGCTGTATAAATTAGTGCTCTTGAAGATGGGATGAATTATGATCCCTTACTCAGGCATTTGCTGGAGATTCTGAACTGTGGGCAAGGACAATAAAACCCCAGCTGTGAACCACAAAGCCCAATGTCTACATCTCTTATTGGGGTGAGCCTGCAGATGAGATTAATGTCTTAGGAGCAGCGTGCTCTGGAAATGTGCTACAAAGAAGAAGAAGCAATTCCTCACCTTCCCCTGTGCAGCACCGTAGCTGGCCAAGTGCATTATGGAGAGGGAGGATTGGCTCCACTCTCATCTGAAATATAATATAGCGGTCCCAACGCTTTTTCCCCATGGAAGAGAGAAATAGTTCCAATAATGTGAACACATCATATTTGTCAAGCTTCAGCCTTCTTTGAGGGTTCAAAAGAAAATGCAATTATCATTATGCTCCAGTTTTGCCTGGGCCTCACCATGAGGTCTGGGCAATTTTGGTTTGCTGGAATTTGGATCAAAACTTTTGAATTTTAATTCCTGAGGGTTTACATGCTGTATGTTTTGCTTCGATTTTTGGAATTCAGACTAAACCACAGAGTGAAAGGGACACTCAGCTGAGTTAGCAAATTTTGCCCGCTTCAGAGTCACAGTCAGGGAAAGTCCCACATTTCATGTTTTATATGTTCATGCCAAAGTCTAGCAGTTAGTACTGTAATCTACACACACTTTAGGGCTGTTACCTAAATGGGAATTAGGCCCTATCTAGCTGGTAGTATTGGCTGGGAATTTTATATCAAAATGCTTTTGCAATGGAAAATGTGGCATCTGCAAAACACAAATGGGAAAATTTTGATATTGCTGAAATGCTTCAATATTTTGTTGAGAAAATTGAAATGAATTATTTTGCTGTGGGTCAGGTTGACAGAACCTAAACATTTTGTTTTGTGGAACAGAATCAAGAAGTTCAGCCACAATTCATGGTTGAAGTGCTGCAATGTCTCATGGGAGTTGGTCAGGTCCCTTATATTGCATAGTCCAGGCCCTGTAGCTGAAATACAGCTCACTGGATGCACCATGTTCTTACCTGTGGCTGAATCACCACAATGTATCATGAGAATCCCATGACTATGGTGCATCATGGGAAACATAGTCTGACAGGAGAGCCCAGCTCATAAAATATAATAGGAGATGAGATACATGAACTACCGCTCCCATGAGGCATTGTGGTAGCTCAAGTAGATGCTGTTCTGCATCAAACTGAATCAAAATGAAACATTTTGACATTTCCTAATTGAATTTTTTTGAACTTTCCCTTGTATCAAAAATTTTTTTTGATTTTTTGGTCCTGATTCGGGATAAACAACAAAATGTTGAAATATCAGAATTCCCTACAGGATAGAAATTCCAATTTTTCCACCCTTTCTAATCTAGGTACTTATACAGTCTCCATCACTGTAGTATCTGAGCACTTCATACACATTATGTAATTTATTCTCACAACTTCCAAACGCCTCTGTAAGATAGGAGGCAGTAAGTATCCCATTTCTTTTGTGATTAAATGACTTGCCCACAGACACAGGGAGCCTGAGGCAGAGCTGAAAACGGTATAGATGTTTTCGTTCCAGAAGACGATCCTTCCTCAAGTCTCTGAAGTGCTCAAAGCTTGGCCCAGGCTCAGTCACATCTCATCCTAAGTTCCCTCACTGCTAGGTTCACCATCACTCAGAGCTGAGCTCCAGGGGCCTGTGAAATTCAGCAAGTCCAACATACAAGGCAATTTCTAGGTCATTGCAGTTTACAGGAACTATATCTGAGCCAAGCCAAGCCATCAGGACTGAGTCATGGGTGGCCAGCCTATTGACCTAAACTAAGGCCAGATGTCAGGAATCTGAGTTGTTTGTCCATCTGGGAGTCAGGAATCAGAAGTCAGAGGTGGAAACAAGGCCAAGTCAGAAACAAGGTGTCAGAGCCAGGGGACCAGTGCCAGAGTCAGGAACCAGGAGTCAGAAGCAGAGAACCAGGTCAAATCGGTAACTGGGTGTCAGAGCTGTGAGGCAAAGTGAAGCGCAGGAACCAGGGATCAGGATCAGGAGCAGGAGCAGGAGCAGGAGCAGGAGCAGGAGCAGGAGCAGGAGCAGGAGCAGGAGCAGGAGCAGGAAAACAAAGTCTAGAGCAGGAGCTAGTTCAGGTTCTGCTTAGTTGCTCAGACAACTTCTTGTATCCTCCCCAGGTTTAAATAGGATATATGGGCCAATCAGGAATTGGGAATGGCCTGTCAATCAGGCCTTCCAAGGGTGGCATATCCTGTGGAGGTGGGTGGGCCCCTAAGACTCATAACTTGCTGAGTGTTTATCTTACCAATGCTGTTAGATGGCAGCATGGAGGTGGGGACCACTGTGGGAACCTGCAAACCCTGGTTATAGGCCCACTGCTTCTTGTGCAAAGGTTTGAACCTTTTGAAGTACCCTCACTGCTCTAGACAAGAGGAAGCGACTGATATTCAAACATAAATGAAAAAAGTAACCCTCTCACTCTGTGTTTATTGTCTCACTTTCTTTTTTTATATAATTTATAGAGTATAAATAAATTATATCATAAAAAGCTATGGGATGCAATTTTCATTCAACTTACATGCCACAGCTACACCAATTACTGTCTCCCAGTGAGTTAGGACTAGGACACATTTTTATCTGGGCTGCATGCTGAAATGTTTTTAGGTTCTGGTCTATTAGGGAAAACACACATTGTAGGTGCACATAATGCAGAGCAGCCCTGCAAATCAAGTCCAGCTACTCATGCAGAGCCCAGACCAAAATGCTGTCAAATAGCCAGTTCCAGGTTCCACTTCACGGAGGGAGAAACCACCTCCAGGACCATTTGTCTGCCCCCTTTCTGGCACTGTTTGGCATGGCACATCTGTTGCTTCAGCTGTTGTCAAACCCTTTGGCAACTCCTGGTGCTTGTTTGGCCTTTGCCAGCCTGATTTGCATGGTGATTTGCATACCATAGCCTTTTCAGTTGAAATTGTGGCTAACAAAACATTTGGCCATTGTTATTCATGATACTTGCTAACTCCAGCCTCACATTTCCACCCAGTAGATCAGCACCATTCCCTTCATTCAGCTTCTTCTCTGTGGGCACAGCCTTTGGATTTCATTAGCTCTACTGTAATCCTTCTATCTCTCTTCCAGTAGGGGCATGCACTGGCATCAATCCACCCAGTGTTCCTTTCCTTGAAACGGACTATCCACTTCCCGCAGCAATTCTGTCTGTACTACAATCCCACCAACTGCTGCCCTAGAGGGACAGACAGATGGAAAGTACTGATGAGTGAACTGATTGACATTGCAACTTTTAGAGAAGAGCTGTTATAGCAGATCAGCGAGTGTGTCACAGTTACTGGAGTGGCACGGAAGGTGGAGATAGTTTACATCAGTATGTCAAAGCCTAGACAAGATGGCCAAGTACTTTCCAGCTTTGTTATCACAGAATTAAATTCTGCCTCGAGTTGTGGCTGTCTTGCTTTGTTCCAGTGAGTAAGTCTGATGGATGAGATTTCCATCCGAGCACAACTTTGCGGTCGGGGCAGCTTTACTTCTAAACTGGCTGTACTCAAGGGCAACATCATCAACAAGGAATGTGGCACAGTACTTGCAAGGTGAGGTTCTCTTATAGCAGTTCACCCAGTGGTGGAAGAGAATGGGATAGAAGGACCATATGGTACAATTGTGCCATCCAATAATAGCAGCAGCGTCCTCAGCCAGCTCTGTTACTTTCTCATCATTTCACATCAGACCATTCCGTTACTCCACTGAATATCTACCTGTCATTAGATACATATCTCATTTCTGTTCATGCTTTGCTTGGTTCAATTCTGGTCTTGAGTATGCTGCTGAGTGTTCATTTCAAAGTCTTCTTCTGTCCACTGTAACATTTGTCTCTTCTTACCAGACACCAGCCAGTTCTGGCAGAATTGGGCTTCTCCTCTGCATACAAAATAGATGAACCAATCATCTGAATTAAAGTTCATTTTGAAAGACCAAAAGAAATGTAGTAGGGATACTTATATGAAATAATGAATGATGTAAGGAAGACTAATTTGTCTCCTATTTATCCTGTCCCATAGTACAAGAACAAGGAATCATTCTAATAATAAATGTTAAACAATAATAATAATAATAATAATAATAACAACCATAATCATTTTTCTATGTGGTTCCCAAGCCAGAGCTCACTACATGGTTACAATAGCAATAAAATAAAATTAGAACTTCATTATCAAAAGCACACTCTTTTAGTAAATTATCCCTTATAGAGAAGTCCTATAAAATTCATTAGGAAATGATATTTTCTGAAGTTTTTTGAGGAATGCAATCTTAAAAATTATATCCCTAATATAGAGTACTATATTATGGCTCATAAAATCTACAGAAAGATTATCATACTGCATTTAATTCACAGGGCTGTGAGTAGAGTAATTTCTATAGAATTCTATTGTCCCTATCCCCATGAAAATCTGTAGAACTTTCCCATAAGAGATCCCTTTCTGATCAGTGAGCTGGGAAGATGATGTCTAATATATCTTCACTCTCCAGGGAGACCTCAGTAAGTCTCTTGGGACATCTCTATTGACTACAGCCATAAACTATCATTATTGACTCTTAATATCCTGCATGCTCTTCTGTACAGTCGTGTCATAAACACGTAGTTAAGGGTTAATAGAACAGGAGTACTTCATGTCTCTTTTGCCTGTAAAAGGTTAACAAGTTCAGTGAGCATGGCTGTCACCTGACCAGAGGACCAATCAGGGGACAGGATACTTTCAAATCTTGAGGGAGGGAAGTTTGTGTGTGCTGTTAGTTTTTGGTTGTTGTTCTCTCTGGGTTCTGAGAGTGACCAGACGTGCAACCAGGTTTCTCTCCAATCTCTCTGATACAGTCTCTTATATGCACAACAGTTAGGGACAGGAAGCTCACTAGTATACTGGATCAAATTGAAATTTCAGGAGGGATTTAGGAAGGCAGTATGTAGTCTGGAGATTGGACAGGTGTGACAGAGCAGCGAGGCACTATCTGTAGCACCCTGGGCAGTGAGGTTGCTGCAGCACTGGGAAGATTGCAGGCTTAATTGAAGTCAATTAACCAGTTTCTGCTGGGGACTACTGACACATAGGTGACAATTGCTGTACTAATGAGGCAATTGGCTCAGGACTGGGGAGCATATATTTGGGAGGAAGTGGGAAGCAAAGAATGGGGCTGAAAGAGGAGAGAAAGCTGTGTGAAAGTCTCCACCTGCTGAATACCTGTCACTCCTTCTGTTGTGCTTTGCCCACCTGGTGAAAGGGAAACAGTCTGCATGTGTTTGTGGCTAAGAGATCACAAGAACAGGTTAGGCAGCAGTACTCACAGGGTAGATGAAGGGACACCAGCTTTCAAAATTAGGCAAAGCAAGTTCACAGATCTCTTTATGGGTCTGATCCAAAGCCCATTGATTTCAATGGCAAGACTCCCATAGGTTTCAGTTGGCTTTGGGGCAGGTCTGTCATAAACAGATAAGTAAGAGTTAATAGAACAGAAGTATTTCATATCTCTTTTGCCTGTAAAGGGTTAACAAGATCAGTGAGCCTGGCTGCCACCTGACCAGAGGACCAATCAGGTGACAGAATACTTTCAAATATTGAGGGAGGGAAGTTTTTGTGTGTGCTGTTAGAATTTGGTTGTTGTTCACTCTGGGGGCTCAGAGGGACCAGATGTGCAACCAGGTTTCCCTCCAATCTCTCTGATACAGTCTCTTATATGTCCAGAATAGTAAGTACTAGGTAGATAAGGCGAGTTAGGCTTATGTTTGTTTTCTTTATTTGTAAATGTGTATTTGGCTGGAAGGAGTTCAAATTTGTATTTTGCTGAAAGGATTTTAATTTGTACTTGTATACTTAGGCTGGGAGGGTATTCCCAGTGTCTATAGCTGAAAGACCCTGTAACATATTCCATCTTAAATTTACAAATAATTTTTACTATTTTTCTTTCTTTAATTAAAAGCTTTTCTTGTTTAAGAACCTGATTGTTTTTTTATTCTGGTGAGATCCCAGGGGACTGGGTCTGGATTCACCAGGGAATTGGTGGGGAGAAAGGAGAGAAGGGGGAGAGAGAGGTTAATTTCTCTCTGTGTGAGGATTATTTTCTCTCTGAGAGAGTCTGGGAGGGGGAGAGAGAAGGAGGGGGGAAGGTGAATTTTTCTCTCTGTTTAAAGATTCAAGGAGTTTGAATCACAGTGATCTTCCAGGGTAACCTAGGGAGGGAAGCCTGGGAGAGGCAACGGGGGGGGGGGGAGAGGTTACTTTCCTAGTGTTAAGATCTAGAGGGACTGGGTCTTGGGGGTCCCTGGGCAAGGTTTTGGGGGGACCAGAGTGTACCCGGCACTAGAATTCCTGGTTGGTGGCAGCGCTACAAGTACTAAGCTGGTAATTGAGCTTAGAGAAATTCGTGCTGGTACCCCATCTTTTGGACGCTAAGGTTCAGAGTGGGGAATTACACCATGACAAGTCGCGTTGTAGATCTGGACTTTGATTGATCTTGGGTAGAGATTTACCTGAACAAACTTTTTTGCAGCTACCTGAATTCACCTCTGGCCTTTTCTTTGATTGAGTTCTTTGTGAACTCTTTCTGCTAATGACTACCTTTACCTGATAGGAGAACCCAAGATAAGGCCTCCTCAAGCTCTGTGTCATTAAAAAAACAAAAACAAAAAACCACTGCATGTCTCTTTATGACTGTGATTTTATTTTCTTTAACTTCTATGCAGAAGTGTCCAAATATTACAAAAAGTGTTATGGAGTGGGTGGGGCCTTCATTCTACATGTTTATTTCAGTGTTCAAAGTATTATAAGGGGGTGGGTAGGTTTGAAAAATCATCAAAAAATATTATGTAATTTATGGACAGCCCCAACAGTCTTGGAGCCTTACAATTCTACTTTGCGCTGCAGGGTGAATTCCACTGACGAACACCAACTCCTTTTAAAATGGGTAATCCCTTTCTGCAAGACAGGTGGAATCCCAAGGTTCCAGCAGTTTATTTTCTCCTATTTACATTCTGCTTGTTTGTTTGGGTGGGTTTTTTTTTTAAGCTCGCTACCATCTGTTGCTGAATATCAGCAGATAAATCACATGCACGCTTTCCTCCACATAACAGATAACCTTTAAAGTTCTCCTGAAATAATCTTTGATAGTCCACTTTGTTTATAAATGGTGGAGAACAAATTACAGGTCCTGAAGCCAGTTTTCTTGGGTGAGGAAATGTGAAGGGGAGAAGATGCTTGACTCACAGATGAACAAAAACAAAATGGCTTGAAGTGTACTGAGGACTTTACTGCACAAAAGGTTAAACAAAAGGGAGTTCTTAAAATAAACTCTGACAGGCCCAGTGTAGTAAATACACTGTCCAGCTCCCTGCTGTGAAGTTCTGAAAACATTGGGAGGTGAAGGCAATTCAGCACCTTGCAGACTCAAGCCCACTGGCAGCAAATTGGTGGTGTCCAAGATGCATTCTATCAGAGTGGAGGTGGGTATTCCCCCAATATTTCTAAACCTGCATGATGACCTTTGCTGGGTTTACACAACATTTCTGAGCCAGAGTAGTTCTGCTTAGAGGATTAAAAGGTGCATTTCTAGTTCACCTGAGCCATGATGGCCGACCGCGGACGGAAAGCTTTCAAAAAGCAATATTGACATCAGAAGAAGAGGAAGAAGCAGCCAGCAAATCCAAACAAGTGACCTGGTAATTAACAGACCAGAGGTGATCACTGAAACTCCCCCTTCCAATCTAACATTTCTGCTGTCAGGGAGAGCAAATCAATGCTGCATACAGGTGCTCTTCTCACGGGCTGGTTTTATTTTTACAGATCCCAAAGCAGAAGGCATCCCTCCCCACCATCCCAGCTATGGGAAAGGTTAAGACTATCTTAACAAGCTGCAGTAAACAGCAGAGGATCTCTAAAGCTGTGATTGTAGCCCAGGTCTGCACAACATGCGGCCCACGGAGCCTCACTGTGCAGCCCAAGGGGGGGATTCTAAATCCCCCGCACACAGCGCTCTGTGGGCAGCCCAGAGCCCTTTGAATCCCGGCCGCGGCCAGGAGTCAGAGAGTGCTGGGCTGCCCGCAGCCACGGGGAGCGCAGAGCCCTTTAAATTTCAGCCGCGGCCGGGAGTCAAAGGGCTCAGAGCTGCCTGCAGAGATTCCCAGCCGTGGCTGGGATTTAAAGGGCTCAGGCTGCGGGCAGCCCAGAGCCCTTTGACTCCCGGCCCGCGGCCGCTGATTGCCCACCCTCTATCTAAATGCTGCTGCTCCTTGTCCCCTGATTGCCCCCTCCCAAGACCCCAGCCCCTAATTGCCCATTGGGACCCCAGTCCCTATCTAAGCCTCCCTTCTCCTTGTCCCCAATTGCCCCCTTGTGAGACCCCCCCAACTTTCCCCCAGGACCCCCATCCCCTACCTGTCCCCTGATAAACCTCTGAGACTCCCATGCCTATCCAACTGCTGCCTGTCCCCTGACTGCCTCCCTGAACCTCCGCCCCATCCAACCCCCCCTGCTCCCTGTTGCTTGACTGCCCCCTGGAATCCCCTACCCCTTCTCCAACCCCCAGCCCCATTACTGTGCCACTCAGACCAGCATGTCTGGCTCCATGCAGCTCCAGACATGTTGCTGCCATGGGCTCCCATGGAGCCCACAGGACTCCCCCCACCAGCACCTGCCTTCCAGATTTGAACACCTCAAAATTCAGGAGTGCTCAAGCTCAATTTGGGCAGCTGTTACTTCATTTCTCCCAAATCAAATATACTGATCCACTGTAACTTACTGTAGAAAAAGCAGGATAAAGTTGAGCAAGAAATGCTTATTAGGACTGGAATTGCTATTTTCAACAGCCATTGCCTTTTTGTTTGTTTGAAAGGAAGACAGTGATATTGCATTGGCAAATTCCCCATAGAAACAAAGAGTGGAACAAAATAACAAAGGCACCTCAACTTTTCCTCATTTATGGAGGAGTCTTATAATATGCATCCAGATACCCTCCAATCACACAAGCTGAAAATTGTTCCACTTTACTGCTGCTCTGTAACCATATAGGAACCAATCCTGTCTGTGTTTTGTGCACATCCAAAATTCCTGCTGAATGACCCGCCCTGAGAGCGTTACCAGTGACCCAGGGCTAGGGCGGCAGGAGGTGTTGGGGGGGGGCCACTGGTGGTGGGGGAAGTCCAGGGCTGGGGCAGCAGCGGGGTGGGAGGGAGGGCACTGGTGGGGAGGAAAGGGGGAAGCCCCGTGCTGGGGGGGCAGGGGTTGTGGGTCAGTGGGGGGAGATCCCAGGACTGGGGCAGCAGGGTGATACAGGGGGGAGCCCAGGGCTGGGACGGGGGGCAGCCAAATTTTTTTTTTGCTTGGGGCAGCAAAATAACCTAGAGCCGGCCCTGCCAGGTTCCCCCAGACCCCAGAGCCCCGGACCCTTTAATTTGACCCTGAGGGCTCCCAGCCACCTCTTCAGCTGGGAGCCCCTGGTTGATTTAAAATAAAGTATCACTTCCAGGGCCGGCGCTACCATTTAGGCAGCCTAGGCAATCACCTAGGGTGCCAGAATAATTGGTGGGCGCTGTTTTGCTGGAGGGGGCGGCATGTGGCTCTGGTGGAGCTGCCGCAGTGGTGCCTGCAGAGGGTCCTGTGCTCCGCGGCTCCAGTGGAGCTGCCGCAGTTGTGCTGCGGACGGTCGCCTGCTCACGCAGCTCCAGTGGACCGCCTGCAGGCATTACTGCGGCAGCTCCACCAGAGCCGCGGAGCATCGGACCCTCCGCAGGCACCACTGCGGCAGCTCCAGCGGAGCTGCGGGACCAGTGCGCAGGGCGACGAAATTGCTGTCCGCCTAGGGCGCTCAAACCCCTAGCGCTGGTCCTGATCACTTCCCCACCCTCAACCTTCCTTTTTGGCCCACAGCTGTTTTGGTGGGGCAGCGCTGGGGAAGGAGGGTTTGTTTCTGCAGGGCTGGGTGGCCCTGGGGCGGGGTGTTTCTGTGGAGCCCGGAGGTTTTGGCCCTCAGCTGTTTTCTTTGGAGTAATTTGGCCCTCACCGCTTTATGAGTTGTGCAGGCCTGTTGTAGCCACTTGCAGGAGGACGAGGAGAATCAAAAAGCTCACACCTCTTAGCCACTGACAGACGATTTCACCCGACACCCGCTGCTGGTATTAAGTTTTTAAAGGCTGGTAAATCTTCTGCTCTGTTAAATCTAAACCCCTTAATTGGTGTCTTTCTTACAGGGAAGCGTTGGCTCTAATTTGACATATATTTTATGGTTCACTCTACCCCTCAGTTCATAAAAACGATCCGACTTCTCCTCGCCTCACTGGTTGAGGACACTCTCCCAAATGCCTGTCCATAATCTTGGATGAAAAATGATAGCCCTCCGAAAGGTGGTGTGTCAGAGAAGCTCGAGAGGCGTTGACACACACGCACATCCGAGGCAGCAATCTGCCGAATTAAAATTGCAGAGATAGGAAGATGATGAACCATCTCGTTGATTCAGCTTGTCACTCTGGTGGTCTCGCTCAAAGCAAATAAATAAATAAAAAGAGAGCAGAAATATTGTCATTACACTGAGGACGGAAGCCACAGGGCACAAGGAATCACCCTCTCTGAGAGACATCACTAATAACATAGCTGTCACCTCGTGCAGCCATGCCAGCCTTTATCTGACCATTGCAGTTCTGATGCCTGGTCAAATCATATAAGGTGCTGAGTACTCTCGGTTCCCTTGGCTTTAATGTGAGCTCAGGGAACTCACTCTGGAGAGGCTCAGTTTTTGGGAGAAAAGGGCCCAGAGAATTCCTGAGTGTTTTCTCCCTTTTCAAGCACATTTAGAGTCTGAAAGTGCTAAGCTGTACATCTGTCTAAGAGTCACTTAAACAAAGTGAAACAACATCCTTGGGCATTCTTCACTCACCTCCTTTTATTAAGGAAGTGAAATACATAAAACACATCTGTGCCACCTGAAGATTTTGAGAGGGATTTTTGTGGCATGCAGTGTAGTTGGGGCATAGATTTTGAAGTTACATGGCAAGCAATGGCTGGGTTTCAGGAACTGCAGCCCGACAGGATAAATAGGGAAAGAACAAGTTAAAAATGACTTGGACAAATTAAATGTCTTCAAGTCACCAGGGCCTGATGAAATGCATCCTAGAATACTCAAGGAGCTGACTGAGGAGATATCTGAGCCATTAATGATTATCTTTGAAAAGTCATGGAAGGTGGGGAAAATTCCAGAAGACTGGAAAAGGGCAAATATAGTGCCATCTATGAAAAGGGAAATACGAACAACCCAGGGAATTAGACCAGTCAGCTTAACTTCTGTACTCGAAAGATAATGGAGGAAATAATTAAGCAATCAATTGCAAACACCTAGAAGATAATAAGGTGATAAGTAACAGCATGGCTCTCAAAAACAAATAATGTCAAACCAACCTGATAGCCTTCTTTGACACCTCGCAGATGGCGGGGAAATGGTAGACATGATATATCTTGACTTTAGTAAAGGTTTTGATATTGTCTCGCATGACCTTCTCATAAAGAAACTAGGGAAATGCAATCCTAGAAGGAGCTACTATAAAGTGGATGCAAAACTGGTTGGAAAAAACTGTTCCCAGAGAGAACAGGAGTACTTGTGGCACCTTAGAGACTAACAAATTTATTTCAGCATAAGCTTTCGTGGGTTACAGCTCACTTCTTCAGATGCAAAGAATGGAACACACAGACAGGAGATATTTATACATACAGAGAACATGAAAAGGTGGAAGTATGCATACCAACAGGAAGAGTCTAATCAATTGAGATGAGCTATCGTCAGCAGGGGAAAAAAAACTTTTGAAGTGATAATTAAGATGACCCATAGAAGGTGTGAGGAGAACTTAACATAAGGAAATAGACTCAATTAGTGTAGTGACCCAACCATTCCCAGGCAACGTGATATATGCCATCATGTGCCAGCAATGCCCCTCTGCCATGTACATTGGCCAAACTGGACAGTCTCTAACGCAAAAGAATAGATGGACACAAATCTGACATCAGGAATCACAACATTCAAAAACCAGTGGGAGAACACTTCAACCTCTCTAACCACTCAGTAACAGACTTGAAGGTGGCAATTTTGCAACAAAATAGCTTCAAAAACAGACTCCAAAGAGAGACTGCTGAACTCGAATTAATATGCAAATTAGATACAATTAACTTAGGTTTTAACAGAGACTGGGAATGGTTGGGTCATTACACTAATTGAATCTATTTCCCTATGTTAAGTTCTCCTCAGACCTTCTATGGGTCATCTCAATTATCACTTCAAAAGTTTTTTTTCCCCTGCTGACGATAGCTCATCTCAATTGATTAGACTCTTCCTGTTGGTGTGCATACTTCCACCTTTTCATGTTCTCTGTCCATTCTTTGCATCTGAAGAAGTGAGCTGTAGCCCACGAAAGCTTATGCTGAAATAAATTTGTTAGTCTCTAAGGTGCCACAAGTACCCCTGTTCTTTTTGCAGATACAGACTAACATGGCTGCTACTCTGAAACCTGTTCCCAGACAGTAGTTATCAGTGGTTCACATGCTGGAAGGGCATACCAAGTAGGGTCCCGCAGGGATCAGTTCTGGGTCTGGTTCTGTTCAATATCTTCATCAATGATTTAGATAATGGCATAAAGAGTACACTTATAAAGTTTGCGGATGATACCAAGCTGGGAGGGGTTGTAAGTGCTTTGGAGGATAGGATTAAAATTCAAAATGATCTGGACAAACCAGAGAAATGATCTGAAGTAAATAGGATGAAATTCAATAAGGACAAATGCAAAGTACTCTATTTAGGAAGGAACAATCAATTGCCCACATACAAAATGGAAAATGACTGCCTAGGAAGGAGTCCTGTGGACAGGGATCTGGGGGTCATAGTCAACCACAAGCTAAATATGAGTCAACAGTGTAACACTGTTGCAAAAAAAAAAAAAAAAAAAAAAAAAAACAAACATAATTCTGGGATGTATTAGCAGGAATGTTGTAAGCAAGACACGAGAAGTAATTCTTCCACTCTGATTAGGCCTCAACTGGAGCATTGTGTCCAGTTCTGGGTGCCACATTTCAGGAAGGATGTGGACAAACTGGAGAGAGATTCCAGAGAAAAGCAACAAATATGATTAAAGGTCTAGAAAACATGACCTATGAGGGAAGATTGAAAACATTGGGTTTGCTTAGTCTGGAAAAGAGAAGACTGAGAGGGGACATAACAGTTTTCAAATATGTAAAAGATTGTTACAAGGAGGAGGAAGAAAAATTGTTTTTCTTAACCTCTGAGAATAGGACAAGAAGCAATGGGCTTAAATTGCAGCAAGGGAGGTTTAGGTTGGACATTAGGAATAAAGTTCTTGTCAGTGTGGCTAAGCACTGGAATAAATTGCCTAGGGAGGTTGTGGAATCTCCATCACTGGATACTTTTAAAAGCAGGTTAGACAAACACCTGTCAGGGATGGTCTAGATAATTAGTCCTGCCATGAGTGCAGGGGACTGGACTAGATGACCTCTTGAGGTCCCTTCCAGTTCTATGAAATAGCTACCCTATTTTCTCTGAGCCTGAGAATGGATCTGGATACTTTAGTAAAGGCCCTGTAGAAACAATGCTGGGCATTCAAGGAGGAGTGCTCCAAGACAACGCTGAGTCAGTGCCTCAGCATGGTGCTAGGGTCTGTCAAGAGTGGTTTTGAGCCAGTGCTTAGCTAGTCCCCAGCAGGGCACTGGGGAGCAGTGCTGACAGAGGTTTCCTCTTTCTAATGAGATATAAAACCAAGGTTCTCCATTCATGATTGTTAACATTCACATAGCACTTTTTGTGGGTCATATGTAGGTGCTCAGATATCACAGGGATGGGTGCAGTATAAATACCAGAATAAAATAGAATAGAATCTTATAGGACCTTGTCATGGTATAATTCCCCACTCTGAACCTTAGCATCCAAAATATGGGGTACCAGCATGAATTCCTCTAAGCTCAATTACCAGCTTAGTACCTGTAGCGCTGCCACCAACCAGGAATTCCACTGCCTGGTACACTCTAGTCCCCCAAAACCTTGCCTGGGGACCTCCAAGACCCAGACCCTCTGGATCTTAACACAAGGAAAGTAAACCCTTTCCCTCACTGTTGCCTCTCCCAGGCTTCCCCTCCCTGGGTTACCCTGGAAGATCACTGTGATTCAAACTCCTTGAATCTTAAAACAGAGAGGAAAATTCACCTTCCCCCCTCCTTTTCTCTCCCCCTCCCAGACTCTCCCTGAGAGAGAAAGTAATCCTAACACAGAGAGAAATTTAACCTCTCTCTCGCCCAATTCCCTGGTGAATCCAGATCCAGTCCCCTGGGGTCTCACCAGAATAAAAAAAAAATCAGGTTCTTAAACAAGAAAAGCTTTTAATTATAGAAAGAAAAAAAAACAGTAAAAATTATCTTTGTAAAGTTAAGATGGAATATGTTACAGGGTCTTTCAGCTATAGACACTGGGAATACCCTCCCAGCCTAAGTATACAAGTACAAATTAAAATCCTTTCAGCAAAATACAAATTTGAACTCCTTCCAGCCAAATACACATGTGCAAATAAAGAAAACAAACATAAGCCTAACTCGCCTTATCTACCTAGTACTTACTATTCTGGACATATAAGAGACTGTATCAGAGAGATTGGAGGGAAACCTGGTTGCACATCTGGTCCCTCTGAGCCCCTAGAGTGAATAACAACCAAATTCTAACAGCACACACAAAAACTTCCCTCCCTCAAAATTTGAAAGTATCCTGTCCCCTGATTGGTCCTCTGGTCAGTTGACAGCCAGGCTCACTGATCTTGTTAACCCTTTACAGGCAAAAGAGATATGAAATACTTCCGTTCTATTAACTCTTACTTATCTGTTTATGACAGACCTGCCCCAAAGCCAACTGAAACCAATGGGAGTCTTGCCATTGAAATCAATGGACTTTGGATCAGACCCATAAAGTGATCTCAGTGAACTTGCTTTGCCTAATTTTGAAAGCTGGTGTCCCTTCATCTACCCTGTGAGTACTGCTGCCTAACCTGTTCTTGTGATCTCCTAGCCACAAACACATGCAGACTGTTTCCCTTTCACCAGGTGGGCAAAGCACAACAGAAGGAGTGACAGGTATTCAGCAGGTGGAGACTTTCACACAGCTTTCTCTCCTCTTTCAGCCCCCTTCTTTGCTTCCCACTTCCTCCCAAATATATGCTCCCCAGTCCTGAGCCAATTGCCTCATTAGTGCAGCAATTGTCACCTGTGTGTCAGTAGTCCCCAGCAGAAACTGGTTAATTGACTTCAATTAAGCCTGCAATCTTCCCAGTGCTGCAGCAACCTCAGTGCCCAGGGTGCTACAGATAGTGCCTCGCTGCTCTGTCACACCTGTCCAATCTCCAGACTACATACTGCCTTCCTAAATCCCTCCTGAAATTTCAATTTGATCCAGTATACTAGTGAGCTTCCTGTCTCTAACTGTTGTGCAGTTTTCCTAGGCACTTTTAAACAGCTCTGATGTGCCACACCAGAGGTTGCTGCTTTTCAGTAGCAGTCACAGCAAGTCCTACATATACCCTTTGTAATGTTTAAAAGAACCTTTGTGAGTCTTTGTCATTAGCATTATACAGGAGCCTGGATCATGTCCACATACAGCTGGGCAGATGGTTCTGATTTAACTCTTCCTATTTTCTACCTCAACCTCAGCTGCAGACTTCCCAGGAGGAAGAGAGAAACTCAGCTGCCATTCCCAAGCAGCTGGCTGAGTTGAATACTTATATGCCAGTCTCCCCTGTGGACACAACTCAGTAGTCTCTCTAATAACTGACTGCTCTGGCTACCCTTTGACCTTGCTGATGTTTTCATCAAGCAGACATTCAGTGGTGGGTTGGAGCTCTGCAGTGACAGAGCGGCTCAGTTTCACTACAGGTCCTTTTTACACAATGAAAGAGATGCTGTCAACAATTCTGGCACTCTGTCCCTGGCCACGTGGCTCATATGAAATTCTGAACACTCTCAAGGCAACTGGGAACAGGTAGGCTCTTGCAGGGACTAATAATAACCATGCTGCTTTGCAAGGACGATCCAACTGTGGGCTCTAAGTACACAAGCACAGATTCACTCTGCAGGAAAAGATGTGTCAAACCTGCTAGCAATGTTTCAGACATGGTGAGCAGGGACTGCCTGATCATTACTCAACAGCAAATGAGCTAGGACCTCAGCCCTTCTCACTTCAGTTTTAGAGGTTGACCCGAAGCCCCTCGGACTTTATATGGATTGGGAGGTTGTGACTGGTCCCTCCCAGTATAATGAAAAGAACAAACCTGGCTAGACTTTGGACAGTGCTGTGTGTCTGAACATAGTGGTATGGGCCCATGTCTCTAGTTAGTACAGGAAAAGACAAAGTCAAGATTCTTTCTGTCTGAGGTACTTACATGGCCCCATTACCGTAGAATCTGAGCGCCTCACTGTCTTTAAGGTATTTTCCCTCACAACACCCTTGTGAGGTAGGTCAGGGCTGTTACCCCATTTGTAAAACCATAGTACAGTTTGTAGAACTGAGGCACAGGCAAACTAAGTGACTTGCCCAAAGTCACACTAGCAGTCTGTGGCAGAGCCAGGGATTGAATCTGGATCTATCAAGTCCTAACCATTTCTTCTCAAGACAAAGGGTCAAAGCTTCAGCTGGTTTAAATTGGTGTTGTTCCATTGAAATCAACAGATCTATATTAGGTTACAGCCACAAGGATTGGGCCCAGAATATCTCAGGACTTCATTATAATACAAAATGGGAGAACAAACTTGGACAAAAATAATCCTCCTCCTTTTTCTATTCTTTCCTCTGTTTCTAGAAATGACCTGAAAGGGCACCCCTGTGAAAGTTCAGAGACGTCTCCTTACATTACCCCCATTAGCATTCATTTCTGCAAACCTTCTTCTGTAGTTCTGCTTGGAACTAGCCCTAGAATTGCTGAAACTTCATGAGAAAGCCTAGTTTCATGGCCTTTCTAGCTCAAGTAGATGCTGAAACCTTGCTAGAAAGATTGTTCTGAAGTGGTTGCCAGTTTCCTTTAGCAGACACAGTAAGTGTAACATCTACCTCCTAGTATAGTTGCTCTGATACCAGATGGTGGGTTCTTATGCTGAACCTATTCACCCTTTCGTTTTTTATTTTTCCATACATCTCATCTATCCAACGTGTTACTATAATGCCCATTACCATTGTATTCATGATATACCGTGACTTCTAATAATAAAATTTTGGGTCCTTTCCCATACAGAAGCTTTGGAGTGTATGCAGTTTGCCTATCACCAGCAGTATCTGAATACCCCTTGCCCCCTCCATCACAAATCTGTTAATCACCACAAAGGTTATGAAATAAGTGTCTGTACAGAGCAGCTCTGCTAAGCTATACTTCTCATCCGTGCTCCTGCTTTTCCATCGGATGCTCAGATTTCACAGGAGGAGACAGGGTGGCCTTTGTTGGCAAACAATCAGGCTTCTTTCAAGAAAACAAGATTAGAGGCCAGAAATTTCTTTGCTTGATGTATTTATAGGCATTTGACCTGTTAAAGGCCTAAGTGTGCATGCTGCTAACAGGCTTTAATTGAAATGTGCTTTTAAGTGTCAGTCACAAGGGTTCAATTGAATTGAAGGAAATATGATTAAAAGTGTGTGTTCGAGTATACAATAGAGCTGTACACAATATTTAGTTCAAACTATACAATCTTGATTCATTGGAACGATTTTCTGTCCTCACACTATTTTAGTCTTTTTTGCAAACTTATCTGTGGTGTCCATCCCTGCCCAGTGTCACCAAAGTGGGGGGACAGTCACAGCTTGGCCCCTGCCATCAGCACAGCCATTCAGCTCGACTGGAGAGTCCCTCAGAAACCAAGCTGCAAGGAAGGAAGCAAGGTTTGCCCTGCAATTGCTCCTCTGTCTAACAAAGACTACTCTGTGGGCTGCTGTGCAAGCAGCCCCAGCTTCATCCTCCCCAGCCATCCCTTTCTGATCACTCACAATGCTGGTCCGCCTCCCTGCTCATCAACTATATTTCTTAGTGCAGTACAGCACGGCAGACAATATGAGGAAGGAGGCAGGGGCTAGCACGGCCTGTCTCACACTCACTCACTCGCCACCTCTCCCTCAGCAACAGCCACATATTGCATGCCCAGCACAGGGCAGGACATGGGGAGGAGCCAGGAGCTGATGAAGAGGTAATGATGAAATGCAAGGGAGTGAAAGGGAGAGTTATGGGTAGGAGACTGGACCGTTACAGGTAGAAGACCTGGGGAAATGGAGTGGGTGCGCAAAGAAGGAGACAATGGTGGAGGACCAAGGAGATGTTGGGCAGAGGGAAACATAGGAAAGAAAACACTGATGGTAAAATTAGGGAGGATGATTTTGTGGCTAATGCAGATAGGACTGGGAGTGCCTCAGTTCAGTTCGTGGCTTTGTTCCTGACTCATTCTGTGACTCTGGGTAAGTCCCAAAATGCTTCAGTGGCTTATGTTCTTCTTCCTGCAGAATGGAGTATGAATAGAGCTCTACCAGGCAAGAAGTTGAAAATACCTTTCCAGATGGAAGGAGTTCTATAAATGCCGAAGTATTATCACTACTGTAGGCAGGGGGGTGACAGGCTGGATCAGGCAGTGATCACTCACTCATACTGCTTGTGAGGACGGAGCATAGACCCTCCTGCCCTGAAAACACAGGCTCCCTTGCTGGAGCTAGAGGAGAATGCCACTGGCTCTGGCGGTGCTAAAGCCTATATTCCATGTGGGCATCTAACCAGTAGAGGGAGACATGATCACATTTAATCTTGTCTGACATTATACCCACTAGCGGGCTGTTGTGTAGCACCCTCCACTACTTCACACAGTATAGTATAGACATGCAGGTGAGTATGCTTTTGTGCACATGTATCTGTCCCCCTTCTGGATACACCATGTCATAACTGCGTGAGAGAACAGGGGAGAGAGAGAGTATATGTGAGAGGCATTTCCACTCCTTATTTCTAATTGTCAGGAAATTAATTTTTTTGCCCCTGTAGCATTTAAACTGATTCCTGAAGTTTATCCCCGCACTGTACAGTGCGGGGATAAGGGGCCAGTTACATTCTGAATGCCGTTTTGTGACAATTTAGCAACCAAGCTCCCTATCAAACCAATTCTCAGAAGTGTCACTCTGGGCTGGCGCTGAGCAGAGATTAAACAAACCTTCCTTTCTTATTTGATATTTTGAATTTCACTGCTCCTCTCTTTCATTAAAAATGAACTAAGGAAGTGGGGTTGGGGTGGAGGGGGGAAGAGAAGCAGAATAAAATAGAAGCCGTTTACATCTAAAAGTCAAGGTAATTATCTCTTACGTCCAGCCCACTCCTCCAAGACTTCACATGAAGCCATCATTAAAATCTGTGTCCATCTACCAACTTTTCCACATCTAATTAGGTGAAAAAGCTAGTTAATGGATATGTTCCAATGAAATCTTTTTTTAAATTATTTTTACTTTCAAAAGATGGTCCATGTACAACCTGGATGCTGCTCACTCTCTCTCTCGCTCTTCTCAGATGCTTCAGGAACATAAGAAAAGAAATTTGGGGAGAAGGTTCCTTTCATAGGCAACGCAGCAAGACTTCTGCAGTGAGCATGGGTAGGGAAAAGGAGGAGGGGAGCTGGCAGTGAAAGATGGCGCTGCGGTTTAGATTGTGAGGTGAGTGAAAGAGAGTTCAGGGACTGAACTATAAAAGCAAGTTGCAAAGACACAGCATGACAAAATGGGTGGACCCAGTACATCCAGATAGTTCTCAGCCCTTTGGACAAGTTTGAGTTCCTTTGTGTAGGAAGCTCTTTTGAAACTAGCTAACTGTCCACTGGTACTATGTCAGTATGTGTCTGTGGAGTGCTTCTTTTCAATGATATGAGTCTCTGTAGCCTTTCAGAAAATTGGATGCTGTGTTCCTTCAGCCTGGGGAAGAATTTCTCTCATCCACCCATCTGTTGGGCTGCTAAAGCATCCACCACCCTAATATCGAAGCGCTGATAGGTGCCATTCTTCCACAGTCCAGAGTAGGATGGCTGGCAGGGATGGTTCCTGGGATCCCCCCCAAAAATATGTCTGATTCATAGACAAGCCCCAGTTTTCAGGTGAGATGCAGATTTATGGCAGAACTATAAATCCTGTTGCTGTGTGAGTTCATTGAACAGAGGACAAAGAAAAGGTGTGTTGGAAAAGATACCCCGCCTGCAAAAAGGACATTACCCCTCCCCAGCACTCTTTTGTGGCAGAGTACAGTTCTGATGTACACTGCCTCAATTTCCCCCTCACTGAGGCAACGAGGTCCCTTTAACAGCCCAGTCAAGAAGAAGCCAAGCACTGTATAGCAGTACAGTATCTCTCTTTAACAAAGCCGTTTGACAGGAGCATTTGTATGACAGTTTAAAGGCTCTTACCTTAGATAAAACTTCAAAGTCCTAAAACAGAAGTCCCTGGGCCTCAGCAGCAGCAGCTTCTCCTGCTCTAAGGCCTGAGGCAACTCTGCTGCCTGGAGAGATCTGCAGGCCTTTTCTGGGCATGGTCTCTCCCAGGCCTTCCTGCCTGGAGAGAGCTGTAATTGCTTTTCTTTCTGCTTTAGGACCACCATTTCTGCCTAGTTCAGATGCCCAGGAAGCTCCCCTTCCTCCAGAGCTTCCTTTCTCCTCAGGTGCTTCCTCAACTGAGCTCTCCTAAGCCTTTTATTAGGCCTAGGTTTTGCTTACTTATTTAACTGCTTTCCAACTGCTGAGGTAGTTAGCTATGCCCAGGTGGACCTAGGTTGGCTCATTCCCTTCAGGAGCTTGTCACAGGCAAGCTGGGCATCTGACTCCCCTTAAAGGGCAAGCCCTGTGACACCACTCTATATAGAAAAGCCTCTAATTCCTGAAGCCAGATCTTTTGGCTAGCACGGGTGATGAAGGGAGCTAGTGTATGTGGTGCAGTGATCCCAGAGTCCTACTTTGGTCATGGTAGCCTGGCTGGCATCAATCTCCGAATGCTGAAACTTCCTTTAAAATGACAAGGGAAAAAGTAGCAAAGAGTCCTGTGGCACCTTATAGACTAACAGACGTTTTGGAGCGTGAGTTTTCGTGGGTGAATACCCACTTCGTCAGATGCATCCGATGAAGTGGGTATTCACCCACGAAAGCTCATGCTCCAATACGTCTGTTAGTCTGTAAGGTGCCACAGGACTCTTTGCTGCTTTTACAGATCCAGACTAACACGGCTACCCCTCTGATACTTGGCAAGAGAAAAGGATCTTTTGCAATGTAGCACCTTGTATACCCCTTAGTGAGGCCACCACAAACACAATCCCTTGCAGACTCAACCTAAAATCACTGGAGAGAGAGAGAGCAAATCTAGTGTGACAGCATCGTCATATCCCTCTCCACACTGCATGGACCAAGGACCCTGAGATTCTGAACAAAAGCCATCGGCACGATGGAGAACAGTTGGTCTAGATGGATGGACAAGAGCAGTAATGAAGAAGCCTTCTCTCTTCAAAGTGGCTATGAATGGCTGATACAGATATGGATGAACAAAAGCATCAGCAAACAAGGCCTGAGGAGGGCTGAGAATGACCAATAATCAATAATTGACTAACTGGCCCTGTGTCCTTCTCTGATTCTCACCTCAGGGCTTTATTCCATGCAGCCTTAGACACTTGGAACCCCTTCCCTAACCCAGACAGATAAACCTCCACTATCTCTCTCCTTCCAAATTCTTCCTTAAAATGGGTCTCTTCCCTATAATCTCTAGTCCCTGCACAGAGAAGTGGCAGCTAGTCTGATGACCGATCAACAAAACCCTACACTCAGCAAATTCATAGACTCATAGACTTTAAGGTCAGAAGGGACCATTGTGATCATCTAGTCTGACCTCCTGCACAATGCAGGCCAAAGAATCTCACTCACCCAATCCTGTAACAAACCCCTAACCTATGTCTGAGTTACTGAAGTCCTCAAATCATGGTTTAAAGACCTCTAGGTGCAGAGAATCTGTGGGGTAAGTGACTGTCTGCAGTGTTTGTGTTTGTGTTTGGGGGTTACTTGCTGTGTGCTGAGCTTGTGTTTGTCAGTCTGTTTGGTTGGTTTGTTTGAAGGACCGTGTGCTGTAGCTGGCAGTTGGAGCCGGAGCTACTAGGAAGGTTTGAAAGCCAGAAGCCTCTGGTAATTGGCTGAGCCTTAACCGGTGGGCGGGGCATTCACTCAGGCCCGGGCTTTAGAAAGCTGCGCACAAGCGACCAGGGAGCTTAGCGAACAGGAGCTGCTAACAGGGAGTTTTGCAAGGGGGGTAGGAAGGGAGGGGGGGTCCCTTGTCGGTCTCATCTGTGACCCATTGGTCCCCGGAACCTATAAACCGAGCCACATCCAAAACCTTTCTGTTTACAGCAGAGCAGAGCTGACAGGGAGCTGTAGACAGGAATTTGAGAGAGTTTGACAGAGGGAGGCTTACAATGGTGAGGAAGACCCGCAACACCTGTGCCAGCACTGCTTCTGTCGCCTCCACCTGCGCCTGTAGCCAGACAGAGCACCAAAGCATGGATGCTTTTACCCAGATTCTGGTGTGGGCTTGCAAAGACTGTAATTTGCAATTTCCACTTACTGATATACAGGCTGGGGGTGGCATCCAATGTGAAAGGTGCCTACTGGTGGAATCTCTCAGGCAGCAGGTGGGAGAGCTACAGGAGGAGGTGGCTAGGCTGAGGAACATCCATATCCATGAGCAATTCCTGAACAGTATCCATGTGGAGACAGCTGATGTAGCTGTCCCAGTTGACAGGACTACCAACACACCAGTGGAGGAGGAGATGCCTCAGGGTGTGTCTGACACACCAGTGGAGGAGGAGGCTTAGGGTGGACACAGCCAGCTGGTTACTTCTAGCAGCAGGCAGTGCTCCATCGCTGCTGTGAACCCTCCTGCTGTGGTAAAAGATAACCGTTATGCTCTTCTTGATACAGGAGAGAAGGAATCACCCCCAACAGTTAAGGAGGTGAAGCCTCGTACCCCTAAGGCTGGGAGGTCTGCTGCCACCACTCATAAGAAACGTAGGGTAGTGGTGGTTGGAGACTCTCTGCTGAGGGGGACAGAGACACCCATCTGTCGCCCTGACCGTTCATCCCGGGAGGTATGCTGCCTGCCAGGGGCCCGTATCCGAGATGTTACAGAGGTATTGTCGAGGATTATCCGGCCTTCTGACTACTACCCCATGCTACTCATCCATGTGGGCACAAATGATACTGCGAGGTGTGACACTGAGCAGATCAAGAGTGACTACAGGGCTCTGGGAGTACGGGTTAAGGAGTTTGGAGCGCAGGTGGTATTCTCTTCGATTCTTCCTGTTGAAGGTAGGGGTCCGGGCAGAGACAGATGCATCGTGGAGGTGAATGCCTGGCTGCGAAGATGGTGTCGCCAGGAGGGCTTTGGCTTCCTCGACCACGGGATGCTATTCGAGGAAGGACTGCTAGGAACAGATGGCATTCACCTTTCGAAGAGGGGAAAGGCCTTATTTGCGCACAGACTGGCTAACCTAGTAAGGAGGGCTTTAAACTAGGTTCGACGGGGGCAGGTGAGCAAAGCCCACAGGTAAGTGGGGAACAAGACTTGGGAGATGGGTTGGAAACAGGAGGGAGCACGGGCTATAATGGCAGAGAGGAAGGAGGGTCAGGGCAAAGCTGGGAGGCAAGATCAAACCAGTATCTTAGATGCCTATATACAAATGCAAGAAGTATGGGTAATAAGCAGGAGGAACTGGAAGTGCTAATAAATAAATACAACTATGACATTATTGGCATTACTGAAACTTGGTGGGATAATACACATGACTGGAATGTTGGTGTGGATGGGTATAGTTTGCTCAGGAAGGATAGACAGGGGAAAAAGGGAGAAGGTGTTGCCTTATATATTAAAAATGTACACACTTGGACTGAGGTGGAGATGGACATAGGAGACGGAAGTGTGGAGAGTCTCTGGGTTAGGCTAAAAGGGGTAAAAAACACGGGTGATGTCGTGCTTGGAGTCTACTACAGGCCACCTAATCAGGTGGCAGAGGTGGATGAGGCTTTTTTCAAACAACTAACAAAATCATCCAAAGCCCAAGATTTGGTGGTGATGGGGGACTTCAACTATCCAGATATATGTTGGGAAAATAACACCGCGGGGCACAGACTATCCAATAAGTTCCTGGACTGCACAGCAGACAACTTTTTATTTCAGAAAGTTGAAAAAGCTACTGGGGGGAAGGTGTTCTAGACTTGATTTTAACAAATAGGGAGGAACTTGTTGAGAATTTGAAAGTAGAAGAAAGCTTGGGTGAAAGTGATCATGAAATCATAGAATTTGCAATTCTAAGGAAGGGTAGAAGGGAGTACAGCAGAATAGAGACAATGGATTTCAGGAAGGCGGATTTTGGTAAGCTCAGAGAGCTGATAGGTAAGGTCCCATGGGAATTAAGACTGAGGGGAAAAACAACTGAGGAAAGTTGGCAGTTTTTCAAAGGGACACTATTAAGGGCCCAAATTCAAGTTATTCCGATGGTTAGGAAAGATAGAAAATGTGGCAAAAGACCACCTTAGCTTACCCTTGAGATCTTGCGTGACCTACAAAATAAAAAGGCGTCATATAAAAAATGGAAACTAGGTCAGATCACGAAGGATGAATATAGGCAAATAACACAGGAATGCAGAGGCAAGATTAGAAAGGCAAAGGCACAGAATGAACTCAAACTAGCTATGGGAATAAAGGGAAACAAGAAGACTTTTTATCAATACATTAGAAGCAAGAGGAAGACTAAGGACAGGGTAGGCCCACTGCTCAATGAGGAGGGGGAAACGGTAACGGGAGACTTGGAAATGGCAGAGATGCTTAATGACTTCTTTGTTTCGGTCTTCACTGAGAAGTCTGAAGGAATGTCTAGTATAGTGAATGCTTACGGGAAGAGGGTAGGTTTAGAAGAGAAAATAATAAAAAAAGAGCAAGTAAAAAATCACTTAGAAAAATTAGATGCCTGCAAGTCACCAAGGCCTGATGAAATGCATCCTAGAATACTCAAGGAGTTAATAGAAGAGGTATCTGAGCCTCTAGCTATTATCTTTGGGAAATCATGGGAGACGGGGGAGATTCCAGAAGACTGGAAGGGGGCAAATATAGTGCCCATCTATAAAAAGGGAAATAAAAACAACCCAGGAAACTACAGACCAGTTAGTTTAACTTCTGTGCCAGGGAAGATAATGGAGCAGGTAATCAAAGAAATCATCTGCAAACACTTGGAAGGTAAGGTGATAGGGAATAGCCAGCATGGATTTGTAAAGAACAAATCGTGTCAAACTAATCTGATAGCGTTCTTTGATAGGATAACGAGCCTTGTGGGAGAAGCGGTGGATGTGATATACCTAGACTTTAGTAAGGCATTTGATAACGGTCTCGCATGATATTCTTATAGATAAACTAGGAAAGTACAATTTAAATGGGGCTACTATAAGGTGGGTGCATAACTGGCTGGATAACCGTACTCAGAGAGTAGTTGTTAATGGCTCCCAATCCTGTTGGAAAGGTATAACAAGTGGGGTTCCGCAGGGGTCTGTTTTGGGACTGGTTCTGTTCAATATCTTCATCAACGATTTAGATGTTGGCATAGAAAGTAAGCTTATTAAGTTTGCGGACGATACCAAACTGGGAGGGATTGCAACTGCTTTGGAGGACAGGGTCAAAATTCAAAATGATCTGGACAAATTGGAGAAATGGTCTGAGGTAAACAGGATGAAGTTCAATAAAGATAAATGCAAAGTGCTCCACCTAGGAAGGAACAATCAGCTTCACACATACAGAATGGGAAGAGACTATCTAGGAAGGAGTATGGCAGAAAGAGATCTAGGGGTCATAGTAGACTACAAGCTTAATATGAGTCAACAGTGTGATACTGTTGCAAAAAAAGCAAACGTGATTCTGGGATGCATTAACAGGTGTGTTGTAAACAAGACACGAGAAGTCATTCTTCCGCTTTACTCTGCGCTGGTTAGGCCTCATCTGGAGTATTGTGTCCAGTTCTGGGCACCGCATTTCAAGAAAGATGTGGAGAAATTGGAGAGGGTCCAGAGAAGAGCAACAAGAATGATTAAAGGTCTTGAGAACATGACCTATGAAGGAAGGCTGAAGGAATTGGGTTTGTTTAGTCTGGAAAAGAGAAGACTGAGAGGGGACATGATAGCAGTTTTCAGGTATCTAAAAGGGTGTCATCAGGAGGAGGGAGAAAACTTGTTCACCTTAGCCTCCAATGATAGAACAAGAAGCAATGGGCTTAAACTGCAGCAAGGGAGATTTAGGTTGGACATTAGGAAAAAGTTCCTAACTGTCAGGGTAGTTAAACACTGGAATAGATTGCCTAGGGAAGTTGTGGAATCTCCATCTCTGGAGATATTTAAGAGTAGGTTAGATAAATGTCTATTAGGGATGGTCTAGACAGTATTTGGTCCTGCCATGAGGGCAGGGGACTGGACTCGATGACCTCTTGAGGTCCCTTCCAGTCCTAGAGTCTATGAGTCTATGAGAATCCTCCAGCAAGTGACCTGGGCCCCACACTGTAGAGGAAGGCAAAAAACCTCCAGGGCCTCTGCCAATCTGCCCTGGAGGAAAATTCCTTTCTGAACCCAAATATGGTGATCAGTTAAACCCTGAGCATGTGGGCAGGAGTCACCAGCCAGCACCCAGGAAAGAATTCTCTGTAGTAACTCAGATCCCATCACAGACCATTAGGCATATTTACCTGCTAATAATCCAAGATGAATTAATTGCCAAAATTAGGCTATCCCATCATACCATCCCCTTCATAAACTTATCAAGCTTAGTCTTGAAGCCAGATATGTCTTTTGTCCCCACAGCTCCCCTGGGAAGGCTGTTCCAGAACTTCACTCCTCTAATGGTTAGAAACCTTCATCTAATTTAAAGTCTAAACTTCCTAGTGTCCAGTTTATATCCATTTGTTCTTGTGTCCACATTGGTACTAAGCTTAAATAATTCCTCTCCCTCCCTGATATCTATCCCTCTGATATATTTATTAAGAGCAATCGTATCTCCCCTTAGCCTTCTTTGGTTAGGCTAAACAAGCCAAGCTCTGTGAGACTCCTTTCATAAGACAGGCTTTCCATTCCTCGGATCATCCTAGTAGCCCTTCTCTGTACCTGTTCCAGTTTGAATTCATCCTTCTTAAACATGGGAGACCAGAACTGCACACAATATTCCAGTTGAGGTCTCACCAGTGCCTTGTATAATGATACTAACACCTCCTTACCTTTACTGGAAATACCTTGCCTGATGCATCCCAAGGCTGCATTAGCTTTTTTAACAGATGTATCACATTTATGGCTCATAGTCATCCTGTGAGCAACCAATACTCTGAGGTCCCTCTCCTCCTCTGTTATTTCCAACTGATGTGTCCCCAGTTTATAACCAAAATTCTTGTTATTAATCCCCAAATGCATGATCTTGCACTTTTCACTATTGGGATTGGTTGGGTCATTACACTAATTGAATCTATTTACCCATGTTAAGTTCTCCTACACCTTCTATGGGTCATCTCAATTATTACTTCAAGGGTTTTTTTTTTTCTTCTGCTGATGATAGCTCATCTCAGTTGATTGGCCTCTTACAGTTGGCATGGCTACTTCCACCTTTCCATGTACTCTGTAAAACTGTGTGGAACTAATCAGACCCCATGCTGTCTTCATTGCTTTGTCATACTTCTTTATATCACACCCCTAGTCCTAAACCTGATGTATATTGTGTATTTAGATTGCAAGCTCCTTGGAGAAGGGGTTTGATCTTGTAACTGCCTGAAAACAGTCGAATGTGGTTGGTGTTGTTCAGATAATAAGTAATGGGCCACGTCTTCAGATGCAGCTACAGAATGCTTGGCACCGCTGGAGTGGTTTACTTGGGTAGTGCAGCAGTGTTCTGCTGGTATAAAGCTGCCCTACAGCCAACTCCAGCTCTGAGAGATCTCCTGTACAGGATCCTAGGATAGCAGAAAGCCACCATAGCAACTCCTATACTGTATACCTTCTGCCACCTGATGCAGAGGCATTCCCGTGCTCGGAAGATAACAGGCTGCCATATTGCAACCTCGGGAGTGATGGCGCCAGTATAAATTACAACATCCTTCATGCTTTATCTTGCACTGGAGGATTATCTCAGAGAAGAGACTGATCTCATAGCCTAAGTAAACTTCTTATTTATGTGGAGGGAAGGGGTCAAATGTTGAAAGGGAAGGGGATTTAAGGATAGTGGGAATTGCTGTGAGGAGAAGACAGGAGGTATGAATGATGAAAGAAGGACAGGGAAAGTATCTTTACAATTGGTGTCAATTAGTATAGCTTTATTGAAGTCAAAGATGTCATTGAAATCAATGGTGCTACATTTATTTACCCCAGCTGCAGATCTGGCCCTATATGTTCAACTAAAACCAACAACGATCCCTCACTCCCATCCAAAAACAAACACACTCAAACTTGTAGCTAAAAATAGAGCGGAGTGAATTTTTTTCTTAATTTTTTTTCAATGAAAAATAGTATTTTGACTTAAAGGGTTTTGGGAGGGTGTGTGTGTGTGTGTGTGTGTGTGTGTGTGTGTGTGTGTGTGTGTGTGAGAGAGAGAGAGAGAGAGAGAGAGAGAAAACAAACATTTCCATTGTGGTCAGATTTTTTGTTGTTGAAAACTAAAATTCTTGTGGTTTCAATAAACGAACAAAATCTAGTTTTGGTTCTTCAACACAAAAATGAAAAAATGCCATGAAAAATGTAGATTAAATTTGTAGTGGAAAATAAAGTACATTTTTCACCCAGATCTACTAATAAGCCATGTACATACAACCCTGATCACTTTGCTTGTATGTTGCATCTCTTTCCTCCGTTCTTTGTCTCTCTTTATCCCTATGCACTCTTTCAGGCAGAGAATCTATCTCTCTCTGTGTTTGGAAAGTATCTAGCACCTTTTGGCACCCCCCACAATATTCTAAAAGGAACACAACAACTGTGGAGTATAACAATTCCCTAATTTTTCAAAGAGAAATAGTAGAAGCCTTGTATGTACTGACACAATGACAGAGGGACATACTCATCTATAAGCTCTGTTCCATCTTTAATTTCTATGACTGAATTCCCCACAGATGATAAAAGCACTAGAATGATTTTCGTTTTCATTTGCTTCCAAAGCCTAGGTCTAAATGTTAAGAGAGCCCACAAGGGTTAATGTTCATTGAAGTTCAACTCTCTAACCGCCAACTCCCTGCAGCTCTCAGATTAACATCACTCAATTGTCATTATAGGTAAAGATGAGAAAACCTGATAAAATGAGGCTTGGATGGACAGTGGATTGAAATAGAATTTGGGCAGGGATTGTAGCTACGGAGCGCTGAGAGGTCATAAATACTTCAGAAGAAAAGGACTCTAAGAGACAATCATAGCTTCCCATAGTGCCACCCTCTATAAACTGCTGTAGATCCTCTTTTGCACCTCACCATTCATGGGCATGTTAGAAAAAGCTGCACAATTCAGATGTCCAGAGTGAGCGAACAAAGACCCCTTTTCTTTAATGTCACCTCAGCTTTCAGGAACAGTGATTTCTTCAAGGCCACTCAAAGAAGCTGTGGAGCCTATTAAAATAGCTTTCATAATCTGTGCTAAATCCACTGCATCGGCGTTAACGCTGCCCTGTGTGTCTTCATCAACAAAGCAATGTCCCTTTTACCTTTTTTTCTTACATTGCCGGCAAGAAAAAGGCAATTTATAATTTGCAATGAGCACAATCTGGCTGGGATCCAATCCAGGGAGGGTAACGATTGCAGGGGAATTTCTCAAGACCTTAATGTCTGGCATATGGTGTACTGCTTTCATTTCTGACCTGTGCAATTCAGGTCAGTGTTGAAAATTACATTTACAGCAGGTCTTTATTAATAACATTTTATCTAGGGCTGATGATGACCTCTAGGAACAGGGACCCAGGAACCACAAACCATGATACAATGACACACAGAAGCAGTGCTTCATTCATTCCGTTGACAAAGCTCCAATGTGGATTTTCTTACCTTTTGCCCATGGCTATGAAACTATAAAGACTGATGTCATGTATGGGTCAGAATAACAGGTGGTACCCACAGTCTATGCTATAAGGAGATACTGGTTTAACTCACGTGGTGGATTTCAGAGGAGCATGAGCATGCCCCTAGGGAATTCAACTAATTGGATTATTTATGCATCTTTCCTCTCATCACCACCTGTTGACTAGCATGTGGTTCTTCTTAAAATGGATTTAGGTTTTTCTTTAGCTGTATGACAGCACCAAAGACAAACTGCCTTCCTTTCAGAAAACTTGGAGGTTTGCAAGATTCAAGAACTATTGTTTTGAGTTTGTAAACGGGTTTGAGTGTGCAAACCTTTTCTTTGCTCCGTATTTTTTCCAGGGTGATACAAGAAAAACATAAAATCAACATGTTCTTCTAGTTAAAGCAGAGCCCATATTAGGTGTAGAAATAGAAGGGCCTTGCCTCTCCAGCTTTTAAAATTACGCAAAGCAAGTTCACTGAGATCCCTTTATGGGTCTGATCCAAAGCCCATTGATTTCAATGGCAAGATTCCCATTGGTTTCAGCTGGCTTTGGGGCAGGTCCTATAAGATTTTCTATTCTATTTTATTCTGGTAGTTATACTGCACCTATCCCTGAGATATCTAAGCACCTACATATAATCCACGATGTCTCTCTGAGAGCTTTCACAACCAATGTGAGAACCACCCCAGTAGGCTAAGAAGCCACAGTGATAGATTCCTTAAACCATCATGTACTCTTTACATCCTACTATTACTGATGCTGATTATTCTGATGTCAGTGGGACATCAGATGTTTCCATTTAACCATATTAAAATGCACATTGTTTGCTGGCATCCAAACTTGCCAAGCAAACCAGATTGCCATATATCAACGTCCTGTCCTCTTCACTATGTACCACTCCCCTAATTTGTGTGTTATCTGCAAATTTTATCATGGATGATTTTATATTTTCTTCCATGTCATTGACAAAAAATTTACGTAACACAGGGCCAAGAGCAGATCCCTCCAGGACTCTACTAGAAACATACCCATTCAATGATGATTCCCCGCTTACAATTACATTTTGAGACCTTATCAATTAGCCAGCTTTTAATCCATTTAATGTATAACATGTTAATTTTATGTTATCATAGTCTTTTAGGCAAAACGTTGTGCAGTAACAAAGTCACACATCTTTCAGAAGTTTAAGTATAGCATAGCAGCACTACTACCTTTTAACCTCTTCTATGGTGCAACCCAGACCTAGGGTGACCAGAGAGCAAGTGTAATAAATCGGGATGGGGTGTGTGGGGGGGTAATAGAAGCCTATATAAGAAAAAGCCCCCCAAATCAGGATTGTTCCTGTAAAATCGGGACATTGGTCACCCTACCCAGACCAGTGAGAGGTTGTGTCACCATTTGCCCCATAACCTTGGGTGCCTCACAATGTTTTGTTTTTGCATCTCCCAACCTGGACCACTCATAACTATGTCTGTGTATAACTGCAGTCCTGGTCCAGCAACTCTGACCCCAGAGGCCTGTCAGCAACACTCTAGTCACACTTCGGCTTCCAGCAGCCTAGGTAACTACTTACAGGGTGACCCCAAACCACTCCCAGTCCTGAATTTTCCCCCAAAACCTGTGTTCTGCACTGTCCAGTCCTTTCCTGGACAGTTCAGATTTTAGAGGTCCATAGCCCCTGTCAGAGATCAACATGCAAGAGTTTGCTATTTTAATTAGACTGATCAAACAGTTCAGTTTAAACAGAACACTGGACTAGTTTTGATTAAAAAATAAAACAAGTTTATTTAACTACAAAGAGATAGGTTTTAAGTGAGTACAAGTATAAGGCATTAAAGTCAGAAAAGATTACAAGAGAAATAAAGATAAAACACTTTCTGATAACTAAAACTTAACAATCTAGACTTCCAGTATCAAGGTAACGTCCTTACCACATAGTTCCCAGCAACATTGCTGACCAAAATCTTAAGACAGGATCCCACCCTCCCTAAATTCAAAGGCCTGGTTCCTTTGTCTTTCTAGATGAAAAAGCATGAGAAAGAAAGAGATTCTGGGGTGAGCTGTCAGAATCCCAATGTTTATGGCATCACAGTTTATCCCCAATGCATGTCACAAAGACATATACTGTGATACCACTGAGTGAGTCAGACCAAGGTGGCAGTGGATTTAAAAGGCCATTTCATTTAGTGGTGGCATAAGAGATTATTCTGAGACAGCGAAAGGAGATGTCAGAGCCAGAAATGATGGAATGACCCTCGGATCTTTAGAGGATGACATATTATGAAAAACAATATACAGGGAAGAGAATGAAATAGAGGAATCCAGTCAAACGCAAGAGTGCATTTCCGATTTATGTAATGAGAAACGTGTAAATACACAGGGAAAATATTCAGACCACCAAATAGCTTAGGCAGATGCACACAGACCCACCCATTCTGATATAAGAATGACTGGAACATTTCTTCTCCCCCCTTTTTCTTTCCTGTATTTTACTAAGGATAAGAAAGAAAGAAAGAAAGCAAGCAAGAAAGAAAACAATCTGTGCTATGTTACATGTTATTTGTTAAAATCTCAATAAGGATTCAACTAAAAATAAAAGAACAAGAAAAAGAATGCCATAAACTTCTGTTTGCAGTCAAGTACCCTGGCAATCCCTAGCGGTAAGGTGAAAAGGAAGGCAGGATTTCAAGACAACTGATCAAAATATGAGAAGACATTTTGGTGAAGATGTTCGTGAAAAACATCATCCCATTTTTCATTGATATTCACTGTTCCAATAGACAATACTGTTGAAATTTCAATTTTTTTCTACCAGCTGTAGATTTCATGGTGAGATATTGGTAATAGGATATAGACCCTTTGTTGAGAGATCCATCAGATCATTGGTGTGGTCAGACATTTTTAGCTCTAAGATGCTGGTTCATGTCCACTCCTTACTCATTATCACTATGGAAAATCCTAAAGGGATGTAGCCTCCTTGCAGTCCAGGCACCACTCAGATTGATCTCTAGCTAGGTCTTTCAGACAGTCTGGCTGGATGTTTGTCTATGTCCACCACTGGTGGTCTTATTATACTACTGAAGCATTTGGCACCCAAGTGATGGATGGCCATGAAGTGGCATTTTTGGTAAACACTCCTCGTAATTCTTGGTCTTCCATTCTAATAATACATTCATGCCAAGAAAGCTGCCAAAACTGAACCAATGCTGATGAAGGCAGATGGTAGACTTGGCTACAAATAACCTCAATGCTGATATTGTCCTACCACATAATATGAAGCAACTGGCCAACCTTTACTGGTTAGTAGTCATAAACATTCAGTGGATTATCAGTTGATGACCTATGTAAAATATCAATCCAATTCCTAGTGACAGGTGTCTACATCACACACAGAAAACCTCCACCACTTCAAGTGGCACTAACTGGCCTTTTTGTCAGCCCTCTCAGGAGACAGACCAGTGACTGAATATGTCCTGGAGTCATCTTCTTGGCCCTTAGAGGTTGTGCTTCCAGATCAGCATGGAGGCCCTGTTATGGAGCTCTGTAGGAAAAGTTTGCATTGCGACTGCATGCCAGTACTTCTTTTGTGGATTATTAAGGGAGCTGTCTCCAAGGATGTACATTCAGTCTATTTCAGGAGCAATAAATACGCATGAAAAAGTGATCATGAAAACAAATATGGAATGATATGTACATCTTGTGTAAAATATGGTTAAAAACATTTGAAACAGAATTTGTGGATTGGGAGCCCTTGGAGGCTGGTGTCCTCTGAATATCCACACAATAGGCCTTCATTTTATTCCTCAGGCCCCAGGTGAAAGAGCAAAGAGTTGAAGGGTGAAATTCTGACTCCACTGAAGTCAATGGGCATCTTTTCCACACTGGAGCTTAAGTTATGCCAAAAATGCATGTGCCCCCACCGAATGTGAAAAACACAACTTACATGTGCAAGAGGGTGCATGCAGGGGGACATCCCTGCTTTGCACAAGTAACAGATGCATCCAGATTTTGCAACAGAAAATATATCCCTTTGGGGATTTCCATTTTGGTGGTCAGTTTCCTTGCAACTCTCTGAAAAAAAGGCGTCTGCTCTCAAGCAAATGTCAGGATTTGTTCTATTTGTCACCACTGTCGTCTTGTTCTTTTTGTAATTTCTTCATCCCCCAGGAAAGTGCGATTCACAAGCAGCATCTAACCACTTTCCAGCTGGGTCTTGACAGAGGCACAAAAAGAAGTCAAGTGACTCACGAGAGGACATTCAGCGACTCGTGGCCACAGCAAGGCTTAGACAGTAGGAGCCTTCTCTGTGCTGAACCTTTGCTGTATGCCCTAGTCTACCCAGATTTCTTTTACTACTGTCAAATTCTCAGAAAGGACATTGAATATATGTTCTCAGCCCATCTGGCTAAACATGGGATTGAAACGGTTTATTGATTTTGACAGAACTCATGTAAATCATTGAAAAACTTTTTCAATATCTACAATATTTGAAATCAATATTCCAGGATATATTTAAAATATGTATGTATAAATGTAATTGTAAGCTTATTTTCAGCATTATTTGCTCTTAGGGTGACCAGATGTCCCAATTTTATAGGAACAGACCCGATATTTGGGGCTTTTTCTTATATAGGCTCCTATTACCCCCACACCCCAGTCCCGATTTTTCACACATGCTGTCTGGTCACCCTATTTGCTCTGGCTTCTAAGCTGATTTACCTAACCTGTTTTTTACTTTAACTAGGGGTATTTTAATTTGATAGGACTGTCAAGCGATTAAAAAAAAATAATCGCGCGATTAAAAAAATTAAGCAGGTGATTAATAGCGCAATTAATCACAGTGTGAAACAATAATAGATTACCATTTATTTGAATATTTTTGGATGTTTTCTACATTTTCTAATATATCAATTTCAATTACAACACATTATACAAAGGGCACAGTGCTCACTTTATATTTATTTTTTATTAAAAGTATTTGAACTGTAAAAAAAAAAAGAAATAATATTTTTTAGTTCACCTAATACAAGTTCTGTAGTGCAATATCTTTATCATGAAAGTTGAACTTACAAATGCAGAATTATGTACAAAAATAATACCCAACTGCATTCAAAAATAAAACAATGTAAAATTTTAGAGCCAGCATGTCCACTCAGTCTTACAATTGGTCAGACGAAGAAGTTTGTTTACATTTACAGGAAATAATGCTGCCCTCTCCTTTTTACAATATCACCTGAAAGTGAGAACAGGTGTTTGCATGACACTGTTGCAGCTGGCGTTGCAAGATATTTACGTGCCAGATGTGCTAGGTATTCATATGTCTCTTCATGCTTCAACCACCATTCCAGGGGACATGCGTCCATGCTGATGATGGGTTCTGCTCAATCCAAAGCAGTGCGGAGCGACGCATGTTCATTTTCATTATCTGAGTCAGATACCACCAGCAGAAGGTTGATTTTCTTTTTTAGGGGGTTGGGTTCTGTAGTTTCTGCACAAGAGTGTTGCTCTTTTAAGATTTCTGAAAGCATGCTCCACACCTCGTCCCTCTCAGATTTTGGAAAGCACTTCAGATTCTTAAACCTTGGGTTGACTGCTGGAGCTATCATCAAAAATCTCACATTCGTACCTTCTTTGCGCTTTGTGAAATCTGCAGTGAACCTGTTCTTATAATGAACAGCATGTGCTGGGTCATCATCCAAGACTGCTATAACATGAAATATATGGCAGAATGCAGGTAAAACAGAGCAGGGGACATACAATTCTCCAACAAGGAATTCAATCACAAATTTAATTAATGTATTATTTTTTTAATGAGCATCATCAGCATGGAAGCATTTCCTCTGGAATCGTGGCTGAAGCATGAAGAGGCATACGAATGTTTACATATCTGGAATGTAATTACTGTGGCAAATTGCAGGCACTATTATGATGGGTCCCATACTTTCTCCTCTTGTGGGGGTTCAGGGCGCTGTTTCTCACTCCTGAACTGGGATATCAACTGTCCCACTAGTGTCCCAGAAAAGAGGAATGGAGAGGGAGGGACTCAGGCTCGCCCTCTACTCCGGGTCCCAGCCCAGGGGCCTTAGGGATAGCGGTAAACCATTTGAACTAGCGATTCCTTCCCCTGAGCTACTTCCTTCTCCGGCCCTTCAGCTTGTGGGGCTTCCTGCCCTCTCTCCGCTTGGGCCAAGTTTCTCCCAACCCCGTGTGTCTGTACAGTCCCTCTGCTCTGTACAAGCAGGGTTTCCTTTTACCTAGGGTCTTGGTCTTCTGGCCTGCCACAGCACTTCTCCAAACTGCTCTCCACTCCAACACCAAACCACTCTGCTTCAGCTCCTTCAAACTGCCTTCCTCCAAACTGCTCTCAGCTCCAACACCAGACCACTCTGCTTCAACTCCTCCAACTGTTTGATTGAAGCAGGGGGGGGGGTTTATCAGGTGACTAGCTTCAGGTACTGTAATTGGCTTTATTAGTTTCAGGAGCTCTAATTAATCTGTAGTGGACTTTCTTCCCTCTACAGGGAATAAGGCCCTCATCATCCTGAGGCTTACATATCTCCCATCTATCACTCTCCTGCTGCCCTCTGGCCATGCTATATCGCAATACCTTACAATACTGGCTACAAAAGTGCCATGCAAATGCCTGTTCTCACTTTCTGGTGACATTGTAAATAAGAAGAGGGCAGCATTATTTCCTGTAAATATAAATAAACTTGTTTGTCTTAGCGATTGGCTGAACAAGAAGGACTGAGTGGCTCTGAAGTTTTACATTTTTTTGGTTTTGAGCGCAGTTATGTAACAAAAAAAATCTACATTTGTAAGTTGCACTTTCATGACAAAGATATTGCACTACAGTACTTGTATGAGGTGAATTGAAAATACTATTTCTTTTGTTTATCACTTTTACAGTGCAAATATTTGAAATAATAATAATATACACTTCGATTTCGATTACAACTCAGAATACAATCTATATGAAAATGTAGAAAAACATCCAAAATATTTAATAAATGTCAATTGGTATTCTATTGTTTAACAGTGCAATTAAAACTGCAGTTACTTGCGATTAATTTTTTTGAGTTAATCACGTGAGTTAACTGCGATTAATTGGCAGCCCTAAATTTTAACTAGGATTTTTTTTAAAAATGTTTCATTAACATCCTGTAAGTCCATAAACTCAGTAGAGGACAGTCATAAAAGGTCACACCCAGTACAACAGCCTTGTACATACTGTCCATCTGTGTATCTGTGCATGTACACGATACTCAACCCTGTAGCCTCTTAGTGCCAACAACGGTTGTTCAGGGGATGAGGAAAAAATAGGCATATAGCTTGGAAGAAGCATGCTACTTGCCTCCACGCTCAGAGGTGGCTGTGCCTGGAAGCGACAGAACTGTGTGCGCTAGTTCTGGCATATAAAGCCATATGAAAATCATAGCTTCTATTTCAAATTAAAGTCTTTGCTTCCAACTCCTCCCCACTACACCTTGGAGGATTTTTTTCTCTCCCTTTTTTAAAAAAAATCTAATTCCCTTCTAAATGTTAGCGGGATGTTGTCCTGCCCCCTCACCTCCCCATCATGACCTCTTTCTGAGCCTGTTTCCCTGCTGTGTGCAGCTAAGAGCTTCTGTTATCCCTGCTCCAGGTTGATTTATCACTCTCTAATGATTCTTCTAGCCACGCTCCACAGCTCAAAGGCCAGCTTCCAGGGAAGAGGACGAGAGATTGCTGTGTGGTGCTCTTTGTTTACTTTCATCGCAGTAAACTTGAGCAGGAGATACAACTGGAGGGCTGTGCTTTTTAAACAGGCCTCTCTAGGACATGCTTCTTAGCAAGTGAATGTTCCCAGCCAGAAAGTGTCCTGCCCATTCAGAATAAAGTAATGTGGCCTATACGTCACCAGTGCTTGAGTGAGTGCTCAGTGTTTGATAGACAGAATGACCTTGTCACAAAGTGTCCCTGCAAGTATCACAGCCTAGCCTGTTCTTGTGGTCTCCTAGCCACAAGCACATGCAGGCTGCTTTCACTTTCATCACGTTACAAAGCATAACAGAACATAGCACAGGTTGACAACGGGAGACTTCCCCACTCACCTTTCCTAGGCTCACTCTCTGAGTTCCCCTGTAGTTCTTCTTCCTCCCAAATATTTATCCTCCTAATTACTTAGCCAATTGCCTCATTAGCCCAGCAACTGTCACCCAAGTGTCAGTAAACCCCAAGGGAAACTGGTTAATTGACTTAAATTAAGCTGCAATCTTCCTAGTGCTGCAGCAACCTCAGTGCCCATATAGATATAGATAGCACCCTGTCAGAGACCGGTACTTCAATTGTAAGTTCTTTGGAGTCATAACCACCCTTTTGTTCTGTGTTTGTACAGCACCTAGCACATGGGGGTCATGGGCTATGACTTATGCTCCTAGGCCAGAGGGGGGCAAACTATGGCCCATGGGCTACATCCGGCTGGCAGGACCCTTCCCTCTGGCCCCCGAGCTCCTGCCAGGGAGCGGGATCAGGACAGGCTTGCGGAGAAGCCAGCCCAACTCCCCGGCAGGGTGGAGGCTAGCCCCTGGCCCCTCCTCTTCTGTTCCCCTCCCCTCCCTGCCTCCCCCGCAGTCACAGTTCCCCCAATGCCTGGGCAGCATGGCTGCAGCTCCAGACAGGCGGCACAGCCATAGCGCAGCCAGAACTGGTGCTCCAGGGCAGCACGGTAAGGGGGTGAGGAGCAGAGGGAGTTGGGGGGGAAGGAGCAGGGGGGTGGTCAAGGAGCCTGGACCCTGCTGACAGGGACAGGGGCAGAGCAAGCCAGGGCGCCCTTCCGCTCCCAGCATGCTTGGCCCCTGTCCCCAGCAGCCAAGCCCAGACAGGGAGCAAGCCATGCCCAACTGCCAGGGAGACCAGCCAAACGAGCAGGGGAAATGCGCAGGGAAAGGACTGAACCCACCTCTTCCCCACCCCACAGGTAATGTGGAGCAGGGAGGGTTGGATAGGAGGTGGGGGGGCAGTCAGGGGTGAGGATCAGTGGAGATTGGATAGGGAATGGGCGTTCTGGGAGGCAGTCAGGGGTGGGGAGCAGGGAGGGTTGGATGGGGGCGGGGATTCCGAGGGGCTGGATAGGGGGCAGGGGCCAGGCCATGCCTTGCTATTTGGGGATGCATAGCCAAACAGCCTTCCCTACCCGGCCCTTCATACAATATCTGAACCCGATATGGCCCTAGGGCCAAAAAGTTTGCCCACCCCTGTCCTAGGCAAGCTCGCAATACAAATAATACATGACAGTACCAGCAAGCATCCTTCTGAGAAAACTTTGACCTTTTGAGGATCTCTCTCCACCCTCAAATATCCCTCAACATATTGGGTCAAATTGTGCTCTTAATTTCAGTGTTTCAGTCCAGTGTAACGCCACGGATTAGAAGAGTTTCCTCAGCATAGCTGAGAGCAGAATTTGGCTCCTTGGTTATAATTTTCCTCCACCTTCATTAAACACAATACCATGTCCATTAAACAACTGATGTATTGGGTCCTTTGAGTCCCATGACGTACAGAGTGTGTGTGTGTGTGTGTGTGTAAATTACATTTCTGGAGATTTTTGGCTCGTATAAATGTCTGTCTTGACCTGTAGCACCAGAGACAGTACACTGCCAGATTTCCCCATGTAACTCTATCAATGCACCTCACAACTGATATGCAACAGCTCCTGCAATTGCCGTCTTGGCTCCCCATGAAACTGTCCAATAGCCTCAATCTTGACATGCATGTGATATCCCCAAGAGACTATGATGGACTAAGTGAAGACAAACTGACAAACTCATTTCACTAGTGACAAGAAATCCAATCTTGAAGTCAGGTCTCCAGAGGAAAAGGCTAGTATATTAATGTCATACTATCCTGAAACAGATCTCTTTAGTGAAGCCAGGATGCTTCCTGGTGCAAGTTCCAAGAGTCTCTCTTGTACAATTCCTAACAGCAGCTGCTCAGCATTAGTCATAAACCTTATCAGGTGATAGACTGTTTGTTCACCACAAATAAAATAACAAGTGGAGTGGAGATTGCAGCGATAAACTGACTGCAAAAGCTTTGCAGTATTCAAAGTCTTTAGGATCAGTGGAAATTTTCAGTCTTAGAAGCTGAATGGCCCTTTATGTCTCTGCCCAGAGAACCTATGGCTCTATCTATTTAAAATAAAATAAAATAAAATAAAATAGACCCTTTTAATCAGCTGCACGCTTTTACATGCAGAATCAGCAGCATCAGGTATGAGGAATGGCCCTGTAGAATCAGACCAGTGAAACAGGATATTTTTTTGCAAATCCAGTTGAGACTTTAAAATATCTCTGAGCAGCTGTAGCTTTGTCTTTCCCTCCTTTCCCCCTCCTACCCCCCCTTCTCCTCTTCACATGTTTTCCAGGCATGGTAACGGGAAGAGGGGCTTTCATCTTCATTAGGAGCCATACATTTCTGCTGTCTCATCAGACTCTTTTCGCCACCAGAGCGCATTTGTCTGCAATAAGAAAAATAGCTTCCCAGATAATTAGTCTGCTAAATAATTTTTCTGTGCTCCTTTCAGGGGCTGCTAAAACTTGCATAGAGGATAAACTATAGCACATACACAAAAAAAATTGGTATCAGGCCTCCCTCCACCTACCCCACCCCTTTTTTCCTCCCCAGGAAGGAGGATAGATCCCTTTACATGCACATGCTTCTGACAGCCTTTGCAGCTCATGCTGCCTGAAGACCCCATTAAAACCTCCTGGTAGGAAATGCTTCATGAGTTCTGTGAATCTGCAGTAGTGGAATCTTACCTGACACAGAATCAGCCCCTGACACAGAAACAGCACTGTACTCCAGAATCTAGGCTTTCCTTTAAACAAAATACATGTATAACCCTTAAGAACCAAGGGCAAACCAAGGCCCCGATGTCTCCCTGGGGCAGCAGAGTACTGGAAACAAAAGCTCTGAGAGACGGGAACTGCCCCACTGAGACAAAGCGGGTTTGGGTGGTGGAGAGACAGGGACCTTGTCTCTGAAACCTTGAAGATGGCAGATTACATGTGGACATTAACTATTTCACTGCTGATCCTTTTAGCAGAATCATTCAAACCATGTGTTATCTCACAGTCAGTCCCAACCTGCCTCCCATGGTATGTCTACATTGGATCTGACAGCGAGCCCCCTGGCCTGGGTCCGCACACTCATGCTAGCACACTCAAAATAGTTATGTAGACATTGTAGCTTGGGCTGGAGCTTGGGCACTCAAGTCTGGGGGGGCCTCTACGCTGAGCTGCAACCTCTACACAGCTAGTTTGAGTGCGTGTAGCATGAGGCTGTGGTCTCAGGCTGGGAGGCTCACTCCCAGATGCAGTGTAGACATCCTCCCTACATACCAGAACTCCCAAGCGTCCCTTGCTGAGCTGCTAAAACCTCCAACTTCCCCCTTAATAACGTCTACAATGTGGTTCTGTGTGGTCAACACAAAATCCTGGGGGAAGAGTAAAACAAATGTCATCTTCCATCAACATTGGGAGCTACTTAACTGACTGTGTGATTCACTGTAACATTTAATGCATTCCAGCCCCTTATTACTACTTATTAATTTAAATGGCATGGCCCCGAGATTTCCAGTCTGCTACATCAGGCAGCTACAGAATCCAAGGGACCTTGCTGCAGTATTTAGGTCCAGCATGACACAGAGTCCTGCTAAATTACAATGGGATCATTAAAGAATTATTTAATCCCTTGACACTGACAATTAATCAAATCTTTAAGCCCAATGTTTATTCTGCAATGACTAATTGTGCTCTGACAAACTCATTTCTAGACTTCCTGACGAATAAGGAAATGGGAGTCTGGATTCCTGAGTTCTGTTCCCAGCTGTGCCATTTATTTGCTGGGCAGGCCAATTTGCCTCCCTGTGCCTCAGTTTACCTACCTGTGAAATTGAGATAACAATTATCTGCTTCACTGGTGTGAGATGGAGGGGATTCTAGTTATACTGGTGTAAATCAGGGATAGCTCCATTAAATAGCATTTCATCAGTATAAAACTCAGGTAAATTTGATTAGGTATTGAATAATAGATAGATCCTGGATCTACCGCCAAAGAAATCAAATGATCACTGTTACACTTTATCATTGCTGCTTATAATAAACTCAGATTTTCTTTTAGCTCCTTTTAGACTCGAAGAGAGTAGATCTCAGCCAGCAAATAAAATCTCAGTTTCAAGCAAATCTAAAGACTATCTTGCATGATATAGAGACACATATTAAAGGGAAAACACAAGCAATCAAGCAGCAGTGTCATAAATGTACAGGCAGCTGAGCACAGTATCACTCCCCAATTCCACCCCTTCTAACTCTCCCCCCACCCCCTTCTCCCCTTCTCCACCCCCCACAAATGTTTGTCTTCAGGTCAGTGGGAAAGCTAATTAGAACAATGGAGTTTCTGATGCTAGAAGATGCCATCTTGATATGATTCTGAGTCCTCTCTGTGCTGCTGATGAATTATAAATGCAATGTCAGACGAGAAGGACACCAGCAGTGACAGTTCGTCAGTCATGCTCACTATGTGTATGGTTTTTGGATGAGTAGCTTTTCCCCCTCATCTGTTCAGTTCACACCATTTGCTATGACTTCCCCCTCCTCCCTCCCTCCCTCCCTCCCCATTCCTTTGCCTTTCATTTAGTGTCCAGTGGCTAAACGGTGAGACAGAGGACAATCATTTTGTATGTAGTTTGTGACTTGTGCACCATAATGAACAGATTTGGACAGGGCTGGTGAGTTAGACCACTGAATGCACCTTTAAGATGTGATACCATGATACCGAGCACACACAAAACCTGCGGATTCTGCTGGAGCAGGTGCAGGAGCGTGAGCTGTGTCTTGTCATTTGCCTCCAGACAGACAAGCAAAAAGGGAATCTGATGCTGATATGTTTATCACCAAAAGGAGAGTTTATTCTTTCTTCCTTCCTTCCTTCCTTCCTTCCTTCAATCCATTACTGATAAGTCAGGTAGGCTGGAGCCAGATCTACATGTTTTGAATTACAGAAGACTATCAAAGCATCTTACCCTTCCAAGATTCACTATTGTGTCAGATCCCATCTCTAGCCTGGGAGCACAATGAAACAGCATCGTCATGGCCTCAGCCCCCTCAGTGTATGATGACTCCTGAAGGCCAGGATTATTGTGTGGAAAGCTAGCTAGCCAGGAACTCAAGTGCCCACAGAATGACTAAATTGACAGTTTCTTGCTTTCCTCCCACTCATTGGGGAAAGCAAGTAGGTGGAGGCTGAGGTTAAGAAGCATTAGGGAAGGGGAGGAGAAAAACAAGGCGAACCTGATTCTGTAGCAACCTTCCTTAGCCATGAGGATGCACCTACATGAAGTACAATTTCCATGAGACATCCAATCAGAGATGCAATATGATGCATCTAGGAGAGGAAGTAGAAATACTTTGGATCTGCTAAGAAAGAGAAACCTGAGAGAGGTTTCTGCAGAGAAATGCAGCAGGGAGTCTCAGCCAGCAAAGAAGGAAACATTTGCACACATGATGCCAAACATTGGGCTAGATTCTACAAGCTGCTCCGTATATGCAGAACCTTATGCTTAGGCATAGTCCTATTGAAGTCAATAGAGATGGTAGCAGGGATCTAAGCATGTGGAACAGTCTGCAGGATTGGAGCCAGAGAATATACTTCTTCTGGGGAGCTATGCTGGGTTTGAATGCACACTTGCAGCCCTGAGACTCGACTCTGGAGTCAGGACAGGAATTCAGACTTTTAATGTGACAGGTAACACATTAAATGGACAGTTATAAAAAATAGTAATAAAAAAAGAAGCCAAATATTTGAGTTCTAACTGCGGGTGAACCAGCCCATGACTATGCCTGGAGCAAAGGGGTGCAGAGATTTTTGGTTGTTAACTCAAGTCGTATAGAAGTTCATGTTTTAAACTGCTAGGCAGCTGCTAAATAAAAACTGAAATTGATTTCTATGCTAACGTCAAGGTCATGTTTCTGCAGTATTATGGAATGCATTAAGCGTTCAATTTGTGTTCTTCAACTTACCAAAAATATAAATGTAGTTTATATTAAAGAAACCTCTTCCAGGATCTCTCCCTCTCTCACTTAATATCACTTGCCCTCTATATTTAATAGAAAATGCATTTTAATACTGGCTGCGTGTTTTCTGCATTTTCTCTTCAACGGGTAGAAAACCTCATTGTCCGGGGAGGGGGCTGGCAGGAAAGAGATTTTATCTTTCAAAAGGAATTAAAAGTCAGGGGGTCTGATTCTCTTCTTGCTCACAAACTGGTGTAATTCCATTGACCTCACTCGAGCTAGTCCTCACTGCTGCATCACTGAAGATTAACAAAGCACGTGTGCCCCTGATGAGAGCCCCCTGGCCAGCCCCATCCACCTCCACTTCATTCAAGTCTGGAGGAGCAAGAAATTCTCTGAGGATGCAGAAGATTAGGAAAGTAGAGTTCCGAGCCCTCGCAAGCTGAGTTTCTTCTGATCCAGCCTTTAAACACTTGTGTTACAGCTTCCAAACTTCCATTCAGGAGCAGCCCTAGGACCTAGCTGAATTGCCAGCCAGGGTGGAAAGCGTTTTCAGTACCCCTGTCCGGTGGCCTAGCCAAAAAACCTCCAAAAAAGTCAATGGCCAAACAGAGTGGACCAAAAAAATAAACACGCAGGGGAAAAAAGCCAAGCGGCACAGTGGTATGGCAGCCTCTTGTAAATTAGTGTCCACATCAACTGCCCTGCTCGCCTGCCCTAGAACCAGTCCTGCTTCATGGGTACTGAATTAGATAATAAATATAAGTCATGTTACACCTCTATCTTTCTCCCCTGCACTCCTGCCAGGGCATAGTGAATGTCCTCTTCCAGCCATTCACTTAGGACTGCTATGAGGGGAAGCCAAACCGCTCATGCTCTGGATTCCTGGGTGACCTGGATGGAATCCAGCCACTGCTCAAATCTCAGGGATCTAGGCACACTCTCAGGGTGCAGACCTTCTACCTGGCACCCCCCTCTAAAAGCTGGAATGTGCTGTCCAGATGCCTAGCTTCTCTGAGTCAAGTGGTGACCCCTCAGAGTTCCCCATACTTAAACACACCCTGTCCCACAACTCCACCTCCAGGTGTGAAAGTTTGGGTTACAGTATAATTCTCAGGGGCATGCAACAACTGTAAAGCAGTGAGCATATAGAGACACACTTTGCACAGAGTCTAACACAGCTATGATCTTTCAGACTTAAACATGTAACGTATGGGATAGTACAAAACAATGAGCACTTTGCACAGGTCCCTGCCTCATTTTCCTCACTTTCTAGCTCACTCTTCCCTTGGGAGTCCTTAGGGACCAGGCAGGGAGGGAGTCCCCTTCCTCAAGAGGTCTTACGCATTGGGTTGTTTCTGTCTCATGGACTGGAGGAAAACGAGTCCTGAGCAGTCCAGGCTCTGCCCTTTTCAAATGTTCAGGCTCCCCTCCCACATCTGATGACACCCTTGCCAGCTTTCCCACATGAGCACAAACCTCTGCCATGTAACTTCATTGCCAAGACAACCATCTCTTGCTAAACTAGTTTTGGATAAGGACCAGTCTTTTGTCTAGAGTAACTACATTTCCAACAGTTGGGTACTTAAAGTCAGCTACCCTCTACTGTCTGTCTGTATCTCTCCATGTTCGGACTTCAGCTCAGAATGAAGGCAAACAGGCATAGAGAAGGCAAAAACCTGCGCATTCAACATGGAGTGTGCAGCCTGACCCAGATATATGGAGTCCCGATCTCACAGAGATTGTACAGACAGATTCCCAAATTGTCACCAGCCACCCCCACCAGAAAAAGAGAGTGCCTAAAAATCATTGACAGCACATGGAACAATAAGATATGACAAGAGGTGCATTCCCTTCCTGGGTGACTGTTACAACCTACTTCTGATGACAATAATAATATAAAGGATGAAAACAAAGGCCATGTGACTAACTCATGATGATGTGCAGGAACCTCTTAGAAACGTTCTGCCTGGTGTATGTGAGTATATAATTTTCATTTCATATTTCACCTATCAAAATAAGGGCCTAGATACTACTGCAAAATTCCCATCCCATCCCTAGCTTTCCACAGCAGTTTTACAGAGCCATAGGTCTAAGGAGCAGGATTTGGCTTTCAAAAGACCAGGCTAGACCAGAACCACAGATCTGATCACCCCATAGTTTTGGAGATATTGAGATGCAGATCCAGATCTAAACATTGTGTCTCTACCCTGCTCTAATTCTTTATCCATAGGTCATTTCAAGTTAAACTTTGTCTTTTAGTAAGAGTTCAACCCTGCAAGGTGCCAAGGCACTCTGGGCTTCATCCAGCAGAGCACTGAAGCAGGTGCTTAGATTTAAACAACCCAGTTGACCACAGTGGCTTTGCTGGATTGGTCCCAGAATGCTCAGCACTCTGCAGAATCAAGCCCTAAATGTGCATACATCACCTAGCCCAATAAGGCCCCCAAGCTAGGTGTAGCCTCTAGAAGCTACAGTTACACAAATACATAAAAATATAAAATACTCATCATCATACCTCAATTATTAGGTTCTCTGAACATAAAAACTGCCATACTGGGTCAGACCAATGGTCCATCTAGCCCAGTATCCTGTCTTAGATAGTGGCCAATGCCAGAACTTGAGGGGGGAGTGAACAAAACAGAACAATTGGAGTGATCCACCCTGTCTTCCACTCCCAGTTTCTGGCAATCATAGGCTTAGGGTCACTCCGAGCATGGAGCGTGTCCCTGGCCATCCTGGCTAATACCACTTATGACCTATCCTCCATGAAGGTATCTAGTTCTTTAATGAACCCAATTATACTTTTGGCTCTCACCACACCCCTTGGCAATGAGTTCCACAGGTCAACTGTCCATTGTGTGAATAAGTACATCCTCTTCTTTGTATTAAACCTGCTGGACTAATTTCATCAGGTGACCCTTGATTTTTGTATAGCAGAGCAACAACTCGGAGCATTAACATTACTAGATGTTTCTTGGACTAACCCTGGATTTCATGTAACATATAATATGCTTATTGCCAGAAAAAAATATCTTTCTTTGCCTCATTTATATTCCAGTAAATTCCAATAGATTCATTTCTGTTCATCTTCTGCTCTTTGCTCTCTCCGGGCTAGTTGTGGGCAGCATGTCCAGATCTTCCAGCACTGGGCTGTCATGGTTCTTCCTAATTGATACACATATTGAAGTCTGAAAGGAGGCTGCATATTGCTAAGGAATTATACAATGAAATACTCTCTTTTCTCCTAGCTCCAGCTTACAGCGATTTTTAATGCGCAGGGCTTCAGCTGAGCCCTCTGGTGAATCAAAGTCATTCTGTAAAACTGGCACCTGGGCCTTGCATATATATTTGTCCCTCTATGACTTCCCTGGCATATTTATTCAGTTTACTAGTCAAAACTAGTTTCACGCAACACTGAGCCCAGCAGGGTCAACACCTAACCTATGAAAATCAAGCTGTCACCTTTCTCTCTGCTTCATACATCATCATCAACCAAAGCCAGATAATGGGAAGCAGGTTCTGATCCTGGAATGATTATTGTTGCTGCTTCCTGAAGATGCAGCATGAATGGAGTGAAAGGAGGGAAAGCGCTTTTTCAGAGGTTTGACTTATCAGGGCTAAGGAATGGGAAGAAATGCCTTGTGCCTTGTAAATGTGGTGTACACACCATGTGGGCAAGACAGTGGTGTCTGTCTCCATGGCAGATGCAGCTGTGGTCTGATGAGGTTAAACTAAAGCAAGGCATAGAGGGGAGAGAAGGTTTTGCATTCCAGGAACCATGTTCGTATGAGTAAGGAAACTGATGTGCACACAGAAGAAGGGTCAGAAGAGGAGTCAGCCAGATTAGTATTCCGTGGCATTCAAACATCCCCCTGAAATATCTTTTACACTGCTTTTGAGACTAGACAAGCTGTTTTGTATAAAACAAGAAAAGTCTTAATCGTTGCTAATGCTCCACCCAAGCCCCAACCCCTCTCAATGAATCTTCACTGCAAAGTTGAAATGAACCCCAACTGAAACTTAGCCCAAACCCCAACCAACACCAAACTTGTTTGAAGAAGTTTTCCTAGCCTAGTGAAAATGTCTTTCATTTGTGCACTTCCTGGTTGCAGCCAGAAATGGAACAAGAATAAAAAAACCTGTGGAAAGCTAATGAGGTGATATCTGTGAATCTGTGTTACAGATCTGTGGCCATTGTAATTGACAGTCAGAGTGGGCCATCCCTCTGGTGGAAAACCACAGGCCCCTAACACTTGCACTGCACCAGAAACTCTATTAGGTTTAGTAGCAATTGATCTGACATCCTCTGAGGGTATCCAGCTACTGCAGGGGACATAGTTTTTGAACAGTTCTAACATGTCAACTACTAGTAAAGAAACGTAGTTTCACATCTATACAAGGCACCATTACCAGGTGAAGGAAGTTCTGATGAGTTCCAGGTATGCATCCAAATTTTGTGTTGGAATTAAACTTCCTAACCTTTCAAGGTTTGCGTAGAACCACCATTCTGCCTCTTGGGCCCTTTCAACGTCTCTCCCATTCGCATGAGTTGTACAGGTACTCACAGCAGGCAGGAGCCTCCAACGGATTATCCAGCAGCTGAGAAATGATGGCTTGTACTGGAACTTTGGCCACACCCCGGGTCACCCAATAAGCAGAAATGATGAGGGGGCTTTACCCCAGCTGAGAGCTTCCCTTACTTGGGAAATTGTCAGCTGGCCAGTTATGACCAATATCTGGCATTTTTGCAGCACCTGAAGAGTGCAAAGGGGCCAGGTTGCAGGAGAAAATGTGTCCCAGAATGTTAGTGTCTGCAGCAGTTTTCCTGTTCAGGGGAGCTCAAAAGTGCCTGTTGTGCTTGGTGCAGGCTTGCATAGTAGCCATTATGAGCTCAGCACAAGGTCTTACAGAGCCTGGGACATCAGGACCCTGGGACAGTGAGAGTGTGGGAACATTTATAAGGACACTGGGGCGATATCTTTACTCTTTTCCAAAAAATGCCCTGATGGTCTTTTAACCTCTCACCCGACATTGCTAGACAGAAGGATCGATCCATTCTACTCCTCCTCCCCATCCCTGTTGAGCTGAAATATTATTAAAGTGTTGAAAACAGAATTAAAAGCACCTACTTCTATTGCAGGGCACACGCTGAGCTGTGCTTTCAGTACTGTGCTTACTCCTGCCTGCTGAAAAGTGCAGCCCCAGAAAGCTTCGTCTCAGGTTGTCAGTTTTACATATTGTTATGTTTAGCATGCAACCGGCAAGCCTCACCTGCACTTCAATGGAATGCAGCATTGCCCCGCTATTGATTAATTTGTGCTAATTAAAAACAGCAGTGTTTCTGCAGAAAAGAAAGATGCGTAAGTGTCAATAAATTATGGGAAATTTCACAGATTAAAGATTGCCAACTTCTGCTTGAAAATAACTAAACAAATGTTAATGACTCTTTCCAAAGAACCTGATTCACTCCCAGGCTTTCTGAATGGACAGCAGCTCTGCCGGGGGTTCTCCCTGAACTGTTCAGTTAGACTCATGCTTAAAGGAACATTATGTTTAGGGTGAAGACCCAAAACTTGATCTATTTTTTTTAATTCATCGATTCCAAGTCCAGAAGGGACCATCCTGATCACCTAGTGCTGTCTGATGTCCTGTATAAAACAGGCCATAAAACAATCCCAACATAATTCCTAGAGCAGACCTTTTAGAAACACATCCAATCTTGATCTTAAAATGGCCAGTGACGGAGAATCCATCACAACACGTAGTAAATTGTTCCAATGGCTAATTACTCTTGCTTAAAAATGTACCTTATTTCTAGTCTGAATTTGTCTAGTTTCAGCTTCCAACCACTGAATCAGGTTATACCTTTCTCTGCTAGATTGAAGAGCCCATTATTAAATATTTGTTCCCCATGTAGGTACCTAGAGACTGTAATCTAGTCACCCTTTACCATTCTCTTTAAGATAAATAGATTAAGCTCCTTGAGTCCCTTTTTATAAGGCAGGTTTTTCATTCTTGTGGTTCTTTTCTGAAGCCTGTCCAATTTATCGGCATTCTTCCTGAATTGTGGATACCAGAACTGGCCCCAGTATTCCAGCAGCAGTCACGCCAGTGCCAAACACAGAGGTAAATAATCTCTGCTTGTATTTGAGATTTCCCCTGGTTATGCATCCAGTGATCACATTAGCCCTTTTGACCACAGCGTCACACAGGGAACTCATGTTCAGCTGATTATCAAAGTCACTTCTTCCCAGGACAGACGTGTGTATCGCTTTGCAAAGTCAATTTAATGATTTCAATTTGTTCATCCTTGTCATCCCCGCAGGCCAATGACTTAATGAGATTTTTTTAATGCCAACCGCACGACAATCCTGCAATAAGAAACTAGTGTCTGGAATCCTGTGCCCATGAGCAACCCTACAATAACAAACCAGTGAGCAACCCAGCACTCTACAATAACAAATCTGCCATAGAGTGAAGTGCCATGGAGGAAAACAAATTTTACAAAGAAAACAGTTTAGGGACAGATTCAGCCCTACTCCTCAGCTGACCTTGAAGCAAAGGCTGGGAATAGAGGGGGCAGCAACATTGGTTTAGGCCAATGCCACATTTGTGTTTCCCCCTGTATTGGGATTGCTGTGGACCAGTTGGGGCCCCAGCTCAGTTTAGAGCAGCCTCAGGTTGAAGGCGTTTGCCCCTTGGTCCTTTTGTATCTAAGGGCATATGAGACAGCACTTTATGGTTTCCTTAGCCATGGGTTTTACATCATCCTGAATTTCAAGGTTCAGACTAATCCAAATGACTCAAAACAAATTCAGCTGAAACCTCTGAGGTTCACATGGTTTCCACACAAAGCCCTAAACTAGGACCTCCACCCCACCCATTCCAGGATTCTGTAATGCAGGAGCACATGGATTCACCTATCATTCAATATGCAGCACTAGTGGGACCCGGAAGAGTCTTATGGGGGTCCTGAAGCTGCAGCACTGAGACATGGGCAGGTGGCTCATCCCCATCCTTCTCCTGAAGATCCTTCCTCGGGATTTGGGGTATTGGCCAGCTCTCTCAGAAAACTGATGATGAAGGGAACAAGACATCCATCTCCCCAGGCCCGAAAGAGCCTAGAAGGGGGACTAAAAAATCAGAGATGAAAGGATAGTGATCTACCACTGCATCCAGAATATGTCCAAAGTCATGGGACAGGAAGAGATTGGACCTGCGTACAAGGAGGGCTGGGCATGCCCAAATATGGTTGGAGGTTTTCAGAAATGTACATGAATGTTGGTGAACTCTGGGCCAGTTTTCAGATTTGTAATGATCTTGCCTGGCTGGGGATTTGTTAGAACAGCTTTGTCCAGCTCTAGTTATTGTAAACAATAGTGAAGGAAAACACGTGGTTAGAAAGGGGCCTCATCCCATGTGCCTTCCACTGACTGTATGTCAAAGCCTTTTCTGAGCAAAAAAGTGATGTGCAAAGAGAAAGCGATGGTCGGCAGTAATTCTGTTGTTGCAGTATTTTATTCATAACTGGCACTTCCTGCTCTGATGCCTTGTTTTGCAGAGAATTAATGATCACATTTCCAGTCATCACCTGATGTATATTGGTCACTTTGCGGTTTCTTCTCTGGCCTGGAGAGGATACAGCAGTCCAGAGCAATTAGGTCCAGGGATGACATGAACCCATACCCCGAGCAAAGGGGAGGGGGAAAATCACATTTCTCTAGGGTAAGATCAGAGAGGACAGAGTGAATGGACTACTTTGGTGCCAAGACACCATATGCCTCAATGAAGCTGTGAATAACTCCCAGGCCACATGCAAAGTTAAACTGTGAAGTTTCCCTTCCATTTTCCTTTCACTGCTGTGATCTCCCTCTCGGGCATGGTCACCCCACCCCACCTCAGCCTTATCCTAGCTGCATCTCTGTCATGGTATCTTTCCCCAACCTGAACCTTAGAGTCCAAAAGTTGGGGTACCAGCATGAATTCCTCTAAGCTTAATTACCTGCTTAGATCTGATAAGCTGCCACCAATCAGGAATTTCAGTGCCTGATACACTCTGGTCCCCCCAAAACCTTCCCTGGGGACCCCAAGACCCAAATTCCTTGAGTCTTACAACACAGGGGAATAAACCATTTCCCTCCCCTTCTCCTCCCCTCCAGGTGTTCCCTCCCTGGGCTCCTGGAGAGATATACAGATTCAAGCTCCGTGAATCTAAACAAAGGGATTCCCCCTTCTCCTTTCTTCCTCCCAGAACTTTCCCGCCCTGGGTACACTAGGAGATCACCATGATTCAAACTTCTTGAATCACAACACAGAGAAATCAGGTGGGTTCCCCCACTTTCTCTCCCCCTCCCTTCTCCTTCCCTGTTAAGTACAGACTCAATTCCCTTGAGCCTCAACAAGGGGAAAATCAGACAGGTCTTAAAAGCAAAACTTTTAATAAAAGAAAAAAATAATAAAGAAAATCACTGTAAATTCAAGATGGAATATTACAGCGTCTGTCAGCTTCTAGAAACTGGAGAAAAAGCCTCCTCCAGCAGAAATACAATTTAAAATACTTCCAGCCAAATACACATTAAAACTCTACCAGCCAGATACACATTTGCAATAAAGAAAAAACAATCAAAAAGACTAAACCACCTTTCTACCTTTTGTACTTACTAAATTTGAACAGAAGATTAGAGAGCCTATGTGTGGTTACTCTCAGAACCCAGAGAGAACAAAGCCAAACCCAAAAAACACAAACAAAGGCTTCCCTCCACCAAGATTTGAAAGTATCTTGTCTCCTGATTGGTCCTCTGGTCAGGTGTTTGGTTCCCTGTTTGTTAACCCTTTACAGGTAAAAGAGACATTAACCCTTAACTATCTGTTTATGACAATCTCTCAGTAGCTCTTTGCTCTTGCAATGTCCCTTTTGATTTTATTAGGGCCTGTCAAAAGTGGTGGCACTGGCTGAACTGTTGGATCACATGACTTGGTTGGGTGTCCCCAACTTTCCTTTTCTTAATAAGATGTGGTGATCTCATTTAGGTGCAGGAGAGAGATGAGATGGCTAAGGGTTCTTTCTACAGAACTTTGATACTGGTAGGAGAAGGTGAGAGACCCTGAACTCTCTTCCAAAACTTGAACCCAGCCCAAATCCTGATCCTTTTGTGACTATGAAAACGCTCCAGTTAACCTTTCCACTTTGTTATTTTCACACCCCACTTTCCATTGACCAGGACCAGAAACAGAATTGCTAAATTATGGCAAGAAAGCCTGGTTGCCCAAGGTTTCTGGGAGAGATGGGGGCCAAGCCACTGCTTCCAAATCCTGGTTGGGATCCAGAGCTATATTTCATCCATGTTCAGAGAATTAGGACCTATGTGGGTTTACACCCATTGCTAGTCATCTAGCAATCTTGTTTGGATAAGCTCTGTAGCCTTGTGGAGCTAAACGGAGAAGCTAGTTCAGATAAAGTCAGGTGCTTTTCTGATCCAAATCTTTTGTGGCTTACCCTTCCCTATGGCTCTTTGTTTCTTAGATTTGGCATCAGAGCAGGAGAAAGGACTTTTTGGACAAGCTCAGGAAAATCCTGCTCTGGTGCTTTGCTCACACCATCATTGCAGGATCCTAGTGATAGACTAGACAAGCCCAGCCATTGGTAGACACAGCCTTGAAAAGCAGATGAAGCCCCCAAAATGTCCAACCCCCCACATCAGTTTAATTTAGTACGAAGGTAGATAATCCTGACAGAGAGTGATGAGTGTAGAGCTGGGCAAAATTTTTTGGCCCCAACTTTTTTTTGGTGAAAAATGCAGATTCGTGACACTGAACTATTTTGAGAATTTGTGTTAATTTCATCAAACTGTTTATGTTGAAAACTTTCCTCCGCCCCTCACATTTGTTTCAACATTTTCCAAATGAAACATTTTGATTTTTCGGTTCAAAATGATTTTTGTTTTGAAATTTCCTTTTCTTTTATTTTAAACAATTCAAAAATGTTAAAAAAAAATGCCCGAGATCAACATGAAATATTTTGGGTCAAACTTTTTTTCAAATTTTCGATTTGCTGAAACATTTTATTCTCAGCTTGACCTGAAAACTTTTTTCCCTTGCTTTTTTTTTTTTGGAAAGGCCAGTGAATTGAACAATCTATTATTCACACACAGTGCTAGGTGAGTGCGTGTCTGTGATTCAGTAGTAGAGAGACTGTATTTCCAAAAGAGAAAACTTGACACCCCCCAGCCACTTGCCCAAGATCCCCTGACCCTGACAAAGCTGCTCCCCATCCCCCTCAGGAGGCTGATGTCCATCATTGTAACGCTGCCTCCCCCCACAAGCTCTACCTTCCACCCAGTGGGAGGAAGGAGGGCTGGCATGTCTGCTCACCCACCCCCACACGTTCCTCCACTCAGCACCCCACTTTTTGGACAAAAGTGGGTGTTTCTCTACCAACTGATCCATTCAGCAAGACCAAAGGGGACAAACGCCTCCTTTTGAAAAAAAAAGTTGGGACGACAAGGACATGACTTAAAAAAGGGACCGTCCTGGCCAAAATGGGACATGTGGTCACCCTACTCAGTGGTTCAGGGATTAATAAGGACTGTAAGGAACTCCACACTTCTTGGTTCACTTTAACAGCCCACTTGAATAGTGACTGAAAGTCATTAGTTCCTGATGGTGGCCTCTACAAAATGAATTTGTGACCATGGTTTGCATATTTCCCCAGTGGAATGGTGTCCACACTGCCAAAATCACCCACAGATATGCCTTGCTGATAATCACTCTAACGAGGCAGAAGATTGACTGAGCACTGACTGAGCGCCCTGCTTGCCCTTATGCCGGGGCATGCTGGCATGGAACAATGTACGTGGGCTGTCTGTGCTGCTGCTGCCCATGGGGCAACTCCATTATGTGAATAAGCAGAAAACGTCATTCCCTCCAGGGCTGTCAAGCCAGCACCTTTGGCCAGCCCTCCACTCACCTCAAAAAATAAAGAAAGCAAAGCAAACTGTAAGTGATGCTTTAGGGAAGTCTATTTGCTGGGAGGAGACTTTCATTCTCTGCAGCACTCCAGAGACCTCAGGGAGGTCTTCTGTATCAGCTACACATTGTGGCTAAATGCTTGGGAAGCCAGTGGAGGCAGCCACCAAAAATCTATATGGATGGAAGTTAAGCAAGGGTCTGCTAATTAACAATGCAAGTAGCACCGGCAACAGGATCTGTCAGTGGTGACAGCACAGTTACTGCTTTTCAAGTGGGAGGAACGAATTCTCCAGGAAAGAAAAGTGTTATGATACCTGACACGATGCCAGCAAGTATGAGACACAGGGCTTTGTAGCGAGAGATCTATTTATGTCATTCATTACAAGGTTATCTTTAACGACTGTCTCGTGCACTTCATCTTCAGGGCTGTGTGAGGGAGCATGAAGGAGGAAGAGTTTAAATGTCAGCTCAGCATCGGATGTGCTTTAGAAACAGCAGATGACCACGATGAAGCCCCAGCATGCTGGGGGAGGGAACAGCAAACCCAGGAGGTCCTGCCATTGGCAGGCTGGGTTTAATTAACTCCCTGGTGGCTGTTGCCTTTAATTATCTCAGTGGCTGCTGCCTAGGCCCTGCAGTCTTTTGGTGGTGGACTTGGTGGTGTTCTGTGACATGCTGGTGTGTCAGTGGAATGCTGGTAGTTCAAAGCAGGCCATGTAACTAGCACACGGAGCAACACTGGAGTTCTCTTTAGCCTCTGCACGCCTGGCCAATGGGTTGTGCTGGCAGGGCCTGTGCAAGGAAGTTTTGTGCCCTAGGCAAAACTTGCGCCCTAGGCAAAACTTCCACCTTGCGCCCTCCCCAGCCCTGCGGCAGCTCCCCATCCCCCCCAACGCCCTGAGGCTCTCCCCCCACCATGGTAGCTCCCCCTCCGCCCTAAGGCGCCCCCCCCAGCAGCTCCCTCCCTCCCCCCGGGGAGCCATGCGGCACCTCCCCACCCCAGCTCACCTCTGCTCCGCCTCCTCCCCGGGCATGCCGCCCCTGCTCTAATTCTACTCCCAGGCTTGCGGCGCCAAACAGCTGATTGGCACTGCAAGCCTGGGAGGCGGGAGAAGTGGAGCAGCGACTGCGCGCTCGGGGAGGAACACTGTAAAAAAAAATTGAGGGCACTGCTTTTTGGCGCCCCCAAATCTTGGTGCCCTAGGCAACCGCCTGGTTCGCTTTAATGGTAGCACTGGCCCTGTGTGTTGGATGTATGTGTTTGATTCTATAAAACACATTTTGCTTCCACATAGCAACCTGCCACATAGAACAGTGCATTTCCACCTCTTTCCGGTAGGTTTTAGTTCCCTATACCTGCTACATGGGGCTGCACGGGAAGTATGTTTTGTCTGATATATCGCATGCTTCAGGCTGTGATCAATTAATCTCAGAAGGCCCAATTCTATTACCCTTATTCACAGTGGCACACCTTACATTATGAATAATCAAGGGAGTACTTGGAGAATAAGGTACGTCTCGAATGGGGAAATGTGAAGAATCAGACCTTTTATTTGTAGCAAACACACCAGGCAGACAAGCTCTAGCTTGTCCTTTAAGGAATCTGCCCAAAGGCTTGGTCTAATATGCCAATCTCCAGGTATTTTCCATTTGGGTTGATGCATCTGGACAAAAATTCCTGTCTGAATTTCAGTCTACAGATTATCTGACTTAGAATGCTGGACTCTTTCCACGTCCAATTACTGAATAAAATTATATGTACTCTGCCGCACCATGGCAATTGGCAATCTCAAGTCTAACCAGGGCATATTTTCCTTTTCCTACTAACGTAATTAAAGAGCTAGGCAACACAGCTGCAAAATCCTTTTTCCTGTAATAGACAGGATTTTGAATTATTCACCATTTTTCAGGTGTGTGCCCATCTATTTTTCTGTGGTATTTTAAGACATTCTGACAACATTTCATCTATGCCTCAGTTTGGCCTCTTGCTAGGTGCCTATAGTCATCCTAACAGCTCACACTATTACAGAACTTTTTAGTCACAGATCTCAAAGCACACTAAGAAGCTGGCTGCACTTATTAACCACGTTGTGCAGATGGGGAAAGCAAGGCACAGAGAAGTTAAATGACTTGCTCAAGGTCATGTAGCCAATCAGTGGCAGAGCTAGGGAGTGAATCAATTTCTAGTCTTTAATGTTAACTGCTAGACTACACTGCTGCTCTACAGAACAGTTTCAGCTGGTGAGACTTTGATTTCTGGGCTGGAAGGTTGTAGGCTGAAGTCCTATGCCAGGACATAGACTTCATGATCAGTGGTAACTCTGAAGAGGTGTGCTGTAAAAAGTGTGTGTGTCTCTGTGTGTGTGTGTACACATATGTGTGCCGTGCATGTACCAAAGGGAGCATAGGGCCAGAAATAGAATAGTAGAGACTGATGCAGGTCAGGATTAGAGGATATTGGCAGAACTGGAGAGAGAAGACCAGAACTGGAGTAACTGGAACTGCTGCAGCTCAGGATTGAGATGCATAAGCAGAGTAGTTGGCGGGGGGCGGCACTAAAAACTGAAACATTGGGGGCTGTTGTAGGTCAGATCTGAAGAGCATTAGTATTGATGGGTGAAGAGGAAGTTTGCACAGCACCTTCCCTCCAGCACTATTCATCCCCTATGAGTACTAAATTCAGTCTCAAAAATTTTTAAAGAGAGAGAGAACAAAATGGCAGCATCAAAATAGCTCAATTCTGCCTGGGCTGTCAGTTTCCCTTTATTGCCAGTTCTTTCAGATTCATATCAGGAGGTCTGGAATCAGAACATCTATAATGAAAAAGAGAAAATATTAGTTGTTAAAAATGAAGTATTAAACTCTTATTGGTTGCAGTAGATGTAAAGGTTCATTTGAATGATTCCCCATGCAGTGAGACAAATGCAATACAGATAAACAATGCTCAGGCAGCTCCGGGTGAGGCTGATGATACATGCACTTGTATCAAAACTTGCATCTAATTTGCCTTTCACGAACCTCATTGTCTCAAAGACCTGTGATTTACTTTGTGTTTAAAGAGGCAGCTTAAGTATTCAATGACTGGGAGTGGTTTCCAGAGCTGTTCTTCCCTGCTCTGTTCAGCAGGAAAGCTTGGCAGAAAATGCTACTGAAAATGATCAGCTTCAAGACATTAATCAGATACATAAAATGTTATGGGAGGAAGTTATCTCTTATTCTTTACCCGACGCACTGGGGCCTTCCAAGTCTTTGAAGATACCCCAATTTAGGATCTAGGTGCTGAGGTCCTGTGAGTTGCACCTTCAGTTTTCATTTTGCAAGAATAGGATGTTATTTCTTGAATCTCTCCATTTCTTAGAGCACTCAAGACCTGCACTGAAGGCACCATCCTTCTGTTTAAGAATAACCAAGTTTTGGGGGAATTCCATCACAGAATGCCAGCGCTGCTGATTGGCAGGAACTGCAACATCTGGCTGAAAGTATTGCCTTCCAGAAAGCAGCATTTCTGGAGAAAACTATCACAATACAACAGCAGTTCCTCAGAGTACCAACAGGCATTTTAAATATGTGTCCATCTCTGCATTCCACAGGGGTTTTCTTTATGTTACGCCTTTCACTGTGAACCGAAATATTGCCTGTAATCTCGTCTCCAGTCTTTTCACTGATCAGAATAACCTTCATCTACAGCTAGAGCTGGAATGAAGATATTTGTACTTCTGCAGATCTCTTAGCCATTTCTATCTAATAAGAATTTAGAAGTACCTTTTAAGGTTACAAACTGAAAATGGTGGATGTGTTTCCTCTTAACCCAATATGAGCATTCTAGGCCTGAGTTATGTCAAGGCAAAGATTTGCAACCTCTGTTCAGTTTACAGGCGATCTCCATTTTGTTATGTTTTAGAGATTCAGCATTAAGATCATTTCAGTTTTACACAAGGAAAGCTGGCTTGTCCTTCAAACAGACACGAGAAATCCTTGCTGGTTGGAAGTTCAGATATGTGGTGTGCAAGATGGCTGATTGACACACCTATAATACCACTATCCTTTTCACTCCTAGATTTGATTTCACACTAAAGTGATGGGAGAACTTTTGTATGTAATTGTCCTTTACATGCCAGTAGCCAGGGATGAAAGTAACTTAAAGGACTTACCAGTAATCCGAAGTCCTTAGGAGGGGGAGGGACCTCAACCAGAAGAGTCGTGACCTCTACCAGAAGAGGCAGGGCCTTTAAATACCCAGGTGCTTTAAATCAGGATTTAAAGGGGATGAGGCTGTGGTAGCAGCATCTGGGAGCCCCGGGCCCTTTAAATCACCTCTGGAACTACCAGCTGCAGAGGTGGTTGGGAGCCACAGGGGTGATTTAAAGGCCCTGGGGCTCCAGCTGCTGCTTCTGCAGCGGAGCTCCGGGCACTTTAAATCACCAGCCTCTGGTGGAGCTTTAAAGGGCCCGGGACCCCGCTGCAGTAGCGGCAGCTGGGAGCCCCTGGCCCTTTACATCACTGCCAGAGCCCTGCTGCCACTACCGCAGGGCTCCAACAGCGGGGCTTGGGTGGCGATTTAAAGGGCCCCAGAGGGTAGCAGCAGTGGGAGCCCTGAGCCCTTTAAATCACCACCCAAGCCGCACTTACAGAGCCCTGGGGTAGCAGCGGCATCCAGGGGCTTGGGCAGTGATTTAAAGGGCAACTTCAGCTATGTGACTAATGTAGCTGAAGTCGACGTACTTAGATCTACTTACCGTGGTGTCTTCACGGCTGATGCTCTCCCATTGACTCCACCTGCGCCTCTCTCTGAATTGGAGTACAGAAGTCAACGGGAGAGCACTCGGGTCAATTTATCACGTCTAGTCTGGACGCAATAAATCAATCCCTGCTGGATTGATCGCTGCCCGCCAATATCCGGCGGGTAGTGTAGACATACTCATGCTGAGTGGTACCTTTCTCCCTCAGTAGCCCATTGTAAACAGGAGTACTTGTGCTATAAGATGCTGTTCAAAATGCATAAGGGTACCCAAATCTGGCCCAAACAGTACAACCCTATATCAATTCCCTCAAGCTTTGAAGCCACACACTGGGGTAGGTGTGTGTGAGTGAGACTAGTGGGAAGTGCTGTCCTTGCCCTATGGCTGGTCTTTCAGGGTATGTCTACACTGCAGTTAGACACCTGTGGCTGGCCCATGCCAGCTGACTCAGGCTCCCGAGGCTGTTTAATTGTAATGTAGATGCTCAGGCTATAGTCCAAGCTCTAGGACCTTCCTACCTCATGGGGTCCTAGAGCCGGGACTCCAGCCTGAGCCTGAACATTTACATCACAATTAAATTGCCCCACGAGCCTGAAGCAGCCAGCTGGGCCAGCCACAGGCTTTTAATTGCAGTCTAGACATACCCTCAGATGCTCATCATCGGAAAGCAGAGAATCATCTCATCGGGGTTTCACTCCACAACAGACAGGCTTAGTGCAGCAGAGACTAGGTTGATTCCAGCCATAGTGAGCGAATCATGGCCACCAATATGGACTCTCCATCACCCTCCCTTCTTGGACTGACCTCCGCTTTTAGCACAAATCCCTAGCTCTGGAAGCAGGCACTGTGGGTGAAATATAACTGAAAGCTCCTAGACCCTCTCTGTTAGGCCTCCTTATGCAGGTTAGTCCTTCCAAAAAATAAATAAATAAAAATAAAAAAAAGGACTAAACATTTTCTATTTCAAAACAGATTTCATCTTCCATAGAAAGTAATACTGCCTCCAGCCATGTGTAACTTATTTTTTATCCAACAGAGTATATGGGCTTATAACTAGATCCTGATAGGAACCCGGGTTTAAAACATTATTCACAGCAGGTTATTTGATCTTTATTTGCTGAATGCACTCAGCTGAATCCCTATCTCCAAACAATATGAGAAATAAAATGCCAGGCATGCTTCATTGGCCAGCTAGCTCATCTTGATTTGCAGAGACGATTACATCCCTCTCAGCAGTTTCGCACACATGCCACATTCCAGTCACCAAGGTACAATTCCCTCTCCCCCTCCTGACATACACACTTATCCCTTCTCTCTAACTCCCTTAATTAAGTGCTTTTAAAAATACTTTAGAGCTCCCCCTTCCTTCCCACTCACAGGAGTCTTCAGGGAGTGTGCTTCCCTTTGCATGCTTGAAAATGCTCATTCATTCCGGGTACAGTCTGTTATATATTAAGGGCCCGATCCTGTAAAACTCACCTGAATAGTCCCAGTGACTTCATGCTGAAACCACTGACTCTAGTAGGATTGGTCACATGTCTAAGGGTTTGTAGGATCATATTCTGTGTTAGCATAAGCAGGTATAAGTTGACAGACTCAGTTTAGCTGCACCTCCTCACACCAAGGCTGGGCTTGTCTCTAACCGTTGAACATCCCTGTTGCATATAGCCAGATGTGCCCTCCATTACTGCTTAGTCCAAGCCAGGACCTACAGGCACCTCAGGTGGTTACACTGTGTGGCAAGTCATTTGGGGACCTTGCAAGCCAGGGAGAACCCCAGGAAGTGTCTGTGTCCAGAAACCTCAATACTGAGTTCCCTTCATTACTGCCGAGTGCTCCTGGGGACACTGCAATCCCCACAGCAAGGTCAGTGATGTGGGAAGAGATTTGCAGCATCACAAGGGACAGTTAGGTGCCCATCTCCTTTTGGCTTTCAGTGTGAGTTGTCTTTGAAAATCTTCTCTGTAATGTCCTGAGATAATCACCTCCAACTTCTAGACCAGACCTTTGGCCCAACCAAAGCAGCAAATGTTCTCCAGAGGCTCCTATCTGAGACACAGTGCATGCTATGAGAGGGCTTTGGATGTCCTCTGCAGACATCCAGAGCAGCAAGATGTATTCATTAAAATAGCCAGTCCTTTACATTATAACCAAGACAAAGCAGGCAGCAGGACTCTTTTCCAAGGAAGATCTATGGCTTTTGTATTCTCTTTTCCCTGGATACATTTCAAAAGCTGTAAGGCCCATCCTTTGTATACTTCATAGCTAGCTGATCCTTGGTGTACCCTTCAAGGCCAGAGCCAAGATATTTTTGGATTCCATCCTAACCCTAGAGAATGTGTTTGTAACTTATCAGAATATATAATATTCTTTCTGGGGAGGACAGAGTTTTATCCTTGATCTTTGCCCTCACTTTGAGGAGGATTTAGGGCATATGGCCATTTTTTGTAACTATGCTTTTATTATAAACTTGTTAAGGCAACCAGAGGTCTCAGGCCATGGGGCAGCAAAGGTATCATTAGAGACAGACAGTGTGCCTTGTTAGTCAGGGTTCTGTGATCTTGAGCTAATCATTTCTTCTCGGGATACCTCTCATTCCTCTCCCACCCTTTACCTGTTAACCTCCACATTGGGATTAAAAATCCAACCCTGCCAAATGTTGGGCACCCTGAACTTCCGCTGAACCCACAGGAAAGCAGGGTGCTCAGTACTTTGGCATCAGCCCTTTAATCTGTAGTGTAAAACTCAGATTACACAGTTCACATGGAAGGAAAGTTGGAAAAGATGGGGAGAATTCAGACTATTGCTTTTCTTTCCCAACTGCAAAGCCAGGGGAAAAAACCAAACAGCCAGGGGTGTATGTTTGCCTGGTTGGATAAGAGTCACCACGTACCAGATTGGACTATCCCCCTTGGGAATGCTGTTCTGCTATTAATAAAAAAAGATAAACAAATCAGTTTTTGCAAATTCATTTGATTTCACTTCTTCTGCTTCAGGGAACCTTGTTCCAGTTAGTAAGCTCTGCAATAGGAGCGGAGAAAAAGGGTTGCTCAGGCAGAGACAACAAGGGAGGAGAAGGAGGGAGGCTCTAACCCCCTCCCTTCCTCACTCTGTATCCCAGTAGGACTGGCAGGGGAAAGTCCAAACTGCTGTCAGTGATTAAGGGAATCTGACAGCCCTTAGATCCATGATGCAACTCAATACACCTGAAGGAGGCTATTATTTATTTATTTATTCATTCAGACAAAAGACTCATTTCCTATAGGCTTCCAAAATTCCCTTCCAGAGTTCTTTTAGCTATTGGCAAATGACTGTTACTTTCCCCCTTGCTGGGTTTGAGACAAAGCCTTCTGCTTTCATAGGGCCTGCTTAGGTTGAGGAGTTATTCAATAGAGCATGGAGTGGGGATAGGGGTCCCATGTAGAAAGGAGACCATCACCTAATTTTAGATAAGGAATAGATGTCTGGATCCAAGGCATGAGGCGAATGTTGCACATCTTAAAGATGCGTGCAGGCACAGCGATTGGGAAACTTGTCGATCATTTCCAAGTTACTCAGGTTGTTTGGACCATGTTATAGATGGAGTTATGGATCTGGTTACACATTAACCTGTAATAGTGGAAATTCTGTATCAAGTTAGACATGCAATTGCATGGTGCATTTTAGGCATTTGCTTTAAAAAAAATCAGACTCAGTAGAAAGGCCTGAACCAGAATCCTTGGTCTGAAATTATCCAGCAGCTTTTGCTGATTCATTCTTATTGTAGGGCATAGTGCAGAATTTCAGTAGGTGAACAGAAAAAGTATTGGTATTGGCCAAGGTGTAGAGCTGTGAATTATCCATGTGTGAGAGAGAGCTACCAATTCATTGACATCTCCAGACTTGGTTTCCAGTTCCTTGGACTGACAGGAATTTGGAGCACTCCAGAGGCAGCAGCTGTTCAGTCAGCTCATCATAGACCTCTAATGGCAGCTGCCACTTCTGTGGTGGAATAAAATCCTCCTTGGTTACAAAGAAGGGATCCTACAGGGAAGTCATCAGGACCTACCCGGGGTGTGGCAGGTTCTGTGGGGTGTGGGGATATAGAAGGCAGTGGGTGTTTATGGTCAAAACATTCACCTTGGTGCCTTCAGAATGAGTTCTGCTTCTCTCAGTATTGTTCACAGGATTCACTTGTGCTCTTTGTTGTCAGATGCTACCGGTGTGGTGCTCTGCTCTGTTCAATGTTGATATCAATCAGCTGCGTGCGTGTGTTCCCTCTGTGTGCTGCCCCAGCTCTGCACACATAGCTGACACAGCAGACCCCCCAATGACCACAGACTCTAGTAAGGTACGAAGGCACGTCAGCCAGGTTTATTGTCGAAGAGAAACACAGTTTCCAGCTTCCTGGCAAACAAAGTCCAAGGTGCTGCTAAGGTGCAGCTAGCCAGTACATATGTGCTCCCTGGCAATGGACTCAGCTCAGCCTGTGGTGGACTTTCCACTGCCCCCTATTCTGGACAAAGACATCCACTCAGGGAGGCATTCTTATACAGAGGTACAAATAAGTCACACATCACTCCTGACGTATTGAAGTGCAACCCCCCTACGTAGCAAGGTACAACCCCTCTACGTAGTAAGGTGCCGCCTCTCACTTGTACATGTTGGTTCGAACCAAACAACTCTATCCATCATATTACCCTTTTGGCTCTGTCATTGGGATGGGTCAGTCTGTTCCTTGTTATCTGTGTGGAGTGTACAAGTATGCAAATGTTCTATTAAGACTGAGGAGAAAAACAACTGAGGAAAGTTGGCAGTTTTTCAAAGGGACGCTATTAAGGGCCCAAAAGCAAGTTATTCCGATGGTTAGGAAAGATAGAAAATGTGGCAAAAGACCACCTTGGCTTAACCACGAGATCTTGCGTGACCTACAAAATAAAAAGGCATCATATAAAAAATGGAAACTAGGTCAGATTACAAAGGATGAATATAGGCAAATAACACAGGAATGCAGAGGCAAGATTAGAAAAGCAAAGGCACAAAATGAACTTGTCACGGAGTCACCGGGTGATGCTCTGGAACTGCTCCCCACCAAGCCAGTCAGGACTTTGGGGAGCCTCCTCTCCCTTGGAGCAGACTTGTTCAGGGCAAGAAGCTCACACAGCTTCACCTCCTGGGTCTCTCCTTGGAGCATTCAGCATCCTCTGCCCCTCCGTGTGCTTCCCTCAGCGAGTCCCCCCCAACGGGGTCCTGGGGAAGCCACCGGGTTCTGCACCCCCACTTTGCAGTCAGACGTGACTCTCAGCCAGCCAGTAAAACAGAGGTTTATTCGATGACAGGAACAGGGTCTAAAACAGAGCTTGTAGATACAGCGAACCAGACCCCTCGGCTGGGTCCATTCTGGGGGGCAGTGAGCCAGACCCCCAGGTCTGCCCTCCACCCTGGACCCCAGCCAACTCCAGACTAACAACCCCTCCTAGCCCCTCCTCTCTGCTCAGCCCCTTTCCCGGGCCAGGAGGTCACCTGATCCCTTTGTCTCCAACACTTTCAGCTGGCACCTTTGCAGAGGAGGGGCCCAGGCCGTCAGTTTCTAGGAGACAGAGGGTCAGGCATTTAGGTGCACTTGCCCTTTGCTCTGCCAGATACTTAAGAACTGCCATGGGGACACTGAGGCACCAACATAGTATTCAGAGCAAACATTAAGAACATTCCTAGTTCGTCACAGAACTCAAACTAGCTATGGGAATAAAGGGAAATAAGAAGACTTTTTATCAATACATTAGAAGCAAGAGGAAGACCAAGGACAGGGTAGGCCCACTGCTCAGTGAGGAGGGGGAAACAGTAACGGGAGACTTGGAAATGGCAGAGATGCTTAATGACTTCTTTGCTTCGGTCTTCACTGAGAAGTCTGAAGGAATGTCTAGTATAGTGAATGCTTACGGGAAGAGGGTAGGTTTAGAAGAGAAAATAAAAAAAGAGCAAGTAAAAAATCACTTAGAAAAGTTAGATGCCTGCAAGTCACCAGGGCCTGATTAAATGCATCCTAGAATACTCAAGGAGTTAATAGAGGAGGTATCTGAGCCTCTAGCTATTATCTTTGGAAAATCATGGGAGACAGGGGAGATTCCAGAAGACTGGAAGGGGGCAAATATAGTGCCCATCTATAAAAAGGGAAATAAAAACAACCCAGGAAACTACAGACCAGTTAGTTTAACTTCTGTGCCAGGGAAGATAATGGAGCAGGTAATCAAAGAAATCATCTGCAAACACTTGGAAGGTGGTAAGGTGATAGGGAATAGCCAGCATGGATTTGTAAAGAACAAATCGTGTCAAACTAATCTGATAGCGTTCTTTGATAGGATAACAAGCCTTGTGGATAAGGGAGAAGCGGTGGATGTGATATACCTAGACTTTAGTAAGGCATTTGATACGGTCTCGCATGATATTCTTATAGATAAACTAGGAAAGTACAATTTAGATGGGGCTACTATAAGGTGGGTGCATAACTGGCTGGATAACCGTACTCAGAGAGTAGTTGTTAATGGCTCCCAATCCTGCTGGAAAGGTATAACAAGTGGGGTTCCGCAGGGGTCTGTTTTGGGACCGGTTCTGTTCAATATCTTCATCAACGATTTAGATGTTGGCATAGAAAGTAAGCTTATTAAGTTTGCGGACGATACCAAACTGGGAGGGATTGCAACTGCTTTGGAGGACAGGGTCAAAATTCAAAATGATCTGGACAAATTGGAGAAATGGTCTGAGGTAAACAGGATGAAGTTCAATAAAGATAAATGCAAAGTGCTCCACCTAGGAAGGAACAATCAGTTTCACACATACAGAATGGGAGGAGACTGTCTAGGAAGGAGTATGGCAGAAAGAGATCTAGGGGTCATAGTAGACTACAAGCTTAATATGAGTCAACAGTATGATACTGTTGCAAAAAAAGCAAACGTGATTCTGGGATGCATTAACAGGTGTGTTGTAAACAAGACACGAGAAGTCATTCTTCCGCTTTACTCTGCGCTGGTTAGGCCTCACCTGGAGTATTGTGTCCAGTTCTGGGCACCGCATTTCAAGAAAGATGTGGAGAAATTGGAGAGGGTCCAGAGAAGAGCAACAAGAATGATTAAAGGTCTTGAGAACATGACCTATGAAGGAAGGCTGAAGGAATTGGGTTTGTTTAGTTTGGAAAAGAGAAGACTGAGAGGGGACATGATAGCAGTTTTCAGGTATCTAAAAGGGTGTCATCAGGAGGAGGGAGAAAACTTGTTCACCTTAGCCTCCAATGATAGAACAAGAAGCAATGGGCTTAAACTGCAGCAAGGGAGATTTAGGTTGGACATTAGGAAAAAGTTCCTAACTGTCAGGGTAGTTAAACACTGGAATAGATTGCCTAGGGAAGTTGTGGAATCTCCATCTCTGGAGATATTTAAGAGTAGGTTAGATAAATGTCTATTAGGGATGGTCTAGACAGTATTTGGTCCTGCCATGAGGGCAGGGGACTGGACTCGATGACCTCTCAAGGTCCCTTCCAGTCCTAGAGTCTATGAGTCTATGATATCTGGTGTCCAGTACCTTTCGGGTATGTCTGTTTTTGCAGTATCAGCCCTTTCCTTGCCAGCTTCTGTGAGCAGGCCCTGCTTCTGGCTCACAGTTTCACTTTGCTTTATGTTAGCAAAGTTTTAACCATTACTTTAGTTCAGGCCTCAGGCCTCATATCGGGCCTCTGATAAGGGTTTATGTTTCAGGGCCTCATCTTATTACACTCTTCAGTTGATTCCCTGTACCATCACTGTGAATTGAGACTGCAGTGTGGCTTTTGTAAGTAATACCAGCTTTGAGGTGAAGTGATGAGTGGGCCGGGGAAACCAAATTCTCAGGTCAGTACAGCAGCACCTTGGCAGCAGGAGGGAATGTTCCATTGCTGCTGCTCTTGTTCTACCTGCTCGCTGAGGAACCCTGCTGGGCCAGCCCATATTCCATCTTGTTCCCACGGCCCGCTAGGGATAGTAGCTGGTGGCTCCTTCATGGAGCTATGAGCACGGGCGTGTATCTGGCACTGTTCAACCCCTGCCCTGACACCTGCCCCTTCTGTGGCATCAGGGAGACCCTGGCACATATTTACATATTTCCAGCTCCTCTAGAATCTTCTCCTTAGGCTGTGGCTGCACCTTTCCCCATATCTCCAGATTTATGCACACCATATCTGGGCCCCCATGCAATTGTGAGACCTCCTCATCAACCTCCGCCTAGTTCTGGTCCCGGTGACCATCTATAAAACCAGGAGGAGGAAGCTGGACAGGGAGGTGCTCAGTGACTGTAGGACCTATTTCCGTTCCTCCTTTGGTTTACGTCTCTAGGCAGAGTTCCTTTGGGCCGTGTCTGATGGTTCCCTAGACACCTTCGAGGAGCAGTGGGTGCTGTCCGGGGTTCTCTGTTGAGTGTCCCCTTCTGGATCCCTGATTTTGAACCTGTGACCCTCACTCTTGACTCTGTTTTTCATTTGTTGTACTCTGTAATTATTTGAACCTCAATAGAGGCCTCTAGTCTCCTGTGTTCTCCATCTAGTACCTTTCATCAACATGGCATTGTGCTTATACGAACAGACGCACACAAGTTTGAAAAAAAGATTATTTCCCTATTATGTTCTCGATGATTGTGAAAAGAGAAAGTGAGAGCAGCACTAGAGATGGTGTGGATGGTGTGTTAACGGCTGCATTAGCTGTAGAGGGGCAGTCAAAACACGATGTGTAATACCCCACCCAGGCTGCCCTTTAATTTGCTGTTACATGGAGCAGAAGATTTGAAAGCATATTTCTGGGTAATTAATTCAAAGAGCAATTCTAATGGCTAATGCTGTCATTTGTGACTGCAAGGGAGGTCTGGGGCTGCATCAGTCAGTGAAGGGAAAGGAAAACACTTGGAGGTCAGAAGCAGATGTTAAAATATTTTGACAGCCCACATGCAAGAGGCTAACTTAATGAAATGCTTTAGCCAGCACCTTCTAAGAGGACTGTAACAGAATCCATTTATTTCTCTCCAGTACGTCACTCAGTAGGTATTGGCTTGGACACTGGCTTGGCCATTAATCACCATCCCCCATCTGGTGAGTGAAGCCATCCATCACTAACAATGCCCAGCAACCTAGATGGTATCTACATTCTGTGCCATAGCAGAGCAATATTAGGAGGGATTTGGTCTCACTTTAAATTAACTCAGAAATTTTCAATGACACATGACATAACCTTTAGCTTCACCTCTGCTGACTGTTAAAGTCAATGCCGCTGAAGTCCTGCACATCTCTATGAAAATTTACATTTAGTGGCACCACTAAAACTCCATTCATGACCATTGCTACATCTTTCCTTCCTGAGAGCTACTTAATCAAACCGTTGAAGCTTGCTGGTGAGCCAGTGTGTAACTCATGAGGTCTGTTCACTTCTGCATTTCCTAGGTGTCCACACTGCATTTACTAAATATCCCAATAGTCCTGTCCCAGCATGCACTGGACTCAGTATAGAATCTGGAAAGGATTCCTCAGGTCAGTTTCTTCCTTAGTTTTTCCACAGTCTTGGTCAAGAATCTGGAAGGAATGGACCCCCTGCAGCAATACCCATTGGCTTCCCTATCTTTCTTGTGGTTGAGAAAACACCCAGAGTGAACAGACTGTACATAAAAAAACCTTGACCATGAAAAATAATGAGTAGGAGATTCGGTTTAAGTTTGAATTTTGAAGGAAGGTTTGGGTCATGCCTTATTGTGCCTAAGCCACACTGCCCATCTTGCTAAGTTTATGGAGAGGGTGGTATGATGGGATAGCCTAATTTTGGCAATTAATTTGGCAATTGATCTTTGATTATCAGCAGGTAAGTATGCCCAGTGGTCTGTGATGGGATGTTAGATGGGGTGGGATCTGAGTTACTACAGAGAATTCTTTCCTAGGTGCTGGCTGGTGAGTCTTGCCCACATGCTCAGGGTTTAACTGATCACCATATTTGGGGTTGAGAAGAAATTTTCCTCCAGAGCAGATTGGCAGAGGCCCTGGAGGTTTTTTGCCTTCCTATGCAGCATGGGGCACGGGTCACTTGCTGGAGGATTCTCTGCAGCTTGAGGTCTTCAAACCACATTTTGGGGATTTCAATAACTCAGATATAGGTTAGGGGTTTGTTACAGGAGTGGATGGGTGAGATTCTGTGGCCTGCATTGTGCAGGAGATCAGACTAGATGATCATAATGGTCCCTTCTGACCTTAAAGTCTATGAGTCTATCTCTAGAGTTTGTATCAATCCTTGAAATATGGGGTGTTGATAAACTGGAAAAAGCATTCATCACTTGCTCCTAAAGTTTTGTGTAGTGTTGTGGTGCATTGAAAATAGCTGCAGTATTTCATATCAACTCAGAGATGGCCACATTTGAGTGGTAAATGAAGTGATCCATGTTTGTGTGTAGTTTTTATATGGGTTCTGCTCTGTTTTTCAGTGGACAAAACTTATGGAATTAGAAAAAAGGAAAGCACAGGAAGTTTGCATGCATGCACGCACGCACGCACGCACGCACACACACACACACACACACACACACACACATTACACAGATGTATACACACTTGGCCAGATTTTCACTAGACTCTAGGCATGCAAACCCATGCACAAAATGTAATGCATAATTGTATTCTTAATTTACATGCAAACACTAATTTCCCACACCAATTAGGTAATTGTATGTACAAGTGGCTAATTGGTTGTATTTGTGCATTCAACTGTAGTTATTGCATGCCTAATTACAGATATATTTGGTACATGCGTGCAAGCATAAATTGCCTGAAAAGTTTGGCCTTGCCTACAGAATTTACAGTTCTGTAAGGAACCTGGTGCTATAGTGTGAAAGACTATACACATAAAAACAATCTGTCTAGTTGAACACATTTTTCATCAGCAGTGCTCCATGAAGGCAAATAAATGACTGTGTATATATATGTATACAATTAAACCATTACTTACACAGTATATCTCCAGGTACATGAAAAAATCAATACGGAATGTTCCCAGATCAGCAGCAGTCATCAATCCCCTTTGCAATCAGTAAATATCTCCCTCCCTGTCCCTGCCAAAGGACACAGAAGACAGAACACAGATGCAATCCTTATATTCCCTTCAGAATGTCTGAGAAAAAACCTTTCTCCCCTCATATGATAATAAAGGAACTGACTGGACTGTCAGGGGTGTGCCAGAGCTTTATGCTTGGCTGACCCAGAGTGCTGGGCTGCTATTTATTCACACTCCATTGCCTTTTAGCTCCATGCAGAGGTTGCCTCAAGCAGCCCCTGCCAGCCTTCTCGATATTTTGGACACAGAGTCCTGAATGAACAATAAGTAGGCAGTGTTTGTGGGGAGTCAGAACTTCTCTCATTCCTCTCTCAGCTGGTCTACCAAGGAGCTCAGGGATGGCTGGACAAATGAGACCTGGTTCCTCAGGAAAAGGAGGGAATATACTGATAGCAGCAGAGGGACTTTATTTCACCACCTAATTAGGATGAGGCCTGGGGAAGGCTGAGAAGGATTTTTTGCACTCAGTTCCTTCCCAGCAACATTCTTAAACAGAAGAGAACTTTCCCCACGGAAGGTTAAAACAAAGCCATATTCTGATGAGTCTCCAATGTGAATTTAAAACACACACACAATATTTAACTGCTAACTATGGCCTTTGAGTTACAGCTTTGCTTATTCACGATAATGGTGTGGTAACCAATTCCTGGTGATGTCAAGCAGAACTGAACTGGATTTAGAGATGGGCAGTGCTCAGAGGCTGATTAGCTTTGTGGTTTGAGGACCAGTCAGGATGAGGAACTGGGCTCTGATGCATTCCATACCAGACTATTTCTGCCTTTTGGCCCTGAATGGCAGATCAGTTGTTCCTGCAAAATTCTTCAGAGGTGGGGAAAATGAGGCATATAGAAGTGATGTGACTTGTCTAAGGTCACCCAGCAGATCTACAGCAGAGATGGTTTTGGAATCCAGGTTTCCTGAGTTCTGAGAGCTCTGTCCACAACACCTTCATACTGTACATTACAACTCCCTATATATTGTTAATACATATTGCAATTGGTAAAAATAACCTTTTACTCCTGTTACTCTGCCATAACCAATACAGCTACAAGAAAGCAAGATCTCATTTCTTCTGCTTCAGGCCTCCTCAGCAAAAATTGCCAGCTAGATTTCAGCTGCAGAATCAATATTGCATGCTAGTGATGCTGTAAGAAACAGAAAGACCCCAGCTTGATTTTCAGAGCCTGGCCAAGTTTAACTATGCAGCATTTAGCAATATGAAAATTTTTCTTTTGATTTTCAAACTGGGCAAATTTAATCTAGCACCCAGTGGAATCAAATGAATCATAGACCCCCTCAATATTATTTTTAGAGCCACTTTTCTGACTGCAGCCAAATGTTTTGGAAAATGAATATTTAAATACCATGGCCAAAATTTTCAAACCTGAACATCTTAAGTTTCGCTCCTAAGTCAATATTTAGGCAATTAGAGTATGTCTACACTTAAAACTGATAGGGAAAACAACCCCCCGCCCTTAGTTTAATAGGCTTGCATATGTAAGTTTTACGGGCATACATATAGAGGCCTTAGGCTTCTGCTAACTAATAGGAGTTAAAGGCTTAATTGAATTAAGGATAAAGAAACAGGATATGCAACACTGACAAAAGAGGATCTGGAAAAGAAACAACAGGTCCCTTAGAAACCTGTTCCACTATAGATAAATATATTTGTTTTAGCTTGCATATGATGCATAAGGTGGATCCCAAGGAGGGGTCACCAGGTAACCGGCTCAATACTGCCCTATCATATAATACTCGATAATGGCTTCTAATGGAATTCCCCTTTAGCTTCAGTAAGTTCTATAACAAAGGCTTTGTTGGCTTTATGCTAACTTTGCCTTAATAACTTGTCTGTCTGTATAAAGTTAAAAGCTTGCTTATCAGTATAAAATTAAAACTTGTCTGTCAGCGCAAAAGCCATCTGGCCAGAACTGGGGAAACTGAACTCCAAAAGAGGATCCCAGGAGACCATGTGAAGCTTGCTCAAAGTAACTGCAAGTAGGAGTAACAGAACAGTCAGGGCCGCATAATGGCCAAAGGACATCAACAAGGAAATATAAAAGTCAGTTGCTTGCAAAATTGTATGTATGCTATATAAGGAAAATATTAATTGTGTTTTGCAGTATAAGCTATATAATAATCCAAATAAGGTTGTGTTAATGCGTAAGCAAGATATGATAATTTGCGGTTTTAAGCTTTATAAGGTAGAGGAAAATCTGTAAGGGCAGAGCAGCTTACCCCTTGTTAGGGGATATGCTAGCTCTCCTGGTATGCATACCTGTGTATCAATAAAAGAGCCTCAGGCTGTCTGATCAAATCATTAAGGTAGTGTTTTTTCCCCCGACAAAACACTGCAGCTGCATCACTGTAATGCTTCAGTGTAGACGCTACTTGTTCCAATGGCAGGTGTTCTCACATCAGTGTAGTTAATCCACTTTCCCAAGAGCCAGTAGCTAGGTCAGCGGAAGAATTCTTCCATTGACCTAGTGCTGTCTACACTGGGGGATAGGTCGGCTTCACTACATATTTCAGGGGTGTAGATTTTTCCACCAACATAAGTTTCCAGTGTAGACCAGCCCTTATGGTATGTCAACACTATGGAGACTATACCAGCATAACTAGGTCTCCGTAGCTATGCTACCCCGCAGCATAGATGCAGCCGACAACAAAGGAAGGACTTTTTCTGTTGGTGTAGAAAAACCACTCCTCAAACTACAGTAGCTATGGATATAAACTGGACACTAGGATATTTAGACTTGAAATTAGACCAAGGTTTCTAACCATTAGAGGTGTGAAGTTCTGGAACAGCATTCCAAGGGGAGTAGTGGGGGCAAAAGACATATCTGGCTTCAAAACTGAGCTTGATAAGTTTATGGAGGGGATGGTATGATGGGATAGCCTAATTTTGGCAATTAATTCATCTTGGATTATTAGCAGGTAAATATGCCCAATGGTCTGTGATGGGATGTTAGATGGGGTGAGATCTGAGTTACTACAGAGAATTCTTTCCTAAGTGCTGGCTGATGAGTCTTGCCCACATGCTCAAGGTTTAGCTGATCGCCATATTTGGGGTCAGGAAGAAATTTTCCTCCAGGACAGATTGGCAGAGGCCCTGGAGGTTTTACGCCTTCCTCTGCAGCGTGGGGCATGGGTCACTTGCTGGAGGATTCTTTGCACCTTGAGGTCTTTAAACCACGATTTGAGGACTTCAATAACTCAGACATAGGTTAGGGGTTTGTTACAGGAGTGGGTGGGTGAGATTCTGTAGCCTGCATTGTGCAGAGGTCAGATTAGATGATCATAATGGTCCCTTCTGACCTTAAAGTCTGTGAGTCTATGAGACTGAAGTATTCTTCAGTGTAACTGTGTCTGCACTGGGGGTTAAGTTGGCATCACTATGTTGGTGAGGGGTGATTTTTTCACACCTTTGACCTAATTTTTAAGTATAGACCAAGCCTTAAGCAGTTGTTTTCAAGCATGCTGAGAACCCAGCAGCTCCCATTTACTTTAGTGGGATAAATGCTTAGCATTCACCAATTCCAGTGAACTCCAAGAGTGCTGCAGGTGTCCAGCGCCTTTGAAGATGAGGCTAGTTTTATTTAGGTACCAATGCATGAAATTATTTTCAATGGTACTTCTGCTCCTAAATCTGGTAGGTGCTTGTAAAAATCTCCCCTCAGGTTTGTAAATGTTGGCTAAGTAATATTATTACTACCACCAGCTTGTTAGTGTCCTTGCTTAAAACGTTGCCTTTAACATCTATCACTGCTGAAGCTAATGCAATGCCCTTTGCACCTCAGGCAGGGCTATGCTTTAAGAAGCTCTGTTTCTCTGATTCATGTCCAGACTATATAATCAGGGATAGGAGAAAACCTGGAACAAAGGTCTTAGAAGTTACCTCCTGGGTTGGGAGAAACTTTCTCTTACCTTTGAAAACTACAGTGCTTTTTCTACTTTAAAAAAACCCCATGATGTCTGCAAAATTTCTACAACTTCATAAAACTACTGCAGACTTTCTGTGAAATCCCCATGCTTACTCTTCTGAGATGGAGAGGACAAAATATCAGATATCAATCCACACAAAACCTGGTGGGAAGGGAGATCAAATATATTTTCTGTCACTTGGTTTATGTATGTTTTTAAAAAAGCTAAAATTTTACTTCTGATTAGCAATGGACAAAAAATTGGTATCAGGCCATCAACATGAGTGTAGCTCCCTACCCATCGTTAGGGTGATTTATGTCACATGTGCACATGCGCCTTGCCCTGCTAACAATGGATTCTAGTTGGGACTAATGCTAGTGGAGTTGCGTCCAAATAAATAATGCTGAGTGTTCAAAAGTCATGTCCTGAGACCTTTGTTTCTTCCTTTTGGTCTTTGTGGCATGACTGGCAGCCATCATGATGACTCTACAAATAGAAATGTGCCTGTGTTTTGTCTGGCATTGAAGAGAAGACCAGTGATGGGACGACAGAGGAGAAAGGGCAATGGCGGGGCAGGGGGAAGGGAGTGACACAGTAGCAGGAAGAAGCTACAGCGATGGGAATGAAGCATGATGCACAGGGGCTAGAGACACCAGCCTTTCACGTCTGGAGAAGGGAGTTCAGATTCTGGGTTAGACCTCAAAGAGAAATTAGTCTGGTCCAGGTCTTATCCTATCCCCCTATTTGAATAGATCACAAAACAACCGGTTCCTTATATGCTCAAATTCAGCCAAATTAAGAGTGAGATCGTTACCCAGAATATTTGGTGTGTGGGATTCAGTACTGGAACAGCAAAGGGGAGTGGGATGCAGTCTAAGAGTGAAGTGCATTGGCAGAGTTTGTTTCAGGGGACAGGATTCGAATAACGGAGGGATTACAAATCAAGAACGAGGTGCATTGGTAGAGCTCTACTGAGATCTGAGGAAAGGAATAATGGATTAGGACAGAGATGCTTTGGCAGAGCTCTTGTGGGTGCTCAGGAATGGAATAGCAGGTAATGTTGCAGGTCAGAATTAGGGGGTTTACAGGCAGAGCTGTGTATGGGAACCCAGGGCTGGAATAGCAGTGAGTGCTGCAGGTCAGGACTGAGCTGGATTGGCAGAGGTGTTTGGGGCCAGGAAATGCTTGCACAACACCTGCTCCCGCTGTGACTTCCACCTGGCGCCACTATTAACAGTCCATCCCTTTCACAAGAAGCTAAGTCGTTCAAAAGCACCTAAAGAAAAAAGACTTTAAAACTTGTCAAAAGAATGATAAATAAAATAGCTGTATAAAAAGGGCCATTTACATTGGTAGGGTTTTTAAAATAGCATTTAGAGGGAAGTCATTGGCCCCACCTTTGTCTGTGCTTGTATTTTTCTCAGGCTGTCTGAAATTTCAGGAGTTAAGAAAAAACCATCGCACTGTCTATCCCAAAGAAATGCAATACAATCTGATTTCGCCTCTTTCTCTCACGCCTGAATGTGCTCATTTTGGCTTACAAAGGAAAGGCACAGAAGAATGGTAAGAAAAGGAATCAGATAGTGCTGCCCGATATGGTTTCACAGCTAAAACATGAAAACAAGCCCAGCTTCTTCCACTGATGTTTGGGTCTGGAAAATAAGTTATTATTCTTTTAAAAGGGACTTCGTTTAAAGGGAAATCATTCGGAATGCAATCAAAAGCCCTGTTTATTGTGACTTAATAGAACAGTTGTCTCGTGTTCCCTAAAGCCAGCTGGAGCTGGGAGTGCTGTGGAGACAGCATACTAAGCCTCCCTAGGAAGAGAGGATGCTAGAGTCATTCTACAGTATACCTTCTATCAGATCTAGCACTGCATAGATGGGCTGCAAAGGGAGCTCTAGTCTATTCTACTGAAGTTCTTATACCTGGGCTCCATGCAGCTGTCCTTGGTTGATGCAAGGTCACCATGATGAGGGCCCTTGAGGAAGACATTGTGTAAATCAGGGGGTGAAGTTCTATGAAGGGCCTCCCTTGCCCACTCCCCCACTCCTCCAAAGCCCCCTACTAAGTAGAAGATTTTGCATTCTATGGCCTGAAAATCATTAATTCATATAAAGGGCTTGATTTTCCTTTCGCACTGAAGTCATTGAATTCACACAGGTGTAAACAGGAGAATCAGTTCCCCAAATCTCGGGTTTATAGGCTCTTTGGCTGGGCATATTTCAAAGGATTGGATCCCTCAGATGTATATTTTGCAGGGCTGCTTTTGCAGGCTCCATTGCCATTCCCAATCCCTTCTCGCACTCTAGTGGCTTCTGCTTTGTCAGGTCAATGTGAAATCCAAAAGAAACTGCAGTATTTGAGTCTTCGATTCAGAAGGTTTTGTTGCTGTATTGTATCCTGGTGAAACAACAGCTTAACACAAAGTGAAAGGGGGAGAAGGATAATTACTGGGGAATTCCCCCCCCCCTTCAAAAAAGTTTTATCTGGCCAAAACAGGCATGTGTGGCATTTAGTTTTTACAGCATCTGAGCAAGTTACCTCCACTCTCCTAGTAACTGATTAAAGCTGTCTCAGCAGCCTAATTCACCTACAGTGACTCCGTCATTGAAATTTCTCATGTGTATCTGTATAGTTTATATCTCAGTGAAGTCTCATCTTCCCAGCCTTCTTCCATAGGGTCTCAAATGAAAGAAATGTTTAGCAGAAGGCTAATGGCTCTAGCCAGAACACTTGGAGTTCACATACCCAGGCACGTCAATCAGCTACTCTTTAGTTTAGAGAAGCACGCTATCAACTCTGCAGAGGCTGAGCCATTGAGGTGGTCTTCAAAAATACTCCCTTTGTAACAATATCATAGCACCAGTGGTAGTTGAAACTATGAGATAAATGACCATATTATTGTAGACTGCTAACCTACGGCTTCCCCATCATCTTCCTTGTCCAGTTGACAAGGTAGTGATAGGCTTGAAGAAATCTTGGATCTGGATTTGGATCCAAGTGTGCAATTTGAACCTACAGTGTATCCTATAGTAGGACACACATTAACACACAAAACTTCAGGGAAGTTCACACTCAGATGAAGATTTTGAACCTCTATATTCCAGGGTGTATGGGTATGGGATTTCAGTTCTGCCATCTATGGGGATGTGAAGTTCAGACTCAGGGGTTTGATTCGGGCCCATTGCTAAAAGAAGCCACCATTAAAAACCAGGAGGAACTGCTGTTCAACAGAACCCAAGAACATGTAGATTGTGCTATGTATGGCAGGATAACTCCTTACCTAATCCCTGTTTCAGCAAAGGAGACTATTACTATCTGCATCCAAGACCAGAATGTGTGGCTGCTGGAAGTAGACTGAAGAGCTGTCCTCTCAGAAGGGAAAATGGGATATAACAAAACAATAGAACTTAGGCCACGAATGTCTTGCTGCTGGTCCCATGGAAAAGATCCATTGATTAGGGTGGGTATCAAGGCAGTGCAGATGTTCCAGGTAGGCCCGTATGGCAGGCTATAGTTGAGTTTTACTCCCAAGTGCGAGACAAATGGATGGAATGGCAATGGCCATCCTTGGACACAGATTGAAATGGGTTGATTGGCAAGATGATTTGTTCAGATGGCAAGTAGTTGCCACTGTCTTGGTTTCACTGAGCATTTTCTCCATTGCTGGAAGTAGGTGGTCAAAATGTCCATACCATGGCTGAGATGTGGAAGTCATTTCCCGTGTCAGCAATACAGATGTCATCAATATACACATACCTGGAACACCTGACAGTGAAGATCTCGTCCCTTGATACAAAAACTGATGGGAACTTCCTGGCCAAATCTTTTTGTCCTCGTAAGTCTATATTGGCACTGGTGTTTGCTCCACCTGAATACTGCTCTTAGGTCTGGGGGCACAGCTGCCACATCAGCTTGTCGACACAGCTGAATTCAGTCACTCACATTATTAGTGGCTGCTTGAATTATATGCTGACCTCCGGTCTTTATTCATTAGTGCTCATAGTGAAACCAGACCTTTGACAAGATACCACTACTGTTAAGTCTAATTGGAGAGCTGCAACAGATTAAACAAACTTACTATATCTCAGTTTGACTGATGCCCCAGCCTCAGAGAGGGAACAACTCACTGTACCAAATCAAAGATCTACTCATATTCAGGGGAGGGATCTCATTATTATGGACCAGGATCTGACATCGCAGCTGATGTCTCAGTTCTCCTTTGCTATGGAGCTCACACACACTTGGCCTTTACCATGCACAGATGATCAGTGCCACCAGGGAGCTTCAAATTATATCCTTACAGAGTTGAAGCACTGATGGGAGAAGGTCTAAGTAACACACTCAGTAAATTCAGGAATCCACCACTGCACCTGCCTCCTTCTCCATTTGATGATAGATCCTGGACCAGGCTCAACAAGCTAGTCTCTGGCTGGATCAGGGTTGCAACAACCATGCACTGGTTTGGACTGGTTTCCTTCCATCTCTGACTGTGGGGCAGCATCATGCACAATAATTCATGCGGTGGAAGAGTGCCTAAGCCAAAATCTGAAGGGTGGTCTACAATGCCCAACCTTCCTCGATACACAGGCCATCTTAGTAATAATTAGAGATATACCTATCTCCTTGAAAGGTCATTGAGTCCAGCCCCCTGCGCCTTCAGTAGCAAGACCAACTACTGATTTTTGCCCCAGAACCCTAAGTGGCCCCCTCAAGGAGTGAACTCACAACCCTGGGTTTAACAGGGCAACACTCAAACCACTGAGCTATCTCTCCCCCGTGACAGAACCTGGGCATCAAACTCTGATATCTGCATCTGAGAGGAAGTAGTGTGGGTGACAGAGCTCCCCTCTCACTTCCCACAAAATCAACACCACCATAGGCTGTGTGTGTCAGGGGCTGCTGGGCAACTCAATGAGGCAGGGTTGGAGCCAGTTCAAGCAGGTACAGGTGGATACTGCTATGAGACTAGCTGGTGAGAGCAGGCTGGAGGTTTCAGACAGGAATGGGTGCAGGCTGGAAGCCTAGGCAGTCTGTTACACCACAAGGCAGAGGGAGAGTTCCCAGCCGAGTGGTGATGTTGCATAGAATGGCTCACTGCAATTTCTGAGGTAATAAGCAGCTGCTCCTGGGAGTCATCTGACCTGCTCCTGGCTTTTGGATTGGCAGCTGCAGCACACCAGAAGAATGAGTCATCACAGGTTCTGGCTGAGGAATTACCTCACAGCATGGAACATTCCCCCCAGACCTGTATGGTCAGGGATGTATGCGCTGCATTTACCAGCATTGTCACAAATCAGCTACTCCCCTCGTCAGGCTCACACTCAGTCACCCTCTAGAAGCAGGCAATGTTATGCTAGTTTCCATTATGAGGGAACCAATTCTGTTGATGAAACCCATCAATGGCATGTGGTGCTGGCCCAGTCCTTGGATCCTCGGATGAAGGCATTCACTAACCAGAGCACAAAGCAGTCAGAACGTTGCCCTCCTTGGGCAGCTGTGGATTCCTCTTGTGTAGAGGTATCCCTGGATCATGTAAAGCTGGCACAGCTGTCTCTATGACATTTACTTCTTGATACCCACGCTATAAAGGGGCATTCCTGAGTGCATGAGGCATGGGAGAGAGCATGGCTGGAGTTCCTTATGATCAGTGATGGTGGGCAGGCAGAAATGCACCCCGGGGGACAGCCAGTGAAATTTAGAGCAATCCTGAGGCTGCTCTAATTTATACCATGGCCTCCACTAAGATTGTAAACAGTGTCAAGTTGGTTTAAAGCCACCTTTCTCCATACTCAGGACCTGTAGCTTGGCCAGATCTGAGAGACTGGCCCTAAATCTTCCCCTGTGTGGAATATAAGAGAAAAAAATTGCTTGCCTTTCCCAAGGCATAATAATGGTGCAGAGTTTTAAAATAAAAGTTCTCCCTTTCCAAGGTTCAAACATGAGAGCAGATTGCCTGAGCTTAGTGTCCTCGCTACCCCACCACTGCTGTTTGCTTCCTTCTGCTTTTGTACCCAATAGCTGGGCTTGAACCTTGATAGATTACTGACCCCAACTGCATGGCCCCACCAACCTTTAAACCTTTCCTGTTTGCTTCTACACGGCCAGCAGAAAATGGGATTGGGCCAGAGAAACTATTGCAGAACCATGGCCAAACCACCAGCAGCCTCATGGGAAACAGGTAGGTTGTACGTCCCACCATAGCGCTAAATATTGTTAGTATTAGACAAGAGCATCTGAAATGCAGATTGGAAACAAGAGTTTTGCCCTCAAGTTAAGCAGTGAACTAATAACATCAGCAATTCAGAGAAATTTTCTTTATAGAGATTTCTTTATTTTTACAGGTTTCTTTATACAAATGATGTACTGGTGGTTTGAATATCAACTATCAAAGTCATCACTCTAATATCAAGGGGGTTATGTTTTCTTTGTATCTTTTAATATTCCATATGCTGGTCATACAATACATTTCTTTGTATTCTTGTCCCCTTTTATGCTCGTTATTTGTTCATTTGATGCAGTTGACCATTCACGACTTATCTTTTGGTGGCAATTTAATTACTGGATCTATATTATTATCATTTTTTTTAAAAATGCAATAAGAAGTTTCAATACAAAATAATGAAGGCAATTCAGTTTCCATCAGTGGGAGAGGAAGGTGGACACATTCACCGGAAGAGGAGAGAATACTGGAATATAACATTTTAAATAATAATAATATAATAGCACTTTGTGTTGCTTTAACACCTTCCACCTGAGGTCCCCAACAGCTTGAGAAATATTAATAGTACCTCACTCTTGTACAGCACTTTTCACCTGCAGATCTCAAAGCATTTAACAAAGGTGGATCAGCAGTGTTACGTCTATTCAACAACTGTGGAAACAGAGGCCCAGAGAAGTGAAGTGATTTTACCACAGTTATACATCAAGCCAGTGGAAATGTCAAGAATAGAACCTAGGTCTGCTGAGTCCCAGTCTAGTGTCCTATCCATTGGATAGTACCACCCCTCATGTAGTATCACAGATCCTCGCCTTCTATGATAGGTAATAAACACCTCCCTTTTTTTGTTTGCCAAACGACCATTCTCTTTTTCTGAAATCTTTCCTTAAAATGTGGTCCAGCCACAGAACTTGAGGCCCAGCATTCCTTTCACAGCTCAAGCTTGGATTTCTCCCTTGCACATCATATGTGTCTGAACAGCTTATCTGTGTCTGCAGTAGGCTGTAGGCTCCTTGGGGCAGGGATCATGCCATCTCATATGCTTGTAGAATGTCTGGAGCACTTCCAGAGTTGGGAGCAGTAGCAATTTAGCCAAGACACCACACCCAGGCTCTGTCTGATCTTTAATAACTGTGTACAGTTAAGATCTTGGTTTTACATCACATTTGAAAGATGATGTCTCCAGCAGCACAGTGTCTCCTAGCAAGTGCAATGCTGGGGCATTGGGTCCAATGGAAACTTGGAAGGAAGAGCACCACCTACTGAATCACTAGTATTACTTCCCGTAGGGCTTTAGTGTTTCTTGGAGTCTACAAAGTATAACGCCAGCCTCACAAGGTCTGAAAGGTGCAGCACAGGCTGTGGCTCCAATAATGTGTGGGCAGATCCCTGCAACTGGACAGAGGCCTGTTGACTTCTTCATAGGTGCAGGGCTCTGCAGGATCACGGGCTATGTACCTATATCTTCCTGAGACTTGAGACTCCGAATCCATAACTAGGCCTTGTGAAAGATATTATTTTCTGGTCAGCAAAATATTTAAAGAAATATTTTTTTTCAAAATATACCAGTCAGTTTTCTTCTATGTAGCCTTTTTTTTTCTTTTTATGAAACCATCAAAAACATTTCCAGTCCCCAATTTATCACAAAGACACAAAATGCTCACAGGAAAATGAGAAGGGAGAAAAGGAGCTAGAAAGGTGGTCTTGAAATTGGCAGGTGTCGAATGGAATTTTATTTTTTTTATTATTACCATGGAATTATTGTATCTGCGAGCCAAAACAACAGCACTCCCTGGTGCCAACTCCAGCTGTTCCTCTCTTGTAAAATTTATGAGCTGTTTTCAACAGCTTGAGTAGATCTTGTGAGGAAACTTAGGTGCAGCCACTAAGATATTTTTAGTTGTTGCACTGTTGTCAGGTTTCCCTGTGCCACAAAGCATGCTGTTAGTTGGTTGATTAGTGTCTGAGATGCCAGCTTCCCAGGTCACCGAGCTAAAGAAAAAAGTCAATCTTGACTTCTGATCCGCTGCAAATACTTGCTGGGAACACAAACAAACAAAGCCCGCTGAAGTACTTTTAAATAAGCAAGTGCAATAGAAGAAGAATTTGATAGAATTGTTTGTTTGTAAGCTTCAAAGAGCAATGAGCATAGCACTACCCCTGGGGTGGCAACTCCACCAGTTTTCCTTTGCTAAGAAGGGTCAGGCTGAGCCAATAGCAGGATAGCAGTTTGGCAGAAAGTGTACTGTTGAGTCATCTGGCGAAGGCTTCTCTGTGCCGAACCTGCAGCCCATTGTTAGGGCATGCATGCTGCTGCAGGGGCTGCCTTTCAGGCTGGTGTACAACTGAGGTCCCGACCACATGTTATTAATGATTGTCGGGCACTTGTAAGGATAGGAGTGTTAACTCTGGTGTCCTGGCCAAACTTCAAGTATGATAATTACATTTTGCTTTTCTTTCTTCCCCTGACGCTTTAATTAGAGAAGCTGTTCTTCACTTCCTGGCCTTCAGCGCTGCTGCACTGTTCTGATGGCTGCCACATTCTTTCTCAGAGATGATTACATTGTGGCCGTGGATGAAACGAGCTACTTCCTGTGTGGGCCGTGTCTATACTAGACTTTCTTTTCTTAAAATCTCCAAGTGTTGCTAGTCATGCAGGTCTAATGAGGGGAGCAGTAGTGTAGTCCAGACACCAGCCTCTTCACCACCATGTTGTCTACCCCTGTTCACAGCAGTGCTAAACAACGTCATTGTTAAAACATCAATGGCACCTTGTCTACATTAGTGCTCCCACTGTTGCTTGGTGTGGTTGAGCTGTATGAGGGGTTGCTACTGTGTCCCATGCTAACACGGTGTCGCTCTTTGTCCTATCTAGTGGCTGAACTGCATAAGAGGTTAATGAGCCTGCTCCTGCCTTTGAGCTAACAGACCTAGTCCTTAACTCAATTAGTAGGAGCTCATGCTTTTTAGATCAAGAAATCTTGGGTTCAAACCCTGCAGATGAACCAAACATGGATGGGCTGCCACTTTTCCCATAACCTCTGGACAAGTCATTGCAGGGACTAAAGCCAGCACTTTTAGACCTAAAATCTTGATTCTCTAGTGTTTGAACTAAATAACCAGAGCCATTAGCTCAGAGGCATACTCAAACCTCCACAGATTTTCCTGGCACTAGTGTGGGACAAAGATCCACACTCCACCAGCAAGGATTAGAGAGGGTAGCCTTTCATCATATCTGACTGTAGTGCAAGAAACCTACAGGCCTGTATCCTGTAAGATGTTAGCTGGAGCATAAGTTAGCATAAGGGTGGTTAAGTGGGCCACAACCAGGCACAGATCCAGGGTTACCTTTAGATTTTGGAAACTAAGAAGAGCTTGCTCAATGGTAGAAGTTAGAATGTTCCAGTCAGTGCGACCACAAGAAATCTGGAAGGAATAACCACAAATCTGCTTAAGCAAGGGGTGATGGAATGATCCTGTGCTGAAATGGTAATTACTCATGTCAATATGTTAACCTATAGAATAAGTACACCTCAGTATTATATTGGTGAAAAGGCTAAATATGGGCATAGTAATGGGCATGGAAGACTGAGCGTGAGCAGATGATGCTCAGGCCCTGTAACAGGACGGTCACCATGTGGTCTGGGGCTGTTCTTTCCTGGGCCTCTTCCATTGCTGTCTGTTTCTTTTCTACTTGACCCTTCAGCTCATTGGAAACTTGGACCATCGGCACTGTATGCTAGAGGCAGGGCCGGTCCTTTTGTCTCTTACCACCAGGTCCTCAACTAAGGGTGTGAGTATGAAATTCTAAAAGCTTATGCATAGTATGATCCTATATTATCTTTATCTTGTTACATGGCTTGGATCTTTTCTAGCTTTCTCCATTATTTTAATAAAGGTATCTAAGGTTTTACTTTGCCCTCAATGTGAGCGGGTCCTTGTTATCCACCCTGAGATATCCCCACAAGATTTTGAACTCCAGAGGTGAATTCTGTGTAGCCTGATTCTGGGAGAAGAACCTTACTGCAGTCAGATCAATTGTTCCTTATTCTAACATTATCAAACTTAAAAAGGATCAGGAAACAGGAATCATGAGTAGACACAACCCTACTTCTCTACTAAGCATATTCATAATATTTTCTGAGTCCATTCAGCTATGATTCAGTCCCACTGAGATCTCAGGTCAGCAAGAAAATTTGCCAAGCACAGATATGAGACAATAGCCTTAAAACATCTGTCAAGGATACAAAATAAGGGACATAAAATTTTTAATTAAGGAGGACATTTGAAAAGCTGTGGGATTATTAATTGCTTCCGTCTAGCAAAGTTGTCTATAACCTCGGTTCCCCTTGCGGCTCAGAGGTAAATTACGGTCATAAAGGAAGCTGGCATATTTCGGTACATGTATGTTTAAACTACAAAGAAAAACCTGTAGGGCTGAATCTCAGAGCTCGGGCTCCTGGGGCTTGAGCTGCAGGGCTAAAAATAGTAGTGTAGACCTTCCCTCTTGGGCTGGTGGCTGTCTCCTAGACCCCCCCGCAGCCAGGTTTCAGAGCCTCAGTTCGCATCCATCTCTTTGAATACCAGCAGGCTTAATAAGAAACACTAAGTGGTGAGAGATTATAGATTGGATTCCCAAGACTTTGCTCCAGGATGATGAGCTGCATTAATTATCAACATTATTGAAGAACCAGCCCACAGAACAGCATTGCCTTATAGCAGAACCAGCACCTGCTGTAATGTCCTGGGAAGATACCAGTTGTGTTTGGATAAGGACTTAAACACTTAAGGAGAGGAAGAATCCATCTCAGGTTTTATGAGGAAACTGTGCAAGACAGCTAAAGACTGCCACATTTATACCAGCTCTCTCACCCTCATTAAGTTGTATCAATATGAGGCAAAAATGCAAAATTTCCAGTATCATGATGTGATCGTTCCAACCATAGCTACGCTATGTAAAAAACCAAGCAGGCTGCTCTCTCAGGTTAACAGCATCCATGTTGTCTGGATGGACTGCAAAACAATGATCTGAGAGTCATGGCTGTCTTTCAAATGAAAGATGAATTAACAAAGAGTCTGTCAGTAGGAGACTGCTAGGAAGAGATCCCCGTGAAGGCACAGCAAGTGAATAGCATGTGTTTAAAGAGCCCATAATCCTATATTTACAGAACAGTCTTTAATGGCTCATTCAGAGCCATTGCAAAGAACCAAGTAAATAGTGTCATTAGGAAAGTCTGTTATTCTGTATTTATTCACAAGACCATCTGCTGTGGAAACTGTGAAGTGCCCCATAGAGCAGAAAGAAGTTTTTCATTTTCAGCAATGACAAAAGCGACATAGCAATGAACTGAAGACCACAGTTTCCATGGGATGTATACCTCACGTTTAAACAGTGAGTGTGAACTGCCACTGCAACAGCTTGTCAAGGGAAATGGTAAATTCATCATCACTTAGTGTCTTTTACATTGAGATTGGGTTCTTCTAAAAGATACGCTCTAATTCAACCACAAGTTATTGGGCTGGGTAGTGTTCACTTACGCAGCTGGAAAAATTCCTTCCTTCCACTACAGGAATTACTGGAAGCAATAATATGGCCAGTTTTACACAGGAGGTCAGACTAGGTGGTGACAGTGATTCCTTCTGGCCTCAAAAACTATGAAATTATGTACCCAAACACAATTTACACCCTCAATAATTTGTGCCTGGAGGCCCTCAGAGCTTCAACTGCAAGCCCAAACTTGCGCACAAAAACCAGAGAGTGAAAAGTGTACCTGACTGGCAGGTGCAAATGACATTGGCACAGAATACTGGGGGATTTGCATATGCAGATAATTGTAGGTGGAAATGTTGTGGCCATTTCTGAAAATATGACCCTAAGGATCTGACAAAATCCACACAAGCCAGAAAATTCACAGAGGAAGCTGAAAATCCCAGTTCATGGACTGTCAAGTCTTAGCTTTACATTTTCAAAGCTTTGTACCAAACGTTAACTAAATAACCCTCAGAACTCCCCTGGGAGAGAGGCATATGTTGAAACTAAGTGAATAATTAATGCAATGAATTTCTCCTTTTTTACTGTTTGTGACGTGTCCATGAACTGATTGCCAAATTATGAAAGTTATTCATTATTCAAAATTACTCACACATTTATTCAGTCAATAATACTTGGTTTGTAGATGGTTCACAAACTGCAAATATTTGCCATTCATGTTGTGTTGGTGAGTTTGGAGTCATGTGGTCCTGTTGCTCATCCCTGATTGGATGATTTACATAGCCAACCATAACAGCTGTCTAATGGACTGGAACACAGGAGACCAGGGTTCTGTTCTCAACTCAACCTTGGGGAAATCACTTCACCACCTCCTGCCTCAATTTCACCATCTGAAAAATGGGGATAATGACACTGACCTGCTTTGTAAAGTGCTTTGAGATGTACTGATGAAACGCACTATATAAGAGCTAGGTATTATTTTACAACTGAACATATCATTTGAAATTTATTTTCAGTGACTTCTCTAACTTCACATTTGCTTCTCTTGTGGATTCGTGCTGACAATGCTTGAGTACTTGAATGTGTCTGGGGGACTAACACAAGAGGGCCGGGAACATGGTCTGAAGTTTCCCTTTAAAATTGAATGGCTATATGTGGTAAAAAAAGGCCTGTGGCTGACTCAGTTCTAGCAAGTGTTATCCTTGCTTTGCACATGGGGAAATTCAGACATAGAGAGGGGAAGTGTCTTACCCAAGTCTACAAAAAGAGTCAGTGGCATAGCTAGGAATAGACCCTGGTTCATACTGAATTATATTCAACTATATTCCTCACCTACATAAAAAAACATCTCAGCAGTATGACTAAAGGCCAGCGGAGCCATCCAGATTTTCCACATTACACTAAATCTGCTTTTCCTTGATAGCATTCATTGAGGTCAGGCCATTTATATGACAAAAATACATTTGTGTCATTGAAATTTTTAATGTATTTAATTAACACACTGAAATGACCATAAATGAGTGTTAAGCAAATTAGTATGAAACTTCTGAAGTGAATTTAGTGCTGGTGTGACAGCTCTGAAGATTGAAGCCCACTGTCTATTTAGCAAGCCAGCAGCATTGCCAGCATTGTCTTCTGCTGCCAATCTCGTTGAGTCCTGTCCCAGCTCTGTGGTCTGAAATTGCAAGGAGTGATCAGACTCCCTGGCTTTTCATCTGCATTCTGAGCCTGTCTGTTGATACTGTGAAAAAGACCATTATGAAAATATTGGTCTTTTAAGTCTTAGCTTGTATATATTTATCTAGCTAGGCAACTGGATCTATTTTAATTGATTCCACCCTGGAGTACTGTATATTGGGGCTTATACAACCTGCTACCTGGACAGATAGGGAGATTGCAAATGGTAATCTATTTCTCAGTGACTGTCAGGGATGATTCAGCATTGGTTTTGTGCAAGCAGAACTAGCTCCATTACAGTCAAGCAGTACAGCAAGCCCTTACCAACCAGTCTTTGTCAGTAGCATGTGTGAAGTGCATTGGACTAGTTCTTGCCATGCATCTTCCTCTTAAGGGTAAGATTTGTTCCATGGTGTGGTCAAAATATAACCCCTCATGCAAAGCCATATCCAAAACCCATTAAAGTCAATGACAGCCTTTCCAAGGACTTCCATGGGCTTTGGATCAAGTCCGCACACTCCACTCCCAATGTGTGGAGTTTTTTGCATTGCAAGTACGTAGTTTATATTCCTCCCCACGCTCCCACCCCAATATGACCTATTTGTAGTGGCCCGATCTTTCCATCTCCTAAAGATTGGTGATCCAAAGCAGCGGGAGGAGAGAAAGGTTGGGGGCAGCTGTTCTAAAACACATTGTTGTCTTTCTTTCCCAGTGGGTTTTTTATTTTCTTTTTAGCTGACATAAAAGACCTTATCTGAATGTGAAACTGAAATGTCTCTATCTGAACCGACTCTGGCCTAAGGACACACAGGCTTGGGAGATCCCCAGCCACTGGACAAGAGTTTTTGAGGATTTGCACAACCTAGGAGGCCTCTGCCACTGTACAAACGTGTGAGTGTACATGGGCACTAGGTTTGTGTAATTTTTGGTGGTGCCCAGAACGGGTCCAAGCAAAGCCATCTCGTGACAGACCAGGGCAACCGCCTCAGGCCCCGTGCTTTGAGGGGTCTCCACACTTCAGGGGGAAGCAGGATCCAGGACAGCCTGGCACTGGCAGCAGCAAGCAACCCAGCCCCAGCCCACCCCGCTCAGCTCCACCTCATCCCGCCAGCTCCCGGCATCGCTCAGGGGAGGGGGCAGAAGCCGGAGAGAGACGGGGCAGAGGCACGGGCTTGGGGGAGGAGCCAGGCCCCCCTCTACCTCCAGGCCGCCCTGGACCCAGAGCTGTTCCATCCATAGGACGGACTGGGGCAACCACCCTGGGGCCTGCAATTCAGGGGACGTGGGGTCCAGGGCAGCCTAGGAGACTAGTGGGGGGCCTGGTGCCAGCAGCAGCAAGCAACCCAGCCTGAGCCCACCTCTGCTTCACCCCTTCCCTGCCCTCATTCCACCCCTTCTGCCAAGCCCTGCCCTGCCTCTTTCTGGCTTCCACCCCCTCCCCCGAGCGATGCTGGGAGCTGGTGGGGTGGGATGGGCTGGGGCCCAGTCACTCTATGCTGCCGGCGTCAGGCCCTCTGCTAGCCCCACAGGCCGCCCTGAAGCATGGGGCCCCACAGAGCACAGTAAGCCCAAACATTGGTGGAGCCAGGTCCACGTTCCTAAATATTGGTGGAGAAGAGGCAACATGGACTGATATAACTCACCACCTATATGAGTGTATTGTTGACGACATGCCAATCATCAATAGCAGATTTAGAGTTGGGGGGCCCTGTGCTCAGCTTCATTTTTCCTCCCACCCACCCACAGGCGGAGCATTCGCTCTTATCTTGCCCCCCACCTCGTTTGTAATTTTTTTTCTGCATTCTCATCCTTGGGCTCAGGGCTGGGATTGCAGGGTCTGGGAGGCAGTTATGATGAGGGATGGAGCTCAGGGTTGGGGTGCAGGGTCAGAGGGAGTGGAGTGCGGAAGCGGGCTGGGGATGCAGGGTCTGGGAGTGAGTTCGGGTGTGGGAGAGGGCTCAGGGTTGGGGGTGCAGGGTCTGGCAGGGTCTTAGGGTGCAGGAGCGGGCTGGGGCTGCAAGGTCTGGGTGGGAGATAGGGTGCAGGAGTGGTCTGGGGTAGGGGTGCAGGATCTGGGTGGAGTTAGGGTGTGGGAGGGGGCTCAGGGTTGGGGTTGCAGCGTCTGGGAGGGAACTAGGGTGCAGGAACAGGCTGGGGAGGCGGGGTCTGCCCAGGAGTTAAGGTGCGGGAAGGGGCTTGGGGCTGGGGTAGGGGGTTGGGATGCGGAGCACTTACCTGGGGCAACTCTTGTTTGGTGCAGGCAGTGCAGGTGCATGGAGTTCTGGTGGCTCTGCACGACCCTGTGCTTGCCCCGCAGGCACTGTCCCCCGCAGCTCCCATTGGCCATGATTCTCAGAGCTGCTTCCCCCCAGCACGCCAGGCAGGTCTGGAATGCAAGTGCTTTAGGACTGCAGCCCAGGGCTAAGGGGGCCCCAGAGCCCTGCCCCCTTTCTGAATCCAGCACTGTGAGCAGGGGTTGCAGGACTCAGGAGGAGCAGGGGCAGCCACGCAGCCTGAGAGAAGCAGCAGTTTCCCCTTCAAAGAGCCGCTTCTCTCCAGCCAGCTGCGCAGCAGCCCTGTGCTCTTCCTGAGTCCTCTAGCCCGCGTTCCCAGCACCTCCCGGCTGCTCCCCTGAGGCTGCAGGTGAGCATCCCTCCCTGCTCCCCACAGCTTCTACCCCTGCAGCCTCTCTCCCGTGGAGCAGCCCCTCCACCGGGGGTACGCTGGTGCTGAGCTGCTTGAGTGCCCAGGCCTGGAGCCCTCTGTTTTTGGGGGGCCCCGTGCCAGGGAACTGTGGGTTTCATGGTAAATCCACCTCTGCCAATCATAGTATTTATAACTAATATAGTTAAACATTTGGACACAAAGTCCACTCCCCTTTGTGCCAGAGTCATCCCCAGGTTTCACAAATAAAGTCTTTAAAGTCTGTTCTTTCAGAAAAATCAGATCCTAGGCTTCGGTCCAGCAAAGTGTGTAAACGCATGAGTTGTCCCATTGACTTCAATGTCACTACATACATACTTAAGTGAGTCACTGGATCAGGATCCTAAGCAGTAGTAGATATTGATGAAAGCTGATTTCGCATTCAGTTCCCCAAAACACAGCCAAAACAAATATCCATGCCAGAAGTGTAGGGAGGGAATGCTGAAATGATAGGATACTTTGCCCCTATAGGGCATTGGCAGACGCATTTTCAGACGATTCTATATGGCAATCAATTGATAAGAAAACAGGACTGGACTAAGCAGGACTAAGTTGAAAAGTTTCCATCAACACTCTTTAATCCAATCAGAGAGAGAAACCTATACAGGAAAATGGGAGCAGGAGGCAACCAAACTGCAACTCCCAGGCAGCACTGCAGTGCCACTGCCCAATTAAACTATTTCATTTTTTTATTTTTCGCTGCACAGTTTATATTCTCCATGGATCCCATCCCTCATCCCCATTTTCTGGCCAGCTGCAGAGCCAAGTTCATCCCTGTTGTAAATGCACTGGAGAAACTGTTCTGAACCCTGACTTCCTCAGGTGCTCAGTTCTGAATCAATAACTCAGCACCTGGATTTTTTTTTGATTGGTTTAAATTTTTTGCAAGTGCAACAATTTAACTAGATAAAATCAGAAATAAAATCAATATTATCTGTACACCTTTCATAAACACAGGAACAAAAATGAAATCCTCTGGTGACTACGTATACTGTCAACCTTAATATTAGACCTATAGTGCACTTGGACATAGTGAAAAACTCATTCATACTAGAAATTGGCCCAAACCAATATAATTCCCACCCCTGACACCCACAAAGACACATGTACAAACTTGCGTACATGTGTCTGATGAAGTGGGTATTCACCCACAAAAGCTCATGCTCCAATATTTCTGTTAGTCTATAAGGTGCCACAGGACTCTTTGTCGCATGTACAAACTTTGGCCTCTCTGGATAACATGGAAGCTGAAATTCAAACCACACCTGGTTTTGTTTTGCAAACCCAATATGTGACTGATAAAGTTACGCAAAACCAAACAATGGGCTTCCCAGCCTCTCTGGAAAGAAGCACAATTACAGCCTCAGAATGATGCAGTGCCTCATGATATGTAAATGCTGCTCACTTACAGTGACTTTTGGATTGGAGTGAAGTAGCTCTGTGAAAAAAAAATGAGCCCTCTTTTGTGAAATGCTGAGTCTCGTTGCCATTAGGACATTTCAGCAATGCACAGGATCAGTTCCTGTGAAAGCTTTCCAGTGTGTTCTTCATCCTGTCCCTAGTGCACGAAATAAAACATGGTGCTAACAAGTGCACTTTGAGTTCATTTGTTCTGATTGGTTCAGTTTCCGCTGTTCCCCATCAGATGATAAAGTGCACGCATGCACGAACCTTCGATACCGCTCCCGTAATTAATGAACTCTGTATACGGCTGAATGTGAATTGGCTTCAGGCTTGATTGAGGACCACTTTATGAGTAAGAAGCTGTGATTCCTCCACCCAGGCTCCTAAATTGGTCACCAAGAGAAGGCTGCAGTTGCTTCCCTTACTAAATACAGCCCTGGCTTCTGAGTGTCAGGTGACTCTTCCAAGCTTCAAATTAATTCCCTAATTCTCTACCACTTTTGAGAAACTGGCTCGGCTGGGTCTAAGGCTCTTCCCTGAGAAGCGTTAGCTAATTAAATGTTTTAAGAAGCAGCGATCAAAGTTATATAGACAGAAGCAATTTTTATGAACTGGTAGCTTTAATTTAAACTCAATTCCAGCAGAGCATGCTGCAATGTTTCGGGCTATTAGCCAATCACTAATGTGAAATACAGAATGGTTAATAAAAATCCATTCAAATCCAAGACATTTTTTGATTTGCAGAATAGCTTAGTGCTCCCAATGCAGCTCAAATAATAATAATAATAAAAAAAAGACAATTCAAGTGTGATTGGATAATCTGATGGTTTTGCTCCCAGTTTATTTTTAATTTCTGGCAGGCTTGATGTTGGAAATTAAAAAAACTCTCTTGACGCTTGAGTGACTCAAATCTCAGACCAGAGGTGATGAAGTGACTGATGCAGTTCTCAGGCCTTTTATTCTCCCCCATCATTATGACGGTTAATAAGAAAAAACCTGTGAGGTTACCGAGCAGTGAAGGCTTGAGACCCCACTTCATGTGCCATCTGAGAAACAGCAGTAATAGGACAGCTCAAGCTCATTTCTAGTGGAAAGGGAGTGGAATACTGGTTAAAGGAAAAGCACTAGCTACTGTGCACCTTTGGAAAGGGACAGAAGTGGCTTAGTGATTTGAGCATCTGATTTAAAACACCTAGACTCCTTGAAGTGATAGGCTCGCATTCCAGCAGGGTTGGATCAAGCCTTCTTTGTTCCACAATCCAGTAAATAAATTGAGTTCCATTCCGTTTACTTTGCATGAGTCTTTCAAATAAGACCTTAAACCCTGTGCCCTGTCTGCTTTGCACGGATATTAAAGATCCGAGGAGACTTTCCAATCCGAACCTCTTGATTTATCTTACTTCACATGGGAAGTGACGGAGGAGGTAAACAGCTGGAGACGTGCACAGTCCTTAATAGGAAATGCTCTTAAAGAAAAGCAGTTGGGTTGAGAGGATCTGATCCTAATTCCTACCTGAAAGATATTCACATAAAAAACCACCTACTCATAACTGGTACTAACTGGCACTCTCATCATCAACAGAGTGGCTGGGGCTGAACAAACCATGGAGACAGAACGTATTAGATGGGGTTGCCCGGAGGCAGATGCTGGGGTGAGTACTCAGATAGATAGATAGACAGACATTGGCAGAAGGCAGGGGGATGCTTGCTCTGTCACCATCTAGACTGCATTTGTTTTGTGAACAAAAAAGACTTTGGTCTACGGATCTGTCAATTCCAGCAACTAATTCATTTTAAATAAAAAACAACCCTTGAGTGCAGGTGTTAAAGTGCTCTATCTGCTGGAATCTGTGTCTGCCATGTTCCAGAGAAATGCTCTGAAAGGAGCAGGCCATGGTAGGAAGGCAGAACACAGCTCTCGTTTGCTGCATAGTCATCTGTTTTGCTAATGGTCCCATCACTTGCCCTGCTCAAGAAGACTGTGTTTTCAATGCATCGTTGAGGCCACTGAGCATGACTTATGGGTTTGGTTGCTTGGGTGGGTTTTCCCCCCTACCATACAACTGGAGTGATGAAGTGCTGGGAGTTGTATGAAATGCAACCCCGTCACTTTCATACATGAGCAGGAATCAAAGTGTGCATGGGAGGAAGGGCAGCTGGGGTGGCTGATCACTAGGAAGCTTACCTAGTGGACAGTGGACATTTAGGAAGATGATTAAAATCAGGAGATGCTGCACAGCCCCTCCTCTAAGTAGAATCTTTTCTTTGCTAATGCCTTCAGTGAGCAACGAGTGTCCGCACTAACAGATGTCGAACTCTGTTCTGTTTGAGGGATTAGGAAACAGAGGGGGAACAAAAGGAGCAGTGGCTCCCATAATAACTCACATGCCTGGCAGACAGACAGGCCAAGCTGGTAAGTGAATTTCATGATAATGGGGGTGGGTATTTAACATTCGCCTGTACTTGAACAGGAGGGCCTTTGTCGCTAATTACCGAGAGACGTTAGAGGAGATGGGATGTATTTAAACCTTATTATTTGCTGTTAAAACAGGAATAATTCTTCTTCTTTTCCAGTCTAAGCAGTTAATACATTTGTAGCAAGAGCAGAAGGGCACAGTGGATTAATCACTGTCCTTGAAAATAAAAAGTGATTAATTTTAATGCATGCAAATGGTAGGAGACAGGCAGAAGCAAGTGGCCACTGGCTCACAGACCAGATCAAAGGTAAGAGCATTCATGCCAAGACTTTCCATGCTGACAAGCTATTCAGCATCAGCCCTGACTTGGATACACTATGGAGAGTAAAGGCCAGGGAGCCTGCTAGAGCTTAGTGGTAGAAATCTCCATAATCCCAGATCTGCCTCACCATAGTCATTCACAGGAGATTCATGGGACACCGGCCATTCATGTTTTGTCTATTTTCCATGCCAAAGAAGATGTCAGTTTCTTCAGGCTCAAGAAGTGCATCATAATTGCAGCAGCATCTTTGACCATTTACATCATTTCTATCCTTTGAGGCTTCTTCACAGTAACAGTAACAGTATACTGTTCTTGATTCCTTCTTGCAGCTATTGTGTATAAGTATCTACAGCTTTGTGTCCAGAATCACCGGCCCCCAGAAACAGTTAGGTCCCTATTAGTCAATAGCATAACACTAACAATGTCTATAGGGCTACTGGAAATGTCTAGAATCCTGCAACTGGTATCTACTGGTTTTCATAGATTTAAAGGCCAGAAAGGACCATTATAATCATCCATTCTGATCACCTGCATAACATAGTCCAACAAGTTCCGCCCAGCGATTCTTGAATCAGACCCCTAACTTTTAGCTGAACTAGAGCATATTTTTGAGAAAGACATCCAATCTGATTTGAGGGTTTAACATCTCTACTAGTCACTATTGGCTGGTACTGGTCTCTTTTGGCTTCATTTACAAAACTAGGAGCCAATAATCTAAGGAACACCAGACCAATAGGTAATGTTGCTTTGCTCCAAAGTCTTGTTGGCCAACTGAAGAGAGAATGAACCAAATGAATGATTTCAACCAGAATTTCCACTGAAGAGAACTCATCATCTTCAGCACATGTCAAAAACATTAACAGATTACGATGTAATTCCTCCTGTGACTAAATGAGTATCATTTGACCTCTTTTACTGAAGAGAGTTCTTAGGTGAAATGCCTTGCCCAAGGCCAACAAGAAAAGCAGTTGGGTTGAGAGGATCTGATCCTAATTCCAAGAGTATGTCCACACTGCAATTAGACACTTGTGGCTGGCCTGTGCTAGCTGACAGGAGCTTGCTGGACTGTTTAATTTAAGTGTAGACTTCCAGGCTCAAGCTGGAGATCAGGCTCTAGGACCTGTGAGGTGGGAAGGTCCTGGAGCTGCAGACCAAGCCCAAAAGTCTACATGACAATTAAACAGTCCTGCAATCCGAGCTCTATGAGCTTGAGTCAGCTGGCACAGACCAGCCACATGTTTTTAGTTGCAGTGTAGACATACCCTGAAGGGAGTCAGTGTCAGAACTGTGACTGGAACTCATCTCTCTACATATTTGTATGGATTCATCACCATGCTATCTGAATGCCCACTCTTGGGATCACACCACACCTCTATCTCTAATCAGCATAAGCACCTAATAATTAGGGGTAGGCAACTTGGGTTGGATAAAATAAGAAAGAGTCTGTGCCTTCAGCCAGGTCCCTGAAGCTTTTATGGCAGCTGGAACATACTGTTAATCTCTTCCTTTGCATGGCTGGGGGAGCAGGGCATTGTGTTTGCTTTGTTCTTTTGTTTTTCATTTCCACAAAGCCTCTGCATTTCCTGATTTCACTTGGGAATAGAAGTTTTTCCTGAGGTATTTTCTACTAGGCCGTAACTTGGTCATACAGGACACCTGACAGGAAGGCTCCGTCTCATGAGATACCTCGTCTAACTGCTGTACGTTTGGATAAACCTTTGAACAAATCTGAACTCGACCTCTGAACGCTGTGAGGTTTGCCTGTCACTGATTGAATTATGGCTGCTAACCACTTTAATTTGGGACAGTTTTGAGACTGCATGGCTCAGTTGCCTGGTGCCAGTCAGAATCCTGGTTGGCGTACTTTGTCACCAGTCACAGCCTGTTAATCAAATGAGTCAGAATGGCAATAAGCAAAGGAGTGCAATAATCGACTTGGAAAGACACAGAGGCCTGGATCAAAATCTCTGCCTCACATGATGCCTAATTCTGGAAACATTTCTCAGTTATACAGGATGATTGATGGGGGTAAAGGGAAGGAATGCAAAGGTGTGGGGTGTTGAACAGACATCTACAGCACCCAAATCTGGAAAAGAATAGGCAAAAATTCCAGAGTAGAATCACAGGGAGATCCAAAGATTTAAGTGAGATCTGTGCTGAGTCATTGGAAATGTCTATGGGCTTGTCTTCACGTATAGCGCTACAGTGGCACAGCTGCACCACTGCTGTAGTGTTTTACCGAAGACACCAGTATGCCAATGGGAGAGCTTCTCTCATTGGCGTAGTTAATCCACCTCCCCAAGAGGCAGTACCTATGTTGAAAGGAGAAGCTTTCCATAGACATAGCACTGTCTACATTGGGTGTTAGGTCAGTAAAACTATGTTGCCCAGAGATGTGGATTTTTCACACTCCACGTGACGTAGTAATACCAATATATGTCTGTAGTGTAGACCTGCTCTATGTTGGTGGATTACAAAATCCTTTGGGGTGGAATACTTCATTACATTTGTGTTTCCCTTTTCAGGACCTTGACCTCAGCTCCAAATCCTGTATTAAGCAGGGGAAGCTATGAGCCAGCATCTGATGTTTTGCTAGTCACAAAGGTCTTTAAGAAGTGGAGCCATGAACATCACTACTGGGAAATCTCCAAGTCTCCAATCTCCATCTCTGGGAAGTCACTGGCTGGGCTTGGTGACTGTGTGCATAAAGCATGTTACTGCAAGCAGGACATGAACTAGGATCCTTTGCCAGATGAGCCAAAAGGCAGCCTACTCCAGATGAGCCAGTAGGAGCTGAGCTAAAACTTTTCTCAGCTGGAAGTCACCCTTAGCGTCTATTACAACAGCAGGGTTATCTTTCTAGTTGAAAGTCAATGTAATGCTGAGCTGTGACATACTAATTGTGGTTTACAACTGCTGCGGAAATTGTCACCAGCAATGAACTTAGAAAGGACACTCAGGGAATATTAACATAGTTCAAAATAGTGGTTTAAAACCATTCCATTCGTCCCATTGCTTTCACACCGTTATCCTCAGAAGCTTGAAACTTGAACTTGGATTGCACACACGGGCAAAGCTTTATTATTGTAGGGTTGCTCACACACGAGTGCTGGGCATGTATTTCATTCAAGTGAGGGGAAAATAGCATTGAATTTGTTTGTGTTCAGGGGAGAAAAAACTCATGTAGAAATCTTTAAAAATTAAAAAAAAAAGAGGGCAGGTGAAATGTTATGCCTATTATAACAAATCCATGTGCTGAAGACAGCAGCGTAACTATTCCATCTGTCACACACACAGAGCTGGGATCAGAATTCTAATCTGTCAGCTCCACAAATACAGGCCTCTCTCACTAGAGCTAAAGGAGATTTCCCTCTACTTAGCAGGAATGCTAAGGCTGCTCCACCAGCACTGCTTAGCCCTAAAGCCAGCATAGCCAGTAATGGGAGGGTTCACCTCAGTCCTTCACTGACAAAGGATCACCACGGTCACTGTTACACTAGTCCTCTCTATGGCTCTTGTAGAGGGCTAGGCTGAGACTTCCTTGGTGCTACCATAATACCCTGGCTGTTATAATAATCCCCTTGGACAGCAGGCCTGGGACACAGCTGGCCTAAAGTCAGGTCAGGCTCCAAGGTGGCATAAAGCCACCTTTTTGTCCTCAGTGAGCTGTACTGTATGTTCTTCATCCTCCTTTGATAATGCCTTGGTGGGAGGAAAGTAGGGGAGCTTATTGTTATTTATTATTATGAGTGCTTCAGAGATTTCCCTAATTAGTATCATTATAAATACAGGAATTAATCTCGAAAGTCTGGGCTTGTCAGTTATTGACAATGTGGCAAATTAAAAATTAACTTTAAAAAGAAAAATATATATATAAGGTTTGACAGAGTGTGAAGAAAACCAGGTTCTAGCTACAGTCTCAGAGAATGTGGGAGTTTGGGTTTAATCTTTGATGACTGTGGCAGTTTAGAATGAGCTGCTGAAATAAAGGAGGCAGCCGTGTGCCAGAAAAGAAACCCAATGCTTATTATTAGTAGCATTATATTTGAAAGAATGCATGTAATTTGTCACAGGAAAAGTTTGATGTCCCTATGCATTCCTTCCACCACCAAATTCTTCCCTGCAATAATAGGTGAACATAAAGTTCCAGCCAATGAACACTGAATTCTAATGGAAAGAAACTCTACAGGAGTGGGAGTATGCCTGGCATCCACATTAATACCAGATGAGTTAGTTGTTACCGATGATATTCCAGTGAACACCAAAGGAACTAATAATGATTAGGGCCACTATTTTAAAGCATTGCCAAAAAAGGGAAACATTTAGATGTCTTCAATGGTTATCTTTCATGGTGTGCTTACTGCAATGATCATAGATGTAATTTTGCTTATTAATCAACAGGTGATGGAAAAGGACACAACTTGAGAGCACATCCACATCCATGTGCCTTATTTGCTGATGTGCCTGAGATTTTATTGCTGCAGTTGGGACAGTCCGACTTCCTGTTCTGGTAGAGAAAGATGGCTCAGGAGATTGAAAATGGACTAGAGAGTCATTCATAAAAAAAAATTTCTTAGCACTTCTAGGGCCAAATTCTGCCACCTGTTACATTTATATAGTCCCTGTCACTTCAGTGGGACTGCCTGGTTGTAACTGAGGGCAAAATTTGCCATGTAGCACCTTTTTGTTTGAAGATCTCAAAAATCTATATCAATAGCAACTGATGATGACTCATAATAACCCTTTGACAATATTATCACCATATTACAAATGGGAACAGAGAGGACATGAGGTCACATAATGATTCAATAACAGAGCCAGAAATGCAACCCAGGAGTTCTGACTCCTAGCACATTGCTGGGAACTCTCCAGCCTGTGCTTTATTGGTTCATTTCTATCACTGGCTGAAAATCATTACCAAAAGTCAATATCCATTTGTTTAATGGTGCTGTGCAGTGCAATGAATTTGGTGGGTCTCTATCCAGTTTTTAATGGACAGGTGTAACCATCACAGTTGACAATAACTGTCTATGGGACCTGGGGACTGTTTTAGAGATGCTCCTATTATGCTGTCCTTGCCTGGATGACATTTTTTTCAACAAAGAACAAATGTAAGTTTCCACAAGAAGGAGCACAGTGTGTTACTCACTCAGTAGCATTCTGCATATGAATTGAACACACACAATGGCAGCTGTTTCTGCAGCAATGGGAAGGGGACTTCACTATATTTAAAGGCACAATATAAAGAAAACAGAATAATATCATCTCTTTTCAGTCCGTTTTTGTACTACTTCCACCCCAACCCAACTCAAGCTCCCAGTCTGTTCCCAGCTACACAGGGAAGAGAAAAAGAGAGAGTTTGAGTATAGGGTTGCAATAAAATGGCAGCATCGCTCAGGACACTTTCTTCCCAGTTAAATTCATTTTCAACTTTAATTAACCTCTCCCACCCATGGCTACCATTTTCCTTCAAAAAAGTGAGCTGCTTTTGCCAGCCAGTTGTCTGTATCTCTCAGTCACAGCTTTAATGACTAATGGCCTGAGGCAGTGCTGGAAGTCCCTGATCCTGTCCCTATTGAAAACTACAAAATTCCCCATTGATTTCAGTGGTGCCGGATGAGATCCAAAATGATGAACCAGCCCTAATAACGACCCAATTGCAAACCCTCAGCCAAATCCTGACTAGCTCTTCAGCTGAGGTAGACTGGCATTACTCCATATGGATGAAGAGATGCTGATTTACACTAGCGGAACATCTGGCCTACAAGCTGTCACTTGGCATATGAGATTCTGGGCGATGCTTCTTATGAGTGCAGCAGCCCACGCTGCGGAGGTTGGCAAAGGGGGCTTTAAGCCATCTTTGTATCACCTGGATTCTGGGCCAGATGCGGGATGGTAAATGAGAGCAGCCCTATTTTACAGCAACCTCCCAAGGGCTGCCTGTGGACTGTGTTGCAGACCAGAATCCCCCTAGTGTGTGCCTGGGAGACACCTCCTTCCACCCTTGGCAAAGCCCCCTCCTTCTCCTATCCCTATCCCCAGCAAACTTCCCATGCTAGGGCTTGCAAGAGAGACAGCAATGGGCTGGTTATAGTGACCCTACACCAGAAGAATCCTCCCTTGACTACTTGTGACATTTTTATGGCTCCTGTAAGCTACTGGAGCAGCATACAGTGGTAGAGAGACCCTCTCCCTTGGTTCTAACTCAGATGTGATTCCACCCTTTCTCAGACAAAACTCCTCTGGGTTGCTTCATTCTGCCCCACTGTGTGAATGGGAGTTTGACTGATTAACATCAGAGTAAGGGCCTCAGGATTTGTCCTTGTAAGTGAACCACTAGTTGTACCAGGGACCTCCCCAACGATTCACCCACCACAAAACATCCTGGCAGGTGAGAGGTTGAATCCTACCTCGATACTTCTGTTACTTGGGAAATGGCTTGTTTGTTAAACAGTATGTTCCTGGGTGAGGTGAACCCGCAGTGCAGTGCTTCATTTTAGGGACCATGCTACAAACTGCAGAAGCAAATCAGAATATATTTATGGAATTAGCTGTATGGAAAATCGTCCAGGCTATTAAAAGCCACATGAACACACTGAATATCATGCATTTTAAATGTACATAGAAAAACATCATTTTGAAGGGGATTATTGTTTAAATAGTCAATACAGGTTCTGGCAGATAAGCATCTCGCTGGTGTCTTCTCCTATTGTCTGGAGTGCATTATCTCCCCCATACCATTCTCAGTTCTCTCCAGGAGTATTGTCAGAGTTAAATGCTATTTTAAAGGTATATGTTTATGTTTCAATAGACGTTACAATAGCAAACACATCCTTCTTTGACGGGGGCGAGGGGAAGACTACATGTCATCTACTGTATTGTGTGACAGGTGATAAACATTTTAATCAGAGACCAGAAGGTAGGAGTTCATAATACCTTCCCCAAACAGGGCACTGGATGGGACTCCAACTTGCTGATTTTGATAGCATTTGGAGGAAGGATGGCTAAAGTGTTCCGGAAACCACTCATATCCTTATGCAGTCACCTTCCTCTTTAATAATGAGGTATTGCCAAAAGAGACTACAGGTCACAGCATGCTGTGCTCCATCTCTTTCTGAGTGGTATACTGCATACCACTTGGACTAAGGTTTATTAGCACAAGACTGATCATTGTAACATCCGAGAAACGTACAAGATTAAAGATTCATCATATAATGCACCCCTTAAAAGCTAGAACTCCCTTTTTCCTCCTATTAGCTGGATTGCTATGTTGTTTAGGGTCTCGGGGTCCTTTTTTCCTGAGCTGGGTGTCTTGGGAAAAAGCTAGTTTAGCAGTGCACTCTACAGCAGTGAGAGCGGGGCTCAGCCTGCTGTCCTCCAGAAGAAAGTTCCATAATTATGTACCTGTTCTTGCCCCAGACTTGAACAAGTTGAAACCTGGGCCATAAGGTTTCCATTGAACATAGTAGCCGTGGCTGGGAGCAGAGAGGAGACACATCAAGATGGAGCCTTGAATTATGGTGACTGCATGGGTTTCAAGCCTGAATTAAAAATGTAAGTGGTTGAAATCTGATTAGTAATATGCAAATTTTGCCATACTATGCCAAACCTTAGGCTCCTGGAAAGCTTTCAGTGCAGCCCTGATCAGGGCAATGTTTGAGTGCTAGTGATACTGAGAAAATCACAGACAGACACATGGAACCGTGGGGACAGTTGTTTGTGTGTGCATTTGCCTCCTACAGTCTGTGTATGTACAATGTGGGTATAAGTGTGCTGTGTTTGTGTTTGTACAAGGAAAGAGGCAGGAACTGCCACTGAGTCTGTAATTCATTTTGTAAACTGGCAAATATCTTTACAATGTATTTCTGAAAGATATAGTGTATAGGGCGAATTTCTAACAAGCTTCCATGTGATTTTCATCTCCTGAGTCAGAGAAACCTGATAAAGATGTAGATCCTTCCTCAGATCTTGGCATAAAATCATATCTTATTGGTTTAGATCATTCTGTGTCTTATTTTTATAGTACTAGTGTTTTCTAGTTCTTGCAGAAAATAGAAATGCTCAGGAGATCTAATTTTTCTGCTAAATGGATTTTCATTCCACATAGCATTTTCTCTTTCTTTGTATAGAAAAACACATACACACAGAGATATAGCATGTGTACATACACTTGTGCGTACTCACACACACACTGCCAAAAGCAGCATTAAATGCAGTGTTAAAATAAAAAATTCCCAGACCCGTACTTGAAAATGGCCACTTTTAAACATTTACAACTTTAAAAATATTTAACCCATGCTCTTCAAACTTGAGTTGATTCTCCTTCCTCCAATGAAGGACTATAAAACAAGCCAAGTCGTGAGTTTCTAGGTGTAGCTATTTTTGGAGCAATGCACACATAACAGTGCCATTGAAACATATGGGCTAAGTGTATTTTTGTTCATGTTCATCTCACTCAAACAGCCGAGCTGATTTGGCTCAAGCTCTCAATAACAATAATAAAATAGCACACAAAGGAATTCATTTGAGAAAATGGGGAGTGTTTTTTCCTTCTGTTTGAGAAAAAGCGAGGTTAGCATGGAATGGTACCCAAATATCAACGCTGAGTACATGGCAAACTTTTTACTGCACATGTACATCCAGTTTTTGCTAACAGTTATATTAGTCTGGTGGCACCTTAAAGACTAACAGATTTATTGGGCATAAGCTTTCGTAGATAAAAAAACACTTCTTCAGTGGTTTTTTACCCACGAAAGGTTATGCCCAAATAAATCTGTTAGTCTTTAAGGTGCCACCGGACTCCTCGTTGTTTTTGTGGTTACAGACTAACACGACTACCCCTCTGATACTTGACAGTTATATTAGTATAAATCTGGAATAACTCCATTAATTTAAGTGGAGTTACAATACCTCAGAATTACAGTTGCATAACTATGAGCAGAATCTGTTCCAATTAGCCTAAACCAAAATGGTTAAATTTAGCTGCCAGAAGCTAGACTCCTAAATCCATACTAGACATCTAAATAAGTGACCTCCTTTTCAGAGTGCCAAACACCCACAGTTGCAGTCAATGGTATGACTATGGAGATTTATTGGTGTAACAGAGCAGAATTTGGCCTCCAGTCAGAGGATTAAAAATAATTTAGCTCTACTGATTTCCTAATTGATCAGCTGTTTTGGATGTTAAAAACTACTGACCAGCTAGTAATTGGATGAGATAGACAGACGAACCAACCTTAATTTTGTCTTCTTCTACTTAATTGCTTTCCCCTTAGAAATAGATGCCCAAGGAGCTGATGTCATCAACAGCACTACCCATGCTGCCCCTGCTGCCAGAGTGGATCCTGAGATTTCTCCAGATTCTAATAAGCGACCCAGGTCCATAATATGGTCCAGAGAAGGAAGAGATACTTTGTTTTCAAGGATGAACCACTTTCCATAGAAACTGGTTGTTTCATCTTTACGGCTAAGAACGGGTGTCAGAAGTACCCTAGGAGGCACAATGTAGCCCCTACCACTGGGAAACTTCAGAGGAGACAGAGAAGCCACATAGAAGATCCTAAGAAATGTCTGAGCCTCCAAAGTCAATGTGCGAGCTGCTGGTCTCAGCAAGGAAGAGAACATTTGTCATTAAGTAGAAGGCAAGCAAATAGGAAGCTGGACTGGGAGGCTCATGAGATAAAGATAACAAGAGAAAACTAAAGAGGGAAGCAAAAGGAAAGAGCTAGGCAGGAAGGAAAGGAATGTGGATGAGAAGCAGGCACTGGGTGTACGGGAGATGTTGGAGGAAAGGTGGAAGATGAGTTAAGGTTGTGTTTCAGTTCTTTCCATTTTTTTGGTTGCCACAGATTAGCGAGAGATCAGAGCTTTACATTTACAGCAAAACAGCTATCCACTGGGTTTAAAAACTGAATTCCAGTGGGCATTGTTATTATAACTCTCGGTCAGTGACTTTTTCAACCTGAGAGGCAACCGATTTTCATTCTAAACCTCAGCTGTTGCCAAGATAGATCATACTGCCGAGCCCATGCAATTCTGTGTGTGTTACTCCTCACATACCTAGCTCCCAGCTGCAGTGTGTGTATATATCCAGATTTCTTAAGATTCCAGTGGTCCCTTTTAGCAGTGGAGAGAGACTGAGAGAGAGTGAGAGAGCTACTCAGTTCTCATTTAGTTTACTGTTGACATGTACAGTTTCCAGAGTGCATGATGTGATATGTTCTTCCTTCTTCCTTAGGACACTGAGTACATGGGAATGTGAAAGGAAAGAAACCGCTTGTTAACCCCTAGGGTGTAATTGGCCAGCAGTGACGGGCATCCAGCCAAAGGATCAGAGGAAGAGAGAAATGGAGGGAAGGGGAAGGAGAAGGGGTGCATAATGAAGTGTATGCTTTTAATTTCACTTAAGAACTCAAAGGAGGAAAACCTGAGCTATATCCATTGGGATTGTAATCAATATCAGAGCAGATAACAAAGAGCTGGCACTCAGGGTAGACTCCTGCCTTGCCTGGGCCCATTAGTTTATTGCTCCATTTTTCTTTACAGATCTCTCTCCATTTCTGCCTATGTTTTGGCTCTGGCTTTGAATCCTTCAAACACTAGGGAGCAGCAGCTTCCCTTGAAAACATCCAAGGCTGCTGCTGCTACCAGCCTTTGCAGTCTGCCAGATAGTTTAAATAAAAAAGGGGGAAGGCAGAGGGGGGCTGGTGGTGAAATGTTCTTGATGATAATTTGATTGCATGCATTAATGATCAAAGTGTTGCAGACTAATTACTAACACTTACCTCTCAGATATTAAGTTATCATTTATTCCCCCCCCCCCACTTACTTTGCATCTACCCCATGATCATGGTAATAATCTGCAACCTGACTATTCTACTTGCATGCCTAAAGACTGTCTCGGAGTGCAGATCAAGAACTCACCTAACGAACTGGAAGGTGCAAACTCTGCAAGTGCCATTGCTTTGATGTCAGTTGGATGCTCTTTGATTCAGGAAGTCTTCGTCACACCCAGTGGACAGATGCATAGGAGATTTTGCCAGAAACTAACAAACAAAAACAAGTTTGAATCCACCACCTCCTTGCCCCTATCCTCTGTCTTAACGAATGATCAAGCCCACACAAGGCTGAATGTGACGAAGGTACTTAGCTGCAGTGGAAGGTCTCTCTCAGGCGGCACTCCAGATGGGCAGCCAAGGAGCCAGCCATGAAATAATAATAAAAATAATAATAATAATAATAATCCCGAACTATCAGCCAGTGATGCTGTTTCCAGTGTTGGCTCAGCCTTCTGCCATATGATAGGGAAAGGTATGAAAAGCATCAGCGAGGTATCAGAAGGATCTCTAGAGGTATTGTCAGCTGCCAACAGGTTTGGGGAGGAGGGGACTTTAACATGGGGAAGTAGGGGGAAAATCTATCAGCAACTGCAGGCAATTCCACTGTTCACTTTGTGCACAATAGTGACGGGGGAGATACCGTCTCTGACTTTGTGCATGGTGGCAGAAGTCGGGGTGACCTTGCATCCACTGATGCCTTTATTTATGGGGGCAGGTGCATGGGTTGGTGTGCTGCATTCCCTGATTCCTTTTGCTCAGGGGATGTGAATGGTGCACAGCAGCCTTTATTCATTGCAGTGAGACTATGGGTTGCTGATGCCCCTCAGGTTCAAGCTGTGCAGAGTTTGCCTCCACTGCAGCATTTAATTCATAGCTGTGGGTGTTTTGGTGAGGGATGGGACTTCCCTGATGCCTTTGTTCTTCAGAATACGTGGGGGCTGCATGGTCCAGTGTTGTGTTTATTGGCAGGGGTGGCTGTGAAAGCATATAGAGTTGTACTCACTTATGATTTTATTCATGATTATTGGATTGGGGGGAAGAAGTTGCCTATGAAATAATTGTTCAAATGACGTTATCCTTATTTGTCTATTATCTGGTTTTACACCTTCCCTTGAATCATCTTGCATTGGCCGCTCTGAGTGATGGGCCACCAATTAGCTGGGCCATTTTTCTACTCCAGTTCGGCATTTTCTAACTCAACCCAAACAACCTCCTCATTATCTGCCTGCATTTAATAGAAATAATCTAAAACAAAGGACTCGCTCCTCGGCTGGTATAAATCAGCTTCTATTTAATGCTGTCAGTGGAGTTACATCACATTTACACCAGTTGAGGATCTTTCCCAAAGTGTTAAAGAATCTATTCCCGGTGAGTTGTACTTTTGGTCCAATTCATACAATTAATGTCAGTCACTACCTGAATCTAGTTTTATTCCTACTGTTTGTTGCTACATTATGTTTCCCCCTTAGAGATCAATCCTGTGCTGATTCATGATACCTGTAGGGAATTTAACAATCTGACCAGGTTCTCCATTAAGGACATGATTCCAGCCAGGGGATTTACCATCTGCAGGACTTGGTGTGTGTCATCTCCCTGATGCTTGTACTCCCCAGCACAACTGGCTGAATCCAAGGAGCACTTTGGAAGGCAGCTTCATTGGAGTGTACACGCCGCAGATGAGATGTCACTCTGTTTACTTACACTCACTGTGCACAAACTACCCGTTACTGGCATTGCAGTTACCTGCTGCAGGAGGCAGAGTGCTGCATCTTAAAGATGGCAATGAAAGTGGGTCAGACACTTGCCGTTCCTGGGGCAATCCTTTAGCATAAGAAGGGATTTTACGTGCGCGTGCTCCCCATTATCTCGGGTTGGTATAATCCTTCTCACAAAGAAAAGGCTTCATAATTTGACCGGAGATGTCAAACACTCTTTTAGGAATACAAGGATGAAAATGACCTAAAGAATGATAAGGAACTTCCTCCTTGCCAAGGTAGGATACAGTCCTCCTGGGAGAGGATGTATCCTCTATTCAACTAATACTACACTTGAGTTTAGCAGAATAATTTCAGCATTCCATTAGTTTGATTGGTTTTCTGCCATTCCATCTCACCCACTGCAGGATAGGACCTGATCCTGGATGGTGCTGAGCAGCTGCAGCTCCCACCGGAGCTAATGAGAGCTGCAAATGCTCAGCGCCTCTCAGTTATGGAGGTTATTAGCAAAGGCAAAGGCAGGTAAAAGCGTAGTGGGCCAATGAAAAGTGCAGTGGAAAGCAGTGTGTGGAGAGCTTCAGGATACCACAGAGCTATCCACGAGCTCTATTAATATTCCAGGCAGCAACAATCTGTAATGGTTTTGCTGTCATTACAGGCACCACAAGGAGAGGTAGAAAATGGCAGCGGAACAGGGAATGTTATAAACAACACTGTTTTCATCGCAGTCTTAAAAACTAGTATCGTGGCTGTCCTCGAAGGACATAAAGCAGCTTAAAAGCCTTTGCTCGAAGTGACCTTGTCTTAAACAGCTCGTTCCTCTTGGGAGAATTGAAAAACTGGTGAAGGAGAAGGGCTCTGCCCAGGGAAGTGAGGGAGACAGAGCGAGGAAATACCTATGGCCCAAAAAGAGGCGACGACAGAAAAAGAAGAAAGAAGCTTTTTAGCTTAATGGTTTGTGTTTGCCTCTCAGGTTTGGAGGCAAATCTGTTCTCACTGCTCATGGCTTGTTACTCTGTCTGCTTTCTAAGGCCCCCCATGGCAGTGCTTCTCAAACAGTGAGGCTGGCTGGCAGGCGCAGTGAAAGCCCCGGGGAAAGTCAAGAAGAGAAAGAACAGTCCTTCCTTTTTCATTTATTTCGTTATTTTTGCTGGGGTCCTGCCAAAGAAACAATCCCCTAGCGAGTATCCAGAGCTGCAGGCGACACTCGCTAGATGGTTTCCATGTTGGCTGACTCCAAGGGGGAAATGAGCCAGCATGAAAGAAAAAGGCTCAGGCAGCCCCTGTTCATGTGATTAATGTGAAGTTATAGGCAGGGAAGTGACTTTCTAGAGATGACCTCCAGGTGTTCCAATTGTTATTCTCTCTCCAGGGCTCTCTGCTCACAAGTCAAAAAGATGATCTTTCTAAATGCCAGCTCCTCCAGCTCCACCAGGGATCGGATGAAAATTCTATCTGGCTCTTACCTCCTCACTAGCACTGAAGATTCTCCAAATGGAAATTAGCAAAACAGATTTGATAATGATGATGCACGAGCAGGAGGAGAATCCAGCTCACTATGCCATAGCTATGTGAGATCCTTGGGGAGAGCAGGAGTGAAAATCTGTTGTGTTAGCAAACAAGATGTGTCCTGAATGCACACAGGGGACATATTTATCTTGAGCAAGGGTGCCCATTTTACAAGCATATTCCTGAACTTAATATAAAACATGTAGCCCAGCTGCGCAAGTCTTTTTTTCTCCAGTAAAGACATTTTGCCCCCATGTTCCCATATTAGTGAATGTTTTGATTCCTGGGAGCATTCTGATCCTTGCCATTGTGCTTGGCAAATCTGGGGATCCCTGATCTATGTAGAAAGGGTGACTCCAGCCTCTGCCTCTTTTCCTGTTCCCTTCTGCCAAAGGCAGTTTGAGTTCTTGGGCTCCTTTCAGAGTCCACCCATGCCATTTGTAGATCAGCCATAGAACTGGCCAACATTCCCAATGTCTGCTCCATGAGGAACTCCAACATTTCACAGTTTCCTTTAGTCCAGAACTGGACTGAAAAGTCAAATTTTTGAAATTTCCCATGAAATGAAAATTTTGAAAAAAATTCATTTTGGAAATATCGAAATGACCTTATCAAAGTATTTGCCTTTCAATAAGATCAAACCCCTTCATTCTGACATTATGTTTGGACAATTTCTATTATCCTATATTCTAAATGATAGAGTCAAAACAAAGCACCTCAACAATTTTTAGTTCAAATTTTAGATAAAATAGAGATATTCCAGCAAAATGTTTCAGTTTGGTTGAATCAGTATTTTCCAATGGAAAACTGTTCCAACATATTTTTTTTGAACAGCTCTAATCCACAGTCAGACTTTTCTAGGGCTGGAAAGAAAAGACTGGCTTTGCTCTGAAGTCCTCATCTAATGAAGCCAAAGGAAGTTGAGGGCCTTACACAGTTCGCAAAAGGTGCTCAGCCTTATTGCATGTAGCTGCCTGGCTACCAGGGGTTTAACGAAGGATATAATTGAAGAGTGTACAGGTGATATATGCTAGGACAGTGTGGGTCTTTGTCTCCCTCTAGTGGCTGATCCACATAAGAGGTTATTGAGTCCGTTACAGCTGCCAGGTAAGGCAGTTAGGCCTTTTTAAGCTCATAAGAGCTGCCATACTGGGTAAGACCATGGCCCATCTAGCCCAGTGTCCTGTCTCCGACAGTAACCTGTACCAGAGCTTCAGGGGGAGTTTACAGAAAAGGGCAATTTTGGAGTGATTCACCCCATCTTCCACTCCCAGCTTCTGATAGTCAGAGCCTTAGGGTCAGCCCGAGCCCGAGTTTGTGTCCCTGACCATCTTGGCTAATAGTCATTGATGGACCTGTCCTCCATGAATTTATCCCATTTTTTAAAACCCAGTTACACTTTTATCACAATATCCCATGGCAATGAGATCAAAGATTAATTATGCACTTTGTTAAAATGTACTTCCTCCTGTTTGTATTGAACTAGCTGCCTACCAATTTTACCATGTGACTCCTGGTTTTTGTATTACGTGAAAGGGGAAATAACACTTCTCTACTGATTTTTTCTACACCATTCATGATTTTTAGACATGTATCCGATTCCCCCTTAATCATCTATTTTCTAACATGAAGATCCATAATCTCTTTAGTTTCTCCATTTCATACCCTTGATCATCTTTGTCACCCTTCTCTGAACCTATCTTAGTTTCACTATATCTTTTTTGAGATGGGGTGACCAGAACGGGACACAGTTTTCAAGGTATGGGAAAGCCATGGATTTATATAGTGGCATTACGATATTTTCTGTCTTATTTTCAATCCCTTTCCTAACAGTTCCTAATAGCCTTTTTGACCAGTGCTGTGATCCATCAATAGCTGTGCACTGAGCAGAAGTTTTTGGAAAACTATCCATGGCAACTCCAAGATTTCATTCTTCAAATGGAAGAGACCCAAGCTTTTAAGTGCCAAAGGTTCCATGCTCAAATCCTGCTATCAGCCCAAGTGGGGTCGGTTACACAAACACCCACGAGTGAAAGGTATTGTATAGGAGAGACAAGGTGGGGGAGGTAATATCTTTTATTGGACCAACTTCTGTTGGTGAGAGAGACAAGATTTTGGAGCTCCACCAAGCTCTTCTTCAAATCACGCACATCATCTCTCATATATCCTGGGGTCAGCGTGGCTACAACACTGGTGCAAACAGGATTTGGGTAGGGCAATCCATGAGGATAATAATTTAACAGCAATGGGATGAAACAGAGCAAAAGAAAGCTTAGTCCAAATATTAGGAAATATTTCCTAGCAGAGAGGTCTATTAAGCTGTGGGTGAGTCTCTCCAGGGAAATGGAGGAAATCCAGTTACATGATCATCTGAAGCTAGATTGGACAGAGCACCAGAGAACATACAGAGGGGAATAATCCTGCCCTGATCATGGCAGCAGGAGGAGCAAGGGATGCACAGGATGCGCTAACAAGTCTTTTCATCCCTGATTTCTATGAAATGGAGACAGCTCCCCTGAATTTACAGTGACAAAGAGTATGTTGCTGCCATCTCTTTCTATTTAACTTAGCAGGTCAGCTTGGGAGTCAGGATGGGAGGGTGGTAGAGGAGTGGGAACTGCTTAAAACAACTAAGGGAAAAATAAGGACATCTCAAAGGATGAAGAGAATCACTAGGAAAATGGAGTTCACTTACAAACACCTCCTTAGCATAAAGATACTAAAATCCAGCAAGCTGGATATATGTCCACAAGGAGATAGAATCCAGGTGCTTCCTCAGTAATTAGGTCACTGTCTTCAGATTCATGAATACAAGTTCTCCCCCTAGTAGGCAGCAGAGCGTGCTCATAACCTACCATGTATCTCCCAAATCCATCACCCATCCCCAGATAGCTTAATTCATTTAGAAAAACAATTTGTTTTTAAACATCAAAACAGAGAAGCAAATTCAACAAACATAGAGCACAGAATATAGTCCTTGACAGATTCCCCATTCTGACAATTTTTCAGTGTTAATCTAGCACGGGGAGATTTTTAAAAAGTCACTTTAAAATTCAACCCAAATTTCTGGTTGTTCACTTCTATTCTGTTCTATTCCATATGGGTTCTTGTATCGTCTTCATCACCATAGCATCTGAGTTGTAGCCTTGTTAGTCCCAGGATATTAGAGAAACAATGTGGGTGAGGTAATATCTTTTACTGGATCAACTTCTGTTGGTGAAAGGCACAAACTTTTGAGCTTTTGCAGAGAGGAAGAAGAGTGTGGCTCAAAAACTTGTCTCTCTCTCCAACAGAAGTTGGCCCAATAAAAGATATACCTCACCCACCTTGTCACTATAGTATCTGAGTGCATTTCTGTGGTGCATTAAGCAATGTCACTAACATTTGTCATGTGTGGTTCATTCTCTCTCAATCCTCTCTCAAAAGGGAGAACTGTGTGTGCACGGGGATGGTTTGGCAGGGTTTTGGTTGGGTTTGGTTTTTTAATAGACATGCAGCTTGGTGTTTATGTTAGAGAACAAAGGTGGAAGAAGTGCGCCTTGCATGTGGAGCAGAAAGTGGTGAGGTTTGTGATGGCCCTCTAGTGCCTCTGAGAGTTCATTCCACTATCTTGGGCTGCACCTCCCCTGCAAAAAAGGCTGTTTTCTGCACAGAAGATTCCATTGTGTCTGAGGAGCAGAACGGTTGACCATGGTCCCCGGTTTTAGGTGATCTTTTATATAATTTGAGACCAGGCTATTGAACACCTTGAAGATAAAAATCAAGACTGTACCTCATTATTCTATGGGAAGCCAGCACAGAGAGCAGAGAACAGGTCTGATGTGGTAACCTGTGTTGCTGGAAAGAGACACTGCAGCGTTCTATACTAGCAAGAGTTTCCTAGAGGCTGATGGCTTCATGCCAGGGATATTGCTTTGCTGTAGACCAGACAGGAGGTAACAAACACATGTATAACTAAGGCCAGGTTATTGTTTTCCAGGATAAGATGAAGTCTCCTAGTCAACCAGAGAAGCAGAAAGTGTAAACTCATGGCTTCTGCTATGAAAGAGCTCAGCATCAGAGAGGAATCCAAGAGCACTCCGAAACTAGAGATGGAGTTGATGATTTGTGGCTGGGTGCCTTCATCAAAAGGAGACTACACCATGGCTGCAAACTTTCAAAGTGCTTCCTTCTGCCCACCCAACATCTCTCTGTCTTGTTCAGATTCAGATTCATTCAGCTGTTCTTCATCCCCATAAGCTGATCTTGTCTAAGCCCTGGCTGATCTTGGTGGTAATGGTATGGTCATATGTTGTGAAGGATACATACAGTTGTGTGTCATTGACAACTTCCTGTGCTAACTTTTGTGCAGATGCTTAAGGCATAAGACTGCTTCCTGAGAACCCCCTGCCACAGGGAGTACGTCTGGGGGCAGAAAGGACGTGACAGGAGTGCAGAGATTCTAAGTAGGGCTAAGGCCCATAGGACAGCCCAGGAAGGCTGCTGAAACTTAGACTGGCTCCCACAGCAGTCCAATTACTCCAGGGGCTTCTCCAGTCCCTCGGGCAGCCCAATACTGGGCATGCATAGAACCTATTAACCTACCTTTTAATGGGCTACATGTTTCTCTTAGAGACAAAGGAGAATCTTATCTCGACTGTTGAGTGGAGTGAAGTGGAGTTCTGACCCAGTGGAGTTGTATTTATTCACGCAGACAATTAAAATGCACTAAATACAATTTAAGAAATGTAAGATTATTATTACTATTTATTTTAATGTAAATCCAGAGCTGGGTCTAACACTTGCTTTCAAAGCAATTTTGCTATCAGTGGGAGAAAAGCAAATCAAGAAAACGATATTGGTTTTAAAATGCTAAATTGCTTCATCTGAGTCAATGGACTTGTTTTCCTGCTTGCAATGTGTGGCTGCGCGTGCAGCTCTCCATTGTTTTTAAAGACCTGCTTGGCATTGGGTTAATTGATCCACTCAGACTTTGTTCATTAACCTCCTGACTTTAATAAAAGCACTTGTGGAACTCATAAATACTAAGACAAATTGAGATAAAAATATAATTAAATAGGTTTCTTTTTTAGCTATTTTTTTCCCCTTTGGTTTTCTGTGGCTTATAGCTGCGTATAAGAAACCAAAGAAGACAGCATGTGGTATAAAAGATTTCCTAATTACTGCAGCTAATTAGAAAGAAGAGTAAGAGATCTAACAAAGCACTTAAGCACATGCTTAACTTTAAACATGTGAATAGTCCCATTGATGTCACAGGCACCTTAATCACTAGGAGCTTGATTCAAAATCCACTGTCTTCATTAGATTTTGGACCAAGTGTGATGGGGTGTACCAACCCCTCACTGGGCTGGCAGGGGCAGACCAATCATTGTGGGCCTAGGCAGCCACACCCCTTTCCCCTGCTGCACATGCTCCAGGTGAAGAACCAAATAAAAGGAGGCAGCCCAGGTCAGTTGGGAGGAGTGACGGAGGATGAAGGACATACCCTGCCAGTTCCTGCAACACTTCTGGCAGTAGAGCCCGAAGACTCGGACTATGCTCCAGACAACTCACCAACTGCGGAGACCGCCGGGGAAGCCAAGCCACTGCCCGCTGAGGAGGCTGCTGCTTATTCTATGTCCCAGTCCAGGGGGAAGTAAGACCCATAGATGGTTGAGTTTTTTTCCCTGCCATGGGACCATAGACTAATTGATATTTTGCCCTGCCCATGGGGTTAATACCCCCATGGCAACTGCCTGCCCCACCCCGGGGGTTGCAGGGCAATAAGACTGTTTCTTTGCTTTGCCCCAGCCCGGCAGCTGCGGGGCCATAGACTGTTCGTTTGCTTTACCCTGCCCGGGGCTACAGCCTGCTTACTGCTTTGTCCCTCCCTGGGCTAATTCCCAAGCCTTGCTGCCGGCCCCAGCCAGGAGACTGCAGGGCTCGAGACTGGTTGTCCATTTTGCCCCAGACAAGAGGATCCGGGGTTCCAGACTGTTTGTTTTGGCCACCCAGAGACTATGGACTATTTATGTAAGGCCTTGTCTACGCTACAGGGGGAGATCCAGTGATGACCTGGAGCCGGTTCACACCGGTTCACAAGAGCCAGTTGTTAAATTTAGAAGCCAGTGTAGAACTGGTTGCTAAAGGGGTGGCCCAGCAGCCCTCAGGGGGCAACCTCACAGTCAATATACAGGGTGTGGTAACCCGGGGCCTACTCTAAGATGAGAGAATTGTGTGGCTCTGTCCCAAAGAGAGACAAAGGCATGGCGCCTGAGACCTGAGAGAGTGCACTGAGAGAGGGGTCAGAGGAGCAGACAGGCCTCCAACCGTGACAGCTCTATTAATTTATACAGATAACTGCACAGGACAGCTGATCTAGAAGCAGCATTGTGTTCAGAGAGAAATCTTAGCAGAGTTTTCCAGACAGCATCAGATGCTCTTTAATATTAGCCAGTGCTTCCTGGAAAGCTGTGAAAAATAATCTGGTTAGAGACAATTCTGCCTCATCTGTTACGTTTTCTCATTAGTTTTTATTATTTGGGATATTTATATCTTAAAGAGCAATTAAAATAAAAAAGGTCAAATTGGCTCAGTTTACAAGTCGGTTTTATATTTAAGTTACCTATGTGTATTTTTAAAGGCATTTACAGGTAGATGCACATGAAACAATTGTTAATGAAGTACACAAGTCAATATGTACACACATACTCAGGAAGATAAACAGGTAAATAAGATATACATTTACCTGGATACAAGGTTTCCTTTGATGTGGCAATAGTTATATACAGCTTGGCACGTAGGTGATTGCTGCAAGTTTATTATATCCCTGTACAAAGGCATGTTTTTGCCATAGCATTTATCACAGGTGTTTGCGGTGGCATTATTATCTGTGAGGAGAGACAGAAGATGATGTTGTAGAATTGTGTAGCTGAATGTAGGGCTGGTTGGGGAAGAGTCATTCTGTAAAGATATCACCAACATATGGATGACAGGTTGATGCCCTGGCTGGATGCAGTGTTAGTGACATTTGTCCTTGTTGTTCGAATGTTGTAAATAGAGTGTCAGCTGGCTCCTTGAACTGCTCTTGGGACTGTCAAGTCTGTGATTTGTTCCACCTCTAATTTCTTTTATTTTCTTTAGCCATGCTACAAGTGTGGTACTTTCTTTCCTGAACCGGAGGGACATTTTCTTGGAGCCATTTGATACTTAGAACAAATCCATCTTTTTGTGCTGTGACAGTTGGAGGGAACGTCCCCTGAGGGCATCAGAGGTCAAGTCTGTATCATGAAGTATATTTAAGGTTGTTTGTAAGCTCTCGTGTACGTATGAGCAGAATGTGGACAAGCCTCAAACGGATGTGTACATAAAGACTGACTTACCCATATCATCTCCAGCTGATCATATGAGCTAGTTTTACTGGTGATTATTAGGGTGTAGAATCTGCCTGCAATTGCTTCCCATTGGAATTCTCTCCCCTGCATTATGAGAAACTGGTTGTGTGGACATCCTGGAAAATGTTTGTCCAGATATCATTCTCTCTGGTAACCTGGAGCCCAGCATACTTTTCAGCACCGTAATAATGATAATAATAATAATAAAGGTGGAATCTTGGGAGGCCATTCATTTTAATGATTCGTGCTCGGCCTGCTACAGTCAGAGGTAATACCAGCTATCTGTCTAAGTCGTCTTTAATCTGACCAACTAATTTGAGGTAATACTTATCATGTAAGGACTCTGAGTGCTCATGAAACCATCTCTGCCACATTCACAGGACTCAAGACCTGGATTTCTTGATGCAGATTGTCCTCTTAGTATAGTAGCCTTGCTTTTGGATTTGTTCATTTCAGGCTCAGTCCCTCAAGGTGCAGAATGCTCCTCTCAGTTGCTTGCTTACCTCTCACCGACTTCAGTGAGAACCGAGGGTACTCAGCACATAGCAGGATTCGGCCACTCCTCACCAGAAATGAGGCTGAATATTTGTGTTAACTGGGAGTTTGTTGGTTCTAAAGTGGCCAGGTTTGTGATATACAACAAGGTATCTTTGGCATACAGATATATTTTGTTCTCTATTCCCCCTCTAGTTATAACTTGTATTATTTTGTACCTTACTATAATGTACAATGCTGGCTAAGGGCTTGATTGCTCAAGGAAAAAAGATTAGGAGCATTCTTGTCTGGCTCCTCTATGGAGTCTAAAAGATTTTTTAGTTAGGCCATTCACCCTGACTGTTAAGAAGGGAGCCACACATGGGAGATTAAGCCAGGACATACATATTTCTTCAGCTCCTATGTGATGTGATGTTTTGTCCATTACTTCCTACCAAAAGTTTTCTGTGTCCTATGCTACGTTAAGAGGATGACTGCAGAGTGTGGGTGACAACATCAGAAAACTTTGTTATGTTGGCTGAACCTTCTCTTCCTTATATGAATTCCAGTTAGCCCTCGTGTAATTTAGAGCAACCTCAGAGAGGTTCAAACGCAACCTGTCTGGGGAAGATATCTCAGCTGAGCTGTAGCTAACAAGAATGTTTATCAAAGTTTTCCAGAAAGATTCAGAAACTGCTAGGGTGGATTCAGGGCACTGAGGTCCCATCCTTTGCATTGCAGGCTCTGCTCTTTTGAATCCTGGTGCCATGACTCATGCAAATGAAGAGCAACACAACTTTAAAAAAAACCCATAGGGACAATCAAAGTGCACTGAATGTGGGTAGGAGAAAATGTATTTGCATAGTCATGACAGTCATCAGAGCAGTGCACAATTAGTCTCTTCCTCGCTGGTGAATTAACAATGTTTCAGCTGTGGTATCTGCTCAGCACTCTGTAGGAGAGTCAGCCAGTTCTTCAGATTTAAGATTAATGTTTTCAAAACCAGGGGAAGTTTACAGTGGAGAGACACTGCCACCCCCTCAGGATGTTCCCCGAGATATAACTCCATGTTTCACTAGCCAGCTAATGAATGTCACCGCTGCTCTGTACACAGAATTTCCAAGGTGAATTTATCTGACAGTAACACACACAGACACAAAAACCCACACAAATCTTTTGCCTCCTCAACAACAAGAAAAGATGGGGGAACTTTCTGTGCTTCACTGAATCAGATCTGACTCTCCCACTTACCTTAGGAGCCTAAAACCCAATGAATACAAATGGAAAATGTTGACATTCTGTGGGTGTATGTATATATGTCTGCGTGTATATATTTATATATGGGTACATAAAGTACACACTCAAGACATAAACATATAGTTAAAGACACAGTTGAAATGCCATTGTAGTCAGAAAGATGACTGTAAAAGTCACCACTGACTCCACATATCTGAGCCTTTGTGCATCTTTGAGTCACATTTGCTCATGTTCCTGATAAAATCAAGTGTTTACTCATTATCTTAGCCCTGTAGATGCTATACAGCTAAGAGAAACTGAGCTGGATTGTATTCTGCCTCGCATATCATTAACTTGCTGATTGCAGAATCTATATTAATGGTGTGTTAGAGAGGCAGAAAGAACATGGCTTGATTTTACAACAATCGTTGTCTGACTTGTACGCTGAGTACATTTGCTCTGTAAGCTAATGAAATAGAGTAAAGATTGAATCCAACCGGGTGACATTTGCAAAGTCGCCTGTCAGGACAACAGCACTTCTAGTGTGAAATGATGAATGGCCAGTCAGGCTGACAATCCCTAACCCTGTACAGCACCGAGCACAATGGAGATCTGGTCCATAGCAAGGGCTCTGAGGCATTACTACCATACAAACAACAAATAAAATAATAATCGTATTCTATTTTGCCTCTAAAAGGCATCTTTGCCTAGCGAAATAACCATTCTAGGAATGTCCCATTTTAAAATGTAAAATTCTTCCATTTTAAGGGGGAAGGTAGAAGAAGACAAACTGTTTCCTAAAGTAGCTTTGCTATTTCATATTTCATTGCTTTATAATAAATTTACCACCCCAGCTGGCCCGAGGGCCCTTCTTTTCTGGCTGTGCAGTGGCATCGTTTGTTCGCGGTTCATGGGACATGGAAGAACCCACCACCTTCCTTTCACAGTCTTCTAGCCCGGAACCAAGAACTCCCCACATAATCAAAACAGAGACACTCCTTTAGGGCACCATATACATTTAGAAAACAAGGACAGTCAGCACTCCATGACCAAAGCCTATCATTGAAGGAGAGGATGTTGTTTTCTATACAATACTCCCTGAACTGACTGGCAGAAACAAAACAATGAGATTACATACCCATAGCTCTCCTCAGCAGAAATACTGCGAGAAGGACACATCTACCTGCAATGACCCCTTCAAGGCAGAGATTCTGCGTACAAGAGAGCGTTCTCCTCTTGATTGCACCATGGGAGTGTACCTGGGAGATTTTGCATGGGTAAAGGCCACTGTAAAACAGAAAGTGTTTCTGGTAAGTAAAGTAGGAAACAAACTGGTACATTGGGATTCCTTGGTTCTATTCCCAGTTCTCTCACTAACTGATTATGTGGAGCTTGGGTAAGTCACTTCAACCTCTCTCGGACTCAGTTTACTTAATACTGTAGCTGTTTGTATGAACCCTCAAGAAACGTGTATAACCCCCAGGGAGATTACTTAGATTCCTGGGGCTCTGTCTGCTGGCAACTCAGGGAAGGGGAGCCAAGGCAGACTCAGAGTCCAACCAGCAACCAATAGGGAGTGACAGGCCCTCCCAGGGAGAAGCCATTATGTAGTCAGTCTGGAGCTGGGAAGGGCAGGACTGGCTGTGTGGAGAGCTGGTGAGACCCAGGCCTGCATGCAGGGTTCCCCCTGAGAACAGGCCTCTAGGGACCTGACAGCAGATCCCTCAGCTGGGTTTTTCCTTCCCCACTGATGATTCCCAATTTGTAGCGTTTGCTGGGAAAGTTCCCCAGGCAGGCTGGGTTCACCTTCCAGCTCCCTAGGTGAGACCAGTCACCACATGTTCAGCTCTGCTAGACCAGGGAAGCTGCCTGCTGAGTGTGTGACTGGAGGCTGGGCTAGGAGACGACAGTTTGGATGTTAGTGTAGTTGTATAACCTACACCTTGAGCCCTGCACCCCTTTGTGGTGAGGGGAAATCCTGAAACGGACGCAGCCTGATTCCTGCCTGAGGAGGATCCCTGACAGCAGACAGCAGCCCCTCTGCAGTGACTGTGGAGTCCAGCATCATCTTCGAACCTGAGGATCATTCATGGAGTTTGTGAGTGCACCAGTTTTTACTTAGTTAGTCAGGGAATTTGTTTTGGGGACCCCCTACTCCCTGAACTGTGTCCTCAAGCCAGGGAGTGAGGGTTTGAGGATTTTATAACCTGCTGCATATTATGCCTGTGGAGGGATTTACCACCTCTTCCCACTTGTGAGCCCTCTGGGCTGTACTGAACCCAGTCAGCCACACTGCTAAACCACTGCAGAGAAGAATTTTGTGGTTATAGGTCATCAAGGGCCACAGCAAAGTACTCGTACCAACAGGACACTAATTTTACATTTGCTACATCACGTCACGGGTGTTTTCAGTGTGGGCACCGGTGACCCTAAAAATACTGTTTCACCCTGTTATGTTGTATTTGTCTACTGTTTAATACAATTATTGTGTTGAATATATTTTTATGTGTTTGTGTTATTTCTTGGAAGTCTCCAACTATCTGGCAAGTAAGTGGGGATCACTCTGTAGTTAGAATTTTCCACCCGAGCTGCCCTGGTGACCCTGCCAGGAAGGAGCGAGGGGGTGGAGGCACCGCCAAATAATTTCATAGAAAAAAGAAAGAAGATACACCCTGCTGAGTGGGTGGTGGGATCCAAAAGAATCCAGACCTGTCCATCAAAACATGTAAGTGGATTGGTATTAAAGGAGGTAACCAGGTGAAGAGGGGAGCTACACTTGGTTTCAATGCTCACCCCTCAATGCCCATTTTGGTAGTACACACATGCAATAAAAAAGATAGACCCTTCCCCCAAAGAGCTGGCAGTCTTAGCATGTGTCGAGAGACACCGGCGATGATCATTCCTGTGTGGCTACAGATTTGGCAGCTTGGGCTGGATGAATTTTAGGTAGGGCAGGGAGCAAAGGGGGCTTGCACCTCCACAATGAAAATACTGTGGGAACTGATCTATGTTTCCAGTCCCTGCGCTTTGTTCTTAAGTTGTTTTGCTACTTATTCTGGGAACCAATTGTGATGGGTTGGATCACAGAACCCCCTTTGGGAGCTACCAATTGATGTGCCAAGACTACTTCTATCCCTGATTTTTTGCCCCGTCAGCTTAGGACTTCAGTGCTCTGCATGGTTTGAGCCAGACTCGCTAGCCTGCTGCAAACCCAGACCCAGGTCTGAATCACGTCCCCTAACAGCTGTACGCTTACCTGAAAGCAGCTAACAGAAGTGTTCCTGACTTTAACACTCAGATGCCCAGCTCCCAATGGGGTCTAAAACCCAAATAAATCCGTTTTACCCGGTATAAAGCTTATACAGGGTAAACTTATAAATTGTTCGCCTTCTATAACACTGATAGAGAGATATGCATAGTTGTTTGCTCCCCCAGGTATTAATTCATACTCTGAGTTAATTAATAAGTAAAAAGTGACTTTATTAAATACAGAAAGTAGAATTTAAGTGGTTCCAAATAGTAACAGACAGAACAAAGTAAGGCGCCAAGCAAAATGAAATAAAACACGCAAATCTATGTCTAATCAAACTGAATTCAGATAATCTCACCAATTCAAGAATGCTTCCTTTTACAGACTAATCTCCTTTTAATCTGGGTCCAGCAATCACTCGCACCCTTGCAGTCACTGTCCTTTGTTCCAGTTTCTTTCAGGTATCTTTGGGGGTAGAGAGGCTCTCTCTTTAGCCAGCTGAAGACAAAATGGAGGGGTCTCTCCTGGCTTAAATAGACTTTCTCTTGTGGGTGGAGACCCCCTCCTCTCTCCTATGCAAAGTCCAGCTACAAAATGGAGTGGAGAAATCACCTGTGCAAGTCACATGTCCATGCATGACTGAGTTCCTTACCAGTCAAGCCACATTCCTGGGAAAGTCCAGATATGGATTGGTGTTTCCAAGTTCATTGTTGGCTTAACTGTTTCTTGATGGGACACTTACTGAGAATAGTCTTTTCTCGGGAAGCTGGCCAACTGCTTCACTACAGCCTACTTAGAATCAAACAAGTATGCAGCCAATATTCATAACTTCGAATACAAAAATGATACATACATACAAATAGGAATAATAGATTCAGTAGATCGTGACCTTTACAGAGATATGTTACATGGCATATGTAGCATAAAACACATTCTAGTTATGTTATATATATATATACACATACACGTACATATATATATGTACATACATACACGTACATATATACATATATATGTACATACACGTACATACATACATATATATGTACATACATACACATACATAAACATATTTCCATAAAGCCTTATGGGTGGCACCGTCACACCAACGTTCTCTGTAAACTGCATGCACATGAAGCAATCTGCACATACCATGCATGCTAAGCTTCTCAGGCCAGGCTGGGCTTTGTGACTGCTGGCGGCAGAGGTAAGAGTGAAACCCAGAAGAGCTGGAGTGGCCAATGCCACAGTGCCCAGGATCAGGCGGGGAGGAGACAGAGCCAGGAGCAGCTACCCCTGGCGAAAGAGACTGGAACAGAAAATATCATAATATCACTTTGTAAATCCATGGTACGCCTACACCTGTGTTCTGTTCTGGTCAATCCCATCTCAGAAGAGAGATATTAGAACTGGAAAAGTTACAGAGGAGAGCAACAAAAATGATTAGGGGTATGGAACAGCTTCCATACAAGGAAAGATTAAAAAGACTGGGACTCTTAAGCTTACAAAAGTGAATAAGAAAGTTATTTATACCTTTACATAACACAACAACCCAATTAAATTATTAGCAGCAGTTTTAAAACTAATATGAATTTGTCTCACAATACACAGGCAACCTGTGAAACTCATCGCCAAAGGTGTTGTACAATCCAAAAGTATAACTGAGTTCAGAAAAGAATTAGATATGTTCATGAAGGACAGGTCCATCAGTTGCTATTAGCCAAGATGCTCAGGAACGAACCACATGCTCTGGGTGTCCCTGAACCTCTGACTTCCAAATGCTGGGAATGGATGACAGGGGATGGATCACCTGATAAATTGTCTGTTCTGTTCATTCCCTCTGAAGCATCTGGCACTGGCCACTGTCAGAAGACAGGATACTGGGCTAGATGGACCATTAGTGTGAAATGATAGGCTTTGGCCCATTGACCCTGGCCATTCTTATGTTCTTAACCACTAAGAGCCCCTTTCCCAGCCTGGAGCCAGCTTCCTCCCCACTCCCCACCGAGTCTCAGAAGCTCCCTTTGCTCCCTATGCAGAGAACCCACCCCAACTTCCCAGAATCTCCCAGCTCCCCATGCTTAGGATGATGCTTAGTACATTTAGGTTTCAGTGAGTACCTCCACTCCCCCATTCAAAGCAAGCTTCCACTGCCTCTGGTTTTATGGGGTGGGCATGCACTGTCTTCTCTGTTTATCACCAGGACAAACTGCCTATCACTAGAACCAGTGCCACGTGACCAGTCCAAACTGGCCCAGCGTGGTGATGAGCTGCAATGAAATTGCTGAAGCCAGAGGGAGGAGAGAGTACGCCGTGCTCTACTTTGCTGTTATGTTGGTGAATACAAACAGGCCTTGTGAGGACAGTCACACAGTTCACTGCAATTAAGTGATGTGTGAGGCTGGGTTTATACTATTCCCACTAAAATGCTATTGCCCTCCAGTGCTTAGGTGAGAGGTGAGCGGATAGGAGGGGCTTTCCATCACCATCAGGACAGTCTGGCTGACCGCGTCACCCATGACAATTTGTGAGCTCTTTAGGGCAGGAGCTGACTTTTTCATTCCGTCTGTACAGCGCCTAGCACAATGGAGCCCTGACTTCTGATCCAGGCACTCAGGCAATACAAATTACCACCACGACAGCTCCAGCTCTTAGCTGTCGACAGCTGCTCAGGATCAAAGCATGAGAGGAAGGAACTGCTGAGGAGATGGAGTTATGTCAAGTGCATTTTTCCCTGAACACTTTCTCTGCCAGAGGTTGGTGCCCTGACTCCCTCTGTGGAAAATGAGATGAACTGGCACAGTCTGGAGCTGGGGTTTGTCACTCCTCTGTCCCTCTGGGTGTTCAGCACTTTGCAGGCTTGAGCCCTCACCACTTGGTTACTTATAATGACAGTTGTGGATATGTGTGCTGCTCAGGAAGCTATGGAAGAGGATGACTCATAACGAGGAAAGAATTAAAGGGGTGATTATAGAGGAAACACTTCTCTTCACACAGGGAAGCTGCTTGCTGATTGATTTTGGCTACATTCAGAGGTTACTTCAGATCACTTGATTTTATGGTCATGATGACCACTTCTCACTGCCCTGATAGAGAATGAGTGGGGTAGAGAGAGGATGAGACAGGATTACAACCCACATCAGAGGCTTCGCAGAAATGCCAGCCTACCTGTGGGACATTTATTCCTCGCTGTGAAAATGACTAGACCTGGATGACACTTCTAACAATGGCTGAACTCCGAGGTCCATCTTGTTTCCCTCAGGAGCCTGCCAAATAGCTCTTATCTCTTCCCCTTTTCTGAATAGCTAGGTTTTCCTTTGAATCACCTTTATGGACAGATGTCATGACGGGTGCAAAGAACACAGTCAAATCTGCTTTGTGCAGCTCCACAGCTCAGTAATCTGGGAGATATCAGGCAGATTATTAATGCAAATGCCATTTTGTCGGACAAGAATGGGATGGAGAAGTATGGCGAGGTGAACAGGGACTTCTGGGGGCACGTGGTGCAGGAAAACAGTCCCTGGTAAAGAGCTGAGTCATTTCTGCAGATTGTGACACAGCTGATGCTATGAGAATAGATACTACCTGGGTTCTACATTCTGTGACTTTGCCAGTTACTCCATTCTTCTTTACCACTAAGCAATTTAAGCAGGTCCTCTGAACCAACCTAGAGAGCACACAGAGAGCTGGGTGCCATGGAAAACATCCAGTCATCTGGGTCCTTCCCCAAGAAAAGAACAATATGCCCCTTCTCCAAAGGAATATTGTCCCTTATGCTGTGTATCTGATTCCTCACCTAACACTGAATCCTGTATATTAAGCTCCCCATCATGCTCATTGGGGGTAGATGCATTGTCTACTGACTCTCAGCAAAGATTGTAGCTTTCAAGAACCCAAAAGGCCTTCAGGGTGTTGTTCTTTTCATGTGCACAAACCTCACTGCATTGCTTTCTTTAGGAGCTGATATGGGGCTGATGAATTCCTACCCCAAGTTTCAGGACATAATGATTTACAGGTCTTTACATTGTCTTACCCATAGACTTCTTTTTACATCCCATATTTCTTCAAAGTAAGTAGATTTTGCTTTTGAATGATGTGAATGTGTTAGCATGAGCATGACAGGAATTTATGATGTGTGAATTGCCTGCCCATCCCCTAGGACTCATGAAAATATTACACGGCATGAGGCTATCAGACTGGAGCAATGTTTCAGGCAAAGCCCAACCAAAATGGCTTTCTGGTGACTGGAGATATTTATGCATTTGCCAACGTTTTAGTCTAAAAATAAGGAGAGTTACAGCAGTGTGTGTGGAAGTGAGGAAGGAACTGTAAACTAAACATGGCCATCAATCTGACTGCCTGCTGGGCCTGCCCTGGGGGGAGGAGAGAGGCAGTCAGATCTTAGTGATGACTCTTTGCAGGCAGTGCCTATATGGGCATCCTGCACAAGTGGCAGCTCTGCAATCTGCTCTAGCTGCCCCACCCATTCCCTGCAAGCTCCACTTCCAGGCCTCTGTCTTCACCAGGAGGGTTTTGTGACACAACAGTACTTTGTGCGACTGTGGTGAGAACCTCCAAACACTCAAACACAGTGCCCCAAATATGGATTCCAAGGTGAATTGGATGATATCCACAACTGCAGAGGAGGCCTTGAAATGGTTTATGGACTGTCACGGGCTCCATTCACTGCAGGTGGTGCCTCCTACTGGCTGCTCCAGGGATTAACGCCTTTCAGTTCTGGGGCCCTCTGCTGCTTCTTGCTACACACCCTGCTGCTGCTCTCTCTCTGTGTGGCTCCTCTCTTGTGCCAGACCAAACTCCCTCCTCTTAGGGAATAATGTAGACATCCCTCTATAGTCCCAAACACACCTCTCTTTACCCAGGGAGTAACTGCAGAATACTCCCCTACAGGCCCTTCTACTATCAGTCCCACCTTAATTAGGTTTTCCTCTCAGCCTTAATTCTCCCAGCCTGCCACCTAATAGGTGAATTGGCCCATCTGGCCTCCATTAACCCCTTCAGGGTGAGTGTGGGGTGAACACCCCCTCACATGGACCTACAACTGCATCCATAGAATGCTGCTCTGCAGATGACATGAAGTGACACAACAGATGAGTCCAATCTCTATGCCAGCACTTATGCTATTGCTAGATTCAATGCGGCTGCAGCAGTGCTGGGAAGCATGCAGTTTTCTGGTGCAGTGGTTTTCAACCTGTAGTCTACGGACTATGTCTAAGATTTCCAAAGGGGTCTGTATCACCATTAAAAAATGTGCAGGGGTCTGCAAATGAAAAAAGGTTGAAAATCACTGTTCTGGCATAAGCACTGTCTAGAGGTGAGTAAGGAGTTTAGTTACTATGGGACAATCAATCTTTTCTGTTTTTGCTGAGATTAAGGACCCGCTGTGGCAGTGGCATTTGTGATGTGGACAGTGGACATGTGGACAGATGCCACCAGCTTTCGAAGGACCACCACATAGCTGTCAGAGAAGATGTTTGTCAGTCGGAGCCTGAACCAGATTTTACCTCCCATAGCCACAGATCCTATTAATAGCTCATTAACGATCCTGTTTGTCTAGGCTGCTTTGCTCCACATATTACTTCTGCTCATTAGCCTTTTCTCTCTCCCTTCCTTCTTATCTTCCCTCCCCTTCTCTTCCTTTTCTGGTGCTTGGCCTCTCACTGCAGGTAGGGAAATGAAACTAGCTTGAACTTTTGCCTTTCAGTTCCTTGCATCACTTCCCAACTCTGCTCCATCCAGCTTTTGAACCTCTTCCACTCTATAGGCATTTTGTAGAAGGCACTTCAGGCACATATGGGTTTGGAGCACTTCCTTGTTGATTGGTGAATAGCTATTTACAATCTCTAGGGTGGAATGCATCTGCCTTCCATCGCCACATGATCTAGGACAGGAAGTGAAGAAATTCTCATCACTGGGACTCACATCTTGACTGTTGTGAACAATATCATGAGACATTTAATAAACTTGAAGTGGAGATCCTGAAGATGATAACTTCGCAGCTTCTCTATGAGCCATGCTGGGGAATTGGTTTAGTGCCAACTCAGAAGGAAGAATCCCCCCCCAATGAGTCTCTGTTATGGCTGGGTGAGCCATTAGGAATAAATAGGGCTGGTTGGAGACCATCAGCATTTTGACTTAAAAAAGAAAAGGCAAAAGAATTCCATGACATTTTGACTTTTTTTGGACTGGCTCTAGCAGCAAGCAATGTACACGATGAATTAACCCTTTTTGTGTAAGTGCCTGAAAATTATTTCTATATCAGCTTTGGCTTTTACAAATTCATGCATTAATTGTAATTGGCAGATGAACATTTTATGTAAGCATATTTCAGCCTATGGGTTCTTCACATACTATTTGTGCAGGCTATGTGTATTCTTGGTTTGCAGTTGGTCCTGTAAAATCACATGGTATTGTTTCTGGCTGGAGGACAGTAACTTTACTGACATGGGCTGGACACTTCAGATGCAAGTAGAAGACAGGGAATACACGTGGTCATGCCTGAATACCTATGCTCAGTTCCCTTAATTTAAATGTTCTCAGGAAAAAGAACAAAAACAGACAGGAACATGGTTGATTCAACACCGTCTTGAGAATCCAAACATTCACTGCTTTGCAATATTTGTCCAGCACTGGACCCCATCCCTTTTCCTGTAGCAGTGCAAGTTCTCCTGGGAGATCTCCTATCCTGTTTGAGAATTGTGAGCTCTGTCGGAGATCATGGTACAAAATCACATGGCTGCAGGCTTCGTACTAGCGGCAACAGTGCAGCCCCTCTTAAAGGCTGAGAAGATACTTCTGGTAACAAATGGTGCCTAAGTGAAATGGAACAACACTAAAAGTTTTTTGTTTTGTTTTGTTTTTCAGTTGGGATCCATGTCCTATGGCAGTGATAGACAGTCAGTTCAGCTGTTAAACTACCCATCACATCCTTTCCTCCCACTCCTCTGTCTGAAATCAACCAGCTGTGTATGGAGGATACAAACAACAACCTGAGCAAGAAAAAGACAGGAAAGGAAGGGAGACTGTGTAGCACTCTGGGACTTGGTGCATGCAGTTGCCACATGAGATCTGAAGTGTGCCAGCTGTTGGGACCCACCTCCACAAGCTGCTGGCATGATCGGCACTGCAGCCGACTTTTTCCTTTCTTTCTTTCTTTCTTTCTTTCTTTCTTTCTTTCTTTCTTTCTTTCTTTCTTTCTTTCTTTCTTTCTTTCTTTCTCTGAAGTTATGAAAAACCTGTTATTAATAGTGTTTGTGCAGATCCGACTGCCAGCGCAATTCCTGACACCTACCCTCTCTCCACTGCATACGAGGGATTGTGGGGCACGCCAACTGCAAGTGCATGTCCTCAGAGTGCAACAAGCAATTCTTTTCGATGCCAGGCTTCCAAAGACAGACTGTGAGTGAGAATATGCTGGGAACTTGTACAGCTTTGAGCACCTTCTCTCTATATACCATAGCCAGAGTGCATAGTAAAGCACTGATCCATAGAGTATATACCAGTGCTAGCCAAGAGCAGGTGAGCACAAAGACTGCACTTGTGGCCATCCATGTGATTGTGGATGCAAATAGGGTAGATACTGGCTTTCTCCCCTCCCACTTTCAGAGACTGCCCATAATCTATTTTAGGTACTTCTATATCCCCCGTGGCTATAGTATCTGAATGCATCTTTAACATATTTTCCCTCACAATGCCTAAGTCATACAGGAAGTCCATGGCAAAGTAGGAAATTGACTCCAGGTCTCCCAGGACTCAGCCCTGCTCTCTAACTGCCAGACCATCCTCCCTCTCTGTGAGGACAACACATAAGGACACACAAAGTCATGGAGACACAAGTCCAGCTCAACAGAAGCCCATGCAACAGGAAAGAAACAAAGAACTCAGCTCTATGGATAGAGGAATTTTTGCTTTCAGGTAGTGCTGGTCCTGGATTGCTGGTCCTGGAGACTGAGTCAAACATTTATCTCCAGAGCAGGTACATCACAAGTATCATCACTGTAAGCTTCTTAAATACATCACAGACCATCAATTTGCCAACTCACTTGCAGCCCAATCAGCACACAGCTGTAGTCCATGTGATATCCTCAGGATCATGCACATAACATATATATTGTGTGGATGTGGCCCACATAACACAAAGAGAGCTACATACGCAGCCCACAATGATAAATAGATTGAGAACCACTGAGCTGGAGGAGTCCTTTCTATGGATAAATGGATAGCTTGATCTCTCTGGACATTCAATCCTTGAATCCTTACCAGCCTAGGAGCTAGGGAGACCAGATGTCCCGATTTTATAGGGACAGTACCGATATTTGGGACTTTGTCTCATATAGGCACCTATTACCCCACACCCCCATCCCAATTTTTCACACTTGCTGTCTGGTCACCTTATCAGGAGCTGATCCAATGATCGTGTCCTTGGTTTTTGTGCTGTAAAAACCTGGGAACTGGGAACTGGACTTCACTCATGTCCCACCTGCCAACAAAGAGGGCTGCCTAGACCCCCTGGTATATGGTCAACACTCCCTTCTATTCCTCTCTCATACAATATTCTATGCTTGGTGAGCAATGTTGCTCATGAGTGATTTCTCATGAGTGATTTCTAATCAGCTGCCAAATTCAAATTGGACCTTTTCATTTCACTGCTGCATATCCTCCCAGATGCAATGACAATAATTTGCTTGCCAGGAAGACCACTGCCATCACTGGTGGAAGGAAAATGTTTGGAGCGTAGGGTCCTTGCAGCTCTTTCTGCTGGTTGCAGAGACACAGAATGTTACAATTTGGGCATTGGTTGTCTCCTGTAGGGTCTGGAGAGAAAGTTACTAACAAACCCAGATCTTTCACTCTGAATTAATTTTCTTGCATTTCCTTGTCATTCCATGCCCTGCATCCATAGTATATTACATTAATCTAGTTTTGTTTGTACTCAGGAGCGGCGCCAGGGTTTTTGGCACCCTAGGCGGGGGTCCTTCTGTGCTCCCTGTTGTTGGTAGCAATTTTGCGGCGGGGGGGGGTCCTTCCGTGGCACCCAGTCTTTGGGGCACTTTGGCGGCGGGTCCCGGAGCGAGTGAAGGACCCGCCGCAGAATTGCCGCCGAAGACCTGGAGCACGGAAGGACTCCCCGCCACCGAATTGCCGATGAGGGTGGCAAAATGCCGCCCCCCCAAATCCTAGTGCCCTAGGCGACTGCCTAGGTCGCCTAAATGGAAGCGCCGGCCCTGTTTGTACTGAATAATGCCATGGCCAAGGGATCAGTGACAGATGCTGTGGAGAGCTTTTTCTCTATTCAAAGTCTGCTAAAACCACGACAAAATTGCAACCAATTCAATATGCAATAATAGGGACATCAGTCTTCCCTAAAATTTCTGCATGCCAGGGGCTTGCTCCTCCCTCTCTGAAGCTGGTATTTTCCTTTCTGCAGCAGGGATGTATATCAAAGATCCATGATGACTGCTGCAGCATAACCAACACTTACCCATCACCTGCCCAAGAAGTGTGTTTGAAAACCTCCCCAGTGAACATGAAGGTTCTTGGTAAGTGCTTAACATTTCAGCCTCCTGCAAAGAACCAGACTACATTTGGATTCTTCTTGTTTAGAGGGACTGGAAACCTCACCTCACCTCACCAGAGGCTGCTGCTTCTCATTCGTACTTCTGGCTTCCTAGATCTAATCTGAACTTTTCTGTGTAGCACTAATGTTATGGAAAATCAGTCTTAATAAACGAGGGCCATTATTGTTCTTCAGGTCAAGCAATCAATGTAGTTATTTCCTTCCACTCTAATGCCATTATTTGGCTGTAATCATTTCCAGCTGAGTTTGCATGAGAATCAAGTTGAAACTACTCCTGGTCACATTCACCTGGAAAATTTTCAAGACTCTCTTCTAGAAAATCAAGTCTTCCTTCCTATGAGCGTTAATTAGCTGGGGTCAGGATGGTTAGGCTCTGTTATTTAGTGCAGATTTCTCAGCTTTCAGAGATGCACCCGAGGGAGGGTGTATCTCATTGCACACGGCTCTCTGACAGAGGGCTACTGTGGCATTGGCCCTACAAGTGTGTCATGTGCTTGTTTGTTATTGTTGAACAGTAATGATAAAGAAGGAGAGCCTCCTCCCTTGGTTATCGAGTTACATCAGCCCTCAGCTACCTTTGAGATTAAAGAAACACAGAACATTCACTAGAGAGCAAACCCCAAAACACTCCCAGATTTCTTCACTAAATCCCACTGTTTTAATAGCATTTGCTTAGTTCTGATTGACATCCTAGGCTGCTGGTCCATGCTGTACCCGCTGCATTGTGGCATACTGCACGAAAGTTGTTTGCAGGCCTGTCACATTCGGGTAAAAGGTCAGGATTTCAAAATGAACATCACCTGGGGGTGTATGAAGGGCATCACTGGTAGTTCATTTTGCCACATGTTCCTACTACATTTGGCAGCAATGTACCAGGTAATATGCCTAATATATACGGGGTTTGAAAACCAGAAAGATAATTCAGGCAGGCTACCTGTGTTCCACTGGTGCAACAGGATCTTCCAGCATGGAAGCAGATTTTGAAATAGCTAATATCTGTAGAAGGAACAACTCTGACCTAATTGTTCAAATCAGCTCAGAGATTCACTCCAACTGCCTCTTTGGAAGCAGCAGCAGCAGCTTCAATAAAGCTATTGTTTGCGGAGATAGATTTGGCCTGGCTTCTGAATGCCTGTTAGAAAGCACCTTCTGTATCAGGACGGTGGTGTCCAAGAGCAGAGGGACTGGTGGAGCAGAAAATCTGAGGCACAGTCAAAGAAGCATGGGGTTGACTTTGCTAACCAGGTTTCCCTTGTGCTTAGCAACAGCTCTGGTGGGCCCCTGGGAGTTTTCAGTAGTTGGGAGCCTTGTTCCTTGGCAGGAACATAATGTTGGCTGTTTAGCATGCTGCTGAACCTGTAATCTACAGCCAAGGGATGACAGATACTGTAGCCAAGTGAACAGCAGGCTTGGAAGGGGGTTGGTTTGGAGGATGGATTTTCTTTGCCTTTTTCAAAATGGTATCCTGCAGCCAGGCCGTATGATTCAGGACTTGAATCAGGAGATAGGCTCATCATGGATGTGCCAACTCCAAGGCTCTGGGTGCATAAAAAATATGTACCATGTACAAAGGACTTCTGTTGTGTAGGGAGAAACTTCTGGTTTTGTATCAATCCTGTAAGCTCATTAATGTGAAAAGACCCATAGTATTGAACCATGCATTGTGAAGACAGGTGCTGTGCAAGCTTCCCAATCACAGCTCTGCCCATGCACCTCAGTCCTGGCATATAGCACCCTTTGCTATTCTCAGTACTCTGCCCTGGCTCTCACATAACTCCTCTATTCTGATCTGTAGCCCGAGCCATTAGCCACAGCAAAGTGTCTTGAGTAGTCTACTGGGACAGCACCTGAGTGTGCTGAGGGGCAAGTAAATAAGTCAGTGAGTGAATAAAAGGTGGGCTGTTTGCTTGTAAGTGAGTTGAATGGATTTGGGAGGGTCCTGCTTTTCAGGGTCATTAGGGTGTATATATAATGTTTCCAAAGGCTGGATATGCACCCCGAGTGCTGAATGCATGTGCAATTGCCTGCCTAAACATGACTGCATATGTAAATTAATTAATGGTGCCTGCAAATGTAATTTATGTGTCCAGTCTGCCATTTAGGTGTGCAATTAGCCCGAAGCCAGGGGAGAGGTGGGTGGGGCGCACCCCTGTGCAGGGGCCACTCAAGCTATAGCAAACGGTGCTGGATTGGCAGCCCTGGAGAGTAAAGCCCTCTAGGAAGAGAAGGTGCAGAGACAATGCAAGCCTCCCTCACTTGTTGTACAGTATTGTACCTCACTCAGTCCTGTCCTGGCGCTACTATCTCTAGCACTGACAGCAGCTCAACCTCCATGACCCGATCAGTCCTTGACTTCTTTAGGGTACTAGCTAGGCTGCCAGGCAGCATGCTGGTGGCTGTTGTGATGTGAGCAACTTCCCTCTAGGACTCTGTTTCCCATAGGCCAATAAACAGCTGCAAAGGGAGTTGTGCCTGCTTACAGCAGAGCTGAATTTGTCCCTTAGTCATTATTGACTTATATGGACCTAACCAATGACTTGGAAGTCAAAGGCTCTTCAGCTCCCCAGCCCTGTCTTTTCTCCTCAATACAATCTTTCTTACACACACACACACACACACACACACTTTAATGCTTAACACCATTCAATAGCAGAGGCTGCAGCACAGATCTTACGCTCTGACTGTTCATAACTAGCACCTCCAAATATCTACAGTGAGGTTTTATTTCAGGGGCACCAGCTCAACCAGCAGTAAGAAAGGTGCATGGAACCAGAGTGGGAAAGATTTGGAGTGCGGCAGTAAAGCTACATGTTTCTACAGCAGTCCAGCCATCTGGAAATGTTTTTTTTAAGATGTTGACAAACATTTCTCTCTAATAGAGCTTGTTCCCTAGCGTACTTTTTTTTTCAACATTATTATTATGCATTGGAAGGGGCTTGAGGGAAACAGCAGTTTTGCAAAGCAGAAAGTAACAAACCATTCATGAGCCGGGCAATGACTTTCCATAAGGACCTCCAGGAAGCCCTTCATTTAGATTTATGAAAGGACAGTTTATTTATTATGTAACCAGCATATGAGGTTTAATAATATATACAAGAGGTAAATGGAGTTGCTCTGGAATTTAACTGGCCCATAAATAGAGACTGGCACCACCATTCATTCATTAATGGAGTGAGGGAACTGCAAGGTATTCCAATTAACATTTCATAAACTGGCTGTAGCCTGTTAGTTATGAACTGGCATGTGTCATTTTCTTTTTAGAAATTAAATGATGCCTAATTCCCTTGCCGTGATGGAGCTGTCTCCTTTGATAGCATTCAAAATTCCTAAAGAGGCCTTATTCGGAAGGTATAGAGATTGGGGTTGTTGTTGGTTTTTTTTAATTAAAAAGCATTTTACAGGCTGTGTGGGCTTGCTTGCCCAACATCGAGTTAAATATCCATTAGCTAGATATATCTTACTTAATCACAGCAACTGGCCTGGTACCAGATGAGTTAGATATTTATTTAACAAATAGTCCTGTCTCTGTAGATCTAAAGTCGAGGCTTATTTGAAATACTTAAAGTGTACCCATTACTGTTTGCCCTCAGTGAAAATCCAAGTTCTGGTTACGTCCCCGCTCACTAGGATTAGAACTGTCACAATATTTATTTAACAGGATGAGGAATGCTAAGCCATGCTGCAAACATTGCTGTGCCAATATGAAGAGAAACGTACTGTTTTTAAAGTGTTTCTCTCGCTGTACATGATTTCTCTCTCTCCCTTCCTCATCCTCTCCAATTCTTCCTACCACTATACCCCCCTTCCCATTTCTCTCTCTCTCACTGAACTGTAGGGCTTGCTTGTCCCCCTTCATCTAGAAGATGATGCTGGGGGAAAAATGTGCTACATGCAGTACTTTTAATCATGAGGGCCAGACAACCCACATGATTCTCCTCAGTGCTGGTCCTAGCAACTAGTCGGGAAAGGAGACTGGGATGCTGCTGCCCACAGAAAGACATTTGTGTTGATGAGGAAATTGTTGCAGCAGCAGAGGCACAGATGGCACAGGGCGGCTACTCTGGCTGCTAAAATAGTGGTACCAATAGGGCACCAGTGGAGAGCCACAGGAGGGGGAGGGTCAAGACTGTTGCTCCCTGGAAAAGTGATAATGCTGCCATGCTGCAGCCTGTAGTCCCTGTCCTTGGATGCTCTTACTGTGCACTGCAATCCAGATAGGTTGAGTTGTGCTGGAAAGGACATATGGAGCCAAATGAGCCCTGCTGCGTCTGTTGTTGTCGTACCATGGCTTTGTCCTGTGCTGGCTGATGCCCTCACTGACTACATTCCTTACACAAACTCTTCCCCAGTAGGTGTTCTGGGGTACTCCCCTCTGCAGAGTTACTCAGCGTGTGCACAAGCTGGATAAACAGGCTGTGCTTTTGAACCAGCTGTTACTGGGTGTCCATTGCAGCATCTCTTATTTTTCCTCCGGTGACTGCCTGAAACAGGGCTCTCCACCAGTCACAGACTGATCTTTGTCCCAGCACCATATACCTGTTCCCCTTACTTGGCCAATAGACATCACCCCACCATTGCACCCTTCTTGGATCCCCTTTTACTCCAGACCCACAGTAAAAGGTCAATGCAAGCTTTGGCTTTTTTCCTTCCATTCTGGTGAAGCTCAGCTTAACAGAGTCCAGCAGAGGGGAACGCACAGCATAGACTCATTTGTCTTGACCAGGACTTTGCCATTCATCAGATCCACCTTTCCACAGGAACTCCTTGCCTTTGTGTGGCGGCACAACATTGAGGAGGACACTGCGTTGTGGTCACTGAAATCATGAAAGCCCATTCACTTTGGTGTGCACTGCACCTTTTCCAGGCTATGTGGGGAGCACAGGGGGATGTCAGCAATAGGATAACTTGCTAGAGTCATTTAGTCCAGTGATTCTCAAACTAGGACCTCCATTTGTTCAGGGAAAGCCCCTGGCGGGCCGGGCCAGTTTGTTTACCTGCTACGTCTGCAGGATCGGCCGATCGCAGCTCCCACTGGCTGTGGTTCGCCGCTCCAGGCCAATGGGGACTGCAGGAAGTGGTGCGGGCCGAGGGACATGCCAGCCGCCCTTCCTGCAGCCCTCATTACCAGCTTGGCGCGGTGAATCACGGCCAGTGGGAGATGCGATCGGCCGAACCTGAGGACGTGACAGGTAAATAAATTGGCCTGGCCCACCAGGGGCTTTCCCCAAACAAGCAGTGGCCCTAGTTTGAGAACCACTGATCTAATCAATCCCCCTTTCCCCATCTGTCCTCTCTCTCTCGGACACACAAAATGGAGAACTTGTCTTCTGTTCAGCTATTGGCCATTTGTGAAACCTCCTGGATTTCTGGGGAGGGACAAGGAGAGAAAGGGAGAGGCACAAGGTTAGAAAAGTCTCTGTACAGAGGCCAGTGCAAGGAAAGAAAAGGGAGAAGCAGAGTTCTGAATCAAAAGGCAGAAAGGAAGAAAATGGCACTGAACAATGAACTAATGGTCATTCTGATGATCCATGAAGAACAAGAGAAGAAGGTTGATGTCTCAAACTGGTATTATTGGAGGGGTTGTGTCATAAACAGATAGCTAAGGGTTAATGTCTCTTTCACCTATAAACGGTTAACAAACAGTGACCTGCAAACACCTGACCAGAGAACCAATCAGGAAACAAAACACTTTCAAATCTTGTGGAGAGAAGCCTTTGTTTGTGGGTTTTGGATTTGGTGTTGTTCCCTCTGGGTCCTGGACGGGACTAGAGGTGCAACCAGGTTTCTGCCAATCTCCCTGCTACAGTCTCTTATCTATTCAGAATTGTAAGTAAGCAAAGGCGGTCATAGTCTTTTAATTTGGTTTTTTTTCCATTTGCATATGTGTACTTGCTGGAAGTAGCTTAAATTGTGTTTCTGCTGGAGAAAGTTTCTTTCTATTGTTTATAGTTGAAAGACCCTGTAACTTTTTACCCTCTAAAGTGCAGAGATAACCTTTTACTTTTTTCTTTCTTTTTTATTAAAAGTTTTGCTTTTAAGACCTGTGTGATTTTTTTCTCCTAGTTAAGGTTCAAGGGAATTGGTGGGGAGAAGGGAAGGATAAATTGTTCTCTTTGTGTTAGGTTCACGCAGCTTGAATCTGCATGGCCTCTGTGTGAGGGGGAAAGTAACACTCCTTTCGGTGTGGTGATTCAAGAAGTTGAATCAGGCGATCTCCTACTGTTCCCAGGGCGGGAAGGAGATGGGAGGAAGAAGGGAAGGGGAAGGGAATGGTTTATTTCCCTTTGTTGTGAGACTCAAGAAATTTGGGTCTTGGGACCCCCAGGGAAGGTTTTTGGGGGAGACCAGAGTATATCAGGTGCTGTACTCTAAGTCCTGATTGGTGGCAGCCTATCAGATCTAAGCTGGTAATTAAGCTTAGGGGAATTCATGCTAGTACCCATATTTTGGACGCTAAGGTCCAGAATTGGGAATTATACTTGACAGGTTGCAAGTGCTTGGGAGGATAGGATTAAAATTCAAAATCATGAGGACAAACTGGAGAAATGGTCTGAAGTAAATAGGATGAAATTCAATAAGGACAAATGCAAAGTACTCCATTTAGGAAGGAACAATCAGTTGCACACATACAAAATGGGAAATGATTGCCTAGGAAGGAGTACTGCAAAAAGGGATCTGGGGGTCATAGTGGACCACAAGCTAAATATGAGTCAACAGTGTAACGCTGTTGCAAATAAAGCGAACATCATTCTGGGATGTATTAGCAGGAGTGTTGTAAGCAAGAAATGAGAAGTAATTCTTCCGCTCTACTCGGCTCTGATTAGGCCTCAGCTGGAGTACTGTGTCCAGTTCTGGGTGTCACATTTCAGGAAGGATGTGGACAAACTGGAGAGAGTCCAGAGAAGAGCAACAAAAATGATTAAAGATCTAGAAAACGTGACCTGTGAGGGAAGATTGAAAAAATTGGGTTTGTTTAGTCTGGAAAAGAGAAGACTGAGAGGGGACATGATAACAGTTTTCATGCACATAAAAGATTGTTATGAGGAGGAAGAAAAATTGTTTTTCTTAACCTCTGAGGATAGGACAAGAAGCAATGGGCTTAAATTGCAGCAAGGGAAGTTTAGGTTGGACATTAGGAAAAACTTCCTAATTGTCAGAGTGGTTAAGCACTGGAATAAATTGCCTAAGGAGGTTGTGGAATCTCCATCATTGGAGATTTTTAAGAGCAGGTTAGACAAACACTGGTCAAGAATGCTCTATATAATTAGTCCTACCATAGTGCAGGGGTCTTGACTAGATGACCTCTCCAGGTCCCTTCCAATTCTATGATTCTATGATAGCACTCAGAACCACCATTGTCCTAGGCACTGACCAAATGAACAGAAACATTTTCAGGGGCATATATATATATACAAACTCAAGATGCATGATAGGGAAAGCGGAGGAGGAGGAGGTGAACAGATGTGGTGGAGAGGGATAGTGGTTGCAGTGATAGGGCAGATACATTTGAATGCAAGGGGAATGAAGATCAATGAGGTGTCAATTGTAAGTGTTCCAGCCCCTTCAGGAAGGGCAGAAGTCAGTTTCAAAAGTGAGGAAGAGGTTGTAGAGCCATTCAGAATCACAGAAACTAGAGACTGAGAAGATAATTCAATATAGGAACAGTGTAATGAGCAAAGCATACCCAACTGCTCCCAAATAACCCACCCCTGTCTCTGTTAAAGGAACAGTTCAATTCAAGGGGTCAATTAAGAATGGAGAGACTTATACCTGTGCTGTCATAGCCGTGTTGATCCCAGGAAATTACAGACACAAGGCACGTGAGGTAATATCTTTTACTGGACCAACTTCTGTTGGTGAGAAAGGCAAGCTTTCGAGCTACACCGAGCTCTTCTTCAGGACTGGGAAAGGTATTCAGAGTGTCACAGCTAAATCCAAGTGGAACAGCTAAACGATTTAGCTGTGATACTGAGTACCGTTCCCGGTCATGAGGAAGAGCTCGGTGTAGCTCAAAAGCTTGCCTCTCTCACCAACAGAAGTTGGTCCAGTAAAACATATTATCTCACCCGCCTGGTCTCTGAGTTCTATAACAGTCAATTATTATTGCAGCCACAGAAAAGAAAACCTGATAAAATAAGGCTTAGATGGACAGTGGATTGAAATAGAGCTTGGGCAGGGATTGTAGCCAGAGAGAGATTAGAGGCCATAAATATTTCAAAAGGAAAGGACTCCAAGATATGGTCATATCTCACTGCAGTGCCACCCTTTATAAACCGCCAGAGATCCTGATTCACATCTCACTGTTCATGGGCATGTTGAAAAAAGCTGCACAATTCAGATGCACAGAACAAGTGAACAAAGACCCTTCTTCCTTTAATGTTACTGCCGCTTTCAGGAACAGTGGTTTCTTCAAGGCCTCCCATAGAAGCTGCTGCATCTATTAAGATATTCCTCATATCTTGTGCTAAGTCCACCGTGTTGAAGTTAACTTGTGCTTTTTCATCAACAATGCAATGTCCCTTATACCAATTTTATTTTACCTTGCCCAGGAGATGAAGGCAATTTATAAGTTTAATGAGCACAGTCTGGCTGGGATCCAAACACAGGAAGATAATGTTTAAAAGGGAATTGATGGAGACCTTAATATCTGGCATATAGCATGCCAGTTTCCCTTCCAATCTGTATAATGAAGAGCAGCAGCAAAGTGCTGATTTAGTGTACTTCAGTAATATTGTCCAAGACTCTGGATGACCTGTAGACACAGGATTATGGGGATCCCAAACCACGATCGAGAGCAAATGGCAAGAGAGCTCTGGCTTGCATATGTCTTTTCTTTGTCCTTTTGTCCAGGATTTTGGAACAATAAGATGGAAGACATGAGTGGGTACTAACAACGTGAGATTTCTTCAGGCCATGCTAGATGGATGGGGCTATTAATGGTGGATTTCACAGCCATCTCTGTAACTCACTGGAAATCCATTTCTAGGATTGCAGTGAGGTTTCAGAAAGACCTTAGCTCCATTCCGGTTGAACTGAGCTGATCAGAGTCCAACTCATTGGGAGTCATTTCTATGAGCCCTCCCGACTGGACCTAATTCTTCAAGAAGTGAGTGGCAAAAAAAAAATGAAGGAATTAAATAAAACCCTACAGTTGATGGCACTAATCAGATGGACACCCAGAAGTAGGGAACTTCTGACTTACTTTATGATACATGGCTGTGCCTCAGTTTATAGGATCTGTAAAGTGGAGATAACAACATGGACCTACATCACAGGGAGAGAATGCATTTGAGACTTAATGAGGAGTCACAATATAAATTAAATTGGTAAGTGTATGCTTATATAGATGCCATGGGTACATGTTCAAGCTCTGGATATGGAGAGCTTGATGGGGCATTCACCCCACACCAGCACAGATGGGGTTAAGGTGGCAAGAGAGGCCAATTAGCCTTAGGCTGCACCCGCTGAGGAGCTAAGGGGCAATGAGACTGGCTGAGAATGCTGCTCACCAGGGCAGGAACAGGCAGGGCTTCTATAAAGCCTAGGAGTTGAGGAAAGGGCTGCAGGGAGGTGAGCCTGTAGTTACACTCCCTGGTACAGGGCAGAGTAGGAGCTGAGAAAGGCAGGCGAGGAAGAAGTCCAGGGAAGGAGCAGTTAGGTCTGAAAGGGATAGACCTGAACTGCTGGTCTGAGGGTCCCTGAATTGTAACCTGGTAGTGGGCAGGCCTGGGTTCCCCTTCCAACCACTGTGGGAATGGTGCAGTCAGCACTGTGGAGATGGAGACTGCCTGAGACTTTGGGGAAGGAGTCTCTGATAAGACCCTGGAAGGGGAGGACAATAGTGATTTGGCCAGAAGGCTAAGCCATGAAGAAGAGGCAGTGCAGCTACAGACTTGCAGGACCGTGGCTGCAGAACGAGTCCCTGGGGCAACAGGCTGAACAAGTGCCAGATGGGGCGTAGCCAGTGGTGAATTAATTCTCCAGATGGACCACAAGGAGGTGCCACCAAGCAGTGAGTAGATGACACCATTACAGAGAGATAAAGCTATGCAGCTGTATATGTAATGGGCTGGCTATCTAACCTGAGATCAAGAGAAATGCATTCAGCAGAGTAATATGTGTCACAGTCCATATTTCATAAAATACAGTAGTAGCTAGAATGTGATCAATTCAGTGGCTCAGATTATGTAGCAGCCGTCTGCTGTAGATTCTACTTGCCTGCCAATTTCAAGATTTAATGGAGTCACTGTCCCTTTTAAAAAAGGGGTGTGATCGTTGGTGATAAACACTCAAGCCTGAAAAGCTGCATGGTGTATAACCCCCCCCACACACACACACATACATATTCTTACAGCTAATTTTCTTGTTGATGGGAGGTGTAATGGTGGATGAAATGGTTCATTTGAGGAACAGTATAGGAAGATTATACCTTTAAAATTCCTACTTGGGAGGGATTTATATTGCTCCCCTCTCTACACAGCCACGGGAAAGGTGGACGAACAGCCTTTTTAGATAACTTGTGAGGGACTTCATCTCAGTCATGGTACACAACCATGGTGCTGGTGGAGAGCACTGTATGATTTAGGTGGCTTAATTTCTAAGCCATGCTCAGCCAATATATGCCAAAGATCTTGTTGCCTTAGAATTTCCTAGGGATATTAGGAACAGAAAACGATGAAAGCTTCTGGAATAGACTGTGCATCCAATATCCAGGAAGATGAAACCTTCTCTGTGATGTACCTTCCCAACTGTGCAATGCAGCATGTCAGATGAGTTCCTTCCTGATTCCTCAGGTGATCAACTAATGCCCCAAAGAAAATAAATTTGATTTGATTAGCCTTACTACATACGTACAAATATTACTGGTTATCCAACCCATTTTTAAATTCAGACATCGCACATGGCTGTCTAACCTCTTACAGAAGGGACTCCCAGTTTGGCATTTCCCTTTACACATTCTACATTTACGAACGATTCATTTCAATGAGATGCCCTTTGCTGTCCTAGGAAGCAGGATGGTGTAGAGAAGATGCCCATCTTGTGTAAGTGCAACTTTGCCATGTTTGACATAGAATGTCCTCCCAAATAGACTGGACATTTCTCAGATAGCTCCTTTGGTTTGTATTGCCTTGTTGGTCCAGGTCTAGCTGCACTGGTCATGTGACAATTCAGGGATTTAGGTTTTGATCTCTAGCTCCATTCCAAACTCTCAGGCCAATATGAGATACCAGGTGTTCAGTTGTGGGGGTGGAGGTTTCTGCATCACACTCTGGACACACCCCTCCCAGCATATGCATGAAACAACATTGATGGAGTCCAGACTGAGTAGTCTCCTGCTGTCCTCCAGGGGAAGGATGATTGCTATGTCATGCGGCTTTTAAAGTAGAAAAAGTGGATGTGGGGAGAGAGAGATTTTGATGGTTTGAAATAGAGCTTGGAAGACTTTTCCCTCCATTAGAAAAAAAATTGTAGGCCAAGCCCACCCAATCATTAGAAGACAATTAAGTTGGGTTAAGGCAAGTTTTTGCTGTATTGTTAACATTATTTCCATTAGAGTTTTATGCATTCCTTGCTGGTTATTGAGCAAATGATGTGAGTCATTAACTACTGAGGTAGCTCAGCGGATATGTTGCTACCGTATAGCCTGTGGAATTCTGCTTTGTCTTGACAAAAATCAGTTCCGTCTGAGAATAGAATGTTCTGAGTTTTTTGGCACCATGCACCATTTAGTGTCATGGAAACAAGAGAGGGAAAGGACCCACTGGAACAGCTGCTCCTTTGCCCCACGCACATCAGAGAAGCTGGAAGAAGGTTCCAGTTGATGCAGAAGGTGGCCTACTTTCATTTACATTTGCCTCTCAGTTGTTTTTCATACTACTCTCCTTTCATCAAAGTCAGAGCAATATAGACTCATCTGGGCTCAGTGGGCCAAATTCAGAGGTGACCTGCCCAGGCTGAATGTTCAGTAAGTGAGAGTGGGTCTAAATAAAGTCTCACTAAGACAAAAGGAGTGTTTGGGGGGGACTGGAAGAAGGGGAAAGTACAACAATTTAGATGCCTTCTAGACTTATTTGAATTCACATATTAATTTGCTTACAGGTCTTTCTCCTCTAATTTCTATGAATTTGTCATTTGTTCCACAGTCTAGTGGACATCAGTGTGAGGAAGACCAATTTCCCCGAGTCTCAACCTAAAATTGTCTTTTGCTCAGTCTCACGAACTTTCTCCTAATTTATCCCAACAGGGGTATGTATTCCAAGCCGCATCCTTGTCAGAGGCAAACAGGGACGTTGGACTTCATTGGTGCAGGAAAGGGGAAGGAGATTTTTCCTATTGTAGTTTATCCAAACCCAGAGAAAGAGCGTAGGCCCTGGCTTGCGCAAAGCCCTGATGTATGCAAATCCCTCTTCTGCGCCTGTGGACCTCTTCTATAGTTTTCTTCTCTCCTTTTAATTCCAGATTTGAAAATAAAATGCATGTTGACTGCATGGGGATCTCTCATGTGTGTAACTTCCCATTGTGGCAAATTGAAACTGTCGATGCAAACAGCTTGTATTTATTTATATATTTAAGCGGGGAGGGAGGGGGGATCAGATCCAGGCAAAAAGGGATTTGAATCTCAGATACCGCTTCCTGGCCCATATTATAAAAAAACCCTCCAGCCCCATCCATGGCTGTTTCTTGCCTGTTTAAAAACAACAGGCAGGAAATCAAAAACCTCTTTTTTTCATACATCAAGTGTTGTCGAGTTCTGCAGCTGCCGTCAGCCAACCAGAGTCTAGTGCTGAGGCTGATACAATTAATACTTGGTGCTTGAAAACATTAATGTAGCTATTTATATAAATTAGTAACCCGAAGCCCAGGCGGTAGCATTATTACAGCATTACTAATTAAATCACAATAAGCTTAGTTTGCAGTAGTATTAATTATGAACCTGACAGAGTGATACTGGAGATCTGATTGGTCCACTGCCAGTCATTACCCTGTCGGTAATGAACCAGGCAGGCAATGAAAATCAAAGCAGCCTCTCTGACAGAGCCTTTGTGGCTTCCCAGGCAGAAGGACAACAATTCTAGCAGCAAACACATAAAGACCCTTGATCAAAATAACACTAAGGTTTGTGTAGCATTAATTGTAGCTGAAAGACCCAGGGTTTGTGAGTGCTCCATCTACCGCAGGGGTTTGCCGGCTTCTTGCCAAAAGGATTTCCTCCTGGAACCCTGAATTCTATTAGATTCTTAGGTAGCAGAAGTGGCTTGTGCCACTGTTTTCCACCTGTGGTTAGCTAGGCTGTGGGCCACCTTTGCTTGGGCAGTCTTCTTTGTAGTGTCACAAGCCTCTGTCCACTCTCATGGCTACTGAAATGCAGTCCGACTGCTCTAGGGAACCTCAGTAGGGTAGTTATTACAGTTGGCCCTGGTCTACACTGGGGGGGGAGGGAATATTGATCTAAGTTACGCAACTTCAGTTACATTATTCATGTAGCTGAAGTCAATGTACTTAGATCGACTTACTGTGGTGTCTTCACCATGGTGAGTTGACTGCTGCCACTTCCCCGTCGACTCTTGCTTGCGCATCTTGCAGCACTGGAGTACAGAAGTTGACAGGTGAGGGCTCGGGGGTCGATTTATTGTGTCTAGACTAGATGCAATATATCGATCCCCGTTGGATCGATTGCTGTCCGCCAATCCGGTTGGGTTTTGTTCAGGGAAGGGTATTGTTCATGGTATCTATTGAGGGCAGCTCCATGCTAATTTGTAACAGTCTCTTACATTTAGCTAGCCAAAAATCTTCTGCCAAAACAGTTTCCTGTTGGGAAATGCTGATTCGATAAAACCGAAAGGTTTTGCAGGAACATACTGATCTCATCAAAGTTTTAATGGGAAATTATCAAAATGTTTTGTTTCAACTTTATCCCTTTTAAATGAGTATAATATAATGTTAAATTTATATTTTTCAGTAAAATCAGAAGGTAATATTTCCAGCATATTTTGTTCTGCAAAAAATTCTCAGAGTTCAACTTTTCTTCCTGATTTGGGACAAAACCAAATTTTGAAATTTCGGAATTCCCCACAGGATGGAAATTCTGCTTCCCACCTAGTTCAGTGCTAGCCCAGTGCTCAGAGGCTGCAGGGAAGCTATCCAGTTGGCTTTAGCCATTCAGGGATGTGGAACATCAAGCTCCCTGAAGCACATTTGCATTAATACAGAAGTAACTCCAGCCAGAGATGGGAACTTACACTTCCATGAATCAGTCACCATCTCTGCCCAAGACAGGAGGCAACGGGATTGTGCCCAGAACCATGGGCTCAGCTGGGAGATTCATGGGCTTGAACCATTGCAGACTTACTTTGCTAAGGTGTCCAGTGCAGACGTCTGTTCTAGCAGCACCCCTCTCTCCTGCTTTGCAAAAGCAAAAGCTTCTGAGTGAGTAGGCCATAAAGTAGAACAAGAGTACACTTACCTACAGCCTATGAATGTTTCATTAAGCAAGAAGGTATATGATGGGACCAGTACTTAGCGTAGTCTGCTCCTGTGTTCCTTCCTCTTGTATTTCTCTATGTACCCACACCAATGAGCATACCATGGAAACTCAAGCAAGAAAGAGAAAAATCCTCCACTTCCCCATTGATCCAGCACCCTGGTTCTATGTCACAAAAAGTGTTTAGTGCTAACTAATATATTAAAACAGTCTAAATCTTCACTCACTAAAGGTGAGACCCAGATGAAAATGAACTTGATGTGATCCTACTGGATGGGGGGAGCTCAGTTTTATTTCTATATAGGACAAGAACAGGGCAGCAGTTGACATCAGAGCAGAGGGAGGAAGAGTCTTGGGAAGAGCCAATAGAGCAACATAACCTCTGTGCCACTTGACCTCAACAGCAGGAGCAAGGCCCTATGTAGTCAGTGATCTTCAGCCATGGAATCTGCTGTGGATCTTCCCCCCTTCCTCCACAGCAGAATTGTCACAGGATATGTGTAACTCTCCTTAACTTCAAAATGGGTCTTTGTCTCCTACAGGGAGGGGAATAGGGTCCCATGTTTCTAGCCTGCACGGCTGTAGAAATAACTTAGCAAAGATGACTGAATATAAACCAAAGCATAGTTGTCCCCAGTATCTGCAGGCATCCTGAAATTTTAGGCCTGAGAGGTGTCACCTGCTCTGCTCATCTCAATGAGGAGCTCATTCTGAAACCAAGATGATAATGTCAGTATTATTAACTATTTCACTGCTGGTCATTTTAGCAGAAGCCTCCAGCAAATGCCCTCCCACACTACCCTAGCTCCTGCTGTCCTCTGTTCACCTGCTGAATCTGGCAGCCTCCCCGCAACATCTTCCACACAGATCTGCACCATCAGTACAGAAATCTGGGGTGTATCAAAAACAAGGAGCAAAGTCAAATAAATTGAATTTAACAGGACACTTAATAACACAAGGAACACTGTATAGGTTTCATTATCCAAGGTTATAACTAATTCATTAAACACCTCACCTGTTTTTAGAATGTAAATGAAGCTGTCACTGTCTATTCCAGTCAGCTGCACCAGAGTGCTGCAGAATCCAGCAACCCTGCCGTGCAGAATATCTGGGGAGAGAACCTCAGCTGGTGTAAATCGGTACAGTCACTGATTCCAAGCAGAGCCACCTGAAGTTCTGACCTTTTACATCCAGCCTGTCACAGAGCTCATGGAGTCTGGTTGGCCTTGGAGCTGGGGGTGTGAGTCCCAGCTTACAGAGGCGTCCCCATGCTAGCGCTGCTCAAGCTAGCATACTGACGAAAGTAGTGTAGGAGTAGGAGCACAGGCAATGGCAGCGCAAGTTAGATGTCCCAAGTACAAACTCATCTGCACTTGGGGCAGCTACACTACTCCCTAGCTGGAACAGAACTAATGTTGGTTCATCTGCATGCTGGAATCACCCCGTCCCCCAGTTCCAAGTGTAGATGTAGCCTTTGGCTATATAAGTTCTGTATATGCTACAGTTAGGTACTATGAAAAAGGGACACGGTGTAAGTTATTGATGTGGCATGGGTCAGCTGATGCCACTGTTACACTTAGTCTTATACATTCTCTTTCTTAGCACATGAGCAAGTTTGAAGTCATGGACGAAATCTAGTGATGTTAGATGCTGTTGTTTCTCTAGGAGAGCTGTGGCAAGCGGCATGGGAGTTCAGCCTCTTCCTTCATCTCCCTAGCTAGAATCAATTCTCGAGGCAGAGCTGCTCCCTGCAAATGGTGCATTCTTGTTTGGGCTGATATCTCTGAAAGAAGGAAGTGTCTGCATGTTGTGTGTGACCACCTGTGTTCCAGGAGTGGTGTATAGAGCATAAATAAAACAGGTTACACTAAGAATATATCCAGACTCCCTGTCACTGATTTCTCCTCCAATGGGAAGTTGACTTACGAGACCTCAACATCCACTACCACAACAGGATTTTAATGTAATTTTTGGTGTTGCAATAATGTGCAACAATAGGAAGGAAGCCATGGGAGGTGGAAGGTGGGTCCCACAACAGCAAAATAGGTAGAGAGGAAGGGGAGAACAGAGGCTGAATGAGGAGAAAGAAGAAACGAACTGGGACAGTGGTAACACAAAGCGCATACTGCCTCAGCTCAACACACACAGTGTTTCCTGCCAGTACCAGCTCTATTTGCAACAATGTTATAAATTGTAATCCACGTTGGTGGATAAAAAAACCCTTTGCAGCATGTTCTGCCAGGCTCAGGCTGCAGCATGGCCCAGAGCCTCAGCTGCTGGAGATGTTAGGAGCTGGCTGAAGACATTGGCAGGCATTTTAAGGCAGCAAAGATTGAAAGCAAATAATAATAGGCTGCCCAGGGGCAATCTAGTGCTCTGTTCAGTTTGAGTGGGAAGGGACAGTGAGAAGACCCTGAAGGGGATACCTGCACTGGCAGCTCATCAGGTGGGATCAAAAAAGGGAAGAGGTGTCTGCAGGGACCTTTGCTCGTCTAAAACCAGGCTGTGAGCTAGTGACATCCAAGTAAACTGGTGGGTGGGTAGGCTAGCATCAAGAGTCCTGGGGAGAGTAGGGGTAGGCTCACATAAAGCCAAAGATGAGACACTGAGGGGACTTAGGTGAGGCAAAAGGCAGGGACTGAGGCGGCAGCCTTGGTGTCTTGATAAGAAGTGAGCTCATTCCATATCATGGTCAATGAGTCCTCTCAGGTGGGGATGAGGGAAGACAGGGTACTGTCACAAAGCTACCACAGGCTCTAGGGACGACATCCAGTTGGCTGCAAGATATGCATTGGCATTACTCTGGAAGCTACTGCAGTCAAAGATGCGCCTTGCAAAGTCATAGCACCAGTCCAAGCCATCAGCAGTGTCTGCCTAGCAAGGGGGCAGTTCAGGGCATGTTACAATGAACACATACTCTCCCTAGTGGGAGCAAAGCATGCTGCAGCAGAAGGGATACCAGCGCAGGGCCAGGCAAGGTTCTCCTCTTCCCGAAATAGGATTATTGTGAAGGCAGTCACTCAATATCCAGGGAGTGCCTTGCTTTACTCTCTAGATGCCCCTCCTGGACTCCTGAGGTAATGGCTGGTCTCTTCAAGTAGCCACATCCAGCTCTGCTCAAATGGGGGGGAAAGCCACTGCTCCACAGGGGTTGTGTGAACCACAGAAAATGGAGGCAGTGTTTACATGTCAAGAGAGGCTCTAAAAGAGATGAGAAAATAAGTTGCATGGGACCATAGAAGGAGGAGTAAACAGTAGAGAGAAACCCCATAATGAGGAGAAAATGATGAGTCCTGGAGGATCCCTTTTCCCTCTTCATAAAGAAGAGAACACTGTGTGTATGTAATGACCTATTTACTTTCCTAATGCAGAAAAGCCTGTATGTGTATGCAGGGGCATCAATAAAAACCATTTCTAGTGCAGCATTTCTAGTGCAACCCCATGTACCAAACAATTCCTTGGACCATTATCAACACCAAAAAAATGTCACTGTGGCCGATGTGGAGAACCCACCACAAATAGGCCGATCTTCAGTGACTTGGGCAGCCTTCCTTAATGCTCTTTGCAAGCTGCATGTGTAGGTGACCCAAAACTCCTTCTGCTCACCAGGAAAATTACCCCAACTGCATAATTTAGTTCTGTAGATTATAGCAACAAGAGGAGCAAAGCAGCCAAAGGATTCGGTCAGAATGTGGGTTGAAAGCAGCAGCAGCTGCTGGGACACTAGCAGGCAGCACAGCCAGAAGTGACCTCACTGAGCTGTTCCCCAACTCCTCACGTGATCACATCCCAGCTAGAGCACTGCCAAGCCAGGCTGGAATGTCCAGGCCTCAGGCGGAATCCGCCACCACTGCATTATCCTTCACAGCTGCTGTTCATGTGCTCATTCTCACTGGGAGAAGAGGTGGGAAAGAGGAGGGGAGCCAGAGCTATTTTTAAACACCCTGAGCAGATCTTGGAAAGCACAAAGTGGTCACAAAAGCATGGGCCATGTTTTCAAAGATGATTAGAACTATGAATCAGGCTGGTTTGGGAGGGAGGGTGGTGGCTGCGATATGAAATGAAAGGCTGTAGAGAGAAGCACTGCAGAGCAGAAATAGGTTTAGAATCCCATGGAAGGTAGAGTAGTTATTCTGTGCAGGCTGGACCCTGCACAGAAATCATGTTTATTACCAGAGATGGGCTCAAGCTGAAATATTCAGATCTGGATTTTCCACATCCCAAAGTTCAGGGATCCACAGTTCTATGTAAAAAGTTGAGGCCATTTGGAACTAGATCTAGAACTGGATCAGATGATTCAAATTTCCAAGTGGAGGAATGTTTGGATCAAGGAGTTTTCATTTGCACCCATCACAATGTATAGTCCTTTACAAAACACAGAGGAAAAAATTCATCCGTGGTGTAACTGCACTAGCGGAATTTGGTCCATGACTTAAGCCCAGGTTTATTCCTTGAGGAGCTGACAGTCTAAATTCAATGGAAATAATACAGACAATTATAGACAGGGTTTGAGAGAAGGAGCAGGTGGAGTTGTAATCAATCAGAAGTGAAGAGCTAGGTGGGAAGAATGGGGCTAGGGAGAGATCTCAAATGGGAGATGAAAGAGGCTTGGTGTACAGGAAGAGGAAGACTTCAAAAAGACAGAGCATGGGGTGGAGAAAGGGAACTCAGGACTTGTACAGCTCTGATTGACAGAACTCTTGATTTAACTACTCTGGTGCTGCAGCTTCCATGCTGCAATTACTTTTGAATTGGTTATCTGGTGCCAGCAGTGGAGAAGCTCAGATACCATGATGATGAGGGCTGGATAAGAACTTAAATAGAACAGAACTGAATATAGTGCAAGTAGGCGTGAAGCAGTGACTGTCACCCATAAAAGCTGGGTGAACTGGTGTTGGTAAAAGATGGGAGAGGTGAGCTGTTGGGTCCCTGGAGAAAAGATGGAGCCAGAGGAAAAGAGACAAGGGAAACAACTCTTTTCCTGAGCTCCTTCTGGAAAGCAGCCTAAGGGCTCACGCTCTGGGAGCGCCTGTCTATAACTAAGTTGTTAAACTTCCCATAAACATGTCTTTAATAGGCAAGCAGCATTTAATTACTATACAAGCAACTACATCCCTTTACAACTCTTCCAAACCCTTCCTGTAACACTTTTTCCCTTCCGCCAACCAGCCGTCTCCTCCATGGTCTGCCATGCCATCTGTTCTGTAACCCACGCCCTCCCTTGAGCAAAGGAATCAATAAAGATGACCAGAGCCCTTAGTCAGCTGTGGAGGAAGGGGAGGGAGAAGGGGGATATATTTTCAAGACAGGACAAGTGCTTGCCATTTATATGCAGAATCCCAGTACATCTCAATTACATACCTCCCACGGGGGCCTATTACAGCTATCCTGGGCAGTGAACATGTGTCAACAGAGAAAACATCGAAGACTTCTCCAACACATTCCAAAATGAAATGCAGAAAAAATGGGATCTGAGCCTGTCTGCAGCTGCTGCTTTTTCTTTCTTCCAGCATTTTTCATGTTTAACAGCCGTGTACTGCCCCGCATGTTTGACATTTAAAAGCTGTGGTTGCAGAGTTCCCACCTCGCTCCACATGGGGGAGTCTGAGACAGCACTACCGCCACATCATGGTTCCATGCAAGTCATTTTGTGGCTTATGTTACAAGCCAACACTCCCTACTTTTTTTCATACAAAGCATGTGAAGTCCCAGAAAGGAATGGCAGTGCAGAGGGTATATATACATATAGGAGGGAGATATAATTCCTCCTTGAAAAAGCCTTTCTACCCTTAGGATGACAAACACAACACAGACACTCCCTCTATCTCTGAAACACCCCCTCCCCCCAACCACACAAAGAGAAAATTAAAATCTGAACAAAAACCTTACCCCAAGCAGAGTTTTGATCCTGAAAAGGGAGAAATGAAGAGACTCCATGAGGTTCACTAGGAACTTGCTATTGATTTTACACAGAAGGCACTCAGATACTATGGTGATGGGCAGCAGTATACAATCCTGAGAGACACACAGAGAGAGGATGCTTAGAATTAACATCTTGTCTTCTCTTGTCCATTCCCAGTTTAGCCAGGTAAACCCAATTGGCGGTACTGTTGAATATACCATGTGCATCCAAGTAGAACATACCTACTGAGTTGCTTATAGGGGACCAGAATTTCCAAACTGCGTTTTGTCACACACCTTGCTTTGTATGCCTATGTACCTATGCGCTGGAGTTTGTGTGTACAATTCAGGCATGCACAAAAGGGCACAAGCACTCAAGAAACCCGGTCTGTACCAGGAACTGCCAACTGGAATGCATTTCTCATGCTACTGAATATACCTGCTAAAATCTAGGTAAAACACACCCTCTCTGTTGCTTACCGTACAAGGTACAGCCAGATAGAATGCTGCTGGGGTGCTGGTGAAATCTGTCAGGCATTCCAGTGAGTTCAATGGCCAACACCAGTTCAGCTGACTCAGTGGCTAAAGGGTTAAGAATGGAGAGATGGATGTGGCAAAGAAACGGCATGATTTTACTTCCTTTTTTGTTTTAAGTTTGACTTTGGGGGGCCAAATGCAGAAATGTGGTGAACAAGTGCAACTCCTGCTGAAGTCAACGGAGTAACACCTGGTCTGAATTTGCTCAGTTGATATTATGTGGCCCAGGAATGGACTCTGACAAATCATCTATGTTGCTGCACCTTTGATTAACTGTATAGCTCACTCTTTCACTGTTTGCTCTCCACTGTTTCTATTATCTGAGAATATTTGTTGCTACCATTAGCCTGATACTTATCCAGTGTTTACCTTATCCAGTGTTTACCTTCTTTATTTATCTTACCTAGTCTAGTTGCATTTCCTATCATGCAGGATAGTACTTGGTGGTAAGAAGTACTTATTTCTGTCTTCAGCCTAGTCTTTAATATATCCAGTATATTTTTGGCTGCTGGTTTCTGGAGGGCAGGAAGTTCCTTATATGTAATCTCCTTGTATATAGCGCCAAGCTTGCAAATGAGCTCATCTCCTGTTTAAGCACTTAATTAAGAGCCAGATTTTCAAAAGAGATCAGCCTCCAATATACTGAGCTGTTTTGCAAATGTGCCCTCTTATTTTGTAAAAGCAACAAAGGCTACGTCTACACTACAGCATAAAATCGAAATTACTAAAACCGGTTTTATAAAAATGATATTATAAAATCGATTTTATGCGTCCACACTAGGGCACATTAATTCGGTGGTGTGTGTCCATGGTCCTAGGCTACCATCGATTTCCGGAGCGGTGCACTGTGGGTACCTATCCCATAGTTCCTGCAGTCTTCCCTGACCCTTGGAATTATGGGTTACTACCCCAGTGCCTGATGGGGCAAAAATCACTGTCGTGGGTGGTTCTGAGTACAGCCTCACCCCTCCCTTCCTGAAAGCAGCAGACAGCCATTTCGCGCCATTTTTACTGGGTGAACTGAGCAAACGCCATAGCACAGCAAGCATGGACCCTGCTCAGCTTGCTAGCGCGATCGTGGACGTTGTAAACACCTCGCACATTCTCGTGCTGTCTATGGTGAACCATGAACTGCAAACGCAGGAGAGGAGGAGGCAGCTACGGCAGCTACGGCAGCGCAGCGACGAGAGTGATGACCTGGACACTGGACACTGGCCTAACCGTGGGCCCCCGCGCTTTGGAGCTCCTGATGGTAATGGGGGAGGTTCTACCCATTGATGGCCGATTTTGGGCCCGGGAAACAAGCACAGACTGGTGGGACCGCATAGTTTTGCAGGTGTGGGACGATTCACAGTGGCTGCGGAACTTTCGCATGCGTAAGAGCACTTTCTTTGAACTTTGTGACTTGCTTTCCCCTGCCCTGAAACGCCATAATACCAGGATGAGAGCAGCCCTCACAGTGGAGAAGCGAGTGGCAATAGCCCTCTGGAAGCTTGCAACGCCAGACAGCTACCGGTCAGTAGGGAATCAATTTGGAGTGGGAAAATCTACTGTGGCGGATGCTGTGTTGCAAGTAGCCAAAGCAATCATTAAGCTGCTGCTACGAAAGGTTGTGACTCTGGGAAACGTGCAGGTCATAGTGGATGGCTTTGCTGCAGTGGGATTCCCTAACTGTGGGGGGGGCCATAGATGGAACCCATATCCCTATCTTGGCACCAGAGCACCAGGGCACCCAGTACATAAACTGCAAGGGGTACTTTTCAATGGTGCTGCAAGCACTGGTGGATCACAAGAGATGTTTCACCAACATCCACGTGGGATGGCCAGGAAGGATTCATGACACTTGTGTCTTCAGAAGCACTGCTCTGTTTAAACGGCTGCAGCAAGGGACTTACTTCCCAGACCAGAAAATAACAGTTGGGGATGTTGAAATGCCTGTCGTTATCCTGGGGGACCCAGCCTAACCCTTGATGCCATGGCTCATGAAGCCATACACAGGCAGCCTGGACAGTGGTCAGGAGCTGTTTAACTACAGGCTGAGCAAGTGCAGAATGGTGGTAGAATGTGCATTTGGCCGTTTAAAAGGCCGCTGGAGAACATTACTCACTCGCTCAGACCTCAGCCAAACCATTGTCCCCTTTGTTATTGTTGCTTGCTGTGTGCTCCACAATCTCTGCGAAAGTAAGGGGGAGACCTTTCTGGCGGGTTGGGAGGCTGAGGTAAATCACCTGGCCGCTGATTACACGCAGCCAGACACCAGGGTGATTAGAAGAGCACACCAGGAAGCGGTGCACATCAGAGAAGCCTTGAAAACGAGTTTCATCATGGGCCAGGGTACGGTGTGACTGCTGTGTTTGTTTCCCCTTCATGAACCTCTCCCCTTTATTGACTCCTCCTGCAAGCAACCTACCCCCCCTTCCATTTCAGCTTGCTTATGGAAGTATAGTTACTATCGTTTAAAAAGCTTGTATTCTTTATTAAAAGTCATTCCCTGTAAGCAACCCACCCTCCCACTTCGTTTAAAAAGCATGTAATTATAAAAAGAGTAAGAGAAATAACAAGGTATCCCGGGAGTGGTTTGGGAGGAGGATAGGAGGGAAGAAAAAGGCCATTAATGTAATCACAGCCTTTTGGTTGGACTGTTCACGGGGGTGGAGTGGGCGGGTGCAGAAAGCCTTCCCCCACGCGTTCTTACACGTCTGGGTGTGGAAGATATGGAACATGGTGAGTACTGAGGGTGGTTAAACATGGGCTGGAGCGGCACTCTGTGACCCCACTGCTCTTTCTGAAGAGCCACCAGCCGTCAGAGGATGTCAATTTGATCGCGCAGCAGCTCCAGCATTGCATCCCGCCACCGCTGATCTTCCTGCCGCCACCTCTCATCTTCCTGCCGCCACATCTCATCTCGAGAGTCCCTCCTGTCCTCACGTTGGTCCCTCCTGTCCTCATGTTCACTGGCATCTTTCCTGTACTTTGCTACCACATCCTTCCACTCCCTCAGATGAGCTCTTTCATTGCGGGTTACTGCCATGATTTCTGTGAACATTTCATCTCGTGTCCTCTTCTTCCTCCGCCTTATCTCAGCTAGCCTTCGGGATGGAGTAGGGAGGCTTGAAACATTTGCAGCTGCATGAATGGGGGAAAATAGTGACAGAAGGATTATAAAAGATACATTTCACAGAACAATGGTTATACTCTTTCACAATGAACTACACTATTCACCTTACGTAGCACATGTCATTTCACTACAAGGTCGCATTTGGATTCTTTTAGTATTTAGTGCCTGCGGCTGTGATGTAACAGATCAACACAGACGCAGGTCCGGGGATCACAATTCAGCTTGCATGCGGTCATGGTAAGGCCTACATCTAATCACCTCCCCTTTCTTCTCCCCCCCCCCCACCACGTGGCTAGTAGCTGGGAAGATTCCTGCTGGCCAAATGCTAAAAAGCTCAGCGCCATTAAGCCACCTCCCCTCCCCCCGCAGGGCTACCTGCAAGGAAAGATTTCTTTTCAGCAGCAGGCAAGCAGCCCCGTAGGAAGGGTTAGGGTTAGGGTTAGGGGCCTAGATGATCAACTGGACCTTAGTTCTCAGGCTAAGGGAATTAGATGTCTAATCACCCCCCCTTTCTCCTTCCACCACCCCTCCCCCAACACGTGGCTAGTAGCTGGGAAGATTCCTGCTGGCCAAATGCTAAAAAGCACATCTTCTCCCTGTTCTTCTGCTTTTACAAGGAGCAGCAGACGACATACTCTACCCCTAAGGGAATTGTCTGTCCCCTTAATAAAATACATTAATTTTAACCAGGTTACCATGAACAATATCACTCTCCTGAGGATAACACAGAGAGATAAAGAAATGATGCTTCTTGAATGCCAGCAATCACCGGGACCATACGCAGCTAGGCTTTGTCATGCAATGATACCCGATTACTTGCTACAGGCATGGCATGGTAAAGTGTCCTACCATGGTGGACGGAACAAGGCTGCCTTGCCCAGAAACCTTCTGCAAAGGCTTTTGGAGTACCTCCAGGAGAGCTTCATAGAGATGTCCCTGGAGGATTTCCGCTCCATCCCCAGACATGTTAACAGACTTTTCAAGTAACTTTAATGCCAGCTAATGCATGCAAGCCCTCATGGCAAATCAATCATTAAAAAACGCTTGCTTTTAAACTATGTTTTATATTTACAAAGGTACACTCACCAGAGGTCGCTTCCATGGCTTCACTGTCTGGGCTAGTGGCTTGGAAGGGCAGGGACGGTAATTCCGTCTGGGTCACAAAAAGCTCCTGGCTGTTGGGGAGAATGGAGTGCTGTGTGCTTTCAGCAAGCTCATCCTCCTCTTCCTCCTCCTCATCTTCCCCCTCCGCTGAATCCTCATCTATGGTTGAGATTATAACCCCCACCTTGGAATCCACGGACAAGGGGGGGGGTTGTGGTGGCGCAGCCCCCTAAAATTGCATGCAGCTCAGCGTAGAAGCGGCATGTTTTTGGCCCTGATCCGGATCTGCCGTTTGCTGCTTTGGTTTTCTGGTAGGCTTGTCTGAGCTCCTTGACTTTAACTCTGCACTGCACTGAGTCCATGGTATGGCCTCTCTCCCTCATGGTTTTGGAAATTTTTTCAAAAGTTTTTTCATTTCGTCTTCTGGAACGGAGTTCTGTTAGCACTGAATCCTCTCCCCATATAGCAATAAGATCCAGTACCTCTCTTGCGGTCCATGCTGGAGCTCTTTTTCTATTCTCAGGAGACTGCATTGTTACCTATGCTGATGAGCTCTGCGTGGTCACCTGTGCTGCTGAGAGCTCCACGCTGGCCAAACAGGAAATGCAATTCAAAAGTTCGCGGGGCTTTTCCTGTATACCTGGCCAGTGCAGTAGAGTTCAGTTAGCTGTCCAGAGAGGCAACTGGTGCACTGTGGGATACCGCCCGGAGGCCAATAACTTCGATTTCCGTCCACACTAACCCTAAATCGATATAGTAATATCGATTTTAGGGTTACTCCTCTTGTTGGGGAGGAGTACAGAAATCGATTTTAAGAGCCCTTAAAATCGATTTAAAGTGCCTTGTAGTGTGGACGGGTACAGCGTTAAATCGATTTAACGCTGTTTAAATCGATTTAACTGCGTACTGTGGACCAGGCCAAAGAGTCCTATGGCACCTTATAGACTAACAGATGTTTTGGAGCATGAGCTTTCGTAGGTGAATACCCACTTCGTCGAATGCATGTAGTGGAAATTTCCAGGGGCAGGTATATATATGCAAGCAAGAAGTAGGCTAGAGATAACGAGGTTAGTTCAATCAGGGAGGATGAAGCCCTCTTCTAGCAGCTGAGGTAGGAAAACCAAGGGAGGAGAAACTGGTTTTGTAGTTGGCTAGCCATTCACAGTCTTTGTTTAATCCTGAGCTGATGGTGTCAAATTTGCAGATGAACTGAAGCTCAGCAGTTTCTCTTTGAAACTAAACAGGCCTTCTTATTTTGGTGCCTGTTTAGGCATCACTCAGAAGGGTTGTCAGATAGAAGGTCTGCACTCAGAGTGTGCCGAGGGTCCCCAAGTTTGGGGCAAGGGCTGAACTCTGTTCAAGATCCAGGAGCTTGAAACACCCCAGGGACCCGGAGTGGTAGAGTCCCCTCACAGCAATCAGAGTGGGTCACCAAGCAGGGAGTGCTCATAAGAATCTGCGACACATCTATTTTCCCCCTAACTTCTGCTACCCCGCTGTCAATTTTTTCCTCTTATTATAAATTAGAGTGAATTACAGGACTCAAAGTGAGGGACTGATAACTCCAACTAGACTCAGACATGAACATTTGGATAAGTGAGTTTTTATTTCAAGAATATTCCTGGAAAGAAAAAGCATCACAAACACTGGAGAAATTAAACAGCTGTGAGAGTATTCCTGCTGGAAATGCATTCAAGGACATTTTGAACAGTTCTATGTAATACTCACACAATGGATTAGTTGAGCAATTATGCTTGTTTGCAGATATTCTGTGGATGGGAAAAAAGAGATAGTCATCCAATCAGGGGAAAGAGACAATACCATGTGACTTAGGTGACGGACTATATGGAATGTATATTAAATAAAATGTAGCAAATACTCATTGCAAGTAGTTTGCAAATGGACCATCATTTAAATTTATTTGTACAAACCATTGCGAACAAGTGCAAAATTGTAAGTAATGAATAAATTAATAAACGTCATGACCTACTGGTAGATAATTTGGTGAACAGAAAAATAAAATGAGGTTAAATTAGTTGGATACCTTTGTGATGGATAACTTGATCAGCTCTCCTCAGATGACATTTATGGACACAACTCTTACCCATTCAATGGAAAGTGCTTTAACAATGGTCTGCTCCAGTGCAAAATGTCTCTAGAGGATGTTCCATCCCTTTAGATCAGAGATGCTTTGAATGGTCAGTTTTGTGGATGAATGGTACCTTTGGATGACACCTACCAAAGATAAACTTTTACTTGAACATACCATAGATTTTGAATACCACAAAAACTGGCCAGTTTTGTAAAATCTGCAATGATTTTTACACAATGTTACATACATTCCCAGGACATGTTAAAATGTTAGTTAGTTATGTTGTTTATGTAATCATACTGCGATAGATTCTCATTGAAGTCAATTGGGATGCATCGATACATACCAGCTGAGGATCTGGTCCAAAACACATAAGAATAGCTGAGGGAGATGCAATTTTTTAGAAGGATTAGCTCCTAGAAATGGAGCCTTTAATCTCTAAGAATTTTATTTAATTCCACCCCAAATTTGCAACTATCTGATGGGCTGTTTGGTGGCCTAGCAGAAATAAGTTAGTGGTTTCAGACCATGTCCTTGGAGACATACATCCACATCACACATTCAAAACACCCCGCCACCACAACAGATACTGTTGTTTGTAGGTGTAGCAGGGGAACAGGAAAGCTCAGCCTCCATGGCCCATTTAGGTACTGACCTATCTGCTGAGACAGCAAATGTGAAGACCAATTGTACTGTTAGATTTTGTGATGTGGACTCCTCATTAGAAATTCGACTGAGACTCACCAACTCATTTCACATAGACCACACCAAGCAACCCATGGATATTGTTCAGTGTCAGTTTGAGCCTTGATGTAGTGACCTGAAAGACTCTGTATCTCTTACCAATTATCGAAGTCATCTTGTCTCCTGCTGTGGTATTTCCAGTGCTTCTTGTTGTCTTTGTGCTAAGCATCAGACTTACTACAATACCCTCTTTGTCTGGATGAATTTGGCTAGCGTGCTCTACTATTGCTTTGATCATTTCAGTATTCTGTCACTTGATTAGTTTGTTGTTGCACTCCTCCCCCGGGGGAAGATGTGAGTGTGAAATAGGAAGAGCAGACAGCAAATTAGAGTAAAGAAGACTGAAACAGTCCATATGGTAGAAAGCCCAGCCATTATACATGGAACAGTATAGAAACAGTTATATGCCTGAATCTTATTTGTGTATCAAAAATGTAACTTGAGCAGAAAGCTGCAAAGAGCCTATATATTGTCAAGGCAAGGGGAGGAGAATTGAAGAGTCTAGAAAATAAATGTAGCCAATGGTTCCACCTTGGAAAGTTGTCTTTTCTGGTGACCAGCCAGCCTTTAAAGTTACAGGAAAGACCAACTACTAAGAGAGGAGTGGCAGTGGTAAACAATAAATTAAAGGATCCACCAGTGACCCCTGGAGAACTGGGTTCAAATCTGGAAGACATAAATGATACGAGTTGCATGGAAATCGGTGTACATTACAAAACTAACACACCAATGTGGCACAGTTGCAGTCTATACTTAGAAATAATAGTGGACATAACGGGTCAAGATTAAGTGATATTGGCAGAGATGTGAGAGGAATAGAAGGTCAGGTGCATGGGGTGTGTGAAGGGCCAGCGACTGGCACAACAGGGGATTGCATACATCAGGAGTGAGGTGCATGGGCAAAGCGGTGTAGGAAATCCTGGAGTGGAATAGCAAAGGGTGCTGCAGGTCAGAATTGGGGTGCATTAGAAAACCTGTGGGGAGCACGTGGTCCAGGGCCGGAACAGCAGGGCTGCTTCGGTTTATGGCTGAGGTGTTTTAGAAGAGCTGTGTTGTTAGCCCCATGAGAATCACTGTTTCCCTTTCCTTTACTGGAGCGCCATTGAACAGACTCATTTCTGTTTCCTGACACCTGCAGAAAAAGCAAACGGCTTCTTTCTTAACATTCATACCAACTGACTTTACTGAAGTTGTGTAAAAATTAAAGGAAAGAAACTATCCTGTTTACTTCCAGACTGAGAGCGTATTTGTGACAGTTGAGTATTTAGAGCCAAAGTAAACAATCCCACAGCACAGAGAACTGTACAGTGGAAAGGACACTGATCCAGCCTCTGCATTAGCTGGCTGACTGTCACACTGCCATACATATATAGCAGATCACTCATGGAAAGTTTCAGTTCGGTCTTCCTCTGGACGTAGAATTACACTGCATCTGAGGAGCACAGTAAACCAGCAGGAGCTATGGTGCTGCAACAGTTCTATGTATGAAGGCCAAAAATTTCAAAAGTGGACTCTGATTTTAGCCATCTCCATTCTTGGGTGCTGAACTTGAAGACTCCTTAAAATTCATCAAGTCTGAAATGATCTCCAACAGCAATAATGATGTGTGTGCAAGAAAAGCCTTAAACCCACAGAGCTGTTGAATACTCTTAGATTCCAAGGCCGGCCGGGAACACTGAGATCATCTAGTTTGACCTCCTGTAGAACACAGGCCATAAAGCTTCCACAGAATAATTCCTAGAGCAGATCTGTTAGAGAAACATCCACTCTTGGTCTAAAAATAGTCAGTGATGGAGAAGCCACCATGACATATGTTAAATTATTCCAGTTGTTAATTACTCTCACTGCTAAAACTGTACACCGTATGTCCAGTCTGAATTTGTCCAGCTTCAGCTTCCAGACATCGAATCATGTTACACAAGCGTGGGCAAAAATTTTGGCCCAAGGGCCACATTGGGGTTGCAAAACTGTATGGAGTGCCGGGTAGGGAAGGCTGTGTCTCCCCAAACATCCTGGCCTCCGCCCCCTATCTGACCCCTCCCAATTCCCACCCCCGTCTGCTCCTTTCAGAATCCCCCAACCCATCCAAACCACCTCCACCCCACTCCTTGTCCCCTGACAGCCCCCTCCTGAGACCCCTCACCCCTTATCCAACTCACTGGAGTCCTACCCCCTATCCAATCCCCCTCTTCTCCCTGACAGCCCCAACCGCTATCCACACCCCCTCCCTCTGACAGGCCTACAAGGGACTCCCAAACTTATCCAAGTCCCCTGTTCCCCATCCCCTGACCGCCTCCCTGAACCTCCACTCCATCCAACCACCCCCTGCTCCCTATTGCCTGACTGCCCCCTGGCACCCTTGCCCCTTAATCCAACACACACACCCCAGCTCCCTGCCACTTTACCATGCCGCTCAAAGCAGCATGTCTGGCAGCCGCACTGCCTGGCTGGAGCCAGACAGACTGCCGTGCTGCTGTGCAGGAACACGCCGCTCTGCCACCCAGAGCACTGCCCATGTGGCTTCAGGAGAGGGGGGACAATGGGGGAGGAGCTGGGGGCTAGCCTCCCTGGCTGGGAGCTCCAGGGCTGGGCAGGACAGTCCCGCGGGCTGTAGTTTGCCCACGTCTGTGTTAGACCTTTCTCTGCTAGATTGAAGAGCCCATTATTAAATATTCATTCCTTATGTAGGTACTTATAGACTGTAATCAAGTCACCCCTTAACCTTCTCTTTGTTAAGCTAAATTGATTGAGCCTCCCATCACTATAAGGCATGTTTTCTAATCCTTTAATCATTTTCGTGGCTCTTTCTGAACCATCTCCAGTTTTTCAACATCCTTTTTGAATTGTGGACACCAGAACTGCACACAGTATTCCAGCAGCAGTCACATCAGCACCAGGTCCAGTGGTAAAATAACCTCTCTACTCTTAATTGAGGGTTCCCTGCTCTTGCATTCACGGACTGCAATAAACCTTTTGGGCAGAGCATCACACTGGGAGCTCATGTTCAGCTGATTATCTCCCAGAACCGCCAAATCTTTTTCAGAGTAGTTGCTTCCCAAGATAGAATCCCTTATCCTGTAAGTATGACCTATGTTCTTCGTTCCTAGATGTATACATTTACCTTTGACCATATTAAAATGCATATTGTTTGCCTGCCCTCAATTTACCAAGCAATCCAGATCACTCTGTATTAGTGACCAGTTCTCTTCATTATTTACCATTCCCCCAATAGTCATGTCATTTTCAAACTTTATCAGTGATAGTTTTATATTTTCTTTTAAGTCACTGATAAAAATGTTAAAAAGCTTAGGGCTGAGAACAGGACCCTGTGATACCCCCACTGGAAACACACCTGTTCAATGATGAGTCCCCGTTTACAACTACATTTTGAGACCTATCAGTTAGCAAGATTTTAATCCGTTTAATGTGGGCCATGTTAATTTTATGTCATTCTAGTTTTTTAATCAAAATATTGCGTGGTACCAAGTCAAACGCCTTTGAGAAATGTAAGTACATTACGTCAGCACTATCATCTTTATCAACCAAACTTGTAATCTCACCAAAAAATGATATCACGTTAGTATGACAAGATCTATTTGGCAATCAGCATGGGTGTATGGAAATCATTATATTCCCCTTCTTTAATTCTTTATTAATAGAGTCCCATATCTGCAGCTCCACTGTCTTGCCTGGGCTTGATGTCCAACTGACAGGCCTATAAATATCCCATTGATCCCATTTTCCCTTTGTAAATACTGGTGCAACACTACTGTTCTTCTAATCTTCTGGAACTTCCACCATGCTCCAAGATTTATTTAAAATCAACATTAAAGGATCCAGCAAACTCCTCAGCAGCTTTAAAAAAAATTCTTGGATGCATGTTATCTGAAGCTGCTGATTTTAAAATGTGGCGCTTTAGTATATGGTGTTTAACATCCTCCTGAGATACGAGTGGAACAGAAAGAGTGTCATCTTCTTAGGATGAGCCCAAGTCATCTGTTTTTCCCCCCAGACACAGAACAAAAATATTTATTGACCTCTTCTGCCTTTTCTGCATTAATTCTGCATTGATCATTCTACCATTTCCATTAAGTAATGGACCAATACCATTGTCAGGGGTCTTTTTGTTCCCAACGCTGTATAGTTAAAAAGATCTTTCTTATTGTCTCTAGCACCACGCCTGTTCACTGCCTCCTGAATGCCTTCTCATTGCCAGGTTGCCTGTGCAGTGCCTGGCCCCCATTTTCTCCTTCATACAGCGCTCCCTAAGCAAACTCCACACAGCCAAAGGAAAATCAGAATATTCCCACTTGAGGTACAATGTATTCAGTCCTCAGATAGCACACTGGCCCTCCAGGCCCCAACCAGTTCAGTGTTGCTGTCTCCATAGTTGGTGGGTTCCCAGCCCTCTTTTCCAGAGCTGAGTCACAGTAAAATGTCTCTGTAAGAGTCAGTCTTACTCCCTGAAGCTGCCTATTCAAGCCAGCTACAGCTTCTCAGTATTCTGTTTCCTGAGCAGCCCCCAACTTACTGCCAGGATTCCTATTCCTGGCAGCCTCAGCTACTGTCCCTCAACCACCCCTCCTTTCCCTGCAGCTTCTTTCTCCCTTTTAAGCTGGAATCACCTGATTCCTCTTAGGTGAGGCTGATCTTGTAACCTGGGTTGTCTTAGACGCAGGCTCCAGCACCCAAGAGCAAGCCACCCTGGCCATAAATTTCTCCTTGGTCACTTTGCTTCCCTTATCAATTGTCTACAGTTCTTAGCTTCTCATTTCTATTCATTACTATCAACTTCACCTTTCTACCATTTTTATTATAGCATAAAGTATTTTATTGTACTATATAGCATGGGGAGAAACTAATGGGTTTAACTGATTTGGGGCAGGATCTGGGAGAATAAAGGAGAAAAAAGTTTCTGACACCTCTATGCCCCCTGCCCTCCACCTTGATCCTGGGCTAAACAAGAGATGGTTTGGGACCTAGCTCAAATTAGATCAGCTTAAGCAGGGCCATTAAGCCAACTAGGGATTGCAGAGGTACTGCAGTGATCTGGCTATGCCCTGTCCCCCAGCCAAGCCCCAGCATCAGGGTTGTAAAGTGGGGGCTGTTGTGACATAATAGCCAACTTTATGCTAACTGGGATTTCCCCACACCAGAGGGATCCTTAACCAACTGGTTAAGCTAAACTTACATCTGCTTGGGGCTGCTCAAGTGATGCAGAGAGGCCATAGGAGGGTCCAGGAGCTGACTCATGCACAATTTACAGGATCAGGCCCTATATCATGATAGCAGGTGGAGGACTGATGGACTCTTCTCAGCTGTGTTCCTCTAAGACAGCTCTTTCTCTGCATGTCACTCATGGTAAAACTAATTGGCCTGTCACTAGCAAGCCACATTAAAAATTATGAGATGTCAACAGTCATCTTAAGGCTCTCTCTCTAGGGAACAGTAACAAAGAACGGGGTGACCCACAGCTGGTGCGTTCATTTACTTAAGAGCCTACGTAAGTTCTAAGTTTGACAGAAATAACAAATGTCCTAGTGGCTCACACTGGCATGGTTCTTCCCCCTCGAGTCTCTTACTCATGGCAATTCCTAGAGGGATTCTCATGACATTCAGCTGGGCAGTAACTAGGGCTTGAGACTACTTCTGAAAGCCTGATATACACATGCAAAGAGGTCACCTTCACTTATATTATACACAGGATGTTGGCATTTTTGTTGGCTAAAAAAATAAAGGTGGCATTTCCTGCTGAATTTTAAGCAGGCCAGTAGTTAAAGGTAAATCAATAAGTCGGTTAAATCACCAGTCACATGGCCTGGCACCAGCCTAAGGTATCGGTCCTTTGAACAGTCAATCATTTAAAGCACATTTAAAACACACAAATGCATTGCTATGGAAGGGAAGGCTTGAAAGGCCTGCTGAGTCTTACGGATCCTCCGTCAGCCCGGAACCCTGTCTGCCCCAAATGGAATCATGCAAGCAGCTGCCAGGATTCTCTGTTGCAAAACAGGATGAGCATTTTCTGGAGTCCTGCAGTGGCATTCAGGTGGGTCTGTCAAAAAGAGAGCAATAGGCTAAGATTTCAAGCTGCATAATCCCCCACCTGCAAGGTACAGCCCAACCCATTCCTATAACTGTTTGCCTCTGGCCTAGCGATTGGTGAACCAGTGGGAATAACCCTGGGGCAGTCAGTGATCACTCTGTGCCCAAAGTGCTTCCCAGAGCTCTGGTTTATTCTGTGTTTGGCTCCAACCTGCTGTGCATAACAGCAAGAGCTTCACAGCGCCTCACCCAGACTGTGTCTGGGAAGCTCAGCCCTCTATTACAGATGGGCACCATGTGCAGAGCTCCAACCCAGATCTAGATCCAGGTTTTCCCAAAGATCAGATCCAGGCGTTTGGTTTGGCCCACAGTAGAAAAAGGGGCCAGCCCTGAAGCTGGGATATAGATTGACATTAGAGTGACCAGATCTCCTGATTTCATAGGGACAGTCCTGACTTTTAGGTCTTTTTCTTATATAGGCTCCTATTACCCCCCACCCCAGTCCCAATTTTTCACACTTGCTGTCTGGTCGCCCTAACTGACATTGAGAGCTGGGTTTTTGGATTGGGCCTGTCACTGCCTCTTGCAGTTCAAAAACGTTCTGAGGAAGTGTCACCCTATGTGGTGTCCAGCTCTGTTCTTCATGGCTCCTTTTCAGCTCAGCACCCAGACATCTGGAGCCCTTAGCCCGACGGAACCTCTGAGCCATTTGAGGTTGGCCCTTCTACCCTTTCGCAGCTCTATGATGCCTCTCATTCTACCTCGCTTGCTTCCTTCTCTCATTCCCCGCTCCCCAAGGATGGCAGCACTTCAAAACAGCTTTAGGGATTCTCTGCAAGGAGAAAACAAGGAAACCCAGCGACAACAAGCTAATCAGCAAACAGCTGAGCCGGGGATAAATTCACATGGAAAGCCTGTGTTTGTTTATTACTAATGGGTAACGAAGATGATAACCTTTTAATCCAAAACCATAATGAAATATGCATATTTGTTAATGTGCAGCTCTAAAATGCAAATCTTGCAAACACAATGAGGAAGGGCAAAGAAAGCACTCGGCACCAAACCTAATTTATTCCTTTGGCTTCAGACATTTATCCAAATTGAGTTGTGTATGTAATATAAAGTCAAATGAATATGTAATTGTAATGTATATGGATAGCCATTTTCTTCTCGAATATGCCAACTGTTTATCATAATAGGAAGTAATACATATTTTGCAGGATAAAAGGTTACCTATTAAAATATTTTATACATCCCCCTTAAGCTTTTGTATCTATAAAAGCTCTATTTACATAGAGACGATATCTGGTTTCCCTTTTGAGATACAGCCTGACTTCAAAAGATATAAAAGAGATTAACAAAGTAAAACCAAGATTTTTATTCAAGTCCTTTTTTTTTCCCCCCCTTTATCCAACTGCACTGAAATTAATGAGCTTGGCTGGACTTGTTCTAAATGGATGTTTTCCCACTTTTTTGTTTTCAGCCCCCGAATAAATGGTCTTTTCCTGTTGCTCTGTGTTCCCCTTTTATTTGCATTTTTATGCACTAGGGACCCAGCTTTACTGTTAACCCTGCTTGCCATAGCTCCTGTAAAGCTCCTCACTGAGAGCCCAGCAATTTGCAGGCTACAGCACAGTGAGCTTGGTGTATGCAAGATTGGCTAGAGCCAACTTGCTCATGTCCCGGGTTGAGATGAATAACCATAACAGGAGAAAAAAAAGACCCAGCTTGAACCTTCCTTCCTGAACTCAAGCCAAGCCGGAACCTATTTCTGCGATGTGAAAAAGCTCACGAAACCCTCTCATCTTTCCAGCTCTCTCTCAGGTTCTTTTATGGCTCCCATCACGATGGCATTTGAAGTCACTAGTTTGACAGTAGTCAAGCCTGTTCCAGAAACCAGGTGGAATCTTTCCAATGGTTTCAGTGAGCACTGGATCAGGCCTAGGGTGACCATATTTCCCTATGCTGAAAATGGGACACCTATTAAGATTACTTGTATTCAAGCCTGTTCAAAGGTGATCCATCAGAACTATGCAGTACAAACATTTAAATTAACTTCAAGTTGACTGAGCCCCTATTAAAAGAAATATTGCTTAGTTGGATTCTGTATATTTCTTATCTTTAAGGCTTTAGTGTTCACATACACACACTCCCATACACTTCTCCTACATGGGGGTAGGCGTGACCGACCAACCCTTCCTGCCTAGCGCTCTCTGCCCTCTGTGTCTGGATGGGCCACCGGAGAGGACCTGCCTCTCCTAGTACCTGGCACCACATCTTCCCGAGGCACCACATGGGTGGGGGGCATGCAGGGTCACATGCCTCCACTCCCCAGATTTCTGTCAGAGTTCACACCAGAATGTGTGGGAAGGAACGGAGCCGCTTCCAGCCCCAGGGGAGGAGGAGATGGGGAAGAGATGACATGATCCGTGTCTTTGCAGAGCTCATCTCTCTCCACCTCCCTTCCCCATGCAACTGGAAGCAGCTTGTCCCTTCCTGCCAGCACAGTGAGGAAAGGCAGCTAACTCCTCCAGGCTGCTGCTAGCCACTGACATAACCCAGCTGCCTCCGGCTACAGCACAGGCAGGAAGGGGTTAAGACCTAAGGATGCATTGTATACCAAGGCCTGGGGAACCTGATCGCAGGGGCTTCAGCAAACCCACCAGAGAGGTGGCTACCAAGGGGAGGGTGCCTAGAGGACGGCGCAGCCCCGTGTTCCCTGGGGGCAGGACCCCGGGCAGGGTGGGGGCTAATGAAGACGGTGCTAAGCCTTTGCTCCAGGGGACTGCTGTGGAGCCTGCAGGTTGGGGTGTGAACAGGCTGGAATCCCCCTCCACTCCAGAGCTCCCCTGAAGGGCAGAGAGGCTTCCCCGTGCCAGCACTGCGCAGGGCTTTAGCACATGCAGGGCTCGGCTTCTCCTGGCCAGCACCCCAGGCCAGAGGGTCTTGGGCTTTCCTTGGGTGCCAGCCAAGCCAGAGGCAGTGGAGAAAGGAAGGAGCCTGCCGGCCAGGCTGATGGCCAGCTGAGCGCTCCAACCAGGGGCCGGTTCTCCACACATCGCTGGGAGCAGGATGCGCCCTGTTGGGGTGGGATATGGAGGAGCAGCAGGGCTGGGGGCGGGGAGTGAAGGGGCAAAGCAGGGAAAGGATAGAGAGAGAGGGAGCATGTAAAGGGCCAATGGGTGGGCAGCAGATGCAACACATAACCAGCTGCCACCTGGCGCCTGCCTGCATTCACCAGCCACCGTGGCTCACAGTGCGCATCCAGGGACGGCCGGAAATGGGATGGTGTGTGGGGCCCTGCTGGCCAAGACCCAGCATGCAGTGAGGGCTGTGCTGATGGACCAGCAGAGGGAGCGTCCAGTCCTGAGCTCTGCATCTTTGCCTCGCCACCAGCATTGCACACCCATCCCCATTATTGGGCACTGGATCCAGGGCCGGCTTTAGGCCAATTCAACAGATTACCCTGAATCAGGCCCTGCACCTAAGAGGGCCCTGCGCCCTTGCCGCTGCCGGTACGCTGTACCAGGGCAGCCGGCTTCCTCAGGGGGCAATTTAAAGGGCAGCTGGAGTCCCAGGCCCTTTAAATAGCCCCTGGAGCCCCCTGCTACCCCAGGGCTCCCTTGGCTATTTATAAAGGGCCAGGGTGATAGAAGCAGGGGAGCCCTAGGCTAGCCCCTGTCTCCAGCCAGCCACGCACCCCCTGCCCTCAGCCAGCACCTGCTGCACCCCCTGCCCTGCCTCCAGCCCCGCCCCCTGCCCTGCCTGCAGCCAGCCAACTATCAAAACATAAATTATTTTCCTAATATGAAAGTGAAAATCTATAATTAATATTCTTTTAGAATGTGGTGATGTCTATCAATATGGGTAAGAGATCAAGAGACATTGGTAGAAAGTACCCAAGTGGGATTAAGAAAAGAGCCATATACAAGGCAAAGGCAGTTGAAAGACAGAAGCGAAGGGATGCTTTAAGCAAGTATTTTAGCAGACCTGATTCTACTGTTGAGTCAGAAGAGCTCAGTGAAGACGCAGATATGATTGAAAATTCTCCAGTAGAACATACGACACAGACAGAGAACGACAGCAGTGACGAAGAATTTGAAGAGCCAAATCAGTCTGAAGAAGACACTGAAGACAGTCATGGTGAAGAGAAAACTACAACAAGGGCTGTAACTGATGCTGAAGGTACTGAGGGTCAAGAATGCTTTTCTGATAATAAAGATGTGAGTGGTTTAGATCCAGAGCAGAAAGGCAACTTTTACTTTGCTGACCAAATAGAATATCTGATGATCCTGCAACTTGGCCAGAATACATTAGCCAGCGTATCAGGGAGTATTTAGTAAAACAAGGGCTGCCTAAAATTATTGTAGAAGATTTCTCTAAAAATAAGATTGGGAAACACTTTTCAAAGTTTCACTGCAAAAGAAAACTTTCAAATGGTGAAATTGTACCTCGTCCATTGGTGATATACTCAGTGTCAGCTGACAAGATCTTTTGTTATTACTGCAAGGTTTTTTTTGCAGTAATGTGACAAGTTCATTAACATCTAATGGTTTTAATGACTAGTCTAATATTCATACAAGATTGGCAGAGCACAAAAACTCAAAAGGAAATTTACAAGCTGTGCTTAGTTGCTGCAAGCTTCAGCAAAGGTTATTTGCTGGTAAAAGCATTGACGCAATACAACAAAAACTTATTGACCAAGAAGCAAAACACTGGCATCAAGTTTTTGAGAGACTAGTAGCTGTCGTTCAATTGCTAGCAGAAGGAAACTTATCATTTTGTGGGTCTGATGAATGGCTGGGAACATCATACAATGGAAATTTTCTTGGAGTTATTGAATTACTGGGAAAGTTTGACCCAGTGATGCAGGAACATTTACGAAGAATCAAGAACAAAGAAATACATTATCATTATTTAGGAAAAAACATTCAAAACAAACTTATTAGTATTGTAGGGAATGCTGTTGAAAATGAAATAATAGCTCGAATTAAGGCTGCTAAGTATTTTGCTATTATACTCGACTGCACTTCTGACATTAGTCACCAAGAACAAATGTCATTGACAATTAAGTATGTGGCTGATGGTGTATCACCAAATATTCCGGCAGAAGTATATGAACATTTCATTAAGTTCATAGTAGTAGAAAGCAGCACAGGTGAATATTTGTACAATATCCTTTTAAGTAAACTTGAAGACCTGGGATTGGACGTTGCAAATATCCGTGGGCAGGGCTATGACAATGGTGCAAATATGAAGGGAAACATATCAGGTGTACAAGCATGACTTTTGAAAACAAACCCAAGAGCTATTTTTGCACCATGTGCATGTCACAATTATAATGCCATTTTGGGAGACATGGCCAAAACATGTCCCGATATGATGACTTTCTTTGGAGCCTTGCAGCGTATTTACATCCTTTTTTCTGGATCTACTAAAAGATGGACTATTTTTAGAAAACATGTTACTGACCTTTCTGTAAAGCTTCTTTGAGAAAAATGATGGAAATGTAGAATGAAAAGTGTCAAAGCTCTGCGGTACCAAGCAGGGGAGTTTTATGATGCACTCGTTGAGGTAGCAGAAACAATTGATGATGCTCAAGCAAAAAGTGAAGCTGAATCACAGGCTATTCGAATAAAGAATTATAAGTTTTTGGTTTCGCTAGTTTTCTGGCATGATTTACTTTTTCGAGTGAATTTTGTGAGCAAAGAGCTACAGAGTGATACAATGGATATTTCTGCAGGAATTTCTTCATTCGAAAAGCTTTGTAACTGGTTAAAAATGTACAGAGAGAAGGGTTTTCAAGAAGTGTTAATTGGTGCCAATGAACTTACCAAAGACCTAGATGTGACTCCAGTATACCAGACTCAAAGCTTGGGCAAATGAAAAAAAAAATTTGAGTATGAGTTCGCAGATGAGTCTTTTTCTGATCCAAAAGAAGCTTACAGAGTGCAATGACTCATAGACTCATAGACTCTAGGACTGGAAGGGACCTCGAGAGGTCATCGAGTCCAGTCCCCTGCCCTCATGGCAGGACCAAATACTGTCTAAACCATCCCTAATAGACATTTATCTAACCTACTCTTAAATATCTCCAGCGATGGAGATTCTACAACTTCCCTAGGCAATCTATTCCAGTGTTTAACTACCCTGACAGTTAGGAACTTTTTCCTAATGTCTAACCTAAATCTCCCTTGCTGCAGTTTAAGCCCATTGCTTCTTGTTCTATCATTGGAGGCTAAGGTGAGCAAGTTTTCTCCCTCCTCCTGATGACATCCTTTTAGATACCTGAAAACTGATATCAGGTCCCCTCTCAGTCTTCTCTTTTCCAAACTAAATAAACCCAATTCCTTCAGCCTTCCTTCATAGGTCATGTTCTCAAGACCTTTAATCATTCTTGTTGCTCTTCTCTGGACCCTCTCCAATTTCTCCACATCTTTCTTGAAATGCGGTGCCCAGAACTGGACACAATACTCCAGTTGAGGCCTAACCAGCACAGAGTAAAGCGGAAGAATGACTTCTCGTGTCTTGTTTACAACACACCTGTTAATGCATCCCAGAATCATGTTTGCTTTTTTTGCAACAGTATCACACTGTTCACTCATATTAAGCTTGTGGTCCACTATGACCCCTAGATCTCTTTCTGCCATACTCCTTCCTAGACAGTCTCTTCCCATTCTGTATGTGTGAAACTGATTGTTCCTTCCTAAGTGGAGCACTTTGCATTTATCTTTATTGAACTTCATCCTGTTTACCTCAGACCATTTCTCCAATTTATCCAGATCATTTTGAATTTTGACCCTGTCCTCCAGAGCAGTTGCAATCCCTCCCAGTTTGCTATCGTCCGCAAACTTAATAAGCGTACTTTCTATGCCAACATCTAAATCGTTGATGAAGATATTGAACAGAACCGGTCCCAAAACAGACCCCTGCGGAACCCCACTTGTTATACCTTTCCAGCAGGATTGGGAGCCATTAACAACTACTCTCTGAGTACGGTTATCCAGCCAGTTATGCACCCACCTTAGAGTAGCCCCATCTAAATTGTACTTTCCTAGCTTATCTATAAGAATATCATGCGAAACCGTATCAAATGCCTTACTAAAGTCTAGGTATATCACATCCACCGCTTCTCCCTTATCCACAAGGCTCGTTATCCTATCAAAGAACGTTATCAGATTAGTTTGACACGATTTGTTCTTTACAAATCCATGCTGGCTATTTCCTAACACCTTACCACCTTCCAAGTGTTTGCAGATGATTTCTTTGATTACCTGCTCCATTATCTTCCCTGGCACAGAAGTTAAACTAACTGGTCTGTAGTTTCCTGGGTTGTTTTTATTTCCCTTTTTATAGATGGGCACTATATTTGCCCCCTTCCAGTCTTCTGGAATCTCCCCCGTCTCCCATGATTTCCCAAAGATAATAGCTAGAGGCTCAGATACCTCCTCTATTAACTCCTTGAGTATTCTAGGATGCATTTCATCAGGCCCTGGTGACTTACAGGCATCTAACTTTTCTAAGTGCTTTTTTACTTGCTCTTTCCTTATTTTCTCTTCTAAACCTACCCTCTTCCCGTAAGCATTCACTATACTAGACATTCCTTCAGACTTCTCAGTGAAGACCGAAACAAAGAAGTCATTAAGCATCTCTGCCATTTCCAAGTCTCCCGTTACTGTTACCCCCTCCTCATTGAGCAGTGGGCCTACCCTGTCCTTAGTCTTCCTCTTGCTTCTAATGTATTGATAAAAAGTCTTCTTGTTTCCCTTTATTCCCATAGCTAGTTTGAGTTCATTTTGTGCCTTTGCTTTTCTAATCTTGCCTCTGCATTCCTGTGTTATTTGCCTATATTCATCTTTTGTGATCTGACCTAGTTTCCATTTTTTATATGCCGCCTTCTTATTTTGTAGGTCACGCAAGATCTCAAGGGTAAGCCAAGGTGGTCTTTTGCCACATTTTCTATCTTTCCTAACCATCGGAATAACTTGCTTCTGGGCCCTTAATAGCGTCCCTTTGAAAAACTGCCAACTTTCCTCAGTTGTTTTTCCCCTCAGTTTTAATTCCCATGGGACCTTGCCTATCAGCTCTCTGAGCTTACCAAAATCCGCCTTCCTGAAATCCATTGTCTCTATTCTGCTGTACTCCTTTCTACCCTTCCTTAGAATTGCAAATTCTATGATTTCATGATCACTTTCACCCAAGCTTCCTTCTACTTTTAAATTCTCAACAAGTTCCTCCCTGTTGGTTAAAATCAAGTCTAGAACAGCTTCCCCCCTAGTAGCTTTATCAATTTTCTGAAATAAAAAGTTGTCTGCAATGCAGTCCAGGAACTTATTGGATAGTCTGTGCCCCGCGGTGTTATTTTCCCAACATATATCTGGATAGTTGAAGTCCCCCATCACCACCAAATCTTGGGCTTTGGATGATTTTGTTAGTTGTTTGAAAAAAGCCTCATCCACCTCTTCCACCTGATTAGGTGGCCTGTAGTAGACTCCCAGCACGACATCACCTGTGTTTTTTACCCCTTTTAGCCTAACCCAGAGACTCTCCACCCTTCCGTCTCCTATGTCCATCTCCACCTCAGTCCAAGTGTGTACATTTTTAATATATAAGGCAACACCTCCTCCCTTTTTCCCCTGTCTATCCTTCCTGAGCAAACTATACCCATCCACACCAACATTCCAGTCGTGTGTATTATCCCACCAAGTTTCAGTAATGCCAATAATGTCATAGTTGTATTTATTTATTAGCACTTCCAGTTCTTCCTGCTTATTACCCATACTTCTTGCATTTGTATAAAGGCATCTAAGATACTGGTTTGATCTTGCCTCCCAGCTTCGCCCTGACCCTCCTTCCTCTCTGCCATTATAGCCCGTGCTCCCTCCTGTTTCCAACCCATCTCCCAGGTCTTGTTCCCCACTTACCTGTGGGCTTTGCTCACCTGTCCCCGTCGAACCTAGTTTAAAGCCCTCCTTACTAGGTTAGCCAGTCTGTGCGCAAATAAGGCCTTTCCCCGCTTCGAAATGCTTCATTGAAATGCTTGATTGAAATGCTTCAATCAAGTCTTAGACAAAGCTTTACAGTCACTTGAACCAATGTTTGAAGAGTTACAAAAGCATGTGAGTTTATTTGGATTTTTATGCGAATTCAAAAATCTTCCCAGGGACACTATGTGAAAATCTGCAGCAGATCTGGAACTCATATTGACAGAAACTAGTGCAGGAAAATGAACAAGTTTCAACTGTAAAATCAGTTGACATAAATGGCTATATGCTTTGTGAAGAACTGGAAGCATTAAAGCCAATTCTTCCGTCTGATTGTAGAAACTCCCTAAAAATGCTTCAATTTCTTGCACTTAATAACCGATCAACAGCATTCCCAAATTTATTTATAGCAATTCAGATCTTCCTGACTATTCTAGTAACTGTAGCCTCAGGAGAGAGGAGCTTCTCAAAGTTAAATCTAATTAAAACATATCTGCGATCAACAATGCAGGAAGACCGATTAAACAGTTTGGCAATCATGTCAATTGAATGCAAAGTAATGAAGCGCTTAAAGTTAGGCAATATACTGAAAGATTTTGCTGAACAAAAAGCAAGGAAGATAAAGTTTTAAAACCATATAGGTGAGGTGTACAATAAAGTTCCTCTTAACCAACTTGATATTTATAATATATGACGCAATGTACGGAATATATAATTTTATTATTATTGATATAGTTATAGAAAGCAAATAATACATGGAAGAAATGAAAGGGAGTTTTTTACGTGTATTTTTTTGAAGTCATTCCTGCTGGGGACCCGCTGAAAATGTTTGAAATGGGCCCCACACTTCCTGAAACTGGCCCTGACTGGACCCCCCCACTCACTGCTGGTGGGAGGGCGGCTGGAGAGCAGGGATCCGGCCAGCAGTAAGACCCACTAGTACTGATGGGGGGGAGGGGAAGGCAGAAAATACAGGCCAATTCGCCCATTTTTAAGAAAAAGTTGGGACACCTGCAGGAGGGCTTAAATACGGGACTGACTCTTTAAAAATGGCATATCTGGTCACCCAATCAGGCCCTAAGCAAGAAGACAAGTAGGAATAAACTGGATTCTCTTTTAAGCCATCTCACAGCTTCACCCAACTTGTTCTACCCTGTCTCCCAATTCCCTTGTTCAATCTCCCTCTAGTGTTTGGATATGTACTGCATTTACTCATGTGTGCCCCAATCGGTTGACATTAAGTGCAACAAACTTAAAGTTCATATGAAATATTTGTCACCTCGTTCTGTTTCTTGGTTCTCTACAGGAGCAGCTGTGCCAAATGAAGGCAAGAAGAGGTGGAAATAATAGTAATATTTAGCTGTTGTCAGTACATTTCAAAACACTTTACAAAGGAGAGCAGTCTGATTATCCCCCTTTCACAGAGGGAAAACTGAGGCACTGAACAAGGAAGTGACTTGTCCAAGGACACCCAGCACAGAACCGAGGTCTCTCAGTCCAGCGTTCTATCCATGAGGCTACACTGAAAGGTACAGGGAATGCATGACAAAGCCTGTTCTTTACAGCTCCAAATTGTGCAAACTCAAGCGATTTTGACCGTACAGAGAAGCGTCCAAAAAACTGGTTGCTTATTAAGAATGAGTGACTTCCTGACATTTTGAAGTGCGCCTAACACATTCTTTAAGATGCAGAAAGGAATATTTTGAAATGGACTTCTAACGAAGTCCCATGCACTAAAGTAAAGAAAGTCTATAGATTTACTCCTCCTTTCTCCATGTCCCTACGAAAAACAAAACAGTCTTATAAATTATGGCCTGGAACTATTCAATGGCTCATCCACCCATAGGCTGCAGCTTCAGTTCTCTTCCCTGTCAGGGCCCTACAATTTATTCCTCTAATAGAATTGATCTCAGGAGGCCTGTGGAAAGTTCTCTTACTAAAGTCTCAGTAAACTCTAAGAAGACATCGGTAGGAACCTTCCTGCACTGCTAGATTGACTGATACTGCCAACTTCAATAGCAGCCAGTGCCATAATAAGATCAGAGACCTTGAAGTGAAGCCAAACTTTACAGCTGGAATCAGTCCAGCTACTAAGGATTTGCAGGAGGGGGAGGGGTCTTTCTTCTTCCTATATTATTTGAGACTTAGATAAATATTAAAGGAATAGCAGCAAGAAAGCAGCAAGCTTAAATATTTCTTTCAATGCCGATCATCAGTGAAGACCCCACTCTGTGAAAAGGCAGCATGGGAGAAAAGACACATTTGCTTTTGTGGCGATCTGGGCGGGGGCTGGAACGGGGGGAACCCTGGCAGAATAAAAAGTGTTTCACTAAAAGTTTCCAGTCATTTTAGACTCATAAATCCTGACACAGATTAATGAGAAATTAATGCAGTGCACAAATTACTGGGTGTGAGAAACTGTCGGTCAACAACAGGAGTGCCTGCCTGCTCATGAGATGGAGCGGTGGGTATCCAAAGGGTAAGAATGCTCAGCAGCCTGTAGTTGTTCTTTAAAGAGCAGGGAGGAGGGTCAGCTTGGGAATTAAATAGCTTTATTCTGTAGCTTAGTGAAGATGGAGAAGTGGTTACCCTACCTAAGGCTCTTTGGGATGATTTACGTTGAGATCCTGTTGTCCTATTCATATTACCAATGAAAATTGCTCTAGCACCAAATCATATTATCTTAGCAATTTAATGGAAGAGAGTGTGGGGAGAGAGACACAGAGGAAGAGACTATAAAAATGACGGAGGTAAATTTCACTATTCATCTCTTCTGTTTGCAAAAAAAGAAATTTAAACAAGGAGAAAATCACTCACTTTGCTACTTGTTCTCTCCCCTCAGATCCTAGGATGACATTATTTTAAGTATTTAACCTTCGGGAGGGTTGGTCACAGAAGTCACTCCATTTATTGGCAGCTTTTGAGTGCATTGTTTACTGCGGCAATAGAGAATGCTGCAGAGATTACTTTTTCAGATACAGGTGCATGAAACAGCTGGAAAGGCTGATTTGTGTGACCAGAGATTTGAACCCTGGACACTCAGATTAAAAGTCTGCAGATCTACCAACTGAACTAGTCATGCTCACTGATAGGGCAATAGAAGGGTTGGAGCAGGCATATGATAGATCGGGGTCGGCTACCTCTGGCACACAGCTCGCCAGGGAAAGCAACCTGACAGGCCAGGCCAATTTGTTTACATGCTGCATCAGCAGGTTTGGCTGATCGTGGCTCCGACTGGCCACGGTTTGCTGTCCCAGGCCAATGGGGGCGACGGGAAGCCATGGCCAGCACATCCCTCCCTCACGCTGCTTCCCGCCTCCCCCATTGGCCTGGGACAGCGAACCGCAGCCAGTGATAGCCACAGTTGGCCGAACCTGCTGATACAGCAGGTAAACAAACTGGCCCAGCCCGTCAGGGTGCTAACCCTGGTGAGCCGCATGTCAGAGGTTGCCGACCCCTGTGATAGATGATCCCCTCTCCTGTTGTCTAAGCATCCGGGGCTAGATAGAGATTAAGATGTTGCTTGCTTAAGTGTTTTGGGAGCATTCTTTGTAGAGAGCCGGGGGAAGGCTGAAATGTAACCCTCTCTCCCTCCTTAATTTTTTACAAATAATGAGATAAGGTGACTACAATGGTCCCTTTCAGAGTAAAAATATGTACAGGAGAAGAAAGTGCTCTTAAGTGTTAATGCAAAGAAAGAAACTGTGACCTCATGTCCCAACCAGTTCATGCAAATTTGCAATCAGAGCAACAACGTGTGGGTGTGGTTTCAGAGGAGGTGGACTTTCCATAAAAGGAATAGGGAAATATTTTTGCAAATGTTGCAAAAGCACCTTTCTTTATGGCTTCTGTTGATCCCACACCCAGCAGAATACCTGTAACCATAGCAATAGGCACTGAAGTGTCTCTATTGTGTGCAGAATGGATAGTGGCAGCTGATGGTATCAACAGAAAGAAGTATTCAGACAGTACAACTGTGGATGATGAGTGGATAATGAGACTGCAGTCCCAAATCCCAGGAAGATGAAAATCCAAAACAATCCAGGTAAATCAGGTAGGCAGCAGAACTCAGATACCATGGAAATGGGCATGATAGAAGAACCTGAGTAGAACAGAAGTCAGAGGTGTACAAGAACAAATATTCAAGCCAACTCAAATGTGACTGAGACATCACTACATACCATTTCTAATAGAGCTGTACATGCAATCTTCTTTCTGCTCAATCCCAACATGTCTGTCACTGGAGTGGGTTTGCTGGAAAAATTAGATTGTGGTTACATTCAATCAAGGAAAAACAACGATGTGTCCTTGTGGCACCTTAGAGACTAACAAATTTATTTGGGGATAAGTTTTCGTGGGCTAGAACCCACTTCATCAGATGCATGGAGTTGCATCTGATGAAGTGGGTTCTAGCCCACAAAAGCTTATGCCCAAATAAATTTGTTAGTCTCTAAGGTGCCACAAGGACACCTCATTGTTTTTCCTGATACAGACCATTCAGTCAGGAGTTTCAGCAGCATTGCAAGAAGAACAGGACTCATCTTTATAACAGAGCTGACTGATTCTGAGATGGATCAGTAATGGAGATCATGCCCCCACAACTAATGACACATGCCTGAACACCACATGATCCATCTCCCCAAGCATGTTCCATCATATGCATATTCTCTATATAATGGCAATATGACAACCATATGATAGTAATAGGACAAGCCAGAATCTCTCAAGGGTCTGGGGCCCAGCACTGGACCTATGCTCTCCTACGTTCCATGTGTGGAGTGGTAGAGGTGCACATTATAGATAACTTGACAGCTGTAACTTGCAGCCTGGTTGGCACTCTTCAATTCAAGGAGGGGATCGTACTGAGAGAGAGAGAGAGATTTGGCCTTTACACACTGACGTGACATGTAGGAAAATTTCCTGCGTGCCCCCAGTCAGAACTCCCCCATACCTATACCCCCAACACAGTCACTGCAAGAAAATAATGATTAGAAATAGGGCTGTCAAGGAATCACAATAATGCACATGATTAACTCAAAAAAATTAATCATGATTAATCACACTGTTAAACAGTAGAATACCAATTGAAATTTATTAAATATTTTCAGATGTTTTTCTACATTTTCAAATATATTGATTTCTATTGCAACACAGAATACAAAGTATACAGTGCTCACTTTATATTATTATTTTTATTTCAAATATTTGCCCTGTAAAAATGATAAACAAAAGAAATGGTATTTTTCAATTAACCTCATACAAGTATTCTAGTGCAATCTCTTTATTGTGAAAGTGTAACTTACAAATGCAGATTTTTTTGGGGTTACATAACTGCTCTCAAAAACAAAACAATGTAAAACTTCAGAGCCTACAAGTCCACTCAGTCCTACTTCTTGTTCAGCCAATTGTTAAGACAAACAAGTTTGTTTACATTTACAGGAGCTGCTGCCACCTGCTTCTTATTTACAATGTCACTTGAAAGTGAGAACAGGTGTTCGCATGATACTTTTGTAGCCAGCATTGCAAGGTATTTACATGCCACATATGCTAAACATTAGTTTGCCCCTTCATGCTTCGGCCACCATTCCAGAGGACTTCCTTGCATGCTGATGATGCTCGTTAAAAAATAAGGCATTAATTAAATTTGTGACTGAACTCCTTGGGGGAGAACCGTATGTCTCCAGCTCTGTTTTACCTGCATTCTGCCATATATTTTCATATTATAGCAGTCTCGGATGATGACCAAGCACATGTTCGTTTTAAGAACACTTTCACAGCAGATTTGACAAAACGCAGAGAAGACACCAATGTAAGATTTCTAAAAATAGCTACAGCACTCGACCCAAGGTTTAAGAACCAGAAGTGTCTTCCAAAATCTGATCGAGATGGGGTGTGGGGCATGCTTTCAGAAGCCTTAAAAGAGGAACACTCAGATGCAGAATCTATAGAACCTGAACCACCAAAACAGAAAAACAACGTTTTGCTGGTGACATCTGACTCAGATGATGAAAATGAACATACATCCATCTGCTCTGCTTTGGATCGTTATTGAGCAGAACATGCCACCAGCATGAACGCATGTCCTATGAAATGAGGGTTGAAGATGACAGGACAAGTGAATCTTTATTGCATCTGGCATGTAAATATCTTGTGACCCCGGCTACAACATTGTCATCCAAATGCCTGTTCTCACTTTTAGGTGACATTGTAAACAAGAAGCGGGCAGCATTATCTCCTGTAAATTGTAACCAGACTTGCTTCTCTGAGCGATGAGCTGAAGTAGGACTGAGTGGACTTATCAGCTCTAAAGTTTTACATTGTTTTATTTTTCAATGCAATTATTTTTCGTACATAATTCTAGATTTGTAAATTCAACTTTCATGATAAAGAGATTGCACTACAGTTGTTGTATGAGGTGAACTGAAAAATATTATTTCTTTTGGTTTTTACAGTGCAAATATTTGTAATAAAAAATAAAGTGAGCACTGTACACTTTGTATTCTGTATTGTAATTGAAATCAATATATTTTAACATGTAGAAAACATCTAAAATATTTAAATAAATGGTATTCTATTATTGTTTAACATGATTAATCATGATAATTTTTTAATCACAATTAATTTTTTAATCGCTTGACAACCCTATTAGAAAGAATACCTAGCACTTTACCAACATTAATCAGCCCAATAACCCTATGTGACAGGTAAGTAAGGACTGTCCTCATTGTATAGATGGGGAAACTGAGACAGAAAGATTAAGTGACTTGCCCAAAGCCACTGAGAGAGCCAGTTTCAGACAACCAGGATTAAGACGCAGGAGTTCCTGATTCCCAGTCCTATGTCCAGACCTCTGAACCGTGCTTCTCTCTCAAATCATCTTAAACCCTCATTGTTTCCAATCTTCTGTGCATGAAACGGGTTGTCTCCCTCAGCTTTGGTGTCAATATTTCTCTGGGTTTCTGCTGTTCCTCAAATTAAATATGGATGGATCTATTCCAGAAACACTGCAACTAGTTCCTGCAGTGATGTCTGATCCCTGTGCAAACAGGCTGTTGTCTTGTCCCAATGATGATGACTCTTGAAGTGTGTATATTGATCCCGAGCTCGCCATAGTCATGATGTGGAACATCAACTAATTTGGAGTGTATTATGAGACTAGTTGCACCACAAGTGCCTTAATAGGACAGGTGGGTCACACAGTCATGCAAACCGCACTTCTCCAACTGTTCCACTTGCTTTTAACATGCACATTCTGTAGTGCTGCACCACTGTGCCTAACACACTTTTTTTTTAACCTCCCAAAATGAGGATGAAATGAAGAAAAAAAAAACAGAAAAAGAATCCTATTTGTCAAAGAAAATAATGGCTCAGTGGTTGCGGTGAAATAGAGATATTCTTACTTAGTGATAATAAGAGGAAAAAAACATTGTCGGAATGATAAGACCATTTCTGCTGTCTCCCCAAGTGATACTATCTCTGCTACCATGCATCCCAGAATATTGTTAGGATATTTCATGAAGTGTCTTAGGCAGAATAAATAGACCAAGCTTATAGTTAATCCACTCCACTTCCAGCCCTCCTCCCCCTTCACACAACAGCCTCTGCTTTAATATCATTGTCGTGCCAGTTTATATTTCCCAGTGCTTCTCTCCTACTTCATCCTAAATGTGTTGCTGCTCCATGCTTAGCTGATGAGGGACCTTTCACTGATAAGCAGCCCAACTTTGTCTTGCAATAGGTCATCAGCCAGCCTGCCAATCACATCTTGAAAATTGCAGGAAATGTTAAAAAGTGCCAGTGAAATGAGGTGTGGGGAGGGGAAATAACAACACTGAAACAAGGATACAGGGATCAGCTGAAAATCTGCTGGCACAAGGCCTGATGTTCTTGCAGAGCTTGGAGATAAAGCTGCTGACCTTTATACTAAGAGGCTGAGATTTTACTCTCATGCCAGTTTGACACCTGTGCACCATCAGTGGAGTAACTCCAGATTTATGCCGGTGTGAAAAGAGACTCAGACCCTATCCTAGTCTTGTGCACCTGTCAGTGAGGGTGTGTGTGAGTCTCATGTATATTTGCACGATGGTCAGCACTGCAAAGTCAATATCTATCCACAAAGTCGTAAGCTAAGGAGTGATCTCCTGTCCTAAGTGTACGGGAAATGCTGTCTCAGATACTGCAATGTAACACCTGGCAGATGTTCACTTTTTAAAGGTGACCCCAGTATATGAATATGATGAAGATAATAATAATCATAATATTTCTATAACCATAGAAACTTGTCTACCTGAAGGATCCAAAAGCATTTTACAGACTTCAGGCTTGAATCTTAGTTCAAAGGAGTTGATCCTGACTTAAGTGAGAATAGTTAGATGAGATAGTATCTGTCTAACAACCTCCACCATAGAGTAATCAACAGTGATGGAACTTGGGACCTTCAGCACAGCCTGCTACCAGTTGAGCTAACTCCATTAGCTGGTAGCAATAGCAGGCTCTTATCCTTGTAGGCCTAACCTGACATGAGTAAGATGACATAAGTAAGACTTCATTTCTCAGTGGGAATGACTGGAGAGGTGAATGGAAGATTAAGTCTTAAATCAGAGTATAACAAGGATTAGGCTGGAGTTGACCTAGCTAAGTCAAGAAGGAGCAGATAAAATAAATGGATTAAGATAAATGGAATGTATCAGGTTATAAGGGAACACCACATCGACAGAGTATGCTGTACATGGATTGGGTTCCTGAAAAGTTATGGAGCCAATCACAAAGAGTGTGATGCAGTGTATAGTCAGGAATGTAGGTGTTAGTAAAGATGTAGATAAAGAAAAGTTTTGCTGTGTAACTTTGGATTTGTGATATCCCCTGTATCCACCCTCTGTCTGAGCATGGCCAGCTTGGGCATAATGTTGCTGTGTGTCAAATTAATGTACTTGAATTCCAAAGCCAAACTGAAGTTTTAGGAACCAAATGGAAGAGGTTCTCAGAGGAACCCAACAAGCCTCTGTATGGACCAACCACCAGAGAGAGGACATGACGCACTTCCCCCAAGAAGTACATGCCCTTCTAAGGTTTATTGCACCCTACTGTAGAACATTATCTAAGGATCAAATGAAATAACAAATCCAGGGACCTACATCTGCTTCGAATGTTTAAGGGTTGGACTTTCAGCAATTAATGAAGATATGCCATTGCCATCAAAATATGGACCACATTCTTCCACTCTGCCCACTAAGTTATGTCATACCAATGAAAGCTAAGGAAATGAAAAAGCTGGCTGGCTATTCTGCAAATCTTGATTAAATCCTTTATTCAGAGAAAGCCTTTCCAAAGGCCATGGCGGCGGAAGGAGAAACATGCTCTGAAAGAGGTGTGACATGAAAATCTGATTGCAAACAAAATGAAGCCTGTTGCTTCCTCTACCATTGAAATGCAGCCATCTCTGGGGTGTAACACAGAAGCTACTTAACAGCACTGCAAGCAACAATTTACAGCAAGAAGGGTCCATGCATATGCATGTCTATACATATCTATGAAGTATGTATATTAATTTATAAAATGCCTTTCACCCCTGTCTTCAAAACCATGACAGAAGCTGCAGGAATAAAGATGATCATAACCTCAGAAATTCCCCAGGAAGAGGGAAGTCAAAATCTTTGGAATGAAAGTCTGTGGAGAAAACAGATTTTCTTTAAGTCAATATTTGAGGCACACCATGTGAGTTGTGGTAAGTATATCAAATACAGTGAATCCCCAGATTATCAGCTTTGAAGGCATTAGCTGTTGGAAGAAAACATCCACCCCCAATCTGCAGAATTAGAAAGGGATAGGGAAAAAAAAAAGGCTCGTGAAACAGTGAAAAAATCCCTAACAATCCATCTGAATAAATAGGGCACAAAGTGTCAGCATTCCTATTAGTATCTGTCGGTCTCGCTTGTGGGCCTGGTTCTTTTTCCTCACAGCTATTACCTGCTTTGAAATCAAGTTGACAGAGAGCTACATAGCTAATCAGGATGGGGGGCAGATGTTCTCTTCAAACATCTTCTTAAATTCCTAGCTAGAGTCATCCATCTCCTCTTAGTCTCTCTTTTGCATCTTCCTGGGGCCCTTATAGAAAACGGTGTTTCATGTGGAGTATAACAGTTGGCAAATGCTGATTTTAAGTGCATTCCTACCTTTGTGGATTGATCATAAAAAGATCAAAAGTAAATAATCTCCCTAGTGCTCTTTTGAAAAGAAGCTAATCAAGCTTGGGGTGGGGAGAGGGAAGAGGGGAGAGTTTAGACTTAAAAAAATGATTTTATTGTAATTAGTAGGAACATTTTTTCCCACCTCTCCCCACACCCCATTTCTCTTTTATTTGAGATTTTCTTGTTATCCCTCTGCTATTTTATTTTATTTTTGTATTTTTCATTTAAATAAATACTTAGGATCTCCTTCCTACATAAAGGAGGGACTCCGAAGCAATCCTACAATAACATCACATTCAAAATAAAGATGGGTATGAACCAAGCATCCCCTTATCCCCATCTCCACCTCCAAACTCTGGAGAAGCCTATCTCCAGGTTAAAAAGGTGGATCCAAGATTCACAGCTGGCTTACTTCTTTGTAAGGGGCTGGTGCAAAATCCCAGGAACAAACACAGCCCCAAACTTGCTGGGAAGTTTGAATCTGTACTCAGATCCAAACTTTGCCACTTGGGTCAATATCCCATTCAAACAGACGGGAAAAAGTTAAAAAGTTAGCAACAACCCTTCAGCCACAAGGCCATCTCTCCAGTCACACAGGAAAAGGCAGCGTAAGCTAAACTGCAACAGCTTTGTTCTTATACAGCATTATAGCCACTTACAGTCTGCAAATATGCACAACACTCTGGTCTCCATTAGATCTGACAGGCGCTGCCCAAACTCCAGCAGTCGGCCTTGAATATTGATAGGAGAGTTTTAGTCGAAGCATTCAGATAAAAACAAGCCAACGGAAGACGGGAAAAAAAAAACATTAGAAAGGGGTCATGGCTGGATTTGCTGAACAAATGAGCTCTCTTGTGACGAGGAGATCTCATCAAACTCCTCTCAGTTTTATAATAGGAAGCAGCACAAGACAATGGCTGCCATTCAAGTACAGCGTGGGAACATGCAGGCTGATGCTCAACCAGAAAAGCCCACCTAGAAGGGTATAATCATAAATTCCCTTAGGAGAGCTTTTCCATGCTGCTGCTTAATCTCTCCTGCCATATAGTTGTGCACACATTTCAAATATATCGACTGCACAGCTACATTCCAATAAGGCCCCAAACATATCATAGGCTGTTACTGCAATATGGATTTACTTTGCAGCAGGGTGGGAGGGATGAAGGGCTCCACTGGCCTGCAGTATATTTCTGGGTTATTTGGTGTACAGACAATGTCTTCCTTTAACAGAGCTGGGGCATTATTGTTATCGCAATAGCGCTATGAAGTCCTGGCAAAGACCAGGGCCCCATTGTGCTAGGTGCTGTACATATAAACAGGAAGCGAGAGTCCCCGTACCAAACAGTTTACCATCTAGACAAGAGAAAGGGTGGGAGAAAGGGGGCATCATTATCCCAATTTTACAGATGGGAAACTGAGACCCAGAGAAGCTCAAAAGAGATTTTCAAAGTGGCCTAAGATGTTTTTAATAGGAATTAGGCCTCCACATCCCTTAGGCAGCTTTGAAAATCCCACCCTAAGTGAGCTGGCCAAGGTCACAGAGAGAGTCCATGGCAGAGCTGAGTCTTGAACTCACAAACCTAAGACCCAGTCCAGCGCTTTAAGCATAAGACCATTGAAGTCATTTTGAGAGGCCATTGACATTGAAGTCAATGGGAATCCATCTGCTTGGACCCAGTTATAGGATCAGATGCTGATTTCTATCAACTCTAGACACAAATGTCTGTGGCTCCAGCCCAGAAGGACTCGATGTCCACTTCCATTTCAGAAGGCATGCATTGCCATGGTGAGCGGAACAGTGACAAACAGGAAGCTGAATCCATTTTATTGCAAGGAGTGGATATTTCCAAACAGCAGGCTGGCTGAGCCTCTCTCGCAAAGCTTTTTTATCTACCTGTACTCACTGTAGACCTAAACGAGATACAATACTGTACAATTAAAAGTTAAACCCTGTGCACATCACTGCTGGATCTGACAGGGACACGTCTAACTTTATTACCATGGTTTTGTATTTTTTCAGCATCACCCTACAAACAGGTCGCAGTTTTGATTTATATTTTGCCATCTGAAATGCATAAAAGATACGGTGCTTTTGCTTCCCCATTAATCTTCCAAGGTTTTGTTTGAAATTTTATTGAAGGTGACATGACAAATTACTGCCGGAGTCAATCTGTTCTTGAAGAGGGAGTCATTTAAAAATAAAAGAAGAACAGAAAAGGAACGAGTGAATAGGGGTGGGGGGGGAGGGAGGACGCACTAATGCAAAGTAAATGGCCTCTCTGAACATGTGCTTCAGTTCATATGCCAACGGAACATCCTTTCAAAGGCAGCGCTGCCAGAATGAGAATGGCAGGCCAATTACCAACACGGCAGGTTCATAGATTCAGAGATAGCAGGGCCTCAAAAGACCAGTTGGACCATTCAGGAGAGTAAGACTCCTGCATTTATTTTTTTTGGCAGAACTGCTCACTACATCATTCTCAGCTGAGGCTGTCTGCAACCTATTCTTAAATCTGTGTAGTGACTGTGCTTCAACCACATCCTCTGGGAGTCCATTTAACTGCCCAGTTTTTCTGACTGCTGAGAACATATCCCTGCTGTTTCTACTCAAAACTTTTCCATGGGGGACTGTGGCTGTTTTGTGATGCTGATAGCGAAGGTAGAAGCACGGTGGGTGTATCTACAAATATTCTGGATGTTATTCTGATGTATGTGGTCATGTGACATGTCCTGAAAGCTCATCTTTCCTCATGCTGTGATCCACTGACTTTAATGGGAGTTGGATGGCCCCGAATAAACCCTGCCTCAGAAAAGTGTGACCATTTAAGATAGCTGGGAATGTAAAACTATCCCCCTACAGCTTGTATTCTGTCAAGAATGAGCAGCATTGATGGCAAAGGGCCTCTTAGGGTATGTGTTCACTGCAGAGTTAAGGTGGGTGATTGACACCCATGTTTGAGCCCCCGTCTTAGCCCTGGCCTGGGTCTAAACAGCCATACTGCAAAGCCATACTCGAGTTACCGTGTTCTCACTGATGCTGCACCCACCTGTGTGCATTGTTAGGCCTTCCGAGGTTATATCCCATTGATTCCTTGTGCTGCTGTAAGCTGATCTGATCTGTGAGTCTTTCCCAATGAACTGTGGGAGAAGTTTTCTGCCTTTCTGGGCATATGGGGGAAGTGTGGGAAGGCACTGGAGGATTCAAGTTGTTTAGTCTGTGTCTCACTGCTGAGTGGACCGATAACAGCTCAAGTGGAAATGGCACCTGAGGTCTAACCCATCCTCAGCTGGGACAGTTAGCCTAGCTGAAAGCACCCACAAAACTCAGGTGAGAGAGGTTTGTTTGTAGCTAGGACGAGGATTGGGGCCACACCTAGGTAAGAGCTCAGGCTAAATCTGCAGTGAAGACAGACCATTAATCTTGCAGATCCATTGCACTCTTGGGCACTGTTTCTAGGATCTATTGTGCTGAGGTCAGCCAGGTGAAGTGAACCATGAGTGAAGTCTGTTAACCTGTTATGCAAGGTGAGATGAGACTAAAAAGGAAGTCTGCACCGGAGAGGTGTCTGTGCATGTATTATTGGAGATCCAGCATTCTGCTGCCTTAAAATATGGAGAAGACAATGGATTTACCATCCCTTTGATAAAAGGGATCCATTAGACCACCCCATCTGTGCCCGTGCAGCAACTCATGCCATGATTCTTAGAGATAAATAGCAATAATAAAAAGCTACAGTATTCAAATTGGTGCATTTCTTTCCTTTTGCTGTTTTATTAATTCAACTAGCTGCTAAGTAACTCAAGCACCCTGTTTGCCTCAACCTCTCACCCAATGGCAACTCAATTAATTGTTAAGTGCCTAGAATCAGAGGCCTCCTGAGCATTGTCTGTTTTGGAAGAAGCAGATATACTAAGGAGCTTGCCAGCGAGCTCTATTTGCATGTGGTAGTCTCAATAACTCACTCAAGTGTTTGACTGTCTAGCAAGCGGGTGGCCACTCATTGAAAGCAAGAGTTGACAATGAAAAAACTCCTGCATTTTTCTCCTTCTCACAGCGATATTTATAGAGCTGGACAAATAGTGCAAAAAGAGTATTTGTTGAGAACTTGACTCAAATGATTATGAGGTATTAGTGTGATTAAATATTTGACCTATACAGTTCAAATGTATGTATATGTGCATGCTAATGAGGGACAAGGTAGTAGAAAATAAGGCCCTATAGCTGTAGAGATCAAGGGGTGAGAATGGGACAATGGTGGCATTTTACACCCATTGGGCGAAGAGATAAATGACTACACAAGGTGCAAGGCAGTGGAGAACAAGGCCAAAAGTTTATGAGACAGGTGCTCTGAAGAAAGAAGGTACATGGCAAAGGTTTGGATCAAGCAGGTATCACCTGTGACCTCATGGACTGAGATCCCAGTCATTAGTCAGCTGTACCACAAATCTAACCCAAACGCTTTCCTGAAAGCAAAAGATACTTCCGTTATAGCTGATGACTTTTGACCTCTTTTCGTGAGGTGAAAGGCGGCCCTGGGGCTTTTGGCTTCTATCACAATACACTCAAGATGTGCAGGTGATTTGGTATAAGCAGATTAATGAATGTATTTAAGGTCCCTTTGAAAAAAAGACAAAGCACTATAGTAAGCGTTAAATATGATTATTAATAATATTCACACTTTGCTACGTGTTACTTCTCCTACATATTTTAAGGTGTTGGAAGGGGAGTTTATTTATACAACCAGTAATGACTCTGGTGTTTGCTTCGCTATCTAGTTTCAACACTTTCTGCAGACAGAAAACTATCTTCTTGTTGTAAATATAAGGATATTTCTCTGCATGAACCACCATTTTCACCACCTCACCAGGGCCAAATTCAGAAACACTTGTGAAAATCTTTGATTTCACACATGTCCTGGTGAAGCAAATATGAGCTGAGTCATACACAGCTCTGAGTAACACACGTTCTCGCACTTTCGGTCTGAACTGGTCTTACAGGCAGGTGCATATGGTGAATTTATACTAGAGACACAGCCATTCTGAAAAACATGAATTTGTGTTAATTTAGTGTTTCAATCCTTATCTAGAGACAAGTCATTTTAAGTGTGACCTTGCACTTCCCCCTCCATTTACTGACAATATAAGTCAAGGATATTCCTATTGCACACAGAATTGTTGTTACAAAATTACAGCTGCAAATTATTATTTCCATTTAGACTTTATTTACTGGGAAAATAAAAATGTGACAGAACATGCAATTTTATAACAAGCAGAATCTAACGATTCTTTTAATCACTTAGCCAGACTTTCCAGGTGCATCTTGGCAGAATGCACCTGCTATACTGCTGAATTTTCCAAGCATAGTATGTCCAGATAGAAAACGCCTACTATTTTAGATACACATAAGGTAGAATGTACCTGCTGTGCTAGTGAACATACCAGGTGCACCCAAGTGGAAGGGGATTGGCATGCCACCAAATACAGTACATACAGGTAGAGCAAACCTGGGCTGCTGCCAAACATTTCATATACATGGGATTCGGATATTTCTTTTAAACTCCTGGGTGCTCTGGGGTTGTTCTAACAAGAAAGCTACTGCCTGCTGCAGAATATTCCAGGTACATCCGCGTTGCACACACCTGCTGGGCTGCTAATGTTTCAGGGATGTCCCATTAGAACACACCTATTATGCTGCCAGATGTTCTAAGTACCTTCTAACAGTCCATTGGTTTCAATGGAATGTTAATAGTATGACAGTAGCACAGCAGTTGTGGTGAGCATCTGGCAGTGAAGGAGTTAAACCTACAGTCAATGGCAAAACAGCAGGCCGGGACAATGATTTGGGCATACCTGCACTGGAGTGTTGTAACAGTAGCAACATTTCCTCGGGAGGAGATATGCATTTTTGCCCAGTTGGCTGGAAAAATAAGTGATCTAGAGCAGACAGTGAGTATGGAAGTCATGGCTTCTCTCATGCCAGGGTAGCTACTGTTCTGGGCTTAGCTTTTGGAGACGTTCTGTATCGTAAGGTGTTCAGCACAAGCTGCGGAAATGCTGGGATAGCTGCTGGATGAGGCACTAGCTCAATTAGTACCAGATCATACAGGAGTCATCTATGCTAGTGCAAATCATCAACAGTAAAGGCCACAGCCAGGGACATTTGTCTGAAAATCTGAATAAAACAGCAGCGATTTGACATCCCCACCAAGTGGTTGAGCCCAGTGAAAAAGCAGAATAGAAAAACAGGCCCCACTGAGATGAGGGTCAGGGTGAGGTTCTGAATGGGGATCAGTCTGACACCCATCCTGGGCAGACACCTTACTAGCACTCTCCTTTTACTGGATCTCTTTCCTTCCTGGTTTGTCTCCTTATCTTCCTCCTTCTATTTTTACATTTATGATGATTGAATGTAACACACAAGACATGCCTTTACTGTCCTTCTGCTGTATATTCTCCACTCTTGTATTCCTTATAGCCATTAACATCATTTTGGGAATACATCTTGAGTGAAAGCTGGGATACCAGAAACAGACTCCAAATGACCCAACAGGCTCTAGGAGCCGGTTACCCACTGAAGGGCTGAAAACATTTTCCTTACTCCTTTCTGAGCAAAACCTGCCTTTGTAAGCTACCAGCAAGCACAGCCAGATAAGGAAGTCTCTTCACAACAACAACCTGGCACCTCCCATTGTTCCAGATATCATCTCTGCTCCTTCAAATCCCTCAGTTCTTTTTCCCAGGATCTTACGGTGACCTCCTTACAGACCACATCTCCCACACCATCCTGCATTTGAGTTAAGATCCCATCTCTGCGACATATCTGCCGTAGAGTGCAGAGTATAATCTTCTAGAGGCAGGTTCTATCATCTTAGCATCAACAGTTCTGTCTGTCCCCTGCCAGTCTGCTAGTCTAGTTCTATGTAGTTTTATCTGCTCTACACACATCTAATAATCATGGTAGGAGCCCAGTAGCTGATTCAGACATCTGGGGTAGCTGGCTGGTGTGACTGTAAGTTGGATAATGACCCCTGCCATGTGACTGATGACCTTTTGGAACACACATGCAGATGGCTGGGGCCAGGAAATGAAGAGTAATCTTTGGCCAGCATGCCTGTGTTTCACACCCTCGTCGCAACCAGCATGTAGCAGTTTCTGCAGTGGACTAGTTTTTGAGCTATTGGGGGGGAAAAGAAGTTGAAAATCTGAGAGTTTGCATGAATTTAAAGCTGGATACAAGAAGGATGCACACCCACTTGCCTATCTAACATCTGCCCCAGACAGCAGCTTGTTTTTTTGGAACTAGCAACTCTGGCATAAATAGCAAGCCAGGCACTTACAAAGGGCAATGTTATCAAAGGATACTGCCCCTGTTCTCCTCCAAAATATGAGTTACTCAGGAAGGCATCCTTTATTTATTCTCCTCATCCCCCAATAAGTGCAGGTACGAAGTCTTTTAGAGGAACAGTTAGTGTCTTTGGAGAGGCTCCTTTCATTCTGTGTTTCTATCTGAAATGCATTCCAAAGGAAATACACAACTACAGCCACAGCAATGGAGTTGGGAACCATACAAGATGATGGGGACAGTGAAAGGGGGTTGCCAGAGACTTATACACAGTATATAGGATCTTGCACCATTGAGTTCAAATCCATGCGCCTGCAAAGTTTAAGAATATTTAGGTCACATTTCTGGTTTACCCATTATATAGATGGGGACCATCTGCCAAGTTCAGATTTGGTTCCAAATTTCCTCAAAGTTCAGGCACATTCAAATCCGAGCTGTTCATTTGGGCTTGTCTCTAATTCGCACAAATCTTGCTAATGCCAGTGTAAAATGTAGTGTATGAAATCATCCTTTCTTGTTAATAGGAACTGGGGGACAGATTTTCAAGAGCGCTCCCCTTTAGACACCTGGTTTTCAAAATTGCTCAACACCCAAAGAGCACCTACCGCTTTGCTGGAACTTCTGGTCTCTGCATGCATAACTCCTAACCCCTGCCAAGTTAGGTACCTCATGGTACCCACAAGAGTGCCTGTCACTAGGGGTTATTTGGAAAACCAGGCACGTGACAGGGGTAGCAAGAAATTCACATACTATCCACCCTCACCAGAAATGCCACACAGGTAACCCTCTTTAGAAGACAGAGGTATATGAGACACTCCCTGAAAAATAGTCTCTCCTGGTAGGGAGTGTGCAGGCAAAGGATTTTGTGACTGGAGAGCAACTATCACAACAGCCCTTCTCTTCTGCTTGCTTACTCACTCTCTCTCTTTTTTTTTTTTTTTTTTTTAAGAAGAGCAGCAGCAAGATCCTGTTGACAGCCCTTCTCCTCTAACTATCCACTTGACTCAACACAGGCCATGCTCTTGAGGCTTGTTAAGGAAGGGAAAAAAATCCCACCACTGTTTTCTTCCTTCACTTTCTTCTTTTTTTGATTAAAGACAAGCAAGCAGCCCCCTCCTCCCTACTCTTTGGCTTGCTCCACTATCTTCCCCGCTGTCAAATGCTCCAACATTCCTTGCACGTGTTTTGCTTCAAAAGTTAGGAGACAAGAGGGAGAGGGAGGAAGAGAAAGAGAACCACATTGTACAGTCCCTGTTGATAAGGTTCAAAGCAGAGATGCCTCAGAAGCACATGCAGTTGCTTGTTTGCTCTCTCGATCTTTTTTTTTTTTTTTTTAAGAGCTAAATTCCACAGTAGACTTTGCTTTCTCTTGCTGCCATTATCTATCCCTCACACAGGCTAGAGGTAGGGGGAAGGTAGAAATTATCTGTTTACCTGGCATTATTTTTACCCCCACCCACTCCTTGAAACGTCAGCTCTAAGCTGCTTTGCACTCCCCTCTTTTTAATGGCATTTGTAAAAAGGAAAAGAAAAAGCCTGCACATGAGGTTTATTCATTATTTACACACACACACAGCTACAATGAAACCAGCTGGGGCTGCCTGAGAAAAGACCCGACCTACCTTCTCTTGTCATTGACATATTCCCCCACCTTGTAGTTCTCTGGAGTGTGTTTTCCTTTTCCTTAGTACCTCCCTGTGATTTTTCCCTTCTAATCTAGCACTGGAGTGGCAAGTGAGTGATACTACATTACTACTCGTGGGGAATCCAGCCAAGAATTTCTAGGCATAGCAATATACTCAGAACCATCTGTCTGTTTTGCTGAGGAGAGAGGAGGAGGAGAGAGGAGAGGAGAGGCAAAAACAAGTCCTATTAAACTAGCCATTGCAACCTACAGTCACTAGGGACACCAAGATAACATTTGAGTCACTTCACTGGGGTATTTTGGGGCAGAAGCTCTCCCTTTATTATCTTGAAGGAGGATTTCTTATGGCAGAAAAAGAACTACTAGGATCCAGTAAAAGTTAGAGAGACCTGGAAAGATTATCCCCTCACATCCCAGCTGTTTAATATGAGCATTAATCTACTCAAGATGCAATACCCACTCCACAGGCCCCCTAAAAAGCAAGTTTCAGAGAGCCCAATTTATAACTTCCCTCTCCTTAGGCAGGTGGGCATTGAAGAAGATATCTTGTGACCTACAGGTGAAAAATGTTAGCTCCCAGATTAACTAGGCACCTCTCTACCTCAGTACAAGGTTTGTTAAGAGCTAACATTTTACACCTGTGGCAGGTTAAAACCCAGCCTGAATGTCTTTTCCCCTCTCCCAAGCAATTCAAAGCCTTTCAGCAACAGCTTTTCTTTTGTCTGCTCTTCAGGCAAACAGTACTGCCTGTGAATGTACAATACACAAGGTGAATACCTGCTCAGATTGTCAAGCCCAGTGGTAATAAGGCACAGAGTGTCTCATCCCATTGTAGGTGACTGATTGGGGCAGTTGCTCAGTCCCTTTTGGAATTTTTCTGGAATATAGCAGCTGTAAGTCCTCAGCTCAGATAGCCCTTCCTTACCCTACAGCAGGGGTCAGCAACCTTTCAGAAGTGCTGTGCCGAGTCCATTTATTCACTCTGGTTTAAGGTTTCACGGGCCAGTAATACATTTTAACCTTTTTTAGAAGGTCTCTTTCTATAAGTCTATAATATAGAACTAAACTATTGTTGTATTTAAAGTAAATAAGGTTTTTAAAATGTTTAAGAAGCTTCATTTAAACAAATTAAAATGCAGAGCCCCCTGGACCTGTGGCCAGGACCCAGGCAGTGCGAGTGCTACTGAAAATCAGCTCGTGTGCTGCCTGTGGCACTCATGCCATAGGTTGCCTACCCCTGCGCTGCAGCATGGTTTCTTGTGGGCTTTTATAGCAAAAGACACATTAGAAAAGGGGGCAGGGATTATGGCTGGGGAATGCTGGCGAAAAGGTAGGAGAGGGGAATTTATCTCAGTGGTAAACAAAGCCTGTTTTCTTTTTTTCTTTTTTTTTTTTTTCCTGATTTGTGTCACATTAGCCAAAGGAGAGGAGTTAAGAATTCGGAGCTCTTCTAAAGGTCTGATCTAGTCTTCTTCAACTAAGCCAGAAAATGGATCTTCTGTGATATTTGGATTTTGTGTTTCTCCCTAGACAAAGAGCAATTGTCAGCCTGAATGACTTGTGGATCAAGAGAAACAATGAACCAAAAAAGTGTGCACAAGAAAAGTCTCCATGTGTGAGAGAGAACATGGTGTGTGTGTGTGTGTGTATCACAACCCCGCCCCCCTGAAATGTAATGGGGCAGTGCATAGAAAACAAGATGGCAACAGTTACATAGCAACATACACCCCATAGGTGGCTTCCCTTTTTCAGTTTGAAGGTAGAGATCAGCCAGGGAAATTCAGATTCAGACTTCATGGTTCCAGGCCATTCTTATAATGGAACAATCATGGACTGCATATGTGAGCCCACAGCCCATGAGATGCAGATCAGCTTCCAGATTTGACCTTCCTGATTCAGCCCATTTCCCATTGTAACCACTCCAGAATGTGTTATTTACAAACCTATTTGGAGGCTGAGATAAGTCTTCCCTGTGCATTACATAGCATCTGATGACAAGACACCAAAGTTCCTTTCCGCCACCTGCGAAACAGACATTTCAAAGTTAAATATCTCAGCCAGTTTCCATTTTTCTTTCCAATACCCGAAGAGATTGCACCACATTATGGGCTAATCACCTGTCAAATTTAATTTCTTAAACTGAAGGTACTTTAGAGTCATGCTAATAAAAGGGAAAATACTCCAGCGAAACACACTATATTATTATTTTTCATACTAGGACAAACACCTAAAAATAGCAGCATTGGCTTTCCCTTTTGTTTAAATGGATAGTAAATGTGTTACTGCCAGGCTAGGACATTCTGTGCAAAGTGTTAGCCTCCAATGTGTGTTCGTAGCTAAACTGTAATCTCATGAATGTCATGAAAATACCAGTAGTCCTAGCTAGAAGCAATGACCTCCTCTCCCTGGGTACTGCATCTCAGCATTGCAGGGGACAGACCTGATGATCTAATAAATCTTTAACCTCTCTAGACACTAGGCTCATTACAAAGAGAGGCTAGTAGTACCCACCCCTTGTACAAGTTGGCCAACACTTTCAGATTTTTTCAGGGGCTTTTAACTTTGCCAAACTTAAAGTATTTGGGATGAAATTTTACATTCTGGGTGTCTACCTCTGGCTGAATTTTTTGGAAAGTTGCAGCCAAAAGAGTTCTGCCATTTCCAAGCTGAACCTAGGCAAAACATGTTGTTTTGTCATTAAAAAGAAAATTCCTGGCAACTTTTTCTTTGAGAAGCCCTAGCACCCCCATTGCTTTGGAGAAAGAACTTGAAATTTAGCAGGGAGATGACCTTTGTGTCATGGATGTGCCTTTTGCTGTTCCTGTGAAACCCTAATTTGGCACAGTTTTAAGCCTTTCCAAAACCTACATACTCAAATACTCAGTAAAGTGCTTAGAGTTTAGCTGCTAAAATCTTGGATGATTCCATACTCTCTGAGCATGCTCCAGCCTGTCAGCTCTGAGTTCTGACTAGACTGACATGTGCCATCCCCAGAGTGAAGATGGACTCTTCTGTTGTCATTGCTGATCCTGGTTTCTCTGGGCTGGGGTGGGGCCATGCATTGGAAGTGAGATCAGGAAGCCTTTCTCTTCCGTGCTTTCAGCTCACCCTCCCCCCCCACCCCGCCCGCCCGCTGGTGCTCAGGCAGTGTAGAGGCATCTGTCTGATTCAAATGCAGAGGGGATAAGACCCAAACTTAAGGAAGGGAAAGGAGCAAATTGGGACAAGGAACCATGTAAAACTTGGACTCAGAGCCAAGAGAGGCAGGGGGACAGATTGGATGAAGAACCAGGAAGGGATAACTGCAACTGGGTGGGCAAAGAAACTGGGGACAATTAGTCAGGACAAGGGGAGGGAACTGGGCAAGGATACTAAGACTGGGAGTATAGGGGAGGCTGGTACTTGGACAGGGAGCCCAGAGAGGGAGATTAGGACTGAGTGGTCAAGGAGAGTAGGACTGGATGAGAAACATCAGAGGTGGAGACTAAGACTGGGTAGGCAAGGAGGAGGGGACTAAGTCAAGCAGTGAGGAATAAGGAAGTGATAGAACAGGGACAGGCTGGAGTCAAAGGGATCAGGTTTGAGAGGAAGAGGCAGAAATGTTTGTGACCACTAGTGAACACTCTCCTCCTGAGACTGGAATGGAACCTAAGGTTCCTCAATCTCATCATTCCACTGCTGTCAGCAAATATCAGTGAAACACATTGGATAAGTATGTGTCTTCTCCTCCTCTAGAGCTGGTCCAGATAGTGGATTACAACCTACTACTACTGTCATGGTATGGTTGAGTGACACTGGAAGAGTCAGAACTAGAACCTAGGTCTCCTAACTTAGAATTGGGTCTAACCACTAAGCCATATACATTTATGCTCGTGATAGAGGGAAAAAACACAAGCCAGCTTAAAATAGCCTTTTCTGGTTCACCAAAATCAATCTAAAACCATAGAATCATAGACTGTCAGGGTTAGAAGGGACTTCAGGAGGTAATCTAGTCCAACCCCCTGCTCAAAGCAGGACCAACCCCCAAAACATCATGGTTTGCACGCACACACACTTACACGGGGCACGTTTCTGCTCTCTCATTGTTAGTGGTGTAAATCTGGAGTAACTCTACTGAAGTCATTGTAGCCGAAGGGGTGCAATTGAAAGCAGAATTACTCTCAAGATGTGTGTGTTTCCACTGAGTCTTCTCTGCCTTTGTGGATAGCCTCATGGGGTAAAAGCAACTGGAGGTGGGGAAGCATTTAAATAAACTCTCTGAGTGCTGAGTGATCCCTCCTTCTGGCATCTGTGAACAGGCTTGTAAAATGGCTGAAGTCAGCTGAGCAGATGTCCCTATAAAAGCGAAGAATGGCATAAATTAATTCATTCATTAAGGTAAGAACGTGCTGCCTTTGAGCAAACTGGTGCTAGTCTGCAGTTGCCATTTACAAGAATTGCAATGGTGCACAGAACAGTTCACTGTGGGCAGATCTGAGGGAAATGGGCTGTTGTAACTGTGGGGTTAGTGGGTGCTGATGAAATATAAATCACACACATCACAGGAAGGATTAACATGCTGGGAGCATGTTCTTTTTTCCTTCCCCCTCTTCTATTTCTGCACACACAGGAGCTGATTTTAATACATCAGCGCTGGAAAGGGAGCAAGCACAGCAAGCGTGAAGGTCTGAGTATTAGTCTAGAGAAGAGATGAATAAATAGCCTTGGAATGGTGCTCATCTGCGTTTTCTCCGCCCACTGCCCTTTCCATTGCGGTGGATGCTACTCCATGCAAGTACTGATTGATCAACTGAGACCACTTACCCCTTCCTAGGTGGCTTCTGTCTCTCTCCACCATATGAGCTCCCCACCCCACCTTTCTACAGCCCGGAGCGAGTGAGGTGGACATGATGGGAGACAAAGTCTGCTCTCATTTTACAGTCTGGCAGAAAAGGGACAGGCCTGCAATGTGTCCAAGTCCAAAGAACCTCCTTACTCCTGGACAGGGAAGCAGAAACTAAGGGCCTGATTCTCCACTGCCCTGACCCTTGTGTCTTTGTTTATATCTGTGCAAAATGGGCTGGATCCTGGGCTATGCCAGAGCTGTGCTTGGCACAACTTGGGATGAAGGGGTGAAAAGGTGATCGTAAGCTGCCATTAGGCTTTCTCCTTACCTCTGATCCATTCCCCTGGGGCAATTTAGAGACATCTCAGGGCTACTATAAGTTATTCCTGTTCTCCATGGCCGCAGGAGGGATTGCTGGATCGTGCCCCCTATTGCAGCGGTTGGGAGAGACGATGTCATGGAATTGTTATGCCAGTTTTATGCCATCTGGGGATTCCTCTTATGCACATGGATTCCTGGGGGGGAGGAGGAAGCCATCTTCTGGCTATTGGCAGTGCTGGAGTAGTGATAAGAAGCTGCACCATAGGGAGGGTGAGAATAGGCATAATTTGACTTCTATATTGGGGGGGAGGGCAGCTCCAGTCAGGGAATGGGGCTGCGCATGGGGGGGGGAACAAATTCCATGCCTATTAGAGGCTGCCCCCCACCCTCAAACTACACCCATGAGGGTAAGGGCTAAAAAGGTGTGAAATGAATGAATAACCCATTCTGATTGAGTAGTGTTTTACACACACTTTACCCATGTACCAGTGAGAAACAAGGTGCAAGGGAGGAGAGATGCAAGTCCTGGGAGTGTAAAATACACCAGGTCCCGTGCTGATGCACATATCAAGATTTCTCCTTTTCAAGATTCCCCTGACTCCTGTTAAGGGTCCCTCCTATTCAAGTGTCTGAGTATTATGTCTTGCCTACACGTGAAAGTTAATCTGGAATAAGGGAGGGTGTGAATTTAAAGTGGATATATTGTAGCTAAGGGTAAAGAGCAAAGGCTGTTTTGGGAAGCCAGTCTCCTTTTAACACTGAGATCTATAGTTGGCTGTGGAGGGGTCTTTCAAGGGAAGAGTTGGCAGTGGTATCTCCTGAGCCATTTAAAACTGGACCGGAGAGATCAGTGGAGAATACAATGCAGGGAACAATCCTCTACTGGCCCCCGAGGGGGGTTGAACTAGATGGGACCTAATAGGTCTTTTCCATCTCTGTTTTCTATGATGTGTTGTACACAAAGCAAGAAACAGCAGCAGCTAAAATCGATGCAGAGCCGGAGCCGAGCTGAGGGGTTTTAATCAATCTCAGAAGTCATTTATTGTGAGGATGCAACAAAGTGACAGATTATCGCTATTACTCAAGAAACCAGAACATGGATAGCAAGAAAGGAGCATTGAGCTCTTCCCAAGCCGGGGCTGGAATGTGCTGTGGCTGCCTCTTTCTTGGACTTCATAGCAGCAGAGCTAGAATGAATAGCAGTGTGGAGGTGTGGGGGTTGATTACATTCCAGCTACTGATCAGTGGTGGATATAGAAAAGGAATGATTTCTTTAGCTCCATAGACCAGAGGGGACTAGGAGGGAATCAGAGGCAGCTTGCTCAGCCCCCCAAGGTGGAGGGAGTACCTTGTGTCACTCTCTACCAACCCCTCTGGCTGAAGCTCGGAGGAAACAGGGAGCAGATCTCGGAGGAGCCCTGTCCATGGTCAGAGAGAAGGTTATTGTGATGTGGGTGTTTAGAGGCGTCAAAGGAGGAAAGACAAATAAGGGATTATCCCAAGGACCACCTGCTCTGCAAAATGAACTAATCAGAGGGGGACTGGGTGGGTTTGAGGACCTGGGCAGGAGTCTTGGTGGAGGGTTTTAAGTGATTTCCAGCACCTAGAAGAAGGTCTGAGTGCCCTGTTTGTAGAGATGGGTGCAGACCAGACATCTGCTGTAAACATCCCTAAACTTGGAGAAAATTCAGATCTGAATTCTAGCTTTGTGTCTGATCACATCTGTGTCATGGAGTCCAAACTAAAACCTCAGCTCTGAGCACCTCTGAATTCAGAGGAAAGCTGGGATCCAGGTCCATACTGCATAGCTTGAGGCCATCTCTCTCCAACTGTTACTAGACACTTAGAACAGCAATAAGGGTTTTACTGGTTGCGGGAGGATAATTGTCATGTTATCTTAGTTGTGACTGGCTAAAATACTACTTGTATAACAGTGGATAAATGCACTTCAGAACTGATGCTTTTATCAAGTATCAGTGCTTGTCATGGCACGGGTACCAGCTGAGCCTCACAATTTCACGAGTACTGTAATTATTATTACATAAAACAGCTTTTGATAGGGCTACATCTGCAAGGGAAGGGATTGGCTATCCTAAGAGAGATTTTCCATCCTTAACTTGTATTAAGTTCAGAATACAAATACGCTATGACACTATGCAAATACTCAATAAGTGTGTGTGTGTGTGTGTGAAACTATATCTGTCTAGCTATCTATATCTATAAGATTGCCCAGGAGAAGATAGAGGGAGGGACTACTGAAAGGAGCTCTTGGTTCTTTAATGACTTCCCTCACTTCTCCCCAACCAGAAGACTCCCACTGATGCTCCCACACTGTCCTCCCTTCTACATTTCCTGCTGAAAAACTACAAGGCTGCTTGATTGCTGCCACATCCCACAACTGAGAACATTCCACAGGCATCAGAGCATCCCGGGTGATTGCAAAGTTTGCCTAGCCCTAAGACTGGCTCTGCTGATGGCTCCAGTTCCTCTCCTTCATCTGGAAACCCTCCCAATATTCCTAACCAAATGACACCCCCACCTGGCACCTGCTAGAAATCTTCCTTGTTAATCCCTCCTGAAACAGACATCCACTGGATCCCCTCACCCTGCTGCCAGAAACTCACCTAGTCCCCTTGACCAAAAGCACTCTCCCAGCAAATGAGAACCTCAACTCCTCCCCGACCTATATACCTATCCAACCACCTACCAGAAGCCAGCCACATCCCTTCTGACCCAGAATCTCCACTGATCCAGCTGCTGGAAGGAAAACATCAACAGAACCTCCTTTATATTATGGCAGTGCCAGCAGCTGTGTCCTGCTCTTGGTATGGATAGAGAGATTAACTGTATCAATTTCATAAAGAAGGACCGGATCATGGCTGTCCTATGTGCCTGCACAGGGGAGTAAGGGAGGTTAAGGTGCACCCTTAATCCCCTGGGACAGCAACCTTAAACATGAGTAGCAGTGCAGGCAGAGGTGAAAGTAAGCCAGTTCAGTCCAGTATGGCGTACCAGCAAGAGCCAGTGCACCGTGCTGGACCGCATCGGCTTCCACGGCGGGGATTGAAAGGGGTCTGGGCTGCCCGTGGCTGTGGGCAGCCCAGAGCCCTTTCAATCCCGTCCACGGCTGAGATTTAAAGAGCTCAGAGCTCCCTGCCACTGCGGGCAGCCCAGAGCCCTTTGAATCCCAGCTGCGGCTCCGGCGGCCAGACAGGGGCCAGGATTTAAAGGGCTCAGAGCTCCTCATGGCTGCAGGCAGCCCAGAGCCCTTTAAATCATGGCCATGACTGAGATTTAAAGGGCTCAAAGCTCCCCGCAGCTGCAGGCAGCCCAGAGCCCTTTGAATCCCGGCCACAGCTCTGGCGGCCAGGCTGGGGCCAGGATTTAAAGGGCTCGGGGCTCCCTTCAGTGGCAGGTGCTCTGGGCCCTTTAAATCCCTGCCCCAGCCCTGCAAAGCTCGAGGTTCCCCCTGGCGGCGGGAGCCCAGGGGCCTTTAATTTGCCTCTGAGCCCCGGGAGCCTCCCAGCCACCTCTTCAGCTGGGAGCCCCTGGTTGATTTAAAGTCCCTGGGTCTCCCAGCCACAGCTGGTGCCCCAGAGCATTTAAATCTTGAGAGGACCCTCCTCTTCCGCTTGAGGCCATGCCTCTTCTGGTTGAGGCCATGCCCCCTTCAGAACTCCAGCAGTACCGGTAAGTCCTGTAAGCTACTTTCACCCCTGAGTGCAGGGGATGGAGCAGACTCCGTGGGGCCTCTGTCTCTCCACTACACATGTGGGCAGAAAAGGGGCAAAAAAGGAGTGGATGATGGATCTTTGGCTCTGATCCAAATGCTTAGACAAGGCCACTGGGGGAAGTACACTGCACCAGGTATAGGGCTGATGCAGAGTGGGTTTGTTCAACCTGGAAATGAGGGAAACTCGGAAAAGTCAGCCTACTCCTTGAGGCCTACTTCAGGGAGTGTGCAGCAACAGACTGCCCTATTGCACAGGTCTGTGGAAAAGCCATGATTTAGTCCTAATTTAAAAAAATGTTATCAGTCCATGAGGACATTCCTGACAACCAGCAAAGGGGCCATGGAGGAAAGCTAATTTTTTTCCTAGTCATTACCTCATGTTCTGTTCAAAACATCCATGCCTTAACTGTGAAAACTGAACTGAATGCATACACAGCTGAGAGGTTTATAGAAGAAAACCTCAAACAAACAAAAGTAATCCTTAATATTTCTTTAATGTCTTTTTTAAAAAATGGGAGTGGAGGAAGAAGTGGGAGAAGGAGAACCTAGCAGAACAACCTAACTATAAAAATGCAACTGCAGTTGCTAAAAGCCCAATCTATTTTCAAATGATGTGCTCTAATGGAATGTTGCTGTACATCTTTTGATGAGACAGGAGTCTATTTAAAAAGACAGGCGCCTTCGAATGTGCTTTTAAACCCTGTCTGTCAATTAGAACAACATCAAGGGTTCAGTGGCTGGGAAAAAAGATGACAGTAATGAAAAGCTGGGAGGGCAGGAAAAGAAAAGAAAGATAAAGACAAAAAAGGTAGAAAAAGAGGAAGAGAAGGAGTAAAAGGAAATGAGATTACAAAAAAAGAAAGGTCAGGAAAAGGGGAAGGAATAGGGGCAGAATAAAGATTCATGCCCAAGTTAAAATTCGTCCTCTAAAGAATATGCTCATTCATAGGCCTGGACTGTGCTGAATACAGGGAGAGCAGATAATGCAGTTGCTCTCATACAGCCTGCTCCTGTTGTCTTTCAAAGTTGTATAACTTTTCACTGGGGTGGCAAAAGGCACATCTCTGATGCAAAGGCCACTGCCTTGCCAAATGTTAAGTTCCTGCTCCAAAGCACGGGGGTGCTAGAGCTTCTCAAAGAAAAGGTTGCCAGAATGTTTTAACATGAGCAAAATAAAATATTATTTCCTAGCCTCATTCTCAGAAAGAAGCAAACTATTTTGGCTGAAAAATTCTAATCATAATAATTATAATTAATTCATTAATAAAAAGAAGCCTGAGGGAGACACCTGGTGTGGAAAATGTTAAAGTTTGGCAAAGTTGTAAGTAACAGAAAACAGGGACTTATAATAGGACTTGTCGGGTATCCTTAATACCAGCCCTGCCTATAAGAAAGTGCTTGTCATCTGAGAACTCATACGACCTCACAATGAGGGAAGTCAGTGTCATTACCCCAACCATACAGATTGAGGAAACTGAGGCACATAGAGGTTAAGTGATGTGCCTGAGGTCACACAGGCACTCATGAAGCAAGGTCCCTAAGCACATGCCTAACTTTAAGCACATGCTTAAAAGCAGGCAAGCACTTAAGCAACCTCCGCTGAATCTGGGCCACAGTGAGAAAGCAAGGAAGAGACCTCAAGTGTCCAAATGCTCTTTCTCTACTCTAGCCATTAGCCCACATTGCCTTCTACCTCTCACTGCAGCTCAGCTCTGTGCATTCCTCTTCCCAGGTGAGGAGAGCTCTTGGGAAACTGCTTGACATTTACAATTGACTAGCTATCTAGACAGCCAGGAGAGAAAGGATGGCCCAGTCACTCTGTGCTTCAGTTCCAGCTGTAAAATGGAATACTACCCCAGCCCTAGCTCACATTAAAGACTGTGAGGGACTCCACACTATAGTAATGGGGGCCATATCAGTCTTGTAGGTTGCTCGCTTCTGTTGCCATTAGCGTTCCCTGTGCAGCAGAGGCCATCACAATTTCTGCAGGTAAAATGCAGGGGGGGGGGAGTGTTAAAGCAGAATAACTTGTTGCTTTGTCCCTTTTATTGTAAAGACCAAGAGCCATCACAAGTAAAAGCTCCAAACTCTCACTCACTCTGCTGTGATTTAAATTCTTTGTTTAATTAGTTTCTAGACTGTACGTTGTTTATAGCCTTTATTTCAATGTGCCTTTAAAAGTTAGACCATCTAACCTACTCCAGTTCTCAGACAAACTAAATAAATCCCGCTCCTTCCCAGTCCATCCCATCACTTACACTGCAGAGGTAGGGAGGCGTCCTTCTTACATGCGGAGTTGTGTATAAAATGCAGGATGTGACTTCGTGAGATTTCATTACAGTCATTTGCATATTGTGATCTCCCCATTGAATCCCTTCTCTTGTGTTAAGTATTATTTTAATTATTTGTATGACAGTTACTCCCAGGGGTCCTAACCAGGACTGGCACTCCATTGTGCTATCTTCAGGAGCAAGGCAAAGCCAAACAGATGTAGGCTCCTTGCAAATGCAACATCACCTAGGTAGAGCTCCAACTAGGTCCATATGACTGGCTGGCTGGCTGTTCCATATGTACAAACCTACAGCAAGACAATAGAGTTACACTGGCCTAAAAGCAGTGTGACAGGAGACTCCTATCTCTAGAATGGGCCAAACCAAATTCGATGTCCCTAGCCCCATCCCCACACAGAAAGGTATTTGGGAAAGTTTATCTCAAGTTCCAAATTTTCTGGCTCAGTCTCATCTCAATGCAAAAATGTACCAGTGTTCTACATGTCTCCCTGGAAGGCACTTTGTGACTATTGAGTCATCTTAATAACACTGGTGCTAGTTTGGTGTTGAACATTTAGGGTGGGAGTGTCTAAGTTGCCCAAGGGAATCAGGAACCTAAATCCCACTGGTGCCTAACTCCCTCTGAACCTTTGAAAATTCCACGCTTAATAAATGTTATTATTGCAGTTCCAATATATCATAACAAAATAACTAATGGCAGTGCTGGCCACTCGTGAACATTCACAGGCTCAGCAAATATCCTTCCATTATCCCTGTGACATATTAGTCCTTACTGTCCAAATCCATCCTTTCAAATTCATTGATGCTAGTCCATTCAGTCCTATGGCTCCGGGGTTCAGATTAACCACTGGCATCCACTAGTGCAACTTCATTGAAGTCAAAGGAGTTGTGCCCCTGTGTGTCCAGAAGGGAAAAGGCTGGATAAGTCTTAACCCTTGAGAGGAGAGGTTCCCCACAACAACTCTGTTTTGACGTAACAGGGTATTTGTAGATTTAACAGCCACATCCCCACCTCTCTGCGTTGGGTAGTATATAATGGAAGTCATGGCATGCTATACCTCTATCCATTCACATGGGAGCAGACAGAAAGAACAGTATTGAGGTTAAGGTACTGGGGCGTAACTCAGGAACTCTGGGTTCAATCCATACTTTTTTGCTTCGTATTTCCTGTACATACAATAAAGAAGTCACTTAAACTCTCTCTGCCTCAGTTCCTCATCTGTAAAAGCGAGGAAATATACTTCCCTGGCTTATGCGGCGTTGAGAGGATAAATTCATTAATGTTTGTGAGGCACTCAGATGCTCCAGTAATGAGGGCTATATAGTACCTAGATAGAGTGGGTACATTTAAGCAACCACTGCATAAATCTCCAGTCATCATTACCCTGAGAAACCTGCTGTTCTTCTGCTATTTATGATCTCCTCCTCCCAAACCTACCCTGACTATGACTCAACCCACAGTCTTTAAAGTGTGCAGTGTATTGGCATTTATATAGTACATTTCATACACTTCCTCTCAAAGCTTTTTACAAAGCCATGAATTACATACCTGTCACCCACTGAATTCATTCATCCAAAAAAGATGCAGTCATTACGCACTCAGCAATAAGCCTCATAATACTACCCGCCATTGAGTTTTTATATGTGTGCGCCAAAGAGATAAAGTTACTTTAATGCCATCGCTGCTATTAATGCAAGAGAGAGCATGGGGTAGGGGGAGAGAAGTAAATGATGGGTGGGACGGCTGGGGTCTCTCTCCATAACTAGATGTGAAGATGCAGCATATATTAACTTCTTAAGAGGCTGCAGCTGTAGAAACCTAATTGTGTGAGTAGCAAGGCGTCCTCATTCTAGCCTATAGGGGAGATAATAAAACAATAAAATACTTTGCATTTATTTAGCTCCTTTCATTCAGGGATCCCAAAGTGCTTTTCAGATATGAATTAATTCCCATAAAAACTCCTGAGAGGTTCTCATCCTTAGGCACAGACAGGTTAAGTGACTTTCTCCAAGTTGCACTGTGACTCGATGGCAGAAATAGTACCCAGGAGTCCTGGTTCCCAGTTCACTTCTCCAAGGAGCAGATTTACTGCATGCCCATCTATTTCTGCCATACCCAGGATCAGCATCTGCTCTTTGTAATCAGTACTCTAGTGGGCAAGGTTGCCTTTAACCTTTGTACTAATAATCGAGCATATGCATAGCAGCTAATTAATATCCCTGCTCAACCAAAAACCCTAAAGGAAGACAAAAATCTCCCCAAGAGTGGGGGGGTGGGCGGGGGCAAAATTGTGTCAGCATATAGAACATTACATATGATTATATTATATTCTATAAAGACGGTGGTGGGGGTTGGGGAATGGCAGCAAAAACTGGAAGACATAATGGAATATATAGACCTATGAAGAGTCTGGGGAGGGGGAGGAGCAAACCAAGCTCTGGGGGTAACTGCCCCCCTTGCCCCATAGCTAATGATGCTCCTGAAGGAGAAGTCAGAGGTGGGAACAGAATTTGTGTTCGGCCTTGTTCAACCAGGCAGGAGATCGGTGTTTCACCATCAAGTCTTGGGTCCTTTATTTGGCAGCCGGGCTAAAATTGTCAGCCTCAGCCATGCTCCATCAGTGTGAAGGCTCAGTCCTAGCATAGCTTCTGAATCCAGGTTTAACTGGGGAGCAAGCACCTGAGATAACCTCCCTGATATCTCTTCTTCATTCATTCCATTACTCCAACTATTACTACTATCTGCAAGAGAGGGTCTTGTTAGATTAGTCACTTCTACCTCTGTGCATGTCCTGTCACTGAATCCTACATTCATTTATGTTGCTGCTCTAGTAGAGAAGAAGATAGAAAGAGACAGAATGGAAAGAGAAACCAGGGAAAAGAAAGGAGGGCAAATCAAGGAGGAAAGGCACTCTGGCTGAACGTTCACACTCCACCTATCTTTCCCATTCAAATAAATGAGAAGCCAATCAGAAAATAGTCCCCTCTGTCATATGATCATGCAGGGGCTAAGACTGCACCTGAACAGGTTCCAGTAGGCTCAGCTCATTTCGTAGGGGAAGGAGTCTGGTCACCAACTCAAGAAAGTAGCTCCAGTGGAATCCACTCAAGAAATACAGGTAGCCTCCTTTTTTCCTAGCCCATGATCCACTTTCTTAATTATTTTGCCAGTGGTTAGAGAACATCAGGTGTTCCCAAAATGCTCAGGAGAATGTCCAATCTCTTAGCGTGGGCTTCATCGTACCAGACAGAGATACAGAAAGAGCACTCAAGACAAAGGGGTATGTCTCTGCACTGAGAACAACTGAATTCTTATAAAATAAGGAATGACCTAAACCTTCCTTCTCCCCATACTCAAGCTGAACCTATCTCTGGAAGAATCAAAATAGCAGTAACACTTTGACTTTCTTGAAAGTCTCCCATCTAAGTAATGAAACAGCCCAATCCTGCACTGCTTGCAAGATCAGACACTATCAGGATAGTATGTCTGCCTCAGTTATATCAAAGGGAGCTACCTACAACAAGTGCTTAGGCAGCCAGGCCGATAGATGATTAGACATACATACAGACAGATGATATATAAACAGATGTCACAGTTGGGATCTAATTTACATCCTATCCTAAACTGTTGTGTAATATCATCATTCACTCTTACAGAGTTGCTGCATTCCATCCTAGGTGGATGAAGTCTGTGCTGCAAGTACAGAGCCTGGTTCTGGTCTTTCATTTAAATAGATCAAGAGTAACTACACTGAAGTCAATCATCTTACGCTGAAATAAAACCAGTGTAAGTGGGGGTGAATCAGGCCCAAAGTTCTTAAATCAGTTTGTAAATACCTTTTTGATTTTTCTTAATGAAAGGCACCATCTAAATGCATGCCATTAACTTATGTTAAAATGATACTAATGCTAATATCGCCTTTAGCTCCCTTCCTCTACTATGGTGCAGAATGCTGAAAAGCTAACAAGTGATCTAAGCCCCTCATTCAGTTACAGTTCCAGGAAATTAATTTGGATGCCAAACACTTGACTGAATATATAAAAACAACCCAGTGAGCACCCGAGTTCTGCATCCTCTGACACTCACGTACCTTTCAAACACAACACCATGCAGCGAGGAAAAATAGTTTCCTTCTTCCTCCTCTATTTATAATATCTAAAAAGGGCAAATGCAAAACTGATTTTACTTATGCTCATAAAATCATACTTCTCCATGGGAATTTAGAGATTAAATATGCTTTTAAAGCTTTCCACAAATGGCAAAGTAAAACATTATGATATCAAAGCAGAAAAGAGTTCATTACTTTAAGCCTAGTTTTCATCATAATAAAATATAAAGATGTTTATTCTACATTTCTCCAGCAACTTTCATTCCAAGGTATATTATGGAATATTGTTGAGATTTTCAAAGCCATATAGGGGATTTAGACATCTAGTTACCTCTAATTTTAATGGAAAATCAAGATCAATGTTTAAATCTCTTACATCCTCTCTCTACACATACACCCACTCTTTGAGCAACCACTGAAATGCAACAGCTCTAATGAGAACCCAGTAGTTGTTTATCAAAATGCAATGCCACACATCAGTTTAAGACAGGAAGCCAAGAAGGAGATATCTTACTGGAACTGCAGGAGGACTTTAGGGAGGCAGGATGCTCCACCTGATATGACCAGGACAGCAGAATTAACATCGTAACTCTCACAAAAAGTCCCATAAGTTCTTTGAGAGCTAAGATTTGTTAGAAGCTTGGTCTTAACATCTCATAGAAACTATATCCAAGAGACAGAGACTCTAGATCCTCCATTTGGTTAGTACCTCCAGCCAGTGCCATGACCATCATTTAGGATGGTATCTTTGTGGATAGTCTTACTGGATGATTCCTAGAAGACCAGCAGATGTTTCAACTCAGGCTAATCTCACCTGTTAGGACATTATAAACTGAATGAGTTACAAATAGTAATACCACTACACAAAGCACCTGTATGTTGCAGATAGAGACAAGGTGGAGAATAAAAAGGAGCAGGAAATTTAAACCTGGCTACAGTTCACAGTGATGTCAAGCTGCAGGAAATGAAAGAAAAAAGTGAAGATTTATGAAAAAAGTGGCAAGTGTAATTATTATGTGTGCAGTATTGATTAGAGAAGATCACACTGCCCCCAAATCGAAATGGCTTTTATGTGTTTGGGCCCATCCCTGATAAAAACACTTTCTTCTCTGTTGACAAGGCCCTGTTGCCATGGAAATACAGGGCTGGATGCATTGGCAAAGGCACGTTTCGATAAGGCAGGCCTAATGGATGTATTTTCACAACATTCACAGTTCTTTTCTGCTCATTTTCTCCTGGGCAGACTCATCCATTCCTTCTATTTTGCCACTTGATGAAAAAATATCTTTTTAATCTTTTAATTTAGCTTAGATTTCCCCTCCCTCTAGCACTCTGGGTTAGCAATTAAACTACTTATCTGGAGGCGCCACACCAGGGCTGGATCCCTGTTTTTCATTATCAGGCTTTTTTTCTGTGAATCTTCTTTGCTGCTTCCTGTCCATTGTGGTTGTTACTGCATAAGTAACCTACGCCTTCATGGTCCTGCTACCAAAGGCAAGTATGAGCTGAATTCATTCCTGGTGCAGCTCCACTGAAGTCCTTAGAGCCATAAACAATACTGTGTTGACTGGCACACACAAGTGTATGTAACTCACTGGTGAATGTGTGACAGATCCTCTCTGTGCCCAGTCTACACAGGAGGTGACTCTGTTACAGACTTTTAGCTAAAGGTGTTGCAACTCAGGCTTGTAACTCTGCTGGTCCCTGGTACTGTCCCCAGTACCTTAGCCAAGATGGTGGCCATCACACAGACATATCCTGTAATTTGATACAGTGGGCTACCCTAGAGGAGAGTCACTGATGCAAGTGGAGCTACAATGGGGTTGTGTTTGTCTCAGCATGTGATTTCCTGTTTAGTTTTCAACCGGGATCATCATTTGGCAACTTTACACTTAAGTGGATGGGGCTGCTCATGTGAGAAAGTGCTCACCAATATGAGAAATGGGCTCACAATATGGACCTAAATGAACCTCTTTGTGCCAGATTGTCACTTGCTGGAAATGGGCACAACTCCATGGATTTTGGCGCAGCTGCGTCCCATTTACACCACACGAGGTTCATCTATACACATTGCAACATTTTCATTCTTTTTAAAATAACACATGGACAGGAATAGAAATGGGCAAATTTTGCACACATGCACACACACACATTATTCCATGCTCATTTGAATTTTGAGATGGATTTGTTTTCATTGACTTTGAACACCCTTTGAGTCTGTTTTCCATGAATATCCTACTAACCATATTCACCAGGAAGAATGTTCATGGAAACATCACATTTGAATGTGTGGAAAGGGAATTTTGAATTAATAAATTCAGTAATTGCACTAAAAATATACACATCCTACCAGGAGGAGAGAAACATGCCATTTGATGGATGTGTTCAATAAAAACCAACCAAAACCCCTTGAATTCTGAATGCTCACAATGGACTGCTCCTGAGAAAGAGTTACAGACCCAGAACTACTGCTTGCATCAGCAAATGATTTCAAATAACCAATTAGTTTGAGAAGAATCTACAATCTGCCCAGGAATAATTCACAAACAGTAAAAGAGGCAACATTCATCCAATAAATTATTAATTGTGAATTATTTGCCCAGCTCCAGTCAAGAGAAATGGCTCAGGTTATTACGAATTAGACATGGACCCTAGGTCAGCTGTGTGAATCAGGCATCATTATGGAAGTGGCTGAGAGCCATTACTGTACGGTGTCTTATTTTAAAGGAGTTGGGGTTTCAGGATAGTTCCTAAGGGACAAATGTAAACATCACAAAACCTGCCATCGCAAGTGTCTGTAATGGATTATTTTTTTGACAGTGTCAGTACAGAAGCCAAGGACTGAACAGGCATGGACGCTGAACTGTGCTTTCGTATTTCACCAGGCCAGAGGTGCCGACTTCCTGTGTTCCGGGGGATGCTCAATCCACACTCCACCTCAGGCCCCACCACCACTCCACCCCTTCCCCTAAACCCCCACCCCATCCAGCCTCTTCCTACCCTGTTCTGCCTTCTCATGCCTCTTCTTGCCTCCACTTCTTCCCTGTCCCTCCCCACGCCTCCTGTATGCTTATCACTGGTGGGTGGGAGGCACTGGTGGGGAGGGAGGGGAGCTGAGCTGTGGGGCTGCCTATGGGTGCTGAGCACCCACTATTTTTTTTCCATGGGCGATCCAGCCCCGGAGCACACATGGAGTTGGAGCCTGTTTCACCCCTAGAGGTCAGGCTTCAGACACATTATTGGGTCCATATCAGTATGTCTATACGGCAAAAAAAAGACCTGTGCCAGGGAGTCTCAGAAACCAAGTCATCTGACTCAGGCTCAAGGGCTGGAGCCAGGGCTCCTTTGCTGGGTTTCAGAGCTCAGTCCCCAGCCCAAGACCAAACATCCACACTGCTATTTTTAACCCCATAATGCAAGCCCTAATCAGTTGACCCAAGCTCTGGGACGCACTGCCGTCAGTCTGTTTTGGCAGTGTAGACATACCCTCTGTGGGAAACTTGTACTTTTCTATTTGTTGAGTGACTACCCATAGGACTTCAAACGTCAGAGCCGTCAATCAAATGCCTTTAAAAAATTTTAAATATAAACAATGCTCTTGAAAAGTAAAGAAACAGGACTCCTGGGTTCTATCCCTGGTTCTGCCTCTGTTAGTACAACACCCAGTGTAATGGGACCCTGGGCCATAACTTGAGAAGAGAAGGCAGAGAAGGAACATGATAGCATCTTCAAATATGTAGAAGGTTGTTATAAATAGGATGGTGATGGTTGTTCTCCATGTTCACCAATGGTAGAACCAGAAGTAATTGGCTTAGTTTGCAGCAAGGGCGATTTGGGTAAGACATTGGGAAAAGCTTTCTAACTATATGGGTAGTTAAGCACTTTGCCGAGGGAGTTTGTGGAATCCTCATTATTGGAGGTTTATAAGAGTTAGACAGACATCTGTCAGGGATGGTCTAGGGATACTTAATTCTGCCTCGGAGCAGAATTATAGTGATCACTGGCCCTTCCAATCCCACATTTCTATGATTTCCATGCTACCCAAAGACTAAGAATCACCATAATAATAAGAATTCTTTGTGACTTTGGATAAGTGATATTATCTCCCTGTGGCTCAGTTTCTCCATCTGCAAAATAGGGGTCATGATACTTATCCAATTTCGAGATCTTTGGATGACGAGTACCGCGTAAAAAGCATTATTGTATTATTACTAAAGCTAATATTTTAGACTACAGATGCTCATACAACCCAGGATCAGCAACGGAGAGCAGTCCTGGAAAAGCCATAATAGAGAATGGGACTGCATGATGTGACTTGTGCTGTATTCCACCACACCCCGCCCCAGTTGTTATTGACAAAAGACTGAATCAGCTTTCTGTAGTATCCTTGACAGAAGTAGTGAACCCAAAGGAGTATGACAGTCTCTCCCAAACACTCCTGGATGAGTTGGAAGGGTGGAAAGGGACCTGAGTAAACAGAGTAAGGTTCTTTCTGAAGTGCAAGAAGGCTGTGGGGGGAGGGGAGCCTTATTTGTGCACATTGTGTGTCTGTGTGTGTGTTGTGCACACTAGATAAGCACTTCTGGCCAAGATGGTAATGAAGAGTAAGAATGGGAAGGAGTCTTATTAACTAATTATGCCTCCCACCCCCACCCCTTGGTTATCTTGCACACCTGAGAAGACAAAGGGAGTAGAGCTACATGAGTTACATGAAATGGTCTGAGACCTTGATGCTTGCCTTATAGCACTACTTTACCGGTGTTTCATATGCTCATGCTTCATTGATAAAACTAGTCCCAAGAAGGTTTATTCATTTTGCAGGCATATTGTTTTGTCTAAAAGGGGTGATTGCTAAAATTAAGTGTTCTCCGGTTATTCATATTCCTTCTGTCTCTTTCAGATGCTTCTTGCTACAGCAGCACAGTATACTGTTTAGAGAATGAGGGAAAGTGAGGACTGATTCTCTCATCTCTAATTCCATCCTTATTAGACCAGTGAAATGTACAGCCTCTGCCTCTCACAGGTTCCTCATTCTTTGTCCTTGGTGGGCCTGATCTAAGGGCTCACAGAATATGTCTCCTTCTCAAACACACACACACAGACACACACATATTTGTTTTATACACATCCCCCTTATAAATACAAAACAAAAATTTCTATAAAATATATATCCCCGTGGTATCTTTGTCTATTAATTCAGCTTCCCACCCCCAGTGTGAACATCTGGAAGTTGTTCCAACAAGTGTCCCTTTAACATATCACTTCCCCACTTCTCCCTCCACTACACCCCACACACAGTTTGGGGATCAGTGGGTAGCATCGCAGAGTCCTGCGGTGCACTTGGGCAGGCCTGTCCTAATCTGTCTCACCACTTTATTCAGCTCAGCTTGTGCTGGGTACACCACACTCAGCTCTATTGCTGACCTCTGAGCTGCCTCACCACGTAGCCACTTCCATCACATATTTTTGCAAAGTCATTAATGGAGATCAGTGATACATTGCGGTCTTGGCACTGAGGCCACAACAGACTCCTTGCCCCATATTTATTTCACTTCATTTCTACTACCCCTCCAATCTGGAGTTTGTATATAGTTCTGGTGACATCACTTGGAGGAATTCTGGGTAGAAAACTTCTGCAAATGAAACTCTGTTCCCCTAGTTCACCAAATGTGACAAAGATCCCCTGTTCACCAACAGATGTTAGTAGCAAGCTTCCTACTCTCCATACCTTCAGGCCACACACACACACACACACACACACACACACACACACACACACTGTCTGTACAGTATATATATATTTAACTTTGTTGTTAAGTCCCTGGTTCTGTTTTTGGAAGTTCATGCTCAAAGCTGATTGGTGCAAACTGAGAACCAAATGCAGACTGACTTGTCAGTCTTTTTTTGGCCTCTATCACACACATTGCTGAGGGCAATGAAGAAGGAGATTGGAGTACAGGTTGGTTTTTATGATTGTCTATGTGGCAAGAATTAGTTGTGACTTAGGGAAAGGAAATAGAGCAAGAAACTCTCCCCAGGAAGTAGGAGAATTTAGGCTGCTGGGATCATCAGCTACATACATAAGGAACCACTGGGTGTTTTTCACACAACTGAATCGCATACCGTATTCTTCTCAAGTAGCTAGATGCACCTGAGTGCATCTTTCCTTTCTGCATCTGGCACCACCAGAAGCGCAAATGTTCTGGTTAATTGCCCGGACTGAATTCTGATTCTTTTACTGAAGAATGTTTTCTGTCCCATAAACAGCGCAGTGTGAGCACACCTGGGATGGGCCTCATGACAGATTACATTCCTCCCCTATGGGTCGTTCCAATAATGGGCAAAAAAAACCAAAACATTTTTCCATTCTTAAAACTCCAGTTGAAAAAAATGGATTCTTCCACAATTTGTATAATTAAACTCTGTAGCGGTGTACCAGGTTAGGTCTACTCTCAACTTTTGCTATTTTCTTTAGAAAATTTGGCCTTTTGAGGCAAAAATACAAAATTTGTGAAATACCCCTGGCTCATCTGATCAAAACTGTGAATTTATCCCAAGAAGTTCATCATTTTGCAGCAAAAAGATGTTTCTATTTTCCCTGAAGTGGGAAAACTATGGTGACAATTAAAAATGGATTGATCCATCCTGAATGTTTAAAAATAGAATTTTTTAAAAAAAATATTTTCTGCTAGTTTCCTTGATTCTCATTATGCAACATGCCATAAATGTGAACTCTAATAATATCTTGGAGCAATTCCTTCTGGGAGTTACCCAGGGTGCGTTTCAACTGCGGCCTCAAGCCATGAACATTTTGAGGGTACCAGGCCTGAGGAAACAACATGTAAGGATAACAACAGTAGGTTGGGTGCTCCTTCCAGTCAATAGACGCTGAACTCAGCCATTGTGTAATCAAGCTCAATTCAACCAATTGCAGTGTTACTATTATTATTACTTATTATTTGAATGATAGGAGCACCTGAAGGAGCCCACCCAAACTGAGGGCCCGCCACACTAGGCACTGTAGAAACTGTCCCTGCTTCAAGGGGCAGACAATGGGTGGAACAGGAAAGAGAAGCACAGAGGGGTGTCAACAGGATTGTTCCTGCTTGCACCAAGTCTGAATTGCCCCAGTAGCAGCCAATGGCATATCTTGTTGTTCACATTCTTTCCCCCACCCATATGCATCCTTCCCCATGTCACCTTCCCTGTCATTCTCAATCCACCTGTTATGACCATCCCAAGTCATACATCTCTCCTGCTCCTTCTCCCCCCACACACTTCTCTCACAAACTTCCCCACATCCCCATGTCTCTGTCCCATATGCCTCCTCCCTCACTCTTCCCTGTTTCCCTTCTACATACTTCCCCCCATTTTTCATGTCCCCCAATTTCCCCACACAGCCAAGAAAAATGTCTCACGTTCCTTGACATGTCAATTAGGTTTGGGGGTGGGACTTCCATTTCAGAGAGATCAAGCCCACGCTGCCTGTCATCTGTAAGCAATATGCAAGACATGTTTCTTCCTTCATAAAAAAAAAGTAATTTATTTTCTAATTACAAAAGAATATAGGATAAAAAAGAAATGATGACTGCCAGATGGCGAATCGCCATTTAGCAGGAGCAGGAAAAAGAGGACTCAGTCAATCACAAGGTAAGTGATAAGACACTGCAGTGAACTACCAAAAAGAAAGGAAGCTCATTACACCAGGCACTAAATTATTCTTATTGAGACTTCTCCTCCTTCTTCCCTTCTTCTATTTTTTATTCTGAGCCATAAAGCAAGTAATTCTACTGAGACCCTCTTTGAAATGATTAACATTTCCATTTTTACTTTTGTTTTTGATTGTGTCCCTGTCATTAATCTCCCTGTCTCTTTCCCTGCCCTGCTATTCACCCCACCGTCTAACATGCTTATTCATTCTACTGCTTGCCTGTGCCCATGGATGCAGCAATAGTACTTCCTGAAGGTGAGGGCCAATGCTGGTATTCTGGAGATGGAAGGTCATGTGCCTGGATGGCGTGTGGACCGCCGGCTCGGGGAAGCTAGCCCTCCACCCCACCCCTTCTGCCCAAAGCCTCGCCCTTTCCACCAGGGCCCCAACGTAGCCCAGAGCCCTCCCAAGGCAGCCGCTGGCCCCCACCCCAGCCTAGCACCCCCAGCCCCAGAGTACCCCCAGCCCCGGGAGGGCAGTGCAGTCCCAGGCCCCCCACCCATCCCAGAGTGCTGGGAGGGTGGGCAGCATGCCAGAGCCCCAGTGCCAGCCCTAGCCCAAGCCAGGGACCCAGCTGAGGGGAACTGGGAAGAACCTGATTGGGAACCAGGGCGGAGTGTGGTTGGATCCATACCTGGCTGTTTGGGAAGGCACAGCCTTCCCTAGCCTGTGATACCCGCCGCCCATAGTCATGTGGGTTCACCACCCTTGCCCTTTGTCTGAGTGCAGTACTAACACAATAGCATGGCAGGTTGTTACCAGCAGGGCTGGTGTAAGGATGTTTTGTACCCTAGGCGAAACTTCCACCTTGTGGCCCCCCCTCACCCCGTGCCCGAGCTCAGAGGCACTCCCCCCCGCTTGCGGCAGCTCCCCCCCTCCGCCCTAAGTCATCATGGCCACATAAAGCATGTTGGGGGTGTCCCTAAGTCTGAACTGCACTCTATACAACCAAATTCAGTTCTGGTGCTGCATCTGCCTATGCCTTCCCCCAGTGCAGTGTTTCAGTGAGACTGAATTGAAAGTACAGCCCCTGTGGGGAAATTGCTGTAGAAATGAGAGTGGGTTTATACCACATCTGGACCGAAGATTTCCCATTTCCTTAGGGAAGTTACAGGGAAGCCTGCAAAGATCTAGATGGCTCAGGAGATGGATTAATTACATGTGTTTGTCTGTCGGAGGGTGGGAGGACTGATATCTCTTGCATCTTTAACCTGACGGGTGGTGCCCTGCTTGCAACCAGCAACTCACGAAAGATCTGTAAGGTAATGTGCTCTCGTGACTAGGGCACTGGACTGTGAATCAAAAGGCCTCTGTTCTGGTGCTGCTACTGATCTGCTGTGTGATGCTAAGCAAATCACTTCCCTTCTCTGTGCCTCAGTTTCCCCATCTGTAAACCGTGGATAATAACTGACTTTCCTTTGTAAAGCACCTTGAGCTCTACAGATAAAAAGCACGGTGCTAGATCTAAGTTTTGTTATTATTGTCTTACTAAGTTTTTTAAAGAAAAACTAGCAAGATGAGGTGGGAAATGACCATATGCAGGTACATTTGCTGATTCAGGGACAGGCAGAGCTGAGCACCCAGGATTCCTCCCATCCTATAGTTTCCCTTGTGAAGCAGCAGTATGAAGCTAAGGTCAGTTGCTGGCACTGTAAATTCTTTCACAGTACACATGGCCTTGCTCATGGTGAAGCCTTCCCTGGGAGAGGCTAGCTCCCTGTTTTACTTCTTCCATTCTCAGCCTCACCCACACTCCACCCCCGCCCTGCCCCAGGCCCCACCCCAGCTCGGCCCCCTTGCCTGTCATTCGCCGCATCCCTCCTCACTCCCTCACCAGACCCCCCTGCCCACCATGAGATCCCTTTGCTTGCTGCTCACCTCCGCACCCCCCTGCCAGATCCCCCCTACCCACAGCAAGACCCCCGCTGCTCACCTCCTCACCACCTCACCTGCCAGCCTTCTCACTTCCCCAGTCCGCAGCAAGACCTTTGCACCAGCCAGCTGATTGCCTCCTCAACCCTACACCTGCCTGCCACTTGCCTCATCACTCCCCTGCCAGACCCCCCTGCCCACAGCAAGACCCCCACACACCTGCCGCTCGCCTCCTCGCCCCTGTGCCTGCCCGCCACTCGCCTTCTCACTCCCCTGCCAGACACATCCCCACACCCTGACAGTGAGATCCCCATGCCTGCTGCTGGCTCTCCGGGTCTCTCCTCACTACCCCACCTACCACTCGCCTCCTCACCTCACCACCCACCACTGGCTCGCCGCATCCTTCCTCATTCCCCAACCTCTGCAGAGGAGGGATACGGCAAGTGACGGGGACCTCAGGAGAAGAGTAGCTGTAGTGGAGGAAGACTTATCAGGCAGCAGCAGGCAGTGTGGGGACTTTGGGGAAGGAGTGGAGCAGGGAGGGGAAGAGGCAGGGCCACCACACCCAGGTGTCCAGCAGCAGTTTTGCAGTGGCTGTGGCAGGAAAGACTTAGCCTTCCATGGCCTGTTATACCCACCGCCAATGGCCTTGCTAAACTGGCATTAATATTAATTGTGTCAATGGGGATTTTGAGAAGCATTACACTAGGTATCGTTAGTCTGGTATTTTATTACCCATATTTCTTTGGTGTGAATCATGGACTGGACACAGCTTTGAAAATGAGCCAGGCTGACAATGAATACTTTTGTGACACTAATCAAAATAAATCCAGTGTCTACTACTGAAGAGGAACAAAACCTCTGGCACTCTTTTTAAGTATAGTCTGCTTTCCAAATTAGCTCCACTCTGTTGTCTTTTGCTGCAGAGAGATATATCTCCATTTGGGTGTAACAGAGCAAAGTAGTTCTCCATAAATAGGAACCAACCATTGGTAATTGGGGGACTCTGGGGAATGAGTTTTGTGTTACACATCTCTTTCTCTTTATAGGTAGCACAGAATTGACTGTGGAGTTTTATCTAGAAAGGGTTCTTGGAGGGGTTGAAAGCAAGTATGTGGTAAGGAGCCCTTAAGGGAGACTAGAAGCACTACAGCATAGGGTACTGAATTCCACAAAGACTACAGCAGTAATTTATGGTAGTTTGGTCTTTTTCTTTTCTGAAGCTGTGTAAGCAGTTTAATAAGGAAGCGGAGATTCCAGTCCCTGGGTATATTTTTGATTAAAACAGGAGGAGTTTAGCTTTTAGTGGTAAGGGAGACTGTTAATTGTACCAGATCATGAATATGGTACTTTATCAATAAATATCAAATCCTGCACTTGAAAAGAAAACAAATTACAATTAATAAATCAGTGGAAAAAATTTCATTTGATCCAGGAAAAGCAGCTGGAACTATCAAATCTAGGTGGGCAAACAGGATAATCAAATCAATACCCACACTTTCTTATTGGCACAGAGCCACAAGTTACAAAGCAAATGCACACATGTGAATCCACTTCATTTCTATTAGCTGATTAGTTATATAATGAAGTTGAATTCAAACCTGAATGGGAGCCAATCATGCATGTCATCAGCTGCCTGGATCTATGTCTATACAAGAAGGATGAACTTTCCATACTGTTGTTTTACCCACATCTGGTACCGCTAATGTCATTTTGGATACAAATTACACTCCTTCCAGCTGGATTCCTGGTATCTACTTCTTGCCAATAGGAGGCCTAATTTTTCTCTGTCTTCTCCCGCCTCCACCTTCCAGTTCTATCTTTTGGTGGCAAACCCCTTTCTTTATGGCAAACTGAGCACTCTGTGAAATGCACTGTGTAGGAAGTGGGGGCAAGAAACCAATAATAGCCCCAAAGTGCCCTCTTCCCACTAACCCAAGATTAGAAGCACAAAAGATCAACCCAGCCTATTAATATAATCTTTAATCAGTGCCATTGTCAACAAGAATAGCTGTGAATGATTAGGATCAGACGTGCATTTAGTTAATGGGGTCTTAGTTAAAACTGGATTATAGTGCCCCAGCACAGGGTCAGAGGTGAGGAAGAGTGGATGTTTTGTTTTTTTCTGGGCTGGGGGGAAGGTTTGGTAATAGTTTTTAATAAAGTTAGCACTGGTTAAAATTACCAGTCGGACAGCTGTGGACTGCAAACCTCTCTTTAGCTGCTGAAGAAGTCTGACAAAGGCTTCTGCAAGGCAGGCTTCCCTCCCCCAGTTCCCAAGTCCTTCTGCAAGCAAACATCACCCTTCTTCCAGAAGGAAGTTCAGTCTCTGGGATACAGTCCTTGGCTTCTCTGGTGAGATTCCCCAGCACTAACTGGCCCTTCTGTGGAGATTTTTGGCAGCTTGGGCACCTCTCTGCTGGGAACTGAATGCACCACCTCAGGTTCAAAGCCTGTCAAAAAGCCACCAGTTTGAAACTGGTCTTCAGTCAAAAACAACCTGAGCCAGGTTCACACAGCTAACCTGGAGATTAAAAAAAAAGCAAAAAACCCCCCATCTGTTTCTACCTACCCTGAGCTGCCCAGCCTCTAATGGGGGAGAGTAACTGTGGGTGAAGGAGAGTCCACTGACAAATTGAAATCTTTAGTTTTATTTTCTACAATAAGCCAGGACAAGCCCATCTACTCCTAGGTGCATTAAATAGGCTTATATTAACATGCAAGAAACTCTGCCTCTCTGCAGTTAGAAATATAGATTTTGAAGATGGGCAGTAGCTCTCTTAAATGAAAAGGAACAGGATTAGTGGTTTTTCCAGCTTAAAAGCTGATGACTCCAAGTACACTGATATCTGTGAGTGCCATGCACTTTTATGCCTCATATGGTTGCTAGTTTTGGGATCCCACTAGTGAATGAAGAAGGATGTTCCTATGACTATGGAACTAGTATAGGATTTGTGAGAGCTAGAGTCAAGTTTCTGTTTTGCCGCACTTACTATGTGATCCTGGGCAAGCCACTTAACCTCTCCATGCCTCAGTTTCCCATCTGTCAATTGGAGATGAAAGCACTGCCCTACATCAAAGGATAAATGTTAAAGATTAGGAGGTGCCCCAATACTAAGCTATCCTGTTTGCCCACCTAGATTTGATAGTTCCAGCTACTTTTTCCTGATCAAATGAAATGTTTTCTACTGATTATTTAACCCTAGACATTTCTCTAGGGTTAGATCTGTTGTTCACAACATTCTCTCCTGTAAACTGGAATAGCTTGTGCCACAAATGATCCTGTCTCTAACTGGTGACTTTTATGTCTCCAAAGTTACATGTGGATGCCAGAGTTCTCAGCTCTGTAACATAAGTATCTATACTCTCTTCAATTTCTTTGTTTCAGATAAAGAAATGGTAATTCTCTACAGTCTCATTCTATCTGGGGTCACAGTACTCATCAAACACCTTGGTCAGCTGCTCTAGGGTTTCAAGAATTAGTTCTGGCAACAGTGTTTTCTCCCCAATGAGAAATTAAAGAAGTTTTCTCTTTATTTTCTCATCTTCACCCCCCCACCTTCTCATCAGCTCTGTAAACAGACTTAATTCTTGCTTTCATTTTTTCTCTGCTTATACAAGGTACTTTGTCTGGAAATCCAGCACTTTTGATGATCTAAGTCCCTCTGTTTGCTCTTTTGCTAAGTGCTGGTTTGTTTGCCTGTTAATCAAACTATCTTCTTTGCTGTGGGTCTCGCTACACTGACCTCTGCCACCATGTTGCATGTACCATATGCTGGGTAATAACATGAAAGGACTCTGTGCCTGTAATTTTAAATAGGTCTCCTAATAAAGAGCCAATTTACAAAGATGCTGCAACTGCAGCTAGCATTCCAGCCATGTGCATACAGACCAATGTTTTGGCGCTTACTCCAAACTCCTGAAAACTGTGCTCCTCCCTCCACGTGCCATGCAGGTTGTTGTACGGGGCACACGTAGGATTGGGCTGCTCATCCTACCATAAAGTTCTTGCTCAGTTTCTCTGCTGTTAATTTCTCCAGGCCCTACTGTAATCAATGGGAGTTTTGCCATTCACTTCAATGGGCCAGAATTTCATCCTCTGTCTCTTTTCTTCCTGTTGATCAAGACAGAACTCTATATGTCTTCCTATTTGGGATCAGTCAGCAACTAGGCAAGGAAACCTGCTCCATTGCCTTAGTGGATAGAGATTGAAGTCACGATTTCCACCCCTAATCGTGCATGTCCATGACAGGTCAACAGCTCTGACCTCTGAATCATTAAAATCTGACAAAGGATTTGTTCTTTGGAGAGGAAAGGCTGAACTTTCATCCTGGGATAAAGACAGCTACCTGGTGGAGAACAAAAGACAGAATTATTCTCTAGTCCCTAAAGAAGCTTTCTGACCATCCTTGGTTACGAAGCTCTGAGTAAGCTTGAGAGCTTGTCTCTCTCACCAACAGAAGTTGGTCCAATAAAAAGTATTAACTCCTCACCTTGTCTCTCTACAGTACATTAAATATGCACAGGATATTGCTACATCTGTTTGTGGACTGAGCATTTCAGGGGAGAGGCAGATGACAATGCTCTCGCTCACGCACACGCTCACACACACACACACACACACACTCTCTCTCTTTCTCTACAGAAGCTGGCCAGATTTCTGAGTGTGGATTGGTGCTGTACTCCCTGCGTCAAAGGAGCCATCACCATGCAAAATGTTTCATTGTTACACAGAACAACAACTCAAATTAAAACACTGTTAAGGGGGCAAGTTCTCAGGGGGCTTCTGTTCATGAGTTCATGTGTTGCAGGCATGGGTGCACGTGCGCACATGGAGACATAGACACACACACTGCACACTCAGCCTAACTGGGCTCGTGAGGAGGTATTTGCATGCACAGTTCAATATGCGCATCCCAAATGAAAGGGATATGCCTGCACTTTGTGTGCGTTGAGGCGTACTGACTCTTTAGCACCTGCTCTTTAATCTATATGGGCCAAAAAAAAAGAGAATTCCTGAGTGAAAGCAGGACATTTGGACCAGATCCTCCAGTGCATTGAGGTTGCACTGCTGGTGTACTTTGGCCCCAGATCTGGGTAAAAAGCCCCACGAGGCTCTTCCCAGCCTAAGGGTGGCTTTTCAGTGGAGTGCAGCCAGTGCCGGGATTTATGCATTGCACAAGCTTCTCGCTGCCAGCGTAGTGGCCAAGAGTTGTGTGGCTACTGAAAGGGGGAAGGGAGGTGGTGTTAGGTCAGGGTAACTGCAGCAATCCTCAGACTACCCTGCGCACACATGGCAGAATTACAGAGCAGAACCGAGGATAGGGAGGGGCACAACTGTACATCCTGTTCTGATGTGCTCTGTGCATACTGGGGGGATTTGAGCATCTGACCCTTTATCTTCAAATCACTCACATCTGCCTACTTGGACCGCAAATTCTAAATACTAGGGCAGTCCTTATTCAGGCAAAAATGAGAGTGTTACTGACAAAGGGCAAGGTAAAAATGGAGTCAGAATCTCAGGATTTGGCCTATGGGAGGTTTAAAATCCCCTGGCATTGAACAATCCCCCTGGATTATCTAGCCACAGCAGGGTAAGGAAAGGATGGAAAAGTAGCCTCATGTCTGAATGTCTTGGCTTTTCCTGCCTCCACTTAAACCCTCCTCATTTATTTTCGTGTCAATTTTTGCAATTCATTATAAATGTAATCAAGACCTCTTGCATTTTATATCCATTCCAATAACTGAGGTCATTGGTCATCTCTTTAGGGGGCTGGGACCTTTGACCTGCCATTAATATTGTTGCGACCGTTCTCCTGATGTCCCAAGGGACAATGTTGCAGCAGCATGGCTCTTAGTAGCAACATTTCCCCACAATGCTGCATCTTCGCCATCACATGGAGCTGGAACATTGCACCTCAATGCAGAGGGGTTGTGGCGCTGTGACCAGAGCATGCCCGATGGCTTCTGTTGATTGAAAAATTCAGCGACGTCATGCAGCAAATCAAATGAGAGGGCTTTGTTGTGGTTAGTATTTATTTGTATCGCTGCCGCGACCAGGTGGGGCCCCAGTCAGGAATAAGGCCCCATGGTGCTAGGTGCTGTAACACATACATTCCCTCCCCAGAGATCTGACCATATGACCGACGTATAGGTGGAGAAAGGCCATTTGATGGGGGGCTTCCCTAGCTGGTGGATAGCTCCAAATTCACACTCCGTGCCTTAGGATAGAAGCCCCTTCTACAGACAGGCAGAAATCACTCCGACACCTTTATTAGTAACAATCCCCTTAATCAGCAAAGAGCACTTTTATTAGCACACATAGCCCAAGCACTCTCCAGCATCAGTCCCTCAGTCACTGATCAGGGCATCTGCTTTCCTTGAGCTCTGGCTAATCCTCACATGAGGCGCAAGCTCACAGCCTTCACACAGACAGGCTCCTCCGTGGGCCTGTCCTCTTACTTCTGTGCTCAGACTCTCAGCCGCCTGAGTCTCTGCAGAGGCAGCAACATTGGCCCCCTCCAGGAGCCTGCACAGTTCCTTCTCAAAAGGCATCCCTGGAGGAGAGCAGGCAAGTAAGGGTGGGATTTCCTGCCAGGTCCCTAGCCTATCAGGACTCTGGGGTGTGGGGGAGAGTGGGTTCCAGTTGCACAGCAGAGGTAGCGGGTGGGAAGAGAGTTGTGACTAGAACAGGAATACACGGTGACACAGACCAGTTACCTACCTCACTGCAGTTGGATCTGATTGGTTTTCGTATCGGTGTCCAACAGGCCACCTGTCTCGTCGTTAATGTACGGTTGACACTACAGTAGAGGCAAGTCTGAAGAAGGGATCTGACATAGGACCAAGCAGTGGCATTGAAGCGTAAGGGGAGAGATGGAAAAAGATGCAAAGGCACTTGCAGTGCCAGAGGACAAATCTGTGCCAGAGGACAAAGGAGGCCAGCATGGTGGTAATGTGAAGGACTGCAATAAGACCCCAAGCAGGTATTGTGGAGCTGAGTTCTGAAGGCCCTTGTGTTGGGTGGGGTGGAGAACGGGGACTCGAAGGGGTGACATGGTCAAAGCTACAAAGCAAATAGATGACCACCTCAGTTGCATTTGGATTGGATCTGAGTGGAGAGGGATCTATTTACATATTCATGCAGATTTGGCAAATCCACTCTAGCTGTGACCTATGGTCGTACACAGCATGACTTCAGGGCTCTTGAATTCCCCTGTGAATTCATCTTCACAGCCAAAGGTCAGATGCATGAAAACCACATGGCCCCACACATGAAGGGGACTGGACTAGATGATCTCTCAAGGTCTCCTCCAGTCCTATGATTTTGGGAGGGGAAGTGATCATAACTATGAGCAACACTCTGCCCTTTAATCCCACTTTAAAAGAGCCCCAGCACATTCATTAAAACCCAGGAATAGCTCTGAGCTGCTTGTACAAATTCAGGTCCAAACTTTTTTGAAGTCCAAAAGTGTTAGGATCCAGGGGTTTGGTTTGGCCACTTACAGGGTCAAGGGGGCCTGTATTTTCCCAGCCTTTTGGAGAGTTCGCAACAGGGCTTTTGCTAACTCTGATAAAGTCCTCAGTAAGGGGGCCAATTATAGTACCAAATGAGCAACTCAGCATGTAGTTAGCACATTGAGTTTGGTTTGGCTGACACTTGGTAGTAAGTTAGTGCTGTCTTATTTGTGTATGTTTTCATATGGCACTTACCACAATAGGGTCCTGCTCCATGATTGGGGTTCCTAAGCAATCAGTCAACCAGTAATTAGTATCTAAGGGCAGCCTAATCCATTAATGAATGGGGATTCTGTTCTTGTCCTTGCGTCTACTTACAGAATCACCAGCTTTCAGCATGTGCCCTGACATATCTTAGGACTAAATATGCTTATGAAAGGAATCACATAATATGTGTTTCACTTCAAAACACTTTTCACTGGGATTTGCCAGGCCAGGGAAAACCACAACAAATCTTCCTTTTAATGCAGTCAAAAATCAAGCAGTCACCTTCTCATTGCTATATGGAGCAGTGCCATGCAGGTGCTGAATGCTGTTTTGGAAGCCTGGCTATCCACCTCTATCTCTCCTTCTCTCAAATTCATTGCACACAGGACCATTGCAGTTACTCCTTACACATGTGCGCATACACACACACAGCCCTCCTATCAGCAGGGCTGCCAGCCCCTGAACCTGTGATTAAATGAACATGTGAGTCGGAAATGTGATTATGCTCCTGTGCCCCTACTAAAATGTATTAACAGCAACTGAGGGGCCCAAATGGAGACTGGCTTTTAGCAGGAATTTCTGATGAGGAAAAAGGCTCATGTCTCGTTTGTCAAGCACGAGGCTAAGCCCATGTTGGTTAGTCGATGCAAAATTTAATTTGCAATAAAATAAATAAGAGTCCAAACATCAGGGTTTCTTAGATGAAAAATGCTGTAGCTCATTCAGTGTCGATACATCCAGCTCCCAAATAAAATAACCAAAAAAAACCAGTAAATATTTCAACACTTTGGGACTGTCACCTGCTGAGCTTTAAAGCCCAGAGTTTGCTTTGTACATAGATTAGATCCTCAGCAGCCACTGGACCAAGCTTAGAATGCTTTCTTCTAAACAAAAAAATTAACCCCCCATATTATCCCTTGTGTTGAGAGAGAGCTTAAAGGGATTGAGAGTTCAAGGTCTCAGTCCTTATCTTCAGTGTGCTCTTGCCTGGGCCCAGGGCATAGACAAGATTTCCTGAAGCTCCAGGATGTAGATTGAGTTCTACATGTCTGTTCTTCTGGCACAACGGAACTTTTTGTACCATAAGGGTGAATCTCATCTGTGCAGGAGACAGAGCTTTCTATGGGGCTGGTCCTAGACTATGAAACGGACTCTCCCCAGGAACTAAGGGCCATCACAGACCTCCCCTCCTTCCTGGCCAAGTGCCAGATGTGCTCCTTTGACCTTCCTTTTCCAATATGGACACAGAATAGAAGGTATATGTCTAAAACCAGTACCAAAACAACACAATCCACTGCACACACAATTCTCCTCCTGGCAGAGGATGCGAGAGAGAACAAACCACATGTGACAGGTGGCAGTCAGATTGCTTAATGCACCGCTGGAAGGTGCTCAGATACTCCAGCGATGAGGGCAGTAGAAGAACCCATATAGATTAGAACACAATAGGTTCCACACAGTACTCAGAGGGGCAGAAGATGAGTTCCATAATGATGCTTATGTGGCAGGATTCCTAGCAGAGTGCTTGAAGCAAGCAAAAGTTCAAGGTCAAGCAAAGTTTGAAGACCAAAGAGAACATCAGGGCCTAGTGGCCAAGTCCTAGGACAGTCCTCAGAGGGAGGACATGCAGACTGAGAGCTGGGGCAATGCTCAGAGGCAGCCAATGCTCATATCTGAGCTGAATCCTGCCTTGATGCTTAGGGATAGAAAAAGATTGAGGAGCCAACTCCTGGCATGGCCCTCAGAGGGGGCAGGAGCTCTCACAGCCCATCTCTAGTGACCATCTCCCCTCTTTTCCGAAGTTCTTCAGGGAAATAGATTCAGTGACTTATCTACAATTACAAAGGATGCTCTGCCCTGCCTTAGCCACACCCTGTAATGTAGTTTGTTATATAGCTTGTGAGGGGGCTGTGCTGCTAGTTGTTTACTGATTTGTATTGATCAGACTGTTTATACCAGTTCAGATCAGTACCCTGAAGGAACGGGGAGAAGCCATTGGACATAGCTATGAAGTAACCAAAAAATATGGTTTATAGCAGAAGTGAGCCTAGAATCAGGTGTGAATCCACATTTTCTCAAAATCCATGAGAGTTTGGAATTGTGGCCATGGCTCAGGCTTATGGTCTTGAGTCACGACATTCAGGGTTACATCAGAGTTAATCCAGAGTAACCTCAGTGACTTCAAACGTGTTCTTTCAAGTTCACACTGCTGTCATTGAGATGAGTTTCTGGCTCCAGATCTGGCTCTGAATTTCCCCAGAGTCTGGATCTGGTGGCCTGCTCTGGTCTCCAAAGGCCAGCAGTTGGGCCCTGGATATGGCTGGCAGGTCATCACGAAGGCAAAGTATAAAGCCCCAGCATCCTTAACAATACCAGGATTTTCAAAGCCAGTCCCGACCCCCACATTTCCCTGCTATTTCCCCTTTCTGAAAACAAACAAACCCAAACCAGGGGTTGTCGCATGAATGCAAAGGAGGGGGAGAGAGAGAGAGAGAGAGAGAGAGAGAGCAAGTGAGTGAGCGTGCTTGTTGGAGAGAATCTCTTTCCTTTGGGCACTGAAGTGTTCCGACATCAAACCTTCTGTCCTCATTAAGAAGCTGTGTGTGTGCCATTGTGACATCTTTATTCACACACCCCAAGACTTCAAAGCCTTCAGGAGATTTCCTTGGTGGGTTTAACATAAAAGTATCAGGAGATGAAACAGTGCAAAAGGCAGCCCGGTGCATTCTTGTTTTAATTAAACCTCCGGTGGAGGGGAATGAGGAGAGAATGGTTCAGATGATATGCACATTCAAGCACGCACGCACACACAACACTCTCTCTCTTCTCTTACGGATTGCACTATCATACACAGAGTGCACACAACCTGATCAGCTCTCACCTTTCTCACGTGTTCAAGTTTCAGGACTGTGAAACAGATCGTGAATTCAGCAATATGATTTTTACGCATATAAACAGACACGCACTAATGTCAGGAACAAGACATTGTCGCAGATGAACTGCATTTTACTGTTACACTTCAAGCTTTGTATTTAGCTAACTAAAAAATGAAAAAGAAGCAAAAGTAAGAGAGAGTGAAAGAAAGAGACTAGTGAAGCGAGTCAGAGAGGTCTTGGAGATTTTGGATAGGAGAGACTAGAGCTGGACAAATGATTAGAAATGCATCATGTATTTAGATGATGTTTGCCTCTCTTCTGTTTGTCATTTTTCCATGAACACATTACTTCTGTTGTTGTTTATTCATTGTTTAAAATTATTTTCCAGTTAATTTCCATTAATAACTCTGTCTGTAGCTTGTTCACAAGCAATTGGTGGTATATGAAGTTTGCAATTGAGCTGTTTTGATTGTGTGTGTAGGATGTGGTAGGTTTCTGGTCCCTGATTGGGTGATAATAACTCTTTAGAATCCAGTTGCTAGTGAAAATGCTCTGAATTACAAATGCAAAATGTAATACTTACTATAAATGTTCTCTAATATTCACTTAACATTTTCTGTTTCTTTTAATATCCCTGCTAGTAAACTCATTTGCTAGAATGCTCGCAGGAGGCAAACACAAAGGATTGCATTGAAATGAATTTACTTATAATTTTGAGTGAATATTCACAGACATTTTGTCCTCAGTATTTAGCCAGCTTTATGACTGAGCCAATTTCTCCTTGCAAAGAGTAAACAATTAAAAAAACCTCTCTCTAAAAAGGTCCTCTTCTCCTCTTTAATTTGGTGACACATGGGAAGCTTTTTTGTAGGAGTCAGATCTGAGGTGACAACCCCAAATCTTACTTACCTTTGTGTTTCATATATTGGAACCCAGATTCATTAGGGGCTTGCAGCCTCATCCAAAGGCAACTGAAGTCAACAGTGGCCCTGTCTCTAGGATCAGGACTACTGCTAGGTGGTTCAATCTATCTAGATATCTTAGGTAATGGATCAAAACAATGACAGACACAAGTGCAGAACAAATACACAGGATCGAGCTAAAGGAAACTAGGTGACAGAAGAGACAAACACCAACCAAGATTGCAGACATCATAGTCCAGAAAGCAAAACAAAAGGCAGAAAGAAAAATGCCCAGCCTATGGGCAATGGTGCAAGGGATGAGGAAGATAGAATCAGTTCATGTCCCAATGCTGCTGCCATCCCAGGAAGAGAAAAGCAGTGGTGCAGGCAGTGATCGAGGATGTAGAAATGTCCAGTAAAGAGGAGGATAGATGCAATGTGACTTCAATGTACACAGACTGCAGAAGAAGACTGCCAGACATTCTACTCTCATATTTGCAACTATGCTATTCAACCAGCAACCAGTTCTATTATAGCTGGAGTGCGGAGCCAGCTGCAGTCCCAGTCACCCCGGTAAGCAGCAGTATTAGACTAGAGAAATGTGACCAAGTGCTGGTGATATACAATAAAATCATTCTGTGGCCAGTAGGCAAATGCAGGATGTTGACTAAAAACCATGAAAGAAGAGATCTTCTTGCCTGGAGTTTACAGCAGTTGACCTTCAGGGCTACCATTGACTGCTGAGCATCATTCTTTGCATACCTCCACTGGCCCTTTCTTCTCTGCTGTATGGAATGTAAGCTACATTTGATGTCTTCACTTTCAAGGCCCTTCATGACCTATCTCCACTTTGCCTATCATCTCTCATTTACTAGCACCATGTCAACTCCTGCCTCCAACTGGCTCATGGCACCAGCCTCCATCACCCACTTATCAGATGTTCAACAAGTTCCTTTGTGCTCTCTCCCACATTGCCCCTCATACCTGAGAGGCGCTCCTTGTAAACCTCCACAAAACCCATCCCTTATCTTCCTCCAAAACCTCCTCAACACTCCCCTTTGCTGAGAAACCTACAACAAAATTGGCAACAGTAGACCTGATACCACTGCTGATCATGCTGCCCACTGTTGTCTCCTTGTCTCTTTGTACTCCCCTCTGGGGTCTGTCTGTGTCCATCTGTTGTCTTGTGCACTCTTTGGGGCAGGGGCTGCCGTTTGTTCTGTGTTTGTACAGCACCTAGTGCAATGGCGTCCTGGTCCATGACTGGGGCTCCTGGGCGCTATGGTAATACAAATAAATAATAGCAATAAAAAGAGTAGATTATTTCAGCGGCACCTGGAATTGGACAGTTCATCGATTTGCACATACACTGACAGCAGTATAAATCTGAATGAACTCCAGCAGCTTCAGTGGGAATATTTTGGGTTTACACCAGTGTAACTGAGCACAAACTCAGGGCCATGCCTTAGATTTTGCACACAACACTTTAGATCTCTGTCAGCTCTAGTAAACTCTGTTTAAATCCCTTCCCCAGCCCCTCAGTGAGCTGTCTCAATGTCACTAGGAACTTTTCAGCAGCTTCCCCAAACTTTGCTGCAACCTCTGGCAGCCAGTTCAGGCTTCCTGCATTGTGGTATCATTCTCTTAATTCTAAGAATGGGCTGCTTACTTTAGCGTGTCTTTGTGTGGCCTTTATAGTCTCTGAGGATGAAATAGGCAATATCCTCATCCTTCCTTCCCCAGCAAGCCAGGCTCCCAATGCCTGGTCCAGGGTTAATCATAGGGTTAAACAAGTCATGAAAAATACTCTGGGTAAATGCAAAAGATTTCTCCCTTGGCTGAGCTGAGCAATCTTTCTTTTTTAATGTCAGTGTCATGGGGTAGCCAAACAGATCTTTCTCCCTTTTATGCAGGAGCTTCTGCTGAGGCAGAGACTGCACAGATCAGCTACAGAACATGTCTCTCTTCTCCTGGAATTCCCTGGCAGCTGCGAAGGACTAGAGTTTGCTCCAGTCCTTTTGGAATGCTTGCTCTGTTTTCCTCCCACTCCAGCACTGGATTCAGGAGCAGCAAGTCACAGCTCACTTTTGAACTCACTGTAGGTCATCCGACTTATCTCAGATGGTGCATGTTGTCAGGCATCAAAGCAATGGACCAGATTTCTTTCTGCACCAGGCTTGATTTGATCCTGCAAAATGTAGAAGCTGATTAGACGATCCACATCCCAAAAGCCTGAGAGGTCTTGGGCAACTTTCTGACTTTGCCTGTGTCTTCCTCCTTCCATGTTAGTGGTGCTTCTTTATGCCTGTCTGGATTCCTTTGTATATAGAGATACCACGGTGAGGGGCATGGTATCATAACCTAGTCCCAGATTTGGACCTTAGCGTCCAAAATATGGGGGTTAGCATGAAACCCTCCAAGCTTAGTTACCAGCTTGGACCTGGTAAAGCTGCCACCACCCAAAAAATTAGAGTGTTTTGGGGCACTCTGGTCCCCCCGAAACCCTTCCCTGGGGACCCCAAGACCCAAATCCCTTGAGTCTCACAACAAAGGGAAATAAACCTTTTCCCTTCCCCCCTCCAGGTGTTCCTGGAGAGATACACAGAAGCAAGCTCCGTGAATCTAAACAGAGGGATTCCATCCTCCCCGTTTCCAGCCTTGGAAAACAAAAGTACCGAGAGCTAATCTCTCTTCCCCCCTCACCCAGAGGGAATGCAAAGTCAGGCTAGTAAATCTAACACACACAGATTTCCCCCTGACTTCTTCCTCCCACCAATTCCCTGATGAGCACAGACTCAATTCCCTGGAGTTCTCCACTAAAGAAAAATTCCAACAGGTCTTAAAAAGAAAGCTTTATGTAAAAAGAAAGAAAAATAAATTAAAAAAATGGTCTCTCTGTATTAAGGTGACAAATACAGGGTCAATTGCTTAAAAGAAATTTGAATAAACAGCTTTATTCAAAAAGAATACAATTCAAAACACTCCAGCAACTACATACATGTAAATACAAAAAAACAAACCTATCTTTGTACTCACAGCTTGGAAACAGAAGATTAGAAAGCAGGAAACAGAAATCCCCTCATAGCCAAGAGAGAGTCAGACAGAAGACCAGAACAAAGGACTCAGACACAAACTTCCCTCCACCCAGATTTGAAAAAGTCCTGTTTCCTGATTGGTCCTCTGGTCAGGTGTTTCAGATTACTTCTTTCCAGGTGAAAGAGACGTTAACCCTTAGCTATCTGTTTATGACACATGGTATAAAAGCCAGGGTGCATGGATGAATGCATGCAACCTCTAGGGCCAGAATCACTGAAGCTGGCCCAGAAAGGTGCAAAGTTACACCTCCGTACACCAAGATGACCCCCTGCATTCTGAGCAAAGGTAAGCAGTGATATGATGACAACCTTCCCTAGGAGGTAGGCAATTTACAAGTACAGCCGAGGGAATACACTGAGAGTGCACACCTCCCAGCGCCCGCTCCTCTGACCATTCCCAGCCAGTGGGACCAATAGAGGTCATGGTCTCTCTCTATTTTTCTCCCTGGTGGATTTCCCATCATGGAGGTCAATTTGCCTGGCAGTAGCCTAGTCCTCTGTTGAATCTGGCCCTTGGATTGACTGTAGCCTCTTCATCTTCCTCTGTTGTCTATATCTCTCTTTCACTGATTTTTCTTCATTGTCTGCACCCGGCCCATTCTCCTGCATTGCACCTTCAAGGCTCTGCATAGCTCTGATCCCTTCTCCCCTCCTCTCTGCCCCAGCTTTCCTCCTGCAGAACTTGGTGGCCCAGCCCTAGGGGAGGAGCAGGTGTAGTTCACCTTAGCCAGTTGGAATGGGAGGATTTAATGTACTGTGAGGATGGATGTTCTGGGCATGGAAATGACTTCCCTGACTTTCACATCACAATCAAACAAGTGTTGCTGAATGTCACCTCTGCCAGCAGTATCTTCCTGAGGTACTCCTGGTTGCTTTGCAGCCAGGGAATATGATGTGTTAAGGTGGCACTCCATTACATGATATGGTGGCTGCATGTCATTTACACCTTCTCGCTACCTCTTAAGGATCTGCCTGCTTAGGCAATGCATCAAATTAACCAGAAAGAGCAGCCATGCTGAATGCTCTGGCTCCCGGATCAACATCACAGACATTTCTTGACACTTATTAGGGTTTCAAAATATACCAGAACAAACCACTTGTGTTTGGAAGTTCAGGCTGAGTCCCCCTGTGCGGGCAACCAGCATTTAGCACTGGATCTTTTACCAGCAGGCAACGTAGGGAAGGTGTGGGTGGGGAGGCTTGCAGAGACAACATGCTCAAGAAGAGGAAGGAAGGAGGAGAAGGCCCTGTCCCTGGCTCATGACTGCGTTCGACCAATATCAACAAGCACTTTTGGAAGGGTGGGTCAGCTCAGCATGGAGACTAAGCAAAATGAAGGTTAAAAAAAGGGTGGGTTGATCCCTCCAAAAGAGAAAATAGTCACTATTAAAGTTCTGATTTTAAATCCCTTAGATAGTCATCTTGTTGTGCTGGGCTACAGCAAGCGTCTGATATCAAGATGTCAGTGTGTTTGAAAAGGCAGCTCATATCTGCCGTGTATATAGATGAATTCATGGTGTATAACAATCCATATCAGCCACGGGGCAGTACCTCACACTGGAGTCAGGTCTTATTACAGAGGCTATAACCTACTCCTATGCTATTGAGCAGTTTTTTCCCCAAACTGAGCTCTCATTACATTGCCATCTAATTTGGTTGAGTTTATCCTACAGGTGGTTTTTAATTAACTTATACCACTCATTCCTTTTTTCAAATTGAATAGTGACATGTTCACTTCCTGTCCCAAAATGCTGTATAATGTTGTTACACACTGCTATGCAGCTATTATATTCCACCCCAGAGGTGGCTATATGTCAGTGGTGGGTGAAATGACTCTTGTGTATTTAGTTTATAAAATTCTTTGGCATCTTTCAGGATAGAAGCCACTAGAGAATTGTAAGATATTAGTAGCAGTGCGCGCTCGCACACACACACACACGTATTTTCCATTTCATATGCCCAGACAGAACATCTCCTTTTCTGATGAAGAAGCCTAGATCTTTGGACCAGTAACATCCATGAAGAGGAGAATCTTCTGAACAAGTGTATAGAAAATGTAATAGAAATGAACACAGTGGGAATGTTATTGTTGTGAGCTGGATAAGCTATTGTGATTGTGTGTAAGACCAAGGAGACCAAAGAAAATCCGCCAGCAGGAAGCACTCCTCAAATTGATGCATGCAGCAGTCACCTTTGTGAATGTTTGTGGTATTAACCCCTATGATCGGAGGAAACGAACTGATGTGGCTTGGAAATACATTATGTAGGATTAAATAATAGAGTGTACACACACATAAACAAGCAAGAAGCTGCGTTTTAATACTGTGTATTATTATTGACATGCGGGACCTTAATGGCTGTAATGTCAATGGGCACTCTGGGACCTTTTACTCATGGATTATTAAAGTATTAGACCACAGCTGTTATGGGCTATTGTGTCAAGAGCAATTTTAGTAGATATCTATAGTTTGGACAGAATAAATACATCATTTAATCAGTGTTCTATACACTGAAGACATGTGAACTGTGCACCCTAGAAATCCTTTAGACCATTCTGTAATACCATCTCTTAGCAGGTACTTTCTTATAGCAACATTGTGAATGCCAGATAAGAGCAAGAGAGAGATTGGAGAGAGATCCTGTCAGTTCTTCAGAGGAAGGCGGGGATCCACCATAATGTACACAGACAGTTGTGAAATACTGCCCCGTGATGTGAGGACACCAGCTGCTGCTCATTTGAAACCCTGAAACATGAAGATTAATAGCCTTGTTTAGTTAGTTAGTTTGCACTGGCTAGGATAAAATAAATAAACTGCAGGTGCAACTTTTAGTCCTGTAAATGTGTGCTCCTTTCCTAACTCTATTTGCTTTGCACAGTTCACTCCATGGGACTTCAGTGGACCGTGAAGCTTCATGTTGACCCTCTGCGCAGGAATGAATTTCATACTAAGGTCTTCATCTTGAGTGGTGCTGAGGACCCCTCAGGATCTGACCTTATTTTATTCCAAAGGGCCTTTCTGAATGCATTGTAATTCACTGTAAAAGCTGAAGCAAGCAAAGTAGCTGGAATCTCTGTGTGATTAATTCCAGGTGAAGAAAATGCATATATTCGCCATATCTCTGCTACATGTTTGGTAAGATCCATTGGTCAGATCCCACAGGTGAAATATAGGGGTCATAATAAACCTGCGAGGACACTTGGAGTGTAAGAGTGGCTGCGTGTCAGAAGTGAGATGCACTGGAAGAGCTCGGTGTGGAATCAGGAGTGGAACAGCAGATAGTGCAGCCAGTCAGGAGTGAGCTGCACTTGTAAACTTTGTTGTTCTCCCTGAGGTCAGCCCTGTTTGAGCCTTCATTTTCCTAGGCACTAAACTCAGATTCTAGGGAAGGAAAAGAAATCCCCTGATTCTCCTGACAGTACTGAATAGAGTTAGACTTTTCATCATGTCATATCTGGGCCACGGAAAGGCCCCTGCTTTTATTGTGTGACGACATGGAAATTACCGAGTAATTATAGGATTATGCAGTACCCGGTAAATTAAATGTTACCTCTTTACCTTTTATAGAACAAAAAATAACCATGTAATTTCCTAGTGAATTAAGCTGTTAAGGTCTCATAGTAATTATACTTGGAGTCAAAAGCTCGGAGTTCTTCTGGTAGTTACAAGTAAGGAATTATCTTTCATTTTTAAACATATGTTGCAGTCGGATCCCAAACCCTGCATTTCCATTTTAATAACACTATGCCATGCCCAAATGAAAGCAAGCATATGTTTCCTATCGATGTGTCCAAATATAGTGCACATGTTATGTAAAATAGATTGGACATATGCAAAACTGACCCAGCTTTGTACCAGAAAAAATTATATGGAATGACACGAAATAGACATAGAGCTAAAATATTATCAGTCAGATCATAATGTTTAAAATCATGCCTAGTTTCACAGCATGATGGCTAGTTTTCACGGCAATCAAGTCAGTGTTGGGCTGGGTTTTTTTAACATATATGAGCAATATCTTTGAATATAGACAGTGGAACTGGCTGGTAAGATGCTTGAATATAGCCCAGCTGTTTACAAGGAAGTCTAATGAAAGCCCTGAATCCTTTCAGTGTGTGGGTGCATCTCCCTGTACATTGCCCACAGGTAGAGAACAATTTTGTGTGGGCTGGAGTGTGAAGAGAGTATCATATAAACAAACAAAATAGTGAAATACGCTGTATGGGTTAAACCCTGGCCGTGTCAATGGGAGTTTTGCCATTGACTTGAATGGGGCCAGGATTTCACCCTTGTCCCCATATCTTGGGCCTCCTGTTAGAATTCTCAACAACGTTGGGCAAAGACTCAGCTCTTGGGGTGTTCCGTTTCCAGTGTCTGCAGGCAGGATATGAATGAGAAAACAGAGCCTGCTACAGGGCTATTTATTGATCACAACTCTAGAATAACCCCATTCAAGGTCGAATGCAGAGCTTGTACAAGTTCACTCAGCACTGGGGGATATGATAGCCATCCAGCACAAGGGAGCCCATATGTGTCTGATGTATACTGAAGAAACAGGGAAATGTGGTTTTCAGGCTTAAAATACATCCCTTGAGAGCAGACTTGAACAAGTAGGCAGCTTGAATAAGACATAGAAGCCCACCAAAATTTACAGCACTCTAGCTATTCCCAGATAGCTTGTCCAGTACTTTTCAGGCTACCTAGCTAACCTTGCTAGGGTAGACTTATTTTAGGGCTGGAAGGCAGGAACTGATCCCAACTCTGTCACTGACTGTGCAGCCTTAGAAAAGTTATTTAGGCCAGGATTAAACTGAAACAGATGGGACAGCTCTCCTGGACCCAAACAAATAAGGAAGGAAGATGTGGGGGAGCTTTATTTTATATACCAGTATTAGTTGCCTGATTTGTAGAGGTGTTGAGAACCTGCAACTCCTTTTGATTTCTAGTGTTGTTCTGTGAGCTGGTCAAAAAAAAAAAAAGCCTCTTGTATTAAAAAATGCTTGTGCATTTTTCAACATTTCCTACACAACTCTTTTGGTTTTGTTTTCATTTGTTTGTTTTTGACAAACAAATGAAATAAAATAAAATAAAATAAATAAAACAGGCTTTTGAAAAACATTGTCAATAAAAGTTTTGGTAAAATGAAAACTGACCATTTTTATCTGAAACCGAAAAAAAGTTACTAAATTCTTTTCCATTTCCAGTTTTTTATTAACAAAATGGAAAATTTCAACAAGAATCCAAAAGCCATTTTTCACCAAACATGTTTTAAGGAAAAATGTTGGCCCGTGCAGGTGCTCAGAACCACTGATTAACCAGGCATTTATTTAGGTGCCTAAATATGTTTTTAAGTCCCTAACTTTAGGCCCCCATGTTTGAAAAAATAAAATGACCTCAATACTTTTGCCTCAGTCAGACCGGGATAGTGCAACATTCTCAACTGCAGTACTTCACAGCGGTGCTGTGTGCATTCATTAGCTAATTTTATAACTTGCTTTTAAATATGTAACATAGTATAAAAGTGCTAAGTATGATTATGGCAGCATTACTGCAGACTCCTTCCTGAAAGAAAAAAAAAGATACAGAACGACTGTCAGGATTTTTAATGAAGTTTAACACTAATGTTTTAAATGTTAACATTTGAGTCTGCATTTTTTAGCACAGATTGAACAATTTCACCTATAAGTCATAGCAAATCCAAGCAGTAATTGCTGCGGGTACACATCTGCATTGAAATAATTATCCTCTGATCTTTTTATTTTGAGTTTTTCTTATTTTAGTTTAATATTAGCTGGCAGCTCTCAGACAGCCAGTTTGTTTATTAGCATCCCAGCACTTTGAATCCTGTACTAATATTGCACACTTCCATTGCACGGCGAAACCAATAACAGGCACTTATTTAAAGGACATTGCTGTATCCCACAGTTAAGTATGTAGCAGTTGCTATCGATATGTTGTGGCATTTTGGTGCAAATGAGCTTTTTTATGTAACTTTTCCAGGCTTTTTCACAATCTGCCTGTCACTCTTAAAGCTCGATATTTGCCTTTTGACAAATATTAATAGTCACTCTTTGGTGTTTGATCTAAGAGTTAAAAAAAAACCACTCTGTGTCTCATCCCTAGTCTCTTTCATATCATCCCTGCAGCCTGACACAGATTATTGCTAGCATTGTGCTTGCCTGGTCTCTCTTCTTAATAGCCTTACATCTCATTCCAAGAGAGATGAAAGAGTGAAGTACCAAAGGGCTTACATTCAATTAATGGGGAAAAGGGGCGGGCCTTCAAAGTGCTCATCGACAACTCTGTTTGCAGCAGGCTGCTGACTGCAGATCCTGTATCAGCACTGTCAAGATGTGTAAAACCAGCACTTTCACCCCCACGCTTAAACCGAACAGGGCGGAGGAGGAAAGCACTTATAAACAGGGTGACCATATTTCCCAAAGCGAAAATGGGACATCCTCAGCCACTTGCCTTCCCACCTTCCCGGCCCCACTGAGTCTCTGGAACCTTGTCAGCTCCCCGCATCCTGGAATGCTGCCTCTCCCCATCCCCAGTACAGGGCTGGCATCTCCTCTCACAGACCCTCCCCCCATGTTCCTCCACACTGCACCCCACTTTTTTGACAAAAGTGGGCATTTGTCCCATTTGCTCTTGCCAACTGATCAAATTGGCAAGAGCAAATGGGACAAATGACCACTTTTACCCACCCCCAACAAAAAATAAAAGGTTGGGATGGATGGGACAGGGCTTAAAAAAGGGACTGTCCCAGCCAAAACAAGACATATGGTCCCCCCACCTGCAAAAGAAAACTGGGTTTATGGTCTTTTCTACTGCTTTATAGATGAAGAAAACCTGAGTATTCCACACAGGACCATAGAATATTTTTTTCTCTTGCTTGTTTTTCACTTTAGAAATATCAGGAGTATCAATTCTTATTTTCCCTAGCTTTGCTGGAGATCTCCTTGGAGGACCAGAGACCTGGATCAGGAATTCTCTCTCAACCCTTGGCTGAATCGTTGAGGAAGTTCAATTTTGAACAAAGAGAGCTTTCCTTCTAACTTTTTATTCAAGTCTTTGGTTTAAAGAGGCATTATCCACAACAAATAGTGGGCCGAAGGATTTTTTAAACACCCTTTTTAAGCCAACTGGTTTAGAAGGAAACTTTCCTTAGAGGCAGGTTATTCCATAATTGTTCACTGGGAGAGAGGGGGAAGGGCCGGCGGGGGTGAATTTGGTACTAGCAGGGCCGATGCAAGGATGTTTCGCGCCCTAGGCGAATCTTCCACTTTGTGCCCTCCCCCCCATCCGCCCTGAGGCGCCCCCTCCCTGCGGCAGCTCCCACCTCCGCCCTGAGGTGCCCCCCCACCCTCCGCCCTAAGGCACTCCCCCCACCCCAGCTCACCCCTGCTCCCTCTCCATTCCAAGCACGCAGTGGCTGCTTCACTTCTCCTGCCACTCAGGCTTGCGGTGCCAATCAGCTTAGGCGCTGCAAGCCTGGGAGGCAGGAAAAGTGAAGCAGCCATGGCGTGCTCAGGGAGGAGGCGGGGCAGGGGTGAGCTGGGGTGGGGAGTTCTCCAGAGTGCTGCCCCCCCCACTTGCTGCAGGTGGCCCTCCCCACACTCCCCTGCCCCAGCTCCCTCCGCCTAAATGCCAGCGGCGACCGGGGCGGCCGAAGATCTGGCTGCCGCGGTCGCTGCCGAAGAAAATGGCGCTCCCCAAATCCTAGCACCCTAGGCAACCGGCTAGGTCACCTAAATGGTTGTACCAGCCCTGGGTACTAGCCCCTGTTATACACAATGCTAAACAGGAAGGACCAGTGGCGTGGTTCAGTATGGCAATTTTTGTGTTAGGATTTCTTTGGTCCACCTTTTTTTTATAGTGAATGACTATTTGCAAAACTTAGCTGTGGATCAGGATTTGAATTTTCAACACTCCTAAAGTGTTGCGCAGGTTTGGGCCCAGATGTCATATGATACATATTAAATATGTCACTGTAACATACAAAATGCTGGGAAAGGATGGCCTCTTAAGTTCCAACAAACACTGAGTCCGTACTTCGGTTCGACTTAGATTTTGTTTTGTATTTAAGAGCTTTGATATCGGCAAGATCCATTCTGGAATTAGACTGAATTATCTTGAGTGATGCTCGGAGCTGACCTTGCACCAGGACTATTTGGACTTATGGCTATCCAGGTGTGTTTGTTTATTGGGATGCTTTGCATTTGCCTGAATTTGCTTTTAATATAAACTTTGGAGAACAGAAAGTTCTTGCCTGAGACCAAAACCATCTGCTTCCCTGGACTCTATCACTGCCTCATGCCAATAACATCCTCCACTACTTTAACCTTTTACAATTCTCTGCATTACTATTGGATTTGGCCTCTCCGCTTGTTTCTCACAGGTTAACAATGCTGTAAAGAGCCTGGCTGGTCAGTGTAATCAGAAAACACTGAAAAGGTCAAGGCATGTTGAGGACTGCAGAGGCTCCCCTCTAATTTAGTGTAGCCTGTGACCTTCACTTACCCCTTTACTTTAAATTATTGCAAATTAACTCAGGCAGCAGAATGGGGGCTTTAGCAATCTAAATGAATTGAAAGAGGAAACTATATCAAAGAGCTTTCCATCAATGTCAGGCAGCGCTCTCCAGCATAGCGTACACCAAATATGCACACAGACAGAACTGTCTTACTTAGCCAGCTGGGCTATAGCCCTCAGCGTTCAAATAAAGCCCCATTAACTTCCCCGATACTGAGTGACGTTCTCTACGCATTCATATGTTGGGACCGTATCACATCATCCTCTCAGAGAAATGCTCACCACGGCACATCTGGCACTCTAGGCCAGAGATTTTTCTTCCTGGTGCGGGCCCAGGGCCTGCATGGTTTATGTGTATGGAGTACAAGTGAGGAATTAGACATCATAAAGCCGAGGATCACAATAAAGCAACCTGATCTTGCACCCACGGAAGTGAATGGCAAAGCTTACATTGAATTCAATGGTCCAGCATCAAGCCCTATATGCTCATGGTGACAAAACTGTCCACCACCAAATGTCAGTGATTAAATGTCTGATAAAGTAGCAGATAATAAGAGCTGCACAACAAAATGCCCTGTGACACACACGTGCTTGTGCTCTCTCTCTCTCTTAACCCTTTCTGCACTGTGACCCCATGTTACAGTGGAATAAATTTTCAGGATCCTCGCCCCTCTCTTATCTAACCATAAAGAAAAGGAGGGTGAACGCAACCTCGAACTGAGCACTCATAATCTAGGTGTCACAGAGTGTGGGGAGTCCAGTCCTGCACCCCTCTTCCTGGGACCCACAGTGAATCTTAGCCAGACAGTAAAACAGAAGGTTTATTGGACAACAGGAACACAGGTTACAGCAGAGCTTGCAGGCACAGTCAGGACCCCTCCCTCGAGTCCTTCTGGGCTTTCAGGGTGCTTGGATCCTAGCTAAGATACCCTGAATTCCGCCCACGCAGCCCCAAGCCCAAACTCAAAACTGCTTCCCTTCTGCCACTCCCTTCCTTTGTCCCCCTTCCCGGGCCAAGGTGTTGACCTTTCCCCTCTCTTACCTAGCTCAGGTTACAGGCTCCTGTCTCGTCCATCCCCTAAAGTCCTCCCCTGCTCTCCCATTCCCCACACAGACAGCCCCTACTCCATCACACTAGGTTCTTATGCAAAGCCCATTACCAGGTTTTGAGCCAGGCAATGTGTCCAAGAGCTTCAGTAAGAGTCAGGTGAGATGGTTCCCCTTGACACACGCCTTTCGAATCCAGCTGAAATCACAAGTGTTAATTAGCAAACCAATTACTGCAGAAAGAGGAGAATGTGTGAGACTTGGATGTGCATGGCACTGGCATCAGTTCTTGCTGCCTCCATGAAATGGGCATCAGTTTATTAGAAAATGTTTAAAAATAAACAATACAGAGAGTTTGAAAAGTCAGTTATTGATCATCGGGGGGTAGCATACAGAGTATAGGGGGATGCTAGTAGTTTGGTATTGAACAGCACATAGCATATACAGTCTGCCATGTTCCCAATGCTGGGTGTACGGTGGGTGAGATCAAGATACAGTCAGGAAGCAGTGGGGGTACATCGCTCATACGTACAGGTTACAGACAGTCATGGGTAAAGATAAGCGGGCTGGGTAATGGGGAAAGGATGACCCTCACATGGTGGAGTTCAGTTCGGTGGGTTCAGGGCTCAGGGGATAAAGTCCAGAAGGGGAGGTCCACAAGTAACCTCCCCCTTGTGGGTTCACAAAGTCACACCGGCTCACACTTGGTATTGGCGGTGGCCGGTGATGTGCTCTGTGTAAATGTCTCTAGACCATCGAATAGTGTCCGAGACCATTAGGCGTTTCATGAGCCGCGCGTAGCGACGGCCCACCCCACAGATGCGAAGTACGCATTCATTACAGGGGACCCAGGCACCCAGGGCCCCAACGATCAGAGCGTCAGTGTAGACCTCGTAGCCCTTTGTTCGCAGGGTGTCCACCAAGGGAGCATAGTTTCAAGTTTGCAGGCTCTATTAAGGTGGCTGTTTTCTTCTGGGTACACATTTAGCTGGCGCTTTTTATTCCACGTTGGCAAAAATGGAAAGGGAGCCATTGCTGAAGGGAAAAGGTACATTTCCCCCCAAATGTAAAGCTACTTCCAAAGAGCGAGAAATTCAAAGCAAACACCCACCAATGTTCACCCCTAGCAACTCCACTGAGAGCCCAACTTTTTGCCAGCTTCACTGATGCTAGGGATGTTTCGCAGCAGCTGCATTCGTTCTGCCATAAGCTCAAACGTTGTTAAATACCTGGGTCCAGGAAGGGCTGCTCAGTGTGATTAGTTGGCCGATAGTATATGCTACTCAGTGAATTCCCATGGAGATGGCCTGATTTCCATAGCAACTGAATTCATCCTCTTACCTTTCCCTTAAACAAGCATAAGTGCAATGATTAAAAATACACTCTGGTGTTCTGTAGTCGTGGCTTAGAGCCCTGTAGTGGCACCATCACGGACCGTAATAGTCTGGGCTATTACTGGAGCTCCTAGATAATCCGGAATATTTTTATTCGTGTGGACTCCTGCCTTCCTTTTCTTCTCATTCCTTAACTTTTTATCAGGCTACCTGTAGCAAGGAGTGAGTATTGACTGAGAAAGCCATTGTTGGAAAGGTGGGTTTGACACTTCACTCAGAATTATTTAGATTATGGCAGTACCCAAAATGCACATGGTGCTTTCCAGGACATGGAGGTGGACACAGTCTCTGTCCTGAAGAACACACAAAAACTGATGAAGACTTGGGGAAAGGGATGTAACATCACAGGCCCAGACTTTTGAAAGTGCCTGGGGGTGTTTGACACTTGGCTTTGCCCCAGAGCTTGTCCCCACTCCACCTCTTCCCCCATGGCCACACCTTCGCCCCACCTCTTCCCACCCCAATTCCACCCAGGCCCCGCCTCTTCCCACCCAGTTCCACCCTCTCCACTGAGCACTCCATGTCCTTGTTCCTCCTCCTTTCCCCCCAGAGCCTCCTGCATGCCGCGAAACAGCTGATCATCGTGGACGGGAGGCACAGGGAGGGAAGGGGAGGTACTGCTCTGCGGGGTCCGCCAGCGGGCAGGAGGCTCTTGGGAGGGGAAGGAGCTGATGAGGGGCTGCTGGTGGGTGCTCAGCATCCACCATTTTTTCCCCTTGGGTGCTCCAGCTCCAGAGCACCCAGGAAGTCAGCGCCTATGTGCAACCTACAAGCAAAGAGATCAGGGTGGTGACAGGCACAAGTTTGTTGTAGGGTTTTTTTGGTTGTTTTTAGTGTAATCAACAAACAAACAAAAGTTCCCTCTTCCCATTTCTGCCCTCTCTTCACACAGCAGCTCCTAGGTTCACTTCTACTGTCCTTACCCCCTCTCTCACTGTTTTCATCCCTCTTCTTCTACATAAATGAGCATAAGGGCTAAATAAACGAATCCATACATGGATGACTTCGTCAGGAAGTTTCTTCTAAGCATCATGGAAGAAGTGGGTCTTAGGGATGGAGTTAAACGAGACAGTGGAGACCTTGTGGATCTGCTCAGCATGCATACAGGACAGGGTGACCTAGAGGGAAGCACTCAGATGATAATAAGATCACATGTCAATCTGATGTCTGGTGGAAGGGGGCTCCACAGACATTATGGGCCAGCCACTGAGATGGCCAAGTTTCCCACTCCTGCAAGTTATTTTCTTGACACTCGTGACTCCACAGTGCTTGATAATCACATCTGTCATGTCAGGAGAAAGAGACAGCATCTGAGATATCCTGGACCCTCTCCATTAAGGTACTGGTAGGTCACAATCAATAACTTAAAGAGGATCTGGAAGGGAATAAAGAGCTAGTACACAGGGCAAAACACATAGGTTAATTACTGCATTGCTTAGAAGACTGGTGGCCACATGTAGGCCATCGGAAAGTTTTGCATGGCCCCCTGTATAGGTAGAGGGCTTTGCAGTAGCAAAGGTTGGAGGTGATGAAGGTGAGCACCACTATGGCTAGGTCAACATCCAACCGGAAGTGGCACATTTACTCATCTGGCCAAAGATGGTGAAAGTTGTTTCTGGCTATGGAGACCATTAGGGGATCCAGGAACAAAGAAGAATCCTGAAAGAATGAAGCACCAATGCACCGGGCTGATCAGGAAATGGGCACTCACCGTCAAGGAGGCCGTGCTGGGATAGTGATGTCTGTAAAACTTTGTATACACATGTGCAAATGGAATCTAACACACTTTCAGATATAGCTGTGCTGAGTGTCCAGATGCTCCTTCGTGTTCACAGCTGCCCACTGTGGGTGGGTGCAACCTACCTAGGCACCTCTCCTGGAGAATGCTGACCCTAATTCCATATGATTATTAGCATTCATCAAGCTACAACAGCTGGCTCAGGCCCCGTGCAGGATCTGCCATGAGGCGCTTACAGCACTTGCAAATTTATTGAAATCTGCTGTGTTTAAAATATCAGGTGTTATGTCCTAGATTTAAATCATCATAAAAACCGGCCAATTTCCTGCAATCTTTGCAATATATTTTACACCCTGTCCAATAGTTTTGAAATCTAAACACAAGGCACCACCTGAAACTCAAACCCTGGGTTGGCAAATCTCCTGTATCACATCCCCCCCATCCCGAGTACCAGTGTTACACATTTCCACATGGCCCCATCTCCTTTCTGCACCTCTCTTCCCCTTCCGGCCACCATGCCCCTTCCACCCACTCCATCCAAGGATTTCATTTTGCACTCGACAGACATAATCATTCCTTTCTCCTTTCCCCCTTTGCGCTGAAAACCAGGGAGGAAAGCATAGCAAATTGAAATAAATGAGAGCGGAGGAAGAAAAGGAGAGGAGGGGAGGGAGCAGGAGAGGGCTCCCAGAGCTCGTCAGTTTAGCAGCCTCAGGGGGAGAAGGGGAGACGGGCTGGTGATAATCAGACCAATGCTGGAGCAGAGTGTGCTTCTTGGCAGAGAGTGTCAGGGAGCTTTATTGCCCGTGACCTTCAGAGCACTTAGTGCTGATGAGGGACCAGTGAGGAATGCTCAAATTATCATATTATGGTTGTCACGGGGCATGGAACCGTGTGTTTGTGCGAGGGGGAGAGGGCCTGAAGGAGGGGGAGAAAGGAGGGGCCAGCACCCAACTTTGCCAACACCAAAGGATGCAGCACGCAAAAGTGAATCTGTTCCCTCTCCCCCAAGGTGAATCAGGACAGGACCATGTTAGATGCAGCCACCATCCGGGGCAGGTGGACTCATGTGCTTTGTATTTGTTCATCCCAGACGGGGAAGCCTGGCTTAGTTGTGTGCTTGACAACCTTGTGAAAAATGGCAGCCCTGGAGCCTGATGTCCTGCTTTCATTTCCAGGATGTGAACACTGGGGTGGCAGTGGCAGAGGCAGCTTCCCTCAGCTGCCTCGTGGGCCCCATGCAACTGCATGTGTTTTCATGAGCCTAAAACAGACTGTAATTCGGGGGTGGGGGGAGGTCAGTCTGGGTGACCCAGATGTTTCCTGTGGCCCTGCTATCTGTGTATCCACATAACATTTCTTCCCCCTCTTCTTTGGTCCTCTGCTGAGTTGTCAAGAATCAGTGGGAGCTGGCTGGGGATTCTTGGTGTATTTCTGATCCTAAAGGAGCAGACGCTACCAGAGCCTCCTTTTGGTTGCTTCTCTGTTTGCCCCAGTGCTATTGATTGTGTGTGCCAGGCCAGCCTAGTTCTGGGATCAGTGCTAGCTGGGGAGCCGGTCACTGCAGACCGTCAGGAGGAGCTCACAACACTGCACTTTGCTGCCTGTTTGTTGCATTTTTGGATTTCTCAGCAATAGAAAGGCAGGTGTTTGTAAAATTGGAGGAAAAAAAAACCCTCCAAAGGCATCCCCAGCTCAGGGAATAGGCTGTAGCTTTAACCCACTTCCTGTGCTGGAAAGGGGCATGGAGGGACTGTGCTGGCTGACTCCATGCAAATTCTTGATGGTGGCTTTCAGGAATGCATGGCACTGTGGCAGCTCCATCACCCTGGGACAGGGGGCGAGCATGTGCTCTGCTCTGAGCTGACTGGTGCAGGACTATGGAAAAAGCCACGTCTCCATCTCACACCTCTCTGCCTCTTTTGAAGAGGCTAGTGATCATTGCTTGCACTCCCCAGCCACGGGCATCTGGCTGTGTGTGTGTGTGTGTGTGTGTGTGTGTGTGTGTGTGTGTGTGTGTGTGTGTGTGTGTGTGTGTGTGTGTGTGTGTGTGTGAAAGTCTTTTGCACTCTCTGCCTCATGCACCTGTCCTCCCAGCCAGCCTTGATCTAGCCCTTAATGAGGGTGAAGTGGGGGTCTGTCAGGCCCTAGCTCTCTGAAGGTCTGCAGTGTCTCTTTAAAGGAAGTGTCTGTAATAAAAATTTACCTCCAGGTTTAGGAAGACAATTATTGCACGTTAACTAAATATGAAATTACACTTAAGAGCATATCCATTGCCTTAACAGCGACTGTCTGTAATAATAATAACACTTAGCACTTACACAGCTCTCTCCATCTACACAGCACGTCACAAACATTAACTAATTAATCCTTGCAACCTCCCTATGAAGCAGAGAGACCACTGGGAAGTGTCAGGGGAGTAAGTCTCCTTCGCCACTTCTTACTATCCCGTTGAGGCTGCTTTTCACGCAGCTGCAGTGCTAATGCACTCGCTCTCCCCATCACCTTGACCCTAGTTTTGTCATGTGGCTGTACCACTGCTGTAAGGCAGGTAGGCCCTAGGGTGAAAGGGAAACCAAACCAGGGAAGTGATGTGACTTGCCCATCAGTACTGACGGTGTCAGAGATAGAATTAGAAGTCAGGGCTCCCTGGCTCTTAGGTCAGGCTTTGTCCTCTAGACCATGTTTCTTGCCTTGCCCACCTTGTTAGCATGCAGTACCTGAAACTGACTACTGACTTGTGTGGAGAAAGGCCTCAGCTGCCGAGCTTGAATGCAGACAGTGAAATGTGACGGCATTTGGACCTGGGATTCCAGGTTGGCCCATTAAAAAGGTCAGTTACAAGGTTCTGATCTGAATCCATATGGCCCTAAAATGTGAGGGGTCCAGCTCTGTAATGTATGTAGTTCTTATGTCTTATGTTAAGTATGAAACTTTAAAACAAGGCCTGCGTGCACCCCAAGTCCTTTTATGCTGCCCTCTGCCAGCTAGAAGGTCGCTCTGATCAGGGCCGGCTCCAGGCACCAGCTTATCAAGCAGGTGCTTGAGGCGGCAACCCCAGAGTGGGGTGGCACTTTCAGATATCCGGCGGCAATTCAGCGGAGGGTCCCTCACTCCCCCTCCGAGAGAAGGATCTCCCGCTGAATTGCCGCAGATCACAATAGCTGCTTTTTTGGGGTGGGGGGGGGACTGCTTGGGGCAGCAAAACCCCTGGAGCCATCCTTGGCTCTGATTCTAGCCTCTTCACCTGACTTTGAATGTGATTCTGACCATATAACCCAGCTTCCCCTACTGTGTTACCCTTTACCAGTGTCATAGTCTCTGCCATGGGCAATGGACCCAGAAGAGCTGCAAAATCGCAGCTGCCATTTTGGATTCCCTCCTCTCCTTGGCTTTGCCCACATAGGTTGTGGTGTTGGGATACTCAGATTTTTTGAGTCCAGACCTGTTAGAGATTGAGGTGGATCACCTCTGAGATTTCCTGAGGTTATAAGGGGTTTGGATCCAGAGGTCTGGCTTGGAACCCATCGTTAGCTTACCTAAGACAGCTGCAGCGCAAGTACCACTAATGTGATCGTCTCACACGCTGCCTCGACCAATGAATCTCCACGTTGGCCTGAAGGGGCAAGAGGGAAGTTCAGCCTTCTATTCTGTTGATAAAGCGTCTATTGCTTGACCACACTTTGGTCTGTTATAAAATATACTCAAGAGACCAAATAACCAATGTTAGTCTGGTTTAAAGCTGTAAGCCAATAATAATAGACTACAAGAAAAAAAAGCCCTATACAATACCAGTCTCTGGGAAGCCTCCTTGTTCAGCAAAGTTACATTTGCCTGCCGCAGAAGGTGTGCTCCCAAAGTTACACATTTCAGCGAGTATTATTTATACGACCATTTTACAAGTTTTGCATCTTTTTATACATCACTAAAATCGTACCCATCAGTTTGTCCCAGTTTCCTGACATTGTTCTGTTCCTTCCTCATGGGTTGGATACTAGCACTCTAAGTACTGATCCATGAAGGTACTTCCCTAGCTTGTAATAAGACATAGACTGGAATATATTTTGATTTTGACAAGTTTCTTATCTGCAAATCCAAGGTGTTATGGGATACTTAGCTTAAGTGAACAGGGTTATAGTAAAGGTGTCATCCAGTTTTGGCTATACAACTGATACAATATTGGTGCTGAAAGTGCTTTGTGCTGAATGTGTACTAATATATATGGTGCAGATAATACACATTATTAATGTGATAGATATAGATATGCTAGCCCGCATATGTTGGCCAATAATTCTGTTCCATTCTAGTCTATGTTGTACTCATCACCTTGGCTTCTGAGCTGCCTGAGACCATTCCTCTATTGCCTCTCTGCTGGGACAGCCAATAAAGGAGGGAAAGGAAGGCTCATTAGAGGTGGAAATTCAAAATAGCGGTGGAAGCTGCTTCATGAGGCTGTCACTGTGATGCAAGGCCCTGAGTGAGCTGCTACTAATGGAAGGTACGCGCACCCAAGGTTAAGCTTTCATAAATCATTGCTGCCAAAACCGGCCAGAACAAACTCCTCTCTTGTCGAACACCTGCCCTGGATCTGCCTCCCCCCTGACTGCCTGGGAATTCTAGAGCCACCTCTAATGCTGGGGCTGTCTTTGTGTTTGTGTCCTGTACAGCACCAAGCACTTTGCTGACACTTAACAACTTAGTATTAACAAGCCGTAATGTGGCTCTGTTCACATCACTCCCAAGAATGCTTTTCCAGCTCAGAGCTATTTCATAGGTGACTAAACTAGCAGAAAAAATACACAAAGTTAGGTCATGATGAGCACTTAGGGCTGCAATAAGGAGAGAGGCAATTATGTGCCCCTTTTCAAGCTGGCTTTGTGGGAAGCTTTCCTCATGTTCCTCTTTCAGACCTGTATTCAGCATCAGTTTCCTTAAATAGCCAATGAATATTCAAAAGCTCTTTATTTAGATTAATGGCCACGCGCTAATAGTTACACCATCTACAACACAAATCCCTGTGTATATCTGCTAAGCAGTTGTCAAGCCACAGCAATATGTGCTCAGCGATAAAGTCGTGGTGAAGACATCCCTTGAAACATTTAGGACTAGACTGGAAGGAGCACTAACAGCTGTACAGAGCAGTTCTGCAAGGGGGAGAGCAAGACGATAACCTCATAAATGCTTTCTGACTCCAAGTTCTGTGATTCAGCTGTGATTTAACATACAACAACTCCATTCTTAAGGCCCTGGTTTTTCAGAAGTTTCTCAAATAAGCCTCCAATTTTGTACCCACTAATAGTTGCCTGTGGCACAGTGTTGTGGGTGTAAATGATTTCAAGTATATTTTGTGGCACTTAGATATCTAATAAGTTCCTGTCCATGTCCCCAAAGTAGACTTCCAAGAGCCAGGTGATGTACCTGGAATTATGCAAGGGCATAGAAATGTGGGTGCAAATTCAGAGGCAGCCTCTGATCATCAGGACCTAAATCTCTACGGGCTAGATTGTGAAGATACTTTGGTTCATGCAGAATAATGCTTTATGCCTTGAGTAGCCCCAGCGATGTCAATAGCACAATTTGGGCAGTGAGGTAAGGACACAAGTTACAGATAGAGACAGGGCGACCCTCAAATCATTCATTCACACTTCAAGCCCTCCTTCCCACAAACTGTGTGGTCTCAGGTAACATGGAACCTGGCCTATCCCAGCTTTTGACTTTGTTTTGCAAACCCAAGCTTCGACTGATGAAATTTGATCAAACAGTGCAACTAGCACCACCATCCATCTCCAGTTACAGGCCAGCAAAGAACTGAGTGTGTAGATTTCAATCCTCCAACTTTCTGGTCAGTTCTTTGTAAACGTCATGCGTATATTGTGTAATGCCAGTGAACCGCTTTGCTGCCCGGCGTCATGTAAATGATGTGAGAAACGGTGAAACACACCTAGATAATTTGAAGTCAAATTGCAGCAGGGAGGAAAGATTACTGTAAATGATTCTGAGTGGGCTTGGCAATGCCTGCCCTGCCCATGAGCAGGTTCCTCCCCTAGGGTTAACATGGAGTCACTAGAATGCAGCGGTCCCCCATCACTATTCTCACCCTACTCAGTCCGCATCTGGTTCTTTCTCCTTCTCACTGGTTAATAAATTGGCTGTTCTCTGAGAGCAGTTAATTTCTTATTAATGGCGCCCATTTCTCACCACGTACTTTGGCTGCCAACTTTTGAAGGTAATTGCATTGTTATTTAGAAAAGTCAAAAGTGCATTCTTCCGGAGAGATTGTAGCTGTGATCTTGTGCACTGAAGTCTGCGGCTTGAGATGGGGCCTGCATGCGCTTGTTAGCAGCCAGGTGTCACTGCAGGCAATGGGAAAACAAGGATGGATTCCAAGTCTCACCCCCCCCACCACACACACAGAAAGGATGAATAGAAGCCTTTAAATGAAGAAGAAGGCAAAAAAGAAAATTACCGTTTAAAATACACAACACAAAATGTTCCCTTCTGTTAAGAAATTGATGTCGCAAATGACCTTATTAAAAAAAGGTAAAAGGCTTGTTTACTTAAAGCTCGTGCTCACAGACAGCAGGGGAAACGTGGCTTTAGGACATTTTTCTTTCTCCTTCCTCTTTCCTCCTAAATGAGATTGAAATACAGTTTCACATTTGCAAGGGCTAGTGCCCTTTCTGCCAAGAAATCCATTGACAGTCCAATCAACAGACATGTTCTAGTTACAAGAATCAAGCATCAGTCAAACACTTGAAAGCCAGATCCAGCAAATACAGGAGATAATCGTATTGAAAACAGCCAGTGAGGAGAGGGAAAAGTTATTGCAGTATAGGCAGAGGCTAGTGTAGGTAGGATGGATTGGCACATAGCAGAGGATAGAAAGGGAGGGGAACAGTGGAGGAAGGCTAATGAGATGGGTAGTTTAATGCATCAGGCTTTTGTCTCTGGGGACCCACATTCAGACTGTGCCATGGGCCACAACTGGTAGTTATTTGGATGGACTCAGCCTATCCCACGGGATTTGTATCCCATCCACTCCATAAAAATACTGCAACTTCTGGCACAAATCGAACAAACAACATGACTCAGGCAAGACCCCAGAGTAGAATAACAAGTGGATGCTTGGCAGAGCAGTGTGAGGGCTTGGGACTGGACTGGCAGTGATCATTGCAGGTCCATACTGAATAGGTTACCAGACAGAAAGAGTGAAAAATCAGGACAGAAGGTGAGGAGTAATATGCACCTATATAAGAAAAAGTCCTGAATATCAGGACTGTCCCTATAAAATTGGGACATTTGGTCTCCCTAATACCGAAGGGCTTTGGTAGAGCAGTTTGTGGTGGAGAGATCAAGACCAGGATTAGCGAGGGATACTGCCGGGCAGGATCCATGTGCATTTGGCAGAGCAGTGTATGCCTGTCAAAAGAGTCAGGCCTGAAATACCCCAGGAGGTGCTGTAAGTGAGAACAGAGGAGCATTGGTAGAGCTATAAGAGAAGCTTTGCAGGAAGCCCCCACATATGTGCCCTTTGTGTTGCTGAAACTAGCGATTTCAGTTTCTCACAAGCCCAAAATTTGCTGATTTCATCCCAAAATGTAAAAATCTAAAGAAGATGATGAAAGCAAAAATGAACAGAATAGAACTTGATTGTATGTACTGTATCTTTAATGTATTCCAGAGCTCTAGCTAGTAAAATACCCAGTGTCTGATTAGAATGGTGATCCCAGTAGAATTACTTTCTTCCCATGGGTAACATGGCCAGCAAATTACCGGAACTACCTGTAAACCTGCAATCCTCCTTTGGAACTCAGTTCCTGAAAGGGAAATTAGGCAGGTGGGATAAGGGAACACTATCTCACAAGCCCCCAATTTTCAACCTGGGTAGGTTTGCTCACCCCTCCAGTTTTTTGCATCTCTTACCAGAAGTCACATGCCCCTTCCCTCTTCCACTTAGCACCCCAATTTTATTGCATCATTGGGGAAGGGCAGCTTGGCCCTTAAAAAAAAAAAAACCAAAGAACTTTAACTCTCTTTTAAAGAAGGCACCAAATATTCCAAGGGAATACAGCTCTGACTCGAGCAAGTGGAAGTGGCAGGTCAATCAAATATGTATAGGAGAACTCCATCCATTAGCATTGGTGCTGTAATAGGAATGACTGAATGAAGTCGGAAGCGTTTTCAGACCTGTGGGAGGCGTACACAGCTTTGCCTCCCAGAGATCAACTCTGGGAGTCTAGCAGCTTTGCCTTGTCAAGGCAGTGAGTGGGAAGGTTTAAAAAGGGGAGGCAAGGAGAAGAGACGGAGGGAGACTGTTGGAAGCACTAAAAATAGTTTGGATTATTCAGAACCATATTTTAGAATAAATTCCCCTTATCTCCTCAGGCGGCTGAATGTGTTTGCACACTATCGAGGAGATCCGTGCCCTGAAAGGATGCATCCAGCGGAGGCAGGGCATGTCTCTCTGTGTGTGAGTGTTTATAGAAGAGGAAAGGGCATCATTTTTGCATTCACTAGCAACACAGTCGTTACAATCGGTGAAATGCCAGAAAAGGTTACACCACAGCAGCTGAAAACTATGCAGGAAACCTTAGGAAGAGAGTGGAATGGAGCCCTATTTTTAGGATCACGTGTTATGAATTGATTAATATTTTAGGTGGCAGTTATCACGTTAAAACACCAAAAGATCATTAGCAGCCTACTCAAGCACATGCTGCCAACATTTTAACGAGAGGACCTCATCCAAAATTCCACCTCCTCTCGGGTCTATGATTGCTAGGAACAGGGGTGTAATGTGCTTGCATTGAAAAGGGGTGAGGAACTGAGGAATCTATTCATTTGCTTTCTCATTCAAACTAAGACACACTAAGACACTGTGGCCATGATCAAGGAAGAAGGCAGCACTGCTCTGCACAACACAGTTAGCTGAAGATACGTGTTGCTGGAAATGTTTATACTTTGCCAATGAAAAATGTACTCTATGTCCATCAATAGCAGCAGTAGGCCAAGCAAGAGAAAATCAGGTTTGTGATTAAAAGGGCCACATTTGGGGTACAGTCTAGCCAAGTATTTAAGCACATGCTTATCTTTAAGCATGTGAGCAGTACTTCCTAAACGATTAATCACAACATAACATGTTATTCTAAGAACAGGCGTGCTGACTCTATTAGACACTCTTCCTAAGGTCTCCTGGGTGATTTTAGCTGTTATGGCTTAACAGCTTCTCCTGTAAGCATAGTCCTCTGAGACTAGTCATTTGCTTAAAGTTAAGTATGTGCTTAAGTGCTTTGCTAGCTTTGCTGTGCTGCCATTTGTGGGGATCAGATAATTTGTTATTCACAAGTATTTGGAGCACTGAGTTCATGAAAATGTGCTTGAATCTTGAAGCACCAAGATATGTGAGTCCAAAACCTCATCATGGAAACACGTCTTTTGTCAACCTTCATTCACTAATAGCTTTACAAAGTTTAATTCATCCAGTCTGGGAGCAGCATCAATACCATGTGACTGAGGTGACCAATCACGCTGTTCCCACACCATACTTAGGAAGGGCTTGATATTCATGAACAACCCATGCTCTGAAAATTGATTGGCCAAAGTGTTTTGGGAATTAGTACTAACTGCAAAGAGGCAAACAGTAACTGGGATCAGTGGGTGAAGTGTTAGCAAGAGATACATTGGTGACCATGATAAATGACAGCATCGCAGTATTCCCCTTTTTGATCTGGAGTAAAGGATTGGAGCAAAGACTCTGTAAAAAGGCACCAGAATGAGGCCGTATCACCAAACGGATAGATCACAGGACTGGGACAAGGAGACCTGTGTTCAGTTCCTGGCTCTGTCACTGGTTTGCTGGATGACCTTTGGCAAATCACTTTACCTCCCTGTGCCTGTTTCCCCATCTGTAAAATGAGGCTCATGATTCTGATCTCCTTAGTAAAGCACCTATGGGTTCTATGGTGAAAAGCGCTATATGTGTGTGAAAGCTAGGCACTGTTAGTATCCTTGTCAAGGACTTTCTTAAAAACACAAGCCATTTGGTGCAATATGGTCCATGCCAAAGGCTAAAAGAAAAAGCTCTTCACGAGTATTTAGCCCGTCGGATAGGTCATCTCTGGCAAGGATGATTTGGCAGTAGACAGAATGGGGGAGCTCCATTAGCGGTAGGGGAGTCATTCTAGTCAGACTGGTGATGAAAACTTTGTAAGGATATCCAGACCCTGCTCTCATACATCCCTGACCCTACCCCACATTCTCTACTGGTGTAGATCATCCTGGTTCCATCAGAGTCAATGGAGCTTCCCCAAACTGCATCCGCTAAGGATCAAGCCCATTTCTGTATTTCCTGAGGTTTCAATGCTGTATTCCAGACCTGTGTCTCCTCTCTGCCAGTGCTGCAAACTCCATGAAGCATGGGAGAATCGCACCAGTGTGTTAGTTCTGCTCCGCACAGCAACACCAGCGCTAAGGGATCTGGAGTCCAGTGTGGTAATTCTGCAGGTGATAGTCAAGGCAGCACTGAAAGCTGATCTCCCCTTCTGCCATTGGAGTCTTGCCCATGCAGGGCTGGTTTATTTTTGTCAGTAGACCAAGCAGACATGACTCAGAAAGGAAGTTGCCTAAGGAAGCAGGTACGTGCAATAACAAGGTGCCATTTCCAGAGTTGTCATTCTGTCCGCAACCAACACTTCAAACGTGTCCCAGATGTACTTGGGACCCAGGTGTTACCATTTAGAAACATTCACTTTGGAGAATGGACTTGAACATGGAAATTTTCTTTTCCCTTAGGCAGTTTCTGGAGTTTTGTGACTTACAGGGAATTTAACCTCTTCGTTGATGAAGCACATGAGACAGCTCCAGCAAATGCAGATGTCCAGGGCATATGGCTGGTTGTAAAGGAGCGGGGATGTGCCTGAGATCCCATTCATTTGACTGGCTGTTCCACAGAGAACTGGCTGCAGGACACACCCACTCAGATTCTGCTCACTGTGAATGGGGGAAATGATCTTTTGCCCATAGCTAGAGGAAGGATCCTGGAAAAGTATTTGGTTCCCAGCAGAGTGGAGGCACCGGTTTAATATACCTGAATACTGTATATTTCAGTTACTCCCTTGCAAGACCCGTGGATGTCAAGTTTACTTCTGTTTTTCCGTCTAAGACAGACACTGATAAATGTTAAAGACTAACAGATTTATTTGGGCATAAGCTTGGGCAAAACACTGCATGCATCTGAAGAAGTGGGTTTTTTACCCACGAAAGCTTATGCCCGAATAAATCTATTAGTCTTTAAGGTGCCACCGGATTCCTTATTGTTTTTGTGGACACAGACTAACACGGCTACCCCCTGATACTTGATAAATGTTATAAAGTTTTAAAAATTGAAATTGTTAGTTTTCTTTGACTCATTTTAGATTTTATTTTTAGCTTTATGAAGTGGCTTTTCCATTAGCAGTTTAACCACTCAGGCTTTCTCAGCCAGGTTCAATGCACAGCTCAGTCTAACTGCCACTCTCTACTTGGGTGGGCGCACAGGACTGGAAGCGCACACAGGCCAAGACTGGGGTTCATTGGCAGAGCTATGGGAAGGGCAATCAGGAGAGGAACCAGGACTGCAATAGTAGGGGTCGCTATGAGTCAGAGGGAGGTGCATTGGGCAAGCTGAAACGGGGAGGCTTCCAAAGTGTCTACCCACAATATGCATGTAACTCAACTCCGGGCTGTCATTCACTTTCATCATGACTATTGTGCACTGGAGCTAGTATTTGTGCTTTGCATTTTTCACCATTTCCCTCCCCCAGTGATTCAGGGAGATATTTATGGGTCCAAAACTCGTACAATAAAGTTGCTACTATGTTCTACAGCAATGGCGCCAAACACTGCAGCTCCCAGTCATGCTACCGCAGCAGTTTGTTCTGTTGTTATATGACATCCATGGAAATTCTGGGCTTCCCAGAACACGTTAGTTTCTGTATAGTGACTGCATCTTGAGGACACCAGGAGAGGCTGGAGATCTGGAATTGTTTTAGGCAAAGAAGACTGAAAGCCCCAAGGACAAATGCAAACACGAAGGTTTATTTAGCATTTCTGCGGTAGCAAAAAAAACAGGCTTGTCTGGGCACCTGCTGGCAATGGCCTGATTTTGATCTCATTTACACTGGTGTAAACTGGGAGTAGCTCCACTAAGGCTAATGGAGTAAAACCCGTGTGAAACTAGAGTGAGCTCACGATACAAATGTCTTCCGGGAACCTGATCCACAGCCCACTGAAGTCAGTGGAAATACTCCCATTGATTTCAGTGGACTTTGACTCAAGACCTGAATGCATAGTATTAATATAAGCTTCAGCTATCCTACGCTGAATGCTGCCTGCCACGTGCCATTTCGTTTTGCATGTCACAATTACCATTTTTAACAATGCCTCCACATTCTCTTGTCTAAAGAGACTCTGGAGATCCATCTGAAATAAAAGATTTCTCTTCCCCTTGCCTGGAGGTGTATCTGTATCGCAGTGAACTCTTCCTAAACGCTAGTTTCTTCAGAGACACTCCCAGCTTCATCTCCTCTACTCGAGATCCACCTTTGCCATCTCTAAATAATAATGCAGTTACATAGTAAATGAGTAGTGGGGACTGTGCAAGCAGCAAATCTCTGTTCTGGTGATGAAAAAGAAAAATTAACCCACTTATAGCTCAGTTCTGAGGCAGCAAAGCTTCCCAGATTGTAGCCATTATGTTTACAGAGTTCCCGTTGACTTAAATAGAAAATCTATGCTTGGAATGGCTGCAGTACTAGACCCTATATATACAGGAGAACAAGCCTGCTAATATTGACTCACTGTACATTGATATAGTGACTTCCATCCTGACGTTCTGGGTAAGGATTTGCACTTCTAAATGTAAACCCATTTCTTAGTGTGACAGCCACCTCTTTGGCTGGCACATCAGAGGACTGAACTGGGGAGCGCCAGAGCTCAAAGCATGAATTTCTACAGTTTAAGCTAAGCACTAAACTGGCTGTTGCAACACAACCATCTCCTCTGGGATACAGGACACGTAGCACAGGCTGATCTGTGGGTTGCAAAAGCAAGCGGCATCCCAAATTGAGCCTGGGATATTTTATAGTCACCTTCTGGGGAAGAGATGGAAAAATTCCCTGGTTTCACCAGCCTTTGTATTTGACCCTAATCTTCCCCAAGCCAGTGTTCCCATCCCTAGTCTTTAAAATTTTAAGGGGATTGGATAGCTCGGTGTGTCTGACTGAACCTCAAGCAGTTATTTCATCTCAAAATATAGAACCAAAGCAAACTCATATAGGAAACAGTACTGGGTGGCAATGCTGCAGGCTGGAATCTGATCTCGGTTATGCTGGTGTAAATGAGGATTAACTCCAGGATTTAAAGATCATGCCAGGGAGATCAGAATCAGAGCCAATGGGAAAGTCTATGTCATTTCCACCCTTAGGGATGACTCACCACTCACTGATACAGTTTTACGCCAACAAAACCACTGATCTCAACAGAAGTTGTAAAGCGTCGCCAGTGATCCCTTGGAGTTCGAGGATGATAGCCAGTTAGGGTGACCAGACAGCAAATGTGAAAAATCAGAATGGGAGTAGGGGGCAATAGGAGCCTATATAAGAAAAAGATCCCAAAATCAGGACTGTCCCTATAAAAATCAGGACATCTGGTCACGCTATAGCCAGTTATTGCAACAAGATGATTGCGTCACAGTGAGGAGATGCCGCGTTGTTGCTCGTGGTGAGAAGAGAAGATGCAGTCTTGTGTTGGTCAATGAGATGGCATTGAGAATCACAATGCATTGTGATGGGATGATGCACTGTTGAAATGGGATAACCTAGTGTTGGGCTGACACTGTATTACCATGCGACAGTGATGCCTTGAGGCGGATAATGCTACAATGTGATGGGACTAAGCTGCGCTATGGCCATGAGTCAGTAAAATATTTAAGCATGTACTTGATCACTTTGCCAAATAGGGGCAGACAAGCATGTGCTTAAGCAATTTGCTGAACTGGGGCCTATGTTGGAATAAAGCCATGGTCTGAATGGGTATTATATTGCCTGGGGACTGCATTGCACTGCAATGACTCACAAGTGTGGCATATCATCCTTAAGCTATATCTGGGACTTCTTAATGTCCTGCAAGACAGTATAGCTCAACATGAGCTAGATCCAGTGAAAGCTGGATTGTCTCACAAAAGTCAGGATGGGTGGCAGCCATACTAGTCTCCATGCTAACATTCGTACATCATCTACTCCTATAGCTGACCCACAGCCAGCTGTGTTTTCCAAGAGCTCTCTGCAGCCTCTGATGGGCAGCCTATATCCTGGAACCCAGAGGAATAATGCCAGCTGAGAAAATGAATTGCCAACCTCCAATGAGGTGGTGGCAAGAAGCAGTGTATATATTACATCCCTAGATGTAGCATTCTGCCATTCAAAACAGCTCTCACGCATGGATAGCACAAGATCTGCTCAGAACAGTACTAGGTGGGGGGATTTTATTCAGGCAGTGTCTGAAACTTAGTTTTTGTTAAATTTTAATGTTAATTAATTGTGCTCCCAGGGGTGAGCTGAAATGGCCTCTATTTTTAATTTTTTCCCTTGAGACGATGTCCTTAAACCCCTTACCATAATGATATGTTCCCAGCCTGGTAAAAAGCCAGTCTGGATTTATTATTCTGCCTCTCTTCTTGTCCCATCTAATCCTAGCGAGACTGTTGCAATGACTGCTGGTTAGAAAAGTAGTTAAGTGAACTGTATACTGTATTCTCCATCTGTATTTTTCCTTATTAGGCTAGGCAGAAAATGTAGTTCTCTTCCCTTCCTCCTACCCCCCATGGTGGGAACCTTTAACAGCCTGTCGCACCTTGCTTGCAAAATGACGCACACCCCAAAGCCCTCAGGACACCTCCATTTCTAGAGCAAATGTTTTGTATCATGTTTGCAGGGAGAGGGGGGATATGATAGAGGTATATAAAATCATGAGTGATGTGGAGAAAGTAGATAAGGAAAAGTTATTTACTTATTCCCGTAATACAAGAACTAAGGGTCACCAAATGAAATTAATGGGCAGCAGGTTTAAAACAAATAAAAGGAAGTTCTTCATCACATAGCGCACAGTCAACTTGTGGAACTCCTTGCCTGAGGAGGTTTTGAAGGCTAGGACTATAACCGCGTTTAAAAGAGAACTGGATAAATTCATGGAGGTTAAGTCCATTAACGGCTATTAGCCAGAATGGGTAAGGAATAGTGTCCCTAGCCCCTGTTTGTCAGAGGATGGAGATGGATGGCAGGAGAGAGATCACTTGATCATTACCTGTTAGGTTCACTCCTTCTGGGGCACCTGGTTTTGGCCACTGTCAGTAGATAGGATACTGGGCTGGATGGACCTTCGGTTCTGACCCAGTATGGCCGTTCGTATGTTCTTATGTAGGTTTGCCAGGACACGGGAATGGTTTGCTAATGATTGACTAGCACTTAAATAATATACCTGTAGGGACAGTCCTGCACTGAAGGAGTGTGGGCCATGGACAAAGTGGCCATTCTGTTTGGGAAAGTGCATTGCATGGGTAGTTAAACACTTGATGGCATGTATTTAAAACATTGCCGAAATGGACCCATTTACATGATTGGTGAGATGCCCAGAATGCTGTCGTTATACAATAGGATGTATCGCAACATGCTGTAAATCCAGTGGAGTCCACATCTTCACATAGACTAGTGAAGGGAATGAATTTTCCCTGCAATAAGCCAAATCATTCTACAGTGCCCATTTTTAAAAGAATATCTGCCAAAAGAATAGACCCATTAAGAGAATAAGCTCCTAGGGAGTTAAATAGAGCAATTCAGGAGGAGGCTGACCTGAGAAGAGCCGAGAGAGCTATTAAATGAAGCTATTCTTTGTACTTCAAATCCAAATATATCTCATAAGGGAGCAAAGCTTTCTGAAACAAATCCCTGTGACAGAAATAGAACTTAGGTGCAACGAGGTTGTCTGTTTAATGAATTCCCAGTATTCCCTCTGTCGAGGGAGAGGACCCAAGCCTCGAAATTCAAAGCCAATTGTGGATCAGAACGAACACGAATAAAGTTTGAGGGGGCTCAGAGCAGGCATTTCAGTGTGTAGTCCCCCTCCAAAGCTTTAAGTCATACCTTTTAATTGGAGGTGAATGGATAATTCACTGCAAACAATGTAAACAATGATTTTAACTTCTCTTTCTGGCTCCCTGAATATCTGACTCTGAGCCATGATGCAGGCCATATTTTCAAAAACTAGTGCCTAAAATGCATCAGCAAAACCTTCCTTTGCCCTTGCAAACAAATTATAGTGCTTACCCTTGCAGTCACCCATTGGCAAATGTATCATTTATGGGCACAGCTGAAACACCAAGTCAGCATTTGAAAAGCTGGGTTCTGTAATAAGCCACCTGCTTCATGAGCAGAGCACAGTATGTGTCCTTTTGTTTTGAAAGAGACATACTTAGGCACCAACTGGGGCCCTGCATGGAGGGAAGGCTGGGTGGGTTTGCTGACCATGTTTTGAGTCAGATATTGACCTCGCTGCTGTAAATTGTTTGTGAAATAAGGGTCAGGAACCCAGAGCTCAGCCTAGGGCAAACTACAAAAGTTTTTGTCCTGGGAGCATCCAGGCTTGCATGTGTAAATGTGTTAGCTAACTCAGAGTAGGTGGCAATCAGTTAGCTCAAATTAAAACACACCAGAGTGGACAAACTCATGGAATTCAAGGGCTTGCAAACTTCTTGAGCTCTGTCCTGGGTTCAAAATATTAGTCTGAGTTTAGGAACCTTCTTGCCCTGTAACTTACACAGGCAATGGGGCCTTTTACCAAAAGGTGATTCAATTATTTTTATAAACAGTTTTACCCAAATAGGCAGCTTGAGTGTGCTATGTGGTAGGGATAGAATAACACTCCTGACCATCTCAAGCACAAGCTACGCTGGCATGACTGGACAGACTGTAATAACTGATTATGTTAACATTCACATTATTCTCACTTCCCCCCAGATGCTTTATTACCCCTCTGGATCTTTTCTCGCTCTCCCTTTCCTTTCCTTTTCTGTTCCTCCGAAGTAGAATGTGAAACCCACAACAGGAGCATTCAAGGAGAGCTTAGGAACCTGCAGTGTTCAGATGGATTTGTTGTTAAGCCAAAATCATTTCCCCCTGGGAGCGCACTCAGGACATCCATGTTGTGGATGTTACCACGCTGATCACTGTCATCTCACTGTTACCATGTGCTCCCCCAGTATGTTTATTGCACCGTCTGTTGTTTCTTGTCTTACAGTTGGTTTGTAAGTTCTGTTTTAAGTCTGTACCATGCCTAGCACAATGGGACCGGGACCTCTAGGTACTGCCAGTGTAACCCACACACCTTCTGGGTGTGGTGTTCTGTCCCATCCAGTGGCACCGAGACCACTTCGAGAGAGTGATAAAATGAGTCTGCTCTACAGCCTTCGCTAAGAGGCAGTTGGCTTTTAGCTTGTGCTGTAGAGGCTCGTGCACTTAGCTCCAGAGGTCCCATCCTGCCCGCTGATGACTGGGGTCTGTCAGTGTTACACTAGTACACATGGAGTGGGCCAGTGCTGCATCCTCATTTTAAGGTTCTCATCCTGCACCTGTGAAATTAATGGGGGCTTTGCTATTCATTTCAGTAGCCACACAATCAGACCCTGAATATCTCCCCAGCCTGCCCTGAGCCAGCTTCAGAAAAGGAGTTGGTTTTATTGAAGGGACATTGGAGTGAGGCTAAATGAAGGACTGCTGAAAGATGCCAGAGTGACCACTCTGGAGGCTTCCAAGCAGGGACACACACACACACACAATTGTCCCATACAGACTGGTTCTTTAGAATGAAGGGACAAGACTGGTAAAGCTTCCTAATTGGTCACCATTGCTATTGTATGCATGTCAACAGTAATTCAAGGGCATGACCTCCCTCCTGCTGATATGTCCCTTTCCTGTCAATTGCATCAGCTCAGGGAATGCATTTCAGGGGGATTGTTGCACTTCTTGGGCAGCTTGAGGTCACTTGGCTTTTGGCTTCCTACTTCACACCACCACCAAGGGCATCCCTAGGAAAGGCATGGCCTGTCAGGTCTTATAACTTAATTAATTTCTGATTGCTGAGCAAAACATAGCCTCACCTCTCCAGGGACACCTCTGTTGTTCTCATTGGGAGGTTGCAGGGGGAGACTGATGTGAGTATTTGCACTTCACGTGCTGGCATTTGTTTGAATTTTGCCTATTTCTGTGGCCTTAATGCCTCAGGGAATAATTTATGGGTCCAAAACAATATAGACTCCTAGAAATGTGGGACTGGAACAGCCCTTGAGAGATCATCTAGTCCATCCCCTGCACTGAAGCAGAACTAAGTATTATCAAGACCATCCCCCAGCCTGTTCTTATCAAATATGAGATCTCGTGTCCTCACAGAAGTGTTTCAACTCCTGGATGGTGGAATTAACATGGTGAGACCAGATCATGCATTATTTTGTGCTGTAAAAATGGTTTCCTAAGGCAAAAAAAAGCCCATGGTTAGCATGAGGACAACGTGATACCAAGATATTTGGGCTTAGTCAGCTCCTATGATGGCCAACTGCTCAGCCCTGCTTTTTAGATACAATGGGAATCTATCCTCTCATGCGCACAAGGGAAGACTCCTTTGCACTGATCTCCATAAAGTAGCAGAATATTATAGATGATCTCTTGAGATTTCTCCAAGTCTGTCATTTGTTTCACTGAAAGATCCCATAAGATATTACTACCGCTATGTTCGTCCCCCCCAGGATCAGACTCGGATTACCCTGGGCTCAAAGCCACCAAAACTTCAGCCCTCTTATCTGTAGCCAGATCAGCTATATTCACATTATTGTGCAATCTTTGGTATAGGCTCTTTGGTTTTAAACAGCAGCTAAGAGCAGAGGAGCAACTGTCGGCGACATGCTTTCTTAAGGGACATCAGCTCTCTCGGGCTTTCTGTAGTCAGTCTTTAGTGGCAAGAGTCAAGGCAAAGTTACACTATACTGGTGATGCTGGGAGAGAGGAGCAGGTAGCTGAGCACACAAGTTATTCAACTCGTTAGCTAAAGAGAACTGGATCGTATCACTGAGATTTACCCAAGGTTTCCCATTGCAACCCTGTAGGAATTATTGCAGAGTTGTCACCAGTGGTGTGCCATGACAGTTCTATAAAGCATATAACAACTCACTTGCATGTCTTAAGTGATCCAAAATGGTGTCCTCTACGGTGGCCAGATTGAATTGTTCCACAGGCTGGATCTAACCCATGGGCCACCATTGAACAATGCACAGCCAGTCGGGTGTGCAAGTCATGCCTAGATGGCACAGCACCACTTGTCACAGAAGCTCCCAAACTGTTTCCTACCAGCAGCTAGAGATGCAAGTTGTTTCATGAAAGCAGAAATTACTTACCTTCAGTTTTAAAACAAGAACTAGTGAATAACCCTAGGTAGTTTTAAGGTGGAGCTTGATAAGATTATGAAACTGATTATATGATAGGGTTGCCTGTGATAGCAGGGGACTGAATGATCCATAAAGTCCCTTCCATAGGTTGCTAACTGCTCCCCACACCCCACTGGTCTTCAGCCGAACTGAACAGGATTTTTTTTCTTTTTAGATTAAAAAACTGCTTGAGAAACTGTTTCTTTTCTCTGTAATGTTCACACACCTGCTCACTTCCTGCTCCCCTTCCAAAGCAGAAATACCACCAAGAAATACTGTGCACAGCATATTTCTATGTTGATGTCAAAATCAGGATGTGCTGGAAATCTCAAGATTTCCATCCATCTAGACACCTTCAGAATCTGATCATGCACCATTTGATGTCAATAGGAGGGTTACCATCAACTCTCAATCACAGCCGCTGAGTGCCCTTTGCTGCGGTGTCTCAATGCTAGATACAGAACTCCAAAGTTAAACATAATCTTTCCTCCCCTCCTCACTAATTCAGCCAATCTTATATCATTTTATTTAAAGGTTGTTGAATCTACCTATACGCTTATATCATCCTCTGCACCATAGTCTCTGAAAGCCTCACAATCATTAATGGGTTTTATCCTCACAATATCCTCATTTCACAGCTGGGGAAGCAAGTTGCCCACAATCACATAGAAAGCCTGTGTCATAGCTGGGTACTGAATCCATGTGTCCTAAATTCCACTGAAACACTCTACCCAATACCCAATCCTATCACCCCTTGTCTTCCTTCTCCTCAACCATTTCCTCCTCCTCTTTATCATTGGCCCACCCCATTTCCATCACCATCTCCAGCCAAGAGAGGCCAGGAGAAGCTTGGATATGCTTTGGCTATCTGGGCTCATAGGTGCTTGAATCCAAACAGAGCTTTGCAATATCTTGAGGATGCACATCCACAATCTGTCTCCTGAGCCACCAGCCTACTGAAATTTCTCATCTCTGATCAAGCAGATTAGCTCCTGGAAATGTCAGAGAGAGGCTACAGATGGCAGCTCTGTGGGGAGAAACTTCCCTGCCAGCTCTGGAAGTCGCTGAACACTGGACCCCAAGAGGGATGCTCCACAGTCCATGGCACAACGTGAGTTGCCCTCTAAGGCTATTACTGCAAAAACACCCCTATGTGTTCTGTTCTCTGCAGTCAGTTAACAGAGCATCCGCTCAGGCAGACAGCCACTTGGTTCAGTGTTTCTTTTTTTACATTTTGATAACGGATCGGAGTCAAATTAACAACATCTGGCAATTAGTGCATCTCTGTGCTACTCACCTCTGCAGCAAAGTTCTCAATGTTTGACTTTAATTTTAAATGGGTGGCTGTCAGAGAGAATTAAATGGTGCCTAAAGAAACACACAGACATTATAATTAAAGACACGCCAATCTTGACAGGTAGCTAGAATTGAGTTCAGAATTTCAACTTTTAATAGGAAATCATCTTCAATATATGTGTGCGTGTGTGTGTGTATGCACACATTTTTCTGCTTTATGTGCCCTTGCTGTTCTAGCCTCAGATGTTTTTTATGGCTCCACACTTGCAATTAGTTTTCCCTTCATCTACTAGGTATCAACTGTGATCTGGCCCGTTCTGCACCAGAGGCACTTTTATCGGGGAATATAACACAACTCCATTAACTACACCTCTGCATGTTTCTGGTGGCCCGTTCTGAATAATAATCGTGATGATAATTAAAGGATAACACACAAGGAGGAGTGCATATGTTCCAGGGTATCAATGCACTCTGAGCGGGAGTGCCACCAGCTTTTTTGGCGTCCTAGGCAGTGGAAGGTCCTGCCCCCCAAATTTGTTAGCGCCCTAGGCGACCACCTAGATCACCTAATGGATTGCGCCGGCCCTGACTCTGGGGGCTGCAAAGGTACCAGTCTGGGACAACAGACATGCCTGCTGTAGCAAGTACCATTGGCACCATCCCAATACCGGGCGACATTCTCGGGTAGAAATGGAGTTCCAAATTATTAGGATTTCCTCACAGGGCACACATGGTGTCTTACCCCCCCTCTAGCAGTGTGTTATCACTTCTCATTCTGTCCACCTGTCTAATTTAGGCAGGGCCTAATCCTTCTCACTTCAACTCACAGGTGTCCATGTCATCAAAATCACCAGGGCAGCTGGCACCTTTAGGAGACTGAATAGGGCATTGAATCCGTGCTACCATGTCACCTGCTGACAGGGAGAGAGTTGCTTCAGAGCAGCATTTAATGGAGGCACCGCAGAGTGGAAGCCTGCCTTGTCACTGACCATGTGATTAAACAGAGGAACTGAGTCTCAGGGCTGGCATTCTAGTGCATTCCATGTGGTTGGCTTGGACGTGTGTAACTCTAGAGTATATGAGGTCTCAACCTGGGAACAACTTTTTTTTTTTTTTTGCTGAAAAATGCAAATTCAGGTCCACCAAAACCTTCCACAAATTCATGTCAAATTTCCCAAATTGTTTTGGTAAAAAAAAAAAAAAAAAAACAGAACATCTAAACATTTTGTTTCAAACACTTTTGAAATTAACATTTTGATTTTTCAATTCAAAATAATGTTTCTGTTTGGAAATTTACTTCAATTTCATTAAAAATGTTTTCACATGTTTTTGAAAAGCTTCAATGAAATGAAACATTTCAGGTCAAACAAAATGTTTTATTTGACTCAAACCAATTTTTTTTCAACATTTGGGTTTGCCAAAAATATTGAAACATTTTTGCTTTGGGTCGACCTGAAACAATTTTTTTCCAGCCTTTCAGAACAGCGAGCAAACGGAAAAATCAGTTATCCACACAGTTTTAATGAGGTCACAGGTTCAAATCCCCCGAAAGTCTCTTAGAAATAGGTGTTAATGTTATGTCTTTTATAGCTTTTCCACCCACTAGCCCAGGATTTAAACAGCCTAGCACCTTTTTCCCCTATGAAAAGCCAAATGGCACAAAGTTGTGAGGTGCTAAATATCCCCAGCTCCCATTAACTGAGCAAACATCTTTACTTGCATTGAGCAGCAACCTACTCCATGAGTAGTCTAATTCATACTCCTGTGGGCATTCTGCACCCAAAAAAAATAAAAAAAACCCACAAACTATGTCCATAATATTTTAAAATTCTGCAAATTCTATTTGTCAAATAAATGTGAAGGCTCCAGCATGGCACTGGGGAGCACAGGCCACTGGCTGCACAGAGGTGGGAGATCACTCTGCTGCTTCCCTGCCCCCCGGGACACAGACTCAGCGGTGAGGCTGCACCCAACCCTGACACGGCGCAAGGACCGGGCCTCCCCCAGAAACACTCCAGGGCCCTGTCCTGCTATGCCAGGTGCACTAGGTGCAGGCAGGCAGGCTCAGCAAGGCAGGATCCAAGCATGGAGGGGCTTAGTGTGGGGGAATCCAGGTGTGGGTTGAGACGGTTCTGTGTGGGGCAATCCGGGAATGGGGGATCTAGCTGCACAGGAGGTTCTTGGGGGGGTTCTGGGTGCAACGGTAATGGAACTCTGCAGGGGGATCCAGGTAAAGGTGATTGGGGATCGGTAGGGTGGGGATGCGGGTGGCTCATAGGGGTGGTCCAGGTGCAGGGGGAGTAGGGCTCATTGGGAGGGGAGTTCTGGCTATGAGGGGGTCTGGATGCACAGGAGTTGGGTGGATGGGGGAGCAGCTCCCTGTACAGTGATCCCTCCCACTGCAGCTGAGCAATGATGGATGCAGGAAGCACGGCGGAAGGGGCGGAGGTGGAGTTTGCAGAGCTTGCTACAGCTGAGGGAGAAATTTGGGGGTAGGTCTGACACAGGCCTGGATGCCATACAGGGGAAGAGGAAGTCCCATCCTCCCCAGCCCAGCGCAGGTTAGGAGTCACTAGCTGGGTTTTCCCCAGCTCCTCTCCCTGCCCCACAGTGATTTGCCTCTCTGCTGGCTGCCCTGAGCATCCAAAACATACTGCTGGGGAGGGTCGCTTGCCCACTCTTGTGGCTTCCCTTTGCTTCCCCATCTGAAAGAATTCTGTGGGGAACATAAATTCTGCGCATGTGCAGTAGCACACAATTCCGCCAGAAGTAAATTCATTTCAGTGAGGCCAAGATGCTGCTGAGCTGAGCAAAGGTGTTAGAATCTGGCTCTTAACTTTTAAGGTAAGGCAAGTCTTTGGAGTAATCACCCTTCCTGGTGCAGCGTGGCCTGCACTGAATATGCACGATGCTTCGTGGGCCTGATTCTGATCTCAGGCCAGCGTAAATGGGAAGTACCTCAACTGAAGTAACTGGAGTTAGATTCTTGTAAAACCTGCATGAGCTCAGAATCAGGTCCATTTAGTATAACCCCTGGGCTCTGAATACAAGATCGAATGGTTTGAAAACTTGCTTTTATTCCCCTTCCTTCTTTCGCAAAACTGTAAAGAGAATGTGATGCAATTTTTGCCTGGCTCCCTACAGGGAAGAAAAAAACCCAACAGATGATGGGCATCTGGATGTGTGTGTGATGGAATGAGGCCCTTGCAAAGTGAGCATGGTCATCTTCATTTCCATGAGTGTCTCCTGGTCAAAGCATGGTATTTGCTACCGATTTCTCTGCTTACCCATGGTAGTGACAGATCTAATTATAACATAAAACAGGCCTGCCTCAGAGAAGCAAAGAGCCAAATTCTTCATAAGTCCAGTCCAGAATTCTCTTTCTCCCACACACAGAGTTGTGGGAAGTCAGGGGAGACCAGGCATTGGGGTGTCATGGGGTTCAGCACAACCAAATTTAACCAGCCCATCATGTGGCAGTCAATCAGGCTGAGATATATCTCCTTGGCAATCAGAATGTCCTCAGTCAGCTGCGTTCTTCATTGGGGGGAACTCAGAGCTGAACAGATCTGTGACATGATACAGGAGAGCAATCACCCCACCATCTTCCTGTCTCTCTGCAGCCCAGATTGCTGTGGGGAAGATAAGATATTTTCGAAGGAGAGTGAAGCTAGAAAAAACATTGAGAGATGGAGCTTCCCATCTCTCTTTCTCTCCTTCATTTTCGTGGGCTTCCTACCGCCACACCCTTTCATTTGTCTTCCTTTCTTTCTTCTTCCCTCTCCCTTTTTCCCCATGCTCCTCCCCACTGACTCACTCTGTCTCTGATGGATGGAACCATTAGTGGAATCACTGTAAATAATGTGTAAAGTTAGAAGTTACAACAAGGTATCTCATTAAAGCCGCTTCACTCATCTTACTTCCCAATTAATGTGTAAGGCTTCACTGGAATGCAGTGACAATATGTCACAGTGAATCACTGTGGCAGGCGACAGAAAGTTAATAACCCAATGGCCCTTAAAGGGTCCCTATATTGTCAGCAGCAGAAGAGTAAATAACCCTGGGTTTTGAGTAGGCCTGTAAATATGAGAGCTCAGGAAAACCCTGCCTCTGTAGCTCCCGTTCTGCTTCTCAGCTCTGCTCCCCGTCCCCCACCCCTTTTTTTTTAAATGTCCCTTGTGCTTTTTTCTTCTTAGGATTTTGTTTTCTCTGAGCCCCTAAATGCAACTGCACAGTGTCAATCTAGGGGAAAGGCTCCTTTCATGTGTAGTGGCTTGATTTGTCATTACTGTAACTTTCCTCCTTTGACCATACTGCTTTGCGGGGATGAGGTTATCTTTGCCTTTCATTCTGCTAAGTATCTTCTGCTTTTCAGGGTGCATTTGGAGTTCTTTGCTGTTGTGTTTGCAGACTATGGTTCTGGATCAGCGCAAGGTCAGGAGGAAGCAGAAAGTTACTGAGTGGGTTGAATTCTGGTTTCAAACCCAATGGTATAAATCCAGAGTGACTTCACTGAAGTCATTGAAATTGTTCCGATTTACCCCAGTGTCACTGAAAGCAGAATTTGACCCATTGATTTCATCAGTGCAGTTTCTGTGGTATAACTGAGCTCAGAATCTGGCCTACTGTGTGAATTGTCTCTTCTAACCATGCTCAGTTTTGAATAAACAGCTTGTTACCTGAGCTCCTGTCTCTGTACTTGTAGCCAACATAATAATTGGCAGGGGGTATGGAAAATTTACACACACAATCTTTATTTTTAAAAGTTTCAGGAGTTTTCTAGTGACTGGAGGATAGGACTGATGAGCCAACACTACGGGTTGTAAGCCCAGTTCTGCCACTGCTTCATTGTGTGACTTTAGGCAAATCATTTATTAACCAGTTCTGGCCTCAGTTTCCCCATCTGCAAAAGGCTAAAGAGGCTCATCCACGTTGCCTAATTATTCCTTTAATGTTTGTAAAATTCTCGGAGCTCTTTGGCTAAGGGGCACTATAGAAGCACAAGGTATTGTTGTGACTATTTGGGTATGTTTATTATACCGATAATACAAGGATGAGTATAAATGTACTGTTATAAGATTAGGTACATTCAGGATGAACAACAAAAAAGATGTCCTAGCAATGAAATCTGCCAGTCTCCAGCATAGGCTCCTGAGAGAAGTGACAACTGTCCCCATTTAAGTCCATTTAAAATACAGCTGGGTGCAGCACTCCAGAATACATACAAGATGCACTGCCCAGGGAGGGGGGACAAAGGGGACCTAATAGATCTTTGCTATCCCTCATGCCTAGGAGGGTCTAGTGACACTCTGCAATTGCATTGTTGGCATCAGTATCAAGAGAGCCATTTATAACTCTTGTGGGCCATGGCCGCCGCCTCCAGCAGGATAACAACAACATTAATATAGCACTTTACATCTTCAGAATGATCCTTACACAGCTGGGAGATGGGGTGTACTAGGCATTTGCCACCACTAGCCAGAGGTCCCACCTCCTGGGCACACCTTGCCATATGAACATCTCCTGCTGGAAAAGAAGAGAAGTGAGTTCAGAGCTCCAGGGGATGCGCAGAGAGGCCTCCCATGATCAGCTGCAGGCAGAACTAGTGCGAGCTGATCCTCCAGTCAGAACCCAAGCCAGAGAAAAAGGGCTGGTGGCTTCTACTGCTGGCCTGTGCTGGGCGAAGCCAGGAAAGGAAGGATCTCCCTGCCCTAATCCAAGTAATCTGGCCCAGTCAAGGCCTCACCTTGATAATATTGTCTCTGTGAGCACTAGTGTCTATATTATGGACTTTATCACCTGGGTGATTATTCTGAGATGAGATTTAATTTGGTTTTCTGTTTACTTTCTGATTGTGTTAATTTGTTTTATTTTCTTGTTACAGCCATGGATGCCTGCGGGAAAGACCTTGCTGAAAGAGAGTTGTTTTCTTCCGCTGAGTCACTGGCTTCTACTCACATCTGCTGATGTAGAAACACCCCTGCCATGTGCTGCAGTGGGCAAATAGTAATTCCAGCTGCAGTGAAACTTCCATTTATGGGGAAATTATCTTGAGAAAGAAACTCTAGATAAAGTTCCCTCTCAGAGGATTGAGCTGTTCACATGGCCAAGAACCTGGAGGGCCATAAATAGACTCTGGGAAGGGAATAAGGAAGGTGGGCCTGATCTGCTGCCCAAGAGCCCTAATGGGTAATCACACTGCGACATGAAGATGGAGGGAAAGGGAGACTAGCCCTTTGTGTGTTGGAGGAACATGTAGCAACTCATGGAACAGCCAGCGGGAAGAAGTGGTCCATGCCGGGGCACAGAGTCAAGCAATATCCTTGGGACACCATGTCCCAAAAGCATGCCAGAGGTATTAGCAATGCCTGGAAAGGAATCAAAGCTCCATGTGCCGCTGTACCATTGGCATTCCAGTGCAGACCTTACACAAGAACAATACTGTGAGGAAGCACCATTTAGGGTTTAAAGCAGAGGCTTTACTGATATTCAGGCCTCCTGGGTTCTATTCTGTGCTCTGTCATTAACTCACCACGTAACCTGTGGCCTCTTTGTGCCTCTCTTCACCCATCTGTACATGGCAGTTGATGATACTGACCCTACCTCCCAAAGCTGTTGTGAGGTTAATTAATGAGTGTTTGCAAGTTGCTTTGAGATCCCCCATGAAAGGCACAACAGAAATGCAAATTGCGTACACATTTTTTTCCTTCTCTCCCTGGGCTCAAATACATTATTGATTTGCTCATTTAACAGGGGCCACTTGTCAAAAGCATAATAGCATTAGCAACACTTGACGTAATAGGGGAACGGAGAGGTCCGTGATTAAGTTTAGACAGTCTTGTCTGACTTAACTAATTGGTTAAATACATTTGGTTACACATGCAGCTTTGGGCTTTTGGCTTCAATAAGATCTAATATTAATTCTAATTAAAGCTCAACAGAGTTGGCCAAATATTTCTGTTTTCTGAATATTTTCTTTAATTGCATAATTCGTATTCTGCAGTGAGAAGGATTCCAGGAATGGTTGAGGCTTGGAGCCTTTTCCCTATAGAGAAAGATCTGGGGAGATTGAAAAGGGCTAACACTGAGAAGAGATTTTTTTTTAAATCTTTCTAACCAGAGGGGGAAATAAAATGGACCAGGGGCAGGTTGAGAGAAGATGGAAACCTTCTAGGAATCTGGGTCTGAAGCAGAATCAGCTCAATGGTGAGTGAAAGGCTTTGCTAGACTGGTGAAATATTTATTGAAGTGTTGTTTTTTTTTCCAAAGGAGGAAGGATGGCCCAGTGGTGAGGGTCCTAGTCTGCTCAGGAGACCCGGGTTCAATACTCTGTCTCAGATGCCCTATGTGACCTTGGGCATTTTGCTTAGGGCCAGATTTTTAAAAGTCTTTAGGCACCTACTGGAATTTTTCCAAAGCATGTAGGTGCCTAACTCTCATGCCTAGGTTCTTCTCAAAATGACTGTAGGTACCGAGCTGCATTTCTGGGTCCCTTTCAAAATCTGTGTCTTAGTCTCCCTGTCCCTCGGTTCACCATTTGTAACATGAGGATAATAGCAATTTCTTCCCTCACCGAGTTTGAGGATAAATGCATTACAGATTGTGAGGCACTCCGACACTGTGATGATGGGAGGGCACACAAAATAGAAGGGCAACCTGGATCTCCAGTTTGGTTGTCTGGCAAGATAATATAGTTGTCTCAAATGTTTTCCTGTAGCCATGCTGTTCGCAAATAGCCACATGAACTCTTCCCAAAATTCAGCAAGGGTTGCAAATTGGCTGAGTGGAGCTGCCAGAGGAATTTAACAAATGAGTGGGTCAGACCATCCATTTTGTCTGCCTTCTGTGATGTTTTCCAGGAAAATGAGGCAGATGGGCAGTTTTCATATTTAGCTTTGGGACTGGTGCATTGGTCAGCCAAAGCACCCAGAATGTTCAGTAACTCATCTGGATGGTGCAAATAACTAATTCCACTTCCCCAGGCTGGGACTTGGTTGTCCAAGGACATTGATAGCAATATTGTTCTTAGCTTCTTTCTCTTAGAATTGTTACCTTTTAGACTTTATCCTCCAGCATACAGTCACTGTATCAGTTGCAGGTCATGCACAGATACCATCATGTCGTCGTGCAGTTGTCAAAACACAATGCAATGACTTTTTTCCCAGGATGACATTCTTGTGCTGTTGTAATACCTTCTCTCCATCATGCTTCCACAGAGCCACACTGTAGGAGTCACATGCCTGGCCACATGGCCCCAGAATTGCTTTGAGCTTTGACAGCTATGGGATGCACATATCCCTTGAGCCCAACATTCCCCTGTCCATGGGTATAAATATGACATGTGTTCTGACCACCCAGCTTTTTTCTCTTCCTAAGGGCTTGAGGAGTTGAAGCAGAGAGGAAGAGGAAGGGTCATTGTGTCATGGCTCTTTGGGAGGCAGTATATTCAGAGAACAAAAGTTAACTGTGATCAGTAACACCTCTTGCTAAGCCTAGTTTACAGGTTACAGGCAAAACTCAGATCAACCCTAGGCAATGCCTGATTGTTGTTCAGTGGTCTCAGTCCAGTTTCTAGAAGACATGAGTCCATCACAACATGAGTGCTAGTTGGCACCTTTATCAGCTGCCTCAGCCCAGGGTCTCAAAGACTGGAGCATGAGTATCTTTAACCCATAGCTCACACAAGGAATCATCTTATCAGGGAATCTCATTTGACATCAGTGATAAACACCACATTCATTTCCATCCACTTTGGTTGACCATTGAGTTGATATGTGTGCGAGGGATCTGTAAATAACAGATTATTAGATCTGCAAAGGATAGCTTCCATTGGAGAGAAACTCCCCCCCCCACACACACAACTTGTGCCTGGATTGACCCCTCTGTGGCTCATTCAGCTGCTGTTCACAGAGCATAAAGGTCCCTATCAAATGTTCAAGCATGGCAATAAGCCAGTTGCACATGTCCAGAAAATCCAGCCACCTGATAGAGGTTACTCCTCTAACTGGCCTAGACTAACCCAAGGCTCTGCAGGACACCAATGGGCAGGCAGTCTCAAGAGCGCCCAGCAGGTGTTAATGGGGGTGGGGTCTGCCTCTTGTGAACTGTGTGGACATAATAATTACAAGAGTTACTATTGCCTTTTTAATGACAGCCATTGAAAGAGAAAATGCAGCCATAGCGCATTAAAAATAACCCTCTGCTCCCACGAAGCAGCAGCAGCTGCATTTGGAGGACTTGCTCAGTGCAGAGAATTATCGTCCAGCCCCTTGGTTTTCCTGCCAACTACCCACTCTGCCACTTCCCATGTCAATTTTTTCCCTCTTTTTCTATCTAATATTAGAGTCAAAGATAATAAGGGAGAAAAATGGAAGGCAACGGTGGCTCATGTGCAGTATATGAGCAACTCACAGTGCTGCTTTATAGTACGCACATGGAATCTAATATCAAAAGTATTTTTTATAATATTGAGACTCAAACCTGCATGTCTTAATTAAAGTGTGGGTGTGGTCAGACGTCTGACTGTGCAGTGGCAGCACGTTCTCACTCAGCAGATCGGTCCTGGATGTGGTCAGGGTCAGATATGTGGGTGCTACTGACAACAATGTGCTTTTACTACTTTCTGCTCCCTTTGGCACAGCTTCTGGGAGAGGGAGCTGGATTCTATTCTGACCCATGCAGCATCAGTGCCATTAACTAAATTTTTCTGATCCATTGACTTCAATAGGACTTAAAGTTAAGCAAGTGCTTAAGTGTTTTCCTGAATTGGGGCCCAGGTTCTCCTTGTAGAATCTGTGGTCACACTCTATATAAAGGGTACATCTATAAATATTTTATAAAGGGTTAATACTAATACATATTACTAGATATAAATCAGGTGTATAGAGCCCAGCAGATCAATAGGTTGCTTATAACTATAGCTAATAAGAACATCAGTGGTCAGTATAATACACACTGCTCACGTTTGTAACATATTTATGACACCTATTACGCTTGTATTACCCCCTATAAACTATTTATAAATACCTCCTTAATATAAAGTGCAAGTACATGTTTATTCCTGGGGTAGGTTGTACCAGTTCAAAGCAACTGCCCTGCATTCCCCCTCCATGGTCCGGCAAGGGGACACACTTTCAGGCTTCCAGCTCCCCAACTGTCACACTTCTTGAGAGGAATCATGTCTCTCTCCCTCTGTGTGTGTTTTTCCCCCCAGGCTACACAGTTCCCTGCCTACACTATGTTAATCCTTGCAAGGCAGATGACCTAACCAGCTCAGCATCTGCACTTTGCTTACTCTTCAGAGGCTACAGACAATGTGTTTGCCCACAGTTGTAAGTTACTACACAGCCCTTTCCAAGCAAGCACATTTATTCCTAAGGCAAAACCATTACAGAAAAAAGCAATAAAGACCTACATGCATTCTAACATGTTTACTGGAGATCAGCTTCAACTCCAGCAAGAGCATTGGTAGGTAATCAGTTCTTCAAATCCCACACAGCGGGGTTTCTGGGGTTACAAGTTCATAACTGCTTTTGCTCAGAACAAGAACAACCATAAAGAGTTCGTTCTTTCCTCTATATAGCTCGGGCCTTTGATCTTGTTCTCATTTAACCAGCTGATGAGCAGACAAAGGTCCTTTTCTCAGGGCATAGCTTCAAAAGGCTGGGTTTTTGCATAATTACAAAGGAGGTAAATTTGCATTCACCTTCCCCTAGAGATTCCCACTTTACTCTGTTTGTACCAAAAATTCCTCTTTGTCTGGTCCACTTTTCAATATAATTATCTTAAGCTTGTAATACTTCTCAAAGTTTTACATTGGCCACACTCTTTCCCTCTAGAGAAGTTACACACGATTCCACAATAATACATAACATTTACATTTTTAATACAATGGGTCCCAAAGACAGTTAAACTTAATTCAATAAGGTTTTTCAAGGAGATTGCAGGAAATGTCATCTCGGTCACAGAGCTGATGATGCATGAGCCTGAAAGCACTCAGCCTGCTCAGATCCCAGGGTGAGTTCCGATCCCAGCTGCAGTATCCTTCGTTTTGCATGGAGTGTGTTGCTGTTCAGACCTCCTTTTCTCGAGGAATGATGGATGTGATGTGTGGCTTCAGATGTGGGTGGAATCCTTTGAATTTTATTCTAGATTCTGGGATACGTGGTCCCTGGGCGAGGAAGGATTCAGTAAAATAACCTCATTATTAATATTGAACCGCTGATATTGAGATAACGCATAAAGACCACAAGCAGGTTGGGCCCCATTGTGCTATAGCTCAATAGAAGAATCCTGACATTCCCCTTGTTTTACTTGTAGCAGAGAAATCAGACTTAGGTTTCCCAAGGGAATTTGTTACAGGACCAGTTCAGGAGCGACATTTAATTATGGAATAATGCATGTTCTTCCCCCTACTCTGTTTCTAAATTAGCCATCATGTCACTAAAAATGTTTCTGTGTTTCACAATCAGTCCACTTAACTATAACAAAGCAGCACAGATCCATCAAACTCACAATGAGCTCGGCTAATGACTGCTGAAATTACCAAATCAGCCCTGCTTCCCAACACCCCAGCCTTTCTCCCGTGTCTCTCCTCAATCATCTCTCTGCTTGTGGCCATGCTCAATGGGAAAGGACCATAGCAGGAAGCACTTGAGCCCAGGTCCCAGAACCAAATGCATTATCGTGTTACCTTTTTGACTGATTATTCTCCAAGCTATCCACTTTGTTACGAGGCAGTGGATGGGAGGCAGGGGAAGGGAGGTGGCAAAGCTGAGGCCAGCAATAAAATACCAGCAGAGTGCATTCTTCTCATTCCCTGATTATGCATTTAACTGCATTTCTAAGCACATCTATTTTTTTTTTCTAAACCAGTGCTTGGAAGTGCAATTTCATTGCTATTCAGATACAATGTGGCTTCTATTCTCTCGCTCGATTTTAATTATGTGTCCGCTCCTGCGCCTTCTCCAAGCTGGCGAACTCTGAGATTCATAATTTCAGCCTAACACCATAGAAACCACTTAGTTTGATTCAGGACCCTAATGTCATCACTTGCTAGTCTTGAATGGAGCAGGGAGAGAGGGTGTAATTTGAAGGCAGCATCACACAGAAAGTGCAATTATTTCTCCCTTTCAGAGGGAAATGTAAACAAAAGGTCATCACTGGTCAGTGCTCTTCATTCCCATTCCTGCACATTGACAAGATGACTTTTTTTGTTTATTATTTATTTCCTGATTATTCCTCTCCACATAAGGGCTGGAACTAAGTAGCAGCCAGTGTTACCACACAGGCGAGGGCATAGACTGCACCCCTAAATTACCCTGGCAGCTCCTCATGAACATGGCGGCCTTACAGAGCTTGTTAACAGCACTCCATGTTCACGGCACCGGTGTAGGCCAAGAGCATGACTTCTGTAGCACTCTGCACCTGGATACTTCAGAGTGATTAGCAGGATAGACGGTCCCAGCCTCCATCTTGAGCTCAGCAACCTTCTGCTCCAATCAAGATGGAGTGCTGCCTTATGGACTGGTGGTTGTGGACTGAACCTAAAAAAAGAAAGAGCTACACAGTACAATGCCATGGTCCATGTTATTAGCCGATAGTCTGCAATTTGGCCACATTTCTAGGTTAAACTTTGTCTGATCACGGTGGGAAAGAGAGAGGCGCTTAGAAAGAATATTGGCAAGGAGAATTAATACTTGCGGATGGTGGAATACAATTTGCTCTGCGCTGTTCTGCAGATTCTGCTGAACTAAATGAAGCTCTCCTGATCTCCCCCTATGGCTCAGTGATAGAAAGGAGTTAAGTGAATATAAATGCTCATATCAAATCACAGGTATTGATTTTCTGAGCTGGTAAATGAAGGTGCTTTATCTCCAATGGGAGATTGAAGGTCTGTGTGCCACACTTTGCTCTGTTTTCATAAAATGCCGGCACGGTGAAATTCTTTTACCTGACACCTAATAAAATGAAAGGGGATCAGATCCTAATGTCAGTCACATTGGTGTAGACCCAGAGTGACTCCAATGCAGCCAACTGAGTTGTTCTGGATTTACATCAGGGTAATGGAGAGCAGAATCTGGCTCAGGAAAAAGACGGTTACTCACCTTTGTAACTGTTGTTCTTCGAGATGTGTTGCTCATATCCATTCCAGTTAGGTGTACGCGCCGCGCGTGCACATTCGTCGGAAAACTTTTACCCTAGCAACTCAGTGGGCCGGCAGGTCGCCCCCTAGAGTGGCGCCACCATGGCGCTCCATATATACTCCTGCCGGCCCACCCGCTCCTCAGTTCCTTCTTGCCGGCTACTCCGACAGTGGGGAAGGAGGGCGGGTGCGGAATGGATATGAGCAACACATCTCGAAGAACAACAGTTACAAAGGTGAGTAACCGTCTTTTCTTCTTCGAGTGATTGCTCATATCCATTCCAGTTAGGTGAATCCCAAGCCTTACAAAGGCGGTGGGGTCGGAGTGAAATGTGGCAGAATAAAACTGCCGAGCCAGAGGCTACAGCCTCTCTTGACTGCTGAACCAGGGCATACTGCGAAGCAAAGGTAAGGACCGAGGACCAATGGAGCTTCGCGACAGGTCCCGTGGGTAGAAACACGAGCCAGCAAGGCGGCAGATGAAGCCTGAGCCCTGGTAGAATGCACGGTGATGTGGCTTGGGGAAATATGAGCCAAATCAGAACAAGTGGGGATGTCCGCCATCACCCAAGATGAGATCCTCTGAGAGGAAACAAGCAAGCCCTCCCTTTGGCCCGCTACCGGGGCAGAGCTGGGGCACCTTAGGAAATGATTCTGTCAGCACAACATAATGCGAGCACTCCACAGATGTCCAAGGAGTGCAACGGTTATGCCCATTGCGTTGAGCTGTGGGTAACATGAAAGGCCAAAACACCTTAGGGAGGAAAGCCGGGTGCGGTCACAACTGCACCTTGTCTTTGTGGAACCTTCGTAAGAGCTCTGATCTCAGAGACCCGTCTGGCCAAGACTAGGTTGAGGCCCCAGGGCGGGGCTGGGCGGCGCACCCGAGGGTGCAAGCGCTCCAAGCCCTTGAGGGACCTCGAACCCATAGAGCGTGGGACACTGAACGTCCATCTTAGCCTGCTGGAAGGTAGGGACGGCTGCTGAGAGTATCCTCAGCGATGATACCGCCAGATCCTGCCGCTGAAGGCCAGAGGCAGGCCAAATAGAGGGGATCGAGACCTCAGCAGGAGCAAGATCGAGCGTACTGCAGCTGTAAAGGAAACGCTTCCACCTGGCTCGGTACGTTGACCAGGTGGAAGGCTGCCTGTCACCCCAACTCAGGTACGCAGGAGCCACCGTGAGGCGAAGAGGCTGCAGGTCCGAGTGACGAAGCCTGTCATTGCCCTGAGTGATGAGGTCTGGGCTGACAGGCCGAGCAACGTGGTATGTCAGTGCTGCCTGGACCACTCTGGAGTGATCATGATGACGCACGCTCCGCCCCTGCGGAATTTGAGCAGGACGTAACGAACCAGTGGGAACAGCGGGAAGGCATAATGCAGTTGGCCGTTCCACGGTATCAGGAATGCGTCCAAGATCGATTCCGAGGAGAGACCTTGGAAGGAGCAGAACACCTGGCATTTCCTGCACTCGCGGTGAGCGAACAGGTCTGTGTGAGGAACCATTTCCACTTCCGGAAAGCGGGACGCCTCACATGGGGCAGAGTGATGACTCGTAAGACAGGAAAGACCTGCTGAGTCAAAGAGATAAGACGTTCCGAACGCCTGGGAGAAAGGACGTCGCCAGCTCCATCGAGCGGGCCATGCAAAAGACCCGGAAATGGATGGCCTCCTGACAAAAAAGGGGGGAGGACTATGTCCCCCCTGAATGCTTATGAAGCACCTGGCCATTGTGTTGGCTGTAAACACCGAGATACAACGGCCTCGCAGCTGCCGCTGGAACCCCTGGCATGCCAGGCGGACTACTCTGATTTTTGGGGCATTAATGAGGAATGCCAGCTCCCTAGAAGACCGAAGGCCTTAAGCTCGGAGGTGACCATGAGCACTCAAGCAGAGAGATGATGCGTCCGCCGTCAGGGGCAGTGAGGGCTGGGGCGGATGAAACCGCATCCTGTCCACACCAAGGAGGGGGTTAGCCACCACTCTAGGGAGCCTAAGGCGTTCGAGGGAACGGTGACTACCATGACCATTGGCTCCCTGTCCAAGCGGTACGCCGAGGTGGGCCGGACTTGGAGAGGACGGAGGCGGAGCTTGGCGTGTTTGGTTACAAACTTGCGGGCAACCATGGACCCAGGAGACTGAGACAAGAACGAGCTGAGGTCGTTGGGAAAGCCTTCAGACCTCAGATGATTGATGCCATCGCCTAAAACCGCAGTTGCGATAAGCAGGCTCCGGCTAGGTAGGAGACCAAGATAGCCCCTAGGAAGCCCAACCTCTGCGTGGGAACCAGAGTGGATTGCTCTATAGTAATCATCAGGCCTTGATCTGTGAATAAGACCGTGACGATGCCCACGGCTGAGTGGGTTGTGTGTCAGAGTCTCCTCGGATAAGCGAATCGTCCCAATACGGAAAAACGCATATCCGACATAGCTACGGTAGGCGGCGACTATGGCCGTAAACCGGGAGTATTCACCGCTGGCTATAAAGCGGAGGCATCTCCCGTGCGGAGGGAAGATGGCATTGCGAAAGTACGCGTCCTTCCTATCCAGGGCGGCATAGTAGCCCCCAGGAGGCAAGGATGGAATAATGGTTCCCAGGGATACCATGCAGAACTTCAACCTTATCCCAAACCGGTTGAGTCCATGCAGGACCAGGGAGGTCTGAGACCTGTGTTCGAGTGGGGAACTAGGGCATAACGGGAGTAAAACCCCTAGCCCCTTTCGTCCGCTGAAGGGGGACAGGGCTGGAGCAATTTAAAGGTGGTACCTATGCTCCATCGTGCGCAGGACCCAGCGATCTAAAAGTAACTGGGGCCATGCCAGGAGAAAGCGGGATCAGGATCCCGTCCTGCGACTGGTACACCGCCCTCCGACGAACCTTGGAAGGTCCGTCTTTGGTCCCAGTGGTAATTGCGAGGGACCTCGACTCTGGCTTTTTAGGGGGCCTGACGTTTGTCTGCGACCACCTTGGCCTTGCCGTTTTCCAGAGTTCTGCCTCTGGCTAGGCACAGAGTATGGCGGCTGGGGCCATAAAGGCCTGCGTTTGGTCGCAAGCGTATACACACTGAGACGCATTAGGACCCTATTGTCCAGCAGGCTTCGCAGTCTGGGGCTGTCTCTGCCGCGAAGATGCCTTTACCAACAAAGGGTAAATTCTTTCCCCCGTCCTCCAAGACGGCAGCGAACTCTAGGTGGGAGGTTCGAGGGAGAAACTCCTCCACCCAGGTGCTATAATTATCGCAGCTAAGCAAGGCTTGTTGCTTTGCTACCCAGAGGCGCAGGGCCCCTGCAGAGTACACCTTGCATTCGCCAAGGCTCTTTCTGCTTCGGGGCTGGCGCCCGCTGGCCATGATATCAGGATCGTGGTCCTGAGCATAAAATCTGCGCATATGGGATGACACGGATGCGTGTCCGGATGGCCATGGAGGTACTAAAAGAAGGCACGGGCCGAGTCTCTGACTCACTCGGACCTTGCTCAACTCGGCACCGGGGACCGGCATCGGGAGGCGTATCGGTACCTGGAACGAGATCCAGACCCGCAACCAGAACGGTGTCGGGAGGTCGACCGAGATCTCGAGGCTCGGAGAAGAGCTACAGGAGTCAAGGTACCTGCCCCGGTGCCAGATGTCGGAACGGTGCCGATAGCGGGTCGGCGAACGGGATACCGACCGGTGCAGCGAGTGTGACCAGTACCGAGGAAAACAGTACCGGGACTGCCAGTGGTGTCCGGCGTGCCGACAGGACTTGGAGTGTCTGCGGGACCGTGATCATGGACGGTGCCGCTCTGCTGTACTGACAGGGGACAGTCCCTTGAAGAGACTGTATTACCCGTACCGGCGGTGCCCGGGTCAGGCAGCACTGACTCTGTCATGGCACTGAGAGCCCTCGCCGTTGGTAACATCTCCGGCGTGCAGGGAACAGCAGGCTCAACCACAGTGCGTACTGGGGAGCTGTCAGGCACCGGATTCGACGGCCCTCGTGGGGCCGGGATCCACGGTACCGAGGTCATCAGAGCTTCGATAGGTGCCGGTGCCGGGCGAACCGAGTTAGATAAGCTGTCTGGCTGCGGTGCCGTCAGCACTGAAGCAGCGGGAGTAATACGCTCAACCACGGCGCGTGCCGGGGAGCCGTCGGGCACCGGATTCGATAGCCCTTGTGGGACTGGAATCGACGGTGCCGATAGAAGCAGCCGGAACAGGAGCTCAACCACGGCGCGTGCCTGGGAGCCGTCAGGCACCGGATTCTACGGCCCTTGCGGGACCGGGATCGACGGTGCCAACGTCATCGGTGCCGCAGCAGGTGTCGGTGCCGGGCGATCCGACTTAGACTAGCTCTCTGACCGCGGTGCCGTTGGCACGGAAGCAGCCGGAGCATTAGCTCGACCACGGCGCGTGCCGGGGAGCCGTCAGGCACCGGATACTACGGCCCTTGCGGGACCGGGATCGACGGTGCCGACGTCATCGGTGCCGCAGCAGGTGTCGGTGCCGGGCGATCCGACGTAGACGAGCTCTCTGGCTGCGGTGCCGTTGGCACGGAAGCAGCAGGAGCAATACGCTCAACCACGGCGCGTGCCGGGGAGCCGTCAGGCACCGGATTCTACGGCCCGTGTGGGACCGGGATCGACGGTGCCGACGCCATCGGTGCCGCAGCAGGTGTCGGTGCCGGGCGATCCGACGTAGACGAGCCCTCTGGCTGCGGTGCCGCTGGCACGGAAGCAGCAGGAGCAATACGCTCAACCACGGCGCGTGCCGGGGAGCCGTCAGGCACCGGATTCTACGGCCCGTGTGGGACCGGGATCGACGGTGCCGACGCCATCGGTGCCGCAGCAGGTGTCGGTGCCGGGCGATCCGACGTAGACGAGCCCTCTGGCTGCGGTGCCGCTGGCACGGAAGCAGCAGGAGCAATACGCTCAACCACGGCGCGTGCCGGGGAGCCGTCAGGCACCGGATTCTACGGCCCTTGTGGGACCGGGATCGACGGTGACGACGTCATCGGTGCCGTAGCAGGTGTCAGCGCCGGGCGATCCGACTAGACGAGCTCTCTGGCTGCGGTGCCGCTGGCACGGAAGCAGCAGGAGCAATACGCTCAACCACGGCGCGTGCCGGGGAGCCGTCAGGCACCGGATTCTACGGCCCTTATGGGACCGGGATCGACGGTGACGACGTCATCGGTGTCGTAGCAGGTGTCAGCGCCGGGCGATCCGAGTAGACGAGCTCTCTGGCTGCGGTGCCGCTGGCACGGAAGCAGCAGGAGCAATACGCTCAACCACGGCGCGTGCCGGGGAGCCGTCAGGCACCGGATTCTACGGCCCTCGTGGGACCGGGATCGACGGTGCCGACGTCGTCGGTGCCGGGCGAGCCATCTTAGACGAGCTGTCTAGCTGTGGTGCAGCTGGCACAGAAGCAGCAGGAGCAGTAAGCTCTACCACGGCGCGAGCCGGGGAGCTGCCAGGCAGCGGATTCCCTGGTCCTGGGGGACTGGAATCGACGGAGCCGAAGTCATCGGTGCCTCTGCAGGTGACGGTGCCGGATAACGCAACTGAGGCGAGCTCTCTGGCTGCGATGCAGGTGGCACGGAAGTAGCGGGAGCAGGGGGCTCAACCACGGCGCGTGCCGGGGAGCCGCCAGGCACCAGCAGGAATCGTAGACTCTCTCGACCTCGGAAGAAGGGAGCGGTGCCGAGTCGACATCGGTGCCGGCGACGGTCGGTGCCGAAAGGCCTTGGTGGTACCGGCGGGGTCCGGTGCCGAGGAGGCGCTTCTGCCCGCCGCTTGAACATCGCTCCGCGCCCAAGGTGGAGGGGCAAGTGAAAGTCCCGCACCTTTTTGTTCTCGGCTTAAAAGCCTTGCAAATGGGGCACTTATCTGTCAAGTGTGATTCCCTGAGGCACTTCAACAGGAGTCATGTAGATCTCTCTTCGGCCGCGGCTTCTGGCAAGCCGGGCCCCTTTTTAAAACCCGGTGAGCCATGCATGGCTCCGGCACTGGGCTCATGGAAGGGGCTACTTCCTGAACCCCGCTAACTAAACTAACCATACAAATATATATATAAAAGTGTTATAACTGCATAATTATATACGAGAAAACGAGTAGCTAGGGAAGTGGAGGTCAGCTAAGCCGCGCTCCACTGTTCCAACGACCGACACGGGCGGTAAGAAGGAACTGAGGAGCGGGTGGGCCGGCAGGAGTATATATGGAGCGCCATGGTGGCGCCACTCTAGGGGGCGACCTGCCGGCCCACTGAGTTGCTAGGGTAAAAGTTTTCCGACGAATGTGCACGCGCGGCGCGTACACCTAACTGGAATGGATATGAGCAATCACTCGAAGAAGAACCAGTCTTACGTGTAGACCATCCATGCAACAAACATGTAATGCCTTTCCAGGGTTTCCATGGCATTGCTACAGCCCTCCAGAGCCTGTTGGTAGGGAACAGGCAGGGGTGTTACAAACACACACATGTATATACACACAAACACACACACACACACACACACGGGCTGCACGACAATTTTGCTAAGTTAATCTTTTATCTAAACTATTTTATCCCACTGACTGGTTTGAATCAAGACATGTGGTTTCATTGGCACTTAGGCTCAAAAGAGTTTTGTGCTCAAAAGAGTTCTGAGCAAGATATGAGCTATAACAGCAATGAGAGACACCTTAAAGAGAGCGCTCTGTGTCCTGAGGAGTGCTGTGAAAGACCAAAGCAGGATGAGGCAATGTAACTCAAGTGCCCAGTAGGGAGGAAGGAGCTATATAAGTCACAAAGCCCTCTTGGAAAGATAACCTTTGTGGCATTACACTCCATCTTCTTCATAAAGATATTGTTATGATATGATTATGGCATAACTACGATGTATCTTATGCAAGATAAGGCATGTGAGATCACTGGAAAGGTTATGATTTACTGAATAGGGTTATCCTATTTGTAGGCATGTAGCATTTTTGTGTCTGAAGTTAGGAATATTGTCTATGAATCTATTACAAATGTGTTTATACCTGGGGAAGGCCCACTAGCCAGAATGCAATCAGTCTAGATGGTTCGCTGGGAAGGGCCATTTGGGAGAACAATAGGTCTTAGAACAGTCGTTCTCAAACTGTGGGTCGGGGCCCCAAAGTGGATTGTGACCCTGTTTTAATGGGGTCATCAGGACTGCCGTTAGACTTGTTAGGACCTGCTGCCTGGGCCAAAGCCCAAGTCCAAGGGCTTTAGCCCTGAGTGGCTGGGCTCAGGTTACAGGACCCCTGCCTGAGGCTGAAGCCCATGGGCTTCAGCTTTGGCCCCCCTGCCCAGGGTGGTGGGGCTCAGGCTTCAGGCTTTGGCCCACCCGCCTGGGACAGCGAGGCTTGGGCTGGCTCTGGCTTAGGCCCCCCTCCTGGGGTCATGTAGTAATTTTTGTTGTCAGAAGGGGGTTGTGGTGCAATGAAGTTTGAGAACCCCTGGTCTTAGAGGATGCTAATCTCCCACCAGGAAGCCTTCCTGGGGACACTGCAAACAGACTCTGAGTTATAGCTGCAGGAACATGTGACCAAGTCACCTGGTACTGGACTCCATGCTATACTAGTGTTTTTCCACTGACTGGGTGTGGGAATCAAACTAGGAGACAAAAGATTCCCACCACATGCAAAAACTATTTAAGGCAGGGGAGTGACATCATCGTGGTTCATTCTTCACTGACTCCCTGCCCAAGAAAGAAGACTGCTGGAAACATCTGAGAGCAAAAAGACTGGCCAAGGGAAGAAGGGCTGAGCCCAGGCTAGAGGGTTGTCTGACCTGTGAAAGGAATATCTGGAGCTTTCAAGAATCTCTGCAATCTGCCTAAATCAACTTTTTGGGTGAGAATGTGATACTTATGACCAGTTTCTTTAGTATATGAAGCAATAAAGAGTAAAGGGAGCCCAAGCTGGTGGGTCAGGTGGGCTCAGTGGTACCCCAATCCCAGGTGGCACCCAGAAGAGGGAGGTAACCTGTCCCAACCTCCTGCTGATCAACCTGTGTCTATTGTTTTGCCTGCCCAGCCTGATGCAGCTCCAACTGAAATCAGTGGGCTTGCTTCTGACTTCAGTGGGAGCAAAACTAAGCCCATAGACCAGGAGTCAGCAACCTTTCAGGAGTGGTGTGCTGAGTCTTCATTTATTCACCCTAATTTAAGGTTTCACATGCCGGTAATACATTTTAACATTTTTAGAAGGTCTCTTTCTATAAGTCTATAATATATAACTAAACTATTGTTGTATGTAAAGTAAATAAGATTTTTAAAATGTTTAAGAAGCTTCATTTAAAATTAAATTAAAATGCAGAGCCCCTCGGACCGGTGGCCAGAACCCAGGCAGTGTGAGTGCCACTGAAAATCAGCTTGCGTGCCACCTTTGGCACCCATGCCAGAGGTTACCTACCCCTGCCATAGACTATAAGTTCTAGGGAGCAGAGGCCATGTATTCCTCTGTGCTTTCTAAATCACTGAGCATACTCTTGGTACATAACAAATAAGATGGAAGGAAAGGAATCATAGAACTGGACCTCCGGGGTCAGGAAGGAATTGTTCTCCCTGAAGCACAATTGGCTAGACATATTCAGGGTTGGGTTTTTTTGGCCTTCCTCTGAAGCATCAGAGATTGGCCACAACTGGAGACAGGACACTGAATAGGGTGGGCCAGTGCTTAGAGATGATAAAGAAAGTCCTTTCTAGTGACTTGGCTGGTGTGTTTTGCTCCTTTGCTCAGGGTCTCACTGATCTCCACATTTAGGGTCAGGAAAAAACTTTCCCTCAGATCAGATTGGCAGGGACTTTTTGTGAGTGGGGTGGGGTTTGCCTTCTGGGGTCAGCTGGGTATGGTTTGAGCATTGGCCTGCTAAACCCAGGGTTGTGAGTTCAATCCTTGAGGGGGCCATTTAGGGATCTGGGGAAAAATCTGTCTGGGTATTGGTTCTGCTTTGAGCAGGGGGTTGGACTAGATGATCTCCTGAGGTCCCTTCCAGCCCTGATATTCTATAGTCATCTAGTCTGGTCCCCTGCACTCAAGGCAGGACTAAATATTATCTAGACCAGCGGTAGGCAACCTATGGACAGCTGATTTTCAGTGGCACTCAAACTGCCCCAGGTCCGGGACTCTGCATTTTAATTTAATTTTAAATGAAGCCTCTTAAACATTTTAAAAACTTTATTTACTTTTCATACAACAGTAGTTTAGTTATATATTATATACTTATAGAAAGAGACCTTCTAAAACTTTAAAATATATTACTGGCACCCGAAACCTTAAATTAGAGTGAATAAATGAAGATTCAGCGCCCCACTTCTGAAAGGTTGCCGACCCCTAGATCATCCCTGACAGGTGTTTGTCCAACCTGCTCTTAAAAATCCCCAATGATGGAGATTCCACAACCTCCCTAGGCAATTTATTCCAGTGCTTAACCACCCTGACAGTTAGGAAGTTTTTCCTAATGTCCAACCTAAACCGCCCTTGCTGCAGTTTAAGCCAATTGCTTCTTGTCCTATCCTCAGAGGTTAAGAAGAACTATTTTTCTCCCTCCTTCTTGTAACAATCTTCTATGTACTTGAAAACTGTTTTCATGTTCCCTCTCAGTCTTCTCTTCTCCAGATTAAACAAACCCAATTTTTTCAATCTTCCCTGATAGGTCATGTTTTCTAGACCTTTAATCATTTTTGTTGCTCTTCTCTGGACTTTCTCCAATTTGTCCACATCTTCCCTGAAATGTGGTGCCTGGAGCTTGGCACAATAGTTCAGCTGAGGCCTAATCAGCACGGAGTAGAGTGGAAGAATTACTTCTCATGTCTTGCTTACAATACTCCTGCTAATACATCCCAGAATGATGTTTGCTTTTTTTCTTTGCAACAGTGTTACCCTGTTGACTCATATTTAGCTTGTGATCCATTATGACCCCCAGATCCCTTTCCACAGTACTCCTTCCTAGGCAGTCATTTCCCATGGGAAGGTTGTTGAGACATAGGACAGGCTTTTCCTGCTTAAGAACATACAATGGAGAGCAGTAGTGGGACCTCTGACCCTTGACTTTCTTCACTTCCATCACATGGGCATCTCTTGGTGTTGGGCATCTCTTGATGTTAGCCAGAGGCATATTGTCTCTAGAGTGGTGGCCTTGTTCCAATATGGGAGTTGGTTCACAGCATATATCTGCCGTTGCCAGGATGCAAAATCCAAAACATATCAGATATTTCCTTCAGTTGGCCCTTTTGCATTCAGGCATTGGGCATATTCACATAAAGAACCTCTGGCTCTAGGGCGTTCTCCAGAAGCTAGTCCCTTGATGCACAGCTCCCCACACTGTACCAGCTGCAGTAATGAGGAAGACAGTGGTGGTGGCAGCATCCTCATGGCGTCAAATCCCACTTTTCTATTTATTCTGTTGTCTGTAGGTTCTTATCCCACCCTTGTAGTATCTGAGTCCCTTCCAGTTGTGCATTAAGTGACTTGCCTAGGATCTGTCCCAGGAGATTTGTTCTCTCTCTTATCCTCTCTGCAGGGGAAAAATTGTGTGCACTGTGGAGTGTTATTTGGGGTTGGGGTTTTTTTCTTTTTCGTTTTTAAGGTACACGCCACCATGTTTGCCAGCTTCCCTCTGCTTGGAAAGCTTTTTTTTCACGTCTTTTGTATTTTTTTTCCCAATCATCATCTTAGCACTACAAGTGGAAATGTCTCCCCACACAAACTCTGTGCAAAGTGCAAACATCAATCCTTTCTTATTAAGCTGAAGCTGAAATGCTCATAGACAAGCTGTTAAAAAGAAGAAAGTGTCCACACTGTGGCGGAAAAGGTAAAATGCAGTAATTGTCCAAACCTTTCAAGAGAGGAAATTGCATTGGAGAGAGGAGGACCTTTTCCTTCTGCGACAGTTTGCCAAAATAATGCAGAGAGATTCACTTAACTTACATATTGTTAGGTGCAGAATCACCTGAGTGCCTCTGATTCCTGCAGCTTTGTACTACCCAGTCAAAATGCAAAGAGGGATTGAATACCCTTTGTCGTTGCTATTTAAATATGTTGTATTGATTTATTTGTAATCCACAAAAGTGAAAATGATGTCTCAGACAAACAGTGAGTTCCCAGCAGGCAAAATGGATCAGAATGAAATAAAAGAAACAAGAACTGTAATAATGCTGTGGGCCCTGATCCTGGGCTGTGGCTTTAGAACACACGCTGCAAGGGGTGCAAGGTGGCTTTAAGACATTTTTTGCAGGATCCTGGAAGCATTGTGCACTGGGCCAGTGCCCCAGCATCTAATTTGCAGCAGTTGTAATGGGCCCAAGGGGCTGTTACAGTAACTACGGATCACAACTTCAGCAATGAGAATAGCATAGCTGAAGTCAACGTATCTTAGGTCGACTTACCTCGCGTCCTCATGGCGCGGGGTCGACAGACACCGCTCCCCCATCGACTCCGCTTCCGCTTCTTGCCGTAGTGGAGTACAGGAGTCGATGGCAGAGCGATCAGGGATCAATTTATCGCGTCTACACTAGACACGATAAATCAATCCCCGATAGATTGATCACTACCCGCCAATCCAGCCATGGAGCAGGGATGGCATCAGAAACACTATGTTCAGCTTACCCTTGAGTGATTGTTTTCTTGTCTGGTTTTGCTGGCTTCAGGCCCAAATTGCACTGCTGGAGAGAAAGGATAAACAGAGTGGCAGGAACTCAGGAGATCTTGGGTCAAGTCACTTAATATTTCTGTGTCTTAGTTCCCCATCTGTAGTACTGGAATAATGATATTTCCTCTCTCCTATCCTGCCTTGATCTTATCTGTTTAGATCATAAGCACTATGGGGCAAGGATTAATTTTTGCAATACTGCACCTGGTATAATGAGGCACTGATCTCACTTGGACTCTAGATAACACCACAGTGCAAATAACCAAAAAACAGCCTGAATGCAGGGGAAAATCTGGGCCTGGATTTAGAAAGTGAAACTGATTGTGTCCTTTCAGTGGAAAGATGGGGAAAATCTCCTCTCTTCTACTATCTCTCCCAGTTGTCTTTCACAGAGTTTAAGGCCAGACAGTACCACTAGGTCATCCACTCTGACCTCCTGTGTATCACAGGCTACCAACACCACCTAGCAACCCCCACACACACTAAACCCATCAATGGAAGTGAGACCCAAGTAAATGAGACCCACAGGAGACTATACTATTATATGGCACAGGCTGAGAATAGGAGAGACTGAGGTACACCAGCGCTCAAGGCCCCTGCAATGGCAGACAAATGATTAGGTGAGATATACCCAGATAATCCTGGCAAACGACCCACACTCACACTGCCACGTATGGCAATCAGTTAGACCCTGAGCACATGAGCAAGAACCAGCCAGCCAAGCACCTGTGAGACAGAATGCTCAGTGCCACCTCGGAGTCCTGGTCCTCTACATCCAATGTCCCATCTCCATCCATGGCCATCCCTGATGCATCAGAGGAAGACGATAACCCCCCAAAAATATTGGGGAGGGGGAATCCCTTGCTGATCCTTGCCAATGGTCATCTGAAACCCTGAAGCATAAGCATTAGGACCTTTGTATTTTTTAAATTCTTTTACCTTCAGCAAAGATTCTATCTATGAAACTGACCAAAATAGGATGGAAATTCTGGAGCAGCAAAATCCCCTGTGAAATGCATAATGGTCTGTGCAGCTTTGCCCGGAGTTTTCCAATGCAGGATCCAGAAATTGTACATGAGATTATCGCGCCTCAAGAGAAAAACCCTAATGGCAGTAAAGGAGCTGAAGTACATCAAAGTCTGAACAAGTCGATACAGCTCAGTCTCATTTATACCACCCCAGAAAGATAGTCCATATATTATTTAAACTATCCAATTTACTGAGCGGCTTAAACAGGGCTCTCGATGCTGCAGTCAGAACTGCCAAGGCTGCCCAGAAAACACTGAAAAACATTCTGTTTAGAGACAATTCTGCTTCAGTGTCAGAGATTTTTTTGCTTTTAATCATCTCCCATTCTCTAATGCTAGGATCACTTCCATGAAGAAAGGACCTTTGTTCCTGCTGCTTATTCCCCACCCCAGAGCAGAATCCTTAGTGATGGCCTTGCCATCATCTCCACCACTGCGTATGAGGAAGCTGCACAGCTTCGTGGTCCCAGGCAGGGGACTTGAGGCTACAGTGATGGGCACACACTTGCAATATCAGCATAGGGAGCAGGACCAGATGAACTCTTAATAAACAAAGACTCTTTTAGAGTTCTTTTGTAACCGGAGCAACAGCCCTTACCAGAGAGAGATTGTATGGCAAGTGCCTGCATGGATAACTCTGTGAGGGTAAGGGTCCAAATCCCGCCAACCTTATGGAGCTCTTCAGATTCCTGGATAATGGGGCCCATATAAGAACCTCAATATCCATCTACTTCCAGACAAAAGCAGGATGTACAGCACCGCCAGACACTGTGCAACAGAGAAATCAATCAAACTTTTTCACACTTAAACTACATTTGGCCATTAGTTCCAGTTGTTGTCTGGGTGACAGTTTGAGTCAGTTGTTAATAGATCCTAATCTTTTGTGACAATCTTTGGCCTCTGCTTTTCAGCCAATCACCAATGAATATTGTTAGGATACAGATATTCAGGCCTGTCTGCACAGGCCTATACTTTCAGAATTTAGGTGTATTCTTATCACTTAGCTAGTTATAGAGGTATAAAAGAAAGAATCAAAATCACTGTCTGTGTAATAGCCTTCTCTTACTGTGACAGGCAAAGGCCTTCAGCTAAGATGTAGTTAGGCAGCCATAAGCTGGGAAGTGTATGGTCACATTCTTACATTCCAAACTAGTCACATTGAAATAAGGTGCTATTGGGCTATTAGGAATACAATCCTGTCTTGATATTCCTATCACCTCCAGAGAAAGGGAAGAACCTAGAAGATGTAAAAGGATACTTAGTTTGATCGCATCCTGTCTGGCAAGAACTCACTTATCAATAGACACAGCTGGAGAACCCTTATGTCTGTATAGATGTAGTTGTGAAATCCTCACTTCTTTATTGTTTTGTATGTTTATTTGCATGGTCTCTGTCTGGTTCTGTAATTGTTTCTGTCTGCTGTATAATTAATTTTGTTGGGTGTAAACCAATGAAGGTGGTGGGGTATAACTGGTTAAATAACCATGTTACAATATGTTAGGATTGGTTAGTTAAATTTCAGTAAAATAATTGGTTAAGGAATAGCTAAGCAAAACTCAGGTTTTACTATATAGTCTGCAGTCAATCAGAAAGTGAAGGGGAATGGGAACAGGGACTGAGGATGGGGGAATTGGGATGTTTTGCTAAAGGGGGGAATGGGAACAGGGACTGAGGATGGGGGAATTGAGATCATGTTTTGCTAAAGGGGGAATGGGAACAGGGGATGGGAACAGGAAAAGGGACACAGGAAGGCTCTGTGGTGTCAGAGCTGGGAAGGGGGACACTAAGGAAGGAAACTGGAATCGTTGCTTGCTGGAAGTTCACCCCAATAAACATCGAATTGTTTGCGCCTTTGGACTTCGGGTGTTGTTGCTCTCTGTTCATGCGAGAAGGACCAGGGAAGTGAGAGGGTGAAGGAATAAGCCCCCTAACATATATGTTTATATTTGGAAGTTGTGTGAGTGGCTCTTCCCTACCTGGCATAGAAGTGGAGACAAAAGGGTGAAGGGGCACATGTGTGCGCATACACAATGGGATTAGCACAGCTAGTTATAAACCTAATAAATTGGGAAGCCCGGCTATCCTTCTGTTATCATTGGCAAGATGCTTGTAGGAACAGCACCTTTTGGATATTCCATGGGAAACTGTAACCAGTCCTGAGCCCCTGCTGGCTACTAAATTCAAAAGGATCTGAAGAGGAGGACTCACCATGGCAGCATCAGCCCCAGAACTGCCAAGATCAGAGATTTCTCTCTCTTCTCGCCAAGATATACCTATGGCCTTTAGGCAATTTTCTCTGCTGTATAGTGGAGATGGGCCCAAGTTGTTTAGTGTGGATCCCAATCTCTATCTGAACGTTCCCAGTTCTAACAGGTTTGGATGAGGCATTGTGCCCATCTCTCTACCTCATTATTAATTATTATCATTATTATTTGTATGAACATAGCAGCCTGGGGTCCTAGTCACAGACCAAGACCCCACTGTGCTATGCACTGGACAAACGCAGAACAAAAAGATGGGGCCTGCCCCCAAAGGACTAACAATCTAGGTATAAGAGAAGAGACAACAAGTGGACTCCGATAGACCCAAGCAGGATCTCAAGGAAACAATGAGAGAACACTTGGTCAGCATGGTAGCAGCGGTCCTTTCAGTATGTTTCCCCAGAGGAAGGAGGCAGAGGGAGAAGATCTTCCCCACCATATGTCTTTGCACATTTTGTATTGAAAGCAATTTTTTGCTGGTAAAAGATGCTGCCTTGACAGGCTAAGAGACCAGCTTCGTCTACTTCTCTACAGAAGAGGAGCAACAGCAAGGTCGAGGCAAGCTTCCCTCATGCTGCTCCACTAATGTCTCCGGGGAAGAGGGGAGCTCAGTCTCCGTGGCTCATTCAGTTCTTGGCCATTTTTCTGAGACTGCCAGTGAGGGGGAACGAGGGGCCTCTTAGTAGTTTTTGTGATGTCTCTATGTGGAATTGTTTCATGTGGTATATAGAACAGTTACCAGATGGCAATGCCTTTTGATTGCTTCCAACCTTGACCAGTGCCCAAAAGGTGGAAAACTCTCAAAATAATCCATTATCTCATGAGCCCGTCAGCCCACTTTCATTGTAAATTCTAAACAAGCCCGGCTGGAGACTGTTGGCAAAGGAGAACTATTGAAATCGCAGAGACTAGAGACTAACCTGAATGGATTTAATTCTCAGATTGCAGGAGTGACTGACATGATAAGGTAGAATTAGCAGCTCTGGGCTGAAATCCCACTTCCACCAGTGACTCGCAATGTGGCCTTACAAAAGTCGCTCAACTCTTCTGCGCATCATTTTTCCCACCTGGGAGATCAATGAACACCCACCTTTGCAAAGCACTTTGAGATCTACAGCTCATATTTATCCATATTAGTTTCTTGTTGGAGTCTTTTTGAAGTTTTTTTGTTGGAGAATTGCAACTTTGAGGTCTGTAATCGAGTGACTAGGGAGGTTGAAGTGTTCTCCAACTGGTTTTTGAATGTTATAATTCTTGACATCTGATTTGTGTCCATTTATTCTTTTGCAACGAGAAACTGCAGAATTGGAATTAATTTGCAAACTGGACCAGGGCCGCCCAGAGGATTCAGGAGGCCTGGGGTCTTTGGCGATGGGTCCCAGAGCGGAAGGACCCCCCACCGCCGAATTGCTGATGAAGACCCGCTGCGGAAGAAGCTCCGGGGGCCTGGGCCCTGCGAGAGTTTTCTGGGGCCCCCAGAGCGAGTGAAGGACCCCGCTCTGGGGGCCCCAAAAAACTCTCATGGGGGCCCCTGCGGGGCCCTGGGGCAAATTGCCCCACTTCCCCCCCCCCGGTGGCCCTGAACTGGACACCATTAAATTAGGCTTGAATAAAGACTGGAAGTGGATGGGTCTTTACACAAAGTAAAAACTATTTCTCCATGCTAATTTTTTCCTACTGTTAGTCACACCTTCTTGTCAACTGTTTGAAATGGGCCATCCTGATTATCACTACAAAAGTTTTTTTTCTCCTGCTGATAATAGCCCACCATAATTGATTACTCTTGTTATAGTTTGTATGGCAACACTCATTTTTTCATGTTCTCTGTGTATATATATCCTCCTACTGTATTTTCCACTGCATGCGTCTGATGAAGTGGGTTTTAGCCCACGAAAGTTTATGCTCAAATAAATGTGTTGATCAATATTAGTGTTAGTGATAGCCTCCTTTGACCCGAGCAGATAGCCAAAGCTTACAGCTATACATATTGTTTCCACTATGAAGAGAAACTGAGACGAGAGCCAGGTATTTTCTTTGATGTAACCCTGTTTATTCACACAGATTGTACATCAAGTCCTGCTTCCCAGAACACAGCAGGAGACAGTTCCTCTGCTTGCTTTTCCAAATCTGCCTTTCCAGCAAGCACTTTGTGCCCAAAATTCTCTCTCTCTCTCCTTGCTTTCTCTCAGGGCTACATCACCAGTGCCTCTGTATTATTTGCTTGGCTTTCTGATTGCTTCTGTCTGTCATGAGAATGGCCATACTGGGTCAGACCAATGGTCCATCTAGCCCAGTGTCCTGTCTTTCAACAGTTGTCAATGCCAGGTGCTTCAGAGGGAATGAACAGAACAGGTAATCAGCAAGTGATCCATCCTCTGACATCCATTCCTATCTTCTGGCAAACAGAGGCTAGAAACACTCACAGCATGGTTTTGAATCCCTGACCATCTTGGCTAATCGCTACTGATGAACCTATCCTACATGAACTCATCTAGTTCTTTTTTTAACCTGATTATAGTCTTGGCCTTCACAACATCCTCTGCCAAAGAGTTCTACAGGTTGACTCTGCATTGTGTGAAGAAATACTTCCTTTGTTTGTTTTAAACCTGCTGCCTATTAATTTCATTGGGTGACCCCTAGTTCTTGTGCTGTGTAAAGGAGTAAATAACACTTCCTTATTCATGTTCTCCATGCCAGTCATGAGTTTATAGACCTCTATTATATCCTCCCTTAGTCATCTCTTTTCCAAGCTGAAAAGTCACAGTCTTTTTAAAGTCTCCTCATATGGAAGTTGTTCCATACCCTCTACCTGCCTCCCCTCGCCCCCTCCACACACACATGGGTCCAAGCCCTAGCCCCTCCATTTGAAACCCATTGGACCACATGGTTCGGCTTCTACTCCAGCTTTTTCATGTGCCTGCGTTTTGGGTACTACTGCCATACGTTTATCCTGAATGAAAGGCGGTGGTTATACCCAATACATGCCACCATGTGCTTATAGAGATGATGGCCCCATATTGCATCTTGCAAGCCATGGCACATGGTGACTGGGGAAGTGATAGCAACAGACTTCACTAATGGTAACTTATAAACATTTCCACTTGTTCTTGTCCCAAAAGAATCATGATGACATTTTGAGATAATAGAATAATTAATCATACAGCACACCTGTAAGCTCCTAAAAGGATCTTGCTGATATCACTGACCAGGACTCAAAGTGGAGACTTCTTTGCAAATAATCTGGTTCAGGTTTTACCCAGCACCCAGTGCCTGCTGGATGGGGATGATTGGAGTTGTTGTGTGGGTCCTGAGACCTCCAAGCCATCTGGATGCATTTCAGTACATCCACTAGCGCTGCTTAGTCCTAGCATATTAATATGAGGCTGCTGGAGACCCCGGCTACCCTCCCTGGGTAGCAGGCTTTTTGAAACATTCATGCAAAAGTTCTGGGCTCTGCTCTTGAAGAAGAAAAGCCTTTGGAGTCATGCCGTGGCATCAGAGCGCTTTCTGTCCAGTGCACAGGAGCAGCTAAAAAGAAAATAATGCTTTGGGTGCGTTTACATGAGAGAGTGCACATAGTGCTGAGCAGGGTTGGCACTGGACAGCAGCTCTGGTGATTTCAATGTAATAGAGAATTCAGGGCTGTGTCTTGGCTATGAGGCTGGGGACTGCAGGATAATGGACTGTGCATCTGGGCAGTGGCCACTGAGCCCTCAGGCTAAATTCACTAAAATTATAGGTATATATAGAGAGAATATATAGAGCATATCCCCTTGCAAGTCATAAAGCAAGAGCTGGTTTACATCCTCTGAGTTGGGTTTCCCAGTAAGGCTCTAAATGAAGTGTCTCAAATAAGGATCCACTTTAGACTCAATAAAGAGAGTTATTGCTTAATAATGAAATGGAGAATGGTTACTGTAAACACATTCAGTGAGGTTTAACCACCCCATAAATGGGTATGCAGAAGTCTTGGCCTGGCCGGGAAAACTCAAAGAATATCTTTTTAATCATATATTGGGATTTAATCGATATACAATTCTATTCCATTAAATCTGAATTAAAAAGACACCACTGCAGTGAGAGCCTACCCTAATTCTCCTGCATTGCCAGGCTATTTCCACCCATTGCAGATGGCTACCATTAGAGCTGGGTGAGATGTTTGCACAAAATAAGCATCAACCTTCACTCAACACTTTTGACCCAGGATCATTGAGTTCTTGGATCACTTGTGCCCTTCCCTCCCCTTTTGGTCATTGTTAAGCATGCAATAGGAAGTGCTTCCAGACCCATGGTGAACCAAGAGTTACGGTCATCTTAGTTGCCCCCTCCCCTTGCACGTTAAAAATCTAGGCTGTGGTTGGGAATTTGAGTTCAAGGCCATAATGGGATCAGGGTTTGATTTTGTGGCATTGACATCTCATGAGCTCTTCATGGGAGATTCCTGCCATTTTAGCAGCGCATCTGAACCACATCTGGAATATAAACCCCATCTGGCATTGGATCAAACCAGGCTGAGATCAGAAACCTGAATTTCATGGGAAAGGCAGTTCAGATTTGAGGTTCTGGTTTGAGTCAGTGTTTATATAAGTCTAAACAGTGCCCAGGGTCCATAGCTACCAAATGGCCACACAGCAAACTAAAGGGTCTGTGTAACACACATGAGATAATAATATAATATAAGGAGATATACCTATCTCATAGAACTGGGAGGTCATTGAGTCCAGGCCTGTGCCTTTACTAGCAGGACCAAGTACTGATTTTGCCCCATGTCTCTAAATGGCCCCCTCAAGGATTGAACTCATAACCCTGGGTTTAGTGGGCTAATGGGTAAACCACTGAGCTATCTCTCCCCTGTGAGTGTCTTGGCTCCCTGTCCTGCCAGTGATACCTCCTTCCCAGCCCTGAGTGCCAAGCTTAGCACTTTCTGCCAGTGCCCTACTCCCCACAGCCCCATACGCAGAGGGATGGTAGGCCCTCTCCCAGCCTACAGCTTGGCTCCCTGAACCCTGCCTTATTCCACTCCTGCTGCTTGTGGCAATAAACCTGCCATTAGTTACTACATGGAGACATTTCTGCCATAGAACTGCATGAAGTGCACTGTGTAACCTCTTCATGCCTTACAGATATCAATAGCAACTTAAAGATCCCAATTAAAAAAAAACATGTAGGGCTTCATAAGGCAGGGTGTACAATGGAGGATGCAAGCAGAATCAATTCCTTTAAGGACAAAAAAAATATTCACACCACATATTGTCACAGAAAAACACTCCCCAGTTAGCAGAGTAAAGAATCTCGCTCCTTTCCACCAGCCAGTGACTTAAATTGATCTAATGCAGGAAGCCATCCCGGCTAATCCTAATTTTATAGGGTCTAATGGGCATCACTTAAACTGTGATCACACTTCACCCGGTGTGTGAAAGAGATGCAGTTCAGGCTCAGCTAAAGCAAGGGAGAGATTATTTTCTTTCCAGATACATAAAGAGAGAGGGGAAAAAAACGCTCACCTTGATTGAGTAAGGCAGTTAAGTAGCACATCAGAGACCACACAAATGGAACTTGAGCTTTTATGGAGATCTCCACTCTTTATTTTCTTTAAAGATTACTCTTCTGCTTTTGTCTTTACTAACTAAATGGCCCTGGACAAAAGGTACTCGCTGACTAGCATTTCATTTGCTTGTTATATTTGGGGGTGAAACTAATGCTCATGAAAATGAAGGACTGAAAAGGAATAGACCAAGATCTACAGGAGGCAGGTAACATGCAAGCTTATAGTACCACATGGCTCTGCCAGTGCTCCTCCATCTTGTCCTGCAGTACCTCCTGCTATTCCAGCCCTAGGCTGCACACACAGCTCTGTGAATGCACATCAACCCTAACCTACATCCCGGACCATCCTACCCCAGTCTTCCAGCTCATAAAATACTGCCAATGTGCTTCAGTTTTGACCGGCAGAACTCTTGCTATTCCAGCACTGAGTCTCTCTGTTGTAAAGACTGACGGTGGAACCAAACTGTTCCAAACTGGGCTTTCTGATGCTTTACTGATATGATAAATTCAGGAAGGAAATGGAGTACCAAGGTTATCCCCAAATTCTTCCATCAAAGTTTCCACTGATATACTGGCCCATAAAAACTCCAGCAGTTTCGACTCATGGATTAGATTCTATTAACTAAAGCAGGCAACTATATATACCATTAAATACATAAGCATGGTAGTTTGTAAATTTTCTCAGGGCACAGATTAAGGACCCGATACAGAAAAGCACTTAACCACATGCTTAACTCTAAGCATGAGTGTAGTTCTATCATTGCATGTTTAGAATTAAGGTTGTAAGTAAGTGCTTTGCTAAATCAGGACCTAAGGGCTTGTACACACTACCGCTTATGTTGCTATAACTTATGTCGTTCATGGGTGTGAATAAGCCACCCCCCTGAGCGATGTAAGTTACACGGACCTAAGCACCAGTGTGGACAGCGCTGTCGGCAGGAGAGCTACTGCCTCTAGTGGAGGTGGTTTTATTATGCCCCTGGGAGAGCTCTTTCTCGTCAGCATAGAGCGTCTTCACCAGATGCGCTACAGTGGCGTAGCTGCCTCGGTGCAGCTGCGCCACTGTAGTGCTTCTAGTGGAAACTTGCCCTGAGTGGTAAAGGACTGCTCATTTCATTTAGGCCTTGTATTTTTTTTTTAAGTGATGTTTTACAAAATCTAACTTGAACCGAGCTGTATTCAATAGCTTTAAAAGAATCATCAAAGGAAAAAAAGACCACTTCAGGGGAGGAGGGACTGGATTTAAATTATTCCATGCTCTTCTTTAACCCCCAAATGACTAAAAATGTGAAAAATGAAACTTACTATAAACAAAAGTGAAATTGCCCAGTCTCAATTTCATTCTTTAAACTCAGTGAAATGAAAGCTGAAAATAAACAACACAGTGAATGGGAATTAGATTAACAATCTAGGATGTTATCGCAAATAATGATAACATTCATCTATAGACATTATCGTTCAATAGAGCACACATATCATTAGAAAAAGAAGCGAAGCACAGACAAAAGGATGCACGATACAAAGGTGTAATATAGGTAAACAGAGTCTCAGCTGGACCATGTGGGTCAGTTTTGCTTGGCTATATTCATGGTGAGAAGCACAAAGTGCTGAAGCAATGACCAATGCATCCATGTGGGTATGTAGGGTGGACAAAAGCACTTGTTACTCCAGAAATGGCTTTAGCGTTTCATTATAAAGGATGGATTTTTGCACATGCCAGCACATCCAAAGTTGTGCACAAAAAATGTTGCCACCAGGGGGGAAGATAACGAGCTGACTGCCTCTTCCAGCTCCATACAGCACTCTTGAGAATTCTTGTCATTAAATTGGCATTCTGGAGGATTCTGTCCCTGATCAAATGTAAAGGTTTTGGTCAGCCTGGAAATAAACACTGGATAAACATGTTCTTGACAAACTAGTATTGGGATAAATTCCCTTGTGGCATTTTGCGAAGGCTGTTGAGCAATGCAAAGTGGAAAGGCAACTTTGGGGCATCAGCTTCCTCTTCCATAACACAATTAACAGGTCTCTCTCATTAACTGAAAAAGGGTTTATGGCCTCCATTCTGATTCATATCTGTCAAGTCACTGGACACGGCCAGATAAAATGTGACCATGTGGTAATCCAAAGGAGAGGCACAACAAACAGGGCTGGAAAGGGGTATTTCAGAGAACAGGGAGATTCATTTCTCCTTTGCCTATAAGGGAAGCTTTTGCCAGTTTTAGTTTAACAATATGAAACTTGCAATCAAATATCTATTATGAATGAGCCAGATCCTGCCATCTTTATTCAGGCAAAACGTCCACTGAAGTGAATGGTAGTTTTGCTATGGAAGGTGTTCAGGATCTGGTCCATTATTAGGTGGCTAATGCATGAAGCTGGAATGTGCTTCTAAGCCAGCAATGAGTTCTGGGTGCCAAAAGACAATAGACCAAATGCTGCTTTCTGTTACACTCATGCAGAGGCGGATTAGAGGTTAGTGGGGCCCCTGGGCCAGCACAAGTGGGAGCCCCCCTACCTCTTCCGCCTGCAGTCCCTGTGTTCCTGCTGGGGAAATGGAGTCGGGATGTGGGGCTTGCCCCACTCTGCCTGCCCAGGGCTCCTGCCAGGAAGCGAGGGAAGCCCTGGTGCCCCAAACATGCTCCCGGGCAGAAGCGCTGGGCAGGAGGAGCAGGTCGGGGCATGGGGTCCCTCCCAATTGGCCAGGGCCCCTGGGCATGGGCCCCGTTGGCCCAGGGACTAATCCACCACTGCACTCATGCAACACTGCTTTGCATTGCTGACTGAGGCTGCTTCACACCATTAATCTAGAGAACTCCAATAAAGACAGAAGCTGCCCTTTAAAGAGCAAATGAAAGGCCTCCTTGGTGACTCAATCATTAGGCACTCAAGAGTAGAACAAATCCTTGTTTAGCCCTTCTCATCTTCTTAGGGGCCTACTTTATAATGGGACCATCTGGCACCCCCTTAACTACAGTGCCACTAGGACAATTACTCTGCTAATATTGTTTCTCCCTTCGCCCTATTCCTTTTTAGTTAATTAACTTAACACTAAACCATCCCTGGATAGGCTTGAAAGCCACATTACACATACACACAGATTTAAAATAGGCTGAACCAGCATAGCACAAACAGAAAGGCAGTATAGGGACTGACACGAGACTGATGCATGAGTCATTCATATGTAATTCCTAAGAGGGGGCAGGCATTGGGATTCATGGGGAAAAAAATTACCTGGCTGCGCCCAGGATGCTCAGACACACAAAAGAGACAATACAATAATAACAAGAGAGCAAATGGGATAAATAGAAGGCTGGACATGAGGTTAATTCCATGGCTGGGATTGAAGAGATCCAGTTCTATTCCCACTTCTACCACTCACTGTGTTACCTTGGTCATGTTACCCCACCTCCTGTGCCTCGGTTTCCCTATCTGTAAAATGGAGATACTTAGCTCACAGGCAGGTTGGGTTTTAATGCCACATTTACTGACTTTTATAAAATGATTTGAGATCTTCATCTGGTAGATGCTATGGAACAGCAAAATATTACAACTCAGAAAACAAAATCAAGAGGAATGTGGTATTCCCAGCAGCAAGTGTAACCCACACATGCTCTGGGAGTGGTGTTCTATTCCATCTAGTGGTACCGAGACCTCTTAGAAAGAGTTAAATTAGCCTGCTCTACAGCCTTAGCTAACAGCCAGTTGTTTTTTAGCTCATGCTGTAGAGACTCAAGAACTAAGCTCCAAAGATCCCCGTTCGATCCTGCCTGACGACGACCGGGGTCTGTTGGCATTACAGACTTACTGTAGACTCTGCTAGGACTGCGTGAATCATTCACAATTAAGTTCAAAAACTTTAGAATCCTGCTAGTTTCGCATTTGGTTTTGATTTTGCTTAACTGTCCAAATTTCACACACAGAGTAATTGTTGAGAAGTCATGGTATTTTACCAAGCAATGACAAAAAATACTGGAAATGGGTCCTTTACTGTTCATGACTGATGCTAATTTTTGTTGTAAGCCTCAGCATCTTTAAATTTAAAATTCAAAATCAAATGCAGGCAGGGATCAATCTGGTCATCAAGAGAGGTCAATGGAGTTTTTTTTTCCAACATTTTGCTTGTTTTGATGCGAAAACTTTGGAAAAAGCCTAATGGGGGGAGGAATGGCAAATGGATCCAGAATGACAGTGCAACTTTGACCTACATTTTCAAAAGTGAGTAGTGACCGTGGGCCTCACTTTCTGGCTGCCCCAGCTAAGATCCTTAAAGGGGCCTGATCTCAGCCCTTACTGAAAATCAGGATCCTTAAAGATGACCCAAGATGACATCAAAAAATGGACACATCACAAATCTCTGGTCACTTTTGAAAATATGTAACAAATTTTAATGAATTTTTGCAAATATATATATATAGAGAGAGAGAGATTCCTTACATTTCCTTCCTTTTTATGACAGCTCTAACTGTCCATAAAGATGGACTCTCAACAAAACCAAACCATCTAGCCTCCCTTGGAGAGCCACTCTTTGTTCTCCTAGCATGGCCAAATCCCAGCTCTCTACTAACAGAAGGGGGTTTTGATGAAGGATTTCCACATCAGAGCAACCGATTGGGGAGGGAGGCATGATGCCTTACTGATTGCACACAGCAGGAAGTGGTGAGAAATCATTTTACCGCTGTCTGCTGGTGTGACAAAGGAAGAGGTTTGGGGACAAAGCTCTGATTTGGGCTCATCATGGGAGTGGTTAGAGAGGCAGAACCCCCGGTGCAAAGCTCCTGACATTTCTATGCAGTGACAAGGATACCTCTCTCTCCTGGATGAGACAGCTAACCCTTCCTAGCGATGCCCCCTCCCTCTCCCCAAAAACTGTGACTATGGGAGATGTTTGACTTGGCTAGTTCTGTGTTCCTTCTGCTTCCATGTTTGAAGGGGAGAAAGAGTTAAACTGCTGCCAGTCCCCCAAGAGATGGCAATATCCAGAAAATTCTCTGGTTCCTATTTCTCTAAACACTCATTCAGATTCAGTCTGCCCCCTGGGTTTTCCCCCGTATTAACTATCTTCATTCCCCAAACCCAAATAGTGTTGTTAGTTCCAGTCATTTTTTTCTCTGTTTGCATTATTTTTATCATTTCATCCCCCTCTGCCCACCTGTCGGCGCACTGGTTTCCATCCACAAACAGCAAATCAACCCATCTCAGCTTCTCTTGTCCTCTCCTACTCCCCTGAAGCTTGTGGCTGGCCTAATGTGATGTTCTAGCAATGCCCATGTCTGAGGGAGGACTCTTGCTTGGAAGGTTATTTAGAATCTATTGTACTTATTGGTGTACCTCTGTGGGGGTGGGATGGCACAAGGAATTAAATCTAGCTGTAACCTCTAGGTTACTGGTTTACATCCATCTCAGGCAGGTCATCACCTTCTTAGAGCTGCTCAATGGCCGATGGGAAATGAGTTAGTGGTTTCAGTTCTTCATGGGGCAGGTGCCTACATCGCAAAACCATCTCAAGTGGTGCTAACTGTCTCCATTGTTGGCACAGGTGTTGTGTAAACATGTAACAAGAGTTTCCAAGCTCATCCTCCAAATAGACAAGGTCAGTAAATGATGGGAGAGGAAATGGAAACACGGAGAGGTGAAGTGACTTGGCCAAGGCTACCCAGTGGGCGTGTGGCAAAGCCAGACCCCACCCCCTCCTAGGTCTCTTGAGTCCCCATCCGGTGGTCTAGCCACTGACCACTCTGCCTTTCTCCTGCCTTTTCTCCTCCTGTCTCTGCTGAATCCTGCCATCAGACCAGGATGCTAAACTGGTGACATCACAATCAACTGCGTACCCCCAGGCTGTGACGTTACAATCCCAGGATCATGACTTTGCTCTAGGGAGTTGTAGAGTCTGGCCAGGGGTGGGGGAGATTTCTCTCTTCTTCAAACACACAAATATCTTCCACAGCACCTCTGGGGAGAGGAGAAATTGTCGGCAAAATAAATTGCTTTTCGGATTGCTTTTTGTCCCATTGTGAGAGTCTCACTTTAAGAATTGTCATGGGAAGGGCTGACATATTCATGTATAAAGCACACATTCCAGAGGCTGCTCCCAGGGGCTCCGTGTATCAAAAAACATATTCCCTGTGGCTCAGGCAGGCCGATTACACTTAGCACGGCCTTTATTTGTGTAAAATGCAACCATTATTTTTAAAAATTCATACCAAAATAATGGTAAAAAATTCCTAGTTTATTAATCCGTTATTAGCCGGAGTGGGAGCAATTATAGGAAGAATAGGAAGTGGCAGCTGCAGGCCCTAGATAGTCAAGGCACAAAAGGGGAGGTTTAGACAAATGTCCTTTGGATAATGGGTTTGTTTCTCGTCTGGTTTGGGGAGGAGGGTGGTAGGGATGGGATGTATTAAGAGCCTCTTTCACATGTAGGGAACTGAGAAGCTGCTGTCAGGAGGATCTGCAGGAGTAATTAGATGTCATTTATTGATTTATTTATTTTTACATTCCCTAGTTACATTGCTTAAAAGCAATGCAGCTCCCCCAGAGCCATTTACACCAGAAAAGGCACAGGTGGGTCCCAGGAGTAGCTACCTTGCAGGGGTGTGGCAGGATGGGTGCAGTGCACAGGTAATATGGTAACAGGCCTGATATAAGTTGTCATGGTATAATTCCCCACTCTGAACCTTAGCGTCCAAAAAATGGGGTACCAGCATGAATTCCTCTAAGCTCAGTTACCAGCTTAGTACTTGTAGCGCTGCCACCAACTAGGAATTCCAGTGCCTGGTACACTCTGGTCCCCTGCAAAAACCTTGCCCGGGGACCCCCAAAACCCAGTCCCTCTGGATCTTAACACAAGGAAAGTAAACCCTTTCCCTCACCGTTGCCTCTCCCAGGCTTCCCCTCCCTGGGTTACCCTGGAAGATCACTGTGATTCAAACTCCTTGAATCTTAAAACAGAGAGGAAAATTCACCTTCCCCCCTTCCTTCTCTCTCCCCTTCCCAGGCTCTCCCTGAGAGAGAAAGTAATCTTAACACAGAGAGAAATTAACCTCTCTCTCCCCCTTCCCTCCTTTCTCCCCACCAATTCCCTGGTGGATCCAGACCCAGTCCCCTGGGGTCTCACCAGAATAAAAACAATCAGGTTTTTAAACAAGAAAAGCTTTTAATTAAAGAAAGAAAAAAACAGTAAAAATTATCTTTGTAAATTTAAAAAATGGAATAGGTACAGGGTCTTTCAGCTATAGACACTGGGAACACCCTCCCAGCCTAAGTATACAAGTACAAATTAAAATCTTTTCAGCAAAATACCAATTTGAACTCCTTTCAGCCAAATACACATTTGAACTCCTTCCAACCAAATACACATTTGCAAATAAAGAAAACAAACATAAGCCTAACTCACTTTATCTACCTAGTACTCACTATTCTGAACTTATAAGAGCCTGTATCGGAGAGATTGGAGAGAAACCTGGTTGCACGTCTGATCCCTCTGAGCCCCCAGAGTGAACAACAACCGAAAACTAACAGCACACACAAAAACTTACCTCCTTCCAGATTTGAAAGTATCCTGTCCCCTGATTGGTCCTCTGGTCAGGTGACATCCGGCTCACTGATCTTGTTAACCCTTTCCAGGCAAAGAGATCTGAAGTACTTCTGTTCTATTAACCCTTACTTATCTGTTTATGACATAAGTACTGACAGCAGGTAGAAGCATTCACTCCGAGAGTGGTGATGTGGCCCCCAGGACACCAGAGGAAACTCAATAACAGTCATCTAACAAAGAAAACCCAGAGAATCTGGAGATTATAAATAATGAGTCCTTTCCTACATTGCTCCCTCTGTGAGATCTACTTTAAAGGGGTACCAGATGGCATCTCTTGCCAAAGAGTGTTTAGTAACGAGACTTCAAGGACTTGGTATTGTCAATGTGCTTCCCACTTTGGCCATGTTGAGCTTCACACCAACACATGGATGCAAGTCAATTTCTCGTGCTCCAAAGGCTCAAAGGAGATTCTCCACTAAATGACAGCAGTATTGGATCTGTAACTATCAGCTCTGAGAAGTTCTAATTCCAGGGGGCAGAGTGCTGTCACTATGCATTTGCCTGTTCATTACAATCAAATATAACATTTAAACGTTTTGGATTTTATTGCATCTTCTTCCAAGGAAGCTCCACTAGAGCATCCTCTTTCCCCTCAGAGCATCCCAGGCTGTTCTATAGAGCAATGAATTAGGGTGTTGCAGCATTTTGTAGGCAAACAGGGCAGCCTTTGCTGCTTAGCAGCATCTTCCCCCAAGCCTGCCACTATAGAACCCGCTTTATAGAGACCAGGGATGCTAGGTTGGGTTCTTTCAGTGTTTTTGAAGAGGTTCCGTGGAATTGTTAAGTGAAACCTGTGTAATCCTTTTGCCAGGCCAGGTTCAAATACTTAGAGGTCTCTCCTAAAATTCACCACCACCAGCAGCTCAGGCCTCTACCCAAAATGTCTGAAATCACTAAGCATCTTTCTTGGGCACCTCAAGAGGCAATACTTCCCCTCTTGCTAGCTCTGAATCTGTGTGTAGAACAAATAAATCTTTATTAGAGGAAAAGGGAACACAGCATCAACTTGGGAAAACACAGAAACAATCTCTCTGTATGAATGGTCCATAAACTCTCCCCGTGGTGCCTTTGGCAGTAGTCTGTTGTCTTTGTGCCTCATCTTGATATCCATTTGTCACATGGCTTCCCCCTTCCCATTCACTAAACCCCACATACAGTTTGGTGTCAGTGGGTAGTGGAGTCTCATAGACCTGAGGTGCACTTGGCCAGTCCCTAGGAAGTGCTGTCTGGTTCTATCTAGAGGCTCCATCATCAAATCCAGCTACAATACATTTAAGAGGCTGGGGAGGAAGGGCTTCACTGGAGTCCGATCAGATCTGCCACTGTTCTCTATGTTTTTAACAAAAGTCATCCCCAGAATGCAGGATCCTCAGAGGATGGAAAACCAGCAGCATATAAAGCCCTTGAGCAGAAACTGCCATGAGGTAGTAACGCCTTTCCTCCTCTTTCCATTCAGTTCCACTACCCAGTGAGTGTGTGCACAGTTATAGTGGCTCCCAAAGTTTCACTGGAGGTATTCTGGGAAGAAGCCTTATGCAAATGAAGCACTCTTTCTCTCTCTTACTCTCTCTCTCTCTCCTCTCTCTGTAGCTGCACTTCCCCTTATTCCCCAATAGATGGTTATTCTGGGTTAAACAGCTGATGCAGATAAATTAGCTTGGCATCTGTTCTTTGCCCTGTCCGTCAACAGCTCCTTAACTTCTAGAACTTCAGGCCATAGGCCGTACATCCAGACAGCCCCAACCAGAGCTAGGAGCTCCCTTTTACCTCTCTCCTGAAGGCTCGTACCTCTAAGAGTGAAGCATCTCTCTCCCCCCATTAGAGAAAGTTTGAACGTCTCCAAATGCCAAACCCAAGACCAAAGCCCCTCATTGCCCAGGCCCTCCTGTGCTGCTTCCCCTCCTGACTAACTTTCTCATGAACCTGAGATTGGCTCTCAAAGCTCCAGGCCTGTTCCATTTCCCTGTGAGAAAGTTACCCTTTGCTGCTCTAATCCCTAAGGTTTTTCCAGTTGCCTAATAATAAAAGGGTTCTCTCCTTTCAGCGCACAGGGGAGCTTAGGGTATGGAAGGCAGAGGAAGAATGATTCTCTTATATAACAATGAGTTCCATGATAACAGTGAGAGAAGCAGCTGCAATTTGCAGAGATGATGACACATAGGTCAGATATGCTCCATTGTAATTTACTTCTAGGAAAATGTAACCAGACATGACCAGACAAGGAAGTACGACTGTTATTATGAACAAAGAACATGTGGGGGTAAAATTAAAGGCCTCTGCAAGGCCCTTCTGACTTCAATACCGTTACATCTCGGAGTTTAGTTATGTGGCCCTGTGTGCGTTAGTAGTGACTTCTGGATGTTTGAGTTCCTGTGTCACAGTGTGAGATTCAGAACCATCGGCACAGCACACGGCTATCAGAGCTTCTTTAAAAGGACTTATATGAAATTTTCCAAAAAAATTCAGCCTGCGGCAGACGCCTGGCATGGAAAACTTCAGCCCCCAGATGGTTAAAGCTTGGCAAAAGTTATGAGTATCTGAAAGCCAGGTCTTATAATGGAAAGGGCTGGGCAATCTGTGGATAGTTCTAAGAAAATATCCACTCAGTGTGCAGCGGCAGTCAAAAAAGCAAACAGAATGCTGGGAATTGTTAAGAAAGGGATTGATAATAGGACAGAAAATATCATGTTGCCTCTATATAAATCCATGGTATGCCCACATCTTGAATACTGCATGCAGATGTTGTTGCCTGTAGCGAAGCGGTGGGATACCCCACAGCCCCGCTGAGGGATGAACCTCCCCTAACACCACTGTGGGCAGAGCCGCTGGGTCCTGCACCCACCCCTCAGAGGTCACGGCGCAGACCTGGAAGTATAAAAGCTTGCCTGCAGAGCTCAGTCAGGGCCCAGCAACCGCAGGGGTCAGACCTCTGTGGCCGCTGCCAGCCGGAGCTCACACCCAGCCAGCCAAGCCTGCCCCGCGCCCACTACCCCGAGGAGGACTGGCCGAGCCTGCCCCGCGCCCGCTGCCCCGAGGAGGACTGGCCGAGCCTGCCCCGCGCCCGCTGCCCCGAGGAGAACTGGCCGAGCCTGCCCCGCGCCCGCTGCCCCGAGGGGGACTGGCCGAGCCTGTCCCGCGCCCGCTGCCCCGAGGGGGACTGGCCGAGACTGCCCCACGCCCGCTGCCCCGAGGAGGACTGGCCGAGCCTGCCCCGCGCCCGCTGCCCCGAGGGGGACTGGCCGAGCCTGCCCCGCGCCCGCTGCCCCGAGGGGGACTGGCCGAGCCTGCCCCGCGCCCGCTACCCCGAGGACGACTGGCCGAGCCTGCCCCGCGCCCGCTGCCCCGAGGACGACTGGCCGAGCCTGCCCCGCGCCCGCTGCCCCGAGGACGACTGGCCGAGCCTGCCCCGTGCCCGCTGCCCCGAGGACGACTGGCCGAGCCTGCCCCGCGCCCGCTGCCCCGAGGAGGACTGGCCAAGATTATCCCGCTCCAGCTACCCTGAGGAAGAGCCGAGCCTGCCTCTTACCAGCTACCCCGAGGGGGACTGGCCGAGCCTGCCCCCCGCCCGCTACCCCGAGGAGGACTGGCCAAGATTATCCCGCTCCAGTTACCACGAGGAAGAGCCGAGCCTGCCTCTTACCAGCTACCCCGAGGAGCAGCTGAGCCTACTATCGGCTACTTACCCAGAGGAACCGATGGTGTTTGAGACCACCGGTGATGCTACGACGACTCAGGTACCCTACGAGGGAGAGTGTGGAAGTAGCCCGGGGGCAGCCGATCCCGGTCTGGCTGCAACACTGCCAGAGCCAATGCCAGTGTGTTGCAGCCAGGATCCTCACTGACAGCAGCGAGTTTCTGCCACTGCTAAGGCCCACGACTGGGACGCAGTGGAGTGAGAGGGCCTGCGCCCTCCCTGCTGCCCCACTCCAAGGTGGCAGGCTCCCCCTTCCCCTGGCCTGAGGAGGCCGAAGCCTGTGAGTACTGCTCAGCCCTGCCTGAGGGCCTGAGCATTCTGACTCAGTGTTTGTTGTCCCTCCCTGACCTAGGGCCTGGGCCAGTTTCAGACTATTGACTCAGCCCTGCCCAGGGTTTGAACCCCCTTAACCGAGTGTGAGTTATTTCCCACAACAGCAGAGCCACCGGCTGGCAAACTAGAGCGAGGCGGTGAGATACCCCACAGCCCCGCTGAGGGACAAACCACAGCCGAGCATCAGTACACTGCCCCATCTCAAAAAAGATACCTTGGAATTGAAAAAGGTTCAGAAAAGGGCAACAAAAATGATGAGGGGTATGGAGCGGCTTCTGTATGAGGACAAATTAATAAAACTGGGACTTTTCAGCTTGTAAAAGAGATGGCTAAGGAGAGATACGATTGAGGTCTATAAAAGCATGACTGGTGTAGAGAAAGTAGATAAGGAAGTGCTGTTTACTACTTCTCATAACACAAGAACTAGAGGTCACCAAATGAAATTAATAGGCAGCAGGTTTAAAACAAATAAAAGGAAGTATTTCTTCACACAATGCACAGTCAACTTGTGGAATTCCTTGCCAGAGGATGTTGTGAACTCCAAGACCATAACAGGGTTAATAAAAGAACTAGATAAATTCATGGAGGATAGGTCCATCAGTGTCAGTTAGCCAGGATGTGCAGGAATGGTGTCCCTAGCCTCTGTTTGCCAGAAGCTGGGAATGAGCGACAGGGATGGATCACTTGATGATTACCTGTTCTGTTCATTCCCTTTGGGGCACCTGGCACTGGCCACTGTCAGAAGACAGAATACTGGGCTAGATAGACCTTTGGTCTGACCCAGTAGAAACATTCTTATGTTTTTATGCTATGTTAACCTTAAAACTAGGCATGCTACCAGCTCTGCCTATAATATGTATCCTCTAGGTTCAGGACATGAACTAATCTGTGATACTTTGACTCCAAGCAAGTGCCACTGCTCATCCCATTTGTTTTCTCATATGAATTTTGTACTGCTGACAGACTGACAGCTATGAATACTGAAGTACCCAGCCATTGAGGATACTGAAGTGCCCATCCATAGAGCAGGTATGGAAGGGGCAGCTGCAAGGCAAGTTTCCCCCATCCTTTCTCATCTACCAGTATGCCTCAGTCTTCCCATATTAAGATATCCACTAAGGACCAGAGCTTCTGTCTCCAGATCACATTCATTGTCCTCTGTGCTGTCAGCAAAGGTGCCCCTGTAATGGCTTATTTAAGATGTGGTACTGGATTGACTCCACTAACATTAAACAGACTAGGGCAGGGACTATGTATCTGCGCACTGGTGAAGTGCCTAGCATAATGGGGCCCCGATCTTGCCTGGACGTATAAGTGGGCTAGCTGCCTGCCATGTGCCCTATTATGGCCTAGGGTCAAGTTACAAGCAGCCTGCCTCAGTTTCCCCACTTGTATTTTTCAAATAAACTTAAATTGAGGCTTTTCCTTGGTCAAAAAATGTCCCTCCTTAGGGCTGCGTTGATTAATATAAAATGAACAGTAAATAAAACTCAAACCTCCAAACAAAGTCCACTCATAAGTATGCACAACCCAAGGTTTCTCTTCCCCCTCCCAGCCCTTCCTGCCTGGGGTCTTTGTGGTCTCCCATGCATGGGCAAGATCTCTTCCAGGTCTCCCTGTCAATAGAGTTTTGCAGTCCCTCCCTTGCTGCTCAAGGTCTCTCCCTGCCTGGAGAGGTTTCCTCCCTCTCTGCCATTTCCTGAGCTTCCCCCCAGGACAAGTTTTAGGGACAGGGATCATCTTCTGCAATGTGCCATCATGTCACCTTAGTCCAAGGAACAGGACAACAAGGAGTTCTCGCCTGGAGCTCACACTCCAGCTTTTGTATTTCTTCACTTCTCTTATTCCTGTCAGCACAGAGCTCCCCTGCTCTCACTGCAGACGTTATCACAGATTATGCTGTGCGTGCACTGGTAGGGCACAGCATCATCATCATTCCTCCGAAAGGAAGCTAAATGAGACTGCAGCGGGGTGGGAGGGAAGGAGGCAAAGGCATTTTGTTAGTGTAGGATGAGGCGGACGGGAATATCAGTTTTTCAGTCCTTTACTTTAAGGGAAGGTCAACGGGTGTCTCTGAGCAGAGCAGCCCAAGGCACTTCTCAGTCATGGCCTGCCATATCAGATGTAATCATATGGTAGTTGAGTGTCATCTCTCTCTCCTCCTGCATTGTTGTGACTCAACTGGAAATGAGATCACTTATCTCCCAGCCAGTGCCAACATTTGTTTCATCACCGTCCCTCTCTTTGAAAAGTATGCAAAGATGGTAGAGGAAGTCAGCTCACATGGTAGATGTTTCAAGTACATTCTTGGCTGCAGAGACAGTGGAGGATGGGTCACAGGGAGATGTTCAGTGACTTGCCACCAACCTGGGTAGCTGACTGGTGGTTAAAGCAGGAGTGCCAGAAGCTTCCTTAGAAGTGGGGAAGCCACTGGCCCCCCAAACTATCATCCTGGCCCCACTCCACCCCTTCCCCAAGGCCCTGCCCCCACTTCACTTCTTCCCCCGGAAGCCCCCCCCACTCACTCCTCTCCACCCCATCGCTCACTCTTAAGGCAAGTAAAAAGTGATGGGGCTGTCTCAGGGTGGGAGGGGTCTGCACTGAGACTAGCTAGGATAATATTTCAAGGACTATTCTCCATCACCATGCTTCAGAGCCTGACCTGACCACCAGCTGGGATCATGAACAAATGTCTTCCAGGTAATGGAATTGCCCAATTCAGAGATGCATTGGGGGAGGGGGATGATGAGCTACTACGGCTGGCTCAGAGAAACCTGGGAGTTCCTGCACAATCACTCTAGGAGGCCCCAAGATTCAGTGTGCAACTTTCTCTCCTCTCCACCACTTGTCGGAGTCCAATGGGGCTGCCCATGGCAGCTCGAGGAGAATTACGTGACATGCCCAGAACAGCTGAGTGTGTGTGAAGGGAAAACAGTGAGTGGGGGGATGTGGTGATATGCCCCAGCCACGGCTGCAATAGAACTTCCAGGCAGCATGGAGCAGTTCATGTTCCCACATCCCATGCACCTGGAGTATGTGTACTAAGTGTCACACTAACATTTCAACCTCTCCCTGTTCAGTGGGGCCCCGCACTGGCTGAGGAGTCCCTTGCAGCTGCAGGTTTGGCAGCGTTATCTGAACTATCCCTCAGGGTTACCATTTTCCTGGACACATCCAGAAATGACAATCTGGATGCTAGATGAAACGAACAATTGCTCTCACCTGGAACTGTATGGCAAGAGCATGTTACTGTCCTAGATGGACCATTGTTCTGATCTAGTATAGCAGGCGATAGGTCTAGCTGAAATACCGAACTGTTTCCATATGGTAGCTATCAAGATGCCAGATTAGGGAATGGTCTGTCTGTTATGGTAATTGCTATATTTGTAACCATCTCACTGTCCATTTTGGAATCACCTGGTGGCAAAAAGTATCATACATTCTCTTTGGCTCAGGCTGTGTATTTTCAGTCCATGCTACTCTATAATAACTGATACTAATCTCTAAATAAAGGGCACACCGCAGCACCACATTTCTGCTCTCTGTTGTTATAATCCCCTCTTAGAAGGTTGGAGAGGGGGGACGTCTCCCCTAACAATTTGCTTATTTCTTCATTTGGCAAACACGGACTAAACTTCTTCTAATGAAACTAGACAGAATTCTGTCTAGTTTTGTTATTGTTTGTTTCCTGAGAATCAAACTTCTTAATTTAACTGATTGAATCCCAAAGGGTAGCCCCTGAATCACTAACCATCCCTGCAGAGGCAGTGACCTACAGATTGAAACACTTTGATAAGGGATGGAGACAGACTGGGAAGTTGGGACAGGAGGGGAATCTGTGATAGGATCTTTTCTATACAGGGTGTTCCATAGAGTTTAACTATTGCTGTAGGCTCAGCAGAGGGACAACAAAGAACATAACATATTTTTGTAAGTCCTACATAAACAGTAGCAGACAGAGGAATTTTTAACATTTTCTCATTAGATGCAAGATAAAAAATGCATATTTAGGCCTGTATTTCCTCTATCATCCATTTTGCTGATTTCACCCTAGAAGAGTTACTTCTGCCTTACTCTAATATACCCAAGAACAGAATCAGGCCCTTAGAAAGCAAGTGGGGGATCATTCCCCTAAAAGATCAATAAGCTTTTCAGACAGACCAAATATTGAGCTTCAGGTAATTGGCAGGGATGCTTAATGTTTAACATTCACTTACTAGTAGGGAACACCATTAAGCAATAAGATATGGAAGGACCTGAAGTGCCAGGCATAACAATTCAGAGCTAGTCTGTTGTTCATCAGAAAGCTGAATACTGTCATTTACTCTAGGGGTGAATTAATACAACCAAAATCACGCACTGAAGCAGCTTATTATTGCCATGATCACATTTTATTATGAAACGTTTTTGTTTTGAGTTTTTTTAAATGTATTTATCTGCATTAATTCTGTACAGAGGCAAGTAAGTTATGAGCAGGGAATTGTATTAATTTCGCTGCTTGGAAATATTTTAATAGCTGATTAGGTTGTTCGGGTTTTTTTTTTCCTGCTCATTATGTAATTGGTGGTTTGTAAAACATACACCACAGGGAAGCATGCACCAAACCTCTAACTTTGTACTCTTCTCTCCAGACATCCCGTCTGACCTAGTCTCCCCACTACTCCCCCCACTTCCCGCCCCTATAGTTCAGTGGTTGGACATTACAGCTGTAACACTGGCAGACCAGGTGCCAGGCCAGCTCAGGCCAAGGTCCCCATGCCTCAACTGAATACTGACAAATCCATAGCTGGAATCAGGCTGGCTCACTTGTCTGTTCGTATTGTTAAAATAGCTGTTAAGAATGTGTTCAATATTTAGGCTTTGTTGAATGCTTGTGAGTTGCTGCATGCATTCATCTCACTTATAGCATCTGTATCCCATATATATGAGGTAATATATGAGCATTTGCCTTTGTAACTGTGTAAATCACCAGACAGGAGAGAGACATTAACTAGTGTGAAATGCTGGTCTCTAACAGAAGGTGTTATGTCCTACCAGACTAGCATGAAACCTTAAAAAGGACAAAAGACTGCTCTTTACTCTCACCACTACCATCAAGATGAGTCTTGCAAGTGAATTCCTCCCATCAGCTGAGTTTGCAGCTCAAAGCAGAAGAGGGGAGAGGAAATAAAAGCCCCCAGCAAGGAAGAATGGTATCTTCATGAAGCTTGGACTCTGGAGGGACAAGGATTACTAAGCATAAGTAAAAGATCCCCAGTGCTTGGCTTGGGTTAGCCCTAAAGGACCTATAGAGGTTGCTTATTATACAAGTGTCTATTACTTTTTGAAACTTAATATTGGAACTCATTTGTGTGTATATGTTTACCTACTTTAACCTTGTAAATAATACTTTTGTTTCTTTTTTCTGTATAATAAATCTTTACATAGTTTATTATAGGATTGGCTACAAGCATTGTCTTTGGAGTGAGATCTAAAGTGCAATTAACCCAGGGTATGTGACTGCTTCTTTGGGACTGGGGGTAACCTGAGTATTGCTGTGATTCTTGGTGTAAGGGGCCATCTATCACAAAAGCAGGCTTAGCTAGATGACAGGACTGATTGGAGTACCCAAGGGGACTGTGTGTGACTCCATGTTTTGGCTGTTGTACTGCCTGGGACATTTACACTTGATAATTGGTTGACGAAATTTAAGTCTAGACCTCACACCCACTTTGGGGTTTGTGCCCTGCTTCTGAACAGCCTGGCCTGAGATTGATGCTCAAACACTTTAGCCACTGTAGTATAGCTTGACAACAATCAAAACAGAAGTGTGTTCCATAGCTCTCCCTATCCCCTCTCAATGCAAATCAAACACATTCTACTCTGATGTCAAGCACAAGGGGGGTTAACAATTTTGAATTCAGCAAAATTGCAATTCAACAACTGCTAGTAAATAATGTCACACACCGAGTACATGATTGCTCTGCATTATCTCAGCCTCCTGTAAGTAATGCTGCTCTTCTTACATCTAAAGGAAGGCTCCAGGGACTAGCTGGCTGCAGGGAACAGTGAAAAGCTAAAGATCCTTTCGTTTCTAGGTCACAGGTCAGTACTGAGTTGAAATGTGTTGCTGTCCTGCAGCTCTTTGGTGGCCAGTGTGGAAAAAAGGAAATTTGGCAGGACTCCGCCTGTTTCTTGGTGAACAGTTTTCCATATCACCGGGGGCATGATGCTAAGTGCTAGCAGTGAGGACAAGGACCATGGAGAATGATCTCTCCTTCTGTCTGTATAGAACAGAGCAATGTGGGTGGATAGCTTGTTTCTGCTGTATCTATTCTGTGAATAAACAGCAGGAGGAGTTCAGCTCCCAGATCGGTCAGGCTTGCACCTTACAACAGCATGAAATTCATTTTCTATCGTAGCAGCTAAGGGGGAAGGATAATTATTGCAGCCTCTCTCTTTCTATGTTTTTCTTAAAAAAAAAACTGTCCAGAAAAATATTGTTTCCTAACCCAGCTGCCCCTGTCATGTTACAGAGGAGAAGTGTTTGATCCATCCCATGTAAAGAGAGAGAGAGAGAGATCTACTTTAAATATCTGCCACCTTCACATTTTATACTTAAAGGCTTAAAATGAGTTTTAAAAATCTGGCTTTGTGGGTTACTGTTTTTTCCCCATGGGAGCTGTGCTCCAGTCTTTATCATGTCACATGTGAAATGAGTTTTGGGGTCTCAGGCTAGCTCCTGATGGGTATTTATCTGCCTCATGCAAAACCCACACACTTGCATTCACCACAGCTGGGAGTCTCTGTTCAGAAGTCCAGGACTGAAGCAGCAGGGGCTTGCTGCAGGTGCATTGGCAGAGCTGGAGGGTAAGGTCCAAACTAGAGCAGGTGGGGGATGTTGCAGATAAGGACTGGGATACAGGTGCAGCATATGTGCAGCCCAGCATTGGAATAGAAGCAAGTGCTGCAGGTCAGGATTGAGGCTTCTTTGGCAGAGCTGTCGACAGGACAAGAACTGGCACAGCAAGGGAGGTTGGAGGACAGCAGTGAAGCAAATTGACAGAGCTGGGCAAAGGAGCAGGATTAGAACTGCAGGATAGACTGCCATTGAGAATCTTAAATACCTGCCCCCATGTTGTCCCTTGGACCCATGTTGTTAGCTCTTCACTCTCATGGACACCAGATTCATCCCTCCCCGTTTTTAATGGGAATTTACTTTAAAAATCCCACCGAGAGAAACAGAAGCGGCTCCATTGTCTTGCATGCAAAAGAATTGCATGCAAGCCCAGCATTTCCAGCTGCTAACATCAGAGGCTAAGAAGCTGATAGGAATCTAGCAGTAACATTTTTCTTTGGCTTAATTACTGAAATAGACAAATTGGAAATTGGCCCATCATGAAGATAAATAGCAATAAAAAAAATGCAGTTGAGAAAACTGTTTCTTCTAAATTATAATTAACCACCCATCAAGCGCTACCTGACAGAGGTGAAATGGGGTTCCATTAACAATCCCACTGATTGGCTAGCAGTGTATCCCCTGATGATCCTTGTTACTGCACCTCCAGGGCTCTTAATGCCGCAGTTTGCTTTCAGTACAATTATAAAAGGCCACTTATATCTACAACCCCCCTCTTTGCCTCACCACCCCAAGATAGCTAATAGTCTAAATTATCAGCAAATTGCCTATTTGATAAGGGCAAGCCATTTTGCATTGAGAGCTGAACTACTTCCCACTTCTGGGGGATAATATTAGGCAAATAACAAGCATCATTCTTTTGACATGTACAATTATTTGCCAAGTGTATGTTTGAATAGCCTGCTCCTTTGTGTGACAGGGTCCGTTCTCCATTAGCATACTTGACAGATGAATATGCTGGGCCATTGCGGAAAACCTGGCAGTAACCATGGTGATCGGGAGACAATGTTTTGAGTGAGGGATGTATTCTCAATTTCAACTGCAAGTTTAAAAAAAAAAAAGTGTATCACTAACCAGCCGATCTGCAGTCTGGGGGAGTATATTGTTCCTGGGTAATTAAGCCAATCTCAGTGCTAGCTTTCGACCCACCTAAATTAGAGACATGGGTGTCTCCATTCCTTGCTTGCTTGTACTCTTCCTTTGTTTGCTGCTGGTGGTTGTGGCTGTTTAAATTAAAGTACTTTTTAAGAGCAGGAATGTGCCCTGTTTGTGGCCTTATTACAGGTTTCTCCCCCACCCCCTGCATCCTGGGCCCTGTAATGTCCACAGCATGAAGTCCTCAGGACCTACATGGCCCATCTATAGGAGCCAATTTGGATCCCAAGGGCCGATCATAAAATAGGGGAAAGCCAGGCGTGGCTGTGGTTACTGCTGCGGCCACAGTTGGGGAGACAGTGACAGGAGAATAAATGGTTTGGGGAGGAGACGTCCCCTTTACGCCAACCCATTGGGAGCACCCACTGCATAGAGATTATGCAACTGCTCAGCCCCAGCCCGGAATGAGAGACTGAGTGAGCCTGCGGCCAATCACTGGGCTGACAGTTCCAAAACAATCATCGAGGGAGGGGGAGAGGGACACCCCCAAAATAAAAGGGCATCTGACCCTCTTCTCCTGCCCATCCCCAGTGGAGCCATGTGGGCTAACCTCAGCCCTGCAAGAGAGGAGAGTAGGAAGCAGGAGTGAGACCATTGCAAGGAGTTCCTTGCTCCCTATGGTAACAACAAATCCATCAGGAGAGTCCTTGCTGTGCCTCTCCTTTCACCAGGGGGTGCTGTTCACACACTTCTTTCCTCTGGGAGGGAGAGAATAACTAAACCTACCCCTATCAAGGCAGCAGGCCTGCTTCCCCCTTCACTGAGCTTCACCCAATTGTTTACCCTGCACAGAGTGGGCAAATAGCATGACTGGTCTGACCTGGTAGCACTGTACCCTGGCTTTGCATGGGTGCAAATGCTGACGCTAGGACTAAAGCATATTTCCTTCACTCTCTGCTAATAAAATTAAGTGGTCTGTTCAACCAGCTGTCTTCCCCCCTCCAAAACAAACAGCCCTATCCTCCCACCCCACCCCTGCAAAAAAAAAAAATCCTCTTTGTCCGCATAACTCATCTCTATTTTGCTGTAGCAGAGACAGATTATAGAAACAAGGTTATTGTAAGCGGTTTGATTAGGAACATATTCTCAACTGTCCCTTATTAGCAGGGATGTCCCTGCTTTTTTAGACACACGTTTGCCATCATTTCCCATACACCTGGTGTTCTCTCGCTTTTTATGATCGTAATATATTGACACAGAAAATGCTGATTCGGAAGATCAAGGTCAGAGGGAAGGTTATTTACATTGAAGTAATGAGTCCCACTGTGTTTGGAGCATCTTGTCTTTTTCCTCGGTCTTTGTCACATGTCTGCATCTGATTCTCCCCAGCCCCTGCACTCACAGGCACCCTTTCCTGTTTTGGACCTTGGCAGGTTAAGAGCTACAATTAGGAAGCATGCTTATGGGGCCATATGGCTCGTGATTCAAAATAACAGCTGCCTGGGAATTTAGAAACCATCCCTACTCAAGGTCACCATGGAAATGTGAGAATGTGCCCACCCAGGTGCTACACGGGAGCTTGTAGTTTGTCGATCTATTACAGCACATACGCGCGCACACACAAAATGCCGTCCATGCAAGCTAATGTCAGAACAGCTGTGAAGTGCCAGTAACCTCACCAAAGACAGCATCCTTGTAAAGTGTTTAAAAATCTGTTTGCCTGAAAAGTCTATTGGAACCCTTGGGTTTTTCAGCTTCTTCTTCAAGGGACTATCCACAAATTCCTGGAAGCTTACAGCACTATGAAAACAGTTCATCTATTACTTATATCTCCCTAGCAGGGCCAGCTCCAGGCATGAGCAAAGGAAGCAGGTGCTTGAGGCAGCCAATGGAAAGGGGCAGTACGTCCAGGTCTTCGGCAGCAATTCAGCAGCGGGTCCCTCAATCCCTCTCAGAGAGAAGGACCCTCTGCCATATTGCCGCTGAAGAATGAAGCAGCATGGCTGAGCTGCCGCCAAAAAGCCCCAGATAGGGGCTTTATCTTTTTTTTTTCCCACTTCACCACTTGGGGCAGCAGAAAAGCTGGAGCCGGCCCTGATCCCTGGTTACCATAATAGCTGAGCACCTCACAATCTTTCATGTAGTTAGTGTCACAATACTCCTGCCAGGTAAGGCAGTGCTGTTAGCCCCATTTTATAGATGGGGAACAGACGCACAGAGGGGTTAAGTGACTGGCCCAAGGTCACACAAGGGAGTCTGCAGCAATGCAGTCTGAGTCGCCCATGGCCCAGACTAGTGCTCTACCTCCTGGATCATGCGTTCATCCCAACTACGTTCTGGAGGGAGTCATTTTGTCAGAGGCTCTCTAAGAGTAAATTTGATGCTGGAGACAAGGTTAAGGCTGGCCGTTCCAAAAGAGCCAAAGGGAGTTGGGTACCCCATGGGTGAATCTCAATAGGAGTTGAGCACCTTACTCCCTTTGGCCCCTGGGAAAACCCCAGCCTAAAAAATGAAGTGAGAGTTCAGTAATAGACACAGAAAACAGGAAGCAGGTGTAAAGGCTAATAAGAGTGTGACGGTACCTCCCATAAGGCTTTATGGGAATATGACATAACTGGAATATGCTTTGTGCTGCCTGTGCCATGTAACATATCTCTGTAAAGGTTATGGTCTACTATATCTATTCATCCTATTTGTACACATACATCATTTTGTACCTGAGGTTAAGAATATCAGCTGTATACTTGCTGGAGTCCTGAGCTGGCAGAGAAAACAGGAGGAGAGGTAGTCTTGGCACATCAGTTAGCAGCTCCCAGGGAGATTTCTGTGATCCAGCCTTTCACAAAGAGAATAGGCCAGGACTGAAACAAATCAATGACAAAGGCAGATCTGCCAGGGCAAAAGAGCAAAGAATCACACACTAAAATGGAAAGGGTTTAAAATGAGCCTGTGAGTTTCCTCCTTTTACCCTCCCTTGTCGTTTATTGTCTGTTCAGTTTGTAAGCTCTTTGGAGTAGGGACCTGCTCTTATGTCTGTCAAGTGCCTTGCACAGCTATTGCACCATAATAAAAACAGTCACTGTGGAAGCCACTGTGCTGTCAACCTTGAAGACTGAGGTGGTCTGTTTATCCACAGTATGTGGTGTGACATTGGGAGTAGCAGGGCAAGTGCCTCCCACACTGCCCCCTACCAATGTGCTAACCTTGTCCTGGAGAGACCACCTCTAGGGGCAGGCAATGACGGCAGTCTACCTGGCTCAGCCAGTCCTTGGTTTCTCCCCTGAATTCCTCAGATTATTGCCAGTTGGTTTCCGTGGCAATCCTGTCCTAGACCTGAATGATAATGTCATCATCATCACGGTACCTTGTCTGGCCAGTCTCAGCCATGCAGGTCATGAACATGTAGCAAAAGGAATGTCACTATAATCACCAATCCATCAGTCAAAGCAATCAGTGATTTGTCCCCGATTAGTTTTTCGATAAAGCAATCATTCATTTGCCATAGAAATGACTTTGAAAAAGCAATCTGAGCAGTCTTGCACCCAGCAGCTTTTCAGGAAACCTAGTGCTGAGCTGACCATTCTGGCAATTCCTCTGGGTCCTGCGCGAAGCTGAAAGAGATGTTTTTAAGGATGTCAGATTCACAAAAGAGTGAGAATGTGACCTGACCAGAGCAGGCATTTCATAGTCTGGTTATCACCCTATGATAAATGGATAAGAGCATTTGATGTTCACAGACCTTAATGAGAGTTGAAACAGAGCCCTCTCTAGAACCATGCAGATGGGCCTGTTACAGTCACAGGAATAGGCTTGCCTGTCCAAATGACTGACTTGTTGGCCATCATCTTGATGGAAGATGAAAGCTTTGCATGCTACGTGGAATCACCCACCTCTGAAAGGTACCCATTATTATTGGAACAAGGCTGTTGTTTTAACAGAATTTGGCAACACTACACAAGAGTTTGATAAAGGAAGAGAGGAAGGCAGCCACTTCTGTCTGATACTGCCAGGGGAAATTAGCTTAGCAGAATGTAGTTATCCAAAGAGACTTTTAGCAGGAAGCCAGGGCTCCAACTCTTGAGAAAAGTGCCAGGAGATTTTTTGATGACAGCAAGTTATTGAGACCTCTGCTTTACATCTCATCTGAAAGCAGCATTGCCAGCACCACACGGAGGGCTTTGCATCAAAACAAACTCTGAAAGTGGTGATTTCACAGGTAGCAGCTCCCACACCACACTTCTTTCAGTGGGTCTCCCATCCAAATACTGATCAGAGTCAAATCTGCTTAGGTTGTGAAATCTGAGCTGTGCATTGCCCTGGATGGTGAAGTTGCAAAAGTAATGTTCCTGTAATGGGGGGCTAGGAGCACAGGTGCTGACTTTTGTTTTTCCCAGTGGGTGCTCCACCATCGCTCCATCCCAAGGCCCCACTCCCACTCAGCCTCTTCCCCCAAGGCTTTGCCCCCACTCCACCTCTTCCCGTCCCACTCCACCCCCTCCCCCAAGGTCCCTTCACCCACCCAGCACTCCCTCCTCTCCATCCCTCCCAAGCACTTCCCACCAGCCACTCACTGGTCTGCAGCCAGCCCTGGGGGGCCACTGAACAGCTGATTGGCTGCCAGCCCCAGGGGCCAGCCCCCTGAATAGCTGAGCAGTGGCCAGCCCCAGGGCCAGAACTTGTAGCTAGTGGGTACTGAGCACCCCCTAATTTTTTCCATGGGTGCTGAAGCACCCACAGAGCCAGCACCTGTGACCAGAAGTGTCCTCCAACTCTGTCATATGCTTCAGAGCCAACCGTGTTGTAATCATTTGCTTTGTTCCCAGCTCTCATGGTACCAGCATGCAGAATTGCCAGCATACTCATTAGTCTGCACCCGTCTATCAAAAAGCGAGTGACTGATGCATGTAAGCGAAGGTATTTGTGTATCTGATGCAAGGCATAATTCCAGAGGCTTTTGCTGAGCGACTGAGTGTTTCCTGCATTCTCCAGTGCTTCCACTGGGCATTCGTCTTTCTCAGCTCCATAAGGAAAGTTCTTCAGTGTCTTTAGAGAAGAGTAGCCCATGGGCAAAATGGAGATAATGTTACTGACCTCCTTTGTAAAGGGCTTTGAGATCTATGAATGAAAAGTGCAATCTGAGTCATTGGTATTATTATCATTAATACTCCATTTATGGGAATGGATGTTCTTCAAGGAGCTGTTTGCCCAGACATGAGGATGTGTAACTGCAACAAAGGGGTTAATGGTGAGGAGCAAAGAATGGAGATAGAAACTGAGGCTTGGACAAGAAACTACCAAAGGTCTTTGGTACCCATAAGGGTCACATCCTTCCAGTCCAAACACCACAGCTCATGTGGGCATCACCACCCCGCTGAGGTGTGCTTTGCCTTTGCCAGTTTGTGTCACCTGCTTTTTCCCCCAAGGTTTTGAGGAAATGCTCATTATGTTAGCCTGGGGCAGAGCCACAGGGTTCTAGGAAATGGGGTGGCCCCTGGCATCTGAGAGGGAGGTAGGTTTGACTCCTGTTCCATGTGGCAAATTGCCAGTACTGCTATGCTGGGTCTCACACTTTCTCTTCTTTGGGGAAGGTTCAGGACGCCATTGCTTGCCTCTGAACCAGTATTTTAATTACCCCACTAGTGTCCTTGAGGAGGGGAGTGGAGAGGGAGGGACCTGGGCCCACCCTCTTCTCCAGGTCCCAACCCAGGGGTCCTGAGGTTTGTGGTGAACCACTTGAACTAGCGGTTCCTTCCCCTGGGCTACTTCCCTCTCCTGCCCTTCAGCTTGGGAAGGGGCTTCTTGCCCTCCTTCTTCACAAGCCAGGTGCCCCTTACCTAGGGCTTCTTTTGGATTTCTCAGCCCACCGCAGCACTCCTCCAAACTTTCCTTTTGTCTCTCTTCAAAACTGCTCTCTGCTCCAACTCCCACACTGTCTGACTGAAGCAGGGGGGTTTTATCACATGACTGACTGCTGGTGCTCTAATTGGCTTCAGGTGCTCTAGTTAATCTATAGCAAACCTTCTTCCCCTTGCAGGGAATAAGGATCCCTGCTAACACTCTCCTGCTGCCCTCTGGCCATGCTGTATCACATTCCCTATAGCTTCTGTCACTTTGCCTCTGCTCCTCAAGGTATACACAACTCCCATTGCAACTGCCTCTGACACTGACAAATGGGGCCACTAGGATAAGAAACCACCCAACTCATTATCTCTTGTGACCGGTGGCAAGGGGTTTTCCTCATTTGGCTTCAGGCCTTGGGGCGTGAATGCACTAACCCCACTTTGAATCTACTATCCAACCACGTGTTCAGGTGGAAGCACTTTCTGTGAGGGCATGGAGGCTGTGCCAAGCCTGGGCCCCCCTGCTATATGGTCCTCTCTGAAACAGCAGCAGCAGCAGCAGGCTATTTCAGCCGGGATCTGAGACGATAGTTACTACTAGACACAGGCCTAAAGACACATTAAAACATAATGATGTGTCTTAATCATCCCTTACAAGCTAAATTTATCACCGGGAACTATATAAAATGAAAGTGAAACAGCAATTCTACGACCAACACTTACTGAAGATAGAGAGATATTATTTGTTGTTAATGAATGGCAAACGTATTGTCATCCCCATCCCTATGAATGAAAAATATAGGGACACAGAGAAGGAGCTCTGGGCTACATACAAGACATTTTGCAATCAGCTCACGGCATCTATTTGAACTGCCAGGAAGCTCTGTTACACTGATCGACTGGATAATGTCCAGACACAGACACGTCTGCCTCAAAAGCCTCTACTAACCTAAGCTCAATAGCATTCCTACCCCTCCAGATTCAATTGCCTCAATCAGCGGGATTTTCCCTCACAGAACCCAAAGGGATATTGCAATGCTTTCTGAAGGTTCTTTATTGAAGCTGAACAGCTCTTGGCCTGAGCAACATCTCAGCCAGCATCATTAAGTATTTGACAGCTGTTAAATGTTCCTGGATGTATCCAGGAAAAATGCACCTGCAGCGCTGCTGATGTACCAGGGGCATCCCAGGTAGAATGCATTGCAGCTCTGCTGAATGTGCTAGGAGCCTCCTGAGTGGAGCACACCCATTGTGATGCTGTACGGACCATCCTGTCCCAGGAAGAACACACTTGCTCTGCTGTCAACTGCCCCTGACGCATCCCAAACTGGAACAGATCTGCGGGGATGCTGAACCTACCAGGTACATTCTCACACTGCATTTGTTTTAATAGAATGATATTTCAGCAGCACAGTAAGCAGAGAAGAGGTTAAACTTACCCTTCATAATCATCTCACGGCCCATGCAGATTTCACTGGGCAGTGACTGGAGATCCCATTCCCCAGGGGGCAGAGGTGCTAATTTCCTGAGCTAGGTCTGTTTGACTGATTCCACGGGCTGAAAGTTTAAACAGAAGGAGCCTTGTATGTTACTTCCCCATGACTGTTGTTAATATTTCCCTAGATGCAGGACAGGTCCCCTACAGTTAGAGAATAGCTAAAATCACCCCCAGCCCTTACACAGTGGGAGGTGGAGCTCCAAGGGAAGTGAAGCTCCAATCTCTCATGTCCCACTCCACTTTCATTCCAGTGTCTAGTCCCTGCCTGCTCCTATTCTTGTGCCATGGTCCCCTCCAAAGAGGGAAGGAAGGGAGAACAGCAGAGACAAGCTGTGAGAAGGAAGGCGGTGGCAAGGACCCGCAGGGTTAAGGAGAGTAGGAAAGGCAGATTGTTTCCAGACATGACTACACTACAGTCTGGAGAGGGACCTCACAGGTGATCTGGGGCACGGGACAGCAGCTTTTCCAGTGAGGAACCAGTCCAGCACACTCCACTTTCTGATCTGTGGCTGCTTCCAGCTGAAGAAAGTCGCAGATGATCCTAGGACATTCCATTCCTTTCCTCCCCCTTTCCTCAGCTGTACTCTCAGAATTCACAGCATCTCCAAATCTACACTGCCCATCATGATCAAAGGGAAATGCATGCAGCCATCTTGCTCGGTCACAATAAAGCTTTCTGCCACAGCTAACTTCTGGACATTAATTAACTATCTTCAGTGTGCCGCCTGCTCGGATGCAGCCCTAAAACTGCTTTCAAAGCTGCCTGAACAGCAAGTGGTTATTGCAGTCCAGGAGGATAGATGGAGGAAGTCCCACAGGGCTCAGTTATAGGCCCTTTGCTCTTTTCGATACATGCAGACAGCGATCTCTGTCCCCAGTACATGCCCTTAATTTGCTGTTTTCCTGTGGCCTTAACGATGATGACACTATGCTTTGTGAATGCAGATAAATCCTTAGACAAGACAGAAAAGGCTCTGAGCTCAGAGCCACTTGAAGGCTCTAGGAGCCTCTGGAAAAAACAGTTTTCTCTTAATCTGAGCAGAACTCAGTGCCTCGTGTTCCCACTGAGGGCAGATTTTTCCCACCGTCCCCTTATGCCAGCATTTATCCTTCCTCACATTTAAACACTCAGCATTCTGTCACATGCTCCGAAGCCAGAGTTTCCTGCAGTTTTTCTCTCATGAAATGTGATTTCACAATCTCTTCATTAGAGTCAGGCTTGACAATGCACAATACACATGACCAGCCAGAGGGAGCCGGTCTCTTCCTTCCTCCCTGACAGGAGTGCGTGGCTCACCTTCTGGTGACCTGCCCTAACTCAAATACAGAATTCTCAGTACAGATACATAACTCCTTAAACATTATCCATCCGTTTCAAAATGATTATGCTGGCCAGTGGGCTACTGGCTCTTGAAAGAGACCTCCCATGCCACCCTTTGGTAAACTTAGTATGCATATATTGACCCAGGGGCGCTCTGTAAAACTCTGCACCCCCCCACCACGCCCTTTGCCAGTTGCCACAAAGAGGTTCCTGGGTGAGTCATAGTCACCAAGCATAAACATTCTGGGATTATTACAGTGGAAATTTTGGAGGCACCCTAGTATCATGAATAGGGTACTATGCCCAGCTCTGCTACTGATTCACCACGTGAGTTTGGGCAAGTCACTTCATCTGTTTGTGTCACCTGTAAAATGGAAAGGTTGGTGTCCACTTTTATTAAGCTCCTTCAGAGCCCTGGATAAACAGCTCTTGGTGTTTTATTAATCATTGTTCTTATTATCATTTACATTGACCTGAGTGACCGGGAACCTTTGAAGTCAATGTCTGCAGGAAAGGGAAAGAGACAGCTCTCTCTAGCAGCCAGGGAGCCAATTATCCCATCAGCTGCGCTCCTACCCTGTCTCATGACAGTTAGTGAGAGCTGCACATGTACACTGGATGGGACTCCTGGTGCCTGAAAGCATGACTGGGCTGGAGACCCTAAGTGGACCCTTGTGCTGCTGTAACTTCTGGGACTATATAGGCCAAACCATGTCTATGATGCAAAAAAATAAATAAATCATCCTCTGAGCATTCCCATCTATCTCTTTAAAAGCGGACAACACATCATGACTTTCCTGCCACGTGAGGCTGGCTGGGCTGTTTTCTTTGAGAGGATTTCATACATCCACCTCTCCTGGAATACTGTGATGCAGGTAACTGTATGTTAGGCTGTACCCAGTGTGAATACAGGAAGACTGTACAAATAGAGCATCTTGTCCTTGAAGAGCTTATAAATAAATGGGCTCTTACCTTGACTTCAGGCTGCGGCATTAGTCAACACTTGGGCAGTTCATTTGTATTTGTACACAGTAGAATTGAAGACACTTGAAGAAGCGGCAGAATGTTCCTCTGTGTGTGTGTGTGTGTGTGTGTGTATGTGTGTCTGTGTTTAGTGCTTCTGAAAGCTGCTACACTGACAGCCTTATAGTAGAGGTGCCCTAGCTGTGAGGTGCACTCCCACTGGGGGGGGGCATGGAGGAAAGTTCAGGGGCACCCCACAGGGGGTGGGGAGGGAGCACCACGCTGCTCTGCTCCTGGGCCTGGCTGCTGGCCCCACCTCCAGGGCTCCACTCCTGGCGGCCGGTCCCACTCCTGGAACCCCAGCTGATGGTCACATACCCAGGGCCCAGACCAAGCCTCCGCTCCCGGCCCTACCCCCGCCTGTCACCCCTAGCTGTGGCCCCAGCCTCAGCCCCCTTACTTCTGTCCACATCCCACCCCACAGAACCATGGCCCCACTTTTGGCCCCTGGTCTGGGAGGGCATGGACGGGGTAAGGGGGGGTGCAAGGTAAAAAGTTGGGGGACCATTGCCCTAGAGACTGAAGTCTCCTACCTACCCACAGAATAGGTCCAGCACAGACAGCAGAAGTACAATTTTTCCCTTCTCTGCCACCTGGGCAATGTGCCTCGATCCTGCCTAGGACCACCTCTCCGGCTGACAGGGGAGTTCCACTTCCATGTCTGCTCTACTGATGCTGCCAGTTTGTACCAGTCCGACAGCCGTTCGCTGCCAACTCAGGCACATGGATTGCAGCTCCACTTACAATGTTATGGACATCTCCCGCCAGTACTGCTCCCCTCGAAGCTTGCAATGGTGAAAGCGCTAGTGTGAACTCACCCTTGCTCAAAGGAAGCATAGATAACACAGTGGTGAAAATGTCTCTCCATAATGTCAGAAACTCATATGCCACAGCCTGCGTAAATCTCTCTCTCACTCACACACACACACACACTCACTCACTCACATAGGAAGCTGGGACTAGCACTCTTGGCCATCTGCTTAAATACACAGGCCTCTACCACTTGAGCTAAGAGAGATCTCCCATAGCTAGCTGTAACTGTAAGTCCCTTATCCTGTCTGCAGTTTGTTCACTAGAGGGTGCCATCATTCATTCTACACTCAAAAGGACCTGATTTTCAGAAGAGCATAGTGCCTCCAACTCCATCTGAAGTCAGCTGAAGTTGTAGCTACACAGCATCTCTGAAAACCAGGCCCAGAACCAGTGTGTTACAACTGAATATCAAACAGCCAGCCGATAGCAAAAGTTACCTTCGATAGAAGTTGGATCAGGCCCTCAGTCATTGCCAGCCTGGATGGATGGGAATCTCTGACCTAGAGGGGAAAATCTCCATATCCCATTACCAGTCCTCTGCTAATAAAACATTTCTCCGTTGGTCACTTGATTTTCTGCACATAACCATTGTAATCATTTCTTTTTTCCTCCATTATTAGCCTTTATGGCTGGATGCCTTCATTTATTCATCATTTAATGTTTTTACCTCACTGTTTCAGTAATTTATACTGCATATTGTCTTGCTGCCTTGTATTATTTAATTTTGTAAAGTATTTTGAGAAACCATTTGACATAATATATAGAATAGACTTGTAGCATATTGTATTGCAACCGTTTCTGGCTGGTCTGCTTCACAGATAAGTCTGGGTCAGAATCATGAGGGACATCAGCCATTAGAATAAATGAAACCAGCCCTGACTGATCAGTCTGTTTGTGAGATATCATGTTCCATCTCAGTCACGTCATGCGGGACTCTGCGTTACTGAACAGCAAGAGCAGACTCTGCGCAAGCGCCTCTCAAGGAAGAATTAAAAACCATCACACGCTTAGTGAGGCTAAATGAGTATTCAAATTGGCTAATAAAAAAGTAATGAGAAGTGCTTGCAGCCCTCAGCCACCTAAAGAAAATCAACAAACTCCAGTTACAATGCAAACACTTTCTGTGCTAGGCACTGGGGATTTCAAAACAAGGAGTGGTGCTGGAAAAATGCAAAAATCACAACTGCAGTGGGAAGGGACAAACCTTAAGGGGATTCTTCAGTTAAGCCAGAGACAGAGCCACCCTTGGCATCTACTGGCTGATATATGGGATAGAATTATTCAGCTTCCCAGCCTATCGGCAAGACGTACCATAATCTCTACTCAGTGTCGACCATCACACATCCTTCCCAGGTTAGGCCCCAAATTCCTGAGTCTGTCCTTACTAAGTCTCCTGAGAACAAATGCAGGCTATAGAAAGTGGATGGTTTCTTTTAGGAATTATTAAGAAGCCATATTACCATACAAATGTCCTCGCTAAAGGCCTGATCCAAAGCCTGTTCAAGCCACTGGGAACCTTTCCCTTGACTTCAGTGGGCTTTGGACTGGGCCTCATGGCCTGGCAATGTCAGTGGGAGGATGGTCCAGTGATTAAGGTAGTAGCCAGGTATTCAGAAGATGTGGGTTAAAGTCTTTGTGCTTCTACAGCCTTCCTGTGTGATCTTCAGTAAGTCACGTGGTCGCTCAGTGCCTCAGTTTCCCTATGTAAAATGGGAATAATAGCACTTCTCTGCCTCACAGGGGTACTGTGAGGATACATACAGTAAAGACCATGAAGTGCTCAGGTACTACGCTAATGAGGTCTAGATAAGTATCTAAGATAAGATAGCTGCAATAATAAGTCCTACCGCAACAGTGCAAAACGCTACAGCTTATATCAGTGTTACTGCAGTGTTTTGGTCGATTATTATAGTATTTTCTAATTAGACATGGTGTCATCTCTTCCAGGGTTGTTGCTTTGCATCCCTACATGCTGAGAAACAGCAAGTGTTTCTTTCTGAAGGTGCCTTGATTGTGAGGGACATTCATTGGGTAGTTCAAGAACCCCGGCACATTCAGTCAACGATGAGCCAAAGAGCCTGAGTCTAATCTCGAATACACTCCTGGCAATAAAGAGTGACTCTATGGAGATCGATGGAGTGACACCAGTGTAAAATAGATCCAGATCCAATGAGTTTTCAAAAACCTATCTAGACTAGTCATGAGATTTCCAGTGCTTCTGGGCATGAAATCCTCCCCCAAACTACCTTTCTCAAGAGGTATTTCACCTCGTCTGCTTCACATGGAAACCTAGAAGCACAGACACTTGAAAATGAAAAGTGAAGGGGAAGAAAAGTTAAGCAAACTTTTCTGATCCTCAAATTCAAATTTTGTGGTACTGCTCTGGATCAGTGCTTATTTTATCCTAACCAATTTGTCCCCTCCCTAATCATCTCAGCTATTGGCATATCCATCCAATGGGAACCTGAAGAGCTAATGAAAAAGAAACAAATGACATTGACTTTTTGTGCTGTAACTAGAAAAGGGATGGAATAAAAAAAGAAGCCCTGGAAGAAAGCCAGATAATGTGTTTTCCGGAAACATATAATCTGTAATTGGGCTAATTCAGATGTATTTGTTTCTCCAATTCTTTGTTTCACTGTTGTCTGTATAACTCTTGATTGGAACATTCGATGTTCCTTTTGTGAGTTCCTAAATCCAATCCTCTCTGATGATTTACATGAATGTGCATCTGATGGATGTTTTCCAGCACCTTTTTGTTCCTTCAATTAAGGGATAATGAACAAAAATTGTTTCTATTTGTAAAACAGCTCCAGCTATTTCTTCCTTCCCAAATGGTCGGACAATGTGTCTTAATTAAACACAAAGCATTGTCACATCAGTTACAGGAATGAGATCGAGAATGGAAACAGAGAAAGAAATTGTGGGGAGAGGTGAGATTGTCTGAGCAATCGGCTTCGGGAGGCAGGTTTGATTTGTTATAATAATTGCCACACCATATAGGCTTCCTTGGGTCTAACAGTAGGAGAAGAAATGAGGACATCTGAGGAAGCTACACTTAAATCCCAAACTCCATAAAATATCACAATGGATGGCTCAGGGAATGAAATCTGGAAACTTTCACTTCCATTTACCAGACTGAATCCAGTTAATCTCCATAGTCGTGACTGTAAACCCTTGCCACTTGATGGCTGTTTGGTGGCTCATGTAACATGAAATCTTAACAGGCATGCCAAAAAAATCCAACTGTCATCAGTGGCTGGCAGTCTCAGCACAGAAACCAAGGACTGACTGGATCATGAATGGAGACACAGCTCCCCTCTCACAAATACAGGGATCCCTCCAGTGTTGAAGCTTTCTGGAGCAGGGTGGGAGACCCTTGCATGTGCACTGCTGCTGTCCATGCTCTGTAGATAAATAAAGGATGTCAGTCTGGTCACTTTCCACCAGAGTGAAATTCACTTGGTTGTATATTTTAATATTAAGTGTAATGCAGCAGGATCTGGCCAATTATACATCATCCAATTTCCTATTTTAATCCAATTAAAAGCCTTAAATAGCATCTTCTTTTCCCATTATAAAAAAGCAGTTTCCATTTTGTCTTTACTGTCTGAAATCTCGTTAGCACCCAGGTTCAAACTCGCCTGTCCTGTTCACTCTAGTGCAAGTCCCTACGGTAGGTTTCTGTTTGGCTTCCAAGGCTTTGAGGTCAGGTACATTAGATCAGCTGTTCTTCTTGCCAGGTGTTCTGCTTCTTACAAACTGTAGGGTGTTAGGTTCATGTGAATGTTGGGATTGTCCAGTGTTACGTAATCGCAGACTAATCGGTTTCTTGCTTATGTCCTCACCCAAACTTTTCATCCCTTGCTTCCATGCAGCACCAAAGAAGAAAAATTCATCTTGAACTAATAACCAAGATGTTCAGACTAAACGCGGAGCCCAGCCCTTATTAAAATAAAACCGTGTGTTCAATGATAAACACACAGAGTCAACACAAGAAGGGAGTGGAGATGAAGACTCTCCCTGTTCAACGTTTAGCACTGAAGACCTGTGTTACACACACAAATATCGGCTGATGGAAGGGGGGGCTGTTCCCCTTTCAGTAGGTTGACAACTATTCAGAATCATGACATTATCCTGCTCTCACTAGTACACACACACACAATTACAGAGAGAGAGAGACAGCGTTGTTCTGCCAAAGCCCAGCCCAAGAGAATACAACACCCTGCAGGACAGCAGAATTTTGAATGTGTCCTAACACCAGATCTTCATGCCCATAGAATATATTAAAGAGAGAGAGAGTTGGAATGACAGTGAGACAAAGGACTGACTCTGATCTCCCCAACCCAGTCTGGTCCCAGTCCAGCTCCCAGAGAAGTCAATGTGAAAACTTCCACTGACTTCGGGGAAGAGCAGAGGATTGCTCCCATTAACCTCCACTGTTTCTCCAAATTTGCACAGGTCTAACTGAGAGCCCTGTGCTGTTCAGAAGCTTTAAGATGCTCTAATGTAGCAGTCAGTTTCTAATTGGAGCACTATATGTTCACACGGGTGTGAGCGCCTCTTGGAAGACAGCAGCAATGCAGTATTATCAGAGAAACGAATAGCTGTCCGGGAACTCTATACCTCACAATAATTCAGAAGAACATTAAGGAAATTGCCCAGTTTGAAGCTCTAAGCAGCTAAAACAATGCAGTTTATGGGGTTCCAGCAGTGCCCAGCTCCTTCCATGACCAACAATTCTTAGCATCCCAGTAGCATTGTCTGGAAGCAGCTAGTTGTTCTGAATAATGTTTTCAAAATGATGGGTAAGTGGCAACCCTGCCTTTAGCATCATTTTACCCAGCTTTAAACATAGCTTCCCAGGACTGTTCAACACAAAGGTGATGAAAATGATATAAATGGATTGAACTCTTCAGGGCAGGAGTGTGTCATTGTCTGTGTGGACAACATCTAGCACATTATGGGCACTACCAGAAACAGGTCAAAATAAAGAAATGGAGGCTAGAAGTAGAATAATTACGGGCTTGGTCCCATTCCCACTGCAGTCAATGGCATAATCCCCCTTGATTTAAGTGTTGCAGGATGAGGTGCTAATGTGTAACTAAACTAGGATATAATTGAAAACACCCTAAAACCAGGGAACTCTTGTTTAATCTCCAAAGGAACAGATGCCTTCATGGGAGTGTAAATACAGACTAATGAAATAAAATTTAGCCTTAGAAAGTGTGGTTTCTTTGAATGGATTTTTTTTTAACTATCTCAGGCATCAAAAAAGCCAAGAAAATGCAAATGTTAAGACTTTCTTCTTTCTTTTTAGAGCTGGAAACCTTCCAGCCTAACTCCCTGCATTCCCTGTTCCACTGGTGTCCCCTCAGTAACAGTCCATCCAGGGAACTTTGGTCCTCTCATTCCAGTTCCATTAATCAAGATAGATCCAGAAAACAATAGACAGATGGCAGCCCCGGAAGTGGGAGAGCCGGAAGTTGCATTGCTGTCCCTTTTGTATATAACACAGCTGGCTACTGTCTCTGAAGCAAGGTGGAAGTTGGAAGGGTCATCAAAGATTAATTCGCGCCTGCTGCCCTCCTCCCCACAATTTATTTTCCTTTTGCAGGGGGTGCTGTAATGCGAGTTATCTGGTGATATAACCTACTCAATTTGGAGCTTTGTCCCAATCTAGTGGTGGCTCGGCAACATTTAGAGCAGTGTCTCTCAACTTTTCCAGATGGCTGTACCCGTTTCAGGAGTCTGATCTCCCTAAGTTTCACCTCACTTAAAAACTACTTGCTTACAAAATCAGACATAAAAATACAAAAGTGTCACAGCACACTAGTACTGAAACATTGCTGACTCCCATTTTTACCCATATAATTATAAAATAAACCAACTGAAATATAAATATTGTACTTACATTTCAATGTGTAGTAAACAGAGCAGTGTAAACGTCATTGTCTGTATGAAATTTTAATTTGTACTGACTTCACTAGTGCTTTTTATGTAGCATATTACAAAATTAGGCAAATATCTAGATGAGTTGATGTACCCCCTGGAAGACCTCTGCGTACCCATAGGGGTACATGCACCCTTGGTTGAGAACTGCTGATTTAGAAATTTAGAGGCTACAGCCTCAGCTAATGGAGCTGCTCCTTTTAGATGAGGCAACAGAGATTTGTATTTTTAGAACCAGAGATCCTGAGTTCAATCCCTTTTTCCAACAACCCACCCAGAGGTGCAGCATTACGGATGCTCACTCTCTCACCACATGTATACCACCATTCTCTCTGCTTTATTCCCCTCTATTTCCTTTTTCTCTCACTCACTTGTCTCGCTCACCCTTTCTCACACTCCCTCTTTCCTCAAGCCCAGAGCCGTTTACTCATTTCAGACAGCAACAGAGCCATGGACACCCTAATGAAGAGTGCATGCATATCTATGCACTGGGTGTGTGATTTTTTTCACCCTCAACTTAAAAATTGTAATTTCTGATGGCCATTCAGTGATTAATGCTGATGAGCACTGATTCAGCATGCCACAAAGTGAATTCTGCACTCATATTATACTCTTTTGTAACTATATTTTATGCTGTTATATTAGTATGGCCCCAGGTGGGTATAAATTGAGGGTGGGGGAAAAGGTAAGATAAAGGAATTACAATAAAGCCAAGCTAATGTAAGAACAAGGCAACGTCTTATGTGCCTCAAGGTGTAGAGTTAATCTCTGATAAGTTATTAACTTATTAATGGGCTGAGAAAGGATGAACTACTTTTCATACAAACTCCCATGTGCTCCCGTTGTCTTCAGCATACTCATCCTGTCAACTAATTCCCCTTCAGTGCTACTTTTCCACTTCCTCATTTCCTTAGTGCATCTTGTTTTGGACATAATGAACTCAGCTTGGTAGGATTTCTGCATGCAGAGCGTGGATTGTGTCGGAAGCATGGGGCGCTGGGACTGCAGGAAGGATTCTGGGGGAGAAATCTGGATGATCAAAGTTTAAAAAAAACCTGAACTTTAAAAAACTTTCTAATTAATTCCCCCCTCAGTTGTCAACGAATTGCTGATGCGGAAAGGCAAAGAGAGAAGCGAGTGTTAGCGGTCTGAACAAAGGACATGGAGCTAGAAACTCTCACACTCCAGCCCTGATTTTGGCACTCACTCACCGCAAGTTATAAAAGCCAGAATTTCCAAACTTGCCTGAAGTTAAGCTCGTAAATCCAGACCTAGGCCTGCTTTTCAGAAATGCTGAGCACCTACAGCTCTCATCCACTTCAGGATCTCTGAAAAGCAGGTTACTTAGGGTCAGATCCTGCACCCATTGAAGTCAGTGGCAAAACTGACTGAGCTAAAAGGTGCAGGATCCAACCCTTAGGGGCAGATGGAGACTTTAGACTTGCCTTTGTGTTGGGGGGGGGTGTAGCTGTGTCACCCCAAGAGAAGCCCTGGAAAGGATCTGTGGCTTTAGAGAATCACAATTCTTTCACAGCTTTTCCCTGGCTTTCAGGAGGGAGTAACTTACTGCAGCCCTTACACAGTTACAGCTTCTCTCTCCCCCCACACCAGTTCAGCTCAACAGGTTAGTGATCGGGGATCAGACAGCTCCACCTACACCCTGCCCATCTCCTTGCTACTCACCTACCTGCTCTCCCTCAGCACTGGGAACCAGGGCCACCCAGAGGATTCAGGGGGCCTGGGGCAAAGCGGGGGAGCGGACATAAAAAAAGGCGCCACCTGCTGCAGCGCTTGTGCTCACCGGGCGGCGCTCCGAGTTGGACGCAGCGCCAGATCCTTCACTCGCTCCGCGTCTTCGGCAGCACTGAAGGACCTGCCACTGAAATGCCACCGAAGACCTGGAGCGACTGAAGGGCCCGCTGTGCCCGGTGAGTAGCCAGGGAAGGGATTCTCGGCCAGGGCTCACAGGGCCCCTGTGGGGCCTGGGGCAAATTGTCCCACTCTCCCCCCACCCCACCTCCCAGGCGGCCTTGCTGGGAACCACAATGAAGGGAGCAATCACGTGGCCATGGGGGAAGAGGGCTTACTCCCGGTTACTTCACTGTCTGGCCATATAATGCTGTGCCACAATCCAGCTCTTACTAAGATGCCTAAATATGGACATAGGCACCCAATTTCTGCCCTTGTTTTGCATATTTATCCCTTTGCCCCTCTGCCTCCATTTCTCCATCTGCAAAATAAAACTATTGGCAGCCATCTCAGAGGGTGCCGTGAGGACGGATTTGTTAGGGTCTGTAACGCACTAGGTATTTTTCAGTGGGGTCGGATAATGGACTGGCCCAAATCCTCTGCTGTGCCCTATCCACATGAGAGTGCTCAGCACTCATCTCTTCCAAGGCTGCGTCCCCTAACAATGGCCTTGAACCCAGGAACCGCAGCCGAACCAAAGGGGGCTGCCGTGAATTCATTAATTTTGTTTGTGGGGACTTGAGCTGCAGCCTTGGGGCATCGGAGCAGGTCTGGTTGGAGTAATTTCCCTGTGCCCTGCTGCTGCCTCTCCATTCTCCTCTGTGTTGCTGTGTCCAACAGAAGCATTCTAAGGAGCATTGTAGACAGTCACAGATTTAAAGTCAGAAGGGACCAGCAGATCATCTAATCTGACCTGTTTATCACAGGCCACCAACACCACTTAGCCACCTCCTCACCACACGAGGAGTGACAGAAGGTCCCTAAACGGGCTCGACTCTCACTCTGCCCTAGGCCTTGCCCCCACTCCACCCCTTCCTCCAAGCCCCCACAACAAGCCGCCTCTTCCTCCCCCTCCCTCCATGCCTCCTGCATGCTGTGAAACCAGGGCCGCATAGAGGATACAGCGGGTCTGGGGTCATCCCTGGCACTTTGGCGGCTGGTCCCGGGGCGGAAGGACTCCCTGCCGCTGAATCGCCTCTGAAGACCCGGAGCGGAAGAAGCTCTGGGAGCCCAGGCCCCGCAAGAGTTTTCCGGGGCCCCCGGAGCAAGTGAAGGACCCCTCTCCAGGGGCACCAAAAAACTCTCATGGGGGGCCCTGTGGAGCCTGGGGAAAATTGCCCCACTTGCCCCCCCTGGTCGGCCCTGCATGGAACAGCTGATTGTGACAGGAGGTGCTGAGAGGGATGAGGAAGAGCTGATTGGCAGGGCCACCAGCAGGCAGAAGGCACTGGGGGAGAGGGTGATGCACTAACCCTCAGGACTGCCTGGTGGGTGCTGGGCATCCATTATTTTTTTAGCACACCCATGGAGTCGGTGCCTATGGGGTCATTGGCACCCAAACTGTGGCTCCGCCTCCCAGCACCACCCCTTCCCCAGAGGCCCTGCTCCAATGCTGCCTCTTCCTCCCTGATCCCCCCCTCTTCTGATGCCCCTGCACCATGCCCAACACCTGAAATAAGAGCAAAGTATCAGCCCTCAGGAGACTAAACTAGGCAGACGACAGGAAGGACTGAGGTGCACCAGCATCCAAGGCCCCTAAAATGGCAGGGAATTGATTGAGACCCTGATGAGCCCAGCAAGTGACCCACACCCCATGCTGCACAGGAAGCTGAAACCCCCCCCCCCCATGCTCACTGCCAATCTGAGCTGGGGGAAAATAATTTCCTGACCCCCCAAAAAGAGTTTCTAAAAGATCTAGACTGTGACCCCCAGAGGCTAGAATCCCTTGCGGTTCCCCCTCCTCCGAGTTGTGCCGGGGACCCCACTGTGACATAACACTGTTTCTCCATCTTTGAGAGCAGAGCACAGATTTCAATTTTTCATTCCTGGCTCAGGACCCTGGGGCTGAGGTTGCCAGAAAAAGCTAAAAGAATAAAGCCCATTATAAAGTACAGAAGCTGATGAACCCTAGAAATCTTCCACATACAAACCCAGTGACCTTTTAGCAGCCAAAAGGCAGGATGTCTCAGCCCAAGGCAGAGTGGGGAGGAAAATAACCAACTGACAACTCTGGAAAAACACCCAAAGGCCCTTCCCTGAATCAGCAGAGGCATCAGCACAGACCTCCTGGTTCCCTCTTAGACAGGTTGGCATCTCTGCAGTGCTGCAGGAGGCAGAAAGCTTGCTGAAGCATGAAAGAGAGTGTGATAAAGATATACTGACTGCCATTCTCCTTCCAGAGAAACAGGCTAAGCTTCTGGATATAGATGACATCTCAGACACCAGGGTTGGGGAGGGGAATTATTTGCTGTTCCTCCCCTACTGTTTTTATTTGTTTGTTTGTTTGTTTGCCATCAAGACAGCTTTTCACACATACAAGCGGGGGCAGCAAAGCCCAGGTTCCTCAGTACTTCTGATCCATGATCTCTGCTCACTAATTCACTCACCTCACTATTGCAAAACAGAGAAGGGGTTGAATGGTTCTTGGTATGTACATTTTGTTGCCGATTTCCTGGCTTTCCCTTCTTAGGAGTTATTCTTACACCAACCCTGCTTTCTACTAAAGTCTGCTACTCAGAAGAATTTTCAGAAGACTCTGCGCAAATCATTTTCAGCCAGGTATTCCAGCCAGCCATTCACCATTTGGTCTTTGTAGGCTGTATTTGGTCACCTAGGACACAGGAGGCCAGATCTTCGGTTAAGACCAACATGTCCTTGGCACAGCCATGGGTGAAGCCAAGGAGCTTTTTGTACTCCCCCAATCATGGGGCTACTCTGCTGGTGGCCAGTCCCCAGGCAGGCTGCACCAGCTGCCAGTGGCCTCAAAATGCTGTTTTTGGGATTGCCAAGGCATCCAGGCCATGCCCCTGTGCCAGCAGCTGGGCAAACAAGTGACGGAGGAGCCACAAAGGTGTTTTTGTACCACCTGCGGAGTGCCCTATGCAGGGGACATCCTCCGGGAGCTGGATCTTCCAGACATAGGAACAAAGAGAAAGGATGGCCAAGGGGTTAGGGTACTAGTCAAGTCCTTGCTCTGCAACAGACTTCCTGAGTGACCTTGGGCAAAGCACTTAACTTCTCCATGCCTCGATTCCCCATCTGTAAAGTAGGAATAATAGCACTTCCCTACCTCACAAAGGTGTTGTGAAGATAAATGCATTAAATAGTGTGAGAAACTCAGATTATACAGTAATAGGGGCTATATAAGTACATCAGCTAGACAGACTTTGCACCAGGACAGCTGCACAAAGCAACCAGAGCTTGGCCCAGGATTGGAGGCATGATATTGTTTCTGCTAGGTGACTGAGAATAACGAACACCACATGACAAATAAAATACCCAGTCTGGACCAAGTAGCCAGTTGTTTAAATATTTATGAAGCCTTGGGATTAGTGAACATTTTTCCAAAGACCAAGTGTTTCAACAAACACTCATGAATCAAGAAGTAATTGTCATAACTTACTGGCCAGACATAAATAAAACAATGCAACCTTGGCTACCGCCAATAGCTCATTGTCAGGCAAGTGTTGGCAATCTAACAAACTCCCAAGTTGCAAACTCAAGTAACAAATTGCAGATGGACACTGTCATGGGCAGGGGAATCCATGAATTCTGTATGTTTTTGACATGAAACCATAAATCACCCAGCATCACGCCAAAGGCTAGCGAGTGAGACTGAAACTCAGTGAACCTGAGCAGAGCTCTGGAGTTCTGCTTTTGTAATAATACCCAAAGCCAGGCCAGTTTTGCATAGTTCTCCTAGTTACTCATATCTCTAGCACAAGGCTTGAAGCTGGAGGCCTTTGCTGTATTCTTCCGCAACTGAAATGAAAGATGTACACGCTCAAGTCAAGGGGCCAAATGAATCTCACTTGTAACTCTGCTGACATCAGTAGAATTACACCAGGGATAACTCTGGCCAGAGGAGGAATTATAGCAAAGAACTAAGCTTTAGGAGACCTGGGGCCTGTTCCCAGCTCTGCCAGTCACTCACTGTCTGACCCTTGGAAGGCATCTCACTTCTCAGTGCTCTCCTTTCATCATGTGGCAAATAGAGATGACGACTCGGTCCCAGCTCACGTGTGGGATGTGATGCTTCATTCATGAATTGTTGCCAATCTCTATGCAAGCTACTAGTGGCAGTCACTAGAGCCTATGGAAGTTAAGTGCCTGAACACCATTTGAGGATCAAGGCCTCTGTTCATAGGCTTGTCTTGTTTCCTCATGTCCCACAGACTGCACTCGCAGAGCCTTTACTGTCCCCAAAACTGCTGCCCCCAAAGCAGCAGCATCCCAGGACAGTGGTCCCCAAACTTTTTTGCTCATGCCTCCCCCTTACCTGGTTCGTGCCCGAGCTGCAGTTGAGAGCAGGGGGTGGGTGCGGGACCAGATCCATGGTGGGGAGCCGGGGTCGGGAGCTGGGCCGCGGCTGGGAACCAGGAGCCAAGAACCATGGCCAGGATCTGGGAACCATGGCCAGGACCAGGAGCCAGGAACCATGGATGGGAACAGGGCCAGCACTGCAGCTGGGCCAACGGTCAGGGCCAGGAGATGGGGCCCCCAGTCAGGGCCAGGAGCTGGAGGCCACAGCCAGGAGTAGGCCTGCAATCAGGGCCAGGAGCCAGGGGCCATAGCTGGGAGCAGATCCATGACTGGAAGCAGGGCCATGGTCAGGGCTAGGGCCAGGAGCGGACCTGGGGGCAGAGTGGGGCTGGGTGGTGATCCATCCCCGCACATAGAGGCTGGCCCCAGCCCCTCTGCACCCCCTGAAGGTTCCTCCACACATTCCCTAGGGAGCCATGCCCCACACTTTGGGGTCCACTCTCCTAGGATGTGTTGTCATATTCATGATGACTATAAACCCCTGGGAATAAGATCTCCTAGCAGAAATGCTGTGAGAGACTTTTCATTAGACTGATGCCAACAGATACTGCCTCTATGCTAAATGGGCATGTTCCTATGAATAAATATGGGTGTGTATTTTACATGCGTTGAATATCTATAGTGACAGAGTATAGATATGTGCAGGCATGGACATTTAATATGCAATTCCACCATGGAGAAGGAGGAGCCATAGTAACAACTATAATTCTGTTGATGCTGATACCAACCACAAGGATGCACGGGGATCCCAGAGAAACAGCTATATGGGATGTTAGCAGTGGTTCCTTCTGTCTGTTGGCATTGGGAAAGACACCCTATTATAGTATTATGCATAGGAGCCTGAGCTCCCTCTCTAGCTGGGGCATGAACCAGCTGGAATTCAATAAGAACCCTGGCTCTTTCTGAGCATTTGTCTGAAGCCTCAACCAAGTCCTGAAAGTTTGTTGGGATTTGGAAAAGTTTGGTGAACTTTTTGGTCTAATCCGTTTTTATCACTTTCTCTGCTCTCTCATCACTGGCTGCTTATGGACACAAATGGCAACCTGGAGATCTCACGAAGAAGGCTCTCCAGTGTTCCCACCATGACCAGGAGCAGAAATTCACAAGAGAGTTTGTTTTCACGAGATTTCCCTGGAGGCTGCACAGACCCATGGAGTTTTGAGAGCTTGGAGCCGCATCTGAATGGCTGGGTGCTTTCGCACACAGCATTCAAAGCTCTTGTGATTCACCCATCACAAAAAGTAGAGGGAAAGGAGCAAAGTGGGGTTCCCCCAGTCTGTGCAGTAGCCGTCATTGTCGTGTAAAGATGTGGCTGTAGAGACCAGAGGACATCATCTAGTCTGGAAGGTTGAGCCCTGAACTGCTGGGGGCCACAGGCCGGAGTACACACCAGGTTCTGGCTGCAGTTGTGCTAGAGTTAGGTAAATCCAAGTGTTAAACACAAGCTTTCAGTGCCCTGAGAGGAAGCACGCCCCAAGCCTCCACCTTCCGCAGCCTCTGGATTGCAGTAGTTTGTGCTCCTGCTGCATCATGCCCACACAAAAGGAATAATGGGTGATCCACCAGCCCCAATATTCCCCCTCCATGTTGGCACAGAAGAAGCCCCAATAGGAGGGCATATTCTTGGCATTCTGCCCCTTTCTCAGGAGAACCGTGCAGAAGACACTGCAGGAAGAAGCCCCTAGAGGCATGGCGGCGGCTTAGCACCTAACTGAATTGCACTTGTTTCTATTCCCTAGAAGTAAAAGAAAGCCAGATGCATTCTGAGTTCCTCCTGACCCAGCCTGAATAGCGCCTTGTTAGGTTTTGTGATCAGTTAGAAGTTGCCGTTGAATACCATAATGGCGAGGTGATGGTTACCAAGGCAACGGGCCAGCAGAAGGTCAGCGTTTGCTGGTTATTCTTTATGCTTTATCTTGTTTGACACTTCTTCCAGACCAACACATTTCGGTTTCTTCACCCCAAAAGAACAAAACTGCCGTACACTTGGGAGAAGATTGACAGGAAGGCAAGAGAGAAGTCCCTCTCTTCAAACTCTCCACAGCCATGCCCTGCACCAGGACAGCTGAGGTGTTAACCTCACCACTGCTCTTGGTATAACTATCAGAAACAACTATAGTGCCACTATCTGCTGTGTTTTCAATCCTGGGATCTAACTGGGCGGCCACTGGGTCCATAATACCCAGGCATTTCGCTTGTGGAGTGGCAGGTACAAAATCAGTTTAGCTCACAAGTATGCTGGGAGAAGAACATAAACGCATACAAATGCCACAGCACAACAGTAGAGTAATTATGGTCCAGATCCTGAGCTGGTGTCAACCAGCACAGCACCACTGACTTCCATGGAGTTATGCCAGTTGACACCATCTGAGTTTCTGACTCTCCGGTAATGATAATACCAAGCACTAGATACTTAGTTGGGTAATGAGACTATCTACAGTTACATTCCAGAGGATTTAAAGAAAAAGTTACAAGGGATATAAACTCTCATGCTTCCAGAGGTCAACCGTGTGTTAATTGGCAGGAGTTAGGAAGAAGATTCCCATCCAGGGAGGTTATTCTACAGTTGATCGTGATAAGTCATGGCCACTCCCTCTCAGCATTTGGTGCTGGCTGCTGCTGGAAATCAGGATATTAGCCAAGATGGTGCATGGGTCTGATCTAGTGTGGCTTCCTGTATTCCTAACAACAGCTTACGTTTCCATAGTCCCTTTCATTCTAAAGGATTGCACGCAGTATATGATATACAGGAACATAGGAATCGCCATTTTCTGTTAAAAGTGTGTGCTGAGAAGTGGAGCCAGCCAAGCTACATAGTCCTTAGCTAGGGTGACCAGATAACAAGTGTGAAAAACCAGGACGGGGCAGGGTAAGACAAAGTCCCGAATATCAGGACAGTGCCTATAAGATCAGGACATCTGGTCACCTCGTCCTTAGCCAGCAGTTTGCACCACTCTGTGTTTTCTAAGCTCTTCACAACAAAAAGGGCTAGAGCCCAGCCTGTACTGCCCCCAGCAGCCCCCTGCCGCCAGCCGGAAAGCTGCCTGCCCCATCCCCCCCAGCCCTCAAAGCTGGCTGCTTGTTCCCCTAGCCAAGCTCTGTCTGCCCTGAAAATTAGAAGGACTCACACCTGCCTGCAGTGGGAGGCAGCAGCTTCAGCAGCCACACACACTGGGAACCAGCTGATAGGCAGCAACTTCGTGCCAAACAGCTAACTGGCCACAGCCAGCCAAAGAGCTGAGGGGGCTGTTGCACATGTCCAATAGCTGATTGGCAGTTGCCAACAGCTGATGTCCCCGGTGGGTGCTAAGCACCCACTAATTTTTTTCTGTGGGTGCTCCATCCCCAGAGTACCCATGGAGTCAGCGCTTATGGAAGAGACTTTTTTTTTAATATAACGCTGAGATTTTCCTTCCCAGATCTCAAAGGTCCATTCTGTTTCCAAGGGGCTTGTGAGAGAGCCCCTTTAGCTTAGGATGGCTCCAGACCCCTAACCGAGTGAACTTCCAATATCAGCTAGTGAGAGAAACAAACCGTGCAGCTTGCCTGGACAGAGCAGGCTGTGCTCAATATTTTAATGCTAAGGCAGCTCAGCCAGGCTATAATCAGCTCTAATTGGCACTTCCACGTAACACGCTTTACCTGCGGCCAAGTGGCCCTCTGAAAGGTGTCAAGTTCCTTCCCAGCTTTGACAACAACAAAGAAAATCAAAGAAATTATTTCCAGTTTGATCCTCCCAAGTGAATGCCCTGCTGATCTGTCTGAGCAAGGGGCAAACCCATTAGGGAATGGCTTTTGGAAGACAAGTTTTGATGCACAGGTCTAAATAGGCATGTTCAATTGTACACTGCTGCCTTGCGTGAAAGCAAATGCTTCAATGCTTTTTTTCTTTCTTGAAAACAAAACAAAAAACCAGGAGGCTGGTGCTCATGAGCAACCCTATCATAACATAACTAGTTTGCACAGCCCAGCACTCAGGAGCAACTCAGGTGCAGTAGATAATGAAGGTGCTCAGGTCAGTACTTACAGTAACCCTGGAAAGCAATGTGCTGTGCATATTAGATGGCAGGAAAAGCGCTCAATTAGACAAGCTGTTTTGTGAGATGTAGGTAAATAAAAAGAGGAAGCAAATTATTTTTTTAAAGCATGGAAAATATATTGACATTGTCCCTTTAAGATGCAAGTTGGGGGCCATATTTTAAAAAGTGAACTGCTATACCTGATCTGCACATGCCCAGTCCCTGAAGAGGGTATGTGTGTGAGTCCGGGCAAAGGGAGGGATTTGCAGATGCACACAGCTATGAGCACTCAAGCCTGACTGGCATGTATTGCACATGTATACTTTGGGATGATTTATTTATATTAAATATTTAAATACAAGCTGATTATTCAGTAGCTGTTTGTTTACACTCAGCAACCACAGAGCTGATCTATATCCCTCAGGCAACACAGCTCCCTTCCTCATTCCACATCAAGTCCAAACTCCTCTTCCTCACTTTCCAGGCTGTACATGGTGCCATGAGCTTTTGTGGGTGAATAACATGCATCCGACGAAGTGGGTACTCACCCACTAAAGCTTATGCTCCAATACGTCTGTTAGTCTGTAAGGTGCCACAAGACTCTTTGCTGCTAATAAAAACAAGTTTATTAAACAATAAGACATAGGTTTAAGTGATACCAAGTTTAAAGAATAAAGATAAAAAGGGTTCCAAGCAAACCATGAGGAAAATACTGAGACTAAAATCTGATTTAACAAGACTCTTTGCTGCTTTTACAGATCCATACTAACATGGCTACCCCTCTGATACTTGTTTTTGTTATAATCCGGTTCTGTGCTTTGATTAAAATAGAGTGTTTGTTAACCCCAGTTAAGGTAAAAGGCAGCTGGGTACGGTGTCTTTAAGGGAGCAATGAACTTAATAACTTGTATAAGGATTCAGTGAGAGGGATGGACACTACAGGGAAAATGGTTTGGGGAAAATTTGAGACTGGGAAAGTGTTGTGATCAACCTGCAAGGAGTAACCAAGGCTGTTGGCAGGGCCGGCTCCAGGGGTTTTGCCACCCCAAGAGGCCAAAAAACAAACAAACTGCAATTGCGATCTGCGGCAATTCAGCAAAAGGTTCTTCTCTCCGAGCAGGAGCGAGGGACCCTCCACCAAATTGCCGCCGAATAACTGGATGTGCCGCCCCTCTCCAGAGTGGCCGCCCCAAGCACCTGCTTGCTAAGTGGGTGCCTGGAGCCTGCCCTGGCTGTTGGGAGTGTGGGTGTGAGCTGCACAATTGTAGGCTATTGGTGTCAGGACCGTGAGCCACAGCAGCATAGCACTTAAGGCATCCAGGTTTACAGGACAGGCAGTGATACAGTCCCTTTCTGGGCTGGTTGAATACAAAAGCATCACAAGATCTCAAAGGCAGGGAGTGTCCTTACTCTCTGCCCACTATCCACTGTGTGGCTACATTAGGCCAGGACACAATCCAATCCATTGTCATTATCTGTATTGGGAAGGTACCCAGCAGTGCAGTTTCTAGGTGTCCTTTTTGCTACATGCCTTGTCCCTTCCTTCACCTGTTCTGTCTGTCTTTGCAGTGCCATTCCTTGGAGGCCAGGGACCTTCCTTAGATACCTAGCAAGCAACATGCCCCTGACTGGTGCAATTGCAATAATAAATCATCATCATGGTGTGTTTGGAACAATATGGAACTTATTTAAGGGGACCCTGTCAACTTGAAATCACATACATTTCAATGTATATGATTCCAGGAGCACCTCTGATCATGAAAAAGGAAAGAATTTTAAAAATGCGGTTTGCTTATCAGTCTTTCTGCCTTGTGTTTGTGTTTTCCACTTTTCTCAGCTCGGACAATGAAAATCAATGCTTCCCTTGCATTTATCGTCCCTTTGGCTCTCCGGTTATCACTGCCACAGCCTGGGTTGCAGACACGGCAGGGGAATGTTTGTTAAGTTAAAAGCAACTGGTTCCACTGGAAGGTTTTGTCTGAAAAGAACAGAAACATTTTTGTTGGTGTCAGGCTTTGCAATAGCTCATTCATATCAATCCCAAATTTGGGATTGATTTGAGTTGGCAGTGTCTGTTTAACGTACAATACCTGTCTTCTTACACCTCCATCTAATGCATATTTGGGAGCCGTCACTGAAAGCTCTGTATAAAGAAGTATTATGACGTCAGGAAATCTAAAAGTACCTGAACTGCAGATGTGATAAATTCAGCAGGGCAATACGTGCCTTGAATTCTTGCTCACCTTTCCATTGGCAAACAGTCACCTGGGCTGTATCCCCCGGGATAGCCGAAGAGTACAGCCAGTTTGATGAGCTTAACCAGCCATTGGATGGCACTTTGGCTCCACATTAATTCAAGGGAAACAGCATTTATCTGGCATAGGCAGCCAGCTCTCCAGCAGCTGAGAGTTTAATTATTGAAGGTTCAGGCAGATTCTGCTCTCTTTATCTCTGACTGGCTGCTGGGTAGAAAAGACCTTCCTGCCCTGCCCAGAACTTTGTGCAGCTCTTGCAAGTTCTCTTGCTCACTTAAAATGAGTCCAATCCAGTTTGCCCTTTTCCTGCAGCAGCTACCAGCTTGTTGCTAACAGAAAGGGAGAAGATGAAATGACAGCAAAGAAGAAGCCAGCCTAGAAAAGGAGAGGCAGCCCCAGTGGAAGGGACTTTCTCAGAGAAAGCATCAGCAAGGAATGTCACTATTGGGCAGATCTTAGCTGATGCTTCAGTACTACAGTGATGCACGTATTAGAAATGCAGTGTGTGTGTGTGTGTGTGTGTGTGTGTGTGTGTGTGTGTGTGTGTGTGAGAGAGAGAGAGAGAGAGAGAGAGAGAGAGAGAGAGAGAGAGAGAGAGAGAGATTCCTGAGATTGCTATATCTATATGCAGCATCACTCACTTGAATCCAGTCCAGACTGGTTGTTCCTGAAAGTTGTCGCTGTCTGATTGGTGGCCAATGTGAGATGAACTGGTGGCCCTTAGCCCGGTTCTCAGTGGAAAGGTGTCTGTAGCACACAAAACATCACCACAAGTGCCACCGCTTGGCCTTCCCACTGGGAGTCTTTCCAGACTGGCTCTGGATTGAATGGGCCATGGAAACAGAGCTTCCCCTGCGTGCAAGGCTGAGGCTCCTTGTCAGGACCAAGAGGAGAAGCCTGCACTTGGAGCCATGTGTCCTGTATCTATATTGCAGATAAATGCCAGTGTTCAGCAAGTAGCGAACGGCTACTCCAGAGAAATCAAGGGGAAAATGGTGGTACTCTTCCAGTATCCACCCATAAACCAAGCAACACTCACTTGAAATGTGAGAAACTGATGCCAATCACAGCAGAATGTGCAGATGTTGAAAATATTAGCCCATGCCCTGCTGGGTTTCCCAGACTTACTTCCCTCTGTGTCTCAGATACCCCTCGGCGTTCCACAGGGCTCCTTCTGATTAGTGTCCCCCTTTGTGGGGTGCAGATGCCCGCCAGGACTCATCTTTTCTGGCTTGTTGGCACTCTGGGTTAGACTGAAAACAAATTGCTGGGGTTATCTCAAACTCTGCTCACAACCCAAGCTCTGCCCACTCGTGAGACCAACATGAGATATCCCTCGCTATAGATTTTTTTCATGTTTCTGTCACATGACCCTTCCTCTTCTTTCTAGATTGTTTTGATTGGCACTGAAATAGTTAATAATGTTGACACTTAAGCTATCATCACTGGACTTCAGAGTCAACATGCCAGTAATGTGAACAGGGATGTTCACACTGCTCTCAGAGCTACTGTTTCGGGCTCTCTGCAGCCTCAGGCACACATCATTCCTTTGGTTACACACATTTCTCTCTTCAGCTATAAAGGCTAGAGGCTTGATTTTTTTTCCAAAGGAAAACTTAGATTCTGGATCACAAGATGGCTGCCTCCTAAAAAGGACCAGCTTTCTGAATCACCGTGAACAAGCCCACTTCAACCTTGACTTGTTTCCCAGGAATGCCTGTTATGCAGCTGAGCGATCAGTGAGGAGCACTGTTACTAGGTGAGAGGAGATTCTTTTTTCCCCAACCTCTACCCAGGAGAAGGCTCTGTGAAGTTTAAGGAATCCCTGTTATTTCTCCTTATCCCCCAAGCCTTCACCCCTCGGGAGGACTGGACATTCCTTCCCCACAGAAACTGTCTATGCTATGTCAGTCAAAGGCCAAAGAAGGTAACTACAGTGACAAGTTCCTTCAAGGAACTGGACCAACCATCCTGCCAATGATTCCCAGGCACTTGCTCATGGCCCCCTCAAGAGCAAATCTTCCCCATGCTCCTGTGCGCAGGAAATGGTTCTGGGAACGAGCAGCGTCCAGTTACGCAGACGGCAGGAGTGCCAGAGCCACAGTAGCAGAGACCTGGCAGCTCGGTGCATGTCTGAGCCTGGGAATCAAGAAGGAGGAGCGGATAGGCCGTGACTGAGAAAGGAACTAGATAAAAGAGGCAAATCATGTGACCTACAGCACCTGGAGCAGGAAAGCATCTTCCTGGAGAAGGCCTCTGAAGTTCCCCTGGACCCTTCTTGTATCCTACACTGTCTAACGAGGAAAATTATTAGAGTACTTGCCCCATTATCAACTTGGCAGCCTTTGCACCCGTTGCAGGTTTCAGCCCCAGTTAGCCCAAGAAGTGTAAGGTGTCTAGAATGGCTCCTGAAGCTGCATTATCCAGTGAAATTGGATGGAAACAAAAGCAGTCTTCTGGGTGCACTGGCTGATGCAGCATAGATAGAGCTGGGTGCAAATATGGGATATTTCACCCCTTGGCATCACCACCACCACCAGTGAACTCAGAATAAGTCCTGCCAGTTGCTTCAGATGGATGTGGAACAGATGCTGGAAAATCAAGGAAGATGCCCTGGAGGAGGTCGCCTTGGAACCTTGATCTCGGGTCCCCCAGCAGTAGCATATAGGGGCTGTCAGCAGACAGCTGGGCCAGGCTGGCTGATTTTATTTTTTGTCAACGGAAGGAACAAAAGTGCTTATTTAATGCTGTCTCTCTGGGGTTCCCCCAGCTCCCTCATCTCCAGACCTGTCAGTTTAGTTACAGCATTTCCAACGGCATTCTGATTAGGCCAGTTTCCCCTCTCCTCTCCCCATGGCTATCACTTTCATTAACAGCGAGGGGGTGATAATGGGGAAGGACGATCAAAGCTGATGGTATTAACACAGGGGATTAACAGTATTTATATTCCTGATCAGTGCACTGTGTGTGAAGAGGGGACTGCTTCAAATCAGCAATCTCCGGCTGAGAGGTACTGTAGTGCTGCTGCCACCTAAATAGCTTCATGCTAATCAGCTGTGGCTCTAACTCAGGGAGAAATGCATAGCCAGTTGGATAGCTCAGTTGCTCACTGGCCAAGACTGAGGTTATGCCAGCTAGGTACGGTTTAGCAACTGAAAAATCCTTGCTTCTACCTCTGACCCTAGGTTACAGGCCTGGGTCAAACGAAAGCAAGTTATTTGTAGGCAGCAGAAGGAATAGCCAGTCTACATTCTGGACTGGGATTTCGCAACATTCAAAGCCGGGGGCAGCCCTGGAAAAAATCCATCCCAGGTTTTACACATAGGACAGAAAGCTTTAGTTCTGTGCAGACGTCCGAAGAGAATAGATGTGTTTAATAAAGCCATGAGGTGCAGTGTATTGTTTCAGCCTGGTACCCATCATCAGGCTGAGCTTGGGGGGGGCAGGTGGGGAAGAGGGAGCAGTTTAACTTGGTCACTTATGATCCCACACGCACACACCTATTGTTAGGTAATAAAGCAAGTCCTTACTCACCTCTCCAGCACCCGAGTTCGTGCGGGAGGCTATGGGCACACAATTCTGTCAGAGACCAGACACAAATGCGTTGATCAACGGGCTCACACTAACCCAAAAGCTTTAGAATAAGTGTGGCCCCTTTATTAGGGGTGAGCATCAATATTTATACACAGAAGTAAACAAAGTGATTAATAAAAGATAATGGTCATGCATAATCAATCAAGATTTTACAGGAAAAGCAAGTTTAACAAGTAAATGCATAGAGATAAAGGCTAATGGCTACTTAATAAAGGGGGTGTCATGAGTAGTTTGCAGGTCAGTGCTTTGTTCGATAAAGGGTTCAGAAAGGATTATGCAGAGACGGCCAGTCTGGGTGTGTTTTGGCTCCAATAGTTCACCAAAAGTTTAGACCCAACATTCCTTCATTTGTAGCTTTGAGATAACTATTAATCAAAAAGCTACACCCTATTTCAAGATCTCAAGGGCCGCTTGGCAATTTTAGCCTGGGCCAATTCGAAGAGAGTAAGGCTTTTAGCTGAAGTGGGAAAAGAATAAACTGACTTACATGAGTTTATGAGGGAGGGGACACACTGAATACAGCAACACAGTATTATAAGGACTACTATGGCCCCAACAACACCCACCAAGAGGTTTTTAACCCACCCAAATCCGGGCAGCCAATTTCATAAGGCTCCCCACCAATTATAAGGTGGCTGGCCAGAGGAGTAGTTTTTAGCCATTTCCCTTAGGTGTTTGGTACGTTGAAAAGTGTCAGAGTAGGTGTCATTTACAAAAACACAGCATTCTTCATTTATGAGGGCGCAAGTTCCTCCCTGGGCTGCTAACATTATATCTAAAGCCATTCTGTTTTGCAAAGCTAACTGGCGCAGCTGGGACATTTTCCCGGCCTGATTTTCAAATAGGGTTGCAGTTTCATTGGTCAAAGATTCTAATAGTCCCTGTAGACGGATGATAGCACCCTTCAAGCTAGTGTGACCAGCCCACCGCTGCCAGGACAAACCATCACGGAGATTAATATCTCTGTCAGTTTCACGGATGTTACGAACGTGGGGAAAATGAGGGGGAGTGAGGGAGATGCGAGAAGGCGGTGCTAGCCATGCCAAATAACATGACCCTGCCCAATCAGGGGAGAGAAAATAATAAGCCTTGGGCCCGCACACCCAGTATGTTCCATATAATGCGTTTTGGGTATTCCATTTCTCAAAGTAGGAGGTAACCCACCACCCGGTGTACCACTGTTTCCCTGGTAACGCAGAGGGGTCGTTGTGTGAACTGCAGAGGCACAATTTGGTAGTGTGGTCCTCAAAGGGCAGTGTAGTACTGCTTGAGCAGTTGTAGAAGGCAATTGTGTATCCTTTAACAATTAGTTGGACACCCTCGAGATCTGAGCAGGGCTTTTTAAAAACTGACTCTGAAAACCTGCCCCTCCATGAAAAAGTTGAAAAGGTTGGATTGGGGTGAGGGATCCACATATGGGATAAGTGGGATGCGCAAGGCTTGAAGCCAAGATTTTTACTAAAGGCAGTGCCATTAAAATATATGTTGCATTTACTTGTTTCCACAAAAGTTGACCCTTTTTTTTTTAACAAAACACAGTGATCCTGTTTGATTGGTTACCCTGAGATATTTGTTAATTAGCACTTCTGTTTTGTCCCATGTAAGATTGGGTTGGACTGGATCTTTTATTCTAGTCGGTGGCATCCAAGTCATATTAGCAGTGGTTAGGGGAATGGGTGTGAAGGGGAGTCCCTGTGCTGCATTTACTGGAAATTGAGTACATACCCAGCAATTACTTTTATTTTCTAAAATACGAGTTTTAACCTCGTGGGAATATTTAATAAAAGCATTATCTTCATAAGCAGAAAATAAACTAAAAAAGCATAAAAAAACATACAGTTGTCAGAATAAAGGGTCCTCTCATTTTTTCCGAGTTAATTTAAGTCTAATGTCTGAGAGAGGTAAGCTGGTCCACTGGTCGAAGGCAGTGTCCTCAGTGGTGACAAGAGCTGCTGGTCCGTCACTGTGGTCCACTACGGCTGGCTTGACGTGGGAGTGGTGGATCCAAGATTTGCGTCCTTCCAGGAACACTGCAGTCTGGGTTGTCAAAAGAACCTGGTGGGGTCCAGTAAACCTTGGCTGGAGGGTGTCGTCACGAAGGAACTTTTTGGCCCAGACGAAGTCCCCTGGTTGGAACGGGTGGATTTGTTCCTCCAGCGGCACGGTCTGGGAAAACTGCGAGGCTTTCCAAAGGGTACGGAGGCGAGCCTGTAGGGAGAGAAACTGACACGCGGTCATATGATCCCCTCCCAATAGTGAAACATCAGCACGTGGTAGCGCCCCGCCTTTGAAAGGGGGGTGTCCATAGAGCAGTTCAAAGGGGGATAATCCCAATGCGCGGGTTGGGCGAGTACGAAGGTGAAACAGGACCAAGGGAAGTACCTGAGGCCACTTTAATCCTGTTTCCTGACAGTATTTAGCCAATGTAAACTTAAGTTTCCTATTTATATGCTCAACTTTCCCGCTAGACTGGGGGTGGTAGGGTGTATGAAAGGAGTGTGAAATGCCCAGTCCTTGTTTTAAACGGCCAAGGACATGACCAGTAAAGTGAGGTCCGCGATCTGAGTCGAGCACAAGAGGGATGCCAAAACGGGGTACAATATCTCTAAGGAGAATCTTTGCCACTGTGGCAGCAGTACAATTAGCAGTAGGAAAAGCTTCGACCCAGGAAGTCAGAGGGCAAACCAAAACAAGGAGGTGCTTTTTCCCAAAAGCCTTTGGCATATCTGCAAAGTCAATTTGAAGATGTTGAAATGGAGCAGCAGGCGGAGGTTTTCCACCCTTAATTTTGTTAAGAGGCGGAGCAGGTCCATTACGCTGACATGTGCTGCATGCTTTCACTATTGATAGGCAATAGGGTTGAATGCCTGGAGCATACCAAAAGCGAGCGATAGTGTCCACGAGGGAGTGCGTGCCGTAGTGACCCCCTTTATCATGGTGCCAGCGAACTGCCACGGGGTATGTGGAGCGAGGGAGGCAGGCTCGGCCATCTGGCATAAGCCAGGTCCCTTTGACCAGAGTGGCCCCGAGGCTTTCCCATGATTTTAGTTCAGCAGCGGGTACTGGTACGGGGTGCGGTGGAGTAAAGGAGGAGGTTGCAATAGCCAATGTGGGCATGGCTAAAGGTAAGGTGGCAGCCTTTTTGGCGGAGGCGTCAGCCAGGGCATTCCCACGGGTAACGGGGCTACTATCTTTAGTATGGGCCCGGCAGTGAACTACAGCCAGGACAGAGGGTTTTTGGAGGGCGTCCAAAAGCTTGTGGATGAGGGGGAGGTGCTGAATGGGTTTACCGGCAGCTGTCTGGAAACCTCGAAACTTCCAGAGGTGGATATGACAATGCACAACTCCAAAAGCATATTTGCTATCAGTAAAAATGGTAACGGTCTTACCAGCGGCCAACTGGCAAGCTCGGGCCAGGGCATAGAGTTCAGCGGCTTGGGCTCCCCAGTTGCCTGGCAGTGAGGCGGCCTCTTGAATGTCGCATTCAGAGGTGACAGCATAACCAGTGAAACGCTTGCCATCAACATAGAAGGAGCTTCCGTCCGAGAAGAGGATGCAATCGGGATTGTCCAGTGGCACGTCAAACAGGTTGTCCCTTATCTGTAAGATGCTGGAAACTACTTCCACACAGTTGTGCTGATCCTGGAGGACTGGCAGGTCAGGAAGCAAGGTAGCTGGATTAAGGGGTCCACACCTTTCAAAAATTAGGTTAGTGTCTTCTAAGAGTTCGGCCTCTAGCTGTTGCTGACGATGGGCCGAAAAGACTTGGGTTGTGCCCCTACGCAGAAGGGCTGACAAGGCATGAGAGGTCCAAACCGTGGTAAAATGACCCAGGGTTAGGCTTTTTGCCTTTGTGATCAGCAGGGCAGCTGCTGCCAGAGTCCGGGTGCAGTATGGGGTTTCCTGAGCGACAGGGTCGATTTGCTGAGAGTAAAAAGCAAGCGGGAAATGGTGGGGCCCGCTCAGCTGGGTAAGGACACCACTAGCAATTCCGCCCCTCTCGTGGACAAAAAGGTGAAAGGGTTTGCTGTAATTGGGGGGGCGGAGAGACATGGAGGAGGCCACACTGTCCTTGAGTAACTGAAAGGCTTTAATAGTGTCCGGGGACCACTGCAAAGGGTCAGGAGCAAGGTTAGCAGTGAGTCGGTGGAGCGGTTTGCTTAACTTCCCGCAGGATGGCAACCAGGGGCGACAGAAGCCAATTAATCCTAAGAAACCTCGAAGTTGTTTCTTGGTGTTCGGTAGAGGGCAGTTTTGAATAGTCCTTATGCGGGCTGGGTCCATCTGTCTTCCCTCTGGGGTTAACAGGAAGCCCAGATATCGGACCTTCTGTGAGACCCACTGAATCTTTTTAGGGTCTACCTTGTGGCCTCTGGTGTGTAGGTATAATAAAAGTGCCTTACCATCGATGCGGAGGGCAGCTTCTTTGCGATTACCTAATAGGATGTCATCTACGTATAGGACCAATGTGGATCCCTGCGGACTGGTGAAACCTTCCAAGTTGTGGCGGAGGCACTGGCTGAAAATCGTGGGGCTGTCTCTGTAGCCTTGAGGAAGTCGTTGCCAGACATAACTTTGTTCCTCCCAGGTGAAACCAAAGAGATACTGAGAGTCTGGGTGCACAGGAATGCTGAAAAAAGCTGATTTTAAGTCAATAACAGTGAACCACTCAGCATCCCAGGGGATTTGGCTGATGATAGTAGCTGGGTCAGGAACTACTGCATGAAGAGGGACCACATACTGATTAACAACTCGTAGATCCTGTACAAAGCGCCAACGAACAGGGTCTCCGTTCTTTTTAGGAGGCTTTTTGACAGGCAGTATAGGGGTGTTACAGGGAGTGCGCTGAGGGCGGACTAGCTTTTGTGCAATGAATCCCTCGATAATGGGGCGGATGCCCTCCCGGGCTTCCAGCGACAGGGGGTATTGAGGGACTGACAGGGGGGGGTTAAGGAAGGCTTTACCTGAATCCTTACGGGCTCTGCCGAAAGGAGCAGGCCAACATCAGTGTCAGAAATTTCCCAGAGGGTTGAAGGCAAGTCAGTGAGGTCAGGGGAGAGAGAGGGGGGTGTTTCCCAATTACCCTGAGTAGGGGCCGAATCTCCTAACACTGTCATCAATAATCCTACCCCTTCAGGAGTGCAGGTTAAAGTAGCCTCAAGCTTACAGAGTAAATCCCGGCCCATCAAAGGGATCGGACAAGCTGGGGAAAAAAAGAAAACGGTGAGGAAAACATTTATCAGCATAAACAACATTCAAAGGCAAAGTGAGTTCCAGAGACTGTGGGTTGCCCTCCACCCCAGTCGCAGTTTTAACCTCAGAGGATAGCCAGGGAGAGGGGGCATGATTTAAAAGAGAGAAAGTAGCCCCAGTATCAATGAGGAAAGAGACAGGCAGTCCCTGGACTGAAAGGGTTAAACGAGGCTCTTTGCTGGGAGGGGAGAAAGTGAGAAAGGAGCCGGCTAAAGACATTAAGGAAATAAGACCATCACATTGTTTGCCTTCGCCCCCGGGGTACCGTCATTGAGGAGGCTGAGTTTGCTGCGGCTGCTGCTGTTTCCCGTAGTTGATCCAGGCCTGGGGAATGGGCTGAGCTGGTGGTGCAGGGGTGTATTTCTCACTTGTGTAAGCATCTGCGGATGCAACCAGACCCTCTGGGCGTCCCCAGGGGCATTCACATTTAAAGTGAGCAGGCTGTCCGCACTGAAAACAATTTCCTGATGGCTGGGGTCGCCAGGACCCCTTTCCCCGAGCACCCTGGAATCCCCTGCCACGGCCACGGCCTTTGCCTCGAACACCGCCGTGAAAAGCTAAAGCCATCAGCTTATATTCTTCCTTTTTCTCTCTACTTAACAACTGATCCACATCCGTATAAGTAGGATTATAACTTAAAAACAATCTTTCTAGAAGTTCTATGATCTTTCGGGGATTTTCCCCAAAAGACCCTGACAACTGTCCCACTCTTTCAAGTCCCATTCTAGCCATCCTTTATATTCCACAATACTAGCATGTTGCAACCGTCCATCATTGCCCATATAAGGTTGATCATGCACCTGTAAAGGCATCTCTCTAACTATACTTTCCTCAGGGGGGGGCATGCACCCTGCCGTACCTGCTTGGACATAAGCCTAGTAACTACTCCTCCCGAGGTTTGCCCCTCCATTTCCTCCTCATCCTTCTGCAGAAATTCCAATCTGGTATCCTGCAGATTCCCCTCTGCTACAAGGAGAGAGTCCCCCTGCGGAGGAATAGGGGCAGGTGCAGAGGGGACCAGCTGACGAGTCAAAACACGCCGTGGTCTACACCCTTCATCGAAATAACCTGGAGGGGGTTCACTCTCGGGAGAGTACCTGACTGCCATAATTTTTAAAGATTTCCACAGCTCTGCTGCTGTGTCCCAACAAAACCAGTAACATAACTGTCCCGGATGGTCTTTTTCGATCTGGCTCTTTACTCCTCTTAAGGCAGCCTGTTCGAAAGAGCCATACGAAGGCCACCTCATCCCCGGGTCGGCCAATACCGCGGTATACCCAGTCCAATTCCTTACACATAGTGTGTACAATTTCTTCCTAGACATTCCTGTCTGTACTGGGAGTTTCCCTTCGTTCCATAACTTATTTACAATCCCCAACGGACTCTCAAGAGGCACGCTAGTCCCTTGACCCATGGTGTCTGACAGGAGCCCTCCAACTGGCATTTACCCTGCTGTCCAATACACGACCCCTCAATATTGAATTGGCTGGGAGAAATCTCCTGTGGCGCCTTGCCAATTCATATATGAGTGGTCTGACCACTGGACAGAGGTACCGCACCAGAAGGTATCCCGGACGAGCCCCCAAATTGTTAGGTAATAAAGCAAGTCCTTACTCACCTCTCCAGCACCCGAGTTCGTGCGGGAGGCTATGGGCACACAATTCTGTCAGAGACCAGACACAAATGCGTTGATCAACGGGCTCACACTAACCCAAAAGCTTTAGAATAAGTGTGGCCCCTTTATTAGGGGTGAGCATCAATATTTATACACAGAAGTAAACAAAGTGATTAATAAAAGATAATGGTCATGCATAATCAATCAAGATTTTACAGGAAAAGCAAGTTTAACAAGTAAATGCATAGAGATAAAGGCTAATGGCTACTTAATAAAGGGGGTGTCATGAGTAGTTTGCAGGTCAGTGCTTTGTTCGATAAAGGGTTCAGAAAGGATTATGCAGAGACGGCCAGTCTGGGTGTGTTTTGGCTCCAATAGTTCACCAAAAGTTTAGACCCAACACTATCAAACACACAGCTGATTGAGGAGCAGATGTGTCACATTTCAGAGGCTGAAGACCACTAAAATGGGGAGCTGGAGAGGGCAATGACTTCTAGCATAGGACTTATTAGTGGAGGGGCAGGCTAGTGTGGCACAGTTTTCTGTGACACTGATGTGCAAGGGGGAGGGGGAGAAAAGTCCCCCCAGAGGTGACTTTCAGAGGGCATAGGTGTATCTGTGGTGATCAGGGCCAGCGCTTCCATTTAGGCGGCCTAGGCAATCACCTAGGGCACCAGGATTATTGGTGGGCGGCGTTTTGCTGGAGGGGGCGGCAGGCTGCTCCGGTGGACCTACCGCAGTCGTGCCTGTGGAGGGTCCGCTGGTCTGCGGCTCTGGTGGAGCTGCCGCAGTTATACCTGCGGACGGTCGGCTGCTCGCGCGGCTCCAGTGGCCCTCCCGCAGACATGACTGCGGCAGCTCCACCAGAGCCGCGGAGCAGCCGACCATCCGCAGCCACGACTGCGGCAGCTCCACCGGAGCCGCGGGACCAGTGCGCGGGGCAGCGAAATTGCCATGCGCCTAGGGCGCTAAAACCCCTAGCACCGATCCTGGTCGTGATTCACCATGGGGCAGGTCACAAAACAGCACTTTAGCAAAAGGAGAAGCGGCGCTTGCCGAAGCTGTGGAGAAACTTCGCAACCCTTTCCACCCATCTATCAGAGCGTTCGCAGTCCCCTTTGAAAGCGGGTGACACAACAATCAATGTGGAGCCCAGGAAGTTAATCCATATCCAGAACATTTTAATAAATAAAAACTTTACAAAACAAAAAAATCAATGTGTCCCCATTGGCGCTAGGCGTCTCTTACAGTCTTAACACCATTTGACTAGTAATAAAAGTTTCTGATGGGTTTAGTTTGCAGCACTGAGCTTTTTACCACATGGACCACAAAGAGCTCACAGCAGGGGAATTTATGAGACTTGCCATGAACTCCTCTAATTAATTATTATTATTATAAAATAAGGCATCTTAAACAAAGCCCTGTTTATTTGTATGTAATTTAAGGTCATTGCTTCCTTTGTGGGGAGTTAGAATTATCTGCGATCAGCTGCATTTTAACAATTGCTTTTCCCCTTGTGGTGCATCTCTTGCTCCTTCTCCTCTGTGCAATATGATGTCGTAAGGGCTTATTTATATCATCATAATCAGTTGCCATGGAGATGATCATAATGTCACAAGTACCGGACTGGGAACTGTGGATTGAGAGAGAGTAGCAAAGGGCTGCAAAGGTGCGGACTGCTGCTGAAATGCACATTTGCACAGCCACATAGACATGCAGTAAATTATGTACTTACATACCCAGGCACAACAGGCACACCTATTCACCCACACACACACACTCATATGTGCAGACACACTCACAGGCATACACATTTATATTCACGCACAGACACGTCCCTACATGCACACAATGCATACATTCTGTACATGTTTAGAGCAGGCAGGCAGTGACTTGCCTCTGCTGCAGGCCTCAGGGGGTACCAGAAGCCCTCAGGCTCACAGCTCCCCACTTCCTCTGAATGCACAAGATGTCACATCTGTGCCAATGAGCATGTGCTACTTGCCCACCAGGTCCCCGTCCCAGCAGCTGGGAGCATGCATCCCAACAGGCTACCACTCACCAGCTCTGCTTTTCTGAAGGCAACATTTTGCACTGCTGGTTCCTCCTCAGGGCATGACGCACATCAGCTACAGTAAAGAAGGCACAGGCCCCGTCCTGCAGAGCGATGGGACCTTCTCACTGGCCAATTTCCCAGCATGCCTTTGTCACAAGTGCATCATAGATCTGGCTGATTAGGGCCTGTTTGTGTCCTGGGGCAACAGGCAGAAATGGCAGGCATTTCTGCCGGGCTCCCGCATATGTCTGGCAAGTTGTCATCTCTCTTCAGGTACTACTGACAAAGACGTAGGAGAAGTGACTGCTCAGGGGCTCGGTAATGGACTATGGAGCCTTTCACCTCTGGGTCACTCATTTACACAGATGCCGGGTCAGTATCAATTGCCTCTGGCGGTTGTTTAGTAACCTATGTGAGATGAGAACTGGTCTCTGTCCAGTGGGGGAGTTTCACTGAATCCGCTATCCCAAGTGGCACTGTTGTTGGCAGTCTCAGCAGGGGTTTGGCCATGGAGACAGAACTCAGCCTGACAGGTCATCCAGGACACAGTGGGGAGGCAACATGGGGGAAGCTGCCTGTGCTGGAGTTGGCACCAGACCTGTTCCAACAATGAATAGAGAGTAGTTTGGTCTCCTGGTCTGTCTGGGCAGGGAGGAAGGGCAGACTGAGAACAGAAGTGTTCAGCTTGTACTCTTGAGTGGCTGGGAGTGCTGTCAAAGCTGCCATGTGGCCCAAATAAATGTGTTACCTATCTATGTATCTGATTCAGAGGTAGGTATGCTTCAGAGAGATCGCAGAAGGCACCGAAATTATTTAATGTAATTAACTAAGCATCTTTCACCCTCCTGAAATTCACTTATTGTTGTATATTATAATCATAATCATAATATAAACAAAGCTATGGATTAAAGAGACCAACAGAATTTTTTAAAATGTAAACTCACTGCAGGAAGAAAAACAATTGTATTTAAGGTAAAGACTGCCCATATTGTTAATAAATATTATTGGAGGGACTCCCAGCTTTTCACATTACCACAGTGTGATATGACAGCATATAATGGATTTCTCAACTGCCCGAAGCCATTGTAGGAATAAATCCCTTTTAATATTCATGTGCGGTCTTTGAGAAAATAGATGTAAGCAGTTAATACTTTTCTATAGACAAAACAATACAGTTTATCAACCCAAAATATATGCGTGAAACAAAAAATCCCAAAGCTCCTGGCCTTTCTCTTTTCACAAATCAGAGAAGAGTAAGAATTCCCACAAAACAAACAGAGGTCTGGAGTGGCCGAGGAGCTGGAGATGGGCAGGGCAGGGGCATGGGCCAAGATACTTGCTGGCCTGTTCCTTAGTGCTGATAAAGAGAACACTGAAACCGTGAGAAGTGGTTTGCCTGTTGCAAATGGAACTCTGGGTTGCTGTCACCAGGGCACGAGAGGATATATGGGCTATGCGGCAAATATAGATGCCGCTCATTAAAGAGCTTTAGTGCTCTTCAAGGTGGAAGGAAACTTGCCCCATGGCTTTTAACAGGAGAGAGAAGGGCCCCTAGACCCTACTGCAGCAACATGGATTTCTGCATTTCAGTTAGGGTGATCAGATGTGCTGATTTTTTAGGGACAGCCCTGATATGTGGGGCTTTTTCTTATACAAGCGCCTATTACCCCTTGCCCCTATCCTTATTTTTCACATTTGTTATCTGGTCACCCTAATTTCAGTACGGAAGGGCAGCCTGCCGAGACTGCAATATTATTATTGCTTAATATTTACATTCCAGTGGTACCCAGCAATGTCAGTCAGGATCAGGGCCCTGTTGAATTCGAAGCTGTACAAATACATGCAAAAGCAAGACCCTGCTTCCCAAGGTGCTTACATTCTAAGAAAACACGTGCCATATGGTGAGGAGTCCCAGCCCTGGAGTGCCCCATCCATATCACTCAAGTAAAGATGGAACACTGCCTCCTGAGAGCAGTAGTGTCTGCAGGTTGACTGGCCATATTAAAAGATATGGCCCTGCTGCATTCTTATGCTATACAGGTGCTGCTACCACTGGGCCTGTGCTATGCAACCTCTTGGGTTGGGTAAAAACTGGGCAGCCCCACTGCACAGCATGTACAAGGAAAGCAAGCCTGACGTCTCATAGCCTACATCAGCTGCAAAAGAAAGGACATCAGGGGGCCAACAGCAGTCACTGAAGGGCACTGAATGCCAAGAAATTCGTGAGTAGGGAGCAGTGTGTGCAGCCAGCTGATGGCTATTCTGTTTCCCACGGTCAGCTCTGTGTTCCTGCTTCCTCTTTTATAGCTGCTCTATTAAACCTGCAGGGGTTTTATCTCTCTTTCTTTACACAGCGGAGCAAGGGAAAGCAGCAGCATGGACAATCCCTTGTTCCTTTGCGTGAGGTGTTTAAATGTAACACACAGTTGAAAAAAAGCAAAAGGAAACAGGAAACAGAGTTTAACCCTCAAAACCCTTGGACCCTTCCACCCACCCAGCCAAATGAATCCTCATGGTGAGGTATGAATGTAGATAGCTAGATAGATTCAACTCTATCTAAGTGGATATGGGCAAAACGGGGTGGTACATTTGATTTTGCAAAAGCAAAGGCAGTTAAGAGATGGAACACCTTTTATCTAAACCTCCATACTTTGTGTGGGAGGAGATTGCATACCTGTTTCCAGTTTGGGTGCATCTCCAAGTGCAAGAGAGGGAATATAGAATTTCTGTAATGCCTTCATCACCACAAGCTCTAGGTACCATGTACAAGCTTAAATGCAAGCACCAGAAATCCAGAAGGCTCATGTTCCTGTGATGTCTGTGGTTGTGGGGCTGGCCAAGTGATTTGCTTGATGCATACATTGCCTCTGAAAGTGGACGGGCAAAAGCCGTAAATGATGCCACTTACAGCCTTTTATGACAACATGAGGCAACAACATTGTACCTGACTCAGACCAGGATAGTCAAGGTCTATCCTCAAGAGATTCCACTGACTTTGACCCAAACCAAAATATAGGCAAGAGTGTGACACCACTCTGAATTTCACAGTTCACCCAAAGCCCCAAGCCTGCAATGAGTTTCAGAGGTGCTTAACTTTACTCTTGTGAGTAGTGCCATTGGTTTCTGTGGGACTACTCACATGAATACGGGTTAGTGCATGCATAAGTTTCTATCAGATTAGGGCCTTAGTTTGAACTATCAGTACTACACCTGACATGCTCTGATTCTGACAGGTCAGGAACCTAAGACCCCTATAGCTTAAAGATGCTAAGGCAAAATCCTAGGTGTCCCCTGTTTTGCTAACAACTCTTGTGATTAGCAAAGTGGAGAAAAAAATAATTTACTTTCAGGTTGTTTGCATTTGTCACCAATCAGCTTAGCTTATTATGATATTATTATTTATGTTGTGGGAGCATCTAGGATCCCTAGTCATGAACCATGCCCCCATCATGCTAGGTTCTGTGCAAACACAGAGCAAAAACCTGGTCCCAGCCACGAAAAGCTTAGACAATGAAAACAAACTGGGTTGGGAGAGGAAGGCTGGTTAGGGGTTATAACACATGCCTGGGGCTTGGAAGACGTGAGTTCTGTTCTCTGCTCTGCTACAGAGTAATCTTGAGCGCTGGGGCAAGTCACTTAGTCTACCTGTCTCAGTTTCCCATCTGTAAAATGGGGGTGACAGCACTTTGCTTTCTTGTGAGGGTAAATACACTAAGGCATGTGAAGCACTTTGAGATCTACTGATGAAAAGAGCTGTCTAAGAGTTGGGTGTTATTACTGTCACTTTCTCTGTCTGCATTAACGCAAAGAAGTTGGGTCAGCCAGGCTAATTCAGCATAGCTGAATAATGCTAGCCAGATTCATCCCAGCTGAGGACAAACTAATTGGGTTTAGGTTTCCAACACTGCAGGAAAGATTTCAGTTTTTCTTAAAACATTTATGGAACCATTTCCATAAACACTGCGTTTTGTAAATCCCAATTTTATTTTCCAACCCAAAACCCTGTAGCCAAAATGCTGTCTGTATCTTTTTAAATACATGGTCGTTTTATACCATGTACTTGGCAGTATGAAAGTGGGTCAGTTATATAGGTCACATCCTTTTTGAAAATTGAATAGATTAGGAGAAGATTGGGTGCAGGTACAAGGAGAAAGATTTTCCTGCAGCAAAGCAGAGGTGTCTTTCTTTGAAAGGAAAAGAAAAAGTTTCACCTTTTAATTGTTGTATCGAGTGGCTCATCGACAGAGCTTTTTGTTCAATATCTTTTTTACCACTAAGATTTTCTAATCAAAGTCTTTTCCTTCCTCATCCCAGCTCACCAGACTCTGTCATTGATCTGAAATTGGCAAGGAAAGAGGAAAACTGGTCCCTGGAAAAGAGAATACAATTAACACCCAAGTGGCTTCAATTCATGGGTGTCTTTCAACATCTCACACCTCTCTGGGTCTATGCTCTCTTTCTTTTATTTTCCCTTTTGTGCTCCTGAGTTTTCTTTAAGAAAAGCCTTTGTCAGCAGCCCAGAGAGAAGATTAAAGCGCCCGTCAGAGGGAAACAGGTTGCTTTTGTGTCCGAGTCCTTAATCCACTTTATTAAAATGTTCCAAATCTTCTTTGAGAGAAAATATCACAGGAAAGTTCCCCCATCACTCCTGGCATACAATTCTTTGGATACCTGCATGTCATTAGATACTGCAAAAAAAAGCAAAAAAAAAAAAACAAAAAACAAGGAAAAAAATGAAAAGGGGACTGGATGGGTTGGTAAAAATGGGCTACAGGGCCTTTCACCTTAACGTCCCTGGTTCCAATCTGGCCCCAAGCTAGAAGTGATTGGAGCTGTTACTATCTCAGGGCTGTTTGTGTCAGTTGAGTTGGTGGGTCCCTGGGTATGTCTCCACTAGAAAGGCTACAGTAGTACAGCTGCAGTGGAAACACTTACTGCAGCGAAGGGAGGGGTTGTTCCATCACTGTAATAAATCCACCTCCCTGAGCAGCTTCTCCCATCGACCTAGCGCTGCCTACACTGGGGCTTAGTTAGATTGGCTTCACTACATCACTCAGAGGGGTGGATTTTTCAAGCCACATAGCTCAGTCACTTAAGCCTCAGGTGTAGACCAGCCCTCAGTCTATTTTGCCATTGAGACTGAACATACAGAACCCTTTCCTCCACGGGACAGGCCCCTCCTGAGCAGGTCTGTGGCTAAATAGGCTCTCAACCCCTGAGGCTGTAGGGCTGGTGCCTGTCATACCATTTACTTATGGAATGTGATTGAAAAAAGGTGCAGGCTGCCTGTGATGAAGAGCAGCAGACACCTCCTGGGAAGCAAATCCAGATCTGAATCCAGACTACAGTTGGGTCTATCACTATTTCATACATTGGCATGCAAACCCGATCCTTGCCCAAGGACTGTTCATCTGATCCTGCCCTTCCCTCCTGGAGTCATAAGCCTCTGTCTGACTGCTGACATCACAAATGGTTACCGTGGAGATGATGTGATGTCACACAGAGTCTTTTGGCCAGAGGTGGGCTAACGACTGGGAGAAGCAGATGGATTTTTGGACGATTTCTTCTTTACGCTAATGTCTTCATGGAGAAAAAGTGAGGGAAGAGAAATACCAAAGACTGGAGTATGAGATGAGTCTGAACCAAACCACTGCCAGACTCTGGGGAGTTTCTCAGCTCAGGCCTCTCTGGCCCTAATTTTCAGGTCTGGCTGAGCTGTGTTTGCTGCGGGACACTAGTGCGTAGGACAAAGGTGATTTTCTGCCACTTTTGCAATCTCTCATCCCATTACCAGAGGCTGGAAACAGCCCCAAGTGGATGGTAGCGAAGTCTAAGATAGCTGTAACCAAGCAGCCACCTCCACCCCTCTTCTTGCCTCCTCCAAACCACTAGCCCAGCACCCCCGCTGGGGTCTGCAGGAGGAATCCCCTACAACAAGTGAAATAGCTGCATTAGCCCCTTTGCTTACTGGAGTAGCACAGGACAGTGCCACCCACCTGATCCAATGAGTTCTCCTGTTGTGAGGAAGTATATTTGGTATTAATTGCAGATAGTTTGATATTATATACACCTCTATCTGAGATACCGAATCTCTACATGCCCATTGTGGGTACGTCCACACTATGATCAAGCACCCACAACTGGTCCATGTTCACTGACAGGCTCACAAAGCTTGGGCTACCGGCCTATAAAATTGCAGTGTAAATGTCTGGGCACCCAGAGGAGTCCCAGACCTCAGGCTCCAGCCTGTGCCCAAACATCTACACTGCCATTTTATAGCCCCACAGCCCCAGCCCAAGTCAGCAGGCATGGGCAAGAGGCAGGTGTTTTATTGCAGAGCAGACATACCTGATGTGATCTTGTGTGAAAGTAGCTATGTAACTTCCATAACTTCATTTTTCTCTTTACATTTCTAAAACAGCCACCTGTCTGCATGGGCAAAGAAGATGTATGCTACTACAGACATACACACTCAGCATGCTTTCTTGGGAAACCTTTACTTTTGTTCTTTCTTGTATTGCTGTTTCTCTTAGTCTAAAATAAGTCATCCAGTCTGAGAGCATATGGCTGAGCTTTGAATATGGAAAACATAACAAGAAACCTGATGACAAGGATGAGAGAAGCAGCACTGAAGAGGCCTCTGAGCTAAGAGAGAAGAAAAGTAAATGAGAGAACACAGTAACAGCTCAGCATCAGCTCTGCCTCATAAAAGGGTAGACTCCTTAAAAATTTAAAGGTGCAGTACAGAGAAAACAAAATCATTACAGTTACATACACCACAACGTACACAACAGATTGACTTTCCACTGGCCAGTTAGCTCTCCTGGACTAAGAGTACCAAAGTAATTAGCTTTTAACGTGGGTAGCTGTGGTCATAAAAATGCAGTTGTAATGACGGCCCTTATTGTTACTGTTTGTATTGTGGTAGCACGTAAAGGTCTCAGCCAGGATGGGGGCTCCATTGTGCCAGTCCCTGCACGAAAGAGCTAGCAATCAAAGGGGCAGATTTTTAAATGGGACAAGTGCTCCTAAGCTCCACAAACACACTTTTAAAAAATCTCCCCTTAAATAGACAAGACAGACAGAGGTTGGGAGAAAGACAGCATTAGTGTTCTCATTGACAGAGATACTGAGAGATTAAGTGACTCGCCTAAGGTCACACAGGAAGTCTGTGGCAGAGCCAGGATTTGAACCCAGGTCTCAGTGCAGTCCCTTAATCACAAAATCATCTTTCCTCTGTGTTTACAGCAGATAGGTTACTGTGTTTTGAATTAGCTAAAGCTCCAGTTCCAGGCAGAGTGCCATGTAGTAGTCTAACCTTGGTGTCTCATGTTCATTTATTCTCTCACAATGGCCTCCATAGATATTTGCTCTATTTTAGCAGCAAAGAATCCTGTGGCACCTGTGCATGCATCTGAGGAAGTGGGTATTCACCCACGAAAGCTCATGCTCCAAAACGTCTGTTAGTCTATAAGGTGCCACAGGATTCTTTGCTGCTTTTACAGATCCAGACTAACACGGCTACCCCTCTGATGCTCTATTTTAGTATCTATTTGAAAGCCTTTTGAAGTTGCTTTTGTGCTTGGAGATCCACCTCACGCTTCTTTCCGCTCCATCCATCTTCCCAACAAACTCTAAAGCGAGGGCATCACTGGCAGTTCTGTCAGTGATACGCGAAGCAGAACAGAATCCAGTTCACTCTGCTGCAGCTAGACTCAGTAGCACTGACAAAAGAAGCAACTTGATTTTATCAATACAACTGGGCAGACAGATGCAGGGAGCAAATAGGAGCAGTACCAGGGGGCCGATTTGCTTGGGTGAGGTTTTTGGTTGGTTTTTGAACAGATGCACCTTTCTGACCACAGCCACCTCCCTGCTAATGGGGAAGATAAGAAAATGTGATGGATCAGTAGATGAAGGAATACAGTGATGGAAGGTCTCAGTGGGGCACGTTGGTCCCAATGATCCGCCATCTACTCTGCAATTTATTTCTTGTTCTGAATGCATTTGCTGGTTTGAATGACAACTGGGTGGCATTTCTGCAATTAAGCCTATCAAAGGGAGATGATTTGATGTGGAGTCGGCCTCATATTTATTACCCCATGTTTTTGTTTATGCGTAGAGGTGCTGCCAACCATCTCCCTAGCAAGGCCATACAAGTTCGCAACAGCAGACACTGGGTTATTAACCAAGGATCTTCTCTTGACATTTGAAGACAGCACAGCTAAAATATATAACCTCAGACTGTCCTAACAAGCAATCTCTAAATAATAAATATGCAACAGTAAGAGAAAGTATTTCTTTCCCAGTGATGCACTTCAATGAGTGGATGGCTCAACAAGTCTTTTACATGGCTGTTTTCCCCTCTTTGCAAATATTGAGATTTATGGCAGGAGGGGAATGGGGAAAATAAGGCATATGTGCTCAGGGAGAAACTGAAGGAATAACAGATTCCACCCCATCTCTTGCCGCACTGTTTTCCAAATGCACCCATAAATTGTGAACCAACTGAACAGCTTCGGCACCTGGATGGAATTAGCCCTGGTGGCTGAAATGATAGGTGGATTCAGAAAGGAAAGGAATCATGGATTCTTCCAGTCTGCTAATGTGAGGACCACTTGCCCAGAGCTTTTGAGTTCTGATAGCAATTGCCCACCACTCATGATGACGAGGGAGGGGAAGAGAGTTTGTGGTGGGTTTTTTATTTGCAAGGAAGCACTAGCACTGGTGAAGGGCCTTTCCATTCCCATTTTCAAATGATGGGTCAGATCCCAAGGTTTTTATGTAACACTGACTGACTCTGGGCATCGGCAGGCGAGGTTGGACCTGGGACCTCTAGAGCTAAATGCGTGAGCCTCTACCGCATGAGCTAAAAGCCATATGGCTGCAGAGCAGACTCATTAATCTCTCTCTCTCTAAGTGGTCTAGGTGCCACTAGATAGAACACATTACCTCCCAGGTTATTGAATATTCCAGATCTTACCCAAATACATGCTACAGCCAATTCTTGTTAACTAAACTAAAATTTATTAAAAAAAACAAAAGAGAGAGAGTATGGGTTAAAAGATCAGCATACATACAGACATGAGTTCAATTCATTGAGATGCAGATTCATAGCAGAGATGGTGAGCTTTGTGGTTGCAAATCGTTCTTTCAAAAATAGTTCATAGGTTATAGTTCAATGTCAAAATATCATATTCAGGGTGTACCAATGTAAGTAGGATCTAAGTCTTGTAACTCAAACTTCCCCTGATGAAGCCTAAGCAGATCTGAGATGACGGAATCTGGACCCAAGGATCTTTTATACAATTTCATCTCCTGTTTAACAAGTTGAGATTTCCTAGGGGGATAAAGGGCAATTAGGATGACTTTGAAGGAGGTCCATCACCAGTACTTAGCTATACGAATTAACATAAGGCCATTTGCTTGTTCCTCCACCATTCACAATACATTTCAAAGAGAGCTGAATACTGAGATATCCCATATTTACAATTCATTTAAATGCTAGGATGTTCTTTTGATCTCTGAACTAACAGAATACAGCATAGACAGAGACTGTTGATTACACTGTCGACCCTACTCACACATATATAAATACACAAAAACACAAACATTAGCTCTCCACATGTCTTTTGAGGGTTATTTATTTTGCAGGATTTTTAACCCTTTCAAACCATGTGTCACACCTCTACAGGGTAACTCTCTTGACTCACTGCTGCACTTTGAAGTCTTTGAACAAGGAACATCTGGCCTCAGGGACCCTGAAGAATGTGCTATGGGAAGGTCTTGTCACTGAGGTCACACAGATGCAAACATCAGCAGAATAAATATGATGCTTTGCACTTTCCTTATTTATCCAAAAAGCTATTTTTGTTCATTAAAAACTAGTTACTAGCTGTATCTCCCCAATAACCTGGAGTGCCTGCTTGGTTAATTTAAGCAAGCAGAGCTTTGACGAAGTAATTTTACTGTCCTTGGGGATCTGCCAGCTTATGCCGGTCTTCACTATTTCAGATGAAATTGAGTTAATTTTCGCTGAAATTGCTTCTTAGCAGACAAACACATTCCCCATCATTGTGAGCTTATGCCACTGCAGCTCTATTATTCTTTAATTTACACACCCCAGCAACGGGGAATTAATGCCTGAGACATACAAAAGGCTACAGAGTGGAGGGGGAAGGAGAGGAGAGAGGGAGAGTGGAGCTCTGCGGGGAATAGGTAATGGTGTTTTAGCTTTATAGTCAAAACATTTAAAGTTTGGCATTAACATGAAGTCAACTCCTGTTGTCCTTTCACTCTGGAAATTCAACACCCAAGTTCTCAGGGCAGCAAAATCTGAGCGACTCAGCCACATTGGAGATTGCATAAAGCCTTTCTTGGATTGATGGGCTAAGAAGGCAATAAACTGCTCTGAATCCAGGAACCGATTGACAGAGAGCCAGGTGGCATCAAGCAGAACTGCATGAAGTGGCTATATCTTTTGACAGCATCTTCCTTGCAAGTCCTGGCTTCAAACAGAAATCCCATGTGAAGAGGCTGCTGGTGAAGCCCCTGGGATATGTCTCCAGTGCTCTGATACTAGAGCGATGGGGCCATATCTCATCCCAGAGAGATCCTCAATTACTCCTGAAGCAACTCCACATGTACTCAAAGGGTGACTGCAATCGGATATTGTATATACGGGCATAAGTCCAATGTCCCACTAGGTTCTCTGGTCAGTATCCCTGTTAAGCTACCAGAGATATCTTAGGTTATTATTAATAATAAGTATTACTATTTGTACTACAGTAACACCGAGCAGCCCTGGTTATAAGCAAGGGGCCCTTTGCTCTAGTTGCGGTACAAACACAGAACAAAAAGACAGCCCTTGCCCCAGATTGCACACCATCAAAGTGTAGAACAAGAGACAATCAATGGACAAGACAGGGAAGCACAATGAAGCAATGAGATGATATTGTCTAAACAGACAAGACAGACACAGAGTGGGGGAAGGATTGTTACACACCCGCAGAGTAAACAATGTGATGGTGGCAAATGTCATGTTAGTTCCACGTATCTTTTTTTTATGTCCTAACCCAGGCACTGTTGGTGACTAGTAAGAACAGTAACTAATGAATACAGAGCAACTACCCTGTTCTTATTTAATTTTTTAAAATGTAGAATATATATCTAAACTGTGTAGGCGGTGATCATATCCATCCCCACAACCCTTCAGATTGCTCTGGTCTTCTGAGATCTGGGTTTCCAAAGCTTTGTAAGCTGGCAACTCCTTATGTGAATTCAAAAATTTTCATGACTCTTTTTTACGTTTGCTATAAAAGTAAGAGTTAAAAAATGTATTAATGGTAACTATGATAAGCCTCGAGCATTCATTTGGGTGCACATTTCAAGGTTGACAAGTTGAGGGGAGTGGAGGAGCTTCGTATTGTAATAAAATCTTCAGTGCCTCATGACTGCTCCCTACCCCCGTTTGCCTTTCATAATCCTCTTAGGGTCACAACCCACCAACTGGGACTATAAGCACTCCAGGGCAGGGACTTTCCCTTTCTTCCTGCGTCTATGGATAGAATCTAGCCCAGTGTTAATATTACCAGAGCACCAAGACTAATGTTACTACAATGCTAGTATGCAAGACAACATCATTTGAAAGTCAAACTGTATATATGGGTGCAATGGCATAGCCAGGTTTTAGGCGTAGGGGGAGCAAACATAAAAAAGGCGCCCTCCCTTGGCTCCTTCTCTGATCACGCCCCCTTGGCTCCTCCTCTGGCCACACCCTAACTCCTCCCGTTTCCCCCCCAGATTAACCCCAGGCTGGCTCAGGATTCCTGCGGGCTTCCTGGGGGTGAGGATACCCCCCCGTCCCTGGGACAGTCGCCCCTGCCCAGCATGCTCAGCAGGTGTCCCCTGCCGGGCTGTGCCACCTCTCCACACCATTGGGGTCCTGTCCCCCCCATCCCGGGCTCCAGGATCCTGTGCCACACCAGGGCCTCCCATCCAGACAGCATGACCTGCGCCCCTGCCCTGCGAGCCTAGCCCCGGGGAGCCCCTTGCCTGGATCCCCCTAGTGCAAGGCACCGGGGGCTCGCCGCTCACCTTCTGTCCTGCTTCGCTGCCTGTCCCCGGCCTGCTCCCGGTGTTCGGTGCGCTCCATGTGGGGCTCGCCAGCCAGGCGGCCTTAAAGGCACAGGGGCCCTTCGCCTCCCCCTGCCTGCCGCATTAGCAAGGTGCCGGGAGCACTTGGCCATCGAGCCCTGAGCCGCTGCTGCAGAAGGTGGCTGCGGCGATGTTGGGGCCGCGCTGAGCATGGGGCACTAAGGCCGAGGAGCTGGCCCCCCTCACTTCTCTAGCCACACCTGCTGCCCCTCCATGGCTCCTCCGGTCGTGCTGCCGCCAGTGCTGGCCCGGCAGGTGCCGCTTTTTGAAAACATGCTGAGGGGAAGTGGCTGCTTCCCCTGAACCCCACTAGCTACACTACTGCATGGATGGGGAGTAGGGTGACCAGATGTCCCGCTTTTACAGGGACTGCCCCGATATTTGCTTGTTTGTCCCGCGTCCTGACCAATGTTAGGTTGGGACACTAGACAAACAAGTAAAGGCTCCAGAGCCCAGAAGGGCTCTTGCCCTCCCCCGTCCCAACTCTGCCCCCTTCTTCCCCCATTGGATCCCTTCCCAAATCCCCACCCCCATCCCCACCCTCTCATGGCCCCACAGGCTCCCTCCCCAAATCCCCTCCTCTTGCCAAGCACACCATGCCCAGGAGACGCAGGGGAGCACAGAGCCGGGGTGAGTGTGAGTCTGGCCTGGCCCAGCGCAGGCAGGACTCGGGGGCGGTACCTGGAGGGATAGTAGGGGGAGGCCAGAGGGGCCAGGCGGTGGCTGTTCTCCCCACCTGGGCAGAGGGACTCAGGAGCAGCCGCTGCTGCGGCTCTTACTGCCACTGGGGGAGGAAGGGGCCAAGCACATGGAGCTTGACGCCTGCAGCTTTGGCGCCCAAGAACCCCCCGAGCCCGGGCCTGCTGCAGGGACCCAGCAGCGCACACGCTGTGCCCAGCCCCTGGCCATTTGCATCTGGGCTGGCTGCCCAGCTAGTGCAATCCCCTGGCAGAGGCATCGGCAGCCCAGCCATATTCATTCCCCTGCCGGAACCGAGCAGGATGGGGGGGCTGGGGCCTGCTGCCCCCACTCCGGAGCCGCCCGCGGGATTGCACCAGCTTGGCAGCCAGCCCAGACACGACTGGCCAGGGGCTGGGAATGCACAGCGTGGGCTCTGGGTCTCCGCAGCAGGCCTGGGCTCGGGGGGTTCTTGGGCACCAGAACCGCAGCCGCCGAGCTTGGCCAGCGCCCGCCTCCTCCCCCCGGGGCCGTGGGAGCTGCAGAAGTGGCTGGTCCCGTGTCTTGCTGCCTAGGTGGAGAGAACAGCCGCCACCTGGCTCCACAAGCCACCCCCTACTCTCCCTCCACATACCGCGCCCGAGTCCTGCCTACTCGGGGCCAGGCCAGACTCACACTCACCCCGGCCCCGCACTCCCCTGAGTCTCCCGGGCCTCCCTCTAGTGCTTGCGGAGGGAGGACGAATCGAGGGTGGGGGATTTTTTTTTTTTGCTCTGCTGCCATTTTTTTTCCCCTCTGTCCCCGCCCCCCCGCATCCCGATATTTGACCTGGGTGATCTGGTCAACCTAGTGGGGAGAGGTTGAGGTGAAGGAACTGGCATCAACTGTGTTTTGTCAGGACTACCCCGAGATGGCCGGGAACGAGTTGGCAGTGGGAAGGCACCCAATCAGATTCATGGGGAGGCAGGGTCAAGGAACACAACAGACTACAGTAAAAGCCCCCACACAGTCCCTCTTACAGTAATATTACTGCGGCGGTGGGGGTTACCATTATCTTGCAGAATTCTTTCTTTGAATGTGGGAGAACAGAATGTGCCAGGGAAAGGAGAGCAGCTGCACTTGGCCTCTCTCACCACTTGCACTCAGGGGGAGACTCAGCAGTGAAAACGTGTGCAGAGAGAAGGAAGATAAAATTGGAAAGACAGAGGGAGAGAGAGGAGGGGAAGAGAGGAAGCAGAAGAAAAACCTTAATAGAAACACAGTTCCATCGAGATGAACAGTAAATATTGAAAAGCACGGGGTGCATTCAGCTGCCTGGAACTGGAATCTGACTTACAATGCTGGCTAGTATAAATTTATTCCAGCGTTCCACCTGCAAGCCTACCTATCTCAAAAACAACTGATATTCAGCCTAAAAATGTGTATTAAACAAGTGGCCTATTAGTGCCCAGCAGCACAGGGTAATAAGCCAATTGCATGGGAGAGAAGGGATGGGGGCTCAGATGGAGCCTCTGAGAAGAAACTCTTGAAGATACTGGAACTCCAGCCCCATTGCTTGTAATTCTGCTTCTTGGAAGAAGAATGTGTAAATCTATTCAGCCTCTGGTTTTAGCAGGACACAGTGCATTATGGGCTTGGGGATGGGGGTGAGAAGCCAAAGAACCCAATCTCAGAGCTACCCTGCTGCTGGTTTGTTTGAAGAATGACCCAGCCTCATTATTTTCACACCCATTAAACATCTCACTCTGGACAGAAAGACATTTGTGCTGTGTTTTAATGAGGCACTTTCAGAGACTACAATTTATTCAGGTCAACATGGTGCTGAGGAAAGTTGCCAGACTGACAATCCTGGAGGCTGGAGTCCTCTCTTTATCCACAGCACCAGGAGCTGTTCAGGCAAGGAGAGAGCAGGCTTCTCAGACAGAGCCCCATCAAACCTGCCCGGCAGAGGCCATCCCTGTGGGGACAGCTGGGAGCACAGTCTCCATGACTCAGTCAGAGTTTGGCCTTTCGAGCCTGCCAATGAGTGGGACAATCACCGATGCTTGTGAGGTGGATACCCATCTACTAGTCATGGGGCTAACCCAGGGGTCAGCAACCTTTCAGAAGTGGTGAGCCGAGTCTTCATTTATTCACTCTGATTTAAGGTGTCACATGCCAGTAGTACATTTTAACGTTTTTAGAAGGTCTCTTTCTATAAGTCTATGATATATAACTAAACTATTGTTGTATGTAAAGTAAATAAAGTTTTTAAAGGTTTAAGAAGTTTCATTTAAAATTAAATTAAAATGCAGAGCCCCCCGGACCGGTGGCCAGGACCTGGGCAGTGTGAGTGCCTCTGAAAATCAACTCACATGCTGCCTTCAGCACACATGCCATAGGTTGCCCACCCCTGGGCTAACCCGTCAGCTCATTTGACCAAATAGGCCATCACGGGTCATTGGGGCAATAGCTTCCTATCTCCGTTTCAATGGCTTGAACAAGGGAGACTCCAAGTCTTGCACTTAGGGTGCCTCATTTAAAGCCCAGTTCCTAACTAGGTGACTGGGCTGCTTTGGAAACAGGTAACAAAGGTGGGCAAGGCAGTTCCTTCTGCATGGTGGGGATCATCTCCAGGAGCGGCGCCAGAGTTTCTGGCACCCTAGGCAAAATTCAGGGGGTGGCATTTTGTGCACTCCCCACTGGGTGCACGGGAGCTTCCAGTTTCACTCCCATCACACCACCGAAGAAGGACTCTCTGTCGAAATGCCACAGGAGACAGCAGCAGTCATTGAGGTGCGCAATTGCCTGCCTCTGTTTTCCGCAGCACATTGGCAGAAGGTCCTTCTTCGGCGGCACAACGGGAGCAGAACCAGAAGCTCCTGTGCACCCCATGGAGAGCACACAATATGCCACCTCCCGAATCCTGGCAACCTAAGCAACAGCCTAGGGTCACCTAATGGAAGCACCAGCCCTGATCATCTCATCCCTCCAATGTCCTGGTGCAATTCCCATCAGCTTCCTGGGAAGGCTGTTTCTAAGACTGACTCTCTCAGGCTCCTGGCTTTTAGCCTGATGCATTTTTTTAGAAGTGCTGCCAGTCTGAACAGGGTCTTTACATTTTTTAATTGGTCTGAAAGTAACTGGGGATTTATAATAGGTTTGATTCGTTTTTCTGTCCAGTTGAATTCCAATAGCTTGTCTTATTCCTAGCAAGTGCCACGGTCTCTATGGTGATGAAGGAACCTCTACGGGAGGCCCCTGAACCGAAGGGGGAAGCATTGGCTTGTTTTGTTTGTTTTTTCCTTTGAACCTTCTGTTTATTTTGAAATGAAAAGGGCCTAAAGAAATTTAAACCAAGTGCAAAATTTAAACCAAGAGCAAGGAAACAATCCAGCTTGTGCTGATAACTTAGTAACCTATAAAGACCAAGCTTGCTACACTGATTCCTCTGGTAGCCCCTAAGGATCAGGACCAGGAATCATTGTCAGGTCTCCCTCCCAGGCACTTTCATCAGAGCATAGATTTTATCTTGTTTTACTTTGTACCTACTGCAGAATGGACATACCCCTGAACTTCTTGGTTTCATGGGAGTCAGAGCCTTAACATGAGAGATGGAAGTAAGTTGCACAACTCAGGTCCTGATTTCAAACTCAGTCTCCCAATTAGTGAAGGCATATAGATATGGGGGTTTGGTTCAACCCATTATAAAGAGAGGAGCCAAACACACACACAGCTGGGGTGAAAGGTCTCTTCCAGAGGAGAAGAGGAAGAGCTCAGTTGTAATAAATATAAAATGGATTCTCCACTGAGGCTGCTAATCAAAGATGGGAACCCAGGTTTCTCGTTGGCTATCCAGCTACCAACCTGTCCTGCCTAGCGTCACCGTGCAGGATTATCTGCTGTCCTACAATGAGTCTATCAGGGAATGGATTGATAACTCTACTGAAGGGGATGTATTCTGAGTAGGGCTGTCAATTCATCACAGTTAATTCACGCTATTAACTCAAAAAATTAATTGTGATTTAAAAAAGTAATCATGATTAATTGCATTAATAACAGTAGAATACTCATTGAAATTTATTAAATATTTTGGGATGTTTACTACATTTTCAAATATATTAATTTGAGTTACAACACTGAATACAAAGTGCACAGTGCTCGCTTTATATTATTATTTTTTATTACAAATATTTGCCCTGTAAAAATGATAAACAAAAGAAATAGTATTTTTCAATTCACCTAATACAAGTACTGTAGTGCAATCTCTTTATCGTGAAAGTGAAACTTACAAATGCAGATTTTATTTTGGTTACATAACTGTATGCAAAAACAAAACAGTGTAAAATTGTACAGCCTACAAGTCCACTCAGTCCAAATTCTTATTCTGCCAATTGCTAGGACAAACAAGTTTGTTTACCTTTGCAGGAGATAATGCTGCCTGCTTCTTATTTACACTGTCACCTGAAAGTGAGAACAGGGTTTGCATGGCACTGTTGTAGCTGGCGTTGCAAGGTATTTATGTGCCAGATATGCTAAACATTCGTAGCCCCTTCATGCTTCGGCCACCATCCCAGAGGACATGCTTCCATGCTCATGATGCTGGTTAAAAAATAATGTGTCAATTACATTTGTGACTGTAGTCCTTTGGGAGAGAATTGTGTCTCTTGCTCTATTTTACTCGCATTCTGCATATATTTAATGTTATAGCAGTCTCGGATGATGACCCAGCACATATTCATTTTAAGAACATTTTCACAGCAGATTTGACAAAACGCAAAGAAGGTACCAATGTGAGATTTCAAAAAATAGCAACAGCACTTGACCCACGGTTTAAGAATCTGAAGTGCCTTCCAAAATCTGAGAGGGATGAGATGTGGCGCATGCTTTCAGAAGTCTTAAAAGAGCAACACTCTGATGCGGAAACTACAGAACCCGACCACCAAAAAAAGAAAATCAACCTTCTCCTGGTGGCATCTGACTCAGATGATGAAAATGAACATGTGTCAGTCCACACTGCTGTGGATCGTTATCAAGCAGAACCCATCATCAGCATGGAAGCATGTCCTCTGGAATGGTGGTAAACATCCAAAATTATTTAAAATAAATGGTATTCTATTGTTGTTTAACAGTGCGATTAATCACAATTAATTTTTTTAATTGCTTGACAACCTGATCTCTGAGCTAGGATTTTTGGTTCCATCCCATTTCTACTTCTTAACCATTTGAATTGAATTGTTGCAAGGGATGAAAGGATCCAGGATGTCTGCAGGCCAGCATGGTGACTGGGTAGACTGAGCCATTGGCAAGATTTCTACGGAAGCAAAACTTCATATATAAAGTTCAGCTTTAACCACAACCACTCTCTACCCTTCATGCTGGCCTCCCTATAATACACAAATCTCACCAGCTCCTGTTTGCATCACACAATGATGTAACCAACAGCACCATCTCTGACTGCTTGGTGGAGCCCAGGACCTAGGGAAATCCTGGCTGATGACAGTAGATAGCACAGGCTGGGATAGTCAAGAGAGGGAGCTGTGTACAGCAGCCTTAATAAAGAATCTTCTTTATAATAATTACAGCTGAGGCCTGCCTGTTTGTGGGCATGAGGGGCATTCCCCAAAGAAACCCCATCTTTCCTGCAGGGAGAGACCCAAAGCCTCTGTACAACACACTATGAGACATAAAAGGAAAGTCTAGCATGGTTCGAGCAGACCTCCTGCTGTGTGCGGCTCCTGTATAAAGCCTGAGGCCGCCTCAGTCCCAAGACATCTGTAATAGACAAAAGCCCCACCAAAACATGATTGGACCTGATTTCCCTGTGTGCCTGTGCCGACGGAGACCGTACACAAGCCCTGGTGAATGGTAGATCTGCAAAGTAATTAGTGTTTGTCCACTCACTAGGTCCTGAAGGCGATCTGACTAAATGTTCTCTCTGTCTCGGTCATTGGCGATCTTAGACTCATAGACTCATAGACTTTAAGGTCAGAAGGGGCCATTATGATCATCTAGTCTGATCTCCTGCACATCGCAGGCCACAGAATCTCACCCATCATGGTTTAAGAACTTCAAGATGCCGAGAATCTTCCAGCAAGTGACCCGTGCCCCACACTGCAGAGGAAGGAGAAAAACCCACAGGGCCTCTGCCAATCTGCCCTGGAGGAAAATTCCTTCCCGACCCCAAATATGGTGATCAGCTAAACTATAAGCATGCGGGCAAGACTCACCAGCCAGACACCCAGGAAAGAATCTTGGAAATGCTTCATAAAGTCCCCAGACCCATGTCTACTCTGTATGCTTTATTAATTACGAGTAACTCTATTGATCTGGAGTTCTTTGTGAAAATGTGGAGAGTTATCACAGCCCTTAAAACAACCCCAATGGCAGGGCATGTTACAGATGCTTCTGTGGATCTTGGGCTATGCCAGATACAACAACAAATTATCATACCACTGAAGCTTCTGGTGACCGCGTGATCACAGACTGTGCAGCAGCCTTACTTGGTAAACCAGGGGCAGAGGTGGACTAGCAGTTTGTGGGACCCTGGGCCACAGCAAGTGGGGGCCCTCCCCACCTCTTCCACCTGCAGTCCCCCCCAGCCCCTCCCCCAGAGCTCCTGCCAGGATAATGGGGTCAGGGTGCAGGGGTTTCCCCCACTCCCTGGCAGGAATGCTGGGCAGAGTGGGTCGGGGCACAGGGGCACCCATTTTTCTGGGGACCCCCAACTGGCCAAGGCCCCTTTGGCCCAGTGGCTAATCTGTCACTGGAGCTGATGGAGGGTTTGGCTACAAACGTTCTCACTGCTGATCCCTAGGCGCTGGAGTAATAGAAATAATAACAGGAAACACTGTCCTAAAGGGGAGAATGCTCCTCCCCTTAAGGCTGAGAAGGGGTCGCTCCCTATGGCCCATTCACTTGTTGGCCTCTCTGCTGGCAATACCACAAGGGCTCCATCAGTGCTGGATGTGATGGTTTTAATGTAGAATTCTTGTCCATTGGGAACTAGACTGAGGGGGAGATCTTCAGGGCACAAATGGCAGCTTCGTGTCTATCTGTCACCGAAAGTCAATGGGAGTTCAGTGTCCTCCTGCCATTTGTTTCTTTGAAGGAGTCTCCAAGCATGCAGATCTTTGCACAGAGGACAACAAGCAGCTAATGATAACTCAGTGACACTATGAACTTAACTTGAACTGCGCCTGCAACCTAGATTTGAAAGGTTTGGGTTGTGCACACCTGCAGCATGGAGCATGCACTCTTTTCTATTTGGATGGATAGGAAGGATGGTTCAATGCTTGGGGCACTAGCCAACTTGGGTTCAATTCCCTGCTCTGCCACAGACTCCCTGTGTGACCTTGGGCAAATCACTTAGCCCTTCTGTGCCTCTGTGTCTCATCTGTGAAATGGGGATAATAGCACAGCTTTATAGCCCAGGGGTGTTGTGAGTAGAAATACATTAAAGATTGTGAGGTCTTCAGATACTACAGCCATGGAGGCCATAGAAGTACTTAAGACAGATAGATTTGGAAAGTGTTTACCAGTCCTAGCTGTCCTGGGAATTAACAATAATCATAATAACCAACAGGCATAAAACTGGCCATGTACACATAGAATCCTTGATTTGAGCACACACAGAAAGCAGCGTTTGGATGAACAAATTAAGCATGCACAAATGTATACAGACAATTGCCTGTGCCTGACATGGACCATGGCAGCTCCTCTTGGTCTGTGTCACTGCTTCCATGGTTGTCAGGCCTCCTAGCAATGCAGGACATGCCTGCAAATTAATTCACGCACAGGCCCCACGTTAGCATTCCCATCTCGGAGCAGCTAAATCTGCAGACAAAATGAGTGTCACAAGGAAAATGAAAAGCAGTGGAGGCTTTAATCCTGTCAGCACACAGAAGTTTGTCATTGCCTCGCCTGCCCCTGAATTATGCATTGTGAGTTTAAGGCCACTGGCGATATAAAAGGCAGAGGGTGGATTCCGCCCCACCTTCCCCTGGGTCTCAAGTCCAGCAATAGGAAAAAACACAGGTGCTGTTCCCCTCCTTCTTGGAGCTCAGATAATCACAGGGAGGAGGGCAGCCATGCCCTTTCCCAGCACCTCTGTCTGTGAGCCATTTAAAGGCACCTGTGAGACATGATATAAATTAAATGTCCTCCACAGGAGCAGGATGCTGGGAAGAGTCCACCCGTGCCAGTGTGGAGGTTCTTCTATAGCTCCCTCCAGTGGCAGTGAGCTAGGAGCATCTCCAACCAAGCAGTGGGGAGGAATTCCTCAACTTGGTGCCATATCGGCTGCTTGGGACCCCTCTCCCTAACAGCTCAGTGGTACGCGCACCGATTACATCTCGCGCTGGTACAGCTCTTTGTACCCGTGCACGCTCGGTGAGGGAGGTTTGTGACTCACCCAGAGGCCTGGGAGCGTCATGTTTTAGGGCACAAGCTGATCATCTGCAGAGATCTACCCTCGCTGTACAAGTGGAGGTACATTATGGGGGTGAGACTACCCTCCTTGGAAGCCACAGGCACTGCTGGCCATTGCCAGAGACTGGTTGACTGTCTGTCTTGCTACCCAGTCCAGCAGCACAAAGGTGCTGTGAGCCAGTGCCACGTGGACTCAGGTGTTGTTTAAAAACAAAATTGAAGCTTTTAAGTGAACTAGACTGTAAATCATTGACAGAGGAGGGGAGAAGGGAGGCAGAGCTGGAGAACAGAGAGGGGCAAGGCGGAGAGCAGGAACTCTAAAGGTGGACGAGGAGAAATCGAAGGAGAATCAGAAGAGGAAGATGAAACAAGGATGGGGAGACAGAAAAAAAGAGAGGGGGTGGGGAAATAAGAGAGAGGCAGCAGGGGGTAAAAGGGAAAGTGGGAAATTAATTTAAATGAGTTAGAAAATTCCAGCCAGATGACTTCAGAAAGTCAGCAGCTGAAATGCAGGGCTTCATTAGCACAGACCGAGGGAAGATAGAGACATTAAGGAAGGAAATGTGTGACTCACAGGGGAAAATGGGAAAAACAACACAACATAGCAGCTGCTCCGTTTACTTCAATTAAAGAACAGCTCAAAGGGTATGTTAGGGATGGGGGGGGGGCAAAAAACAGATGAAGCAATTGATACCCTAAAGCTCCTAAATGATCTGACTCAGGAGTCTGAGCACAGAGCCAGCGTTCTTTGTCCTTCACTTCAGAATGTATCTCGCATTGCAGAGCCCGGCTCAGTGAGGAGAGGCTGGAGTACCAGCAAAGGGCCTCAGAGCTGCTTGATAGGTGTGGAGCAGAGTGGGCAGCCATTGACAGCACAACTCCTTGGCTTTAAAGAGATCTGCTGCCCCCTGTTATTCCCCAGCATGGCCCTTTAAGGCACTATTACACAGCGAAGAGCGCATCCCACTGCATCTAAATCACCAGCTGCATCCAACGCCAAATGGTTGCGCTTTAAAAGGGGATGTGCAGGGCCTCTGGCTGGCAGCATCTGGTGCATTAATGAAGGGCATCACTAGCAACAGAGCTATGTGGGCCAAATGTGCCAGTTTCACCTGGATATGGGTGCACAAAACAGCAGCGACCCCTTGCACACATTAATCGCACCACAGCAGTGAGGCAGCTAATGATCTAAAACACGCTGAACCTGTCACCTGGATTCAGCATGGTTGCTGACTCAGGGCTGCAGGATCAGACCCTACAGCTTTACCCTTAGCTGCAGTTTGGATAATGCAAACTGTCACCAAACATCTGACCGTTTCCCTCTTTTGTCTTGTTACCACATGGACTGCCAGCCTTCCCCTGAGGCAGGAGTGGAACACGCTCACCTCCTTGGCAGGGTGTGTGGATAGCCAGTGAACTCACTGAGATATGCTCTGGCCTCAATGCTTCTCTCCAGGAAAAGCAGCTGACGTTAATTTGAGCCAAAGTCCTTTATTATTGCAGCTGCTCAGCTTGACTGAACGCAGCATTGAAGAATGTGCTGTAGGGCACATTTTTAGGCTGGACAAGTAATACACAGGAAAATGAACCAGATGTCTTGATCGAGCATTTCCATCTTTAATTTCTCTGAGTGTGGCAACTCGGGCTGAGTGAATTATTCACACCTGTGGCTCTGAAGACCCGCTCGAGCTGTTCCCTAGTCTAGCAGAGTACAATTGCAACTACTGCAGTCCAAACAGCATTTCTTTGACAACAAATGAAAGTGAATCCATCTTTAATCGGGTTGTTGATGTCCTCGCTGGATCACTGGCAAAGCGGAAAAGACGCTGACACTCTCCGATTGAGATGTAGGTGAACAGAAATCAGGATGACAGTCAGTTTCTCATCATAGTCAGGAAGTTTTGACACAGGACTGCGCATAATCACACCTGCCTTGAATTGCCTTGTAGAAGTGGAGATCTCACAGGGACATGATGATGGGCTATGGAGCGGTCTGCCTGCAGGTTGCCAGTTTGGATCTGGCACAGTTTAATCAGTGGTGGCCATGTGTTCTTACCCTCTGCTGAGCGCTCACTGATCTGTGGGAGTTTTGTGGCCTAAACAAACACTATTTAACAACAAACGGGGGGGGGGGTGAAAATTTTCATGAACATTTTGTCCTCTTTTTCATTAGAATTTGGTATTTTGATAAAAAAAGGCATCAAATTTTTCACCTAGCCCTAGTCTCAGCCCTCAGCCCAGGGATGAGGGTCAACAGCCTAGGAATCTACTGCTGCCGCAGTTCTCAACCCTATTAGGATCCGAAAAGAGAGGCGAAGGGTTGAATGGTCCCTGAAGACTTCCTCTTCTCACTAAAGACAGTCCTTGCAGAACAGAGTTGAGACCAATAGAGAGGAGCAACAGGTGAAAGTTTGCACTGCAAACCCCCATGTTGTTCTTGACTTTTGGAAAGAGAGAAGACTTTGGTCTCCAGGCCTTTCAGTCTGGCACATTTCACCAGGAGTAAATGCAGTAAAGGTTGGTGTGGAGAATAGAGATACCCATGTGTAACCTACACAAACCCATGGTGGGTCCTTGTCTCCTTGTCCTAGCTGCACTATATAAGAAGTCTACCAGTTTGCTTCTACTGCCTGGGTAAGAGGCTTAGTACCTTAGCTACATCAACAGAGGCTCAGCCTTTCAAATGTGGAGGTCCCAAATTCAGTGCCTGCTGCTGTCCCATTTAGGGGACCCTTACACATACGTTTAAAATATCAGAAAAGTTTGGGTTGGGAGAATCTTCATTCTAATTTTATCTGAGCCAATTCTTCCATCCGTTTCCCTAGGAGATTCTTTCAAGGCCATGTATACCGAGAATCTCTGACCTTTCTGCTAACCAGTTCCATATATAATCACAGTACTGGATTTCATCACCAAGTCTCATGGGCCTCAGGATAATTACCTGCCCAAAGCCTCAGATGGAGCACCCAGATACAAGCAAACTCCCAAAGTTCTGCCATTTATCACTCTAAAGAGCAGCCAGTGGAAAGGCAGCCCCTATCTGATAAGAGGTGTCAGTCAAGATTTCAACACTGCCTGCTGCAGCATGAAAAGGACACATCACCATATATCTGCAGAACTAACTGTGGAGAATGTTAAATCTAAACAGCCTGGGAATCAACACAATGGACACAATCTCCATAATTGATAATGGGAACGCATGAGTCTCTTATGTGAACTTTAATGACACATATACCAGAAACAACCACCAGGAAAGAGAGGCTTTTCTTCCAGACTTCTGAGATTGGCTGCATTTAAATCATTCAGCTCTAGCTAGCTGAATATTCAGCTTGAGACCATATCTTCATCTCTACACAATCAAACATCACGTCAGTCTGAGACCTAGTTGTTAAATTCGGGATACCTTAAAGGGCATGTGAATGTGCTTATTAGGAAAACAATGTTTATGTAGCACCGACATGGGCTAGGTTCAAACTTCAGCTCTTCCTCTGACATTCTTCACATTGCTCTGAGTTCTGAGACTCCACCTTGCTTTGCAGGGAGGTAGGTATGTTTTTGGCAAAAGACTCCACTTTTCCCAGATCTGAATTTGGATCATCACTTGGGCTCAGATCATGGAAGATTTTTGGTGACTATGTCGCAGAACTTCCTGGAGCATTGGGGATCCCTAAACGCCACGTGGAGCACAGGAGACCTCAGCTACATTTTGGACAGTGGAACGGGGAATTGAGAGGCCATCAGAACAGCCTTTCTTTGGTAGTGTACAAATACTGGCTCTTTAATCTGGATGCTGGAATTCAGACAGGATGCCTGCTAATGCTGCCTAAAAAAAAAGGATTTGATCAGTTCAGGCACTCACTGACTGGGACATGAGAGGACAGGGATCAGGCTGACAGCTGGTTTCCTAAAGCTGTAAAGTTTTGACAGAGCATTAGGTATAATCACGCCTGTCAAGAATGATGTTCTGTAGGAAGCCCTCTCTTGGAGAGCTAATGGTGGATGGCCGTCATAAACCCTCAGTGTCACCTCTGGATTCCCAGAGTCTGCAGGAGACAACTTGATAAACAGACAATACCTAACTGGACAGCCTAAGGCTTATTTAGCCAGAGCTGTCCTTGAAGGCAGAAAAGTTGTAAGTCCCTTTACTTCTCTTAATCAATAGGAGCCAATAATGCGCTTCTCGAGATCACCACCACTTAGGGGCATAAGAATTGCTGTGCTGGAGCAGCCCAACCAGCCATCTAGTCCCCTGTCCTGTGACCCCAGTAAAGGGTAACATTGCTGAAGTTTTCTGGGTGTTTACGAAATCCAAGTGGGTAAACAAAGACCCTGAGATGTCTGACAACATAGGGTTAAAGTCTGGCTGCCCCCTATGTAAGTGAGTTATGGGAGAGTTATGGCTTCTCCCTTCCCAAGCATCCCTGTGTGGGACTTAAGCAGACTGCTGACATTAGCACTAAAGGGGTAGGCAGCTGATTGCTTGCCTGGGGGCACTTCATGGGCCAGATCCTTGACCAGCAGCACACAGAGGACTTGAAACTGCCTTAGAGTAGCAGCTGAGGATTCCCCTGCCATAAGGAATCCCCAGCAAGTGAAAAACTGGGTGTGATGTTTTGGGGGTTCAACCCAGACCAGCAAGGGGTTGTGTCACCACGTGCCCTGCAACTCTGGGTGACTTCAATGCTTCGCTGCTGTGGCTCACAGCCTTGACACCAGCAGCCAGCCTACAAGCATCCAGGTCTTACCCTGGCTCCCACTGCCCAGTTTCTTTTTTCAGAGTGACGCCAACACTATCCCAGTCCTGAATTTTCCCCAAATCATCCGGCAATATGCTGAAGTCCCCAGAACCGAGTTACTATATTACCCCTCTCAGCCTCAGCAAGTGACAACTCCCTGACACACCAGCTTGTCTGTCTTGCTAGCAAACTCTTCAGGACTCTGCCAGCCCAAACCATGCCTTGCAAGTAACCCACGGTGAACCCCAACTCCCATGTTCCCCAGAGATGTCTCCCTGCAATGTCAGCCCTCTCCTGGAACACTCACAGAAGTTACTACATATGTCCGTTGCTCCTTTAAAGAGACACTACACTGCAGCTCATTAGTTTAACTGGGGTAAACACACCCGTCTCTTCAAACATAGCACTGAATTGGTTTATAGTAAAAGTAAAACAATCTTATTAAATAAGATGTCATAGGTTTAAGTGCTACCAAGTACAAGGAGTACAGATAGAAATGGTTAAAAACAAAAGTAAGACTAAAATTTAACTTCAGCAAATTCCAATCTTTGCCTAAGTAGGCTTCTCACCTATATTCGGTTCCCACCGACTTCAACCCCCTGGGTTGAAGGATCCACTTTTATCAGATGTACCAGTGACAGATAACTATGGGTTCTCTCATCTTTCTTTTTATAGTTCAGTAAACCTTTGAAATGTTTTCTTTGAAAAGTAAGGCCAGACAAAGCTTCTTTTCCCTGCTAGGTCTGGATGCCATACTGTCTTCTCTCCCACTGGTGATTTTTACAATGCAAATGATCTCTTCCTGTAACTTCCCGTACCAATGAATAGCCCACTGAATTTAGCCACACCTGGTTTGAGGTTTTGCCCTCCTTTCTTTGGAGAAAATCTGTTTGTCAACTCCCCGACATGCCTGGTTTAAACACGCTTTGGTGACATATTTCCAGCATACGTGTATATGTCTTTTGTGAGTTAACCAGCCACACATGGTGCAATAATATTAATGAGCAGTAAGTTGTTAGTTTATCGGTGATATATTGCATGCCACCTTTGGGTACATATCATGAGAACAGTGTGTTAGGTGTAGTCAGTATGTCAGACCTGACAGCAGTTCCTGACCCCGAGTAGTGAACCACCAACAGGCCTCTGAGTCACAGGTACAAGGTGCCGGGAGCACTCCATGTTGGGCTGGGGATGTGGCAAAGTAAGGGCCTGCTCTAACTTGGGCTTGGGGCAAGGGTCAGTTTATGCCCTGATAGCCCCTGGTGCCCACCCTGCAGAGATGCACCTAGAATCTGGCCCTGAGTATCCAAGGGGTCATAAAGAGGCACCCGTTTTCCTGTGTACTTGCTAGCAGGTGCTAGAGGTAATACACAAGCAGGTGTAAGGAGCACTATACAATATGGTCCCCACATCGTTCCCTTGAGGTAGTCTGCCTGTGTCAGCTCTGCACAGACAGAATAGCTCCAGACATCTTATTGGTTGCCACAGCTCTATATGCCTCCTGTTCCACCATTAAACACTCTAGAGAGGAGAAAGGTCAAAATATGGCCCATGGAGTCTAATCCAGATATTCTTATCCAGGTAAGGCTTGAATAAGAACCAGGAAACAACTAAATTCAATATAATGGACTAAATCCTACTATCCTTGTTCAGGCAAATCCTCACTGACTTCAGTGGGAGAAGTGGCCGAGTAAGAACTGAGGACTTCAGGATTTGGCAGAATCTATTTAAAATATTGCAGAATTGACTACTGTGTGCATTTAGCTAGTTTCCATGCATATGTGTGGGTATATATATCTGTCTATCGCACATCCTTGCATCCTACCATATGTTTTAAACATCAGGTGAATGGGCCAATTTGGAAGCATTTCAAATGGATTTCCCATTGTGTTGCACCTATTTTAAACAGATGCAGTTGCCCCCCAAACAAGTAATAATTATAAAGAAAATGTGTGTTCTTCCATAAAAGAAATATTATTTTAATGCGAGGGAGTCTGTCCAAGAAGATTCCCCTGCATTCTGAAATGTGTTTTTTTTAACGTAAACAAAATTCTTCTGCAAAAAAAAAATTATTATACATATATTAAGAAAAGGAAACCAATAAGAACAGGCATCTTAGTAAAGTGAAGGGATTTTCCAGTGCCACCAAATCTAAATCTTATAGCAAACTGACCATGAACATCCAGAACAGAAGATCAGCAGAACAGTGCCAGAGAGGGCAATCTTGATTTGGCTGAGAACCGGGCTGGATGCTCTAGCCTCTATAAAGATTGTGGTTTGATCTTGTATTAATTCATCACCACAGTGCCGCTCACGAGGTTGTCATCATTATAATACCCTGTGTTTTGTTTCTGAACCGATTATCTGATTGGCATCATTGCTGCTCTGCCACTTTGTTCTTGTCATTATTTGTATTACAGAAGCATCTCTGGGCCCCAGCCAAGATTGAGCTAGGCGCTGTCTATCTACATAGTAATAGAGAGTGCCTGCTTTGAGCAGGTTACAGTCTATAGACAAAAGAGAGATTATTACCCCCATTTCACAGATGTGGAATTGAGGCACAGAGAGGTTAAGTGATATGCCCAAAGTTGCACAGTGTAAAGTGCTTCACTTAGGAAGGAAAAATCAAATGCAACTACAAAATGAGGAATAACAAGGTGGTAGTACTGCTGAAAAGGATCTGGGAGGTTACAGTGGACCACAAATTGAGTATGAGTCAACATGTGATGCAATTGCAAAAAAGGCTAATCTCATTTTGGGATGTTTTAAAAAGTGTTGTATGTAAGACACAGGAGGTAATTGTCCCACTGTACTCAGCATTGGTGAGGCCTCAGCTGGAGTACTGTGACCAATTCTGGGCACCACACTAGGAAAGATGTGGACAAATTAGAGAGCAACAAAAATGATAAAAGTTTTAAAAAGCTTGACCTCTGAGGAAAGGTTAAAAAACTGGGTACGTTTAGTCTTGAGGAAAGAAGACTGGGGGGAAGCCTGACACCAGTCTTCCAGTATGTTCCGGGTAGTTATAAAGAGGAGTGTGATCAATTATTCTCCATGTCCACTGAAGGCAGTCCAAGAAGTAATGAGCTTAATCTGTGGCAAGGGAGATTTAGGTTAGATATTAGGAAATACTATAAGGCTAATTGAGTACTGGAATAGGCAGAAGGGAAGTGTGGAATCCTGATTCTTGAAGGTTTTTAAGAGCGGGTTAGCCAAACAGAATTGTGACAAATTGAAGCAGCAGCCTGGAAAGGATTAAGGGATCCCTGCATAGCACATGGCTGGGCGGGGCATAGAAGAAAGAGAGGGGTGGGCCCAACTGGCCGAGATGAAGGATATCTTCCCACCTGGGTAGTGGAGCCAACGGAAAAGCCTATAGGGACTGTAACCAGATCAGTTGTATTATGGCAAACAATACCCTGTGTCCTGAAGCAGGGGCCTTTAAAAGACTAGGATGAGGTGTTTGCTTCCCTTCCTGGGGTGGTGAGCCAGCCCACCAGCTTACAAGAATCCTCTAAAGTTTCCAAAGCTCCTTAGCTAAAGCAAGGAGGGATGCAGAGGATCCAATCATCCCTGTACTTGTCACACATTCTAATTGCAAGGGCATTAACACAGTGATGGAGTTCCCACTCTCCTGTGACATTAGTGCAGACATTAGCCGCTCTGACTGTTCGGCTATCACTCTCCAATGGGAACCCTATGCTCTGGGAATAGTTCTACCTCACCCTTGTGTGCTAAAGCAGCAGTGTCAGTAACAGAGAGCAGCAGAGACATGCTTTCAGCCAATTGTACTTGTAGTTTTTAAGACCATGTTTTATTTCCTAATTAAACTGAAAGGATAGGAATTGGATAACAGTATAGAAGATTTGCAAGCTACATATATTTCAGAAAATGAGTCGTGTTCCCACCAGTGTAGCTCATCAGCCCCAGCCCGTGCTGCAGAGTGTGGGACTAATAGATTTGTAACAGTGATAGCTAACATAAGGCTGTTCAGGTTACATACTTACTGTGCTTCCTTGACGGCTTTTCCGCAACACGACTGTATTCAAGTGCTTTATATTTAATCATTTCTGCCCACAAATCCTTTGGCACATTGGCCCCCAAAATAATTCATCGAGGCAAGGCCACATGTCTCTCACATTTATTTATGTCCTTGGAAAACTCAATGAGATGGGAAGATTTCCACACAAAACAGGAAGCCAGATCTTCGGCAGGCATGAAACAGTGTAGCTCCACTTCAGCTGGGGAGCCAGCCTTGTATCTATAACACAGCAAGAGCCAACTAAAATATAGAATGATTTCTCTATAAAGAAATCATTCTATATTTTAGTTGGCTCTTGCCTGTTAATGATGATCCATATGGTACCGTATTACATCAGAAGGGAGTGAAGAACACAGACGACAAATGGCAGTTGGATACAGAGGGTTGGCTTTAAAGCCCACTGAAATCAGTGGAAACAATCCCATTGATTTCAATGTGCTTTGGATCAGGGCACAGGGCAATGCACAGATCCAAGACATCCTTTATTGGATATAACACTGACAGTGAGTTGACTGAAGTCACAGCAAAGCTTTTTTTGCCACCTTTAAATCCCTAACATTGTCACCAAACTGATAAGGGTTCAGTTCTGGCAAACAAGAGCAGAGAACGCACCTGTAACCTGTGTACTCCGGATCCCACCAGCTGAGCACCTACCACCCAAAACAGAGCAGCCCTGGACTCTGGCATTGCCTTAATTGACCCAACATTGGAGTTGGCTGGTCTTGAGATGTGACCATCCAGTGGGGCCGCATCACAGTCTTCAGTACCTGTGCTTGTCTGTGGCAGAAAGCCTCAAAACATGAAGCCCCTGCTGGAATGCCAGCTTCTTGAGCGTTAATGCCCTTCCAGTGACCTGGCAGACTGCAATGCTCAGGCAATCACACATGCACAGAGGTGGCAGGAAGCAGTATGAGGCCAGGACAAGAAGGGGATGATCAGGGCTGTGGCAGCTGTTGCAATGAAGTAAAAGAAAGCGGGTCATGTTTGGTGACATTACTCTATTTGGGGATGATGTTTTAGCCGTGTGCTTTCCTGTTACAATCTTATTCACCAGTGGGGCTGGGGAGATTCATGTCCGTAAAATAAAAAAATACATCCTAAGTAGTCTACAATAGCAATGCCCTGCTCACCTCTAGTTGTACCGCCAGGGCCTGGATCCTGAAATGAGATGTGCTAGCTCAGAACCGTCTACCATACGGAGACCCAGTGATCATTCCTCTCCCAACTTCATGTTTACACCCTTCAAATATTTTTAGACTGTTGTCATGTTCCTCTCCCCTCCACACACACACACACACACACACTTTGCCATCTCTGAGCTCACTTCGCTGATTGAGTCTTTCTACATAAATCACTTTCTCCAGCCACATGAGCATTCGGTTGCTCTGCCCCCAACTTCCTCCCATTTGTCGTTATCTACTGGTAATGTGGTTTATGTCAAGACATCACCACAGAGGCTTCTGAACAGCCCAAAATATGGCAGCAGCTGCTGCTATATGAGTGTCTGTATCTTTCATGCCGTTCTCCAGTACTGTTTATAAGGCTGTCCGGTTATTTGATAGTTGTCACCTGGTCTATGTCCCATCTGGACCGGTTAATACTGACCTGATTGTACTTTGGACTTGGGTTCTTCTTCATGGTAATGGCCAGGAACTTAGTTTTACCCAGATTAATAACCAGAACAATCCGCACTGCTTCTTGACCAACCAGCTGCTGCAATTCACCAAACTGAGGGATATCATAACATCAAGCTTGCCATGAAGCTGCAAATCTATAGGACCGTGATGATACCAACATTACTACACAGAAGTAAAACATGGGCACTGAGGAGTGCTGAAGAACTCAGGATTTACTTTTTCAATTCTCATTGTCTTCATCAGCTGCTCCATAGCAAGTGGCCGAACAAGTTCAGAAAACAAAACCAGTCAACCTCACCTCAGTCCCTGAAAAAATCATGGAGCAGGTCCTCAAGGAATCCATTTTGAAGCACTTGGAGGAGAGGAAGGTGATCAGGAACAGTCAACATAGATTCACCAATGGCAAGTCATGCCTGACCAACCTGATTGCCTTCTATGATGAGATAACTGGCTCTGTTGGTATGGGGAATGCGGTGGACGTGATATATCTTGACTTTAGCAAAGCTTTTGATACAGCCTCCCACAGTATTCTTGCTAGCAAGAGTATGTATGTATGGATTGGATGAATGGACTATAAGGTGGATAGCAAGCTGGCTAGATTGTCGGGCTCAATGGGTACTGATCAATGGCTCAATGTCTAGTTGGCAGAAATATCAAGCAGAGTGCCCCAGGGGTCGTTCCTGGGATGGTTTTGTTTAACATCTTCATTAATGATCTGGATGATGGGATGGACTGCACCCTCAGCAAGTTTGCAGATGACAATAAACTGGGGGGAGAGGTAGATATGCTGGAGGGAGGGATAGGGTCCAGAGTGACCTAGACAAATTGGATGATTGGGCCAAAAGAAATCTGATGAGGTTCAACAAGGACAAGTGCAGAGTCCTACACTTAGGACGAAATAATACCATGCACTGCTACAGGCTGGGGACCAACTGGCTAAGCAGCAGTTCTGCAGAAAAAGATATGGGGATTGCAGTGTACAAGAAGCTGGATATGAGTCAACAATATGCCCTTGTTTCCAAGAAGGTATTATCTCATCCACCTTGTCTCTCTAAACTCCTGGGACTAACACAGCAACAACTGCACTGCATATTATTATAATGGAAGATCAATGAATTTCAGAGCGTGTTTACCAGTGAATGCTGCTACATGACCAGTGATCATGTAGGCACCAAAAGCTTTGGGGGCACGATAAGATTCCAGTGATGGACATAAATTGAATGTCCAGCCAGACTACCTTAAGGGTCTATCTAGAGATGGATGTGCGTGGCACTCAATACTGCAAGGAAGCCATGTCCCTTGGGGTTTGCCAGGATGAAGGCAATGACTGGTAATGTTGTGTCTGGAACTGAATGCAATATTCCAGTTGTAGATGTATCAGAACCTTGAGGACAGGGACTGTTACTTCCTTACTTCATGATGTGATGCCTGTATAGATGTCGCCTAAAATTGCACTGTTGGGTTTTTGTTGTGGTTGATGGGATTTGTTTGTGGTTTGGTTTGGTTTGGTTTGGTTTAAGAGTCATACCACACTGCAAACATATCTATTGTGTTGTCCACTATCACCAGTAGGACTCTTTCAATTTCACCAGATAAGGTAGTTGAAATTTTCCATCTAAACTGCTTTTTGGTGGAAAATTGGGTTGCTGACTAAACGAGAATTTTGTGGAAACATCTGCTTTCCGCAGAAAATTTTGACTTTTAATTGAAAATCCCCAGATGGACATGTTTTCAAACAAATTTAGTTGGGGGTTTTCAGTTTTCAGTTTTTTGACCAAAAGTTGAAAATTTCTGCATGAGAAAAAAGAATTGTTTTCCAGCTCTAACCCTAGACGCTCAAATTTCTCCTCCTCATGGAGTAGGTCGTGTACCCTGGATACTGATAAATGTGCAAGTGCACATAGAAGGCAGAGTTTACGGCTGGCAGACATCAAACGGCAGTATCTGGTTTGTGGGCATAGCTGGTAGGTAGCTAGGCAGCTAAGTATCATGAATACGATGTCAACCACTCACACCCATAAACTCTCAGACACCAAGCGGATCCTTAATCTTTCCGTATCAGTGAGTCACTTCAGCACAAGGTCCCCTTTCTTTGTAAAAGCCCCATTATTAAAACGGGGACAAAAAAGTCAAATATCAATGTGATCAATCCACGGCTCTGGAAAGAAAAAGATATTTTGGTCCAAATCCTTTGGTATAAATCAGTATAGCTCCACTGACATCAATGGATTTATGCTGATTTGCACTAGCCGAGGACCTGGCCCATCCTTTTAAAGTCTCCGTCCAGAAATATTTGGCTAACTTGCTATATCAACTGCCAGTATATCAGAGGGACCATCCTTTGGTGGCACAAACTGATTATTCCTCCCTTTTTCTTTTGCTCCAACTTCTCCTCCTCCCACCTCTGCAATGTCCCTGTTATTAGGTTCAGTAGTTGACAGTTATGAGTTTGTTACTGGTGAACAAGGTGAGAGGCTGGCCTGTTGAAGATGCACAACACCATCCTAAGGCCCAGCAATATCTCACACTTCTCTCCACCTCTGACCTCCTGTGTTTTGCACCATCAAGAGCCATACACAGGGCAGCTTCCTCACAACTGGGCTTAACCACGGGTTAGTGCTTTACTCTTCATCAGTTATTAAAACAGTCTCCATACATGACAGCTCTTGCCTCTGTGAAATGCAAGCCCGTATCTTTTTGGCCTTTGTGGGTTACAGAGGGTGGTGTGTAACCATAGAAACCATGTTGTAAAACAGCATGGGAGTTGATGTATAATAAAGTGCTACTGCCATGCAACACCTGAGCAGAGCCCTTCAGGAGGAATAATTATGGTTATGCTTGTAACGAGTTTAAACAGCGCTGTCCTGCATGGAAAGCAAATCTCCTTCTGGAATATGGTGTTTGATGGGATATGCCACATACTGGTCAATTTTCCAACATCTTTCTCAAGAGGGAAAATGACAGAGAGACTGACTGACAGACAGACAGGAGTAGCTCCAGACCCCAGCACGCCAAGCGCGTGCTTGGGGCGGCATGCCATGGGGGGGCGCTCTGCCGGTCACCGGGAGGATGGCAGGCGGCTCCAGTGGACCTCCCGCAGGCGTGCCTGCGGAGGGTCCATTGAAGCCGCGTGGCTTCGGTGGAGCCGCGGGACCAGCGGACCCTCCACAGGCACGCCTGCGGGAGGTCCACCGGAGCCGCAGGACCGGCGACCGGCAGAGTGCCTCCCACAACATGCCACCCTGCTTGGGGCGGTGAAATGTCTAGAGCCGCCCCTGCAGACAGACTAGGGATGGCTCCACATTCCGAGCCACCACTAAGTTCAGGAATGTTTAGTTTGGATTCATCAATTTGATTCAATCTATTTGACAAAATGCAAAGTTTGGATTTGCGCTCGGTCTGGATTCTGATTCTCCCTCCCCAAAGAGCGAGGCAGGTTGGTTCAGTTCCACCTCTAAGAGACACAGGCAGACGTGTGTAAATACGATCACTGAGCATTTTCTAAAGTATCATTATGAACTGTTCAAAACAGCAACATTTCATCATCTGAGAAGCCGATCTTCCCATAATGCCTGCCCGTTGGGGCTGGTAACATGTACCTTTTAGATCTCGAGGTGCAGGATCCTAAACTGCCTTTCTCATTGTTTACTTTACAGCTTCTTTGATCCCCTTCATCGCTTCTTCCCAATTCTCCTTCAAACCTAGCCGTACGAGGAGGAATTCCCATTTCACACTACAGCTAGTCCCAGATCTGCATTCTCACTAGGCAGGGGGAGGCTGCCAGATGGCAGTGAGCAGGCAGGGAGATGTTGCTATCCACATGCAGGGACTAAGATTTAGCACCTCAGTAAAAGTAAGGAACAGCCCAAAATCCATAGTCAGGCAAAGTTGGGCCCTCCTATAGCAAAAGGGGGAGACTAGCTGGCTAAACCAGAATGAATGAAAGCAGAATGTTGTTGTTATTATTTATACTAAGGCAGTGCCTAGAGGCCCGGTCAGGATCAGGGGCCCATTATTCTAGGTGCTGTACGTACATACAGCAAGAAGATCCCTGCCCCACAGAGCTTACAGTCTTACTGAGAAATCCACAGACTCTCTTAGTCTAGTTGCAGCAAACAATTTAAAGCTCAGGATGATATCTGAGCTGACTGGGAACTCCTCAAGGCAAGGCATGCAGACTCAATAGCAAGGAGATCAACTATAAGCTCTGCTTATCACATCTGCACTCCATTGGCAACCACAGAGCACAGACTAAATTCCCCAAGCCCCATCTCAGCATGCTCTGAGCCAGTGGTTCTCAAAGCTGGTCCACCGCTTGTTCAGGGAAAGCCTTTGGCGGGCTGGGCCGGTTTGTTTACCTGCCACGTCGGCAGGTTCGACCAACCACGGCTCCCACTGGCCACGGTTTGCCATCCCAGGCCAATAGGGGTGGCAGGAAGTGGCACGGGCCAAGGGATGTGCTGGCTGCCGCTTCCCGCCACCCCCGTTGGCCTGGAGTGGCGAACTGTGGCCAGTGGGAGCCGCGATCAGCCAAACCTGCAGATCCAGCAGATAAACAAACCGGCCTGGCCCACCAGCGGCTTTCCCTGAACAAGCAATGGACTGGCTTTGAGAACCACTGCTCTGAGCTCAGTGTAAATCCTGGCATAGGTTCTCTAGGGGTCATCTTCTGGTTATTCCAAAATCCTGATCGGGGGTGTGAAGGTGGCTCCTTCATGACTGGTTGTATTTACATATCAAGATAAGTGCCTTATAAATACATCTGGTAAGGGGCAGATAGATATTCTCACAAGATTTCCTCTTCTTCTTCCATTAGCAACACCTGAGAACTGTCCAGCAATAGGTATGGCAACAATTAGATAGTAAATGGAAAAACTTGTAGGATCATTTTAAGGGCTAAATACCGAACTTCCTATTTCTTTTCTGCTGAGACCCTCCTGTCGATCTCAAAAGGAACCTGGCAAGGGCAAAGGGGCTGTAACTGTGGTAGCCCTTGATCAGAAGATGGAAGGTTCTCTCACCTTCATTGTACAGCCACAATCTTGGTCTAAGACCTTTAAAATCAGATTTACCTGCATTATTCCTGCCCTTGCTGCACCTGATGCCTTTGAAAGAGGAAGCAGTGAGGCTAATGCAACGTGGTCCAGCTCTGGTTTCCGTCGTTCTCTTCTGTTGCACATATGGCACCATAATCCCTAGTGGCTAAACAGAATAATAGTCTCCATGGCTGTGAATCCAGCACTAACATAAAGCTTCTTTAAACACTAGCCTCTCCAGCAACAAGTGATGTCTGCTCCATTCCAGATGTGTGCTTCAGCCCCTCACGCAAATAGTAAATGTGCACTGATGCAGCTGTCCACAACATGCAAATGCAGTGACTGTGCCCTCCAAACCAAGGTTCTCAAATGGAACTCTCCAGCAGCTCCACGTTCTTCCTGTAATCAGATTCGTTATTAATGGAAGGAGAGTGCTCTGAGGCAACTATCATCTGATAATTAATACACATAGAGTGAGGGGAGGGAAAGAACTGAAGTGCTACTGAGGTCCTGTAAATTGTAAGAAGTAGGATTGTCGTTACGCTTTCCTTCCAAGCCCACGAAGTCGGTAACACGCAATCGTCGTCCATCGACAACTCACCCAGGAAACGCAACCTGTTCCATTCGCACTTCAGAGATGAGGCACACCATGATAGAAATGTTCACGCATTGCCACAATTCTCAGTGGCATCACACACTCATATACACAGACCCCCATGCACACGGAAAATTGAATACCGGTTGTCTATGGATTTCCAGAGGCTTTTGTGGATTTATTATTTGTAATAACTACAAAACTCCATTCCTTTCCTACTCAAAAGTTAAACTGATTTCCTGCTTGGATGGAATTGTTCCATTAAAACCTTAGGAGCTTGTACAGTCTTTATAAAAAGATAAGTGAAAAATGCAATCTCTTTAGTATCCACAAAATACCTCCCCACCCACTACAATAAAATTCTCCTCCACTTCACAACCCAGTCAGACTCCATTCATGCCGCTGCACCTCCAGGCAGACTGGGAGACCAGATAAACCTTGCAGAAAACCCTTCAGGTTGAAATCCAAGCTCTGTTGGACCAAGAGGTTAAAACTCTTCAATAGCAATGCCCTGTTTAAACCTGTTTAAACTTGTCAGACCAAGTCCCTAGGCTAATCATACCTGTTGTGGCCTCACAGAAGGAGACAGGCTGAAGGATAGGCTTGTGTTTAAGGCACTGGAGAGGGACTGATGAGATGTGAGTTTAATTCCTGGCTCTGCTACAGAGTTCTTGTGTGATCTTAGGCAAGTCAATTAGTGTCTCCGTCTCCCATCAGTAAAATAAAGCTAACAAGAGTCTTATGAGGGTAAATTCATTAATGTTTGAAAGACATTCATATCCTATGGCAATAAGAGCCATAAAATCACTGAGACAGGAGGTCTGAAAAATAGACAGGACTTCATGCCCCTCAGGAATTTTATAGATTTTTACTTATAAAACCCCTTATTTTTTCACCTTTTCTTTGATACCTATCTAGATGATTTCTTCCAAGGACTGAACTATCTATCTATGGCACCTATACCATGCCTCTCACCAAGATATCTAAACTCCGGGGATTTGCAAAGGACTTTACACTAAGTCAGTGTCCCATCTTCACTGGGAGTTAGGTCAGTATCATCACTTCCATTTAGAGATGAGGAAACTGAGACAGAGAGAAGCAAAGTACCTGGCCCAAGTGGCTCCTTCCAGAATCTTGCAGCTGCTTTCCCTGTTTATCCAGCAGGTCACACAAAGGATTCACAGGTCCTGTAATGGTGTGCTGTCTTTCTGATGCCTCTCCACGCCCCAGCCAGAGGAAGTGGTGAGGAAAACACAATGCAGTCCTGTGCTGGTGTCGCTCCATCTCTCTTGCCACACATGGGGCCTAGTAATCCCTTTCAAGCCCTTACAGCCTGGCCAATGTGCTTGGGTAACAAAGAGACATAAATCACCAATATGTATTTCTTTTTAAAGGGTAGCAAAGGAGAGGAGCATTCTGGTGCTTACACTGGGAAAGCTTTATTTCCCCCTGAAAGCTTCACATGGCGAGTTAAAGCATCTAATCCGAACCTCGCCTGAGCCTGGCTGACCTCTTTTTGCAAGATGGAGGAGGAGGATTTCTTTAGTTTTTTGGTATTAAAATCCCACAGTGTTATTAAAAGGAATTGTTCAATCCCTTTAATTGGCTCAGAAGATAAATTCTTCCCTCAGCCCAGGGGTCATGGCCATCAGCAGCTATTTATTAGCTGCATTGATTGAGAAGAACAGCCTTTAAATGGAAATAAATTGAATTCTATGGCAAAGAGGATTCCATACCAGCTATTAATGTAAGACAGGGAGGCTTAGCAATTGCTTGGTTTTTTTTCATTTTTTTTTCTTTGCAGCTCCAGATATCCCCAGCTATTCAGCTCCCCACCATCCACCTGCCCCCCATCCGATATCCCTCAGTAATCAGAGGCAACAACGGGGACACCATTTCATTGCCTTTTATAGCCAGGCAAGAGTGAGTGGAAAATCGGGGGTGGGGAAGAATTAGACGAGTAAGACGTCTCAAAATAACTTGGATCAGGATACTTAGGGAGTGGGGGGCAGGGAAAAAAGGGGAAAGAGGAATGCAACACTCCTCCTTTCAGAATCTGCACTAGAAAGAGAGGGGGACTCTCTCATTCTCTCCCTTTCTGGGGCATTTTCATTTTATTCACTACTGCTCAAAGATGGTCTTTGCCAGCCCCCGCCACTGCAGAATACATTTCATGGTGCTTGCCTTCATTCCGGAGTTTAATTGCTTGAGATTGTTACTTGCAGGCTGTTAATTTATTAAAACCAGATCTCCCATATTACTCTCGAGCCTGGAAGAATCATTGCATTCCATTAAAGGCAGTGGCGCGCGCCGGCTTTTCTTTTTCTCTGGCCACCTCTGTAATTGCAGCCTTCCGCTAAGCTCAAAAACTCCCCCACACAAGCTAAGCAACCAGCTCCTCCCTGGGGCAGAGTAGGCTTTGGAGTAAGCACAGAGGCCAAATTCACTAGTGGTGTAAGCAGAAGTAACTCCACTGAGGTCAATGGAGTTGCATCTCCTTGTATTAAGGCACATCTTGGCCCATGAGTTAGCCTTGTGGGTACTTCTTAGGGGGCCGAGGGGCACAGTACCCCATAGTGGGGTTCACTGTAATGGATCCAGGTGCTGCAGGCAATAGATTCAGTTACTAGATGCACCACATACCTAAAGAGCTGGGACTAGAGCCCTGCAGTGAAATCCTGGCCTTGCTGAAGGGACTGACAAAACATTCACTTCTGGTCTTCAAGCTGCAAAAGCACAGATCTCTTTCAGTTGATGTAAATAAGATCTCCCTTAGTCAGCAGTAGTAGTAGGTCCCTAGTCCTCTTGGTGGGTCCAGCCATTAGAGAGCAACATTACTTGTGTAACCCACATACTTACTGGGTGTGGTGTTCTGTCCCATCTAGCAGCATCGAGAGGGGGATAGATATATATTAATGAGTCTACTGTACAGCATTAGCTAACAGGCAGTTGGCTTTTGGCTCATGCGCTAAGCTCCAGAGGTCCCAGGTTCAATCCCGCCCACCGCTGACCGGGGTCTGTCGATGTTACATTTGTACATACAAAGCCAGTATATGATGCCATCCAAGAGCATCACTATCCGCAGGGAAATATCTCACAGGACTGCATCACCTCTGGCTAACCTGACACGTGGTCCCGTGGTAAGTTTGCCACAGGATGATCATGGGTAACCCCCTTACCGTCCCTGCTCTGTGCAAGAGCTGGATATCCTTGGGCTATTGTATAATGTACCCAGCTTTTCCTGTGCCATCATTCCCATCAGGAACCAGTACGGAGTCTGACCAGAAGCTAACGAATCACTGAGCTATGCAGTCATCATGTTGGATTGACTCTGGACTGACACAGTAACAGGCAAGACAGCCCTGAGTCAGCCTGCCCTGGGCTAGGGCAGGTAACATGCACGCCCTTCTGATGACTTCCTCACAGTGAGGAGCTGCCCGAAATGTCGCCTCACATTGGCTTTGCCATCTGTATCGCTGCACAGACCTAGCGTTGGGGATGCTGAACAGCCAGGCCAGGGATCGGAAATACTATTTGCCTTCACTCAGCCAGGGTACATCATGGAAAGCAAATTAGCTACTGCTGGGGACTCCACAGCAGCCTCAAGAGGGGAGGCTAGTGAGGAGATGTGCTGCCTTGACCACACACTTTGGGACCCCAGCAGAGGTTGCATCCACCTTCCAGCACCGGAGAAGCCATGTGTACAAGAGGTGAATCTAAACCAATAAATGGAATGGTGAAGTAACAGGAAATGGCTACTTCAGTGAGGCTTCTGTTGCCCCTAGTGCAGGGAAGTGCTTCCTGTCAGGGAATAAGGCTCTTGTGTGAGTATAATTGTGCTAATGGGTAACACCATCTGTCTCAGCTCTTCCCAGCGGGGCTGCCAGCCCTCTTAGAGGAGCCTTGCTCTCCTCGTTTAAGCCCCCAAAATGGCCTGTCTTAAAAGGATTCTGGAATCTGGCCCTGGCCTCAAATGCCCTCCTGATTCTAGAGACACTACTGCCCCCTTGCTACGAAATCTAAAAGCCCCACAAGCAATTTACATGCCCACCACAGATTACATCATGAGACCATGGGTGAATTCCCCCTTGTGGCTCCTAAGAGACACGTCTCCCACAGTTAAGTGCATTCCTACTGACACCGTAGCTGCAGCCTGGCTAGTGAAAGGCACCACATGCTATCTGACTAGATAGAGGCCAGACTGTTTGTCTTTGCCACATTGTGCATTACTGTTATGAATATCTCGTCTGCCTTCAGAAAGTGCCTGTTTGCATGGTTATAGTCCTATACTAGGGTGACCAGATGTCCCGATTTTATAGGGACAGCTCCGATTTTTGGGTCTTTTTCTTACATAAGTGCCTATTACCTACTCCCCCTCCCCCCATCCTGATTTTTCACACTTGCTGTCTGGTCACCCTGTCCTATCCAGGTAAGGAAGGGAGTAGCCCAGGCAGTCAGGAGACAGTGAATTAAAATAAAAAGAAAATCCCAATGTATTGCAGTGAGTGGATTAGATGGCCATGACAGAATCAGTGCAATATGATGCATTCTCTTTGCCTGCCTCAGATTGTTATCTGGGGCCATGTTAGACTCTGCTATCTCCGAGATAAATTACACAGATTTAAAAAAAGCCACACAAGTTGCATACAGTATGGCCGCTGAGATCATAAAACCATGCAAAAGCAGCAAAGAATCCTGTGGCACCTTATAGACTAACAGATGTTTTGGAGCATGAGCTTTCGTGGGTGAATACCCACTTCGTCAGATGCATGTAGTGGAAATTTCCAGGGGCAGGAATATATATGGAGGCAAGCTAGAGATAATGAGGTTAGTTCAGTCAGGGAGGATGAGGCCCTGTTCTAGCAGTTGAGGTGTGAAAACCAAGGGAGGAGAAACTGGTTCTGTAGTTGGCAAGCCATTCACAGTCCTTGTTTAATCCTGAGCTGATGGTGTCAAATTTGCAGATGAACTGAAGCTCAGCAGTTTCTCTTTGAAGTCTGGTCCTGAAGTTTTTTGCTGCAGGATGGCCACCTTAAGGTCTGCTATAGTGTGGCCAGGGAGGTTGAAGTGTTCTCCTACAGGTTTTTGTATATTGCCATTCCTAATATCTGATTTGTGTCCATTTATCCTTTTCCGTACAAACTGTCCAGTTTGGCCAATGTACATAGCAGAGGGGCATTGCTGGCATATGATGGCGTATATTACATTGGTGGATGTGCAGGTGAATGAACCGGTGATGGTGTGGCTGATCTGGTTAGGTCCTGTGATGGTGTCGCTGGTGTAGATATGTGGGCAGAGTTGGCATCAAGGTTTGTTGCATGGATTGGTTCCTGAGCTAGAGTTACTATGGTGCGGTGTGCAGTTACTGGTGAGAATATGTTTCAGGTTGGTAGGTTGTCTGTGGGCAAGGACTGGCCTGACACCCAAGGCCTGTGAAAGTGACACCACGGTGCAAATAAGTGATGGTCACGTTAACACCACCCTATACCGAAAACCTACCGACCGCTATGCCTACCTTCATGCCTCCAGCTTCCATCCCGGGCACATCACACGATCCATTGTCTACAGCCAAGCACTTAGGTACAACCGCATCTGCTCTAACCCCTCAGACAGAGACCAACACCTACAAAATCTCCACCAAGCATTCTCAAAACTACAATACCCGCACGAGCAAATAAGGAAACAGATCAACAAAGCCAGACGTGTACCCAGAAGCCTCTTACTGCAAGACAAACCCAAGAAAGAAACCAACAGGCCTCCACTGGCCATCACATACAGTCCCCAGCTAAAACCCCTCCAATGCATCATCAGGGATCTACAACCCATCCTGGACAATGACCCCACACTTTCACAGGCCTTGGGTGTCAGGTCAGTCCGTGCCCACAGACAACCTGCCAACCTGAAACATATTCTCACCAGTAACTGCACACCGCACCATAGTAACTCTAGCTCAGGAACCAATCCATGCAACAAACCTCGATGCCAACTCTGCCCACATATCTACACCAGCGACACCATCACAGGACCTAACCAGATCAGCCACACCATCACCGGTTCATTCACCTGTACATCCACCAATGTAATATACGCCATCATATGCCAGCAATGCCCCTCTGCTATGTACATTGGCCAAACTGGACAGTTTGTACGGAAAAGGATAAATGGACACAAATCAGATATTAGGAAAGGCAATATACAAAAACCTGTAGGAGAACACTTCAACCTCCCTGGCCACACTATAGCAGACCTTAAGGTGGCCATCCTGCAGCAAAAAACTTCAGGACCAGACTTCAAAGAGAAACTGCTGAGCTTCAGTTCATCTGCAAATTTGACACCATCAGCTCAGGATTAAACAAGGACTGTGAATGGCTTGCCAATTACAGAACCAGTTTCTCCTCCCTTGGTCTTCACACCTCAACTGCTAGAACAGGGCCTCATCCTCCCTGATTGAACTAAACTCATTATCTCTAGCTTGCCTCCATATATATTCCTGCCCCTGGAAATTTCCACTACATGCATCTGACGAAGTGGGTATTCACCCATGAAAGCTCATGCTCCAAAACGTCTGTTAGTCTATAAGGTACCACAGGATTCTTTGCTGCTTTTACAAATCCAGACGAACATGGTTACCCCTCTGATACTTAAAACCATGCAGCCACCAGCAGTGCTAATGCAAAAACCATGTTCCGAGCAGAGAGGGGCCTGACCTGGAACCTCACACCTGGCCACCTCCAGACTCTGGGGAGGTTTGTATCCTCTGCTGGATCTGGCACTGAACTTCATTGCTAGAATGGCTCCAAACACAACTGAACTTTGGAAGCACATCAGATAACCGGGCTCTGAAATTCTGAGTCTCAGCCCCATTTCTAATTCCCTGTCTGCAGATGGACTGGAGGTCGACTTGGGTTCTCCGGTATCTTCAGTCACCTTGTAAGCAGGATTTAGGAGGAGTCTTCCCTTCTAGAAAGCCATTCCTGGGAGTTGAGCAGTCGAAGGATGAAAGCCAGGGGCATAGACTAGGGATCACACACACAGGGATGGGAGCTTGCGGAGAAACTGGGAGTCAGTGTGTAAGAGCCCTACTTCACAGGCAAGCTTTCTAAACAAAGGTGGCCCTGATTATAGGTAGCAATTGCAGCAGAAATGGGCCAAACTGGAGCAGCCTGCCCAAAACACAGGCCACACCTGCCCATGGGAACTCTGAAAGATCGCCAGCTATCTCCAACAAGCAGCTCTTCAGGGGTTGCTGTATCTAACACTGCAATGTCAGCGCTCAACCACAAGAGGAAGGGGCCAGCAAATGAACTCCACTCATATTTCCAAACTCCCCTGGGCCTTGTAGAAAGTTCCTTATAAGTGAGCTGTTCGGCAGGGTTGTTAGAGTCAGGGGCGGCTCCGGGGCCCAGCACGTCAAGCAGGAGGTCTGCCGAAGCCGAAAGACCAGCAGACCCTCTGCAGGCAAGCCACTGAAGGCTGCCTGCCTGCTGTGCTTGGGGCAGCAAAATCCCTAGAGCCACCCCTGGTTAGAGTAGGATTTCAGACTAAAGGGCACCCATCTCTGAACCTGTGTGGGTAGGAGGGACCCTTCACACCTGAAGAGTAATTAGTATCCTGCTTAATACCTGCGGTGCAGGTAAACTTATGTTCCTATTTTCCAGGACTGACCTCATAGTTGGGGCTGGATGACTGTTCATTGCTTTCTGTATTTATTGTTTTGCGGTGTATTCTCTGTTTGACAAAAGGTGATGCATGGTCAGCTCTTGAGCCCAAAGCCCTCTGTCCACAGAACAAGTACAGTACAGGCAGCAGCAGGGCAAGTTTCAATTACACATTGCCCCCACTCTGCACTTTCCCTCCAACGTGCCTCAATCGTGCCCTGACGGGGCCACCCTTACATGTGAAAATGGAGTCAAGTTCTCATGGCCTATTCATTCCTTGGCTGTTCATTGAGATGCCAACAACAGCATCGCTCAATGCCAGTTGGGACGGCAGTTTTGGTGATATGGATACTTGTCCACTGGGAACTGAGCTGAGAACCACCAAATTCATTTTATGCAGGCCACACAACAGTGTGGGGGATGACCGCTTTCAACCCAAACCATATTCAAGCCTATCAGCGAGATGGGAAAGGCCCTGTACACCATCACCCATTCCTTTAGTCATCCCTTCTCCTTCATGTCACCATCCAGATTTGGGAAATTTCCTGGTGAGGAATTCTACATGAAAATATCCACTAATGAGGGACCACCCAAAATTCTACTTTCTACTCAGTTGCAGTTCCATATCAGCCACAGCAAAAGCCCAGTTAAAATGACTGACCCCTGATGAATCAACCACAGGGGCAGGGAGAAGGTGGTGAAAAGAGATGGCATTGTTCCGAAGTGATAGCCATCCATTGTAGGGAATCTTAGCACTTTTCTTCTAAGCATCTGCTTCTGACCACTATCAGAGACAGAACATAAGAACAGCCATATCGGATCAGACCAAGGGTCCATCTAGTCCTGTATCCTATCTTCCGACAGTGGCCAAGGCCAAGTGCCCCAGAGGGATCCATCCCCTGTCGCCCATTCCCAACTTCTGGCAAACAGAGGCTAGGGACACCATCCCTGCCCAGCCTGGCTAATAGTCATCGTTGGACCTATCCTCCATGAACATATCTAGTTCTTTTTTAAACCCTGTTACAGTCTTGGCTTTCACAACATCCTCTGGCAGAGTTCCACAGGTTAACTGTGCGTTGTGTGAAGAAATACTTCCTTTGGTTTGTTTTAAACCTGCCTATTAATTTGGTAAATAACACTTCCTATTTACCTTCTCCACACCAGTCATGATTTGGACAGGATAGTGGACTTGATGGGTCTGATCTGGTATGGAACTCAATAGATACAGAATTGTTGTTAAGTGGAATAGCTCCACTGAAATCAATGGAGTTATGCTCATTTATGCCATCTGAGAATCTGTACCTATGTTCCTAAATCAGATAGCCTTCTGCTTGAAGTTGGGCTGCATCCTCCTAGGATTTGATTTATTTTAGGCACAACATCCCCAGATCTAATCAGAGATCTGCAAGAAGCAGGAAAACACACAGAAAAAGACAACACTTGTAACAACCCATTTAATTTAGATTAAACAAGGCAGTTATTGTGTTTTAATAAAAGAATTGATTATTATCAGTATGTTTATTGAGCTCTAGCATCTAAGATTTGTATCTATTTCATAGTTGTTAATCTTCGATAAATATGTTTTTAATAATCTCTAGGTATTTATTGAATATAAAACTGTCTTGTGAAATTGAAAGTGAGATTGCTAAAGATACTTATTCTACCTTACTTCAATACAGATTCATTATTAAAACCTTTTACTGAGGTTCACTTTTAACCACTAGATAACAGATGCACCTACTGCATAGTTAATCTGCAATAAATGCATTTTTAATAAACTATTGATATTTAACCCACAATAACCAGCTTAATAAGTGCAATATATTAAATGGCTGTGGGAAAGCCTCTCCCTTTCTTTTTTCTGTCAAACATTTGGTGACTGTGCTGAAATCAAAGTCTAGAACTAGCACCGTGTGACCAGGCAGAGCACACATTTCACCCACACAACTCCACCAATGCACCTCAGTCCTGACCTCCAGCCCCTTTCCCCCCATGCTATTTCAATCCCCAAATTCCCCGCTATTCCAGTCCTGTGTCCCCACATGATCCTGCCTATATATCTCAGTCCTGATCTGAACATCTTCCACCAGTCTCATCCTAGACCACAGCATGCTCGGCCCAGGCAGATGAATCCTGCAACGCCGGGCTTGTTATTCCAGTTCTGGATATCTCCTTAGAAGATGCTGCCACATATTTCACAGTACGTGATTGTTTTGCAAAGTGTATTAATGTCCTTTAGGGACCAGAGATGGACCACAATCCAAAAACCCAAACTTTGGGGAAATGTGGATCTGTATGAAGGCCCAAACTAGGTGGGCTTGGTCCCTAAATCACTGAAAGTAGATTGATGCCATCAAATTCATTTGACTCATGATCTAGGAGAGAGATTGAATCCCAGCCACCAGAGGCGAAAGGCTTTATCCCCAAAGCTATTTAGTCCCTGCTTAGGCTGAGGATTTGTTAATTCTTTCTGTATCTCTTAATCACTCACTTCAGTTATTCCCATGATCAGACTTCAGTGGTTATGCATAAAACTTCATTCACTTTATTAATCAAATGGGGGACAGGTGGAAGAACTCCTTCTTGGTCCATTCAGCCAGTGCCTACCCAGTCACAGTTACAAGTCCTGGAATCCTTCCCCTCGTCTAGGGGTGTCAAACCTATTTCATATGGCAGGCATGATCCAGTACCCTGGTTACTGGCAGGGGCCACATTAAGCAAAAGTTACTAAATTAAAATAGATAAACCATGCTGGAAATTATTTACATTTATTTTATGCCTCTCCGATGCCTCTTAAACATGACCCAGTGGTTGTACCTGCACACGAGACTTCTCTGGATTACTGTACCAGAGTCTGGACAACAGAGGTGTGATTCATAGAAAGCACCAATGTAGTGTGCTCTCACTCCCCTATGTTGACCCAGCTGGCACGCACTAAATGTTCCTGTTTGGCACAGGACTACATCAGTGCACACTAGCAGGATCTACACAGGACAGTTAGAATGCAACACCCCGGTGGGCTCTACAAATCACATCCCCACAATGTGGACAAGTCCAAAGATTCATTGGCAGTCCATGGGCAAGGTCAGGGGCCATATGTACTCTAAGCCATGGCTGATTCCCGTACATCATGGAGAACCACTATCTTAATGTGGCAACTTTTAATTGAGCTGTATCATCAGCTGCAAACATGAAATTAATGGTTCTACATCATAATCATAAATTCATACATAACCTCATGCATCAGCAAATAACTCCTTGCAGTAATATTACAGTGCTAAGCTGATTTGCAAGTAGCACACGCTACCGAGGAATCCTAATTAACCAAATTAACACCATCACTTCAAATCATGTCCCAGCAGTAGGACATTTCCGACTGGCCTCAGGCTGGAGCAAAACAGCCAGATGAAAAACTGATTCCATCTCCAGGGGTCCACAAGGCTAATCCTTCAATGAAGGAAACGGCTGGTGCCCACACTGGATATGCTATGTGTACGGGTGAATATGTGCACTTGTGTGTGTAGGCATGGACAGGGTGCATGCACAAGTGAGTGCATGCACAACCTCAAAATGCTATGAAGGCACAGGAAAAACTCAGTACCACAAAGCAGTGGTTGCCAACCTTTTCAGGCAACTTTAACAGTTTAATCGACAAGATCTAAGTTGTGCTGGCCAGTGCCAACTTCCTCCCATTGAACTGGGAGCTCCCTTGCCCACCACAGAGCTTGGGATGCTCACAAAGCCATTTGAGAGACTGGGGTGGGTTCCAAACCCATGACTACAAGATGGAGGCTTGGATCAGTCCTCCAAATTCCATGGTGCATCAGAGCCCTCACAGCTGAATGAGAGGCAGTCAGCAGCACACCTGGATCTGGCAGCATGACAGTGCCATGGGTAACTCAGATACTGATTCTGCTGATCACTGAGGCATGTCTGTATGGTTGTGGGGGAAGATTGCATAAAAGGCTCCATTTTGATCTGTCGGTAGTTAAATAGATTATAATGCACTCACTGCATTCATCATCCAAGGACCTGAAGGTGCTTTCCAAACAGGAATTAATTAAGCTGTACAATATCTCTGTGGCGGGGTAAGGGATATCAAAATACCATCAGGGCTACTTTACTCATTACTGAAATGCAGCCACTTCTGGGGTGAAATCAAACAGCCCTTTAACATCTTACAAGAATGCCACACAAATTAAAGAATACCGTGTCCAATTTAAAACTGCAGGGGACATTTTGGATACCAGAATGTAATTATCTCAGTTGACATTTGGTCAGGACCCACGCCATTGTTCCTTTATGAAAAGGACCATGTCATTATTAAGGACCAAAAATGATTGTGACCTGTTTTTGTATCACCCCCAAAAGTCATCACTTCCAGCAACACAGCACCCCTTATCACCACGCCAGAGCATTAGCTAGAATACTCGACCAGCATCAGTTCTTACAACACCTAGATGGCCTAAGGAATTCCATCATTATAGCATTGTCGTGACTCAATCCTGTTTAGCTTGCAGGATCATAGCCCAGCCTGCAGTGGTCCCAGTACCTTAAAAATAGCATGCATGTCAGAGACAGAGAACCACTGTGCTAGAGTAAGTGTGGCAGGTCCTTTTGGGCATTAAGGAATGGAAGATTGGAAGGAATGTTGATGACTTATTCAGATCCAGGGATTGGATCCACCCCCGCAGTGCTATTGCCCCCATGTAGAATAAATCCAGCCATGTGCAAGTTTCACCTTTCTGGAATTACTTTCTCTCTCTCTCTCTCTCTCTCTCTCTTCATGTAGGGGAAACATTTCCCCAAGTCTTCCTCCTTCCCTTCCCCATCCCACTCCCAAGTGTTTAGCAATCCTCTGTGTAGTTGGTCCATTTGCAGTGCACTGTCCCGGTCAAGCTCGCCTGTGGGAGCTTCTAACTGCAGCACCCACATTAATGCCAAGCAAAGTCATTATAACATCGGATGTGTTGCACTAGTCAGCGCCAGAGGAATCTGCTCCTAATGAGAGACTTCAAAGCATTAATGAGCTTGCAACGCTCTCCTCTTCATTTACAGAACTGCACCCATGTGTTCAGCACTTAGACAGGGGTCATGCATCAGGCAAAGATAATGCCTGTGTATGTGCACAGATATAATATATTTGCCATCCTCTAAAAAGCGAAGATTAATAATGCCTGCTCCGAAACAAAGCTTTTCCGCTGTGCACAGCATGGGCAGCTCAGACATCAGGGGCACACAGAGTTCAGATCCCAATGTGCAGATGATGCACCAAGCACTGAAGTAAACATCTCTAATTAACCATTTCATTCCATGCTGTGGAACTTGGCAATAACTGGCAGCAGGAGCTGAAAGCCTGAGGACTGAACGAGCCGTTTCCCCTTGGGGTGATCCCTGCGGGGCAGGTTGAAGGCACTTTGGCAGAAAGTAACGTGCGTGCGTGGAGCTTACTCTGCTCTTCCCTGCCTGTTGTGTATTCTGGGAGCAAACACAGGTCTTCAGTCTCCATTTGCTGTCGGTCTGACTCCTTTCTGCAGGATGCTGTGCTCCCCACCTGTATCACTAAAACCATCTAGGCAGGAGTGTTGTAGGCTGGGCCCCAAAACAGCTTTGGTTCCCACAGCGCTAGCATTGTGGCCACTCTGTCCAGCTGTCCTGTGCGCTTTGCAAGGGTCACTCACTCCATCATTCCAACTAAGAACTTTCCCAACCTGTCTTTAGGTCTCTTCTGTGAAGTTGTCTCACCCAGCTCACTGGAGTCTCCCACTGTCCGATTGCTCTCACCATTAGGAGCTTGGATTTGGAGTCCTTCCCAACCAATCAAAGGGCATAAAAACCCCTGCGAGGCAAACAGACCAGGCTGGGCAGGCAGTTGATAGTTCCTCATTCTGTTGCATGAGGAGCCATGCTTTTGCAGCGCTTCTCTCTGCTCCCTTTGTCTCCCAGGACTTTCCACACCGATTTTATCCCCATTCCTGATCTCCACACCCCTCTACATGCAGACTTGCCTATCAGCATTCACACCGCTGTGGTGCTGTGCAGCGGAAGCACTGCACACTGGTTTGCTGTCTCATCATCCATGTTGCTGAACAATTGCCTTGTCCAGCACGCAGTCACACTGGTGGAGGGACGAGTCAGCTTCTATTGGCTAATTTGACATGTTCCAGAAACCCATTGCCTCAATAGGTACTGAGTCCAAGCCTTGCTCAGAAGACACTGGTGGGGAAAGGAGAAGAGAAGAGGGAGACAATCAAATAGTGGGATGTAGAAGGCGCACAGAGTGAGCAGAGAGGAACTCAAATGCAGGGAGACTGAAGAAAGAAAGTAGGTGGAGGAAAGAGAAGGCACCTAGGGCATCCAGTGGACCTCACAAGAGGTTAGTAGTGGGTACAGGACACAGTGCAGGTAGGTTTTAATTTTGCATGTTGTCAATATTTAGCAGCCAGCCAGAGTCAGCAGCTAGGTACCTCTGAAATGAGTCGAAATCTTGTGAAATGGGAGGGGGTGAGGCAGTGACATGAGGCATAGTTCAGAAGGCTCTAATGCAGATCAAAGAACCACTTAAACCTTTGGGGTGATCATAACCTCTTTAGAGTCTAATTACAAGATGCAATCAGCTTGTAATCTAAAGGTAATGCGTCACAGCATGCGATGCCTGAGTAATCCTAATAACTAATGTATTGCAGCACTGCTCCTCCCAAAGGGTCCCCAAAGTCCTTCATAAACTATAGCTATGCAGGAATCACTTCTCAAGGGCAGTCTTCTCTGGGGAGGTGCACAGTTGCTGTTTAACAGTGCAATAGAACACTTTAGTATGAGGATGGGGAATTCTGTATCCAACTGAAAATGCAGGGGAAATTTAGTAAGGTAGCCAGTAGTCACCAAATACAACTTGGTGCAAACATTAGGGTTAACACTCTTTCAGGGTTACATGTTATCAGTACCTTGGTTTTTCATTGCTTCTGAAAGACTGTACCTTCAGCAGTGTGCCACTTACTGCATCATCTGGAGCACCTTGCTTTCTCTTGACTGTCTCCCATTCAAGTAGTGGACCAGTCAGAACCTATTTAATTTGTGTAGCCTGATGAGATGACAGCCTAAGGTGACATAGCCGCAGGCTGTTGAAATACACACTGTGTAAAAGAAAGACACTAATAATGTCCCAAAGCCAGTCGGCTGCTACACTTACTGAGTTTCAGACACACATTGGCACCATTAATTGGAAAGCAGGCAGTCCTCTGATATGGGACAGATCTCCTGGCACTGTACCGCTAGTCAGTAGATCTGTGTTTAATTTAAACAGCCACTGGAGGCTATTAGTGCAGCTGGAAAGCATCTGATGAGTAGTTAAAAAAAAATCTTAAGTCCTAAAACCATAAGGAAGGCAGAATAGAAACGACACTTTGGGAAACTTCAGTTAAGAACTCTTCTGCATTACTTCTATGTGATGCAAAAAATGTATCCCTATATCATAGCCCCAGAAATGGCCAGCCAGAGACAGTAACAGAGAAACAGTGTGAGCAGCACAGGGTTGTGTCCCCTGTTTATTCCTTTTATATCCTTCCTCTCTCTAAGGTTGGTCTCAGGCATCCAAGCAATTCAGTGTATGGGTAACAGCAGCCAGGAGTATATAGCAGCCATTGCTATTTGGATGGGGACAACCAAATAGAGGAGGTGCTATTGGAATTACAGGCAAATGATCAATCATCTGTTGCTTATATTTGGTGAGGAGAGAGTGCCTGATTCGATCTTGCATAAGGAACCTTTGACCAAAGGCCAGTCCTGCACATTGCAAAGATGCTGTTGTGTTGAGTTTATACTAAATAAGGAAATTCCTTGAACAGGGTCGGATTTTAAAAATAAAGCCCCACCTATAATCCCTAAATCCTCCCACAGTCCCAGAGTAGCTGGATGTTTCTGCTCAAATGAAGGACTAACTAGGGCTGACATTATTATTTAAATTGCAATCAGTAGGTTTCATACTGAAACTGCTGGAAAGAAGGGGGGAAGTTCACACCTTCCAGAGCTATTGTTCCTCTCTGTCTAAATGCAAGCTCAGGAAGACAGCCCAGCATCATCTGACGTTCAGAAGGTTTTCATCACAACCATAAAGGCTAGAAACTTTAAATTTTATTTCTTTAGAAGAGAGCTTAAATTCTGCAGAATCTGATATGGTATCCCACCAATTATTGGCTCAACTGAGCCCCTGGGGAACTAGAAACGTTGTGGTGCTATGTAACTCTAGGGGAAACGGTTTCCTTGAAGTTTGCAAATGCTGATACTTGGCCACAAAACCAGAGCCCCCTTGCTAAGGGCACACGGATTGTATTAAAAACCAGTGGAATTTTGGGTTATTTATCCCAGAGAGAAAATATGTTTTCTGTGTAAGTTCCCAAAAAAAAAGCAGTGCAATTATTGGAGCTGTGCAAATAAGTCACAGCAAATAATGTATTTGTCCAGATTTTTCTGCTCATGAATTATCTGCCAGCTGTTTACAATTTTCTCCCAGCTATTGTGATCCTAAGTTATTTGCCAGATAGTTTCTGCAAATTGTTCCTCAAGCAATTCCTTATGAATATTCAAAATGTGCAATTCAAGTGACACGTGACATGGACCCCCATGGTATTACTGCTGTTCCGTGACTGGATGGGCACAGAAGCAGGTTTCTATAGCGAATATTTGTGGTTATGAGTTCCAAAGTTATTTGCTACGAGGATAGTCATAAATACCTTCCTTCCCATTTGCAATCCCATGCACTAGTTTCCCACCCATGCACTGTCCCATAACATCCCCATGGAAATGACAGCAATAGCTTATACAGGAAAGTACTCTCAGAAAAATATTGAACTAGTGACTAGGTGATGTTGGTGCCTCACATTCTGAGTGCCCCTTGACACACCTTAATGGGACCTGATTTTCAGAAAGTGCTCAGCACTGCTAGCACATGAAGACCTAAAGCCTAAGTATTTATCATGGCTATTCTAAGAACAACCATAAAGCTTTGCAAAAAGTAATGCTAAAAGAGATAATATAGAATTATTAGCAAATAAGAACCAAACTGCTTGTTAAATGGAAATATGTTTCAGAGCATGACCTTTTGTTATAGCTGTATAAGGTTTTTAATCACGTATGTGCTTGCTAGGTAAAATATGATTGGCTAAGCAACTTGAATAACAAGTTATGAATTGTAATGGAAACCACCAGTAAGGGACAAATAGTTAAAAACATCAAAAGGGAATGAACAATGAAAAGGCAGACATGACAGAGTGCAACAATTAGTAGTGACTGAAGACTTGTTTTGAATCCATGTTAAAATAGGTTAAAGTTGTTATGCTTCTTTATGGCTGGAAACGTGGAGCAAAGTAGAAATTGTAAGACATTGACAATGAGTTGACATTTGTTACTGGCGGGATGACACCAGCTATGTAGCTAAACCACAAACATTGTACGATGGGCTAAACAAGGGAGAAGGGCAGGCAGGCCTGGTACCCTAGAACTGGTAAGTTAGGCTTTTCTGTTTGTGCAGTTTATTTTTAGAAACCTAGATCTATGATTAATAAAACAAAACTGAGCTTGACCTGTTGATCTCTCAATAGATAAATAATCCAAGGAACCCATTACTTACGGCACCCACCAACTCAAAATGAGGCCTGTTTGAAGTGTTTCAAGTTGGGCATCCAAAATACTGGTTGCTTTTGAAAATCTTGGCCTATGTATCTTTTAAGCTGCCTTTTAATGCAATTTAGGAGCTGGCAGTAAAAAGGAGACGATCTCCACCCAGCTCCAGCAAGTGCTCCCTTTACCAATAATGGTCCAAGGACTACCAACTGGGAACCGCTGTACTACAATACTTGAAGAAAGCAAACAGAGAAGAGATGAAAACAGACACAGCAAGTACGATTAGTGTGGGTGCCTATTAACAGAAAACATCTCCACACATTAGTCCAGCTATAACAATTATTTCCGTGCCACATGCAAATTTGTTAATTCAAAGCAAGTGGAAGAAACTTGTTCCATGCCACCTATTGCATCTGCAGTGCCCACTGTTGTTTGCCAGCCTAACAGAGAAGTGTACAAGTGACACAATAAACCCAAGATGTCAAGGTATGTGTTGCATGAATTCCTAAAGTGACATGTGTTCTTTAGCCCAGAGCCTGGCTCCAGGCTAAGAGCTAAATTTGATGTTCTCTGAGGCTAAAACTTCTTCAAAAACAATTCTGGATTAATTAGAGAAGGGAAGTTTTGGATGCACTATCTGACATAAAAGCAGTTTGGGGAATGTTGTGAAAGTCATTATTTTGGGGAGACCAAAGAGAAAGAAAAAGCTAATTTCTGAAGAGCTGTTCCTGAGAACTTCAGAAAAGTGCAGAACTTAAAAAAAATAAAATAAAAGACGTTTCTGAAAAGCAGAACATACCCTTTGGCTAAGCTCATCCTCTCCCAGAGGTGCCACATCATTCCTGCTGCTCTCAGAACAGCTTCTGTCTCATTTTAATAGTTTTATTTTTAGATTTGTCTCATATTTAATTCGCTCTTTCCTTATGTAAGGATGTTGGAAAGGCTGCAGTGTCAAACAATAATTACATCAGAGAAAATTTAAAATTCACAATGTTAAAAGAGGCCTTTGCTCTTGACAGATAATGAATGTATGAAATGATTTGATGTAATCATGGGAAACATACATCTGCACTGCATTTGCACGCCTGTATTAGCACACACCCACATGCAGCTGTTTTTGCATATACCTGCATACACCTGCCCACACCTACACTTGCATTAGCTCACACCTACCCATATAAGAAAAACTGAATTTGAATAAATATATAATTGCATTTGCATTAACACACCTGCCCTGTTGTACAAGGCATTAACACGCCTGCATTAACATATCTGCACCGCCACTATAGAACAAGCATGTATTCGCCTTAGTATGTGCCATCATCTATATTAAACAGTACACTTATAGCACATGCCTCAGTTACTACACAGCTGCACCTGTATTAAAACATCTGTAACATACACCTGCCTCTCTGTTACTGCACACCCATATTGGTATAATCACAGGGATGGAGGAAATCAAGGTGAGGTTAAAAAAACTCATAAAGTTTCTATTGAACATAATGAGGAGAAGGAAGCACCCAACCTGGGCAGAGTGGTACCACTGCTCTTCAACAATCGTGAGCAGAATGGAATCCCTCGGGAAGCAGCTGGGGGGATGCTAAGCCCGCCTCTGTTCTCACCCCAGCATCTGGCTCCTTATCCTGCATAGCAATGCTGGAAGACAGGGAGAAGCAGGATCTGGTTGAGTCAGAAGGATGACAATAGGTGCATAAGCAGCTGAGCGACAAGAGAAATGGAGGCCAAGGAGGACGAAGAGAGCTTGTGAATCAATGCAGGGATGAGGACATGCCTCTCACAGAAGGGAATGATCTTACACCAGATTTACAAACAGAAGCCATGCCAGCATCAGGACAGAGAACTGCAGGGTTGAGGGACCTCTAAACTCCAAAGGCTTCTGTGGACAACCAAGAGTCACCAATGACCCAGCCTCACTGAGCCTCAAGGCACGATTCAGTATACAAGGTACAGTACTGGGAGAGAGAGCGAAACAGGCTGAATGGCACAGGCTCTTGGAGAGGCTGATTTTCAGTGGCACTCGCACTGCCCGAGTCCTGGCCACCAGTCCGGGGGGGCTCTGCATTTTAATTTAATTTTAAATGAAGCTTCTTAAAAATTTAAAAAAAACTTATTTACTTTACATACAACAATAGTTTAGTTATATATTATAGAAAGAGACATTCTAAAAATGTTAAAATTTATTACTGGCACGCGAAACCCTAAATTAAAGGGAATAAATGAAGACTCGGCACACCACTTCTGAAAGGTTGCCGACCCCTGTCCTAGAACGTATAATAGAAATAAGCAAGTCTCCCTGCTGATTTCACACCAGTCTGAACACTCTCAGATTCTCCATCACCACTCGCCGTCTTGTCAAGGAAGTCCTTCTCAGACTTGCTACCCCAAAGACTCCAAGGGAAAATCTCTGACCCTGTATCACCCTGAGCTGTGGGAAAATGGAGATAGCAAGAAGATAGTCCATAGATAATCCCCAGGAGTGAGAGAAAAAAAGGACCTACTAGATGCTCCAGTCCCTATCTCCGAGTCCAGTGCAGGAGTTTCTCTGGAAATACACTGCTCTTCAGGGCGTACAGTGCTTGGAATAATGGAGCCCTGAGCTGATCGGGGTCTCTCAGTGTTACTGTCTCACTGATCATAAATACTGTGACTAGCGATGATGATGACAATAACAGTGCTCTGTCCAGTGCAGTTAAGAGATGATGAAGGGGCTAGCAATCCCCTGCCAATGTCCCTTGTCCCACAGCAGGTGAACCTGAATGAAGAAGGCAACCCAGGCAGAAGACTACTAGGCAGTATGTCAGCACTGCCTGGCTACAATAATGTACAGGCCCAAGGCCAGGATTCTTGGGATCTAACGAGCTGGCTGAAGACACCTACAGGCGATTCAGGGAAGAAGAGCTTGAAAGCAAATGAGGACAAGGTTCCTGAAGCAGGTCCTGCTGCTTAGCTTTGTGCAGGCAGTGGCCAAGTGTGGGGAGCAGCAGAAAGAAGTCCCTTTTGGGAATATTCTCTCAGATGCAGTCTGCTGGGACTGGATGGCGGGAAGTGTGATACTGGGGGTAGTACTAGGCCAATACAATAAGACAGCCAGTGGTGGTCTGATCACCAAAACTGGGGCAATATCCAGTCTTTCCAAGCTATATGGAGCACTCCAGGTCCAGCGATCCACCAGTGAGAGCCTTCAGCTACCCAGATTGCTTGCTCACCAAGGCCAAGGAGCAGTCACAGGATGTCAGAGGTTCGGAGGAAATCCAAGCAGATGGAGCAAGGGAGGGAAGAGTACAGGCATCTGAAATCACAAGTGAAAGGAAGGTTGGCTTGGAGTTTGCATTATTTAATGCCAAAAAGGTATGGATCAAAACAAGGATATTGGGCTGCTGTTTTTTCTAATTGATGGAGGAGTTATCTAGGTTTGATCCTGCTCATATTGAAATCAGTGTTGACATTCCCATTGACTGCAGCACCGGAAGATAAGACCAAGGCCAGCATGGTGTGGCCAAAGAACCGTGACTGATCCAGGAAAGTGGCCTGCTCCAAGGAGCATAGAGTATACACTACCTGGTCTGGGTCCACCCATGAGCCTCACAGTAAGAAACCAGAGACTCAGAGAGATAGCCGTGGGGATGTGTGCCAGCCAAGCCTCATGCCAGGCCATGGGGAGGAAGCTGGTTAGGCTCGTTCATACATACAAGCACATACAATAATGTCTCAGTGAGATAACAAGGTTCTGGGAAATATATTTAATTTATTTCCTCCTATGAGTTATCAGCTGGATTTGTGTGCTGCCTTGGAAGAGAAAAATCAACTGTGATGGTGTACAGTACCCTCCTAGTTAAATGTGGCTGTCTCTGCAAGCAGGGGCCGCAACATGAGCACTCTGCTGGCCTGGATGTCTGCCCAGCTTCTCTTGGAGGTTGCTTTTTTGTTGCAAATTTATTTTATGTTATAGGCGTAACCCACACACCTTCTGGGGGTGGTGCTCTGTCCCATCTAGTGGCACCAAGACCACTTTGAGAGACAGAGAAAATGAGTCTGCTCTACAGCCTTAGCTAACAGCCAGTTGGCTTTTAGCTCATGTGGTAGAGACTCGTGCACTTAGCTCCGGAACTCCCCAGTTTGATCCTGCCCGCCAACAACCCTAGTTACATAGTCTGTAAAATGCCATAATGTAAAAATGGGACATGGTGAAAGTGGAGGGTGGGAGAGCATTGCCCAGCACTAGGTAGAGCGCGAGCAAAGCTATGTGAAGTCTTCCCAATGCCACCATCTCCAGCTCTGCTGATACTCCTCAGTCCTAACCTGCAGCACCCTCTGGATTCCACTCCTGAATCCTTACACAGCCTCGCTAACATCCCTTCAGTCCTGACCCACAGAACCCCCTGTTACTGCATTCATTCCTCCTTCTCCATGTAAATCCTCCCCACCAGCAAAACCTTTGCTATTCTACACAGTGGCTCTACAGAAGCAGAGCCAATCAATCCTACTGTCATGGTATAATTCCCCACTCTGAACCTTAGCGTCCAAAAGATGGGGTACCAGCATGAATTCCTCTAAGCTCAATTACCAGCTTAGAACCTGTAGCGCTGCCACCAACCAGGAATTCCAGTGCCTGGTACACTCTGGTCCCCCCAAAACCTTGCCCGGGGACCCCCAAGACCCAGACCCCCTGGATCTTAACACAAGGAAAGTAAACCCTTTCCCTCACCATTACCTCTCCCAGGCTTCCCCTCCCTGGGTTACCCTGGAAGATCATTGTGATTCAAACTCCTTGAATCTTTAAACAGAGAGGAAAATTTACCTCCCCTCCTCTTTCTCTCTCTCCCTCCTAGACTCTCCCTGAGAGAGAAAATAATCCTAACACGGAGAGAAAAATAACCTCTCTCTCCCCCTTCCCTCCTTTCTCCCCACCAAGTCCCTGGTGAATCCAGACCCAGTCCCCTGGGGTCTCACCCGAATAAAAAAAAAACAATCAGGTTCTTAAACAAGAAAAGCTTTAATTAAAGAAAGAACAAAGGTAAAAATTATCTTTGTAAATTTAAGATGGAATAGGTACAGGGTCTTTCAGCTATAGACACTGGGAATACCCTCCCAGCCTAAGTATACCAGTACCAAATTAAAATCCTTTCACCAAAATACAAATTTGAACTCCTTCCAGCCAAATACACATTTGCAAATAAAGAAAACAAACATAAGCCTAACTCGCCTTATCACCTAGTACTCACTATTCTGAACTTATAAGATCCTGTATCGGAGAGATTGGAGAGAAACCTGGTTGCACGTCTGATCCCTCTGAGCCCCCAGAGTGAACAACAACCAAAAACTAACAGCACACACAAAAACTTCCCTCCCTCAAGATTTGAAAGTATCCTGTCCTCTGATTGGTCCTCTGGTCAGGTGACAGCCAGGCTCACTGTTTTTGTTAACCCTTTCCAGGCAAAAGAGATATGAAGCACTTTTGTTCTATTAACTCTTACTTATCTGTTTATGACAGCTACCAAGCTGGGTAAATAATTTGCAAAACAAGCAGACAGCCACTAGGGAGTCGGTTAGGCCACTGAGATTGGATGACTTTTTCTAAAAGATCTGCTCTGGCTCAGTCAGAAGTGATGGGCTAGATGCAGAAGTCACTGGGCAAAGTTATTCTGGCCTTAATATCTGTGGATCAAAATTCATTTCACTTGTGACCTCTGTGTGGATTTCAATCTAGGTTGAAAAGCTGGAACTTGGCAGACTTAGCCCTCTGCCATCTTTGTCGCATGGCCGTTACGTCACTCACCCCAAACGCTTAGCCCAGTGTTTCAAATGAGCTAAGGGGTATTAGGGACCCAATTCCATTGAAATCCAATGGGAGCTGAGTATCTAACTCCTTCAGACCTCTTGGAAATTCCCAACCTTAAATGACAAAGAAACGAACAAACAACCCTCTCACATACTGGGGTCATTGACTCATAATTTTTAAAAATAAGTTATGTTTCTTCTGGGATTTACAGCCAGATTTTAGAATAATTAGGCAAAATAAACCATGTGTTAATTCTTTTTTTAACGATCTGCTGTAAATGTGGAGTTTTGGAAAGTAGACAATGAAATTATTATTATTTTGTCTCACAGCTGTGCTAAAGCACAGGGGAGATGGTGGAGAGGCACTACTATTTGTTTATTTGGCTTTCTATTGCTATGACAAAGCAAATAGCTTTGGTCTTGGTCCATAATTGAGCTAATTGGTAACACCTCAAATTGCATGTCCTAAAAACTTCTAATTAGCAGCTGAATGCAGCATAAAGTAGGTGCTGTTAGCTCCCTCAGGCTCCAAAATGACCAGTTTATTAGCGTTTAGTGCATTCATAACAGCCAAGTAGAATTATGATCCAAAAGACTCTGTGTGTGTGTATGCGCGCGCGCGCGCGCACGCATGTCTGTGTGTCACTGAAATCAACAGATGTTGTGGATGCTCAGCATTCCTCAGGATTTTGCTGTATGAAAGCATCCTCCAATTATACACTTCGAGTCTGATGAAAATCCTATTGACATCAATAAGAGTCTTTCTGTTGATAGCAAAGGGCTTTGGATCAGGCCCTTGTGGCAGGGCCTTAGTTGGTCTTGTTCTTCTGTAAACTGTGATCAGAAACTATATTCCATTTTAGAAAATCAATGAGGAGAATCTTGTTGTTTGCTTTTCTGTTTGTAGTCGGAGCCTCTCACACTCAGGGAGGGTGCTTAGAGCTGCCTGGCAAAGAAATGAGGTGGCAAATGTTGAGGAAAACCCAACTTCCTTTTAGGATTGAGCACTGATTAATTTCAAAAAGGGCTGTAGGCTGGGACTCTGAATTTTATATTCCTGGCATGGAAATTAGAAGATCCAGACCAGAAAATCATAGATCCAAACTGTATTGTGTAGGACACTAACAGCTGAGGTGTGCCGTGAAGGGCAGACTGGTTAGCCTGTGGGCTTAATAACGAGCTATGGTTGGAGTGTTTTAGTGCCATTCAGCACTGGTTGGTAGTGACCAATAGCTGTTTGAAGCAGATGGCTGTTTGAAACAAGCTGCAGGGTCTCAGACCATTTCCTATTGAACCGATGCCCACAGCACAAACCCACTAGCACAACTGGTGCTACTTAGCATCTTGTTGGCAATTTAATCAGAGAACCGGATGACTCATTGGGACTGACGCTTCATTCTGTTCCCTATCAGCAACTGTGGCATCAAATGTTCGTGGATTAGAGCAGGAGTGATTAAATGTAATACATGAGAGCACTAGGAGTGTTGCGAACAAGAGCAGAAGAAAGACAAGATTGCAGGATATCCTGCTTTTAGGCCAAAATGCAACTTCAGCCCCTCTATGTGACGGGCAGAGGGGAGGTCTGCCACTGTGTCCAGTCTGTACTCACTGGTGGCTATATAGAGGACATCGGTCTGCAGGGCAGCAATAATGTCATCTTTCTCTAACATTACAACTGAAACACAGCCCCATTTCCGCTCCATCAGTCTGTCCTGCGCTGAGAAAGAAAAGATACATTGGTGGATTCACAATCCCCAGCCAGATGCAGTGACATGACAGCTAAAGACACATGGGTATATTTATAAAGAGAGACTGGACACAGCCTGCTAAGACTCTCATGGAGTGATGCAATCATATATGCAAAAAGTTGTGGGGGCTAGGAATGGACATACTTAGTCCTGGCATCTTTACTGGTGGTGGAGATAGATGTTCCAACACAGAAAAACCTTGGGAAGGCAGGACCTGTTCCCTTTTACCTCCCTCCCCAAACTTACTTACACCGGTTCCACCTCTATGAAAATGGACACCCTGCAAGAATGATTCTAAGTGTTTAATAAAAGCATTCTCAGTGCTCTTTCTGCTTTGCCATTTGCCTGGCTATAAGAGGCAGATTGCCTTCTTTGGTAACTAAATAAACAAGGAGCACAAATTGAGTGAAATGAAAACACACATGGCTTGTCTGCAAATAGAGACAAACTCCCTGATCGCATGGCTGCACCCAGATGTCTAGCTGTTACCTACTTTAAGGGCTTTAATTTCACAGTAAAGTCAATGCAGTCGTAGCGTCTCCTCCCAGGTTGAAAACCTAGCTAATGAAACACTCAGGTTTGAATTGAGTCCACTTCAGTGCATTAGCTGAGTGGTTAGACGAGCACTGGGCAGGTGCCACTACTTTTCTTAGGCAACGACAAGGCACCATGCTGGAGTATTTTGAGTGAGGGGACCACTGAGCAGTTATTGCAGATGATGTGAGACAGCAAGAGATGGATTGTTACCCTTTATTTCTATTGAAAGATGTGGATCACCCATTGAAAGATGGGGAATTTTTATATGCATAATGCCACTAGTGGGGGCGAGCAGCGCAGATAGCCCCTGCTTCTCCATACCCTGGGGGGTGAACAGACTCTTATGTGTTTATTAGTGCCAAGAATATTATAATACCTTGTGCTTTTTTGATACTTTTCATCACAGGATTTTAAAGCACTTTACAAAGGTGGGTGAGTATAATCATCCCTATGCTAGCTTGTGAAACTGATGCACAGAGAGATGAAACAATTTTGTCAAGGTCACAGAGTGAGTCAGTGTCAGGGCCAGATGCAGAACTCAGGTCTCTTGATTCCTAGGCCCCTGGCTGCAGCCACTGGACCCTACTATGCTCTGATAACAAATGCCAGGCACTAGCAAATCTGTAGCCACCTGGGACATCAGAGTGGCAGTTTTGCTGCAGAGCATGGCCAGAGGTGAGGCAGACTCATCTTCTCCTCTCAGTTAGCTCCCTCTGAAGCTTCTCACACTGCTCTCGAGCCTTGACTAACTGAAAAAAAAATGGTGTCATCTGCAAATTTTGCCACCCCATTGCTTACTGCTTCTTCCAGCTCATATATGAAAGCAAGCCAGGTCCTATTATCAATCCTTGTGGGACTCCTCTTTTAACCTATTATGCATTAAAAATTGACCATTTTATTCCTGCCCTTGGCTTTCTGACTCTTAGCCAGCTTCTAACTCATGACAGAACTTTACTTCTCACCCCGTGACTCCTTAATAGCCTTTTATTCGGGTCTTTGTCAAAGGCTTTCTGAAAGTCCAAATCAATTATATCAGCCAATTTTCCTCTATCCACTGTTATATCGATACATTCAAAGAGTTTTAATAGATTAGAGAGGCATGAGTTTCCTTTACAGAAACCTATCATCTCTCATCAGTTAACTATTTTACATTAGTGTTTCAGCAAATTTTTCTGATATTGAAATAAAGCTCACTGGTCTGTAATTCTTAGAGTCACACTGAGTGTCTTTTCTAAAGATGGCTATAACATTTGCTACTACGCCAGTCCTCCAGTGTGGCACGTCATTTTAAGGAAACTGTATTTTTTTGTTAGCAGCTCATTCACTTCATTCCTAAACCCTTTCAGAAATCTTGACGATACACCATCCCGTGCCTCTGACTTGTTGAATTTTAATGTATTTATTTGTTCCAGCAGCTCCCTTGGAAGCACTTCAGTCTCAGGCAGTGCCTTATCTATATTATGTGGGAAAGGTAGGTCCGGGTTGGTGTGTTCCTAACTTCCTTGGAGCTGAAGACTGATACAAAGAAATCATTTAGCTTATCTGTAATGTCCTTATCCTCCTTAATTCCTCCCTTTACATCTTGGTGGTCCAGCTGATCCACTGATTTTTTTACATGCGTCCTGCTTCTGACATATGTAAAGAATTTCATGTATTTGTGTTTTATGTCTTTGGCTATTTAGTTTTAAACTCAGTCTTAGCCCTCCACAGGTCCATCTTATATTTTACCTTTCCAAGACTCCTTTCTATGGGCTTCTCTTGGGTTGGAAACCCACTGTTGAGGGCTACCTGTTTGGCTTGAATAACCCCTTGCACCTTGCCATTTACCCTGCTGGCTTTTGTTTCTTTGCTTTCCCAATTCATTATTTGTTTAGGCACTCTATATGTGATGTTTAAGCAGTCTCCATACCCAGTCTAAAGATTTTAATTTCCTCCCTTTAGATTTTAGGGTCCATTTGACTATCACCAGTGGTGAGCTGGAGCCGGTTCGCACCGAACCGGTTGTTAAATTTTGAAATGGTTTTAGAACCGCTTGTTAACCAGCTTCCCTGTGCAGGGGCGCTGAGGCTTTGATGGGCTTCGGCTGGGACTTGATGTAATTCCTCCTCCAGCAGCCAGGGGTGCTGCACTGTGGGAGCCATGTGGACCACAACCTGGCCCTGGGCACAGGCCCTGTTGCTGCTGCTGCTCCCCCGACTCCTGGCCCTGGGGCTCCTGCTGCTCCCTGGTGGGTCCCTGGCTGCTCTGCTGGACCTGGGCTGTGTCCTGCTGCTGAGGGTGCTCCGAGTCGCTCTCCCTGTGAGTACTCGCCACCCTGCCAGCAGCCAGCTCATCTCCAGCCAGCCCCACACCTGCTGCCCTGCCCTCACCAGCCCCACAGACCCTGCCCACAGCCAGCCCCTGCCGCACCTGCTGCCCTGTCTCCAGCCAGCCCGCTGCACCCCCCTACCGGAAGCCAGCCAGCCCCACACTCCTCTGTCTCCAGCCAACCGCTGAGACACACCCCTGTGGTCCTGCCCGAAGCCAGCCAGCCCCACATACCCCTGTCTCCGGTCAGCCCCACACCCCTCTGCCTTGCCTGTAGCCAGCCCCACACTCCCTATCTCCAGCCAGCCCTGCCTCACACCCCTGTCTGCAGCCGGCCCCATGTCCACTGCAGTAGCGTAGCTAGCGGGGTTCATGGGAAGCAGCCACTTCCCCTCAGCACGTTTTCAAAAAGGGACGCCTGCTGGGCCAGCACTGGCGGCAGCATGGCTGGAGGAGCCATGGGGGGGGCAGCAGGCACAGAAGTGACTCCTGTCAGGCCAGCGCTGGCAGCAGCACGGCCGGAGGAGCCATGGGGGGGGGCAGCAGACGCGGCCGGATTAGTGAGGAGGCCAGCTCCTCGGCCATCACACCCCACACTCAGCATGGCCCGAACATCACCACAGCCACCTTCTGCAGCGGCAGTTCAGGGCTCAGCGGCCAAGCGCTTCCCGCCCCTTGCTAATGCAACAGGGGGAGGTAAAAAAGGCCCCTGTGCCTTTAAGGCCGCCTGGCTGGCACGCCCCACGTGGAGCGCACCGAACACCAGGAGCAGGCTGGGGACAGGCGGCGGCGCAGGACGGAAGGTGAGTTGTGGGCCCCCGGTGCCTTGCATTGGGGGGTCCGGGCAAGGGGCTCCCGGGGGCCAGGACGCAGGCCGTGTTGTCTGGACAGGGGGCCCTGGTGCGGCGCAGGAGCCTGGGCAGCACAGCCCGGCAGGGGACACCTGCAGAGCGTGTTGGGCAGAAGAGATGCTCCCAGGGATGGGGGGGTATCCACAGCCCCAGGAAGCCCACAGAAATCCTGAGCTGGCCCCGGGGTTAATCTGGGGGGGAAACGGGAGGGGTCAGGGGACATGGCCAGAGGAGGAGCCAAGGGGGCGTGGCCAGAGGAGGAGCCAAGGGAAGGTGCCTTTTTTATGTTTGCTCCCCCTACACTTAAAACCTGGCTACGCCACTGGTCCACTGGTGCCCTGCAGTTCCCAGGGCAGTAATCCTGCACACCTGCTTCAATGATGGGGTCAGGGAGCAACCGGGACCCACACATGTGCACACCCTAGGGTGACCAGACAGCAAGTGTGAAAAATCGGGACGGGGGTGGAGGGTAGTAGGAGCTAATATAAGAAAAAGACCCAAAAATCGGGACTGTCCCTATAAAATCGGGAATCTGGTCACCCTAGCACACCCCCAGGGAGTGGCGGGGACCCACACATGTAAAACGGAGCTCATTTCTAGTTCAGGCTCATCTTTTTAAAAAAGAACTTTAGGTGGGGTTAATATACATCCATATTTTCCCTGACATGTCCAGGAAAATATGGATGTATGTTAACCCCACCTAAAGTTCTTTTTTAAAAAGATGAGCCTGAAATTTAAAATTTAAAAATTCCTCCCAGGAAAATACAGACGTATGGTAATCCTATTGGTACAGAAAATACATATTGTGGCACATCCCTTAAATCAGAACTTTTTATAGGGAACCAGTTGTTAAGATTTCGGCGGCTCATCACTGACTATCACCGTCTCTCTTGTCTTAAACTCCCCTTCTCTAGGAGTCTTACTTTAGAGTCACTGTGCAGTTTTCCTCAGCACTGTGCACTCTGCCTCCTTTTCCTAATTGGGAGGCTGGGAGGATAGCCCCCACTAATACATTTGCATTATTCCAACTTGTGATTAGTACCTACTCAGAAATTTTATCACATTGGATTCTGCAAAATCTTTTAGGTACCTACAGTAAATGAAAAAACAGAAGTTCCTTTTGGATTGAAAAATTATGATGCTGGCAATTTTAACTGCTTTTTATCTTCTCCCTGTGTCTTCTCTGGCTCAGACGTGCTTAGCTTGCTGCCAACAATCATAGATTCATACAAATTTGAGACGGAAAAGCGCTGTTAGGTTCAATTAGTCAATTTCTCCTTCCAGGACAGGATTGTTCCCTACAATATGAGTTCTAGTATTTTGTCTAGTCTATTTTTAAATGTCCCATGTAGCAAAACTACATTTACAATTATCAAGATTTCGGAGTCAAGTTCATTATGGAAGTAGCAGCTGTATTCTAACCTGCCTTGTGTGGCAATGGCAGCAGATAAAATGCTCGCTATTCCCTTTGAAGTGGATGGTAAAACTCTTATAGGCTTCAGTGGGACCATTCTCAGGTCTTGGTATGGACAACTGCCGTGAATAGCTATGGAGCACTGATAAGCCATTCTTCCCGTATCACGTTCCAGGCCATAACTGCATTTCAATAGGCAAAAATATTGTTTCAGCAGCAGCAAGAGTGCAATAATAACAAAGCCATGCCAAGCACATTGCAACCTGGTTCTAAACAGAAGCGCCCTCCTCCATTACCAGAGCAGGTCGGATGTCATGTCTGGACAAGTTCTGCATGATTCAAGGGTACGGGCAGAGGTGGCTGTACAATATGGCTACATCTCACTTAAAGCTGCCAGGTGCTAGTCCAGCTCCTAATGTATATTAGAGCCACCTCAAGGCTACTCTAATATGCACCAGTTTGCAATTGCCCCTACGGAGCTGTTATATCACTAGGAATAATTGCAGCCTGGAGTGCTGCAGTCACCCCTCTCCTACTGCTAGCATGTCAGGCAGAACTTAGCACAGGGCTGGATCTGCCCTGTTAATTTATTATAAATTATTGGCTGTTGAATTATAAAACTCATTTGACTAGAACTCAATTCTGCTGCTATAAGCGAAATAATAAACCAATACCCCTGTTAGAATTAGCAGGATGGAATGCTCCACAATGAGAGTGAAATTCTCTCTCATGCATATATGACATCTGCAGAGCAACAGTTTGTAGATGCTGGTAGAGGTCCATAAGCCATTTCAAGGCTCCTCGATGACATTGTGGGCATCCAGTTCACCTTTGAAACTATATTTGGGGCACTGCATTATGATGTGTTCAATGATTTGGATGTTCTCACCACAGTCCCACGAAGGGCAGTCTTTGATTTGCTACTTGTGCATCCTGTAGCCGCATCTTCCAGAGTTTGTTGGGATGCAGTTCAATGTGGTCCCAAGTCTGCATGGCAGGTTGAAACCAGGAAGGCAGCTTGTTGGGTCAGTAATAATGTGCTTGATTGTGATGGTAGATGAGGTCCAAGCACTAAACAACTAGCTGTTGTGACTACAATCTGATACTTCACTTTTTCCTTGTTTGTTAAAGGGCCGGTGTCAGGCAGATTGTAACCAAAATCTGCTTCAATTTAAAAGGTTTTATCCCTGGGAGAACACCCTTTGTCTCCAAATTGCATTTCTATATGTTATCCCAAAGGGATTCATAAACAGTTATACAAGCTCGACTCAGCGGCACTTTTATCCAGCACTGTCCTAAGGATTTATGGATCCCGACAGAGTATTAAACTGGTGCCCCTCTGCCCAAATTGCTCTTAGCAACACAAACATAAGCTTACGGTAATGGAAAACTTGCCAAATGCACTTTATTAAAACCAATTGAAACAAATTAAGCACACTATAATGCTGATGGACTATGTCCCCCCACCACATTGCAGACACACACCGAGCTTCCTATGGAGCAGATGCTGCAGCAGCCCAGAGCGGGAGCGGGGAGGGACGAGGCAGCAAAGGATACCAAGCTGCTCTACTGGTGGTGGGGGTGGGGTAGGAGGAACTGGGTCTATTCCAGGGGTGCTGGTGGGGAGCGGGAGATGGGGCAGGGGAATTGGGTCTTCAGTTGCTCTGTGGGGCCTGGCCCAAGGGCGCTTACCTGGAACAAGGGGCACTCACTGGTCAGGGTGTCCGTCCACTGGGTGCTGGTGCCATCTCCTGCACAGCATGGTCCGGGAACCCCATGATCCCTGGCTTCCACCATCGAATAACAGTGGGTCCGGGGCAGGTGCACGGGGGGGGGCATGCACAGCACCCTTCCACCAGCACTGCCCCAGGCCCAGCAGGGGCCCAAGAACACAGGGAGGAGGCAGGGGGCACGCCATGGGGGAGCCCAGCTGACCGGGGCATGAAGCGGCTTAGCAACCAGAAACCTCCAGGCCTGCTGCCAAGCCTCCCCTCCATGCCCCCCTCCACCTCGCACCACCAAGTGGTACAAGCCCCTGGGGGGAGGAGGTGGGGCCGGAGTGGAGCCACAGAGGCTGAGAGCTCCTCTTCACCCCAGTCACTGGCAGGATCCCTCAGAGCTGGCGGCCAGCTGGCCGAGAGGAGCAAGTGAGCAGGGGGGAGAGGGCAGGGAGAAAGCAGCCCTGGGCCTGCCGGCGAGAGCACCCAGGGGGAGGGACTGGGCCGGAGAGGAACCTGCGCTGCAGCCACTTGGCTGCGGCACACATGGAGTACCCACCCCGGCTGCCCACCCCAAAAAGGCTGTCCCTGGTCCCAGTGGTGCCCCAAATTTTCTGGTGCCCTACACAGCCGAGTATGCTGTGTATGCCTAAGGACGGCCCTGCTTTTATCCACCACTGCAATGAAGCTGTCTCTCTCTCTCTCTCTGGGGTGGCATACAGCAGCTGTTTAATAGTGCACAACCACACTGTGCAACGGATTAGGTCAGGAAGTGAAAAATACAGTAGCCATGGAAAGCTGTAAACAGAAAGTACGCAGGCAGAATGTAATGATCCCAGCCTGTCATTCACCCTGCTTATGCGGGTTAGCAGCCCTTGTCGTGAACAGATAGCTAAGGGTTAATGTTCTTTTACCTGTAAAGGGTTAACAAAGGGAACCAAACACCTGACCAGAGGACCAATCAGAAAACAAGATTTTTCAAATGTCAAAGGAGGAAAGTTTTTGGGTGGGTGTTCTTTGTCTTGGTTCGGTGACCCTCTCGGCTCTGAGAGTGATCTCTCTATCTCCAGGCTTTCTAATCTTCTGTTTCCAAGTTGTAAGTACAAGGATAGTAAGACAATAGGTTTATATTGTTTTTTGTATTTACATGTGTGTAGTTGCTGGAATGTTTTAAATTGTATTCTTTTTGGATAAGGCTGTTTATTCATTTTTTTCTTTTAAGCAATTGACGCTGTATATTGTCACCTTGATACAGAGACATTTTTATGTCTTTTTCTTTCTTTTTATATAAAGCTTTCTTTTTAAGACCTATTTGAGTTTTTTTCATTGGTTAAAGAGGGGGAAAATCTCTTTGTGTTAGATTTACTAAGCCTGACTTTGCATACTCTCTGGGTGAGAGTAGAGAGAGATTTGATCTCTCGGTACTTGCGTTTCAAGGACTTGAAGCAGGGAATATCCTAGAGTACCCAGGGTGGGGAAATCTGGGAGGAGGTAAAGAGGGGGAAGGGAAGTGGGTTATTTCCCTTTGTGGTGAGACTCAGGACATCTGAGTCTTGGGGTCCCCCAGGGAAGGTTTTGGGGAGACCAGAGTGAGCCAGACACTGGAATTTTCTGGCTGGTGGCAGCGATATCAGATCCAAGCTGGTAATTAAGTTTGGAGGTTTCATGCTAGCTTCTCATGTTCTGAACTCTAAGGTTCAGATCTGAGTAGGAAAGTTATGACAGCCCTGTTCCTCAGAAAGAGCCAGCATGAGATCTCCTAGTTACCACAAGAGTAGGTGTCACAATTCAGGGTGATTGCACCTGTATTCCCCCTCCCACCCCAAGTTGTCCAGCAAGGGCACACACTCTCAGGCTTCCAGCTCCCCATCTGCTGCCTGTCTTGGGTGGAGTTATTGCAGACGTACACCAGTGTCTGTGAAATCAGAATCTAGTCTTAACCATTAAATGCCTCAACTTCCTTTTTTAAAGGCCCACATAAAGCATGGGTCAGATTTACCATGATTTTCATCTGTGTGTGTATGAGTTATACAGACAGTAAGTATTCTGTCATCAGGAATTCTGCCAGTGTGTTCATTTTTACAGTACTGATCATAGGGAATTAATTTGGTCTTCATATAGCTGTTATCTGTATTACCGGAGCAGTTTCATTCTAATTTAGCATTACTTAATGGCAGTGATAAAGTTAAGTGTTAGCTACATGGGTCTTTCTTCTGTTTCTCTCTGTGTGTGCAAAAGGAAGAGCACAACTGCAGGACACATAATGACCAATAATTTGAAAGATTATGAAGAGGAGGGGAGAGCAAAGATCAAATACTTGTCACTCACCCAGAGTCTTTCTGCTCATATGTTTCTGAGTGGACCCAGTAATCTTTGATGTTTTCTCTCTGATTCTTCTGGTTTTTGAAATAGCACAACCACCAAAAATACTTTTTTAAAAGAAAAGCATTAGGTTAAATTAATCTGTTTCCAATTTGTGTGCAATAATCAGAGGTGAAAGTAAGCCGGTACGGTAAGCCAGCATGCCGGACTGGACCGACTTCTCCGGTGGTGATTTAAAGGGTCCAGGGCTCCAGCCACTGCAGGGAGCCCCAGGCCCTTTAAAGCACCGTCCAAGCCCTGCCATCACTACCCCAGCAGTGGCAGGGCTCTGGAGGTGACTTAAAGGGCCCAAGGCTCCTTGCAGTGGGTGTCCTGGGCCCTTTAAATCACCATGGGAGCCCTGCTGCCACTACACCTACTCTAAAAGCCCAACCTCTTCCAGTTGAGGCCATGCCTCTTCCAGTTGAGGCCACGTCCACTCAGGACTCTGGCCTACCGGTAAGTCCTTTAAGTTACTTTCACCCCAGCAATAATAATCATATGGAAGTGGGTACAGCAAGCAAAACAAGCAGGCTGTAGGGCAGCTCCCCTTGTAGGGTTCACAACTCTGAACAGATGAAGTGAAATTGACAAATTAAAACCCAGCCCATATAGATGACAGTGACAGGTGCAATATACAAGCTGGCTGAGTGTATGAGCTGATGCAGGGAAATGGAGCAATTTTATAGTATCAGTTGAGTGACTTGTCATCGCAATACCCTCCACCCACCTCACTCACCCGGCTTGGGAGGCTAATCATTCTGTGTATATCACTAGCTTGTTTAAACTGGAGCCGAAAAACTGCAAAAGCACAACTTAATTGAACCCTGTATTGTATTATTACAAACTATGCCAACCTCACTTACAGTCCATGATTGGAGGGGTCTGCTGAATGCTTTAATTAAAGACAATAAGGCTAATAAAAAGGCATCATTTTCTTGTCTCCAGCACCGCTGGAGAGTTGGGCTGATAAACCTGGATTATTTCCTGCCAATGCTCTTCTCTGTTTCCTCACTCCCCCCACCCCCTGGTTTCTAAATAACATGGGCTCCCAAATTCCAAAAGATCCTTTTAAAAAAAGTTTTCTGATTTGTTTATATACATTGATCTATGACTACCTAGGCCCTTCTTTCAAATCATCCCATCACCCAGACCTCATTGTCCTTAATCCTAAGAGATGGTTCCAATCCAGCAAGAATCCAGCTTCTCTGCACTCATGTAGGGACCAAAGTAAAATGGCTTAGGGACAGATTCTGTCACGGGGACTCATGCTGAGTAGCATCTGACTCCTGGCATCAATCCTATTGATTGCAGTGGGTAAGATACTGCTTGACGTGAGCCAGGATGGGCAGAATCTGGCCCTGAGTAATCCAACGCCTCACCATAATTAGGGTGCTACTCACAAATGGACCAAAGGTGCCATCTCTGTTTACTTTCATCTTGGTATCATTAATGACATTGAAGAGGCAGCACAATGAAAGCCAATTAAGGTGGCCTCATTGGGCAAATGCCTGTCTTACCCACTTTCAGATCAGAGCAATACAGCAGAGGGAAGGCACAGTGGGAGCAGAGGGGCAGTCAGGAGCCAACGGGGAATAGCATAGTGGGGAAGTGGCTGAACCATCTTGCGGGAGGAGTGGTCTGACGAAGGCCACGGGCACAATGCAGGTGGGGACATGTCAAAGAGGGAAGGTAAAATTGCCTCATAAAAAAGAGCAAGAGGTAGGCAAGCTGGACTGTGTTTGGCTCAGCCTGTTTAACCTGCAGGGGCATATGGGAGAAAAGGGGGCCAAGGGTAAAGGAAAGTAGTGGCCTTTGGGACACTTGGATGTGGGGGAAGGGATGTTTCTATCAGATGTTTCACTCGGCATCGATTGCTTTTTCCTTCCCATTGAAGGTAAACATATTTATTGCGGCCAAAAGGTGCTGGGGGCTGAAATCCACTGTTTATACCCTCAAATGCCTGGCGCTAACGTGCTGCTCCCCAGCTATATGCATAATGCCCTGACCTCCAGGAACAGCCTCTAGGTGTGAGAATAATGATCACTTTCCATGGCCCATTCAGCCCTTGGCTTCTCGGCAGAGGAGGCCAACAAGCAGAGGGGGTCAGCTCATGCTAACTGTGCTGTGGGAGTTTGGCAATATGGACACAGCAGCCCAGTAGGAAATGGACTGAGACCAACAACTTATTCCACAGAAACCACCAAATGGTTGAAACATTATGTCACTACCAATCCAGGCCACATTTCCACTAGACACCTAGTGGTAATAGACTTTAGCACCGCACTGTGAACAGTCTGAGGCTCCCAGTCACAATGTAATTAAAAATCCCTTGAGGGACAAGGGAATGAAAGACTAGCACCAAATACCTGATCCTTGGCCTCTCAAGCAGGAGTGCAAAGCGCTAAGCACTGAGCCAGATCATCTTTATGAGATCTTTATAGGGAAGGAACGTTTGCAATTAAACACTGCAGAAGGGTTTCTCCACTTTTAGCCTCTGAATATTGGTTGAAAGAGACAGAGAGAGTCTTAAGCAAAAGACCAGGTTAAAAAAAAAAAAAGAAAAATAAGCAAGCCTTGATCTGTAGGCTGCTAGCTCAAAGCTAATAGAAACCCCATCAACTTACTGAATGGGAGAAGTGCGGGGAGGGCGAAGACCATGACTTCTCTTTGTGCTAGAGATGAAGCTGCAATGTGGAGCAGGGTGACCTAGTTACATATTTCTCTCTCTCTCTCTCTCTGCTGCTGCTGCTGTTGTTTTCTATTTAAAAGCCACAGTTGGGTTCGGCTGCTACTCTGCAATTTGTTAATGAAGCTTCTAACATCCAAGCCAAGTAGGGTAAAAACAGGGAGCTATTTGAACCCAGCCCCAGCTGTATCAGAGTCCCTTGCAAGAGTGCTGCAGCCCAAAGGTTTGGGGAAGCAGCTGAACTGCTGGTTCCTTCTCCACGCTGAAGCCTCAAGTCATCTATCACTAGTGGTGAGTTACAAGAAGTGATGGCCTTAAACCAAACAGATGAGATGCAAGGGAAATATTCCTCCTGCTGAGAGCAATTAGATTATGGAACAGCTGCCAGGAGAAGACACGGAGGAACTACCAATAGAAACATTCATAAGGAGAAAAGGCAACCCTTTGGGGGTTTGTACATAGGAGAACTGATGCCAAATGAAGGAGTTATAATGACCCATGAGGTGTCTCCAAGCCCTAACTTCTAATTACAACTGAAGGGAAGGGAAACTGGAAACCTTCTGAACTTTCCACCATGCGATCTTTAATTTTGAGCCACATAGACCCTCTTCCTAGGATAGGGACAAGTTCCCAGTCACACTTGTTGTGACGTTGAGCAATGCGTGGATATTCTGTACTTAAATAAAAATGTTTTCAATGGAGAGCATTGGGGTTGTTTGTGTGCAGACTTGTTTTGTCAGTCACAGACAACCCCTCTGGTTGTAAGGAGGAGATCTGCATGAAGCGGAAGTCAGGGTTTCAGGGAAAGGAGTGGTGTGGACGCTGAGGCTGATGTTATGCACAGCTTAAGCTAGGCAGAGTTCATTCAGTAGTCAGCTGCCATGTCACCACTTTTCAATGTCACTCTCTATATACAGCCCATCTCGCAGGGCAGGATTTGCAGAAAGGGGGTTAAGGCAGAGGATTGCTTGAATTTTGTGGGATCATCCCCCAAATTCACTGGGCGGTCCTGGATCCTGCAGACAGAGCTTGAAGAATCATGTTATTGATTGCAGACTTTTAAAAGAAACATTGTTGTCACGCGATGCCATTGTCCTGCTGGGTAGTACATCAATGCTAAAGGTACGTCCACTGCAGCTGGGAACATGTGTCCCAGTGTGGCTAGACAGACTTGTTAGTTCTGCTCAAGCTAGTGGGCAGTGGGTCAGGCTAACAGCACAAGTAAATACCCAGGGGGTCAGGGCAGGTTTGGTCTCCACTGGATAGCCCGAGCTGCCACCCCTGGTTACACTGCTCTTTTTAGGGCCCTAACTCAAGTGGAGCTAGTGTATGTCTGTCTACTCCAGCTGCAGTGTGAACGTACCCTAAGGAGTTTGTCCTATAAGACAGGCTCTCGCACTTTTAAGAGTTTCAAGACCTGTGACACCTTTTGCCTTAGGGTGTGAGTCCTACATTTAAAAGTGCTAGCACTTGATCTCTATGGAAGAGGAGTGACTCCAGGATGTATCTTTCTTCATTCTTGGAGGGCCATAAAGAATCATTCCTGCAAAAATCATTTCAAGAGCTCTGTCCTTCCTGATGTAAAGGAACCCTAAATGCATTCACATGTGCCCATGCCACTAATTAGTCACCATGTCCTCTGATGGCCATCAGTCAGGACCACTACTCTTCTGTATTAAGCAAGGCCATCAGCCAGTGATACCCAAGCATTAGGACAGCAGAGGGCATTGCTGTGTACAGGTGGGGAATTAGCTTCATAGAACCCAATACGGTTGTTATAAGAACATAAGAACCACCATACTGGGTCAGACTAATGGTCCATCTAGCCCAGTATCCTGTCTTCCGACAGCAGCCAATGCCAGGTGCTTCAGAGGGAATGAACAGAACAGGCAATCATCAAATGATCCATCCCCTGCCGCTCACTCTTTGCCTCTGGCAAACAGAGGCTAGGGACACCATCCATGCCCATCTTGGCTAATAGCCATTGATGGACCTATCCTCCATGAACTTATCTAGCTCTTTTTTTAACCCTGTTATAGTCTGGCCTTCACAACATCCTCTGGCAAGGAATTCCACAGGTTGACTGGTACTTCAGAACCACCAGCTCACATCAGGTCAGAGTGGCCAAAGTAGCTGAATCACTCCAGGGATCCTTGGGAGGGGGCAGACCAAGGTCTTGACTCTCCCAATCCCCTTTTAATATCAGATCAATAGGCTTGATCTCTCTAAGCATTATCTCAAGGTGCACAAATGAGTTCCCTGCCCTATGTGCTCCCTGGACCCCTCTGTCCAGCTACTTTTTTCTCTGCTCCGAAATCTCTCCTGTGTCTTGCTTTGCTTTTCTCCCCACTTCCCCCCGCCCCACAATTCTGCATTGTCTCTGCATTCTGACCAGCTTTTTTCTTAATGTACAAAAGCAATAAATAATGCAAATGAGCCACCATTTCATTATTATCTCGGTTTGTTGTTCAAGGAGCAATTTGGAGCATGGACCCAAGCTGGTGAATCGCAGCGCATTCCCTCCCAAAGGCGGGCATATGGCAGCACCACTGCTCCCCCTGCCTCCCACGGACCTACCCTCCAGCTTCCCAACACAAAGACTCACTTCACAAAATTTAATTACTCTGCTAACATGTCCCATATGCTCCGTGGCAGGCAGAGAAGGTTTTAATTACATCTGCGCTAGATATGCTGAAGAGCCCCGATTTCCCCAGATCCCAGGGGCCTGATGCAGTGCCCAAGGGAAAAAGCAGGTGCTGCCAGACGCATCCTGGTGCCTACAGATTGGGCAATCAGTCTCAAGAAACCCCTCCCATCTCCTTTGTCTAACACCCCCAGCTAAATCTCACTGCAAATGAGGATTGACAAAGGTTCCCTACTCGTTAGAGGAGAGCAAATTCCCCATCCTTGTAGACTCCTGACCAGCAACACTAATTAATTAATTAATTATCATTAATAATCAGAAGCACTTTCCATGGGACTTCTCCTTTGCTTGATTACAAACCTAGATCAAAGTGGTCCCTGCCCTGAAGAGACTAAAATAAATCAGATTGGGTAAGCAACTCGAGTGCACCTCCAAACTCAAACCAAATCCCCAACGTCATCCTGGGATTTGAATCAGCTCAGTTAGCTTCTCCCCTCTGTCCCCTTTACTTTTCATTTTCACAGCTGCCTCTGTGATTGTTAATTTACAAACTGCCAGTTGTTGCATAGGCGGCAGGTAGGCAAGACCATTTGGGGGACAATAAATCAGATGGAAGACTAGAATTGGTGTGACGTGACATCATTATGCAAGGAGGGGTACCTAAGATTCTTGGAACAGCTGTATCGTATTCTTCCTAGAAGCTGAAATCATTTTAGTTTGAGTATTTTAGTCTGGGTCCATGACTGTGTGTCTGCTTGTTTTTTATTTGCTGGAAGTAGAGGGTCTGCTAAAGCGGATCTGCCCTGGAATTAGTCCTGGGAAGGGCTGTTTCAGATGATGGCTTATTCCGGATCTCATATTCCTTGAATTTTGTCTAGGCACATCTTCATGTAAAAATCTCTTTTGTGAGCCACAACGTGGTGATATGTCTCCTAGCAGCTATTGTTAATATTTTGAATAGGTGTCACTCTTCAGTGTTTTTGAAGGGTTTGGGTGGAAGTTTGTTTCCAAGGATATATAGCAAGTGGAGGGGCGGGGTTTAAACAAATGATGCCCTGACGAGTATTTTTCAGGCTATTGTATATGTATGACCAGACATTTTGTATCTGAGGGAAGTCCCATAAAATGTGTATGTGGTGATTGATCTGTCTGCAATCTCACTGGCAGAGATTTAGGAAGTCTGGTTTATTTTATTGGTTGTACACTGGAATGAGGTTATTTTCACATGAAACTCTCCCTAGTATGGTGAGCAATTGGTGGGATAAGCCATTCAGAACTTAATTATCTAAGAGTCTACTATGGCACTCTGGAATTTTAAGTCCCATTTCATGTTTAGATCCAGCATTTTAAGGCTTTAGAGATTATTTAGGATTGCACAATGTCTGCCTGTTAGCACTTCTTTTTTTTTTGTCTAAAGTTGTCAATTCAGTTGTAGATTTGGAAACTGATTGACATATGTTTTGCCCATCAGAGCTGGTGTGAGGGTGGTATCATCAAAGAAGGAAGTAATGAAAATCCAATTTGTGTCATTTGAATTCTTGGGTCAATTGCTTTTATGGTTTTGAGTATGTAATATGGAAGACCTGACCTAGCTGTGTCAATATCTCCCGTGTTCATCCATGATGTCCTGGATAAGGCCAAGGGTAAAATCTGGGCAGTCACGGATCTGTATTAAGGCATAGATCAGCATTCACATTGCACTCCCCATCAGTACCCAGCCCAGGCCAGGGAAGCTAATGATCCAACCAGACGACAAATTTGGTGATGAATCCTGGTCAGGTGCCAACTGAGGCATGTTGCGCATGTGATAAGAAAAGGAAGTTGGGATAAAATTGTGATTCCTAACTTCTGTGCTTTCAAATCATGAAGGTATTTTAAACCCATATATTGTTTTGAAATTAAGATGCAATCTTTGATCACTTTAAAGAGAGTTGGTAGAGAGGCGTTTGGCTTGGAGCAGAATGTTATATGCCAACAGGAAAATGTTGTTCTTCTGTCATTGTAGGAATGGGGTAATTGTGTATCATGTTAGTCATGTTGAGGGAAATGAGGGAGGTAATCGTTAACTTAGTCCAGTTCTTTGGTTCAGCCTTAAAGGTTCAAAATATAGACTGGTCACTGGGGTTAGGAAAGAAAGGACTGGGCTTATGCATAGCTTTGGTACCCCGGATGAATTTGTCTCTGAATCGCATGTGGTATCATAGCGCCAATAGACACAAATGATTTATTCTGTCAAATGCATGCTCTAAAGTTAGTGATAGTAAGAGGGGGCTTTCTCTGAAGGTTAGAATTTGGGGGAAAGACATTTTAAACTCTTCTGAGCTCAGATGAGCGTCATCTCCCTGGTATGAAGGGCATTTGGTTTGGGGAAATGGTGAAAATTATGGGTTTAGCTGGCTGGCTGGCTTACACAAAAACAAACCATCTGTTTGGCAGCTGGTTGCCATCTCCAGACAGGAGATGACGGTCTGGGGGTCAGGAAGTAAAATACAGTACTGGTGGGAGTCACCAGATGGCACTGTTACACATAGTTTTACAAGTTCTTTTTCCTATTATGTGGGCCCTGTTCAGTCTGAAGAAATGCTGTGTTCTTGTTAATGACCTGTTGTACTTTCTTTCTGGTGGAGCTCTTGCAAACAACACAGGAGTTAACTTTCTTCCTTATTCTCTCTAACTACCGTCAAATCTTGGGCTAGACTTGTTCCCTGGGAGCCAGGCACTGGAATTTTGGCCTCATGAAGAAACTTGCACAAATACAGACAGATATCATCTTCCTTTCCAAATGCAAACGGATGGACATCATACCAAATGGACTAAAGGTAAAAAATCCACTGCTATCTACATACTACACAGACCACAGTGAGAGATTATGCCATACTCTATCAAAGAAACTGAGGAAACACCTGATCAGCATCCTATACAGCAAACAGGAAAACATCAAAAAAGAGCTCTCCAACCTGGAGACTCTCATTAATAACCAAACTTCCATACAAACGGACTTCACTAAAATAAGACAGGACATCTACATTACTCACTTCACCTCTCTACAAAGGAAAAAGGACTGTAAGCTGTCTAAACTCCTACCTGCCTCATGGGGCCACAACCGTGGTACCCCCAACCCACCCAGCAATATCATCAATCTATCCAACTACACGCACGGCCCAGAAGAAAAGTCTGTCCTATCTCTTTCTGCCCTGCCACCCCCACCAATATGATACAGTTCTGCGGCGATCTGGAAGCCTACTTCTGCCATCTCCGACTCAAAGAATACTTTCAGGACAACACTGAACAGCACACTGATATACAGGTACTCTCCCACCAACAGCACAAGAAGAAGAAGAACTCCACATGGACTCCTCCTGAGGGTCGAAATGACAGTCTGGACCTCTACATTGAATGCTTCCACTGACGTGCACAGGCAGAAATTGTGGAAAAACAACTTCGCTTGCCTCATAATCTAAGTCGTGCAGAATGCAATGCCATCCACAGCCTCAGAAACCACCCAGAGATTATCATCAAAGAGGCTGATAAAGGAGGTACTGTTGTCATCATGAACAGGTCTGACTACCAAAAGGAGGCTGCCAGACAACTCTCCAACACCAAATTCTACAGGCCACTTCCCTCAGATCCCACTGAGGAATACACTAAGAAACTGCAACATCTACTCAGGACACTCCCTACACTAACACCGGAACAAATCAACATACCCTTAGAGCCCTGACCAGGGTTGTTCTGTCTACTACCCAAGATCCACAAACCCGGAAATCCTGGACCCCTATCATCTCGAGCATTGGCACTCTCACTGAAGGACTGTCTGGATATGTGGACTCTCTACTCAGACCCTATGCCACCAGCACTCCCAGCTATCTCCGTGACACCACTGATTTCCTGAGGAAACTACAATGTGTTGGTGACCTTCCAGAAAACACCATCCTAGCCACCATGGATGTAGAGGCTCTCTACACGAACATCCCACACACAGATGGGATACAAGCTGTCAGGAACAGTATCCCTGATGATGCTACAGCACAACTGGCTGCTGAGCTCTGTGCCTTTATCCTCACACACAACTATTTCAGATTTGATGACAATATATATCTCCAGATCAGTGGCACAGTTATGGGCACCTGCATGGCCCCACAATATGCCAATATTTTTATGGCCGACCTGGAACAACGCTTCCTCAGCTCTCATCCACTCACGCCCCTTCTCTACCTACGCTACCTTGATGACATCTTCACCATCTGGACCTATGGGAAGGAGTCTCTGGAAAAATTCCATCACGATTTCAACAGCTTCCACCCCACCATCAGCCTCAGCCTGGACCAATCTACACAGGAGGTCCACTTCCTAGACACCACGGTGCAAATAAGTGATGGTCACATTACCACCACCCTATACCGCAAACCTACTGACCGCTATGCCTACCTTCATGCCTCCAGCTTCCATCCCGGGCACATCACACGATCCATTGTCTACAGCCAAGCACTGAGGTACAACCACATCTGCTCTAACCCCTCAGACAGAGACCAACACTTACAAAATCTCCACCAAGCATTCTCAAAACTACAATACCCGCATGAGGAAATAAGGAAACAGATCAACAGAGCCAGACGTGTACCCAGAAGCCTCCTACTGCAAGACAAACCCAAGAAAGAAACCAACAGGACTCCTCTGGCCATCACATACAGTCCCCAGCTAAAACCTCTCCAACGCATCATCAGGGACCTACAACCCATCCTGGACAATGATCCCACACTTTCACAGGCCTTGGGTGGCAGGCCAGTCCTTGCCCACAGGCAACCTGCCAACCTGAAACATATTCTCACTAGTAACTGCACACCGCACCATAGCAACTCCAGCTCAGGAACCAATCCATGCAACAAAGCTCGATGTCAACTCTGCCCACATATCTACACCAGCGACACCATCACAGGTCCTAACCAGATCAACCACACCATCACCGGTTCATTCACCTGCACGTCCACCAATGTAATATATGCCATCATATGCCAGCAATGCCCCTCTGCTATGTACATCGGCCAAACTGGACAGTTGCTACGGAAAAGGATAAACGGACACAAATCAGATATTAGAAATGGCAATATACAAAAACTTGTAGGAGAACACTTCAACCTCCCTGGCCACACTATAGTAGACCTTAAGGTGGCCATCCTGCAGCAAAAAAACTTCAGGACCAGACTTCAAAGAGAAACTGCTGAGCTTCAGTTCATCTGCAAATTTGACACCATCAGCTCAGGATTAAACAAAGACTGTGAATTGCTTGCCAATTACAAAACCAGTTTCTCCTCCCTTGGTTTTCACACCTCAGCTGCTAGAACAGGGCCTCATCCTCCCTGATTGAACTACCTCATTATCTCTAGCTTGCCTGCATATATATACCTGCCCCTGGAAATTTCCACTACATGATTCTGATGAAGTGGGTATTCACCCATGAAAGCTCATGCTCCAAAACGTCTGTTAGTCTATAAGGTGCCACAGGACTCTTTGCTGCTTTTACAGAAAGAGGGAATTGCCTGCATGCTGTTTGTGACCCCCTCTGTTCAAGGGTTGGCACATAGAGTGATTTCTTTTCTGACAGGAAGCTAACCTACAAGGTCACTACCACTGGGCAGAGCAGTGACCATGCTTTCCTCTCGCACAGTGTTCAGCACAGTTACCCTCTTTTCTCTATAGTGTTTCAGTCCATGGGGAGGTCCCAATGGGTCAGTAAACACCCAACAGTCCTCTAAAAATACACTGATCCAGATGCTGCCCTTTCATCCAGTCCTCCCTAATGTAGAGCACTGGTCTCGGCATTAACTCGTCACGATTGCACACCAGGGAATTAATATGCACTGGATCGGCTCTGCGCTAAGGCTTATGCATTAACAGAGATTCCTTCTTCTGCAGCATCATTAGCTCTGTCACAGTCTGGAGCCTAAAAATACCACCAGAGCAGAGGAGAGGGGGGCAGGAAAGCAAAGGCAATAAAGAAAGCAAGCAGGGAGTCAAGTGAGAGCTTAGGACCTTTCAGCTAGGAAAGGTCAAGTTGCACTTTTGAACGGCTCAGCCATCATTTAGGTGCATAGTAACGGGAGCTCCTGCCCTTCTCCGCTTTATGGATTTGAATGGTGGTTTTGCCCTTTAGGTGAATCAAATTGATTTAGTCCAGCCACTGAGTTCCATTTCTAGGACTACTTTGCCCGGTCTCTCTAATCCGTGAACAGGATTTCATCGTGCTAGGTGTGTCTGATTCTTCAGCATGTGGCTAAGCATTAAATTGGGCTTCAGAGATGCAGGGTGCTCGGATTACGCATTTTAAAGATCAGAAGCGGGGGTGGGGGCAAGACACTCAGCTATGTTCGGGGGGGTGAAAGATGTATTTGTTTGTGGGCTTGGCTGGGTGAAAATAACCCTCCAGTACCCTAGAGTAAGGATACAAAATGCTCTAGTCACTAGGGCTGGTCAAAATACTCCCCATCAAAACGCCCCCAATTTCTGGTTTTTAGATTTTGGAAATTCCAGCAAAATTTTCTGCTGGAAATACTCCACCCTCTCCCCATTTTCCAACACACTCTAGTAGTATCACTAGCACCTGGGAGCTCGGATCTAGAATACTGTGGCATCTTTCTTACTACCGCTGAACAAAAAGTGCTGCTTTAACAAGTGCTTAGAGATCAGTGAGCAATGTAAGGGTGCTGAGAGCCCTCAGCTCCCATTGAAGTCCATTGGGAACTGGAAGTGCTCAGTACCACACAGGACTGAGCCCCTAGGCAGGGAGTTGTGAGCTGCTCTGAAGGGCAGGAGTTTTTTTCTCTCAGCATCTTCAAGAGCGAGTGAACTTCCATCATCTCCATTTTAAAAGAAGGGTACGCAGAACCAATAGCGACTCATTGAATATCCTGTGCATTTAGCAGCACAATCAATACTGCATGGTAGCAAGGAACAGCTGGGTTTTGTTAATACTCAGCACTGCTAAAGTCAAGCCCTTGAAAGTTAGGAAATACAGATTTACGATTGTACATGCAACCTTAGTTCTGCCTCTAAGTGCATCCAATCCATGCACAGAATGAGGTGGGGAACCCTGTGGAAAAATCATATGTGATCATGCAATTAAAGAATGGCTTATAAGACAAATGCACCAGAGGGCTGAATTAAGATTGCGTGAGCATTTTTAAACTTTTGGGCGCTCACCTTTCAAGCTAAAGAACGCCCTTTAAACATAGTGGTGAGGTTTTTGTTTGTTTATTATATAATTTCCGAACTTTTTTATTTGAAAGGAAAAAAGGAACAACAAATTCTATTACATGTAGCTGTAGCAACACCCACCTCGTGCATCAGCAGCAGCATTTGAAGCCTGAGCCTTGAGCTCTGCAGCACAGGCTGCTACCAATAGAACTATGGGAATAACTATATTAGCTGGCAAGCAGAAATTACTGTTGTCCCAGAAAGGGGATGGAGTGCTGGATCCAGGTGTTGGGTGTGGGTGGTCGGGGCAGAGCTAGCCCAGCCTGGCTTAGTCTCTTCCCTCCACCACTTCCCCTCAGGAATTAGGAGTCTCCAGGCCCATATGGTGCCTCCAGGGGGATGGGAAGACAGGGCTTTATAAAAAGAGCCCTGTCGGTCTCTCCCTCCCATCCCACAACACCAGCTGAGAGCCGGGAGAGTTCCTGTCCTATGTGGTGCCAGCAGAGGGGGACATGGACCACTGGATTATGTGCCACTAAGGTGACCAGACAGCAAGTGTGAAAAATTGGGACGGGGTGAGGGGTAATAGGCGCCTATATAAGATAAAGTCCCAAATATTGGAAATGTCCCTATAAAATTGGGACATCTGGTCACCCTATGTGCCATCCCGGCTCTCTTCTCCACCCTCCACCCCACCAGCCACTCCAGCAGCAAACAGGTGGTCCAGAGCACTGTGCTGCTGCTGTTGCTTTGGTGGTGGTGTGAACTTGGCCTTAGATGTTTGTATGTTTAATCATCATTTTGCCAGGCTGCCAAAATTCAAAGGACAATTTTCCCTAGTTTGTATCTCAGCAAAAGCTGAACAGAACATCACCAGGGCCAGCCTTAGGGAAAATGGCTTCTTGGGTGAGCTTGTATGTTGGCACCCTCTTTCTTTACCAAGATATCCCACCCTTACTTCTGCGCTGCTGCTGACAGCGGCACTGTCTTCAGAGCGGGGCATCTGGCCAGCAGCTCCTACAACAGCCTTGTGACCCCCTTTTGTGTTGGGACCCCCAGTTTGAGAAACACTGTTCTTGAGCATGGTGCCCCCCGCCCATGATCACCCTAGGCGGCCACCCATGTCGCCCACATGTAAAGCCAGCCCTGTTTGCCACCTGCCCAGGTTTTGCCAGGATTGTCCCTTTTGTTGATATAGCTGCCCCAGGAAAGATGCTTTATACCCACTTCCAGCTGGACAGTTCTATTGGCTCAGGGTCGTCCTGAATGTCTCATTTTTTGTACCTCAGAGGTGGCAATTTTAGTCACAGTCCAAAAAAAAAAAAGCACTGCCATAACATTTCCTCCACTGTACATTTAAGGCCTGCTGTGTGGAATGGAGGTGACTTGCCGAGGATCAACCTGTGAGTCAGCAGGAGAATGGAGAATAGAACCCAGGTCTAGTGCCCTATCCACTGGACGTTGCTGAACCCACTTCTTAAATTAAATAAGACGGATAAACAGACATACAGAGGTTCTTGTGGAAAGACAAAATGATCATCTACTGACCAACTGGATGATCAAATTAAGCCTTATTAAATTTCAGCCACGCTGTGTCCAGTGACAGTAATTATTGTGTATTTAACAAATAGTAATTGGTTTTTTAAAACATGCTAATGAACATCATGGCGAGAATCTCATGCTATTTAATTAACATGCTATAGCTGTCCCTTTATGACACTTTTTTCTGCGTTTGTGTGTTAATTTGTCTCTCTTCTTTTATTTTCGTGAACTGCCAGCATTGTAGAGAAAAATGAATAAAAACTCGGGAACTTATAAAAAAAGAGTGGATTTCTTGTCCAAAAAAGTTGGAGATGGCAAATGGCTAGAGCAAAACATCATAGAGGCAGATGCTATGCAAGCTTCTCCCAGCCCAGACTGGGACTTGCAACACACTTCAGTCCTGTCCTGCAGTACCCAGCTATTCTAGTCCCGGGCTCTGCCAATACAGCTCACTCCTATGCTGCAACCTCCCCTGCCATTTCATTCCTGAATCCCTCCCTCTCCCTTAGATCTAGCAACGCAGCTCTTTGTTCTGACCTGCCCCAGGCCTGGAATTCAGCTGTTCAGAAATGGCTAATGCTAGCAAACCACACCGCAGCTTAATGGTGTGCATCCACATGAACTAGGACGACACCTACCCAAAGCTCATTTCCACTTGCGGCTCCAAATGCAAGGACACCTGTGGCAGAATTTGAATCTGGGTCCCCAGCGCCAAGCAAGCCTTGTAACGCACTGCGTCAGCTGCTGATCTCCAGTGCACTAAGTGTCTCATTAGTTCTAAACAGCATCCTCATTTAACACACATCCGTTTAAAGTAGAATTGATATTTCTTACTTCAGAAAGTCTCACCTGCCTCTCAAACAGCTCCTGGCAGGCTGCCCATGCTCACTTTCACTTCTGCTGTAACAAGGGGAACCTTATTCCTCTCCACTGGAAAAGAGCTTGAAGCCCTTGATTTAAAGCTCTGCCAACACCCCCCCCCCCCGCCCCCCGCCGCCACCTTAAATGCCTCAAAAACCAAAAATGTATTTATTGCTGTTATAATTGGGATACCAGGCTTTTTCCAATATATTTCATACCTCAGGTATCATGAAACCTGAACCTGGAGTTAGCATCTAACAAAGGACTCAACAAAGTTCAGCGCAAAAGGGCCTGTATTGTTCTCTGGGGGAGGGAGGTTGAGAGGGGTTGATTCTTCTTTTGCTTCCACAAGAATGTTCCCTGAACATTGAAGCCTTAGGTGGAATATATCTAACGCTTCAAGATTTCTCTCCCCTCCAACCCCCAACCACCCTCCTTCCACCGGTGGCTTGAAATGCAGAGATCCAAGAGAAAAGAGCAGCACTCGCAGTTCCTGCTTTCCTAACAAGATCTCATTATGGTGCTGGGGAAAGTTGGCCCTGCCAGAAGTGTCAAGCCGAGGCACAGCATTTATTCTGCACACCGTTCGCTTCTTCTATAGCTTAGCAGTAGCTGAAGGGGATTTTCCCCCTCTCCTTTTACTATCACAGGGAGTGAAGTTTGTAAAAAGAAGTTATTTTAAAATATATGTTTAACTCTTTGTGCTATTTAAAACCACCCATAGAACAAACACATATTCAGAGAGGATGGAGGCAGAAGATCCATGTGCAAAAATGTGTGTGTGATTGCACACGTGCACACAAAGGTGTTGATTGCAATAATTTGCAGATGGCCAGCTTTGGAGTTAGCTGCTTAAATGACCATTAGGATGAGATGCATAGTTTGCATGTGCAATCATGAACATCTAAAACATAATAAAACTGAATGGCTTCTATGGGTGACTAAACTCCACACTCAGCCCAGGCTCATCCCAAATCTCTGTGAGCGCTTCCTGGGTGAACACAAACCTCAAGTTCAGCCAAATGTGGGAGTGGCCCCATTGGGACTGCACATAAAGGAAACATGCACACACCTCACGTGTGGGGGAAGTGCTGAGTTTTGCGTGGCCCAAGCAGTTACACAATCACATGCATTGTGCTTCCTGCTCCCCTAACCATCCCTGTTCTGTATGCTTGAAAATCGCTTTGTATTCACTTCACAGAAGTTTCTGGAGAGATATCCAATATGGCAGCTACCGCCACTGACTAGTGAAAGGCCCAAGACTACAACAGGATCTAAATCTAAACTTCCCCAAGGGCTGAACTGGTCCAGCAGCAGAGGGGGATGAGAATCAGCTTCAACATGTAAGGTCACGATTTACTTTGAGCTTCACCAAGCAGCAGCTTCAGATTCAGTCCCAAACATCCCAGAGTTCAAAGAGTCTCCACTCCTGCATTCTGTGTCAGCCTCAGCTCTAATATTCACACATATGTTGTATTGATATCCCTGGAAACTGCAAACTTCTGTCAACAGAACAAGTACAGCCCCAGGACAAACTTCCCTTTCCACACACCCAGAAGCCTGAGGGACCTCATTTTAGTCAGTGGATAGAGAGGTTGGGTTCTAGGGCCTCCTTGTTGTCTCAGACCTGGTCCACACTACGCTGTTAAACCGATTTTAACAGCGTTAAATCGATTTAACGCTGCACCCGTCCACACTACACTGCTCTTTATATCGATTTAAAGGGCTCTTTAAATCGATTTCTGTACTCCTACAAAACGAGAGGAGTAACACTAAAATCGATATTACTATATCGATTTAGGGTTAGTGTGGACGCAAATCAACGTTATTGGCCTCATTATTTTACAGTAGCTACCCACAGTGCACCGCTCCAGAAATCGACGCTAGCCTCGGACCATGGACGCACACCACCGAATTAATGTGCCTAGTGTGGACGTGCACAATCGACTTTATAATATCTGTTTTATAGAATCGGTTTAAGCTAATTCAAATTTATCCTGTAGTGTAGACGTACCCTAACTCAGCAGATGCAGATCACAGTAACTGGTGTGAAATACGATTTGGAAACTTGATCCCTAGCAGTTTCAAAGCACACTCTTGCACAGGGGCTGGCTAGCAGCCATTGGACAGCAACAGTTCTTTTTCACTAGTTACTCAGTTTGGATTGGCAGCCACAAGACAGAAGGGCTTAAACTATTTTTTTCATACGTAGCAGATTATAAACCCAATCTCTGAGGCTACAGAAGCGTGCAGTCAATGTTTATCTGCAGAGTTTGAGTATTACAAAGTTGTCCATGCTCAGTAAATATGTTTTCTGATAATCAGCTGGCATTTACTTTGCAGACATCTGAGTTATTAAATACACAGAGAACGGGGATTTAGGGATTTCAGCGGCAAAGGCTCCCCAGATCAGTCTATAAAGCACCACACAAATCCAGGTGTCTGTCACACAGGGAGGTGCCACTACACCTGACACCTTCACTCAGCCTACAAAGATGCTGTAACTGCCAATCCTTCCTCCGAAGTAGATACTACCGTAACACCTGCCAGGTAAATGTAGCATGGACACTGCTGACTAGTGCTGAATTATTCAGCCTTCCTGCCCATGAAAGGAAATTATCCGCTGTTTAAGTGGGATGAAGAGAAGTTTGCATCAAAGGTACCTTAACTCAACAAAACACAGGTTGAAGAGTTCCTTGTCTCTGACTATCAGGGGCAATAATCGCAGCTCTGATCAAACAAACAGCCCTTCAGACCCACTTAGTCCCTGTAATCAGCAGGTTCAGATCTCCTCTCTCAGCTGTCAGGGGGGAAAGAGTTTAAAGGGTTTGGGGGCTGAGTCCAGAAGAGATAGGGGGGCGGGTGTTGGGCTATGGAACAGGAAGGTGTTGGTTATAAAGGACGCTCTGGCAGATGTGGACTTTCTGAATGCCCAGATATTTTGCTTTATACCACTCTGGTCCCATCAGCGTCCTCCTGTCCCAGGAGGATGGGTCAGTTTACAGGAATTCAGCATTAGTCTATTAAATTGACCCTGGGTGGCTGGAGGAGTGCTAGAGCCAGTGCTGGAGAGCATCTTCCTTCACACACTGGCTCTGAGCTGCCATAGCCTCCTCGCATCAAACCAGCATCTCTGAGATCCCACCTCACACCTATCCTTGCCTGTCACCAACTTTCACCTCCCCCAGCTCCTAGTCGCTGGCCCTCTGACCCCCTACACCTTCCTCTTGTCATAGACTCCCTCAGCTCCTACATTTGCCTAGCTGCCCACCAGCCCTCCCAGCCACCCACTAGCCCTCCTGCTGCCAAAGCTGGAAACAAATCCCAGCCTCATGCTATTCTTCATTCAGTGGGTTCATTGGATGCTGCTAAAATACGGCACTGCAGCCTTAGATTCCATCAAGCAACTGTAGCTCAGTGCTTTGAGCATTGGCCTGCTAAACCCAGGGTTGTGAGCTCAATCCTTGAGGGGGCCATTTGGGGGTTGGTCCTGCTTTGAGCAGGGGGTTGGACTAGATGATCTCCTGAGGTCCCTTCCAACCCTAATGATCTATGATTCAAACTACCATTGTCTCTAAATCCCACAGCAATGGAGAGCTGTGGCACAGCTTCTTCAGGCCCAAATGTTATTGCCTTAGGGAAGGCTGGCTGAAGGAGCTAGTCTGGCACTACTAGCCAGGAGTCCCCTGGAGAGAGCTGGTTATGAAATGTCTTCTTGACTGTAGGGCACTGTTAGAGCAGGGGCTGAGGGGCCATGCCAGTAATATGAAAGCTGGGCCAAAAGATGAGGACATTTGGTGAGCTATGGGCTAACAACAGGCTGTGATGCTGGCAGACCAGGTGCCAGCTTATGCCAAGGCCCCTAAGCCTTACTGAACACCGACAAGTGCATAGCTGGAAAGCAGTCCACCTCGCCCGTGTGCTAGTATTGTTAAAATGGATATTGGAGTTTAGACTTTATGAAATGCTCATAGGATGCTGCAGGTATTAATCTTACTTGTAACATCTGAATCCAGCAGTATAAAGTAATATTTAAGTGTTCACGCTGTAACTCTAAAAGTGTTTGCTAAAACTGCAAAACCCCAGAATCAGGAGAAAAGCATTACCATGTATGAAGTGCTAGTTTACCACAAGATGGGGTCATCTTTCTCCCAACAAAAGAAGGCCTATAGTCACCAGGTAAGCCATTGTGGAACATCAGTGGACAACAGCCATTGTTGATTACTTCCTCCACGCCCACAAAGAGGGTAGCGCACAAGCCCTTGTCCCATCACAGTTTGAACTCTGGAAGAAGGGTATAAAAATAACTGACCAGAAGAAAAATGTTATCGCTATGCTGCTTTGAGTTAAGAGATGGCAATATTTCTAAGCATAAGCAAGCAATCCCTAGGCTGATTGGCTTGGATTAGCCCAAAAGGACACACAGAGCTTGCATATTACAGCTACCACTATTCCCTTTTAGAATTTAAGACTGTGTTTCATTTGTGTGTGTGTTTACCTGCTTTAACCATGTAAATAACTCTCATCTCTTTTTCCTAGTTAATAAACCTTTAGTTAGTTTACTATAGGATTGGCTATAAGTGTTGTCTTTTGTGAGAGACCTAGGGTGCACTTGACCCAGGGTAAGTGACTGCTCCTTTGGGACTGGGAGTCACCTGAATATTGTTGTGATTTTTGGTGTAAGGGACCTTCTATCACCAAGGCAGGAGCTTGCCTGGGTGGCGAGATAGACCGGAGTGCCCCAGGGGACTGTTTGTGACTCCATGTTAAGGCTGTCACAGTGCCTGAGGAGTTCACACTTGTTACTACTTGACAGTCTGGCCTGAGGATGGCATTCATGGGCATGAGCCACTCCAAACAGTTTGACGCAAGGGTCCTGTTGTCCCAATTTTAGGCCTTTCTCCTTCCTCAGTTCTGATAGATTGTCCCCTTCTCTCCAGTCTATATCCTTCCCCTCCCGCCGCTCCCACTCTGTTACTTGCCCTCCATTGGCCCCACTTCCAAAATGCCATTGTCGGGGCACTGGCCAGCAGCACTAGCACTGCATGACATAAACTTGCCATCCCTGGCATAGCTGAACTACCGTGGCTGCCATTGCTTTCCACTCCACCACCCCCACCCCTTCTCAGAATTGCTAGCATTAAAGGGATTATGGAACAAAATGATCCGAGGGAAGGGATTACAGAGCATTATCAGCCGTGATCCCCTCTTAATTAATTACTGGTCAGATAGAAGAATGGATAGCTCCAGCGCACCCCACTATGCTGAAGAGGAAATGATATGTGTGACTGGAAGGAAGCTAATGCTAAGGAGAGTGTTTGAAAAATGCCCCTGCTCATTCCACGGCAGCTAGGGTCTGGGAAAGGGCTCTTAAAGGGGCACTTCTGTGTGGCCCATTTTGACTCCTATGGGGCGTTTTTTCTCCTCAGCACTAACTCTTAGCTTGCACTAGCATCCCCATTCACATCCTTACACAGAAAGCAGAGCTGAAGCTGCAACATCTTCCGAGCAGAGCCCTGGGCCAAGTACAATCTGCACGCAGCAGCCAGCTCTGGCTCCAGAGAACATTTCCCCTTTCAGGTGACAATCAAAGCTTGTGGAAAACCTGCTCCCAATCCCATTTACTCCAGTGGGAGTAGGATGGGCTCCAAATGTTTGTCATCTTTTGTAGGCAATAAAACTTAGCAGCAATCTATGGGCCCAACCCAGTTCCAACTGAAGGCAACGAGTTTTGGTGTTGACTTCAGTGAGAGCCAGAATGAGCCACAAGACCATTATTTTTGCAGCTGTTCCTTGACTTATCACCTCCTGTGATATTTCAGTGTAAGTTAATTCAGCAAGAGGAATGGGGACCCATCCCTCCAATGAGTGCAAGGTTGCTGCTCCCAGGGCTGGGTTTGTTGAGCTAGTGTTTCTGGGGTTGTTGCTGGTATTTCTCCTGTCCCTCTGATTGCTTGAACCTATTCCCTGGGGTCCAGAAGGGCAGCTCCGCTCAGCACAGAAGAGGTTTCTCCAAGAGACAGAGGCTGCATTTTAGCTCCGTTGTCGTCTAGCTGAGGGGAAATAAAACAATCAGGAAAATCTATTTCTCCCACGTGTGTTGGCAGGCAGGAGTCTAGTTGGGTTTTATTACCCCTCTAATTCCACCATTTATTGGGAACTGCCTCGTTATTATTTTATTGTTTGGCTCAGTTAATTATATTCCCATTTTACAAGGGGAAGTGTATTTCCCTCAGATCACAGCAAAAGCCTAGTCTCTGGGTATTATTGTCAGCGGCCCCATATCCGCCTTCAGTGAGAGCGGGAATGTCTCACCTAATGACCATGCCCTGATTTTACAAGAGGACGTTTGTTTCTCTGAGAGCAGAGTTCCATTGCTCCATCATAGCAGAGGCTTAGCCCCATCTGTGGTTCTAGCAAGTCATTATGAACAGAAACACATCCCTCTAACCTGGTGGTCCCCAACCTTTTTCGTCTGGCGGGCACCAGACGAAGGACCGTGGGGGCGGTCAAGCATCCACTGAAATGCCGCCGAAATTCAGTGACATTTCGGCAGTGATGCCTCTGGATGACGTCGCTCATCAGCAGCAAGCAGCGTCATCCAGAGGCATCACCGCCGAAATTCAGCGGCATTTTGGTGGATGCTTGACCACCGACCAGGATGCGGGGGCATTTAGATGCCGCCACAGGCACCATGGCGCCTGCATGCACCGCGTTGGGGACCCCTGCTCTAACCTAAAACTTCCCTATGGCTTCACAGTGAGACCTGACCATGGGTTCCCTCAAGCTATAAGACCTGGAAACAGAGCCAGCTACAAAAGGATTCAAAGCCTGTTTAGTAACTGGACATGTACAGCCCTACTCCATAGGAGAACTGATTCCATATGGGCCCACTTCTAAAACCACGATCCAGACATGCACTGCTTCATATCCTCTCACACGGTGAAGCACACTGAAGTGGTGTGGAATGGGCTTGGAATACATGGATGGTTCCTTCATTCCAGACTCTTCTAATCATAGAAATTGAATGGATAAGATCTTTTAGACAGACTCCCGCTGCACAATTTGCATCCAGATCTTGCTTGGATTTTGAAGACCCCAAATTTTGCAGGTGCTCTGATTGGAAGATCTGGTTGAGCCTCATCTCTAATTAGATCAACATCTTCTCCGTGCCACATCCACCAGAGCCAAACTCGTCCCTACAGTCTATTTTCCAGGGGTTGGAATCTAGATTCAGCGACCCAAGCTCCAAATCAGGTTTGGTTTAACAATGTCTAAATACTGTAACTAAGGAACAAACGTAAAGCCTGGGCACCAGACTCCAAGCCTGGGCACCAGACTCCAAGCCCCTCACAAACTTTCCCTGGGCTCTGCCTTCTTTCAGCAAGCACACATCCGCCAATCAATAGAGCAAAGAAAGATGGGGCAGGCAGAGGGAAAACCCTGCTCACTGGGAATAAATTGTTCACCACTCCTCACTGTGTTTCTGCTTGCTCAGAGCTCCAGCATGCTGTCCTGTCGAGCTTTACGCTTCTCCCTCCAAACTAGCCTGGACATCATTAACGAGATGGAGTAGGGCACTAAAATGGTGGCATCGCTCTTCCTTATTGCATCTCAAGCTTGTTTGCTTTGTCAGCTGCTGTCATTCGTCTCATTTGTCCACGAACAAAGTGGGGCAGGAGGCTACATCCCATTATCAGTGCAGCTGCCCCGGAAAGGTACATGGCTCCCCTTGCCAAGGCACCTTGGTTCCTCCAGGAGCTGAGAAACTCGAATGGCTGAGTGGCAGGAGCATCTGCTCGCAGGCTTAATCCAGCAAAGGGGCTTCCTGTTCATGTTGCACCTGCAACAATCCCTCTCTCCTCAAACTCGTTTTCACATGTGACCTTTCAAACAGAGCATCCCCAGAACCACACAGACGGGCAGGCCTTCTGAGTCCACAGAGCTTGCCTTGCTTCTAGGGGAATGGCCCTTTTCCGTCCTGCACAGAAAGGGTTATGGGAAAGGCAGAGTTAGTGAAATATCTGAAAAATACGAGCATGCTGGTTGTGACAAATGCACAAATTGGAGACGATTTGGAATGCAGATGTATGTAAACATTCATACAATTATCAGATCCTTCCTGCATAATGTCACCTTGCAGACGGCAAAAGCTCTGAATGCTTCACTGAGGCTAGACCCGCTGGATCTGTTCGAATTAAGGAAGAAGCACCTGGGAGATGACAGGCAAAGGAGCATGATGCCAGGGAAAAGGGGAAGCAGGAACCAAATAGTTAAACTAAGCAATCGTACCCAGTGGCAGGACACTCCGCCTCCTGGTTCTGAGCTGCCAGTCTCCAAGGTACCCTTTTGTACCGTGAGCTGAGCACTGGCCCTGCTCACTATACCCTGGATTTTCATGCAGCTTAACTATGTTGCCCCCTTTCGCAGGGACAGCCACTACTCAGGTACGGAGCCAGCAGATATCAAATTGTAAAAAGGGAGCAGGGGTTGAATGCACTGATGCATGATTAACGCACATCTCTGAAGGCGCCTCACCTACACCCCAGTCTATTATTCCTGTCCTGGGTTCCCCTACACACACACTCTATAACTATGCCAATGCACCTCCTGCCTGATCCATGCAGACCTCTCCAGCCCTGGGCCCCCACTCTGTTCTGTGAATGTAGCACAGTCCAGACTCTTCTCTGCCAATGCCCCTTTTCAATCATAGTTTACACATCTATTGCCTGATTCAAAGCCCATAGAAGTCAACGGGAGTCTTTCCGCTGACTACAGCAGGCCCTGGGTCAAGCCCACTGTGCCTTTCAGCCTCAGCTCTCTATGTGCTTTGCAGAGACGGCAGCTCAGGCCCAGAGAAGTTAAGCAACTTGCCCGAGATCACACGGCGTCAGAGGCAGAATCGGAAATAGAACCCAGGTGTCCTGACTCCTTGCCCCTGTTCTAACCATTAGATCATTATCCTCCATAGCTGTTGCCATGGAGATGATTTTAATGGTGCCATGACCTCTGTGAAGCATCAAACGAGAGGAAGGAGGCAAACCATGAAGGGAGAAATTACCCATGTGGAAAAACAACTCTCACCCAATTCCCACATCTCTGATGAGCAGCAGAAGTGGCAAGGGAATTCCTGGCTGATCCAGGTAAGAGGCAGGAGGATATAAAGCTTCCCCCAGTGGCAGCATCCCTCTTTAATATCAAACACACATCATTTCTATTTACCAAGAGCCAGTTGCTCTCTTCTGAATATGAGCTTCAAGCCCTGCCAAGGAAAGTCTATGGCTAATCTGCCCATTGTGCTCGCACGGCCTGAAAAGCCTCCATTCCCTTTTTCATAAAGGTTTGTATGAACAAATCTCCTTCATTAATCCCGCACCTTCCCCCAGCCTTCTGTGACAGTGCATCCCAGCACAAATCGGCTCCCTCTGCCGCTGCAGTTAAAGGAGGATTATGGGGATAACAGAGAAGTCCCTTGAACATAGGACTCCCTGATTAAACTATATAGAAGAAGGAACACATCAGAAATGGAGAGAACAGCAGATGGGCTATGCGCTCATATGGGCCCGTTTAATGCAGCCATGGGCTCCTCCAGGTAGCTTGAAAATACTCAACACTCAGTGTTTAGACCAAAGAAATAGAAATGAACTTGGCTGCCTCTGTTATTGGGCTCTAACTCTGTTAGCCTACCAGAGATACCTGGCTTCCCTATGCTTGGGCTGTTGGAATAAGAACCATCACACGTGCCCCGGACAAAGAGAATCATGCTCCAATATCCCACTGCCAGAAGCAGCAGTTGCACTTGATGCTTCAGGCAAAGGCAAACAAGAAAGCTAATACAATCAAATAATAGTTCCCTTAATAATTAGGATTAAGATTTAGAGATAAACCGGAACAAAGAGCTGTTGAGCCCCTGAGCTCTGCACCTCAGCCCCATCTCTAATGATAAGGGCAGATCCCTGTTCATTCCAAAGCTTTTTACAAACATAAACTGATATGCTGCACAAACCCTGCAGAACCAGAGCAACCACTGAATGCAGCTACCTCTGCGGTGAAGCGAACCAGCTGTCAGTTGGCCCACAGTAACACTACACAACGGCTTAGGGTGGGGAGTGAACAGTACTACATGCAGTTGAAACTGTAGAGAATTAGGAAAGCAAGCTGTAATGACCGGCACTGAAGCCTGACTCTTTTGTAAAGTGTCAGGCAATCTTTAACAACATGAGTAGTCACAATCGGCCCCAATGCCATGGTAGGATATGGATTTGTTAGGAAGCACCACTTCCTACTACACACATCTACTCCCGGCAACCCTCTTACACAATAGCTATCCACCTTCGGTATTTACATGGCCCTTATTACCATAATATCTGAGTGTCTCACAGTCTTTAACACATTTATCCTCACATTTAACACATATATCCTCACAACACCCCTGTCGGGCTATTGACCCCATTGTACAGGTGGGGAACTGATGTACAGAGAGACAGGGGCATGTCTACACTATGGAGACTATGCCTGCATAACCCTATAGCATAGACTCAGCTTACCTGACTGAAGGGGTTTTTCTGTTGGTGTAGGAAAACCTGCTCCCCAAATAATGTTAGCTATGTCAACAGAAGCGTTCTTCCATCAACACAGCAGCACTTACAATGGGAGTTATGTCACTCTGGTTACATTAGTCAGGGGTATGAACCGATGTAGCTATGCCAATATAACTTTCAAGTGTAGACCAAGCCTACATGACTTGCCCAAGGCCACAAAGGAAGTCAGCAGAGCAGGCAATTAAACCAAGAACTCCTGAGTCCCAGGCTAGTGCCCTAACCACTAGGAAAGACTTCCTCTGACCTACTACAACTCTGCTTAGTCCCAACAGACTCACAGCACCGGGCAGAGACTGCCTCAACTTTAACAGTAATGCAGCCCTATGGATGTTGGGGCTGAGAGAGAACTCATCATAAAGATGTGTGTTCCTGAAGCAGGGATCTGATTATTATTATTAATTATTTGCATAGCACCATGTGGTGGCAGAGCTGGGAATAAAGCTGAGTCATCCTGACTCACCTATAGGAAAAGAAGCCTAGTGTGTAAAGCCAACAGCAAAAAGCTAATTTTTTCCTGTTTTCCTACAATTTCATTTACAGGTTTTTCTAAAAGAAAAGAGGAGGAAAATCCCACATTATACGGCCCTTCGCAGCATCCCCTTCTCTTACGAGTGCTAACAGTTCAGCAGCTTTAACTATTGCTCTGCCGGACAAGGGAAGAACAGCACTTTGTACTTGTGCTGGGTGGATAGGTCCTGTCCGCACTTGGCCACGCTGGGGGGTTGTCCTCACTCTCCAAAGCACCTGCAAGGACTCGGTGCTGGGAGTGGCTGGATATCAGGGCTAGCACAGCTGAAGGGATTCTCTGATTTCCCCCTGCACACTATCAAAAGAAGGTGCTGCGGGTGGGGGCAGGAAGAACCAGACATGGGGTAAGGAGTAGTAGTTGTACAAATATCCTCTTTCTCCCAAACCTGGATTGACAGAGCCTCTGAGCTTCCATCTTAAGCCCTGACCTAGGGAACCCTTGTATATTTGTTTAATTAGGCTCAAGGGTGCCTTTTTAACCTCTTAGTCAGAATCCTGGTTTGTAGCACCCGGTTTGTAGCACCCATCAGTTGGGCTTTGGGGTATGGTTGATCCCAGCCAATACCCACTACCAGTCCCAGGTTCAGCAGCTCCATGTACTGCACCTCGCAGATCTGCACTGGTGCACGTTAGGAGAGCCCGCATCCTTGAGTGCACTGTGCTATTCGTTCTGAGGGCACTGCAGCTGCCTCTGGCTGGTTTATATATGTATAAGCTTGGAAAAAGACAGTTTTCAGGATTGGCTCACTGGGGGGACACTGATGTGAATTTGTTCTCTATAAACGGTTTATTTCTCCATTATCAAGACACACAAAGCAATGTCAATCACCCCATCCCAGTACAAAAGCGGTGAGGTTGCATTAAGTGCACTCCAGGAGGTAGGGTGTTATTGGAGTAAGTGCCTATTTGGTGGGAACTGCTTAAATTATAAGGGTGTTGAAGCATGTTCAGCATGAATTCAAGTGTTAAATTGTGGAAGCAGAGTATACCAGGTGGGTTATAAGGGAAAAGTCTGAACTAAAATCCCAGAATGAAACATCCTGGGACTTTAAGGAGGTTAAGAATCTGAGCATGGATTGGGATGAGAATTTTCCAGCTGCTCCTGTCTCTGAGGGCATGTCTATGCTGCTGACTCGGGTTCAGGCTAAGCTGCTGTTTAACTGTGGTGTAGACATTCGGGCTCAGGCTCTAGGACCCTGCAAGGTGGGAGGGTCCCAGAGTTGAGGCTGCAGCCCAAGCCCAGTTGTCCACACCGGAATTAAACAGACCCGTAGCCTGAGCCCTGCAAGAATGAATCAGGTGGCACAGACCAGCCTCAGGTATCTACTTGAAGCATTGAGGGGCCAAACCAAAACCCTTTATTCAAATACTCTCAAATGTTAGAGGATTTTGCAACCAGACACCAATTCAGGTGACTGTGGATGTGCTCTCTCACCACCACCCTTACCTACGTTAAGGTACGAAATGCACAACTGGCACCCTTTCAGGAACCAGGGTGGGACTAGTTACCTGTATGCACCAGACAATGAGTCTTTCAGGGAATCATGAACCATCCTCGTCTTTCACATACCAGACTTTCCTCTCCTATTCTCACTGCCCTCGCTGTCCAGTTCCCTAGCAGGATCTGTTCTCATGTTTGTGTTTTAACTAGGATAGGCCAAATGAGTCCGAACTAAATAAGAGCTGAGCTGAATCTTCACCCCAAATCAAACTGAGTCCCAGGTTCAAACACTTTCCATTGTCCTTCCTAAAAATAACCCCCAAAACCTAAATTGCTTTTCATTTCTGTTACTGCCTCTCCGCTTCATGATTCTAGCCAGGGCCTGAATTGCCATGAGAGATACTATTCTTGTAATATTTCCAGCCCAGTACTCAAGTACTGGGAATCTCATGAGAGTGTTGTTCTGGCCAGGCCTCCAGCTTAGGAGGTCTGGATTGTTAGGATATACATCAACACTCTTGCATGTTTGTCCTCAAAGCTTTGGAGGTTCACCTGTCAAGACTCCCACTGACTTTTACTTATGGATCAAGTAAGGACTATGGGGTTTGGTCCTTTGAAAGGAGAGAAGCCAGCTGAGGAAGTGGACTCCAGTTAGACTGTGCTCGTAGAAGCTGTAGAAAGATATGGAGGCAAACTCCAAATGAGAGATCACACAACAGGACTACAGAGCTAAACAGCTGGCTTTGAAAGTGGGAGCCTCACACCAGTTATTGGCATGTAATTACCAGGAAGTCATAGCTGTGCTACACCTGAGCAGGTGAAAATGTGATTGCCAGCGGGTGTGATCGCACTCCCATCACCCTGATACGCCATTCCCGGGGTGAGCGCGCTCCGTGCTAACAGGTGCAGGGACTATTTGCTTGAGAGAGATTTAAGCAATCTGGCCTAAGGAGGCCTTTAAAACAGGGCTGGGGAGGGAGTTAACAAGAGACTCTGAAGTGGTGAGACAAGAGCAGTAATCATTGCAGGAGGTGAGGATAGTATCTGAACAACTGGGGAGCTTTCTGGAAAGTCTTTCAGAGCGCAGCAAGGTGTGCACTGAGAAGATAAGGGAAGATGTTCTCCTACCAAAACTGGGTATCGGAGGTCAGTTTTATGTCACAACCTGACCCTCTTTGTGGACACCAGTCTGTTGTAAATGGACCCAAACCCACTTCCAAGCCCCCTGTGTCTGGGTAGTGACTGATCATTGTTCCTAGCTCTATTTTCTAGTTCAGTGTCTCTGAAGCATACTCCCAGGGGCAGACCCCATGTCCAACACCCTTCTTGGACAGTGAGACCCTGCAGTCTAGCTGTCTAGACCCCAGAACCAGTGACACAGCCTCCTAAGCCCCCAGTGGCTTAGACATGTTCTCCCAGAATCCACCTAGCTGCTGAAGCTCTGGAACCCTTCAGGGACAACATGGCAGTAAAGCAAGGCATACAGGCAAAGCAAGAGAATTTCTTAATGACAAACACTTAACTCATTTTAAAAAAGCGCAAGAGACTTACAGATCTGTGGAGAACAACAAGCAGCCCTGAATGCAACCCCTTTGGTCTCTCGCGCTGTCTGTGAGTCTTGGTTCTATTCAGTGTCCATAGGTAAGGCAGAGTCTCACCTGCCTTTTCTTTTCTACAGCCTGGTCGAGTTATACATTGTGATGAAATGTCCCCTTGCTTAGAAAAGCAGCCTTCTTTTAAAAACTGTCTCTGGCCTATTTCTACCCATGTACTTTGACTTGGGGGGGGGGGAAGGTTCCTAGCTCCAGTGTACCCCTCCCCAACTACCTCTGTTAGCTTCTTCACAGAGAGTCTATTGCCCCAAGGATTGGTCGCTGAAAGTAATCCAAAGACAATAGAAAACCCACCATCCCAGTAGTGAAGAATCATTAACACTTATAGCCCCGATGGCCCTCTCATTCTTAGCTCTCCTTGAGTGTCCCACTGTCCAAAATATACTGACCCTGTCAGGATTTCAACCCTGGCTTTCAACACTACCTGGATGTCTTAACTCAAGATGGAGTCTACAAGGCAAAGTGAAGATTACAATCAAAATGGCCGAAGGCATTCACAACTGACACAGACATACCTCCAATCTGTCACACCTTATTATAACTGTGATTAGCTGCTGTCAGATCTTTAAGTGGACACAGTCAACCTCATTAAGCTTAACATGCTGCTTGCTGTAAAGATTATCCCTAGGTAAGAATTCCACTACAGTTATTATCATTATTATTGTTTATTATTTGTATTCCCATAGTGCCTAGGAGCCTGAGTCATGGAGGACCCCATTGTGCTGGGTGCTGTACAAACACAGAACAAAAAGACAGCCCCTGCTCCCAAAGAACTTACAATCTAAGTATGAGACAAGTTACAGCAGATGACTACATATAGATGGAGGAGTACAAGGAAAATATGAGACAATACTGGTCAGCGTGGTAGGCAGTGGTGCTGCACACCAGAGGCCTAAACAGTGTCAAGTTTCTAGTAGGCATCATGGCACAGGAGATTTCTGAGGAGAGTTGTGAAGGAGGATAATGAGTTGGCTTTGCAGATATTTATGGAGAGCTCCTCCCCAGCATGAGGGGTAGCCTGGGAGAAAGCACAAAGGGGCTCGTTTGAAGATTTAACTTGTGAGTGATGGACTGGAGGCTGGTACCCCACACTGGTCAGAGGTGGGAATCAACTTTTCAGTTCTGAAGGAGATGATAGGTAGGGTGAGGATAGGTTGTGAAAGTCTTTGAAAGTCAAGAGAAGTAGCTTATGTTTGAGAAGATACAGAATAGAGAGCCAGTGGAGGGATGCAAAAAACAAGATGCTAGTTCTTGTGCAGTTGATCTGTGCAGTGGACAATTATGATGCCCCTTCCCATCCCCTCACCCCGAACCAGGTCAGACTTCTTCTTGTATTTGTAACATCAAGACTACAAAACTGGATATTTGATTGAATTTGGTATTGAAATATGCTTCCCCTGCGCTGACTTGTGGGTGATGTACTTACCTCAAATTCCAGAATAGAGGGAACATCTTCTGCAAAGTTCATGAACAGAGACGGGGGGACCGTAATGTAGACGCCAAGTGGCCTCCAGCCTCAATACCCCTTGTGGGGCTCCATGTGGTTGGGTTGTTGTCTTATTCCAACTGCTTTGCCTGGCTGCAGCTGGAGAGCTCAGTGACATCAAACAAAATCTGAAACTGCCTCTGTTAGACAAGTAAGTTTGCTTTCAGGTGGCTCGGTGAACTGGGACAAAGAGGATACAACTACTCCCCTGAGAAGTCTTCTGCAGCTACAACTCCTCATGTGATTCTCATGAGTTCTGTGCCTGTGCAAATGTTATGGTAATCTTTGTCCCTCAATTTAATTTTGCTAATGGGAAATTCTTGGACAGCAGCCTACTCCTGCCTCCACTGAAGCTAGTGGGCATTTGGCCATTGACTCTATGTCTTCTTTCCTAATAAACAACATGAATACAGCAGCAGCAACAATGCTACGGGGCAGCCCCAACATTCCAAACACTTGCAGATTCTCAAAACCAAACCCCTTGCCTGGCCCGCCAAAAAAATGTGTGGGTAAACCAGGCAAGTGCCCAGTGTCCTGGTCCTAATCATACATCCAGTGCAAGCTCCCTCTGCTCTCCTGTTTGTATTAACTTTCCAAGGCTGTTGCACAGCTCTGCTGGAAAAGATTGTCTGGTGCTTTCAAACCAAATGAGAGAAAACCATCTCCACAATGATGAAACCTCCCTGCCCCCCTTCCCTTTTTTTTTGACAGAATAGCAGTTCGTGTCATGCATGGAAAAGGAGGTGACTGTTTCACAAGTTGTATGGCAAATGACAGGGCCCTTCCCTCCCCATTTCCTCCCTCCCTAAGTTCAGAACCAGCCTCATGGAATGACTAGTGGATGATAGGCCTGAATGGGCTGAGACAGCCTGAGCTGAAGGCATCCTGGGGGTGCTGATCCTGGTGGCATTAACAACACACCTAAAAGCTGCATACAGAGAACATTTTATTTTATGGAATTTCAAGGGGGGAAACATGGCACTTGGATTTGAATAAGCCAGCAACCAGCAGGTGGGATTTTCATGAGCTGAGAGTCCTGAAACATTGAGCAAATGGAAAATTAGCCTTTCAAGGCCCCATGCTCAATTATTTATCTTGAGGGAGAAAAGAGGTCAATATTGAAACCAAGGGTAAATATTTGGCCGTGTGCGTAGAGCTGGCCACACACCTTGGTCCTGTGCTGAGCTGCTGCTCCACCATGCCTCCATCCCTCTGATCTCTGCAGCTCTCCAGTGCTAGAAGGTGGTATTATGCCAGTCCTACTGCTCTCAGACATCATCTCCCAGTCTGCTGTGTGCATGAAAAAAGCTAGAAGGTCAGGTGGATTTATCTGATTTGACAGGGCACCAATAACATGCAATAATTCCATTACAATGTTATATGAGCCATATGAACATCGAATTAATGGCTACTTCTGCCTTCCATATTAGAGTATTACCAAACCACATGGTTTAAGGACAGCCACTTATGTGGCCACTATTCAGGGAATTTTGTTATAACCTAATGCCCCAATGTGTCAAGATTAAGTGAAGGATTCAGAGACCTTGTGCAATTTAATTCAAGCACCAAGTATATTTCATAGACTTGACTTCTGCAATCTACAAGCAATATCTTGCCTTTGTCTAGCAGCTTTCCTCCATACAGATTCATCAAGCACTTTTCTGACAACATATTCAGGGACCATTTCTCATGTTATTTTTTTTTTTCAATCAAAAATAAAATTGCAACCACTGCTGAGGAAGCACATGACTGTTTAACATTGAACTGCAACATTATATAACATTTTAGGACAGGAAGCACTGAAGAAAGCCACATCCATTTGAAACTGCAGGGAAAACTTAGGGAAGCATAAAATAACCAGCCAAGTTTGGAATTTGTACATTACACTGCAGCTAACAACTGTACTCTTGTAAAAAAGTGCCAGAGTTGTGAATGACAAGCCAGAAGAAGCCCTGAGTTCCATCTCAGCTGAAAGCTTCCCTCATTCTGTTCTGTCCTGATGCAGAAGGAGGAATCTCACTAACGGAATAATCAACACCACTTCTTTCAGCACCTTACTTTTTCGGGTCAGGTCCGGTATTGCACCATTAGAAGTACTATGGAGCAAGGATTCTCTTTTCACTGATGCATCCAGCACTGGTTAGTGTTTGAACCAGCCCACCCAGTTAGATGAGCCATTGATCTGTTTCACTATGATGGCTATGCTCCCACTTCTGCTAATCAGTGGAGGGATGCTTTATCCTCACCATCAAAACAGTGTGTGTTTTACCATGGGATAACTAATACATGTAAGCTATCCCACTGTAAACGCCTAGGGGGGAAAGGCACAGCAGCTCTTACTGTGAGGTAGCTAGGTGAGATCAACCACAAGCAGGAATATAGGTTAAAATAACACCTTTTTTTTGCAGTGAAGACATAGCTGGGGCCTATTCCCACTTCTACACAGTCTCCTAACTCTTAATAGTGTTAATGGTGGCTTCTGTATGCATGTTAAGAGGGATAAGAGACCTGTCATTTCATAAAGGATACTCCAGTCATCATGATTATTATTTGCAAATAGGTTTATGATTTTTTAAAATCTCTTGCAAGTGACTTCATATCAGAGGAGAGGTATGAGACTTTCCATAGCTAGTTCTGTGCTATTTTGCTCACTAGCCAATGTCCTATTCTGAGCAGGATCAATACATACATGTATTTATTCATGTGTGTTTATATGAGAGGGTGCATGACAGTGAGAGTGATTTAATGTGCATGTATATGAGGGTGTATTTATCTGTGTATGCACAAGAGTATGTGTGTGAGCAAGTGAACACTTTTCAGTGTGTATCTATGAGTATGGATGGCTCTGATAGAGGAAGTATGACTATGCATGTCTGCAAAACTGTTCAGACATGCGTGTCTGCATGCATTTATATAGGAACTTTCTCCTGTCTTTCACCAGGGTTGTTAGTAGAATCCATTTGCACATCTCACACTTTTGCCACTAATTCCCCTTCCTTGGAATTGCACTGAGTGGTTGGAAAGCTCTGTGAGTTCAGCTGCCCACAGGAGCTAGATGTTAATTAGTTTAGCTAATCTGACAGCTGAATTTCCCAAAGAGCCACTCTACACACCCCAGAGAGCAGGGACAGGCAAAACACTTCAATGGAAAATAAACTTAGACTCAACTCTTCACCCCTTCACCTGGGTTTGGATAAAGCCCAACTAAGGCTCTCTCTCTGTCCTCCACAACTTCCTAAAGACTGTAGCCCCCTCCACCTTTCCCTGGGACCTTGCCGGGAGACCATCTCATTGGCAAATTGTTCCCTGAATGTTCAACCTATATTTTCTTTGGTTCAATGTCATCCCCTAGTTACAAACACTGCCCTAACGAGCTCTTCTTATTGTTTACACATTTCCAGTTCATAGTCCCATATTTAGATGTCCTCCAAAGCCCTGCTGTCTCTCAAACCCAGCTCCTTCTCACCACCAGCCAAAGGCCTCTCCCGAAACCTCAGCTTCCTGCCTTCCCTCCGTGCCCTGCCTCACTTTGGAACATAAGAGAAGTTGTGTGGCAGCCCTACTTTCTGGCTCACGGATTAAATAGACTTTGTCAGGCTTAGAGCTGCCAATCAAGTTCAAGTGCATTTTTAATAGTTTAATTTGTGGCACAAGGTTTCAAATAAAATCATGAAGTGCAGTCGATTAAACTCATTAAGTCCTTATGGACTCAGCTGTGTACAGCCTGTTATCAGATTCTGAGACATGAGAATTAATTAGGCCTCTGTTATCCTTTGTCTGGATTAGTGTGCTAGGCCCAGAGGCCTGGTGTTTGCCTGTGAAAACTCTAGGCCTATAATCTCCTTAGTAGCGCTACTGGGGGAGGCAGAGCCCTAAAGAGATTTCTTCAACACTCCTCAAAGATCAAACAACAAGGATCGTAATGTTCTTTTGGATTGTTATTTTATTTTATTTTATTTTTAAGGCACACTGTGCAGCTAATGAATAAAAGCCAGTTCCCTGGGAGCAGAACAGAAAGGTGGAAATGATTACTAGATTCAATAGGGTCCAGATATCCAGGGCTAGAAGCTCTCCGCACATGTGCTATCCTTATTGGAATGCACCTGGTCTCCCTTGCAAGATATTCGGTTAGGAAAGGGTCCTTCCTTCCTTTGCTTAAGGCCTAATCCTGCAGTGCTTGCACACAGGCTGAGTCAGCAAAAAGAACAGGAGTACTTGTGGCACCTTAGAGACTAACAAATTTATTTCAGCATGAGCTTTCGTGGGCTACAGCTCACTTCTTCAGATGCACAGAATGGAACACACAGACAGGAGATATTTATACATACAGAGAACATGGAAAGGTGGAAGTATGCATACCAACAGGAAGAGTCTAATCAATTGAGATGAGCTATCATCAGCAGGAGAAAAAAAACTTTTGAAGTGATAATTAAGATGACCCATAGAAGTTGTGAGGAGAACTTAACATAGGGAAATAGATTCAATTAGTGTAATGACCCAACCATTCCCAGTCTCTGTTTAAGCCTGAGTTAATTGTATCTAATTTGCATACTAATTCGAGTTCAGCAGTCTCTCTTTGGTGTCTGTTTTTGAAGTTTTTTTGTTGCAAAAGTGCCACCTTCAAGTCTGTCACTGAGTGGTTAGAGAGGTTGAAGTGTTCTCCCACTGGTTTTTGAATGTTATGATTCCTGATGTCAGACAGGCTGAGTCGAACTTACTCACAGGACTGGTCCAATTGCCTCAAGGCGCCTGACTCTCCACTGCCCTACACATTGTGTTGTCATTTACACCTATGCAAAGTGAGCGTAAAGTGATACCAGATGAGAATTCTCCACTCATTCGCCCCAATGATTGTGTCTGACACCCATACTGCAAAAGTGTAAATGATGACTCTGGGTATCAAGCAGTAATGAAGTGGAGATGCTCACATACTCAGTGTATGGGATGCAGAACAAGTGATTGCCTTTACGAAGTCAACAGCTACTAACAGCTGTCTTGCAGATACCATATATTATAAACAGAGTATCTCAGCATCTCAGACACCACACTGTGGCAACTGTTCATCTTTTTAACAGCAACCACTGTAGATTTGGGCTTATTTAGATAAAGTAAGAGACTGATGTTCAAGCAGGTGGGAAGGGAAACTGTGAACGTGGAGCATGGATAGATGTGGGTGTATCTGGGACAGTATATTTGTATATACAGGGTATACATGAGCAGATTTCAAGATATATATAGGGTGGCCACGTGGCCATGAGTGGCGATGTAAATCGCTATGCATGTGCATATGTATGTAAGCAGGTTCAATTCCCACCCTGCTCTAAAGAGACTATACACACTGTGTAGAGCCCAAATTTACCCCCTTTCTGGGACTTGCCACTATTACTAATTCAAACACACAATAATAACACATATATCGTACCATAAGCTTTTCCCCCAGGTTTGGCCATTCCTATAGCTTCTCAAAGGACCACATCTTCCCCCTCCCCCTAGTTCCCTCTGCTTCAAGGAGACACACCAAATCTCCTTGTGTACTGGTTGGAACTAACAAGATCCACCAGCTAACATGAGTCAGCAGAAAGCAACAATGAGTCCTGTGGCACCTTAAAGACTAACAGATGTATTGGAGCATAAGCTTTCGTGGGTGAATGCTCACTTCGTCAGACACATGTAATGGAAATTTCCAGAGGCAGGTATAAATATGCAGGCAAGAATCAGTCTGGAGATAGCAAGGTGAGGTCAATCAGGGAGGATGAGGCCCTGTTCTAGCAGCTGAGGTGTGAACATCAAGGGAGGAGAAACTGCTTTGGTAGTTGGCAAGCCATTCACAGTCTTTGTTTAATCCTGAGCTGATGGTGTCAAATTTGCAGATGAACTGAAGCTCAGCAGTTTCTCTTTGAAGTCTTGTCCTGACGTTTTTTTTTTGCTATAAGATGGTTACCTTTAAATCTGCTATTGTGTGGCCAGGAAGGTTGAAATGTTCTCCTACAGGTTTTTGTATATTGCCATTCCTAATATCTGACTTGTGTCCATTTATCCTTTTACATAGGGACTGTCCAGTTTGCCGATGTACATAGCAGAGGGGCATTGCTGGCACATGATGGCGTAGATAACATTGGCGGACATGCAGGTGAATGAACCAGTGATGTTGTAGCTGATCTGGTTAGGTCCTGTGATGGTGTCGCTGGTGTAGATATGTGGGCAGAGTTGGCATCGAGTCAGCAGAAATTACACAGCATCATTATACAGGGTTCTATCACCTGCACTTAGAGAGGAGCCCTGCAGTCCTGTGTCATAGGACAAAAAGGGGGTTAGTGGATTAGATTGTTGTAATAACCCGCTTTTTGTCCTATGACTACAGGGATGTTAATGAGTCACTTCACCTTGAATGGTCCCATAGAATATGTACTAACTACTTATGCTAAATTATCTGTTCGACTTTGTGACACTGTGAATACCTTTCCCAGACCTGCAGAAGAGCTCTGTGTAAACTCAAAAGCTTGTCTCTGTCACCAACAGAAGTTGGTCCAATAACAGTTATTACCGCACCCTCCTTGTCTCTCTAATAGCCTGGGACTGACATGGCGACAACATGGCATATATTGACCTTCCACGTGAGTCAGGAGCCTAACTGCCATTTACGCCTTCAAGAATCTCTCCTCTTTGATAAAGGTTGCCTAAACTATATCAAAGTCATACTGTTTGTTTATTATAGGGGAGGGCAGCATCCAGTGGAATAGCAGCAGACACTGATATACTGGGAGTGCATGTGTGTTTGTTTGTGTGTGTGTGTGTGTGCGCGCGCATGCGCGTGTACTGTGGGCTAGGATTGGTGCTTCAATTAGATCCTTGACATTGGGGTTTGCTGGCCCTCAAAAAGCTGTTATTCCATGTAACAATACAGCCGCTGAGGGGACTTACAGGGCCACGTTGCCAAACAGAGCTTTATCCAGGAGCCTTTTCCAGTGGACACAAATCCTTTCCGATAGCCCAGCTGCCGGTAAGCCCACTGCAACAAATTTATGAGAACATAACCATGCTGTAAAGAGATGAACTTAAGGGACAAGGGAAAGTAATCCATACTGAGGCTGGCAAGGGCTTTGCGCTTACTAGCAATCCTGCTGAATTGTATTTGAGGAGAGTTCAGCTACAGCAATTTCTAAACTAAATCACTGGGGCCTACCAGTACTTTCTCCAGTTTATTATAGAAATTTACTCACATGGATCAGTGACCCCTTAGTCAATGACTCCCTCAGGTGACTTCAAGAGCTGAGTTACGCTACAGCATTTCCTCTCTTTGAACTTCTCTCCCTCCTTCCTTGCTTCCCTTTTCCACTTCCCTTCTCCCTGACTCCCTTTCTTTCTTTCTCTTCCCACCTTCCTCCCTCCCCTTCCTTCTCTCTCGCCTCCAGTTTAACCTGACAGTGTTTGGCTAGAGCCCAGTAAAGCTCCTTCTTTTCCTTCCTCACTTTTGAACACCTGGTGGATATTCACTACCACCAGGAGCATTAAGCCTCAAAAGCTAATGAAACTCTGAAAATTAACTAGCCTTCAAGGCACAATAGCGGCATCTCTGGAGTTTAGGTCCTTTCTGCAGCATTAGAGGGGAAGCGCAAAGTGTCAGAGAAAGCAAATGAATGAGGAGAGAAGAATGACAAGGAGGGAGCTAGTTGAGGAGGAGAGAAAGAAGAGAGAAATGAGGCCAAATACAAGCTCAGACTTCTAGGAACAAAGAATAGAAGTCTCACTTGCAGGACAGGGGACTGTATAGACCTCAGTGACTCCAAAAGGGGTTAGGAGTCATGCTGGATAATCAACTGAATGTCTGCTCCCGGTGTGATGCTGTGGCTAACAGGGCAGATGCAGTCTTTGGTTGTATAGGCAGAGGCAGGGTCGGCTCTAGCCATTTCGCCGCCCCAAGCACCAGAGCCGCGGGACCAGCGGACCCTCCGCAGGCACGCCTGTGGCAGGTCTACCGGAGCCACCTGCCACCCTCCCGGCAACCGGCGGAGTGCCCCCCGCGGCATGCTGCGCCAAGCACACGCTTGGCATGCTGGAGCCTGGAGCCGGCCCTGGGCAGAGGAATATCAAGTCGAAGTAAGAAGGTGATATACAAGAGCTGGATGGAGAAACATATTCCAGTTTGTGAATCATTTCAATATTTTGACATTTGGTTTTGTTCCGATTCAGAACAAAACCCCCAAATTTTGAAATTCTCCATGAAAGGGAATGGAGCCCTGACGTATTTTGACTAACTTTTTCCAATTGCCTCTGATATTACCACTGCGTACAGCATTAGTGAGATAATCACTGAGATGGTGTGTCCCATTCTGGTATGCATACTTGAAATGGATGTTAACAAAATTGGAAAGGCTTCAGAAAAGAGCTACAGAAATGATCTGAGGTCTGGAAAACCTGCGTTATAGTGAGAGACTGAAGAAGAAGAAGGTTAAGAGGTGACTTGATTGTGGTCTATAAGTACCTACCCAGGGAGATTTCTGGCTGCTCTTCAATTTAGCAGACAAAGATATAACAAGATCCAATGGCTGTGAAACAAACTGGACAAGATCACTTTAGAAATCAGGTTCAAATTTTTAAGTGAGGATAATTTACCATTAGAATCACTTACCTAGGGATGTAATGGATTCCCCGTCACTTGAAGCCTTTAAATCAGGATGCGATATCATTCTACACGGTACGCTCTAGGCTAACTCAACCACAAGTTAAGGGCTTGATGCTGGAATATAATTCTGGGTGTAATTCTATGGCCTGTGTTATGCAGGAGGTCAGACTGGATGATCAGAATGGTCTCTTGTGGCCTTAAAAACCATGAATCTATGAGACGATGCTCACCAGCCGACTTCTTCCCCTACGCTTGCCTCCTGAGTGACTTCTTCGCTTGGCAGACCCACTGGGCATAGACCAATTCCCTTGCACTGAGTGAGTGATACCACACAAAGTGAAGAGGGACAGAAGGGGGCAGTATAGATGACACTGAGGGAGAGATGGAATAAGATGGGACTGGTGGGCAGGTGAGTGGGAATGAGGGAGTTACACCTTCTTTCCACAGGAGATGAAGTCACAACAGGATTGAAAGTCTGCACAGTTGCCCTGGCACCTCTGGTGCTCAGCATCCCAGCATTTCCTGCATGCCATTTTATTATTAGCGCCCAACAGTCCCAATCCAGTTTGGGATCCCGTTGTGCTGGGTGCTGTCAAACATACACAAGGACTAATTCCAGAGAAGTGAGTGTAACAAACAATAGCAGGGAAGAGGGCAGGAGAATGGAGGGGATGGTAGGAAGATCCCGTGATTACAATATGCACATCTTGATGGTTCCAAGTTCTTTCCAAGTTTGCTTTAACCTATAAATTAATATATATCGGCCTTCTTCAACTCTTCCACATCATAGACAACAGTAACTGGTATCTTAGAGAGGAGGAGAGGGCGGTAGGTTTAAGGATTGGTTCAGGGTGGGAAAACAGAGATATTGGTGGGAGAAACAGAGAAATGGCCATTGCAGCCTGGCATTATTAGCAATGCACAGGAGAAAGGAATGATGCAATGAGACAATGGTGGCTGAGCAATCAAGGGCACAGTTGTGAAGGGGCTTAAAGGGGAGGACAAGAGGCTTAAATGTGATGGAAGGGGAAACAGGGAGCCAGTGAAACGATGTGGGTGTGGTGATCACAGGGACAGGCAAGGAGAATGCTCATAGCAGTTATGTTTTGCATGGCCTGAAAGAAGGTCTGGCTCTGGGGGCCAGAGAGGAGGAGGCTGCAGTAGTCAGGATGTCAGCTGGAGAGGACCCAGAGAATGGTTTTACCTAGAGAGGCAATGAGAAAAAGGTTAGCTCTTTGGGATGTCATGGAGGAAGAAGCAGCAGGATTTGGACTTGGCAAGACAGAAGGAGGCATCAAAAGTTGGAGGGACAGAAAGGATGGTGGTCCTGTCCACAGTGACAAAGTGCATCTGATTTCACCAAATGAGATTAGAAAACACCTTATAGAAGCCTTAAACCCATCACAGGTGCGGCATCATGACTTTACATAGCCAGTGCCTGGAGCCTTATGAAACATCAACTTCCCTGGGTTGGTCATTGTGTGCAGATGGCTGATATTCATCTTCCAAAGCAAGTCCTCCTTTCTCAACTTAGTCACAGTAAGAGGACCCATGGGAGACAGAAGAAACTACAAGGACACCCTGAAAGTACATCATAAGAAGGGCGGCATTGACCCTATGAATTGTGAAGAGCTGGGTGGCAATAGACTGCAATGGCATTGCATTGTACATCGTCTCAGCCCGTTTTGAAGAGAATCGCCTTGCTCGAGAAGCTGAGAAACAGCAGAGAAGGAAGGAAAGGGCAGAGCATCCCAGCCAGCAGTTGTGCTCTCTGCAAGCAACCACCTGTCAGATATGTGGAAAAACCTGTAAAGCACAAATTGGACTCCTCAGCCATCTTAAGTCTCCTCAGTGACTTTTCCCTCTGGCAGGCATCATCCTCCTATCAAGGGATAACCGATGACAAGTCCCTCCAGAAGCACACAGGCCTCAGATGAATGCCAGCAGGATGAAGGGGGCACGTAAATGTTACGTTTACTTTGCTACACCAGCAGGATATTCAGGTCCTGTCATTTTGCTCTGAGCAAACTGAAGGTAAGGATGGGACTGGACAACATATCCTGTTCGTCTGCCATCTGGTGGCCACAGCCGAAGCAAGCTGAGATTCCCGGTTAGTGCTAAGAAGAGATCTTGGCAGAAGTCAAGAGGCCTGAGGAGAGAGAGAACTGAGGCGGGTCCCCAAGAAAGGGGTCAACCCTTTCTGGAGTGAAAGGGAAGTGTTTCTCGGCAATGAGATAAGTACTGGGGTTGCGGGAATCTCCTGCACTCCCACTCCAAGGAAGGAAAGCCCAGAGGTTATGGTTAGACCCATGCTTCAGGGACCACTGTCAAAAACTGCTGCCTGAGCTCGAGAATTAATAAATAATAATAGTCACCTGGGTGGAGACTGATTCAAACTGCCACCACAGTTCGCACCTGTATCCTGTGCCCAGGTGTGTGCCTAGCATCCGCTCTATCTTGGCAGAGTGAGCTGTGCCAGATTCAGTTCTATAAATGGAATGGAGCATGACCCTTCATTTCTTTTCTACTCAGATTGTATTTTACACACACCCCATGTGCAAAGATGATCTTCATACACTAGAGCTGCCATGCTGTGGGATACATCTGTAGCGTTGCCCTAAATGTATTAGTTGTAAAATGCTGGGAGAAGCTGCTGAGGTGAAAGTGCTGGGTCATTGTATCTCCTGCCCACTCCTTATTCTCCAGGTGGCTTTGCCTGAGAGATACTGGCACAGAAAGGCCTGACGGTGGAAGAGTGTGATGTCTTCCTCCATCTAGAGTGGGCTTTCATCAGTAAGGGCTCCATATGTGCCAGGGGACTCCAGTACTGGGCCTAGGCTAAGTCCATCCCCCTTTCTCTCCCTACAAGTGCATCCAAAAGAAAAATCAAACCACTCTGTCAAGGGGCAAAAGAAAGTGAAAAAAGAAATTAGAAATCATGGACTTGATTTCCAGCTCCCCATCCCCATATGCATCAGAAGCTATTCTATGGGAGACAGTGGAGTCATACCAGTGTCAACCCAGCCTCTGTGTCTGGCTGATGTGAGTAATTTTATGTACCAACAAACAATACAACCCAGTATTTACTCAACACTCGGCTCTTGGTAGGGAAATGGCAGGCAAGGCATGGATTTTTAAAGGCAACCAAAATGTGAGCATTCATCATAGACTTCTGGGGCAGGACAATAGCTTAGACAGCCTAATAAATCCTTTCCATCTCTAATGCCTGTGATTACAAGGCAGGCCAAATGCTCTCAGGTAGCTTAAGCTGCTCATTTGCTTGGTAAGAGGCACTTTTCACTTGGCCATGTTGTTAAGGTTACAATATCAAATTGCTCTGCATAACAGGGGCTGTGGAAAGCCACTTCTGCAGAATGATCGGCTCAGCTGCAGAGTGCCAGGTGCATCGAAAACCTTCTGTTGGGTGTACCTCAGGGTGATCTGGCCTCTGTCATCCTAACCTGAAACGAAGAGAGATGGATCCCAGGACAAGTCTGCCTGCAATATCGAACACAGTGAATTTAATTCCTCTGAAGTGTGAGGAAACTGCAGTCATTTACATTTAGAGAAGTCAAAGTCACCCATTCGGAGCAGAAAATAAAAACAGCCAGATTGTAACCTTGGATGTGATACCTCTGCATGGACTCCAGTCATTGCTACTTCACAAACAGCAGCTGGAATCCTGGAGGCCCCCTTGAGGGAAGGAGCTAAGATGGTTGCTCTGAAGATCTTTGGGCCCCTGGGGGTTCCCCATCCTACTTTAGTCACCCAGTTGTGGAGGGAGGCTGATGGAATGCCCGAGAGAGTTCTCCTGGCCAGGACTTCAAGTGAATGAAGTTCACTTGAAGACTCTAGACCAGAGACTCTATCCCAGGTCTTAGACAAGAAGTAATAGATTCTAGGGTGGCTTTGGGAGCTCCGGGTTGGCTGGGTGTACTCAATAAAGCTGCTAGCTCTTAATACTGAGATAGGGACCCTGATTCTCAGTTTCTCCAAGTACTTCGGGAGGGTAGGGGCAGAGCTAGCTTTAAGCCACTCTGGCACTCCTCAGATCCTGAGGCAGACAGACAGCTTCCCAGTCCTCAGTGTGAGTTAGAACAGAGACTAGCTGTAGTGTAGTGTGTTCTGGCCACCCGTGTTCCCTTTTCCATACCCACTCCCTTGATTTCATCACACACCCCAGTGCACACACCTTACACTGCAAATGGGAGCAGAACTCGTGTGGCACCTTACACCAGCTCTACACCATCTAAGTCGGCCTCTTGCTCTTAGGAAGCCAGTCTGTCCACATCAAGGCCACTTTATGCTACAAAAAAAGCATAAAGAGGCCATAGTATCTTAACTCCAGGCTCCTGGACACTGGGGCATGATTATTTTTTCAGAGGCCTCAGCTTGGGGGCGGGGGGTTGAGCAGCATTTGTGTCTATTTCTGTCACTGGAGTTGGGAGACCCTGTGTTTGGTGAAACTTCTCCAACTTGCTTTCTTCCCTGAAAGTGAAGGAGAATTTTATTTGAGCTGTGCAAAATATTCCTTCCTCTCCCTTGCCCTTCTTTAACTGAAGCCCTTACTGCCCTAGGATGATGCACTATTACCGAGCCATGAGTTTCCAACGGTGAGAAAGCTGGTGCTGTGCACACAGTGAAGTTGCCTGACAGGCATTCTGGCCTTGTTCCTCCGGGTCTGCCAAGTGAATCAGCATAATAATGAGCAGATAATAGATGAGAATTCCTGTGTGTCCAGTGTTACCCGAAATTGGGCCAGCTAGTAAGCTTAGGGAGGACTAATGACCCACCAGAGTTTGGCAGAAAGCAGCACATTTATTATAGTGATAGCCAAGCTCAAAAGAAGTGGGAGGGGGTGTCACACTCACATTAGCATATTCACGCTCCCAGGATAGGCACAGCGCTGGAGATGTTAGGCTCCTTGAAGATAAGTATCCCACAGGCAGCTCAGGGATGGACAGCGTGGTGAAGGTATGTCTTCCCGAGGCAGGATGAAATGCAACACAGTGAACTACTGGCCAGGTGGTCCGGGCAAAGGACCTTCACGGGAGGTACAAGCTTGTGAGTTCATTCCTGAGCACATGGCTCCTTCCCCTTTTAAGGGCCTGCTCCTCATGGCCTGTGACTAGAGATGACTTTGCCAGGCCTGGTTGGTCACACTCCACCTCCGGCATTGAGTGTGTGAGTGCTGCCTAGTTAGAGTCCCAGACACTTTGTCTACCTGGGTATATCTGATCTTCCAGCTGTTTAAGCGGCCCATTCATCCCACAAGCATTCCAGGAGGGAGGGGGAGGGGGAAAGCCACTTCACAGGTATTCAAAGAGGGAAAGGAGACATGAGGCACCGGGGGGGGGGGGGCAGTGTAACAGATTTTTGAGCATATAGGTTATACATAGCATACAGATCACTGGTGCTCTTACAACACCCAGACTCAAAGCCCCACAGTTCTGCTCTCTTCTCCAGTGGCTTCTAGAATCCTGATCTAAATCTAAAAGCCATTATTTTCGCAAGGAAGTTCTTAACTTGGCAAAACAAATTCCTTAGAAAGTATTTCAACTACTTTACCTTCCTCTAGAAATACATACTTAGAACACCTTGGAAAGTACTTGCAGGAAGTACTTAGCCTGCAAGTTATTTGGAGCAGGGACGCTCTTTTTGTTCTGTTTGTACAACACCTGGCACAAGGGGGTCCTGGTCCACAACTGGGGGCACCTGGGCACTACTGCAATATACATAATAATAATATGCTCTCCCCCCACCATTTCTGCTTAGTGACCTCTTTGAAGCAACATCCAACGCTCCCTGTGGCTGGCACCATTTCCTGCAAATTGTTTAATTTATCATCAGTGAAAACAGCAAGAGAAGGGAGAGGTTCTTTTCCTTTCCAGCCTCTGAAATGTCTCTCTTCACAGCATCTGTTTCCCACTCGTTCATTTTTTTGAATTCATGTGAAATTAATGAATGCCTCTTTAAGGCCTCATGCCCGCCACCTCGACAGAACACCCTTGTAAATCAGATAAATATCTCAAGGATCCTTATCCTGGGAAAAATGAGATAATTGCACTAAATTGAAGTGCCTCTTTTTTTTTTTTTTCAGCTGGAGTCTCCTGTGGTAACAGGTGCATTGACTGCTAATTCCTGCACTGAAATTACTGTCTCTGAAGGAATGGCCCTAGGTAGCAGGTCCAAGTCAACCTACGGAAATCATATTTAACCAAGATAAATTATCAGTCAGGAACCTTCCCACAGCTCCATCCAATTTCTAAGAGGTTAATTTTGCCAGACCCATAGTAAATCTAGGACATTTTCAGGTTTATGGAGTGTCTGCATGGCGTAAGTGGGGAGTTGCCCCTTTAAAAGTTGGAGAGGAGCTTGTTCTTAAAGTGCATCTTTCAGGCCAAGGTCATATCATTATGTATTGAACATAGGCGGAGTATTTGGTGCTGTACAAATTACAGACTTAGACATTTTTTATGCCCCAATGTAGACCTTACAATCTAAATGAGAAAGACTGCATATTCCAGACTTATAAGGTAGTGTGACCAGGTGCTGAGCTTCAGGACTCCATGTAGAGGTACAGAGCTATTTTACTGACTCACACTGGCAGCGATTCCAAGTGGATCTCATTAGCTCCAACTCAGGAGTATAAAATGTCCAAGGCAAAAAAAGAAAGGAGGACAGAAGGTTCTACGGGGAGGAACAGCTGGCTCAAGAGGGAACTTGGGCTAAGTTTCATGATTGTAAAGTCAGTTCTCCCTCAGACCTTTGTTAAGAACAAACTCCAAGAAGGATATTGAGTAGGGAGCATAACACACTGTGTGTGTGCCATCTGCGTGGGGTCTTGCCTGTTTACAAAGACATAGGTTTAAAATGTTCTGTGCATGACTAGTTATCACTGAAAGGTCTCAGTGAATAGAGGCCGACTAGTGGATCAGAGATTCAGACAAAGGGAGTAGCCTCGAAGGCAGAAGAATGCCACAAACAGGATGTGTTGAGATGCGGGCAGAAGGTTGGTAGGGGAAACGGAGACAGGGACTGGGCCAAGAGTAATCTACAGCCTTGAAGGCAGAGTAGTCCAGAGCCTTGAAGGCAGTGAAGCGCCTTGGATTAGCAACCGTAGGGGGCAGCTCCACCTCTTGGTAATGGGCTCTCAGCTGAAATGAAGTCTGGTCCTGGCTACTCATGACAGTCACGCAGTCCTGCTGCAGCTCCCACACTTACAGGAGGAACATCAATCTGTGTCCAACTCCCACCAAAACGGATCAGAATTTAGAAGACACAAAGGGGCTGAGGCAAGTGGCATGGAAGACCTGAGTGAGGAAGAGAAGAACAGAAGGAAGGGGGACAACGGGGGAAGGAACAGATCTGAAGGAAGACCTAAGGTTGCACAGGAGACCTGATGGTGCCCAGGAGAGGGAGATGGAAGGAAAGAGAGCAAACAAAAACACGTGAGGAGAAGGAGGATGACGGCGAGGAGCAGGAAGCTCAGTGAAAGGAGATAAACAAACAAGGAGTTTGTTCTACAGGAGACAACTTGAAAAATGAGACTGGAGGCAGGAAAGATAAAGGGGGCAGAAAAAGGTAAATACCAATGTGCCAAGTACTGGTGAGTAGGGGATGAGAGCCAGCAATGGATCCCCAGTTTTCAGTATGGTCACCATTGACTTCTAACCCATGCCAAGGAAAGTGACAGCTCCTCACCTGCTACAAGGCCAGCTAGGTTAGACACTCTGGCTCGAGAGCAGAACAAATCAAGGTACGTCTACAATGCAAAAAACGGTGTTCTTAACTTGGGTTAGCTAACTTGGGTTAAAGTAGCAGGGAAGACATAGCTGCTCGGCTTTTAACCCAGGTTATCAGCATGAGTTCGAGCCTATAGGGCAGCCAGAGGTTGAGCTCAAGCTGCTCTCCCGAGTTAAAAGCGAAGTTGCTGTGTCTTCTCTGCTATTTTAACCCAAGTTAGCTAACGCAGGTTACCTAATCTGAGTTAAGAACATACCTTCTCTTCCAAGTTAGATTTACCTTCAGTGTGACTGTGATGGGGTGGGAGACCTTCCAGCTGAGCGACATTATTAACCCACTTTCCCAATTCAATGGTAAAAGCCTTCAGAGGAGAATGCCATGGGGCGCTGGGTCGGGGGCAGAGAGAGAGACAAGTGACCTTTCTTTTCTCCTCTCTCTTGGGGAAGGAAACTTAAAAAAAAAAAAGTCCATAATATTTGGTTTCCAGCGCTGTACAGCCGAACACACAAGCAAAATGGGGACTGTCACAGGGACTGAAGGTGAATGATGGTGCAATCCAAATGGGATGATTAGTTCTCTAAGAGCTTTCCGGGCAGCACCTGGGGTCCCAGGAGGAACCAGCAGAGAGGATTTTGCAGGTGATTTTCTGTAAGAGGAGGAGGGAAGAAATCATAAATGATAGGAGGGGAGAGGGAGACGCCTAGATAAGCACAGTGAGATGACTGGGCTGCTTTCACAGCAGCACTCCCAAAACACCAACAGCGATACAAAAGAGGGGATGTGAGTGAGCGTGACACTAGCAGCTCCTCACATAGGGAAACATGTTGCTTTATGCTTCTATAGGCCTTACCATCCTCCATAGGGCAGGTGAAGAGTTAAACACGTGGGGCTAGAGGATAGGTAGCCTCAAACTGCTGTGATTAAATCTCAGTTCAGCTCTAAACCCCCAATATTCGAGGGGATCAGGTCCAGGTCCAACACTGAGCCGCTAGATTGTTTTCTAACTAGACACCGTGTACAGCATCCTGGCCTCCACAGCATCTGTTGCAGAAGGAGAATGCAGAACAAGTTGTTACTTTGCTATGTAGTTTTCTCCTTCAAGCATGTCAGGCCCCAACCACCACCAGCACCACCACACACGCACACACAATGGCCTCATGGAGCACAGGGGGACGGCAGGGAGTGCAGGGCAGGCTGGAGAGATCTCAGTGCCGCAGGTGACGGCAGCAGCAGCTGTTCCTACTTCACCTAGGTCTGCTGTGCCAACCACAGCCCCCCTCAATAGATATAGCTCTGTATGGATTCATTAGAGCCCATTCTTCAGAGATGCTCTCGCTAATAATAACTCAAAGGCTGGGCAGGACTGAACCGAGAGGCGGTGACTGGCAGGGCGAATGCCGCTGCTGTACCAACTGGTTCATAGCTGCAGAATCACCCAGGGACTGTGCTATGTGTTTGCCCCAGTTCACACCTAAGCTCACCACAGTGAGAGGGGCAGAAATGGAAGGCACTTGTGAAGAAGTGGAGAAATGGCATCACTGAGGGTAGAGTGACTGCTGAGGGGTGAGCAGAGGTGACCGATCCCTTGATTCAGATCCTGCCTCAGATTTCACTTTTCTCCTCCCCAGTGTTCCTCCCACCATGTGCTCCATCCCTGCACTGAGTTACCTATTCAAATGCTGGGCAGCTGGGACATGAGGGTGGAACCAGTAGCTGGAACGAGCAGGGCATACAGCGCGGAGGAGGAGGAGGACATATAGAGATGAAGCTTTAATCCCAGCCTTGGATCTGGGAGTATGCAGTTTACCATTCACCCTCAGCCCTGTTTGTATTGCAGCTAAGACTAGACTCCAATGAAGCCAGTGCAGCCCAAGGAAGATTATAGAAGCCAAATGTTATTGGCTTTGTACACAATGAAAGGATGGAGAGACTAGGATGGGAGAACTGGAGTAGCCTTGAAAGCAAATGTGAAGAGCAGTGATGTGAATCATGGATCTCTGCAATGTGTTTCTTAGGGTCACTTCCCTCCATCATAAGCATTGCCAGGATAATCCAAATTCCCACAGATCTGGCCTGCGTCCTAATCTAAACCTCCTTTTCTTGCCTGTTTCAGACAGCACAACAGTACAATCTCGTCCTGTTGTGATGCTGCACCCTGATGTTACAGGTCCTGGAATAAACCTGGATTTACTCAGCCTGGGAGTCTCTTCCTGTACTAACCCTGGGAGACGCAGTGGATGCTCTAAGGGGTCTCTTCCATCTCTCAGTTCTGTGACTGCTCCTGCAGGCCAGGCGCGCCAGGCATGAATCAAGACTGGTCCCTGAGTACCAGTTGGGTGGCTGTTTGTCTATGCATTATTTTAATATAGTTAATTGCTGTTGATTGGGGAAAGGTGCTGGATTGAAAGCCCGTGAGAGTGACGCCCAGACAACACGTATACCTCAGGCAGCAGTCGAGGATGCTTACTCTACTCCACTCCCTGCTTGTTATCCCCAGCTCTGACCTGGAAGTGCCACCTCCAGGGCAGAGAAGGGGAGGTCAGTCTCTCTGCCACATTCAGTCCCTGGCTGTGTGAAGAGACTAAAAACAAGGAGGCCAATGAAGAGTTTCACTGAGCGACTGGGTGGATGACCTCTAGCCTTTCCTGGTTCAGCAGGAATCTTGTCTGACATCAAAGGCATCCATGTGACATTTCCACTGTTCTCGAGAAGAATCAGCTTGATGGTGTTTTGACTCTTTTCTCGGAGACTCCCACACGGCACTTGACAATCTGACTTTGCTCTGAAATGCAGATCCTGGGCGGCATGGTGGAGACGCATGTCAAGCACGAAGCGCTGTCAGTCAGCCCCAGTCACAACATATCACGGCTTAGAAGAACTCCGATAGACTGGAGGGCAGGAGGGGGAAGAGAAGCATATGAACAAGCAGAAGAGACTGAACAGGAAGGTTAGAAGAGAAAGAGAAATCGAGTGCCTGTCAGACTGCAGGGAATACTCCATGTAACAATGGCTTTTTGTCTTTAAATGGAAAACTACAGTAGTGTCAGGAGCCGGAAGGGCTAGGAAATCAGCCAGTTAGAAAGAGTAGGGAGAAACTAGACATGGAGGATGGAAAAAGAGTGGCTGTGTTAAACAGGTGTTTTGCATAGGAGGAGAGGAAGGATGGTTTGAAATCCAGAGCCTTTCATCTCTGCTGCTGCAGGGAAAGTGGATCAGGTTGGTAGCGACTGGAACACGTTACCATTTAATGGCAGTTTGGTGGTCAATGTAAAATTTGCTAGTGGGTCACACGCCAAGTCTTAAGGGTGAGGTTTCTGCCTCACTAGAAGCCTCCCCTACAGCTGGCCCCCTCATTGACCATCTTAGCAAAGAAGCTAAACACCGAATGCTTCGGAAGAGGTCACCATTAGCCATGGTTAAGGTCACTGATGGGATTGCATAGAAAATTCCTCCCTGCTACTGCCCAGGCTGGACGTTTCTGTGAATAAAGGGAAGACCAGGCTGGCAAGAGAGGCAAGGCAATGCTGGAGCAGGGGAAAATGGGAGCAGCTAGGAGAATGCTGGGACAGGAAGAAAAGGGGAAATATTGGGGTTCAGTTTGATTCTAGTCCCACTAATCAGGTTCCTTTATCTGGCATACAACAAAGCTACACTGAGTTGATTAGACTCAATCATAGTGGGTGAGTATAGGACACACCGCACATCCAGTGTTACATAGAAAATCTCTTTCTTCAGATACATTTACTATACATTGCATTTCACATTTGGGGATTGGCCTGGTTAGTTTGTGGGAACCACAAAGAAGCCCTGTTCATGCACTGTCCATATATAACATACACTTCACGTCATCTTACATCCCAGGGTTATCTTGTCCATAGTAAATGGTTCCCTGGATGTTCTGCTTTACCTTAGCTAGTACAGGTATTCTGTCTTTTAACGTACTGAACCATTTACCTATTTTTGTTAGCATAACCATTCTATTTGCAGCCTGCTAATCAATTTACCTCCCTAACCCTGCCTCCCAAAAAATAAGACCTCACCTATGTCTGATTACTCATGTCAAGCCAGACCTACAGAGAAGACCTCAAAAAACAGCAGAAAAGCTTCAGGATCCTTATTTTAGGGACTTATTCAACATAAATCAAATTTACCTAAGCTTTCTGAGGTTGGCCCATCATTCCATGAGCCCTGCAAGTGGTACCAACAGAGATGTTACCTTCAGGTCTATTGTGGAGAAGACACTGGAAGAAACTGCAAGAAAACCCAGCTCAGCCACAGACTAGCTGTGTGATCTTGGGCAAATCACTTAATCTACCCTGTGCTCAATCCCCCATTTGTAATACTATCCTTTCCCAAAGGAGTGTTGTGGGGGTAAAACCCATTAATGACTGTGAGGTGCTCAGTCACTAGGAGGATAAGCACCATATAAGTAGCTAGATAGAAAGCAACCCTGACTGGATTTGGGCCCATATGCAGCATAGTGCTATGAGGTCAGTAGCTCATCTTAGCTTGGGGAAGGTCTGATTCTCCTGTTTGCTAAAATATTGCTGCTGTGATAGACAAGGGAAATGCAGTGGGTGGTTATTTACTTAAATCTCAAGGAGCATTTACTAATCTCTGAGAAGCTAAATGAAGAGGTTGTGAGGGATGGGGATGGGAAGCGACATAAATTACATATAGGCTAGAAAATCAGCTGAAGAAAAAAGGCGAGTAATTGGCTCTCAGAGGCCTGGCTCTGGAGAGGGGTCTCTCTGCCAGAAACTCAGTCCCGTTCATGTACTGTCCTTTGGACAATGTGTTGTGCCCTAGCCTCAGCTCACCTACTGGGGTCTATAGCTGCACCCTCCGCCTGGTGGGCAATGTGGACAATGCTGCGTTAAAAAAGGAAGTTTACTGCAGGGTGATGGGTCAAGCAGGGCATCCAGGATCACTGCCAAAGAGCAGAAGGAAGGGGACTGTAAATAGAACACACATGGGTTAAGTCTAAGGTTATGTCTACACTAGCAGTCTTGTCAGTCAGGGGTGTGAAACCCGCCCTCCCCCCCTGACTGCCATAAGTTTCACCGACAAAAGCATCGTTGTGAACAGAGCTTTGTTGGTGGGAGACACTTTCCTGCCAGCATAGCTGCTCATTGAGGTACAGTTATGCCGCTGTAAGGTCTGCAGTGTAGGCCTCACCCTGAAGACTGGGGCATAATAATGAGCTATAGCACCTTTCATCCAGGGAATTGAAAACACTTTACAGAGTTCATGAAGCAGCATTGCTTCCCATTCGTATGGCTGGAGAAACAAAAGCACAGAAAAGTGATGTCACCCAGTGACTCACTGGCAGAGTCTTGACTAGAAGCCACATCCCCTGAATCTCAGTTCCCCTACTGTAACCAGTTGTCTACACTACTTTCCACATCTGGGAACACAACCTATGAGTCCCCCTCTGACTACTAGACCCCCACACACCCTCCCATAGCCAGGAATAGAACCTAGCAGCCCTGTCACCCATTCCCCAGCTCTAACCACTAGCTAAGGGAAAAGAGGAAGAAAGATATGTGGGCTGGAGGCCGCGCTGAGCACTAAACCTCATTTGCTGTGTGTGTTGATTGTGCGCCAAACCCATATGTTTGGCGAAGATGTCATGGAACACCTCTCCAAGTCCAAGTGGAACAGCAGGGGGAGGGATGGGGAGAGGAAAAGCCCAGGCCCCACTGGTCTGCCCCAAAACGGTGGAGATATAAGTCCGACAGCACATGCTCACGAACCCAGGCCAGGCTCTGTGGGTTAATGTGACAATCCATTTCTGACAGCGTGTCAATACAAAGCAATTTAAGAGTGCATGAGAAATCGACCCAAGGTAACAGGCAATTTCTCCGCTCTGTTGGTTAGATGGAAGTAGGGACCGATGAGGCTGGCTTCTCAGAGTGCGCTCACCTCAGCACAGCACAGGGGCTGCTGTCATGTTAGGCACTCTCGCTAGAAAGAGAAAGACACAAGCAGCTGGGCTGCCCTGTTATGAGACACAGGCCTTGGGGAGGTCCCCTTCTCTGTGATCGTTTGGATTTCTTTTAATTAGAATAAGCTTACCTAAGTACAGCAGCAGGCAAGCTGCTTTGGAAATAGTACCCCTTTAGCAGCACCCACAGATTGTGTGCGTCATCAGGCAGCAGAGACCATCCCCTGCACAAGGTTGTGTATTGGATGATCGTGGATGGGGTCCTTCCTACTGTATATAAGGGGATGATTTTCTAACTGAGGAGCCGCCCTTTGTTCTTCTGGGTGCTTTGGGGGCTGGTTATTGTGGGATGGGGGAGCTGAGTTAAAGCAATCAGAGTTTCAGCTTTCAGCAACTTCTTGTGATCCACTCTTGAGAGTTTCTGTGTCTAAATGAGATTGAGCTTTGACAAAATTGTTCATAATCCTCCTGGAATGAGACTGGGGAGGAAGGGAGGGAACCCAGCCACCTGACCCTGAGTTCAGGCTGCCATCTGATGCCTTATATGAAAGGCAGATGAGCCAGCTCAGGGCACAGAGTTAACAGCTGAACTCTAATATATTGGGTAGTTCCCTCCAGAGGGTTGCTCAGGACTTCAGGCCAGTTAAAAGATGAGCATGGGCTCTAGAGAATCCATACCAGGTTTTACACCAGTGCCTGCTAGGATGGAACTTGGGGAGTTAGGCAGTGCTGGGTGGATACCCAGGCAGCGGACATGATCGATAGCACTCAAATTTATGCACCTGACTCTCAGTCTCCAAGGGCTTAAGGGGGCCCTCGTAATCAGCGATAAAGCTGTAGAAAGCCCAGCCATATGACAAGAGAGTGGGAAAGACAAAGGAGAAAATAAGGCATACTGAGGTTCAGCCCACCAGCCTTCCCAGACCTGCAATCCCTGGAACTGATTGTTGGGATCTTGGGAGAAGCATCTACGTCACATACTGCAATAGTCATCTAAAATTCACTGTCGCCATGACACTTCCTGCATGCAAACCCGCTCACTCAAAATGCTCCTGGCAGATGAATGCAAAAAGGATGCAAGCACAGTTCAAGCGAAGCCATTTACAAATCCCGACATTTATCAGCGGAAATGTTTTGGTGGTATTCATCCAGCGCTGGGCGCTGATGAGAATTTCCATGAGGGTAAAAGCTCCATGGACTGTTTTTAATTAAAAAACAGATAGAACCCTGCTTTTGACCTGAAGTCCCTCAAAATCAAGGAGTGTTTGAATCCAGTGACTAGATTAAAGACCACTTCTAATCTAAAAAGGACATAAACTGTGTCATCTCCTGCAAACTAAGAAATTACAGTATCTGGCCATTTCTAGACCAAAGAACTCTGGATGCTTTTGTGACCTGCACTTCCATCCAACCAGTAACTGAAGACTGCAGAGAGACCAGCTGTACACCCTAGAGGGGCTAAGCAAAGAAGTCAGAAGTAGAAGAAGAAGGAGATGGTGGGAAGTATTAGGTTAGAGTGAGCATGCTGGAATAACACTCCAGTTTAAGAATACTGATTAGTTGCATTTTAATCCTAGTTGCCATCAGGTAAAGCCAGGCACTGAGGGCTTATTCTTCAGCGGGTTGCATAAAGTGTCAGATTCCCATTTTAGTCAGATTTAACAATGTAGTTAATATATGTTAACAAAATTAAAAGTAATTATTGAAAGCAGATGTACTGGTGTTTGATGAACTAGGCACTAGCTCTGCCTTTGGAGCTTGTTCAGCTCCAGCATATGCTTCTGATAACCAGCTGTCACTTACCAGCTATGAGGTAACTATTTTATTAAATCCTAAATGGGCATATGGAGGTTACAGTTAAAGCACTATTCCTTCCCACATCCCACCGCAGTATCTTTTCTCCACAAGCAACCAGGCCAAATCCCCAATTTCTAGCAATATGTGGTCCTTAGTTAATGGGATGCTTGTTGAGGTCAGCTGACTCAGCTTATGACCTATCTTTTTGTTTTTACACCACTATGGAAAAGCCACATAACCTGCTGTGAATTGAAATAATCATCATAAAACCCAGATGCTTCGGTGTTTTAAATATATTTTTTTAAAGCAGAGACAGACACGTGCGCAACCCTACAATAACAAACCAGTATTCACAGCCCAGTATTCATGCATAACAAGACAGTAACAAAGCAGCGTGCCCAGTTCTTGTGAGCAGCAAAACCAGTGTGTGATGGGGGAGGGGGATGTTGGAATAGGGAAACCAGTCTCATTCTCAACTTCCCTGGGGTTGTATTAAAAACAACTGTAAGTACAAAACAGTATTTAAAATTCTGAAAACACTTGAATATTGTATCACAGTCACGTTGCTTAGTTTGGGGTTAAGCCGAGGCGCATAAATTAGCCGTGCATTCTTCAGTCTTCATAGCTGCTAGCACTTTGGTTTCCAGTAGGGAACAAAGGCAATGTACCTTTCCCAGAGGCACAGAGATGTACCTTTCCTAGAGATAATGTACCTGCCCCCCCACCAAGACATCTCCAACACAGACAAAAGTTAGAACATCGGAGTAGGAATACCAATAAGGGCCAGTTTGATTCTTACCTACACCACAGACAGCATTAAAAATCTGCTCACACGGCCCCCTTCTTGAGGGTCCCATTGCATACTGGAGATGGATCTATGCCTTCTTAACAGCATTTGAATGCTAGCGCAGCTGGGGAAGGGAAGGATGAAGGTGGATCGAGAAAGCTCTGATACTGCAAACCCGTATGATAAAGCACTGGTTAGCTTGGAGGCAGCATGTTCAGCCTCTGAAGAGGAAGGACCTTGTGTTGCTCAACAGTGATGCCTCTGGCCACACAGGGAATAGTCATGACAAGTTCAGAAGGCCTGGACTCCTCCAGCTCTGTGTGGCTGGGCACACGCAGACGTATGATAGGGACTGTAAGGCAGGTGTGGAAAGAGTTCGTAGGGAGGGCCATATTTAGTGACCACCTGGGCTGCCTGGGCTTGGAGAGCACTGGGCTCGGGGTGCTGTTTTTATTGTTAGGGACAAAAGGGAAAATAAAATGCTTGAAGTAAAACGTTTCAGGTATTCTGTATGTGGATTCACTTTTCGTTAACATTTTAGAATATTCTGGATCTGTTTAGAATCTCATGGAACCTTTCAGACTTTCAGAGAACTACATTTTCCTTGAACCTCCTAGAACGTTGTTAGCCATTTCCTTGCGAGTATATAAGGGGCGGGGAGTCATCAGTCAGTCAGGGAGATATAAGAACAAAGTGAAGTGAGAGCCCAGCTGAAATATTGTGAACCTTGTTTTATCGTAAAAGCAGCAAAGAGTCCTGTGGCACCTTGTAGACTAACAGACATATTAGAGCATGAGCTTTCGTGGGTGAATACCCACTTCGTCGGATGCATGCAGTCTATCAGGTGCCACAGGACTCCTTGCTGCTTTTACAGATGCAGACTAACACAGCTACCCCTCTGATACTTGTTTTATTGTGCAATAGTGAAAGCTTAGAGGAAACTAATTTTTTTTACTTGCTTATACATGGCATGAATAAATACTGATTTACAGATCCTAGAATGCAAATTTATCATCTTATACAACTGAGATAAATCATGGATGCAAGTTGTGCATCAAAGTCAAGAAATAGGCTACAAATGCAATAAAAAATAAGGTATTCAAAAGTTTACCAAATGGAGGGGGGGGGGCAGTGAAGACTCTCCTCAGCTGGGGCGCCATTGGTCCAGGGTCGGCCCTATATGTAGAAGCCAGAAGTGAGGCTTTAGCCCAGCCCAGGACCGGCGCTAGTGTTTTTAGCGCCCTAGGCACACGGGCATTTCGCTGCCCTGCGAGCTGGTCCATGGCTCCGATGGAGCTGCCGCAGTCGTGCCTGCGGAGAGGGTCCGCTGGTCCGCAGCTCCAGTGGAGCTGCCATAGCCGTGCCTGCAGGAGGTCCACCGGAGCCACGGGAGCAGCGAACCGTCCACAGGAATGCCTGCGGCAGCTCCACTGGAGCTGCAGGACCAGGGGAGCCTCCGCAGGCACGGCTGCAGCAGGTCCACCGGAGCCGCCTGCCCCCCCCTCCGCCGGCAAAATGCCACCCCCCAATAATCGTGGCGCCCTAGGCGATTGCCTAGGCCACCTAAATGGAAGCGCCGGCCCTGCTTGTGGCAGAAGCTGAAATGCAGAGAATAGAAAAGAACACTCTGGTACTCTGCACCAGCAGCCAGGCCTGTCTCCTTTCCACACGCCACGTGTCTGAGTTTTCTCAGGCATTACAGTCCGTAGAAGACACAAGAGCCATGTTTTGTTTCCGTTGCGTGAGGGCTCGGTGATCGCTCTTGACAGCTTTAACCCCATGTTCCTTGGATCCTCAAGGAGACTGGAGCAGATGCACTTGAGTTCTAAACTGGCTTGGAAAGTCCAGTGTGTGAATAGTTATCTGCAAAGAGGACCTGGGACACTTCCCTGCCTGCGCCTCAGTTTCATGACCATTAATACGGGGATGACAGCACAAATCTGCCTCACGTGTTGCGAGGCTCAGTCTAGCATGCGTGAAATGCTTTGGGATCCTTGGCTAGAAGGCCCTATCTACCAGATTATCAACCAGCCACAGCAATGTTAAACTACTTGGGGCTGACTTTGTGATGTGCTGTGCTCTCTGGCTTCAGGATCAGGTCTCTTGGCTATCCCTACCCATTTTCTGAGAGCAGAGTCCAAGCCCCCAAATCTCATTACAGTCCCTCTGGCTGCACAGCCCCCTCTCATTCATCACCTGAGCGCTGACTACGGCTCATAAATTAATGAGTATGTTTATCTTTAAAGGTTTTGGGGTGAGGCAGAAGTTGCAAGCTTTGGAAGAAAACAAATACCCAACCACACACAATCAGTTCAAATGATGCAAGATGTTTTACAGCATGTAAGTCCTTCAAAGCCACAAACCCCTCAGTCTCTAACCACAGGCTGGATTCGCTAATAGGTTTACCATCAATGCCAATGTGAAAGACTGTGATGCTACAGGACCCACAGTCCTTTGTTCTCCCCTCAATTATGTGCCAAGTTAAAACTTGTGCAGGGAGGAAAGGGGGAGGAACTCAATCCTAAAGTCACTCTTTAATCTTCTGCAGTTTATTAAAAAGCAAGAGGACAAGATAATCCACACGGGCTGGTGAGTTGGAGATTGCTTGCTCCCTCTCCAGACCAAATCAGCTCATGTTTTCTCTGGGGGGACCCAGGAGGTGCAAAGACCAGCCGACACTGACAATATGTTACAAACACACACACAAAAAGATAATTATGGAAAAGGTTTAGTGGAAAACACGTTTCTGCACAGCTGCTGGAGAAGGAACGAGACACACATACTCAGCGGGAGCTGCTGGCTAGTTCCTGGTCATTAGGAGAAAGCAGCACAGAGGCAGAGCCTGGGAGAAGGTTGTTGGCACAGTGGGCAGGTTTCAGTGATTCATCCTGAAATGTGTGACCCAAAGAAGGAAAAAGAAAATGTGTGAAGCTAGAGACTGAAAGGCCAGGAAGGATGGTTCAGTGATTGAAGCACTCGCCTATGAATTGAGTTCACATCCCCTGCTCTGCCACAGAGCTGTGTGACCTCACTTCATCTCTCTTTACCTCAGTTCCCCACCTGTATAATGTGGATAACAACACTGCCCCGTCTCATGGGGGTGTTGTGAGGATAAATGCATTAAAGATTGTGAGACGGTCAGATACTGTGGTGATTGGGGCCATTTAAGCCCACAGGCAGATAGGTTTCAGGTAATATGGCTTATGGGACATGACACCTCCGAGTTTATTGAGTTCTGGGATTTTTATGGTACATCATCATCTCTCAGGCCAGATTCTGATTTTAGCAGGTTAAATCTAGAATAACTCCACTTACTACAAAGGAGATTGACCCTAGAATAACTGAGATTAGATTCCAGCCCTTCATCACAGGTACCGCCCACTAGATCAGTTTGCAAGGGCTCAAGGATTTATCCTAATGCAAGCCACAAACAGATTAAGTATGAACTCATCAGACAGTTCTAAATGCCTTTGAAACTAGAGATGGGCCTGAACCAAATCCAGGCTATGATGCCCACTAAACTTTGGAGATGTTCTCATCCAGATCTGAAGGGCACAGCTCATGTCGTACCTTCCACTGGAAAGTCTTGTGGTTTTGGGGGTCCACTGTAGAGCTTGGCGGGGTGGGGGTGGAGAGACATTTGAACATTTTAAATCATATTTTTCAGCCATCAAAAAATTTCCACCAGCTCTAAAGCTGGCTGAAATAAATGGTATGAAATTTTTCAGGGTTTGGTTTGTTTGGGAGGGAGAGAGGGAGTGGGAAGACGGGCAGTCAAAAATTAAATTTTTGAAGAAGAAATTAGTAACTCAAGATTTGGGAAATGCAGATCAGCTGTAGTTCACATCCTTGTTTGTGCAGCAAGAGCAACTAGTCTCACCAGCAGTCATTGGCTAATTAGCTCCTGTTGTACAACCAGCAGAGCTGGCATGCAGCTATATAGATACAGAAATAGATGATATATACAGATTGTTTAGTTCCTAACCAAAAAGGTTAGATAGATAGATAGATAGATAGATAGATAGATAGATAGATAGATAGACAGACAGACAGACAGACCGACATTCTTGGGGCATTCAAGAGAGCAAACAACCTACCTAGTTTTAAGATGGACCTTGATAAATTTATAAATGGGATTATATGAGGGAGATGCCTGAGACAGCAAGGGACTGGACTTGGTGACCCAGGAGATCCCTTCCAGCGCTATGTTCCTATGTATTTGAGCAGGACCTAAACAAAAACAAAAGGTTATTCTCCATGTCACTGCTGGCTTTACAGCAGCTACCTAACAAACATGCCAGTGGGACCATTGATGATCTTGGTATATCTATAAAATCCATAGAGTATTTCTCTACCAGGTTCATGTAAATAAATATTTGGGATCTTTCAGCACAAAAGGTACTGCATAAATAAATGGGGCAGAACCATGGCTGGTGTAAACGGGGTAGTGCCATCTAGGCTAGTGGAGCTATGCCCATTTGATCAGCTGAGGATCCGGCCCAAAACATTTTATAAATGTCTCCCTCACATTTATGCAGACTTGTCTACTCCCAAAGCACTTTACAGTCTATATATAGCAGCTGTAATACCTGCCAGTGAAATGCAGCTCTAGGGTGGGACTGTTTCACAGTGCAGCACTACCTCAGGGCGAAAACTGAGGAAAAATACTGAATCAGAATGAGCTTGCACCCAGGTTTTTAGAAGACAGAATGCATTTACCCAAGGGAGAATTTAGCCAGGGTCCCAGGGGTAACATCCTCACTAGTGTAAAAAGTGACACAAGTGGCCAAGGCCTTGGTTTAACAGCTCATCTACTGAAATGCAGCTCTTTATTCAGAACCATCCCCACCAAGCAGCGGCATAAAATGCTGCTTAGAGACTCTCCTGGGTCCCAGCCTATGAAAGAATATTCTATTTGGAGACAGCGCATCTTTCGGTGTCTTGCTTTCATCTGGCTCTCCTGTTGATAGGATTTGCATCACAATGTCCAGGCCCTTAGGAGTTCTGCTGCTCCTGTCACCCTGTCCCCACAGGCTGAATTCATCCTTCCACTGGAGATGTCAGCACCAGTCAGCGTGGCATGAGACAGAAGGGGGGCAGAGGCAGAAGAGCGGGACTTGATGTGAGGAATAAGCAGCCAGACCACTGGCGTCTCCCAAGAGGCAAAGCTCTTGTTCCCATTCAACTGCCTTTAATAAGAAAAGAGCTCTAATCACACAGGACAGTCCAATGCAGACAGGATATGGTTTCAAGAAGCAAATGCTTTGAGAACTGGTCAAGCCTTTTAAAATATATCCTGCCTGAAAATAAAGCCCACAAGGCCTAAAGCATCCCTGAGGCAAGTGGGTGCATGTGGCAGGGGGTAGGGGTACTTCCTGGTCCCTACGGAGCAAGAGGCTAACTTAGGAGTGCATGCCCCGCCCCTGTAGGACAAGGTCTTGCTACCCTTGAGTTTGTTTGTTTGTTTTGCTGAGTCAGCCCACCATTTTGCAGTGTAATCCCCACAAAGGTGTCTGGGTGAAAGTCAGTAACAGACATAGAATCATAGAAATGGAGGGCTGGACAGGATCTCAAGAAGTCATCTAGTTCATGCCACACACTGAGTCAGGACCAAGTAAACTAGACCATCCCTGACAGATGTCTGCCCAACCTGTTCTTAAAAACCTCCAGTGAGAGAGATTCCCCAGCCTCCCTTGGTAATCTATTTCAGTACTTAACTAGCCTTAAAGTTCAAAAGTTTTTCCTAATATCTAACCCTAAATCTCTCTTAAGACCATTACTTCTTGTCTTACCTTCAGTGGCCCTGGAGAACACTGAGCACCATCCTTTTTATAACAGCCCATATCATGTTTGAAGACTATCAGGTCCTCCTTCAGTCTTCTTTCTTCAAGATTAAATATCCCCTGTTGTTGTAAACTTTCCCGATAGGTCAGGTTTCCTCAATTTTTTATCATTTTTGTTGCTCTTCTTTGGACTCTCTCCAATTTGTTCACATCATTTCTAAGGTAGGGCACCCACAATTGGACACAGTACCCCAGCTGGGGCCTCATCAGTGCTGAATAGAGCAGGACAATTACCCCCTGTGTCATAACAGGAGTGTCGTTATGTTCCCAAAGATAATCACTAATGATTCCATATTGCTTCAGCTAGTTCCTTAAGTACCTTAGGATAAATTTCACCATGCCCTGCCAACTTGAATACATCTAACTTCTCTAAATATTCTATACCTTGTTCTTTCCTAATTCTAGCTTCTGTTCCTTCCCTTTTGTTAATAATTTAATTGTGTTAAAAATCTGTTCACAATTAACATTTTAGTGAAGACTTAAGCAAAATAGACCTTAAACACCTCAGCCTTTTTGGTGTGCTGCATTATTAGCTCTCCTTCTCCTCGAAGTAGTTGGCCTACATGTTCCTTTGTCGTTCTCTTGTTCCTAATGTATTTATAGAACCTCTTTTTGCCTTTTATGTCTCTTGCTAGTTGTAATGCATTTTGTGCCTTAGCCTTTCTGATTTTATCCCTACATGCCTGAGCTATTCTTTTGTACTCACCCAGAGCAATTTTTCACATTTCCACTTGTTGTAGGATTCCTTTCTGATTTCTCAGGTTAGTAAAGAGCTCTTGAAGGATTCGCCTTGCGCTCTTACTATTCTTCCTAGCCTTTCTTCGCCTCAGGATGGGGAAGGGGGTAAGTTACACATGGGGTGTAAATTGTGAAGTTGTGTATTATGCACCAAATAACAGAGAGGGTGGCATTTACATGCTGATGGGCATAGATGGGCAATGTTGCAAAGAAAAACAGCTAATATAAAGGGTGTGTGATGAAGCAGATGGGTACATGTCCGGTGAGTTGGCTTTCCTGCTATGCCCACCCACGTTCTGCTCCCTAAGGATATACATTATACTCATTTGCACACCCACCAACTCACTGCAAGCTACACTACTTTACCACTTACACACTATTGACATCACCTCAGCACTGACTTTGACCCAGCAGCTATGTCAAAGTTGTGCCTACTGACACCAGGGCTGAATTTAACCAGTGCTGCTCACTATTTGTTCAAGAGGCCAGAACAGATCAAATGCCCAAGCTCCCCAGCGTGTAGGCTTTGTCAGTGAATTCAGTGCTGGTTACAGCCACAAACCTGAAATCTTCTGCACAGCCACAGAAAAAGTGCAGCAGCAATGAAAGGGTCCTGCCCTTCTTCCTGCCCACATGCGTTATCTCTGCACCAGGAGGCAGAATGTGGCATGAGAGGAGAGTTTGGTCTCCAAGGCCCGCTCAGTCCTTGACCTACTATAACTGCTGAGGCTGCCAATGAAGAGTGTCAAAGCCAGTTCCCCTCCTCCTTTTCCTCACTCCCAGTCTGATGGAGCCAGCCTTCCTCTGGTCTCAGATTCTAATGCCCACAGAGTGCCCTGGCACTGGGCAGGTGAGTGCCGCCTGAGGGTGGAAGCCATCCGGATGGGATTTTAGGTAGGAACGTGGCTACCACTGATCCTCCCCACCCATTGCCCAGCTCTTCAATAGAACAGAACCAAATCTCATGTGTGGTTGCGCCCTCAGGGCCCCTTGCACAAGTTATGCTGCAAGACTCTTGCTAAGCTGCCCTGCCAGGAGCCTTCTGAAGCTCTGTACAGGTTGGTGCTCTTTGCTGTTGTGGGTCTCAGGGTGGGAAGGTGGCTGCACCTTCCAGCCACTCACCTCCTCCTGACTCTCTCCTTGGTGTTTCTTCTTCAGTGCCTAAAGAGGCTCCAGTCCCCACTTCCCTTCCCTATTGGTTGCATGGAAGGATCATTTGACCTCAATCTGTCTGCTCAGATTAGAGTCCCTAGACATTCCTCTCTCCCATACACAGAGCTCCGTCAGGTCTGCAAGGCTGCACCTGCCATGTTGGATTATTCAGGATGGGACTCAGCAAGAATCATTGCTGTTATGGGAGCTGGGATAAAGGGGGCCTAGGGTCCGAGGGGAGGGAAGAGAAACTGAATTGTACCCCAGCTGCGAGAACAAAAGCACCAGGAATTACAGTGTTTTGCTTCCCCATGTTACTCCAACTGTACTAGAGGCCACAGGTTCCCTGTGCCTAGCTGAATGCAAAAGGTTAAGGCCAGAAGGAAAATGATGAGCAAGAATTCCTCCTCATAAGAAAGCAGAAGTCACTGCATGCATGGCCGCCCGGGCTCTATTCAACATGCACGCTTTGCCTGGCTCCCTTCTGCTCAGCACTCTCTCCCCTACTCTTCACTGGATGGTTATTTGCTGTGGGCCCTCTTTATCCCTTGTGCCTTTGCTGATAGGCTTTCTCAGCATCCCAGGGTGCAGGAGGGGTTCCCTGAGCTCCAGTCTTCTTTTGGATGCTAGCGATATCAGAGGTCTCGGGTATGCAGGTCAAGACGGCTTTACAGAAGCCAGAGACAAACAAAGGAGCAGCTGGGAAGGGGAAAGGAGGAAGGAGATGGGTTTTACATCCCAGGCAATGCCAGACAGCTGTGTGTTTGATGAGACATGAAGATAATATGGGGCAGGGAGGGCAGATAATATGGAAGGGCTGAGATATCACAGGGATGCCTGCGAGGCAATCAGATACTACAGAGCTGCAGACGTGCCCAGGGACTGTGCAGCTACCGCAAAGGCAGGCAGACACTGCAGAAGTGCTCATCAGCGCTGGAGATCCCATGCAGGTGCTCAGCGAATACAGAGCTACTTCAAAGGTTCCTAGCTACCCCAGTGGCTCCCAGACATGAAGGGAATGGGCATTGCAATGCAAAACTGGAGAGAGTCAACAAATGGTTTTATTTTTCTTAATGGATTTTAAAGGGTGTTCAGCTCCCATTCAGGCCCCTAACTCAGCAACGGATTTTGGGAAATACTCCTGTCGGGTGCTGAGCCCTTTGGGAGTCTGGGCTCAGTTGTGCATGCTGAGCACTTAGCAAGCCTGCCTCAAGCACTTGGCTAAGTGGGGCCTCAGGGGCTTAATTCTTTGTGTTTCTGAAGCAACTCAGTGAAAATTGTCGCTTGGCATGCTCCAAAGGCATGACCGTTCCCATGTCACCCTGCGTGGCCACGGCAGCAGACTGCTCAGCCCTAATCAGCCCTCAGTTGGAGTCTAGCCAGTGGCAGCGAGGATCCTGCAGCACCCAGATAGCAGCTCCCTGGTGACATTCTGCAGTGGGCAGAAGACAAGCTGATCTGAGCAACCCCCTATGCCTCCAACATGGGAGACCAGCCCTCTCTGCTGACACCCATGCACTGCCCGTGCCAGAGTCCAGCTAGCGCTTGGTAGAAGGCCTGAGTTCCATGACTGGTTCTAGTCTCTGGCTCTCCAGGTGAGTTGGACCAGTGAGAAGCCTTGCAAGAGGGAGAAACTAAGAGAGACCTTCATATCACTGAGTTCCCACCCTTCTGGCTGACTACAGATTGGTGTTAGCAGCAAGTCCTGCTAAGCGGGCATAGGGATGCTAAAGCAGGAGAGGCGCCCGCTCATGGGGATTTGCATTCCAGCAGTGCCTAGAAACCCCAGAGCCAAGGCCCATGTGTGCAGGGTGCTGGCCATGCATAGGAAGGCACAGTCCCAGCCCTGAGGAGTTTACAGTCCAAGGCAAGTGGCATATGAAGAGAGGGATGTTACAACCAAACAGGAACAGTTTTATAGGCCTAGACACATCTGCAGCCAAACAAAAAACCCCACAGTGTTAAGTGAGAGCCAGCTCTTCTCAACTACCCTCAGTCTGGCCATCCTGAACAGGCTGGTTTCTAAATTCTTACAGGCCTCGTGGCAGAGGTGAATCTGGAGGAGGGGCCGAAGGAGGAGACAGTAGTGGTCTCCACGCAGTCGAGGGAGGGGTTCCACACAGATGGGGCGGTATGGAAGAAGGGGCAGAGACATCTGTGTGAGAAGCTGGCTGACGAGGTTTGGCAGAGATTGGGGGGCGGGGTAGGGGCTTCAGACCTCCATCTCAAGGAAACAGGGAGCTGAAATGACAGAGGCAGGGGCAAGGCCAGTGTAATTCATCAAGCAGAGAGTGAGGCAGCGCATAGAGGCCCCATCATGCTGTTATCTGTGACAGACTGCATCTGACAGCTCCATGCATAGGTGCTAGAACTGGGGTGCTGGGGGTCCTGCCGCACCCTCTGGCTTGAAGTGGTTTCCATCATATCCAGAGTTTACAGTTAGGTTCGATGGCTTTCAGCTCCCCAACTATACAAATTGTTCCATTGTCCCTAGCTCCATGTGCACCTCATACCTACTGTGCTGCATTCCCTGAATGGCAATGGTGTGACTTTCTACAGAAAAGTGCAAGCAATGCCTAGAGGCCACCAACCACACTCCCCCTGCCAGGAACAGCCTCTGGTTCTGGCCTGATCCATTCTGGGTCCTTTTCTTTAGCATCTCCCAGACACACACTCTTAGAACACCACCCCTATATCGGAGTGGGAGGACTGAGGTCTACCAGTACCACTAAAACCATCATGGACAATCATGGTACTTGGGACCCTAATCCCTGCTCACTGCTCCCAGGGAAGTCTCAGACCCCTCCAAAGTCACAGCTACTGTATCAGAGGGAAAATGAAATCTACAGATTGGCATAGGGCTGTGCATGTAAGCAAGAATCAGCCCACAAGCATATCATCCCATTGTTACCCACCAGACAGGCACGCTCTTTCCTCTCCGCCCAGGTCTGTAATGCAGAACAGCTGGAATATCAACAGCTCGATCTGAGCTGCAAAATTCAAATCCTCGGGACCCTACACTTTAGGGCTGTCTGGCTCTGGGGCTGTTGGCTCAGCCCACTAGGGAGAGCAGGGTCAGCGGGGAAATTTGGATCTGGTTTCTGAACAGCCTCAGAAATACAAGGATGCTCAGATCTGAGATTTCCATTTCAGCCCATCCCAAGCAGAGTCACAGAAACTGGACATGGACAAGCCCTGTTAGGTCACATCTGTTTCATCCTTCCCAGAGTCCATAATGGGATCATTTACTGGACCCTATCTCCAGGGCTGTCCTTGGCCCAGTTTGAAATGTCCTGAGCAATGAGGCTTCTATTTCCCTTGGCAGACTCCTCCACAGCCTTGGCATTTGCTCCACCCTGCCCCCTCCTCTCACACAACTCATCCCCTGATTGGTCTATGCATCCCTTAAATACTGCAGACAGTTGCATCCTCCCTTGGCCACCATGTCAGAGGCAGCATGCAGCTCCACCAGGGCCCACGCAACAGCACCCAGTGCTGGGTAGTTAAGGAGTACCAGTAGCAGTCCTCAGCTGAGAAGATCAGGTGGAAACACGAAAAAGCAGGAGATCTAAGGGTTCTGATGAGGTGGGGGAATGCATCCTTCCTTCTCTCTCCAGTTCGCCCCAAGGAAGGAAAACAAAGCCTGCTCTCCTGGGGTAGTAAAGAGAGTGTGACTGCTGATGGATCAGCACTGCATAGAGAGCGGATGGCTTCAGGCTGTCCACCATGACCCCATACCACCCTGTGGTCGCACTATTCTGGAGACAGCTTGCAAGTCTGATGAGAGATGACATGGTGCTGACAGGATAAAGGCCTGGCTGGTATGCCTAGGTCGGATGAGATCAGTCTCACTCAGTCTGCAGGAATGGGTCTCCAGGAGAGTGGCAAGCTCTCAGCCTGGCTGTGCTCCTGTTCTGCCCCCGACCCGCGGCCCCCACACACCCTTGACTGGAAAGCCTCTGCTCACTTCAATCCAGTGACACAGAAAAGCAGCCATCAGGAAGTGGGGTCAAATGCCATCATGGAGAGATCCACTGAGTGAGACGTATAAATAAATGAAATTGCTGCTTCTCATGTCAGAGCAAGTAGCACAAACTATAGCTGCAGAAAAAAATCCAATAGACACCAATTAAATGCATGACTTGGCTGCTGCTGCCGCTCCTGCTAGTGGCTGCTCGCTGGTGGCAGCTGCGTACTGCTGATCCCAGCTGGAGTGACACAGATCCGGTCCGGATCTTACCGTGCTGCCTAGTGACAGGCCGGCTGCTGCTCTGCTTCTCCCAGCCTGTCTTTGTTTCCCAGAGGAGGCAGCGATGGGGTAGGGGGGTTGCAGAGAGGGATGTGGGGATCCGGGACTCTGAGCACCTTCAGCGGAGGCTAGGTACAGAGAGCAACATCCCGTCAGCAAACAGAAGGCATTTGGGGGGAAGGATCTAGCATGGAGTTTCCTCTGATTTAAGTCAACAGGAGGTGATGAGCACTAAGGATGGGAGCTTCAGAAGGGCTCAGAGTTAGCCTAACTCTGACCATAGATTTCAGGGGGAGCAGGGATAGGCCAACGCTGAGTGCTTCTGAACTCTCGCCCTAGATCTCATCACAGACAGAACTTAGATCCTCCTGCTCTAAAAATTAGGCTGCCTCCACATGAGCCCAGGAGAAGCTCCACTAGCTGTGTTAGTAGGTCTATGACACAGCAGAGTAGTTGCGATTCCCTCCAGGAGAGGGCAGTGGTGCATGTACACACTGTTGTGCCACCATTCCTAACCTCACACTCATCCCCCTCTCACCTCTCTGTCTGTAACTCTCTCTGGAATGCCCACTGCATCTCTAAAAATACTACAGTCATCCAGAAACTTTTCTTATTATATAACAAATGGAAGCAAGGAGAAGTTTATCGTAATGAATATAAATCAGAAGCTAGCACTTGTAGAAAATTGATAAGGGAGGCAACAGAACACCAGGAGAAATCTATAGCCAGCAGAATGAGGGACAATAAAAAAAGTTTTAAAAATATATTAGGAACATAAAGAATCCCAACAATTATACTGGTCCATTACTAGATGGAATTAGTGGCACTGTCAATAATTATGCAGAACAGTCAGAATCATTCAATAAATATTTCTGTTCTGCATTTGAGAAAAAAGCAGATGATGCAGTCACATCATATTATGATGATGAAACACTTCCCATTCCAATAGTAATTCAGGAAGATGTTAAACAGCAGCTACTCAAATCAGACATTTTAAAATCAGCTGATCTGGATAACTTGCATGTAAGAATCTTAAGAGAACTGGTTGAGGAGCTCACTGGCGTGTTAACATTGATTTTCAATAAGTCTTGGAACACTGGGGAAGTTCCAGAAGAGTGGAACAAAGTTAATGTTGTGCTAATATTTAAAAAGGGAGAACAGGATGTGTAAAGGGTAATTTTAGGCCTGTCACCCTGACATTGATCCCAGGCAAAATAATGGCCTGGTTGATATGGGACTCCATAAATAATTAAAGGAGGGTAATATAATGAATGTCAATCAACATGGGTTTATGGAAAATAGATCCTGTCACATTAACTTGATATCTTTTTTGATGAGATTACAAGTTTGACTGATAAATGTGATAGTGCTGATGTAATCTACTTAGACTACCGTAAGGCATTTGACTTGGTACCACACAACATTTTGATTAAAAAACTAGAATGATACAAAATTAACATAGCAGGCATTAAATGGATTAAAAACTTGCTAAATGACAGGTCTCAAAATGTAATTATAAATAAGGAATAATCATAGACCATGTATGTTTCTAGTGATGTCCCCCAGGGATCAGCCCTTGGCCCTGTGCTAGTTAATGTTTTTATCAATGACTCGGAAGAAAACAAATTAATCACCAATAAAGTTTACAGATGGCACAAAGATTGGGGTAAATAATCAAGAAGACAGGTCAATGATACAGGCCGATCTGAATCACTCGGTAAGCTGAGCAAAAGCAAACCATATACACCTCTACCCTGATATAACGCCACCCGATATAACACAAATTCAGATATAATGTGGTAAAGCAGCTCTCTGGGGGGTGGGGGCTGCACACTCCAGGAGATCAAATTAAGTTCGCTATAACGCGGTTTCACCTATAACGCGGTAAGATTTTTTGGCTCCCGAGGACAGTGTTATATCGAAGTAAAGGTGTATGTTTTAACACAGTCTGATGTAAAGTTATACATTTAGGAACAAAAAATGTAGACCAAACTTACAGGATGGAGGACTTTATCCTGGGAAATAGTTACTCAGATAAACAAACTGGTAAGGAAGCAGCAAAACGTGAGCTCCCAGTGTAACACTGTGGCCAAAAAGGCCAATGCAATCTTTGGATGCATAGATGGGATTATTGCGTAGGAGTAGGGAGGTTATATTACCCCTGTATTTGTCACTGGTACAATCGCTGCTGGAATACTGCATCCAGTTCAGATGTTCACAGTTCAAGAAGGAAATTGACAAACTGAAGCGTGTTCAGAGAAGAGCAATGAAAATGATTAAAGGATTGGAAAAGATGCTTTAGATTGACTGGGTTAATCTGTTTATTTTAGAAGGCTAAGGGGTGACTTGATCACCGTCTATAAGTACCAAATGGGAAACAGAAATTGGATAATGGGCTCTTCAGTCTAGCAGACAAAGGCCTAACAAGATTTAGTGGCTGGAAGTTGAAGCTAGACAAAGTGAGAGTGGAATTAAGGTGTAACTTTTTAACAGAGGATAATTAACCATTGGAACTATTTACCAAGGGTTGTGGTGGATTCTCCATCAAAGGCAATTTTTAAATCAAGACTGGCTGTTTTCTAAGAGAAATGCTCCTCTAGTTCAAACAGGAATTAATTCAGGGAAGTCCCATGGCCTGTGTTATACAGGTCAGAGTAAACGCTCACAATGGTCTCTACAGTCTATAATCTTTGAATGTGTATCTCACTCCCTCTAGCTCCTGGAGCTCCCAGAGACTGGATCCCTTCATCTGACACTGCCTCGCATCAGCGCAGGGACTCCACCTCCCCAGGAGGCAGTAGCTATGTCAGCGGGAGAAGACCTCCTATGGACATAGCACTGTCTACACCGCAAGTGTGGTCAGTGTAACTGCGTCACTCAGGGGCGTGGCTTTTCCACACCCCTGCACGACGTAGTTATACCAGCGTGAGTTCCTCGTGTAGACCAAGCCCAAGCTAAACAATCTGGAGGTATGTGTTTCACTAGTCGCAAGACCCAGGGTTACAGGCGCTGGTGGGTCCTTCTAGCCAGACAAAGCCACTTCCTCAGACCATTTAAAAATAGCCAAAAAATAATAAAATAAAAGTTTGAAAACCCACCATAACCTTGAAATCTCCATTAATTATGAATTTTGCATGGCAACCGTTACCAAGCAAGTTTCCTCTGAAACTGATGTTCAAAGAACTTTACATCAAATCTTCAAACAGCTGAGAAAGGTTCAAGCTACAAAGTCGAAACATCTGTTGCTTTCCATGCATTTTTCAATGGGGAAATCAGAGAGAGGGGGAAAAAAGCATACAAAACAATCCTCGTTCTGCTTTATTATGTAAATATAACAACAGCCTGCAATATACACTGTATGCAAAAAGAGAGCAGGAATGTAATTAGGGTGTACACAGACTTAATCAGAGACAAAAATATACACTCCCAGAAATAGTTGTTTCTTTTCTTTAAATTTAGCCCTGGTAAGAGAAGCTACATTGGCAGCCCTGGAGGCTGAAGATTAGGACTGGAAGGGAAGGACATCATCTCCAGAGGAAACAATGAGGTTGCAGATCTAGGCAGAGTTTAGTGGATTTGACAAGTGCCGTATTAAGTCCATTTAACGTATAATGGTGCGAAATGTATGCCATAGTTTGGAGGGTGTTTCTCACAACCACACATACAGTATATTGTACTGCAGCCAACAGCAGGCTAGAAGAAAGAGTGTCCTGTGTGTCTGAGACCTTTGCAGGACTGACTGCTCAGGGCCACATTTTCAAATGTATTTTCAAAATGTGGTTTTGGGCAAGCAGATTTTGCTCCCATGATCCAAGGATGGGCATAAATCTGACAATTTGGGCCTCTTAGTAACCTATCTGTCTGTCTAGCTAGCTTCGTATTAGAGGAGGTTGCAATGTTTCACTTCTTTCATTAATATTATCCAAGTTTTCCAGGTTTTTGCAAAAAATTCTATGACATTTTTAATCGCTATTTTTCTCAAAATAGTTTTCAAACTCATTACTGAGTCTTGGCTTGACCGGCAACATGGTTACCAGTACTTAGGTAGAAAGCACTTTGGGGCAGGGAATGTCTGTGTTCTGTGTTTGTGCAGGGCCCAGCACAGTGTGATCCTGGGCCCTGACTCAGGCTCCTATGTGCTATGATAATACAAATAATAAAGAATCATAACAACATAATCACATAACTTCAATAACATTTTGATTAAAATATCAATTAAAAATGTAACAGAAAATGTGTGGGAAATGGGGGTATTTTGAGCGCTGTGAAATGGAAACCACTGGCAATTTGGAAATGTTTTCCAAAATAGCATTCCTGCTTTTCAACCAGCTGTTCTAGCCAAGATTGTGACAGTCATTGTTGCACCTGATTGTGGTTGCAAATCCAGCAGCTAGAGACACACATAGCCAGACACCTCCCCACAACCCATTTGTTCAGGACAAAAAAAAAAGACAAACTTCATCCCTTTGCCAATGCATCCCTAATGACGTCATCCACATGCACACAAGCCATCCACTGAGTCTCTGCAGTGATGGTGCCCTAGTGGCCTCTCTCAGGAGCCTTTCCGTTGTTGTGATGGGGGAACTTTACCCAGTGACAGTGGTATATGCATGGTTGTGTTCCTCTGCACGCTGGACATGCTTAAAAGAGGTACCTGCCTGGATGATGGCCAGATGGTCCGACCGCATGCACCCAGGGTTCTGTTTCCCCATGAGAGCTGCTGACATTGCTGTGCTGGTAGAAATTCCCTCTGCCACAGGTTGGTTGACAAGGAAATGCTTTCACAAGGCGAGGCGGTTCATGCATGCAGTCAGCCTCTTCCCCACCCCCGTCTCCTCTGGCTGCTAAACGCCATCAGCTTTCTCCCACACACCTTCAGCTTACTCGGCCTGACTGCAGAGCTGGAACCAAAAGATCCCAAAAAGGCCAGTGGAAGCAGTGGGCATTCAGGCCTTTGGGAGGGAACATGCCCAAAGGGATACTAGCACATTGATTCAGCTTACACCACCAGACCCTAAATGTCATGGCTAGGTATGGGCCCAGAGTGCAAAGATTAGGCCCAGAGCTGAACTCCCTCCATTATTCAAGGCACTTAAGACTCAGGGCTTTGGTTCAGCCCATCTCTCACCTGGGTCCCTGGAAGGAGGGCAGTGGGGGTGGGAGGGCTGCATTATTGCTGCTTGTATGTAGTGCTATTTCTGTGCATGGCAACATACAGCTGAATAGGAAACCTCTGCTCCTAGGAACTGACACCCAAACCAGGCAGAGGTCTAAAGTAGCTGACATCTAAAGGCAGATGGCTCAGAGGGGAACAGGAGATAGAGCCATGGCGAGGCAGCGATGGCTGCTCTTGGGCAGGGAGGGTCCCCTTAGGAAGCAGCTTTTCACACATCATTTCCCAGGGTTTGTTTGGTGCGTAATGTTCTCCCACCAGAGAGCGCCCAGGTGGAGACTGGGACTGAAGGGCTAGCCAGAGGGGGGAGTGGCGGATGCGGGAACTGAAGCTGGAGATGGAGGCTGTGGGGAAGAGATCGGCTGTACCAGGAGGAAGGGTGGTCTGAGGAAGGGGGTAGAGTGGGAGAAGGAGGTGAAGGGAGCAAGTGCAAAGGAGAGCAGCATGGGGACAGAGATGATCGGATCCCACAGTGCTGAGCATGGGATGAGAAGAGAGAAGAAATGGCAGGAGACACCGGACAGCCACCAGCAGCCCTGCCGCTCATCTGCCCTCAGAAGGAGACTGTAGTTCCAAGGCCTGGGAAACCCCATTTCCCTCTTGGGAGGACAACTGGCTCAGCAAGTGCATTTTGAGGCAGGCCTCAAAAACTCCCCAGCCTCCATGGGGCCATTGGGGTATCAGGGACACAAGGCCCGGCAGGGAAGGGAAGGGGAAACAGGAAGAGGTGAAAGTAAGCTGGTGAACCCCGGTACAGAGTACCGGCAAAAGCCAGTGTGCTCTACCGGGGCAGATCGGCTTCCCCCGGCAGCCATTTGAAGGGCTTGGGGCCCCTTTAAATCGCTCAAAAAACCACTGACTGGGCAGGATTTTTGCAGTTCCTTCTCAACTGCATGAAACTAGTCCCTAGATTGCTGGGGGGAGGGGAGGACCCAAACACCTATGAAACATTTAAAGATTTTCACTTAAAAACCATCCCTATAGCTATTGAGAGCAAACACCTTCCACTTTCTAGAGTTCTGAAATTTTCTATATTTCAAATTGCCCTGTGCTGCCCTGCCAACCGATCCCCTTACCCTGTGCCTCCAACAGCACCCCGCCATCCGGTCCCCCTGCCCCGCACCCCCAGCAGCATCCTGCCAGCCGGTCCCCCTGCCTCGCACCCCCAGCAGCATCCCGCCAGCTGGTCCCCCTGCCTCGCACCCCCAGCAGCGCACAGCCAGCCAGTCCCCGCGCCCCCAGCAGTACCCTGCCAGCCGGTCCGCCCTGCCCCACACCCCCCAGCAGCGCCCCACCAGCCGGTCCCCCCGCCCCACGCCCCCAGCGGCGCCCTGCCAGCCAGTCCCCCTGCCCCACTCCTCCAGCAGCGCCCCACCAGCAGCCGAAGCCCCGGCCCTTTAAATAGCCGCCGGGACCCTGCTGCCGCCTCCTCAGGGATCCAGCAGCAGGGCTCGGGGACGATTCTGGGGACTGGGGATTTAAAGGACCCGCCTCTTCCGGAAGAAGCCATGCCTCTTCTGGTTGAGCCCCCGCCCACCTCCTAAGGACTCTGGAGTACCGGTAAGTCCTTTAAGTTACTTTCACCCCTGGGAAACAGATTTCCAAATTGTTAGTTTTCAGTGACCTGGGCCCTCCCCGACACAATAGCTCCCTCAGAGGCTGGGGGGAGTTTAACCCTCTCATCAAAGTGCACCTGCTGGGCAAGCTTGCCTCCCAAGAAGGAAATTCCTTCACAGGGGCCTGGAACAGAGCCTCCCACTGGAAGAATCTCCTTGACACCTGCTCTGGTCAGGGCCAGACAAGGTTAGGCTCCTAGATGCAAATTTAGGGACGTAGCTAAAAGCAGCCTGTGTCTCAGAGGTGTCAGGCACCCCCTCCCCCGGATCCCATTGATGTCCACAGTGCTCCACACCTTTATCATTCAGGGAGCTACTGAAAGCATTTGTGGGTGCAGATAGATAAGCAGACTGTTACATTCTGTCATTTGGGCCTGCAAGCTAGCGTTTGCAAAGCAGAGGCCTGGTTATTAATGGCAATATGCCCATTAATGGCTATTCGTGGGCTCCTTCTGCGTTGCTGTTTCCAAACTATGAAGCATACAAAGCGTGCACCTGGCATTTTTGAGTCCGCACCAATGTTCTGCTGATCATCTGGGATCTGAACCTGTTTCTCTATCCAGTTTGGAAGAACTAGTTAAGCAAGGGGCTGGCCAAGGGGCTTAGCATCCCACTGCTGTGGAGCTCACTGCAGGGAGCCTTTATGTCAAAGGAACAAAGCTGCCCCTGGCAGGCAAAATGGATTAGAGATTTGCAAGTGAGGATGCACAGATCTGGGAGGCAACAGATCCCTAGACTGGTCAGCTTCCTCCTCTAGCTATCTGTAGTACCAGCACCAACCTGCTTCATTTCACATCTGAAAAGCTAGCATCCTGCAAGGGAAGGCAGTGTTTCCTAGTGGTTATGGTCACAGTGCCCTGGGAAATAGGACTCTTGGGTTTGAGATAGAGGATGGTGTTTTACTTTGATGTGCTCTTTGATCATTTTAATCCAGTGCCTGATGTCCATTGCTGCTGTCTAGAGCCCACCTCTGAGTGGGGAGGGGCGGGAGGAATGCTTTTTAAAGATATCACCATGAAGTGTTGTTAGTCCCACCTGTGTCACAGCTTCAATGCATGCCCTTGGGCAAGTCACTTCTCACTGTGACAGTTCCCCCCTTCTTTGAAGTGAGGCCAATGCTAATGATGTCCCCTCAGGCACTGTCAGCATTGGAGATCAGTAGCACTAGGTATAATTGATTAGCGTAGGCACTGCCTACATGCCCCAAGTGAAATTGGGCCCCACTGTGCTAAGAGTAAGAAGCATTTCCTGCCCCAGAGATCTTACAGTTTAAACAGATGACAGGGGGAAAGGAAACAAGTTACTCAAGGTCAACCTGTGGGGGAGGGATTTGAACCCAGGTTTCCTGAACGTTCATAGAATGTTAGGGCTGGAAGGGACCTCAGAAGGTCATCTAGTCCAACCCCCTGCTCAAAGCAGGACCAATCCCCAGATTCCTAAATGGCCCCCTCAAGGAGTGAACTCACAATCCAGGGGTGGGGGGGGGGCAATGTTCAAACCACTGGGCTATCCCTCCCCACAGTTAGTGTTAGTCTATGTCTCACTCTCTACCAGCCAAGCTGCGAGGAATTATTATTGACAGAGCAGCCTTAGCTCATAAGGCTTATCTGCCTGTGATCCAAATGGCCTGGGGCCGACAATCAACCACGTTATCTGGAAAGTCCCAAATATCCCTCTTGGAGGGAAAAGAACACAAAGGTTCCCAAGCCGAAGGGTGTCTCAGACTCAGAGGCGATTCAGTTCAGTCATAGCACATTAAACGGGGCTGGTACTTTGCTCCCCTTGCTCTGCCTTTATTACTTTGTTGAAGTACTTTCAAGTATAATACTTATATTTGATAGGTCTCAAGCACAAGATTATTCAATTTGCTTTATGGGCCTGGTCTGATAAATCCACTCAGGAGCAAACGACATGGTAATTGAAATCCATTGCCTGGCGAGGAGGGAATTTTTGCGTCGACATCAGCCTTCATTTCTGGGCGCTGACATTCTGTCACACACGCGGAAGTAAATTAACCCTGCTCGGCTTTACGAGCCGGGGGGGCAGTTAGTGACGAGTGTGGGGAGGGGAGATGGAAACACCTTGTTGTGCTGGAGGACCCTCAAAATTAAACCCTTTCTTCCTCCCCCCTCTTGTTCTGTTCCTTTGCTCTACCCTGAACAAAAATAGTCATCGTAATAAGTGTAGAAAATAACGCCGGGGCCCAAATCTCAGTTAAAAACTGCATTTAAAGCAGTAGGCTGGCTATGAATCAGGTGCAGCCGTGACTGAAAAGAGACTGTGAATTTTTAAATATGCCTTCAGGCACCGCATTTGACAATTTATCCCCGCCTGCTTTGAGCTGGCATCAGCAGAATTTATCAACTGGCTCCAAATGAACTCAGCCGCAAGTCAGTCTCCTTGGAGAGACATGCCTCTTAGGAAAAGCTTAGCACTGCCCATGGGAAAAATGAGAGTCACCCGCTTGTTTCTCACACACGCACACCAACGCTCCCCCCGCCCAGAGTGCACTACTCCCTGAGGAAAGTCTTGGTGTTAGTGGGGATTTGGAGGCAGGCGGGGCCAGGCACTACACTAAACCCTTATCCAGGGCACTTTCCCATGGAACCGGACATCATTGCTGCAAATGGCTCCAGTGGCCAGAAACGCTTTTTAACAAATTCTGGTGGCCCAAGAGGGTCCATGTTCACAGGAAGCCATGTGTAAGGGGACTTTTGCTCCCTTACTAACATTCAGTGAGGGTGTTTTGGTTGCTAGCTCCCAGCACTGAAAAGGCAGGGGTCAATGGGAAATCAGGAGCCTGAGACTGACAGTCTCCAGGATCAATGTGAAGAGGCCAATGCTCCAGATCAGCCTGACTGACAGGGCGGGCAGGCTAATCAAGGAGTCAGGAGGCCAGGGGGGTCCCATCCTCCGTGTGAGCTGGAATTGTCTGAGTCAGATGGAGTGGGGCCGAGCTAAGGAAAGAGTAGGGGCCCAAGCTAAGCTGCTGGGAGCAGAGCTGCAGCCCAAAAAGCCGGAGCACAGCCCAGAGAGAGCAGACCTGCCCTGGGAGGAGAGTCCAGCCACCAGAGCCAGAGGGGCCAGACAAGCAGCCCAGGAAACAGGTGAGAGCTGAGAGAGAGTCACAGAAGCAGCCTGCAGAGCAGACCTGCCCTGGGAGCAGAGCTGTAGCAACTGGAGCCAGAGAGGCCAGAGAAGCAGCCCAGAGAGCTGAAGGCAGAGCAGCAGCAGCAGCCGTGCTGAGGCAGTGTGGAGCTGGGGCTGGTGCAGTCCGGAGCTGGATGCGGTGAGCAGCTGGGGAGAGCGAGGGGGATCCTGGGCAGTGGGCACAGCACAGGGAGACGCCTCAGCCAAGAGGCCCTGCAGGCCAGACTTGGAGGGGGATCATAACCCTGACAGGGTGGGGGTGACACTGGGGAGAAGTGTCCTGCCACCCAGAGCCTGAGTGTGTGTGGCCACCACCAGAGCAAGTGTCCAACCCGCATTGTCCCTGCAGCACAGCCAGGGCCTGAGAAGTAGGCCTGGGACCTACAAGGAACAGACTGTGAAGTGCCCTGATGTCCAGAGACACTGTTTGTGATGGTCCCTGCCACAGAGCGGGGTGATGTGTTTTCCATTAACCTTTCCCATTTTTCCTTATTCTTTTTTAAAATTAATTGTTAGTTAAATAACTTGTATTTGCTTTAAATTGTATGATGTGATCAGTGGGTCAGGGAGGTGCGCAGTGCAAAGAGAGTACCCCGGAGTGGGGACACCCTAGCCCCTGTGCTGGGTGACCACAGCAGGGTTGGGGGTTCAGCCCCCCAGGAATCCTGGGCCCAGCTTTGTTGGGATTACGAGAACGCTGCCAGACAGGAGAGTGGAAGGGGAGTCCTCAAGGGCAGGGAGGTCTCTGGGTAAAGGAAGTGGGAGCGAGGACTCAGATCCTTTCGCTAGCCCACTTCATTGGGGTAGTGCAGAAGCCAGGAAAGTTCCCCACAATAGCAGGACCATTCCCCCGCTTACACATGCTTCCCTGGCCTGCAGACGCCACTACAGCACCGCGCTGCACTGGGGATTGAAAATGGGATCCCTGAAGAAACTCAGTGAGGTGTGGCAGCAACAACACAAACAGAGCCCCTAGTCCCCTGCTCACTACATTCTCATCCCACACAAGGCCAGAAGCCTGAAGAGGCTGCGCATGAGGTACCTTAAGGATCACCTCTCCTAATACAGCCAGCAGTTCTGGAGACCCACGCTCATCAGACATCAGAACAAGGGAGTAGAACCGTGCCAGCAGAGTACCTCCTTCCACAAGAGCGCAGAATGAGCACAAACATGGCATCCTTCAAGTCAACCCCAAAAGTCCCTGCTTCCACTTGGCCTTTCCACAATAATTAGTGCATGTGCTTACATGTGCTTAAAAGAAAACAAAATGCCAAACTCCACACCTTGGTGGAGAGGAGAACACAAAGCACCCTGCTCTTCCTTTTTGACTCCCCTCCTTGCAAGGTATTCAGGTATCAAACTTGGCTCCTACAAACACATGCCTAAAGCACTAAGGAGCAGCCCAACTTCTGAATGGTACAGCCTGCTGTCATCATGCGCCCAAGTGGGTAGAATAAGAATGGAGGCTATGAGCCTAGGTTACCCTTTACCAGCAGCAGCCTCTTGTATTTGTGTAGCTGCAATGCCCAGGTGCTCAGTATGATCCAGCAGCCCCTATTGACCATGGTTGGAGAACTGTTTGGTCATTGGCAGATTTTTGGGGGAGGGAGAACAAATGTTGTGGTCATAGTTTGAACCTGCATCTGTCACGGAACATGAGGGACTAGGGCTCCAAGCCCACATCTCAGGAGTGCATATGCCCTGGGCTAGATTTAAATCCACATTTTCAGATAATTGTCAGATCAGATCATTGAGCCGTCTAGCCACCATCTCACCTCCTGCACAAGGTCAGTCCAGTGGTGTGTCTAGTCCAGCAATCCCCCTAATATCAGATTAGCCCATTTTTCCTTTAGTTAATGGTTTTGCTGCCATGGTAACAGGCCCGAGGAAAATTAGTAAAAAATATTCAGATCAATGTGTCCAACAGGTCAGGTGATGGAGAACCCTGAAAGTTACATCCCCAGCATGGCTTGCCTGCTCTTTCTGTGCCCTCCTCTTATTGCTGACAAGGGCTGAAAAATTAAATCACTCTGCCTCGCTAAACACTCCCTGCATTAGCACCAGCTCACTTGCTTTTTTCGCCATGTGTCACTAATTTTACTCATTTTCTGGGTTTGTCAAGAACAGTAAAAGATTTGATTAGAGCATTCCCTGTTTTAATTGTAATTAGGACAGTCATCATATGGGCTATAAAAGGAAATTGGGCTACCACCGAGTGGAAAAGCTCCAGTGAGAATAGGATATGAGGCTGGAGAACTTTGTTAATAAAAATCCAGTTTGGGAAGGAATACAGTTCCAGTTCAGCACTCCTTGGTAGCTGTGGAAGCCCCAGTCACACAAGTGGATGGGGGAGCAGTGTCTAGTGGTTTGAGCATGAGGATAAGAATTGGAGTGGGAGGGTTTCTACTCCTGACTCTGATTCACTGTGTGCAGGGCCGGCTCCAGGCCCCAGCGCGCCAAGCGCGTGCTTGGGGCGGCATGCCACGGGGGACACTCTGTTGGTTGCTGGGAGGGCGGCAGGCGGCTCCGGTGGACCTCCCGCAGGCGTGCCTGAAGAGGGTCCACTGGTCCTGCGGCTCCGGTGGAGCATCCACAGGCACGCCTGCAGGAGGTCCACCGGAGCCGCGGGACCAGCAAGTGGCAGAGCGCTCCCCGCGGCGTGCCGCCGTGCTTGGGGCAGCGAAATGGCTAGAGCCAGCCCTGACTGTGTGACACTGGACAAGCCAGGTCTCCCCTGGCCCCCTGTGCCTCAGTTTCCCCTGTGGGGCTAATGGGACACTGAGACCAAGGAATGGGGGGTTGGGAGGCTTAATAAATGATTGCTTATAAAGTGCTTTGTGCTAAGTAAGTGCAAAGTACTGAAACAAATCCATGGTGTCTGATAACATCCTGGGTGTTACCTTGTCGCACACCACAGCCCCTGAAAACATCACACCCACAGGGATAGAACTCAGATTCTCTTGTTCCCAAAGCACAGCTCTCCACAGCTTGAGCTAAAGGAGAACCTGATCTTGAGATTAGGCACGTACAGCCTCAGACATAAAGTTGAGCCATTCTGATGCCGTTCAGCAGAGGGAAGATGAGGCCAAGTCATTACAGGCTTGTTGTTATTAATCACTGAAGCAGAAGGAGATTAGTGTGAAAGTGATCTCTTTGTCCATCTGAACTAGGAGCTGGGCATGTGGCCATGCCCTTAGCTAATAGACTATTTGCATTGCCTTAGCATCAGGGAGGCTGGAATCGCCTAGATTATTGGGGCGTCATGCCAGAGGGCCAGGCTACCTGGTGTCCAAGGGTTCACCTAGCTGGCCTGTAGAACTGTGACTCACATGAGGCAAAGTATATGAAGCAGTAGTCAGGCTTCCCTGCAATGTCATTTCTCAGCTGACTTCAGCTCACAATAAATTGCTTTTGACAGTCATCACAAAGATTCTTGGTCATGGTCTTTAGCCTTGGCCAGTGTTTCCCCGCTCCACCCCTCCTGCCTCCCTGCTCAGATAATCATGAGCTAATGGAACCGTGGCTTCGCTCCAAGCATCTCCACAGAGCAATTACAAGTCTTAGAAAAGAGGGCACCTTTCTAAGCTGCAGCCAGCTAGTTCCACCAGCACTGACCTGGAAAGCAGAGGCTTTCCCTCCAGGCAGTAGGCCAGGAGCTATTAGTCAGTGTGTGTAAAAAGGACTCCAGCGGTGTGCCCTCTGCAAGGTCAGTGGGGAGACAGCCTTGGCCAAGGAACTATCCAGACACTTTTGCACAGTGGACAGGCTGCTAGCGAAGAAACCTGCAGGGGGTACCACCAAGGTTAGTGGTGGGATTGGCCACAAGAGAGGTGACTGAATCACTGTAAAATCAGAGACTGCGTGAATTTAGAAACACTCCTGGTGTCTTTGTCCCATTTCACCAGGAAAATAATTAGCACGCATCCAAGAGTCCATGCGCTCAGCTGACATGGAGGCTGGGTTCACATTCTACACTGGATCCCAGCAGAGGCCAGGACTCCAGGCTGGGAGACAAATCTTTTCCCAAATCTTTGGCTGAGTCGTGGTGCAATCTTGGACAATTCACTCCACCTCGGTCTCTCCACTAGTAACATGGGGATGATGTCAGTGGCCCATCTTTGCAAAGTGCTTTGAGAGATCTTGATTTAAAGGGCTACACACCAGCTGTGGTGGAAGCCTGCCCTGACACTGTTCCTTGCTGTACTCGTCCTGGGAAGAAGATGGCTTTAGTCTCCAGAACAGTCAGTCTGAGGCTATCCAATTCAAAAGAAATCAATACCCCAGCTTTAATTCCACAGATCTGGGTGGTCATTTTCCTGTAGCAATAATTTGCTGTAATGGGGCGGGGGAGTCACTGATCATCACACATCAGTGTGCATCACTCGATGCCTGCCAGTTGCTAATGATCCCCAGCTCCAATTCAAGCCAAGAAAACATGGGCTTTTTAGCGGTATGTTTAAAGCAAAGAAACATAAACCAGTTGCCTCCTGGAGTGACTGTGATTTTCATTAGCGAGGGAGGGAGGCGAGTAGGGTGGTGCTTGCACTCAGCTTTTACTGCCTTCACGATTTATGGATTTTTTTCCCAGAAGCTGGGAGGAAACATAATCATCACCCATGGCTGGAAAGAAAGCCCGTTTGATTGTTCTCATCACATGCACGCCAAAGGAATCTTCCCTGCTGCTCCTTCTCCTACTCCTTTTGAAAACATTCCACATCCACTCCTGCAGCCCCAAAGACAGCACCTGACCCATCGGCCATGTGCCAGGACAGGACCAGCACTAACGACTGACTTGGTATATAGCTCCAGTTTTATTTATTTAAGGCTGAGTTTCCAAATCTAACTAGGGGATTTGGACACCTGAATCTCCCATTCACTTCACTGGGTCTCGGGGACCCCAAACCTTTCAGCAGCTCTGGAAAGCTCAGCGTTCCTTATTTTGTGAGTTATAGGAGCGAGAGAGACACCCAAGGCCTCGTAGTACATGCCAATGGAACCAACCCTCCCACAGCAGGCTCGTCTGGTATTGACGGCACTTGCTGTGCTTGCTACACGCCTCATATACATGCACAAAAGTTCTTGCAGCAATGCCCAAGCGTTGCCAGCGCTGCTTCGACTGCACTTACTCAGAGTCGCTCTCCCAATTATTCCATGCTGCATCCAGTGGCCCTGCGCTGTCACACCGCTAGTCTGGGTTAAACGTGCTGGCTGCTTCTGCACTGCAGTTGGTCCCCCCAGTGCTGTTCCACATACCATGGTCCTTTTCCTGGACAAAACAGGTTCCACAAAAGGTAGGTAGTAGCATCCACTTCTCTGGAATCACTGAGTTCACAACCCAAGCACACCAGCCTTCAAGAATCTGTCCAGGAACTGGGGGATAGCTACCCATAGTGCACTGGTAATGCAGTAGTTGCAGACACTGATGTGTGTGGCCTGCTGTTCCTGAAACTGCATGTCTAGTGCAGATGCACGGCACTCTCAGAACTTGCACTGATGCAGTTCTCTACTGTGGGGAGGCTAGGGAGTGGAGGAATTGAGCTACCCTCTGAATGGGGGCACACATGCTGGGGATGGGGGAAGAAGAAGGGCGATCTCTTCCCACACCCTGTGCTGTCTGTGCGTGAGCAGCCTGTATAAGGCCCTTAGCATATTAAAGGCTGCTGCTAGCCATCTGAGCCATAACAATACCCTGCAATAGGACCTGACAAGCAATCAGCACTCATAAGCTTTGTGGCCAGTTAGTGACTGCTCTTTCCATCTGCCCTTTTGCAAAGTCTAAGAAGAGGATGAGTCTAATGACATCTTTAATGGATAAGCCTCTCAGGGAAGGGGCTCAGTATGGAGTTCTCTTGCTGGTCAGTGCTGCACATGGCTTAAGAAGATTACTGGAGCACTCAGGACTATGCACATGTTGCAAAGTTTTGCTGCTCTAAGGCTCGGAGCAAATCAGCAACAAAAGCAGAGTTATGGGGGGAAGAAAAGCCTTCTCTGGGATCCACAGCCCTGAGGCTCCCTCGCAAAGGGATCCATGGAAGAGATAAGGCATTACCCATATGGATCTGGGCCAGGATACTGGAATAATTGCATAAGCCTGACCCAAAGCCCCATGCAGTTTCAATGGGATTTTTCCTGTGCTAAACCTATATAGCATCACTGTGCACTTTTAAATGCCCTCTGTGCTCCACTTTGAAGGTAGCTGCATTTCAGTGGTGTCATAACATTTTTTCCCAGATCTGGACCTTAGCATCCAAAATATGGGTGTTAGCATGAAAACTTCCAAGCTTAGTTACCAGCTTGGACCTGGTAAAGCTACCACAAGCCAGGAATTATACAGTGCCTAGCTCACTGTGGTCTCCCCAAAACCTTCCCTGGTGGACCCCCAGACTCAGATGCCTTGAGTCCTACAACAAAGGGAAATAAGCCCCTCCCCTTGTTTCCTTGTTACTTCCTCCCAGGCTCCCCTCCCTGGACGACCCTAGGAGATTCCCTGCTTCCAGTCCTGGAAACACAAGTACCGAGAGAGCTAATCTCTCTCCCCCCCTCAGCCAGAGGGTATGCAAAGTCAGGCTTAGTAAATCTAACACAAAGAGATTTTCCCCCTGACTTCTTCCTCCCACCAATTCCCTGATGAGCTGCAGACTCAATTCCCTGGAGTCCCCACTAAAGAAAAACTCCAACAGGTCTTAAAAAGAAAGCTTTATGTAAAAAAGAAAGAAAAAAGGACATTAAAAATAGGCTCTGTATCAAGTTGACAATATACAGGGTCAATTGCTTAAAAGAAAATGAATAAACAGCCTTATCCAAAAAGAATACAATTTAAAACATTCCAGCAACTACACACATGTAAATACAAAAAAATATATACACCTATTGTCTTACAGCCTTGTACTTACAACTTGGAAACAGCAGATTAGAAAAATCACTCTCAGAGCCGAGAGGGTCAGACCCAAGAGAAAGAACAAAGAACTCACACCCAAACTTCCCTCCACTCAGATTTGAAAAAGTCTTGTTTCCTGATTGGTCCTCTGGTCAGGTGTTTCAGGTAAAAGAACATTAACCCTTAGCTATCTGTTTATGACAAGTGGGGAGTACCGCAGCTTCTGAATACATGAGGCCAAATCTTGATGTCCTTCATCTGTAAACCTCATTGAAGACAATAGGAGTTTTCCCTGCTAAGAAAATCAGGACTTGCCCTATAGTTTATGAGTGATCTTCAGAATGGCAGGCACAGAGAAACATAAATGGTCCTAATATTACTCCATCTTGCTGTCTCATCAAGCTGACTTTCCTGGCAGCCCAAGTGCAGGCGTTTTGGTGAGAGGACAATGGCTGGGAACTACCTGTGTATATGCACAGCAGCACACGTACATTCGGAGAGACACACACACTATGTTCCATGGAGCAACACAGTGCAGGTTCCACACAGAGGCAATGCCTTTGACTGGCTGACAGTGCCCTTCGGCCACAGTTTTACAAGAACTTGGTGCAGTAAGAAACGGTGACTTTCAAGAGGTGGTGCCTGGAAAAGGAGAAAGCATCAGGAACGCGAGGAAGACAGGGCAGAGCAGATACAGAGGAGACAGGGCTATGGGACACAGGAGGCTTAGAGAAGGATGTGAGCTCAAAGAGGGAGGATGAAGAGGAGTCCATGAGGCGTTTAAAATGGAAAGGGGAATTCTGAAGTGGACGGGAAGATGAGTGAGGTGATAAGGTCCCACTTTCTGGAGAGAAAGGGTAGTTTTGCGGTAGGTTTCTGGAGGCCCTGAAGTCCAGTGACTTAAAACCACCATAAAACCGGACATCAATAACTGAAACAAGAACAAGGCTTAGTGGTTAAAGCACTAAGATTCAAGAGAACTGGGTTCTATTCCTACCTTTGCCACTGACCCATTGCATGAGCCTGGGCCAGACACATCGGTGCACCATGCCTCAGTTTCCCCACATGTAAAGCAAAGCTCATGATAGTTCCTTCACAGGGCTGCTGTCGGGTGGAATTCAGACAGAGTGGTAATCAGCATAGAGATCATCAGCTGCAAGGTGCTAAGGGGCAAGTGCTACATGTAGAAACATTTCATTGAGTTGTGCTTACAAGTGTATTACTGACAACACACACACTCAAGGGCCCAGTTCTGCAAGACAATTTAAATTTTCCTGTAGATATACCCAAGCGAGCTTTAATCTAGCGAGCTCGGGGACCAGAGTGGCAAAGTCACATTAGCACATAATTCAGTGTGGGCTGTACAAGCCTTCCTGGCACCCAGGGTAATTACACACAGCTACTCCAGTATCTGAGTTAGCTACACGAGCTGCAGTCACACCGAGTGGTTAAAGTGTAGACATACCCAGCCTCCAGTGGGCTGCTGAGGGCACTCACCACCTCCTGGATCAGGCATTAAATTCCTACTAGGAGCCTACAAATGGATCAGTGAAGATAAGGTACTTGTGGGAGCCTCGATTGGCAGGGCAGGGCAAGGCAGGAAACGCTCCAAGATATTTTTGACAGTCTGGCTTTTTACGCTGCTACAGTCGTGGCTGATGATTTACTGGATTAGTTGCATCTCCGTCTCCAGTAGTGTATGTTGTCGCTGGAAGGTTCACATTTTATCATTTAATCAAATAAAGTGCATTTACGGATTACACAATCCTTCTCAGTCCCTACTAATCCTTTTCTGCTTAGCGGTGCACTAGAACTGGGAAACAAAGACATTTATTGCAATCTTTGCAGGCTGTGCCTCCTTGCTAGGAGTGCTGGCTCTCTGGAGATGCTAGTGCAATTTGTATTACATTGTGTCCCATCCGTCATGAAATATTAGGAGATTTTTTTTTTACCATCTGGGGAGTTTAAACTTCAATCCCAGTAAAATAATGAAACAAATATTAAGAGAGAAACATCTGTAAGTATCTGGAGGATAATGGAAGTGCGAGAGGCAAGCACCCTGGGGAGGGTTTACAGAGAACACCTCGTGGCAGACCAGCTCTGTGGCTCTCTTTTGGAGCAAGCTATAAAATTTGGGGGAGATGGGAAGCAGTCGATGTCATACATCCAGGCAGCATGAAAGCATTTTGTACAGTAATAAACACCCACATATGAATTTGTTTTTACATCACAATATTCATCCCTTCCGCCAGAGGGCTGCACGAGCAAAGACTGGGAAAAATCCAGATTCATTGGACCCAAACTAGTCACCAGGATCACTTCATCCACCAGTGACATGCAGCTTCCCCTTTCCACAGATCAGTGGCCGGAACCATTAGATCTACAGCACAAGCACATACCATTTGAGCTAAAGGAGTAACTCCATTACCAGGTAGCAGTAGTTCATCCCATCCTGGGCTGTTTATGCCATCCTGGACCAGCCAGTAGAACTCTGCTAATATGTTACTGACTTTCTGTTGGAGGGAGATCCGATATCTTCTGCAGCTCAAGGCCTTATTCAGGCATCACATTGTAATGACATCGGTCATCAGTAGGGTTTGAATGCAGGATCTTCACATCCACAGCACTGCCCTCTCTCACATGATCCAAAAAAGTAGCTTCCTTAAGCTGGTAGTAATAGTAGGCTGTTATCCTCCAGTGGACAGGCCACTAGTGGCCGGTGCAACACATGCTCTTGCCAGTGTGTTGCACAGCCACTTCTGGGATGAAACAGCAAGTATATCACAGAGCTCAGGAGAAAAAAGAGATAGACAGGCAGGCACTGGAGGACAAAGATCCTGTTGTGAGGCAAATGTCCTCACTGAGAAATGTAAGGAGAGGGAGTCGGGAGAACCTACAATACCTAGGCTTCCTTGTCTCCAAAGGGAGAGCTCCCCATCACCTAGGCAAAGCACGCATGTGTTTAACAGGCAGAGGAAGGACACTCTTGTTTAAACATTCACCATGTGTTGCAATATTAAACAGTGAAAGAAGTCTGACTGTTTCCCAGGCAGATTTATGGGCTCCGTTGGGCCATGTGGAATAGGTGCCCTATGTCACAACGAGGGAAGAACAGCCCAGGTGGAAATTAAAATCGTTTCCCAGAGGCTTATGGGTTAACTCCTAATTTTTCCTCTAACAATCCCAGCATGATTTATGGCACCTCTCCATCGCCAGCAATGAGTCATCCCTCTCATTGGGATGTGCCCCAGCTGATCGCTCTGTTTCTGATGCAAGTTCCCATCTCTGTCTCCCATTCACGATCCCCGAGTCCCCCGAAGCCTAGGACCCACTCCCACACAAACCATTAGTCCCCATGACAGTGGCAAGGGAACAGAGGGAGCATTACAGTGTATCCAGTAATGGGAGGGCAGCATGCCTCCCTGCATATCCACACACTGTCTAGAGTCTCCATATCACTAGCGCACCAGGAAGGAGCTGGAAGGAATTGTGGGAAGAGGGAACCTGGAAAGCACCAGCTGGGATTTCACAGCTGTTAACTAGCTCACAAGTGAGTGCAGAAAGAACAGAAGGGCTTGTGCACAAGGCCCTGGGAAAGGCAGAAGCAGGCTGGCAAGTGCTTCGGTGCCCACCTTTTACAGGGCACCTCTTAGCCAATATCTCACAGAACACTGCAAAGACAGCCTCCCATGCCACCAGGCTGCTCAGAGGATAACAGGACCCTGCCATACAGGTCCACTGGCTGCTCTCTGAGTCAGCAGCAGGGACCACCCAGGTAAGTTATATTTACACTGCAAATCACAGGCACCTCAGCTGCCTCTGTATCAGAACTGCCCGGCACATGCTGACCTCAGTTGTTAATGATGAGTGCTGCACCTGACCGGGGGTCAGTGCTTCTACATCCCTGGGCACCAAGAACATTCAGAAGAGGGGGGAGATGCTGTCTCTCTCAGGGCCAACGGAGAGTGCCACATTGCCAACCATAGGGCTGGGAGAGCACCATGTATCTCCAGGACAAGTCCAGCCAGGCAAGCTTCCTCTCCATTCCTCTCCCAGCTGTGGGCTTCTGTGCTGACCATCAACATACAGCTTTTGCTGTGAGAGGGGAATTCTCCCTTCCCACCCAATCGGCCTCTTTGCAGGCGCTGCAGGCCAGCGTCAATTGCACTGGCATTTTTTGTGATGCGGGCACCTGTGATGTGATTGAGAGAGCAGGCCCAGGGCATGGGGACCCATGTATGCCTCAGATGCCAAACACCTTTAACACTGCTGGGAGGGGAAACTTTTTCAATTTTTTCTTTTAAAGGTCAGGCAGATAAAATGACTCTGCTCCTGGGGAAAATGGCTAAGACAAATAAATAACCTGCCTGGATGTGCTTCTTGCTAACACTGCCACAGCATAAATCTCCCTCTGATTTAACTCCCAGTGGCTCTGGTTTCACCAGGACACAGCTGGAGAGCCTGGAGAACGTTGGGGCTGGGTTGGAGAGCACAGATCTTCAATATTCTCTTCTGACAATTTAATTAAGATAATAAAAGCAATCAGGACAAATAAAGCTAGCACTCTTAATGCAGGCCATTCCCAACAGAATTAGACACGTTGGGGTGCTCCATCCCGGAGATGGCATGTGGGTATCTATATGCATGTTATTGCATATGCCCAAACTCTCAGGCATGGGGACGGACTCACAGGGTGGCTGACTCTCACCATGTTATGCTTGGGTCTCACCAGATTTGTCGAAGGGGGGGTTGTTTTTTTTAAGTCCCACCTCCTGGAATCACATGATTATGTGAGAGACTCCACTTTCCATTTTTGAAACAACTACGTTTCTTGTTCTCCAGCGTGGAAACATGACCCATGCGCACCCAAACGATTCAAAAAGCAGAAAGAACCAAAAAAAGATCATTTACAAATGAGAGAGTCATGATTTTTAAGCCAATCTCATCATTTTGGGTCACCTGACTCATGAATTTTGAATGCTGGGGGTTGCCATGCCTGGTTTCATCCCCACGTTGGCACTGGGCATCAGTGCAGGGATTGAGGGGTGTCGTTTGTGCCTCCTCTGTTCAGGGCCTGAGGGGCCTGGTGCAGCCCCAGATACAGCCTAGGGCAGCCCTCAGGGCTGCCATAACTTGTCCCTCTACTTCAGGGCCTCTATGCAACTTTAGATGTCTGTTCTGGCCATGCCCCATCATGTGCGCTCTGGCCTGTCTCTGTTCCCTGCCAGGAGAAGGGGAGCATAGCTGGCTTTGTGTCATTTATAGAAGCTCCTCTGTCCCCAGAGAATTCCCTCATAGCCGCACTATGGCTCTCTTACATCAGCCTCGCTATCATAAAGTTGCCAGAAAATGATCATTTGGGTCAGTGGTATTTTAACTCCTATCACAGGATGAGTGAAACTTGATGGTCTGTATTATTGCCACTTTCAGTTGTTGATTAAGGGTTAAATAGAAGGAAATTCACTCTCATTGTATTTGCCAAGTCCCAGAACGTTCTGGGAAAAGGAGATCTTTACATAGGAACTGTGTGCCTTTTATAAAACAACATGTCAGCTCAGGTCCCTGTCAAGCCCTCCTTGGAAGGAGCTTTGGGAGACCTTAAAATGAAGATGAATTAATTCCAGGAGGTCCGTGTTGGTCCTACTGCGGTTATAGGAGTTTCGCTGTTCCCTTAAATGGAGTCAGGACATCACGCCAGGTCCAACAAGTGATGACGGCCACCCTGCTGCTTTTAAACAGTGTTATTAATGCCAGAAGATGATGTAATATAGAAACATAGAAATGTAGGGCTGGAAGGGACTTTGAGAAGTCACCAAGTCCAGCCCCCTGCACTGAGGCAGAACCAAGTAACCTAGATCATCCTTGACTAGTGTTTGGCCAACCTGTTCTTAAAACGGTCAATGACGGAGATTCCACAACCTCCCTTGGAAACCTGTTCCAGAGCTTAACCACCCATAGAGTTAGAAAGTTTTTCCTAGTATGATACTGTGAGGTGTGACACTGAGCAGATCAAGAGTGACTACAGGGCTCTGGGAGTACGGGTTAAGGAGTTTGGAGCGCAGGTGGTATTCTCTTCGATTCTTCCTGTTGAAGGTAGGGGCCCGGGCAGAGACAGATGCATCGTGGAGGTGAATGCCTGGCTGCGAAGATGGTGTCACCAAGAGGGCTTTGGCTTCCTCGACCACGGGACGCTATTCGAGGAAGGACTGCTAGGCACAGATGGCGTTCACCTTTCGAAGAGGGGAAAGGCCTTATTTGCGCACAGACTGGCTAATCTAGTAAGGAGGGCTTTAAACTAGGTTCAACGGGGACAGGTGAGCAAACCCCACAGGTAAGTGGGGAACAAGACCTGGGAGATGGGTTGGAAACAGGAGGGAGCACGGGCTATAATGGCAGTGAGGAAGGAGGGTCAGGGCAAAGCTGGGAGGCAAGATCAAACCAGTATCTTAGATGCCTATATACAAATGCAAGAAGTATGGGTAATAAGCAGGAAGAACTGGAAGTGCTAATAAATAAATACAACTATGACATTGTTGGCATTACTGAAACTTGGTGGGATAATACACATGACTGGAATGTTGGTGTGGATGGGTATAGTTTGCTCAGGAAGGATAGACAGGGGAAAAAGGGAGGAGGTGTTGCCTTATATATTAAAAATGTACACACTTGGACTGAGGTGGAGATGGACATAGGAGACGGAAGTGTTGAGAGTCTCTGGGTTAGGCTAAAAGGGGTAAAAAACATGGGTGATGTTGTGCTGGGAGTCTACTACAGGCCACCTAATCAGGTGGAAGAGGTGGATGAGGCTTTTTTCAAACAACTAACAAAATCATCCAAAGCCCAAGATTTGGTGGTGATGGGGGACTTCAACTATCCAGATATATGTTGGGAAAATAACACCGCGGGGCATAGACTATCCAATAAGTTCCTGGACTGCATTGCAGACAACTTTTTATTTCAAAAAGTTGAAAAAGCTACTAGTGGGGAAGCTGTTCTAGACTTGATTTTAGCAAATAGGGAGGAACTCGTTGAGAATTTGAAAGTAGAAGGAAGCTTGGGTGAAAGTGATCATGAAATCATAGAATTTGCAATTCTAAGGAAGGGTAGAAGGGAGTACAGCATAATAGAGACAATGGATTTCAGGAAGGCGGATTTTGGTAAGCTCAGAGAGCTGATAGGTAAGGTCCCATGGGAATCAAGACTGAGGGGAAAAACAACTGAGGAGAGTTGGCAGCTTTTCAAAGGGACGCTATTAAGGGCCCAAAAGCAAGCTATTCCGATGGTTAGGAAAGATAGAAAATGTGGCAAAAGACCACCTTGGCTTAACCATGAGATCTTGCGTGACCTACAAAATAAAAAGGCGTCATATAAAAAATGGAAACTAGGTCAGATTACAAAGGACGAATATAGGCAAATAACACAGGAATGCAGAGGCAAGATTAGAAAGGCAAAGGCACAAAATGAGCTCAAACTAGCTATGGGAATAAAGGGAAACAAGAAGACTTTTTATCAATACATTAGAAGCAAGAGGAAGACCAAGGACAGGGTAGGCCCACTGCTCAGTAAGGAGGGGGAAACAGTAACGGGAGACTTGGAAATGGCAGAGATGCTTAATGACTTCTTTGTTTCGGTCTTCACTGAGAAGTCTGAAGGAATGTCTAATATAGTGAATGCTTACGGGAAGAGGGTAGGTTTAGAAGAGAAAATAAAAAAGAGCAAGTAAAAAATCACTTAGAAAAGTTAGATGCCTGCAAGTCACCAGGGCCTGATGAAATGCATCCTAGAATACTCAAGGAGTTAATAGAAGAGGTATCTGAGCCTCTAGCTATTATCTTTGGGAAATCATGGGAGACGGGGGAGATTCCAGAAGACTGGAAGGGGGCAAATATAGTGCCCATCTATAAAAAGGGAAATAAAAACAACCCAGGAAACTACAGACCAGTTAGTTTAACTTATGTGCCAGGGAAGATAATGGAGCAGGTAATTAAAGAAATCATCTGCAAACACTTGGAAGGTGGTAAGGTGATAGGGAATAGCCAGCATGGATTTGTAAAGAACAAATCGTGTCAAACTAATCTGATAGCGTTCTTTGATAGGATAATGAGCCTTGTGGATAAGGGAGAAGCGGTGGATGTGATATACCTAGACTTTAGTAAGGCATTTGATACGGTCTCGCATGATATTCTTATAGATAAACTAGGAAAGTACAATTTAGATGGGGCTACTATAAGGTGGGTGCATAATTGGCTGGATAACCGTACTCAGAGAGTAGTTGTTAATGGCTCCCAATCCTGCTGGAAAGGTATAACAAGTGGGGTTCCGCAAGGGTCTGTTTTGGGACCGGTTCTGTTCAATATCTTCATCAACAACTTAGATGTTGGCATAGAAAGTACGCTTATTAAGTTTGCGGACGATACCAAACTGGGAGGGATTGCAACTGCTTTGGAGGACAGGGTCAAAATTCAAAATGATCTGGACAAATTGGAGAAATGGTCTGAGGTAAACAGGATGAAGTTCAATAAAGATAAATGCAAAGTGCTCCACTTAGGAAGGAACAATCAGTTTCACACATAGAGAATGGGAAGAGACTGTCTAGGAAGGAGTATGGCAAAAAGAGATCTAGGGGTCATAGTAGACCACAAGCTTAATATGAGTCAACAGTGTGATACTGTTGCAAAAAAAGCAAACGTGATTCTGGGATGCATTAACAGGTGTGTTGTAAACAAGACACGAGAAGTCATTCTTCCGCTTTACTCTGCGCTGGTCAGGCCTCAGCTGGAGTATTGTGTCCAGTTCTGGGCACCGCATTTCAAGAAAGATGTGGAGAAATTGGAGAGGGTCCAGAGAAAAGCAACAAGAATGATTAAAGGTCTTGAGAACATGACCTATGAAGGAAGGCTGAAGGAATTGGGTTTGTTTAGTTTGGAAAAGAGAAGACTGAGAGGGGACATGATAGCAGTTTTCAGGTATCTAAAAGGGTGTCATCAGGAGGAGGGAGAGAACTTGTTCACCTTAGCCTCCAATGATAGAACAAGAAGCAATGGGCTTAAACTGCAGCAAGGGAGATTTAGGTTGGACATTAGGAAAATGTTCCTAACTGTCAGGGTAGTTAAACACTGGAATAGATTGCCTAGGGAAGTTGTTGAATCTCCATCTCTGGAGATATTTAAGAGTAGGTTAGATAAATGTCTATTAGGGATGGTCTAGACAATATTTGGTCCTGCCATGAGGGCAGGGGACTGGACTCGATGACCTCTCGAGGTCCCTTCCAGTCCTGGAGTCTATGAGTCTAGTATCTAACCTAAATCTCCCTTGCTGCAGATTAAGCCCATTACTTCCTGTCCTGCCTTCCACAGACATGGAGAACAGTTGATCACCATCCTCATCATAACAGCCCTTAACATATGTGAAGCTGCTATCAGTCTTCTTTTCTCAAGACCAAACATGCCCAGTTTTTTTAATCTTTCCTCATAGGTCAGTTTTCTAAAGCTTTGATCATTTTTGTTGCTTTTCTCTGGACTCTCTCCAATTTCTGCATATCTTTCCCAAAGCGTGGAGCCCAGAATGGGACACAGGACTCCAGCTGGGGCCTTGCCAGAGCTCAGTAAAGCAGGACAATCAGCTCCAGTGTCTTACATACAACACTCCAGCTAATGCACCCCAGAAGGAGATTCACCTTTTTTGCATGCCTCACTCATGCTCAATTTGTGATCCACTGTCACCCCCAGATCCTTTTCAGCAGTACTGCCACCTAGCCAGCTATTACCCCTTTTATGGCTGTGCATTTGATTTTGCCTTCCTAAGTGCTGTACTTTGCACTTGTCTTTACTGAATTACATCGTGTTGATTTCAGACCAATTTACCATGGTCATTTTGAATTCCAATCCTGCCCTCCAAAGTACTTGGCAACCCCTTCCTGCTTGTCGTTGTCAATACATTTTATAAGCACACTCTCCACTCCCTTATCCATGTTATTAAGGAAAATATTAAATCGTACTGGACCCAGGACTGACCCATCCAGATACCCCCTCCCATTTTGACATTGAACCGTTGATAAAAGACGGTTACTCACCTTTGTAACTGTTGTTCTTCGAGATGTGTTGCTCATATCCATTCCAGTTAGGTGTACGCGCCGCGCGTGCACATTCGTCGGAAAACTTTTACCCTAGCAACTCAGTGGGCCGGCAGGTCGCCCCCTAGAGTGGCGCCACCATGGCGCTCCATATATACTCCTGCCGGCCCACCCGCTCCTCAGTTCCTTCTTGCCGGCTACTCCGACAGTGGGGAAGGAGGGCGGGTGCGGAATGGATATGAGCAACACATCTCGAAGAACAACAGTTACAAAGGTGAGTAACCGTCTTTTCTTCTTCGAGTGATTGCTCATATCCATTCCAGTTAGGTGAATCCCAAGCCTTACAAAGGCGGTGGGGTCGGAGTGAAATGTGGCAGAATAAAACTGCCGAGCCAGAGGCTACAGCCTCTCTTGACTGCTGAACCAGGGCATACTGCGAAGCAAAGGTAAGGACCGAGGACCAATGGAGCTTCGCGACAGGTCTCGTGGGTAGAAACACGAGCCAGCAAGGCGGCAGATGAAGCCTGAGCCCTGGTAGAATGCACGGTGATGTGGCTTGGGGAAATATGAGCCAAATCAGAACAAGTGGGGATGTCCGCCATCACCCAAGATGAGATCCTCTGAGAGGAAAACAAGCAAGCCCTCCCTTTGGCCCGCTACCGGGGCAGAGCTGGGGCGCCTTAGGAAATGATTCTGTCAGCACAACATAATGCGAGCACTCCATAGATGTCCAAGGAGTGCAACGGTTATGCCCATTGCGTTGAGCTGTGGGTAACATGAAAGGCCAAAACACCTTAGGGAGGAAAGCCGGGTGCGGTCACAACTGCACCTTGTCTTTGTGGAACCTTCGTAAGAGCTCTGATCTCAGAGACCCGTCTGGCCAAGACTAGGTTGAGGCCCCAGGGCGGGGCTGGGCGGCGCACCCGAGGGTGCAAGCGCTCCAAGCCCTTGAGGGACCTCGAACCCATAGAGCGTGGGACACTGAACGTCCATCTTAGCCTGCTGGAAGGTAGGGACGGCTGCTGAGAGTATCCTCAGCGATGATACCGCCAGATCCTGCCGCTGAAGGCCAGAGGCAGGCCAAATAGAGGGGATCGAGACCTCAGCAGGAGCAAGATCGAGCGTACTGCAGCTGTAAAGGAAACGCTTCCACCTGGCTCGGTACGTTGACCAGGTGGAAGGCTGCCTGTCACCCCAACTCAGGTACGCAGGAGCCACCGTGAGGCGAAGAGGCTGCAGGTCCGAGTGACGAAGCCTGTCATTGCCCTGAGTGATGAGGTCTGGGCTGACAGGCCGAGCAACGTGGTATGTCAGTGCTGCCTGGACCACTCTGGAGTGATCATGATGACGCACGCTCCGCCCCTGCGGAATTTGAGCAGGACGTAACGAACCAGTGGGAACAGCGGGAAGGCATAATGCAGTTGGCCGTTCCACGGTATCAGGAATGCGTCCAAGATCGATTCCGAGGAGAGACCTTGGAAGGAGCAGAACACCTGGCATTTCCTGCACTCGCGGTGAGCGAACAGGTCTGTGTGAGGAACCATTTCCACTTCCGGAAAGCGGGACGCCTCACATGGGGCAGAGTGATGACTCGTAAGACAGGAAAGACCTGCTGAGTCAAAGAGATAAGACGTTCCGAACGCCTGGGAGAAAGGACGTCGCCAGCTCCATCGAGCGGGCCATGCAAAAGACCCGGAAATGGATGGCCTCCTGACAAAAAAGGGGGGAGGACTATGTCCCCCCTGAATGCTTATGAAGCACCTGGCCATTGTGTTGGCTGTAAACACCGAGATACAACGGCCTCGCAGCTGCCGCTGGAACCCCTGGCATGCCAGGCGGACTACTCTGATTTTTGGGGCATTAATGAGGAATGCCAGCTCCCTAGAAGACCGAAGGCCTTAAGCTCGGAGGTGACCATGAGCACTCGAGCAGAGAGATGATGCGTCCGCCGTCAGGGGCAGTGAGGGCTGGGGCGGATGAAACCGCATCCTGTCCACACCAAAGAGGGGGTTAGCCACCACTCTAGGGAGCCTAAGGCGTTCGAGGGAACGGTGACTACCATGACCATTGGCTCCCTGTCCAAGCGGTACGCCGAGGTGGGCCGGACTTGGAGAGGACGGAGGCGGAGCTTGGCGTGTTTGGTTACAAACTTGCGGGCAACCATGGACCCAGGAGACTGAGACAAGAACGAGCTGAGGTCGTTGGGAAAGCCTTCAGACCTCAGATGATTGATGCCATCGCCTAAAACCGCAGTTGCGATAAGCAGGCTCCGGCTAGGTAGGAGACCAAGATAGCCCCTAGGAAGCCCAACCTCTGCGTGGGAACCAGAGTGGATTGCTCTATAGTAATCATCAGGCCTTGATCTGTGAATAAGACCGTGACGATGCCCACGGCTGAGTGGGTTGTGTGTCAGAGTCTCCTCGGATAAGCGAATCGTCCCAATACGGAAAAACGCATATCCGACATAGCTACGGTAGGCGGCGACTATGGCCGTAAACCGGGAGTATTCACCGCTGGCTATAAAGCGGAGGCATCTCCCGTGCGGAGGGAAGATGGCATTGCGAAAGTACGCGTCCTTCCTATCCAGGGCGGCATAGTAGCCCCCAGGAGGCAAGGATGGAATAATGGTTCCCAGGGATACCATGCAGAACTTCAACCTTATCCCAAACCGGTTGAGTCCATGCAGGACCAGGGAGGTCTGAGACCTGTGTTCGAGTGGGGAACTAGGGCATAACGGGAGTAAAACCCCTAGCCCCTTTCGTCCGCTGAAGGGGGACAGGGCTGGAGCAATTTAAAGGTGGTACCTATGCTCCATCGTGCGCAGGACCCAGCGATCTAAAAGTAACTGGGGCCATGCCAGGAGAAAGCGGGATCAGGATCCCGTCCTGCGACTGGTACACCGCCCTCCGGCGAACCTTGGAAGGTCCGTCTTTGGTCCCAGTGGTAATTGCGAGGGACCTCGACTTTGGCTTTTTAGGGGGCCTGACGTTTGTCTGCGACCACCTTGGCCTTGCCGTTTTCCAGAGTTCTGCCTCTGGCTAGGCACAGAGTATGGCGGCTGGGGCCATAAAGGCCTGCGTTTGGTCGCAAGCGTATACACGCTGAGACGCATTAGGACCCTATTGTCCAGCAGGCTTCGCAGTCTGGGGCTGTCTCTGCCGCGAAGATGCCTTTACCAACAAAGGGTAAATTCTTTCCCCCGTCCTCCAAGACGGCAGCGAACTCTAGGTGGGAGGTTCGAGGGAGAAACTCCTCCACCCAGGTGCTATAATTATCGCAGCTAAGCAAGGCTTGTTGCTTTGCTACCCAGAGGCGCAGGGCCCCTGCAGAGTACACCTTGCATTCGCCAAGGCTCTTTCTGCTTCGGGGCTGGCGCCCGCTGGCCATGATATCAGGATCGTGGTCCTGAGCATAAAATCTGCGCATATGGGATGACACGGATGCGTGTCCGGATGGCCATGGAGGTACTAAAAGAAGGCACGGGCCGAGTCTCTGACTCACTCGGACCTTGCCCAACTCGGCACCGGGGACCGGCATCGGGAGGCGTATCGGTACCTGGAACGAGATCCAGACCCGCAACCAGAACGGTGTCGGGAGGTCGACCGAGATCTCGAGGCTCGGAGAAGAGCTACAGGAGTCAAGGTACCTGCCCCGGTGCCAGATGTCGGAACGGTGCCGATAGCGGGTCGGCGAACGGGATACCGACCGGTGCAGCGAGTGTGACCAGTACCGAGGAAAACAGTACCGGGACTGCCAGTGGTGTCCGGCGTGCCGACAGGACTTGGAGTGTCTGCGGGACCGTGATCATGGACGGTGCCGCTCTGCTGTACTGACAGGGGACAGTCCCTTGAAGAGACTGTATTACCCGTACCGGCGGTGCCCGGGTCAGGCAGCACTGACTCTGTCATGGCACTGAGAGCCCTCGCCGTTGGTAACATCTCCGGCGTGCAGGGAACAGCAGGCTCAACCACAGTGCGTACTGGGGAGCTGTCAGGCACCGGATTCGACGGCCCTCGTGGGGCCGGGATCCACGGTACCGAGGTCATCAGAGCTTCGGTAGGTGCCGGTGCCGGGCGAACCGAGTTAGATAAGCTGTCTGGCTGCGGTGCCGTCAGCACTGAAGCAGCGGGAGTAATACGCTCAACCACGGCGCGTGCCGGGGAGCCGTCGGGCACCGGATTCGATAGCCCTTGTGGGACTGGAATCGACGGTGCCGATAGAAGCAGCCGGAACAGGAGCTCAACCACGGCGCGTGCCTGGGAGCCGTCAGGCACCGGATTCTACGGCCCTTGCGGGACCGGGATCGACGGTGCCGACGTCATCGGTGTCGTAGCAGGTGTCAGCGCCGGGCGATCCGAGTAGACGAGCTCTCTGGCTGCGGTGCCGCTGGCACGGAAGCAGCAGGAGCAATACGCTCAACCACGGCGCGTGCCGGGGAGCCGTCAGGCACCGGATTCTACGGCCCTCGTGGGACCGGGATCGACGGTGCCGACGTCGTCGGTGCCGGGCGAGCCATCTTAGACGAGCTGTCTAGCTGTGGTGCAGCTGGCACAGAAGCAGCAGGAGCAGTAAGCTCTACCACGGCGCGAGCCGGGGAGCTGCCAGGCAGCGGATTCCCTGGTCCTGGGGGACTGGAATCGACGGAGCCGAAGTCATCGGTGCCTCTGCAGGTGACGGTGCCGGATAACGCAACTGAGGCGAGCTCTCTGGCTGCGATGCAGGTGGCACGGAAGTAGCGGGAGCAGGGGGCTCAACCACGGCGCGTGCCGGGGAGCCGCCAGGCACCAGCAGGAATCGTAGACTCTCTCGACCTCGGAAGAAGGGAGCGGTGCCGAGTCGACATCGGTGCCGGCGACGGTCGGTGCCAAAAGGCCTTGGTGGTACCGGCGGGGTCCGGTGCCGAGGAGGCGCTTCTGCCCGCCGCTTGAACATCGCTCCGCGCCCAAGGTGGAGGGGCAAGTGAAAGTCCCGCACCTTTTTGTTCTCGGCTTAAAAGCCTTGCAAATGGGGCACTTATCTGTCAAGTGTGATTCCCTGAGGCACTTCAAACAGGAGTCATGTAGATCTCTCTTCGGCCGCGGCTTCTGGCAAGCCGGGCCCCTTTTTAAAACCCGGTGAGCCATGCATGGCTCCGGCACTGGGCTCATGGAAGGGGCTACTTCCTGAACCCCGCTAACTAAACTAACCATACAAATATATATATAAAAGTGTTATAACTGCATAATTATATACGAGAAAACGAGTAGCTAGGGAAGTGGAGGTCAGCTAAGCCGCGCTCCACTGTTCCAACGACCGACACGGGCGGTAAGAAGGAACTGAGGAGCGGGTGGGCCGGCAGGAGTATATATGGAGCGCCATGGTGGCGCCACTCTAGGGGGCGACCTGCCGGCCCACTGAGTTGCTAGGGTAAAAGTTTTCCGACGAATGTGCACGCGCGGCGCGTACACCTAACTGGAATGGATATGAGCAATCACTCGAAGAAGAACTGTACATACAGCTTACTGTTCATCTCGTTCATGTCCTGATTGCAGCTGGCCCTGGGTGTGCCGGTAGTTACACTGGCAGAACACAGTGCCAATTCTCACATCTGCCCATTCTCAAGCCCAACGATTCCTTGTACACTCCCCCGCCCCACACTTGCCCAGCCGCCAGCCCAACAATTCCTTATACACATCACATCTGCCCACTCCTCAGCACAGCAATTCATTATACAGACCCCACCCACATCTGCTCAGCTCCCGCCCAGCAATTATGCACCCCATATCAACTTAACCAAGGGTCATGGTGGATTCTCCAGTGCTGGCCAATTTTAAATCAAGACTGGATTTTTTTCTAACAGATCTGCTCTGGGCATTATTTTGGAGACCTTCTATGGCCTAGGCTACAACAGAGGTCAGACCAGATGATCACAGTGGTCCCTTCTGGCCTTGAAATCTATGAACCTGTAAAACTTTACCTTTCTTCTGCCCTGCCAGGTTTCACTTCTCCCTCCCCACATTTCCACATCTGTACTGTGCCTCTTAGTGTACCTCTGCTCCACAGGGTTCTTCACCCCCTCTCCAAGGCTTGCAGCTGCAGCAGGGCCCTCTCCTCCTCAGGCCTGGGGGGGGGGCAGCTCCATGGGTTCTTTAGTCCCACCCCACGCCCACTGCTGCAGGAATGGAGAGGAGCACACCCATTTTTCACTGAAGCTCCCCTGAGCTTCTAGGCTTTTTCTGCTCCCCCACTTCTCTTCTCCAAGGGGCGCTGCAGTGGGGAGGGCAGCCAATCCGAGGTGGCTTTCCCCAAGGCTGAAAATCCCACAAAGGCTGAAGTTTCTCCCCTTATTGGATGACTGGCTCCAGCAGGGTCTAAATTAGCCTGACTCTGTGAGTAACAGGGGGCAACAAAGATGACACCACAACACACATTGTTCCTGGAAATGAGTGAGTGCTGCTATGGGATAATTATAATGAGAAAGGTTATAAGTGACTCTGTGAAAACTCACTGACTACGGCAATGCAAACAATCAAATAAAAACATCTGAACAGCCTTCCCCATCCCACAGCTCCACTTAACGTAAAGGGGCAGGAGAAAAATCCTCACCCAAACTAAATCATTGAGGGGCCTAAGGAAACGGCAATGTTCACAGCTTCCTACAACAGTCTGACTGGTCTCAGCTGTTCTTATTAGCCAGCATCTCAGTTAGCTTTGCCCTTGCAATGACGCAGCCGACACAAATGTGACACTCCTGCCTCGCGGAAAGCAGAGATGGAAACTCACCCTATCCATCCGTTTGAGGTGAGGATGTCAAAACTGAATCTAACATTAACAAGGACAAGCAATCCTTCCTACACTCCGCCCTGCCTTTCCCCCCCCTTTCTTTATAAAGCCAAGGGAAATTAAGGGCACAAAGCTGCACTCATGCAGCATGAAGCTTCCCCAGTCGCAAACAGTCTGGCAGTAATAAAGTTCTGGTTGCAATAGGAACATTAACTCCTCCATGTCAGAAATATGTAGCAGTTTATACGCCTATTTTGTTGGATGAAGTGCGTAGCTTAGCATATTACTGCTCATGTTCAGTGTAAACTGTATACCATAAAACGTAGGAGAGCAAAACGCACACTATAAAATATACAAGATATGTGTAACACGGATAGTTTAACATTCGCGCCAAGTACTTTAACTTACGCATGTCTTGTTTTTTGTTGTTGATTTTTAACTAGGCAACATTGAAGGAACAGCATCGCCTTCAAAAAATCAAACCTGAGAGATTCAGGTTGCTGGTTTAACCTGTCGCGTTCCCAAGTAATGCTTAAAATTCCTAGAACAAAGTGATTAGAGAAGAAAACGCTGTTCTGTGTTTTTTCGGGTTATTTACCTCATGTACTGGACAGACCTGTCCATAGGGTCAGTTTCATCATTTCCCCTGGAGTGTTAATTACACCCTGACCCTGCAGTGAGCTCTGCATGAGTGCAGGGATTCAACTCTGGAGAATAATTTGCTGGATCCAGCGTCCCCTAGATGGGAAAGGCCCCAGATAGCCTATTTCTTGATCTGGAACTGGATCCAGGTTGCCACTCCCTAGAGGGGAAAGGTCCTGTATCCCATTCCCTGCCCCCCAAGCCAGCCAGTCCCCCAGTATGGGAGCAGATTGGAGCTGGATCAGAGTTTGCAGGATCGGGAAAAGTGTTGATTAATTTCCCCTGGTTGTGTGGGTATTTTATACATCAGAAAGGAAGAGCAAATGAAGAAAAAAAATTGAACATGCTCCTCCAGCTCTGCACCCTTGAGCCTTTACCCCAAATCCCAGGCTTTGTAGAAACTTCCAGAAAGTTTGCCTTCAGCTTTCCCTCCTTGTTTTTATTTGCCCAGTAAGCTGCCCAGTGCTGTTGGGACCACAATTGCTATCATAATGCTTGGGTAGGCCCTTCTCACAGGACTGGCCTAGCAGAAAGCTGTGGAAATCTTGTGGGGAAAAGCCTATTCCCAGGAGATTCCCAGCCCCAAGAATTGTGGGTAAAACCTGTGTTTATGTCCCTGAACTTCTGGGTTCCCAGGTGTCCCGTTTTCAACCAGAACACCCAGTCAAAAAGGGACCTTGGTGGCTCTGGTCAGCATGAACCGAGCCATTAAAAGTCTGGTTGGCACAGGGCTGGCAGACTCCCTGCCTGGCTCCACGTGGCTTCCGGAAAGTGACATGTCCCTCTGGCTCCTAGTATCCCTTGAGCCATGGGAGCTCCACGCGCTGCCCCTGTCCCTAGCACCAGCTCCACAGCTCCCATTGGCCAGGAATAACAGCCAATGGGAGCTGTGGGTTTGGCACCTGCAATCAGGGACGGCACCTGCAGGTGGGGGGGCAGCATGCAGACCGACCTGGCTGTGCCTCCACCTGGGAGCTGAAGGGTTATGCTGCCACTTCCTCAAAGCTGCCTGAGGGAAGCACCGCCCAGAGCCCGCACCCCAAACCCCCTCCTGTACCCCAATCCCCAGCCCAGAGCCCTCTCCTGCACCCTGAACCATTTCTGGCCTCACCCCAGAGCCTGCACCCCAGGCCAGAACCCTCACCCCTTCCTGCGTCATCCTCCTGCCCCAGCCTGGTGAAAATGAGCAGGTGAGTGAGGGTGGGGGAGAGTGACCAACGGTGGGAGAGGGAAGGAGGGAGTGTGGGGCGAGGCCTCAAAGGGGCAGGGCCTCAGGGCAGGAGGCGGGACAAGGGTGTTCAGTTTGGTACAATTAGAAGGTTGGCAACATTTGCTCATCCAAAGCTCCCTTGCTGTCCTCACACTTGCCATCTTGTTACATTTGATTGATAAATTGAGGCAGACGTGTTTCTCTGGGGATTTGTTTTTTCTCCCCTGCTCCCTCTCCTCATCACCCATCTACCACACACTGCACCAGGCCATTCTTCAGCCATCATAGAGGGAAAGCTTGTGTGGAGAGGTGGGGCTCACACTGATCGCTGGCTGGAAAGGGTTCCACCAGCAAGGCCCCTGCACCAAAGGTCTGATCCAGCTCCTACCAAACGTAGTTGCAATGCTCACATTGATTCAATGAGGAAAGATGGAGCCCCAAGTCGGTTTCCAAGAGTCCCCATCCTGATCTCCATCAGCCAGTGTTTACCTTTTGGGCTCAGCTGGCTTGGTACATTGTGGATAGACAGGCGGGCCATGCTGAAAGAGGATTTCAAGCTGTTGGAGGGCTTAAATATCAGGACTGGGCCCTCGAAGCAGTTCAGGAACTGTAGAGAGCCAACAGAATGCATTGGTCACCCTTGCTCAGAAGGCAGGCTACTGGGTGTTGGACTAGATGGAGTTTAACTGTGCAGTTATAGCAGATACTTGTGTGACACCCTGGCTTAGTGAGTGCGATCGTGTATGTCTCCACTAGCGGCTAGCCCTAGCCAGGATAAGCGCCTAGTATGTATAGCTAGCGGATGGAGTTACTCCTTTACTCACGTGGCAGAGACCTGTGCCTTTGACACTAAAGACCTTAGGTTCAGTTCTCACCGAAGACCATAGTGTCTATGCATAGGTGGCCTCTAAGTTTCCTGCTTATTGGTCAGTCAGGTTTCTCTTCTCCTTTAGCCTCTTTCAGGGAGCAAGCGTGCCATGGCGTATGGCACTGAGCACGTTTCTGCTCCACGTAGCCATCTTTAAATGCCTTTTTGCAGTGTATCCGGCCTGCCAGAAATGATAGATTTTTGACTAGTTCGTCACATTGATCTAGATCCCCTTCTGGTGGCTGTGGGATTTTTTTTTTAAATGACTCCTTGAAAACAATGCATTTGAAATGTAATCAATGTCTGTTACTAGTGGCGGAGGACAACACCAGGGAAAGCAGTTTAAACCCCTCATTATTTTCTTAGGCATTGAAAGCAGGTGCAAGGAAGCTGCCCTTGTGATGCGAGCCAGGTGAGCCGAAAACTGAACAAGAAAATGAAATAGGCAGCAGTTAACCAACACTGTGGCACAGAGGGAGGGGAGAGGGAACAACCTAAGCCTTTGGCCAACACCTGGTAGAGTTGGAAGGGAGATGGATCAGCCTTGGTGAAAGCTAGGAGCAGCAGTCAGAGGGAAGAGGGAACAACCTTGGCCGAGATCCGCAGTAGCAGTCCAAAGGAGGGGTTGGACCCTTGGTCAAAGGCATGTAGAGCAGGGGAAGTAGGGTGGACTAGGTCAGTCACAGGCAGGATGCACAGAGGTTAGCACTAGCCTTGTTTGAGGCTGGCAAAGCAAAGGAGAAAGACAGAACAGCCTTGGTGGCTCAGATCAGAGACTAAGGCTGCGTCTACGCTAGCACTTTTGTCAGTCACAGGGTGTGAAAAAATACACCCTTGACCGACATAAGTTTTACCAGCAAAAACTCTAGTGTGGACAGCTCTGTGTCAGGGGGAGAGCGTCTCCTGCCAACATAGTCACAGCTGCTCGTCGGGGATGGTTTAATTATGCCATCCGGAAAGGTCTCCCCTGCTGGCATAGAGCGGCTACGCAGTGTACACATAGACTAAAACAACACACACGAAAAGTCAACAGCTGAAAAAAGAAGCTGGCAGGAGCGAGAGAAGCATTAAAATACCTTGGTGTGCCCACCCCGCCACACATTTCAAAGGGCCTCAACTGGCTTCTTTTGAGCCCAGCTGATGTTAACTAGATGCTGAACTTTGCCAGTGGTTTACCTCTTTTTTTTTTTTTTTTTTTTTTGCTGTCTTGATGGAATTGATTTGTTTCCTTTGCATCTGATCACAAGGCCTGGGAGCTTTGAAATCTAGGGAGTGAAACCAAACAGTTTAAATAAACCACCCTTGGAAAATCAGCCATGTAAGAGATGGAAAAGATTCATCTCGGCCCCTCCTCCTTCCCCCAGCCAGTGCCTTACCGTAGGTTCTCCAGGGGATCGAACAGAAGCAGTTCAGTTGGTGAGCGGGATCCATAGGTGCCATTCGGAATGAACCGAGCTGGCTGGAGCTGGCCCAGCTGCTGGGGTTTGTTTAGATTGGCCACTTTTAAATGGCTGGAGTGGGCTAGTGACCATCTAGGTTTTCTCTGGGATGGCTGTAGGGAAATGGGTTCTCTCTCAGTCTGTGGTGGGGAGAGACCCCCTCAGCTGGACTCTATCCAGTACGACCATTCCCCCCCCCCCCGCCTTTCCATTGCTTGAGTGTCGAGCTAGCTCATGGACCCTCAGGAAAGGCTCCAGACCACTGGGGATCCACACGCACTGTTTGAGCCCCAGCTGCAATAGGGAATGTTGCCTCATCCCATCTGCACAGCACATGGCTGCATGCCCATCACACCTAGTAACCTGCCACCTCCAGGCCCAGAGCAAGGTTGTGTTTCAGAGCTCCCAGTGATCACACAGAGCTGGGGTTAGCTCAGGGGCCACCTCCCCAGCTGTCTTCTTCTCCCAGGACCCTTCTCGCCTGCATTCCACCCTGGAGATGGCAGTGTGTGTGTGTGTGCGCGCCTTGCCTAGGTTAGCCACTCAGCTTGTCAGCTCCTCAGTCCCAGGGCCTTGTCTGAGGTGCCACACATGGCTCTGGGGCAGGCACATGCAGGCCTCTCTGCTCTTTGTTCCTGCCTGCCCCCAACACTGCTGAACCTCACCACCTGGAAGAGGATGAAAGGGAGAGAGAGTAAGATGGACTCCTGGGTAATAGTGGGCTGGAGCTGAGCTCTGTACTCCCCTGAGGAGAGAGCAGCGGAACTGCACCTCAGTTTCCCCATCTGTAAAAGGGGGCGCATGCTACTGACATCCTATGTAGCGCTTTTGAGATTGCTGGGTGAGAGGTGCCAGATGAGAGTTCAGTTTTATCAGTGAGTTGCACCAAGGAGGGGCATAGCTGGTGGAAACCAAAAGGAAAAGGGCAATCCTCACAGGAGTCAGAACAATGCGAGCAGCCTTAAAGGGCCCGCTACAGAAAGTAACAGCAATGGAAGTGTTGCTAAAGGAGGAGGAGTGATTGCTGAAGGGACAAGGAGCCACCGTTCCCTGCAGGCCTCGCAGCGCTTTGACACTGCTCATCGCCCAGCAAGCTCGGAATGGTAGTTCCACTGCTCCACCCCACCGTTAGCCCTTGTTGGGCTGTCGCAGCTACCAAGGGGGCTTGAAGCACCGCTGGCGATGCTCAGCCCTTATCCCCAGTCTCACAGCATGGGGTGCTCCAGGACTCCTATGATGAGGGGAGATGCTCAGCTTTTTAAGGAAATGTCTGGCCCTGATGGCTGCAAAGAAAAGCTTGAGTAGGTGACCCAACGGGCAGAAAGCAGGTACAAAGGAGTATCCTATGATTTTAAAGCCGGTTTTTTGGATTTCAAGGGGCCTGACCCATGATTTGTGAAAGCTGCGGGTAGGCAGTCCTGGTGAAGGTGAGAGGAGCAATGAGCTGCAAGGCAGTGCAGGAGTTAACAGAGGGTCTCCTCAGTCCATAGAAGCGGTGCTGACTCTGTGTCACTTCCAGGTTAGCAGTAGAAAAGAACCCACCTCTGCGGGCACCACACGTGCGCCTCCATGCCTGCCCACAGTGCAAGGCAAAGGGACATGGTTCCGCTAACAGGGAGCGGCGTGAGTGGGCTGCAGGGTGAGTCCAAACAATTGTTCTGGGAATGACACTGAGCCAACATTGCCCAGCAATGATTGGGGGTTGGGAGGTCAGGAAAACAAAATCCCTGGCTTCAGCTGCCTCCTGACCTCTGCCAGGTTCTCAGGTACCCCACGCTCAGCACAGCAGTTCAGTGCCTCAGATGTTCCCAGGAAGATGCAGCACCGGCTGTCTCCAGGAGCAGCTGCCTTGGCCCCTCACTTCCCTGGAGCACCTCCAAAGTGGATGTAAAAACCCAGGCAAGTCATGTTATTTAGCAAAAATGTTTAATCTCTCCTTGATGCGCGTGTTTATTTACAAGTACTAAATCTGAAGAACATTAAAATAGGAAATAGGATATTTACACGGTCGAAGGGTGTCGACCAGCCACACTGGCACAGTTGCTTCAAGTTTGAAACAATCACAAAGTTTTCAGGACTCTGTATGTTACTATTAAAGTTCTCGGCCTTTTGTTGTTGGTTTCCCCCCTACATTCTTAAAGGACAGCTAACTGTGCACTGTGGTTCCTTCAAAGAGAACACAGCTCTGCTTATATCTCCCAGAGCAAGGCCACTCAGCTCCCATGAGCTGGCCAGCTGCTGAGCAGGTAGTGGGCTCATTCTCGATAGAAGGGTAGAGAAGGGCACTTCCATGGCTTGGCTGCATTTTAAATCTAAAATGAACTGAAAGGAAATGTGTGAATATTGTCCCAAATCAGAAGATAACCAAGATGGCAACAGCCACATGGTCATTTCCACCCTGGACCAATGCAGCATTGATCCTTGTGGTCTATTCTCTGACACCAGCATCGGGCAAAGCCAGGATCTACCCAAAGTCCAAGGGCTCAGGCTTCAGTGCTGAGAGATGAGGAGGCATGGGCTCTCGCAAGCACTTCCCTCCCTGTTTTCATTCCCAGCAGGATGTTTTGGAAGAACCTACATGGCCAAAGCCTGCAGGTCTCCATTTTGCTGCCACCATCCCATTCCCATGGTTCCTATTTGAATACCACGGTAAAGATCCCAGTTCTGGGGGGAACGGGCGGGGGGGAGCTCCGGGGCACCAGGCAGAAGTCTGAGCATGATCCTGGGCGTTAGATATGAAAGGCTAAAAGTAGCACCTGACAACTTAGCAAAAGTGGAGAGTATTAAAAAAAAAGTCCCTTTCTTAAGAATCTCTCAAGTCATGGAGATGCTGTCTGACCTCACCAACAGCTGGGCCTGGCAGCGATGGGACCGTCTCCAAGGTGGGAATGTGCTGGGATGGGTCTTTGGTGGAAGAAACTGATGAACTTCCAAAGCACCTTCCAGAAATGCCACACCAAGATGAGTGGGGGGAAGAGGAAGAGAAGGTGGCTGCCCTGCCCTGGGAGCTGTGCCTATTCCCAGGACCAGAGTTAATGCCCTAGAGGGAATCCTGGGCTCCATTATCACCATCAGAGGGGCTCATGCCAGCTCAGGCAGATGTGCTGCTCATGTCAGTCAAGCTATATACCTCTTACACACCAGCATCGACTTGCACTTACTTCTTTCCTGCTATTTAAAACCCACAGTCTCCCTTCCTTCTCAGCTGGCTCCTCCTGCCTGATTCATTGAGGCCACTGATTAGGGCTGGTGACCTCACAATTTGTCAGCACAAGAGTGGGATGATGATGAATGACTCAGGCAGACTGATTGGAAAGGAGAAATGTAGGTAGGAGCTGGGTCCCTACAGCAACGAAGGGAGGAGGTCACAGGGGATCTCGCTCCCAATGGCTGGAAGGTCAGTAGAGGTGCAGGCAGGCTGAACTGCACCCTCCTGCCTTCCTGATCTGAACTGAGTCCCTCTCTGGACGAGATAGGCCTGCAGCTCAACTTTGGGTCCAGATATGAATTGAGATTTCACTGTTCCCCTCCGCCTCCTCTCTAGCGTAGCTAAACCAAAACCCATGTCCAGAATGCCTTTGGGCACACACCCATATATACCTTCTGCCTCACTAAAAACCATGTGCAGTGTAATTACAGCCTAGAAATTGTCTACATTAAAATCGTCTCTTACTTGATGTAGCTGGAGGATCTAAAAACAACTGGTTACTGCTTCAAGTCATTCTTGGGCTAAGGATAATAAAGCAGCCTCACCACAGAAATGCCCTTCCCACTACCGTGGATTATTGCGGCCAAGATACCACGGTGTTGTGTGTAAATTCCTAGCCAGGTTGGTGGCACTGGCCTTGAACATGTTTCAACCAGTGCTACACAGCAGGAGAAACAGGAAAAACTTTAGATCAACGTGCCCTTGTCTCTCTTAAAAAACACTGATTTCAATGAAGCTCTGCCCATTTACACCAGCTGAGGATCTGGCCTTCATTTTCTAAAGTATCCACAAAGCCAAGTTTCATGGCCCACAGCCCAGTTTCACTTGAGGATTCCTTCCCTCTCACCACTGCTGAAGGAGATTCCAAAAGAGCAAGTGAAACAGATGTTGCCTCTTTCGGGGGCCCGCTGGCACACAGCTGTCCTTTAAGGGTCTTTGAGTACCATTTTGAGAAATAAACCGTTGAAGTCAAATTAATTTTTGTCTTTGATGAGAAAGTGACAAATTAATTTCAAAATGTAAAAGAAAAGGTCTAAACAAACCTCTAGTATTCAACACTTGCAGTTTTTTGTTTTTGTTCCTTAAAAAGTTCAACTCAGACTAAAATCTAGCACAGTCATGCAACAGCCCACAGGTCCCACAACTCCGGAGATGGCTCAGGTTGGGTTGGGTATTTATTTTATCTTTTTTTGTTTGTTTGTTTCGTTTGTTTTTGTTGTTTTATTTTAAAAAATCACCTTCTCCTTCTCCTCGTCTTTAATTCAAAAAACAAAATTACAACGTAATTAGAGATGTGCAGGCTTCAAAAGATTGTTCTGCTTGGTGAGAAATGCTTGGAAATTTCTTCCAGATCATTTGGTATTTTCCACTGGCTGCGTAAATCCATTTAATATTTAATATTGGTTTGTTTCTCCTTCAGTTAACTATACAGCACCCCACTGGGGCACAAGAATTAGATTGTAACCACATATATATATATATATATATACACACACTATTTTTTTTAATTAAAAACTTCATTATTTTTCCCCCTCCGCCCCTTACTTGCAATCTAAGGAAATGGATAGAAACTGAGCCGGTATCTTTTAAATTTTCAGTAGCCCACCTCTGGCATGGTGGGGGCCTCTCCTTGGCCCAGGCAGCAATGTAGATTCGCAGTTCCGTATGCAAAAGAAAACTAAGTTTATAGAAGGTTTTGGTCACCTGCTCTGAGTCTGGGCAGCGGCTCGGCATCTTTGTTTCTTTAAATAATAAAGCCAAGAGGATCTGACATGCCAAGCAGAGGCTTCCAAAGGAGATGGATCCCTGGATTTCCAGTGAAATGAGAGAATGCAACAATCACCCAAAAAGACAGAGCGGGGGCTGGGGGAGCGCGAGAGGGGAAGAAAGAGTGAGGAGAGGGGAAAGAGAGGTACATTCTGGGCAGAAACCCAGTGAGATCCTAGCCTGGGTTTGGTTTCCTGGGATGTGGGGAGCAGGCCAAGTCAGAATGCTTTGGCTCCTCACCTAGCTCTCAGTGGGCTAATGAAGGCTAAAAGGAGAATTCTCAGGTGCTTTGTAAAACACTCGTTCCCCAGGGAGAGGGCTGGAAATCGGCCCTGTGGAATTCCAGGGCCCTTTCCAACCATGGCTGAACAATGCCATGCGAGGGCTCTGGTGGGACATACAGGAGCTGGGTGGTTGTATGTGTACACACACAGCGGAGGTATGAACTACGTGTAGCACCACCAAAATACAGCACAACATGGCAGCCACAGCAGAATCCCCCCAGTCCCTCCTACCTTCCCTTTCGCACTGTCTCCTGATGATCTATCAGAGGGTTTTCTATTGCGCCCTTCACCCTGGTACTTGAGCACATAACTATCTGGATAACTAGCATCACCGCTGTGTGAGCTGTGCACAGACACGCCACGCACACACACTTGCTCCAGGGGCTTGGGGACAGCAGGGTGAGTGGTGCCTGCTCCCTGTTTTGTTAAACCAGTGCATGGCAAACTCATTGAACAGCTTAGTTTACAGAACCCTCTCCAACCTTTTGTGCCAACAGCTCCTGACCGCGTACACAGTAGCAGCAGGGATCTGAGACAGCCGAGTATGCAGCGAATTCACATCTGGAGAGCTACGGCAATCACCACTCGGGGTTTGCCCTCTTAGCCTGTAACCGACCACACACAAGGGTGGACCTTTTCTTTTTCTGCTTTCCTTCCATCCAAGGTTACAGCCCATACATCCCTCCGGAACCAGTGCAGCTACAGAGAAATGCCTTATATGGCATCATTGGTCTGTGACAGATTTCTGCAGAGAAATAAGGACCTAAACCATTTCCCTGGGTGACCCAGGCCCTTCCCTTACACCAGCACAAAAAGAGGACCGAGAAAAAAGGTTTCACCATTGCAGTCAAAATTCCAGGGCCATCCTCACACCCCCATCCTCTTCCCCTTTCCGGGATCGGTTAGGCCTAACCTGAAACAAATCCACTGATGTAGCTCCAAACAAAAATGCATGTAATTGGACTGTGAGGCTGCAGTGGGTTATGGCTCTGTTACAGCAGAGTGGCAGGCTGACAGCTCCCCACACCTCACACCTAGCTTCTTGCTAAAAAAAGAAGGGTATGTTGGACTACTGTCTCCAACTGCTTTAAATACAGGAGCCTGCCTGGTAGTGCTGGGAGAACCCTGGGATTGTAGAGGTTTCGGAGCCTGGCTGGAGTGTGAGCCAGCTGCCATCAGTGGCTTCATTCAGGCTGCTTTAAAGGACACCAAGAGCTGCAAATGTGCTGAGATGCTCAGCACCTTAGGCCGTTAGGGGGCGTCAGAAGGAAATTTCTCAAAGGAGGCAAAGACAGGATGCTAAAGCCCCACGCTGACACTCCCTTTCCGCTCCCCGTTCGGGTCGCAAAGCCCTTTGCTCCTAATCCACGTTGATGTAGCGCAAGCTCAAGCTCCCAGAACATCAACCTCCCCACTACAGTCATCTAGCTGCACTTGGAGTCATGGAAATGCCAATTTGAAAGGTCTGTTTTCAACAGCTTCCCAGCTTGAAAGGTCCCTGAGGGCTTCTCCATGGCCCAGACACCCCTCACAGCACCGACTGCCACCAGGGAATGCTGCCCAGAAACTCCCCTTTCACAAGAGAGGATGGAGCACATGCTCTAGCTATAAAGAGCTCAACGATTCTCCTCCTTCATCTGCGTTGTCCTGTCCCACGCAGAAATAGCAACATGCAAATAAAAACAAGGATGAAGTTGACACCATGCCACACCCCCGCCATGATTCACAGCACCGGCCGATCCCTCGGAAAAGGCCCCGAAGATCGTCACCCCTCTCTGTTCTTCCTCCTCTTGGATTGTGACCTTCGGACACCACTTAAGCAGCATGTAAATTAGAGCTGATTCAGCTAACAAAAGTTCCTGTTTTGCCTTCTGCACTAAACAACATTCAAATCAAACATGGCCCAGGACAAATTTTATGGACTACCCCAAGGTTCTGGGACTTGTCTCCCACTCCCTGCCCATCCTCACCCTTCTCCTCCCAGAATCTGTCCTTTGAGTGATTTTTTTAAATCCTCCTTTTTTTTGTTAGTTTGTTGCAAAATTTAGAACCTCCCTTCCCCTCCCCGTTTGTGTTATACATTGTTTTAATTACATTTTTTTGTTTCTCTCTTGTAAATTGTGCAAATATAGCAGTTAACACTAATGGCAGAAGGGCAGAGAGCTGGGGTGGGGAGGGGAGAGAGAGAGAGAAGGGGGAAGGGATATGGGCAGAGAGCTGGGAGGCAGGTGGGGAGGAAGGGGGAGTGAGTCAAGTACAGAAAAAAATGAAAGCCCCGCCCCCCCTCCCTGCGCTAAAAACAACAACATCAGACATGTTGCCCTAGAAGTTAGTGCAGTCCCCGACCCTCCAGCCTCCATCGCCAGATCGAGGACATGTCCCCAGCCGGAGCAGCTGTGCTGGGTGTGCTGCAAGCTCCCTGCAGTTCTTCTCGGCTCCTTTGCACTCCTGCCCACACTGTCCCTTTTGCAAGGTCTCTGAATAGGTCTGATTGGATTGGGTGTGATACGGTGGTAGGTTTTCTTGTTCGTTTGTGTTAAGAGTTTCGGGACACGGTGGGCTCCGTGTGTCCATTTGGCTCTGGACCCAAAGTACTCTGCTGCTGCCGCTTGCTGGCCTCTCTCTTGTAGTATCCACTGCTGGAAAGCTGTCAGGGCTGCCTCGGCCTTTTCAGCTGCTTAGGGCCATTGTGTCAATTGCCTGCTCCAGCTTACTCCTCAGCCGTTGCCTCCTGGCCTGTTCATCCTTCTCTAAAGCAGCTAAAATCTGGCAGGGAAGAAAAGAGAGGGGAAAGGATGAGCAAGGAAGGATGAGAGAAGGTGGTACTGTTACCTGCAACCTAGAAAGAGAAGATGGGAAAGGAATGCAGGTCCACCAATGCCACCCCGGCTTCCAGGAGAGAGTTGTCAGCCCTCACTAACAGGCAAGGTAAAACACTGCTGCGTTCATTCCCGAGCACTGCCCCACCAGGAAGATGGGGCCAATGATGGGAATTCAGAGAAAAGCAACAAAATCTGATCAGAGGTGAGAGAGATTGACCTAGGGGGAGTTATTAAAATAGCTAAACATGGGCTAAGCCAGTGGTTCTCAAGCAGGAGTACGCAGAGGTTGTCCAGATGGTACATCATCTCATCTAGATATTTGCCTAGATTTACAACAGGCTACATGAAAAGCACTAGTGAAATCAGTGTAAACTAAAATGTCATACCGACAATGACTCGTTTATACTATATCAGGGTTTCTCAACCTGGGGGGTCACGATTTATTGTATAATTGGATGGTAAAAATGAGAAAGTAAGCCATGTGTCAGCACTAGTGTACTGTGACACTTCTGTATTTTATGTCTGATTTTGTAAGCAAGTAGTTTCAAAGTGAGGTGGAACTTGGGGTATACAAGACAAATCAGCCTCCTGAAAGGGGTACAGAAGTCTGGAAAGGTTGAGAACCACTGGGCTAAGCAACCACTAAGGGGAAAAGCATATGAAAAAAGCCCGGGGGCGGGGAGGTGTCTAAAGCCCAAGGATGGAGAGAAATTATTTAGCATGAGCTTATGACTAGGAGGAAATCAAGACTGAATTTTCCTTTTCTTCAACCTCAGGAAGAACTTCCGGAGAGTAAGATCCCTCCCTCTGTGAAACAGCCTTCTAAGGGATGTGCTGGAAGCCCAGTCCAAGGGGACATGTCAAACTAGACTACACAAAGTACTAAAAAAAGTCAGTAGGTGCCAATTCTGGCTTTCATCACATACCAAGGGCCATCCGGTGGTAACAACTCTGACCAAGATTTTCAAAAGTAACTAGCTATTGTGGGTGCCTTAATTTGGGGATGCCCAGTTTAGGGCACCCTAGAAAGGCCTGATTTTCAGAGGGCAGATGCACAGCGCATTTTGAAAATCAGGTCCCTTTACAGTGTCTCAACCAGACATCTACACTCACTAGTCATGTCTGAAAATCTTGCCTTCTCCATGTGTCTATTTAAATCGCTGGGTTTTGGCTGATGTCTTTGATTTTATTAATAAGGAGCTAGGGATAACATTGTTGAGTTGGTGGTTGATTAGAAAACATGCTAGCCAACACAGACATCACTGATTTGTCTGTCTAGGGGATTGTTTTATTTAACTTCCCAATTTGATCAAATGAATAGAGTGTCTGTCTGTATGGAACTGCTACAGAACAAAATTCCCAGCTATGCAATGAGGGGCCCCAAAAGGCTTGGGGCCAGCTTCAGTGACGCCATGTGAACTCAGAACAACTCAGCCGAAGACATGGAGTAGCTCTGGATGTTCAGCAGTGTAGCCGAGATCAGAATCTGGCCTTAGGGTACATCTACACCACAGACACTATACTGGCCTAGCAATGCTGGCATAGCCCCACAGTACTGACAGTAGGCGTTCTGCTGTCACCGTAGGAACACCTCACCCCAACCCCCAATGAAGTTAGCTATGTTGATGGAAGCCCTCTTCCATTGACACGGCAGTGTCTACTCTGCGGTTTTTGTTGGTATAGGTGCATTGGTCACGGGTGTGGTTTATGCCAATGTAATTTTTCAGTGTAGACCAAGCCATTGAGTGCTCATTTTAGTGTGAGACTGGTCAGGATTGACGCAGGCTGGCTCAGCCAGTGGGTCCGCTGAACCAGTCTGATTGAGAACTGGCCCAGACAGGCACCAAATCTCAAAGAGAACCAGTACCAAACCCTGCATTGGTATTATTTGTGCTGCGGTAGCAGCTGGATGCCACAGTCAGGATAAGGGCCCTGCTGTGCTGCGCGCAGTACAAACATGTGGGAAGAGCTTACAGTCTAACCTGGGAATAAAAGTGATGGCTGGCAGCACAGGCAGTGCCTTATCTGTTTCCCCAGTGTTCTGCACTGGCCTCAGGTAAGGTGCAAACAAAAGTTACAGGAGACAAGGAAACAGCCCCGGGGAAACAGCAGCACTATGCGGGGTTTGCCCCACCACCTTCAGCTTCAATAACCTTCAGGTAACACTTCATCTGCCTTTATTTTTCAGGGCATAGCTGCCTCTGCATGTGCGGGACCCAGCCAGGACAGGAGCCAGGACTATCCTAGCAATGGCTATTGTTCTGCTGGTATTTCCAGGCTGCTGTTAGGTAAGAAACACTGGAAACCTTTCAAATAGAGCCCGCTCTCCAAATGTTGACCCAGCAGCTTCTGAGAGTGCAGGGAGCAGCCACACAGCTGGGTGCTTCTCCAAACTCACAGGCCTTTCATGGTTTCTCAGCTGCAAGCTCCCTGGCTAGAGAAAGTTTGTCTGACTGCATTTCCACCAATGACAACTCTTCTGAGGAGTGGAGATGTGGCACTTGGCACGGTGGGAGCGACACAGGAAGACATTCAGGCACGCGGCCTCAGCAGAGTCTGCCTCAGGCAGTGGGTGGCCGCACTGCTATGCAGGAGAAGTGCTCGCAACATTGGAAACATCAGACAACGGGATTTCTCCATTGGAATCTCATTTCTCTGAACAAGCTTGTCTTTTGGTGACAAATCAGAGGATGAGAGGGGCACATTTCTCTGGTATTTACATGAACTGGGACATTACTAAAGGCACAGGGAGAGGCTGGGTGCTGAAGGCAAGAGTCAGCATGGTGAGGGAGGGGTAATGGAACATAAAAGAGGGGTAGTTGCTCGTCTACCCATCACCCAGGAGTCTGAAGTGCTGAGTCCAGCTAGCTAACATTGTGCCACCAGACACAGAACAGCTGATTTAAAAACAACCTGACAGAAATCCTGTCTCCCCAGATAAGTTTATCAGGAGACCAAATTTTCTGCAATTAAATGTCAAGGCATCCGTCAAAGGGGATTTGATTAACCATTTCATTGGCTGCATAATTGGAAACAAACTGTTGTATAATTAACAGACTTACTAGGAGGCAGGCAAAAGTCCATCACAAACGCTACAGGTAACTCCTTAATAGGGAAATCAGCTCTTTTTGATTAAAAGTCACTGCAGCGCCCTGCAGGTTTCCAGCACTGAGCACACAGGACGTGCTGTGGAGGATATGCAGCGCTGGATGCTGGGAGACTCACGGTCACAGCGTGCATCTCAGTGCAGTGCAGGTGATGCCAGTCAGTCTGGCCTAGTAGCCAGCCCTGGGCAGTGGCCTATAGCTGACTTCAGATAAGGATGAAATTACCCCAGCTGCAGTACACCTAACCAAAAGCTCAATCCCGCAAGATGCTGAATACTCGACTTCTGTGTGAATTGAGGGTGTTCAGTGCCTGTCAGGATCAGACCCTGGCTCAGATACAATAGCATGAGGAGAAAAATTCCTCCCCGAGATTCACTTACGTCCTGTGGGGATGCAACCACAAGATACTGACAGTCATGAAAGGCTCCTCCAGCGCTCTTCCAAATCTTGCCATGCTTCTTGGCTGCCCATTAATTTGGTTTAGTGACCTCTTGTTCCCAGATTATGGGATGGGACTCCTGGGTTTTCACTGTACTCTTTGGAATTTTTGTCCTTCAGAGGACATCCGACCTACCTAACATCCAAAACCCGAGCTGAAAGCATGCAGCACAAAGTGGACATTTGTGGAGGGATGTAACTTTTGACTATTTCCATTCTGATTCAAACTCTGGGTTTGTTCATCCCATCAAGTCAAATCGTCAAGCTGGACTTTAGAAAGGGCTGCTTAGTTTCATAGCCACCAAGAGAAACATTCATAGTTCTGCTCCATAAGGGCACCAGCTGATCACTTGTGACACTCAGGAAGAAATTTCCCCTGTGTGCGTGTCACAATTAGCCAGATATACTACAAGGGTTTTATTTGCTTTCCTCTGAAGCATCAGCTATAGGCCAAACCTGGAGACAGAATACAAGACTTGATGGGCTCATAGTCATATCCAGTTGCATACTCTATAACAGGGGTCAGCAACCTTTCAGAAGTGCTGTGCCGAGTCTTCATTTAGTCACTCTAATTTAAGGTTTCGCGTGCCAGTGATACATTTTAACGTTTTTAGAAGGTCTCTTTCTATAAGTCTATAATATATAACTAAACTATTGTTGTATGGAAAGTAAACAAGGTTTTAAAAATGTTTAAGAAGCTTCATTTAAAATTAAATTAAAATGCAGAGCCCCCCGGACTGGTGGCCAGAACCTGGGACGTGTGAGTGCCACTGAAAATCAGCTAGCGTGCCGCCTTTGGCACACGTGCCATAGGTTGCCTACCCCTGCTCTATAATATCAATATACACGTCCCTGCTATTAACCAGACCAGCCTCTAGATGGCACCAATGCACCTTATACCCAACCACCCCAAAATATTCATCTGGGAGTCAAAAAACACATAACACATATCTTAAAGGCATCTGAATCAGAATTGGACAGGATCAGACAGAGAATATGAATCCAAGACTAGTCCCCTGTACCCACCTCACCGCTGCCTCTCCTAATAAGAGAATAGTTTATCATTGAAGTCTTAGAGTGCTGAAAGATTCACAACCTGCCTTCTCTTTATTTGATTATCTGTTATCTTGTTGTCCTTATGGAAAACAACACAGCAAAAAGAAATCCATGCAGAGTATAAAGAGAGATACATGCCTGTCACCTGCTGTAAGGAGCCAGGACCAGTAATTATGAAGATGCAAGTACCCAAATGAAAATTAATTATGATTTTCATTCACAGCCAATGACAGCATATTACTGCACTGAACAACAGGAAAAATGATTCTCTCCCATTTCGCATCAAAGAGGGTGCAATCGGGCTGCATGTAATTGTGCTTAATGAATGAAAACAAACAAAGGGAACAGCTGCGATTTATTAATCCCATTATGAATAATAAAAGAAGTTCCTGAGAGCTGAGAACACACTAGTGGTGCTTTCAGAGTGGGCTATGGGGGAACATTCAACAGATGCCAGACTGCAGTGAACTGGCAAGAACACAGGATGGCTACTCACCCTGCATCTTCAAAGAGCAGCTCGTTAATATCACACCTCCCCCCGGACCCCGTCCCCGACAACTCTCACACAGTGGCTGGCTTGTGGTTGATTTTTGAGGCTTAGGTGACTTTTGGTGCTGATGAAAGCCTGATGACTGAAGAGCCAGGCACAGGCCTGGCAGGTGTTACGAAATGTTTCCCCACCCCTCTGCCAATGCATGTCAACCCAGACTGCTCACAGCTCTGCCAATGTGTAACAGCCCTCACTTGCAGCAGACCCTGTCACCCCAAAACTGGGCTCTCCCCACACAGCTCTGCTATTGCTCCTAAACTTAATCTATAGCATCCCTTGTAATCTGTTCTGCTCTACCTTGTCCCACAGCACTCTTGGCTACCTGTCTACTGATGGCCCTCACTTCTTCCTGGCTCTCTCACGGCTTAGACACCCTGTCTCTCTCAGGAGACAATGCAGCAGCTTGGGGCAAAGGCTTTTTATTACTAAATAAACCACTGCTCGAACACAAGTTTTCACTCTGCTTTATTGGGACAATAAAATCTAGGTTATGTTTTTATATATATACACAACGGTTATATATTTTATTGCTTTAATAAAGTATTGCAGAGTGTGTTTGAATAGTGCTTTATGAAGTTAATTTGTACAATTTACAATTGATGGGTTTTTAACCACTCTTGTTAATATTCAAGAAGAGGCCTATTGGCACAGTCACCTCATCACTCCAAATGCCCCCCTAGGATAGCAAGCAAGGTCACTTGGGTACCTTCATGGGTTCTACTGTGCTAGGGGGTCATTTACAGCAGGTGGGGAAGAGAGAGGGATGGTGGTGAGATGAGGCGAGGCAGACGGGGGTTCAAATCCTGACTTCATTCATACGGGAAAGGAGTTTAGCAGTTTCCCATGCTGCTTGCCAGAGGAAATATGGGTACAAAACAATACTCTTATCAGAATGTATGCTCAGGAAAGGCCCAGGACTGGAGGAGCTGCTGCAGGTTGGGATGGAGGGGTATCAGAAGAGCAGATGGGGGAGTGCCCATGGTAAGAACAGCATGAAGAGCTGCTGGTCATCTCTAGAGTGGAACAGCAGGGTCAGGAGTGAAGAGAGTGGTCAGGAAAAACTTGTGTACCACCTCCTTTCACTGTGCCTGGCTCTATCACTGCTCTCAGCCCCTTCTGTCACTTGTACAGGGTGAGTGTTAATCCAGGTAGGTGGAGGTTATGAAGGGTATTAGTGCCTGGTAACGTCTATCACTGGCTGGTAGTCACACACACACAGTAATAGGACAGGTAACTTTACTGCACACGGGGATACTTTACTACACACTTTCACTGTGCAGGCTGCTATGATCCAGAAGTGAGGTGAATCCAGCCACCAACAGCAATTTTCCCCTCTCTGTATTTCCTACGAGACAATTTTTCTGGGCAGCAAGAGGGGGAATGCAGAAACTGGGTGGCAGGTGTGGGGATGTGCCCTTGTTTGAAAACAAGATGCCCCAGCCCCTGTTGACTTACCTCATCCTTGTACTTGGTGATGTATGAGTAGATCTCGTGCAGCGCGCTCATGCTGTTGAACTGGCTCAGGTGTAACCGGGACTGTTCTGCCAGGTATGCACTCATGTCCTGGTCACTGATTGCTGGCATTTTAGCAATATCTGCATAATATCTACAGGGGGGTAGGAGAAACAGAATAGTGCATCTGAAACAGGGAGAGGGGCAGACCTCCATGAGACTCCCTCTGAGAACACCCTGGGGGCAGACTGAAAGGTGAATACAAGGAGCCTTTTGTTTCACAGTAATAGTACTATATGGTGCTTTTCATCAATAGATCTCAAAGTGCTTTACAAAGGAGGTCAGTATCAGAATCCCCATTTTATAGCTGGGGTAACTGAGGCACAGAAAGGGGAAGGGATAAGTCACCCAGTCGTCAAGTGGCAGGGCAGGGAATTGAACACAGGCCCCGTAGAGCCCATTCCAGTGTTCTGTCTAGTAGGTCACACTACCTCCCCCTTAAATTAACTTCTTGTTACACTGAAGCAACTGGGATAGTTAAAGTCAGGTGCTCTCAATGATTTTCCACCTGCCATCCTCTGACCACCCACTATTCCCTTCCATGACCTTCCAAACTACCCACTTTTGCCCTCACGACCAAATATCCCCAAATCCTTTCTGCTGTTCCAGTCAAAAGCCCTGCCCCCCAGGTGCTGCCATATGTAACAATTTGTTTGTTTGCAGTGATTCTCTTGAAGTTTACTGTGTCACAGAAAGCCAAAGATGGCATTTCACATTCAGTGCATACGCTTGTGATATTTTCACATCCACATCGGTACTGTACACATCCGTACTGAACATTTCATGAATTGCACCTTCCCCGGTGATGTATATTCAGTAGCCCGTATTATTGGGCTAGTTGTGCTTGGAAAGGCTACTGCTCAACAGAAAGGTCAGAAACTGGGTTTTTAGTGAAAACAGATTCTGCAGAAAATGTGAGAAATGTCAGAAAACAGCTCAATGAGCCACTATGGGGTCATAACCCTGAGGCTGAGAACCCTGCTTTACCGGAATCAACAACAGAAAATGTGACTTCACCCTGACTAATGCTTCATGGCATCACGTTACCTGTACCCAGACAGCACTCAGCGTTAGCCAGAAACTTGACAGGGCAGGTAATCAAGCATTCTACTGAAGTGTTTTGACCATTGCTGGAGGAAGGATACTGGCCTAAATTGACCAGTGGACCAATAAGGTATGATAGGAGATGGAATACTTGGGTTATTGACCAATGGTCTCACCCACTCCTACATGACCCACTGATCTGATTGGGTAGGGCAAAAGGGGGGCATACGGGACTAGATGGCTCACTGGTATGCTCAGCAAATTCAGGCAACTATGTAAATTGGACTCAAGGGAATTCAAAGCCATGACACCCAGATTAACAGCAGGTGCATTATCCTAGCATCATCTGATGTTCTTAGCAGTTTCCTGCATTCACATGTCATCCACAGGGGCGGGACATTCTTGCACAAACCATACGAGTATATTCTGTGCTGCCTTCAATGGCAGGGGCTCCCAGTGCACGCATGGGATACCCATGTACATCACTTCCTGAGGTAAAAGCAAGGCCTGCCCGGACTGAGGTGAGCTTTCCTGGGGAGCAGCTCAGCCATTCCCAGAACAGAAACCTACCAGGCACTGTGCTCAGGATGGCTGCCTTTAAACATTTCCCACAGGAACATGCTAATATTTGTTTCCCTAAAGATATTTTGAAAAATTTTTAGGGCAAAATGATCAAATGTACGGTCTCCATTTTTGCATGGGCAGAAAGTAAAGCTGCAAAATCTGAGGGCAGATTGAGGTCCAGCAATCAGGTTCTTAACATCTTCACAGACTTCTCCTGCAAAACAGCGCTGTCCTCGACAATCAGGCCTTGCCACTCCAAATACCTGTAAATACTGAGTGCAAACCCCACCCAAACATAGATCATAGAATATCAGGGTTGGAAGGGACCTCAGGAGGTCATCTAGTCCAACCCCCTGTTCAAAGCAGGACCAACCCCCACACAGATTTTTGCCCTCCCTCAAGGATTGAACTCACAACTGGGGTTAGTAGGCCATTGCTCAAACCACCTTGCTTTAATCTCTCATAACCCCATGGAAATGAAACACCAATGCAATTCACAGTCAACATTCCGGCACTGTGATTATTAGCATCATCATCATTAGCTGAATCCAATCTCACTGAGGTGGAACGATGCTGGGTCAGGTATTTGTGTGGGAGCAGATGGCAGCGTAACACCTTCAGGAGATGAACATGAGCCCCACTCTATCCTACGGTACTGAGAGCAGCCAAGAGTGCATGTTAAGATGCTTACGCAGGGCAGCGCCCAGCAGGGGTTCCGGAGACGCCGCAGATTCCAATAGAGCCGGAGAGTCTGACTCTTCACCCTCTAAGGAGCAGTGCAGAACAAAGGTTCGAGCACAGAACTGCCAACTATAGCAGGCACCAAGGGATCCACTGTGCAGCTGAGAACATCAGACGTGGTTTCGCATCTTTTCCTCTCAGATTTTTCCTTACAGGATAGAAAACACCTTCCATCCACTTCAGGAATATGAGAGTAGAGAGACCAAGTCTCGGGGCTCACAATTTTCAGCCATCTTCTAAATTAAAGGCCACTGAAATCACACCAAGATCCTCCAGGGCATGCTGTAGGGTTGAGTTTGTGCCTGGGAACCCAGCTGCCTGGACCACGCTGTCTGAAATGCCCTTGATGGGAGGCGTGACGAGGGGGCTCCCACGGCAGATGGGTGCATCCATGACTGCAGTACAAGATCTCCAGCCAAAAGGAAGCAGAGAAACCTTTCTGGTTCGAGACTTATGCAGGGGATATGGGGCCACAATTTTCAATGCACACAGTGACATCTCTAATGGACTGACATCCCATGGATTGCTAATGTTCAAGCTGGATGCCTACAAGCTGAGAGACTACACACCTTGCATAACAGTGACTCAGGATGCAGCCAGCCTGGAAGCAAAACTGGGTGTGACTCTCTCCTCCCCCATTACTGCGTGCTCACCCTTTTAACTCTGTTTCTTCCCTGGAGTGGCCAACTGGCAAAATGCCTTTTTTTTTTGCCTGGTGTCTGGGTATCACGATGATGGACATAACAGACAGATCTTCCATTTGGACTGCCAGGTTCAGTCAATCGCCCTCCCTTCATTTAAACCCTTCCTTCTGCAAAGCTTTGCAATGATAATCTTCCAAAGAAAAAAACTGCAGTTACACAACAAAGCCCCACCACAGATGAGAGGTGGGAAATCCAACCTCTTAGCCCAGAGAGGAGAACCTACTCCCCACAGGGCAGTCCTGCCCTCTTCTTACCTGCTGTGGCCTGCTGACATTTTTCTTGTGTTTTCAGTCAAATTGAGGTTCTAAGATCCTCAGGGCAGGAACCTTGTCTTTTAATTTGTCTGCAAAGCACCATGCATGCCCCTATGGAGTTATATAAATATTTAATGCGGAAAAACATTACAAGAACATTATTTAGGAGGCAAAATCAAGCAGTCAAAAATTAGGTAATGCTAGATTTATGGTTGCCTGTGCAACTTTAATTTGGCCCTTTGTGCGGCCATCCTGTGCACTGAATGACACAGGGGTCCTGGGGGGAAAACGAACGTGATCATGTAGTTAAAGACTATCATTATACATAACGCACATGAAGGCAGAATTAAGGTTGTACAGGAAACTTTAAATCTGGCATTTCCTAACTATCAAGTGTTCAATTTGGCATCCTAAATAACTTTATGTATTTTTTGTACATAATTTCCTAGGTTTTCTTTAAAAAGACAAAGGTTAAAAAAATTGATTATGTTTGACTGTTACAACACCCAGCCATACATCGCAAGCAGCGTTTGAACCAGGAAATTTCAGCATTGCAGCACATCCATCTACCATTTGAGTCACAGGACCTGCTACCTCAGCTAATGACAGGAGAAGGCTATTATCCCAGAATGGGGGATGGACTACAGAACAAGGTCCTGGGTTGAAGGATTGTTCGGGGGGGGCCCTGGTCTGGTTCTCCCCCCTTCATCCCCGCTATAGCTGTTCTGGCAGCACCTGGGAATTCCCAGCATAGTGGCAATAGCTGCTGCTGCTTTGATAGTGGCCTGGGCTCTGCCTTAGAATGTTTATGTGCCATTATTATTTTAGAAGGCTCCCAAACTTTTCCTGACGAGCAGACACGAGAGAGGAGAAATGGACCTGAATGGATTTTCATGGAACAAAGAAGAGGCACTTCTCTAACCCAAGGGCTTTCTCCTTGATGATCAAAGGCCTACTGCAAACAACACAGGTTAGAGCTTTTGACAAAGATCACAAGAATCTCTTGCAATAGAAAACATTAGGCAATCTCAAAACAGACGTCACTACCAGCTCCCCTATAAACAATCATAAATGGCTGCCTCCAAATGTCAACCCCAAAACAAGGCACTAAGGGGCTCCATTAGCAGGCAGATGCCCCTGACCTCCTGAACTTTCCACTTCCTAGAAGACCACCTTCCAGCAGATAGTTGGTGAGACTCTTCTGCCATCCACCTGCGAAGGATTCTCTATAGAAAAATCACTGCATTAACCAAGCCCTCTTCAGTATGATGTTCTCTGTCATGCTTACAGATGCCTTTCATGACTGTGACACAAGGATTGGCATCAGATACCGGACTGATGGCAAGCTCTTCAATCTGCTGAGGCTACAGACAAAGATGAAGATACAGAGAGTGACTCTTCATGACCTTCTGTTTCTGATGACTGTTCCCTGAATTCCAAATCTCAGTCTGACATGTAGCAGAGTATGGACTATTTTTCTTCACCTTGTGACAATTTTGATCTCACAATCAACATCAAGAACACAAAAGTGATGTACCAGCCTGCACTAAGAAAGCCTTCGGTATAGCCTGCTATCACAGTGAATGGCCAAACCCTGCAGGCAGTGGACAAGTTCACCTACCTCAGCAGCATACTCTCAAATGCAGTTCACATCAATGATGAAACTAATGCTAGAATTGCCAAAGCAAGCATGGCCTTTGGCAAACTCTGTGAAAATGTGTCCGAGAGCAGAGGCATTGGGCACCAAACAAAACTGAAGGTCTACAAAGCCATCATGTTGCCAGCTTTGACGCATACCTGCGAAACCTGGACGGTGTACAGACGTCATGTTATAAAGCTGAACCACTTTCACATGGGCTGTCTGAGGAAACTGATAAAGATAAGATTAATCAAGTGACCCATAGTAGCACCTCTTGTTCAGTGTGCCAGAGACAGCTGAAAGCTCAAATTGGCCTGATCAGCCACTCATGTGTTCACAGAAACCAAACCAATCAATGATGTCATGGTCATCTTTGAACTCAAAGGATGAACAACAACCTAGAAGGATCACTGCATTAATCAAGTCCATGCACAATGAGGACTACGAGGTCTGTACTTCCCCCATATACATATTGCAGACATCATGGATATACAGCACGGAGGAAGCAATGCTGAGGTCACTCACCTTTCTACCCAGCTCTTATAGTTGGGGATGTCCTTGGCATACAGTAGTTTGTTGGAGGGAGAGTCTTTCCCTAGCTTGTGCTCAGAAGTTGAGCAGGAGTCCATGAATGTCTGTGCCACCACGGATAGGCAAGCATCAGTAATACTGTTCTTGTGAATGTCAAACACAAACTGGGGGTTCTTAATCACATTCACCCAAAAACGCAGAGGTAGACTGAGGAAAGAAAGAACAGAGATGGTCACTGCAGGAAACAAGACCCCAGACAGGAGCTAGTGCAGACAGAGCCCCAGCAGCTTCCTGAATTTGGCAGATTCAAGCCTGAATTTGGCAGTCTTCTCCCCTAACCCCACAAAAAGATAAGTAAGTTGGGGAAAACATTCATTCACCTACCGCCCCAATGGCACCCTGGACACCTGGGCTATCATACCCTCAAGCTTATCCTGAATATGGTCATTTCTATCCACTGGGCACAGTTAAGAGAGAGGCCTTGGGGGAGGAACTTCTCAACTTTGTCAGCAATTTCAAAGAGAGCAGAGGTGATCGGGACTTGAGGATGCTTTGGGGACCCTGCATCAGATTGCTGTCAAATGACGGTTGTAGATGCTAAGAAAGATTCCCTAATTACTACAGCCTGCCTCTTGTTTGACCAGTGGCAGTGCTGGTTAGGAATAAATCGGCTCCTGTCTTGCAGCTGCCACTTCACCACACAGCTTTGGTCATAGACACCTCACCCCATTGGGGTTTGTGGGCATGGAACCAGGAATTGCAATGCCCTACCTCTCACAAAAGCCCAGGTATTACTGAACAGATGCAGCACCACACAAAGAGGACACAGCTGTGACCACGTGCCTGTAACATGAGGATGACGTTGTACGGAAGACATGGGAGGGAACTATCCCGTTCTCTTTGGCACCAGTGAGGCCTTAGCTGGTGCACTATGCCCAGTTTTGGGCACCACCCTTTACAAAAGATGTGGACAAACTGGAGGGAGCAACAAGAATGATAAAAGGTTTAGAAAACCTGACCTATGAGGAAAGGTTAAAAAACTGGACATGTTTAGTCTTGGGAAAAGATTGAGGGGGACCTGAAAACACTCTTCAGAAATATTTTATGGGTTGTTATAAAGAGGACGGGGATCAGTTGTTCTCCATGTCCACTGAACACAGGACAAGTAGTAATGGGCTTAATCTGCAGCAAGGGAGATTTAAGTTAGATATTAGGCAAAATGTTCTAGCTATAAAGGTAATCAAGCTCTGAGGTAGGCTTCCAAGGGAGGTTATGGAATCCCTGCCATTGTAGGTTTTTAAGAAAGGGTTAGACAAAAACCTGTCAGGGATGGCCTACATATACTTGGCCAGCCTCAGCATAGGGGGCTGGACTTGATGACTAGAGCCCTGCAAATCTGTGGATATCTGCTCTACATCCATGGACCACGTTTGTTGATCGGATGCATATACAAATTTTGTATCCATGCAGGATTCTATGGATGACCTCTCAAGGTCCCTTCCAGCCCTAAATTTCTGTGATTCTAAGATGGGGCCCAGCAAAGGTCTAGGATCACGTAGACTCAATTTTAGTATTCCTCGTAGGCCAAGTCACACGGGAGAAGAGGAAGCCAATGACACCAGGTGCTGATGGCTCCCAGGTACTCCTCTCCTGGAGTCTACAGATGTAGGCATTCACTCTACTTTTGAGGTTTTTCCCTCCCTTGGGTTATTGTAGCTATCTGGGGCATGGGTGCTCGTGGAGGACAATCTACAAACCTCACGTACCCAGGGCCTAGGGAGGGTGTCCCTTGACTTTACATCAGTGAATGGTGTTTTTAATGCATTCCCTCGGAAGTAACTCCAACATTGCAGGGGCTCCGAAAGATTTAGTATGGCATAGGGGTCTGGGAGAGACTTTGCTTTGGAATAGTTCCCTGCTGGCCCACGGCCACAATGGGGTCTTCAAGGATCTTGAAGAAAGGCCATCACAGTATTCTCTCTCTCTTCCCTGTCCAACTGCCACCTCCCAAATGCGTCGTCTCCATTCCAAGTCCTCTGGGTGTTCTTTCCCTCCCCTTTCCTCACACACACTCATAACCCCAAATCCCACCTTATCAGAAAACCAAAGCTTCCAAAGCCCAGTGATCAAAACCTCAGGAGTCCCGTTTAACCCCTCTGAACACTGCTACTGCCTCGGTTCCTAGGACCGGCTCAGCCGTCTGCTCCCATTCCACAGGAGCCGGTTCCATTCCCATGGAACAGTCATTGCTTATGCCCAGACCCTATAGCTTATTTCAAACCGTGCAACCTTTCTTTCCTGCCTCGGCTGATCCTTTCTAAAACCCCTCGGGGAACTTTACAAAGCTCCGAGACAGGCTCAGATGGGAGAATTGTTGGGCTCTTTAAGGGACTCATTAGGACATTTATTATCTGAGGAAAACGTAGGCTACCTCAGATACTGAGATAACAAATCTATGATTCAGATGGGCTCACAGCACAAGAGGGGAATCCTGGCTAGTGACAGACCATGTGCTTGTTCACAGCACATATGCATGCCCCTCTTCTATTCTATCCTTATATCACCTCCTCTCAGTAGCATCTAACTCTCATTAGAAGGTCCTCAGAGATCGATCTCTGGTATAAAGCTCCTGAGAACTCCTCCTAAGCTTCCCTGTGTCATCAACAATGCTTCTGTCTAAGATGCCAAATGCTGGGCTCCCCGGGACTCCTATAATGAGGGTGCTGGATGCACATACATATTTCAATCTGTGAAGGGAGCGGCCTCAAGAAATCAGCTCCACACATCGAATTAGCGCCCAGAGATAAGCATGAACATTAGTATGCAGGAGCCTGCATCCCAGGCCCTGTGGAACTGGGCTCCCTCCCACCACCAACTCCTTCCTTCCTTTAATATAGAAAGCAGAGTTATAAATCAGTTCCAAGCGCTTCTGCACTCTCATATCTCCATTTAAAAATGTTTCTTTTCCTGCCCTGCTAATTGCCGACAGTTACTGAACTATACAAAAGCAATTTGGCTGCCATTTAACAAATGCCAGACATGGGAACGTATGTACTCATTGCCAGTAGCGGCTAGGAGATCAGAGAGATGAAATCAGCGAGGCAGCAGAAAAGAGGACTGCCAGGCGAGGAGGGAGTTGTGGAGAAGTGAAGTCTATATACGGTGGAGTGCTAGACCCATCACATCGCTCACAGAGATCTTATCAGCACCGGCCCCTCTTTCCTGGAAGTGATTAGCAAGCCTGATGGGTCAGCTCTTCAGGCTCGGCTAGGGAGGATGCATGTGTGGTATTACACTACCTTCATTACGACATGCTTGGCTATGTGGCAGGCTGGAGTGCACATCACAAACACTGGTGGTATGAGAATATAGCCTGGGGTTTGCAAAGGTGCCTAGGGAGCTAGGGGCCAACATCCCATGAATCTGCAGGTGAGCTGGGCATTTAACGGCACAGCCCAGCCATATTTCAATCATGGAGCACCTAGTACTTCAGGATATGATGTTTATGGGAAGGGTGACATGGCTGAGACTACTTGTTATAGCAGAATGTGCCTGGCACTCACCCACCCCGAGCAATACTGGTATACAAGTAGGCTTAGGTGCCAGGGCACTTTTAGTGTTAATCTGCCCTGGCTGAGGCTGGCATAACCAAATTTCACCCCAGAAGCTTGGAGACATTCATTAGCTGGGATAACACAAATGGAAACGGCTGACACCTCTCCCTCCCCTGGCACCTGCTCAATTACCAGTTACTCTTCCAGGTGTGCCTGACGTCATAATCGTTGATCTGATGTTTGTCGGCTTGTTCGTCCAGAAAGTCGAACATGTACTTGATGGCCAGGGGCAGGGCGCTCCCGCGGTGTGCCGTGCTGAAGATGGTCTCAAACAGGTCATCGACGAACTTCTGCAAGGTGCCCTGGAGATGAGAAAGTGAGAGTGGCTGCTCAGTACTGCCCAGAAAGTCAGGCATTGGAAGAAAGGAGAAAGCAATGGGGCTAGCCATCAATTTCAGATATTAACATCACTGCTATCACCAGTAACGGGCCATAATCCAAGATGGGGCTGTGGGGAGGAGGGCCGAAGCCAAAGGAAATCAGTGGAACCACACTGGTCCTTAATGGGGAGAATACTCTGTGGTGACAAGAAGATCTCACAAGCCTGTGTCAGAAATTCTGGGGTGTTGTCTGGCATCATAACTCGAGCCACTACAGGTCCACCCCAAAAGATAACTATATTGTGCTGCTTTACAGCATGACATAGTCCCTCCTTCATGGTCACTGCCCTGTCTGACTAACGAGGGAAACCCATTTGGATGATTCATTTTTTTATGGCGCTGTATTGTTTGGTTACTGGATTCCAAAGACAGATGTGGGCGTGGCTTTTAACCCCTGGTGAGCAGAGCTCAACTTGGAAACTCAACTGACAGGAACTACTTGGAGTTAACTAATCAAATGAAAAATACCATATAGACCAAGTGACTCCCATTAGGGTGTCTGAGTCCTTCACCAACACTAATGAATTTACTCTGAGCTCCCCTATGAGCTGGAGAAGTATTATCCCCATTATACAGATGCGGAACACAGACACAAGTGCTAAGTGAACCTGGAGCTCCTGAGTCCTGATTCAGTGCTGTAGCCTCCCCTTCCTTTCTACGTCAGTCTCAGACATACAGCAGCTGCTGTGCTGCAGAAGGTTTTGAGCATGCCCAGGTAAGATGTACCTGCCCTGATGCCAAATGTATGAAGTACATTATCATTATTTCTTCACTGAGCACCTCAAAAGTGTGCTAGGCACTATACAAAGAAACAAGACACGGTCCCTGCCCCTGAGACATTACAGTCTGATGTCTCTGATTTGCGGCCAAATGCACCAGGTCCATTCCAGATAGAATGCACCTGCTGTGTTATTGACTACATTAGCTCTGCGTGGGCAGAAGACATTTGATTTGCTTCTCAATGTTCCAGGTTTGTTCTACCATGCCACTGAGCTCCACAGAGTGTCATTAGAAATATAACAGCAGTGCAGGTCATCAGCAGTGAAGGAGTTAAAGTCCACAGTCGACTGCTACAGTTGATGGTGGGGCTTGGTTTGGAGGAGAAGGAATACCTTATAGCATGTGTATCTCAGCTCCTACAATTAACAGGGGGTCCCGCCCCTTAAATCACAGCAGTAGGATTTCGTCTGCCTCTCCTATTGACCATACATGTGGCAATGGCAGAATTTAGGGCATTTGTGTCATAAGCTAACCCAGCCCCTCTTTTGCAAATGCAAAGAACTGGTAAAATGATAACATCTCTCACTACCCGAACAACGAGCACTGGGGAAAATCAGTGTTTGCAGCAACTGCAGGATGGGCGGAAGCTTTGCTTCTTCAACAGCCTGGCAGCAAAACTGGGCTTTGCAGCTATTTCCTTCGCCAGATGTAATCAGTGCTGCAAGTACTTGGTTAGGTGAAGAGACAGCAGGAATGGGGGTTGAGCTCTACGGTGGAGCTTGGCACTGGTGGGGGCTGAATCTGAAGATAGCAGGGCAGGGTTATCTGGTGAACTATGGAGACAACAGGGGAGGTGCAGAGCCACCTGGTGGAACACAGAGGCAACAGGACAGATGGGGCACATTTTGAACCCTGCTTGATGCAGCTGTAGCAGTAGGAGGTACAAACTTCTGGGGCCAAGCTGCTGGGAGATCAGAGAAAGGGTGGGTCGCGGTAGCTGCATGAACCTGATTCCAGACTGCTCCCTGCCCATAGGAGATATTAAAGGCATTTAGCTAGAATTATCTATATTTGACCTCTACTGTAACCAGGCAAGGAAGCTGGCTGGCAGGCACAACCAAGGGGATCCCAGGAATGATTCCCAGTCAGCACCCTCATCTCCCACCTCACCTCCCACTTTGAATGCAACCAGGCAGCCTTGCTTCCTGGTGCTGTACCTTGGTAGCCAGCAGACGGGTCAGATAGATCTCGGACACCATCTTGCTGCCCCGGTCTCCCTCCCGCTGGTCCATGTGGTCATGATTCTTCACTAGGTGCCAAAGCTTGGTACCACTCTCCAGGTCAGGCGTGATCATGGGGGTCCGTGAACGTAGACTGTCGGGGCTGCTGGCTGTCCGGAGCATGCTCTCTGTGGGAAAACCAAACATAATGGGAACATCCCTTGCCTTCTGTACTGAAACCCTAATCCTTGTCTGCTTCCTCTCCACCTCCCTTCCCTTTGCCTGCAGACAGATGTCACAGCACACCCTCACCCACAGTCTGGCCTCTTCCTTTAGTCTTAGCACACAGAATGGTCCCTTCCAACCAGGGTGGAGGCACACTGGCAGGACAGTGTGAACAACGTTGCTCTGCAGCTCCTTGTCTGTACCTGTTCTGGGGTGCACAAAGGACTTCAGGCTACAAGCTGCCAATACAGCACCTCTTGTGCACCTGAAATTCACTTACACATAACTTCCTTGGCTCAGATGTCCCTGTACCTATCTGAATTTGCAACCTGTATGTTCGCTGTCTAGGAAGGGAGATCCCTTTGCAGCTCTCCCTGTTTGCCCCTGTGTACCACGTTGCACGAATAAAGGAGGAGGGCATGTGGTTACCGGAGGCTGTGCTTACAGTCTGGATGGAGCCCAAAGCGAATGGGAGGGCACAAGAGAGCTGGGAAATTTGGAGGTGCTTGTTTCAATACATCACGCATGCTGTAGTCTGCCTCCTTTTCTGTTCTGTGCTTTGGGTACACACCCTCGTCCCTGGCCCATCCAGAAGGGCTTGTTCCCGTTGGCTCCAGAGAGCAGGCTGTGGGATTTCCTCCACACTCACCATATCTGCTGAGTGACTTGGTGAAGGTGGAAGAGTTGGAGATGTTGTATGCCGAGTTCTGCTTGGGCACCAGTGCCACAGAGGAGCCGTCAGTCACCTAAAGGCAGAGCAGTGTGACCAGAATGTGATTCATGGAGATTCACAGAGAGGTTCTGCACAGCAAGGGGAATGCCACTGCAGCAGTGAGAAACCAGTAGCTTTCGGGGTCCACTAATGACACAGGAAACCCTGTGCCCCTTCCCCCTGCACTGCACCTCTAGAGCACCAATCACCAGCTAATGCAAACCAGAACCACCCTTCTCCACTGACTCCATATAACAGAGCCTCTGGGGGTAGCAAGATCTTGGATCTAAGTGCTTTCAGTGGGAATCCCAACAGCTGCCTTGAAATTCAGATAATACAGTAGGGCTCCCTGATCTGGCCCTTCACTGAACCTTGGGAAAGGAGAGGCCTTGATGCAGCCCTGAAACAATCTCCTATCCCGTTACACACACCCCGTGAAGGCCTCAGGTTGCAGTCCTATCCCTCCATTTGGGAAGCACTAAACGGGATGCTCATCAGAACCAATAGATGCTGTTCCCTCACTCGCCAGTGGGTTTGCTGGGCAGGGAGATGAGCAGCTTCATCTCCACTCTGTGAGGCTCACAGATGTTGCCTGCCAGCCCCAGAGACCGAAACACTGGGCAGTGAACTTAAGTCTCCAGATGCCAGTCCAGAGCAGTGGCTATTGGGCCCTCTGGCCTGGTGTCCCTGCAGCACTAGAAGTGAGGGATGTGGATTAGCAGCCAAACCCAGTTCCCACAACATGCTAGAGAAGAGACTTAAACCTCTAGGTACCCAGGCTAGGCCAAGTTCCTTGACAGCTGGCAACTGCCCACTGCCGTACCCCAGTGGTTTGCACCTGGGGGTGACCTGACCTGGTAGTGGGCGAGGGTGTTGAGCCTTTTCCAGTCATTGTCTATCTTTGTGGTCACGTCTTCATCCTGCAGAATGATTCGGGCCATCCTGCCCTGCCGCCACTCTGCACCGATGAAAGAGAAAGGCAGGGAGTTAGTGGCACTCTAGATGGGACACAAAACAAATGGGAAAGGAAGTGGAAGAGAGAAGGAGCCAGGGCTCCAGAACCCTGGCACAAACAGGTAGGAAGCTGCTCCCTCTACAGAGTATCTAATGCACTGGGCGTGACGCTGGGTAAAAGCAATTTCTAAGCACCCAAGTGAAAAGACTGGGCATCAGTTTGGGCTTGGCATCACTGAGCTAACTTTGCTTCTCTATTCTCTATCCTCCTGCTCCTGGCTGGGAATGGGATGGGTCATCATTTCTGGTCTCCTCTGCTCTAGTCTCAACCCACTGCCAGGAATGCAGATCACAAACCAACCCAGAGATGTCCCCAACCCACCACCCTCCAGTTGTTACAACGCACAGTTTTATTCCCAGGTTCCTCCCATCTTTGTTGTCACCGTGAGGATTCCTCCGTAGTTTGCAGCCGTTGCTCTGAGGTCAAAGCCACTAGCACCAGAACCCCAGCCAAAGGGACTGAATGGTTCCTCCCCTGCTTTGGAGTGCCAGTCAATGCTTCTTTCAACCATTCCCCAGGGTCGCTGTTGGGAGATGTGTGGCTCTCCCACCCTCTCGGGGGTTCAAAAACATAATCTCTGCTACATGGCCTGTCCTGGGCAGCCCAGAGGGTAGGAGTCCAGGCCTGGGAATTGCAATCAGGTTTCCTGCATGCCAGTGTGGAGCATTTATCACCAAGCTGTTCCCGTCATACTGTGTGTACCCTGCATACTGAACAGCTAGCCCGTAGCTACTGGATACATGTTCCCCATTGTTACGCAGTGGTGGATTAAGACAAGATCAAATGTAATGGTCCCTCTGGACCATGTGTTCTACAGGACACTTGCATTAGGTGCTCTGCCTCCACCTTCTATGGAAACACTCAGACTAGCTTGTGGCCCCTCGCATCAGGATCTTCTAATCGACATTGATGCTCCATCTGTCCTACGCATATGGCAAATGCCTCTGTCTCTTAATCTCACCCAGGTCCATGTCTCCTGCCTTGGGTCTCTGGGAGTAGGGCACGCCCTTGTAGACAGCATCTAGCAGCTTCTCCTTCACTTGTGTGATGGTGTCGCAATTCAGAACCTTGACAGGAATCTCGGGGGCATTCTCATTCTCAGGGTTCACGCAGTTCAGCGTCTGTGCAGCACAGGGAAGCAGAGAGACTTGTGTGATGGGACGCACCTCACCTTTGGCCAGGAACATATAACCAGGGGCACAGGTCACACAGCTGTCTACTGGCTGTGCCTCCACATCCAGGGGCAGTTAGTTTTGAGGAGTGGCAGCTCTGAAGAATTCCCCTAACCCCAAAGCTGAATATAATTAACCCCCTCACCCCAGGAAGGCAGAGAGATATCAACAAGGGGATCCCAGCAGCCAGCAAACTAGAACAAACTGATAAAACAGTGCAATCCTGAGCCACGCCCATGCCTGGACGTATTCCAGAGAAGGTGGAGTAGGAGAAGTCCCTGTCCCCACCTTCTGGAGAGCACAACATGGGACAATCAGCAGTTCCAACTTCACAGATGTCTTGATGGGACAAAGCAATAGGTGGTGCTTCAGAGAGACTATTCCTACATAATGGTAGGGCTGGCCCACACTAGAAAATTAGGCTGGATTAACTAAATCAGCCAGGGCTGTGAAAAATCCAAGCTCCTGAGTGGGGAGATGGATGTCCTATGCCAATGGGAGAACCCCTCCTGTCTACATTGAAGCGCTACAGTGGCCCAGCTGTGCCACTATAGTGTTTTTAATGTAGACAAGCCCTTAGCTATGAATGGTAAGAGCTCACTGCATGTTCTGTGGATAAGAGGCAACAGAAGGGTAACCAATCACTCGCCCCCACACTTCCAAAGCAATCCAAGTGAAGATAAGCAGGGAGAAGTCAGCACTGGGTTTAGTCATGGGAAGGGTTCTACTGAATCACCCAGAGGGGGTTGGACAGACAAGACAATTAAGGTGGGTGGGGTGGGAGGAGGTGACAGCTAGTACCTAATTTCAGGCTCTGAAAAGAAGGAAGAAGATATATACCTGCAGCCATCTCTGCCTTTTACAAAGACACCCTCATCCCACCCCAGAAAACCCATCGGCTGGTTGGTCCAAGCCCCTGCCCACAGTGGGCTATGCTCAGTAGCATCTCCTTCCCCCTCCATCTCTGACAGGGCCCCAGGGAGTGTTGGTGCACTGCATCCATCCGTCCTGCGCTCAGCTCTCCCAGCTGTGCTGTGATGGCGAAGCCTGCCATGCCACCCACTCTCTCCAGCCCAGGACACGTGAGGAACAACGTGGTCAGGGTAAGAGGCACTACCAGGGATGCTAGAGACAGAAAAATGAGACACGAACTGCTCTCTGCAAAGTACCTTGGCTGCCTCAAAGACCTCGTTAAATAGCTGAACCTAGGGGTCCTGGCAAGAACCAGTCCTGGGCGAGGCTCCTGCTTGCACTAACCAGCATTTTGTAGTCAATCTGCTGCCGGATCAGTTTGTCTTCGCTCAGTGAGTAGCGGGCCTCTCCGGTGATGGCGTCAATGGGTCCCTTTTCCATCTGCTGTTTGATGGCACAGTACAGCATAAAGAGAGGCTCTCCAGCACACTCCTGTGGGGTAAAGGGAGGGAGGAAGAGGGAGAGGTGAGAAAGCACCAGACACTAACCCTAACCCTTCAAGGAAGCCCTCAGCTACTGCAAGGAGAAACAGAATGCAGGAGTCTGCCACGTTCAATCACCAGTGTGTGGCCTTATAAATACTGTTCCCAGCACTTGCCAAGATAGTCCCAGTCTACCTTTCTGCAGCTCTGTTACCAACAGCAAACACGTAATGTTGCCAAATGCTTTGGGGAGCATTAACTATAAAAGACTGCCCTATGTGTGCATAAAAATGACCCATGCTGTGATCTCAACAGCTGGGGCAAATGGAGGCAATTTACCTCCTTCTATCGCCCTCAGAACCAGCTGCTGTTTGTTTCATTGCACAATTCCCTAGTTTATTTTTTAATTAGAATAATAACCCCTAGCCCATTCCCACAATGCTTTCCAGTCATTCTCTGCTGAACCCTGCTCAGGTAGGAGTGCGCCCATTTTACAGGTGGGGAGACGCAGGCAGAGAAGTTAAGCTCCAGATTAGAGAGTGAGTCAGCAGCAGAGCTAGTCTGTGCTCAGAGCACCCCTCTAAATCTGATCTGGGTGAGCTCTGTCAGCCATCTTGGGTTTTCTGAGCTTGTGGAGTATAATCGATGGCCTGAAGTGGCCAAAGGAAACCACTCATGAACTGGACACCCTGCCAAAGGGGGCAGGGAGCGGTAGCATCATGGACCCCACCCAAGGATTACAAAGCGGGAAGACCAAGGATTACATGCTTAGCTTCCTTGGAAAGGCCAGACTCAGGTGGGCAGAAGGATAAATAGGAAATGTTGATATTATGGCGATGGGGACCACAGCCAGATTCAAGAGACAGAAGGATTAAGAGGCCAACTCAAGAACTCTTCTGCTGGCTTGTCAGTGGAGGCTTGGGCTGAGTGATGGGGTTTCCTTCAATTCACCCAGTCATGTGGCCACCCACGTTGCCTGCTTGGGAAGCAGGCAGGGCCAGTGCAAGGATATTTTGTGCCCTAGGCGAAACTTCCACCTTGCCCCCCCAACCAGTAACATCAGTTCATTGAGGGGCAAATCCCAACAAGCCTTTATAGACCCCAGGGGCCAGCCTGCCCAGGGGCTGCTCCCCAGACCAGGTTCCCCACTCCCTGCCTCCTGAACTCTCCTGGAGGGTGACAGACACCCCGCCCCCGAGCCCTCCCCACCACACCCCAGTGGCCTCCACCCTGAGTCCGCTCACTGGCTTTGCTGGACTTAGGCCACTACAGCATTTCGACAGGGAGGAGGTGCCTTCTGGGGACTCCTGCAGCACATGCATGCGGGAAGAAGCGCCCATGTGCCCCCCAGCTCCCCCCTTGCCATGCTCAGACTCTGCGGCTTCTGGGAGCGTGAGCCGCCGCTGCCACTGCCCCTCCTAGAGCAGGTTCAGGGCCCTGCACCCGGCAGCAGCTCACATGCCCGGGAGCCACAAAGCCCGAGCATGGCAAGGGGGCAGCTGGGCAGCGCACAGGGGCCTCTGCCTGCATGCATCTGCTGCAGCCTGCAGGAGCCCCTCGGGGAGGTGCCAGGCCGCAGCCTGGATGGGGGGGGCCCACGGCTGCTCCCCGCTAGCGGTGCCGCTGCCTTTGCAGGGCTCCTGCCCCACTGCACCGTGTTGGCTCCTCCATGGCTGGGGCTCATCACCGCCGCAAGCAGGACACTCTGGCTCTCCAGTGCCTCCAGAAGGTGGCTCCTCCCTGCTGAGCCAGGGCACCGCTTTTTGGTATCCCCAGAGCCATCCTTAGGATTTATGGGGCCCTATGCAGTCTTATTAAACTGGTGCCCTTATGCCCCATGGCAGCCTGAGCTTGCAGCCCCGGCAGGGGTAGGGGCAGAGGGACAAGGCAGAAAGAACAACAAGACACTCGGCCTGTCTCAGAGTGGTGGAGAATCACAGTTTCCCACAGAGACCCCTGTACCCTCTCCCTCATGCAGAATGGACATGCAGAAGGTACCTAATTAAAAGCACTAAACTTGGAAATAAAAAATGTCAGTCACAGGTTTTTTGATATGTCCTGAATTTTGTCAGACACTTTGTAGTAAGGGCGAGCCAGCTGTCTTGCTGAATACAACACTCAATATTATGGAATACATGATACAGCTCTTCTTTGTTTTACATTTTCTCAATCAGTATTTCTAAGCTGATTTTATATTTTAAATGTACTCTTAAATGTACCCATTCCAGATTATTACATATTTAACTCACTGAAACAAACATTATTTTAAATTAATCAGTCAGGAGGTTCAGTGTGTTCATAACAATGTCCATCGCTTTTAGAAAAAGGGAACACTAATTTACTGTGTGTGATCTCCATAACAATACACGTTTATGAAATTTCATCAACTTTAAAAAATATGTTTCCAAAGATTTTAGGAATAACAAAGGATTTTATATCTTACTAAGGTACGGATTTTGCTTAAAACTATTTCATCAGATAAATCAGAAGTAAAGAAAGGGAAACTCTTTGTCTGGCTATCTGGAAGCAAAGGGCTGTTGCTTCCTTCAGTGGGGGAGGCGGGAGAGAGTGGAGGAAGGGGAGAGGGGGTGAAGGAAGAAATGGATAGACAGAAAGGACAGGAAGACTTTGGAAGTAAGTTTTTTTACTATAGTAATTAAAATATGTATCTTAGATAAGGGTGCTCTTTTTAAGAATTTATTTAAAAAACCATATGTCTGAAGATCCAAGCATTTAAGGCTAAAGATGATTGTGCATCTAAAAATCTATGCAAGGATTTTTTTTAGAGATGTGATTGTATAATCTTCACCAACTCACTAATGAAATATTTTTAAAGCAAATTTCAAACTAAGGTCCTGTAGACTGACATGTTCTGAGTAAACTTTAGATAGTGTTTTCACCTCTCAGCCACAGTCATGCACAACTGTTTTTGTCAGTTCTTTCAGAAACTGACAGTAGATACCTGGGAGTTGGCAAATGCCTGTTAAATGTCTTCTTTGCCCCTTGAATGGCTCTTTAACAGTTTCAGTGTTGTGCTAACAGCTCTGGCAGACTGGAGACTTTTTCTCTTTTAACTACTAGATCCCCTTCCCAGGAAGACTCAGAAGCCTATAGAAAGGGTCAGAACAGGGATAGGAAAACCAGTGGACACTAAGACCCAGTGGTGCCCCAAATTTTCAGGTGCCCTACCGAGCTGCCTATGCCTAAGGACAGCCCTGGGTGCTCCCAACCACTCGCCACCCTAGGCCACTGCCTAGCAGGGCCACCCAGAGGATTCAGGGGGCCTGGGGTCTTAGGCGGCGGGGGGCCCCCACTTCGGCGGTAATTCGGCGGCAGGGGGTCCTTCCGCTCCGGGACCTCCACCAAATTGCCGCCAAAGCAGGACCTGCTGCCAAAGTGCAGCCAGGTCTTCGGTGGTAATTCGGCAGCAGGTCCCGTTTTGGTGACAATTCGGTGGCAGGGGGTCCTTCTGCCCCAGAGTGGAAGGACCCCCTGCCGCCGAAGACCCGGAGCGGAAGAAGCTCTGGGGGCCCAGGCCCCGCAAGAGATTTCCGGGGCCCCCAGAGCAAGTGAAGGACCCTGCTCCAGGGGCCCCGAAAAACTCTCATGGGGGCCCCGCAGGGGCCCGGGGCAAATTGCCCCCCCCCCCGCTGCCTAGTTTGCCTACTGGTTGTACCGGCCCTGGAAGCAGGGCATGTCCTCACTATCAAACAACATGCTACCAAACTCCTCTGCAACCCTTCAGCCACCATTACCCCATAAAGAGGGGCAGGGGATGCATGAAAAGTGGCCACAATGGAAAATGTATTAAACTGCAACATTCTCAAAAAAGACAAGGCCAGGCCAAGGGTGTAGGTATGGTATCATCACGCGCCAGGGGTTCTAGGGAAGGGAGGCATGGGATGGAAACATACCGTGATCAGCGCAAATGGAAGGGGTGAGGAGATGGAAGGGGGACTGGGAGAGCAGGGATGTGGGAGTTGGGGAAACAAGAGAGCCAAGTCCCACAGCGATGACACTGCTAACATAGTGCCCCACAACTTGAATCTTCCCTCTGAACTGCATGTCCCTCCCAGAAGCAGGCTTTACCTGACCAAACAGGGACAGGAAGAGGGACCGGGTGGGCAAGAAAAAATTCCAACAGCTTCCACCCAACCAGCACCACCCCCCTAACCCGTCCGCCTTACAAATAAATTGTACTTTGGTGCAAAGTGCGGCTGCTCTCCCTGTCACCATATGCTGTTAGCATCTCGTTAGCATCTGCGGTAATTAAAGAGACAGCTGCTAACGAGCAGGAACAGGCATACATCATCCCCAGACCTTCCGACAACACGCCTGTCTTTGAAATTATGTTTCATTTGCAAACTTGGCTTCATTAAGTCAGCTTGGAAAAGAGAGAGAGAGGGAGAAAGAGCCCCAGTGTGGGTGCTGTGCTGTTTATTAATAGCTTCCTCGTAACGCAAAAGCAAAATAATGACCGTAAACCAACCAGCCCGCTCAGCAATTCCATTCCAGCCAGCAGAGACGCGCCTGCCTTTCTAGTTTGCTTTCTTTGCCTGCTTTCATGAGAGTAAAGAAAGGGAGTCACTTCCTTTGATTGCTTATAAAAGCTCCTGTAAAACTCCCAGCCAGGGGAAAGTGACACAGATGAAGAATAAATTGGAGCAGCCTTCGTGGTCACATCTTGTTTCTCTGCTCCATTCTCAGCACGCAGTTTTCTCCCTCTTGCCAGCAGTCCAGCCCCACTCTCTACAGAAACCCGCTACCGTAGCAGATTGTTTTCTAAAAATGTCACCCCTGAGCACTGACCCATTTCGTTTTCCAGGCCAGTGAGGCTCTGCAGATCCCCTTTTTGAAAGAAAATGAATGTGGAATATGGGGCTTTCTGTATGCAAAGGGCTGGAGAGACATTAACTAATTAACCAATTTGATCCTTTAAAGCATGTTTAGCACTCTGAAACGGTGACAGGTTGCCAGCCTAGAGGAAGCAGTTCAGCCCAGGCAGCTGCAGAACGAGCTTCCTCCACCCAGGCCTGCGGAGACCCCCCTCTAAAAATGACAGGTATGTCCCTATAGTCCATTCAATCCTTGGCTTCTCTGCCGAGATCTCCAGCAAGGGGGAGCAATTAGTGCCAATCATGGTGGTTTTTCCACACTGCAGATCTCTGTTCTCTTGCAGCTGGACTGACACCACCTGATCACTTCACACAGGTCACCATTAAATGGGCCATTAGATAGGAATGATTTTTGGTCTCTCCCTGCCACAATCAAATACACCTGTACACCAATATAACGTTGTCCTTGAGAGCCAAAAAAATCTTACTGCGTTATAGGTGAAACTGCTATATCAAACTTGCTTTGATCCACTGAAGTGCGCAGCCCCACCCCCTTGGCACACCGCTTTACCGCGTTATATCTGAATTCATGTTATATCGGGCGCGTTGTATCAGGGTAGAAGTGTACAAGAGGTGAAAGGCTCTGTGGTCTATTACCAATGGCCCTATGCCAGACAGTTCTCCCCTTCTCCTTACTCTTCTGACTAACTCTCTGCTCCATTCCAAGCAGAAGCAAAGATGACAGACAGCACCCGGACTGGTTGCCATCTCACTGTGGAGCTGGAGTGCATGTCCCCCGGGTGATCTGAAAGGAATCCACAATGCACTCCCACTGCTGTGAGATAGCGACCAGTGATCTGGAGCCAGTGCCCAAGAGAGCCAGCAATCAGCTGTTTGCAGCAGATCCCAATCTCAGTGTCAGTGGATCCCTGCAAAGCATCCTGTGGGACAGACCTCGGACAGGCCATCTTAGCCCTGTATGGTTACACTCCAATGAAAGGAGGAAAGCATTGCCACCACTTTTCACCTCCTCCCAATCACGTGGGAGAGAGGGATGCTATCCAGAAACTGCTGGGGGTGCTTTGACCTTGACCAGAGGGTTCCCTTAGGAGCTCCCTACAATACCAGATTGCTACAGAAAGCAAAATAAAAGGGGGGCCCAGGGACATCCCAGTGTGGGATCTCCTCTCTGAAACGTACCCAACGATGTGCCGCCCCGACGGCACAGAGGGCAGCCTGGCTTTAGAATGCAATTCTGCCCAAGATTCCGGCTGCACCATTGCCAGCACTTAGTGTGTCTGAAAAAGTTACAAAGGAAAATGCTCCTGGAGAAGTTCCCTCACACGAGCAAGACAAGCTGCAGGAAGGAGGCCTGTAAGAGAATGTTTGTATGGCGCATACAATGTGGGGGGCGGAGGGGGGGCGAGAAATAGGCCCTAGGCAGTCTGAGCTAAGCCAGCAAATGCTCACAGTGTCTTACTGACGAGATTTAGCTCATCAGGCACCTAATACCATGCATTTTTCAATGCTCGTCTCTATTTTTTTCCCTTCTGCCTTCCCCTGAGGTGTCTCATTAAGAGTCTGATGAATGTTGCTGCAGGGCCCTATGAAAGCACCAGGCCTTGCTGATTCCACTGCTGCCGCCTGTCCCCATTTCCTCCTCAAGAGGCAGGGCCAGGAGACACCTAGGCAGGAGGAGAGAGGAGCTCTGGGATCCTATCCTAGAATCGGTTTAATTCTTACACTGGGTGGAGCTAGACACCTGTACTGCACTGCGAGAAACAATACGCAATTTCCCAGTTGTGTATGACGACTGGCCAGCTTGCTTTGTTCCTCTGAGTCCCATGCTGCCAGATCGCTCTGTGCAGCCGCATCTCTAGGTGCTAGCCACCATAGGGGTACCCAGGGGGTGCATTCTCTCTGCTAGACCATGGGCACAATGCACGCAGGCATGGGGGGCAAATGCATCTGCCAGCGAGTGTACAAATTGCACCTTGCTCACTGCACTCCTGCTGTCAACTGGCCGTACGTGCTCCTCGGGGTGGGGGAGGGATAGCTCAGTGGTTTGAGCATTGGCCTGCTAAACCCAGGGTTGTGAGTTCAATCCTTGAGGGGCCATTTGGGGAGCTAGGATAAAAACCTGGGGATTGGTCCTGCTTTGAGCAGGGGGTTGGACTAGATGACCTCCTGAGGTCCCTTCCAACCCTATGATTCTATGGAAGCTCCTCTTGGGGGAAAGCCAGAGACAAGAGGCCCTGCCGTCTATGGCTTTGCACCAGATCAGCAGCAGCTCACATCTGCTGAAGACACCGGGTCAACCCCTGCTCAAACAAAAAGGACATCAGGGCAGTTGTTTCTGAGAAGTGTCCTAGCAGCTGTGCACAGAGAAATGCTAGCCCGGCCACATGCCTAATTTACATGCGCAATTACCACCAGTTGGTGCAAGGCATATGTTTCCCTGCTGGCAAACTGTCTGCTGCAATAATGTTCCATCCACCTCCAGGGTTTCTTCTCCCTGCCACCTGCAAGTCTAACCTCGCAGAATCACAGAAATGACATGGTCCCACCCATTCCATCTCCCTGAGACCAAGGCAGGAGCAGTCCCTATCAGACACATCTTCTAGGGCTTTGTCCAGGCTAATTTTAGGTGTCCCAAGCAAGCAATGAGACTTCCACCGCCTCTCCCGGCTGACTGTCTCACAGCCTAACAGATCTCACTGCCAGCAAGTTTGTCCTGGTAATCTGCATACATTTTCCTTTAATTATGCCCCTCGGTACTGCCCTAAATAATCCTTCTCTTCACTGCTCCTTAGACCAGGGAGACTGCATCCGCTCCCGCTGCCAGTTAGCCAAACATCTCCATACAGAGATGTTCCTGGTCCCTCCCCAAGTCTCTCTTTTCCTCTTAACTTCTTAGTGGGAGTCATGCCCCAGGACAGACAGCGAGTGAATTGACTCAGAGGAGCTTTCAAATCAGACAAGGTATCGAGGTGTCAGCAAGGAGAGCAAAGCACACACAGGACATCGGCTCAGCATGGAGGCTGAAACAACTGCACGTTCAACTCCCAGCAGGATTGGTTGAGCCCTTCATCCTTTATGGAATACAATCTGCCTATCTCAGTAGCTCACTCTGTGGGTTTCATCTGAACGAGACCAGCTCCTTTATGTCCCACACACGCAGCCAGAAACCCGTTGTTAGAATACGCATAGTCACATGCACAGAAATGTGAGCGCCTTTGCAAAGGCCTTTACTCAAGCAGTGGCACTTACTTCATGAGTAAAGAGCCAGTTAGATGCATCGCTGGGCATTAGCATGTCCAAGCAGTGCAACGGCACGCACAGTCACAATTACACGAGCAAATCAGGTGCACAAATGCACTCAATTGTATTTTACAAGAGCAAATCATTTCCAAAGGTCTGGCCCCTGGAGATCACCTGCCATTTTCCCCAAAGTGTGAGTCTGTCCCAGTATCTTTGGCCCCTGTGCTGTAGTGAGGGGCACTAGGCCTGGATCGTTCACTGACTGCATTTATAAAGCCTTTTGAAACCACTTGCGAAGCAAAGGGTGATGCGCAAATGCAAACCCATGGAGTGAGGAAGACATGGAGGATTTTTAAAGGCGAAAGCTCACTCCTCTCCTGCCGTGGGAAAGCGACAGACACTGTACTGATATATTTTTATAGATATGGGCCATCCCTAGACAGAGGCACAACGCCAAGTGCATGTAAGTGATATTATAAATCACCTCTCATTGGCTATCACTCCAGGTCCGCACAGACGCCTGCTCACACACATTCCTCTCCTGGAAATGGTTCAAACTTTCTTTATCTTAATGAGGGATGAAATTGCACGAAAATGGCTCCGTGCCACCAGGACTCACTGAGTAAACACCAGGCGAGGTCCTGGGGAAGTGGCTCTGCTGACAGAAAAATGGGCAGCACCATTAACCCAGCTTGTTTCCTTCTGGAGCGTGCAGCAGACCACTGTCCCTAAACTCTGCCAGCAAACTCGGCTGCTGCAATTTGCCACTGGTGCAGCCCTAACGGTGGGGGCAGTAGAGTACACAGCACTCAGGTGGTTTTATCTCCACTGAATAATATTAGATGAGCCAGCGGTAAAAATGCTCCCATCCTATTTACACCTCAGCTTCCCTCCTTGCTACCGCGGGTGAAGCTGCGCTGGGGTGAATTGTGGCCACCAGGTTTGCAAGTGCAAGGAAGGAAATGCAGATACTGGGTGCCAACTGGGTATGGAGAAACCATGAGCCTGGCTGAGAGAAGGGGGCTCCTTCTAAAGGCACTGACACCTCCTGAACAGCTTGGGAGAACAGCCTACTGAGAGGCCATTTGGCTCCCGCACTGCTGAGCCATGCTGGGCCTACAGGATGTGGGTGTGAGAGCAGCACCTGTGTTGCTCAGAGTCTACCTGGCTCCTGCTGTTTGAGTCCCTGTCCCACACTGCCAACACCTCAGTCAGCACATGGCAGCTTGGCGGGTGGGGGAGACGTGAATGGCTGGAGCCAAGGGACTCTGCAAGATGCCATTTCCCTGCTGAACAGCCTTAGCTATAACAGATACAAAGAAAAACAAAGCAGCTGAACAGACAGGGCAGGGCAGCAGAACAGGCTCTACGTCGAATGGGCTGCAGAGCCTTCCAGCTGGCATCCACAGCTAGAGCTTTAGCTGGGAGGGGCCAATCCTGGGACCCTGGCTCCTGCATTACTCTGGCAAACTCCCAGTCCCATAAGTGGGGATTGGGCTGAGTAAGGCCCTCAGGATTCAGGTGACAAGAGCACCAGGCCTTGCTCTAGCACTTTCCATGCAGAGAGCTCAAAACACTTGGGTATGTTTACACCTAAATCACTACAGCTGTGTGTGATGCAGTAGGGACTGTCTGTGTGGGGAGTGGGAGAGCAGGGGAGGACTTTAGGGGATGGACGATGCCAGGGCCTGTAACCTGAGCTAGGTAAGGGAGGGGAAAGGTCAACACCTTTGCCCGGGAAAGGGAACAAAGGAAGGGAGTGGCAGGAGGGAAGCAGTTTGAGTTTGGGGCTTGGGGCTGTGTGGGCGGAATTCAGGGTATCCTAGCTAGGATCCAAGCACCCTGAAAGCCCAGAAGGACTCGAGGGAGGGGTCCTGACTGTGCCTGCAAGCTCTGCTGTAACCGGTGTTCCTGTTGTCCAATAAACCTTCTGTTTTACTGGCTGGCTAAGAGTCACTGTGGGTCCCAGGAAGAGGGGTGCAGGACCGGACTCCCCACACTCCGTGACAACTGGTGGTAGCGGTGGGATATACTGCACCCCGTGGATGGCGCTTCCTGCAGTAAGTGACTGGGGAGCAGTAAAATGAAGGGGTGACTAACCCCTGGGAGTGTGTGCCCAGTGAGAAGGACTTTGCAGTAACAGGGTCCCCCAGGGGATTGCAGCGAGTGGTCCCAGGGGCGAAGGAGTCGGCAGCTCGACCCTGGCAGAGAGGTGGTGACCTCACGAAGGGCTGGTGCACTAGGGGTCCCCCTGGAAACTGTGGGGAGCGGCGAGCACCCCGGCCTGTGAGTGGCCAGCAGGAAGATGTATGCCAAGCGGCGCAAGTGCGACCTGCTGGAGCTGTGCAAGCAGAGGGGGTTGCGCCCAGGGAGACGCACCAAGGACCAGCTGATTGCCCAGCTGGAGCAGGGAGACCGCATGAATGAACGGAGCCCTGTCTCTGAGGGAAGCAGCCGAGCAGATGCAGCACAGGCACCAGTGTCTGTCCCCGCTGGGAGCGGTCAGCCGGCGGACGAGGGCTTCCCGAGACCCCCCCTTCCTAGGCGTAGGGGAAGGGCGGGGAGGAGCCCAGTGTATACCGAGGGCACCGTGACCCCCCCCGGCCAGCAGGGGAGCCTCACAGCGAAGCTCACCCCCCAGCAGGGGATCCTCCCGGCAACGCTCGGCATCCGTGGAGCGGACGCGGCTGGAATATGAAAGGGAGCTGAGACGGGAAGAGCTCGAGTTAAAGAGGCGAGAGCTGGAGGAGAAGGCGAAGCGTGAACATGAGGAGAACCAGCGTAAACATGAGGAGAACCAGCTCCAGCGTGAGTGGGAGGAGAAGGAGAAACAGCGTAAACATGAGCTGGACCTGGCCCGGCTGAGGAGCAGTGAGGCTCCGGCTGCGGTGAGTGAGGGGGGACCCAAGCCTACAAAGAGCTTTGATAAGCACTTGCTGCCCTGGCGTAAGGAGGGGGAGGACATAGATACCTTCCTGACGGCCTTTGAGAATGCCTGCGAGCTGCACAGGGTTGATCCTGCAGACAGGATCGCAGTTCTCACCCCCTTACTGGACTCCACAGCCGTGGAGGTGTACAGCCGACTGAAAGGGGCGGAGGCAGGGGACTACGAACTGTTCAAACAGGCCCTGCTCCGCGAGTTTGGGCTGACTCCTGAGATGTACCGGAAAAAGTTCCGGAGCCAGCGTAAAACCCGTGAGGTCACATACCTACAACTGGTCAACCGGGCGCAGGGGTATGCCCGCAAGTGGACAGCTGGGGCCCAAACTAAAGAGGACCTGCTTGACCTATTCATACTGGAGCACCTGTACGAGCAGTGCCCGTCCGACCTGAGGCTGTGGTTGATGGACCAGAAGCCGGAGAACCCGCAGCATGCAGGCCAGCTGGCCGACCAATTTGTGGACAGTCGGGCAGGGGATGGCAGGGAGGAGTCTCGAAGGAGCAGGCCTGCCTCAACGCAGAGAGAGAGTCATCATGGGACCTCCCAAAGGGGGCCTATGGAGAACCCCCCCAAAAGGGGAACATCCAGCGGCAGGTCCCTCCGACCCACTCAAGGGGACCCACGAGATATGGGCTGCTATCGCTGTGGCCAACGAGGTCACATACGGGCCCAGTGCCCCAAGCTCAGGGACAGACCAAGCAGACCCAACCGGCAGAGGGTGGACTGGGTAAAAACCCAATCGGAGGAGGGGCTACATTCCCAGGAAAGGGGGGTTGGCAACATACTACCTGTGGATGCTCCAGGTTCCGGGTTTTTGGTTTACCGGGTGGGCGCGGGGCTGCCCCTCCGGAAAGAGTGCTTTGTTTCCCTGGAAGTGGATGGGAGGAAGGTCACTGGGTACTGGGACACGGGCGCAGAAGTGACGCTGGCCCGGCCCGAGGTGGTGGCCTCAGATCGGATGGTGCCCGACACCTACCTGACCCTGATGGGCATGGGCGGGACCCCATTCAAGGTACCCGTGGCAAGGGTACACCTGAAATGGGGGGCCAAGGAGGGCCCCAAGGATGTGGGGGTACACCAATATTTGCCCACTGACGTGTTAATGGGAGGGGACCTTGAGGACTGGCCTAGTAACACCCAGAGTGCCCTGGTTGTGACTCGTAGTCAGAGTCGGCAAATGGCACTGCTCCCTGACAACGGGGAAGGTACTCGACCTGAGGTGCAGGACCCTAACTCAGGGAGCGGGGAACGCCCAGGGGCACGGTGCAGAGAGGCTGCGGCCTCAGACCCAGCCAGCAAGAGAGAGCCGGTCCCCATTCCTGTCCCAGCTGCTGAGTTCCAGGCTGAGTTGCAGAAAGATCCCTCCTTGCGGAAGCACAGGGACCGGGCTGACCTTAGTGCGGTACAGACCATGAGGAGAGGTTGCAAGGAGAGGTTCCTGTGGGAGAAGGGGTTCCTGTACCGAGAATGGGCTCCCCCAGGGGAAGCAGAGTCATGGGGGATCAGGAGGCAGCTGGTGGTTCCCCAGAAGTTCCGTCACAAGCTGTTGTACCTGGCCCATGACATCCCTCTTGCAGGGCACCAGGGAATCCGGCGCACCAGGCAGAGGCTGCTACAGAACTTTTACTGGCCTGGGGTCTTTACCCATGTCCGACAGTACTGCCAATCCTGTGACCCCTGCCAGAGGGCGGGGAAGGCCCGGGACAAGGGGAAAGCGGCTTTGAGGCCTTTACCCATCATAGAAGAACCTTTCCAGAAGGTGGCCATGGACATAGTGGGACCCCTCAGCAAGACGACCCGGTCAGGGAAGAAATACATCCTGGTGGTCGTGGATTTTGCCACTCGCTACCCCGAGGCGGTGGCCTTGTCCTCTATCGAAGCAGACACTGTGGCAGATGCGCTGCTGACAATTTTCAGCCGGGTGGGGTTCCCCAAGGAGGTCTTAACGGACCAGGGGTACAACTTCATGTCGGCCCTGCTCCGGTCCTTATGGCAGAAATGTGGGGTCCAGCACAACTGGGCCTCAGCGTATCACCCCCAGTCCAACGGGCTGGTAGAAAGGTTCAACGGGACGCTGAAGATGATGCTAAAAACATTTATGAACCAGCATCCCGCAAGATTGGGACAAGTACTTACCTCACCTGCTGTTTGCGTACAGGGAGGTACCCCAGGAATCTACCGGGTTTTCACCTTTCGAACTGTTGTATGGAAGGCGGGTGAGGGGGCCCCTAGACCTGATGAGGGACGAATGGGAGGGGAAGGCCACTCCCGAGGGAGAGTCAGTGGTGGAGTATGTCCTGACCTTCCGGGAAAGACTGGCCGAGCTCATGGGCCTGGCCAGGGAGAATCTGGCCCGAGCCCAGAGGAGGCAGAAGGTCTGGTATGACCGCACAGCACGAGCCCGTGCCTTCGCCACCGGGGATCAGGTGATGGTTCTTATCCCCGTGAGGAGAAACAAACTCCAGGCCGCCTGGGAAGGGCCCTTCAAGGTTATCAAGCAACTGAATGAGGTAAACTATGTGGTGGAGCTGTCAAGCCGGGCACATCACCGTCGGGTGTACCATGTGAACATGATGAAACCATACTATGACAGGGAGAATGTGGTGTTGGACGTGTGTGGACATTGGGAGGGGCAGGGAGATGACCCCTTAGTGGATCTATTCCCTGGGACAAAAGCTGGTTCCCCCCTGGAGGCGATTCCCCTCTCTGAGCAACTGACCCCGGGCCAGCACGCTGAGATCAGAGGGGTGCTGCATCTGTACCGACAGCTGTTTTCCAACCAGCCTGGACGCACTAATTTGACTGTCTACCGGGTGGAGACCGGGTCACATGCCCCTATAAGATGCTCCCCTTTTCGGGTCACTGGTAAAACCGCCCAGGATCTTGAAAGAGAGGTCAGGGACATGCTGGCTTTGGGGGTGATCCAGCCGTCTTCCAGCCCTTGGGCCTCGCCAGTGGTGCTAGTCCCCAAGAAGGATGGGTCAATCCGGTTCTGTGTGGACTATCGAAAGCTCAGTGCCATCACCGTATCTGATGCCTACCCTATGCCCAGGCCTGACGAGCTCCTAGACAAGCTGGGAGGTGCTCGGTACCTCACCACTATGGATCTTACCAAAGGCTACTGGCAAGTGCCGCTGGACGCAGATGCCAGGCTGAAATCGGCCTTTATCACCCCTTTGGGGCTCTATGAGTTTCTGACCCTGCCCTTCGGCCTCAAGGGAGCGCCGGCCACTTTCCAGCGCCTGGTGGATCAGCTACTGAGGGGGATGGAGAGTTTTGCCGTGGCGTATATTGATGACATCTGCGTCTTCAGCCAGACCTGGGAGGACCACATGTCCCAGGTTAAACAAGTCCTAGACCGACTCCAAAAGGCTGGGTTAACAGTAAAGGCTGAGAAGTGCAAGGTGGGGATGGCTGAAGTATCTTACCTGGGCCATCGGGTGGGGAGCGGCTGCCTGAAGCCGGAACCAGCCAAGGTGGAGGTGATCAGAGACTGGCCTGCTCCCCAAACCAAAAAGCAGGTCCAGGCCTTTATTGGGATGGCGGGGTACTATCGAAGGTTCGTGCCCCACTTTAGTGCCATAGCCGGCCCCATCACTGAACTGTGCAAAAAAGGGAAGCCAGACAAGGTGATCTGGACTGAGCAGTGCCAGGAGGCTTTCCGGGCGCTGAAGGAGGCTCTGGTTAGTGGCCCAGTTCTGGCAAACCCAGATTTTGACAAACCCTTTATGGTGTTCACTGATGCCTCAGACACGGGACTGGGGGCAGTGTTAATGCAGGAGGATGAAAAGGGGGAGAGACACCCCATCGTGTACCTGAGTAAGAAGCTGCTACCCCGGGAACAAAGCTACGCGGCCATCGAGAAGGAATGCCTGGCCATGGTGTGGGCCCTTAAGAAACTAGAGCCATATCTCTTTGGGCGACACTTCACCGTGTACACCGACCACTCTCCCCTGACCTGGCTGCACCAGATGAAAGGAGCCAACACCAAGCTCCTGAGGTGGAGCCTGCTCCTGCAGGACTATGACATGGACGTGGTCCATGTGAAGGGAAGTGCCAACCTGACAGCGGATGCGTTGTCCCGGAGAGGGGGCCCTGAACTTCCCCAGGTCACTGGGCAGAGTGACCTCGCTCAGTTCAGTCTCGAAGGGGGGAGAGATGTGATGCAGTAGGGACTGTCTGTGTGGGGAGTGGGAGAGCAGGGGAGGACTTTAGGGGATGGACGATGCCAGGGCCTGTAACCTGAGCTAGGTAAGGGAGGGGAAAGGTCAACACCTTTGCCCGGGAAGGGGAACAAAGGAAGGGAGTGGCAGGAGGGAAGCAGTTTGAGTTTGGGGCTTGGGGCTGTGTGGGCGGAATTCAGGGTATCCTAGCTAGGATCCAAGCACCCTGAAAGCCCAGAAGGACTCGAGGGAGGGGTCCTGACTGTGCCTGCAAGCTCTGCTGTAACCGGTGTTCCTGTTGTCCAATAAACCTTCTGTTTTACTGGTTGGCTAAGAGTCACTGTGGGTCCCAGGAAGAGGGGTGCAGGGCCGGACTCCCCCACACTCCGTGATACTGTGCCACTCCAGTGCGGACCCCATCGATGCCAACAGGAAGAGTTCTCCTAATCCAGCCTTGTAAGAGGCAGTAGCTAGGTTGACGGAAGAATCCTTCCAGAGACCTAGCACTGTATACATCGCGGATAAGGTCAGCACAGCTGCATCTCTCGGGGGTATCGTTTTTTTACACTCCTGAGAGATGAACGTTCCCAGTATAGACCAGCCCTTTGTGTTAGGCTAGACAGGACTGGATTTAGCCTCAGGACCCTGCCCTGTGGGGAGGTGAGTCAGAATCATTAGCTCCATTTTACAAGAAGAAGGGGAAACTCAGGCACAAAGGGGAAAGCGACATGTCCACAGTCACACAGCAAGTCAGTGGCAGACCTGGGAACAGAACCCAGCTCTCTTGGCTCCCCATCCACACAACATCCCATCCCAACACAGAGATGGCTCCCACAGGGAAGGAGGCCAGGCCTTGGCCCCTGGGGCTAGTGGTCTCTTCTACACTTACCTTTAAAAACTTGTACAGGAGGAACGTGAACCAATTCGTCAGCATCTTCTCAGCCACAGACTCCGTCCTGTAGGGAAGGCAGAGAATAAGAGCGTCACAACAGAGAAGTGGAGGTCTCCGCTCTTTCCTGCAGTCTACTCCGTCTCGGACCTTTTACCTATTTCTCGTTTGCTTTACAGGTCATGTCCTGAAAGGCAGAAAACTCAGAGCAAAGGACCAGGAGGATGAGGCAAGAGTCCTGGGGGTTGAGATGGCCCCCTTGGGAGTCAATCCTGGCATTCCCCAGGGAGAGCTCATTAGAGGGGAGCCCGCTCACCTGCAGGACTCAACCACAGGAATCCAGCCGGAGGGAGAAGCAGAGCTGACTCCATTCCCTGTCAGCAACACCTCAGTAGGGAGGAGATGGCAGGCAGGGCTCCTGTCCCCAGGGGATCCTTGCAGCAATGCAAATAAGCCTGTGCTGTGCTCTTCCCTTCCTCCCTCCCTGGTAAGCCCCTCCCACCCACAGCTACATGAGATCTCTGGCCTGTTTTTCCAGGTGTCCCACTTTGGGGCTGGACAGTTTCCTCTACAATCCTTCTCAACTGGGGAGCTTGATCTCGTAAATTTCACCCACTGGGGTTCATCTTAATGTCTTCAATGGGAGCAGAGCGTTTGAGGCATCCAGTAGAAATATTATAACAAATCCATGCCCATCTAGAACACCATATTTGTCACCAGGCTGCACACCTAGGTCATGCAGAACTTCGGGAACAGCTGAGGTATGTATCTGATCCTTCTGCTCCAGAAGCTCAGGCCCCTGCCACTTGAGCTAAAGAAGAGGGTCCAGAGAAGAGCAACAAGAATGATTAAAGGTCTTGAGAACATGACCTATGAAGGCTGAAAGAATTGGGTTTATTTAGTTTGGAAAAGAGAAGACTGAGAGGGGACATGATAGCAGTTTTCAGGTATCTAAAAGGGTGTCACCAGGAGGAGGGAGAAAACTTGTTCACCTTAGCCTCTAATGATAGAACAAGAAGCAATGGGCTTAAACTGCAGCAAGGGAGATTTAGGTTGGACATTAGGAAAAAGTTCCTAACTGTCAGGGTAGTTAAACACTGGAATAAATTGCCTAGGGAGGTTGTGGAATCTCCATCTCTGGAGATATTTAAGAGTAGGTTAGATAAATGTCTATCAGGGATGGTCTAGACAGTATTTGGTCCTGCCATGAGGGCAGGGGACTGGACTCGATGACCTCTCGAGGTCCCTTTCAGTCCTAGAGTCTATGAATCTATGAAGAATCACCACAAGCTGTTAGCAATGCATGGCCTATGACATATGGTTCAGCAGATCTGATTTCAGCCAGTAAAGGACAGTGGCGCTCACACATTAGCCCATCTATTCTGCACAAACAATGCACCCTATATATGAACCAACTGGAAACTCAAGTTGTCTTCCATGTTCCTTTGGAGCACTGAACAAGGATCCTCGACCAGGAACAGGGGGGTTTATCCCCTAAGACCGGATCCCTGCTGGTGGAGTGGAAGTGGGCTGACTGGTGATCCTGGGTCCTTGTGTGGCACATGCCTGTTTCCCAGCAAGGTGAATGTGATGGAGAAGGAGTTTGGAGCAAACGTTGATGGAGCTGTCAGTCAGTGCTGGCACCACAAGGCGCTGAAACACAGAGACTGATAGATAAAGTGATGCTTATCAAACTTCAGGGGCGCAGCAACTCTGTAAGCAGCCTCTTGCTTCTGGAACGTTCGGTTCAAATCTGGATCACATCATGGGCAAAAATACTGGAGGACAGCAGGGACAGGGAGTGCAAAATTGTTTCCTATGCACCTTCAGGAATATCACAAAACCACCTAAAATTCCAGCACAGCTAGCCAGGTCTGGACAGCAGAGGGCCTGAACTGGAATAGTAGGGGCTGCAGGTCAGGCATGAGGCGGACCAATGGATCTGTGTGAAGGGGCCCAGGAGTGGAATAGCAGGGGATGATGTGGTTCAGAATTGAAGTGCACTGAGAGAGCTGTGTGAGAAGCCTAGGTCTGGAATAAGAGAGGGTGCTACAGGCTGGCAGTCAGGCGGGGCAGGAATGGAATAGCAGTGAATGATGCAGGCCTAGATTGAGGTGAATCAGGCAGGCTGCATGGGAGAAACTTGCACAGTGTCTGCTTGCAATGTGCATGTCCCTGCACATGACAGGCCTCACACTGTCCCCAGGATCAACGTTCTCTTTAACATATTCATTTCTTTAAAAGCCACTCGCACTTCCTTAAAAAGAAAAAGCCCAGACAGTTCCCATTGAAATTCTCTAGTTATGCTTTTTCGGCTCCTCCATCCATTAATCATCAGATCAGCTATTTTCGAATGCAGATGCTCACAAAAGCACAAGCCACACTAATGACCTCGAGAAGGTAACTGCCTTCCCGCTGCACCGGGGGAGCAAAGAGGAACACAGAAAAAAGCCTTTATTTAAAAATCAAAAAAACCCCAACACTTGGAGCCATGCGGACTCTAAGCCATGTCCCCGTGATACAAAGGAAGCGCCACGCGGGGAGGATGGGAAGGGAACAATTAATGATTACAGATTGTCTGGAGCAGATCACCTTTCCTAGTGTTAATTTCATCTGATCTGCTTTTCGTCAGTCCTGCCCCCACCTCAGCCTGCTCTGCATGTGAGAAGGGGAAGGTATCATGGGGAAGAGGGAACCAGAGGATGAAAATGAAGAACTTTAACAGACATCCCACCCCAACCCTCCGGATTGTACAAGAGTTCCAGAATAGCCCCTCCCGTTCATTTCAAGTCAGCTTCTACCACCTTTCTCAGGAGATTGTTCCACAGTCCTGGCTACAAGCGGACGTTTGTATTTATCTGCGCTGTGGCCAAATGCCACAGTTAGAGGGGATTATACAACAGTAAAACAACTAAACACCACATCTCCTCGGTCTGGTTAAAGTTAATCCTGTTACTCTTGATGTTCGATCCCACCCCCTGATCCACCAGAAGCCGACTACAAAGGCTGGAGGAGGAATAGTGTGCGTGTGAGGGCATGGGGACTGGTGGAAATCGGTTCATTCCTTAAACATAACCACACAACAATTAAATGAGAGTAAAAAGAAAGGCATCAAGCTAGGACTAGCTGTGGCCAGTACACCTCAATCCTGCCCTGCAGCATTCCTTACTACTGAGGCCTGATCCCCACACTGCTCTCTGCCAGGACCCCTTGCTCCTGCCTGTCAGTTCCCCCTGCTATTCCATTTGTGGGCCCCTCACAGCTCCTCTGATGCACCTCAAAAAATCCAACACCTGCTGCATTAAATCCTCCGCGCTGCTTAGGCCCTCTCAGAACACAAACTCCTCCTGCACCTGTGCAAGACGAGACAGAGGTAGCAAGGGCTGGGTCTGCCTTCCTCGCCGGCCTTGGACCGCTGCCACGATTTGGAGGAGACGGCTGCCGGGGGCTCCCCAAGCCAGGGCTCATTCACTCTCCTTTTACTGATATTGATTTGCTTGATTCTGGAGCTTTGCTTGGCGGCGGCTCTGCAATGCTCCAAGTGACACACGATCTGATCATCCGGCTTAAATATTTCAGTGAAACCAGTTGTCGTATGTAAATGGGAGAGCGGTTGCGAGAGGGGAGGAGAAAGGCGGTTTGAGCAGAGTGCTGGGGAGGATGATAATGGTGAGATTATGCAGAGAAAGGAAACGCACAAGGTCACAGCCCTAGGTCAATGGCCAGAACTTGGTCCATGTGTCCTTCCCAGGCACCGTCTATCTGCACTCAGGGCGGACATTAAAAAGCACGGCACTCCCTGGAGGTCTGGGTCACCCCCATTTTACAGATGGGAAAACCGTGGCACAGGGAGGGGAAGTAGTCACCCAAAGAGAAACAGACAGACAGGAGGTGGTTAGTGGAAGCCCTTTTGGGACCTTCCCCTCCTGGTACTGCCAATGAAAAATCCCACTCTTTGGAAATTAAGCTCTATGCCCAATGAGCAGCAAGCCCTTAAGTGCCATCCATGCAGAGGCCAGCAGACCTTGGAAACCCTGAGTACATAAACATATCTCCCTCTCGGCTTGGCTGGCAGGCTGCGGGGAGAAGAATTACTGTCCAGCTCCCCTGCTCCCTTCTGGTGGCAGGCTAATACCATGTCCTCTGGGCCACCCCCACTCTCCTCAAAGGCTCACACCAAGTCCAGGAAGAAGGTTCTGTGGCTGTCCTTGACTCCACAGGTCTCTTATCCTGGAGCCCTCAGGTGCTGCGGTGCTGGGGAGAGGACAGCATGGCAGGGGAAAGGTGAGCTCTAGGAAGAGGAAGAAAGGGGGGGCAGGTGCTGCGGTGCTGGGGAGAGGACAGCGTGGCAGGGGAAAGGCGAGCTCTAGGAAGAGGAAGAAAGGGGGGGCAGGTGCTGCGGTGCTGGGGAGAGGACAGCGTGGCAGGGGAAAGGCGAGCTCTAGGAAGAGGAAGAAAGGGGGGGCAGGTGCTGCGGTGCTGGGGAGAGGGCAGCGTGGCAGGAGAAAGGCGAGCTCTAGGAAGAGGAAGGAAGCAGGGAGGGGCCAGGTGCTGCGGTGCTGAGGAGAGGACAGCGTGGCGGGGGAAAGGCGAGCTCTAGGAAGAGGAAGGAAGCAGGGAGAGGACAGCGTGGCAGGGGAAAGGCAAGCTCTAGGAAGAGGAAGGAAGCAGGGAGAGGACAGCGTGGCGGGGGAAAGGCGAGCTCTAGGAAGAGGAAGGAAGCAGGGAGAGGACAGCGTGGCAGGGGAAAGGCGAGCTCTAGGAAGAGGAAGGAAGCAGGGAGAGGACAACGTGGCAGGGGAAAGGCGAGCTCTAGGAAGAGGAAGGAAGCAGGGAGAGGACAGCGTGGCGGGGGAAAGGCGAGCTCTAGGAAGAGGAAGGAAGCAGGGAGAGGACAACGTGGCAGGGGAAAGGCGAGCTCTAGGAAGAGGAAGGAAGCAGGGAGAGGACAACGTGGCAGGGGAAAGGCGAGCTCTAGGAAGAGGAAGGAAGCAGGGAGGGGCCAGGTGCTGCGGTGCTGAGGAGAGGACAGCGTGGCGGGGGAAAGGCGAGCTCTAGGAAGAGGAAAGAAGCAGGGAGAGGACAGCGTGGCAGGGGAAAGGCGAGCTCTAGGAAGAGGAAGGAAGCAGGGAGAGGACAACGTGGCAGGGGAAAGGCGAGCTCTAGGAAGAGGAAGGAAGTGGGGAGGGCAGGTGCTGCGGTGCTGGGGAGAGGACAGCGTAGCAGGGGAAAGGCGAGCTCTAGGAAGAGGAAGGAAGCAGGGAGAGGACAACGTGGCAGGGGAAAGGCGAGCTCTAGGAAGAGGAAGGAAGCAGGGAGAGGACAACGTGGCAGGGGAAAGGCGAGCTCTAGGAAGAGGAAGGAAGCAGGGAGAGGACAGCGTGGCGGGGGAAAGGCGAGCTCTAGGAAGAGGAAGGAAGTGGGGAGAGGACAACGTGGCAGGGGAAAGGCGAGCTCTAGGAAGAGGAAGGAAGCAGGGAGAGGACAACGTGGCAGGGGAAAGGAGCTCTAGGAAGAGGAAGGAAGCAGGGAGAGGACAACGTGGCAGGGGAAAGGCGAGCTCTAGGAAGAGGAAGGAAGCAGGAAGAGGACAACGTGGCAGGGTAAAGGCGAGCTCTAGGAAGAGGAAGGAAGTGGGGAGGGCAGGTGCTGCGGTGCTGGGAAGAGGACAGCGTGGCAGGGGAAAGGCGAGCTCTAGGAAGAGGAAGGAAGTGGGGGGGCAGGTGCTGCGGTGCTGGGGACAGGACAGCGTGGCAGGGGGACGGCGAGCTCTAGGAAGAGGAAGGAAGCAGGGAGAGGACAGCGTGGCAGGGGAAAGGCGAGCTCTAGGAAGAGGAAGGAAGTGGGGGGGCAGGTGCTGCGGTGCTGGGGACAGGACAGCGTGGCAGGGGAACGGCGAGCTCTAGGAAGAGGAAGGAAGCAGGGAGAGGACAGCGTGGCAGGGGAAAGGCGAGCTCTAGGAAGAGGAAGGAAGCAGGGAGAGGACAGCGTGGCAGGGGAAAGGTGAGCTCTAGGAAGAGGAAGGAAGTGGGGGGGCAGGTGCTGCGGTGCTGGGGAGAGGACAGCGTGGCAGGGGAAAGGCGAGCTCTAGGAAGAGGAAGGAAGCAGGGAGAGGACAGCGTGGCAGGGGAAAGGCGAGCTCTAGGAAGAGGAAGGAAGCAGGGAGAGGACAACGTGGCAGGGGAAAGGCGAGCTCTAGGAAGAGGAAGGAAGCAGGGAGAGGACAGCGTGGCAGGGGAACGGCGAGCTCTAGGAAGAGGAAGGAAGTGGGGGGGCAGGTGCTGCGGTGCTGGGGAGAGGACAGCGTGGCAGGGGAAAGGGGAGCTCTAGGAAGAGGAAGGAAGTGGGGGGGCAGGTGCTGCGGTGCTGGGGAGAGGACAGCGTGGCAGGGGAAAGGTGAGCTCTAGGAAGAGGAAGGAAGTGGGGGGGCAGGTGCTGCGGTGCTGGGGAGAGGACAGCGTGGCAGGGGAAAGGTGAGCTCTAGAACGAGGAAGGAAGCAGGGAGGGGCAGGTGCTGTGATGGTGTCGTTTATTAATTGGTTTTGTTCTGCACTTGGTGTATCTTTCAATATTCATCGGCCCGTGAGAGGAGAGCTCAGCTCTGTCATTAAGTATTGATGGGGCAGAGCAGACTCATGGTGGAGCTGGAAGGCTGCCGCCTGCTCGCACTCCCTTCCTTCGCCTGTCTCTGCCCCCAGCCAGACAAGCTGCTTGTGAAAATCCACTTGACTTGCATAACCCAGCAGCTTGCCTGGTCATGTGGACAAGCCCTGAAGAGGCAAGGGGGATGGTTTGCTGCCCAAGGAGACATAGGAAGGGACCAGCACATATGTTTGGTGGCAACCAACCAGGGAGTCAGCTACAGAAGCCATTGAGGTGAGGTAAAATGCGGCTGAGAGTCTCACAAGTGGGGAGATGCTGACTGCCTACGTAAAGGCCAGGAGCACCAGGTTGCTGGAAGGGGTGCTGGAAGGTGGTCCGGGGCACTGGAACGCCAGTGAGAATAGTGAAGACCAGAAGGAGTGCTGGAACGCCAGCAGGAATGGCAGGGGCACGAGATGCTGGCTGTGGCACTGGAATGCCGGCAGGAATGGCAGGGTGCCGGAGGGAGCACTGAGATGCCAGCAGGAATGGCAGGGTGCTGGAGGGAGCGCCGGAACGCTGGCAGGAATGGCAGGGTGCTGGAGGGAGCACTGAGATGCCGGCAGGAATGGCAGGGTGCCGGAGGAAGCGCCGGAACGCCGACAGGAATGGCAGGGTGCCGGAGGGAGCACTGGGATGCCAGCAGGAATGGCAGGGTGCCGGAGGAAGCACCGGAACGCCGGCAGGAATGCCAGGGTGCTGGAGGGAGCACTGGGATGCCAGCAGGATGGAGCTGGGAGCATCACTGCAGTGGTAGCAGCAGCCTGTGCTAGCTCACCATAGGTCTCCAACTCTACATAGCATCCCCAATGATGTGGAGTTCCCGTTCTCCAAGCAGCTGTTAGCCATGGATCAATTTGCCTTTAGTGCATGACGCCAACACCTCCCCCACTCATTCGACATCTTCTCACATAAGTCAAATGAGAAGCCCCAGAGTTAGCATTGGGGAAAGCATGGATGTGTTTTCCCTCCCTCATGCTAGCCAGGCACTGGGAGCCTCCTGGAGACAGAGAGCTCAGGGCTCTGGCAGGGGAGGAAGCTCCATTCCTCACTCAACAGTGACTCCCCTCCATTTCCAAAAGCAGCAGCAATAATAGGCTTCCAGTTGAGTCCTGCCCAGTTCAGTCACCTCAGCTGACGGACAGTCAGCACCGAGACCCCAGCGGGGACAAGGAGGAGATGTCCCCCAGCCTCATGGCTCCCAGCCTCCATGCCAGGCGCACACCAATAGAAGGGAAGGCAGATAGGAAAGCACACACATCCCAGCCGGGCTCGCTGCTGCACCCAGGGCAGTCAGGGTCACAGATAACTCACACAGCCACAGATGGGTGGCACAGCACGCTGCTGAAAAACTAGGTGGGAACCAACAAGTTACAGGTCCAATGTGTTGGTACTGCCAGTGGCTCCTGCCACTGCAGCCTGCTGGTAACGTACATATGGCAGGGGCCCTGCGCCAGGACCAATACAACACAGCACCCGTCCAATGGCAGACCTGGAGGGAATCCTGGCTAACCTCGAGCCGAGGAACCCACAGGTGCTGGACACCTGATATTGGCCAATTTGGGAAGCCTGCAAAGGCAGCACAGAAGGATGGGCATGTCTGGCCTCTCCCTACACCTCAAAGCAGCCAAAGCCAGGATGAGGTGAGGAGGAAATCCACAGGCAAAGGTCTCATAGGGAAGTCTGAATTACTGCACTAGGGACCCAGCAGGGAAAAACACGTTGTCAAGGGAGTAGAAGAAATTGAGGGTTTCATTTCCAAGGAACAGCCTGGTATGCTGAGAAAGCTCCATCTCCAGCACTGAAGGGTTCGATCTGACATCAAAGAACTGCAGAAAGCAACTGCTCCCAAATAGCTTCTAAATCCTTGGCTTAAAAACAAACCTGTAGTGTTCTCTAGGCACTGAAATAAAGCATGACTTCCGAGCACCCGACTATCCGTAACTCAGGGAGCCTTTCCCAAGGTCCCACACCCGTCTCACGCAGGGAAATCTTTCTGAGTGAATCTCTCACACAACCAAGGAAATGCTTTACCAAGGGTCATATCCATTGGATGCTGCCACCACTGCCACCAACTCAGCTGATGGAGAAGACACCTCACATCACAAAAGGGGGGCACAGTGCACTTTCAATACATGCACAGGCATAGACAGGGGTGAGGAGGCAGGAGCAGGGCAGCAGCTCACGTGCCAAACTGCTGTGCTCTCTGGAGTTTGACCACAAGGAACCACAGAACCACAGTCTAGAGCAGTGGACAGAACACCTCTGCTTTCACACTGCAGAACAAGATGCTCTGATACAACACCATGGTCAATGGCATCAGCACTGATGCTGCCCCCTCGCTGAGAAGTGTCTGTGGCGGGTGAGCAGGAATCACCACCAGAGGCACAGACACAGTGGGACTTTCATGGAGCGTCGTGCACCAGCGATGAAGACCATGGTGCACTTTTTGTACTGACAGCACAGGGTGGGGAGGCTCCATCAGAGTCCATGCCAAGCATGTATTTTAGACAGACACTCACCTCCGCAAAAGCAGCTTGGGATGGTTCTTACTCTCCAGGTTCTTCTCAATCAGGTCTGAGAGGAGCTGCTTCAGCACGCCGGTGGCATACTCCATCTCCCCCTGCAGCGCTGTCATGATCAGGGAAGCCACGTTGCCCCGGTCCCGCATGGAGAAGCTGCGTTGCGCCTCCAAGGTGCGGATGAAGGTCAGCAGGAAATGTTTCTTGTTCAAGAGCTGCCCAAAGAGGCTCAAGGACTTCTCCACATTCGCCTGGACCTGAGGGGACAAAACAATCACCCTGAGTCAGACTTGGGGAGCAGACATGCTGGAGAAGGAAGGGGGACTGCACCTTGTTAGTGTCCTGAACTTACTCTCCTTCCCATCCTGTGCCTTAGCAATGCAGAGAGCTCAGAGAAGCACATCTGACTTCATGGGCACTACCAGGCAGGCTGCATGGCAGAGGCACAGCAACAGGGGATCAAGGAATATAGGAATCGTCATACCAGGTATAGCCAGTTGCCTATCTAGCTAGCACCCTGACTCTAGCAGTGGCCAGTACTGGATACTTCAGAGGAAGGGGAAAGAACCCCCCTAGTGAACAATTCTGGACTACCCTGTGGCGAACAGAGGACAGGTAAACAGAAGGCATTTGCCTGAGAGTTTGCTTGGGGGGAGTTCCCAAAGAGGGGTTTTTTTTTTTGCCTTTCAGGCTTCTGTGAGCAGTAAATACAACATCTGAAGAGGCTCTTAGAAGGAAGACATTATGGATAGTGAGTGATCAGCTGTTCTGACCTGCACAGGATGTGCCATGTTTGTCTTTCTCCCAGAGGATAGAAGCAACTTCGTCTGTAGGAAGTGCAAGCTGGTCTCCATATTGGAGGAAAAGGTTAAAGGATGAGAGATCCAAGTATCAACCCTGTGCTGCATCAGAGAAAAGGAAGATTTTCTGGACAGAAATCAGCATTTGGTACTGCAGCACAGCATGCTGAAAAATCTGCGAGGGTAGGGCAGAACGCGGAAGAAAATTGGCAGCATGTGATCTCCAGAAGAAGAAAGAGGAGAACCCATGTATGCCCAGTGCAGATAGAGGTAAGAAACCATTTTCAGGCTCTCTGCACAGGTACTCTGGTGGATAATGGTTTGGAAGAGTCATCTGACAGACGGCATCAGAAGGAGACCCCATTGACTGGAAGGCATGGGATGCATTGTCCTAGGAATGGGAGTTCCATGACCGCCACTCCCAAGAGAAGGAGACAGGTGGTGGTGGTCAGGGACTCCCTCCTAAGGGGGAAGGAGTCATCCATCTGCTGTCCAGACTGGGAAACTCGAGAAGCGTGCTGCTTGCCTGGAGCTATTGTTCAGGATGTGATGGAATGTTTGCTGACCAAGCCCTCAGACCACTACCGCTTCCTACTTCTCCATGTGGGCACCAATGATACTGCCAAGAATGACCTTGAACAGGTCACTGCAGACTATGTGGCTCTGGGAAGAAGGATAAAGGAGTTTGAGGTGCAAGTCGTGTTCTTGTCCATCCTCCCTGTTGAAGGAAAAGGCCCAGGTAGGGACCATCGAATTGTGGAGGTAAATGCGTGGTTATGCAGGTGGTGTCAGAGAGGTGGCTTTGGATTCTCTGACCATGGGATGTTGTTCTAGGAAGAAGGATTGCTAGGAAGAGATGGAATCCACCCAATAAAAAAAGGGAAGAGCATTTTCGCAGGCAGGTTTGCTAACATAGTGAGAAGGGCTTTAAACTAGGTTCACAAGGGGATGGTGACCTAAGCCCTGAGGGGAAGTGGGATACCGGGAAGAAACACAAGGAAGACGATGTAACAGGGAAGGCCTCCTGATTCATACTGAAAAAAGTAGAGCAATCAGCTAGTTATCTTAGGTGCCTGTACACGAACATAGGAAGCCTGGGAAACAAGCAGGAAGAATTGGAAGACCTGGTACAATCAAGGAACTATGATGTGACTGGAATAACAGAGACTTGGTGGGGTAACTCACATGACTGGAGCATTGTGACGGATGAGTATAAACTGTTCAGGAAGGACAGGTGCGGGAGAAAAGGTGGAGGAGTTGCACTGTATGTAAGGGAGCAGTAAGATTGCTCAGAGCCGCAGTATGAAACTGGAGAAAAGCCTGTTGAGAGTCTTTGGGTTAAGTTTAGAGGAGAGAGCAACAAGGGTGATGTCATGGTGGGCATCTGCTGCAGACCACCAAACCAGGAGGATGAGGTAGACAAGCTGTCTTCGGACAACTAACAGAAGTTTCCAAATCACAGGCCCTGGTTCTCATGGGGGACTTCAATCACCCTGACATCTGCTGGGACAGCAATACAGCAGTGCACAGACAATCCAGGAAGTTTTTGTAGACTGTTGGGAACAACTTCCTGGTGCAAGTGCTGGAGGAACCAACTAGGGGCCGTGCTCCTCTTGACCTGCTGCTCACATACAGGGAAGAATTGTTTGGGGAAGTAGAAGTGGGTGGCAACCTGGGCAGCAATGACCATGAGATGGTCAAGTTCAGGATCCTAATAAAAGGAAGGAGGGCAGCAGAATCTTCTATGATTCTATTGGCAAGTGTCTTCCAAACCCCATCAGTCAGTGGTTGGCATATGCCAGAAAGCATGAAGGTTATAGTCCTTTTAAGCAAAATGCAACTGTATCTAATATAAGCAAGGGTGTTTTCTCTATCAACAGGCATGTTTCATCTTTTCTTATTCCTGCTGAGCTTTTGTCCTCAAAGATACTTTGTGGCAATGAGTTCCACAGATCAAATATGCATTGTGTCAAAAAGGATTTCCTTTTGTCAGTTTTCAGTTGGCTGCCTTGCTAGTTGACTTGTTGCCCTATCTAAGCACTACAGTAACACAAATTAATAATAATAACAATAATGACAATAAAGAGGAGCCTGATTTCCGTTCTCTCTACCATTGCATCCTCTCTTATTATCTCATGTCTAAACTCAGCCTTTTAAATTTTTCCTTACAGGGAAGTCTCCCCAGGCCTCCAACTCTATCAGCCATCTTCTTCCGCTTTTATTTCTACTAGCTGGGAACTCAGAACTGCCCTTTTGTGTGTCACCCCTTTGCTATTATCTGGGCACAGTTTTCCTCATGTAATTCCACATAGCTACCTGGCTATGCATGGCACATACTGTTCATGTGCTGGTGACAGTGCCTCTGGGCATGGTGCAGGTTAATACAAACTGAGCATGCCATACAGCCTTCACGGCACAGCAGACAGCTCCCTTAGATTAAATTACCTCCGATATCCCCTTTGTATGAACAGCCTGAGACACCATCCCTCTAGACTGATACCCCTCACCTCTCCAAGCCATCACTTGGTGCTGCCAGGCTCCAGACAGAGTACATCCAGCCTCCAATGAGGGCTTGAGGGAGGGTGGGGTTTGCAAGAGCGAAAACGAAAGAGTTAAAAAACACAAGGAACCTAGAAGATCCTCCCCAGCTGTTGCTCAAGGTAAGAAGAGGGGAAGTGCTATCGAACAACACCGGACAGCCTTGCCCCTACATTCACTATGCCCCTGGGAGCCAAAATGTCCTTGCAGAGGTCACTGCTGGGAACCTGTTTCTTCGACACATGCTCTGTATTAGTGACTGGCCACAGGCCACCTCTCTGCCCACAGTGCAGTAAGGCTGTTTGAGCAACAGCGAAGCACTGCCTGAGTGGAGAACAAGAGCCTATCTGCAAAGAGATGCCTTCAGGGCAGTTGTGATGGCTAGATTAGAATAGAATGTCCACAGACTCATTCTCCCTCTCCAGCATGCAGCCTTACCTTCCCCTCTCTGAGACTTCGGGGGATTGGCACTTTTTTACACGTTGGCAACATGCATTTGTCAGGCTAACAATGTCACTGAATTTATGTGAGCGAGGGCACACGTGCGCACACACACACACACACACACTCACAGTCTAACTTCCAATCTCCTATCCAATGGGAAGTTGAATTCACATTGTACCCAGCAAAGACCTCGAACCAGCTCTTTGGACATTCCGCAACATAAGAAAACATCTCCCCCTTTTCTACCTTTCCAAATAAAAGAACTGCCAAAATACTGAGCTCGCTAAAGGACATAAGTGTCCAAGCTTTTCTGGCTAGATCTCAGCACAAGAAGCCCAAAATACTTCCTGTATCCTCGAGATTCATGTTACGTTTCAGGGCATGCTTGGTTCTGTACAGCAGTCAGCCATGCATGTGCCTGGGCAGGAAACCCAGGGAGGGAAAGAAGGGGAAGCTGGCTGACTGAGGAGATGGGGTATGGAGACTTCTACCTCCACCTCTCCAGTACCAACCCAGTTTTGGTCAGCAGTGAATGACAGTCGTTACTAGAGATGGATGAAATATTTCACACTCAAAGTCTTCCCATTGGAAAACATGGTTTCATCAAAGTAAAGTATTTTCCGTAGGAAAATGTCAATGTTAATGAATTTTTTCCCCATTTTCCAATCAGGGGAATCAAAATGAAAATGTCGTTTCAAGCCAACGTTTGAAACCAAAGAACATTTTTCATTTCAAAATGTCAGCTCGAAATGAAAAATGGAGCTTTGACGCCTCCCATTATTTTGCTGAGATTGAAACTTTTTGGCATTTTTCATTCTGTGAAATTTCCCAATGTTTCAACTTAATGTTCCACAGCAGAAACAAATTCTAAACTCTGGGCATTTCCCACAGGACAAACCTCCCCTTTCTCTCATCACCAGCGGGTGGCTGTTGGATAGTTTGGGTGACCACAGGTTTGTGCGTCACAGCCCAGGTGTCCATCTCACACCCCAAACCACACAACAGCTGGTACTCACTGGCCTCTTGTTGGCAATCTCAGCATAATGGCCAAACTATGAATGGGTGATGGACAGGGCAGAGGTGAGGAACAACCCTGGTGCTGTATCTGCCCTGCAGAGAGAGAGAGAGACTCTCTGCACATCTCTACTTAGATGGCCCCCTTGCTGTAGTATCTGAGCACTTCCCAACCCTCACAAAGTCAGGCAGTACTCTTATCCCCATCTTATATATATATATATATATACACACACACACACACAGAGATCTCATAGAACTGGGAGGGAATCTGAAAGGTCATCAAGTCCAGCCCCCTACCTTCACTAGCAGGATCAAGTACTGCCCCAGAAGAGCCTATCTGCAAAGAGATGCTTTCAGGGCAGTTGTGATGGCTAGATCCCTAAGTATCTCCCTCAAGGGCTGAACTCACAACCCTGGGTTTAACAGGCCAATGCTCAAACCACTGAGCTATCCCTCCGGTTCCAGCTGGGGGAATCTTCCAGCGGGGGAACTGAGGCCTGGAGAGAATAAGGGCATGTCTATACAAGCACTTACTGTTGTGCAAGCTGGGTTGTAAAGCTCCAGCCTGTCGTGCTAACCGTCTGCCTGGACTCAGCTGACGTGCACGAGGAGCTCCCTAGTGCGCACTGACAGGTGGTTTGAAACAGTGGTGTGCACCCACCCTTCGTGACTTGCTCGTGGTCACGCAAGAAGTCTGTGGAAGAGCAAGGAACTGAACGCAGGTCTCTCAAGTCCTAGGCTAGCACTCCGGTACTTTCGGCTAGTGCTAAAGTCACTCTGGCAGCGAAGCCCTTGAAAGGAAGGGTGAGAAAGAGGGAGGGATTCTTCGGGGAGAGGGTGGGCAGGTGGCACAGCTGCCTTCAGCATTCAACTCTCCCCCAGGGGGTTTGATATGGGTCTGAGCATGGAGAGCCGGCTGCCTGCCACATTTCTGACACACTGACTGATTTCAAATGGGCGCAGGCTACAATTTCAAAATAAACATCGTCCTCTGCTTGGCTGGGAGATGCAGGGATTAGATGGCACGATCCTATTGGAGCCGTGTTCCCAGTTGGTGGAGCAGCCAAAGCTTGATAAGCGGGGAAATTGGTCCTGTCCAGCCCCAGCGATCTTATCAGTGTCTTGCGCAGGGGATGGAAGAGGACAGCGGGGGAGAGCGCAAAGCATCTGTCACACACGGTGTCACCGAGCACGCCCTCAATGAGCCCACTTCCCCGCTCTGCAGCAGCTTTGTGTCTAACTCACTGATCATTAGCAGAAGTAAATGAACAATAAAGAATTAAATATTTAACAGGATTAAATTCAAACAAAGCAAAGGAAAAAAACAAAACCCACACAAACCCAAAGCAAAAGGGAGCTGTTAATGACGGCTCTAAGACTTAGCTTCGAATTAGGGTGTGTGGGGAAGAGCTCCTTCCCCGTCACTTGTAACAGCTAGCGTTACACTCATTTTGATTAAGGGGACAAATAAACGCAAACCTGATTAAATTATATGAAGCTTACACAACTGTATTTGCTTTATTTAATCTGTTTTTTTTTCCTCCCTTGAAACTTTTAACACTTCACTTCCCAACCAAGCCCACATACTCTCTCTAGCATTTGGAGTGCAGTATGTTTAAAATCACAGTAATTGGAGTTGGAAAAGACCAGTGCAGAATTATCCCCTGCAGTTACTTCTCCAGGGCTTTGTCATGTCTGGATTTCAATGAGGTTTCCATCCCTTCCCTTTGGAAAGGATTCCACTGTCTAGCAGGTCTCCTCGCTAGGAAAGGTTTCCTGATATTCTGCCTAAATTGTCAGTGATTCAATTTCATCCCTTCTCTCCTAGCAGTAAGTTCTATCCCCAGTCACCCAACTTGGCCCTTTAACTTTTGCGCGCGCACACACACACACACACACACACACACACACACACACACACACACACACACACACACACACACACACACACACACACACACACACAGGCTAACTGAGGAAGTGATAGCAGACAGTGTGTGGTCACCGCAGACCAACTGCCAAAAGCGAGGCTGAGATGGGCCAGAACATACCCTAGGAATTCTAGGCAGGGGGAGGAGGTAGAGTCAAATCCTTGCATCTGAATTTGCCCTCACAGTTTGGATCCAAACCCAGAAGGGGCCTGTTTTCTGGTTCCAGCTCGGCTGTGAGAAAATTTTAAGCTGGCAAAACTCTCCCAACAGCAGCTGACCTGACATCCAACTGCACGGAGCCAAAATCTCAGGGGGATTTGGAACTGTGAGATCCAAACCCCAGCCTAAGCCTAAATCCAGACCCAGACCCAAGCCTCACCTCTTAGGCCCAGCTCTAGTCTGGAAGTTTTGCCCAGCGAGCTAAGTTCGCTGGGGCTACCTAAACAGACAGGAAAGCAGGAAGCTGGTCGGTAGCACTGAGAGTACAACAGAAACATCAGCTGCATTCTCACTTCTGTCACAGCTGGGGCATCATGGCTGAGCAATGGGACTTCAGATACGTCCCCTCCTCCCCGTTCAGGGGCTGAGCTTGAAACAGAGAAAGTGAGAAGGCGGAGCCTAGAACCGCTCTGTCATGCTGGGCAAAGAGGAGTGCCATTGGGTAGGGCAATTTTCACAAGCAGCTCATACCCACCCCCCCCAACAGCCCGAGAGCTATCGCTGGGTTAACCCCGCGACTATGAGTACAGGTCCTTGTGAAGAAAATCCATCTTCTCCAGATCTCCCCAGCTCCTCCTGCCCTGCTCTGTCCCCACACCTCTCTCTCATGCACAGAGGGAAGGGCAGCACTGTCTATGGCTGCGGAGCCAGACATGGGTTTTTCTATTTAACCTGAGTTGACAAATAATACTTCTCCTCTGCAAGAGGCAAATAGTGAGAGGCAGAGCCCAAGATTCCCACTGTGTGCCCCCGAGTTACTCAGCCAGCCCACGTGTGGCTCCCGTCACTAGCTAAGGCTGCCAAAGCCACGGGAAGACTCCACCAGTAAAGGGTCTGCCCTGCTCATTAGCTCACACCCAACACACAGGAGTTCATTCATCTACCTAGTACTTAGATACTCATCACCATAGCCTCTGAGCACCCACCTTCCCTTTATCCTCACCATACCCTGCTGTCAGCCAGGCACTGCATCCAGGTGTCCCAAGTCCAAGCTGCAGGCTCCTATCCCCTAACCCATTCTGCCTGTGAGGGGGACTCGCTCCCTTCTCTCACGACTGTCAACTGTCATCTACAGGGGCGTCTGGGTTGGGGGAACATTCATGCCTGTGTCAGATCCAGGGGAGCAGAAGGGGATAATGGAATGGGCCCGGTGAGCTTGGGAATAGAGAGCCAGCAGAGGCAGCAAGATAGTTATGAAGAGGCAGCCCCCTCATAGCTCTTAGTAGCAGGTTTATTCGCCAAGAATTAGCCCCTCCCCACCGAAGGCCCAAGCTGACTAAAGCCCTGGTTACAATGGAAAATGAGAAAGGGTTAGGGTCTCTCTGGCCTCTTCATCTTGTGCTGTGAAGCACAGGGGGGAAAGACACCTTTGTGCTGTGTGGTAACAGTACAGTGCCCTACAGCCAGGCCAGGACTGTCTGAGCCTCCTGCAAGCCTGGGGGAAGGTAGATCCATGAACACTGGGACTCTGTGGTGAAAGCCAGGACAAGTGCTCCCCACCCCCCACAACGCTGGGGGTAGGGACTAAAGGGAGCACGGGAGATAGAACTACAACCCACCCCACTGAGAGAGCCAGATAACAGTAGCAGCAGCCATCTGGGTTACAATGAATGCATATGCATTTGCAGTTGTAAGGGGCTGATTCCCTGTAATTAATAACTCTGCATCCTGCACCAGGGCCGATTACTTCTCCTAAACATGTTCTGAAGTCTATGTCAACATTAATTACTGTGTCCGGTCAGCAGCGAGGGGAAGCTAAGGTCACCCCACACCACTCCAATCAAGAGCAACGTTGGTACTGAGGAAAACCAGAAGCCAATTTATGTGCACTTGCATGCACTAAATTAAGCAGACATTGTGAGGCTGGGAGGGAAGGAGGAGCTGGTTTGGGGAGCAGGGGGAAATGGGACAAGATGCTCTTCTGCAGGGAGGAGCCATGGAGCTGGGAAGGTGGATGATGTCGGACAAGTCTGCTGGAAATGAGCAGCGGGTCATGCATCAAACAAACCCAATTGAATAAATCAAGTGCAACAGAAAATGACAGCGGCAATGATATTAATACAAATATTGATATTAATGTCAGTGAGTGTGGTAGCCATGCAGTGGCCTCCCTGTGCTCACGTTGACCTGCACGTGGCAAGATGCATCACAGAGGGACAAGCTGGTGTCCAAGACCATGTGCTCAGGAGCTGTGGAGAAGGGGCAGCATAAATGCAGCCATGCTTGTCTTAGACTAGGAAGTGAAGCCCCCGCAGATATGCAGAGACCCGTCTTGATCATGCTGGTGGTCTCCAGGTCCCAGTTAAAAGGAAGGGCAGGTGTAGTCTGCTCCACCTAATGCAGATGAGGTGTGGCCCAGGCTCTTGCCCAGCTGCCAACGTAGGCCTAGCTAGGTGAAACTTGGTCAGTGCAGCCGCAGAAGAATAAAGTGGGGTGTGGAAGGTGGCAATGCAGGTCTGTGGCAGGGAATGAAAGAGCAACACTTCCCAGAGGGGAAGCGGGTGGCAAGCACACAGCCCTAGGAGTGCTATAGCTAGGCCGCAGGGTCACCATCCTGGAGACAAGGTGAGGGATAAGATGGGGACAACAGTGATGGAAGCAGCTGCTGGTTGGGTGATCTGTGGTCCCCCAGAAGGACGGGAACAGGTTGAGCCCATGCTTCAGTGTCTGGGAGAAGCCGCTGGTCTCTATGGCTGCAATGACCTTCTCACTGCAGGACAGAACAATACCAGCAGCACAAGGGTTAGAGTCTCGGAATCACCAGCAAGAGAGATGAGCCAGGCCTAGTCAGCAGCACCAGCCCCACTCCCTGAGACCAACACTGGATGCTTCTCTACTGTGTGTTTCCTAGTACATTGTCCACTCAGAGTTTCCACTGTGCCAAGCCAGGAGACTTCTGACATTTCCTCAGGAGACTATTCCACAGGCCAGCAGATCCAGCGATCAGAAAAACACTCCTGCACTTTTCTTACCCAACGTCATCCCATTACACCTCATTATACTCCCTCCCCTAAACTGCCCCAGACAGCTCCTCTGCTTCCCTGAGGTTTCCCCTTCACCTGTCTCTAGATGGGTCCACCCTCCCTCCTCCTGTCGCCATTCAGCCTCGCTATACACTTAACTCTTCCAAACTTTCCCCTTTCTGTTGCTCTTCCCTGAATTCCCTCCAATTTGTCAACATCTATCTGGTACCACGGGGACCGAGAATTGTACTGACTGCCCCAGGCACTGTCTCCCTGGAGCCGCACAGACAGGGACCGGCTCCTCTGGACTCTGGGGATGAGACAGGAACATAAGAATTGCCTGATTGGATCAGGCTGGTGGCCCACCTCCAACAAAAGCTAGTACCAGATGCTTTAGAACAAGGTGAAGAAACACTATGATGGACATTTGTGGAATAACCTGACTACAGAGGAAGTTCCTTTTTAACTCTTGTCACTTAACACTATACTCCATCTGTTCTCAGTGGGGGCTGAGTGCTTTTGAAATCTGGCCCTTAGCACCTAGCTAATTGCCCTGAAGCTTGGGGGTTTATATCCCTTATAAAGACATTTTGTTCCTCTCTAACATACCTATAGATCTTCTCATTATCTGTAGAAATAGCTAATCCTACTTTGAATCCTGCTAATTGTTGGCCTCAGTGACATCTGTGCCAATGAGCTCTGCAGGTTAATGATACACTGTGTTAAAAAATACACAGCCCAAGATTACATTGGGTTCCTCTGCTATGCTGCACTGCAGTCCTGTAAGCTCTCATCCCTCGGTTAAGGAGTCACAGGGCACCATAGCAGAACAAACCTCTCTATCCAAGAGAGGAAACCCCAGTGTCACCCAGCTTTACCATGGGGGTCCTGGAGGACCAAGAGGGAGGTTTCAGAACATTGTACATACAATCTCCTCAGTCGCTTCTGGCTGGAAAACCCAGATGTTACAAATCCAGACCCCAAGAGCTCAGGCAGAGGACACTGCATGGACAGGTTGCCATGAAGAATGCTCCTCCGTGGTCTGTAAAGAACATGGACTTTTGCCAGAATAGAGTCTCTGCCCACTGCAGTATGTTGCAATCTCCTTGGATGGGTGGCCAGAGTCATTCCTGAGCCAGTCATCTCTCCCCATCCATTGCTGAGCCCTGACCTGTGAGTTCCCATCATTCACTGAAACTTCCAAGACTTCCTCACTAAAAATGAAGGTAGAAGGTGCAACGGTGAACCCTGCAGCAGACGGGCATGGAGAGCAGCTCCCAGAGGCAGGTGTCCCCAGGGTGAAGCATCAGAGAGACAGACAGACACACATACACACATTACCACACCTCCATCTCCTTCAGCACAGGATGGTCTTCTATCCCGGGGAAGAGGACCCTCATGGCGTAGGTGCGATAGTCCAGGAAGGGGATGCCAGCCCCGTCTAAGTCGTTCGTCAGCTCGTGGATGTCTGTCTGCAGTTCAGCAAAGGCTGAGATGGAAAGAGCAGAGTTATGTTAGGGGACTATGGGCCTGCAGGAGGTCAATAGGTGAGGTCAGGTTGGGCCCTAGAGCTACCACACTGGTGCCAGCAAAATACAAGAGCCCCACAGATCTAGAATAGTGGGGGCTGCCCTCTGTCCCTAGCACTGGTAATTGGATGGGCTCAAGGCAATTTACAGACATCAGTTAGCTCAGTCTCACACCACCCTGTCAGGAGGGGCTGTGCCCTTATCTCCATTTTACACATGGCAAAGCAGAAGCACAGAGAGGGGACATGACCTCCCCGGGGTCACACAGCAAATCGGTGGCAGAGCCGGGAATAGAACCCGAGAGTCCTGAAGCCTCAGCCTGTCAGCTCTAACTCCCTTTCTATGTGCACATATGTAAGAAACCTGTAGGCGGCTGTGAATGACAGGGCAGAGATGCTGGGCGAGAGAGAGGTTTAAACCACAAGAATGTTCTCATTTCATTCTGACCTAAATAACATTAGAGAGAAAAGCCCAACACAAACCCAGCACCCTGGGGTAAGAACAGGCACAGCCTGAGCTTGTGCTAGACAGAGGGGGGGAAATGGTGTCCTGTGCCTTTAATGGTACCCATGGGGGAAGGCTTTGGGGATGGAGGGGAATCTCTAGTACTGTATAAGGGAAAGAGAAAAAAACACAGAGAAATCAAATTAACAGCACTTTAAAGGGAACTGGAAGCTAGGCAGAGGGTTGCAGGCTTGTCAGCCTGATGAGAAAAAACAAACGTCAGCTTGAAAGGCTCGCTATCTTATCTGTAACTAGAGGGACTAGAAAAAAGAAAAGGCAGGGAAGAGATTGCGCCTTTTAATTAAAAGCAGATCCTTTTATCTGCCAGCTGTGGAAGAGGAGACGAGATCCCCTCCACCCTCCCCTCTCTCTGTCACTATTGCCATCTACATGGATTTTTAGGGTTTTTTTCTTTTTTATTATCTCATTTTAGGTGCCCGCTTCTCCCCCAGCCTCTGGGCTGGCTGAAGTTGGCAGGGTCACGGCCCCAGGCACTGGCTTGTGGCGATAATGGGCAATTAGGTTTTATCGGTAGGATCATAAGAGGCATTCTGTCCAATTTCGCAGCATCCCTCTGTCACATAATGAGAGACACAAGGCCCTTTTCAGGCAGGTTCCTCTACCCTCTTTTGTCCTCTTTTACACTTTAAAAACATAAAATCCTTAACCGAAAAAATAAATCCTACTCAAAATAAGTTAAGTTCCCCCCCAACAAAGTCACTTTGCCTGCTCGGATCTCCAGTCCCAAAGGTGGCTTAGAGCAGGGGAAGGTCCCTGTAGATCAGGAGCATGAGACCTACAGCACTGGGACGAGAGGGCAGATTTCCCAGGCTGTTCTGACATGGTGCTTGCAGAGCAGGAGACTGGCGGATATGAAAGAGAAGGGAGCACATAGGAAACACCTGTCCAGCAAAGACCCTTGTGCCATAAGACCAGGATGGTGCATTGCAACATACTGTGCTGTCACTGTGGTGAGACCATACTCATAGACTCATAGACTCTAGGACTGGAAGGGACCTCGAGAGGTCATCGAGTCCAGTCCCCTGCCCTCATGGCAGGACCAAATACTGTCTAGACCATCCCTAATAGACATCAGCCCTTTGTCATATACGGGTGGGTTCCTTGTCCCACGCTGGGACCAGATGTTGTTAACGGACACATCAAAAGCTAAAACAAGCTGTGGCACTCAGGATAGGGACCTGCTGCCTGCAAATGCACACGCAGCACCCTATGGGAATGCAGAAGCAACAAGGGAAAGGACCTGACAACGCTGGAGAGGATGGGGGCTTTCATGGGAGTCTCTATAGAAATGAGCCTGCCAGTCTCTCTGACTGCATGTGAACATCAATACCCTGAACATCTGACCTGGGAATCTTGGCTGAGCGATCATGGATGTCCATGGTACTGCTACCTCCTTCACCAAACAGTAGGGTGTGAACAGAGTGTCTTGGAGCAAACACAAGAGGAGAAACCAACAACCCAGAGGGGGCAGAGCTGGCAAGGCAGGTGAAGGGGCTGAGAGGTGGGGACAGGCTGAAGCTGGGAAGCCGTGGGGAGAGAAGCAGAGATTGACTCACCCTCCTTGCACTCCAAGGCCACACGGGACTCCAGGTTGTCCATCTGCAGCTGCAGGCGTTTCAGGGTGCGGTCGGCATCCCGGGACTTGCGCTTGTAGGCGATGAGGACGATGATGATGATGAGCAAGAGGAGGCCGCCTCCGCCACCGATCCCGATGATGGCAGGCAGTGTCAGTAGGCTGTCTGAATAGATCTGCAACGTCCCCGGGGAGAACTCAAACCCTCCAGCCTTGATCTGAGCCGCATGGGAGGGAAAGGGCTTCACGTTAGTGCTAAGGGCTGGCGAGTGGCTCGCCTCCCTGTTGAGAGGGCTCTGTGCCTCCTTCTTCCACCCACCTGCCACCCTACAGGCTGGGGGATGCTATACAAAGAGAGAACTGCAGAGCCCCCGGCCGACTCTCATATGCCCCAAAACACATCTGGGGACAGGAGCGTTTGGCAGCTGAGTGAGTCGGGGAGACTTCCCATTGGCATGGGGAAAAGGTAAAGAGTGGGGGGGTGGGTCAAGGCACCTCTCCTAACTGAAGCAGGTTGTGATCAGAAGGGTTTTTCCAGCTGGAAAGGGGCAGGGAGGGCCTTTCACCACCACTGGAGCTCATCAGACCCCCATGACATCCCCAGGAGCCAACTAGGGAAATGTGGTCTAGGTGAAATGACTGTCAGGGGGGTGGACAATGGAGGTTGGAAAATCATAGAGTAGTTATCAGTGGTTCACTGCCACTGGGAGGGCTATCTAGTGGGGGCGGCAGGAGTCTGTCCTGGGTCCGGAACTGTTCCATATTTTCATTAATGACTTGGACAATGACCAGTGAAGAAAGGTTAAAAAAACTGGGCATGCTTAGTCCTGAGAAAAGCAGACTGAAGGGGGGGACCTGATAACAGTCTTCACATATGTCAAGGGCTGTTATTCAGAGGACTGTGATCAATTGTTCTCTGTGTCCACGGAGGGTAAGACAAGAAGGAGCTTAATCTGCAGCCAGGGAGATTTATGTTGGATACTGGGGGGAAAGGTCTGACTCTAAGGGTAGTTAAGCTCTGGAATAGGCTTCCAGGGAGCCTATCCCTGTCACTGGAGGTTTTTCAGAACAGGTTGGACAAACACCTGTCGGGATGGCCAAGGTTTACTTAGTCCTGCCTCAGTGCAGTAGGCTGGACTAGATGACCACTTGAGGTTCATTCCAGCCCTACTTTCTATGATTCCCTCTTTAAAGGGGCGGGGGGGGGGAAGCGACCCTCCCTTCCCCTTTCTTGTTGGGGAGGAGGTGCATGCTGGAATGGGGTTCTCAGAAAGCAGAGACCCCCAGACCGCAGGATCTGTGTCCACACAAATGGCATATGTCCAAGGTGTGTAATAGGAAGGTCAGATCATTATCATGCCAGCCTGGGCAGAGCCCAGTGAGTAGTGAACCCTCACTTCTGAGGTTCATTGACACCAGAAGATAGTTTGGAGGAGGCCATGGGGCAGGCCGCAGAGCAGGTGCGGGGACTACAAAGCAAGGGGCTCTCCGAGTGCATGCAGAGCTTTAATGGGATGCAGAAGACATACTGGTGTGTTGTCAGCGCCTGTGAGGAGCAGGCAGCGAGTTTGATGTCTCATTCAGACAACATTACAATAACAGATGGGATGTAAAGTGAGTTCCCTGATGGATGGATGAGGAGCCTGGGGGGACCGTTGTGGGTCCCTTTCAAATACACAAGGCTGCACTGAGACCCTGAGCGCTGCTGCTGCTGAGCTACAACCTGACAAAGAATCTTACTTAAAGCTAACCCAGGAGCTGGGGGAAGTGAGGGGGAGGGAACCGCTTGACCATATGGCTCAGACTGAGTCTCCTGCGGCCAGTAGGGAAGGAATGGAGCTGGCAGATCCAGCCAGGCCCACCCAGAGTGTGGGTAACAATGGAGCGTGCTTGTGGCGGGCTGGCTGGAGCACTCAGCCCCTCTGAACAGACTACTGGGGGTGGGGGACCAGGCACCAGGGAGGCAGGCAGCCAGGGGTTTCTCCCAGCAGATCTAAGCCCCTGCATGTGCACATAATCTGGTGTTGATGAGCTCTTACCCAACAGGAACCAGTGGTCAGCTGGCGCCAGGCAGGGGGTGAAAGGGGAAGGGCCCCTGCATGCTTTCCAATGTACGCCAGAAGGGGATTAAGCCCCTCTGTCTCCAGGCACTGCCCCCTGCTCAGTAAAAGGGGAGCCTAAAGTCCCAGGCTGAACGTGAGCTACCGCTGGGCATGTGATGTCCCCAAAGTGACCATCGGTGAGCACCGTGCCAGGTCAGGTGCCTTGGGAGGCACCCAGGAACAAGGATCTTTACAGAGCCCAGTGCCCTAGCCTGCAGAGGAACAGCACACCAGCAATGCACTCAGCTTAATAGGCTACTCTATCCCTCATGGCAGCATGGGCTGAGCCAGAGGGGAGCGGCCCAGGGGAACTAGGCATGTTTAGGGTTACATCATCATCAGAAAGTTTCATTAGGTACGGCTGACCCCCCAGCGGGAGGGGATTGAGGCAGTGGGGTTTAGCAGGGTGCCATGCCAAAGGGAGTGGAAGGGGCATGGCAGGGCCCGTTCACTAAAGGAGGATGGGGTACGGCAGGGCCGCATGCAGGACAGGGCTGGAATTCAGCAGGGCCCCATGCAGGAGGGAATTGAGGGCTGGGGAATGGCAGGGTGCTATGAAGTAGGGGGTTGGGGTCCAGCATGTCAGCCCATGCCTCACCCTCCACACACACACGCACACAGTTGCTCTCAATGGCAGAGTTGTGCTTCTTGGTAACTTGGGCTGCTTTTACGACTGAATGCCACCAGGCACATTCCCAGTGCTGTGCGCAGGCTGCTGCCCAGGGGACTCCCCTTGGGTCCTGCTACAGAAAGTGCTCCCAGCTGGGGCGGGGAAATGCAGCTATCACTCAGAACTCAGGTGGGACCCAACAAGGGTTGATAAATCATATCCCAGCTCTGCTTTGGGGCTGGAGGCTCTTTGTCTGGAGGCCCCAGCCACACGAGGCTTGTTCAGCGGGAAGAACAAGTGCCCAGTGCATGGCTTGGTGCAGTCCTGGCAGCACCTGCGGGGATGCCAGGGCCCAAAAAGGCCCGTTGGGGCGGTTAGCAGTACCGTGACTTTGTGCTGTCCTGTGAGGTTTGGCGACTCGCACAAGAGCTGAGTCTCGGAGACAGTCAGGGCGCAGGGAGTGTCACCAATCAGCACCGTGTAGTTCAGCCGGGAGTTACCAGCAGCCGGCGGGAGCAGGTTCCGGCCCTTTAAGGGAAAAAGGAGTAAGATCATTAGTTCTCCCACAGCTGGATTCTCCCATTACCAAGCAAATTCTCTTCCTCAGCCTTCTAACCCCAGGGAGAGCAGGAGGCTGCAGGGATCCTTCCGCTCCGCTGTAGTCCCTGATACAGGTCCAACAAGAAGTGAAGGGGGAGTGGGAATCTGAGCCAAGGAGACACAAAGAAGATGCACCCAGAATGGGCCAAACCCCTGGGGCACGCTCCCTGATTGCAGTGCAGTTACCCCACGGATGACTTTGTCCCTGAGCTCTGAGAGGAGGGACGCCCCTCCCACCCATGGAGACACAGGGTTAACTGGGGGTGCCCTCATCTAAAACACTCCAGATCCCTTCTGTAAGGCTCTAAAGGTGCCACATACTCATCTGCCCCATGGGGATAATTAAACCAGGGCTTCGTTACCTGGGGAGCGCGACCCCACCGGTGCCAAGGGGTCCCAACCACGCTGCCCTTCCCATATCGCTGAGGGGGAGGGAGACAGTTTGGAAAAGGGAGACCCCGTGATTTCCATCTCCGTGGAACACACTCCTTTGTGTACCTCCTGCAGCAGACCCCAACTGCATCAGCCTTTACCTATAGCCAGAAAATCCCACCTGTTCTGCAGGCAGAGGGTTTGTAAGGGCACAATGGGGTTCTATGGCTCTCCCACTGCTGGGCATGGAATACCACCCCTTCCCCACTTACCTGGCCGGGAGAATCCATTTAACCCCCAAGAGACCAGCTGCCAGGTCAGCAGCTCTGACTCTGAACTGGTCCATTCCATCCCCGTTTGAGTTCTCTGACCTGCTGTACAGGCACTGCTGGCCCAGGGTGGAAAAGGAAGCCAGAGATCTGGGGCTGCAATAGGGCAGCACAGGCAATGGGGGAGAAGAGCTGTGAGGGGCTTACCTTGAGGATAAGGGGAGAGCTGGGCTTTAGCTCCAGCATGCCAGAGGGGCTGAGGGGCTCGAAGACGGGGTCCGGATAATAGACGAAGCTGGTGGTATTAACAATCAGCAGGGCCTGGACATTATCCATGACAAAGCCAATCTCATCTGGGCGGTCACCGATCTCCGGGGGGCTCCGAGACGGGTTGTCGATGGATGGAGCGTAGCACAGCATGGTGGTGTCATTGTAGACAGTACAGTTCTACAGAGGGGACAAGGCACCAAGGCTGATCAGACAGTCTCCCATCATCTCAGGCTGGGATAACATCTGATCTCACAAGCTAAGTTGACTCAAGAGTGCTCAGTCCCAGGAAGGAAGACCCCCCTGCAAGAAGTAGTTGTGCTGAATCTGTCAGGGGCACTCTTCCCTCCGAATCACCCCTGAACCTAAGAGGTGCGGTGCTGTTGGAAGCCCGTCTTGTAACGGAGACGCAAAACCAAAGTACTGAGCACTTGTGGCCATTCAAAATCCAGTGACATTTTGCACAATGGCTGGTGCTGGGCCACACCCCATCCATAATCCCACCTTCTCACTGCTCCCAAGTGAAATGGAATATAAAGTGGAGCCCTTATATCTTCCCTCACCGCTTGAGCACTGCCTGTCAGCTCCCCCCGAACTGCCAGCGGGATACCGGATTCTTCTCCACTTCCTGTCCTAGACTGTACTGTAGTGTTGCTGTGCAACACCTCATGTTCCATCCCAGAATTGGCTGCATTTCAGTGCTGGGTGAGGAGACTCCTGTGTGCATGGGGCTTGATTTTCAGAGAGTGGATGTAAGGAGAGACCCTGCCAGGGACTGGAGCTTTGCTGTCCCCCGTCGGTACCATTTCTGCTTCCAAAGCACTTTCATGAAACAGCATCCAGTTCCCCACTTCTCTCCCTCTCTCCAGATCGCTAACCCCATCCAGTCACTTTCTCCCCCACCAGTGACAGACCTGTTTTGGCCCCTCCCCAGGTAAGACCCAGCTGGCTTGGTGTCTCTCTTCTAATGACTGAGAGTGTCAAAGTCACAGGTACAAAGGGGAGGTGGCAGAACTGCTTTTCACTGGTGTCCTGCATGGAAGAAAGGAGATAGGACTCTTTGCGCTCCCTCCCCAAACCAGGCACAGGGCCTCTCCAGACAGCTGAAGATCTACTTACGTTCTCCCTCTCAGCGCTGCCGTACTTGGCACGGATCCTAGGCTCTTTGATAGTGGCCAGGTTGGTGCCTATCACAGTCAGCAACGTCCCACCACTAGGAGGCACAGAGAGAAAGGAGTCAGAGGAGGCTGTCCTGGCACAGGGCACCCAGGCACTGGTGAAGGTGGGCACATGCCATCGCTGCCTATCTTGGAACCTGTCCCAAGGGACTCGCTTGTAATACTGGAATATGGAATCGTCTCTCCCAACTCCAGTTTGGAAACATCTCAGCAACCCATCAGCATGGGCCAGGTTCTGCCATTGGGAACAATGTGCCCACCTCACTTATGGCACCACGCTGGCTTCTGTCCACGCAGCAGGAACAGCTGACTTCCACCTTCAGCCACAGCGGCAGATCGGCCAGAGGCTTCCATTTGAAACAACAACGCCCCCATGGACCATTCCCATAGCGCTTGCCCACTGCCACCTCCTGGCGAGCAGTGCACTGAGAGCATGGCACAGAACCTGGCTGCTTTGGGCAAGTTCTCTGCTGTGCCTGTCGGCTTCCTGCTGCTGGAAGGTGCTGGGTTTGCAGTCCTGGCGATTGCAGATCTCTGCAAGCTCACAGAGGAGCTACAGCAGGTTGCCATAGGGCAAGCTTCCCTCCGCCACAGACCTCTGGGATGTGTGGGGAATTCAGTCTCCAATGACCCACTCAAGCCTTGGCCACTCTGCTGAGGCAGCCACCAGGGTGCCGATTGGGGGTGGGTTCTGGAACATGTACACCTGCCTACCAAGGGGTGAGACCTTCCCACCCCATCTTAACACAGGTCCTCAAAGCGGCAGCAGCTGAGAATGTCCAGGGTACATTCCGACTGCCAACCTCCCTTGGCCATCCAGTGAGACCCAGAGGAGTTTGGAAGTCAGAAATGGAAAAGCGCACCCAGGTATGCTCTGGGGGCCAGGACAGAGCCTTTTCTGGGTCTTTGCTTTAAATGCAACAGAGCAGCAGGTCTTCCCCTCAGGCTTCTTGGGGAGCCTGCAGTTTAATCGAGTCCTTACCTTCCGCTCCAGTCAATTCAAGCCTTTTAACAGCACATATAAACCCTTCAGAAATCCCCTGGCGGAAATACTTTCATGTTATTCACTGCAGCCAAATGCCAGGCTGATAGCCCTCTCCTCTTCTGCCCCTGCCAGTCTAAGTGCTGCAATTCCAGGAGTGTGCTGAGGCCAGGTACCATGCCAGGCACCCCTGGCTACTCCTGCTTTCCTCCCAGTGCTCTGCAGTGTGTCCTGTAGCCAGCCCTCCAATGGCCTATGGTGGCAGTGCCCAGAGCCCCTGATTGGGATGGGAGCCCAGGCCTGCTAGGCGCTGTGCAGACATATCAGATGCATGATCCCTGCTCTGAAGAGCTATGTGAGGGCCTCACCTCTCACATATACTCAGCATACACTCACACCTGCTAGGGCCCATGAGTAATTCCTCCCCCGGTGAGCATGAGGATCCCTGCCCTCTGCAGATTTACCTGTTGATGCTCCACTCTGGGTCTATCTTCTGGATGGTGGGGTCCTCTGTGTAATTGTACTTCACCTCGGAGTTACTCAGCTCGGCCCGGTTGATGTTGATGAGGATGGGTGACCCGCCAGGGCTCTGGCCTGGTGGTGTCCGGCACCGGATCTCCCGAGCGTTCCTCCTGGGGACAAGGGAGAAGAGCCATCAGATATCGAGGAGGCTCTGAGCATCTCTGGCTATGGGGAGGGGCAGGACAGCATCTCACTCTGAGCTGCACACTGAGCGCCAGACTCTATTTGATGGTACCAGCCCTCGCGGGCACCCTCCACCTCCTCCTACCCGAGAGGGGGGCCCAACACTCAGTGCTAGAGGCGGGACAGAAAGCCACCAGCCCAGTTGCACAGGTGATGCAGTTGTGTTGGAGAGCATCCCCCTGTCAGTTCAAAACACAACTTCACCCGCCAGCCACGGGACCTCTGGGCTGGAAAGTTTCTGGCAATCAGAAAGGGAGCCCTGTGGGGTGTCCAGGACAGCCTCATCAATGCTCAGTTCTAGCCACGGCCTCCAGCTAGGGGATGGGGTGCACTTTGGAACCTGCTGACACCGCTCCTGGTCCCACCAGCCTTGGGCAAACCCAGCAGTGACAGCGCCCGAGCACTGCCTGCTATCTCTACCCATCTCCCCCCTCTTTCCCCGGGGAACTGCTGGTGAAATTGTCAGTTAAGAGAGAGAAAAATAAAACAAAAGGCAGAAGGAGAAGCCAGCACGACTCCCGAGCGTTCCCCATCGCGCGGCTGCTGCAAACAGCAGCGATTAGGGCTGATAACCAGTAATTACCGCAGGAAAATATTTAAAGAGCCGCTCCATTATCATCCCTAATCTAAAAATTATCCACTTCATGCCTCAGGGCTTTGTGATTTTAGAGACAAACTCCTCATTCTCTGGTCTCTTTCAGGATCCTTGGAAACAGAAAAGCCAGGATTTTGAGGGAGAAATTCCACAGGAACCTGGCAAAGGCACCTCACTCCAGTGCCCTCACTCCACCCCCAACATGGCTGTGGGTTCACTCCCCAGTCTCTCCACACAGCCCCGGGATCATACCTGACTTTCCAGCCTGCCCCAGCGATCCCCTGTCCATGGAACCCCTACCATGAAAAGATACAAGGTCGTCCCCCGATGGTCACTGTGACATCACTGCCTGCATTGAGATGGTTACCCTCAATGCTAATCCAGGTGCCCCCAGAGAGAGGACCCCAAGCCGGAGTCACACGGTGGAAAGTGGGCGTCTGTCAAAGAAAAGCAACAAATCCAGCAATTCAAGCGTGAGCAGCGAATGACAAAGTGCAGAGCCAGAAACTGCACGGGTGGACGATGGTGAAGGGGGCAGCTATTGGAGCAAGATGTGCAGGAGGTGGGAAGTAGCTGTAGGACAGCAACAATGCACTGAAGTTAAGGCTGGTGTCTAGAGGAATCTTATACCCAGCTGAAACTGCAGAGGTGATTTTAGAGAGGCAGAGCAGTTAGCTGAGATTTGACCAAGACACCCCAACTCTTGACAAGAACCCCATGGGATCTATAGTGACCAGGGCGAGGAACCTGTTTTTATTGTCCAGCTGAAAAATGGTGCTTCCAAGCAGCAAAGTGTCAACTCAGCAAGATGCATTGTGTCTGGAATCACCGGCTCTGCTTCCTGGAGTGTCTGGGTATTCCTAGGTCTCCCATCCAAGTCCAGAGCCAGCCAATCCCTACTTAGCTTGGGAGACCTGACAAGGTCGTAAACCAAGGTGGGCTCTTTGCAGGCTTCAAACTGGGACCATGTCCACCTCTTCTCCCCACTCCCCAGAGATTTGTTTCTATGAGCTCTGGTGCCCCTGGGAGGGAGCGGGATTGGTAACTACAGATCAAAGGGAGGGAGACATGCTGGGAGCCAGAGGGATAATATTGTATAACCTTACCACAAACGTGAAGCTTTTCGGGGATGTGGCCCTGTAGCTGGGGGAGCAGTCCCTGATGCACACCTCCACACGGGCATCGTGGGCTCGGCCTGTGCTGGCGTCTCCGATCTCACACACAATTCTAGGGGAAGCAGGAAGGGAGCTCTCAGCGCATTTGCCATGGTGAGGCTGCTCCACGGAGCTACACATGGATGCCCTGGAGCAGAGGGGCTGGGGAGCCGAGGGCAGGCCGGGCTGGGTGTGCATGTCTCCTGGAAGAGCAACTACCATGACGCTTGACTATAGGACCATGACTAGTTCTGCACAGCTCTTTCCTTGCCACCTCAGCCCTGCATTCTGATGGGCTGTTATAATTCACACAGCCTAGCCCATGGAGACGCAGGAAGTTACAGCTCCCAGAAGTATGTGCTTGGAGGGGAAGGGACAGTCCAGCACTGATCAGCTGTCATTGGAGTAGATCTCATGGCACAAGCTGAAGCCCCTGGCTGCCAAGGAGCTCCATGTGAGCATGAGGACATGTGGAGATCTTCCCCAGAGAGCACGTGTCCTCCTTCACCTCTGTCCACAGCAAGCAGAGCCGCCCACTGGCTCTCTCCCACTGTTCAGGTTAGTCCTTCATTGCCGCCTAGCCCAGGGACAGGCCTGGGGGGGCTCATGGGACCAGAAGAGCTGGGTCGACAGCTCTCCGCTGACCGAGATCACAGCTCTAGGCTAGGAAGGCAGCAGGAGACACTAGGGCCAGTCTAGAACTGGCCAGCGTGGCCTGTGGGCTGGGTGGGTTTGCAGCTCCACAGGCAGTGTCAGAGCCACCTCCCTGCACTGGCTGGGCACGGGCTCTGCCCCTCGCTGCTCCAGCTCAGTGCTCCAGTGTTAACACCAGCTCCCAGCAGCGGGGGTGAGCACTCCCACGCAGAACACGTGAACCCCTCCAACCTGGAGTCACCATCTCTGGCTAGCAGACCAGGGCACCTGACCGCCCCCTGCCAGTTGGGCACTTACTGCTCCGCGCTGATGTACTCGCTCTCGATGGGGGTGCACATCACTCTGCCGACCCGCACTCCCATGCGCACATCCTCAAACTTCAGGCCCAGATTCTCCCCGGTGATGGTCAGACGGGTCCCTCCCTGCCTGGGGCCTGTCTCCGGCGACAGCTGAGAGAGAGCAAAGCAAAGCTTGAATTGGAGGCAGCAAGAGGACAGGGAGAGGGCACTCTGGCCAAGGGTATGAAGGCAAATGCTTTGGGCTATGATAAAGGCCCAGGGGTTCTTACTGTGCACACAGAGCAGAACAACCCCCGCTCCTCTTCACCCCGGGCTCCCCTGAAAGCCCCGCAGACAGTAAGCTGCCTGGCACTTTGGTTATCTGCCTCGGGTGGCGGGGCAGTGGAATTAACCCTGTGCTCCAAGGAATCTGGGTCTTTCAAGGCACTGAGCCACCCCCTCTAACTCACAGGAACTCTGCCCATGCCCATAAGCGCCTGCTGATGCATAAGCACAAACAGTCTGTAGGCCCAGCTGCAGGGACAGCCATGGCTGCATGGGGTGCCAGGCCTTTGGACAGATCAAAACACTCTAGAATCAGGACCACACCCTGGCCAGAGGACCAGCTCCACCACACTCCTGCTGTCCTGGCAAGATCAGCAGAGGCCCCGCCGAGAGGCTGCTGCCCCTATAGGCAATGGACGCTAACCCCTTCCCCACAGGCACCCAGGCCCCTCTCAGCAAACAAAGCCTGAGCTGGCGCCAGCTGGGGAGAGAACGGAGCCCCTGACGTTGAGACAAGCCTCATTTAGCAGGATGATTCCCAATAAAGCAAACAGGTGTGGCCTGACAAAAGCCAGCACGATGACGGATGAGCAGAGAGGCGCAGGCCCACCACTGCTAACAAGGTAATTATGGGCAATTTTACACCAGATTTCACTGGCCCCGGCACTCAGCACACACCTGCAGGCATTAAACAGAATTAATGGGAGCATGCTGTGCTCCCATGCCGGGGGGCTGAGACATTGGGAACATGGAGCCTGGGGAAGGAAAGGCAGGAGAAGGCTGCCACGGCAATTCCCATAGGCAGTGGATTCTTAGAGTGGTGCCAGTGGGGAGCGAGCTGACACGTTAATACAGGGGCAGCACCTTGACCCAAGAGCATACGTCTGACCTTCCCACATCCCAGCAGGGAGCGCTGGGAGAGATCGTGGCGCTGTCCTTGACAGCCCCAGGTTGCTATGGAGAAGGCCTCAATGCCAGAGCCAGCTCCTTCCTTTAAGAGAATTTTCTGTTCAAATTCCTGGCTGGCCCTTTCCTCCCTCCTTGCCCCAAAGCCCATACCAGCTCCCTTTGGGGCTGCTGCAAAGCCAAGCTGGCCTAGCCTATCTGCATTCATGGCAAACCTGGCCTGCTATAACTATGGGTCTTGGCTGCTTTATCAGCTGGGGATATCCCCGTCCTGGTGGTGGGTGTCCATTCGCTAGACACAACTTCTCCCCAGCCAAGAGCCAGGGCAGAGAGGAGCACAGGGAAGGAAGAGAACCAAGCAGTATCCAGCCCTGTCTCAATGCACCCCAGACGTGAGGAACTGCGCCAATCTAGGAGCAATTTCAGTAAGGCAATCTAGTTCCTCGCCACAGCAATAGCCACTGCAGGGTTACTAATCAGCACCTAGCATTCGCACACTGCATCTCATCTTCAAAGTGCTCTGCAAACATCTCCGTGTACAACTAATGATGCTGTTCAGAACAAGTCCTAACTAATCACCCCCGACCGAGGCACAGGCTTGCTTCAGGTCAGCAGTAGAGCTGGTGGCAAAACCCAGGAGTCCTGGTTCCCATTCCTGCACTCTGACTCACAGGCCACGTCGCACGTTAACTCACAGCAGGCTCAGGGCAATCACACGCCGTGAGCCGGAATTTATACGACAGTAAAACTGATTTGGGCTTTGGGGTTTTGCTGTTTGCCTAAATTCAATCCAGCCCTCTGCTAAAGTCCCGGATCAGGACTCATTAAGGCAGCTGCAGCAGGCGATCAGATTTGTTCTCCCCTAAATTGGGCTCCACTGGGGCGGTTGGCGAGAAGCGGCTGTTTGTTCGGCATTTTTAAATTAGTGTTAAAAGCTGCCCCAGCGTGTTAGATTCCTCCTCCTCTGCGGTGAAATTGACAAAGGCCATGCACGGAGGGAGCAACAACCCTGGGAAAGAGATGACACCACTCGCACCGCTGCGCGGGAAGGTCACAGCTAAACAAGGCACATGGGAGCGAGAGCTAGCAGGGAGATCGGAGGCTCTCCCAAACTTCCCACCCCCAAATCCCCACCCACCCCAGCTCCAGCCCTGACAAACAACATTGCTCTTCTGCTAATTGGTTTCACAGGGTCCTTTTACATAAACCAGCAACTGGCTCCTCTGAGCGCAAGAGGAGTGCTTGCTCCTCAGACCTGCCAGCCACAATGGGTGCAGGGACTGCCAGTGGCAGAGAACAGGGCGCAGGCCAGGCCAACTGGCTGGTAAATCGTTCCTAAGGGGACAGCCCCATTCAGTTCCATACTGGGTCCCTTCTCGTACTAAGCACTTACGTGCATGCCAGATCAGAAGGCCCCCGCTCATCAGACAGGCTAGAGAAAGAGGATCTGTTTGCAGAGATGCTGGGAGCACAGAATCACTCACATCCAGTGTCAGGGTCACCATCTCCCAGCTAGGAGACAGCTGTCCCTAGGGAGAGGCTCAGGCTAGACTGGCTGCAGCAGTACAGCATCCCCTCACCTCTTCCCATCACAATGCTGTGTCAACACAAAACAACAGCACGTGACCACACAGGTGGCCAGACGCTGCAACGCAGCATTGCTACATGACTGGGTCCCACAATATCAAACGCGGAGAGGTTCCCCCTGGGATCCCTCTGCCCCATGCTCTGATCCCCGGACCCTGCTTGCATCTTCCTCAGGCTGGATGTCCTCTAAGTGCAGGAGTCACTGAGAGCAGCATGGGTGCTCTCCTGACTGCACTCCCAGTCCCCGAAGACACTTGATTCTAGCTCTGCTTTATATTGTGCAGCTGGTCTGGGTTAAACAATTGCATCATTTCTGCGCACAGGCACGCTCCAGCGTCACTGTGCAGCACCCACAGTTTTGTATAACTGTAGGACCTACAACCAGTGCAGCAGCTGAACACAAAAAAACAGTCACCAATGCCCCCACACCCACCCTCTAACCATAGGCTCGAACAAAGATGAGCACATGCTGCAAGGGCAAATGATGATTGCTCATTGATTTATTTATGCAGGACCTAAAACCAGTGTGGCAATTTCTTAATTTATTTTTAATGATTTAGGGACAGAGAGACTGATATTAGGAGCAGACAGCAGCAGCTAATTGGATGCAGCTTGTAGCCAGCACATGCCATGTCTGATGCATTCAGAGTGAAAGGCAGGAGCCCAAATTCCTCAGTCACTCCCTCAGTCCCTGAGGAAACCCCCCAAAGTCAGGGCCCATGTGTAGAGAGCAGAGAGCCTGTGGGTGCAGTGAGCCCCCTCCCACGAAGGGGAATGTTAAGGGCCAGATTTCAACATGCTCAGCACGCCCACTTGGAGCCAGACTTTCCAAAGCCCCTTATTTAAGTGCTGAACGGGAGCTGAGCTCTTTGGGATCTCTGGCCCAAGTGTGGGTGCAGACTCCTTTTTTAGAATCCTGGCTTCACGGGTTACCCTCTGCCCCGAGACGAGTTCTAGTCTAGGGCTGGCGTATTTTTAAAGCTTCCCAGAACAGCACCGAGACATGTGCTCTTCCCCTGGATTCACACAGTGGAGTTATCTGTACCAAAGATGTTTGATAAGTGGATCCCTGTTAGCCACAGCTGGGTTTCCCATACAGAACATCCCCATCTCTCCCACCTACCCAGCTGAGCCAACACCCCAGCAGCCTGCCATTCCGCAGCCCCACCTGTGAATAGCTTGGCCTGAGGGTTAGGAGCCCTTGTTAGAAGCCCGTCCCTTGGGCGCTCCAGCTCAGTCAGGCATTCAGGCTGTTCTAGAAGCTGTAGCAGCATGTTCTGCTCTGGCAAGAGGGAAGGAGGGAAAGCACCAATCCACTGGCCTGCACGACTGCTGCTCCCACCAAGCAGAAGAACAGGCAGGGGAGAGCCCACTTCCTGCACACAGAGTCCTGGCCCAGATGGCAGACGTGCAGGCAGTAACAGCTGGGTTGGCTGCCATTTAAAGCAATCAGCCCTCGTGGCTTTAAAAGCACTTTCAGGTCTATGACACTGCAGCGTTCCACCTTCCAGACACTTAGAAAATTCATTCCTTGACCTCTCTGATATCACAGGGCTGTCCCCCTTCGAAATTTTAGGCAAAACTAGAGATCCTGAAATGAGAAGCTGACAGGGCAAGTGATGGGCAAGCTTCTTCCTAACATAGCCCTGCCAAGGCATCTCACTTCTCACCTGCAGCGCTCCCTGTATTTCACTCCTGGCTCTCATTCCCTTCTCAGTGTGTCAACTCCATCCTGACCTAGCACCCCCTGTTAGCCCAGCAGCCCCTGGGGCCCACCCACAATATGTCCCCTCCTGCTGCCACTGAAGCCAATGGGAATTCGGCCACTCACTTAGAGGCAGCAGGATCGGGCCCATGTGAGGTCATGTGAGATCAGGGCATGCATCTCTTCATATGCAGAACTGGCTTCAGATAGCTCAAAATAAGGTGACAGCTGGTCTCCTGGATGGCAAACATACCATGAGGAAAGCAGAACTGGGGTCATTTCAGTCCTAAAGTGACTCCCAGGCAAAGAGCAATCTACATAATACAATTCCAGGAACTCGCTGTGTGTCTCACTCTGAAACCTAAAATCTCTGTTGAGTCAGTGTGAAGCGATAGATACAGCTACAGTCATGGCTGAGAGCTCTTTCTGTTTAATCATCACTGGGATGCATGGTCTGCTACCATCCAGTTTTTAAGGTCTCAGCCACTTGGGCTTTTTTACACATATGACTTTATGAATTATGCCCATGTGACAGCAGGACTTTTAGCTACTAGTACATAATCAACACGCTGGCCCTTCCAGCACCTACTAATCCAAGGAGCTCACTACCCTTTAAAGACAGTAACAAAGCTTCCTAACCCTCTTAGGAAGCAGGTCACTATCATTAGCTGCATTTTACACATGGGGAAACTGAGGCACGCCGAGGTCTCAGAACATTTTCAGAAGTGTCTGCTAATTCTGCATGCCTCAGTTATTGGGGCCCCAACATGGGGCTTCATTTGCAGGCATTGTGTGCACCTGCTGTTCCCACTGACTTCAACAGGAGTGACAGGAGCATACTTCCTGAAAATCAGGCCCTGGTTGTCTCGAGCTGGGCACCCAAACACAGGGGTCGCTTTTGAAAATGATGGCCAAGCGGCTCGCCGGCAAAGCCAATGTGACTCCCATTCCTGTGACATCTGAGTTCTCATGCTTGGGCGTCTCCGCACCAGACTGGCCTTGTGTGATTCTAAAATATCAGTTACCAGGTCACCTTATAATAGAGCTGCCAGGCCTTGAAGTGCCCGTCCCTAAAGAGCTATGCTGGGATTCTCCCTGGCTACCACACCCAAGAAGAAGGGGCTCAACTGGAGAGCTCTCAGCACGTTAGCCTGAGCTGGTGGAAAGAGAACAGATGATGAGGTGCATTTCCAGGTCAGGATTTACACAGTGTGTGTGTTTTAGCTGATGAGGAAGGTAGGCGACAGGGAGCAAGGCATGTTTCAACACCCAATGCCCAGAAATGCTCCTTCTCCTATCACTCCGTGCCCTGCCCCCAAGATCATTAAAACTGAGTAGATCTTAAACCCCTCATAGACTTCATAGTCAGGGCCGGCTTTATGAACTGTGGGGCCTGATTCGAATACCTGGCAGCAGTCCTGGACTTTGGCAGGGTGTGTGTGTGTGTGTGTGTGTGTCTGCTCCAGGTCTTCAGCAGAACTTTGGCAATAGGAGATTCGCTCTGGGTCTTCCGCGGCACCAAAGGACCCCCTGCCGCCAAAATGTCACCAAAGACCTGGAGTGCACCCCCTTCCCCCATCGAAGACCCGGAGCGGCCACCACCACCACCCCCCGCCGCCAAAATGCTGCTGAAGACCCGGATCTTTTCCCCCCCACCCCACAGGTGCCGGGTGAGTAAAAAAAAATTTAAAAATTAAAACGACACCTACAGCACAGGGTCCTCTTAGGCGTGGGGCCCTCTTAGACGCGGGATCCAATTCCCAGGAATTCGGGGAATCGGCCTAAAGCCGGCCCTCTTCATAGTCTTTACGTTGTTTGTTTTTCCTTCCTGCACATCCTGCCCAGCCTGAGGCAGAGAAGCTAAGGGGGCCTATTACCTTTTGTAGGCCAAACCCTGCCCTAATGCAAGCAGGTGCATCTCCTGATGACTTCAACAGGAAATGCGCTTGCTTTGGCACTTGATGAATTTGGTCCCCTCTGTCTAATCAGCATCACTTTGTTTTTAGCCAGTTCCAATGTCAGGATCTTAGGTACTAGCTCAAGGCTGTAAGGCTGGAGAATCCAATGCTGCAGAGCAGCCCCTGCTCTCCCCATCCCCCTAAGCAAGCTTTCATTGATGTTTATTAATTTATTAAGGAAGTGTTATTTACTCCTTCTCATAACACAAGAACTAGAGGTCACCAAATGAAATTAATAGGCAGCAGGTTTAGAACAAACCAAAGGAAGTATTTCTTCACACAACACACAGTCAGCCTGTGGAACTCTGCCAGAGGATGTTGTGAAGGCCAAGACTATAACAGGGTTCAAGAAAGAACTAGATAAATTCATGGAGGACAGATAGCCAGGCTGGGCAGGGATAGTATCCCTAGCCTCTGTTTGCCAGAAGCTGGAACGGGCAACAGGGGATGGATCGTCTGATGATTACCTGTTCTGTTCATTCCCTCTGAGGCACCTGGCATTGGCCACTGTCAGAAGACAGGATACTGGGCTAGATGGACCTTCGGTCTGATCCAGGATGGCCATTCTTATGTTCCTATGACCGCTTTAATGTTAGCAGACATTTTGGAAGAGCCATTAAACCTTATGCCTCAGGGTTTAAGCCAATCTCTCTTTGCTGGTGACTAAGAAGTTTCTTGCACCTTCCTCTGAAGCATCTGGTGCTGGGCACAGCTGGAGACAGGACACTGGACCAGATTGCCCCCGATTCAGAGCCAGCACGGCAATTCCTGTGATTTAAACCTTGGCAGCAAGGGGTGATAAGAAAACACTCCTATACCTAGAACACGGGAGTCGGATGAACCCTTTCGTGGGTCATGCACACAGTATGGAACAGTGTGTCTTGTGCTTAGAAATGAGGATGGCATCAGAAGCCCTTCTGCCAAATCCATAGCTGATTCGCTGCAGGACCTTGTCACTTCCCTGTCTTGTGCCTCGGTTTCTTCCTCTGTAAAAGAGGGATAATGGTCCTTATCCCCTTCCATAAAGTGCTTGCAGCTGCAGTCCCTGGGTGGAAGGTGATGAGCCAATCCAGGTCTCAGAGCAGAACGTCTCTCAGGCTCTGCGGCTCAGCCCATCTCTGCTATAGGATGGCTCAATGCTCTTAATCACTAGTATTTTTTATCATTAATTTGAAACAAAATCCCAGTGGATGGGTGACAAGCAGGCATTGTCGGGGCATGGTTCCCACCCACTGCTGTGAATGGCAGACATGTGCCTGCAATGGAATTACACTTCTCAGCAGGGCCAGTGCAATAGTCACCTCAGTGCCAATAACCAGCCCGAGCTGAGCGACTTTGGGGAACAGGAGAGGCACGACTCTCATTTCCAGCCTTCATCTGATAGGACACTGAAACCCAAATAGATTAGATACTGTGCTGAGATTCCGGTAATTAACACCGTCAAGGCCTGCCTGGCCTGGAATCCGTGGGTAAATAGAACACATCAAATAGAATTACCCACCAATCCCTCCTTTAATGCACTTGGAGCCTGGCCCAACAGACATGTTAACATTAATATACACTATCTTATTAACTGAAGGTCATAAAAGCTGTCACAGACCAGAGATGATGAACTACCACTGCCCAGGGGGCAGGGAAGAGGGGGGAAAGAACCCAGACCCATGGCTTGCCTGGGATTCCATACCAGGATCCAAGGAAACCTAGGAATATGTGAGGAAGGTTGGAGCCTCTGGGCGTGAAAGCACCAAGAGAGAGGCTATTAGTCTGCAAAACCGCAGAGAGGGAATAATAAACAAGCAACCCACGATACCAAGGCCATGTTTACACTAATTGGACCATAGTGGCATAGCTACATGCCAGCAGCACGCTGGGATGTAGTACCGCCTGCACCGATGGAAAGGGGTTTTCCATCACTGCAGGAACACCACCTCCCCAAGCTACATCAACAGAAGCATTCGTTCACTGACCCAGCTTTCTCTGCCTCGGGGGTAAGGACAGCATCGCTCAGCGGCTTTTTCACACCCTGGAGCCACACAGCTATGTCAACCTCCATTTCAGGTGCAGCCCAGGCCTAAAAGCCTGCCATCTGAGGAGCTCAAAGAACTAACTAATTATGTGGAATCATTATTACTATTTTACAGAGCAGGGGAACTGAGGCACAGAGCCAGGGTGTGACTTTGCCCAGGATCACACACAAGTCAGTGCCAGAGCCAGGAACAGAATCACGGAGTCCTGGCTCCCAGCCCCTTGCGTTAATCCACTAAACTGCACTTCCCTCTCTGTATAGAAAGATGTGACCTCCCCACCCCCATCGCATGGGAAGGCATGTGCCCCATGGGTGTCAAGAGATCAGCAGCAACAGGTGAGACAGGGAATTCAGGCTTAATGTGTCAGAACAAATGAGGGTAGAGTGACATGAGAGAGCCGGGGAGATCCCAGTCAGGAGAGCAACTAGTGTTGCTGAGAATTCCGCATGGTCACGGGCAAGCATCACCAGAGCAGGCAGGGAGCCAGGGGAATGTGCTCATTGGGGCCAAGCAGGAGAGAGATACAATAGATATGAAAGTGTATATAACTAACTAGGAGAGAGAGGGACTCTGCCTCTGTGCCACCCTCCCCATGTCCCTAGCCCTGAACTCTGCTAGCTCTGGTCTCCTTGACACTCCCTCTGCCTCCTTCTCACACTCTACCCCATTTCTCGAGACACCCCTTGCACCGGTACATCCGCCCTCTGCCTCGCAGTCTCCCTCTCCAAACGCTGAGAAACGCTGTCTGAACAACTGCTCCCTGGAAGATCTTCCCTGCCCGAGAGCTGCTAGCTCTGTATCTCTCTCTCCCTGCTCAGCCATGCTCCTGTATGCTACCCATCTCCTTTAGACTCAAAACTCTTCAGAGGAGGAAGCTGGGCTCCTTAATGATCTGGACAGGCACGTGCACACCAATGGCACTCAATATGCTAGTCCACCACAGCCATGTCCAGTGCTGAACTGCCCCCTGCAATGTATTCTCCAGCACTGCATTCAGCACGTGTGCACACACACAGGCCCGTCTTCCCCCCCTCCCAGACATACCTTGATGATCTTGGGGTCTGTACAGCGGCTGTTGCCATTACTGGCATGCATCCAGCTGTTCTCGTAGGCCGGGCAGTGCTGCCGCAGGGTGCACCTCTTCTCCGTCACGCACCAGCCACACTCGAAGCGCGGATCTGCCTTGAGGCAGAGGCCACAGCTTTCACGCAGAGCCGAGCACTTGTACAGATGAGCTGCAAGGGAAGGCAGAGGGGTGTCAGGTCATCCATGCATTGCTGTTTTTTATGAGGAGGGCACCTGCCCACCTACCCATAAGGACCCGGGCAGAGACCCACCAGCTTATTTAGCACTGGCCAGCCAAATGTCTGACAACGGCTAACACCTCGGGATCTGCGCTGACCAGATGGCCTGGAGTGCGCTGCTTCGCAGAGGACATGCTTCTGGAACAAGCGCATCTTGCTTAAGGGACTGGCTGGCTCAGGGGGCTGGGAATGGGTATGAAGGGCTTTCCCTCTAGGGCGCCGGCTCTAATCAAGCCCCAGCTAGAGGCTGATGGCTGGGAGGCTTGCGAGTGGGCTGTGCAGACAGATCATGTCCCCTGCTTACCCTGGATGTTCTGGGGGTTGTCGATGACAAAGTTTCCATTCCACACCACCGACAGGTTCACGGGCAGGTCGCTGATGTCATTCCCTTCATAGAAATACTGCAAGGGGAGACACAAGAAAGCAGAGACCCTTCGTCAGTGGGGGGAGGGAAGCCAGACGTGTCCTGACGGATGAAGAGAGGTCCAGGAATCTCCCCACTAATGCACTATTCCCTAGTGGGAGCACGGAGAAGGAAAGAGACTTGGCTCAGATGATCCTGGCCATCAGGGATGGGTCTGGCACCGCAGGTGCTTTTGTGCCACAGAGATTGGCGGCTGAGGGACAGGGAGAGAGTGCTCATGCCCAAAGGCCTCGACCAGCAAAGAAAGAAATGTCATACAAACCACGGGTTTCAAACTGGCAACAAGCCCCATTAATCAAAGAGATCCCACAGCCAGCCGGAAACTGTGCCTGCCGGGGAGCAATAAACAGAAACCCCCCAGCACACATGTGCCCCCAGCAGCTAGAAGGGAGGCTGGGGCGACACTGGGGGGCTTTGCTACTTGCTAACGGGGTACTGGGACAGGATTCCTGAGGATCCTGCGGGAATGAGTGGACAGGAGGTGGGGGAGCATGAGAGCCACCTGGGGACACAGAGCTCATAGGCACCTTGCAGCCAGAGCCGATTCCGGCGGGGCCATGCTGTACTGGGTTTGCTTGATGTGGGCACACGAGACCCATTCCCTACTAACTGCTTTTCTCTTGCACCTCCCTGCTGAGGAGCAGCACAGCCATTAGTCAGCTACCCCGGCATGCCCCACCCTTGCCCCAGGGATGGGGGAGGGCAGCTGCTTTCAATAGCACTGTGCCCTACCGCAGCCTCTTCTCTCTCAGGGGGCTTTGGACACTACCATACACCTCTCCTTGCTGCTGTGGAAGGAGCTGAAGGCCAGGACTACCAGCCCCATCTCACAGGTGCAGCGCTGAAGCACAGCGATGAGGGGAGGAGAGGCTAATGAACAGCGTCACAGATCTGGGAGAATTTGATACATTCTCATCACAGTCAGAGACTCCTAGCACCGACTGGGCAACTTCCCGTTCCCTGTGGCTCTTCCAACGTACCTCAGTCCTAAGCAGAGACACCCACTGTTATTCCAGTCCCAACCCCCCTACCGCTCTGCCAATGTTCCACCAGGCTGCCTCTCAGCACCCACTGCCATTCAGATCTCCTGATCCTCCCGCCTCTGCTGACACCCTTCGCTTCTAACTTGCAGTCCCCCCTCCCTGCTATTGCAGGCCTGGGCCTCTTGCTGCTCTAACAACTCATCACAATCCGGACTCAAAACCATCTCAGTGAGGCAGGCAAGCATGCATTAGGGACTAGGGAAAGGCAAACTCGGGAGCACAGAGAGACGACATCTCTCTCTCTGGGAAGAGTCAGGATGGACCCTGCTATCTGCAGCTTCAACACTTGCTCACAAAACAAACCTGTGAGATAGTCTTCACCAGAGCAGCATCAGCACCTGCAGCCCAGAAACGGGGCCATTCTGGGAACACCATGGGGGGAAACTACTTCGATTAATTATCCTTCAGTCCTCATGATACACAGGCTCAGTCTGTGGCCACAGTAAGGAGTGTATTCCCCTGCTGGTCTGTTTAAATGGAACGATTGAGCTGCCCACACCTTGGCAGAGATTGGAGCTGTCTTTCTCCCCTCTGCAGAGCACAAGTGGTGCTGGATTCTACCTTCAGTGAAGCACAACTCCCCCCCCCACCCGCCCATGCCTGGATTGCAAAGCCAAAGGAACTCAAGCCACACTCAAGCTCTGGGGAGGTAAGCAGGGGGCAGTTCAAAGACAAAGAAAGCAGAGATTAGAGCTGCAGCAAACTGCTCCTCCTGCCCCTGGGCCTCCTCCCCACCAACACTGTCTACCTTGCTTCTAACCAGAGCCAAACTCCTGGCAGCCCCATCAGCAGTCCCTCCACAGCCCCTGCACGCAGGCGGAGGATTAATCGATAGGGAGACAGAAAGGCAGTCGGAACCTTCCCTGACAGCTAACGACCTACTCTGGCGAGAGAGTCTCCGCTCCTCTCTGGAGAAAATGACAGGCATGTCAGGAGAGATTAAATGAATGATTCATGGGTTGCTGGAGTTTGTTGAGAGCCACATACATGGCCATGTTGGCGCTCTTTGGCTCAGACCCCACCCCCAACCCCTGCCAGTTACTCTGCTGCCCAGCTTCACAGACTGGGCATGATGATGGCGGTAGCAGGGTAAGTGGCAGCATTGCCCCCTGGTCCATCCCTTCCTTCAACACCAGTTCCGTACTTGGCTCAGAGGAAAGTGAAGTGATTCATTCCCCCTTGCAGCCCTCAGATGGGACTAAACAGATACCAGTACTAGGGGGAGAGGCTTTCTCCTGCCAGGGAGCCAGTAACACCTCTGCACCCCCTTGCCTGAGCTAAATTAATCACCACGTTATATTAGATATGGAACTTTTCATGGAAGAATAGCCGAGCTCGCTACAAATGGGGAACTGAGGCAGAGAGCGCGAGAGAGGCAGGAGGAGGTGAGTCACCTGAGTTCATACAGTGAGTTGGTGGCAGAGTTGGGAATAAAACCCAGGAGTCCTGAGTACCAATCCTGTGCTCCAGCCACTAGGATCCTGCCTCATCTGTGTGAAGCAGCAGCAGGGGGCTGAACTGCAAGCTTGGGTGGCAGCAGCATGAGTCCAGCGGGGACAGAGAAAACCTGGCTCCGTGCAGACAGGAGTCACGCCCCCTTTAGGGCTGGGTATACTGGGGAGTCTGCCAGAGTAGAGGAGTTATTGGGACTCATGCCAGCCTTCAGGGCCAGGCACCATGGGGTCACACAACAGCTGGAGGGCCTGATTTGGGCACTATCTGCCTTTCTACAGATGTGTAAGCTTGTACTCTTCAATGGTAAACGGACCGGTTCCTGTGCTGCTTACTGAGCAGTGGAACTTCCAGGAGACCGGGAAATCCTGCATCCCGCCTGCCCTTCCATGGACACTAAAGACCCTGGAGCACCTCCTATCAGAGATGGATTTCACCCTGCAGTCCTTAGCCATTAGTTCCCCAGTGCAATGTTGTTGTGCACCGGTTGGCCATTGCCCTTCCTCCCAGAGGTGGCTGCATTTCAGTGGTGCTGCATGTACGCCTGTCTGTACAGGTGCACTTTGGGAACTTTCTGGGAGGGAAGGTGCTAAGGGAATAAGATACTAGTAGCCTGTCTACACACCCGAGCACAGTCAAGGGGGTTAGGACTCAGAATGGAACATATGGAGAGAAATATGGCAAGGGGACATTTTTCGTGCTCACATCAGACTGCCTTATTCTGTGTCAGTGCACACCCTGGATAAGCTGCCTCTCGGACCTCAGGCTAGTGACAGCTACCACAGCAGCCCCCCACTAGCTAGCAAGGGGGGAAATTCCTTGGCCTTTCTGGATGGGACCAAGAGCACATGTGGGCAGGCCAGTAACTGTTACCTGGGCTGTGCTGGCCCCCGCAGGAGGCCTGCCCAGGGAAAAGCACGCCTGGTAGTTCAGTGATGGTAGCACAGGATGATCTCAGTGCCAGTGTTTGATCCCTGATCAGTGTAAAATCAGAGGGACATCTGGGCTCCGTGCCCTACATTAATGGGGGTAGGCAGGAGGAATGGCTACTCCCCACGATGTCTCTCTGCCTGGACCAGAGACCAGATTACACCAAGGCCCCTGGCCCGTTACTGGTGCACCCAGAAGAGATGGGGGCCTTTCCTTCCTCTGAACCTCTGCACTGTGGTTACTGAAATGCCTCATCTTTAACCCAGCTGGCGGGCTGAGAAGCTCCCTCAGTGCTCCTCTGGGGATTGGCCAAGAGGGAGCACCACAGTGGAAACCAGCTGCCCCACAAGCCAGAAAGCCCTGCTGGCCCAGCCCTTCCCTCCTTCCCACATGGCGACTCAGGGCAGGAGACGCGCCAGCCCCAATACTGAGTCATATACAGGGCTCTGCTTTACTGGGGCCATTCGCCTCATCTCCAGGCTCCCAAAAGGCTGTAGTGCGTTGCTGAGCAAGAGCCAAATGGATGTCCCAGGAGATGGAGCAAAACAACTCTGCTCCAAAGCCAAGGCAGCAGCAGGAGGTGACACATGCAGCAGTACTTGGGGTCATTCCGACTTCATTACACAACATGCCCCACCAGCCTTGGATATCCCACACCCAGGCCGCACCATAGGTTATAATCCATGCATGGCATACACACATACCCCCACTAGTGAAATGCAGCCACCTCCAGGGTGGAATGCAGCTGCTGCTTGCTCAGTGGTGCAAGGCAGTTTATGACAGGAAGTGAAGAAGAATGACCTATCCAATTGAAATCACCACTGGGCTATTCATTATCATAAACCACCAAGAGCTCTATTTTCCAGCTCAGCTGAAAGCTTCAGTGGAATAGCACTGCCACCATCAACACCCTAGTGATTCACGGCTCCCGCACAGCTGAGCCAGCACCAGCACTACATGAGGTGCTCCTTGACGGTCTCCCATGCAACTCTCCTTGGCACATCGTGGCACATTGAGCTCCTTCCCCACTGGTCCCAAGATGACAGAGCAGAAAGGGGTAGGAGTTCAGAACTTTACAGGTGTATCCTCCTTTCTGTCCTACCTCCACCTCAACAGGTGGGCAGAGCCTGAAGGACCCTCTAAGAGGGACAAACTACATGAACGAGTGGAGACCATCAATCGGCAGCCTCGGGAAGCGGGAGTTGGGGGAGGGGCAACAGAGCAGGATTTAGCTGTGACGAGCAGCATGGCAGCCTAAGTGAAATTGGCATTTTCAATTTGTACTCTGACATGTCTCATTTGGGGCCCTGGCATCTCGGGAAGGCATCCAGCCTGCAGCTGTCCAAAACACTTATTTGCATCTCTCTGCCCCAACTCCTTTTGGAAATGAGTTCCTCCTGGGTGGGGGTGAGGGGATAAGAGAGATGATTAACCCTTCATGCACCAGCCCTGGAGACAGCAACAGGCACATGTGGGAGGCTGGGAGGGGACAGACCCAACAGACTGCGTATCTGCCTCTGGAAGAATAGGCCTCCCCACTCAGCTCAGACTCCCGGAGCGACGACACATGGCCTGGGCAAGGAGGGTGCACTGAAAGGCCGGCGCTGTCTGAGCAGAGCAAAACGCAAGGTGAAATGGGAAGAAATGGCAGGAACGGTCTCCGAGCTGCACACACTGCCAGCCCTCACTCTGCCAAATGAATGAATGATCATGGCCAATGGTGACAGTTCTGCCCTGGTTCTGAAGTTCACTTCAGTCATGTATTATCTTCGCTACTGAGATGAGCTAAAGCCATGCAACTCAGATTTGAATTACAAACACCTCCAGCCCTACAAGAGGTTTGGAGCCAGGGCTTCAGTTCAGCCCTTCATGTAGACCGGAACGGTTGGCTTGAGGTTCAGCTTTCGAGTCCTTTGGAAGGTCAGGAGTACTCACATCAAACCCATCTCTAATTTCTATCACATAGTGTGATGAATCGGGAATCTGTCTGTACAGTCTATGAATTCTGTGTGGTTATGAGCCCTATGTGTCAGTGTCAGGCAAACTCTATTCTGAATGAGCCACCTTTTGTCTTGTCCCTGACCTGTTTGCCTCCAAGCTGGGATGAGGGTCCAAAGGCTGGTGGCAATCAAAGAACAACAGAGGCTAGCTAAGTACCCAGTTCTTTGAAATCTATTCACAGTAGACAGAAGATTGGTCCCTGCCCAGAAGAACTGGTTTAGGAGGTGGGGAAGTCCCCTTGGCAGCAGGCACCTGAAGGGGTTTCTGCTTGTGTAGGAAGCTGTCCTGATGCAGGGGGGCTAAAGGTTTTAAAAAGGCAGAGGCTGGTCTGTTTGGAGGCTATTTTCTCCAGTCCATAAGGGAGAGGCCATTCACCATGTAAGAGCTTGCGTGAAAATGGGACATCCTGCCTGTGCCGAGATGGACCCCCAAAAGCTCACAAGGAAGGGTAAGATAGGAAGTGAGGGCCTTGCGGGTTCAGCTGTGCATTGTTTTGTATGATCTGCACTCTCCTGCACTTGACATGATTAAGGATGGAAGAGCATCAGGCAGTTAGACTGAACAAGTGTATGTGTAGTGGCTGCTTCTCAACTGCAGTGTGCCCCTGGAGCTGAAACTGGAAACCAGATGCTTCACACCTTTGGGGTGGAGTTCTGGGACAGGGTGTGTTTGAGTAAACCAGGAATCTGAAGTGTCAACATAGCACCCAGAGAGGATGGACAGAGGGCTCCAACATTCAGAGAGGGCTGCCACATGGGGTCTCTAGACACCCTCTCAGGGTGCAGACCTTCCAAGTTTGGGGAAGTGGCTGGACTCCATCCAGGCTCCAGGAGCTTGAAACACTCCAGGGAGCCAGAGTGGCAGAGGCTTGGATTCCTGTCCCAGCCATCCTAGTGTGTGGACAGGAAGACAGCTCATGACACGCAGTACAACTTGAAGTACACCATAGTGCCCTGCCAGCATCGCTGAAACGCAGCCCTTTCTGGAATGGAGAGGGGCAGCCCCTGGCACACACCTCAACCTTTTAGTCTAGCGCTCAGTGAAAAGTGCTGTGGAATCATTAATGTCCCCCACAGCAGACAGCACCTGGGTTATTAAGGTCTTGTCTTAAAGACACATGCAGCAAACTGCATGGAATGCAATCCACAGCACTAGCTGAGGTCCACGAGTCACCACTGCCAGGATCCTCGTCTGGAATCCAGGAGTGGGTGTTTCTTCCCACTCCCAAAGCCAGGGACCATGTAAGCCAAGAGACTAACTCCGAGTTCCCTGCACTTCTCTCCAGACCATCCCACCTCCCAAACACAGAGATCACGGAGCACACAGCTTCAGGTCCCTTCCTGAAGCACAAAGCTCACTTAGCAAGCGAATGCTGAGCGGGCCAGAATCCAGAGACTCTGACAACAAAGTGCTACAGCAGGTGTGAGGACACCTCTCCTCGATTTCACGGCACCCCTGCTATGTTCCACTGATGGCATTAGGCCTGGCCACCCTCAGCAGGGCAGCCAGCAGTGCACAGCATAGGAAACACCCTGCTCTGTTCAGAAACAGACCTTAACTATTCCTGCAAGTGGGAAGATATGAGCTGGCAGCCCCAGCTGGTTGTTTCGATGGTCACTTAGCTGGGGAGCCCAGCAGCTCTCGCTGCAGGGAGGGTTACAGAGGGCTGTGAATTATTAAACCCTGTTGTCCAAGATGTTCTTACATGAGCTCTCATCTCTTTCAGCCACTCCAGGGAGCCTCATGGGAAAACAAGTACTCTTTCCTTTGGGCTCAGCTTCTCCTGGGCCAACTTGGCAGTTGCCCGTCTCTCCATGACTCAACCGGAGGGAGGCCAAGCCAGCCTTTTGGTCTTTCCAGAACTGCCGTGAGCATCTCCTTGAATGTTACACATAGGAAGGGAGCCCAACACGTATCCTGAAACCAAGCAGGGGAAGCCAGGGAAAGTGGGTGTGTAGGAAAAGTGGTGAGGAAAGCAGCCAGCAAATCTTCTCCCAGGCCAGGAGTCTGACACCACAAGCTAGTGTTACACAAACACAGCCAAAACCTCCCTCCTGCTTACACCTGGCTTTTTCTTTTTACACCCTTACCCATCTTAGGAGCTGGAAAATCCCTTCTCATTTCTTCCAGGGTCTGCCCTCTTTGGAGTTGACCTACATTAGCAATTTAATCAGGGCAACAAGCTTAGGGTGACCAGACAGCAAGTGTGAAAAATCAGGATGAGGGTGGGGGGTAATAGGCTTCTATATAAGAAAAAGCTTCAAATATCGGGACTGTCCCTATAAAATCAGGACATCTGGTCACCCTAAATGGGCTGGACGTGAGCTCGCAGGCCAGCTGTGGGTTTGGTATCCATGATTCTAGGGTTCCCCTCCCTGTCAAAAAACAATCCCCACAACCATGTTCTCAGGGATTGCTCTTTACCTTTGTGTGTAAATTACTTCCATGTTTGTGCACCAGGGTCAGTGCCAATGTCAGCAGAGCTCTAGGAATCCAACAGGTCTGAACAGATACTGTTGTGACAGATGTTTCGATACTACGGTGACAGGCACCAGAGAAAATCCTCTAGTTAGAATAGGGCCTTGTTCTCCATTGCCTTGCACCATCACTTAGGCCTGTGCAAAGTGAATGTACAACACACCCATTTTGATCAGGTATTGCATATGTAAAGGACATGAGGTAATAGGCAGGGGAGAATCAGGCCATAGGTTTAGAGGCATTTGATAGGAGGTTCACTGCTGTTAAAGGTAAATGGAAAAAAAAAATTTTTTTAATTAATGCAGAATCTGAATCAGATGGCAGATGCCCATGAGGAGAGCCAGGTGGACTTCCTCAATCAGCATCTCCCAAAAGATAAGCTGAATGGCTTTTTATTCCCCAGTGTTGAAGATCGGGGCGCCGAGCTGTTTTCTCCTACAATAGTTGATGACATCACTAACACCTACGGCAGAGCAAGGAAGCTGCTGCATTCCATACCCCGATTTACTGGTCGTGACTGTTACAAGGAAAACAGATTCCTGACCTCGGGACTTGGCAGTTAAGGAAAGAAGTGGCTGATTTCCAACTGTTGTTGAAGGCTACACAGATGGGTTCTGTGCACGTTCTGGAATCCCAAACAGTGTTTGTATTTCAATGTAAAGATGTTATTTAATAACAAGGACACTCACAAGTCCATAGCGGTAGGACTCTACACTTTAAAAGACTACACAAAGTAACTGGTTTACTCCCCCAGCTTCCCCTCAGCCCCACCCTGGGAGGCAGGTAAGTGCATTCTTATCATCTTCCTTTTTCAGATGAGAAAATGAAGTGTAGATAGGGGAAGTGACTTGGTCCAGATCAGTATCAGTGCTAAGCCTGGGACTGTGGTGTTCCTGGGTGCCATTCTGCCTCCAGTTCCCCTTTAACCTGTGTTCCCTCTGCTGAGCTAAGTGAATAACGGATGCAGAAGGGCAGGCCAGATCGTTCAGTGAGTTATTACATGTCACTTAACCCAAAGATTCCCAAACCACAGCCACAGAGAGCCAGCTAGTCACATGGTGCAGGCTCCTGCTGGTTGCTAGCTATTAAACTGCATTAAAAGAAATTAAATACCCATTAAACACTTTGCTAGGATTAAGTGCCCAGTTAATCAATGGTTACAGTTGCCAACGGGCTGTTCTGTGATGGTGGGGAATAGGAACGACATAAGGGTTTGGGCAATGGCAAATGGTGGGGATGTGCCTAGCAGACACTCTTCTTATGAAGCTATGCTTTCCCTGTGAAAAAGCTTAAGAACCCCTTGTTTAATCAGACAGTCCTTTGAGGACACAAGCAGCACAGGCACATTGCAGAAGGAGCCATAAAGTAGAGAAATTTGCAGCCTGGGGACAAAAATAGGAACTGCAGCCTGAGTAGCAAACTATACCCCCACCTCCCCACCCCACGAGCATTTCTCTGGCATCATGCCACTTTCAGCACATGCATCATCATGGGACACAGGACTAAGGAGATACGCATCAGACAGACACACACACAAACTTTCTCCCTGCTCCAGCCAGGCTGGCAGAACAATAATACTCAGCATGTGTATGGTGCGCTTGATACCCGGGAGGTAGGTCAGCATTATCCCCATTAGACAGCTGAGAAAGGAGGGGAAGGGGCGTGCCCAATGTCACACAATAACTCAGCAGCAGAGTCAGGAGTTCCCTGGTCCCAATCCCTTGATCTCACGTTTGGTGTATCAGAACAGAACAGCCTCCCTGGAAGACAGAGCATGGGGTAACTACAGTGGTGCTTCGCTAGGAATGCCCCAGCCTGCCCACTCCTCTTCAGATTGCACCTGATTGCTCCCTGCTGGGTATCCGGTCCAGCTAGAAACCACTCAAGCGAGAGGGCTCCCACCATCTCTCTCAAGACTCATCCTAATCCTATCTCACTGACTTTGCTGATTGTCAGCCTACAATTTCCTTCGGTTAATTTCATCTCAGTCCTGATAGCTATATCATCTCGTACCATCCTAACCCATTTCTCTCAGTCACAAGCACCTGTGGGTCTGTACGGTCCAGAGTACTGGGACAGGGATATGACCTTTCACCTCTAGCACAAGTGTGTGAATCCAGCCCAGAACAGCAGTGACAAAGTCATTACACCTACTCTTCCCCCCGACTTCCAGCCTCAATGTGCCCCATCTCTGTTCCTCTGGCTGATCTTGGACTGGGGTTGATGGGCCCCAAAGGGAGCTGGAATCTGTCCTCTTTGGGGAGAAAGATTTGTTGGCAAAGTGGGGCCTTTGAAGAGGAACCCCTGAGAATTCAGTTTCCCAGCATCCAACAGGGACACACAGGAAATCTATGCACAAGAATCGCTTTAGCCATCTGCTCTGAGCTGCTCCTCCAAATTCCATTTGCCCCCATTCATACAAACCAAAACCAACAAGCCCCCACCCCAGCAAGAATGCAGGAGCCTGTCCAGGCTCCGCAGAGGCATGTGATGCATGACCTTCAGAGCAGCACTTACAGGAAGGGAGCTGGGCCACTCAGCTTTTCTCCCAGAACTGTACATTTTATTGGCACAGTACATCTACCTTCCATAAGCTCAGTGCACACACACACAGACCTCCCTCTCATACACACACGCACACAGACCTCCCTCTCATACACACACGCACACAGACTCTCACACGTTCTCTCCTCACTCTCATGTGTGTGCGCCCCTTGACTGCATTTCTGTAGGAACGGTACAATTGCAGCTGTGTCCTATTTTTCTGTAGTTGATGACCTCAACTTCTTCCCCGCGCTATGGGGACGGCTGTAATGTACGTTGTGTCTCGCTGGGGCTCAACTGCAATTCATCATTATTTTATCTGCTGGAATTTAATTGGATCCTATCAAACTCTCCTGATACTCCCTTTTCCCTTTAAACACTGCTGCAGGAAAGATAAATGTAGGCGCTGCTCAGAGCGCGCGCCTGGTTTTTTCCAACATTTCTGGGGCTGTAGGATCCAATCCTATTTCACTCTCCATGGCTGGTTAATTAGAGACACATACACTGCAGGTGTGCAGCACTCATCACAGAGCATGTATGTATGATTTGTGTTCCCCTATAAATATACTCCAGGCCCAGTAAAATACCATCACAAACACCATGAGCCTTGGCAGTAATGCTTGGGCTCTGATTTTACAACACCTCTTTCTCTTTTACCATTCTCCTCTCCCGGCATCTTATTCAAGTTCCTTCCCTCAGATTCACCCAGTCGAGAAACCTGAGTTCAGTATGAACAGGGCCCAGAATATCATCAACAATAATCTGGAGACCCTCGGAATTAGGTCCGATCAAAGCACAAGCCAAATGTTTGCTCAAATCCACTTGAGGTCTTCTGACATCTGGCTTAGTGTTAGCCATGGAAATGATGCAAGATCCCACCCACTCATCTGCCCAGCCCCCAGTACTTGCAACATCATGGCACTGTAAGTAGCCTGGCATCTCGTTCAACATGAGAGGAAGTGTTGCTAGTGTTTGGAGTCAAGACTCTATTTCTGGTTCTGCTAGTGGCTCGCTCTGCAGCCTTGGACAAATCCCATAATCTCTGTGCCTCAGTTTACCCACCCATACACGGGGACAATACTGCCTACCTCCCAAGTGCTGGGAGGCTTACTTAGGGTTTGCAAGTAATTTGAGTGCTAGAGCTGTGCATAGGTATAATACAAAGCAATCAGCTCACCAAAAATATTTACATTCTGGATCCCTCTTAATTTCAGAGAAACTCTACAAGAATTCATAGAATCATAGACTTTAAGGTCAGAAGGGACCATTATGATCATCTGGTCTGACCTCCTGCACAATGCAGGCTACAGAATCTCACCCACCCACTCCTGTATCAAACCTGTGTCTGAGCCACTGAAGTCCTCAAATCATGGCTTAAGGACTTCAAGATGCAGAGAATCTTCCAGCAAGTGACCCGTGCCCCACGCTGCAGAGGAAGGTGAAAAACCGCCAAGGCCTCTGCCAATCTGCCCTGGAGGAAAATTCCTTCCCAACCCCATATATGGCGATCAGCTACACCCTGAGCATGTGGGCAAGACTCACCAGCCAGACACCCAGGAAAGAATTCTCTGTAGTAACTCAGATCCCATCCCATCTAACATCCCATCACAAGCCATTGGGCATATTTACCGCTAATAGTCAAAGACCAATCTCATTATACCATCCCCTCCACAAGCTTATCAAGCTTAGTCTTGAAGCCAGATATGTCTTTTGCCCCCACTACTCCCCTTGGAAGGCTATTCCAGAACTTTGCTCCTCTGATGGTTAGAAACCTTCGTCTAATTTCAAGTCTAAACTTCCTGATGGCCAGTTTATATCCATTTGTTCTTGTGTCCACATTGGTACTGAGCTTAAATAATTCCTCTCCTGCCCTGGTATTTATTCCTCTGCTATATTTGCAGAGAGCAATCATATCTCCCCTCAGCCTTCTTTGGGTTAGGCTAAACAAGCCAAGCTCTTTGAGTCTCCTTTCATAAGACAGGTTTTCCTTTCCTCGGATCACCCTAGTAGCCCTTTTGTGTACCTGTTCCAGTTTCTAACGAACAAATCCAGTAAGTTTCAGCCTGGCTCCCCTCACTGTGCTGGGTGGTGCTGGGACATGGGAAGAGCGTTTTCCAATCACAGGCCACTTTGCCACCGGGATAAAAAGGAAAGGGGGGAACTCGCTGTTCGTTTTCCAAAGAGGTAGTTACACTGGCAGATGCCTCTCCACACCAGGAACACCATGCTGGAAGGGACGGAATTCAAAGAGCTCACGGCTGGAAGCCAGAGATAAGATGCATGAAGGAGAGTGACTCTTCGGCTGTGAGTGAGGGGGGAACTCAAAGAGAATGACCCGAAAGGGCTTTCCACAGTTGACACAGCTGCACACCACCAAGCGTGGCTTTTGTTAAAGGGAACGGGAAATAGCTTAGCGCTACATTTCCCCTCAAAGTGCCCAGACTACAAACCCAAGTGTGAGCAGAAAGGAGAGCCGGCGTGTATTCTTATTTTACAATGTAAATGGACAGAACGTTTCTAGGGCCTCAGTGACTGACATTTCACCTTGGAAAGGAACATTCTCAGGAGAAAAAACTTGGGCCAAATCCATTTCTGGTGTAACTCCTTTAACCCATATCGGCTACACCAGAAATCTGGCCCCATATAATTAAAAACAACTCTTACCTTTGTTACTAGCAATGCCTCAGATTATGAAAAACAATGTGTGGCTGTTTACTGTTTGCTGACTCTGTTACCCGGCTGGCAGGTGGGCAATAGGGAGCAGAGGTAAGGGCTTGGGAGAACGGGATGGTTTAACTGCACACATTTAAGAGACTGTATCAACTGTGAGGATATGCAAATATTTATCAACCTTCCATTCGCACTCATAGACTCTAGGACTGGAAGGGACCTCGAGAGGTCATCGAGTCCAGTCCCCTGCCCTCATGGCAGGACCAAATACTGTCTAGACCATCCCTAATAGACATTTATCTAACCTACTCTTAAATATCTCCAGAGATGGAGATTCCACAACCTCCCTAGGCAATTTATTCCACTATAGCATCGAGCCTGCGAACACTTTGCCTGCACAAGTAGCTTTACTCACAGGTAGGTTTGCAAGATTGAGGCAAGTGTTCATCTCCACACTTTTACATGTTAAGGAGTTTTAAACTGCACAAAGGATACATGCTTCAGTTTCAGTGTATCACTATGCCTAATAATAAGGCTGAAGTTTTTGTCTCTTTAAGGATTTTAATTAACCAAAGCACTATACTCAAAGTTGACATGCAAATAACCTTTTTTTTTAATCAATCTTGTGCCCTGTTTTTGTTTCTTTATGATGTATACAGAAAGCTCAAGAGCGGGGGGTTAGTCTGCTTGCTTTTTACCCATACAAATATCAGAAATGTCATGTCTGGTGCCCCTTAGTTTTACTGGATGGTGTGCTAGATGTCTCAGAGAATGCATATTGTCAGGTTTCATAACTTACTGGATGGAGTGTTGAATCTTTAACAAAGATGTCTTTTCTTCAAAATGTTAACTGGTCATTGGAGTTAGATAAAATATATGGAGATATACCTATCTCCTAGAACTGGAAGGGACCCTGAAGGGTCATTGAGTCCAGCCCCCTGCCTTCACTAGCAAGACCAAGTACTGATTTTGCCCCAGATCCCTAAGTGGCCCTGTCAAGGGCTGAACTCACAACCCTGGGTCTACCAGGCCAATGCTCAAACCACTGAGCTATCCCTCCCCCTCCAGATCAATGTTACTAAAATTAAGCACAAGACAGAGCATCTCTCAATTAAAAATGTCTTTGCCATTCAGCCTCCCTGGCACCTTTCAGAAAAGCATCCCTAATCAGAAAAGCACTTAACTCCATGTGTAGGTCCCACAAAAGTCATGGGAATTAAGTATATGTTTAAGGACCTTCCTGAATCAAAGGGCTCAATTACACAACTTTCAGTCTCTGGTGATTTCAGCATTTCACTAGTTCTCCAGTCACTAGAGTGTCTTCTGGCTAGACAAGATAACTTTCTAACATTGTAAACGAGTCAAATTTAAACAAACAAACAAAAACAGGAATAGCATCCAGCCTTCTTTATCCATCACAAAGAAACAACCCAGGGTAGGAACTCTATCCCTCCTCCACCCCCTACTACAGGTCACCATTAATTATACTTAACTGCATGGAAAGTGTGAAGTGTTATCATCAAGCCAGATGGACCGAAAAAGGATAGAGGAGTAAAATTACAAAGAAGTGTGAATTTTAAGCACCCACTCTAAAGAACGGGCTGGCTCATTGCCTACAAATATTAAACAGGCACTGAGTGTACCCTGAAAGTAAAGACACGTCCTGTCATTTGAGAAAGATTTCTCTTGTGCAGAGTTAGAAGGGGAATGAAAATTGGATTTACAAAGGAATTCTGATTCATATCTTAACACCATGGAGTTGCAACTGACCAGCCCCAAAATCTCAATGATTTGTAACTCAAGGACAACTTGACCAATGTTCTACACCCTGTACACAGACATTTTGCTTTGCTGCCAGGGCACATTTGATCAATTCTAGGCCAAACCTGTGTTTTCATACTAGCCAAATGGCAACCTCTTTGCAATTTTTAATTATGGAGATGTAGACTCAAGCAGGAGATGCAGTGCTGTCCAATGGATAAAGTATTGGACTGGGACACAGGAAACCTGGGTTCTCTGTCCCCTATATGCCACAAGCTGTTTTGTGATCTTGTGCAAGTCCCTGCACACTCTCTGTGCTCATGTCGTTTCTTCTCTGTTCTGCCTTTCAGTTCTTTGGGAGCAGGGACTACCTCTTACCAGGTGTCTGTACAGTACCTAGCACAATAGCCCCACTGTAACACAAATAATTCATAAGAGTGGCTGGTTCTAGAGTTAAGTGTTGTAAGTTCTGGAACCGCCTTCCAAGGAGAGCAGTGGGGGCAAAAGACATATCTGGCTTCAAGACTAAGCGTAATAAGTTTATGGAGGGGATGGTATGATGGGATAGCCTAATTTTGGCAATTAATTGGTCTTTGACTATTAGCAGTAAATATGCTCAATGGCTTGTGATGGGATGTTAGATGGGGTGGGATCTGAGTTACTACGGTGAATTCCTTCCTGGGTGCTGGCTGGTGAGTCTTGCCCACATGCTCAGGGTTTAGCTGATCACCATATTTGGGGTCGAGAAGGAATTTTCCTCCAGGGCAGATTGGCAGAGGCCCTGGGGGGTTTTCGCCTTCCTCTGCAGCATGGAGCACGGGTCACTTGCTGGAAGATTCTTTGCATCTTGAAGTCTTTAAACCATGATTTGAGGACTTCAATGGCTCAGACGTAGGTTAGGGGTTTGTTGCAGGAGTGCGTGGGTGAGATTCTGTGGCCTGTGTTCTGCAGGAGGTCAGACTAGACGATCATATTGGTCCCTTCTGACCTTAAAGTCCATGACTCTATGACTCTAAAATACATTTGTGTTTCAAACAAAACCTGCTGGTTGGTGCCTAAACTAAAGAGCCCTCATGTTCCTTTAAATAAAAGCTCCAGGCACAGTGCAGTTAATGTACCGTTGCGAGAATGTACAGAACTGCTCTGAAAATACAGAAGTTACCTTTTGCCCCTAGCATTTCCCATCGTCCCTGTTTGCAGGCAGTAGTGGAATGGGAAGAAATCAGCACAGAGTGTCAGTAATTCCCATCCCCATCCCCAAAAAGCCACCTACTCGCCCCCAGTCATGGTAGCATCTCTCCCAGGCTTTGCATTTCTATAGACAGCTTCTCCCACTGACTGTGTAACAGATACAACCTTCAAGACCCATTAAGCCAGCATTCCCGCTACCATTCAACCATGCCATTTATTTTTATATCGTGCCCATCAGTACCCAGCATCCCAGAGCACTTCAGAGTGAGCTAAGCCAACCCATACGCTACAAAAACAGAGACTGTTTAAGAGAAGATTTAGCCGTCTTAACTCCCACTGAAGCCAGCAGGATCGAGGATCCACTCAGCACCTCATCGGATTGGACCCAAGTGAATTGATTCTGCATCTCCAGGGGAGGAGGGAAAGAATAAGTCAAAAGAGTTAATTTCCCGGGAGGCAGGAGCCCATGACCAGAGGCCTGGACTGAGCTGGCAGGAGGGAGGCTAGGGGCAGGGAGGTGGGATTGAGAGCAGAGGCATAGAATAAACTGGGGAGGGAAGGAGATGGCGACAGGGTGGCTCCTCAATAAATGCTCACGGATGAATACCCACCTTAAGGCTGGGAGATCACCAACGCCCACCACCTCCGTGCTTCTCTCACATTTTCAGCCTGGTTTCCTTCTTTTCCACTCTGTTGAGAGCAAACCCCACCAGACCTCTGGCAGGTACTGAAGCGCTGAGGGAGGGTGCGAACACAAAGCTGCTCTGATCTCCCGGGGAGCACAAGGGCAAGGACCCAGCTCTGCTTGGCTGTTCTTGGGAAACACCCCCAGGATGCCGGGTAATGGGCAGATCAGCAAAGGAAATGCTGGCTTCTGTGATTCTGTGATGTGGGTCCTGATCCCACCAACATTCAGGTAAGTGAGTAGCTTTACTCATGCGAGTAACCCTACTGACCTTAACAGGACTACTTGCATTAGTAAAGTCAAGCCGGTGAATAAGCAATTGCAGAATCAGGAACTATATGACTTTTCCTCATGCACCAGCTGTATCTGCACTGTCTTTCCCCAAAGAGCCATCCCACGGGTGCGCTGGGTGGCTACTCGCCAATGGATGTGGCTGGCATACTGGTAACCTGTCTCTGCGCTGGGCTCAGACTCCGTGCAGCCTCGCTGTCCTGCAGTGACTAGGAAACCCCATTCCTCCCTCCTCCACAGCTGACAAACGGCTCCTCCAAAGCACTTGCGCGACCAGGCTGCAGAATCCCCCAGCCTCCTAATCAACCCCATTTCAAGGCTTGCGAGCACTGGCAGTTGGGATGCGATTAGGCCTCGTACAACAGCCCGTGTGTTGCAGTAACGGCCCCCAGATGGCTGAGCAGGTATTTTGTGTAATTGGCCTCCTGCTGGGAAAATGGCCATTCTGCTGACCTCCAAAGAATCTCTTACAAGACTCTTATAGAGACGGAGCAACAGAGCTATCCACGGTGCAGGAATGAGAGTCCAGCTCGGGCGTTCCTAGCTGGGGGAGCGATCTGAGCTCTCTCTCTCTCACACAGACACACACACATACAGCACAAGGACTTCTTCATTCAGTTTTTCTTCAGACATTTAAAACTGGGCTACACGGAGTCCTGGAAAACAGACTGAGCCCACCAGTATGAGGTCAAGGGGATGGATAAGATGGGACCTGATGTCCCTTCCCTATCTCTACAGGGCAAAGCCCTGGTGGAGGATAACCCTGCACTGGCCCCACAGAGGGCAGGGCAAAGTGGAGCCTGACCAGGTTGCTTCAGCTCTGCATTGGCTTCCTCTCATCTCCCAGATACAGTTCAAGCACCTCAGCCTTCCCCGGAGAGCGCTCCCCAGCCCTCCCTGGACCCAGAACCTTTGCCAAGCTGCCAGGAGGGAAATGGCTGAGATGGGTGCGGGACTTAGGGCTCACCACGGGGAATGGAGGGCAGGAGTCAAGGCTTGCTGGCTGTCTGAGGTGGGATTTAAGGCTTGCTAAGCGTGTGCAGCATTTAGGGCTCAGTGGCAGACAGGTGGAGGATAGGGTGGAATTTTGGAGAGCTCCCCAGGACAGAAACGGTGATGTGAAGGAGTCAGTGACCCTTTGAGAATCTGAAACATACTCTCTCTAGAGCCCATTAGTAGCTCACATTCACAGCCATGTCTGTGTGGAGGGATCTCTCTCTCTCACACCCACCCACACACACAAAAACAAGACCATGGCATCTTACAAGTTCAGCTGCCCCTTGTTGCTTCCTCCCACCCCACACCTGCCTCTCATCTGAACTCATACAACTCTGTGTGCGACTTCGTGCCATTTCACAGCTGTGAGCAGGCTCTGCTCCAAGCCTGGCCTCAGCCCAGCACACATACACTGGGTAAGTGCCCCCTCCCCTTTCCCGTTGACTTATACGACAACACAATGTAGATCTTAGCTTGAGTTTTCTCCCATGAACAGTTTCTTCCTAGGAGTCTCCCTGCAGACCCTTCGGTACCAGCCTCCAGTCACCTCTCTACCAGAAAATGGTGCAGACATTTTATACCGCTGGGTCAGGTCCCAGGGTGAGTCAGCAGCAAAGGCGTAGCTGACTCGCTGCCCACCAGCCCAGGCCCATCCAGAGAAGGGCGCAGCTGCCCTGCTGTCAACCAGCTGGGGCAGAACAGAGCTGATAGTTTAAGTAGCAGATCCATCTGGGTGGAGAGCATCTCCTCTCCCCCAGACACACTATATACATCATGGGCAAAGAATCCCCTCTGCCGAGCTCCCTTTCCCCAAACCCGAACTCAAAAGTGTGGAGAGAGAGAGAGAGAGAGAGAGAAAGAGAGACATTGTGATGTTCTCCGGGCCCAGCCTAACACCCCCCAGTGAGACCTGCGAGGGGGAGGTGAGGAAGGAAAGGCTGTCTCAAGCAAACAGCAGCTTTTCAATAGCTTCTAAATGTCACTTGTGCAGCTGAAAGATGAGAGAGCAGGGAGCACGGCTCACGTAGGGCTGCAAACGAGTTTCATGGTGCAAACAAATTTTGAAAGGATTAAATGAGAAAGCGAGAGGAGAGGCCCCTTTCATGCAGATGAGGAAAGGCCAGTACAGAGCCTAGCAAGTCAGCAAAGGAACTGTAGAAGCAGCATTCCTTAGAGGTGAATGGAGGATTGATACTTTAGATCTGCCTGTTCGCAGCATCAGCGCTCTCCGCACACACAGCTTCCCAGAGGGACCACATGGCCTGGCTGTGAAAGCCACTCTACTCCTCATCCCATCCAAGGGCAGAGCGAGCCAGCCAAGAGGCGGTGCATCAGCAGAGGTGTTTGAGGGGGACACTGGGACTGCTGGAGGTCTAGACAGAGTGTGCACTGGCAGAAGAGTAGGAGATGGGTCTGAAATGCATCATCAGAGCTGGGGAAGAGGAGCTGGAATAGCAGGGGAAGAGGTTCAGCATTGAGGGGCATTGGCAGAGTGCTGAGAGAGAGCTCAGGAATGGAAACACAGAGGGGCTGGAGGGCAGGAGTGATGGGCGTTGGTAGAGGTGTGGGTAAGAGCTCAGGACTGGAGTAGAAGCGGGGGCTGCAGGGCAGGGTTGACAGTCATCGGAAGAGCTGTGTGTGGAGGCCCACGGTTGATGGACAGCAACCAAACAGGCTGGAAAAGTGTGACTGGACTTGTGTGAGCGCGAGTGAGCGAGTGCAATGCTGCATGCAATAAGGAATTAACTCAATTCCACTTGTAAAGTGGGATCATTCGGTGTAAGGGGAAACCAAGTGCAAACAGGGAAGGAAGGAAGCGGGAGCAGAGTCTCTAACTCCAGCCCAGGCTACTTTCTTTGGCTTTCATAAGCAAATTCCCTTAGAAATGCTCATAAAGCATGGGAGGGTCCCCCCTGGGGTTGGTTTGGCTCCACAGCAGAGGAGGGAGGGGTGTTGATTCTGCATGGAACAATTCCACCAAGCAATCTCTCCTTGCAGCTGGGAGGGGAAAGAGACAGGGAAAGGAAAAGACAGAGACTGGAGGGGAGGGATACAGAGCCCGAGGAGCTGGAGAATCTCTCCCAAGGCCCCAAGGGCACCATGAACTTACATTTTCTACCTGCCGATCAAGCATGAAAGAGACAAAAACCAGCCAGGGAACAAGCGAGGCATGGGGTGACCTTTAATCCGTGGAGTTTGTGGGGCAAGTGGAGAGGAATGACCTGGAAGCGAAACACGTTCTGCCTGGAGAAGTGCCAGGGGAGGCGTCCCAGACACTCTGCAGGCAGGAATGATGTTCGCACATACCCTGCGATGGAAGAGCAGCCCAGGCCCAGCAGGGTGGGAGCCGTGGACTCACCGAGGTGTTCTGGCACTGGATGCTGGTGCTGTTGAAGCGCAGAGCTGTGACACGGGTGGTGCTGCCGGGGATGTGGAAGATGCATTCGTAGTTGCGCTGGCCAGACTGTGGCTGTGGCAGGTTCTTGGCTGTCAGAGTGATGGGCTTCACCACGCCCACAGGGATGTAGATCTGGGTGGAGGGCAGAATCTGTGGGCAGTCCTGCAGGAGGAACAAACAGTAGGCCATGAACTAGTGAGACAAGGCACAATAACCCCCCAACCTGGAAATGCAGGTCATCACCCGCACTGAGATACTCCAGACCCTACTGAGAAAACACCCAAACCGATGGGCCAGGAAAATACCATGAGAGATGGTACACAGCTGGAAGGGCAGGATCCTGCCCTTTGTGAGTGCAGGAATTCACAGCTGCTTTGACCAAGGCTCTGCATACTCAGCAGCACGCAGGACCCACCTTCTGCAGCATGGCCCCCTGGTTTCTACTGCAGCCCAGTGCAGCAGGCTGGGAATTCTGCGGCACCTTTGGGCTAACACAGAAACAGGACAATGTCAATGTCTTCATGTCACTCTGTCCAATGTTGAATCCGTTTCCCACTGCCCCAACATCTGCCATTTTTAATGAGCAGTAGGATACAGTTGCACAAACATAAAGCCCAACTGTGTTACAGACTGTTGGGCCGGCAGGGAGACTGTGGGAGGCAGGTTGGAGTTGTGGGATGAGCTTGTTAGCTGCATGTTTCTGGTAAAATGATCAGCAGTGAAGTAGGCTTTGACATCTTCATTTTCATCATTAGGTTTCAGAGTTAACACACTGAGGTGCCCTTTCTCGGGCTACCCTTCTCAGAGCTACTGTTTCAGCTATCACTGCATCAGTTTCCCTAAGTTCACATTGTGACGAACTGGGAAAGTTCTTAATGTTTTCTCTGAATACTGTATTGGTGCCTCAGTGTCCCCATGGCAGTTCTTAAGTATCTGGCAGAGCAAAGGGCCAGTGCACCTAAATGCCTGACACTCTGTCTCTTAGCAACTGATGGCCTGGGCCCCTCCCCTGCAAAGGTGCCAGCTGAAGGTGTTGGAGACAAAGGGATCAGGTGACCTCCTGGCCCGGGAAAGGGGCTGAGGAGAGAGGAGGGGCTGGGAGGGGTTGTTAGTCTGCAGCTGGCTGGGGTCAAGGGTGGAGGGCAGACCTGGGGGTCTGGCTCACTGCCCCCCAGAATGGACCCAGCTGAGGGGTCCGGTTCGCTGTATCTACAAGCTCTGTTTTAGACCCTGTTCCTGTCATCGAATAAACCTCTGTGTTACTGGCTGGCTGAGAGTCACGTCTGACTGCAAAGTGGGGGTGCAGAACCCAGTCGCTTCCCCAGGACCCCGCTGGGGTGGACTCGCTGTGGGAAGCGCACAGAGGGGCAGAGGATGCTGAATGCTCCAAGGAGAGACCCAGGACGTGAAGACGTGTGAGCTTCTTGCCCTGAACAAGTCTGCTCCAAGGGAGAGGAGGCTCCCCAAAGTCCTGACTGGCTTGGTGGGGAGCAGTTCCAGAGCATCGCCCGGTGACTCCGTGACACACATTTGGAAAGATTTTGAACAATCACTGAGGGTTAGGAAAGCTGAGTTTCTGGAACACATTTCTGTGGCAAGGGGCGAATTCTGCAGCAAATTTTTCAAGAGGGACAAGCTTCCCCCTCACCCGCTTTCCTCCTACACCCTCAGCCCCTGTCCACAACCCGTCCAACCAAGAAAAAGAGGAGACCAGTTTTAGAGCCCATCAATGACACCCCCCACTCAGCCGGAGGGGGCACTGCTCAGCGGTACCAGGCCATGTTATTCAGCATGCCGTCACTGCCACACTACACTCAGCTCTGTCACATGCTACACTGCCACCCTCCTCACACTTGAGCCTGCCGGGAACCTGTTCTCACTCCCGTGCAACCCTCTCTCTAGGGCAGAGCCAGGTCCACGTGTTGTCTCTCCCACAGACACTGCTGGGCTCAGTCAACTCAGGCTAGTAGCCTGGAGGGGAACAGACGACAAACCAGCTCGCACTGAGCCCCCGAGCCCTACTCACAACCTGCCTGCTAATGCAGGGCTTCCCATGGAGCATTCCAGCTGGGCCTAGGCAACTAGAGCCAGCAAAGGACAAGTGAGCCCCAGGCCAGCCCATAGGCCCCGGAAAGGAAGCAGCTCTGCACTGAAGGTTGCAGGTCTATTTACAAAACGGAGAAGGGAAACTGAGACTCAACACCGGCCGGAGCCAGGCACACAGCAGTCCAGGCAGCCAGGCAAAGTTACCCCCACCCTCACTGCCCTGCCAGTGCATCTCCCTCCTGACCCACAGCCCCCCTGGCTATTCCAGTCTTGGGCCCCACACAGCTCTGCCAGTGCACCTCCCTCCTGACTTCCAGGCCCCCTATTTCAGCACTGGGCAATCTTGCTGAACCCCAAGCAAGAACCAAGTCTAAAATAAGTACCGTAACCCACGAGGGTGGAGAGTTGAGCATGCTACAACTTGTGGGCCCAACACTAACCCATCTGTGACAGCCCGAGTGAAACTCCACAGCTTGCCGAGAACAGAGCCCTGATATTCCAGAAGGAAAATCCTGCCTCCAGTTCATCCCTTTAACGTTCCTCATGAATTCTAAGCTGCAGAAAGCCCAGCTGGCCCATGAGGCCCTACAAATAAACAACAGAGCCAACTCCGGCTCTCCCGGCAGGTCTGACCTAGAAATCCAGCGCAGCCCTTGCAAAGGAGAAGCAGAGCATTCAGTTGTGGGATCTGCATAAAGCCACTTCCAGCCAAGAGGGGCTTAACAGAGTGTTCACCAGCTCTGCCTGGCACAGCAGCCATGTGCAGACCCCATGGAGATCTGCAACACTAGTGGGAGGCTCCACTGATTGGTGGCAACATCCACGCAGTAGATACGGCATCAACCCGGTCCCAGAAAGGAGGGTGACATGCGCGATGGATGGCTCAGAGCTGCACCTGAAGCTGGATTTATAGCTGAGCAAGCTGGGAGCTCAGAGGAACGGCAGCTGGCACCTGAGCCAGAGCCTCATCTTGCCAGTCTTCTGCAGCAGCTCAAGGGGGAAGCGGGCGGGGGTTGCACTAATGCAAAAGGGAACTTTTCACAGCATTCAGTTTCAACACTCAGGCTGCTCTCTGGGGATCCCCCAGGCCTGTCTGCAAAGCACAGGAGAGCGGGTGGAGAGCAAAAATAAATGGGTCTGGGCAGAACAACAGCTCGGCATTCCCGAAGGACCTCGCTTCGGCAACAATAGCCTGATGCAATCCCCAGGCCAGCCTTGCAGGGCCCGGTTGGGGACTCGTGCCTGGGGACAGCTACTCTTAGTGGCACTGGCTTTAAATAGGGGAGAGAGAATAACATGTTTTGAAACGAATACCGGTCCAAGAACAGAAACGGCACTTTGTTCGGGGATCTGCAGCAGCTTCTCCTGGCCGCCCTGATGGGAGCAGGGCGGGTCGGCCGATTCCCCAGCTGCAGCCTTCACAGCTCTCACCTGACATAGTGATGCTAATTCCAATAAGTGGGGCTGGAACCAGAGGCAGGAATAGCAATGACTGAGGTGCCATTCCACTGAGGAAAGCTACTCCCAGCACCACTGCCACTGCACATTCACCGGAGCACCCAGAAACACTTTACAGACATCCTTAACCACCACAAACCCCTGCACCCCCAGATCAGCAGAGAACCAGCACTGCTTGAGAAGAACCAGACCAACTTGCCATGTGGTCCATCTCCCTGAGGGCAGCGCAGGCTTGGGCCCTGCAGCACACTTCCTAGGGCACTGTCCCACCTGCTTTCCAGAGCTCCATCACCTCTCTTGGGAGGTGATTGCACAGGCTGATCCTGGTCGCCACCAGCAGGGTGATCATCTCCGTTTTGCAGGTGGGGAAAGTTAGGTGTAGAGAAGGAAACTGACTTGTACAATGATAGAATCCAGGAGCCCTGACTTGCAGAGATCCATGATCTCGCTCCCTGGTGGCGGCGGAGGGGCTCATTTAGGCTCTGGTTTAGAGCCCAGATACGTCATATTTTTCTTACAATGCTGTAGATTCTCTCCAGGCCACCAGGAGACAGACACCTGGCCCTGGGTCGGGGACTTGCAATAACGTCTCGGCTCTGCCAATAATCCCAATGCCATGGCAATAACTCCACTCTGGATATACTGTCCCTCCAGTGGGAACCTCCAGGGGATGCCCAGCTCCATACATTCGCTCAGGGGCACTCTGAAAACTGCCAGCACTGGATCATAGGACCGATTCAGAGAGCAGCAGCCGGGTCTGAAACCCCACAACCTCCTAGCTGGTGCTGACTCCCATCAGCCATTGCTCAGGATGGGATGTGAGCTTCTGACAGGATTTTAGCACTCTGTAAAATCCCCCTGCAGTTCAGGGAGGTATGGTAGATGGCGCAGCCTCCCTGGCCGGGAATCCACACACTCTCGGGGGCTTTGCTTCTCTTAAACAAGACCCGAAACCCCTCCACTTCCTTGCCTTCAAGGCCCTGAGTAACTGCTCACCCACCCTGCTCCCATCTCCCCCATGTCAGCCTGCCTATGTCTGCTTCTCCAATAGCCACCAGTGCAACTTCTCCCTAGGCATGGAATGCTCTGCTCTCCCTGAGCTGGTCGACAAGCCTACTGCCCTTGGACCCAGCGCCCTCCTGAAGACCCTCCACCAGCAATTCTCTGACTGACCCTTAAACAATTGGCTTGTGCTCCCTGAAGCCTCTGCTGAGTAACTGTGCGAGCCGATTGCTGTAGCTCCCTACCCTGCCAGCTGTTCTGTTACCCCACCTTGCTCAGGCATGCCTGGGTGCAATAGAGAATGGGCCCCACAGTCCATGCAAACAGAGATAACGCTCACACTCTCACATGAACACACAGTTAATTCTTCCTTATGCGCACACGTGTGCACTCGCTCTCTCTTACACACACACACACACACAGAGTCAATGCGCTCTCTCTCTCTCAGACACACTCACACTCCCATTTTGCTGAAGGAGCCGAATCCACCAGCTACGTCACATGTTCTGCATCTGCCGGGAGATTTGTCTCATCCAGCAAAAATCTCACCCTGCTCCAAAACAGGAAACACCTGGTGCTGGGAGCCATTTCCAGTGAGCCGCAGGCCCTGTCACTCCAGGCCAAAGCGCGTGATGAGGTTTCCTCGGGGGGACTGGCTGTGACTCTACCCAGCCCCCATCTTGTGTGGTGGCCAGGGGATTTTTATAACTCCTTCCTGAACAATTTTCAAGCACCAATTCAAAGGACTGATGAAACTTCCCATGCAGTCAGTTAACTCCTGCCATGCTGGAAGGCTCCATAGAGCCCCAAAAGCTCTCCACCCAGCTCAGGGGCCTATGCCGCATTCCTCTCCAGCTCCCCCTTCCAAACTCCACCACCTAGGAGCAGGGCAGGTGGAGAGTTGGGTTGGTCGAAAATTTTCCATTTTTCTCCAAGGGTTTTCAACAAACCGAAATACTCGGTGGCCATGTCAGCTGCCCTCAAAAACTGGAGACCTTTAATTAAAAAACAAACAACCCCTAAAATGTTAGATTTTCACTTTTTTAATGAAAATTCGTAATTTTCCACAGAACTCCCCCGCCCCTGTTTTCCAAAAAGCTCCAGTCATGGAGTTGCAGCACCACATAGATATTCCACCACATGGTCCAGATGGGTACTGGCCACTGAGACGAGAGTGGATGGCCACCCTGGCTGGAACCTCCCAAACTCTAGGGGCAGTGCCTGGGGGTCAGGGGGTGCAGCAATTGGGTACGAGGCTGCACCCCCGCCCTGCCTCCTACGCCGGGCCTTGCCCCTCTCCATCTGTATCTCGCCATCTCTGGGCCATTCTGACCCTCTCTCTTCCCTTCCATCTGGCTGCTTCTCCCTGTCCCTCAGCTGTCACACTCTCTCCTCGCCCTCCATCTGTCTATCCCCCCCCGGCCCCACCCATCTGTATCGTTTTCTGTCTCCCTTTCCTCCACCTTTGGGTGTGTGTCTCTCTCTTTGCTTTCCCCCACCCTCTATCTCTGGCTATGTCTCTCCCCACCCCACCTCCCCACTTCTCTCTGCCTCTCCCTCTTTGGACTGCTTCTCTCCCAGCTGATTCCTTCACTGGATGAATCCAGCTCTCACTGGCAGGAGAATAGCTGTGGCATATGCACAATTCTACCCTCAGGAAGTGCCTACCCATGCTAGCATGACAGTACACTGTAAGCAACCAGATTCAGCCATGCCAGGTCCTCAGCTCCCAGCACATTGGGGCAGCTGGGAATCTGACAGCCACTGCTCTCATTGGGGGAAATGCACTGGAGGACTTTGCTGAAGCCCCTACCCAGCCCACCCCAAATTCCTCTTGGAGTTTGTACCAACTCAGCTTACATTCCCCCTCAGTAAGGGCCCACCATCTTCCCTCCCAAAACTGGTGGGGGGCCCTCATCTTCCTTTAGAAGGATTGGAACAGCCACCAGGGTGACCAAACCTCCCACTCTTCCCCCAGGGCTGGTCCCTTCTTTCAGTATAATTAGCCCTTCCCTCTGCTGTGATCCCTGTCTGCGGGCCTGCCTTAAAGCAACTCTGGGCCAAGCTGGCTCTGAGTTGGGACCTGGGCTGCCCCCTAACTCCCCTTCCACTGAATTGTGGCTGCATTAGTGTGTGAAGGAGTCTGGCTTGATCTGGATTCCCAAGAGAGAAGGGGTAGGCCTGGGAGGCTGGGAAAGGGGTTGAGTTGGGAGGTTTGGAGGTGGAGGTGCAGGAGAGTGTTTTAGCAGCTGATGGGATCAGCTGGAGAGCATGTCAGTGGCCTGAGGAGAGGCGGTCTTGGGTTAACACAGCAAAGGGTAAGGTGGTTTGGACACGTGGGGGAAGCAGGTGGCTTGTCCTGCGGGTGTGGGTGGTTGGTGCAGTCAGCAGCTGGGAACCAGGTGCACCATCCTACAGAAGGGCCCGGTTCCATTCCTGGTCTCTTACTCCTCAGGGCTGTCAGTGCTGCAGAGGCCAGGCCGGGGGTCCAGTGGTTAGGGCTCTGCACACTGCCATAAGGTCTGGAGGAGAAGGGAAGACCCTGAACTCATTGCCAGCCCCAGCCCCTTGCTCTGTGGGTTGGTAGCATTGGAGAGTCGCTCTCTGCTACCCCTTCCACCCAAGCTGGCTGAAGGAGGCCCTGCCAGGCTCCCAAAGGAAGCCATCCTCCACCCAAGCGCTTTGATCCTTTCTGGGGAAAGGCAGAGGAGTCTTTCCAATGCTTCAGGGATGCCCCAAAGTCCGACTGGGTCTCCACAGCTCAGAGTAGCACCTGCTCCTGGGTATGGGGGAAGAGCTGACAGCATTCAGCACAGGGGCTCTCCACAGATCGTTGCAGCCTTCAGAGCACAAGCCTTTCATGGTCCTCCCCAATTCCACGGCAAACTCCCCTCCAGCAGACACACAGGACCCTGTCTCCGCAGAGCAGCCTTTTACTAAAAGATAATTCAATCTGAACGGTTGATCACATTCTCCAGCCACCACTATGAGTGGGAAAGTGGGGCGGGAGATGGGAGCTCCTACTCTCCCCCCATCATCACGGCCTTCCCTCCTGCCGCACTCCTAGGGAAAGCCCAGAGGGTCAAAGAGCAATGTGGAGTTAAACCTCAGGAAACCAAAGCCCAGAGATTCCAAGCCCACCAATGGCCTCGGGGCAGGGGCTTAATTCTCACTGGCAGCAGGAAAGTGGCAGGGTGCTGGCTGTTCCCAGGCACACCCTGGACAAACACAAGGACAAATGCAATGAGTGATAGCTCCTACCAACCCGCAATCCCTCCTGGCCTGCTCTCATGAACCAGCCAGCACCAGCTGTGCTACCCAGCTTTCCATACACGCCCCATGTAGCCCGCATTTTCTGTGCTGCCAGTGCCCAGGAGCCTCCAGGGGACTGCACTGCTCCCCTGCTGCATGTGCCAGACTGGCCCAGGTAGAATACACCCATTCGGCTGCCTCATGCAGCGGGCGCCTCGCAGTGCACCCCTGATTACAAGGAGAGCTTACTGGCCAATGACAGCACAGCAGGTACAAGAGGAAAACCAGCAAGGAAAGGGTTAACGCTCTGACTAGAGGCAGGAGATTTCCATTACCTCACTGGCCACACTCAGACAAGCTGAAATTCAGCCAGACCAAGCCCTGCTTAAAATAACTCTGAGGGTTAGACACACACCCACGAAGGCTAGAAATTCAGCATCAGGTTGAGTCTCTGTTCTTAATTTGACCTACAGGCGATGGCCCAGCACCAAGGAGGATTGCAGCAACCTCTACACACTCACGGGGCTCATCAGGATCTGTGTCTGAACCGCTCTCATTTAAAAACTTCCCGAAAACAGGCTCTGTAGGTAGAGTGGCAGGAGCTGGGAGAGGCATCCTGGCAGACAGTTTGCCAGTACTTCGCCACCCCTGCCAGGATCCCCCAAGTGAAAGTGACCTCAGCTGAGCTGTTCCAAGCATCGCACAAGGCTCAGGTCCTGCCTGAGTTTAGCCCCAATGTTTGGCCAGGGCCAGATCTCACCCACACGGTGCCCGTTCTCAAACTTGGACCTCTGGGAAGGGCCCATGCATCAGAAAACAAGAGTCTGTGGATATTTTCAGATGCTTTTAGAATCATATCTCCAAAGGTTACTCCAAACTGCTTCCTGCCGAGGTTTGCACATGCAGACACAGCTAATGAGTGCATGCAGAACAGGGAGGTATGCAGCGAAAGGGCTGTGAGTGATGACCGTACAGTTTTCAGGTGCGATTTTGGAGTTGGCGAAAATGTGAGCCCTAAAGTGCAGCTGCTCTGGAAAACAGCATCATTGGGGTCTGTGTTTATTGGGCCTCGCTGATTCCAGATCATGTATCCGAGATATTATGAGGTATACAAGACCAGGTCCTCTTGCCTTGCTCATGGAAGCAGCCCCACTGACTTCTGTGGGAGCAGCAGGATCAGGCCCATTGACTTCCGTGGGCCCCTTGCACGAGAAAGGCATGTAGGATCGGGTCTATCATAAATAAAGTCGCTCCCTCACACGTAAGCAGCCGTTGCACAAGAGTAATTGTGCTGCTGATGGCTGGGCTCTGGATGAGTAATTGCCCAGTTCTCCGCTTCCTTCCTGGAGGGCCCAGGCTCCCAGAAATGACAAAAGAGGGGGAAAAGAAAAATGAATGGTTCGTCGCTGGGAGCTCGACCTATTCAATGCCGAGCAGACGCTCGTCAGCCCGGAGCGGCTGCAGTGACAGGAGTCAGGGTGGAAACGACGCAACGAGAGGGAAGTGAAAAATACCAATGAAGGTGCCTAGGCTGCACTGGCACTCACGGTTGGATCCATCTAACTCTGCACATGAGCCACCCACAGGGTGGAACCAACTCACAGCTACTCCAGAGGAGTGCCAGCTTATACACCCTGTGCTGGGGACTCAGGAGACACCAGCCGCAAGAGATGAAGAGGAAAGGCTCCCAATGGTTATGGGGAGGGGGCTCTCTGAGAGGAAGCTTCTGCTCACCCTAAGCATGGGAGCAGAACTGGACAGGGGCAGGACAGTTAACTGGCTGGGCTATTGGCAGGTCCCATAGCTGATGTGGGGGGGTGAAGGCAAACCAAGGGGTATACGTGAGGGATGGCTGAAGATAGGAAGTAAGCATCTCTGGTGGGAGGAGGGCAGGAGGAAAGATCCCAGAACTGTGGAGGAGGGGTGGCTATGGGAAAGAGTCTGTGAAATGAGGTGGGGATCAATGACGTTGGGGGGCAATGTACTGGTGAATCTAGGCCTTCTCCCAAGTTGGAGGGCTGACTGGCTTCTATAGGAAGATGCCCTCTACTGAGGAGGTGAATGTCTCTGAGCCAGCCAGAATTTCATAAACCCGGAGAGAGGAGAACAAGGGGGAAATCTTAGCTGTTTTTTATACATGGGAAAGTACAAGCTTTACTTTCCCTTGCTCCCTGGGCCCAGTCCTAGCCTGGGATCCCTGATGTGACATGAGTTCTGCCAGATCTCAGCTTCACCATTAATGGGCAGGCAGGAGAGAAGTCCCTGAGATCACGTTGTCAAGTGTTTTCCCCAGTAAGAAACACATTTGAACCATCCCCCTGAAGAAGGCCCATTGCTCCTCCTTTCAGCAGAGAAAGGGGAAAGCACCTAACAGGTGTCTGGATGGAAGGGGGACAACACACACCATGTCTAAAACAAGGATGAACATTGTCCTCAGAAAGCCTCATTATTTCTAGCACTCTCTGCTAATTGCTGGGGGAAGGCAAATGGGAGGCCTGACTTCCCAGTGTTGCTAATTCCTCCTCCAATTCAGAGAGGCCCCTCTACGAGCAAGTGCTTTTTCAGCCTGCCTTCAGAACAGGATGGCTCTAAACCACAGAATGGCTAGCCAACCTCTGTGCCTAACGTTGAGGGCTGGGTGTCCATCAGACAGAAACGCAAGCGGCAGGTCGATCTCCGGGGGCAGACAGCCAAGGAAATCACCAGAATTCAGTGCAGTACTGCTTTTAAGCTGATCAACACCATTTGACAGCGGGGAAGGCATTTATGACAGTTTGAGTCCAACAGGAATGCACTCATTTTAAAAGCAACCTCGAAACCACCTCTCTCAGGTATTAACAAGTACTTGTTCCTTGTAATGTATCAGCAAGCCAGGACGTCAGCTACATCTACACTACAAGCTGGGGGGTCTGATTCCCAGTTCACGCAGACATCCTCATGCTAGCTCTCATCTGAGCTTGCACACTAAAGATACTAGGGTGGCCACATTAGCATGGGCAGTGGCAGTACCGTGCTAGCCGCCCTGAATACAAACCTGCCTGAACCCCGTGGGTACATATGCAGGCTGCTAGCCTGTGCCACCACTCACAGCTGCCTGCGGTACCACAACGACACTATTTTTAGTGCACTAACTCAGATAAGAGCTAGCACGAATATGTCTCCTCCAGCTGGGAATCACATCTCCAGCTCGTCATGCCAATGTAGCCTTGGGGAGCGTCTGGTGACAGTACACAGGCTGTATTACTCCACCTGGGAGCTAGACAGAGCCATAGACTCTGGCTGAGCTCAGAAATTCATTGCAGCTAAGTGCTGCCTCTTCTCTGCACCCCTACCCCACAGTATTCAGGTGCATAACTGTTTGACGCTGGACGAGGTGAACAGGTGCAGTTCAATCACAGTAAATCAGTCACCAGTGTCTGGAGCATCCCAACGCACCCGTCAGGGCTTGCAGAGCCCCAGACGCACACACACCACAAAGGGTCACTGCTCTAACCACTAGACATTTCCTTGCCTTTGGCGACTCAGTCTAAAGCTTCCAGCATGGGAAGGGTTAGTGCCGCCTCTGACAAAATCAAACTGCAAAGGGGAAGTGATGGAAGGGCCGAAGGGAAACGGTTCTAGGCAAGTGGCAGTTTTTAACAAAGCGCTCCTAACACATGGCTTTTTAAGGGAGCCCTTTTCTTCCAATTTAGCAGATGGTGACAGAAAGCACAGAGCTCAGTCTAACACAGACAGCCTTGGGGAGAGAGAAACCTTCATTAGTCACTTGCTCTCCGCAGCAGGCTGGGCAGCTAGTAACACAGGACAACAAGGCCGGCAGCCATGCATGTCTGAATCGGAAGGGGATTCAACTGCTGTCTTCAGGGCATTAGCGCATCACCACAGGGGGTCAGGAAGGAAATTCCCATTGACCCCAGCTCTAGTGACATTGTGCAAATGGCCACATGGACTTGGGCTGTATTGGGCCGCTGCAGGAAGCCACATGCTGGCATTGCTGGACCTCTGGCCACCATCCAGAGATAAAACAAGCTGCATGAACTCTTGAGTCCCGTCTGGAAGGCCTATAACACAGCATGGGTGAAATCCTGACTCCACTGAAGTCAGTGGTCACACCATAGGTTTTGCAGCTGCACACACCCTGGTACCACACCACCACATGCAGTCCTAGTTACACCTCTTACCCCTGGCAGGGCATGGAACATTCCCCCCAGGCAATGGCAGGAGCTCTGACCTAACTGTTCAGAAGTGACTTGTGATGCTGGGTGCTCAGCTTGAGACACATTTGGAAAGGGCAGATGATCTCATTCTGAAAACCAGGCCCCTGTAACGGTGTCTCAAGCTGGACACTCCCAAATCACCAGTTACTTCAAAAGGCAGGTCCTATGCTTGAGCCATCCGGAGCTAGCCTGAACAAAGCGCATGCTCTCTGGACTAGTCCGGCACTGCCTCCTGAAGGAATAGGCTGAGATGGTCTCATGAGCCAATTTCCCACTCCATTTGCGGCCATGGCTGTTCACGAGTGTAGTGAGACATGCACAGTGTGACGCTCATTTGTGCCTGCACACACTGGGGTTGCAAGTGTTAGAGGCCAGTTGAAAGTTTGGCCGAATTTCTACAAGTCTCTAACTCCACGAAGTAACTGTAATTAAATGACTTGGGAGCCCCCTGCAACTGCAGCACATGAAGGGTTAATGGTCTAACATAGTAGCGGGTTTGAAGCCGCCTAGATAAGATGAGGTGCAGGAGGGTGAGAGGAATCACCAGTGGCCTGGTTTGTAATGCACTTACTGTCACCCAGGCCTCACTCTTAATGGCTCACACAGTGACTGATCATCAGGACAAGCTGATGATACCACTCAACTGCATCCATCACTGCCCAGGCAACAGAAACCACGAGCAAGCCCTGGCTGGAGGGCTGCAGGCTTGAGGCCATCACAGATTTCGGAAGGTTTCGGGGGACAGAGAAGGGATTGCAGCTCTACAGATCTCTCCCTCAAAAGCTAGCAAACAGTCCATGTCAGAAACCAAAGCAGAGCAGATGGGAGGTGGCTGGAGACTCTGGGGGCAGCAGTTTTACGGCTCCTTACCTCAGACATGTTGACACGCCCCTCCTGGAAGGAGCAGTCAGCAGCGTTGTGGGTGCAGATGTGCCGATATTTACACCAGTGGCATGGGAAGGAGCCATTCACACAGGACAGGCAGCTGTAGGGAGAAAGAGCCCATGAGGTAGCATCAAAACACTGTGAGGCAGTCACCACCTCTTGTGGTCCCAAAGCGCCTAACAGACTGCAACAGGGCCCGTTCCTCCACCCACAGAAATGCAGCTGTATTAATGGCCCATGGCAACATTAGGCCACACAATAATTTAGGACAAGAGGTGAAAACACACACTCACTCTCCAACTGAACCTGCAGGGGGATTTAGGGAGGCAGAATGGAATTACCCGCAGTCAAATTTGGCCAGCATCTAGGGGTTAACATCCTGACCCTTGCTTAAAGTGCAACAGGATTTTTAATCACCATGAAAGGTCAGGGCCTCTATTTCACATCTTATCCACATGGTTGTATCTCAGGGGTTCTCAACCTGGGGGTCGGCACCCCTCAAGGGGTCGTGAGATTATTACATGTAATGGTGTTAAATATATAAAAAAGTGTTTTTAATTTATAAGGGGGCGGGTCACACACAGAGGCTTGGTAGTTGAAAGGGGTCACCGCTAAAAAATTTGAGAGCCATTGTTGTATCTGATACAGCACAGAGCCACCTAGCACCACTTTGGGGGCAGCACACAGTCAGAGGGGAGAATGCCCTTACCACGTCACCCACTCCATTACCTGCGGCACAGCACCCCCTCGCACCACCCTCAGGCACTGAGACAGAGCACAGTCAGAGGGTTGACAGACCCCACAGAGTCACCCCTCCACTCCCTATGTCAAAGCACCACCCTGGGGCCCTGCGGTCAGTCTGACTTCTAACAGGGGAGCCCCCTCCAATACCAAATCATCCACTCCAGGGCCTGTATACAAAGTTTACAGCTTCTCTCACTCCTCCCCTTGTCCCAGCCACGTTCTCCTCCTCTACTTCCCCTCAAAACATGTGGTGATAACACACGCCATGTGCTCAAAGGCAGGGGACCTGCGGCCAACCTTTCTCTCTAACTTGGCAGCGCTGGGCCCTTCCCTTCCTGCCTGCTCATGAGGGGGCTGAATTGCACACTTTGTGAGCTTTATTTTTGGTTTTATGAAAGGCAATTTTAGCAAATGGAGTCAGAACAAGGCCCCTCCATTGCAGGGAGAAAAAGCCCTCTGCATTAATGCACATTCATTCAGAGGAAAATTATAACTGGCCAAAGGTTGGGTCAGATTAACATTTCATAACTGAAGCGCCTTTCACTTGGTTACAATGCAATGTGTGTGACCCCCCTCTGTCGGCCCCCTCCCACATCCTTGGTCACTCGCTGGGCTATGCCTGTGTTTCCCACCCCCTTTTCTGGTTGTTTGTGTGTCTCAATCCCTCCCATGGTTTTCTGTCTCCTTCTGGCTGATTGTGTGTGTGTGTGTTTCCCCCTTCGCTCTAGCTATGTGTCTCTCTCTCCGCCCCCCTTCCTCTATCTCCTCTGCATCTCCCCAGGGCCCATGCTCACCATTGTTTGATCCCAAGAGCCCTGCTCCTGTACTTTGAAGTCCCTGTGTCAGAGACGCCTTGCAAAGGGACAGCTTTGGTAGGATACAGACATGGCAGGCAGGAAGCTTTTATTGAACACAAAGAGCACAACTGTAGCCCTTCCAAAGCACCATAATTAGAGCTGGACGCGAAAAAGAGACCTGGAGTTACCTCAGCATGTCAGCCAATTCCCAGAGAAACTGAGCAGCTAGCCAAGCCTGCAGCATCGGAATCCACAGGGCCCCTCTCACCTACCCACTATAGCAGTGCAATAGTCCGCACTATGTCTTTGGTTCCAAGGCTGGGCATAGGGATTCAGTGTGAAATATCAGTCTGAGCCACACAGAGGGAATGGTGGGAAGGGGCACTGCGCTCATGCTGGAGCCCCGGCATGGGACAAGTGCTGCTGGATTTGTGTTAGCTGTCGATCCTGGCCCATGTGCTCGTGGTCTGGACATGCTGTCTGCTGACACTTCCTTGGCTCTATTACAAACCACCCCAGGGATTGCTCACCTGGGAAGAATTCTACTAACTTGATGGTATTTTGGCCTTGCCACATATTCACGCAGCCTAGGGCTGATCACACCCAGCTAGCATGTTTGCCAAGGTATTAAACCCTTCCTATACTTGGTGCTAATACACTTTTAAACAGGACTTTGTTTAAAATGTGACAGCTAATATGTTCTTCAGAAACACCATTTCTCCGAGTCTAGACAAGGCCACCATCCTGTTGTAAGACACATTTCAGAAGTGCTTTAACAGCCTGCTTCAGGTCCAGGATCAGCTGACACAGAGTATTTCTAGTACAGATGGCGATCTCACATCAAAAGAAGGCTCAACTCAGGCAGAATCCCAGCTCTAAGCCATCACCCAGATATTAATGTGGTTGTTAAATAGCTGTTTAGCGCAGAGCAAGTAGCTAAATAAATGAACAGGGAGTCTCTCCGTGACACCAAACAACAGTCTCTGACACTATCACTGCTTCAAGGGTAAATCACCAAGGAGCTCAGTGTTTTGCTGGCATGGGGCATATCTCCACTGGGAAGGGTGCAATTCAGGTCTGCACCACTTGAGTCTTGACTTCACAACACCTGCCTCCATCAGAACATGGCTCCTTCACAACAAGGTGCTGTCACAACCCCACAAGGCCCTAAATTAATCCAGGATTCTTACTCTCAAGCCAGGCCTACAAGAAGCAAGAGCGTCCCATGGAACCAAACCTGGCCTGCTGATTGAGAGACAAGCAGCAGGGGGGATGGGAGGAGGCAGGGAGACAACCAAGAAGGAGGAAAGAACAACGGCACAGCATAGATTACCCCCAACAAAGGGCCTGTCCTGCTGCCATCGTCCCCACTAGCACAGAGCTGGGCCCCCAGCAATTACGTGGAAACACAGGGACACCCTTAGGTACATAGGGCCCTTGGCAGGAATGAGACCAGTGCACTGCCTAGAGTGGAAAGGCTAACCTTGAACCCCATCTCTGAACAAGTCAGGCTTCCATGCCAGCACCCCCTGTGGGGCTTTCGCAGGAAGAGCAGTGAAGGAGGTGAAAGGGAGGGGGAGACCCTAGATCTGCAGTGTAAGGAAACAGAATGCCTCCCAAATAGGAGGCTCCAACCAATTCAGGAATCACGCTGAATTCCTTCTTCCCCCTCTCCCCTCAGCCCCCTGGGCCGAGCTGTCACTTCAGAGGTGCTGGGATAACACAAGGATGGTGAGTATGACATAGATGCCTGCTCAGACAGATCAAGCTACAGGCAGCTTCTGTATAAATCCACACACCTGGGGCTTTGCAGGGACGGGGCTCCTTGCTCTAGAGTTTCACACCCCATTACATATACAGCAGTGGCTTTTTAAATCCATGCGCACATGCTAAGGAAATATTTAATTAAGCTGCTTGCAAAGGGGCTGAAGTCATTTCCGTGTTTCGCTCACGTTTTCACTTCCAAATGAACAGCCCTTGTTGCTTTACCCACAAATATGTTAATTGAGATGCTCCTTATGCAAATATATACAATTTTATTTCAGCTGCAGATATTCAACTTAAAAGCACAGCTGTAGCCTCCTATCTCCAGTAGCTTTAATGGGGTGGTGCGGAGTGGAAAAAAAACAAACAATAAAGCAAAAGGATTGCTCCTATCCTCCCTCGAGCAGGGATGGGGAGGCAGACAAATCTGCTATCAGGGTGATGGGAGACTGGCAATTAATCCAAGCAGTAAAGCAGTATCCATGGAGAGGTTGGTCAAAGGGGTTCCTGGGTACAAGCGCCTGATAGGGTGATCACTGAGGGCAGAGTAGACTCGTTGGGTGGCCCAGTGGTACAACCAGAAATAAGAGGATGAAATGAAGCTCCGGCAAATACAAGCTGAACAGGAAGAAACATCTTCTAGCCATGAGATTTTTCAGACTGTTTCATAGTCTCTCGAGCCTCCATAACTCTGGACATTTAAAATGAGGCTGCAAAAACACTGGGGAATATGTGGTATGCCCTGGGCAAGGAGAAGATGGACCAGAGAGAAGGACTCCACCTAGGAATCTGTGTACCACATACAACCTTATACCTAGTCTTGTCCCATGTTACCTTCAAGGCTAAGCAGTCTTTTCTTCCCATCTCTTTCAGGTCATGGCCTAATGCTTCCAGACCTCTTCTAAAGTTGCCATCAGTCCTGAATTGGGAGGGACAGTCCCACATTGGGGGCTTGATCCTAAAAGGCACTGAGGCCATGAGCTCCACTCCGAGGCAGAGCACTCCAGCCGTGTGTGTGGGGAAGTGGGAGGGGAGTGATGAGTGCACCTAATCATCTTCCATTCCCTTCTCCCAGCCTCCCCTGGGCTGAGTCTTGGGGTTCCCTCTAATTTTTCCCACCTATGGGCAGAATGAATTTTGTTATGTGCACCAGTATGGAGATGATGTGTCACACATCACCTTCATATCAGTGCACATAACAAAATTCATGTGGTGGGGGTGGGGCCGAGGGGTTCAGTGGAGGGGGGGCTCAGGGCTGGGCCAGAGGGTTGGGGTGCAGGGCTATGAGGACTCCGACTGGGACTGCGGGCTCTAGGGTGGGGCTGGTGATGAGAGGCTCAGATCTAGGGCAGAGGGTTGGGGTGGAGAGGAGGGTTCTGGCTGGGGGTGCAGGCTCTGGGGTGGGGCCAAGGATGAGGGGGTTGAGGTGCAGGAAGGTGCTCTGGGGCTACAGCAGGGAGAGAGGACCTGGGTTGGGGGGCGAGAGGCGCCTCTCCCTGCTGCGACAGCTCCAAAGTTGGGGCTGCAGGATAGGCGCCCCTCCCCCAGCCCCAGGAAGTCCAGGCTGGGGCTGAGTTTGGTGAGGGGCGCCCCTGCCACAACAGGTCTAGGCCACAGCGGGGTTCGGGCTGGGCCACCCCAGCTGGGTTCGAGCCGAGTCACCCTGGCTGTGGCTGGGTCCGGGCCACGCCACGCTGCCCTGACCAGATCCGGGCTGCCCGGGTTCAAGCTGTGCCGTCTCATCCGAGTTTGGCTCGCCCGGACGCAACAGATCCAGGCTGCAGCATAGCTGGGGCTGGGGAACTGCCCTGGCCTTGGCAGGTTGAGGGCCGGTCTAGCTTGGGGCTGGGGAAGGTGCGCCCCTCCCCTGGTTGTAGCTGGTCCCCGGGAGGGCTCCCTGAGCATCTGTGCGGCGCTAAATAGGGTGCCACACAGTTGATAGGGAACTTGGGTCTCCAGTATCCCCAGGTATACTTTAGGCCGTGTGTACCTTACCAGTTACCCACACTGGGTTCTCGCTGGCCTGCTGGCTTCCTCTTTATCTGCCAGGGAATAGACTTATTTCTAGTGACTCTAATAAGCTATTCTTCAGCAGCCTCCAGGGATTTTAATTTCCTAATTTACACCTTCAGGCTCTTTCTAACCTAAGAGAGCCATTTCTAAAGTGCCAGTTCCTGGAGTTCTGCGTGACATTGTTACCTCTTGCTAGGATTCCCCTCCACCATGAAGATATCAAATGTAATTATATTATAGTTACTGTTACTTAATCCCTAGTGTACAGTGGCATTAACAGAGACTGGCTGGCCAAACTCTCTATAAAACATATAGCAGCTAGAACACAAGCACTAGGGAACCTAAACTAGAACAGAGTTAAAGACAGTTCTGACATGTGTTACCCTTACCTATCCTAGTCAATTCCAATTCCAGTTCCCCTCCATTCAGCAATACTTCCTTGGCAAGTCCAGGAGTCAGATTGGGACAATAAATTAGTAATTCTACTCTCCTGAACTCCACTTGCGGCCTAAGCTTTCTCATTCATGATGCCAGAACGAGACCCAGAGGGTACAAACCATGTTATTGACATTGTCATACCAGGCCTATCACTGTGATCATAGAAATTTAGGGTTGGAAGGGACCTCATGAGGTCATCTAGTCCACCCCCGCAAGCTGAGGCAGGATTATGTATCATTAGACCATTTCTGACTGATTTTTGTCTAACCTATTGTTAAAAACCTTCCATCACCTTCCTAGAAAGCCTGTTCCAGTGTTTAACTATCTTTATAGATAGAAATATTTTTCTAATATCTAACCTTAATCTTCCTTGCTGCAAATTAAGCTGATTACTGATATCTGATTGTCCCTCTCTTTCCTTGCATGCTTTGATCAGCAGTGAAACAGTTAGCAGCCTTGAAATGTAAATGATCACGATTAGGTGTTGGAACCCTTTGAAATGAATATGGGAAGCTGAAACCTCTCCCAGAGCTAGCTTTTCAAGCAGTCTGCAGACTGAGGGCTTGTCTACATCAGAAAGTTGCAGCGCTGGTGAGGGAGTTACAGCGCTGCAACTTTGAAGGTGTACACATCTGCAGGGCATCACCAGCGCTGCAACTCCCTTTTTGCAGCGCTGGCCGTACTCCCGTTTTGTCTCGGGTGTAGAGGATCCAGCGCTGGTGATCCAGCGCTGGTAATCCAATGTAGACACTTACCAGCGCTTTTCTTGACCTCCGTGGAAGGAGGAAGCCTCTGGTAATCAAGCTGGTCTCCTTTCCCGGTTTGCTCTCTCGTTCCCGGAACCCCGAGCAAGCAGGTCTCCTTCCCTGCGGTTTGCAGGGTGGCTCCGGGAACGCGAGAGCAAACCGCGGCGAAGCTGGTCTCCTTTCCCGGTTTGCTCTCTCGTTCCCGGAGCCACCCTGCAAACCGCAGGGAAGGAGAACCGCTTGCTCGGCGGTTCGGGGAACGAGAGAGCAAACCGGGAAAGGAGACCAGCTTCGCCGCGGTTTGCTCTCGCGTTCCCGGAGCCACCCTGCAAACCGCAGGGAAGGAGACCTGCTTGCTCGGGGTTCCGGGAACGAGAGAGCAAACCGCGGTGAAGCTGGTCTCCTTCCCCGGCTTGCTCTCTCGTTCCCGGAACCCCGAGCAAGCAGGTCTCCTTCCCTGCGGTTTGCAGGGTGGCTCCGGGAACGCGAGAGCAAACTGCGGCGAAGCTGGTCTCCTTTCCCGGTTTGCTCTCTCGTTCCCGGAACCCCGAGCAAGCAGGTCTCCTTCCCTGCGGTTTGCAGGGTGGCTCCGGGAACGCGAGAGCAAACCGCAGCGAAGCTGGTCTCCTTCCCCGGTTTGCTCTCGCGTTCCCGGAACCCCCCTTGAAGCCGCCCAACAGCGCTGCAGTGTGGCCACATCTAACACCACTTGCAGCACTGGTTGCTGTAAGTGTGGCCACTCTGCAGCGCTGGCCCTATACAGCTGTACTAATACAGCTGTAACAACCAGCGCTGCAAAATTTTAGATGTAGACATGGCCTCAGACACCACTGCACTAGTTTGCACTTGTCCGTTATGAAAAACAACCTTCAGAACAGGAAGCAAATGCTAGAGAGAAGATAATGAAAACTGAGATTCTAGAGATGAGATACCTCTAGCAGCAAAACTTACTAGTTCAATGAATCACAGCAAACTGGCCCAGTTGGATCCCTGGTGTTGCCAAAGCACACAAAAGAGCCCGAGCTCTCTGCTGTGCATTTGAGAGAGGCGCATTCTGCCCAATGTCAGGCTGTGCTGCGCATTTGAGGTTTTATCCTGAAGTGTCCATTTGTCATTACTGTCTGTTCCCGATGCAGTGGCAGGTTGCTCGGCAGCATGCTGCCATCTGTGCAGTCTCTCTCCTGCTTCCCACCGTCAGGCATTTTTAATTCCTCGTCACTTATCAGCTAAAAAGCTTTCATCACTCCTGATAACTGGAGGAAATCTCCCTCACACTCATCCTTAAACTTTAGACATTGGGGCAGACAGCAACTCTCCTATCGCACCTGTTCCACAACCAACCAAACTGGGCAGGAAACTATTTCTGTTGGAGCCACAATACAGACCCAGATGTAGGCACAGAGCCCCAACCAGCTCAGCCGCCATGTTACCCATGACTAATTCACCAGCAATTTCTCCTGCCTCCTCCAAGTGGTGGAGCCAAGTGTCACGAGTGGAGACAAACTCAGCAAAGACCTCCACTTAGGCAAAATAGAAACCGACCCCGAGGGACTGGATTCATTGGCAGCAACCACCAGGAGGCAGACTAGCAGAGTTGCCAGTCACACTCCCCCTCTCCTTGCCTCCTAAGGGTCTCTGAGCATTATGATGACGATTTATTAGTTGTATTACTGTAGCTCCTAGAAGCCTGAGCCATAGACCTGGGCCCCATTGTGCTAGGTGCTGTACAAACAGATCCCTCCCCCAAGGAGCTCATAGTCATGAAACGATCCATGTCTGGGGTTTTCTCTGGAACATCTAAGGGGGCCACAATGGGCTGGGGTGCATCATGGCCGTAGGTTCCCCCACCTAGAAAAAGAGCAGTGAGGTCTGCAGCCAACGAGGATCACCCTAATAAACACAAAGCCTTGCAGAAAGAGAGGTGGAGTGAGCAGCATTGAGTAGGGGACACTGAGCCTTGGATCTGAGGCGAGAATCTCCACTCATGGCCTGCTGTCCCCGCTAGGTGATGGCTCAGCGGGGCTGCTTTCCTTCCAATTCTGGGGTCATTTTTGAATTTGCTCACGGTTCAATTGACACAAAGAAACATCTGATACAGGAGCACCAGGCAGCAGTGCAGGGGGGTGTTTGAGGTTAGTGAGTCAAGGAAGTCTCTGGATACCGCAGGAGAGTCACCAGGCTATATGGAGAAAAGGCTATAAAGAGTAGAAAGCGTCACTCCTGAAATCCCAGCTAGGACACAATCAGCTCCACAGAGCCCAGTCCGAGAACCTGTGGATCACAACATCAGGAGACAGTTTCCTGTCAACAGTTTAGAATCAAGCAGCTCAAGTCCCCATGGCCTTCTTCCTGCTGTCCCAGGGCCTGGTCCAAGCCTAGTGAAGCAACAGGAGTCTTTCCATTGAGTCCGATGGGGTAGCATCATTCCTCATTCACCTTAACTCGCTCTCATCCCCAGGCACAGAGTGCACCTCACCATTATATTGGTAGATGCATGGCCTGGGGCACAAATCCCCTCAATTCTCTCATCTCCAGCTTAGCGCACCGAGAACTCTTCAGCGCTCTGTGCAGAGAGAGGGGAAGGCAGAGAATAAAACAAGAATCCACAGGGGGGAGATAAGCCTGACTGGGGAAACAAGTAGAGAGCGGGGGGGAAGGAAGGAAGATGCAAGGTGAAGGTGGCCAAAGGTGCTCCCCGAAAGCGAGAGAAAGGAAGAGGCAGGTGTTTGACATGAGAAGTCTGGGCTCTTTCACGTGAGGTGCTAGGAGGAAGCCCTGCTGGTGGGGAGCACTGCCTGGAGCAGTGATTTCTACACAAGCCGGCTCTGGAGGAAGGATACGGAGCAAACCATGGAGAGGTGAAGGGAGGAGGAGGCAAGTTCCATTACGGGCACACACAGAACAAGAGAGATTCACTGGAAAGGAAAATTATATACATGATCTGTGCTGATGGAAACAACATCTGCATACGCATAGCAGCTCCTGACTTCCTAAGATCCCCCGAGCTACTTTTAAGACGGTATCTCAGGATGAAAGATACATCCTTAGAAATATTACATTCCATTATAGCCTACATTTGGAGTGGCAGCTGAGAGGGAGGGAGGTTGCATTGCAAGCGCCTTGTGCTTTGCTTCCATTAATCTGCAGAACACATTGATGGGGGGTGGTTTAAGGAGGCCTGTGCTAGTGGGAGTCATCAGTGGGTTGATGGCATTCCCCCCCACAGAACCCCACGAGTTTGAGCAGTCTCCTGCTAGTCTATGGCAGACTTCTGTCCATGTCACCAAACTGCCAGCCCCCTTCATACTCACCAGGGTACAAGAGAGACCTAGGACTGAAAGAGCAAGGAGTGCTGCAGGCTGGCTCTCATCTCCTTTACACCCACGCCGCTCTCTTTGCTCAACCTAACCCATCTCTGTGGATGCCTCTCTGAACTCACCTCTACATCTTCTTTCGTGCTGCCCTATATCTGGGGCTCCCTCCTGACCCTGCTCACTACACCCCCTCCCTCCCATTCTCGGAGTCTCTCCTGAAAAGTTGCAGCTTTAAGGAGGCCTTTCAACCAAAGCCTTAGATTTAAAAAGAGAAACCTTAAGATGTGCACATTATTCTCCCAGGGAACTTATCGACCTTGCCTCTGTCCTCCCTATACCGCTGTGTGTCCCCAGCTCCTCATGTCGTTGTTGATTTTCTGCATCCCTTACGCCAAACAAGTAGCATAACAGTCCCATCAGAGGCAGTAGGATTGCTCACATAAGTAAATGCTACTCATTGGGAGTAAAAGTTGCAGAATCCGGCCCTAAAGTTATATGATCTGCAGGATGAGGACACGATCTGTACTTGTTTTGTAAAGCACCAATTGCATCTAAATTGCCGGGCACAGGCAGAACCATGTAGGAAGTCTGGGACAGGGACAGCAGGGGGACCAAAAGTCTGGACAGCGGGGGCACGAGCAGAGCTAAGAGAGTTTGCACAACACCTGTCCATACTACACCTGGCTCTAGCAAGTACCAGCAGCCGACACTTTCCTGAGGAACACAAATTAGTTTTAAGCTATAGAAGAAAGAAGGAAAAAGGCAACAGCAGGGTGAGGAGCCTGGAAGAGTCTGTGCAGTGAGCAGGGGCTGCAGTGATTCACACACTAGCAGCGAGCCCAGCCCCTGCCTTCCTTACACTGCCATGTAGCACCCGGCCCCTGAAGCAATGCATTAAAATCCCATTTGCCTAATGGAGACTTATAACAAAAGCCTGACCTGTGAGACAGGGCTGCTCTTTCAACCGCAGCAGCATTCACATGCCTAAAGTTAGAAGGACACCCAACTGCAGATGTGGTAGAGTTACAGTTGCTTGGCCATTTCTGTATTGTTTGGGCCTCTTATTTGTGATGCCCTCAAATAAGCTTTATAAATAAAATGTATTTTCCTGCCTCCCCATCGGACAAACACCAACTCCGGCCCCCCTCTCCCTTTCCCACAGGGCTAGTGGAGCAGAAACGAAACCAGCTTCTTTTGCTTCGCTTCCTTCTTTGTGCACCAGTATCACCCTACACATTGCCCTCGTTCTGGGGTAGGGTTTATGGGCAGTCTGCTGCCACGTGGCCAACAGGGGGAGCTCAGAACACAGGGCCGGTGTGGTGGAGGCTCCAAGAAAGAACAGCTTTGCTGGGAGATGTTAAGGAGGTTCAGTTATTGACCACTGATGGTTCTTAAGGCCACCACTGTCACCACCTGAGGGCAGGGCTCTGGGCCTCCTTGTTTTCTGTGTCAGCACCTGATGGCATTAATGTTTCACATATGAGAATTACACAGAGGAAGGGTGTGTGAGCCCAGGCGTGATTTCCCCAATCCAAAGTGCCATCCCACTCCCATCAACCAAGTTCCCCTCTGTGACCTTCCAAAATCCTGCCATCCATCCAGATCAGGCACTCTATCACCATTTGACCTTTTATGGGACCAGCTTCTGTTGGTGAGAGAGACGAGGTTCTGAGCTTACACAGAGCTCGAGAGCTTCTCTCTCTCACCAACAGAAGTTGGTGCCATAAAAGAGATTACTTTCCCCACCTTGTCTGTCTAATATCCTGGGATCGACATGGCTAGAACTATGCTCCCTATGCCATTTGACCTTCTCCATTCCCCTATGCCAATGAGAGGAGTTTGTTTACATGCTAGTGGGGCTGCTACTTTGTAATGGATTCATCTCTGCACAGGTGCCTATGTGAGTCTGAACAAACTTCTGTTAAAACCCAAATGTTCTGCCAGTTCATCGAAATGAAGAAACTAAGGAACTAGCCCCCGTGTCTGTTAAACCTCCCTCCACCCTGTCCCCAGAGTTTCTCTGGTTCTGGCTCAAAACTTCAGAGAGAAGCCACAATAGAAGCTCTGACCAAGAGATTCCAGAGGGGGGACCCTCCCCCCCGCCAAAGAAATACTGGGAACAAATTTGTTTGGGTTTGGGAGGTTTCTTTCACCTTTCTCTGAAGCAGCTGGGGCTGGACACTAACGGACTCAGGACTGGATGGTGTCCCTAGCCTGTTTGCCAGAAGCTAGGAATGGGCAACAGGGGACAGATCATTCCCTCTGGGGCACCTGGCACTGGCCACTATCAGAAGACAGGATACTGGGCTAGATGGACCTTTGGTCTGACCCAGTATGACCGTTCTTATGCTCTTATAGATGCCCCTTACTCTGATCCAGTCCGGCAGTCCCTATATTCCTACAGGCCAGCCCTCCTGCCAGTACCCTCCCGCTCTCATATCTATGATTTCCCCCCTCCTAGATGTCTGAGTTCAGAGTTCTCCCTTCAGAAGTGTGTCCCTATATTGAGCTCACTCTCTCACTCTCTCTCTCTCTGGAATTTCCAACTCACTTTCAAGGCAAATTTCTCACTCACCTATGTAACCAGAGCACAGTCTCTATTCAAGTCAATATGGGAACCTAGCATTATGTCTTTATCTCTAAAGAGGACTCAATTTCCTGAAGAACACCTTGACAAGGGAGTTAACGCTTACAAGAAGGGCCGTGTCATCTGGACACAGAATGACTAATTGGATTATCAAAGCAGCTGGAGTAGCCTTTAAACAGTGTCTACCTGATGGGGACAGAAAATCGTCAAGGGGCAGGGCTAGCAGGGAAGGAACCTACACTAGGTTCTCCCTGGGGAGATTCCTACACAATCATCCCATCACTGAGTGGGGGAGAGGAAGAGAGTTTGCACCCCTGACCTAAAGACCAGCCCGCATGGACAGCCCACAAACCCAGTGGATTCACATGAATTCAGGGTCAGGGGAAGGCCCCTACCATTGGTGTGGGGTCTGCGTCTCTGCATCAGCTCTGGGTCTCCACTGCTCCACAAAGTATGGCTCAAATACAGGTGTGCTGACAGGGCTCCCACAGTTAATGGGTGCCCCCGAGACACCCCCACACACACACACACACTCTAAGGAGAATCCCCACTGCAGAGGAAAGATCCCAGAACGAGAATACAGCCTGGGGCTATACATTTTGTTACTCTGTGCTCTACAAAGCTGAAATATGTCTCCCATCAGCCCAGCTCCTCTCCATGAACTGATCCCACCACCCATAGAGTCTCCTCCTTGTGATCCAGAGTAAGGGAGGAGAAAATGTTGTCATAGAAGCCACTAAATCCCTTTTCCATACCGAAATATGCATTATACTAGGGAGTGCAACAGGGCCCAGCGTTACTCTGTATGTTTCTCAGCCAAAGATTTAATGAAAACACACAGAGCCATGGGCTCAGGACAGCTTAATATAGCCTCAGACTTCACACTAAGAGCATAACTAGCTACCCCTTAACCAAAGGCCTCCCCCAGGCATTTCAGGGAAAGCTCAGCCATATCTAGTCACTACACGCAGAACTGCAGACGCCCCCAGCACATGGAGCAAGTACATAGTCAAACGCTTTGTGCTAATCTAGGTTTAACAAACAGGAGCCTGGGTCGTCTTGCCGCAGCTTTTTCTGAAAGGATAGAGACTAGATTCTTCTCTGCGCATCTGCTAGATGTCACATAGGACTGGCCTTGAAAAATCAGCTGTGGGGCAACCTTGTCAACAGTCAACAGCACTTCAGTGAGAATTACATAATCTGTATTGAGAGGTGCTATAGGCCTCCAATTCCTAGTGTCAGGGTGATTCCTCTCTCTGTAAAGCAGAGCGACGAGAGAATCGTTGTAAGGCTCTGTCATGGCTCTCCCCTCTCAAAGCAGTTTGGAAAATACCGACAAGGTCAAAACAGATTAACTCATGGGGGCATTTATAAAAGAGAGTTCTAACCCCCTCCTCCTCCCCCCGTCTCAGATTTACCAGGAGGACTCCAAGCAACTCCCAATTCCTATTTGTTAATTGGAGCATGGAAAGCCATAGCTTCCCAAAAGGGGAAATTACTGAGAATCCCCTACCTGTCTCCTTGTCAGTGTCCTTCCCTTGCAAGAGGTTACTACGGAAATCAGGAATAAGGTGCATTATCTTTGTTGCTAACACAAACTGACTCTTCAAGCAAACCTAGCTAGTTTCTATTTTAATTCAAGCCCAACGACGCTCAGGACAAGGTCTGCTTTCCTAGTGATGCTGTAAAGCGGCAGTTACACTGGAAACAAGGGCTCTGATTCCCACCTGCACCTTGCAAGAGGCCCAGCTCCAGATGGCAGTGGGCAAAACTCTACGCCCAAACCTCAGCACATGTTACAGCAGCACTACTGGCTGTTCTACCTAACGGCAACTTCCCACAGCTACATATAGGCTGCTCAGCAGCCCAGAATAGCTGGAACACTCGCACAGGCCCGCCAGCCCCAACAGACCTCTTCCCTCCCTGACCCACTCCATAGCAAATTCCTGTGCCACAGACTGTGTGGGGACAGTGACACTGGGCCACTACGCCTGCCCTACACCACCAAGGGAGTCCCTGCACCAGAGGAAATTACAAGAGAAAGAGGATTGAATGACATCCAGATGTGGGATCAAGATCTCACCTCCTCCTTGAAGGGAGTTGTGACAAGATTTTCAAGGGATTTTGGTGCCCAACTTGAGACACCTTAAAGGGCCTGATTTTCATCCCCCCTCTGAAAATCAGACCCTTTTATGGCATCTAAGGTTGGGCACTGTAATACACTAACCATTTATGAAAATTGTAGCCGGCAACAAGAGATTTAGGTTGCAAATGTTGGAAAGGAATGTAAGAGAGTGGGAGGAGAGGCCATTTACAAAAACCTAACACCAATCGAAATGTATTCATGGATTTTTTAAAAAGCTTTCAATATAAACAGCCTTTTGTGGTTGTTGATTTCAACATTCCCCTGGGCTATCAGAAAACCCAACACGGTAGCACTATGCACACAGAAATAGAAAGTGCAAGTGATCAGCCTGAGGTTTCCCTTCCCCCAAGCTGAGGAGGTACAAAAAGTAAAACAAGCAGCAGCAAAGCGGAAAAGTAAAGGAGATTGCTTAAAATTATTTCTGCTGTCGTCATCTGAGGTGATTAGCAGTACTGCAGGGAAAGACTTTCTAAGCCCCCCAAGCAGAGCTCCCTATAACCAGGGAAAGGAGAAATGCCAATGAAATTCATTAGAGATTTGGTTATGCTAATCTATCAAGGAGAGGAGCCCATGTCTAGAGTGCTGGTTGGAAGCACAAAGCCCTAAGATAACAAATCAGAAAGAAATAGGATAAAGTCCCCTTAGGTTGTTCTCTCGAAGATACATTCACAGGAGAGACTTTTTAAACAAGTTATTTTAAGCTCATCTTGACTATTGATGATTCATTTTCATTATGGTCACTTAAAAATAAAAAAGGGGGGAGGTGGGAGGGGTAACATACTGTTACCCTACCCAAGTCTCCCCTATAGCGAGACCAAGATTCCCAGGGCCCTTAGAAAATGCACAGAGAGCCCAGTTCATGCATGGCAACAGGAATCAAAGGTTCTCCATGCATGGCAGGACCAGACCCACAATCTGCAAATGGATTTTAGCTGCAAATTTTCTCAGTGCTTTTCCAGAGCTCTGCTGAAAACACACTGGGCCAGCATTTCCACTGGCATAAATTGGTGGATCTTCATTAGAGTTCCTGGTAGCTACTCCAATTTCAGCTGGCCCACAATTCTTCTATCTTTCTATAATGATTTGAAAATCTCCCAAACCTTTCATCCTCAAGCAGAGAAATGATTCAACACTCAGGCCCTTGACTCCTGACCTAAGTGAAGCTGCCCAAATGTAAAAGTAAAACATAATACATGGTGATCAGAAAACTAGACAGTAAAAACATTAGCCTTGTGGAAAAACACATTGTTCCTAATACAGAATTTATCAGGCTGACTTATAGATTTTCCTCTGCAAAATATGAAACTTGGATCCAAAAGGCTATTAACTCTGAAGAGATCCATTAAAGCCACCTGTCTGCAAATGGTATTTAAACGTATTGCATCACCCTGGATACTGTCATGTTCTTCGGCTATGACTTGACTGCAGGGCACACAATTAAAATTGCCTCCAAACTCTAAAATCCTTGACGTAAAGAAAATAATAAAAATGTTCAACAGCCTTGAACAAGGACTTTCCTATCAGCTCCAACCCAGAGTCCATAAATATTAATGAATCCATAATTAGCCTTTTTAAATAATGCATCCAAAATCAAACCTCAACCTGATAATAAATCAGGCAGGGATTTTTGTTACGGGTTTTTATTTCTACGTCATGCCCATAAAATAAAATGCCACTTCGCTCAGCATCTCTATCCTCTAGACCAACACAATGGGGCCCCAATCTGGCCACAGTTGATGCCACTTGTAGTTAAAACTCTTGTTTCTTTTACTGATTTATTTTTTTAAAATCACACCTGCTTTTTAAATTTGCAAAATAATGACATGCAACTTTCCCCAGCCCAAGCTGATCTAACAGTACTGAAATCTCACGACATGAAGGGAGACAGAGCTTTTGTCTTGGGTCAAGGTGAGAGAGAAAGTCCAGTTTTAAAACTCTCTTCACCCCTCTCTCTGCAAGGGAGTAAAGATCTGCTCTTTGAAGAAGCAGCAGGCAGTACCAAATTGCCAGACGTGGGACCGGCCTTACCTCCCCAACACAAAATACCTGGAGGGAGCATTTCTGTCTGTACATCACAGCTTCAACTGTCTACCTCACAGTCCTGACTGCTCTGTTCTGATGCCCAGCCTTTATGCCCTAGAGGCCCTTCCCAATTCCACCTGGATACAGACATCTCCCTGGCAGATAGGTACAGATAGGTGTATTCAGGCTCTCCTGTTCACCAGCAGCCCCAGATGCTGAAGCTTGAATATTCACTACAGGTTTCCAGGCACCATTCCGGGACTCCCGCATCTCAACTGCTTTTTCCCTCATCAGAGTTGAAAACTCAGCTTGTTTGATGAATTGTCTTTGAAGAGGCTTTTTGTAGCAGAGCTCGAGGCTGCCCCTATGATTTGGAGCTAAACTCTTCTGCAGGAAACTTTCCAACACACATTGCCAGACATCCACTCTGCTGGAATCATTGATCACCCTGTCTCTTGAATGCAGGGTTTCTGGCAGAACAGAACCACTCACATTCAGAGCTCAAGAACCATTCTTGAGCTCTGAATTTTTTTTCCCAAATACACCCCCGACTCTTCTCTAACTAAAGTTTGCATACTACACTTATTGCCATGTTATCTACACATGGGGTATATCACCCATCACTGCATATCCCAATAGTCACATATCCCACCCCATATTTTATCATAAGCATGGCTCAAAGACATCACAGATCCACATTTAAAGAAGGTTCCAAAAGAGTCTGGGTAGAAAGCTAATCCACAGCTACTTCCATTTAGAAAACTCCTGGGCAAATGCTCCACCATATGCAGGATGTTCCATTCAGTCTTGCAGGAACATCCCAACCTGCCATCCCTAGGAAAATGTAGGATTTCATGAGTTCTGCATAGCCAAGTCATTCCTGCCCTGCATGTTAACTGTTCAAAGGCATAACAAGATGCGCAGCCCCTAAAAGAGGAGGTTGAGTCACAGGAATTGCTAAGGAATCTGCATTCTGGTGAGTATCCAACTCGTCCCTGTTTCTTCCAACGCTTTCCAAAAAGAAAATCCTAGTTTTCAAATGAGCTTCTGCTATGAGCAGCGACTGTAGAAAAGAGGCACTGTGGGGCACCATGTTTATCGTCTCACATCTGCTTCCAGGTCCAAGCGCTTCGTTTACAAGTAAAGAAACTGGCCAGGTGCTGGGGGCTATCTAACTGCCAGTCCTGCAAACCCAGCGTAGGCTCAGAATGTCACACTTGTGGGCTCTTCCCTTCCCGGTTCTGCAGGCCAAGTCACCCCTTCACAAGATAGTTTATTGTCTTGAGTGCCACCTGCGCAGCACAACGGCCTTGCATGAGATTGCACAGGTGTGTTTGACTGGAACTTTGCAAACGGTTCTGTTGGAGAAGCAGCAGGAATGGACTCCCATTCCCTCTCTCTCAGCTGAACAACAAGGACGGGATGGATTTATGACTGTTTAGAGATTTCCCCTGTTCTCAGGGACCTTGGTCCAGTCCTTGCCCCTTCGCTACACCAAACTTTAGGGGAAGACCAGTTGGCTTAGATCCCCAACAATCCTACCCCAAATCCCAATGAGCCATAGCACACAGCTAGCACTGTCTGGGCCTGTCTACACACGTTTCTTAGGTGCATAGCTGGCATCTCTCCCTGCCTGCTTCTGCCTGTCTCCGTCTCTCATGCCCTACTCTGACCCCTCCTCAGAACCCACTCACGCAGCCCAGGTCACTTACGACTGATGGACGCTGCAGTTGTAGAAAATGAAATCCACAGCAGCAAATTTCTTCCCAGTCTCCTTGGACTTCAAGTAGAGCTTCACCACCCGCTTGTCGCCTGCAAGAGAACAAGGTGCATGCACTGTTCAGAGAGGGGCCACAGGCACAAGGGACATGGATCAGAGAGAGGCCTATGGAACAGAGCACATGGCACAGCAGCGAGCAATCGAGGCCTGTGTGCAGATTGACTGAGGCACGAAGCAATCCCAATTAACCCCAAATAGCTAACAAAATCATCCAGTTACTGAGATAAAAAGGGAGGGCTCTCTTTCAGGAAGCCTCCTGATTGGCTGGCAGGGCTCAGAGGACAGGCAAAGTTGCTCTGCACAATGCCCCTTCAGCTTCCTGCTCTGCGCGGTGCTGGCAGGTGGAGGTGGGGATCGGAGGAGCACGCGCCCTGGGTTGTGCTCATGGTAGCAGCACCGTGAGGGGCTAAGGAGGGCACCCAAACCAGATACTGGAACAGTCTAGGCCAGCAAAAGAGTCTGGTGGAGTCTGCTGCAAAATCAGCCTGTTTGGAGAATGCTCCAGTGCTAGGGAATGAGGTGCCACAGAGCCCTGTAGAGTACCGCAATGCTAGACTGACAGTCAGATGCTCGGGTCATCTACAGGCAGCTGTGCGCAACAAGCGGGAGAGGGTGAGGGCAGAGCACAATGAAGCATCTACCCCTTTCTTAGCTGCAGTCTCCCCTCTCTCACCCACACAGCATATGAATCCATGCCTCCAGGAGCCGAGTTCTTGGCAGACTCACCTGCATGCTGCTATACGGGGACAGACTCTCTGTGTAACAGGTCACTACACCATTTGGCCCAGAAGGAGGAGTGGCCGGGCCAAATCTGACTGGCGTTGTGACCCCTTGCCCCAAGTAACCATGCCACTCACTGAAATTTGGCCAGCCCCCCCCCCAACCCCTCCCAGCAGTGCCCCTGGAATGTGCCCCTGACTCTATCCCTGAGACAAGTGGCTGCCCAGTTACATGCACATACAAGTGTGCAGAGAACAGAAACAGTCTCTCCCACTGCTGCATGTCCAGCCCCACAGCATCAGCGCCGCTGGATATGGAAAAGAACTGCTAGCTCACCCAGCCATCTCCCCAGGGCCAACACAGGACTGATCCCGACAGGGCATTTCCTCATGTCTGGTCCAGGCCAGCTTTAAATGCCCCAAATGATAGGGTCTCCGCATTGCTCTCCTGGAGAGACTACAGCACTGCTAATTTCATCCAGGGGGCAGGGATGGTGTGTGTCTGAATGCCCACACCCTGACCACACGTGTATTGACACACTTTACCCCTCTCCTCTATCTTGTGGCAGAGAGGGGGGCTGTCACACGCATTTACGCTATAGATAGCTAGAAAGAGGCAGAGTTTTGAATGTAAGTTTAAAATATACAGGCTAGGGGTGGCTGAGCAGCCATCGAACTATTCCAGACATTCATGCTTCCTCGCTGGCTTCAAGGTCTACAGCACTATGGGAACTGCGGAACTAAGTCATAAGGGGAAAGCCGGCGACTAGCCCAGCTCCTGTCTGCATGTGGCTTCCATGGGAAAGTCCTGCAAGGTATGTCAGGCAGCCGCTGTGAAGGTGACATGGACCAAGTGTGGTTCCTAAACTCACCCTTGCCCCTGGTGATGGGGATCACATCCTTTGCAGATGGAGAGCTACAGTAGATCCTCCCATCTTCAATGCGGCTCTCGGACTCCGTGAAATCTTCAAAGGAGCAGTTTACCCCAGCGGAGAGATCTGGGACATTCCAGGCCTGCAGAACCAGCTGGGGAAAGGAGGGAGAAATATCACACAGAGAATCAGCTAACAAGAGGAACTCATTAATGATCAACCAGACCAAGCCCAGCCAACAGGCCAGGCCAGGAACAGTACCCACATGCTCCCTGAAATCCAGCAGGGGAGCCCGGTCCCAAGTCCAGAAGCAAACACTCACTCATTCCTGAAAATTCCGGGGGCAAGGAAGGAGGTGAGATTCAGCGAGCACAAGGCCAGAAGGGACCATTAGATCATCTAGTCTGACTTCCTGCATAGACTCATAAAAGATTAGGTTAGAAGAGACCTCAGGAGGTCATCTAGTCCAACCCCCTGCTCAAAGTAGGACCAACCCCAACTAAATCATCCCAGCCAAGGCTTTGTCAAGCCGGGTCTTAAAAACCTCTAAGGATGGAGATTCCATCACCTCCCTAGGTAACCCAGTCCAGTGCTTAATCACCCTCCTAGTGAACTAGTGTTTCCTAATATACAACCGAGACCTCCCCCACTGCAGTCTGAGACCATTGCTCCTTGTTCTGTCATGTGCCACCACTGAGAACAGCCTAGCTCCATCCTCTGTGGAACCTCCCTTCAGGTAGTTGAAGGCTGCTATCAAATCCACCCCCAAAGGTCTGCATAGCGCAGACCACTGCATTTCATCAAGGTACCTCTGAACTGAGCCCAATAACTTGTGTTTAGCTAAAGCACTTCTTACAAAAAGGCATTCAGTCCTGATCTGCAGACGTCACGAGATGGAGAATCCACCACTTCCCTTGAGCGTCTATTCCAATGGTTAATCACTCTCACTGTTAGAAACGTGTGCTTGATTCCTAATTTAAATTTATCTGGCTTTCACTGAAGCCATTGGTCGTTCTCATGCCTTTCTCTGCTAGATTAAAGAGCCCTTTAGTATCTGTTATTTTCTTGCTGTGAAGGTACTTAGACATCATAATCAAGTCACCACTCCAACTTCTTTTTGATGAGATAAACAGACTGAGCTCTTTAAGTCTCTCTCTCAATAAGGCATTTTCTCCAGCCCTCAAATATTTTTATGCCTCTTTTTCTGCACCCTCTCCAATTTTTCAACTTCCTTTTAAAAGAATGCAGTATTCCAGTATTGGTTTCTCCTATGCCGTATACAGAAGTGTATCACCGCCCTGCCCTGCCCACTACTCTCCTGTTCATATACCCAAGGACTGCACTAGCCCCTTCTGCCACAGAATCACTCTGGGCACTTGTCTGGAGTTGCCTGTCCACTCTGACCACTAACTCCCTTTTGGAATCCCCCATTCCGCAGGAAAAGCCTACACGCCTTAGTCTAATATGCACAGCTCTGTATCTGGCTATATTAAAATGCAGTCTGTTTGTATGAGTCCAGCTTACCAAGTGATGCAGATCGCTTGGTCTGACTGCCCTGGCCTCACCATTAACCACTCTGCCAATCTGCATGTTCTCCATACAGTTTACCAGCAGTGATTTTATACCAACTTCCAGATCACTGATGAAAATACTGAATAGTGTTGAGTCTGTCCCTGCAGAACCGCGCTAGAAACAACCCCATTTGATGGTGAGTCCACACTGACAACTACTTTTTGAGATCTGCTGGTTAGCTGTCCTTACTCCATTTTGCATGTGCTTTATTGGTACTTCATAGTGCTAATTTTTAATCATAATGTTGTGTGTTACTAAATCAAATGCCTTACAAAATCTAAGTATATTACATCTACACAGTTACCTTTGTCAACCAAAACATGCAATCTCACCAAAGACTGGATTCAAGTTTGTTTCACAAGACCTATTTTCCATAAAACTGTGTTGACCGGCATTAATTATATTCCTATCCTTTCACTCTTTATCAGTTGAATACCGCATCGGTTTTTCCATTATTTTGCCCAGGTCAAGCTAAGCAGCCTGTAGTGAAGCAGGTCATCACAACAGCCTTTTCTGGTGCGCCTTTTTGAATACAGGCGCATGAGCATTTCTTCAGTCTTCTGGAATTTCCCCCTATATTAACAGAGATTTATTAAACTCTGTCATCAGTGAGCCAGAGATCTCCTTAGCCAGCTCTTAGGTGCTAGTTAACTGAGTCTGCTGATTTAAGAACGCTTATCCCTAGTAGATGCTATTTAACAGCCTCATTAGTTACTAATGGACTGGAAAGTACTTTATCAACCTCATGTGATACGAGTACATCATCCTGCTTCTTTCCAAATACAGAACAGAACGATTTATTGAACAGTTCTGCCTTTTCTACATCATTATTAATAGTTTTACTAGCTCCAGGATTTTTTTTATTCCTGATATACTTAAAGAAATCCTTATTAGCCCTAGTCCTGCCAGGAATGGCTTTTTCCCTGTCTTTAGCTTCCCTTATCAATTTTCTGGATTTCATAACTTGTAATTTATAATTGATCACTATCTATTTATCATTTTCTCTATTTGTTTGATATTGAATTTTTATTTCAAATTGTTGCCTTCACTTTGCCACAGCACCAAAATGAAGCTAGCACAGGTGACACTTATATACCCCCAGGCTGAGCAGCTTACCGAGACCTCAGACATAGTGACCGATATGTTCTTGGGCTGGACGGTGAGCTGGACGCACTGGCGCAGGTCTGAGGCAAAGCGCTGAGGCTCATCAGCCCGCTCACATCGGTCCTTCCGCGAGCAGCTGCAGAGGGATAAAACAGCCACAGTGAGAACAAGGAGAATCCCCTGAGCTCAGAGCTAAGCACTACCCAAACCTGCGGGAGGGCCAGTCACAGGGAGTTACTGCTACAGTGAGCTTTACACAGAGCTCAGAGGCTGGCCAAGACTAGAGGACCCACATGCTGCGAACTCACAGGTCAGAGCTTTACCAGGGTGGGATGGAGAATGGACATCACATTACAGGCAGTCTCAGGAGCCCTCCTAAATCCCTGAACAACTACAGCCAATCCCAGAGCAGGTGTTTGGAGAGGATGTATCACATCCACCAGGCTACTCTAACCCTGGGTACCTCCCACGGCTCTCTCCCAAGGCACCCCAACCAGCTACTCCAGCCTGGGTATGCCACACAACTCTGCCGACACACCCTACTCCAGCACTACAGCATGCCCCTGGATATTCTAACCCCCTCTCCCAGCTCTTCTGATGGTGCTCTCGTCTAATTGTGCGGTGGCCTGGGGTGGCGTGAGAAATTATTTTCCACTTGTACTCTAAACTCTGCTATGGACTCAGGTCTTCAGAGGATAGTGCACTAACTTAGTCCCTTCCCTTCTCTTGCACCAGTATCAACCAGCTCCTCCAGAACATGCTGAAGCTCCCCCGTCTTTCCTCTACGCTCTAAGTGCTTCTTCTCCTCCCGTACATCACCAGATCTCTCAGAAAGCAGTTCTGGAATTACCAGCCCTCATGGCATGGGAGCCATTCCCCCACTCTGCAGCCCCTTCCAGACGCACTGCTTCCCCTTAATGAGTTCAAAGAACTTCCCTTTATCTTCAACAACATTATTGCATTATGGGAAAAGTTTAATTAAGTGGAGGGCAAAAAACAAGAGAGATGCCTGGACGCATGTCAAGTCCTGGCTGTGGTCTGGGTGATTTATCCCCTGAGCAGATGCCAGTGCCACACCGTACCTCGAAGACCCCAAAATACACTCTGTCCCAACCCCCCTCAACCCCCCCCCCCCCCACACACACACACCTCTCTCGGAGGGATCATGGAGGGAGACAGCAGCTCAGAGTTTAATTAAACACTCTGCATGGCTAGAGAGGCAGAGCTTTGCCAGGGAGAGACACGCTTCCAAGGTGATTTTCAATTCCAACCCCCAAAAGAAAATCCCCAACTTTGTGTTGGTTTTTCTACCTTTCAAGCCACTCTCCCATCCCTCCTGCATATGGAGCTGAGCTGTGGGATCCTGGCTGCCAGGTTAAAGGCCTTCCCACCCAGCTGTCCAGAGCAAATTACAGCCCATTAGCACTGCCCCCTCCCTGCAGTAAGTACGGGTGAGGCATGACTGCCTGCCTGCGATTTGCCTCTGAAACACTATGACTTTCATTCCTGTCAGACACAGGTGGGGAGCGAGGAGAGAGTCAGGGCCCCTGCGGTTTAGCCTCTCCGTCCAAGCAGCTGTGCCGGCATCACTGCTAACCGCAGGTGTCTGTGGCTGACCACATGTGCACCACAGCGGGATGTCCCGCTGCTGAGGGAGCTATTGCCCGGTTCATTGGGTCTGACCTGAAATCTACCCTGGGGATAGGGAGAGAGGCATCAGTTTTTGCCCCTTGGACAGCATGAGGCCCAGCAAGTCTGGAAAAGGAAGGTTCGGGTGAGGCCCCCGGCCAGGAGTTCACTAGCTCCATTCAGCAGAAATTCCCTCAGACTGCCCCACACCCCATGTTTGGGTCTCTCCTCCCCAATTTCCCTCTGCTTCTTGCCTACCCCTCCCTCCACAGGCCCACTACAGCTTGGCTGGAAGCTTGAGGGGACGGCTCACCATACTATGGCTCAGGTGTGTAATGCCTCAGCTCCCCTCACAGCCACTGGGACAAATCCCAACAGGCTCAGCTCAGCCTTTTGCCCTTCAGAGCTTGGTTCTATGCAGGTTACTGCATGTGGATCCTGCAGAGTGGAGACACTGAGCTCCTGCCTGCTCGGCATGGACATTAAAGATCCACGGGCGCCCTGAGAAAGCGCAGGGCTTTGTCCACGGGGCACTGACTGCTGCCCTCCATGCCTGAGGCTCTGCATTTTGGCTGCGCTGTGCACACGAGGTGAGAGGCGCAACAGTGCAAAAGGCAGATTATTCTATTGCATCTCTCACCCACTGTCTGCACTTGCAGCCCACTTTCACTGCTAAGGGTGCTGGCACACAACAGGGTCTTGGCTCTGTGCAAGTCTGACTGTGCCCACTGCCTCTCCCCAAGCTGCACCATCACACGACGTGCAACAGCACAGCCGGCTGCCTTGGCCACCGACACTGGCTTCGTGTTGCCAGCGGGGAGCTGAGGAACAGGGCCTCTGAGAGGTAAAGGTCCTGCTTTCCACAGGCCTCCTGAGTAACAGAGAGTTTAGCTCCAGCACTTCTGGCCTAGATGGCACAGTGAAATCGAGTACGTTTGCATGAGTGTGAGAGAAACTGGTGTAAACATCACAGCATGAAGAGATGGGCAGCTCCTATTAGCTCCCTGAGTCTGTCGCCCACTACAGGCTTAGCCCCACTGTGCATTTCCTAGGAGCAGGTGTTGCTGGAGGCAGTGTAGGAGACTGAGGCCAGGATCAGTGTCAGGACTCGCTCTCCCCATGCTCTCTGCCATCCATGCTGCAGAGTGACTCCAAGGCTCTCAATCCGTGCCCGCTCTGCTAAGGCTGTTCACAAGGTGGGTACTTAGTGCCTGTCGTGGTGGGAGCTCTGTGCTGTGGGCACCGGTCTGCTCAGGACTGGGCTGAGCCCCAGCAACTCATTTCACAGCAGGCTCCGAACCACCGTCAAACCACGTCTGGTCACGAAGGGGAAAGTCACCACAGGGATGAAATCTCCTGGACTCCACAGGGCTAATGGGGCGATCCAGACTCTGACACTGCAGCACCCTGCATGCCCCAGCAGCTGCCAAGCCCAGAAGGGCTGGAGAACAGTTGAGCAAGGGGAGCAGGGGAGAGCTTCTCCATTGCCATGTGACCTGCATTAATGTGTGCTGCAGGGGGATGGGAAGCTCCTGCCCATCAGGGAGGGAAGCTTCATGTCTAATCCTTACCCACCCGGCAGATCTGACACTCAGAATCCTCCGCGTGCTAGATGGCTGGCGACTCGGTGCGGGCTGCCATCAATCACCCTCGCAGCACCACTTCATTCCAGGGGACACAGCACAGCCGGAGGAGCCAGAGAGAGACAGCACAAACCAGGCAGACGGGCCCTTATCTCCCAGGCTGGTGTGCCACCAGCTGGAAACTGGCAGGGAACCAACCCCTCAGCCAGTGCCTCTCTCTGAAGGGCTCTCATCTGCACCCATACGCTCCACAGAGTCAGTGAGTGGCAAAATCACCCACAGCGGAGGAAGCTGAGGGTCACACCCGCTGAGATGGACTATTCTTCCTTTCGCTGGGGTCTGGTAGGGGCTGAGCATGTACCACAGATCTCAGCAAGAGCACCTTGAGAAGCCACCCAAGCAAGGCTAATCGGCCAGCATCTCTGGTGAGGACTCGAGAGGGAACAGTGGGGGGCTGCAGGTCAGCACTGAGAGGCCCTGGCTGAGCTGCATGAGGGGCCCAGGACAGGAATGGGGAGGGGGAAAAGGCTGGACAGTGCCCAGGACAAGGATAGTAAGACAGGTGAGGAGCAATGGGCACTGGCACAGCACCTGCCTGGATTGCGCTTGGCTCCAGCAAGGCCTATCATCAGTCCCTGTAGGAGCAACAGACTGGCACCCAATCTGTTTAATGTGCAAGGCACTCAGATACCACGATGATGGGCGGCAGTACAAACCCATACAGACAAAAGGCATACAATAAAAATCCAACAGCATGCTCAACCCCCAGCGAAACAGGGATCTGTTATGTTGTGTTGGGGTGGGGTGGGGATTCATGTCCTTGCTGGTCCTGGGAGACCCAGCGGTGCCCTGGCTCAGGGGGCAGCAGTGAGTGTTTGTCCTGGGCAGCCCTGCACGTGACCGGGGAAAGAGGGCAGCTGTGCAGGGCTGGCACAGACACACAGCACGAGCCCGCCATACTCACACGTTATGAAGGACACACCAGCCACAGTGGGGGTCCTTGGATCCCAGGCACAACGCACAGCTCTTGTATTGCTCACAGCTCTCCACGGGCACTCGTGTCACCTGGGGGAGAGAACGAGACAGACAGATTGTGAACATGCCCATCAGAAAGCCCCAGGCCAGCCTGTACCTACCCACCCACCTCTTGGGGAGCCCAACAACACACACCAGGAAAGGGGCCCAGCCTTGGCGGAGTGGGAGCAGCATCGGGGGCAGATGGAACCAGTGTATGGAGAGAGTGGGGATGGAAGAGAATGGGGGAGATGAAGGGATCCTGCAAGGTAGATGGAATGGGTAACGGGGAGCGGGAGGGGAGTGGGACAGGGAGAGGAGGAAGGAGGCAGGAATGAGTGACAGCGAGGGAGGGAAGAAGGGAAGGTGGATCACACTACTATAGTGGCTCAGGCCCATGATTAAGGGAAAACTGTAGGGTACAGTCTCCTTATGGTGCTGGATCCCATCCCCAGTTAACTCTACACTGTGTTAAAAGCCCCACCTTTGGACATGAAGGGATTAACAAAATATAGGGGCACGCCCCAGGTTTGTTTCAAGCCCAGAGCTAAAGACCTGAGGTGCCCTGAGGGTTTCTTTGAGGCTAGGGGGGAGCAGTGGGGCAGCAGGCAGACACTCTTCTCCTGTGCTTTCATCTCATTCTGTGCTCCCCAGAGCCAGCTCACTGCCTATGAATCCAGTGATGGGGCTAGGAGCCCAGTTTCGACCCCTGTACAAGCTATTGTGGCTGGTCAGGGACACAGAACCTCCCTCTCCCATCAGGACGGCCGCAGTGAGCACATGACGTGAGCAGGTGCCCTTGCTGACTCCACCATAACCAGAGTCCCACAGCTTGGGGCACGCAGGCAGCATGGCGCCTCGCAGCCCCCTACCCCGGCTACCCGGGGTGAAGGATGCCCTCGGAGTTCCCTGGGGGGGCTACAAGTGTCTCCTGCCCATATGTGGGAGTGTCTGTTAGAGAGTCAGCAACTGTGCATGGGGCCAGTTGCTGAACAGAGGCGGCTCTCCTAATAAAGGCCCAGAGGGCCTGTTAACACTACAGCTTGCCTCATGACTTGAGCCTAGGCTGGCAGAGGCTATACCTAGGGCAGGGCTTTCAGAGATAAGCGGCTAGATTTAGGATCAAGGGGCGACGTATAGACACCTGATTTTTACAAGTGCTGAGACCAGAGAGGCAACGGTGCCCTCCCCTCAGTCTCAGGCAAAGAGCAGCAGGACCTGGGTGAGCATTTATTCGTGCTTAATGCCCACAGGGAACACTTTGGGGGTCAATAAGGTGAAATCTGGTCTCCAGGAATAGCAGTCCCATAAATCCACTAGACTGCAGGTTATTTCAACCCTATAAATAGCTCCCTTCTTGTTCCTCACAAAGCCCATATACACATGACCACAAACACCAATACGGGGGCATCAGGGGTGTATCCCAAGCACAGGGGCACATGGACCACAAATGCACAACCCTGGGAAAATTCCCATGGCTTCTTCCCAAGCTGGATGTCCCTGTCTTTCACTTATTATCTTATTATCAAAACATAGAAAAGTAGGGCTGGAAGCGAGCTCAAGAAGTCATCAATCCAGCCCCTTGCATTGAGACAGGACCAAGTAAATCTAGACCATCCCTGACAGATGTTTGTCCAGCCTGTTCTCAAAAACCTCCAATGATGGGGATTCCACCACCTCCCTAGGACCCTTCTCCCTCCGCATCACTCCAGAGCAAAATCCTGAGGCTGGAACAACAGTCAGAACAGGTCTCCATTACAGACTTCTGCTGGCATCACTCAGACAGTCAGAGGTGTGAAGAGGTGGGACCCCTGACAGGCAGAGGCCCTAGTGAAGACGCAGGTATACAGCCAAGCAGCACTTTCACCCATATAGCTCATTTTGCTCATGCGGGGGACTTTCGCTAGACTGGTACAAAACGCAACTTTGCTGGCATAGCTTCAGCTACACTAGCAGCGCTTTGCTGGTATGGTACATTGATATCCCTATACCTGTACAGCACTCCTAGTGTAGCCATGGCCTTCCTTGCTGTGGCCATCAGTGATGTTCCAAAGAGCAGCAGCAGCAGCATTCTGTAAGTATCAGCTGTGACGGGCTAACATGCTTACAGCCTCTGATGGACAAAGGCCAGGTGCCAACCCTGCAGCTGCAGGGGAGAGCGGAGATTTTAAAAGGAGCAGGGTCGGTAGGACATTCCCCCCTTACTAGCCTAACCTGGTCCTCAACGGCCTGTAGGTCACCTGATATGGTTGAAAAGAGCCCTACAACCTTCTACACCTAATGTACAAGTCTCCTGTGGGGACCAGTCTGAGCTCCCATGCAGGTAGCTAAGAAGGGGAAGAGAGGCTGGAAACTCCTGGACCATGTGAGGACACCTTTGCTTGCCCCATCGGGCCCCACACAACACTTAGCTCCTTAGGACGCTCAATGGTGAGAGGGAGGGCAGGCGAGGCTGCTCTGTATCTGTTCCCAGCAGCCAATGGAACACCGAGTTCATTTCAATCCAGAGGCAAAAGCACTAAGAAAAGCTACATTATTTCCATCAAGAATTATTGAACCTTGAGAGAGAAAAAACAGCTCACGAGGGACCTGAGAGAGCCAATGTACCCAGCACAGACACAGCCTCTCTAGTGCTCTCCGGCTTTCATGGAAAGGGACACAGGGCTGTGTCCAACATTTCACAAACACCTAGCAAAGACTTATGCCGCTCAACCTTGACCTTTACTCCCCCCTCACCCCACTATCAGCCCTGCCCTCCTCCTACAACTCTGCCAATCCCCCTCCACTCTGACCCACAGCTCCTCCTGCTACTCTAACCCTGAGCTCCTACACGACTCTACAGACACTCCTCAATCCTGACCAGCAGCCCACCACTGCTACTCCAGTCCTGGGCCCCTGTCCTCCAGAGATGCCCCTCAACACTGAACTTCAGCAACCCTCCCCCCACAGAAGGGCCTCCCCTGAATGAGGCTATTCCAGAATATAACGGATGTCATGCCAGGATTGTGACACACAAGCAGGGACCAGACTGAGACCCCACCAAGCTCATTGCCAAGACGGCCCAAGTACTGGAATCAAAGGCAGTTTCTGGCACACAGAAAGGTGAACGGCTGCGTGGCCTGGCGATCTAGCCAACTCTGTAGAGCACAATGAACTGGACTCTCCAGAGTTTAGGAAAACAGGCTATCATTTTACAGCCCTCTATGCCCATTTCAGATGCTAGCCAGACCCCAGCACTTTTCGATATGTGACAGCAGGAGTTGGCCTTAAAGGGTTACAAGCTCTTTTTTAATTGCTCCTCCATATTTGATTAAAATCTCCTCGTTTCTCTGGCCCTCCGAGCTCTGTTACAACTGTTCATTTAATTACTTTCCCGCAACACCCCGCTAACACCAGGCTGCGATGGAAGGGAGCTCTTTTTATTGAGGAAAGGAGGGGACGGGGGTGGGAGGTTTCAGAAAGGAAGAGAGTTCTTTGCTTCATCAGCAAAGAGACAGAAGCTGCAAAAGCAAATGTTATAATACCCACTTCCAATCTGTCTGTACAGCACCCAACACAATAAGGTTTATGTCCTGCTATCCTCGCTGTGAAAAACACTTCAACTCAGCAATACATCCCATCCTGTTGGGATTCACTGAGCAAAGCCCTCGTCTGTCCAGCTGCCCCTCAAATATCCCACCAAGGGGATTCTGTGGTAGACAGGCCTTAGAACTGCAACGGGGCAATGACAGGGAGGCAGCAGCCAAGAAAAGCTTCTCAGATTTCCCCCCATCCTTTCCTTTAGGGTCCTTCCCCTAGCCCCACAATCCCCAGCCTTTCCCCATGGGATCCCCACATATACAACTTCAAGCCCTCCGATCTCCTGGGGAGCAGGGAACCCTCTGTGCCCTGGAGCATCCATAGATGGTCCTAACGTTCTCTTGGGGCCTGACAATCCAATCAGACCGTCTGCATAATCCAGGCCAGACAATTCCACCAACAATTCTGCATCAGACCATCCCTTCTGGTCATCACTCCTCGCTCTCCAGGTGGCCACATCTTAGGGCATTAGGATGGGGTTGGGAGTGCAGAACAAGGGGAAGCAGGGACTTACATAGGGAGTGAAATCTCCACGCATGGCCTGCAGACTCAGGAACATGGTCTCTCTTTCAGCTTCTGCCTTGGAGCTGAAGACCATCTCCTGCTGTCACTTCAGCAATGCCACAATTTCCAGCTGCCCCAACGCATGTCTGTCAGGAGGGGACAGCCCAGACCTGGGAACGCAGGGCCAAGGGGAGAGGCTGCTCCACTAAGAAAGAGTTACGGCCCATTTTCAATCCTGCTGCTGTTACCCAGCAGACAGGGAGAGGAGGAAATGGAAGAGCTGGGAATAGTCAGAGGCTCGGTGCTGAGAGGCACCTTTGAGACACCGGGGTTGGGGGATTCGGCCAACAGACTCCCAGTCGGCAAGTCACCCAGAGAGCCCCAGGTCTCCTCTGGCAGATTGTAAACCGGAAACAGGGGCTGGCAGGAGGAGGAGGACATAGGCTGGTTCGTCTCCATGGGATTTCTGGATCAATCAAAGGCCCCATTTTCACATCCCCCATCTGGGACAATGGACCTGGAGATGTATTATGATTCTAGTTCAGCTGTGGTTTCAGACACATGCACAGACTGAGACACACCTGCCACAGCTCACCCACGCTGCCCACCCTGCCACATTGGGAAAGCTGGGCCACGACGCAGCTCCGGCAGGAGTCCATCTCAGGGGGGCAAGAGGCCCACTGCCCCCTTGGTTCATCCCGTGCCCCTGCTCCAGCGGCACTCTGAGCGAGGCACAGCACGGGTAAGCACACTGCAAGGGGGAAGAGTGCTCACAACTCACCAAGGGACAGCCACGCTGTCATGGGACGCCAGACATGGCTGTTTTGGGAAAATAGGTACAGACCCTACACAAGCCCTCCCAGGGCAAGAACACTACATCTCCAGCAAGCCTGCCTGCAGTGAAGGAGGATGGGGTGGCGAGTATCCCCTGAACCATGTATTTGGTCAGCTCAGCTGGACTGTCTGTCCCTACTTCTTCCAGCAGACCAGAAGAGATAACTGCCTGCTGCCCAGTGGGGCCGACCCAGCAGCAACCAGTGCAGAAGAGCCAGAACCCATCGCATTCCGCTGGCTGGTGCACTGGCTAGGGGGAGCGACTGAGCCCCAGGACATAGCAGAAGGGAAGATCACACATAGCTTCACACCCCCTTATGGTGGACCAAGGAGCAGAATGACCCTCAAAGGAAGCCTTTAGTCAGCATTCAAGCTGGGATTTCCAAAGGAGCGAAAGAGAATTGGGTTCTCAGTGCCCACTGAACCCAAATGGAGCAGGGCACTGCATCCCTTCATCCCCCCACCAGGCTCCTCTGCAAAGCCCAGCATGAGTGTCTAGAGCAGAGGTGGGCAAACTACAGCCCGTGGGCCACATCCAGCCTGCGGGACCGGCCTGCCCGGCCCTTGAGCTCCCAGCCAGGGAGGCTAGCCCCCGGCCCCTCCCCCGCATGGGCAGCGCTCTGGGGCAGCGGAGCAGTGCGCTCCTGCCGAGCAGAGCAGCAGCGTGTCTATATCCGGCCTGTCGGCGCAGCTGCCAGATATACTCCTCCGAGCGGCATGGTAATGGGGCCGCCGGAAGGGGGGCTGGATAAGGGTCAGAGGTTCCTGGGGGGCAGTCAGGGAACAGGGGTGCTGTATAGGCATGGGGTCCGGTGGGGGGAGCCGTCAGGGGGTGGGGGTGTGGATAGGGATCAGGGGACACAGAACAAGGGGGGTTGGAGAGGTGTGGGGTTCTGGGGGACCTGTCAGGAGGCGGGGGTGTGGATAGGGGTCAGGGGACACAGAACAAGGGGGGTTGGATAGGTGTGGGGTCCCGGGGGACCTGTCAGGAGGCGGGGGTGTGGATAGGGGTTGGGTGACGGAGCAGGGGGTTGGGGGAAGAGATTTTGGGGAAGGGGGGGCTAGGGACAGGAGTCCCGGGAGGGGGCAGCTAGGGGACAAGGAGCAGGGAAGGTTGGCTGGATTGGAGGTTCTGAGGGGAGCAATCAGGGGACCAGAAGTGGGAGGGGGCTGTTTGGGGAGGCACAGCCTTCCCTACCCGGCCCTCCATACAGTTTTGCAACCCTAGTATGGCCCTCGGGCCAAAAAGTTTGCCCACTCCTGGTCTAGAGCTTGTGCCATCAGATTGCAAGACCATGCAGAGGGGGTCTCAGGCCTCTGTCAGAGGCTCCGGGAAGATGAGAGGGACAGTGCTGGCACTCTGTGATTGGGGGAGCAGGAGCAATGCGGCTTCTGTCCCTATCATGCTGCTTACTACTGTGTTTGGTGCCTGGGCACTGCGGTGATGGGAGCAGGCTGGGACCCTGCCTCTTTAGGATGGAGTGAGATGGCTGCTGCTGACTGCAGCACAGGCTGGTCCCCTCAGCTGCCAACTTCACACTGATCCTGCTGGTGAAGCAGAGCGAGCCTTGCCTCTCCCTTCTGGACAGTTACCTGTTTCTCAGTCATAGCATAGATGTGCTGGCGGTCCGGGCTGAGCACCAGGTCTCGCAGGATAGAGCTGCCCTCATGGGCCACGACGTTCTCATACTGCAGCGCCAACCGCCCGCTGGGACTGGACAAGTCCACCAGGATCTGTGGACCAGAGGAGAGAAGGTTAGCGCTGTCCTCCAAGCAGGGAGGGGAAACGCTGCAGTCATACCAATGAGGTACGCACGGAGGGGTTTCAATCACGCATGGACCCTAGTCAGGGGGCCTCAATCTCCCCTCCCCCAACACTCCACCTTGTCACCTTCCACTCGTCTCCACCCTGTGTGGTTTCCAGCCAGGACCACAAGCGGAGACAAGAGCCATTGCTGACTTCATGAAAATTAGACGGCAGCAGAAATCAACCTGGTGAGAAAGGCCCTCAGGCTCCAGACCTCGGAGGGGCTTTGGCTGCCTTAGGGAAGCACTGGAGCAGCAGTCCAGGCTTCAGAAAGCTCTCCAGACCCTCTCTGCCATCTGGCAGATGTAATGCACTACTTTCCCGTGGCCCCTCCTTTCTCCTACACAGGCTGCACACAATCAAAGGGGGGGAGCAGGGAGTAGGCCCACCCAGGGCAAGACTGTGCCCTCAGTCTGTTCTCCAGTCCCAGAGTTCAGTTGTCAACATTCCTAGCAACGGGGCTGTCGCTCTAGGACAATATCAGGAAACCCTGCCATTTACTCATCCCACTCTTCCCTTTGCTCACTTTCATCCCACTGCTCCTCGGTCCACCCCACTGGCTTAGTCTCAGGCAGCCAGTCCCTCCTGGCATTTACCCTTGTCAGAGATCCACAGGCAGGAACTGCCTTCCCATTCATCGTCATGCAGCCAGGCTACGTGGACTTCGCTCTGTTCATCCCTCCCCAGAAGCCAAGCCCTGCAGCCACCTGGTTATTTTTGCTGCTTTCCTCTGAGCTCCCTTCAGTCTGTCAATATCTTTTGAGCTGGAGGAGGCCAGAATTCCCAGGGCACTGTCCCCAGGGCTGTGAAGAAAAGGCCTTGTGCCTCCCTACTCTGGGATGTGGTGCCCCTCGTACAGAAGAGCCCAGAACTGAGCCGTGTCTGACAAGAGGCAGGGGGATTTGACCCAGTAATAGCCAGAAAGGGCTACCACTTCCGTAGGCCAGTCTCCCGTGATATTCAAGGAAGGTCCCAAAGGTTGAAGGCGTTTTTCTGGGTCGGGCCTAGGAAGGTCTAGGGACCCACTGTATAACGGAGATAAGACAGGGTCAGCCCAGAGGTTCAGAAAGCACCTCTGTTCCCCGAGCTGTGCAGGGCCCTGGCAAATGCTTTAATCCCTTTACAGCTCCCTTTACATTAAAACTCTCCCTAAATGCCTTGCTTTCTCACTGTACTGGCAATAACCACATTAGAAGCACCACAGGGACAGTCCCCCACTAGGTGGGGTTAAATTCAGCAGAGCTAATTCCATGAACCCAATTGCCACTCCTTGCTTGCAACAAACAAACACACTCATAGACTTTAAGGTCAGAAGGGACCATTGTGATGATCTAGTCTGACCTCCTGCACATTGCAGGCCACAGCCCCTCACCCACCCACTCCTGTAATAGACCCGGAACCTCTGGCTGAGTTAGTGACATCCTCAAATCATGGTTTAAAGACTGCAAGTTACAGAGACTCCACTATTTACTCTAGTTCAGACAGTTAGCGACCTGTTCCCCATGCTGCAAAGGAAGGCGAACCCCCACTTCCTGCCAAGGTCTCTGCCAATCTGACCTGAGGGGAAAAATCCTTTTCAACCCCAAATATGGTGATCAGTTAGACCATGAGCATGTGGGCAAGACCCACCAGCTAGGCACCCGGGAAATAATTCTCTGGAGTAACTCAGAGCCCTCCCCATAGAGGCCTTGGCTACACTGGCGCTTTACAGCGCAACTTTCTCGCTCAGGGTTGTGAAAAAAACACACCCCTGAGCGCAGCAAGTTACAGCGCTGTAAAGCGCCAGTGTTAACAGTGCCGCAGCGCTGGGAGTGCGGCTCCCAGCACTGCAAGCTAATCCCCATGAGGAGGTGGAGTATGTGCAGCGCTGGGTGAGCTCTTTCCCAGCGCTGGCGCTGCGACCACACTCATACTTCAAAGAGCTGCCACAGCAGCGCTTTGAAGTTTCGAGTGTAGCCATAGCCACAGTGTCCTGTCTCCAGCCACTGGGAAAATTTGCCATTTCCACTTTCAGCTAATGGCGTAGCCTGGGAACCTAGCAGAATCCAGCAGCCCCTGGCCTTCAGCAGTCTCTGCAGAGAAGGTATTTCAGAACTGGAGCAGGAGGCCCCACACCTTCCCAGGAGGAATCCAGACACACAGAGAAAGGGGTGTTCTCCAGAGCCTCCAGCCCTGCTAACAAAGCCAGTGCCGGTGACCCTGTCACTCACTCACAGTGAGCCCCTGGCCCCTGGGAGTGGGAGACTGCCATTCTGCATGGATCTGGCACTCAGATGATCAAAGCGGCCTCGGGACAGGCCAGAGCCTTTATGGACATGTTCCTTGCAGCAGTGAGTCTCCTGGAGCTCAGGCAGAGAGGCAGGGTCCTTCTCCACTAGCAAATGGGAAACAGAGCACTGGCCAGTAACAGGAGTCATGCTCCCGCTGGGACAGATGGGGAGTTCCAGGCAGGAGGTCTCGGAGCCTTCTGAGCCCAAACCCTGCCCCAAAACATCCAATGCACTAGCTGTTAACAGAAAAGGGACAACAGAAATTGGCTTCTCCAACCCACACCCAAGCTCTGCAGAGTAACCCCCTCCTGCTCCACCCAGCACCCCAAAGCATGCTGAAAGCTTTGCAGTCCTCGCTGCAATAAACAGACTCCAGCATTTGCATAGTTCCCACTCAGGCAAAGGACGCGGGACTCGGAAGGCAGGATCCCAGTGTGCGGCTGATTAGCATGGAAATATATGCAGCTCACAAACAAACCGCGGCCTGTTTAATTAGAGCGGTGCCTTTGATTCATCACCAGCATCCCGCATGCACCAGCCCCGGATTATTTTTAGTCAGTTTTACAAAACAAATGTATTTAATTAAGAGAGACACCCCTGAGCTACTATACAGAGCAGAGAGCTCCACGTGGTGGGGAGAGGGGCTGCCTCCTCGCAGGGTGTGGGGCACTGGGGCTATGGGCAGGGTATAACTCTGCATGGAGGAGCTGACAGCTGCTTGGGGAGCCGCAGGCAGAAGCTGAAGTGTGTGCCTGTAGCCACTGATTTCCGCTGCAAGCACTGTGTTCCTCGCTCCCCACCCCGTTACCAGTGCTCGCCGCTGTGCCATCCACATGGGCCCTGCTCCCCTTCCCCTTACCGGCACTCCCCACCCCATTACCAGTGCTCCCCGCTGTGCCATCCACATGGGCCCTGCTCCCCTCCCCCTTACCGGCACTCCCCACCCATTACCAACTCTCCGTTTTACGCCCCTTGGAGGACTGCCCCCCTTCCCGTTAATGACGTCTCTGTTCCCTTCCCCCTCTGCCCCTTTCTGGGTACCCCCTGCTCAGATTTGGGATCTTGGGTTTGATCCTCCCTCAGATCCCAAACAGGAGCAAAGCTTCCGAGGCGCACTCAGCACTAGAGCACCCAACAGTGCTGTGTGGGGAACAGAGTAGCACACCAGGAGCCAGGGCACCTGCTCTCTATTCCTGCTTCCAGCCTAGCTCCCGGCAAGACCCTCTGCAAGTCACTTCCCCGAGTCTCGGCAAAAGGTATAATGCTCCTGCCCTATTTTAGCAGGCACTGCCTGGCCGTGCACTAATGAAAAGTGCTTCACAAGGGGTAAGCGCTGTCTGTGCCTAATGGTGAAAGCCCAGCCAAAAGCTTCTCAACCCTGACCTGAAGGGAGTACAGCCAACACTGTCCAGGGGCAGCGGCTGTGTGTGTACAGCACCTAGCACAACGGGGTGCTGGTTTGCAACCACGGCTCATAGGCACTACCACAATACAAACAACAACCAGCCCCAATGGGGGCTGAGCGCGAGTCCCAGCTCCCCAAACTCCTGACGCACACAGTGCTTGGGCTCCTAACAGGCGGGGTACCCTGAGTAGAGAGCTGAGGCTGACTGTATCCTGCCCATGCCCCCACACACAGCATCAAAGCCATGGGCATCTCCTTCCCTTTCCCCTGCAACCCGGCATGGGCTCTCCCACGGGCTGTGGCAATGTCACAAACTCACCTTCCTTTCCAACCCTTTTACAGGCCACAGTCACAGCGCCGAGAAATCAATATAGTTTTACCCTGGTTTTAAAATAGATCTATGGGTGGCTGTCACTCCGGCAGTAATTTTTAACTAGCAGGGTAATTTCCCCATTACATTATTGCAGTGTGCAGTGCTGGGAAATAGAAAGAGACATTAAAAATAACAGACGTTAAGCACTTCAAACTAATGCAAGGCTTCAGGAAAAGCTTCGGAGTCATTGCTCCAGCCCAAAGAGGGATGGAGCTGAGCCCCTAATGGTGTGGGACACACTGGAAGGGAGTACATGACCCTTATCAACGCAGCCAGCCAGGCAGGCAGAGAGACACAACTCTCTTGCATCTGGGCATCTCTTCTGCGAAAGGAGAGGCCAGAGGCAGAAGACGGGCGGTGTCAAAGGCAACATCCAGCAGCTTTGGGTTCTGGGAGCACAAAACTGAAAGCTGGGAGGCAGTGGGATGGGGGGATTAAACTACTACTGGGTTGTCAAAGGGCCCTAAGGTGGGGCGGGGAAGGGGGAGGGCTTTTAAGGGTCTGAAGTTTCACTTACAGTTCATAGTAGGTAAATTGAAGGGAGTGAAAGGCTTGGGGAGAGCAATGTTCCAGGAGTGGGGGGAACCTTTCCACAATACACCTCACTGCCCCCACCCCCCAGGGAAGGCTTTCTACAGTGCACCTCACCCCCCTTAGCTCCCCAAACCCTCACCACCCCCACCTTCGGGGAAGGCCTTCTACAGTGCACCTCACCCCCCACCCAGCTGCCCAAACCCTCACCACCCCCACCCCCAGGGCAGGCTTTCTATGTGCACCTCACTCCCCTTAGCTCCCCAAACCCTCACCACCCCCACTCCCTGGGGAAGGCTTTCTACAGTGCATCTCACTCCCCTTAGCTCCCCAAACCCTCACCGCCCCCACCCCCGGGGAAGGCCTTCTACAGTGCACCTCACACCCCCAGCTCCCCAAACCCTCACCGCCCCCACCCCCGGGGAAGGCTTTCTACAGTGCATCTCACTCCCCTTAGCTCCCCAAACCCTCACCACCCCCACCCCCGGGGAAGGCTTTCTACGGTGCACCTCACTCCCCTTAGCTCCCCAAACCCTCACCACCTCCACCCCCTGGGGAAGGCTTTCTACGGTGCACCTCACCCCCCCCACCTCCCCAAACCCTCACCGCCCCCACCCCCAGGGAAGGCCTTCTACAGTGCACCTCACACCCCCAGCTCCCCAAACCCTCACCGCCCCCACCCCCGGGGAAGGCTTTCTACGGTGCACCTCACTCCCCTTAGCTCCCCAAACCCTCACCACCTCCACCCCCTGGGGAAGGCTTTCTACGGTGCACCTCACCCCCCCCAGCTCCCCAAACCCTCACCACCCCCACCCCCGGGGAAGGCTTTCTATAGTGCACCTCACTCCCCCAGCTCCCCAACCCCTCATAGCCCCCACCTTCGGGGAAGGCCTTCTACAGTGCACCTCACCCCCCCAGCTCCCCAACCCCTCACGGCCCCCACCCCCGCAGAAGGAATTGTGCCCAATGGGATTATGGTCCAGCCCCTTCACTTTTATTTTTAATTCAGAAACAGGCTGGGAGAAGGACCAAAAGTGGAGAGAGAAAACCTCTCCCACAGCGAGATGGGCTAGACTGGCAGAGTTTCCTTGCAGGGAAGGAGCAGGAGAACTAACACTTGGGGGAATTTAAAACTGGACTGGAGAATAGACTGGGGGGTACCTGACCTGCCCTGGGCATCATGGGGGGGAATGGATGTGATGGGACCTTGTAGTCTATAGAGGGCCTTTTCCAAACCTTCAGCTGGTAGGATGGGGAAGCTCTGGTACAACCAAGATGTCACATGCAGAATGCACCCTCTGAAAGGCAACAGCCATTGAACTTTGCTACAGGCAGCTCTGAGGAATCCGCTTCCACCTCCCATTTCCAGTGGGTGGGGGATATTTGAGAGATGGGGAGGAGGATGCAGGTTAATCATAGCAAAGCCCTCCCTCCCCCCAGGAACCATGTTTCTTCCTGCCTGCCCTGCTCTCCTTCACCCAGGGGAAAAGACCGTTACCAAAAAAAACTCCATTAACCTTTCTCCTCATCCTGATGCTGATAATTACCCAATACTAATAATTACTCGTGCTAATTTCTCACTCAGAATTCTTGCCCTCATTCTGCTTGCCTTGTGTGAGCCAAGCTGAGTCCTCAGCCAGGAGTTACAGGCTGGCTTCAAGCAGCAGCCTTAACATGCTGTATCAAGGAGGGAGAGAGGCAAAGGAAGGCTGGAAGGAGGCCCCCCAGGAGAGGAAGGGACTCTGAGTCCCTGAGGGGCAGGCTGAGATGGAGAAGCCACATGGGGAGGGTCTCTCTGCCGTAAGGCCAGCAGGGGCAGTGCGATAAGTCCCTAAGAAAGGTGCAGCCTCTTCTGCCCACCACCGTCAACACAAGGAGTGCCAGAGGGACCCAAAAAGGGCGGGTGCTGGTCAGGTTGGGGAGCCATGCTGGGCGATGGGGAGAAAATATGGGGATCCCCAAAAACACCTTGCCACAAACAAATGTGTGGTTCAACATTAGAACACCCTTAAGACTGTAGGCCCCTGTTCTCGGTGAGCTGCACCAGCTGGCTCCAGGGGACAATCCAAGGTGTGAAATCCTCTGGGAAACCTCTCCTGGGAAACCCGCACCATTTCATCTGCAGGACACGGAGCCCCCACATCACTGCAACAGTGCCATCTGTAGCATGGACACTGCTGAACAAACACTGACCACTCACTCGGCAAAACGCACAACACAGCCAAACCCCACTGCTCCAGGGAACACCGCAACCCCAACACCTAGCTTAGAGGCATGAACTTTTCAAGCAATCAAGGGATGTGAGCAGAGCTGGGTGGATTCAGGGGGCCAGGTGGGAACCCTTAAGCTAAACAAGGGCAGTTCCAGTGGTGCCCTGCCTCCAACCAGGCAAAATTCTGCAGTTTCATTTCAAGTTTCTGACTTTGCTCGATCTCAAGTGAGAAGCGGAGCTGAGGAAATGGGCCGATGACCCCACGTGAGCCAAGCCATCTGAGTCACATTGATGAAGCCAGGAGACCGGCACACTGCACTCCAGAACAACATCTCAACAACCACAAGGCCCAAAGTACTCAAGATCCACAAGATCCCAGGGCGCAGGATGGATGCGGTCTGTCTCTCTGATCTGAATAGACTCCTTACCCTCCCCTCCCCTGTACAACCCAACTCTTTCCATCTTGTGCAGGAGCAGAGCTCTTCCAGCTCCTTTCTCTCCCTGCAGTAAAACGGGCTGGTTGTCTGGGCAGAAGCAGCAGGGATGCTGCTCCCTGGAACCATCCCTGTCCAAATTTACACAGACCAGCCGCCCAAGTGCTCCCCTGCTGGATACAGTGTTATCCCAGAGGAACTAGATCAAGCTGTTACCTCTGCTGCCATGGCAGCGGGGCTGCTATCTCTGGAGGGCAGGACCCAAACGTGGGAGGAGACTGGAACAAGAAAATTACAGGGTGAGATTTTTAAGGGACCAACTCTAAAAAATAGCTAGTGGCCTGAGGTTGGTTTGCAAGTAATACAAATGCGAAAGTGTCTCCATGGTGGCATGTGCAAATAGCTGGTCAGGAGCCGAACTCCCTTCCCACGCCAGCAATCAGAGGATTTTCCTTTGCAGTCACAGGGGCTGCATTTTTGCAGACCAAGGCCTGGGGCTTGTAGAAGTGTGACCATAAGGTTCTCACTGAAGCACCCAGCAAAACCCCTCATCAGAAGTTTTAAAAACTGCTTGAAAATGAATGCTTGAAAAACTGCTTGAAAAGCTGAGAGCGTGACCCTACCAAGTGAGCTGGGTCAGCTTCGCAGCAGTGGGATACACGGCCACAGCAGTGCAACAGCATGGGATGCACATTCTAGAGGGGTATTCTCTCTGTGTTGCAGGGGAGTCCTCTTCGCCACAAGACACGTACACTGGGAGAGGAGAACTCCTGAAGATGATCAAGAAAAGGACTGCATGCAGTCAGCTTGGAGGTTATAATACTTTGCCTTTCCAAAGCACCCTCTCTCCAAGAATCTCAAAGCACTTTACAAACATCAATTACATTTAGAATACCCATGCCTGGCAGGTCATACGTGAGTATCACCAGCCCCCTTTTACAGATGAGAAAAATGAAGTGCAGAGAGGGGTCACACTCCGGAGTCCGTGGCAGAGCCTGATATAGTGCCTTAACCACAAGACTGTCCTTCCTCCCCTGATCTCTGGGTAGAAGTGTCAGAGACAGGTGCAAGCAGAGCTGACTCCCTGTAACAGGAAGCAGGGTCTGGGAAGGTTACATCGAAGCATGGGCCAGGAGAAGCTTAAGGGGGGGGGGTGACATTCCTGAAGTGCAATATGCAGAACCTGCTGCTTTCTTGTCTCCCTACACACACATTCGCTCCCTGGCACTCTGTCTTATTTCTCAGCTCTTTGCCTCTTAAACTGAACTCAGCATTAATGGGGGACATCTACTCCAGAGGAGCGAAAGAGCAGCAGGACTTAGCCAGCAAAGGCTGCAGCTAAGCCAGAATCATGCCCAACATGCCAGAGGCAGGTACTTACCTAAAGAGGACACACCTTGATAAAGATACACCTTCCCAAGGGCAGCGCTAAGCTGACCTCCACAAGTCACCTCAGGTGGAGATCAGGGTCAGACACTGGCAGGAGGTGTGAAAGGGCTGGACAGTTTCAGGACTGCTAATGACAACATTTGTAGCTCAAGTTGCCAGGGGAAACCAGATATCATGTACCATGGTGTATGCCGAACATTTGAAGGAGAATCTTCTCCATAACCCTCAACATGATATTGCATAGACAGGGCAATTACATGCATTACAGGGGTTCCAACTTCACGCAGAAGTAACTCATATAAGCCCCAGCTGGAAGTGGGATTCCTGCGTTAAAGAGAGCAGTGGTCTGATATTCCGTGGTAGGAGAAGTGATACTGGACTCAGTGGACCCTTGGTCTCATGCTGTAGCTATTCCTCCATTTCTAAGTGGCTACGTGATTATAAGAGAGAGAAGGTCAGGGAGAAAACATCTGTTACTGGACCAATTTCTGTTGGCGAGAGAGACAAGCTTCTGAGTTTATACAAAGCTCTTCTGCATGTGATTACAAGTCATTGTCATTCTTCAGGTGACAGGACAAGCCAGGCCATTGATGACAGGACAGGACAGGTCATTGATGACTAGTTTCTCAGGGGAAGAATGGCCTCCCCTCAGCTTGACACTAACCCCAGCATAGGGAGGCAGGTCATAGGTAGTCAATGGTTGATGGCAAGTCAGCTCAGTTGATGGCAAGTCAACCCAACCCCATTCACAGCAAGACTACAGAGTTAGTTCATGGCCTATCTCAGAGGCTTATAGCTAAACAAAGCCATTCCTCTGGCTGAGGTTTAGGTGGCTCCCCCCACCCTTGCACCACCCCACAGACTCCAGTTCCTGTCTTGCTTTGATTTTGCATCAGCTCCACTCGAACCACCCTAACGAGTGCCCTGGATCAAGGAGCTGTTCAGAACGTGCCCAAACCCAATCGAAGAACGAGTTATGGGGATGGAGCAGCTACAAGTGCTGCTGTTAGGAAAAGACTGATCCCAGACAGAAACACTCGCAGTGTGCAAAGGGACAGGACTGAGACATGGCTGCAGTGCACATTGCTAGGCCAGCCACCTTCTCAGCTCTATGCTTCAGTGGACAGTCACTGCATTGATACACTAATGCTGGGAACCATGACGCAGGTATTTCAGGGCATCAGAATGTGCCTTCCCAGCATGTACTACTTAGCCTGGACATTGGGGACCCCAATACATGAACAGTCTGTGGAGGGGAATGTGGATGTGAATCAGAGGTAGATGGACTGTACAGTCCCATCTGGGAAACTCCCCTGTGACACATGGTTTTAACTGTTCTGGATCCTGCCAGGCAGCCAATACTCCTATATGCCTTAACCCAATGACGTTTCCCCTGAACTGACATAGGAGTATGTGACGGTACCTCCCATACGGTTTTTGGAAATTTGCTTAGAATGCGTTTGATGCTACATATGCCATGTAACATATCTCAAAGGTTATCATCTACTGAATGTATTAATCCTATTTGTATGCATTTATCATTTTTGTATTCAAAGTTATGAATGTTATGAATATTGGCTGTGTACTGGCTTGATTTCTAAAAAACCTTAGTAGAGCATTTGGTCAGTTACTGGAGAAAGGAATGTTGAAATTAAGTACCTAACCAAGAAACACTTAAGGGACAATGGATCTTGGAATGCTCCAACCCACATAAGAAGGCTACTTGAGGACATTCAACGTAGCATGTAAACAATGGATGCTACCTGTAAGAACTGTGAATCATGCATGGACATGTGGCACAGATTTCCCCCTGTGACATCAGCTATGGTTATCATCATGGATATACATGGGGTTGCACAGGCCACCTTAACTTATGATTAAGGGTTAAGGTTACACAGTCCAATTTAACTGTGGCATTTCCTAACTTTCTAGGGTTTGGACTTAGAATATTAATGTTCTTTTAACATAGTTTTTTTCTGCATAACAATTCCTATTACTGGAGCACCCAAAAGCTCCAGGCATGATCTGGGCCCCACTGCATTAAGCATCATACAGACACATGTCAACAGTCTCTGCCATAAGGAACTTACAGTATGAAGAGGCAAGATACAGTGGGTGAGCATGTCAATTAGGGGCTGGGGGACAGCAACGAGAACATATTTCACAGACACTAACAGTGAGCATAACTCAGTGCATGTGAATCCATTAAAAGGTTTCAATATTTTGCAACCCCCCAGTGGCCGTCTCCCTCGCTGTCAGCAGCTGGCAGCATCACAGCAGAAGCAGGACTGGAGGAAGACTGTGGAGGAGGACAGGGCTTTACACATTAGTTCAGGGAGTGTGCACCATGTGTTGGGGATGGGGTTTGGGAAAGCACACAGCTGCCTGGGGAGAGTTCACAACACGTTGGACTAACTCTCTGATTTTATCCATGACAGAGGATTTCCTTGGTGCTTCACACTTGCTGGGGCTGGCCATACCCAGACAGCCAGAGTTCGCCTTCTCCTAACTAAAAGGAGGTAGGGTACCTATAGGAACAACACAAAGGCTACCCAAACAGGTCATTAGGCAGTATGTGATACAGCTCACAGGCAGGAGGGCCAGTTTGGCTCATGTTCTTAGGCCTTGTCCACAGATGGAAGTTACACTAGATTAGAACATGTCGGCTAACACAAGGTTGAACAGTGTGTAGACAAGGCCTTGTGCTTAATATTAGGTCACCTGGGCACAGTTAACTCTCAGGTCCACAGGGTTCCCTCCAGCTGACACAATGGTAACCATGGCCGTCCCTGCCAACACTGTATTTCCCAGGGTAGGCCAGGCTTAGAAGGTGCATCTCATGCTGGTGATAGCCCTGGAGATTGCAGCCTCTCTCCCTGCAGGTCAAAGTGTGTGTGGGCAGGAGAAGTAGGGCAAGCTCCCCTCACCCCCAAAGGCCTCATAAAAGGAACATTTGGTAACTGCACCAACTCATTACACATATGTTCCCAAGCAACAGCCAGATGGAAGCAATTCTCAGCCACTCCCACCCTTGGCATGGATCCAACTGGTTCTTTCTCCCCTCACAGTGCTGGAGCTGTCTAGGCTCCCAGAAAGCACTTCGATCTGGCACTTGCACTGGAAAGCACTCCAGCTAGGAGGGACAGCTGGACCCCAGCACCTGCACTGCAGAAAGGAGTCCATGGTTATCGCTGAATTTCACCCTCCACATGCCCCTGGTTCTCCCCAGTCTGCAGCTCGGCTCTGCCTGAGCACCAGCCCAGCCCAGCTCCACACAACGCCACCTCACTCCGCAGTGCAGGGGAGGCTCAATGTTTCCCACTCAGAGTAGCATCCTATCAAGACAGAGAATTATGGGGGTGGCTCCCAAAAGAGGGCGATGATTGAACAGTAACATAATAGGGGAACAAAAGAGGCAGGGGAAGGGGACCTGACGCTCAGTGCCCCCCGCCTCCTTAGACAGGGGTCACACCTCCTCCCTCTCCCTGGTCTCTGCCCTGGCTCTCCTCCCACTTCCCCAAGTCCCTCCCTCCCTGAATTCAGCATCCCCATCCCCTCCCTCGCCCACCCCTGGGCTCACCTTGTCTGTGTCTCCCCACTGCAGGCCCTTCCCGCGCCAGATCCACTGCACGATCCCCGCTGGTCCCTACACCCCCTGGCACAGCACTCGTGTTGCTTTGTACTCTTATCTGTGTGTGGCTGTGATTAATTCTTAGTGGCTGGAAGCAGCTACAAGGTGGGGAGCTTTAGCCCGCTGCCATACTTCAAAGGCAGGGATTTATCTGCCTGAAACACACTTTGCAGCCTTTTCATGGGGACCCTTTCCAGTTCCACGGGCCAACGCAAGAGGGGTTTATTTATGGAACTGCATTTCAAAGGGCCCTCTCCTTCCCTCCCCCACCCCCTCCTGGTTTGTGTTTGGCCCTGACACCTGCTGGAGGGGATGCAGAGGCACAGATTCCCTTCCAGCTCCTAGCACTCACAGCACCTGCCATGCTGAGCTTTTTGTGGAAGCTACTGGAGGGCAAAAGGGCAGGCTGGCTAGGTGGGGGGGCTGAGCAGAGGCAGTCTCTGGCGAGAGCTCCAGACGCAGGGCTGCTATGGGAGACGGTCAGTGCCGGTGAAACAGGTTGGAATGAGATGCCCAGAGACACCAACCCTCTGCTTATCCTAAGAGCAGAGGCAAACCCCAACGCCATCCCCAGCACTGCCGTCACTGCCTGCTCCCCAGGACGAGAGAGGATGTCAGTCCTTGCCCTCACTAACTGGATGGCCCAAGCAGGCGCTGATTAGGGTTTTGTGGGGGCCTTGGGAGAGAGCAAATGAGGGCCCCTCCTTATCCCTTCTGCCTGACTCCCCCCGCACGCTTCTGCCAGGGAATTGGGATTGGTGCATGGGGCTTGCTCTGCCCTGCTCGCCCAGTGCTGTAGCCAGGGAGCTGGGTTGTGGCACAGGGAGAAGCTGGCACGCCGGGCGGGTGGGCTGAGCGGGATCAAGGCACACAGGACAGATGTACACATACTGCACTGCCCAGCAGAAGGAACTGCGCCTTTCCCTTTCTACACCTCCCAGATGGACAGCTGAGCCAGCAAGCAGTGGAAACCCAAGCCAACAAGCCCAGGCTCTCCTGAGCGAAGAAGACAAGCCTGGAGTTGGGGCTGGGGCATATGCTCCACACTCTGCACTTCAGGCTCCGGTCATTTGGGTTTTTTTCTATTAATAACAGAAGAATTTTGCTGTGGTGGCTACCCCGCTTCCCAGCAGGGCTCAGAGCAGCAGAGACCAGCAGGTGGGGAGGAACAGAGGCTGAACGTTCATACCACAGCAGGAGGGGTTCACTAGTCAAGCTCAGCGGACTGCTAAACCATGTGCCTCGCAGGCAGGGGGGTAAGGGCTTCAGAGGATTTGAAAGGTTATTGACGGGAATAATTTCTTATAGAGTCTGCGCCTCTGATCCTGACTGAGCCACAACACAGTGCAAACTACATATAGGAACTGGCCGGCCCACCACAAACACAGTCACCTCTGGGGTGGAACATGCCAGCTGTTTGACAGGGCACAGTAGCACTGCATGCAACAGCTTAGGGAAGCAAACGGAGAAAGCCAACTGAAATTGCAGGGGGGTTTCGGGAGACAGAATGAAATTAACCACGTTGGGATCTGGCCAGGATATCCATGGGAAAGAGTGGGCAAGACTTGGGCTTTATGTCTCATCCAAAAGAGGAGCACTGGGATGGGTCTAGGAGGAGGGGGCGATGTTGAAATACAGGGGACAACTGCAGGTTTCCTCTGTGTGTACTGGAGCACAGGGACTTGGGAGAGGAGGGGGAGTCCCCCCCACTATGTACATTCCATCTCTAGCCCACCCTCAAGAGGCACTAGGAGACCTGTGGCACTCAGCAGCCGTCAGGCTCAGCCCCTCGCTTCCCCTCCCCTTCTCAGATTTCTAAGACAGGGGTCCTTATTGTGGGATCTGGTACAGGCGAATATCTTTGGGGGCAGGGCAGGGAGTGAAGAGCCATCTCAGCCCCTTCCCCTAGCCCTCCCACTGGGGCACAAGTCACATATTTCCCCTGCTTTGAAGTGGCAGGGATGGAATGGTTAGGGCCCGTCCCACTCCGGAGAGCAATGCTGAGCAGAGCCAGGGCTGTGGGGAGGAAAGGGGAGGGTGCTTCACTAGGACTCTCTCCCAGGCCACATCTACACTAGCAGCTGCCTTACCAGTGCCAGCTAGGAGAGAGCACTTGAGCAGACAGGGCACAGGCGTTTGGCCAGCGGGGTCACCTCCACAGCACTGAGGGTAGCGCTGGTGAGAAGAGCGCAGAGGAATGCTAGTGCAGATACAGCCAAAGGGGAGCCCCCCTCCCCGCAACAACATCTGTCCATCTGTCAGACCACATTAGACTGAGAAGCAGCTGAGTCCCCTACAAGTGCCCAACTGTTGGACACAGGTGCTGGCGTGAGTCAGCCTTCAAATTGCTTTGGGTCAGAACTGCAGTATTTCAGCAGAGTAGGGGCTGGGGAAGCCCAGGACTGGAATCGCAGAGGGCTGCGGGTCAGCACTGAGGAGCACTGGCAGAGCTGGGTGCGGGAAGCTATATAATGCCAAATCACCCCTACCTGACTCATCCTTGGCTTCTATGAACACAAAACCCCACCCAAACAACTGAACGAACAGGGGAGGCTGTGCCAGCTGCATGTGCACAGGCTTTTGAAGCGCAGAAAATTATTGTCTCTTCAGAACAGCCTGAGGCTTGGATTTGCAGCCAGGGCAAGGATTAGAGATAGCAACCTCTAGCAAATGATCCCCAACTACCATGGCTTCAGTGCTGGGAGGGGGATGTGAGATAGATGCCAGCTGAAGATGCTGTCTCTGGGATCATATTGGGGCCAGCAGGCAAGGTAAGTTTTCCAGGAGGGAGCCTTTTCTAAGGGGGTCACTCTGAGCAGTGGAGGTAGAGCCTCCCAAGGAATGTTCCGAGCATGTAACCACCTCAGCAGGCTCCGGACACCACAGCTGGCACTGACTGATGCATGCACAGCTGCTGCTGATCTCCCCACTTTCCCTGCAAGCCACTATGGGAGAAGCTCTGAGCCAAGTCTGCCCTCCACAGAGGCTCCACAGTCCCTGCATTCCCATGGAGGAATCTAAACTATGTGGAATGAAGAGAGTGCTGGGCCTGGTGCTTACTCTCTGCAGAGGAAGGACAGGACAGGACCCAGCCTACCTTTGCTCTACCCTTCCTCTGCCCTCCCGGCCCTGGCTCCAGTTCCAACAGCTGCTGTTCAAAGGAATTTATTCTTCCCCGGTTGGATTACAGACATGTCTCTTTCCAGACAAGCAGCTGGGCAAACAGAGCCTCGTGATCATGGCTGCTGGTGGGGTCTCTGGTGGAACATGGCCCGACTTGTTACGGAGAACTATGGGATTACCTGGCATGTTGGGGGAGAGGCTTCTCTGTTGATTTATTGGTGCAATTTTCTTTGTGAAGAATCTCATGCAATTGAGAGGGCACAAGCTCCCCGTGCCCTGACACTAATAAGCATGAATCTCAGGAGCCTCTGGGATGGTGGGCATGAGCCCACACATACCCTGGGGATCACAGGACAGTGGGCTCTGTAGGGATACATCATTCTGACTCCCAACCACCCTCAAACCCCAGCCCTGGAACGCTGCCCGTCTCAATATCCCAGAAGGGCTCAAAGCCTACAGGTTTATCATGGGCACCCAAACATGACTCGTGTGTGTCTGGCATGACAGCACGTTACGTGGCGTGACGGAGGAGGCTACACACAACATGACTGGGCTATCACTTGAGATCACCAGTCATGTGATGTGAGATCACAATACGACCATATTCTTTCATGAGGCCAACCCTGCAGAGCTGGGAGCAGTATGGCCAGATTTGGCAGATAAGTGGGCTCATTCCTAGCCCTCAAAGCACTAGCCCAAGGCAATGCCCCTAACTTGAACCTTGCTGCCACATGGCCATTGTGGCCAACAGCGTGGCACAATAAGAACTCGAGGGGGCCCCTGGCATGATGGCACAGGGCTGACAAGGCGTCTCCTCACAGATGAGTGAGCCCCCAGAGAAGGAACTCACCAGAATGAGGGGAACAGCACCCCACCCCTGCCCCGTACCTGGCTGTGCCATAGCACAACAGAGCCCTGTTGTTTCTGTCCCGCTTCAGTGAAAGGCCCATGTGTTGAGCCTCTCCAACAAGCCCTATGAGCAGATGGCTCTGGCCTCTCTCTGCCCTGCCATGCTCACCTTCCCCCAGTGGGACGAGCCCTGCGAACTTCTGCCCTCAGCAGCTGCCAGGAACCCTCTTCCCGCTCTCATGCCCTTCCCCTAATAGGCGGGGCAGGTTATGCCTGCCCAGCTGGGATTCAACCAGGGCATCTGGTTTCAAACAACAGACACACAAAGGTCTCTGCTCTCCTCAACCCCAGCACAGCAGATGGGACTTTCCTACTCATTTCTTCCCCTAGGTCACAAACAACCCCCGAGAGGATTAACTATCCATCTATTTCACTCCCTGCTCTTCCACCCTTAACAAATCCCTCCAGGGCAGCTCTGAGGCACAACCCAGGGGAAACTTGCCATGTCACTGCCAGCACCCTGGTCTCCAGGCTGTCGGACTGGCCCTGAGATGTCACAAGGTTTACTAAATACAATGCAGAACATTAGCTGCTGTAAAGATGATACTGAGACAGGGCACAGGGCAATTTACCCATTCAGAGCACTGGACAGACATCATCTAGCTCAGCGGTTCTCTAACTGTGGGTCGGGACCCGAAAGTGGGTGATGATCCCATTTTAATGGGGTCGCCAGGGCCAGTGTTAGACTTGCTCCAGTCCAGGGGTGAAGCCAAAGCCTAAGCGCTGCCTGCCCAGGGTTGAAGCCAAAGCCTGAGGCTTCAGCCCAGACACAGGATCAGGATCGGGCTCCAACCTACCTCCCCTCCCCTCCGGGGTCATGTAGTAATTTTTGTTGCCAGAAGTGGGTCGTGGTGCAATGAATTTTGAGAACCACTGATCTAGCTAATCCTCATGGGACTGGGTCATTATCTCATTAGCCCCATTTTACAGCATTAGAAACAGAGGCTGAAGAAATGTCCTTGATTGCCACACAGCAAACTGTGGTAGAGCTGGGATTAGAATGCATGGTTCCTGGCTCACAGCTCTAGGCTCAGTCCACTAGACCATACTATCTCTCAATGGCCATTGTACGTATGAAGTATTAGCATAAGTAACTCAAACCGAGCTGCCCTCTCCGAGTGAACAGACAGCAGCTTCGATGATGCAGCTGCCTTGACTTCTGAATCTTATTTATTTTTGCTTACTGACTAAATCACGACATTTGGTAACTGTATCAACAACGATACCTAGCGCTTCATCCAGGATCTCAAGGCACCTTGCAAACACAGGGAAGTATCACAATCCCCATTTTGCAGATGGCACAGAAAAATGATGAGATCTGCCCAAGCGCTAGCAAAAATGGGATTAGCACCCAGCTCTCCTGATGCTCAGTCCAATGCTCCAACAACTGGCTCACACTGTTGTTAGTGTAGGGAATGGAGGTTCTCTTGGACCGCAGAATATTCTAATTGTCGGAAGGCAAGCAGTTCCCATGGGTGTTTGCCAGCTGCCAAAACCAAACGGCTAATTCTAGGTGTCTGGGAAATAAATATTGCCAGGAACACAGAAAGTTACCCAAGGTACTATGGGGAGATGCTGACTCAATCCCACCCCCACCCCTTGACTACCCCACAACACACAGGGTGGGAGATCAGAAGAACTGCCAAGCTCCTTACCAGCTGGATGTCCTCCCCTGCAAGCGATAACAGGCGCTTACTCCTCAAGCCTGGCAGAGGTGCTTTCTTCTCATCAATAATGTATTTGGGGAGGGGGAGATAAGCTGCCAACTTTCATTCTGAGAAACAGTTCCCATTTAATAAAGATTAATACAAGCAAGGTTTCCATCCCGGACCCTGCGTCGCCGCAAGCCAGAGAATATTGGAACTTTAATTATATCAGCATAATAAAGCAAAAAACAGGGAGATACTTAATCTAAATCAATGTTCATAACAGCAACAAACTCTAACAACTCACCGACGCTGACAGATATGACACTGGTTAATCTAACCAAATTCAAAGTGAATGTTATTAATAGTCCCGCTCAGCATGTGCACACATTACTCACATCACTAATCCCTGGTGCCTGGGCCATCGATGGAGAGGCCAGGCTATCTATTAGAGACCAGCAGGGATACCTGCAAACACACGCAGGGTTGCTGCCAGTACACACACACACACACACGCCATGGGCATAGATCTCTCCCTCTGCACATACAGAACCCCAGCTGCTAGGGTACACACAACTATGCACAAGCACCAGCCTCAAGCCCACACCCCATGCACACACAGCTCCCCAACCACTGAACAAACTCAATCATTCATGCTCACACTGACTCACCCAACACACTCCCCCAATATAGCTCCATAACTACTGATGCATGTGCGCACACACGCACAGTTCCAACACAAATACTCTTGCTTACACACACACACACAATACCCCAACCACTAGCGTGCACAAGCATACACAGTTTAAGTCCCAGCACAACCGCATGCATCCATGCTCAAACAGCTTCTCCCCAGCACACGCAGCTCCCCAACCACTAAGACACACAGACTCAACCCCAAAACAAACCCACCCATCCGTGGTCACACAGCCTCACCCCAACACGCAAACTAAGCACATACAGTATTCCCCCACTGCATCACAAGCATCCATGTCCATGCAGTCTCCACCCTTCATAGCACCACCACATCCCTAGCCTTACCATCATCACACCCCTGCAGGGACAGAGACTTATGCCCTTAACACACCCATGCACAAGCACCTACAGACCTGCCAACATACCCTGCTATGCACATGTACCCTCAGGCGCCAACATTCACCGCCACCTTCATGCACTCACCATCAGTGACCCATACACACAGAGACATGGACACCCTCTCACATCTAGGGACACCTGCTGAGCCCAGCTGTCAACTCACCCATTCCCATCCCTGGTCAACAGCAATAAATACAGCCATGGGAGGAGGAACTGCATTTCACCTCAGGGCTGGACACAGCCATCCCCAGAAGGGAGCTCTAGGAGGGGGAATGCTGCTTCCAGAGACATTACAGAACTCAGCTACGTGCTTGGGGCTGTGAGAATGGGAGACCTCCGCGTGGAAATCACTGTGCAATTTACAACTTTGGCCTGTATCTGCTGTCCAGGCTACCGTCACTATGCTCAGCCCAGAGGTCTGACCACGCTCCAGACAGGGAAGCTGGGTCCCTGACAGCCCAGCTAGTGTCATTCCTGAGCTGTGCCCCTGAGCTACCCACAACACATTCATCAGACTTCTTGGGGGAAGCCATCTTCAAGCTCATCCTATCACCCCGAGTCAGAAGCCCACTACCTCAACAACAGCCTCCATCACCTGACACCAGAGACTGAAAGAAACAGGGCCTGCTCCGTGAAACCTGGAGCCTATTCCCCTGTTTGGAGCTATGAGCACCCAGAGCCCAGCCCTGCAATCAGTCCTAGGCACAGACAAGTGTAATGAGCAATGCTTTGGTGCATCTGCAGTCAGCACTGGGAGAAAACAATCATAGACAACCTGGGACCACACTTTGGGGACACAGTCATGTACAGCTCCAGCATGTGAGCTAAGGACGGACAAACTCACTGCACCAGGCAGACACCATGGGTTTGATGCCAGAGTAAACATTATTGGGTTTGCACTAGGAGACTCAGAAAGAAGGGGAGATCCAATGGAAACTGAGGGGAGAAAGATGGAGAGACAGTCAAAATCTCACACTGAGAGACAGCGAAAAAGGAAAAGGGGATAGAAAACTCTAATGACAAAAGACGCTAAAGATACAGGTCCTCAGTGGTGCCCACCAGTCTCAGAACTCTCCTTGCCCGTTTTTAACATACAGCACCACTTTCTTGTCGGCTAAAATGGCATTTTTTTAACTTCTTCCTTTTGAGAAAATGCATGTTTAAATTACAGAGGGGAAGAGGCACGAAGCCAAACTGGCTGTATACAGCCAATCAGAACTGACCTAGGCTCTAGCCCTGGCCCCACACTCTGGAAAAGTTCAGAACAGGCCCTGACCTTGACCCTGACCACAGCTCAGGACTGCTAGAGCTCAACCTCCCACCAGGCTTGCAAGCTCTTTCAGGAGCTTGAACCTTTCTACCCAGCAGATCCATCTGCAGCCCATGAAAGAGAGGGAGCCACTCCAGCACAGCACGGGTTAAGAGCGACTCCATCCCACTATCGTCTCGCAGCTGATGCAGCACATCGCTCCCGACCCAGCCCCCAGTGCCAGACACGAGTCTCCTGCATACAGAAACATTAGGGACACTAGCTGGCAGCAAGCTGCAGGAGCCCACTCGCTCACGGCTAATCGCTTTCACCCCTATCCCATACGATGAAGAGAGATACAAGACAAAGGCCCCTTTCTTCCCAGACTGTATTGACTCTGGAGGTTATTAATCTCTCTGCAGGGGAGGGGAACACTGGGCTTTGGCCAACATGCAACAAAGTCAAACATTTGTCTTAAAGCCGTAAAGGAGCCCCATGTGAGCATGTTCGTGGGTTTGCAAGATGACCCAGCACCAAGTGGGGATGCTGAGTCAGCAGATTTGATCACAGCACAAGAGCACGCGTGTCTGTAACACAACCCTCAACTCTCTCCAATCAAACCTCAGCGGTGAGGAGCCTGCAGGAGGCTGTGTGCTAGCAGGGGCTCCAGCAAGGCGGGACAGGCATTTAGGGCACACACACACTCAGACTTTAAATGGGACAAAGGAGGTGCTGCAGCATAAACAGCTACTTGAGGGAAAGCTAGTGGCAACTCCTCAGGGACAGCATACGGCCTGTCCCCACTTGGGGCCACGGGAGAAGAATCATCTTGCCATTAGAGCAGGGGGCAGAGTCAGGATTCGTGGGTTCTACTCCCATATGAGCAGAAGTGTGATTGAGTGGTTAGCCCAGGAAGACGGGCCCTTGTCTTCACTAAGAAAGAGGATGTTAGCTACCATACGGTAACATCTCAGTGCGGGCAAGGCATTTGTGGTTTGCACACGAGTTAGCTCGTCGAGGCAGACCCTAGGATCCACTCTAGTGTTTACCTCAACACGCTAGAGTGAGAAAACTACAGACTGCCTTGTCCACACTAAGTTTGAGTTGGTGTTATTTACTCTGTGCTAGCTAGCCACTGACTCACCATACACCTTGGGAAAGTCACTGTTGGGGCCTCAGTTTCCCCACCTGAAAACCAAGGATGATAATACAGCTCACCCACCCCCTGCCCGCAGCCTGTTAGCTATTATTTCATCACTGCTGACCTGCCTCTTCAAAAGGATACGGGTCTGAGAAGACACAGGGTTCAAGATGCCAATAGGGCTGGAAGAATAACTACAGTAACGAATGGGTGGAGAGAGAGGACTGGTTAAAATCTATGACAGAAATAATGGTTGGGATGGCTCTCATATCACAGATCCATTTACTTTGGAAACAGCCCCACGGACAGGGCCCATGCAGACCTGTAATCCAGGGACTCTCACAGGACAGACAATGCAAGAGAGTATCCCCATGGACACTCCAGACCGCTCCAGTCCATTGTCACTCAGGCCTCACAACTCATGCCCCCCAGCCAGCCCCCTACACTGTCCCCCTCCTGTCTGCCATGACAACAACACAGCAACTGCAGTGATTGCCACCATGGGAAATCCATACTCCAAAAGTTCTTTGAGGTCTTTCTACTGCAGTTGAGCAGTTGGAAAGAAGGGGAGTTTGCACCATGCAACCAGCCAGCCCTCCACTCCTCACACCACTGCATGGGAACCACTGCTCTGAGAGCATAGATTAAAAGGACAATCCCTGCATCTACAGAAGCTGGTCCCCATGTCAGGACTGCAGAGGCTGCCTCACGGGAACACGAAGCTGGCACCCCACCTCACATGGTGAGAAAAGCACCTGTCCCAGCCATCCACTTGCTAAAGAATACATCACTGGTCTGGCTGCCTTTGGCTGGGAGATGGGCCATGGTAACCCCTTACATTAAGCCACGTTCAAATGAAGAAGGGAAGGGAAGCAAAGGGGGCAGTTAAGTGAGGACGTGGTGCTGGTAAACTGCACTCAGGAGCCATGTACCCTTGTAGTGGGAGGAAGAGGTTAGGATGCTTTCATTCCCCTTCTTCCCTCTGCTACACACCCAGTGCACTGAACCTCCACAGTTCTGTCCCCCAGTCGCAACTTCATCTCCATTCTCCACACTTTCCCCAACCCCACTCTCTTCTCCCCAGCTCGACAGCTGCTCCAGCAGCCTCGAGCCATTGATTTCTCAGCTTTGCCCTTCAAAACTCTCCTGGCTCCACGCCCGGTTTGTATCGTTTAGTTACTCAGGAGCAAAATATCTCTATTATTATTGCAATTATTTCCCAATCAGTGTCGCTCGGGGCTGATTCAATCGGAGGGGGGTTCCTGCCAAGGAAATCAATGTGCAGCCATCACCCTGAGTCACTGAGTCAGGGAGCTGCAGGGCACCCAACAGAAGGCAATTGCAGCTGAGCGGGGGTGGGAGGGGTTCCACTGTCACATTCTGGTCACTGCTTTGGGAAGCTGCATCTCCAGTGGGGTATTGAGGTCATGTGCCCCCTAGTGTTTTGGTTACTGGGATTCAGGGGGGCAGCAGTGCTCTGAAAGGTAACTTGCAAGGAAGAACCAAAGGGGTTGATACCCTTGTGAGCTTTCACATAGACTCTCTGACGTTAATGCCAGAAAGGACCATGGTGCTCATCTAGTCTGACCTCTTGCACATCCCCCACCTATGGGAAGGTGCTGCGGGGGTGAGGCTAATAAATAAGGCCTTTTTCTGCTTGTTTTTATATTAGGAATTCAGGCCTTGACTGCCCTGTTTTTCCAGGAAGACTCTACGGCTGACAGGAGCTGTAACAGCGCAACGACCTCACAGCTACCATAGAGAGACCGCATGGGAATCAGCTTTCTGACTGTTGCAAATGGTGTGTTAACACAGAAAACTCCTGAATAAACAGTGGTGAGCTGGAGCCGGTTCACATCGGTTCACATGAACCGGTTGTTAAATTTTGAAGCGGTTTTAGAACCACTTGTTAACTAGCTTCCCTGCGAGGAGGGGGAGCTGCGGCTTTGATGGGCTCCAGCTGGGAAGTGTGTAATTCCTCCTCTGGCCACTGGCGGCGCTGCACTGCGGGAGCCATGTGGGCCACTGCCTATCCCTATTGCTGCTGCTGCTCCTCTGACCCTTGGCCCCAAGGCTCCCGCTGCTGCCTGCTGGGTCCCTGGCTGCTCTGGTGGGCCTGGGCTGCGTCCTGCTGTTCGGGCTGCTCCAAGCTGCTCTACCCATGAGTACCCGCCACCCTGCCCACAGTCAGCCCCCGGCTCTAGCCAGCCCCGCAACCCCTGCCCTGCCCGCAGCCAGCCCCATACCCCCTGCCCTGTCTGCAGCCAGCCCCTGCTGCACTCCCTGCCCTGCCCGCAGCCAGCCTGTCTCCAGCCAGCCCCACACCCCCTGCCCTGTCCGCAGCCAGCCCCTGCTGCACTCCCTGCCCTGCCCGCAGCCAGCCTGTCTCCAGCCAGTCCCACACCCCCTGCCCTGTCCTCAGCCAGCCCCTGCCGCACTCCCTGCCCTGCCCGCAGCCAGCCCCACACCCACTGCCCTGCCTGCAGTCAGCCCCTGCCACACTCTCCGCCCTGCCCACAGCCTGCCCCTGCCACACCCCCTGCCCTGCCCGCAGCCAGCCCCAGCCCCTGCCGCACCCCCTGCCCTGCCCTAGGGTGACCAGATCACATGAACAAAATATCAGGACAGATGGGGGGGCAGGTCCAGAGTGCCGCCAAAGCAAAAAATAAATAAAACTGAGCCGGAGTGCCACGGGGGTGGGGGTGGGGGACACTGAGCCAGAGCACCATACTCCCTGCCTTGCCCACACCAGCTACGCACCCCCTGTCCTGACTCCAGCCAGCCCCATACCCCCATCTCCAGCCAACCACACACCCCCTTGCCTCCAGCTAACCCCACGCCCTCCTGTCCCCAGCCAGCTCGGGACCCCCTGCCCTGCCTGCAGCCAGCCCCACACCCCCTGCCTCCAGCTAGCCCTGCCCCACGCCTCTGTCTGCAGCTGGCCCCACGTCCACTGGTGCCCTGCAGTTCCCAGGGCAGTTACCTTGCACACCGGCTTCAATGAGGGGGGCAGGGAGCAGCTGGGACCCACACACGTGCACACGCTAGGGTGATCAAACAGCAAGTATGAAAAAGTGGGACAGGGGATAAGGGGGGGAAATAGGAGCCTAAATAAGAAAAAGCCCCAAAAATCAGGACTGTCCCTATAAAATCGGGACATGTGGTTACCCTAGCACACCCCCAGGGAGTGGCAGGGACCCCACACATGTAAAACAGAGCTCATTTCCAGTTCAGGCCCACCTTTTTAAAAAAGAATTTTAGGTGGGGTTAACATACATCCACATTTTCCCGGACATGTCAGGCTTTTTAGTTCTTAAATTGCCGTCCAGGTTCAGGAAAAGACGGACATATGGTAACCTTATTGGTACAAAAAATACATACTGTGGCACATCCCTTAAATCAGAACTTTTTATAGGGAACCAGTTGTTAAGATTTTGGCAGCTCATCACTGTGAATAAATACCCCTCACCTTCAACTGAAAGCCAAGACAGCTCTCAGTCCGTGGCTCTGGGATCCAAGGAAACAGCCAGAAAACTGGGATGAGCAGTCCCAACGGTCATGATAACGGCAGAGTAAGGCCATGTCTACACTAGCAAGCTTGCAGTGGCACAACTCTACCAATACACCTGTGCCACTGTACGTTTGCGCATGTAGCCACACTGTGCTGACGGGAGACCTGTCTCCCGGTGACATAATAAAACCACCTTAATAAGTGGCAGTAGCTATGTCGGCGGGAGAGCAATGACGTACGTGGAAGTGTAGACATGGCCTAAGAAATAAGCCAACTTTTCTCTTTTGCAGGTCACCTTCCAGAGTGATGTGCTGAAAGTCGTCCTTCTCTCTCACTTTCTCAGCCTGGTTAGACCAGGGGGGAGGGTCCCCAAATTAATGCCCCCTCTCAAACTGGTTAGGACAGATATTCACACCCTATTGCTGCAGAAAGGAGGAAAGCCATATTCTCATTTTAAAGAGAGCCCTGAAGGGGGAGGACCCAGCAATGAGCTTGCCAACATCTGCTGCACAAAGGAAGCACAGGAGAGAGGGCCACTCCAGGGGCTGGAGTGCAGCTAGACTGGCACTGAGAACAGCTGATCCCTGTGCCCATCTCCTATCATCGCCAGGGAAAACACTATTTCTTTCCTTGCCCTTAAAACAACAAAGCAGTGAGAGTGAAGCTGAATGGGGCAGGGGGGCATCCTGCCTAGGATCATGGGAGATAAAGACAGGAAGAGACCAAGCAGGGTCCTGGGAGCCCAGGATTGGTCCCTAGACACTATTGCTCCAGAACTTTGCTCCACAGAGCTGGAGAAGGCCTAGCAAGTGCCATCCTGTCTCTCCCTGGTCGAGGCCAGCGCAGGAGTGTTCCCCACTACTGTCTGTTCATCTGAGGCCCCATCCTGTCCCATTTTAAGTGGGGCTAGAGACTGCCTGAGAATCCAGCACTACTGAAGTCTGTGTCTTGGTGGGGGGAATCATTTCCAGATACCCAAAGCCTCTGCTCCAGCGAGTGAGGAAGGCAGAGGGAAGTCAAGCTTCCTTCGCACCACCACGCCCAATGCTCCAGGCGGGGACACAAGCCAGCTCCCCTTATCCAGCCTGGTGTCTCTGTTTCACCCACGCTTCTCATCCCATGTTCTGAGTAATGCAGAGGAGGAGAACCCAAGGCTGAACCCCAGAGCAGCTGACACAGAGGATTCAGCATTTAGAGCTTATGGAATCCAACCACTTCCTCAACTGAAACCAGGTGGACAGCCCCGAGCCAGATATGGACACTGTCACCTTTCATGGGCTGCCTTCCAAACACAACTCCACCTTCCCCCCACAAATCCGACCTGAAAAAAAATCTCAGTCTTAACCCTCAGCTGCCCAAATCTCTCAGTCTATGAGAAATGCTTTCTTAAGGGGAAAGGACAGGAGAACATCATGAGAGGTGTGTGAAATATTGTGAGAGATGGAGGTGGGTTGCACAACCTTCACAGAGTTTCATTTATTCAGCCTTTTATGGGAAATTCTTACCATGGCCTCTGCAGTCACCAAGATACGCCTGGGGGAAGTGTGGGGACCAGTCATTTAATGCCATGATGTCTAGTGATATTCCCCAACACTACTATGTAGCAGCTCAACTAACTTGTAAGGCCGTTTCCCCACGTCTGTATCTAGCACACACAGCAGATTTTCAGGTAGATGACGTGATTATTGTTGTTTATAAGGCACTGCAGGTATGCATCTAAGTTTATTCATCCATCAAATTTCTCTCCAGAGCCCTACATTCAAAATCAATGAAACCCCATGAGCTCTAAAACCTTCTGAGCAGGTAGACCGTAACCCAGACTGCCCATTCACTGAACTCCTGCCATGCGAGTGTAACAGTCATTATTTCCACTATGTACAGGCTGAAGGCCATTTGCTGCAGTAATATAATACAACAAATGTATCGCATGAACTAAATCCACTGCCCCTTCATGTCTGCCCAGGGAGGACAACTATGCTGGCTGCGCAAGTGAGATTCAACTTCAGCTATTTAACAGAGGCTTTGATCCTTTTATATAGAGCAAGCCTCTTGTTCCTGCAGCTCTATGCTGCCCTAGTGTTTAATCTTGATTGACAAATAATATCCAGCAGACGTGAAAGAAGGCGATAAGTGATAGACGAGTGGTGTCTAAATAAGTGGCACATCAGCAATACAGGACGTTAACTCCCAGGATAGAAATAGAGTTTCTATAGAATCCACAATGTCTGCAAGGCAAAATTATAGATTGCTCATAGAAAGCCCGACCCTCAAAGGGGAAAGCAAACCAGTGGGGGGTGGAGGGGAGAAGGGAAACTATGTATACAAATCCATTGAAGAATCAGTCCCTGCTCTACCTACCTGCCAAAACCAGAGTACAGGGCTGCATTTTCTTCCCAGAAAGAGTCAATGATGTTCATGCAAGCCCCCTCCCTTTTTTTTTTTTTTTTTGGGGGGGGGGGGTACAACATCCTCCACTCTGCATTACGTGTCCTCGGCAATAACACAAAACTAAGGGCTTGTCTACACTGGCACTTTACACTACTGCAAATTTTTTGGTTAGGGGTGTGAAAAAACACCACCCTGAGCGCAGTAGGTTTCAGCACTGTGGTTTTTTTAAGAGCTCTGTGAGAACTCTCTCCCAGCACTGCAACCACACAAGCCACGTTAAGGCACTGCCGCGGTAGTGCTTTAGTGTTGCCAGTGTAGACTAGCCCCAAGTCAGGCTGCAGCAGGTAAGCACTGGTGAACACTTGCAAATTTTTTTCTTCAAAATGCATCCTCTTGAAGTTTTAACTCTATTCCACATACATGGGCCCTTCCTCTCTTCGACTTGAGATCTTCATCTCCGTTCATTTCATTGGTTTGATTGTTTTGTTTGCTAAGATTTGCAGCAGTTCCACTTGGCTCTCAGACTCTAAACTTCTGACCTTCTTTAACATCGTCACAGCTCAAGTGTACCCATTAAAGGGGCATCTCTCATTACACTATGGTCCTGATCCAAAGCTCAGTGAAGTCAATGGAAAGAAAGTCCCACTGAGGTCAATGGCCTTTGCATCAGGCCCTGTGGCTGTCTCTCCGACTTGCACAGAGCCTGTGTGCAGTTCAAACAGGAGGCGTGCTTGGGATTAGGGGGCTTATCACTGAAAGAAGTTATGAAAAATGAGCCACTCTAACCTGTGTGTTGGGACACCTTGGGAGAGACTGAAAAGATTCACATTTATTTCTGAAGATACATAGTTGGAGATATTTAAGAGCTAAGGTTTCATACAGCAGAGGCATTTTCCCCGCAGCACATGCATGGACTTTCCACTGGCACTAATGAAAAACTCCCAGGGTTACTTCTAATAAGCTAAGCAAATATTTGGGCTCAGATTTCCAGACTGGTGCATGCACATTCACTATAATTGTGTACGAATCCATTCTAATTGCACAAGCAAGTCATCAGTCAGGAGCCAAAGAGTGTCTACATTGCATCTGGGAGCAAGCCTCCCACCTTGGGGCTACAGACATGAGCTAGCAGAGCTCTCACTAGCATGCTAAATAGCTGTGTAGATGCAGAGGCTCAGTCTGGAGCTCAGACTGTCAAGTCCACTCCACAGGCTTGAGAGTCCAGCCCAAGTTACAGCACCAAAGCAACATCTATAAGGCTATTTTTAGCACGCTAGCAGGAGCCCCACTCACTTGAGTCTGTGGGCTGGCAGCAGGGGCAGCTCCAGGCCCCAGCGCGCCAAGCACGTGCTTGGGGCAGCATGCCGCGGTGGGCGCTCTGCCGGTTGCCGGGAGGGCAGCAGGCAGCTCCGGTGGACCTCCCGCAGGCGTCCCTGCGGAGGGTCCGCTGGTCCCGCGGCTCAAGTGGAGCATCTCCAGGCATGCTTGCAGGAGGTCCACCGGAGCCACGGGACCATCGGACCCTCCGCTGGGACGCATGCAGGAGGTCCACCGGAGCCGCAGGACCGGTGAGCGGCAGAGAGCCCCCCGCGGCATGCCACCGTGCTTGGGGCGGTGAAATGGCTAGAGCCGGCCCTGGTTGGCAGGCTCACTCCCAGAGGCAACAGACATACCCTAACAGGTCATTTGCATGTACAATTACTGCATGTCATTGCTTTGTGCAGGTGCATTTGAGCTCTGAATGGCTGAACAGAACTAGAGTACATACCATGTTAAAAACTGAATTCTCTGAGCAGCTTTGAAGAACACCTGCCACCATCTCAGTCTCTCCAGAACTTCAAATGCTGCCAGTGAATCTCAAACGGGCGCTGGCGTTTTACGGTTACTTTCCCAGCAGGAAGCCCAGGCAAATGACATGACTGATGCCTGAAATGCAGATCACCATCTGAACGCATGACAGTGGCACGTTTGCAAAGCCACAGCGAGGTCAAGCAGTTAGGCTGAGGAGTTGGGGAGTTAATTTAACAATGCTTTCACATACATGTTTCTCCATGAGCAGACAACACAGCTGCCTTTATCATACGGACAGTCTCCTCTCAACCATACCTTCACATCCCGGAGCTCCATGGCCTGTCCCCCAAACTGGGTCAGACTCGCAAGACAGCTGCTTCCTTGTCAATTATTCTTCATTGTGTGACATGCTGTTTCCAGATATATTCAGATTTAGCCTCTATGCATGGCGTTGCGGGGTTTGGGGGGGAGGGGGCAGTGGGAGAACAATCTGACAAGGAGCACAAACGGGGTTCATTTAAATGGGCTCTTCTGCAACAATGGGCTGGAGGTGTCTCTGTTCATAAAGACTGACTGGCTGTGCAGGGGTTAACAATGGGGTGTGAGGAGGGGGGTTGCCACGAGGCTGGGGGGATGCATGTAATTTCTCTAAGATGCCTTGTGACTTACAGCTAGAAGTGAGAAAGAGAAAAAAAAAACTCAAAACAAAAAGTTTATTTTATTCCACGATTAATCCTGGCAGTAGCCCTGGCAGGGCCTAAAGGTGCTAAAGTTGCAGCACTTGAATATCTGCACTGTTTAGGGAGGCCAAAGGGTGGGAAACGATGTTAATTAAAGTTTTAATTACAATAGCCAAACGACTAGTATAATTACTTTATTCTCCTGGAGACTTCAAACTGATCAAGCACACGTGTGCAATCTTTAGGTTGATTTGATTTTTAATTAAACGTACCATCAAAGATGGTGAGGGGCTGGCTGGGCAATGGCTTGCCCTTGGTCGTTGCTCTCTCCCCACCACCTAATCGCCGTCAGAGACTGCGCCCCAGAGAGCACCCAGAACAGAAGTCAAAGGTCAACGTGCTACAGATTTACAGCAGAAGAGCACGGAAAGCACCGAATGGAGTAAAACTGGAGGCTGCATGTATGTGTGTCTACATGCGAATGGGTAGGGCATATAGGACCTGGATATCAAACACAGATATGCCTGTCTGGGAAGGGCTACACCTGCATGTACATACATGGGATACTGTGTGTGTGTCTCTCTCTCTCTGATCACGTTTCTTGGTATAACAAATGAGATTGCGTGTCTGGCGACTGTGCACACAAACATGCCTCGAAGCTGGTGACTGACTTGTGAGTGACCAGGAGGACAGCAACCTCTCGGGATAAGCTATAATGTTTTCCTCCTCAACAGAAAAAAATATGAAGTACCTCCCCCTCCAAGCACTGCGAAGATGAACAAGTCCAACATCTGTAAGTTCCTGCCTTTAGACTCTGCCCATACTGTTCTCCCACCTGCCTTGTAACCTCTTCCAGGAGATAAGCACTGCGAAGATGAACAAGTCCAACATCTGTAAGTTCCTGCCTTTAGACTCTGCCCATACTGTTCTCCCACCTGCCTTGTAACCTCTTCCAGGAGATATGCACTGCTCCTTCCGTCTGGCAACAGGAGCATCACAATGGAATGAGTGTTTGTACCCAGGCCACTTTACAGACTCAAAGACAAAGTGCCTACCCCAGAGACCTCACAGCTGAACAGCAGCGTGGATAACCATTAGGACCAAATGTGCATAGATACTGCGACAAAGTCAGCCCTCCTGGCAGCGGGTACAGCTCCAGGGCTGACTAGAGGTGAGAGGCAGGAAATCAGGAAGGATTCACAAGAGAGGCTGGAGTTTAAGAACAAATTCAGTGAGAAAACCTCACACTTCTCAGGAGCTTGCATTTGGTTAGCTGGTGGCAGGGAAGGGGAGGGAGATGAACACAGAGGGAGGCTGCACAAAGCAGAGAGTCTATTACGAGCATCTACCAATTCCACACTTTTTCCAATACAAGTTATTTTGTTCCAAGATGAAGCAAAGTCACTCACCCGCTCCGAATCACGAGCGATGCCTCGGCTAGAATTTTACACTGCACCCTGCCAGTGCTAATGCGTAAGTGACAAACACAGGTGCCATTCACCCTCCCTCCTGTAGATTCCCTCTCCCATCCATTAGCCCTGATTTTACATTCCTCTGCTCCCCGCCCATACCTTTAGGAACATCTTAACAACAATTCCACACAGTCCCCTAAAATATTAATGAACTTGTGCTGCCACAGGGGGGAATTATTAAAAAAAACAATTTTGCAAAGGTATCCTTTTCAAATAATACTACCACTACTAAAAGACAAAGCGGTAGAAATTAAATTCCCAGTCCCCTACCTCAAATAAATTCTATCAGAATTCTAAATGAGACATAATTACCCCAGCAAGGTTAAAGCAGCTAATGCACGCAGAATACGGAATCACCATTCATCATAATCACATCTCATATCACAACCATTATTTATAATTAGGAGGCACGGTTTAAAAAACACATGAAGACTCCCATGCAATGCAGTAATTCTTGTGTTATTGCTCCTGGGGGGCCAATCCTGAGCCTTTGGAAGCACTATGTGGAATCCATTCACACACAAAAATAAAATTTGGGGGGAAAACAGCGCACACCTCCAGTTGTTTGAAAGGGAAGGGCCAGGCAGTGAGATTCTATCTGCATTTCACAGACTAGATGGAGGACCCTAAGAGACTTCAAAGTACATTGGTGTCCGCGATGGGATATATTCTGCCTGCTCTGAGCAGTGCTGGAACAAGGAACACCCCAGATCATCTCACACCCGTCATTTACTCAGGTCTGAATGGGTCACACAAAATGCACTCCCCAGCCCCCATCACTACATCAGGCTGACGACATTTTCTTGAAACACAATGCAGGCAGACCAGAGATCGTGCACAATTAGTCTGTGTCTATCTAAAGCCTCCCCTTTACACTGCCCGCTATTTCATTAGCATTCATACTGGACACTAAGAAAGTTAACACACACAATCCTCACTTCCATAGCACCTCAAAGGGTGAAATTCTGGGGGACAGCTGGAGGATGCTTAGCCCATGTCACATAAAGAGATGATTCCTCTCAGGTCTGCAGAGCTGAAGATGCAAGGATGGGGCTTTCTGAGCATCTGAAAAAGAGGACAGCCTCCCCCATACCCAGCTACTTTCCTGCCCTCTGCCTCCTGTGCAATTCCATAAACACCTGCCAGAGCCCACTGGTCAGGCTCTACCAGCTGACTCTGCAAGCCAGTTAAACACAAAGGAAAAGAGCAGAGCAATGGACTTACATTGGGGCTGTTGGGTGTATATATATATATTTTTTTTAAATAAACCACAAAAGGAGTTATTGCAAAACCTCATGCCTGAACCGAAAAGCTGCTGGAGACTGCCCTCCTTTGAAGTGAAATCCTTGCAGCCTGCGCCTGTGTCCCAATGAAATATTAACAAGCTCCGGATGAAGTCGGAGGAAATCACCTTTAAGGTATTCTGGGGAAGTACGTAAAAAGAGAGGACTGTACACAAGGGCTAACACCCAGTGACACAAGCTGCACAGCCAACACCACTGACGACCCAAGACTCGCTTCTCCTTGCAGACAAGGAGCTGTGGGGCAGTAAATTCTCAGCTCTGGCGTGTTAAATAGTATCTCTTGCACTTCTATAGAGCCTTCCATGTTAAAAGGCCACAAAGGTCCTTACAAACCATATGCAGGAATCGCTTTGCATGTCTCTGAACGGCAACCACTTCTGGGGTAGAATGTGGCAGCTGTTAAACAGGGCAGAGCAACACCTCATAGCACTGCAGGGAGATTTAGGAGGGTCTAATGTATTAACAGCCCACACTAAGGCTAACTTCCTTTTCCCCCCACTTAGAAGAAAGTATGGGATGTAAAAATGACCATAAAATCTAGTCTACACTGGAGGGGGTGAGGGAGGGGTGTAGATCTAAGTTACACAACTTCAGCTATGTGAATAACATAGCTGAAGTCGACGTACGCAGATCTACTTACCATGGTGCCTTCACTGTGGTAAATCGACTGCTGATGCTCCCCAGTCGACTCCACCTGTGCCTCTCGCTCCAGTGGAGTACAGGAGTCGACAGGAGAGCACTCGGCGGTCGATTTATCGCGTCTTCACTAGACGCAATAAATTGATCCCTGATGGATTGATCACTCCAGAAGTAAGTGTAGACATGCCCCAAGTAGTCAGGATCTGATGGTATCTCATAGGAGAGCTGGGGCTGGGGCGAGTTGCCACATGCCTTTGCACCCCCTAGCTGCTAGTTATGGAGCAACGCAGTAATTTCAGAGTCTTCCTGGATGCAGAATTAGTGCCATGATTGCAGAGGCTATTGTCAAAGTCTAGCCCTGTCCCCACAAGGATGGGTAGAAGGACGGATGGACAGACGGACAAATACACTTAAAGTGGGTTTTGTGGTGGAAAAATAGGCTGCAAAAGGTAAACAGAGAGAGCGGAGCCAATGGAAACAGATATGCAGGCCCTGGGAAGAATAAATTCCTTGTCTTTTGCAACAGGGCTAGGAGCTTATCCCTACAAAGTTTGCTCAGAACAGCCTGAGGGGCACAAACAGAGCTTGTTTTGCGAGTCTTGTGACTTACTCACAGATGGAACTGCACTTTTCAAGAGTTTAATACAACTGTAAAAAGAAACAGGAACTGAGTCTCCACTAGAGTGTCCAGCAAATATATTAAAAACAACAGTCACAGCCCCTCCCAGGGAGAAGGGAGGGATGCTGCACCCCAGGGAACCAAGGAGGTGTGAGCAATGTTCCATGCTGCAGGGTAGCTGAGGGCCACTGTTTGTAATGAAAGCCTGAGATCAGAGCCTCATTATGCTAGGTGCTGTACACAGCCCCACCCTGCCCCCATCAGCCATTAGAACTGTCCAAGGACGACATCCTGCCCCTCAACCGATCAATGGAGGGAACAGCTGGCACCTTGATAGGCTGGTGATTAGTACTCCACATACAAGAAATGAGGCAGACAGACTAGTGCTCACATCACTTGTGCCAAAAAAAATGCGTGTCTATGGGGGTGAGGAGCTCAGGCACTCAAGTAGAGGGGTCTGCAATCCTCTTCAGTTATGCTGGAGCCAACAGTGACAGTCCGGCCTTCATACAAACTCAAGTACTACTTGGAAGTGATCAGAAGCTGGGGAAGAGAGGGGCTGACTCAGGTTTCAATCCCAGGGTTGACAGGACAGCTGGTGGAAAGGGAAATTGGGCACAGACAATTCCACTGACTTCCAAGGTCCTTCTCTGCTTCAGAAAGATGGGCAAAGGTAGGAAATTGCAGCCTCAGATCTACTATACAGGGTGGCAAGAGAACAGTCCAAACCTTTCAGGAATGATTAGCCCAGAGGTTCTCAACCAGAGATATGTGTACCCCTGGGGTACACAGAAGTCTTCCAGGGGAGTACATCAACTCATCTAAGCCATTGTTTTTCACCCTCATGGTTGAGACCTTATGGGGGTGATGGGATGGTTTGGGGGGGGGGTCATAAGTGCGGGGCTGGCATTAGGTGGCAGCAAGCAGGGAAACTGCTCCGGACCCCACACCACAGGAGGCCCCACAAAGCTAAGTTACATGCTTCAGCCCCCACCGGTGGGGCTTGGGCTTCAGACAAGGCTCACAAGTGAAATACTGGCACAAATATCACACTGAAATGTAAGTACAATAGTTATATTCCAATTGGTTTATTTATAATTATATGGTACAATGAGAAAGTCAGCAATTTTTCAGTAAAAGTGTGTGCTGCATTTTTATGTCTGATTTTATAAGTAGTTTGGAGTGAGATGAAACTTGGGGTACAGGGGTACAATGGTCTGGAAAGGTTGAGAGCCATTGGTCTAGCATGTGGGAGATCATACAGGGACTGCCACAGTGGAAATTTTCCAGCTGGCCTCAGGGCAGGGAACACTCCAAAACCAGAGCTATGAGAACTGCCCCAGCAGCCAAGACACCTAGGACAGATCCTTCCACATTCCCTTGGCCTCAGCACGCCAGCAGAATGGTCCAACCCTTCCAAGGAGAACAAAAAGTCCGATCGCATTGGGCTCCATCTGGCTTCCATTGCAGACAACGACAAAACTTCGCAGGAGCAGGCCGGCTGACATCAGTGGAAGTAGAGAGTGCCTGGCCGTTTGCAGGATTGGGCTCTGAATCACAATTCTCCCCCAGTGCTGCTAAGCACATTCAGCCCCCTCCCTCTTTACCCTGTTGAAAACGTGACAGAACCTCATAGCGCTTTGCAGCTGAAATTGGCAGGTCTTAGATTAATTGACTACAATTTTACACAACAACATGTTTAGCTGGGAGTTGGCCTGGGGCCCGCTTGGCTCGCCACCACTCCCCAGACACTTTTCAAGCAACCTCAAAAACTTCATAACACATCTAAGCAAGAGGAGCAGATTGCCAATGTGACCTGCTCCCTGCCAAAATCACTCCCCTTCCATTTCCCCACCCACTTCCAGACCCTCCCCAACTCCACCGGTGTTTTCCCTGTTCTCGTTAATGGCTTTTTAAATTATTCTAATCGTCTACAAGGATCTTGCTCCTCCAAACCCCGAGGACTGCAACACAGCCTTCACTCTTGCTGGGTCACGGGCCTGCTGGTTTGCCATGGTAACCAGTGCACATAAGACCCATTGCTCAACAGGCCTGAGAAAAGTTGGGTTTTCATTTCCATCAGTTATGTCACATCCCTGCTGTCCTTCCATTTAATATCCCAAAGGATAAGGCTCAAGCAGAAAGGCGATGACATGGTAGCAACTCAAGTGGCAAATCCACACCCCCACCTATCCCAGGGCTGAGAGCCTGGAGTTACTTGTTTATAACCTTTAAAAATATAAGTCCCCTGGAATGAAACGGTCTCTTCAATTCACCCCCCCCCGCCCCTTCGTGAGCCAGCTCAGCTTAAAAGAAGTTTGTGATTTTTATCAGAGGGCCTGAGCCAGCCTTTCCAAAACCCTTGGGTTTTGAGGAGGGGTTGTCAGAGTTCATATCCCAGAACTGCACCCCTGCAGGTTTGGGCCCACGTCAGATCTGGAACTGGGAGGAACCTGCTTTCCAGATCCAGTCTGGATGAAGCCAAGGCAGGGGAAACCTGGCAAGTTCTGCTGATCTTGTAAAGGTCCCACAATTTGAGGGGGACAATCTCAAGAGAAAATCTTGTAAGATTCCAGTGCTGTCTAATGTAAACCTGAATCCCAGCCACAATCCGAGCCTCAGACCCAAATCCCAACCTAATCCAAACCCAGAAGACTCCTTTTGGGCTCCTCTCCAGTTTGTACTTGCAACACGAACTATAGCTGAGCTGAGATTTGCTGGAAAAGTCTGAGAAGGGGTGGGGAGGATTTCTCTGGCACTGCGTGAAACCTGGGTCATGCAGCTGATGCTCAGCAAAAGCCAAATTGGGGGTGGGCTGTTTGTGTGATTTCATTTCTTGAATAAACAGAAACATCCTGTGTGCGATTAAGAGCCCTTACGAAAATCACAATAGTAACAGCCCCAAACACTCCAGCCTGTGCAAGGACTATAATCGTTACAGCAGGGGATGTGCAAGTGGGGGAAGGCACTTAGCTCCTGGAGGGAGTTTAAAAGCCCCCTAAAAATTAGATCCTAGTTTCAGTCACACTCTTAGCAGAGTTTCTCAGGAAAGCACCAGGAGGCATCGAGGGTCACTTGCTCCACAATTTTCTGCCAGACAGGTCCTTCCCTCAGCAAAGCTAAGGGTTTTCCATTCCCAGCCCGTCCTGTTTCTAACCTGTCCAGTGCTCAGGAATTCTGAGCAGTGGAGACACAGGTTAAGAACAGTCCAAGCAAATGTCATTATCTTCAAACGAACAGGCCTGGGAAGATTCAGCAAAGCAATCTCTGAACAGAAGAGGGGAAAGGAACAGCTCTTGAAGCAGCCTCAAGCAAATAACAAAGGAATAATGGTAATGTTCTGTCTTCTTTTAGCATCTTCTACCTGAGGATCTTAAAAGACTCTGCATACATTACTGAGGCACTCTTCAGTCTGCCCGTATCATCTTCTGTATTCTATAGAGGAGAAAACGGAGGCACAGAGAGAGGTGACATGACCTGCCCACGGTCATAAAGCGAGTTTGTAGCAGAGTCGGGAATAAAGCTCAAATCTCCTGAAACTCAGATCTTAACCCCATGTCCCTCTTTTCTCAACACACTGCAGCACCACTTCCCTGGCCAGCACTACAGAACCAGGCTGGGCTAACATGCGATTTTTAACTTCGCAAAAAAAAAAATTGGAATGGTTTGCATTTTGCTAAGTTTGAAACAGCCTTTTGTTTTTTCCCCCAAAAAATTTGGAGGGACATTTTTAAATAGAACTTTTCACCAAAAACATTCTCAAAACAGTGTATTGACATTTTTCAGTTACCATAAACCTGTTTTATTTTTCAGTAAGTCAAATATTCTTATAACAATTTGGCAACTGTTTTCAATAAAAAATTTGATTTAAAAAATTCATCAAAAAATTGCCAAAATGACAGTAACGTTCCACAAAAAACACACACAGCATTTTTTGGACCAAAAAAAACCTGTTTAAAAAATGCCAACCACCTTTTACCATGCAATTTGGGGCTAACCCATCCATGTCAGCTACAAACCTTCCAAAGACACTGTTATTCTGCCTGCTGTGCGTGGCTGTGGCCCCAAACTTAGGGGATAGATACAAATAAATGCTGGACAAAATCTAACGCGAATAAGAAATGCCTTCTGAGATGCGGGTTCCATTTACAGCCAAACCTTTTATAGCTGGTTTGAAACAAAACGTTGGCCGCACAAGCAGGAGAGCAGCCAGGACAGTCGGAGAACAAAGCTGAGCAGTGATAGAGCACAGCTGAACCACTACCCAGTAGATTGCAGAAAACAAGCAAACAGCTCCAGCAGTGATAAGATATTTGGGGAAGAGAGGGGTTATGGTGGGATTTTTTAATTCTTTCCATTTTAATAACGTGAACTACTAACAGAGGGAAGGACTTTTCCTGTTTCAGTAGATGGCTATTTACACTGTGAATGCTAGGCACTGTATAGTCATCTTGGAAGACAATCCCTGCCTGAGGTTTGAAAAGGCCAGCTAAGATTAGGGGCACAGCATGGCACAGTGAACTAGGACTCAAGAAACCTGGATTCTATCCGCTGCTGGATGCTCTGGTGTGAGTTCCTTCACTTTCCCGTGCCTCTGTTTCTCCATATATAAAATGGAGTAACGATACTGACCTGCTTTGAGATGTACGGCTGAAGAATGGACAGTACCCGCTATTCGAGAGCTATCAATAAGGGCTAGGGATCACTATCTCAAGGTACCTGCATGGGAAACAAATATTTAATGGGCTCTTCAATCTAGCAGATAAAGGTGTAACACAATCCAATGGCTGAAAGCTGAAGCAGACTGGAAATAAGGCATATATTTGTGTTCCAGAAGTACCTAGTAGCCTCGGCTGAGATCGGACCCCATTGTGCCAGACACTGTATGCACATTTGTGACAGTCCCAACCCTGAAGAGCTTACAGTCTAAACACACAAGATTGATCAAATGTATGACGGTTATCGTGCTGTTGTCTCTTTAAGAGAAAAAAAAATTGCAAAATACAATGCTCAGTCTGACTTTGCAAAGGAAATCCGGGGACTGAGTGTCCGCTGTCCCATCCCTTGCAGAGTTCTTTGCAACAGCGCTGAATGAATGTAAAGAATTCGGATTCAGTAATATTTATAATGAGGACTCACAACCAGCGGAGATAGTTATTTTTGTCCCTACTTTAGAGAAAGGGAAATGGGGCCACAGAGAAGTTACATGACTAACATGTATTGTCACGCAGCAAGCAGAACCCAGGAATCTTGGCCCCCAGTCCCTTTGCTCTGGACACACACTCTTATTTTCTCTCTCACACACCGATTTAAAGAAACAAACAAAGCCCAGGCTCAGAGGGAGTGTCTCTCCATACCTGCTAGAAAATAAATGTCTTTAATTTGAAATGTTGAGTGTAAAAACACTTGTCTGGAGGCTCAAACATAACAGGAAAGAGAGGACGAGAGACAGAGCAACCTTGGGGAAATAAATGTGGAATTCAATTCTGAAAGCTCCCATCCCTTGAGCTGGATGGAAAATGTCCCCAGAGATGCCGTACCTGGGGGAAGGGGGTTGTTTTTAGAGACTCTTACCGGACAGCTAAGTTTGATTGTTTCTTCCGAAGGTCCTCACAGAGGCAGCTTCTCTCCACATCGCAACTCCTGCCAGGGAGACAGAGCTGACATTCCCCAACGATGCTCCCCATTAGCAGCACTGTTCTACCATTAGGTCCAGTTGCCCAACTGGGAAGACTGGTTGAGACACTGGCAGCAGCGCCATATGGAACGCATTCACAGAGAAGAGAAATCTACCAGGAACAAATAGCGCAGCTCACAGTTACCTAGGGAAGCAGATCGTTGTAGTGTGTCTGACCCAGCCTTGCACCAAAGCTGACCCTGCTCCTCATTTTCTTTCCTCACTGAGGGGTTTTTCCTTCAGATGGGAGTACACTGTTATCGCTGCAGGACTGGTTCTGCGCTATGGGTACAGAGGCTCCGAGTGGCGACGGGTAGAGGGGCAGACACACGTGGAGTCTTGGAGATGAGCTGAGTGCAAAACAGGAGCCAAGGGTCGCAATCACACCATCCAAACGATGCTCAAGCCAATCTCAGGGAGTATGCTCCAGCTGAACCACTGATCTGCCCCTAGCCCCTAGCGGAAAGTCACACACAACAAGGTCCAAACAGAGAGCACCTCCGGGGATCCAGTGTCCCAGTCCCTCTGAAGACAACAGAGAATGGCAGGCCATTACCTCAGGCCAGGACGTGTGACCCCAATGCATTGACCTGGGACCATCAGGGCTATGCACACAAGAAGGGAGCCCACTACATTGCATGTAAGCGCTGGCCGCGTGCCCACCAGTTGGACCAGACATGAAGGTTGCTCACTGCCTGATTCCTCTTGCCCCCAACTCTCTCAGCTTAGGACTCCACAAGCCATAAAGCTGTCATGAGCCACTGTGCCCCACAGAGGGTCACCCACCAGGTCTGGGCAGAACAATCCCACTTCCAGCAAAGCTCCACCACATGCAGATAACCCCAGGAGACTGCAGGGCCCTGAAGCCCATCCTCAAATATTTTCAGGGCTTGGCACAGCGCCACCAACGCGATGGGTTACGCCCCTGCTGACGCCTGCACCACACTGCAAGCCAGAGACCAGAAGGGTGTGGCTGTTTCATCCCTGAGGGGACTCCTAGCACTGGAAAGTCCAGAGCCTCCATGTAAACCTAAGCCTGCAGGTACACATCCTTCCACACCCTACATTCCAAGGGCATGCAACACTCTTCAAAAAACACTGGTTCAGAATCACCTACCTCTCCCTGGGTGGCTAACAAGAGCTCCTCAGGCCCAGCTGCCTGTGGTTAAGAAATGCCAGGAAGCAAAATCTCCCCACAGCCACTTGTGCATGCACAGCTCAGTCCAGCCTGAGCTGCCCCTCTAGAGAAGATGCTCAGCAGAGCTTCCTTAAAGCCACATCAGCTCACCCAAAATGGAAGCAATAGATCCAAACAACAGGAAAGAAAATTCCACTCCACCCCACCCCACCCCACCCCCGGCTTTCTTGTTGCTCCACTCCATGTCCGCACCACACCTCTCACCTGGAGTTCCCCCAGTCACACTGCTCTTCTCCCTGATTCCGTGTCAAGTTCTAGGCCTGACCCTAAAGGATGGGGAAGAAGGGGTTAATGCCACCCCACAGGCCAAAACCCTCTGTTCCCTTAAGGATCTGAGGAGCAGCAGAAGTAGCAGTTCCCGAACTCCATGCCCTGTCAGACTCCGCACCCAAGCCATGTCGCACATGGGCCAGTGCCAGCCGCACACACTCTCTTTCCTGTGCTAGTGCCTCCAGGGCACAGAGCAGATGAGATGGTGTCTCAAGGCAGAATGGAATGGGGTGAGGCAATCGTTCCTCTGCCCTCCCTAACCCCACAATATCCATGCTGGATTCCCCAAGGCCTTGTCAGGGAGGGACCTGTGCTGGGTCCTATCCCACCTCCCCATGCTAGTGCTGTCCAAGCAAGGGCCCTATATCCCATGTCTGTCAGCAAGGCACCTGCTCCCCTCTCAGCATGGGCTGAGAACTCTGCTCCCCCACCACCTCAGGCTGCAGCCCAGCTCAGTCACTTGGCTCTCTGCTCTGGCCATGGTCCACGTGTGTTACAGAAAACACAGGTTGGGCCTCCCCAGCCCCAGCTCACCTCCAAACAGACCATTCCCCCTGACTCCAGCCAAAATAGGCCTTCATCTTTTCCTAAAGCTAGCAGGGCAATACATTCTACGGCAAGGAGGGGCAGCAGGAGCCTGAGCCCCAGAGGTACAAGCACCCACCTCCCCCACTACCACTAAGGCTGCTGAAATGAAATGACCTAAGCCAATGGATGGCACCGCAGGCACTTTCACTCAAGCACCACAAAGGTGGCCTACGGGCCTAAGCACAGGCTTGGGAGCTAGGGACTCCAGGGCTCGAATGCCAGCCCCAACATACTCGCTGGTGAGTTTGGGTCAGTCAGGTGTTCCTCCCCCCTTCCCCGCCTGCATTTCCACATGCAACCAGGATAATCCTGACCCACCCGCTGGGGCTTGGAAGTCTTCAGGAATGGTGCTACCAACACATGACTCTTGATGATACAACTGTTTTCCATAGCTAAACTCAGCTACAGTCACCTTGGCTGAGACTTGGACCTATTTCTGGAAGCTTTAAAGGCACACAGAGTGTGTCACTTTTTTCTTCCAGAAATGTTTCATATGCATTCTGTTCAGTGGCTGCTAGGTAGTTTTAACCAACTTTAACAGAAAACAAAACACACTCTCAACCAAAGAAAAAGCCAGGTGCTCAGTTACCCCCCTGGGGCCTGTGCTCACCCACCGTGAAAACCCAGCAGACGATGCTACCACTCCATCACACCTTCCACACCAGGATTACAAAGTGCTTTACAGCCACTGAATCTCATGTCTCCCTGTGCACCACTCTGCTCCTCACTGTATAGATGCAGGCAACGACCTGCCCTCTGACACGCAGAGTCAGTGGCTGGGCATAGAACCTAGATCTGTCTCCTAATCACCTGCTCTGACTACCTAAACACCATCTCCCAGAAGCAGGAATAGAATCCAGGGGTCCTGATCTCTGAGTCACCTGCTCTAACCACTATATCAGTGTTTCCCAAAGGTGTTTTCCAAAGTGTTTCCTGACCTACCAGTGGGTCGGGGGAACATTGAGATGGGTCGCAATGTCCAGGGCCAGATTAACTGATCACTGGGCCCTGGTTTAGGCAAGAGAACCCTGTACACACAAGAATCACTTCACCTACTACTGAAATGCAGCCAACTCTGGGGTGGAATGTGGCATCTGTGGAAAACAAGAAGTAATTACTAGACAGAACTATTAGAATTATCAATAATACAGAAAAAGCAAAAGTGTTCAATAAATATTGTAGTACTGTATTCGGGGGGGGGGGAGAGGGGAACAGTTGAAATAATCTAATCATATGGTGATAACACATTTTAATGTCTTCCAGAAATACTAGTAGAATGGAAACCAAAGTTACTAAAGTTAGACTTTTTTAAATCATCAGGTCCGGATACCTTGCATCCAAGAGTTTTAAAAGAGCTAGCTTTGGAACTCGCTGGACCATTAACGTTAATTTTCAATAAGTCTTAGAACCCTGGGGAAGTTCCAGAAGACTAGAAGAAAGCTAATAATGTGCCAATTTTTTAAAAGAGTAAATGGGATGACCCACGTAATTATAGGCCTGTCAGTCAGACATCGATCCTGGGCAAGATAATGGAACAGCTGATCCGGGACCCTTATTAATAAAGAGCTATGGGAGGATAGTGTAAGTAATGCAAATCAACATGCGTTTATGGAAAATAGATTCTGTCAACTAACTTGATATCTTATTTGATGAGACTACAAGTTTAGTTGATAAAGGAAATAGTGTTCATGTAATATACTTAGACTTCTGTAAGGCGTTTGACTTGGTACCACAAAACAATTTGATTAAAAAACTAGATCGACATAAAATTAAAATGGCACACATTAAATGGATTAAAAACTGGCTAACTGATAGGTCTCAAAGTGCAATTGTAAATGAGGAATTGTAATCAGGTGGGCCTGTTTCCAGTTGGGTCCTGCAGGGATTGCTCTTGGCCCTACACTATTTTTATCAATGACCTGGAAGAAAACATAAAATTATCAATGATAAAGTTTGCAGATGACAAAAAACCTGGGGGAAGTGGTAAATAATGAAGAGGACAGATTGCTGATTCAGATTGCTTGATAAACTGGGCGCAAGCAAACAATATGCATTTTAATAAGGCTAAATGTAAATCTATACATCTAGGAACAACGAATGTAGGCCATACATATGAGATGGGGGACTCTATCCTGGGAAACAGTGATTCTGAATAAGATTACTGGGTCATGGTAGATAAATCACCTGAACATGAACTCCCAGTGCAACACTGTGGCCAAAAGAGCTAATGTGATCCTGGGTGCATAAACAGGGGAATCTTGAGTAGGAGTAGAGAGGTTATTTTACCTCTGTATTTGGCGCTGGTGCAACCACTACTGGAATACTGTGTCTAATTCTGGTGCCCACAGTTCAAGAAGGATGTTGATAAACTGGAGAGGTTTCAAAGAAGAGCCATGAGAATGATTAAAGGATCAGAAAACACGCCCTATAAATAGTGATAGACTCAAGAAGCTTAAGCTATTTACCTTAAGAAAGAAAAAGTTATGGGGTGACTTGATTACAGTCTATAGGTACCTACACGGGAAACAAATATTTAATGGGCTCTTCAATCTACATAGTGATTCTCAGCCAGGGTACATGTACCCGTGTGGGTACGCAGAGGCCTTCCAGAGGGTACTCAGCTCATCTAGATATTTGCCTAATTTTACAACAGGCTACATAAAAAGCACTAGCAAAGTCAGTACAAACTAAAATTTCAAACAATGACTTGTTTATCCTGCTCTATATACTCTACAAAGAAACGTAAGTACAATATTTATATTCCAATTGATTTATTTTATAATTATATGGTAAACATGAGAAAGTATGTAATTTTTCAGTAAGGTGTGGCTGTAACACTTTCGGTTTTTTATGTCTGATTTTGTAAGCAAGTAGTTTTTAAGTGAGGTGAAACTTGGGGATACAGAAGACAAATCAGATTCCTGAAAGGGGTACAATAGTCTGGAAAGGTTGAGAACCACTGATCTAGCAGATAAAGGTGCAACACAATCCAATGACTGAAAGCTCGACAAATTCAGACTGGAAATAAGGCACACACTTAATGGTGGGATTACTTAACCATTGGATCAATTTACCAAGAGTCATGGTAGAGTCTCGATCACTGACAACTTTCAAAATCTAGATTCTCCTCTAAGAATTATTTTGAGGGAATTCTGTTGCCCACGCTGTACAGGAAGTCAGACTAGATGATCACAGTGGTCCCTTCTGGTCTTAGAATCTATGATAAATAGCAGCTCCAATCAAATAGCTGTGTTACTGATGTTGCAATTTCAGCCACATGCTCAAAGGCCATCCAGGGCAGATGCAGATGGTCTTACGTAACAAACTTTATCTAAGAGATTAAACCCAGTGCCTTACTCCCCATTCAATATGAGTAACCATCTTCCTACCCTGTCTCAGGAAGCACAGACCTGGGACAGGATGGGATAGGCAGTGCCAGAAAATATCTCCACCCCATGCAGGTTGCTCAGTCTGACCCCTCAGGGGAACATTAACATGCTGCAGTATTCAAGACTCCTGCTTACAGCTGCCCTGTAGCACAGCAGCTTTTGGCTGACACATGTACCATCACTTGTCCTACCTGCACTGTCTCTTGCAGCCAGGTCATCAATCCAAACCTTCCCTCTAGGGAAGGATATGCAGCATTTAACCCTTTGTGGCACTGCCCAATGTTCTGGTACATTACTCTGTTGGAGGAAGCCATTATTTCCACCCACCCACACAACTGCAGGGGTAATGCCCTGCCAGGGCCATTCTGGCACCACTGGTGCTACTTTATTTCTTCCTGTCATCAACAAGGCTGCTATTCCTTGCCACACTGGTGCCAAAGTGCCTTGGCGCTCTCATTGCTAAGCCTCTCACCCTGTAATTATACCCTCCAGCATGGAGCCAGATGGCAGACACAGGGCTGCCCTGGGCTATGGCTCTCCATCAGCAGCAATGCAGCACGGGGAGGTGCAACAGGTGCCCACATTCCCCAGCTCCCTGCTCATCCCTGAGCAGAACAAACATCTCCCCTAGTCTCACCGCTAGGTAGATGCATTCACAGGGCACATACCACATGCCCAATGCCAAGCAAGGAGGCTGACACAGGGCAGCTCCCCTCCCCTCAACCTCTGTGCATCTCCCTTCGGACATGGCCTCTGAACATACCGAGTGGAAGGGGACTTCTTCTGTGCTGCTCGTCTGCATCTGTGCATGCATTTCTAGGGCAGCTCTTCACCGCGTCTTCAGCCTCCTCCCTAAGACCCATTTTGCTCACGTTTCAGGCTAAGTTCTCGTGGCTTTACTGGTTTCTGACACCTGCCCGTTACAGATATTCAAGTGAAATCTCCCTCTCAGCTGTTCATTCTACAGTCATTTTCTTTGCCTACTCTCCAGGCTAAGTGTGGCCATCTGAGAGCGAGCAGGGGGTGTGAAAGGGTGGTAAAGGGCTTGAATTCACCAGAATTTTGTCTCTGTAGCTTTGGGTTCAAATCCTGTAGGGGAGGGTGTCATAAATGGAATGAATTGGAGGGGCTCAGCCTTGTTCTCAGGGGGCATCTGCTCTTCTCACCAAGCCAGCAAACAGTTTGGCATAACCAGGAGCCTCTGCTGCAGATTAGGATTGAGGTGCATTGGCAATGCAGCCCTAGAAAACAGGGTTTGAACAGTGCGGGAGCAGCAGGCCAGAACTGGTCAAATTGGGAGGATGGAGCAGGACTGGAACAGCAGGGTTCAGAGACTAGGACTGAGGTGGTTAGCAGAGCTAGGTGAGGAAAGTTCCCTTAACTCCTGCCAGCACAATTCTCTAGCCAGTGCCACAGCTGCTCAATCAGCAAGGCCTAGATTCACGCACAAAAGTACGAAACAGTATACAAAAGCATCTGTTTATTGCTCCTTTGCATACCTGAACCAAGAGCAGCTCTGCACTAAATCTCACACCTAAAGCTCTCTCTATGCCAACATGTCAGGCAATCTGTCACGGTGCCACTGGTCTCAGCAGGACTTGAAGACACAGTGGAAAATAGGCCAGTGCTCCACCTATCCTGGCTCTCCTGCCATTGCAACTATGAGCAGGGTGCACCAGGGAGAGATTTCCCCAAAAGTCCTAGTCACTGCAGGCCCAGCCTACGAAGCTTCTTAGCTCCGTAAACACCCAACCAGCAATGCACGGGTTAAGCCTCCAGCTACAGGAGAGGAAAAGGTCACTCAGTCAATTTTGTTGCATAATTAAGACTCTGTTAATCACCAAAGGCAAGGTAAGCAACAGATGCCACCAAGTAACCGGCGCCTGGCACCCAAGGGACACTGGACTTCATGGCATAAACCCAGCACATACTTGTGCGTGATTCTGAGCTGCCTGCCCTCCAAGCAGATATGCTGCCTCCTCTTCTCAACTGCTTTGGGGCTAGTTAAGTATGGGGGCTCCTCTCCCCTCCACTCCAAAGGTCACTGCGTGGAGGTCAGGGTGACTTCCCCCTCTTGGGCTCCTCCACCTGGGGAAGAGCCTTGGGGGGCTGCCAAGGCTCAGGGAACTGAAAAGGACTGGAATGATCTTATGCATCCCAGGCCCTGCAGGGAACAAGCCTAGCCCAGGAACCCAAGCTGTATTCTATGGCCTCTCCTGCTTCCCTAGTCACCCACACCTAAAAAGGGCGCACTGGGCCAGTGACTGTAAGGAGAAGGGCAATGCCTTGTAATGCTGGGAAGGGACAGATGCAGGACCCCAGCACTAGAGGACCATCATGGCACTGCATATGAAATCCCCCTGCGCTCCCCACACACCTGCTGTCTGCCAGCATGCCACTAGCCTGGTGCTACGGCTCCTTGCGCTATCCCTGCTCCTTCACAGCATGTACCAACCACCGGGGTTCAGGTGCAGTTTGGAGGCGGGGAGCTATGGCATGTTCCCCATGTCACTGAGCACCGGTGGCACGTGGGTTTTGTGCCCACGTCAGCCGAACTCCATGCCTGCAGATGTCTCCATTACAGAATCTCCCTCTTGAGGCATGTGTGAGGCAAGGCAACCCCAGAGCTTCAAGCGCCCCACACAGAGGTTCGAGGGGTATGTCAAACTGCTAAAGCAATTCAGCCACTAGAAGGCAGGAGGGGGGCATTAGGCTCTTATGCTACCTGCTGGTCCAGCAGAGCAAAGCTACAACAGTATCAAAGGGTTCCCAATGCATCTACAGTGGGGCAGAGCATCCACATGTGGCTCACAAGCCTGGGAGCACCCAAATGCTGGAGCATCGCTGGACATGAGAACAATCCCGTGGGACCCCAGGGGCCTGCGGATAATGAGAAGGGACGGGGGAGGGAGCCTGATGCCATTGCGCCAGGAATAGGAAAGTGAGAGACACAGGCCTGGCAGTGCATTGTTTGTGGGGAAAAATACAAAAGGTGCTGACCCAGACACGTTCTCCTAGCTTGGGAAATTCATCCACATCCCCTGCATTGCTAGCACCTACATCTGGAACCCCCAGCCGGCCCCTCATCTCCCCTCCCACACCAGGACCCCCCTCCTCCTCCCCCAGCCAAAATGGCCCACCCTCTCACCTCCCCCAGGGAGCCACCTCTCTGGGAGCTGGTCTACTCCTAGACAGGGAACAATGTTCGGACATCATTACATTCTCCCTTGTCGTGACTTGCTTTATTCTATTGTTTTAACATCTGGGGCAGCATACCTCCCTGCCAGAGCCTCTCTTGGCCTCCACACCACATGCCCTTGCCCTCAGGGCTCTCAGACTGAGCCCCAAAACTGCTGATGGGAGCTACCACATTCCAGGCACCCACCCACTCTCCACTCCCCTTCAGCATTCCCAGACCTGACAGTGAACTCCCAGCAGGCACAATCAAACAGGAAAATACCCCCTACTACCCCTGACATCACACTAGCTGTCAACAGCCTGGGCCAGCAGGCCCAGCCACTTGCAGATCATCTCTACCCCGGGCTTTAGGCATGCAAGAGCTCATCACTGTTCAAAAGCTGGCCTGACCTGCTTGGTGATCTGTCAACTCTGCCCTGTGACCCAGCGGGAAGGGTCATTTGCAACTGTTTGTATAAAACAAAAAGCAAAGGTTATCACCCCGTGAAGACTCTCAGGAGCTGGAGTGTTTCTGGGATAGTCAAAGGGGGATGAGTAAGAGCCACAAAGGCCATTGACCCTAGGGGGCATGCAGGGGGCCAGTGATGCCGGGCATTAGGAGGGGCAGCTGTTGATGCTGGGCATGGAGGGGGCTCAGCTGCAGGTTCCCCCCAAGCTGCTGAGTTGGGAGCTCCATATGGAGCCCTGTCATGATGGCAGCCCGTTTAACAAGTGGGCTTGGTGTGAGCTAGGGCTACTTGGTACCAAGTGGAGCTGCATCGTCTCTGCCTTTGCTGTAGGGGGCACTGCCATTCAAATACACCTGAAACTCCGAACGATGGTGCTGGAGAAGCTGGGTGCTCCAAGAGAGGTACAGCCTGGCCAAAGACAGGACAGACTTTTTCACAGTGGGATCCCCTAGGACTTAGATCCTCTCCCCGCTGAGGGGCAGAGCGTGAAGTCCTTCGGCAGGGGGCTGACACTTGCGGGATCTTACACCCAGCCCCATGACTGAAGTGTCAGCCCAAATAATAATGCTCCTTGGGGAGCTACACAACTGTTATTCCACCCCACTCCACAAGGCCCAAGGTTGTGCACAGAGCAAGGATCAGGGCTCGAGGACAACCCTGCTCTTTTTGCTATTGCTGGGAATAGGTCTCCCCCGCACTCTCGGATACTTTGCTGCAGCAGTATCCATAGCTGGTGTTTGCTTCGTCGAGGGCCAACCAATGTGCCACGAAGACTACTTATCTAGCTGTGTCTCAGTCAGCGGCTGGAAACCCTCATCCCCACAGGGATTACACCCTGGGCAGAGGGATGGGCACAGGCTTTAACATCCTCCAGGAAACCGGTAATACATTCCCCTGCCAGGACCTTCCCTACGGTGGGGGAGCGGCAAGCACGGAGAACATGCTCCCCACTTGGGAAGCCCCAAAGGGCGAAGAGATCAAGGAGTTGAGATTAGCAGCACAATCCTGAGGAGCCGTTCAACGTGGTCAGCCTTAATCATGAAAACTCTCTCTAATGCCTGGCCCTGGATCCACATGCCCCAGAGCAACTAATACTTGGGGCTTTGCGTTAACAAAGGACCCCAGAGCAGGCAGCACATCCGGGATTAGAGGGAGGAGGGAGGAAAGGCTGCTCAGCCAGGTTTGAGCCAAATAAAGTGTAGGGAAAGAAATAATAATGCTGATGAAAAGGGGCGCCTGGGGGGAGCGCTATTCAGCTCCAGACCTACTCCACCAGGCAGCCAGGAACAGAGGGGAATTTCTCATTAACCCTTTCCTAACCCAGGTAGCTGCAGAGCCCAGATCCTCACAGTAAAAAGCCCTAGGTGGCAGAGCTAGGGGATCTCCAGTTCATAAAAGCCTGGAAAAGGCCAAACCTGGGTAGCAGTATGGCAAGATTTGCCCCCCACCATTGGGCATCAACCCTGCCTGGCAAAGGCTGCTCTTGCTCTACACCTTAGAGGACAACAGCTCTGTTGGGGCCAGCCCCACTCTAGCCTGTGTTCAGAGGGTGAAGCACTCCTCTTCAGCAAGATGGCATGCAGACCCCCACCATTCACCATATGACCAGCATCAATCCATGCTGGCCAGGACACCTGAAGCCAACGGAAACATGTGTGAGCTCAGCAGTTGAGCAGGGAAACAGACCCAGTGTTCAATGAGGTGAGAGGAGGAGAGTTGGAGGGGTGCACACATGTGCAAGAGGGGTGTAAGTGTCTCCCCCAGCCCAGGGTCTGCATATCGCAGGAGTCCAGAGTAGCGCACAAACTGTCTCATTAACTTTCATCCCATTAAGCCAGTTTCATGCATTTAACATTGTCCTCGGACTATTGTTTGTCTGAAAATTAAATTACAGCAACATTTGTTCTTCCGGTGAGTTTGTCAACCACAAATGAAGCCAGAGGAGGGTGGAGGCAGGAGAGTAGGTGGGATGCCACCACCCATCCAACTGCAGGACTCCCATGCCAGACAGCTTTCGGTTAGGATCGGAAACAGGGCTACCTTATTCTTCCCCTGGGGGAAGAAGCCTCCACTGTGGTATTTATGCAGACTAAAGCACAGCAGAAGAGGAGAAAGCAGCAGAGATGCCTGATACACACAGGAACTGCCAAACCAGATCAGATGAATGGTCCAGCTAGTCTACAGAGTAGACAGATGTTTCAGAGCAAGGTGAAAGAAACCACCATCATGGACAGTTATGGAATAATGTGCCCAGAGAAGCAGCTTACGATAAACCTTTAACTGGGTCATCAAAGGAGGAACCTGCTAAGTAGTATGAGCCTTTTTTAAAGAGCTGGGGGCTGTAAGATGAACGGAAATGCTCTCAGGATCTTTTGATTTAGTTCCATTACTCCCTCCACCCCAAACAAACACTCCCCTCTGCAGCATCAGAAACACAGACAGCAACATTTTGCTCTTTCAGGTGAACCAGTAAGTGAAACGGAAGAGAAATACATGTGATACTGACCAGCTTAAGTCTGCGTCACGGTAATACAAAATAGTAAAGAAACAGCTTAAAGGGGAACAAGTCCTTTTCATTTTTAAAAGTCTGGCAGTTTTATAAATGTAGGCTATTATTCAGAAACCCACAATTAAGGTTATATTTATTAAAAACTGATGGTATTTTTAAACCTGACATTGTCTCTCTCATTTCTATTCAGATTATACTAAGTGAAAAACAGCTTCCATCAAATACACAGCAGTAACAGAGTTGCCTTCCTATATAATTTACATTGCTTTAGCACCAATATACCTCAGCCAGTTTGGGTCTCTATTGCATCAGGAACTGTACATATATGTAGCAATGAGAGACGGAAACAGCCTATTAGATTATCCTGCCCTTCTCTATGAGACCAACACGGGATTGTTCCCTATAGTCTATTCTCATTCCCAAACTCATGATCTGCAGAGCGCAGGTTTGTCACATGATGCTGGCTCACCTCCTCCTTTCTTGCTGCCAAATTGCATTAAAAGAAGCTAAACAGCCATTGAATAACTTTGTTACTATTGCTTTCCAAGTGGGCAATTGCTGTAGTTGCCACAGGGATGTTATGTGATTGTGATTACAAATGGGACCATTCGCAAACGGAACATTTTTATTACAAATACAGTCCGTGCTAGGAAAAAGTCTGGGAATCCCCAAATCCAGCACCATGTCCGTTCATGGATTTCAGTGTCCCAAGCAATGGAGCCCCCTCTGCCCAAGGTCCCCACTTCCTCCCCCTCTCCCTTCGCCCCGGCTTTGCCTCATCATCAGGAAGATTTCCCTGACATTTAACCTTCACTTTCTTTTTCTTGAGGGGCAGCATATCTCCCTGCCAGAGCCTCTCTTGGTCTCCACACCACTAGGAGAACCTGTGTCTGGGTCCAGCACTAGGGCAGGAGGGGGTTCTGGGTGAATTTCCCAACCTGAGAGAGTATGTGGCTGCCTCTGCAATTTTGTATTTCTCCCAGGAAATGAGAGAATAATGACATAATCACTGGCAAAAAAGCTGATGATATGTAGCTGGCCACCTGTGAAAGCAGTGCCTCCTATTAGTCAGTGGTCAGAAGTGCACCCCTCACATACCCACAATGCGCAGAATACAGGAAGGAAGGGAGACAGGACTGTCTGCAGCAGGGCAAGAGATTTCAAATATTTGAAAAGGCCAGACAGATAGTCAAACATCCCAGGTCTGAAACAAGAGAAGAAATGGCACCTAAATCCATCCCAGAACCATGGCCTCTGGGGCGTTTAGGCACTCCACTGCCTCCGTTCTGAACTCCCCTACCAACTGTGACAATGCCGCTCACTCCTGACATGCAGCACCCCCCTACTCCAGTCTCAGTACACTCCTGAGTGACTACGTCAGTTATACTCAACCCTGCATGGGTTTAGTGATGTGTCCAACTGAAGGATTAAAATGAGAGTCCATCAAACTAATGTCACTTGTAAAGAACCATCATATAAAATGCCAAATATTATCATGGCCTAAGACAAGATTAGCACACAAGTCTCCTATGGCTGGAAGATGCCGTTCCTTATCCCATTAAGCCTAGTGATACGTCTAAATCCCACTACCTCATCTTTTGTTTCTGCTGCTGTCATAAACAGATAAGTAAGAGTTAATAGAACAAAAGTACTTCATATCTCTTTTGCCTGTAAAGGGTTAACAAGATCAGTGAGCCTGGCTGTCACCTGACCAGAGGACCAAACAGGGGACAGGATACTTTCAAATCTTGAGGGAGGGAAGTTTTTGTGTCTGCTGTTAGTGTTTGGTTGTTGTTCTCTCTGGGTTCTGTGACCAGATATGCAACCAGGTTTCTCTCCAATCTCTCTGATACAGTCTCTTATATGTCCAGAACAGTGAGTACTAGCTCGATAAGGTGAGTTAGGCTTATGTTTGTTTTCTTTATTTGCAAATGTATTTGGCTGGAAGGAGTTCAAATTTGTATTTTGCTGAAAGGATTTTAATTTGTACTTGTATACTTGGGCTGGGAGGGTATTCCCAGTGTCTATAGCTGAAAGACCTTGTAACATATTTCATCTTAAATTTACAAAGATAATTTTTACTGTTTTTTCTTTAATTAAAAGCTTGTCTTGTTTAAGAACCTGATTGTTTTTTTATTCTGGTGAGACCCCAAGGGACTGGGTCTGGATTCACCAGGGAATTGGTGGGGAGAAAGGAGGGAAGGGGGAGAGAAAGGTTAATTTTCTCTCTGTGTTAGGATTACTTTCTCTCTCAGGGAGAGTCTGGGAGGGGGAGAGAGAAAGAGGGGGGAAGGTGGATATTCCTCGCTATTTTAAGATTCAAGGAGTTTGAATCACAGTGATCTTCTAGGGTAACCCAGGGAGGGGAAGCCTGGGAGAGGCAACGGTGAGGGAAAGGCTTTTCTTTCCTTGTGTTAAGATCCAGAGGGACTGCGTCTTGGGGGTCCCCGGGCAAGGTTTTGGGGGGGACCGAAGTGTACCAGGCACTGGAATTCCTGGTTGGTGGCAGCGCTATAAGTACTAAGCTGGTAATTGAGCTTAGAGGAATTCATGCTGGTACCCCATCTTTTGGACGCTAAGGTTCAGAGTGGGGAATTATACCATGACAGCTGCCTTGATGAGCGGAGCCCTCGGGTGTTTGCTCTAATGTGAGGTACTCACGGATTATAAAACACGGCCTTGATTGTGTGTTTGTTGCCTTGTTTCGTACAGGTTAAATACAACCTACACAAGATCGAGACTGAGGGACATGGCCCTGCTGGACTTTAATCACAGCACAGCATGCCATGCACACTTCCAAGGCATCAGGGAGACTGGTTTTAGCTCCTGCCCCCCACCCTCCACCGCAAAATAATCCACCAGCTCTCTGGTGAAACAAATGTCTTAAGCTGCTCCCCTAAGGGGATCCGCACTGATGTGCTCTCTTATTAGCAGCAGGCCATGTGTTACAGAGCCCTGTCAGTTACCACCCTCTAGCCCCATTTCTGCAACCCCCCATCTCAAATTTCAACTCAGTCTTTTGATCTCCAAGGCCCTGACTAAATCTCCACTCTTGGCTGTATCACTTCAGCCATAAGGACACCTGCATTTTCCCCATTTCAAAAAGACCAATTGATCATTAATGAAAGCGAGGGAGAGGGATAAAGGGATCCCAGCAGCAGCTTGTCTCAAGCCTTCGCAGGCCCTGGCCATGCTGGTGGAGTGTGTTCGGAGCGCAAACCCCCTGTTGGGATCCATGCAATATAGATGAATGCGCTGCAAATATCAAAAGGCTCTGAGAATTAGGATGGGCTCCAGCAGCAGCCTTCAATCGCTGAGGAAGCAGCCAGTATCTCAGCCCCTCGTTCCCAAGCCCTGCACATTCCTCTCAGTCTCCCTACTGCCTGCACCTCCGTTTCACTCTTGATTTATGATGGATTTCCCTCCAAGGCTGGAGGTCTCCTCAGTCGCATGTACTGGTAGTTGCCATAGGAACCGCAGAGGTCAGGCCACAGTGGATCAGTAATGGCTGACTTACCCGGTTGCCGCTATCTGTATGTGCTCTGGCCCTGGGACGCGCACAGGCCACCCTTGCTACTAACCCGCAGGTCAGTCCAGCCCAAGGAGCTACTGGAGAAGTGGCAGGGCTAATGTGTTCCAACCTTCCCACTCCCCTGGAAAGTCAGGATTCACCATGCCGGCCAAAGCATCACAGTGCGTAATGCAAAGCCAGACCCCTGCAGGTCAGTCTGTGGCAGGGCCACCAAGGCCAGACAATACCATTCACCCCGTAAGGCAATGGCTACACTGCGAAGAAAGTGTGTTCGTAACCTGGCTCAGCTAACTCGGATTAAAAGAGCAGTGAAGACACAGCAGCTCAGCTTTTAACTCGGATAAGCAGCATGAGTTCAACCCCAGGCTGCCCTATACTCATGCCGCAACCCCAGTTAAACAGCCAAGATGCCATGCCTTGACTGCTATTCTAACGTGACCTAGCCTAAACCAGGTTAAGAACACACCTTATTCTGCAGCGTGGCCACAGCCTACAACCCATTCACCATCTTCCCCAAGACAGGCCAGCAAAGAGAGGCCAGAAGAGGGGCAGCCAGGGACTAGCTCTCAGGAGTGCATCCCCCACAGTGCCTCGCTGTGAGCCCTAGACTTCATTGCCTCCACCACTCCCTCCTCCAGCTCTCCCCAGGGCTTGTCTCAATCCCCCTTCTGGCAAATAGGACCTTCTCATCCGCTTTAGTCTCTTGGCACCCAGCTGAGCTGCAGCATTACATCCAAGGGCATTAGCCTTGCTGTCCCCAAAACCCTAGCACCACTGCCTTTTCCATCCCCCCTTCTTAGCCCGTGCCCTGGCGCACCAGCACCCCTTGTCTCTTTGCAATGCCAACTGGAGTAAAACAAAAAACAGGCGGAGCAGAAAGCGACTCTGGCAATTAGGGCCCAAGAAGCCGCTAACTCCTCACTCCACTGGGGGGCAGGTTTCCTCAAACAGGCAGCAGTTCAGAGAGGGACTGAGGGAGATTCCTCAGGCATCATTCATCTGTGCTGGTCAGGTCAGACAAAGGCCTGCCTGGATACCAGAGCTGCCCCTTTCCGCACCAGCGATGTCTATAGACCCCCTGCCATCTGAATAGCCACCTCCATTACCAGCCGCATGCTCCCCCTCACCCTCTCCTTTCCCTTCAGTGGGACACGGGGGCTATTCTCCCGCCTGAAAGGCCCAAATTAGTCAGCGTCACAGCCTCCGAATGGACACAATGCCTCCGACAGGAGGGACCTCTCCAGAGCTCGGGACTCCAAGCTCATTTCCATCTCAATGGGGGTGGCTTTTCACCTCAACCCATTTCAACCAGGGCCATCCCAGTGAGGTCCCAGAGCTCATCGCAGGGGAGTCAGGGTCACAGGTGTGAGACAACAGCCATGAAAAGGATGGAAACAAACTGCTTGGCAGCCTCACACTCCAGAGGAAAAAAAGCATACTCCAGCTGGAGCCTGACAGAGACAGGAGTGGGGGAGGGAGCAGCCATCCCTAGGATCCTCCTGAGCCCACATTCCCACATCATCCTGGGCTTCGGGGACACATTTGCCAGGCCCATTCTGCTGGGGAACTGCACAGAGAACCATATGGATCACCTTCAAGCTGATCTCACACTCTTCCCCCTTCCAAGGTGGTTGCAGCTGGGTGTCAGGCCATAGCTTTGACGGAGGGGTGGAAAACACCTACCTTCACTTGTCCCTGATCCCTTCAATCCCGAGAGCCCGCATCAGCCAGGAGGAGAATCCTAGGTTCAACTTTCCCTCAAAGGATGTCCCTCCTGGGCCCCTGCACTGATCTGAAGGAGCCAACACAGGCCGGGGTGGAAAGACCATTTGTTGGGATCATGTGGCAATTTTAAATCCCTGGATTTCAGGAAACACACAGATCTTCCCTCTGCTTTTTCCTTCTCCTCCCTCCCTCCCACCCACCACCACCAGCATCTTCTTGCCTGTTCCACATGTGCCAGTCACAAGCCTGGCCAGAGTGCTTGCAAGATGCAATCTCCAGCAGAACCCTACACTCCCATGATCCTGCACAGGGATCCAACTGCATGCCCAGATCAGTGCATGACCCCATGGTGGAGCTTGCTACCAGAAGAGAGGTGCTCTTCGCATCCAGTGGAAACTCAAGGAGCTAGCCAAAGGATTTGCCACAGCAGGCAAGTACTTTGATCCATCTTGTCTAGGGACCTGCATTCAGCAGTATCCAGTGCAGGCTGCTTCAGAGGAAGGCCAGAGGAGCCCCTAATGCAGCTGAACAGGATGTGCATAAGGAGACCACTGCTTCCTGACACCTGAGGTGATCATTGTCTGACCTGTAGCAGCACATGCCATCCTGTGCCAGGCTGTTAATGGCAGCATGGATGAAAGTGCTCATCCTTTTTCCAAATCCAACCATCGTGTTAGACCCCGTGACTCTCTGCAGTGACTGAAAATTCAAAAGGCCCCTCCTTTGTACCCACTGCAGACACCTAATTGGCTGCTGTGCTGCCCAACTGGCACCCCCTACAGGTGATTTTGACACATTACTGGAAGAGGGACTCATTGAGCTGAAGGCTCTAAAGAGATGCCCACTAAGTGGGTAGGACGCTAGGACCCAATGGCGCAGCCTCCTGCCTCAGAGGGTGTCGCACAGCTCTTTTGCCTTGCTCCTTTCTCCTGGGGTTGATGAAGCACGGCTGCCTCTGATTTATAGCTCTGCCTCTGACCAAACCCGAGTGGCGAGGGACACAGGGAGCAGGGGAAGGGGAGGCACATTCTCCCCTTCCCTGGATCTATTGTCAACCTAAACATGGCAACGGCTCCCGCCAGGCTCCAGTGAGAGGGATGATTTGCGGCCTCTTGGTGCGATAGCTCACTGGAAGCAGGAGCGATGCTGCTGCATTTCTATCAATACTGTTCTGCTCCCGCGTGTTAGCAAGCTTCTGGGATGAGTACAGCAGAGGAGGGGACGGACACTGATCTCTCCACTCTTGCCAGTAAGATCTGTGAGGTGCTTTAACACTATGCAGCAGCTGGAGGATGTTTCTTTGCCTCCTGCTGGGCACTCCATGATCTTTGCAAAGGCCTGCACTGGTCCGTGGCAAGGTGAGCCAGAGGGCAGGGCACAGAGATGCAGGCGCATGCGCTCAGACACACCCAGGAGAACAGCGACGGCTGGCAGAACAGGCCACACAGAAAGGAGAGAACAGTGCCTGAAATCACTGCAACAAATACTAGGCCATTTTAATATGAATTAGACACACCTGGGACTGGTATAGCATGGGGCTGAGAGGAATTGGCCAAGCAGTGTACAGGGGCCCAGTGCTGGAATAGCAGGGGGCTGCAGGTCAGGACTCATTGAGGGGCATCAGCAGAGCTGGGGAGAGGAGCTTGCCCAGTTCCTAGTTATATAAAGCCAAGCTTGCGAGACAGGTCCATTTTATGTATCCCCAGCAGCGCAGGAGCTGTGCTGTGCCACCCCTTCCCTTCAGAGCCTGCTCCACACCTTGGTCCCTCTGACTTTATTCAATCTCATCTCTTTGCTCCTAATTACAGACCCAGCCCTGCTCATACTCCCCATTGGCCATAAACTCCCACTGGTTTCAGTGGTGGCAGGGACAGACCCTCTTTCCCCCTTGCGCCCCTCCCTCCATGGTGATTAGTGTGTCAAGCAATCCAGGCCGCCCTTGGATGTTTTAATCTTGCTCCCTCTGGATCCTTAATTATTTTTATAGATCTTTGCTGAATTCCCTCCACTCTCTGCATCTTTCTGGGAACGTGGTGCCCAACACTGACACAGCTGGGCTCACCACCACAGAGAGGGACCATCCTCTTCCTGCTTTGGGGTATGCAGGCCCAAGACAGAATGCAGAATGCAGTGTCCCAGCCAGAGCTGTGCAGAAGGTGGGGGGCTGCCCCCTCTGCTGTGAGGCATGAAGTCTCTCCGAACACAGCCCGAACTCACTGGCCTCTCTTGGTGCCATGCTGCCTGCTAGCTCCTCTTGTGCTTGTAGCTGGTGATCAGCCCAGGATCTCTTCATGCCTCCCTGACGAGTCCCCACGCTGCAGCGCGTTTCTCTCCCTGGCTGTAGCAGCAGGAGAGACACGGCACACGCGAGCTCCCAAAGCTTTGATCTGCCTCGACTCCATTGCTCCAAACCCCAGACAAATGGTCACCTTCCCCTGACACCAAACCTGAATGGCTGGGCAAAGCCTGGTGGGTGTGGTGGCCCCCTCTGGTAGCCAGTGCTGGCTGATGGATGGCAAATACACGGTTCTCTGCTTCCAGACTTCGAAGTGAAAGGAGCAGAGGAGATGTGCAGGCTCAGCACTTTCTAAGAGCAGGGCTTGCAGCTCCCCTCACACCGTGTCTCCAGCTGGCAGGGAGCCAGACTCCAAGCCCTGTTTCCTTCATTTCTTCACCTGTCTGCATTGTGCTGAGTACAGAACAGATGGGGAGAGAAGTTACAGCCCATGAATCATAGGGCCCTGGCCAGCCGGGAGGCGGGCTGGGCGGAGCCTGTGACCACACAAAACCTTCCCCTCCCTCCCCAGGGAAGGCCGTGTCATTAGTCACAGCGGCCTCCTGAAATGCCAGTAGTGATTCAAAGGGTCACTAAAGGGGATAGGGCAAAAGGGGGTGGGGGCACAGCAGCATCCCTGGTGAGGCAGGAGAAATAACCTCCAGCCCAGAGCTGTCAATCCAGCCAGTTGTCTGCCTCTTGTCAAGCGGGATGCATCCAGACTCTGTCCCACTGAGACACCTGAGGGTGGGAGCGGGTGGCTGCTGCCAGCCCTGTCTGTGGCTCCAGGGCAGCTCGCAGAGGCCAATGGTTCACAAGGAAGCAGTTCGGCTGAACAAAGCCAGATGCTAATGAGCAGCGAATAAGCCCCCTTCCTCACAAGCAGGAACCAGCCAATGCACACAGCAAAGGGCCCTAGCCCCCATGGCGTGCTCTGGAGACTCCCTTCGCTCCTCCCCAATACCCAGCAGCTTAACAAGCCACAGCCCCAAGCCTCCACCCTGATTAAAAGGGCTGGAGCTTAAAGACTCCAGCGAGTGTTCCCAAGGGGGTGGGGAGCAGCCAAGAGGTATTTGATGGATTCACTTTGGCAACGCTCAGCTACCTTGTCACGCCAATAAACTTACTGCTATTGAATGGAGAGCGGCAGGCACACAGATAAGGCCCAATTCTTCCACTGCAGGATTCGAGACACCCCCAGAGAAGTCTAGGAGATCTAGTTGTCTTCTATAGTGGGAGAAGAGGGTCCCCAGAGAGGAGGGGACAGAGACAACCACAGAGTAGGGGAGAGACAGAGAGAGAACAACGGGCCCTTGTGCAGCACAAACAGCTGGCTTAGCGATCTCCAGTCCGATGGCCCAGCTCTGTGCTGCTTGCTACACAGAACAAGCCCCAGGGCTGTGCGGGGAGGCCCCTTCCACATAAGAGCCATATGACATTCCAGACTCAAGTTGGGAAGCCCAGCACCCACAAGCCAAACCCTTGGGGCAGCTGTACAGGGGGCACGGGGAGATGCAGTGATGGGAGCAGGGAATGTAAGGTTTTTTTAACCTGTTCTAAACCCTTCTGGGATTTGCAAAAGGCAGTAATCCCATTGGGAGCAGGCCAGAGCAGCGCAGGTGGGTTGAGCCAGACCCCTCTGCAAGTGGAGCATGCTATTCACCCAAGGCTATGGCAATCACAGGATTCCCCCACCCTACATGCTGCTGTGAGGTTAGGGAAGCCTCTCACATAAGGCGTTGCCTGGGCCTGGCCTTGCTACAAGGAGAATGTCTCTGGCAGCACTCCCCAAGGGAAGGCTAGACCAGGCATTTAACCCATTCACCGCTTGGCCCTTCCCCCACACTTGTTGGGCCTCCCCTGCCCATGAACCTTCAAGCGCAACCTAGGGAACATCAGGACTTACCCGATATAGTTGGCAGGTGCCCCCTGCCTTGGTACACCTCAGCACATTCAGCAGGGCCCAGTGTTGAAAGTGGGGTTTCAGATAACAGCAACAAGACCCTCCTAACTAGCCCTCCCTGTAATTCAGGGGCTTCTGCCCAGCTGTTGAGTCAGGGCCTGCTATGATAAGAATAGTAGGGGCCTGCCAGTCAAGACTCAGGCCTGGGCAGATGCGGGGCAGAACAGCAGGAAATGCCCAAGGGGCTCAGAACAGCTACAGATCTACACCAGGCCCAAGAATGGGATTGACAGATCCACTGCCAGATGAGCTGCCCCCACTAGGGGCCTTCCACATCAAAGCACTTTGTGCAGAGCTAGGGGCATAGCACATGCCGCCAGGTAACCCCCACCTTTCCCTTAGCTCCCCAGTTGGTATGCAAGGGTGGTACAAGGCTGCTAAGAAGATGGGTTCGCCCACATCAGCCCATACTGCTGGGAAACACTGCTCATTCCAGAAATAGCGCGCACCAAGGCCAGGAGGTAAATGACTCACTTCCATCCATGGCCCAACGCTGGCTCTGAAGGCATCACCCAGCGCTTCTCCTCCCCTTTGCAATGGTTATGACTGCCAGCAGGGCAGGGGAAAGCAGAGTCACAAGGAGAGTTAGCGCGTTTTTTAACAAGTCCCAAGAGCCAGGGGCTGGATTCCACATGTTGGACACACCATGCAGCCAGCAGGGACAGGGAATGAGGCCGGAGCTCGCTGGATGCATGCCAAGGGCCGACAATCCATGTAGCATGGTGCACTACCCAGGACTGTGCTGGGCCATTTGGTCCGTGATCTCTGCCAGGTCTCATCCATCCAGAAGAGGTTCCACCTTGCACCATAGGGTGCAATGGACAAGCCTCCAGGGATCTGGAGGATTCGTTCCGGCTATCCTGTGTCTGTGCATGTCGGATACCAAGAAAGGGAATGCCATCCCCTCATGCACTGACAGCCTTCGAAGAGGTGGATGCCAGCCCCAGACACTGGTGTGGACCCACCTCCCCAACAAAGGCAAGGGTTCCAGCTGATCCCTTCAGGAGGTAGCTCAGATAGGGCAGACACACACACTGCTTCAGCTGCTGAAAGGCCCAGCAGTGGCTGCTCTGCTAGGAGAGTGGGAAACCAAGCTGTTATTGGAGATTAGCAGCATCCCAGCTTCTCCCTTCAATCCCCACCACCATCTCAGTCGCACTGAGAAACACTTCTGTTGCATCCTCTAAGCTGAATTGCATTCTACAGGGAGACACCTTCTCCAGTGACCACCACTGCCTGCATACAGATGGAGGAAGCGGCAGACTTCCCTCCAGAGCAGTGCCACTGAAGGACCTGCAGGTAGTAGTGGAGGCAGAAGGGACAAGATAAGACACCTTTTCAGACAGGCAACTGCCCCTGAGTGGCATTAGGGGCCAATCCCTGCCTCCCTCAGGGAGATGGCAGGTGGGAACAGCCTTGCTTAACCACCAGCGCCCTGTCCCGCCTCAGTCTCTATGTACATTCTAACCCAGGAGTCCTCACTACTCCTCTTTCAGACAGATGCCTTGCAGTCCCTGCCAAGCCTGTGGGGATAACTGTTGACCCACTAGGGGTGGGAGAGGGAAGAGCATTGCAATGGGAAAATATTTTGCTTTTAAATCACTGAGAGAAGATTGTTCTCTGGGAGCAGAATAGAGGCAAAGCTGCCCAGGGGGGAAGAGGACAGAAGGGGGCGTGCCTGGCTTCCTGTCCTACCTCAGCAGCTTGGAATGCAGCAAGCTACTGATTCTTGCAAAGCCCTTGGCCAGAAGCACTTCCTCCCCCAAAGTCACCAGGGTCCCCTCCTTCCAAACTAGAGTCATTACCATCCCACTACCAAGTGATTCTAGGGGGCCCCCACCTTCCCCTGTCCTCCCTCTGTCGCCCCAGCTTCTCTGAGGACCTGCAAATGCTGGAGAGGATGGGGAGGAGCTTGAGCCATTGCATATCTGGAACCTTAAAGGCAAAGCATCCACTGTGACCTCCTCCCAGGTGAGACCAGCTCTCACCAAGTCAGTAACCTAGCAAGCATACGCCCGGAGCCCTTTGATCCTCCCCATAACAAGGGATTGGGGGGGAGGGGGAGAGTATGTATATATGTGTTTAAAGGGGTCAGGATGACCACTTAGCATGAATAGATTAACAACAACAACAATAAAAGAAGCAAAGAAGATGAGCCAAAAAAAGCAGATGTGGGGCCAGCTCAGCGTTGCCTTCCGTGGGAGAGAATAAACAAGCTGCAGAGAGTGTGAGCTCTGAGGGGGAGCAGATTCCAGGCACAGACACTCCCTAATGCATTTGCGCCAAGGGCCATCTGGGTTCGGGACGGGAGGAGGGTTAAAGGGATTACAGTGGCGACCGGACAGGCAGATCTAGACAAAGAAACATCCCCCCAAAATCAGAGCTCAGCTTGCTGCGAGAGCCACTCAGTCTGACACCTCTTGAGCCGCGATGCCAGGGAAAGAGCGACAGACCTGGTCAGTCAGTCTCTCAACGGTGCCAGCCTTGGGAGCTCTCAAACACTCAGCTTTAACCCCCCTCTTGCCAGACTTCACTTTCACTATTGCTTCAGAAGAACAGCAGCACGGTACTGAGGATAGATCCTGCATAAGAGGGGCAAGGCAGGTCTTCAGCACCAGCCCAGCCAAGCCCACCCAGACCGAGTGATAGTGATTCCAAACCAGCACAGCCCCTGCGAGGAAATTCAGGGAAGAACACTGACCGTGAGCAAAGATTTGTGGGGCAGGACACAGAGCTAACCACATCTTGCTTGGCTCAGCAGGTGCTACGGAAGGGAGTGGAGATCAAACAGGAAGGGTCCATGTAGGGTGGCCAAGGGAGTATCCGTTACACAAAATGTGATTAAATTAAGCAAAGGAAAATTTTGCTTGAATATTGGGAGATCTACTGGCCTGTCACACACCCTCTCCATAACAAGAGGTGTGAGCCCCATCCTCGGAGACATATGAAAACCCTGTGGAATACATCCAAAGGAACAAACCTGCATTGGCAGCTGGAGGAAAAGAGTGCAGCAGGTGGGGAACACATCCCTGAAGTGACCGTCATCTTTGATCTGGGCACATACGATAATCTTTAGCCCAGTTCTCATGCTTTCTACCTGAGCAGCTCAAAGCGCACCAGAAACTTTAATAAATGGGACCTCATTGGTAAGGTGGGGAGAATGAGGGAGCAAGAGAAAAAGGATTTGCCCATGGTCACAAAGCATATTGGGGGCGGGGGGGGGGCACGGAGGGACAGACAAAGACACAGAACTCCTTGTCCCGACTCCCAGACCTGTGCTTGACCAAAGAGACCATCCTTCCCCTCTAACAGATCTTTCCCAGCTTAATTTGTACAAAACCATTTAAGAGTCTGGCTTGGAAAATCCACTCCTCCTCCCCCGTTCTGAGGAACCTTCCCCTGAGGAATGGAGGGGCTGGAGGCCTAGGCCAGAGACTCCCACTAAATCCAAGCTTTCCTTTAAAGCGATTAAAAGTGTTTCTCATTCCTGACTGCGAAGACAATCCTTCCAAGTGAGGCCCGATGCAGCATGGTCCTCTCCCTGAGTCTGCAGACAGGCAGCTCCAGGGCCTCTTCTCTGCCCAGTCCCTTCCCAAGGCGGCAGGAGAAATTCACAAGGCTTCAGCCATTTTTGCTGCAGCTCTTTGGATCCCTGTGGGCAGCCAGGAAACTACTAGATTTAGGTTAGTTTTGCTTTGCCACAGCTGCTTGGGAAAGCTCTGAGGAGAGCCACACAGAGGCCTAGGCAGTAAGCACATGGGACCCAGCCTCAGAGACCTCAAAGGGGCCGGGTTTTCAAAGAGCGGGTGCTCAGTGCTGTCTGAAAACAAGGCCCTTCATTAAGGTGTACACCAGGGTCACTAGTCACTTGGAAAATCTTGGCCTGGAGCTATTCATGGGAGAGGACGCTAAGGATGGGAGAAATCAGGGGTTCTCAAACTGGGGGTCGGAACCCCTCAGGGGGTCACGAGCTTATTACATGGGGGGTTGCGAGCAGTCAACCTCCACCCCAAACCCCGCTTCACTTCCAGCATTTATAATGGTGTTAAATATATTTAAATGTTTTTAAATTTATTACGGGGACTCGCACTCTGAGGCTTGCTATGTGAAAGGGGTCACCAGTAAAAAAAGTGTGGGAATCATTGGGACAGATCAACGGAGGCCCCCCTCATTTACCCCTCTGATCAAACAGGCCCGGCAAGCTGATGGGGGAAGGGACAGGAGAATGGGAACACCACCAGACAAACAGCAGCCAGGAGGTGTGGCAGAGATGCACATCTCCTGCACATGACCCCTGGCAGCAGCAGAGCGGTTGGGGAAAGGTAGGTAGTGGATCCACCATCCCATCAGGAAGAAGCTTGGGGGGAGGAACAAAGGCACACTTCCTTCTAGCAGCCTAGAAGAGAGGGAGGACACTACAGTTATCTGACACCCCCTATCCAGAGGCTATGGAAGATGGAGCCACTGAGCAGGCTCTGGAAATAGCAACCTGATAGGAAACCCAGCACCTTTGCTTGTCCCAGCAGCCACAGGTCAGAGGGTGGACTTCTCACCAAGGTATTAGCCCTGGGCCTTTCTGATTTGGCCTCGCTTGCCCTTCACATCAGCCTTGAGCTAGGCACTGCCTGGTACATCCTTCAAGCCCATTTGCAGGTAAAAGAATAAAGCTGTTAAGCCACTATGTACCCGACAGGCTCCCTACCACCACCTCCCATCTCTGCCCAATGCACCGGGGAGAGCAAGAAAGCTGCTGTATACAAAGCCTCAGCCAGCAGAACCCCTCCCCCGCTTCCCATTAACCACCTTTAGGATCCCACAGCTTCTGTTATAAATCATCTGCGTCCCTGAACTTTGGGCCCAATCCTAATCCCACCACTGGGCCAAATTCTGCTCTCACTGACTGTGGGGTATATCTGGAGTAACTCGATTCCCTCTCGCCCCCTCCCTACCAGTAGCCCCAGAGAAGCCATCCAAACTCCTATCCTGAAAAATACAAATTAAGACCCCCAAAGCCCCCAGATCCCAACTAATCCCCTTCCAAAAGATATTCACAGCTTAATCCTCCTCATCCAAGTGACAAGCCAGCTCCCTAAAGCCCTGAGCCTGCGGCAAGGAGGCAGCAGGGCACCCGCTCTGAACCCGTCTCATCTCCCTCATCAGTATTTCTGGGGACTCCGGCACATTGGGGGCTATTGTAATCTTAGGGCCAGCTGGCTGCTGAACGTAAGAGCTGATCCTACCTCCCCAACAAGTCAGGTGGCACCCAACGCTGGGTCAACCAAGGGGGCCACAGTGGGGTTTAGCAGAAGCCCTAAGGCAATGCCTAATTTGCATAATGTGGAACAGATGGCAGACACTGTTCCTAGCATGGAGAGGTGATCCCATGGGACTACAAGTCCCAGGACGCAATGCTCCATCTCGATGTGAGATGTATGTTTGGGAAACTGTGGTAAGCAAGAATGAAGATACAGGTTACAAATAATGGTGCATTTTTTGTTCATGCCCAATAAGCTTATAGCTCCTGGTGCATTTTTCACATGAACACTAAGCATACGTGAAACGTGTGCACTCGGCACGTGCATATAAGCATCAGTTGGAGATACATGTTTGCATGAGCAAATTAAGTGCATCAGTGAGCAGTTTTGCAGCTGCACATGTGGCTTTTTGCACATCAGGCCCATAATGTCCCACTTTGCAGGAGTATGAGACAGCCCCAAGGAAACCATGATTCTCCAGTGAATGTCAAGATGGGGAGAGGGGTCAGCAACTGCCTGGCAAGAGCCAGAGTTAGGAATCAAATCTCATTTGCCTTGCACAGAGCAGATTTTCTTTGGAAACCACCAAGGAGAATAAAGACACAAAAAGATCAACTCACAGTGTCACTTCCCTGGTTCTAAAAATCCAGTAAATCACAGGGTAAACCCCACAGGTCTCTGATAGTTCTCCCCGCTCTCTGCTGTAGCCTAAGAGGAAGTGGCTTGCATCCAAAACTGGCAGTATTCGGGAAGATCATCCCCCAGTTACTCATCCTGGCAATGGCAAAAATTACCCAGAGAACACAAAACAACCCCATGACTGTGGGGAACAGATAGCACGAGGGTACTTGCACAACATTTCAGAGACTGGGCTTTCCAAAGATAACCATGTGCCTGGTGACACAGCAGAGAAATCACCAGGTAGGGCCAACTTTTTTGTGGTTTCAATGGCTTGGTCTGCTCCACGCAGCATCCCATTCCTGCCAGATATCAGTCCTGTACAGCTCTGCTGATGCTCCTCACTCCGGACTTCAACACATCCTGCAAGTCCAGCCCTGGGCTCCCCACCACACAGCCAAGGCGCCTAAATCCTGACCTGCAACCCCCCTGCTAGTGCAATGCTTAGAGTCCAGTCATACAACTCACTTCCTACTGCAGTTGCATCACCATTATAACCATCTGCTCCCAAACCTGACTGTCCTGCCATCCGCTGCCAGTCACCCCCCTCCCCGCCTGCCCTAGGGCTCAGCACCATTCAAAGCCAGCTCCTGTGCTGGAAAGCAGACTGGGCTTCTTATCAGTCAGTGGGAGAGGAGGATTCTGAGTGTGACACAATACTCCTGCCTGTGCAGAGCCAAGAAGAGGGGGCAAGGGAAACAAGGGGGGACAGGATGGGGAAGTGCAGGTCAGGGAAGAGGCTACAGCTGCAAGAGCAACAGGTGCTGACCAGCAGCTGAGCCTCTGAGAAGCAACTGTTTGCAGCCTGTCTAGGAAGCCTCTGCAAGCAAGCCAGCCCACGTGACCCTTTCCTGGGACAAAGGAGAGTTCTGTCTGCAGGCGACAGCCTGGGCAAGTGCTTGGAGCTGCCATCCAGGGAATGTGCAAACAGGGCAGTGACTCTCCCCACCCTCCCACCCTCAATTCCGGATGGCGATATCCTCTTTAACCTGGCATCCATTGCAGGGCTCCTGGAAATGCTAGCAGAAGTGTCTGTCTGTCCCAGGTGAGCTCTCAGGTTGCTTGGATAGCTGAGCTTTGGGCAGCGAGCAGGATGTTCACATGCAGGCAATGGGGTTTCCCTGGGCACAGAGACATCCCACAGACACCAGCACACTTATGATCTTGGGGACTTTCACTACATGGTCATGTTATTGTGGGGTCTAACCCAACACCAGATCCCATGCTAACACATTGCAGGGCTGAGGAGACAGCTGGGGATAGAACTGCTGGGCTGACAAGGCCGCCTGCCAAGCATGCAAGGGAAGGAGGCAGGCAGCATGGCTTAGACTTGGCATTTCTTTCCCGCTGTGCTCCACATTCCGGCAGGACAACAGAGGCTTCACCTCCCTCAGGAAGGGAGACAAGCCCAAGAGGGGAAGGGGATTATCCAGCAGCGTTGTGCCAAATGTAACTACTTGCCAAGGTGACAAGCTCGCAGCCATATGGATGCCCCTCGATCCCACCCTGCAGCCCCCCTGCTACCCAGTCCTGGACTCCCCAACAGCTCTGCCACTGTGCCCCTTGATCCCCAGTCCCAGTCTCACCAACAGCTCTGTCAATGCCCCTCAATCCCATCTGCCTGGCTAAGGGCCTGATCCTGTGAGGAACTCAGTGAGAACAGTACACCCTGCAGTGAAGAGAGGTAAGCTGACCCATGTCCCTAGCACACACTCCCCTCCCCACTGCCAACACAAAACATAGATGCAATACCCTCTGGGCAATACCACCACTCTTCTCTGTTGCTCCATAAAGCCCATTGGCCAAAGCACATCAGCATTAGGAAGCAGGACAGCATTGGAGGAGGACTCAACTTATTAACCACTAACCTACCACTTCAGGAAGTCCCGCCTTCCTCCAGGAAGTAGGTTACAGCTGCCCTGCCTGGCAGGTACATATATAAAGGGGAGGCAGGCACCAGTGGTATTAGTCCAATTTAATTCTTCCCAGGTTTCCCCATGATCCATTCAACCTCTTGCAAGGGGCAACTGGTGCAACCCCCAAAGAGTTGGGGCATGAAAATCCAGGGCTCTAAGCAGCAGGAGGTCAGAGGAGACGTGTACCACCTGCATGCCTGTGTTCCCCTCATTCCATCCCTTCAAGCTAGTGGCTACTTCTCCGGGTGGGGCTCCCCGAGTGCACTCTCCACCACCCAGCATGGCTTACAGAGTGACCTACACAAGGCTTTCTTCCTCACCCTCCAAAGACCCTACTGGGGAAGCAAATGCACCGCCTATCCCGCTCTCCCTCTCACACAACAAGCCAAATCTCCCAAGCAGACTCAGCCTCCAGAAAACAGACTGCTTGAGACCTGAGCCAGCGCTACTCCAACTCCAGAGGAGGCAGCAGAGACAGCCAGCGGCAGGGTCTGGTTACACCGGGCTCCCCAGGAAGATCAGGTAACTGCTGAGGCAGCACTTTCCCTATCCTCCCGGTCCAGCCAGACGGCCCCAGCTGGGAGAAGCTGAGCTCTCTGTGTTGCGCCCCCCACAACACCCACAGCAATGCTCCAAGGTTAGAGTAGGGGACATAGGACACCCCTCCCCTACGCACACACACTCAGCAGCCTTCAGCACATGAGCCCTGAAGGTGCAATGGTTGAAAAAAGATCTACCCTCCCCCAAATGAGAGGTACTCCCTCAAATCTTCAGAGCCCTCTGCTCCCCCTACTTACATTTCTGGTTCCCTCCAACTGGGCTCAGTAGGGTGGACTTTCAAAGTCAGCCAAAGCCCAGGTTTTATTGTTATTGTACCATATCTGGGTGGATTTTATTCTGGTGATGGATGCTGGATTGGCAGCCCTGGAGATTGAGGGCTTCTAGCCAAAGAAGAGGTTGAGATTCCCACGCATCCTGAAGCACATAATAATCCAGCGACTACTGAAAAAAAACATTGCTCCCCCGAGAGACCTCACATACCACTATAGCCCTTTCTAAGCAATCCAGGAGCTGGCAAAGCACAGTCTCCAAGGTCTCGTTAGTAGCCACAGCCCTGTGTCCCACATGTCAGAGCAAGAGACACCAAGAGCACATGCTGCTCTTGTGGCCAACCTCCCTCATCCATTGACAAGGAAAGTCCAGCCATGCTCATCTTGCTGAGCCTTTTCGTGTCATCTGAGATCATTGATCTCCAAACAGCCGGGGAACGGAAATACACTGAAATGCCTTGGGTTCTTCCTTCAGGAGAGCACCCAGGGAGATGTCATGGGTAACCACTCTTCCACCTCCAAAGCCTTTACCTGCAGACTCCACGACGCTCACTCCTCTCCCCCTTATTACTCAACACCCAGACAGACCCGGGCAGAGTTGGTCAGAAAACACAGGCCAAAATGCCTGCAGTACACAGACAACACCCGCCTCTATGGCAAATTCCCATCATGCACACACAGCACAAGCTCCCAGCTGCAACGATGACATGGGTGACCAATGAGGCTGTCTCATGATGAGTGCAGGAGCTGGGACTCCCCTGGGGAGGATCTGGACTGTGAAATCTGCTCCCATAGGGGTAAGAGTGAGCACAGACCTCGTTGCTTTCAGAACTAAACGCAACATTCTCACCTTCTGCTCTGCCTGCCTGCTAGAATTTTTTTTTCCAATTGCAAGTAAACCCTCGCTCCTCTCTTACCAAATAGACTATTTCCTCTGCCTCTGAGTGAAAGCAGAAAGGAGGCACAAAAAAGGAGGAAGCGAGTGCTCTTCTCCTTTTAAAAACCCTACAAGGTGCTCCAGTGCAATGGCGATGGACCCTAGAGGACAGCCTAAGGAGAAACATCCCCTACACTATCCCATCAGTGCGTCCTAGCCTGAACCACTGAACGGGAGGAGAGTCTTGTCCTTGGCCTCTCTCAGAAACAAGCCCACCAAGACTGTGAGGAGGAGACCTGCTCACTGGAAATGGGACGGAGAACCACCCGTTTGTTTCCTGTCAAACCCCATTTTGTTCCCTTAAGCCCTAACGGGCCAGAGCCCATCATACCCGGTGGGCCATGGAGCAGCAGGGGCTCTGATACTATGGCTGCAGACGGGCAGAGTGAAGCAAATGGAAAGAAAGGAGAGACTCCACATGAACATGAGTCACACTAGCGGGTCTGAAGTTCCAAAATCACTGCAGGGCTCAGCAGGACCAGCCCTGCATCCTCTATTATCCTGAGGGGGCAGCCCAGAACCAGCGGGGCTGCCCATGTACCTCGGGTGGGCACTCACTCTATCTACTACCACAGCAGGGCCACAGAAGTCGCAGGAAGAGGGGGAGGGAAAAGTTAGATGAAGATGCAGGAATGGAAACAGAGAAAGACCTGGCACCTCAGGGAGAAATTTGCCAGACAAATAGCAATCGTCAGGTTCCTGGGATAATAACTAGATGTGTAACACTGTCTCAGTGGCTTCATGAATCCTCCTCCCACACTTCCCTCCCCTCCCTCTGCACCACACTGGCACAGACCTATTTAAAACCTGCAATTTAGAATTCAATAGCAGGAGAGGCTGGTGGAAATGCAACACCAGTCACTTCAGCTCCCTTATTGATCGGGAAGAGAGGACAAGCTGCCTTCGGCAGCAAGCCTCTCACAATCCATGCCAACTCACTAGCGACCCCGATGCCTCCTCTGATAGAGATGATGATGTCGAGGAGGAAGGCAACTGAAGGAGAGAAACGGAAATTGAGACTTCGGAACAGATGAAGAAACCCAAAGGTGTGGTCTAGCTGTAGGAGCAGAGGGCAGACTGCACGGACCCCTAGGTTCTATTCCTGGATCTGGCACTGGCTCACTGTGTGACTTTGGGCATGTTCCTAACCTGCTTTGTGCCTCAGTTTCCCCCTCTGTAAAACTGAGATAAGGATACTGACCCAACCCAGTGGGGCTGTGTGAGGTGTCTTCATTCACTAATGCTCATGAAATGCCATGAGATCCTCTGACAGAAGGAAATACAGACAATGGGTTGGATTCAGACATGGTGGAAGCAAGAACACTTCCACTGGAGTCCATGCAACTGTCCCCACTTACACCAAGACTGAATTTGGCCCAATACATGCAGAGGGTCACAATCTCTTCCCCTCCCCAGTACTGCAGGTTTGCACCTTGAACTCCAAATCATGGACACAAGCCCAGAGCTGCCTCCTCGACTCTCCCTGCACCAGCTTTTCTGTGTGGCTTTTCTGTGTGGCCCCCTTTTTTTCTTGGGTTTATTCGGTATCCGGGGTTCACAACAGACGCCACCAGACCAGGGATGGGGAAGGATCCCAGATAGAGCAAGAGGATAACTGTGTGGGGACTGCCTACTGTTGCATCCAAGTCGGGGGAGAGTACTGCCAACTGATGCATCCCAGAAGAATGAGATAGTGGGGGAAAGGTGTTCAGAGACTAACCTCCCACCCATCCAGACACACATACTCTTCTCTTTGCCAACAGCCACCCACTCAGCCTCACCTCAGTTCTTGGAAAAATCATGGAGCAGATCCTCAAGGAATCAATTCTAAAGCACTTAAAGGAGAGGAAAGTGATCAGGAACAGTCAGCATGGATTCACCAAGGGCAAGTCATGCCTGACTAACCTACCTGCCTTCTATGATGAGATAATTGGTTCTGTGGATGAGGGGAAAGCAGTGGACATGTTATTTCTTGACTAGCAAAGCTTTTGATACGGTCTCCCACAGTATTCTTGCTGGCAAGTTAAAGCAGTATGGGCTGGATGAAAGCTGGCTAGATCATCAGGCTCAATGGCTAATCATCAATGGCTCCAGTTGGCAGCCAGTATCAAGCGGAGTGCCCCAAGGGTCGGTCCTGGGGCCAGTTTTGTTCAATAGCTCCATTAATGATTTGGAGGATGGTATGGATTGCACCCTCAGCAAGTTTGCAGATGACACTAAACTGGGAGGAATGGTAGATACACTGGATGGTAGGGACAGGATACAGAGAAACCTAGACAAATTAGAGGATTGGGCCAAAAGAAATCTGATGAGGTTCAACAAGGACAAGTGCAGAGTCCTGCACTTAGGACGGAAGAATCCCATGCACTGCTACAGACTAGGGACCGAATGGCCAGGCAGCAGTTCTGCAGAAAAGGACCTAGGGGTTACACTGGATGAGAAGCTCGATTTGAGCTGAGAGTGTGCCCTTGTTGTCAAGAAGGCTAATATCATTTTAGCTGTATAAGTAGGGGCATTGCCAGCAGATCGAGGAACATGATCATTCCCCTCTATTTGGCACTGATGAGGCTTCATCTGGAGTACTGTGTCCAGTTTTGGGCCCCACACTACAAGGAGGATGTGGAAAAATTGGAAAAAGAGTCCAGCGGAGGGTAACAAAAGTTATTACGGGGACTGAAGCACGTTACTTTTGAGGAGGGAACCGGGGGAACTGGGATTGTTTAGTCTGCAGAAGAGAAGAATGAGGGGGGGATTTGATAGCTGCTTTCAACTACCTGAAAGGGGGTTCCAAAGAGGGTGGATCTAGACTGTTCTCAGTAGTAGCAGATGACAGAACAAGGAGTAATGGTCTCAAGATGCAGTGGGGGAGGTTTAGGTTGGATATTAGGAAAAACTTTTTCACTAGGAGGGTGGTGAAGCATTGGAATGGGTTACCTAGGGAGATGGTGGAATCTCCTTCCATAGAGGTTTTTAAGGTCAGGCTTGACATAGCCCTGGCTGGGAAGATTTAGTTGGGGATTGGTCCTGCTTTGTGCAGGGGGTTGGACTAAATGACCTCCTGAGGTCCCTTCCAATCCTGATAGTCTATGATTTTATGATTCTCAGTTGACCTCTCCCTACACCAACTCAGAAGCCAGTTTCACGTTCATCATGATTTCAAATCCCCAAACTGACTGGCAAAGGGGTCTCGAATCCAGCAGCCTGGTCTCTGTCCTGCCACCAGCCAGCATGGGAAGCTGGATCAGAGACCTGGGTGCTGCCTTGGATGCTCAGCTTTGGCAGTCAGCAGAGACGGGGGAGCAACAGAGATCTCGCTCAGCTCAGCACAGCATGTGTATGCATTACGCCATGATGGCTGGGACCCCTTTGGGGCTATTCAGCTCTGCTGGAGCCAAGCCAAGGAGACTGGGGAGAGGGTTGTGCAAGCAGCTCTGTCTAACCCCTACTCACACACAGAGGGCTCCCCTCTGCCAGCACTGGCCCCACGCAGGCGGACACCAGCATAATGATTTAACCACACTCCTAGTTCAGTCCTGAACTGGCCTTGGGCCAATCACTGTATTTCCGACCCAGTGAACCAGGAATCAGCACCTCAGCAAAAGTCTGCTTCCTCTAGCACTTCTATAGGGGTGAAGGGATTTGTGCCATTCACACCAGAGTGGACACAGCTGATCACAGACTAGTGGCCCAGAGGAAACCCACACAGGTCAAGTCCAACATACTGCACACAGTCAAACAGAGAGGCAGCAGAGTCATGTGGCTACAGCAAGGGGTCAGGAGCCAGGAACTCTGAGCACTGCTCCTGGCTCTGCTACTGGTCTGCTAAGTGGCCTTGGCAAGTCACTGCATCTCACTAGGCCTCAGTTTCCCTATCTGCAAAATGGGGAATACACTAGGACCATCTCCTGAGGTAGAGGGGCTAGAAGAACACTTAGCTCATGTTTGTACAGCACAGTGAGAGTCCAAACCCCTAGATAAAACCACCTGGCCTTCCTTGTGCATAATGTTCCCACTATTTTGAAATCCTTCCCCACCTCACCAAAAGGGGGGGTGGGCTGCAGCCCCCTCTAATTTAATCCCCCTATTAACTTGGCTATGTAAACACCGACCCCAAGGGAGCATGTGGCCTGCCTATCACATTGTCAATTCATGCAAGGAAACAGCTGCCAATGGCTTCAGGACTTCCAAGGTGACTACTGCACAGCCCAATGCCAACGGACCCCACCCTGCCGACAAATGTGGTGCTTTCACCCCCCACTGCACCATATCTCTAAAGAGCTGACTTTGCTTCTACATACCAGTGAGTCATTTTAAAAAGGAGGAATTTTAGCTGGGAAACAAAGATCCAAAAGGAGCTCAAAATTCAAGCCATTGATCCCCAGGGCCGGGTAGTGGGTAGGCCCAAGTGGCGGTGTCTCCGGGCTCTGGAGGAATAAACAGAGCTGGGTGCTCCAGCTGAGTCCTGCACTTCAGGCCTCTGGCAGGACTGTACCAGGACCCTCAACATGACTTTGCCTGGTGGAGGATGCAGTTAATGTGCGCTGTGTTTATACAGGGAAGATTCAGCTGTAATTATAGGAATGATGTTATGATAACAGGAAATCCATGCCTCATGGAGATGCAGTGAGAGGCACAGACTTATTTGCTAATTACCACCAACAAGAAGCCTTTTGTGTCGCTGGGGAAGAGAGGTCTCCCCCACATTGTGGAGTTTTGCCCACAGATGGCTTAGGTCAGCCAGGCTGGAGCACAATGCAGCCCCAAAGAGAACTCCCCTTCTACAGAAGCTTATTAGATTCCTTCTGCTCCCATCATGGAGCATTACCATCCACCTCAGGGCTTTCCCAAGACAGAGGCTGCAGCAGGGCCTAGCATGGCACGGGGATAGGAGCTTAACGATGCTAGCAATGCAGGCAGGGAAGAGGGGAGCAACCTCACTGTTCAATACTTGCAGTCTAAGAAACATGTCACCCCCTCTGGGGTCACATCACCCAGCCGAATGGGACAGGGACGAGGCCCAGGAATATCTAAGCAAAGCACAGGTGCTATGGCAAGACGAAAGCTCTCCCCCTGCTGATCTTCTGAGTGTGCCGGCCTGGGCTAAAGGCTCTTTGCCCTGGAGGACTGTCCCTTCCTGACAAGATTTCAGGCCTTTCCCTCTCCATTCCATCTTATTTCAATCATTTGGGCCCAATTCAGGACTTAAGGCCAACAGTGAGGAGGAGTTTCTGAACTTAAGAAGTGCCAAGAGAAGGCGCTTCGCCTCGCCCAAGAAATGCCAGCTCACACATGCCAGCACTGCCACCTGGCAAGAGGGCAGAGACCAATGAAGCACCACAGGCATCAACCCATATACAGGCATATACAACCCATGTGCAGCCCCTCTCAGGTCAGTGGCAAAGCAATCCAATGATAAAAGCACACAGGGTATAGAGGGAAACCACCAGTATTGGCATACCTTGCTATGTTGTGAACCCAACCCCCCAGCCCTAGGAGAGATTGTGCGATGGGAACTTCCACTAACACTGCTGACTGGGACTTGAATGAGGGGGGCAGGGGTTGGGAATTTCCCCATCTTATAATCCTGCTATAAACAATTGCTTTAATAAATATGCCTGGTGGACAAGAGGGAAGGGAACTGGCCTTCGTCAATGCTGCCACTCCCCATCCTGCATACACCATTTGTGCCTCAAAACACAGCACTGAAATCCTGCCCCTGCCCCAAAGGAAGTAGTCAGTCAACCAGCCTCCTCACCCCGGCCCAGTAAGCTGCCTACCTTTTTGATCCTGCCACTCCGCGTGCCGGTGAAGACCACCGTGTGTCCCCGGTAGTCATAGGCAGCCACTGAGGTCATGCCATCCTCCTTATCCACAAAGAGCGCTGTCCCCTCGATGGTCACCGTCCCGCCCAGCGGCTGGTTAAAATCCTGGCCACAGAAATAGTCGTCAATCTGCAGAGGCTGCCAGAGAAGAAGGGAATGAGAGAGATGAGCCGTTTGTCAATACATCGACACTGCTTAAACTGCTGTGTGCAAGGGGGGCTGAGCTCCTGACTTAGTGCAATAACCAAGTGAGGAAATGATATGAGCCCCTCTTAGCTACCACTGGCTCATTTCTGCCCCAGATCCAGGGCAGCCAAGGAGAGCGGGGAAACATCATCACTTAGGGGCATGATGAGGGGTCAGGGCAGCCACTAGGGGCTTGCCTCAGATTGCTTAGAGGCTGCTAACAAGGCATGGCGGTAGCCAGGAGCTCCGCCATCCCCTTTCTCTCCCAGGGATTGCTCCTGGGTGGGGCAGGAAGCTGTGGTCTCAGAAGCAGTTGGGAGCTCACACACAGCAGCCTGGTACCAGACATACCCATAGCTATGCCCAGGCAGGAGTCACAGATTAGCCCTGGGGCACCAGGAAACCATAGAGGTGGGAACCTCAGAGTCTGCAGAGAAGCCTGGGTGCTGGGTGGTGCGGGTGGGCTCTGCTCTCTGAGAGGGACCCCAGGGCACAAGGGGGCCGACAAAGATCAGAAAAGGCCTCCCAGACAGGAGGAGATAGCGGTAGACTCCAAACACAGTCCTGCTGCCCAGGACTCTAACCACAGGACAGCAACGATTGAACACAACGGTTCCCAGTGGAGCCTGGCAAGGACCCCGCCCCACCCCATCCCACTCCTTCCCTCCACCGCTGAGGTGCCTGGCTCCATTAAAGAGCAATTAGGGCTGGACAGAGGAGATAAGATGAAAGACTGGCTGTAGCCCTGGTCTACCCCACACCTACAGGCTGCCAACAAGACTCCCAGCTGTTTCAGCACCTGGTTTCCCATCTGCAGCTCCATCAATACCCTAGTTTCCTGATCTATAGTACTCCAGCCCCTAGCTCCCCACCACCACCAGACACCCCTTTGCCAGTTCCCCTCCATCCTGACCGGCATCGCCCCCTGCTATTCCAGCCTCTGCAGGAAACAGCTCTCCAGACTCACAGGCCGTCCCTGGTGAATTGCTGATCTGGCTCCTGCAGAGAACAGTCATTGCTCTTACTCAGTATCTCAAAATCCCCTCAATGCTGTTCTCCCAACCAGAGGATTCATTGATGCTGGCAGTTCTCAGTCTGAGGCCAGACAGGAGGCCGGCAGTAGTTTTATAAAGGAGTCATGAGTCTGCCTGCTCCCCATTTCCCAGCCAGAGCAGATCTGCTCAGCCTCTCACCACTGCAGGCTGTACTCAGAGGCAAGGGATGCTGCTATCTCCTTCAAGTGTCATATGAGCTGACACAAAGGATTCTCGGGCAAGTCTCAAGAGCGGTGGCTGAGCGGGGGATGAACGTGGAGAGCCCAGAGTGAAGACATAGGAGAACCTCTTTCAATAAGTGAGTCCTGATGTTTCCTCCTACCCTCCAAAGGTTAATCCTGCCAAATCCCCAGAGAGGCTGTACCAAGCACAGATCGCTGCCTGAAAGCTCCACCCCCCCCCCCCCCCACTCCTTACAGAAGGTGACCAGGAGCAGCCCAATGCCACATGCTGTAGCTGAGACTCAACAGCTCCGGTCCCTCAGGAGAGGCAGTAGTTGGGAGGTGGAGAGGTGGAGACACTGATACTGAGTAAGAGGGGAGAGTGTCTCTGAATCAGAAAGTTGGGTCCTGGAACAGCCTTTCCCTGCTCCCTAATAACCTCCCTAATCCAAGCCCCCAGAAGAGAGTGAGGCAGAGAGGCTCCCAGCCTCAGGCACGTCTGGAGCAGCACTTAGAAACCCACCACTGAGCCCAAGCTTCTAGCCAGAGAAATACTGTGAGAGGAAGGAGTGGGAATCCCATCGTCATTCAAACCAGGTTGGCTGCCTACCTCCCACTGAGCTGGGCTCCCAGGATGGGGTGGGCAAGCAGTGATCAGAGCCCATAGCTTGACTGGCTCCCTGCCTCTCTCTGCAGTGAGCTCCAAAGCCAGGAGAGTGAATATTAATTCAGTGCAAGGGTCCAGGCAGCTGAACCGCCCCAGCAAGGGCCCCACTCCAGCAGAGCTGGGGGAGCTGTGCGTGCAGACCTGGCCCATTACAACACTGCATAAAGGCAAAAACTGGCCTTCACAGGACTGGATTTGTTAAGACAAAGCCTGAGCCTGGGAGGTAAGATGAGCCCAAGCAACAGCAACTCCCAGATCTAATTACATTCCCCATAGGGTCCCATGGCTTAGTCTGGCTACAAGACTCCTTTCCATATAACTCCCTCACTGCTGGTTTCAACAATCCCTAAACCCCCTTCCAAAGCAGATCTGGTGTCATGAGGGGGGTACAATGTCATCATGAGCCCTGCCTGCAGTCAACCAGGGAGCACCAGACTTTTGCTAGCAGAGGCCACGTCTCTGTGAGTGCCTCAGTGTAGGAGCTCTACTTTCTGGTTTTATCGTAGTCCTGGGGAGCAGTTGCACAATTTCATTTGGATCTGTACAGAGGCCTTCAGGGGGTCTGGTGCTCTGTATCTCCACACCTGTTCACTTTCCCATTCCACACCCCCAGGTCCCTCTCAGAAAGGAAATGTTGCATCTCAATGAGCTGTAATCAGGGGAATGTGTTTGCAATCCACACACACACACAGGCTGTGCTCTGTCCCTGTACATTCCCCCTGCAGCTTCCAACAGACACCCCATTCTTCACTTCCTGTCCTAAGCTGCTGGGCATTTCAGCAGGGGGTGAAGATGATTCCTATACAGAGTTCAAAGAGTGCTTTGCGCTGGCAAGGTATTAGGGGAATGTATAAGGGCTATTTTCAGTGGCTGTATTTAGGGGATCTATGGCTCCTGGGTGCAGAAAAAGTCAGAAGTAGCCCCATGTCACACCAGTGGCCCTGAACAGCTTATCATGGAGCATGCTTTGCCTGCAGTTACAGATCTAATGCATCAGATGGGGCTGAATGACATAGTGAAAGAGGAAGAGAGGAACTGAATGGGGGAAGGGGGGTGGAAAGCAAGTTTCTGATCTGCCTAGGACGTGCTTGAGTGGCTAAGGAGCTATTTTTCTCATTGCAAACCAGCATCTATCAGAGACAGTGCCAGGATCCATCGACAGCAGAGGGGAGCAGACAGAGCTGCCCCCTTGGCCAATGTAATAGTCCAATCTGTGGTGCCACAGCAAAATGTCTCCTCACACTGCTGAAATAGGAGCAGCTGGCGGGCAATTACCAGCCCCTGGGCCCATCCAGTTCACAATACTGGCTCCCTAATCTCTTACCATCTCGGGGAGCGAGTATCTGTACAAAGGAGCTCTCTCATCCTGCTCCACAACCCCAACTCCAGAACAAATAACATGGCAGAGAGGCTACGCAGAACACGCATTTAACAATCCAACGTCATTGAGCTTCCTAGGGAGCCATTCCCAGCAAGTACTATAGCCTCACTGGTTCCATTGGAACTGTTCTTGCAAGCAAACCCTGCAAGGTTTGGCCCCAACCCATGGCCACCAAGCACATCAGGCCCCTTTAGCCAGGAACACAATTGCTGTCATCCTCCAAAACCTCTGCCACAGACACTCCCTATCTTTGGGTTCAACTTCTGCCAGGGGTACCAAAGGGTACGTAGCATGCCCTCTCCCACATCCCACTCCCAGATTGCTCTGATTTAAAACAGAGCCTGTCAGGACCACTGGAGCGGTCAGAGAAAAACCCAGGCTAGCACAACACCACAGCACTGGCACTAGGATATCAAGTGGAAAGGGCCACTCTGGAACACAAGAGGAACCGCCCGATGCCATGCCCGGACCTTCCTGCAATGACACCACCATTTGCACACTCCCAAACCAAGGATCTGCCAAGACAAACAGGTTCACTTTACATACGAAAGGCTCCGGGAAACACACTGCTTAATATTGCTGCTCCTACCCCTTCCACTCAGGATATTGGGTAAGTCTCTGCATTTCTATAATACCCCGTTCCTTTCCCAATTTCCACTGATCCCCCAAACGGCTGAGCCCAGGTGACGAGACCACATTAACAAGGGAAAAGCTGGCTCACATCACTGAGAGCGGGGAGAGATGAAATTAAACATTTTCTTTCCAGGTGACTAACCCAGAATGGTAGTGACCCGAAGTGAATTCTATCTGCTGTCTTTCCAGCGGCATGAGCTTGATCGGTCTCAGCCCAGTTTACGGGAACAGCCACTTCACATAAGGCACTATCACTGCTGGCACCACCTGGTCCTCTTGCTGGCAGTTATAGCAGAGAGGCCAAGGACTGGGTGGACAACAGAGGCTGAACTCTCTTCTCTACCTCGAGGGCCGAAAGCAGGCAGCACAGTTGAGAAGCTGCTGCCCATGCTGTCCCCGCAGGCAGCAAGCTTCAAGCTCACGGGCTAACAGCCCAGCAGTACACTCCCTTCAGGGACACAGGAGTTAACACAGCCAATTGGAGCAATGTCTGCCTGGTGCTTTCAGCAGCGGAAACTGAACTTCCCCACAATGCATCCAGCCAGCCAGGCAATGCTCCCACGTGGGAGGAAGGGAACAGAATCCTGTGTGTCATCCTGCCCCCCGCTGAGCCCCTGCAGGTTTGGCAGCTGCAGCTGGACTGCAGATCCCCTGCCAGCATCAGCTAGCAGCCTTGTTGGTTAAATACTCTCCTGCGTTTGCAGATTCAGGAGAAGTCTTTTCAAAAGGGAGCTCAAACAGCAGCCAAGAGCCATTGCAGCTCAGCCAGTGCCCAGCACTGGCAGACACAAATGTAGGGCAATTTCCCAAGCACTCTTTTCACCAAGCACTGTAGCTGCTGTCCAGGGAGACGGGAGAGCAGCAGAGGCAGGCAGTTCCTGGTAAAGGGCTCATTCCGGGTGGCCTCCAAAGGCAGGGGGGAAGGCACAGAGGAATCACCATCAGTGCACATGGACGGAAGAACTGGTGCAGAGCTAAGAGGATGGAGCCTGGTTTTGCCAGACACACACACACACACTCTGTTTGGAGCACGGCTTTGGAGCTGTGCTCCGGCTCTGCTCCAGCTCCAGGCAAAATCCTGCAGCTCCACTGCTCCGGAGCTGCTCCACGCTCCTGCTACGGGCACTGCTCCAAAGTCTGATTTGGAGAGCACTGAACCACAAACTGTGATGCTGTTCCACAACTGATGAGAGGAAGAAGAAATTATCTGTAAATTAATCTGAAGAACCAATGTCACAGCCCTGCCCTCTTGATCTGCACCATTCCTTGCCACCTCAGACCAGGAAACAAGATACAGGACCTTTAATCTTCAGGTCACCAGCTCCGATCCAGCCCTAGGTCAGTGGTGATTCAGAGTGGTCACCCTCGGACAGCTGGCCTGCGGGCCCAGAAATGCTTTCAATCCAATTCCTATTGACTCAGATATCTGCCCCAGAAAAGCCGTTTTCCTCACAGCTGGCCTGGCCCCCTCAATGACAGCAAGACCCAAGAAGCCCAAATTCCCTTCTCTGCCCTACAGAGGCCATCCTGGGCAGGTCTGAAACACAACAGCAAGGGGAGCAGGGTATGAAGGAAGTGTGTCTACCTCTCCCTGGCTGTTCCCATGCAGTGGCTGCCAATCCATCACCTTCCCCCAGACTCACTAATGTTGTGAACAAACAAAAAGAAAAGGCAGTACGCTCAGAAGAGGCAGCAGGTGAGCCGGGGAAAGGAATGAGCCTCACCCCTGACAGCTGGACTCTGCCTGTGCCATCTCTGCCAGACCCGCCCCTGATGAGAGTCATTTTATCCTTCTCCCTAGGATGCCCCTTCCCCAGATCCTGGACCTCTGAGACAAACCCACCTGGCTCTGCTGCAGCTCTGTTTCAGTCTCATTTCCACAGCAGTGACAGGAGAGGGGAAGGACAGGTGTCTGCACTCAACATACAACGTCTGTGCCATGTCCTCTCCAGCCTCCGATGCAGGCCCAGCCATGTGGTGCTAAGAGAGGATGACAGGGATAGGGGGATGCAGGGGGTGAGGGAGACGGCAGGGAACAGGGGTCAGGAACTGGGAAATTCCCTGAACCGTGAAATCTGCTTCTATCTTCACCTCAGTGGGAGGAGAGGTGTTGCCATGACAACCCCTGGTCCAACAGCCTCTGACCATGGGTTCCAGGCTCTGGGAGATGTGGAGAAAGGGAGGGGGAATGGGGACTGAAGAGAAACGACTGAAGCCTTTCAGCCAGGCACGGGGGGTGAGCTCAGTTACCCACAAGGCCCAATGTGGGCATAGGTGCTGGAATTAGGTGTGCAGGGGGTGCTGCTGCACACCCTGGCTTGAAATGGTTTCCATTATATAAAGGGTTTACAGCATCCCACTATACAAATTGTTCCAGCCCCACTGTGTCTGGGTGGGGCAATGACTGAGCAGAGCATTGCATGCCTGATGCCTTCACTCCATAATCCCAGCAAACCGCCCGGCTGGAATTCCCTCTCCAGCGCCCAGTCTCAGGGAGCCTCCAGGTGTGACGCACTCGCACGAAGCCCAGCCCAGGCATGAAGCACATGAAGTGCAGCAGAGGCGCTTTTTTGAATGACACACATTGAGGATAGTGGGGCATTTGGGGCTCGGAATGATTCTGTTTGGAGAGGCTCCATCTGCAGCTCAGAATTTAGAGGGGAGGCTTTGGCAAGGGATGGGCTCAGAACCTGCTCCAGTCCCTGGGAGGTTATAAATCCACAGAGTGCAGATGTAACATACGGGGAAAGCGCTGAGCTCCTCAACTTTGAGAAGTGGCTCCGGGGGAGGGGGTGGCAGATAGGAAGCCCAACTCAAAAACCAGCTCCTCCAGGACTATCACTTCATGACAGAGTGCGACACTCACACAGCATGGAACAAGGAGAGTGCATTCGCAAGAGACTCCCCAAAGATCAGTGTGCAGTCCAGTACCAGCTCACTAACACCCCCGGGGAAGGGACACTGAACAGCCATCCACTGATGGCCATGCTCTAAGCCAGGGGTAGGCAGCCTATGGCGCACGTGCCGAAGGCGGCACGCGAGCTGATTTTCAGTGGCACTCACACTGCCGGGGTCCTGGCCACCAGTCCGGGGGGCTCTGCATTTTAATTTAATTTTAAATGAAGCTTCTTAAACATTTTAAAAACCTTATTTATTTTACATACAACAATAGTTTAGTTCTATATTATAGACTTATAGAAAGAGACCTTCTAAAACGTTAAAATGTATCACTGGCACACGAAACCTTTAATTAGAGTCAATAAATGAAGACTCGGCACAGCACTTCTGAAAGGTTACCAACCCCTGCTTTAAGCCCACTGTTTTTAAAAGAGCCATTCATTTTCACTTCCTGTTTGGACTTGCTGTCCTTGGGGCCAGGCCCCTCCCTGCTTTTTCTCAAGATGCCTGCAGCATGCAATTCCAGCATGACAAAGGGACAGGATCTCTAGCCCACGGGAGGAGCCCTCATGGGTGACCCAGGAGGCCAGAGCCTCACACCATTGCTGCAGTTCACAGCTAGCACCACAGCAGTGGGGAGCGCAGAGAGGTGTGAATAGTCCAGTGGATGCAAAGCTGTTCACAGCTGCAACTCAGTTCGCTTGCTCAGCAGCTCTCACTTCCTCTAGCTGGAGTGTCAGGGTTTAGGACGTGGTCACAAGTTGACTCCTTTCCATGCCTGACTTTCTATCTCCCCTTCCCCAGGCAAGAAATTCCTCTAGAAAAGTCACACAGCTTGCGCACAGGCCTCACTGGCTCCCAAAGAGGGCTGTGTCAGTGGCCCCCGGAGGCAGACTGCTATACCCACTACCTAAGCCCTCATTCCAGTGGGGGCAGGGGATCAGCAGCATAGTGGGGAGTTAACAAACCTCAACTCGATATACTGAAAAGCAGGTGGAAGGGTTCAAAAGCCCCCTGCAATCTGAACACCCAAGGACCTTGCCTACTAATAGAATGGGGTGTAGGACCTTGCTGGTCTCCGCCTTTCCATTCTCAACATCAGGAAGGCAGCGGCAAGAAAACACATCGTTCCAGCGATAAACCAAGTTGAGTTCAGGGGCCCACATCCTTCTCCAACACCTCGACCAGAACCTCACCTCCATCAGGGCTGGAATAACTGAACATTAGGGATTGGCTCCCTGGGGGCTGAGACAGAAGCCCCAGGGGCAAGAGCCCCACAGCTCAGCCTCACCAAGGAAGATGTCACTGAGAAAGCAGTGAATCACTGAGGCCTAATGAACAATCGATATTGTGGAGGAAGACGGGAGCAATTTAGTAGCAGAGGCTTTGGCCCCAGCAGAGCATCTGGGGTTCTTTGGCTATTTTGCTCTTAGGGGAAGCTGTGAAGGACTCAGCAACTGAGGATAGGTGGGGGCTCACACACACACAAGGGAGACATATTTACTTTTATACGATTCTATATGTTAGTGGCAATGGGAGGCTCCCACTGCCCAGCCCCCCAAGACATACCCCTAGACATCACCCTTTCAGCCACCCGGTCCCAAAAGCACAGTCTGTTCCAAGAGGAAGAAAGAGATACCTGGTCATTGCCCCTAAGCACAGATTGGTCCGGTCCCTAGGTGCATTCAGCCCCCTTAGGGCAGCAGCTTCCAAGACTCAGGGAAGCCCAACATGACTCAGGCGCTGACAGGGCAACGTCCCCTCCTGCAGCAGGTCACTTCTTCCCCGATGCAATATCCTGCTCCCCCCAATGCATCTTCTCCCATGAAGAGAGCCCCTTGAGCCCTTCTTTCTGCCTCACGGTGTGCACAGCAGGCAGCAGTGAAGGGGTGAATGGAAAGCCTGAGTCCCAGGCAGACTGGAGCGGAACCAATGAAGGTATTTAAGTCCTGGCAGTACCTCGCAGCCAATGCAATCTCCATGTCACACTGCTCTCTGCACTCCAATTTGCAGCTTCCCCAACCTCATCTGCTGCTGAATATGCAAGAGGATAAATGTTTACGGTGTTTACTCCTCTCTGCTTTGTCTCAACAAACTCTAGGAAACGACAAATACAGCTGCACCGCTGCACTCCGGGCTGCATGGAGCGTGCGTCCGCCCGCTACAGCAACACCGACACCGCCTCAATAAATAATGACACCGACAATTAGCTCACTAACAGCAAACTCCCTTGCTAGGCAGACACCATGGCAAGGCCAGGCCAGGCTGGGTAAAATCGGATGGGGGAAGCAATCTGAAGGGTATGGTGCCAGTTACCATAGCAGATCCAGACACTGGTCCATCGAGTTTGGCCTCTGCCAATGGCTACTGCCGGGTGCTTCAGATAAAGTCAGGGGAATATATATATGGCCAGTTGCATCATGCTGCATGGAGCAAGTAAATTTCCTTCCTGACCACTGTGCTGACCAGCCTCAAGTACGAGGATCGATTACCACCCACCCAGGCACACTGCCTGACCTCGTATAGCTACTAAAGCACATACTCAACACTCGGGTTAACAAGAGACTTCACACCAGCATGGCTGGCAAAGGGTGACACAATCGCCTTTCCAGCAGGCTCCGACCTTATCAGCTGGGGTGAACGAAGGCCCCACTGACATAGTGGGAGACCTTAACCAGAGAGGCATCTCTTCTCGTGGACTGGCACTAGAGGCATTTGGGGGGTGGGGGGGTATATAGGTTAAATATTTGTGTCAGGGTGTTCAGTGGCCCCAATACTAAACAAGCTTGGCAGGATCGCAGTTCACCTCTTAGTGGGACTGGTGGGCACATCACAGAAACGACCACCCGAGTTGGGCCCTTAGCAGACAGTTTCAGCAGAGATGCCAGGAAAGGGATGAACCAGGAAGACTGAACCCCTCACCCCTAGAGAAGGGCCCTGCAGGGCACAGCAGAGACATCTAGGCAGGGACATGGGGTATGGACAGCTGGCTAGTAGATATTCAGAAGATCCAATCTCCAGGAGCATGATAATCCCACACTTTCCACCAACGCAACCCTCACCCCCCAAAAAGGCCTAGACAGTACAAAGGGTGGGCCAGGCAAATTTAAGTGGCACTGTGACTCTCCCAGGAAACCACCCTACAGTAGGGAGAGCCCGAGATACAGCAACCTGGCCTCAGACACACACAAAGCAGATGCTGAGCCAGGGCAGTAAGTAGCCGTCTCCCCGATGTGCCGAATCATTGCTTCCCTTCAGGCCCACTTACCAGAGCAATGAGGGAGCAGACAGGAGAGGCAAGATTCATGCCATTTAGTGTTATTAATTGGCCAGTAATTTGCCAGTTAACATTTGTAAATGTTCTCCCTTTGCTGCCATTGAGTGCCTGGCTTCCTGACGTCTGCTGGGGGACCTTTAAGCCCCTGGGGTCTTTTGATAGAGAAACCAAAGCTAAAAGCCAATAGTGGAGAACAAGCGTGAGGTGAGACATTGTTACACACTGTGAGGGCATCAGCTCTTTGCCTCTGGAGGCCAGGATTCAGCTCAGGACTGTGTGACAGAGCAGAGAACTTTGTTGGTACTCAGTCTAGAACCACGTATCCCTCTTACCTCAACCTCACAGGGCATAAACTGATGTGAGTATCAGGCAAAGGGGAGCAGGGACTGAAACCAGACAGGATCTCTCTGAAACTCACATCCCATGCACAAAATCCACAGGCAACCTAATCCCCACAGAAGAATCTGAGAGAAGCTGGAGGAAATTTTTCACGGGGCAGTGGGGACTGGGACTCCAGTTTTTTCACATCTAAGTCCCCTGTTTGAGTTTAGTCCCAGGTTTAGTAATGAATGAAAGTTGCTACCATCTGATCTCTGCTATGTGCCCCTGTGAAAGATGATTTGATTTATCTCAGCCCAGCATGAGTAGCACAAATGTCTACATAACAACACACCCTCCTCAGAACCAGCAACAACTGCCCCCTCATTGGCAGACTCCGGAGTGAGGCGGGGACTCAAACAGGCCATGGAATCTGAACTCCTCCCCCAGACAGGGTCCCTCGCCTCAGGCATGAGGCACTTCAGCAGAGAGAGCAACAGGTGGAGAAAGCCTACCCTGCAGCTAGCCATGCCCCATCTGCTCTGTGCAGAGAAAGAGACCTTCAGTCAGGCAGCAACATTAACCCCTTCTTTGGCAGCCCATGGAAGGATGTTCTGGTGACTGAAGTACTGGGCTGAAACGAAGGAGATCCGAGTTCAGTTCCTAGGTCTGCCACAAGCTTCCTGTATGAACCTGAACAATCCATGGAGGCCCTGATTCAGCAACACACTCAAGCCTGGCGCTGAATGCTCTGCTGACTCAGGGCTTTTCCCTCTCTGGGAAGTGGAGACGTGTTGTGAAGGTACCTTGGTCAGTGAGGTGATCAAATTCCACCGACATGTGGACAGTAGAAGGGTCTAGATAACCAGAACCGAATATACCCACGGCAGTTTGCCTTGCAGAGTGGTGAAGCAGAACGTTCAGACATGCGAGTCTGAGGGAGCCTGTGATTTCTCATCCAACACTGAAGAGGTTAATAGGCACTCTGAGCTCTGACTAGAGCTGGTTTAGCAGAGTCATGCAGGCAATCGCAGCCATTACTGGACTGTTTTTAAACTCAGCCCGCAGAGTCTGAACTAAACCACCCCATTCCTCTGTAGCAGGTGCTGGCCCTCCCCAGGTCCTACAGAGGTCACGGGAGGAGAGCAGCAATGGGGCAGGGGAGGGGGGCTTAGATAACTATGCAGAGACCCTCACAGCCTGCTCAATGCAGTCTCCTGCTCCAGGTCTGCCTCTTTCAGAAGATGAATTCCTGGTCCCAGCAGGGGAATGAAAGAAACAGACAGGATGAAATTAGTTCCCTAGCCAAGTTTGTTCGGCTCTTCAGCGCTGGGGAGGAACCGCTAACATCTTCCAAGTGCTCAGCCAAGTCTGGCGGCCTCTCTTCCTGGCTCCAGCGTGGGCTCGGCGATGGCCCACAGCACTTGGGGATTAGATAGTCAAAAGTTCATGCTGCTGCCGCAGCAGCTGGAACCAAAACACAAGGATGCTGCTGCACTGGGGATGCCGTGGCCATGTGCCCTGGGAACTCAGCTGAGGGAAGGAACAGGGAAGCTCATCCAAAAGTCACATCCCCCTACAGTTCCTTTCACCCTTGTCCTCTGAACCCTGCTGTATGAGATGTCATCCACCAAGCCTCATTCTGGAGAGGCCGGAGCACGATGAATAGAATTCTTACAAAGCTGCTGGAGGGGCTCAAAGGAAGGGAGTGAGGTTCATCATGAGACAGCCCTCTCCCACTCCCCACCATCCCCCTCCACTGTCAGGAGATGAATCTTGATTGACAGGGCCTTCCCATGAAGAGAAATCCCCCCTGCCTGCAGCAGCCATAGAGCCTGGCTCTTCTGCCTTCCAGATGAGACTTTATACCAGAAATCCTGATCAGGAGCAGCACTTTTCACACCAATCAGTCATTAACCCCAGAGTCTCGGGTTCCAACCCAGGCACCTCTATTCAGCCTACTTAGAAAACAACCCTATAGCATCAGTTGGAGACACTACCCTTTGCTTCCTGACAAGTGTGGAGCGTTGCTGTACAGCCCTTAATCGGCTCCCATGGCCCGCCCCACAGTAGGCAGCATTTCAGTGGTGCATGAGAAGATTCGCACCTACTGGTTTTGCACACTTTGGAGGATGTGGTTTGGGTATTGCTAGAAGAGAAGTGAGGTGATGAGGGCTTGGTTTGAGATCTGGCAGCACCTTCCTCTGTTGTGCCCCCTCCTCTGCTTGGCCTGAAAAAGCAAACCATGTGAGGGAATTTCTCCAGGCCCAAGAGGTGGGACAATCCTCACGGGCTCTCTAGCACAGGTAGTGCTGGCGTTGGAATGCAGCAGCCCACACCTCCATGCTTTACCTGAAACCTTCAGAAGCTCACATTATAATCCCAATGCCAGAGCAGCCAGGTTTCCCTGTCATGGTGAGCGCACACGCACGCACGCACACATGCACACACACACACACACACACCCCTGACTGGTGACTGGTTTCCTGCAGGAGCTCACGCCCTGTAAGAACACTGGGAGAACCAATTCCTGTAGCCGGGGGAACAATTACCCAATTCTCTCACCACTAAATGGCACAGGATGGTTACATTCTCGCCCGCACTGGGATATATCCTCCCCAGGGCTGGAAAGGAGTGTGAGGGGGCCTCTAACTGAACTCCTAGCCTACTGCCAGCTCAGACAAGTCACCCAACTGGGATTTCATCAAAATCTAGACATCAGAGCATTGAGCTTTCCTGAGAATAAACAGAATCAAATCGTGCCTGCCAATGCTAATGAAACGATGGTGGGACTGCAAGAGCTGCCCGGGACAGAGTGAAGGCAATGTCTATGTAAGCCACTGGTCAGCGTGTGTTGTGTGTCCCCTTCTGTGCCCGATACACAGAAGATGGGAGTCTGTCACTGACAGCAGCTGCAGACCCTGACTCTTTAGCTCAAGCTAGAGAGACTTATGCTTGTATCTCTAGCAGTCCCGGGTTCTCTCTGTGGTGTTAGCCAAGATAGCAGCTGTTACACATTACAAAGCACATTTGATCTGTTGGAGCTTCAGGAAAGCAGAGGGCACCCAGAAACCATCAAGTAACCTGTACTTGGTAACTTATACTCTTTCCACAACTCTCATGAAGGGGGGTGTTTAGCTGAACTGATGCCCCCTTTTGTCCCCCAGTACTGACTATGATAATGGATAGGTGTTTCATCCTGGAAGCTTCCAGTGCAGTCTACGAACTGATTTATGAGCTATACCACAGGAATCATTCAACTACTGCAGAAATGCAGCCACTTGCGGGGGTGGAACAAGAGAACTGTTTAACAGCACACAGCAGCTAACCATTTAGGACAGGAAGTGAAGAATACCACATCTAATTGAACCTGTAGTGGGATTTAGGAATGCAGTTATTACCTAAGCTGGACTTTGGCCAGGACAGCAATGTTCACATCCCTGCTCTTCCATAAAGTTCCATTAAAGAGCCCAAAAATCAAGACCTCAGTGCCGCATCTCAGGCACCTTCAGCAACGCAGCACTCTCCTGCACAAGGCTGGGACAGCAGCTCAGTGCTGGCTCACAGAGACAAGCACTATTCAATGCGTTACTAGCCACCGCTTCTCAAAGCACCCTGAGTTCTCCCTAGAGCTCTCCCATTCAAGCCCTGACTCAGCCCATCTCTGCTCAGCCTGGAACATGTGGTATGATCAGAGCCCCAGGGAGGGGAGTGGCTGCTTCCAATCTATGTTGTGTTCTCCTAAAAGTGGGGGAAATTAATCCTATTCCCAGCCAGGGTTCAAAGGCCACACACAGGGGCAGCCTTGCCATCAGCTCTCAATTCCCCAAGGACCAGGAATTTGCCCTGAGCCAGCTAGCCAAAGACAAGCTGGATCCTGGCAAGGATGCGAAGAAGCCAGGGAAGCTGGTGGAAGAACAACTGGCCAGAACTGATTCTGTGGCTCCATTTCCAGCCAGACAGGTTTTCTTGTGTGCTTGTTACTTTTGTGAGCAAACGGCTGTGTTGTGGCTTTTTTATTCTCTGTTCCTTCCCTCTCTCTTTGTTAGTCCCGTGCCAAGGCAAGAGACAGAGTGAAAGGGGAGAGGTTGGGAGAAAAAGACACAAGGGATCCACTAATGACCATCTTCTTAATGTTTCCGAGAGACATTTCGCAGCACAGGAATTAGTAATCTGCAGAGTAGGAACAGCCACAAACACCCATGCTACCTTGCCTCCCGCTACACTGGCACAGGACAGGGCCCTCTAGCAGCAGAGAGAGGGGGGAGCTCAGCATCCATGTCCCATTCGCTCCTTGCTTGTTCTGCTCCATCTACCAACAAGGAGGACAAGGGCAGCTGCAGTTTGAATGCTCATCGGCACGGCACACTTTGCTTAGGCTCCCTGAGGGGCCAGTAAGCACCCTGGAGCCCACTAACGCTGCCCAGCAGGGATCAGGGAGCTCCAGGGGAATAGCCCGTCTAGATTGAGAATACTGCTAAAGATCTAGCTCTGCACACAGACCCGTACCCAGGCTAAAGTCCTTGATGCTCAGAACTTCCCTCTGCACAGCACATTTCATATATCAAACCGGCCACCCTATGCCAATCCATCAGAAGACCTGGCTACAGCATCATCAACCCCTTTGGCTGAATGGCACAACCACCCTCTCTACACACATACCACCAGCTCAGGGACAAGGTGACATTCCCTTCCTTATACTTCTGTCTCTCTCGTTCAGCAACTTGCTTAGGAAAAGCCCAAAGGGAACAGAAGAGCTGCTCTGAGGCACAGCTGGGTCCCCAAGACAGCTGTGCAGGCCAAGGGCAGTGAAGAGAGAGGGAACGGGGGATCGAGAGACAGAGCAAGAGAGGGAGGCAGGCAGCTCCGTTCCCGGAGTCAGCAGTCGTATGACCCAGCAGGCAGCAGTGTAACGATTTCATCATTTTCCACCAGAATTGAATTAGTTTGAAGCCAAAATCAGATTTGTGAGCCCAGTGCTCTTGACAGCAAACCCTTTACTTTGTCAGGCAGCTGTTAGCTGTCTCCCTCCGAGCTCGGGAGAGGACAAAGGAGGGGCTGCCTGGGACAATTCCACAAGGATGCCGATGCACTCCAAGTGGATGCGGTTAAGGCAGGTGGCTCCCACAGGACAGCCCCGCTTCCCTGTGGTGACTGACCTGCAAGAGGGCACCTGAGAAACAGCACAGGCCAATAAAAGACTCCCCCTGTGTTACTCCTTCTGGGCACTAAGCCAAGGGGAGACCCTCACTCAGGCATTGCTCCTGCTGCACCTCCCGGTGCCCCAAGGGCCAATCAGAATGGATGTTCAGCGGGGACAGCTGTCCTATGGCTGGCTCCCCCTTGAAGGGGCTCAGATGGCCACGCTCCACAGAGTGGGACTTGGGGGACCGAAGGACTATTTAGAGGCTCCTTGTGAACTCCTTAATCCCCTGACATGCCAGCAATAAGTAGCTCACAGTGAAGCTCCTTGGGAGAAGGGCACCACCAGGCCCTAGTGTACTGCCTTTCTGAGCACAGCACAATGGCTTTGAAAAGACAAATCCCGCACAGACTCCAGCACAAGGGGCACACAAGGGCTGCTCTAGGAAAACTCAGGGCACAGGATCTGCTGGCCAGAGCACGAAACAGCAGGGCAAGCTCCCCTCATGCAGCTTTACAGACCCCCTGCTATCCACAATCCCAGCTTTGTCAACCCCTCTCAGTGCTGGCCTGCAGCCCCCTGGATATTCCAGGTTGGGCCATACCACCACTCTGCCAATGCCCCACTGTCCTAACCTGCAGGTGCCCCTGCTTATTCTGGAGCTGGGTTCCCTTGATCAGGGAAAGCCCATCAGGCCAGTTTGTGTTATTTGACCAAATACCCACCCTGGACTAGCTTGAAACCAGTCATTTCATGGTGATCTAGCAAAGTCTGGAAGCCCAGGCCTCAAAAGAGAGAGGATAGAGCAGGGTTCGGCAACCTTTCAGAAGTGGTGTGCCGAGTTTTCATTTATTCACTCTGATTTAAGGTTTCACGTCCCAGTAATACATTTTAATGTTTTTAGAAGGTCTCTTTCTATAAGTCTATAATATATAACTAAACTATTGTTGTAGGTAAAGTAAATAAGGTTTTTAAAGAAGCTTCATTTAAAATTAAATTAAAATGCAGAGCCCCCCAGACCGGTGGCCAGGACCTGGGCAGTGTGAGTGCCACTGAAAATCAGCTTGGGTGCTGCCTTCGGCACCCGTGCCATAGGTTGCCTACCCCTGGGCTAGAGCATTAAACCATTGCACCCCGCCAGCACTGACAGGGGACTAAATTCAGCCTTGGTGCAAGCAGGTGTATAGCCCACTGAGGTCATACACCCGTTTATGGCTGGGCCAGATCCTCAGCTGGGGTAAACTCGTGTAGCTAAATTGATTTCAATGGCGCTCAGCTGATTTCCCCCTGTTGAGGATCTGGCCTGCAGCTTTTAGCCCACACTGCAAGAGGCTGCCCAGGCCATGCCAGTTTAGAGATGCCTGGATATATTACACTCCCATCATCCCGAGTAGCTGAAATAGCCTCCCTGTGACCATTATATTTTATAATATCATCTGGAAGAGAAGCCGGCAATAGTTCATAAACCAAGCAGGCTCAGCACCCCCTTGCCACAGACTTCATGCAGCAAAACAGGACAATAAGCCGGCAGCCGCGTTCGTGTGTTAGCAATGGCCGGTGGGAAATGCTTCCCTTGGGACAGGCAAGAGACTTTCCCTAGGTTGGGAAAAGCAGCCCAGGGATTACAGCCCTGGCATGTTCCCACATCCCCAGGGGCAATGGTTTGCTGCTAACTGCCTTCGACATCAGATGCATTCGCAGTGCCTCACTCACACCTAGGACATGCTGCAGCCCACGCTCTGCCATTCCCCATCCATGTGCCCTGAATGCAAATGGAGGAGTCAGCCACTCCCAATGCTCCGGCACCTCTCATGGCCTGGCAGCCTGGCTTGCAGAGGAATGAGGATCCTAGGTTTTTGTTGCACATGGACCTACCCTCTTTATGCTGCCTCATTGCACGCTGACCTGAGGACAGAGGCAGGACAGCGTGCCCAACTGGAGGAGCCACTGAACCACTCTGAAAGAAGCTCTGCCCTCCGACAAATTCTGGGAACTGCCCAGGCAAGAACTAGGGAACTGTCACCGCGGGATCTAGACAGGAGCTGACCTGCTCCCACTCTCAGCAGATCCTACGAGCACGCTCAGCAATGAATGAGCTGCCAAGAGCTAAAAAGACTTTCCAGGCCTCCATCAGCCAGTGGAACAGGTCTGACCAGGTAAGGAGCAGCCAGCATGGAAAGCCTTCCTTCAGGGACAGTCCTATACCATGGTGGGGGAGGATGAGAACAGAGTGCAAGGACAGGAGGACACAGAGAGGCTTGACAGAGGCTGAATGGGCCAAGCATGCGCTAGGTATTGGCAAGATCACAGAGAGAAGAGGGTGTCACATGTCAGAGGCAGATCATTTCTCTGGAGTCTGCCAAAGGCAGGGCTGCCCTGCAGTGAGGGCCCAGGGTCTGGCTGTGTGACCCAGCCCCTGGCACAGAGCTAGCAGCTCGCAGGAATGATCATTTTCCAGCAGGAGTAGAGTGTGTTTGAATCCAGCTGCCCTGGGCCGGTTGTGAACGTGCTGACTCAAGTGATCAGTTGTTCTAAAGGGGGCCTGAAGGCAGAAATTAAGGGGTCAGACACTCTCACACTCCCTTCCCACCAACTCATGCTACGGGGCATGCAACAGTTGCACTTAGAATGAACAAAGGCCAGGGAGCGGGCAGCAAGGAGTCTCTGCGCCAAACGCTGAATGAAGCTGTGCAGCCCACAAGCCTGCCGGACGCCCTCTGACTCTGCCTTCTCCACCCCTCCCCACCCCTGTGTTCTCAGTCATACGCAGCTGCTTTGGAGGTTCTCTCTGACCATCCCAAAAGCCATGGATGCCATTTGCAAGGGGCTCTCATGATTAGCCGCAGCCATCTCCACTCTGAGCGCTGGCATCGACCAGCGGGAAAGGAGCCACCTGTGCTTGAAGAGGGCAGGCTGCGCTCCCTTTAATCCACCGTCGCCAAGGTTAGCTCTCTGAAGCATGTTATTAGTCTGATCTGCAGGGAGATTAGCTGCCCCCGCCCCCTACACCCTCCCCAGGAGGGAATCAAATCTGGCAATACTGCAAAAGACAAAGAGGGGAATAGTTATTGTTTGCACCTAACCAACTCCATCCCTGCCTTCCCAGCCCATCACATGCTGCAGTAGAGTCAGCTGTTCCATGTACTGTATGCAGCCAGGAATTGCACTGCAGGGTATCACCTCCCACCATCCCGCTGCTTGGGCCCTAGGATGTCTGTTACACTTGCCACAAAACTGGAGAAGGTTCAGCATCGCCAGCAGGGCCTCAGGCTCTGGATGGTGCATCACCGTGAGCTCCGGTACAATCATCCCAGCAGGAGACCTGGACTGCCGGAGCCAGCATGGAACAAGGAGGAGAAAGAGGTCCCCAGGCACTCGCCTATCTAAGGAGCTGGTGGGTACCAAACCACTAACATCAAAAAGCTTCTGGGTGCTTTGGGCACTTTCTGGTGGTGTTTTTGCCCTCCCAGCCCTCTGCCCAGCATTACACTAGCTAAAACTGGGGCAGAGCTGAGGCCCACTGTATCACCATTGGGAGCAGCATTTACTACACACGCCTGGATCCACTGGTAAATACCTGTTTAAACCAAAACCCAGTGACCATCCCGCACCAGAGCTACGACCTGGTGCTCCATACTCAGCATGGGATACCACTAGATATTCTGCATCAGCCTGGGCTCCCACCCCCACCCTGTTGGCAATAGTTCTCACAACAGACAAGCAGCCCATCAGAGCAGGCAGCAGCCCAACCAGGTGACCATGACGGAAGTGGATCAACCGGACCGGGAAGCAGCCCCCCTCAGCTAAAGCTAAGCAGGCACTTACTGAGTTGATGCAACCCAATTCCTTGTTCAGTAGCCAGGGCAGTGACAGCTTTCCCTCCCCTCGGTAGCAAGACTGAATGCGCTCCTTGATTTTGTCTTTTATCTTTTTCAAAGTGAAGAGGCAGAGGACGGACTCCTTGGGTGGCTTGACCCTGTTCTTCTGGCCCTGGGAGAAAACAGTGAAGAGGATATCTTCCTGCTCTGAGATGCCCAGCTGCTTGGCAAGCACCTTGCCAGGCTTGCTCAGGTACGCGTCCTGTATCAGGCGGTACTCGACGCCATCCCGCATGCAGCCAATGGGGAACTCCACGTAGGAGTAGAACTTGGGGTCGTCCACACAGAGGCGGACGATTTTGGAGGTGAAGAACTGCTCCCCTGTGGAGTCAGGCGAAGTGAGCTGGGTGTCCAGCTGCAACGTCAGGTAGTAGACGAACTGCTCGCTGCTGAAGCTATAGATGTAGTAAATGTCGAACGTGGGAAACTTGGAGAGCGTGTCTGAGGGGATCTTGAGCTGGGAGGAGACAAACTCGTCCTGGTAGACGAAGCCAAACATCTCCGCATTCTCCTCGTTGGTCATCAGCTTGCGACTAGAGAGGGTGGGGAAGTATTCGGACTTCCCATCGATCGGTGTCCCAATGAAGAGCTTGTTTTGTCCGTTAGGCACCTCAATGATGACACCCGACATGGTGCCTGACTCATTTACACTGGAGAGGTAGTGCTCCTTGCGGTGGTGGGGTTCCCCCAGCTTGAAGAGGTCGTCCAAGCGTAGGAACTGGCAGATGCCCTGGGAGGCACTACCACAGGCAATCAGCCGGTTCCCTGAGTAGTCCACCAGCAGCAACTTGTTGACATTGTTGGTGGTGACCAGCCCATGGGGGCAGGACTGGACGCTAGGGGGCGGATAGCACTTCTCATTATCATCCACAGGTCCTGTCACATGGGCACGCAACAGCGTCAGGTTGTTGGAGAGCTTGTAGATCCGGTTGACAGCGCCCACGTAGACCTCTCCAGTTTTGTTGTGGACTACCAGGTGTGTCAAGCTCCAGTCTGTGACAGAAAAAGTCCTAAAGGGGGTGCCCTCTGCCAGTGGTAGCCAGGCACTCCCCAAAAGCAGAAGGGTCCAGATATTAACGGACAAGTGGTGCCTGAGCCGAAGGAGCCACATTGCAGCAGTGTCACATCCGACCAGGGCCGTGCACAAACCTAGCCACAAAATAAATAGAAGCCAACCCAAAATAGACGGGTGCGGGGAGGGGAGGGGGTATTACAGGGCCAAGATCTCCTCTGCTTCTGCTAGACTCCACATTCAGGGCATCGTGGACACTGGCAGCCTGATCAGCCCTAGAGGGAAAGACAAGAACAGGGTTAGGCAAGCCCTCCTGCAGCTTAAGTTATAACATTAAGCCTTTGGGGCTCCTCGCCCACCCTCTTGCCCCCTGCCAGCCACTCTCCATTTCTGGGGCTTTGGTTCTCACAGCCCTCTGGGGGATTAGCAGGCTTCCATCTCCTATACATGGCAATGCAGTGCCCCTTCCATCCATCTCCTACAGAACGTTACTCCCCTCATTCAACAACCACAAGCAATGGGGGGGAGGGGGGCACAGCATCACAGAAAGCCACATTCGCCCACCTTCCACCTCGTCCCCCACCCCAGCAGCACAGAGACCATAGCTTCCTGTCTGAAGGGAGACGAGCTGAGAGCTGATTAGCACAACACAGCCTAAAACCACCCCAGTGAGCCTCCGGGCATTCACGGCCACTTTGCTTCCCCACCCTGACACTTGCTGGCCCACATCACAGCCACCATCTCCCCCACAATGCCAGGGCAGAGCGCAGCTCCCTACGGAGCCTGTCAATGCTCTGACACTCCCTAGCAGGCATGGGAAGGTTGCTCTTGGGTGCTGTCAAGCACTCACTTCCCAGGGTGGATGAGCACTCAGCCTCAGCATCACTAGTCCAGAGAATCAAGCTGGCTCTCCATCAGGACCTGAAGCCACAGGCCAGCCCGCAGCAGAGGGGACAGAGTGTAAATGCTCCCATCATTTCAGCTGCCAGAGTGAGTGCGCAGCGTCTCAACACACACATGGCAGGCAGCAGGCTCAGGCTTCACTCTCGAATGGCTCACAGACACAAGTGCCTCCACCGGGCGTAGCCAACACGTGCCCTTCATGCCGGCCATATGCACAGCCAGTCACAGTGCACAGGAGCACTCATTGCGGCCTGTCACCTCCCACCGTGACACAAAGCTACACACGCCTTGGCCCTGGCAGTTCCGCCCCAGTTCATTGTGGGTTTTAAAATCTGGTCCTTGTGGCAGTTTGTTCACCACCCAGGAGCCACAAGGGAACCACACATGGTTCCTCTGAACAGCCAGCTGTCTCACTTCTTATCTAAAGTAGCTGCAAGACTAGGGGACGGGATGGCTTAGGCACAGGCACCAGTCAGCAGAGTCCCCTCAAAGCCCTCAGTTCAAATCCAGCCTAGTCAGTGCTGACAAGGCTGCTACCATCTGAAGAAGTCCCTCATGAAACAAGCTGGCGAGTCTGCCTGAGCTCTAGGAGACAGGTGTACCTCACAACTCACAAAACCCACCCCCTAACTAACACCAAACCGGCTCCCTTCCTAGAAATCTCAGCAGAGAAGCCAAGAACTAAAATGGGCCACGGGCCTACACCCAGAGAGCAAGATGAAGGCTCGGTGGCAGGGGGAGTTCCCGAGGGAGACCTGCCCTTTTTGGAGTTATACAGAGGATTTCCATTGCCCAAGATAGCAATCCAGCAGTCCCTTTCCCAGACAGGAAAACAACCCACCAGTGGCCTCGCACTCAGCCCCACGCTGTGGGAGCTGTGCATTTCACACCCACCACGCTGCAAAAGCAGTTCCCTCCTGAATTGAGAGGCTGGAAAACACCACAATGCGAGCACCTCTGGGCCCTTCTTCCCTGGCCTGTGCATGCAGCGCAAGGCAGCCTACAAAGCGTTCATTGCATTTCACCAGTTACCTAATTGGACTTTAATGTGCTGAATGGCTGGTCATTAAAGAGATGTTACTTTTATAAAGACAGAGAGAGAAAGACTTTCACAAATGAAGGGAGAAATAAATGGTGCCAAATGTACTGAGAGGAGAACACCCTGGCTGGAGTTAGAGCAGGAGGACTGGGAGTAAGGGTTCTGGAGGCCTTCGCTACTGACATGCTACATGGCCTTTGGGGAGGCACTTCCCTCTCTCTGTGTTCCAGTTTCTCAGTCGTCTATAGAACTGGGGTAAAGATAATAACCCACTGCATGAGGAGGATTAACATTTATAAAGTACCTTGAGATCCTTTGATGAAAGGAGCTGTAGGTGCAAAGTACAATCAGACCCTGGGATGTTTGCCCCAACCAAATATCCAGGGATGTCCAGGTGCCCAGCCTGGTGTTAAATCTTCCGTTCCTCCAGACCCCCCCAGATAAGAAGTTTGAAAGGCTGTAACAGGACAAGAAGAGACACTCCTCATCTGAGATCCCTGGCTCAGAGATAACCCTGGCACAACTGGTGGGGATGCCTAGGATCTCCAGCAGGGAGTGGCATAGGCAGGAAATATCGCCCCAGGCAGGAGGATTGTCAGACTGCTATGTTCCACCACAGACCACATATCCAGCAAGAACAGGGATTCACCTTGCTCTAGACCATCAGGTCGCAGTCAGCAGGGGAGGTGGGGAGACAGACTCTAATGGGACAGCAATCCAACCTTGCATGATGAACCCAGCAATTACCGGGACAGAGGCAGGAAACCAGCAGCGGCAAAGACTCCCACCCCCGCTACCCGGAGTCATTTCATTCTCAGCTGGGGGCACAACTTCCTTCCCAGCTCCCACCAGTCATCCAGGGGCATGATCCTGCCACCTCCCACTCCCTGGCTCCCATCTTCCAGGGAGTCAGGTTTTCTCAGCCACTTGCTAGCAGATTTCCTTGAGACACCAGCCTGGTTCTCACAGCACTCAGCAGATTCCCATGATGCCTCCTTCAAGGTGCCAAGGGAACCAGAGCAAAGGATTCTGGGGCCCCCGGGGATGGGGTCACTGTACAAAAGGACTAGAGAGTCCCTCATTCAACCTGCACAGCTAACATGTGACAGTGCCCATTCCCCCTCCTGGGGAGCTCTAATTGCCACCTGCAGGAGAAGCCCACTCCAACCAGCCTAATGATATCAACAGCTTCTCTCCGTGCCCTCCACCCAGCCCTCAGACCTCCTCCAACCCATCTCCCTGTGCACTCAGAGTGGGGCTGGGCTGCATTGCACTGCCCCTTTGGACAGGGCACATGGCCAGTATCACTGAGGAGAAACCAAACGCACCGGGACTTCAGCTACAGGTCCCCAGACAAGCCAATCATCCACCTCTGCTCCCAGACTGGCTCCGACATGGAGCTCCTTCCCTTTCTTCAGGCCTGCTGCTGGGCCATATACTTCCACGACAGCTCCCTCCACTGCAAGGTCAGGACCAGCACCAGCCAGTGGAGCACTGGCACCCTTGATTTCCCACCAGTTTTGAGGGAAGTTCTGCATGGCGAAAGGGTTACTGCGACCTTGCCTTCGCTGGTGCCAGTGTTAGCCCCACCCCGAGACCTACCTCAGCATCCTTGACAACAAATCAGCATTTGCAAGGCAGAGAGCAGGGCTGGCAGAGCTCCAGGTGAGGGGGTGGGGAGGTTTCAGAGCAGCATTGCCCGCATGTTCAGTCTCTGCAGAGGCCTTTTCAGCCTCTCATCTCTCCAGCAGCATGGAGTCACACTCACCCCCGCTTTCCTTCCCCTCAAAGCCACAGTGAAAGCACCACTAGGACAAGGTAGGGTAACGCAGCACTGATGGAACGACACTAGGGCCACTGACAGATTGCCCTTAGCAGCACTGTCACAGCAGCAGCCCTGCCAGCTCCGTTCTGGCGCACCGCATAACTCAAGCAAGGCCTTGGCTCCTGCTCCGGATGGTAAGTGCAATTCTAAGCAGCCAACGGGGCTCTCTCCAGCTGAGCGGGTGCCAGGTTCAAGTTGCCCTTGCTGTCTGTTTCACAGGCAGCGTTTGAAGTCCTAATCCCTCCTCCCTCCATCCTCAGGGCTCTGTAAGGTACTAGCCTAGAGGGATGTTTGTGCGGTTGTATATACACATTGTGCAGACTAACATGGCTGCGTAGGAGCAGCAGGGAGAGATCAATGCACGTGTTTAACTGCAAAGCTTCTTGGGTGCTGAGTTAACTGATTCCAAGAGCCACCAGCCCCGGCTATAGTACTGATTATAACAATCTCACATTTCTCGGATCACATCTGATCACCATAAAGGAACCCAAAGCACTTAGCAAAAGGTATATTCACAAATCACTTTCCCCACCTCTGAAATGTAACCGCCTCTAGGGTGGAGCACAATAGTCAGGCAACAAAGATAGGGAAACTCTGGCCCAAGCTCTCATAGCTAAAACATCAACTCGTAGGTCACATCTACACTACAGATGCTCTAGCAGCACTGTACAACCCTACTGTACACTACACGACCCCATAGTGAAGAGAGAGACTACAGCGATGGAAGGGGCTTTTCTGTCACTGGAGGGACTCCACCTCCCCAAGCCAGTAGCTCGGTCAACAGAAGCATTCTTCCATCGACCTAGCTGCATCTACATTGTCTACAGTGACATCACTCAGGAGGGTGGATTTTTCACTCCCAGAGTGCCATAGCTAGGTCAGCCTAAGTTTAAGTGTACAGCTGGCCTTACCGAGAAATGCCTGGCAACCTTGAACACCCACCCCCAAGGCAGACACAGCATGTTGATTTTCAAGGACCTGTCTGAAAGATCTGCACACTGAATTGCATAGGACGCCATATAAGGGTAAAAGGCTACATTGACCCTGCTGGGGCCTGAACTGTGCCTCCGGACAAAACTGGAGACCAAGGGCAGGGGGAAGTGCTGCAATTTCCTTCTGGAGTGGGTGCCTTCAAAGGAAGGCTTCCGACCCCCTAGAAACAGGCACCACTCTCAGCAACAGACAGCCCAGACAACTCTGCCACAGTGCTCTCCACTGACACCCCCATCCCCATACACTGAGGGCAGTGTCATGTAGCAAGGTGGGAACTAGGCTATGGCTACACGACGAGGCTTTTAGCGACATGGCTGTGCAGCCACAGCCACACGCAGTGTAGCTGCTGTTTGTCGGCCAGCAAAGCGCTGTTCGGTAAAACTTTTGTCGTTGGGGGGGTGGGAGGGGAAGGGATGACAAAAGTTTTGCCGATAAAGTGCCAGTGTAGACTAACCCCTATTTACGTTACGTATTGTTTCATCTCATCAAAGTATACGAGCCCTTTACAAATATTAATTCATGTCTCGCCCCTTCTGAGAGGCCAGGGAATATCATCACCACCAGTGCTTAATTTGTGCCGGGGCTCCTCTGGGCTGGGCCGTTCATAGCCCCGGCACCTCTGGGCTTGCTGTGTCAGATATGAAAGTAAAAAAATTGCTTGAACCCTGGCCCGGCTTTCATTATAAATTAAGCACTGGTCATCAAATTCCTGATGGAGAAACCAGTGGCTCCCTTCAGGTGGCAAGGCCTATCAGTAGCTCTTCAGTAAGGGGGAAGCATGATACACATTCCTTCCATTATGCCAATTCCCCCGACACACACACACAGCATGCCCCACAGCGCTAGCCCAGATCACCTTCCCAAACCAGACTACTGCTCTGCCTGGTTCTGAAGACACCACCAAGTGTTTTCAGCATGTTATTCCTGTCTCACACAGAGGAACGAGAGTCTAAATCTTCACTCTTCTTCTCCCCTGAGGAAATGGTCCCTCAACTCCCCATTCCCTAGCTGTCAGACACACAGGATCCCACTACTCTAATGGGACTTTACAAAGAGGAGCAAGTCCCACGCAATGCCTGCCTTCCTCTTATTTCAATCAAGACTGTTCCTCTGTCACTGTGACTGAACTAAGTGGCTGATCTCATCCCTGCAAGCAGCAAGGCGCAGTTCACAGAGCACACAGGAGAGCTCACATTTCAATTGCAAAGTTTGAATAACACACATTCTGTTAGTAATAATACCACTGTAACAAATCCATGGCCACCCAGAATGTCATACAGGTTGCCATACTTCACATTCTCGCTGCTCAGAGCTTCCCACTTGGCAACACCAGGGAGAAAAGGAAGATCTTCCTCCCAAAAGTCCAGGACTCTTCCACTTGAGGTACAGAAGATGGGCAAATGTGTTAGCAACAAAGGTTTTGTGGACCACTGAGCAGTTCTGGTGCCATCCAGAGGGGGCGGTGATGCACATGAACACTACCCTAGTTATTGTATTATTTACATTGTCAGAGTCATGTAAGGACAGATATGTAAATACCTAGGTCTCTGTCTCAAGGAGATTACAATGTAAATCAGACTGACCAAACCATGACAAGACTATGAGGAGAGGAGGGAATGAGGACAGAGACCACAACATGCACTGGGAAGACTAGGATTCCCTGTAATTCGTACACAAAACACTGCTCTAGATTCTTTAGAGGGAGCAGAACACTAAGTTGTTTTCTTTGGTGTACTTCCGGTTAGTCACATATTTTAGGAATCAGGCCCCAGAGCTGGAAGAAGCCATGCTGGTGTGGAGATCAGTACTGGAAGACACTGAAAGAAAGGTCTCGAGTCACTCAAAGGGGGTATCTGGACATAGAAAAGAGAGTGGACAAATGAGAGAGGAGCAGGGCACAGCATATATGAGCTGAGCAGGAGGCAGAGCAGAGATGTGTAGAGTTTTTTGTTCTTGTTTTTTTAAAACAGCTCCACAGAGCTTTTTGCTGGTAACTCCACTTTTTTCATCATGGATCCTCCTTAGGCACTTGCTTCTCTCTCATTCAGAACTTTGGCTCTGTTATTAAAGGGCAGCTTCCTATAGCTGGTGATTGCATTATCGAATAATACCTGCCTAAAGCAATCAACATGACTAAAAGAATAGAGGAAGTTTTATTAATTTTTTTTTTAAATACAAAATGATTTGGGTTCCTAAGGTTTGGATCAAATTAAACAGAGGATCAGACTAAGTAGTGATTGAATGAAGTGGAAGGATCTATTTTAAAGCACAGAGACAGCTGGCCAATCTAATTTTGTTTTTACCACTTAGACACGTGCTAGAACAGGTTGGGGAATCATAGAAAGGAGAGGGGGGTCTCCTTCACATTAGTTTTCTCTCTGGTGGCTACAGCCCATTTTGAGAGAGGCAATGACTTGAATGTTGCCATGGGCTCTGTGACAGGGTGTGCACATCACGCACTGGACAAGAGAGGGCTAACCCCACACTATGGGCATCAGAAGTCCTGCCCCTCAGACCATGCTGGGCATGCTCCAACTGCTGCCTCAGTATAAAAGAAGCAGCCCAGTTCATTCTAGGCTGACCAACGGAGGAGAAGGATCTTTGGTGGAGGCTCCAGCTGAAGAACCATTCCAGCTCTTGCCTGCAGGAGCCAGAGATCCTGAGAGTCGGACTGGAGGTCTGTGGCCAATGGAGCCCCAGGGAATCTCCCAAGCTGAGGAGCCCGGAGACCCCAATGCCCCATGAACTGCAGCTTCTGGAAGCACGGTGGGAAGTAACCCAGGGAGGGTGAGCGACTGGTATCTCCCACCCAAGTGAGGTTAGTGTGTTTTGGTGCAATTCCCCACTGATCCAGTGGCAGAGTCAGGGCCCCGGGTCAAGGCCTGGTGGAGTCGAGTGGGCCCAGACCCCCCTACCCAGGTTGCCACCCCCCCCCCAGTACTGTCCATTAGGCTGCACTGCCCTGAACACAAGAGCCACTGTAATCGACTCTGGCCATTGGGCAGTACTGCCCTGACCCCAAGGACCGCCATATTGACTCCAGCCTCTAAACCATGCCTCTTTCAGCCTAAAGACTGTCAGGAAAACTGTAACCAGGGTGGTATCACAACCCCGCCATGCCCCAAAGGAGGATGGGGTGTGCAGACCACGTGACAGGCCCTCTTCCCAAAATAGCCACAGCCTGCTTCTCAATGCTAAATTCCCCTACCAAAAGCATCCTATCATTACTACCACCAGTGGGAGTGCTAGTGCAGAAAAATGCCAGCATTTTAACCACTCCATCACCTGGACCTTGTAGGGCTGAGCTCAAAGTGTCTCACCAAAGAGCCTACAGAGAAAGTCTGTGACAAAGTTAGGAGCAGAACCCAGGACTACTGACCCCCAGTCCCGCACCTTAACAGTGCCATCCTTCCACCCTAACACAGCAATGATGGCTAGTGTTAAATGCCCCAGGCAGCCACTTCCCTAACCTCTATCCCCTGGGTTCCAGCTGGAAACTCCATTCCCACTGGAGACCTAGCAATTTATTTGTCTACGGGAAGCTGATCCTGTTCCGCAAATATGGCCACCATGGATACGGGACTTTGGAAACCTCCAGGCAGATGCCTTGGAGCCAAGCCCAGGCCTGAAATGGACTGCATTAAAAAACTACACCCCAAGCCCAGGCCGCAGGCTAATGCCAACTCAGAGAGCAACGCAAATAGGCCTAAAAATACATTCCATTATTCTGCCTGGACAGAAAAATAAACAGGGAAGAACTTCCTGCGACAGAGAACAACCCAGCAGGATGACTCAAACAGCAGCAATGCAACAGGAACGTGGAGGAGGTAACATACAGAGGGGCTGCTGGGGAATAGTTTGTGTTTATTAGAGAGAGACTCCCCCAAACAAGCGTAGCAGGAAACCTGCCATCAGAAACAAAGCTGACACAGAAACCACAACTGCCAGACTCAGTCAAACCCCTTTTATCCCACACTGGAAAGGAAATTTGCTATCTGCTTCATCTTTAAACTGGCCATGAAGCCCTGATTGTCTTAGACCCTGGTCACAGCTGCTCCATGAACTAGGTTAGAATGGACTGTCTGCCCGCCTGGCTGCAGCCAACAGACACACTTCAAAAGACTCTTTCATCAAAATACCATTGACTTTCCCCATAAATGCTTGTCCCCCGCTTACTTTCTAATAAAGATATGGAGACAGGCCATTCATTCCTCCAGCCTGCTGCACCTCTCCTCCCACTGCATCCTGCAGATATGTCAGAATCCTGTGTTTGTGACTTCAGAGATGCAGTCATCATAAAAATAATTTAGGGTGGCACAAAGGGTAGAACCAAGAGTGCTGGGATGGAATCAGGATTAAAGAGGTGAGGAGGAATTTAGGCTGAATACCAAGGAAAACTCCCTAATCTAGGTATTGGATACTAAAGTGCCTCAAAAGGGCATAAATTGATAGAAAAGTGGGCAAGATCCAGCCCAACATAGAACAGACTCCCCTAAGAATTGATGGAAGTCCCACTGCTTGGAACATATAAAGAGCAGTTATGATCAGCAAGGTGCAACGGCTCTGCGTCTCATGTGCATTCAGTGTCATTAGAGCTCACTTCGCTGCTCTTAGCCTTGCAGAGCTGGTACAGCTACAGCTGTGCAAGCTGGATTCTACTTTGGCTCGTGCTTCATTAACAGAATCGATCATTATCTGTGTTCTCATTGCAGCATGTTCATTTGTGGTGATGATACACAAGTCAGCAGGAGCCCGGGTTGACTGCTGGAGTCCCAGGCATGTTTACAGAGCTGGCACTTAGAAAAACCATCCCCCTACTCAAACAGAGGGAAACTGATCTGGAGTCAGCCAGATAAGGAACAAAGAGTCCCACAACCACCACAACAGCTTCAGCGTCACATTTCAAGGATGAGCAGCACTTTGAAAACTAGGCTTGGTAAGAAAATTGATGAATAAGGAACTAACTATCCTGAACTGGCCCCCTAAAGAATGGGAGAAATGGGACTTAATGGGTCTTTATCTTTAAACACTGGGATTCACTTGCTGTGGTCAGCAACCAGCACCTTGGTTGACACACCTACCCCTCTGATGATTAGCAAAGGTAGAAGGGGGAAATTATACGAAGGAAGCCCCACAAGTGCAGTGGACAAGCCAGCAGATTGCAGGAGACATTAGGTATATTTTTAGGTTTGCCTTCATGGGAAGAATCTTAAAGCCTTGCAGCAGTAATGAAAGAAAAGGCCTAGCTTCACCCCACACAACGTGGTATAGGGTGGAGAGTTGTCTAGTGATTAGAATGCAGACAGGTAGGCAGCAATCCGGGAGTCTATTGCTGGCTGTACCACTGACTCACTGAGCAACCTTGCGTGAGTCACTTAACCTCCTCCTGTGCCTGGGTTGCCCCAACGGAGAAACGGGAAGGAGCTGAGGTGTACCTCTCAGGGGCTCTGCAAAGTAATTTCACCTCCTCAGATAAAAGGGGCACTATCAGTGCACAGTCATATTGCAACCATAAAACAAACAAACATGGGATTTATCGGAGGTATATTTTTCCCTTCCTTGGCAATTCGGCATGCAAAGCAGCACAACGTTTTGTCCAGAGTGAACGAGTTCTTAGCCACCCAGCCACCGTATATTTTGAAAACTAAATATTTTTACACTCCTTGCAGAAAGTCACTTCTGAGTTGGCCCTGATCCCTTCCGAGATGGAAGCACAGCATTTTTCAAATCCCCAGCACGGTGGGCAGGGGCAGAGAGACGCACAAAGACCACACCCAGTCCTGCCATTAGCATTTGGTCCACACAAGAAAAGAGTAACCCAGACATCAGCAGAATACATTTGTTCAAATGTTCCCGGCGCTGTTAGCATCTTGATCAATTCTGGGAGAATTATAAAAATGCAAAGCTCCAGCTGCTCTGTCCATCTTTCCACAAGCACACCCAGGGATCTGTGCCCCACACACTTCCAATGGCATCTCTCTTTCTATCCCATAAAGCAGATCTCTCTTTCCATTCATAGCAGCCCCTTAATGGGGAGAATTGACAGGGAGCAGCACGCACCCAGCCTTTTCCTTTACCACCTGCTGGCAAGGAGGCATTGCAAAGGTCTGGACTGGTCTAGGAGTGGGGCAGGGACCAATGCACTGCCTCCAGCCTAAATGCAGTGTATGTCCTGTGGTTTCCCTCCTGTTTAATTAAGGGGTGCAGCCTGCATAATCTATGGGCCATGGCATACAGCGCTTCATCTTGACCAGAGGCTGCTCAGAGCTATGTGGGGCATTGCATGCTGGGAGCTGGAACTGCTCCAGCACACCAAAGATGAGGCCCCAGCAATCTGCTCAATTTTATGCAGATCAGGCACCGCCCTCAGGCTCCTGGTTAGTTAATGCAGCCCCTCAGCTGGGAGAAGTTAGAGCAGCCAGGTAATTAACAACAGACTGCTTGGCTGGCAGGGAAAGCCAGCCTGGAAGAGACAGGGCTAAAAATGAACAAAAATGGACATGCAGCAATATTTGAATCTAGGATATTTTCCACTTCAGAATCAGAGATGAAATGATCTGTTAGATTAGTGTGTCCATTTGGAGAAGGTGGGGGTGGGAGAGTAGATAGTGCCCTAGACTGAGCAGGGTAGATATGAGGAAAGTTTCACTTGATCTTAATCAGAAAGCAACAGCAGATGTAGAACAGAACACATGCACACGCATGCTAGTATGCGAACCAGCAGTGAAGTCAACATCCCCGCTGGGTGGCTCTGTAGCAAACTCTTTAAACATGTGGCTATGTAAAGCCTCGCTGTATCTTCCAGCTATAACCACCACCTCAGACCAGTGAGCTAGAGTTCAGGAAGGCTGGCCTTGTGCTTCCCAATGGGCAGAGTCATTTGGAAGGGAGCAGTTTCCACCAGAGCTGATCTTCCTCTCCCCACACATTTCACAGCCTTAAGAGCTTCCCAGAGAGACTTACCCTGCACTCACATGGCAAGCAGAGCCCTCGCCCACACGCATCACCTCCAGATCCAGCCTCGACTGCTTGCCCCTAGTATTCTCCATTCTATTCATCAGGCCTCTTGGTCAGCATTCCCATAGCATGGGCAGAGGGGGAGAGGCAGCCTAACCAGGACCAAAGCCAGAAACTCGCCTGCAGCCCTTCCCCTGTTCAATGGAGAGTGGATCCAATAAGATCAGCTGAGGAGACACAAATGCCGAGGTCTCTCAGGGGGTGAGAGGCCAAGCTTTGCTAACTGAGACAGTGAAGCAGCATGGACTTTGCTTGCACACACACGCACAACTTGTCAGCTGGGAACTTTTATTCACTGGGCCTTATATGCATGAGCTCTGAGCCAGGCAGAGCTGGACACGGCTGCTCCCAAAGAGATTCAGCGCCTGCCCACAGCCTCTCCAGAAAGACACTCCTATCCCACTTGGCAGGGAGTGCTCACATCCCAGCCTGCTGAATGCCAGTGGCTCAGGATAGAGAGAGAGGACAAGGGGAGTTAAGCTAGCTCCAGCTGTACTTCAGCCTAAGGCACAAAGGATTAACACACCGGGCAGAGGCAGCCGTGCCAGACCCCCTACTCTCTACTTATCCACATCTCTTGTAGAGATAAGCAGGCCCTAATCAGCCCCCATCCCTCCAGCCACTGAGAAGGGTGGGACATTCCATTGAAACAGTCCCGGCCATCTCTGTCCCCGCAGGCTGTAAGCTCCTTGGGGCATATGCTATGTCGGCGTCACATCTATGGCAGAGCTACAGACATCGCCAGCGCTGCACAGACGGCCCTGGCGGAAGGGACTGGAAATTTCCATTAACTGACAAGAGAGGCTTTGCCTAGGGTGGGTGCAAGAGTGCAGAGGTAGGTTAACCCTTTCTATACTGCTACCCCTGGACCTGCGGTGTGACTATCATCTACACGCGTGCCACTGATGCCAAGGGACCGTTCCAATGTGCCAGCGAGGCATGGTGCAGTCCAGCCCAGGCGTACCCTGTGTGCTCAAGTGGTACCTGCCATGCTTGCCAAGCTATATGCACACTGTACACCAGGGGTCGGCAACCTTTCACAAGTGGTGTGCTGAGTCTTCATTTATTCACTGTAATTTAAGGTTTTGCATTCTGGTAATACAGTTAAATGTTTTTTAGAAGGTCTCTTTCTATAAGTCTATAATATATAACTAAACTAGTGTTGCATTGTAAAATAAGGTTTTCAAAATGTTTAAGAAACTTCATTTAAAATTAAATTAAAATGTTGATCTTACGCCGCTGGGCCACTTAGCCCACTGCTGGCCTGGGGTTCTGTTCACCTAGAATGGCAGTGGGCTGAGTGGGGCCTGCGGCTGGGACTCCAGCTGGCAAGGGGCCAGCAGCCAGAACCCCAGACGGGCAGTGGGCTGTGCGGGGCCAGCGGCTGGGACCCCGACCAGCAGTGGGCTGAGTGGCTCAGCCCACTGCGGCTCACGGGTTCCATCCGCCGGCTCCTGCCAGCCAGGATCCTGACTGCCGGTCCCGCTCAGCCCACTGTCAATCTGGGGTCCCGGCGCTGCCCACATCCAGTGGGTACCTACCTTCTCCCTGGTTCTGGCCCATTCTCTTCCTATCTCTGCACTGACCTGAGGGTGGGAGTGCACCGAGCACAGGGCTGGGGGTAAAGGGTCTGGCCAGGAGCTAGAATGAGGGAGGGGGCTCAGGGTTGGGGCAGGAGGTTTGGGTGTGGGGCACTTACCTGGGCAGCTCCCATATGATGCGAGGACTGCAGGTGGGAATGGGGCGGGGGGGGTGCAAGAGCTCCCGTTTGGTGCTCAGGGTGAGGTTGGGATGTGGGGGGTGCATGGGGTGTGGAGGGGCTAGGGGTGTGGAGGGGTGCAAGAGTCAGGGCAGAGGGCTGGGGGCATGTGAGGGGGGTGCATGTGGCAGGGCAGAGGGGGGGCTGGGTATAAGACCCCCCACCCTAACTGGCCCCCCAGGACCCTCCTTGCCCGCTGTCCCCTGACTGCCCTGACCCCTATCCATCCCCCGCCCCCTAACAGGCCCCGGAACTCCTATGCCCCATCCACCCCCCCGTGCTCCCTGACTGCTCTCTCCAGAGACCCCCGCCCCTAGCCACTCCCCCTGGATCCCACCCCCTATCCAACCCACCCTGCTCCCTGTCCCCTGACTGCCCCCACCCCTTACCCCCCCCGGCCTCAGACCCCTTACCTTGAAGCTCAAAGCAGAGCCAGATACACTACCCCGCGGGAGTGCACAGCCCCGCCCTTCAGAGCGTTGCGTCCGCGGCGGCAGAGCTCCGGGTGAGTGGGAAGCGTCTTTCCCTCCCCGTGGAGCCAAACACTGCCCCACGGGAGCGCACAGCCCCGGCCCCCAGAGCTCTGCGTGCATGGTGGCAGGGCTCCAGGGGAGGGGAGAAGGCGGGGGAGGGACCGGCGGCTTGCTGCGCTCAGCCCAGTGCTCCAGCGGACCCCACGGCTTGCCGCACCAGGCAGGATTTTTAATGGCACAGGGAAGTCCCAGCAGGCAGCCGCATGCCATTAAAAATCGGCACACGTGTCATAGGTTGCCGACCCCTGCTGTAGATCCATCCTGGATGAGAACAACGAGTCCCTCCCAGGAAAGGGTTGAGGATACTGTGGGCTGGTCTCTGCAAATGGAACAGGTGAGAATTGGCAGCAGCAGTGCAGGGAGCAACACATAATGTTCAAACCAGGCCCACATGCAGCAAGCCCAGTCTGAACCTACTCCCATTCCAGCCCCTCCACCCCGACCTGCTGCCTGAACAGCAGGGGCCTGTGTCATCAAAGAGGGCCATGCGTGCAGTGCAGGCCTGCTTCTCCTACCACCACTCCTCCCAGTGCCCCAGCCCGCACTTGGCAGGACCTCTGCTGAGGCACAATGCTCACTCACAAGCACGTGGATAGCACTAGACACCACATGATGCAGATTGTTCCCCCAACGTCTGTCAGAAGAAATCTTCATCTCTCCAGCTCCTCCGCACGTATAGCAGAGGAGGGCCCCAGCGCAGCTGGAAAGCAGAACTATCGGTAACAAATGAAGGACACTCAGGCGTTCAGTGACCAGGGAGGAAACCACCTGCGCAAAGGCTGTAGGGAGACAGCCTGCCTACTCGCCAGAGCAGGGGACTGAGCGGCAGGGCTCCTAGGCACTATCCCCAGCTAGAGTGCAGACTCACTTTTGCAGTGGTTAACCTCAGAGCTTCCCCAGCTGGGAAACGGGTATGACCTATTGAGGTGAAGTGGCTTGAGCTGAGCGTCTTGGATGCACAGTGCTAAGTGCAAAACTTGAGCAGCAGTAAAGTTACACAGGCCTCTCTAATAACCCCACCCCCACCCCCCAGTCGGGAATTTCAGGCGGGACTTGCCATGTTTACAGGCCACAAGCTGTGTCTGCCAGCTCAGCTCCTCTGGGACCTGAGAGGCAAGTTGGGCTCTTCACACACAGGGACCAGCAACTCTCTGGCTTTTCCAGGGTGCACACGAGGGGTTTGCAGGATAAACCGGCTCAGCCCTGAGCCTGGAAACAGGGGAAAGGAGGCCCATACCTCCCTGGGCTGTGACCCTGCTCAGGGCTTCCCCACAGGGCCCTGCCCCAAGGAGGCTTGAAGACCAAGTTTCACACTGAGTGTGATATTAACCCCTTCCAGTGCCTGCAGATACTCCTCAGGCAGCAACAGGAAAGCGGGGGAGGGGCCGCTCACATGTTGCTCTGGCAGCCTGCCTCAGTATTCTGTGCACAGCCAAGCTGACCTTAACCCCTGCAGCGCCAGGAGGACTGCAAGCACAGGAGCTTGTCTGCACCGCACTGAAAGGTGCACAGGGCTCCTGGGCCTCTCCCATTCCAGTCAGAGCAGCTGCATTGCAGTTACCTTGCTCAACGCAGGCAGCCACAGGATACATTGGCACAGTCACGAAGGGCCATTGGCACATTATGCCTGGCTCAGTCTCCAGCTAGCACTTTAAAGGGACACTGTCAGGTTAAAAACAGTCATAATGAAGATATCTAATTCCCTCCGTGGGTTACTATCGGGGCTTTAAATCAGCAAATGCAAAAGGCTTTTCGAAACCCAGTCAGCTTTTCACAACCCATGCAGTTTGTTTCCTTTTCCTGCACTTCACTTATCTCAGGAGAGGGAAGCTAAACTGGCCAGTTTCTCTTGGTTCTCATGCAATAGCCTCTGTGTCTGTGCAGCTGTGTTTGGGTTTCCAACACAGCAGGAGGAAGGTTACAGACAAACAGTGCGCTTTGTATTACGGTAGAATCCGACTGCAAGCAACGGAGACTCCACCACGCCCCTAGGTATGTTGTTCCAATGCTGGAGGCCACTAGTTCAGATCTGACCTGGCTGCTGATTAAAGATCACATGGAGAAATTCTGCAGAAAGCATCTACAACCACCATTTTCCTTTCTGAGTCAAACCTAGTTTGTCACCTCCCTTAATGCTGCAGCGAGTGGTCATGGGGAAAGCTCGCCTGGGATGCAAATCTGCAAAACTTCAGGCTCAGCCCAACTTGTCCTGAGACCATTTCCCAGCTTGCTGGGGATGCTCTCACTCCCAGGTGCGCTCGCCATTCCCTGCTATAACAACCCCCCCTGGAGGAGCTGAGCCCACGTCCCAGACACCGAGCCATTGCAGTTCTCATTAGCAGTTCAGCTCCATTGGCAGCCTCAGGTTGGGAAGGTCGGCAGGTGAAATTGGTGCTTAAGAAAGTGGCCAGTCCCATTGGCTTGTACCTGGCACAAAGCAGCAAAAGAACCATATGAGCCCCTCAGTCCCGACCTACAGTCCCTGCTGTTGCGCACACACAACAGATCCAGCCCCTGCTTTTCTAACCCCGGGCTTCTCTTGATCAGAGATTGCTAGTTGGGCTGAATTTTGTGATGTGAACAAAGGGAGATGTTGCCATGGCCAAATATATTTCCCATCATATCCAGAGATAGGAGCTGAACCAAGGTCTACAGGGGGAAAGGCAAATACACCAACCTACAGCCACCAAGATGAGTTAGTGGTGGGGATTTTCTCCATTTGCCCCCCTAAATGTATCATCGGGGGAACCACACGTCTGGGAATTGACCCCACATACAGCAGGGGAACAAAGCCTCTAACTTTGGGGGGAGGGATGACTCAGTGGTTTGAGCATTGGCCTGCTAAACCCAGTGTTGTGAGTACAATCCTTGAGGGGGCCATTTAGAGATCTGGGGCAAAAATCTGTCTGGGGATTGGTCCTGCTTTGAGCAGGGGGTTGGACTAGATGACCTCCTGAGGTCCCTTCCAACCCTGATATTCTATGATTCTAGATGTTGTTGCATCTCCTAAGGACAAGCCGCCAGAACAGGGAGCCAGCTAGGCTACTAAATGCAGAATCCTAGTAGTCCAGGCATGATTCGGTGGAGGTGCTCTGCTCTCAGACTCCAGGGAATTACACACAGACAGAGACACACAGATATTCCTTGCCTCCTAACCATCTGATGCAAGCCCTTTAGTAGGCCAGCCCAGCCAGAGATACAAACCAGCAATCATCCTCTCCTAAGATCAATACATCTCCAGCAACTGATCCCCGTGAGAGATTGTTTCTCCTCACATACACCCTTCATCTAGTAACCTAGCAAGAACACGGTGAGTCTAGCCTCCGGTGAGCTCAGCAACCCCACAGAATATTCACAGCCCTTTTGGTGGCAGGGAAACTTCTCTCCTTCCCAAACTCAAGCCAGGTAGATTTTGCAGCTTCCCTGACAGACTCACTCCACAGTGAAAATTCCCAGTTTACAGTAAAGGCAGGTGAACTGACTCTTGTCATCAGCTTTACCTCTGATTCCCCTAAGCTCCTTGCTAATATGAGTCTCATGACGAGGTTTACCTGAGCCCAATCTGCTCAGCCTTTCCTTCCACAAGAGGCTTTGGTTCCCCTCCTCACTAGCAGCTTCTTTCATTGCTGCTCAGTCCCTGCTGGAAGCCTGGCTCACCCTTCCCAAAGCACAGACGCTCCAGCCTCCAGAGAAGCCAATGAGAAAGGGCCCTTGGAAGTCAAGTCAGGACTCAGAACCACTTTCATTTCAAAGCTCCAGTCCCACAAATGTAGCAAGAGTTTTTAATTGCCCTAGGTGCAGCAAGCCTGGGAAAGCTGCAAGTAGGGAGATAACTTGAGAGCTTGCGGCGTCTCGCTAGACCGCAGTAGGACGGGAGAGAGAGAAGCCTCTGAAAATGTTCCAACAGCAACAAAACAAAGAGAAGGGAAACTATGTTTTAACAGATTGACAGAGGCAGATACCAAAGGATCATGGAATTCAGTGTCTCAGAGCAGTTACAGGAACAGGGGCAGGCTGGCAGGATTGGATGCAGTGCTTTTCGCCTTTAACGCCCTTGGTTCAAATCCAGCCCAGGTCAACAGTGAACAAGTGTCACAGGCTAATGGCTGTGCATGCAGGAAATAAATTGATGGTCTCTGAGCAGCGCCTTGGGGACACACATAGGTGCTGGAACAGGGGGTGCAGCAACACCCCCTGACTTGAAATGGTTTCCATTATATACAGAGTTTACAGTCTGGGTCAATGGCTCTCAGCACCCTCGCAATACAAATTGTTCCAGTGTCCCTGGGGACCTATGGCTGTACCACAAGGAACACCAGTGTACATGATGTGAATTCACTCATCAGCTGTTACTGCAAAGGGGCCAAGAAGACTGGACTTTGTTCCTGCACTACAGACATCACCTTCCAGGAAGGGACTAAGGCGCATGGATGGATCCAGTTTCTTTTAGGTACAGAAATCCACTTTAAAATAATGAAAATATCCATCATAAGAGCTCAAGCAAGTGGCATCACCCCATGGAGTGCTACAGGATGGCCTTACTGCAGGGGTTCTCAGACTTTTGTACTGGTGACCCCTTTCACACAGCAAGCCTCTGGGTGCGACCTCCCATACATTAAAAACACTTTTTTATATATTTAACACCATTATAAATGTTGGAGGCAAAGCGAGGTTTGAGGTGAAGGCTGACAGCTCACAACCCCCCAGTTTGAGAATATGTAATAACTTCGTGACCCCCTGAGGGGTCCCGACCCCCCGTTCGAGAGCTCCTGCCTTACTGTCATGACACAGTATGTTGCAATATATTGCACATAATCAGTGATCACCAAGATTTCAACATTCGCCCTACATTGCACATCACGGTATCAAAATGTCATGGTGGTAGCAGGGACAGAACTGGGATCCTTCTGCTCCAAAAGCAACTGCCCATTACATTTGAGCTAAAGGAGATTCCTCCTTGACTGTGAGCATTACAGGGCCTGTGACACATAGCTGAAGAGTTCCGACTGCATCCAAAGGCAGTGGTGCACACCGGTATAACTGCAAGACTATGATGTAAATGACAAGAGGGAGCATGACCTAGCAGACAGGACACTGGGAGACAGAAGATGTGGGTTTTACTCCCGGCTCTGCCACTTATCCATTGTGTGACCTTGGGCAAGTCACTTGTTTGGGCCCCCATTTGTCCTCCTACTCCGTTTGCCCTGTCTATTTTGATTACAAGCCCTTCAGAGCAGGGACTGTCATGTCCTGTGTATGCAGGAACAATGTCTAACACAGTGGGGCCCCAATCTCTGTTGGGGCTTTGAGGTGCTACCATAATACAAATAATAATGAACAATAACTCCTGTCAATTTCACACAGGCCCACTCTGTGTTGTAAAGGCTCATCGACACACACACAGTTCCAAACAGTCTATTTTGGAAACAATCCTGCTGGTGTTCCTGTGCGTTTTCTGCATTACTCCTCCCCCATTTCTTCCTGGGGACAACAGCCTGGAAAACAGGTTCTTGGCTTTTTAAGAGATCCTCTGGCTGCTTATTATCCCACCTGAGGCAATAACCACCACCTCATTTGCATCATCACAGCTGGAAATGATTCTGTCACCAGAGAACAGGACCTCAGGTAGGAAACTACAGACTAACGCTTACAAATCAGGCCATGTCTACATCTAAAATTTTGCAGCGCTGGTTGTTACAGCTGTATTAGTACAGCTGTATAGGGCCAGCGCTGCAGAGTGGCCACACTTTCAGCAACCAGCGCTGCAAGTGGTGTTAGATGTGGCCACACTGCAGCGCTGTTGGGCGGCTTCAAGGGGGGTTCCGGGACCGAGAGAGCAAACCGGGAAAGGAAACCAGCTTCGCCGCGGTTTGCTCTCTCGGTCCCGGAGCCAGCCAGCAAACCGCAGGGAAGGAGACCTGCTTGCTCGGGGTTCCGGGACCGAGAGAGCAAACCGGGAACGCCGCGGTTTGCTCTCTCGGTCCCGGAGCCAGCCAGCAAACCGCGGGGAAGGAGACCTGCTTGCTCGGGGTTCCGGGACCGAGAGAGCAAACCGGGAACGCCGCGGTTTGCTCTCTCGGTCCCGGAGCCAGCCAGCAAACCGCGGGGAAGGAGACCTGCTTGCTCGGGGTTCCGGGACCGAGAGAGCAAACCGGGAACGCCGCGGTTTGCTCTCTCGGTCCCGGAGCCAGCCAGCAAACCGCGGGGAAGGAGACCTGCTTGCTCGGGGTTCCGGGACCGAGAGAGCAAACCGGGAACGCCGCGGTTTGCTCTCTCGGTCCCGGAGCCAGCCAGCAAACCGCGGGGAAGGAGACCTGCTTGCTCGGGGTTCCGGGACCGAGAGAGCAAACCGGGAACGCCGCGGTTTGCTCTCTCGGTCCCGGAGCCAGCCAGCAAACCGCGGGGAAGGAGACCTGCTTGCTCGGGGTTCCGGGACCGAGAGAGCAAACCGGGAACGCCGCGGTTTGCTCTCTCGGTCCCGGAGCCAGCCAGCAAACCGCGGGGAAGGAGACCTGCTTGCTCGGGGTTCCGGGACCGAGAGAGCAAACCGGGAACGCCGCGGTTTGCTCTCTCGGTCCCGGAGCCAGCCAGCAAACCGCGGGGAAGGAGACCTGCTTGCTCGGGGTTCCGGGACCGAGAGAGCAAACCGGGAACGCCGCGGTTTGCTCTCTCGGTCCCGGAGCCAGCCAGCAAACCGCGGGGAAGGAGACCTGCTTGCTCGGGGCTCCGGGACCGAGAGAGCAAACCGCGGCGTTCCCGGTTTGCTCTCTCAGTCCCGGAACCCCGAGCAAGCAGGTCTCCTTCCCTGCGGTTTGCTGGCTGGCTCCGGGACCGAGAGAGCAAACCGGGAAAGGAAACCAGCTTGATTACCAGAGGCTTCCTCCTTCCACGGAGGTCCAGAAAAGCGCTGGTGAGTGTCTACATTGCATTACCAGCGCTGGATCACCAGCGCTGGATCCTCTACACCCGAGACAAAACGGGAGTACGGCCAGCGCTGCAAACAGGGAGTTGCAGCGCTGGTGATGCCCTGCAGATGTGGACACTCTCAAAGTTGCAGCGCTGTAACTCCCTCACCAGCGCTGCAACTTTCTGATGTAGACAAGCCCTCAGAGTGTCTGTGCTCATGCCAACACTTCTAGGAATAACAATGACTGGGGAGGAGATGGGGGTGGAGGGAAGTGTGACATAGCAACATAGCAGATTTGAGAGAGGATGAATTTCAAACATTTTCTCAAAGGCATCACAGCTCTAAGCTTCCCACGACAAACTCTAGATGTCTCCTCTTCAGAGAGTCTCTCTCGGGTTAGGAAATAATTCCCTCCTTCTTATAGAAGTAGAAACAACAGTCAGCGCTTACCTAGTACTCTCCATCCAAAGATCTCAAAGCATTTTATCATCTTCTATGACTTCATCCTCACCACCTCATTTAAGTGTACTTAAATCCATTTCACGGATGGGAAAGCAAGGCCTGGAGAGGGGAGTTGACTTGCTTAGAAGAGCCAGGCTTGACTGAAATTGCAGAATCTAAACACTCCTGAATCTGAATCCCAATTTTGCCAGAGTTCAGGATGCTCAGATTCATCCTGCTGGAAAGAGACAGGATTCACATGCAAACTCAGGACCAAATCCAGACCCTGGCTCAATCTCTGTTGCCCAGTTATACAGCAAGTCCAAGGCAGAACCAGGATTAGAGCCCAGGTCCTCTTAGACTCATAGACTTTAGGGTCAGAAGAGACCAATATGATCATCTAGTCTGACCTCCTGCACAAAGCAGGCCACAGAATCCTACCCATCCACTTCTATAACAAACCCCTAACCTATGTTTGAGTTACTGAAGTCTTCAAATTGTGGTTGACTCCCAGTGGTGTGTTTTAAAGGGACCTAGCCAACCCACTAACTAGATATTTTTCTAATCAATTAACACTTTTTTTAAATTAAAGTGCCCTTTAATCAGCATAGCTTGAAAATTATTTATTTGTACAAATATTGTAAGGGTTTTCTTGTTCTCCTGTCAATATTTGTAAAAGGTCTTTACAGCAAGGGAGAAACTAATTGATTATATAGAGGACAAGTAAAATGGACTATACACACAGTGCCAAGAAATGCATAAAATAAACACTTCTTTCTGTGACTGTCACCTCAGGTGTTACCTGTAACTACAGCAGGACTGGCGCTTGTCGGGTGGATTTTCAAATTGACAGTGTCTTTTTAACCATTAGGCAACTCTTCGCCTCATCCTATCAGAATGATCCATCAATGCCAGTGCCCTGCCTCTGACAATGGCCAAAACCCAAATGCTTCAGAGGTGGGCAGCAAAGAACCTTAAAGCACCCGATTAGATATACTATGGCAAATACCAAGTGCAGAAATTTCCTTCCTAACCAGAGTCAACCACTAGCATTTGTCAATGTGACGGTGGTTTCCGACTCATTGGGGACTCGATTCTGCAAGAAATTTGGGCCCAATCCAGCAAGGCACTTAAGCACATGCGTAACTGAAAACTTAAGCAGCCCCACTGTAGTCAATGGGACTACTTCAGTGTTTCAAGTTAAGCATGTGCTTAAGGGCTTTGCTGGATCAGGGCCAGAGCATTCAACACTTCATAGGACGGAGGCCAGGAATGAAGGGCCAAGTGCAGGAGGTCTGACAGATACAGAAATCAGCTCTGATTCTAAGTGTTTAGCTTACTTTCTGTAAAGGGTATGAAAACAAGCCTCTTTCCTAAACTCCTGCATTGTGGACGGCAGCTCTGCTTCAGTGAACTCTAAAGAAAACATGAATCACTCAATACTTATCAGTTCAAAACACTCGTGCAATTAACAAGATTTTTTTTCCTACAGCATAATTATATACATTTTAATGCAATTACCACCTCTGTATTTTGTACATTAAACAGTAGGCAACCAAAGGAAGAGAGATACTTTCTTTTTCTTGGCTGAGCGTTCCTGAAAATAATAGAATATTGCAAAACTGCCTTGCCTAGAGGGGTTTGTCTTCACAAGAAAAGAAGGGAGGAGAATAGAAAAGGAAGATGGGGGGGAAGAAACAAAAAGAAAAAAAATGCAAGTACAATATATGGTCTTCCTCTGCTGTTATACAATTTGTAAGGTGCCCTACACAGGCGGCTGGACCCTGGAAATCAACTCTCTCCCAGGCATCACATCCATCCCCAACAGCCAAAGAAAAGGAAAACCAAATAAATAAAACAAATGGCCATCAGTCAGTCCCCAAAGCTGGGGTCATTAGGCAGATTAAAGTTTCCAAGCTCTGGCCAGTGGCATGGTTAGCAAAGTGCAGTTAAAGTGCCCAAATTGGATTACTACTACTCTTCGGTCTGAGTGCCAAGTTGGCCAGCAGATTGAGGGATACATGAGATAGCAAGAGGGAAGGGAGGTGGAAAGCCCACAGGCTGCTCTGCAAGCTGTCCGCCATTGAGCAGCCTTAGCCAGACCACTGCAATACAGAGTCACACTACATGGGGGTGAGGCAAAGCTGATGGTGTTAGCTGCATTTGGGCAACTCTATTAGAGACACAAAGGGGGGATTGCAGAGGGGCTCCTAACACACACACTTGGGTAGCAAGACAATGCAGGAGCACTATCTACAGGGTCAGGAAAGGGCAGCCCAGTTGTTGCGAGCTGACTGTGTCACCTGGGCCATCACAGCCCCATCACTCTTTCCATTTACTCCATCTAGAGCTCTCAGACCACTTTCCACCAGTAAGGCAACATCATCATCCCTGGCTGCACAGATGGGGAAACTCAGACACACAGGGGCAAAGCGACTTGCCCAAGGCCACACTGCAGGTCAGAAGCAGAACTCAGATCTCCCATATCCCAGCGCCACACCCCAACTACTAGACCGCAGCTGCCCCAGGAGGACAGAGAAATTACAAAACTAATCTAGTATTTAATCAATAAAAAAATACTCTGTATTCAATTAAACCACCACCACAGTTCAGAAAAGATTCTGTCAATGCTGAAAACACCACATCAAGCACATGTGGAGCCTTGGACAAGGGTTAAACGTTACCCCCTTTGTTACAGTGTTCTGGTAACTGTAAAACCATCATCCGTCACAAGGCCAGGATTATATTCTATACTTTGCATTTAGATAGCATCTTACATCCAAGGATAAACAGGGAAAAAAGATAACTCAATTCAGTTTAAGTTTGACAGTCTAGATGCAGGGTTTGTATTTTAAGTTGATTTAAATTGGCTTAAGCATTTTGTCACGTAGGGAACAAGGAGATTTGGCAGGTGTTTTTCATGCTCGTCCTAAATAAAGAACATCAGTTTTTAACAGGGAGGCTTTGTTAGCCAGTGGGGCTACATTTAATCTCTCAGTCAGAGAGATTTGCCTGCAGTGGAAAGGGTTGGAAGCAGCGGTGGTGCAAAAGCAAAGAAGTTGGGCTAGATCATAACCGCAGCATCTAACAGTAAAGGCTGCTCCAACGGGAAATGCATGGACATGGCCGAGCTGCTAGTTTGAATGGTTTCACTTTAAAAAACAAAACAAGTGATTGCCACCTATGCTCCCCTCCAGAGCGAAACTAGCCCTGCTCCTGCTACCAGGTCAGAAGACTTCTTTGGCATGAAAGGCATTAGACACAGTGAAGCCACATTGTGTTTGCTAGGCAGCCCTGTATCCAGTCAATGCTGTTGGCGCTGCAGAAGGCCATCAGGATTTATTTCTTAGTTAGCACTTCACCACCACGGTGCACATGACATTTGCTCAGACAAGACTCCCAGACGTATCTGGATGAACAAGCTGTCTGTGTTTACACGTGCCGTACCCAGTGCATGCCGCGGTAACGGCACCAGAACGCAGGCTGTGTCTGTCAGAGACAGAGTCAAGACGTACCAGCATCCCCCCGTAGATCAGATCTATAAAGGGGAGTTGTTTAGAATGCAGCAGTCCCCAGAATGTGCCACATGCTGCACAGACACAGGGTACAATACATTAAAGTCCCTGCTTTCAATGCTGGGCACCAGTGCTCAGCTGGACACATATGGGGCCTGATTTTCAGAGAAGATGAGCACTCACAACTCTCATTGGCCTTAAGTGGAGCAGCAGGTGCTCAGCATCTCTGAGAAATCAGGCCCCAGGCGTCTCGGGTTGGGCATCCAACCAAAAATGCATGCATCCAAAATAATGTGTCCACTTTTGAACTAAACTCTCAATTTCTCAGCCTCACACACACGCCAACCCCAAACTTCAGTTCCACTGCCCTTCCTCCATTCCCATCACACAAATGAGCAGGTCACTCCCGGGAAATTAAGAGGATACACGCTCAGATGAATTCGTTGGCTAGACTCTTACAGACATTGCAAAAAAGTGGGTCTGCAGAAGGTGATGGGTTACCGTGAATACCAACCCAAGATCTCTGTACACTTCAAATATTTTATTCTTTATGGTTTTGGTCACACAGACCCTGATACAGTTCAACATCTGTGTTTGCAAGGACCCTGGTGCAAGGCCCCTGGGCAAAATCCCAGCAGGCGGAGGAGCGGTGGTGGCGCCAAACTGCCATAATCTGCACCTGCTGGGCTGCAGAGGTCCAGAAAAAACAGGGAAGTAGAGAGCCCTGAGTAGGTCAGGGGCATTTAAGGCCAGCTGGGGGATGAGCTGCCAGAGGAACCAAAACTATAAACTAAAGCTGTCCCCACATCCACTGAGATTCCCAGGGAGGGAGCAGCCACATTTCCCTTGGCTTGTCCCAGGTGCGGAGACTTCTAGTTTACACACACACGCCAGCATCCGTGGCTCTGGGCCTTGCAAAAGTAAGAAGTCAGTCAAACAGCAACGAAGACTGGAAGCCAGCCTGGGCCTACAGAGTAAACACAAACAAGAGTCCGTCATTAGCTTCGAACTGAAGGCCAGACAACCAGGTTCAAATGGAAAGTAATTCCACTGAAATACACAGGCTTGCACTAGATTTACACCCCACATGCCAGTGCACAGTCTGGACCAAAGGGTTTACTTCTGTTCTCTCTCTAGGTTTCAGAGAGGAATGGCTGGCGGGTTATGTCTTCTTGTATCCGAATGGGAGAGAGGATGAGCGGCACGCATCCACAGTGCACAGGCAAGGCATACGCTTTTACTGCCCCCTCAGATTTCAGCAGTGTAAGTCTCCCACTAAATAACAGCAGCCATAAACACTGATGCGTGTCCCTCAATTCCATCACAGCTTTAGTTAGGAGGGGCTCATCTATCTATTTCAGTGTTCTCTCGGCCTTTAACAGGAAAAGTGCTTCTAGATAGAAGCAAAACAATTTTCACATCCAGAACCACAATCCAAGTGTTTACGGAGGTTGATTCCCAGGCTCTACACCAAATTTTACATCTTAGGAAAGGGGGCTAAGTGGGTAAAACTTTGGGCTTTCTTCCATTCCCATCCCTCACCATGTCTGTTTAAGAAGAAGCTCTTTCAGGTTTTGATATATTACTGCACTAACAAAAATACAACAAAAAAATAATCTTTAGAATGTGATCCACAGAACAGAAAGCCCAGCGATCAAACGGTGAAAGACAAAACCATCCCTCTGGCTGCTGTTTCTTTACAAATCCATTAGAGAGGGACTACACATTATTCCTCTTCACTGGGATCTTAATCCAAGGAGACAGATCTGTTTAACTTTTCTGCATAACAGATGACACTGGGTGCATTCAAGTAACAGGTAGATCTGGAATGGGGTGCACTGGATTCCCAGCTCCTCATCCTAGTGGTGTATCTGTATGCTACATGATCATCTATTTTGGACCCAAACTTCCTTTCCACCCACGCAATCCTGATACTGTCTTGCTTCTCTTAACACTGTAATTTACTCATATCGGAAGAGCTGAACTATGCAAATACTCAGAGGCAAAACCTTCTCTCTTTGTAACCACTTAAGAAATTATCTCCACATCATCTAGGAAATTTCTACCCTGCAGATTTTCCTTGGCTTCCTTACTCGGCAAATTCGGTCACTGGTATCTTGAGATAGATACACCGAGTCACTCATTTTACCCACTGAGTATATACAAAAGACCTTGAGATTGTTCAGGAAGCAATTAGACGCTGTTCGGAGGAAAATGGTGTTTTCAAATGGATAACCTTTGATGTAGTCAACAGCCTTTTCTTGTCCCTTTTATCTGCCCCCTTGCAGAAGAGATGAATAATTTTCATTCCTGCAAAAGGCCAACGACACACTCTTATATGGAATACTCCCTGTAAACTGATTTTATCTTAAGCAAGACAAAAAGTGCCTCCTAAATGCAGCTCATCTTCACAACTTTTCTCCCCTCGGAGATCCTGACATAAGAGGATGATCATGAATTTTTATTAGTGTGTTTGCTCTTGTTTTTCTCTCCCTGAAGCATGAGGGACAAGGGAGTTAACAAGTAAGGCTAATGCCTGTCTTTTCCCTCCCAACCCATCTCATCTTTAACCAGTGACCTTCATGTCAATTTCTGCTTACATACTGGCTCTACTCACCCCATCTCCCTCAGCACAAACACTCATGCTTTGCTAGGGAGAGAAGGAAGAATCTGACTGCTGTGAGGAGCAAGGAAGGCAAAAAACACCTAGAAAAATAGGGATGTACGTATTCCACAGAGCATGCCACTGAATCTTTGCAGATCCCTCCCCACAAGCACACTGGAGCTGTGTATGTATGTCCAGTCCTCAGCACAGTGCTATATGTAAGCGGTCAAGAAAAATAAACGGAGAGGCAGATAGCTCTTTTCACCACCTTCCACGTTATTAGAGGGCTTCACACACACAGTGGTACATGTATAGATATATATAAATCCACCCTGTGCCACTAGATATGGCTATAATTAGAGATACACATTGTGTGGAAAAGCACAGCGGCCTTTCACAAACTACAGTATAATAAATGCTTCACCCATATATGTAGTGCTTTACCTTTTTCAATACACTGCAAACCTGAATTAATCCTCACAACACTCCTGTGTGATCTGGTCATCCTCCTTATTTTAAAGATGGGGAAACTGAGGCGCAGGGAGGTGAGGTGGCTATAATGCTCTGCACATTTCTCTGCATATAGACTCACCCCTACTGCCCATTCCAATGGATGCAAGGAATAAGCTAAGGAGAGGTCTCTAGCCTGAGCTGTTTGGTCAGTTTCACTAGCGCAGCTGGGTTAATGCAGGCAGTGGAGGAAATTTACAAGCACAAAAAATAGCTGCTTCATCTTGGAAAGAAGAAATCCAGCATGGGAATGAAAATCCTCTCCGTAGGGCAATAGCAGCTGAGACCCATGCACCCAGGGAGCCTTGTGTACCACCACAGCCCACACAATCCCCTGTCTGGCTATACCCACTATTGCCTGGGAAGATCTGGCGAGTCACCCAAGCAGGGAAGGATGCCTCTCTATTCTCACTCTGACCAGCTAAGGCCAGAAAGGCATCTCCTCCAGGAGTCCAAAGCAGGAGCAACACCAGCCCCCATGCATGCTGGGCTTCCCCTAATAAAAGATGAACCGTACACTCCAGGCAAAGTTCTTCAACCCCAGACACTCAGAGAAAGAAGAGCCCCAGGGGCTCAGATGAGCAATCAGGCAGGGCTTGGGGACCTCAGCTCTTCCACCTCTCCCTCAGACACCCACAATTGGACAAGCACAACACTAGCAAGAGTCAGACCTTATACATCCCGTAATAAATTATGCACTGGAAAAAAGAAAGACCCCCATCCCCCACCTGCCACCACCCACCAAAAATATCCGTGGTGAACAATCGGAGTAAACTTTTCCCTTTAAGCTCAGGCTCGAGGGAGGGGAGATGCTGATGGAAATAAATACAATCTAAAGCGCTATCTTCACCGCCGGATCCATTCCAAGGATGACTCGGAGTTAGTCACTACTGCAATGCAAAGCTATTTCCCAGCTTTGCAGCCTCCAAATCGGGGCAGGATTGCTTTCCACCTCAAGCCCAGATCCAGCTCTTCTCTAGAACAAGTCCCCAGAAAGCAGGGGCTGGGGAGGAGAAGATGCAGTGCAGCTTTCACAGCCTTCACTGAACGCCCCATCTCCCCACAACAGACAGATCGCTTCCCTCCGTAGGACTTACACAGGGAGGAGATTTATTTTACAAATAAAATACAATACCAGGCAAATGTAAATGCAGAGAGATCCGGCATGGCTTTCCCTCCTGGCTCACTCCCTGCCATGCACACATACAATCCATCCTGCCTGCTCCAGGATCTCCCTTCTTCCACAGCCCTGCTGCATTCCCCCTTGTGCTAGCTCTTCGGTACCTTCCACATTGCCGCTGCATGTTGTGACGGGCGGGGAGGTGGGGGTGTCTCTCCCCATGCAGGGAACCAGCAGTAGCACGTTTGACCCAGAGAGAGCATTTTAAGCGTTAAGATATTTCTTCTCCCCCATCTATTCTAAATTAAGCGGTTACAACCACATGCTGATCAATTTCAGTCCTTTCCATTTCATCCCCCAACTACACACACCCTTTAGTCAATTTCAAAGGCAGCAGATTTCCTTGCCCTCCACACTTTTAATAGCAAACCCCCTTCACGTTCATTTTAAACTCTTTCCGCTCCAACCCTGCCACATTTCAGGGGAAGCAATTCAGACTCATTTTGAAGCAGATTTCCCCTGTGCAATCCACCCACCCCCTCTGATCCTATTCGGCTAGGCGATTACCCTCTTCTCCCCACTCCCCCAAACGTTTTCTGGTCTCTCTAGTTTACATTCTTCCAGCACCGGCAGAACACAACGCGCGCGCACACACATAGAATCACAGCAGCGATCCCACCCAGCAAAAGAATCCAGCAAACTCCTCTTCCCCTGTGCACGCGAAAAGAAAGAAGGATCTCCCCGTAGGGGGAGGGAAAACTGCAAATCCTACCCCAGCACAGTACAGTCTTCCCGAGAGCTGAGAAACGCAGAACATTTCCCTGTCTGTGTGTGTCTCTCTCTCAGATGGGGCACAACTGTTCCAGAGACAGGCGAGGAAACAAGGAGAAAGGCATTTTGCAATCCCCTCATCCTCCTGTACAACCGCCTTTCCCGTCCCTCTCGCTGCACAATCACCGCCTCTTTTTTTTAGAAGGGGGAGAGAAAAAAAAACATGCATCCGATTCCTGGGAACTGAAGGAGTAAAGTTGGATTCTGGTTACTTACAGCCTGAACCGGAGCTTGCTTCAGACGTGCCAGCCATAATTACATTCCACACCAACCAACTAGCCTTCCCCGCTCCCTGCAAATCGGGGCTCCGGCCCTCGCTCGCTTCTCCGCTGCCGCCGCCGCTGCCTCTGACCAGCATGAATGGAATTGGAATGGAATGCAGCGCAGGGTTCCAATGGAACTCCAGCCTCGATCTGACTTCCCAGGGAGAGCGACTGAGGCACACGTTCAAAGGGGCAGCTGCCGGCTGCTCCCCCAGCGAACCCCTCTAGAGGGCGCCCTGGCCTGCGCAAACCTGCGCACCGAGAGAGGAGGAGCAGCAGCAGAGGAGCCGAAAGGGGCGGGCACCCCGTTAAAAGGGCACTGGCCGAGGGGTGCCGTAAAAGCGGCAATGCTTTTGTAAGTGCCAGGAGGCTCCACAAGGGCTGGAGGAACCTGCAGGTCCCTTGTTCTCAGCTCCCCAGCAGGGCAGGAGGGCGGTTGCGGGGGGGAAACAAACTAGCAGTGTGCTGGCAGCCAACCCAGTACTGCTGTGCAAGTTTACAACACCCTCCAGCCAGGGATGGGAACCACTCTCTAATGACCGAATTCTGCTGCCCATTGTAGCATCATCATGGTTTTAAAAGCATGGATATTGAGGCACACACCAAGAGGCCAAGGTCACAGGGTGATTAAGGGCAGAGCTGAAAATAGAACCCAGGAGTCCTTTTTCCTAGAGCCCTGCTGAAGCTACTGGATCACATACCCTCCCCAGATCCAGAAACAGAATCCAGGAAACTTGACCTTGTGTCCCCCGCTAGACGGCACTTCCTCTCAGAGCTAGGAACAAGGCTCAAGAGACAACTCTCCGTTCTTTGGTCCAGTCACTAGACTACACCACCTCCTTAAGCTGTGAACATAGATAAACATAGAATGCCTGAGTTTCACTGCTATGGATACCAATCACTTTAGTTAGCAAGTAATGACCCAGCAACAACTGTCTGGTTGTTTAATTTGGGTTTCCCAGGCCTAGGTAAAGGAAAATAAACAACTGCATCACAATAATAATATTTTGCATTATGATACTACTTTTCAAAGGAAGGGCTCAAAGCACCTTACAAGTTATTAACCACCTCTGGGAGTCCAGAGCATCATCTCTACTTTACAGTTAGGGTAACGGCCAGCACCAAGACATTAAGTGGCTTGCCCAAGGTCATGTTAATTTTGCCAAGGTCGTTCTGACTTGCCATGCATTAGTGCCAAGTAAATAGCAAAGCCAGGACTAGAACCCCAAGAATCCTGACTCTGTGCCCCATGTTCTAATCATTTAATGTGCTCTTCTTTTATTGTTTTTCATCCTGAAGGATCCCCATATGTTGCATAACCCACATACATACAGTGTAGCAGCTGAGCAGCACCGCAGCAGAAGGCAGGCAAAATGTTGACCAAGGAACCCAAGACAAACCCCAGTATGCACAGCAGAGAGGCTCTGGATTTTAAAGGCCTCATCTGAAGGATCACACTTCAGCATTCTCCCCAGTACCATGGCAAGAGCACTGATGCCCAGGTTGCACAAGGCTGCATTGGCACGGGGGCACTGTCTAGATACTGACATGGTTGTTAAAGAAAAACAGCCACTCAAAATGCAGGTAGAAAACAAGGGAATATTTTCCAAATTAAAGAGACCAAAAATTGTTAGGGGAAAAACAATATCCCCGGCCTCCTAGGAAAGCACTGCAAACTCTAGACAAAGGGTGAGGGAGGGCTGGAGGGGGGGCCATTCAGAGCCAGTCCATGCTTGTGGTATCCCAGAACCAGATCAACCTTCCCAGGCACAGATCAGGCTATTAACAGACAGCGCTTTGGGGCTAGAAAATTCTGCAAGGATCTCCCCCTGCACTTCCCCTAGGATCATGTTATCAGAGAGTGGGACAATGGTAGGAGTGAGGAACAATGTGCCTCCAGCCCTCTCCTTCCGGGCTCCATCCTCACTCCACAGAGGGGGCACCATGGGGACAACACCTCAGAGGGTATGACTCCACCGTCACCCTGTACATACTATGTGCAGACACGGTGGCCCGTCTGACGGTGGCTCAGCGGCGTACAATATGAAATGAGTTTGGGGTCCTAGAACCTATTCTGGCCCCTTTCACGGGTGCAGAGGTCCCTGACCCAGTGGACCTGGCACATGTCCAGCCTGCCAAAAAGCACACAGAAGATCCTGGGGAGACCACAGCTGCAGTGTCTTTGCCATGCTCCCCAGGAGAGGGCACAGGAGCTAAGGATACAATAGGAGTTGTGGAGCAGCTGCCACTTTGTGGCCTGTGAATTCCTTCCCCGGGCCCAGTGGGGGGGCCTGCAATGCATAGCATAGCCACATGGACTGAGTGCTAGTTCCAAAAGCTAGCCCTTAGTACAGTTCCCAGGGGACAGATGGCCACACATCCCAACTGACAGTAGTGGGCAATGTCTGCCAAGAGACCCATGCAGACTGGATTCCTGGCCTGGGGTGAGTGACATCGGCAGGGAGCCACGCAGGAAACTGGCCCCTCCTCTGCTCATGCTGTGTCCATTCTGCAGCTAGCCGAAGGACTTTGTGCTCCAGAACTGTCAGTTCAGTAACTTTCACTGGCACTAAATTCACTTCACTTAAAAACAAAATTATAAAGAGGAGAAATAATGAAAGCCATAAACAAGACTAAATGACGGTTTGAGTTGATTATTTGTCTTTTAATGCACTCCGTGCCAGCCACTTTTATCACTTCCATTTTTTCCCTTTACTCTCTGCTCCTTGTGACACTCTCTTATCATCCAAGAAAGCAACATTGTTTCCACACTGAGCTGTGTCCTCCCGTGGCAAAGGGGCCGCTGTTCTTTCCAAACACCTCTCACCTCAAAAACAACAACTGTCTTGCAGGACATTTATCCCCAAAGAGTAAAATGTAAGGAATCTGCAGGAAGCTCATAACTGCTCAAGACTCATAGTCATTTTGAGCTGTATATATGGGTTATATTTATGGAATAATATATTGATACTGAAAGTATGCTTCATGGATTTGGAGTAGAAATTAGTCATCAGAGGTCCTGTATCTCAGGGATTACCCATTCAAGCAAAGAGGGAGTTGTCACCCCTCTACTGGGCTGGGGACATAAGGCAAGGTTCTATTATCTACCTTTGCCACATCCCACTGAATGGAAAATCATCAGAGATAATGACAAATAACTGAAACACTTGGTGGTGAAAAGGAACATTATAGCAGGCAGGAGATGGCCCTGGCTATGAATCAGGGTGTAGGAGAAGGCGCTCTGTATCCATTCACTGAGGAAACCCCTTAGGGAGCAAGGAACTTTCATGAACATGTGGATCCTGATTCTTGTGCAATCAGTCAGCTCTGCAACAGACTGAACTTGGTGGAGATCCTACCTTAGTATATAGGAAAACTAACTGTTGGGGCTTGTCTACATCACACAGCTTTTAGCAACAAGGCTGTGTCGACACAGCCTTGTCACTAAAAGTCGGCATGTATAAACGCCCTTTGCTGGGACTTTGTCAGCACTTTTGCTGACAAAATACTTCCAGACCTGTCGTCAAAGCTGCATTCACAATGCCACTTGCATCAGCAAAACTTTTGTCTTTCGGGGGCGGGGGGGTGGGTGGGGGCTTTTTAAAGCACCCATGAAAGACAAAAGTTTTGTTGACAACTTCGCAGTGTAGACAAGCGGTAAGTGTGAACCCAGGTTGATGTTTAATAATTCTGTTTTGAGTTGTAACCAGCTGTTTTCACCACTTCCTCTCTTATCTAGTTAAATCTTTAGTTTCTCTTAAATAAGCCTACTTCTGTTTTATTATACGTGTTCGTGAGTGCTGTGTGGTTTATGGTAAAATGGTAAACGGAGCTACACTGCACTGTTGGGTGCAGAGGATCTGGAATTTCTGTGAGTAGCCAGTGTCAAGGGCTGGATATCACAGGGGAACGATTCAAAGGAGACTTGGGGACAGGGGTGTACCTACTGTTAACCTACAGGGTGAAATCAGGGTAGGTTTTTTGCTGCCCCAAGCAAAAAAAAATTTGGTTGCCCCCCACCCCAGCCCTGGGCTCTTACCCCCCACAACCCTCTGCCGACCCAGACCCAGGCTCTCTCTTACCCCCCCATATCTGCAACCCCTGCTGCCCCAGCCCTGGGCTTTCTCTTCCCCCCCCCGCACCCCTCCCCACTACCACCCCAGCTCTGGGCTCTCTCTTCCCCACCCACACCCACCCCCTGCCGCCCCAACCCTGGGCTCTCTCTTCCCCACCAACACCCACACCCCCTGCCGCCCCAGCCCTGGGCTCTCACTTCCCCCCACCCACCCACACCCCCTGCCGCCCCAGTCCTGGGCTCCCCCCTACCAGTGCTGACTCCGCCTGCTCCTCCCATGCCTCCAGCCAGCGCTGGCAGGGTCAGGGTAAGCAGCGGGGCTTCCAGGCCGCACCTCAGCCCAGGGTCCCTCCAGCCAGGGCTCTCGCCTCCAGGACCAACCAGGACCCAGGAGGGCAGAGTCAGGGGACCGCCCCGGCAGGGGGGCTGAGGAGTCGGGGCAGGGTAGCCCCAGAGGGAGTGGAGCCCCAGAGAGCAGAACATGGGCCCTGCATGGCAGCGCCCCGCCCTCCATGGCCTCGCTGTTGCTTCTTCTGGCCACCCTGCCGCAGTCCCTGGGCAGCTTGGGCTGCTTCACCCAGCCCCGGCTGCGGCATTGAAGAGCGGCTGCCCTGCGGCACCTGCAGGCAGCTTCATCTGCCCCGTGGGGTGGTCCCCAGCCTGAGTGTCCCCCGCTCGGAGCCTGCCCGGCCCAGCCATAAGGTCTGGCACTGATCCCCCATGGCGCAAACTGCAGCAGCCCCAGGGCACCCCCGGTGCATGTCGTGCTGCTGCTGCCAGGGCCAGCTCTAGGCTTTTGCCACCGGAAGCAAAAAAATAATAATAATAAAGGATGTCCAAAATGCCACCCTTGAAAATGTGCCGCCCCAAGCACGTGCTTGGTTTGCTGGTGCCTAGAGCCAGCCCTGAGTCACGGCCAGAGGAGCCCAGAGGAGAGTGCCTGAGTGGCTGAAAGGCTGGTGGTGCTACCCAGCTACCACAGGAAAGAATCCCTGTCCCTGGAGGTAGGGGAGAACAAGATGACTCACAGTCTTAGGTACCCTGAGAATCATCACCCCTCCCATCTGCCAACTCCTGATTCCTCCCTCTCCCTGTACTTCCCTCCACCCCCAGTGAAATCACTGCACCTGTTTGTTCCTTTCTTTCTCTGCACACCAGGATTGCCTGGGCCATCAGCGCCCGTGCACCACTCAACCAGCAGAGGGCCTCCTGCACACTTTTGTAAGTCCCACAAAAATGGCGACTGTGTTCTTTTTCCTATGACATTTCTCAATTGGACTGTGATCCTTTTTAACAATGAGATATTTCAAGTGAGAAGTGCACTTCAAAAGACAGTGCAAGGATTCTGTGATCAGAAATGTTTGAGACATAAACCTGAGGATGTCTCTTTAACTGGGTTGGGCTGGAGCCTCAGGCAAGTTTGCCTTAACATAACCTAAGTTTGGTGATGCACAGGCTGTAATGTGCTAGGGGAAAGGTGCAAATGACTACACCACAGGCAAGGTCATGGAGAACCAGGCCCAGGGAATGGAGAAGGGAGGCAGTCTATTCTCCCTGCTCCTGGAGCAGCTTGGGACCAGTTCAGGGGGGCACCATCCACACAGGTCCAATAGTAGGATTGGGCCTTCATCTATCCACAGGTCAGCACTAGCAATGCATAGTTCTATTCCAAATGACACTTCTGCCATTGCTTAGCCCACTGGGCTCTTGAATGATTCTACTTTGCAAGAGCCAGGACCAAAAAGGGGTGAAGGAAATTCCTGACCTGCATGAGTCACAGCTCCCTAAGGGACACCTCTCTGCCTCGTAAGATTAGCTGGCTGTTCACTGTCCCTGCATCTGAGCATCTGCATGGCTGAGTAGGGTTACCACCTTTGAAATGCAAAAAAAACCAGCCCCAAATCCCTGCCACAAAGCAAGCCCACCACAACCACAACCCCCAGCCATAAGGTACCTCTGCAACCTCTCCCCGCCCTCAACAGCCACTTCCAGTATCTAGAGAGATAACACATATGGATAAGATTGGTAAGATTGGTCACCTCACTCTTGGGTGACTCACTCCCTCTCTCACACACATGCATGGTGCGCTTGCGTGTTGGTGGGCAGATAGCTGCTGTATTTTCAACCGTTTTGAGCTATCACATAAACTGCAGAAGTGGGAACACTGCAGCATCTTCAGCTGGACACAGAAACTTTTAACATTAGATATCCCAGTGTATTGTGATAATAATGCAAATCTTTAGACCCATGTAAAAAAAAAATAGCAGATTAAATTATTTTTCTAGAAACTGGCAAATCCATAAAAAAACCTGGGCAGGCTGGTCAGATATCAGCCAGTTGATAACCCTATGGCTGAGGCAATTTGTTTTTGAAAGGGAGAACCTGCTCTGGAATTTGTTTCCCTTGCTGCTCTTACAGATGCTGGGGCTTGGTGCAAAGGCCAACTCTTTCCTACAGCTCTAGCATCAGGGGGCGAGGGTAAGTGTATTTCTGTCTACAGCTGAACATGTCAAGGTGCCTGCACCAAGAGATAATCCGACATGTACCAATGAATACAAATTCTTCGTAATGAGGCTTTGCACCCACAGCGTGTTTTCACTTGAGGATTTCAAAGTGCTTTACCAGGGGATCAGGGGAGTAAAGTATGGATACTCCATTTTACAGCTGGGGAATCTGAGGCACAGAATGGGCAAGCATCACGCCATCTAGGAAATCGGGAATGTGACTCCCAGACCAGCGTTCAGATCACTGGACCACAGAGGGCCCCTGCTTCATGCCTCTTGGGATGTGGATTGTAGGGATCTCCCCAAACTACAGGCCTTTATATTAACAATACGACTGAAACAGGAATAAATTCCCACTCCCGATCTTTAGCTATCCTAGAATTACCAATTTAACAACTGCTACTGATGGGTCCAGCTAACCTATCTGAAGGCCTCCTAGGAGAGCACCCCATGCTGTTCTGGAATCATGCTCCCTCTGGCTGAGTTAGGAGTGATTTGATGGGATCAGGAAGGAGTTACATGCAGGAAAAGCAGGTTGGCCTCACGCAGGGGGAATAAGAGAGGAAAATGTGGGGTCCTGGAAGCCAGGGATGAACTTACAACTGGTAGGGCCTTAAGTAGCCAGAATGGAGAGGAAAACAGGGTCTTGAACTGCTTTCCGTTCCGGCAGGTCAGGATCTAGCAGAAAGTAGATCATTGAATCAACTGTGCAGGTCCCCAGGGGTCCCTTACAGTGCCAAAGGCTGGTCCTGCTCAAAAGCTACCCAACAGCAACACAGAATTGCCAGCAACTCCACTTGGCATGTCCATTCCAATCTAAACAGGGTTGGTTGCGTTTTCAATCCTATCAGCCCGAAAAGACAGAATACCTCATCTGCCCTATTGTGGCAGCTTTGCAGAGCCTTGATTGGATGCATTCCCTTTCAAGTGCCGGTTTCTCCTCCTGTATTTGTCACATTCCTCCTGTATTTGTCACATTCCTTATTTGTGTATAGAGCACCGTGCGGAGGCTTAAAAGCTTTTGAGACAGAGAGGAAAAGAATGAACAAACTAGCTCTGACTAAAGCAAAGTGATTGGAGTTTGGGTTCCTCTCCCTTAGATTGAAATGAACAGCTTTCCTTTTCTTTTTCTTTCTTTCTTTCTTCTTTTTTTTTCCCCCAGAGGCTAAATTTAGTGAATTATTTTCACAATAAAATCTTGTCAGATATTCACATCCAAAGAGGCTGCTGCTTTCCGTTGTCGAGGGAGTTACTGAGGGTATGGCTACACTTGAAAATTCAAAGCGCTGAGTCTGAGTGTGGTCGGAGCGCCAGTGCTGGGAGAGAGCTCTCCCAGCGCTGCACGTAAACCACATCCTCTACGGGTGTAGCTTGCAGCGCTGGGAGCCGCGCTCCCAGCACTGCGGCACTGATTACACTGAGGCTTTACAGTGCTGTATCTTGCAGCGCTCAGGGGGGTGTTTTTTCACACCCCTGAGCACGAAAGTTGCAGCGCTGTAAAGTGCCAGTGTAGCCAAGGCCTGAGACAGCAAAACCTCTTAACCATGTGAGGAAGAAAATATTCAAGATATCTCCCACCACCCCTTTAAGAACCTTCTCTCTCTCTGACTTCATCTCCGAATCCTTACAGAAGCACATTGGCCTCCTCTTCTCTGGCTACTTCCTTGTCCTGCAGGCACAAGGTAATGGGTGGAATTATCTCTAGCTCTGGTAGGTGCTTCATGCACTAGTCAGGATCACGTGGTCCTTGGGCCATACTCCCATGGACATCAGTAACGATGCCACATGTGTAAGGACTGCAGGATCAGGGCCGTTATCCACTGGTCTAATGGTTCATGAGGAGGAGGTTGAGGTGACTGATGTCCAAAGTTCTGCTCAAACTAAGGGGATCTGGATTGTCATAAAGGGGATGAGAGAAATTAAGGTCAGTGGCTGAGCTGGGAAAAGAACCCAGGAGTCCTGTCTCCCAGTCTCATACTCCAGCCACTAGGAAACATATCAGCAGAATTCTATGGGGCGGATATAGACACTGAAGAATAAAACAAGTACCGTGAATGTCCAGGCCGCAGAGCAGGAAGTGGGCAGTCTGGGAGCAGGCAGGAGAATTCTGATGAGTTTGGGTTGGAGCAGAAACAATCTTTCACTCAGAGTCCCCTCAACCACAACCGCAGCACAACGACTAGGGTGACCAGACAGTAAGTGTGAAAAATCAGGACAGGGAGTGATGGGTAATAGGAGCCTATATAAGAAAAAGACCTCAAAACTGGGACTGTCCTTATAAAATCGGGACATCTGGTCACCCTAATGAGGACAGCAGGAGCCATTGCGGCTGTTGTGACATGCATACAGCACAACATGAAGGGTGCAGCTTCTCTAAATGCAGATCCAGCAGCCATGCCCACACAGTTGTCCCATGTCCCAAAGCAGAAAGAGCTCGCAGCTCTGTGCGGCAGGAGATCCAAGCTTTTGCACAGATCCCCACTTCCATGCATACCCTCCCTGCACAGTGGGATCCAATGGTATTCAGCAGCCCTCAGTTAGGCCAGAACACTTGGCCCAGTTGGTGTCTAGCCTGCCCATCTCTTTTGTCACTGATCTAGGATCTTAGGCTGTTCTTTCATTCTATTTTATTTTATATTTGCAATGCTTTCCCATTCACCTTAATTAAGACACCTAAGATCCATACTATCAGTCATGCTCCAGTCTCCCACCTGCCCCAGGGCAACTGGCATGAAAGGAACATTGAAGGTACTTGACATTACAGAGCTCTTGTTGGCTCTGGAGGGAAGATTGGAAGTAGATGGCTCAGCTTTCAGATGGACCAAAAAACACAGAGGTTAGGGGCTTCCTCTCTCTCGTTCTCATTATGCTGAGAATGAGTAGCCGATGCCTGCATGACTCACTGAAAACTTGGACCCAAATTCCATTTAAAGGCATCTGTTTTCAGTATTTCTGGTCCATCTTCCTCTATTAGATAGATGAATCAGAGATCATTGTTCCTTAAGGTGACTTGCAAATATTTTGTTAAAAAGAAACTAGCCAGGAGGATTGGCTGGCTCAGAGGAGTGTCTTGGCTGAAGGAGGCATTCCCTTTCAGCTCATTGGTTTGAATCCAACCCAGGCTAAGAATGAGTGGCAAAAAATGATTATCTAAACTATGGCTCTTTGGTATGAAAAGGGTTTGGTGGCCTCAGGTCAGGTCTAGTGGCCACACACCATATCCTAAAACCAACAGACACTCTTTCTATATGAGTATAGCAGAAGAGTAGCCTAAACAGCCCTGGAGTTTGGGGTACATCCCGATCCAAATGCTGCAGCTTAGTTCCAGCTGATGTAGAGCCCATATGCCCTTTTCTGCCATCCTCAGCTGGGCAAGAGGCAGCAGGAGCAGATGAATCCCTTTGAAACACCAACCCTGCCATTTCCCCCACCTCGCGCTGATGTCTTTGCTAATAAGGAGCCAGGGAATGGAAGCACAAAGCAGACAAGCCGGGCAAGTGGAATGGTGCCCAAACAGAGGGTTTGTCAAAGATTTCCAGTCGGCATCAGTGACTCTTTAAGCTTCTTGACAGTCGGGATAACAAAATATGTCTGTAGAGCTCTGGGGATACAGAGTGAAATTAAAATGGATAATGAATAGAGCTGTTTTCCAGGATATTGCAGCTGCAAATGCTAGCAGGGCCAGAAAGCAAACTGTACTAGACAGGCACCTGTGAAAGGGGCCACACGTGTTTTGGGGTCCCATCACCATGCAGCCCTGTGTTCCTCTGCCTGATGCATGAGGAAGGTATTTGCCATCGCTAACAGGGATCTTACACTTTATCTTTGAGAGCTACCCTCTAGATTGCCAAGTACGCGCGATGTATTGCTGGGTACGGAGCTAATGGAATCATCTCACCCATTTGCTTGTTGTGCTTATGTCCCTGGAATGGGGATTTTTTCTATTAGAGCCCTTGTTGAGCAGTCTGCGACTGGAGGGGTTTGTGTTCTCTCCCCGCAAGGGTATAAAACAAGAGGATTGCACAGTTCAAGGACCCAGGTCATCTTGGGGGGTGGGGAGGAAGAAGAGGAAATAAAGGGGGTGGTCTTTATTTTATGTGTCCTGTTGCTCTTGGATCAACCTGTTCTTAGACTTGAGGAGTGGGGGGCTGTTTCCATATATTTCCCAAATGTCTCTGTTATCCCAAAGCGAGTTTGTATATAGGGTGAGAGGTCAGATGGGTTATTTATTTGCTGTGATGACTCTAGGGTATGCTTGACAGGTTCTCCAGATTGTTATTGAAAGGTCTTGGTGCAAGATTCAATACGTGTGTTTCAAAGCAGGGCAATCAGCACTAGATCTAGGATGTGGGCGTGAGGACAGAGGGAGGAGGAAGATGGTTTTTATGGGAGGTTTGCATGGCTCTCACTCTCTCTCTTACAGCTGCCTTTGTACTCACAGAAGACACCAGATTTCATTGTTTCAGAGGCTGAGGTCCTCCATTTCCACAGAACAAATACAACACACTGCACTACTGTCCCTCATCAACATACCTTGACAATGGGCCTACAGACACCACTCTAGGGAAGAGAGCACCTCTCGATTAGCCAGTAGGGGCTGAGAGGGAAGATGGTTCATTCAGTCCTTAGCCTGTTACTCAGCAAGCGTGATGTAGACACCTGCCAGCTCCCTGGAGACCTCCTGCCCATTTCACATAGGCCACTCCGGGGGCTGATAGGGAGGAATGACTACCTGTATTGATGGTTCCTCATCTAAGTCTATTTTCCAAGTCATCAACCTGCCATCTCAGCACCTTATAGATTTTGGAGGTGCTGGTGAGACTAACACTGTGTCACTCAGTCATTATCTTTGGGCTTCCAATTCCTCCTCACAGACTCTTGCTGGTGCTTCCACACTGCAGCCTGAGTGACTCCTTGGGATCTGTGGCCTCCTTGCTAGGTGATGCTGGGATCACCTGCTAAACCAAATCCAGGCCCCTCACCACAGTGTGAAACCAAATGCAGACAAGCCTGACTTCTACTTGGGGGAAGTTTGAAGGTAAAAGACAGACTCTCTTCTTGACTCCTTTAGCACCATAAAGAATCGAGTGAGAATATCTAACATCATCTTGTAATCCCGTCACATGGCAAACAGCCTAAGATATATCAGCAACAGAACTCACAGCCTTTAACTCCACAAAGCCAGGGCCTCTGCCTAGTGAGCTACAGCAGCCCCTGTGTTAAGTGAGCCACAGAGCAAAGCAAACAGCTGCTTTGGCACAGTCCAGCCTCTAAAGGGAGGCGTTGTACACACAAATAGGTTGGCTGGAGCTGGTACTTGGGGACATATTGTACTTCATGGGTGGCCCCAGCAGTTTCTGCAGCATTTCAGCTTTACTTAAAGATAGATAAATAAATTGTTTGCCCTTTCTGGTTGCAGAGGTGGCGTGATGCAGGGCTGTCTGGCTGAGTTTGCAGGCAGCCTGAGACACTAGCTCTAAGAGATGGGTAAGGCAAGCCCACTCACTGCAATAGAATGTTGACTGAAAGAAACCTCAGCACAGCTGTTTGAATGTCAACATGCATATCACTGTGGACCATTTTAGCAGGGACTGTCAGTTACTCTGGTAAGGCGGACAGCACTTGGAATTGGGAACCATGCTTGTGCAGAGCATTCATTCCTTTTCCACAGCCAAACCAGCTCATTAGAAGAGTGCCGTATCTCTGAGAGCCATCTGCCACCTTGGCCAAGTCCCCACCTCCCTTCATACCACAACCACCAGCTTCTTCACGGTGCAACATTTACTGTGTTTTTCAGCTCACACTCTCCTCATCTCCTCTCTACAGCCAGGTGCAGCTGTAGGCTCTTTGCAGTGCAGATCAGGTTTCTTGATGGCATTTGGGACCACAGGCGGCATTTTCTATCCAGACAAGGTTTTCTGCTCCTCCAACAGGTGGCAGCAGCAGTAGAGGTGGTGCTCTGTATGTGAGTATTGCACAAGATGGTTTGCACTCTCACCTGGTTTAAACTGGAGAGGGTGATTGCTGTGATTTAGACTTTCAGTTCCAGCTAGTTTTATACTAATCTCTTTCCAGCTGGAATTGAAAAAATATAATACCAGGTTAAAAGACATGGCTTTGTGTCCTCTCCTAGGATGATAATCAGGCTTTACACTTACCTAGCACCTTTCATCAGAGAAGAGGGTTAAGTAGCATTATTCCTATTTTGCAAATGTGGAAACTGAGGCACAGAGCAATGATGTGACTGGTCATATTGAGTATCAGCGACAAAGAGTCAGGACTAGAATACAGGTCTGATATGAATTCATCATATCAGAGTATCTGGCTGCTCCTGCTAAAATTCAGTTGTGGATGGAGCTGCACCAAACCCTTTACCAGGTCAGATCTGTTTCCTCGTGGCACACAACATGTGGGGAGACAGAAGAGACACAATCACTCTGTTGTTTTCTTTGGTGCATACAGAGAAGCCCATTTAAAATTAAAATGGACATGGCAGGAGCTGGTGTAAATAATGCATTAGTGGTGCACTACACAGTTTACAGAGCCTGTATTTACTGCTTAATCTTATTTAAAGAAACCCAGCCCTGCTTGCATCATTAAAAATGCATCCTGGTTTCAACTTCAACATAGACATACTCACCACTGAGAAGCAGACAGCTCAGATACTGTTTTCATGTCTTCACAGTCTCAGTTGGTTCTAGTTACTTTCCTACAGGGAGCACTGAGACCTCTGGATCCCATGGAAAATTCATACCTTGGCTCTGTCCATCTTCTATACGGCCCTTTACAGCTGTGCACTCTGCATAGGGGCCTGGGACAGGAATCGGGACTCCTGGGTTCTAGTCCTGGCTGTGACATCAACTCATTGTAAGGACTTGGACAACTCACTTTCTGCCCCTCTGTCTCATTTCCCCTGCCTGTAAAGTGGGGATAATCATAGTTATGACCAGAACACTGTACAAAACAGATATCTCTAGATGTGTATGTGTAGCTAGTCAGCAGGAAGAGTGCCATCTGCTGGCACATAAGAATACCAAGCACTGTTCAAGGAGTAAGTTCAGTAAACCAGCTCTGAGCACTACAGATCTACCTTTGTAAACTGCTTGGCTATCTTATGGAAAGTGCTATACAAGGCCCAGAGGTGCTGCCAGGTGCTGGAGTCAACAGGACCTGCTTTCAGACCAAACAGCAGTTAGTATTACTATTCCTTCCTTTGCATCCCTCCCTACATCTCAGGTTTTCTTTCCCCGATCATCCTCTCACTGCATGAAACTCATCAGCTCCTAGCTGGCTCAGTGCAGGCTGTGGGCTGTAAGCTTCTCTAGGCAGGCCCCCTGTGTGTGTGTGTGTCTGTGCAGGACAGCCTACACTTAGCGCGGAGAGACAGCAGCCTTGAAAAATGAGTCTTTCACATACTGCAGTTGTTTGCTCTGGGTTTTCCTGGAAAGCAAATGCCTCTCAGACCAGGAGCCCTAAATAATCATCTCAGGCCCCAAGGGGCATGGTCACACCTTCTGCCACAAATTTCACATAAACACAGACGTTGTACATGATTCAGCTGACATCTCTGGCCACTGACAGCAGTGTTGTAGCCGACTGTCTGTGGCCTCAGAGGCAAGAGATGGAGAGAACCCCTCTCCCTTTTCCTGTCCCAATGCAGGACCGCTCCCTACAGCGCCTTCCTTCCAGCTCGAGGCTATAGCCCAAAGTCACCCTCCTTGGGAAAACAGGTTACCACACAATGTTTGCTTTTCATTTTCATTCCATTGACACAGTTTCAGGGGCTGGCATTTCATGCAGGTTCCTGACCGGCTCTGTGATGGAACCTAATTCGCCTTGCATGATGTGCACTTGATGATGGGGCCTGGCAGGGGTTAAATGGGCGGGGAGAGGAGGGAGAAAAGTACTCCAAAGGCTTGGCTGCAATTTGCAGTGTCTCTCTAAACAGTATAAGCTGCTTGCTCAGATGAGCTTTCTGGAGGGGCGAGGTTTGGTGCAGGGGGGTCTACGCTAAAGCTGGCTGTAGTACTAAACACCCGCCTTCCACCAGTGGGCGCTTTTCTCAGATCAATTGTTCTAGCAATTAATGTTTGCAATTACCCATAATAACCTCCACCCTTCCTATCGGTCCTACACAAACAAAGCAGTTTATGTTTGGGACACACACAAAGTGTGCTTTTTTACTTAGTTGTTACTTGATTGAGCTGAATTGAAATTCCCATTCAGGTGGAAAGAAGAAAATCCTGAGATTTTACAGACCAGTTCAATGTGGGTCCCCACACAGCAAGCACTGACCGTGGGACCCAAAGGGCAAACAGTTTCTATGCAGTACAGGTCAGTGGTATTTTCCAGGACTTCGCCCCTTCATTCCTAGAAGAGTAAAACTCCGCTCCCTCTCAGAGGGAGCACAGCCCCTGTCATTCTCAAATCCATCTGCCATTGCCAAGAGCTAATCACTCCCGTATTAACGACATTTCAGGCTTCAGCACATGAGCTGGTACAGTAAGTGAAAAGGGTTTTTTCTTTTAAGGAACAGTGGTGCTGTCAGCTGCATAACTGAATCTTGATGACGCCTGCGTTCCCACGCACTGCCTGCCAGTTCATGACCGCAGCTTCTGTCCAATCAGAGCAGAGAACATGCTGTGTCCTATGCTCCTAGAGGGTTTGCCCTTTTGACGGGGCTGGAGACTGGCTCCCTTGCGTTAGCCCTGGGGGAGGTACAGCACATGGCAGCAGCCCTGCCCTTTCCCACAGCTCTGCCAAGGCACCTACCGACGGCCTGCATACTCCTCCGCACCATTTCAGTCCTGCCAATACACTTGGCTTCCCGATGCTGCTCCAGTCCCCATATACCTCTGCAGATGCACCTCACTCCTGACCTGCAGGATCCCCCTTCTGTTCCACTCCAGGCTGCCCTAAGAAACTATGAGCCTGACCCTGCAGTGATTCCTTGCTACACAAATAACCCCAGCTGAGGCCACTGCACTTGTTTCACTTGTGGCCTGAAGCCAAATACAATCTTCAGTGTCTCCAGTGGTTACACCCACCTCTTCCTCCAGTCCCCGAGGGGCTAATCAGAAACAGCAATGGATGAAGGGATGCTCCCCTGTCCTCTCCCCCATAGATCCCACGGGTACATGGGGTGTGGAACAGAGAAGGGAAGCTCACAGCACAGCCATTAACAGTCTGGTTTGGCTGGGACAGTTCTGGGCTTTGAAAACCCATCTTCGTCCTGCTGTTTCAGCCAGTGTTCTGGAACCGTGGGGCAGTCAGCTTCTCAGCAGCCTAGCTCTTGCAGGCTGAATATCATGGCTGCAGGCAGTTGACTCCCAGCTCTGACCCCCTGTAGCTTTCTCTAGAGCTGCACTCAGCTGGAGATGGGGAGCCTGATGCATGAAGTGGAGAGAGGAAGCCAGCAGGGAGCAGAAGAAGGGGCTGCCCGGAAGCTGGGCCGGAGCCTGCTGTCTGTGTGGGCAACAAAAGATCAGTCTCCAGGGGGAGATGGGGCAAGTCATGCAGGGGGAGAGCCATGAGGGAGGGAGGGAGAGCATTAGGCGGTGGGGTTTTATACCTTCGTCAGAAACAGCTGGTACCAACCATTGCCTGATCCAGGTTACTGGTCTAGATGGACCTTGGGTCTGATCCAGTCTGGCAAATGTCTGTGTAACTGGGAAGGAGAAAGGGAGGAATGAAGGATCTGGGAGTGAGGAGGTGGGCAGAAAATTGGCAGGGAGAGAGGTATCTCGGGAGAAGTTTGAGAGAGAAGCTGAGGTTTCAAAGGGCTGCAGAGATGTGGGAAAATGGAGGCTGGGGGATAAGAATAGCAAATGTCACACCCAACACAGAGAAGGGGAAGAGGGAGCTGGAGAGAAGAGAAATAGACCCACAGGAAGGAGGGAGAGAGAGAACGGGCAAAGCCAGGTGAGATGTAGCTGGGGGGGTTGGGCTGAGGTGCAGACCCATCACAGACAGGGGAACTCAGCCCCGAGAGGCTGAGAACCGTTTCTGAGATGAGAAAGCCCCAGCGGATGGCAGGTTTAGTTGGAGACTAGCCTCCAATCACCCCTCCCTGCTCCCAGACCAGTCAGCCCCACCGTGTTACTGACACGGCCCCACTGCCACACAGCCCTGGTGCTGCATGTGTCTGTAATGGAATCTCATGGTAATTAAGAGGCATGACGCTATGGACGCCTTAATTCAGACATAACGAGCTACAGCGTGTTCTTAGCAAAGACGCGCTAAGTGAGCTTGACTGGTACCTTCTTCCCAATGAATTAGTCACAAGCAGGAACAAGTGAGGTTAAAGCTGTTCACGTGGGCCATTAAATACTGAAACCAGCTGGCCATCTTCCTGACATCCCCATTACAGCTGGGTTTGGGGCAGGCCCTATGGGGTAAGCCAACTGTCCAGGTCCCCATCTGCAGCCCACTCTCCCTATATGGCCAGCTCTCCTGCCTCTGTGTACCCACCATCTGGTCTACCCTGCCTGTAAGCCCCCTCGGACTGCGGTGTTTCCCCTCCACATCCCATACACCTGTTTGTGGGTCTCTAATGACTCTGACCTATATGGAGCCAGGAGCTGAAACCAAAGCAGAATTTTCCAGAACAAGGCAGCATGGGGGGAGAGCCGGTCTCTGCCGTGATGCTGAACTCAGACAGGAAGGGGGGAATGGGTGAATCGGCTGAATCTGCAACGGGGGCCTCCAAAGACCTGATGGCTACACATCACCAGCTGCAGTTTTTAGGGATTTCCCTACCCACTTCCAGATTGAAGAGGAAGCGTCCCCCTAAATGGCCCAGTGAGTACATAGCCACAGAACAGCTCATGCAGGCGAGGGCATTTGTGCCACCGAGCCATGTGCTCAGGGGTAAAGCTCAGGCTTCATGGAAAATGTGCCCACACAGGGTCTGGACAAGCAGGGCCAGTTCATAAGATGCCCACTAGTGAGTCCTCATGTGCACAGGGAGCTGGACGGAGCCAGGGCTGGTTGGATCACTTGGATGTGCTTCTCCCTCCTCCCCACCCCATTTGTCCTTCACAACAAAACTGCAGTCACAATGCTGTGGGCCAGCCTTTATTCCACCTTGGTCCCAGGGCCTGCTGGGGACATCGGCTGGCGGCTCCTTCACGGAGCCGTGAGCAGAGGCGTGTACCTGGCGCAGTTCACACCTGTACCCGAGGCCTGCCCCTTTTGCGGCGTAAGGGAGAACCTGCTGTAGGCTCAGGCCTGTCTCGAATGCACCAGGTTGCAGCCCCTATTCTGGCTCCTCCAGAAACTCCTGTTGAGGTTCTGGCTGCACTTTTCCCCGCACCTGTTCATTTTCAAACACCCTATCCGTGGCACCAAGAAGTCGCGAGACCTCCTCGTCAACGTCCTCCTGGCCCTGGCCAAACTCTCCAGCTACACTACCAGGAGGAGGATGCTGGATGAGGGGGTGCTCTGCGACTGTGGGGCTTATTTCCGTTCCTCCCTAGTTTAACGCATCCAGGCAGAGTTCGACTGGGCAGCGTCCGCTGGCTCCCTTGACACCTTTGAGGAGCAGTGGGTGCTGTCCAGGGTTCTCTGCTCGGTGTCCCCATCCGGCACTCTCGTTTTGAACCTATGACCTTCACCTCAGTCCCTGTTTTTCTCATTTGTTGTCCCCCATACTCATTTGGTCCCTGGGTCCAGTTGTCCCTTCTGGTAGGCTGGGGGAGGGGCCTTTAGAAGTGGGTGGGCTTGCACCCACCCACCTCCTGGGTTTTCCAATAAGACACTGTGAAATCTGTGCCATTGCAACACAGCATCCCCTCCTGGCAAAGGCACATCCCTCCTGCTTTGCACCAGGTCACTAGGGGGCCCCACATGCTTTCAGGGCTGTCCACGCAGTATAGAGCTGGAAGTTGGGGCCAGCTAAGAACAAGCCAATGTCCTAGGCAGGCCCCCCATGCCACTGGCAGCGCTCTAGGGGTATCAGCAGAATTGGAGATTCCCTACAGTCATCCAGAGGCAGATATAAATGGGGAGCACATGGCTTTAGCTAGCCCCTCCTCATTCACCCTCATAGACAAGTTCTTTGCCACCCACAATGGTCAGTTCCAGCTGGGCCACCATCCTAGGCTGAGAACCAAGTCACAGTGCGCTGACAAAGCTTAGCCATCTCGTCACTCCAAGGGTTCCGGCCCCTGTTCTCAGTGAGGTACTGGCCACCCCTCTTGCCTTGGTTCCCCTCAAAAGGAAAGGTCCTTGTCATTGGCATGGGGGTGGCTATGCCTGCACACACCCAGTGTGAACCAGGGTTCCAGGAGCCAGGACAGATGCACCAGACCAGGCGGTTCTCTCCTGAGTGCTTGCTGTATATTATAATGTCTAACCCAGCATGGACTGGGCCTGCACGTGCTAAGCTCCCTCTAAAGAGCTGATAGCAGGCCATTTGTTAGGGGCACATTAATTGGCAGTGTTTAACCCTCCTGGGAAGCTGGTGTATAGTTTATTCTGTTCCTATTGTGCTGGGTGATCAAAATTAGAGAGCTCTAATACTCAGTCAAAGTAGCAATGAGGAGCTAGCACAGAGGAAAGTCATCTTCTTCTTCCCAGGGGGCCTGGGCTGTTTCCTGTCCGTGACTGAGCAATGCAGGATATGTCTCTGCATGCAGCTCCCTCCACATCTCCCCAGCCTTCCCTCTCTGCATTAGGATTAGGCCAAAAGAGCCTTGTGTTTGTGACCATCCTCTGCTCGCTGATCTAATTCAGGTTAGAAGCAACCCAAGCTTTAACCCTTTACTCCTGAGCCAGTCTGCATCCTCCCCTTCCACCTTGCCCCAGAAACACTGAACTGTCAAAGGCCAGGGCATGAGGACACCTTGCACGTCTCCAGTGTTTCTCATCCCAGCGTCTCAGAGGGAGTCAGTATCAATACCTCTAGTGGACAGCGCTATTCGAAACTGAGATAGAGAAAGGGGATGTGACAACCACGGTCACACACAGCAAGTCAGGGGGCAGAGTGGGGAGAGACTGCAGATGTCCTGGCTCCCAGTCCTGTGCTCTTGACAGTTAGTCACATTGAGATTAAACCTGCCACCCCAGGTTATACCTCTGGGTTTTTGTGTCTGCCAGCTCAGTGGGGAGCTCTCTCCCTCCCACCAGGCTTCTCTCCCCTCTGCCCACCAGACAGCTGTTTCTAGAGCATTTCCTGGTTCCCTCCCCCCCCTCCAGTCCCAGCCTTTGCCCTGCTCCCCCACCGTGCACCTATGTGTTAAGCCATGAGCAGGGAGTTAACTCCTTTTTTGCCGGCAGTCAGGGAGGGTCACTTATCCAAAAACAATAATAACCCAAGGCACGGCCCTTTCTCAGCTGTTTCCTGCCTTATCGCTGTGGCTTGTGAGGTGATTTGTGGTTAAACAGGAGTACTTTTGCCTTGGTGTAACCCACCCTTCCTCCCTGTCCGGCTCAGTGTGGGATGTACAGACACACACCAGATGGCTCTGCTAGAGCAGAGAGTTGCTGGTGGGAAATGGCGAGATTGTGATGGGGGTGGGGGTACCCGGGCTGCTAGCGTTTCCATTTTCTTCCACACACAAGCTCCTTCCCCACTTTGGGGAATGAGGCAATTCCCCCAGGAAGCAGATCCTTCCCCTCTGTGCAAGATCCTATGCCTATCCGACCTACAGCAGCTTGCCCCACTTGGTGAGAGTAAAGGCATCCCCTACAAACAAACTCCTTCCCCCAGTTTGAGAGAGCCGGGCTCCCCTCTAGATTGCATTTCCCCCCCAGAACAATGTTCTCCCCACATAACACACACACACTAGTGCCTCCCCTCATTCTTCAGAACACAGACTATCTGCCTCATGGGAAGGAACATCTCCCACTTGGCGTGGTGGCTTCCCAGTCCAGAGTGGTACCAACCTCTCCCCTCCCCTCATGCTGACCCTAACCAGAGTGACCTTTCGCAGCAGCGCCGAGATTCACTGGCAGGATTAAACCCACATACCCCCAGGCATCTGCCCCAGCTGTTAACAATGCCTTTGACCCCAGTCCAGGAGGCCAAGAAGGCAGCTGTCCAGAAATAAACCCTTTGCTGCCCTTCTACTACCAACCACAGTATACAGACTCCCAAGTGATCAGACTGCATCTGTGCTCTGATCAATAGCTGGAGCTGTTGACTAATATTCACCTCCATGGCATATATATCTTCATGTTGACTTTCAAGTTAAGTGTGTGGTTAAATAAGTGCTGAGAGAGAGAGAGAGAGAGAGAGAACGTATGTGCATGTGTGTTTTGGAAGGAGGCAGGTCATTATTAATAATAAATAATATTTTATAATTGTTAACACTGATTTTCACTGTATAGTGCCTCCTTCTGTCCCAGACACACAAGGTGCTATACAGCAGAATGAAAAGACTGACAGTGTGATAAAACAAACACATACCTACATGCAGATACCCCCACACACACACACACGCACACATAAAGCCCACTGTCCATTCTCGCAATTGGCTGAATGCACAACACACCACAGGGCAAACTGTTTGCAGAAGACACTGCAAGGGAGCTTGGGAGATAATGCAAGTCTTTGGTACGAGCAATTAAGGCACATTAATAATAATAATAATAATAATAATAATAATAATAATAATAATAATAATAATAATAATAATAATAACAAAATAGCATTTTTATAGCCCAATATTATGCTGAAGGATTTACAACATACTGTATCACGAAGTTCATAATTAAAGTTATTTTAGTTTCTAATTTCATTTTAATTCCATTCCAATAAAATATATGACAAATATTTTTTTTTAAATCCAGAAACTATTACTGAAGACAATTTCCCTGTACAGAGACGTTATATTATAGCAGAGCCATCCCTCGAGAAGCATCACGAATCTCAGCAAGGAACAAACGTTCAGCTGTATGAAATATATTCCCTTAGTTCCTGTGCTCAGGACTTACTCTAGTGGCTAGATCCTGCAACAGTAACAGTATGCTCTCCCTCCCCAAGAAGAGTCACACCTACAAAAGTGGCAGGAGTTGGTGCTTTTGGTGTTGGACACCCCTGGTTCAAACTCCTCCCCCCATGATGGTGTCTGTGTATATGAAGCTGTAAGCGTGTAACATGTGGATGATGTCTATATTAATAAAAAAGCTTTATGCCCATTATGTCTCCTGAAATCCAATAAGCCAAATATGCCCTTAGTTAACTGTATTTGCTTTAATCAGATCAGAATACCAAGAAAAAGAAAGTACCCATGCATCAAGTTAGCACAGAGAGTGGATTCTTATTTACAAGCTATATTCAGTTTCACTTCATTCTTACCTCGAGTCTCCAGCGGCCATAGACTGACAGGCAGAACGAAACAGTTCAGTTTTATCAAAACAAAACGTTTTGATTGACCCAAAACTATTTTTTTTAATTTCATTTTGCACAAAATTTTGAAATTTTTTTGGTTTTCTCATTTTGAAATAAGAAATTCTCCCAGGAAACGAAAAATGCAGTTCCCGTCCAGTTCCACGGCAGCCCTTGAACAGGCAATAACCACATGTCGTCTCTGTGGCCTTCATTTTCAAAAGCAGCAACTAATTTTCAGTGCCTCTATTTTGGTTGCCCAACTTGCAATGCGTGGGGCCTGATTTTCAGAGGTGTTAAGCGCCTGCTGATCCCATTAATGCCAGGTGCAGCTGAGGGTGCTCACTGCTTCTGAAAATGATGCTCAAGGTGTTTCCAAGTTAGACACCTAAATCAGGGCCCTTCTGACATTTTGAGCCATCTTTTAAAGCTCCATATACCCCAAAATACTCCATCCCAGCCCACCAGGCTTCTGCTCCCCTGACAATCCAACCGTTTTCCCTTCTCAGAACCAAACCAACAGTCATTGCTACCAGACCTATACAAAAACCAGTTCTGCCTCTGCTCTGCTATAGGTGCCCCCTTAAGAGGTCAGCCCTGTTCCTAGAATTGGGCTAACACCACTGAAGAGGCTGGCACACAGACAACGAATAAGTCAAGAAGGAGTCATAACAACATCAAGATCTAACAGAAACAGGGTTGGAGGGAGAGGAAAATCAAGGTCTGGTAACTGGAGAAGAGGGAAAGAAATATTTACCGGCTTGGAAAGTAGCCTCACTTGGTACAAGCATATTAGTAATACAGTATCAACCCCACATGGGCACCTAGGACTTCCTGGCTAGGGCTAGACTCAGAGTCTCTTGCTCAAAATCACAGGTCCCTACCATTTAACATAAATAAGAATCACCACTGACCATTTAGCAGTACAAGATTTAGGACTCCCAGATGTGCAGTTCTGACTCCATCCTGTAGAGAGCATTGGTTCTCATACACGTCAGTAATATACTACAATGCAGTGGTGATATTTGCCAACCTTGCAAAGGGTAAATATTCAACAACTGAATATTTGTAAAGTACTTAGGAGACAGGGTTCAGGGCATATAAATTGTTATTATTTAGACAGGGCCATAGGTGTGCTTGGTTTATAACTGACCAATATGAAGACAAGGTCCCTGCCGCAAGGGAAAAGCAATCTAAATAATTAGTATTTTAAACACCAGAGAAGGAAAAACAGATAATTTGAAACCAAAAGAATGTGGTAGTGTCCTTTTAAATTGCAGCTCTGCATTCTCCTGAGAGATTCCCCCCCTCTCTCACCCTCACTGCCCTTAATGAGGCCTCCACTTGCCTGACACTGAGGGTAGCTGAAATCTGAACACGGAGGACTCGATTTTATTGTGTTTGAATAACAATAGCTGCTTAGCATAAATAAATTGCATTTCCCCCATATTTACAAGTGAGTTTCATAAAAAGAGAAACTCTAATCCTCATTGTATACCTGGGCCACCCCCCCCAAGTCCAGGGCTACACACACACACACACACGGACACAAGCAATCATACACATACAAACACAAACACACACACACAAGAGACAGGCTGAGTGAAACACACTCACAGGTTGGCAGACACACAGGGCCCTCTCCAGAATTGCCTTACAGACACTTTGCCCAAGGATAGGTGCAAACCCCACCCCCGCCCCTACCCAGAAACACTCCTGGGCACAGTGAGCCCCTGAACCTGATGCAAGCTGGCTTGGCAATGAGCGGGGGGCATGGCTGAGTCAGTCCCACCCCCCAGCTTTCTGCACTCCTGCAGCAGGCTGTGACAACTACTGCAGCTGTAAGTTAAGGCAGCCCTTGGGGATAGCCTAGCAACAGCCAGGGGTTATACCAGGCCCTGGCCCCCTGCCGCCTCTGAATAAGGGAGGCACAAACTGTCCCTCTTATGCCCCTACACAGGTACCTGCACAGAGATGAATTTCCCCCACTGAGTCAGATACACAAACAAACACACACACAATTGATCTTGCATTGTACTGCATGGCCAAACATGAGTCATAGCTGCTCCTCCCCCCACTATTATGGATCCATTATGCAGCTAGCACAGGAACAGTGCGGTGGCCGTGGCAGGCGAGTGTGTGGTTTGCCCAGGAAACACAGCCAGTCTATTTCCTCCCTGTAAGGGCAACACAGCTTCCTTGCTCTCCCCCTCCCCACCTTTCCCTCTCTATCTCCCTCTGCCACCACTATCTGCGCTCTCTGCCATGCAGCCAGGATCACAGCAGCACCCCTTTGCTGCTGGCCAGGTGTTGCTTCACACCGGGCTGTGCCAGTGAAGAGAGAATGGATTAGGAAGGAGAAGGCCTTGGGACACCAGCTGCCCTTGAGGTTCAGTCTGGGCCATGAGGACATCCAGATCTGAACCCTTCTTGCAGGAGTTCCTCTCTGGGGCCCGATTCAAGCCCAGCTCTGGTTTTCCTTAGTGCATCTTCCCTTTTACTGTGGCCTTCTGACTAGATCGGAGTCTGCGTTGGGCTAACCGGCCCACGGAACTAGCAGGTGTTTGCAGGGGGTTTGGTGCTTTGGCATAGCACTACACCTGGGCAAACAATTTAATGAACAGCCCATGGATTTCCTCCCCTTGTCTGCATGTGAATTAGCCACGAACAGGGCATGATTCTCACATCTCTGCTTACTATTCACAGGGCTTCAATGAACAGTTTGCACAAGTGCTTAACTTGTAATGAAAGAGGTGCCTGAGCTCAAGCAATTTTTTTTATTTCATAACTGATGCGTCGAGCCCAGAGGTGCCGGGGCTATGAACTGCCAAGCTTTGAGGTGCCGGGGCTCAGCCCTGGCAAGCCCTGGCACAAATTAAGCACTAGTTTGCCCAAACAAGTCTGAGCTGGTAGGCTATTTGCCACCCTGGCTTTCACTCACACTATGTGAGCTGCATTTCCTGCTACACTCCTCTCACCCCGCCCCTTGGTTAAGGGAGATACTCCACATTGGCCTCCCCTAGACTCAGCAGGCTAGCTCAGAGCTGTTGTGTCAGAGAGGGTGGGGTTTGCACCAGTGGGTGAGTGTGAATTCCTAAGGCTCTGTGTCAGTACAACTTGCATACAATAGGCCTGATTTTCTTATCACCTATCCTGGTGTAACTCCGTGGACTCCCACTTGGCACTGATGAAAATGTCTGCACAAGATGCAGGGCAACAGAGTCCCGAAGCGTATGCCTACACAGCAACGAGACGGGCCAGCTGACTGGGACTTGGGGGGCTCGGGCTGAGGGGCTGTTTCATTGTTGTGTAGACATCTGGGCTCAGGCTGGAGCTCAGGCTCTAGGATCCTGCAAGGTGGGAAGGAATCTACCCAGCAGCCAAACCCCTTGAGCCTGAGTCAGCTGACATGGGCCATCTACAGGTTTTTCTCTGCTGTGTAGATATAATCCTAGAGGCCAGAGAAGGTGTAAATCACACCAGTTTTAGATTCCCCCCAAGCCTGCAACTCCTCTGAGGATGAGCAGAGAACATAGCCCCAACCAGGAACATATCGAAGTTCCAAACTCCAGCATTGTGCATCTAGATACTACAATGAGTGGAGATAGATCAGAGAGTTACAACTTCCACACGCTTCTCAGAGCCTCAGCCCAAGCCTACACACACACACACACACACACACAGCCATAGTCCATGCTTCTACAGGAACCATAAGCCAGAATCTTCTCTCTAGATCAGACTTTCTGTCCAAGCGTCAGTCCCTTTGCCTGGCTGTTCTGCTCAGTGCAGTCACATTGATGACAAGTTTATTCCATGCTCGTGTGGCCGGAATGTTTAATTATAGAAGAAGTCAGCTGTAATTTACCAATTACTGCACCGTTATCACTCCCTCTCCCAAATCCCTGCTTCCTAACTAGGGGATGCTTCATAATGTCTAAGCCATAGTTATTTGTGTAAAACACACCATCCGGAAGTCTATTGCCGTCATACATCAGAGGCACAAATCATTTCGGCTGACAAGGGTGCTGAGCAGGCATGTACAAGGACAATCTCTGCTGCATCAGGGTGACTGGTCACAGAGGCTTTTTCCTACTCACAACCAATCCTTTCTTGGGAGTGGTGGCATGGTGGGGCTGTATGGTGGCAGTTTTTATTCCTGTCCCCATCACTGCTCTCTGCTAACACTGGCCCAGACTTCTCTCTAGCAGTCATGGGCTTGATAGGGTGTGAAGGGCCAAGGTTCTCTGGGTGGTTGTAGGTTATCACTACACATTGTTGGCCATCACTACACTTCTTAGGACATGTGGCTTCCTGGATAAGGACTGCACAGAAGCACTGGCTCCTGCCATTTCCATTGTTAGGAAAGAGCCATCAAGCACGTCTGGTGCCAGGATTTAAAAGGAGAGCAACATGTACAAAACGGTTTATCATTCTGTGTTCCCACAGCTTATCATCAAAGGGACTTGTGCTTCAACCAGGGCTGAAGGAGTCTGCAACAAAGACGCACTCCTGCCCTTAAAACAGCATGGCATGGTGCCACATGAATGCCTGTGATGTTGTAAGTACAGTATTATGATGTCACTGCAGGATCACTGGGCAGCAGAGGCTGGAGCTGGGGAAAAGTGAGTGCCTTTAGCAGAATACCAAGGATCTTTGATCACTGGCAAACATGAGATGGTATGTGATGAAAACAGCATGAAGGGTGCAGGCTACCTGGGAGATAATCCTGGTCTAACAGTCACTTTCCAGTTATTGTCCTTGAAAATCAACAATCACCATTACAGATGGGCCAGACTCAGACCCTGGATCCAATCCCACTGCTTTGGTTTGTTCCAAATCCAGCTCCGAGTCTGAATTTTGCAGCTTGAACTCCCCTCTGCTTCATGCACACTTTACATCTTCAAAGCACTTTACCCGCAGTGGGCCAGTTTCCACACTCAGTTACACCAGTGAAAATCAGCAGTGCCTGCCTCAATGGATTTATACCAGGATGCGTAAGAGCAGAACTTGGCCTCCTCCTCAATACTCACAAGGCTCCTGTGAGGTTAGTCAGTATTATCTCCATTTTGTAGACTGGGAAACTGAGGCACAAAGCGATTAAGTGACTTGCCTGAGGCCATGGAGGGAGTCCATGTCTGAGCTGGGATTGGAGTGCAGGAGGTCCTGGCTTCCAGCCTCAGGCTTTCCTTACTCCAAATGACTCCAACAAAATGACTTTTTGGTGCACTTGTCTCACGGAGCTTACCCCTAATTTCTGCCCCTCTGACTCCAAATGGGGTGAGTGTCAGTCTCTTCTTTGCATCTCTGCTATCACAGAGCTGGGAGGCTTGTATCTCAGCCCAGGGGCGGAATGGTACAGACAGGATCACGGGAAAGCAGAGAGCCCCTCCACTACCAGCCCCAGTGACTTAACTTCTCCATAATTAATTAAGTGCTTCTGTATATACTGCCATCCACTGGGGCCTCCCAAATACAGATTATCTACCTCAGTGCGGACGCAGGAAACATTACAAGTGAGTCCAGGAGACAATACATCTTGGCTCTCTGACATAATGTAAATGATGGCTGGTTTGCATGGCATGCAGGCCAGGTCTGATTCCCAGAAAGCTGAGCAGAACTGTCTGCTTGAGGCACTCAGGATTCTCAGTTCCAGCCACAGAGCTGCCCATTTCCAGGTGGACGAGGTGACTCAGAGCCAGGAGCAAAAGGTGGGGGTGTGTATGAATGGGGGGAGGAGTTTATTTTAGCAGCAGGCGCTTTCATGATTCTGGGAGAATGATTTCTAAATTATATCCCGATTTGTACGACGAGATCGATAAATTCACTAAGCAGGAGCAGGTCTGCAAGCCCTATGGTTGTGTTACCTTGTGCCACCTGTTTACCCAACACCCTGCTTTGCTTCCCGACAACAGTTAGCACGCATGTGCCCTGTGACGCCGCCTCTCTCGGTGATTGCTTCCCAATCACCTGCCACAATCGAAGCATGAATTTCTCATGCTCCTACAAAATGGGCAAGATTTTCGAAAGTGATTAGTGACTAGGGGTGCCTAACTTGACCCCAATGCAGTTGTCTGATCTGCAGATGGTGCATGCTCGGTACAGCCACTGGAAAGACGGGACGGAACTTTTGTGAAGATTTAATGAAAATTTGGACCCATTTTTCCCATCAAAATTCAGGGGAAAATATTCAGTCAAAATTGACCAGTTTGAACATTTTTGACCAGTTTTTGCACTTAGCCCTTTCTGCAAACCAGGCCCTTTAAAGGTGTCCCAGGTTGGGCACCTTAAAATCGACCCAGTCAGAATCACTAGTCCCATTTGAAAGTCTCAGCCCTGATCCAGATTCAGTTGCACAGCCAAGGGCAGGAGGTAAACTGGTAAGCAGTGTTAGACAGAAGCCCTGAAAAAGGCCCTTGAGGACAATAGGTCTGGGTCGGTAGGACTAACTAATGCCCCTGCCAACTTATGCTTGCTAAGAGTGACATAATCCCAGCACTAAACTCTTGGGCGTGATCGATTTCTAATGACCAGCATTGAAGGGCTCTTCTCCCTTCCTCATCTCAGGCCTTTTCATTTGCACAGCAGAGCAAAGAGCAGTGCTGAAGAGTCCTTTACCCTGCAGCAGGGCTCAGAGCAACTGAATGAAAGGATAGAGCCAAAGAGATATTGCCTATCTGGACAGGACATCCTAAGGAAACCAACAAGTGAATCTTCTGGCATTCAACATCCTCCCTCAAGCGGAGGATGGTCATTAATAGAAATGGGTCTCTGCTCAGTATCCTACGAGAGCCTTATGTTTTGCTTCTTGCAGTAGATTAACATTATCATCATTTATATAGCGCCAGAAGCGTACATGGCATCATACAACGAGGCCTGTGCCAAACAATTAAGATGTCTGTGCTCTAAGCAGTTGATAGAGTGCAGATAATGCAGTCCAAACCAGACTGCATGGGGCATGATCATGAGAGCAGGTGTGCTTCATGGACTGTGGGGAGAAGAAGTCGTAGAGGGTATTTGAACCTCCAGGGAGGAAGCTTGATGTACACTGCTTGGGAGGCTGTAGAGAACTTTACAGGATGCTACCAGTGGTCTTCGTGAATGGTAAGAAATGGGATGTGAACCCCAGTTGCCTCCCTAGCATCTCCCAAGCAAGGACCTCAATGTGCTTTACAAATGAGAGAATTCTACCTCCCAGTAAGTATCATTATCCCCAATTTACTGATGGTGCTATGGCCACACACAGAGGTGGAATGCCTTGCCCAGGGCCACACGGCAAGACTCACAGAGACAGAAATTAACCTAGATCATCCTGACACCCAGTTCTGGACATTAACCATCCTCCTCCTCTTACCCATTGCCTGTTTCCTGGCTACTTCTTACAAACGTCATTGATTTTGCAGAAACAAAGAGATCATTTTAAACTAAAATGTGCCGGAAATCTTGAGGAGCTCAGCTGCCTGGTTATTTGTAAGGTGGCAGATTTAAAAAGCATTTTACTCCCTCTTTGCACTGGTGTAAGTACACAAGGAGCAGGGCAATGGAGAATCAGGCCCAGCCATTCCACCTTTCCATACACACTTTGGCAGATGCCTTCTCCAAATGGGAGAACTGGATTGTTTTAAAGCCAGCTCAGCCTATGAGTTGCTCTGCTATGTAGAAAAAAAAAGTTTACAAAACGATGAGTGAAAAGATAGTTAATGATGCATGGTACAGTCAGCACAAGGCACACTGGAGAGGGTAAATGCACTAAATGAAAGTCCTCAAACATGAACAGAATCAACATTTAATAAGATGGTTAATGTATGTTATTTAAATGTCACTTCATTATTAAAAGTGTATATTTTTTGAGATTTAATAACCATGTAATTGATGCATCTATTCCATAGTTAAACCTTGGCAAATATGTTTTTCATAATTAGTTGGTATTTATTTAACATGCAATAACCATCCTATTAAATTTAATGAGTTCATGTAATAGGTACACAGGGTTTTTTAATGTAAATATGTGTTCTTAAAGATGGTTCCCACTATCATGCAGTTAGGAAGCTTGATTATCTAGGAGTTATCTAGGTCAAAGATCAGCTATTGTGCTAAGCAGGGTGAGGCCTTGTCAGTACTGAGATGGAGATCTCCCAGTTGCTTTACAAAGTGGTATTGCTAATTCAGTAGGCAGAGCTCTTTCTTGTGGACAGGCACAGAGGCAGACCCTCAGCATGGTGACAGGAGGCACTCTGCGGATGGAGGTGCTAGCCTTCAGGTCAGACATACAACTAAGGGCTTGAGGACTTGAAGTCATTAGAAATCCCATGTGGTTTTTCCCAAGCATAGGTTTGTTAGCTCTCCGGGTGTCCACATCAGATTCCAGTGGGGTAATTACATCCCACCCCTTCCACTCCATTGGATATGCTAGCATTCTGCACCTCCTGCCTTAAAATGGTGTGCAGTGCTTTGAGACTGCTGTCAGGTTGCACTGCAGAGGTGGCTGCACTCCAGTGATGGCTGAAATGGCTGCTGTTGAGCTGCAGTATACAGCTGTGCTAAACAGCTGTCATGCCCCCTCCGTCAAGGAAGCAGCTGGATTGCAGCAGTGAGTGAAGAAAGCCCTGCACACAGTTTGTAAAATGCTTTGGGATGAAAGGTGCTCTAGCAATGCAAGGTATTGTTATTGAAGAGAGGAGAGCAGCAGGGGCAGCAATGCTCCAAACTCTCCTTTCTATGTTTGCCAGGGAAGGAGATTGCAAGTGGTATTCCAGGTGGACACACCTGGACTGATCAGAGGTTAAACCATGCCTGGGAAAGCATCAAGCGAGCAAGAGCAGCATCTCTGAGTCGCTCTGGCTCCAAGGGACACCTGAGCAGGGTTGAAATTAAAGGCTCGCAGATGGCAGGAGGGGAAAGCAGTGGTAATACGCGAAAGCCCATGAGGCACTGGAAGCTCTCATTAGCCACCCTACAAACTGGAGCGTTTAGCCTTTGAGCCCTGGCACCGGGAGAAGCTGTCCAGAAACCGAGGCATTGCAGAGGACAGCCACTTGACCAGAGTGTTTAATAATAAGGCTGGACTGGTGGAGCTGAAGGTCAGTGACCCTGTGTACAAGCAGGGCGTCAATGTCTGCTGTAGCTGCAAGAGGGAAATGTTGATGAGTTAAGGCAAGCGTAGAGGTGAGGATTAAAACGGTGCTTTGCAGCGCTGCCCAAGTTTGTGAAAACAAAGTTGAGCAGTTTCTGTCTAGCGAATGATCGCTCCCCGCAGAAAGCACAGCGCCCTGAGCAGGGCAGGTTGAGAAAGTCAGACCTAGGAAAAGGTTGGGGAGCTGGAAAATGCGGGGGCCATCTGCACAGGAGGAGAATGGACTCAATGACCTGAATGGCTTTTTCCATCACGCGTTGCAATGGCTTGGGATTCAGCATGTAGGGCTCCAACCTGTACAGGCAGGGGTGGCTCTAGGCATTTTGCTGCCCCAAGCACGGCAGGCAGGCTGTCTTCGGCGGCTTGCCTGCGGAGGGTCCACTGGTCCTGTGGCTTCAGCGGACCTCCTGCAGGCGGACCCTCCGCAGGCAAGCCGCCGAAGGCAGCCTGCGCCTGCAGGAGGTCCACCGAAGCCGCAGGACTAGCGGACCCTCCGCAGGCATGGCACCAAAGGCAGCCTGCCTGCCGCCCTCACGGTGACCGGCAGAGCGCCTCCAGTGGCTTGCAGCCCCAAGCACGCGCTTGGCGTGCTGGTGCCTGGAGCCGTTCCTGTGTACAGAGTCTCAACATTCATTGACTCCAGTCAATGGAGTCACTGCAGTCAATGGAGCTGGGCCTGTCTGTACCAGCTGAGGGTCTGGCCCTCTGGCCCTTAGCTGTGTCCATCTGGGATGAACCAAGTCTACTGATCTCCTCTCAGGAGAAGTGTCCTGACGCCATGGGCCTTCTTGTGTTTGGGATGCAAGGCAGCAAAGAGTTCTTGCTCATCTTCCCATCCTCACAAGCCTCCCATTCCCATGACCCAGGGCTCTGGCTGACTTCAGAGTTTTTCCTGCGCCCTTAGTCACCCTTGGCCGAGGACAGAGTGATATGGTTGCACCATATGGGACTGGCCGAGAAAATGATGCAATGAAGAGGAAGGAAGGATGGCCTGATGACCTTTCCTCAACCCCTGCACAGATATTTCTCCCATAGTCTAATTCAGACTTAAAGGAAATCACCCCAGTTAGCTGGGGGATGGGAGAGGAAGGCAGGAGTGTTTGAAATCACAGGGATTGGAGGGATACAGCTGCTCTGGTCAGCCTGACTGTGACTAATGCTGGAACTGCCACCATCTTCCGCGAAGTGAGTAGGGTGCTCCCGGCTCACAATTTATTACAAATCCTGAATGGAAACCGGCATCTGAAATTCAGCCCAGCCTGGCATGGACAGCGGCCTGGCTGGAGCTGAGCACACCACACTGGTTTAGCTCAGCACCCATCAGGGGCCTCTGGGTCAGGATTGGCCTCACACACAGAGCAGTGAGGGCTCAAGCTAATGCCACTTTTACCTCCACCTTGCCAGGTCTGATGGCCTGTGCGGACTCCCATCCTGTTACCATCACACATACCAGAGTCATACCGCCCTCAGCCCCCCAGAGCACTATGTGCTCACTAACATGCCCAGACTGGGCCAGAGACGCTCCAGACCCCTCCCGCCCAGCTCTCCTCCCACAGGCAGTAGTGCAGGGAGGGAGGGGCCTGACATAACCCTCTCTTTGCTCCCACAGGGGAGAAGCAGGAAAGGCTGGCTCCTGACCCACACTGGGTCATATTGAGCACTCCTGGTTTACACGTGTTTGCAGACTGGCACCAGTGGTTGCTCTGGAAGGGCCCTGAAATATCCACATCCACATCATGTGACTAGCACCAGTAGCTACACTAGCTAGGGCCAGCGCCGGTGCAACCATTTAGGCGACCTAGGCAGTCATCGCCTAAGGCGCTGGGATTTGGGGGCAGGGGCGGCTCCAGGCCCCAGCACGCCAAGCGCGTGCTTGGGGCGGCAAGCTGCGGAGGGCACTCTGCCAGTCATCACGAGGGCGGCAGGCAGGCTGCCTTTGACGGCTTGCCTGCGGAGGGTCCACTGGTCCCGCGGCTTTGGACCTCCCACAGGCACACCTGCGGGAGGTCCGCCGAAGCCATGGGACCAGCGGAGCCTCTGCAGGCATGCCACCAAAGGCAGCCTGCCTGCCATGCTTGGGGCTGCAAAATCCGTAGAGCTGCCCCTGTTTGGGGGGTGCCATTTTCTTCGGCAGCGACCGTGGTGGCTGGATCTTCGGCTGCCCCGGTTGCTGCCTGCATTTCGGTGGAGGGTGCTGGGGCAAGGAAGCGCGGGAAGGGCCGCCTGCAGCAAGTAAGGGGGAGGCGGCATGCAGGGGAACTCCCCTCCCCAGCTCACCGCTGCCCCACCTCCTCCCTGAGCACGCCGTGGCTGCTTCACTTCTGCCTGGGAGGCAGGAGAAGTGAAGCAGCGATGCTCGGGGAGGAGGCGGGGCAGGGGTGAGCTGCTTCACTTCTCTTGCCTCCCAGGCTTGCAGTGTCAATCAGCTTTGGCGCCGCAAGCCTGGGAGGCGGGAGAAGTGAAGCAGCGACGGCGTGCTCGGGGTGCCCGTGCACGGAGCAGGGGTGAGCGGGGGCGGGGGGGGCTCAGGGTGAAGGGGGGAGTGGGGAGCTGCTGCAAGGGGTGCGCCTCAGGGAGGAGCGGGGGAGCTGCCGTAGGTAGTGGGGGACTCAAGGTGGAAGTTTTGCCTAGGGCGCAAAACATCCTTGCACCGGCCCTGGCTAGGGCTTGATCCAGTGCGCAGGCTGGGTTTAGAAGGTGATACTGAAGCCTCTGCCCCTAGTCTGAATCAGGCTGAAGGACATTACTCCAGAGAGGCCAGGAAGCACAGGGGAATCATCCCCAAGCCCCAGGCTACCAGCAGCCCAGGAATCCTCTGCCACGGTTCCTTCCACGCCACCCTCCAATCAGTCACCAAATATACCTATTGCCGGAGCCTTTCAGGGGGGTGATTCAGTGTGAGGCTGAAGGGCAAACACTGCAGTCACCTGAGACACAGGAAAGCCCCAGCCCAACACACACCAGCCAAGTCTTGTAGCCATTAGCAAATTACCCAGGGTAAATTGACTAGTTTATTGACCCATCAAATAAAGAGCCATTAAACAGCCAGAAATAAAATGCAGCCTGGACTGTGCCTGCTACAATCCTTCAGGGCTCTATGCAATAAAAGCCATTGCAGATAAAGAGAATGGCTCTGTCACAAACACACATGTGCCTTTACCCATTACCTCCCAGTGTCTTTCCTGCTCAGGGCAGGGATCTCTCGTCCCCTAGAACACCCAGGCCCCACTGCTGCTACAGGCAGCTCCCATGCACACAGACACAGCTTGTCCCCCACCACAGCCAGCTCTCCACCTCCCAACAACCCCAGCAGCTCTCCCATGCAGATAGATGTTCCCCACCATTCCCTACCACGCCCAGCCAGCTTCTTCCACCCAGCCCTCCCTTTCTATGTCAAGCCCTGCTCTCCCCCACATGCATTCAGCTCCTCCAAGCTCTCCCGTCTCTTCCACACCCAACTCTGTCCTTCCTGCTCCCGCACAGCACGCTCACAGCGTCCATCCGTTCTCAGGGCCTGCTCCCCCAGCAAAGCGTTCTCCTCTAACAGGCCTGCTTCCCCCACCTGCCAGTGGGAAGCTGGGTGGGCAGGTCAGTCTCCTACCCTGTAAGGAGAACTGCCTAGCAGCAAAGATGGCAGAAGGGAGTCAGTCAGTACAGCCAGAGGAGAGGCAGATAAAAGTGTTGCTACCCCGACTGGCTCAGCCTGAGCTAAAGCTAAAAGCAAAATACCCCTCTGCCTTCAGAATGACAGCTGGGACTAAGTGGGTCTCCTCTTTGAATCCTTCCTCTGACTTCCCCCAGGGCTGGCGCTACCATTTAGGCAGCCTAGGCAATCGCCTAGGGCACCAGAATAATTGGTGGGCGCCGTTTTGCCGGAGGGGGCGGCAGGCGGCTCCGGTGGAGCTGCTGCAGTCGTGCCTGTGGAGGGTCTGCTGTTCCGCAGCTCCAGTGGACCTCCCACAGGCACGACTGCGGCAGCTCCACTGGAGCCGCGGAGCACCGGACCCTCCGCAGGCACCACTGCGGCAGCTCCACCAGAGCCACGGGACCAGAGTGCGGGGTGGCAAAATTCCCATCCACCTAGGGCGCTCAAACCCCTAGCGCCGGTCCTGGCTTCCCCTCTTCCATTACATCAAATTCAAGCTTCTTCTCCTAACCTATAAGCCAGTCCCTCCTTAGCTATCTGTCTTTGTCTCTTTCTGTGTTACCCCCGACCCTCTCCACTCTGCCAGTGATGCGATCCTCAGTGCCCAGTGTGTCTGCTTCTCCCACAAGCCTCTCTGAACCTGCTTCTATGCCATACGGAATGCCGTCCTCAAGCTGCTCCACAAGACCCCTCCCCTTCAGAGCAGCACGTACAGGCCACTCCCAGCAGCAGAAGGGTGCCAGACTAGAGAGACCCCAATGGCCTGTCCCTGTGTATTAATCATCTTGTTTGGAGACACTGTAAAGTACCACTAATGACCCCGCAGCCAATAAGCATCCCTCTCTGCCCCCCCTCCAGCTTAAACAGCCACGTTAACTGGAGATGGGTAGAATCATTGCAGAAACCTTCAGCCTCAGCATACTTTAAAGACGCACCCTTACTAGACAATCGGTTTTTCTGGCCCATTGAGCAGTTGTTTAAAGGGTTTCCCTGGTGTATTGGCTTCCTGATCATCTGGTGCGCACGAATGAGTGGAAACCTCTGCAGGGTTTTGTGGGTGCCAGGGAGTCACCACAGCAGCAACATTTTCACCACATCCTTACTAGGGTCATTGTGAACATTGCACTGTCACATCCCCTCCACATTCCTGACCAGCATTTCAGGGTAACCAGAGAACTCATCACAGATTTCACTCTCAGGCCAGTGCACTCCAGGACTTAGGGAGTGCTATTTGGATACCTGTGCGGTGCATATATAATCAATAATGCTCGGTTATATAACTCACTGCCGAGCCTGGGAGCTCTGATTTGCGGAGCCCCCACTAGCCACTGGCCCGTGTCTGGATCGCTATGTTTTCAGGAGCGCTCAGCACTGTATGCTTTTTAATTTTCTTCTTATTGCATTTTAAACATTTGTTCAATAATAAAAAAAATCACAGAGATTAAACCTTCACCCACTGCCTGGCAGCGGTAAATGGAATAGATTAGATTAGAGGTAAACAACTCTGTGCAGGAGGGTTCACTGAAGTCTTTCAGATTGTGGCTGTCTAGCACTGAGGGAATCTACTGCTTTTATCCACCCAGCACACTGGGGAAGTGGATGAGGTAGAAAGTCCTGCTTCCGCCACCACCATCAAGTTCAAGGATGTGTGAGTCAAAATGTCCCACACGTCCTGACCCACCCTAAAAGGAGCCAGTGGTCTGCATTCTTAGACACCACCATGTCACAAACGGCTCAATATCAGCCAAGCCTGGATGCTGTTCTGTCTGCGTCCCAGATCCCCCCCAGCCCAAGTGTTGGGATAGTTGCCCAGGCTTAGTCCTGATAAAGCTGCTTCCTTTTATCAGCTAAAATACTACATTCCATTTTCAAATAGCTGGACAACTCAAGGAGGCTCCCAGTTCCAAAGCACCCATCAGACATGGAGAGTGAAGCCCACTTTGAATGAAAGATATCAGGACAGGAGAAAACCAACTCGGGTCCCTCCATTAGGACGTTCCTAAAGGGGATTCTGCAAGGAAACCACCTGTTCTAGGAACACAGGAATTGCCCAACTGGGTCCAATCAATGGGCTAATCTGGCATCCTGTCTCGGACAGGGACCACTACAAAATGATTTAGAGGAAGATGCAAGAAAGCCCATGATGGACAATTATAATACAGTAACATGGAGGAAGCTTCTCCCCAGCCTGAGACAGCTAGTGGATGGCTTCTCTCGTGTGACAGGAGATATCCCTTATATATTTCTATCCTAGCTAGTGTAAACTCCAAGTGATATTCATATTATTCCCTTAAAACTTCCCTTGCTGTGATGCCTATAAAAATCTTGGCAGTAATTAGGCCATTGTTGAGCTGATATCAATCATGCTGACCAATATTGTCTCACTGTTTCCTAGCATTCTCCCATCTGTCTGTATCCATCTGTTGTCTTCTACTTAGATTGTGAGCTCTTTGGCGCAAGGGCTGCCTTTTTGTTCTTCATTCATACAGCACCTAGCACGATGGGGTCCTGGTCCACGACTGAAGCGCCTGGTTGCTACCATCACACAAATAAATACTTAATGTTTCATCCTCATCTCAGCCCCACATCTCTGCTTCATTGATCTGGCCTTCAGTTCTCTCTCCCGTTTGCCACAGGCATTTCCACCTGTCTCCCACTCTAGTCAACCCTGTTATAATTCCACCAGCTTCAGTGGAGTTGAACCACAGGGCACAAATTGGAGCCCACTGGGACTATTTGCTTTGATGTTCTGTCTTGATGACTTGTTCCATCTGTTTCCTGCTCTCAGGTGAAGAAGTTCTGCTCGAATTCCCTGCTTGCTCTTAATTTCTTCATCTCAAGACTGTGTCCTCCAGATTCCCCCTCCCACACTCACTATCGTAACAACACTTCATCGGACACCTGGACTGGTGCAGTCACTTTTAGCAGGGTTATCTCCAGGCCTTCTCTCCCATAATGAGCCTTCATAACAAGCTTTCCTCATTAGGCAAAAGAAGTCTTGCACAGGGAGTTATGCTGGCTGCTTCAAATCACACCCTCTCCATGACAACTGTAGCATCCATCTCTCCCAAAGTTTGGTGGCATTTGGACCCAGGATGTACATCTAGCCCCGTCTAGGTAAAGAGGCCATCTGCGAAGTTTGGATCCAGATATTAATGTCCATGAAGTTTGGGGACGTTCAGAAACTTGAGTTTTGGTTGGGACCCATCTGCAGCGGTGACTGGAGTGGAAACCATTAGCATCTAATACCTGTTGGGCTCCTCCTGGTGAAATGCATCTGTGGGGTTCAGATAGGGTCCAGTGGACAAGTTTCCATATTGCAACAAGCCACAAAACCAGCACCACAATGAGCCCTTTGTTGGCAGCCCCAGCAGAAAAAGCAAAGACCATAGAGAATGAACTTCCTTTTGACTCCTATAAATTGTCCTTCCCAAAAGAGCTGAGGAACACCTGCTGGAGGCCGTTCCTGGGGTGGGGGCGGGAGCATGCACAGCAATTGCCCATAAAGAGGGGACTTTTCTCCTGTGCTCCCAGGCTGGTACCTTTTTCCTTCAAGACATTTACTGGGGGAGAAAAACAGAATACTGGGGGGATGTCAAGGCTACTTTCCCCCAATCTTTTAAATGGAACAGTCCAGCTGTGGAAATGGAACAACCCAAGAATGAAGAGACTCCATGGGCAGCAATGTTCAGCAATCTGGTTAGCTGAGCATCCACAGGCATGTTGCAATCTTCCTTACTGACTGTCTCCAGGAGACTGTGTCTGCAGAGTTTTATCCTGCCCCACCTGGCATGAGTGAAACAGAATCTGATCCCCTCACATCAGAGTGCCCTCAGCACGCTGTCCACTGACCACACTGCAATGCAATGGCTTCAAAGGGCTCTGGCAGGCACCAGCTTGCTGGACCCAATCCTCCTGCAGATGAAACGTGAGGAAAGGATACCTCAGAGAACAGCGTCACCCAACTTATGTGGCCTCCAAGAGAGAAGAGCTAGACAGCAAAGGCATTCTTGACTTTCTGTGGCTCAGAGAGGCACCCAAGCCTGAAGAGGGTGCATAAGTCCATTCGGTAAGTGGTTCTGTATGAACTAGAGAAGAGGGAGAGTATGGCACTGGAGTTACACCAAGGTTTTACAGGGCCAAGCCCCAGACATTCAAGAGAGGACCCTCTACTGAGCCTATCCTGCTGGGAGATCAGTCTACGTGAAAGGGCCCCAGGGGCTGGAGAAGGAGCCGGAACGGAGGAGCAGAGCTAAGATCCAGCTCTGGCAATACACTACCATAGCACATTGCTCTGCAGTACAATTTTGTTGTTGTTCTTTTTGTTAAGGTGCCCAGAGGTTTTGGGACATCAAGTGTCAAGAGGTTTTAAAGCATTTATTAAAATTATTTCAGAGGCATATGAAAATCAAGAGCTGATGGGAGCTGAGACTAGATGAGAGTCCAAAGCCCACTGCAGCCGGCACCTGGGAAGGGCCACGATATCCGCTGCTCTTGCAAAGTGTGAACGGCTGTGAAAGGAACATCTGAGCTGAGAGAACCTGGGGATGCTGGTCCCCCAGGCAATCAAACCAGAGCAGCATGAACAACATGCACATGGGCCAGTTCCCCTGCTCTTTTCTCCTCCGGGAGCTGAGCGGGATGCGGTGATGAATGGCCTGACCCTGCAGGGTGCTGAGGACTTTCTACAGGGTAGAATGTGCCCTCAGTGCCCACTGACTTCCATCCAGCAGGGGCCCTTGGAACCTTGCAGGATCAGGTCCCCGGGCTTCCCCTACTTGTCTGAGGCTTGCTCCAGGTGTAGTATGGGGACTGGATGGCTCAGTGCACTGATGGATTTATTTAGACTGCACCAAAGTCCCTCTCCCCAGTGGCACAAGCACTGTTACAAATGTTCCAAACAGACACAGGCCAAGGATAAAACCCAAAACAATCCACAGCAACAGCACATGGAGCTGCCTGTGCTAAATCAGCCAGCAAGAGAGAGGGAATACGCTCCCAAATCACACAGCCACTCTGTACCCCTCCATCCAGCTCCTCTGGAAAAGCCAGATTGGCAATGGAACATGGATCTTTCCCCCTTCAAGGTCACTGCTGTGAATCTGACCCAGGTCCATAGTGACCGAAGCTCATTCCCCTCTGATGGCTGCTTGGTGGTGCAGGGTCTACCTCAAAACTGGCACACGTCCAGCTCCCTTGCTTACATCCACTGTCGAAAGGCCATGGAGATAGTTCTCTTCTCCACGGGTCAGGGTTGAGGAGCACTGGTAGGAAGCAGTGCATGGGGGAAACTCACGAGTTTCACGGTTTGGAGCAAGGACCTCAGTCTCCAGGCAGCCAATGCAGCACCAGCATGAAATTCTCAACATCTTGAATGAGGATCTCCTCTCATAAGCCTTCGACTCAGTAGGAAACCCAAAGAGTCCCTAAACTCAGATGCAGTTCTTGCTGTTTGGAGGGGCCAAGCGAAGTCTGATGTGATGCCAAAGAAAAGCCTTTCTCCTTGGGTGCTGCTCCACCAGGTGCCTTCATTGTATGTCATCCCACCTGAGCGCCGCTCCATCAGCTCCACTGCTTGCTCGCTCTTGTTCCTCCTCCCATGCTCAGGGCCCATTCGGACAGGTGCTGCACCCACAAATCTGCCACTGATCCCATTGGGACTTAGACACCCTCTCCCTCCCCCGAGGTCTCTGCCTTTCATTACAACTTTGGGGGCCAGATCCAGAGACATGGTGGAGCCAGCATCTGGCTGAAGTCAGTGGAGCGATGTTGATTTACACCTGCTGAGGAGGCAGCTCTTGGTCGTGGCAATTTAAATCTCATGCTCTTCCTCTTTTCCACTATGCCCCGTTACCCCAGTAATAACAGGAGCCTCCCCAGCTACGTGCAGCCCCGGTGGACAGTTGTACTAGGTGCAGCACTGGATGCCAACAAAGGAACTCCTCTCCTGCATCCTGAAAGCATCACCTTGCACCTCGCACTCAGCTTCCACGCCGCATGCTGGAAAGACCTGCGCCGTGTGGAGAAAGAGCTCCAGGTCCAGCAAGCAGGTCATGAGTGTTCACAGCTGATCTGCTTCACCACTAACAGTCGTAACACCCTGCACCGCATTGCTGCCTTCCACGGCTGAGCAGCAGCTCAGGTGACCCCCATGGAAGGGATGACAACTCTCGGTGGAGCACAGAGAATATGGACAATTAACATTACACTGGCGGAAACGGGGGAGTTTGATGACAGTGGGAGCCTGAAGATTCCCCAGCTTTTCCCTGCTGCACAACGTATCTTCCCATTGGCACATCAGCTGCATCCTAGTACATGAGACCTAGAGAGGGCCTGATCCGGGCAGTTGCTGAGCTGGCTGGAGGAGGCGCCATTGCACTGGGTGGGTCGCACCCTTCCCCAGACATCTGATACTGGGAGAACAACAAGACTGCAAGAGATGGGTCATGCTGTACGGTGGACTACCAAAGGACATGCTCCCTGCAGGCTCAGGAGCTGCAAGGTCTGACCGGTGCCAGCTCTGTTTAAAGATATTCCAACCAGAAATCTAGACTTAGCCGACACCTTGTTTCCTCCGTCCCCTGATTTTGCTTTGCCTGGCTTAATTCCCACGGCGCACCCTTTTGTTGTAGAGACAGCAATATCCAACATCGCAGGTCAACCAGGTCAGCTGCCAGGCTTGACTATGGCAGCCAGAGCCAGCCAAAGGGTCTGCTCCCATTCCAGCAAGTGAATTAGTTGCAGCAGTCACTGGGAGGTGGGAAAGTCGTCACAGCAGCTTCTGCCAAACACCACGCTGCAAAGGCCAGGCAGCCCCCAGCTGCTGGAGCTCCACGGTCACAAGACCAGGCCCACATGGGGCCGGGCAAAAGATTAAGGGGAGAAGGCAGACAACAAGGGAGGATCTTCCACCAAGAGCAGCGGATGGTGTGTATTGATAACTGAACTAGGGAGCATGCACATCGATCAGCTGACAGGGCTGACGGGCTCTTTAAAGGAGCTGATGGGTACAGCGGCCCAACCCCCATATGCTGTCTGCTAAGGTGCACTGACCCATGCTGCTCCAGACCTCCTTCCCCGCCCCTCCTCAATCCCTGCAGCTGGGAGCTCAGAGAGCCCCCTCAATGGGATTTAAGCAGACAAGTCTCTGGCTCTCAGAACAGGGCTGGGCTCACTTCTGTCGTGACCCGAAGGATGCAGGGATCCAGTGAGTTAGTTGTTTTCACTGTGGCAGGCCAGGTCAGTCCCCAGCCCACTCAGCCTTAACAATGCCGTGTCCCATGGGAAGCTCCCACAGCCCTATGGCATGAGAGCTGCCACTAAGTGTGCCCCGGGCAAAGGAGACAGAGACATAGCAGGGGCTCCAGTCATGCTACCAGCCCACTCCTCACCATCTACAATCTCTCGCTGGGCCAAGCCATCTCCTCCTTCTGATCACTGCTAACACTCCCCTACTGCCCCAAAAGGGCCAGCGGATGCCAGCCTGCAGCTCTCCTCATACCTTCTGCGGCAGCTATAGTGCATGTGCCCAGGGTTTTGGCCTTTTTCTTTGGCATCACCGTTTTGGAGATGCCCAGGATGCTACTGCTGTCTGTCCTGCTCTCAGATCCCTGCTACTGGCACAGCCCCCCCCATCCTGTGATCGACTCCCACTGCTGGCACACACGGTAACCCGCTGAACCCCACCACACCCTGGGGGGCCAGAGGGAGAGATGGGAGGGTGCAGGCACAGATAGGCTGAGTGACTTCTCCAGGTTCACACACAGCAAGTCAGGGGCAGAGTCTCAGGCAGAAGCCAGGAGTTCTGATTACCCAGACCTGTTCTAACCACTAAACTACCTTGCCTCGCTTCAGACGTTGAGGCATGATATGCTGCTCCAGAGGCTGGTGCTCCTGCAGTCAGTGGCGGATTAGTCAATGGGCCCACAGGGCTGATGCCCAGGGGCCACAGCCAGTTGGGGGACCCTGAAAAAACAGGAACCCCATCCCCAGCAGACAAGTGCCAGGATAGGGCGGGGCAAGCCCCAGAGCCCCAACCCTGTTCTACTCCCTCGGAGCAGCACCGGGCAGGGGGAGTGGGGCAAGCCCCTACGCTCCGACTCTGATCCTTGGCAGAAGCACCAGGCAGGCAGGGCAGGGGAAGCCCCCTGTGCCCCAACCCTGCTCCCCAGCAGCAGTGCCAGGGAAGCAGGGCAGGGGAAGCCCTGGTGCCCCAACCCTGCTCCCTGGCAGAAGCATTGGGCAGGCAGGGCAAGAAAAGGCCAAGCACCCCAACCCTGCTCTCCTGCAGAAGCGTGGGGTATTGGGGGAAGCCCCAGCGTCCAGGCTCCCGCTGCAGCCCCAGGACTGGAGGAGTTCTGGCTCCCTGCCGCAGCCTCAGGGCTAGGGGAGCTCTCTCTGCCCACTGGGGCCCTGGCGGGGGGGATAGAGCTTCTCCAGTCTTGGGGCCGCAATGGGGTGGTGGTGGCAGAAAGGAGCAAACAGGGGCCGCTGTGAGAGGAGGGATGGAATGGGATGGGACAGTGGGTGGAACAGAGGCGGAGCCACGGGGGAAGGGGCAGAACAATGTGGGGCCGTGGGCAGGGCCGCAGGCAGAAGGTGTGGGGAGAGGGCTCCACACTTGCTCTGGCCCAGGGCCCCACAAAACTGTAATCCTCCTGTAAGCAGAGTCAGGATGAGCGCTACCCTGACATCTGGTGGTGAATTGTAGAGAGTGTGGAAAGAATTTTAAGAAGTTGCATTAGCATGCACCCCTCCCCCCACTTAGCATAACCCCACAGCAGCTTGGGATGGGACTGCTTTGTGACAGAAATGACTCAACCTCAGTTGGGTGGTACTTGCTAAACATGGGACATGGGTTCCAAAATCCCATGAATGGAGAGAGGTTGGGGGATTGGTGTGTGTACACCTAATGGTATGGGCCCCTTTTGAGGGCCTGGAACACCAATTGCACATCCTCCTCTCTCCAATGTTAAAGAGTAGAGCTAATTTTTAATTCTATTAGGAGTCTATCTAGAGACTGCTGAGCTGAATTCATGTTGGGCCAATGGTGCACCAGCACCAGGGCTCCCCTACTAAAAGTTGAAAGAGCTGAATTGAGATCATGGAGTGCTGTGCTAACTAGTGGGGGAGCCTGAAGACCTATTGTTAAGCAGCTGGCAGAGCAGAGCAGTTTGCAGCATGTTGGAGCAGCCCATGGAACAGTGAGCGGAGTGAAGCGGTTTGCAGGGACAGCTGGAGGAGTGGCACAGCTGGTGTGGTGGAGCTGGTTGTGGTGAAGGCTGCAGCAGAACTCCACGGAGAGGCGGAGCAGTTGGCCCTGGCCCACGTCAGGTGCCCCTTAACACCCTGTATGGACTTCCCCCCACTTTCCACCCAGGCTGTGTGTGTGGGGGGTAAAACTCTGCAGATAAACTCTCGAATTCTGGGGTGGCACTGACCAGAGACTTTTGGGTTGTTGGACTTTGGAGTGATTGGACTTAAGACCCTAAGGGGAAAAGGACACTGCCAAACGTACCTGGGAGTGGGGTTTTTTTTGTTTGTTTATGGTTTGTGTTATAATCCTGTTTGTAGTGTTTCTCCAGTGGGATGCCGCATTGTTTCCTTCCTTTATTAAAAAGATTTTGCTACACTCAGACTCCGTGCTTGCGAGAGGGAAAGTATTACCTCCTAGAGGCGCCCAGGGAGGTGTGGTATGTAAGTGTCCCAGGTCACTGGGTGGGGGCTCGAGCCGGTTATGCATGGTGCTATTGAAACGGAACCCCTGGATACTGAACTCGGCCCTTGTTGCTGCCAATTCAGAGGGGCAGAAGGGTTACACTTCTCTCAGCTGCAGTAGTGGCTGGCTTGTTCTAGTGATTTCCCACAGCACCCATCCTCTTCCCAAGATGTGACTCAGCCTGGAGCCCAGATGCTGTCCCTTCCAAGGGTCCCACTGAGCCACCACTGAGCCTAGGGACAGTGCAACTTGCATGCACCATTGTCCCCAGCCAGAATGGAGGAGTGGTGCTGCCTGCTGGGCCAGTGCAGCTGTTTGGAAGCCCCTGCTTCAGCGGATCAGCTTTGCAAACACAGTCAGACCAAAGCTGCCTTACTCCACCCAAGACAAACAGTCATGTGTGTGCATTATTAAGGTAACTTTCACAGAAGGGCTGGCTTGAGGAATCATCTCTGCCACTTTCGCTAATGGAGCGTCTTGGCTGGCTTCCTTGGCACAGGGTCTGGCACCTGTAACTCCAAGGAGAAGGGGGCTGGGAGATCCTCCCAACACCTACCCTGACCATGACAATCACCTGCTCCCACTGCTGTCCCCCTCATCCTCCCTTCTCCCACACTCCCAGCAGCCCAGTCTAAAGTCAGGGCCAGCTCCTGAGAGGTGCTGACCATCTGCAACCCCCGCTCTGTTGGGGCATCTCAGCCTTCCTGGGATCTGTCCCTCAGGCTTTAAGCTCTCTGGGGCAAGGACACTGCCTCGGTTCTTGGCCAGGTCCCAATGCCCAATACTTGATCATAAGTCTGACGGATACGATAACAACAATCATGAGTTGAAACTAGGGCTGTCGACTAGTTGCAGTTAACTCACGTGATTAATTCAAAAAAATTAATTGTGATTAATCACACTGTTAAACAATAGAATACCCACTGAAATTTATTACATATTTTGGGATGTTTTTCTACATTTTCAAATATATTGATTTCTATCACTACACAGAATACAAAGTGTACAGTGCTAACTTTATATTATTTTTATTACAAATATTTGCACTGTAAAAATAATTTAAAAAAAAAGTATTTTTCAATTCACCTCCTACAAGTACTGTGGTGCAATCTCTTTATCACGAAAGTGAAACTTACAAATGTAGATTGTACTCAAGAACAAAACAATGTAAAACTTTAGAGCCTACAAGTCCACTGAGTTCTACTTCTTGGTCATCCAGTCGCAAAGACAAACAAATTCGTTTACTTTTACAGGAGATAATGCTGCCTGCTTCTTATTTACAATGTCACCAGAAAGTGAGAACAGGCATTCGCATGGCACTTTTGTAGCCGGCATTGCAAGGTATTTACATGCCAGATATGCTAAACATTCGTATGCCCCTTCATGCTTCGGCCACCATCCCAGAGGACATGCTTCCATGCTCATGATGCTCGTTAAAAAAATAGTGTGTTAATTAAATTTGTGACTGAACTCCTTGAGGGAGAACTGTATGTCTCCTGTTCTGTTTTACCCACACTCTGCCATATATTTCATGTTATAGCAGTCTCGGATGATGACTCAGCACATGTTCGTTTTAAGAACACTTTCACAGCAGATTTGACAAAATGCAAAGAAGGTACCAATGTGAGATTTCTAAAACTAACTACAGCACTCAACCCAAGGTTTAAGAATCTGAAGTGCCTTCCAAAATCTGAGAGGGACAAGGTGTGGAGCATGCTTTCAGAAGTCTTAAAAGAGCAACACTCAGATGCAAAAACTACAGAACTCAAAACCAAAAAAAAGGAAATCAATCTTCTGCTGGTGGCATCTGACTCAGATGATGAAAATGAATATGTGTTGGTCCACTCTGCTTCGGATCTTTATCGAGCAAAACCTGTCATCAGCGTGGACGCCTGTCTGCTGGAATGTTCGTTGAAGCATGAAGGGACATATGAATCTTTAGCACATCTGGCACATAAATATCTTGTGACGACGGCTACAACAGTGTCATGCGAACACCCGTTCTCACTTTCAGGTGACATTGTATACAAGAAGCGGGCAGCATTATCTCCTGTAAATGTAAACAAACTTCTTTGCCTGAGCGATTGGCTGAAGTAGGACTCAGTGGACTTGTAGGCTCTAAAGTTTTACATGGTTTTATTTTTGAATGCAGGTTTCTTTTGTACAAAATTCTACATTTGTAGGTTCAACTTTCATAATAAAGAGATTGCATTACAGTACTTGCATTAGATTAACTGAAAAATACAATTTCTTTTATTTTTTACAGTGAAAATATTTGTAAACAAAATAAATATAAAGTGAGCACTGTACACTTTGTATTCTGTGTTGTAATAGAAATCAATATATTTGAAAATGTAGAAAACATCCAAAAATATTTAAATAAATAGTATTCTGTTATTAAGAGCATGATTGTGATTAATCAATTTTTTTAATCACTTGACAGTGCTAGTTGAAATCTCTGTAGGATCTAAAGCCACATCCGCACACAGACACCATTAGCAGAGGGGCCAGGGATGGAACGGCCCATGGATGCTGAGCCCCTTGCCTGGTATCTTCAGGATGGAGGTCAGGCAACAAGCTGAGGGGAGGGGAGAAGAAAAGCTTGCCCTACTGCTGCCCATTCTGAGCCAGTTGAGTGGATGGACAGGGGCCTCTATCCCCCAGGGCTGTCAATCAGCCAACCCCCACTAGCACCACATGACAAAGGAAATTTACCCAAGCCCATGGACCTGCTGCAGAGATCCAGAGATCTGCTTCCCCGGCAGCAGCTGGGTACGAAGAGAGTCTCACTCTCCCCAGTAAGTGCCCACCTCTGTACCCTCACTTCCCACTGGCCTCTGCCCTGCTGTAAACTCAATTGCTCTCTATTGACCCACGAGGCATGGGCGAGGGGTGAGATGCAAGCAGGGCAATAACCATGGACAGCAGAATGCACAGCTGTTCTTGCAGCAGCTGGATGGGACTCACTAGAAGGTGCTTCGCTGGCAGCTGGACAGCTGAGAGCCAGTAATTTGGTTTCCTGGTCCCAGCTGTTGTAAGGCTGATTAGGTGGGAGGGAATGTGTGTGTGTTGGCAGAGGGGGCTCTGGGGGAGCGAGAAGGGGGCTGCTATTAGGCCGGAAAGAAAAGCCTTTAATGAGCCCTGATGTCTGCTGATCCTGCAGCCTGCATGGACGGCATCCAACCTCACAATGGAGTTACCCACTTAAACAAAACAGCGCCAAAGGCGCTGAGCTGGGAAAAGAACACATTTTCCTGTGTAGCAAACTGTGAAGTACGATCTGGAATACACAGCAAAACCCTCAGAAACCAATTACTGCTCACGAGAGCCACATTGCTAAAAATACACCACCTTTCTGCTCTAGCAAAGGTGAGGAAGTGCTGAGCCAGCACAAAGATTCCCCCAAAGCGCAGCGCAAGGGATGGCATCTCCCCAGGAAACGCTCCCTCCAAAGGGTCAGAGCACACTGTGGCTTAGCACACTGCTCCTTCCCTGCCTGAGACCTAGGCTCTGGTCCCAAGGCTGGTTCACAAGTATGATGGATGTGGCAGGTCTCCTCTAAGTGCCTTGCCTGGATGATACTGGTTTGCACCATGAAACCTCAATCCCAGTGATGAGGGGAATCTGCAGTGTCTGGTCATCCCGGACCAATCAAGTGATCTCAAACTAGCACAAATGTCAGGATGCAGTGAGTTTGGGGCAAACATTCATGGGATAGGTTAGAGTCTGACATGCATGTTGTTTGGGTAGCTTCACTACCTTTGCTTCACGCTCTCATGTCAAAAGTTGATACACAACAGATCACATCCCACTGGAAAAGGGAAGACTTTGGGACAAATTTGCAGGGAGCCTAAAACTGGCCTCTTATATTGCACCTGCCCACAAAAAGCCACAGCTGGCTGCACTGTGGGTGAAATCCTGGCCCCGCTGACGTCAACAGCAAAACTCCCACTGACGCCAGTGGCACCAGGATTCCAGCCTATATGGTTTCCCTTTGCATAGTGCTGCATACTGTAGGGTCTGAGCCTGGCAAACACAGTTTGCCCATGCGAACACCTGACTACCAGCTGTGCGCACATCAGCAGGGTTTGCATGCACACAGACGGGCTCCTGCACGCACAGACGCACATGCGACATTTCACGTGTGAGGTCAGCTGTCAGAGACTGGTTTTAGAAACTCAGCCCTTTGCCCCAGGTAACCAGACCCTGCGGGAGAGCTCAGAACGGCAGAGCAAACTGTGGACTTATAAAGCCACTGTGGTTACTTCCTCCCAGTGGTAAATCAGCTTGCCCATGATCAGGGGAGGGTTTCGGGGAAGGCTGTGGGGGGAGGGAAACCAAAGAGGCCTTCCCATGTCATTTGTTGCCAGGTGCAGCCAGGACAAGGCTGATGCCTGGGGCGTGGTTTTCACAGTGGATGCAAATGAGCTGAAATGTCTTCTCACTGGACACAGCTTTGCCCTCTCCCGCCACCAGTTTGCATCAGGTACGTTCTCCAAAGAGCTCCCGCCTTGCCGAGGAAAGCTGGGGCGGGCGTCGCATCTGATGATAAGCACATACATGTGCGCAATAGCATGTGTGCAGCTGGAGCGGGAGAGGACGAAGAGAAATGGGAGGGGCGAGAGAGAGGGCATGGAAGGAAATGGCAAAGCCAAGCTACACAAAGAAACAACCAGATTGTGGGAACATATGTCTGTGTACACTCACCATGGTTCTGAATGACATGCCGGTAATGCTGCCTGCTTCCACCGGCACGAGGCAAATTCTGCCTGCGCTCACGTGCCATGTAAGCTGCAGTGTAACAAGATGTAATGACAATCAGTGGGTCTTTCAGACATTTTATTGTGGTGTTAGTAATCAGAGAACGTATCAGTCCCTCTGACAGATCCACGCTCAAGACTCCTATGGCCATCTGCTTCCACAGAATGAGGTCCCCCGGAGTCCCAGGCGGGCTGGCTAGCATGTGGAGAAATGATTTATTGAGGGGGGCTGTAGACAGCGTTAACGTTTACAGATTTGGTTTGCATTGCTCCCGGACAGTCTTGCTCCCCTCCCTACCATGCTCACACCTGTTGTTCAGTTCAAGTTCCTCAATCAGAGAGGCCCAGGGCTGGGGGGTTTCTTCTCCAAGTCCCATCCACTCCCAGGCTCAGGGAGAATGGGGACACAGGGCCTAACTTGGATTCTGTGGCACTCCTAGCACCAGGGTCACAAACAACTGCAGTGTGAAGAGAAAGAAAGCAGGAGGGGAGAGAATGAGCTGCAGAACCCGGGGGACGAAGGCAGTGTGAGAATGGGGTGATGGAAGCCCTGGTTTTGCTGGCATCAGGGGAGATCCCACTGGACAGCAAGTGGTGGCTGATTACTGTGGTATGGCAGGCACTGGTCAAGACACAGGGAGACAGAGACCAGATGAGTATAAATGGGTTCATGAGATGAGGGGCTTTGTTGGTGAATGACTGGCATCCGGGAAGGGGCAGTCAGAGATCAGAGGGTGGGAAGAGAGGGGACAATGTTGTGGACATAAGAGGAAAAAGGAGAGATGGCTGAGGTGATGCTGCTGTTGCTCCTTGCCTGTTTTACAACTGAAGTGTTTGTTCATTTTCTTACTCACAGCCCCCAAAGTCTTAATGATTCAGAGGCTTCCTGTCCCCTGAACTGACCCCACATGGGACGCAGAGCTAGGAAAGTACAAGGAAACCCTGCACCAAACAGCCAGGACACAACAGGGTCTGGGGACTTGTCATAACCTATTCCCAGACTTGGACCTTAGCGTCCAAAATATGGGGGTTAGCATGAAAACCTCCAAGCTTAGTTACCAGCTTGGACCTGGTAAAGCTGCCACCACCCAAAAAATTAGAGTGTTTTGGGCACTCTGGTCCCCCAAAAGCCTTCCCTGGGGACCCCAAGACCCAAATCCCTTGAGTCTCACAACGAAGGGGAATAAACCATTTCCCTTCCCCCCTCCAGGTGTTCCCTCCCTATTTCCAGTCCTGGAAACAGAAGTACTTCCCTCTTCACCCAGAGGGAATGCAAAGTCAGGCTAGTAAATCTAACACACACAGATTTCCCCCTGACTTCTTCCTCCCACCTATTCCCTGGTGAGCACAGACTCAATTCCCTGGAGTTCCCCACTAAAGAAAAACTCTAACAGGTCTTAAAAGAAAGCTTTATGTAAAAAGAAAGAAAAATACATAAAAAATGGTCTCTCTGTATTAAGGTGACAAATACAGGGTCAATTGCTTAAAAGAATATTGAATAAACAGCCTTATTCAAAAAGAATACAATTCAAAGCACTCCAGCAACTACACACATGTAAATACAAAAAAACAACAACACCTATCTTTGTACTCTCAACTTGGAAACAGAAGATTAGAAAGGAAGAGACAGAAATCCTCTCATAGCCGAGAGAGAGACAGGCACAAGACAAGGAACTTAGACACAAACTTCCCTCCACCCAGATTTGAAAAATTCTGGTTTCCTGATTGGTCCTCTGGTCAGGTGTTTCAGGTTACTTCTTTCCAGGTGTAACAGACATTAACCCTTAGCTATCTGTTTATGACAGGACTTCATGTCACTCAGTTTGGCTCCTCCTCCCAACTCAGGAAACTGACCAATCATGAAGAGAGCTGAAGCACTGCTAGACCTCGTAGACTGGTTAGCTTGGACTGTGAATGGCACAAAAAGCCTTTTAACTGGAGTCCCCCAATCTGGATCTGGCCCAGGGTGATAGTGACCCGAAGTCTTCACCACATGGTGGCTGCTCAGGCTGTTCACTGCAGTTCCTAGGACACAAGTGCCCTCATCCCAGACCAACTTCGGATACAGATTATCCACCTTGTTGGCAGGCTCAGCGAGGAGACAAGGGACTGAATGGGTCATGGAGACCGAATTCCCCTCTCAGCGCTGGAAGGGCAGAGCTGAGGGGTCTCATCAAAGGGCACTGGGTGGTTAGGGGGAAGCTTGCCCTGCAGCCACCCATGCAGTGCCTTCTCTGAGGATAGGGACCCCAAGGTTCCAGTGCTGCCAAGCCAGCACCCCTAACTCAAACCCATCGCTGCACCTCAAGCCCTTCTCAAACAGGTCACGGATTCAGCTTGGAAATGACCTGGATGAATGGGAGAGGCTGGGGTAAAGAAAGCCCCTTCAGTCAGCCAGGGTTATCTACCCTTCCCTGTGGTGCACATTCTCCCAGTCCAGGCTGGATAACCATCCAGCAGCAGCTTTCATGGCAACATCCCTGAGAGGTGTTCAAGCAGGAACAATAATAAATCAAACCACTAGATCTATCCTAAGGGTGCAGGGCTTTCAAACCCAGCCAGACTGGGCACTCACACCACCTGGCAAGGAATGAACGGGCATCAATTCTTCTCTAACAATAAGAGCATCAAGCAGCATTTGCCTGAACCTATCCCATCTTGGGTGTGACTCTATGGGAGACCACATGCTAAGCAGCCCTGGGTCAGTTCAGTTAGTTGTCTGGGGAAGAAAAAACCCAGGATATTGCTCTTCCTTCTGAATCAGAACTGAATGCCATGCCCCTGTACAGCAGGGTAGGGGCTGCTGTGTAGCTGGAGGCTCCCTCTTTCACGAGACAACACAGGTCCTTACACCCGCATGGCCATCAGAGATTTCACAGCACTTTTTGCAGGAACCAAGGCATTCATCCCCACATCCTGACTAGATTCCAGTGGGGTAAATTCCCCCCTGCATTTCCAGCTGAGACACAGGATTTTTCAGCACTGCACTGGGCTGTTAAACAGCTGCCATGTTCCACCCCTGAGGTGGCTGTACTTCATTGTTGCTCCATGGAGGTCAACTGTACATAGCCTGCAAAACATTTTGGGACCGTTCCCACGGAAAGGCGCTAGAGGAGTGCAGAGTCATTACCATTGCTAGAGACTGCAACAGAATATTGCCCCCCTTTGATGGGAATTAACCATCTACCACAAATATCCTGTCTGACGGAGCATGGCTGATGGGATTATTTATTACCTCAGGCTAGGCACAGGTACCCAGTGGTGAAGCTGCCAACCAGTGAGCAGCTCTCTGCATCAATGTATCCATAAATTACCCACTGAACCCATTAGGGAACCAGGAAGTTTAGGAGGGAGCCAACTTCAGAGGGGAGTGGAAGTGGAGCGCGTCCCTGCAAGTGGGCCGGGGCCAGGCAGTGCGCAATTAATCCTCGTTAATAATGTCGCAAACAGAAGTGCTCACATGGTGCACGAAGTGGAACAGATGCACTCACGCACCTCAGGGGCATCTTCTAGGGGCCCGCTTCTCCACGTTCCCTCCCAGCCAGCTCCAATGTCTCTCTTGCTCTCTCAGTGAATCTTTCTTATTTTTCCTTCACTGCTGCTCTTCCTCTTTCTGGATTCCCTCCTTTCTCTCTTTCTTTGTGTATGTTTGCTTCATCCCTTCTCCCCTCCCTCCCTTTTTCCTTCACCTCCCCCTCTGTCTTTCCTTTCCTTCTCTCCGATTTTTTCCTTTCCCTTCTCTCTTCCCTTCTCCTCTTTCTGTCTCCCCCCCACATAGGTACTTCCCTAGGAAGATGCTCCTCATACTGTCAGCAAAATGTCAGCATCAATCAGCCAATCTGGAAATCACTGGGGACTTCTAAACAAGTCTCTGCTGATGTCTGGAATTCCCGCCTGCCCCAGTGCAGGCTCTGATGGGTGGTGAAACCTGATGGCTCTCTTAAGCACATTATTGTTTGAGACTGCACGATGCCCCGGAAATCCCAGAACAAAGACCAGGAAAGGAAAAGCAGTTTCGGGCACCTACTTAGCTGACACACAGAGAGAAACTCTGCCTCACCAAGGCCCGAGATAAATATGCAACTCTTAAATGAATAATAAAATAATTATCACCTAGTGCAGTGCCATGATTAGCAGGCCTGCTTGGTGACTTCACCTGTCGAAATAAGTTGATGGCAGCAATTTTCAGCAGGAATAGACAGAATTTGATGGAGCTTGAGTTCCCAACAATAGTCCCAGTTCCAGAGATGCAGGGCCTCATTTTTCATTATACTATGGCCGCCTTGTGCCATTCCGGCAGCATAATGGGTGTGTCCAGCTGACAGAACTGAACACTAGGGAAAAGCCCATCAGAATATGGTTTTCCAGATGGCTCTGGGCCAGCCCTTTGTAGCCTTTGGCATAGGAGAGCATGGCCAGGGGAAAGGTAGCACTGCTGCATTTTGGCTATTATCAGCTGCTCTGGGGGTCATTCCCTGTCTGCAAACACTCCCACATGTTAGTTGCATGGATTTAGTATACCTGTCTTGTTCTGTGTAAACCAGAGGATTCTGCATGAAAATGAAATCTCTGGCTGCATGACATGCCTGGGACCTTTTCTCTGAACACTCAGGCCAGATCCTCAGCTGGTGCAATCAACCCAGCTCCACTGACTTCTTCAGCTAAGGATCTGGCCCAGTGAACCATCCGCAGCCCAGGTGTCATTCCAAATGAAGTCAATCGGAGCTGTTTCCATTTATAACCTAGGCCAAATCTGGTGATGGTTCCAGCGAACCTGTTTTCTAAAGCTGTTTGACCGACTGGGGTGAATGGAGTCAAATCATGTCGGAAGCACATTTACAGAAGGACTGAGGTCTGGTCCCAGTTTCAGCATGGATCTAACAGGATTTAGCCCTATCCTGCTTGTCTAGCAAAACCCAGTTAAACTCTGTTTGGCTGCAACCCTCTTTAAAGCAGAGCTGAACCTAAAGCAGAACTCTGCACCTAACCATCCCTAAACTTCTGGGGAGGCAGGAGAGATCCAGAGTTGGACTTTCCGACTGGCCCCTCTTCAGTTTGAACATGATTCCTTAAGCCCATCTGGGCCTGGGCATGGATGGGGCCTTTTTTGTGAAGAGCTGGGTTGTTGCTGTTCCTTACGGCCCTCCTGAGATCACGGCTAATCTCCTTTTGGAGAGATCACAGCTGGTTGCTAAGGAAATTACTGTGATATCACAACATGAGGATTATGATTTCAGGTGGGGAATAAGCAGCTGGAGCCAATGAATTCTTAAAGAGCCTCCCCTCCCACATCCCTGCACACGGCATGAGTAAATGCAGAGCAATGCAGAGGACAACTGATCCTAGAAGCAAAATGCCCACTAGCAGAACTTCTAGAGAGGCCTTCCTATACTCTCAGACCCCTCGTTGCATGGGTTGTGCTCTTGTCAGCTCTCCTGAGCTATTGCTAAGAAGGGTCAGGTCTATACTCACATGGGAGCCCATCAAGGGAAAGCTTGGCAGCAGCAGGAAGGGGTGCTGGTGACTCGGCAGGATCCACTCTTCTCTGAGTCCATACTGAATGAGTGCTCCAGCCTGGGGCTAGGGTTGCCATCTTGCAAATGAGACATAAACCCAAGCTCCTGAGCATTGAAGAGCTGAGGGCGTATCACAGCAGTAAGTGGCATTAGTCCTGCGCTCCTGGCCAAATTCCACTTTGAGTCGTTACATTCTGCCTATCTAAAGCTTCCCCTGCAGTGTCCATCAGATACCGTGTCCTCCTTACCCTCTCTGCAAACTGCTGCTGCTGTGGAATACTCCACTGCAGGAATGGCCATGTTGCAAAGGGTGGGAGAAGTGACTGGGGTTGGCACAGCCTTTGCAGACATAAGGCATAAAATGTGGATCTTCTTCCCCATGAGGCCACAACAGAGCTTGGAGGGATTTTGCCCTCATTATCTCCCAGTGGGACCTGAGCAAACAGAGTGGTTAAAGCACTGGGCTGGGAGTCAGGAAATGTGGGTCTGAGGCCCAGCTCTGCCATTGACTCACTTGTGTGATTTTATCGAAACACAGAAATCACAGTGTAGGGCTGTAAGGGACTATCAAGTCCAGCCGCCTGCACTGAGGCAGGATTAAGTAAACTTAAACCATCCGTGAAAGGTGTTTGGCCAGCCTGTTCTTAAAACCCCTCCAATGACTGATGTTCCACAACCTGCCTCGGAAGCCTGTTCCAGAATTTAACAAGCCTTAGGGTTAGAAAGATTTTCCTAATACCTAACCTAAATCTCCCTTGCTGCAGATTAAGCCCCTGGCCTACCTTCCGTGGACACAGAGAACAATTGATCACAGTCCTCTTTATAACAGCCCTTAACATATTTACAGACTGTTATTAGATCCCCCTCAGCCTTTTCTCAAGACTAAACAGGTCCTGTTTTTCAAACCTTTCATCATAGGTCAGGTGTTCTAAACCTTTTAGTACACTTCTACCCTGATATAATGCAACCCGATATAATACGAATTTGGACATAATGCGGTAAAGCAGTGCTCCACGGGGGCAGGGCTGTGCACTCTGGTGGATCAAAGCAAGTTTGATATAAAGCGGTTTCACCTATAACGCGGTAAGATTTTTTGGCTCCTGAGGACAGCATTATATCGGGGTAGAGGTGTAGTTTTGTTGCTTTCCTCTGGACTCTCTCCAATTTGTCCATGTCTTTCCTTAAGCACAGTGCCCAGAATTGGACAAGGTATTCCAGTTGAGGCTTTACCAATCCCAGATAGAGCAGAACAATTACCATCCGCATCTTCCATATAACAGTCCTGTTAATACACCCCAGAATATGCCCCTTTTCACAACTGCATCACATTGCTGTCTCATTTTCAATTTGGGATCCACTATAACCCCCAAATCCTTTTCAGCAGTACTACCAGCTAGCCAGGTATTCCCCATTTTGTAGTTGTGCATTTGGTTTTTCCTTTCTAAGTGAAGCACTCTGCTCTTATCTTTACTGAGTTTCACCTTGTTGAATTCAGACCAATTCTCCAATTTGTCAAGGTCATTTTTAATTCTATTCCTGCCCTCCAAAGTGCCTGCAACTCCTCCGTGCTTGTTGTCATCTGCAAATTTCATAAGCATATTCTCCACTTCATTATCCAAGTGATTAATGAAAATATTGAACAGTACTGGACCCAGGACTGAACCTGTGGGACTCTACTAGACACACCCTCCCAGTTTGACAGCAAACCATTGATTGCTATTCTGAATACAGTAACTCCTCACTTAACATTGTAGTTATGTTCCTGAAAAATGTGACTTTAAGCGAAACCATGTTAAGAGAATCCAATCTCCCCATAAGAATTAATGTGAATGAGGGGATTAGGTTCCAGGGAAATTTTTTCACCAGACAAAAGACTATATACACACACACACACGTATAAGTTTTAAACAAACAATTTAATACTGGTACACTGATGATGATTGTGAAGTTTGGTTGAGCGGAGGAGTCAGAGGGTGGGATATTTCCCTTACTGCTAAATGATGAACTAGCAATTGGCTGAGCCCTCAAGGTTAACTCTCTCTCTCTCTACACAAGGCAGCAGGAATGGAGGGAGATATGCGCATTTCCCTTAAGTACACTGCCTTGTTAATTAGGTCAGCTTGCTGAGAGGCAGCTGCTGCAAGCTCCCTCCATCCTGCATCCTGGTCTGTCCCCCTGCTCTATGGAAGATGAGGTAAGCAGGGTGCAGGAGCAGGGAGGAGGAGGACACCCTGACATTAGCCCCTCTCTTCCTTCCCTCCCTCCCACACAGCAAGCAGGAGTCTCTGAGAGCAGCTCCAAGGCAGAGGGCAGGAGCAGCACATGGCAGTGGGGATAGGGACACAGCTGAACTGCAGGCAGCTGCTGCACAGGGAACTTAGGGGAGCAGGGAGCTGATAGGTGGCTGCCGGTCCACCCTGGTTCCAAGCAAGCAGTAGACAAAGCAGGCAGCTGCCAAACAACGTTAGAAGGGAGCATTACACAACTTTAAATGAGCATGTTCCCTAATTGATCATAAAGAAACAATGTTAACCGTGACGACTTTAAGTGAGGAGTTAATGTATAGACTTTCAACCGTGTGCTCACCTTATACAATAGAACCTGAAAGTTATGAATGCCTCAGGAATGAAGGTTGTTCGTAACTGAACAAAACTTTATGGTTACTCTTTCAAAAGTTTACAACTGAACATTGACTTAATACAGCTTTGAAACACTACTATGCAGAAGAAAAATGTTGCTTTCCCTTAATTTTTTATTAGTAGTTTACATTTAATACTGTATTTGCTTCTTTTTGGGGGGTGGGAGTGAGGGGGGCTCTCTGCTGCTGCCTGATTGCATGCTTCTGATGTGTGTGGTTGACCGGTCAGTTCGTAACTCTGGTGTTCGTAACTCTGAGTAATTTAATCTAGACTGTGTTTCCCTAGTTTGTTAACGAGACTGTCAAGTGGGACTGTGCCAAAAGCCTTACTAAGATTAAGACAGATCTGATATTGACCTACTGTACAAGGGTGTTTTTAATCTATTGTAGGTACTACAGGGTCCCCATTACTGTAGTATCTGAGTGACTCACAGGATCTGGGCTGAGGTTCCTAAGGCTCTCTGTTCTTGTCCTCTAGGCTCTGCTTCCCCACCACACCAGCGAGCCTCTGTTTTCAACTCCAGTGCATCACTACTGCTGGCCTCCCGTTCACCAGTGCATGCTGGGACCCACTCTGGCGCTTGGGCCATCAGACTGGGCCCTGGAGCAGCTCCAGCTCAAGTAGGTTGGAGCACACACAGTCCGATGGGAGGTGGCTGCTACAGGAGAGGGCAGAACTGGGTTAAACTGGTCCATCTGCCCATTCGGCAGACACCACAACATCTGGGTGCGGATTCTAATATGCCAGTATTTGGGATGTTCCACTCCAGGGTTTGATTCAGGCCCATCAACTGCAAAGACCTGACCCAGAGAAAGCATTTATAAAATAGACAAATAAAATAGCACTTAACACTGCCATAGTGTGTTTCCTATGGGGACATCTCAAACCAATCAATGAAAGGTGCGTAAATACCTTTATCCCCATTGTACAGATGGGGAAACTTAGGCATGGAGAAAGGAAGTGACTCTTTCATCTTCACCCAGCAAGTCAGTGGCAGAGATTCCCAATTCCCAGTCCCCTGCCCTAACCACTAGACTACACTACTCTTCAGGGCTGAGATTAGAACCCTAGAGGCCCAGCTCTGAATCCAGTGGTGCCCTACCTAGACGATACTCCCTTCCCAGAGCCAAAAACGGAAGCCAGGATTCCTTAATCCCATGCCCCCTGCTCTAACCACTCAACAACCTCATCCTTCCATAGCTGGAGGTAAAACCCTTTCTCTCATGCCCTTCCCCCTTTCTAGTGCTCCACTGTGCACCAACCCACAGTGCGTTCTTCTGCAGAGCAGAGCCTGAAAAGGGTTATGTTTGCAATTAGCAGTTACTTGGGAAGGCAGCACAACACTGAAGCAGGAGGAACTTTATTTTTTAATCTATTTTTAAGAAAAAGCCTGAGTGCAAGTCTGCTTTTAAATTCAAATGTGCAATATGGGCCAGTGCCTTGGAACCAGACTGAAACAGCAGATTTGGGCAAGGAAACAAGGAATATTTCACTTCAGCTCAGTCCAACCCATCTTGATTTATACAGCACTTTGTGCAAAGAGAAAGAAACATTCTCTGAGGGCTTTGCAGCTTTAGTAATTAACCCTCCACCTACTGCACCATAGAATGGGCAGGTTACAATGGAAAGGCACCTCAGAAGGAGGGGATGGCTTCGGGGACTGGTAAAGTTATGCCAGGTTCTCTCCTCTGGCTTACTGGTTCCAATCGCATCAAATCAGTGAGGACTCAGAGTTGTGACAGTTATGTGTGGGGAGCCCCTTGGATCAAGGCTCAGCGAGAGGCCTGTCTACACTAGAGTGACTAGCTCTTGTTAGCAATGGCGCTGCTGAACCAGTGCACAGGTTAGTTGCAAGTCATAATAATAATAGTCATAACACCTACCTCTGACATAGCCGGTGTATCCAGGGACAAGCCATGCCCAGCACCATTTCAGTCATCAACATTACACCCTGCTCTCATCAGGGCGCTTTATTGGTCACATCTGCATGGCACAAGCATGCATACAGCACTCAGTGAGCTTCCAAAGTCCTGTCTCAGCCTGCACTGGGGTCAGGTCAAATCTAGGCTGGATTAACCAGGGCAGCCTCTTCTCTGGTTGTTCCAAAGTCCTGGTCAGGACTCCAAAGGAGATATGCGCAGTTACCCACACATTACCTGATGCGCTGTGTGAAAAGAGTTGGGGAGACTTGGGCCTGAACCCAGAGGGCTGGCATGTTCATGACTAACACCCCCTGCCCCCGAGGACACACTGGAAATCTTTGTAGTAGGGGCAAGAGCTAAGCACTCTGGAGGTGCAGTGAACAAGCCCGTGGGTGTGGGTGTGCACGTGTGCATGCACCCTCCAGGGCCAGGCTGGTCAGCACATGGGGAAGCCCATACTACATGTGCTCTGCAGATGACACAGGACTTCCATCTCCAGAGATGTCAGTCTGACACCTTTTACCAGCAGGAATTCACTTAAACCACCCACCCAACCAACCACAGCACCAGTTTTCTAAACAGGTACTTAGTTGCTCGACTCCACCAGCAGATAGAGCTCAGGGCAGAAAACAAACGGTTTTGTGTCGGTGCTACATAAACACTGGCTATTGATAGCCCACACGCAGTCAGACAACACAGTGGTGAACATTAAAGGCCTCTCATTATACAAGACTAAGATCCAATCCTTCCCTGTACTCTTCAACCGCACCTTCCTGGCTATTCCAATGCTCTTTGCAGACTAGCTAAACAGACCCCTTTCGCCTAGCAAGTGCTTTGCTGAGCCGGCTGGGGAGAGACACAGGCCAAAGAGCACCTGGAGGGTGACTTACCCAGACAGACCTGAGCGCCTGCTGGCCACCATCACCTAGGAGCCCAGCTCCAGGTGCCTGGGGCCATCTGCCATGGCAAAACTCAAGGGGAAGGACCCACATCACATCTGTGACCTGAAGATTACAGGGCAGCTCCAAGGTCAGGCAGGGGCAGGGATGGATCCACAGGCTACTGATCTGGGGAGGGGGAATGCAACATGGCACAAAACAACTACAGTAAGGGAGATGGGGAGAGAAAACCAAACCTGGGGAACCCGGGTACTAGGTGGCTGGATATAGGAGACAGAGCAGCCGCATCTCTGGTAGCACCACCGCCATCTGCTGGTTAAATGACAGGATAGGTTTTTCCCAGACACATCCCCATCACACAGCCCTTCTCCCCACTCGCACATTCTGTACAGTGAGACTCACCTATACAATCACCCTCCTGTGCACAGACACACTCACACACTCTAACCTTCCTGAACATGGATACACAACCTCCCCACACCACAAAGATACATTCCTGCAAAGAGACCCATTGCTATGCACCTGCTGCAGAGATGCACCGTGGTAACACACATACCTGCACGTTTGCAAACAAACCCACACTCAATAGCCTGCACAGCAAGACAAAATCTATATACTCACTCTACCATGTGCACACATGCACATAGGCGCACAAAGGTTGCTGAACTCAAAGAATGACTGGTGGCAGGTCCCATTCCGCATCAGGTCAGTCCTGCTCAAGGTTTACCAACAGTTATATCAGGAAAGCAATTTTTCTTCTTTAAGTCTGCACTTTATCAACACAATATGCCCAACTTTGATCATTGGTGCATCCAAAACCACTAAGTACCTGGCAGCACTCCCATCCCCCCCAGGCCTGCTATGGCTCCGGTCCTGCAGGGCTTACAAAGTCACCCTCCAGGACTGTCCAGGAGTCTCCAGGAATTAAAGATCAATCTTTAATTTAAAGATTATGCCATGTGACGAAAAGCTCCAGGAATACATCCAACCAAAACTGACAACCCTACGCCCAAAGGAGGGTATGGGTGTGACATAATCAGCATGACAGGAATTAAGCTGAAGCAGAGGTAAAGGGAAACTGGTTCTGAGCATTCCACACTCATACACAGGGTCCCCCTGCTCTTGACTGCGGGTCCAGAAACAGACTCAGAGCAGAGCAGCTTTAATCACACTCTGGAGGGAGTGGAACGCAGGAGAGGGCACTCCCAGCAGTGAAGCGGGCACAGGAGCTGCTGTTAAACAACACTAAGCACCTTCCCTCACCCGTGGGTCTCTAGCTCTACTTAGCTATTTCTATAATGTGCGCATCATGGTGGTGTCTGGCCTCAGGACACAGTATTACCAACCCCAAGCACTCAGGTATCATATGCCAGGCCCCAACACTTCATGAGATTGGTTTAAAAAGCATGAAGATTTTTGTTAATATATGGAGATGTACCTATCTCATAGAGCTGTGAGGGACCCTGAAAGGTCATTGAGTCCAGCCCCCTGCCTCCACTAGCAGGACCAAGTACTGATTTTGCCCCAGATCCCTAAGTGGCCCCCTCAAGCATTGAACTCACAACTCTGGGTTTAGCAGGCCAATGTGCAAACCACTGAGCTATCCCCCCCATTTAATAATAAATGCAGAACTATTTTACACATATTCACTGGTCTCCAGGAGTAGAGGTTTAAATCAGGAGATTCATGATAAAACCGCAGGAGCTGGCAGCACTGGCATGTTGTCCATACAGCACTCCTAGCCCCTGCCAGATCAATACCCGGGAGACTGAGACCACTAGCACTGGGACCACGACTTGCATGGCTGGGGAAAGCTCTAACTGCTAGGCCAGTCTCTTCAGCACCCCCAGCCTGGGATCCGAAGCCAGGTCTCCCACAGAGCAACAGGTTAGAGCTGGGCAAAATATGCCCATTGTTTTTTGTGGTAAAATAATGTTTACATTGGGGGGGGGTATTTATTTAGTTATTTTTTTAATTTCCCAAATTGTTTTTCCTATTTCTTTTGGTTTTGAAAAACATTTTCAGCAACAATTTTCAGACAAAAATAAATTAAAAAAAAAGATTGGTTTTCAAAAACTGAAGGCTTTTACCAAAACCCAAGGTCGTTCCTGAAAATTTTCAGTTTTAACTTTAAAAAGTGGAAAATTTCAATCCAATTTAAAACCTCCCAGCAAAGTTTCCTTTTTGGATGAAAAAAACATTTTAGGCTGGCTCTGCAACAGGAACACGACTCCTTGGGTCCAGAACCAGTTCCAAAGGGGGCCCATCTCCTCCTGGCTTTGGTTCCAAACCCAGCTATTGCATAGTGGGCTGTATGTGGGCCATGCTGCAGCACTCAGCCACTGCCATTTCAGGATCTGAACCCAGAGCTCCTGCATGGTAGGAGAAAGTGCCCATCCTTGGGCCCTGGGCTGGTCTCCATGGCATTCCCTGCTCCGGCTCATGTGGGAAGTCTCCCATGTGGCAGGGCAGCTTCTTCTCTTTGGTGTTGTCAGTTTCCTTGAAGAACCTTTCCTAGAAATTTTGGCGTCAGTACAAGATACCATCTGTTTCCCTCCCTCTCTCCCTTCCTCCTTCCTGGCTCAGAGTTGGGCTCACATGCACCAGGCAGGCTGTTTTCACAGAGTCTTCCGCTGGCCCAAGTTCCCTTTGAGAAGGGGGAGGTGGGCAAGCGGGTGTCACCAGCAGCTCAGCCCCCCTCTGTAAGGACTGACGGGGTGGAAGAGCCCAGGTCCAAGGCAGTGGCTACCACAAGGCTAGTCTTGGGGTTAAGAAACTGCTGTGAGATGCAGAAGAGCTGGGTTCAGTTTCAAGCACTGACTCACTATGTAGCATTGAGAAGCCATCTCCCCATCTGTAAAATGTGGATGGCGATTACAGCCAAGTGGATACCTGATCTCTCAGTCTGGGGAGTTTCCATCTCAGATCATTTTGGAGTGTTTTTCAGCTTATTTTTTAATAGCTACATTTCTAAACAAAATGCCATTTAAAAATGAAAAATCACAGTGTTTCATTTTGAAGTGGCTGCAATCAAATGTTTCCGGTTTTTTGAATTTTCCCCCATTTTTTTCAGCCCAAACATTTCGATAAATTCACCCCGAATAGTTTCATTGTCTTGAAAATGATTTTCCCCCCAATTGTTTTGCCCAACTCTAATAATGATCCTTCCCTACTCACAGGGGAGTTAGGCTGTACGCACTGATCTTTGCAAGGGACTAGGTACCAAGAAAAGCCTATTAAGATAGGAAACACACGCCCATCCCAAGGGCTAGCCAGTTTTTGAGCTCAGCGGATCTTCCAGCGAATGGGTAAGAAGAGGGCTCTGATGGAGCTGCTCCTTGAATTCAATCACCTTCAGGTTTCTGATACAGCCCTTAAGCCGCCGCTTGTTCAGGGAAAGCCTCTGGCAGGCCGAGCCAGTTTGTTTACCTGCCGCGTCCACAGGTTCAGCCAATCGCGGATCCCACTGGCTGTGGTTCGCTGCTCCAGGTCAATGGGGGCTGCAGGAAGCGGCGCAGGACGTGGCAGACAAACAAACCGGCCCGGCCCACCAGGGGCTTTCTCTGAATAAGCAGCGGCCTAAGTTTGAGAACCACTGCCTGCGGAACAAAAACGGTTTTGGAATATTTTAATTTTTCATGACCAATCTCATCCAGTTTTTGCCCAGCTCAAGAGGACAATGGGACCTGGAAGTGCTCAGCACCTCTTAGGAACAGATCTCCTCTCTCCAGACCTGGGAGAAAAAGAAACATATGAGCCTAAGGTTAGAGACCCAGTCAATGCCTCTGCTCTGCCCACCTATGACAGGAAGGGGTAAGAGCCCTTAGCTATGTCAGATGGCCACTGAGGATAAATGATGCTGTGGAGCATTAGGTCTGATCCAGGACCCTCAGTCTCTGAAACCCATCATGAAAAAACAGACAAAGATCAAAACTCATCAGATTTTGCCAAGAGCCAGATGGGCTTATTACTCTCTGTATCACCCCCAGCACAGAGCCAAAGGACAGGGCTTTGTTCCATAGCGGCGCTCTTCTCTCAGGCCTCCCATTGCCACCCAAAGGCTAGATCATACTCTTTATCCCAGCAACGCTCACACTTTCCCCAAAGCCAGAAGATGGCTTTAATGGTTAGAATTTGCAGACACTTCTCACTTGTAAGGTCACTAGGTTAGTTCATTAGCCTGTGATTTTAGACACCTGAGCTAGGGTCACATTCTGCATGGGTCATAGATTCATAGACTTTAAAGCCAGAAGGGACCATCATGATCATTTAGTCTGATCTCCTGCACATTGCAGGCCACAGAACCTCACCCATCCACTCCTGTAATAGACCCCGAACCTCTGGCTGAGTTACTGACATCCTCAAATCATGGTTTAAAGACTGCAAGTTACACACTAATTTAAACCTGCAAGTGACCCATGCCGCATGCTGCAGAGGAAGGCAAAAAACCTGATCCATAAGTGAAATAGGTCAAGTAGACAATCCCCAGCAGATCTGTGTTTACACCACAACCTGCACATAATTCACCATGGCACAGCTTCTTCCCGTTCACATAAGATGGATGGAGGTAAACGAGCCTCGCATCTCCTATGGTACTATATCAATACATAAAGAATGTCAAGTTCAACTTGTTAATTTTATACTATATACACCAGTCCTGGAACAGGCATACTCAAACAGCATGCATGCAATCCCCCATTTTAGGAATCTGAGCCCAAACTTCAATTCCTGGTTCCCAGGATGCAACTCTGTCTCAAATTTAACTCCAGTTTGACAGATTACGGCAGAGAACAAAGTCCCGTACTGATTACCACAGCTCCCTGGAAAAAATTACTTCAGAAGACTAACAATGACATAGCGGTTTCCTCCAGGACTAATAAAATGCTAGCCTGTGAAGAAAAATAATTTGTAACACTCTGTGTAACAGCACCATCTAGTGACCCCTGCCAGGACAATCGTGTTTCTGCTCCAAAGAGGCCTGGGACTGAGATCGTGGGGGAAAGAACTTGACTGATAATCAGCAGTGAGATGCATTAGCAGAACAGGAGAGGAGCCTCCGGACTGGAAAGCAGGGGTGCTGCAGATCACTGAACTGCATTGGCAGAGATGGGGAAGGATAGAGAAGTATGCACAGAACTTTCCTGTAGTGCTGTAAGCCTGGCCTTAGCCTAGTACTGCCACCCATTCTGGTACATCTGAGATCATCCTGCTTTCAGTGGGGTGAATCCTGCACCCTGCTAGAGCAGCCCGAAGGCACATCTAGTCCATCTCAGGATACATTACCTGCAACAGCTGGGGACTGGACTCAACTCAGGAGGTCTCTTCCAGTCCTATGTTCCTGTCTTCACGGGGAAAATTAATCGTGTTGCAAGATATTTTAGCTAACACTACGTTAAACATGACTTTCATAAGGACCATTGTGATTATCCACAGCCAGGTACCACACCTGTCCTTGTCCATACTAAGTAGAATGTCATATTAATAGCATGTTAGTTAACAATTTTTTTATCCTGATGAGCCCTAAGGGACATTCCTGGGTCCCAAAAATCACTTGGTTGGTGATGCTGCAGCAGCATGTTCTGATACAACACAATGATGTTGTTACAGTAAAACACCATCATGTTGAACTCAGATGTACCAACCCAGTGTCATTTGCAGACATCAGAGTCATAACTGCTGCATTTGGGTTGTAGCCTGCAGGTACAGGGATTTGCGAGGTAAGGCACAGGCACAAATTAAGGCAGTAAAGCAATGAGCCTACAGGCCTCAGGCCTGTGAGATAATACCTTAGCTAAACAAGGGATAAGCCCCAAAACCTTAGTATGGGCAGGTAACCAGGAGTCACCCCAGATCCTAAGAGAATGCTGTAATGACTAAACTGCCAACAGGTAACCACAGGATTCTAGTTTATACCCGCTTGGGATATTTTAAGTTAGGAACACCCACAGATGTCTGACCACAAGAATGCCATGGTAACTAACTGATGTATATTCTAATAAGCTCGAGGTAAAAGGCCTAATAACCTATGGGAGAAGGACATTATAAATAAGGAAAAGGGGAGAACCCCTACTGAATATGCATTAGGCACAGTGGTGTCAGCAGTTGTATCCCTGCCTGTGTGCTTTGGGGAGGGAGAAACACAGCCCTTGGGAAGTGCCAGGATGACAGCTATAGACGATGGTGCTGAGGAAGGAGATGATGGTGACAAAGATAATGACTAGCATCTATGAATGCATGCATGTGTGTGGGTATGAATGTGTGAGTACACAAAAGGGTGTGGATATGTGCATTCATGAATATACGTGAATGTGTGTGCAGATACATGTGTGCTGGAAATCTACATACCTGTACAAATCCACATACATGTTTCACTGCAGGTCTGGCCTTACGGGCAGGCGATCAGGGTGGTCACCTAGGGTGCCAACTTCTGAGGGCATCGAATCAACAGCTTGATGGGGGAGGGGGCACCACACCACTCAGTGTTTGGCCATTTGTGAGAGAACGGGGGCTGTTTGGCCATTTTGCACAGCCTTTTTTTTTTTCCTCTTTAACTCAGCTACTTGCAGGGCACCAAAAGGCACCTAGGGCCGGCCTTGCATGACTGTGTATCATATGTACTCATGTGAGTACAGCTAGGAATGCATTGTGTGTGAAGACATGTGCTTTGGTGCCTTGGGAAGGAAATCCTTGTACCACCTCCTGTACAGGTGGGGTGAGCGTTAAAATTGTTCGAACCCAGCAACAGCGCAGGCTGATGCCACATAGGGGGCATTGCTGGCAGGACGACATGGAGAATTCATACTGGACAGAGCAAATTCTCAAGGGGAAATGAGACTGCTTTCAGGAAACAGCCTCTTGCTGTGTCCAAGCAAAGAGAGAGAGAGAGGGAGGGGAAAGGGGCAAAGATGGGGAGAGAGGTTTTCCCCTGGCCCCCGTCAGTCTTCATTCATAAACAGAATGTGTCTCGCTTTGGTCCCTACTTGCTGCGGGATGACATGTGTGAGTTCAGCGCTTGAGGGTTTCCAGGAATAATAAGGGGATGGGATGAGAAGGAAAGGAGAGAGACATGTCTTTGGGGGTTGGGGAATGCAGGGAAGACCCCACAAAAGCTTGTCATGAATGTCACCATACATTCCTCACAGAGCGCCAGGCGGAGGTAGGATGCCTTGTTGCTATGACACATTTACTAGGCAGTGAAAGGACAGGGGCTGCTAATTCTAAAAGAAATGACATTACATTCTTCTCCTTCCCTTGCCAGGCCCACCCCCCACCACACACACTTGCCTTTTAATTTCCCCCCTTATAGGTTACAAGCAACATGCATGGGATGGGAAGGGGGAACAATGGTTAAAAAAAAAATCTGCTTCACAAATTGCTGCTAGTAGCAAATGTCCCTTCTTATCAAGACTGGACGGGTATTCAATTTTCTCTTCAAACGCCTGCCTTCAGAAATGGTAATAGAATTTCAAATCTGAGGGAAAGGGGCGGGGGGGAGCTGAATATGTGAGGATAACAATGAGAGACAGAGGGAGAGAGAGAGACAAAGGAAGAAATTATACCAAAAACATATAGTGGGAGTCTTTGCAGGAATTAATTAAATACAAATATAAAGAAAAAATTAACAGTCTCATGCTTAGGAAGGGGGAAAAAAGGATATTTTTTTAGTTTAATTAACCTTTTTTTGGCCACGAACAATAAAGGGATGGGGGTGGGTGGGGAGAAGATGGAGAGTTCTAATTGTTTTGGCTTCCAGGGGATAATTAAGGAAGCAGACCCTGTCTTGTGTCAGGGCGTTTGTGTGAGTTTGTGGTGTGTGTGGTCTCCGGTTTGGGTACGTCGGAATTGTGTGCATATAAATAACTCATTTGTTGCTCCTAATTGGTGGGTGGTTGAGAGAGAAGAGAACTATCTGAGGAGAGTGCAAGTCCCCTATAACAATAAGGACCACTAAGCAGTGCTGAGGAGCAGGGGGGAGTTTTGTATGTCCCTCCCTCCCAGTAGGTAGGTAACTGCTGAAGTGCAGCAACTGTTCCCAAGAGCTCATGGCCCTCTTGCACCCAGGTTTGGAGGGTTTGATACTGGGAGATGTAGGTCACTGGGTACCAGCTGAGAAGGGAGCAGTATATGGAGCAACTGCATGCCAACTTAATGGTACTTATCATCATACTCTTCATTGGGGAGAGGAAAATGGGAGTGGAGGGGAAGGAACAAGGGAAGAACAATGATAAGGATCAATTGGTGCACTGAAGGCAGGGCAAGAAGCAATCAGCTCAACCTGCAGCAAGGGAGGTTTAGATTAGATATTAGGAAAAACTAACTCTCGTGATAGTTACACATTGGAACAGGTTTCCAAGGGAGGTTGTGGAATCCCCATCACTGGAGGTTTTTAAGAACAGGTTGGACAGATATCTGTTAGGATGGTCTAGATATACTTAGCCTGTTACCTAATGGGTCTGTCATACTCCAGTTAAGAACAGCACTGTCCACACACTCACGGGCTGATCCATCATGCTGTGCTAGCCACGGCCTTTGGGGGCTGAAGGTTAATTTGACAGCTTGCCCGGAATGACTAGCATGAGTGGCTGAGCTCCAACTTCCACCAGATCTACTTCCTATAGCCTTACGCTAGTGAGGGGAGTGGTTAGACCTTCCTTACTGCAAGTGTGCGTTTTTCACAGGCTTTCCTGGGGTGGCTGAGATAGCCCAAAATCTGGTCTCTTTATGCTATTGCAAATCCTGCAGGGTGGACATACTGTAAGGAGAGCAAAGGTTAGTCCAGCTACTGAGACACTGAAGACACAGTGAGAACCCCCTAAATACAAGCACTGCAGTACTTCGGTTCACCTGCGTGTACCTGACCACAGAGCTGTTCGGGTTCACTCCTGATTCTGCAGAACTCAAATTATCATCCCTAAACCAAGGCACTAACGGTACAACTGAAAGAAACGAATGGGCTCAGAAATCTCTCTGCAGCTGGAGTTTAATGATTTGCACAACAGGAGCATGATGGGGCACCAGTGTGCACAGAGCTTCCAGCCTACCACTATCACAGGATGACAGCTACTTACACTGACCAGCCCCTGGGTCAGAGGTCATGCATCCAATCCTGCTGTTTGCCATTTCAGATTATCAAGAAAGGAAGCTGCAGTCTCCATCTTCACATCTGTCAAGCACCCTCATTCCCTCTCTTCTAAGAGGGGCTGCTGCCACAGAGGCAGAGGAGAGGGAAAAATTGACCAAGAGAAAGGAGCTCTCATGGGCTAGATAAGCATCACTCTGGCCCTGACTTTACGGAAGGAAGATTTCAGGTTAAGTTGGCAGGAGAGGGAAGGGACTGACCTGGGCCCTGGTGAGTTGGCCCCGCTACAGTAGCCCATAGCGGCTACTACTAAAAGGCGGAGGTTGCGTTCCGTGTTGAGTGGCAGGGCATTCTGATTCCCCAAGGCAGGACTGGAGCACTTTCAGCCAGGCCCCAGTGTGTGGGCAGCAGGCTCCCTGACGGAGGGAAGCGCTGTCAGTTTTCCCTTTCCTCCTCAGTGTACATGACAGGTGGAGTGAAATCACGTACAACAACCAGCAACTGTGTGGGAGTGTTTTGACAATAGAGCTCCTGCTCCATTTCGTGCTTCCAGGAGGGCTAGTTTGTGTTGTTGGGGTTCTAGCATGTTTTCTCTTTCCCCTGTGGAAAGGCTGCAGAGTCACGCCCCCGCCCCCTCTCCCCACTCTGCCTGGCCCTGGAGCAGACAACAGCAGCCCAGTTGCAAGACGCTTCCACCTGCTGGTCTTACTTCAGTCACCACCTCTCCACTCCAACTCCCCCACTAGCTCCCTGCACTCTTCGCAGTGCTCTCGCCCTCCAGCTCCCTCCAGCACCTCCTCCCACTCTCAGCTTGCTGTCAGCTCCCCTGGCTTCCTTCCCTGTTCGGCTTGGAGCACTCTCCTGCCCACGGAGTCCCCTCTCTCTTCTGAGCTCGCTCTCCACACCCAAACTCCACTTACTCTGTTCTTCATGCCTCCCCTTCCTTACAGCTTGATCCTTGGAGGTTCTCAGGATCTGCAACTCCCCTGAAATAAAGTGACACGAGGCAGGCAGTGATTCAGCTCCATAATGTCACCATGTGCTCCTGCAGTCAGAATCCCCAGCTGGGATCCTTAACTCCTGGCAAGGGGAGCTGGGGTTTAATGCCTCACTGGGCTGACGTACCATGCCTGTTTAGCACCCAAAATGATGGACTGGGCCTTTTGTCCCTCTCTGTTCATTGGTTCCCGCTACCCTGTATCTTCTGGCTGAGATGGAAGAACAAGGATAATGGAGTGTCTCTCTGTAGAAACAAGCCAACAAAACTCTGTAGATGATCTTGCAGAGGTAGCCTCATAGACAATAGGGTCAGATGCATCATTTTTGAGAACACCTGAGCAAGGCCTGCTGAGGGTGAACACAGACCCCACCAGGTTCAACCTCAGTGGGAAGGTCAATGGGGTGGACTATGCTAATGACAAGCCCCTGGTCACTGCAATAAAGTCTTGAGCATGATGGACAGGAGCAGGCGCTGAAGAGACCTTCAGCGGGCCTGGAAACAACTGACAGGTGAATCGAGCAGCCAAATTCATAGATACAAGAGCAGCATTGAAGAGTTCATTGCTCTGCAATGGAGCTGAGAACAGCTGCTATGAATGGGCAGGAGTAGCTTTTGGCAGGCAGTCATCTTAGAACCGTTGACATGGATGGATACAGCTTTATCCCGTTAGTAGAACGTTGAAGCCACCAACTGCACCTTGTGTTTATTTTAGCCTCTTTGTGCAGCCAGGCAGCGAGCGTCCCAGGTGACAGACAGACAGACCCCGGCAGTGACCAGTGCCTTATTCCCATCCTGCATAGGGAAGCACTGCATCCCACTGGGCAGGGTACCCCAGCACTAACTTCACAGCCCTGGGAAGTCCCAAAATACAGGTAAAGAGACTTCAAATTTATTCACTTGATACGCCAAAGGGAGCGGCCAAGGAGAGGAGGTGCACAGTTTGAAAGACAGCGAGTTACTGGGAGTGAGTCAAGGGAGAAAGTCAATGGCCTGTGCTAAACAGAAGGTCAGACAAGATGATCTAAGGAGCCCTTTCTAGCATTAAACTATGAATCCATGAGCACTTTAAAAGCCATGGTCATGGCAGTGGGGGTCTGTCTCTCTCTCTCTTCTCTCACACACACACCCACACACCACCCACCATCCTCATCCAAAGCCGAGTGGTATGCTAAGTGAACACCAAGGCTACTCAAGATCTTTGCATCGGATTAGCAAACCCTGGGGATGGGCTTCAACCAACCACTGCCCTGGATCTGAGCATCCCTGGGATAGAGAGGAGGGAGGTATGAAGTCCAGACTTATATCCAGATGCAGAATTTGCAATTGGTCCGTGAAGAGACTGATAGCCAGGCATACACACGAAGGAAAGGCTAACTTTAAGGTTTCCTGGCTCAGAACCAATTTGAACTCTTGGCTGTGAAATCTGCAGCTATGTATATGGGACACTGCTATGTACATATATGTTGCACTGGCCATGCCTTGCCCCATTGTTACTGGGGGGGAATGAAGAAGCCAGTAGGCAGCCCTCGATGGGAACTTTCCACCAGGGCATAGCTGGGTACCCAAGGTGATTACTGACTTGGAAGAACTGAAACAACCTCCTGTGGGAGGTGGGAAGCGGGATTGTTTTTTGACAGATGCTAAATTTGTTACAAGTAACTAAAACCTGAGACCTGCTGGGGACGAGGCTGTCAGCCTGGGAAGCCATCTGTTAGGCAATGCTTTCACTTGGTTATCTTACAAGAGACAAAGCCGCATTAGCAACACAATGGTCCCCAAGGGCCTGATTCCATTATCCCTGAGTGCTTGCTAGGGAGGAGAGTTGGCAGCAAAAGGGATTGCAGGACGCTGAGTAAAGTGACTCTGTTAAGCTTGAGATCACAGGAGTCTAGATGAAAATTCCGGTCAGTTGGAGACTGGGTAAGGGTGTGGTGGAGGAGAGATGAGGAAGCCTCTGCTGCATGAGGCCATGTATCAGCCCATCATGTCAACATGCTGTATTTAGTGGGACAAAAGATACTTCTCATTCCCTTCTCCTCCTTCTTTGTCCCTTTCATCCTCATTTCTCCACCCCCTCCCGAGACATCTCCCCTGTTTCACTCTCACCAGACTCACTTGCCATCCCAGCAGCTTATGTGTGTCCCCCTCTCTCCAGGGCTAACTCTCCCCAGGATACAGCATGAGAGCAATAGGGAGAACCAGGGAGAGAAGGGATTAGCACCATGGTTCACCAACTAGCATGTGGGAGCTGTGGGCAGGCAGCAGTGAGGGGCCATCTTTTACACTTCCAGGGCTGCCCTAGAGCCCGATCAGCTGATGCTAAAAGCTTCCATGGTTCACCATTTATCCTCTTTCTATTCAGGTTGCTTAAATGATTTCCCTGGTGTTGACCCCCACTCCATGGGGTGGCTCCATTCACCATCCCTGACCTCATACATCTATGCTCTCCACAACCCACTTGCTCTGCTCATCATGTCTTGGCTCCCCCACATGATTTTGTGCTGCCCCATCTATTCTGTGTCCCTCTCCTCCCGAGTTGCTTCCTGTTGCTAAATTATCCATTTCTCTGTAGTGTGCAAGTGACTTTCCCTGGAAAGCATTTTACAAGGTTGGGTCCATGCCAATAATTTGTAGCATGGAAAGCCTTTGAGAAAGAACAAATACAGAGTTCCTGCATGAAAGCAAAAGAGTCTGAGGGAAGGAAATCATTTAAGGAGGACATGACCTAGAAGGGCCAAAGTTTGACCTGCCTTAAAATCCTTCCACTTTCGAACGGGAACTTCCTCAGGATGCTAGATATCTAGGTTCTTTAATCCCCCATTCTACCATCTTTTTTAAGAAAGATGTTTATGTAGGACCTACGATATTATAATAAATCCATGGCCACCTAGCACTTAAAGGTTGGCCTGATGCAGTAAGACCCACTTAGAATTTAGCTCCTCCCGGTTGTTGCTCCCCTACCACTTGAACTAAAGGAGAATTTCTTTTAGTTACCAGCAGAATAAGAACCTGACACACAGCTGAGCAGTTCTGATTCTACCCCAGCAGGAGACAGTGCTATACACACTAACCAGCCCCTTGCAATATGCTATGCTCTGCCACTGCAGCGCCAGTCAGCTGTGAGCCCACGAGTTAACTAACAACCCTACTCCCAAAGCAGTGCTGGCATCACTGATGCTGTGGCAACTCCAAGGAAGTAAGCTAAACCTAGCCACATTGGCTTCAGCCTCCTATAAACACAGGTGAGAGGGAAATCCACGAATCCATTGAAAAAGGAGATGAGAGCTGTGTAGTTAGGACAGACAGGTTACTGCCATCATCAGAGAGAACCAAGCACAAAACATAAAGTGTCATGGGATAAGAGGGAAGGTTCTCTCATGGATCAGTAACTGGGTAAAAGATAGGAAACAGTTTTCAGAATGGAGAGAAGTAAATAGTGGTGTCCCCCAGGGGTCTGTACTGGGACAAGTCCTATTCAACATATTCATAAATGATCTGGAAAAAGGGGTAAACAGTGAGGTGGCAAAATTTGCAGATGATACAAAACTACTCAAGATAGTTAAGTCCCAAGCAGACTGCGAAGAGCTACAAAAAGCTACAAAACTGGCAGATGAAATTCAGTGTTGATAAATGCAAAGTAAATGCACATTGGAAAACATAATCCCAACTATACATATAAAATTATGGGGGTCTAAATTAGCTGTTACCACGCAAGAAAGAGATCTGAGACTCACTGTGAATAGTTGTCTGAAAACATCCACTCAATGTGCAGCAGCAGTCAAAAAAGTGAACAGAATGTTGGGAATCATTAAGAAAGGGATAGATAATAAGACAGAAAGTATCATATTGCCTCTACATAAATCCATAATACGCCCACATCTTGAATACTGCATGCTGATGTGGTCAACCCATCTCAAAAAAGATATATTGGAATTGGAAAAGGTACAGAAGAGGGCAACAAAAATGATTAGGGGTATGGAATGGCTTCTGTATGAGGAGAGATGAATAAGACTGGGACTTTTCAGCTTGGAAAAGAGATGACAAAGGGGAGATATGACAGAGGTCTATATGTGACAGAGGTCACATCATGACTGGTGTGGAGAAAGTAAGTAAGGAAGTGTTATTTATTCCTTCTCATAAGCACTAGGGGTCACCAAATGAAATTAATAGGCAGCAGGTTTAAAACAAATAAAAGGAAGTATTTTTTCATACAATGCACAGTCAACCTGTGGAATTCCTTGCCAGAGAATGTTGTGAAGGCCAAGATCATAACAGGGTTAAAAAAAGAACTAAATTAAGTTCATGGAGGATAGGTCTATCAATGGCTATTAGCCAGGATGGGAAGGGATGGTGTCCCTAGCCTTTGTTTGCCAGAAACTGGGACTGGACAACAGGGGATGGATCACTTGATGATTACCTGTTCTTTTCATTCCCTCTGGGGCACCTGGCATTGGCCATTGTTGGAAGACAGAAATACTGGGCTAGATGGACCTTTGGTCTGATCCACTTTGGTCGTTCTTATGTTCCATGTTCATTAAACAACATGAAAAACAACTTGCCCAAAGTCCCTTTAAGAGAAAAAAAAGACGGTTACTCACCTTTGTAACTGTTGTTCTTCGAGATGTGTTGCTCATATCCATTCCAGTTAGGTGTGCACACCGCGCGTGCACGCTCGTCGGAAGATTTTTACCCTAGCAACTCCGGTGGGTCGGCAGATCGCCCCCTGGAGTGGTGCCGTCATGGTGCTGGATATATACCCCTGCCGACCTGTCCGCTCCTCAGTTCCTTCTTGCCGGCTACTCCGACAGTGGGGAAGGAGGGTGGATGTAGAATGGATATGAGCAACACATCTCGAAGAACAACAGTTACAAAGGTGAGTAGCCGTCTTTTCTTCTTTGAGTGAATGCTCATATCCGTTCCAGTTAGGTGATTCCCAAGCCTTACCTAGGCGGTGGGGTCAGAGTGAGATGTCGCAGAGTGCACTACGGCGGAGCCGAAGGCTTTGTCATCTCTAGACTGCTGAACCAGTGCACAGTGGGAGGCAAAGGTGTGGACCGAGGACCAGGTCGCTGCACGACAGATTTCATGAATGGGCATGTGAGCGAAGAAATCAGCTGATGATGCCTGAGCCCTGGTGGAGTGCGCAGTCACGTGGCCCGATGGGACGTGAGCCAAGTCATAACAGGCGCGGATGCATGACGTTACCTAGGAGGAAATCCACTGCGAGGAGACAGGAAGCCCCCTGATATGCTCAGCCACAGCGACAAAGAGTTGGGGGGTTCTGCGGAATGGCTTAGTTCGCTCTCTATAAAAAGCGAGTACTCTACGAACGTCTAGGGAGTGTAGCTGCTGCTCCCTGCGAGACGAATGCAGTTTTGGGAAGAAGACAGGGAGGAAGATCTCCTGGTTAACGTGGAAGGCCGATACCACTTTGGGGAGAAAGGCCGGATGCAGTCGCAACTGCACTTTGTCCCTGTGGAACACAGCATACGGGGGGTCAACCGTGAGGGCCTGAAGTTCCGAAACCCGTCTCACGGATGTGATGGCCACCAGGAAAGCAGTTTTCCAGGAGACATAGAGAAGGGAGCAAGTTGCTAACAGTTCGAAAGGAGGGGACATGAGTCTGGAAAGAACCAGGTTAAGGTCCCACGTTGGGGCAGGGTGGCGTACTTGAGGGTAGAGGCGCTCTAGGCTCTTAAGGAACCAAGACACCATCGGATGAGAAAACACTGAGCGGCCATCCTCCCCTGAGTGGAAGGTAGAGATGGCCGCCAAGTGGACCCTCAGAGATGATACCGCCAAGCCCTGTTGTTTGAGGGACCAGAGGTAATCGAAGATGTTGGATATGGAGACCTCGTTGGGAAGGAAGTTCCGCTCCACACACCAGCACGCGAAGCGCTTCCACTTGGCCAAATATGTAGCTTTAGTGGAAGGCTTCCTGCTACCCAGGAGTACCTGCTGCACCGGGGTGGAGCAACGCAACTCAGAGTGAGTCAGCCACGCAGGAGCCATGCCATGAGGTGGAGCGACTGAAGGTCTGGGTGATGGAGCTTGCCGTGGTCCTGGGTGATCAGGTCCAGGTGAAGAGGCAGGGGAACAGGGTCGGCTATGGATAGGTCTAGCAACATGGTGTACCAATGCTGTCGAGGCCACGCTGGAGCTATCATGATCAAGCGGGCTTTGTCCCTGCGTGCTTTCAGGAGGACCCTGTGGACGAGTGGAAACAGTGGAAAGGCGTAGAGCAGGTGCGTCGTCCACGGCACAAGGAAGGCGTCCGCCATTGAACCCGCTGAGAGGCCTTGAAAGGAGCAGAACGTCTGGCATTTCCTGTTCCCGCAGGATGCAAAGAGGTCTATCTGGGGAAACCCCCACTTCCGGAAGAGTGAAAGAGCAACATCCGGGCGAAGCGACCATACGTGGGAAAGGAAGGATCTGCTGAGGCGATCCGCCAGCGTGTTCTGAACTCCTGGGAGAAAGGATGCGATGAGGTGTATAGAATGGGCTATGCAGAAGTCCCATAGTCATAAGGTTTCCTGGCACAGGGGTGAAGATCTCGTGCTGCCCTGTTTGTTTATATAGTGCATGGCTGTTGTGTTGTTGGTGAATACCAACACACAACGGCCCTGCAAGTGTTGTCGGAACGTCTGACAAGCAAGGCGGACTGCTCTCAGCTCCTGGACGTTGATGTGGAGGTCCAGTTCATGAGGTGACCAACGGCCTTGGGTGCGTAGGTGCCCGAGGTGAGCCCCCCAACCAAGGGATGATGCATCCGTTGAGAGGGACGCCGAGGGTTGGGGCGGGTGGAACGGGAGCCCCGCACACACCATGGAGGGATCCAGCCACCACTGGAAGGAGTCTAGCACGGTCGAGTGAATGGTGATGACCATGTCCATAGGATCCCTGGCTGGACGGCATTGCGAGTTGAGCCAGGATTGGAGGGGCCGTAGGCGCAGTCTTACGTAGTTTGTTACGAACGTGCAGGCCGCCATGTGGCCCAAGAGAGCGAAGCAAGTGCGTACCGAAGTTTGCGACGCCGCTTGCAGCCTCTGGATGATGGCCGTCAGAGCCTGGAACCGTGGCAGTGGTAGGCAGGCTTTGGCAAGAGTCGAGTTCAAGGTGGCACCAATAAACTCTGTCCTCTGAGCGGGGATTAGAGTCGATTTTTCCACATTGATCATTAGACCTAGATGTATGAAAAGGTTCTTGACAATGTGGACGTGACTGAGGACTCGCGTCTCGGAGGTCCCGTGGATAAGCCAGTCATCTAGATACGGAAAGACGTGTATCCGACTGCGGCGAAGGTGGGCAGCGACTACAGCCATACATTTGGTAAATACTCTTGGGGCTGTAGAGAGGCCGAATGGGAGGACCGCGAACTGAAAATGCTGCCGGTCGACCACGAACCGGAGGAACCTCCTGTGAGGTGGGAAGATGGCTATATGGAAGTAGGCATCTTGCATGTCGAGGGCGGCATACCAGTCTCCAGGATCCAGGGACGGGATAATGGTCCCCAGGGATACCATACGGAACTTCAATTTTACCATGTATCTGTTGAGTTCCCGCAGATCGAGGATTGGTCTGAGACCTCCCTTCGCCTTGGGGATCAGGAAGTAGCGGGAATAAAACCCCTTGCCCCGCTCATGCTCCGGTACCTCCTTTATGGCTCCTTTGGCGAGGAGCGTTTGCACCTCCTGTAGGAGGAGTTGCTCGTGAGAGGGGTCCCTGAAGAGAGACGAGGGAGGGGGAAAGGGGGGGGTATGAAATAAATTGTAGATGGTATCCAAGTTCCAACATGCGTAGGGCCCAATGATCTAATGTTAGCTGGGACCACGCAGGGAGGAAAAAGGCAAGCTGGTTGGAAAAGGGCAGGGACAGATCCTTTAAAGAAACTGGTACAATGCCCTCGGGCGCACCTTCAAAAGGAAGGTTTTGGCCCAGAGGAAGGCTTGGAGGAGCTTTGGTTCTGGCCCCCTTGGTTGCCTGATTGCCTCCAGCTGCCGTTTCTGCCTCGCCGTCTGGCGAAGTCTTGTCTCTGCCGAGGTCGAGGGTAAGGGCAGTGCTGTTGGGGTCGGAAGGGCCTGCGCTGAGTTACAGGCATGTGCATCCCTAACGAGTGCATAATGACCCTGTTGTCTTTTAGGCTCTGCAGCCTAGGGTCAGTTTTGTCCGAAAACAGCCCTTGACCCTCGAATGGAAGGTCCTGAATAGTGTGCTGGAGCTCCGGGGGGAGGCCGGAGACCTGCGGCCACGAGATACAGCACATAGTCATGCCAGAGGCCAAAGTCCTGGTGGCTGAGTCCGCGGTGTCCAGGGAATCTTGGAGGGAAGTTCTCGCGACCTTTTTCCCCTCGTCAAGGATCACCGAGAACTCCTGCCGTGCGTTCTGCGGAAGCAGCTCCTTAAATTTGTCTGCTACCGCCCAGGTGTTGTAGCTATAGCGGCGAAGGAGGGCTTGCTAGTTGGACACACGGAGCTGGAGGGCTCCCACAGAGTAAACTTTACGCCCTAGTAAGTCCATGCGCCTCGCGTCCTTCGATTTAGGGGCTGGGGACTGCTGGCCATGGCGCTCCCTCTCATTAACCGACTGGACGACAAGGGAGCAAGGAGGAGGATGTACATATAAATATTCATAGCCCTTTGAGGACACCATGTATTTGCGCTCTACTCCTTGCGCAGAGGGCAGAACAGAGGCTGGAGACTGCCATATTGTAGTGGCATTGGCCTGTATGGTCTTAATAAATGGGAGAGCCACTCTAGTGGGGGCATCAGATGACAATATGTCCACCACTGGGTCTTGGACCTCTGGGACCTCCTTGGCTTGTAAGTTCATGTTCTGTGCAACACGCCTGAGGAGGTCCTGGTGGGCCCTGAGGTCAATTGGAGGAGGGCTGGCCGACGAGGTTCCAGCTACAGCCTCGTCAGGGAAGGATGAAGACGAGAGACCTGGAACGAGCGGGTCTGATGAGGGTTCCGCCTGAAGCATCGTGTCCGTCTCCCTGGGGAGCTCGGAGTCCTGAGGCTGGGTCAACCCTTCCTCCATAGTAGGAGGGGGAGGGCGGGTAATCGTGGCCTCCGGTGCCCTGTGTTCTGAGGCCATCGAGCGCGGTGGACCTGGGAGAGGGCCCTGGGCCTGATGGTAAGCCCAGGGCGTCCAGAATCCCCACTGCTGCAGACCATGATCCTGAGGCTGGGGCTCGCTGAACAAGACAGCAAGCACGTCTGTGTCCGGGGCGTATACACTGTCCGCTTGAGATGACACGGACGGCTGTCGGGACGGCCATGGAGGAGCCGAATGAGGCTGGTATGAGTCCCTCGCTCCCGTCGTTGGAGATCTCCTCGGTGCCGGGGATCGGTACCGGGAATCGTATCGGTGCCGAGACCGAGACCGGGACCTGCAACCGACGCGGTGCCGGGAGGTCGACCTGGATCTCGAGCGTCTGTGACGGGACCGGCTGCGAGACTCTCAGTGCCGGGAGCGGTGCCTAGAGCCAGAGTGGTATTGAGAGTACCGACTGGGACGAGAGATGGATCTGTGCCACGAGTACGACCGGTGCCGCCTGGGTGAGCGGTGCCAGGACTGCGAGCGGTGTCGAGATCGGGACCGACCACAAGACCTTGAGCGGTGCCGGGACCTGGATCGGGATCGGTGCCAGCTCGACTCCAGCGAAGGAGGCCTCATAGCGGCAGGCTTGCCTCTGGAATTGAGAACCCACAATGGCGGTGCCGGTGGTTGAGGCAGGGCAGACTCAGTCATTGCAATAAGGTCCCTGGCCGAGGAGAATGTCTCCGGTGTGGAGGGGACTGTCAGCTCAACCACAGGTTTCACCGGGGAGCTCTCCTGGACCGGACTCGATGGCCCTCTCAGGACCGGAGTAGACAGTACCATGTCGTCGATGCTGCGGCAGGAGTAGGTGCTGGGCGATCCGGATGAGTCTGCACCGAAGGTGTGGAGGAAGTTGAAGGCCTTCGGTCAGGTCCCTGCGCCGGAGAAGGCCGGTGCCGAGGTGTCTTGGCGGAGCCGGCGCGGCCTGGTGCTGGAGGAGCGCTGTCAATGCTCGGTGCCGAGGACGGAGGGTTAAGAGCTGCCTCCATAAGGAGAGTCTTTAATTGAAAGTCCCTCTCCTTTTTAGTCCGCAGCTTTAAAGGCCTTGCAAATGCGGCACTTGTCAGAGATGTGCAATTCCCCGAGGCACTTTAGGCAAGAGTCGTGGGGATCGCTTGTGGGCATCGGCTTTTTACAGGCCGAGCACGGTTTAAACCCTGGTGAACTGGGCATGGGCCCGGACACCAGGCGTGGGGAAGGGCTAGAGCCCAAACCCCACTAAACTATGTACAACAACTAACTAACAACTATAAACTATAAAACTAATTATACTATGGACTAAGTCAACTATATACAACAAAAGATCAGATGAACGAAGAGAAACTAGGGAAGTGGACAGCTAAGCCGCGCTCCACTGTTCCAACGACCAACACGGGCGGTAAGAAGGAAGTGAGGAGCAGACGGGTTGGCAGGGGTATATATCCAGCGCCACGGTGGCGCCACTCCAGGGGGTGACCTGCCGACCCTCCGGAGTTGCTAGAGTAAAAATCTTCCGACAAGCATGTACGCACAGCACGCACACCTAACTGGAATGGATATGAGCAATCACTCGAAGAAGAACAACTGTACCAAGGTGGATTATGTAAGCAGCTGCTGACCTTGCTACAGGCCCAAATGCCCACGTGTGAGGTAGCTGCTTCAGGCAAGAACTCTGCTGCCACCTCTAATACACACGTAAGAGTTACCATTTTAAAAATACCTAAAAGTGAATAAGGTTAAAACTGAGTGTCTAACTTGGGTGGGCTGATGCCAGTGAGCACATGTAACACTAGGAAAAACCAAGCCAATTTGCACACGTCAAAGAAATCAAAGCCACACCAACTGTTAGGAGCGCCAAAGAGGCTGCCTAAGCCCCACCAACCTGAGACTGTCAAAGGACATTCTTCGTTAGGTATAAGATCAGATTTTCCTTTTGACTTATTATAACTTATTATTTCTCAAAAACAAAAAGCTGTTGCAGGAGAAAAGAACTGTTTTTCCTCCATCGAATGCAGTTACTGATTTGTTGTGGTAGGGTTGCTATTGCATTGTGGTTTATCAGTGCGGGGTTTTGCTCAGGAGGTCTGGACTGTGTGTATCAGTGTTAACAGATCATTCAAGCTCCAAGTGAGGTAGCCATAGAGAGGTGCAGGGTTAGTTTGCAGCACACTGCTCCTGAATGTGATTCACCTTTGCTCCTTTATGTGGACTGGGCTTGTCTGCAGAACCATGCAAGCTGGACCTCCCATACAATCCCACGATGCACAGTAACAAGGTGAGCTCTTGTAGAAAGTGACCAAGCAAGAACCAGTAGAACAGTGCAGATTGGCTTAAATGGTGGAGGAATCATAGAGGTGTAGGGCTAGGAGGGATGTCAGGAGGTTGTATAGTCCATCCCCACACAGTGATGCAGGACCAAGTAAACTTTGCAGGTGTCCGTTTAACTTGTTCTTAAAAACCTCCAATGACGGGGATTCCCCAGTAGCCTTTGGTAACCTATTACACTACTTAACTATCCTTAGAGTGAGAAAGATTTTCCTAATATCCAACCGGAATCTACCTTACTGCAGATTAAGCCCATTATTTCTTGTCCCATCTGCAGTTTGCATGGAGAACAATTGATTACCATCCTCTTTATAACAGCCCTTAACACATCTGGAGACTTATCAGGTCCCTGCCCCCCAGCCTGCTTTTCTCGAAATGAATATGCCCAGTTGTTTTAACCTTTCCTCATATCATGGGGCCCCACTTCTCCCCATGATTCTATGCACTGCAGAACACACAGCCTGCCTCCCAGCACAGGAGCCTTGCTGCTCTCAGACTCTTCTGGGAAAGGGTTAAGCTTCGCTTGGCTATGCAGTATAAATTGTATTAGGGTAAACTATTTGTACTGTGTCCCAGTCTTCGCAGGGCATCAAGAATGGTTCATTTTGGCTCCCAAATCATGTTTGTTATGACTTGTTTGGTCCATCATGCTTGATGAAGCAGGTGTGGCCATTCTCCCAGATGCAGGCCTTGCTCCACTTATCCCAGCCTTCACCACCCGAGTTCAGACTCCTGTAACGTCTGCTGCTTGGAGCTACATTTTGAGACGATTTATCAGAATAAGGCAAATTACTTCGCATGTGGAGCTTTATGTTGGGACCACACACCACTAGTGCTTAGGGAGCTGCACTGGCTGCCTGTAGCCTTCCAAGAGGAATCTAAGGCGCTTTTGCCCTTTGAAGAGCTAAAGGACTTCAAGACCTGCCTACTGGAAAGGCTTCCTCCCCTCCCATGGCACATTGCTATGACTATAGTCAGCTGAGGCTCTTGGGCAGGGACACCCTCAGTACAGAGAAGGGGGAGCTGCTGGCAGGCTGTTCTCCAGGAGAAGCCCTGCACTCTGGAATATACTTTCTCTCCCCCTTTCGTTCGGCCAAAGGCCAAATTGACTAACCTTTCCATCATGCTGCAAAGCTGGTATTTCTTGGGTGCTTTGGGAGGAAACAATCTGGGGTCAGACGCGGTTGATTATTAGCGTTGGAACTCAAGGCTGGATCAGATGAGGATGGTGGGGACAGGAGTCATTGATTTAACAGTGTTAAATACACTATTTGTACTAATGTGAGCATTATACTTTGGAAAGGGCACCCATGGCTGGGGATGGGCATTTCTAGTACTGAAACGGATCCCCATGAAATAATTATAGCTTAACTTAATGGTGAAATAAAATAGTAGGCAGATATTTTGTCCTTGTGTAGCTCCTTTCACTTAAAGTCTCAAAACACTGTACAAACGTATTAATTTGATGACAGCGCAGGTCCATAAGTCAGTCAGTCAGTCTGTCAAGGCATTTACACCTTGCTCAGCAACATGGTATTTTACAAAGGCACAGAGAGGTGAAGTGACTTGCCCAAGGCCACACAGATAGGCAGTGACTGAGCAGGGAACAGAAGTCATAGGACCCTGAGCCCCACGTCTCAGACTCTAACCTCCTAGATTGCAGATCCCATGATGGCACCTGCCCATGGGCTGCCTCAAACCCTCTCACGCCATCCAGCTGTGCACCCTCCTATAGAAGGAGCACTAATGTGTTCTCTGGCTACTGGGCTTTTCCCCACCACTTGTAATTGCTTGTGACTGTGGAGCAGTGACTGGAGAACAAGCACAAATCTCACGGTAAAAGGTGGCACTGGAAGCCTGCAGCATATAGATAGATACAGCAGTCAAGTTCACTCCATGTGCAATGCTGGTCCTCACAGATGCACAGCATTGATCTGTTTAATCCAATAAACTGCAATCCAAGGAAATTATTGTTAGTTGGCAATGGCAAACTGGAAGCTAAGGAGTAGGAGGGGGAAAAAAACCCAACCATACCCAACACAAAAGAGGTTTGCAGAAGAAAATAAGTAAGGAAGGATTAAAGAGAATATCAAGGTTCTTTCATTCAAGCAGCCCATAAAGAGCTATTTCTCTGCCTTTTATGAGCTTTTATTTCAGCTGATATGATTCAAGCTAAATCCTGAAAGGGCATCTCCCCCGGCTCATCAGGAATGATGAGGCTTGGTTGCAGTTACTAATCAGATTTCTTCAGCAGTTAAAAATGCTGCTGCAGAAAACTGAAGAATTAATTTGGTTTAAAAACCAAACGTTGCATCATCACATGGCACAAAATCAGATGGCTCCCCCAGTCCATCCCCTCAGTGGGTATTGACAGTACTGGCAGAGCTCCTACCTACTTGCTTTATGACATTTCTAACAAGGATCTCATTAAATTAACAGCCGTGCTTTATTTTTAATGTTGTGTTTAGCTAATCCTGACTTACAATGTCACTCCCTGTTTGCGTAAAATACTACTAAACGCAATATCATGATGCATTCTCTTGCAGAGCCAGCCGATCAAAGGGAATGCTTAAGTGGTCCCTGCCAAATGGCTTGGAAGGAACAGGCCCTCTGATTCACTCAAGTCTCCAAGTGATTCCTCATCTAAGTGAGCTCAGGCAGTTCAAACTCTAAATCTCACAACCGAATTAGGACCCAATTAAAACCGTTAGGAGTTTAGGAATTGCCCCACCAAATTCAATCCATGGTCCATCTAGTCCAGTATCCTGTCTTGGATAGTAACTAGTACCACATACTTCTGAGAAAGGTGCACCATTTCCTACTGACTGCAATAAGGAAAAAACTTCCCTCATGGGCATTTATTCCGTAACTTTGCTAGTTAGAAATCAGCTTATGCACAAAGAAAAGAGTTCATATCCCCTCTCTTTTCCCCCTATCTACTGTAGCAGTGGATGTTCTCATTATCCATACAGAGGTATAACCTCCAAGCAACACCTACTGGATCAGGTCCCATTCAGATGAGACCAGAGGCTCAATGACTATTTATCCACAGTGGAACAGTCATTGGGCCAGAAAGGGACAGAGAATGGGAACGACTCTAGGGTACAGTGGTTATTGCACCCACCTGGGAGGTGGGAGACCCCAGGTCCTATCCCCTCCTTCAGCTACTCTTTCATCATTTATCCAGAATGCAGAAACTTCAACCGGAGACTGAGGGAGCGCCACATCAGCATAGCCCAGAGCTCAGCAGTTGGAGCACTCTCCTGCAAGGTGGAACACCCCCACCTCAGTTCAAATCCTCTCCCCTCCCTCTGGCAGAGTGCTCTAACCACTGAGCTAAAAGTTTAAGGTGGGCACCACCTGCACCTGTGTCATGTGGAGCAAGGCAGGTGTCTAACATGCATTCCCTCTAAAAACGTTTTAGGGTAACTCAGGGCTGGTGCAACCATTTAGGTGACCTAGGCAGTCGACTAGGGCACTGGGATTTGGGGGTCGCCATTTTCTTCGGCAGTGACCGCAGTGGCCAGATCTTCGGCTGTCCCGGTCACCGCCAGCATTTAGGTGGAGGGAGCTGGGGCAGGGGAGTGGGGGGAGGGTCACCTGCAGCAAGTAAGGGGGAGGGGGCAGCATGCAGAGGAACTCCCTGCCCCAGCTCACTCCTGCTCCGCCTCCTTCCCGAGCACGCCGTGGCTGCTTCACTTCTCCCACCTCCCAGGTTTGCAGCACCTAAGCTGATTGGCGCAGCAAGCCTGGGAGGCAGGAGAAGTGAAGCAGCAATGCTCGGGGAGGAGGCGGATCAGGGGTGAGCTGCTTCACTTCTCCTGCGTCCCAGGCTTGTGGCACCAATCAGCTTAGGCTTCGCAAGCCTGGGAGGTGGGAGAAGTGAGGCAGCAACGGCATGCTCGGGGTGCTTGTGCGCAGAGCGGTGTTGAGCTGGGGTGGGGGGATGCCTTAGGGCAGAGGGTGGGGACCTGCCACAAGGGGGGGGTGCCTCAGGGTGGAGGAGGGTAGCTGCCGCTGGGAGGGGCACCTCAGGGTGGCGCAAGGTGGAAGTTTCGCCTAGGGCACGAAACATCCTTGCACCGGCCCTGGGGTAACTCTACCTGGCGATAAAAAACCTATCACACTATGTCTCAGAAAATGGCTCAGCTGACTTGGGCTGTGGGGCTATAAAATTACAGTGCTAGCTTTTGTGGATCATAGTCTCAGGCTCGCTCTCTCCCCCCATTCATTACAGCGGAGCCTAGGCACCTAACGTGGCGTTGTGGGTCGCAGTGCTGTTTCTGTGATCTTCTAGACGCTTAGAAGTTAGGCACCATGATGCTTAGCAATGCAACATCTAGTTTCCTTTGTGGATCCCAGCCTTACTAGCTAAGAGCTGTTTGGCGGCTTACAGGGTTGTTTGCACTAGGTAAGTTCACTGGTTCAGGCACAACCAGTTCAGCTGTGTGGTGCTAGGCCCACTCTTCATTGCCATGGGGTCACAGCATCCACACTACAGTCAGCCAGTTGTCAGGTTCCCCAACCACGGCTAAAGTAGTGACTGAAGCTTCTAGCCCACTGGTCCCTACGCCAGACCGTTCCAGTACAGCAGCATAGGGAGAACTGGTGGCAAAGCAAGTGTCGTTTGTAATAGGTTTTTATTATTAAAGTACATTTGATACTTTTAAAAACTTGTACTGATCATGTGTCTCCTGGTTAGGGTTCATGGGGTACCAGACAGAGCCAAGATCACTGAGCACTGCCTTGGCTCCACTCAAGTCTCCTGGGTGGGTGGGGTTACATTGTGTCCTATGTTACACATGTGGTCAGACTAGAACAATAGTTCCCAAACTGGGGTTCACAAAATGTTACAGGGGGTTCTTGGGAAAAAATTCACATAGTTGTCCTTAGGGATCTCTGGCAGCACGGGGCCAGCAGCCCGGAGCCCCTGGACTTCCAAGAGCTAAGCAGACCAAAGCAAGCATATCTATCACACTGAGGAGATTTAAACAAGACTTCTTATAAGAAATGGAAAGGGAGGTAGATAGTTTTTGCTCTTTTTCAAATTAAATAGGCAGCTAGTATTGTTTTTAAAATTATGATGAAGAACAAGTTAAAGCTTTATTGTAATGTGCGTTGTTTGCCTGGACGCTCAAGACCTGAAGTCTTGTGCAGCAGGAACTCTTTGAGTTGGCTTCTTAAATACCTTCATGCTGTTTCACATCTGATACTCCTTGATGAAACATAAGAGCCTTGTCTTATAACTAGCTTAATCAAAGTGATACAAGCTATGAAAGTGAGATCTTAAGAGTGTTGCCGTTTTCATAATGTAATAAAAATACTGTAATGATAAATAATAGTAGTGTGTAATAAGCATGTCATAAAAACAAATTTTATATTTCCAAGATCACTTCTTTAAAATTCATACTCAGGTAAAGGAGGAAATCCCTGGAAACATTCATTTTTAGGAGGGGGTTTGTGAGAATTGACGTTTTAGGGAAAGGGTTTCACAGGTTGTTAAAGTTTGGGAACCACTGGACTAGAAGATCCAATAGTCCCTGCTGGCCTTAAAACCTATGGAGAGAGCAGGGAGCTAGGGAAAAGTATTAGGGGATTCAGCTGGGACTGCTGGCTGCTACATTTATGGTACCCTGCCATGCTGGTATCATAGTAGTGTGCAGTTAAATTGTGCAGACACAGCTATTATAAAGACGTGCTCAAAGAAGATACAACCAGAACAGTAGTGGCACCAGTTGTGCTTTGGAGGAAGTGTTGCAGGTAGGGGTGCTGACAACATATCTTCAATGCTCTGCAAGTACTCCACAGTACTATTGGAGTGACACCATTTTTCTCTAACAACATCAGACTTCCTGTGAAATGAGTTAGTGGTCTGGCTCTGGTTCCTAATGGACAAGCATCCTGGTCACAAGAGATACCACAGTCATTAGTATCAGTTGCCTGACAAACCCAGTTGAGAAACCAAAAACTGCATGTTCTCTGGGCATTGAAATGCCCTCTCAGCTCAAGAGGTGGCACCTTTGGCCAGAGATGAGGCATGAGATGGCAAGAGGTGAGGGGTAATGAACCTTCTCTAAGTCTAGCACTGCTTTCTGGTACCTAGGTCATGACAAGAAACTGAAAATAGATAAGAGACAACTTAGTCAGCCTGGGGTTTTGCCCCAGGAAAAACTTTGGGTAAATGACATAAGCACATCTAAAGTGCTACCCGCACAAGCATCCATTTTAAACTATTGCGGCTCCTCCTTTCCCTGCTCTTCCCTTTCAGTTATTTGCCTTCAGTTTTAGTCCAAGTGGTCTATTGCTCTTATAAACCTCCCTTGTTTAAGAGATTGAGGGTTTTGAAACCTGAGTCCCATGCACCTTTGTGCAACTCCATGCAGAACCATTTGATGTGAATGGTCTTCTTAGGGCCAATAGTAATTGGTGAGCTTCTATGGCCAGGAGATCAGCAGCCATGTTTATGCTAAACCTAAGCATCTGAAACCAAAGAGAATCAACCGTGCACTCCATTGCTCCCACCCCGTCAAGTGCACATTCCAGGGGAAGCACTTCTCAAGAAGACAGCAAAAAGGGCATGTAATTTGGGGCATTCGTGGACAGATGAGGGTAGCCAGCTGTATTTTGTTTCAGATTCCAGAGGAGCAGTTGAATTTACCTTTAGCACAGAAACAACAGTTTGCTTGTTTGTCTCTCCAGCAAGAGACAAAAAGTTCCTTGCCTTGAGCAGACCGGCTGTGAACATACGAAGACAAAGTGCATGGTGATTAAATGCAAGAGACATTTTGGACGTGGAGGCTTGCTAGTGCTGACAGCTGCTCCAGTCGCTCCCTTTAGCTCTACCACAGGTTGCCCACAAACTACCACCACCCTGCAAGTGCAATTAGATACCCGAGGGGGAGGGGTATCATTACTTGCACAGAACAATTGTGGACACACGGGAGGTTGCAAAACCAGGCTAGGAAGAGACTGTAACCACTTCAGTCTGCATCCTCTCAACATGGAGAATTGGGGAAATGAGGAGACAGCAAGACACGAACACGTGGTGGTGGTGGAGGAAGGTTACCAGATAAGGAGATCCATTCAAGAATATTACAGCCACCTTCCCCAAGGACAACTATACAGAATTCCATTCGAGAGAAGCAAGTGTTAGCGTACAGGCCTGCGCAACTCTGTACTGCTGTTCAGATTCTGGTTAAAGACAGCCAGTAATTTCTGATCGTGTTGCACCAGCTGGAGAGGGAAGAGATCCTGGTAAGAACATAAGAACGGCCATACTGGGTCAGACCAAGGGTTCGTCCAGCCAAATATCCTGTCTTTTGACAGTGGCCAGTGCCACGTGCTTCAGAGGGAATGAACAGAACAGGCAATCATTAAGCAATCCATCCCCTGTCATCCACTCCCAACTTCTGGCAATCAGAGGCTAGGGACACTCAGAGCATGGGGTTACATCCCTGATCATCTTGGCTAATAGCCAATAGGTATTCTAACGCAGTGCAAGTTGTAATGGTTAATTTGTGTTAGTCTTTGTGTACACACAACAGGCCACTGCAATTGTAGACTATATTTTAAATAGGTACCTTTCTACTACAGCAATTGGAGGAGGAGGAAGAGAGAAAGCCAGGGGACATAGAACCGATAATTCTTTCACTCCCATACAGACTGTGACAGTCATTACAACAGGCCACCATGCAAAGTTAAGGACCTGAATCGGGAAAGGCACAGAGTGTCTGCAATGGAAGCTCAGCACCTCCAGAGATCAGGCCCTGTTTAGCTAGCAAGCTACAGAAAAGAACTTTTAACTAGTTTGGCAATAAAATAAAGAATACCTTAAAAACAAATGGAAAATTCTGCCTGGAAAAGGAGCACACAGCATGAGATCACAGGATTCAGCAGACTATAAAATAGGAAGTGAGACTGACTCTTCTCCCCCAACAGCTGCACAAAACCGTCCTACAAAGATGACAGACACATTTGGCAATTGCCTTCCTCCTTCAGCCTCTCTCATCGTGGACAAGGCAGAGCTGGTAAAAGCACGAATGCAGAGAGGATATTAGATAAAGCATCTTGTAAAGTCAAGCGTGAAATATTAACCACAGGAGGCGATGGGTTGTAGTTTTATGCAAGATCACAAATTCAGTGTTTAGAGAGTCTGAGATGCCCTTGTATATTAGAGCTTCTGAGTGCTTGTTGAATGTTGCATTTAAAGAGCTACTGAGTCCTCTTGGAAAATTTTGAACAATTTTTCTCTCTTTTGTTGTTGCTGTTCCCTTCCCTTACCATTATGCTAGGGCCTTTTGCATGAAAACAAGTTTCTTTAATTCCCACTCATCCAGCCAGTTTCAGACAGTTTGTGCTTGTAACTGGGCATTCTGCAAACCTAATTTTCACATGCCGTTACCACAACTGTACACCCCACATGCTAATGACTAGTTGCATTTGTGCACACAATTACCTATTTGCACACACAACTACATTAACTGCACAGGCAAAGTAGTTATGCAGATGCTCAGCTGAACTGTCTGAAAATCTGGCTGTGTGTGTATTTTGTGCAGGTGGAAGAGGCTGGAGCAACAGTCCTGGATACTGAAGTCCTACATATCCACTAAACGTGCAGCACAGACTGCAGCAGAGCAAGCTGCTCTCATAATCCTTCAACCTTGCCTTGAAGGGACCTTCTTCTAAGGGTGAGAGCGCAGTTCAGTTTCTATGGTCTGCTCAGTCCTTGTTTATTCTGGTGGAGACTGCTAGGTTGCCAATTAGTGCCAACTGTGACAGGCTGTGTGGTGAGGACAACTATCCGCCACTGAGTACTAGACTGTAATCATAACAAACTTTGCCACTTAGTTTAACTGACACCTGCCATCACAATCCTCCATGAAAATCAAACTCAAGCTCTGCAGCAAGCAACAAAGATTTCACGAACAGACAGTCAAGGATTCAGATGGGGAGATAACCCGCAGGAGCTGATTAAGGCATGGTACAGGGTGTCTCCTGTCTTTGCAAGGCCCTCAGGAACACAGGCCAAGGGAAAAGGAAGAAAACAAGCCAGAGAACACTCATTAGAGATGGTGTGGCATGTGTAGAGAGAAGGGTTTTCACAATGCTCAAAGGTACCCAAGGCTCTAGGGCCAGGATACCATTGGCGTACCAGCGTGAGCTTTCCAAACAGATCAGTTTTCTCCCAAGCCCAGTTGACTCAGAGGAAGATGAGGGGGAATGTGACAGCTAGCACCTTTCAATGGCATCATTCAGCAATGAGGGGGTAACAAGTGTGCTGGATTTTCTGGAAAGCAGGTGGAACCACAATTCCATCCTGCAAGGAGACATCCTGAGAACTACCAAAACTCATTTCATAGCCCTGCTCCCAGGAGAAGATCAAGCCAATATCCCAGCCTCAGCCTCAGATGGGTTTATTTCAGTCTTCATATGTATCCTGCTCTCACTGAATTCTTCCGAATCAGGACTTAAAGCACCAGTATGTAAGGAATATGACAGTGAGAACAGAGGCTACAAAATGAGTTGGTTTCTGTCCAGGGCTGGCGCTTCCATTTAGGCGACCTAGGCAATCGCCTAGGGCGCCAGGATTATTGGGGGGCGCCATTTTGCCAGGGGGGAGCAGGAGGGTGAAATGGCCGTGCGCCTAGGGCACCAAAAACATTGGCGCTGGTCCTGTTTCCGTCATGACCAGCCTCACTTCACCATCAGCTCATCTACGATTTCTGGTGAGATGGCCCCCCAGTGGACTGGGGAAGTGATTGAAGGGCAGAGGGACTAAAGACAGTTAAACTAATCAAGCACTTCATTAGGAAGTGTCGGACAGCCTCAGACTGATACTCTGTCATCACTGGGGCTGCACAACAGTGGTAGTGCACCTGGCCAGCATTAGCCTGAACGAGGCCAGAGATGTTGCATTTGCCTTTTATGACTGGATCTTCCCCTCCCCCACTATCTATTGGGTTCATTTTGTGAGCGATCGCATCTGTTTATGTTTCATAGACACCTGCATATCTTGAGATGACAGCAACTCCCTGAATGCTGTAATCAGTTATTTCTCAACAGAGGAATTGCCAATTTGGTAAATAAAGCTAATTATGAAAGAAAATGGAAATGTATTACAGTTGCCTTAGGGAAAAAATTGGCCTGCTCGGAGAGATATTCAGCCCTGACATCATAATCCATCATCACCTCCACCCTCACCCCGCAAACTGGGGCGGCTGAAATGCAGGTCATGCAGACCACATGTGCCAAACAAACCTGGGAGAGAGGCGGGACAAGGCAGCAAGCTAATGGGGACAATCACCCCTCTAAGCCAACAGTAATTAAGTAGTAGTAGTCACCTGGAGATGAACCTTACCCCTCTAAATTCCTGCAGGTAGTGGCTTTAGTGCTCCGCTCCACAGATTGTACATGCTGTAGGCAGAAAAGGAGCCATACCTTGCTGGCCTGGCAGCAGCACAGAAAGCTCTCCCAGCTCTGCCAGCAACAGATCTGAGGGCCCGGCTCTGGTTCGTGAAGCTTTCCCTCCTCTGCTAGGGCCAGTGGGTCTGATCTGCACATTGCAGCAAATTTGGAATCAAAGGGAGAGCTGTGACTTTAACAAAGGAAGGGCAATGAGTGAGTGAACACAGTGCCTTTTACAGTGAACAAGGCTTTGCAGCTCTGTCCTGCTTGATTAACAGCAAGTATAAAAGGCTAGAAAACTGAGCTGACATATGGGCACATTTCCAGTTTAAGTTCACCCATGATGAGCGGCAAAGTTCAATAATGACTCAGTAGGTGGCACTCTACTACTGAACCGGGCACTGTAATGCTGGAGGTGCGACATTAAACTGAGGTCCTGATCTCATGCGGTTCTTGAAGACATAGTCCATCCTTCAATAGCTTTGGTGCTGGCTGGATGTTTTGGCTAAATTCCAGTCCTGCTCATTTCATTCTGGCTACCCTATAATTGCCCCTGTGGTTTCAACTGGAGAAGTTATTCTTCATTTCCTGTGCCAAAGTATTACATAGTGTTCTTGGCATGGAAATCAAGAACCAGGTCCCAACCTACAGGTGGCTGCATGTCAAAGATAGGAGAACGATCTCTACACGTACTATACACATAAGTACAGAGTGTGCAGACTTGTTCAGTCACAGACCAGAGCTAGGCCGTGCCGATGCTAGGAGACACTCAAAGAAATACATTCCAAATAGACTGACTGCCTCGCAACATGGACAGCGATGCAATGCTAGACATGCTGTTCCCCACTGCCCCTTGTTCCACAAAGAGGGAACACAATGGAGCGGGGCTGGAGGGTGAGAGAGAGAGGAGAGAGTTTACAGCGAGCAGGAGAGGGAGAGTGCACAAGAGATTGGTGCAGTGAGGACTCTTTATTAGGTAAGAAGCTTTTTGCAGCATGATTCACCACAGCTAGTTCCCTTTTGGCCAAGGCTTTTATCCCCTTCCGGCCAAGGCTTTGTCCCCTTCCAAGTACTTTCAGAAAAGCCAAAGTCATTCGACCCCTGGCCTGAAACAAATGAGCTTTTTAATTTACAAACTGTGATTGGAACTATTCCTATCTCTATTCCTGATGCTTATTGGGAATTGACAGATTTTCACTGCTGGCAGGGGGAGAGGGAGAGTAAGGAGCAATTCTCAGACTCACAGGGGTGAAAACATCTCACACACACAGTGACCATTAGACAGTTTATTGTTCTTAGGGGGGAGCCTTGGAAGGGAAGGAATGTGTCTGCTGGTGTTAACAACAAGAGCATGCTAGGAACAGTTAATCCTAACAAGCAGGTCAGGGTTGCTTCCCCCAATACTTCAGATGCCTTTCTCTGGAGCACAAGGACAAAGGCAACAGCACTGGAAACACAGGTTGCATAAGTGAAACCAAAACTAGTACAGAGTTAACTGGGCCTTAAGTCACATGGGCCTCTAAGCTACTTGCGGTGCTGTGGGCACTTACGATTGACAGGCTTCTTTTCACAATGAATGAATATAAAGGTTGAAGCACATTTGGCAGAACTGTGCTGCCGCTCAAGGCCTCCCCCTGCCCCAACTCCAAAAACATCCAGTGAGACAGATACATGCAGGCGTTCAGAAGAGGAATCATGTCGTTTTCTTGGACTGCTACAGACAGAAGGCACCGATTTTGGTCAGCATAAATCCAGAAGGATGTTGGGCTTCCAATGGCCTCTGTGGTCTCTGTTCTCTGCTCTTTGGTGGCTGCCGGGGTTTATCCATAATTAACCAACAGTTCCTGGGAAAGACGGAAAGAAGAAGACAAAGGGAAGAGCTGGCTGGTTAGTTATTCAACTGCTGACACTGGACTGTTTCTTTCTGAGATGCATGAGTAACATGAGCAGGGATGAGATACAGCTCACACCCAGTCAGGAGAAACAGCACCTTTCAGAAGATTATCAGGTATTCCTCGCTGCAAAACAAAGCAAGATGTGGGGGGGAAATAGGGATCATAGAACAGGTCACTGGAACAGCCAAATGGCAGAGGAAGAACATTTCAAAATGTGCAACTGGCCCCTCAACTCTTTCCACCCTGTTCCACCCAAAATCAACATGATCCCACCCCAATTTACAGGTCTGTAACATCTCAGGAGGGAGAAGTTAAAAATCCCAAAGCTCCATTTGCTTCCTGATGAGCTTTGAATGAAGATCCTGTAACTACACAGGGTAGCTCTCAGTAGCAGAGATCTTCACACTGCCATTAAGGTTTCCTCTCAGGCTCTAGCAAAGTCAAAGTTGGTTTGAAGAGGAGGAATGAACCCAGCAGTTCACTTGTTCCAAGACTGTTTTCTGGATCATCACCCTTACATGTTGTGAAACAACAGACCTGGGTTTCCGCTCAAGCCAAGAAGGATTTCTTCCAGGTTAATATATGGAGATATACCTATCTCATAGAACTGGAAGGGACCCCAAAAGGTCATCGAGTCCAGCCCCCTGCCTTCACTAGCAGGACCAAGTACTGATTTTTTGCCCCAGATCCCTAAGTGGCCCCCTCAAGGGTTGAATTCATAACTCTGGGTTTAGCAGGCCAAGGCTCAAACCACTGAGCTATCCCTATCACACCTAACACCTCGTCAGCCCCTGCACCATACAGCTTCTGGGAGTTAGCAGCGAGAAACCCCAAACCAAGCTAAAGCATGTTAAAACCTCCTTGTTTGTCCTTAGGGCTGACCCAAATTAAGGCTGCTTGTTAGGGGGTCACCATCCCCTACAATCTCTGCCTGGCTGACCCCATCACCTCCTCTGATAGTGGAGCTGGAACAAAAGGAAACACCTTTTTGCCAGACTGCTCTGATAACAGGTAAGAGAGGAAGTAACTTGTTGCCTTATTTGCCACCTTTCTGGGATCTTGAGTCCCACAAATGGGAAGGCTGACCCTGGGCCAAGTGAAAGCAGCCCCAGGATCAAACATGAGGCACAAGCTCTGGTGAGAGGCACAAGAAAACACTTGTCCAAGGAAGGATTTAACAATGGGGATATAAGGACTTTGGTGAGAAACAGCAGGTCTCTAGCCTCAGATTCAAGAGTCACCATTCCCAACGTAAATCACATTGGAGACTAATTATTTTTTCCATCGAATATTTATACAGTGCCTATCACGGCAGCATCTTGGCCTCTTACTATAGGTGCCAAACTGACACACACAGAGACCTATATGACAAAGAAATGTCTATTCTTGCCTTTTGATGGGCCTGGGCTCTGACCCTTCCCTGATTAAACAAGGCAGTTTACAATCTGCCCTGAAGGCCAACAACTTTGAGCTCTGGTAGACCAGAAAGAGCAAGTTCCACAGGCGAGAGCTCTCCACTGAGAATGAATGCTCTGACACTGGCTTTGGAAAGCTCTGCTCCAGCAATCAACAGCAAGAGTGATGATCCTCCCATGATGGTCCATGGACAGGTGGAAACTAGGCAAGTTCCAGATCAGCTATGGGTAACAGTACAACACCCCATGGCAGGGCTGACAATCTAGTGCTGTGTTCACTCCCTAGGCCCAGCAGGGCTTGAAGCACTTTGCCCAGCCCCTAAGAAGCTGAACACTTCCTATCCATCTATACATACATACATACACTCCTGACACTTGGACAAGTACAGACCAGCTTAGAAGGGAACAGCACCCTATCTTCCTTCCAGAGGGTCTGACACGAGAAGGATAGAGGATGAAGAAATAGAGGGTCCCACAGACCACTCTGATCCTCACCAAAGTTTGAGGGACTTTTGCTTTTAATCTGAGTGACACAAACCTTTCAAAAACCCAGACCGACCTCATGTGCTTTGTCCCCAGAGGAATCTTTTAGCTTCTTTGAACCCTGTTCTCTACTTACACTCCATGTCATGTTAATGGTAAGAGAAGACAGAAAATCTGTGGGCCTGTTCAAACCCTTTTTAGGATATCATGGTGGCTGCAGCGCATGCCATGGTCTCCCCATCTTTACTCCCACTTCTCTCATTTCTGTAGTTCAAAGAAAACAGCTGTCCTGTAATGAGCTCCTATCTCCTCCCCTTCCTGTGGATGACAGCAGAGCTGATGCCAAGTGAAGGCTACTTTCCAAGGTACTTGTGTGATGCCAGCAAACGTTTCTACTTTTAAGTCAGAGTCAAAACCTTAAGGATGAGTGGTCATTCTTGCCTAGAAGCAGATGCTAGTATTGCCAACCACTTGTATACCCAGGGTACTTTCAGTGATTTATAATCTAGGCTCCTGGTGTCTGATGCCATTTCATATAGTGGATAGTTGGCTTCCCTGTATCAGCAACAGCATCATCCTACCAGCCGCACATTCAGCAAATTGACAGTCTGTCTAAACTACAGTGAAAAGCATGTTGAGGGAACCAGTTATGATGGTGGTTGTCTCCCCTACTGGGTTAAAGCATGGTTCCATTTTGCAGGGCAAACAGAACCTAGACATGTTTAAAGAATCTTGCTAAAGCCAGCTACAGAAAGCAGGTTGAGTGACTCAGGGATGATGGCGGTCTCACACAGCAGTCCAGAGATTCCGGCTGGATTTGAGCTCTATCCCCCTGTCTGCCTGGTGGTCTTCCCTATGGGAGAAGCTGCTTTTCCTGCAAGCACTGGCCCAGAAAGGGGGGTCCTTACAAGAATATCATCACTGTGCCGGATAACATTCATCGGCAGCTTGTGATGTCACTCCAGCAGTAACCTAATATTACTTGACCAGCTCTAATTTCCCAAGTAATTCTTCTGATCATTAGAAAGTTAAAGTTTTACATTAAGCAGTACATTTTAAAAACTGCAAAACATAATAAGCAAAGAAGCAATACATTTCACAGTAAAAGAATTCATCATATTCATTCTAACATTTTAGTTAAGCATCATGGAATGTTGCATTCTCTACTAGAGCCACTAATGCACCAACTCACCCTTCAATTATATTTTAAAACTTTTAAAAAAGCACTTTTTCGCCCTTCAGATTGTGATATCGATCAGTTATTTTCATTTGTTTTTAGTTGCTGAGAGAAAGACAATTAGCCAGCACTTACTGATTAAAATCAAATCCGTCCAACCCCAAACTATCTACACACCTCTAGAGATGTCTCAACCTGAAGGCTAACAAGCATTTCTAATGCTAGAACATCACAGGATCCATCTCATTTGGGGGGTGGGGGAGGGAGAGGGAGGGGAAAGAGAGAAATAGAACTTGATGAAACTCCCTGGCTAATAAGCATTGGACCCCAAAGCTGGCAGGGTGCAGGACAGAGCTGCCCACCTGCTTCCTGCCATGCAGCTCGCATCAAGGAAAGTTTCTATGAACAAAGGCTGCAGTTGGATAGCACTATCAATCAGCGCAGGCTGCTCCCAATGGAGGCTTGATACAATTACATCTAAGATCAACATGCACTGGATGGAGTGACTAATTAATTTTTGCCCTCCTAAGAGAGTACTGCATGTTGTGCTCATGAAGGTTATGGGACTGGCAGTGTTTGGAGACTGAAGTACTCTCAGCACATGGCTGATTGGATATATGGAAGCCTCTCACAGCCATGACTGTTTCACTTCTTGGCACAGAGATCCAGGGCTTGGCTACACTTGCAAGTTCAGCGCATTAAAGGAGCCCCAGGCACACTAGCTCACTACCCGTCCACACTGGCAAGGCATGTAGAGCGCTCTGACTCCACAGCTAGAGCGCTCCTGGTATTTCACCTCGGTGAGTAGAATAACATTTGCTGCATCCCCGCTGGAGCGCTGCAGCACCAGTGTGAACGAGGTGTTGCATTACTGCGCTCTGATCAGCCTCCGGAAACACCCCATAATCCCCTTAAGTCAAGTGGCCACTCTTGTCATTGTTTTGGACATGCCCTTTGAAAGCTCCATTTCTGACAGCCGACATGCTTATCTGCTCTGAGATAAAGCAACCATTACTGTGGAATGCTGTGTGTGAGAAAAAGAGGTGGGGGGGGAAGAGGTTTGCTGCTGTCTGAACTTACAAGACAGCATGCTGACATGCTCTCCGCCCCCCAAAAACCCACGCTCTCTCCCCCCCCACGTACACACAACACACTCCCTGTCACACTTCACCCCAGCCCCCACATTTGAAAAGCACGTTGCAGCCACTTGGATGCTGGGATAGCTACCACAATGCACTGCTCTCTGTGGCCGTTGCAAGCACCGCTAATGTGGCCACGCCAGTGCGCTGGCCGCTGTCAGTGTGGACAGACTACAGCGCTTTCCTTATTGCGTTCTGCAAAGGTTGGTTTAACTCAAAGTGCTCTACATCTGCAAGTGTAGCCATGCCCTCAGACCCACTCTCATAGCATTTACCAATGCAGCACAGACCAGTGATATCTTGTCTCCAGTAGTGGCCAGTGACTGATGCTTCAGAGGGGCACTGAAACTCTCTTAATATGTACTTAGGTTCATTTTAGAAAGAAAGCAAAAAACACGGCATCGTGTATGAGCTGGCTAATGAATTCACCATTGCTCCTCCAGGATGGAATCAACTGTGTGTCACGAACTCTATATTTTTAACGGTTAATGATGCTGGGGGCCTGTGATTTTGGTGCCAGAGATCAAAGTTCTATCCCCACAGCCACTGTAAAGAGATAATCAGTCATAAGTGCTGCACAGCAAAAGCCAGGGGGAAGGCATGGATGGGGGGTCTGATTTGTCACAATATCATATGCACATATACTTACAATGCAAGTAGAAATTGTCTCACTTATCATAGGCTATCCAATTAAACAAACTGCTGGGTGCTTACCCTCCACATTCCCACAGTATGCCATTCCAGGAGTGCACAGATTTCACTGGATGAACCAAACAAATCCCTCACATGGCATACACAGCATTCCATCCCTCAAAGCCAGTCTAAGTCAGCTAGCAACCAAGAGTTGTTCCTGTGCGATGGCCGTTTGGTGGCCCACAATGAAATGAGTTAGAAACTTCAGCTCAAAATGTCTTCATAATAAATCACCACAACTGGCACTAAGTAGTCTCCTTGTTACAATTTCAGTAGTGAAGCTAGGGACCTAATGGGGGCATGGAGGCCATAATCCTCGGTCACACTTGGAGGAACAAGGGTGAGGCATGTTTGCAGCAGAGGGGAGGAGCTTGCCATGCTGCTGCCCAGGATATACATGATCTGTAGATGGAGGAATACAGTCTCTAGTGGTGTCAGTCTAGCATCTTTAAACGTGTGTGTGTGTGTGTGTGTGTGTATTATATTTATATAAAGAATACAAGATAGTTCCACACAACTACAGCTCTAGCAGGAAGGGAAATTTGTCCAGTCTAGAAAGCATCTCCAGCTTTGCTTGTCTCTACCTCCCCTTTCTCTCCTGACATGCAGCAATCTGAGCTACTAACCCACAACTCGTTACTACTGTGAGGCTTTTCCCTTCAACTAACAGCACTGAAAATCAGCCAGCTACTAGGCTGCCAGTCTGTCATCTCACAGCAGCAGCATGGAAAGCCAGCTATCCTCCATCCCTGATTCCATCAGGGCGCACAAGAAAGGGTCAGGCTCTGCAATCATTTCAACTCAAGACATTTTGTCCTTTTCGAGGCTGTGTTTAGATGTGGGGCCAGGTAAACCCACTCATCCTTGTACCAAGATCAAAGGCCAGGTAAACCCAGCAACAAGGTTTTGCAGTGCTGCTCTATTATCTTCCTCTGCCCTGTGTATGCAGCCAGAAGGGTAGCCAGTTAAGATCACTTGGGTCAGTATAGAGCTGTAGTGAGGAACCTTTCCCCCTTTGCCCCATCAAGGCTGGGTTGATCTGGCTGTCAGGGTCCTGGTGATGCCTGGCACTCACTGGCAGGTGTGGAACATTCTCAGTTGACAGCCTCATACCCTGTAAAACTTGCTCCCTCTGGTGGTTTGTGGGAAGCCATGTTTGGCAAACCTCAGCACTGAGCAAGGCACATTTGTTAAATTAAAGCTCGAGCAAACACCATGGCAGAAAACCCTGCCATTTGCCGGGTGCCTCTGATGGACACTATTTTATGTTTGTTTTAATATTATTTTCAGCGCTCAGGCTCCATGGCAACAGGATCAGGATTGCCAGCCACAAGCCAAATGTCTTGGATCCCCCTTCTCTCCTGAATCCCTCCCTGAGAAGGGTAGTAGAGAAAAAGGGGGAAATGGATGTTTTAAGCTTCTCCCCCATGGCTGCCACTGTAACCTCCCACCCCAAACCAGCTTATCCTCTCTTTGGAAAAAAACTTTCATTTAAATTATTATGAATCTTTTTGTGAATCTGCCAAGAGAGCTCCCCCAAGGTCTGAGTTCTAAACAGCTATTAAGGGACTTTTTTGAGCAGGGTGCAATCACCTGAGTGCAGAATATTAACTCCTGATTGCACTTGTGTTGCAGATGCTGACACTTGCTGCCTTATCTTTAGCACTTCTGTGGGGCTTTCCCTCTCCAGAGAACTTTACAAACACCAGTTACCTTCCCAGAATCTCATGGAGGTGGGGAAGTGTTATCCTCATTTTACATGGGGGATACAGGCTCAGAAATATGAAGTAACTTGTTCAAAGCCATGCAGAGGGAGTCAGTGGCAGAGCTGGAACTACAACTCTGGAGTTCATGGCTCCCTGCCCTATGTTCATATCATACCTCTCCACAGCAGCCTTAATACTGGTGCACGTGTTGTCTGCCTTTAGCCAGCATGACTGCAGAAGTGTTTTTCACTTTTGCTAACTTAGAAGGGCCCTCCAAGAAAACACAGAAAACAATGCCAGTCCCAAGATGGGTATTCAAGGCCTTTTTACTGGCTAAGGCATTTACTCCTGGACTATTAGTATCTCAAACCAATTTTAAGGGCATTTGCGTCACTTTGATTTGCAGGTATTTTTCAGTTATGTGCAATCGGTATTGTTGCATTCAGTGTATGGTCTAGTCCAAGGAGCAGCTGTGCTGACAATTGGATCAAAGCACTTCTAAGCCACACACTTACTGCACAAAAATAAAGCAGCTTGATTCCTCCTCTCTATCTCACGTCCTTCAGGCTAACACGCAGTCCAAGGGTACTGGGGAGGTCTGCTTTTCTTGTCACAAAGTCTGGATTAAGAGGGGGCAGGAGGATGTTTAAGCACCAAGAAAAATGGTTCATTCAATAAACAACCCACAGAGTTCTGCTTCCTCATCCCCTACTCTGTTAATTGTTCCCAGTAGCTTTGCAGAGACAGAGGAAGAACAGAAATAAATAGCTTCTGGCCTACTTCACTCCTGGATATAGATCTCAGAAGCCAGCATGATGGCAGAATGGAAAGCCTCCAAAAGGGTACAAAGTGCATTGTGGGGAACCACAGAGAGCACATCAGCATGGAAGCCCCCCACTTGGTCTACACAGCCTGATGGAAAAAAGGAAAAGGAAAAAGATCTTCTCTACTTATTTCTTTTATTTTCTCCTTGACTCGAGAAACCAGAAGCACTGTTTGCTTTGCTCTGCCACTACACCTCCTGTCATCAGTGTATGATTGGAAGATGGAGTAATTCACTAGCTCCACTAATCTCTAGTTGTTCTGAGACTCACCTGTTTGTTCATGCATTATAACATATTGATTTCCACAGGACAATCACTCTGATCATTGTTCTAGCCCAGAAAGAGCCCTCATCATTACACCTGCTTTACAGGAAATGTTTTCCCACTGGCTGAGAGTTTCTGCAATTCCCAGAATGCTGTAAGCAAACAGACTCCATTTGGGGTCCAGTCCGCTAACAAGTCAGCAGCCCCAACATATTATGCAGGGAGTACACAGCTTTTTTTTTATTTTGGACTTGAGCTGGAAAACACTGGGGGCAAGAGGAACAAACATAATTCCACAAAGGGTCACTCCTGAGAGAATGATTGCTAATGGATTGCAATAAATACTGAGGGTGTTTTTTATTAATGTCCATTAATTTTATCTTGTTTTCACCATTAAGAAAGCTGACCAGGCTAGAGTGAAGTTCCTTGTGCCTGGCATGCAGACTCCACCCACGTCTAAGTGGTGATGCAAAAGGAGAAAAATTTAGAATAATTCATTTGTGAACTCCTCTTCACCCCACCCATCATTTAATGATTTGGAACAGGATACATCTGACAATTATTAAACTATTTTTTATTTTTCAATAAAGACTTATGGAGTGATGGAAATTGTACAGGAAGCCTTTCACTGCTAGATTAATCCTGCTGTTCTGATACTGGCACTTGCTCAGAGCTTGGCACCTGCATCTCCCTGTTATTCCAGTCCTGAATCCCTTCATGTCTCTGTGCACCTCAACTCTTCCATGAAGCACTCTCTGCTATTCTAATCCCGGGCTCCACACACAGCTCTGTCCCTGCACCTCAATCCTAACCTGAAACCACACCTGCTATTCCTATGCTGACCCCTCCCCTGCTCTGCTACTGCCTCTCCTGGCTATTACAATCCTGACCTTCTTGAGCCAAAAGTGCCATATCATGCTGAATTCTGTCAGTCGCTAATGTTCTGTAATATGAAAAAGTATCTGCTATTAGACAAGGCTCAGGCCAAGCTCATTTGCCTTGTAATTTAGCCCACCTTTAAAGCCAGCCCTCCCAAGATAAAAAGCTGGTACATCTGTCTATTATATCACTTAGTTCTATTGACTGTGCCATTATCTGAACTGCAACCTCTTAAAGAAACAGGATGTTCCCTCTCGCCTCTGCAGGAATAGAACCTTGGATCACAGAGGCAGCCTCACAGCACACACTGCTAAAGGGGATGGGGAGGGCTTATGGCTATTGTCTGATTTGTTCCATAAAGTACTTAGTTCATTTTTAGACTCTGTATATAACAACAATCAAGATTAGGTGATGGGTCTCCCATATGGCAGCACAAAACAATAATCATCAGAACCCAAATCCAGGCCTGGGACTTGCAGTTTATTGAGGATTTTTGTTTAGACATGCTGCAAGAGTTAGTACTATATCTTATTGGAGGAAAAGGACATACAGCTGCTGTGAAATGGGGGCTGGGTTTCTGGTGGTATGAAATGGCTCCACTAGAGTTGCTCAAGATTGCTTCAAAATTCATTTCCCATTAGGATTGTGACCTCTCACAACCAGACACAATGATTCCGCCTTGGATGAAGATAATTACATCCCACTATACACATTAGAAGGTACAACCACAACAATGCACTTTATAGGAACAGACTGAGAGAAAGGAATGTATAGGGAAAGGACAGAACACTAGATATTCCTTTCCAGTGCAATTGGAATAACCCTTTGCACTCTTTAAGCTTGTAGTTTAGACCTCAGGAGGGATAAAGGAATCCAGGAGATACCTGATGTTTTCTACAGCAGATTAATTACAATTTGTACAAATTCAACCCTAGTTTTAGGTGGGATTAAAAGAAATGTTGTCAGTCCTCATACCAAAGACCCTGGATAACTGCAGCCAGGGGAGCAATACTCCCACTTCCACAGCCAAAAGTAATAGAAAATCACCCCAGTGATGCAACATAAAACTTTGGTCCTACAAACTGTAACCCAAAAGCATTAGTGAAGTAAGGACAGAGGGTAGCAATATTGTTGTTGGTGTAGAAAGGCTGTGGCTCAAGGTACTTTTAAAACCACTGTTGTGTTTTACCTTGCTCAGAGCAGATCTAAATGAACCAGAGAATATATAACCATGGCTACAATCAGTTGAACTGAATAATTGGAGCAACATGGGAAATTAGAAGAAAAATAAAAAAATACTAGTACAGACAAGGCCAAAGAAACATTGTGGACCAGTCTTGTAACCTCTCTATGCTGCCATAATATTTACCTGTCTCACAGGGGTTGAGTGTGACAAGGTGGGTGAAATAATATATTGTACTGAACCAACTTCTGTTGGAGACAGAGACAAATTTTAGAGCCACACAGAGCTCTTTTTTTAAGTCTTGGAAAGGTAATCAGAGCATCACAGCTAAATAAAAAGTGAAACAAATTGTTAAGCATCTCTGCAGTTGTAGGAAAAAGGAGGGTTAGTGGGCTACAGATTGTTTTAATGAAACATAAAATCAGTGTCTCTATAAAGTCCATGGCTTTTAATGAAGTTATGAATATAAGCTCCCAAGCTCATCTTTTGAAGATGATGTGTAGGTTTCCTTTGAGGACAAGAACTAAGAAATCAGATAAGAGTGATTGTTTTGTGAAAAATGTTTGCCCTGGGATGATAAGGCAGAATCAGTGAAAGAATTCTTCTAGTTCTCCATGTTAGTATGGTATCAGGGTCTGTGGTGGGCCAGAAGTTCAGTCCCTTGGAGAATACAGGTAATTCATCTTAAATTAGGGAGTCCTTGATAAACTGATGATGCTGGGGTGTCATCTATGTTGTCCGCCTCAAAGAATCCTTTCAAAACAAAGATGACACCATCCACAACGATCATGTCCCCACTGACAATCACAGAAAAAAAGAATAATCTGACAGGTCACCCCCAGTGGACACATACTTGATCATTACATTGATTGCTTTAGTTAAAAAAAAAACAAACAGAAAAAAAACAGATTGAAATCTGTAACAAACATCACACCCATGCTCGTCACTCCACCACTGAGGGAAGAGCTATACAGCCCCTGAAATCCAACCAAATGGTAACAATCAAATCAACAGACAAAGGGAGTGCCATCATAGTTCTCACCGATGATTACTGTGTCAACAAGGCCAACCCAGAACTGTCTGACATCACCTACTATAAAGAACTAAAAGATGACCCTGCACCATAATTTACCCAGGAGTTTAAGATTATTATCAAATCCTTCCCCAAACAACTCCAAGAGAAAAGCCATAACCTCACCCCGCAAGAACTCACTCCACCGACCTTCCTCACGTTTCCCAAAATACACAACTCATATCTGGCCACGGAACTCTACTGAGGGAATATCAGGACTCATAGAAACCATCCTCAAACCACTAAATACACAAAAGGCCAGGTTCCTCCAAGACATAACTGATTTCCTCTAGAAACTCGCAACATTAACAACCTTCCTCAGAACACCAACCTTGCCTCCATGGATGTCATCTCCCTGTACACCAACACCCCTCACCATGATGGCATCACTGCCTGCCTCAAACATCTACACAAGACAATGAACAACAATCAGGTATCCATCCTAAACACAGGGCAAACTCATCCATATCATCCTCACCCATAACCGTCTATTCAAAAACAAACAAACATTTTGCCCAAATCATGAGAAGAGCCATGGGTCCTAGAATAGCTCTCCAATATGCCATTCTCTGCATGGGCCACCTCAAGAAAGAATTTCTGGAAAAATGCACCTCAAAGCCAATGATATGCCTGAAATACATCAATCATATTATCACCCTCAGGACAGGTTACTTAAACTTCCTCAAATTTCCACCACAACTACAACCACCACCACCCATCCATCAGACTGCCTCAAGAACACTCCCACACCAGTCATCAATATCCTGGGCACCACAATCAGCTTCAACAATGTAACCCTCCAGACAACTGTATACAGGAAACCCCAGGATTACCACACTCACCTTCATAGATCCAACTACACTCCAGACAGCACAAGAAATCTTATCTATAGCCATATACTCAGACACCATAGAATCTGATCTGAGGTGAAAGTCTGGGATACACACCTTGACACACTTAAAACTGCCTTTGCCAAAGGAGGACACTCCACCAGAGAAATAGATCACATGATGGAACGGGCCAAATACCTCAGGAGAACCTGCTTCGATACTGTGTGTGTGTGTGCGTGCGCGTGTCTGTGTGCGCACGCAGACACCCTTAGTTGTCACCTACCACCCCTCACCTTTTGTAACAAACAATTTGTAACTGTAACAATTACGACTCATATTTGATGAGGGCTACAATCTGAAAGATATCTCCCCTGAACTCTTCTTCCCCAAACAATCCTCCAAACTTGCCAAGCTCATCAGCAGAAGCAAGCTCCCCACAGACCAGGACACATCAACTCAAAGCAGCACCAGATCCTGCCATAATAAATGAAAATCCCGAAGACATATTTCCACTGCTATGATGATCAACACCCCCCATTAACACACCTTTCAAGATCCATGGGCTCTACACATGCCTATCACAACACATGGTGTACTTCATTCGTTGCATCAAAAGTCCCAACAACGATGATGTGGGTGAAACCGAACAATCACTATGCTCTTGAATGAACTCGCACAGAAAAACGATAAGACACTAAAACATCTTATCACCCATGGGCAAACACTTTTCACAAAACAATCATGCCATATCTGACCTCTCAGTCCTCATCCTCAAAGGAAACCTGCACAATACCTTCAAAAAGCAATCTTGAGAGCCTAACTTCATAACTTTGCTAGATACTACAAATCATAGACTAAGGCCATGTCTACGCTTACAAATGTGAAGCGGCACAGCTGTACCAATATAGCTGGGCCACTGTATGAGTATCCATGTAGCTGTGTTATGCTGATGGGAGAGAGTTCTCCCGTCGACTTAAAAACAGCTCAATGAGTGGCGCTAGCTACGTCAGCAGGACAGCATCTCCCATTGACGTAACACTGTGCACATAAGTGCTTATGCCAGCACAATTTATTTCGCTCAGGAGGGTGTTTTTTAACACTACACGAGAAAAGCTTTGCCGACATAAGTGCTAGTGCAGACATGGCCTCAATAGAGACTGGTTCTATGTTGTATTAATTGCCCACTTCATCTTGAATGGTTTCTTGCAACATGTGTTAACTGCTTATGCTTAATTTGTTTCACCTTGTATTTAGCTGTGATGCTCTGATTACCTTTCCAAGACCTAAAAAAGAGCTCTGTGTAGCTCTAAAGTTTGTCTCTTTCTCCAACAGAAGTTGGTCCAATACAATATATTATCTCACTCACTTTGTGTCTCATGTTCTGGGACAAACACGGCTACAACAACACTACAAATTACAATGGGTTGAGAGATTAAAGTAAATAGTTGGAATGTAGTTCAAATCTCTTGGATTAAAGGGATTAGAGAAGTACAAAGCACATGATACAAGATAGTATAAAACAAGACACCAGTAAACTGCATCTCTGCAAGAAATAGAACCAACCCAGACAATGACTTCTGCAGACTTCTAGGGAAAGGAAGTCGGAGGAGAGAGATTGACACCAAGATATCAGAGGAATATTGGCTTTGAAGCCTGTAGTTTGGACATCTGAATTCAGAATGTCACACTGTTACTTAATAAATCTACTTCATCCCAGCGAAAACCATAAATAGGCAGGACTATATGCAAGAAACAGAGGAGACATATAAGTCAGATATGCAGAAATTCATTTCGGGATCAGTTTACCCTTGGAAACCCCTCTGGATTTCAGATTCATGAATTTGTATATCTAATGTTCCAAAAATAATTCATTACAGATTCCATGCAGGGATTACTTTATCACAGAGGTGGGCAAACTATGGTCTGGCCTGTGTGTTCCTGTTGGGGAGCAGGGTCTGGGGCTTAATCTGCTCCAGCCAGAGTGCAGGGTTGGGGGGAGGGCGCTCCACACAGCTCCCAGAAGCCGCGGAATAGCTCCCTTCTGGCTCCTATTTGGTCCAATTGTCCCGCTCCAATGGGAGCTGCAGGGGCGATGCCTGCAGACGGAGCAGCGTGCAGAGCCGCCTGGTCGTGCCCCCACATAGGAGCCAGAGAAAGGACATGCTGCTGCTTCCAGGAGCTGCTTGAGGTAAGCGCTGCTCGGATCCTGCACCCTTGAGCCTCTCCCCATACCTCAAACCTCTGCCCCAGCCCTGATCCCCTCTTGCCGTCCAAACCCCTCAATCCCAGCCCAGAGCACTCTCCTGCACCCCAAACAGCCCCACCCAAGCCCGCACCCCAACCTCCTGTCCCAGCCCTCATCCCCCTCCCTCCCTCTGAACCCCTTGGTCCCATCCTAGAATACCCTCCTACACTCCAAACTCCTCATCCACAGCCCCACCCCAGAGCCCGCATGCCCCAGCCAGAGCCCTCACCCCCGCCACCTCATTCCCAAACCCTAGCCCGGAGCCCCCTCCCGCACCCTGAACTCCTCATTTCTGGCCCTACCCCAGAGCCCACACCCCCAGCCAGATCCTTCACCCCCTCTCAAAGCCCAACCCCAATTTTGTGACCATTCATGGCCCACCATACAATTTCTATTCCCAGATATGATCCCCAAGCCAAAAAATTTGCCCACTCCTGCTTTATTATGTTTGGAACCACTGACATTTGAGAAGAGGCTCCTTTAAATATTTTTTTTCCCTGCCTCATCAAATGCCATCTGACTGAGTGGTAACTAAAGTCAAATGAACATACTCTGGCCAGACACAAGAATTTTAGATTCTTCATCCCCCTTCCATTTGATAATTCAAAAACTCTCAGCTCAGTTCACTCACTACACTTCCCACAGAATTAAATTCCATAGTGCATTAGTGCACCAAGCAATTCTGATGCTGTCCAACTTTGATGTCTTTGGGAATCCATATTAATCTGAAACCAAGTCCACCAAGTCTGGTCAAGACATGATTTCCTCTAAAACAATGTCATCCTGATAAAGAGAAAATACTCCCTGAATTTCTTCTGTATCCCTAAATACTGTCCAACTTCACTCCCACATATCCTTAACCCCTCAAAACTCCAAACAGCAGCCAGTGGTTGGAAGATCAAGGAAAACAGGATGCTGTTCTGTTCTGAGGCAGTCAATGCTGCCCCTTTATAATCACTGGACACATTTTTAATCGATGCCTCCTCCTTCCCTTTTCAAAATATCACATTTATCTTGTGAATTTCAGTGCTCATGAAAGTCAAGTAGAGACAAGTTTGCAACACCCAACCCCATCTACAATGTGAACAGTTTGTATGTAGGCTTCACCACCGAACAACTCTGGCACCATGTCTCAGTCCAGATCTGTAGCATCACCTGCTACATGCCACTTGAGACTCTCCTTAGCAGAGGCTGAAAGTCTCGCCATACTATGCGATAGTTCTTTGATTAATAGAAAGTAAGGGTGTTTTGAGGCAAGAGAGAATGTGTATGACTCAGGATTCCTGGGTTCTATTCCCAGCTCTCCTACAAACTTCACGGAATGACTCTAGGTAGGTCACTCCCTGCCTCAGTTGACCATTCTGTAAAATAGGAATATTGCTACTTACCAACCACACAGTGGCCCTGCAAGGGTCCAAGTGCATTAATTAATTATTTGTCACTGGAGGATGCTACAGAAGTACAAATTCTTACCACTAAATTCTCTTGGGATTTATTTCCACAGCAAGATTTGAACTCGGGCTTCGGAAAGGAAAAGCTAATGCATTAATTTGCTGTGCTAGCCAGCCCACTTCTACCTTGCTTTAAAAGATTCCTGCAAAGTACTGTGTATTTTGATTTCTACTTCAGCTCTCGGAAAACATTTTGCGTAAGGCAAACTCCTCTCCTGTCCAGTCTCATATATTGAGTGCACACATGCAGGCAGGAATGACTTCCCTAGATATCCCTCTTCTATGCCTAATTCTATTTCTGCTCAGTGATATACTGAAATTCCACCCAGAAGTATTATGAGCTTGACTGGCTTTATTTGTTTAACAGCTCCCATTTTCATTAAACTGTTGCCATTCGGCAGCCAGTAATTTTATTTGTATGATAGCTGTATTCATCTCGTGCTTATGGGTGTTAATGTCGATTCCTCTCTGCAAGGAGAAGAGAAAGGGTGTCAGCAGAGAAGACAGCGCTGGGGCAAAGGGAAAGCTGCACACAATGTCTATTTGCAAGTATGTAAGGAGTATAACCTTCCCTACCTGCTTTTATAAAACACCTACCAATGACTGACTGGTGTCAGAATAAATAATCCAAGGGTGAATCAGAAAGATATTTTACACAGACATTAACTGAAATGCACAACCATAAGAGCTGGAGATGAAATGGCCTCCAAGCAGGACTGACTCCTTCAGATCAGTGCTGCAGCACTTCAACACTAGAAACTTATCTATAAAGCTACCGAGGCATTTGTACCACATTCAACTTCGTGGTATCCAACAGTGCGTAGAGACCTGATTAGATTACAAGGCGAAGAGTAGTCTTATGATCTCATCCACACTAAACCCCTGATTGATGGGCCTCTGCAGACCTGCAACAACCAAGCACAAGAATGTAACAGGCATTTCTCATCATGTTTTCTGATGTGAACAAACTAGGCTGCAGCTGAAAATTAAACTGTCTACTTCCGAACCCACACCTCATGGGTGGAGGCTCCAGCCTTCACGCACCAAATCCAAATGTTTCACTTCCTTACATTTGCTGGCAGATCCTGCCTTTCTACCAGGTCAAGGAGCCAGGAAACATGACAGCCTAGGTTTCTCAACTAGCACATAATGAAGACTTAGCACCCATTGCTGGAAATGCATGATCCACTGGATCACTGATGGGTATAACACAAAACCCGAATAAAACAGGAAAGCTAACAAACGGATTAAAAACGAAGAGAGGTGCCTGGTCATGCACCCACATGCAGATGCCTAGCCATGAACCAATGATAGACATGACTAGTCACAAACTCAGATGCGCGCAGACACTAGGCCACTGTAGAAGGAGAGTCACCTGCTTCTGCCCTGAAAGGGTTACAGCCAGCCCTGGGAAAGGGCTGGGGCTGTGAGCCAGTGACTAGGCTGACGGGGAAGGGAACCACAGCTGGGGCTACACCGCAATCAGGCCACAGCTGGTCCTATAAAAGGGCTGTGAGGCTCAGGCAGTCTCTCTCTAGCAGTGGAGAGAGAAGGACTTGGCTGCCTGGGAGCTGAGCAGGGTGCCTGAGGTAGAGCAGGGCTGGGGAAAGGCAAAGGAGCAGGGGAGCTCCAGCCTGGCAATTCCTCAGGCTGCAGGCCTGGCTAAAGGCCCAAAGAAGGGCACTGGGGTTGCAGAGGTGCAGTCCAGGGTAGGCAAAGGCAGCAGGTCCAACCCCCCCTTGCCGATGATGAGAGATATAGACTACAGTCTGCTCCAGTAAGTGGGAGCTAGACGGTGACTGGCAGTAGCCACTGAGGCAAGGTGGCGGTAGAGGGTTGGGGGTTCCCCTGGGTGGGAAGACTCAGAGAGTGGGGGTACTGCCAGGAGGCACCAGGGTCCAGGAAGGACACGGGGGGGCTAGCAACAAGTAGGACATTGGCCAGCAGAGGGTGCTCCAGAGCTGGAGAGTTAATTCCCAGGATGACCAACAGGAGGCGCCGTGCCAGTGAGTCATCGCTTCGCTACAGCCACATACACACAGTTGTCATTACTCCTTAACACTGCAGCAAAATGGTTTTGTATAGCTGACCATTTTTATCCAACTCACCCAATGCTATTAAACATAATTGCATACATTATGCTATAACTGAATGCAGCACTAACAAATGAAGGGAGAGCAGCAACGATCCTGGGAAACGAGGATGTTTCTCCACATATTGCCTCCTCCTATCTAAGTCAGATCCAAGCCCATTTCCAAGATTAAAATTCTTTAAAAAAGCAGTATTTCTCCACAAACTTTCTCCTCCTCAGGATGGAATGTGACAGTTCCCATGGTTAACGAGATGGAGGCGGCTGGGAAAAGACACTAGGGCTGCCTAAATGATCATCTCCCCTTTCCATCGCTGCAAACTTCTAACCCAAGATACATAGAATGGAGACCTGCTGCCATCTAAAACCAGTTTTTACAAACAGGACCTGAGGTGGGATGTTTAACTAGAACAGTTTAAAATGCATAATAGACTGGAAAAGAAAGCAACACTTTATAAATATGCTATGCGGGTGTCTTGTGGACACAGCTCAGGTCGAGGGTGTTTTAATTTTTGACTAATGGTGCTAGCCGCATCTTGTAATTTCTCTCACTGTGGAGCGTGTCTGTTTGTGATAGATACCAGCACAGCTGCTTGGGTGTCCTTTTATCTGCAGAAAAGTATTGTCTGTTTGGAACCAACTCATCCCGAAACAGGAGCCCCCGAGAGGGAAGAGAAGGTGGAGGGGATGAGGGAGCTGTCAACTGGGAATACATCAATGCTTCTGATGTAAAGGCTCTGTCAAATAACAGGCTTCATGCTTCAGCTGAATCCTTTCCTCACCCCTCCCTAACCATTCTTTACCTGTAGCGCTAACACCTACTTATCCTCTTTCCACAAGGACTAAACATTTGAACAAATTATTTAATATTTTGCATCATGATAGAACAAGGATTGAAGCCATGGGCTTGTACAAATACACAGGAACACACAGTTAGCAACCTGAACATTTTATAATCCAAGAAAAACAATGTAACAGAGAGGAGACAGGGAAGAGAGGTACACAATCAAGATTTACACACTGTTTGTGTTCATGCAGACGGTACATATCCCCACTTAGCTTTCATGAACTGGACAATTTCCTCTGAGCAGAACAAACCATCCAAAATATTTTGCTTTCCTAGAGAGCCTTTCAGAAGAGGATCTCAAAGAACATACAAATATTAATTGAGGCTCATCAAAACCTGAGATATGTGCTATAATGAAAACAGAGCAATGGGCTGTAAAAAAATTAAAAATCAGTTCAACAACAAAAAAATCCCACAAAGATTTAATTTTCAGTCAAACAAAATGTTCTATTTCACCTAGTTTTTTTGTTTCATTTTGGGTGAGGGTTTGTTTTGTTTTCTTTGGGTTTTGTTTTGAACTTTTTTAATTAGCTAAATTTCTAAACAAAACAATTTTGAAACAAAAAAATGGAAATGTCATTTCAGAATGGTCAAAATGAATCTTTTAATTTCAAGAGTCAAAATGGTTTGTTCTGATTTAGAAAACAATCAGAATTTTTTTTGTCAGACTACACTATCCATCAAATTTGACCCAAATTCACAAATTCCTTTGGTGTACTGAAAAAAATGCATTTTTCAGCGAAATTATTCATCAAAAAATTTCACCCAGCTCTAGTAATAACTCTGTATTACAGATGAGGAAATAGAGGCAGGGACAGATTAAGTAATTTGTCCATGGAAACATGAGTCAGAGGCAGAGCCTTGAACAGAACCCCTGGCTCCCTGCTCTAAACAGTACATCACACTCCATCCCAGAGGTAGGAACAAAACACTGGAGTCCTAGGTCCCAATTTTTACTGTAACCATATCACACTGCCTCCCTCAAGCAAAGCAAGAATCTTGAATGAGTTATTTTTTAGAAAAGGAAAACTATAGTGATTAACTATAGCTAGGGAGGAATATACTCTTATTAAAACATGATTTTTTCAAAATGGTGTTTAGAATAGCTATCAATATTTCACTATTGCCAAAATTATAAATGGTGTCCGAGTGGAAACAGTCATGTACAGACACTTCCTGTTTAGTCTAGGAAATGCAGCTGCCACATGAATTCATGGAAAAGCTAGGACTTTCAAAAAGTTTTTAAAAAGCTATACAGTTTTAAAATATACCCTGTTCTATTCATTCAAGACTTGCTAAGCCACTACTAAATAAAGCAAAATTAATTATTGTTAACTTAAACAGAGACATTTTTAATAGTTAACTCATAGTACTGAAAGCCTGAGCTTTCCTGTGTCTCTCATCTGGATTCCCTCAAACTTACTCTGCATCACACCATCAATATAGCAGTTTTCCATTTGATTTTACCGTATTTAAGACAATTCCAAATGCGAGTGATTTGCTCTTGTCATGAATGATCAGACTTCTGTTAATACTGGGAATTTTCTTTAAAATGGATAGTTTGCAAAAAAGTTTCCACATAGGTTTTGACAACGTGGTAACTCAGGGGTCAGTGGGGACAGAGGTAACTTGAGATCTGAATTAAGTAAGGTGATGACCTTTGCTGTACAACTGGTAGCACTATGAAAAACACTAAGAAAATATTTCCTGTGCCATAGTGTTTAAGTTCACCATGGTACTTGTGGCTGCTTCTGTACATGGACCAGGAGATCCTAAGTGAAAGGCAGGAACCAACCCACATTAAGTGTCAGTTTGGTGTTTTAATACAGTAAGAGTTACATTCCTACCATATATTTGGGTGGGTGGGTGCACAAATGGTTTTTCACTGGTGATCTCATGGCAAGGACAGCCATGAGCAGGGGGTTCTCAGCACGAGGCACAGAATTATGGAGACTGAAAGTGACTGCACTGAAACCAGCCAGTCTCTGCATTTCATCCATCTGCAGATAAAATAATAATGGAAAAAAAACCCCACCCAAAGCCAGCCCACGCAGCACAAAGAGGACAAGCGGGTCGTTTAATTTGCAGAGAGCTATTCCATTTGTCCCACTCCACTTCCTGCGGTGTTTGAACAGACAACCTGCTCCCCTTTCATGTGCGCTGCGGTGGCCATTTCTCTAGAGCTGCTCATCATTTCCTTATCAAGCTGGAAAAATGAAGGATCACTGGAGACAGAGCTTAGCCTTGCTGAGATTTCACTCTCTCGGTGGGTTGTAAATGCCCCTATAATGTTGGCTTTTTAAATCTTGGGTTATTATTACCCACAGCTGCCATTCAGCCTGCAGAAAATAAAGCACCACGGCTTTCAGGACAACACAATGACTCTGTGCATTTGCCAGTGATTGGGAAAACAATGCTGTCGAGTTTCAGCTTTACTGGAAACCTTTATGTTGTGGGAGTCTGACCGCACGTATGCCTCTGCATGGGCAACGGAGGGGTGTGAATGTGTACCATAGAGATTGCAGGTATGTGTGCCTCTATGTCGCACTGAGAAACCTGTGTGAATGCACGTGGACGCTCACCTGTGAGAGTCTGTCTGTGCCTCTCTGCAGGATTATTGGGAAGTGTGCATATGGACCTGTGAGTCTAGCTGTGCATCTCTGAAAGTCTATTGAGGGGCCTGAGTCTGAATGTTCATCCCTGTGTGAATGTGCATAACTACAAGTATGTGAGTGTGGATGTGCACTGTTGCCAGTTCTTATGATTTTATCCCAAGTTTCATGATATTTGGTGCTATAGAGATTTTTCTCAACATAACTCCAGCACCTGGGGCTTTATTACATGAGAATCTCAGAAAGTCCTGTGGCACCTTATAGACTAACAGAAGTTTTGGAGCATGAGCTTTCGTGGGTGAATACCCACTTCATCACATGCATTCAACGAAGTGGGTATTCACCCATGAAAGCTCATGCTCCAAAACTTCTGTTAGTCTATAAAGTGCCACAGGACTCTTTGCTGCTTTTACAGATCCAGACTAACATGACTACCCCTCTGATACATGAGAATCTCAGTTTTCACCTCCATATGAAAGAGGATTTGACCCTCAACGGCTGCAAAGAAAAAATGTGGCCCTCTAACGGGTCAAAAACAGGAATGCAAATAAGTGTTCTTGTGAGTTTTGCAGATCCATGATTTTTGAATGTTTGTACATACATTCCCCCCTCCAGAGTGTGCTGTATTGCCCACCCCAAGTATTAAAAAAATTATGAGTCAGCCCTCCATCCCACTCAAATCATAAGATTGTTTTCAATAAATTTAGTATCCTTTTCATTTGCCTTCTGGTTTTTGAATCTTTGGGGTGGACTCAGGTCATATTTTCAAGATTTTCTTTGTAAACACAAAGGACAGAAAATTTACTTTTTTAAAAAAAATGAATGCTGAGATTCATGTATTCACATGACTCCAGAAGCTGGGGCAATAAGAAAACTGTGACATATTGCAAGAGTTGGCAAAGCAGAGGTGTGCCTGTCTCCCTGTGGCAGGACAACCATGATGTAGAGTGCTGAGAGTTAAACCAGCCCTTGGAGACCGCAGCAGGGAAAGTGCTGCAGTGTGTTCACACTGTCAACTGCAAGTGCACTGGCATGGCGACATTTGCGGCATTCGCAGCGGCATCGGGAGCGGTGCATTATGCAGTGCAGCTATCCTACAGAGCACCTCTTCCCATTCTGGCGCTGTGGCTTGTGGGAAGGGGGCAGGGTTGGGGGCATTGTGGGTCCTGTTCCAATGCCCCATGATGCACTGCTTCACATCCCAGCAATCCCTGTGTTTCTGTCCACATTTGGCGCCATCTTTCAACATTTTTTGTACTGCGCGCTCTGTCTTCCCTTCCGGTCTGCAGGAATGGATCCCGAACTGCTGAGGAATACGCAGATGGGTCTCACCAGCACATCACAAATTGCAGTCGAGTTACTCCTTAAGCTACAAACTGACAGTGAGGAGTCCGACGATGATGTTGACTCACATAAAGCATACAACACAAGATTGCTTGTGGCACGGACATGCTCACCATAGTGAAACACCGGTTTTGGGATGAGTGATGGGATCACACCGTCATGCAAGTCTGGGATGACGAGCAGTGGCTGAAGAACTTTTGGATGAGAAAAACCACTTCATGGGACAGTGTGCTGAGCTCGCCCCAACCCTACGGCACAAGAACACGAGACTGAGAGCTGCCCTACCGGTGGAGAAGCGGGTGGCTACTGCAATCTGGAAGCTGGCAACTCCAGACAGCTACCGATCGGTTGCTAACCAGTTTGGAGTGGGAAAGTTGACCGTTGGAATCGTGGTGATGCATGTTTGCAAGGCTATTAATCACATCCTGCTCAGAAGAAGTGTTACTCTGGGTAATGTGCATCATATTGAAGCTGGCTTTGCACAAACAGATTTCCCTAACTGCCGAGGGGCGATAGATGGGACACATTCCAATTCTAGCACCAGCCCACCTAGCCTCCGAGTACATAAGTTGGAAGGGGTATTTCTCTATGGTTCTCCAGGCACTTGTGGATCACCGTGGGCATATCATTGACATTAACGCAGGCTGGTCTGGAAAGGTGCATGACACACGCATCTTTCGGAACACAGGACTGTTCAGGAAGCTGCAAGCTGGGACGTTCTTCCCAGACCATAAGATCACCATAGGGGAAGTCAAAATGCCAATTGTGATCCTTGGAGACTTCGCTTACCCTTTAATGTCATGGCTTATGAAACCCTACACAGGGAGCCTTGACAGCAGCAAGTAGCGGTTCAACAACAGGCTAAGTCAGTGTAGGAAGACTGTGGAGTGTGCTTTTGGCCGTTTAAAGGGCTGCTGGTGCTGTCTGTATGAGAAGCTGGACTGGCCAATGACAACCACCCCACACTTATATCCGCGTGTTGTACCCTCCATAACATTTGTGAAGGGAAAGGTGAAAGATTCAGTCAGGTATGAACCTCAGATGTTCAAAAGCTGCAGGCTGAATTTGAACAGCCAGAGAGCAGGGCCATTAAAGGGGTCCAGTATGGGGCTGCAAGGATTAGGGATGCCTTGAGGGAGAAATTTGAGGCTGAAAGCCACCACTGATGTTTGGTACCCTGCATGGGAGTGAAGTGCAGTGGTTCCAATGTTAGTAGAAACCGATGTCCACTATGTCCGATTCACTGACTTGCAGTGCCTGCTGCTTTCCTGGGCTACGGTTCTTTTACTTAATGCAATAATAAAGAATGTTTTCAAAGCCAAAAAAATCATTTATTGAAAAGAAACACAACTGCTTGGGAAACAGAAAGGGCATGACACAACTGTGCTGAGTGGGACAAGGGAAAGGGGTTAGGTGGGGAACGGGACAACCACAGATTTGTGTACGTCCTGTTATCATACTTAGCCTTCCTGTCTGGAGTGCGTGCAATGAGTCCTGCACTTCAGGCTGGCTAAAATGCATGGCGATGGGGGTTGAGTGCAGGGGGTAAGGGTCATAGTTTGCACAGCTGGGTGGTGAAGATACAGGCATTGGAGGCAGATTGTGGTGATAAGAACCCGGATGTTGGGGAAAGTGGGTTGGCAGTGACATAGTGACACAAGGGAAAGAGTTTGGGGGCAAGGGCTGCAGGGGGGAGAGGGTGCAGAAGTGCTCCGCCTGCATTGCTACAAGCGCCTGTATCAAGTCCAGTTGGCACTCAATGAAGCTTAGCAGCTGCTCTGTGCTTTGGTGCCAGCGACCCGCATTCTGCTGGCAGACCCTCCTTTAACTCTCCCTTCACTCTTGCACTTCTTGATTTTCATTAAGGGACTGCTGCACCACTTCCTGCAGCATGTCCTCTTTGCTTCTTCGCAGATGCTTCCTGATTCCGCATCTGTCACGGCACGTGGCGTGGACACGTTAGCCTTACTGGGACAAGGAGCACAGTAGTTCTGCCAAGGAACCTGTGCAAGTGGATTGCCCAGCTTCTGTATGAGACTCTTGAAGAGATCACTGAGGCCAATTACCAAGATGTGAGAGAGCACATCAACGCCCTACTCCTCATCTAGGCATGCACGCAGCCCTAACCCTCCTCGCCCCAAGAGCCTGCACCGAATAATTTCCTTCCAAAAATAAAAGCTGCTTACCGGGCACCTCCTCTGGTGTTTGTTCTTCCCCAAGCACTGGCCGCTGCAATTGGCTACCTTCCTCCTGGCTTGAAAACAGCTCCTGGCTGCAAGCATCTAGGGATGCCAGGCTGTCTCCCTCCTCGTCAGCACCATTGCCTCTGCTTTCCTCCTCCTCCTGCCTCGTTGAACTGCGCTCTGAAGTGTCCATGGTAGTCTTCAGAGTGGAGGTGGGGTTGTCCCCAGTATTGCATCCAGCTCTTTGTAGAAATGGCAGGTCATGGGGGCAGCACCAGAGTGGTGGTTTGCCCGGCGCGCTTTCCAGTTGGCATTCCACAGCTCCTTCACTTCGGGACACACTGCAGTGTGTCCTGGTCATGGCCCCTTTCCATCATGTCCCTTGATATCTGCCCAAAGGTATCATAATTCCTATGGCTGGAGTGCAGCTGGGACTGGACAGCTTCCTTCCCCCAAACACTGATGAGGTCCAGGACCTCGCCATTGCTCCATACTGGGGATTGCCTGGCGTGTGGAGGCATGGTCACCTGGAAAGATTCGCTGAGAGCATTCCACGCCTGGCTGAGCAAACAGGAAGGGGATTTTCAAAATTCCCAGAAAATTTAAAGGGCGGGTCTGACAGTTGATCACCTGAGGGCAGGGCAGTAGAGTTCAAAGAGTACAGAGTGGCTAAAACAGGCTTTGTGGGACACTTCTCGAGGCCAATCTGAGCGCATTAATAGACCAGGCCAGGGTGCAGCAAGCGTTATGCTTCTCGTGGAGGTGGATTACCAGCAGTGCTCCAGCCACAGAGTCCGGGCACTCTACATGCCTTGCCAGTGTGGATGCATCATGAGTCAGGGCGCCCGGGGCTGCCTGAATGCACTCTAACTTGCAAGTGCAGCCAAGCCCTGAGTGTGTTTGTGAGTAACAGTGACTGAGCCTGAGCCTCAGAACCTGTGTATCTATGGATGTGATGTGTTAATGCTATCAGCTCTCAAGGAGGTGACCTTGAAATTTGGTAGGAATCTACTTTCCCTTCCCCCCGAATATCAATATGTTACAGGAAAATGTGGTCGAGCTCAGAACAACAAGTTCAGATGCAGTCTTCAGTCAGTGTGAAAGTTAAAGCGATAGATGGGATAGAGCACAGATCATGGGCACAGCCACTGGACTCAGAATATACACGGAACCTGTACCCATCCTTCCTGGGGTTCGGCTATAGCATCCTCTCCTCCCACCTCAAGCTCTCACTGCAAACCAAATTGCAGCCAGCAGTATCATTTGGCTGGCTGTCCTGCTCCTCCTCTTGTGGTCCATGTTAACCCTTAAAATCCCATACTCAAGGGAAATCTATTCAGAAGTGGAGTACAGACCAAGGCTTCAGGAGCTGCCCCAACCATATGAAGAGCTACTTAGAAATATTTCTAAGGGCTGTGGTTTTCCTGGTGGCACAGGATAGCCCCTAAAAGGTTCAGTATGTTCAGTTAACAGGATTCATGCTAATATACTGCCTTTCCCTCATGCCTAATTTCCAAGGATCTTATAAACCTTTACAAACTTTAATAAATTATCATTATAAACCCATTGTGAAGTATCAGTGCCTAGACACCACAGTGATAGGTATGTTAAAGATGCCAAGAGAGGAACAGACAGAAGAGAGCAAAATATCTATTTTATATAACTGAGGCACAGAGAGAAAACTGACTCGCCTAGGGTCACACAGTGAATTAGGGTCTAATTCCTGGCTTTGACACCATGTCTCCTGACACCCAAGCTTGTGCCTTACCCACAAGACAATCCTTCCTCAATTGGTATATAATTTATATGCCCCTCTCTCACAGATGTGGGAGAGGAGAGTAAAATCACACATCAAGCAGGGTCCTCCTCTTTTTAATATCTGACTGATCTTCACAATGGAAGTTCTGTCTTGTAGTTAAACAGATGTGACACTATACATTTATGTCTCCTTAACAGCTGCACTTCTTAGGCATCTCAAGACCTCTCCCTCTCACTAAACTCTCCAATACTTCTGTCCACTAGAACCTCCTATACTCTCGCAAAGATGACAGCAGGAAGCTGTATGGTACTGCCCTAGCCACTGGTAAACTGGTGAAAATACATTATCTGAAGCCAGCAACAAAGCACCACACCAAGGCAGCTTCACAATTGAGTGGATCTCTCCCCCTCTCCATGTCATATTTCTCTCTCAGTTGGGTGACTGAGGGACAATGACAACTCCTAAACACACGCATATTGAGAACATACACCACAAGTGCAGCTCCACTAATAGCAGAGACTGTAGTTCAGGGGTTGGCAACCTTTCAGAAGTGGTGTGCTGAGTCTTCATTTATTCACTCTAATTTAAGCTTTCACATGCCAGTCATACATTTTTAGAAGGTCTCTTCCATAAGTCTATAATATATTAACTAAACTATTGTGGTATGTAAAGTAAATAAGGTTTTAAAAATGTTTAAGAAGCTTCATTTAAAATTAAATTAAAATGCAGAGCCCCCTGGACTGGTGGCCAGGAGCCAGGCAGTGTGAATGCCACTGAAAATCAGCTAGCATGCTGCCTTCAGCACGCATACCATAGGTTGCCTACTTCTGCTGTAGTTGGTCGGGTCTCAGGCATTTCTACCACTATGTCACCTAATCCTGCTTTAAGGTTAGAAGACATGGTGGTAAAACCATCTGAGCCCTGTCTACACTTCAGCCTCTGCTGTTAGTACCTTTGGGGGGTTGTGTGCAAATGTTTCAGTGTCTGCGCAGTCTAAGTGTCTAAATGGCTCTGAGGTAAGATGACAAGACAGAGGTGAATCTGAACCCTGATCAGTTTTATGAAAAAGATAACGTAAATATCTTACGCTTCAATAATGCTTTTCTAAGGAACTCAAAGCACTTTCCAGATATCCAGTCAATCTCAATAGGCCTACCAAGTAACTAATATCTACCCATCTAGATATGGCCAAACAGAGAAGTTTAGTGTCTGGTTCAAGATATCTAATGAGTGTAAGGCAGAGCCACAAATCTAACAGCTAGAGAACTCTTCCCTCTTGAAACACACACAGAGGTTTAAACTCCTCATCCAGGTGTGAAGCCTGCTATGTTCAGTGAGAAGTGATTATTCTTCCTGCTGGTTCACTGGTGCTAAAAAGGTATAAAGAAACAAAAGCCTTTACAATAGAACACGTTCAAACAGATGCAAATAGGGAAGCGAGGGATTTTGCACCTGGTTTAAGTTACCACCATTCATACATCCCATTTGTCTATCAGTTACTAAATTATCCACAATCCATCAACAATTCAAGTCTCTCTCCAAGAGGCAGAGATTAATTAGGAATCACTATGCAAAAATGTTTCATGTCTCCCTCTAGTGAGATCAGTTCATGAGGAGTGTCCTGTGTGTTTGGAAACCAAAGAGGGTTTTGTGAGCCGTTCCTTCAGAGAGCAATGACAGACACACAAAGAGAAGGGAAAACGCTATCATCGGGAGGTGAGGTACTGTAAGGCAGGAAGTAATGGCTTTCAGATTCATACCGTGGTCTCTCTTATTGAGCACATGCATGTGCCTGGAGAACAGGAAGCTGCATTTCAGTTCAAGCAATAATGCAAATGAGATTTTCAGGGAAAAACAATGAAGCTAGTATGTAAATATTAATTTAACAATCTACTCTTCAAAATCTCAGCTGATCTATAAATAGCTGTTTTATTAAAAGGTGATGCTCAAGGCAGCTATCCTGACTCCTGTTCCCACAATCCCCTGTGCCATCTTGTTTTCATTATCCCTAGAGACATTGTCTCTCACTTTATGCGGCTTGCTCCTCTTCCAGCACCTGCAGTGTAAGGAGCTCATTCCTACAATACAATACATACTCACAGAGCCCCTGGCAAGACAAACATCCTGAAGCGCCGTGCAGACAACAGCTCACAGAGCTCAATTAAAGAGTGCAAAAGGCTTCTGAGAAACAAAAATTAATGCAGTCCTCTTTTAAAAAGAACTAACTGGGGAACTGGCCAAGCAGATACTGACAGGCATTCAAAGAATGACTGACAAGGGCCCTGGCACATTCTGTCCATATTTACACCACAAGGCCTGCCAACATATGATTGGGCGTAAGTGCCTAGAATGTGCATAACGAATCTAGATGAAGAGATATCAGACAGTATCACCAGACAAAGGCAGAGTCTTACTATCTGGGATAATGTTGGTAACGCAAATCCTGAGGTCCTTTATCAGTTTTTTACACTCATTAGAATTATTTATATTTCATAATAATTATGTATCTCTCTACCACCTTTACAGGTTATACACACCAAAATAATATCTTCCATTGTTGAAATGTAGCCATCCTTATAGTGACACATGACAGCACACAGCAATACCACAACAGGTTAAGGCAGGAAGTAAAGAACACTGTTTTCTGGTAGAACTGTAGAGGCAATTTAGATTAACAGAATGCAATTACCCAAACTGAAAGGTGGCCAGAAACCACATTCTGAAGTTTTAGGATATTCACGTGGATTTTGTATGTATGCTCCAAAAATGTAAAGTATTGTAAAGTATTCCTTTTGCTTCAAAGAACTCTGACAAAATACCTATGTTGGGCCTGCAAACAGACAGGTTGAATATGAAAGAAAAGGAATGCTCTTCACTACTTACCCTCTCATTTATCTTAGACATCTGTTCACTCTGAAACTCACTTATACTTAAGACACTAGCAGTTACAATTTCACTGCTGATCACAGTGCCAGAAACTTCCAGCCAATACATTCAGCCAGTGAGCGCAATATGCCGGTCATATTATTATCCTGTGTTTATATTGCTGTAGCATCTAGAAGCTAACCAGATCAAGGGCCCCCTTGTGCTGAACACCATACAAACATATAGAAAATGACAGTCCCTGCTCCAAAGAGTTACAAACTAAAATATCACAATAATCCATTTCAGGGGAATGGAGATTTCCTATGGTACAGGTTTTGAACATGCAAAGAGCTGACTATTCTTTCATTAATCTGGATTAGAGACATTTGCATCAGTTTAAAAATTAGTGTTGAAGCATGTATCCAGCACTGTAAGTAAGTTTAAGAGGGTCAGACTCCTGCAGCTTGGCTCATGGGACCCTCAAAGTCATGGTGGGATGTGGTGCAGTTTCTAGAATAGCAGCAGAAGTAGATCAATTTAGTAAACCAGTACCTATTTGTGAATAGTCCTGCTTGTATTTTACAATAGTTATGCAACAGGACACAGGAGGCTCGTCCAGCAGAACAGAAGGCAGAAGAAACATGCTGAGAAATCACAAGGATTTTCAGGGGTGGGCAAGTGCTAAAAGATATTATCAATTGATCTTTCATTTTTAGGATCATAAATAAAGGGATCAATTAAACTCACAAGTCAACATGAAGAAAACAAGTAATGGATTTGTGGCTAACTTTACTGTATTATTTAGTCTAATAAAAGCTTTTGTAAAACTAGTAGCAATCGACTTAAGTTGCAACAAACAAGGAAGACTCAAGAGAAATTTGCTAAGAACGGTTCAGGAAATGGAACAAGCTGCCGTGAGAGGCTGCAGAATCACCTTTACTGTAGAGATCCAAAGCAGATGATAACCCTTTCTATCGGATGCAGGATTAGATGACCCAGAAGAAGCACTTCCAACCCAAACGACCCTAGGATAGTCCTCTCCTGTAGCTATTATAAAGCTGTGAAATCTTACCCTATAGTGGAATATTCATTCAGCCGGATCCTTAATTTTGGGGAGTATCCAGTTATAATCCAGGAGCTTTAACAAGCCAGCGCCTGAAGAAAAGTTAAACTAAGTTTGCTTCTCTCTGCAGCAAGTTTCCAGCAACTAGAGCGCAGATGAAATCCAACTTCTCTCGTCCAGACAGAGTAATTCATTCTTCACGCTTGTTTAAACATGGTCACTCACCGAGCGCAGCCTGGCAGCCTCTTTGTAGGCTGTAGAGTCTGCTTCACTGCCAGGAGTTGTGCTGAGACAAGTCCATGTCACATGTCAATGGAGACAGACTGAATCATTGGCTCTGGGACAGAAAGATCAAAACTGCCGGATGGGCTCTGTCCCTTGCCGGGTACACTGATTTTTATCAACGGGAAAAGCCAATTAAAGTTGATAAAGACACATTCTCTGCTGATTTTCCTTACTGCCCACTGCTCAGTGCTAGAATAATGGATAATACTCTGCCTGTGGGTGTATTTTTCTAAAATCTGTCAGTTCTGACAGCATTTTGGCACCTGGATAACTCAAGATTTATGTCAAGGGTCCAGGACTACACCATCGCTCACTAGCTGATGGGTACATTTTTCAGCAGGGCTTCCCTAATTAAAGGGATAGAGATAGATGGGATCAGATTGATAGGTTTTGCAGTCAGATATTTCACGCTCAGTTTGATGAAATACAAATCACTCTTGGAACTTCTCTTAAACATGTGAGAGGAAAGAAAAAAAATGTAATGAGAATACAGCAATGGGTCCAAAATACCCTGATATTGTCACTTATTTTCAAATTCTACCTTCTGTCACCCATGGCAAGGTCCTGACAACAGATGCAATGCTTACTACAAAAGCTAAAAGGAAAACAGAAACTCTGAAGAAGACATTGCTGCTCTCATTGCTTGCTCAGAAACCCAGGAGGTACTGCCCGCCTTGGGAAGATCAGCACAGTCTGGGAATTCTGCATTAGTTTAGATTGCCTCACAACCATCAGCTGGCAACATCCTATGGCAGATTAGTGGACAGCTTTGACAGGGTAGTTCTGTCTTGTCCTCAGCAGTCAGTGCGGTGGCTGTAATAGATGGGGACTAGAGAGGGACTATAGTATTTCAGCACTTCATATCACTTTACATATATTAATTAATCTTCTCAAACCACTTTCTGGTGACATTATTCCCATTCTACAGATAGGGAAACTTAGATTCATAGATTCACAGATTCATAGATTCTAGGGTCAGAAGGGACCAATGTGATCGTCTAGTCCGACCCCCTGCACAAAGCAGGACACAGAACCCTACCCATCCACTTCTATAACAACCCCCTAACCTATGTCTGAGTTATTGAAGTCTTCAAATTGTGGTTTGAAGACCTCAAGCTACAGAGAATCCACCAGCAAGTGACCCATGCCCCACGCTGCAGAGGAAGGCGAAAAACCTCCAGGGCCTCTGCCAATCTGCCCCAGAGGAAAATTCCTTCCCGACCCCAAATATGGCGATCAGCTAAACCCTGAGCATGTGGGCAAGACTCACCAGCCAGCACTCAGAAAAGAATTCTCTGCAGTAACTCAGATCCCATCCCATCTAACATCCCATCACCGACCACTGGGCATACTTATCTGCTGATAATCAAGGATCAATTGCCAAAATTAGGCTATCCCATCACACCATCCCTTCCATAAACTTATCAAGCTTAGTCTTAAAGGCAGATATGTCTTTTGCCCCCACTACTCCCCTTGGAAGGCTGTTCCAGAACTTCACTCCTCTAATGGTTAGAAACCTTCTTCTAATTTCAAGTCTAAACTTCCTAGTGTCCAGTTTATACCCATTTGTTCTTGTATCTACATTGGTACTAAGCTTAAATAATTCCTCTCCCTCCCTAATATTAATCCCTCTGATATATTTATAAAGAGCAAGCATATCCCCGCTCAGCCTTCTTTTGGCTAGGCTAAACAAGCCAAGCTCTTTGAGTCTCCTTTCATATGACAGGTTTTCCATTCCTCGGATCATCCTGGTAGCCCGTCTCTGAACCTGTTCCAATTTGAATTCATCCTTCTTAAACATGGGAGACCAGAACTGCACACAGTATTCCAGATGGGGGTCTCACCAGCGCCTTATATAACGGTACTAACACCTCCTTATCTCTGCTGGAAATACCTCGCCTGATGCATCCTAAAACCACATTAGCTTTTTTAACAGCCATATCACATTGGCGGCTCATAGTCATCCTGTGATCAACCAATACCCCAAGGTCCTTCTCCTCCTCTGTTGCTTCCAATTGATGTGTCCCCAATGTATATCTAAAGTTCTTATTATTAATCCCTAAGTGCATGACCTTGCACTTTTCACTATTAAATTTCATTCTATTACTATTACTCCAGTTTACAAGGCCATCCAGATCTTCCTGTATGATATCCCGGTCCTTCTCCGTGTTAGCAATACCCCCCAGCTTCGTGTCATCCACAAACTTTATTAGCACATTCCCGCTTTTTGTGCCAAGGTCAGTAATAAAAAGGTTAAATAAGATTGGTCCCAAAATCGATCCTTGAGGAACTCCACTAGTAACCTCCTTCCAGCCTGACAGTTCACCCTTCAGTACGACCTGTTGTAGTCTCCCGTTTAACCAGTTCCTTATGCACCTTTCAATTTTCATATTGATCCCCATCTTTTCCAATTTGACTAATAATTCCACATGTGGAACCGTGTCAAATACATTACTGAAATCGAGGTAAATTAGGTCTACCGCATTTCCCTTGTCTAAATAATCTGTCACCTTCTCAAAGAAGGAGATCAGGTTGGTTTGGCACGATTTACCTTTACTAAAACCATGTTGTAACTTATCCAAAGAGTCTAGTGGCCTGATTTTTCAAAGGTGATGAGCACCCACACAACTCATGCTGGTTTCAATGGGACTTGGAAGTACTCAGCACCTGTGAAAAATCAGGCTATAAGTGATTGGTCAAGGTCACACAGTGAGTTAGTGTTAGAGCTGGTGTTAGAACTCACAAGTTCCTAGCACCCAGCCCTATTTTCAGACCACACCATTGTCACAGAGGCTTGGAGAGAAACTCACAGGATAACCCTCTAGAGAAGGGGAGAAAGAAAATAGCCTTTCTGTGCATAACTTATCAAAGAAAGCTGAACAATTACAATGCAGAGCAACGAAGATGTGAAAAGCACTGCTTTCCAGGCACTGAAAGGTTAAACTATTATTTGAACAGCTGGGAAAATTAAAATGGTAAAATAATAGCTACCCTTCAAAATTCTACAGATGCAAAGACACTCTTCAATGAATAACTGATAAAGGGGAAAAAACATTTTAAAGAGAAACTGCTTCATGCATGAAGGTCAAACAAGTAACAGCTTCTGTGAAGTACCTAGATTTTCAGACTTGGCAAGCAATGCAGTAGCAGGGTTAACACAACAGACTCTTACCTCTAGAGACCTGGGCTCAAAGCTAGGGTGACCAGATGTCCTGATTTTATAGGGACAGTCCTGATTTTTGGGGCTTTTTCTGATATGATGCCAATAACCCCCCACCCCCGGTCCCAATTTTTCTCAGTTGCCGTCTGGTCACCCTCCTCAAAGCCCAAGTACACAGGTGACACTGACCATGGGCATGTCTTACCCTGCACTACCCTTTTTGGAGGTTTATCCATATCACAAAATGATCAAACATTGACCGTGTCTACACTAGCATTATTTAAAAAAAAAAAAAAAAAAAATCCCCATCTCTGCACGACCACTTGCACAGCTCCACACAAGTGGCAGCAACATTGGGAGCACAGGGGTGGACAGGGCTCAGGCAATTTTACTATCCTGTTGTCTAGCCTTACTCTGAGCACTAAAGCTGCTCTGGTAACAGTGCAATTTTTAATAACAATGTTATAGACACAGCAAGCGAGGAATAGTTAGCAGACTGTTTAGGAGAGATCAAGTGTGGGGAACAGAGATTACAGCAGGTCAGGACCACAGTGAATCAGCAATGCAGTGTTGAGAACCCAGGTTTGGAACAGCAGAGGGTGCTAGTGATTAGGATAGAGGGACATTGGGAGAAGTATATAGGGAGCTCAAAGCTCCAATAGCAAGGCGTTCTGCAGGTCAGGAATGACCTACATCGGCAGAGCTGGGGAAGCTTGTAATATTGCTTGGCTCCTGCCAGGACCATCAAACCCTTCTTTTCAGGTGCACCAAATTCCCCTCTGCCACTCAACATTCTTTTTGTTACAAAAACAAGAAAAACATACTAAAGGGTGAATTCACAGCATGGCATGTGCCAATTCATTTACACTCGACAGCATTTACCTCTCTCCTTCTCCCCAACCCACTTCATCTGCACAACTTCCTAAAAATACCAAACAAATTGTAAGTAGAACAGCAGCTGAACATACCTAATCAATCGAGGCCCTGATGCTTCGACAAAAACTGCCAGCATCAGAACAGAAGGCAACATCAACCCAACCAATCCAGACTTCAGCTCTTCTGATCATTTTGCGCTGACAAATCACAAAGGAAACTCTGGTTTCATAGACTCTTCCTCTGTGTTAGAGAGGGAGGAGGAGTGGAAAAATATGTAGAAGCCACTTCCTTGTATTTATATTTGGAACTTTTTAAGCTGCAGTTTTCATGAAGGATGACCTCCTCACCCTCAAAGCACCCTCTGCCTTAGCATTGCTAGAGTCCGCCTACAGAATACTCCTTACATTGTGTGCGCAGCGTTCATTTTCTCTCTGCCTTGGTGCTGGGTTTAACTGAGCCACTCTGGGAAAGGATTCTGCTCTTCTCTGCTGGACAATGATCTGGTGCACCTCCTTTGTTTGGGCAGGCACCTTACACGCCAATGACACTTGAAGATTGGTTGGCACAGATCCTGCAACTATTCATGTAATTTACTTTGGGAGATCTGAGGTGATCACAGCTTAAGCAGGGATAGACTTGATCACTTTGAATATGAGAGACCACCATAGTGCAACAGTAAAGAGTGGAATTCTTCTCTCAGAATCAGTATTAAACCAAGTGCTAGAAAGGCAATGTGATGTTGGAAGTCCCAACATTCACAAAGCTGAGGCCCTGACCTCCAATGACCATTAATGATCCTGTGGCATATTTTGCAGAAGTCAGGACCACGGTGTCCTGCCAAACTGCAATTTGGATAGTTACATTCAGCCTAAGTAAAATGACTACTGCAGTGTCAACTCAGTATACTATCCTTTGCTTCCTGTCCTAAGCTGTTGTGCAGAGTTGCTGGGTTGCTAAACAGCTGTTCTGCTTCAACCTTCACGTGGCTGCATCTCAGTGGTGGGAGAAGGGTTTCCTGTACATATAGCTACACTGGAAATTCACTATCTCTACTTACCCTCCTTTACCAGGATGATAAGCTACTAATCTTCTACTTGCCCAAGGGAAACAGAATTTTGTAAAGGTTAAAGTTGATATATAATTATGTAAGGCACCTTGGGAATTGTTCAGGGTTGAAATGAGATGTATAAAGGGAAGAGGAAAGAAGGAGAAAAGTGTGATGATTACACACACATCCCTCCCCCATCCTCTTTCCCAGGGGTCTCCCTTACCATTGTTTTGAGAGTTACTTCTATTCCTCTCCCCTGTGCAATTTCACCTTTTAGCTTTCTGAACCCTTGTTCTGCAAGAGAGGCACAAGGAATACAGACCCATGCTCTATGTTCTTACGAGCCTCCAATACTCAGAGCCTAGAGATTTTTCTGCTCCTCTGTCAACCATTTTGAGATATATATTTTAAGTAAGACAGGTACTGAACTCTGCCTTGCCCACTAAGGAAACTGCAGCCTCCTCTTTCCAAACTGCCAGTTCAGTGCTACAAAGAATAGGCATCTTGATGTCAGCTCCAATTCAGATTTAAAAATGAAAGGAAAGCAAAGAAAGAATAGAGCAGAAGACAGGAGAGGGCGGGAGGGAGAGAGAGGGAGCCTAGAGAGAGTGGAAGAAGGCGGGTGGAATACAAGGGCAGGCAGACACAGAGGGAAGGGAAGAAATTGAGCATGGACTCTGGACAGAGATGGGTAAATCAGGAACATGAAGTGCTAAGAGGAAGCAGGGGCAGCAAGAGCAGGATTGAGGTCTCCAGCTGTCTTTAACATTCTAAATGGCAAAATTCTTGGGATGGTGGTGAATGCCTGGGCACTCTCCCTTTGAGAGAGCATAGTTGGCACACCCTATATTTTATAAGTGGTTTCCCCACACACAATATAGCCTGTCCATAAACCACCCATGGCCTGAATTCTAATCTAACGGAATTTCTTAGAATGGAGCAGAAGTGACCTAGTGCAAGCTACACAGGTCCTCCATTACTTCTGCTGCTTTAAGCTCCTGCTTTCAGGGGTCATATCACAACCTGCATCCTTCTGGTGGGGGAAGACTGGACCCCCTCTTTGGCGCTCACCAGCACCAGCCATCCCAGAGGGTAAACATGTCTTCCCCACACCACCCTCAGACTCTGCCAGTTAGTGAAGCAAGAGGCTGGGTCGGTCTGAGATTCAGTTACAAGTTTCCTGCAAGGTGACACATTGCTACAGGAGAGCTAGTCTCATGTCTAACTCCTTTGTGAACAGCATATGCAACTTCTCCCATTTATTTGTGCTACATGATCTTTCTCCACTGCTTCACCATCTATTGAGTGTAGCCACCTCCCCACTATTTCACTGTTCAAACTCACCAGAAAACAACAGGATGGCTCAAAGAGGGAGAGTCACATTTATGATTGGGAAGAGCAGGCTTCCCTTATAGAATCAGATACAGCATCAAGCTCCTGGGCTAGGTGGCAAAAGTACAGTGAAGGGGCTGCACTTGTTCCACAAAGGGAACACAATTCACTTCCACCACAAAGATGGAAGCAGAATCTTTCAGGTTTGGAGAGAAGTCACAGCAGAGGATACCAGCTGAGTCAGTGAAATGGATTGCTTCCTACTGGGGATTTTTAAATTGTTTTATTCCTTGTGGAGTTAGACTTCAGCCTCATCAGCACTGTAACAGGCTCTGCCAAAGCTTCACAGAGGTGATCCACCTCACTGTGACTGGCAGCTATACTAGTCCTGAGTCCCCCCACAGCTCTGCTGATTTGTCTTCATCTTCAATGATAATACTTCCCAGCCTCCCATTAAATCCAGCAGTTGAATGAGGGTCTGTCAATCATGGCACACTGCGCTGAGTGGACTCATATCCATTGGGGACTGGACCAAGATGACCAGACTCATTAACCTTATGATCCAGATCGAAGTCAAGTCTCTCCAGGCACAGCGCACATGTATTACATCCTGCCAATTACACTGAGTACCTGCTAGTGGGTTGGGAGGTCTTTGAAGTGTATTTACTGGACGCCTCTTCTCAGCTGACAGAGGCGACAGAAAGCATTCTCCATGTAAAAGAGTGAATTGACTCAGATATGTTCTTTCCTATTAGTCAGGGCTTTAAACTCTCTACATGAGCAGGTTATGAAGTCCCGCTCTCCCTCCCTCAATCACTGTCCTGCCAAGGCAGTAAGCAGTGAAAACAAGCTACTAAGAAACTGACATCTGGCTGACAACTAGCCATAAATACTGCTGATCAGCAGGAAAAGGTGCTCAGGCCAGCTAGAATTAGCAGCTGCTCTGGATTCAGCTGGTCCCAAGTGCGTACATTTCCCAAGCATGAAATATCTAACTGGACAACCCACACCGGGCAAAACTAAAAGCAGCCTTAAAACCATCAGCTCTCTTTTCCTTGCAAGACTATTCAGATGGCTGCTCATACCTAACCATACCACCTCACGTTTTGTCCTAGAAAGAAAAATGAGAGCACTGAGAGAGGTTTTGGGGATAGGGCTGATAACTTCTCATAAAATAGGTCACTCTTACAGTGTCCAGCCTTCAGAAAATCAAGGTAATTTCACAGCACAGTGGGAGGAAGTAAATAACCTTGCCTTGTCTTTCCATCTCTCTAAGTCTGAAGGGCTGATGAGGCCCTCTGCATGGTTTCACTACCTTGGTTTCAGCTATTCCTTGACTTAGAACAGACAAGTTCAGCTTGGTCTCATTTCTGCAGGTAGTCGCAGAATGAGCACTAGAAGCACAGCACACAATATTGTCTTTTGTTATTTATTTATTTATATTTTTACTGCAAGGGCCCAGGCTGTATCTTCAGGCACAGGAAACCTGATGAGACACCCACATGATCAGAGAGGCTTCACTGGGTTTTATGGTGGTTTACTGCAGCAAATATCAAGGCTTGGCAATACATGACGAAACTTCACAAAAGATGCCGTGTGCAGCTTGGGATCTCTCTCCCCCTTCCCTCCCTTTTGGTTTGATACTGCATTATGCAAGGAGCTTAAAAGCTATCTGCTGTCTCAAATCCCTGCTGTTGCTTCTGTGTGGACAGACATCCCATTTCAGAACAAGCTGGTGCAAGGTGTCAGGTTTCCATTAAATGGCTTCAGAAGCACCTTTCCCCCTCCACAGAAAGTAGTGCCAATATGACCTAGCAAAGACACACTGGAGTTTAGGACAGGCTGGCAGGAATGAAATTGATACGGCTTTTTTGGACATTACTCTCCAACGTGCTCCACAGCAACCTTGACCTGCCTTCTGATTTACATTGTATAGGTGAATTTAGTGCTCATAAACTCTGAGACTCTATCACGTAAGCAAACACCAGACATAGCACGGCACGCACAGTCAAGCTCACCACCCACTGCTCTTCCAGTGCACCTCAATCCTATTCTACAGTACCCAGGTCATTCCACTTCAAGGTTCCAACTCTGCCTTTCCGATGCATCTCACTCTTGTCCTACAGTACCCACTGCTATTCCAACCTCCCAGGGTCTTCACAATTGTCACTACTTCTGTACATCATGCCTCTTTGAAAATGCACTGTGACAGCAGTAACAGAATTCTGATCCTCCTGATTCAAAAGCCCAGGACCAATGTAGCTAAAAGAGGTTCTTCGGGTATGGTTACACAGAGATAAAAGATCCATAGCAGCAGCTACCTGGGTCAGCTGACTTGGCTCGGGGGCTAAAAATTGCAGTGTAGACATTCAGGCTCAGGCTAAGGCCTGTGTTCTGGGACCCTCCACTGTCACAGGGTCCCAGAGTTTAGGCCCCCAACCTGAGCCCAAATGTCTACACTACAATTCTTCAGCCCCAGAGCCTGAGCTCCACAAATCAAAAATCAGCTGACCTGGGCCAGCCATGGGGGTTTTATGAGAAAAAAAAAAAAACAGAGGACAGCTACCAGTCATGAGTAAGAAACACCATGAAGGAAACAAAGCAGAATTTTAAAATAATCCAAACAGGCTATTTTGAATTAAGGAAGCAAAGGATAACAGAGGCTGTTAATATCTATCACGTTTAAAGGTGCCTTTTGTTCAATTTGCTTATTTCTTCCCCAGGCTAGACCATGTAGACCCACATTTCAGACTCCCTGAAAAGGAGACTGGAAAAGTCAATGGACTGAAGGTCACTGGTGGCCTGCATGGAGTGAGTGGTTGGGGCTTAAGCCCACTTTTTAAAAGACAGGTGTACACATAATAAAAATCACCAGCACACCAGTAATTAACTGGCCCTCTTAGTCTTTCTGCTAAGATTGCCAACAAGAATGAAATGGGCCGTAGAGAACAAACTCTTCTCTTTCCATGAGTGGAGGTCCAACTAGGTTAGGGTTGAGGAACACCACATTCAAAGCAGCACACAGAGGAAAATGGAACCCCAGTACAGGTGGTTTACCAGTTCTGGGGTTAGATGACGTCAGTGTACTGGGATTACTCAGCACTAAACTCACTCTTAAAAACAGATGGGGGTTAAATCCCTGTGAGTAAAGGATACAGTGCCAATTCATCACAGTAGATGTACAGGTGCTCTGCAGAGTTCCCAGATACCTAATCCCAAAGTGCTTATTCTTCTGGGAAATTAGGAGTCTTCAAAAATATGAAACAATTGACCTGTGCTTGGCAGGGTGGATTGAATCTGATAAACATTATTTCTGTTACCTGACCTAGGGAAGTGGCCCAGCAGATGATCCACTCAAAAAAATAGCAAACTCAGTCCTCGTGGACAGTGGTGCAGCCTGATCTCAGTGGAGTAAAATTCAGAGCCAGATGGTTGGAGGCAATGGGACCTGACAGAAATATAACTGAGGAGAGGGCAAGCAGAGAGCTTGAAGAACTGAGGCAGAGGAGCTAAGATTTTACAGGGTATAAACTAAACATTTTAAAGATAAAACAACTGTTTTCTGGTTGCATTATTTTTTAATCGCTCCCCGTAACGTACCCAGGGAGCCACCGGATAGATTATGATCTTTAAACTCTCCTCACCGTATCTTATCAGGCTAATTCAGATACGGCTGAACCTAAAGCCTGTTTACACAGGACAAACTCAGCATTCATCAGGGACAAAGACTAAACACATTGTCAAAATAATTTTTCCTGCATTTCTGGATGCATGCTCAGGCTTTACACAGCAGAATGGTAGGTCAGTCTCTCTCTGGAAACTATTCAATACATGTAACGCTGCAGCACCGAGTTACCTCTAAAGACTGTGCATTGTTTGCTTTATATTACAAAGGTAGCTAGTCCAAATCCTAGCATGTGAGCAGTTTTGCAAATAAATTCTAAGAATACTTTGCATTTATAAAGGCCCTTTCATAAGATCTTAAAGCACTTTACAAAGGTGAGTAAGAATTAACCTCATTTTACAGATGTCAGTACAGAGAGACTAAGTATCTTCCAAAAGGACACAGTAAGCCAGTAGCAGAGCTCACTCCAAGTTCTATGCTTTAACCAGTATAACAGAATGCTTCCCTCAGGTCTTCTTGTATTAGTATTTGAAGAGCGTCAAGCACTAAGGAGGCAGAAAGATTACTTATGGTGGTTTGAAAAGGTGTAGTTAGGAGTAATGGCGTGCCATTACTCAAAATACACATGGAGTCTTAGGAGTATCTCCTAGCAAGGAGATCGGTTAGATGGCAGAACAGTCTCACACAGGGTTGGAAGTTGCCTTTACTGGAGATACACACACTATGCAAAGTTGAACAAAAACACATTAATTTTAGATTTGGTTAAAAGGTGCCAATTTAACAGCCCTGGAGACAGAAGATCTCTATCTACAGAAGAAGTACAACAAAAGCAGTAGCCCAATACTTCTCCTCCTATGTCCCATAGCCGTAACCTGAAAGCACCACCTCCAAGAACAAGGGGGGGGGTTCAGTATCCCTGTCCTAATTTCTATAACTGCCAGCAAAAGCTGCAATTAATGCTTATTGCAATAGTCATGTTCGATGCAGATACTTTTCCATTGGACTAAGAGCAAACAGCCATCAGACTCGAGGAACTACTTTCAAACACTACCAACCAGAGATGGATCTGAATCGACTGGTGAAAGGGAATACATCTGATTACTAATCCTGGAGCCATTCAGACCATCTACTAAAAACATTACAAACTAAACACAGCATTTTGGAATGGATATAGGGAAGGAACAAACTTCATGTTGTAGGGAACAACTGGGCACTGACCTCTCAGGGTATAAATCACATGGAACCCAATAGGAGTTCAACCTATTCAGTTTATCAAAGATAGGTGAAGAGGTGACTATAAGTACCTACGCAAGGAGCATACATTTGATAACAGGCTATTCAGTCTACCAGAGAAAGATATAACATGATCCAATGGCTGGAAGTTGAAGCTAGACAAACAGAGGGGAAATAAGGCATACATTTTTAACAGTGAGGGTAATTAACCATTGGAACAATTTATGGTAGATTCTCCATTACTGGCAATTTTAAAATCAAGATTGGATGTTTTTCTAAAAGATCTGCTCTAGGAATTATTTTGGGGAAGTTCTGTGAGCTGTGCTACACAGGAGATCAGACTAGATGATCACAATGGTTCCTTCTGACCTTGGACTCCATGAATAGCTCTCCAGTTTCTACAACTCTGATGGAAAGTTATATCCAGGTTGCCTCATCCCTCAAGTCATAACCAAATTAAGTTCCATTCCATGACAACAGCAAATAACAGGTTGCACATTTCAGGGCTATTTTTGAACTTCTTGGGAAGTTAAAGCCACTTGGCCATTGACCTTGTGTTACTAATCTGCAGATGTTACCAATTGCAATTTTTGTAGGTCTGTTTCAGTCTATCCTGAGTCTCAAACAAATACCACTCTTCAGCTGGGAAATGAACTTCTTTCTACTTTCAGCTGCTTGGACACTAATGTCTCCCAGAATTAGTTTGGATAGAAATGTCCACACATCCAACATGCCAATGCAGTGCTCTGACACCATGAAATCATGAAAAATGCAACACTACAGTGCACTGCTACATTCCTTTTGGCCCTGAAAAACAGATTCCTAAATGCAATAACCCTCACCAAAGATATGCTATGTTCACTCAGGATGACACTGCCTATTTTTGTGTATGTTACATCACTAGAAAGTTATGCATTCAAATCCAGAAATACAGAATTAGAGAGCCTTGTTAGGTATGATAGCTCTGAATACTCCACTGTATACTTACTGTCTAGGAAAATTTATCCTAAAAATGACCCAGTGTAAAGTCGCTAGGATAGAAGAGGCCCAAACCTTTCCGAAATACTGTATACAAGAGGACATATCCACTTCTTGCTTCTAATGAGTAGTCAGCCAAACTCGGGTTGAAATTTTAATTTTCAACATCAGCATATTTTCAGTTTTACCCACTCTGAACCTAACAGCGCTGATGTGATATAGAACTGAAATATACAATAACCCTCCTTCCAGCACTTGACTTATTTTCAAAGACAGTCATTCCAACACCACCAACCAGGTGACTAGGGAGGAGGATCTTACACAAGCAAATACCTGAGATCACCTCTTTCCCTGAAAAAACATCCAGGACTTGTCCAGGTTCTGTGGTTACAGTCCCCAACCTTAAAAATCTCTGGTTTTAACCCAACACCCTTTAAATTAGCTAGTACTCCACAGAAGTGAGTGAATAGTTAACAGGAAATATTTTATTTCAACTGATTTGTCTTTTTTATTAATAGTCCATGAGCAGCTTACAATTTTCTCAGATCTGTTTGCCAAATTTCCATAAACAATTTTCAGTTTGCATATTTTCATGAGCAGTTTGTTACAAGTATTCAAAATTAGTTTTGGTTGAATGTACCAATTACAAGGCAGCTGGCTAACTCTGACTGCATATAAGTTACATGGCCTGATTTCTGTTCCCTGACTTAGATGTGCATAATTCTTATACCTTGTCTATACTAGGGAAATTTTCCAACTGGTTTTGGTAAACTGATTTTAAAATCATTAAGAGCTATTATGTAAATCTGGTTTTAAATGTTACAACATGGCCTTACCCATCTTTACTAAGCTGGTTTCAAGACTACCTGGGGAATATGCATATTGACATTAACTTTACTTCGGACCGGGCCAGGGATAAGAAGAGCCATTAGGAAAGAAGTTAGGCCCTGGGGTAACCTGGTCCCACTGAGACCAAATGAGAAGAGCAGATGTGTACAAGAGACTCTTTTGGAGAAGAGAACTTGGGGGTCAACAAGTCCTCCTTCTTTCATTCAAGGTACTGGGGTGGTTAACAGTGTGACAAAGTGGGAGTTTTTTCTAATATCTTTCATGAATCCTATGTATGCCTTATCTTCCCTTGTACCCACCCAGTGGAGAATATGGGATTATGTCTGTTGTTGGGGGCAGCACAGACCAAGACACAGGCATGTGGGTGTCATCCAGCTATCTGAGCAGTATGAACAGGTCATTAAAAAGGACAGCCATAGGATGACTCTTATCAATGGAAAATCTTAGAGAATGTAAACTCCAATGATTCTACAATCAATCCTCAACTGTGGAAACCCCCAGAATGCGGGGTTGTGAACTCAGCATAGCCCTGCCTCGAGAACAAAGGACGGAGAGATGCGAGGTGGGGAGTAAATGCTGGTTGCTGGAGGAAGCTGGGAGCACCGGAGAATGGAATGGACTAAAAAGTCAGGGAGATGGAGTCCATCACAGCTTGGCTGGCCCATAGGGGCCAGAATGGACTGTGGTGTAACTTCTGCCTCTCAGTGCAAACCTCAGGACTTCTGATTGTGTGCCAGGTGACTAATAAATTGTTACCTTGTTTTGAAAAGGCTGCCTGTGTCATTGTAAAAACTCACTGAAAGCATTGTGCCCTGACAGGGCACAGTACAATCCTCCCACAGGAATCTGCTCTGCTGCAGGGAGCCACAGAGAGAGTTAGGGAATGCTAGTGCTGAAGGCCCAGTCTTGGGGGCATGGACCTGCTTCTCGGTCCACGTATCCTTGGGACCTGGTCCACTAAAGGGGTCACTTCTAAGAAACTGTTACAGGATACCATGTGACTCCGTGACACATAATTAAAGATACAACTCCATGTTGCCCTATCAGGCTAACAAGAACTTTTGCTTTGAACATGCCACCCTGTTAGGTGTTCATCTTGACGGAAAAGGTTAAGTGGGTCCTGCTGAGGCAGGTGACTTTACCTGGCTATAAGGCCTCCTTGGAGTGTGGGAGAAACAAGGGATATAGGGTGTGGGCAGAGCAGTGCTGGAGGAAGAATCTTGGTGCACAGCCAATCACGGGGAGAAGTTCTGAGCTGATATTTATGTTCACTCATTGCTTTCTTGAATAATGCCAAACTCCAGGAAGGTGGCACATTTGGGCTTTACATAGCATGTGGACTGTGTAGCACAAATAGGGAAAGGCACTTGTTCACACGTGTTATTACACACTGCTGATATGCCACCCTGGAAATACCAGGGCTTTGTGAAGCTCTGTGATACAGAGCAAAAGAAAGAACTTGTGCGTCTAGCTTTGTAAATACCGGGTGCACGCAGCAGCCATTTCCATTTTAAGTAGGCCAGCATTTTACTCTGGGACATGCCTCATATATTAAGAGGGCAGTTTATTTCCTCTCAGGCAGCTCCATATTTTTACTTTTTCCACCAATGAACACTAGCGCACATGAAAAGCTTTTGTGTATGGACCAAATAGAGACTCTTCAGATCTGGGAATCTCTGCCATAGGATCTAAACAGTAATCATTTCCACTTCTTTACAATTAGAAGCAAAATATCGATCATTTTCACCCTCATAAATAATAGGCCAGGAGAACGCCTGGGTACAGTTAATCTGATGCTGCTCTCCTCAGAGTTTATGACTAAATAAACAGCAGCTGCTTGCAGTTTGCGGCCTCTCCACTGATTCCCTTGTGAGGGCCATTTATTGAGTCATAAACTCTTCCGATACTGTTATCACCACAGCATTTGCACAAACAAAGGTTGGAAGAGAGAAAGATTAAAAACTGAACTAACTTTACAGGGAAAGCAGGAGAAAACTTTACAGATCCGTACGCATTTTAAAAAGATAGGTGGACATATGCAGACAGCAGAGTGGGAATATAATACGGGGATGGCTGAGTGCTCCAAGCTCCAGGTATAAAATACACAGACTTCTCTGAAACTACATTTGGATTCCAGAAAGGAAGTACTGTCCATCAGCCGTCTGAGTTAGAGATATAGTGTTCCATGTAGTACACTGAGTATATGTATATATCTTTTCAACAAGACTTTAACGAGGTCCTACATGCTCTACAAGGTTGTTAAAAATCCTCTGGCACACCTCATCAGAGTAAGATTTGCCTCAGCATACATGGTCGGTTTTCCTCCTTCATACCTTTATGTAAGGTGGTGGGTAGTACAGAGATAGAGTGAAAAGGATAAGGGAGAATTATGAACTCCTCATAACATCTTTATGTAAGTACCTGCTACTGGCAAGAGAGAATGGTAATGTGGTAGGACCCTACTGAGTGAAGTCTGTGCATGGCTTCAGCCTTACATAAAACACAGCCTGGCCATAAGCGTCAGATGAGCCAAAAGGCAAACTGATGGATAGCGATCGATCCAGCGAGGGTCAATTTAGCATGTCTAGTATAGACACGATAAATCAACTGCTGATCGCTCTAGCATCGACTCCGATACTCCACCTCAACGAAAAGCACAAGGGGAATTGACGGGAGACACTAGTGAAGACACCGCAGTAAGTAGATCTAAGTATGTCAACTTCAGCTATGTTATTCACATAGCTGAAGTTGCATAACTTAGCTCGATTCCCCCCAGTAGTGTAGACCAGCCCAAAAGGTCAGCTTGACTGTTCCATAAGAAAAAGGTCCTGGTGACGCTAGGGTGGCAGTCTGAGGGAAGAGGCAACTACTCACAGAGAGGCAAACCTCTGCAGGCATTTGTGAGAACAGAGAAGGGTTAAGGTGTTAGGCCTACTGGCTCACTCTTGTAGGTCATACTTTCGACCTAGGGGCTGATGGGAGATTTGATTGTATAATGACAGGTTACATAACAAATCAGGCAGAAAATTCTCTAACAACTAAAACCGTAGGTGAAATTCAGATTCTATCTACTCTCGAGGGCAACAGGGGAAGGACCCTTTTCAGCAGCAAAGATTCACAGGGACATATTTACAGAAAAGGGAAACAGGGAGGCAATAAAATACTTCTGCAAGCCTAGGGGCCCCAGTTCAGGATGGGGCTGGGAGGCTTGATAAAAACAAAGGCTTTTGCTATTTGCTCACAACACCACCTGTCTCCCTACCTGTGCTCCAAGAAACAAATTAACGAGATTTCCATTGACTCCCTTTCCCCCCCTTGGCATGAGAGAAAATAGAAGCCTGGTCTTTCAATTCCAATTGTATGCAAGCTGTGGTAGCTCCTGGTGAAATTTGCAGTCAATAAACTAGAGACAATTTGAAGAGACACAATGGGAGCTGCCCCTCCCACAGCTTCCCCATTATCCCAGCTTTTATTTAGGTCTAAAAGTAGTGATTTTACGCTTTCTTGTCTGAAGTTCTGCAGAGATATGAAAACAGACCCAAACTAAACAGGAGACATCACAAGCAGGCCACTGTGATAGTCAATGTGCTTCCTAGCAAGCAAAGACACAGCAAGCTCAGGATGCTGGTGCTCCGATAATGGAGAGTACTTAGCAGGGGTGGCTCCAGGCACCAGCGCAGCAAGCATGTGCCTGGGGTGGCAAGCCGCAGGGGGCGGCCTGCCGGTCGCTCTGAGGGCGTCAGGCAGGCGGCTTTCGGCGGTGCACCTGTGGGAGGTCCACCGGTCCCGCAGCTTTGGCAGCAATCTGGCGGCGGGGACGCCAATGGCACAGCACCGGCGGACCTCCCGCTGGTGTGCCGCCGAATCCACGTGACCAGCGGACCATCCATAGGTGCGCCGCCGAAAGCCACCTGCCTGCCATGCTTGGGGCGGCAAAAAACATAGAGCTGCCCCTGGTACTTAGGTGGAATAATACCCACTAGAGTCAGTACTGAGGCTTCTAAACTCATTGTTAGATAGGCTCCAATGGAGATTTGAAACCTGGTCTCACGAAGTGCCTCAAGTACTTCTCCTTTGCTGGGAGGAGGAGACATTAGAAAAGTAGCCTCACATTCATTTGCATGAACTGCTTAAGCGGAAGTAAATAAGTGAAGCATATTCTTTGAGTCAAAGCCAGTGAAGAGGGGATTTCCCTTACATTTCCTCAGCACACACCTTCACTTCATCCCTGCCCATCAGCCTCTGCCCCATCAAGCCCACAAGAGTAAAAACAGCCACCATCTTAGGAGGACCCAAAGGGTTTTCCACGGCCTGGCACAGGAAGCAGTATCTCTATGGCATAGAGAGTCCAGGAGCCAAGGGGCCTCTCCTTCCCTTGTCTCATGATTTTCATCAGGTGAACAGCATTCCCCCCTTCCCCTTGTCCACAAAGCCTCTTTGGGGATGCTCTTTTCCAGAGTTGGCCTTGCACCAAGCACCCCTTGCATTGCAGAGTACACTGCTGAGATTGGTCACTGACCCTGGCAGCTCAGCCAACAATAACGAACTCACAGTCCTGGAGCCTTTATTGCTCTCTCATTCTCCTTCCTTCATCATTCCATCATCTCCCCCCCATTAGGAGTCCCAGCTTTTGGCCTACAGAGAGATGGCTGCCCTCTCCCCTTTGTTCCTTAATAAAACAGGAGGTCTGCAGAAGTCCAGTGTCATCCTGGTCACTGTTTCAGAACTCACTGGAACCCCAACAAAGGGCTAGTGCCGAGATAGGCCAAAGAACCAGGAGCGGAAGAAAATGCCTCAAATATATTTTCAAACTAAAGGGAGTGGAATTAAACAAGGAAAAAACACAAGAAAGAAGCGAATTCTTCTATCTATTTGTTAACGGGGTTGGGGAACTCAGAGCACATGCAACACTTCTGGCTCAGGGAGATTTTCAGAGAGAATAGGGGATTTTTTAAAAGGACAGGCTCTGACCAATACAGGCTCTGGAAGGGGTGGAGGAACAGTAGCCATCTATTGGGAGCTGCAATTTTCACTTCTGTCATAGTTCAGAGTCCTCCCATCCTGTGTCTAGTTTAAACCAGGGGCTCTCTCAGTAAAATTTTTGGTGGCCTCAGAGTTCAGCCACCATTCTTGCTTTTGGCTGCTATGACAATTTTTCTTAAAATACACCTCTACCCCAATATAACGCGACCTGATAGAACATGAATTCGGATAGAACGCAGTAAAGCAGTTCTCCGGGGGGTTGGGGCTGCACACTCCGGTGGATCAAAGCAAGTTCAATATGACATGGTTTCACCTATAACACAGTAAGATTTTTTGGCTCCCAAGGACAGCGTTATATCGGGATAGAGGCCTAATTAATTAATTTTAGGAAAAACAAATAAATATGCACATATACAAGTCCAAATCATTGTACTTTATTTATGGAGGGGTTTCTTTTTGTGCAGACTCGATAATAAAAATAATGTACAGTTCTCTATTCTTTACTGGATCTAAACAGAATAGAAACACAATGTGCTTTGCACATTGTAGTCTTTTGTTGTTTTCTTCTTTTTGGTTGCTTTTTTAAAAAAAAGACTTGCTAGCTAGTAAGTCTGCTGCTGTGAAAAGTAATATCTGTATGTTTGCTAATATCACTTTTCATAGCAGGATTATTAGCTAGTTAGGAGGCTGTGATAAGTGATATTAACAACGGTTCAAATATCAATTTTCACAGCAGATTTACTCAGCCCTGGCAAGCCAGGGGACAAATTAAGCCCTGGATGGGGAGGTGGAAAGTGGGGCAATGGGTGCCAGGGGCAATGTGTGTGGGGGAGATAAGCCCAGGTCAGAGCCTGTCACCTTACGGTCAGAGCACGGGGCCGGAACAGGCTGCAGGGGGGCTAGGGACAATGGGGCAGAGAGTGAGCCCAGAGCCAGTACCCACCACTGCTTGGCTGGAATCCAGAGCTGAAGCCCAAAGTCCCACGACTGGAACCTGCCACCCGCCGCCCCAGGGTTGATGCCCGAAGCCCGAGCCTCACACCCCTGGGAAGGTGGGGAATTCACTGGCTGCCAGCTCCTCCAGTGTTTGTGGCTCCAGAGGGAGGGAAGGCCCAACACTTCTGGTGGCCCTGGGGGAGAGGCACCTCTTTGCACCCTACCCCGTCACTGCCCAAAGGTTGTGACCATTGTGGCCACATTTAAGAAATGCTGGTTTAAACTATGTCCTGGACACCTTTCTGCCACCATCAAGGGGAGCTCTCAAAGCACTGCAGGATTCATTAAGTAACATATGATGAGCATTACAAGATCTTTGGTGAAGGAAGGGCACTAGTGAGGGCAAAGCATTTGTATGCAAATAAACTCAAGTCACCTGTGTACAGTGGCTAGTGGGAGCCAACACCCCCCCATCTAGAAATCAAGCTCGGTTTAAAAACATAACGAAGTTCGTCCCTCTTCCCCACCCTTCTTCAAGGTGAATCTACAAATGTGCAGAGATCTTGAGGCAGCGGGGCATCTGGTGTAAGATGTAAATTTAAAAAAAAGTCGTCTTTTTTGGGGTTAGTCTTGTAATAGCCTTTCATGAAAAATAGCCAGCTGCCTGTGACTGAGGCAATGCACACACCTTGGGGTTCAGAGGACACCATACACCAGTGGGGTTAACTACCATGGCCAGAGTTAAACCTGGGGTAAACCAGAGAACTCACTGAAGCTGTAAGAGCTTACACCAGGGCTCCATTTGGCCCAGTGTTTTCAGAACCTTTTAATTCATAGATTATAAAGCCAGAAGGCACTGTTGTGATTATCTTGTTTGACCTCTTATGTAACACAGGCAACACGACTTCCCTGACTTAATTCCTGTTTGAACTAGAACAAACTAGAAAAACATCCAATCTTGGTTTTAAAATGTCCAGTGATGGAGAACTCACCACAAATGCTAACCTCAGAGCTCACAGTTACCCAGGCAGTAGCCTCTCTTCCCTCCCAGTACATACAAAAATTTCCTGCCACCTTGCCGTCCCCTGCAGCACATGAATGTAATGTGCTTCAATACCCTGCCAGCATCTCTTTCCAGCAGATTTCCACAACACCAAGGGAAACTTTCTAGCAAGGTTCATTGTACACAGAAGTCTTTGGGAACTAAAATTGCCCAGGAATTTGGTTTATAAAGAAAACACACAACTAAAAAAAGCTCACAACCTCCAAGCTAATAGGATCTTTCACTGCCCTCTGCTGTTACCAGTCATTCAGCTTCCAATTTACTCTTTAATAATGTCAGGCTGGGGCTCAGGACTGGCAGCTTCCCAGCTTCTTTCTCAGGCAAGCTGGAGCTGCAACTTGTGAATATGCTGAAGTTTAATGCAATCTGTCTTCTTTGGTAATCACATTTCGTCTGCACTGGGCGCAATAAAGATGTATTGGTAAATGCATTTGCTAAAGATAAACTCTGCTGGAAAGGCTACAAGCCTGATTTACAGGAGGCAAGGAGGAAGCATTGCCTAGCAGAGACTGGCAAGAGATATGCTCTGCTCTGCACACACCAACAGGGGGCAGAGATTGTGCAGCAGCAGCACAGGCCCTGCTTTACTTTAGAGCCGAGAAAGAAAAAGAAACCACATGTTTTGGGAGCTGGTGACTTTAGAGATACCAGAGAAAAGCCCTTTCCCTGGCAGCTTTAACCTTGCTGATTTGCAGACATACAAAGCCCTTCTTTATAAACAGGAAGGAAAAAAATTCCACTAGGACTTGCAACAACATTTGGTCTAATATATCCTGACAATTTTCCCATCTCCTTCTGTTGGGGCTTCTTCTGGGAGCCGGCTGGCAGCTTGTTTCATGTTATACTTAAATCAGGCAAACAGCTTCCCCTCACAATGCTAATGCAAAGGAGAGAGGCTCCCTTCACAACAGTCTGAGCCTATCCCTTTCACACAGGTGATCCCATGAGAAGCATCTCAGTCTCATATTTCCTACAAAGCTCTGCTTTTGCCCTGAAGTCCATCCCACCATAAACCCCAACACTCTTCAAGAAATTGCTCAGAGAGGATGGCCCCATACCTGGAAGGACACCTTCCTCTTTTCTTGCACACTAGAAATCCCACATCTTATACTCACCACCATCTCAAAGACTATTTTTACCAGTTGAGAGCCCTGGAAAGTGTGAATTTCCAGTGGAAGTGGTCTGTGAATTGTGCATCTTTTCCACTCCCTTTCTTTTGTTCAAATACTAATGGACTAATTCTTCAAAGATGCTGAGCAGCCAAAATTGATGGATGTTAATGGCAGCTGTATGCGCTCCGCACCTCTGAACATCAGATCATAAGGGATGCAGGTTTCCTATGCTGGGCCACCAATTTTGGGATACCCATAATCCGTTAGAGGAAACACCTTGGTCTAATTTGCCAATCTAGGGGAACTAACGACAAGCAGCAACAATAGGAGGCAAGCCCCCCAATTTTGGGGTGCAATACTAGGAGATAGAGAGCACTTAGAGCTCTGGTCATTCAAAAATATTGCTGGTGTTGGAAATATTGCTTTGTCATCTTAAATGTGAAGGGTGCAGCTTGCATGGTCCATAGGAAATGTTGAGATTTGGAGGAAATGACAAGATCCATGAGAAGCTTATCAGAAAGCCAAAAGTGATTGGCACTACTGTCTCAAGATGCTAACTCAGAGCATCAGCACCTGCTGCAATTGGGGGATTCAGCAGCCTGTGGGGAGGTCCTAGGGAGAGACTGAGGCCTGTGAGCATTCTGATCTTGCCATCAGAGCCACAGCAATCTGAAAGAAACCTCCCCATAAGGAAAACACCATGCAGAGAGGACAGCAAAGCCAGTAGGATGCAGTGGGGAAGTAACTGTTACCTTCTGTGCTGCACTAACACAGCGCTGGTACTCCTTGGCCAGCTCCGAGCACTTGAGCACTTCATGCTTGTTTTCTTGGTAGCACTTCAGAATCTCAGACTGCAGCCCTGCGCATAGAGGCTCAGTGTTCCTCCGTCTGTAGCGAAAACGAGAACAGGAGGATCTGTGACAAGGGTAATGTTCACCTACTTACTTTAACTCTACCAATTCCCATATATACGCCAACCCCTGCACTGGAACCACAAGAAAAATCTTCAAAAAATAAGTTATCCAGTAGGAATAGCAACTACCAAAGGAATCATATCATTCACAGTGCCTTTCAGTTGAGGGTTCAAAGCACTTAGCAAATACAAGCCTCAATCTCCCATGAGGTTAGGAAGGGTTATCCCTATTCAGCAAGTGGGGAAAGAGACAGAGATTAAATGATTTGCCCAAATCGCACAAAAAAAATCTTTGGCAGAGCTGGAGGTAAATCCCAGGAATCCAGGCTGAACCACAAGACTCTCCAAAACAACCAGAGGTCTACCCTAAGAGTCAGAGGAGCAACCATGACTTGTTGAATAATCCACCTCATTCTCCAATTTACATCATAGCTATTAAAGCATGTCAAAACAAAACAAAAAGGAGCAGGTTGGGGTATGTGACTGCCCTCAAGTAGGTATGCATAGCTAGCTTTAATCTAGCTGGAGCAATACAGCTGTGGCAGCACAGGTTTCAGCATGGGCTAGTCCCACATGTAATTACGCAGGGTTCGGGATGGGCCTGTACAGTCTGCATTGCAGTCCATGCTGCCATGGCTTCACTGCTTCAGCACACTAGCTAGTTAGATTAAAGCTAGCTGAGATGTATCTACTCAGGCTGCAATCAGACCTCATGACTGTCATGTAGACTTACGGAAGGTGTCTGAAGAGCATCTATATAACTTGTTGAATAAACCACCTCACAATCTCCAATTCAAATCACAGCTATTTAAGCACTTCAAAAAACCAGGAGGGTTGGGGTCATCATGACCATTCTAGTGGCTAGAAAGAGTAGGGAGTAAGAGTGTGACTAAATATGTTTTTTTATTTTTTTGAAGTATTTCATTCAATATTCGTCAATAGGTGACATTTACAGCTACCCAGGTATAACATGGGATCTTCCACATATTACTATAAGATGTGTGTGTACATACAGGGCTGGCTTTAGAACGTGCAGGGCCTGATTCGAAAGAGCCACTGCCGAAATGCGACCGAAGACAGCAAAGTGCCATCACCTACACAGGCATGCATACACAAACTGCAGGATTTGCACCACACTTTAGAACTTGTGTGCAAGTGTGTGCATATGTTAAGGAGGGAGTGCGCGCAGGAAGAAATTCTCAGATGTAATCGACTACACCTTAAATCCCCACTTTTCCTGTACTCTACATTTGTAGGTCTGTCTCTGAAGATGGAGCCCAGCTCTTCTTTCAACAGCACTTGATCCTACAGGCAAACTGTAATGCTGTGCAATGACATCACATTCATTTCCTGAGCAACAAAATAGTGTCATCAATGCATCCTTATGACTTCAGTGCACAATCAGGGAGGCGCTGAGAGGGAGTTTCTGGATGTTGCACCTGCTGCATATTTAAGCTATTATTTGAGTCACGTTTCTTTCTACTGGGCAAAGAAACTAAAAATCCTGTGCTTCTTGGATCCTTTGTGACTGTTGTGAGGATGGGGAGAAGGGAGCTCAGACATGAACTTCCAGCCCTCACATTTTTTAGGTTGGGGATGCATGCTGGGGGTAGGAGGCATGATGAGGGCAAAATATTCTGTTATATCTGGATACTTCTCTGAGAAAAATGTACTAGGACAATGTCCAAGAAGAAGTACACCTTCAGCCTTGAGCACACCACTTCTCAAGGGCAAAGCTCTAGCATTTATCAGGAACAACATGCCTAACATACCAGCCAGAGCCTGAAAAGTAACAGCAACATTGCTGTTCTTGGATTAGACACAGTCAAATAATTTAGAACCTCCTTCCTCCCCAGAAATGGTATGGTCTTTAAAAGGAAGGTAACTACTATGTAGGATCCCTGGACTTTGTTCATTATTTTGTATGTCATATTAAACAAAACAAAAAGATCTTTTAAAAGCCTTCCAAAAGTTTGAAATGGAAAAGAACTTGCAGGGAACTTCAGAAACTCATAAGATTGGCATTTTGCTCTGTCACTGCGATTTTAATATAATTCTAATCAACTCAGTGAGTCCTTCAAAACAATACCAAACAGTGCTAGGTCAGGAAATACCACCAAATCCCTCAATTCATTGGGAAAGTTAAGACTTTTTAAATTAGGTTTTTAACTCAGCGTGTTAAAAAACCTAAAGTGAATTTTGTATCATCCAACAGGAGGAAGGGGGAAGAAAGATACAATATGTTATGAAATCATTCATCTATATTCACCTGAATGTAATAGTGCGATACAAGCTTCTCAGATGGATGGATACATTTTAGAGAGAGTTTGGGTTTCACTTTGCCAGTCTCAGAATGGAGGGTCATTAAGCCCTTATTTGCTGGTTCCTCACCTACTATGGTGCCTGCCTTCACTGACTAAGATCAATGAGAAGTTGAGACACACTTGAGGGCTCATGGCACCCTCTTGCCCAGACTGTGCCAGGGGGTGCAGGCAGCACTGCACAGGGTGTCATAAACAGATAGCTAAGGGTTAATGTTTTTTTACCTGTAAAGGGTTAACAAAGGGAACCAAACACCTGACCAGACGACCAATCAGAAAACAAGATTTTTCAAACGTCAAGGGAGGGAAGTTTTGGGTGGGTTTTCTTTGTCTTGGTTCGGTGACCCTCTCGGCTCTGAGAGTGATCTCTATCTCCAGGCTTTCTAATCTTCTGTTTCCAAGTTGTAAGTACAAGGATAGTAAGACAATAGGTTTATATTGTTTTTTTGTATTTACATGTGTGTAGTTGCTGGAATGTTTTAAATTGTATTCTTTTTGGATAAGGCTGTTTATTCATTTTCTCTTTTAAGCAATTGACCTTGTATATTGTCACCTTGATACAGAGACCATTTTTGTGTCTTTTTCTTTCTTTTTATATAAAGCTTTCTTTTTAAGACCTGTTTGAATTTTTTCACTGGTTAAGGCTAAGAAACGAAGGGAGGGGGAAAATCTCTTTGTGTTAGATTTACTAAGCCTGACTGTGCATACTCTCTGGGTGAGGGTAGAGAGAGATTTGATCTCTCGGTACTTGTGTTTCAAGGACTTGAAGCAGGGAATATCCTAGAGTACCCAGGGCAGGGAAATTGGGAGGAGGTAAAGAGGGGGAAGGGAAGTGGGTTATTTCCCTTTGCGGTGAAACTCAGTGCATCTGAGTCTTGGGGTCCCCCAGGGAAGGTTTTGGGGAGACCAGAGCGAGCCAGACACTGGAATTTTCTGGCTGGTGGCAGTGATATCAGATCCAAGCTGGTAATTAAGTTTGGAGGTTTCATGCTAGCTTCTCATGTTCTGAACTCTAAGGTTCAGGTCTGAGTAGGAAAATTATGACACAGGGTTAAAGACAAAACCAAATTATAGAAAGCAGCTGGTGAGGTTCCTGCCACTGCCTCTCCCCTGCAAGAGGTGAGAGATCAACCCATGTAAAATGACAGAGGTTGCTTGGGATGCAGCTGCATTACCAGTGTATCTCCCACTGCTTCACAGAACAGTTCAATAGCAGCGCGTTTACACAGCAACTGAATCTCAGTTAGCCAGAGTCATCACAAACACCTTATGCCTGCTTCAATAAATTAATTTTTTTTTCCAAAATGAAAGCTGAGATCTCATTTACACACAAGTTGCACCAATTTAACTAAACAGGTTTAGATAGATAAATTAGAGGAATAAAACACAAAGACAGTTAAGTCTATTATGGATTTGAGACATTCTTAAATCGATTTAAGAATATCTGTACAAGTTAATTGCACTGATTTAACTAAGTCTGTTTTGTAACCTTACTTAGGTAAATCAGTAGAACTTGTATTTAGACAAGACCACTGCTTTCACTCAAAAAAGGAGTCTCATAGTTGTAAAGAAAACCTTAAAAATTTGAAGGAGTGTAACCAATGCAGTAAAGTCTGCCTGAGTTTGTAAATAGCCTAAAACAATAGCTCTGAAAGGGTGGACTGTCCCATCTATGAGATGCCCAATAACAATTTAGATGCCAGGTCTGTTAACTATCTTACTACTGCTCAAAGCATGTCACAGATGGAGCAGGAAGATCATTTTGAAAACTGATTTTGGTGCTATAAGCAGGTAGCATCTGGAAAGTTCCATCATTTCTCCCACCAGCCCTCAATTTGACCTGTGGAGCTAAGAAGCTAGAGGGGAGGAGCCTAGCCCAGAGGTCCGTACGAACCCCATCAAAGGGGAGGCTATCCTGGAGAGCCCAATGGGACACCTAAGCCTATGCCTGCCTGGCCCCACCATGCTCCCTCAAAAAAGGGGGTGCCTGGACTGCTTTGGTGGTGAACTTAGGGCTACACAGTTTCTTTCCTAGTTCCAGTGGCTGCTGCTCCTCCCTCTGTTTGAGGCTAGTGCAGCGTCAGGCAAACATCACTGTGCTGCTTCCTCTTGGATCACGTTTTTAATTGTTGTTTTAAACCTGGGAACTGTGATTGTGACATCACCGCATGGCTGAGAGCTATGGCCCCAAGCACCCGTTGTACCTATGCCTTCATCTGTCCCTGCTCACGGGTGTTTCTGAACTCCCCTGAGAAGGAGCCAAGCCTGAGGAGCCTAGTGGAATCCAGCAGAATGTCATAGTTCAGACACCTCCATAATCTCCTGAGAGTGATATCCCATTTTGGCCTCGGAAGTACCTCCCCTCCCCTCGGTTAGCTACAGCCAGTAGGCTCAGATTTCTCTGAGGAAGGTGGCATTCTAGCCTCCTCACTGGGCTGTTGTTGGTAAGACAGCGTTCTCAACAAAAATGGGTCTGGTGTAGTGATACATCTGGGGCTTTCTTTGAAAAGATTTAAGGCTCACTGTTTTTAAAAAGGATTTATTTATTTATTTATTTATTTATTTTAAAGAATACAAAAAGACTATGCCGGCTCCAGAGAAGGCTAGGCTCTTAGACCTTGTTTAACATATTGAGTTATAATTCCCACCAGTGTTACTGAAACTGGTAGATGGGACTCATCTACAGGGGCTGAGAGAAAGGACAGGAGGCAGGGTTGCAAGTTAGGGGCTTGAACGATGCCCAAGGAAGAAAAATGAAGCATATCAATACGAAAGGCTAAATCCATAATCTATGCCCCCGTCTGTATATTAGGCAAGGTGTAAGTCAACAGGTGGAAAGAAGGACAGCTGAGACTAGAAATAAAATAACTCATTAGTTTTGCCTCTCTCATCAAACTGGGGGAAAACAAACCTTGGCTTCTCTGCTGTCCAATAGGAAGGAAGGCTGTGTACACATGAAATCCAGGATTTCAGATCCTCCTCTCCCCCTCCCACTGAGTAATCTAAATCAGGTCTTTGTCTGGAAAAGAAGGAAGAGGTTTTCTTAAATGAAACAAAGGGCATCTCTCTCTCTGCCATCCCTTGAGGTAAGCATGGAACCAGAGAGATCTTGCTGCATTTCGACACACTGAGACTTACCAATTCCTATCTCTTTCCGTGTATTCCCTTTATTTAATAAATGAAATCTCATCAACTTATCCTTCTTCTATTATCATTGCTGACATCAATCTGATAATATTGGCTTGGCGTGGAATCGTGCTATTATATGTCCTCCTGATATTTAATTTAAGAGAAACGTCTGCAGTGGGGTGAATATGTGAAGCAAGCTTTTTATTACTGGCAGCAGTAAGGACGCTGGGAGTGAATTAGCCATTCATCTTAGTCAGGACCAATCTAGTGGCTCAGAAGAGGTTTTCTCTTTAACCCTCTCTTGGCTGTTCAGAGTGGCAGGTAACTGCTGCTCCAGCCAACAGCTGCATTCATCTGTCTTGGAAAATTCATCTGTGTGTGAATATAAACCCAGTGAAGAAGTGCAGAGTGCCTGGGAGGTTAAAGCTAGGTTCCTAAAGAATTTCCACCATCAATTCTGGGCTAGCAAAAAAGTGTGTATCAATTAATCAAACTGTAACACTTCCCCCTCCCCAACACACACACACAGACAGCCAGCTATTACAGGGATAGATTAAGGCAGGGGGCTCAAACTCAAATGATCACGAAAGCCACATGAGGACTAGTACATTGGCCTGAGGGCCACATTACTGACACCTCCCCCCCTGCTGCCATCAGCCCCACCCCTACTCCACCCCTTCCATGAGGCCTCACCCTTGCCCTGCCTCTTCACATGCCTTCCCTGCTCCAATTCCAACCCCTTCCCTGAAATCTTCACCCCAACTCCGCCCCCTCCCTGCCCCCAGGGGCTGCAGGAGGGATGAGAGGTGTGGCAGGGGGTCAGGGCAGTGGGTTGGGTGCAGGAGGGGTGCGGGGTGCAGCAGGGGACTCAGGGCAGGGGATCAGGGTGCAGGGTACGGCAGGGGGCTCAGGAAGTGGGTTGGGGTGCAGGAGGGGTGTAGGGTGCAGCAGGGGGCTCAGGGCAGGGGATCAGGGTGCAGGGTACGGCAGGGGGCTCAGGAAGTGGGTTGGGGTGCAGGAGGGGTGTAGGGTGCAGCAGGGGGCTCAGGGAAGGGGATCAGGGTGCAGGGAACGGCAGGGGGCTCAGGAAGTGGGTTGGGGTGCAGGAGGGGTGTGGGGTGCAGCAGGGGGCTCAGGGAAGGGGGTTGGGGTGCAGGAGGGGTGTGGCAGGGGGTCAGGGTGCGGCAAGGGGCTCAGGGCAGGGAGTTTGCCTGTAGGAGGGGCTCCGGGAGAGGGTGCTGGCCCAGCGCGCACCGGGGGCAGGGCAGGGTCCCTGCCTCTCTGCCCTGCCCCCGCGATGCTTCAGGAAGCAGCTGGAACATGGGGGAGGAGAGGTGCAGGGGTGTGTGTTGCTGTTGCTTCAGGCACTGTCCCCAGCATCTCCCATTGGCCAGGAACGGGGAACCACGGCCAATGGGAGCTGCTGGGGGCAGTGCCTGAAGCAACATCAACACACATCCTTGCGACCCTCCACTTCCCAGAGTGGTGCGGGGGCAGGGCAGGCAGGCAGGGAACCTCTCCTGCCCCCAGTGCGCGCAGAGCCAGAGCCGCTCTGGGTAAATGCTGGGGGAAGGCGTAGAGGGGGAGCGCGAGGAGCTCACAGGCTGCAGAAAATAACCTTGGCCCGTGGGCCACGTGTTTGAGACCCCTGGATTAAGGCAAGATCCTTAGGATCTAGCCCCCAGGTGTAGATGCAGGAACAAGGCAGAGTAACAGGCCTCAGAGAAGGACCCCGCTGATTGCTGGTGGTAGGCTGCCTCCTTTAGGAGGAAGACCATGGACTCAGTATTGGGAGGTGGAGGGGAAGAGAGCCACTAAGGCTATGTGTACACTACTCAACTTTTACAGCCGTGCCGCTGAAAAGCATGCAGTGTAGCTGCTGTTTGTCTGCAGGAGAGAGCTCTTCTGCTGATTAAAAAATTCCACCTCCAATGAGCAGCAGCAGCTTTGTTGGCAGGAGTGCTGTTCACACCGGCGCTTTTTGTCGGTAAAACTTTTGTCGTTGGGGATGCGTGTTTTTTTTTTTTTAACATCCCTGAATGACCAAAGTTTTGCCAATGAAGTTCCAGTGTAGACAAAGCCTAAGTCTCTGCATGGTGACAGAAGGGTGGTCGTTGCACAAAACTTTGGTAGATGTAAGTGCCATTTAATCTTAAACGTAACCCTGAGGTTAGTTGCACCGAGAAAAGAGAGCTGTAAATGCTGCAGTAACATAGAATGACAGGAGGATATTCTGTTCTAAAGATGAATGGAAAACATGCTCATTCCTCCTAGTCAGTAAGTCATAGATGGGAGACCAGTCCAGTCCCTGCTCACATAAACCTGTCTTTCCACCACATGCGCATCTGCAGGTCATAGAGTTGGTATCTAACTTTTCTCAAGTTCATGAGCTTTCAGATGCAGGATTTTGGTTCAGACCCTGTTCTCCACCCTTCTGGGACAGAGTTCCGAACTCTGGAAGTCAGTTGTTTAAATAAAAAGAGTAGACTGGTATATCCCACAGCTGTGGCCTTCCCCCGCCCAACCTTCTCAAAAAAATCCCTAAACCCTACAAGTATTGCGCTATTTTGTCCTGCAACTAAAAATACACCAGCAAACTAAATTTCTAGCCCTATCATTTTAGGACACAGCAGCCCCATAGGCCAGTGCAGGACAGCAATTTCCTCATGGTTACTATACACCAGGCAAACTAGTTGATTGTTACAGAGGTCCCAGATGTAGTCAGAACATGCCATAGCAGATTGCTCTTTTACACTCTGGTGAACTGTATTCAGACTGAACTCTACACTGCAGTTACAAAGGAGTTTGTGCGGCAAATGGGGTGGGAAACTAAACCTAGACATTTTCATGCATCTGCTCAGGAAAAGCCCAGGGCTGAGATATCAGGTGGTGTGGCAGGTCACGAATGAGGTGCATTGATAGGGCCCAGGGCATAGATAGCTCGGAGCGTTGCAGGTCAGGATTGACATACACTAGTGACTTGTCATAGACGATACGTCTACACTATGAGCTGGGGTTGTGACTCCTAGCTGGCGTAGACATACTCACGCTAGCTCTCCCCAAGCTGGTGTTCTAAAAACAGACATGTAACTGAGGTAGTATGGCAGTGGTGAGCATGCTGGGGACACATGCTTGGCACAGCTAGTCCATGCCACTGTTCACTGCTGCCTGTGCTACCTTGGCTACACTACTATTTTTAGGGAACAAGTGCTAGTGGTAGTATGTCTACAGGAGCTGGGAATCACATGGTGGGATGCTTTTGCATCACAAGGCGTGCGGTGGGTATTTTAGAGTGAGCGTGTTGGTGCAATGGTCAGGTACTGTGGTATGTTGTGGCACGATATTGCACATATACAAAATACCTATGTGGCTAGCTGAGCTGGAAAACTGCATTCTCCCTTTGGTAGTATTTGGCTGTCACAGACCGCGTCCCTTTAAATATGTCAGGAAAATAACTCTGGAGGAATACATCGATCAGGACAAAGAGAGGTTTCTTCTTTTCTGATTATCGCATCCTTATCATTTACAGCCAAAAATTAAATACAACCCAGTATTTCATTCGTAAATAACAAACTGACCACCACAGAGAAAATAGCTGTAGAAACTATCTGGGAAGCTATCAGCTGGTGATCAAGGAGAAGGACTACAGGATATTGCAATATCACAAATCCAGCACCATGACCTCACTACTTCCTTTGGAATTCCCTGTCCCAGCAGGTCAGTTCAATAACATAGCTAGAATTAAAAAGGGGATAGTCATTTGGTGACTGATTTAGCAGGAATATTGAGTGGATGATCTAATAGATCTCTTCCATCTACAACTTCCATGATCCAATAATATTCTATTCCAAATATTAAAATGAGGTACCCAAATCGTATGTTTCAAGAGCATAACCTCTATGGTCAGGAAGAAAACACTCCTGTCCTTCCTCAAGTATTCAAGAACACTTTTCAACTGATCGGGTTTCACCATCCTCCAAAGCATCGGGATCGGACACAGCTGTGGATTAGTTACCACGCTGGGCAGAACTAAAGCCCAATCTGCTATGACAAATACTATGTTATGTCAAGTAAGAGAACAATTTGGACCAAAATAGAGAGAATCACCCCTGGGACTTCTCATAAGGATTGCGCCATTAGCCTCAGTGTTCTAGATAAATTCCAGCTCAGATAACTAAATTCTGCCTCCTGGAATTCACTCTGCTGTTGGATACAGTATGCTGCTTTACCTCCTGTCATCATAAACAGTTGTGCAGCACTGCAACTGAACAGCTGCTGCATCCCACCCCAGAGATAGCTGCATTTCAGTGGTGGGTGAAGTGATTGCTGTATTCTAGTGGCATGGAAGTGCCACTATTGTTAAGGTTCCATTGTGCCACCTGTTTAAAGGTAGACCTTTCAAAGTCCTCTAAAATCAACACACGTAGTTGGTTTCTTTGAAATTTAGTATGCCTCAGGAGAGTGCAGGATAGTGTTAGTGACCAAAATATGGAGTAATTTGAGCCAGGGATTCTAGACATACAAGACCTCATAGATAGCCATTTAAAAAAAAACCAAAAAAAAAACAAAAAAAACCCCTGTAGGTGAGGTTTTGTTTTTTGGTATTTTGCACAGAGCTAGAGATCAAACTATTGATGTGATGCAGGTCAAAAAGGTCTCAATCTGTCAAGTTTTATCCAAGTTAGTGTATGGTACCCACCATGGGGTAACTCAACCTCTGCCCCTGGCTCTGCCCCAGACCCCGCCCCACTCCAACTCTTCCCCAAGCCCCCACTCCCACCCCGCCTCTTCTCACCGCCTCACCCGAGCCCGCCTGGCCCTCACTCCTCCCCCCAGCACCTCCTGCCTGCTGCGGAACAGCTGATTTGCAGCAGGTGCTGGGAGGGAAGGGGAGATGCTGATCCATGGGGCCGCCAGCGGACAGGAGATGCTGGGGGCATGGGAGCTGGCTGCCGGTGGGTGAGGGTGATCTCCACCCACTATTTTTTCCCCATGGATACTTCAGCTTTGGAGCACCCATGGAGTTGGTGCCTATGGTACCCCTAAATGTTTGGGGAATCCAACTTGAAGAAAATGTACACTTATATTGCACATGCACCAGTACAGAAAAACAGCTAGAGGGGTTTCCATGCCCACCATTGTATATGGTTTAAACTCAACTCTTGTAAGCGCCTCTCTAAAATCTGCTCTTTGCAGTGTTGTTGTAGACATGTTGGTTCCAGGAGATGAGAGAGACAAGGTGGGTGAGGTAATATCTTTTACTGGTGAAAGAGACAAGCTCTGTGTAGCTCGAAAGCTTGTCTCTATGGCCTGGTCTACACTACGCGTTTAAACCGATTTAACGCTGTACCCGTCCACACTACGAGGCCCTTTATATCGATATAAAGGACTATTTAAATCGGGTTCTGTACTTCTGCCCAATGAGAAGAGTAGCGCTAAAATTGGTATTACCATATCAGATTAGGGTTAGTGTGGCCGCAAATCGACGGTCTTGGCCTCCGGGCGGTATCCCAGAGTGCACCACTGTGACCGCTCTGGACAGCAATCTCAACTCGGATGCAGTGGCCAGGTAAACAGGAAAAGCCCCACGAAATTTTGATTTTCATTTCCTGTTTGCCCAGCGTGGAGCTCGGATCAGCATGGGCGGCAATGCAGTCCCAAATCCAAAAAGAGCTCCAGCATGGACCGTACGGGAGATACTGGATCTGATCGCTGTATGGGGAGACAAATCTGTTCTATCAGAGCTCCTTTACAGAAGACGAAATGCCAAAGCATTTGAAAAAAATCTCCAGGCTATGACACAGAGTCCACAGCACAGTGCTGCGTGACAAGCGTAACGGAAATCCAAAGAATCAAATGGACACTCATGGAGAGAGGGAGGGAGTACTGAGGACTCCAGCTGTCCCACAGTCCCCAGCAGTCTTCGAAAAGCATTTGCATTCTTGGCTGAGCTCCCAATGCCTGTAGGGTCAAACACATTGTCCGGGGTGGCTCAGGGTATAGCTCGTCAATGTACCCCCTCCCCACCCCCTGTGAAAGAAAAGGGAAAAAAATCGTTTGACTTTTTTCAACATCACCCTATGTCTACTGAATGCTGCTGGTAGACGTGACACTGCGGCAGTGAAGAGCAGTATCCACTCCCCTCATCTCCCCAGTGGCAGACAGCACAATATGACTGCTATCCGTCATCATCATCAGCCCATGAGTGCTCCTGGCTGGCCTCAGGTGAGGCTGGCTGGGGGTGCCTGGGTAAAAATAGGAATGATTCCCGGTCATTCCCAGAAGATGGTACAGAACGGCTGGTAACCATCCTCATCATAGCAACTGGGAGCTGAGCCCCATCAGCCCCCTCCCTTTCATGTGTAAAGAAAAGATTCTGTACTGCCTGGACTATCATAGCAACGGCATGCTGGGCTCCACTCCCCCACACCGCTTAATGTCCTGCCTGGACTATCATAGCAGCTGGAGGCTGCCTCCCCCTCATTTTATCTCACTAACAAGTTACTGTTTCTTATTCCTGCATTCCTTATTACTTAATCACACAAATGGAGGGGACACTGCCACGGTAGCCCAGGAAGGTTTGGGGAGGAGGGAAGCAACAGGTGGGTTTGCTGCAGGGACACCCCCTAGAATGGCATGCAGCTCATCATTTCTGTGGGATCTGACACGGAGCAGCTGTGCTCTGGTTCTCTGATACACTGGTTCTCTAGTACACTTGCCCCATATTCTAGGCAGGACTGACTATTTTTAGATACCATAAAGGAGGGATTGACTCGGGGAGTCATTCCCAGTTTTGTCTTTGCCCCCCCAGCCGACCTCAGCCACGGGCACCCATGGCAGCAGCAGATGGTACAGAACGACAGATAACCGTCATCTCATCACCTATTTACAATGGTGCAGCAGACGGTACAGAACGACTGATAACCGTCTTTGCTATCATGCAAAGGCAAGTGAATGCTGCTGTGTAGCGCTGGAGCATTGCCTCTGTCCGCGGCATCCAGTACACATACGATGACAGTAAAAAAAAGCTGAACGGGCTCCATGGTTGCTGTGCGATGGCATCTGCCAGGGCAATCCAGGGAAAAACGGCACGAAATGATTGTCTGCCGTTGCTTTCCCGAAGGAAGGAATGACGACATTTACCCAGAACCACCCGTGACAATGATTTTTGCCCCATCAGCCACTGGGATCTCAACCCAGAATTCCAAGGGGCGGGGGAGACTGCGGGAACTATGGGATAGCTACAAATAGCTACCCACAGTCCAACGCTCCAGAAATCGACGCTAGCCTCGGACCATGGACGTACACCACCAAATTAATGTGCTTACTGTGGCCACGTGCACTCGACTTTATACAATCTGTTTTACAAGACCGGTTTATGTAAAATCGGAATAATCCCGTAGTGTAGACGTACCCTATATTACCTCACCCACCTTGTCTCTCTAAAATCTAAGCAGTTATTTAAAGTGCTTTGAAATTTGGTGTGCCTCGTGGGGGGCACAGGATACTATTAGTGATCCAACGCATTTCTGAGTTCTAGGCCTCCCAAATACCACTTTCCTTCTGCTACCTTGTACGACTAAACTCGGGGTATGTCTACACTGCAATCAGACATGCACGGCAGGCCTGTGCCAGCTGACTCGGGCTTACGTGGATGTTTAAGTGCAGTGTAGATGTTCTGGCTCGGGCTACAGCCCAAGCTCTGGGACCTCGCACCTTGTAGGGTCCTAGAGCCCAGGCTACCGATTGAGCCCAGACATCTACACTGCAATGAAACAGCCCCACAGCTCAAGTCAGCTGGCATGGGTCAGCCATGGGTTTTTAGCTGCAGTGCAGACATACTGCCAGAGGTACTCATGACTGAATGAATTGCTTTGCAGACCTCTTGATAATGATGAGCACCCTCAGTTAATATATCTAAGGATAAGCTAATCACAAGCCTCCACCTAAGACAAAAGGAGTTTTGGATTTAGGGAATGTCTCCACAGCAAAAAAAAAGACTAAGGGTATGGCTACACTTGCACTTCAAAGCGCTGCTGCGGGAGCGCTGCCGCGGCAGTGCTTTGAAGAGCTCTCCCAGCACTGCAGGTAAACCACATCCTCTACGGGTGTAGCTTGCAGCGATAGGAGCCACGCTCCCAGCGCTGGGAGGCACTGTTTACACTGAGGCTTACAGCGCTGTATCTTGCAGTGCTCAGGGGAGTGTTTTTTTCACACCCCTGAGCGCAAAAGTTGCAGCGCTATAAAGCGTCAGTGTAGCCATGGCCTAACAATAGAGAGTCTTAAAGCCCAGGTCAACTGACTCGGGCTAGGACTCAGAGGCTCACACTGCAGAGGTAAAAAAGCAGTGTAGACGCTGGAGCCCAGGCTCCAAGACCCTTCCTTCTTGTTGAGTTTCAACCCAGGCTCCAGTCCGAGCCCAAATGTCTACACTGCTATTTTTAATACCCAATAATAATACACAGACCCTGTACTAAAGAGCTTTAACAACATTAAACTTCACAAATACCCCTTTGAGGCAGGTAGTCTTCCTATTTCACAAATGATGCACCTCGTTGCTTCAGTTTAACTGACTTGCCCAAAGTCACAAAGTCTGAGTTCAAGGCCAGAAATGATCATTTAATCTGACGCCCTGTATATCACAGGCCAACACCACCCCACATACTAAGCCCAGCAACTGAAATGAGACCAGAGTATTACCGCCCACAGGATACTAAACTAATATGTGCCACAGGCAGAGAACAGAAGAGACTGAGGTGCACCAATGCCCAAGGCCCCTGCAATTGCAGGGAACTCACTGAAAGGTATACAGATAATCCCAGCAAGTGATCCAAATATTGCAGAGGAAGATGAAAAACTTCCCAGGTCACTGCCAGTCTGGTCTGGGGGAAAATCCTTCCTGACTCCACATATGGCGATCAGTTAGACCCTGAGCATGCGAGTAAGAATCAGCTGAATCAGCATGTGAGAAATAGAATGCTTGGTGCCACCTCAGAGCCCTGGCTCACGCCATCCAGTGTCCCACCACCAGCCATGACCATCTCTGATGCTTCAGACGAAGGAGACCAAGAAAACCCTGAGTACATTGCCAGAGGGCGGGGGGATGGGGAATGACCCTTTCTGACTCCTGCAGGTGACCAGCGAAAGCCCTGAAATATGAGCTTTTAGGAATACAAAACACAAACCAGAAGGGACAAAACTGGGACCAGAACTGACGGTTCCTGACTTCCGTACTGTGCTCAGCCCAATACTGTATACCATACTACTTCCCATGCTCAAACTTGTTTTCTTAACCTCACTAAACATAAGCAGTTATTCTCCATTTCACTGATGAGTGCCCCTAGGCGGCTTCCATTTATATCTCGGGCTATTTTGCTAGACAAAGTCAAAGTAACGTCAATTACTGACTGATATAATCTCTACCGGTGCGGATACTTGTGTTATCTGTTGAATGCTGGTACTCTCAAAACTGCACAAAAAGGAAGACGACATGGCCCCATCCCATTGAGCCTGCAAATTAGATAACTATTCCTACTGGCATTTTGCATGGCAGATGGCAAAGTTGCGCGGTATAACAGAAAAGACTTTTTCCACAGGCAATTCAAACGTATATTTGGACATAGATTCTTTACTAGTGATGAACGTAGGATATTGACTTTGGAGGAACTCTGCCAGTTTTGAAGCGGAAAGGAAAATTACAGCCTGTTCGTTTCCTTGCCAGGAGATACTGAAGTTAACAGAAGTTGATCTCATGCCTGCAAACACCACACACCATTTCATCCAAAGATGCCAAGCTACTAAGGTTGACAAGCAAAGATGAAGAGTCTAAAGTTAGCAGTAAAATGGCCTTTGGAAGTGAAACAAGAACGAGTCAGAACCTTGTTGCTGCAAGGAGCTCTCTGAATCAGAAAAGGAGGATGGCTGACTCCCACAAGGCAGAAAAGCAATACAGCAAGCAGTAACTGCATCTGAAACAAAACTTAGCCCTACAGGTGACCCAAACAGGGATTTTTTTTTTTAAATAAGATAAACAACAACACTTAAGAACAGTTAAGACCTCAGATCAGGAATGGAATTTGTGCAGGTCACTGAATGCATAAATTACTGTCTCTAAGAACAGAAATGTTGGAATGGTCAGTGCTACAGTGTTTAGGGGGTAACTGCCTACTGAGAAAATGCTACATCTATACAGATTTGAAAATTCCAAAAGCAGCCCTTATTTATTGTACCTGCAAGACCTGAGGCCTGCAAGAGAGGAATTTATGATGTTCTCACAAAGCTAGAGAGATGTTTTCCTTGTAGTGATACCCCCTCCTACTTTTAGACTGCAGCCCTTCTGGATGAAAGGTGATAAGTATTTTAGCAGCTTCCTACAGTATTTCTCCTTGTAGTGATACCTCCCTCCTACTTTTAGCAGCTTCCTACAGTATTTACTTCACCCACCACCAAAATGCAGGCATTTCTGGGGTGGACATGATAACTAACAGCCACATTATATACACTACATACAATAGTGTATCCAACTGAAGCTGCAGGTGAAATTTACAGAGACAGAATTAAGTAATCCAAATTAGAATTCAGGTGAGACACTGAAATTAAACACTTCAGCTTAAAGACCCCATGGCACTTTCTGCAATCTAAGCTTAAGGATGACGAGTCATGTATAAGAGGATGCCTTCAGCCCCACAGCACATCATGCTTACACTATGTTGTGTGATTCACTCACTACTGACTCCACCACCATTCACCCATCCTTTTAAGCACTGGAAATGCTGCTGTTGCAGGAGAAACACAAACCCTTGAACTCAGCTCTTGGCAAGCAACACAATCTCAGCAAAGTATTTAAAGAACACAAGAAATTCCAATAGAAAACAACTTAAGTGAACATGTTTTTCAATTCATAGGAAACCATATGCTTTCAAACTGGCACCAAAAGCCTCGTACAAGTTAACGTGACCAGCACCAACTTCAGGGTGACTGCCTTCAGCTATTAATGATAATCAGAGTCAGCTCCAGTTGATGACAGCTTACTGCTGAAAAATCTTCTCCAAGGAAGAAGTATCCCTATGGACTACTCTGGAGTCAGTAACGAGGTATTCCGTGTGCTACATTTTTACCGAATTAGACATGGGGCTAGAGGGCGTGGCAGAAAAGCAGGGTGTGCACCTATCTCCAGGGGTCAACCTCAGGACACAGAGAAGAAGCAGAAGGTGAGGATGAGAAGTATGAACTAAACTCCAGCAGGCCTAGACATACTGAAATTAGGCTGAGGGTCTACTGATTGTGAGGCTTCAGTGTTAATGGGACTCTATGCAGAAAGCTACTGGTTGCACTACAGTTTACATTAAAATCTATTTTAGTTGAAGAATTTTGATCATCCATAAAGTGCTCGTTGGAGTATGATGCTATAAAATTATCTCTCGCCCTCTACAAGGAAAGGCAGGGCAGCTTGGACACTGATCTTTGGGGAGACAACTCACCATGTTGGAGGCTTGTGTAGCTATGTCATGACTATCATCTCAGGAGGAGGAGATTCAGGGCACATATTGGAATATAGAATCTCCCCCCTCAATACTTCTCAAATTCTCTCCAATATCACGTTCCCTTGTTTCCTATCACCCCATGAGGAGAATATAACATTCAATAATAAATAGAAATATCTCACATACAGAGCATATAATTCAGAAGCATGAATACAATTACTGTTCAAAATAGCAACACTGCCCTTGAAATCAGTTGTTAGTGAATTAATGACCAAATTGTTAGGAGTGTAGCCTCAGCTTTGCCTCAGGCTTCTAATTAGCAAACAAGTCATTAATTCACTGGTTACAAGTGGTTTCTGAGGCATTATTGCTTCTGACATCACAATTTTTTGGAAAGGCTTCTCCAGATGACCTGAGCCTCATATCAACCCTTGGCCATCACCACCACCAGCACACAGAAAGGCAGCTGCAAACATCCAGTGCTGGCCAACCTGAGGTCACTAATCAATATGCAGGGCACCTTCCCTGGGAGAGAGAGAAGGCCTAAAAAGTCACTAGTATGGAGTCACATAGGAAAACTACCTCCAGGTGAGTCTCAAACATCCTGAAACTGTTAAGTTCTTGCTTCAGCCATATTGCTTTTCCCACTGCACAATCCCCAGACCAACCATGTCAGTGCTCTGGTCCCATTTTCACTTTTATTCTTGATGAAGAAGTCTGTGTCTTGCAGTAAATTTGAGCTGCCAGCCAGCTTTGTTTAACATGTTTTAGAGTATGTTAACAGTGGTTTTATTTTAAGGGCGGTACATATTATTGCTGCTGAAAGTAATCAGAATCAGCTTTGTCAATGCACTTTATACTATTCACCTATCTTAGGGTTTTATGCTGCCACCCATCACCATAATATAAGTTCTTTCCATGTGAAATCAATAGCAATAGGAAAGTCCCTAGCGAACTCCACAGAGTCTGTCATTTCTTCCCCTGCTAGTCCAGTCTCAACCTCCCACCCTCACCCCACAGCTATACCATTGCACCTTCATTTTGACGTACACCAACTGCTGCACTTCTGAGGAAAAACCCTCATTTTCGCATTGGTTTTGCAATAGTGACAAACCTGTACAGTTTTTGTACACTTGTTTTCACTCATCGTCCCAAATAATGCAAGGAAGTAAGAGGCAATATTGTAAATACAAAACTGGGATATCATTAAATGAACTGGGTCACGGGAGGGATATGCTTTTGTTTAGACACAAGCATCTTAGAATGCTAAGAATTGCAGAGAGCACACTTTATCCAAACTGTCATGTCTTCTATCCGGTAACATTTCACTGTGGCAGTAACTATTTAAAGCTTTAAGAACCACTCCCAGGAAGAGTAAAGTAAGCCAACTGGAACAGTTTTGCAGTTCCATCACAGCCAGTGCAATCCTCATTATAATATCCCACCCTCCCAGGACAGAAGGGACCACAAGAACAGAAAACTTACAAATGGTCTGAGTGCAAGACCCTGAAATCAATGTACAGCTAGAAACAGTTTAACAGTGGTCCTCCTGAAACAGTACTGAAAATGCATAAGTGCTAGTGTAAATGGGGCAAACTACCATTTAAGAAAGGATAATTAACTCTTGTTTCTATAAAAACTCGCTCACACTTTCTGAAATGGCATTAAAGCCAGTAATGTCCCATCTACTCTAGCACTTGTATCATTTTATATATCACTTTGGGGGAAACATGTTCTTGAAGGCCAGTTTCAGCAATACTTCAATTTCCCGACTCAGACCAGGTCTGGAGGCACAAGGGGTCAGTGCATCCCCGGCCAGGCTGTGATGGAATCCCTTTATATGACATTCATGTGGAACAGATCACTGAAGGCAGGGCTGGGAGCAGCCAGCATAAATAGCCTTAGGAGCGGGAAGAGCCAAACCGTTCTTCTGTGGGGTAAGACTTGCTCTTACCCCAACATGAAGTGAGGATGAGCTCCAAGGGGTAGCTGGTCTTGTATCCCTGAGAGTTACTATCTCCCTATTGCCTAGGCCTCTAATTCAACCATGCATGAATCTATTAATCCAATAATAGGAGAAATCCCACAGCCATTTTGCTTGAAGCCCATAATGTCTCTGCCTCTTCTTCTTGCGCTTCAGTATTTTCCACTTAATGTCTGCTTCAGAATTCTACCTCTGTGTGCAGTCCCCTCTGAGTAGAAATATATGGGTCTAGTTAAAAACTGTCCCATTTCAGACCTTAAGATTTCATGAGTCAACAAAGTAGCACCATGCATGATCTTTTGAACCTTCCCAGACTCTAAAGAAACCAGTCAAAAAAGCTGGTAGTTCCTCGGGGATTTGCTCATGATTGCCACTTTCAGTGAAGGCCTATTGCTGCTATAAAGTCTGTTATGAAATGTAATAAGATCCTAATTTTCAGGGGATTGAACTCAGAATAATTTGCTGTTCCAAGCTCTCAGTCTGTCCAGAAGCTTTTTACCCCATGTCTCTGCCAAGTCTGTGCAGTTCTTCTTTCTATACAAAGCCCAGGAGGATACTTACCACTTGTCAGTTTCTTTAACATAATCACCTTAAATACTCATGTCCATTAAGTTTAAAGATCTTAGAATCATTAAATGAACTCTTAGATATGAGGTCTCATGTGGAGTAAATCTTGATGGCAGACTTTCCATTGGAAAGTTGCCTTGGTTTCAAAGCTGATCTCTATCAGGATGACAAGATAGGAGCAGTCTTTAAATTCTCATTGATAACTGTACATGGCATATTCAGTCCTCTCAGCGTAACGAGCTAAGCAATAGGGCTCTTGGTAAGCAGCTTCAGAGAGAGTTCAACAGACCATAAGACGATCTCAGAGGGAAATTATTCAGCTCCAGAACAATTTTATCTCTTAACAACTTCCTAATCCCCCTGCCCCACTCTGCAGCTTTACCTTTTAAAGAATGCCATATGCCCACACCCAACCATGCTGATCTTTGCTTCCAAATTTAAAAAACAACAACAAAAATAAGATAAGGTCAAACTCAACAAAAGAAAATAAATGAAATTTAAAAAAAAACAGAACTTTGAGGATAAATCTTGAGTGCCTGCACTAAGTCGTAACCTCTTCACTGATTTTTCCCCCCCTTAACAGATTCAGGGGCTGTAATAACATTTAATCCTCAGAAGCTAATCTAAATGTAACACTCAAAAGAAGACAAAGACAATGCAAAAGAAAAAAAATTTGGCCACTGCCTTTTGGGACTCCTGCTTTATCCCAGGAGCGAGTGCATTAATAGAGCTTGGAATGAAATGCCATTTTATTCTCTGTAGCAGGGAGGGGATTAACAAATTGTCTTCTCTAAACCCAGTCTGAGTCATGGCTCTCTGAGCACTGAGAAAAGGATGTGAAGCAAAGTGAAGGGTGGGGAGCACTGGTCTTTTATGTACATGCTGCTTCTTTTGTGGGTGGTTACTGATGTGCAGAGTTTGCTAAACATGGAAAGAGGGAGGAAAAGTTCTGAGTCTCCAGACTTTAATTCCACTGGTTAACAAAGGGCAAAATAATAATGCAGCAATTATAATAAAAGCAGACAGATAGTGTGTCCATGGCAGTGCTCCAAGTCATCATAGCACGCAAACAACAAGGGCATGTTACTAAAGGTGCTGAAAGAACTGCTCATTTTCCAAGGTCTGTTCACTGGCTTCCTGTTGCTAGGAGGTTCTTCTTGGAAGAGAGACACAAATTGGATAGAACCCAGGACAGGACAGTGAGCAGTATGCAGAGAGGATGGCTATGCAATTTCTTGAGATACTTCACAGGAAGGTGGAGTCTAGGTTCAGATAATGTGGTTAGGAACAAAGACTGTCACACAAGATCAGACCACTGGTCCACCACGCACAGTAGCCTGCCTTCAGCAGTGGCCAATACCTGGTGCTTCTCTTGCTGACTTACTATGTGGCCTGGGGCAAAGCACTTCATTTCTTTATTTGCCCTCCTGCAAGATGGAGATAATAAGGCTTACCCACTTGCCTCACAGGCACATTGCAAAGACTTGTTAGTTAAGAGCTGTACAGCACTCCGAATACGTGAAGAGCCATATAAATACTAAAAGAAAAAAACTAGTGCACTTGGCCACTTGTGCAAAACTGCAGCTGTTTGAAAGAGAGGGCTTCTCAGATGCCTATAAATGCCACAGAAGCAGTCTCCGTAATTTGTGCTTCTTTGACCTTTGTTGCAGTATGGTCTCTGCAAAGTAGAATTTACTCACTGTAGGGGAAATCTCATTTTTCATTCCCCACCCTTCAGTACACTAAAATACAAATTCAAATGTGGTACTTGATAAAAGGTGAAAAAATGCAGGACAGCTGAGTCTGATCAGGTGTGTGCGCACACAAGGTAGAGAAGGTAAGTCCAGTGATCCACCATGACTGATGGGATTGGTGTGTTATGGGCTGAGAGAGATATTATGGAATGGAGACAGAGCATCCTGCACAGGGAAGAACCACCCCACTTCCCATTTCTTCTGGTTATACAGGAGCAGTGGTGGTCAAGTGTGGTCACTGTGCATGGGGCTGGGAGTTGGCAGACCTGAGTTTCATCCCTAGCAGAATCTGTGTGACCTTGTTTGTGTCTGAGTTTCTCTATCTGTATAATGGGGATAATCAAATTTATTCACCTTGGTAAACTACTTTCAGAATTACAGATGGTCTAGTGTTTCAAGACTAAACAGCACGACTAGTCCTTCAGTTGGTTTGTTGCTCACTGAGTTCGGATGGGGGTGGCAAATTCTGCATTCTTCAGTACTCAACAAACAATGCCTGATAAAGGGACCTTGTAGCATAAACAAATGTTTGGTCCTAACCAGTAAATTCAGAATACTGATATGTATACCCACAAAGGAACTTTCTTTCATTCCATCCAAGGCGTAGCTCTGTTCTAGTTTTAGGACTGTAAAGCAATTTGGGCAGGAATTGTATGTTCATATATGTTTGTACAGCACTTAGTACAATGAGGCCAGAATCCTGAATGGGCCTCTGAGCACTACTGCAACACCCCTCCCAATACACACACACGCACGAAGATGGTGAGCTGGCAGGGAGAAGCAAGGTGGTCAGTATGATTAACATGTGGCACCATCAACCCCTAGATGGCATATTCCAACACAGACCTTAGGATGTAGGGCAGAGGTGGGCAAACTATGGCCTGCAGGCCAGATTTGGCCCATCAGGGCTTTGGATCCGGCCTGTGGGATTGCCACACCCGTGGTGTCATGGGCCCCGCGCTGCTCCTGGAAGTGGCCAGCACCACGTCCCTGTGGCCTCTGGGGAATGGGGACGAGCAGAGGGCTCTGCGCGCTATCCTCGCCTGCAGGCACCACCACCTGCACATCTCATTGTCTGGGAACGGTGAACTGCGGCCAATGGGGGCTTTGGGGAAGGTACCTGCAGGTGAGGGCAGTGCGCGGGGCCACAGGGACATGTTGCCGGCCGCTTCCAGAAGCGGCATGGGACAGCACAGGGCCAAGGCAAGCTAGCTTTCGTGGGCTAGCTTATGCCCAAATAAATGTGTTAGTCTCTAAGGTGCCACAAGGACGCCTAATTATTTTTGCTGATACAGACTAACACGGCTACCACTCTGAAATCATTCAAAAGAGGTAGATGATGTGAGGAACTTTTCCCCACCCCTCACATTTACCAGCCCTGCATAGCCTATCCTTTCCCAATAATCAAGGCTTCCAGAGCATAGTTCCCAAGCTATTTTTTTCAAAACAACAATGTGAACTTCAAAACAGATACCACATTGGAGCCAAAGGAGAGCTCTGGTTGGGGATGGGGGAGGGTGGAGGTTGCTGCCATCTAAGGCCTGGTCTACACTATGCGTTTAAACCGATTTTTAGCAGCGTTAAACCGATTTAACGCTGTACCCGTCCACACTACAAGGCCCTTTATATCGATATAAAGGGCTCTTTAAATCGGGTTCTGTACTCCTCCCCGACGATAGGAGTAGCGCTAAAATCGGTATTACCATATCGGATTAGGGTTAGTGTGGCCACAAATCGACGGTATTGGCCTCCGGGTGGTATCCCACAGTGCACCATTGTGACCGCTCTGGACAGCAATCTCAACTCGGATGCAGTGGCCAGGTAAACAGGAAAAGCCCCGCGAAATTTTGATTTTCATTTCCTGTTTGCCCAGCGTGGAGCTCTGATCAGCACAGGTGGCAATGCAGTCCCAAATCCAAAAAGAGCTCCAGCATGGACTGTACAGGAGATACTGGATCTGATCGCTGTATGGGGAAACAAATCTGTTCTATCAGAGCTTCGTTACAGAAGACGAAATGCCAAAGCGTTTGAAAAAAAAATCTACAGGCTACACAGTGTTGTGTGACAAGCGTAACGGGAAGCCAGAGACTCAAATGGACGCTCATGGAGGGAGGGAGAGGTACTGAGGACTCCAGCTATCCCACAGCCCCCAGCAGTCTCCGAAAAGTATTTGCATTCTTGGCTGAGCTCCCAGTGCCTCTAGGTTCAAACACATTGTCCGGCGTGGTTCAGGGAATAGCTCGTCAATGTACCCCCTCCCCCTCCACCACGTGAAAGAAAAGGGAAAAAAATCATTTCATGACTTTTTTTAATGTCACCCTATGTCTACTGAATGCTGCTGGTAGACGCGATGCTGCGGCAGTAAAGAGCAGTATCCACTTCTCTTCCCTCCCTGGTGGCAGACGGTACAACATGCTTGATAACTGCTGAATACCGCTGGCTGGCCTCAGGGGTGCCTGGGTAAAAATAGGAATGATTCCTGGTCATTCCCAGTAGATGGGACAGAACGGCTGGTAACCACCCTCATCATAGCAACTGGGGGCTGAGCTCCATCAGCCCCCTCCCTTTCATGTGTAAAGAAAAGATTCTGTACTGCCTGGACTGTCATAGCACTGGGAGGCTGCCTCCTCCTCATTTTTTCTCACTAACAAGTCACTGTTTGTTATTCCTGTATTATTTATTACTTCATCACACAAATGGGGGGGACACTGCCACGGTAGCCCAGGAAGGTTGGGGGAGGAGGGAAGCAACGGGTGGGGTTGTTGCAGGGGCATCCCCCATGAACAGCATGTAGCTCATCATTTCTGCGGGATCTGACACGGAGCAGCTGTGCTCTCTGATACACTGCTTCTCTAGTACACTTGCCCCATATTCTAGGCAGGACTGACTATTTTTAGAAACCATAAAGGAGGGATTGACTCGGGGAGTCATTCCCAGTTTTGATTTTGCACCCCCAGCCGATCCCAGCCAAGGGCACTCATGATAACAGCAGACAGCACAGAAGGACAGATAACAGTCATCTCATTGCCAAATTACGCTGGCACCAGACGGTACAGAACGACTGGTAACCATCTCTGCTATCATGCAAAAGCAAATGAATGCTGCTGTGTAGTGCTGGAGTATCGGCTCTGTCCGCGGCATCCAGTACACATACGGTGACTGTAAAAAAAAAAGCTGAACGGGCTCCATGGTTGCCGTGCTATGGCGTCTGCCAGGGCAATCCAGGGAAAAACGGCGCGAAATGATTGTCTGCCATTGCTTTCCCGGAGGAAGGAGTGACTGACGACATTTACCCAGAACCACCCGCGACAATGATTTTTGCCCCATCAGCCACTGGGCTCTCAACCCAGAATTCTAAGGGGTGGGGGAGACTCTGGGAACTATGGGATAGCTATGGAATAGCTACCCACAGTGCAACGCTCTGGAAATCGACGCTAGCCTTGGACCATGGACGCACACTGTCAAATTAATGTGCTTAGTGTGGCCGCGTGCACTCGACTTTATACAATCTGTTTTATAAAACCGGTTTATGTAAAATCGGAATTATCCCGTAGTGTAGACGTACCCTCAGTGAACCCAAAGAAAGTCTCTCTATTTATAGTGACCAAAGTCGGCTTACTCTTCCAACAGAAAATATTACAAGAAAGGGCAAGTAGGAAATCTCAGACTGGCTGCTCTTAGGGGCACAAAGAAAAGGGGAAGGGACCTCTAAGACCCTAGAACATTCTTGCTAGATCTCAGGAAACCATTAACTTTTGTACTGATCTCAACTGTTTACCATTTTGAGGAATGGCTGCATTACCAGATGATAATATATGCTACAGGTCTTCATCTTGCAAGGAACAGGGGAGATCAAATAAACCTCAAGGGAATCCAACTGAAGGCTGTCCTAAAACAGGTTTGACACAGCCTATAACAACAAATACAGGATATAACCTGGAGTCTTAATATCCTCTAAGAATTCATTATTTATGTTACATATCCCTGTTGTATGTATTCTCACCAACTGGCTACACAATTCTGGAAGCACACTCAGATAAAATATCTTCTCTCTGCTCCAAGGGGGCTAAAGAAAAGACTGTCAGGTCTTGATTACCACATCTACAATTTTTAAAATTTATTTATTTTAATAACAATTTAAATTATATTAAGGAGAGTTCTCTGAAAATGTCTGGGATGTATCAGCACCTTGATTTTATAAGTACATTGCATGTTAGCTTTTGCCACAACCAAACTGTCCAAGCACCAGTGCAGAATTATAACAAGTTATGTGATGATTTGGCAGACAGTCATAATTATAAAAAATGCAATATAATGTGCTGTGTGCCCCACTTACATACACTTGTATAATCTATTTATGTAGTTAAATATCATGCAGTCTGGACCTGATCCAACCGGACTGCATATGTTGTTACTCCAGTTGGCCAACTGTTTGTTGTACCAAACTGAGGTACAAATGCTGCTCTTAACAGTGTAATTTCTCTGGACTCATGAATAGTAAAAAATTCTCGTAAACTTATATTTTTTCTTAGACAGCTGTTAGTACATGTCGAACAATGAGTTGGAAAAGGCTACTGGCACACAAAAATGGATGAATTTAGACATGAAATGCACTATGCTGGCAAAAAGAATAGACACAATATTAAAGGACTCCGAGCCAAGATAAAAACCATATTTCAGAAAATACATTTCATCTGTGTCGCTATAAATGATCATTAAAACAGATTTTAGCGTTATTTAGGCATCATCATTTATGCTATTTACTTTTTACATTTCTCTTGCCTGGACAATGGAAAAAAAAAGTTTCACTTTGCTGGGCTAGTGCATAAGAACAAGAACGTCTGGGTTGCAAACACTGTGGCGGACAGTTTAAATGTAAATCAAAAATACTTTTCACTGCTATTCTAAAAGCCTTGAAAACATTCAAACCCAATTTGTGTTTTCTAGACCCCATCCTCATCTCCTCCTATTTTTATTTTCATAGAAATTCTACACTTTGACCCTCAACTTTCTCCCTTTGAGTTAGCACAAAGAGAGAGAGAGAGAGTTTACAACGGTTCTGATCTCTAAATACTTAATCTGAGGTAACATCACACTTTATTTATGTAAATATCCAGGGGCTATGCACACAGAGTATTATAAATACAAACAAAACTGTTGAAAAGAACCAAAATGACTTCTTACTTTATGTGGTTCTCTGCACCAGTGGCTGCCTCATGGAATTGCTCTGATGTCAGCTTGTAGATTTCAGCATTCTGAAACAAAGCAAATATTACTTATCACTCAAGATTGTCCTTTTTTGTACCCTACCCTGTGATGTAATTGTTTTCTATAATAAACAACATTCATTTCTCACCCAGCAGGCATCATATTCTGCTACAAAACAACTTAGGCTCCACCAATATAAAATATGAATATGAAAGAACATATGCATTTCTCAACAGATCACATCAAGGCAACAATCTTGAGTCACACCGCTGAAGACACCTCATGTGGGGAGGGGTATGCCTCTTGGCCAATGCTCAGCTTGTGTTATTTCATCCAAACTTCTTTTCCAACAGGAGTTTCCAAAGCTGCCTGGGGTTTGTTTTAGTTTTTTTAATTGCTGTGGGGAGCCTGTAGGTTACTGACTTGCAAGTGTCAAAGCTAGCAGCTAACACAGTTAGCCTAACAAGAGAATTAATTTTATATTTCAACCCCATGTCCATGCAACTTGCTTTTTAAGGAAAATTCCTTGAGCAATTTGTAGACTAGCTACCATGTTTCCTCTTTAACAGTATAGTGAAGAGTATCAGACTTGAGACAATCTGAAAGAGTAGATCCAAACTTATACAAGAAGCAACCACTTTTTAAAATTAATGAAGAGATGAGAGAAAAATAGTCTTGGGGGTAATGACTGAAATTCACCTTAGGGCCCATCCTTGCTGCTCTCTTACCTGTCTCCTGATTTTTGTCATTTTATATTAAACCTAATTCTCTTCCTCCCAACTTTTTCTCTAGTGATTGCAACTCTGGCCCTCCACATCAAGAGACTGCAAATATTGTTCAGTGGTTAGAAAAAGAAATAGGGCAAATCACCATCTATGTGTCTCAGTTTCCCTTCTGTAAAGTGGGGGGATAATACCTGCCTAGTCCACAGAAGTCTTGAGACTTTTAGCTAATGGAAAGGTTTATGACGTGCTCAGTTTAAAGGTATTTATTTGTCATTTCTATACATATCCGCATTTATGTAACACACAAACCATAGGAAGGAATTTAACAAATTCTGACCTCGTAATCGCTCTTAGACCTGACAAATCACCGATCAGTAATCAATCCAAAATTAATTTTGCCAGCAAGCAGTCATGAATGTCTTTGTTTGCTTATTTGTTACATAATAGTCAAACTTCTATGCTGAAAAAATCCTTTTTACTTCTTTCAATAACAAAAGTTCAAATTTTAATGGAGCCTTTTTCTCTGCCCTGTAAACAGATCCAATGACTTTCAGCTCCCTGCTGTTGCTTATTCACATATGAACCTACAAAAGACCAATGTGCCAATTAATTAAATTTGCCATTAAAAATGAAATAATGTGAAAACGTAGGGTATGAGCGTTATTCTCCATGAGTTTCATAAATCTCACTGTTTCTCCAATTACTTCCCAAGCAATTTTCATATTTCATACCACCTGATTTCTCAAAGGATCTGGATTTGTGAGATCAAAACGAGAGAAAGAGAGAGAGAGAGAGAGAGAGAAAGGAAGGTAAGAAAATTAAGCATTTTTCAAGCAATAGGAAGTAATGCCATCAGACACCATTAGCCTGCAGCAATCTGCAGTGAAACAGCAGCAGGCGAGGAAAACAGGAACAAATATGTTGTATGTGAGGCCCAGCATGAAGTTGGCATTTAACCCACCTAAGGAAGGAAAAAGCAGCAGAGTTGTTTGCTGGTAGAACTGTAGAATTAAAGCACTTGTGCAAGGGCCTTTGTGTGGTTTATGGGAGAGTTCAGCCCAATGATTTTATTTTGACAGAGGTAGTAGAAATACTGATGATGCCACTACTGCATCAAGTTCCTGCCTGAGCCTCTGGGCAACATCGGGTGGGATCCTCAAGCATGGACAGAAATACTGAGGCATGGAACCAGTAAGACATCACTCCACCTCTCAACTTGGCTGGGAGGCAGGCAAATGAGAACTCTGATTGGGAAGGGCACCTCAACCTCAGTGATCGGGGGGAGGAAAAGACGACAACCCTGCCAGACCACATGTCCGACAGCCTGGCAAGTCTGATGTGGGTGTCACTGGGGATTATAATGGGAGGTGGGAGGCGTAGGAGGCACAGAAAGGAATTTAAAATGCCAAATTCAAAAGGGGAGGTAGGAAATCTAAACATGGATTCAATTAACCCCCTTTTCCCACCAATCTAGATTCCTCTTTGATTTGCTTTTGGGTTACTCCTCTGTTTTTCATTTTGGGAAGACTTACTGCTTCCAATGTTATTAATCAATATTGTTAAGTGCTTCCAAAAGAAGAAAAAAGTTCCAGATTAGCCATTCAAACCTGGGCTTGCTCAGCAACTAGAAGTGTTGAAAAGATTTCCCCATCCCTTTGGGCCTCTTCCTCTTTGGGGGTTGCTCATTCACTTCAGTCCTACCCTGAGCCAGATGGGGGAGCAGAACAAGGGGGCTGCTCATTCACTTCTGTCCTTGCTTCAGATTAACCTTTCTAGGAAGCCTATTCCAGAGTTTAACTAGCCTTATAGTTGGAAAGTTTCCCCTAATATCTAACTTAAATCTCCCTTGCTGAAGAGTAAATCCATTATTTCTTGTCCTACCTTCAGTGCACATGGAGAACAATTGGTCACCATCCTCTTATAACAGTCTAAACCTTTGATCATTTTTGTTGTTCTCCCTCTGGACTCTCTCCAATTTGTCCACATTTTCTTAAAGGGTGGCATTCAAAACTCGACCCAGTACTCGAGCTGAGACCTCATCAGTGCTGAGTAGAACACGACAACTAGTGTAGGAGTGTTGTATGTAGTACATCCAGAAGGATATTAGGCATTTTTACAATTGCATCACATTGTTGACTAATTCATTGATCCACAATTACCGCCAGAGCCTTTTCAGGCTGCCTAGCCAATTATTCCCCATTTTGTAGCTAACTCTTTTCTTCCTTAGTGTAGAACTTTGCACTGCTCTTTATTGAATTTCAGACCAGTTCTCCAAATCGTTTAATAAGAACAAATTCCACCCAACTGCCTCTCAATCTGAGCACTGAGCAGAGGTGGTTCTACAGTTTTGGGGCCTTTTCCCCCAGTGAGAGTAGTTTTGAGAGTTCCTCACATTCAATCTACATCTGCAAAATTTGCTGCCTCTTGTCATAGTTTGAATCCTCCCAGTGTGATCCTGTGCACCACCACACTGTGACAGAACATTCCAGTGGCTAATATTAACCCAGGACTTTCTAACTGGCCTGAAAGCTCAGAACAGGCAGCCATGTGAAAATGCAGAACCATCTTACCCACATTACACTAGGTGACAACTTCGTCAGGTCACTCATAACCACAGTGTTGGTGTCTGAAGCTGGGGCTGGCTGTGGCATTGCTCAGCCCCAACAGAGAGACTATTGGCCATATATGGCGTAAAGAACCCTAAATTAGAAAAGGAGATTCAGTTGCAAGCATGTATAAAAAAATATGCTCAGAAAACGTCCCACACTCACAGTGTTGCCAACTCTCATGATTTTAATAACGAGTCTCATGATATTTAATGTTTGGGTTGTTTTTTTTTTTAAAAAGTCCCAGCTCCTGGAGACAAGTGGCTACATGAGAATTTGAGCTGCCATTAAAAAAAAATTGTAAATTTCCAGCCTTTATGGTGCAGAAAATAAAGTTTGATAATGTGCCCCACATGAACCCAAAAGGCTTAAAGGAAAAGCATCTGAAATGTATTATTTTTATCTAAATCAAATGAGTTTGGGGGGCCTGACTCATGATTTTTTATGTTTGGGGTTGGCAATTTTGGGATTCTGTCTTTAGAGTGTGAACAAGCGGCACCGATGCAGTGCAAATTCAAAGGGTTTACCTCTTCTGGTAAGTAATGGGTTGATGGTGAGAATATGAAAATATAGTCTCAGATCTCTCTTTCATACACACACAAGCGCCTTAAAATAAAAACTTCCCTTCCCCACTACAACTGAGGTTCAAAATAAATTTTGGTTAATTCCCCACATATACACAGGCTCCAGTATGTTTTCATACTCTTCTGTACTGTCTGGTTTCTTCCAAGAGAGAAAGCAGAAAATTCAAACTATAGCAAGGAAAGCACTTCTTGGTTTATTTCAGAAATAGAAATAGCTGAAGTGTCATGAGAAAAACCCTGCCAGCTCAGTTTTGCCCTTACATTGAAGTCCATTATATACCACCTCAGTAGAATGTGCATTGTTCACTATGATATGTGAAACACTTGACACAAGAATGCGAGTGAAGTGAGAAAAACCTGAAACTAATCAGATTTTAGGTGAAATGCTGTGCTAACCTTAAGCAGCAGCAGCAACAACAAAAAGCTCTAACACCAGAACACAGATTTATCCATCAGGTTAAGAACTGGGTCAGTGGATCAGAGGCTCTTTGGATATAAAAAGACAACAGATACCAAAGCTATCTTGAGGTATTTTGACACCTTGGTGTATAGAATCTTGTCAGTGGTCAAAGTGCTTAAAGATACAAAGAGGATTAATGTCTGTTGAAATGTTGCCAGCCTAGATGAATGCTAGCGATACTTCTGATGAAACAAGAGCAGGCCATTGGAGGCCTTGACAAATGCTGCAGACGACAGCTGTGGGATTAGATGGTGAAATCTGCCTAACACCTGACAGATGCATCACTTATCTCACCCCCCCACCTCCAATCACCATCACCCTGTCTGTGTGCACTCTGCAGCATTCAACAAACTTTCTAATATGTGGCCCTAAAGAAGCTGACAGGAATGGGTGTCTCCCACGTCCACTATAAGGGAGGAATATGCTCTAGTCCACAGGAGGATAAATACAAAATGAAAGGCAAGGAGAAGGGGCAAGACAAGGGAGACTTTACCACCTCCGCCACAAGTGTCTACAAAAAAGATTTTAAACCTCTGCTTCCCAATGCCACTAAAGTCAGAGATTAAGACTCACATAACACTCATGAGAACGTGCATGTCTGCTGCCTTCTGTCATTTGCACAGAGAGCTCATGAAGCAGCTGCTACAGATGTTTAGAGGAGTGGTTCTCAGACTAGGGTCCATTGACTGCAGAGGGTCCTTAGAGTTCGCACATCTGCTGGGTGGCCCGCTGAGGTGAGTCGGGGGTGCTCCTTCCCCGAGCGCCACTGTATGGAGCCAACCTGAGCTGCCTAGTGTCACCGCGTTCCCCCTATATGTTGCTTTGCACCCCCGGTGATGCAGAGAAACGTTCGAGGGGGACAGCAACACGTAATGTAGCTCAGGGAGGGAATGCCAGAGGTTTTCAAACTAGGGGTGAGGAGGAATGTTTGGGGGAGGGGAAGATAATTCCATGGGGCTCAGGGAGGGAGTGCCAGAGGTTTTCAAATGAGGGGGGTACAGAGGAACATTCAGGTGGGCGAGCAGTGAAACCAGGCTGCTCAGGCCAGCCTTGCATGGCAGGGCTCGGGGAGGGAGTGCCAGAGGTTTTCAAAGTAGGGGTGTGGAGAAATGTTAGGGGTAGGGGAAGACAATGCCACGGCTCTTGGGGAGGGAGTGCCAGAGTTTTTCAAACGAGGGGGCACAGAGGAACATTCAGGTGGGCGAGTGGTGACAGGTGGCTCAGGCCAGCCCTGCGAGGTGGGTTTCAGGGAGAGAGTGCCACCTCCACTCCCAACTAACCTCATTTGGCCACCAGCCTATCTGGGTTGGAGGGAGTGCAACCAAAAATTGCAGCATCACTGCAGAAGAGAGATCTCTCCCTGCCATCAGAAGGGGTTGCCTCACAGCCATTCACTCCATGAGCAGGCACAGCTAGCCAAAGAGGCACACCACTGCTCTGCCCTGCTACATCAGCACTTCAGGGAGGAGGGTCAAATGACCTCACGTAGCACACCTCCCCCCCACGTTGGCTCTGCATCACACAAGGATGGATAGACTCTGCAGTCAGAAGCAGGAACACCCATCAGACTGATATCTGTAAGTACTCTTATACTCTCTGTCAGGGTTCCTTCCCCACTCTGAACTCTAGGGTACAGATGTGAGGACCCACATGAAAGCCCCCTAAGCTTATTTCTACCAGCTTAGGTTAAAACCTGGCACGCTGCCACCACCAAGCAATTTAACAAGAAACAGGGAAAGGACCACTTGGGTTCCTATTCCCCCAAAATATCCCCCCAAGCCCTTACACTCCCTTTCCTGGGAGGCTTGAGAATAATATCCTAACCAATTGGTTACAAAGTGATCAAAGACCCAAACCCCTAGGTCTTTGGACAACGGAAAAATCAGTGAGGTTCTTAAAAGAAGGATTTTATTAAAAAGAAAATGTAAAAATCATCACAGGATGGAAAATAACTTTACAGGGTAATCAGATTCAAAGAGCCCAAAGGAACCTGCTCTAGCCTTAGTTTCAAAGTTACAACAAGACAGGGATAAACTTCCCTTTAGCAAAGGTAAAATTCACAAGTTGAGAAAACAAGGATAAACTAATATGCCTTGCCTGGCTGTTACTTACAAGTTTGAAATATGAGAGACTTGTTCAGAAAGATCTGGAGAACATGGGTTGATGTCTGGTCCCGCTTAGTCGCAAGAGCGACCACTACCAAAACAAAGAACACAAACAAAACTCTTCCCTCTGCCCCCCCCCAATTTGAAAGTATCTTGTCCCTTTATTGGTCCTTTGGGTCAGGTGTTAGCCAAGTTACCTGAGCTTCTTAACCCTTTACAGGTAAAAGGATTTTGGTGTCTCTGGCCAGGAGGGATTTTATAGTATTGTATACAGGAGGGTTGTTACCCTCCCCTTTATATTTATGACACTCTCTTTCTTAAAACATTACAAACAGTACATATTTATATGAAGTACACACATACTTTTGCCAATCAGTTTCTCAGTTGGAGGTCAGTGATTAATACTGCATTTCAAAAGGTGTCCATCAAAAAAGAAAAGTTTGAGAACTTCTGGTTTAGAGAGTGTTCAGAAGGCTACTGCTCCCATGGGAGCAACAGAGGAAGGTCAGCCGAAAACTTCAGCTAGCACAGACTGCAGCAGCCATATGTGCTCAGCAGAGTCTCCTATAGGGAGCACATTGGACCTGTGCTCCAGAGATTCTAATAGACTGTAACTCAGATTGTTGGTTTTCATCTACAAGTTGTCCCCCAGAGACTGGAACCTGGTGATCTGAGAGTTTTTCCCCACCAATAAGTCCTGAAGCTGCAAGCAGGTAGTCCCTTGAATTAGTCTTTTTCAGTGGATAACCCTTTGGAATTGCTTCCAACATACACTTGTGCTTTGGTCTGAAAGAGCTGAGTTTTGGTTCTTCAGGACACACTGCAAAGGCTGGTCACTTCAAGTCTCGGGGTGGGGGTGTTGCAGAACTCCTGTTTCTGATTTGCTGACATTGGTCCAGCAAATACACACAGCTGATGCTTTCCACTGTTGCTATGTGTAAATGTACGTGAAGGATAACGAACAAGCACTCTTTGCAAATGGAAAAAATGAACATATAAAGCATGCTACATGTGGCTCCTGGGAGTAATGGATTAAACTGAAGCGCATCTTTATGAGAATTTACTTCCTTTCTCCTGGGCTTAGCACTGGGAAGATACAGGGAATAATGGGGGAAGTACAGTTACTATCCAAAGGCAGCTTCTAAATGAAGTTCTGGTATTCGCTGTTCAAGCGTGGGCTCATCCACTCCTACTTGAGCCTGCAGTGAAGTCAGAGTGCTGAATCTGTGACACCCAATTCATTCCCTTGGCAACAGGCTGTGAGATCATAAATGCTAGATTAGGATTCACTGCAGAATCAAGGAGATGAGCTACATCTGCAATACTAGCACAGGGGAAATTAAACTAGTCAGTGGCAGGAGCATGTTTCTGTTTGAATAAATCTGCTGCAACTCTACCTATGGGTGAAAGCAGGATAATACTTAACAGCTATAGAAAGCTTTCATATCCAAAGTGCTTTACCAATATCAGCTCTCACAATGCCCCCTCTGAGGGAGATGACTGACTTGCCCCATTTTGCAGGTGATGAAAATGAGACACTGAGTGGTTACATGACTTGTCCTAAACCACAGGCCATGCATCAGAAACAAGATTAGATTTCAGGACTTCCTAGTTCCCAGTCCAGTACGCAGGCTATTGTATCAGATGAAGAACACACTTACAGTCTGACACTGGGCTTCGATGATGCTGGGGTCACATTCAGGAACCAGGGTGCCTTCAGCAAGAGGGTTCCAGAGAGGATACTCTAGTGAAAAGCTTTATTTGTATAAATACACATCCTGTTTTGTGCCCAGGGCCAAATGTCTCAATGTGCCCCTCAGAAGTCCAAATTCAGCAAGTCTTCCTTTAGAAAGCCATTATATCCCATTGAAAATATGAACAAAAGTCTGAGTTTTTAAAACTTCTGATATTAAAAAAACTGAATTCTATTTCTCTCCCTACCCCCATTTTCATGGAAACAGGTCTTAATAGTTCTTTAGAGGTCAGTGTCCCACCAGCTCAATCCTCATATGTGGTTATGAGGTCAATTGCTTCTGGTTGGAAAGACAAGCAGCAGACAAACAAAAACTCAAAGAATGAATAACCCTAGCAATAATAAAGGGAACCAAAACGTGGAAAATATATCATGTTATGTAGAAACAGGACTGAGTTAAAGTAGATAGCCTGCAAAATTTGCTGTGAAACATCAGTGGTGTTTTAAATACAGAAAAGCAAAATCAGCTTCGTGGAGGAAGGCCATAAAATGCCAGCAGGCAACAAAGACTCTCTGACAAGGACAGCATTGGGCAATGCAAAAGCCTCAGAATCACATTTAAAATGCCTTGGAAGAATATCCTCACACACTCTCTTTCTAGTTTAAAAGTCCACTATAGGAGTCAGAAGTCCTAGGTGAGGAATTCACAGTAAATGCTATAATCAATTATACCTGACAACTGCAGGTAAACAGGCCTCACCAGTATTGATTAAGCATCAAGGTTTTTCAGCATCTGCTTTACGGAACACCTCAACCTGATAGTACTGTACAGATAAAAAAGCACCCAAAAGGCTTCAGGGCATGACAGTTTCTGCTCAGTGCCTCTATCTGGGTAGCCTGGCAGCACAGCCAGCCACACAGCAACAGATGGATCCTACCAACAGATCAGGGTTACAAAAGCAGAAAGGTCTCAGCGCAGACTGCTCCTTACAACTCTAACAAGCACAGAGTAACTATATTAAGAGTGGGGTAAGGAGCAAGTGGCTTGTGAGGTGTGCAGGGGTACTAGTCTGCATAACCAAAAGCTTCAATCGAGATAATGATCAGCACTTCATCAATAAACCTAACAGTCTTCAGGTAACTGCAGCATATTAAAAGGGGGATATTACTTAATACATTCCACCGTCAACCCCCTCTGCATTAGAGGGGCATTTGATTTGTTTAAAAGACTGTAATGACTGTCCAACGGCTAGTATTTGGCAGAAGCCTCCATCAAGGGTTTCTGAACACCAAAGTCGTCCCCTCCTACCAAGACTGCTGTAGCTAAAAGTCTGGGGTTTCTCACCATGAATGCCCCTGCCGCACTAAATCTTATTTAGGAACTGCAGGAGACTTGCCTAGTAAACAACCTTTGCCCCTCCATACAAGAGACCTGGATTACATTCTCAATCCTAAACTTTTGCACAACAGGTAGTCAAAGAATGCAGTTGACTGGGTTCCAAGAGGCATTCAGTGCCCAGAATGGAGGGCAGGGGTGGGTACTTACAGACAGGAGGTGTATGCAGAGGTGAAGGAGAACAGAAGAATGTGGGTCATGTTAATGCACCAACATGGACACAGAAAACCCCATGGAAAAAAATAAAATTTGTGTTTTTGTTGTGGGGGGAAGGAGGGGAGGAGAACAACCTGGCCTACAATTTTCCTTTTTTTCCCCCTCTTCAGGTTTTTCCCCTCCAACTGCAAATTACTCTGCATGCAGTTCCCAGCAAATCAAACTTTGCTAAATAACCCTGACATGTGCAGGGCTGAGAACCAGCCAACAAGCAATGATGAGATGTCCCCAAAATGATTAAGGAAAATGCAGAGCATCTCTCAGGTTACATATGAAGCTTGTTGTACTTTCGCCTCAGCGCATGGGCGATGCTGTAAGCGCTGTTCCCAAAACCTCTGATATTCAAAGCTCATTTGTTTGACAGGAAGCCTGTGGATTTGTGGACAGATTGTCACACAAACTGTCAGGTTTTTTAGAAAGTCGTTCAGACCCTCTCTCTGCTGCGTTACAGAAACACATTAAAGGCACAGAAGATGAACCATACACACAGATCTGACTGAGTGGTGGGTGTATCTGTTCAGAGCACTGTACTAGTTGGGGGGGGGGCGGGGAAGAGGATGAGTGGTTTATAATGTGAATAATCAAGGGCCGAAAGTTCCAGATAACTTGGACACAGTTTTTTGGCAGCAATTCTCATCTTTGCATTTATATATTTATGAGACAGATTTCCACACTAAGAGCAAACGAGGGAGAGAACAAAAATTATACAAGCAGCAATTTAATTTGCCACCACATTATTCCTCCCTCCCCTATTTCTGAATATATTTGTATTTTGAATCTGAGCTCACTCATATTCAGAGCCTGGAGCTGCAGAGAAAGAGTGGTCTAGTGGTTACACCAAGGAAAAGGAAGTTATTTACTGTGTTGTAACTGGAGTTGGAGATGCATGGTTGCTATGTTCATTCCACCGTGGATACGCATGTGCTCCATGGGCCTGGGACTGGAGAATTCTTGCAATCAGTGTCCATTGATCTGAACCTGCAGCCCTGCTCTCCTTGTGCTCCGTAATGAGGTTGTAAAGGGTGGTGCAGACTGATCGCCTGCTCTAGTTCCTTCTCTACAGCGAATCCAGTCATAATCCAAAGCAGATAGGAAGGCGGTACGTAGTGGAATGCACATAAGGATTATGCCTCTTGGAGAATTCCGATTACAACAAGGTATGTAACTTTCCCTTCTTCTCCGAGTGCTTGTCCCTCAGTGTATTCCACTGTAGGTGACTGAAAAGCAGTGCTCAAAAAGGAGCAGGATAGGAAGATGCATGTGGTATAGCAGCTTGTAGAACAACTGCCCCAAAGGATGCATCAGCAAAGGAGTCTTAGATCAAGGCATAATGTCTTGTGAACATGCAGATGGAACTCCATATAGCTGCCCTGAAAATGTTGAGTACCACCTGTTGAAGTGATGCCACTGAGGCCCATTGTGCCCTTATAGAGTGAGCCCTTACTTTGTGTGGGGCATGGAGTTGTGCCAACCAGTCGAGCAGGATGCTACCAGAGATTCACTTAGAGACTTTCCGGGAGTAATATAGCTTGACCTAGAATTCATTCTGCTACAGCAACAAACGGTCTAGGTGACTTTCTGATCAGTTTTGTTCTCAGCAGACAAAATGTCAGTGCTCATTGAATGTTGAGGGAATGAAGTCTCCTCTCCATGCCTGAGATGTGGGGCTTGTAACGTTGTCTTGAATACATGCTAAAACTGGATGAATGGTAGATAGGCTTTGCAAGCTTCTCAGCTTCTCAGAATGCTGAGTGTTCCAGAAAACTGACATGCATTCTGGTCTCTCAGGGCATTCAAGTGCCCTGCACCATGTAACTGTCCATGTGAGCTCCCCAGCCTAACAGGGAGGTATCTGTAATGACCATTTTGCTGGTTTAGGAGCCAGACCTGCTGCTGGCTGCTTCTGGGGCGCAGCGCAGTCCACGGTGCCACAACAGGCAGGAAGCCTGCCTCTGCCCCCCAGCTACATCACTGACCAAGTGCTGCCAGACGTAAGCCCCCCCCATACCCTGGAGCCCCAATTCCCTGCCCCAGCCCCAAGTGCCTGCCCAATCCCGTGCCCCAATCCCTTACCCCAGCCCTGAGCCCTGCCCCAAAGCTGAAGCCCCGACCCCATGCCCCAGCCCTGAGTCCCCCCACAAACCCGGAGCCCCAACCCTGTGCCCCAAACCCCTCATCCCCAGCCCCACCCCAGAACCCCCTCCCACACCCTGAACACCTCATTCCCAGCCCCATGCTGCAGCCCTCACCCCCACACCTCAACCTTCTGCCTCAGCCTTGAGACTCTTCCCACACCCCAAGTCTCTTATCCCCAGCTCCATTGGGTGGTAAGCATCAACAGTTTTCTTCAACTGGGTCACCAGAAAAAATGTTTGAAAACCACTGGTGTAGACAGTGCCCTTGCTTATGTCACCTTAAGTGGCCTCCAGGAGGTTTCTCACAATGCCCATCATGACTGCTCTGGTAAGCAGTTTCTACTTTGCTGCCCTTCAGCCAGGTACATGGGCACATGCCCCTCCCCCTTTAAAGCCCCAGGGTTTTTTGAAATTCCACTTCCTGTTTGCTCATGGACAGCTTACATCACATCTTCCCAGCTGACCATGCCGGCTTTCTGCAGCAAGTGCGCTCCCACCTGCAGTAGACCAGAGTTGTTGGATCTGTAGGGACTGTGGGGAGAGGAGGCTGTGCAATTGCAGCTCCAATCCAGCCATAGGAACTTTGACACTGACAAGCAGATGGCTCGTGGCATGGATGAGAAAGGGCACAAAAGAGACACACAGCAGTGCTGTGCTAAGATCAAGGAGCTGAGGCAGGCGTACCAGAAAGCCAAGTAAGCCAACTATCTGTCTGATGCAATGCCAAAAACATGCTGCTTCTAGGAGGGGCTGCACACCATCCTCGGCAGCAACCCCACTTCCACTGCCAAGAGCCCCATGGATACTTTGGCAGGACTGGAGGCAGCCGATTCAACCCCAAGGACGAAGTGGTGGATAAGAAGGTAGAGTTGGAAAAGGATGCGAGACAGGCAACAGGTTTGTCTAGTGGCGTGGCAGCCAGGACCTCTTTTTGACTCCAGAGTGGTTTAGCCAGTTCTGGCTCTGGCATCCCTGAAGCTGGAGAGGAGAGCTCCGGTAAATTCTCATTTTGCTTTGATAGTGCATGGTTACATGAGCTAGATGTGTCCTTTATTTTGTCATGTGGGAGAAGGGAGGAAATTAACACCACCAGGTGCTGTTTGTATCTGCTTCATGTTACCCTATGTAGTTACATAGTGGGGGCCCTGTGGAGAAGTTTGTTAATGCACACACATCTCCTGGGAATCCTTCAGAGATCTCTAGGAAACTTTCCTGCAGATACTCTGCAATCCTCTGCCGAAGATTCCTTGGCAGAGCTGCTTTGTTTCTTCCCCCTTTGTAGGAAACTTTGCTGCACCAATCGGCAATTACTTCTGGAGGAATCAAACCAGCACACAGCAAGCAGCATACAGACCTGGTCTGAAGTCACACACATGAAAGAGATGCATCCTTGCATCTTTGGTTACCCTCGGGTAGTGAGAGATCAGCTTCAATCACCCCCATCTGTGAAAAATGGTGCCAGTATTCAGATTAGCGTACCTAGGCACTTGTACTGATCCCCTTCTGAACCCACCCAGACCCTTTGTCCTTTTTTGCACCTTACTCCTGGCTGTGCTGCATGCTTGCCATGGGAAAGTGAGAAAGAGGTGTATGTAACCTTTATGATTCAAGATTGAGTGCATACATAATATTGACTCTGTGTATTGTTTCTTTTGCTTCTGCAGGTGTGCCCTTGAGGGCCAGTTCCACACCAGCAGAACGCCTCCATCAGATAAAGTAGTGAACGAGGAGGAGTAAGGAGGACATATTTTGTAAAGAGCTGCAACCATCAGATCAGGCCAATAGTAAGCATGGAGATACACAATCAAAATACTAGAAATGAACAGCCAGCGAATGATACAGAGCCAGGAGCAGATAATAAAGTTCATGGAGGACCAAACAGAGATGCTGAGGTCCCTGATTGTGCTGCAGGGGGAACACATGTGTGCTCGACTCCCCCTGTAGCCCATACAGAACTGCCTTCATTGCTCTCCCAAAACTTCCCATACACATTCCTGGCCTATCACAGTAACCCTTGTACTCCACCGCAAGGACATTTTCCATAATGACGGCTGGACTTACACACAGCTATGAGATCCTCACTTCAGAGAGTGCTGCTCACTGTCATGTCCCTTGTAAGAAATGTTAATCTGTGTATTGCTGTTTAATAAAAATTTAGTCTTACAAAGACAGTGATTCTTTATTTGTGACCTACACAGGATGGTTGCAACAGAAATTCATACACAGTGGAAACTAGTACATTTGCAGACTAAATTAATGCTCAGGCAGGAATCATTACAGGAGTCATTCAATGTGGCAAGTAAACAATACCTGGCACAACTCATTACAGAAAGACATTACTGGGGCTCACTGTCAAAATGCTGCTTCAAAGTCTCCCAAATTTGAATAGCTGCCTGTTGAGCCCCTCTTATAGCCCGGTTGTCTGGCTGCTCAAAATCAGCTGCCAGGCGATCCACCTCTACCCTCCACCCCTGGGGAAACTTTTCCTCCTTGGCTTTATAAATGTTATGCAGACCACAGCAGGCTGCGATGACCACAGGAATATTTTCCTCACTGAGGTATAACCTGCCAAAAAAGAAGCGCCAGCGACCCTTTAATCTGCCAAACACACATTCTACAGTCATTCTGCACCTGCTGAGCCTGTTGTTGAAGCACTCCTTGCTGCTGTCAAGATTTCTGGTGTATGGCTTCATGAGCCATGGGAATAAGGGGTAGGGCCTGGGTCTCCCAGGATCACTATGGGCATTTCCACAGCCCCTACTTGAATCTTCTGGTCTGGAAAGAAAGTTCCTGCATGCAGATTTATATACAGGCCAGTGTTCCTGAAGATGCGAGTGTCATGCATCTTCCCTGACACCGATGATCCACCAGCACCTGCAATACCATAGAGACATAGCCCTTATGTTAATGTATTCCATCACAAGATGGTCTGGGGCCAAAATTATGACATGCGTGCCATCTATCGCCCCGCCACTGTTTAGTGAATGCCACTGCCACAAGCTATCCACTATTTTCTGCACACTGTCCAGAGTCATAGTCCTTCATAGCAGGAGGCGATTAATAGCCCTGCACACTTGCATCACCACAACCCCTACGGTGGGCTTCCCAACTCCAAGATGATTCGTGACTGACAGGTAGCAGTTTGGAGTTGCTAGTTTCCACATGGCGATTGCCACACGCTTTTCCATCATGATGGCAGTTCTCATTTTGGTGTCCTTGTGACAAAGGGCAGGGGCGAGTTCCACACACAGAGTTCAAGGAAAGTGGCTTTCTGTATATGAAAGTTCTGAAGCCACTGCTTGTCATCTCATGCCTGCATCTCAATCCAATCCCACCACTCGGCACTTGTTTCCTGAGCCCAATTGCAAGGATCCACTGTATGCACCTACTCCATGAACACAAACAATCTCAAATTGTTTCTTTCTATGGCACACAGCAGGGCAGGCACCACGGATTCTTGTTCAGATTCACAGCTCACAAAATACTGCAGGATCAGCTGCACTGTGCTGATAGCGCTTATTGCAAGAATGGTGAGCAGTGCAGGATCCAGGCTGCCAGGCAGAGATGGTGGGCACAAAGTTTACAGGGGCAGTTGAAAAATGGTGCGAAATGCAAGCAGAAGCCCTTGGAATTATGGAACGGAGAAAACTGCATCATGGGGAAGTGATCCCGCCCCCTATGACGCACCAGTATCCATTTGCAGAACTCTTAGTGGAAGAAGGTGGCAATTTGCACAATGACATAGTTACCCATGGTCCACTGCTCTATCGGTGGACAAGTTCCACCGACACAAAGAGCGGTGTCTGACCGTGCACAAGCAATGTAATTACAGCAGTTTATAATCACTGACGTAGCTTAAGTCAACTTAACTGTGTAGTACAGACACGGCCTATCGTTGCTCCTATAAACTCTTTAGTCTGCGTCGCGATTAGCATAGATTTCTCCATGTTCACACAGACTCCTAGGGATGACTGATGCTGAAGCAGCAATGAGGTTGATATGAGGTCTTCCCGATGTGTCCTGCCAAAAAGAAGCCAATCATCTAAATCCAGGAAGAAGGATGCCGATGCTTTGCCTGAACTATTCTGCTACTACTGGAAACACTTTGGTGAACACACTGGGTGCAGTTGCTAGGCCAAATGGGAGCACCTTGTATAGACAGTAGTTGGGACTCACCATAAAGCAGTTATTCTGTGCTCAAGAATAACTAGTTTTTCCTTTTTTGGTTTTTAAATGTTGTGTTTCAAAATGGGCTAAGATTCTTCCAGTGGTAAGTAAATAAATAAATGGTGGTTATTCAGGGGGAGAGAGTCCTGCCAGTCTGCAGGGAAAGGCCAGGTAAGGCATGTGGAGGGAAGAGAGATGGTAAGGAGGAGAAGAAAGAAGTCAAAGAATACTTTTTTAAATCACTTCCTTTTCCACAGTTTGACAGCCACATTCTTTCTGCTTTTAAGTATATTCTTCTTCTCCTTCATGTAATTTTTAGAGCTTTCCTGATTCCTCTGAAGAGAATGAAACATCAAGGAGGCTTCTTTGTTGCTGGCAAAGAGCTTGAAAATTATGAATACATAAGCCAATCAGAGCGGAGGGATAACAACAGCCAATGAGATTAGAAATAGATGCATATTCACAGTAGAGTTACTGAGACGTAACCAGGATTATGCAAATCAGACAACTACAGCAGAGTGCAGGGAACTGCATAACTGAGGAGGAAATCACATCCCTGCACTCTGACTGAAACATTTCCATCTGACTAGATTAGTATTACAATCCTCATATATGACATCAGATGTGGCCTTGACCGCTGTTAGGTCACCATAATTTAAAAATTATGGTCTCACTGCAGGACCAACTAGGAAAATGGGTTTCCTTCCTCACAGCTCACAACAAAGAGATTATAATCTATTTTTCAAAACAATATTTAAACCAGGAAATTGCTGTTGAGATGAAAAGTCAAGTTTCCAAGGGCATCCTGGGAGCACAAATTGATGAAGTAGGAACACATGTAGTTACCACAGTCAAAACAATAAATTTAATGTAAACCTCCACTTTCAGAATTCACTCTCTACATACCAAAAGGTCTCCTCCTCCCACAGCAAAGGGTATTTCTTACAAAGAAAGAACTTGGTCCAGCAACTAAATGAGGAAGCACCACATGTAAACCCCCTAAAGCAATTATAGATACATTTAAATTACCGCTGGGACTTTGTGGTTGTAGCTAACAAAACATACAGAAAGGAAAAGTTTTCTTTTTTTAAGTGACTTTGGTACAGGTTAAAGATGTGTCCTTATTTGACAACTACACTGGTGGGCAGAGCCCACCAAAACAATGAAATCCGTACTTCACCTCAGCTGAGTTGGGGGCCATAAAGTCCAGAAATCAACAAATCATGGGGACAAAAAAAAATGAAAAAACAAAAACAAAACGGGAATGCAGTTGCAGATAAAAAAATATTTGTGTGTACAGTTGTAGAAACATCCCATCTTGCACACTGAGACCCCTGGAAAATGAAATCCTTGATCCAGAGAACAAATGGATAAACCAAAATGCAAACTTCCACACCCTGCCCAGTGTGCCTGGCCTCTGACCTAGAGAGGCAACCTCTGTATCCATGGCCAGGTCACTCCTTCCCCATCTTCTGAGATTGTCAATTGGGATACACTTTTTTTTTGTTTTGTTTTGGCAACATGAGTACTTATATTCTAACAAGACCAAGACTCATCGTTTCGTTGCGACACAAAACACTGCACAGACTGCAAATGGTGGCTGCAGCTAAACCAAGCTGTAATTGAATGAATGACCTAGAGGTGAAAGGCTCCATATCCCATTCTCACTACTAAGTACTGCCTTTCATGTGATGAGAGGGCAATTTTGTTGTGCACACACAATCGTATTTGAAAAATTGAGATCCCAGTAAATTGACTCCAGAGAGCAGATGAAAGCTCCCCAAGACATTTACATGTCCAGTTGGACACAGGGCATAACATTTTTAACATGTCCAAATGAAAAATGCACATACTGAAAGAGAGAAAAAAGGACTCGGAATTTCCTATGTGGCCACTCTGACATGAGACATTTTCCTCCTTTTTAAAAAAAAACCCACACGCAAGCCTGCTCAAAATTTCTTATATGCCCCAGGCTCATCAGGCAATCTCTTTGTACTGCTTGATGCACCACAATATGCCTTCTAGAACAATCAAGAAGGGAGAAAACTAAGGGTATGGCTACACTTGCAGCTGTACAGCACTGGGAGTTACAGCTGTCTTCGTACAGCTGTGTAGGGAAAGCGCTGCAGTGTGCCACATTTGCAGCGCTGCTAGGAGCGGTGCATTATAGGCAGCTATCCTACAGAACACCTCATCCCATTTTGGCACCGTGGGTTGTGGGAAGGGGACGGAAGGGTGCGGGTCATTCCGCTTCCTGTCCCAACGCCCCGTGATGCATCGCTTCACATCCCAGCAGTCACTGTTTTTCCGTCCACGTTTTACGCCATTGTGACTCTCCCAACGGTTTTTGTGCAGTGCGATTTCTGTGGGAAATGGATCCCGAGCTGCTGAAGAGTATGCTGATGAGTCTCGCCAGCACATCACGTTTGGCAGTTGAGCTATTCCTTCAGCTCCAAAGTGACAGTGAGGAGTCCGACGATGATATCGAGTCGCCTGACGTGTATGACACTAAATTGCTTATGGCATTCACAAAAATGCTCAGCACCATGGAACGCCGCTTTTGGGCTCGAGAAACAAGCACTGAGTGGTGGGATCACATCGTCAAGTCTGGGATGATAATCAGTGGCTGCAGAACTTTCGGATGAGAAAAGCCACTTTCATGGGACTGTGTGCTGAGCTTGCCCCCACCCTGTGGCACAAGGACACGAGATTGAGAGCTGCTCTGCCAGTGGAGAAGCGAGTGGCTATTGCAATCTGGAAGCTGGCAACTCCAGACAGCTACCGATCGGTCGCGAACCAGTTTGGACTGGGAAAGTCGTCCGTTGGAATTGTGTTGATGCAAGTTTGCAGGGCCATTAATCGCATCCTGCTAAGAAGAACAGTGACTCTGGGGAATGTGCAGGACATTGTGGATGGCTTTGTACAAATGGGTTTCCTAACTGTGGAGGGGTGATAGATGGGACACATATTCCTATTCTAGCACCACCCCACCTAGCATCCGAGTACATTAATCGGAAGGGGTATTTCTCTATGGTTCTCCAGGCACTTCTGGATCACCTTGGGCGTTTCATTGACATTAACACAGGCTGGCCTGGAAAGGTGCATAATGCACGCATCTTTCGGAACAGTGGCCTGTTCAGGAAGATGCAGGCCGGGACTTTTTCCCCAGACTGGAAGATCACAGTAGGGGACGTCGAAATGCCCACTGTGATCCTTGGAGACCCCGCTTATCCGTTAATGCCTTGGCTCATGAAACCGTATACAGGGAAGCTTGACAGGAGCAAGGACCGGTTCAACTACAGGCTGAGCCGGTGCAAAATGACTGTGGAGTGTGCTTTTGGCCGTTTAAAAGGGCGCTGGTGATCTCTGTATGGGAAGCTAGACTTGGGGGAAAGCAGCATCCCTGCGGTTATATCCACGTGCTGTACCCTCCATAATATTTGTGAAGGAAGGGTGAAACATTCAGTCAGGAATGGACTTCCGAGGTTCAACGCCTGGAGGCTGAACTTGCACAGCCCGAGAGCAGGGCTACTAGAGAGGCCCAGCACAGGGCTACAAGGATCAGGGATGCCTTGAGGAAGGAATTTGAGGCTGAAAACCAATAGTAATGTTTGGTGCCTTGCACGGGAGTGAAGTGTAGTGGTTACAATGTTAGGAATTTGTTTTTCCTAAAATGATTTGCAGTGCCTGTTTCTTTCCTGGGCTACGGTATCTTTCACTTTCTGCAATAATAAAGACTCTTTTCAAAGCCAAGAATTCATTTGTTGAAAAGAAAATAACTTTCTTGACAGACACACAACATTTTGGGAACCTAAAAGGGCAGGGGGTGGAATGGTGAACTGTACAGTCATAGGCTTGAATATGTCCTGTCTGGAGTGCTGTGCAATGACGGCTGCACTTCAGGATGAAAATACTGCATGGTGATGGGGGTTGAGTGCAGAGGGTAAGGGTTGTAGTTCTCAGGGCTGGTTGGTGAACACACAGGTGTTGGGGGCAGCTGGTGGTGGTAAGAACCTGGATGCTGGGGAAGGGGGTTTGGAGCTGACATTGGGGCACAAGGGAAAGAGCTTTGGGACGGGGGGCAGGGGCCAGCACAGTAGTGCTCTGCCTCCATGGCTATGAGTGACTGGATAGAGTCCGCTTGGCACGCCAGGATGCTTATCAGCTGCTTTGTGCTTTTCTTCTTAGCCGCTGCGTTTCTCTGGTGGATCCTGCTTTCCCTTTCCCTCTAGTCCTGCAGTTTTTTCCTCCAGTCCTGCAGCTGTTTAATCTCTCTGGCAGAGTGATCCATAACTGCTTTCAGCATGTCTTCTTTGCTTTTTCGCAGCTTCTTCCTGAGGTTTTGTAGCCTCTGAGCAGTCGATGATACGGGCAGTCGAGTAGTCGAGGACACTTTTCGAAAGGCAAAAATGGCAACAGTTAACAGAGGCAGCATTGTTTATAATCTCACCCAGACAGTTATTCCCACACAGTGAAGGAGTTTACAGTCTTCACTTTAGCATAATTTTCCCATACCAAACAGAGCGCACATAACCCACAGGAGCCACGAAATGGTGAGTAAGGGGGACTGATTGCTTCAGGGATGTGCAGGGGTTTCTGTGCGTTGAGGAAAGCAAACTGCTTCAGGGGGCATCTACACTTAACATTTTCCACAGGAGTTAATCCTGGAAGATATCTCGCTGCTGCAGGTCACCTGGGAAGAGCGGGAGGGTCTTTTACAGCAATGCGGATTCCACCCTGGCCCCTATGCAGCTTGCCTGTGTACAGCAATGGTCCCCCCACCCCTCACGGCACAATGGCGCGGATGCATTAGCCTGACTGGGACAAGGACCACAGTGGCTCTCCATGTAAACTTGCGCAAGTGCATTGCCCACACTCTGGCTGAAACTTTTGAAGAGATTACCAAGGCCGATTACCGCGACGTGATAGACCACATCAGTGGGCTATTCCACATCTAGGCAGGCATGCATGCATGCATCCCTAACCCCTACTCCTCTCCCGAAACATTTCCATCCTGAAAATAAAAGCCGCTTACCGGGAACCCGCTTCTCTGCTTGTCCTTCACCAAGTACTGGCTGCTGCGACTGGCTACCTTCCTCCTGGCTTGAGAACAGCTCCGGGCTGCATGCCTCCTGGGACTCTGAGGTGTCTCCCCCAACCCCAGTCCCCTCAGTCTCGGTTTCCTCCCCCTCCCGCCCCCCCGGTCTGAAGTGTCCATCGTGGTCGTTGGATTGGCAGTGGGGTCACCCCCAAGTATTGCGCCCAGCTTCTTGTAAAAACGGCAGGTCGTGGGGGCAGCGCCGGAGCGGCGGTTTCCCTCGTGGGCTTTGCAATAGGCACTCCGCAGCTCCTTCACTTTAACCCTGCACTGCACCGCGTCCCGGTCATGGCCCCTTTCCAGTATGGCCCTTGATATCTGCCCATAAATATCGTAATCCCTACGGCTGGAGCGCAGCTGTGACTGCACAGCTTCTTCATCCCAAACACTGACGAGGTCCAGCAACTTGCCATTGCTCCATACTGGGGCTCGTTTGGTGCATGGAGGCATGGTCACCTGGAAAGATTCACTGATTGCACCCCACACCTGGCTGAGCAAACAGGAAGGGGATTTTTAAAATTCCCGGGGCATTTAAAGGGCGGGTCACCGGAGGCCAGGGCAGTAGAGTGCGAACTGATGAGCAGAGTGGCTGAACAGGCATTCTGGGATACCTCCGAATAACTCTGCAGGCCAATTACAGTGCTTTCTGTGGCCACACTGGCGGAGCAGCGCTGCATCACCAGTGCTGCAATCGTTATACCCCAGGCAGAGCAGGAGTATAGCCAGCGCTGCATCCAGGGAGATGCAGCGCTGTATGTGCCTTGCAAGTGTGGACGGTGAGTAAGTTGCAGTGCTGTAAACCCACCACCAGCACTGCAACTCTCCAGCGTAGCCAAGCCCTAAGAGTTGCCGGTAGACCAAGACCTGCAAGCCCATGGCAACCCATCTTCCGTAACTAGAGGGCACAACATTGTAGATGTAGACTCTCAGCTTTTATTAAGAAAAAAAAAGTAAGTTTCTAAGCCTTTTTCCTCATGAAGACACTTAAAAATATAATAGCTAGAGGGAAAGCTTGTCATTCCCTAAAGATCACCAGTTATTCACAGTCCCCTCAGACAACCCAGGGCTAGACTTTGTGTTCCAGGAAATGAAACAAAACACACCCACAAACACACCCCTGTAGGGTGGCAGACTAAGAAGGGAGAGGTACAACAGAGAAAAGGCTGTTCATTCCCTCCTCATTACTTATGCTTTTGCCTTCTTTTTTCTTTTCTCTTTCTCCTCACTCCTCCCTTCTTGGCTCTCACCTTCATATTGCCCTCTCTTAAACACAGTGCACAAATTCACTGTCAAACCACTCACCCCTCTTACACCTCGGATTATTTTCCATCTCCAAAAGCTTGCCACAATCCAGTCCCCCTGTGTTCCTGGCCCTTTGTCTGGGGCTGTAACTGCACTACCTTTTGCAGCAGTTCCCATGGTCTCAGACTTCACTGGATCTTACTATGGAAGGGTGCTAGGTTGGCTTACAGAGGGGTGGAGGGCATGAAGAGGGAAAGTCCTCATTTGGAATCTTCCTGGAGGACAACAGACCTGAGCATGGTCCCTGATGTGTATAGGTGTTCACACCCCAGCATCTTGTCAATTTCATCACCTCAAGCAGCTAATGGCCTGTCTGCTGGGAAGTACAAAAACCAGGATAAAACACTGTTTTCTGTGACTCTCACAGGGCCATTCCCAATTTTTAGGGAAAAGTAGTTACTATTTTTATAAATAAATAGGGAGACTTAATTGATTCATTAATGCTGAGTGTGGCAAGATCATAATGGGCAATTCAGTTAATTTTGGGGGACACACAAGGGTTAAGGGAGAGTGGGACTTCAGTCTTTTCTTGCAGGTAAGAGGCAGGTTTGGCAAAAAAAAGTGCTAAAGACCAGTCTGGGGACAGGGGATTTTGTGACAAGTGAAACAAAATACCATTTGCTGGAGTCCAAGAGCTCATAAGAGGCCCTGAGGTATACGTATATTTAAGGAGGACATTAAAGCACATTATTTACAAATTGTTCTGTCTCTTGGGTATGTGTATTATATGCCCAAGAAATTGGAATAGCTCCGTTATTCATACATTTCTTTAAATGCCTGGCTGATAGGGAAAGCCTTCAAAGAAGTGGCCCTGGGCTGTCATGAAGCATATATTTAAACACCCACAGAAAACTATTCCTATTAGAAACACACACACAAAACCCTTGTGAGATGTAGTCACAGTAAGTGCACAATAAGTTCAGTATCTGGACTGTTTCTAATTTAGTGGGGATCTGAGATACTTCATGCAGCTAGTACCAGGGGTAGGCAACCTATGGCACGTGGTGGCCGAAGGCAGCACATGAGCTGATTTTCAGTGGCACTCGCACTGCCTGGGTCCTGGCTGCCAGTCTGGGGGGCTTTTCATTTTAATTTTAAATTAAGTTTCTTAAAAAATTTTAAAACCTATTTACTTTACATACAAACAGTAGTTTAGTCTTATACATTATAGACTTATAGAAAGATCTTCTAAAAACGTTAAAACGTATTACTGGCACGCAAAACGTTAAACCAGAGTGAATAAATGAAGACTCGGCACACCACTTCTGAAAGGTTGCTGACCCCTGAGCTAGACCATATTATGGACTAATCGCTGTCCTCATCATTTCTTCCTCAAAAATCAAGACAGTACAGAACAGAATTTTAAAACAAACTTTGTGCGTAAAACATTCAAGGGCTTAAACCCAAGCAAGTAAAATAATCGTTTAAAAAACTATATCCACAGAACTGAGGCCTTCTTTGCCACTTTTCAGCCAGGAGCATTTTTTCCATAACCAGGTTATGAGCCCCAGTGAGAGGAGAACAATTCTTGTACCATAAAGGTGAATACAAGCAAGGAGAGGTACTGGACTGTGAGGCAGAATTTCTGCGTTCTATCGCTAACATCTCTCACACACGCTCCCCGTGTGACCTTAGGCAAGTAACTTTTCCAATCTCCTCTGTGAATTGAACATAATACTATTGACTAACCCTCTCTGGGACGTTGAGAGGCCTAAAATTCTTCACTGTTTGTAAACCATGGATCTTGGGATCCCTGGAAAGAAGACACTAGTGAAAAACAAGTTATTGATAAATTAATTGTAAGGATCATGCATGTGATCAGTAAGGGCTTTATTCTCTCCTATTCCAAGTCAATATTTGAGACAATTTGGTCATTGCGCCCCTGCTTCTGAAAGGAGCTTCATATCAGTTGATTCTGCGCAAGTGCAGGGCTCTGCCTACATGGAACAACTTGCAGGATTGAGGCCTACAGCTGGAATAGTCAAAGAGAAGCATAAGAGAATTAAGTGCTCAAATCTCCACAAAGTGCCTGAGGCTCCTTTGAATATCTCATCCTAAGTTACAGAAGACATTTCAGTCAGCACATTTTTTCCCTATCAACTCATGAAGTCATTGTTTTCCCTTTCTCACTTTCTGTAACTGTATACAAGAACTAACTACACACAGCCTGGTTAAACAATTATTTGGGTGCAAGAGGTAGGATTGATATTTATTGTACTGGGACAGTGTACATGGTATTGTACAGACTTACTTTGGAATGGTTGTACAGCACCAAGAAAAATACTGCCTGTAAGTACAAGAAGGGCATAACCACTTAGGAAAAATAAGGAGTCAAGAGGCTTGGAATAAGGAAATAATGGGATGAAATAAAGGAAAATAAAGGAAAACGACTAGGTATTAAAAAGAAGTGTCAACGGTGAGCTTTATTAGACAATGGAATAAGCCCATAAGTGGACTGGACTGAACAAAGCACTCATCTTCTGTAGGGAACAAATGTATGCTGACAAAGAGAGACAAGATTATGTCCCACATCATTTCTACCTGTAAAAAGTCATGTACTTCCATTGATGGGACCAGATACCAGATTATTATCTATAGTCAGCTGCTAAATTCAGTGTTAAGTCACCGAGTTCAAAACCACACATTGCCACATTTATTTCATAAGCAAGTCTAAAGATGGATTATTCCAAGATGAAGCAATCCATAAGCATCATTCTTTTCCTGTACAAAGGAACCTTAAACACACCAGAAAAACAAAATTATCCTGAGGCTCAAGCAGATCCCTGTTCAGCACACAGGCTGCAAATGCGTCTCTAAGCTAATCATGAAGACTGAAAAGGAAGCAGACACTTAGTTGCTGTTTGCATAGAAGCCGCTTGTAAACTGATGTCAGGCACTGAACATCAGTCAACACAGTACTTAAGGTGAACATACACACTGAGGCGAAGGCAGGCAGGTGGTACTGACATCTAGCACACTTTATTTACCCTAATATAAACGTTTTTTGAGTTCATCAAATTACCACTCAATTTCTCTGGTCTTTGAAAGCAGGTGCACTGAGGTATATTAACTACTAAACTTTACAGGCTTTTAGTGAAACAGCCATTAATGGGTGAATCAAGCATAGAGCACTGAAAGCCAGCTTGTAAGTCTAGCCAACAGAAACGTACAGTCGCATTTCACAGAAGACATAGCCACTGCATGGAAAACATCAATACAAGTGCCTCCAGCTGAACATTTCTAGAACCTGCCAGGACATATGCAGGCCAATGGAGGGATGTGGGAAGCAGGTAACTGGAGAAGAAAACAGGGAAAGTAATTTTTTCAAAACATGGCACATAAAGTATACAGTTCTACAAAAAAATTGGGTGGAAGGCAGCATAGGAGGGAGAGGTCAGAACTTGTTTCAGATGGCTACTCCACTGAGTTCAGAAGGTTCTTTCCGCTCTATAACATTGGCTCTGCAATTAAGAAAAGTAGTTTAACTTAACTCATAAAAAGGTACAATAACTTCCCTTTGCTAAATCCCCAAAGGTTTGAAGGAGGCTATGTTGTGGCTTTAAGGACTTCTTGTGTCACATCAGTGAAGCAAGCATGACAGGAGCCTCTTGAAATCACTGTTGCCTGACGAGGGATGTTCTGCAGGCTCTCCAGACAGACTAAGTAACTGGAGAAACGGTCTGGAGGAACAGAGAGAACCTTATCAACCTATTACAGGAAGCTACACTGGGGGATTATTTTTCTTCTGTTCATGGATCAAACCATCCACTTGATGAATTTGGCACTCTGTTGTATTGCTCGATTGGCTTGATAGACAAACCTCTCACAGTACTTCTCTGTACTTTAGAAAACTATTATCAGTCTACAGTGCTTTTGATTTCATAATGGTAATTCAGGTGGTGAGACGTTCAATAGAATAAGAAATGCACAAAAATTATTTTACTGAAGTCAAATCAAGAATGTTCAGATTCTTAAAACAGAGCAGAGGAAATCAACCTATCTAGTGATGGGAAAGGAAGAGTTACTTCAGAAAGGACAATGATTTCTTATAGCATAGAATTTGGTTTTATACCAACCTCTCTTACTCTAAGTGTCCTAAAGCACTTGACAGAGTGATAAGTTAGGTACTGGCAGTATAGTGACTGGAGGAAAGCAGAGCAGCCATTACACATATAGCAATAGCTCACATGCAGCCAGAAGACATTAAATCTGTTTTACTGAGAAAAGAAATGGTGTCCATGACACCTGCCAAGAGATATCAACTCATCTAGCAAAGGGCAATGAATATTTAACTCCCATCTAGATGGGGTTAACATTCCATCCCAAGGTCAACACCTCAGCATAGTCCTTGGTTCAATACTAGGTATAAGCACTTTAGGTTTCATGGATAGAGAAACTCCACATGGACTCCCCCAGCTCTTTTTGGTCTGTCTTAGTAAATGGTTTTAGTTCTCCCTTCATCAGATATCAGCTTGCAGTATTATTTGTCAGGTGGCATCAATCAGTTTGCTCAAAACTGTAGAATACAGAGAGGACAAAAAGGGATTGCACAGACAGTGGACCAGATGAAGAGAGAGTCTAAATTAATTTTTGTTTTAAGAATTATTTTAGATTTCTCTCTTCAGTGGATTAATGCTAAAAGACTGAAGGAAGGTGTGTATTGTAAGGAGGAATCTGAATGAAGCGGGAGTGAACGTTTGACATGCCAGAAGTGGGAGACTGTTGTAAGGAGAAGGGGTAAGAAGAATCAATATCAATAAAAATAAACGAAAACAACTTAGCACTTCCATAGTACTTTACATGCCCTAAATGTTTTACAAACATGAATTAATGTTAAGTGCAAGGGAGGAAGGAAGATTAATTTAACCAAATCGAATAAAGTGAATGCCACACAAAATTATGAGATCCATGAAACTAAACAGAAGAAAAGGCACATTAGATCTTTATCAATAAAAATTATATTTATGTAATGCATCCCTTTCCTACCTACATAAATACGCAGCAGCTGCAACTACCTCTTCTAGTACTCAATGCTTTGAAAAACCATGAGCGGTGATTGTCACAAATTAATGTATCTACTGCTCAACACTGTCCATAGCTACATACTAGAAATTATTATAGGAGTCAGTGCTTAAGAAATCAAAACAGAGAAAACCTCACTCTACAGCAGAAAGCTCTGCTTCATCCACTGAGATTACCTTGAACCTTTCTGTGCCATCTCACACTACACAACAAGCTATCCATTTTTTGCTTTATTGTAGTATTGGCCTTAACTCCTCCAGGTCACGTTAAATGGAGAAACAGGAAGAACAGCAGAAAGAATCAAGCAAATGTCTATACAGCTATTTACCAGGGGAAATGTATTCAACAAGCCGCATCAGCATCTGAAGGGTTTAAAAGGCAGCTGAACTGCTTTTCATTCCATTTTAATAGGGATGCATCTGCCATTTGCAGTGGCGAGCATGCACACTTCCCACCCCCGTATAAAACACATGTAATTCTCATCCAATTCTGAACAAGAGTAGATGCTCATTTTTAATCGCCAATTTACCCTCTCCTGGCATTTATTGGTAACTCAAACACTAAAAGTCAGCCTAAGCTTCCTCCCCAAGCTTGATTGTTTCTATGATTCTCTCTGAAGAACTTCTCTTTCTTGTTCCATGTTCTTCTTATCCAGAAAAATGCTACAGCACAAACCCTCCTGACTGGAGGAGACCCATTTCAAGACCTATCTCCTAGCATGACACTGCAGAAATTACACAGGACCCAATACAAGATGACTCAGAGCAGCACTGCATTCCTATGCAGGATACTAATCTGCTATCCTCCTACACAGACAATTGATTCCTATTCCATGAGTTATAAAAGTTGACAATGATTCCCTATTCTCACTTTGGTCTCAGAATTCCTATCAGAGGTTGTGCTTTCTTTCATGTTACAACCTACTACTACTGAAAGCATCAATAAGAACCATAAGACCAGAGAGACTAAGGTTCTTAATATCTGCTTTAAAAAAAACAAACAGTTACTCACCTTCTCATAACGGTTGTTCTTCAAGATGTGTTGCTCATATCCACTCCAATTAGGTGTGTGCGCAACACGTGCATAGTTCGCTGGAAGGTTTTTCCCCTAGCAGCACCCATCGGGTCGGTTCTGGAGCCCCCTGGAGTCATGCCTTCATGGTGCTGCACATAGGGCCCTGCCAACCAGCCGCCTCTCCAGTTCCTTCTTGCTGGATACTCCAACAGAGGGGAAGGTGGGTGGGTTTAGAATGGATATGAGCAACACATCTCGAAGAACAACAGTTCCGAGAAGGTGAGCAACCGTTTTTTCTTCTTCGCGTGCTTGCTCATATCACTTCCAATTAGGTGACTCCCAAGCCTTACCTAGGAGGTGAGGTCGGAGTTTATGGAACTGCGGATTGAAGCACAGCCCTGCCGAACACTGAATCATCCCTAAAGAGCCAATTGGAAGGCTAGAACATTTGAAAATTGGCAAAAAACTTCCCCTTTGGCTGGCTCTGTTGTTCTCCCAGAGAGCAGAGACAGGGCTGAAGCTATGCTATAAAAGCTTGGGCCAGGTATGAAAATTATCAGATCATATCTAGAAACTACTCATTTGAAAACCCAGATATGTAAGTAGATCAGGAAATGCCTAGGAAGACGTGATTAGGTTTATCCCTTATTTTTTTACGGGCTTGTGGACCCCTCTCATCGTGGATAGTTCTCTGAAGACATCCATGCTGTGTGCAGCAGCAGTCAAAAAAAAAGCAAGCAGGATGTTAGGAATCATTAAAAAAGGGACAGAGAATAAGACAGAATATCTTATTGCCCTTCTATAAATCCATGGTACGCCCACATCTTGAATACTGCATATAGATGTGGTCTCCTCATCTCAAAAAAGGTATACTGGCATTAGAAAAGGTTCAGGGAAGAGCAACTAAAATGACTAGGGGTTTGGAATGGGTCCCATGTGAGGAGAGATTAAAGAGGCTAGGACTTTCCAGCTTGGAAAAGAGGAGACTAAGGGAGGATATGGTAGGGGTATATAAAATCATGAGTGGTGTGGATAAAGTGAATAAGGAAAAGTTATTTACTTGTTCCCATAATGTAAGACTAGAGGCCACCAAATGAAATTAATGGGCAGCAGGTTTAAAACAAATAAAAGGAAGTTCTTCACACAGCACAGTCAAGCTGTGGAACTCCTTGCCTGAGGAGGTTGTGAAGGCTAGGACTATAACAGGGTTTAAAAGAGAACTAGATAAATTCATGGAGGTTAAGTCCGTTAATGGCTCTTAGCCAGGATGGGTAAGGAATGGTGTCCCTAGCCTCCGTTTGTCAGAGGGTGGAGATGGATGGCAGGAGAGAGATCATTTGATCATTACCTGTTAGGTTCACTCCCTCTGGGACACCTGGCATTGGTCACTGTCTGTAGACAGGATACAGGTCTGGATGGACTTTTGGTCTGACCCAGTATGGCCGTTCTTACATTCCTTATTTTTGTGTCCCTAAGAGGTTTTGCATATGTTCTTTAATTAGCTGGTGGGACCAGCTGATTTCCTTTGTTTTCTTTCTCAGCCCTTCCCTGGGGCAGGGTGTGTGCGCGCGCGTGCGAGAGAGAGAGAGGGCTTGAGGGTACCCCCAAGAAGGAATTCCCAGGTGTGCCTTCCTGGTCTCTCAAAGGAGTTTTTGCACTTGGATGGTGGCGGCATCTACATATCCAAGGTCAGAAAAAAGCTGTAACCTTGGGAGTTTGATACAAGCCTGGAGTGGCCAGTATTAGTTTTTAGAATCCTTGCAGGCCCCCACCTTCTGCACTCAAAATGCCAAAGTGGGGAATCAGCCTTAACACTCTATCTTAAAGGTACAGCAGGAGAGAGGGTTCGGAGACAGGCAACAAAAATCAGAGTCCTGGAAAAACTTTCATAGGAGGAGAGGATGAAAAGGTAAGGATTGTTTAGTTTAGTAGAGAGATATGTAAGAGGGGACTTGACAGAAGTATTGAAAGATAATGAATGGCACAGAGAAGGTAAATTGGGCACTCTCATTAACCCTATAATAATACAAGAGCAAGGGGACAGTCAATGAAGTTAAAAGGAAACATTTAAAGCAGATAAAAGGAAACTTTGCAGAATGCATGGTTAACCTGTGGAACCCACTGCCACAATATATCAGAGACCAAGAACTCAGGAGGATTCAAAAAATGAATTACATGTTTGAATAATTGGAATATCCACAGGCTCATTCAATGGTATAACATTTTTTAAGGGATATAAACCCTCGTACTTCAGGGCATATGTCAATCTCTAATTGATAGCAGTTAGGAAGACACTTCCCCTGTGGGCAAGTTATTCCATAATTATGCACAACATAGGGTGGGGTTGGTGAACTTCTCCTGTTGAAACATCTGAAATTGGCCACTGGACCAGATAAAACGCTGGTCTGATCCAGATGGCAATTCTGTCATTCCTATGAAATACGCTTCTCCAGCGTGGTGTGATTATCCTGATGTCCTATGAAGTGAATGGCTGGTTACTCAGTGGGAAAACTTCAGATGGAGAACTAGGTCTGTTCCCGCAGCCAGCAAAGGGGTTAAAAACATCCCTCGAAAACAGATAAATACAAAAGTCTGCTGCTTTTGCATTCCGTTACCACACGCAAGTGGGGACCAAGCCAAACCCATGATTCAGATAAGCAAAGTACAGGCAGGGAATTCCTGACAGCTTGTTCTTCCCACGTATGATTTTGGGTTCTTCAGTTCTGTATTGAATCATCACCTCTCCTTCGCCCCCAACTGGCCACCCTCAAACAATCTAGCTTTGGCAATCCCAATGTCCTTCCGTGACATTCTGAAATGTTGGAGAAGGAAAAGAACAGCTATTCAGATGCTTCCCCCAACTTGTCTCCCATCAAACCTCTTAAGAAAAAGAAAAAAAAGGTTCAACTGGAAGATTCTGAAACAGTGACTATAGAAGCAGTCAAGGTCTGTGCGTATTCAGCAAGCGAAAGTGGAATTATATAAAAGCAGCAGCTAATAAAAAAGATTGTTCTGTGCTGTGTTTTCCATCTTTCCAACCATTATAAGAATAAAATTATCCACAGAGAAGATCGAAAACCTTTTTCAAAACTAATACAATTAAGCTTTATTGCTCTATTTCGAGTACATTTCTCTCATCTCCCGACCCAGCTCCTGCACCTCCTGCTCCAATCTAGACTCTAACAGTTGGAGACTTTCTTCTATTTTGTTACCAATAAAATGTTCATATTTAAGGGTCAAAATTATCTACTATTTTGAGGTAGGAAACAAAGTCTGCCCTTATTACCTACTTACTATTGTGCAAAGAAGAACTAAAGAAGGAAAATATCTATGCATCAGCAATTGGAATGGGCTAAAGGTCTTCCATCTGATCTCAAACTAAGTGAAACTCCTGTAGCCAAAGCATCAGTCACCTTGTATTTAAAAGGTTAGTCCTATACAAGAATGCAAGGAGAGGGCAAGGCAGGGCTGAACACAACTTCTCTCCAGCCCACAAGTCTGTAAAAAGACAGACACACACACACAAATACTCCTTGTAGTTTCCACTTTGGGAAACCAGATCTGGAGGGAAAAAAAATATAAAAGAGACACACAGCATGAGGCCAAGAAATTGCAAAATTCCCTTTACATATGAATATATGGATGACTGTGATAGTTAGAGTGACAGTGGGTGGATTGTTTGTGCAGTGGAATCTCAATCTCCATTATCCATAAACTGAATTAAAACCTGAATTTATTGCAGCATTAAGTGGTAGTTTTAGTAGTTTATTTTTGAAATTAATTATACAGATAAAAGTGTTGAGACAATGTACAACATAAAACTGCTCCTGGATATGTTTCATATTAATGGCATTAAAAAGTACTGTATGGAACAAACATGCATTAGCAGACGGAGGGAAAAGGAAACTAAATATGCTGAAAGAGTCCTTCCATTTTTACAATGTAATTTTCCAGTGAAAATGGGCCACTGTCACACTGCATGTTGGTAGTAAAGCAGATGCACAAATTCCACTGTCTCTTTGGGATCCACCTTCCTCCTCAATGCATTTTTCCTTCAGGCATACATCATCACTAAAAGTCAGAGCTGTGAAACTTCTCTGTCACAAGGTCTAATTGTTTCCAATTGTAAAATAATATTCTTTACGTTTATTAAAAAATAAATACTACTACTGACATTATTTCATTTTGTCAGGAAGAGAAAAACATTTTAGTTCATAAGGAACAGTGTGGCTGCTCTGATTTTTATTACATCAATTTTTAAAAACTCATCATGGTAAACAATTAAACAGAAGCAAATCCCACGTTTAGAGGAGAGATTCAAATCCCTAAATGGATTTTCAAAGGTCATTTCAGGCTTAAAAGATGCCTGACAGTGTCTCTTTAAATCACATTCATTTCAAAGGCTTATCCAGCACAAGACAGACAGTGCATTCCTGCAACACACTTTGATCTGTTGGGCTCCTCTGAGAAAAATTAATAATACAACTTTAATTCATATGTATAGCAAGATTTGAGATTATTTTTATTTTTTTGGCCATGGATTTTTAATAAAAAGAATGAAAACAAGACAACTTTGCTTTCAACTAAACCCTGTGGTGAGAGAGAAAAATAAAAACCTGAATTTTTATAAACTAGTTTTTAAAAAATCATCCAATTAAAAACCAATTATCTTTCAAATGTGAGTTGTTCAAAGGTTCTGTTTGTGGAGCTGTTTGATTTAACCGCATAAGGTGGATGGGGGGGATAAATAATGGGGACTGACAGTTCCAGGTTTCAGCACAATGCTTCTTGTATCTCTTCTCTGCTGATCCACTCGGATCCATGTCTGATCCCATTAGCATTCAGCCACTGCAAATGAAAGACAACATAGCCTTACCTTCCTCTCAATACGGGCCAACTGCTCCTTACAGAAGGCGTCCCGTCGTTTCAACTCCATCTCCTTGCACTGTAGCTCCCGTGCCTAGGAGGAAGAGCAAACAGCCTATCAGCAGAATAGGATGGAGAAGAGGAAAGCTAAAGGGACAAGAATAGCAGGACAAGATTAGGACTGAAAGGAGTCCAGAAACCCCACATTATCCAGGACTGGTGTAAAGAGGCTCATACCAGGTCTCTCCAAATAGAAGTCAGTCAGAGCTTCACCACATTAAACATACACTTGCTTAGATCAGGATTGCTCTCAAAGTTCTAAAGGGCTGTCACCATCACACATCCATTCTCTACTCGACATGTATTCCTTCTCCCTAGTAAAAGAATGGCAATATAAGTCATCTAAGATGCATAATCATAAGTGACCCATATGGCCAACGTAGAACTTTTCCCCTGCCTTTTCTAGAGTTCCATCTAGTCTAGAGCCAAATCTCTCATATGAAAGGACTTCTACCACTTCCCTTAGGTGTCTATTTCACAAGATGCTTTAAAATACAAAATAAAAACCTCACCTTCAAGCTCCTACCACTTGGGGTTTAAGAGAAGTCACACAAGAGTCAACTCATTCTTAAGATCTTGAGGGTAACCCTGAATATCCAAACTGTATTATACAGTACTATTAATACCCCACACACTTCATTGGGCAGGCATTTGCTTTTACACTTACTTAGTGCTTAAATAAGGTGGCAAGACAGCCCCCAGTTTCTTTCCATCCTTAGTGTCTATTCTCCCCTCCCACCCCGAGTATACATGGCCCCCAATCTTTGTTTTAGGTTTTACCCGACACCCTTTTAAAAAAAAAAAAAAAAGGATTTTTTGGCTTTCTTGTAATAAAGCACAAGGTTACAGTGTGTTTGACCCTTCAAACAGCAAGTCAGGCATCTGAACACAAGCTTAAAATATAACCTAGTCATCAGCCAGAAAAAACAGGATAAGAAAAATATAGGAACGTAGCTTCCCCAATCAGAGAACAGTTTTGTACAGTTAGGGGTTCACTGCACTCTCACCCCCTATGTTAAAGTGGCATTGAGATAACAAGGCACTGATGGAATTGAACTGATATTTCTTATTAACAGCTAAAAACAAAAATCAGGAACATTAAAACTGCAGTGGAGGAGGGGAGAATGATGGAACTTGTGCCTCCAAAAGTCTGCATGACTCTCTAACTTGGACCTTTCAAAGGCAAAATTATTAGACCGTTTCATATGAATGCAAACACTGCTAATCCATACACAGATCCCAGCAGCATCGTTCTTAACTTTTAATGATGCCCGACTCAATTGCAGAAGATGCTGGTCCGATATGATTAAGCAGCCTGGACAGGAATGTCCCCTGTGGGCTCAGACCTGTCATTTTACAGCCAGCAGCCATTGTTAACGAGAAAAATTACATCTGAAAGCGAGTTGTTGCGTGTTTCCTTCCCTTTGCTCTCCTGACAACGGACACACTGTGGTATAATGAGGGGATCTTTTAAGTTAGGGAGGGATGGGGGAAACAGACAAAGATGCTGGTAAAGAAGCAAGTAGGAGGCTTTTTTGTTACATGCATCATCTTTACAGAGATGATAATGGTCAACTTCTCTGAAGCAGTAACCAGATTTGAACCTTTCTGCTTCCCACACTTGCTTTCCCTGCCCTTCAGGACCAGAATAAGGCATACACACCATAGGCCCACGCCTAAAGCCCCAGCTCCATGAGTCGTGTGATTAAAGAAGAATTTCAGCTTCCATATTAAAAAAAGCGTTTCTATCTGTCATGGTGGCAAAGAAAAGCTTAAATGTGACTCAGGCATAATCAAATCCCCGAGTCTGCAGACAGCCTGGAAAAGACAATTGTCTTTCGTAACTGTTGTTCTTCGAGATGTGTTGCTCATGTCTATTCCATTGTAGTTGTGTGCTCACCATGCACTGGTGCTGGAAGCTTTTCCCTCAGTAGTATCCACAGAGGACTGGCTCTGGCACCCTCTGGAGTGGCGTGCATACGTACTAATATAAGGGGTGCCACTGTCTCCCCCCCCCAGTTCCTTCTTGCTGGTACTCCAACAGAGGGGAAGGAGGGTGGGTCATGGAATAGACATGAGCAACACATCTCCAAGAACAACCTTTATGAAAGATAACCACCTTTTCTTCTTCGTGTGCTTGCTCATCTCCATTCCATTGTAGGGGACTCCCAAGCAGTACCATCAGAGGCAGGTAGGAGTTCATGGACGTGTCGATTACAACACAGTTCTGCCAAATCCAGCGTCATCTCTGGCTTGCTGGGTGATGGCATAATGCGTTGTGAACATAGGTACTGAAGACCACATTGTGGCCATGCATATGTCCTGGACAGGGACATGTGCCAGGAAGGCAGCCAAAAATGCCTGAGCCCTAGTTGAGTAAGCCTTCACTATCAGTGAAGGCACAGCCTGTGCCAACTTGTAACAAGTACAGATGCAGGTGGTGATCCAACTCGAAATTCTCTGAAAGGACACTGGAAGGTCCTTCACCCTGTCTGCTATTGCGATAAAGAGCTGGATTGATCTGCAAAAGAGCCTGGTGCACTCCAGGTAGAAAGCTAGAGTGTGTAACCGCCTCTCCTCATTGGTCATGTGAGACTTTGAACGGAACACGGGGAGGAAGATATTCTGGCTGACATGAAAGTACGAACCACCTTTGGCAGGAAGACAGAATGGGGCCTTGTCCTTGTAGAATATATTGTGTATGGGGGCTCCGAAGTGAGGGCTTTAATCTTGGCGACACATCTCACCGAAGCAATAGCTACAAGGAATGCAACCTTCTACAGCAAGTGGGAAAGGGAACAAGAAGCCATATGCTCAAAGGGCAGAGCCGTGAGCCTGGAGAGGAGCAGGTCGAGGTCCCATTGGGGAACCAGGTCCCAGATAAGCGGAAAGAGTCTTTCAAGGCCTTTCAGGAACCTGATAGTCATCTCACGTGAGAATGCCAATCTACCCTGGATGCGAGACTGGAAGGCCGATGTGGCTGTCTGGTGCACCTTGATCAAAGAGAAGGCGAGACTTTGGTGCTTTAAGTGAAGCAAGTAATCTAGGATGGACTGCAGAGACAACTAGGTCAGGGAAGATATTCCGCTCCAATGCCCAGCAGGAGAAACGCTTCCACTTTGCCAAGTAAGTTGCTCTAGTGGAGGGCTTTTTGGTCTCCAACAGAACCTGTCACACCTGATTACAACAGGTTTGTTCAAGTGCAGGAATTCACCATGATCCTGCGAGAGTAGGTCCAGGTGGCTGGGAAATGGCGACAAGGTTGCTACGGCCAGGTCCATGAGCGCATTGAACCAATGCTGGTGCGATCATAATGACCTGTGCCTTGTCCCTCTTGATTTTCGAGAGGACTTTGCTGATGAGCAGTACTGGAGGGAATGCATACATCAGGTCCCTTGACCAAGACAGGAGAAAGGCATTGGATAGTGAGACTCTGCCAAGGCCTTGGAGAAACCAAAACTGATGACACTTTCTGTTCTGTCTGATGGCGAGCAGGTCCACTCAGGAAGCTCCCTACTTCTGGAAGACCATTCTGATGACCTCCAAGTGAAGGGACCACTTGCGGTGAGAGAAGAAAGACCTGCTGAGGTGATCCACCAATGTGTTCCGGACACTGAGGAGGTGCAAGACATCCAGGTGGATTGCATGCTGAACGCAAATGTCCCACAGACAGAGGGGCCTCCTGGCACAGAGCCAGGGGAGCAGTGCCACACTGATGGAGACCACTGAAAGGGTCCCAAGGCAGGTTTACCCCTCAAACGGGGCACCTCAGTGGGTGGCACCAGAAGGGATAAAATGTCCTTACTGGCCTGAAAGGCCTCCAGCATAGTCAGTACCTCCACATGCCAAGTGTTTCTTCCACTTCCCTGGGTGGCGAGTGGGCGGGCTGTGAAGTGGGCTCAACAGCACAGTGGGAGTCAGAACCTGGCCACTGTCCGGAGGGGAAGAGCTGCCCCACATGGGTCTTTGCTCTCCTCCAGCTCTCTCCTTCCCTTTCCGGGACATAGGAGAACACCCACTCCTAGTCTCTCTTTGCTTTACAGCCAGTAAGGGGATGGGGATCAGCGCCAGTCAGAGGTCGGTGCCAGCAGTGCCCCTTATACCGGTACATACACATGCCACTCCAGAGGCCGCCAGGGCCGGTCCCCTACAGATAACACTGAGGGAAAAACTTCTGGCACCGATGCAATGTGGCGACCACCACACACCTACAATGGAATGGACATGGGTAAGCACTCAAAGAACAACAATAGTTTTGAGCATGGTGAACTGCCCCATGCATCTCAGAAGGGTGTTAATAGTAAGGAACCACTACTCTGAGGACCACATCAACACTACCCCAACAGACAAGACTGTGTTTTAAAACCAGAGGGAAAAAGTGCAGTAGGTGCAGCAACTTACTCAAGTAAATACTGGGAGGACTCCTGCTACAATGGGTCTATCCCAGTGGTTCCCAAACTGGGGTTCACGAAATGTTATAGGAGGTTCTCCAGAAAATATTCCCCAGTGGTGGACAGAGCTGTCCTTAAGGATCCCTGGCAGCCTGGAGCTCCTGAACTTCCAAGAGCTAAGCAGATCAAAGCAAGCATAGCTATCACACGGAGGAGATTTAAACTTCAAGATTCCTTATATGAAATGGAAAGGGAGGTGGACATTCTTTGCTCTTTTTAAAATTAAATAGGCAGCTAGTATTGTTTTTAAAATTATGATGAAGAACAAGTTTAAGCTTTGTTGAAATGTGTGCTGTTTGCCTGGACTGCTCAAGACCTGAATGCTTATGTAGAAGGAACTCTCTGAGTTGGCTTCTTAAATGCCTTCATGCTGTTTCATATCTGATACTCCTTGATGAAACATAGGAGCCTTGTCTTATAACTGGCTTAATCAAAGTGATACAAGCTACAAAAGTGAGATCTTGGAAGAGTGTTCCTGTTTTCATAATACAATAAAAATACTGTAATGATAATTAATAGTAGTGTGTAATAAGCATGTCATAAAAACCAACTTTATATTTCCAAGATCACTGCTCTTATAATTTATATTCAGGCAAAGGAGAAAATCCCGGGAAATATTCATTTTTAGAAGGGGGTTCATGAGAATTGACATTTTAATGAAAGGAGTTCACAAGTTGTTAAAGTTTGGGAACCACTGGTCTATCCTAAGCCAATCAGAATACACTGGCCAATTATGGTCCATTGAGCTATTTTTATTCTCCTGCAACAGCATCCAACTTCTATCAAATGAAATAACTTCTCAAATATCAACCCTGCAAATAACTGCAAAGTCTAATACAGGAATGAGCCTGTTTACAAGATAAACAATTTAAAACATAATCGTCATCTCTGCTTCTCCTCAACAGTTCATAGAGTAGCAGGGAACCATTATCCTGGGGGCAATATTCCAATTCAGTGGCATGAAAATATAGCATAAGGAATAATACTGCAGGGTAGGGAGGGGTGTTGACAGGACAGGGGCCTACCTATCCCTCCAAAGTATTATGTAATCCCCATTATCACAGTACCTGTGTACCCCACAATCTTTAATACATCTGTCCTAAACAATCTGTGTGGTAGGGCAGTGCTAGTATCCTAATTTCACAAATGGGGCACTGAGGCACAAAGAGACCAAGTGACCTGCCAATGGTCACAGAAGAAGTCTGTGCCAAGCAGGGAATTGAAGCCAGGTCTTCTGAATCCCATGCTAGCGCCCTAGTGACCGGACCATTCTTCCTCTCAATACCTCTTTTCCAATGAACTTCGCCAATAATTCTCTCCACTATCAGCATTATCCAGTTGAACTACAGACCAGAGGTTCTACAGAAAAAGCTTTACTTGGAACTCAGACAAGTTTTCAATGACTTGCTCATTTTAAATAACTCCACTGAAGTGCCTGAGAAAGTCTATTTAGAAACAGATCTGCTTGAAAGTTGCTTTCTGTTTTCCTCTACCCCCAGCTGTTATGACTAGGAACTTTCGTACACTTTATCATAATGTTTGAAGTAAGTATGGTACAGTCAGAGAATGTGTCATTTGAAATATTCACTATACCAAACATTACAAAACTGGGTTAGGCAACCAGGGACATTTTGCCTGAATGCAGGATATTTATTAAGAGTTCCTCTTGTCCTGCTGCTTATTCTCCACCTGAAGTCAGAAGCCTGTGATGTCCCAAACAGAGCTGGCTGCTGTGGAGATGATTATAAATTTCACAGAGGACTGAGACTGCAGGTGGCAAACAAAGCATCAGAAACACTTTTCACGTAAAAAGTTTTTCACTAACAAAGGGATGGAGGAAGAAAGAAATATGTAACACCACACTGGTTTCTAAATAGGATGCTGCTGATCCATTTTGTGTCCATTTTTAAGAGGCTGAGTTGGGCTTGGGCATGTTGTGTGAGGAGTGATTGCGTTCCAGAGGAGCATTTGAGAGTAGAATACTGACTTCTCAACAACCAAATTCACACTCTTCTCAAACAAGTGATCTATGAGCATATCTAAAGGGAAGTGGAAACCATTTAGGGGAGATGGAATGTCTAACTGAAGGGGCACACTAGGCAAGGAGATTGAGGAGGTAGGGCAGAATGGACAACAGAGAGGACAGCACAGTGCAAATGGCCTCTTCCCTCCTGTGCAAGGAGGAGGGCATAAAATGGCTGACAACTGTCTGTAATTGAGTTGGGAACTGAGGGCTTGTCTGCATGCAGCTTTACTGCACGGTAAGCTAAGGTGTGAATCTACAGAGCACTAGCTTGCTGTGTCATACTCCCATTTCAAAATGGAAATATGACAAAGCATACTACAGAACTTTTAGTGTGCTGTGTGTCCACACAGCTAGTTAGTGTGTGGCAAGCCAGCGTGTGACTCCACATTAGCTTGTTGTGCACTAACTCGCTGTGCAGATAAGCCCTCAGTGCTCTCTAATCTCAAGGTGGAATAGTGAAGGTCCAGAGCCAGTGTACTACCTCACTCTGTTCAAGTGAGCAGCTGCTGCACCAGGCTTAGCGCCTTCTAATTCCAAGGCTCAACTCTTTTAACCATACATCAGACGCTGGTGAAGTTTATTCAGTGAGATGGAGAGAGTGTTGAAGGGCCTTCTAATTTCTCTCTTTACACCTTCCTCCCACCCTATACACAAAAAGGCTCTGCATAGAAACAATCCTCTTTTCAGCCAAGAAAGTCTGGACTTATCTCCCCAAAAACCACTGCTCTTGGGTCCACCATTAAGGAGCTGTTGCAGAGCAACGTGTGGCCCTCCTTCCATGCACCTCTCACTTCACCATGTAAGAAGTTATGAATAACTCTGAAGGCACCTGTGTTTGTTACTAAACTGGTGGGTTATTAATCATTGAGGAGTTGAGTGCACTGCTCCCACAAGCACAAAGAGTAAGAAACGAGCTCAGTACTCAATCTGAGAACTCCAGTGCTATGCTTGCGTCATATGGCAACGTTGTACTGGAGTTCGGAGGACTTTGCAATTAGTCTTCCCGTGCAAGTCTCACGGCAGGCATCGTCCCAACTGTGTTAATTTATGTTTTATGCCCTTTATTCAAAATACAGATCTCAGTTTTACATTTTATTTATCTCTTTTCAGTTTGTGCAAAGGTCAGGCCTCCAGTACACATCTGTGAGACATGCACATGCAAACCAGAGAGAAAATTTACAAGTAAAAAGAAGTTTGTTGGCAGGGACAGATCAAGGTAGGCTAAACGGGATTCTGAAATGAGGCACAGCAATAGGGCACAGCTCACTATTGTCCCCAGGCTGCTTCACTTAAAGAAGACTATCCAGGACCCCAAAATGTGGAAAAGACAAAAATCCAACACAGGGAAACTGGTTGTCTCCACGTGAGTTTGACATAAGAGAAAAGGTCCATAGCACAGCCCATGGGAGTTCTTCCCAGAAGCAATTCACAGAATCTGGTAACAGATACTTTTGAAATTTATTTATCCATGAACAACACTCAGCTGGGCACATATGTCTACAGACTTTTACTCCTGGGGAAATACTGCACCACAGCATGTGCACAGAATGTATGTCCCCTGCTGATTTCTTTGCTTCCCCGCAGAAAAATGACTTTCTGACAGGGAAGCAAAGGGAAGCCACAAAAGCGGTCATGCAACCCTTCCCAGCAGTATGTTTCAGGTGCCCAGGGCAGCCAGTGGAAAGGCAAATCAATGTGAGGTAGGGGGCGGGACTGGGGAAGACCCAGCTGGTGGTTCCTACCCTGTGCCGAGCTCAGCTGCTAGCCCCAGCTGGGCTGGGGAGGATAGAACTTCCCCTTCCCCTGCACAGCATCCAGGGCTGTGTCAGACCCACTCCCAGATTTCTCCCCTGGCTGTAGGAAATTCTGCAAACTATTCCCCACCTCACCCCACCCCACCCCCACATGCTTCCTGCACACATCATTGCATCTGGATCCCCTCATGCCCAGACCCTCATGCTGAGCCTCATCCCCCCCACAGCCAAAATCCCCACCCTATCAAGCCCCAACCACCTGTACCTGGATCCCCACCCCCACTGAGCACCACTCCCCAGCATCTGGACCCCCCACACATAGACCCCCCTCCCCATGCTGAGCCCCAACCATCTTCACCTGGATCCCTGCAGACTCCCATTACCATTGCACCCAGAACCCCACCACAAATCCCTGTGCACCCAGATCCCGCCCCCCACATCCAGATGTCCCACTGAGCCACCCACCCCCAGACTGCCCCACACAGAACCATCTCAACCCACACCTGGATCCCCCCACACTAAGCCCCTCCACACTTGGCTCCTGCCTTACTGAGCCTGCCTGCCTGCACCTGGTGCACCTGGCACAGCAGGGCAGGGCCCTGGCACATTTCTGGGGCAGGCCCAGTCCTTGCACTGTGTCAGGGTTGGGTGCAGCCTCACAGCTGAGTCTGTGTCGTGTGTGTCGTGTGTGTGTGTGTGTGTGTGTGTGTGTGTGTGTGCTCCCACCTTTGTGCAGCCAGTGGCCTGTGCTCCCCAGTCCCAATACTGGAGCCTCCACATTTATTTGACAAATAAAATTTACAGAGTTTTGCAGAATTTTAAAATACTATACATAGAATTTTTACTTTTTTGGCACAGAATACCCTTATGAGTAACAAACTCCAGCACTGTTTTACAGGGTCAGAAGCATGGGACAGCACCTCCTTACACCCCACCCCACCCAAAAAAAAAAAAAATCTAACCTCTTTTACAAATTCCTTTTTTCTATTTTAAATTATTTTAATTTTTTTTTGGGGGGGGGGGGAGGAAATCAGCTTCCCCAAAGGAATCCAGTACCATATATAAGATGTCTCATCTGGGGCACCTCAGTTTAACAACTGCAGACACTTGTTGCCCGTGCCTGCTTATGTGTCTTCTTCAGTCACTAGAGCAGAGAGGATACTGAAGAGAACCCTGTTCAGGACCCAGGACTGGAATAACAGGTGTGCTACTGGTCAAGATTGAAGTGCACCAGCAAAGGAGCGTGTTCTAGAACTGAAATAGCTGGAGTGCTGCTGGTCAAGACTAACAGGCAATGGCTGAGCTGAAAGGTGCAAAGCAAGACTGAAATGGTAAGGGATGCTGTAAATCAAGACTGAGATCTGTGTAAAGAGGGGCATACATTACTGAAATAAAGGGTTATTTAAATCAGGATTAAGTTGCATTGCCAGAAATCTAGCCAATCAACAGCGGTTGGTACAGTTCTCAATGTCTGTGTTAAGTAGCTGAGACCTGCAAAATCACTCTGGAGTTTTTTTGTCCACAAAGTATATTACAGGTAGGGCCCTGCGTGGATACAAAATTTATATCAGCATCCAATCCACAAAAATGGTCTGCGGATATAAAGCAGATATCTGTGGATTTGCAGGGCTCTAACTACAGGTTCTCTAGAGTCCAGCCCTACTATCACTTCCACAGAAATCAAAGGAAGTTTTTAACACCAACTAGTGGGTTCAGACTTGGGCTCTAATGAGCAACACTGGAGAAACCTTTGTTTCCTCCCTGCCTCTGCTACCCACTTAACCCCACATACACATACCCATCACCCTATCAAGTTTGGTCTCAGCAGCTGTAAGCTACACAAAAGGAACCAGTGAAAGTCTTTATGGAGGAAATAACATGCAATTTTCTAGCTGAACACCTTTTAAAATGTAATGACAAAATAAAATCCTGCATCTGTGCTCAGCAATAACAATCTGTAGGCATGCAGTAACAATATGAATTTGGAATAAGCAAGATGCAGACAAAAAAAGAGATCTTACCCAGGCATCCAAATCCGCAGGCTTGGGGGAAAGAAGGGGGGGGGGGAGGAGGAAAGGAAAGGAAAGGAAAGGGGAGAAAAAAAGATATCCATGATTTATGGAGGCTGCCTACTGCTGCATGATACAGTTCAGAAAAGTTCTTTAAAAGTGGCAAGCATTTTAACAGTGCACCTATGTCCCCTGTTAGCTACTGTGCTGTAAATAGAGGCTGTTAAATGGACTTAGGCTTGGTAGTTAAAGAAAAATAAAACAACCACCTAACCCCCACCCACCCCCCACGCGCGCACACTCTCTCTCTCTCTCTCTGCAATGAATGCTGCACCGTGCTCCCTATTGAGCAGATGATCGGCAAAGACAGATGTGACACAGCCAGAGTCACGCAAGGCACTGCACAACATTAGAGATACTGGTATCAGTAGCAGCACACAGCAAGGAGTGTGGTATTGTCAGGTGCACTGTAAGGGACAAGGCCAAAAGCCCTGCTGCTTCCAAACTCCCCAAGAGGAGCAGGTACAGTATTTCCTGCACAAGAGCAGTTTTATATACTCAAGGTGACCTAGCTAGCAAGTCATTTTCACTCATGTAGTTGCACCGGATACCTTACGTTTGACAGTTCAGTCAGTGAAAATGTGAACAGTCAATGACCAGCTTTTCAGCCATGCCCCCTTTCATAGGCAGACCAATATTCCTACGGTATATAGTCTGAATCTCTCTACCAAATCCATCTTATTTTGCCCCCTCATCTTTTGCTTGCAAGGTCTTTGTTTAGGGACTCCACGGTGAAGATGCACAGATCACAAGGATTTCAGTATCTCCTGTCTCTCACTTTTTATTACGATTTTTGACTTAAGCAATAACCCAGCAGCAGCAAAGCAAGTACAAGATGATAAACACCTCTCATGCCCATAAACAGCCTGGTTTCAGACAGATGTTTAGAAGGCAGCCAGAGTGCATATTCGTTGTCAAGGACTGCTGCATCTCCCCTGCTTCCTGAGGTTACTCTCGCTCAGCAGAACATTCTGTAAGTGGTTACTTTGGAAGGGCTCGCCTTTTTTATCACAATTATTTATTGGAGGGGGCTTGGCAAAGCAGGAGGGATGTTCTTGTTGGTCGTAGTTCAGTGCCAGAGACAGCAGACGGCACAGAGCAATTGGTTTATGGAAGCTGCTGTTGTTTTCATGGCACACGGCAGCCACTTGAAGTTGTGAAGGGATGAAATGTGATTAGCTATGCGTCCAGGTCTGTCCTGATCCTCTGCAATAGCAGAGGGGGTGGAACTGAACGTTTACAGCTCATCTGAGTAAAGCCAATTCCCTCCTTTAAGCAGATGCACCACAACCAGAAACAAGTCTTCAGTCCACTAAGCCAACACATCAAGCATTCACTAACAATTGACAACTGATCATGACAGTAGCCTGGTTTCAATAATATTTTTCTTCCTATCTGTATTTGCAGTTTAGACAGGATATGCTGGTTTTGTTTATTTTAACCTCTCCATTGCTGCACTGTACTCTGCCCTCAGTAGATGGGTGGGAGGGAATGGGTGCAGGTTGTAATGCGTATTGTTATTTCAGTAGATATGCCATATACAGGTAGCTTTCTGACGGATTTATGTCAGTCATCCATAGGACACTTAAGTCGTTAACTGTCAAGCTCCTAAGGGAAAAACATTTGCATCAAAAATCCATAAACATTGGCACTGACTCACTCTCTTTTGGGCAGCCTCAGCAGAGGCGCAGAATATTAAGAATGAACTTGACCCATCACATTTGAAGGGGCCTCTCTATGTCAGGTTTGAGATGCAATGGTATATATGTGTGGGGGTAACTCTGCAAGGGAAGTTTGTATTATTATTGCCATGCTATACCTGTTCTATGGATACAAGGCTTCATTCTCAAAGGCTTTAAATTTGTCACCTTTCACAAAGAATAAAATTCACTTTAAGAGAGTCATTAAACGGAAACAGAAAAGTTTATCAAACAGTCCAGAATGTGACTAGACCAGCTCCTATATTGGAAAAGTCAATCACATCCTGAGTAAGGGCCCAGCTAAGTGGAAAATAAGAAAAGAGAGAGATTCAAAATGAAGCCACCTCTGAGGTCTACTTGGTTAATATTTGCATTGGGCAGGCCCGTGCCAACAGGTTTCGACAGACCTGCATTAACTGACAACAATGTACTCAGAGTGCCTAAACACTTGTTTCAGAATTCAAGTTGCCTGGCTAAGAGATTGCCTGGCTAAGAGTTGCCTGGCTAAGATTTTGTATATCTTGTTTCCCAGCCACGTAGACTCAGCTTTGGAGTTACCAGCTAAAGGTTTCTGTATTTTATGCTCTCTGTACCAATACTTAAGCCACATTTTCAAGCCTTTTGTCATCTCTGCAGCATCCCTGTGCTCAGGGACGACTCTAGCTTTTTTGCCGTCCCAAGCACGGCAGCCAGGCTGCCTTTAGCGGTGCGCCTGCAGGAGGTCCCCAGTCCCGCGGCTTCGGTGTACCCACCACTGAATTGCCACCGAATCCGCGGGACTGGCGGACCTCCTGCAGGCAAGCCACCGAAGGCTGCCTGACTGTCGCCCTCACAGGGATGAGCAGTGCGCCCCCCCGCGGCTTGCTGCCCCAGGCACGTGCTTGGAGTGTTGGTGCCTGGAGCCATCGCTGCCTGTGCTGAGACAAAGAGTAGAAGGTTAGATTCACTTCCTACCCAACCCACTATGGAGGAATTACAGTAAACCATACTATTGGTAGATTTATTACTTTGCAGCCCAAAAGAAATACAGATTTTTCCTTTGATTGTAGCAGGTGCATAAGGTTACTACCGAAGCAAACACAGCTGTCAGCCCAGTAAACCTTCATTCTGGACATTCACATAGAAAAGGACCGATGCCTAAACTGCCCTGCAGTGTCTACCTGGAGTGGACTCTGGCTATGTCCAGGAACTATGCAAGTTATAAGTGCATCAGGAAAGTTAATATTCAAGCAGAGATTTCGCACTAGGCAAGGGGTAGAATCCCAAGTATCTGTTAAGTGGTTCTCAGTCCAGTACACAATGAAATCATCAACACATGATGTCCCTTTAAAATCAGTCATCACAACCTAGTAGTGCATATCTGTCCATTTTTATGGATCTCTGACATTTCATTCCTCTACATGATATCACACATTTCAACACCTAGCCAGATCATTTCTGTCATCTACCTTGCAACGTACTACAATAAGGTGGACTCTCAAGGAGTGGACTTTGGGGCAGGATGATGCTTGTGAGCTGCACCAACAATTGCCTCGGAGTTATTCCAGCAGCTGCTATGTTGAGATTGCGGGATGGGCATATGACCTGAGTGCCCGAAGACTCAGTAGGAATCCGCGCCACTGGCTAGATGTCTCCTTCATTAGAAGTCAACATGCCTGGAAACTGGCACAATGGTTGATGGGACATTGACAGCGTCAGGACAGTGGAGTGCGACAGGGGTGGGATTAAGACAGAACCTACAAGAGGCTTGAGCAAATATGACACAGCAGATGCCTGGATACAGGGAAGGGCATAGGTTCACAGTAACCTAAGCAGCTGCTTGCAACTCCTTTAGGGGTCACACGGCAGAGTTTGAGGAGCTCTGCTTCAGACATACTGGCATCCTGATGGCCAGACTTCATCATTTGAATGGACAAACAGTTAGGTTTCTTCAAGGAGAAAATCTGGAAACTAAAATGTTTCCATGGTGATAAGCATTAGAGAACTTTGAGGCTGAGACTAGACCCTCATTACCCATGTATCTGTCTGTCTCACACTTCCAGCCCCCTCCCTCCCCCAAACACTTCTACTTTAATGGGAGACAGAAGCCAGCAACAGTGTTAAAGCATAACAAGGCAGAGATGTAGCCAGCCAGCTGAGGGAGGGGGAAGAGTTTCTCAACTGAGCTGCAATCAATTTCAAGGAAAGGTTGTGCTGAAACTGCCAAAGCCTAATGTACACCAAACATACAATTTTATAAACTTGGAAGATGAATAGTAGCAGTAAAGGCCTCTGTTCCTTTATGATTAACAGACAACAGCACCTCTAATGCTTATGGAGTTGCTACAAACAGGTTTGCAATGTCCACAGCTGATTGGCCTTTTATTTTAAATTAAAACTATTTTACAAATTTCAAAGTAAAACCTGATGCTTTCATTGTTTTCTTTAATACTTATATCCACCTCATATTCACTATCAGGCTGCCATGCAGCCAAGAGTACATCCGGTTCTTTCACTGCTACACTTAACTTCACCCCATATTCTACCACCCTTCCACCACTGTGATACACACACAGCTCATAGCATGGGCTGCCAATAGACAAGCCATTCAATGTCTACAGCATGGATAGGTAACCTATGGCATGCGTGCCAAAAGCATCACGTGAGCTGATTTTCAGTGGCACTCTCACCGCCTGGGTCCTGGCCACCAGTCCGAGGGGCTCTGCATTTTATTTCAATTTTAAATTAAGCTTCTTAAACATTTTAAAAATCTAATTTACTTTACATACAACAACAGTTTAGTTATTTATTATAGACTTCTAGAAAAAGACCTTCTAAAAACATTAAAATGTATTACTGGCATGCAAAACCTTAAATTAGAGTGAATAAATGAAGACTCGGCACACCACTTCTGAAAGGTTGCCAACCCCTGGTCTACAGGAAGTCCCTGGAGAGCGAAGGCTTTCCAGGCATATGCTCAAGATACTCAGGCTATGGCTACATTATGAGGCTTTTAGCGACACAGCTGTGCCACTACGGCCATGCCACTAAAAGGCACACAGCGTAGTTGCTGTTTGACGGCAAGAGAGAACTCTCCTATCGACAAAGCACTGCTCACACTGGTGCTTTTTGTCTGTAAAACTTTTAAGCCTCAGTGTCTGATAACAGGTGAGATAGCAACTAGGCCTGGGGTGGGCAAATTATGGCCTGCGGGCCAGATCTGGCCCGCCAGCCGTTTTAATCCAGCCCTCAAGATCCCATTGGGGAATGGGGTTTGGGGGTTGCCCTGCTCCAGCACTCTAGCCAGGGAGCAGGGTCAGGCACCACTCCACATGGCTCCCGGAAGTAGCGGCATGGTCTCCCTCTGGCTCCTACACAGAGGCACAGGAAGGCAGCTCTGCACGCTGCCCCCACCCCAATCACTGTCCCTACACCTCCCATTGGCCAGGAACTGCAGCCAATGGGAGCTGTGTGGGCGGTGCCTGCCGGCAGGGCAGCATGCAGAGCTACCTGGCCGCATCTCTGTGTAGGAGGCGCTGCTTCCAGGAGCCGCTTGAGGTAAGCGCCGCCTGGAGCCTGAGCCTCCCCCTGTGCCCCAACCCCCTGCTCCAGCTCTGATTCCCCTCCCGCCTTTCAAACTCCTTGATCCCAGCCTGGAATGCCCTCTTGCACCTCAAACTTCTCATCCCCAGCCCCAACCCAGGGCCCACATCCCAGCCTGGAGCCCCCTCCTGCACCGCACCCCAATTTTTATGAGAATTCACGGCCCCCCATACAATTTCTATTCCAGATGTGGCCCTTGGGTCAAATAGTTTGCCCACCCCTGAACTACGCAGTCTAAACCTTCTCTTCCTCCCTTAAATTCCTCTTCTGCATACTAGGTTCCAGAGTCCCCAAGTCTGCCCCCATCAACTTATAGAAGAGGAAAATGGTTCTCAAAGGGCATCATGAGGTTCCACAGTGATTGTGTCTCACTTATTCCAGACCAGATTTACTCAATCTACAAGGTTAATAGATCCCCCTCCCCTGTAACATCCTGCATCATAAACCCACCCAAAGCTTATCCTGGGTTATTTCTGGATCACTCAAAACCACTGGTAAAGGACACAGTTTACCCACCTATACCACTTACTTTTATCCCTGGGGAGAGAGGATTGATGGTAGCAGTAGTGATCACATGTGCCTGCTCCCACACATTTAGACACAGAGAGAGAGAAAGAAACCACACCCCCAATGCTGGTTTTTCTCATTCCACTCAGAAGATGGAGATACCAAGTTTTTGGGTCAAAACACATCAGATGGAATATTTTATCTACTATTGCCAATGTTATATGAAATTAAGATTACATGATAACATGAGTAATCCACCAGCATCCCTCAGGGCAGTATAAAGTGATCAATCCATTGGGTCAGGAAAGAAAGAATCTCTCCACTCCACCCCACAACATAAAGCATTATGCAGTTGCATTACAGGCAGCAGCTTTCACCAGCCTCTGAAGCAACAGCTACTGGCAACTGCCAGCAGCGGGATACTTTACTAGATGGTCCAGTGGCCTAATCCAGTACAACAAATCCTTTGTTCTTGCCAAACTAGCTGCCACAAGATTAAAAATCTAATTTCTGTTCATTTAAAAGCTTTTCTCAAACACTCTCTGGTCTGAAGGAAATGCAGTCAGTTTTGGACCTGCTTTTTAATACAGGCTCAGGTGGTTTTATTAGCTATGCTGCTTGGATAAGGAAATCCTAGAAAATCTTCAGCTATCGTTGTCCTGAATCTCTCTCTCACTCACTCTCCAATCTCTAAATAAACTCACTTCGCAGGTGGAGACCTGGCGGTCCAGTTTCACACATCACTGCTCAGGTTTCTACAAGCCCAGAAAGTCCTGTATATTTTCCAGTGTTCTCTACTCCTTCAGCCCCAGACATACACAAAAATACACTTATCCAGAAATACCCAATCAATATCTTTCAGGGTCTGGAATCCAGCCTAACAGGACACTGGAATGCACATGTAAAAAGCCACAAGAAAATCATCCAGGGGAGAAAAGGTTTAGCATAAATTGATTGCCTTCTAAATCCATGGGGAAAGGAATAAAATAGATACATGGAGACATACAGGAGATGCCACCCACTTTAACTCCACTCCTAGAAGACAAGCATCCCCATCATAATGTGGTATATGAGTGCGGGTGATTAGAATTTGGTAAACTGGAGATGGAAAAAGCTTTAAATTAGATATATTAATAAGGATTTCCAGGGGCCGGTGAAGGGATTATAGAATCAGAAATGTAAGGCTGGGAAGGACCTTGAGAAGTCACCAAGTCCAATCACCTGCATGGAAGCAGGACCAAGTAACCTAGGCCATCCATGTCTGGTGTTTGGCCAATCTGTTCTTAAAAATCTTCAAATGACAAGAATTCTACAGCCTCCCTTGGAAGCCTATTCCAGTGCATAACTACTCAAGTAGTTGGAAAGCTTTTCCTAGTATCTAACCTAATTCTCCCTTGCTGCAGATTAAGCTCATTACTTCTTGTCCTACCTTCAGTGGACATGGAGAACAATTGATCACAGTCCTCTTCATAACAGCACTTAATATATTTGAAGACTGTATCAGGTTCCCCCCTCAGTCTTCTTTTCTCAATATTAAACATGCCAAGGTTTTTTAACCTTTCCTCATTAGGTCAGATTTTAATTGTTGTAGTTGTATACTTGATTTTACCTTCCTAAATAAAATACTTTGCTCTTTTCTTCATTTAGTTTCATCTTGTTGAATTTAGACCAGTCATCCAATTTGTCAAAGTCATTTTGAATTCTAATCCTGTCCTGCAAAGTACTTGCAATCCCTCCCTGCTTGTCATTGTCAACAAATTTTACAAGCATACTCTCCATTCCATTATCCAAGTCATTAATGAAAATATTGACCCGTACCAAACCCAGAACTGACCCCTGTGGGACCTCACTTGATACCCATGGCAGTTTGACAGCAAGCCACCAATAACTACTCTATGTAGTGGTCTTCCAACCAGTTGTGCACCCACCTTCTAGTAAATTCATCTAGACCATATATTTCCCTAGTTTGCTTATGAGAAAGAGCTCAGGTGGAACTATGTCAAAAGCCCTACTACAATCAAGATATCACACTTACTGCTTCCCCCCCAACCAGTAGGCCAGTAACATTACCAAAGTAGGAAATTAGGCTGGTTTGGCAACATTCTTTCTTGACAAATTCATGGCTATTGCTTATAATCCTATTATTCTCTAGGTGTTTACAAATTAATTGTTCTATCATTTATACCAGCATCTTTCTAGGTATCGAAGTTAGTCTAACTAGTCTGTAATTTCCAGAGTCCTCTTCCTTTCCCTTTTTAAAGATAGATACAATGTTTATCCTTCTCCAGTCCTCTGGAGTGCATTATGGAATGGACTGACTTCATTGCAACATCCCTCACCTCCATGATCACTAAACAGAGACAAGCAGGCAGCGATTAAGCTTCCCCACCTACAATTCTGTTTATGCATGCACCTCATTCCTGGCCTGCTACACCCCCTCCTCCCCTCAAACCACTCTTCAAGCACCTCCTATGAAAAGGCTGCCAATTAAGTTGCAATTCTGAGATACAGACAAATGTCCACTAGGGACTCAGTCTTGCTTCTGGAGACCTTGCTTCCAACTGTGCATTTTGGGCAGCATGTACACTGGTTCTTGGCTAAGTGCACTATCCAGATTTTACAAGGCTCTGATCAGAGAGAATGCTGCAAGGTAACATCTTTTAATGACAGCTGAGTATATCATAGTGAAGCCATTTGCAACCCAGCAAGAGTGTAGATACAGCAAAGAGGAGAACTGCAGGCTATTGTAGAACTATATACTTTTATTTTTGCACTGCAATCTCCAGGGCATGATTGTATCGAGAGAAATTTGCAAATATATGTCAATGTCAGCAAAATTTTGATTTCTATTTGATAGCACAATTTGCAAACAGCAGTTTTCTATGTTGTGCAAGTGCTTAACATGTGTAATAGCTACATGAATTCGATGCCAATTTACATTTCCTGGGCAATGCACAATTTCTCTTGCACACACTAGGAAATATCGGGGTCTACAGGAGGGGTCTGCAGCTTGAAAAGACCACAGAGTTTAACTCTGTTGTGCGAGGATGCAGTAGCAAGTGTTAACCTCTCACCAAGGAGCTCAAGCAGGAAGTAAATGCTGCAGTGAGGTTTCTGGTCGGTTTAGTAGTAGGAAATTGTTAGGGAGCACTAAGAAGTTATCTTTAAAACCAAAAGATTTAGTTTGGCTCCCAAATCCAAATGGTGAGCTTATGAAATTTAAATGTGCTGTCATACGCTAAACCTTCTGTCATGTGCTAAGGAAACATGGAAATATTCACTCCTAAACCGATCACAATCTCTGTTCAATGAACACTGCTCAACATTGAGTTTAAAAAAAGCTATAAAACCTAGTGGCTAGAAGAGCTGGTAGAGCTAAGAGTCTCAGTTCTATGGGTTTCAATTTGCAGGAATCAATCCAGCTCTGAATACAATGTAAACTTCAAACCAAACCCCCTCTTTTATTGTAGTAGATGCTATTTATAAACATACCTACACACAGTTTGCTCTCTAATTACAGCTGCGGCACACGCAATCATTTACCTCCTTTGAGCTGCTTTTGTACCTTACAGTTCCAAATAAAGAGAGTCAATAAAAGCCACTTCAAGAACCTGTTGATTGATTTATTGATTAAATTATGGATTAAACAAGTTTACCAGTGCAACAGATTAGAAATAGCCAGAATGGAAAGTGGCTTTGCATATACTCGTTTGGAGGCTAATGACTGAAGGAAGACTTGCAAGCTGGGCACAGTTTGTTTAGTAGTAGGACCCAGGCTATCAATTAAGGGTTGGAGCTGAAACACTTAATTATGTCCCCTTTTACTGACCTGGTTAATAAAGTCCATTCACAAAAGAACAGAAAGCTAAGGCTTTGGCCAGTTCTGCTCAGTGCTGTAGGGGTTAATGCAATCAGTGGAAACAGTTGAGAGCTAGCTCACCTACATGTTAGTTGAAAACAAATGAGAAAGAAGGATAAAGAAAAAAAAAGCAGCAAGAGCACATCCAATACTATATAAAAGAGTTTGGGACAGGAAGTAAAGAAGAATTATCCAAGCAAAACTTCAGTGAGTGGAATTTAGGGAAAAAGTGTCCATTTCCCCAAATTGAGATACGTCCAGAGCAGTGTGGCTAACAATTTCTATGCTGGAGATAAGGCCACAGAAGCCTTCAGTGAGCACAAACTATCAGGGCCTGGGTTATACCTCACACTTCCTTCTCCAGCAGCACAAAGCCTGCCAACCTCATGATGGCAGCACTGGGTCACTAAAGTCTCATTCGTTTATTTCAACTTGTTGAAGAGCAACCATCCAACACTGACCACACTTACAAACTTCATTGATAAAAAAACTACATAACAAGTAGGGCCCAATTCTCCTACCATCTGCTCAGACTCACTTCCCTTACCCCAAACCCAACCTCAGAGGAAAAATATCAGAGAGAACAGATACATTTTGCACAGTGATCTAAAGATCAACAAATTAGAGCTCCAGCGAATCAACAAAGAAAGCAAATTCTGAAGGTGAGTAACCCTCCCCTTCCCTGAAATGCTCTTCCTGCAGCCCCTTCTCAAGTAAACTAGGGGGATATAGTTCCAGAGCAAATAAGAACTGAGTGCAGAAAGTTTCATGTCAATATGGAGCCATCACTTTTCAAGCTACCATGCAGCCAAGAGTACATCAAGTTCTTTTACTGCTACACTTAAACACTGGTTATGAAAGAAAGGAGCCTTTGCTCAGGGATAAGACACTATTGTATGGATCACACTTTCACAAGCCTAATTTTAGTTATCTTCACTGTAACATATTTGCACAGTGAGGGCACATAAAAGAGGATTAGGTAGCTCAGCCAGGGACATTAGTGACTGCAAATCACCACCATCTGGGTAGCCTAAGTGAAACAAGCTACAGGACTTGTTCCAGTTCCTACCAGTGCCCACATCAAAACCACTGTCATTGCAATGGTTACCATAACTGGCAGCCTCAGGTAGCTTAACTTCACTAAGGAATTTAATCAGGTTTCACCACACTTTTGACATGATGCTTACACACAATGCTGACACAACTTGTCCTTTCATTCACTGACCAATCAGCTGTAATGAGCATTGCATTGCCAAACTCAGTTGTTAAAGAACTGATTTTAACCAGGATTCAGTTTCATTGTGAAGACAAGCCCCAGGAGACCAAGGATTGAACAACCCTCTCCCGGACAGAAGTGGTCTCCTGTGAGGCAGGGTTGAGGAACATTGGCAAGGGTGGGAGGGAAGGGAAAAGCTTCTGCCACGATCATTTATCTGCATAAGTGTTTATAATACACATCACTATGGTATCCAAGAGTCTGGACTGCACTGGGGATAAAAACAGGAGAATTCAACACCCAGGACTGTCAATAATGCTTTTTCACAGCACAAAATTAACAGAGAAAAAAAATACTCAGCTATATAGACAATAAAGAAGCTTCATGAAAGATTCCCCCCACACCAGACCAAATTCACAAGCTGCTAATTAGTAAGGATTTCAGCTTCTCCATACAAACCCTGAGCCTCTTTGGAAGAAAATGCCAGACTTATCAAAACCACCTTTAAAATAAAAGGCTCCCTCCTCCTTCTCTTAATATACATGATCAAATGCAAAATTCACTCAGAGAATCAACCCTCTCACATTCCATTTTCTATTTTGTTCTAGAATATCTTCCCCACAAAGATCTTAAATTCCTATTCTTAAGAGATCAAGCTTTCCTCTGAATTAGTATCCCCTTCATGTCCTGAGTTGTGGTCATATATACCCTTTGCACCTTTTCTCTCTATTGAATCAATCTCCCCAGGCAACTTCTGGGGTGGCACTAAGCTCTCCCCACTCCCTCTGGCTCTTCTTCCCTCACTAATTCTGTGCTCAGAACTGTGACGCACAAAATTAGACATTTCAAATTAAGCAAAAAGAGAGAGAGAATGAGTAAAAAATTATTAAATCAACATTAGCATCAACAGAGCATCTTTAAGAGAGAAACTCATTTGCAAAATATTATAAAACCCCTTACGTTGACAGAAATGAGACAGGCAGCAGCTTATGCCTTCCTCCTCCTTGCTCCATCCCTCTCTCCATACTGGTCACAATGCCTGAGCAATGATAGCAAGGTCTTTTCCAGACCACAGCCCCAAAGATTGCAGAGCCTGTTTTGAACTTACAAGCTCTGGAATTGCTAGACAACAAGTATATTGCTCAGCTGCGTCTGTACAACGTGACACCTTAGTCTTTTGGAAAAGTGCTTTTTTGGGGGGAGGGAAGGTGCTGGAGGAAGACAACAGAAGCAGATTCCTCCTGGGGGCTATTTTTCAAGGCCAAGTCAACAACAAAGTTTTACCTCCACAAGCTGAACCACAAGCAGGGCTTTGTCTCCTGACATTGACATACAGAAACTGACATGACGAGGACTAAGCATGGAAACTGATGGAGACTTTTGCTATTAGGGGTGATATTGACCTAAGCATTTGGTTTGAAATACTTAGTCCCCTGGAGTCAAAGCTCCAATTCCCAACTGGATAAGTTCAACCCTTCCTCTTTTTGAAGTAACTTATCTGAAAGTTTCATGCAATTCACTGTCTGCTATGCAATCATATGAGGTCTTAAAACTGATGAGCTCTGCTCTTCATGACCTTTAAAGTTCCCCTGCCAAAGAGTTGTGGTTTTCCCCTAATGTCACCAGCTCAAATTTCCATTGCATACGCTACTGCAGGGGTAGGCAACCTATGGCACGGCATGCGAGCTCAATTTCAGTGGCACTCACACTGCCCGGGTCCTGGGCACTGATCTGGGGGGCTCTGCATTCTAATTTAATTTTAAATGAAGCTTCTTAAAAACATTTTAAAACCCTTAAAAGCAGCAAAGAATCCTGTGGCACCTTATAGACTAACAGACGTTTTGGAGCATGAGCTTTCGTGGGTGAATACCCACTTCCTCAGATGTATTCACCCACGAAAGCTCATGCTCCAAAACGTCTGTTAGTCTATAAGGTGCCACAGGATTCTTTGCTGCTTTTACAGATCCAGACTAACACAGCTACCCCTCTGATACTTTAAAATCCTTATTTACTTTACATACAACAATAGTTTAGTTATATATTATAGACTTATAGAGAGAGACCTTCTAAAAATGTTAAAATGTATGACTGGCATGCGAAACCTTAAATTAGAGTGAATAAATGAAGACTTGGCACACCGCTTCTGAAAGGTTGCCGACCCCTATGCTACGTGTGCTTGTCTGGCTGGCTGCCATCCCAGCATGGTGGTATTCCAGCACTGTTGTATGCAGAGAGCTTATAAAGTGCTTTGGGTAAAAAATGCTATGGAAATAAATATTAAAACCACGTTAATTTACAAAAAAGTTATGATTTTTCTCTCAGTATTTCAGGGACTGATTAAATCAGTGTTTGAAGTATTTAATTAGCTAGGAGAAGAAGGGACAAGGTTTCTCAACCCATGGGTCATGACCCAAAACTGGGTCAGCAGAATGCATGAAACGGCTGTGGCAGGGTCCACTGCCATAGCTACCTTAAGTCTGACCCCAGCCCTGCATGCATGCGCCGTGTCCCAGCGTTCCTGTCACGAGTCCGACCGAGGCCCTGCACGCATGTGCCATGGCCCAGCATTGCTCTCACAAGTCCGACCCCACTCGTGCGCACACCACAACCTGGTATTGTTGTTTCAAGTCCAACCCTGTCCATGCATGCATGGGGCACAACTCAGCATTACTACACCATACACATGTGACAAGTCACAATGACCCCATCAGTGCCAGGCAGGCCCACAGCTAGACCCGTGGAGTCAGACTCAGTGGCCATAGCTGGAGGCAGACTCACACCTTTATGCCACTCATTCACGGAGTTAAGAGGCTGTGCTACACGGAACTCCCCGTCCCCCGAGAGTCCCCCAGTGTTAGCTGGAAACAGGCAAAGAATGCCAGTCCCAGTCAACGGAGGAGACAGATGAGATCAGTGCTTGGAAGGCGGAGCTGGGAGAGGGTTGCAGCAGAATGGGAGGGATATGCCCAATCCACTGCCTATAATAATTAGTGAGGTGTCTGATGGCAGTAGGACCTGTAGATTAGAATTTGAAATAAGGTGGCCTGCCATGATAAGGCCAAGCACGTGTGTGTCAGGGAGTGTGTTGTGGTCACTGCATGGTCAGTTCTGCCTCAGGGGATAAAGAAGGGGATGTGCTGGATCCCCTTTGGACCATGGCAATCCCTGTCCCATGCACTGGAAAAGAGCCCTCCCTCCTGCCCCCCTCCAGGGCAGGACACAGTCTGGCACCCAGCATTGGGGACTGTCCTATGCTTTGGGAGCTGGCGCAGATCCCTATGGAACAGGGCACTGGGTCCCAGCATGCTATTCCCTCAAGATCTGGTCCACGCTAAGGTGTTAACCCTTTTCTGGCCAGTGCCCAGGCAGGCCCTTGCTTGGATCACAAGCCTTAGAAACACAAGAAGCCCACAGAGGGAATGGAAGTGGCTGAACCAAGAGAAAGACACCTGCACAGCTCTCCAGTAACATGAGTCCTTTTATATGAGGCCAGGCAGGACAGACATAGGCTGATAGGAAGAAGGGGAACACACATCAGTTCTCAGCGTCCAAAGAAAGAGACAGATTCATAGCAAACAGATCACATGTGAGGGAGAAGCAGTTAAGCAGACCACATCCTGCTAGGCCGTCAGAGCTCAGGCATCAGAATTAAGTGGAGTTTAGTCATCAGTGTCATGGCTGATTAGTGTGCGGTTTCAAATATCAGGAAGAGGGCTCTTTCTACCCTAGCCCAACTCTCCTGCCCTCTTTTTGGTTCTAGAACAAGGACCTCAGAATTTCTGTGTTGCTATCCTGTGCCAGGCCAAACCTGAAGTTCTTGCAATACCTCTGTAACGGGTTATTTAAATAGCAGCAGACACCAATGATTAGCCAATCAAATGCAACAGTGCATCATCTTACTGTAATCTTGCAGTGAGGAAGTTGGTGCATTTTAGTCAGAAGTGAGTTCTGCAGTCAGTAAAATGGAGAAAATTTTAAGCTGTGCTGTTGCAGTTGGCAATGAGAGTAGGAATTCTTCACAATGTGAAAAGAAAAATAATCATAAGTATGACCCTGCGTACTTAAAGTTTGGAGTTTTGCTCATTGAGGACCAAACGGGTAAACACAGGTGTCATAAACAGATAGTTACGGGTTAATGTATCTTTTACCTGTAAAAGGTTAACGAACAGGGAACCAAAAAAAAACACCTGACCAGAGGACCAATCAGGAAACAAGATACTTTCAAATCTCAGTGGAGGGAAGCCTTTGTTTGTAGTTTTGGGTTTTGCTTTGTTCTCTCTAGGCTCTGAGAGTGACCACACATACCTACAGGCTCTCTAATCTTCTGTTCCAATTTTGTAAGTACAAAAGTAGAAAGACAGTTTAGTCTTTTTAATTGTTTTTCTGTATTTGCAACTGTGTATCTGGCTGGTAGAGTTTTAAGATGTTTTTGGGTGAAGGTATTTTAAATTGTATTTCTGCTGGAGAAAGCTCTCTTTCTATTGTCTATAAGCTGAAAGACCCTGTAATATTTACCATTTAAATTGCAAAGATAACTTGTACTTTTTTTTTCCCTTCTTTTTATTAAAAGTTTTGCTTTTTAAGACCTGTTTGATTTTTACCCCAGTTGAGGCTCAAGGGAATTGAGTCTGTACTCACCAGGGAATTGGTGGGGAGAAGGGAAGGATAAATTTCCTCTTTGTGTTAGATTCACAGAGCTTGAATCTGTATTGCCCCTGGGTGAGGGGAAGGAGGAAGGGTGAAGGGGGAATCCCTTTGTTTAGATTCACGGAGCTTGAATCTGTCTCTCTCTCCTAGTGTATCCAGGGTGGGAAGAGCTGGGAGGAAGAAAGGAGGGGGAAGGGAAATGGTTTATTCCCCTTTGTTGTAAGACTCACGGAATCTGGGTCTTGGGGTCCCCAGTGAAGGTTTTGGGGGAGACCAGAGTCTATCAGGCGCTCTACCTAAGTCCTGATTGGTGGCAGCATATCAAATCTAAGCTGGTAATTAAGCTTAGGGAAATTCATGCTAGTACCCATATTTTGGATGCTAAGGTTCAGATCTGGGAATTATACTATGACAACAGGCCCCAGTGAAAAGCCTAAAACCATCAAAATTATTCAGACATTCGGGGACAAAGCACCCAAGCTATAAAGACAAAATAGTTCATCTTCTTCAATAAAAAAGCAGAGATAAGGAAATAACACAAAAAAATCTTGAATGTGGATATCCTGTTCGGGGCAAGCACTGCGTGCCTCTTACCTCACTGCACACTGCCTTGCCAAACGTTAAAAAGCTGAGAAGTTAATTTTACCTTCTGCTAATGATATGTGCACTGAGCAGCTGGGTGAGTCAGCTGCTAAAAAACTGAAAAAATAAAAGCCCCTGTTTCCAATGACGCAATACAGAGAAGAACTGTGATATTTCAGAAGACGAACAAAACAACTGATCATTTTTCAGCAAGTGACTTTCGCTTTACAATTAGATGAATCTATAGAAATGTGGCAAACCATGCCATTTGCCTAGTTTATGCAAGGGACTGTGATATTCAAGAACAGAACCTATTTAGTGCAGATATTCCTACTGCTGTTGACATATTTGTTGCACCGGATAATTATATGCAGTCAGTGGGATTGAGCTGGACAAAGCATGTTGATATTACAACTGATGGAATCATTTCAATGGCAGAGAAACACTTGGGTGTTGTGCAAAGGATTCTTTGAGAAGCACCCAATGCAATGTGGAACCACTGCTTCCTGTACAGGTACGCATTAGCAGTTAAAAGCATGATACCCGAGTTTCACAAAACTCTTACAGACGTTGTGAAACTGTAAATTATTTCAAACACAATGGCGAGAATTCCACATGCTTTCAGGTTCTCTCTCAGGAATTGGACAGTGAGCATGCCCATCTGCTTTTCCCTGCTGTTGTTTCTTGGCTGTCCCATGGCAAGGTTTTGTCCAGGGATGAAAGTAACTTAAAAGGACTTACCCGTACGTCGGGGTCCTGCGCAGGGGAATGGCCTCAGCTGGAAGAAGCATGACCTTTTAAGATTTAAAGGCCCTGCGGCTCTGGCTGGAGAGGCAGCTGGGAGCCCTGGGGCTCAGGGACAAATTAAAGGGCCCGGGGCTCCCGCCATCCCGGTGCTTCAGGCCCTTTAGATCACTGCAGGAGCCCTGCCACTGCTACCCAGGGCACAGGGCTCAGGCGGGGATTTAAAGGGCCCAGGACTATGGCCGCTGCAGGCTTCGGCAGCGCTTTAAAGGGCTTGACATATACAATAGAGGTCCCTTCCTGGACACATGAGGTGGTAGGCCCAAGCAGGGATAGAGTAAGGTCAAGACAGCTGATTATAAAGGTACTGGGCCAGACTGGCAGTGGACAGGTCACCACAGTCATGCTTTGGTTCCCCCATGGAACATTTGCAGAACTCTCCATAGGATCCTTTTCTGATCTGATGGGGGAATAGTTCCCTACTTGATTTGGGGGGAGTGGGGAGTGAATAGGAAATGGCAAGGATTTGTGGGGTGGGGGGAAAAGTGAATAGGAAATGGCAAGGAGAAGTACATCACCAAAAGCAGTGGTGTCACTAGTATCAGGATTGCCAATGCCAGCCCTTGTCATGGTGCCGAGGTGAGAAGTGATGTCTGTTCTTCTAAACAGCTCACCAACTGGTGCTGGCATTGGTGAAGGTGCAAATTTGTGTCAAAGCCTGTGTACCAGTACCTTCATCTCCTGTACCTTTTGTTCCATTAGTCCCTTGTTCAATGCTGACATGGGCTTGGAAAATTTGTCCCTGGAGAGATGTTTCAAATCCTCTTCGCAGGAGAAGCCTATTGTACACAGAGCTGTGCTTGTACTTAGTAAAGGTCTGCTGGCTTGGCACTTTTTGAAGTAGATAGCATAGGTGACTGGTCGCCTTGTCCCAGAGTCTGCGATGATATGTTTAGCACCAAGATCATCTACGCCAAGGGTGCCAGTGCCCAGGCAGTCAGCATCATAGATTATATGGCCAAGGAAACGTGATCATTTAGTCTGATCTGAATAACAGATCACAGGACTTCCCTGAATTAATTACTGTTTCAATTAGAGCATATTTTTCAGAAAAAACAGCTGATCTTCATTTAAAAGGGTCCAGTGATGGAAAATCTACCACAATCCTTGATGAGTTATTCCAATGGTTAATCACTCTCACTGTTAATCCTCCCCCCCGACCCCCGATTTCCAGTGTGAATTTGTCTAGTTTCAACTTCTAGGCCCTGAATCTTATTATATCTTTGTCTGCTAGATTGAAGATCCCATTATCCAACTTCTGTTTCCCACGTAGGTACTTATAAACTGTAATCAAGTCACCCATAGCCTTTTCTCTGTTAAGCTAAATAGATAGAGCTCCTTGAGTCTATCACTGTAAGGCATTTTTCCAATCCTTTAATCATTCTTATGGCTCTTCTCTGAATACTCTCCAATTAACAAACATCCTTCTTGAATTCAGGATGTTATATTTCAGTAGTAGTCACATCAGTGCCAGATACAGAGGTAATATAACCTCCCTACTCCTACTCTATATTCACGTTTATACATCCGAGGATCACTTTTTAGTCATAGTGGTGCACTGGGAGTTCATGTTCAGCTGATTATCCATCATAACACCCCCCAGTTCTTTTCAGAGTCACTGCTTTCCAGGATAGAGTCCCCCATCTAGTAAGTATAGCCTGTATTCTTTGTTCTTAGCTGTATAATTTTGCATTGGACTGTATTAAAACACATATTGTTTGTCCTGGGCCAGCTTACCAAGCAATCAGTCTCATTCTGTATCAGTGACCTAACCTCATCATATTTACCACCCCTCCAATCTTTGTATCACCTACATGCTGTATCAGTGATTACTTTATGCCTTCTTCCAGATCACAGATAGAAATGTTCAATATTGTAGGGCCAAGAATGGATGCTTGTAGGACCCCCACTAGAAACACACCAGCTCTATGATGAATTCCCATTTATAATTATCTCGAGATCTCTCAGCCAGCCAGTTTTTAATCCTTTTAATGTGTGCCATGTTAATTTGGTATCATTCTAGTTTTTTATTTTTTAAATCAAAGTATTATGCAACATGTGTAAGTATATTACATCAACACTATTACTTTTATCAACCAAATTTGTAGTCTCAGGTTAGTTTGACAGCATCTATTTTCCTTAAAATCTCTGCTGACTGGCATTAACTATATTGCCCTCCTTTAACTCTTTATTAAAAAGGAGTCTCACATCAGCCAGTGGAGATCTTCGTGTTGCTACTGGTGGTTTTGGTGCCCTTTTATATTACTTCTCCCTGCTCAAATCAGGATGGTGACTGATTACTGGGGCAGTTGCCATAGATAGCCTCAACTCGCATTTGGTGGACCTCCCCTCTCCTGGATCAGACACAACTTTCATTGATTGCTCAAGCAGCAAAGAATCCTGTGGCACCTTATAGACTAACAGACGTTTTGGAGCATGAGCTTTCATGGGTGAATACCCACTTCTTCAGATCCATGTGGTGGAAATTTCCAGGGGCAGGTATATATATGCTAGCAAGCAAGCTAGAGATAACGAGGTCAGTTCAATCAGGGAGGATGAGGCCCTGTTCTAGCAGTTGAGGTGTGAAAACCAAGAGAGGAGAAACTGGTTCTGTAGTTGGCAAGCCATTCACAGTCTTTGTTCAATCCTGAGCTGATGGTGTCAAATTTGCAGATGAACTGAAGCTCAGCAGTTTCTCTTTGAAGTCTGGTCCTGAAGTTTTTTTGCTGCAGGATGGCCACCTTAAGGTCTGCAATAGTGTGGCCAGGGAGGTTGAGGTGCTCTCCTACAGGTTTTTGTATATTGCCATTCCTAATGTCTGATTTGTGTCCATTTATCCTTTTCCGTAGAGATTGTCCAGTTTGGCCGATGTACATAGCAGAGGGGCATTGCTGGCATATGATGGCGTATATTACATTGGTGGATGTGCAGGTGAATGAACCAGTGATGGTGTGGCTGATCTGGTTAGGTCCTGTGATGGTGTCGCTGGTGTAGATATGTGGGCAGAGTTGGCATCGAGGTTTGTTGCATGGATTGGTTCCTGAGCTAGAGTTATTATGGTGTGGTGTGCAATTACTGGTGAGAATATGTTTCAGGTTGGCAGGTTGTCTGTGGGCAAGGACTGGCCTGCCACCCAAGGCCTGTGAAAGTGTGGGATCATTGTCCAGGATGGGTTGTAGATCCTTGATGACGCGTTGGAGGGGTTTTAGCTGGGGGCTGTATGTGATGGCCAGTGGAGTCCTGTTGGTTTCTTTCTTGGGTTTGTCTTGCAGCAGGAGGCTTCTGGGTACACATCTGGCTCTGTTGATCTGTTTCCTCATTTCCTCATGCGGGTATTGTAGTTTTGAGAATGCTTGGTGGAGATTTTGTAGGTGTTGGTCTCTGTCTGAGGGGTTAGAGCAGATGCGGTTGTACCTCAGTGCTTGGCTGTAGACAATGGATCGTGTGATGTGTCCGGGATGGAAGCTGGAGGCATGAAGGTAGGCATAGCGGTCAGTAGGTTTTCGATTGCTCAAGTGGACTTAATTTGAGCCTCATTTCTCAATTTTCAGATGCAGAACAAGAAGGAATGGCAAATTGAGCACTTGTCAAGAATGCATCCTTCCGAAGCCAAAAATGCATCTGCTATGCCTGTCGTTTAAGGACATAAGACCATTGCATGATGGACTGGATTTAAATCCCAAAGGTTTGAATCTGGGGTAGAGGAGGTCCTTCCGGTCCTTTTTTGGGGAGAGATGGGGGAGTCCAAATCAAGAAAAATTAATGAAGAAACAAAGAGGGATTTCTTTGCAAAAATAAACATGGAATAAGTTGAAGTTCAAGGAGGAGGAGTGCATCAGATGCTCATCAAGTTCCAAGTGTCAGAGGGGTAGCCGTGTTAGTCTGGATCTGTAAAAGCAGCAAAGAATCCTGTGGCACCTTATAGACTAACAGACGCTTTGGAGCATGAGCTTTCGTGGGTGAATACCCACTTCCTCAGATGCATGTAGTGGAAATTTCCAGGGGCAGGTATATATATGCTAGCAAGCAAGCTAGAGATAACGAGGTCAGTTCAATCAGGGAGGATGAGGCCCTGTTCTAGCAGTTGAGATGTGAAAACCAAGAGAGGAGAAACTGGTTCTGTAGTTGGCAAGCCATTCACAGTCTTTGTTCAATCCTGAGCTGATGGTGTCAAATTTGCAGATGAACTGAAGCTCAGCAGTTTCTCTTTGAAGTCTGGTCCTGAAGTTTTTTTTGCTGCAGGATGGCCACCTTAAGGTCTGCTATAGTGTGGCCGGGGAGGTTGAAGTGCTCTCCTACAGGTTTTTGTATATTGCCATCCCTAACGTCTGATTTGTGTCCATTTATCCTTTTCCGTAGAGATTGTCCAGTTTGGCGGATGTACATAGCAGAGAGGCATTGCTGGCATATGATGGCGTATATTACATTGGTGGATGTGCAGGTGAATGAACCAGTGATGGTGTGGCTGATCTGGTTAGGTCCTGTGATGGTGTCGCTGGTGTAGATATGTGGGCAGAGTTGGCATCGAGGTTTGTTGCATGGATTGGTTCCTGAGCTAGAGTTATTATGGTGCGGTGTGCAGTTACTGGTGAGAATATGTTTCAGGTTGGCAGGTTGTCTGTGGGCGAGGACTGGCCTGCCACCCAAGGCCTGTGAAAGTGTGGGGTCATTGTCCAGGATGGGTTGTAGATCCCTGATGATGCGTTGGAGAGGTTTTAGCTGGGGACTGTATATGATGGCCAGTGGAGTCCTGTTGATTTCTTTCTTGGGTTTGTCTTGCAGTAGGAGGCTTCTGGGTACACGTCTGGCTCTGTTGATCTGTTTCCTTATTTCCTCGTGCGGGTATTGTAGTTTTGAGAATGCTTGGTGGAGATTTTGTAGGTGTTGGTCTCTGTCTGAGGGGTTAGAGCAGATGCGGTTGTACCTCAGTGCTTGGCTGTAGACAATGGATCGTGTGATGTGTCCGGGATGGAAGCTGGAGGCATGAAGTAGGCATAGTGGTCGGTAGGTTTTCGATATAGGGTGGTGTTAATGTGACCATCACTTATTTGCACCGTGGTGTCAAGAAAGTGGACCTCCCGTGTAGATTGGTCCAGGTTGAGGTTGATGGTGGGGTGGAAGCTGTTGAAATCGTGGTGGAATTTTTCCAGAGTCTCCTTCCCATGGGTCCAGATGATGAAGATGTCATCAATGTAGCGTAGGTAGAGAAGGGGCGTGAGTGGACGAGAGCTGAGGAAGCGTTGTTCCAGGTCGGCCATAAAGATATTGGCATATTGTGCGGCCATGCGGGTGCCCATAGCAGTGCCACTGATCTGGAGATATATATTGTCATCAAATTTGAAATAGTTGTGTGTAAGTATAAAGGCACAGAGCTCAGCAGCCAGTTGTGCTGTGGCATCATCAGGGATAGTGTTCCTGACAGCTTGTATTCCATCTGTGTGTGGCATGTTCGAGTAGAGAGCTTCTACATCCATGGTGGCTAGGATGGTATTTTCTGGGAGGTGACCAATGCATTGTAGTTTCCTCAGGAAATCAGTGGTGTCACGGAGATAGCTGGGAGTGCTGGTGGCATAGGGTCTGAGTAGAGAGTCCATATATCCAGACAGTCCTTCAGTGAGAGTGCCAATGCCCGAGATGATGGGGCGTCCAGGGTTTCCGGGTTTGTGGATCTTGGGTAGTAGATAGAATAACCCTGGTCGGGGCTCTAGGGGTATGTTGATTTCTTCTGGTGTTAGTGTAGGGAGTGTCCTGAGTAGATGCTTTAGTTTCTTAGTGTATGCTCAGTGGGATCTGAGGGAAGTGGCCTGTAGAATTTGGTATTGGAGAGTTGTCTGGTGGCCTCCTTTTGGTAGTCAGACCTGTTCATGATGACAACGGCACCTCCTTTATCAGCCTCTTTGATAAAGGAGATGTTCCATCAAGTTCCATTTCACTAACACAAGCAGTAAACTGGAACTGAGGTAGAGTCACGGCCACTTATGCCCTTGACGAGGATTAACAGGGTACATGCATGTTCCCAGTGGACACTGCTACTCAGGAAAGCTTCCAAGTTCCCACCCAGGAGGCACACATGCACCTACAGTGGGATGCATACTGATGCATACTCAAGGAAGAATGGAACATTCAATTTTCACCTTGGAGGACAACAATGGTAATATAAGAGTTCCCAGGGTGATCCAAAACAAAAGGATTCGATGAACGTGACCAATTTATCATCAAATTATAAAGTTAAATTGCCAGGTAGACAAAAGAGCTGGTCTGTTAATCTAATGAATCATTAACTCTTCAATTCTAAGGTTGTTCTCAGCCTCTCCTGCATGTTGTGGGAGGATCTTAAATCAAAATGCATTTAAAATAGTCTACCACATATCAAAAGTAATCTAACCAGGTAGCTCTGCACAAGAGAAATGGAGGGCTAAGCAAAAAAATCAAAACAGTTTGCCTTCCTCCCTCTCTCTGCCTCAGCAGGTGTCCACAGAGGTTTGATGGGGGGGGCGGGCGGGGCGGGGTGCTGCTGAACAAACTCTCTCTTATGTATTGGTAAAGTATCCACCACTGTAGTACCTAAGAAGCAAATAAAGTAACAGAAATTCACATAATGTTGTCAACAGAGAGCATGAACAGATTCATTTTGGTAGGAGAGATGATCCTCACACACACGAAGCAATATAGAGAACAACAATGCTGGAAGACTATGATCTTAGCATACAGCCACAATGGAATTTCAGAGACTTCCCTGAGTAACAGGAAGTCTATTCTTCCTGCACAAGAACTATGATAACATTTTTACGGCCAGTGCTCCCAGTTTATCAGCCATTACCCCACATCTGCAGATTTTCAGTGTAGTGGTCAATTTTTACCACCATAAAAATGGAGTATTGAAAGGACAATGAAGATCTGAAATAGCCTCTTCAGTGTAACTCCCAACTCTCCCTTCTTGCAGACCCTCAGTCAATTTGATAACATGGCACATACCAACCCCTATGAACAAGTAATGGAACAATATGCATATTTATAAAGGCACTTACATCTGAAGGTCTGGGAAAACCTTCAGAAAGTTACAACTAAAACGAAGAATTTTAAAAAGCAACAAGGCCCAATAACCAAACAGGCCCCAGATGGATATTTTTACAAAATAAGGATCCTTAACACATACAAACACTTTTCTTCTTCAAAGAGCTCAATGAACATTAATGAATCATGGCAACACCCTCTGAGACAGGTATCATTTTCAGGGAAACTGGGCAAGTCATTCAGCCTCTGTGGGCTTGTCTACACTGGCAATTTACAGCGCTGCAACTTTCTTGCTCAGAGGTGTGAAAAAACACCCCCCTTAATGCAGCAAGTTTCAGCACTGTAAAGCACCGGTGTAGACAGTGCACCAGCACTAGGAGCTAAACCCCTTGTGGAGGTGTTTTTTTTAGCTTTAGCATTGCCGGTGTAGACTAGCCCTGTGTTTCACATCTACACAGCAAATAAGAGTCAGGATCAGGATTAGAACTCCGGAATTCCTGGCTCCCAGGCCTCTCTTTCAAGAACTGAATTACATCTCTCTACTGCCCCAGATACAATGCATGGCCCAGCAGAGAACTAAACTGCAAAATAAATGAAGTTTTCAACCTGGCCTGGCCAGAGGTCACGTATTGGTCATATGGGTTCCAAAAGGAAAATAATTTCACAATCACAGGGCATCAACTGATAAACCCCTGCCTCTCATCATCTTGTGATAATAGTACAATCAGCAGATCTACACCCCAAACCTTTTCAATCTACAATGAACAACAAACAACATCATTTGAAACTAGAGGAAGGAACTGAAGCTGCAAGAGAATGAAATAGGATTTGATTTAAGAGACTCAAACAGCTAAAGCTATCAGTTTATTCAGGTTACCAGCACTGCCCACAACGGTTACTTAAATCAAGCTACCAGTCTGTCTACCATGGTCATTGTGGGAAGTTCCAGCTACCAGCATTAAGGGAGTGGACTCCTAAGGAAGACATGGAAACAAAGTGAAGTGAGAGAGCAGCATAAACACTGAACAACTGAAGACAACGGAGCGTCATGCTGGAGTTTACTTTCAATGTTAACACTTGGCTGTGGTGTTCAGCTCATCTCAGAGACACCAGCAAATGCACCCCCATCATCAGTCAGTTCTTCATGCAGCAAATCGGGAATTAATGTTCATGGGTTCTGATGAGTGACATAATTGCAATTTAAAAAAGGCAATTAATCATCAGCTGCTGGCTGCCTTATCAGGCTGGGATCCTCTCCCTCCACAACAAGTATCTTTTCTCTCCTCTCATCCCCTCCCCTGCACCTCACCCCCCAGGCTCCAACACCTATGTTAATGCTTATTTTAAAACACATCCCCATCTGGATCATTTTCTGCCCTTTCTCCCTTCTGCGCCCGCATTGTCCCTGGCCAGTCCACTTGCCATTTGAATAAAGAATGCTGTCAATAGGTTTCCTCACTAGTGCTAACTAAGATATTCAAGAGGCTCTCAGTTCTAGCACCTCTACTATGCAGTTTCCCTCTCACACACTTTACTGTGTTCACATAAGGGAACAAAAGAAACTTAAGAGTGCCATCCCATCCCACTCTCACTTGGAGGGCATATACTGATGCTTTTAATGCTACAGTTTGTTTCTACAGATAGAGCCAACAAGACAGCTGAAGGCTCCAGACCTGGCAGGGCAGAGGGGAGAAGGGAGCGTTTATGAAGAGCCAGGAAAGTCATTTTCAATAGATATCGGGCAGGACTGATTTCTTCAAATTTCAGTCATTTTGCACTGTTCTTATGGGGGGGGTTTCCAGCATGCCCTGAAAGTGATCACTCTGGGACTAGTTTTGCTATGTCTGGAAGCTTGTTCCACAGCTGAACCTCTATTTCCAGATATGGAAGGAATTTCAGCAGTCAGTATTTAGAGGAAAGGCAATTCCAGAGAAGTATAGAAGCTCAGCAGATGGCATTGGGGTTAGGGGAAAGGAAATTCTGGAAGAGTCTTCTTACAGCTAAATAAGGGGAGAACACACCCCTTTTCTCCACAAAAAGTATATTTTTAGCAGAATCTTCCCTTCACTAGAACAGGAAGAACAGAGTTTGTGAAATCAACTGGAGACCTCACCATGCAGACCTAATCACTGGAAAATATTTATGTAAGCAGAGTCAGGATTCTTTTCCACACTGACATAATTCACTACCCTGACATCTGGTGGTGAATTATGGCAAGTGTGGAAAAGAATTTCAGGGGCTGATCGTGTTTGCATAGGCACACCCACCCCGCCTGGCATAGCCCATGGCAACCTGGGATGGTTGCTTTGGCAGCTGTGGGATCCCCAGTTTCTTGTCGTTGGAGTGGAAGGAGTGAAGTGTTGTCACCCTGACTGTGTGGACGAGGAACTGTGAAACTGCTTTGTGACAGGGAGTCTCACCATAAATGGAATGACACTCGCTAGACAAGGGAGTGGGCACCTTGTGTGAGCCAGAAGCATCAACTGCACGCACCCCCTCCTCTCTCCACTGTTGAATATCAGAGCTGATTTTTTATTCCCTTAAGAATCGAAATTACAGGTTACTGAGCTGAACTCACTAAGAGCTGAAATCACTAAAGAGCTGTGCTAACTAGTGTGGGAGCCTGAAGCTATATTACGGAGCAGAGCAGTTTGCGGGACGGTTGGAGCGGCCCACAGAGCGAGCGGAGCCGAGCTGTTTGCGGGGACAGCTGGAGCGGATCATGAGACAGCTGGCGGAGCAGAGCAGCTGGCAGAGCGGAGCAGTTTATGGGATGGTTGGAGCGGCCCACGGAGCGAGCGGAGCCAAGCAGTTTGCGGAGACGGCTGGAGCGGATCACAGGAAGGCTGGTGGAGCAGAGCAGCTGGTGGAGCGGAGCTGAGCAGTTCGTGGAGAAGGCAGAAGCAGAATCCCACGAAGATGCAGGGCAGTCAGCCCCAAACCACGTATGGTTCCCCTTTCTACCCAGGCTGGCAGAGGGAAAACCCCTGCAGATAGACTCTTGAACTCTGGGGCTGCACTGACCCACAACAGAGACTTTTGAGTTGCGGGACTTTTGGGACTGTGGGTGATTTTTGGGTTGCTGGGCTCAAGAGCCCAGGGAAAAGGACACAGCCTAGTTGAGGTGTTTCTCCAATTTAATGCTATGTTGTTTATTTCATGTTATTAAACATTTTCTGCTACACTGAGACTCTGTGCTTGCGAGAGGGGAAATATTGCCTCTTTGATGCACCCAGCGGTGTGTGTAAGATTTTCCCAGGTCACTGGGTCGGGGCTTGAGCTGGTTTTCATTACATTGTAGGGAAGGGACCTCTATGTATTGAACCTGGCCCTTGCTGCTATCAGTTCGGCCTGGCAGAAGGGTTACACTTAGATGCTATGATACACACCCTAGAAAGTTTTAAGATTGACAGATTTAGAGCTCTATAAGCCCTGATGGCAACATACATAGAAGATTACATCCCCGGCTCAAAGAGTCTACATTAGAAATCACTAGAACCAAATGAGATTGCCTTAGAACAGGCATCCTTGATCCTTGCTGAAGGCAGCTGATACATGCTGAAGAGGAACTTGCCTTGTAATATTGATTGCATATGTCTCACCACTCATTCAAAGTTGGTGAATTAATACAGGCTTCCATCTCAACAACATAAGGAAAGGACAATGAAATGACAACTCTTCTAAGAAACTTGAAGAAGAATGGAAACTGGCTCAGAGTTCTCAGTCACTTCCCAGGGTCCCAAACAAGGTAGTTGTCAGCAGTCTTTGCCAGCAGGTGTCATCAAAACTTTAAAATCCAGTCATTGTTGGTATGTGGCAAGCAAGAATCTCATCACCTGAGCTCCCACAAATTTTTTTCTCCCCTTTTGAAAGGTGGCTGAGAGGGGTAAGAAGTCAAGGGAGGCAACCCCATGCTAGTTTGGTTTCTTTAAGTTCTATCCTAAATAAGTTTAGAGGCTGACTTAGGTTGTTGGCCTGCAGATTTCCCAAGCAGCCACACCAGGTCTGCAACAAATGAAGCCACACGAGCTGGCAGCCATGCTAAATGTCAAGGTTTGCAGCTGACCAACTAGGCTCTGGCAACAGAGTGTCCTGGAAACTTCTCAAATGCATGAGATATTCAATGAGTTCCTCTCAAAGAGGAGGGGGACATACCTGCCACACACTCGCATTCTCTCCCCTCCACCACTGTTTAGATCCCTAGGTGGTAAGTGCATTAGAGCCCTGCAAGCTTATCACTGCTGCAGTTCTGATAATACTTTACATAAGTCTGTGTTATCTTTCATCTGGAAATTTCAAGCTGCTTTACAAATATTAATAAACGAAGCCCCACAACCTCTTTCCTTACTAACTCCATTTTACTGATGAGGAAAATGAAAGCAGGAATAAAGTCACTTGCCCAAGCTACCCAGCACGTCAGTGACAAAGCAAGGAAGAGAACCTAGATAAAATGTGGCCCCCAGGCCAGTGGTTTAACCACAAGACTTTCCTTCCTCCCTAGATCAGGAACTCACACAAGCTCTGCCTTAAATGTCCCACTCTTCCCCTTCAGACTCACTATGGTTAGCTCCAGAAGTTGACAAATCTACATTTCCTGTCCTAAACAAAAGTCAGTTCTCCCGTTTTGTTTTCACCTGGAGTGGGTGGGGATTTGGATATCTGAAGATTGTGTGATTCCCTCCCAACGGGGCTCAAACTGATCCCACCTGCCCTTCACGCACATGCATCCATGACTCATTATAGCCAGTAACATTCTTTCCAAAGAGAACTGGATAGGACACCCCTTCTTCATCCCAAAGCTGCTCCTTAATGGACCAGAGATGTTGTCATTGAGCAATACCAGGTACTTGCACCTAGGAGACAAGCAGGCAGCCTTCTCCAAAGCAGGGAGTGAGAATCCTGTATCTGTACTTGATTTCATGCACATCAGAGCAGAGTGCAAAGTACGGGGTAACAGAGCTGGATCCCCAAAGGATTTTAATGGACACCACTGTGCTCCATCAATAACAGCATTTGCAGAACATTTAAGTCAGGGAGTAAGTTTGAGGAGTAGGGAAGGGGAGAGGTATGCACAGTGTAATCCTCTGGGGCCCGGCGTGGGGTTTCTAGACTGTAGTCTATACTATCAAACACTACATTTTCAAATATTCCTTCACAAGGAAACAATTTAAAAAAATCTCTACAATTAAATATATTTGTGCTTCCATATCTTTCTCACTCCCACAAGTTTAGTCTCTCCCCCTAAGTATTCTCCCACTCTTCTATCTCCAACCTGCTGCTAGGAGGTTCTGATAAGCCTTAGTTCATTTTCCTTCCAAATATCTATGCACCCCACACCAAATATCAACCACTACCAGAAGATCTGGGATCCAAATTCCTCATTACACCTACCTTTGCATTGCCCACATGCAGCGATCAGCAATTAACTGGGTATTGGGTAAGGCCCAAAGCACTGCAGTGTTATTACACACTTATTTCTACAAAACCACCCTGCACAAGTGACAACTTTCCTGGGGGTGGGGGGGTTGTGCAGCTTCGTGATAATTAAAGCAGAGATGAGTGTCACTGCTCTAGATAATTATGCATTAGCACTGAAATTACTTAATGGAATAAAATAAACTAAGCCAAATGTTTTGTTTTAAAGGCAATTCAGTGCCTGCGAAAGGTGCCAGACTGACAGCCCTGGAGACTGAAACCCTCTGTTATTCATAAGTATTCGAAACAGGTATAGCATGAACAGCAGCAGGAAAGGCTTCCACCCACCCTGACACCAAGACGTGTTAGGGGCAAAAGGGGATTTCAGCCTCCAAGGCCATTCAGTCCTTGGTCTCTGCCAACACTGCTACACAGGGGCCAATCAGAGCTAATTGGGAATGGGTTTATAACAAGGACACCGGCCTGGATAAAATGGCCTGAATTAACAAACTCATCTCACATAAACCCCTGAACAGCTGTCAAGATGACAACCACTTCCAATACCAATATGGGTGAGTTTCAAATCAGTTACTTGGAAGTGATGGGGTATTGGATACATGATCTATGACTTAGCTATCTGCCCTGACCAAGTCCAAGAGTTTTTACTTCCCCCTTGTCCAAACAATCACACCTGCACACTTTCCCTTCATCACTCTCAACTAGATCAGGTCTCAACAGCCTCCACTTCCTTGTTAAAATGAGGAGACTCAAGGTCAGTCAGAATTTATAAGGCAGCCATTTCATCTTTCGTGCCTCTCTGGCTAGATTCCTCCTTAAAAGCTGCTGAACACTGAGGATTCTGCTGGGTTTGAAAGGCCTGCCAACACCAAGGCCAATTAGAAGTTTTAGGGCGATGCACATTAGGGTTATTATAGGCGGCAGTTATGCAGCCAGAATAAATCTTAGTTGAACCTTTAAATGGTGTCTGTAACTCAGATTTCCCCTTCTTGAAAGCAGAAATAAGACGACAGACCTGCTCTCCAAAGAAATCTGCAGGGATTCAGGCAAACCAGCAGTATCTCCTTCAAAATGGGATTCTGCACTTACAAGGGTACAAGAGAACAAGGGCTACAACCATCAAAGATCACAAGAGCTGTTGTGTGTTACAAATCCACACTTGGTTTATCCTCTTTGGTTTATTTTTAAAAAATCTGATTTTTCATAGCTAACTAGAACATCTCTATGCTTTAAATTGCAGCTAATTAGAAACTCAGAACAGCAGCAAGACTGAATTCAGATACTCCTGTTGCAAAGCACAGGCCCCTGCCATTTGGGCTAAAGGAGAGTCTCCTTTAGCTGTCAGCAACACAGGACTGTTTTGACACACAGCTGAGCGGGTCTGATTCCAGGCAACTGAGGGCAGTGGGTTAAGATAAACTAGTTTATTACATTACTCTCGGTTTTGTGGATAACATCTAAAAGGAAGGCTGGGATGGAGGTCAGTAGTTGTGAATATTGAGGAGGATCTTCTGTGACTCTCAGGATCAAGCATGGGGCATTGCTTTGGTTGCAGTTTTTCTCTGACTGGGCTCTAAAAAGTTGCACTAGCTGCTACTAGGGATCATCTAACCCTCAAAACAGAACTGTTAGACCACACTAAAGAACCTGGACTGCAAAGACACATAACTGAAGTAGCTACAAGGATTTCATAGCATTTGTTCAGAAATGTGTTTCTTTCTTGATAATTCTGCTCATCCTGTTGCTGCAAATTTATAGATTCCAAATCCAGAAGGACCATTGTAGGGTGACCAGATGTCCCAATTTTATAAGGACAGTCCCGATATTTGGAGCTTTTTTCTTTTAAATATAGGCACCTATTACCTCCCACCTTCATCCCAATTTTTCACATTTGCTATCAGTCACCCTACACCATTGTGACCATCTAGTCTGCCCTCCTGTATAACACAGGCCATAGAACATCCCCCAAAATAATTCCAGAGCATTTTTTTTAGAAATACATCCAATCTTGATTTAAAAATTGACAGTGATGGAGAATCAACCACAAAATTGTTCCCAGGGTTAATTATTGTCATTGTTAAAGCTTGAAAACACACCAATATAACTGGTGGCTGCTAGATCTGTGTGTTTAAACAGAAGGAGAAAAAGCCTCAGAGGGCATGAGGAGAAAATGAAAAGAAGAAGGTGGTGGATCCAACATAGATTTCTAGGTTTTAACGTGTTCCCATACACAACAGCCCCACAATTCCAACAGAATATGTCTCTATAGAGAGAGAAGCAGATGGCCAGAACATGGTACAAACTTGCATTCAGAATGAAAACATGGCACATTCTACACCCCAGCCCAGAAGAGCCTAGGGACAGAATCAAAACTTTGAGAGGTTTTATTGGTATGCAAGCAATTCAAGGCCTCAGCAGCTACTGCAAGAGAACACTGGAAGGGTGACTTGGTCTCCCTTTACTGCCACCAAGTGGAAATGTTTGCCACTTTTGTGAAACCCTTCTCAATATAGCGGAAAAGAGACAGGCTCAGGAAAGGGCTCATCACTGGCAAGTAACTGAGGAAGCATTTGTTAAATTTTTCAGCCTCACAGTAAAAAAGTGCAACATCCAAGAATGACATCTCAATAACTGGAGTAGCAGCAGAGAGGCGATACAAGATCAATATACAGAGCAGACTCCACACTGGGCAGTGGTTTTGGTCTATGGAAGACAGATAACTCTTGGGCCTAGTAAAGGAGGCAAGTAACTGATTTCCTGGGCCCTAAGTGCAAAGGGTAAAGTATTATGGTGAGAAATCAGTACTCTGTAAGCACCTGCTGTTTTGATCCTACTTTTCAGACTCTTGCCTGCACCACTGGGTTTTAGAGAAAGAGTGTCACACTTAGCCAGTCTGAGAGTTTTCATGACAGGTTTCTCAGGAGGGTCACAACAAACTCATACTCTCCTAGGGAATGCAGAAGATTTTATGGGAATCAAGTTCACCCAGGGCCACTAACCAAGTGCAAAACCAATAACAGATCAGAGCGTTACACAGCTGGAGATGTACTTTAAGGCAGCTATACGTATGTAGAAACATACACATTTAAAATACACTTCAAGACTAGGGGTCAGTGAATTGACTTGTTGATAAGCAATGTAAATTATCAAGCAGGAGACCCAGGTTCAACTCTCAGCCTGGGTATTTAGCTCCTTAAATAGGCAAATGACTTGCTGAACAACAAGAGGAAGCCTAGTACAGCTCAATAGCAACACCTGGTGGAGCAACATTAATGAAGTTCAATTATTACCCGTTTGTTTTTACTAAAGCTGTAAGTTTTCGTCATGTTTTATGAACAGAGTAACATTTCCTGCCTGAAGAGCTTAGTCCTGCCCTTCAACGATGGGTGCAACCAACTGAAACATGGAACTTAAAATGTGTGTGCACAAATGTGATCATCTGCATGTGCCTATCGCTGAGATACAAGTTTTGATTTTGAAACATTTCAATTAAAATATATTAAATTCATATTGGAGCAGATGAGCTGGAGGTGGTCTCTTCGAATTGCCTCAATCCTATCTGAACAATGCCTTGGGTACCCTGTGAACCAGCTTCCTTTCTCAAGGAAACAGCCAGAATGTCAATAGCCTGTGGCAATAGTGCATTTACCATGCACACCAGTCCAATCTCCACAAAACAGAAAGGTAACCAAGATCATTAGAGTTTCTTTGCCTCAAGGTGCCTTAACAGGTTCCTCATTAACGCTAGGAAAGGACCCATTATAGCTAAGTTATAACACAGCTAATGGTCTCAGCTTAATCTGGGCAAGCAGAAAGTTATGCTGTACCTGGACTCATTACAGTGAAAATATTAATTTCAAACTCCAGGTTTTGCCTCATCTTGGAAAGTATGGCTGCCCACACAAATTTCTTATGAACTTCTTTAAAGAAAATGATGGAGCAGAATAGCTCAGGTGGGTGAGAATGGGACAAAGAGGGGGGCGTTTTTTAGATCATCAATTCTAATTTGGACCAAGGTCATAGTGACCAACAGTCTGGGAGCATCACAGGCTATCAAACAGCCATCAGACAGCGAGATGAGTTGGTAGGTCTCAGGTTCAGTTATCAGAGGAGAAATGTCCACAGTGCTACAGGCACTGGTAGAGGCATCAAGTATGGGGCATGGATACTGAACTCTCCTCTTCCTCCTGGAGGTGGCTCTAGCACAGGGAGTCTTGTGCTCCACTCACCAAGTGGAAAGGGGACTTCAGGACTGTCAGATATCCCTGATGTGCATGAAGTTTAGAAAAATTAGACAGTTAATTGATCAATTAAAGGATGAAACTCTTGAGCAGGTGGGGATGTTTTGGAGAGAAGCAGCTGCCTTCTAGGAACAGAATTATAAGATGGGCTCAGGTTTAAACCACTTAAAAATGTCACATTTATACACGGAGATTGATGAGCAAAACTGGGATTGGCAAAAGTAAAATGTCCTTCCTGTTCCCTCCCTACCCCTCCCTCACAAAAAAGAGAGCGATTCCATTTACTTATTAAAATAAATTAATATTTATCTTCTCATAAATAGAGCTCTCGCTCTCTCTCACACACAAAATATTGGCACACAAATATTTTGGAAAATAAATTTGCAAGTGTTAAACTGGTAAGAGAACAGTTTCTGTTGGAGCCAGTCACTCACATGCTGGGATTCTAGAGTTTGCACAGTGGAAAAATCTACTAATATGGACAGGTATGGTTTTAATTTGTGAGTGTGCATTATTACTGCAAGAGGAGCTGAATACCAATGATCACATCTGTTTCATTCATTGAAAAAAAAAAAAAAAAAAACTAACTGAACAAACCTACAGGTTTAGAAAGACTGAGTCTAAAGATTTGTTTGCTAGATGAATGCTCTGAGCCAGGTAAGCCAGCAGTGACTCCTCATATTCCAAAGCAGCTGAAGACCTACTCAATGTCTCAGAGGACATACATGGAGGGCTGTCATATCTTTAATTTTAGGAGCACTGGAACTTTAACAGAGATATCATTTCTCCAGAGTGTTGATTTACTACCAAAGTTTAGTAGATGTTAAACAAAAAAAGTTTTAAAACTATCATAACTAAAAGATCTTCCCCATCCTCTCAGTTGCTCAAGTTTTCACTCTCAATTCTTATGATGTCATTCCTCTAAGTCTTCCTATCACCATAGAGTTTTTCAAGCTAGATAGGGCCTGAATTTCAAATGTAACACACAAGCATAAGTAAGAAAAATCAGCACTCTTCCCTCCACACCCCAAAACCCCAAGAAATACCCTCCCCATCCCATTCTTTTAGGTCCACCTTATCCGCTGTTAAATTAAAAGCAAAAAAGGCATAAACTAACTGTTTGTCTCTTTTGCAGGTGACTTTTAAATAATTCTATTAACTTCATTATCTGATAAGAAAACAATTAACAGGTCAAATTCTGACCTCTACCAGCCTTCACAGAATCCCTTTTAAGCAGCATTACCACCCAAGGTTTACATATACACAGAGAATCACAGTGAACAAGCACAGAACAATGCTATAGAATTATAATCAAAATCCTGACATGATCCAAAAGCAGAAAGAATGCCAGCCATAAAAACCAGCAGCTGGAGTCTGATTCACATGACCAGTTGATGTGCCCTTCAGTTAGAGGGCTCAGATGATATAGGGATGGACTTTGAACAAAGTTGGACTGGTTGTAAGGAGCTCAGTTACCTCTGAACACATATTTCTCACATCCTCCTTAACTGTGTAATATACATAGTAAATTCTTTCCAAGAGTTTGCATCAGGAAGTAGGAATGGTGCTCATGAAAGAACTATTTTAAAAACAGTGAAATTCCACTACACATGGGTATGTACAGACACAATTTGGAAGAAATTATACTGATTCTAACAGGAAACTTTAAAAAAAACAAAAAAACCAACCACCCAGGCACCCAAGAGTTAACATTATTGGTTTCTCATCTAAACCCCTTCAGAGGAGGTTAAGCACACAATAGACTATCTAAAGCAACAGATAGAGAGGCTGCTTGAAATTCCACACATGTGCCTCAGCAATGTATTTCTATTAATGTCCAGTGTGTGTCAGCATGAAGATAAGGTACCAACATCATGTCCAACCAGCCAGCTAGAGAATGGGACGCGGTGTAAAACATTGTCTGATACTTAAAGTCCCGGAGAACGGTGGCGCTTGCAATCTCACTCTCCGCACAGACACACCTGATAACACCACCACCAAGAGAAGGCAACACAATGAAACTGTCCTGCAACTTTAAGGAAGAAAAGAGATTGAGGATGCAGGAAGCTAGGAAGAAAGAAAATAAACTTGATCAGCAAAAAAAAAAATAGCAGGTTTTGAGTACCCAGCTTTGGCAGCTGTGCAGGAATGATAGGCTGCAGCTACACTAACTAGGAGAAAAGCCTCAAATGGAATTTACTCTTCACATCATCAACTTCTTTAATCCTCATGTACTTTATTTTATTTTTAAAATGTAAAACCACACACACACACACACACACACACACACACACACACACACACACTCCTTATTGCTACTTTTTATCTCTCCAACTATACCATGTACACTCACTATATCCCGCAGAACGATACATAGATATGATTCCATCTCAAGCATAGGCTAATCGCCATCATCCTTTGCAGTCCCCTCAGGAACACTTCATACAGGACTTGTTGAGAAAACAAAAACAAAACACTCAAAAGTTAAATTAAGCTACCAGGGCGGAAGGGTGTGAGAAGTGGGAGGGCCATGGTTAGATTGGGGAGGGGGGGTTAGGCAGGATGAAAGGAATTGGTCAAATGTGATGCTCCCAACACATTATCTAGAAACACAGAGCTACCCAGCAAGTTTTTCGTTTCATGTAAGTTAGATCATTTCCTAGCCAGCATACACCCTTTAAATTCACCATCTCATCTTTCTCCCAACACTCCATATCCATCTCAGTATTTTGAGAGGCAGAGCAATTGCCCAAATTGAAATTAGAGTAAGACATTGAGAATAATACTTCTAATCTTACAAAAAGTGACATGGGATCTGTAGTGATTTCATATGCAGCACCACACTGGTTCAATACTGACTCAGAAATAAAGGGCTACCTACTGAAGCTTCAATGTAATACCTTGAGAGATGGTGCTGCTCTCAATCTGAAGAGCTGTAATGCCTAACCAGGCCTTCCATGTGGAATCAGAGCACTGGTACTCATGCCAGAATATGACTGCTAGGAATAAGAAGAACAGAATTCCACCTATGCCATGAAGTTTGGGCCTTTGGTTATAAGGGGATGATCAAGGAGTAGATTTGATGGATTCATTCACTGTCAAATATCAATTTATTAGCCTTGCATTTATTTGTCAATTGAACAATTTGTGGCCATGTTCTTTCTCCTCTGCTCCCCTCCCTCAGAGATGGAATAGCTTTGCTGTAACTCTAAAGCTAACCTGTTTTAACTTTAAGGGACTTGGCAATGGCAGTGCACCAAGGATCATGGTGGAACAGGTTGTTCATACACTTTAACGCATCTGGAAATCAATGTTCCCACAGTCTTCCAGCCACTCTTTTGTGGCTTGTGACACACTCTTTTTGGCACAATTTAAAGTTACTGCTCGTGAAAGGTCCAAGACAATAAACAGAATGAGCTGCTATGGGTCAAAACAAATATTTTGACAGAGCCAAGGACTGGAACACCTGCTTGTGCTCTACAGGAAGATTAAGGTGCATTGACAGAGTGATGTTGGATAAGCTCGCACAGTAGTGACCTGCACTGCCCTTGGCTCCAGCTACTGCAATTAGGCACTCACTGCTGTGAGCAGTAAATCCACTCACAACTAAAATAGAAAAAACTAAAATTTTATCTTAGATGCTGAGGCTTTTCCTCGAAGAATTAGTGATTTATCCATTATTCCACAGCTCCAATAGAGAAGAGATTCTGAAACTCCCAAACCCATTGCAACCCCTGCTAGTGCAGGCTTTCTAAACCAAAACAAAACTATTTTGACAGCAGATCCTATGAAGTGAATGAACTTTGTAGCAAACACACACAAAATGTGAGAAAAGCAGCCAAGTCAAGCAGCCCCACAGATGACTTCAATTTGTTGCAGCTGTATGGTTTAAAAAGAGGCCAGCCTAGTGATAAGGTCATCTAGCCAAGGCAGCTATAAAAATGTGAAGCTCACATTAGACCATCAGCTGCTGAAATCTGCACAAACCCTCCAAACACAAAATTAATCTTCAGAGTCAGGAGATAAAAGAAGACTAGAGTAGCAGAAAACAGAAGTGATTTTTTGGGCATTTAAGGGGGAAGAGAAAAAAAGATTGTTACAAACGTCTGATCAATCACACTAGTACAGGTTTCTCAACCTTAGAGTCAAAGCCCCAAAGTGGGTCGCCAGAATGTGTCAAAGGATTGCAAGGGCTGGCTGGGCTCAGCTCCTCAATTCAAGCATTATGACCTGGTGCACAAGGCCACAGCAGTGCTCAGGTTTGACCCAGCCATCCCTTCCTTCATAAAGATGGAGGCCGGCTGAGCCAAATTTGAGTGAATGATGCAGTAGCCCTATGTGCCAGGTTGCAACACTATCACGGAAATTTTGCCCTGACCAAACTAAGTGGCACTGTGACCCTGGAAGTCACCATGCCCAGAGCAGGGAGCAAAGCCCAGCTAGCTCAGCAGGAAAGGAATCAGGAGCAAGTGGCTGGTGTCACTTTTTCCAAATCAATGCTGGCTGCCGATGTAACCCCTTCACCGCAGCAGGGCAACACTCGGTCTTCCACACTCCCTATCTTGCCCTGCAGCCCAGGCCACAACAAGGTACCCCTCCCCTACAGTCCAGGAACATTCCCCCGTCATACCACCCCATCTTGATCCCCAGATCTTCCCTCACATTACCCACAGCTTCTTCTGCTCCTCAAATCCTTCCTCTAACCCCCCCTACTTTACCTAGGTCCCCAAATTCCACACCTCTTTAACCTCAGTCCCTCATGGGCCATGTTCTGGGGCTGTGTTTTCTCTGTAGAGCTATCAGCCTACCATCCCTCCCCCAGGCCCTTCTGTTCCCATATCCTTCCCCAGTCCACCCAGAACACCAACTCCTTCCTCACTACACCCCTGGTCCCTCAATCTCCACACTTCACCTCTAGGTGCCCAAATCCCCCCCACTCCTAACTCTCTGCCTCCATAAGCCATGGGTGGGGGGAGGGAAGGGCTGTGTGTTTTTCAGAATTGTCTCAGCTCGCTGCTCCTCTGCCCAGTTGTTCACAACTGGAGAGAGTATATGAAATCATAGCTCCGGGCCCTCCATACCACCAACGGACCCCTATGAGGGAAGTGGGGAAAGAACAAGTCTGGGGGCATCACAGAGGTACCTCTGGATTGTGACAGGCCATCAATGTTTACAAATGGGTCCAGAACCCACTACACCAGTGGTTCTCAAACTTCATTGCATCGTGATCCCTTTCTAAGAACAAAAATTACTACATGACCCCAAGGTGTGGAACTGAAGCCTGAGCTCACTTAAGCCCCATCACTCCCAGTGGTGGCCCAAAGCAGAAGCCCAAGGAATACAGCCCTTCAGGCCTGTAACCTGAGCCCCACTGCCCAGGCCTGAAGCCAAAGCCTGAACCCCACCGCCTGGGGCTGAAGCCCTTGGGCAGTGGGGCTTGGGCGTCAGCCCTGGGTCCCCACACGTCTAATATCAGCCCATTAGGGTGGAGTCGTGACCCACTTGAGGGTCCTGACCCCCAGTTTGAGAACCGCTACACTACACTATTGGTAGCTGTGAAAATAAACAGCACATAGGCAGCCTCTTATCCTCTGCCAGATAATGCCTTTGCTGTCTCCCCAGGATAAGGGAGGCGAGGGAGAGGAGTTTTGGCAAAGGACTCCAGGTCAAATTCAGAGAAGTGCCCTGGAGTCTTTAATGTCCATGCAGAACAGACAGAGCACAAATCTAACCACATAGAATTCAGCTCATCGAAAAGAAAGAGAGGGAAATTCTGGAGCTGTATTATCCAGCCCAGATTGCACTAAATTGCGGGGAGACAGAGAGAGCAAGTTATGAAGCTGCACTGCCTGGTGATTTAATTCCCCCCGTCAATTTCTTGCACTAGATACAGGAAAAGAACTGGAGCTACATAAACCAGTCCAGACCCCTCAGCAGAGACAAAGAGGCACATTTAAGAATGCTGAAGGCACAGTATTACAACTCCCATTTGCACACAATAGGAGGATGTTTCCATATCCTACATTACGGGGGAGCCAATTCCAGCAGGCATACTGTCTAAGCCCTGGTCCACACTACACAGTTAGGTAGCTTATATCGACCTACCTATGTCAGTGCACACACTACAGCCTTGCTCATCCCGCCGATGTAAGTGCCCTACTACACCAACATAACTACTCCACCTCCACAAGAGGCGTGGGGCTTATGTCAGTGTAGTTAGGGTAACGCAGTGTCCATGTAGACACTGTTATATATATGGGATGCTGGCTGTCATTCTTGTCAATTTCACAACTCCAGCAAGGAGCCCTAAAATTGACAAGAAAGGCTGGGCTGCTGCCCAGAAGCCTGGCTGCCCCGCTCCCAGCAGAAAGGCCAGGAGCTGGGACAGTGGGGAGTCCAGGCAGCTGCCTCGCTCCCAGTAGGAAGCACTGAGCCGAGAGCAGGGAGAGCCACCAGGCTCCCAGTGGGGAGCAGGGAATGGAGAACAGGTGGGGGCAGCATTGAGGGAAGCTGAGAGCCCGGACTCTCAGCTCCCCACACTGCTCCTCTTAGGTCAGTGGAAGCGGTCCTGCTGAGAATGCGCATCACCAACCGAAGGAGGCTAGCATGGACATGAAGCACTGCAATAAATTACTGCAGTGGCTGTAAGTCGACAAGTTTTGAGTGTAGCTCTTTCCAGGTCTAAAGCAAACAAAAATATCACACAAAACAATATGCCAACTAGACAGATAATGTTGACTAAATTAATATAATGGACTTCACATCAGGCAACCTTGTTTTACTAAAAAATACCTATGCAGTGCGAATAGTGGAATTTCTGCATAGCCAGAATGGTAACTGGTCTTTTGAATGATGCAATGAAGCGATATTCTTCCAAATTACAGTTGTCAGTGTGAAGGAACTGCCCAATATTAAAGTTTCCAAACCAGCACAATATGGAGGAACATGTCACTGGCAGCCAGATGCTCTAGGCCTGCGGACGGGCAGCTGCAACCCTAGTTGGTTGCTGAAGAGTTGCAGCAGGCTGTACTTCTCTTTACCTCTCTCATTCTTACAGTGCTTAAGGCTAACAGACTCTCTGGATCTGCTACTGTCACCAAGTGAAACAAGATCGGCTCATTGGAAGCACTGACACCAAAGCAAGAGTCACAGTCAGACATTTGCCTAACAAAGTTAGCAGCTAATCAGAACTACCAGCATGAAGCTGAACTGGGCTGTAGTAAAGAAGAAACCATGCTGCAGGATTGTCTGTTGCTTGGTTCCACTTCAGGACAGATAAAAATCAGATTTTTTTTTAAATTATATTTTTTAAAATTTAATTACATTTCTTTTTTAAAATTAACCTATTTAAAATTAAATTTTAAGTTATGAAAATGTATGTTAATGCCTAAACTACTTATAATCTGTTAAAGTCAGTTAAATTAAATAGCAATATTCAAGCAGTACATGTTTACTGCCAAATTTTTAAATAAAGTCAGACCACTGAACTGGCAGAAGCCACTAAGTACCTAGAACCAGAGCAGACTATTTCACAGGTGCAGAGAATATTTTCTTAATTTCAATTTATCCAAGTATTCAATTCAATGTCTAGTTCATTGAAAGTTAAGAATGATGGAGAGTTAAAAAAAGCAGAATAGCTCATTCTCCTCCTCCAATTTATGAATAAAAATAAGGTATGACCTGATGAGATCTAGTAGTTCTAAAATCTTGAAGGACATAGCAACTAGAACACTGTAGTGTTTCTCAAACTTTTCTACTGGTGATCCCTTTCAAATAGCAAACATCTGAGTGTGACCTCCCCTTATAAATTAAAAACACTTTTTAATATATTTAACACCATTATAAATGCTGGATGCAAAGCAGGGTTTGGCAACCCCCCCACGTAATAACCTCGTGATCCCCTGTGGGGTCCCAACCCCTAGTCTGAGAACCTACCCTAAGCAGGGAGCCTGAACTAGAATTAGTTTAATTTACTAAGTAGTTTGTTTAATAAATCAGTTTTAAATGTAACATTTTTATAAGTGTGCCGATATAAAAAAGTAAGTGTAAGGTATCCTTTTTGCTAGCTAAATAACATACTTAAAATCTAGTAAATAAGAAATGTGTCATTTTTATTAGAAAACGCTGAAAGTAAAAAATTAAAGAATCTGAATAATGTATGTTAAGCTACTTAATTGCTTAAATAAAGCTATACAAGTACACTGTATCCTCCTGATTACCAAAAAGTAATTCTCATACCAACCAATCAACCTTTCTTTAGGAAAATAAAAAAGCAGTATAATGCAAAACAAGACGAAAGTTATTTAAGTCAAAATTTTCTGCTTACTGATTTAAATAAAAAAAAATTTATCTTGCCATTCCACCCACAAAGAAACTGCTGTTAAATGTTTTTGGTTTTTGTTTTTTTTTTTAAAAACAACCAACCTGTAGAAACAAAATTCATGCTTTACAATGGTGCTGTGAAAGATACTGATCCAGCATTCATTGATGACAAATGCAAAAGCAAAAACCCATGCTTCACACAGTCAGATTTCTAGAGCACTGCAAATTCACAAGTATCCACTTTATATCTGTGGACTACTTTTGCGGACAGCAATGCGGATGTGGATACAAATTTTGTATCTGTGCAGGGCTCTTATGATAAGAGCCAGACGGGCAGCTGCGAGGAACCAAGACGCAGACCCTTCACCTGCCCAGGGCAGGTAGGTCTGGGAAGCAGGGACACGGGCCAGGGGCTGCTCAGGCCCCCTCACCAGGGCAGGTGGAGGGTCCACAACGCAGGTCCCCACAGCGGCCCGCCCAGCTCTTACTGTGGCTGGGCTTCAGCTCCGAGCTGTCTCCCCAGCACTGTCCGCAGCCCAGCGGAAGAGAGCTGTGCTGTGGGGAGCTTGAGTCCCTCCACATGCCCTGGGCAAGGGACCCGAGCAGCCCCCAGCCCGCGTCCCTGCCCCTGCCCCTCAGGCACTCTGCCTAGGGATGGCGGAGGGACCCATGCTCCCCACAGCTGCCAGCACAGCTCTCCGGCCCAGGCCCGGAGGAGAGGGGGGCAAATCAGAGCTGCAGCCTGGCCACAGTAAAAGCTGGAAGGGCAGAGGTGAAAGTAAGCCAGTATGGTCTGGTACGGCGTGCCGGACTGAATCGGCTTCCATGGCGGTGATTTAAACGGCCCAGGGCTCTAGCCGCTGCGGGCAGCCCCAGGCCTTTTAAAGCGCCACCAGAGCTCCGGCAGCCAGGCTCGGGCGGGGATTTAAAGGGCCCAGTGCTCCCGCCGTTGCAGGGAGCCCCGGGCCTTTTAAATCCCCGATGGAGCTCCAGCAGCCAGGCTCCCATGGTGATTTAAAGGGCCAGGAGTTCCACGGCAGCCAGAGTCCCAGGCCCTTTAATTTGCCCTTGAGCTCCGTGGCTCCCAGGCGCCTCTGCAGCTGGTAGCTCTGGGGTGATTTAAAGGCCCTGGGACTCCCAGCCACAGCTGGAACCCCCAAGCCTTTAAATCTTGAAAGGCCCTGCCTCTTCCAGTTGAGGTCATGCCCCTTCCCGCTGAGGCCACGCTCCTGCTCAGGACTCCGGTGAACCAATAAGTCCTTTAAGTTACTTTCACCCCTGCGGGCGGGCAAGTGTGGGGAGCCGAGGTGGACCGTCCACCTATCCTAAACGGGGAGCCCAAGCAGTCCCCGGGTCAGCTCCACAGATCATCCCCCTTCCTCCCCGGCCAGGCCAGTGTAGAGCCCAGCTGGGGAGCCGTGGTGGACCCTCCACGGTGCGGGGGGGGGGGGGGGAGAGGAGGAGCTAAGAGAAGCCCCCAGCCAGGTCCCCACCTGCCCCAGGCTCCCACAGCTGCCCACACACCTCTTCCCAACCGGGCTCCTGTAGGGAGGTGCCTCGGAGCCTCAGCCCAGCCACAGTAAGTAGGCCCTTCAAATCCGTGGGTGTCTGTGGATATCTACATCCATGGATGTGGATATTCACAGATATTTTTTGCAGATCATGGATCAGATGCAGATCTACACTTCTGTACTCGCACAGGGCTCTACAGATGTCTGGCCACAGAAATGGAAAGGGCACAGCCAACATGCTGCACCATGACTGCAAGGCCCGCACAGCAGAGAAAGCAGGACTGGTAAAGCTATGCTGAAAAAGATTCTAAGAACTGGATTTGAATCCGTCACCCAAACTTGACATAGTGGTAAGAGACTGTGTGCTTCAAAAGGCTTCGTTACACTAAGAAGTTTACCTGTTGATGACAACAGGAGCCAGCAAGGGTGCAGCTGCTCCGTAACTAAACACGGCTTACTTGCAAGTGTGAACAGAACCAGATCATGTTCAGCACCAGCTCAGCTATATCTATTTCTGATACCAGCAGTCAGCAACAGGGAAATTCACTAAGGTAAATACAGCTATACAAGCCAGCAATACAGCAACCAAGATTAGTTTTCAACATAAACAATTGCCTGGAAGCCCACAAAATGACAATCTTTCCCCTCCACCTGTGGGACCAAAGGGGAAAGACAATTCTTCACCTGATCATCTCCCACCTTTCCATGCAGAAGCCTTACCTACACTGACAAATTTCTCAAACCGTCCTTCCACTGTATTAGCACTGGGGGTTAAACTTACTGTTTAAAATGCCAATGGCCAGTTCATGCGTCACCTTGGTCTGCTCTGAGCTAGGTTAGAAAAACAAAACACTGGTTAAAATGCCAATGGCCAGTTTATGCTAGCATTCCCACTGCTATTACAACAGTGGGAAGTTTTCAGAGATCTACCAGTGTAGACAAGGTTCAAGAGCTTGGAGTTCTGCAAATCATAAGGTCAGCTCCAAAATCCAAGACCAACACTCATGCTTACCTCATTCCAATCCCAAGAAAAGTAACAGGAAAAAACTGAAGAGCAACTAGCTTATTTCTGTGCATGAAGTGTGACCCACAGAATTGGACTGCCCATGATTACTTACAGCCACCATCTACCTGAGCACTAGAGAGGGCACAAACCACAATATTTGGCGACAATTTCCCCCAAGTCCAAAATTCCAGTGTAGGCTCATCTCGAGTGCCAGTGAGCAGGAATCAGTGGATAGCAGAGAGATTTTCTGCCCAGCTGGCACAGCACGGCCAAGAACACACTGCATGAGAAGCCACCATTCTACACACAGCAGGAGGAATTCATCCCAGCAGACGAGGAGGTCTGCTTCCATCCTAGCCTGTTTCCACACAGCAACCCAATGTCTTCTGCTCACATGGGGAAAAAAGCTAGTTATGTGAGGTTTGAGTCTACCCTCATCCATTCTGAATTCAACCTTTTCTCTAAAAGGAGGGGAGGGGCCATGGGAAGAGAGACTTTGGATCAATAAATCTGACAACCATTATTCTTGGGGGATTAAACAGGGAGATAACAACTTCAGGGCTTTGCACAAATCATATTAGTTCAGTTCTCAAATCCTGGTAATGCTTCTTTTCAAAGTATTAATTTCATTTATTCTATTTGCTCTCCCTCTATCCTGATAACACTGGCACACACGGTCCCTGAATCAGATCCTCCTATAAAATAGGTTATAATCCTCCCTTTCTAGAGCAGTAATGAGATGTCTTCGCTTAATCGCGTTTATTTCCCACCTGCTTCTCCCCCTCCCTATCCTACATTGATTTGTTTCAAACATTTTGGTTAAAGCCAGCAGGCCTGAAAAGTCACTGCTTCTGACTGAGTGGCTGACAGATGGATGCTGAATGGCCCCAGCAGATTAAGGAGATGTGTGTGGGCAGCCTCACTTGCAAAGTTGTTGTTTTGGCAAAAATACAAGAACCAGGAGGGGAGAAAAAGATTGTGATTAATTAGAGACAAAGAAGAAAGAAAAGGTATCTGGTTTGGGGAGAAGTGAGACTATGCAGGGCAAAACCAAGAGACAGAGTAAGGGAGAAGCTGGTCAGGAAGCTGCAATCCTGGCTTCGCACGCTAAAATAAAAAGGGTTCATAAAACAGCTACATCTGTTCTCAGCCATTTGATAGCACCTTTTGTGTGAGAATCAAAGCACTTTACAAACACTCACTAAGAATCAGAGCCCCTCTGTGAAGTTCTGCACATATACTTTTCATTGTACTGGATGTTAATATTGATACACTGGACTCTTGCTAGAATGCGCGTCTATATAACGCGAATTTGGATATAACGCGGTCGCGGCCATGGATCCCAAATTTAAGTAGTGTACAGTACAATTTTTTTCCGTATAGACATGATAAATCAACCACTGAGTGCTCTCCTGTTGACTCTAGTACTCCATCAAACGAGGAGCGCAAGCGCAGTCAACGGGAGAGCATCACCTATTCACATACTGTAGCTGAAGTTGTGTATCTTAGCTGGACCCCATGCAGTAGTGTAGACAAGCCCTAAGATGATTGCTGTAGGCCTAGAAGGCCATACAAATGTAATGTAATAAAAATTTACAGGTATTTATCTTTAGAAAGATGTCAAAAACATCGGGCAAAAGGAAGGCTTACTTGGTACAGGAAAAACTGCATGCTATCGAATGACTTAGAAATGGCAAAATCCAGGCAAAGATTAGCTGTGATATTGGCATTAACAAGTCCACCTTTCATGGATGGCTAAAGAATGTTGACAAGCTCGGAACTTACATTCATAACCTGGATGAAGAGCCTGGCCTTCAAAGAAAATGAGCCCACTTAGCAAACGATGCAGATCTTGTTTCTGCAGTATACACGTGGTTCGTGCAAGAACAGTAGAAAGGCATTTTGATCTCTGGTCCGCTTGTAGCCATGCAAGCGGAAAAATTCAACCGGAACTTAATGGCAAATTCAGCAACTTTAAGGCGAGTTCGGTTTGGCTATGGTGCTTTCAGAAGAGACACAGAATCTCTCAGATTGCAGTGTCAGGAGAAAAACGCTCTGCTGATGCTGATGCCACACAATCATACCCTGAGAAGCTGAGGGAAATTTTACAGGCAGAGGGTTACTCGGAGCAACAGGTTTAGAATGCAAACAAAAAGGAATTTATTATAAAATGTTGCCCGATAAAACCCTGGCTGTCAGAACAGATGAACGTAAGAAAGGAGGATATAAACAGGCAAAAGATCACCTTACTTTATTGTTTTGTATGAATGCAACAGGCAAGCATAAATTAAAACTATTGTGCATTGGAAAGTCTCGCACGCCTCGGTGCTTTCATCACATAAATGTGAATTGCCTGCCATTTTTGTACAAGAACTCAAAAAATTCCTGATGACAAGAGATTTTTGAACAATGGTTCTTCATCGGATTTGTCCCTTCTGTGTGAAAGCATTTGCAGGCAAAACGCTTAGAAGAAAAAGCCGTTCTTTTGCTAGACAACTGTCCAGCACAGCCTCTGGCCAAAAGGCTCGGAACCCGTGACTGTAAAATAGGGGTTGAATACTTACCTAAAAACACGACTTCCAAAATCCAACCATTTAATCAAGGTGTTATTGCTATTTTTAAGCGGCACTATCAACGGAACTTGGTACAACAAATGATAGAAAACGAGTTGTCTCATCGATTTTCTGAAGAAGTTGACTATAGAAGACTTATTTTACATTGGCAGTGATTCCTGGAATTTATTAACGGGCTGAAACGATAAACTGCTGTTGAATGGTGGGACTGAGAGAGTCATTTGGTCACCTGCTCCTGGAAAAAAATGAAGAAAGCAGATCACAGTCTGACAAGGAATTTGACTTTGAGAGATTTACAGAGGAGAAAGTTGGAAGAACAAACATGGAGTGGATGCAGGAGCTGTGCCAGCAACTGTATGGGCTCGGGGTAACTGTTCTGCAACAAAATATCGAGTCCTGGATAAGAGATGATGATGAAGCAGAAGAACTTTGTCCCATTGCTGAAAGTTTAACAAATGACCAAATTCTTCAGGCAGTATGACCAAACAACATTCCAGAAGCTGAAGAACTGTCCTTCGCCGAGGAAGATGAAGTGAATGTCGTTCCAACATCAACTGCGACCATAGCTGGCTTAGAGTCTGCTTTGAGATGCAAGACGTTGAGCCTATAAAAATTATCCAGCTATGTAGTCTTTTGCAGTTTGCTAAGCAGAAGCAGCACAGCAGCAAGAAGCAAAAGCAACTCATTGACTTCAAGAAAAACTAGACTAGTTTATTAAAATGTCTACTTTAAATGTCTAATAAAGCAACATTTTTTTCTCGTTTGTTTCCTTCAAGTAGGAGTCTATTTTCTAAGGTTTTCTATACTTTATGGATGTGACATTTACTGTATACAGTAATTTCATTTCAACACGGTCCCCGCTATAATGCAGTACTTGGCATGAATCCCAAATCCCACGTTCTAGCGAGGGTCCGGTGCATTATGAAGTACCTATGGGACCTGATCAGATCAGAGCCCTGTTGTGCTAGGTTCTGTACAAAGATACAGGAAGAATCCACTACATGCAGAGAGGACTTAAGAGTTCATGCCTACAGACTGTTTCCATCCCACCTGGTTCCACACAACGGTACAACACCTATGGCTCCTTAAAGGGTAAAGTTAGTAGTGCTGTGAAGTTCCTGCCATGAAGCGCTTCCTATGTAAGAAGTTTTACAACTAGAGAAACAGGCACCAAAAAGGATAAGTAACTTGTCCAAGTTCAAAATAAGAGAGGTCTTGCCAGAGTTTAGAATAGAAACCAGGGAGACCTTACTCCCAGGGTCCTGCTCCAACCACTAAACCACATATCTTCTCTGCCTGTTCTAAACTGAGGCCCTCCTGTAAGTAATGACTTAATTACATGCATAAGCCTGCAACAGGGTCCATTACTGATGGGTTAGTGTGTACTCTACTTTCCAATCACAGGAAAGCATACAATCCAGTAAGACTGAACCATCACCTTACACAAATGCTACTAATAATAAACGTCAGTGGATAAAACTGTAAAGAACACAGATTAAACATCAAGTGCCTTTCAGCACAATCAAAAATAAATTATTTAAAAATATAGCTGCTGTATTCAAGTTTACGGCCTACAAGTGGCACGGTGAAGAGAGAACATGGCTACACAGTAGAGGTACCTAATCAAGAGAAGGGTATTAAAAGCCAAATTATTTCAGTACCAAGTGCTTACTGCAAATCTAGAAGAAATGAGCTTTCCAACGATACGTGGCATGATCTTCAAGTCCTAATAAATTTTGAATTGCTGAAGGCAGACAACTCAGTTGCCCCAAATAAAACAACAGACGTCTCAGACAGCACAGAACACCTGAAAATTTACTCCCCCTGGCTTCCATGTGCATGACAGTGCAATCCTGACCAGCTGTATAATACAATCAATACCTATAAACCACACACACACTGCTGTTTATCCTTTGAAGTTAGGGGCAAGAGATAGGGCAGTGAGGTCAAAGGATGGCCCAAATCCATCACTCCCCTCATGCTCCAGGCTTGAGGACAAGAGCCAACACTCAGTCACCGTTTCAGACTAAGGGGCCAAGGAACTGGAAAACAGAGGAATCCTCACAAACAAGGATACTGACAGATGAGAGCCACAGTTCAAGGACAGGGTCTTGGACCTTCAAACACTAACTGGGAAGTTTTCGGGTGATGTGGAAAGATATTCACCCCTAACAAACAGAGGTCAGACAGTTTGAGAGGCCAGAGTGGGGAACCTTATATTCAAAAGGTGCCTGGAATTGAGAGGAAATAAATCATGGAAGAGTCCCCATAGTTTAAAGAGTTGACACATTAAATTTCCTGTTGAAGAAGAAATCCAGGAATCAGTAGCCAGCACCATTGCCTGACTCTTGTTAGAACAAAGTGGACAACCCAAAATTTCTCATTGATTTCTAAGGCTCTCGGATTTGTTTCATGTCAGTGACCGATGGAGGAGATTACACAGCAATAAACCAGTTTCTCTACCACCACATTCTGGGCATAGGCTGCATATTCACTATTTACTTTCCATGGGTTACTCAAGAAAAATCCGATTTGAACCCGCTTTGTGTTTACAAACTGTCACGTACCCAGCAACTCCATGCTTCATACTCCGGAGGATTAAGTGTTACATTCTGATGTGATCACAGCATTTGTACATAGATAGTAGGTCTACGCTGCAATTAAACATCCATGCCAGGCTCGGGTCAGCTGAGTCAAGCTTATAGGGCTCAAGCTATGGGGCTGTTTTACTGGGGTATAGATGTTCAGGCTCAGGCTGGAGCCCAGGCCCTGGGAAGGTGGAAGGTCCCAGAGCCGAGGCTCGAGCCCAACCGTCTACACCACCATTAAAGTGCCCCGTTGTCCGAGCCCAAATTGGCAATGGAGGAGCTGCAGGTGTTTAGTTGTAGCGTAGACATATCCTAAGAGTCAGGTCCTAGTTTGTTCCAACCATAAGAGCACATATCAGTGATAATGCTGACACACCTCAGTCACATTCTTCCCCGACAGCTCTTGTCTCTCTCACTGAGCAGTGTCATCTCCTCAGATTTAGAAATTAATTCTCTGCCACTTTCTACAAAGGTGTGTTAATTACATTTATAAAAGAAACTATCATCCTCCTGGTGGGCACATAGAAAGTGCTACTTACCAGCTGCAATGTCTCACCCAGATGCACAGCTCTTACCTGCCTTAGATATCAACTCCTTTTTTGTATTTAACCCTTCTGCCAGAGAGATCTCCCATCCTTAGTCTTTGCTGTTTCTTATAAAGGAAATCACTTGCCTCACAGGGGTCACTTATGAACCACATCAGGGAGATCAATATCAAAAGGCAGCAGGGTAGCATGTTGGCTCAATAATAAATTATGATACTCAGCTGTTCCAGAGTGCTTCAGAATGCAGGTCATGCATCTGATGAAGTGGGTATTCACCCACGAAAGCTCATGCTCCAAAAGTCTGTTGGTCTATTAGGTGTCACAGGATTCTTTGCTGCTTTTACAGATCCAGACTAACTAGGCTACCCCTCTGATACTTCAGAACCAAGTTACACCTCACTACCCTACCCCAGAAGGTAAATATCATCAACATCTATTTACAGATAGAAATATGGAGGCACAGGAGGGATTTGTGATTTAACCAAAGCCACACAGCAGATCAGTCTGGGAGGGAGAATGGGAAAAAGAGGAAGGGAAAAACAGGAACAGAACTTAGAAGTCAACTCCCAGCCCTGTTCCCTCTCTCATCTAGACATTGTCCTTTTAAAAAGCAGTGCGACTCTCGGTGAATTAGTCTAAATATCCACCTTGCTATCTACTGATACCCAGGACCAGTTTCACTGTAGCAAGCATCATCCACACATTGTTATAATGGGACAGCTCATGCCACTACAGTTCAGAACAAGCTGCCAGTTCCTGTAAGACACTCTACTCCTGACTATTCAGGTGTTTGTGTAACTTTACTCAACAGTCCAGATACAGCAAAGCTGAGACAGGTCAAGTCTGTCTCTACATCAAAATACTCATTTCACACATGAAGAATCTTAGCAGAGCTCCATCCAGCCCAGGCTGTCACAATGCTAGTCTCCCAACCCTACATATGCAGCAGGCTCTCGTCAGCCATTTCCACTCTCCCACAAATGATGCTCCCCCCTTCATGTACTCAGATGCTATACCAGCTCAGCATAGGGTTAGTGACATGACAGACTTGCCAACTACAGCATAAGCCAAAAAGCAGGTGAAGAGTTATGAGGTGATCACTACCGTGGACTTGGGACTAAGCAGCAGTTGCTGAACTCATCACACAAATAAATGGCATTTAACTGATCCCTCAAAGGCCCTGGAAATATGTTGCTTTGTACCTACCAGCTGAACTGCTTTCTGCCTCTCTTCATTGGTGCTGTTCTTTTCCCGTTGGAGGGTTGTACTGAAAGACTCGCTGGCTGCCTCCCGTTCCCTCTTGGCCAGCCGGAGCAGTTCCTCTTGGACCAGTGCCTGCTCTCGCTCATACCTGCATCAGTGCCAAAGAAAGGCAGAGAGAAGGTGCTCAGCAGACTTCTGGCAACTGGTTCATTGGATAAGCTACCCTACCCTTGGCCACGAACAGAACAGGCAGAGGTGTGATTTACTTGGGACAAAGCCTGCTCACAACTCCCAGGCTTCTCTGGGAATTCTGGAGCACCATGAACTTTAAAAAAGTGACCTGAAAGTTCAGTACGAAACAATTTAAAAAAAAAAAAAAAAAAAAAAAAAAACAGGGAGGGACAACGCACATAAACCTACAGTTCAGTTAGGTTTGGCTCTTAAATACTTGACAGTCACCTCAAAAACAGTGAGAATAAAGGATTTCATAATCTATCTATAAAGATGCTTTTAAAAAAATAAGATACAGATCACACAAAAAGAAGTTTGTCTGCCCAGCTGACTTTTACTACCAACCCTACCTTACCTGTTTGCTTTGCTGGCCCTGTGAGGCAGAAGGAGCCCTCTGCTGAGTAAGTACGATGATTGATGTCAGGGAAGCAACCTTGAGACATGTCCATAGTCTAAGCATCTGAACCTAAAGGACCACCATGGAGCAAATATAGTGCACCTAGAGATCCGTTTGCACTGCAGTAAAAGACTGCAAAATGGCCACGGCCGGCCAGAGTCAGCCTACTTGGGATTAAGCTGCAGGGTTAAAAATTGCAGGGTAAATGTACAGGCTTGGGCTGGAGCCCAGGCTCTGAGACCAACTCCCTTCACAGGATCTGCAACCTAAGTGTCTACACTGACATTTTTAGCCCTGCCACTCAACCCAATTGACCCCGGCTCTGAGACTCAGAGCTCCCAGTATTTTTTTTTTCCCCCAGTGTATTCATAGCCCAGCTAACCGCCATTCAGACCCTGGGAGTTTCACATGCACAGAGGGACAGGCTCATCAGTACACGAGAGAGACCAGCAGATCTCTATGCCACTCCCTTTCTTTCTCCACAGCATTCACTAAAGCATCTGTGTCCAGAAACTCCTGAGTAAGCCAGGACTGAAGACTACCAGCAATTCTGATTTCACCATCTCTTTAAAGAACAGAACAGAAGCAACTTCCCAGAGAGTCTACTAGGTGTGTCAGACACACAATTATGGACAGAGGGTTCAATGCACCACTTTTACAAGCCTGAATAATCAACAATAGCACTGAAGAGGACTCATTTTCATAGTCCCCAAAGCTGGACTTGTGCAATATGCAGAGAAAGCATGGGCATAGTAAGGAGAACGTAACACAGCAATGGAAGAACAGGAAAAGGCAGTTAAAGAAGCTAGAAAAACATATGGCAACAGTTTTATAACAGACAACCCTCCATTGATGGGGAAGCTGGACCTCCTACTGTCCTGAACCCTTGGAACAAGCAGCAGAGACCCTGAGGGTGAGACACAGCAAGGACCGCATTTCACTCAATTCACCTCATTCTCATTGTACTTCTACATGCACTGACACCTTGGCAAGCCAAAATGCCTCATACAGGAAAAACCCAGAGTGCAGTGGAAAAGGCTGGCAGCCACCAGGTCTAGTGGAGCAGGCACAGGAGAAGAAGCTGAAGATGTCTACACATACATTATTTCAGATATAACTACAGAGATTCTCAGTCACATATAGAGTTAAACTGATCAACAGATTTGAGGTCTGGGCAGAAGTTTCTTCAATGACTCAACAAGAGTCTTAGGGGTTTTCACTTTCCTCAGGACGCAAGAGCAGGCAGACCCAACTTTAGGCTCCAGTGGACATATGTCTCATATGATTTTCTATGGGTAGTGGAGAAAGACAGGAGGAGCGAAGAATGCTATGTTTCCGTAAACTCCTTCCCATTGGTTCCCAGCCCCCTTACCTGTCTCCAACCCTAGGAGTCACATGCTCTCTCAACAAATATGCCCAGTGGCCTTTGCCTACATTAAGATCTCATTGAAGACATACTATGCAACAACACATACAATCTTCACAGCACTGAATTCTAGAATGCAGCATTACACAGGGCATGTATGTGGCCCAGGCAGCACAGGTGGCTGTCTCCTGACAGGAAGAATGTCCCCCTACCTCTTGTATAGGTCCTCCTCTGCCTCAGAGGGCTTCCGACCAGAGCTACTGGCAGTTGGTGGATGGATTCCTGAACAGAGGAACAGAAGCAAGTGATGACTATGGAAGAAAACACTGGCTACCAAATCATGAGAACAAACATTATCAGAGGGAAGAGAAAAATTCTCAACAAATGAGCAACACTCTACAAAGGGAACGCTCAGTACAATAAGAAAAGTCAAGGGGAAAAAAGGAATAATTTTTCAAAAGTTTTATGGCTGAATTTAGCGTTGATGTAAGTGAGAGGCTGAGAATACTGCCTTGAATAAGGCATAATGACAGTGAGCATTATGCAAGCTTCCTCCATCTGAGGATACTGATGCACTTCAACCCTGAGCCTCCTCAAGCACCCATGTTTCTTTAATCCTATTTTACACCCCTTTTCCCCAGTTCTGCAAAAGCATCTCTTCTCCAGACCTGCTGCATCCTTTGTTACTCCAGCACTGGTCTCTCCTAAGTAGAGACCAAATTATAAAGTGGTTTGGGACATTCACAGACAGGGACAAGGATGAGGCACCACTAAACCCAGTTTTAAAACAAGATTTCGGCCACAAATGAATGCTGGTCTCTGTCAGCAAAGGAATGGTCCACCAGCCCTCTGCAGCACTCTGGATCCCAGAACGTTTCTGTTTAAGGCTTTTATGGGATCAATAACAAATGTACCAACAATATGTATTTGAGCACCATGGAGTAAAACACGAGTCAGCTGATTTGAATGAGAAAACAAGTCATTAAGCATGCAGCTAAATAGCTGAGTTTTGCCAATTTCTCCTCTTCTCTTTCTGGTAATAGCTAATATCAGCTCATGAAATTTTTCTCTTCTGAACCTGCAGAACAACATGACATACATTCAGTAGATTCCCTGTCCACTGAAAGGAGCTGATATGACTAATGCCCTTTTAGAAGCATGGTTGTAAGTAATACTCTACTGCTACCATACCTGTAATCCAAAGATCTCAAAAGACCCTTACCACACATTAATGAAGTCACACAAGTATTTGATGAAATAGGTATTACTACTATTCTACACATGGGGAAAACAGAGAGGCACTGAAAAGTTAGATGACTTGTTTAGAATCATACAGATTCATTGACAGAGCCAGAAACAGAACCCAGAATTCCCAACCGTTCTAATTACCATACAACCGAGGCCGGCTCTAGACATTTCACCGCCCCAAGCACGGCGGCACGCAGCAGGGGGCGCTCTGCCACTCGCCGGTTCTGCAGCTCCAGTGGATCTCCCACAGGCGTCCCTGCGGAGGGTCCGCTGGTCCACCGGAGCCGCGGGACCAGCGGACCCTCCGCAGGGACGCCTGCGGGAGGTCCACCGGAGCCGCCTGCCGCCCTCCCAGCAACCGGCAGAGCGTCTCCCGCAGCATGCGGCCCCAAGCACACGCTTGGCGTGCTGGGGCCTGGAGCCCGCCCTGCATACAACATTTTCTACCTCACCCAAAAAGACTTTCTTGCAACAATATGAATGTCCAATCTGTGTAACCACACTGATACCCACAAAGTTGTAAATGCCACTCATCATAACAAGCACATCCTGACAAGGTACAAGTGTGTTATAAAGGCACTGACCACACCTCAGTGACCAACAGTGTCAATACTTTAGATTGCAGACATAGCGCAGATTGACAATACCTGAAGTAAACTTGGGCTTCCCTTCTGCAGCTTGTGGTGATGATGCCGTGTCACGGGATGAAGGAGGAGGAAAGGAAGATGGTCTCTGGTCCCCTTTAAGTTGAGAAGTTTCCTTCATTCGGTTCACTACATCTTCAGAGAGCTACAGCAATTTGTTGGGAAGAGGTTAAGTTAGTCAATTCTTGATTTTTATTTTGTATTAAGAGGAGTTTTCAACAGGTAATTATTTTTAATACTGCTTCAAAATACTGCTAGTTATGCTTTTTTAAAACATTATCTGAGATCAAGTTCTCTGTTGTTGAATTCACATTCAGCAAATATATTACATCAGGAAGTGATGGAGTTCAAGTAATTGAGTCTTAAGGCTAGATTGGATAACAAACTGGAGAACAAACTATAGGTAACAATCCTGTACGTACCCAGGAGGAGGCGGGGAAGGATTATTACTTAGTAGATCTTCAGTTCCTACTTTTATAAGACTAGGCGGAGTTTTCCACAAAGCAATAGCTAAATGGAGGCGACAATCGTGTCCAATTCCAGTTGTATTGCCTATTTCCATACTTGGGTGCAGAACCAGGGAAAGGTAGAAAATGCACCCAAAAGTCTCCTGGGAATTCAATTCAGAGTGCCTTTCTGCCCTTGCCTTTGATGGCATAGACAGGGCTAAACTGTTCTTCTGATACACCAATCAATAATTTTATACTGGTCACTCTTCCCTAATGGACAAAATTAAGGGGTGCTCAATTTCCATGCCCAGGCCAGACTCCCAATGACACATTTCAAAGCATAAACTAGACCATCAATTTTAGCTACGCCACTACTGCCCAAGATAAGCAGCATTTTAACATCTTGACTACATATTGTGATTTTGTCAGGTTGGTCTTAGGTCTTCAATTCTATTCCCTTCTGCTTGCACTATAAACGAAACACACACAGCACCCTGTTAACAGATCCCAAGGTACACAGCTCCAACATGCACTGTAAAATAATCTACATAATAACGATGACGTTTTAGTGAAGACAAGGACAAAATTAATAACTAGAAAAATGAGTGTACTTCCTTGAAAGAAAATGAACTGTCAACACTAGCTAAAAAGTGTCTGAGGTTTTTATTAAAAAAAAAATAATAATCCTCTTCGAGTTCCAAAAACGAGGAAGCCTATTTCATTTCATAAAAGCTTGTGACTGGATTCAGCTTTGAATTCAAATGAACGAGCCAGGGAGGCCTCTGTTCATTTAGCGTGAGCTCTTATAATGACAAATATTGGGACTCCCTGCATTTAGTCTGAATTCCTAGAGATCAAGGAATGGACCAATAACCATAAATCAACAAGTTTCTCTAATTCCACCACCATTCGTCTGAGCAGCAACATAAAATTAACAAAGCAATTCACTTTGCTGTGTAGCTGGTACATGCAGCTGAATGCTAAACAGGCCCAGTTAAGAAGTAGCAAAGAGAAAATTGATTAGGATTAGATTCTTCTTTATATCAAAGATCTACAAGAGGAATGTGAAACAGATCCTTGTGATTGTTCACTTCTTTTCTGCAGCTTCCAATCTTATCCAGTCTCATTCAGAAGGCCCTTTCACATGGGGCTAAGCAAATAAGCAGCCAAACGGGACACACATGGCATAAAAGAAATAGGGCAAATGTGCAAAAATTTAGAGTAACAGAGGGGAAATAACAACAAGGAGTCCTTGTGGCACCTTAGAGACTAACGAATTGATTTGGGCATAAGCTTTCGTGGGCTAAAACCCACTTCATCAGCTGCATGGAGTGAAAAATACAGAGAACAGTATAAATAAGATAAATAAAGAGACAGGGGGTATGTCTACACTACCCACCAGAGAGCGATCGATCGATCTATCAAGGATCAATTTATCACGTGTAGTGTAGATGCGATAAATCAATCCCCGATTGCTCTCCCGTCGACTGCTGAACTCCCGCTCAGCGAGAGGCGGAAGCAAAGTCGATGGGGGAGCGGCAGCCGTCGATCTCACATCGCGAGGATGCGAAGTACGGGATTCTAAGTCAATCTAAGATACATTGACTTCAGCAACAGTATTCTCATAGCTGAAATTGCATATCTTAGATTGATCACCCCCACCCCCCAGTGTAGACCAGGCCAGAGATAAGAAAGAAACCGAGAAAAATGCACCCTAGTGACACCACCAATTCTATCTCTTGGGTGTCCTATCATGATGCAGATGGGGCCTCCTTCCCGAACTCCAACTCCCTTCCTGGAGAGGCATCAGACCTTCACTCACAACAACTCCTATCTCCCTACGTGTCTACATTGCACCAGTCGCTGTAGTACTCAGGTGATATTAATTTAGGGTGATGGTCCTTCCCTTGGACGCTCTCTGAGCCAGTCAGAGCAGCCACCTCCTGCCCTTAACGTAAAATCTCCTCGAGCCCACAAGGAGTCAGAGTGTAGGATGGATTAAACAGCTCTGGGGAAAGGCGCCAGGGGAGAGGGGAGGTGCCTTTAACTCACTATCAGGCAACAATACTATGGGTGGGTGTCACCCTCTTCTCCCAGCCCCTCAGCACCTCTCCCCCCAGCCCAGCCCAGCCCGTTCTCACCCTGATGCCCTGCAGCACCCGCACTCGCTCCTGCTCATCCAGGCCGAACGAGACCTTCCTGTTCCCGTGGCTGCTCTCGCTGCTCCCCATGCCGGCGGGGCTGGATGGGGGTTAGCCCACCCTGTCCCTCACGCAAGCTGAGGCACACAACCTCCTCACCTACACAAACTCTCCCTAGTTCACCGACCAACAAACCCGCGCCTCATTGGCGGCTGGCACGGGAGCAGCCAATGGAGAGGCACGTTGCTGACAGTGGCCCGCGGGGCAGGCTGGGAATTGTAGTCTGGTCGCCGTCGAGGTTCCTCCAAAGGGTCTGTCGGGCTAGGACAGAACGAGGAGACCAAGGAGAGAAGTGAGCATGAGAGGGGGCGGCCTACTCTCTGCGAGCCCAACTCAGGCCTGAATTAGCCACTGGGCATGATAGGCTGAGCCTAGGGTCCTAGCCTCCCACAGGGCTTCAGGGAGCCCACTCCCAACCCTCTGGGAAGAACATAGCTCTTCTGTATAGCAGTACTGCCAATCCCCAAGCTTTTAGGGTGACCAGATGTCCCAATTTTATAGGGACAGTCCAGATTTTCGGTCTTTTCCTTATATAGACTCCTATTACCCCACCACTACCTGTCCCAATTCTTCACACATGCTCTCTGGGGACCCTACAAGCTTTCCACATCATGAGCTAGGCAGGCCTTCAAAATAATGGTTTTTTTTAAATAAATACCTGTTGGGCTATTGTTTATCTTCTGAATTCTGAGTGTTTATGTTCATCTGCTTTGCATCTTCATGGATTTTCTCCACAACCACGAGGTCTTATAAACTTCCTTTAAATTAAAGCAGAGATTCTCATATAATCTCATGACTGCAGCGCCTGGGGCTGTAAGACAGCACTAATAAACACAGCAAAACCTGATTTTTTAAAAAGAACTTTTAATGGTGCTGGTGGGGTGAAAGAGCATTTGACAACTTTGTGTACAGTTAGCTACCTTTCTTCCCTTAGAGTCAATCCTCCACCCCCTGCCTCTCTTTCATTGATTTATGGCTGCAGGACATATTAAGAGACATGACAACAGAAGAGAATTGCCATCAATTCTACTAGGGAAAGGGGAAGCAGCCATATGCTTTAAAAAAGAAGGCTGAAATGAGACAGGTGAATATGACTATTCATAGCCAATAATAGAGACAGGCTGAATGCCCATAGACTTGAGCAGTAAAGGTGGAGTTATTTTAACACAGAGACTAGAATGCTTAGACTTAAATAGGAAAGAAAGGTGTCATGCTTATTTACCTTGCATTAGCCAATGTGACACTTGTATTTTTATATCTGATTTTGTAAGCACATAGTTTTTAGGTGAGGTGAAACGAGGTTACGCAAGACAAATCAGATTATTGACAGAGGTACAGTAATGTGGGAAGGTTGAAAGCCACTGCCTCAGAGAATGTGTACTGAAGCAGGTATGTGGAGTCTTATAAGGGGCATAGCTATGCATGGAATATTTATTGAAATCCAAAGTAATTTTAAGCTAATTAGGTAATACAATTTATTAATACTGCTTTATCAGTTCATGGAAAACAGTGGCAAATCTCTCATTGCCCAAAACATATGGTGAATTATTTGACAGCTTGATCCAAATCTTTTGAATTTTCTCATAAAAATTGAGAAATAAAAGAGGGCCTAATGTACATTAGGGGCCAGACAAATGGACACACGAAAGACAAAGACTGTGATCATCCAAATACAGGTACATCATTACCCCAAAAGATGAATTTAATTACAAAAAGCCTGGAAAATGGCTGCCTTGCATCCTGCCAAAAGAATTTTATTTTTTCAAAAATTTGCATCTGGCATACAAAAACAGCAGGCAAGATTCAATCTTACTACATAGCAGCAAACAGAAGAAAATCTGCCATTATTAGGTCTATCCAGTGATCCTGAGTGTATAGGTCATTCTAGAGATCTTAGGATCTAAATACACAAGGCTTTCTACAAGATTACTAAAATAAAAATTTTGCAAGACGAGGATTAGTTTTATGTGTTGGAGACATATTAAAGGTTTTACAGAAGGCAATTTGGATTTGCTCCAAGAGAAAGGCTTGGTGCTACAATGGTGGAACTTGGAATCTCTTAATTTATTTAATTTAGTGCATTTTGCTCAGTGAATACAGTTAATTATCACTGTTAGCACAAATAAAATGTGATATGCTGTTGGCAAGATATGCCTATTTAATTATTGCACCACTAATGAGATTAAATATATAAACCAACAAATCACCATTGTGTTATGTTGTGATAGATGGGTACTAGGCTCCAAGATGCTAAGGTGATACTAGAACCTGTGTTTTCCTATTTAAACATGAAACTGTTAATTGTGGATTCAGGTTCTTGTGTAAAAGGGATGCTTTTCCCATAATGACCACACTAGGACAATCCTTCCAAACATTTGTTTAAAAAAAAAAAAAAAAGACATGCAAAATAGAAACATTAAAATTCTTGGAATTCAAAGTTAAATGGTTATTCATTATATTATATTCAATATCCTTCATATTTCATTCACATTCAAAGTCTTTCAGAGGGAAAATGTTGATTTCAAAAGTTTCTTGCTGGTACCAGAAGGCTTTGTTGGAGAAAAATGTTTCAGTCTGCTGCTGGTGTTGTTCTTGTTATGATCAGTCCTGCTCTTTAGGCAAATGCACACAAAAGAAGAGAAGGGAAAGGAAAGAAAGAAGAACTTCTCTCTCACTGATGCCTGCTTAATTCACATGCCGTAGGCAGGATATGGTACACAGGTCAGTCACAAACTGGTGCATTTTATCCTCTTCACCCCATTCACTTCCCCAGTCTGGGATGACATCTGGCTGGTCTGCTCTGGTTTCTTCTCATTAGTCTTCCTTCATGCTGGTGCAAATCTGGTTCAAGTCTTAGCCTGTTCTGTCTTGTTATGGGGATGGTAATGTGGAGTTCAGTTAATTTCAAAGATGGTTAATCTTGGAACTGATTCATCTATTTTAAGACCAGATGTGACTATTATTGAGTCTGACCTCCTGCATAACACAGACCAGAGAATTTCACTAAGTGATTCCTGCATCAATATGATCACTTCTGGTTGTGCTAGAGCAGGGGTAGGCAACCTATTGCATGTGCGCCAAAGGCAGCATGCAAGCTGATTTTCAGTGGCACTCTGACTGCCTGGGTCCTGGCCACCAGTCCGGGGGGCTCTGCATTTTATTTTAATTTTAAATGAAGCTTCTTAAACATTTTTAAAACCGTGTTTACTTTATGTACAACAATAGTTTAGTTATATATTAGAGACTTATAGAAAGAGACCTTCTAAAAATGTTTAAATGTATGACTGGCATGCGCAACCTTAAATCAGAGTGAATAAATGAAGACTCGGCACACCACTTCTGAAAGGTTACCAACCCCCGTGCTAGAGCATCTCATTTAAAAAGCCAGCTAATCTTAATGACTTCCTGTAATGGAGAATCCACCACTTCCTTAGGCAAAATTGTTCCAATGATTAATTACTCTCACTGGTAAAAATTTGCACCTTATTTCTAGTATGAATTTATCTAACTTCAGCTTCCAGCCATTGGATCTGGTTACGCTTTTTTCTTCTAGATTGCAGTCTTTTCCCTATGCAGGGTATTTATAGACAGTGTTCAAGTCAAAGTCACCTTGTAAATCTTCACTTTGATAAACTAAATTGATTGAGTTTCTTTAGGCAAAAGCCAAACAGAAAAGAAAGAAAACAGAATATCGCAGGGGGAATGGAGAGCAGGATGCTCATATCTTAGTTCCCAGAGATTGCTTTGGATTCAGCTGATTTAATTGTGATAGCATAACAGCTGCACTGTTGCCTGAATGTAACAAGAAATGCCTCCAAAGTCCACTAGTGACGATATTATCTGTTGCATACAAGTTCACCAGGGTGACCCTGGGGACTGTAAGATCCTGAAACATGGATGTTGATGTTCTTTTCCCTCTAAAATGTCCCGAAAGGGAGTGGTTAGCTATCACGCTCCCAACAATTTGATCATTCAATCCAGTTTCCACTGTTCTGAGTATAGGCATTTCTTTCCATTTCAAGGAATTCCTAGTCCATCATTATACCAACATGTATCCTTGGAAGGCAGCCCACCATTCAATTTCATCTTAAACTCAATTCATGCAATTCCTTTGACAGCAGTTTGTGCTTGTTTTTATCACCAATTTTAGATAATGCTTTGTTGTTCAAGATAACCTTTCCTTACCTATCACCTATTTCGGTTCAGCAAGGCTTTTATGAATTACTGCTATTTATTATGTGTATGACAGTGACACCCAGAGGTCCCAACAAGGAGCCGAACACTTCCTTGTACTAGATACTGTACAAATCCATAGAAAGACGCTCCCTGGCTCAGAGAGCTTAATATATAAACAGAAAAGGCAGATAAAGGATGTGGAAAAGGTATGCAACATACAAGCAGATTTGATCAGAGTGTTGACTAGCAGACATGTTATTTTCAAAGGGGCTCTTCCCTAGCTCAGATTTTAAGCATCCCACGCAACCTAACCTCTCTATTATTTGACTTTCCTCATTTTCAGAAGGAAGTTAATCCCCTTACAGCTATAAAGCAAAAACTCTTGATATGTTGCTTGCCTCTTTCGTAGTTATGCATTTGGGATAGAGGTGTTCAGATAAAGCTTAATATTATTAATTTAATAAATATGAAAACCGCAGCCTCAGTCCAACAATGGGGCTCTGACCAAACACAAGGGTCCCTCTGTGTGGATCCAATTGCAGAAATCTGGGGCCATTAGATTGTTAGCTCTTTGAGGCAGGGCTCATCTTTTCTCCTGGTCCACGACTGGGGCTCCTGGGTTCTACAATAACACAATACAAATATTGGTACATTACTTGCATTACAGGGGTGTCTATGTACAGAAAGAAAGCAAAACATTTAAAACACCCTTCACACAAATAGCCACCTGGAATCTCCCCTAGGAGATCCTCAGAAATTTTGGGGGTGGATCTAGCAGCCTATTCCGTGTGTGGAGCAATCCCTGCCATCTCCCAATGGAAAAGTCTGGGAGGAACTTGGTGAAGGGATGCTTACAAAGATTTCTACCTTCTAAGACCCGCCCCGCACCAGCAGGTTTTACTGCAGGAGGATCTGATCCTGTCCCATGGTAAAAGCAGGGATCCCTTAGCTCTAGCACCAGGTACTTTTTAATGCCTGGCCACTCTTTTGGTCTTCCTCTGTGCCACCCATGCTGCTTAACACTACCATTCAGTAGCCATCTGATCTATGCAACTGCACTGTTAGGGGCACCAAATACAAATGCAGTTGGACATAAAAGCCAAAAGACTGAAGATGCCCTGAACCATATTGACCCCTGCAACTGCTCATCCCAAACCACAGCCTGACACCCAGAGCCACTGGCCCTTCACCATAAATCGCCAGCCCTACAAACCCCCTCCCCAAGGTACAGCCCGCCATTCTGAACCACTGCTCCCACCAACCCCTCCCTAAACAGCTGCTCTTGCAGCTCCTCACCTGAGCCACAGACATCTCAAGCCTCTGCCCCAAACATCCCTCACTCCAAACCACCACTGAAGCCCTTGAGTCCCTTGCTGAGTCCAGGGCCTGCCACCAGCCATTTGCCCACAAACATAAGAGAGATGAGTGTCCAACAAGTTGCAGGTTCGCTCCCCTGCCTCCCCTTTTGTTGCCAGCATAATGTCCACTGCCAGATGCTGCCTTTGACCTGCGGGAGGAGGTCAATGCACTACCCCCATTGGTGATGGTTGCTAGGCAACATAGCATTAACAGCCTTTCTGACTGCCTGGCACGGGGCAGCTGACAGAACAGGAGCAGCAGTACCAGCAACACAGAAGCAGCAACTGCACCAATAACTCAGGTTTCCTCCAGGGAGGAGTCAACAAGTCCAAGGAGCCCATCAAGGCAGCCAGACCTCATCAGAGGTGAGCATAGGGCAGCATCCCATCCCAGAAGAGATGGAGAGAACAGAGAGCACAAGGGTCCATGAAATCAGCTACAGAAAGACGAAGTGGGGGGTATTTAAAAAAAAAAAGTTTTTTTCTAAATGGATCTTAAAATTCATTTCTCTCGAATAAGACTATCAGTGAACAGTGAGCATACGATCAAATTGCTTTGTCATAGGAAGTGGCCGCAGCAGTATTCTGCAGAAGCTAGAGTCTGGACAGCTGGGACATGCAAAAGGAAGCTGTTAGAGTCAGACAGGAAGAGATGAAAACTAAATGATTGTTTCAGCAGAGGAAATGGTATACACACAGGCAACCTTGGGAAGGCAGCTTGTTTTGGAGGAGTGCTTGGAAAGGTGGGATTGTGGTCAAAGGTGGCAATGGCCTTGTGGATATCTGGTAGCAAGTGGCCGTATTCTGGAGTAACCTCTCTGGCCAGCTCAGGATCAGTGTTCATCAGCTCTGAAGGCTGTATCAAGTCCGAGACAGGACTATGGAGTGTGTGCAGCACAAAAGAAGTTCCAGGTAGCTCCCACTTCTGCACCAGAGGAAGAAGAAGAGGATAGCTGAAATCTTAATTGACTTAATTACTTGGAATTGGGGACCACTGTCACTTCAGCTCCACACTGTTAAATGGTTATTGCTAGTATAAAAGACTATGTACAAAAATCACAGCCTTTCCCTTTGAAAAGGGGATGTTACATATACTATGGCAGATATTTTTTTAAAAAGATTCTGAAGAGCATTTACACGGCCTGGGTGATTTGAGAGAGAAATTGTTACTGTTTATGCCAAACATCATTTTATTTATTTTAAAAACAAAAATACACATTGCTCTATTTTTAATCTCCCCCAGTCCCCCCCAAAACATACACACACTTCTGCTCATGGACCATATCATGTGCTGGCCTCAGAGACATTACAGACATAAAAAGACAACACAAGGAAGATCAGTCCTAGACCTAGTGCAGAAGCTCCTCAGCAGAAGACAACGTGGGACATTCAGAGATGATATTGGGGATCACTGAATCTTGGAGAAGAGGAACTGATGGACACTCTGAACATAGGCCCAGCTGATCCTTCAGCATTTGATTTAGCAGATAATAGGTTGTATTCATAGTCTGTTCTTCATATCACCCACGGAACAAGAAAAGTCCTCATTTTCAAGGTCTTGAGGAGTTTCAGCATTTGCTCCTTGGGGTGGGATAGGTCTATACAAACAAGACTAACATTCTTTAACCAATCTAAAAAGCCCTGCCTGCCTTAGGGAATTTTTTTTGCAAGAGTTCTCCTGCTGTTGCTGCGCTGGTCCAACTTCAGTGGTGTCACCCATCCTGGTGGCCTAGTGCTTCCAGGGAGCATGTCATCTAACCCTACCCACAGATGCAGTGTTTCAAGCACCCTCTCCTAGGATCCCCACATTGCTAACACTATTGAAGCTGAACTGGTGTCCGCAATGGTAGGAAATTGCAACATTTCCCTAATGTTAAAAAGGCTGCCCTGGCCAAGTAGCTTAACAGAAAGAAAGACCAGTCTGAGCCTCCTACTGTCCAAGTCATTGCAGGCAGTGGGGATTTAAAAGGCTTTGAGGAGCTACATGAACAGTTCAACAGGAGCAATCAGAAAAGTTTTTCTTTAAAAAGTAAATAAAAATTTTAAAAATAAACCAAAGGATCTTTTCTTTCATGTCACAGCACTGCCTGCAGATCAGCAGGGCAGAATCCAAAGGCAGTAGAACTTCCTGGCCATAGAGAGGCTGCGCTGCTCATGAACAAGAGGAGAGAAACCAGGTGGCTACATGGCTTCAAAGACCTGCACTAGCTTCCAGTTCTCACTCCTGGTGTTTCCCCTTCCTCACACTGGGCACTTGCAGAAGCTGGCTGTACTACACCTTTGCCCCCCTCCTACTCACAATTCAAACCACCACCACACCACAGGATAAGCATTTCCTAAAATCTTTGCCTCCTTCGCTTTCTTTGGCTGCCAGGTACAAGAAAGTCATAGGAGGGAGGGAGAGGGAGAGAGAGACATGAAATCCTCAAATGTTTAAAACATTCTCACCCTGCCATCACTAATGGAATGCAGACATTTCTTATAAGAGCCTCCACCTCCACAGAGCTCCCAGTTGGAATTGTACCCCCTCAGTGCTACAGGCATAAACCTGTTAGCCAACAGTGCATACAAACCAACCACAGGGATGCCACCAGACTGGATGCTGCAGCTTTCAGTGGAACAGCCACATGTTTGGACCATGACGAGGTCCAGGAAAGCCATGCCAGACTGGACAGATACAAGTTGTTCTTTCACTGTGAGCAGGTTAATGGCAGGTCCTTGATAGTCTTTAAAAGAACCACGTTCTAAGTGCAAGAAAATATTTTCAATACATCCAACTATAAAATCTGTTCAGGCCAGTGTGACTGTGCTAGGCTGCAAGCTGTAAAGCACCACAGGTCAGGAGAGGGAAGCCGCCACAGAAGTAGTAGCAGTTTGCCTGTCTGCCTGCATCCCATCTACCTCCGAACCTAAAACACTAGTCACCTTGACCCTAGCACTCTGGTGGCTTCCCAGAGTTCACCAGCTATTGGTCACTGGAAGCCAGGACTCATCCGGGGCTTCTGCTCTGCCTCAACCCATCTGAACACCTCTTGAGCCTTCATCTTCAAAGCCAAAAAGCTTCCTCCTCTACAGCCCTCTTAGAGCTCTGGAATTCAACCAGGATTGTAAAGTAGAGTGCAGATCTGAAAAACTCACACTTGGCCAATTTTATTCTTAAAACTCAATCCTAATTCAGTGTAAAATACATAGCCACTTGTCACCGCAAGTTCACAGTATGAGTTCAGTTGCGCATAAGCATGGTCTTCAGAGACCCTTCCATAGCCACTGTCTCTCCAACAGACAGCAATGCTGGCTCTTTAAAAGTCTCTTTCCTTGACCCAGGATATAGCTGGTCTGCCAGATCCCAGACAGTGCCCCTCTAATGGTCACAGGACACATTTAACAGTTCGCTCATCAGTGAGCCTTCTCTCATACACACTCAAAACACTCCTTGTAATTTCCATTTTACTACAGTTCATGATTTCCATTGGTATCTGCTGGAATTGAGGAGCAGCCCTGTTCTCCCAGGCCTCCTCTCTCCAGACAGCGCTCTTCCTACAATACAATGCAATATGACATGGGAAAGGGGACCTGTTGAGACAGCCCATGAAAGTGCCTTTGGCTCCATGCACTGAATGCTTCGCACATATACGCCATGGAGAAGCCAATCTCAACTCGCCCACCCCAAAAGCCCACTCCCTTCCCAGTTACACAAGTGTTTTCAGTCACTGAAAAGGAACGGGTGGCAGCCAGACCCATCTTCTGGGTCACAGCTATATCTGGAACACCAAGGATCAGGAAGGTTCAGCATTTAGATATTTATGAACAAAGCTGGTCGAGGCTGTTATCACATAAAGATACAAAAGTCCTTCTGGGAGGGCTGGAGCTATTTTGTTCCACGATGGGTTTTTTTAAAGCCCAGGGGAAGAGGGAAAAGCCACACCAAGTGACTGAGGACCATCTGTGATGCACATCCTAACAGCTGTGTGATCAGGGAGGGTGGCATCGTGCTGGGGGTCTGGGTTGATTTAGGCATTGATGGCTTTCCAGCGGTCACTGTCAATGCTGTTGACACTTCCCACGTGGTAGGGCATTGAGGCCACGTCATCCAGGTAGGCTGCGGTGTCGATTTGGGTGCTGGAGTAGAAGCTGGAATCCACGCCCTCTTTCTTGGCCACAGCATAGGCATTGGGGAGGTGCACATCTACATCCTCAGGCTCGTCCACTTGGCATTTGTAGGAGAAAAGGATCTTCGGTTCAGACCTGGAGTCAGGGAAAAGAATTAAGATCCTTGTTAAGTGCTGCAGTATCACAAGAGACGCAACAGCACCTATAAGGAACCTGCACTGTCCTGAAGGACAGTCAGCCACAGCACATTACCCCATGGTGCTACCAACAGGAGAGTTCCATGATCGAAAAAGCAGGGGGCTCTGCAGCTCAGCAATGAGGTACATTGGCAGAGCTACAATTGAACAGTCATGGCTGGAATGCGGCGTGTAGAGGAATATGCTCTGATCGCAGCACATTTAGCTCCTAAAGACCATTGGTGAAATCCTAGTGCCACTGAAATCAATGGGAGTTTTGCCACAAACTTAAATGAGGCCAGGCTTGCCCCTCAAGGCTCCTCCAGGGGATTTCAAACATGCTCCAAAAGGAGGCATTTTTATCCGAAAAACCATCAGTTCTCATCTATAGCCGATTCCAAACCAAACTTAGCCCCTTCCAGACTGCATATGGGGCCCCAGAGACAGTTTTACTTGTTCTGAGAATACTTCAAGCCCTTAAATGGGGTTAAGAAGCTGCTGCTTCCTCCCCCACTGGCAAGATTCACACAAACATCCCTGCGTGTTTTGTTGTGTCCTGTTCTTGAAACATTGGTAAGATGAAGACACTGCACTTCCTCGGTCTGGCCACACAGTGGCACCTCAAGCCCAAGAATCAGTTACTCAGAGAGCATTAGTGAGGGGCTGAGGGATGTTCAAGGAGTTCCCAGCCTGGTTTTGGATATCCATCATGCTAGCTCAGGGATCGGCAATCCTTGGCACACGGCCCATCAGGGAAAGCCCCTGGCGGGGCGGGCTGAGCCGGTTTGTTTACCTGCCGCGTCCACAGGTTTGGCCGATCGCAGCTCCCACTAGCCACAGTTTGCTGCTCCAGGCCAACAGGGGCTGCATGAAGTGATGTGGGCCAAGGGATGTGCTGGCTGCCCTTCCCACAGGGCCCATTGGCCTGGGATGGCAAACTGTGGCCAGTGAGAGCTGCGATCAGCCAAACCTGCGGACGCTGCAGGTAAACAAACTGGCCCGGCCTGCCAGGGGCTCTCTCTGACGGGCCGCGTGCCAAAGGTTGCTGATCCCTGTGCTAGCTAATCCACAGACCGTTTCTCTAAACCCAGGGTTCTCAAACTGGGGGTTGGGAGCTGTCAGCCTCCACCCCAAACCCCGCTTCGCATCCAGCATTTATAATGGAGTTAAATATATTTTAAAAGTGTTTTTAATGTATGGGGGGGGGTCACATTCAGACTTGCTGTGCACAGAAGTTTGAGAACCCCTGCTCTAAACCCATCTGAAAATCCAGGAGCCAAGACACTGATTTAATCCTGCTGTGAGACTCAGGCTCCCACTAATCAGTCGATTATTCATTTCAGGACCAAAATTACGGGTGCTTTGCAGACATTAACAGCTTAATCCTGACAAATTCCTGAGCCCAGTTTAAGTATTATTCCCATTATACAGATGGAGAAATGTAGTCCCAGAGAGGGGAAGTAACTTACCCACGATCCCATATGGAACAAGCGCCACAGCCAGGAACAGAACCCAGTTCTCCTGAGCCCCTACCCACTGCTCCTTCCACTGCTTTTATTTTACAAATGGGACAAGTTGGACACAAAGATCAACAGACATGAAAATCCCCTGTTGGTTTGGCTACTCACCCAAAGAAGCCTTTCAGGAATGCCACATAAATAAGAGGTGCAAAGAAGCTGAAGTAGAGGAACGTGGTGACGTCGACACAGCTTTGGAGGCAAGAGGAAACATGCAGCCACTTAGTGTCCGCTGTTTAATGAACACGACCATGCTATCCCATTCCATCCAGAGTGGGGGAAGGGGGGTGGGGAGAACCACAGGAAGAACCTTCTATGAAACAAGTACATGACCCTGGTGCAAATGAACGAGTTCTGCTGCCAAAGCCTCACCACTCCCAGACCCCCAAGGACAGAACCAGCAAGCCCAGAGTGTCTCAGTCCAGTACATCACAATTCAAACTCTGGGGGAGCGCCTTAATAGCAGGGCATTGTACCCCATAGCAGATCCTGCCAATTCCAAAGCACAGCTCAAGGGGTGTCCCAACACTACTTCGGGGAAACTGTCTGTCTTCATGTCTTCAATTAATCTCTACTGAACATGGTCTCTCCCACTGTGGAAACCCCAGACAAAACAATGCCAATGGCTAGTCATCAATGGAAACAAGATGCTGCCCCATCCTAGCCAAGAGGCCCATGTGGAGAGAACTAAGGAACAAATCCACAAACCCCTCATTCCCAGTAGCTTCCTGCACTGTTGCTTTTTCCTGGTGTGATCTTAACAGCAGTACTGTTTAATTCATGCCAAATGCTTTATTTCTGTTTAAGGACAGTCAGGAAGATCATCATCCCAAGACTGTGCCTAGGGCAGGGGGAGAAGGTGATGCAAGGCACTCATTAAATAAGTCATCTTAATTGGGCTACAGATATCTCTTCCTTCTGCCAACCCAAGGACCCATCTACAGTAGCAGGCAGAACGCTGGGGGCCCCTGCATACATACCACAATCCTTCTATGATATCCACACAGAGAAGGGCACTGCCCAAGCCCTGCACCAGATTCAGCAGAGCGAGAATTCCAGCATAGACATAAAAACTCTTCCTAGCTGTAAGACAGACAAGGACACAAGGATGAAATCTAACCCCATCAGCACTGACTGAATACAGGATCATGATAGAGACACACTGCCTCATGGAGGCAACACAACCCATAGCAGAGGGGAAGTGTGTCAAACATTTAAAGAGAAAGCACTATGGAATGCTTGGAATGCGGGAAGTCCATGTCCCATATTTCTTCCCCAGACCACATCTTGTGCCAGGAGCTCTGCTGGAGACCAGGAAATAGACAGCTATATATTAATAGGATATAATGGATGAAACCACAGGCTCATGCATCATCAAGAAAAAGGTGGAGTTAAAAAGGGTGGTATCAAGGCAACACATGCAAGCCTGTTACAGCTGGGCACGTTGACCAGGTGTTGGTCACAAGGCAAACAAATGTGTAGCACAGGTGGCAATCTTGGACACAAAGGCCCGTGATTGAACCAAAGAGGTGCTATGGGTCAGGAATGAAGGGCATTAGTAAAGCTGCATGGAGGACAGACAAGGGGCACTTTGTATCAGGTGTGAGGGTACCAGCAGAACTGAAAGAGGCAAAGACTGGAATAGCAGGGGATACTGCAGATCTGGAGCAAGGTGCATTGGCAGAGCTGTGGCCTGGCAAAGAATGCCCGGCACCTGCCTGCAGCATGTCCAGCATGTCCTCTCGCTTTGGTGAGCATCATACGGACTTTTTTTCATGTAAAGAATGAATAATCTAATGGAAGTATTCCAATAACCTGAACCACCCATCCCCTTGTTCAGCTACTGCAGCCATTTCAGGATGCTAGAGATGTATCATACTAACAAAAATGGCAGAGTTGCCAAACCAGACAAGACTAATTAGCAACTCCCAAGCAGTCAGTCTAGAAAGCTTAGAGCTTTCTCTTCCCAAGTGGCCAGACAGCAGCTGTACGCCAAGGTGATGTAACCTTATGTGCTACACAACAAGGGGCTTTACCTTTCAGAAGCCAAGCCCTTCCTTATGGTACTCGCCACACCTTACAAGAGAGTCTTACTAGGACCCAAACACATTACACCTCTCCCCACTCCCACAATAATGGAAAAGACCCATTGTTTTCATTCAATGCCTTGATGGTCACAGCGAGGACACAAACACACCCTCTCACCTCAGGAAGGAGAGACTGAAATGCAACTCATGCCACTGTGCAGGGATTTCACCCCTCACGAATTAGCTACTTGCACTTTACAGAACCCCCAAGTAACCCTCATTTACCATAGATGCCTACATACATCTCATTGTGCTAGGACATTTTTGTCTGCCAGTATGAAAAAGTGCTGGCAGCTGGAAGGCTAATACTGACCAACTACACCAAACCTACAGTATCCAAACCACCCAGAAAATGGGGATCCCACTGAGCAGCAAACCTCTACTCAATCCCCCACATACCCAATGTCCCAATCACTGGTTGAGTAGGGGTGTTTGTATTTGCTGTAAATTTGGTTACAAGGGATACCTAAGGAAAATGCAAACCAACCCCCACCTCCAATACCAGAACCGGCGCCAGTGTTTTTGGCGCCATAGGTGCACAGCCATTTTGCTGCCCCACGCACTGCTCCTGCGGCTCTGGTGGAGCTGCCGCAGGCGTGCCTGCTCCACCGGAGCCGCGGGACCAGCGGACGCTCCGCTGGAACGCCTGCGGCAGCTCCACTGGAGCCGCGGGACCAGCGGACGCTCCGCTGGAACGCCTGCGGCAGCTCCACCGGAGCCGCGGGACCAGCGGACGCTCCGCTGGAACGCCTGCGGCAGCTCCACCGGAGCCGCGGGACCAGCGGACGCTCCGCTGGAACGCCTGCGGCAGCTCCACCGGAGCCGCGGGACCAGCGGACGCTCCGCTGGAACGCCTGCGGCAGCTCCACCGGAGCCGCGGGACCAGCGGACGCTCCGCTGGAACGCCTGCGGCAGCTCCACCAGAGCCGCGGGACCAGCGGACGCTCCGCTGGAACGCCTGCGGCAGCTCCACCGGAGCCGCGGGACCAGCGGACGCTCCGCTGGAACGCCTGCGGCAGCTCCACCGGAGCCGCCTGCCGCCCCCCCGGCAAAATGCCGCCCCTCAATAATCCCGGCACCCTCGGCAATTGCCTAGGTAGCCTAAACGTAAGTGCCAGCCCTGCCCAATACATGGTTCTGTCCCAGCACTGACTGGCTATGCCATATGAAGCCTGGTGCGTCCACTTACATGGTAGAGAAATCCGGTCTTTCAGGGGAGTTTTTGGAAGAACCACCACCAAGGAATAGACCTGTTGAGGAAGAAGGAGATAGCTAGGTCCTTGCCCCTTGCAAACTGTTCTACTGCTGGCTTGGAGTTAAACTGCTAAAGTCTCAAGGGAGTGGTGGGTGTGCAAAGTTCCAGGCACCCCATTTCCACTATACAAATATGAATTCACAGGGAAAAGAAAGGGGATACAGGAAACCAAGCCATTGATATTGAAGCCAGTAGGAGCCCTAGGTGCTCAGTACCTTGCTGGCTCAGGCCTTTAGGGGCTCTTCACTTCGGAACACTGGGGAAAGGCATCAAGCAGAGCTAGAATTTTGCTGCCAGAAATGGAGCCCCTCCCACCCAATCTTTATCTGCCCTCCCTACCCCTCTGAGAGGCATCAACTCCCAGGTGTTCCCAGTTCTAGCACTGCACGCAGGAAGTTACAAGAGAATAAGCAGGTCCCTTTGGGGAGCCAGGAGCTGTCCAGTGCCTGTGGTTTTGCATTTGACTACCTGGACCCAAGTCTCACTATGATGTTTAGAAGACATCAAGCATCTAGATAAGCAGAGATAATAAATACGCTTACCAGAGAAGAGGTATCAATTTGATACCTCTCCAAACTGTCTTTCCATGTGTCTCAGGGAGGGTCAGAATGTGCTTTGTCCTTACCAGAAAGAAGAAACAGGAGCTGGCGAGCCAGAAGTGCCTTCCTCCATGGCCATAGATGTTGAAGTCTTCCGCTGAGAGGTGAGCATCAGGGTAGAGGATCTCCAGTGTCCCCTAAGAGAGAGAAAGGCATTATCAGGACACAGCCTCTTACAGACCCCTCTATCTCCCACACACACGCACCAGCACAGGACACCGGACAAAGGATATTTGCATTTACACATGCTCAGACAACTGCGCCACTGAACCCTGCACCTTGCACTGCTCAGACATTCCTTCCTTCCCTTCCTGCCCCCGCCCCCCCAGACAATTCAGCTTCATCTAGGTAAGATAGTGGATGAGATGTGGGTGAGAAGCTAGGGAGCCACAGGACTCCAACAGAGCAGAAGGAGGGGGAAGGAAGTGGCAAGGGTAGGTGTCTGTTTAGCAATACATAAGCAGCCATCTGAATGTATGCGCAATCACATGTTATTGCAATGGGAAAGACTTCTCCCCGGGGCCCGGGGAGCAAGCAAGCCAGGGGACCAGCCATAAGGACCACGGGTCTGACTGGGAATGGCAAGTGCCATATTCCCTTCTCCAGAACTGACACTTCCTATTGTAAGATCCAATCTGTAAACCCTTGCACTTGTGCACAGCTGGGAAAGGAGATTCAGTCTCATATACCTGGAGCCCATCTGAAAGCAGATTAGACAGAGATCTGATTGCACAGACAATGAAGAGAAAGAGGGGATTACTGAATCGAGATACAGCTCAGCCACTTGGTATTTAATGAGGCTCTTCCAGAGTATCATGTGGTAACACTCAGCTCACTGCCTCTGTATGTGAGAGTCCAAACACTGAACAATGACTGCCCTGTTGCTCTGATACTGCCTCAAATAGAGAGACTATTACAAAGGGCTGGCCACTGCCACTAGTGAAGATGAGAACATGCCCAGACACACATTGTTCAGAGAGAACGAGACACAGCTAATATACCAAGCGGTAACATGATGGGAAGTGGCAGCTCTCCAATCAGGAGGTGGCATGAGACTTGAGGCTATGAGGGCTCACTGCACAGCCCTAGTTCAATAAGCATGTTCTGTTTCTCCTTTGAGTTCAGATGGAACTAAAGACTGGATTTGGAAGTAATTTCCTAGATGTGAAAAGCTCCAGCACCCACTCCTCAATCCCTTCAACCAGCCAGTCCCCGCCCTAACCTGGTATTTGATTCCCTGCCAGTCAGTCCCCTTGACTTGGGTTGCTTTCAGCCCACTGCACTAGAGATGAAAGGCTCCAGTCTCGCAGAATGGAGATTACTCTTAGCTACATTTCTTTCCTCCCCAGACTCCAAAGCAACAGGCCCCTTTCTCCACACAGCTGGCCAGTTCTTCCCAGGCAAACGCTGCTCGACATCAAACAGCGTACTCCCATTCACTAGCACTAGCTTGCAGGCCCCAGTGCGCTCACCTGGGTAACAGAGTAAGCCAGTGACAACACTGTGGTGATCACCAGTACACGCTTGACACTGGAATTGCTTTCAAGATGACCTGAAAAGAGCAAGGAGAGATCATACTTCAGTCACCCTCACCACATCAGCTGTGTCCAGGAGCTGCTGTCACACTAGAAAGCCCCTGTCCACCTCCACCCCCAGTAGGAGGATTACAGCTCATTTAACTCACAGCAGCTGTATTACTGCCCAGATGGCTTAAGCCTTTCACAGGCCTCAGCATGTCATATCTATAAAACAGGAGAGTCTGACTCTGCTTCCTTCCCACTCCAGAAAAGCAACTTCCAGTACAATTACAAGTCAGAGTAAGCAGCAATGTTATCTACACAGAACTGCAGGAAACTTTTTTCTTCACAGAACAGCTAAAGGAGGACTCAAGTCAGGGCCAACGTCATCTGGGAGAACCTGCATCGAAGTTGTGAGCCCTCCAGGGTGGGAGATCCAGTTTTTAGATACAGCAGTGATGAGCACGACAGAAACATCTATGAGCACACACATGCGCCTGAGGACTACTCGATGCTAAGGAGCATCTCCCTGGGCTCGAATGAAAGCACCTCTGACAAGCTGCAGAGGAGGCTTCATCCTGCCCATGCCAGGGAAGAGGCAGCAAAAGGAGGTGGATAGAAGGGCCCCAGAGGAATCTCCCTCCCAAAGATGGTGGAGTTCAAACAAATACAATAATGACTTTCAGAAGCCTGTGGGAAGAATTTGCATGCTGGAGGGGACATTTTCAAACGTGCGCTTGTGCACCAGCATCCTCTCCTTCCCCCAGTTTGCATGCATCATCACCACAAGCGCATGTGTGACTCCAACATTCATGTGCTGTCCTGGCAACTGCATGAGCCACACAGGAAATGGCACAAACGACACTTCAGGTCATTTCCAAAAATGAGAACCTTGCTTGTCTTCCATTTTTATTCTAGTGATGCCCCGCTTCACAGGATTACCCCACCCCAACTTCCCTGCAGGCAGAGGCCAGGCTGCACGCACCACCTCCACAGAAGGGAAGAGAGACATCCGGAGCACTGGAAAGCAGGAAGCCTTCTGGCACCTACCGAAGGCAAGGCCTAGGATCACCACACTCAGCTCAATGGCCAGGAGGAAGAACCTCGTGATCTCCCACAGGATCTAAGAGACAACAAAGACCAGGGTCAGGAGGACCAGGAGCCAAGGTGAAGTTTATATAGCGATACTCAACCCCCTTGCCTTGGGGGAAGACATTCTTCAGATAGAGCTGATTGTTCCCATATACCAGAGGTGGCCAAACCTACTGATTCTCCGAGCCACACATGATAATCTTCAGAAGTCTGAGAGCTGACCACACCTGCTCAGGGCTTCTGCCCTGCGGCAGGGTGGTGGGGCTCAGGGCTTCAGCCCCCTGGGAGGTGCCTTCCAGTGCTCAGGGCTTCAACAAGAGCAGAGCGGAAGCCCTGAGCCCCAGTGGGTGCCTCCTGCAGGGCTGAAGCCCTTAGATCCCCTCCCCATGAGGCAGAAGCCCCTAGCATCACCACTCCACTTCAGGGCAGAAGCCCTGACCTCTCCCCCGCACCGCAATCTGGTAGCTGGAGAATGCATGGCTCCGCAAGCCACACTGCAACTATAAGAGAGCCACAAATGGCTTGCAAGCTGCAGTTTGGCCACTCCTGCCATATACCTTCCTCACCCTTTGCAGAGGAAGGTGCTGAAAATTAACTAATCCCCCCAATTATACCCCTTGCCACAAGGCCCAGCACTGCACACACTGCTCATCCAGCAGAGAAGGACTCAGTGGGAATGAATCATGCACCACCTGAAGGACTGAGAAAGTGGCCCCACTTCAGCGCAGTTAAAGTCCTCTCTCTGGGGCAGGGGGTGTCATGTCTCCTGCATTCCCAATCACTGCCAACCCAAACAACATGTGTCTTCATCACCTTAGAAACTAGGACTATGGGGCTATTTTGCAGCAAATCTATGGCTGGCAGAAATTCTAGTGTCCTCCTCTGATGCTGCCTATCCAGGGATCTCAAAGCATAATAAACCCTTAAAGCTCCCTAAGGGGCTGGTAATTATTATTTCCATTTCACAGACAGGGAAACCAAGACACAGAGAGATGAAATGATTTCCTCTAAAGTGAAGCAGCAGCGTATCTGGGATAAAAACCTAGGAATTTCAGGAGTAGCCAGTGTATCTCCTGGGGAAGATGCTCATAGACTTTGGAAACCAGTCACACAACAGCAATTCCTATTTAAAAAAAAGATGCACTTCCTGTTATAGCACCCCATCTTACAAAGCCACGTAACAGCACATCCCCTGCAGGGAGTACAGGACAGGATATCTATATGTCCCTTCGTGATTTCACAGCACCACAAACAGCAGAGAGCTGACAGAGACACAGAAGTTACTCTCATGAAATCTAATCCCTTATTTAATGTTCAGACCCTGATGCATGCAGCAGAGGCTCAGGAAAAAGATCACCGTGATATAGCCAGCTACTCACAACAAGTAGTGTGTTAAAAAGCAGTGATCTGCCACAGGGAACGTCAGAGAGAAAAGGAACCTAGAAATTACAAGGGCACCCAGGGAACTCTGACGAGAGAAGCTTACATTTTCTAGGTAGGACTTCTGCCTCCAACACCACAAGAGCTACAGAGCATTTGATTTAGGGGATGCCCTCTTGTGGTAATCATTTAACTCTCTAGAACAAAATTTACTTACAAAGATATTTCCTGTTTGCTCTTTGCTTGATCCAGAAACATTCAGTTATTAGGATCACAATGGACTTCAGGGTTGTTTGTTCTCAGCACACAGGAAAGTACCCTACATTTTTCACAAGGCTACAGCCAGGGCCATTGAAGTCTGGGTGTTGCCAGTCATTAGACAATTGTAGGAGGACCTGGCTTAGCATCAAGATGCCTCACTGATTCATTCTCTCCTTGCAACATGGAGATTTTGCTCCTATTGATGTGTTATTTAGGAAGTTCATTGTTCCACAGATCTGGATGCTGTGATCCTTTGGATTTGGTTATCAAAATGAGACTCCACCGTATTCACACACTATGAACGTTGCAGATAAAAACATTCTTCCAGTATGCCTGTAAACAGGAAGCTGCTAATCACAAGGGCCATAACTGTGCAATGCAGAAGTGTCAAGGGTCAGTGCTGTACTCACCTTATCAGCAACTGTGGCAGCATCAGAGGCACTGACGGTCATGGAGACAACTGCACGAGCAATCCCAACTAAAGCCACCACAAACACCTAGGAAAAGAAAGCAAAGGTGAGCTGGTGCCCATATGCTGCACATTGCCCATGATGCTAATCAGGAATTCTGCTCTAGGAACCAGTTTCCACCTTAGCTTGGAAGCCTAACAGTTAATACTCGGGGACTTCCGAGTCAGAGATCCAAGATAGAGTCCTGGAGCCGGTCTCCCTCTCCCTAGGCTTACTTGGTGCGAGTATTGCATAGGCAGCAGGCTTAGACCCTGTGAAGGAATGAACACCTAATTTCCCTCAACAACCAGTGAAAGGAGCCTCTTCCAGTCCTTGTACACATGGCTTTATGGAGGGGATTCTCCAGAGTCCAAGAAGCTAATTCTTTTTTTTCCCTCATTCGCACCAACTCAGCCCAAGTAAAGAGTCAATCAAAAAAATACCACTCCCAATGATGAAGGCAAGTGCCCAATGTGACTCAATATACAGAGCTCACCAGATAACAGATATCACAGGATATCAGCCAACAGACCTCAGATCTGTTATAAAGCAGAGCTCCACAGTCCATTCATTAAACACTGGGAGCCCTCGAGAATGCGGAAGGTGGGAAATCAGCTGAGGCCAAGGGCTTTCGAGTTTCTGAAAACACAAGTCTTTCCAAGAAGAGTTGTCAGCATTGTGGGCTAAATTATGCTAATCTTCTAGGGATATAAAGTGGCTAAACCTATCCCAATGGGGGAAAGGTCAAATCTGATTAACCAGCTCACAAACTGTACTGGCCTTTCCATGGTGACGGCGAGCTGGGGGGCTATATCATAAAGCGTACTGTACGTGTTTTGAAGTGTACCACCTACTAAAAATCTTCATAGCGCCTACTACTGATCTTCATAGCACCTTCCTGCGCATTCCAGCTTTACATCCCAGTGGGTGCTCTGAAGGACACCCTTGCAGGTGGGTGTGGGGAGGAGTGCAACCCCGGGAGAGCAAGCAGTGTTGCTACTCATTGGAGTGCAAGATTGGGGGGAAAGTTGCTCTGAGAAGCAAAATCTCTGAATGCTCCATGGCACCAGTTTAGCAGCCATATTTTCCTCCCCTTTATGGGAACTGGATTTTCTTTGCTACTGCTGTAAGGGGCAAAAGACTGGCCTCTCCCTCAAAGCCCATACTTATTTTTAACAATAAAGAAACTGCATCAGCTCAGTAAGAAAGCAGTAACTTGTACTAATGTCAGGTGGGTTTTCAAACAGGGCAAGAGGAGATGTAGGCTGTCTTTAGCCTGTCACCAGTCCAACAGGCTGCACCATGCCCTAGGAGAGGAGAACCTTCATTAGCTTTTTAGAAACCAGACATAGAGAGTTGTCTGAAGGGACACTCAATTTACAAATCCTGATTTCAAAGGAAACATTTTATATCCTCTTTTTCCTACCAGTATGCCCGAGATTATAAAATGGAGATATGCTTTTCACTGTCTCTGCTGCTGGGTTCCTTTTTGCTCCTCCCAAAGCCAACAGTCTAGACAAGTTTCATTTTTGTTTCTTTCCTTCAGCTTCTGGTCAGTTGCACTTTTCTGTCCCATGGCACTTGCTCCCTGCTGAGCCGGTTGCACTGGGAAAGGTTTAAATCCAAGTTTTAAACTATTGATAATGCTTTTTAAAATTCCTGAACATTTTTCTAATTATTAGATTGTTCTAAAATTTCCTACCAACACCGGCCGGTCCCTGACATTCTGTGCCTGCATTACTTGACTGTGCCCCCTTCCCAGAGCTTAGAACTTCCAATTACAGGTTGAGACTAGGTTTGCTATTATCTTGGCCTCAGTTTTTCACACTTCCTGATTTTTGTCTGTTACTACTCGTTCCTAGTTTGAGGAAAGATCTCTCTCTCTCTACCACGGTGAACTCTGTCAAGCAGGGCACTGTACTGCTGCCACATTACTCCCACTGACAGACAACAGACGTATGCATGCTGCTCTGAGGCAGCAGGGGCCTGACTACACACCCATGACAGTAGCTTCATGAACCTCATCCACACACTTAATCCAGCCAGGTCCCTAGCTGCACTTACACCATTCACCAATGGCAGCACAGCTGACAGAAACAGTAGCTACTACAGAGACTTTCCTATCCTGATTAGAGGCTGCATGTGACTTTTTAAACTGTGGAAAGGAAAAGGAGATCCTACGTGTTCGAGAACTATGACTGTTCTCATCCACATGTTCTGTTTTCACTCTCCAACCTCGTATCACCAAGAATCCATGAGAATGCTCTCAAAACCAAAGCTGGGCCATCCAATTAGAACAAGCAGCCCCTTTCCCGCTGTCTCAGAGAGGAATACCCAAGCTGGGGATCTCCAAGTTCCAGGAGCTCAACTGGAACCCATCACATCAGGATTTTCTATAGAGGGCTAACTTATGTGCAGTCTCTTTCTGGCAACTTCACGCATTTCATTTTTCAGGGGATTTGCTTCCACTATATCTCAGTGAAAAGTTAGTGTTGTTTTAAATGTGACATATTGTAAGAGAGGCAATGAGCAGGGAAGATATAAGATACTAGATAGTAAGGTGAAGTAAAAAAAATTGTGCTAGATTAAAAACGGGCCACTTAATGGTAGAGAAAGACCCAACCCAAAACCCCAGATCCAAACATCCCAAGTCTCAGAGAAGTGGAATCCTGATCTGGATCCAAATTCTGTAGCTCCGTGCCCATTTCTAACAGTGAATCCTAATTTAAAAAGAAAACCTATATGTTTTTGCAGGAGCCAAAGGGCTTTTACCTCCAAGGGATCTGACTCAGGTTAACCCCGAATGATAAATGTTCTGGGAAGGCGAGGGAGGGCAGACAAAAAACAAACACACACACAGCACTTTAACACTCCCCAGGCAATTCAGAGAGCAGACCTGGTACTCACTAGTATGTAGAAGGTAGTAAAGATGGGGCTGGAAGTGACATGGATCTTGGCTCTGGCAGAAGGCAGTTTCCAGAGAAGAAAGACAAAGAAAAGCACATTGGGAACCAGAAGCATAAGGTCCCAATAGCGGACTCTGCAAAAAGTGAAATAAAATAGTTAGAAGTGCATCTGCATGATTCCCTTCCCTGAGAGGAGGGCAACAGCCTTACTTTCCCCTGCTCCCACACTTGAGGGGGAAAACCATCGTTTCCTAGACAAGGTCCAGCCCCAGCTCCTACACCTCACCTGGACTTCCCGATGTCTTCATATAGCAAGAGCAGGCACTTGTGTGGCATAGTGATGTTGGTGTCGTTGATTGCCCATATTGTTGTTTGGGGCAGAGCAGTCACATTATCTGAGGCCATAACCAGGGCATTGGCAACAGAGTGGGTGATATTGTCATACGTGGAGAACCTCACCACAGACGTCACAGACTGGGACATCCTGCCTCTGCTCTGGACATGGGACAGAGAGTTAGAGTCACACACAATGGGTGCTAAGACCAAGCATGATACAACACAGAACAACCAAGATGAAGACAAAAAGCAACCTTAAATCAACTGAGCAGGAAGATCAGCAAAGAGTGTCCCTGACATTAGACCCTATGTAACTGCATCCTACTCGCTACTGCAAACTACCAACATCAGCCCTTTTCATCTGAGGATCTCCAAGCAGTCATCAACAAACTAAACCCCTCACCGCTTCTGGGATACAGGTTACTATCACTGTCCCTAATTTATAAATGTAGAAACTGAAGAACAGTTATTCAGTGACTTCTCCAATGTCACACTGGGGGACAGCCAAGTGTAGAACCTGTAGCCCAGGGTAACAGTTACCTCTTCTGCCCACTGTTCCACACACCCTCTCCCGAGCATTTTGAAGGAAGATGAGATTGGTTTCAGCAGGGGAGTGAGCAGTTATCATATGACCTGCCCTCCTTGAATGCATACTCACACTCTCCTTGCCTATATACCTGACTTATCTCCACATCTCTCCGGTACCAGGGGCTGCTCCTGCTGGGTTATTAGTTGTCATTCATATGTTATTGGGCCAAATTCTGCACTCACATCCATGAAATCTCAAGTCCTGGCCACTGATTTTAGTGGGGTTGTAGAAACTGGCCCCATGATTTCTTCTAAGAACCCAACCATACCACAGTCCTAACTGGGCTCACACACATAGTACTTACAAACTGACATGCAAATTATATACAGCCCACCACCAGAGAAATGCAGCCTGGGAGGCATGTCATGTTATGCCTCAGGGGACACAGTGTGTCATGGGGTTAAAGCAGACTGGGAGATGGGAGACCTGGATTGCTTCACTAGTCCTGCAGCTGATGTGATGCATGACCTTGGGCCAATCCCCTCTCTACACAGAAGTTTCCCCACTGTGAATGAGAACCCGACCCTTGCAATGTGCTTTACAGTTCACAGACACAAGATGCAATACAACTGCAAAGTCCTGTTCTCTCTACAACCCAGCTCTCCCCAGCAGAGCCATCTCAGAGCACAGTGAGGTTAAGAAAACTTGCCTACTGTCATCACAACGCCACATGTCCCTGGGTAGTGGGCGCAGACGTGTCACTGGTAGGGTATGTCCACTGGAAAAAAACCCACCAATCACAGTAGCCAGTCTCAGACACTGGTTCAACAGACTCAGGTTCTGGGTCTTACTCTCTTGGGCTAAAAATAGCAGTGTAGACATTCTGGCTCAGGCTGCAGCCCGGGCTCTGAAATTTTTCAAGGGAGGAGGGTCTCAGAATTTGGGCTCTAGCCCAAACCAGGAATGTCTACACTGCTATTTTTAACCCCGGAGCATGAGCACGAATCAGTTGACCCAGGCTAAGAGATTTGCCATCACAGGGTTACTGGGGTTAGGGTGGGTTTTTTGCAGTGTAGACATACAGATAAAGCTTTGGCAGCCAGTTTGCTGTAGCTAATCCAGGATTAATCTCAACAAAATTCCCCTTCATGTGGCTTCAAACTACAGCCAGCACTGTGAAAGTGAGCAGACAGGATGAGTGGATTTAGGAAGGTAGGGTTTTTTGCCACATGCTGGCAGCAGGAGTCAGCAGATGGATATTTTCACAGATGGGAGGAGAGGTACAGCTATGTGTCATCTGCTGAACCTTTAGCATTCAGGGTTTACCCTTCCAGGGTTCTGCCTGAAACTCTCATACACAGAGCTGTTCTTTCTTCTGGAAAACTGGGATCCTTTCCAGGGCTTACAAGGCAAGTGGGGGAGCCCTCTGCTAACAGACCCACTTTTCATTCTACATTCTAACAGGTACTTGTTAGGCTGGGGATTTTTTTAATGATCACTGTATATTTCACCACCTTAGGTACATAACATTAAACAAACACACTCTTGGGAAGATTAACTTTGTGCTGAGGTGGCAATTTCTGTGCCAGAAATCCTAGTTTGGCAGAGGTTCCAATGAGTGACCTTCGGATTATGGAGACATCTTCTCCTCCCCCAAGAGGTGCATTTCACCTTCTCCACTTCCCACAATTCCTAATCAGCGTAGACACGTCACTGAAGCAGGCATTTTCCTTCTCTAATTACTTTGCTCTATCCATCTAGCCTGACGCATGCGACGGACCTCTTCACTCTAGGAAGGGCAGGAATTGGGTAGGAAAGGGTGAATACCATCATGCTTACTTGCAGAGTGGAGATTCTGCCTAACTTTTTTTTAAAATAGGATGCCGAAGGGAAGAGAAACAGAACCACGAGTGCAGGGAGGGAAAAGAGAGCCATGAAATCAACTGTGAGCCATGACACCCCAATGACATCCACTTTGGGACACAGCATCTGACCTGCCTTTCCCAAGCAGAAAGAGCTTGGGTAGAAATCAGTCTCTCTGGGAGTTAAATAAGAAAGAACAAACATCCTTCTTGTAGAGGGCATCCCAGAGACACCAGATCCTCTCCTTAAAACTCACTGATATCATGCAAATACAACACAGTGGTGATAAGCAGAGCTGGGCTGACCAGACCTAAGACTTACAATCACAAAGCCTTGAAAGGCAAGTCAATACTGAGCCTGCCTCTCAACCAGGCTACTAGTTCTGGGCAAATGATAGTTGTCCTTTTTGCTTCCAAAGACGCTAGATACAAAAGCAAAGTAATAAGACATCTAGCACTTAAAGAACAAGTCAGGCTAAGTGGCACTGTTTATAGTGGTTAGGGGTTATAGTAAGGGAACATCAGTATGGTGAATTGATCAAGTGCCTTTGCTCTGCTCTCACTGAAGCACCGGGCATTTTTGCCACTGACTTTTCCAATGGGAGCAGGAACAGTCTCTAGGCTACATAGTCTTAGCTCCTTCATCCATCACAGGACTATGCTTTAGCAGCATATTCCCCAGGGCTTTGTCCAGTCTAGTCTGAAATACAATCAGCTGTGTGCATTGTGAGAGATGTTTCATTAAGACCTTCTACACCACCAAATGCTGCACAGCTGTTAAACTCTGTTGAGGCTGACCTAGGTTGGCCCAGGCTGTGTGGATGAGGCAAAATCATATTATACCCAGGTAAAAAAAAAAAAAGTGCTATAGCCCAGGTCCCTCTTCTTTCTCCTACAGGAGGTGTTTCTTTGTCACACAGCAAATCAATTCACACTCTTCCTTCCCCATATTTTGGACAGAGCTGAAGCCATTCTGACCTAAACTGCATCAATGTCTCTTTCCAGCAAGCCCTGGACTCACAAGGGACAATAGGAACAGGACATTTTACCATTATTATTGATCTAGGGCAAGAAGTCCTAGTCACGGAGTAAGCATGGAGCACTCATGTTATTGTTGGTGTGACATAAAAATGGTGGGTATTTTTGCCCCCTCACTAAAAAAAAAGGTGGATTTTTTTTTATTTTATTTTATTTTATTTTGAATTAAGAGAGTAACAATTTCAAAGATAGATGAAGTTTGTGGCTGAAATTACCAGACAGCAGTCTGCTATCTCAAGGACCATCTCCCCTACAGCTGAATTACACAGCTAACAGAGTTGTAATTTCCCAGACTGGTGAGGAAAGGATATTTTTCTTCCTTTCTGGGAACCATGTTAGAAACCCCTGTTTATCCATTACATGGCATGATGAGCAGCCTTTTCCACATACAAGCAGCCCTGATGACAGAAAACTGTGCTAACACATACCTTGTTTAAATGCAACTGTTATTGCAATGTCTTTAAAGGTGAAAATAAGGGTGAGGGGGTGAATTGGGAGTGGAGGGAGGAAGGTTGAAACACAGCTTTTCAAGAGTCAATGTTTGCTTCAAAATTCCTGAATCCTCATTTTGTCCACGGGACAAGCTCACAAGATGGGTTTTTCCACTCAGTGGCAGAAATGCGTTTACTTAATTCCTCTCTCCCCTTCCAGTTTCAATTTCACATCAGAATTTGAAGCAAGTTTTAAAAAGTAAAAGAAAACCACAATGCTAAAATAATAATTAGCATAAGTCTCACCAGAGACCCAAACCCACAATATAATGAAGCCTAGGTTATGAGCAGAGTCCTTTATAAATATCCCTTAGCTCACCACAGCAGATAGGAAGGTAGTGCTGCCTTCTTGTGGAGGGGTGAGAGGAGTAGCAAAGAAGCTTGCAGTAAACAGAGTCAACATACCCCATGAAGGAGAGGAGGGAAGGTAGGATGATTACCTGCTTAAAGCAAATGAAGGACTCCAGAGATCCTCACCCCCACTCCAGCCCCTTTACATCACGCACCAGAGCAGAATAAATGGGCCCTAGAAGCCCTGGTTCCAGCCACAAGAAAATTGCCCCAGTGCAGGCAGTAAGGATGCTTCCAAAGGATCACCTCACCAACCCCCCTTAGTCCCAAACAGCACTGCAGCCATAGAGAAGCCCCAGAAGGCTGGGTAACTCAGGCCCCTATGTCTGTGTTATGCTGGTGGCCTGCAGCACAACTTAAAGCTGTCTTAGGCCATGTCTACATCTAAAATTTTGCAGCGCTGGTTGTTACAGCTGTATTAGTACAGCTGTATAGGGCCAGCGCTGCAGAGTGGCCACACTTATAGCAACCAGCGCTGCAAGTGGTGTTAGATGTGGCCATAGTGCAGCGCTGTTGGGCGGCTTCAAGGGGGGTTCGGGGAACGCGAGAGCAAACCGGGGAAGGAGACCAGCTTCGCCGCGGTTTGCTCTCGCGTTCCCCGAACCCCCCTGCAAACCGCAGGGAAGGAGACCTGCTTGCACAGGGGTTCGGGGAACGCGAGAGCAAACCGGGGAAGGAGACCAGCTTCGCCGCGGTTTGCTCTCGCGTTCCCCGAACCACTCTGCAAACCGCAGGGAAGGAGACCTGCTTGTTCGGGGAACGCGAGAGCAAACCGGGGAAGGAGACCAGCTTGATTACCAGAGGCTTCCTCAGGTATGCTGGGATACCTGCTTATTCCACGGAGGTCAAGAAAAGCGCTGGTAAGTGCCTACACTTGATTACCAGCGCTGGATCACCAGTGCTGGATCCTCTACACCCGAGACAAAACGGGAGTACGGCCAGCGCTGCAAACAGGGAGTTGCAGCGCTGGTGATGCCCTGCAGATGTGTACACCTCCTAAGTTGCAGCGCTGTAACCCCCTCACCAGCGCTGCAACTTTGTGATGTAGACAAGCCCTTAGTCACCCCCACCCTTCAGCTGCAAGTTCTGAACCATACCACATAAGAGAATCAGACCTCAGGTTATAGCCTCAGTTCTGTCACGCAAACACTGTGACAACTCAGGCAAAAGCACTTAAGCCTCTCTCTGTTTCAGATTCCCCATCTGTAAAATGGGGTATTCCTCATCCGCCTCTCCAATATGGCTCTAAGGTTAAATTCATTACATTCTGTAAGGTACTTTAGGATCTTTTGATGAGAGATACCTAGAGAATTGCAAAATATTACGTACACTGGAGATGAAAGGTCTTAGCATTCTGCCATTTGAGCTCACTTGACCATGCCAGAGCAGACTTGGTTTAGAACAGTGGTTTTCAACCTGTGATCTGCAGACCCGTGGTGGTCTGCAAATTACATCTAAGATTTCCAAAGGGGTCCTCACCTCCATTTGAAATTTTTTAGGGGTCTGCAAATGAAAAAAGGTTGAAAACCACTAGTTTAGAAAACAATTTAGTTTTTAAAAGCTAGTGTTTTCTGATGTATGTGAGGGTTAACAATAGATGCAACATACAATTTCTCTTTCCTGGGTATCCCGTCCTTATTACCGCACATATTTTTTGCTCCATGTTAGCGATGAGTATTTTTTTAGTTGATCATATGTTATAGAATATTTAGAATTTAGTTTCTGTTCACAATGATTACCTGGAGCTCAATTACATCGCAAACGGCATTATGGAGTGATCATATTAAGTACCACAATAAAAAGCTTAAATAAGAAAGACTGCTTGTGCACCCTTGACAGATTTAAAGTCCAACACATCAATTGCCTTCAAAATAACCTAAAACAGTATCAAAATCCAACAGAATTTTTTTGAGAACTCTTAAGTTTGGTCCTGATCCTGCAATGAGCTCTGAGTGAACAGAGTCCTGGGCGTGCATGGAGCCCCACCGTAGGATCAAAGCCTTACCATTAAGTAAGAAACTCAGGCCAACATTTTAAAATGTGTATGCCTCATGTTAAACAGCTAATTCATACTTTGGCACCTAAACAAGTAGCCTAACTTTCTGAGGCACTGAGTATCCACCACTCCCTAAAGAGTTTGAAAATCAGGCCACCTATGAGGTGTCTAAAGAGACATCGAACTTGAGGCACCCGAGTTTGAAAAGTCTGGCCTAAAAAATTAAATTTTAAGTAAAACTTGCTCCCCAAGTTAAGAGGCCAGGTCTGAAGGCCAGTTAGAGATCATTTGTCAAATCCTGTTTACAGTCATAACAATAGCTTTGTTTGGGAACACAGGGGTATGCCAAAGATTTTCAAATATGGGTTCAATAATCATCATAAAGAATTCTCCCAAATTTCTCCCACTTTATACAGTAAAGCAGCATTCCCTCTTAGTAAAGGCTTTTAAAAGAATAGCATTTGTACATTCTTAGAGAGATCCTCCATATGCAGGCTAACATAAAGGCTCCCAGCGATGGCTATAATTCACACACCATGCAGTTAGCTGTTTGTACTTCCCAACAACAGCTGGGCCAAGCTGCCACTGCCTTCCATCTGCCCAGATCTGCTTGATTTCCATTTTGAAATACTCACTCCTCATGGAAGAGGTTTGCAGTCAATTTCAGTGTTTCTCAAAAACAACACTGAAAGTTCCCAGTCAGCAGCACCCAGGCAGGTGCTGCTAGAAGTTACTGGTTTATGAAACCCAGTGTACATTCAAAAAACACAATTAGCAAAAAGAGAGAATATTTCTCAACTTCTTTAGAACTCCTGAGACCAGCAACAAGCTCCCCAACATACACACATCCCCAGAACAGATTGAACAGGTATTTCCCATTGAAACCCGCCTACACACAAAGAACCTGTCTAGCCCAGGAAAAACGGTGTATTGTTAAACTGTAATACGTTACATGAATATCCTAGTGTAGCCAGAGCAAATTATAGTTTTATCATGTGTTAGCTGCTCAGGATGAGTTCAAGGCTTCCAACTAACATGTTAAAACTATCCAAACACACCCCAAGTTACCTCACTATAACTAAAGGTTCGTTTTAAACAATGTAGTTAAACCCATAAAAACCCTTGTGTCAGCTTAAACTTGGATTTAAGCTATATCAGTTTAGCTTGTATTAGTAAATATACAGGCAGAAACTAAACCTATGTAACTTGTTTTTAACTGATACAGGTGTGTCCACATGGGGGTTTGCAACTCTTATTTTAGTTTTTAAAAGTGATTTTAAAAACAGATGCAACTTCTGCATATAGCCAACCCCTAAGAAGCTCATTGCTCTCATATTAGCGGTACCCTCCTCACAGGAAGGCTTGAAGAGACAGGATATGAATCAGAGAAATGCAGGGCTCAAATGGACCTTGAGAAGTCATCAAGTCCAGGTCCCTGCAGGGAGGCAGGACAAAGTACACCTGACAGGTGTTTGTCCAACCGGTTCTTAAAACACCTGCAATGACCGGGATTCCACAACCTCCCTCCGAAGCCTATTCCAGAGCTTAACAACCCTTATAGCTAGAAAGTTTTTTTCTAGTATCTAATCTAAATCTCCCTTGTTACAGATCAAGCCCATTGCTTCTTGTCCTACCTCCAGCGGACACGGAGAACAATTGTCCACAGTCCTAACAGCCCTTAAGGGAGCCGAATATTGTTTTCCGCCCCCCACTGACCAGCCAGGCTAGAGACCTCGGTTTAAGAAAAGCGTTTGAAGCCCAGGGCCGTGGCTACACAACACCCGGAACCGAAATGACCAGCTCCGCTGCGACTCGCCCCTTCCTTACTTCCCTGCGAGGCCGCGCCCGGACCAAGTTACACGGAAACAAGCCGCGTCCACACAGGGCCCCTCGGACACCAGCGGGGCCCGCCGGCAGCCCCGCACGCCTCCGGCCCGGCGCCGGGCTCCCCCTTTCACGGAGCTGGCCCCGGGGAAACCCTCCTCCCGGGTTGGCACCGGGCCCGGCGCGGGCGGGCAGCCGGCCGCGGGGCTCCCTCTCCCGGCGGGGGCCGGGCAGGCGGCGGGGAGCCGCTTCTCCCGCTCGGCCTCGGGACCCCGGCCGCGCAACTCACCCGCGAGAACCCAGCTGGGGCTCCGGCCCCACCGCTTCCACCGGCCGCGGGCCCGGGGAGCGTCGCGAAAGAGCCACACCATAAGGAAGCCGCAACCCTACCCATGTCACCTAGCCCCCTCCCTTCCGCTGGCACCCCTTTTCCCTCCGGGTGGGGTCTGCTGCGGCTGGTCGAGCCCATGTAAGCCGGAGGGGACTCAACTTCCCGCGAGGGGGAAGGAATGGCCTATTCGTCTGGGCCTAGAGTTGGTATTTACAGAGGATCTCTGGGCCGGAGTTCTTTGCCCAATCACGAGACGCCTAGGTCAAGAGACTCGCCAAAAAGAGAAACAAAACGGCCATAGGAACCAATGGAGTTCCCTGGGAGGCGGGACTTGACCTGCAGGACTGCCAGGGTCTACAAGGTGCAGGGACACAATTCACCCTTCTCCTGCCAAGCACGGAGGGGTATTGGCAAAGTGGGTGGGAAACTCGGAGTAAGGCGCTGGGGTGAGCAAAGGTGGCAGAATCTGGGCCACAATGAATATGGAGGGTAAAGAGAAAGCAGAGGATCTGGGTAGAGAATGGAAGGTACAAAGCAGGGCAGGTACAAACTGAAATCTATTGCAGGAGGGTCTAACGGAGAGAACTGGGTTAGGATTGCAAAAGAAAAGATAATGGGTCCCAACACTAAACCAAACAGCTTAATGTGAGAGAGCCATGGGCAGTTTCAGGGTAAAACAATTTGATTGCATAGGATGTTCTGTGTAAAATGCTTTAAAATCACCAGATGGAAGCTGCCAGAGGAATGCAGTGTTGAATAATTTGTGTTGTAGTCTCAGTCATTAGGCAAAAGCCATCCCCAAAGCAACTACCTTTTCATCTATCAACACCCACTTCTGCTGGGATCACTACAAGACTTTAACCAGCTTACAGTGACTAAGTTGGGAGGCAGTTGAGCTAATATTTGCATATATGGAGAGAACATTTATACACATTTTATCTAGTTTTGATGGTATTCCTCTTCCCCCATCCCACCCATTCATTGTCATGTTTCTTCTTGGACCTTAAGCTTTTGGGGGCTGGATCCCTGTCAATGAGACCATCATATTGACTGGAGTCTCTGGGCCCTGCCACTATATAAGTAATATAATAAGAATTATTAAATAGGCTCATATAGTCCAAAGAGTTGCAGAATGTCTGCTACTGTCTTCAGATCTTTGTATCTTGCTTTCTGAAAGTATAATTCAATTCTCATTGATTTAATTGAGAGGTATATTAAGCCTGGGGTTGGCAGAGGCTCAGCATACAGTTGAGCCAGCACCCACACCTTTAGAAGTTCCCTGTTGATTTGACGATTTCACACCTTTCTTTGAATCCCTCCACTCACTGACTACTTTAAAAAAAAAATTGGCCACAGCAAACATAAGATACTTGTCTTCGCCTTCAGAACCTTTGACAACCAATCCCCATCGCTATCCCCTCCCACCTAACCTTGTCATTCACTATCAAGATGTCAACCAGCCTCCATTGCTCACTTGTTAAATTTCAAACAAGCACTGTCATGCTTTTCCTATGCTGTCTTCACACTTGGGAGGAGCTCCCAATAAACCTCTATAAAACTAAGTCATTATCTTTCTTCAGATTGCTCCTTAAAACTCTCCTCTGCCATGAAGCCTACAAAAAATTGACAATGGTTAGACTGCTGGTGCATTGAGGGCACTGCCTACCACACCCCGCGCCCCAAGTCTTAATAAATACTGTCTAGAATCATCAAGCATTGAGCTCTCCACACCTTTGCGCCTAGGTCTGCGGCTTACATAGGTGCACACACAAAGGTGAGAAACTGTGCTACCTCTTCATCTTTCCAACGTTGTCAACATTTTCATTTTGCTTCCTGGGTTTTCTAATAGGAACATAGGCATTATTATTAAAAATAACAAGAGTGTTTTCATCCACAAATCTCAAAGCATTTTACCATATTGAGACAACAGCTTCTTGCCTGAGAGGATGAGAAATTTAGAAGCCTTTGTATAACCTTGTTAGCTTCTGGTGGACCCCTGGCAGAGCTGTCACTATGGCATCTCCAATTGTTCCAATTCACTCTACTTTGGTTCTAGGAAATCTCATTTTATTGGAATATTTTAGCTCTGGTGGAAGGTGCTGACTTGATGACCCTGGAGACAGTAGCCCTATATCCACAAGACAAGGACAGCATGAGCTGTAGCAGGGCAAGCTTCGCTCTCACCAATCTATGTGCCTCATCCTTGCCTTGGATAGGGGAGTTCAGTCTCCTTGGCTCATTCAATCCTTGCCATCTGCTGGGACTGGCAAAAATGGAGGTCAGTTACTGCAATCTTGGTGGTGGTGGATTTTGTTATTTTGTTGGTCACCATTCCACTAGGACAGTGGTTCTCAAACTTTTATACTGGTGACGCCTTTCACATAGCAAGCTTCTGAGTGCGACCCCCACTTATAAATTAAAAACACTTTTACATATCTTTAACACCCACATAAATGCTGGAGGCAAAGCGGGATTTGGGGTGGAGGCTGACAGCTCGTGACCCCCCTATGTAATAAGCTCGCAACCCCCTGAGCAGTCCCGATCCTCAGTTTGAGAATCCCTGCACTAGGAATTAGACTGATTTCACAAAACTCTTTTCACTCAAGCCACCAGGCAGTTATCAGATGGTAAAAAACAGCCTTTACCTGAATTCAGACCAGCAGATGGGTGTGAAGGGTTACTTACCCTTCTCAATCCCATGGAATTTCCCAATACATAGTCTCACCTAACGGTGGACGAGCCTGGATCCAAACACTTGAGCCATTTCAAAACTAGCCATTGATTTTAACTGCCCAATCTGAGCCACCTAAGGGCCTGATTTTCATAGGTGCTGCTGAGCACCCGTAGCGCCCATGGATTTTATTAGGTCATCTCTGAAAATCAGGCACAATGTGTCTGAAGTTGGGCACTTGTAAAAACTTGCTGGGTACTTGTGCACACTTGTAAACGTGCGAGTATCAGTCTGTCTCCTTGGGAAATGCCACTTGCTTACCCCACCCAGCTGTCCTGTGCCTGGAACAAGGTGTCAGTTGTGGCGAGACCAACGCACTAGAGCATTAAGTTCCCTTGATCTCGCGTTATCCTGTTTATCCATCACTCCCAGAGAACAAAAACACACTGGCCATCTGGTCACCCTATACCTAGCACCCAGCTCCTCCCAGCCCCCACTCCTCCCACCCACGCCAACCCCCCTTCCCTTCCCTTCCCTCCCCTCCCAGTCCCCCCATCCCATCTTCTTCCGGCCAGCCCCCATCTCCTCCAACCCAGCCCAAGCCCCTCCACTTCCCAGTCCCCGCACCCCATCTTCTTCCACCCAGCCCAGCCCCCTGGCCCGCCCCCATCTCCTCCAACCCAGCCCAAGCCCCTTCCCTTCCCAGTCCCCGCACCCCATCTTCTTCCACCCAGCCCAGCCCAGCCCAGCCCAGCCCCCTGGCCAGCCCCCATCTCCTCCAACCCAGCCCAAGCCCCTTCCCTTCCCAGTCCCCGCACCCCATCTTCTTCCACCCAGCCCCGTACGCCCTGACTCCTTCCTGAATCCCGCCTGCGAGGTTTCGATGAATATTCATGAGTGGCTCGTTAATTATTCATGAGATTTCGCGGGCTTTTGCCGACCACGTGGAGTCGTTTTTTCGCGCGCGGGATTCCGGCCGGTAGAGGAAGCTGCAGCGGGGATGGCGGTGAGCAGCGAGGCCCGGCTGGGGTGACTACTTAGGAGCTGGTGTCTGGATAGGGGTGACTCCCGGGGCCTTGAAATCCCTTCCCGGTGCCCTGCGCTCTGCATGGCGAAGGAGCCCCTGGGCACGGAACCTCTCCCCCACCGGTGCCCTGGGCTCTGCATGGCGGAGGAGCCCCTGGGCACGGATCCCCTCCCCCACCGGTGCCCTGCGCTCTGCATGGCGGAGGAGCCCCTGGGCACGGAACCTCTCCCCCACCGGTGCCCTGCGCTCTGCATGGCGGAGGAGCCCCTGGGCACGGAACCTCTCCCCCACCGGTGCCCTGCGCTCTGCATGGCGGAGGAGCCCCTGGGCACGGAACCTCTCCCCCACCGGTGCCCTGGGCTCTGCATGGCGGAGGAGCCCCTGGGCACGGAACCTCTCCCCCACCGGTGCCCTGGGCTCTGCATGGCGGAGGAGCCCCTGGGCACGGATCCCCTCCCCCACCGGTGCCCTGGGCTCTGCATGGCGGAGGAGCCCCTGGGCACGGATCCCCTCCCCCACCGGTGCCCTGGGCTCTGCATGGCGGAGGAGCCCCTGGGCACGGAACGTCTCCCCCACCGGTGCCCTGGGCTCTGCATGGCGGAGGAGCCCCTGGGCACGGAACCTCTCCCCCACCGGTGCCCTGGGCTCTGCATGGCGGAGGAGCCCCTGGGCACGGAATCTCTCCCCCACCGGTGCCCTGGGCTCTGCATGGCGGAGGAGCCCCTGGGCACGGAACCTCTCCCCCACCGGTGCCCTGGGCTCTGCATGGCGGAGGAGCCCCTGGGCACGGAACCTCTCCCCCACCGGTGCCCTGGGCTCTGCATGGCGGAGGAGCCCCTGGGCACGGAATCTCTCCCCCACCGGTGCCCTGGGCTCTGCATGGCGGAGGAGCCCCTGGGCATGGAATCTCTCCCCCACCGGTGCCCTGGGCTCTGCATGGCGGAGGAGCCCCTGGGCACGGAATCTCTCCCCCACCGGTGCCCTGGGCTCTGCATGGCGGAGGAGCCCCTGGGCACGGAACCTCTCCCCCACCGGTGCCCTGGGCTCTGCATGGCGGAGGAGCCCCCTGGGCACGGATCCCCTCCCCCACCTGGTGCCCTGGGTTCTACATAGCAGGGGGGGACCCTTGGGCACGCAACCCCTCCCTCACCGGTGTCTTGGGCTCTGCATGGTGGAGGGGACCGCTGGGCCCGGAACCCCTCCCCCACTGGTGCCCTGGGCTCTGCATGGGGGAGGGGACCCCTGGGCACGGACCCCCCCCCCAGTGCCCTGGGCTTTGTATAGCAGGGGGGACCCCTGGGCACAGAAACACACACCCCCCGGTGCCCTGGGTTGTGCATAGCAGAGGGGGCCCCTGGGCATGGAACCCCCCCATATCCCCCGGTGCCCTGGGCTCTGCATGGGGGAGAAGGCCCCTAAAGGTGTCGTGTCTCTGTTGTCACACACACGTGATCTGCTCAATGGGTAATTTGAAGATTATTTTAACTCTTTTCCCTGCGGGAGATGGTCTGTCCCTTCGCAGATTGGTTCTGGCACTATGTGGCTTGTTGGGAGGGTAAACCCATGGGGCATTTAGCATCCCTTCCACCTTATCTAGTTCTGTGGCCCCTGCACTGGGGAGAGAGGGGAGACCTGTGCATACTCTATAGGACAGTCTCTTCTTCTGCCAGCCTCTAACATGACTCTGCTTTTCCTGTAGGATTCCTCCGAGTCCCAGAACGTGGCCACCAGTCCTGCCCGTAGCTCTCGGCGAGATGCCTTCACTTCCAGCCCGGGCAGAGACCTGCCTCCTTTTGAGGATGAGTCAGAGGGGCTGCTGGGGACCGAGGGGCTCCCCGAAGAGGAGGAGGATGGGGAAGAGCTGATTGGGGATGGGATGGAAAGGTAGGGAGTGTGCAGCGATCAGGTGATGATGTGAGAAGCCTCCTGAGGTTGTTCTGTGCAGGCAGCACCTTGGCAAAGGGGGCAGTATGTTTGCCTTTCACCTCTGGACACAGATTCAGATTCTTCTCAGGGGCATTAGGGAGAGAACTCATTGTCTTTAGCCTGGTCCTCATTTGTGCACCCTTCAGAATAGCCCTTTGTAGTTCAGCACGTTCAAGCTATGCAGGTGTTTCTAAAGGCATCATCAGCGCCCTGGGATGTGTCTGCTAAAAAGAAGCTTGGGATGGGAACATCAGAGGGGCTGCATAGCACTGATGAGGGGTATGGGCAGGCATGCAAGGCTAGGATAGCAGGGGAGTGAGGAGCGTTGGGTGAGCTGTCTGGGGTGAACTTGTACAGTTCCTACCTGTGTGTCTGGCTCAGATCAGCACTAGCCCCTCACGCAGGGGAGCATGAAAATCACAACCCTACTTCTTAAGCAAAACTGTTTATTCTACAAGTATTGGAACCTTTGCAACTGGATTTAAAAAGAAACATCATCTACCCCATGTCCAATAACAAATCAGGGAACAGTGTGGTACAGAGACTGTTAGTCTGGGTTTATATATTGGTATTTACTACCATAGTACTGGAGTGTCTCGTCTGCCATTGGTAATGTGGAATTGTAAAATTCCTCTTTGTTTTGGTAGCTCCTTCTGATGCCACCTTGCCCCAAACAGTAAAGCAGTTGGAAAAACACTGTAATTTGGCTAAAGTGCAAAGCTGATTAAGCTAGATCTGTGTGTGTGTAGGGACTACCGCCCGATTCCCGAGCTGGATGTCTATGAACCTGAGGGCCTGGCCTTGGATGATGAAGATGTGGAGGAACTGACTGCCAGCCAGAGGGAGGCAGCGGAACAGGCAATGAGGCAGAGGGACCGTGAGCTGGACCGTGGCCTGGGCCGCATGAGACGGGGGCTGCTCTACGGTACGTGTCAATGAGATTTTACAAGTGATTGTTTGCAACCTGCCCTTTCGGGAGAAGCTAGTCTCTCCGCCGCTGCGTGGAGTTATTTGCCAAGCCTGAATAGCCTGACCACTGTAGGAGCACCACAGCTTGCTGAATAACTAGATGTTGAGGGGCCTGTGCAGCAGTGGGCTCACCTGAATTCCCCCCATACACAATCCCTTTGTGGTGGGCACTTCGGGAGCTCTGGCAGTAGCAATATTAGCCCGGTGCACTTGATGTGGCTGCTGCTGAGCCACAGCTCCCAGGTCCACATCAGGATTTGGGCTTATGCCTGGTAAGTGCTGGGCAGGCTGCTGCACTCCTGACTTCAAACCAAGCAATGAACCATCTCTGATGGGCTGTCCCCTGGTCCCTTTATAGGAAGGATAATTATTAACCCTGATGTCCAGTCCCCCTTCTCTCTCTCTCTGGACACAGGTTCTGATGTCAACCTCTGTGTACAGTTTTTGGGGTCTGCATGGGGCTCTTGCTTTTGCCTCCATAATCTCTGAAAAGCCAGTTTCTAAACCATATCTCTTAAAGCTTGGGGGCTGCTGTAGACCAGAGCTTGGCTTGGCATGGGGAATAAAGACAACCTGGCAAATTGCAGACCATCAGTCATCTTAACTTCAGTACCTGGAAAGATAATGGAGCAAACAATTATGCAATCAATTTGCAAACACTAGAAGATAGCAAGTTGATAAGTAATTGCATGGATTTGTCAAGAACAAATTGTGTCAAACCAACCTAATAGCTTTCTTTGACAAGGTAACAAGCCTTGTGGCTGCGGGGAAGGGGTAGATGTGGTATATCTTCACTTTAGTAAGGCTTTAGATACTGTTTTGTGTGACTTTCTCATAAACAAACTAGGGAAATGCAACCTACATGGAGCTACTATAAGGTTGATGCATAACTGGTTAGGAAAAGTGTACCCAGAGAGTAGTTCTCTGGTTCACAGTCAAGCTGGAAGAACATATCAAGTGGGGTCCTGCAGGGATCAGTTCTGGGTCTGGTTCTGTTCAATATCTTTATCAGTGACTTAGATAATGGCATAGAGAGTATGCTTATAAAGTTTGTGGACGATACCAAGCTAGGAAGGGTTGCAAGTGCTTCTGAGGATAGCATTAAAATTCAAAATGATCTGGACAAACTGGAGAAATGATCTGAAGTAAATAGGATGAAATTCAATAAGGACAAATCCAAAGTACTCAATGTAGGAAGGAATAATGAGTTGTACACATACAAAATGGGAAATGACTGCCCAGGAAGGAGTATCGCAGAAGAGATCTGGGGGTTATAGAGTTTCACAAGCTCAATTTAAGTAAACAATGTAACATTGTTGCAAAAAAAGCAAACATCATTCTGGGATGTATTAACAGGAATGTTATAAGCAAGACACAAGAAGTAATTCTTCTGCTCTACTCTGGTCTGATGAGGCCTCAACTGGAGTATTGTGTCCAGTTCTGGGTGCCACATTTCGGGAAAGATCTGGACAAATTGGGTAGAATCTAGAGAAGAGCAACAAAAATGAGTAAAGGTCTAAAAAACATGACCTATGATGGAAGATTGAAAAAATTGGGCTAGTTTAGTCTGGAGAAGAGAAGACTGAGGAGGGACATGATAACAGTTTTCAAGTACATAAAAGATTGTTACAAAGAGGAGGGGGATTAATTGTTCTCTTTAACTTCTGAGAATAGGACAAGAAGCAGTGGGCTTAAATTTCATCAAGGGCAGTTTAGGTTGGACATTAGGAAAAACTTCATAACTGTCAGAGTGGTTAAGCACTGGAATAAATTGCCTAGGAAGATTATAGAATCTCTGTCATTGGAGATTTTTAAGAGCAGGTTGGAAAAACACCTGTCAGGGATGGTTTAGATCAGGGTAATCTGGTGGCGGGCTGCGTGACAGTTTGTTTACATTGACTGTCCGCAGGCACGGCCGCCCACAGCTCCTGGTGGCCATGGTTCGCCATTCCCGACCAATGGGAGCTGTGGCAGTGTCCGACTCTGGTCTAGATAATACTTAGTTCTGCCTTGAGTGCAGGGGACTGGGAAGACCTTTTGGGGCCCCTTCAGTTCTACAATTCTGATTCTGTGGTGGTAGAATAGAGCTTAGTTTGGTCTGGCTATGTGTTGGGAACTTCTGACCATGCTTGCAAAGACGTTATGGTCCATTCCTTTTTTATACATATATATATATATATATATATATATAATATAATATTTGTTTAGGATTGGGGCAGGGAGGTACAGAGAGCAGGAATGTCAGTTCTGAGTGACGCCTCTTTATCTTTAAATTTTCAGATAGTGATGATGAAGATGAAGATCGTCCTTCCCGGAAGAGGCGGTTGGCGGAACGGGCTGCAGATGGGGCAGAGGAGGAGGATGAAGACATGATTGAGAGCATTGAGAATCTGGAAGACATGAAGGGACATTCAGTAAGGGAGTGGGTGTCTATGGCGGCTCCCCGGCTTGAGATCTACCACCGCTTCAAGAACTTCCTGAAGACCCATGTGGATGACCATGGGCACAATGTGTTCAAGGAGAGGATCAGTGATATGTGCAAAGGTACGGCTGACTGGGGGGCAGGTGGGAACGGCAGATGAGCAGACCCACCTGGATGTTTTGTTTTTTTTTGCAGTGAAACACGCTTTGGGGTGTCTGATACGGCGTTTCCCCCTTCCTCCTTGTTTGTGGCACTCTACAGCTGTATGTCCATATGTCCTCTTCCTCTCCTGTCTACCCCAAATGCTGAATCAGCTTTTTTAGGGGCTTTGTTGCTTTTGATGAAGCTGGATAAATAACGCAGAACTTTGCTGCAAACTGTCCTCTAACTTCTTAATTCATGCCCCTTTTGTGTTCAGTTTCCATTGTGCAGCTGAATTCTGCCAGCAGGAAATGCTGCATAGGGGTGAAGATGGGAGGCTTACAGGCTCTGATACAAGAGGAATTTTATATTTGTTTCTTGGCATCATTTGCACCAGGAACCAGATCGTTCACACAGGGAACAGAAACAGTGCCATATGACTTAGGAGACCAATCTCATATCAGCAGTGCAGCCTAGAATTTGTAGTAGCGAGCCACAAATGCTGGTGACTGATCTTGAAGAAGAAGAAAAATAGTTGCCCAATAGAAAAGGCAAAATTCATTGAATCTGTTAAGAATGGTTCATGTAGCTGTAGGTGTTATCAGTTTAACCCCATTGTGCTAGGTGATGTACAAACACAAGGGGAAAAAGCAAAATATCAGTCCCTGCCCCACAGAGCTTACATGAGGCACAGATTTTGGGGTCCATCATCTGGCACAACATCTCAGGGGCTAGTAGTCACTGATTTAGTTTTTTGGAGGTGCTTTGGATGACCCCCAGGCGTGGCAAGGCCATTCAGTCTTGAAAACATTGCACCGGACTTCTGTTCTTTTTGGGAAGCTTCCCTGTTCTTTGTCAAATCAACTATCTGGAATCTAGTACTGGTGAGGAGAGATGCAGTAGAACATTGGCTAGAGGAGAACACTGACTACAGATGTAATCCACCCTACTTGTTCCCTCTACAGAGAACAGAGAGAGCCTGGTGGTGAACTATGAAGATCTGGCTGCTCGGGAGCATGTCCTTGCCTACTTCCTGCCAGAGGCCCCGGCTGAAATGCTGAAGATCTTCGACGAAGCAGCCAAGGAAGTGGTGCTGGCCATGTACCCCAAATATGACCGGATTGCTCAGGAGATCCATGTCCGTATCTCGCATCTGCCTCTGGTGGAAGAGCTGCGGTCTCTCAGGTAGGCTAGGGGCAGAGTTGGTATTGATGATGGCCAGTCCTGCGAGGGCCTTCGGACCACGTGTTTGGGATGGTCAGGCTTGCTGGAGTTACAGTGACTAAAGTTCTGTGTGAGAAAACGGGAACTCTGGGCTATGCTGGGGAAAGGATGCCAACGGATCCAGCCTGTCCCAGTAGGACGATGGGCTCTGTTATTAAAGTACAGGTCCATCACATCTTATGCTGGGGTTACGTTCCGCAGTCAGCGTGTAAAGTGAAAATTGCGTATAGTCAAAATTACATTGAGTGTAATGGTGGGCAGAATCACCTGCACTACAGGAACAGTATTTAAATTGTTATTTTTCTCGTTTGTTTTTTGTTCTTTTCTTGTTTTTGCCGACTGCGTAAAGTTGAAATTGCATATGTTAAATGTGCCTAAGATGCCACAGACCTGTAACCCAGTTGCTCAAGGATAATGTTTCTGATGTCCCAAAAGATAAACCACAAATCTGTGAGAACAGGCTCCATTATCAGTGTTCCCCATTGGGCAAGGAGGCTGTGGCAGGTCCTTCTGCCTCCCCTGGAGCCTGCCAGTGTCTTCCCTTCTCTCTTTAGGCAGCTGCACTTGAACCAGCTGATCCGAACCAGCGGCGTAGTGACGAGCTGCACAGGGGTCCTGCCTCAGCTCAGCATGGTCAAGTACAACTGTAGCAAGTGTAGTTTCATCCTGGGGCCCTTCTTCCAGTCCCAGAACCAGGAGGTGAAGCCCGGTTCCTGCCCAGAGTGTCAGTCGGTTGGCCCCTTTGAAATCAACATGGAAGAGGTAAAATTTAAACCCTTTATACAGTGTTGACACATCTCCTGCAGTGGCACCTTCTTCCCACCTCTGTCCAGTGGGGAACTGGACTGATGACCTGTCTGGTCCCTGGATCTAGATCCAGTTGTGTCGGGGCCTAAGAGTCCTTATCTGTTTGACTGGTGTAAGGGCATGTCTGATACCATGTTGATCCCAGTGCTATGTAGATTCCTGAAGGTGCTACAGGGTTGCAAATACTGAGCCTTCCAAACTACCCTCCTCCCCTCACTGCATGGCATGGGCAACTGAGCCACAGAGTCACTGCAAGATAATAGCAGCACTACTAACTCAAAGCTCCTGGCTCCTAGTTGTTGGCCTAGCCACTATACCATGCTCCTCCCTACAAGCTGGGTGTCTTTACCCAAGTGTTTCAACAATGGAGTCCGGAGCTGGATAGGTAAACACAACTAACCTCTCCCTCATGCAGGTGGGTGCTGGAGAGTGAAATACTTTGGTCAGGGCAACATGGCAGAAGCTTCCGCCGTTTCCAGGGCTGTTTATCCAGCGGACGGCCTCTAGCCCTAAAGCTACTTCTAATCAATCCCTAGCCAACCCTGGCGCCTGCCCTTTACTCAGAGCGTAGTAAAGTCTGAACTAATTGCTCCAGCACTCTCCCTGGCCTCTTCTGCAAAGGCCCTTTGGAAAGTACCAGTGCAGGCTTTGAGGGTGTCTCACTCACTGTTCAACTCATGTTTGTTATCCCAGACCGTCTACCAGAACTACCAGCGCATCAAAATCCAGGAGAGCCCTGGGAAGGTGGCAGCGGGCAGGCTGCCTCGCTCCAAGGATGCCATTCTCCTTGCTGACTTGGTCGACAGCTGCAAACCAGGGGATGAGATTGTAAGTCCGTTGGGGTGAGCGTGGAGCAGTTAAACTTATTCTCAGCCCTGTGGGAGCATTGTGAGGACCTGGACTGTCACTTCGTTGTGTGTATGAGGGGATGGGTGATATTGGGGGCTGTCTTAGCTCTGAGACATTTCAGATTGGGCTTGAAAGTCATGTTTCCAGTGTCTTGAGAATGGAGAATTAGTGGAAGGAGGAGACAGTCTCGTGCCATGTAAATTGGTGCTTTCCTGCTACCTAGACATTAACCTGTCTTGTCCCTTTCTGTGCCTTCTAGGAGCTAACGGGGATCTATCACAACAACTACGATGGCTCACTGAACACAGCCAATGGATTCCCAGTGTTTGCAACAGTGATCATGGCAAATCACATTGCCAAGAAAGACAACAAGGTGGCAGTTGGGGAACTGACTGATGAGGACATGAAGGTTATCATAGGCCTGTCTAAAGATGAGCAAATTGGGGAGAAAGTGAGTCTGCTTGAAACATTTCTTCTCCTGGCAGCTAGTTGTTTGCATGAGTCCAGTTCAAAGAACAAAGTTAAACTGTGTGATATTACAAGTTAGAGGGACACCATCAGCTCAAAAATCAGCTTCTTTCTGAAAATGCCTTGTCCCCTGTAGTGCTAAGATGGCTGTAAACAAGAGTGAGAAACTGAAGAGGGGTGGATGGGACACTTAATTTGCTTTGTAAATTTTTGTCAGTACTTTGTGTAGGGGCAACTTCACCATTCCTCCTGGATTGTCAATTCCCATCTTGTTTGTACAAGCCTTTCATACCACCACAGGGATAAAATAGGACAAGGTGACTGGGGAAGCCACCAGACTTGACAGAGAGACTCCACCGGGGCAGTTCTGAAACTAGATTGATGCCAGCTGATGGGTGTCTCCCTGAAGCAGTGGCTGCCTAGTGGAGAGAGCAGGAAGAAAATCTAGCTCCAATGTTCTGCGTCTCATCTCCTGTCTCTCTTGCCTTGCTCTCTAAGGGCAAGTGCCTAAAACAAGCATCTTCCCCTTAAAACATTCTGTCCCTGCGCCTTATTCATGGGGGGTTGTGATTTCAGGTTGGCAGGGAATAAGACTGGCTTAAACTGTTCAGTTAGCAACGCTTTAACCTGCCAAGACCTGAGTTGATACACTAAAGAACGTGGAGCCAGATTAAGCACCCATAGGGCAGGAAGCGTAATGTGGTGGGTTCAGATCCTTTACCAAGGATGAGATCTCGGTCATCTCTATCCTGTCATTAATTGCAGAGTCTGATATTTGTAACTTTACTTCCACTGTGTGGAGCTGATACATCTATAAAGCCAGAGTTTTGGAAATAAAACTTCAGTTCTTTGTCCAAGAAAAAGTAGGTTTGAAATCAGTCGTGACCAATATCCAACATTTTGACAGAACTTGCCTTAATTGGGCATGCAAATAAACAATTGCCTGTAATCTAAATACTTGGTCTTGAGCCATTAATCTGCACAGCAGATCACCAATCTTAGTTATTCCTGCTGATAATTGTCAAATATTAGTGTATCAGTTAAACAGGCTTCAGTCAGAATCAGGGTCTCTAACTCAGAACACAAAGTAACACATAGTCTCTTCGCTGTATTTAGTGCGAAGTCTGAATGTAGTGGTAATAGCGAATCCTGCACTGGATTGCACATTGTGTCCTGCTCATCAACACGGGGCTATCATAGAACCTTTGAGGTGTATCGGTCGTATTATTGCATTGATGCTATGTTCCTCTCCATATAATAAAGGAATCCTTGATGTCAGCAGTGTGATTTCAAGCACTGATTAGAATAGCCACATAGCTAATGAGTCTTGCTGCTTGTCATGCTAAATGTTGAATACAGTGGGCCACTGAAAACTCCTGCCTTTCCTTTCAGATCTTTGCCAGCATTGCTCCATCTATTTACGGGCACGAAGACATCAAGAGAGGCCTGGCCCTTGCCCTGTTTGGTGGTGAACCCAAAAATCCTGGTAGGTGTGTTGTCAGTTGTATTCACTGTGTGATTCCAGACCTGTTTTTACTGGTGCACTGAAGGAAATTAAGAATTACCTTTGTAATGTGACTTCTGGGTAAGAAGATCAGGAGTAGTAGAGTAAAGGGACTTCTCTGTGAATAGAAGTAGGAACATATGTTCCACTCTACAGGAGTAGAAATACATAGTGAAGATGAAGTCCTAGCTCTGAAGAGCTAGAATTTAAGCCCCTAGCATCATGGGTTTAACATATCTCTGCCCCTAGCATTCTGGGTTTAGTGTCCTTGTGCAGGTCGGATGCCTGGGGAATCCTCACTGCTTCCTCCTTGTGTACGAAGTGTCTTATTTCAACTGGGGGAAGAAATGCAACATCGCACACCTATACATAAAAGAACCAGGTTCCATAAGGGGAGGGCTGAGAGCCCCTAGGCCAGCCATATGTACTAGAGCTCGGTGACTCTGGATCTCTTGCAGATCTATTTGTGTGGATTTTTGCACGTGCGTAACTCCATTGGTGAGTGAATTGGGACCCCCCCCGCCCCCCCCCGAAATGTTCACAATTCAAACTCACACTGAAGGTGGCGGTGGGTGGGAGGCGAAGAGGGAGGCAGAAGAAATTGATCTTTAAACAAGACTTCCTGGCTTGACTTCCTCTCCCATTTCTGACCTGGCTATAGGTGGCAAACACAAAGTCCGTGGTGATATCAATGTGTTGCTTTGCGGAGATCCGGGCACAGCCAAATCTCAGTTCCTCAAGTATGTGGAGAAGGTGTCCAGCAGAGCCATCTTCACCACTGGCCAGGGTGCTTCTGCTGTTGGTCTGACTGCTTACGTCCAGAGGCACCCAGTCAGCAGAGAGTGGACTCTGGAGGCAGGGGCGCTGGTGCTGGCAGACAGGGGTGTCTGCTTGATAGATGAGTTTGACAAGGTGAGCACCGACTTCATCTACGCAGTAAGGCAGAGCTAATGGGGTGTGAGTTAGGGGCTCTCTTGGCTGAGAAGTTCAGTGGCTCATGATTCCTCCCCCGACCAATGTTTTATCTGTTGCTTGCGGGAGAGAATGACCCAGGCTGGTGTGGATGCCCTTTGTTAGGCCCCGGCTAGGCTCACAATGCAGTCCACATGCGTATGTGATGCTCAGGGAAGTCATCAAAGTACCCTTCATGCAGTGCCTCCTGCTGAAGCACTTCAGCCCTGACCTGGAGGGATGAAGGGAGCTAAGATTGTCTCCCATTCATTCTTTGGTCTCTGAGGATAATGAATGCCCATTCTTGTGGTGTGGTGCCAGTGTATTTAGGAACTGCATGGAGACACCGTTTCCCATAGGCCACTGAGACCTCATCAGGTGATGTGAGCTATCGCTTGCTGCTGAGCTGGGCCAGATTTTAATGGGTCTCCTAAGAAGAGCAAGTGAAAGTAGGATTTGCCACCACAGTTGGATAGAGGGGGCTGGCCTGAATCCAAGCCATCTGCTGAGTTCCCCACAGGTCCAGCAGCAGTTGGGTAAGGAATTAATCTGAGGATCGAAGGGCGGTTTGTAGCAGTGAAGGAAGCAGATGCCTCCTGTCCTTGAAATATCTGTGCCCCCTAATCTAGAGCTAATGGATCCATCCTACATCCTCGCCTGCCCAGGGAAATGTTAAAACAAGTTTCTCAGCTCTGTACAACAAGCTCTTGTGAAGTGGGTGGGGACTGGTGATTTTTTTCTCTTCCTCCCTTCCTGCTGCGACCCTGGCAGCACGCACCTAGTGTAGGCTCATGGAAGTTGGACCATGAGGCCCTGTGTAACATGTTCCTTCACTTTTGGCCTCCTGCAGGAGTGGGCACCAGTGAATGTTAAAGTCTTTGCTTTCTCCTAGATGAACGACCAGGACAGGACCAGTATCCACGAAGCCATGGAGCAGCAAAGCATCTCCATCTCGAAGGCCGGCATAGTCACCTCTCTGCAGGCTCGCTGCACAATTATTGCTGCTGCCAACCCTATAGGTGAGTACCTGGGGACCAAGAGAGCAGGGAGTCCCTGTCTCAGACCCATGGTATCAGTTTTGCAGTCACCAGAACTGAAGCACTACCTCTTTATGTACCTCTGGTCACCAGACCCTCTAACTCTGTTACTACATGTGCCATCTGGAGACAGAAACCAAACCCACAGGAACAAGGTTATGATGCTGGATGCAGGGTCTCTTGGGGGGGCACATGAACTTGTTTGACCATGAGGGACTCCGTCTGTGATGCAGGTGGGCGCTATGACCCGTCGCTGACTTTCTCAGAGAACGTGGATCTGACGGAGCCCATCATCTCTCGATTCGATGTCTTGTGTGTGGTGAGAGACACGGTGGACCCAGTTCAGGTACAAGCCAAAGTGTGACTCTCACATCTTATGCGGTGGTGGGGGTGCCACTACCCGTGCTGACAGGGAGCTGGTTAGGTTCTGATGCCTACCATGCTGTGATAGCACTGAAGTGGTGGGAAGGGGGGCATAGGGCAGCGCTACCCCTTGCCTTGGTGCTCTTGCCAGGTAAAGTCTCCCAAGCCTCAGCAGGTCATTGACTACAGGCTGCTTTGGGGGCCCCAACCTCCACCCCTAAGATTTATCTCATTCCAGCCACGTGCCTTTCATCCAATTCTTTGAATGCCCCTGCCTCTCTCCATTTCACCCTGTGGCCAGTCGAGTGGCTAACTCCTTGAATTGGCCATTCAGGGTATGGAGAGAGGATTGCACCACACCCCTTCCCTTGAGGCAAGAGAGCTTCATCCCCCATTCTCCGCCAAGAAGCCACAACATCTCCCAGCATCATTCAGAGCCTTACTCAAACCTACGTGTCTGTCAGGGCTGTGTACAGCCCTATCCTTCATGCTGTGAGATCTCCTGTAATTGTTTCTCCTCCTGAGGCACTTCCCCCTCAGCATATTGAGGATTTCCACCCTGCTCCAAAAAAGAATGACATTGCTTCTATAAATGTGATGTGTCCTTTTTGCGGCACAGTCTCCATCCAGCAACTGGCTGAGATTCCCTTTTGAAACCAGTGCACATGGCTCCAACATGCACTCATGTCAAATGCCGTGAGGCCCTTGCGCCCCTTTTCCAAAGACTGAGTGTGACTCTTCAAGCCTTCGCCAGCCTGTGTGACAGACTGGGAATCAGTCTGGGTCCCCTTGTTTGAGTACAACCATTGGCTGACTGCTCATCTATCCCCAAGCTTCTGTCTGTCTGCAGCACACAGCTGCATGGTTGAATTCAGCTGCAGAAGCAGCAATGGCTCCAGTGCCTGTTACTCCTACCATTGTCCTGCAGGACGAGATGCTAGCCCGGTTTGTCGTGGGAAGCCACATCAAACACCACCCTGGCAGCAAAGATGTAGTGAATGGAGATGCCCAAGAGATTATCCTCCCTAACACCTATGGCGTGGATCCCATTCCCCAAGAGATCCTGAAGAAATACATCATCTATGCCAAGGAGAAGGTCCACCCTAAGCTAAACCAGATGGACCAAGACAAGGTGGCCCGGATGTACAGTGATCTCCGGAAGGAGTCCATGGTGAGTAGACTTAAATAAAGGGCTTTACGGGGAAGTGGGCGGAGCTATCTGGATCAGCGGTGGACTACCCCAAGATCTTCCTACTTGTTCATGTTGTGTGCCTCACCATAGTATCTGGGTATGAAGCTCTGGGTCACCTTGCCATAAGTGGTGGACTGTGTCCAATGTTGTAGAGACACCTGGTAAATAAGTGTTTCTCCCTCATCTGAATGTAAAGGTACATAGGTTAGTAGTGAGGTTTTGTATGCTGTAGGGCTAATACGTTCTGTGCCATTATGCGCTCTGGTAGGAATCCATGGAGATATCTTAAATATATTGGCTTTGCTGCTGTGGAATCCCATAATCTCCTGCTGCGTCTTTGGATTTCCTTTGAGGCAGTCACATTCTCCACCTTCACCCTTGGGGGCTGAAGGAAGCGCTATGGCAGTAGGCAAGCTCTGCAGTGCTTTCCCATTGTGACTATGGACTCCTCTCGAGGGATCCTGGATCTTCCTCTTCTCAAATGAATCTGATGGGGCCACAATGAGTTTCATGGACCTTGGGGAAAATGTAGTTTAATGTCTGACTTCATCTGTTTGTTTGTTTCTTTTGTTTGTTTTTTTTGTTTAAATTCCCTACTAAGAATTGGGTGGGGGGAGAGAGAACTCTTTCACGCCTCTCATCATAAATAAGCAAACTAAGGGGCAAAAGCACCTTTATAGCTCACCTTTAAGTGAATTAACGGTGTTGTCTGTCTAGGCCCATAAGTATCAATTACCTTTCTCCATACTGCACTATGTCTGCCAGTAGGTGGTGCAGTTTCCTTGGTTTCTGAGGCTTCTTGATTATGAAGGTTCATGACCAGTCACCTACAGTAGGTAGCCTTGCATCTCAAGCAGACATGCATGGGCTGAGAAGGACCCGTTTAAAGAGTCTGGTCTGCTATCTCTCATGTTCTGTGTGTCCCTGTAATATTGTCCCTCCCTTCGCTCCATAGGCCACTGGCAGCATCCCCATCACAGTGCGTCACATAGAGTCCATGATCCGCATGGCCGAGGCCCATGCCCGAATTCACCTGCGGGACTATGTGGTGGAGGATGACGTCAACATGGCCATCAGGGTGATGCTGGAGAGCTTCATTGACACTCAGAAGTTCAGCGTCATGAGGAGCATGCGGAAGGTGTGTGGGAAGGGGCTCATGGGTTGGAGTCCCTTAACCAGCTAGATTAAAGCTCCACTGAACTGATTGGGTTGGAAACCAGTTTGGTTTGGACAATGGCTAAAACACTGATCTTTACCTCTGACCCCAGTGCGAGCAGGGCCTTGGTGAGCAGCTCCGTGTTACGCTGCAGAACACCAGGCCTTCATATGAGAAGGTACCCTGGGCTGCACCCTCGTCACTCTGGTTTTGACATGCAAGGGTCTATGCTTTTTCTAAGAGCCAAAGATCCTGGCTCTGAATTATACTCTGCTTTTGGCTGGCTGCTAAACTCAGTTGGCTGAGCTCAAGTTACTACTTGGGTCTGCGAGACTCCTGGCCGTTTTCTCGGGCTGGGGGCTGTGATCAGCAAGTTTTAAGCTTGGGGGGCCACTGTGAAATCTGTAGAATTCGGGGCCATATATAGACTATGTTGCTATATAGACCTTTCTCCCAAGGGTGGGTCCTCCCCCAAAAGCCCTGTCTTCCAGCTTACGGGGAGCATCAGGGTTGGTTCCTAAGCCTGTGAGGATATCCTATATTGCAAGATCAGAGAGCATCTGATGGAGGTTCCTCGGCCTGGTTAAAGTAAATATGATCACCCTTTGGATTCCCTGAATGTCTCCTGAGCCACTAACCTGGCTGGCAAAGGCCTGTGTTCCAAAGGTTAGTCAGAACCCTGAAGGAGGGTGTGAAATGGAAATGAATGTTTTTGTTTTATACTTGACAGCTTAAGCCTCACCATCCCACGCACTGTGTCTACACTACAAGTGCTGCAGCTGCAGCTATGCCCCTGTAGTGTAGCTATTTCCTACCTTGCTGGAAGGGGGTTTTCCATCAATGTACCTAATCCACCTCTCCAAAAGGTATTAAATAGGTCAGCCGAAGAATTCTTCCTTCTACCTTGCCCTGTCTACACCAGGGATTAGGTTGACCTAACTCTGGCCCTCGAAGAGAAATTTTTCACAGCCCTGATGGATGTAGCTAAGTTGATCCAGTTGTTAAGTGTAGACGAGCTGTTACACTTGTGTCCTGCGTGTAGGTCATAGGTTGTGTGGCCCTCTGATTCTAACCCTCTTGGCTCTTCCTTTGCTTCCCAGACCTTTTCCCGTTACCTGGCTTTCAGACGAGACAACAACGAGCTCTTGCTGTTTATTCTGAAACAGCTTGTGGCAGAACAGGTGATGTATCAGAGGAACCGCTACGGGGCCCAGCAAGACACCATTGAGGTGCCAGAGAAAGACCTGGTGGATAAGGTATGGGATAGGTTCTGTGCACTGCACTCTGCCGGGGGGACTGACTGCTCCCTGACCCTCCCCTCTCCTCCTCCCTGCCCCAGGATCCTTAGGCTCCCCTTTAACCTTCAGTGCTAATAGTCCAGAGTTTTCCTTTCTCTATGTAAAAGGAGATGCTTGTGATACCAGAGAGGAGCAAGAAACCAGCTGTCCCAGCCCTAGCAGACTGTGAGTTGGGATGTCTATTTTGAAGAGTCTTCTCTAGGGTATTCTGTTACCACTGTCAATCTGCCAGAGGGTCATAGGTATCTTTAAAGGGACACTGTCAGACTAATAACGTTTTTGAAAACCTCCTTGCCTGAGTTGCTGCACCAGAAGAATGTGGCATTAGACACACCATATATACTCGATCGTAAGCCAGTCCATTTATAAGCCGACCCGCTCAAGATGGATAAGTAAAAATGGAAAAATGTTATAACCCATTCATAAGCTGACCCTGTAATTCAGGAGTCGGCAAACTTTGGCTCCTGGGCCATCAGGATAAGCCACTGGTGGGCTGAAATGGTTTGTTTACCTCGAGCATCTGCAGGCACGGCGGTAAACCTAAGTAAACGAAGTGTCCCAGCACGCCAGCTGCTTACCCTGATGGGCCGGGACAGCAACTGGTGGGGAAATTTTTTTCGAGGGCAGAAGCTGGGAGTCAGGGGAGTAACCCCTGTGACCACCCCACACATGGCCCCACCCCTAGCCCAGGACCCCCACACTTTCCCCATCCCATCCCTTCCCACCTTATCTGGGGAGGGCCGGGGAGGATGTTTCTGACCTGGCTGGAGCTACTCCAGCAGGCCGGGTGGTGTGGCCGCAGCCTGCCAGCTTCGGAGCTGGGGGGAGAGCAGCCTGGCCAGAAACAGAGAGAATCCGGTCCTGCCTCTTCCCTTCTGGCTCTGCTGGCTGTGCTTCCTCTCCTTGCTCCCTTCGTTGGGGGGACGGGCTGTGTCCCACCTCTCCCTCTCTATACCCATTCATAAGCCAACCCCCTTCTCTGGTGCTTCCCTTTTTTACTAAAAAAATTTGGCTTATGAACGAGTATATGCGGTAAGCCATTTTAAATTAAGTCTAGCTTTCAGTCTGTCTCTTGCCTCTTTGCTTTTCTCCCGTCTGGGTAATAGAATAGTGGCTTTCACTTATTCCTAATCAGTTTTGTTTTCTGGTTCTCCTGCGCTAGTCTAGTGCTGCAGTGTTTGGACAGCAGAGCCCAGGGAGTGGCTGGTGTTTGCCCCATGGAGTTTAGTCTGATTGGACAATGAGCTGTCAGGATGGGAAAAGCAAGTGATTATACAAGCAGTGATCAGTTAAGATCATACCTACTCCCCCGCCCCAGTCACTGAGAGTTTTTGGCTTCCCTATCTGCCTATAAGCTTTTTTTAACCAAACTAAACTGTTGGCCCTCACGGGGGAGGTCTCTGAACAGTGCATGGCACCAGTAGAGTATCAAATTTCCCATTCCTTCTTTCTTTACTTCTTGGTCCCTGTCCTGGAGCGTGCCTAATAACTGTACCTCTTTCAAATGTCAGGGCCACCAGAGTGGTTTGTGAATTGAGCCCCTCTTCTTAGAGAAGGCTTTTGTGCAGATCAGAAATCCTAGTGTAACTCAGTTCATGCTGCATATGATGGGTCTCAGCTTTCTCTGGTTATGGTTGCATTTTAGATCCAATGGAAGTAAAGGACAGGCAGAAAGCAGACCGATGCTGAGCTAGCATCCTCCATGCAGCTCTCCTCAGTCCTGACCTGCTGCAATCCTGGGCCTTTGCTGAGCAGAGACTGCTCATTTTCATGAATGGTGTGAGCCCTCTGCAGTGGAAAGTCTTTTCTGAAATGAGCATTAACGTCTCCCTCTGTTCACTTCTCCCAGGCTCGCCAGATCAACATTCACACCCTCTCTGCCTTCTATGACAGTGAGCTGTTCAAGATGAACAAGTTCAGCCGCGATGTGAAACGGAAGGTGATTCTCCAGCAGTTCTAAGGGCAGTGGCAGAGCCTGCCTTGTGTGCAAGGGAGAGGAGAAGTTGGCATGTGTCCCACCCAGGAATGCAATCGGAAATAGGAGAACCGGAGCACTCAGCCATTCCCTTGCTTGCTTTGTGCCTTATGGATTAAGGGAGTGCCTTAGAGGTGCTGAGCCTGTGGAAGGACTTGTAAATAGAGTTAATTAGGTAAAGGCCCAGCTAAGTCTGTTTGTTAGCAGCTTTGGTAACTCTTGTCTCTTAGCTGAACCTGATAGGTGAGAATTGCTGGTTGTGACATGGGCTGGATGTTTTACACCCTCCCCACTTCCTCCATGCCGAGCTCCGGCTTGAGGTTCCCCATGACGGCACAGCTGGAGCAGTACCGGCAGAAGGGCGTTCCTTCGCTGGCAGATACGTTCCAGTGAGATCACCACAGCCGTCAGCCTCCTTCTGTTTCTGGTTACTGCCTAATGGAGGGGCTTGGCGAGACTTTAACATGGCACATAGAACACAAACGCCTCAAATATTACAGCTGTTTAAGTGTTTATTGGCAAAGGAAGGGGCTGGTATTGCATCTGTCTTGCACTGGGGCAGTGTTCAGAGTCCCTTTCTGGTTGTTAAATGCCTTGGTGGGTGGAACATTCTGCCCTAGGTAGGAATACAGGTCAGAACCGGAACAAGCAGCAGAACCTAAGCTATATTGTGGGTTTAGGAATGAAGCATCACGCCTCCCCTCCCCCCACCAGTCCTAAAGCAACCCAGCTTGTACAGGACGCTGACTGGCTGGTGAGCGTGTCTTCAGTGCAAAGTGTTTCAGTGTCTTTAAGGGCAAAGTCAATTGAGATGCCACAGATGTGAGAACTGTGGTGGCAAGAACCCCAGCAGGACAACATGCAGGAAGAAATCTGTTGGGGGACGGATGGTCTGAACACGTTCCTGTGTCACACCTGCTTTTTGTATATTCGACTGCGAGTCTTTTGCTCTTTTACTGTGTGTTTGAATACATGTGTCTTTGAATAGGCCTGTGTTCGTATTCCTCTGGAAATTTCTCCCCCCCTGCAGTAAGGAAGTATAAGCATGACTGAGCAGCTTGCCTGCTCTCATCCTTTGTCTTGCTAAGTGTCTGTTCCACCATTCAAAATGGAGGCTCACAGCGAGAGGGAGGAGCCATTTTTATCTCCTGGGGTTTGATATCCTGGCCCTGCTTTTGTACTTCTTGCACGTACCAGGTAACTATCACTGTGAGGAGGAGTGGGAATGGACTGGGCACCTGTTGAAGCACTGAGGGTGGGTGGGGGCAGACTGGGAACGCAGTAGTTTTCTCTAGGCTATTCAGCATTTCCTCACCGTGATGGGACAATAGGAGACTGCCGCACAGGGCAAGGAGAATGATCGACGCTCTACCATTTCTGCCCAAGGCCAGTAGTGGCTGGGCCTTTGAATGATACCTGGGTCTGTGGACTTTTTCTGGTTCCTATAGAGTGTGTGGGTCTGAAGGCCAGCCCAACTACTGTTCTGAACTGCTCATCCCCTGTTGTGTTCCACTGGTTCTCCGTAGGCTCCTGCCTCTCCTGTGAACGGCACTGTGACCATGGCTTTAAACTACAGCCCAGTAACCCCAGTTCCCTTCCTTTTTAACATAACTACAGCCCAGTAACCCCAGTTCCCTTCCTTTTTAACATACAGCCTCCATGTCAATCTGCAGGCTTGGCTGAGGGGCTGCTACTTACATTTCGCTGCGGCACAGCCATAGACCATGTCCAAGAGCAGTTCAGCTATTTGGCTTTAAGTGCAATTTGCCTGACTGGTGTAGAATAGCCTCAAACCTGGGTTTAGACTTTCCTCACCTACTCTAGAATGTGTCGTGGAAATGACAGTACCTACCGTGTGGGGTCCAGGCAAACTCCTTGGTGTTCAGGTGCCTTTCACAGAACTTGTCTGCAGTTACTGGCGGTGTTGGCTCCTTCCCCATAGGTTACATCCCCACACAGCTTGGCTATAACTCTTGGCAGCAGGGCAGCTAACAGTGATCTAGATTAGCACGTGACTCTTGTCCCATAAGTGGTTCAGCACACTGCCTTTGTGCAGTGTAAACTAGACTCCTACCTGGGATTAGTATAACTGGCTTGACTGTCCCCTGGGGCTCTGTGTGGCAGGGCTTCCTATAGCAGCTCATGGGCATGTCTTCCTGGCCCCCTCTCCCTTGCTGGGGGATTTTTGCCTCCAGAATGTACTGATATAAATATGATTAACTAGAACACTAGATGTGGATGTGCCCATGTGGTTGTCATGGCAGAGCTGGGGTGTGGATACAACCTATAAATTGTAACCAGCTGGGGTGATCTGAGCTTGAAGCCCGTTTCATAATTGTGGTTAAAGGCAGTAACCAGGACAGAACCTTTTAGCATGAACAGCGTCCCAGTAGCACCCGCAGCTTGTTCTGATTTTTAGTGTACAGGGCTTTGAACACCTCACCTGCTACTGCCTGAGGTGGTGGGGAAGGCGTAGTGAGGGACAAATGGCCGGGGAGAGCAGCTGGGAATTCTGTGGCTGGCTCAGCCTTTTGTTCCTCTCTGTCACTCAAGACAGGAGATGCTTCCACTGGAAGAGGGCAAGGACCTTCAGTCTGAGATGTTGCTAGCCCTGCCCCAGTGCTACACACACCATGAGCTCTTAATTTAGAGGCAACTACAGTACTTGGCTTCACCCCTCACCTTGTTGCATTGTCCAGCCCAGCTGTGCAGGACAATTCTTGACGTCTGTGGCCCTTGCTACAGCTGACATTGGTGTCACTAGTGGAAGATCCCCACAGGCCAGGAACACACATTTTACCCCCTTTGGGAAGTAGCCACACTGTGGGTGTATCAGTACTAGAGATGTAAGTATTGTTTTAAAAAGTACGTGTTTACAATTAAACTATTAAAATTATACTGGTTAACCGTTTACACAAGGTGGGACTGGGGCTGCTGTCTGGCCCTGCACAAGGAAGTCTGGGGCTGCTGCCCGGCCCCACACTGCAGGGGCGTCGGGACTGCTGCCAATTTGTTCTAAATATTAACTGAAATATATTAACAATTGGTTATTGGTTAACCGTTTAATATTTGACATCCCTAACAGAATAGAAGTATGTGGGTGCAGGGAAGGGGGTTCCTCTCCAGTTTCTGTGGTACTCTGACTCTCCTCCCTAACACAGGCCTGGAGGAATATTCCTCCTCTTAAGACTGTCGAGCATCCAGGGTCCCTAGAGTGAACGCGGGCCCTCAGAAACATCAGGTGCCTGGTCTGAGCTGGGATGCTGCACTGGGTGAAAACTGATGCTGCTTCGCTCTGAAGCTGCCTTGCTGGGAAGCGTTCATCAGTAGACTGCAGCAAGGATGGCACTGCAGGGCTCGGTAGAAAGCACTCCGCTCCTCTCTGGAGTGTTTCCCTAGGAGCTGCTGCCTTCCCTTATAGGCTTCACTGAAAGTCCCTGGGGTTAGCCAAGTTTGGGCACTCTGCTCCAAGCTATGTAATGGGTAAAACATTACATGAAAACCTGCAGGTTTTGTGTGTTGTGAGGGATGGGAGAGGCCACTGCTCTGCTGGGATTTGTACTTAAATCCACTGATAGCTGAGAAGTGCAGAGTTCCTTCGATAATTGCTTTTAAGAAATACACAGGCAAGGTGGTATCACTGCAATCTGCAAAGGCCTCTGCTGGGCCGTTGGCTGCTTGTGAATGCTGAGTCAGGCTGGCTTTGGAAGAGGCTCCAGTGTGACTTCAAACCACACTGATTGAAAAGGGGAGGGTTTGCCCGGACTCTGATCCAGTACAAGCTGATCCCCTGGTGCGTAAGCTCAAGTCTCCTGGAGTTGGAACAATGCATCTGCATGCACTTTACAAAACCGCCATCTAGGCTCAGCCTAGCTTGAGAACATAGCATAAGTGTCCAACCTAGGGGAGACCTGGATGAACTTGACTCTCTAGGCACAGAGAATGCTCTCTGGGTCTGGGTGGGCAGCTGGCTGTAAGTAACCAGCTCCTTTCATAGGTGAAGTAGTATTGTGGATAGTTCTATAAAACTAATGGCACCTCAATATCTACTCCAGTCCTGTAAGCTTTCCACTAGCAGTGTTACCCCTGTTATATATAGAAAGGTTTACCAGTTCAGTGTTACCTTCTGCTTTCACCATGGCCCCAAAGCACCACCATCCAACCTCTCTCAAAGCTAATTGCATGCTGGATAGTAGACATGTCTGAGCATGCATGTCAAATGACAGATGACAGCCAGCATTCACAACTACAGCTGTAATGCAAAGGCTTTCACAAAGTAATGGTAAGATTAGAACACACAGTGCCTTTGGCCTGACAATGATTCAAAATCTTCCATGGCGAACCTGCAGGGCCAGGTCTAGGTTTTTTGCGGCCCCAAGCAAAAAAAATGTTGGCTGCCCCCCACCCCCTGCTGCCCTAGCGCTGGGCTCCTCCCCATCAGTGCTGACTCTGCCCATCCACCCCCCTTGCCTCCAGCTGGCGCTGGCAGGTCGGGGTAAGCAGCAGGGCTTCCGAGCCACACCTCAGCCCAGCGTCCCTCCAGTCAGAGCTCCCGCCTCCAGGACTGTCAGGGACCCAGGAGGGCAGAGATGGGGGACCGCCCCAGCACGGGGCTGAGGAGTCGGAGCAGAGTAGCCCCAGAGGGAGTGGAGCCCCGGAGAGCAGGACGCGGGCCCCGCACAGCAGCTCCCCGCCCTCCATGGCCCCGCTGCTGCTGCTGCTGCTTCTGGCCAGCCTGCCAGTCCCTGGGTGGCTTGGGCCACTTCGCCCAGCCCCGGCTGCGGCGCTGGGGGGCGGCTGCCCTGCAGTGTCCTTGTGTGTCTGTGTCCCCAGCTCCCTGCCCAGGGCAGGATGTTGGCAGTAGCGCTGGGGCTGGCCTGGGCTGGCCTTAGAGCTGCTGCACGCCCTGCAGTGCTGTTGCAAGCTCGTTTTGAGGGGAGCTCCACAACAGAGACCCGTCCCACCGTTCAACCAAAGGATGAAGTGGCCCAGAACCAGCTATGTGCTTTTGGAGAGTATGTGGCTGAAATTCTGCCCAAGTATATCCAGCAACTCCAGGTGACCTGTTTCAATGAATTGGAGAGATATATCCATCCTGATGGGATTGTTCCAATTCTGACTTTTCTTCAAGATCACACCAATGCCCAATTTAAATCCCTGGCTGATTTGACTGCTATTGATGTCCCAACTCGACAATACCGTTTTGAGATTGTTTATAATCTCCTGTCTCTGCACTTCAATTCTCGGATCCGTGTGAAGATGTACACAGATGAGCGGACACCTGTTGATTCAGCAGTGTCAGTGCACCAGGCAGCAAACTGGTATGAAAGAGAGGTTTGGGACATGTATGGAGTCTTCTTTGCCAACCACCCTGACCTGAGGCGAATCCTAACAGACTATGGGTTTGAGGGCCACCCATTCCGGAAGGACTTTCCACTCTCTGGATATGTAGAGGTGCGCTATGATGATGAGGTGAAACAGGTGGTGGCAGAGCCTGTGGAGCTGGCTCAGGAGTTCCGTAAATTTGATCTGAATAGTCCCTGGGAGACATTTCCTGCCTATCGCACAGCTCCAGAGACCCTGAAACTAGAAGCAGGAGAAAAGAAAGGAGATGCAAAATAGCAGCAGGACAGAGAGGATGCTGGGAACTTCCTGTGTGGCACTAACCTTCCTGTTCTACCTTAATATTTATATTTATATGAATAAAACCTGAGGAGAAAAAAAAGCACTTGCAGGCAGCTCCATGTGCCCCGTGGGGCGGCCCTCAGCCTGAGTGTCCCCTGCTCAGAGCCTGCCCGGCCCAGTCACAAGGTGCGGTTGCTGCTCCCCCGCAGCACGAACTGCAGCAGCCCCAGGATGCCCCCCCATGCATGATGCGCTGCTGCTGCCAGGGCCGGCTCTAGGCTTTTGCCACTGGAAGCAAAACAAAAAAAAAATTATGGCCAGAATGCCGCCCTTGAAAATGTGCCGCCCTAAGCACGTGCTTGGCTTGCTGGTGCCTAGAGCCAGCCCTGCGAACCTGGGTTATAGCTGGGCAGAAGTTAGTTGCCCATCCCTTTGCATTTCCCCAGGGCTCCAGTGAATCAGCTGAGGTTCTTTCCCAGTGTAACTCCCCTTAGCACACTTAGATGGCTGTGGCTTTGACTGTCTCTTGCACTGATGCTCCAACTGTCATCTTGCTGTCCTAGAGGAAGCCTAGCACCTGTGACTCAAATACAGGGGTAAAGGGGTGAAATTCTCAGGGCAGTGTTATAAAGTGAGGTCTGCCTAGATGTAGAACTTCTTCTATGCTACTTATCTGGAAGACTTTGTTATTACATGTCTCCTCCGCACAAGCCCCAGTAAGTGTTGAAGCTGCATCTGTGGGAAGTAGATGCACACCTCACATCCACAGTGATGTAAGACTAGAACCAGTACCTGCCCCTGCTTAGTACAAGTCACAAAATGTTTCACAGTATCCCAGCATTAAAAAGACTAAGCAAAATAAATCTCTTATATAAATCTCTTTGGAAAGAGACATGCTCAAGTAAACTTCTATGTGCTGCAACAGCACAAGATTAACTTTCCTTTAGAGAAGGGGTTAGTGCTGGGACAAAAGGGAAATAAATCCTCAACACTTCCTACTATGAGAAAAAGGATGGTCTTGTGGCTTAAAAAAATAGACCATGTGGCAGGACACTGGATTGAATTCTCAGGTCTGCCACAACTTTCCTGTGTGACCTTGGCAAGGTCACTTAATCCCTCTATCCCTCCATTCTCCAACTGTAAAATGACATTTCCTTCTCCCACTCTGTCTAGCCTGCTTAGATGGTAAAATCTTTGGGACAGAAATGCTCTCTTACTACTGTATGTTTAGTGCCTAGCATGAGGTCCGCTCTCAGTTGATGCTTCTAGGTGCTACTGAAATACAAACAGTAAAGTAGTTTGGGGGGGGTGTGTTTGTTTTGTTTTGTTTTTTACTAAAATCCTTTGTTCTGTTACTAGTTAACACCTCTAATTGTTAATGCTGCAGTAATATCAAAACATCTCTCTGCTCTTCACTATAGCAGTAGTTTACTTTTTGTTCAGCATGACAGTGGTAACAGACTGGTTGGGTTATCTGGCTTCTGACTGGTTTCACCCTCATGGTCTCAGATTAGATCAATGCTGCTTTGTTCGGCCCTAAAATCTCTTACCAGCATATTTTTAAATTATTTTTTTATTGAAGCTTGAAAACAAGTGTAGAATTTGTTTTGTTTAGTATATTTTATTTAACAGATCTAAGTCATGAAATTCTTCCCTCAGCTATTCACCCATTACTCCTATCTACTTTCAGGGAAGTTGTATGCAAATATCATGGGCCAAAACTTGACCCCAGAGTTGGAACTGTAAAGCTATGCATGCTCATAAGGACAAGGCTGTATGCTTAACTTAAAGCATGCACACTAAAAAATCTTCAGTTTTCCTCAGCAATGACGTACCTCAATACACCTGCATTAGAGCAGTGTTTCTCAAACTGAAGTTGCCACTTGTGTAGGGAAAGCCCCTGGCGGGCCAGGCTGGTTTGTTTACCTGCCCATCCACAGGGCTGGCTGATCACGGCTCCCACTGGCCGTGGTTCACCGCTGCAGGCCAGGAAGGGGCATAAGCCGAGGGACTCGCTGGCCACCGCTTCCAGCAGCCCCCATTGGCCTGGAGCGGCGAACCGCAGCTAGTGGGAACCGTGACGGCTGGACCTGCAGATGGGGCAGGTAAACAGACCAGCCTGGTCCACCAGGGGCTCTCCCTGAACAACCGGCAACCACAGTCTGAGAAACACGGCATTAGAAGGAACTTGAAAGTAGGAACAAAAGTGGAATTGACCTGACCAATTTTAGTGTTCCAACCTACATGAAGGGCAGAAAGTGACAGGTAAAGACACTAATAAAAAAAAAAGAGGGGGGAGGGGGAGAGATTTGGATGCTCCTGTTAACAATTTTCATCACAGTTTTGGAGTTCACTTTGCCATAAAACAAAGGATCCATAACACTATAGCTGAATCACAAAACTCCTTTCACTACTGCTAGTTATTAACATAATTTGAGAACATCAACCACCTACAAAGCTGAAGATCAAATAAATTATATAAACCTTCACCTGTAGCATTGTCTAAATCTTCTTAGAGCAAAATTCAGTTAACCACACTTGTCTATGGTTGTGTGGCTCAGGTGCTGAATATAAGTTCTGCATGCTATCTTGGGACTTGGCATTTGCCCACTGCTGACAGCTATTTTTCCCCAGATTGGCAGAGTTGGCCTGGCTGCCTGAGGCTAGTGATGAATGGTGTCATAGTCATTTCATTCCGTTTTAAAATGCGTTTTTCCACTTATGCTGCCTTTACGCAGATCAGTCTGAGAGCAGCATACAAGTGCCAAAATAAGGGGCAAATTTCAGCCCATCCAGAGGCAGGAGTATCATGTCACTAGAAATTTTAAATAGGCATGTGCATTGTTCAATTAGTTTCCTCTGCCCATGTTATTCCTACAAGCCCAGGGCAGAGACCCCAAAACATAAAAGGATGTAGATCAGGACTTGGATCTGAATTTATGAGCTTTCTTCTATCACTGTCAGTGGAATGAAAGAAAATCTGGACCCAACGTATCTCTAAAGTTTGGGGCTTTTGGAGGGCGGGGAGGCATGTGGCATTTGAATTGCATTAACTCTTGTAATTTCCCCATACTGGAGGGGAACTGAATTACTTGGGTTAGTAATAAGGCTATGCATTTTTTAAAAAATGCCTCAGGTCACTATTTGACCCTGACTAACACTGAGTGCTGCAGGCTTTGCTACATGAAATCAGATTGCCTCATTTGGTTGTTCAAAACAGAGCATGTCAAAAGCTGATAAGTATGTTTTGTGAAAAAAAATCCAAACGTTTTCATTAAAAAAAAGTTTGCAATTTTTTGGATGTTTTTCTGATGTTTTTTCCGGTGAAAAACAGAACCGTTTTTTGTTTGTTTGTTGTCAGCTTCAACCTTTTGTTGAAAAATTACAGAATTTAGGGGAAAATGTTGATCAGCTCTAGTTGTAAATCTGTGTTGTGCACTTAATTTGTTGGCTTCATTCTCAAAATTATGGGATTAGGAACAAGGAATTGGGCCTTGTGTGTACCATTCCCCGATCTACCACTGACTCACCAGGTCACTTTCCTTGTTTTTGTGCTAGTTTTCTACATCTATAAACTAGGTAATTAAAAGCCTCAGCAGCCCTTGGCATAATCTTCGAAGTGCATTTAACTTATTATGGAGAATAGTTTGTAGAGAGTTATTTATAAGTGACCTGATGCCTGTCTTGAGGAGCTTACACTTGAAATCAGACACACAAATATTAGATCATGCATGGGATACCCCTGGTGAAGGGTCTGCAGGTTTGCCAACTCTTGTGATTTTATTGTTAATCTCATGCTATTGATAGTTTTTTTTTAAATTTTGTAAAGCCTTAGCTCCTGGAGTCATGTGATTATAAGAACCTCGACTTTCATTTTTTTAAAACTACATTTCTATCCCTCATAGCAGTGGTTCTCAACCATTCCAGACTACTGTACCCCTTTCAGGAATCTGATTTGTCTTGCATACCTCAAGCTTCTCCTCACTTAAAAACTACTTGCTTACAAAATCAGACATAAAAATACAAAAGTGTCACAGCACACTATTACTGAAAAATTGCTGGCTTTTTAACTTTACCATATAATTATAAAATATATTTGATTAGAATATAAATATTGTACTTATATTTCAATGTGATACTTGACCCTGTTTTTCACTTGTGAGCCTTGTGATGCCCAAACCCCAGTTAGTGGACTGAAACATGTAGTTTAGCTTTGCGGGGGCCCCGTGTGATGTAGGGCCCTGCTTGCTACCCCCTAATGCCAGCCGTACACTTGCGATCCCTCTAAACCCGTCCTGTGACTCCCCTGGGGGCTGGAACCCACAGGTGGAGAAACACAGTTCTAGATGAGTTGAGTACCCCTGGCAGACCATTGTGAACCCCAGGGGTATGTGTACCCCGGTGGAGAACCACTGCCTCATGGTGTGGAGAAGAGCTTGAAAACATGATCTGAGAACTTCCTAAAGGCTCAAAAACAGAAAGCAAAAAATCTGGCTTTAAAAAAATTATGAATCTCACGATATTTGGTGACCTGACCCATCATTTTTGAATGCTTGGGATTAGCAGTACCTAGACTGTGTTAGTAAGAGGGCACAGGTGCAGGCTTTGGAAAACTGCTACTTGGGGTAGTGGATACTAAGAGATTTCAAGGGGGCAGAGAGAGGATGAGGTGGAGGGGAAAAGCATGAGAGGTCACCATCCCTTACTCTTGGCCAAAAGTGCAGTAAAAGCAAGAGAAGACAGCAGAACAGAGGGAATGAGGGGAGCACAGTAGGAAGGGAGAGCAGAGAGACAGGCAGGAGGAAAGAGTGAGGGTGAGGAGTTGAAGGTAACAGGCAGTGTGATTAGGGAATAGGATAAGATGTAGGAGGCGTCCTAGTGGTGAGAGAGGATAACTGGAGCAGCTGTGTTTTGGGAGGGCAAACTAGTAATAACTAATAATATAAAAGCTCTTCAATTGTTAAGCAGAGCTAGTTGGAAAATAAAGAGAAAAAAATTTGAAATTGTTTTACGTTTGTAGGGTGCATAATGGGGCCTGCCCTTGGTAACACTTTTTACCATGTATCCTCTAAACATTTTTATCCAAACAGTGGCTGGCTGGTATTGTTCCTTGAATTTGAGGTAAACAAAAGATGTCTGACAGTGGTTCTCAACTTGAAAATTGCTAAGAGTCTCAGCGGACCACTTAATGATCTTTCCGAATGTTGTTTGTATCGTTAGCTAACTACTGTAAAGCGCTTTGGATAAAAGTGCTATATATACAAAACCTTATTAATAATTAACATTTTTGTTCTACAAATAAAAGCACCCAACTCATTTTAATGTCAGTAGTCTTACCTTTCTAATGCAATGGATGTGCCCTCTCTCTCCTGCCACGGCCGCCCCTGAGCTGGGGCTGGGAAGAAGCAGGGGGGAGTTCCCTCTCTCCCCTGCCGCAGCAGTCCTGGAGCTGGGGAAAGTCACCACTTTATCTGGCCATCACAGCCCTGCACATCCCAAATTCCCCCACCCCCTCTTCTCACTCCACTGCCTCCTCCCACCTATCCTCTATTCCCCACATGGCCACCACTTCACACTATATGTACATCTCCTCCAGGGTCCAGGCACCTAATTAGTGAGGCCATGCCTGTGCAGCTCCACTTATTAGGTAGGTGGCTCTTCATTCTCTTGTGTGGGGCCATGCAGACGTGCACCTTAGAGGGAACTATCCTTGGACCACCTGAATGGAGGTCATGGACACTTTGAGAACCTCTGAACTAACAGTTTCCATGTGAAAAATGTTGGGTTGATATTATCTACAGATGTTGCTTTCTTTGGTGGGGAAAGTGAACAATGTGAGGACAGGCTATTTGTTCCACTGGGAGAAATGTCTCCTTTGGAAAATTTCCACCAGCTCTGCTTCTATGTAGCGCTGGGCCCAGATCTGATGGTTTTACTGGGGGTAATCTGAACTCTGCAACTAGGGCCCTGTCTCTATAATGCATGGCTCAAACCCCAACTCTGGAGTGTGCCAGCTGCCAGTGAAAAATACTATATAAGAGCTAGATGATTATATTTAAAAAGCAACAAAGAGTCTCCTGTGGCACCTTATAGACTAACGGACTATTGGAGCATGAGCTTTTGTGGGTAGTGGGTATTCACCCCTGGAAGCTCATGCTCCAATACCTCTGCTAGTCTATAAGGTGCCACAGGACTCTTAGTCTGGATCTGTAAAAGGCAACAAACAGGGCTCCCCCTCTGCTATATGATGATATTTGTAGCTCTGCCTTGTGGTGTTAATAGCACCTCCCTTCTCCCAGAAACAGCCTTTTGTGTGCACAAATGACAAGAAGACGCTTTCCCCAGCAGACAGCCTCTTAGCGGTAGTCGGGGGGCGCTTCTGCCACAGAGCTTCTCATTGTAACACACACAGCAGGGAGGGAGGGTAAATTCCCCCCACCCACAGCTCCTGCCTCCCACGGAGCCTGGCCCGCAGGCGGGTCGCTCGTGAGCGCCCTCAGCAGGGCACCGGCCGAGACTCCCTCTAGGACCCGGGGGAAGCTGATCGCGGGCAGTGGCCGGAATGCAGCCCCTGCGCAACGCCTGAGATGTCTGAATAATTCCAGCTCTTGGGAACCTGGGGCATCCCGAGCAGCCGCCGCAGCCATGGAGGCGGGGTGGGGGTTTGCCCTTAGCGGCTGCAGGAGACAGAGCAAAGCCACTGCAGCTGGCCACTAGGAGCAAGGCAGTCTCTGTGCACGCTCCGCGGGCCAGCCCCCTTTGCCCCGGGAAGGAGGATGCACGCCGCGGCTTTGAGAGATGTGGCTGATTTTATGCAAGCATCAGACCTGGGCTGCGTCTGGCAGGGCGGCTGCTGAGGCGGCTGCTGCTCTTGCCCAGCTTTGGGCTGGCTCCCTTTGTGCATTGATTGACCATTGAGAAGCTCCCCACCCCCTCCAGATCCCCTATCCTAGGGAGCCTGACAGTAGCCAGTCGAGCCCGGCGGGAGGAGGGGGTCGGGGGAAAGTTGCAGCTCAGCTGCGGCTGGTGAGGAGATGCAGGCTGAGACTGACCTGCAGGGGGGAGAGGTGGTTACTGTGTCCAGGAGGGGCAGAGCCCCGTGGGCAGCTGCAGAATCCAGGTCCAAGTGAAGAAGTGCAACGCACAGCACCATGAAGCTGCGGCTGCGGCAGGGCCTGGCGGTGCTGCTGGCCTGGGGTGAGTGCCTTTGTTGCTTTGAGTTTAAAGTGATTTGTTTGCGGGAGAGCTAATGGTATCGCGAGGAGAAGCTGACACAATCCCAGCAGAGTTCTGTCAGTTGCAGAAGAGTTACTAAATTAAAGCAGCTTGGACAAAGCCCTGGGAATAGACTAGTGGGGTCGATCCTGTCTGGGGACCAGTGGGCTGGACTAAATAGGACTTCTCTATCACTAGGGAGGAAAGTCTTGGGGAATAGACCATAGGGACCAAACTGGTTCTGGTCCATAGCACCTGGTGAAGTAAATGGCACCTCCCTTCTTGTCCCTTCTGTTACTGTAATTATTAAATAAAAGAATAACTCGCTGGGTGTGAATGTGAACATATGGGGAGCAAAGAAACCAAAACCACTCTGATCTGCTGATCCTTCACCGCTAACAACCTAGGTAGCTCCCTAGAAGGGAACATGACTTGTTATTAGTGAGTAACCCCCCTCTTCTGTATGTTTCCCTAGAGTTTGGGTTATGTGCTAAATATTCACCGCAGTGTGTTCTTTACTTCTGTGCAGCTTTGAGATCTTTGCTGGGCAGCTTCTTCCCTCCCTAAACCATTAATTTTAGGGATATAAGATTAGACTCACCCTTTTAAGTCTAGATTTTGTGACCGAAGTTTCGCTTCTATACTTTTTCCTTCATTTGATTTTATGAAAGGTGCATTTTCACTCCATGATAGTTGTAAAAATTATTTTATTATTATTATTATTATGCAGTGTGGGGATTTTTGGAGAGAGGGGGAATCATTTGTTACTTGTATGTTCTAAAAGTTTCTTTCTTAGGAAGAAGGTGTGTCAAGGCTGCTAAAAATGTCTTTGGGTAGGGAAGGTGTATGCTACAATAAGCACTTGTCCAACTGAAGTAAACAAGGCAGTGTTATTATGGAGAGGATGGAAATAGCTCTGAATGTGGCATGCTTTGTGCATGCCATTCGTCGAGCTGGGATTCCTGCATGCTGTTGTTTTCCCCAAGGGGGCCGTAGAGATGCCACTATTTTGTGCTGCACAAAAAACATCTTTATTTATGGGCTTTTTCAGTTTACCAACTACTGTGAAGTTACCAACAAAAAAAAAAAAAAGGAAGAGGGGACTAAAAAAAAACCAAGTCCACTGGCCCCAAAGATCCTAATCTTGAAATTTGGAGAAGGAGTGGGACATTAATTAAAGCCGATTAAGCACATAAGTAATTATACTTAGACTGGTTATGAGGTCTGTGCTGCTATTTTTATATAATCTGCTTGGAGATGTTTTCAAACAAGGGGCCCCTCTCAAAGAACTCTGGGAAAGAGAGTTTTGCCCTTTAAAAGAAAATTAGTTTGAATTTTGGGGTAGTGCTGTGAAAACAGAACTTTGGAATGGAGCATTAGAAGTGTAAGCCTTCTTCGTCTGGGGTCATTTGATAGTAGCCAGGTTTGAAGGCATCTTATGCTGGATCTGAGAGCATCTCTCCCTGAGTATAATGAAGGGCCAGTTTCATTAAAAGGTAGTTCGTTTGCACTAGATGATGCTCTGCGGGGTCAGTAGTATCCCACTTCTTGATGTCAGTCAAGGGTACACCCCCAAAGCAGCCAATGGAGAGATATTGACTGTAAGTGCTTCAGGGCAGGAACTGTCTTTTGATTCTTTGTGTGCAGTGCCTAGCAAAATGAGGCCTGGACCCCTGGTTGAAGTCTCTTGGCACTACCATAACAGAAAGTATATATATATTTTTAAATAATATGGAGGTAAGAAGTTATAGGACAGGAAGGATCAGAGGGCCTATTTAGGGGACTAGTACCAACTCCCACCATGGTGCTGAATCATCAGTGATGTCCCAACTGCAAATACTTGTGGTTTCTTCCTGCTCCCACAGTGGGTGGACATCCCTTCACTTAATACATTTCAAACCAAGCTGCAGCAGTCATATGAGAATGTGCGGTAAGGAACCTTCCCGCGCTGCTTGAAGGGAGATAGACAAGCTGCAACCTAACAGTTCTTCTGCATCTCTGATTTCTGATTCAGCTGTCTACTTCTGTGTGCTGGCCTCTGATTTGCAAATAGAGCTCAGAGTGCATCGCGGAGTGAGTGTGGAGCCCTGCATCACCAGAGATTCAGGGGTATCCTTAGTACTCTTAGCATCTTAAATCAGCAGAGCTCTGATGTGGGGGTAGGGGTAAATGGGCAAATCTTTGCTGGTTGGCTGACTATGCAGTCCACCCCAGTTTATGGAGCACTACTCATGGTCGTCCAGAAGTGATTATGTACCTTTTTGTCCCCATCCCAATTTGGTGATATGATAATAGTGGCAAAACGGAGAAAGAGGGGCCCGCCAGAGAGGTTATATGGTGGGGTGGGGAATTCAGAAACAAATGTGGTTTAAATTATGCCACCAGAGTGTGTTTTTGTTAGGAGGAGGAGGGATCCAGTGTCTACCCCTCTTCCCACTGGGGTCATCCAACTGTTACAGGATCAGGTCTTAGCCCATCTCCTAGTGAAAAGTTCTCTGCAGCATAGAAAGCCGCCACAGCTTGGCCCTCCCTGTTGTGCATATCTGCAGGAGACCCCAGCAGTGAATGAGAATGGAGACAATGACCTGCTCATCCTTGGAGGTTAAGGTCAGGGGTGGCTCCAGGCACCAGCACAGCAAGCACGTGCCTGGGGCGGCAAGCCACGGGGGGCGGCGTGACGGTTGCCATGAGGGCGGCAGTCAGGCAGCCTTTGGCGGTGTTTCTGCGGGAGGTCCGCCGGTCCCGCGGCTTTGGTGGCGATTTGGCAATGGGTTCGCCAAAGGCGCGGGACTGGCAGATCACCCGCAGAACCGCTGCCGAATCCGCGTGACTGGCGGACCTCCTGCAGAAACGCCACCGAAGGCTCCCTGCCTGCCATGCTTGGGGCAGCAAAAAGCATAGAGCCTCCCTGGGTAAAGTGGGGAGGTCCCTGGAGGCGAGCAGTGTGTATGTGGGATGGTCGCCCTGCTGCTTCCCGGAAGCTGTCTTTTGGGCTGTAAAGCCAGCAACTTTCACCAACACTAACTGGACAATTATTATTTTGAAGCTATGTTCGGCCTTTGGGAGGTGGCGTTAAATGACGTCTGGGAGCTACAGGAGTTGGGCTACATCACACCAATATTAGGTGGAGACGCATAGACTGGCGAAACCTTCCAAGTTTCATTTCAATTCTGGAAGGGCCTCTCTGCTGAGATGCAGCTTTGTAACTTTACAGTAATCTTCCAGCTGACAGTGACAAAAAGGAGTTTGGTCCTTAGAACTCTTCCAATTGTACCTAGCTAGTATGGGGGTGGAAGGAGACACCGAAAAGGGCACAACTTAGTACCAGCTGAATCCTTACGCTAGTGAAACTGGTATTGTGGCGGGGGAGGGTCAGTGGGTCAACTCATTAGCCAGCTGCCTCTGGAGACCTGGATTCTTACCTAGTGTAGCGGTCACAAGTGAAGAATGAGGAGTCTGCAGTGAGTCTACATTGCAAAACTAGTGCATAGTTTTTCATGACTGGCAGTCCCAGCTGAGAAGAGGTTCAGGTCTAGGCTAACTGGGCGTGATGCAGGACAGGAATGAGGTGTAGCAGGGGAGCCTCAGGACTGGAATAGGACAGGAGGCTGTAGGTCAGGAATGAGGTGGATTGATGGAGCTTCAGTTTGAGACTCCAGGGCTGAAATACTATCCCGGCTGCTGCAGATTATGTTTAAGGTACACTGGCCGAGCTCTGGGACAGTGGCAGGTCAGAACTGAGGTCCACTGTCAGATCTGGCAGGTGGTCAGCATGCCATTTGCCTGAGCGTTGCCTTACTCTAGCTAGTTATCTAAGACCTTTGCTTTCATGAATAGTAAATTTATGAGATTAAGAGAAAAACATCTCCCTTCTCCTCCCCATATCACCCCAGGTGTCTGTCTGCATGTGGCTATGTGAATGCCAGGCTCTATTAGATAATTCTTTCCCCTCCGTCTGTCTGCTTAGACAATTCCTCGTTAGCACTGTATAAATGAACCCATGCCTAGGGAGTATAAATCAGGATGGATGAAAATTCCCTGCAGTCAATTTTTCCTTTGCCTCTTCAGTAACATAAGGAAATGTTCACTTAATTATAGGCATCAGGGGTTGAAATAATTACATGGAGACCTCGAAGGGAAGCTCCAGGCGACAGGCTGCAGATCAGAACACATAAAAGTTTTCCCTCCGCTCAAAGTGGGAAGCAGCTCTAGAGTATTGCGGGTAAAATAAGCCAAGGGTAGCAACAAAGCAGGCTGGACTGCAGAGCACAGTGTGAGGGGGTGAAGGGTGAAGGCGCACTGAGGCCTGCTGCTGGTGACCGTGTGAATTTGCTGCCAGTTCTCATTGATTATTTAAACACATAATCCCAAAAGAATGGAGACAAGCTATTTGTCACCCGCACGAGTGCAGCCTGGGCAGAAGCACAACGGAGGCAAAGCAAATACATGCAGCCATTTGTTTATGGGGTAGGGATGCTGGCAAGGCACTTGTGCCCTGCTTAGCTAGGATCAGACCCATTCTGTTCACGTCCCTGGTTAAACCCAGTTGTTGGCAGGATTCAGGCATGGATTCCTTGGTGAGGGGAGAGAGATTTTGTGTGTGTGTGTGTGAGAGAGGGAGACAGAGAGAGAGATGTTGAGCTCTCCCTTAACATGACAAATACAACCAAGCCTGATTACACCACTGTCTTCATTTGCTCCTGTCATTTTTGTAGTCTAGCATGGAACGAACAGTGTTTTAAATGGTGTCCTCAAGCTACGCCGAACCCTTGAACATGTCCAGAGGTTTAGCCCAGTTAAGGAATATGGATGAGGTCCTAACTAAACTACAGCATGAAACTGTTGAAATTGGATCCTGTGGCTTGGATATAAATATAGTTTAGGGGCCCAGACCAGTGCATCATCCAACAGAAGGAAATCCTGGAAGACCCTTTGTACGCACGGGCTGGAACTGAATTTAACTGCTGTGTTTAAGCTTAGTTGTGGCAAAATCAGTGTAAACACCATTTGGCCGACTGTGCTGATGGGGCCTCTAACATAGTTTGGCTAGCATGTTTCTTAGAAACCTGTTCCTCTGTGCTCTGGTCATGGAGCCCAGGCTCTGCAACAGCTATACTGTTGGAGCCAATAATGCAACTTTATTTGGTACACCTCAGATCCTATAATACTTTGAGGGGTTATGCAGTAAACTGGGAGAAAAAAATAAGAGGCAAGGGCAAAGAGAGATTTTTCAGCTGATAGTGGAAATGCCCTGGAATGGTGATGGAACAGAAAGATCTGTCGGGCTTTCCCAGACAGCGGGAGATGCAGAAAGAAGATGGTGGAAAGGCAGCTACTAGACGAATGGAAGGAGCAGGAAGGGGAAGGAAACCAGGTCTGTGAGGATTTGAAAACAAGGAGAGTAATCCTGATCTAGATCCTGGAATGAATGGAGTGGAGGAGGGAGGCGAGGTGGGTTTGTTTGATGCTGGTGGATGGGATGAGTTTTCACTGTATGTGTGAGGAGGCATTGGGCAATTGCTCAGCATCAGGATCCTCCTGGCATTGTGACACATGCTGATGATGGGCGCATTCCCTACCTTTCATAGTTGGTCAGTGTTAAGGACCTGGCTTTTCAGAAGTGCTGTGTGTCTGTATTGCTGATTGAAAATTGCAACCAGTTGAGGTCAATGCAAGCGGGGGGTGGGTGGGTGCTTGGCAACTCTGAAAATCAGACCCCAAGATCAGGGCTGCATGGTCTGAGGCGAGGTAGCCTTGCCCAAGGGGAGGCAATTTCCAGCAGTGCCTGAGCAGAACCAGTTTCCACGTGTAGGCCTAGATTCTCTCCTGCATCCTTCCTGAAACAGCAGTGGTGCTGCCATCTGGTGTGCACTTCTTTGTTAACTGCGTCCCCCCCCACATCCCTCCCAGCATTCCAAGGTCATCTTAGTGCAAGAGCACCCATCTTGCTTGGTTTGGTGGCTCTGGTGTGGGGAAGGAGCAAGGTGGTACAGATTTACCCCTTCCGACAGAGCGTCTGCATCCTCCATAACCTCCCTGCAAAGAACTCGCCAACCACAAAGACCTGTTAGGCCACATCTTGCCCATCCTTCTCCAGTCAATGGAGAACTGTTCCCAGGATGGGTCATTAAACTACCACCACAGCCTCCCCACACACATACATCCATCGCAGTAGCCCAGAAAACATACTGGGGCCCGGAGAAGATAAGGTGTATTAAGTGTGGTAGGCACCTACGTGCTCACCCTTGGACTGTGCCAGAGGCATGCCAGCCTTCAAGCTGTGATTTCCAAAACCCTAATTAGAAGTGATAGCTCCCCTAGGCTTCCTAATCCAGCATTCAATTTAAAATGTTCCGCTAGTAAATGAGAGCAACACAGCAAGGGGAAAGGATAGAGTGAGGGGGGGAGGTGGGGAATCTTGTAGGGGGAAGGAGCAGGGGTCCGATAGTCTGTAACAATGAGCACACATCAGGCCGATTAACGCTGGCTGGGGTCTGAGCCTCTCATATGTTTCTTAGTGCAAGTCACTGAGTTTCCATGGGGCTGCTGCTGATGCAGATGAGAGTAGCCTCACTTTCCTTCTTCTCTTCCTACACTATCAGTACCTGGGATCAGAATTATCCTTGTGATTTCTCAGTTAGTTTTCATTCTGTGTTTCATGCTGCTTTAAAGAACCCAGATAATAGCTGGGCACGGAGCAGAGACAATAGCTGGTTGTCATTGTAAGTTTTAGCCTTAATTCCAGATCCGTTTCCCTCCTCAGCTCCCTGTGCCCACGCCTCCCTCCTCTCTTAATGCCCTCGGGCCTCGCTCCCTCAGCTATTCCAGACTACGCAGTGTTTTTGGATTGGAGGGGGTGGGGACATCGCTGGCAGATGCTTCCCTCCGCCTGTCATTGTGCTCCTGTCCTAACTGATTATCAGTAAGTGACCCTTTCCTGCCCCTGCTACCCTGATAAATAACATTTGCTGGGCAAACCCTTGGACCCGTTTGGGGTAAAGCTTGAAATGGAAGTCGGACAGCAGCAGGACCAAACTCGGCTGGAACCCTGAATACTCCATTTCCCTTCACTGTGTCATGGCTGCCCTCTTTCTGGTTGGGGACAACTTGAGACCCTCCTGACCCTCTCTGGTGCCTGTAACACACCCAGTTGGGAGGCTATTGTACAGAATCTGCCAGTCAGGGACATACACCCATGGAAGAAACCAATGTGTCCTGGCTAACGCTCTCCACTCGATCTCTTCTGCAGTCATGGTATTTTGTTTGCTTGTGTGTATTGTTCTCCTATCAGTTGATCTATATTTAAAGTACCATGTCAGAAAACTGACACCAAATGGAAATAATTTGTTCCCCATTTGCTCTCCAAAGGAGTCTGGCTTAGGAACAGCCTTGCTGGGTGTTGGATCTCCACTCCAGTCATTGATCCATTTCCTTCCAGGTATGCTCGTGCCACTGCTTTGAGTCATCCATTGCCTGTCTTGACAACTGCCATGGGCCTCCCTATGAGGCACTTGGGAGAATGTGAGGGGAATGTCAATAAAGATTCCAAAGAGACATCTTGGGCCTGATTCTCCGGGCCCCTGCCCCTTGTGTTCCTCTTTCAACTGTGCAAAGTGGATATAAGACCTTCCGATGCATGTGAGTGGGGTGGTAGCATTTTATACTCACTGTGCGCAAGTGTAAATGAATGCATGAAATGCAGGATAGCAGAGAACTAGGCTGCGAGTGTGTGCTAGGGCTGGGAGGTGTCCTGAGTCCAATTCCTCCATCTAACCCCTCTGTGACACTATTACAAAAGTAAACACCGTGCAACAGACCCGGGGCTTTCCCAGGACTAAAGCAACTACTTGGTCTTGCACCTGATGCTGGATGAAGTCACTTCTCTCGCTGCCATGCTCTCTGACAGTCCCAGAGGCACACTTGCATTTGGGAGATGTCCTTAGAGAGAGTGGATGGTGCCCACATGAACCATCTCTGCTGACAACTCACTCCAGAGTTTGAGACAGAGTAATTTCATCTTTTGCTGAGGGTAGCGGAACTCTGGGCTCAGCAGAATTTGATCTTTATTATTTGGTAAATTCCACAGTTAAGATCAGTGATAACAATTGGAAGAAAAGGTTAAAAGTAAACAATGTTAATACATTTTCACGGTTTCACAGCAGAGCTATGGGGAGCACCTGGCATGGATGCGGGGCCATGAGAGCAGGGTCGCAGGGGGCTCGCTGTGAGGCTGACGACACCAGATTCCTGCAGGTGCAAATTTCAGAGCAGGCTGTGGCCCTGGTGGGGCAGAGCAGAAACCCTCCCTGCCTAGGACTGTGAGGAGGAGGACAAGTCCTTGGCCATGAGGGAGACCACCCTGTCACTGAATGGCTCCGGCCCAGGGACAGCCCTACACTCCTAGCTGTTTAATGAGTAAATGGGGCGCTGACAGTGGGGCTGCAGAGGGTTGCCTGTGTGGCCACGGGTCCTGGATACCAGATCTCGAGGGCACCAAATGCACGGGAGGCTGCACTCACTGGCTGCTGTCGATGGATATTTTGTTCATTGGTTTCTGTGTAGGGTGACCATATGTCCCATTTTGGCCAAGACGGTCCCCTTTTTAGCCCTGTTCCGGCCGTCCCAACTTTTTTTGCAAAAATGGGCATTTGTCTTGGTTGCTCTTGCCAATTGATCATCACGCACAGCTTTGCCAAAAAAGTGGGGTGTGACCTCTAGCAGGCAGTGGAGGAACATGTTGGGGAGAGTGGAGCAAGCAGCAACGCTAGCCCTGTGCAGGAGAGAGGGCTCAGGAGAACGGCTTGGGCTGGGCCAGGCGGGCAGTGGGAGGGCTTGGGCCGGTCTCGCATGCGGGGGGGGGGGACTTGGAGGGGGGGGGCTAGGGCTGGCCCAGGGTGGGTGGCAGGGGGACTCCAGCCAGCCCTACAGGCATGTGGCAGGGGGGTTCAGGAAGAGGAGGGGGACCTCAGGTCTGCCCCACGTGGGTGGCAAGGAGGGCTAGGGGGAGGCTCATGCAGGGGGCAGGGGGCCTCAGGCTGGCCCTGTGCAGTGTCCCATTTTCCTTTTGGGAAAATACAATCACCCTATTTCTGTGTGTCAGGTAAAGTTGATGTTTACCAACTACAGATGATTTTAATCAAATCCTGTCCAGCCTAGTTATAGCCACCTATGCCTATCTGCCACCACCATTTTGCTGTAGCAGAAGTAATGGGGAATGGTGGAAATGCTCTACTCCAAATAAATAGCAGCCATTTTTGTGGGATGTACGGAAGAAAGGAGCTGTGCTTTCCTCCTCTTGGTATTGCCCCAGCAAACCACGTGTGTAGCAGGCTAGGCTTTCCTGGGCATTAGAGATTGCAAGGGTGGCCTTGTGGTTAAGGCACTGCTTGGGGATTCAGAAGATCAGGGTACCTTTTCCAGTTCTGCCACAGACTCACTGCATTACCTTGGGCGTGTTGTTGCACCTCTGCTCCCTCACCTCTCTAACTGGGAAAATAACACTCCCTTTCTCCCACTCTGTGTCTGCCTTGTCCATTTAGATTGTTAGCTCTTTGGGGGCAGGGATTGTTTTTTACTGTGTGTATGTACAGCTCCTAGCACAGTGGGGTACCTTTCTCAGCTGGGGCCTGAAGGTGCTACTCTAATACACATAATGATTTATCAGCTGTTTTTGCATGAGAACAAGAAAATCCTGAACAAAATTGTGACAGTTTAAGCTCTTTAGAAGTGGAGAAGGGGTGAGCACTCCAGTAGAACTGAACCTGTGAAGTCATTGCCTGTCAGGGACTATCCCAGGTGTGGGCTTCTGCTGCAAAGCCCAGGATGTCTCAGTCCCATTGAGTGACTCAGCCATGTGCCGATGAGTTTGCCCATCCCTTGGGATGCCTGGAAAAGTGTCTCCACTGGCTGCATTATGCTGCAGTAGCTTTCCTTTCCATAATGCAGTTGTTTCTATCATAGTTTCTTTCCATTTATCTGTGCTGGGCTGAGCTTATCTTGTCTTAGATCAATAGAACAAAATTAGCAAAACCAAGCAGCACTTGGGGACAGGTGGGGGGAGAAAATATTTCCTACAGCAGTAGTGAAAACACTCTTAAGGCCAAACGCAGGCAGCATGCTTGAGAAATGCAGCCTGTCATTCCCAAGTTTCCCAGCAACAATGGCAAGTGATTTCTTTCTAGAGCTCTGTACGGGAGTGGGAGGGGTGGTCTGAGCATTCAACTGGGAATTTGAAACTTCTGGCTTCCATAGCTGACTCTATGTATGACCAGGAGCAAGTCACCTGTGTTTCTAGGAGCTCCTTAAATCAAAGTACAGCCTCTCATTAGCTAGTACATGATTCTGGGCTTCACTGATCCCATGTGCACTAGATGTGTATTCATATAGCACTGGCTAAAGGCCCAGAGTCCTGTCCCAGGATGCACTGCACTCAGTGGATGGAATTTTGGGGCGGGACTGGCCGTGTCTTTGGTTGTTCCATAGATCTGATCTGGAATCCAGAGGGAATATCCCCATATATTACATCCTCTGTGCCTCAGATTCCCTGTAAGTAAATGGGGATAATACTTAACCACTTCCCAAAGCTCTAGTGATGATTAATTAACTAGATGGTTGTGAAGTGCTTGAAATATGACCATCACTATAGACAGGCTGAGTCTGTATTTAAAAGTATGAAAGAGAAACTGACAAGGTCCCATGTTGGATATGTTCTTCTGTCTTAAATCTGAGAGCATCTTGTTCCCTGTGTACAGTGCCTCCACAAAAGCTTTGTTCCATGTAGGTACAGTGAATGGCAGTTAAACCTCCACTCCCCAGGTGTTTCAAAATAGAAGGGTCACTCATTCAATTACGGGGAAGAGCCCCTTGCCTCTGTTCCTGTAGGGAAGAGCTGAGCTTCTGTAGAGGACTGTAGCAGTGAGCAAGAGAGCTGTATAACGCTCATGTGAATGAGTTTAATTATATGTGTAACGTGCCCCTGCAACATAGTGTGTTCCTAAGAGAGAGAGAGAATATATATATAGAGAGAGAGAGAGGGAGAGTGTCAGTGAGTCAGTCCTGGGGTGAAATCCTGGTCCTACTGAAGTCAATGGAGAAACTCCCATAGACTTCAGTGGAGCCAGGATTTTACTCTGAGTGTTTAAAATTCTGCCTCCTCTCCAGGAAGGGTGTTTAACAAGAATTCAGTGTTTGTCGATCGATTTCAGCCTGCAAGGCAGGACGTCCCCTGATTACTTATTTATTTAGTCATTGACCACAGTGTGCCACAGGCCCTGCAGACAAATGAAACGGCCATGTTCCCTTCCCTGAATACCTCCCAGTCTAATGCTAGTTACAGCACAGCAGCTGATACAAGCAATTTGGGTGGGGAAAAGGAAGGGGAGGATTACTGTCATAAGGTTATGCAGTTACTTTGGTTTGTTGTATACATCTCCTGGGGGACCCACCAGTATAGGTATACACACATGCAGAGGATGTGTCTCTCTCACCCCCACAGAGTCAATAATGACTAGTATCTTCTCTAACCTGTTGTGTTGAAGGTAGTTACCTCATCTTCAGAGAACTGGGCACTTCTTAGCCTTGTTAGGAGATTCCACCGACACCGAGTCCCTTCAGGATAAATGGAATTTTGAAGGTTCCAGGACTGCAGGTTTGTATCTGACCGGAGATGCTTCTGTGCTGAATAAAGAGCAGGCAGGGGCACACTTTGGTGGGGCTGGGCAGTAAGTGAATGTGCATTAACAGAACTGTTCCCTTGAGAGGGTGGCTTAGCAGGATAAGCCCCAGGCTGGTAATGTCTAGAACCACAGGTTCAACACTTCCTGGGTCAACTCAGCCATTCATCCTTCTCATACATAACTGAGCTTTGTGCAGTTGAGGGAAGATCTTTTAAACTGTCAGTCTCTGTAACATGCACCAAGATGCCCTGGCTTAAGTTGGAACCTTTGGATAAAATGTTCCCTCCTGCTGTTCAGTGTGGTGATCAATCTGCCCTAGAGGTGGTGCATTTCAGAGGTGCTGTCTCTGTGCAGCATGGGAAGCCCTTTGAGACAGGGGACCCTATAGGGATGTAACGTGGTGGTATTATTTAGAAAATGGGTGAGACTGCAGAAGCAATCTAGCTTATGTTTGCAACCTGCCTAGGTTATCGGACAACCACCACATGGGGCTCTGAACTTGATGGCTGCATCAGCCTCTCTTCAGATCCATTGGCCCAAGACAAACTGCGTTGCACATTTATCCCTTCCTCTCTGCTTATTTGTCATTTAGCATAAATCTGATTTAAAACGAGCATAGAAAAACCAAACACACAAGCTCCCAGAACATGAGCCTTCTTATGGGCTGAGAATTTTGAATGTTGCCACTCCAATCATGCGGTGTAGTCGAAGCCATGTTGGTCCCGGGCTTTTGGAGAGACAAGGTGGGCAAGGTAATGTCTGTTATTGGACCAATGTCTGTTGGTGAAAGAGACAAGCTTTTGAGTCACACAGAGTCTTCTTCGGGTCCACTGCAGTCAGGCAACTTTGGCCCCAGCCACACTGTGTCTGATAAATTCAGTGGGGCCAGATCCTCAACTGGGGTAGATTGGCCTAGTTCCCTTGAAGTCCATGGAGCTCTGCGGGGGTAAGTGCTTGGGGCACCGCTGACCTCAGCAGGGTGACACTGCTCTATACTAGCTGAGTCTGGAGGTGAACTTGTATCTGTGTAGCTTCTTGTGTATGTTTATTCAATAGTCATGATTGTTTTTGTCCTAAGCTAACAGTGCCCTCAGCCTGGAGGGTATGTGTATGGTTATTTCAGAGACTGCATCAGGAAGCTCAATGGGCTGATCTGGTTTGACAGGAGGCAGGTTACTGGGTTAGATGGTCTTGTTGGTCTGACCCAGTACAGCTGTGCCTGGAGCAACGGAACCTGTGGCCAGATCAAAACCCCTGTGTCTCATTTCATCAGTTCCCACTACTGCCTCTCACTCTGTTATTCTGACATGGGTCTCCCTGTCATTGTGTAGGGACCTTGTGTATCTGCCTTGTTTCATGTGAGGAGCCTACTGCTGAGGGTCTCACCTCAACCTCCTTGGTGGAGTTTACAATGATGTCCCATCTGGAGCTACTGGATTCCAGTGAGCAAAGCAACCTGGAGGCCACGGAGCCTGACCCTGTCCTCAGTGCCCTGCATGCCTCCGCGGGATCAGGCTTTGCCAGTGAGGAGAATGAGGAGTCCAAGATCCTACAGCCCCCCCAGTACTTCTGGGAAGATGGGGGAGAGCTCAACGATTCCAGCCTGGATCTGGGTCCAGCAACAGGTAGGTTATTTTTATCCCTTTCTTCCCTTCCTTCCTCTAGGGGAGACTCTGTTCTCTTCCCTTGACACGATTCTTGCTAAGAGGAGCTGGGATTAAGCATCAACTCCGTTATCACACCTCAGTGTCTGATGTGTCCCTAGGAAACCCTGGGCATGGACGGATATTAAAAAACAAGGTACATCTGGATCATTATTCACAAGCTGAGGAAGTAATCACGTTTATCTCTGTCTCTTGCTCACCTCATCCTCCCCCTTTCTGTCTCTGTCCTCTTATTCTCCCTTCAACTACCTTTCTTTCTTTTCCCTTGCCACCGTGAACTAAACTACGTCAATCTAGTCCTCTGAGCATAAACCTTGAAGAATCCAGGCAGGGGCCTGGGTTTGAGTCCCAGCTGAACTCACTAGGCCCAATTCTAAGCCTTGACTTCAGTAGTAGTTTGGCCAGAGTATGGCCAACAGGATCTTGCTGGCTGAGTCCTGCCAAGTGAGTCAACCAACTTTCTTAGGCAGCCTGTCAGGCTAGCTGGAAAACTGGGACAAAAAGCAAGGACCCTCTCACTGTAGCTGGGTGCCATGTCTGAGCTGAACTTCCTCTGGAGAATGTAATATACACAATCTCTCCCACCTCACCCCATACCAGGCCCACTGGAACCCACTGCTGTGCCTGGGCTGAGCCTCCCCTAGAGAACATAAATCTATACACGCCACCCCCTTCCTCCCAGGCCCACTGGAACCCACTGCTGCATCCAAGCTGAGCTTCCTCTCTGTTGACATTGCAAAAATCAAGTTGAAACTAACCTGCCTGTGTTTATCTATGTAAATGTGGCTCCTGCTTTAGCCCCCTCCTCAGTCTCCCTGAGCTTCTTAGCAGAAGACGACTTAACTTTTGAGACGCCCACTGGGAGAGGGACGGGATAGGGAGGGGGAGTGTTTTGCAGGCTTTCCTATAGCTTATGAGATTATCCCACATGACCCTGCTCTAAATTCCAGGCTGGGTATGTTTAAATACAGTGCAGGAGACTGACCTTCAGCCCGATCCCTTCTGCCCCCCACCACATCTTGTGTCGTCAACTCTTTCTCAGTAGGCGCTCTCCTGGCTTGACTGAGGTCTGGAATTAGAAAGCTGAAGTCTTTCTAGTCTTCTCTTTGCACTGATTCCTCTGACCTTAAAAAGACCTGTGCTCCTACTGGGATGAGGATAGAGCAAGCAGCAGCAGCAATCTAATTTACAGTGGTACAACACATTTTTGGCAGTGCACACACGTGCTCATACTCTTGCTCTTGCATGCACTGTACTAGACTGTATGCTCCTTGGGGCATGGATGTCATTGTCTTAGGACTTGAAATCACCATCAGCGGCGGCTCTAGGCACCTGCACTCCAAGCGCGTGCCTGGGGCGGCAAGCCACGGGGGGCAGCCTGCCGGTCGCCATGAGGGCAGCAGTCAGGCTGCCTTCAGCTGCATGCCTGCAGGAGGTCCGCCAGTCCCGTGGATTCGGAGTACCCAGCACCAAATTGCCACCAAATCCGCGGGACTGGGGACCTCCTGCAGGCGCGCTGCCAAAGGCAGCCTACCTGCCGTGCTTGGGACAGCAAAAAAGCTAGAGCCGCCCCTGATCACCATGCTCACTAATTGTGCTCTGTAAACATCCTAGTTACGCTCACAGTGACACACACAGAATCACAGGCACTCCTACACATCACACACTGTACATGCACACTCCCCCTCTGACACTCATGTGGATCATGCAGATGCTCCTCACGCACTTGCGTTCATAGTGAGATACACAATTTACGCTCCCCCCATCTCTTGTATGCTCGGGCCCCAGCCTCCCACATGTATAGAGAACACGCTTCATCATCACTCAGAAGCACTTCCACACGTGTGTAAGCACGCACAATAGCTTCACACACACACACCCCTCTCACTCCCATTGGCTTGTACATTTAGCCAAAGAATCTCACCTCCTCATCACACTTCCACATTAACAGCAATAAACACAGAGCACCAAAACCAGCCTTATCCCATGCACACACTCATCATGCAGAGCACACCCGCCTCTTCCCACTCTCGCACACAGAGTCTCTCACACGCTCTCTCTTTGCTCTCCTTTACACACACATCGACTCACCACCAAACAGCTGCAGTACTTCTGAGGGCTGGCCTTCTGCCAGCCACTGCTCTATGCAGCTCGCATCTTAGAACGTCAGTTAATACAACTCCTTGAATTATTCAAAAGCTTGGGAGCTCATTTCTATTTAAAATTTAATTAGAAACCTGGCGTGTGTCATTTCATAATAAAGGATATAGTAATAGCATCCCTAAAACAGGACGCTTTCCCCAATCACACTTGGTCTATAAGTCTATGATATACGTGCCACATGTGTGACGGAAGTGCCGTGTGATTCCCTATGGAACTGTGTAACCAATTACATTTATTATGTTACTTCTAACATACCAACTCATGAGTGATGGATTGTTGTTGTTTTTTTAAACCAACCTGCCAGAAAAACATTTATTTCATTCGCCAAATGTAAAATTTCCTCCCAAAATTACGGTGGAGTAAGGCCCAGAATGGGAAAACTCATTTCTGGAGCAGTGACAGGTCTGAGGTCTAGTCAGTCAAGGCTAGAAATGAGTCAGAGATACTATTAGAAAGGAAAGATTCCCAGCTTTGTAACAAGACACATAACATTTGCTTCTTTCACTGTAAAGTGTAAAGATATTGGGCCTCAAAATAACAGTCTGATATAGGCCAGATTTCTAGAGATTTCAAAGCTGTGTTAATTTTTTCCCTCTGAAGTCTGTAGAGTTGGACTCAGCTCAGCCTTTTTGTGGCTTTGCAGATGGAGGGATACAAAATGTAATCCCAATACATTTCTTTGTAATGTTCTCAAACTGTCCTAAAATATGTGTGCTTTTCGTGTCAAACACATGACATGTAGAGAACACCTGGTACTCATTTGGGATGGCTGGCACCACTCAGCTTCTGGCTTTGTCTCTCTGGAGTAACACACTCCTGCTGATAAAATCTTCATGCCACACCACAATATATTTACATCAGCTTCAGTGGGTCCCTGCCTGAGTAAGGACCTCAGGATTTGTCTCATACTGTCTTGGATTTTTATCCATTTTATCCATATTCCTCCTCCATGAATGTGCATTGAAATGTACAGTCCTCCACACTAGCCCATTGGCACCCCCTTTGTTTTCTATATATGCACATCCATTACCCATCAGTTACTCAGATTCGATTCTACAAGATAAATTAACGTGGCTTGGCACAGGGGTTTCTGTAGTGGTCAAGATAGGGGATGGAATGCTTTTTCCTTAGGACAAGGAGCAGCAGCTGAGTTGCTGTATAGCTACAACTGCAGCAATTGCACAGGAGGGATTGACTGGCAGATTCACATATTTGTGAACCCATTAGCCATGCCCTTAACTCTTCCTTGCCCTGTTTTCAAAACCCCCTCCACATACATGCATTGAGGAAAATGGCCTGCAGAGCGCAGGAGGGTGGGAAAGGGGTCATGATTTCTCTGCATTCAGCCTTCCTGCACAGTGGAGCAACATCCATGCCCTTGCCTGTTGGGCCGTGCGTGAGATGAGGTTTAGGATTTACACCATTGCAGCAGCCCTGCAACAGCTGGAGTCTCAGATCACAGAACCAAAACCATGACCCCTTTAGCCTTTGCTTAGTGGGTTGGCAGGTACGCTGGGAAGCACAGAGGTGTCTGGGGGCTAGTGCAGAGGCATGGATCAGTGTGAAGGTATTTCATTGCATGTTCTTGTGAGTGTATGTGTCTGTGTGTGTGAGAGAGCCAGCGCTAATTATCTGACTTAGTTTGAAAACCCCACAGAGGATGTGCAGAAAAAAGTAAAGAGAATTTGTAGTATACTAGTGCCTCACTGAGGACTGGGGAATATTTCAATGCAGGGTGTTTGGAGACTGAGTCCAGAGTTTCCTGCTTCTCCCAAATGCAGAATGAGTCTCTTCCTGCTGTAATGATGGCTGTCAATTGTCTCCAAGGCATGATTAATGATTCTGAATGTCTTGGGAAGCATTGGGATCTTCCTATGATATTAGGGTGACTGATATGTATATGCAGTAGAAACCTAACACCCCTGCCAGAGGATGAGTACACCTAAGATCTAAAGGTATTGGCACTTCGGTCTCTGACTTCAATGGGAACAGGATCTGACCTTTGAAGTTTAAAACTTCCCCTCGAGGATGATGTGCTTGGCCTATTTCTCTGTCTTTGTTTCTGAATGCAGCTGATACTCTGGCCCAGGGAAGAAGAAGTCAGCGCTGTGCGTGAGAGTCACATTACAGGACTGACCAAGGACCAGAGCAGAGACTTGGAGGCAGATCACCACTGGGGTGGATTACTTAAGGAGCGCAGATGTTAGCATACAAGGAGGGACCAGTGGAGGAAGAGTCAGGGCAGGGCTGGTGCTCAAGTCAGGAAGATAGACGAGGGAGGAGAAGCTCCTGTAATGTTGGAGCTTCCTTCTTGATGTCAGCAGCAAAGCTCTGTGTGTAACACAGTATTGATTTGCTCTTTTCCTTCTAGACACAAGCTCCTGTTGTAAGCATGGGGAGGGGAATGAACTGTGCTGTGTCCACATGGCATGTGTATATATGACAATTTCTTGCAATGTCCTGGACAAACCCTATTGAACTAAGGTTAAGTGTTTTATGAGTTTATTGTATTAAAAATGCAAATGTTTCCATATTATTGTGGGATTGTGTGTAATGTCTCTAGGGTGGAGGCATAACTAATGTAATCCTGGGAAGTGTTATGAGCTTCAAAGGACTCTTTTAAACAATATGCCAGATGAGAATGAACTTTTAGTTGAGTGGGTTTCCTACAACATACTTTGGAGGAGAGGAAGGCAAATTCCCATTTCCGGACCCAACCTTATGAAGCTATACCTTGAGGAGAAATCCATTTTCTGCTCATCATCTGTGCCCGGGGTCCCAAGATCAAAGACTCCAGTTGTATAAAGGAGTAACTCACAGATGCATGGCTGTTCTTGTTCTGAGCGAAAGGTGTTATGAACTTGTAATCACAGAAAAAAATCCTGGGTGGGGTTTGAAGGACTGATCACCTCCCAGAGCCCATCTTGGAGTTGGGGGGTGACCTCTGGTAAGCTTATTAGTATTCATGTAGGTTCTTTTATTATTTTAATATATAATGCTTTTACCTTATAAATAAACGTGCTTGCTTAGAAAGGGCTGTGTGGTACCTTCTAAATGGGGGAATTATGCTGTTTATTGCCTCTGAGGAGAAAGCAAAGCAGATCTGTGTAGGCAGTTTGACTTGCAGGGGAATGCACAGTATCACAGGGAACTGTGCTGATTGGAAAAACTGTGATCAGGAGGGAGAGATGCAAGTCTCTGCCCAAGAGAGGTGATGGCAGAGAAGCTGGAAGCCTAGAGTGGTTGCTCTTGCTAGACCACAGGCGCAGTTGCTCTGAATGATGACAGCATGTTGCAGACTAAAGGACCAGGAGGCCTGGCCTCCGTCCCCAGCTGTCCTCAACTGCCTCCTGGTCACCTCCATTAGTCAGGTTAATGCTAGGTGACCTGGTATCCCAAAGCTCATGAGGAAACCAGAAGCTGTTCAAATTGTCATTTGGATTTGACTTTTTAATTTCTCCTTTGCAGTAAAATTGGATTGAGTGACTCCTGCAGGCACTTGCAGCAGGGTCCCAAATGACCTCTGTCCCCTCCTGTTTCCTCCTAATGCATTGCATCTCCATGGCAAGCAATGGGGTTTTCTCGCTAACTGAAGAGAAAGAAGAATGGGGTCTGCTTTAAAAAAAAAAAAAAAGGCTTCAGCTCCATCCCTGGTGTAACCCCACTGACCTCTCTGACTTCATTGACACCAGTAGAGTTGCAGTGGGTCGTATCCATCCCTGGTGTGTCTGCCTGGATCACAAATCAATATGTTCTTCTTAGGCTCAATCAGAATCAGTCCCACTGCCCTTTCTGTTGATTTTTTTCTCAGGCCTCTAAAATCCTCCATTTACCCTGTCTGTTCCTCTCCCGCCAAGGATCCAGTTTGGGCCAACCCAGCCTTCTGGCTCAGGGACAGATCTGTGCTCCCCGGCTGCCGAGTGGCAAAGTCTGTTCCGAGAAGGGTTGTTTAACATGTTGGCGTACGTTAAACCAGGACGTAAACAAATGGCATCCCGGAGCTGAGTGCAGGCAGGAGGCTGCTCAGCGCTAAGCCTCTTACACATGGTCTTTACCAGGTGCTTCATTGCATTAATGCCTTGGCTGAAGATGGGATTAAGAACTGTAGATTTGCTGTCAGTCTGGAACAGGAGGTGGCTCATTTCAATGAGCCTGGTGCCTGGAGGGGAGCAGAGGGGATAGCTGTGGCAGAGGGCAATTAATGCACTCAGGAGAAAGGGAGTTCTTAATAAAAGGGCGATGAGGTGGGAAAGACCTTAATTCACTGATTGTTTAATTGGAATTTATAATTGTAATACAGTGTCCATCCTGGCTCTCCTGATATCCCCAGCATCTTCTCTCTCTAGGAATGGCCTCTGTTAAGCAGGGAATAAGTGAGAAATTAAAAAGGGTTTTTTTAAGTGCCACATGCCACTATAATGAACCACAGCTGCCTGTATAAAGACCTGATGGTCCTCAGCAATGATCAAAACTGGTACCCTTAATCAGGGAAGATTCCTCTGTCAAGGGCGGGAGCCAGTTAAGAAGACTGGGTAGAGAAATCTTGTGTTTTGAATTTCGGTAATAAACTAGACTCCTTTCTTGTAATGGAAAAGCATTCACACCAAGTACATACACAGGAGAAGTGCCAAAAAGAGGACAGGTATTTGAAAGTGAGGTCTCTCTAGCATATCCAGGGCTCCCCAGCCAGCAAGCCAGAATCTTTAGCCAGGTTCTTTGAATATTAACCTGATCCTGAACAAGTGATGTACGGTGTAGTATGTCAACGTTGTATTGTAACGTTGCCCTAGTAAAAAGTTTCAGCAAAATAAGCCAAACTCCTAAAAGGGGAGAGTGACTGAGAAAGCATCTGCTGTGTGAAGCTTTCTTAACTGGGGCAGAAGGTGAAATTGAGGCAGCAGCAGGGCCCCAAGCCAGACTGGGTAAGCCCTGCTACCTGGAGATGTTAGCATCCTCAAACTGGAGTGCAGACCTCTCCATATGCTGTCCTCTTGTGCCATTCTCCTCTGGGATACAGGTGGGGGTCCCATGCAGGCTGAAAACCAGCAGGTTTCTGGTCTGCTGCCTCTTTGTGTCACTCACCCTGCTGTGCTGCTCTACTGTCTCTTAAGTCTTCATTACTGGTAAATTTAGTAGATCCTTCCACAAGAAAAAACTCATCTTTGAACATGGCCTATATGTACCCAGGTATGATCTAATCTACCACCGACTTAAATTGAATGCCCCTAGAGCAGAGCAGCACAGTCAGTAGAATGGAGATCTAACTGTGAAGGGGTTAATGATGAGACTGCAGCTTGCTCACTTCTGACCGCTTCTCTTCTCCTTTCTCTTGCATCCTTCTATTCCGTAAACAGGTCTCCACTTCCCTGTTGAAATATGATGCACTCATAAACCAGCCTGCTGAATCTGGCATTGCAGCCAGCTACCCAATACCCATCCTGTTAACATAATACCCAGCACCTCCTCGCCAGGGTGAGTGCAAGTAACTTGAGTCAATCTGGACTTCATATTCCGTGATGCAGGGTGACAGGATGCAGTTACTGTAGAAATCTCAGTAGTAGGGGGCAGGGGCAGTCTAGCGGCTTGGCACACTGGGGAGGTGGACAAGATATCACCTGACAGTTCTATTAAATCCAAGTTCTGTGACTCAGACTACAAGAAAAGGTGATCTTAGGTCTCAGCTTGAGGTGCCTTACAGGGACCTGATGTTCAGAAAGTGCTGGACACCTGCCCTCTAAAAAATCAGGCTCTTTTAAACTGCTTCAGGTGTGGAACTGAAAATCAATAGTTGTTTTTGAAGATCTAGGTCTTGACGTACACTAACTAGAGACGCTGAACCATCACTCTAGATCCCTGAACTCTGGAGATGTCTGAATCCCGATTGGGATCTGGATTCTGCAAATATCTTTATAATGGGCAAAACCAGTGCCTGCCAAATCTAAACCCCTCTGAACTTAGGGGGCAGTCCAAGGCTAGATCTGAATTTTGCTCATCTGTAAAGTAACTAGTGGAACAGAGTTCTTCACAGGATTTTAGGGACATTTAGGTTTTAATCCATGCCAGGTTCTTGCTGGGCCAGACATGTATCTATTGGATTTCTGGGAAGTGGGCTGGCAGAAGCCTGCCCACTGCTAAAGGATCCGCCCCCAGCCTAAGGGGAGGACCCACAGGACCTCAGAACCCCACTGATTTCGGGGGACAACTAATAAAAGAACAGGGACAGGAGTGCGGTCAAAGGGTCATAAGAAGGGAGCCTAACGGGGACACCGAGCAGAGAACCCCAGACAGTGCCCACTGCTCCTCGAAGGCGTCAAGGGAACCAGTGGACGCTGCCCAGAGGAACTCCGCCCGGATACGTGAATGGACCAAGGATTGGAAACAAGCCCCACAGTCACCGGAGTCTCCATCGGCCAACCTCCTCTCCCTGGTTGCGTAGATGGCCCTTTTAACCAGGGCAAGGAGGAGGTTGACCAGGAGGTCCCACGACTTCGTGGGGCCACGGATAGGGAGTGCATAGAGAAGGAGGTGAGGGGAAAAGTGTAGCCAGAAATGTAACAGGATATTGCTGAGGAGCCGGTATAGGGGCTGCAATCTGGTGCACTCCAAGTAAACGTGCACCAGGGTCTCCCTCACGCCGCAGAAGGGGCAGGTGTCTGGGACGGGTAAACCGCGCCAAATACACGCCTGTGCTCACGGCCCCATGAAGGAGCCACCAACTGATATCCCCGGCGGGCCTCGGAACCAGGGTAGAGTAGAGGCTGGCCCACCGGGGCTCCTCACCCTCCAGAGGTGGCAGGAGGTCCCGCCACTTTGTATTGGGGTGGGACACGAGGGTGAGGAAGTGAAGGGTATAGAGCATGAGCGCGTAGAGATGCTTCCTTGGCGCAGTTTGGAAGCGGATCGGCTGCAGATCGTGCAACCGGCTGGTGGAGAAGGGGTAGGGGGGCCAGTCAGGTCCATGGGGCAGGGGCCCGATGAAAAGGTCTGGAGGGCTCGGGGTGGTGGGTGGGCGGGGTGTGCCCTCTCGCAGGACCCGGTCGAGGTAGGCCCGAGCAGCGGGTGGCAAAGCGACCTCCACCTCCCGGAGTACGCGCCGGGGAGTACAAGGTCTGGAGAGCCCAATGCTTTGAGCGGGCGTCAGGGGATCCAGCTGGTCTCCCCGGTCGTAGTAGGACTCTGGGCTTAGCCTGCAGGGAGGTGGTGGTGATGGGGAGTGGAAATGTTAGATCGATTAGCACTGTGCCAGAGGACTCCTGTCTCTGCTTCCATATCACTGACTCACTGCTGGAGAGAAGCAGCTCAGGTTTCAGTTGTAGGCTGCCCTGTAAACAGGAGCCTGCTAGGAGGTGCAGGATCAGTTCTCTCTCAGCTTTGATCTCCCTGGTGAGACAGGAGGCTGCAATCCATCAGCTTCCCTGAGGGCTCGCTCACCCTGAGTGCTCTCTGTTCAGAGGATAGCAGGCAGGCTGACTCACATGGGAGGTTTAACCCTTAGGGAACTGGCTAATTCCCAGGTGCTCTAACAGTTTAAGAAAAGGTCAGTTGCAAGCGTTTCAAGGGAGGCTGATGTGTCAGGAGGGTTTCCAGCTGTCAGGGAGTTGTGCTCTTGCTTGCTACTTGGCCAGTTCCAGCCCTGTGCAAGGAATCTGCCTGCTTTCCAGCTGCGTGTCTTCGTAGTCCAGTGTCCCATCTCTGACAGTGCCCAATACCTTACGCTTCAGGTGGAGGCCAGTCCTCCCCTCCTTACCCATAGCGCCTCTGTGCAGGTGCGATGCCTACAGTTCTCAATGGGGCTACTGTATGGAATGAAATGCCACATGTTTCAATGGAAGCGGAAGCCCGAGAGCCTAGTGAGGTGCACTAGTCCTCCCCCGCCCAGTGCCCTCAATCCCATGGTCATTCCTGCCATTAACCAGCCTCTGGCTAGTGAGGCAGTGGCTGCTGCATATTTTCAGACAGGAGGATGATGACAGGGCACTTGGAACGGCTGGTGCCAGACTGCAGCCAGGGAGAGGTTTTCTTTGCCTGGGCATTAGCTCACTGCTCTTGCAGCCACCTTGGATGACAGGGCATAACCTCTTTGCTAGCCAAAGAACGGTGGTGGGGAGCCCTTCAGGTGGCAACTGTCTCCTTTGGCCCTTGGAACTCTTGAGACTATCGATCCTGTTTGCACGTTCGCTAGCGAAGAGGCACTTGGATTTATGCCATATTCCCTTCAGAGCTCAGATTGAGCCTATGAGCTCCAGGTGACCCAAGTGACAGTAGATCTCAGTGCCCCGTATGGGGCCAGAGGTGGGAGAGGCCCTATGGGAGCCCAGTTAACAGCACCCTGGAGGAGCTTGATGGGCTCCAGTTTCACTTTGAAGGAAAGCATCAGGAGAAAGTCACCAGCTTCCTGTCACAGTGTGGGTCGGGGGCTCTGAGCCATCACAGGCATATAAAGCAGCCTTAGGGAGAGCTGGGGGCTGATTTTAATATAAAGCTACTGATGTGGGAGATTCATGTAAATCAACCACCAGCCGGGTAGGAATTTGCCTGTGACACTTTTGTGGTCACCTTTAGGGGTGAAAGGATCAACTTGCTTCCTGCTTCGGGACTATGGGGACTGAGACTGATGTGTTGCTCAGGCAGCATGGAGAGGTTTACCTGCTATGGAGTATCCAAGTGACTCTTGCTAACAACACACTCTCCCCACCCCCCCCAGCTGAGATCCAGACGCAGTGTCATTCGGAGGTTCCTTTCACGGACGCGCACTGTAAGGCATCCAGACGGCTGCCTCCCACCATGCTTAATGAAGCATCCACTTTGGCAGCCAGGCAAGAACACATGTCGGACAATTGCTTATTTATTTATGAAGAATAACCACAGCCCAGGGAGGTGGGAGGGAATGTGTTTTCTGGCTGCAGCGAGACCACTTTCTGGCTCCCAAGCTGCACTGCTCTAGGTGTGGGGGAAAGGGGACTTGTTCAGGAGGGCAGCCCAGTACTCAGCAGCATTGTTATTGGCAGCTTCTTGAAAGGAATGGAGAGACCGATTCATCCCGGTTGGGTCCACTGGCATTAGGGATGAGTGTGGCTGGAGCATGTGGCCTGTCAATTGTCAATAGCTGATCTTGCTGTTACTGTGTCAGTCCAGGACATCTTATAGGTCCTTGCTGGGCTTCCAAGAGGAGCCACTGACTGGTCTGATTTTCCTGCTGTGAGGCCTAGTGCTCCCTCGCCCTGATATTCCACAAGCTACTGGGTTCCCCTCAAAACACCACACACACTGGCCTTCCAGAACAGTGCCACGCTGCAGTTAGTGAGCCTTCGGTTGGGAATGTGTGGATTTAGCTCAGTCCCTATTTATGGCCTTTATTCCCTACAGCTAAGCAGTTTCTTCAATAACCTGGTGGTTTGGAAACCCAGGAACCACCTGTGAGGTGATTTTATGCTGTGAGGTGCTTTCCTGACCCAGAGTCTGCTCTCAGTGACATCTGAGTCAATCCAGATTTCAGTGGCGTTACCTATGTGTAACTGAGAGCACGATCAGGCCTATCATTCTGTCGTTCCTTTTCCCCTCAATCTCTGTCATTTCCACCTTAGTCTGGTAGTGGCTAAATGGCGGTACAAACTGGTATCTGTTTGAGGGCCCCTGTATTAAATGAATTGCAGGATCTCAGCCTAGTTCCTAGAGCATGCAAACCCACCTCATGAACACTGTCAACAGAACTGGCCTCTGGGTTGGCAGGCTCAGTGGAGAGGCCTGGTACAGAAGGGGCTGTGAAGTTTGAACTCCCCTGTCATCCCTAAAAGATTTCCTCCAGGCTGAGTGGTGAATGGATGGGAAGCTTGCACTGCTGTTGCCCGAGCTGCATCTGCCAATCATATTCTTCTCGCTAACATATGAACTTAAATCTATTAAACGAACCCATTTCCCTCTTTGGTGGCAAACACCAGGGCACTCTCATAGGGCCTGCAGCCTCTGTCATCTGTGTCCCTAAGTAGATAGACCCTGGGCTTGTTTCCTCCTCTCTGCTTTCATCCCCCAGTCTTTCAGCGTTCATGATCATTTGTGATAGACTCCTAACATGAAGCATCTTGGATTTGTTTTAGACTACAGTTTTCCAGTTACCTCTCATAAGGCTCTGCCCAAGGGAAACAGGACGCAAGTTAAGGACAACTGGGAAACCACCCCCCTTCAGCCGTCATCTGATTCCATGGAGCCTGACCCAAATACACCTTTCAGCAGTGCTCTGGAGGAAGAGGAAGGGCTGCTCCCCATAAATCAGTCTAAGGGAGGGCAACAGAGCAGCCAGACTCAATGGCCAAAGGACATATCTTCAGAAGCAGCTGGCCAGGAGGACTCCTTGTTCTCCCTCCTGTTCTCCACAGCCTCCAGCAGACTGAGTGTTGTGACTGAGGCAGCTGTAGGAAGCCAAGAGGAGGACTCTCTTCCTGAGCACACTTCTTCGGGCTTTGACCTAGGGAGTAGCATGGGGCCAAGTCTGCTGCCTGTGTCCTCCATCCTGTCGGTCACCACTGCAGTATCCCAAGGTGTCACAGAACATTCCACCCAGGTGACTTCAGAAAATATTGGGACTACAGTGGGAGTCGGAGTGGAGCTAGCAGGGAGCGTGGCAACAGCAGAGTCCACACAGACCCTGGTGGGAGCTGGAGTGGAGACCACAGAGCTCCCAGTGAGAGGGGAGCTCATTGAGCCGTCAATACGAGAAGAAGGGCAGCAAGTGGGGCCCACAGTGTTAACTGGAATGGAGCAAACGGAGGAAGCTCCTGAGGTAACATCACCTGGAGGCAGCTCCCAAAATCCCAAGATTGTTTCTGGTAGTGGTGATGGCCCCGCAAATGCCAGCTCCTCGGCGGCTTCCTTGGATAGGTCTGACGAATCAGCTGCAACCCCTGCTCAGAATGGCGTGAAGCTGGCTACTGAGACCATGGCAGCAGGGCGGAGCTTTGTGCCACAGACCGGGGACACTCACCTGGATGTGCTGTCAACAGGACTGCCCTGGAACTCGGCACAGGTATCCCACTGTGCGGGGGAGGGGGACTCATTTTGGAGTATGTTTAGGTATAAACCCTTCCTCTCCCAGTGCTGTGTGAATATTAACTTATACTCACCTGTCCCTGCTTTCAAATGCCCCATCATCAGGCTGGTGGAAATAGTTGCTGGAACTTTTCCCATGACCTCACTAAAGGTTGTAGGGGATTGTTCCCTCTTTCATGGCACATTGTGGAGATGCCTCAGATACTGAGTGTGTGTGTGGGTCAATTCACCAAGAAACCCTCCCACACAGTTTTGCTTCTACCCTGCTGTCTGTGCATATATGTAATCTTTGAGCAGAAAACAGCAGTGAAAGGGTTAAAATCTAGCTCCTTTCAAGTCCAGTTATATTTCTTCAGGTTGCATTTTTGGAAATATAAGTGCATGAATAGCCCCAAACACCTCTGGGAGGTGCCTACACCACCAGTACCTGCATCGCTACCTGCGCTGCAACTGTTGGTGCCTGGACAGATGCAGGGCATGTGGAGCAGGGCAGCAGTACACAGATCTTTGTCAGCAGGTTAGTACAGGAGATTTGCAGGGAGGGAATTGCAGGACAGACATACAATACAGCTGCAGGGAGGGTTCAGAGGAAGGATGGTCTAGTGGTTAGAGCAGTAGCCTGGACTGTGGGAGACTTGTTCAATAGCTGTTCTTCCACAAACATCCCATTTGACCTTGGTCAAGTCACTTAGTCTCTCTGTGACTCAGTTCTCCATCTTGAAAATGGGGATCATAGTGCTTCCCTGCTTCAAAGGGATGCTGTGAAGATAGGATTGTGAGATGCAAAGATATGCAAATAGAGGCCATATAAGTGCCAAGATAGATGGGGGTGGAGGTTACAAGATAGCAGTACAATAAGATTGCAGGTGGTTGTATGATTGCAGGGTACCTGTGCAGTAGCACCTGCTTTGAGATCTATTGAAGCTTCTCTTGTGTTGCAAAATTTTCTGTAAGGGCTAGATGGTATAAGGAATGGAGAAAGAGATCCAGAACTTTTCACCATTAGGTCAGCAAATTTCAGTGCCACTCAAGCTGGTAGAGAGTGAGGTGACCAAGTCATTATCATCTGATAGCTGTTGAACTGGACTTTGTCTAGTTTTGAAACAATCTGCAGCTTCTAGGAGTTCAGCTGAGGAGAAGGGCTTCATTTCAGCCTGCCTAAAGAGCTGCTTCTTGAGGACCATGAGGCTCTGGATGGAGTCTCTGTTGTGATAATATGCAGGCCGCCTAAACAGCAGATCCAGCTACCAGAGTGTCTAGCTCCATTTGGACAATATAATGCAGTAAGCAGGTGTCCCTATCACACAAATCAGTCTGGCAGTTAGCACTAATTGCCTGTCCCCTCCCCCATTCTTATTCTCAATAAGGGAGACAAGGACTGTATGCACCATTAGATAGCCTCAAGATAGCAAGGCTGATTGGCATGGTAGCCTGTAGGGAGCTCACCCGGCCACTGATTGTACTGTTCCTGCTCTGAGGATTAACAGAGCACAGTACCGAAATCCACTAGCACTCAAATGAAAAAGAAGACATTTCTTTTCTATGCATTTATGTCACAGCCTGGAGAATGGGGTATGTCCTCCAGTATCCCATCTTTGGAAAATCCCCTCCATACTGGAGAACATGCAGTTCCTCCAGAGCTTTCCCAAAAGTTCAACACCCTGGTCAGCATACAGTACAACCCCTCACTTGCTCTGCTCAAGCTTCTTGTGCCTTCAGCAGGAAGCTGCAGTCTCCTTCCAAACCCAGCTGTATGTGTCTTGTCTTTTCAGGTGATCTGCAAGGACTGGAGTAACCTGGCAGGGAAAAACTACATCATTCTGAACATGTCTGATAACATCGACTGCGTAAGTCAGACACAAGAGACCTGAATAGAATGAGAGTAAATGGGAAATAGCTAGAATACAAACATGGGGGCTGGCTCTGCTACACAGGGCAGCAAAATATTTCTTAGTGTGACTGATCCTAGGATTCATAGGACATTTTCTAGGGCAGGGGCGGGCAACTTTTTGGCCTGAGGGCCATATCGGGTTTCCAAAATTGTATTGAGGGCTGGTTAGGGGATATGTCTGTTCAATAACATTTTGTGTATCATCAATATAAATTTGAAAATAGCTTTTTGCTGTATTTCAGTTTTAGTGATCTTGGATGTTCATTGTAACTAGATTTGGTATAATAGTTTCAGAGAAACATGTGATATTTTAAATGGACTGTGTTCCTTTAATTGAATCAAGCCTCTCAACAGGCCAGTGTTGTTGGTAAGCATCTTAGTTTTACAGCTGGAGAAACTGAGGCACAGAGCAGTGAAGTGACTTGCTTCAGGACACACAGCGAGTCAGTGGCAGAGCTGTGAGTAGATCTCAGATTCGCAATCCTGTGATTTTAGCCAAAAGCCCATGCATCCAGAAGGATAGAAATTGGGTTTATAATATGTGGCCATTGGTCTGCGTTTTTGTTTTCCAGACTTTTTACAAATGCTAATCATCACAACCCCAATGGGAAGATGGTTAATATTATTCCCATTTTACAGATGGGGAAAGAGTTGGCAGCGAAAGTGTTTTGTCCAGTGTTGGATCTGGACTTATATCACCATAATTCCTGGGTAGAAGTACAGTACTCAAACTACTAGCTCATATTTCTCTTTCACACTCATATCTTCTAAACCAGTTTGCTGTACTGGGTTCTGTGCTGGCAGTGCAGTCACTGTGGAAGCAAGCACAGCATCTGTTCTTAGCTTAGCAGTAGCTCCAATACAGCCTGAGAGGTCAAAATCTATTTTACTGCGCATAGGAAAATGGCCTAAAGCACCAGGTTTGGGATCTTTAATTTCCACCTGGATGACCACCAGATGGGAAGGAGCCTTTTCCCCATCTCATCTGCAGGACAGTACCTGTAACACTGCATTCCCTAGTCATGCAATGAAGCGGTAAATTTGGGGTCTGATCCTAAGACCCAGACTTTTTTCCTTTCCTCACTTTTGGGGTCTGATGTCTCTGCTCAGGTTTCTCTGATGATTCTGCAAATAAAGACTCATTGTTTCCTGAGTAAACTGGTTCAGGCTGTCACTAAATCTTCCTTAAGTGCCTCTGCTCTTGTCCACCTCACCTCCCCCTTATCTTGTTTGCTTTCCAGTGTCTGTTAACCAGAAGTGCTCTGCTAATCCAACACTCACCCATCAGTCCCTGAAAGCTGCAGTTAATTGATGAACCCAAAGCCCCTTGTGTATGTCTGGTAAAAGGGCCCATTTACCTTTGGAACCTCCCATGGGCCGTTTATCAAACCCTTAAAGACCAATTATCAAGGGGACAGGGTCAGATTGTCTTTTGTGATTTTTAAACTGATTTTTAAAATACATGATTACTTTAGAAATTTGAAACAATGTTTCTCTGATTAAATATTTTCTTCTCTTTCCATATCTGTTTTTTTTATCATAGGCCCTTGCACTGGACTAACTGTGCTGTTTTTGTTCTTACAGGATTGCTCTTGAGCACTGATCTGTGCAGATTGGTCTTTTTTTTAAAAAAGAGAAAATGAGACCCTGACGAATTTGTTTTAGAAACAATAAATATATAGATTGAATGATGATCACTTTCTAAAGGGGTTTAAGAAATATGTTCCTTTCAGTAAGCCTCCTGACGTTAGCATTGCCCCTTCAAATGGAACTGTTTGTCCTTCATACCATTTTAAGTGCTTCTGTCACAACTAACATTTACAGTTCAGAACATCAGCGCTTGAAAATAATCTTGTGATGGCTCATTTCCTATCCACCTTGGTCATTATCCCTCTCTCTCCCATTTCATCTGTGTACTACACAAGTGCAATTTTGCTGTACGTAATAGCTCTCATCTCTTCCTGTTGCCATTTGCCATCATTGAGTTTTAACCATTGGAGGGAGATAAAAAGTGAAAGCAAAAGTGCAGGGAACTGGAGGTGTAATCCTCCACTATTCCCTTGCCAAACATAGATGCCGCCCTTGGGCAGGCAGGACTGGACTGTTTTTCTACTTGACTTCATGTTTCAAAACAAATATTCTGAATAAGTGGTTTATGCAGTCCTCAACCTTATTCAAAGGGACACCTGTCAACTTAAATATTTAATACAAGTGTTTCTCTTCCCTGTGTTGTATTATTGTTTTATATGATTGAAACTGAAAGGATTTTTGTTGTTTAAGTCAAATTCCCTCATCCCCCGCCATCACAGTTGATGCAGTTTGTTTACTGTCTGTTGAACTTCATTCAGGTTGGACAGTGAAAGTACACAGGCTGGCTTCCCTGAGTGCATCAGTTTTGCTTCTGGCTCCTGTACACTAGGCCCCTGCTGGGTTTTGTTTGGGTTTTCAATGCTGCAGGAGAGTATGTTTGCATTTTTAAGCAATTTATTGATTTATTTAAATTAGTTCAGAAAAAACATGCAGATATTTCTGTTTGGTTGTAAGGGCCTGATGCTATGACGTGCTGAGCGTTAATGGGCACCTCTCAGCACCTTGCAAGATTGGGCCCTAGGATTCTGTATCTGTTACCACAAACACGCTCTTACCAAGATCTCCAGTGTAAACCCAAGTTGGCTTGGTCCCTTTATCTTTCTAATGGATTCTAAGTGCCCAGACCCTATTTGGGCAAAATTCTTAATGATGTCTGTGGGAGTTTTGCCTGAGTAAGGACTGCGGGATTGGACCTAACAATAAGGCAGGTCCATTCAGGGCCCTTCCTCCATTCACAGGCTGTTTGAACCTACACTGCGAGTTATCCTTTTGCTGGATTAAAACTATGTCATGATGGCTTCTATCTTCAGCCAAGGAGAATTGCTGGGGCTGTCAGGGCCTCTTCTGTCTCATTGCTTCTGTTACTTCAAATATTCTATCCCCCCTACTCACCCCACCTTCATTCTTTTCAGGCTGAGCATGCTACCCCTCCCTTCAGCATCCACAGGCCCCTGCTGAGCCATAGGTGGTGGTTGCGTCACAATGCGGAGAGTCGATCACTAGGCCAGTAATGGCTGCATGGCCCCTGTGTGTGGTTCTGAGCAGGAGGCCCCTGCGGTAAAGTTGTGGAGCAGTTTCCCACCCGTGCCCTCTTCCCATGCCTCTCCTGACTGGCTGCATACACTCCCTCAGCTGAAATCCATAACTCTCGCCTGATGAGACATGGCACTGATGGGCTCTTGTGATTCAGGCCTGAGTCCTAGGTTTCTTTTCCAATTAGGCCATTCACTGCTCAGGCCTGTGCCTGCCCTGAGCACTTGGGATTGCCATGGCAACCAGGAGCGCCAGCATTTATTAATCATCCGGGTGGCCTTTGAGTTGGCATGGCAACTGCAGACAAGAATAGAAACACAGGAATGGGAAAGTGGCAGAGGAGCTGCCAGGCAATGGCACATGTCAGGCAGAGCTGGGCCCCCCCGACCCGGTGCCGGGTGCTGGGAGAATTGAGGCCTTCCCTTCAGATCTGGCACTTTTTCTTGGCTTCTGAAACAATTTTACTTTAGGCTAAGAAAACAGCTCTGCACATGGGAGTGATTCTGGGATTGCTGCCTGCTGCAGGGAGGGGCTCAGTTGAGACTGGAGGATGCTACAAAGAGAAACTCAAAGTGAGGGTACAGGTTAGGACTGAGGTGCTTCAGCACAACTATGTGGGCCAGGACTGGACTGAAAGGAGACGCTGTGATTTTTGACTGAAGAGCCTCTGAAGATCTGGACGTGGAACAAGCACACTGATGGTTTGCATTGTGGTTACTGCCAGCTGCTTTCAGAAGTGCTCAATTGACTTAATTTACACATACATTTAAGCCATCTCTCAAGCCTATATGGTTCCTTTCCCACCAGACACACAATAATCCTACCACAGCCCCATTCAGCCCTGCTGTAAACAGGTATAACTCCATTGAAGTCAGTGGCATTGCACTCATTTACACCAAGTCTGCATTTGTCCCTGTTTTTCCACTCCACTGGTTCTACTTTGCCATGAAGTAGGGTAAGATGCTCTTGAATGTTCCTTATTGCAGGAGGAGTTTCGGCTGGAGAAGGGTCCCCAGCTGCTGGCTCTGGTGGAGGATGCCTTCTCCAGGCAGACAGATGGACTGCAGGCCCAGTGGCTGATCTCTCTGAGCAAACCCAATGAGAATGACAAGCACCTGCTAATGACCTTGGCAGGGGAGCAAGGTAGGTGTTGGTAGAAAAACGGAGTGGTGGTGGGAGAACTGGCAAGGGGTGTATCTGGCTTCAAGATTGTTTTCCAGTGGAGATTTCCAGTGATGCTGGAAGGAGTTTTCTCTGCCTTGTTACCCCCAGTTTTTCTTCTGGTTATAGTGACATAATCCCTCTTGCTATACAGTACAATGCTGCCTCTGTTAGCTATACCTGGTGATTGGAGGCTTGTCGGTGTGTACATAGAGTATAAGCCTCTGCCCCCCATACACCATGTCCCCCCCCCCGTACATTCCTGCCGTGGTTTTCCCTCTTGACAGTCACATCAGATTCCAGGTTCTCCTCCTGACCTTCAAGACTCTGCAAAGCTCTGCTCTCATCTTTCTCCTCCCTTCACTCCTCCAGGGCCTCCTGCTTCACCCCCTCCCTTTTTATCCTTGCATGCATTCATCTTTGTGCATTTTTTCCCAGGCTTGCCTCTGTGCCTCCCTCCCTCTTCTGCTGCAGAAGGTGAAATCGTCTGCTTTTTGTTCAGATCTGCAGAGCCTGCCAATGCTACCCAGTGAGGGTTAGAAGAACTATTGCATGTCCATTGAAAAGCAGTCCCAATGGAAAAACTCTGATCATCTGGGACTGTCTCTGTTCTGTACTGCTTCTGTAGTCTGTTTAGAGTATAGGCTCGATGAGGAAGGCCCTATAACTATGTTATTTCATACAGGGCAAGTAAGAAGTAATATTATAAAATGCAGCACAGTTGTTGGGAAATAATGTTGACATTTAAGGGGTATCTTCTACGTGCTTGTTTAAATTAGTATATTTCTCCCAACACTGTGGACTATGCCATGTACCATTAAAAAGACTCTTGTAAGCACATGAGACCCTAATGTCAACCTTTCTTTCTATTGGAGGGGATCCCCTTGGGGATGAGAAGCTGGGCTGTGTAATGCTAGCAGCACAGCTAGGCTGGGGCAACTGTCAGAAATGGAGTTCTGTGCCCGGTTAGGAGCCCTGGAATCGTCAAGGACTAAATCATTTTCTGCTGTGAAGAATGAGGCTCTTGTTAGGTTTCCTCTCTGTTGCTGGACCGAACTGGAGAGGCACTTGGAGAGGGACAAATTCTCCTTGGCCTCTAAATCCTACTGACAGGTCATGCTTTTCTGGCTTGCCAGCTTGGAGAGTATCCTGTGAGCTGTGTGGGAAGGAAGCCACTTGGGGGCCACTCAGTGATGGCTAGTGACTCCCTAGCAGGGAGGCTTTTGCAGATTTCTTTCTGCCAGGAACAAAGTTGTTGCAATATGTCTCCTGACAGTTAATTGTGTCATGCCTGGTAGGCTGCCTTGCTAGGGATCCCTGCAGAGCACAACACATGTCCTTAAGAATTCTCTAGGTCAGGAGAGAGGTGTATTGGCAGAGCTGTGTGAGCAACTCAGGAGTAGCAAGTGCTGCAAGTCGGGGCTGAAATGCATTGGCGGAGGGATGTGTGAGTAGCACAGTGCTTAGCCCCATTATTTTTGGATTCCAGGTATTCCACACTTTCAGTTGCACTTGCATGCATCCAGAATTCCTGGCCAAACATTGCTTTTACCTCATTAAATAGTTTGTAAAGTAATAAAATGTGTGTCTCCTTCTCCACATCCTGCCCTGGAATTCCCAGGGAGTGCTGATGTGCTGAATGTGTGAGCCAAAGCAGAGCATGTAGGGCTGACCACTTCTGTCTGTTTCTCTTCCTCTCACCAGGTGTCATCCCTACAAAAGATGTCCTGATGGCACTGGGGTATGTTCAGAGGAGCTTAGCCGAGGTAAGAACCTGTCTGCTTAACCTACAGGCTGAAGGCAGTCAGTGTAATTAAAATGGGATCATGCTTCAGTCTAAGGAGGCTCTGAACCCTTCATAAGCAAATTGGCAGAACTCCCTATTCCCTCTCTGATGACTGCAGAATGATCAGATGTCAGTTCCCATTAAGAGTGACTGGCTACGGGATCATCTGCTGTCTCTGGAAGGCTTCTTTGAAGTTGCTGTCCACACTCTGGGGATCCTGCACAGACCAATCCCTTCTCTGCTCCCCACACGACCATCTGCCAGGATGGGTTGCAGATTTTATCTGTAGGATGTTTTTATAGAAAGATGAGACCTGAGGTCTGTCCAGCTCATCGCCTTGTTCACTTTGAGCTCTTCTTGCCTGTAGTTGCTTAGCCTCTGCTGAATAGTCCGGGTGAGTTCCCACACTGGGCAGAATGCCCTCTAGGGTTACTCAGCCCTCTGTTTCCTAGGGAAGTATTTTTAATTGTTTTGGCCTGTCATCATGTTCCCTGTGTTACTGGGACCATACTGAAGAGCTGAACCTTAGATTTGCTCCAGAGAGGGGGACACTTGATGAATGCAGGTGGCTGTGTCTTCCCTCCCCCCAATGTTCAAGTTTGCTTTTCAGTCTCCTCTGACATCACAGCCTTCAGTACAGTAACTCCTCACATAACATTGTAGTTATGTTCCTGAAAAAATGCGACTTTAAGCGAAACGATGTTAAGCATATATACACACACACACACACAAAATTTAATACTGGTACACAGTGATGATGATTGTGAAGCTTGGATGAGGTGGAGGAATCAGAGGATGGGATATTTCCCTTACTGCTAAATGATAAACTAGCAATTGGCTGAGCTCTCAAGAGTTAACTCTCTCACTCTACAAGGCAGCAGGAATGGAGGGAGGGGAGACATCACAGACAGAAACACACACCATATGTGTGAGAGAGAGAGAGGCGCATTTTCCCTTTAAGTACACTGCCTTAGATCAGCTTGCTGAGACGGGTGTGTCCCCCCTGCTCTATGGAAGATGGAGTAAGCGGGGTGCAGGAGCAGGGGGGAGGGTGACACCCTGACATTAGCCCCCCTCTTTCTTCCCCGCCCCCCACAGCAAGCAGGAGTCTCAGGGAGCAGCGCCAAGGCAGAGGGCAGGAGCAGCACATGGCAATGGGGGAGGGACAGCTGAACTGCAGGCAGCTGCTGCACAGGGAACTTAGGGGAGCGGGGAGCTGATGGTGGGCTGCCGGTCCACCCTGGTTCCAAGCCCCCACCAGCTAGCTGCAATGGGCTGCTCTTCCTGCAAGCAGTAGACAAAGCAGGCGGCTGCCAAATGACGTTAGAAGGGAGCATTGCACAACTTTAAACGAGCATGTTCCCTAACTGATCAACAACATAACAACGAAACAACCTTAACTGGGATGACTTTAAGTGAGGAGTTACTGTACTCCATTTCTCTCATTGACAGCACTATTCGAATTCCATAGTAGACTACAGTTACTCACCAAACATTCCTCTAAGAACGTTGGTGCCCTGGATGAGGAGCCTGGGAGAAGGCAAACTAGTTTATTTGCTTTGAAACTGCCCCTTTAGCTTGTTGGACTTGAAGGCGTTAAGAGCCTGATTCTGTTCTCACTTACACTGGTGGAACTATACTGACTTCAGTGGAATTACTCCAGTGTAAGTGGGTCAGACCAGAATGTGTTGGCAGATGCATGCCTTCTCCTAACCTAACAACCCAGTGCAGCTAGACAAAGCAAATTAAGTGCTCAGTGTGGTATTGATTGGCTTACACCAGAGAAAGTGCTAAAAGCCCTACAACGGGCATTGCTGAAATTGTGTAAATAAGGTACCAGCACCCTGAAGTGGCCTTTCCATAGAAAACATTGGAGGAGACTTCAAGGCTCGCTTGGTGTTGTTTGAGAGAACAATAAACTACCTGCAGAGATCCTACAACCTATATTCTAGCTCAGCACCTGGAATTCTTTCTCCAGCCGTATCAGTAATGAAACAGACTCTTTATCACAGAGACATTGTGTAATCATAAGCTTGGAAGAAAGAGGGAGGATATTCTCTTACACTCTTCATATATACTATTGAACTGATACATAACCTTTCTGAAATCTGCCAAGTCACTGAGACCAATCAGCAATTTTCAGCTTTGTTTGCTGACATCCCATTTCTAGCAGGCAAAGTTTTGTTTTGTTTTTTAAAGTTTTGGTATCATGCTTGTCTGGAGTATGTGGCCTGGGGGAGTGATCACAGGACAGGGAGTTTGGAAATCCTATGTTCTAATCCTAACTATGACACTGACCTGCCATTGTGACTGTGGGCAAGACCCTTAGCCTGGGTTTCTCCCTTGTAAAGTGGGGCCTTACCTGCCACCAAGGAGTTTTGTGGATTGAAGTGAGTGTTTGTTAATGTGCTAAGATCATTTCTGTGAACACTTCATGGGTGTGTCTACACTGCAGTGGGGAGCAAGCCTCCCAGCCTGGGTAGGCAGAGTTGGGTGGGCTTGCACAAGTCTCCCCCTGAGCCACACCTTCCACACTGCTATTTTTAGCATGCTAGCTGGAGTGCTGCTAGCACAAGTCTGTCCGCCTGGGATGGGAGGCTCGCTCCCAGCCATAGTTTAGATACCCCATACGTCTGACTGGCCTCTAGAATATTCAGTATCCCAAGTGGAAGCTGGTGGAGTGGGTCACTCGTGTAGGAACAGAATGCCAGTCTTCCATCGAAGGAGGTTTTTATCCACAGCTTTATTCCTGCACTCCTGTGAGCCCAAGTTAGAGCAAAAGAAACAGCAGGTTTGTAATGTAATGCCCCACTCCAAGTTACACTCAGCTGAATGAGTAGTTCTGCCTCCCCCACAGGCTGTCCTCCCCTTTGCCCACTAGGTAGCTGTTTCTAGAGCATTCCTCCCTCTGACTGGCCCTGAGCCACAGCCCCTGCCTTGCTACCCCACTCTGCACACCTGTATGAGCCCAGAGCCGGGATTAACACCTGGTGTGCTGGTTTCTTCCCACTGTCACTCCCGAGAAGAAAAATGTCATGGCCTCATGGAAGATTTGTAGATAGTATTAGACTGAGATGGGCTTCCTTCCAACTGTGCAGCACAATCCCAGAGCGGATCCCACCAGTCTAGCTCTTGTTCCTGTTGGTCACAGTTAGCCTGTGCACACTGCCAGAGCACTGGGATTCTGCACAGGACAGTGACTGCAGCTCCATTAATCTCCAAATGGTTGAGCATGCCTTTCTTTTCGGTGAATTTTAGATTGGCATCCAGAACTACTCAACCACCACAAGCTGCCAGTCACGGCCCAGCCAGACTCGCAGCGACTATGGGAAACTCTTTGTGGTGCTGGTCATCATCGGTTCCATCTGTGCCATCATCATCATCATGGGGCTTATCTACAATTGCTGGCAGAGGCGCCTGCCCAAGATGAAGAACATGGTGAGTACATGGAGGGTGGGGGAAGACATCTGGACTTGGCTCTTATCCCTCAGGATGGAAGGAGTGGGGTGGCTGGGTGGGCAGGGGACATGTTCCTTCTCCATGTCCACCTTCCCAGGTGAGTTTGGTAGAAGCACCTGGGCCAGATCACTGTGGGTCAATGGCCGTGTCCATATTAGAATTTGGGACCCTGATAGTGTTCCCTTATTTGTTCTAACCCAATAGCATGAAGCGTAGCCTGCAGTGGGCCAGATCCAGCTCAAAGAGTTCTTCAGAGCAGTCACCTCCATCTTTAATATGGAGATGCTGCCTGCAGATCCCAGCATGCCATGATCCATCTTGGTTCAAGCAGCCAGAGTGCATTGCATGCTGGCAACAATGTTATCCACCATACTTTACCCCTTGATTTTAAAGTTATGACTTCAGGTGGCTCCATTTTATATAGAATAGGTGCAGCCTTTGGGCTCCTGGCATGTGCCACCTCCTTTCCACCAGAGGGCCAGTTGACCTTCACATGGAGCCATGAATAAACTCCACCCAGTCCTGTTCCCATGAAAACAATGGCAAAAATCTCCATTAACATGAACAGGAGCAAGATCTGGCCCTGGCCTTGCGCCTCTACAGCATCAGGAGCTTTTCTCAGTTTGTGTGTCCCATCCTGCCGCCTCCTCCTCCCCCTTCCAGTCACACGGCGAGGAGCTGCGCTTTGTGGAGAACGGCTGCCATGACAACCCCACCTTGGATGTGGCCAGTGACAGCCAGTCGGAGATGCAGGAGAAGAAGACCAGTGTGAATGGCGGAGGTGCCATCAACGGCCCCAATGGCTGGGATGTCCTGATCACCAAGCGGGCGAGTGAGGACGCAGATGTATTTGAAGAAGATACACATCTTTAAAAAGAGAAACAGCTTAAATATATGTCTATCCTTTCTTGACTTAAGGACAGTGAGGTGAGGGGCAGCTTCTCAGGAACCTCTTATATGGCTTGGGACAGAGCTACTCTTTCTTGTCGTGATCCTGAGGCTGCATCCGAATCCTGGAGCAAGAAGGCTCACTGGGAGTGGAGGGAGGCGGGTGGGGTGCTGGGGTGTGTATGTGTATGTGTCTTTTGCTATCAGTAGCGCCAATGCTTTTTTCATCACTTTTAAATGCACTTACTTAGCTCTCTGGTAGCGGCTGAGAATGGCTGGGTGTGAGAAATAAAATGATGAGGCTAAGATGGACTCCAAGTGACTGGGGAGTCAACTCACACTGGGTGCCCAGCAGGGAGATGGCAGGCCAGACCCTGACCTCACTGGCTCCTGGAGCTGGAATCAGAATCTGTCCCAGCAGGTGCAATAGGAAAATCTGGGTCTTGTTCTGGATCTGGGAAGCGAAGATTCATTTGAAGTTCTGGGCAGAAAGTTTGCATTCTGTGCATGTATGAAGATCAGATATTCTCTGGTGCCCTTGCTTTAGCTTCTGATGAGATGGGCTGCTGTGTTGTTCAGATGAAAACATTTTCCTGTGACCTCTCACCTCTGCCTAATACCCCCCAAATCCCTTTTTGGTTCCACAAGCACGATGTTGAACCTGAAAAGTTTGAGCACTTTAACCTAGCCTGGTTTGGCTGGATGATTGCAGAGAATTCAGTGCTGCACTGCAGGGCCTCTGTTGGTACTTCAGTGTGGGGTGGGAATTCATCTGAAAAGGACAATTGCCTACCTTCTGGCATCTTGGGAGGTCACATCAGCAAAAGATCCCTTGTCTAAATCTTAGAGTAGGAGGCCTTTTCTGCTCCTATCCCATTTTCCATGGTCGTGGCCTCCAGCTGTGGGTTGATCTCGTGAGATGAACATACAGAACAGCTAGGACATCTTACTGAAGGAAAATAAGATCCAGAGATTGAAAACTTCCCCCTTCCATTTGGGACCGTACCATATCTGTTTCAAGGGAGAAGATTCTAGTCTCACTCACATCGGTATAAAGCATGAGTAATTCCACTGACGTTATTGCATTTAACCTAGTATAAAAGTCAGTGTGAGGTCAGAATCAAGCCTAAGTGCCCATATGTGCGCTTCTCAGGCTTGCCTTGGGCAAACCTTAAGGCCCCAGCTCCCTGAGGATGTGATAAAATGAACTTGAATATTCATAACTGTGCTCCCAGCCCTGCCTAAATCATGATGCTCAAAATTACTGCTCTTTAATTTGAAATGTTTTGTCCCTTTTTTTCTCCTCATTGTTTCATGGACCTGGGTCCAAAATAAATACATAAGAAATTCCCCTCTTCACCCTGTTTTGCATATCTCCATTTTCAGGCTGGCTGGCTGCCTGCGGCAAGATGCTATTAAAGTTTGGTCTTTAAGGGAATAACTGTACAAAAAGAGCCAAATGTATTTAATGAGGATTAGCTATTCACTTGTAATTCAAATCTATCTATGTCTGTAGGATGCTCCTCACTGATATCTGAGTGCTGAAAGTGAGGATATAAATGAGATTGTTAATACAGATTAATTTTTGCATAGCATCTTCCATACAAACTGACTCCCAAATCAACTGAATTGAATAATGCAGGACTATAATTAGTCAATGTTGTGGAATCAAGAACCACTATGTTGAAAATGCTTTGAGGTTCTTCAGGATGAAGAGATGCTATATAAAATGTAAGACGTATGGTGAATAAATAAAACATTGAGTTAAATTATGTGTTTATTCTGCACCTAGCAGAATGGGGCCAACCTGCCTGTGGCCTTTAAGCAGCCCCACAGTATAATGTTAATAATATAGCTACTAATCCTCATTAAATATGTTTAATATTCAGTAGCTACTATAAAAAATAAAATCATATTAAATCAAACATGGTGTAGGACACCCACACAAAATACATTTTTCCTTGTTGGTTTCCCTCACTCGTTCCTTCAGTGCTGGGCTGCTTTGCCACTGTTGTTTCATATCCTCTCACTATGTACAGAGACAGCAGAGAACTGATCAGCTAATACTTAAGCCCAACTGACATAAGTCAGCATTTGTTGAGATGGCAGGGAGCCACCAAACTTTAAATTGTTAAAGGTTTGTCACCAAGGCTTATTAATTAGCAGCTGTAGCCAGGAGCGGCTCTAGGCACCGGCAAAGCAAGCAGGTGCTTGGGGCAGCCCATTTGCAGGGGCGGCAGCTGGCAGGGATCCAGCCTGGGAGCTGAGGACTAACAAAGCTGTAGTTCCTTGGTTAGCTCCTTGCCTATAGAGCCAGCCCTGGAACAGGGAAAGAACTACATTTCCCAGCATTTCCTTGGCTGCTATGAACAGGAATGGGAGGGGGAGGGAGTATGGTAGCTGAAACCTCATGCTTGCTGTGAATAAGAGAGCTCACTGCTAGAGCGGGGTGGCACTGTGAATGGGGAACAAGTGTGCCCAAGGAGTAGAAGGCTTTGGCCCAGATATTCCCTTCAGAAGACATCCCCAGACTGGATTAGGTATACTGGTGCGACCTCACCTTGCAGCCCCCAAAAAAGGAATTGGGGGGACTAAATGGACAGCGCCCCTCTCTGTCTGAAGCCTAGCAAGGGAGGTATGTGAATTCCACTAGAATTTAAAATGAAAAGTAAGGGAGGGGAGTCTCTACTGAACCTGGGCAGCTTTAGATACGGTACCAGGCATGTAGGAGGATTTCCTTTTCTGAGCCATGGAAGCAGAAATTGACTTTTCCTTTCCAGATTTAGCTAATATTCAGAAAGGGAATCTAGCACCTGCCTTCCAGATTTGAACACCTCAAAATTCAGGAGTGCTCAAGGTCCATTTGAGCAGCTGTTACTTCATTTCTCCCAAATCAAATATACTGATCCACTGTAATTTGCTGTAGGAAAAATAGGATAAAATTGAGCAAGAAATGCTTCCCAGTGGTTTTTAGGACTGGAATTGCTATTTTCAACAGCCATTGCCTTTTTTTTTTTTTTTAAGTTTTATTTGTTTAAAAGGAAGACAGTGATATTGCATTGGCAAATTCCCCATAGAAACAAAGAGTGGAACAAAAGAATAATAAAGGCACCTCAACTTTTCCTCATTTATGGAGGACAGTCTTATGATATGCATCCAGATATCTTCCAATCACACAAGTTAAAAATTGTTTCATTTTACTGCAGATCTGTAACCATATGGGAACCAATCCTGTCTGTGTTCTATGCACATCCAAAATTCCTGCTGAATGACCTGCCCTGGGAGCAAGTTATCAGTGACCTAGGGCTGGGGCAGAAGGAGGGGGCGGGGTGGGAGAGCCCAGGGCTGGGGCGGCAGGGGGTGTATGAGTGGGGGGACATTGGTGGAGGGAAAGGGGGGAGCCCAGAGCTGGGGCAGCATGGGGTGTGTGTGGGGGGAGAGCCCAGGGGTGGGGTGGCAGTGGGGCGTGGGGGAGCCCAGGGCTGGGATGGAGGCAGCCAAAATGTTTTTTGCTTGGGGCAGCAAAAAACCTGACTCTAGCTCTGAAAGCTGCCAGCTACCAAGCTCTAGTGGCTTGCTACTCCAGTTCCTTATGGTTAGGGTAGCATCATGATCAGGACGAGCGCTAGGGATTTGAGCGCCCTAGGCGGACAACAATTTCGCTGCCCTGTGCGCTGGTCCCGCGGCTCTGGTGGGGCTGCCGCAGGCACGACTGCGGTAGCTCCACCGGAGCTGTGGACCAATGGACCCTCCGCAGGCACGACTGCGGTAGCTCCACCGGAGCCGTGGACCAACCGACCCTCCGCGGGCACGACTGCGGCAGCTCCACCGGAGCTGCCTGCCGCTCCCTCCGGCGAAATGCCGCCCACCAATTATTCTGGCGCCCTAGGCAATTGCCTAGGCTGCCTAAATGGTAGTGCCGGCCCTGACCATGATTGTATGTTAGGAGGCAAATTCTGAGGTTCAGGAGCTCTCCAAACGTCTAGATTGGTCTTTGGATGTCTGTCACAGTGGCCAGATCACTTGCTTTGGAAGCGTCTCAGAGGAGGTGTGGCTTGGCTATGTAATCCCAGCTTGTCTCCAAAAGCCTTGTGGCTAATAGCATTTTACTATTAAAACTGAGACATTTTGAAAATCTACCTTCCCCACTTAATTTACTATTTGCATTTGGCTGGTCTTTGGAGAGTGAAACTTCATGCATCAGTTACACTGCATGGCCCTGATCCTGCAATCCTTCCATGAGCAAAGAGCTCTTATTGACATCCATGTGCAGGGTTTGGAAGTGTATTCGTACTCCTAGTCAGTTTTACTCTGGGTCTTGTGTTTTGGATTTCTAATGCTGCAAAGGGAGGTTTAAAGGAAGAAAATAATGCTTTTGTTTTTTTAATTATTTGTTTAAATCCTGGAAACTTGTCTGTTCATATAATTTTGTCACACTTTTATTTTTAACATAAACCCTCAGTGTTGGGCACCAAACTGGACAGAGGATAAGCTGGCAGTTCAAAAACTTACTTCACATTCAGTAAGGTTTCTTTGTAGTCCTGTCTGCCACGTATTAGGTTACACTGACACCTGGTGGCTTCTGGTAGTTATAGGTTAAATGAATAAAAAGGACCGTTTTCTCTTAACTGTGAATGCTCATTTTTCCTGTGATTTTTATTAGTACATTCAACTGATAACCACTCACATCTTAGCTGATATTCTGTAGCTGTTGAAATCACTTGTGGTCAGAGGGTTCAGTATGAGGTGAAGTGAGACAAATGCTATGTGAGCACACCCCTGCTTTACCTCTGCAAAGCAACGACAGGGAGTTGATGTATTGTTCTCTGGGGTCACGGTGCAGAATTCTGAGCTGAGATCTATAGACAGCAATAGATGTTGCAGTACACCACAGGACACGTACCCATCAATGAGATGCATCTGCATGCAAATAAAGGAGGTTTTTAAAATAGCCGTCTCTGGTGGTGAACAGCATACAAGAAGAAAAGATGTGAGTTGGTGCTTGACTGGAGTGATGGGTAAGTAGGAAGGAAGAAAGAAGAATGGCTATCCAGAAACATAATGAGCTACAGCCTGTATGTTTGGTGGGGTGAAATCTAATTTGGTGGGGTCAAAGTACAGACTGCTAGCCAAATGTAGCCCAGGGGTATCTGGAATGGGACCTGTGGCCACCATGTTGTTTAAGGTAGAGATGAAACCAAATGGATCAAGATGTATGCTAAGACTTGTCATAGCTATAGGCTGCGTCTCTAGGTTTAGAGTGTGGGGAAGGTATCCAGTAGCGAGCCAGCAATTATAGTTGTAAATTGCCTTGAGAACCCTCTGGATGAACAAAGCTGCATAAAATGTAGGGATATTATTATAGAAGTTATTAGAATGATTATTTTGAGAGCAACAATGGATCCTTTTTACCCTTTGCTGCTTGTACTCTGTGGCAATAACCTGTGCCCTGTCCACAGACAAAGTTCCCGCAATACAGCAGCAAGAGTTTCTCCTGTACAATGGGTTAGGGTTCATGAGCCTGACTTTCAAAGGTGCTGAGCACCCTCAGCTCCCATGGCATCAGTGGGAGCAGTGTGTGCTCATCACTACTGAAAACTGGGCCAATAGCCTCTAGCTTAGACAGCAGTGAGTGTTCTCAAATTCCTTGTTCCTGCTGGGCTTGGCTGCCTCAAGCCACCCTTTGTATTTGTTTGGGGCTGTGACTGAAGAAAACTTAGGCTTGGTCTACACTGAAAAGTTATATTGGCATGGTTACATCAGCCAGGGATGTAAAAAACCCAAACCACCACACCCCTCTGTGAGCAACATCACTATGCCAACAAATCCTCCCCCCCCCCCACACCCCACGACACAGATATGTTGACAAAAGAGGGTTTCTATCAACACAGCTGGCTTTGCTGGGGGAAGTGGTGTCCCTACACTGACAGAAAAAGTACTGTTGGGGTAGGCTGCACCTCCTGTGTGGAGCTATGCCAATATAGCTATGCCAGTATGGTGTCTGTAATGTAGACACACCCTGAGAAGCCCTTGGGGTTGGCCCTTAAATGGGCAGGATTGTGGCAGTGATTTGTTTATTTATTAAACACAATAAAAATACCTTCTGGTTGTCTGAACACTTAGTAGGATGGGAGAATCCATGTTTGATCACCCCAGCTTCAACTGACTTCTCTTGCATCTGCACACAGACATTTACATACACTCATTGTCTTTACAAAAAATAAAGCCACCCAAATCTCAATTCCTCTAAGCTGAAATAATTGTTACATTAACTAACCCTCAAAGCTAGGTACACTCTTTCTGCTCTTTGATCCTTTTTATTCAAAGGCTTGGCTTATAGGGGATAGAGTGGGAAGATACCTGCTGGACCATCCAGTCTAACTCTCATGCTTCAAACACAAATATATGATTCTGTCCATACAACTTTGCCTGGAACACCTCTCATCCTATAATTCCTTCACCAGGCAAAGGGATTTTCCTGTCTGCTCTGCCACATGGCTTGGAAGGTCTGACTTCAGTGTATCTCTGGGTGCTGGTAACATTAACCCCTTCCCTGCCTGTATTCCTGGGGATTATGATCATCTGCAGCAAATGCACAGACTGGATTGTGGTTCGCATTGCAGCTTTCATCTGTGCTCTCCTGTGTTCTCACCATTCCACTAAATAAACTAACTTTACAATGGTTACTTCTTTGTTTTCCTTTGCCAAAATATAGTGTTAGCTCACCCCTTCCAGCCACCCCAATACCATAGCCTGGGCCACCAGAAGTTGAGAGATGCTGCTGCAATGTCTCCACCTGGTCTCTTTTTCAAGCACAGCTGTAAACTAACATGAAGAGTGACTTTAATTCTTATGGGAGTGACAAACACAAAAGGTAGAGCCCAGGCCCACTACAGAGCAGAAAGGCAGCTCTTCAGCAAACCCCACTGCGCTGTTCTGCCAATACAACTTCTGCTTTGGCTGCAGCATCACAGGGGGCCTGAACCTGTTCACGTAAAGATTGATATTTGTATATTGTTGGGGTGGTTTTTATGGTGTGGACAGACATCTACAGGACCAGGGATTAGGATGAACTTGTAAACTCCTTTCCAAACTTATTTCAGGATTTCAAACGGGATCTCCAGAGTCAGAAGACTAATGGAGAAGTCTCTGTGGCTCCCTGTCTCACTGGCCAGAGGGTACAGGTTGAATTTTTTTTTACCAGGCACCTATTAGCCAGAGGACTAACATTCCTAGGCAGAGTCCAGGATAAAAGATAAGGGAATAGGACACATCAACACAATCTGTGGAAATGTTCTAGTGAGGAGCCCATTCAATTTACTCCCACCAGGTAGGAAGGGAGGAGGTGTCACACTTCCTACCAGGGTGCTGTTCATGGATCCTATGCAGGGGCTCTATCTTTCGTATGGGTCTACAGCTCATAGGTGGCTGATAAAGCCTTCCCCTCCCCCACGGCTGGAAGTGCTGCTCTCTCAATCCCACCAATGTTCCCAGCCTCCTATCTACTGGGATGGAAGAATAACTGTACTATCCCTCTTCTAGCTTCCTGGCTGCTAATAAGTACATAGTGTCTCTGCTAATCTATTGTTCCTTTAGCTGTCTGCCTATTATTCCTTAGAGAGAGAGTCTATATGGCACTGCCCTTCCTCAGCCTTTAGTTTTTGGGTCATCCTTTCTCATGAATAGCTTCAGTGTCTGATCCTGCTCTGCACTTTGTAAAGTAGCAGTTGCAGAGTGAAATTAACATAATTCTCATTAATTTCCTTGCTGCATACTGGTCTGAATAGCAGAGCACTGAAACTCACCACAAAGGAGTTAACATCAAACTGTTGCTTCCTGCGAAGTTATGAGCAGGAGAAGAGACACTGGAGCTGCCTGTGTGCAGACTCAGGAAAACAGAATTCCGTAGTCTCATTTGAAAGATTTTCTTCTAAACCAGTGGTTCTCAACCAGGGGTACATGTACCCCTGTAGGTACGCAGAGGTCTTCTGGGGGGCACATCAACTCATTTATATATTTGCCTACTTTTACATCAGGCTATATAAAAAGTACTAGCAAAGTCAGTAAAACTAAAATTTCTTACAGACAATGACTTGTTTATACTGCTCTACATACTATACACTTAAATATTAAGTACATTATTTATATTCCAATTTATTTGTTTTATAATTATATGATAAAAATAAAAAAATAAGCATTTTTTCAGTAATAATGTGCTGTGACATTTTTTGTATTTTAGTAGGGCTGTCAATCACAGTTAACTCACGCAATTAACAAAAAAATAATTGCAATTAAAAATTAATTGTGATTAATTGCACTGTTAAAAAATAGAATACCATTTGAAATTTATTAAATATTTTTGGATGTTTTTCTTCATTTTCAAATATACTGATTTCAATTAAAACACAGAATACAAAGCACATAATAATAAGGCACAGAATACACAGCGTTCACTTTATATTATTTTTTATTACAAATATTTGCACTGTGAAAATGATAAACAAAAGAAATAGTATTTTTCAATTCACCTCATACAAGTACTGTAGTGCAATCTCTTTATCATGAAAGTGCAACTTACAAATGTAGGGTTTTTTTGGTTACATAACTGCATTTAAACAAAACAATGTAAAACTTTAGAGCCTACAAGTCCACTCAGTCCTACTTCTTGTTCAGCCAATTGCTAAGAGAAAGAAGTTTTTTTAAAATTTACAGGAGATAATGCTGCCCACTTCTTAATTACAATGTCACCTGAAAGTGAGAACAGGTGTTTGCATGGCACTCTTGTAGCTGGTGTTGCAAGATATTTACGTGCCAGATGCGCTAAAGCAGTGGTTTTCAAACATTTTTTCTGGTGACCCAGCTGAAGAAAATTGTTGATGCCCATGACTCAACAGAGCTGGAGATGAAGGGTTTGGGGTGTGGGAGAGGCTCAGGGCTGGGGCAGAGGGTGAGGTGCAGGGACAAGGACTCTGGGTTTGGGGGGGTTCAGGCCTGGGGCAGGGGGTTGGGGTGCAGGAGGGGGTCAGGGCTCTGGTCTGGGGGTGCAGGCTCTGGGGTGGGGCTGGGGATGAGGGGTTTGGTGTGCAGAAAGGGGATCCAGGTTTAGGGGGGGCTCAGAACTGGAGTAGGGAATTGGGGCATGGGCTTACCTCGGGTAGCTCCCAGGCAGTGGGGCAGCAGGGGTGCTAAGGCAGGCTTCCTGCCTGTCCTGGCACTGTGGACCATGCTGCACCCCGGAAGCAGCCACCAGCAGGTCCGGCTTGGTGGAGGCACACAAGCGGCTCCACATGGCTCTGGCTTGCAGGCACTGCCTGCACCATCTCCCACTGGCTGGTACTGGGTCATGACTCACAGTTTGAAAACCACTGTGCTAAAGATTCATATGCCTCTTCATGCTTTGGCCATCATTCCAGAGGACATGCCTCCATGCTGATGATGCTAGTTAAAAAAATAATGCGTTAACTACATTAGTGACTGAACTCCTTGGGGAAGAATTGTATGTCTCCTGATCTATTTTACCTGCATATATATATTTCATGTTATAGCAGTCTCGAATGATGACACAGCATATGTTGTTCGTTTTAAGAACACTTCCACTGCAAATTTGACAAAATGCAAAGAAGATACCAATGTAAAATTTCTAAAGATAGCTACAGCACTAGACCCAAAATTTAAGAATCTGAAGTGTCTTCCAAAATCTGAGATGGATGAGGCCTAGAACATGCTTTCAGAAGTCTTAAAAGAGCAACACTCTGATGCGGAAATTACAGAACCCAAACCACCAAACAGAAAATCAACCTTATGCTGGTGGCATCTGGCTCAGATGATGAAAATGAACATGCTTTGGTCTCCACCCTGCTTTGGATCGTTATTGAGCAGAATCCATCATCAGCATGGATGCACGTCTTCTGGAATAGTGGTTGAAGCATGAAGGAACATATGAATCTCTAGTGCATCTGGCATGTAAATATCTTACCACACTGGCTACAACAGTGCCATGCAAATACCCATTCTCACTTTCAAGTGACATTGTAAACAAGAAGCAGGCAGTATTATCTCCTGCAAATATAAACAAACTTGTTTGAGCGATTGGCTGAACAAGGACTTGTAGGCTCTAACATTTTACATTGTTTTATTTTTGAATGCAGGTTTTTATTGTACATAACTCTACATTTGTAAGTTCAACTTTCATGATAAAGAGATTGCATTACAATACTTGCAGTAGGTGATTTGAAAAATACAATTGCTTTTGTTTTTTACAGTGAAAATATTTGTAATAAAAAATAAATATAAAGTGAACACTGTACACTTTGTATTCTGTTGTAATTGAAATCAATATACAGTATTTGAAAATGTAGAAAACATCAAAAATATTTAAATAAATGGTATTCTATTATTGTTTAACAGTGAGATTAATCACACAATTAATCACAATGTTTTTAATCACACAATTAATTGCGATTAATTTTTTTAATCGCTTGTCAGCCCTAATTTTTAGGTCTGATTTTGTAAGCAAGTAGTTTTTAAGTGAGGTGAAACATAGGGGTAGGCAAGACAAATCAAACTCCTGAAAAGAGTACAGTAATCTAGAAAGGTTGAGAGCCAGTGTTCTAAATCATAAGGGCTAGATACTTTTTTTTTTTTTTTTAATGAAAGCTTAAATTCTATCCCACTTACCAGGGAAAGTTTCCTACTCACCACTGGCAAGTGAATTTTTCAGTTTCTGGCATAAACTGTATAACATAGAATTTCATTGCATCTGTGGTTTTCCAAAGTTTCAGTTCATAATCATAGGGGAAGATCATTCTGGATCTGAACATATGTATCACATCTCTGTGTGCATACATATTGCTCATGTACGTATGTCATGTATGTTACATTCTTTATTGCTTGGCTAAAAAACAATAGAAACCCACCTGCAAATATCTGAAGGCTCAAAACATCCAGGAGCTAAAGAAATAATTTAGAAAGGCCCAGAGGCTATAACTAGGAGTGATGGAACTAAAATAAGCAAAGGAAAATGTAGACTATCATGAAACATGTCTACTAATGAGATCTAACAGACTCTGGAAGAGCATCTTACAGGGGAAGTAGTGGATGATCCATCAAAATGGGACAGGACAAAGCACTAGAAAGTATACTGTAGAGAATGATCCTGTACTGGCTGGAGATGGATAAACTGACCAACCTATCTACATGTTTATATGGCCCCCACACTGTTGTATTTGAGTACCTAGATCTTATCTGTCTCTAATTTCTATGACTATAATTGCCTTATCTATGAATGTATGTTCATTAAGGGAATTTACTAAAAGACTATGATCCCTCAGAGAAAAAAACTTTAATTAAAATGTAGGGAGACTGGCCAGCCTAAGTGCTCTGAGGAGGGAAAGCTAAACTGGAGACTAAGGCCTGGTCCAGGCACATATTTTATGCCACTATAGCTGCCAACTAGGAGTGTGATTTTTTTTTAATCAATATAGTTTACTCCTGGGGGAATTCTGTGCCAATAAATAACTAAATAAATAAATAAAAATCTGCATGCAATATTTTCAATTTCTGTAAAATTCTGCATATTTTATTTGTCATAACACAATATAATCACACCAGTTTCAATTATTTTTGGTCATTTATTTCAAAATACCTGTCAGCGAGTATGTCTGTAACAATACAGACAACAAAAAAAGATTCAAGAAATGTTTTTTGACAAATAGATTTCTTACTAGTCATATTGATACAGAACTCTGAGTAATAATTCATTTAAACTACAATACAGAAGCGTATTTCACGCACCCCTCAGAAGGAATGCAAATGCTTGGGGGAGTAAGGGATAATGGAGGAGCTGAGGGAGAGGGAAATAATTGCTGGGAAGGATCCTGGGTGTGAATTTGGAGGGTTGCTGGGTATAGGTGGGAAAAGTATGGAACAGGTTTTTTTGGAGGGCGGGGAGGAACTGTTAGGGAGCTTCCCCCATGCTGACCCCTAGCCTCTCACATTCAGACACATCTGCCCCTCTCCCCATGTGTCCCTGCACACCATGTGTCTTTTATCCCCTGTCCATGTGTCCCTTCACCCCCACTCAGACACCCACTCCCCCCTTCCCCATATAGCCCTGCACCCCCCGCCCCACTCCCCATGTGACTCTGTGCCTCCACTCAGCCACCCCCCATCCCCATGTGGTCCTGTACATTCTCCCCCGTCACCATGTGGCCTGCACCTGCCTTCCCCTGTGGCCCTGTACCTCCATGCTCATTCAGTCCCTGGCCCAGTCTCTCTTCCCCCACTACTCCTATCTGACCCTGCAGCAGATCCAAGCTGTCTGTCTCCAAATAGTCCCTGTCTCCTGACCTGGCCTGACAGGTGCTGTGAAGAAGGCACCACAGGCAAATCTTTCTTTTCCCTAGCTGTCTGGTAGCTGCTACTCTGTTCTATTGCCACAGCGGCTTCTGTTGGGCAAAAGTCAGAATTGCAGCAACTTTCCAGTCGAAGTTTTTTCTGCTGGGTCTGGCTGGGGATGCTGCTCTGTTCTAGCACCACAGCTCTCTCTGGTGGGAAAAAGGTAGACTGCATCAACTTTCCAGCAGAAGATTTTATCTGAGCAAAAAAATTAAAAATATGTGCGGCTCATTAATTATGTGCATACACAATGGCACAGAATTCCCACAGGTGTAATAGTTGCACTGGAAAAACCTCTAGCATGGACACAGTTACACCAATATAAATGTACTCATACTAGGGCCTAGCCTACACTTACAAGTTATGTTGACATAGTGACGCCAGTTAGGGGTGTGAAAAATACACATAACCCTGGTGCTGAAGCTATGTTGACCTAACCCCCAGTGTATATGCAGCTATGTTGATGGAAGAATGCTTCCGTTGATGTAGTTATAGTAGGTTAGGGAGGTAGTAGGTTAGGGAGGTAGTGTTCCTACACTAAAGGAAAAACTCACCACTTCTGTCTTTGTAGGCGGCGTCCGCACTACAGGATTATTCTGGCATAGCTCTGGGAACCTAGCTATGCCAGTGTAGGCTCTGTAGTGTAGACCTACTCCTGGGTTAATTTATTCCCCTTCTTATACTGGAATAAATTAAACCCACATAATCACTTTTACACTGACATAACGGTGTTCACACTAGGGGAAGTTGTATGGCTTTAACAATACTGGTATGGCTAAAGAGAGTACAAGTTTTGTGCATAGTCAAAGCAAAGTCAGATCTTGGGTATTGAAAGATCAACTTTGAGTGAAGCAGGATAGCTGTGGTTTATACAGACCGCAGCTATATGCCTTGTAGGAGCACAGTACATGAGAAAACTGAATACAGTCTTTTGGGAACATCACATTCCTGAGCATTTACACAGAACCCCTATCTAGAATGTTGCCTGGAGAGCCTGTGTGGCATATTCCAGACCAATGAGCACACAACTGTGTGGAGGTCGAGTAGAGCCAAGATGCTCAGTGTTCTAATCTAGAGCATGTTCTAGACACCACATCATGGACTAGAGCAGACCCATCCAGTCCCCCATTTTCGAGAACATCTGTGGTTCTTTACAGCTGGCTGAAGCCACGCCGGGTATGTTGTTTTAGCTCCAGTACAACATAAAGGGTTCCAGAGCCATGCCCTCTCCCGTGGGGCACTACATTGAGCAGAACGCTCCCAGCCATTCTAGAGCTCGCTGCAGCACCGCACGGTCTAGAACAAGCGGGGAGCTCCCCCCTCCGCGGCCATGTTCTAGAGCGACTTCGTTCTAGAACCGCCCGCCCCGGGACGAGAAGTTGGTTCTCGGACCCCTCGCTCCGCCCGAGCGCCGGGCCGGGGCGGGCCGGGGGCGGGGAGCGGGGCCGGGCTTCGCGGTGTCAGCGCCCCTCCGCCCGCCGCAGTGTTTACATCCGCTGCCGCTCGCCTGCCCCGGCCCGGCCAGTCCCGTCCCGGCCCGGCCCCGCAGGCAGAGCCAATGCGGCGCCGCCGCCCCTCGCCCCGGCCATGGACACCAGCGACCTGTTCACCAGCTGCAAGAAGGGGGACGTGAGCCGAGTGCGGTGAGGCTGGGCAGGGCCCGGGGCCTGAGCGATCCGGGGAAGGGCACCGGGGGCCGGGCCTTATGGGGAGGCTGGGAAAGGGGGTGCAGGAAGCGGGGTCTGGGACTAGGATACAGGCCAGCTAGGCCTTGGGGGATCGACTCCAGGGATAGGGGCCGGGCCAGGTTGTGGGGCCCCAGGGAGAGGGGCCTGGGGCATCCGGGCCAAGTTGTGGGGCTCCAGGGAGAGGGGCACGAGGGATACACACCAGGTTGTGGGGGCCCCAGGAAAGGGGCACAGGGGATACAGGCCAAAGTGTGGGGGCACAGGGAGAGGGGCCCATGGGATAGAGGCCGGGGTGCGTGGACACAGAGAGAGCAGTATGGGTCAGGGCACAGGGGATACAGGCTAGGTCTTGGGGGCACAGGGAGGGGGCAGAAGTTGGAGCTGAAGGGGAATGGGGGAGAGGACATGGGGTGGCCAAGGCCAGGGGGGTCATAGAGAAAGAAGTGGGGAGGGGCAGCAGAAAATGGAAGGTAGGGGTTGCAAAGAGCAATAGGGAGCTGGGATCGTTGGCAGCAAAGACAGCTGGAAAGGGGCCAGGAGAGAGCAGTCCCTCTTGCTGCTCCCAGTAAGTTCTGCTGCTTTGTGGGATACCTGTGAGCACCTTTCCCATGTATAGAGTCAAGAAGGGGTAGGTGTGTGGCACACTCTTGTTATGTGACTTCTCACCATTCCGTAAAACCAGTAACCACTCCCTGTGCCGCTGGGGCTCAGAGAGGTGGGAGCATTGCAAAGGCTGAGCTGAAGCAGTTGTATGATATTACTAGGCATTTCTGTAATGCTGACTCCCTCACAGGATGTGTTGAAGTTAATGCACATAAAGCATTTTGAAGGGATGAAGCATCAACACTTTCCTGTTACAGCCCAGGAACAGATGTGCAAGAAGGTTGAATACCTTGCCTAGGGTCACCCCCAGTGATTCAGTTGTACAGCTGGGGTTAGTACTCAAGAGTCCTGACTCCTAGTTCCATGCTGTCTCTGAGGTACAATGCTGACTTCTGAATACTTAACGCAGGTCTGACACTGACTCACTATGTGACCTTGGACAAGACACCTAATCTTTTTGGGTATGTGTGTCTCCACTGCAATAAAAGACCAGCAGCAGGGTTGCAGGTGGCCCGGATCGGCTGGCTCAGGCTCACAGGGCTTGGGCTGTGGAGCTATAAAATTGCAATGTAGATGTTTGGGGTCAGGCTGGAGCCCAGGCTGTAAGACCCCATAAAGGGGTGGGTCTCACAGCCTGGGCTCCAGCCTGATCCTGAATGTCTACACTGCTATTTTTAGCCCCACAGCCTGAGCCCCTGAACCTGAATCAGCTGACCCAGGCTTTCAGGGTATGTCTACACTGCAATTAAAAACCCTGTGGCTGGCTTGGGCTGTGGGGCTATTTAATTGTAGTGTAGATGCTGGGGCTCAGGCTGGGCTGCAGCCCCTGCTACGGGACCCTCCCATCTTGCAGAATCCTAGCACCTGGGCTGCAGCTGGAGCCTGAACATCTGCATCACAATTAAACAGTCACACAGCCAGAGCCCTGTGAACCCGAGTCAGCTGGCACAGGCCAGCAATGTGTTTTTAATTGCAATGTAGACCCGAGCCTCCATGCTGCAGGTTCTTTATCTCGGTATAGATGTACGCTCTGTGTCTGTCTCACCCATCTGTCTGGGCTAATACTTGCTTAGTTTCCACTGGTTTTGAGGAATGAACTGTTTGATATCTGATGAGAGGCGCTAAAGAAGATTCTAATTAAATAGATATGTCACAAAATATTAATATAGAAATATTCACATGCACAACAAAGAAGAATGGATGTGTAAATAGAACAACTCCTTCTTAAGATTGTGTTCTCTTTTCTAAGGAGTTCCTTGCATCTGTAACAGTGTTATTCCTGCTAGCTAGAACCAGAGTTGTGCTTTCTTTACAAAAAGTGCTCTGGGATAGTTTCCATGTAACAGTAAAGTTTGGTACCTTGAGCATGTTTGAATTTCTCTCTACATCTCTCTATTTTAATAGACAGTTTTGCTTTAATTAAATAACTCTAAAATGGACCAGGAATTTTGTAAGAGGATACTAAGAAATGTGTTCTTTCTCCTATTACACAGCAGGCCATTTTCCCTTTGTTACTGAATGCTCATTTCATTGGGCTGCCTAAATTTAACAATCTGACTTGATAATACGCCATTACTATGTTGCTTCCTGACTGGGTCTATGGTTAGAAAAGCATGGGAGCTAGAATTTATAAGAATTCTTAATTTATCTAGCCCTGGATATCAGCTAGACCTCATGGCCTGAAACAGCTGATGACTTTAGATAGCAGTCAAAACACCGAGAGCGATGGATGCAAAGGGGAAAGTCACTTTTTAAAATTATAAACATGTTTTTCCCAAGTTGTTGGATGTACTGTCTTTTTCTACTCTAATGCATTTGGCTTTGCTATAGTTTGATATATTTCTTTAAAGATCAAGCATCTGATCACATCAGCTGGTCCTAGTGTGCATCATTCACAACCAACCAATCTATGGCAGCTGTTTCTAGTAGTCTTCTTTTTCTCTCCAGCTGGTCTCTTGCTAGAATAATTTCATACCAGTGCAAATACACCTTTACCCCGATATAACATGGTCCTCGGGAGACAAAAAATCTCACCGCATTATAGGTGAGACGGTGGTATATCAAACTTGCTTCTTCTCCCCTCCCCCCGTTTCTTGTTTCCTGACTGCCCCCTCCAGAGACCCCCATCCCTAATCACCTCCAGGACCCCATCCCCTACCCAACCCCACTGTCCCCTGAGTGCTCCGACCCCTATCCGGCCCCCCCGACAGGCACTCACCGGTAGCGGTGGGAAGCAGAGCTGCCCAGCCCCAGTCTGCTTCGCTCTGCTTCCCGCCATCAATGAGTGCAGGGAAGTTGGGGAAAGGATGCCCTCTCCTGCACTCACCTGCAGTGAGAAGTGGAGCAATGCGGCCCCATCTCGCTCCGCTTTCCTTGCCCCGGCCCCAGCTGTGTTACTGGGGGGTGGCTGGGGAAAGGTCCTGCACTCACCTGCAGTGGGAAGTGGAGCTCCGTGGCTGGGAGCTAGCGGAGTGGAGCTGGCTGGGGCTGGGCTGCTCCACTTCCTGTCGCTGGTGAGTGCGGGGAGGTTGGGGAAAGGACGCCCTCTGCACTCACCGGTGGTGGGAAGCGGAGCGATGCAACCCCAGCCCGCTCCACACTGCCACCTCCCAGCCATGGTGCTCCACTTCCCACCCATGCTGAGTGCAGAGAGGTTGGGGAAAGGATGCCTCTCGTACTCACCTGTGGCGGGAAGCGGAGCAGCCCAGCCCCAGCCAGCTCCACTGGAGGTGGCAGTGTGGAGCGGGCTGGCACCAGGCTGCTCCGCTTCTGCCGCTGCTGGTGAGTGCAGGGGGAGGGGGGAATCCCTTCCCCCAAATCCCCTCCCCCGAGCTACATGGCTGGGGCTGGGGCAAGCGAAACAGAGCGGGCTGCTCCTGGCCCCCCGCTGATCCCCAGGGCCACTCTGGGACTGTGGGGCCCCCAAAAGTGCCCTCCCACAGCTCCTGCCTCCCAGGCCCTGGGCGGGAGAGCCCCTGACCGCACCTGAGACCCTCTGCCCCTTATCGAACCCATCGGCCCCAGCCTGGCCCAGCACCCTTAACATGCTGCTCAGAGCAGCATGTCAGAGCTTTACCGTGTTGTAGACGAGCCTGCATTCTATCGGGTTGCGTTATATCTGGGTAGAGGTGTATAATGTGCTGCAATGCTGGAAAATGATTATTAGGATATCTGCATGGTGATCAATAACACAGTCCCATTATCTAAAGAAAAGGCTGAATATTTGCTTTGCTGATGGTACAAGTAACTCTGCGAAGCATTGGAATGTTAAATTCAAAATTATGGACTTCAAGGTTGTGATGATCTAGTCTGACCTCTTGCACATTGCAGACCACAGACACTCACTCACCCACTGATTCTCTGGCTGAGTTACTGAAATCCTCAAACCATGTTTTAAAGATTACAAGTTACAGAGAATCCACCATTTACCCTAGTTCAAATCAGCTAGTGACCCCTGCCCTATGCTTCAGAGGAAGGCAGTCCCTGCTCCAGAGTCTCTGCCAATCTGTCCTGGGGGAAAATTGCTCAAGTCTGTTCTCCTGTAATGAGGCAGCATGGTCTAGGCAGGGGACCCAGAACTAGTTAGCAGACCAACATTATTTTCCTGATTCTGCCACTAACCAACTGGGAGACCTTGGACTAGGCACTATACTACTCTGTGCCTCAGTTTTCCCTCGTCTTGTGTATTTTGATTGTAAGCTCTTTGAGACAGGAATTGTCTCCCACTTTGTATGTATATAGTGCTTAACACAATGGAGTGCTGGTCTCAGTTGGGGCCTCTAGGTGCTGCTGTAATATCAATAATGGATAATTTATTAATCTCATGAGCAGATACAATGTTATTGTTAAATCAGGTGTTATGCTTGTAAAAGAAAGAACAGGCCTTTTAATCCCCAACAGAAACATTTGGGATGGAGAAGAGTCTGTGATTTCTATAGCAAGCAATATTAAAGTAAGTTACTTTAGTTCTGAAAGTAAATCTGCTCCCTTGTACATGAAACATAGTTACATAGCACAATACCCTGTGCTAACTGTTTTAATCAGTTCACTATACTGTTCAGCCTTGGACAAAACTAGAGGAGGATATATTAATTTAAGAGCCAGGCTCAGCTGGAGAGCAAAGGAAGCATTCTGTACTGTTACCAGCTCTTGTGACGCTTTGCCTTCCTTGCTCACTGTAATGATAAATCAGATACTGTATTCCATAAGTCCAAATTTTGTTATGGATTGTAACAGCACTGATTATGAGTTGAGTCCATAATTTTGTTTCATGTCCTTCAGTTCTACTTTATTGTTTATCGGTGAGGGTACCCAGGATATTGTAGGTCCTTTCCAAATGCTCCAGAAGGGTGACCTCTGGCCTGAGGAGCACACACTCTAAGGACAAATGCAAATAGAGGTTAGGGAAACAAGAATAGGCCATTTGTATACAAGTTAGCACACCTTGCTGTGAGCAGTGCAGTATAAGTGGATCTTTGAGAGACTTAATTGTGGATGGTGGTGGGGCCTTGCAGATGAGCTCTTGGAAATTGTACCAGGTTCAGGGACTGCATGAAAGAAGGCATGGAGCCAGTTGTGGGAGAAGTGGACCAGGCTGGGAATGCTGGCACAGTGGAGCGGATGAGGAGGTAATGTGAAGCTGTACAGTAGTGGCTAACTAAGGAAGGGCAGAATTATATAGTGCTTTGAAGGTAGTTAGAGAAATCAACTTTTTGGCACAGTAGCAGATGGAAGGAATCAAAGGGAGGAGTGATGTGAGCTAAGTGATGGACAAGGAAAATGACTTGAATGTTTTGTATGGACTCAGGGGGGCCGACGTGTGCTCTGAAGGCCAGAGAGGAGGATGTTGCAGTAATCAGGGCAGGCTGTAATGGGATACTGAATAGAAGATGTCTGTGGAAAGAAAAGGACCGCTCTTGGAGATGCTGAGGAGCAAGAAGTGGCAGGGTTTGGCTATGGCCTGGATGTGTGGGGCAAGGGAGAGAGAAGTCCATTATAACCCCTAGTGACAGGGAGGATGGTATTGTTGTCAACTGTAGTAGAGAATTCTGGGAGTGGGCAGGAAGAAAATAAATTCTGTTTTGGCTATGTTATGTTTTAAGATTTGTGTGTGTGTGTGGTCAGTTGTAAGTAATTGCTCAGCAGCAACTGTTGCAGAAGAACTTGGAGTGGTTTTTTAAATGATCTGGCTTGGTCAGTGATTTGTCACCTTAGGCTCAGAAGGTTGTGGATTTGAGTCCACCATCAGAACTTCAAGTCCAAGCCAGCACTGACACCACAATGCAGTATTGTTGAGACAGACTGCATGGGTACAGCTGCTGTCCTTCAAGTGGGTTGTTAAATTGAGATCCTTTCTAACCATCTCTGCTGGTTTTCCAGTTGGAAGTTAAAGAATCCAGGGAACCTTTTGATAGTTATTACTGTACAGACCCAAAGCTACATTTTCTAGAGGGGAAAATGTGACATAAAAAGAGTCTAGAAGAAGTTATGACTTACGATCTTTTTCTTTCTTCTCTTTCAGATATCTTCTTGAACAGAGAGATGTGGAAATAAATGTTCGAGATAAATGGGACAGTACCCCTTTGTGAGTGTTACAGCCTAGAGCTCCAGTGTGACATATTTGGGTGAGGGGAAGGTGGGAGATCTCTAGGAATCCTGTCTGGTTGTATGCTCTGCTGAATACTTTATTCTCTCCTTTGTGTATTTTGTGCAGCCGGGTGCCCCTTTGTCTAGCCATTGAGGTAGTGGGTATAATAATCTGAATGGGACATGCTATGGAAGTGCTAGAGGAATCCCAAGGCAGACAATGGATCACTGCCTCCACCTCTGGAGTGGGGCGTGGTGACTGATTTAAAGGTGTGCGGAAACTCTGCACAACAGTGTGGGACAGGGAGTGAAGAATACCATGTTCACTGTTGAAGTCTGGTGCTCTGTGCATATAATATGCTGATTCCAAAGTGCCTTGACACATCTGCAGTGTATTCTGAAGACTAAATATCTTCCAGAAGGCTTGTACAAAAGTTAAGCAGTAAAGGTGAAGGAGGTGATGGTATTTGAGTGCCAAAAGTGTGTGAGACACATGATCTCAGTTGGTCCCAAGGCACTCTTGTAATAAACATGAGTCCCTGAAAGTTTACAATCCAAACAGGCAGCATATAGACAAAGGATGGGAGATGGGATGCAATAAGACTGAAGGCGAGTTGAGCCTAAACATGTGTCTTGTTCCATGACAGTTTAGAACTATTTTTGGATGTTTTTGTGAAGGCAGGATGAAGGTTTACAGGCCTCCTGGCAGAAGTGTGCTTGCGGAGGGACTCCAGGGAGAAGAGCAGAGGCATGGTAGACAGGGCATGGAAGATGATGGGGAGATCAGCGTGGGTGAAATAGTGAGAGTACATAATCTAGTGATTATTGAGAATAGGAGTCAAGACTTATGAGTTTAATTTCCAGCTCTGTTACTGACTTGCTGTGTGACCTTGGGTAAGTCATTTCCTGTCTGTGGTTTCCTGATGGAAAAGTCCTCTAGAATTCAGTAGGGACCAAGCCACCAATAGGATTCTAAAATGACTCTAAGATCTGTAGAACTGAATACAGTCTGAGATCTCTTCAGTAGCTTTTTGGATAGTTCAAAACACCTGTATAAAGCTTCTCATGTATTTCAGTCTATAGGACTTTTCTAGAAGGGCCAGTTTTATCTGTCTATAAAAGAGGGATAATACCTCCTACATTGAGGGGTTATAGTCTTAATTGATATTTACAGTGCAATTTGAGATCTTCAGTTTAAAGGTGCAAGAGGAGCATAAAATACTTGGGTTGTGAAAAGATGCCAAAAGGAAAATAAATCCATCCTAAAAGGGAATTGGAGACATTGGTTTACTGTACATCTGACACATGGGGTTGAGCCTACAGCATTCTAAGTATGCAATAATGAATGTGCCTACTGAAGAAGCAGGAGTGTGTTTGGGGCAGTGGGGCATGGAATTGCTGGGTGCACATGAAATAAACGAATGAATCAAGTTTGGCAGCCTAGAGGCATTACAAGGGGCTGAGTCAGGGTTTGGACCCTGAGGTCTCTTGGCAGTCCAAGAGGACCTGAGTGTGCTGAGAACAGAACCTGCCCAGCCTTTTGTATGGAGGGGCCATAAGCACCCCACCACTGATGGAAGGACAGATTAGTGCAGTGAGGGGCCTGTTGGGGAAAATAAGGGCCTCTTGAGACATTGTGATACACTCTCAAAGCAACAAAGGTTTCACTTGTTGTAATTCTGACTTTCTTTTTTTTTTTAATTAACAGATACTACGCTTGTCTCTGTGGACACGAGGAGCTTGTATCCTATCTTCTAGCCAGTGGTAAGAGAGGGTGTTGAGATTATGCTGTTCTCTTCGAGTATCTGTCCCACTTCTAGCTTTCCATTTATCATTTGCTGCTAATGTGTATAGAAGCCTATACCACTTCAACTGTGGCCTGCAGAGCTACATCATAATATAATCAAACCTCTGATTTAAAAAACCTTGACTGTTGTGGGACTCCACAGTCAGGCTGAACTGGCTAATGTCCCGTTTACAGACCACTTACTTCTTGGGCTTCCTACAGGGAAGTGTTTTTTGTGTATGTGTGTGTGTCATTTTCCTGTGGCAGTAGGTTCACCACATGAAGTTGGTGAGTTAGAGGCTCTGGTGAGGGCTGCCTACAGTTACAGTAGACTTTTGCGGAGTGTAATTCTGTTATCATGTCAGAACTGCACCTTAGTCAGTGAATCACCTGGTGAGCTTTTTCCTTCTCTTCCTTTGTGGCTTTCTACTCATTTTTTTTTTTTTGAACACTTGCTCCATACACACTATGTAAAGGCAGAAGCTATCAGAAGCCTGCACCCCAAGCAAGGGGGAAAAAGTTCATAGGGAAGAGTTGCAGACCAAGCTGGATGAGCAAGCATCTTGAACAGCTAATTTAAGAGAAAGCAGAAAGCCTACCAGGATTGGAAGATGGGAGGGATCAGCCAGGAAAGCTACCTCTTAGAGGTCAGAAAGTGTAGGGATAAAATGAGACCTGCCAAAAGCCAAGCAGAGTTTGACCTTGCAAAGGGAATTAAAACCAATAGTAAAAAGTTCTATAACTAAGAAAAAAACAAGGAAAGAAGAAGTGGGCCCACTAAGTATTGAGGATGGGGCGGAGATTAAAGATTATTTACATATGGCCCAACACCTAAACAAATAGTTTGCTTCAGTTTTTAATGAGACTAATGAAGAACTTAAGGGTAGTGGCAGGGTGGCTAATGGCAAAAAGGATATGGAGGTATAAATTACCACATCCGAGGTGAAAGTCAAACTCAAACAACTTAATGGGACTAAATCAAGGGGCCCAGATAATCTCCATCCAAGAATATTAAAGGAACTGGCATATCAAGTTACAAGCCCAATAACAAGGATTTTTAATTAATATGTAAACTCAGGGGTTGTACCCTGTAACTGGAGAACTACTAATATATTCCATATTTTTAAGAAAGGAGGAAAAAAGTGATCCAGGAAACTACAGGCCTGTTAGTTATACCTCAGTTGTATGCAAGATCTTAGAACCAATTTTGAAAGAAAAAGTAGTTAAGGACATAGGGGTGAATGGTAACTGGGATAAAATACAACATAGTTTTACAAAAGGTAGATTGTGCCAGACCCATCTGATCTCCTTCTTTGAGAAGATAACTGATTTTTTTAGACAACGGAAATGCAGTAGATTTAATCTACAAGGATTTCGGTAAAACATATGATGCAGTTCCATGTGGGAAATTTTTATTTAAATTGGAGAAGGTGGAGATTAATATGAGAATTAAAAGATGGATAAGAAACTGGTTAAAGGGGAGACTACAGTGTGTCATACTGAAAGGTGAACTGTCAGGCCAGAGGGAGATTACTAGTGGAGTTCCTCAGGGATTTGTCTTGCGACCAATCTTATTTAACATTTTTATTAATGATGTTGGCACAAAAAGTGAGAGTGTGCTAATGAAATTTGCAGATGATACAAAGTTGGGATGTATTGCCAATATGGAAGAGGACTAGGATATTGTACAAGAAGATCTGAATGACCATGTAAACTGGAGTGATAGAAATGGGGTGAAATTTAATAGTGCAAAGTGCAGGGTCATACATTTAGGGATTAACAACAAGAATTTTTGCTATAAACTGTGGACTGATCAGGTGGAAATGTCAGAGGAGGAGAAAGACCTGGGTGTATTGGTTGATCACAGGATGACTATGAGCCATCAGTCTGATGTGGCCATGAAAAAGGCTAGTGCAGTCCTAGGATTCAGCAGGTGAGTTATTTCCAGTAGAGACAGGGAAGTGTTAGTACCATTATACAAGGCACTGGTGAGACTTCATCTGGAATACTGCGTGCAATTCTGGTCTCCCCTGTTTAAGAAAGATGAATTTAAACTGGAACTGGTGCAGAGAAGACTGATCAGAGGAATGGAAAACCTACTTTATGAGAGTAAAGAGACTCAAAGAGCTTAGCTTGTTTAACCTAATGAAAAGCAGGCTGAGGGGAGATATGATTGCTCTTTATAGACACATCAGAGGGATAAATGCCAGGAGGGAGAGAAATTATTTAAGTTAAGTACCAATCTGGACACAAGAACAAATGGCTGCAAACTGTCCATCAACAAGTTTAGGCTTGAAATTAAATGAAGGTTTCTAACCATCAGAGGAGTGAAGTTCTGATATAGCTTTCCAAGGAGAGCAGTGGGGGCAAAAAACCTAACCATCTTTAAGACTGAGCTTGATAAGTTTATGGAGGGGGTGGTATGATGGGACTGCCTATGATGGCATGTGGCCTGTCGGCGACTGTCAACAGCAAAAATCCCCAACTGCTGGAGATGAGACACTAGATGGGGAGGGCTTTGAGTTACTACAGAGGATTCTTTCCCAGGTGGGTCTTGCCCATATGCTCAGAGTGTAACTGATCACCATATTTGGGTTTGGGAAGGAATTTCCCCCTGGGTCAGATTGGCAGAGACCCTGGGGTTTTTGTTTTTTGTTTTTTGTTTTTGCCTTCCTCTGCAGCATGGGGCACGGGTCACTTGCAGGTTTAAACTAGTTTAAATGGTGAATTCTCTGTAACTTGAAGTCTTTAAGCCATGGTTTGACGATTTCAGCTAGAGGTTAGGGGTCTATTTCAGGAAATGGTGAAGTTCTGTGTCCTGCAATGTGCAGGAAGTCAGAATAAATGATCATGATGGTCCCTTCTGACCTTAAAATCTGCAAGTCTGAGGGCTTGTCTACACCGCGCGGGGTCGATCTGAGATACTCAACTTCAGCTACGTGAATAAGATAGCTGAAGTCGACGTACTTAGGTCTACTTACTGTGGTGTCTTCACTGTGGTAAGTCGACAACTGACGCTCTCCCTTCGACTCCATTTGCACTCCTCGTTCTGGTGGAGTACCGAAGTCAGCGGGAGAGCACTCAGCAGTCTATTTATCACATGTATACTAGACACGATAAATTGACCTCTGCTGGATCAGTTGCTGCCTGCCAGATCAGTGGGCAGCATCGACAAGCCCAAAGTCTAAATGCAAAACTTTTCTTAAAAACAAACAGGGGTGAAAGTAATTTACAGGACTTGCCGGTACTGCCAGAGTCCTGAGAGGGGCGTGGCCTCATCTGGAAGAGGCATGGCCTCTCAAGATTTAAAAGCCCTGGAGCACCAGCTGTGGCTAGGAGACCCAGGGCCTTTAGATCAACCAGAGGCTCCCAGCTGAAGAGGTGGCTGGGAGCCCCCCGGGGTTCAGGGGCAAATTAAAGGGCCTGGGGCTCTGGCTGCCAGGGGGAACCCCAAGCTTTGTGGGGCTGGGGCAGGGATTTAAAGGGCCCAGAGCTCCTGCCGCTGAGGAGAGCCCTGAACTCTTTAAATCCTGGCCCCAGCCCAGCCGCCAGAGCCGCAGCTGGGATTCAAAGGGCTCTGGGCTGCCTGCAGCGGCGGGGAGCTCTGAGCCCTTTAAATCCCAGCCGCGGCTGGGATTCAAAGGGCTCTGGGCTGCCTGCAGCGGCAGGGAGCTCTGAGCCCTTTAAATCCCAGCCGCGGCTGGGTTTCAAAGGGCTCTGGGCTGCCGGTGACGGGCAGCCCAGAGCCCTTTCAATCCCGGCCGTGGAAGCTGGTGCGGTCCAGCACGGCTTACTGGCTCTTGCTGGTACACCGGACCGGACCGGCTTACTTTCACCTCTGAAAAGAAACCAAAACACCCTTCAAACTTCCTGTTTTCTGTTCCAAAATGAGTGACTGTCCATTCAGTACTAAGGCACCCATGACATCCCTCATTCTGGCAGACAAACCAGGGCACTTGCAGTTCAAGATCTCAGGGAGATGATATCTCATTAATGCTGCATTTAACGCAGTTAAACAGCTTATTAATTTCTCTTGAAATCTAATAAATTTCCTTCTAATTCTCTTTTTTTAGTAAAACTTTTGCAGTTCACCTTTAAAAAGGGTCATTTGCTTTCTGTGTAAAACAGAAAATTGGTCTTTAAGTATCCTGTGGCTAATAGCACCATTCACACAGTGAGTTTCTTCCTCCTTGAATGATGGTGTTATGCCAGGGCTGAGGCCGAGATCCTTCTGTCACAGAAGATACACGAAACATCTCCTGGTTCATTCATGAAGGAGCAGTAGTGGTGGGAGGTCAAACTTGAAATGTGGATGGGTGGGGAGCCTAATGTTGGCAATTGAATTCCAATACTGTATGGGATGATGATTCTCGTAAATCATATAGTCAGCCATAGGACAATTCCCTCTATTTAGCGAGGGAGCCATCTTTTAGAGGTATATGTGCTATGTCTGTCTTGCAGTGTTACACCTGTTGCCATTTTGCAGGTGCAAAATGTGAAGCAAACACTTTTGATGGGGAGCGTTGTTTGTATGGGGCTTTGAGTGATGCCATCCGACGTGTGTTGAAGGAATACAAGCAGATCACAGCGAAGTGCATGAAGAGAGATTATTACGATGTCTTCTTGCAGCGGTAAGGTGATGGGACAGCTGTTCAGCACATTTCAGAGTCCCAGCCTTTATGACAACTAGGCCACTTGAATCTGCTATTCTGACTTAAACCATTTGCAGGTCGATCAGAGCGCTGCCTCATTCTATACATGCTTTTACCTATCTTGTCAAATTAGGCAAAGCTTAAAACATACCCTACGGATCATTTACCACATACATCTGGGTGTTGAAAGAAACTTTCATCAGCTTACATACAGACACATAGGCAGGGCCAGTGGAATGTTGAGAGAGCATAGTAAAAGCATGACATGTGCAGCGTACATTTTTGAACCCTTGACTGCCAGATCAAAACGCGTTTTCATCAGGTTGCCAAGAAACACATATGTGAATTTGAACGACGTGTCCGACAAATTTAAGTTTCGCCCCTAACCTGCTGTGGCAATAAGGAGAATATTTTCACTAGTCATCAGTGATTATAAGTGCCTTATTTCGGGGGTGCCCAACCTGTGGCCTCTTAAAGAAGCCTGATTTTTCAGAAAGAAGGTGCTAAGCACTTCCTGAAAATCTGGCTCCTTTAAGGTGTCTCCAGTTGGGCTACCAAAATCAGGAGTCATTTTTGAAAATCTTGGCCTAAATTTTCAAACAAACAAAAATTTGTAGCTTGTTTTAGAATGACAAATGTGTGGGATTTTCCGCACTCTCTTTTGTATTAGAAAATGATAGAATTGTCTTTGCTCAGTCTTCCAAAAAATATAGCTCTTGGGCTGAGAGGAAACATGGGGAAAACTTCAGTTTCAAAGATAAATGAAGGTTCTAAGCACCTGAAAAAGGCCCGTTAGAATGAAAATGCGTAAGGCTTGTCTATACAAACACTTAGTTCATGACAAGCTGGGGTGTAAATTTTTCCCACTGTAACATGCTGTGCGCTAAGGCTGTATCCCTGGTGGAACTAGGGGTGGGGTTCCCAGCTCCTAATGACATACCCATGCTAGCTCTCATCAAGCTCTAGTGTGGGAGCAGTTTCACAGGCTAACTGTGCTGAGTATGTACCCCTGGGGTTCAGAAGGGTGAGTATTTAGAGTGCCACTGCTCACCACTGTCTGTGCTACTGCAGCTATACTTCTAGTTTGTCTATACAAGTATGTCTGTGCACGCCGGCACTCCCCACCCCCAGCTCATAGTGTAGATATAGCCTAAGTGTCTGTGTGGACCCTGCTGCTACACACTGAAAGTTCCCTAGTGCACCTTGGACTCCCATTTCTCTAAATACAAAGAACTTAGGGAATGCATTATAATGAGGTGTGGCATACAGGCTTTGTCAGCACAAATTTGGGATGGTCACATTCGTGGGGAAATGAGCAATCCACAAGTGAGCCATGCATCCCAACCAGCTGATAAGACCTTCATACTGCACTATCATGTGTTCACTGTATGCCATTTACTTTACAGTACATAAAAAGAATGTACAAGAATCTTTAAATCTTTTAATAGTCTCTATATATTATGTTACTTTAGTTACCATGAATCCAATTACACAGGGCTCAATGGAGCTGTAAGTATGTCTAAAACTGATCTAAAATGGATTTTAATAGACTTTTTTAAAAATCATGATTTTAAAGTCTGTACCTTCAAAATCTGGAAGCAAATGAGTCCCACTGGGAGCTGGGAATTTCCCCTTTAGTTTCCATTTTTAACCCTGCAGGGAAACCAGAAAAATAACTTGATTGTTTTTGCAAAAAATTACTCTCCCCAGCTAAGTACAATTTTGAAAAGTTGATTTAAATATCTCAGATGTTGCATTGTTGAGCTAATTCACTAGAACCAGGGTGAAACTGGCTATGTTCCACGTTCATTTTTCAAAGGGAGCTACAGTTAAAATTGTAACAAACGGCAATAATGTTGAAAAGTAAATTCATTCATCTTTCATTTGTACTTAGGTGAGATATCAGTAGGAAGGACAGTACAATGGTTGGTGTCCTGTGTGGACTTGGCAAGCTTCTTTGCCTCTCTGTGTCACAGTTCCCCATCTGTAGTGGGGGTAACGCCTTCCTCGTCGGGATGTTGTATGGATAATGCATTACAGATTGTGAGGCACTCAGAATGAGGGCTATATAAGTACTGAAGAAAATCTGCAACACTCTTTATCTTGACAGTGTCTCCTTAAGGAGCAAGATGTTCACAAATTGCCTTTTTCCCAGTGTGTGAAAGCTTCCCTCTCCTCCTTCTCTTTTCTCCTTCCTCATTCGGTGCAGCTGATTTTATCTTCCCCTCTTTCTTTTTCCCTTCCAGGCTTCTGGAACAGGGTTACCAAAGCGACATTGTCTTCATCGTCCATGGGAAATCCTTCTGTGCCCACCGCTGCATCCTTAGTGCCCGCAGCGTGTACTTTGCAGAAATGTTTGAGACCAAGTGGAAAGGGAAGAACATGATAGCATTAAAGCACCCACTGGTGAGGAGAACCACGCACCAGGTTTTTCCCCCCACATCTTAGATATTTTCTGTCTGAGGGAAGTGAGGTTGAAAAGGAAGTGTCAGGGGTAATTTCCGTAGTTGACACGTTCTATAACACAGAACAGTTCCGGAACTCAGAGGGAGATGGAACACTTTGTGCACTAAAATGGCTTCTTACTCTGATACACTGAAAGCTGTAGGCTGTATGCTGTCAGATTCCTGTCATTTCACCTCTGGCATTGGTTCAAATTCACCTCAGGTCAGTAATAAAAGAGCTGTTACCGTCTGCCAGCTGTTTGGTGACCCTTATGTGAAATGAGTTGAGCCTTTGTCTAATTCCCAGTAGACAAGTGGTCCACACCACAGAAATCACCACTATAATTGGCACTAATTGGCTCCCACTTGTTGCCTCAGAAGAGAGGCTAAGGAGTAAATAGGCTATAAGTGTATTTTGCTTGTCCGTTACCAACACTCTCCAGCATATGTTTCTGTGGTTTGGCTATCTGTCGGAAACCTCAGATTCTCTCCTGTTGCAAACATCCTTCCTGTTTCTCAGGACAACCTTAGTTTTCATCACCTTCCAACTGTATTGCTCTTTAGGCTGCAACTTGGTTTCTCTTTAACTGGGAGGGTTGGAAGTGGTGGGGCCCAATGGATGAGGAGTTGTGATAGTGCTTCTACTGTAGTTGCCTTCTTAGATGTGAGCCGCAATGTCTCTGTTACCTGCCAACTCTGCAGGCACAGATTCTGTGCCTTTCCCTGCAAGAAACCTCATTCTCTGATGTGTAACATTAGGTGGGGGTGGGTAAACCCAGAAGTTAATATATTTACAGATCTGTGTAAGCTGGATAGAGTGGGAATACTAGTTATGTGAGGGAGCAGGGGAATGGTGTGTGTAATGAAAATGTTATTATTGCACTAGTTGGAGTTTCCACAAAGGAGGCATCCTCACTTGCATTCTGGAGTCCTTTTCTTGAACGTAACCCCCAACCTTTACCTTAGTGTGTAATGCACTGTCCCTTCAGTTAGGTCATATATATATCTGTGTTGACGTTTCAAGCTCGTTGGATAAATGTGTGTGCTTTATATAGGTGACCTTTTCATGTCTTATTTTAGATCAACCCAGCGGCCTTTGGCTCCCTCTTGCAGTATCTTTACACAGGTATGTTGCGGCTGCTTGACATGTGCATGCATGTTGGAATGCAGTAGTCAGCACCTCTTTGCCATGGCACTGTTTGGGTGGCAAAGGCTTCTAGACAAGCTTGTTTGGGTGGGTGGGTAATCATGGCTTAGACACAATCTCTCTGTCATCTGGCAGATATGAGGAGTATGAGCAATTCCATGTTGTTGTGGAAAGCTAGTGTAAATGCATATTTATACCTCTTGCCAGTTGTGGTTCTGCCAGTAGCTTTGAAGTCAATAAAAATCAACTTTGGTTGAGTGGACAAATGTGGGAAATGTAACTTCTCTAGGATTATAATACATGTGTCATCTAAGAAGATGATCTCCTGAGATTAGCAGTGGCCATATTCCCTTTGTACATTGGCTCGTGAGCATTTTCTAACTGGCAGTCCTGACTGCTGAATGGTTTGACTGCAACTTGTGACTGTTGTTCCAGCAGAAGTTGTTCTTAAACCTTCAGCCAGTATTAATCAAGTATTTTGTATTCTAGGGAATGCAAGTGCAATATTCCCTCAGACCATAGGGTGGTGCCCTAAATTAAACTTCCAACATGTACTGCAAGGGAAATGTTACTAAGGCATCTGAGTTTCTTCACCAGAAAACAATAACTGCTTGTCTCTTTAAAGTTAGCTTTCCTCAGTGCGCTCTTTAAAACACTCTTTAGTAAATTTGGTGCTTCTGAATGATTGAGACTTAAGTCCTTTCTCACGCCAAAACATGATGGCAGCAGCAGTGCAAACTTCCACTGCCCTGCCCCTCATCTCTGTTCTTCCCGAGAAAATGAAATTTTGTCTCCAAGATCCATTCAGTCTTTGGCCTTTTTGCTGAGAGTGCCAAGTGGGGGTCCAGCTGCAGTGTGGGCAACTGAGGAATTGAGCTGATATTCACCAAATTTGGTCCAGCCACTCAGCAGTCAACAGATATTAATTTGCACTGCTGTAATGACACTTGAGCTAGATTCATACCAGTGATCCAGAAGTGAAAATGCATAGCCTGTTAGCAATCCTTCAGTCCATCCAGTCCCTTTTCTATAGATTAGCCATTTTTACGCCTAAGTACGTAAATGGTGACTGGTGCTAGGTCAAGGAACTGGCTGATAGAATCTTGGTGTTTCTCTTTGGCAGGTCGTCTAGACATTGATGTAGAATATGTGAATGATTGCAAGAGACTAGCCAAGCAGTGTCGGCTTCAGGATCTCATTGAGGATTTGGAGATCAAGTGTAAAAAGGTCTATGAATTTGGTGAGCTCCCCTTTAATGGCTACTTCTCTTCATTATGTTTGTTTTTCCTTTTGGAGTGGGAAGGAAGATCATGACAATGGACGTTCCAGCAATGAGGCACCTCCGGCACTCATAAACTAATGGAGGAAAAAAACCCTGAGTAGTTCTATGCACAGCTGTTAGCAGAATAGGTCTTTCAAATGAAGGCTCCTTGTGGGGCAACTTCTGTCGTACTCCGTGTCTGAACAGTGAACAAGTGTACATCGTAGTAGTGGGGACCCTGGCAGCAAGGCTTTATTGAATAGTCCAGCAACCGTAGCAGAGCACTGAGGAGCATGTTTCGAAGTCCCTGTATTCAGGGAGCTAGTGGGTTACAGTGGTGGCTCATGTTTTCTCTGCATGTTAGAAACACCCGACTTAAAGTGGAACAGTCAGATAATTTAGACTTGGTGTGTTTTGTGTGTGGAGAGAGAGAGAGAGAGAGACACACACACACACACACACACACGTTAATATAAAAATGCCTTATGTGTGTTTTTAAAAGTACAAACAGTCGTATGGGTTTTGAACGTTCTTCTGGAGTGTTCGTGATCCAAACACAACACTATTGGGCCATTGAATGAGAACCAGCAGGTGGAATACTAGTCTTCTAACTGCATAAATATGGCAAAGTAAGATACATTTAGAAAATGAACTGCTTTCAGATGTAATGGTGTAATGGTTTAACTGGTAAGGAAACATGTAGTTTGAAATCACACAGGGTCTGTGTCTCCCCTAGAGTGTAAATAACTCCTTTGACTTAGTCGAGTTACTTCTGATGTGAAAGCAGAATCTGGCTCATTGTTTTCTCTGATCTAAGAGGTCAGGTTGCTGTAGCTGCTCAAGTTTTTACTTTAAATATTAATTGTCAATTCATATTTTCCAGATTTGTATGATTTACATATGTAGCCTGGAGTGACAGTCCTCCCATAGTGCAAAGTTAGCTCTATAGCTGCATCACAGATACTGCATTTTTTTCCCTGTTGTGATATGCAAGTTTGTATACAAAAATATTTAAACACATGAAGAAAGAATTGTTCTGCTGCTTATAATGAGTGGTAGAAGATTTCACTTGACATACCAACTGTCTGCTGGAAAAGAAAAGGCTGTGGTCAACACCCTTAACAAAAAATAAGTTACTAAGTCAGACCGTCAGATAACAAAAATGATGTTACGATTTACAGCATTTTGTAATACCGGAATGTTTCGATGGGTCACTGGATGGCAGCTTTATGATGTTGCAGTTGATTGGTGTGGTGACCATTCTTCTCCAAACGCCCACAATACAATCCCTTACTAGGCTGCAGATTAAATAAGGTTAAGGTGTTTTATTAGTGTTACGGTTTGTATATATTCTGAAACCATCGTGCAGTTTGGCACGATTGGCAGCTTCTACTCATGAGGTCCAGACAGAAATAAAAAAATGACTGCAAGTAGCATTAAGGCATTGGGCCCCAGGCTTAGAGGAACAAGAGAAGCATTACCTCATAGCAGCAGCAATTTGAATGGGAGCTGGATATAGTTTCTAATCCCACCCTGATGTAAGCTTCCTGTATGGCACTGGGCAAATCACTTTAACTTCTGTGTTCCCTTCTGTAGAATGGGGATGATGATTTTATTTCACAAGGGTGTTGTGGGGCTTAATCAATGTTGGCAAAGCACTGATATAAGTGATAGGGGTTATGTGTTTGTGGCAGACCAGGACTGTGGCGAATTGGCAGCGTTGTAGTTAGTAACATTAAATGTTTGCCTGTCAAATCAGACATGTTATAGGTGAACCGGGGAACTAGTGTTGAATTCCCAGGAGAGAATTAGTATGAAAGAATCATAGAAGTTAAGGGATGGGAAAGACCTGTTGGGTAACCTGGTGTCCTTTACTTGCCAAAACATCATTGTTCCCTATTGTATATTAGAAGTTTCTGCTCCGAATATTTTCTAGAAAACAGGCATCTCGTTCAGGTCTGGGTATCTGGCCTAATTATACTGGTCAGGGACCAGTGTCACTATCCATTGTACAAAAATGTATCCAACATGTTTAATGTAAGCAAAAATACACACTGTAGCCAGTGCTGTTCTAGGGAGTAATTGCATGGCAGACGCTTCTGTCTAGTCTCATTATCTAAATCTAGTCCGTATTTCTAAAGCACCTTGTATCTTGAGGCTGTGGAAAAGTGTTACAAAGACGACAGCAGCAGCAGGAACTGATCTGGTGTCTTCCATTATATATGAGCTAGACAGGCATCTGCTATGCTGAGTGTAATTACTTCCATATTTCCCCTTCCTGCATGCTCTGGATATGACCTCAAAAACCTTTTATAATTTGGAATAATTCAGACGGGATTTGTCCAGATTAAGTCATAATCCTTGCTATGGAACTAGAGGCATTTTTAAAAAAAAATAGTTCAGGAGCTTTTTCTGTATGTTGCAAAGCATAGAATTCAGGTCAGGTTTTGTGAACACCTATTTTCAGACCTCAGGTCCCTGCTCTAAAGGATTAGTGGCGGTGGTTATGCACAGCATTATACAAGTGCATGTGTAATGCAGTCAAGTGTCAGAGGGGTAGCCGTGTTAGTCTGGATCTGTAAAAGCAGCAAAGAGTCCTGTGGCACCTTATAGACTAACAGAGATATTGGAGCATGAGCTTTTGTGGGTGAAGTGGGTATTCACCCATGAAAGCTCATGCTCCAGTATGTCTATTAGTCTGTAAGGTGCCACAGGACTCTTTGCTGTGTAATCAGATGTCCATGTATTGCATGATGTTGGAAAGGTTTCTTTCAATCCAGCTAAACCAGTGGTGTATTAGTAAAGACTACAAAGAAGTATTAAGCTAGTCGAGAACAAAGACAGATTAGGAGGCAATCAGTGATGTACTGTGCAGCTGTACCAGAAGGGAGTTTAATGACTAAGCGTATATTCCCTCCAGGCAGCGCAGGACTGTTCCCTACAGTGTAATTGCCAGTGCTTTGGCCTACCTTTTTTTTCAAGACTTGAGTGTCTTCTCTTGAGACCGTTCTACTACTCTAAAAGATCCTCCCAAGTACTCAATCTACACTTGTTTGCTTCATTTCATACCTATTACAACTCCGTAGCTTGCCTTAAATGGTTATTGTCCCTCCTCGGTGTGTATACTTGGCAACCATTTGCAGGAGGTTAGCATGCTTTCCTGTTCTTCTTTAGCTGAGCTTCACATGGATTTGCTTCATTTAATCTTCTTTCCTAGCTAGATAAATCGCTCCAGCTCCTTTTATCATTTGTATTGCTCTTTTCTGAATTCCTTGCATTTCTTGCATTTCACAAACATCAGATGATGGACCCTCCTGCCTGTGGTTTCCAACAATCTATTTTTTGTCTCTTTCATCTTGTCTCTTTCATCCTTTTAGAAGCAAAAACAAAAAAATTGTAGCAGTGGAATGTTGCATCCCTGCATTTGAAATATTCAGTATCTGAATTGGTCTATACACACAGCACTATCATCCAAAACCCACTGTTTCTCGTGTGAGCATCATCAGAGATTTTTTTTAAGTGGCTATGGAAGTGCCTAGTTATGCTGGAGAACCTAGGGATACTTACCATTGTGTCTGCCATATTTCTTGGCTGATAACCCTGAGTAGGCACATCTGATGTGGCATGAGCCTTGTGTGTGTGAGAGAGATATTTCTTGGGCTCATCTGTCTTCCTCTCAAGTTTTTATAGTGTGCCCTTCACCATGGTATCTGAGTTCTTCATTTACAAGGGAGCTTCAGATAGATAGTTTTTCTGTTTGACCCTTTTAATCTCGCTTGCTGTTCCCAGATATCTCTTGGGTGGGATTGGTAGGCTGACTCCCACAAAATATGGTTTTAAAGCAATTACATACACAACCTCTGCTTTAAACTAGCACAAAGCTCCTGCCAGCCTTATATACAGTAGGGTAAAAAGAGTGAACATGCTCTAACAAACTTTTTTATTCTAGTCTAGACAAGACCCCTGTGTCCATCAAAGGTTGATGGGTAGAAAGTGCTTTGAGAGCCTCTGATGAAAGGCACCCATAGAAGAGATCGTTATTATCGCACAGTCTCCGTAACCTGTCTTCACAGAGGGGTAGAAATTTAGTCTAAGTGTATGTCTTCTTCAGTACAGAGTTCATGTGGGTTATCAGTGGCCAGGTCTGAGCAGCTGAGTTAGCCTGGGCTGAGCGTAATCAGCCAAGCTGTGAAGCCGTTCCACAGTTACGGTGTCCTCACTGGTACTACACTTACCCATGTGTGATATTAGGACTTCTGGGGGCCTATTCCATGGTTCTTTGTGCTGCAATAAGATGATCCACTCTGATTCTCTGCCAGTGAATTTTGGAAGATCTTGTCTGTCCTTCTAGGCACACTTGTGTAGGTAAATTGTGGGAATGCATTAGAGGACTGTTGGCACTCTGATGATTTTAGCCTGAATTGTCACTGCAAAGTGGGTGGGTTACCAGTCTGAGTGAAAGTGCCTCTTGGGTTTTAGCCAGCAAGCCCAGTCTGTAAGCATCATTGAACTTCGATGAGATGATTTTGTATGTGGACAGCAGGGGGATTAGGGGAAACACTTGAGTAAGAGCCTGTGTTAATTCTTCTGTGAAGATCTACCTTAAACGGACAAAGTGTTCTCAGTTGCTTATGCAGATCTGTAATTCTGTGGGGCTCTGTTCTGACAGCTTTGTCAGTTGGCTTGGGTCTATGCCAAACCTGTCCTGCCCCTCCAGTAAGTATGGTTGTTTGCTGAAGACAAGGGCATCCGCATTCAGTCCTATAAATAGAAACTGCATAGCTCCTTCTCCAGGGCACCTCTCTGGATAGAGATCATAGAATCAATAGTGTCTTTAATTGGTGGATTGGGTTTTTATGCACCCTGCTCTTTCCAGTACCGTTTGGGATATTCAGCCAGTTCAGGTGTCATGGTGGCCCGTCTTGATGGGTGCAATGCTTTCTTGGTGGTGGGGGCGGAGGATTCATATTATGGCACATCTCGGTCTCATTTCGCCCACCATCTGATGGAGTCATCTGATGAAGCCCATATAATGATGAGCAAAATGTCAGGAAAAATAAGGTCTCATGGTGATGTGATTCACCTGAGAAGAGAGGGGTTTTAATGCAGTGAATCACGCCTGTCAAAAATCCTTTGTAACACCCAGTACAGTGCAGTTTAACTCTCTAATCACCAACCGTTAACATCTCTTTCACTGTGCTCCCAATGGAGTCCGTAAGATTTCATTGCAGCAACTTTCATATTTTCAACTGCACTTTGTTTTACAAGCTTTCTCTGCTAAGAGGCTTTCAAATCTGGCAAAGTCTAATCTAAATTGGACTTGAGACAGCAAATGAGGTTCATAAAAGATCATGGAGAGGAAAGACAAAGCTGACAATAATAAAATCACACAATAATGCATGTACACACCTTGATAGTGCTGCTAACTTTTTAAAAACCTTTCCTTCCCATCTGTGCTCATGCAGCTGTACCTGAAAAAGGTTGCGAAGACCTCTGAGACCTTTAATTTTACTTGTTCTGCTAGGGACCTGCGGCACTACTTGCATTCATCGTTCTTGCCAGTGGAACAAAAAGTTGTAAGATACGGCAGGCAGGCAGCTCTTTCTAAAGAGACAAAGCTGTTGGAGAAGAAGGGCCAGAGGAGAGATTTTAAATTAAACCTCTACAGGGAATCCAAATCAGCTTCAACTGAGTCTCCTGTTGTTGTGGCCTTTGCCTATAAGGTGTCCATCACAGTGTTTTCTGGGGGCCCTTTGTGTGATTTGGATCAAGGGAATACCATAGTTTCCCAAAATGGGGAGCACTTACCATATTCCCTTGTGGTAGAATAACCAGCTACCCTGACAAGACCAGGAACGGAGGTTTCTAGCCAGGAGGATAACTGAGAAGGAGCATCCCAGACCTACTCTTCATTAGTCTTTTCTTTATTTGCTGGTCCCTTGGTAGTGGCTATTATTAGCATTTAAGACTTACATTGCAGTGGCACCTAGAGGCCGCAATCAATATAGGGGCCCCATTGTGCTAGGTTCTATATAAATATATAGAAAATATATATTTTCTATATAAGTCTCTGCCCCAAAGAACTTGGTTTTAAAGGTTATAAATTCTCTTCCCCATGGGATTAAATCACAGCAGCACTACTAGCACCTGATCCAGGAGAGTTATGGTACAGCAGAGGAAAGCATAAGCCAGACTTCACTCTAAATGAATAACCAATGGGGCACCGGTGGCGTGGAAGCGTGTCTGTAGTAAAATAGGCTTACATCCCTGCTAGGCAAGGGGGCTATCTTACATTATTACTGTGTCACCTAAGGCTGACTCCAGCAGCGGGGAAGCAGCCTCCATAAGGCAATTCTCAATTGTGTCTGTAGGGAGGGGAAGCAGAGAGGAGAACAGAACAGGCACATAGCTACTCCCTTTCCTCCCTATGGTCTCTGTAACTGATCTTCTGGAGGTGAGGGATGAGTGGAGACATAAGAGCGGAAATGGTGGAATCTGTGTACATAGTGATAGTTACAGCCCTGATCATTGCTGGCAGGTGCAGGCGTGCGTACGTGTCTCTGAAGGACATGTTTTTATATTTCAGTGGAAACTAAGAGCCAGACAAAACAAACAAACGTTTCTCAGAGAGATTTTTTTAACAGGAGGGAAAGTTTTTAGATGTCGTTTTTTCTAGGCATCCATACTTTTTGTTTTGTTGTTTTTGTTTTGCCTTTTCCAGTCTCTTCCAAGCCAGGGACCTGTGTGAAAGTGCTGACGATTGAGCCCCCAGGTAACTGCCGGCTACAGGAGGATCTGGCTCTACTGGCAGACTGCGCCCTGCCGGCTGAACTGCGGGTAGGGAGTGTTTCTATTTCTTCCCACACTCCACTGGGACCTTCGGACTGAGCCGCAGGGAGAGCTGTATGTTCGCACACATTTAGACTCACTTTCTTTGTTGGGTTTTGTGGTCACTTGTTTGCTGGTATTAATGGCACAGACTGACTTTCCAAACACTGAACTCATGTATAGCACAGGGAAATGCTGCAAATCTCATAATCAGGCTGCCGGTTTTCCCTCTCGCAGCGAGATTATTCCTCCCTCAGAGATTTGTAGAGGTCAGATCCCTGGTCTCATCCAAGTCAGTGAAAGTTTCCCCATTGATTTCAGTGGGGACAAGATTTAGCCCCTAGTTCAATATATTACTGAGACGCAAAGAAAGGGGGAAAAATTCCTTGGATGACAGCAGTACCTTCGGATATGTATAGATGGAATGGGATTCCTAATGGGGGTTATTGGTCCACAGAGCTTAACTGATCCCTGGTTAAGAATCGACCCCCGTGGTATACTGGCAGGGAGTTGGTTTGTTACTTTTCTCAGAAGCATTGAGTCAAGATTACCCATTAGACGCAGCTATGTGTATTGCACACAATCGATTCCTAGTGATGCAAGTGAACAGGGCAGATATTGGTGGACCCCAGTTCTTCCTGCCTTTGTTCGTCTGTGTAATATCGATAGTTGCATCTTTTATTTTCCTTCCTTTAATATGCTTGTCCCAGTTTCTTCACATTGAGTAGTAAAACTAATAACATACTCATTTTAAGCAGCTCTGTGCCTGTGGGCTGTGTAGCTGAACAGTGTAACAAAGCTTATTGCTTTCTTGTGCGAAACAGAACTCTCTGATGCAGAGCTCAAGGAAATATCTGAAGCAAGGTAGAAACTCTGTCATATGTCTCTTTGTATGTGCTGGTGGCTTAGGTTTCGTAAGCAAGACGTGCCAAGGTATTTTGTGCTGGCTCTTAGTGATCCAGTTATTCTAAGTACTGAGGGATTTAAAGAGGGAATCCTGCCCATTGATGTTCTCTCTATCAAGGCAGAAAGCTGTTTTTTTTTTTTGTTTTTTTTTTGTATACCTTTGTTGTGGCTTTCTTTGTTTATCATTAGAGACTTGGAAAAATCAAAAACCAGAGAGTAGTGTGGAATGAATTCCAGTAGTGTCAACCCCAAGCGCTTAAAAATCATGAGTGGGGTGCCCAAATACAATGAGATTGACTTAAAAATCACGAAGTTAAAAAAAAATCAGGTTCTTGGTTTTCATTTTCTGGTTTCTGAGCCTTTAGGGTGCACTTGGGACACATTTTCAAGCATTTCTCCAAAATCATAAGGGCTAGAAACACACTTATTTAAAAATGAAAACAGAGATTCCTCCATAGTTATATGGGAACTGGTTCTTTAAGGAAGAATCCCCCCCCCAAAAAAAAATCATGAGAATCTGCATAAAATAATGAGTTAGCATTGCTGAAATTTCCTGATTTTTTTCCAGCTGTTTTATGTAGCTTAGAAAAAAGTGCATCATAATCCAATCTAAACATGTTACACTGATATTACTGACCTAATTTGTGTGTGTTTTCATGAATGCTAGGAAGGAATAGGGAAAAAATGATTATATCATCTGCATGGCACCCATAACCATGGAATCAGGGTTCATACTACTCTTAATTACCTTGTTTTAACTTGATCATTTTAAAAGCTCTTTTTCCTGGCCATTTATAAAGATCCTAAAGACAGGATTGTAGCCTTTTAATCTGCCTTTTACTGCTTAATTATCATTTACATCTCTTCTAAATCTTTGTTTACTGGGATCATCCCATGAAATAGGCATTTGAGTCCCAGGAGCAGCAATTCTGCAACCTCACTAGTAGATTCTCATACCATACAAATAATATAATACAAAAAACTTCCTCTGAGGCCAAAGAACACTGACCAGTCAGTCACAGATGTGAAGTTTCTTGTAATAAGTTACCAAACACTTCCTGGAATATGTGAAACAACAAACAATACATGGTTATAAGATACAAACCAAATTTGTTTTAAGCAACAAACGGGATTGATCACAAAAGCAGAGTTCTGAGTCACTAGACAGCATGCAGCTTTCTATTATATGAACTTTTGATCCAGATAATATTTTAATAATACTCTGATATTGGACATTAAATGTAGAATTTTTTAATCCCACATTTTTTTTTCTGTATTTCAAGTGAAAACTGTCTATTCTTTGCGCTTTCACAGTTTTCTGTCTATATAAAACAGTAATACCAGGAAATTCTGCTGCAATAGTCGAGACATCTTCTCTAGTGCTCTGTAGTGTTAGTACCGTTCGTGGCACTGCACCATACGAATATATGGAAGCTGTTTGTGGGATGTATTAGTTTTTTGGAAGGCTATTTCAGACACCCATACATTTTATAGTTTGGTAAACCACAAGAGCAATTTCTTTAAACAAAGTCACTACAAGTTAAAGGCAGTTAAAATCTTGATGTCTTAAATTGTCATTTCTGGTTATACTTGAAATTTGCCTTTTCTCCATTGCTTTTTATGTATGGAAACATGATGTTTTCAGTAGTGGTTAGTGATGATCGGAATAATTCAGAGGAAACATTTTGTCACTCAAATATGGTGATTTATCTCAATCTAAACATTTCACAGAAGTAGTTGAATTTTGATCAAGTTCCAGCGGTACCCAGGCAAGACTCTGGTGGAACCCTGCCTAGCTTGCTGCTAGCTCACACGCCCAGCTCCAGGGTAGCCAATCAGAGTGGGGAATGCCTGGGCTTTCAAGGGCCGCTGCTTTGGGTCAGCCTGTCAGGTAGACTGTCTCAGAGTGGGGCTCCATTCCATTTCTTGCAAGATTTTGAAAATTTTGAGTTTTGTTCCAAATGTGAATAAAGCCAAGCTTCAAAATATTGAAATCCTCCATGAAACGAAATCACTTTTCTCTACCCAGCTTGGTGCTGCAGGTGAGCTGTTAACATCTGTGTTACCTTTGGCCACTGTGCTAGGTTTTTTTGTTTTTGTTTAAGTCCTAGAAATCAGAGATGCAAAAGACCTAGTCTTTCCCTTGACCAGTGTGGGCCTGTTGCCTATAGTACATTTTCTGGTGCTTTACTTTGTGCTTTTGTAGATGCTCTAATTTGTTCCTTATGTCATAGAACCCTGATGACTCAACGTGCAGCTGGATATAAAATCTTGAGTCTGATTCTCCACTGGTAATCCCATTATGGATTGTTAGGCTATAATGGGCCTCTGTAGGTTGTCATAAATTATTTACGGCTGAATTTTTCTACTGTGCTTATTCTTATCTAGGAGCAAATTGCTTCTCCCTGTTGGTTGTGCACGTTATTGTCCCCGCCAGTTGTTCTTGTCTGAATTTAGACAGCACTCTCTTGGGGGCAGGGACTTAGGTTTCCGATGTTTCTTGAAGTGCCACACATGTCTCTGGTGCCGTATAAGATGCAGAGCAGGTTCAAAGGGCAGGTAACAGAGCAGGTTAAAAGCTGTGGGGATAAGATGGGATGAGACAGATACTCTGAAGTGCTACAGATCTTTTACTTTAAGGAGTTGTAAAAATTCCGTTTGTCCTGCTCCCCACGAAAAGAAAGAGTAAATAGGTTGTAACTAAAGTCATAGACTAGAGAGACCAAGCAGGGTTGCTGCAGAGTTTGGGAAGGTGGCTTTGCTGTTTAATCACCCAGAAATTGTGACCGTCATTAGGCTTAGTTGTACTATAATTAGAAACCACTCTGCCAGATCCTGATGAGTACTGACAGATAGCCCAGAGAGCAGGGCCAGGTTGCTATGCTCCGAAGTAGTGTGAAATTCAGAGCCTTTGCTAGCTCAGTGGCTCTCCACAGCCTGGGACCAGGAGTGCCAGAGAATCCCCACTGTGTATGAATTGAGCTTGCCTGATGGTACTGAAAGCAGGCATGTATCTCTGTTTGTTTCCTGCTGAGACAGATTGCAGGGAGGGTGAACATGATATATCTCACTAATTCCCCACTATACCCAGTGCTCTTTGCTAGTGCGGTTTGGTAGGAGATAATATTTGCCATTCTTCCACGGGAAGTGAAACTTCCTGGCTTCCAGCCGTTGAACCTGGGGAAACCTAGAGCCAGTTTCTGGTGTGATTTGCTCAGAGGAGAGACTTGTGGTATGGATCAGACTTTTCATCCCAGGCTGCTCAGGGAATATACCTAGATAGGAAAAACCAGAGGAAACTCTTGTTTTCAGTGGATAATTGCCCTGGTTACATGGTTGTGAACATAGATTCACACAATTGAATTCCCTTGTGTCCATAATGCCAGCTTAAAAAAAAACAGAAAAAAAAACCAAGCCCACAAACTTTTATACTAGTTGGCTTGGCACATTGGATTGGAGGGAGTTGTGTTAATAGTCTAGTGAATTAGTTTAATTTTAATTTCTTTAGACTGCAAAGTGACAAGAAATTGAACTGTGCATGGGAAGCTTTGTATTGTGTTGACTGAGGTTGTAGTTTCAATTAAATTGTTTCAGATCTGTGTATTCCTTTATTTAAGCCATAAAATGACCTTTTTACATATACTGTGGTTAAAATAACATGCCTTTCCTTGACTGGTGTCAATATTAAGATGCCCATCCCATGATGTAAACTAAATACCCACCCAGCAATCCACCTCCTCATTTAGAAGTCCAACAGGAGTTACGAGCCTGCCACTGTTGGCTTGAAGGTCATTTGGCTCTGCTGGACAAACTGGGAAGGGAAATTTCAGTTCAGAAGCCTCTCCACTGAGAATTCCAGGCATTGAGCTCTCAGATGTTCAAATCTAGGATCAGTCAGGAAGAGCATCTCTGGTGATTTCCATTGCTGCTGAGGCGTAAATGGGTAAAGGTGGGTGTCTCAGATAGCAAGACACACTGGACTTTATAGATCAGTGTCAACACCTCTAATGTTTATACCATGGGTGCTAACTGCAGACATTTCTTATCTTTTAACTTGTCTTTCTAGGTAGGTTTTGGGGAGCTGCCGTTTGACAGCACTGACAACTTTAGCAGCTGTCCTGATGTGTGTTTTCGAGTGACAGATTACAACTTTTTATGCCATAAGGTATGCACATACATTTAGAGACATCAAGGTCCATGAACATGTCCTTCCCACGCACTTAGTATGAGATAATTAGATATACTGCAGGGGTAAGGTTAAACTTAAAGCCCTCTTCTTAATGAAACAACCCAGCCTGCTTCCCTTATTGCAATTCACGAATCTCCTTACCGTGTAAGAGGCATCTACATTGTGTCTCATGCTGTCAGCAACAAATCTGAGCCTGTCATTGGGAGTGTTGGATCCTTAATAGTTCAGGATGAGTCAGTGTAAGGGTGGAACTGGAAACAGAACTCCGGAATCCTGACTAGAACTATATTGCTACTCTATATTGCTACTCTAGATTAACTGTCACTCTAGTTAATATCTCATTTTTTTTGCTTTGAGGGCAGTAATGTGTAAAAATAAGATATGAAAGAAATAAGAAAAATGACAAGTTTATCAGAGTCTAGGGATGAAAACACAAAGCTCGGCAGAGGTTATGCTACTGACTCGGTGCTTTGGAACTTGCATAATTAATACCTGAAAGTTGATCTCTTGCCTAGTTCTGTTTGGCTCAATGCAGCAGAAAGGGAGATGCTAGTGCTGGATTTTTCCGTTTCCCATGCAGGCATTTTTCTGTGGCCGCAGTGATTACTTCAAAGCCCTCCTTGAGGATCATTTCAGTGAGAGCGAAGAGCTGCAGACTCAGCCCACCATCCCTGTGGTGACCCTTCATAACATCTCAGAAGACATCTTCATCAGGGTCCTCTACTACATCTACAGCGATGACACCGAGGTGAGACCAGCCTATTCTCTCCTTTCATCGCCTTCAAGTTATGCCCAAATGTCTTTGCAGAAGTGTCATCCTATAGTATTCTACTGCTGGTTTGTTAAATATCACTCACCCATTCTCCCACCTGGCTTGAAGAACCTCAGTAGCCCAAATACTGGTATCTCTGTTTATCCATGTTGTAGGCTAGGTTGGAACTTTGTTTCCTGAATATATCAGTGCAACTGCTCCTAAATGCCATTTGTGTATCTTTCATCCTAAATTCATATCCTGTAAATTAGGATACATGTTACTTAGGCCAGATACATAATGCATGATTTGTGTGGCTGTGTATTCTTCCCCACAGAATGCTATTGTGCAGCACTGACTGCTCTCAATGACACACAGTCAGAATTCTGCCGCTAGATGGTGCCTGAAAACAGATTTGCCCGTGTGCTAAGGTTAAGAGGCCTGTTCATTTACTATTGGCATTACAACCTATCCTTGCATTTAAAACAAAAATGATTTGCATCGCTGGAATGCCTAGATGTTCCACTCAGAGATCAGGGACCCATTGTGCTAAGCACATAACAAAAAGACATCCCCTGCCTCAAAGAACTAACAATCTAATTGAAAGTGCAGCCAGCACTATACATCTTTTGGCAACACTGAACGGATTAATGATGCTGATGAGCTGGCTTGTATCCTCTCCAAAGCCTAAGGCTTTCCTGTCTGAGTGAGACTGTACCATCCTACTCTGGGTTACCCTGTGGTTTTGGTTTGCTGTGACCACCTGCACAACTGTGACCTTATTCCTGCTGATCAGCTTGGCTACAGGTAGCAATATAGAATCTGTGCTAGGCAGGGAGATGATTTATCAGACAGGAAGTCACTGGCTAGCCTGCTGAGGCTGTCATTAATACCCTGTAGAACTTCCTTCCATTAACTCATTCTGCTCATAACCTCTTATTGTCTACACTCTGGAGGACAGGAGTGGGAGGTGAGGAGCCCCAAGGCACATCAGAATCTTGTCACAGCCCTGCAGCCTGACCCAGTTCTGCTGCACCTCTTTGACACTCCAGAATCTGGCTAACTCTCTGGTGTTGCTAAGTAGAAGTGTTTCTAAACCGGAGCTCTAGCTGCAGCCTTCCCTTTCAAATGGATCTTGGGATGCTACCTGTCTGTGCAGTGCACACGCCTGATGGCCCAGCTCAGTAAAAACAATGTACTGTCATTAAAAAATTGTTACTCATATTTTCCAGTGGCTATTTGAGTCTCAAGCCAAATGAGCTTTTGTGGAAAGAGGCCATTTGTTTGAAAAATTATATTAACGTTTTCTTCATTATTTTTCCTGGCAGATTTTCAAAGTTCAGTACTTTTGTACAGTGTTTTTTCTTCCCAGGCTTACGTCCAGTCTAGTGCCAACATAACCAGCGTCCCCATCCTGCTTGACTTGCCTTTTTCAAAGGATTGACATTTCTGTCACTGTTGTGTCTGTCACAGCAGCCTGTATTATCAGTGTGCGTGTGGTTTCTGAGTGGAACTTGTGTGTGTGTGAAGTTTGAAAAGGAACATCAAACTGATTCTGTTTTCTTATTGAACAGTGATCAGTCAAGCATTGGTGTTTTCAATTCAATCCAATTCAAATGCTCATGCTTATAGGTTACAGGTTCCCTATAAGGATGCTTATAGGTTCCCAAAGCCTCATATTAGATGCTACAGTAGAGAGACTTGCAGTTACTGTGGGGGTGAAACTCACACAGTGTGTGGTCAAATCCTCCTAAGGAAGGGGTAGGTGAGGTGTAAGTACAAAAGTCATGAATCTGAGAGAGGTATAAACATGCCTTTGAACCGTAAGTGGAGTGAGAGGGAGCACAGATCTGGGAGACCTGTATCTATAACAGCACTTGATGAATAACCGTGACAACCTTGCTGCTGCTGCATAGCTTTGTTACAGCACTTTAACAACTGTTGCAAGCCTCTGACATGCCTCCTAACGCACCTTGCATTCTTATGTACAGTTGTGCACTATGGCACACAAGCCTTCATCTTTCCAATCACATTCCAATTCACACGTGCTCTGAGTGATCTTGTTTACTCTAGTACCAGTGTGGACAGCCATGCAAGCACTGCAGCTGCAATGGTGCAATTAATCCTTCTAGTGCAACCCCACTTTGAAATGATCATCTGTATCTGTGTGTGGATGTGGGCAGCAGTGGACCTGGCCCAGAATGGCTTGAGTGGAGGCACTGCACCACTGCAGCTTGCACCTGTGAAAGTTGCAGCTGTGAAGATTTTTAGCATAAACACAAGATTTCGTTCTCAGAATCCTTCTAAAGCATGTGCATGCCATGTCCCACAAAGCTAGGTGGGTTACAGTGCTCTTCACGATTCCTTTCATATTAGCAATAGCAAAACTGCACAGAAGAGAACTCTAGTTCCAGATTAGTGGCATAGATGATTGATTAAAAAAAATGTCAAGGATTTGACCAGCCAGGAAAAAAAGGGAGAGAAAAGTCTGAACAAGGTTTAGGACTGTGACTTATTTGTTTAAAAAGACATTCTACAGGAATATAGTCCTCAAACCTTGCTATTTAACCATCTGTTGCCATATTACAGAGTAAGCATCATGATAAAACTTACTTCATTTCTCGAGATTTCATTGAACTGAGTGAAAACTCTGTGTACACACTTAACACAGCCTGGGCATGACAATTAAGTATTAAAATTAAAAAAAAAATTAGACCAGTATGCCGGGTTTATTTTTGCAGATGAATGTATTTTGTCTGAGTATTGAATAAAAGGTAACCAAATATCTTGATTGACATGCCTAGTCTGTTAAATATGTGCATAATAGCTTTTGTTTAAAAAGACAAGTGTTGTAACTATTGTTTGTTTCCCATATTTACATGGCAAGGCTTTGTAAACTTGTTAAAACTTCCTAAATAAATAATAAAAACCAACAACAAAATTTATGTCGACCTAGTATGTCGCTTAGGGGTGTGAGAAATTAACACTGCTGAGAGAAATAGGTAAGCCAATCTAAGCCCTTATTTAGACATTGCTAGGTCAACAGAAGAATTCTTCCTAGCTACCATCTCTTGTGGGGGTGGATTAACCACAGTGACAGAAAAACTCCTTCTGTTGCAATAGCAAGTGTCTACGCTACAGTGCTGCAGTGCCGTACCTGTGCCGCTGTAGTGTAGACATAGCCTCAGTCTCTCGAATGGTGGCATAGAGCACTCTCTGCAGGGTTAGTACTCCTGCGCTGGTGGTTTTCCCCTAACTGCAAGAAATTATGTCTGAAATTAAATCTCAGGGCAATCTATCTGTGCCAGAGGCATGTGGCATAGGCAGGACTTTCTTTAGGATGACTCTCTTCTCTACATTACCAGCTGTCCCCTGAGAATGCTTATGACGTGCTGTGTGTAGCAGACATGTACCTGTTGCCTGGCCTCAAACGCTTGTGTGGGAGAACCTTGGCTCAGATACTTGATGAGGACAATGTTGTCAACGTCTGGAGGATTGCAAAGCTGTTCCAGCTGACCCGACTGGAGGACCAGTGCACGGAGTACATGGCAAAGATCATTGAGAAGGTATGCAAAACCCTCCCCTAAGATGTTTCAGGTGCAACTACTAAATGTGCATCTGTGTTGCCATGGTTTAATGTATGCACTTTTCACTTCTGAAGATGTTGGGTCATAAGTGAAGTGAATTTTGTAGTCACACCTTGGTCCTCAGTAGGACCCACCTCACAGTTTGACATGACTGGTGAAGAAGACTGCGGGTGTGGAATAGCAGGGAGTGCTGCAGCTCATGACTGATGTGCATTGGGGTGCTGTGCGAAGGAGGTATGTGGGAGTGTTTGTCTCCATACATGACTCTTCCCGGTGCAATTAGTTCTTTTGTACTGTAGCCTCAAATTCATTACAACTCCCCAAAAGCAGATTATAGGGACTTCCACAGGAAAAACTTATTACTGATGATTAACTAAATACCAAATCTTATTACACTGGAATCCTATTTACAAGCATCAATTTGAACGTTCCTTCCCACTGCTATTTTGTCTGTTCTCTCTGATGGCTGCTTGGAGATCCAGGAGCCAGTGATGTCTGCAGAGAAACAGTGACCATATGGCACAGACAGTTCAGTTCTTTTACTAAGTATTTTGGTTCTTATCGGGGTCAGTAGTTTTATATAAATGGCTCTAATTAACACTCCCACATGAGCGCCAACATTCTTTACCTGCAGCTGAGAGGCTTGGAGAGAGGTGTGAAACTCTTTCCTGCCTGTGAAAACAGTGAAGAAAATAATTTCCAAACAGTTCTTCTCATTCAAAAGTGCCATTGGTCAATATAAATTAGGGAACCAACACATCAGCATATGGCCAGAACTGGGTTGTGAAAAGGGGATTTCATCCAATAGCTGAATGAACTGTACAAGCACTGATGGGGAACACTGAATTCTTGCTGCTGGGGCTTTGCGTAGGCCAAGAATTTTAGGGCATTCCCTCACTGTTTTACTAGTGCTAAGAACAGTGGAAGTGCGGGTGCAGGGAAGGCTCCAGGGGACCCCCAACTGTGCCGTCTAGTGGTGCACAGAGCAAGTTGAGATGACCCAGTAGTTGGATTGTCAGCAGATGTCAGCCCCTTGTCTGCGATAGCGCTTCCTCTAGGAGAGCTGAATTGGTATGGGCAATGATGGGAAGTTCTTGGCAAAACACTGTAGTGTGGAGACCAGGCCTAAAGTTCCATTGCAAAATGGACATCTCTTGTCTGTCTCTTCCATGACAGGAGCTGTTGGCTTTCCCTGTGGGGGTTTGTTTCCTGGTTTGGGCGAAATATTGTGAATTCATGTAAACGGTGCCCAAACACTCAGTGATGGACATTTGGTCAGTGTGCGTTTACAGGGCTGCAGCCTAGTGACAGGTGTTCTCTGCTGTTTAAACGTTTGAGACTTTTTCCTATTGGTTAAAGGTGCAGGACTGACAGCCCTGAAGACTGAATCCTTGTGTTTATCCATAGAGCAGGTACAGTCTTGACAATTTCAGGACAGACTTTTCCTGTGGTCTGCCCCTTGCTGGTATGCCTCATGCTGAACCTGGAAGGACCCCTCTAGAGCGTGAAAGGGGAATTCACTCCTTGGCACTCTGTATCCTCCTTGTAAGTCTCATCAGAAGGGCCAGCTATGGGGATGACCTTGTTTTGGTCATTTTCTCAGTGGTAACTAAGCTGAGACCCTCCAATTCGTTTCACAAACCCAGGTTCCTGAACTCTCCAGACTTATTTTCATTACCAGCCTGAGCTAGATTTGAACTGGCGACTTAGTGGTAAAAGGCTGAACATCACTTTGCCACTTCCCATCAGCCTTGCAGCTCCCCTAATCGATGTTTTGTCTTCATCCTTCCAGCTGGTGGAGCTAGAGGAGTTTGCGGCTGCGGTGAAGGAGAATGCTGAGGCAGTGGAGGAACGGCAGGAGACCGATTCCATCCCCCTGGTGGATGACATCCGCTTCCACATCACCAGCAACGTGCAGACTTACAGTGCTATCGAGGAGGCCAACCAGAAACTAGAGGCCCTGGAAAACCTCCTGGCCAGTATAGGACTCGAGTGCTGAAGTCTGTAAATCCTGCTGTTGGATGCAGAGAGCAGCTTGTGTGACCTCCAGTGGGTTGCCTCTGAGTGCAAGAACATATGAGTCTTAGTCAAATGACTTTTCTTTTTTCTCTCCTCCTTCCCCCCCACCCCTCCAAGCCCAGGCATGGTTTCCTTTTAATTCATTCATGGCTGGACATTCACATGTTTGCTTTTTTCCTTCTGTTAATAGGATCGCAAAGTGCAGCAGTTTGATAGTTGCTGCTTGTACGATACAGCACTGAGAGGGAACTGCCAGCCATGTGGCTAATGGAGCTGTATTAACAGACTCAGTGACATCTGGCCCCAGGAGCTGCCCCAGTCTCTTAGCCAGCAATGCATTTCTGAAACTGGTTCAAACCATGGTTCTTGTATAGTTACCAAGGGAACAAAAATGGATTATGATAAGTGTAAAGGAATCTACTAGATCCTTTCGCTGTCAGTATTATGGGGAGTTAGTGGAGAGAATGGCATTTTAATGGGGCACTAGCTGACTTCATCTGCTCTTCTTGTTTCTCAGTCACAAACTACTGGGATCCCCCAAGTATTGACACCTAGATTTACACCCTCAGTGTAGTATGGAAGTTTAGGTTTTAAGTCCATATTCTGACAGATTGTGACAGTGTATCCTTGATCAGGGGGACATGGCTAAATTAAATTATTTCTTTTCTGGGTACTTTATTTAATGCATGTCCCAAATATAAACCTATAGGAATACTTTACAAAGCAGCAGGAGAGAGACCCAGTCTCCTATAGAGCCAGTAACTTTTCAAAGGCACCGATGCAGAGGTCCTGCTCTTGTCTCACTCTAACAGGAGAGCAACTCCTTTCCTCTCAGAGTTGCCACATGGTCTCTCTTTGGCCTGTTGTGTCAGGATGAAGGAGAGACTTATCAAAGTTTAAGGGTGGGTGACAAGGAAAAGGGAGCTTTACAAGGCTTGTCTCAGTTCATCTGCCCTGCTCTTTCATCTTCTGACTTTACTCAGGCTTAAAAACCTTGAGTTCCTTGTTCTAAGAAGCTAATTGTTCATCTTTGCAAATGTGTTTGGGGATTCTTCCTCTGCAGTAGATATCATTATCTTTAGAAATCTGGTCTCCCTTGGCTTTTAGAGAGGGAAGGTGCTGGTTTTTTCCTCTTTTCTCAACATCAGTCAGTGGGCCACAACTCTTGCACTAAGTATACCTAATCATATGGACTAGTTCTCCAAGCCCTGCTCCCTTGCTGTTACAGCCCTGTCCTGTTAGCAAACCCACCCTGTCTCACTACATGCCCCTCTTTAGTGTTGCCCTGTTTCTAGATACCCTCAGAGGTGGAAGTGTAGCAAGAGTTTTACTTGTCGCTCTGTTTTGTGTGACAGCATGGTTGGAAGTTGCAATTTTACAAGATGTCCGGGTTATGAAATGACTTCAAGCTGGATTCAGTGGTCCTGTGTGCTGATACTGGGTGATACGCCAAAGAGACAGTATTGCCAGAGTGCAGGACAATTACATCCTCTCTTTGTTCACTTGTGAGTGAGGTCATGGTATTTTCTTGGTGTTGGCCAGAGAAAGGAAGGGAATCTACAGTCACAAAACCTTGCCTGCACCCAGATTTTGTTCGTTCTTCTTAAATCTCCTGCTCTTGTCACAAGGATGTACTATGGTTGCTAGACTTTCTAGAGTTGTTGTCAGAGCCCCAAGGATTCACTGTCCAGTTTTCCCAGAGTGCAAAGCATGGAGACTTAACTGCTCTGACCCTTTAGAGAGTCATAGGAAGCGGGTGGCTTAATGGCGGGAGACAGAGGAAGTATCATAATGTTGGGAATCTAATGCTGCCAAGGACTTTGCATGCTCTGTGTTACTAAGTCTCCTCAGAATTATGTAGTATGTGAGTCTTGATTTGTCAGGGGAAGGGAAATGGATTCTTTCTGCAGTACTTGGGGCCTGGGAGGGAGAAAATTGGGCTGTATTAATGGCATGGTGACTCCTATCAAAATGTTGGTGCTGCTGTCACTGGTGGATGTTGCTGTTTACAGTAACTGCATGACACGGGTTTAAAACCACACCCCCATGGCCTGTGCTTTCGTGTGTTGGCCCTGTGCATTGTTCATGCAGAGAGGTGATCTCGGTCCCCAACAGCTCCTCTGACCATTCTTCTGGTAGTGTTTTTCCAACATAAGGGAACAGATGTAAGTTCCCCTGTATGGCAAGGACTGTGTTATGTGGGCTTTATGCTGTGTCCTTTCCCATCTGCTAGCCTGGCTTCGTAAGTGCCTTGGACAGCTAATGAAATCACATTTGGTGGTCTTGATTTAGTTATGATTATGAAGTTGCTACATAATTTGGCTAAGACTGTGCTCCAGAAAGGCTCAGTGTCGGCAGAGTAGTGCGTATTGCCTGCTGGGATTGAGCTGCATCGGCAGAATTGTGCATGGAAGCCCAAGAATAGACTAGACTAGCAGGTCAGAACTGAAATGCATTGTTGAAGCTGAGAGTTTTCAGCTATGGATTGGCTCTCCCAAATCCCAGCGGATTCTTCTTATCCATATTTATGTGGTGTCTCCTGCAGACCAGGCATCTTTGGGGAAGAGGGTGTCTCTGGAGGGTGTTGAGCTATTTGAGCAGGATCTGCCTCTATTTCTGTTACCTGTTTCCCCAAAGGAATTTCTGAGTTTTTTCTGGCTTGCTTTTTGCAGGCAGGTGCCAGTATCTTGGTTCCATAGTGTGCATGCCTGGTCCTGTATCAGAATAGTGACATGGAAAGAGGAACTGTATGTTCTGTTCTGTGTGTATTTAAGAACACCCTAGGTCTGTGTACTTTAGTGTCCATCTACAGAGCACAGACTAGTTTTGGCTGAAGGACAGAATGACAGGTCAATGACGTTCTGAGAGCCAAAAGTAACTGGGCTCTGAAGCGTGTCTCAATTTAAGATGTGGGGGGAAGGGTTGGTTAGACTAATGCTAAATCCCTTGTATTTTGTGTCAGGGGAAGAAGAGAGTGTTGTCTCACCCTCTGAGGTGTAAGCTCTTTAAAGATCCCGCAAAACATGTTATTCAGAAACACCCTTCTAGCTAAACTGGTACGATTCACCTGCCTTTCTCCTCCCTTTATTACTAAAGATGACTTTGTATATAAGCACGATGCTCAGGTTTTATCACCTCTTCTCTGCTCCTGCTACATAAATTTCTCAATCACCCTGCTTGCAACACAACCTTCCTTTTCACAGCAACTGTTGTGACATACCCCCTTCCTACCTAGAAGACTGCAGGCCACCAACTTAGATGGATTTACACCAGCAGTGAATTTGGCCTTTGCCCTCAAAGCATGGTGTGTGCTGGAAGTAAGATTCAGGAGCAGGACTGCTGAGAAACACACTATCCTTTTTCCATATAGGCATCTTAACTCTTAAAAAGGACAGTGGTACAAAAATGGGTGAAACGGCAGCTGCACAGTTTGTAAGTATTTTCCATGCAGCTGTTCTTAAATGTGTCCATTACTGTCCCTTTAAGTGGAGAACCACGTAGAAGGTTGTATCTTGTGGGATTAAAGGTCAGTGTGGCCTTTTTTATTTCCCTCCCTGGGAATGCAGTTCTGTTAAATGTGCTGGATGAATTCAGAACACCTTGTCTGTCCAGCTGTACGTAGGGACTAAATCTGTGAACTAAACTGGATTGTGCAATTACTGAGTATCTAGGGCTCCTTCATCTCTCTGAAAAACAGATAAGCAGGTGCTTAACATACAGAACAAGCTCCTTAATTGAAAAATAAATAAACTGGTTTGTAACATGTTGAACTCACTTCAGTGTTGCAAATAATTTTATTACAAGATGAAAAATTAGGATTTCTCTTCTGTTAGTCTTTTTTTGTGTTCTGTTCTGCTATCCCCATCCTCTTCATTTACTATTAGCAATTTGTTGAAATAAGAAAATTGTAAAGTTTATCAGAGCAGCAATATATTATAATAAAAAAATATTTAAAAATGTAATGTGTGAGCATGTGTGCAGCAATAAAAAAAAATGTATATTTCACTATGCCTTGTCTCTGCTGCGACCTATTTGTTACTGACGCTAATGATGTCTGCGTGACTTTATTTCTGAAAAGACCCAGGTGGTACATTTAGCCTGTATTCCCCATCCCCACCCACCCACCAAATAGCTAGTTTTTTTCTGATCTCAAGCAATGGGGGAAAACATGGGTTTCCACTCCCAAGTGGGCCAGTCAGATAATCCCCGATACAACACAACAGCAAACAATTTGAGAATGTTTGTTTTTATTTTTTTCTCCACCTGTGGGCTTTCTTCTCCCTATCCCTGGAATGTCTTGCCTTCTTATTATTGCACTGTCTGGGCCAAAATCATCCCATTAAATTATGCCAGAGATAATTTTTTGACAGAATGTACTTTGGGGGTTCACCCTGAGGCACAAGTAATTTCATGGAAGAAACCTCAAGTATCCCAGCTGCATCCTCCTCCATCTCTGAGAATACATCAGACTTTTGTCTCCCATTCAGACCCCATGTGCAGCTAGATGGCTAGAATGTTGTTTCTGTAGCAAACGGTAGTGACCTGACTTGTAAAGGTGCTGAACGCCTACAGTTCCCATTTACTTCAGTGAGAGTTGTGGGTACCCAGCACTTAGAAGTAAAGACCCAAGCGCATGCTAGGTAGTTCTATGTAAGAACATACAGTATTTCTGAGAGAAGCACAGAAGCCTTTGAATGATTTGAAACTGACAGAAGGGACCTAGTTTTGAAAAGTTCAGACAGCGATCAGTCTTCAGTTTAAAGAGTAGGAGTACATGTGGCACCTTAGAGACTAACAAATTTATTGTAACATAAGCTTTTGTGGGCTACACCAGCAGGACAACTGTGTTTAAGAAGGCTGTTCATGGGGAAAGTGGAACTTGCTGAGACCCAGGAGTAAAAGCCATGGATTGGATTATCTATTACCTGCTCAAGTAGTTTGTGTTGGTGCATTTATGGCCAGATTCTAAAAATGGCACGTTCTCACTTAACGGATCTCATTCACTGTGTGCTGACAGATTACTCTCCCTATCTATTGACTGAAATGAAGTTTTCTCTATATCTTGCTCCTGCTTGCACTGCAAAGTCCAAAATTTCTGGGAGCAGGATTCAATTTTGGGTTAAACGTAGTTAACAAGTCAGTGGATGATGTACATACTCTAGTTGCGGAGTCTTTGCCAATGATAAAGTTAAAGGCAGAAGGAGCTCTGCCTCCCAGATTCCAGAGGGAGTTTGGGGGGGCTGGCAGTTAGAGCGGTTCTTGGAAGCAAAACAAATCTGACATGGAGTTAAGAGACAGAGTCCACACCGGGACCCACTTGTCAGAGTAGAACCACAGTTTAAACAAGGACTCTACACTTTTCCAAACTGCTTCTTTGTCTTGGAAGAAAAGCAAGAGTCAAATAGAGACCGAACTCCCCTCCTGGCAAAAGTGTGCGTGTGTGAGAGAGAGAGATCTTGGCTATACCTATCTGGCCATGCTCTACTTCTTTGGCAGATAAAGGGGACTTTGGTTTCCAGGGCTGTCAATCCAGTACCTTTCATGAGCGTTAAATGCACATGAAAAATTAAGCTTAGAAATCAAAGAGGTGTCTAGAGAGACAGCAGTTAAGAATGATCAACATTTTTGGGGGAAAAAAGGCCCTGCAGTATTACACATGCTTTTTTTGATAAGGCACTTCTGTAACACACTGAGGTTAGTAAGACTTGAAGGGAGTGTGACAGCAAGCAATCACTGGAGAATAAAGAAGAGGACTCGGGGAAGGGACTTCAGTGCCTGCTAATGAGCTAGCCATGTTCCCAAGAGTCTGTTTGCCAGGTTCCTGAGACAAACTCTGAGAGGAGGGAGTGTAAGACGGAACTCCCCTTTTCCCTCAGTGTTGGCTGACTAGACTCCAGGACTGGAAAAGATCAAGAAGCAATTCCAGGCAGGGAAAGCTCCAGGCTCTTTTCACATTGATCTCAAAGCATGGTTCAAAACAGGAACTCTTCACTGGAAAGAGAGAGGAGAAAGCCAGGTGAGGCTGTCTGAATAACTCCTGTAAGAGAGTAGGGGAAGGGAGGCCTGGCCATTGTGCTTCTCTTGCTAGGCATGCTGGGAAAGAGGAGTCGTCTTGGGCCTTTATAATTCAGGCTCCTCTCCTTCTCAGCTAGGGCTTGGAAGAACTGCAACCAGGAAGAGCACTGGCTGCTGGGCTGAGAAGACCCTGGGAGGTAAGACTTGTAGGAAATACTTGAATAAGCTTTTATTTGGACTATATGTATTCTTGTACTGAAGAAACTTGGGATTTGTATCATTGTGATTTAGGGGAGCTGGTCTGTGTTGTTAGGGTGTAAAAATAACCCTGTTAAAGGATGAGATGAAGAGGGTCTCTTATCCCATTGTTTTGGGTGGACAGGATCATCCTCATGCCATTATGGTTAGTGACAGGGAGTTGCATGAAAAGTGACACTGATCAGCTGAGAGAGAGAATCTGTACACACAGAAATGTGCACTTCAGGCAAATAAAGTAATACTGTAGCATGAAATCCTCTGTTCAGACAGAATTGTAGGATCATCTTAGCCCTTACTGGAAAGATCAGCTTTGATCTCCCGTAAGTGACATCTAAAGAAGTGAGCATTCTAATATAATCTAGGCACAGAACAGTACAAGAACTAATATTTCTATTACTTTAATTTAAAATGCTTCCATAACAGTGGAGCCAGCATTCTGCTGCTCTAGAATTGATTACCACCCCTACACCAGAAAAACTTGACCAAGTAGTTTTAAGACCTAACTTATCAGTGGCCTTGTTTCCTTTCCCCTCTTCTCAGTTTCTCAGCAATAGTGTTTTTGAGAACACAATACAAGATGGACAGGAGAGTCTTTCAGAGGGGCTCTTACTTTTCAGATCCTGATTACTTGTGGTCATTGAAGATTTTTAGAATGCTTTTTGCAAGAGATGAGTATATTGTGCCTGGTGTCCTGGACAAGTTTTATCTTGGGTAACTCTTTGTGTGTCCCTGAATTCCCCACAGAGGGTCAAGTAGGCACAAAATTCCTCGCTCCCTGACCTAACTTGCTTTGTAGTGATGGTGTATGCTTCTAGTTAAACAGTTGTCATGTTCTACTTCAGAAGGAACAGAATTAGAAAATGATTTCTCCCCTACTCTGCTGCAAAGTGGTGATCGTGCTCTCAGTAAGAATCTTAAACTCAGAACTTGGTGGGTAAGGCCTTGTCTCCACTAAGGAAGTATGGAAAAAAATTCCCATTGGTGCAGTAACCCCTTAGAGGTGAGTGCTGTGCGTAGGAGCTGGAACTAGGGATGTGGCAGGGATGGGTGTTGCCACACCCCTGGCTTGAAGTGGTTTCCATTCTATACAAGGTTTACAGTTTGGTTCAATAGCTCTCAGCCTCCCCACTATAAAAATTGTTCCAGCCCCCCTGAAGTTGTGTGAGCACCATTGCAGACTAAGCTCCTGCAGCCAGTGACATTAACACCATGTCACATACACCTGCTTTGAGCAGGGTTAGAAGCCAGTGGTAAAAACGTCAGTTGAGTGGTGGAGGTTATCTCCATTAGGGATTCCAATGTTGTTAATGCAGGTGCAGCTCCATTGATGATGGTGGTGGTGAGAAGCTTCCTGCCAGAAAACCAACCCTGTAATCCAAAGTGAATGAAGCACTAACTTCTTCAAACAATAATATATTTGTAATGTGAGTTTACATCTGGCACATAATCTATTCCTAATTGGAAGTCTTATTCAGAGTGTTTCTTTGGTTTTAGAAAAGCTGTGCAGGCCTCACCATTTTCTAGAGGAAAAGCCAGTTTTTAAATTAAAAATAATAATTGTGGAAAGTAATATAGAGCCAAATCTTGCTGTTCTCAGTAAACCTAAAGTTCCATCGACTTGATTGGTAACTTTGACTCAGGATACCAGGATTTGGTCCATAGCCTTTGAGTGATTGAGTTTTGTTTTATTTTCTCTTATTTAGGGAAACTTTCTTAAAACTTGAAAATAGTTAAGGAATAGCATTAGCCATTGTTCTGACAGTTCTACCTTACTGTAGCCTTAGCTGCCTCACTAAACCTTCTCCCCCGCCCCTCCATACTTTCTCCTCTGTAGACATTTTCTTGGGAGATGGAGTAAATGCTTCCTCAGCTGGACTATTCACCTCTTTCTGGGTTAAATAGATTTCTTTGCCAAGTTTCCTGTAATTAGACCTTAGTGCATATCAGCAGACTCAGACACACTCTTAATTGATCTCGTAGGAATTTTTTCGTCTGGATTTCTGGAAATAGTCCAGGTGTTGAAGAGCATCCACAGCCTGACTTAGTCCCATGGAGAGAGAAAGCTAATCCAATGCCTCTCTCTCAAGGAGTCATGAAGGGCATGGGGCTGATCTCTAATAATTTATAGACACTGTATGTGACCTGGTTACTGGGAGTTACTGTTTGGCTGTATTGGATTACTGGAATGCTTACTGTAGGCATATGTTGGTTTAGTTGAATAGTCCTGTTAAGAAATAAGCAGGAAGGCACCATGATAGCTCTAGATAAACAATCTCTCACTAAACAGGGGAGGGGTCATTAAAAGATAATGCCTCTAGCCAAAGTTACAAGGTTTGTGTTGCCAAGGCTGGCAGTAAGAAGATCAAAAGGACACTAAACTGTTAAAGTCACTCACTGGAGAGAGGCTGAGGCAGCAAAACCTGCCTGGCCAGATACTACAGGGTGATAGGGCTTTAGGTTTGTGTAGCCTGTTTGTTGTGTTTTGTTTCAACTGTTAAGATTAAACAGTACTTTGGCTTGAGAAAGCTGTCTGTCTGGTCACTGGCTAGGGGCAATGGGGCACAGCGCAGGGGGTTGGTCCCAGGAGTAGGGTGACCAGATGTCCTGATATTTGGGGCTTTTTCTTATATAGGTGCATATTACCTCCCACCCCATGTCCCGACTTTTCACACTTGCTGTCTGGTCACCCTACCCGGGAGTGAGGAGCTGGCCGAGAACAATAGGCTCGGGCTGGTTAGGGTGCCAGTACATCCTGTTTTGGCCAAAACTGGGCATTTGTCCTGGCTGCAAGGCAGAGCAGAGAGTGGTGGCTGCTGCCGGGAGTCAGCTGAAGGCAGCACTGCCTGCCAGCAGGAAAGTGGAGAAATTTGCTGCTGGTGGGCAGTGCTGTTTTCAGAGCTGATCCCTGGGCAGTGTAGAGCTGCAAGGGGAGGACAGCCTCATCCATGGGCGGCACGGAGCTGCAGGGAGATCAGCCTCAGCTGTGGGTGGCACAGGAGCGATCAGCCCCAGCTTTGGGCAGCACAGGATGGGAGGGCACTGAGTCCCCCAGCTGTAGGAAGTGCGGAGCTGAGGGGGTTCAGCCCAGCTGTGGGCAGCACTGGGCTCAGGGGTGAGGGTCAGCCCCTGAGCTCAGGGGCCAACCTCAGGCAGCAGGGGGGGAGAGAGAAGGGGTCAACCCTAGCTGTGAGCAGCATAGGGCTAGGGGGTCAACCCCACCCCCAGGAGGCATGGGGAGGGCGGCTCGGGTGAGCCCTGCAAGGCAGGGGGTGGCTTGGGCGAGCTGCTGTCTGTCCTGTTTGTACTTTTAAAATATGGTCACCCTGGGGTTGCGTGTGTCAGGATCTCTCTTTCTCTGCTGGAGCTGGGATGAGAACCACGTCTTTCTCTAGCCTCTTCTCTTTTCAGTGGTGGCGTAAGTTACTGTGCCTGACCAGACATGGGTTCTCCGGAGCAGCTCATGCTGCCTTCCTGCCCAGAGGGTCTGCGATTAACATGCGTTTAAAAAAATTAACGTGTTAATTGTGCTGTGCATATAATCACACACATTAATGGCAGTTAATTGACAGCCCTAATACCTATATATAAAACAATTTGCTGTTTGTATAGTGTTTGGTTTATATCATATGATAAGTGAATCTTCTAGACTGAAATGCTCCATTAGTGTGTAAAGGTGGTGGCAACTGAGACCTTTCACCAGGCTGCCTATCTTAGGTACTTATATGGCCTCCATTACCATAGTATCTGAATGTTTCACGATCTGAGGTAGCCCCATTTTATAGATGGGGGACTGAAGCACAGAGGGGCTGATTTGAACCCAGATCTCCCAAGTACTAGGCTAGTCCTCTAATCAATGGATCACCCTTCCTCTTCTCTTTTACTTTGTCATTCTCTTGTCACCCCTCTCCCCATGTCGCATGCTTGACAACCTCCCAAGCAAACTCTCGCTTATGGACCAAAGATGCCATTTGATCTCATTTTAGATGTGGCTAGTAATGAAACTGGAGGATAGAATTTACAAAGAGGATCTTCACAGAGCAACTAAGCTAAGCACTGGGTCCCCACAGCAGCGTGGTGGTCCTAATTAACATTTCCATTGTGCTTTTCAGCATCAAAGAGATTGGCTTGCTTGCTTGTTACACACCACTGGTGCACATGGTGCTTTATGACAGGTGAGACCAGGCCCTGTCCTAAGGGGCTTACAATGTAAATAAATGGGGGAAGAGATGCAAGCCTATCCTTATTTTGTAACCTTTCCTTCCTGCTTTCCCATGTGAGAATAAATAACAAAGAAACACCCTTGGAATTCCAGGTAAATTTAAAAAATGCCAGTACCCTTTGGGTGCTTAGAATGGAAAAACATAAGCAAAAGAGACATATTTAGGGCTTTTGATTAATCACAGTTAACTCGTGTGATTAACTCAAAGTAATTGCGATTAAAAATAATCTTGATTAATCTCACTGTTAAACAATAGAATATCAATTGAAATTTATTAAATATTTTGGGATGTTTTTCTACATTTTAAAATGTATTGATTTATATTACAACACAGAATACAAAGTGTACAGTGCTCACTTTATATTTTTATTGCAAATTTTGCACTGTAAAAATGATAAACAAAAGAAATAGTATTTTTCAGTTCATGTCATACAAGTACTATAGTGCAATCTCTTTACTGTGACAGTGCAACTTACAAATGTAGAATTTTTTTGTTACATAACTGCGCTTAAAAGCAAAACATTGTAAAACTTTAGAGCTTACAAGTCCACTCAGTCCTACTTCTGGTTCAGCCAGTGGCTAAGACAAACAAGTTTGTTTACATTTACAGGAAATACTGCTGCCTGGTTCGTATTTACAATCTTACTGGAAAGTGAGAACAGGCATCTGTATGGCACTTTTGTAGCCAGCACTGCAAGGTATTTACATGCCAGATATAGTAAACATATGTATGCCCCTTAATGCTTCAGCCACCATTCCAAAGGACATGCTTCCATGTGGATGATGCTTGCTTAAAAAAAAAAAAAGTGTTAATTAAATTTGTAACTGAACTTCTTGGGGGAGAATTGTATGTCTCCTGTTCTGTTTTACCCACATTCTACCATATATTTCATGTTATAGCAGTTTCGGATAATGACCTGGCACATGTTTGTTTTAAGAACACTTTCACAGCAGCTTTGACAAAACGTAAAGGAAGTACCAATGTGAGATTTCTAAAAATAGCTTCAGCTTCTTAAACCAAGGTTTAAGAATCTGAAGTGCCGTCCAAAATTTGAGAGGGACGAGGTGTGGAGCATGCTTTCGGAAGTCTTAAAAGAGCAACACTCAGATGCAGAAAGTACAGAATCCGAACCCTCAAAAAATAAAATCAACCTTCTGCTGGTGGCAGCTGACTCAGATGATGAAAATGGACATGCGTCACTCAGCTCTGCTTTGGATCATTATCGAGCAGAACCCATCATCAACGTGGACGCCTGTGCTCTGGAATGGAGGTTGACAAATGAAGGGACATATGAATCTTTAGCGCATCTGGCACATAAATTTCTTGCGACACCAGTTACAACAGTACCATGTGAATGCCTGTTCTCACTTTCAAGTGACATTGTAAACAAGAAGCTGGCAGCATTATCTCCTGCAAATAGTAACCAAACTTGTTTAAGCGATTGGCTGAACAAGAAGTAGGACTGAGTGGACTTGTAGGCTCTAAAGTTTTACATTGTTTTGTTTTTAAGTGCAGTTACATAACAAAAAAAATTCTACATTTGTAAGTTTCACTTTCATGATAAAGAGATTGCTCTACAGTACTTGTATAAGGTGAATTGAAAAATACTATCTTTTGTTTTTACAGTGCAAATATTTGTAATAAAAATACATGAACACTGTACACTTTAGTCTGTGTTGTAACAGAAATCAATATATTTGAAAATGTAGAAAAATAAAAAAAAATTAAATAAATGGTTTTTCTATTATTAAGAGCATGATTAATCACAATTAATTTCTTTAATTGCTTGACAGCCCTAATTATAATATGGATATGACACTTTGTGGAGGTATGCTATGTTCTCTGGGCTCCAGAGTGAACAACCTGTGATATCTACAGATACTATCCCTACCCCTAGAGCTGTGGGGTGTGGCTTTCAGAAACCCTTAGCCGTTATAGAAGGCCCTGACTGACTTCCTAGGCTGCCTTAGTTTTCTAATAAATTGCCCATTAGGGGAAGGTGAACAAAGTCTAGCCCTCCCTTGGTTTCTCTTCTGTCCTAGGACTTCTCTTGGGAGCTGTGGGCAGAGTTCAGACTTCAATTAATGGGCAGGGGGAGTAGTGAAGGGAGAGAACACCATGAAAACTAAAATGCTTTTTAGTGAGGGTTAGAAGCTGCTGGGAACTTTTTTTTTTAATGGGCAATAAGGTGCATGTGATACCGTTTATAGCTGGACATTTCAGGAGAAATGGAATAGAATTGAACTTTCTGTAGGGGAGTTTCCCTCCCTCTAATGGCACACTTGTAATGCTCCCCCAAAGTGCCAGGCTCTTTGACGGGGGCTGGTCAGTGGAGCCCATCAAATCAATGACATTCCCCCTGGGTGAGTGAGGGGCCAGATATCAACAGATCATGGCAGACTAATAAAAAAGTATAAACAATGAGGGGGTGCAAGTGTCAGGGTCAAAATGAGGGAACCAGGAGGGGTCATGGAGCAGAAAAACTCAGACAAGGCCCACTGCTGCAAGGTGTCCAAGGAGTCAGGAGATGCCATCCAGTGGCACTCTGCCCAGGTGTGTGAATGGACAAGGGCCCAGAAAAAAGACCCCACAGTTGCAGAAACCCCTCTTCCTCTGTGCAGGTTCCTCTTGGAGCATGCCAGCTCTCTATTATCCATGGATAAGTACAGTCTAGCACACACGGTATGAGTACAAGTGTCCCTCACAGCAGATACACCCTCATCAGTGGTAGGCACCAGATAGCTGTTTACTCTCTCAGGCCCATTCATTCGTTTGCCCAGCTGCTTTGGCTGCCAATAAAAGTATCGCTTGTGGGGGAAACTTTCTGTGATGTGAGCAGATGTCCCGCAAAGAACTGCACAGAGAGCACTTCATTTAGGCCCCTGACAGCTGTCCCTAGGCAATGACTCTGTCACTGTTGCCCAGGGAAAATTTGGCAAGCTCTCTTCAATTGCTAGTCCCCTGAACTCTCCTGCTCCTTCTGCCTGTGGAAGTAGAGAGCCAGGCCCTGTGTGGTATGTGCAACGGTGCGTGCTGTCTGGGTGGCGAAAGTGGGAAAGCAGAGCCAGGCATACCAGTGACCGTGGTGTGTTGCCTTTTTCTGCTTTGGGGGCTCCTGTGAGCAGCTTTGAGCTGTGTCAATGAACTTGCCTTTGAAACTGTGTATTTAAAAACCACTGCCACTGTGTATTTAAAAACCTCATTTGGGAAGTGAGAGCCAGTGACCCCAGAGAACCTGATAATTTGTTTACCATCACAGAATTGTGCCTGTAATTGGAAACTGAAGCTAATTTTGAAATAATTAGGCAGCTGCTTGTGTAGTTTGCATTTCCTCTGACAAAAGAACCCTACTCCAGTATGCAATGGAAGGGTTAATAGGCGTCTCCGAACTCTCTTCTCTTCTCTTCCACCTGTGCCCAGGAGCAGTGCCTTGCCCCACACAACACGTGAGGCAATCCTTCTTTTCAAAGCAATCTGAAATGTTGTAGACGGTCAAATGCTCTGCGTCCATTTAGAAATGGGTAACACTGAGCTTCCATTAGCCATACGTTGGAGAGCTTCATTGTGCTTCAGAGGGGTGTAGTAAACAAAGAAGCCACCCGTGACAGGAAATAAGTGTTTGCCAGAGAACTGCTCTGAACATTAGACAGAGTCTGTGGGTTCTACGTGATGTGTGACTTTGGGCAAGATGCTTATGACCTGATCTTGTGCTGTTCAAGCCACCTTCAGGACACAGATTAGGAGTCTGATTCAATTGTCCTATAAGTAAGATTGGGAAAAGCCTATTCCCCACCTCATAGAAAGGTCTAATGTATATGTATAAGGCAGTTCAAAGATTGGTGCTATAGCAGTGCAAAGATTTATAGCAGGGGTTGGCAACCTTTCAGAAGTGCTGTGCTGCGTCTTCATTTATTCATTCTAATTTAAGATTAAGCGTGCCAGTAATACATTAACATTTTTAGAAAGTCTCTTTCTATAAATCTATAATATATAACTAAACTACTGTTGTATGTAAAGTAAATAAGGTTTTTAAAATGTTTAAGAAGCTTCATTTAAAATTAAATTAAAATGCAGAGCCCCCTGGACCGGTGGCCAGGACCTGGGCAGTGCGAGTGCCACTGAAAATCAGCTCACATGCCGCCTTCAGCACACGTGCCATAGGTTGCCTACCCCTGGTTTATAGTCTAATATCAAGTGGCACAACACTTAATTCCTCTGTAATGCTGCTGCTGTTTTAACTGTAGGAACCTGAAGAGAACATATGTATCAAAATAATAAGAGAAAATAGTGGGGTGGTTTTGTTTTTTTGGTTGTTGTTAAGCATCAAGGCTCAGTGATCAGATTAGAAAGGCTGGGGTCAAAAACCCAAGGTTAATTAGGTGACAGATTGCACAGCCCCAGGTGGTGATGGTGTCATGCCTGCCTGCTGGAAAAACTGCAAAGCACAAAAGGCGTTTGCATGTGCATGCTGCTCCTCTCCCTTTTAATTTTTGGACAATTATCAGGAACTTATTTTTCCTCCCTGAGAGTGCGGCTTCTACATATGCCTACTTGTGGGGGGCAGGTGTGCAAGCTCATGTGTTTATAGAGAAGGCTATCGGCTGAGAGCCACTTGTTTCTTGTGCAGATTTCTAAGATTACAGAAGAGGGAGCAGCCCCTCCGGTTCTGGCTGACTGCAGTGAGCTCAGAGCTCACGCAGGGTCCTCACGCTGCCCTTGATTTCTCCTCTTCCTCCCCCACCCCCAATGCTTATTGAACCAAGTGACACCCTGCTCCAGCAAGATGCTTGTGCTGGCTGCTGAAGGAGTTCATTGCAGGGCAGTTCTGTGGATGCTGAGAAAAAAGTGTGCGACTGAACTCAAGAGCATGTGCAGCACAGAGTGGAGAAAGCAGAGCAGACCTGCACCTAAACGGTGCCTGCTGTGCAGTGGGACAGAAGGGCTGTTTGTGCCACTGTGCCTATCACACTAACACCCCCTGCCCACATTGACACTGCACCAGTATTAGAGATCATTACAGAAGAGGACCACGCAGCAGTTGACCTTTGGAGGGGAGGGATAGTTCAGTGGCGTGAGCATTGGCCTACTAAACTCAGGGGGACACTTAGGAATCAGGGGTAAAATCAGTACTTGGTCCTGCTAGTGAAGGCAGGGAGGGCTGGGCTCAATGGCCTTTCAGGGTCTCTTCCAGTTCTATGAGGTATATATTATATTTATAATTTTTATTTATTAGAGAGCATCTACTTCAGCTGGTGGTGTGGATTCTTCCAAGGTCTGATCTGGATCCTGCCTTGATTCCAGTTTCCACAGGTTTACATGAGCATAATCAATTGGAATCTGGCTCGCTCAGGGATTCTCTCCTGGATTCAGGCCTTGGGGACTTCCTGTGGCTTTTTTTAGTCAGGCTGATGAAATCAAGGGTTGGATTTACCAGATTTCAGTATCTGTCCATTTGCTTCTCATGGAGAGCAAGCTTCTTACTTGGACTAGACACTTGTGCAGCAGACTCAGAACTGCCACTGTGCACATTATACCCATGTGTGGGCGGCGAGGACCTTGGGTCTGGGTTCATAAGTAAGAAGTGCTTCACAACCTGCCTGCTTGCTCCCTGAAACGTGCTCCGGGAATGTAGAACCTATCATCTGACCCTTGCTACTTCTGGCCAGCGTAATTGAGTCAGCATGGCTGGGTGGGTGTAATGTGATGTACCATCTCCAAATAGTTTCTCCTTAGAATAAGAAGGAAGTGAGAGAGGATTGAGTCAGACTCACAATACCCTGAGGTGTGATGTGACTCATGTGCTCCCCATTTCCGAGGGCAGTGTCTAAGGTCACAATCTAGTCCTTTAAGTAGTGAGTATCCAGAAACCATAGAAATCACCCACTCTGTGCTCTCAGTTTTGATCTCTTCATCTCCCACTGAGGAGTCTGAGTCGGGTTGATTGACCTTCTAGCACTACATGGTTCCCAGTGGAACCTGTCAGGACTCTTCCAGCTTTGCCTCAGTGTGGATCACACAACAGCTATCCCATGTGCACCATTCGCCTTGAGATGCAACATGTTTCCTTCACAGCAGTGTCCTTCCTCCCCCTCCCCCCGCACCCCCCCCCCAAACACACACCCACACAAAATGTGGGCTAGCTCTCTCCCAACCCATCTTCTCTTTGAACCTGGCGAGTTCAGTGAAACTCAGCATCATGACTTCTCAGTGGGGTCTGAAAGGGCTTTTACTGGAATGCAGGGGGCTGCCTCACTAGCAAAGGCGAGCTAGAAAATGGCTCTGAATGCCTTGCAGATCCCAGACATTTTACTGGGTTGACCCTTTTCCCCCCTAAACTCTCTTCCCAGTGTCTCTTCAGCCTTCACCATCACAAGAGACCACACCAGGTTCCTGACAGTATTTTACAGGTAGATTTTTTTTTTCCTAGCCAAACAAAGGGTTTTGCTGGACATAATCCAAAACCAAAAGGACCTCAATCCACCTTTGTGATGTGTGTTCTGAGACGAGCTTCGATGCCTGGACACTGTTATCCCAGGTGGGGCCCTGAACTTGGTTTCATTTTCAAGGTGTTCCCCAGCCTCTGGTCAGTGCATTTACCATACATGGGTTACTGAGTGGGGGAATACTCTGGTGGTGCCAGCAGGCTTGGATTTTAATGTGTGTCTTTTTTGCCCTACTCTAGCATGCAAAGCTGTAACCCCCTACAACCAGTGCCCAGATCCTTATGTGCAATAATACCACTTGGTGCTTACGCCACCTTTCAGCTGAGCCTCATCATGTGCTTTGTCAAGCTGGGTTAGCATCATTATTCTCCTTCTTCCCATGGAGGCATAGAGTGATGGGACTTGCCCAAGATCACAAGTCAGGACAGAGCTGGGAACAGAAGCGAGGTCTCCTGAGGTGCAGACATTTTTCATAAATGTGTTACAGAAACAGGCAGGACAGCTTCACAGGAAAACTGACTGGCAGACACTTTGCCACACACAGCACAACCCAGGCATGTGGATATATGGTGCAAGCCTTTGCTTTTACACTATTGCTTCAATAAGCAGGGATGCTAACACCCTGCCCTGTTAGGTAGTCCGAATCTCCAAATCGATGTGCAGTGATGGTCACTGGCTTAAAGAAGTCATGCTTTTAGCTCCTCACAAAGTTTAAAAGGATGTTGGCCTGGTGCCTGCTGAGTCTGCATGTCGCTTTCCTTCCAGTGATCTCCCATTAGCTAAAGGCCTTTTCCCTTTTGTCCTCCTGCCAAGGCCTTACGTGAAGTGGTCAGGAAGAAGCACTTGCCTTTACTTTATTTTAAACTCCTTGAGCCTAGCACACGTATGTTCCCTTCTTATAGCATGTTATGGGTGAATTTCTCTTCTCATATGTATTAAAGGGTGCTCGCTCCTGCTAGCCTCAGAGGTCTAGTCTCATCTCTTACCCAAGTCTGAACATCTGACTTCAAACACTGAAATGTATATGATGTGCCTAATCACCCACAATGGCTCCACCTCTAGTCTCCATCAGCACAGTGGAGCTACACTGACAGACAGCTGAAGATCGAGCCCTAATTCTCCTTTGTGAAACTGTCAGGATCTTAATGCCTCTGTTAGTGTCAGGACAATGCTGCACATGGGCAGAAGGGCAATTTTCAAATGTTAACAACTTGGTAGGATGACAAATGGGAATGAAGATATGGAGGTAGATATTACCACATCCGAGGTCGAGTTTGGCTTCTACTAGGTTAATGGGACTAAATGAGGGGGCCCAGATAATCTTCATCTAAGAATATTAAAGGAACTGGCACATGAAATTGCAAGCCCATTAGCAAGAATTTTTAATGAATCTGTAAACTCAGGGGTTGTACCGTATGAGTGGAGAATTGCTAACATAGTTCCTATCTTTAAGAAAGGGAAAAAATGTGATCTGGGCAACTACAGACCTGTTAGTTTGACATCTGTAGTATGCAAGGTCTTGGGAAAAAAAATTTGAAGGAGAAAGTAGTGAAGGACATTGAGGTCAATGGTAATTGGGACAAAATACAACATGTTTTTTACAAAAGGTAGATCGTGCCAAACCAACCTGATCTTCTTCTTTGAGAAGGTAACAGATTTTTTTTAGACAAAGGAAACACAATGGATCTAATTTACCTCGATTTCAATAAGGCATTTGATATGGTTTCACATGGGAAATTATTAGCTAAATTGGAAAAGATGGAGATCAATATGAAAATTGAAAGGTGGATAAGGAACTGGTTAAAGGGGAGACTACAATGGCTCGTACTGAAAGGTGAACTGTCAGGCTGGAGGGAGGTTACTAGTGGAGTTCCTCAGGGATTAGTTTTGGGACCAAACTTATTTAATCTTTTTATAACTGACCTTGGCACAAAAAGTGGGAATGTGCTAATGAGGTTTGCAGATGACACAAAGCTGGAAGGTATTGCCAATACAGAGAAGGACCGGGATATCATACAGGAGGATCTGGATGACCTTGTAAACTGGAGTAATAGTAATAGGATGAAATTTAATAGTGAAATGTGCAAGGTCATGCATTTAGGGATTAATAACAAGAACTATTGTTATAAGCTGGGGAGACATCAGTTGGAAGTAACAGAGGAGGAGAAGGACCTTGGAGAATTGGTTGATCACAGGATGACTATGAGCCACCAATATGATATGGCTGTGAAAAAAGCTAATGCGGGCTTGGAATACATCAGGTGAGGTATTTCCAGTAGAGATAAGGAGGTGTTAGTACTATTATACAAGGCACTGGTGAGACCTCATCTGGAATACTGTATGCAGTTCTGGTCTCCCATATTTAAGAAGGATGAATTCAAACTGGAACAGGTACACAGAAGGGCTACTAGGATGATCTGAGGAAAGGAAAACCTGTCTTATGAAAGGAGACTCAAAGAGCTTGGCTTGTTTAGCCTAACCAAAAGAAGACTGAGGGGAGATATGATTGCTCTCTATAAATATAAATATACCAGAGGAATAAATACCAGGGAGGGAGAGTGTAGCAGGGTGGACTCCTGCTCCGGGAGAGAAGGGGTTAAAACAGCCCTGGCAAGGGGCCATAGCTGGAGCCAGAAGCCTGGGCTGATGGCGGGAGTGGCTGCAGCTGGGGGCCATGCCCCCAAACTGAGAGAGAGAGGCAGGCAGGCAGGCCTGGCTGCTCGGGGACTCACCCAGGGGACCTAAAGGAAGGTAGAGCTGGGGGAAAAGCCTTAGGAGCTGGGAAGCCCTAGGCCAGCAACTCCCCAGGCTGCAGGGCCTAGTTCTAGGTACTGGGCTTGCAGAGGGGCAGTCAGAGGGTGGGTAAAGGCAGCCAGGCCAAACCCGCTTTGCCTATGATGAGTGGCTGATACTGCAGTCTGCCCCAGGGCGTGGCGGCTAGACAATGACTGGGCAGTAGCCAATACTGAGGCAAAGTGGGGATAGTGGGGAGGGGGTTCCCCTGGGAGAGGGGAGACCCAGGTAAAGGGGCACTGAGGTCCAGGGAGGGGCCTGGGGCCAGCAGAGGACAAGTGGATCACTGGCCTGCAGAGGGTGCTCTGTAGCTGGAATTGAGCTAATTCCCCGAAGCAACCAGCAGGAGGCGCTGCGGGGGTGAGTCCACACAGTTACAGAGAGGAATTATTTAAGCTCAGTACCAATGTGGACACAAGAACAAATGGATATAAAGTGGCCATCAGGAAGTTTAGACTTGAAATTAGATGAAGGTTTCTAACCATCAGAGGAGTGAAGTTCTGCCCCCACTACTCCCCTTGGAAGGCTGTTGCAGAAGACATATCTGGCTTCAAGACTAAGCTTGATAAGTTTATGGAGGGGATGGTATGATGGGATAGCCTAATTTTGGCAATTAATTGGTCTTTGACTATTAACGGTAAATATGCCCAATGGCTTGTGATGGGATGTTAGATGGGATGGGATCTGAGTTACTACAGAGAATTCTTTCCTGGGTGTCTGGCTGGTGAGTCTTGCCCATCTGCTCAGGGTTTAGCTGATTACCATATTTGGCGTTGGGAAGGAATTTTTGTCCAAGGAGGATTGGCAGAGGTACTGGGGGGTTTTCACCTTCCTCTGCAGCGTGGGGCACAAGTCACTTGCTGGAAGATTCTCTGCATCTTGAAGTCTTTTAACTATGATTTGAGCACTTCAATGGCTCAGACACAGGTTTGATACAGGAGTGGGTGGGTGAGATTCTGTAGCCTGCATTGTGCAGGAGGTCAGACCAGATGATCATAATGGTCCCTTCTGACCTTAAAGTCTATGATCTATGGTCATTGCGAACATGAGGGTCTATTATTATCATTATTTCTTTGTAGGCCAGTAGTGCCTATGGTCTAGATCTTGGCCAGGCCTCTCCTGCCGTTGGTGCTGCACATACGCACAGTGTGCCATGGTCTCTGTCCTGCAGAGCTGGCATCCCATCAAACTGACCAGGGCGCTGGGGAAAGGGAACAGGAGTATCCTGATTTAACAGATTTGGAACTGAGGCCCAGAACTAGTCAATGACTTGTTTGCGGTCACAAATCAGGTTTGAAATATTTCGTCTACTCAAACCAGAGCCTTTAATTCTTAGGAATGCTGATTTAGCACTTCCCTTTCTACAGTAGTAGCAATAATAACTAGGGTTGCCAACTCTGTAATATTTAAGAACCAGACACTCTAGCAGGAGTGCCAGAACCTCCCCTGCCTTACCCTTTCCCCATATGCCCTGCCCCTTTCCCCCTTCCTCCGTTGCTCACTGCTTTTACCCTCTCCACCCCCTTCCTGTGTGGGTCGGGAGGGACTTGCCTGCAGAGCCAGGCCTGAGAGTTGCAGCCACCTTATGCAGTAGGAGGTGACTCTGGCTAAGTAGAGTATGGCATGGGTGATGACTCGGTGCCTGCAGTAATTGGATTTTGGGTAAATCTGACCGGACACCATCAGTCTGCCTTTTTTTTTTTTTAACCAGACTTTCTGGCTGAAAACTGGACACCTGGCCACCATAGTAATAACATGTAGCAAGCACATATGTGAAGTGAGTCCCATGTAGTTCTCTGTGTGTGTGTGTGTGTGTGTGTGTGTGTGTGGTGGAGGGGGGCGGCGGCTAGCACGGAAGCCTCTTCAAACTGGGCGACTCCCTGCTCTCCTTGGACAGTGATCCTCTAGTGCTGTTTGTAAATGGGGCTGGAGCATGAGAGGAAAATATTTCTTGTGTTCTTGGCCATAACCCACCTCTCTGCCTGAGGTTGTGCAGCTGTGTATGTAGGGCCCTGATCCTACAGCTCTCTTCATGTGGCTGGATCTCTTGGCCTTTATAGAGCCCCAGGGACTTCAGCAGGCTCTGTCTGGCACAGCAGGTTTGCACATGCACAGCCAGCTCCAGGATCAGGGCCCTAGTTTATAAAGGGGAGCGCTCAAGTAGATGGGTAGGATCTTTGGGGAAGGGCTTGTACCTTCATGTGTGAGGGCAGCCCCTAATGCTCTGAGGGTGCCCCTGAAATGTAACCAAAGGGCCAAGTGAACCTCAACTTGGGAACTACCAGCCTCCTAAACTTCTTGTTTCAAAGGAGAATGCCCCAGTCTCCAAAGCATGGTTCTGAGTTGCAGCCATGGCCAAAGGTAGCGTTTAAAATATTTCTACGACTGTAATGTTACAAACTCTTTTGGGTTGCTTTCAGTAGTTGTAGAATAACAGCTCTCATGGGGTTAAAAACTGGTTTGGTAACTTTCAGCTCAAGTCATCTTTTCAAAGCTTTTTATAAACCCTTGAAAACTGGCCTGTAGGGAAAGGTGAACAGTCCCTTCCAGCGGGGGTTACTGCTGTGTAGTGAAGGCATTAGGGCAGGCTATTGGATTACAGGAGTGGCAGGGGCACAATCAGGATCCAGTCCCCATGGTGCTCAGGGTTGTGCAAACATGTAACAAAAGGACAGGCCCTGTCCTGGAACGCTCGGGGCTTGTTTGCACTTGGATTCCTTGCATCAGTGAAGCGTCTCTGATCCAAACCTGAGGGTATGTCTATGATATAGTGGCACAGCTGCAGCTACGTTGCTGTAGTGTAGACACTTACTGCAGTGATAGAAGGGGTTTTTCTGTCACAACAGTAAATCCGCCCTTTTGAGAGGCAATCGTTAGGCTGTCGGTCAAGCTAGTGGTGTCTATACTGGGGTTTAGGTTGACTGAACTACTTCTCTCAAGAGTGTGAATTTTTCATACCCCTGAGCGATGTGGCTGGGTCAGTCTAAGTTTTAGGTATAGACCAGGCTTAGGGCATGGCTACACTTGCAGTTGTAGAGCGCTGGGAGATAAACCAGCCTTTGGAGACCGCAGCAGGGAAAACACTGCCGAGTGTTTACACTCTCAGCTGCCAGCGCACTGGCATGGCCCTATTAGCAGCTCTTTCAGTGTCACAAAGAACAGTGCATTGTGGTAGCTATCCCAGCATGCAAGTGGTTGCAACGTCCTTTTCAAATGTGGGGGGTGGGGTGGAGTGTGACAGGGAGTGTGTGTGTATATGTGGAGAGAGAGAGAGAGTGGGTTTTTGGGGGGCAGAGAGCATGTCAGCATGCTGTCTTGTAAGTTCAGACAGCAGCAGACCTCCCTCCCGACCCCCCCGCCTCTCTCTCACTCACTCACTCACTCAAAGCAAGCAGCATTCCTCAGTAATGGTTCCTTTGTCCCAGAGCAGATAAGCATCCGGCTGTCAGAAACAGAGCTTTGAAAGGGCATATCCACATTCCTACAGCAAGTTCAAAACAATGACAAAAGTGGTCACTTGACTTAAGGGGATTATGGGACTTTTCCAGAGGTCAATCAGAGCGCAGTAATGCAACACCTCATTCACACTGGTGCTGTGGCACTCCAGTGGGAGCACAGCAAACGTTATTCCTCTCACTGAGGTGGAGTATCAGGAGCGCTGTAGCCATGGAGTCAGAGTGCTCTACGTGTCTTGCCAGTGTGGACAGGGAGTGAGCTAGTGTGCCCAGGACTCCTTTATTGTGCTGTAACTTGCAAGTGTAGCCAAGTCCCTAGGTATACTGCGGGATAGCTACACTGGTGCAGACTTCCCCACCCCAAGTGTAAACTGGCCTTTACATTGCAGGTTTAGGACAAGATGACAAGTGGTAAAGTTGGTTGCACCTGCTATGTTGCTACACTGGAGATTGCTGTTCAGCACTATATCTGTGGCTCAACTATTTCCCCCCCTCCACAGCTGAAGTGTTTTAATAACCCCCCTTCTTTCTACTGTTCTTTCAATATAATCTGACGGCAGCAAGTAACGCTCCCAAATACACCACGTTCAGAAAACATAACTTTATTATTAGTTGCAATATACATTGTATTCCTTTAAAGAATCCTAAACTTGTACACACTTTTTGCACTGAAAATACATGTATGCACATGTGTATATATTGTATTAAACTGGAGCACAATGGAATGACAGGCTCAGAAATTACTTGGAAAAATAAGTGATCTCTACAGGTTTATGTTGATGGTGTGCTAGGGTGACCAATATAAAAAGAGCAGATTAAATAGAAAACTGTGTGCATTACACATTATGAGTATGGTCTTTCGATGCTATGCTTGATACATGTGGTATATACAGTAGTTACAGACTACTATTGCTCGGTCATAAATGCATTCTATTCTCAGAGGGAAACTATTCTCGTTTGCCTCAGCAGAGCAATCTGGAAGTTCATAAGGCCAACAGTGCTCCCCCTCAAGTGTCCCTGGGATTGAAAATAAAGATTTAAAATACATTTTCACTGGGGGCAGATCTGCCTGCTGCTAAAGAAGTTGCTCAGGAAAGGATTTCCACTAGGGCTTGGTGGAGACTAAATGTGCTAGTTTAAACCAGTTTCGACCTGTGGCAATGGATCAACTAGAGCAGCAAGAGTTTAAATGTGGGGCAGATTCCTAATTGCTGTCAATCAGTGTAGCACAAATGACCTCACTAGACCTATGTTGATTTACACCTGCATCCAGGAGTCTATATTGAACAGAACAGTCATTTACACCAGCTGAGGGTCTGGCTCTGTTTCTATATTAAACAGTGAGATTTGAGTTCTATTCTAGTTAGAAACCAGCCCTCAATTTCTCATTAGGTCTTCCCGAGGCTCAATTTCTCAGCTAGGTCTTCCCGAGGCCCAATTTCCCAAAAGATAATGCTTCAGAAAATTGTCTGAAAGCAGCAGCAAGTTCAGCTGTGTCAAATGTCATCCGAATATTTTATTTTCAAACACAGTTTCCCCTGCCTGGGTGACCTCGCTGAGCTTAGTTGGACAGAAGGACAGGTCTTCTTTTCATCATACTCGTTTTCTTCTTATATATTGCTTCCAAGCTCAGGAGGAAAGCAGCTGTCTCTCAGGCTAAAGAACAGAACTTATCAAAGGGACTGACCCCAGGCCTTCCTATGGCCACATACAGGTTCTAAGGAGCAGCAGGGCTGTGCCCATCACGCTGTAGGGTTAGTTCTTTTTTTCAAGTGCTTGTTCATTTTGGATTCTCTCCTCTCCCCTCAAAAGAGCTCAGCACTCAACTAATTCTGCTCCAATTTAAGTCAATGGTAGCAGACTCAGGACAACATTGTGTGCTTTTGAAAATCATACCTTCTAATCACCTCTTTTTTTTATTTATAAAATACTTCTAGTACTCCCCATGTTACCCTAGCACACATCCCTGTGTGATTATACCTATCCTAATGCATGCTCGAGGCCTAAGAGGTAGGCAGGGTCTCCCACCACTGTAATGTCTCCATGCTCCCCATCTCATGGTTACTGTGTGTGGGAGGGGCTGACCTATAGGAGAACAATGCAGCAACTAGTTCTTGAGCGTGCAATGCCTGAGCTTCATCTTGCGTTGATACCCAAAACCATTGTAGGGGATTTACAGTTGGCGGTGGTAGCAGTTGATTGGCTGGAACAGGGTTTTAAATTCAAGTCCAGCTGAACTGCTGAGATCTATAATGATTTCTCAGATTGCAGCCAGGAAGCTAGAGCTGTACAAATGCCAGAGCCAATCTGTAAAGAATAGCATTTCTGATTAGATGCACTACACAGTTGCAAGCACAAAGATGACTTCCATTAACTTCTCAAACCTTTGTTAAAGAACAGGTCTGAGCTCACGAAAGTCAGTCTCTGATGGTTATTGTTATTGCACAAGGTTATCTTTCCTGAGTCCTGCCAGAACGGGTTTCAAGGGGAAGTGAAATATTGGTGTAATAGTGGTACATTGCCTTACAAGCCATGGAAGCAGCAGCAATCTCTCATGATGGGAATACTACCCTATTCTCTTCCAGGCCAGAGTTGGAAAGGGAACAGCGAGGACCTGTGATAGCTCCAGCTGCTGTATCATGCCTGTATAGGACACATGTCCCCTCTACAGTGGGAGCCATGGAGGATACTAGCTTTTCTCTGTACTGAAATGCTTCCCCCATCTTTTGCAGAACTTTGATGGACTTATTGTTGGAATGCCTAAGGGAGTGGGAGGAAAAAGCTAAACTCCCTCCTGCATGTGGGCAGAGGCCTATTACTAATGGCATGGCTGCATGGGGCATTGCTTGGCAAAACTATCCTGGTACAATTATACCAGTATAACTGATCTAAGAGTGTCCACTGGTATAACTGCGTGGACACTTGTATGTTTAAACACGGAGTTTATACAGGCATAACAACAGTGGTATAACAGTATAGTTTTGGCAGTAGATTTCCCCGTGTAGACGAGCTGTAACCCAACTACCAGAAGAAAGGCTAACAGGTTGATGCAAACTCACTTGCCATGTGAGTGAGTTTTCACATGGAAAGTTCTCCTAGAAGTCCTCCTCTAGCCTTGCTAGTATGAAAGACCAGTCAGCTCTGGCACTTGGAGCTGTAGCTTCCAACCAGTATCAGAATCTGCTGGATTTACAAACTTTCTGGTGGCAGCTGTCCTCATGGTAGTTCATTAATATCCTTCTGTACAGCTTGTTCTATGTAGCCCCAATATTCAGATACAGATGTTTGGCTACCTAGTGTGCTCTATGATCTGCTTTTAGCTGCCCACCTACCTCTCAGGAGCAAGTGTGATCCTTCATTGCCACCCAGCTAAGACACAGCTGCTAAATCTAGGAGAATCACCCAAGAAATGACCATTTCACAGAATCAGAAGTGCTTGCAGGGGAACCTAATAACATGAGACTCTAAGTAAATAAGTGGACTGTGAGGGTACATGTCAGCCATCTCAATGCCCTTCCCTTCACTAGATGTTCTGAGCTTGACTAGCATTTCTGGCCATCTCCAGCTGATGAGGGGGAAAGGCCAAATGATTGCTGTAGAGTAGTTATGACAGGAATGGACCATGGTGGAACAACCTTGCCATGGCTACCACAGTGCAGGGGTGAGGACAGTTATCTCCTTCTTCAGACTCTGCTCCCTTCCTCTGTGGCAGCTCTCTAAGCTGCCAAGATACACATCATATAGTATATTAACATTTCCTCTTAAATAAAATTTTGACTTTACATCTTAAGTATCAGTAGCACAAGTAATTTTTTTTTAAAAAGCAGCCCCTAGGAATATTTACAGAGTAGCCCCTCTTGCAGAGGGGAGAGGGTTTGGTATCTGGAAGTCACGTGGTTTGTGTGTGCTTAGTAGGTTTTAAGTATCTTCTTTTACATTAGTCTTTCTCCTCTGTGAACTCTGATGCTGGGAATTAAAGAGCTGTTAAACAAGTCTTTCTAGAGTGCAAACTGGTAGGGTAGGTCCCTACCCTTCAGAGCTCATGTGCTAAAAGAGTTTGCTTCAAATTGGTTTGACCAAGAAAATTAGCTTTTCATTTTCAAGTATGGAATTATTCCTCTCTTCCCCATCCCCAAGCTTTCTTCGCTAACTCTCTCTAGTGTTCCCTTCTCAAGGATCAAGACTACTTATACAGTATGTTCCCCAACTGCGGGAGCAGGGAAAGGGACCATACTCCGCAGGAGTAGAAACAGAATGAAATGAAAGATGTAGAACTACTGAACATTCCAAAGATTATTGCAGAATAAAAACAGCCTTGGCACATCAGGAATTCCAGAGAAAACAAAGAACATGGGTGGTGGTAGTAGTGGGGATTTCTGAACAGGAGTCTTGTAGTACAATAACCAATCTGGAAAGTTTTCAGTGACAACTTCTGCTGCCATAACCCCGTTTCCTGCTTTAGGGCAATGGCCTCTTTAAATGACTGAGTGGTGTCTCCCTCCTATGTGGATGTCTATTCATAGCAAAGTATCCTAAGAGTCCCTCTAAGTTAAATCTTTTCCAGAGAGACTTTTTATAAACAAATAAACAAACAAAAACTTCCATCCCCAGAAGACCATTGAGAAGGTAACAAGGTGGCTTAAGTGGTGCTGGGTCCTCCAGCTGCTGAGACCTTCTGACCAATCCATGTTAGTATTTCCTTAAACACAGCAGTGCTGACCTCAGGCAGCTCTTTATGGAGAGCATGATAGGCCTCGTCATACACCTGCAATCGGAGAAAGAACACAGGTTCAGACAAAACCCCAAGAACAAAGCAGCCCTTAGGTCCCACTCACCAGTGCCCGCAGTCCTGACATGCCCTGCACACGTCTCGTTGGTCTTCCTGTATTTCTTAGACATGGTGAATGATGAAAATTAAGGGACACCACCAACTTGAGATCTAGTCTGGTTCAGCAAGGGAGATAATCTGGGAAATCCTGTTTCACACCTGTCCGCCCTGCACAGGTTTGTGGTGTTGCAATCACAATTCCGTCTCCTCCTGCAGTTCTTTATGCTCCCCTCTCCATGCGGGGAAGACTCACCAACAGGAGAATGTGACACATGATCACAGGTTCAAAAATGGCCTCTGATTTTGGGTTCCTGACTTGAGACACCTTTCTTCAGCAGTGCTGAGCACTCGAAGCACTGACTGACTTCAGCTGGAGTTGGGAGTGCTCATCGCCTTTGGAAAAAACAGGTTCCAGGGCCCAGAGCCACAAAAGTATTTAGACACCTAAACTCATTTGGTGCTTAAGTTTCCAGGTACTAGTTCCTCCTGTGCTTAGGCTTTGGCCTCTGGGCATTTGCACTGCTGTCTCACTCTAGGCCTCTGTCCATCTAGCTCCTGCCTGAGCCCTGGAGCAACTCTCAAACTGGGGGAGGGTGGGTGTTTGGCTGTCTAAGTCGCATGCAGAACCTGACCCTGTAGGTGGCCTCTGAGTACTGGACCCTGAGTTTCCCACCTCCTAGGTAGGCAGCCTAACCACCGGACCTCAGAGTCATTCTCCCCGCCTCCCTCTTTTTCTCTGGCACAATGATTGTTCCACTGTGGATAAAGACTTATAAAGTCATTGGGCCAGAGAGAGACCGTGAGAATAACTCTGTAGTCCAGTGATTAGGGCACCCAACTGGGAGAGGGGAGAGCCAGGCTCCAGTCTCCCTGCTCCCACCATTCTCTTTGATTATCCATAGTGGAAGAGCTTCAAGAGGAGAGAGTGCCCCATGCTGCTCCACACCCTCTGTTGCAAGGGGAGTTTAATAGTGCAAACTCTGGAGATGGCAGTGATGTTATCAAACCTAGACCCGCCGTGCCCAAGCAGAACATTCCTTTGCTTCGTGCCCTCTAGTAAGGGAATCAAAGCCATGCAGACCCATTGTCACTCTTATTTTAATCCCTATACAGTGTGTATGCTGAGAAGCACAAGTCTCTTGCGAGGGCTGCTTTCATGCACGTAAGCAGTGGATACAACCATTCCCTCAGAGTCTCACACCCACCTTCCCAGTCCGTGTATCCAGTGAGCCAACTGTAGCATATCAAGCTTGCAACCCAACGAGAGGCAGGAAATATTAATCACACCCTTGGTGTGTAAATGCAACGGGAGGTGTTCCTGCAACCCCATGTGTAATTTCACTCTTTTGATGCCTGGTATAGTTATTTTTCTGACCACAAAAGCTTTTGCTTGGTCTCCCCATCTCCCTTTCAAGCTCATTCATGTGCTAACAATTGGTTAATCAGCTATGTGCTCTCTCCAAATTGGCAGATGGGGAATGGCTTTTGTTCAGTTGCTTTTGGAACGTTCTTGCTGTACCTTTACGCCGTGAGGTGGGCTTGGTGTGAAAGCAGCCTGCCCTGTTGCAGAGTTTGGGGGCACTGAGTTACCTGGGTAAGTGCCCAATCCTGGAATGTGCCAAGTTCTTTCAACTCCCTTGGGAGTTCAGCACCTCCTAGAATCGGACACTTTCCCATGCTCTGCAGTCTGTCAAGTGCACCTGGCACCTGTTCTGACAGTGACTCAGTCAAATCCTTAACCCTACACTGAGCAAAGCAGAGGCTGATATGCACAACATTACACCCTTCAAATACAAGAAGCAAGGTGACCTTGAGTGTTTTGTCCTGACTCTGCACGGTGTCCATCAGTAAGTAGGAACCTTTGATGTCGCAGAGCTTGTCAGGCAAACCATGTAGCACCAGGATTGGCAGAGTCAATTTAGGCAGGGATCGTTCTATTTTGGCAATGGCATTCATCAGCTGGATGACAAAGGAGATCTTCATGCCCCCATGGTAGACCAGGGGGTCTGAGGTGTAAGATTCAACCTATTGGGAGGTGGGGGGGAGAAAAATCATTGTCAGCAACAGTCTGTTCGGAAAATGCAAGGCAGAGCCCTTCATGTATGATGAGTCTGTTACCATCTATTGCTTAGGCTATCCATTTCCCACCCTCAGTGGGCTCCTGTGCCATTTCACCCTCGATCGGGGTAGTCCATTATTTTTTGTCAAGGTCCAAATTTCTTGGTCAAGGTATAGTCAAGGTCCAGACTCCAGAGAAAATAATAAAAATAATTAAATAAATAGATTTTGAGGTCCTTTCAAAAGTGCCTGGTGGTCTGGATTGGCCCATGGTCTGCCTATTGACTACCCCTGCCCTAGAATAATAACCCCAGTTAGCAGCCAGGGCCCATCACCTCTTGTGCAACTGGAAACTGTGCTACTCCAAACTCCTCTCTTACACCACTGAAAAATGTTCATGAGTCAAAAATGCTGGGGCAGGCAAACAAGCAGCATCGGTCAATGACTTTGCCCAAGGGAGCTCCTTTTTGCACTTACTCATGTTCTGCCCTGGTCTCCTACCACTCAAAGGAGGAAGCCTTTTTTCCCCCCTAGGCAGTTTTTCATTCTGCTTTATTGCAAAGATGATATTGATACAAACGATTCCTGAGTACCAGTTCTGTCTCTGATGCTGAGTGGCCCTGCCATGAGTCACTTTATCTCTTTCCCTCAGTTTCCCCATCTGCAAAATGGGGATAAAGATATTTACTTGTCTCGCAGGAGGGTTGAAGGCACTGATTAGCTCCTGCTTCCAAAGCACCACTAAGATGAGGAGCTCTGTGCTGGTGTTGAGTGTGTATGTGGAGATGGTGCCTGCAATGATGATGGGTCTCGACAAGTCGTGCTGCCTTGCGCCTAATGGAGGCTGCTCTGCTCAAGCTGGAGCATTGCCTGTTGAGGCCTGTAGTCTCCATGGGCCACCCCTCTGCATTAAAGACGAAGGTAACTTCAATCTGCACACTCTATGCGCTCACTATGTATGGGCCTTGAGCTCCTGATTGGGCAAAGTTTTCCTTAGTTTAAACTATGACATAAAGTGCCAGTAGTGTCTCCCCCCCCGACCCCCCCCAAAAAACCCCACCAAACCCAAAAAAACCACATACCCCAGCACTTCACTTGCAAATTTTTATCCTTCTCTTACGAGCTGGCTAAGAGCAGAGAGTCAGCACGAAAAACCTGAAGTGATGAGAGTGCTGAAAATGAGGCACTGGACTAATCAGCACAGGGTCTGGGAGCTAGGAATGGGTAGTTACTGCATTAGGCATATCTACAGTAAATATTTGTATGCTGTATATAGAGAAACGAGTGTTGGCAGCCTATGCAGGCTTTACCAGCTCAGTTTTTGCCAGAGTGTTTTGATTATAGGTGGATCCCTGGCACAGCCGTCGATTCCTCTAAAGTCTGATGCGGTTTTAAAAAAAAATTTATCATCATTTATTTGTACGTTGGCGAAGGAAGCCTAATTTTTCTTCTCTAAGGCAGTGTTTCCCACAGAGTGGGTCCTGAGCCACGGGTGGGTCGCAGGAAGGTTCTAGATGGGTTGCCACATCCAGGGCTGGATTAACCAATCACCGGGCCCTGGCCCAAAGCAAATGTACACTTCTCCTAGCTTGGTGCGGAGGGGACACCCCGGTGGGGGTGTTCGAAAGCAAGCCTGCCCCGCTCTCACCCCGCACTGATAGCGCCTGCCCTGCGGGGCTGGGCATCGCTCCCCACTCTGGGCATTGAGACCTAGTGCATGAGGTTGCAGCGCCACTCGGGCTTCGCACGGCTGCTTCTCCATGACGAAAGGGCAGCCAGGCCAAACTGGGTGACGCTGCACTCATGTGTGCCAGGTTGCCGTGCTCTCAGCAGGGAGCTACACCCAGCCCTGTGGGACAGGAACCGTTGCTGCTGGTTCTGTGTGGGGCAGGCTTGTTTTTGTACACCCTTGGCCTCCTCTCCTCTCTGCACCAGGCCATGATTAGGGGAGTAATGCCAGGGTGGAGGGTGCCTATGTGTAAGGATGGGTCCTACAAAAAGCAGTTGGTGGATTAGTATGAGACCATTCAAAAATAACCCCTCTCCCCCGCTCTGGTAACAGTTCAATAGACACCAAAGTACAATGAATTCTTTGGCAGCTGACACGCCCTCGTAAAGTCAGTCAATTACAAAGATAGTTATTCTAACCGATGAAGTGTTTTAAAATGTGCCCGTTGCACCCTGCACTAATTCCAATGAGCACACAGGTTAGTCTAAACTCCCTCCTCACTGTGCTTACACAGACACCACATCTGAGCATTAGAAGGCTCAGAGATCGATTCTCTGCCCCAATCCGGTCTCTTTGACAGGCTCAGGTGGCACAAAGGGAGTGGAAACCATCGCCCTTGTTCTGGATACCGCCCATGTGTGGGGGGGAGTCCCCAGTGGATGTAGAGCCAGCCTCCCTCCCCACCACTCTTAGCACAAGAGGTGTGTTGGGGAAGGGACGGAATGGCTAGGACACAATGCACTCCAGCAATCCCTAGTTGGTGGGTGGTCCTTAGAGGAGCATAGCCAGCAGGCACAAGTTAAAGTGGCTTTTAGGCTGTGCTAATCTTTGCCAGGGCTGGCCCAGAGAATCGGGGAGATGTAATTAGCTACCTGATGCTCCCTGCTTGGCTGGCCCAAGTGCAGGAGAGAATCTGCCATCAGTATCCAACTCAGGAGCAGCTCCTCTACTCATTCACTGACTAAGCCTAATTCCATAGATTATTTTAGCAGGGCGATTATTTTCCTTTCCTTCCCCTAGCTGAGTTCTCACGAACTAAACAGTCTAAGGGTATGTCTACACTGCACTTTTGTCAGTAAAACTTTTGTCAGTATGGGGTTTGAAAAAATACCCCCCGACCGACAAAAGTTTACTGATGGAAAGCACTGGAGTGGCCAGCGCGTTGTTGGTGGGAGATCTTATTTTGCTGGCATGAGAGCTCTCTCCTGTTGGCAAAGAGTGGCTGCCCGGGAGACCTTACAGCGGCACAGCTATGCCACTGTAAGGTATGCAGTGTAGACCTAGCCTAAGAAGAACTCTCATTCTCTGCTGGGCTGATGGTCTGGAGGGTGATTACAGACTTGGGCAGAGAGAGAAGTCTTATTCGGAGCCCTGAAGCTCACCAAACTTGGGCTCTGGGTGACCCTTGCAGAAAGCAGGCTTCATAGAAATGGTCCTGCCACTGAGACATCCATGCTGCAGAACTTGGAGAGCTCAGCCCTAGGAATGGAGAAAAGTGACCCACATTGCACCAGTCCTGATGGATTATAGGAAACGAGAGCGAATCAGTCAGACCGCTAGGTCCTTGCCCATTTACTTGTGAATGTTGTCCCAGAGCGCCAGCATCCATCTGACTTCACTGGTAATATGGGATCCTTTTCCTGACCATGCTAGTGCAGTCTGGCTTCTCCTCTGGAATCACTTAAACTTCTTTCAAACAGCATACTCTGCTGGAGACAGCAAAGGGTCTCTTTTAGAGCCCCGCACAGTACTATTTTTTAATCCCGCTCCCGCTATTATGGCAGCGGGTCCTGCAAGACCCATAGGATTCCAGACCCGCTGCAGGGCTCTAGTCTATTTCCCCTGCCATGGCAGGTCCATAATCCCCATTACTGGAAACTCAAGTTATGGGCATGCTGGAGTGGACCCTGAAGTGAAGGGCAGTTACTGGAGGGGAGACAAATGCAGTATGGCTCCCCTCATCTTGATGACACACCCACCCTGAGGGTCTGAGACCTAGCCTCTGGGAAATGCTTGGAAGATCCCACTGGGGAGGTAAAATGCTGGCTGAGGTTGAGCTGTCAGGGCCTGATCCGAGGAGGTGGTAAGCATCTTCGACTCCCAGAGAAGTCAAAGAATCATAGAATATCAGGGTTGAAAGGGACCTCAGGAGGTCATCTAGTCCAACCCCCTGCTCAGAGTAGGACCAGATTTTTGTCCCAGATCCCTAAATGGCCCCCTCAAGGATTGACCTCACAACCCCTCAGTCAGTATCCACATAGTCTCTTCAGTGCCTGGAAGTCTTCTCTAGAACAGCTCTGAGGTTGCACCGTGGCTGCTGTAGGTACCTCTAACCTCCTCTGCATCCCCTACAGGCAGGCAGCCTTTTTCAGTGGGACTACACTCTCGTGAGATACAGCCCTGCTCATTTTAAATATCTGTCCTGTTCTGTAAACTGTCTCACTCCCGAGAGAGGCTGCCTTTCGTGAGAAGAAACCGACCTGCCTGTGAACGGGCTCATGGAAAAAGTTACACTTTGGCTTCTGGAACACCCAGTGCATCTAATTTTGTCAACTCTCACTTTAGCAGCTGGTAACCTGACATTTTCACCCAAACCCATTGACTTTTCATCTGCAATTTAAACAAAAGCACAGGGTTCCTCTGGCTACTTAGCAACTGGCTTCAGCCTAATCTGGGAGTTATTTGTTTGGAGCTGTGTCACAGCACTGCACTAAGGCAACACAGCTTTGAGGGATTTTTTTTTTTTTTTTACTGAAAGCAACAGATGAAAGACTCCGGGGAAAAAAAATCAAGAGGGGTGGGTGGCTGGATTGACAGACGTTGCCTTCCCATGGAGTAAAATAATGTAGATTAATTCATATGAGCTGCCCCCTTCCCCGCCCCCGTGTAGTGCCATAAATGCCAAGAGATGGCCTAATGCGTTTCTGCCTTTTTTTTCTCCCCTCCCCCCCAAAACAAGGAATTTTTAGTTACTGAACAGCAGACAAATCTTTTTTGTGTAGTTTGGGGGGGTGAGGGGATCTTTGAGAATGGTCGATATTGTGAGAGGGATAAAAAAAGCTAATGAAAAAAATTCTTATCAGAAAGTTAATGATCTGTGCATGGGGCTAACGCACTGCACAGGGCATGTCTTGGTGAAAGGAGGAGGAAAAAGGGAGAAGGCTTTATCTTGAGCCTTCAAAAGAAGATAGAGAAAAGGGGAAACCACTGTGCAGCAGGGCAGCTCGTAATGGGGCAGAGGATGAGGTTTAAAGAAATGTTCTCTAGAATACTGGGTGTGCTGAGGATTAGTTGTAGGGAGGGATAAGAGAAATTGGGGTGACCTTCTAGGCTCCGCATCACTCTGTCCACCTCAGTCTCTGCTCTTGTTTCTTAGCACTCCCCCCTGCCCACCTTCACTCTGCCAGTGAATCCTGACTCATCTCTTCCTTTGTGCCTTCTCCTACTCTCATGTCTGCATTCTGTCTGTTTAGGAAACCCTGGGTCACCTCTGCCTCCTTCCTCTGTTTCCTGTTCTTTCGTTCTTAGTTACAGCTAGCAGGGCCCCGCTTTCCAGGATAGATACCTTGGACAGAGTCTGCATAGTGGATCTGGTCTAAATATTTGGATCAGGTTCAGTCCATTGATCCTTTCCAGCCCTGGCTCGGGGTGGGGTCTGTAGAATCCATCACAACGGCCACCTGTTTTTTAAAAGATTCTCTTCAAGACAGAACCATCCACCAGGTCTCCTGGTGCATTTGGTGTTGCCCATCTATTTAGACCAGTGGTCCCCAACGCATGGCGCCTGTGGGGCATTTATGTGCGCCCGCCTACTGACAAAGGAGTGCTTCTGCTGGATGATCCACTGCCGAGGAGCACGGCCGCTGGACAACCAGCTGCCGAAATGCCACCGAGAAGCGGCAACGCCAAGAAGTGTCGCCGCTGAAATGCTGCTGTTTCTCGGCGGCATTTCGGCGGTGATGCTTCTTGATGACACCAGCTGGCGGCATTTCGGCGGCTTGTCGTCTGGCACCCGCCACACTCTTCTGGGAACATGAATATGCTATTGCAACAGAAAGGTTGGGGACCACTGATTTAGACTATAAGCTCTTCTGGGCAGGGGCTGCATCTTTCTTTTCCATCTTGCACAACACTAAGCATGCTGTAACAATATTTAGCACGTTCTTAGCATCTTCCATCTGAGGACAAACCTCTTCAAGGTAGGTATTTTTACAACCATTTAACAGATGGATAAACTTTGGCACAGTGAGTTTAAGTAGTCACATAATAAGTCAGTGGCAGAACCAGGCAGGGAAACCCAGGAGTCCCTGCTGTAACAGCCATGGCACGTTGTCTTCTAATATACAGGCTGTGACTTTGATAGATCTTTTACTTTATAAACCTGGTACCATTTATCCTTTACAACCTAGGAATATAATTCTTCCTTCATATGATTTTATTGTACCTCTTCTCTCCTCTGTTATTACTTACACAAAGAATTATTGGTAACACCTTCCATATGATGGAACACTAGCGAGTACGATGGTGTTCCTATAATAATGGAAACTGACCGTATTTATTTATTTACCTATGTATATTTTGTACATCTTTGTTATGATAAGGCTTACCAAAATATCTGAGGACATATACATTACCAAGTGGATGTATACTAATGCTTTCTATGTTGGTTCTTATACTGTGTCCAGTATCATGGAATTGCTGCATTTGCCCTATCTAATTCTCTCTTCTCTAGCTGAAAAATCTCAAAGAGCTTTTCAGTTGTGATGTTTTTAACCCAGTGAAGTATTAATCCCCTTTTAGAGGCAAGGAAACTGAGGCACAGAAAGAATAAGTCACGTGACCAGAAAATCTGTGTCAGAGCCAGGTACAGAACACAGGAGTCTATGTGGTTCATCCACAAGACCAGTCTTCCTTCCAATTTACCTAAAGGGCAGTTTGGCAAGTTGAATGTGCAAACAAAAGTTAAGTGTACTGTACTTTAAATATGTATTACCACCCTCTTTGCTCCTTATCTAGTCAGCCGGCATTCTGATGTCAGCATGGACAGGGACCCGCCTAGCCACCCACAGCTGGGGGATTCATTCGCATCTATTTAAAATAAGAATCCAGCTCATCTAGCCAGTCAGAGACATTGAAAAATTACAGCATGCCTCGGGGGCACGTGGGCTGCCACAGAAGTAAGCATTCACTACATTTACAAAGCGCTCCTGCTTTTTAGAGAGCCTTGGATGCCATCTTCTGTCATTCCAGTTGATCTTAGAAATGAACTAAAATCCTGATTTGTGATCCCTTTCCAGACACAGCTATTTCATTCACTTTTTTCCCTCCTCAGCAGTGCAAATACAAACCTAACCCTACATGTGGCTGTTTTTGTTCTGAAAGGTGTAGGAGCCTTTTTAGTTGTGCTGCTGCAGCAGTTGCCAAGACATCTGGTTTTGCCAGTATTGCCAAACCAGGCAGTCTATAAGCAGGAGGAGGGGTGTTGCTTTTCCACACAGCAGCCTGGTCCTACAAGCCTTGTCTAGACTGGCAAAAATGGGGGCCTACAATTCACAATGGTAGAAGCTCTAATTAGTTAGTTACAGTGGTTAAATGATGGGGCAGGGACCATCTTTGTACAGCACCTAGCACCATGAGGTCCTGCTCTATGACTGGAGTTCCTAGCCACTATCTCAGTACAATACAAATAATAGTAAGTGTAGCTGAGACTCAAGCATCCTTTGCTACTGTACTTGTGTGAAAAGCAGATTTAGACAACATGGTCTTCAAAGTGTCTGAACCCTGTTTAAACTACAACTTCTATCACTGCTGCCCCCTTGGAACTGCACTTGGTGGTGAATTATGGGTCCCATTTTTTTTTGCCATAGTGACCATCACACAGCTCAGATCTTAGATCTCCTGCCCAGAACAGGACATGGATGCAGAGTGCACCGAACTGGTGACTGAATGGTTCCAGACTGGACTAATCAGCTTATGAGCCAAATTTTCTGTTGGTGTAAATGGGCACAGATATTGGCTGTAAGGGCATTTCACCCATTTCCACTAGCAGAGAATTTGGCTCGAGGTCTTTAGCCCCATTGCAGAGGGCCAGCGGTGGGGCTATGTACCACCGTTCCAATGCCTTAAAATGATATTAACATCCTCACCTCCTTTTTGTTCCGGGAAACCACATTTGGGTCTATAGCTCCCAGTGTCAGATTTGGTAGAACAAAGTTGAGCACTTTAGCTGCAAAAACCTGTGGAAGATGAATGAAATGAATTAACTGGGAAGCAAGGAGAAGAAATATGTGAGCCAAAGCCTCAGCTGGCATAAACTGGCATAACATAGCACCACTGAAGTCAATAGAGTGTCCCTACTTGACACAGGCTAGGGATCTGGCCCTATAGTTACAAAACTGTCACAAAACCAAAGAATTTGGATTTCCACTGGCATCAATTACAAGAATGGGCACAATACTATGAAATACTCACAACTGCCCTCATACTACACTCTGCATTTCTTCCCCTTGCAGATGAGAGATCAAGTCAATGTGGGAAAGGCCTGGCTTAAGCAGCCTGCTAAGGGCCATTGTTTTACGGAGCTGGTGGTATCGCTGCTGCTGCTGCCCCTTCCTACCATCACTCAGTTCTGATTTCAGGCTGCAGCACTTAAGTGATATTCTGTGCAATTTACAGTACTTGCCTAGGCTGGACTCTCTTTGCTAAACAGATTCTCCAGGGAGTCTGCAAATAAACAACAGTAAAATGTGTATGCATTGACTAAGGAAATCTATCGCTCGCTTGTCTCCTGGGAATCAAACACAAAAACATTCAGCAGCCTGAGCTTGAAAGCACTAGCATGAGAAAGAACATCCTTTATTTCAGTAACATTCCACAATCCCCGCCCCCAATGCAAGATTCTTATCTGATCTTTGATAACTGTCTTCTAATTAAGTGGTCACCGCTTAGAAAAGATGACAATGTGTAATTGGCCTTTGTACTATCTTACTGTATCCAGAGACACTACCTGCAAGATTAATTTGTAATCTGCAGACTCTGCTTGTGTTTGAAAGCATAGACTGTAATCCATTACACAGGATTGTCTGATACTCTTGTATCAAAGATACTCTCCGAAGGAAAATTACCAGGCTGAAATTAGAGTTCTCCAAGAGTAGGAAGCAGTGAAGGCTCATAGTAAATATCAAGGAGACCCCATTCCTAGGGGGATATGTAACTTTCACCTTGTCTACTGAATACCCCATTGGTACTCCAACCCCATGTGCCAAATTCATCTTCACTGAGGTCAATGAAGTTGCACCAGGAATGAATTTGTCACCATGGGTATAAGTACAAGTTCATAACTTCAGATAAGATTCCTACCTAGGGATGGAGTGAATTTCCTCTGGTCTTCTTTAATTTAAGATACATTGTTATTACCTGCTCTCTCTGTAGGTATATTTATTTATACCCTCATGATGGGAGTCTTGCAAAGAGAGAGTAAACCCTGAATTTTTCCACATGTGAGCACATACTACTCTAATGAGGCTCACTTTTTGTTGTCTTGGCTCCACACACTTGTGGTTACCTAATCTTTAGAACATAAGAACAGCAATACTGGGTCAGACCAAAGGTCCATCTAGCCCAATATCCTGTCTTCCAAAAGTGCCCAGTGCCAGGTGCCACAGAGGGAATGAACAGAACAGTTAATCATCAAGTGATCCCTCCCCTGTTGCCCATGCCCAGCTTCTAACAAACAGAGGCTTGGGATACCATCCCTGCCCATCCTGGCTAATAGCCATTGGTGGACCTATTCTCCATGAATTTATCTAGTTCTTTTTTGAACTCTGTTATAGGGTTGGCCTTCACAGCATCCTCTGGTAAGAAATTCCACAGGTTGACTGTGTGTTGTGTGAAGCAATACTTCCTTTTGTTAGTTTTGAACCTGCTGCCTATTAATTGCATTTGTTGGCTCCTAGTTCTTGTGTTATGAGAAGGAGTAAATAAAATAATAGGAGATATACCAATCTCCTAGAACTGGAAAGGACCTTGAAAGGTCATTGAGTCCAGACCCCTGCCTTCACTAGCAGGACCAATTTTTGCCCCAGATCCCTAAATGGCCCCCTCAAGGATTGAACTCACAACGCTGGGTTTAGCAGGTCAATGCTCAAACCACTGAGCTATCCCTCCCCCTTCTTTATTTACTTTCTCTACACCAGTCATGATTTTACAGACCTTTATCATATCTCCCCTTAGTAATCTCTTTCCCAAGCTGAAAAGTCCCAGTCTTATTAATCTCCCCTCATATTCTTCTTTGACCTTCCTAATTATATTTTTACACTCCATTTGCCAGAGTTTATGCTCCTTTCTATTTTCCTCACTAGGATTTAACTTCCACTTTTCAAAGGATGCTTTTTTGCCTCTCACTGCTTCTTTTACGTTGTTGTTTAGCCACAGTGGCTCTTTTTTGGTTCTCTGACGATGTTTTTTAATTTGGGGTATACATTTAAGTTGAGCCTCTATTATGGTGTCTTTAAAAAGTTTCCATGCAGCTTGCAGGGCTTTTACTTTTGGTGCTTTACCTTTTAATTTCTGTGTAATAACCACCTCATTTTTGTGTAGTTCCTGTTTCTGAAATTAAATGCTGTGGTGTTGGGCTGCTGTTGTGTTTTCCCCGCCACAAGGATGTTAAATTTAATTATATTATGGTCATTATTACCAAGCGGTCCAGCTATATTCACCTCTTGGACCTGATCCTGTGCTTCACTTAGGACTAAAACAAGAATTGTGTCTTCTCTTGTGGGTTCCAGGACTTGCTGCTCCAAGAAGCAGTGATTTAAGGTGTCAAGAACCTTTATCTTTGCATCCTGTCCTGAGATTGGTACATGCTCTGGATATGTTCTCAAAGCTTTGACACATTTATGGAACCCTCGCCAACTTGAGTCAATAGCAACAAACCAGAACAGAAAGAGAGTGGGCCTGGTTCTGATCTCACGCACCTCCAGTTTTACACCGGTGTAGCTCACTGACTTCAGTGGAGTTACTCCTCATTTACAACTGCATGAGAGAAGAATCAGGCCGTGTGTGTATGTATGTTTGTGCATGTGTACACACCCACATCCTCTGTGTGTGCATATATACAAATATTACTTATGCACAGATATAACTAATCTTATGGTCAAAATGACTGACTGACAGTGATAAAGAGGTACTCGGACACTGTCCTCATAAGGAATTTCAGATATATGTGAAAAGCCACATTACCTGTGTACATTTAGTGTAGGGGGCATCAGTCAATACAGCTTATAGCTCAACAATTCATTGCCACTGGAAAAATAATCTTTCATGTTATAAATCTGAGCTTCCAGGGTCAAAAGGATCCAATGTGGCATCACTGATTTTGTGAGGGCCATGGTGATGGTCTATAACACAATGGGCTTTTAATTAAAAATACTGTGTTGAATACCCTAGCCACATTTGATAGCTGAAGATTTGATCTCCTAACGGGTTTGAAGCAGCAGGTGATGTAATATGGATTATTTAGGGAGTGGTTGGCAGGCCAGACTCAATAAAATGGAGAAGACAGTAATCAGGCAGTTTTGGTCTGGGATAAAAGAGAAGTGCACAGTACATCCATTCAGGCATGGCAAACCATTCAATCTTACCCTTGTCCACCCCAGTCTGTAAGAGAGAGATCCCAGATTGAGATGGAAAAAGGTGTTTTGAGTCTGAGGGCTTGCTACACACCAGTCCGTATGGGTTTTTAACTAGAAGTGTGCTTTAAAACTGATTTCGTTAACCTGGTGCAAAAGGCTTTGCGGGAACGCCTAAACCAATATATACTGGTCTTATATTGATTTATCCTAAATTGATTAGGAACAGGTTTAAGCTAAACTGAAACAAACCACGCTTAAACCAAAATAAGAGTGTCTACACAGGGTTTTACCCCAGTTCAACTACATCATTTTAAAAACAGATTTAGTTAAACTTAAGCAAACAAGTGAAATTATACTGTGTGAAAATAAGGCCTGAGTGATCACAGAAGTTGTAACAAGAAGTTTATTGGGACCAGGCACAAAGAAAAGCGAATGGCTCTGGTCAGTAAAGGCCAAGTGGAATGGAGAATTGTAACACAAGTCATACAAGTTAGAGATGGAAAAATCACATTGGGTTCCATCTAATCCTCTCCTGGGAGACCAGTGCGGGATTGTTTCTTACAGAAAATTTTCTTGGGGTTTATTCCACCCAGTTATAAATGTTTCAAGCAATGCTGCCTCTACCAGTTCCCTTCGGGCGCAAACAGATTCCAGGGCTTACTAGAGACATGCTTTCTATTATTCATCTTACATTTTTCTTTTCATACTTCTATATAAGAATGGCTGTACTGGGTCAGACCAAAGGTCCATCTAGCCCAGTATCTGTCTACCAACAGTGGCCAAATGATTCTCCCTGGTTCCATCTCCTTGTGCCACCAGAAATAATCCCTTGCCTTCTTGCTATTTACATCCTGCACATGCTTGAAAACACAGGGCCAAATTCTGGCTGCTCTTACCTAGGTGAGCAAGAAGGGAAGAAAGTGCATTTGTGCAATGAGTAGCCGGGTGTTTTCATTCTCTGTGTGAGGGAGTCACAGGGCACGGGGATAACACAGGCTGCATTTCTTTAAAGTGCATAGTGGCTGCCACTCCTGCATGTGCTCCCCCAGCACCCCTTGAGCTGTTCTTCCTGACTCTGTCCTCCACAGCCAGAATGCCTCCAGGTGCTGTCCTGGTTGCAGTACTTCTGTACCCCTCTTCTAACATTCTTGTGGCTGGTTAAGCTCTGTTCTGTGGCAGCAGTGTCTGAGGGATCTGGGCCTCTCTTATGTTCCCTCTGATTGTCATTTACCTAGGCCACGTCAAACTCTTCTTGCCACAAGAGGATGAGCGTGCTGGCCATTGCTCTGTCACCAGGGAGCAGGTTCGGGCACTACAAGTAATAACAGCTCAAGGGGCTATAAGCACCACTGTTAAAGCTACTGACTTTCAGCCATTCCTGAGAAGAGCAGACAAATGACCTGATTGTTTTTCTTTGTTTCCATGTAGAGTTTTAGAGCCTTACTGTGCAAGGTGCTGTGTGTCCGATGGGGAGCCCAGAGCCCTCCTTTCTTGCTGACTTCATTGGGTGCTGAGGGTACACAGTGCCTGGCAGGATTGGACCCCAAGTCAGTTGCCTCTGCATGCTCTGTTCTCATCACAGACTCTCTTCCCGCTTCAGTGCAGGAAGAATTTAACCATCTAGATTTTTAAATCACTCTTCCCTTTTCCGATTTGACTAATTAAAAAAACAACTTCCTGAACCAGAGGCCACAATTCATTCTCCTTTTTGAATAAATAGAATTTGCATAGAAACAGGGGCTGATGGAGGAAGAAAGTGATGGCCGGACCCCACCTGATGCAGAGAACGGAGATCTAGGTAGGATGCCTGCAGTTAGAGACAGGATTCCTTTCAGAGTTGCTTCTTTAAAATGATCTGATCACATGAAGAACAATGTGGTCCCACTCTTTCCTGTTTTGGTGTGTGTGTGTGTGTGTGTGTGTGTGTGTGTGTGTGTGTGTGTGTGTGTGTGTGTGTGTGTGTGTGTGTGTGTGTGTGTGTGTGTGTGTGTGTGTGTTTTACATCCATTGTTATTACCTTGATAGGCGTCGCTGCCTCTGGGCTTGCTACAACTAAAGGAGAAATTAACACCAGGCCTGAAAACTCGGTTGGTCTCTCGCAGGCAGTTAGGATGGAGATGGCTCCTCCCTGCAATACAAAAGTGAGAGGCAGCCTGAGCACTAATACAGATGATCAGACTTTACTATTTGTACAGCATGGTGGTGTGCTGGGCACTTTCCTGGCAGATACAAAACAAAGTTCTCTGCTCCAGGGAGCTTCTAATGAGCTAGACACCTTTGTGCAAGCAAAAGATGGAATAACTAGAAGCAAAGGGGTAGATTTGGTTGGGCTTGTTTTGGAGAGGGGTGGCTTTTGGAGAGTGCAGGTAGGATATTTTTTTCTGAGCAAGGCTTCAGCACTGCAAACCCTTATGCATGTGCTTAACTATATGCACGTGAGCAGTTCCAGAAATTTACTGGATTATTCATGTGCATAAAGTTTGCAGGTTCAGGGCTTGAACAGTCCTCTGTGGGGAGGACTAAAAATTAAAGGTCTCTTGGAACTAATATAAATTTCACATGAGACATGAAGGAAGAGAAGTAGGGACGTGGGGGACTGGAGCAGAGAGGTGGCTGCATGACAGAAGGGGTGGAGATGAGTGGGAATGGGACACAAAGATAACGAAAAAGCAGGCAGTAGTTTTACCCGGTACTTCCGAGTTATACTGGTATCCATGGGTAACAAAATATTGTCACCTGGGAATGGAAACCATAAAAGTCTGGATAATTACTGTAGGCCCCAAATTATCCTCTTGCAAATGTCTCTTTCCTCATTCCCCCGCGCCCCCCCATCCCAGCAAACAATTCACAGAGCTCTACTATCAGCAACCTACTCATGGGCTGCAAGTTAAACAGAGGTGCATTCCCACGTAGTTTCAAGCCAAGTGTTGGCAGAATTGCAGAAACTGTGTGAGAATTGTAGGAATTGGTGTGCTTGGCTCGCTTGCTCAGTAAAGATCACAGAGGATTAGTTGTTAAGGAAAATGCTTGGTGAACTTACATGCTGCTGAAGAACCAGTGGCTTGTTTAAATGGAGCAGCAGCAAAAAGAATCTCAATGACCTTATTTGGCTTGGTACTTGGAAATTAGCTCCCTGTTACAGAGGCTGAGAGCATAGTGAACTCTTAGAAGCACACCATGTGCTTTAGATCAGAATTGTTGATTATTGGACCATGGGGTTAAATCCTGAAGTGCTCATTCATTTTTTGTACGCAGGAACAGTCACTGTGACACCAATAGGAATATTGCCTGACTGAATCCACGGGATTTGGCCTGTGCTGGCAGAATCACACTTAAAATCTGCTCACAAAACCAATCCTTCTTTTGTTTTTCATCCCTAATCCTTGAAACACTGTCCAGTACAGTTATGTAACAGAATGAGGCTACAGTGTGTCGCCATGTTTTATTCCCAATCCACTCACAAGGCCACAGAGTGTATAACCTCCTGGTTACCAGTTCAAATACAAGCCTAAGTTGTTGGTGAATGAAAGAAGTTACCATCTGCCAGTTGTTCAGTGCCCCCCCAATGAGGAATGTCTTGGTGGAACTCAGTTCGGTTCCTAGTGGGTTGGTAGGGATGCGCATCATGAATTAGCCCATTGTTGCAAATGGCACTAATTAGCATCCTGATCTCAACAGAAAGGCCAAAGACGGTCACAGAGACTGAAGGTTCCTCTAGGGGTGAGGCTGTGAGGGGAAGCTTGTACAGTAGAACCTTAGTGTTATGAACATCTCGAGAACGGAGGTGGTTCGTAACGCTGAAATATTCATCATGTTGAACAAAATGTTTTGGTTGTTTTTTCAAAAGTTTACAACTAAACATTGACCTAATGCAGCTTTGAAGCTTTACTCTTGGAAGAAAAATGCTACTGTTAACCATCTTAATTTAAACGAATCAAGTACAGAAACAAACTTTCCTTTTATTTTTTAAATAGTTTACATTTAACACAGTATTGTACTTGGGAGGTTTTTTGGTCTCTACTGCTGCCTGATTGTATATTTCCAGTTCCAAGGTGTGTGGTTGACAGATCATCTTGTAACTCTGGTGTTCATAATTCTGAGGTTCTACTGTTTCTTAATTTGCATTTCTTATAGTAGGTTGTGTGATTCCCACCCTCCAGAATGGGATCCATAATGCTGTGGCAGATGTAATGATGACTATTAAGGTGTACGGTGTAGCATGCTTACCATGGAATGCCCCAGAATGAAAACTGGGAGGTCTGGGTGATCCTTCCTCATGAGTTCAATGTGCTGCAAGCTGTCTCTGATGAAAACATGGAAATCTGACACGACCATGCGGTCACCTTCGCTCTGCCCGTGGCCAACTGTATGGGGGAAAGGAAAACGTTGCTTCTACATCACACAGAACAATATTAACATTTTATTTGGCACCAAGATACTCCAGATATGGGTGCATCAGAAATGCGATAGACAGGTAGGTAGGCCAGCAATGTTCTAGTTCCCCCACACACTGCTTATTGCATAAATCCAGTCCCACCCAGCTTCCTTCCCCAATATCTCATAATGGATAACGTCAATGTCCTGTAGAAATACGCAGTACAACACACAAGAGAGAAAAGCAAGCTTATGGCTCCCTAGGTCTTGCCTAAGAGTGTTGTTAATTCTTCACATACACATGGGCTCCCCATCACTGGAGATAGGCCTGACGAACAGAGTTCAGATCTAGTCTCTGACTACTCTCAAGTTCAGGGGCTGTTCAGTTCTGGGAGTTTGGATTGGCCTATTATAGATACAGAAGGCAGATGCCAAGTTCAGAGTTTGATCCTGATCCAAAGTTACCCAGAATTTGTGGACGTTAAGATGCAGACACTCAGATGCCATGGTGAGGGGTGCAGTATATACACACAGAGAGACAAATAATTTTAGATATTGGATTAGACCAGTGGTTCTCAAATGTCATTGCACTGTGATCCACTTCTGACAACAAAAATTACTACGTGACCCCAGTCCCCTGTGTTACTCTAGATTCTAGAGTCTAGAATCTGGGATGGCATTAGGAGGCGGTAAGCAGGGCAATTTTCTGGGCCTGCATACCGCAAGGGGCCACACGAAGTTCAGTTGATTGGGCTTCGGCTTCAACCCTAAGCAGCATGGAGTCTAATGATGGCCCTGGAGGCCCCATTAAAATGAACTTGTGAGCCACTTTGGGGTCACGACCCACAGTTTGAGAACTGCTGGATTAGACTATTATAGGCATAGCAGGTCTCCTGCAAAATTCAGACTTTTGTGTACAAACTCTCCCAAATTCTGGGGCTCTTGAGACTCTGGACTTTGATTTTGCCACGTCTGTTCCAGAAACAGTTTTTATGTTTGGAGAGACCTGCCATGTCCTCTCCTGCTGTTTGGGGGCAATGGGTTAGTGCGCTAGCCTTCATCGATGGAGAGCTGAATTCAAATGTCAGCTTACTGTAGGGCCACAAGCGTGGGGAGTGTAAACAAGGCTCTCCTCCTACACAAGTGGTAACGCAAACCCCCAGCCTCCCACCCTGACAGTCTATTTATGCTACACACAGCATTTGTCTTGTTTTTGATCAATTTTTAGTCTCCTCTGCCTTTTTTCCTCTTTGAAGTACACTAGTTACTATGGAAACAATGGTATCTTTAGTAGGGGAGGGATTGGTGACATCCATAAGCATTGTACAAAGTCCATTTATTAGCATGCCAAGGTTAGAAACGTATACCACACATTGTGGAAACAACAGAGTATATATGATGATTATCATAACCACACACATTGTGTGATATATATATATATATATATATATATATATATATATATATATATATATATATATATATATATATATATATATATATATATATATATATAATTATTTTTTCCCAAAAAAGAGCCTTGCTGTTTCTATTCAATGTAGTTTGTCATTTAAGGAGATTTGGGGGAAATAAAAATTACTGGTTCCATGTTACAGGCTGGCCATGTCTGCCTCTAACACCCACCCTCTTCGCAGGTGTTGCTCCTGCTACGAAATGCTAAGTGGGCCCTTCTGACTCAGTGATGTATGTGCCTCTTACTTCCCCTGGATGTTAGGGAGGTGAAGAGGAGGTTCTCTAGAAATAGAGGATCTAAGGTGTGGGCTGAGCAAGCCAGAAGGAGGAATCCTGGGAGTAGCCAAGTCTAGGGAAAAGGTGTGAGCAACACTTTATATGATCTTATTAATTTCTGTGTTTGAAATCAAATACCAGGCAGAGGGTGAGTTTGGCTTCCACACAGTGTGTGGACTGTGTTTGTAGAGCAGATTGGGAAAGGCACTTGCTCACATTCCATATTCTTTCTTAAAAACATCAGTTTAAAATAAATCTCATCACTAACTCTATACATGGCTTCATTTCCACAAAAGATTAAATTCTGCATTTATTTTAATATTTGTTGGTCATTTAAAGCTGTTTTCAGTCTACGGATGTATGGAAGATACTTTGGGAGAAATATGCTAACTGCTTGCTAATGTCTCTACAAATGGTACAGTGATGTACTGTACCATGTCATTTGCAATATACTAGCATGTTGCCAACATGTGGACTGATCCTGCAAACGCGCTATTGATTTTAGTGCTTACTGCCCTGGTCTCAGAGTCAGGAAAGCACTTAAGTGGGCACTTTAGCCCCACTGACTTCATTGGCATTACTAAGAGTAGAAAGCATTGTGCCTGGTGGCTTTTGAAGGCTCAGACCCTCAGGGGGTCCCCTCTTTATTATGTGTAGTTGATTTTTTTCTCTTATGATAGATCCTGCCATGAATAGCATACAATCTTATATTCTGTGTTTGGAAAGTTCCTTGCACATGGTGCATGCTACCACATTTAGGCCAGGTGTACACCAGAAATTTTTGCCATTATAGTAATGTTGGTTTGGAGCCTGACTTATTTGTTTTAATGACATTTCTATACTGGCAAAAGTCCTAGTGTAGTTGTTGTTATGCCAGCATAAAAATGCTTTTGTTGATTCTAATGGGACATACATAATCCAGTGATACAAAAAAGAATTCAATGGAGCCAGAGAGCAGTTAGTGCACTTAGTTACACCTGGAGGATGGGTCAGGCCCAATTAAAGATTAGGCCTAGCTGTAGCAGAGTGGGGGTGCTTTAATTAGTCCCATGTGAGAGGAGCCATGGTCACTAATAAAGGAAGGCCTTCAGGGCAGTAGAAGGGAATCAGGAGACTGAGGAACAGAGTAGGCCTTGAGATCCTGTCTCAAGAAGGGAGCTTTGGCAAAGGGTTGAGAGAGATACTGGGAAGTTTCAGGGGTGTGGTGAGCCTTGACAAAAAAACAAGACACCCAGAGAAGCAAGACTCCAGAGGTTGAATTTCAGGAGGAAAGAGAGAGGTGTACACAGTGCCTTGAGAGAAGCAGACAGGAGCCAGATCTCCAGGGCAAAAGCCCTGGAAGACACTGTTCAGTTCAGGAGTTGCAAAGAACTCTGCAGAGCCTGGGGAGGGGTGAAGGTCTGTGGATGAGTGAGCCCAGGTAGGGGCTGGGGAAAAGGAGACAGAGACAGGCTGAGGAAGGCAGCAAGGAGTCTGAAGCAGCAGATGTTAGTTGTTTTCACCCATTAGACAAGCATTCCTCTCTCAGACTTCATAAAACAACGGATTAGAGGGATTTCCCCCTGTATGTGACAGGAGTGATGCATGTGTAATAAAGGGAGAACAGACTCCCCCTTCCCCTGTTAATATATTTTTATTTTTGGCATTGATACTATTATTAGCGATCCAGCAGTGTTAATGAGAGTCTGTGTAGATCACACTGACGTTCTTTTTTCCCCTTCATTTTATTTTAACAGAGCAGTCACTGCACTTTTATCTTTTTCTCCCTGAGAAACCAAACCTGCTCTGAACGGTAATGAGTCCATTAAAAGTTAGACTCTTCCAACTGACAGCTTCTCAGGGCAGGGAGCTGAATGAGCTAAATGAAAGGAGGTGGCACAATCAAACATCAATACAGTAAAGACTGCTGATATTTTTCATTCGAATTTTACAGACTTCAGAAGAGTTTGTGAGAGAGTAAAGGGGCCAAATGCATCCTTGATGAAACCCCAATATCTGCAATGGGGTTACACAAGGGACGAATCTGGCCTAATGGTTCTAAAAAGCCAGTTTCACGAAAGTCGGTGCAGAAAAAAGCTACATCTGTGAAATGTCTGGAGGATGAAACTAAGCAAGTGATGCTCAAAAGCAAGGAGCACAATAGTGGGTCACAGAAACGCCACAAGCTCCAAAGCCTGGTGATTTGGACAGCTTGTCTTTGAGGCGAGAAATACCAAAATACACGATCCAGTGAGCCCCTTGCTCAGAACTTTTGTCTAACGTACAGAGACAGACAGCCATTTTAATGACATGCCTTTCAAGACACTTAGCTGAAGGGGCTGAAAATGGAAGAGATATAATCACCACACAAATTCTATAACATGGGCTTGATTTTCCAAATTATGCCTACACAATTGTATATCTAATTTGCCCACTCAACCACTACTATTGCATATGCAAATAGCCAGAGAGATGACAATGCAATGGCTGTAACTAAGCACACAAACTCAGTGTACAGCTGCATGCATGTTGTTTTTTAAAAATAAATCAGGCCACTATTCTTTTTTTTAAATTGTTATTCGTAAAATGAGACGGTCTAATCTTGTCTTCTTTACTCCAGCAAAAGCACCTTTGCAAAATGTTGTGGTGTTTTGTCTGAGTAAGGACTGAAGGAGGATTGCAGGGATTTGGCCCACTGACATTAGAAAAGGAAAATAAGCATTAGGCCATTTTATACTCCTCCATAGCCAGAGCAGGACTGTTCCCTAACCTAGTCTCTCCACATTATAATGATACCTTAGAGTCCAAAACCAAAACAGCAAGAGGAGTGGATGATAAACTCAACCATGTCTGAATGGGGCCTTGGGCACATGAGTTTCAGCCAAGAGTCATAGTCATGGAGTTTAAGGCTAGAAGGGACCGCCAGGTCATTTACTCCAACATCCTGAATATCACAGGCTACCAGCACCTGCACACTAAACCCAACAACCAGAGCCATAACTAGGCATTTTGGTGCTTGGGGCAAGCAAGCATATTTGCATCCCCTACCATTTTTTTTCTGCCCCCTCAGCTTTGTTTCCCGCTCGCCCCATCTTGGTTACAGCCCTGCCAAGAACCAAAATTAGACCAAAGTATTATAGCTTTCAGGAACCTAAACTATTATGTGGAGTGTAGATCCTTCATTGTTACACATCTTTCCAGAAGAGGAACTGCTGACTAGCCCTGCTGGAAGGTGGGTGTGGGGGGGATGGAAGAGGGAGCATTTGGGGGTATATATATAGAGAGAGATACAACCATATAAGCAAGGATTTGCTAAAATATTCATCCTCCCTGTGTTCTGCTTGCTCCTACATCCTACAAGTACTTTGACCCCAGCCCCCTGATGTGATGGAGTCTTGCTCTTGAAAAAAGACTGCAAGGTGAAGTCAGCAACCCTTCAAGCTGCTATTAGTTCACACTCTTTAGGAGCAAGTTTGCAGAGGTGCTCAGCAAAAATGCACAGTGTAATTTACACACTTTAATACAGGGTGAATGGTGCATCAATGGCTATCATCCAGGATGGGCAGGAATGGTGTTCCTTGCCTCTGTTTGCCAGAAGCTGGCAATGGGCGACAGGGGATGGATCACTTGATGATTACCTGTTCTGTTCATTCCCTCTGGGGCACCTGGCATTGGCCACTGTCGGAAGACAAGATACTGGGCTACATGGACCTTTGGTCTGACCCAGTATGGCCATTCTTATATTCTGACATTTTCTGATGAGTGAGCTCAAGGAACTTGCACAGCCCTGCACTGCCATCACTGAAGGAACTAACATCACCCACAATGATAAAACCATGCTATGTGCTCAGGGTGACCAGATGTCCCAATTTTATAGGGACAGTCCTGATATTTGTCTTATATAGGCACCAATTACCCCCCCATCCCCTGTTGTGATTTTTCACACTTGCTCTCTGGGCACCCTATATGTGCTTCACCCGAAGCTCCTGCTGGTGACAGCCTGGGGAGGATTAACATATAGCATGATGCCTTCTCCTTGAAGTCAATTGGAGCTGCAGTTCTCAGCATGGCTGAAAAATCAGGCCTTTAAATACAGTAAATTAGAGCAGCAGGGCATTAGCCACAGTGGATTTCATGGTAGCATCTGCTGCTCGCCTCTCCCAGGTCCTAGGACCTCTGTCACATTATTTCACAGCGCACAGATGTATTAAAGAGTTGGTGAAGACTGTTTAAACCTCATCAAGGTCAAGATGTGGAGAGTTTGCTGGAGAGACCAGGTCCTTTGAAAGACTTTTTATAAAAGGTGCTAGCAGCTTTCATTGCAAACTTAGAGAGGAGTAAAGAGAACTAGGCAATGCGCTGATGTTTTTTATAACCTGGTTTCTTCTCCACGTCACAAAGTGATCTCTTCCTGGGGGAAGGAAGGCTCCAATCTTCCTGGAATCATGTAAATTATTGATGGAAAAATCCCACTAAGTCTTTCAGACCAGCTCCCTGTCCATGCAGGACAGGGGTGAAAGTAATACTAAATTTTTACTGGTACGGGGGCCAGCTCTGGGCCCCCAGAAGGGGCGGGGCCTCGGGCAGAGGGGCAGGGCTGCCACGGTAGCAGTGGCCAGGAACCCAAGGCCCTTTTAAATTGTCGGCCCTGGGGCAGCTGCCCCTTTTGCCCCTTTGTCGGTGGCCCGGGAGGGGACAAAAGGGGCAATGACATTAAAGCACTGCCATGGCAGCACTTTAACATCGGCTGGGTACTATCCGGTACCAGCTTCTTACTGGTAAGCCGTACTGGCCCGTACCAGCCCACTTTCACCCCACTGTAGGATTGTTCTTTATCAAATGACTGTTAGTTTTCTCTTTAGTTTTAAATGTTTTTCACATGATGATGGTTCCACTACTTCCCTTGGGAGATTATTCCATAGCCAAAAAGATCCCACGATCATAATTTCATCCTATTCCTCTGTTATCGCCCTTAAGGCATTTCTGTGTGCTACACTCCCTCGTTGGTGCTTAAACCCCTCAAATATTTGTAGACTTTCATCATCACTTTACATATTAGTTACAAGCCATACATATTTATTTATTTTAATCCTTTTCTGTAAATCAAGCCTTCTAAGACAAAGGCAGCAGCCTAACTCTGTTTTTTAGTGAATCGCTTTTCACAGCTTTATCTAGAACATTTCATTGCAGGACGATTAAGTGGTCAGGGAAAATGCAGCGACAGATACTGATCTCAGTTGTGCTGGGGTAAACCCGTTCATTTAGTGGAATCACTCCGGATTTGAAATGGTGTCAGTGAGATCAGAAGTTCTGGGCATATTCTGCCCTTTATCCCTTCACTCCCAGTTTACCACTGAAAAAACATGAGACTGGGAAGCATGGGGTGAAAAACCTTCAGCCTAGAGAGGAGCTGAGAGTGGTGTTTGAATCTGGATCCAAAGTTCAGCAGAGGTCAGGTCTGGAAGTCTGGGTTACATCCATTTTTACTTAAGACAAAGGTCGTTTAGTAACCAGGGAGCAGGATATTATCACAGGGCTCCCTGATGGAACTCTGTCCCTAAAGGTATGTCTACACTGGAGCTGGAAGGTGTAATTTCCAGTTTGAGGAGACATACCCATGCTAGCTCTGATTGAGCCAGTCTGCTAAAAATACAAGTATAGTCATGGCAGTGCGAGTGATGGGATGGACTAGCCACCCCAGTATGTACCTAAGGTTTCACACAGGATCTTATGAGGGGTGGCTCGCCCATCCTGCTGATCATGCTGCTGCCACTACACTTTGATCCTGCTAGTGCGTTAAAAATAGAGCGAGTGCAGGTACATCTGTTTGAGTTGGAAAGTACACCCGCAGTACAGACATCCCCCGATCCAACAGATTGTAAAATAAGGGGAAAGAATAAGATATGGCTCTCCTTTTACTCATGTTCTAGGTCACAATTTCCAACTAGGCTTTCTCTAACTTCTAGGCTTATCGCTTCTACAGTTCAAAGGGGAAGTTATTAACAGATGAAGGAGGGAGGGAGAAGATCATAGTCTACCAGCCCAAGTAGTGCTTTGCCTGTAGCCAGAACTCAGCTCTCACTCAGATCATAAATAAATATTAAATCCAAATGGCACTAAGAAAGAAGGTTGGATCCAGAGATTTTATTAAAGGTAGTTAAAGGTGAAAACTCTGTCATTACCCACATAGTCAAAGCAGAATCCACACATAAGGGATGCTTATTAATTATGCCACGAGGCCTTCAGCAAGGCAGAAATTAGATTCAATGCAGCGGTAGTGTGGCTGATTTAATAAGCTGGAGTGCAGCTGAGAAGCTCCTTTTCAATTCCCAATAGAGCCTTTTGGAGGCTAGAAAGGGCGGTTTTACTGCTTCAAAACTAGCTGGGCCGTAGCAGCAGGTACATTACAGAGGACCCTGCCATCACTCTCAGTGTAGCGCAAAGGAGGGTGTTTCATGAGAGCTCAAACCAAGTTCCGACTCATTAGTTACCCCACTGCCTCTCGGCTCGATAAGCCCATGCGGGAACCCAAAGAAACAGCAGGGAGAGATTTTTCTTACAAAGCAATCTAGTGGATGAATATCCAAAGCCTATGGGGGTAGGAGCGCATTATCCTTATTAGACCCCTCCCCCCAACAAAAAGCAGGGTTAAAACCCAGTTAAAATTGCTGTCAGAGTTATTGGGTGTGCTGCCCCTTTGAGGCTCCCTTGAGCGCCCCCCTCAGGGGACAGACTTGGTTTCCTGCACCTCACTCGAGGTGGAACCACATGGTCTAACCACTCTTAGACTGGATCTCTGCACAGCAGCCCTGTGTTTACCAACTGCATTTATCTGACAGGCCCAGGCACCCATAAGCTGTTTCCTCTGGGCACATGTGAGCAGCAGCTGATTAAACTGACTCTAAAAAACAGCCTCTTCAAAACAGCGCATTATTTATTCACCCAAGGTACACAGCGTCCAGACAAAAGGGTAAAAACAAGGAAGGTCTAGATGCATGGGTATTACCTACAGTCCTGCACCTTAATCTTGACCTTTCAAGCTTTTGAAGTTCTCCTCAGCCCAGATACCTTCATCTCTGGAATGAGTGAGACAGGATTTGAATAACTCAGACATAGGTTAGGGGTTTGTTATTGAAGTGGATGGGTGAGATTCTGTGTCCTGCATTGTGCAGGAGGTCAGACTAGATGATCATAATGGTCCCTTCTGACATTAAAGTCTATGAGATCGCCCTTCTGCAGCTTCTGCCTTGTTCTCTCTGCCAGAGGCTCATCTCTAGCCACTCAGACTGCCTTCCTCCCTAGGTCAGCATCTTTAAGGTTTAGGAGCCCCTTTGATCCTCCTTGGCTTTCAGCCTTGGGAGGAGTAAACTATGCTAGCCTGGTGGGAGCCAGGCAAAGGTGTTCCCCAATTAATAGCTTCCTCTGGGAACGCATTTGTTTCCTTATCTTTGGCATTGTTTCATTTCCTGTTTGCTTCCTCCTTGAACTTAACTCCTAGCAGTCAGAAGGCTAATATCAAACAGAAACTGAATTACCGATAATTCTGAAAAAAATACACAGCGTCAACAGAGCCATCAAAAAGCTATGAAATCACTGGTGATGTCCTCACCCATCTCTTGCAACCTACACCCATTATTTTTCTCCTCTCTACTTTATCTTGCCCACATCCACCTACCCCCAAAACATGGCTTCTCCCTCCACCTCCACACCAAACATGTGACTTTCACCTCTGACCAGGTGGAGCGGCTAGAAATTGAGGTGTTCCGGTTTTTCAGTGTTGAACTGGTTTTGTACTGAAGTTGATGGTTAGTGTGTAGATTTTTAGTTGATGGTTATGCTGAAGTGAGTCATGCTGGATAACTGTCAATAGCAGTGGAAACAGTTTGCATAAGGGTTTGTTAGTTTTGGAAGCCATAGGAGTTCAATTATTTAAGTAATGGGATTATGAAGAAGTAGGGTATTTTTATCATCTGATGTCTGTATTTAGATGATATGTACTTCAATTTAAAGCTTGTCAGGGCATCGGCTGTCTTTTGTGTGTGTGCAGCACCTAGTATGGTGGAGACCTGGACTCTGACTGGGGCCCCTAGGTGCCACAGCAATACGAATAATAAATAATTATGACATGATCAGATATAAGGTTGTACATTTTGTGTGGAGGCAGGAGGAGGCACCCAGGTAGTGGATGTGAGTGAGAAAATGAAAAGACGCAATCATAAATGTAGGTTGCAAGGGCTGTGTGAGGACGTGATTTCCTATTTTTTTAAGGTTGATGTGGAAAAATACCAAATGTACTAGTAAACATTTGAAATTACATCAGAACAGAGCAGAACACACTATTCAAAAATGAATCAAGTACATTCTTTTTATTGAGTGAGCAAAGTTCATTAATTAAACATACTGGATTTCAAAGCTCCTGACGCGGTTTTCATCATTTGTTTAACAAGTCACATACCTCATCTGCCATTCAGACACAAACAACTAAAGCAGCAGGAACAAACATCAAAGCAGGACAATCAACATCTGGAAAAGTCAAGAGACTGTTCCATATCCTTCATATCACGCAAAGCAAAGGCTACGCTCACAGAACAAACACACACAGGAAGCAACTCAGACTTCACCAGAAAGATGGGGAGCTGCAAAACAAGCTTCTTCATGCTGGGAACCATCTCTTAGCAACAAACACAAAATGAACTTGTTCTCCATCCACCTTCCAACAATCAAGGCAGGACTGTTCCCTGCAGATATTCCCCAGTGTCTGCCTAGGTAATTAGATGGCCCTCATTACCCTAGTATTTGAGCACCTTACAATCTTCAGGTTTCAGAGTAGTAGCTGTGTTAGTCTGTATGCACAAAAAGAACAGGAGTACTTGTGGCACCTTAGAGACTAAAAAATGTATTTGACCATAAGCTTTTGTTGGCTACAGCCCACTTCATCAGATGCATAGAATGGAACATATAGTTCTTACTATACGTTCTTACTATATGTTCCATTCTATGCATCTGATGAAGTGGGCTGCAGCCCATGAAGGCTTATGCTCAAATAAATGTTAGTCTCTAAGATGCCACAAGTACTCCTGTTCTTTTTACAATCTTCAATGTGTTTATCCTCACAACATGAGGTAAGGCAGTACTATTATCCCCACTGGACAGGTGGGGGACCCAGGCGCAGAGAAACTAAGTGACTTGCTCAAGCTGATGCAGGAAGTCGGTGGCAGAGAAGGGAACTGAATGCAGGTCTCCAAAATTCCAGGCGATCATCCTAACCACTGGATCATCCTTCCTTCCTTTCTTCCTCTTTAGTGTACTGAACAGTCTAGTTCTGAAATGTCTCTCAAAGCCCATTTTAGTGAACTATGTCATCTTCCACCTGCGCAGAACACACCAGCTATAGTTTATCACCTGCACACACAGCTAGTATATATAGTGCTCTCAGATGCTATGATGATGGGCATGTTATAAGATTATAGAGGGAGAGAGACCCTAGTAATATCCCACTCATCCTCTGTACAGTACACACCAAGGATACCATGCCTGTGACCTGCATAGGAGATGTGTCCCATCCGTCCTCTATAATACAGTGGGTTTTTCCCTACAGGATCAGGATGATCCATTTTCTTTCAGCATTTACAGGATGTTTTTTTTCCCATCTCCTTCCTCACACAAACACTGCAGTACACTGAGAGCCTTCTCCTCCCACATCAGCCACACATTTGCAGAGCCAGGATATTTTTAGACTAGCGCATGCACACACATACATTATTATTTGTTGCCTTGGCAAAAAAATAATTGGAAATGTGCAATTTTCTAGGCTAAAATTATTAGTGTCTTATTGCTTGGGATCTGAGAACTCCTGTGAAGCCATTCAGTCTTTTCTGTGCTCAGATGATAAACAAAATGACCTAGTATATGAGAATAGCTGTTAATTCTAACAGCTAGTCCAGCAAGGTAAACTGTAGTTCTGAATTTCTGTCAATGTTAAGGATCAAATTCAGCTCTGGTATAAGCAGGCACACTCTTTTGAGTTTAGTAGAATTGTCCCTCCTTTAAAGGAAGGCTGGATTCGGCCCGGAGTTATATTTTCTTAAAGGACATTATTGGAAGGTGATATTGATAATCCCACAGCAAAACTTCAAAGTGAGCATGTTGCAAAGTAACAGGGTCTTTGCAGAGTTCACTTGCAAACAGAACTGCAACTGAACTGGAAATCTTAAAACTAACTCCTGCAATGCACTGTAATATACGGGATGCAATGGTGGTGTGAAAAGCATCGTTTAACTAGCTAGTCCTTGTACCCAGCCCTGCCATGGAAACATTCACTGCAAAATCTTTGCACAGTTTTGAATGGCTTCTGAAGGGGTCAAGGCAGACGTTCTATCTCCTTCCAATATATCCCTCCACATTCATGGGAGATGCAGTTCTTTATTCAGCTACTTTTGAAATGCAGTTTCTCAGGCCAGCACTGAGCCCACTACCTTCACGCATATTAAGGCAACAGGCTGACAGGAATGGATGACCTAGTCTATCGATTAACTGTGATCAGTCATCCTAAACTGTTATGTAATGCTGCTGCGTGTGGTTAAATAGCTGTTGAGTTCCACCCCCAAAAGCTGCATTTCCATAGTAGATGAAGGGATTCCTATCAAATATTCCGTTCCTCGGGAAGAAAATCTCTATATAAATTTAAGATCTATAATCAGTGATGCACTCTAAGGAGCTATATATCCAGGCGTTAAGTGGCTGTGCTAAAGGCCCTGTAACAATTTTTCACTGTTGCTTCAGCAGAATGTCATAGATTTATCCCTCCTAACTGAACAGTGTTTGATTGCCTCCAGGGCAGAAAGGTGACAGTGGCTAATATCAGAGTTTGTCTCCAATGACATATCACCCTGGGAACTTTAAGATGACACAGGACTATGATGGGGTGTACAAACCAACCCTGCAATGGGCAGAGAGGGGTTCACTAGTTACTTTGGGCCCAGGAGGCCACACACCCTTGCCCTTGCTGGGCATGCTCCTGGTGGAGGAAGTATATAAAGGGAAGCAGTTCAGCTCAGTCTGGGCTAGCTGAGGAGAAGATTAGATCTGCCACAGGCTCCTGTGGAAGAACTGCCAAGATTTCAGATTGCCGAGGCGGGGGACCCTGACTGCGCTGCAGAGAACCTGTTGACTGTGGGGACTGAAGGGGATGCCAAGCCACTCTCAGCTGAGGAGATGCCTGAGGCAGGCATAAGGGTAGGAAGCGACCCAGGGAACACATTGGGTGACACAGAGATCTAAACCCTGCATCAGGGGAACTGGTTTTGCAGATCCCTGGGTGGGAACCTAGTGGAGTAGTGTGGGCCCAGGTTCCCCTACCCTCCCTGCACCTACGCCGAGGCGCTACTGCCAGGGACTGTCAGTGCTAAGTGCTATTGCTTTGGACTATTGATACTGCTGCTATTGCCTGAGGTTGCTGACAGTAGGCACTACAGTTGGAGACTATCAGTACTAAGCGCTACAGCCATGGATTGTTGATGCAAGGTGTTACTGCCTTGGACACTTGCCATTAGACCTCGCTGCCCTGAAGGTAAGAGTGACTCTGTGGACATTTGCCACTAGGCCTTGCTGCCCTGAAGGACAGGGTGGCTCTGAGAACCCATACCATTAGATGTCGCGACTGCAGTAGAGGGGGCAACCTTCATTAGAACCCTGTTGTCCCACGTGACAAAGACCAATTTCTACTCTGTTACACAGGAAAATGTTATTGGAGTTATTCTGGCTTCATACTGGGTACAACAGTTCAGAATTTGGCCCCTATGCTGCAGATCTCTTATGAACAGTGAGGGGGGTCTATATATTCTGTTTTTCCAGCACGAGTTAGGATTCCATTAATGGGCGTGAGAGTTTCACACCCACAGGAAGAGAAAATGAATGTCTGTAGCAGCCAACAAAATTTCCTTGCTATTTTTAATCTAGTAAGATTGCCAGAAAAACACCAGAAAAAATGCACAAAAGACATGCTTTTTTGTTGCTTTAGAACTACATGCAACATAATTGGGTGCATGTCTTTTTTTCTATTTATAAATAAGGAGAAAACAAATCTACCTTCATTAATTTGTTGGTCAAAATCCAAACAAAAGTGCTTTAAAAACAGTTGAGGTACTAACTCAAAACATCAGAGTTTCCTCTTGAAAAAACCCCACAGACCTGCAGTGGAGCTGTGAACTATACTTCATGATCACCCCCCCCCCCCCGCCCTTTATTTCCCAGCCATTGTTGGTGTGTGGATCTGCTTTCCGACACGCGCATGCTATTAAGTCCTAAATGATAGCTTGTTTAACTAGAAAACATTTCCATTTTTCCTCAGCAAAAGCCATTCATTTCTCACTCTTCTGTTTGCTTAAAGACTTTCATTCACTCTGCCTGAGAGTTCTGTACGACCTGTTTGATTGTTCCTCTTCTAATAGAGTCGCAAGTTAAAGATCCACCTTTTGATCTCTGAGGGGGGAGCCCTGCCCAGTGCATTGCAAGGCCTTCTGCATTCTATTAACCTTGCAGACTCCATACATGGGCCTCAAATATTTTTATGAGTGAGAAAACATGCAAATCAATTTATCTCGGGAAAGACAGTCCTGATTCTTCTCTGCTGAAGCTTCAGATCAGGCACCACGAGGAGAGGAGACAGAGAACAGGACTTGAAGTCACCTTTAATAACTTCATCCATGCTGCCTTCTCTGCTTGGAACTCCTTCCCTATGCTAATATCTCAGGGGCCTTCTTTCAAGCCCTCGTCAAAAAATTCTCCTTTCATGAAGACCACCCAACACGAACCCACATCAGTAAAAAGCTGTCACTCACCCACGCTATTTATTTTTAAAAAATAAACACATGCGCTTATATAGAACAAGGGCTCCTAGTACATTCTGTTTTGCCGGTAAGGTCCCTGGGGCTGGGAGTGTATCTTGTGTGCCTTAAGCAATGTTGGTATTTTAACAACTAGTAAATACATTTTATGCTTTTTAAAACAAAAAATGCTGCAGAGCATTGCAAAGTATTTTATACGTTAACCCACCAAAAGTATGTTCGCCGGCAACATTTTCAAATTCATGAATTTTGGACCTGAGTCTCTACTACCTGGCACCTTGTGTTGTCACTTACACCTGTGCAAAGTAAGTATGGAATTAGGTACAAGTAAAACACCACTATTCTGGGCTGGTGGCATTTTATATTCACTTTGCACAAGTTCATTGAGTACACAAGGCAGTTGGATTAGTTAGACAATAGTGTTTGGAAATACTCTCCTCTCACCGGGTAAATACCTGGGGAACCAGAATGGCAGAAAATAGCTCAATTCACCTTGGCATGTAGCAAAACTGCCTTCCTTTCTTATAGCGGATTGATCTCACTGCTACTGTTCCCTCTAGTCTTTAGCATTTGATTTCCTTTCTCTTCAATCCTCTTCCCTGTGATCCTGAATACTTCATCATATGCTCAGGCAATACAATTACCGGAAGAGTTGGGGTCAAATAGACACATTATCAACTTTCCCTGCCCTATTATGCAAATTAAAACCACAGTTGGTTTGTTGTAGACAGTGAATAGCACCTAACAAAACTGTGCTACTTTAAAACCCACATTTACTGCTTTTGAACTGTCAATGATCAGGGACCTGTATGTTGCTCTTCGGTGCTGCCAGAGCTATGCCACAAGACCTTAAACCAACCATAAAAGGGAGTTCCTCATCTTGCTGCTCTCTCTGCACCAGAGTAGGTTGTATGCTAGGTGTGGGAAGAGGCATGCGAGAGTAGGGGGGAATGGGGTCCCAGTGGACTGCTTCCGCCAGTGCAATTTAGAACAGCCCTCAGGCTGCTCTAAGTTACACCAGAAGCTGTTTATGGCCCCAGATTTTGGAACTGGAAAGGTGTCATGGCGCCACTTCCCCCCCCCCCCCCCATAGCTGTACTGAGCATAAACTTGGCACAGCTGAGGCTCTTGGCCCTCTGTACCTTAGTATTATACAAGGTGCCAGGGCTTTCCAAAGCTCTTTTTATTCAGCTCCAGAAAATAAATGCAGCTTAAAGAATGTCAATTTTAAGGGATCTCGGCTGGTAACATTCATCTTTGTATCATCTACAATTCAGCAATTTTTTTCTTCCAGGCTGAACAAGGATTTTCAAATTGCAGACTGCTGCCAAAAACACTGAACAAATCACAGCATTAGAGATGCTGTTGGCATAACAGCTTTTCCCCATGAATTGAATCAGCAGATAGTCTCTTTCGAGAAATTAACCCCTTCATGCCATGTGTTGGCACATCTCTTTGACATCTGTTTGACGCACTGAGAAATCTTGCCCTCTGGCGCCCAATGATTGATATTAGTTATTTTAACCCAGGGGAAAGAAAGCTGAAGATGGGAGCTAGAAAGCCAGGCCCAAAGCAGACATTTTAAGTAAAATACAGAATAACTTTAGTGCCTGGTTTGCAACAAATTGGGCATGGAGGTGCAATTACATGCACAAAGCGGGTAGGCATGCAGATAAATAATCAGTATCACATCTCACCAACCATTTGTACATGCAATTACCTGATGCATTCTTGTAATCTGAATAATTACACATACAGATTGGGCATGCAGTTGCTTACATGTTTTCCACGCAGTTGCATGCTTACATTATTTTAAAATCTTACAGTTTAGATGTTCTGAGATGCACTGTGAGTAATGCTCTTAAACATGTTACTGTAATTCTTGCCTCCTTGAAATATTTGTATTTCATTTATCCTAGGCGATAAACTATTTATTGCGGGGACCATATCTTGTTTTAAGGTTTTTGAAATGTCATTCATATCTATAGGCTACATGCTCAGCACTGACTCAGGGCTTTTCATTTATAGATCTCAAAGCTCTTTACAAAGGTGGGTCAGTATCACTTTCCTCATTTTACAGCTGGAGAAACTTAGACTTCAGGAGGTGGGTTTCGCAGTTTTAAGCGTTCTTAAATCTGTTTCTGTGAAGATTGACAGAGTCAGAAGGGTACCAAGAAGTCACATACTACAAGACAGGCCCAACAAAGAAAGTAACAGAACGCCACTAGTCGTCACTTACAGCCCCCAATTAAACCTCTCCAGCGCATCATCAAGGATCTACAACCTATCCTGAAGGACGATCCCTCACTCACAGACCTTGGGAGACAGGCCAGTCCTCGCTTACAGACAGTCTCCCAACCTGAAGCAAATACTCACCAGCAACTACACGCCACACAACAAAAACACCAACCCAGGAACCCAACCCTGCTACAAACCCTGGTGCCAACTCTGTCCAAATATCTATTCAAGGGACACCATCATAGGACCTAACCACATCAGCCACACCATCCAGGGTTTGTCCACCTGCACATCTACCAATGTGATATATGTCTTCGTGCCAGCAATGCCCCTCTGCCATGTACATTGGCCAAACCGGACAGTCTCTATGCAAAAGAATAAATGGACACAAACCTGACATCAGGAATCATAACATTCAAAAACCAGTAGGAGAACACTTCAGTCTCTCTAGTTACTCAATAACAGACCTCAAAGTGGCAATTCTTCAACAAAAAAAACTTCAAAAACAGACTCCAATGTGAAGCTGCAGAACTGGAATTAATTTGCAAATTGGATACCATCAGATTAGGCCTGAATAAAGACTGGGAGTGGTTGGGTCATCACAAAACCTAAACTTAATTTCCCCAATACTAATTTCTCCGTACTGTTACTCACACCTTCTTGTCAACTGTCTATAATGGGCCACTCTCTTACCACTTCAAAAGTTTTTTCCTCCCTTGGTATCCTGTTAATTGATTTATCTCGTTAGACTGACCTCACACTTGGAAAAGCAACCCCCATCCTTTAATGTATTTAAACCTGCTCCTGTGCTTTTCACTTCATACATCTGATGAAGTGGGTTCTAGCCCACAAAAGCTTATGGTCAGATAAATTTGTTAGTCTCTAAGGTGCCACAAGGACACCTCGTTTTTGTTTTTTTTTCTTTTCAGTCAAAGAGAATCTTTCCATTCGCTGCAATAAACTTTTGATAAGGTTCTACTTGTGCAACTAAGAGGACTGGTAATGAGTTATGAAGCTTTTCAACCTCAGAATCATTAGACTGGGGCTGGCCCTGGTTGGGACTGACCAAAAAGTGTTGTGAGCTGATCATAGGTGAGGAGAACTAGCTCAGTGGTTTGAGCATTGACCTGCTAAACCCAGGGTTGTGAGTTCAATCCTTGAGGGGGCCATTTAGGGATTGGTCCTGCTTTGAGCAGGGGGTTGGACTAGATGGTCTCTTGAGGTCCCTTTCAACCCTAATAATCTATGATGGATGGATGAGTGGTGGTCTTTGTGAAATGAGTTGGTGAGTTCTCACTCCTGTACTTCACAAACAGGTTTCCACTTCCAAAAATTCACCACCAGAATAGGCAGCCTCACAACTGATCTGGTGGGAGATTTCATAATGGGGGGACAGCATAAACCTTCAAATGAGATTTATCACATCTGGCCACTGTCTGAGTGAGAGCAAATGTTTTTCTTTTGCAATTCCACTTTCTTGTTCTATAGAGCAGGAAGGTACAACCAGCCTAGAAAGAATGTGGCTGTGACGCTGGAAACTTGCAGGTGGTTAGAAAGTGTGCCAGATGCTAACCAGATGCTCTGTTCAGTGTCACTAATGGGCTCACAAATGAAGATGCCCTCACTGTCAAAAGCTTTAAAAGATGATAATTAGACTTTAAAAAATTTCAGGAATCTCTCTCCCAAATCATCAAACCGACTTTTAAAATAAACATAACCTGGTTTCTCGAAGCTGCCTGTGCACCTCTGTCAACTGAAATAAAGGAATTTTTCTTCATTTTTAAAGAAGTGGTCCCATATATGTTTGTTTATTTTCTTAAATAACAGAATAGACATTATAATCCCTGGGTCAAATCCTGGCCCTACTCAAGTCAATGGCAAAGCTCCCTTTGACTTCTGTGGGTCAGGATTTCACCTTCTAAGAAAGCAACAATCCCTACTTAGGTGATCAAATACAAACCACTCCAAACCCTACATTATAAACACTATAACAATTTCCTTTGTAAATATGTATCAAATTTAAACTCAAATATGGATATCACTACTTCTTCGATATCTACTGGTGACCTGTGGGGCTTCCTAAACGATTATGTGGATCAGTGCCCTCCATCCATTCTGGCCCTGAAAGTACAAACTCTCTGCATGACCTGCAAGTAGGAATCTCGTAACTAAAACCCCACCGAGCCTGATTCAGCCACCCTCACTCATGCACGTTACGTTGGAAGCAGCCCATCTTTCAGCGAGGCTACTTATGGTGTAAACCACTCTTCATTGGGCTTGATTGTGAGCATGGGTGCATACCTGATCTGGGGATTATAGGAGCATAGGGAGGCTTTTTATTCCCGTGTGTGCCACAGATCCTGTGTAAGAGGGAGACAGCTGTCCCCCTCCCATACATGTGAGCAGGCAGAGACAAGGAGAGTGCAGAACCCTGACTCCTTCCATCTCCCCTCTGTGCCCAGCTCATCTGACACAGTGGGGGAAGTAATCTGCACCAGTAAAAGGGCTGGGACAGATTCCTTCCTCCTGGAGCAACAGGTACAAGCATAGATCAGATTGTGATTCTCAGAGCCGCAATCTAGTTCCTGCCCTGCTCCTCAGCAGTGCAACTAAAGGCTGCTCCCTACTCAAACTGGATTGTATGGGGACACTCCAACCTGATGTAGTTGGGTGGCAGAAATACACCCTCTGAAAATTAAGGGGACCAATGTATTTGTTTTTAAGAGCATTGGAGAAAATAAATTTTGTTATCCTGGGTAAGGCTATTGGTCCAGTGAATCCAGTATCCTCGAAACTCAATGATTTGGAGGAAAGCAAAAAACCCTCTTCCAGAATGCACCTGCTGACTGTGCAAAGGTGGGCAGGGCAGAAAAATTCCTTCCTGATCTACCTGGCTATCAGCTTCCATCTTCCCAATATTATTAATGTTTAGAAACAGTCCTCCACAGACTGGTAACTGACGCTAACTGAATGCAGCAGGGAGTACCATAAGTTGAACACAGGCTACGTGAGGCTGTGTTTCTTTTTATTTCTTCTAAATTTACAAGCCATTAACTTTATCAGATGACATCTGGTCTGAGGTTTTGGGACAAGATATGATCGAGGGATAGGGTAAGAAAGAATTGTCCATCTCAGCTGTAAGTGAAACATTCAAATAGATGGGCCAGTCTCTGCTTTTGTTCATAATGTATAAGACCAGGGTAGCTCTACTGACTTCATGGTACCTGAACTTTACAATTCGCTAAAAGAGAGCAAAATTTGCCTCAAGGCACTTGCTACTAAAAATGTCTACAGCCTATGTACATTGTTTACTAGTGAGATTGTTAGTATTTGGGCCAGGATTTTTAGAGCTGTGTGTACAAAAATCCACACTCATAATTGGAGAGTGGCAAACGCTTAGGGCCAGAATCATGCTTGGTACTTGGGGATGGTGCAAAGAGTCTTCCTACCACTTTCATGGTCTGCATAAGGGTCAGGCAGATTTGCACTGCCTGTGATCAGTGAGGTGCAGGTACTGCTCTCTCTCTACTTCCTAAGTGGCCCCTGGTGCCCCCACGGGAGAAGAGAGAAGGCAGGACCATGACCCTGAGTGGCATTCTGGGATTCAGGAGACACAGGTTCAAGTAATGGCTCTGCCACAGATTTCCCGTGTGACCTTGGGTAAATTATGTAGTCTCCCTGTGCCTCAGTTTCCCATCTGCATAATAGCTCTGCCCCACAGTGTGTTGTGAGGGTAAATGCATCAAAGACTCTGAGGTGCTCAGGTACCATGGTCATGGGGGGCATATTAGTACCTGGGATGGCTGACTTCCACACGCTGGCAGGAGGGAGAGGTGCAAGTGCACAGGCTGTATGCCATGAACAGGTGTAGTGGTAGCCATGGGGAGCTCAGAGAGGGCATGCTGCCAGCCCCACCGAAGAAGACTGCCTCTTGGTGTCTTTGTGCTGGGCTGTGCCTAGAATGCATCCTGTAACCCAGGGGTAGGCAACCTATGGCACGCATGCCAAAGGCGGCATGTGAGCTGATTTTCAATGGCACTATCACTGCCCTGGTCCTGGCCACCGGTCCGGGGGGCTCTGCATTTTAATTTAATTTTAAATGAAACTTCTTAAACATTTTAAAAATCTTATTTACTTTACATACAACAATAGTTTAGTTATACATTATAGACTTATAGAAAGAGACATTCTAAAAACATTAAAATGTATCACTGGCATGCGCAACGTTAAATCAGAGTGAATAAATGAAGGCTCGGCACAGCACTTCTGAAAGGCTGCCGAACCCTGCTCTAACCTTTCATAGCTGTGATGACAATCTAAACCAGAAGCCCAAGTTCAGCCAAGGAACAATGACTACATTTAATAAAACAAACAAATGGCATTTCTATTTCTTACCAGTCAAAAGTAATTGAGTGATGGAAAGGACACTGTCAACCTAAAAATTAGACATTGTATCAAAATGAATGTCTTGTGTGTTACTAACAGCACCCAGGATTATTAAAAAGAGAAGAATTCACTTTTGATTATAAAATGGAAGAATTTCACTTTTGTTTATTGTCGGTCACATTTTGAGGGGTTGGGGATCAAAGTGCAATACTTGGCCTGCAGATGCTGCTGGGGGATATTCATTTCTTTTAAAATAACTCTCTCCAATTTTTTAAAATATGAAAATATTTCTATTGGGTTTAGGGTTTGTAGAAGCTTGTTTAAAAAAAAAATACAATTTGGAGGCAAATCTGAAACGATAAGTGACCCTTCAAAAGCTCTCATGAAAATCAGTTCTGGGCTGCTATTTACAGAAGAAACAGACTTATTTGACTCAGGACTTGGAGCTGTATAGCTATGTATCATATTTTGTGAATGAGCAAGTCAATAAACAATAAAAGTAGACCCTAAAGCCACTGCAGAACAAAGGGTGCTTGGATTCATTTATTTTGACAATTGCAGTTCAGGCCCCAACCCTGCAATCGGATCTGTGTGGGAAGACCATTATGTCTGAGAAGAGAACCAGTCTGAAGTCAACAGAGCTCTGTGGGGTTTGAAACTCTGTCTGCACGGATCCAAATACAGGAATGGGGCCTTCGTTTTCATCAGCTGATAACACTTCATAAGGCTAATGTACTGTAATGTATTTAGCAAAAAACAATGAAGTCTTATCACACCACACACCTGTTAAAAACTTGCTGTGACGTGAGTGAGATTGCTATATTTTTACACAAATTCTAAAGCATGGGGCTTAGCGAGTTAAAGGTTAGTGAGGTTCTGACTCCAACTATGGCTGATGGTTATTTATCCTGTTTTGGATTCTGAGGAGCAGGTAGGTCAGATTTTTGATTTTTTAATTAAAGAAATCTAAAATACACCTCTACCCCGATATAACACGAATTCTGATATAACTCAGTAAAGCAGCGCTCCGGGGGGGCGGGGCTGCGCATTCTGGTGGATCAAAGCAAGTTCAATATAACGCAGTTTCACCTATAACGCGGTAAGATTTTGGCTCCTGAGGCCAGCGTTATATCGGGGTAGAGGTGTATCTTCCATTTTTCTTTTTCGTATGTGATTCTGCCCCGACTCCCCTTCCCTTAGTGTGGTGGTTGTTCAGTTCAGCTGTAGAAAAACCTACAGTTCTACCCGTTAGTTCCAGCACAGGGTACAATAATCATAAAAACGTCACTAAGATGAAACAGCAAAGCAGTCCATATAATCAATGGGGAAGCATTTAGCTTTGCTTCATGGAGTAGCACTTCCCTATCCATTGCTTGTGTCGAATAAAAGAGCAGTCATGGGGCCCTCTAATAATTCTACTCCTCAGTTTGCTGATAAGTGGGGGGCTGATCCAAAAAGTGCTCAGATTTCCCTCAACTCCCACCAGCCACCACAGGGTCTGAGGGTACTCGGTGCCCTGCAAGAGATACTCAGCAACACACAGAGAAGAAATTAGCGCAGCCAGTTTTACCCTGCTAAGATGACAAACTGAACATCTCTGTAAAGATACATTTACATGGGCGGAGTCACCCACAATTGCCTCATAAAACACAACCTTTCAAATTAGACACGGCCGACAAGTAAACAATAGGAAAACCAGTTAGTTGATCATGTTAATGAAATGCTGTTGCTATGGAAAAAATGGTCCTGGTAAAGGTGAAAACAGATACACTTTTCTTTCTATACCACACTCCAAGCGAGTAAGAAATCAAGTTCAAAACAGCTCCTTGAAAATGGATCTGCCATGATCATGGGTACAACCAATGACTGTTTTTAAGGTGTTCACTTCCTTACACCCCCCAAATATTCAGATAAAATTCACAGGGCACATGCCATATTTCCCCTATGACTTTCTTTCCTTTTTAGTCAGGTCCTTCTGAATAAACTCTTACAGCCAAACCTTTAGCTGCTGTAAAGGGTGTAGTAGCTGCATTGGAGTCAGTGCAGGTATCCTGATTCACACCAGCCCTTAGACTGATATTTACGGCAAACCTGACATCTGCACAGTAACCTAGGGAAGCAGACATTAGTGATGTTATATCATCTGCAGTTCCAGTAACAGAAACATCTGGCTCTTGTATTTCCATCTTCTAATGGGAGCACGCAGATGAATTCCTGAAGCTAGCAGTGCAGTTTTATTTTGGGGCGGGGAGAGAGTTGTTGAAAATGTAATGACAAGGGGCTGGCAACTGTACTTTACTAATGGTAAAATATGGAACAGTTACAAATTATGGGCCAAAATCTACTCTCTGTGACACTTTGGTGGTTATTCTGGATATGCACCAGTGCACATAAATGCATAATTTGGCATTTGCAATGGGAATTGATTTACATCTTGAAGGGGTACCTCCAGAACACAACACTGTGGCATTTGCCCAGCTCTTTGAGCCAACATTGTTGAGGTTCTCTGAACCAACAACTTGTAAATTTAAATGGAACTGCTTCTCCTTTCACTTACATGAGTTCTGTGTGGGTGTATCTGCAATGTCTTCAGTGATAGGTTTCACCTAATTCATATTGTACATGAGAGGAGAGTCATAGCCAGTGTACAGTAGAACCTCATCATTACGATCACCTCAGGAATGGGGTTGTTCGTAACTATGAACAAAACGTGGTTGGTCTTTCAAAAGTTTACACCTGAAGATTGACTTAATATAGCTTTGAAACTACTATGTAGAAGAAAAATGCTGCTTTCCCTTTATTTTTTTTTAGTAGTTTATGTTTAACACAGCACTGTACTGTATTTGCTTTTTTTTTTTTTTTGTCTCTGTTGCTCCCTGATAGTGTACTTCTGGTTCCAAATGTGTTATGTGTGTTTGACTGATCAGTCTGTGACTCTGATGTTTTGAAACTCTGAGGTTCTACTGTATTTACATGCATGGGGTTCCCATATTTGGACTCAGAATCTGATCTCAAGTTTACTGAAGTCAATGTAAGAGAGGTTGAATCCGGCTCAAGGTAGTATTGCAATTCAGGGCAGGGGAGAAGGCGGCATTATAACAACATTTCACTTAAAAGCCTATTAAATCAACCACTGGTAAAGAAGATTGAGCATCCTTCGCTGCTGTCAAGTGTTCTGTTTTGTAACCTGCAAATCTCCACTTGAGGCTTAGAAGCATGATGAGTGGTGTCATGGCAGTCCCTCCTGGCACACTGCTCAATGAGCAATTCCTGACTGCACGCGTCATATAATAGCATGGAATGGAGCTTCTGCCCTTTCCAGGCTTAGCCCCTGGCTCTCAGAATCATGACCTGCCTGAGTCTGAGCCTCTGAGAACTATGCTGGGATGTATGTACCCATGCACTGTGTCAGGCAGGGATGGAGTTAACTGCCTCCCAAGAGAATGGAGCAGGGTGTTTTGCTCCAGCAGGAAAGAGAGGACTCCCATCTGGTTCATCAAAGCAGTTCCATAAATGAGAAGGAAGTTTTCTAGGGGAAGGAGGGAGCAGGGCTAGAAGACTCCTGATGACTCCTTGACCAGAAGGCATGAAGACCACAGAAACATGCCTTTGACTGTACTCCTCACTAGAGGCTTTAAATTACAACTGTTTAGTTCCCTTTTATTTTGCTTACCCCTGGCTGGAGTGAGCCTGCCTAGGTCTGAGAGTGCTCTCTCACCTTTGGCCCAGGTTCCCCTCTGGCCCACACCTCTCGAATTTCCCTCATTTTATTCACAAAGTTGCCTATGTTCCATATAAGTTTGGTGTCCCTTTACTCTTATGATTGATAATTATTCATCTCACATATAAAGAATCATGGGGCTGAGGTTGAAGGGAGTTATTTACATAGAAAGATGGAATCCCTTTGAGTGTCCTGCCTGAATAATGTTTTGGTGTTCCTCATTCTGGATCTTTGTCATGCAGTGTGCCCCCTACTGGGGCAATGGCAGGTTGAGAAGTGTGGTCTGGAAGTCAGCCAGCAGCCAGGGGCTCTCTGATGGAAGGTATTTGCCTTAAAGAGACAGTGCTTTGTTTCTTCTGTTGTTGTTTCCCCTTTTTAAATAGTATCTGGTATTATGGTCTTTGGCCATCCTTGTGTGAGTGCCAACAGCAAGGTGATTATGTCCAGGGAGCAAGCTGTTGAGAAAATACATCACCTCACAGAACAACCTAGTGACACTTCTTTCTCTGTTCATTACTGAGAGTAAATTAACTATGAACACCAGGGCATGCCAGCCAGATCTGACAGTATGTTTAAATTTGTTCCTGATTTTTTAAAAAAGAACATGTTAATGTTTAATTGACATGTCTAACTGACATGTTCCACTCCCTTAGTTGTATGTGCATTTGTGATAACGCTGCATGCAATCTTGGTGTGCAATTTTGCATCTTTCTGGACTGAAAAACAGTCCCTGGGACTGGTTCTCCTCTCATTTACATCTGTGTAATTCTGGAGTAACTACACTGAAGTTCATGGAGTTACCCTAGTTTTACACAGAGTGGGAAGAGAATCAGATTCCCTGGGTCTAACATCTGGACAGGAGACTGAGAGTTGAATCCTCACTTCACTCCCTAAAGTAACAGAGGGGCAAAACATGCTGAGTAAATCTATGCCCATGCGCCAAATCTGGATGCTTTAAGGTAAGCATTCCACTGCAGCTTGTGCCAGTACTGTCAACTATATGCTGTCTCATTGTCTGTTTTTAGTTCAGTGTGATCCAACTGGTTCCTGGTATGACAGTGTTGTTGCATCTTACTTCACAAGGGATTGAGCCAAAAATAAAAACCACAGTTGCGTTTCTCTGTATTAATATGTGGTCTCTTCCAGCATAAGAAATGCTGTAGGTATTTGCTTTCATGACTCATCAAGTATTTTCCTCCTGTCTTACAGTAACCTTCAAAAGGAAGCACTGTAAAATACACTGTGGTGCTCAGTTCTATGTAGGCAGGGAATTTGCATTATATGATCCTGATAGTCATATTCAGATCTTATACACTGCTCATGCTAAAAGACAGATTCACTATTGAGATGACTGTACTCCAGAAGAAACTGTGTATGCAGGTCTAGAACATGGCCTGCAGATGACCTCCTCTTTAATAGAAGTGCAACATGGAAAGGCTACCTCCATGTCCACAAAAGATGGACCCAATTCATGCTGGTACCTGTGGGCTCTATGGGCTGAACCACTGTATTAAAGAGGAGGGTGGCTGCCATATGCTCCACTTCATTCAAATAAAAGGCCTTGAAGTCAATGGGAATTGGGCACTAGGTGTGGCCTTGGACTCCCGACAAATTGCCAGTGTGGCCCTAGTTTGAGCCGAGTGAAACATAATGCTAAAGTCTAGGCTCTCTTGGCCTCCGAGGGCTATTTGGGACCATCTCTGCTATTTAAAAATAATTCTATTTGTACAAAGTTGCTGAAGTACAAAGTACCAGAAAAGCCCATTCTAAATTGTGCTCGGGGGTCAAACAAACCCAGTTCCCCACTTACCAGAGCTGCTGGAGATAGGCATGACAGGTTTCGTTCTGACAAGAGCTCATCAGCTGTAGGCAACTGGCTTCCAAAATCATCTTCGGTTAATGTAACTTTTTTTTTTTTCCAGTTTTGTCAGCTGCTACTACTATGTCCTGAGACAAGGACGTTCATACACGTCCGACATCGTCAATTCTCTACTTTAAAGTTAGACTTTTAAATTAATATTTAAATACAGTAGAACCACAGCGTTACAAACGCCTTAAGAATGGGGGTTGTTCGTAACTCAGAAATATTTGTGGTGCTGAATAAAACTTTATGGTTCTTTCAAAAGTTTACAGCTGAACATTGACTTAATTCAGCTTTGAAACTTTACTATGCAGAAGAAAACCATCTTAATGTAAACAAAACAAGCACAGAAAGTTTCCTTACCTTGTCAAATCTTTTTTTTAAACTTTCCCTTAATTTTTGTAGTAGTTTACATTGAACACAGTACTGTACTGTATTTGTCTTTTTTTTTAATTATTATTATTGGTCTCTGCTGCTGCCTGATTGCATACTTCTGGTTCCAAATGAGGTGTGTGGTTGACTGGTCAGTTTGTAACTCTGGTGTTCATAACTCTGAGGTTCTACTGTAATCAAAATCAGTTAGAGCCAAATCCTCACCCTCCCACCATCCTCATTCGTTTGGCTAGACCCAGAGCTTCCACACAGGCCAGAGAGGGAGGAATCCAAGAGTCAGCATCTGCAGAACTGTTCCAGGGGTGCACTTGCTCTTGCAGTTGCAAGAACTGCTGGATGGGGATTCTACACTGCACTTGAACCCCTATTGCATGGGGTGGGGAGGGACCCTGGGTGGAGCTGCTGGTTTTGCCACATGCTAGGCAAGATGTGTCCCTTAGAGCTGTTCGGCCAAGCTCCAGGGGATTTCAGAGCTTTGCTAAGCTTTCACAACGTGAGTTCTCATAACTGAGAGTTAGCAAATGGCAGGGGATTTTAGCCTAGGTTATTACCAAGGGGCCCTTTGTTCCTAGCTCTCCAACCCAGAATTGGAATGATCTATTGTAATATCTAGTCTAGAGCCAGGCAGTAATAATGCTTTCCACGTTTACCTTTCGTCCCATGATTTCTAAGTGCTTTACATACGTTAAATATCACCCAGAATGCCCCCAGTGAGGCAGGTCAGTATTGTTATCTTAATCTTACAGATGGAGAAAGTGAGGCTGAAGGAAGTTGTGCTTGCACTGTGAATCAGCACTGCCACAGAACTGGAATGAGTCCGGGGATCACTACCTATTCTATGCCCTAGCTAGCAGACAACATTGCCGCCCTCTCAAGAGTGCAGCAATGTTTCTGTCTGTCTTTCTTTTACTTACAAGGAGGGGGATGGATGAGATGCAGTGGTGAATTCCAGTGAGAGCTCTATGGCTCTCATATAATAAATAACATGGCTGGACATTCAAAATATTGTCTAAGAGGTTTTGCAGCTGAGGAAATATTCCAATTACCATTGCTCTGATCAGAAGCTCTCCACGCTGTAGTTCTTATAGCTATAAGAGGTACGATTTACATTTATGGCTTCATAAATCCATCCTGCCTTGATCCCGGGGGCTGGAGTAATAACCCATTAGCAGCCCCTTTCAACCCAAATGATCCTGTGATCATAAAAGATTTAGAGACAGGTCAAGCCTAGGTAATTTGAAGAATAAAGATTATTTCTCCCCGCAGGGACTGTACTGCAAAGTCTAACCTGAAGCTCTGCATAACCCTTACCGGACTATGCAGACAGCAACTCAAAGTAAGAGAGTAAGGAGAAAATGACCCAGCCATAGACCCTGTCTGACAAAGGAAACTGAGTTCTGTGACTGTAGACTTAGAGACCTTCCAGAATCAAATCATTAGTAAAGTTATAAAAAGAAAGATACCAGGGTGTGAAATTAACTTCACTTGTATATAGCTAGACTGTAAACAGATGGAATGCATGGAGATAGCGAGGAAATGCAACCTGAGATCAGGTCTGCAGCCCTTTGATGTCACTTGTGCACGGAGTTAAGACCACTTGATTGGCATAATTGCAGACCTTGTGCCCCCTCCCTTGGCCGACCGCCAATGTTGCCCTCCATGGTGTGCTGTTGAGAATAAAATCACTGGGTACCAGGAATCCTAACAGTTCTGGGCACAAGCTGTCCCCAGCTGGGATCACAAAGACATTTCTTCCCCCCCACCGCCAGCAATATCCAAGTAACATTCTGGAGTTCACACAGCCTCCCATGCAAAATCTTATAGTAGCTACTGTCAGAGGGAATACAGGACTGCGCCTCATGGCAATTTAAGTTCCTGCTGCAGAGAAGTCAAGATTGTTTTTATTCTACTAAGCAGTCTTTGAATCCCAGAAATCAGAGACAGACTAGACCATTAGGGCTCACTGAGCTTACCCATAACCATAGCAAGATTGTTCCTTGTAGAACTGAGCGCTTTGTCCAAACCAACTCTAAATTCCTGCCAAGGCTTCCACCATCCCCCTGTGGGACTATACTGGAGTCTGATTGACATTATTAGGGAATGTTGCTAGCCAGACATTTTCGTTTCCTTTTATTACATGAGCTGTTGCTTCTCGCATGCAGGACCACCCTAATCCTTGCTCTTATTAACACTGACACTTGATTATTTTCACCCCTCCCACCCCAGCCTGTATATATTTAGTCCTTTTAACCTTTCCTTATAGTGCAGTCCTTCCCAGTGCTATGAACAAATAGAAGATTTCTGTTCTCACCAACAATGGTCTTTTAACAGTTGCAAGAACACAATAACGAGCCTGCTGAAAAATCCCAAACATTTGATGCATTTTTAAATCTACAGCTCCAGCTGGTTTCTTCTTGTTAAAGTAAAAATTTTATCAAGTCTGGAATCTAGTGAGAAAATTAATGGAAACCATAAGCATTAGTGGATTTCTGTCTGAGGGGACTTCCGACTCACCACCGAAGCAAACCACATACAAAGTAGTAGCAGGGTACTTCAGTTAGGAACATCTAAAGAATCTATATAAGCTACAAGAGCAACATCTTTCCCTTCATTTTGATCTGACTTTACAGATAATTTAGAGCACGCAATTCACCTACTGGTCCTCTAAGTTTCAAAGCATTGTGAAAGACTAAGAGGTATCTACACATTCTGTGCATCAGAAAGGGGAGACTTTATGGGAGTTCTGAATATACCTGCACAGATGTGAAGCACTGAGGGACTGGATACTGACATTGTACTTAAGCAAACTGAGTGGCTGGGAACCTCCCCATTGTGGGGATGGAGGGAGGGGGCAGATTATTTCGTCCTTCCTCCCAACGACAGCCGCTTATGTTACACTCATAAGGAGCACTAGCAAGTCCATGTAAAAGGAAAAAAATATTGCAACATGTACTGAAAAGGGATAAGAGGTAAGTAAATACAAGATTCTGTTGCTATCTACAAAAATGTAAACACCTTAGTAACTCTATTAGTTGATACCCATCTATAAAAGTGAAATAGTGGTCCTTTTGGGCTCTGGTCATGTAACGCAATCAAAGTAAATATAAAACTCACCACAACAGACAAAACAGGCTAGGGTCTACAATGAGGGTGGATGGAACACTTTGAACTTTAATAAATTAAAGTGCTTTGCACGTGAAAATGAAGCCAGGTTCTCTATCCTTCAGTTTCATTTTCTTTGCCTCTTAGCTTCATGGATCCCTAAGGCTATCACATCCTATCTAAAGTGTGTCTCCAAAACAGGCAGCAATCTCCCAATCCACAGAAAAGATAACATCACCAAAACTTGGCTGAATTGGCAACGTAAATTTGTTGCTAATGAGTGATTCCTCAGTGTGTCCCCAATAAATCAAAGACCTTCCAGGACAACCAGTGTAGACATATTCTCTCTTTTCTTTAACTATCATCAAAGCTTAACAAAAAATAGGTTTCCTCTTTTTAAATTAAACTGAAGGCAACACAGAAAACTTTTCAGTACTTGGAAAATAACTTCATGAAGTGAGAGGGAAGGTTGAGAGCACACATAAGTACTGTAAGGGTTAAAAACCTTACAAGAATGTTTCAGTTATTAAAAAACAAAAACAACTACAAAAAAAAACCAACCCTCAAACCCAACCACTCTGAATTCAGGAAATTCAGAATTTTAATTAAATTCAGAGGTTAAATTTCAAAGAAACCCAAATGTTATGAATATCTAGAAATGCATAGCCTACCTAATCCTTGGTAGCAAGGTCAGCCAAACAACCTTAACTCTGCCCCATGTTGCGATGCCCTGAGTAAACCCAGAAACTTTGAAATAACATTTTCCATTCATAACAAACAGTTTTATCACACAAAGGACCACAAAAACTTTGAAATAACATTTTCCATTCATAACAAACAGTTTTATCACACAAAGGACCACAAAAACCAGACACTGGAGACAATTGAGAAAATCTTTCTATATTACAAAGGAACTCTTCATTTTTCCTCTGCCAGATGCTCTCATGCTTTATCGTAGGCTCAACACAAAACAAAGTAATGTTTGACTGACTATTTTGGGAGATGTAATGGAGAATGAAGCATTCTTGTGGCATTAATTATCAGTTTGGGGAAATTTTCCAATAAGGGACATTTTTTACCATTTAAAACAGTCTGTTACTGTGTTTGGACACTTCTACTGGAGAGTATGCCCAAATAATATAACCTGACTCAGAACAATTATTTGCAGTGTTGTTGTGGGCATATTAAAGAGACAGGGTGGATGAGGTAATATCTTTTATTGGACCAGCTTCTGCAGGTAGGGTGATCAGACAGCAAATGTGAAAAATCAGGACGGGGGTGGAGGGTAATAGAAGCCTATATAAGGAAAAGGCCCAAAAATCGGGACTGTCCCTATGAAATCAGGACATCTGGTCACCCTATCTGTAGGTGAAAGAGACAAGCTTTTGAGTTACACAAAGCTCTTCTGAAGGAAAAGCTTTGTAATATAGCAAGGTTTTCTGCATTGTCTCCAGTATCTGACTTTTGTGGTCCTTTATGTGATAAACCTGTTTGTTATGGATGGAAAATGTTATGGCAAAATTTCTGGGTTTATTTTTCTGAAGAGCTCAGTGTGGCTTGAAAGCTTGTCTCTTTCACCAACAAAATTTGGTCTCTCTCAGAACAGTTAGTAAGCTGAGTATCTTTATCGGTTGCAAAGTCAATGATGATGCTCTAATTTGGATACTGCTATTCAAAGAAGGTAAGAAAAGAAAAGAATGGAATTGTTCTCTGTTAATAAAAGAATATTTGCAGTTGTCTAGCCTGAAAGATATTCAAGGCGACACAGAGTGAATACGCTTCTCTTTATACAGTGCAATAACTCCTGACAGGTACCTTTGCTTTCAAAGCTCCTTTTCCATCTCGAGATGTGGCTTCTCTCCCTATTAAATTTACACTATAAAGTGCTGTGTCTTGTTGCTGTTTCCATTTCCATCCCATTAAATATTATTTTTTAAATCTGCGACTTCAATCTTGTTACAAGTTTTCTTGTGAGGAGCATAAGGAACTAAAGTAAAAAAGCAACAACAGCCCCACAGTCCAGAGTGCCCAGATCTTTAAAGCTCTGGCATTCAAACAAATGGCTTAGGTGTGCACTAAAATTCTGCATAGCTCCTATGTGGAATAACAACAGAAATCTGGGTGGCTACAGAGGCAGCCTCGCATACAATAGGGAGTCTGCTCAACACACTATATGATCTTTCTCATCAGCTTTATGCCACATGAGAAAAAGAAACACTTTCCACCTGGATAACTACATACATAAAGCCTGACTAGCCTCACTTATGCATGTGTAAATCAAAAGGAAGTCTATTGAAATTAATGGCGTTACAGTAGTGTTAAAATTGTATAAGTGAAAGGAGAAACAGGCCCATACTGTCGGCAAAGATTTTTCTGCCCTGACCAACTGCCTGTTGTTAAAGCCAACCCTGTATGTGGTATTTCATTCACTCTTCATACAAATCACAGCTTTGTAAAAATATGACAATTAAATTGACTACCAGACTATCTTTATCCTAAGGAAACCTAGGGCCCATTTCTGCTCTGAGATGCCAGTGCTGAAACTCAATGAGAGTCTCAAGTGCATATCTAAAGGGAGAATGTGGATATTGGGTCTCGCTGAGGTTTTGCCATTGTTCTTGAAGACCAGATGAGTCTCTATTCCCCAAACTCTGAAGTGATCAGATTGGTGAGACACCTCAGGCTAAATTCAGAGGTAACGTGTACAATGATGTAATTTACATGTCAATAAGTGTGTGTCAGAGGGGCGGGAGACTACAGGCCAAATTATGGTCTTGATTTCAGTCAAGAAAAGCCAAAGATACCTAGCAGTGTCTACACTGTGAATTTTTCACAGCCCTGAGTGACAGAGCTAGGACAACCTAAATGTTAGGTGCAGACCAGGCCCAAGTTATATCAGCATAGATTCATACCACTTCTCCTACCACCCACCTTTGAATTTGGCCTCACTGCTCACTGCTACCCTGATCAATCTCATTTATTTATTTTGCTAATTTCTATAGCAGCTATGGCAGAGGCAGCTGCAGGCAACAATAAAAAAAAAAACAAAGGCTTGAAGGGGCAGGAGAGGGGCAAGCTGTGAGGGCAGGAAAAGGCAGGAGGGGGCTGCTTCAGGACAAGGAAGCAAATCATTTAAAATATTGTTGGGCTGTCCCAGTCCCTGGGGATTGCTAAGAGAAGTCTCTCACCCTTTGTTTGTGTCCTGAGGGAAGACCTTCAGGTTCAGTGAGAGTGTGAAAGACATACTGCCATTTCAGCATCAACTTGGGGTGATTCAGGGTAGCAGCTATGATGACCCTAGGAGGGAGGGGCAAAGATCCCCACCACAACCAGAGACAAGGCGCAACAGTGACCATCCCATAAGGTGATAATCAAAATAGAGTAAATGGTGACTCCGTAAGGACAAGGCTGAGAAAACCCAAGGAACCTGTGTGGCCATTTGATAGATAGGATAGATTAGACAGGCAGTACTACATGGTGCATTAATCGATCCTTTCCCTTTTACGCTGGTCTATAATTAATTTATTTTCTTTTTTCTTCTGCTGAACAGTTTTAACTCCATCCACCCTGCTACGGCCCTGATCTGCTATACGTCACATGCTGTTTCTTTTATAATACTCACCATGGTCATGAGCAAATACAAACAAGTTAAGTCCTGTCAGCATCTGGGCTAAGTCATCATAGCGGCCGCAGTGTTCCCCAGCACCATGAGCGATAAATACGAGGGCCCTAAATGGAGCATCAAGGTATAAAGCATTAACTTGGAAATCAGCCTACAAAGGCACCAGAGCTGTGGGTAAAAACAGCATCATAATTTTATCAACAAGCACCTCAGACATCAACAAATTCAAGCCAGGTAAATGTGGGGCCCAAGAGGCATTTAATTGATGGTACCATGGTGAGGAAGGCAACAGATTTCCATAAAGACCTAGGAGCATATGAGCAGGGCCGCCCAGAGAATTCAGGGGGCCTGAGGTCTTCGGTGGTGGGTCCCGGGGTGGAAGGACCCCCCACCACGGGTCTTCAGGGCACTTCAGCGGTGGGTCCCGGAGCGGAAGGACCTCCCGCCGCCGAAGACCTGGAATGGAAGAAGCTCCGGGGCCCTGGGCCCGGTGAGAGTTTTCCGGGGTCTCTGGAGCAAGTGAAGGACCCCACTCCAGAGGCCCTGAAAAACTCTTGTGGGGGCCCCTGCGGGGCCCGGGGCAAATTGCCCCACTTGTCCCCCCGCTCTGGGCGGCCCTGCATATGAGAAGAAATGACATCAAACGAACCTCTAACGGATGGCTTGATGGTAGCAGGCCTTTGGCTATATGTGAGCCAGTGGCGCACTGGATGGATATATTGTACTTTTCCACCTGGCTCAGCACGAGGCTGCCATAATGGGAAGCTACAGATCAATAATGTAGGTGGGTCCCTGTAACTCTCCTTTATCAGGCTAATTACATTCTGGACTGCACTTTGCTCCTATGGAAATCAATGGAAGTGTTGCGATTGACTTCAGTGGGATCAAGGTTAGGAACGCTCTCTGCAGGTTCACCTGGATATATTATTATTCACTTTCTGACTTACATTGCTGCACACACTGTTAAATGGTTACTGAATTTCAACAAAAATATGGACACAAACCAGAACCCAGGACCTGAGTCGAAGTTTGGGGAATGGTGGACTTGAGCCCAACATCAATGTTTTTACCTATTTTCAATTTCAACCCAGAAACAGCTACATTACAGAGATGAGTGAAGTGATTCCTAAACAGCTACAGCAACCTTAGGCTCACACAGGAGCGGCTCCAGGCACCAGCATGCCAACTGTGTGCCTGGGGCAGCAAGCCAAGGGGGGCTCTCTGCCGGTCGTCGCGAGGGCAGCAGGCAGGTTGCCTTCGGTGGCATGCCTATGGAGGGTCCGCTGGTCCCGCAGCTTCAACGGACCTCCCGCAGGCATGCTGCCGAATCCGCGGGACCGGGGACCTCCCACAGGCAAGCCGCTGAAGGTAGCCTGCCTGCCGTGCTTGGGGCAGCAAAATACTTAGAGCCGCCCTTGGGCTCACAGAGTGCAAACCACTCTGGGATCCTGCTGCATGAAAGGCGCTATACAAATGCTCATTACTAAGGACTCACATTTTACAAAATTTCTTACACATTCAGAGAAATATAATCAAATAATGAAAATAATGGTTTGAGTTCAGAGAAATTTTCCTGTGTCTTTACTGGACAACATTTACAAAGAATGTTGATTCTGTTGTAAAAATAATTATGGCCTGGTCAAGTGAAACGCCAGAAGTTTGCTCTGATTGATAGGTCTTTTTTCACCCCTATTAAATTTTAGTGTCACAAATCTGAGTTGTTCATTTAAAGGTGCAATCTGTTGTCAGAACACTTGTAACCACATCAGAGACCAGAGACTGATACTTCTAGTTTTTCAGTATATATAACAAAATCCCAAGATGAACTAATAATAAATGGTAACAACAATTTACATTTAGTGAAATCTTCAACTCTGTTTTTACAAGGGTTTTTGATACATCTGTAAAAGATGTATTCACACAAAGAAACTGGTTTGATCTTAGTTATATTTAAACTTAGAGAAAATGCTAGATGCTGTAGTAATTACTGCCCCATCTCTTTGATTAACACTGATTGCAAAATAATTGCTAATGCTAGGCAACTTGACAGACCATCCATTTGACCTAGACAGGTTTCACAAAGCAAAGTGTAGATTCTCTAACAGCTATATAAGGTTATCCTGACATTTCATTAATGCTAATCAGTAATGACAAGTCCCGGAAATGTAGCATCCCTAGCCCACGGTGTTAGAGAGCACCTGATAGGCCACACTAAGGGTTCCAAAATGACCTGTCATACAATAGTAATGCCTTGAGTTAACATTTCCCTTAGAAAAGGCTAAGAGATCTTAAGCCTTCAGAACATGGGGTGTAGGGCGGGGGAGAATTCTGAAGCAAACTCAAGATGACTAATGCACATGCTTCAGATCCTGCTTGCTTTGCTTGTCTACAAGTTGAACACCAAACCAAAGGGAATAAACCAAAGGGGATAAAAAGGAGAATTTTTTGCCTGTTTATATCAGACATTTCCAAGGTGTCCCTCACCATGGTCTCCAGGCACAACGTGTAGTTTCTCAGATGACAAGTCATTTAAAATACCAATAACATACCAGGTGACCTTCATGGTATGAAATCCCTTGTGAAGTGAGCAAGCTGGTAAAGTGAGAGCCTTGTAGGAAGACATTAATTGCTACTTTATCTTGCAATTACACTGGAGGCTAAATTTTGCTCTTATTCATACCCATGCAGCCTCACTGACTTAGAACCAGATCAGCTAAGGTGTTGAGCAGCTTACTGATATACGTGGAAATAGAGGGAGTTCAGTGCTTCACAAAATTAAGGCTATAAAGCCTGATCCTGCAGCCTTTACTCACAAGTAATTCTTAGTCCCAACTGACTGCAACGGGACTAGGATATAGAAGTTCCAGAATTGGATCCTTAAAGGTCATGTGGCAGGGACCTTGTCTTTTATTTGCCTGCAAAGCATCATGGATAAAATTCTCAAATGCATCTGAGGGTACAAACACCCATGGCTAGCCTGTGTCAGCTTACTCAGGCTCAGGGGGGTGGTTGTTTTGGGGGCTATAAAACTGCGGTGTAGATGTTCAGATGCGGCTCTGGAATCACCGTGGACTCCCTCCTATCATAATGCCTGTGAAAAGGAAGAAATACAATACAGCAAATAGGAAACTGTTTTCAATTTTTATCTTAATGTTCCTTTTTTGGTGTCATTTAAAATTAATACAGATACAGTGCAGGCTTTAGCACTTTGTAGGACTGCAGTGTTTATGGACCTGGCAAGCAACTGCAGGGTTGGCCTCATAGGAAATTGGTCTTAGCATGTTCCTTCATCTCCAATTGTTGTCATTCTGCCCGCAAGGCCATTTGGAAGTGACATGGCTCGGGTGGAAGCCAGTGCTCACAGCTTGAAATGCTTTTCTGAAGACTGAGTTATGCCTGAACCATGTTAATTTCATAGGCTCCATGAGCTCAGCCAGAGGAATGCTTGTGGCGCTTTGGATGCTTCAAATGACTCTGGGTGTGGGATCTGTAGTTGCTAAACTTTGTGATTAAACATCATTTTGGATTCAGTTCAGCAAGATACCTAAGCTGATGCCAAACTGTAAACATGGGTGTAATCCCAATGAAATCAATGAGACTACACATGTTCTTAAGTACCTTGATGAATCAGGGCCATTATGGATGGTAGTGGTAAGATTATGCCATTACTTAGAGAAAGCTGGTGCATGTTTGGAAAAGAATTTTTTTAAATGTACACAATGTTTAATTGGCATATTTTTGTAGCCATCTCAGCAAAAGTAGGTCTCAGCTCTCAACGCTTTGAACACTTGTATACTTACCATTATAATTACACATCCTGTAATATGTTATTTCTTACTTTTAGCCAGCAATTTAAATTATGTTGCTCTCAAGTCCAGGACACTATGATCCCTGTGCCAGAGGACAGCAGTTTGCAGGGAATGTATTCAGTCCTGGATCAGTGCCAAGAAAACACTGTTACACTGAGAGACTGGCACTGTTTTAAGGGCTGGTGTCTTGTGATCCCTACCCTTCCCCAAAGCTAGAAACAAATGTTTCATACCATTAGAAAATAGGGATTCAAGTCTAGTTGGGCCATGAGATATACTGTCTTGTATTATTTTATTTATCAAGATAGAGACCACTACAAGTATGAACTAGATGGGGTGGAGTGGAGGGGGAAAGCAAGACTGTAAGCAGAATGATGTGATTGTAAAATCTGTTATCTTGTGACCAGACAGGGCTAAAGGCATTTTAGTTGGACCGGCACGCATTCTTTTAGGACCAGAAAATGTCTCCAAGCCCTGAAACTAGACCAGTGATCTGAAGAAAAATTTCACTCCTGTTTATACTATCAGAAAAAAAACACAAGCCAAGACCCCAATTCAGGAAAGTATTTCTACTCAGGGCAGTACTTAACCACATGCTTATATTTAGCAACCTGCCTAAGCCCCATTCAGGTTAGTAGGACTTACTAAGCACGTGATTGAAGTTAAGCACATAGTTAAATGTTGTCCTGAATAATGATAGTCTGCAGCACATGCATAAATGCTTTCCTGAATCAGAGCCCATCTGACTTGAGCTTATGGCATGTTAATCCATGCTAGACAAGTCTATCTTTTTTAATATATATATCAGATACATTTTTTACAAACCTATTAAATTACACAAAAAAGCTATGCTAAAAGAACATTATTAAGGGTATGTCTACACTACGAGATTATTCCGATTTTACAGAAACCAGTTTTTTAAAACAGATTGTATAAATTCGAGTGCATGCGGCCACACTAAGCACATTTATTCGGCGATGTGCGTCCATGAACTGAGGCTAGCTTCGATTTCTAGAGCGTTGCACTGTGGGTAGTTATCCTGTAGCTATCCCATAGTTCCCGCAGTCTCCCCTGCCCATTGGAATTCTGGGTTGAGATCCCAATGCACGATGGGGCAAAAACAGTGTCACGGGTGATTCTGGGTAAATGTCATCACTCAATCCTTCCTCTGTGAAAGAAACGGCAGACAATCATTTCACACCCTTTTTCCCCTGGATTGCCCTGGCAGATGCCATAGCAACCATGGATCCTGTTTAGCCTTTTGTCACTGTCACCGTATGTGCACTGGATGCTGTTGACAGATGCGGTACTGCAGTGCTACACAGCAGCATTCATTTGTCTTTGCAAGATAGCAAAGACAGTTACCATCCCTATTGCACTGTCTGCCATTGTAAATTGGCGGTGAGATGGTGGTTATCAGTCATTTTGCACCATTTGCATTTGGAAATTGGCGATGACGGTTATCAATCCTTTTGTACCGTCTGCTGCTGTCATGGATGCTCCTGGCTGGCCTCGCTAAGGTCGGTCGGGGGCGCATGGACAAAAATGGGAATGACTCCCTGGGTCATTCCCTTCTTTATGTTTTGTCTAAAAATAGAGTCAGTCCTGCCTAGAATATCTGGCAAGTGTACTAGAGAACCAGAGAGCACAGCTGCTCCGTGTCAGAGCCCCAGAGATCCCGCAGAAATGATGAGCTACATGCCATTCTAGGGGGTGCCCCTGCAACAACCCCACTCGTTGCTTCCCTCCTCCCCCAATCCTCCTGGGCTACCGTGGCAGTGTCCCCCCATTTGTGTGATGAAGTAATAAAGAATGCAGGAATAAGAAACACTGACTTTTTAGCGAGATAAAATGAGGGGGAGGCAGCCTCCAGCTGCTATAATAGTCCAGGCAGGACATTAAAGGGTACGGGGGAGAGGAGAGCAGCCTCCTGCTGCTTTAACAGTCCAGGGAGTACAGAATCTTTTCTTTAGACATGAAAGGGGGCGGCTGATGGAGCTCAGCCTCCAGCTGCTATGATGAGGACGGTTACCAAGCCTTTAGTACCATCTGCCAGGAATGACCAGGAGTCATTCCCATTTTTACCCAGGTGCCCCCGGTCAACCTCACCGAGGCCAGTCAAGAGCACTCACAGGATGATGAGAACGGTTTTCCACCATTTTGTACCATCTGCCATCAGGAAAGGAAGGGGAGGGGATGCTGCTGTTCAGTGCCGCAGCACCGTGTCTACCAGCAGCATGCAGTAGACATAGGGTGACATTGAAAAAAGACGAGAAATGATTTTTTTTCCCTTTTCATTCACGGGGGTGGGGGGAGGGTAAATTGACGAGATATATCCTGAACCACCCCGGACAATGTTTTTGACCCTTCAGGCATTGGGAGCTCAGCAAAGAATGCAAATGCTTTTCAGAGACTGTGAGGACTGTGGGATAGCTGGAGTCTTCAGTCCCGCCTCCCTCCCTCCATGAGCGTCTATTTGATTCTTTGGCTTTCCGTTACGCTTGTCACGCAGCACCGTGCTGAGTCCCTGCTGTGGCCTCTGTCTATCATAGCCTGGAGATTTTTTCAAATGCTTTGTCATTTCGTCTTCTGTAACAGAGCTCTGATAGAACAGATTTGTCTCCCCATACAGCGATCAGATCCAGTATCTCCTGTACGGTCCATGCTGGAGCTCTTTTTGGATTTGGGACTGCATCGCCACCCGTGCTGATCGGAGCTCCATGCTGGGCAAACAGGAAATGAAATTCAAAAGTTCACGGGGCTTTTCCTGTCAACCTGGCCAGTGCATCTGAGTTCAGATTGCTTTCCAGAGCTGTCACAATGGTGTACTGTGGGATACCGCCCAGAGGCCAATACTGTCGAATTGCGGCCACACTAACCCTAATCCGACATGGCAATACCGATTTCAGCGCTACTCCCCTCATCAGGGAGGAGTACAGAAATCGGTTTAAAGAGCCCTTTATATCGATATAAAGGGCTTCATCGTGTGGACGGGTGCAGGGTTAATTCGGTTTAACGCTGCTAAATTCGGTTTAAACGCGTAGTGTAGACCAGGCCTAAGGCTGCAAAGTCAAACACCCAAGAGTTAGGACATTCCAGAACTAAGGTTGTCTGGGTAGCCTTAATTTAGTGTCCTGGTGCATAAGCCATTGTGATACAGTCATTAATTCCATGATCGCATACTGTTTTTACCAAAGGACCCCTGCCTCATTCAGTGCACGGGATGGACCTGTTCTGGGATAAATTAGAATTGTGTGGTGAAGGAAGCTGTTGTCTGTAGGACTCCTGCTTCATTTCTTGAAGAGGCTGGAAGGTATGTCTTATCTGCAAGACTAGGACAGGTGGGTCTAGGCCTGTCAAAGACTAAAGACCTACCCCCTCAACTAAGGGAGAGGAAGAGCTAGGCCCAGGCCACAGTCGAGTATGTGGGACAACAGATGAAAAAACAGGAATAGGAGTGAGGTAAAATCTTGAATATCAAGGATCCTGAGGGGTACGCCAAGCAGAGAACCCCTGACAGCATCCACCACTCCTCAAAGTAATCCAAGGTGTCAGTGGGGACTGCCCAGAGGAACTCTACCTGGAAGTGTGATCATATGAGGCACTAGTTGGAAGGTGTGTAGTGAATACGGCAGGGGACTGCAGGAAGACAAATGATAGTCTTATGGCTAAGGCAGATGAATGTTGCCCTGGAGAATTAGAGTGTATCCCTGCCTCTGCGACAGATTTCTTATGTGATGCTGGCCAAGTCACTTAAACCAAACTTTCCAGGTGATCACTTGCGGTCTGATTTGCAAGAGTGCTGAGCACTCACAGCTGCAGCTGAATTCAGTGAGAACTGTGCTTTGAACATATAAAGTACTACATCCTTAGTACTCTGAAAAAATCAGATCTTAGGCATCTAAGATTGGGCACACACTATCGGTGGATACTTTTGTCCAAAATCTCTCTGTGCCTGAGCCGCCCCTCTCCCCCTGTATGTAAAATGTGGATAACACCACCCCCTCACTTTGTAGGGATGTTGTGCAAATAAATTAATTAATGTTTGTGAAGCACTCAGGTACTATAGTGATGAGTGCCATTGAAAAGCCCACGAGGAAATTAATAATTCTGTGTTCAGAGCAGGCTTTAAACAGGGCGCAGTAAATAAGACCTGGGGCCATTCAGTGAACAATGAAGATAAAACAAAATATTAAATAGCTGCTTGCTAAATGAGCACCATCCATTTTGTGCACAGAAGCCTGTGCAAAAATGGCATGTGCTCATGTCTTTAAAGACTATCATAATGCATATGCATAGGGGGCTGAATAAAGATTGCACAAGCATTTCCAATTCTGGAATTTCCTAACTTTTGAGTGCTTGGCTGTGCAACCTTAAACGTTTAAGACAGCATTTGTGTATATATATTTATCATATGTGGTGCAGTGTCTGAATAGCATCATGCAGCTGCAGACAGGGCAGAAATCATGTTGACACTGACAGGGTGTCATCTTGACATATATGATCCTGCAGCTCTAGAAACAAGACTTTTAGGAATATGGATTGTAAACAAAACTAGTGAAATACTGCAGTGTTATCCCCTGAAATCTTTATTCTAATCTGTGGGCCAAATTCTGCTCTCATATCTGTATACTTCTGGAGTCATTCACTGGCTCCAATGAAATCACACCAGATTTACATCAGAGTAAGACATTTGATTTTATGTTAACAGGCAATCACTTACTTATTCATAGGCATCTCCGTATGCATTTTGCACAGGCTTGGGTCAGGAAAATGTAGTTCAAGTCTGTATTGCACCTGTAGGAAGTGCAGCATGCAAGGCACAGCCCAGGGGGAAGAAGGGACAAACGTAGCTTTAAATCTTTTTGTCCTTCTGATTCTGGTACTCTGGGGCTCAAAACGGCCCTTGGCATAATTTAGGCAGTCTGAAGGGGCTGCTCTGAATTATGGCTGCCTCTCTGCTGCTGCCCCTGGCTTGTGGTGCAAGCCGGAAGGGCCAAAGGAGTGGATGCTACAGCCTCCCACTCTCCTGTCCCCTACCCTGGAGTTTATGGAGTGCCAGCATAGGGCCACACAGCTCCTATGTGGGGTGGGGCAGGGGGATTCTCCTCTGGCTGCTACGCTTTGCCAAAGCAATGTTTTGGGGCCAGAATCCCTCTCATGATGCCCCACAGCCATTTTTATGAATATATTAAAAACCTACAAACTACACCCTCAAAGGGCTGCATCTACACTCCCCCTGCCCGAAGCGTCACTTGATTTACTGGACTTTGAGAGCACATGGAACCCTGCAAGATCAGTCCCCCGGCATTGTAGAAATTTCAGGCCTAATTCTACAGTTGTAACGTTCCACATACATGAGCACTTTCTCTGACTTTCATAGGACTACACACTAGTAAGGGTTTGCAGATCTAATATCTTACTGGAGCCCAAGATAGCAACAATTCCTTCATTTACATACTGTTGGGATGACATTTTTACAGCAGACATGACCGCTAGAGTAGAATAATGTTGGTAGGTTATTCAATGATCCCAGAAAGTGTTGTTGCTATAAATCAATAGAGCTGAGACAGAATTGCACAGCACAGATAGATTTCCATACAAAAGGCTCCACTGGAATCCATCTAGAGCCAGCATGAAACAATGCAGAGAAACAGCTTGGAATGTATGATTTATCGGGCCGTTTGAAAAGGCAAAACATCAATGTGCATAGCTCGCAACTGATCTGCTAAAAAATGCAATGGGGCTGAAGCAAACGATGGAAGGATTCTCTGGACAGTGCAACTGAATGAGTAAAGTGATTCCATGCAGATCTCTGCAATGTAACATTTTAATAATGGATGTTTTGTTTAAAGGATATTATCTTTTAGGAGACACTGGACTTAAGTCTGAGGTGAATTATGTGGTGTTGTAAAGTAAAATTCCCAGGCCTAATCTTCCTTTCCCATCCCATTCCAGAAGGGGTCACAAGGATCCTGTCACAAAGTCTTCCCCAACTCCCCCTTCCACCATTTCCCCACCAAGGTGGTGGGATCTGCCCCCGTGGAACAGACTGCAAGGTCCACTGTCCCAAACCTGGCAGACTGATGGGCTCTTTGGAAACACAGACAGGCTAGACAGAATTTTAAAGGACTTTGTGCTTGAGATGCCTCTCACACCAGTTTTATGCTATTGTAATTCCATTGATTGCAATGGGATTAGTCCTTAGTTTCACTGGAATAACTAAAAGAAGAATCAGGGATCCTAAATCTAAATACACAAATGCAGGCTCAGGTCATAAACAATTGAGAAGTGCATGAATATAAACTCTTTGTACCAGGACTACTAACTCATCCCTCCCCCATTAGGATCTGGTTGTTTATGAGCCAGACTAGATTCAGTTTTGTACTGGGTTTTACTCTTTGCTGTGCTACAGACTTGTTGTGTGACTCTGGGCAGGTCAATTCACCTCTTTGTGCCTCAGCCTCCCTCTCCCAGTGTGTAAAATGGGGATCATGTACTTGCCTATCTCCTAGGAGTGCCATAAGGATTAATGCATTGACATCTGTACAGCACTCTGAGACCCTCAGATGGAAGATGCTATAGATAGCTTATGATGGGCTGGACTAGGCCTAAAGGGCCCCTGAGGGAAGCCTCAGGGTTCTGCCACACCCATCCCAAAAAGGAACTGTGGGAGAGGTCCTCAGAGCAGCCTAGAGTGGTTGGGAGGAAGCAACCAATCAGAGGGGCTACTAGAATGGCCAATTGGGGGCCAGGAGGGCTATATAAAAGGAGCTGCAGAAGAGCACAACAGTTAGTTGCTGCTTGGAGCTGGAAAAGAAAGAACTATGTGCCTGGCTGGAAGAGCAACAGGACCAAAGACAGTCTGCTGGCAGGGACTGGGGGAGCAATGAAGGAGCTCCTCGCTGGCTGTTGGGACTAAGTAGGGACTGAGTCTGAGGAGGGCCACAGGATGATAGTATCTCCAGGGAGGAAGCCCTGGGAATATGGCCCCATACCAGGACTGGACTACTTAAAGACTGAGCCTAGGGAGGGCTAGAGAGACATCACCAGAGGGGTGCTGAGAGGCCCTGGTAAACTGTATACCCCAGAAGGGGTTTGCTCTGGTTCTTATGCAGTGTGTGTGACTCAGCCAGAGGGCTCAGTTGCTGGAAAAAAACACCTGAGAACCACCAAAAGCACCAGAACTGAAAGAATGCAGATGTATCCAACCAGAAGGGTGCTCGTGAGAGGTGGGTGCTGACCTTGTTACATATGTACCAAGTGTAAAAGAGAGGCCCAACCTGCAAAATCCAGCTCTGGATCTGAACTTCCCCAGAGACCTGTCACTAGTACTAAGATTCAGGGGGAAATTTTCAAAAATGCCTAAGGGATTGAGACACAAGTCCCACTGACATGCAATATGACAAGCAACTTTCTATCACATTTATGCCACATTCATTTTCACTTAAAATGAAGTTGTTATGGATGAAAGATAGCTGCATGGCCACAATGCCATGGAAAAGGACGAATGTGAGAGCTAGCTAACAGCTGTCAAATGCAATGGGTAAGAGCTAGAGTTGCCAGAAGGTTACTGACCCAGCCCCTCCTCCTCCACCACCTTTTAAGAGGCTTGTACTAGCCTTGAAGGGTTTCTGAAAGGCCAGAACTTGCAGTTCAGTGGGTCAGCTTTATGAGTGGTTCATTCTTAAAATCAAAATGCAACGGGTGCCAGCTGAGTAGATGCCTAGGAAGTAGTAAGAATAGTGCAATGAAAGAGGCTGAGTTTTCAGGGCATGAGAGAGCTACTTTTAAAGGGCCAGAAGCCCTATGCCAAGAAATCACTAATATTTAAGGCTATTTTGTTTTTTTGCCAACCGAATTCAATATTGAAACCTGTTGATTTAATAACCAGACAAAAAGCTTTGCTGTTTAAAAGTGTGGTTCTGTTCTGGGAAATGACTGTAAAAATGACCCTTTCTTACTCAGCCAATCTGCTGGCAGGGTGTATTCAGAGCCATTTCTACTGACTCCTCTGACTAAGTTTTTACTCATTTTTGCTCCTGTTAACCCATAGCTGTGCTGGCTTTGCAGAGCTATGTGTGGGGGAGCTAGACACTACAGCTGCTCAGACATGACCTTCGTCTTGCATACAGTTTTAGAGAGGTAAGGTGCCCCAGAATGCCAGTGCCCCTAGGCACGTGCTACTGTGCCTAATTGGAAATCCAGCCCTGGACATGCTGTGGCCATTTATTCAGTTCTTACTCAGGCAAGCTGTCCAACTGAGTTCTCAGCAAGTAAGAATTTCAGCTTTTTGTCCCCTGTGAACTTCAAAAGTGTCTGTATCCTTTTTTATAAAGCAGGATTGCACATTTCCCACCCAGTGGCAACGGTTTGAAGTAGAACATATAAATGTAATTCACTATAATACTTGGACCAAACTGTACGGTTTGTAACTAGGCAACTTCTATCATAATGTGCAAAAAGAACTCTTGATTATTTCCTGCATAGGCTCAGTTATCCATCCTCACATTTATCCCTCCTATCCAACTTAGTCTGCAGTCCTCTCTGGCTACAGAAGTCTTCATCTGTTATCTTCAAGCAAAGTAGATAATTTACTTTTTATAAAGTATAGATTTCAAGGGTAATACAAATCCCCATGTATCCAATTTCTCCTGGACTGATTTCAAAGAGGCAATGGGAAAGGTCTTAGAATCCTATATGCTTTGGAGACCGAACTTGAAGGACTGATTTATTTCTTAAGTGTAAGGCAGTTAGATATTTTTAAAATATCTAGAGGTTAAGCACAGTAATTTCAAATGAGTAATTCTCTCAACATATTCCAGAACTGCATGTCAGCCCATGTCATCTATGAAAAGGCTCTTTGCAGTGAAAGGGTATTTTACAAGCTGTGTCAAAAGCAATATTAGGAACTGATCTATTGGGAAATTAGTAATATCATCAGCAAAGCATGCGCCAAAGGTCTGGGTACGTTCCAATTAATTAAATACTCCATGTCTGTTACAAACCAGAGAGGAGGAGAATGTTGAGTGTAAATAGTTAAATGTGACAGTTTATAATCCTGTTAAGCCAGTGATTACTGGAACATGTGCTTTATGGGTTGAGTCATTTTCCATGCTTTGGGTATACAAAAGCTTGTGTTACTGGCACATTAGACATTATAGTCCATCTACAGCTGATTTACAGTTAACAAAACTTTACATACTTTTGCCTACTGCAGAGTCAATCTAGCTGGGCATTATTCCTTGGTCACAGCTACCTACCTAGCTAAGACTAGCTACCGTAGACTTGTTCCCTTAAACATTTCCACCATTGCTAACACCACTTCAGCTTTACCTGTGGTCACAATGGTGGCAACATTAAGTAAAGAAGGAGTCAGTTGCCACTGGCATTTTAAGCACTGGTCTTGTAGATTGGCCTTCTACAGGGTTAGCTACAGTGCTTAGAACACCAGCAGCTGAATGGTGCACAGCCTCCATTAGAGCTCCACTGGTAGAATGACAGCTAATGATAGCAATGATGGGGAAACAGCCCAGTGCAGACAGTCCCTGAGTTGCAATTACTTAGGGCACATGCAAGCAAAGCTAAAGGCACGTTGGATGCATTTACTGCAGTATGGCTTTAAATAGAAAGGGAAGTCAATACTCATTTACAGTATCTGGCAATCACTGAACCAAAACATACATGCACAGCTACAGCAAAGCAGAAATAACACTTAATGAAATGGCAAGCTGTTATTCTGCTGAGGGAATGCTGTGTCTTATATGCATTCTTTCATTAGAAACTGAGAATACTGCTCATCTTTGCACATTTAAACTATAACAATGTCAGAAGCAAACAATCAAATACTATGATTGTTAACTCAACAGCTGCTGGACTCTGCTCCAGCTTCTGTGCTGTGGTGAAAGGAAGCAGCGTTCCTTTTGGACTGCCAGCATACCAAGATGTCATAGTTAGTATATGGGATAGCACTTGGGAGCGTGCCTCTCACTAGGTTTGGAAGGGCCAAAGGATTGCCATCTGTCTGCAACGTTGCAGAATTGTCCAATCCATGTCTGGCAAGCAGGACACTTTTCTCAGTCTGAAAATGATTTGCGGCTGGCAAAATGTGATGCAGTCTTAATGTTGCATTACAATGTGATGCTGCTTTGTATGACGTCACTACGCTGTGACATGACTCTCCTTCCTGATGTAACAGAGAGTTTGTATTCCAAAGTGGGATATATTCAGCTGCTGGTGCCTGGTGCATCCCAAAGTGGTGATGCAGACTCCAAAAGGTGGGAAGCAGTAAAAGCAGAAACTGCAGTTTTTAAACAAATAAACATTCCCTAACCACTGCAGCAAAAACCTGAAAATGAAACTGGTGATAAACAAAAGTAAAACTCTTTATTGATTTCCATTGCCCTATTTGGGAGCATGCAACCAGTAAGCAACTAGCATAAATAATAACAGCTAGCTCCCATACGGTGCTTTTCATCCACAGAACTCATGGTGCTTTACAAAAGAGGCAAGTATGTTATTCCCATTTCACAACTGGATAAACTGAAGCACAAGAAGTGAAATGCCTTGCCCATGGTCACACAGCAGAGCAGTGGCACAGATGGAAATAAAATCTAGAGGTGAAATCCTAGCCCCACTAATGTCAATGGGAGTGTTGCTATTGGCTTCAATGGCATCAGGATTTCACTCTAGGTCACCTGAGTTCCAGACCAATGCCTTGTCCACTGGGCCACAGCGAACGGCAAAATGTATTTTTATAAGTCTTCCTTTCTGTTTTGATAACCGATGGAGGTGTTAGTAATGTAGAAAGAGAAATGTACTTCTTTACAATAGAAGGTATTTTTAAGTTTATGGTATCCCTTGCTAAAATCCTTTACAGTCAGCCTGAATGATGGTTTATATGTTGACCTACTGAATATCCCTTTAATGAAATGAGATTATAAATGAAGTTCATAATACAGTTTTTTAATATTCCAAATATTGTAAAATAGCTTTCATGTCAGATTAAAAAAAAAACAGCTTCACCACTAAGTCAGCTAGATGTTATCTCTAGAGGAGCTTAATTACTTACTGCTTCCTCATCACTTCTCATTCCTTCAGCCCAGGAAATTAAGCCACCACAGATCTGCGGAGTTTGACAGGTGAGTTTGAAACCTCACTGAATTGGCATTGAATAACAAAGGTAAAAACATTAAAAAAGGCCCATCTGTGTAGCTGCAGAGAGCTGACAGACACTGCAGATTAAATCATCTTTCTAGTCTCAGATAGGACAGTCTTTTCCACCCACTTAGCCTCAAGCCTGAACAGGGAAGAGGGAGATAAAACACAATAGCCTCTTGTTCAGCTCAGGTCAGTGAGTTTGTCCTGAAGAGAGAATACTAATCTTTCTTCCTTGTAAACGGTGTTTGTTTACTGCACCTTCTCTTAATCTATCTGGCTGGTACAATCTATACACAATAATAGAGTACACAATTACTGTATTTTATTCCTTATGAGTGTATGAAGTCCTTAAAATTCTGTTGATCTTCTTGCTCTTCTTCCTTTATCTGATCACCATCCGGGCGGCTTATTCCTAGGCTTGGTCTGCACTACCAATGTATGTCGGTATAACTACGTTGCTCAGGGCTAGGAATTTCCACACCCCTGAGCAATGCAGTTTTACCGACCTAACGCCTGGTGTAGACAGCACGATGGGAGGGCTTCTCCCATCAAAATAGCTACCACCTCTTGGGGAGGTGGATTAACTACGCTGACAGGAGAAGCTCTCCCATTGACATAGATAGCATCTTCACTAAGTGCTACAGCTGCACTGCTGCAAATGTAGACAGGCCCCTAGTTGAAAGGTAGAGTACACACCTTGAATCACAGGACATCAGGAACAAGACACCTTCAGGGAACGCTGAGTAATATTTTTCCCTTCTTCTCCAGAACCTTCCATCTAAGGACATCAGCTCTTGTTACAAATAATTAATTTAACCTTACAATACCACTAAGGCTTATTATGCCTATTTTATAGATGAGGAAATTAAGATGTGGAGAGATTAAGGGCTCACTCCTGCAAACCACTGGTCATGAAAGGTCCTTGCAAAAAATGAACCCCAGACTACTACAATATCAAACACTGTATTAAGACACAGCCGATCACTGTGTTTTGACTGTGTTGTTTGTATGTTGACTATCTGTTGTCTTTTCAGCTTCTGAGGCTTTGTGCCTTCATCATCTTTTTTTATGGTAGTGTCCAGAGACCCCAATCACTATGCTAGGTGTTGTACGAAGACAAGTCCCTGCTTGAAGAGCTAAGCGCCTGGTTCCACAGACTTACATTACGTAAGGAGTCTCTTTGGTGTCAGTGGGAATACTCGGGTTGTATGGGACAATTCAGTGTAGAAAGGTCCTAATAAAATAAATGTTGTTTTTGTGAGCACTACCAGCAACTTCCTACAACAATAACAACAGTTCCATTGATTTTACTGGGATGCCCTGCGCCAGTAAGGGAGTGCAAGATCAGGTGTTAAGTGACTGGGTGGTCGCACAATAAGGCCTGTTCTAGAGCAGTTTTTGTACCATTATAACTATGTCAGTTGGAAGTGTGTGATTTTTTAATTTATTTTTTTACTGATACAGTTATATCAGTACAAGCTCTAATATGGATGCAGTTATCCTGGTATAAAGGTGCCTTATTACCTTTCCTGTACAGCAGTGGTTCCCAAACTGGGGTTCGTGAACCCTTGGGGGTTTGTGAAATGTTACAGGGAGTTCTAGAGGAAAAAATTCCCTAATGGTGGACAGAGCTGTCCCTAGGGACCTCGAGGCCAGGAGCCTGGAGCCCCTGGACTTCCAAGAGCTAAGCAGATCAAAGCAAGCATATCTACCACACTGAGGAGATTTAAACTTCAAGACTTCTTATAAGAAATGCAAAGGGAGGTGGATAGTTTTTGCTGTTTTTTAAATTAAATAGGCAGCTAGTATTGTTTTAAAAATTATTAGGAAGAACAAGTTTAAGCTTTGTGACGTGCGTTGTTTGTCTGGACTGCTGAAGACCTGAATGCTTGTGTAGGAGGAACTCTTTGAGTTGGCTTCTTAAAGACCTTCATGCTGTTTCATCTGATACTCCTTGATCAAACATATGAGCCTTGTCTTATAACAGGCTTATTCAAAATGATACACAAGTTATGAAAGTGAGATCTTGGAAGAGTATTGCCATTTTCATAATGTAATAAAAATACTGTAATTATAATGATAGTGTGCAATAAGCATGTCATAAAAACAAATTTTATATTTCCAAGATCACTGCTTTTATCATTTATACTCAGGTAAAGGAGAAAATCCTGGGAAATATTCATTTTTAGGCGGGGGTTTGCGAGACTTGACATTTAAGTGAAAGGGGTTCATAGGTTGTTAAAGTTTGGGAACCACTGATCTAGGGGGAGAGATCTTCCTGAGCAAGCAATGGGTGGAGTGACTCCTGAAGGCACAGCGGGCCACCCACAGCCCTACAGGGAATGCCACAAACTCCCAGGGTATGTGACAGAATGAGCCTGATTCAGCTACCCGTCCAGAAGAGCTCCTAGAAAACTGCTATGCAGACAGTTCTGAAGTAAGAAGGTACTGCGACCTTTTCCCCTTGAGTTAGCTCCAGGAAGAAGTTATTCTTCGGTGTGTTGGAACATTTATTTTCCTTTTGATCCCCCACTGGAAGGGACATAAGAAGGCCCGTAAAGGGCAGGGTCTCCCTTGCTAAAACTAAGAAAGCCAGGCCTCAATGTAAGCCACTCAGTGTAGCTAACTTGGCATGGCCAGGGTCTCCCACATCTGGGAGAAAAACCTAAGGGGCCTTGTTTACAAACAGAGTCCTCATTTTTACAACGGCAGAGTTTATTAGTCGGGTAACAACCAACTAGGCACCTTTGTTTTGTCCTTTGCTTCTTAAAGGAGGTGGTGACCTGAGTGCTAGAGATGCCCAAACAGGTCACTTTTCTAAGGAGCTATTTACCATCATTCGCTCTGGGGAAGGGTTTTGTTTCTACAGGTGGGGTGGGAGAACAGAAACGTAACTAAGCTAAAGTGTGTGAGGGCCAAATTCATCCCTGGTGTAAGCTGGCTGATGTCAGTGCAGTTACACCTGGGATGAACTCAGCTCACTTTACCAGACATCAATGGTTTTCAGCCTGTGGTCTGCAGACCTCTGGGGTTCTGCAGACTATATCTAAGATTTCCAATGGGGTCCGCACCTCCATTTGAAACTGTTATGGGCCCACAAATGAAAAACAGTTGAAAACCACTGTCATACATGATATGCAGCACATAGAGGAAGTAACATATTTTTGCTTAAAGATTAACACTGTCAAATCAACACTCAGGGCTTTATATACTACAGTGTTGTGTTGTTGCCTGTATTTCTAAATGTTTCCCTCTTCTATATCTCAATCATTTATGCTTCTCCTTAATGCTAATGCTTTCTTTGCACCGTGGTGAATTACCTTAACTGGAAATGGAACATCCTTTGATTTTTTTTCTTTAATTTCCAATGGAAAAAAAGTCAAACCAGCTTCAAATATGAGAAACCCTTTGACAGCCAGAAGGGCTGCTTCTATTCTTGCTGTAGATGTTTCCAACAGCCTTCATTAGTAGGATGATTTTTTATCAGTTACCACAAGAATATTCCACATAAACAAATCTGTCTTTGTTTTGCAATGGGACCCAAGAAAAAAGGCAAACAAGCTGCTTCATGAATAGCAGCTATTATTATCCTGCCTGTGTCTTTGGGACACCTGCACCAGTAGGGTCAGTTTCTGAGCCCAGGTGTGCAACACTCCTGAATGCAAAATGAAAGCAATGCACCACGGTGGATACCTGTATGAGAGCAGGAGCTGCTTTTAGGAGTGCCCATGATGAATGCTATAGATAAGGGATTCCAAGCTGGTCCTTACGCAATTGAAATGAAAGCAGAATTATTTTAGCTATCCAGGTTCCTCCAGCCTGACACATTCTTGGACTCGTGCTCCCCAGCCATGTGAAGATTGATAGGGGAGGATGGATGAGAAGGGAAGAAGGATGATTGTGTAGTTGATTTGCAGGACACGGAGTCAGGAGACTTGAGTTCTGTTCTGGGTTCTGCCACTGACTTAAGGTTAAACCTTTCTCCCCTCAGTCATGCAAACAGTGCATTTAACATTACAGGGATTACTTGTGTGGGAGTAGGGTTTGACTCTGAGGATATGTCTACACTGCCAAAAACGAAAAAAGTGTTCTTAACTTGGGCTGAACTAGTAGTGAAGACATGGTTACTGGGGTTCTCAGCTTGAGTTCAAGCTTAAGCTTACAGCAACCTGGGGTTGATCTCAAGCTGCAAAGCCAAATAGCTGTGTCTTCGCTGCTATTTTAGCATGGGTTAGCTAACCCAATTTAAGACTACTTTTTTTTGTTTTTATGACATGCTTATTACATAACTATTATTTATAATTACAGTATTTTTATTACATTATGAAAATGGCAACACTCTTCCAAGATCTCATTTTCATAGCTTATATCACTGTGAATAAGCCTGTTTATAAGATAAGGCTCCTATGTTTGATCAAGGAGTATCAGATGAAACAGCATGAAGGCCTTTAAGAAGCCAACTCAAAGAGTTCCTCCTACACAAGCATTCAGGTCTTGAGCAGCCCAGGCAAACAACGCATGTTACAACAAAGCTTAAACTTGTTCTTCCTAATAATTTTTAAAACAATACTAGCTGCCTATTAAATTTTAAAAACAGCAAAGATTATCTACCCCCCTTTGCATTTCTTATAAGAAGTCTTGAAGTTTAAATCTCCTCAGTGTGGTAGATATGCTTGCTCTGATCCGCTTAGCTCTTGGAAGTCTAGGGGCTCCAGGCTGCTGGCCTCGAGGTCCCTAGGGACAGCTCTGTCCACCATTAGGGATTTTTTTTTTCTTGAGAACTCCCTGTAACATTTCGCAAACCCCCAAGTGTTCACAAACCCCAGTTTAGGAACCACTTCCCTAGATGACTGCAATCTCCTCCTTTTGAAAGGCCTGCTCTCTACTGTACATGACTGACAGGGCTGGAGAGACAGGGCTAGCCTCCCTCCCCCATGGCCTTTCTGGTGCCTGCCTCATTAGCATGGTGATGCACCCTGTCACATACCCTCCCCCCAAAAACAACACAAGCGTGTCACCTTCTGGAGTGGGTTTGCCTTCCTTGTGTATTGTTGTGTCCGTGCTATATTATATTACTATAGCTTTGCCTGGCCGATGAGGCACCTGGAACTGGTATGGTTGTAGAGGTTCCAATGCATGATTCTCTCTCATGTCTGTGTCATTCATTGTGCATGATCTATAATCAGCAAAAAGGGGTTCCATAATAGGTCATGATGTAAAGCGTCCATGGCCCACTTCAGGCCCAGGGCTTCCTTTTCTGTTACAGAGAAGGTCCTTTCATGTGGTTTTGACTTAAATACAATATGGCTCGTTTCTCGCCCTCAGAGATCTAGGAGAACATCCCCGCCCCCTGTCCGATGCGTCTGTCTGAAGTATAAACTCCTTCGAGGGGTCTGGGTTGAAGAGTGTGGGATCATGACACATTTCTTTCAACATTTTAAAGGTTGCATCCCAATTGTCTGACCACTGCACTTTGTGTGGTTTCTTGTCTCTTGTCACGGATGTATGTGGGGCTGCAGTGGTGCCAAAGTTAGGGACAAAGCAGCTGGAGTATCCAGCCAACCCTGAAAATTGTCAAACTTGCTTTTTGGGCATTGGTATCGAGTAGTTGGTCAAAGCCTGCACCCTGTCCACAAGTGCGTGTATATGTCTGCCTCCACCGTACAGCCCAGGTATATGGTTATTTTATTTCCAGATTTGCTCTTAACCGGCTTGGTGATGAGGCCTGCTTTGGCAATCTACTGCAGTGCCGGAGTAACATGGTGGAGGTCTAGGCTATGTATGACTACATCGTCCAAATAAGCCGCAGCATATCACCCATGTGGAAGGAGCATCTGATCCATTAACCTCTGAAACGTTGCCTCCACCCCATACAGCTCAAATGGCATCATTAGAAAATTGTACAGTGCAAGGGGCAGGGCGAACACAGTGTGAATTTGGAACTAACCAAAACACAATTGAAAAGGCTAGTGAGGCAGGGCTATTGCTGCACAAGGAGCTTTCCCTGCACCTTCCTCATCAAGGTGGGGGTTTATACACCCTGTCACATTCTTCCTTTTTTTTGCTTTGGTAAGTTGCTTATCTATTCATTTTGTAAGTGCCTGAAAGTTTTATTAAACCGTATTACTTGGCCTTGCTGTGAGCTGTGCTGTTTCTCTGGAAATGCTATAGAAATTCTGGTAATGAACTGCCAAAATCAGCAAGCGATATGTAATGATTTAAGGCTCCATTCAAAATAAAACCTGCTTGGATTTCTACACCACAGGGGCAAGGCCCAAGAGGGAGAGTGATTTATTTTAACATTGGGTTGGTCCTTTGGTGCTGTTGAGCTGGAAAGAATTAAAGGGATTTTACAAAGGATAAAGGCTCTAAAAACATTAAATGCAAAAATAGATTTGTTGGTTTTTTTAAATGTTATTTTTAATAGTAATTTAACTCTTTTCAGCTGTAGATTGGAAGGCACTTCTCAAAGGTGGCTAAGCTTCATGCGTGCCATATAAGCAATTAGATAGCTAGACAGATTATTTCCATTGTACTGACGTGGAAGCTGAGGCCAGGTCTACACTAAAAGGTTAAGTGGACCCAGCTACATCACTCAGGGGTGTGAAAAATGCACGCTCCTGAGTTAGATAGTTAAGCTGACCTAACCCCAGGTGTAGGCAGCACCAAGTCGACAGAAGAATTCTTCCCTCGATTTAGCTTCTGCCTCTCAGGGAGCTGGATTACCGACAGTGACCGAGGAACCCCTCCCATTGCTGTAATGAATGTCTATGTTGAAACATGACAGTGGTGCAGCTACAGCCATTTAAATGTAGACATAGCCTGAGGCACTGAAGTACAAGATCCACATTTTCAAAAGTGTTCTCTAACTTAGGGTTGTCTGACCTGACAAGCACAAGAGCTGTTTTTTTCAGACGTGCTGAGCACCCTTACCCCCTGCTGAAGTCACTGGGAACTACATGCACTGAGCACTTCTAAAAGCTCAAGTTTTCTCAAATTTGTACACACAAACGTGATGGCATCCAAAACCTGTGGCCCAGTGCTGGGCAAACTGTGGCCCATCAGGGTAATCTGGTTGCAGGCTGCGAGACATTTTGCTGACATTGACCATCTACAGGCACAGCCCCTTGCAGCTCCCAGTGGCCGTGGTTGCCCACCACTGCTGTGGATGCTTTTGAAAGTGTCAGCTTATAGGACTAGCTCAAGCCCACACATCTATGAATGCTGGGAACAGAATATGGGTTTTGTAACTCCTTGCTTTCATTTCCATTCAAACAGCCAGTCAGGAACTGTACTCTTGTTCTTTTTGCGGATACAGACTAACACGGCTGCTACTCTGAAACTTAACATGCTATGTGTTGTTTTTTTTACTGTAAGTACTATTCTTTAACTAAGACCTTGTCTACACTAGCGATGTAAGTCGATCTGAGTTACGCTACTTAAGCAATGTATGTTAGCGTGGCATAGACACTGTATGTCTACGGGAGACACTCTCCCACTGACACAGCTTCCGCCTCTTGTTGCTATGGATTAATTAAGTCGACTGGAGAGTGCTCTCCTGTTGACTTATTGCGTCTTCACCAGACCCTCTAAATCGATCACAGGAGTGCCAATTTAGCCCATAGTGTAGACAAGGTCTAAGATAGGATTCCCTTAGTTGCATGATGTCCTGCATGTAGGCAGAAGTGAACCTGTTCTGGTATTAATGACTAGCTGATACTCCAAACGCTGCTGAACTGTCCTGAACATGCTCTGCCACAGTCCAGTGTTAGCTTGCAGTGCGTTGGTTAGCACCTGATGCAAAAGAGTTAACGACTATCATGCTATAGAACACGGGTCGGCAACCTTTCAGAAGTGGTGCGTCAAGTCTTCATTTATTCACTCTAATTCAAGGTTTTGCGTGCCAGTAATACATTAACGTTTTTAGAAGATCTTTCTATACATCTAGAATATATAACTAAACTATTGTTGTATGTAAAGTAAATAAGGTTTTTAAAATGTTTAAGAAGCTTCATTTAAAATTAAATTAAAATGCAGAGCCCCCCAGACCGGTGGCCAGGACCCGGGCATTGTGAATGCCACTGAAAATCAGCTCACGTGCTGCCTTTGGCACGCGTGCCATACGTTTCCTACCCCTGCTATACAAGATATGCCTTTTGTATCGCTAGGATGAATGAGTCAATCTTGTTAACCACACTAGCATGTCCCTACCCTTTTCCCCACATTTCCTTGGATGTTAACTTGGCCTCTGAATTACATTTTCAATGCAAAAGCTTCATTTACAATAAAACAGGTTCAACAAGTTGAACAACTTACAGGTGTTACCCAAATGCACCTGCCTTGCTGTTTCCAAAGAGAGCTGAGCAGAACAAAACACCCACTCCAAAGCTCCTCCATTGGGAATAACATCCCACCCTAAAGGAGGGAGAGGAAAAGACCACCACCTCCTTTCGCTAGCCCCATTATTATCTTATCTATCCCATACCCATCACTCTGACATCAGACTGCCTTTGCTTCATAGGAGGTAACTACCTCAATCTCTCTTCTCAACAAAACAGACCTGGCTGAGGGTCTCTCAGTGGGGATGGGGGTTCACTCTCTACATCAGGCCTGGACAACATGCAGCCCACGTGCAGGGCCGGCACTACCATTTAGGCAACCTAGGCAATGGCCTAGGGCGCTAGAATTTTTAGGGGGGCGCTATTTTGGCGGGGGGCGGCACGCGGGTCCGGTGGACCTACCGCAGTCATGCCGGCGGACGGTCCACTGTTGGAAAGCCTCCGGTGGAGCTGCCGCAGTCATTTCGGCGGACAGTGCGCTGGTCTAAAGGCTCCGGCGGACCTACCGCAGTCATGCCGGCGGCAGGTCCACCGGAGCCTTTAGACCAGCGGACCGCCCGCCAGCATCACTGCTGCAGCTCCACCGGAGACTTTCTAGCAGCGGACCGTCTGCCGGCATGACTGCGGTAGGTCCACCAGACCCGCGGGGGGTGGCGAAATGGCTATCCGCCTAGGGCGTCAGAAACCCTGGCGCCGCTCCTGCCCACGTGGGCTCACTGTGTGGCCCGCAGGGGGTGAGTAGGCAAGCAGCGGGTGAGGGAGGGGGGCTGAGGAGGCGGGTGGGAAGTGGCAGGGGGTGAGTAGGTGAGCAGTGACGGAGGGGGCAGGTGAGCCAGTGGCAGGGGAGGAGGCAGCTGAGGAGGCGGGCAGTGGCAGGGGGTGAATAGACGAGCGGAGGGGGGCTGAGGAGGCGAGCGGGTGGGCAGTGGTGGGGAGGGCAGGTGAGCTGGTGGCTGAGGAGGCAGGCAGGCAGGCGGTGGGGGGAGGGCGGGGGCAGGTGAGCTGGCGGCGGGGGAGGGGAGCTGAGGAAGTGAGTGGTGAGTTGGTGGCTGACCTGTTCTACTGATTTGATCTGGCTCCCATCCCCTCTCCAAGGGTTGCAGCTGTCTGGAGGTGCTGCCTTCCACAGGAGCAGCACCAGGGTTTCTGGCGCCCTAGGCAGAATTTGGGGGGTGGCATTTTGTGCACTCCCCACGGGGCATGCGGGAGCTTCCGGTTCCACTCCCATCGTGCCGCCAAAGAAGGACCCTCCGCCGAAATGCTGCAGGCGACAGCGGCAGTCATTCAGCTGCTCAATTGCCTGCCGCTGTTTTTCGCGGCATGTCGGAAGAATGTCCTTCTTTGGCGGCGCGACGGAAGCAGAACCGGAAGCTCCCATGGGGAGCGCACACAAGGCCGCCCCCCGAATCCTGGCACCCTGGGGGAAGTGCCAGCCCTGGCCTTCCATGCCTTCCTCATTCATTCAACAAGGCAATTGATTACAAAGTGGGGGGAAGATCTTATTATTCTTCTAGCAAAAAGACATTTTTTTACCTTAATTATACTACCTTAGGGGCCTGCTATAACATATTACCAAGGTTCAATACTGCTGTTTTGGTGGGGTGGCACTAGGGAGGGAGGAGTTGTTTCCATGGGGCGGGTGCCATTGGGGGGGTTGTTTTGGGGCAGCTGGGTGGCCCTAGGGGGGTGTGGTGTTTTGGCAGCGCTGGGGGGTTGTTTCTGCAGGCCGGGCAGTGCTGGAGGGGGGTGTTTCAGGGGGCTGGGTAGCACTGGGGGTGGGGTTCGGCAGGGTTTTGACCCTCAGTTGTTTTCTTGGAAATAAAAAGGCCCTTCGCCACTTTACGAGTTGTGCAGGCCTGCTCTATATCCTTGGCCTTTGCAGTTCCCTACATTCATTTGTAACAAAGATTCCCTATACACAAATATGGGCAAAGGGGATCTGTGGATACTCAGTGCCATACAGGACCAGGCCTTATATATTTCTATCCACTAAGCAAGAGATCCTATAAACAATCCTTTTCCTGACAAATCATTTGACACAAAGCTGCAGCCTTTCAGTCTCCTGTAGCTGTTGTCCACCTTAACATGCCTGTTTCTAGGAGTAAAAGATTGGCACTTTGGAAAGGGTAGTAGCTGTCACCTGGCCTTGTTCTCAGGGGTATTTAGCCATCATTTAGAGCATGGCTCCGGGCAAATGGATTTTTTTATTTTATGTTTGGCAAATTTCCTGTTTCTTTCCCCTGGGACGGGACCAAGGGTAATACATTCTCTGCCAGTGGAACCCAAGTCAATGCTAACCTTTGGACACCTTTAGCTTTCTAAAGCCCTTAGCTGGGATTTGATCTACGAAAGATTCTGTTTGAGCATTATAGCAGCACATGTTAATATTAAGGTTCCCAAAGCAAGTCAGCAGTTGAATAACACTACATATATTGTAGCTAAAATAATAATGGCAATAGTTGCCCTCATCAATATTTGAAACAGAATACATTCATAACGGGCCTGTAAACCTTCCCTGACATCTCCTGATCTCATTTTCATTGAATGTTTAAAGTTGGATAAAAGTGACTGAGCTTCTGCATATAAAAGAGAAAAACTCTTGGATACTTTTGAAGAGAGAGATAAATGTATTTTCTGTTGTTCCTTTGATCAAAACATTCCCAGAGCATTCATGACAATAGCATCTAGGCAGTAAATTGTTATTCAGTTACTTACACACACACTCTCTGATACACACAAAGCAAAGCTAACACCCCCCCACACACACACACTTAAGAGGCACTTGTAAATGAGCAGCACTGATCCTGTTTACTTTGTTGTTACAAAACTAGGGCAACCTCACTCTCAATTAACTGCTTGGTGTGCAGAGCCCTGAAAAGATGAGCCAGTGCGAAGAATTAAACACCAAGTTTTAACTTCCACTCGATTGCTAGCATTCATACACATCAAGCCAGCATCTTGTAACAGTGACTGACAGGTAGAAGTGAGATCATAAATAACTAGAGAAATACACAGGCAATTTTCTACCATACTACCATATTCATACTTTTAAAAGCACATAACCTAACTCAGAAGCCATTACAGTAAAGGATTATGAATAATAAGAGATTACTTAAATTTCTTAATCTGATTATTTGTCCACATTCCGTCACTGAGTTCAGCTTTGAAACCAAGACAATTTAAAGTGGAAGATCCATCCAAGTAATTTTCCAGCTATAAATTTAGTAAGAAGTAAATTACATATATTGTGTAAAAACCTGTCATTGCACTGGGATTTATAGCACTGCTGTTACAGCTGAAGCAGACCTCTAGTGTTTGATTTATTAACACTAAAACTAATGACAAACACTGGGCAATGAAAGCCTGTGTACTTCACACATCTCTGAAAGTTGATGATATCTGATTAAAAAATATCTATTATTGCTGAAATGCATCATATGCATGATATTTCCAAGGCTACTGAAATGTCACCCTGTTCAACTGAGCATGAAATGAAAGTAAGTACAAATCTTGCAAAAAACATTACTCAAGTAAGTAGTCCTCATTTATGCAAGTAGTAAGGCCTGCTCGAGTGAGTAAGGAGTTATAGGATCTAATCTTTACATTGGACGAGCTCTGGGGCAGGGATATGCCTTTTTATTGGTTCTGTAAAGCGCCATGAACACCTATGATACTGTATAATCTATAGATAACAGTTAAGTTACACTAATGGAGTCTTATTTATTGAGAACAAATGCATCATTTGAAAGTGCTCACCTTGGAGTTGTGGCTGGTTTCCAATATCTGCAGAAAAGATATTGTCCATCTGCATTGACCATATGAGGGAGGTCCTGATAAGGGATATTCTGAGGACTCCGTCTTGGGGAATTTTCCTCAGGCATTCTAGAAGACTGACCTATAAGGTGTTGGAAAAAACAGGACATACTTTAAAGAGCAGGAAAGATATTGGCAGAGGGGTTTACTACGGACACACATTCAATAAAGTCAATAAGGCAACTGACAGTGATGGAAATGTTTCTCCCTCCCCACCAAAGAGCCACAAAACTGGGCTCAATCTCATCTGCTTCTTGCAACTGCTCTGAGACTGAAGCCTCAACATTTTTTTTTTTTTTAGAGAAAATGTTCACATTATCAGAGGGGGGAGATAACAACCCAACCACACAGCTTCATTACTGCTTTTTTCCCCTTCTCCCATCTGTGTTTATTTTACATCGTTTTGAGAAACGGCTCTTAAAAAGAATATTTAGCTGCAATCAAGTGCAAATTGTAAAGCACCACTATGGATACAAGGAGACAGCTGCATAAAAGATTCATCTCTCTTAACATCTTCAAAGAACGGCGAAGGGTGTGCAGTAATGAGGTGCCTGGTGGCACTGTGTGGTTATGATGCTCCTTTCTGACATCTGAAAAGGAAAACATATAGGAGAATTCGCAGCAAACCTGTTTTCATCCTGTGCAAGGGTTTGCATCCCAGAGAGACGCCGGCATTGCAAGTCAAATAAAAGCAGATAGAGCCTTTTGCATATCGCCGCTAACATACATTAACACCCAGCCCCAGATCAATTGCTTTCTGTTGCAAAAAAAAGGGCAACAGAGATCTCTTCCCCTTGCAAGCTTCTGTGCTGGCTGCGATCCGCTCCCCCAAGCTCCTCGTTCCAATCTCTCTTTAGGGAAACTCGCCCGTAATTCATCACTTCATGTTCATTTCATCACTTTTCTTAAACAAATCGCATGTGTGGGCTGAGGTGGTGGTGGGAGGGGAGGTGATGGGATGGGAAAGCTGCAGTCCACTTTTCAGAAGCTGCTGCACACACATCAAAGGCACCTTGAGCCCAGGCAGCTGTGTGGCACTGGGAGACTTGTACAGAAAGTTACTGTTGCTGCAGGTTGCTTGCAAACTTTACTTCCTTCCTGTCACTTGCTGTGAAGGGACATGAGGGGTGGGGGTGGGAGAAGGTGGGGTTCTCCACTCAGCTCCCCGCTGCAGTCATCTCGAATGAAAAAAAACACAGCTTCCCCAGCAGCCTCTCTCTAGTAGCGAGACCGGGCAGAGGAAGAAGAATTCAGACATTTAATTTTCTCAGATGCCAGAGAAAGAAAAAAAAATCCCCCTGGGTTTCAAATGCATCAAGGAGCCCTGGTTTCAAATGCAACAGCCACCCCTGGCTTCCAGTGCAGCCAGGGTTCTTTGCACCCCCCAGCCCCGGGCTCCGGCACGTGAACGGCGAGGGAGCTGTTTAAAGGGACGTTACCCGTGGCTGAAAAGCGCGGCGTGCTCGCAGCTGCCCGTGGAGTCAGTGGCCCCGGGAGCAGCTCGCTGGCTCCGCGCCGGCGCCCCGCTCCATTCACGCATCCGCGGCGGTTCCGCTGCCGAGTTAATCCTGGAGCTAGAGAGGAGCCGAGCAAACCCCGGCTGGCAGGGGCCCAGGAGGGCAGGCGCACTGGGGCCAGCTCCGGGAGGAGGGTGGAGCAGCAGCAGCCTGCTGGGCACGGCGAGGATCCTGGCTCAGGGCAGGTCGCTCTGCCCGGTGCACGTGTGGCCAGGCAGGGACCCGCCGCAGCCAGGCCCCAGGATCCTAACGGAGTGACCCGACCCCAGGTGCTTAACTCAGGATCTCCCCCAGGGCGCAAGCAGCGCTCTGAGTCACGTCGTTGATCCAGACGGCAAGGCAGCCTGTGTCTCCTCCAGCCTGGCGTTCAGTCAATAATAAATTAATAATAACTAACCTCATTTCTAGGCGAGCCAGGGGAAACCCCATGAAAGAGGCAATCCCCACGCACGGTGTATTGCTCGCCTCCCTCGGCTCCGGTGGCACCTTGGCACAAATGGCCAAGCATCGCTCTAAGGGCTCCCCGTTCAGAATAAGGGCATGGCAGGATCAACTGCCCCAGGAGCAAATCCAGTGGGAAGCTTTTCATCGCAATTAGCCAGGTCCTCCCTTACTGCCAGCTGAGAATCGGGCTCCATAGCTAGAAATGGGTGCTCTAATGCCAGAGCTATGCGCTTGGGATGGACAGGCAGACAGACATTAGATGCAGGGGAAACGAAAGATACAGTCTGAAGAGAAAGGAGAGAATTAATCTAATGCCCCTTTACATTTCCCCAGCTTTGATCCTACCCCCGTGGTTCTGGTTCTAGTCTGATCCCAAACTAGAAGCAGCCCAGTTTGTTGTGCTGGTTCGGATGTGCAGTTGTTCTTGTGAGATTTCTGCCGTTTGGAGCTGAACGCTTTCAAAACTTTTGGAGCCACTCAGTCCAAACATAAAAGCCTGAATTGTGCCCGGAGTCCAGATCAGTATCCCAACAACACCTGGTTTGCTCCTCTGTAATTATAACCTGCTTTATGGTATATAACAAATGCTTAGGAAAACAGTCAAAATTAATTTCTCTTCAGTGAAAATCTCCTGGGTTTAAAGGCAAATGTCCAGGTACTGAATTTAAGAGCTTGATCCTTCAGTTCTAATGCTAGCCAAACTCCCTGCTTAGCATTTATAGAGTACTTTGTGTATTGCCTACCTCAAGAATGCAGACTCAGGCCTTTTATGCTTCATCATTTAATCTTTAATTTCTGGATGCCTATGGATGTCCAAGAGCCTCCTGGCATTTTAAGAAAAAGCAGCTACAAGAAGATGTTTTAAAAACTAGGCAACATGCCCAAATAAATCCCAAAGTGGGAACAAAGGCCGAGGAAAGGAAAGAAAAATATAACCAACTACTAATACAGCAATCTCTGAGCCAAAACATATACATATTAAAGAGGAAATCAAAAGCACATTTGTATCTTATTGTCATTTATATTAAACCCCTTAAAGGAGTTTGTTCATTACAAACGCAAAGGCAAAAATGTATAGTTCCAGAAACGCTAATATATGGAAATCCATCCATGGACATTTATAATAAGCAGGATTCAGGATTCCAGGTGAGGCAGGGGCCTTCTCAGAGCCTGGAGAATAGTATGTTCAAATAGCATATGACTTCTTAGCTCAACTACTCTACAAATGTTGCTGACTGTTCCATTTCAGGGGTGGATGAATCAATCTTATGTATATAAAACACTTTGTGATCCTTTGGGTTACAAGGTGCATTAAGTGTAAATTATTATTATATATATGGCTACCATCTGATCAGTTGACATTTAGTTCAACAGCACTATGGGCCCAATCCTACATTCTCTGCATGCTCCCAAATTCCCACTAGTTCACTGGGAATCCTGGGTGTGCAAGGAACGTAGGATCAGGCCCTCCAGGGGCATTTGGGGATAATTCCCTTTTATAGACAGGCATTCTGTCTTGTGGTGTAACTGTAGAAATTAGAAGAAGCATCTGACTGTCTGTCTGATATTCCTCATGACTTGTGAGTCCTAAATAAGAAAATTATTCCTGGGAAAATTGCATGGATTGGGACTGAGGGACACACTTGTTTGAGATCAACACAACATGGAAGGGTCCAGCTCAGCAATTATTGCAGGCTAGTCTCCTGTGAGAAAACAAAGGGAGCTGTGAGAGTGCAGTGATTGCCAGATGGTAACATCGTTTGCTTTCTCTAGTCAAGAGTGAAGCATAATTTGGAAATATATTTTAAACACAATCAAATTCCTAATAAAAATAGAATTAGGCTCGTTTCTATCTTTACAGTAACTTGATAACAGCTTGGATTTATGAGGTGCATCCAGAAAAGTTGTTTAGTGTAGGAAGGGCCAAATCCTGCTTGCTATCAGAAAGCAAGCAGTCCCATTGACTCCAGTTGTGCATATGTGAGTACACAGAGATGGATTTGGCCTAAAATAGGGCAAATGACAGAAAAAGAATCCAGCACTGGAAAGAGAAAATCACCACATACAAATGAGGGATGGATAATGGAGGGGGGGATGGAGGGGCTGCAAGACATTAGGAGGGAGAGAAGGATGATGGAGGAAGGGATGTATGGAGGGCAGGGAAAGTGACACTGGAGCAGAGACGGGCATACGTTTCTCTTTGCCATAAGACTTCCAGTCACAGAATGACTTTTTAATGGATTATTTCCTGTTAGCATGCACAGGTAAAGAGATTTTATAAGATCCTTCTGTTCCAGTTGACTGTCTCATCCTCGTTAATTGCAAGAGTAGTCTGATTTGAGAACTGGATTTAATTGGAGATTTTGCTAAACCATTTGCAATTCTGCTGAATAGGATCATAAAAGAGTGAGCTTCACTGATGATGAGTGATGAAAATTGGATCTCGGGAAGCAGAATTAGAACATAGCTGTGACATATCTGGATATGAAAGAATTAACTATAAAGATGAGATATGCCATAGGTTACAATACACAGAGAGCAGATGGAAAGAGTGACAGAAAATGTATGCCAAGAGAGCACACGGGGAAAAAGATGATGAAGAAAAATTAAATGCAAGAGAAAAGCAAAGAAGACAAAGTAGCAACTGCAATCAATTTGCAATAATTGTTTTAGTTTTGCCAGTCTCTTTGGCCAATTCTTTATTCCTCCCTATCCAGAGTTCAGTCACCAGGATTTACTTCTTTTGGGCTTTCTACTTTAGCTTGACTATTGATATTACAGGATAAGAAAGACCTGTACAGAGAGAGGCAAGGGGGTTGGGATAAGCTGCTTTTCTTTGACCCTAAAATATTTATATTAACTCCTTGCCATATGTATTAAAAACATAGGCTTGGTGCCATGCAAACTGGGTTGAGAAAAAAATAAATCAATTATAATCTCCCTGTTGGCAGGGGAGGCTCTAGGAATTCTGCCGCCCCAAGCACGGCAGGCAGGCTGCCTTCAGCGGCTTGCCTGCGGGAGGTCCGCCAAAGTTGCGGGACCAGCGGACCCTCCGCAGGTAAGCCGCCGAGGGCAGCCTGCCTGCCACCCTCGCAGCGCCGGCAGAGCGCCCCCCATGGCTTGCCGCCCCAAGCACGCGCTTGGCGTGCTGGGGCCTGGAGCCGCCCCTCCCTATTGATCAAATTCATGCTTAACAATGGCCTCAAAGACTAGCTCTGCACTGGCCTGCTGTCCTTTGGGCCCATGCACCAATTCAAAGTCAGTTTTACTTTAGAAGGAGGGTTTAGAGCAAAGACCCGAGAACCAGAAAGCCTATTTCCAGGCTCTTCCATTGACTTGCTGCCCGAGTTTAGGCAAGTCACTTTGTCTCTGTTTCTCTGTATGTGTTCCAATGGAAATAATACTACTTAATCTTTAAAGCACTTTAAGACCCTGGGTACGAAAGCAAAGTAATCTCATTACATGAAAGAAAATGATTAATGTTCATAAGAGTCCTACTTAGTTGCAGCAGAGAAGAGATTCTTTTTGCCAAAGGTCCGATCTTGCTCTCATTGAAGCCAGCAACAAAATTCTGGCTTGGTCTACACTTAAAAATTAGATCAACCTAGATATGTTGCTCAGAGCTGTGAAAAATTTTGCACTCTCAGCACTGTGGTTAAGTTGACCTCACCCCTGATGCAGATGCAACTAGGTTGACGGAAGAATTCTTCTGTCAACCTAGCTGCTTCCTCTTGGAGAGTTAGTTTAACTATATCAATAGAAAACCTCCTTCTGTCAATGTCTACACTACAAGCACTACGGCGGCATTGTTGCTGGTATAGCATTAGTAATGTAGACATAACCTCTCACTTCAAACAGACCTACTTATAAGGTGAGCAGGATCTGACCCTAAGTCTCCCTAAATACACATATTTAAAAAAAATCTTGTGTTTAAAAATACACCATTTTGAATATGTTTCAATCTTTTTCATTAGTATTTAAAAGGTGACCCCTCCTACTCAGAGTTCTAATTTGAGAGCTGGCTGTTTTAATGAAAGAAACAATAAATGTTAAAACCCACTGAAGAATATTCCTACTGAGAATCAGAGGCATTGCGCATACAGAAAACATGAAGCACATACCCTTCAAAGACAGACAATTCAAAGCTAAAGGCTGAAACTCCACCCCAAAGCCTTGTCTCCCTGACAGAAATTGACCAGCTATTCCAGAATAACTATTCCCATATAATTTAATTATTCTAGAATCACTGTCCTATGTGGACACTCTGTTCCAGAATAAAAAAATGATTTGTGGAAGGAGTAATTATCTTGGAATAGTCACTTTTATTCTGGAATATTGTCCACATGGGGAGATATTTCAGAATAGCAATTGTGGAATACTTTTTCTGCCACAACTTTGGTGATCTATTTCTCCATGTAGACAAACCCTAAGTATCATGACTGTTAACGCTCATAGTTTGCAGGAGGTAAATATTGCAGAACTCGGGCACTAGAGGCGCAATAATGGCTTCTCTTTATCCATGGCACATATGGGTATATTGAAGACTATATTTTAACAACCTTCCTTTGTCATGTGCTTTCTCAGCATTTCCCTTTGTGTTGTTACCAATATTTGTTTCTAAACAGAAGCTTCCTGTTATATAATTAGCCTGTTTGTCCTGCATGATTTACTCACATTGTGAGAGTGAATTGCCCTGTTAGTACTGAAGCTTTTGAAGGGAAATCCTGTCCCCACCATTATTAGGACAGACAGCTTAATAGATCTGTTCTGGGACGGTATTTCATGTGTTACTGTGGTGTGGTTTCCTATAGTCATATTAGGACTGACATCTTATCAATGTACTAACAGTAGAAACAGGAGTTTTTCAGTGCATAGTATGTTACCAAAAGATGCCTTAAAGGAAAACGTTCTAATCTTTGAACTTTAAAATACATAAAAGTAAACATATAACATGGTAAATTCTCTTGTATTTCTTTGTACAGCCTATCTATTCTTTTCTCATTTTCTGATGATGGCTACATAATCCACTTTACAAACCTGGCATAATTGTGTCAGGACTAAATAATATAACAAAAAGACATCGTAATTCTGTGGTGGATGGAGTGGTGCTTTATTTTGGTAGCCAAACTGGAAGCATTGACTAAAGAAGAGGTGCTATTGTGCGGCTTGGTTCTCTTGCTGCTTTGCCAATTGAGAAAGCATCATCCATCATGTTTTGCATTCCAATTTATCCTTCCATGTTTCTCAGCTCATCATAACATAATTATGTTTCAGTTTCTTCTCGTCAGGGACCGATACTTTCTTTTACTAAGACAACAGCTGCACAGCACAACCTTGATGAATCCCCATAAGGACAAAAATGTGTCTGCGGTGTTTGTTTCTGCCTTAGCAACCCAAATGTTAAAGCTGCTTCTGCTTCTTTTTCTTCCCTTATTTTTTTTTTTTTGGGACAAACCATGCTATTGCTTCTCAAATGCACCCAAGCCTGGTGCTTTCATAGCTGTTCTCAAACTGGCACCCATGTTGTTTTGTACTGTAATTTATACTTGAAATGTTAAGCATCCTTGCTGGGTTGTAATTTTTAAGTGTTGAAAGGCTGATTCTGTGGAATTGCCTTTTATAGGACCATAAACACTGACATGGTATTTTATAGGGTCATAATTACTGATATGGAATTTATTTTATAAATGACTGAAAATCATGGCAATAGAGGCTTCCACCTCCCTCCACTCTGCTTCTGCGATACATGTGAAGTAGGCTTCAGTATTGTATATGGCCTTATTAAAATACTTAGCTCTTATATAGCCAATATCAGTGTATGTCAAAGTGCTTTGAAAAAGATATGTCATTATCTCTGTTTTATAAAGGGGGAAACTGAGGCCCAGAGCAGTGAAGTGACTTCCTAATGTCAGAAGCAAGCTGGGAACAGAATCAAGTCTCCTGGCTACTAGTCTAGTGACTGGTTCACTGTATCACAGTATTCCATGTCCCGGAGTAAATTTCACCCATAGGCACAACAAAATGTGACTCCATCTTTCAGATCATATATATCAGGAATGTTGTGACCCTGTCACACTCATGGCACTCTTTGGAAGCATAGAGATGTTTGCTACAATGTCCTGGCCAAAATACAGTTTGAATGATGTAACAGGGTGATCTGTCCCCTTAAAGGTAGTGGGGATTAGGGGTCAGCCAATCCCTGTTCCATGGCATGGCCCTGTTTGGGAGTTCTGACAAGGGCCTAGGAAATGGCAGAGGCAGATACTGGGAGAGAGGAAGTGGTCCTAGGGAAATAATGAGTATTTGGGGGAAAATCCACAGTACTGTTTCTTTAAAGGTCTGGGACCAGGAACCTTGTAGTGAAGGATGGGGCAAGGCTCACCTCTCCCATATATGCTGCCTCTTGCCCTCTTCCCTCACAACAAAAAGGCAGTAGAAGGGAAAGGACTGCTTGCCTGCTGATCCATCCCAGCCCAAGGGAGAAAGGACTGAGGGGGTGAGACCTGATCTCCAAGCCATGGAGGAAGGCCTGGGTGGAAAGCACTTTGTTAGGAAGGTTTTGTTTTGTGTTCTGTTTGTTTGAAAGACTTTGTTGACAGTTCAGGTGGAACTGGATGAAAGTGATTTAAAGGGGCCAGCTTGGAGAAGCTGGCTTAAAGCAGATCACAGCCCCATGGAGGAGAGTTGTGGGGAGATCACAGACCTACAGAGTGGGACTTTATTGATCCCTTTTCCAGGGAGTGGCAAGACATAGCTCTATGAAAGAGGACTGTGGGACCCCCAGAGGGCCAACAAAAACTGTTTGTAAAGACTCAGTAAATAAGTCATCTCCTGTCCTGTCCCCCACAGAAGGGGAGTGTTGTTTTAAGTACTTGACTTTGGGATTTATTAGGAGAGTGGTTCTCAACCAGAGGTATGTGTACCCCTGGGGGTATGCAGAGGTCTTCCAGGGGGTACATCAACTCATCTAGATATTTGCCTAGTTTTACAACAGGCTATGTAAAAAGCCGTAGCGAAGTCAGTACAAAGTAAAATTTCCTACAGACAATGACTTGTTTATACTGCTCTATATACACTATATCAGCAGTTCTCAAACTGTGGAAGAGTTCGTTTTAATGGGGTTGCGAAGGCAGGTGTTAGACTCGCTGGTCCTAGGGCAGAAAGTCGAAGCCTGAGCCCCACCGCGCAGGGCTGAAGCTGAAGCTTTTAAGTGAAGTGAAGCCTGGGGTACACAAGACGAATCAGACTCCTGAAAGGGGTGCAGTGGTCTGGAAAGGTTTAGAACAACTGTATTAGGAAGAACTGAGGATGAGGTGCCTGCAGGGCCACTCCATGCTATGAGGGAGTGCTCTAGAGCAGGGGTTCTCAGACTGGGGGTTGGGACCCTTCAGGGGTCGCAAGGTTATTACATGGGGGGTCATGAGCGGTCAGCCTCCACCCCAAACCCTGCTTTGCTTCCAGCATTTACAATGGTGTTAAATATATAAAAAAGTGTTTTTTAATTTATAAGGAGGGCTTATAAGAGGCTTGTTATTTGAAAGGAGTCACCAGTACAAAAGTTTGAGAACCACTGCTCTAGAGAATGCACCCTGCCACAGCTGCCTCTAATTCTTCCTATAGTTTCACTTTCTGGGCTGATCTTTTGGGGTTTGTTACTGCATGCTGTTAAACAGCTGCTACCTTCCATTCCAGGAATCAATGCATTTCAGCAGTAATAATAATAGTAATAGTGAAATAACTCCTATAAGCAGAGCCAAATCAGGCAACCATGAGGAACTCCACTCCTGTGAGTAGTTCCATTTATGCATAAATATGTAAATGATCAAGTCCATTAAGTTTCTAATGTGTTCTGAGATCCTTCAGTATGAATGGCATATATACATGCTGTAATAATAATTTTTGTTACTATCCACCACATCAATTCCTGGTACAACTGGATGAAACTTCCTTTGGTGTGGATGGAAGTTGCATTCACTTATGCCAGGTTAAATATAGCTCTTCTTATATCTAGCCAAAGAACTGTGAGCACAATTACCAGCCATTCTTGTGTGTTTAAAAAAGACAACTTGTTTATGGCCTTGGTCCTTACCACATATTTATGGATCACTAGTATCAGTATAGCTGGATAACTTGCCCTATATTATTTCATACCTATAAAAATGTGTATAAGTTCCAGCAGTGGGAATACAATCAGACGTCTCTCTAGGTTTTCTCGCATTCATATTTGGTTTCTTTGCTTAATCCACTTACACATACCAATATATGGCTGTGTAAGATGTGAATTTTCTTTGATTTATGTGCAATAATTACTTCCTAACATCTGCATAACAGATTTTGTAGGAAAAGTAACTCTGCGATGTTAAAAAATAAATGTGTGAAATCTTTAACATCTCTATTACTGGGTTTTGTTATCCACAGCTGACTGGATACATTCCCAGCCAGGAAGCTGGTTCAGCAAAACAGCTGCATTAGTGATTTAACTGTGGGCCTTAGATTGCTCCTGTTTACACCAATGTAAATCAGGAGTGATGCTACTGAAGACAAAGGAGTTACACCAGTATGAAACATGTGTGAAAGGAAAAGTGAGCATTAGGGTACAGAACAACCAGGGAACATTCAGATATGATGCTTTGATGGTGCAGGACACTGTGTTAGGGCCTGATCCAGCAAACCGTTCCTACCAGATACATTGCTTTCCGGTGAGCTTATAATTATTTAATATTTTTATATTGTGGTAGGGTCTGGAGGCCAACTAGGTCAGGGCCCCATTGTGGTAGGCACTGTACCCTAGTCCCATGGACTTAAGTGAAACTATTTTTGGTAGTAAGCACTGCACTCAGTACTGAGTATTTGCGGTATTGGCCCCAAATTATTCATTCTTATTTATATAGTGTCAAAAATGTTCAAGGGTTCATTATAATTTACTGTGTGATTTGTAGGTCTGGAAAATGTATTCACTGACATTCTTTCAACACTGCCTTAGTACAAGTGATAATTAATCTGGAGCTCTCCTTTGAGAAAGGGAATTTTAACCAAGGATTGTTGAAGTCAAATACAAGCTAGAGCACCTCTCAAGAGCCCAGTACATTCCCAGTATTGGACTGACTTCTACTCAGTTGTAGAACAATATACAAGTGTATTACCCAGAAATCTTATCATTCTGCCTTGTAGATGGGCTTTCAAGTAGGACAGATATTAAACCTCTCTAGGCCTCTACTGCCTCCTTTAATGAGCTGATTTGTTAATTATTTGCTAAGAACAACAGCTACTGTTACAGAATGTGTGAGCTCAAAGAATGCCAGCAATGAATATCTGATCTTGGATGTAATCTCTGATTACTCTTCTAGCAAAGGCACAGGTAGTTTTGTAAGTGATCTGGACTCAGAGTATCTGCGGTAGCTGGAGGGGTGGCACACATCATAAGAACGTAAGAACGGCCATACTGGGTCAGACCAATGGTCCATCAGCCCAGTATCCTGTCTTCTGACAGTGGCCAATGCCAGGTGCCTCAGAGGGGATGAACAGAACAGGTAATCATCAGGTGCTCCATCCCCTGTCACCCATCCCTAGCTTTTGGCAAACAGAGGCTGAGGACACCATCCCTGCCTATCCCAGCTAATAGCCACTGATGGACCTATCCTCCATGAACTTATCTAGTTCTTTTTTGAACCCTGTTACAGACTTGGCCTCCATGTGGATTCATACTGGAGTTCCATGGATAGGACCCCTTGTATTCCAAGGCACAAATGACCTAAATTCTGCAACAGATACCCATCAATTCTGGGGCAGAAAACCCTCCATTCTATGGCAATGATAATTAAGGCTATGATTTAGTCATGGGTAATTTTAGTAAAAGTCTAAGCACTATGCCCAGCAATAAGTGTTTGCAGGATTTAAGACTTTTGAAAATATTCTGAGGATGCCCAGCATGTCTCAGTATAATATGAGGGCACACTTGTGCAGATAACCCAAAGTTTTAACACTATCTTCCTGTTTTGGTTTGTTTAATTCCATGTGAAACAATTTTTTTTCCTCTCAAAAGAGTTTGAGCAGAACAGTCTGTGACCATATACCAAATCTCAACATGCCTGAGGGCCATCCTGCATCTTCCAAATAGAAACTTTTTTTAAACCAACTTCTGCCGAAATACTGGAACTTCACCCATTTATGGCCCTTCTTTTTTGATCTTTGAAGGCAGCAGTGACATGATGGCTGGATGAAGTGCACATTACAATTCTGGATGCAGTGCAACATATTTTAAAAGCTTTTTACTTAGAAACTAAATAAATGTGTTAGTCTCTAAGGTGCCACAAGGACTCTTCATTGTTTTTGCTGATACAGACTAATATGGCTACCACTCTGAAACCTGTATGCTATATATATATTCGGATGTGTTTTTTATTATTACTAGGAGCATATGTATAAAAACATGGTTTTTGTGTTTTTGAAATCAGTAATTCATTTGGTTTTGTTGGTTATGTCTTACTTGAATAATTAGTATGATAATGCACTTTTATACAGGGCCTGTGTACTCTGCAGAAAACTGGAAATTCTGTGGCACCTTCAGTTAACGTCAGCTTCTACTGATTTTAAATATGAATATGAATAATGAATTCATTGCAGTATCCCTTGTGCTATTCATTTTTATGATATTTAAATGAATATTACATTGCCTCAGATTTTCAGTCTGCTGTACATTTTTGTATGGACAATACACAGTTGTATGTTTGAACAAAGCCAGAGATTTTGGCAGCAACTTGGAGTTTTTGGCACCGAGGATGTAGATGGGAACATACGGCACCGAGGATGTAGTTGGGACTTTCACAATGGTGAATGGCTGCATTTCTTCTCTTCCTCCTAGTGGACAAGGGTGGAAGGGATTGAAATTTTGGGGATGGTATGTGCCCTCCTAATTCCCCACCACAGCATCTCTTGACACAAACATTGCCCCAGTTCCCCTTGTTCTAGTATCAACAACTATGTTTAAGCAGAATTATCTAGATATCACTGCCGAAGTGATCAACAGTGAAACAGTTAACAATATTGACAATTAAATCATCAGTAAGTTTCAGAGTTAACACAACACTACAGTTAAGGAAATTCACACATCACAGAGCTATTGTTTCAAGCCAGTCTGTTTGCAGACTCAGGAAGATGAGACAGCAATTTGGTTCATGTTTGGTAGTTTTCCTTCAAAACAACAACATTTTGAAATGTATTGTTTAAAATGAAATTTGAGAGTCTGTTGCTCAAATCTGCAGCAGGATGTGGATTTTGTGGCAGTGCTGTAGCTACGGAACTTCAGAATATGGGCGACCCTTTTAAACATCTTCCACATAAGGATCTCACAGCACTTTGAGTACTAATTAATCCTTGTGATGTAGGAAAGTATAATTATCCCCATTTTACAATGAGGAAGAGAGGCCTAGAGATGTGAGAGGCTTGCCCAAAGTCACAGAGAAAGCTGAGGCAGAGCCTGGATCAGAACCCAGGACCAAATTCTTCCCCAGTATAACTTCACTGGAGTCAACTGAATTACACCGAGGACAAATTGGTCCCAAGTCTCCTAACTGTACCTTATCCATACAACCACTCTTGGTTCCTTTATAACTTGTGGTCATAATCCTCTGTTTCATCACAACCAACTCCAGAGCAACCAACCGAAGGTGGGGCTGGGGGAAGCTTCTGGTAGTCCTCTTCCAAGAGTGTACCAGGGGCCATTAAGGGTATGTCTCCAGAGCAAAGGAAAACCCATGGCTGGCCTGTGCCAGCCAACTCAGGCTCGCGGGGCTCATGCCGCAGGGCTGGTTCATTGCTGTGTAGATTTCTGAGCTTGAGCGTGGGCTCTAGGATCCTGGAGTTGAAGCCTGCGGCCCGAGCCCTGTGAGCCTGAATCAGCTAGCATGGGCCAGCTGCAGGTTTTTCTTTGCAGTGTAGACATACTCTAAGGCCTGGTCTACACTACGCGTTTAAACCGAATTTAACAGCGTTAAACCCTGCACCCGTCCACACAACAAAGCCTTTATATCCATATAAAGGGCTCTTCAAACCGATTTCTGTACTCCTCCCCAACAAGGGGAGTAACGCTGAAATCGGTATTGTCATGTTGGATTAGAGTTAGTGTGGCTGCAATTCGATTACATTGGCCTCCGGGCGGTATCCCACAGTGCACCATTATGACCGCTCTGGAAAGCCATCTGAACTCGGATGCACTGGCCAGGTAGACAGGAAAAGCCCCGCGAACTTTTGAATTTCATTTCCTGTTTGCCCAGCGTGGAGCTCTGATCAGCACGGGTGGTGATGCAGTCCCAAATCCAAAAAGAGCTCCAGCATGGACCGTATGGGAGATACTGGATCTGATCGCTGTATGGGGAGACAAATCTGTTCTATCAGAGCTCCGTTACAGAAGATGAACTGACAAAGCATTTGAAAAAATCTCCAGGCTATGATAGACAGAGGCCACAGCAGGGACTCAGCACAGTGCTGCATGACAAGCGTAACAGAAAGCCAAAGAATCAAATGGACGCTCATGGAGGGAGGGAGGGGATACTGAGGACTCCAGCTATCCCACAGTCCCCACAGTCTCCGAAAAGTATTTGCATTCTTTGCTGAGCTCCCAGTGCCTGAATGGTCAAAAACATTTTCCCGGGTATTTCAGGGTGTATGTGATCAGTTTACACCCTTCCTCCCCCCCTGAAAGAAAAGGGAAAAAAATCATTTATTGCCTTTTTTCAGTGTCACCCTATGTCTACTGCATGCTGCTAGTAGACGGGTTGCTGCAGCGCTGAACACCAGCATCCCCTTCCTGGTGGCAGATGGTGCAAAATAACTGGTAGCCATTGTCATCATCAGCCCGTGAGTGCTCCTGGCTGGCCTCGGTGAGGTCAGCTGGGGGCGCTTGGGTAAAAATGGGAATGATTCCCGGTTATTTCTGGCAGACGGTAGAAAAGGCTTGGTAACCATCCTCATCATAGCAGCTGGAGGCTGAGCTCCATAAGCACCCTTGCCCCCTTTCATGTCTAAAGAAGATTCGGTACTCCCTGGACTATCATAGCAGTGGGAGGCTGTGCTCCTCTCCCCCGCACCCTTTAATGTCCTGCCTGGATTATCATAGCAGCTGGAGGCTGCGCTCCACTCCCCTGCACCCTTTAATGTCCTGCCTGGACTATCATAGCAGCTGGAGGCTGCCTCCCCCTCATTTTATCTCACTAGAAACTCAGTGTTTCTTATTCCTGCATTCTTTATTACTTCATCACACAAATGGGGGGACACTGCCATGGTAGCCCAGGAGGGTTGGGGGAGGAGGGAAGCAACGGGTGTGGTTGTTGCAGGGGCACCCTCTAGAATGGCATGCCAGCTCATCATTTCTGCGGGATCTCTGGGGCTGTGACCCGGAGCAGCTGTGCTCTCTGGTTCTCTAGTACACTTGCCCCATATTCTAGGCAGGACTGACATAAAGAAGGGAATGACCTGGGGAGTCATTCCCATTTTTGTCCATGCTCCCCCGACCGACCTCAGCGAGGCCAGCCAGGAGCACCCATGACAGCAGCAGACGGTCCAAAAGGATTGATAACCATCATCGCCAATTTCCAAATGCAAACGGTGCAAAATGACTGATAACCATCATCTCATCACCAATTTACAATGGCAGACGGTGCAATAGGGATAGTAACCGTCTGTGCTACCTTGCAAAGGCAAATGAATGCTGCTGTGTAGCACTGCAGTACCGCGTCTGTCAGCAGCATCCAATGCACATATGGTGACAGTGACAAAAGGCAAAACAGGCTCCATGGTTGCCATGCTATGGCGTCTGCCAGGGTAATCCAGGGAAAAAGGGCGCAAAATGATTGCCCTTGCTTTCACGGAGGAAGGATTGAGTGATGACATTTACCCAGAATCACCCGCGACACTGTTTTTGCCCATCATGCATTGGGATCTCAACCCAGAATTCCAAGGGGCGGGGGAGACTGCAGGAACTATGGGATAGCTACAGGATAGCTACCCACAGTGCAATGCTCTGGAAATCGACGCTAGCCTCGGTACATGGATGCACACCGCCGAATTAATGTGCTTAGTGTGGCCGCGTGCACTCAACCTTATACAATCTGTTTTAAAAAACCAGTTTCTGTAAAATCGGAATAATCCCGTAGTGTAGACATACCCTAAGTGGCTGCTAATTAGTCAATACTCTCTTGGAGTTATAATGCCTCAAGCTCCTGCTGTTTCAGACTGTGCACCTCCTCTGCCCACTTTCAATATAGTTCTGCTTGTGCTATCCTTAATTTGGCCCCATATGTCTAATACAATTGCAGCTATACTATTCTTTCATATAGTAAAAGCACTAAAAATGATGTACAGAAATGTGCTTGTGCAAAACTCATTAACCTTACACTGTAAACTTCTTTGCATTTCCTTTCCCACCTCAGCTGATATAAAAAACTGTTCTGTCCTGTCTGATCAGCCTCTTCCCGCTATCTGATTAGTTCACTGACATCACAGTTCTTTGTGCTATTCCAAGTCATTTCCAGAGAAAGAACCATGATGCTGAGATGCTGGACTGTGGCATCGCTTCATGAAACAGGCTGAGGGACAAGGAAGAGGAAAACTTTTCTTTATGTACAAAAGGTTTTATCCCGCACTTCTTACTTGGGCTATACATTTGCGGAAGTCAATGGAGGTTTTCCCTATAAGCCTCAGCCAGCACATATTACTCAGTAATAACCACTTATCCGCAGTGCTCAGAAAGGAAACCCCAGAAGAACTACTGTACGTGACAGTTACATGGGTTGTTTTAGTTTTTTTAAAGCCACCTCAGTGTGATGGAGGCTCCTTTTCATGTAATAGACAGAAAGAACCTACAAATGAAACAACATCAAGCCCTAAAGTGCAAAACTGCAATTTGCATACTTCAGGGCAGCTGCTGTGTCTGTCCTTATTACCACCACTGGGGTGCTAATTTAGCCACAACTTTCTCATTTATTTAAATGAAAAAGCAGCAGGTGGCTGGCATGCCACATTAGCTGCAAGGCAACCCGGGAATCAAGTTGACAGAGCTGGAAAGAGATTTCAATTCAGATGGACTTAGGGGTCTTACTCCCTGGACTGGTAGACACTGGCAGGTTCAGAATTGCCCTTGGTCTACAGTATAGGTCAACACTTATCTTAGAAAAGATCAGTATTTGTATTTTGACTGAAATGGAGAACAGATAACAGGATTGAACTGGAATTCTCCATTCAAGTACCATAATCTTTCTCTCTAAAATATATCTTCACGGAAATAGTCTTGTCTCTACAGTAATATAAATAATTAATACTACTTATCTGTTTTTGTACAGAATATAGCGTAATGGGGTGCCAGTCTACGATTAGGCTCTTGGTGATACAAGTATACTCTTCCTGACTCATTCTTCCTGCAACCCTCTAGTGTTCTGACATTGTAAGTGTATTGCATTAACCTGCTCCTAATCTGTTCAGCTGGCATCTGGTACAACAGTCAGCTACTCTGCTTGTGCACACAGGCCCTGGTTCAATGACATACTTAAACACGTGCTTTACTATAAGCATGTGAGCAGTCCATTGTCTTCAATGGAATTACTCACCTGCTTAAAGGTAGGCACCTTGCTGAACTGAGGCCATAGTGCTGTAGATGATTTCACAGGGGAAGCAGTAGCATGCCCCATGTCCTAGAACAAGAGTTCTCAAACTGGGGGTCGGGACCCCTCAGGGGTCACAAGGTTATTACATGGGGGGTTGCAAGCTGTCAGCCTCCAGCCCAAACTCCACTTTTTCTCCAGCACTTATAATTGTGTTAAATATATAAAAATGTGTTTTTAATTTATAAGGGGGGGTCGCACTCAGAGGCTTGCTATGTGAAAGGGGTCATCAGTACCAACGTTTGAGAACCACTGTCCTAGAGAAAAGGACTGAACTCTAGAAGAGAGAAAATATTCAGTCACCCTGGGCCACATGTGGAGAGAGTCTGGGCAGCCCTTTCAGTGTATATGCTGCACCAGTTTAGACTCCATCTAGACTTCCTTACGCCTTCTAGACCCATGTTCACTAACATGGAACCCAGATGTAGTCCACCCCAACCCACAGATCTGGAGCCCCAAGGAACTCCTGTGTAGAATCTTCTGTGGGATCTCTAGAAGGGAGTGGACAGGCCAGGGAGCCATTCACAGAGGTGAAGGGAAGCCTAGGGCCTTATAATTTTAGGGTAGAACTTTGTGAACCCGTTTAATGAAACACCTGTGTGAAATTATGAACTTGTCAGCTCGGCAGACAGGAGCAAAACCACTGAGCAATGACAGGATTGATACTGAGTGAAGACAAGGTTAAACTAGCATGTAGGTCTGAATGTTTGAATGGTGGCAGTAAAAGAAAGTGATCAGATGGTAATGACCCTAGATTGGAAAGGAAATTAAACTATGCTGTATTTTCTGAAGTGGGTATAAAAAGGTGACCAAAAACCCCCTACAAAAACCAACTAAAAGTCATAGTTGCTTGTGTAGCTACCTGTCGCTAACAATGACATAGAGAAGAACTATATGTATGAAAGACTTGCATATATAGCAAATAAGCTACACTCAAAACAGGTCTTTATTCATGGACTAACTGTAACTATATTGCATTCAATCCTGCTCTCTTTACTCAGAAAAATGTACTCCCTGGAAGTCAATGTATGTTTTTCTTGAAAAAGGAGGGCAGGATCTGGTCCATACAGCTTGGTATTCACTAAAGAGCAATGAGTGGAAAGAAAATCCTCTGTTCATGCCAGTTACATGGAAGTTAGTATGTACTGCATGGACAGTGCCATGCAAAACACCACACCAAAGTCCCAAACCCAACCAGGATTTCTACTCCTTTATAATATTTACCTGTACATCTGCCTTTTTATGTATGTATCAGTCTTTGTATATATCAGTATCAAATAATACACTAACCTCTGCACCTCTCTGTAAAGGCATTTATATTTTAAAAATGTTAAAAGAATCACTTATTTGTCCTATTATCACAAGTGTTTTTTCCTTTTGCTGTTATTACTAATTTGCTGAAGTTAAGTAAAAACGTTAGTCCTCACCCACTCCTTAGTCAGTTATAGTATACTTATAATCACCATGACAACAGATAATGATCTCATAAAGGAAGGATTATGACTCAATTGTATGAAGAAGAGGAAGATAGGGTAGGTTTACACTGAAGAAGAGCTTTAATTTAAGCAGAAACATTTTAGGCCTGATTCACCACTGTGTTACTCCAGTTTTACACAGGTAAAACACCACTGATTTCAGTGGAGTTACACTGGCATAAAACTAAAGTATTATAGTGATGAGTCAGGCCCCTTGATTAATTTCAATTAATTGCAACAGAAATATTCAGAATTACATTAATGACAAAAATAAATTTGTTTGAAAAGCCTCGTTTTTATGAAACAGGCTCATTATCCAAATTAGCTCAAGAAATGCACCCAGAAGTGAAACATTATTATTATGTCAGCAATATGATTTCAAATAAATATAATTTATTACATAAGCAGTCTGTGTTAACTACCAAGATACTATAAATTGTTCCATTAAATAGGGGAGCAAGGCAATTTGGGGGATATAGTTCACTTTTATCACAGCTGTGGTTTTTCATCCCCAGTCTAATGTTCCTTCTTGGCTTCTAAAAAATAAAGTGTCAGACTGGATATTTTTATTTCTAAGATAAAGCTGAAGTTTTAACAAGAACAATCTAGTAATTTATACAACCATATATCCATGTAATGTGGTCAACAGAAAAGAGGAGCAGGCATAAAATTTTATCATCTTAATTTTTTCTTAGTTCAAGTAGAAAATTCTATGGCAATTTTTTATATATGTATTTTTTGATGGGACAATCATCTTAAAAGCAAACAAAATCAGCTGTAGCAGCTCAGTGTGCCTGAGTGTTCTTCCTGGTGCTTTTGAAAAACCTGTGATAACAAACCACTGAATGCAAGTAGCGGAATAAAAAATCTTGGTAAAGAAACATATTTCAGTTTCAATTTTCCAAACTATTACAATTAATCAATGGTGTGTTTAAAAAATAAAAAAGGGGGAAAAAGATTTTCAGTATCATGAGACCTGCTTTAATATCCCTTTCAAGTAAAACTGTAGGCATAAAATTAATCTCTTGCGTGACCTTAATTCTAAGATATATCTTTTCTGTCCTTGCTTCAAAATATATTAAGATTTAAATGATTGATCGAGGGCCTTCAGAGTCTCCTCTAATTTACATTGTTTTACATTGGTGGAACTATATTGGCTCATATCCTCAGCTGGTGTACTGTGGCTTCATTGGCCTGGCCTCTTGACATCAGGGGATTTACTCCTGATTTACACCAATGTGAGAGGAGAATCAGATCCTCATGTCTTCATATTTAAATCTCTAACCTAAAATGCCCTTCCCTTTTTTTTCTGCTCAGAGCTGAGAGTTAAGGTCTCAAAGTTCAACTTTGTTTAGGAAACACCCCAAAAACCTTTAGTTTTAAATGTAAGCAGAGTCAGGATGAGCTCTACCCTGACATCTGGTGGAAAGAATTTCAGAGAGTGTATTTGCATAGGCACACCTGCCCCATCCCAGGCTGCTGAGCTGTGGGACTGCTTTGTGACAGAAATGACTCAACCTCAGTTGGGTGGTACTTGCAGGACAAGGCAAATGGGTTCCAAAACGCAGTGAATTGAGAGAGGCTGGGGGCAGATATCTGTGCCTGATGGTGTAGGTGCCTTGTGGAACTGGAAGCACCAGTTCCACCCACTCCTCTGTCCACTGTAGAATGTCAGAGTTGATTTTTTTATTCTCTTAAGAATCTAGATACAGGTTATGGAGCTGAACTCACTTTGGGCTAATAGTGCACTAGCACTGGGGCTCCCCTACTATGAGCTGTGATCACTAAGAATTGAAATCACTAATGAGCTGGAATTACTGAGCTGAGAGCACTGAGTACTGTGCTAACTAGTGGGGGAGCCTGAGGCTATATGGCAGAACAGAGCAGCTGGCAGAGTGGAGTGGAGCAGTTTGTGGGACGGCTGGAGCGGATCACGGGACAGATGGTGGAGCAGAGCAGCTCGCAGAGCGGAGTAGCTGTGGGACGGGTGGAGCGGCCCGCAGAGCGAGCAGAGCCGAGCAGTTTGCGGGGACAGCTGGAGCAGCTCACGGAGCGGAGCGGAGCAGTTTGTGAGGACGGCTGGAGGAGCAGAGTGGAGTGGCTGGTAAAGCGGAGCAGTTTGTGGAGAAGGCAGAAGCAGAACCCCACGGAGAGGCAGGGCAGTTGGCCCCAGACCACGTAAGGTGCCCCTTTCTACCCAGGCTGGGGGGAGGGACCTCTGCAGATAGACTCTCAAACTTTGGGGCTGCACTGACCCAGGACAGAGACTTTTGGATTGTGGGACTTTTCGGACTGTGGGTAATTTGAGGGGTTGCTAGACTCAAGAGCCCAGGGAAAAGGACATGGCCCAATTTCCTGGGGTGGGTTTGGTCTAGGAACTCTAGTTGAGGTGTTTTCCCAATTTAATGTTTGTTGTTTATCTCATGTAATTAAACCTTTTCTGCTACACCGAGACTCTGTGCTTGCGAGAGGGGAAGTATTACCTCTTTGAGGCGCCTAGGGGTGTATGTAAGATTTTCCCAGGTCACTGGGTGGGGGCTCGAGCTGGTTTGGCATTGTGTTATTGAAACGGAACCCCTGGATACTGAACCCGGGCCTTGTTGCTGCCAACTCAGAGGGGCAGAAGGGTTACATAAAAATTAATGCTTCCCTTTTAAAAGCGCCCAATGTCGCTTACTGAGCTTCCTCAATTTTAAGTGACCTGGTAAGAGCAGATGAGAGAGACAAACGGCAGGTGGGAGGAGAAAAAGTGCCTCTTGGACGCTGCAAAGCCATTGTCCCTGATTCTGAACTGTGTCCAAGCAGAATGTAATGCAGCTTAGGGAGTGGTTGTGGACCAAATGATGATGTTCACCACCTTTCTGGCTCCCTGAATTCTGGGGCAGATGGAGACCAGTTTGATCTCTGGCCTAAATTAGAGCTACCTAAAGGACCATTACAGAAGCCAAGAATAAGTGGAACAGAAAGGTGTTTTAGCCCAATGCCCGTGACAAGCCCTCTATGTCAGGGATTGTAAATGGGTGACGTAAAACTATCATGCGGCCTCTGTGCCTTCCAGGGATTTTCCTGAACTGGGGAATAACCAAGGTAGTTGGAGTGGCACAAAGCAGGAAGAATGGAGTTGTGGGTGCAGAGTCAGAGTCAACAGGCCTGAAGGAGTTCATACCTCTGTAATATAGGAACTGCAAAAGGCACCATAGAAATAAGAGAATATTCTGTACTGACAACACAGTAAGGGCCAAATCCCACCATCCATACTTAACAGGAGTTGTGCACATATATCTGAAGAAAAAGTTTGGCTCTTAGAATTATGGCTGGAACTCTACCCTTAATCCGTCACTATGGTAGGTCAAACCCTAGTGTAAATGTGCTTGGCACAGTGGCATCCCATACAGAATCCTACCGTATCAGAGCAAGAGTAGAACCATTTTCTACTGAAGCCCCAGTCCACGTTTCCTTTAATGTGGGAGTGGAGAAAGGCTGATGGATCTGTTTAGGACGGATTTATAAACTTAACTTTCTCCAGTGAGAAGGTGCAGTGGCAGCTGTCTGGTCACACAAGGATCCCAATGTTTTCTTACTAGCTATATGTGGCTGATGACAAATCAGTTAGTGGAAGGAAGCGGGATAGTGGGAGACGCCAGTGCCAATCCAAGGCCTTTCATTTAGTCCTAATGTACTCTGCATGTGGAACCATATCAAATGCCTTACTGAAATCGAGATAAATTAGAAAAAACTTTTCAGGGGGAGGGATAGCTCAGTGGTTTGAGCATTGGCCTACTAAACCAAGCATTGTAAGTTCAATTCTTGAGGGGGCCACTTAGGGATTTGGGGCAGAATCAGTACTTGGTTCTGCTAGTGAAGGCAGGGGACTGGATTCAATGACCTTTCAGGGTCCCTTCCAGTTCTATGAGATAGATATTATTATTAAAACGGCTCCCTCTCACAGCCAGGAACCCAGCCAAGCCTAATAATAACACTGGCTCCCTCTCTGTCCACATGAGGCTCTCAAATAAGCAGCAGCCATATGAGGTATCTCTTTCACTTCCATTTGCCCCCCTTATCTCTCTCTCACACAGTCTCCCAGACATATGCAGATCCAGAGGCGTGGGGGACAATAGGGAGAAAGGTAAATATATCCACTCCCATCTCTAGGCACAAGAGAGAAGGGGATTTGCTGCTGAGGCTCACAAGCAGTGAGCGAGTCCCACTGTGGATTGTTGCAGGGGTGTTATTGTCATGGACAGGGTTGGAGAGGCCCTGAAGATCTTAGGGGGCCACATAGGGATGTCAAAACTGGGGCCCATTGGCAGTTACATGAGGCAGATAAATTGGAGCCCTTTGCACCTGTTGGGTACCCCCTGGAGGTGCTGAAACAAAGGCCCTCTCACTTCCATATAGGGCTCTCTGTAGATTTCAATATGGGCATATGGGACTCATTCCCAGGGATATCAATATGGGAACCCCTGAGAACAAAACCAGGGGTCTATTTGTAGTTATATGGGGTTTGCAGCAGATGTGAAAACAGAGACTCTCTGCAGATGTAGAAACTTGGGGGTCCCAGTGCTTCACACACCAATATAGGGACCTTTGCACTCTCTGCAAATCTGAAAAATACATGCACTTTCAGCAAGGGCTCTTGGAGAACCAGTTGCTCTGCTGTCTAAGGATTTGCATGTGCCTAGGTTTGACCTGGACTATGGAGTTCTGAATTTGTAGTGTAGGTGTGTCATTGTGGGGCTGTTCGAGATTTACTGCTATGTTGTTGCCCTGGGTTGCTGGGTTGTTATGGGTTTGAAGTGTGGGAGAGGAGGCATATAGCTCTACAATGATATTTGCCTGCTACTGACTGAAACTAAAACTAGGGAAAGTTATAGGAAAGGATAGATTCACATAAATTGCACAGTAACTAGTGAAATGCTGACGTCAAGAGGTCAGGGTTCTACAACTAGCAAGCTATTTGAATTGCACTGTTGATTGACAGATGTTAACTCTTAGAACACTAGCATTTGCTAACCAGGTGACTGCTCTGGTAAGTAAAGTTTTTCAAGTAATTATTGTCAATTATATTTCACAAGTTTTGCCAATTTAAAAAATGAAAGTGGAAATTGGTTTATACAAATTATTAAATTACATGTGTTGTAGTCACAAAATAGTCCAAACAATTTATAAAAGCAAAAACATGAATAATATTTCAAGCTTTCCAGTATTTTCTGGTATATCAAACATGTTTATACAAATGAAAAGAGAAACTTGAGAGCTTTGGCAGATGGATTTAGCTAACAGAGGAAATTTTCGAAAAATGGACTTGTTTTCTGAATACATCATTTTCGGTGTAAAATACTTGTGTATGCACTTTTTGTGCACTGTCACTTCTCTGTGCAAATGATATTTTTATATACGCAAAACCCATCTGCAAAGTGCAATGCAAACTGAACAAAAATGGGTTTTGTGTGTATAACTTATATCGCTTTCATGTACCACTGATTAGTGCACAAAAACTGCCCACACAGGAATTTGCTTGTGCTAATTTTTATGTGCACAAAGTCCCTGATCTAATGCCCAGTACAGTCGATGGGAGTCTCTTCATTGATTTCCCAGGGTTTTGGAGCATGCTCAAATTAAAGTCAGGCGAAGGCATAATTGTCATTTAATTCCTAGCTCTTTGATATTTATGAATCTGTAACATTTTAAAGAAAAAAACATTCCTCGTACACCTCTACCTCGATATAACATGACCCGATATACCACGAATTCGAACATAACGCGGTAAAGCAGTGCTCCAGGGGGGGCAGGGCTGCACCCTCCGGTGGATCAAAGCAAGTTTGATATAATGCAATTTCACCTATAACGTGGTAAGATTTTTTGGCTCCTGAGGACAACGTTATATCGAGGTAGAGGTATTTGCTGGGAATGAATCAGTATGAATCTAACTCCACTTCAGGGCTAGGGTGAGCAGACAGCAAGTGTGAAAAATTAGGACAGGGGTAGGGGGTAATAGGAGCCTATATAAGAAAAAGATCCAAAAATCGGGACTGTCCCTATAAAATCAGGACATCTGGTCACCCTAATCAGGGCTCTGGGCTGGCAATAAATGCAGTTCTCAATGTCAAAACTTTTCAGGATCACACACCACACAACCCCTTTGAAAAGCAATCAAAGCATCTTCAAATGTCCACTGATCAAAGATACAGCCAACAGTTTGTGTAGCATTGTAAAATGCTAAAAAACCCATTGTTAGGTGTTGTGTTGTTTCTCCAAACCCAAAGAGCAAAACGCTATGTTAAGTCTGAATTATTTTTACTTTAGTTTAAGAGAGCAACAAAACCAGGAAGAAGAAAAGTAAGTGTCCATGAGGGCAGAGCCAGCTCCAGGGTTTTTGCCACCACAAGCAGCAAAAAAAAAAAAAGAAAAAGAAAAAGAAAAAGAAAAAGAAAAAGAAAAAAGCCGCGATCGTGATCTCTGGCACTACTGCCTCCACTTCAGTCTTTGGTGGCAATTTGGCGGCTGATCCTTTGCTCCGAGAGGGAGTGAAGGACCCGCCACCGAATTGCTGCCAAAGAGTCGGACGTGCCGCCCCTCACCGTTAGCTGCCCCAAGCACCTGCTTGCTGAGCTGGTGCCTGGAACCAGCCCTGCATGAGGGAGCAGTGTGTGCGTGTGTGTGTCCTCTGTAGCAATCTGACCTGAACGTAACACAAAATGGCTGCCAGTCTCTGCTGACAGCAGTTAGCATTTTAAAAGTACAATACACACAAACAGGGTCATAACAGTTACATAGTTATATACATCACAGTAGCGAACACAAGGTCAGGTACGCTGTTTGTCAGCGATGGTCCTGGGGTTTTTTAAATTAAAGCTGTCAAGCACACCATGTGCACACTGAAGATCACTAGGGAGCCTATCAAGAGCATGTTCAGCAACAAGCTTTCTAGCAGAAGCCAGCCCATGTGTGGGGTGCATAAGAACTCACATTGCCTAGAACTGGGTGAAAATAAATATGTACTAAAGGGTTTCGAAAAAAGAAATGAGCAAAATACACTCACACTGTATGTTATATGGGCCAATCTCATCCCAAAGACAGAATTCTACTTGCAATGTCTACAACCTCAGAAAAGTTTAAAGACTCATCACCCCCACCCATTCCAGCTCAAAGCAACTCAGTGCAAATCACCTAGAACAATGAAGAGACATACTAGTTATAGGTCTGATCCAGCTCCCATTTAAATCAATGTGAGCCATTCCTTTGACTTCACTGGGACTTGGATCAGGCCCTACGGGCATAATTTTCAAAATGCCTGTGTGACTTAGGAGCCTATGTCACAATGAAAGCCTAAATCACTTTTGAAAATGGAACTTGGGCTCCTAAGTCATTTAGATGGAGGTTTTATAGAAAGTAAAGCCCATTACTAAAGGCCATACAGTAATATAATATTGGCAAAGAGTTCTGTGGCACCTTCTAGATTAACAAACATATTGGAGCATGAGCTTTTGTGGGTGAATACCGACTTTGTTGGATGCATGTTCTGGAAATTTCCAGAGAAAGGTATAAATATGCAAGCAAGAATCAGGCTAGAGATAACGAGGTTAGTTCAATCAGGGAGGATGGGGCCCTCTTCTAGCAGTTGAAGTGTGAACACCAAGGGAGGAGAAACTGCTTTTGTAGTTGGCTAGCCTTTGTTTAATCATGAGCAGATGGTGTCAAATTTGCAGATGAACTGAAGCTCAGCAGTTTCTCTTTGAAGTCTGGTCCTGAAGTTTTTTTGCCGCAGGATGGCTACCTTTAAATCTGCTATTGTGTGGCCAGGGAGATTGAAGTGTTCTCCTACAGGTTTTTGTATATTGCCATTCCCAATATCTAATTTGTGTCCATATAATATTGGGATTCTAAACACACAGTTTGTAATGTTATCACCCTGATATTGATTTACATCTCTAGTGGCTGCTAGCCAGGGCATAAAGCATGTGTAATCAACATATTTTCTTCCTAGCTCATCAGAGCATAGAAAACATAAAGAATATGTAGGCAGAGGCCCCAGTTCTTGGCTTTGACTGAGCAGTGCTTTGTACAGAACCCAAAGGAAAATGGGACAAAGGAGGCTTTTGTACCACCTTTGTACCCTCCAGATTCTAGGACTGGCCTGAAGGCTGCTCTATTTTACATCTGACTGCCATCTTCTACAAGGGCTTCTTCTGGTGGCTGGGAATTGTTGGAGCACAAAGGTAATCCAGACACACCTTTTTCCCTCAGCCAAGCTGCCTGTGTAGGGGCTGAAAAGGAATGACAGACTCACAGTGCTGACTCTACTCCAATTGAGAAATCTCTCTATACAAGGGAAATTTTGAGGGGATGGGCAGCTCTACCTGGTTTTCAGTCCCTCTGCACTGGAGCAGCGCAAAGGGGCTGTAGTGGAACTGAGAATCAAGGACAGAGTACGCTTACAGTGTGACAATTTCATAAAAGCTGGGAATTCAAGATTCTGAGATCACAATTGTGTATTTATTTATGTTTTTAACTGTTCATGCAGCACCCTAAAGCCTCGGAGAGGGTAAGCTTTAGTTTTTGCATAACATGATGTATTATTATTATTAATAAGGTGCATTTCACAACGAAGAATATTTAATTAAACTAACAAAACGGGTAAAATAAAAATAAAGGTAGCAGATGAGAATAGGAGGTAAATCAAGAATGTTGCTCTGAAATAAAGTAACATTTGCAATGGAAGATTTGCAACTAGATCCATTTTTCAGAACCAAAAAATATGAAATCAGCAAACAAGGCTATAAATATATTTCGGGCGTTTGGTGACCTTACAAAACACTTGAGCATTGTACTGGAAGTTTTATAATGACATCCAAGCCCTTTGCTTGATATAAATACAGTATCTGGCTGCAATTTACATTTGTGTCCCATTTATCCTTTCTTTAATATAAATGTTCCATCTTTTCCTTTTATAAACCAGAGCAGAAAGCAGAGCAGCCCCATTTTATTATTATCCTTTTAATAACCTTTCCAATAGTGTATGTGAGAGTAGTAATGTCCTTCCAGTTACCTCACCTAAATGAAATGTTAAACTAAAAGCCAGGAAGAGAATGATGGTATTGTAGCTGAAGCATAAGAGTTAAATTCTGGATCCACTGAAGCCAATGAAAGAATTTTTTCACCCTCAGGTTTTTTTCCTTGTTCATCTTCAATCTTACTTAGTAACCTTTCAGTTCTTTGTGCAAAGTTTCCTCATCTGTAGAATGGGGAAAAATCCCTACCTCACAAGGGGGAGGTTGCAAGATTTCATTCAGTAATGTTTGTGGAAGTGCTTTGAGATCTTTGATTGGAGGAGGCTAAAGAAATGCGCAGTTCGTATGAGGAGAGATAAATATTATAACTTCAGATCTGAAAAGTGTTAACTGCAGTTAAAGTTGAAGTAATTTTATTCCTTCTTCATAACAAAATATAAAAAAAGGCAGCTCCTACTTAAAAAATCATTTGCTATTCAACTTTAAGGCCCAATTAATCCTACAAGCCCTAGGCAGAACTCCCAGTGAAGTCAGCTACTGGATCAGTAGTGTAATGGGTTCTCAAATATTCAATTTCAATGTAAACAGCAAAAAGTGGCTATACTGTCACCTTTGTCACCTTTCACAAGCATAGGGCCCAGTCCTGAGGTCCTTTTTCATTCTCCACTAAGTCTTTATTCCAGCAAAATTCTCACTTCTTTTCACTGAGTACAAACTGAGTTATAAACTCAGAATTTGGCCCTCAGAGATACTACAAAGTTATGGTTTGTTTTCCAGATACATTTTTAAAACCTGCTAATAATCCTGATCCATTGCTCAAATTTGTTGTGTTGAGCTCAAGACCTGGAAAATGGAAAGAAGTGACAAAGTCAATTGATATGTCTGGCCGTTACTGTAGGTTCAGTGTAAGAAATCCACATAACTTGCTAAAACAGCGTGATGACTAGTTATGCAAACATCTTAACTGAAAGCACAGTCCTGGGGCTGGTACTGTAACTGCACAGCCCTTCCTCGCTTGGGAGATAATTATGATTTCTAAACTTTGACACTACAGAGAGATGTGGACTCTGCTGTGAGGAGCCCCTTAGTGGATATTTTGATAATTTCATACACTTATGTTTTTCATATTAATGTCTTTTTTGTTAACGAAAATGAGCCTACAGCCTAGAGTCTTCTTGTTAATGCTACAGGGAGGTGCTCACCACAGCTGCAGACTGAGATCCTGCTCGTGCTTGTGTATAATGTTTCTTATTTGAATAGTCCTATTTAGTGTTTGCAGGATTTGGGAGCAGGTTTATGACCGTCTTTATGACAGCTTTCAAACATGGCTATACCATGGCTTTACAGCCTGTCAACAAATCACTTACCCTGTAACGTGATTCCTTAACACAGTTCTGTAACAGTACTGTCTCATTATCACCCTACAAACAAAAAGTGTGTTAAAACACTGATGCCTCTAGATATGACAGATACATGTGCATTGGCACAGATTTACAAGGCCTCATTCTCCCCTCACATGGGTTTTATATCAGTGCATCTCCAAGTACATAGCTTTTACACTGAATTGGGGGGGTTGTGAGGTACAAAGAAAAAGATTACAAAACCACTGTGTCCTTCACATTTTTTCTGTTTGGATAAACATAAAGATACAGTATATAAATAATTAAAATTCAATTAAAATACCATCTGGGACCAATATAGATGGCACCAAACCTTGTTAAACGATGTCACTGAGCTACGTTAAGGCCTTTGGAAAGGTTGTAGCACACAGTTTAGAAACATGAGCTGGATTCTCCCCTCAGATACCCTGGTGCAAATCAGTAGTAAACGGAGTTACGCTGGTGTAAGACAATGCAGACTCAGGCCCATTGTTTAGTCCCAGGCCCCTTCCAACAACACTACCAGATCATATTTTAAGTTAATAACTATGTGGGGAGGAATGGCCATGTTTTAACGGTGTTCTCCAACATGGTAAATGTCATAGTGCAGGCAGACAGGACTGTATTTTGAAACACTTGGGAAGAATGGAGGTCCTCAGATGTGATGGTGACGGGTAGGTAGGTAGATAGAATCTAACTCTCTCCCTCCATTCCTCTTTCTTCTGCTTTCCCTCCACTGGTTCTGATGTTCGTCCTCCCCTCTCCCCAGTGCACTGTCCTCAGATCTAAGAACAATCCCCTACCCTGTATATCCCTGTGGGTCTCTCCCTACTTCCTGCAGCCTTTCTCCCGCTCACCTGGGGTCCTCCTCCCCTCCCTTGCCATGTGAGCACCAGGTCTAAGGTTGCCTCTCCTCAATGACATCTTCTCTGCCTGCCCTACTTTTCTCCTCAAACCCACAGAGAAGGCTGCCTGCAGAGGGAGAGGCAGGGTGGTATCTGCTACTGCACCAAGTCGGAGGCCGCCTCATGGCTGTCCCTGCTAGTGGGAGGACAGAAGTGCAGGGATTTTCTCTCAATACTCTTCTGTAAGCTTGGAGCTGAGCCGAGAGATGCAGGGGGGACTAATGGGTAAGTGGTGCCACCCAATGTCTGCCGATTGCCCATTACGTCTTTGACCCCAGTTTGAGCAGAGAACCAGGTCTGTTGTGTAAACAGGCCCTTTTTATGGGCTTAGTGGGCTTGAATCTCTACTATCTTGCATTATGTACATTTACTCTGGTGTAAAATTATAGTGAATCTGAATTCTTCACTCACTTGCATTGGTGGTCATGTTACCCACACAAAACTCCTGCTGAAGTCTTTAAGGAACAGTGAGCACTGAAGTGTGCCACTGATGGACTAGATGATTTCAAAATGACAAGCCGAACTATAAGGTGACGTTCAGCATCTGCGAGGTGGACTGGTTTTCTTTAGGGGTGTGTGTGTGGGTGTGTGTGTGTACTGAAGCTTGAAGGCCTGATCCATGGACTTTTACAGTCATTGAGAATCTTTCCATTTGCTTTAATAGACTTTGGATCAGGCCCTAAGAGAGGTGACAGCAGGGAGCTACAAAAGAGAACTCTGAAAGGAAGGTTTGGGGTTTCTTTTTCTTTGACTGATAAGAAAACTGAGGGGGGAAAGGGAAAAATTACTGAACCTTAAAGATCATTTGAGGTGGCCTTTGTCTTTGGAGAACACTGACTCACAACGTGTTATTCCAGTTATTTGCCAATGTAAATACCCTGAAATCAGGTCCTTTGTATTTCATTTTTATATCTGTGACATGTCAGGAAAAAGGGAGAAAAACCATGAGCCAAATGGCATAGAGAAAATTATAGTTGTTGAAAGTACATTTTTTCCCTTGGAGTTCTATCACATCTAAAACTAGTCAAAGTAGGCAAAAGACTTTAATTAGGGATCAACCCTGCATTAATTGCAGTCGCAGAACTCCCACTGGGTTGCAGAGTTTGCAAGGCAAATACTGCAACACTGTGTTAGCCTATGACAGCCTGAAAGTGATTCTAAATGGACTGTAAACAGAAGTGAAACTGACGAGTTGATTCTCAAAATCTAGGCTGAGATAAACGTAAAAGGTAATGGTGACAAGTACATTTTAAATTTCTTTCAATTTGAATAATCTAAGGTGTGAAACCTATTTGTCACATAGGTAAGGTCAATAAAACATGTGACTTTGAACCTGACAGCATACGTCAAAATCGGCTCAATTGACGAGCGTCATTGTCAATACCCATAACTGATTTTTAGGCTAAGCAGAAACATGGGGCAAATTTTCAGTTAGCAGGTAGCTGGATGTCTACACATAATATCAGTAAGAGTTTTGATTGAGTGAGGCCTGGAGGACTTGTCCTTGTAATTTTAATTCCAGTTGGGACATAATATTTAATCTCTTGGATCTCTCTAAACAATACCATAAATACTTGGTAGCATGCATTACATCATGAGAACATTACTGTAATGCAATATTTTTTATATTAAATGCCAGTGACCAGTCAGAATATTAAAAATATGTATCAATTTGAGATGCAAAATGAAAACTGTATTTCATTTGTTCAGGCATCAAAAATGAAAGTGAAAATGCTATAGTCCTCATCTTGGAATCAAGCTCAGTTTGAAAATGAAACTGTTATACATGTTCAAGTATGTATTAATGTTTTGTAACCTGTCCTCTAGAAATGCTTACTATCATTAGGATTTAACAGCAAAATTCAATTGTCTGAGGATTTATTCTTATAAGAAAATTATATGCTTTCCTCCCCGCAGAAATATTTTATGGTGACAGCATATCACTTTGAGAGCAATCGAACATGCAAATAGACCTTCCAAAAATCAAGCAAGTTCTTGAAGAGATTTAAAAATAGAAAATTTGGAGTTTTATCATGGATCACAAGACCGAAGGGAAAAGGAAGCTGCGACATAGCTTGACTTTACTGGATCAATTAAACAGTATGAAAGAATTAACACAAATGATTGATGTGGTCCTTGTAGCAGAAGGTGAGAAGTTCCCCTGCCATAAACTGATATTGGCTGCATTCAGTCCCTATTTCAAAGCCATGTTTACCTGTGGCTTGCTTGAATGCACCCAAAGAGAAGTGGTGCTCTATGACATCTCATCAGAGAGTGTGTCCATAATACTCAACTACATGTACAGTGCAGATTTGAACCTCACTAATTTCAATGTCCAAAGTGTTGCTGTTGCTGCATTTTTTATGCAGATGGAAGATGTTTTCAATGTGTGTCAGAAATACATGATGGACCATATGGATGCTTCCAACTGTGTGGGGATCTACTATTTTGCAAAGCACATTGGGGCAGAAGAATTGTCTGATCAAGCTAGACAATATTTGTATCAGCACTTTGCTGAGGTGAGCTTGCATGAAGAAATATTAGAGATTGAAGCACAGCAATTGCTGAGTCTCATAAGATCAGATGATCTGAATGTATCCCGGGAGGAGAGCATTTTGGACTTGGTCCTTAGATGGGTGAACCATAGCAGAAAATCACGTGTCGAGCACCTGATTGAACTCCTGAAGCAAGTGAGACTGGAACTTGTAAGCCCTTCTTTCCTGGTGGAAGCTCGGAAAAGGAACACGGTGCTTCTGTCTAATTCAGAATGCCATGATATGATTGATGGAGCATTAGAAACTATAAAGAAATCCAACCACCCCTCTCTCAGTCTTCGCTATGGTATGGAGACCACCAGTCTTCTACTTTGCATCGGCAATAATTCTCTGGGGATTCGATCAAGACATGGTAGCTATGCAGATGCCAGTTTTTGTTACGCTCCTGCAACACAAAAGACTTACTTCATTTCCTCCCCGAAGTATGGTGAAGGTTTAGGATGTGTGTGTACCGGTGTTGTCACTGAGAACAACGATATTATAGTGGCAGGGGAGGCCAGTGCTGTCAAAATGTCTAGACAAAAAGCCAAGAACATTGAAATTTATAGGTGTGTATCCTCAAACGAGAGGAAAAAATTAATCATTGTTTTAAAGTTAAACTATAAATAAGGTTCCTGGAACAGGAAAAGGCCACTAGAGAAAGCATTCTCCCCATATGTTTGTATACAGATTTCAGTTACCCAAAGCAATTTGTTACACAGGGCAATCCGTCCCTCTCCCCGAAACACTGAGGCATTTCCTTCTATATTTAGGGCCAAATTCTGACCCCTGATATGATTTTATCACAACTACAGTTTCTAACTTTGGATTTTCCTACAGGTACCGCGGTAGAGGAAACCGGTTTTGGCAAAGTTTGTGCACTGCTCAGTTTCGTGAACTCTATGCCTTGGGCACTGTTCATAATGACCTGTATGTCATAGGAGGGCAAATGAAACTGAAAAAACAATATCTGGTCACAAACTGTGTTGAGAAGTATTCCGTGGAGCAAGATAGCTGGAGAAGCGTGGCGCCTCTTCCGGTGCAACTGGCCTGCCATGCTGTGGTAACAGTAAATAATAAACTCTATGTGATGGGAGGCTGGACACCACAGGTAAAGAAGTTTACTAATTATTTTATTACATGAGAGCTAGCTAACCTGGCTTCTGTGTTGCCTAACTATATGCCTCTTCTTACATAGTTAAAATACCTCAATTATAAGCAAAAAATAAATTGCACTCATTCCTCTCACATCTTTAATGGGAAAATCAAGCAGGCCATGGGGAAATAATGTCCATGTCATATGATCTTCAATTTATATGCTACCTGTAATAAAGGCAGTTGTTTCAAAGGGAATTTCTCAGTGAGAAAAAAATAAAAAATGCACCCTGTCTAAACATGATTTCACTCACATTCCATTTTTACCAAGGGCATGCCCTAGGTGAAACTTCCACCTTGCGCCCTCCCCCTCCCCAAGCCCCCGCCCTGAGGCACCCCCCCGTGGCAGCTCCCCACCCCCCACCCTGAGACATGCCCTTCGCCTCAGCCCACCCCTGCCCCTCCTCCTCCCCGAGCATGCTGTCGCTGCTTCACTTCTCCCACCTCCCAGGCTTGCGGAACCTAAGCTGACTGGCGCCGCAAGCCTGGGAGGCAGGAGAAGTGAAGCAGCCACGGCATGTTCAGGGAGGAGGCAGGGCAGGGGTGAGCTGAGGCGGGGAGTTCTCCTGCGTCCTGCCCCCCCCGCCCCTTACTTGCTGCAGGTGGCCATCCTCGCGCTCCCCTACCCCAGCTCCTTCTGCCTAAATGCCAGCAGCGACCAGGGCAGCCAAAGATCCGGCCGCCGCAGTCACTGCCGAAGAAAATGCTGCCCCCCCAATCCTAACACCCTAGGCAACCGCCTAGGTCGCCTAAATGGTTGCACTGGCCCTGGATATGTCTTCGCTACCCACCAAATCAGCGGGCAGCGATAAGTCCAGCGGGGATCGATTTATTGCATCTAATCTAGACGTGATAAATCGACCCCCGAGCGTTCTCCCATCGACTTCTGTATTCCAGCTCGGCGAGAGCCGCAGGCAGAGTCGATGGGGGAGTGGCAACAGTTGACTCACTGCAGTGAAGACACCACGGTAAGTCGATCTAAGTACGTTGACTTCAGCTATGTTATTCACGTAGCTGAAGTTGCGTAACTTAGATCGATCCTCCTCCCACCTCAGTGTAGACCAAGGCATAGCCCTGAGGTAAATCCTGAAGTCCTTACTCAGTTTTTAATCCAGTGAAATATTAATTAAAAATAAATCATGGTGATAATTATACTTAGCTCTTCCCTGGCACTTTCACATCCCACTAATTAATAATTGTCCTCTATAACTTTTCTATCAGCAGCAAATAGTTGTGTTTAAGAGATGCAACAAATCCTGCATCTTGGCACGGTGTTAGACTAGATCAGTGGCTCTCAAACTTCATTGCACTGTGACCCGCTTCTGACAGCAAAGATTACTACACGACCTCAGGAGGCAGGACTGAAGCCTCAGCCCACCTGAGCACTGCCACCCCAAGTGAGGGGGCCAAAGCTCAAGCCTCACCACCCCATGAGGGAAGGGGGGCAAAGCCGAAGCCCAGGGCTTCAGCCCCAGGCAGGCGGCCTGTAACGTGAGCCCCACCACCACCCAGAGCTGAAACCCTTGGCTCGGCTTTGGCCCCAAATGATGGGGCTTGGGCTTTGGCCCCAGGCCCTAGCAAATCTAACACCAGCCCTGGCGACCCTATTAAAACAGGGTCGTGACTCACTTTGGGGTCCTGACCCATAGTTTGAGAACCTGTGGACTAGATGACCCTTGCAGTCCCTTCTGTCTCTGTGGTTCTATGATTCTAAGACATGGACCCATACTGGAATCCCATACTGGAATCCAAAATCCAACCCCTATAAACTCTGGTAAATTTCAGGTCGAAATCCATATATAAGCTTCACAGCTCTGCTCCATTTCTTGGGGAAACTTTTCCATATTTTAGGTGCTTTTTTAATAAAAAGTTAAAACTTTCAGTGGAAAAGCAGATGCTTTTCATCAAAAAATTAGTTTGGTCACAAATGCAATTTTCCATCAAAAAATGTGTTAGACGTTATGTGGGATATTTATAATATATGTTATTGTCTGTAGGATATTAAAAATGTGATCACATCTCATTGGTTTGGGACCACTTTTTAGAAAAAATCTTTAAAAATTTAAGCCTAAAACATGTTCAGAAAACACAATTTGCATCTGTTAAGATATTCTGTGTGTAGAAATCCCTAAGGAGGCAACAGAATGATAAGAGAGTAGGTCTGACACGGAAACTGAACAAAGATACTTTCTCTTTTTTAAAATAATTAAAATACAAGAACATACGTAACATGGAAAGAATATGGCTGTAAAAAGCTCAAGCTGGATGGTTTGTAATATAACAAAGATAGATATTAAGGTAGACACCCAGCTTTTGTCTAGCTTGATAGCTCTCTAAAACTAAGAATTAAAATGCCTGAGAAGCTATTGTCCTGAATATTGAGCCAAGACTGGTAAAAATACAGGCACCTGGGAAGTGATACCTGCCAACTAGCACTTTCTGTGACAATTCATGAGTACGTATCTATGCATACAGTTGTTTGGGATGAGCAGTTTAGCATTAACTCATAAGGAGTTACATAAGAATCTACCTGCACAGGTCAGAATGCATTAGCCACAGTGGTGAAATAAAGATTTTAAGACCAACAACCCAGTGGTAGGTATGTTGCTTCAATATTAATATTCCCCTCTCAGGCACTAAAGGTGTATATCAGGGGAGGGCAAACTACGTCCCGTGGGAAACATGCGGCCCACCAGCCGATTTAATCCAGCCCTCAAACTCCCGCAGGGGAGCGGAGTCTGAGGCTTGCCCTGCTCCCGTGCGCCAGCTGGGGAGTGGGGTTGGGGGCTGTTCGGTGTGTGCATGCCACCATGCCACACAACTCCCACAAACAGCGGCATGTCCCCACTCTGTCTCCTATGTTTAGGGGCAGCCTGGGGGCTCCGCGCACTGCCTCCACCCCAAGCGCCATCCCACAGTTTCCACTGGCTGGGAACTGTGGCCAATAGAAGCTGCAAGGGCGGTGCCTGCGGATGGGGCAGCGTGCAGAAGCACCTGGCCACGCCTCTGTGTAGGAGCCGGAGAGGGTGCATGCTGCTGTTTCCGGGAGCTGCTTGAGGTAAGCGCTGCCCAGAGCTTGCACCCCTGAGCCCCTCCTGCGCCCCAACCCCCTACCCCAGCCCTGATCCTCCTCCCGCCCTCCAAACCCCTCAATCCCAGCCTGGAGCACCCTCCACTAGAAAAGGAAACCAATAAAGAATGTTCCTAGTTGGGAGGGGCTTCAAAAGGGAGGAGCTCTGAATGCCAAGGCTCAGTGGTCCCTGGCCTCTGTGGAAGGACTTCATCGCGTAGCAACAGAAGCCGCTGATCATAGGAATTATAGGCTGTTCTGAGGATGGGTGGTCATGGTTTGATGTCTGTAGGGATCTTGACCCAGAATGAGACACCCTTCCCCAGCCAATGACAAAATGCCCTGGCTCCAGAAGATGATTCTGGGACAAGAGAGCCTTGCAGGTAAGGGACCTGGACATAAGTGGGGTTGATGGACTAAGGTTAATTCAGCCCCCTCCCCCTTCAGCTAGAGATGCTGATGGGGAGGCATATTTGTATACTATTCCACCTTTGGGTTAAATAAACTAGACCCCTGCAGGGTCCCTGTTCAATACACGTGTGTCTTGTTGCCCTTATTGAAAGCCCACTGGGAAAACTGAGGCAGGGATGTAATTGTGATGTTATACTGATAGGATGCTCCGGGAGTGAGGGTCACCATCACAGGTAGGATTGGGAGGAGGCTGATGAGGGCAGCGAGATGGTTGCGGACTCTGGGAGCAGTGGAAGAAAAGTGTAAAGTTGAGAGTTCCATATGCAAAGAGCAAAGCACACACGTTCAGTGTAAATTACTTTCATTATCTAGGCTTTTATTCCTTTTCCATGGCCGTGATGTCAGAGTGTCTTTATACTAAGGAAAACAACAAGCAAAAAAGAACAAATATAACAACACCATGAGTAAGCAGAGGATGCATGTGTGTGCTCTCTCTCATTGAAAGACTTCAGAGCCCTCCCCCACAGCAGACTGCTTACATTTAAAGGTGCCGTACTCTGAAAACATAATTATAGCATCTTACGTAATACCAAAAGGGAGAGAAAACGGGGAGGAAGACTGGAATGAACAGGGGTAGCAGGAGTTGGTATGGGAGGAGTATAATGGGATCAAAGCTGTAGCTGGAAGGCAGGGGTTTAGTATTAAAGCTATTAAATGGAAAGATTTAGCAATTGTTAAATTTTAATTATTTGTTGGTTAAATAAATATATGTTAATTTAGAACAAATATTGTATATAAAGAGGTTCTTAGAGCAGCCTTTAAAATACTCCATCAAAACTCATGGTACAGCATGAGTAACCAAGTAAATAGAAATTCAGTCTTCAGGAGGAAAGGAATGTATTGAAAAAAGGTTTTGACTTATTCTTAGAGCTTCACAGAGGCCTTGTAAAAGAGCTATGTTCTGTCAGAGCTGTGTCCGTAAATGTTTTGTTATTACCCAAATTCTCAGCTTTTTTGCTATAGAATATAAATGCACTGTTATTCATCTGCCTTCTACAGTGCACTTCCAGCCACAAGTCATGGGTGTTGGTAAATCGTAGTGAGTATGAATCACTTCACAGCTATAATTGATGTGTTTATGTTATTTATCTGCTCAGCTGTCTGCTGTGATTAATTGCACACAGGCGCGTCCAGAGGGCTCCAAATGTTGTATTATTATATGGCTGTCATATTTCATACAGATGGATCTCCCTGACGATGAGCTGGATCGATTAAGTAACAGAATGTTGCAGTATGACCCAGGCCAAGACAAATGGACAGAGTGCACACCAATGAAGTACTCCAAATACCGCTTCAGCACAGCTGTAGTCAACAGTGAGATTTATGTCTTGGGTAAGAGGAAACAGATTTTTAACAGATAGCACAACCACTTTTTACTTTTCCCAGCAATTTGCCTCCATGAAATGAAAGATTGCACCTTTTGTTTTCAACAGTAGGGCAAAGTATATTGGACTAAATGGATTGAGATTTTTTTTTAAATTTTTTCATAATTTCTTGCATTCTTAAATTCAGTTAGGTGAAGTTGAAATGAAACTTTATTGCTCTGGCGTAATATAATTTCTTTAACACTTTCCATCAGAGGATCTCAATATTAATGAATCAAGACTCACAACACAGCCCTTTTGGGTAGGGAAGTCTCATCAGGGCTGGTGCAAGGAAGTTTCGTACCCTAGGCGAAACTTCCACCTTGCACCTCCCCCCCAGCTAACCCCACCTCCCCCACGGCAGCTAACTCAGCATCCGACCCGGGGAGCCCCCCTCGCAGCAGCTACCCCTGCCACTACGACAGCTAACCCCTCTCCCCCCCCCATCTCCCCACGGCAAGTAACCCTGCCCAGGGAGACTCCCCACACCCCCGCCACGGCAGCTAACCCTGCCTGGGGAGACTTCCCTCCTCTCCCCCACCGCCACGACAGCTAACCCTGCCTGTGGAGACTTCCCCCCGCCACAACAGCTAACCCTGCCTGGGGAGACTTCCCCCCACTCTTCCCCCCCACCACGGCAGCTAACCCTGCCTGGGTAGCCCGCCCCAGCTCACCTCAGCTCCGCCTCCTCCACTGAGCACGCTGGCGCTGCTCTAATTCTCCTCCCCGCCTAGGCTTGCGGCGCTGATTGGAGGAGACTTAGAGCTGGGCTGTGTGCTCAGTGGAGGAGGCAGAGTGGAGGTAAACTGGAGCTGGGAGCTGTTCCCGTGTGCCGCCCCCCCATTACTGCGAGTAGCCCTCCTCGCACGCCCCCCCTGCGCGCCACCCCACCCAGCTCACCTCCACTCCACCTCCTCGCCTGAGGGGACTTTTAGGCGCCCCCAACCACTAGGCACCCTGGGCGGCCGCCTAGTTTGCCTAAATGGTTGCACCGGCCCTGAGTCTCATTCATTACTACCATTTTACAGCTGAAGAAACGGAAGTACAGAAAGGTGAGGTAACTTGCCTGAGAGATCTGGCAGAAGAGAGACTAGACCCCAGCAATCCCAATCTCATGCCTTAACCTCAAGACCAGCCTTCTTTATTCTGAGGTTCAGTGCAACTTCCATTAAAGTCAGTGGATAGATTCCCATCCACTTTGCTACTATCAAACATTTTGGAAAATAAAGAAAAACCAGAATGAAGAAAAGGTGATGGTTTAATGCAGAAAAAGAATGAAGGTTTTTCAGGCATAGGGAATGGCATAGGGGGAAAAAGCAGGAAAAATATGTAACTTGGAAGGAGAGTAGACAACAGAAAGGAGAGTGGGTGGGAATGAGAGCAGAATTATAGGCAAGGGTTTGACTGTGGAAGGCCATGAAGATGAGGGTGAGAAGCTTGAATGTGATATGGAATTTAAGAGGCAGTCAGCAGAGGATTTCCAAGAGGGGAGTGATATGAGAGGAGTATCCTTGGGTAACAGAGGAGGAAAATGTCTTCCACCCTGCCTTTATCTTGGTTTAGAGAGACCCTTGTCTACAGCGGAACTGAGTGTCCCCATAGGCATAGCCAGGAATAACCATCAAAAAGTGGAAAATGGTTATTGCCGAAGGTCACTAGCAGGTGAACTTCAGCATGTTGTCAGATCCAAGGTAGTGTTGTCTATGTAGGTTCAAAGGTGCTTTGAGATGATAAAATATAGATGTCCAGTCCTCTGTGGTAGGTACAATAATGAAAGCTTGAAACAGACAATGTAGTGCATAAGTAGAGGCAGCAGCAATGTCAGTGAAGAAAGAGGCTCTATTCATGTCTTTTAGGAACAAGTGTCCTGAGATCAAGAGCAAGAATTCTGTGATGATTCAAAAAAGGCAGGGAGAGAGAAATGAAGCAGTCTTGGGATGCATTTGATTAAATAGATTGGCAGTCTTCTATACAGTGAATGTGATACTGTAACACAGAGAAGCTTTCTGAAGAGCTGTGGTTAGTAAAGAAAAACTACATCCAGCGTTCTCAGTGTAAAATGTCACATGGCAAGAAATATGTATCACAATGAATAAAAGAATGAAATATATAGTTTTGCTAAAAGTCCATTTTAGTCTGAAAAACGGTTGCAAGAATGGCATTGTGGAGTGCCGTGTTTATAGTCTCTTCCTGCCCTTAACTGGAGATTTGCTTTGGTCACAAGTGAAAAGCTGTATTCTGCTATTTACAGTTGTCAGTGCCACAAGCTGAGTCAGGGTTCTGAACGGCAAGCTGGGTTCTCTTTTGCTTGCCAGTCAACACCAATAACAAAGATTCTGTATGTGGAACTTTGCTAACAATTATGTTGATGATGTGTGAGCCAGATGAGAGGCCTGCTCCTTCTCCCATCACTGTGTCAATTCTTTGGGTCTAACAGGAGCAAAAGAAGGTTAAACCATTGGGGCTGACCTTGCATACCTTTACATGCATAGTCCTTCCATTATAAAAGCTCCACTGAAATCAAGGGGATTACTCATGTGAGTAAGGATCTGCAGGATTGGGACCAGTCATAGGGTTGTTGGTCCTTCACGAGGATTTGGATTTAACCTCACCTGTGACAGATCAGCTACCCTCCTCCACCCAGCTGATCATGATGAGCTGGGGATCAGGTGTCTCAATTCACTTATCAGATCCAGATGGTGAAGAATTGGGTGGGAGAGCTTATTTGTGGAAGAGAGCTACAGAAAGGAGATTGTCTCTTGTGATAGGGCCTGAAGGGAAGAGGTGGTAGGGAAGAAGGAGTCTCCTGGGGCACGCCTAGGAAAAAGTCAACTCCCAAGCAAATGGGCTGGAGGTAGGTTGGGATTAAGGATCCAGTCTGAGGAGAATCAGACTGGGGGAAGGAATCCAGGGAAGAAGCCTGAGGATCAGCAGCTTGGTAGCAGCAGAGCCTCTAAGGAAAAAGTCTAGAGGGTCTGCACTCTAAAGAGTGGAGGGTAGCCTGTGAGGGGCAGAAGGCCCTTTTGTTTTATATTTTCTTTGAACTGAAGACTGCTACTTGACAGAGCCTGCTGGCCTGTTGCAGGACAGTGGTTGGGACTAGGAGGGGAACAGATAGTGTCACTACTGCAATAAGTCACAGAAGGTCACAAGGGGGTACCGGGATGCTGTGCTGCTGCAGACCTTTAGTTTTCTTACTAAAATAAACAAATGGGATTAAAGGCACAGAGGTCAGAATCTGATTTCTCATATAATAGTGTAAATTGGAAGTAACTTCACTGAAGTAAGTAGAGTTACTTGGAATTAGGGTGACCAGACAGCAAGTATGAAAAATCGGGATGGGGTGGGGGTAATAGGAGCTTATATAAAACAAAGCCCCAAATATTGGGACTGTCCCTGTAAAATCGGGACATCTGGTCACCCTACTTGGAATTTACATTGGCATTAACTGAGATAAAAATCTGCTCCATGGAGCAGATCTCTTGAGAAAGACTGTGCTATGTTTCCAGTCACACTGCTGACCATATTTGCACTTCAGTTAAAATTGGTATTTTGTAGGCTGGTTCTGGCAGTGACCACCTGGCTAACAAGACAGTTTCTTCTAGTGTAAAAAAAAAAAAATCATATGGAAAGAAAACAAAAGACAGATTTCTGGACACATTGTGCCTTTAAATACACTGCAGAAACTCTGTTCTATTAACAGAATTACTGCAGATTTACACCAATGCAACTCAGGGCACAATTGCATTTAGAATTCCTAACAGTAACCATCTGAGAGTCCTGTGTAAAAGATTGCAAACCATTTTCCCTCTCCAAGCCTCAAAAGAATTCTAATGTTAAAACAGGTTGGTGACTGCCTGGTAGTCACCGGTATTGGTGTTTCATTCTGCTAGTGTCACAAATGGTCTCATCTCTGGCACTAGGCTTCCACATGTCAGCTAGAATTAAAACCTTGCACAAAAAATACATGCCATGGTTTATTCATAGTGACAAGTCCGTGTTACCTTGTGAATTCTCAGATTGTTGGGCTGCAAAAATGGATACACTTCTCCTTATAAAGACAATGGTGATGGTGTCCTTGCTAGGCAGACAGACAACTCGTGACAGTAGAAGGAACAAGTTGAAAGCTTTCTTAATCTGGTTGGTGAAGCTCTTGGTCATGCAGATGACATCCATGAGAAAATGGGAGTGGAAACAACTAGGACTGATGTGGATGGACCAAAGAATAATAACTGTCATGGGGAATGGTTAAAACCCATGGCAAACTGCTCAAAGGCATGGACTTTCAGGACATTACATTGTTTCACAGGGCATGTCAAGCACTGTGGGAGGCTAGAAAAAGACTGACAATGCCAATTTGTTCCAAAAGCCAGATTCTGAAGACTCTCTGAAGGAGTCCCTGTATATGGTGTCCCCAGAGATACCAATACTATGCATTATGGCTAGATATGCCATTCCAGAGAAGCTGTGCAGACTTGTTAAATCTGCAGCCAATTTGCAGATTATGGTGCAATTTCAGTAGATCTGGCAAAGGGAGGTGTAACTTTTGGTGTTGCTAAATTTTTGTGGCCTGGGGAGAGAGTTACTCTAGTGCTGGTGAGGTAGTGTTCCTCCCTCTACCCTCTGTGAGGATTCCAGATGATGGGTATGGCTTAAATTCCCACCAGGGCTCTATACAAGCCTGCTTTTGGGAGCATCTGAAGTGGCACTGAACAGACCTACTGTATGGAGACTCTGACCATGCTTATCTCCCTCCCAGTGCTACCCTCTTCCCAAGCTGCACTTATGGTATCTGATATACATGTAGTTGTGGCCTTTGTGTGGAAGAACAGTGTCTCCGTGGGTTCCCTGAGAGCTGCATGCATCTCAGCAGGTCCGCTGGTTTGTGGAACAAACCTCACTTCCCCCGTCCCACCATTCAATAAGGGGAAAATCCTGTCTTAATAGAATGATGAGAAGGAAAGTCCATGAAAGAAAGCTCCTGGAGATCCCTGCTGCCTGTGTGATTTAAATAAATAAATGGGAGAGAATATAGCCTCTCCTTGAATAAATGCTCAGCTCATAAAACGGTATTGCAGAAAGGCTAGACTTAACTCATTTCAAACAAAATTTAACACCTGCATCCAAACTAAATAAGATTTGTTTTTTTTGAAGCAGAGTCCGTGTCTTCCTGTATGTTTGAACAGCACTCAGTACCATGAGGCCCCAAGCAGGACTAGGGCCTGTGGGTGCTACTTCAATACAAATAAATAACTAAAGAAATTAGCTATGACCAATATGAAACAAAAGGCATGCATGCCATATTTGCTTTGAGTACATTTCTGTAACATAATTTTTTATATTTAGATCCAGATTCTGCTCTCAGTTCCATGGTGTAACTCTGGAGTAACTCTATTGACTTCAGTGGCGTTACTCCAGACTTACACCATTTTAACTAAGATCTGTAGCTGGCTTTCAGTCTTTCATGTGTTAATTTCTGAAAGGTCTATTGGCACAGAACATAGAATACACAGACACTGCCCAAGAGTACTTCTCAATCCAAATGAGAACTGAGCATGCTGACCCTGGAGACTAACTACTCCAGATCCTTTGGTCTGAGAGAACCTGTCTCAGAATACAGAAAGTGCTTTTTTAAAATTCCAAACTAGAAATACACATTGATAACTCCATAAGGCCTGATTCTGGTCAAACACCAACTTTACATCTATGTAATTCCACTTACTTAAACTGAGTTATTCCTGTGTTACATTGGTATAGGGGATATGAGAAACACTCATACTGTTTGAGGGATTGTATTGTTCATAGAACCTGTACCACTTGTCTCTTATCAGCTGTTCTAGTTAGAATTGGCTGTTGCAACAGATAATGTTCCTGAAGACTCTTATGCTATTTAAATGACATACATAATCCTTCCAAGTAAATGAACAGCCTTTCCTGAGGTTCAAAATCCTTTCTCCTATTCACCACATTCAACTGATCTTAGTTCTTTCTCTCCATATTTTCCCAGGAACATAACTATATTCGTTAGAAAGCTCAAGAAAGAGTGGTATTGTGTTCTTAATGACAGAGCCAATTGAGATACTTCTGGAAGAAAACCAGATGGGAAGGCTCTATTTAAGTCATGCATTTTAATCTCTTGCTTTAAAAAAAAAAAATCCTTTGCATCTGAGACTGTGAAAACTCATTACGACTGATGGGTAAATTAGAAAAAGACCTGCCAAATGCACCAGCTCATGCTAAAACACTTTCAAAAGAACTACAGTCTTTGAAATATAGGTCAGTGGTAAGTGATATTGCATCAGCATAAGGGCATTAGTTCTGCATTGTTTTTATGTTATATAATCCCTGTTTTTATAAATAAGAAAATATAGAAGGAATTAAATGAAAAATCCTGTTAGTAAGAACTTGGGAATCAAAGAATCTTTGTTTATCCGCCTTACCCTGGAATACCACCTCATTAAAACTGAGTTTTCCCCTGAGCTCTTGCTGAGAGCTTCTCTTTAAAGTTTTAAGCAGTTAAATGAGGTTCAATTAAATTCTGAATGTCTCCCTCGTAAAATACTTATTTGAATATGGTACTCAGGGGTCTCTCTGGGAAGGAAGGTTTGTGTAGGAGGAACTGGAAAGAGAAATTTTAACTTTCATGCTTTAGTATTAACTGTGCCTTTGAATAAATTATGCTGCTTCTAAAGTAAACATGTCTATTCATAAATACATTTTGGATTTCCTCTGAGTAGCAGATAATGGGCCCGATTCTTCCCTTGGTTACCCCTGTTCACATCTGACTGTGGTAAATGAGCCTGCATGGCAGTTGAACCAAGAGCAGAATTTGGCCTGATTCTGGCTATCAGAAGCTCCCCCATGCCATTGAGAGGCAACCAGCGTGTTGTAGGAGAAGCTGGAACTGAAATTGTGGGTTTGTGTTGGCAACCATTTGCTTTTCTCATCCCTGCTTCCAGTCAAGCTTTTCCTTCATGTTTTGCTACAAGACACGCTATGTGATCTGTTTTCTCTGCAATAGTAAAGAATGGCAGGTGGTTTTCAATTCCATCTCTGTAAGAGTCTGTCGGGGCTAACATTATGGCTCCCTTATTTCTCCCTGAAACCAATTATGCAGCGCTGGTTTACAGGGAGTGAGAGAGCAATGCAAGTCCTAATACTCAGCTTGAATGCTGTTAAAGAGTAATGAAGGGAAATGTTACATAAGGGTTTAGAGCTATTAAATCCATTGTGGATTCTAGAGATCAATTTAATAGTGAATTATTTTACAGAAAGAGAGGGAGCGAAGGAGCTTAGATTTCAGTTGCTTATTGGTGAACCTGCTCTGTTTTTTCATCTTAATTTCTCTTTGATAAAAATTCAAACCAGGACTAAGAATACTTTTCACTGCCTGTGTATTGTGATCAAAGGGTGTGAGAAGGTGGGGAAGTATTACAGTCTCCATCTGACTGATCTTAGATGATCTCTAATTTCAGCTGCATACATTTTTTTGCACAACCAACTTGGGACCCCTCAGTGCTAAATACCCACCACATTTTTGTAGGTGCTCAGTTCCACTGAAAATCAAGCCCCATATGTCTCAAGTTGAGTATCAGTCAACTAAGGCACCCAAAATTAGTGGCCACTTTTGAAAAAGTAGGCTTCAGTAGCATGGCTGAGATAACATAACCCATGGCTCTTGATGCTGAGATTGGTACTGGACCCCCTCCCTCCCCCCCCCCACAAAAAGGATGTATTCATAAGTATTTTAAGGCTCTAATCACCATTTCAACTGAGCATCAGCACAGCTGAGTACTACTTGTTACTTCCATCCCTCCCTCACCATCTCTATGGAGATTACTCAATTTTACCAGGAGTTTAAGTTTACCCATCTTTTCATACCACTGTTCCCCATACTGTTTCCTAGGTTTAGTTATTGTGATGGATGTGACTCAAATCCCGTTTAGTCTCACTGTGTAAAAATAAGGGAGGTGGAGGGGAAGAGAGTTGGCCTAAAGTGAAACAATATTCTTTGCCTTCAGCCAATCAACAATGTGTGGGTATACGTAAGGCACAGCACTGTATCTCATTGAAATTCTGAGGCTGTACTGATCACATCACCTACCCTGCGTTGTCTTCTTTCATCAAAAGGCTTGTCTTGTAATCCTGATTTCTTGATAAAGACTATGTATTGTATTTATATATTTATGTTGCTAATAGAGCCTCAGGTTAAATTTAAAGTCCATTAGAACTGCTGCTGGAGAGTGCCCTTGAAAGTGTGTTTGATTGCAGAACCATCCAAGCATGATAGGGAAAGCTCTGAAGCATTAATGGCTTTGGGAACATGAAGGTGGCTTTGCCGACTTATTTTAGTCCCACAGTGGCATCTGAACTGTCTCCTGGGGAAAGAAAATGACATAAAGGGTCTATATGTTGAAATGGTGTGTTTGCAAGGTAGGGACAGTGCTCTGGAATTAAATCCTCTTTTGTGACAGATGTGAAAATGACAGGCAGAGAAATGTTCAAAACTCCCAGGGTGAAATCCACCTCTCCCTGCACAAAGGTCAAGTAATTGGGCTTTGTGCAGAGAACTAAGCTGGGTGGTGGTGGAAAGAGATTGAATTCACCCACTCTGTTAATGGCAAAAGTCCACAGGGAGGTGGGGCAGGGGAAGGGGAAAACAATGCAGACCTTCTAGCTGCTGTTCCAGCTATAGGCTGAAACAGCAGTTGGTGCTCCTTCACACACCATGTACATGAGTTTTGGGACAGTGGAGCCATTTATTTTTCATGGCACCTCTCTATAGCTTTAGGTAGTTTAAGAAATGCACAATTAAAAGGGTAAAAGTCCAGAATAGAGAGGCATGCCCCCATCATATCAATGTCCTGCCAGAATATTTGGCAGGACAGCTGCCTCCCCCAAATCAGCTACTGCATCTAATCTCTTCTGTTTTTTCTGGATGCTTCACAATGTTTTTCACACTATCTCCATCTTGTGTGGATTGAGCTTCAGCCAGCTCACCCTCCCTCATCCACTTCCTAGTCTGAGCCAAACACTGAGTCAGTTACTTAACTGCTCCAGCCAGGTCAAAGGAGGTAGAAATGAATGTCTCCAGCAGCCTGTAGGTACTACAGCAGTCTACATGTCCTGACTAACCCTCCTGATGACTTCGTAAACTCATTGTACAGGACAGACAATAAGGTAGAACGCTCTGGAATGGAGTGTGAGCAGTTGCAGTGTACAGTAGATTCTGACAAAGGAAAGTTTCTTCGTTTCCAACCATCTCCAACCATGCCTCCACTCAAGGGCAGATTTGAGTTTCCTTCACTGTGAGGAATTTCTGTGTTGTGGATACAAGTTGAAAGGATAGGCCTGAACTGTCAGCTTCTGCGGAACAAAATCTGCGTCTTCTTTCTTGGAGTATAGACAAGTCATGCCTATTGAGATTCTGGAAGCAGTGCAGGGGCTTTGAGCTGCTACCTGCAAGTGTGTGGCTAAGCAACTCTAGTAGTATCTGGAGTTTGCAAATTCCTTTGCATTATCTGCTAGCTTATTTCAGTGTTAGCATTATCTTAAAAGAGAAGCATAAAGCCATTCTCCTCTGGATCTGATTCCTCATTGCTTAGAATACCCTTTTAGAAGCTTCACAATTATATTTTATTCCCATCTGATTTTTGTTTCTTATTTTCTATTTGCCAAGCATTGATTTTTGGCCATGTCTTGAATGAAGCTGAAATTGGATTTCTCTGTAATGGCTTGGTAAGGTCCACATCAAAACTTAGCTATTTCATATCTAGAAGACTTTTCTCATCTGAATATAACTACTTTTAGATAGGTCAGATTTAAGTTAAACTAGTTGATGGCAATTTATTTAATTTTTTAATATACTAGTCTTTAATTTAGGCTTCAAAAGTGACTTGTGATAGGCCATTAAAGTTTATTTCTTTAATAATTATACAAGGAAAATGTTTCAAAGTCTTCTCTCCCAGGGTTGCCAGCATGAGTTCTTATATTAGTTGGTGAAGTTTTGGATTTTCTGCTAAAGCAGATTACTTGCATGTTACACACATGGTGCTGATTGAATTCTGTTCTGGTTCAATGCAAATTGTCCTTTTCATTCCTTCCAAAATTGCAGTGCCCATGATTCTTGCATTCTTTATTATAGCTACAAAATTCACAAGATGATTAAAAGAACGGTGGTAACATTCCTTAGAAAGTTCAAGAGGTGGTTCTTCCAGTGAGGCACCTGGGACAATACCATGCTCACGAAAGCTAGGCAACTAATCAGAGTCAGATAAACTTACTGCCATCTCAGACCACTGCTATTCATAGCTTTAATTTCAACAACAAAGATCTTCCATCCTTCAGATGAAGGATCCACCTAGCAGCAAATACTTCTACACCCTACATTGTAGTTCACATTCCACCAGCAGATACCATAGAAGTAGTGCTTTTGGGAGGCCACTTGATTAAACAGCCTGGCTGTCATATTAAAGGATCAAGAGGTACTTTAAAGGTACCTTGAGAAACAAAAACATGGTCAAGGAGGATACAGTGTTCCACCTTTATAGGTTAAGACCAGCATCTTAAACCCTACTAGGAACCATTAAAGAGTCAGTGCCGAGTACTGTGCACCGGTGCAGTATGCTCTTGGTATGAAGCATCATTTAATAAGAGTGCAGAATTCAGCTGTCCGAACTTCAATTGCCAAATAGTCTTAAGGCATAGATCCATTGAAATGATGCATGTTTGTTTTCATCATCTGAGTCAGATGCCACCAGAAGGTTGATTCTTTTTTTTGGTGGTTCGGGTTCTGTAGTTTCTACATCTGAGTGTTGCTCTTTTAAGACTTCTGAAAGCATGCTCCACACCTCGTCCTTCTCATAAGCATCCATTTTGGTCTCATACACTTTTGGGGTCCTGAATGGGCATGTGTATTTGGAGGCCCTTTGGAAATCTGATCTTTAATGTGGAAATTGCATGAATATTGCTGTCATTTTATATTTAAAAGTGAGCACATACAAAAGAGCTGCTTTAGCATGGAGATGCCATCAATGCTCATTATAGGGTATTGTATCCAGTGGCACAGATGCAGAACCTGCTGGGGTGCATCAGCATATTAATCCTTGAGATCTAAAGGCTGTGAATTCAAAACCCAGAGCTGCTCACTGGAAAATATTTAGTGAGGCACTGCCTGCCATACAATTTCAGTGTGCAAACACTGCACACTGAAGATGGAGTGAGGGTGGGGAGATATTGGTACTGGATGTTGCAATATGTTCCAAGAAATGAAAACCAGGAGCAGTTTTTTAATGGCTCAGCCATTCTAAAAACAGAATCCAGACATCCTAATTAAGTCTCAACTGGTAGGGCTTGTTTTAACTCACAAGAAAAATAAGAATTAAAATTCTACTGCTGCTACTGCCCTCACAATGCATTATGTGTTTCCATTTGGAATGTGGTCTGAGAACAGAATTTGAAAGGAATATAAAACCCTACATATTTACCCATTTGTACTATTATGTGACTAGTCTTCCTTGAGTCTTTACGCAGACTGAGACTAAAGAAAACTGGGTTCTAATCTTGAATCTGACACTGACTGGTTATATGACCTTGGACAAATCACTTAATTGATGTGTCTGTTTCCTCACCTATAAAATTGACTTTGTAACATCTGCCTCTCAGAGGTGTTCTGAAGCTTAATCAGTTAGCATATGTAAATTATTTACAGCAATTTGAGATCCTCTGGTAGAAGGTGCAAATAACAAAATGTATATGAAAGATCTCTATTGTTAAGTATCTACCTAAAAACTTGCATTGATGTATCTGATACTATGCATTTTACTGAAACAGTGGTATCTCATAAGGATAATTTTGGGCAAGTTTTGTTTTGACTTACAACCGAATGATCACTATATCCAGAGCCATAAAGCAGTGAATTTTCAAAAGCAGATGCATACAGACATTCAAAATCACCATCTCATATGTATATATCAAGTTTTACCAGGCATCTTAATACCCGGGCGGTAGGTCAAACAGATATTAACTGTCTTTAACTGACGTTCCTTGCAAACTGGACAATTCTTTTATCTGCAGCCAGTTTGCCTTAACAAAGGAATGAAACTCTTTTCTACCTTTTGAAAAATCCAAATGCCTCTTGATTAGTGAGAGTGAAGGGCAAACCCACTGACATCAAATTACTTTTGGAAAGTAATTTTTGATCCTTATAACTGAATGATCATATGATCTGGCCACTACAAACAAACAACAAGTAACTACAGTCAAATTCTACTGTGTAATTAAAAAAAAAAAAGTAAGGTGAGTACCTTGGCATTTTGCAAAAGTGCCTCTTGTCCTGCCTGCCATATCTAGATGAGAATGGAGCTCCTTTGGGGCTGCAGTGAGCTCTGTAGTAAAGGTGTGATGGCTGTTAATTTGAAAGCCTCTTATTACCAAGCTTCTGGAGATGAAGAGAGAAAATCTATTAAAAAAACCGAGAGCATGTAAATAAAAAATAACCCCATAAGAACTAGAAAGCAGCCAATTTCAGTGGCACTCTGGTACTGCAATATTTCTGTCTTGGTGTCCTGTGTATCTGATACATATCTTTCTCCGCAGGAGGAATTGGCTGCTTGGGTCGAGACAGGGGACAGGCACGGCAATGTCTTGATGCAGTGGAGATTTATAACCCTGATGGGGATTTCTGGAGAGATGGGCCTCCGATGCCTTCTCCTTTACTCAGCTTAAGAACCAACTCCACTAATGCAGGTTCGGTGGAAGGGAAGCTATATCTCTGCGGAGGATTTCATGGAGCAGGTACTGAATATATCTGAAAAGAGTTTGATGTTTCTTCCATAATTTAAGCTTTACCATTCCATCACACATACAGTCCCTGAGCGGATGACTGAGTAGCTTAATCATCAGGTTTAAAATACCGAAGCTTCCCAGCCCCACAGAGTTGCATCCTAGCAGAGTTGATTCAGCCATTTGTATTTCTGATTCTTAATGTCAATATAAATTGAGTTCCATGCTGTTTACTTGCTGTCAGATTTTTGGCTGAAACACCTAAGGGCCAGATTCTGATCTCTGCTACACCTGTGAAAATCAAACTCCACTGACTTCGGTAAAGTGACTCCAGATTTACACCAGTGTACCTGAGATCAAAGTCTGCCCCTAAGTTTCTATGTTAGGCACACTAAAAAGTTTTGGATATTTTTCTAAGAGTAAGGCTTTGTCCTGAGTCAAAATTTCTGTTCAGCATAGCTACCTGGCCTTCATTACCACAGTATTTGAGCACCTCATTCCCCCAACCCCCTTCCATCCTATGGCTGGAGACATATTAATGGGCTACTTGAATGGTACCTTGAAATGTGTTAACTACTTATGCTAAATCATCTGTTCCATCTTGTATTTAGCTAACATACTCTAAGGGCTTGTCTACATGTAAAGCACTTCAGCAGTGCAGCTGTGCCGCTGTAGTGCTTTGGTGAAGATGCTACTACAATGATTGGGAGAGCTTCTCCTGTGGTGTGGTTAATCCACTTCCATGAGAGGCGGTAGTTATGTCAATGGGAGACGCTTGTATGTTTCCCAGACCTGAAGAAGAGCTTTGTGCAGCTCAAAAGCTTGTTTTCTAATAAAGCTCAAAAGCTTGTTTTCTAATAAGGCCTTTGCACAGCACCCCTGTGAGGTAGGAAAGTGCTGCTATTCCCCTTTTATAAGCAGAGAAATGCGACTTGTCCAATATCATAGAATCATAGAACTGGAAGGGACCTTGAGAGGTCATCTAGTCCAGTCCCCTGCACTCCTGGCAGGACTCAATATTATCTAGACCATCCCTGACAGGTGTTTGTCCAACCTGCTCTTAAAAATCCCCAATGGTGGAGATTCCACACCCTCCCTAGGCAATTTATTCCAATGCTTAACCACTCTGGCAGTTAGGAAGTTTTTCCTAATGTCCAACCTAAACCGCCCTTGCTGCAATTTAAGGCCATTGCTTCTTGTCCTGTCCTCAGAGGTTAAGAACAACAATTTTTCTCCCTCCTCCTTTTAACAACCTTTTACGTACTTGAAAACTGTTATCATGTCCTCTCTCAGTCTTCTCTTCTCCAGACTAAACAAACCAAATTTTTTCTATCTTCCCGCATAGGTCATATTTTCTAGACCTTTAATCATTTTTGTTGTTCTTCTCTGGACTTTCTCCAATTTGTTCACATCTTTCCTGAAATGTGGAACCCACAACTGGACACAATACTCCAGTTGAGGCCTAATCAGAGTGGAGTAGAGCAGAAGAATTACTTCTAGTGTCTTGCTCAGAACACTCCTGCTAATACATCCCAGAATGATGTTTGCTTTTTTTGCAACAGCGTTACACTGTTGACTCATATTTAGCTTGTGGTCCACTATGACCCCCAGATCCCTTTCTGCAGTACTCCTTCCTAGGCAGTCATTTCCCATTTTGTATGTGTGCAACTGATTGTTCCTTCCTAAATGGAGTACTTTGCATTTGTCCTTACTGAATTCCATCCTATTTACTTCAGACCGTTTCTCCAGCTTGTCCAGATCTTTTTGAATTTTAATTCTATCCTCCAAAATATTTCCAGCTTGGTATCGTCCGCAAACTTTATAAGTGTACTCTCCACTTTCCCACTCACAATATTACATAGTGAGTCTGGGACAGAGCAGGAAACTGAACTCAGATCTGATGTATTCCAAGCCAGGATCGTAACTTTTTGGGCCATCTTTTTCTGCTAGGTTTACGTCCTTGCACTCCAAATACAATGTGCTGGCATCTGCCCTCCATATCATAGGTTACTGCACTGTATGTAGAATCTTTGTAAAATGAGTCGGGATTAAAATCACTTATATAAAACTACACTTTTATTATCGATATGCATGCACTACTCCCAATACGCACACATAAAATCTCCTGAGACAGCACCAGCTGCCCCATTTCTTTTTTTAGGAGAAAGTAGATGGCAGATATATTTTCCCTCACTGAGTGTCATCTCAGGCTAACTGGCTTCATATGGTATTGCTATGACACATGTATCCTTCACATGGCAATGGCTCCTGTTGCGTTGACTTTCATGTACATTTTACTTGTGTAGTAAACTCTCATGTAAAGCTGTCTGTCTAGTTGAATGATAATGCTGTTTTGTCACACAGGGTTTTAACTCACCTTCTTTCCCATTACCACTGAGGGGGAGGAGAGAAGTTGTGTATGAATATTATCTAACAGGCATATTCTTGTGTCATCTTTGACCCAAGAATTTTGTGACTTCAAAGCACTAGTGGTTATGACACATCATTGTGTTTCCATGGCAAACATTGTGCCATCATATTTTACTAGTTTCTCACAGCAACATTGAGATTCAAAAACAAAAAGCCTAAACCAAGTGCAAATTTCAAAAGACTGATCAGATGCATGGGTAAATGAAGCAATTACATTCAGCATGACTAACCGTTTAGTATGAAACTTTCTGAATAAGGGCACTATGGTAGCTTCAGAGCCATGAAAAACACCCAGTCTGAACACCATTACACTTGGGCTCTGAGTCCTATGTAGAGGGTTCTGGTACTGGGATTGGAAGAAGGAGAGAGGGAGGAGTCAGTGTTTGTGTCTGAAAGTCCCCAGGTGGATTTCAGGATGGTGAAGATCTTAGAATCATAGGGTTAGAAGGAACCACAAGGGTCATCTAGTCTAACCCCCTGCCAAGATGCAGGTTTCATTGTGGGCAGTGGCTAAACCATCCAAGGCAGATGACTATCCAGCCTCCTTTTGAAAACCACCAGTGAAGGAGCTTCCACTCCCTCCCTAGGTCGTCTGTTCCTTTGCCCTACTGTTCTGACAGTTAGGAAGTTTTTCCTGAGATTGAATATAAAGTGAAGTTTTGTGGGTGCATTAGGTGGGAAATCAGACTAGATGATCATAATGATCCCTTCAGGGTATGGATCTGTGGACCATCAGAAGTTAGGTTTGAGTGAACACTTTTTATTTGGCCCCCTTGCAGTCTTTCAGTTATGTTTTTGTACAATGTCAGCATAATGGGTCCCTGGCTGGGCACTAGTGCAAAATAAATAATTACATAACATTCTTTTAATGTAGGTGGGCTTTGTATTAGATTGCAAATCCAGCACTTGGAAGTTAGTAAATGTCAGTTTTACAGTTGCCTGTACAACCTTTGTTCTGCCTCTAATACGCTAATGAGGCAGGGTCCCTGCAGGAAAAAATAATATGCAATCATGTCACTAAAAAAAGCATCATAATGCATGTGCACAAGAGGGCCAAAATACTGCTGCACAGACAACTGTAAATCTGGCATTTGGTTTTCTTACTTTCAGACACTTGACTTTGCAAATTAAATAATGTTCCTTTACAGTTGTTTGGTTTGGTTTGGTTTTTTTTGGTGCAATTTCCTAGTTTTTATTAAAGGAGAAAGGTAGAACCAGACTTTATTATGCACAACTCTAGCAACCACCAATCACACATCATCAAGAGGGTTTGAACTCTAAGTCATCAGCATGATAGCAAAGAAATTGACCACTCATACTACAGGACTAACTGCACTAACTGGCAGCAAAAGGCTATTATTCCAGAGGCAAAAATGGGCAGATGAGGCCATGTGCTGCGCCCAGATGAGTGGTTGAAATAAGCCTGGTTCTCTCTCTTCCCTCCTATGTCCCCTGGAAATTGAGGGAGCTCCTGCCTCATGTGGTGCCACTGAGGCAGGAGGAGGAATGAGCCACTGGTGCCATGTGTTGGGCCAGGTTGGAGTGAGGACTGGGGTTGATGGAGGAAGCCTGGCTGGGCTGTCCTCACCCCCACATAGCTGCTCCAGCAGCTCCCAAGCATTTCCAAAAACGTGTGTGCTGCTGCTGCAGCTGCTTTGGAACAGCCTGGGCTCAGCACTCTAGAATATTCCTGTTTGGCTGCTAGTTTGGCATGCTGGCAACATTTTCCTCAGGCACACAACGGAGAGAAGGGGTAGGGTAATTTTCAGACATTTATCACTCAGCCAAACCTGAATGGAATTTCACAGGACAAGCTCACGGCACATCTATAACCTCAGCCGAATTTCAAAGGGCTGCTAACTGCTGTGAACTCTCGGGGTGTCAGAGCTTCTCAAAAAAGGCCAAAAGCAATTTTTATAATGGAAGTTGTTAGGCAACCTAAATATTAAGGTTGCTACCAGCTCTCCCTATAATAATAAATCAGTCCAACCCACGCAGCCCTGATTCATCTTTCCTTGCACTTAAACCTAATCTGGATCTAGTGCAGGGCTCAGATTGCACCTCCTTCGTGAACTGGTATGGTTTGTTTTTATTTTATGTTTTTGGCTGGCTGCCATTTTGATTTTGCTCCTGTGCCCTTCACACTGCCTAGCTGCCACTCAGTAGCCATCTTAGGTTGTTATTGGCACCCCTGGAGAATCAAAGGCCAGAGGCACCACATGCAAACACACACGTGGGCTTAAAAGCACCAGCTGTCAACTACTTGAAGGCCCCAGACTTGAATGAGGAGAAAGTCAATACTGCACTCTGGCTACTGCTCCCTCCACCAAGTCCCTGGGCTGCCATTGCCTTAAACTGTCATGGTTGGGGGTTCCACTCATTGCCACCTCTCAAGTCTCTCAGCTTGCCTGAGAGAGTACAGCTGGAGTAGCAGTAACAGCAGCTCCAGTAGCACAGGAGAAGCAACTGTAGCAGCAACAATCCAGAGCCCCATGAAAGGGGAGTCAATGGGCCTGCTGAGCCCGGCTGAGAGTGAGCTGAGCCCAGAAGAGCATGCCAAACAATGCAGAGCATGCACGAGTGAGCTGAGCCTGAGATGTCTCCAAGACTCACCAAGGGTAAGCTGAACCCTGGTAGGCCTCTGAACCCCAGGAATGGCACAATGGCATTTTGATTGGATGTTTCCTGTAGGGCAGGGTTTGATTTGTGGGTAGAGCTTTGGAAAGTACCACTTTTATTTAGTTTGATCCTTGATCCAGATCTGGGCACTGACTCATCTGTGTTCTCATGTTGAGAGCTGCCATCTTCCCGTAATATTATTTCTGACTATGGCCATTCTAGGTACGTGAAAACCATTTCTGTTCTGCTGAAATTCCAGTTTCACACCTGCTTTAACTTGACTTGGGAAGCTTAATTCTGTAGCCATTGAAACAGGGGTGTACACATTAACTGGTTGGTTCTCCAAAGAAGTAAATTAATGTTAAGGAATTATTAATCTATTTGTCTCTGACACTCTGCTACCCAGGCATCCCAATGTCACAAATGCTATCTGTCATCTGTCAGCAGCCCCCCAGTAAGATTCACAGAAATGTGGTGTTTTAATTAATTAAAATCTTGTTAACAGTTACAGTCTATAGTTCTGCAGACAATAAGTGCTGCTCTTAAAGTGAACATTCAGAACAATGCAGTCAGCAATAGCCGTTGAGTGTTCTACTAGGTGTTTTGCTGAGCTACTACCATAGCTACGAATTTTAAACCAGCTTTTGTAGATTGCCTGTATAATGGTCTTGTTGATACATTTTATATTTCCTTTGCCTTTTTACATAAAATAAAACCCAACACCTGCACAGGTTGACAGCTATTAGTGTTACGAGCTGGGTGTATGGCATAAGCAGTCACATTAGCGTGCTTCACTGAAGGATGTGTCAAGCTCATGTTAAGTTATTCAGTATTACATATTTATAAAATGCCTGCCAGTTGGGTTTCCTATTTCTTTCACTCATTCTGAAGATAAAAACATTCTTGGGTTAAAATCGTGGCGGGGTGTGTGTGTGCGCGCGCACCGTGTGTTGGAAGTGGGTTATTTGCTTTCATTCTAGGTTTGCCAAGGTGCAAATTTGTTGACCTTCACATCATGTTGTCAATCTTATGTGTTTTCCTAGGCTTTGGAGGGAGGGAGGGCACTGAATTGATCTGAGGAATTGGTAGAAACTGTAATTTTGCTAGGGGGTTTTATTTATAGATATTGACCCAATTGTCTAAAATATTTGTAGGAATAAATTCTTGGCATAAATGCAGATATAATTAAAAAAAAATTAAATACTACTGTTTGCTGAAAGCACATGCCTAGGTTGTCACTCAAAACTACCACTCGCATATGTCCTTGGCTGTTTTGCAAAACAAAAGGAAAACTACCTGAATTCAGCTATTAAAGGCCCTATCTCAAATACAGGGTCTGCTGCCATTGGCCCATCACATATAAAAGTCCCTCTGATCCTCATCAATTAACTCCACTTAGTACTGAGCTAGATGTATTTGAAGTGGCAGTTAACCCCTTCTCTACCTCAAATACAGTTCATAGCAGTAATATATGTTTATACCAATGTTGCTACAATGAATTAAAGATGTAGCTAGTGTGTTTGTGCACCACAGCCTTCTCTTGGATGAAATCCAAGATGCTTAACTGTATGTCATAGGACCCATCCTGTTAATGAAAACTGGAGATTCTCCTTTAGCTTAAGTGGTAGGGGAGTCTCTGATTATGGAGCAGGAAGGCCTGAGTTACATCCTTGTAATTGTTATGAAGTTCCAAGTAGCCGCAGTATACAGCATAGTGACTCTCATGAAGTCCTAGCTAACCGTGGAATTATTACTTTTATATACAGATATTTAAATAGCTAACCCAAATGCATTTAACTGTCTTCTTATCATTTACATGAATTACACTCTTGAAAACAAATCTATAAATTGGAATAGTGTTTAGTTTATAGCAGGGCAGTGCCATGTTGTAATTGCCATGTTCCAGTCGAGCTAATGAGTTTGGATCTCAGCACCATCCTTTCCTGAGAGTGGACTAGCTTAACAGTTATTTATTTTGACTAATCTACCATAAAGTCTGCTCCCTTCAGCCTCATCCATTATATGATTTAGTTGGAGAATAATTGTTGTGTTTGTTTTGGATTATAGTGGTTACAGTACATTACTTGAAGCAAATTAAATTTAGACATATTAAGGAGCCTGGCACAGTAAACACTGTACTTGTGAAGTTTAGGGGATGTGGGATTGGAACAAAACTGTTTCTCAGGCACCCTGCTATGTTCCCAGTTAAATAAAGCAGGAGGGCAAGTTCTTGGCTGATTGCTGCCTGTTTGCAACCCTGCTTGTTTCCCTGATCTGTTAGAATTTACTAGGTAACACTGAATATTTCAAGTTCTCCTGTCCACAATGGTTAGTTCTTGGATATATTTTCCTATTAATAAATGGGATGCAAAATCCCTGTTTTGTTTTGCACAGAACTAGCTCATCATAGGCTGTCAAGCTGCAGTGCAGGCACTCAACTATCTATCAAGCCTGCACATGGAATCCACGCTAAGAAGCTGCCGAAAGATCTTTCACCTAATTTTCACACTAACCAGAGTAATATGTAATTCAGCTCTTGGGAAACATAGGAGCAAAAGAGAGAGAGAGAGAGAGAGAGAGAGCTCTAGCAAGCTCTGTTCCTAGAGATGGCTCCCCACTTATCCAGCATTCATCAACCTAAAACATGCTACGGTAACTAAGGCTGATATAGGTCACAGAACAATGACAATATGCACCTGCTTGCTACAGCTTCTGCATTTGACCCCGTGTCTGATGGGAAGATATTAGTAATCCAGTCACACTTCAGATCAAGGTTCCATTTATATCTAGTTTAGAAAAGGTTAATAAATGATTAATAGATGTTTTATTAAATGTTCAACAGTTGTTACAGAGTCCAATAGGTTGCTTATAAATATGGCTTATAGCCATGTATAACATCTGCTAATGTACTTATAACTGTCTATAACATATTGTTACCCCTTGGGGCCAAAACGTGGGGTCTGGTAGGTTGTTCCAGCTGGCAGCAGAAGCTGGTGATAGTCAGGATTTATTTGATGTAGCTTTGTTCATGTGTAAAGAATGTACAAAGTCCTGCATCTCTGAATGCAGAAGGAACCAAGAACAAAAGGAGCACTGTCTTAGCTTACAGCCCAAGCCTAGGGTTGCCAGTTTGGCTGGCCGAAGTCTTGGATGTTTCATTACATGACCAGGGCCGGCGCTTCCATTTAAGCGACCTAGGCGGTTGCCTAGGGCGCCAGGATTTGGGAGGGCGGCAGACTGCTCCGGTGGACCTCCCGCAGGCATGCCTGCGGAGGGTCCGCTGGTCCAGCAGCTCCGGTGGAGCACCCGCAGGCACGCCTGCGGCAGGTCCACCGGATCCGCGGGACCGGCGAACTGGCCCTGCGCCTAGGGCGCCAAAAACACTGGCGCCGCTCCTGCACATGACATAATCTTTAATTGCATATTAATCTTTAATTCCTGGAGACTCCAGGACAATCCTGAAGGGTTGGCAACCCTACTCAAGCCGCTTTAGACTCAAAAGCCGTCTCTGTAGCTTTATCCATGGTCACCCTGTGCTGAGAGGCTACTGCTAGGCTTTCTTGTGGTTTTTTTTTGCGTCGCCTTTTGCTCTATTCTTACCTGTTCACCATTTCAGTGTGTGTGCTCTCCACTCACACACCAGCCCACCTGGTCACAACGCCTAGTCAAACTCTCCACTCACCTGCTGCTAATTTCTGAGCAGACTCAGTTAGGCTTTATTTCAGGTATGACCCTTAAGTGTCTCTTCCAGCTGTCTTAAATGTGGGACTTGTTCACACAGCAGTTTGAATGAAGTTTTAGTTCAACCCCTAACAATGTTTCATATGCCTCATAACGATATGCTGCTTGTGTCTACAACGTGCTTATAACGCTTATTAATCCTTTCTAAACCATTTATAAATGGGATCTTAGCACAGAGTGGGACCAGTAATTCTGCTTCTGTAAGGGCCTGGTCCTGGAGCCCTTAACTCATGTGCTACTGAAATCAACGCACCTAATCTTGCGATGGTTGAAGTTAATGTGAGTTTTGCCATTAACTTCAGTGGGAACAAAATCAGGCCTCAGGAGACTATGCATGAGAGTAAAGAATGCAAGATAAAAGGATAAATAATTAGAAAGGTTCTGGATATTGAAACCCAAACAAAGATGGTTGAAATAGCAGTGGAAATGGGAGGCCCTCCCTCTAGGCCACCACATCCACCTTTTAAAAACAGCATATAATTAGAGAGTGCACTGACTGCTTATGAAAATGAGACTGTGGGGATAGGAGTATTAGACAGCCAGGTAGGCAGATTGATGAAGGCCTTGTCTGTACGGGGTTCATTCTCTGTACAGATGCACTGAACTGTAAACCCAAGTCACAATATGCCTCCCAGTTCTCCCCTAGCTCTGGTGGGTCCGTGTGCGCTGGCCAGTGTGCTGAGGGGTGAAGCCCAGGCTTTCCCTGTTCCCTGCACACATGCACAGTTAAGGAGATGTAGTGACTCTGCAAAGGGTGTGCTCTGTGATGTGGGTAGCCACCTTATGCCCCCTTGCTTCCCTGCATGGGCACACAGGATGGTTCACAATCTGGCCCATAGTTATGGACAGAAATGGGGTTGTGTACGACAGACCTGGAGAAAACATTTTTCTCTTTTGTCCTGTTGCAAGTCAGGATTTCATGTCTTCCATGGTGACAGGCTAACAAAGCAGTTAACCCATTGCAGCAAAAGCATGTGCATCCCCTGCCCCCAAGCTTGTAAAATTGTAACAGGTAATTAGGAGTGCAGCTATGAATGGCCATGAATAATGTGTTGTCATGCTATATGCAGAGAACATTATGTGTTTTCTGGTACAGAGAACCACAGATATCACAGATGTGTAAAGGACCTTAAAAAGACAGGTGAAAACCCCACTGGGTAAACAAACCAATGCTGGAATCAAAGCATTTCAACAGTGATAAGTCAGAGTTGGAATAACTATTAAATGCCAATGGCTGGAGGAGTTGGAGAATAAAAGACCAGAATGAGGGTCTGCCAGACACTTTGGGGATCTGGTGTTGGTGGTTGATCTGTAATGCCTGAATGAATCCTTTAAGAAAAGATAAGAGCAGCCAGTTAACAATTTAGCATCTAGAATTTTAGTGGCTGTTTTGAAGCTGATCCAGGACAAAAAGAGTTAGAGTGCAGTAGAGAGATGTGCGTCAGACGTAGGAAAGCGGTATGACGATGTAAGGGGAAAAGCCAGGACTGAGATCAGCAGGTGCGCAGAAAGGAGGTTGGGACAGGAATTCCACAGAAGCCTATTGATGAGAAGCAGACGCATAAATTCTAATTCCAGTTGTGACGCTGACATACCGTGTGGCCTTTGTCAAGCCTCTTATCACTTTAATCATCAGTTTCCTCATCTGTAAAATGGAGGCAATAATATTTACAGCAATGGGCTATTAAGGATTGATTAGATACTGGACCAGATTTGTGCCTGGCGTAACTTCACTGAAGTAAAATTAGTAAGGATTAGTTTGTTCCCTTGTCTCTAAAGTGCTGTTCAAATATTTTCCACATATGTTCTTATAGCTAAAGCACTGGACTGGAATTCCAGAGTTCCAATTGCCAGCTCTGCTACAGAATTCTTGTGTGATCTTGGGCAAGTCACTTTGTTTTCCCGTGCCTTGGTTTCCCTTTTGTAAAACATAAAATAAGGGCATTGTGAGGGTAGATTCATTAATGACTGGACAGCTCAAATAATACAGTGGTGGGGTCATGCAAATACTTGGCTAGATTTGCAAGAAATCTATACTTTTTTTTGAAATTAACTTTGTATTGGAATGTGTGGTGCTTATGGTACAAGAGGGAAAATAAATATCAAAGAGATCAGAAGTAATACATACCTATATTCATAAGGGAAAGTTGTTACCCCCAAACCACATATTGAATGCAATTTGAAAGAAGAGAAAAGCAAATAAAATATTTATAGCATTGCCTGAAGCAATATTGTAGGTCTCAACATGCAGTGGTCCATCTTGATTCAGGTAGCATGAGAAATCATACAACGAAAAATCAGTCCAGCAATGTTGGATAGTGAAATGCATTTAAAAATATAGCTTTTAATAGAATTGGATGTTTCTGAGCATATGGATGGAGGCGGCCATCTTATTGAAAAGTAACATTCTCTCTGTCAGTTTCATCTTGCTTTAAACATATCCAGAGAAGAACTTTGTTATGTAAAAAATAAGTATTTTGTTTACAAACAAAACATTATGGGCCAAAGTGTTAAGCAGGATTTTGAAGATTATGCCTGCAAATTCTGCATGCAGAATACTGTAGTTTGCACATGTGAAATGTGATTTTTGCATTGGCAAATTAAAGCCTCAATTACAAAACAAGGTCTTTATTGCCCAGAAAAGGTGATTTTATAGGTGCAGTATTAGGCCTGGTCTGTACACAGATTTTGCATCAGCATAACTATGACAGTTAGGGGGGTGATTTTTACCGATATAGTTGAATCGATACAATCTCTAGTGTGACAAAGGTATAAAGATGCCTTTTACTGGTATAGCCTATTCCCCTTCCTATATAAGAATAAGCTATACTTTTATAGTGCTATAACTGCATTCTCACTGGGGAGAAGGGGTGTTGCACAGCTTTAATTCTACCAGAATGTTAAAGTGGTACAACGTTTGTCTGTAGACAAGCCCTTAGGGTGTGTAGTCAGTCCAAAGTTAATCAGGGCTAGCCTAACATAAGTGAAGCATCCCTTCTGCAAAGTCCTATCCATTCTAGACCTATGGAACTGCATCCCCACTGGTGCTTTACTAGTCTGTGTGTTTGGCTGGATTTCTAGCAGGATTGTTCTTAGTGGAATATTAAACTGGACAACTCTCGGAATCCATTAACAGTGTATGGTAGGATAACTTGTCTTTCCTATGTAGGCTCCTGTAAGGAAAACTTCTAGATGACCTCCTGAGGTCCCTTCTGTCATAAACAGATAGCTAAGGGTTAATGTCTCTTTCACCTGAAACCCCTGACCAGAGGACCAATCAGGAAACCAGATTTTTTCAACTTTGGGTGGAGGGAAGTTTGTGTCTGAGTCTTTGTTTTCTGTCTGCCTGCTTTCTCTGAGCTTTGGAGAAGTAGTTTCTACTTTCTAGTCTTCTGTTTCTAAAGTAAGGACAAAGAAATCAGATAGTAAGTTATATGGTTTCTTTTCTTTGGTATTTGCATGAATATAAGTGCTGGAGTGCTTTGATTTGTATTCTTTTTGAATAAGGCTGTTTATTCAATATTCTTTTAAGCAATTGACCCTGTATTTCATCACCTTAATACAGAGAGACCATTTGTATGTATTTTTCTTTCTTTTTATATAAAGCTTTCTTTTAAGACCTGTTGGAGTTTTTCTTTACTTCAGGGACATTGAGTCTGTACTCACCAGGGAATTGGTGGGAGGAAGAAATCAGGGGAGATCTGTGTGTGTGTTGGATTTGCTAGCCTGATTTTGCATTCCCTCTGGGTGAAGAGGAAAGTGCTTTTTGTTTCCAGGACTGGGAACAGAGAGGGAGAGTCACTCTGTTTGGATTCACAGAGCTTGTGTCTGTGTATCTCTCCAGGAGCACCTGGAGGGGGGAAGGGAAAAAGGATTATTTCCCTTTGTTGTGAGACTCAAGGGATTTGGGTCTTGGGGTCCCCAGGGAAGGTTTTTCAGGGGGACCAGAGTGCCCCAAAACACTCTAAGTTTTGGGTGGTGGCAGCAAGTACCAAGTCCAAGCTGGTAGCTAAGCTTGGAGGTTTTCATGCTAACCCCCATATTTTGGACGCTAAGGTCCAAATCTGGGACTAAGGTTATGACACCTTCCAACCCTAATAGTCTATGATTCTATGATTCTATGTTTATGGATCTTTCTCAAAAAAGTACCTCTCAGGATTACTTCTGATGGTTCAATCAGTATCTCTAGCGGAATGAAATCTCAGTTTGTGTAACAGTGAAATCTGTTAAGTGACCATTTGAGCCACTAAAAAGAAATAATTTGCTTAACATAGGTGGCTGTCTAATAAAAGTGGAGCAGAACTGTGCTAAATATGTCTGGGAATACTGTGGGGTGGTTTCTTAAGAGAAGTTGCCCAATAAGGGTGATCTCTTGAGTGAGTGTAGGTTCTACTGTACACTCATAAAATAACTTTTCAGGAAAATAAGCTACTACAAGAGACTGAAGCTTAGAAATATAAGTTATAATTAAAATAACAGAGAAACTGATGAGACAGTGCTTAGAGCATCACTTGAGTTACCTCTAAGCTAAGGTTTGAGATTCGGGTTTAAGCTTTAATCCAGGCTAGAGACTAGAACTAATGGTCCCAAACTCACACAAGGTGTTCTTGAAAATGTTTGGCCCAAAATAATATTAGACAATAGTGGCAATAACTAATATTTAGCTCTTACATAGCAGTGTAAGTCTAATGCGATCATCTCTTTTTGTGAGATTTCTATCTTGTTGGGCTGAAACCTTTCAAGAATGCAATGGCTGTGCACAAACTGGATTTGGAGCATTGATCCTTTCTGTTTTTAGACCCAACATCTGAAACCAAAATCACAGAACCACATTTGAATTCAGTGATTTGAATTTGAATCCCACCAAACTTCAAAGGGCTTCAGAGATGAAGAGCCAATTTTAGCCTATTTCTTGTTAACATATTTTTCTTTGTCTCAAATCATTCTCTTTATGTGAACTTTCTGAACCAAATGGGTGTAGTTTCCTTTTAAGTTAAACAAGATAAGACTAGAGAAATTATTGCATTCTTTATTCCAACAACATAGACTCGCTTTTATCTCTCAAGAGTTGAGAGTTAACTAACACCCCAATGTGCTGGAAAACAGATTTCACAGAGAGTGGAACAAAACTGGTTACAACAGCCTACAAAAAAGGGAAACAAAAGACACTAAAGGTTATGAGTCATGAGGGTCAGGAAAAGACACAGTAAGACTTGTGGGGAGGATTGCTGAATCTTCCTTTGATGTTTTAATTAGGATTTTTTTTAAGTGTTGCAATCCTCCACAGAATGTTTTAAACAGCTCCACTGTTTGATTTTTTCACTCTATTGTCTCATTTTGTCGTGATCCACGCCAAAGAAATTCCTGGCATAATAATTTATGGTATAAAGGAGTTGATCTAATAATAAATAACAAGACTGGAGCCTCCAGTGTCACATACTGGGGCTGCTTGTGTCTTCCTGTTTGCTTTGAAAAAACCCTTCTCACTCCTGCTGGGTCATATAGAAACAAGAGCTCTTTGCTGGGGCTTGTAGATGTCATTTGTTTACAGTTTCTGTCAATCAAACCTTTCTTCTCCATATTTTAACTGGGTGTTTAGCAGCTTGTTCTCTTCTTTCATGGATGGATGGATGGTGCTTTCCTACCTATTATTCTTCCTCTTTCCTTGCTGAACTGCGTGAGTTTGATAAGCAAAACATCACGACTGGTTAGCTCCCCCCCGGGGCTGTATGAAGAAATGGAACAAGGGCTATTTAGATGGGGACAAATCCTAAGGAGGTCTGACTCTGGTTATATTCAGGCTTTACTCGAGCAAACTCCCAAAGGGGAATTAAAGCTAAAGTAAGGGCCCGGGATTTAGTCCAGTGAAAATTTCAGCCTACCCCTTGTTCAAACTTGTTTTCCTCTCTTCCGCAATTAACTGTGGGCAAAACTGAGTTGGGGTTCTGAACTGTGAGACAGAAGCATCTTTTTGTGTTACCATATGAGAAGCTGTGTGATTGGAGCTGGTGAATAATTCCTTTAGGAATGATCACATGACAGAAGGCACACGTAATTGGAGACAGGGTTGGCTTTGGGTGCTTGCCACGCTAGTCAATGTGGGGGAGCTACATTAATGTAGATCAGGGGTCAGCAGCCTTTCAGAAGTGGTGTGCCAAGTCTTCATTTATTCACTCTAATTTAAGGTTTCGCGTGCCAGTAATACATTTTAACATTTTTAGAAGGTCTCTCACTACAAGTCTATAATATTTAACTAAACTATTGTTGTATGTAAAGTAAATAAGGCTTTTAAAATGTTTAAGAAGCTTCATTTAAAATCAAATTAAAATGCAAAGCCCCCCAGATTGGTGGCCAGAACCTGGGCGGCGTGAGTGCCCTGAAATCAGCTCGCGTGCTGCCTTCGGCACCCATGCCATAGGTTGCCTACCCAGATGTAGATTTCTCCCCAGTTATCAGGCTGGGGAAACTTATCCTGAAATTCTTTTTTCCACATGACTGTCCCCCACATCCTGCAATCCAGCTTTCCAGGACAGTTAAAGAGCCCTGGATGTATGTTAGGTCTCATGATATTGAGCCATCGTGATGCAATTGTTTTCACATGTTGCTCCTCAATCATAAGAAGACATGGATGTTATGGATAAGACTGGGGAACCACTAAGACTGTTCTCATGGGAGAGAATGAATGGCCTGTGCTCCCAAGGTTATGAGCTTTGAAGCTCTCAGGAACTTCAGTGTTTTCTTTCCTTTTCTTTCCTTTGCTGGTTGAACCATGAAGTAAAATTGCTGTCTGCCTCAAAGAAAGGAAAGCTACAAACACTGTCACATACACTCACTAGAGATAAATGCATAGGTTTTGAGGGCATGTAAAAAAAGGATCAAGAGCAGCCTCTAAAGAAGAGATGAACGGGAGTGCCAGTTTGGACACACTGTATGGTGAAACATGTCACTAGATTATTAAGTCTCAGAGAAAATACGCTGGATATTTCATGTTTCTTATTGTGATAGTTCTTCTTCTGGTGGTTGTGAAATGCCTGTGCTTGCGAATTGTTGAGACTCAGTGTAACCCTTCTGCCCCTCTGAGTTGGCAGCAACAAGGGCCGGGTTCAGTATCCAGGGGTTCCGTTTCAGTAACACAATGCATAACCGGCTCGAGCCCCCACCCAGTGACCTGGGACACTCACATACCACACCCCCCTGGGCGCCTCTAGGAGGCAATACTTCCCCTCTCGCAAGCACGGAGTCTGAGTGTAGCAAAATCTTTTTAATAAAGGAAGGAATTAATGCGGCATCCCATTGGAGAAACACCACAAACAGGGTTATAACACAAACCATAAATAAAAACCCACCTCCAAGTACTTTTGGCACTGTCCTTTTCCCCTTAGGGTTTTAAGTCCAATCACCCCAAAGTCCAACAACCCAAAAGTCTCTGGTCAATGCCACCCCAGAGTTTGAGAGTTTATCTGTAGAGGTCCCTCCCCCCAGCCTGGATAGAAAGGGGCACCCTACGTGGTCCTGGGCCAACTGCCCTGCCTCTCCGTGGGTTCTGCTTCCACCTTCTCCACAAACTGCTCCGCTTTACCAGCCACTGCACGCTGCTCCTCCAGCCGTCCTCAGAAACTGCTCCGCTCCACCAGCTGCTCTGCTCCATGAGCTGCTCCGGTTCTCTCTGCAAACTGCTCAGCTCCGCTCGCTCTGTGGGCCGCTCCACCCGTCCCACAGCTACTCCGCTCTGTCAGACACTCTGCTGCCACCAGCTGTCCCGTGATCCGCTCCAGCCGTCCCCACAAACTGCTCCACTCCGCCAGCAGCTCTGTTCCACAGTATAGCTTTGGGCTCCCCACTAGTTAGCACCATACTCAGTGCTCTCAGCTCAGTGATTTTAGCTTTTTAGTGATTTTCAGCTCTTAGTGATTCCAGCTCATAGTAGGGGAGCCCCAGTGCTAGTGCACCATTAGCCCAAAGTGATTTCAGCTCAGTAACCTGTATTTAAATTCTTGAGGGAATAAAAAAATCATCTGACATTCCAGTGGAGAGAGAAGGAGGTGCAACTGGTGCTTCTGGCTCCATTAGGAGACTGCACCACCAAGCACAAATGCCTGTCCCCAACCTCTCTCAATTCTCTGGGTTTTGGAACCCATGTCCCATGTCTAGCCAGTACCGCCCAACTGAGGGTGAGCAATTTGTCACCAAGCAGTCCCACAGCTTGGGAGTCTGGGATAGTGTAGGCGTGCCTATGCAAATACACTCTCTGAAATTCTTTCCACCAGATGTCAGTGTAGAGCTTATCCTGACTCTGCTTACATCAGCTTTTAGTAAAGCCATCTAGAGAATCATCAGATGTGGAGGAAGGAGCCTGATAGCAAAACACATTCACATCCTCTTCTCAAAGTAAGAAAAGTTTCGATTAAGGTCACTTGCTGTGAGAACCTAACTTTGAAATGAAAAGGAAAAGTGAGAAATATGAAAGTCCCTTTTCATTTATAGAAAAGAACTTGGCTTTGAGTAACAAAACTGCTGGAAAGTTCAGGTCCTGTGTTAGCAAAGAAAAGGTTTTTCCTTTTTTTAAGAAGTGTAGTGCAGCGTTGCATCTGACAGAAGCAAAATTCTCCCTTGTGTGGTGGCTCTTTTGTTAAGATTTGTCAGCCTCAATAAACAGCGTTTTGTTATAAGAATGGGTGTGATTTAATATGGTTGCTCCACCCTGATTGTTTATGACAAATTCTTCGAAAAGAGGAAGGATTAATTTATTAATTTTGCAAACTTCTTTGACCCTGTTGACTTTGCCTTTAATATTTCGTTGTTGCTACTATTTTTCAGCTCGCCATGAAATTATCACCAAAACGATCCTAGAGCTGGATACGTGGGGAAACCAGTGGAATGTGGTGGCCGTCAACGTCCTCATGCATGACAGCTACGATGTCTGCCTCGTAGCTAGACTGAACCCCCGAGATCTCATCCCCCCACCCTCTGACCTAGTGGATCAATAGAAATGCAGTTGTTCCTTGTGCTTTCAGATTCTGCTGTAGCTGAAGAGCTCAGACTAGAGAGAGATGTGCAGCTTGACCTTGGAACTGGCCTGAGGTGAAAACTGGGTTCTATAGAGATGAGTCTGTGATAGGCTCAAGTAAGCAATGCCTTAGGTCTGTGATTCTTTCAGCCACTGCTATGTACTCAGTATTGGTACTTCAGGCTTTTGTGATTGATACTATGGGCTTCCCATCCCAATAAGCCTCTGGAGTTGGCCCAGGCACCCTACCACAGCACTTCATCGTTTAGCTGTGTAAGCGCTAATGTGCAGTTTGGGCTGCTGTGGGCCTTAGCCTCACCATCATAGCTGCAGCCCAAAGCCCATTGCAGGGTAAAACAGCACAACTGAATGAGAGCCCTAGCAGTGAAGATAAAGTTTCGAGGAAAGATTCTGCCTTCACTTACATTTGGGGCACCCCATTGATTTCAGCGGGGTTAACAAGGGTATTAAGAGATAGTAAACTTGGTCGAAATTAGTACAGTTGTCCAAAAGGGTAGGTTGAAGTTGGCCCAGTGCATGAGCAGTGGTAGCGGGAGAGAAGAGGCAAGGAGCCTTCCTTTCTTTTGCACTCCTGCAGAGCGGCCAAGCATAGTCCTGGTGGGGAACACAGACTAGAGCAAACAGTAACACTAACTACCTTAAAGAGGTTGGGATGAATGTGGGCCGTGGCCCTGCCTCCAGCCCCTCAACAGCCTGTGGAGGTGAACCAGTTTTGGGGGAGAACATCTTGCATCTTCTCTCAGGATTCTGGAGCTCCTGTATCAGTGTCAGGAGGAAATCCAGCTCTCAAGGCCTTGTGCTGCTGTGTGACCGGGTGTAGCCAGTGCCTTGAAGGTACAATCTGGCTCAGTTTCTAAGCCCTTCTTAGTTAGAACTTTGAATACAATATTTGAAGGGGGAGGGAATGAAACACAAAAATAAAAATTAAACCAACTTTATCATCAGCTGACGAGATTTGCTGCCATGCATCCACACAAAGAGAACAAGGATTCCGATGGCAGCTCCTCAGCAGTCTTGCAGTCATTGTTTATATCAGGCTCTTGTTTAAATAGAAATAGCTTTCATATAGCATGGGGATAAACTCTGCACCAAAAGGAGGATTTTGCCGTTTCCAGAGGGACTAAGAGTAGTTCAGACAGAATGATCACATTGAGCTTCTTGAAGCAGCATTAGGTTCACAGGATTAGATGACAGTAGACTAGAAATGTGCTAAAGTCTCGCCAGGTAGCTGACTTCCAGTTTGAATTAGTAATATCCATTCATGTGTACTCTGGTGCCTGCCTCATTGTGTGTCTGAGTGTCATTTCCTAGGCAGTACAGGCCAGAGGATTGGGAAGCTGAGCAGTTCTGTTGGGCTGAAACTACAATTGAGAAGATGCTGCTTTACTCGTATAATGAGACCATCATTGGAGAACACGACAATATGTTATAAAGTGCTGAAAAGCTCAGTAATTAATTTGCAGAAAAAAAGTTGCTGCTTAGGGTCACAAGACCAACAACAAAACTGGCAAGAAGTGATCAGCAAAGACAGACTCAGTCCCCTTCAAGAGTTTGAGGACCGTTACTTGCAGAGCAGGATTCACATATTGGAATGGTGCGCTACACTCTTCTTGAATCATATATTTGGTTGCAAAAGTTCCAGCAGTTTATAATTCTCTCTGCTGTGACCGGTAGCAGGAGGGATGGAGAAGATGACCCAAATGGCCTTTCCCAGTTCTAATTTCTGTGATTCATGAACTATTCCCTTGAGTATCCAGTGGAACTATCAATCTGTTTTATAAAAACACTCAACAGGAAGTTCACCAAAGTTTGCTGGATATATACAGTACTGCACTGAGGGTCAATTGGGCAGTGGGTATTTTGTTTTTTAAAAGGAAAGAAGAAATGAGGCTGTGCTCCTTATGACTCAGCTCTTATCTCTCTGCATGTTCCGTAGGCAGGATATGTTTGACAGTCTAAACTTTCACATTTGTGTCTATCACCTCTGTAACGTTAAATCATTCTTGTTTCTTTCCTAGGTTGACATGTGACCCAGTGTAACTTTAGGGCAGTGCTGCTGCCAAGATTGCCTCAGTGCTACAAACTAAGGTGGCCAATTCTTAGGATCTCTCCTGAAAACTTGGGTTTTTAAATGCTCTTTGCTGTCAGTATCCAGGTGACATTAAAGTTGCCCTTTAATGTGTTGTAAAAAACACTAGAGAGTTTACACAGTTTCCTAAATCGTAACAAAGGAAATTTTCCTTAACCCTTGCTGTTACTGCAGAAAAATGATATCTGCTGTGTTGAGTCATTACAGTTCAGCTATGCAGCTTACTAGCTTACAGGGAGTGATACTCTTACGTGACAGCTCACTTAGATGGAAAGTTCTTAGAGACATAGTATCTATCGTCAAGGTTACTTTAAACACTGCATCAACTTCTGTCGGTTTTGTTTCCTTTGTTGTTTTTCATTTACAGCTTAGTGGGGAAAAAAGTGTTTGTTTGTTTGTTTTTATGACTACTCCTGCTCTGGCTTCTGTTTCCTAAGGCTTGAAACTTAACTAGATCTACAGAGGATGTGAAATACACTCCATTATAGAGAGCTGCCTCTGAAGATCTTAGGGGAATTTTGAAGGGGACATTCAGGTTTGTGGTGGGCATAGCTAAAGCCCCTCCATCAAGCTTGCATGCCTGGGATGAAGTGACCTTTCCTCCCCACTCCATATCTATTGGTTTTTGTATAGTTATTGAAAGAACTGGGTGAAAACTGTGCAGTCCATCAAGGTCTGTCTTGCTAGCAGAAGGCAGTATCGATTGATATATTGTGTACCCTGTGTGTGGATCCAGCTGTCGAAGCTGGGGTGGGTTCTGGGGGCCGTTGTCATTTAGTGTGGCCTCCGCTCATTAGAGATACCTCATGAAGTGCAGGAGTTCAGTCAGACTTGGCATGCCCTGAGTACTGCTCAGCATTCTCACCAAAGCTAGCATAACTTTTGTCCCTTGTCCTGAACTCATTTTCCTTTCTTCTTGTGGGGCAAGGATTGTTTTGTTTTGGAGTTGTTTTTTCTGCTCTTTGTGGGGGTGGCAGGGAGAGGATGGGAGTTTTAAATTTTGCTGAAGCCGCCCAAATGTCTCATGGTGGAAAGTCCAATAGAGTTGCTTAGGGACATCTCAGGGTGGAGTTCTGTAAATTCTTACAGTTCTGGAAATTCTGTGGTCAATCTAAAAGATCTGGAAAGCCCAGGCTCTCTAAACTTTCTAAATCAATAATTAGTACCATAATAAAAGCTTGAGAGGGACAGGAGCAAGCAAGGCTAGTGGTAGATAGTTTTGAGCCAAAATCTTTCTCAGATCTCTTGATTCTTGCAGCCCCACTGCCACCTTCATGATTTCAGAGTTAATTTCATATTCATGGGAAAGTTTGCACATACCCACAATAATTATTTGTTTCATCCATGGCCCATCTCTGGTTAACTGTGGTGGCCAGTTCTTAGGATCTCTCCTCAACACTGAGGTTTTTAAATGTTCTTTGCTGTCAGAATCAAAATGACAGTAAAGTTGCCCTTTAACGTGTTAACTCAGATTTTTCCCAAGGTTGTGCTTACATCCGTAATGCTAGTATGCAAACAAAGAAGTATTGGCAAGATGTGGCATTGTATAAATGGATGCTGTTAAGCAAAAACAGACATGTTAATTTCAGCTTCACTTGAAACTCTGAAATATATCACCGGTTCCCAAATTGAAAGGCACAATTGAGAGGTAATTTAGAGTATTGGAAACAAAGGAGAGGAGAAAAAAATGAAAACTCTATAAAAAGTTACTTGGCACTGTGTCCATTCTGTTTTTTTACAGTTGTCCATGCACAACTGAATGCACAAATATCCATGTTCATCATTTGCACATCTAATCATTGTGTTTCCACATGCACTCATAGTCACTGTGCATGCAAGCAATCCACTAGTACAGTGTTTCCCAAAGTGTGGTACACGTACCCCTGGTGGTACGTGAAAGGGTTTCAAGGGGTACACGGCCCATTCACCCCAGCTGGCAAGGGGCTGGCAGCGGGCTGAGTGCGGCCGGCAGACAGAACCCCAGACCAATGGCAGGCTGAGTGGCTCAGCCTGCTGCTGGCCCGGGGTTCCATCCACCAGTCCTGCTCAGCCTGCTGCCAGCCGAGGGCCCCGTTCACCTAGGCCGGCAGCAAGCTGAGCTGGGCTGGTGGCTGGGACCCCGGGTGGCAAGGGGCCGGCAGTGGGCTGAGCAGGGCCGGCGGCTGGGACCCCAGACCCACGGCGGGCTGAGCAGCTTAGCCCGCTGCTGGTCTGGGGTTCCGCCCATCAGCTCCTGCCAGCTAGGCCCTGGCTGCTGGCCGCGCTCAGCCTGCTGCTGGCTGGGGGTCCCGTTACACGCAGGCCGGCAGCGGGCTGAGCCAGGCCGGTGGCTGGGACCCCAGCTGGCAGCAGTGTGCCAGTAAAAATTGGCGGCGTGCCGATGCAAACCACGCGTGCAGCGTTACCACGGCTCATGCAATACACGTGCTTTTGTGGCATGCACCGAAGTCATACTGATGGATAAAAGATAAAAGTGAATAACTACTCCTGGCAAGTACATACTTGATGTGTATTAAAATACAAAATTTCTCTTTTACAATGAATCGCTGGCTAAAACCAAGAAGTTTGAAATGTACAAAAGAAAGTTATGAAGGATATACAAATGTTAGTGATAATTATGCTGAAAAAATGCAGTGATATGGCTACATCAGACAATTGTGATGACAAAATTAGTGAACTATGTGAACTATCTGTAAGTTTATTGAATGTATCAGCTGCAAAGAAAACGAAAAAAGTCACAAATATTTTGAAGAATATCTTAAACTGGGATTTTCGTTGAATGGCGATGAAGTGGAGCCTGTTCCACTATGTGTGATTTGTTACAAGACTCACAAATGAAAGTGTGAAACCATTGAACCTAAAATGCCATTTTGATAACAAACATAAAGAATATGAGGGAAAACCTGTAGAATTCTTCGAAAATAGGTGTGAAAATCTCCAAAAGTCCCAGAAAACAATTCATAATGTGACGGGAGGTGAAAATATGAAAGCTTTGGAAGTTTCATATAGTGTGGTATACTTAATTGCAAAGTCCGGAGCTGTTGAAGTGATTGGCGAGACATTAGTAAAACCTGCAGCCAAAGTAATGGTGCAAGTGATGGTTGGAGACAAGGCTAGCAAAGCTATAGATCGTGTTCTCCTCTCAAATAACACTGTTCATCGTAGAATCACAGATATGGCCAAAAATGTAAAGCAGCAATTGTCAAGAGTACAAAGGAGTCACTACTACGCACTGCAAGCAGATGAATCCACTGATGTTGTGAATTTAGCTAATCTTTTGTTGTTTGTCAGATACAAGCTGAATAATGAAGTCCACGATGATATTTTATTCTGCCAACCTATGCCAACACATACAACTGGAGAAGCTATTTTTCTAGTCATTGATGACTTTATCAAAAACAGTGACTTGGATTGGAGTCGTTGTGTTGGAATAAGCATGGATGGCACCAGAGCCATGATAGTTCAAAGAAAGGAGTTGTTGCACGTATTCAAGCTGTTGCACCAGAAGCAAAATCGACTCATTGTTGCATTCACAGGGAAGCACTCGCCAACCAGAACATGCAGACAGATCTAAAGTGAGTACTGGATGAAGCTGTGAAAATAATCAATTTTGTGAAAGGGCACCCTCTGAACGCCTGGCTGTTTTCTCAGCTTTGTGATGAGACGGGCAGTGATTACACACAACTCCTATTTCACACTGAAGTGCATTGGCTTTCATGTGGAAAAGTTCTGAATCGCCTGTTTGAGCTGTGAGAAGAACTGCAAGTTTTTTTAGATGAAATCTTTAACCTGTGAGACCGTATACACGACTGGAGATGGCTATGCAAACTAGCATATATTGCAGATATCTTTGCTCATTTAAACAACCTCAGTCTGTCCTTGCAAGGGAAACTCATATCCATATTCCATGTTCAAGACAGAGTGGCATGGTCGCAAAATTGAAACTGTGGCATAAATATCTTAGTCATCGTGAACTGGTTCCTTTCCATCTCTTCATGACTTAGTAATAAGCTCAACTAACCAACATGATAGTGATGTGTTGGAAACCATGAAGCAGCATTTGGAAAGCTTGCAGAAAGATCTTCGTAAGTATTTCCCTGAACTGGACGGCACCTTTGAATGGATAAGGAACCCTTTTATCATCAATGTTCAAACATTGCCAAATAACCTCTCTGCTTCAAAAGAAGAACAGCTCTTGGAGCTGGCTTCAGATAGCTTCCTCAAAACAAAATTTGAACAAAATACACTGACGTCATTTTGGTTGGGGGTTAGCTCTGAATATCCAGCTCTATCAGACAAAGCTGTCAAATATCTTCTGCCTTTTCCCACCTCGTATTTGTGCGAGATCGGATTCTCTGTGCTGGTTGGCATCAAAACAAAAAATATGAAATTCTTATTGACGTGGAGTCCCATCTTTGTCTTAAGGTCACAAACATCGAGCCAGATATCCCCGCGATAGTGTCTGGCCAAAAGCAGTTCCATCCCTCGCACTGAATAGTTTGGTTTGTACTGAAAATGTTTCAATACTGAAATAGTAAGTATTAGAACTAGTGCTTTCTTCACTAACCTAACCAAACCAGCATATTTTAATTTCAGAATGATACGAATTCACCAGATAGATAGATAGATATGTGTATATATATACACGCTGTTCTGTCAGACTGTTGATTTGCTTCTATTATTTTAATTATTTCTAGTACTATTTCTATATGTAACTATTATTTCTATTAAAAGTTTTGTTTCAACTGTATGTAATATAATTTTGTATTTATTTCTAATAAACAGTTAATCCAGAATGAAATGAATTAGGAGTGTGTTATAAAAATGTGGCTACCACTCTCCCCCCCAAATTGTCTTCATCGGAGAAGGGGTATGCTGGTAAGAGAAATGTCTCAAAAGGGGTATGCAAGTGTTGTAAGTTTGGGAAACACTGCACTAGTAGATATCTAATTGTCCACTTGCACAAACAGTGATTGTGATTGCTTGGAGGACCATAGTTTGCATGTGCAGGGACTAGTGTGTGTGTGCAGTTCTGAAAGTCTGGTGGGCCAGATGTTGCATTATGTTCTTGTCCCTTTGTGTCTCTCAATTAGCTCAAAAGAACTGGATTCTGGCCATAATTTGCCAGCAGATAACCCCCCTGGTGGGTATAAAGTCATCAGACCTAGTTCCTGCACCAGCACCCCCCACAAACACTCCAGCATAAGGGGTGGATTGAGAGCATAGTGGAGCTCTACTATGCAAATCCTCCACTGGCATAGGATCTGTGAAGGGTCTACACCAGGGATGTAATTTAGGGCACCTTCTATGATGCTCTAATACACACTGAAGTCAAGTTGGGGTAGAATGATGCCCATCCCACTTTCCCCATACCTGAGCTCAGAGGCATGGGAGGATTGATCCCTGCCCCTTACATTTATGCCCTATTTCATCCAAACAATTTAAAATGTGTAATGAGTCCCTTCAATCAGCTTAGGGGCAATAAAAACATGCTAAAAACTATTTCTTTAAAAAAGGAATTAAAAAAAGTTTGAACATGTTCACGAAGGTCTATATTTTGTTGGCTTCCTACAAATCTGTAAAACTAGGGTATTTTAAAAATCTGTTTTCCCACTGGTTGAATTTTTAGTTTTCAGGGTTCTCATCTTTCTCTGTTATGACATATGAAGCCCTTCCGGCAATTTGATTCATGAACCATCATGCTTTGAATCCATAGGTCAGAATACCAGCTACACTTACAAGTTTCTGCAGCTGTCCCTAAGGGTTTTGAAGCAAACATAACAGATCATGTACCAGCAGTTTCCAAAAGAAGGCATTCCACCCCCAGTTGTGCTCAGCTGGAACTAGGACCTTAGCAATTTACTACCATCTGATACTTGGATGTTGAAAGTAAAGGATGTATTAAAAACTGGCTGAAATATACACAGGATGTGCTCATAAGTGCACCACCCTTATTTTCCTTGGCAAACATCTCATCTCTGTGTATGTTGTACCATTCCCTCTGAACTGTGTGATGGAATGATTTAATAACCCTCCCTATGATTTCAGCCACAGTGTAGTCTGCAATGTGGGTTGTGAATTTATGCTGCATACTGCAAGGAGCAGCAGAGTGTTAGAGGGCTATGGCTCCATATAGGCAGGCCTGCCTCGCTATAGGAAGTGTTATTAAATTATATAGCACATACTAATGCATACTGTAATAGATATACTGTGTATCTTCTTTCTAGTTTTTTTTAATAAGTTCTTTGCTGCGGGAGATGTGGTCTTTTCCACCAAGCCACATGGCAGTTCTGCCCAAGTCTCAACTCAGCAAAGTATAAGCATGTGCTTGCCTTTAAGCATGTGAATATTCTCACTGGATTCAATGGGACTGTTCGCATGTTTAACGTCTGACACATGCTGAAGTGCCTTATTGAACAGGGACTAATAACTGGATAGGAAAATCCTCTGTGTTCTAACATCCTCTGCTTTAAATCAACTGAACTGAAAAGATATCTTTTTTTTTTCCAGGCCCCAGGCAACTTACTATAGCTAGATGCTTTAACCATGTCTTCCTGCTTCTCCAATCCCTTCAGTGCCTGCCACTCTCCTTCCAGATGAAGCTCAAAGCTTCTCATCCTCATTTTCGAAGTCTTGCACAACTCTGGCCATCCCTATATCTTTCCTCTCATGTCTGCCTACACCTCATCCCACGCTCTATGCTCTAGTTTCTCTTTTGATCATTCCATTTGTCTCCTTGGCTAGCTTCCAGCTTGTCTCCTACTTCCACGCTGTCCCTTAGGCTTACTGCAACCTCTCCATTGATGTTTACCCTACACAGCTTCCTCCTCCTCGAAAAACCTCTTTAAGATCCCTCTGTTCCATGAACCATTCCACTTTAGAGGGTATGTCTACACTGCATTTAAAAACCCACAGCTGGCTTGGGCTTGCAGAGCTGTTTAATTGTGGTATAGACATTCAGGCTTGTGCTGCAGCCCGAGCTAAAATCTACACCACTATTAAACACTCCCATAGCTCAAGCACTACGAACCAGAGTCAGCTGGCACAGGCCAGCCATGGGTTTTTAATTGCAATGTAGGCATACCCAAAGAGTACAGAGGATCCCATACTGAATCCCTGTATTCAAGCACCAACTTTGGGCGAAGTTCAGGTCCCAACCAAAATTTTGCAGCTCAGTCACATAGCTAATAAAGATCACCTCTTTCTCTGTTTGCTGGGCTTTGCAATGTCCTCGGTCTTGTGGCTACAACACAGGCCTCAGAGCCAGGAGACCTGAGTTATAGTCACTGTTCTGCCACAGTCTCATTGTGTGACCATGAGCAGTCATTTTACCACTCTGTGCGTTAGTTCCACTATCTCTTAAATGGACATAATGATACTGACACATCTCAGAATGGGTTGGGAGGTTTAATTAGTGTTTGTAATGTTCTGAGATTTTTGGAAAAAAAGAACTAGATGAGAGAACAGAACCAAGTGCCTAGTATAATATAATAATAATTGGAGATATACCTATCTCCTAGAACTGGAAGGGACCTTGAAAGGTTATCAAGTCCAGCCCCCTACCTTCACTAGCAGGACCAAGTACTGATTTTTGCCTCAGATCCCTAAGTGGCCCCCTCAAGGATTGAATTTACAACCCTGGGTTTAGCAGGCCAATGCTCAAATCACTGAGCTAGTACATTGCTCATGCCACACCAATAATAGTAATCTGTGCAAAGCATTACTAGTGTCTCTGAGCTTTGAACTTCAGTTGCCACACAAAGAGTCTGAAGCATAGATGATGCTACCTTCCCTTTTCCAGGGTGGGTAATGACCTAAGACGAGATTCTCTCCTGTGACTACAGAGGGCCCAAATCTAACTAGAGAACCCAGTCCGTAATGTGTAAAGTCTTAATATAGATACTTATTCTGGACTTTGCCTTTTCCCAGTCACCCTTTGTAAAAGTGCATATGATGTTGCCAGCTTTTCTATGAAGAACATATCCCATTCCGGCCTGCTGGTGCTTCTGGTTCTTCATTACCAGAAGTAAAGCGCTGGTGCTAAAATCAGAGGGGTAGCCGTGTTAGTCTGGATCTGCAAAAGCAGCAAAGAGTCTTGTGGCACCTTATAGACTAACAGACGTATTGAAGCATGAGCTTTCGTGGGTGAATACCCACTTAGTTGGATCAAGTGAGTATTCACCCATGAAAGCTCATGCTCCAATACGTTTGTTAGTCTATAAGGTGCCACAGAACTCTTTACCATTGGTGCTAAAATGTTATTCAGCTCCACCATTTCATTTTCTCATTCCTTGGCTTCAGAGTGGGGAAAACTTACCTCACTACGCATACAGTAATGCAAGAGAAATCATTTCTCACATTGACTCTACACTCGACCCCCTCCTTCAAAAAGCTGCTGAGATCACCATAGTATTTTAAAATTAAAAACAGTGATTCCCAATTAGTCAGGCGAATAAACGTGAACTTTCTAATAGAGAAGCAAGTGCAGAGATAGTTGTCTAGAGGCTAGAGCAGAGGTGTGGGAATTAGAACTCCTGATTTCTATTTCCAGCTCTGTAACTTGGGAAAATCATGTAACCTTGTTTTGTCTTGGTTTATCCATGAATAAAGCACATATAATAACACCTACTTTATTGTCTTTGCTGTTAGGAGGTGTAATTACTTAATGTCTGTAAATCACTTTGAGATCCACAGATAAAGCACTATAGAAAGGAAAAGTTTTATCATTACTAATACAATTGCCATCCCTCTGGTTTTGTCAACAGCGTTCTTCAAAGCTCTCAGAAACCTATTCTTCTTGGGTTAGGAGATATTGGGTATTTGCAGATAATAAGGAGTGTTTTGTGCACCCTCTTAACAGGAAAGGCAATAAAGGATATCAAATCATGTATAAGGAATACTGTACGTTATCTAAGGAAGGAAGGAATGAGGTGTATATGTGTGCTCCTTGGCTGCTAGTAATGTTATAGAAGTGCAGCACTAACCACAGAAATGAAAGAGGTCACTCTTTGGAGCTAAATTTGAGCTGTAATCATGAAGAATAAATAAATTGTGCTTCTTATGAAAGTGTTTCTGATTTAGTAAATGATGTAATTTGATAAAGTGCACAGACAGCCATCAACAATTGCTAATAGGCAGAAAATAGAAGGTGGTTTATAGCGACATAGTAGACTCACTGGGTGACTGATACCTGAGCTGAATTTAGACCATACACCGCACTAGCTTTGATTAGGCAAACAGCTGTTGGAAGTCTCCTGGGATTCCTATAAGGAATAGACATCTCCCATTCACCTCACTGGCCGCTTCAAGGCACAGTTGTGCCTAAGAAATCACCTGTAAAAAAACATTTATTAGAGGGAGCATCAGGACTTTATTAAATGTAAACATAGCTGGATCTATTGGTTGAAATTACTGGAGTTACAACACAGATTAATGAGACCTTATCCATCCTCCTGCCTATGTAGCTAATTTTAGCTGACCCAACAAATAATTTATAAGGCTTAAGCTCTGGGGTCCCAAAAGTTCTTTTCTTCTAGGGATGGGCAAATTGTGCAGAGATCACCTTTGTTTTTTAATTAGTGGTGAGGTATGTTGACTATTTGCTGTGGTTTGCAGTGATAAAATACACAGCAAGCTTTACGCTGCAGGACAAGATTGATTTTAATTAGGAAGCTGGTTTAGTTGCTTTGTTTCACTTGACCTTTTAAATTGAAAGTCTGATATAACCTTCTGTGTTAAAATACTTTTTAAAAAATTGAATGAGGGTCCTCCCATGTAAAGTAATGCAGCTTGGAAGAGTCATCTGGTGCACTGACTAATACCTACTGTGCCAAGAAACTTGATATTTTCCCTGAACAGCTGAATCCTTTAACTGATGGGGGGCAAAAAAGTTCAAGAAAAGCCACGGTACTGAAAATGTACCATGAAAATCTCTCCGCCACTTGATAATGTCTATAAAACTCAGAGTGTTAACTTTTCTGAGGACACAGCAGACTTGGCTCCTGAACGTTTCAAAGAGCCAGTGTCCTCGCTCTATTAAGTTCAAGGAGGATTTTGAACATTCTTGTACTCGTGTGAAACTGTATAGATCAGCGTCTAGATTCTGATTGATTTGCTTAGCTGATCTCTTGCAGCAACAGGAAAATAAATCTTTCCAAATATGACTCCAAAGTAAATTGTTGGTTGGACCACCTTCAAATGATGTTTCTGGTTAGGCATTAGAGGGGCATTATCCATCTATACCCACAAGTGGGAAGGATACCACTCTGGAGACTTGACCCAGCGCCAGCTGAAATCGGTAGAATTTTTGCCATTGACTGCAGTGGGAGCATGGTCAGACCTATGTTGTAGGTCTATTGGCACTCATAGGAGCCCACTCTGAGATATGGAAGTAAGTGGTCATTAAAAGGTGACTTAAAAAATGGAGCAGACTTAGTGAGAAATTTATACTTAATCTGCATCCACAATATGAGTTTTAAGTAGAAAAGCAAGTGTTAAGATATCTCGTGGGATATCCATCTGGAATTAATGTCTGTGATTAACCTAGCCAGTTGCTGGAAGTCACTGTTCCACCAAAAGTTACCAGAAGAATCATATCAAAGGCAGAGGGACCCAACTTCTTATGGAGTCAGTATAAAAATTCTAATAGTGTAAGTCTTCTAAGCGACTATGAACACCATCTGCTCTACTTAAATTATAGCAGCTTTTGGGGGGATGTCAATTAAACAACTTACAATTAATTTGATGTTAACAGAACCATTCAAAACAAAACTGAAGTCAGGGAATAGTGGAAATATCAATAGCATCTCAGGGATTGCCCACGAGTCAGAATGCAAATAAACTGTTTATGGGATAGTAATACAACCTATCCCGTTTTAATAAGGGAAAGGAAAACCCATTAGAAAAGCCGTACAGAGACATCTAGCTCCATTACTAAACATCTGCAGTCACCTTCCACATATTGGTGTACAATGGAGATAAGATTTCATGGTCAAAAAATTATCAAATAACTTTTGACAGTCAGACAGAGACTGGAAATTCAATACAGTTTTTATTGATAAAGCTTTTTGCTCACAAGAGTCCCTGGGAGATGTAAAAGTTCAAATGAAATATGATAAAAATCAAATCACATTGAAGCTCATTCATTCTGTACCAAATAAAACAGGTCCGGTTTCAGCTTTGGTTTTAAAACCAGAAAGGGAATTTGCTTGATGAATTTCTGCTGCTATGCAGAATTCCAAATCAAAAGAGCACAGCTGCTAAAAGAATGATTTCCAGACAGTTTTGATTTAAATGTTGATATTGTCATGAGACAAGACGTGCAAGATTGAAGGAACTACTTTGTAAGATGAAAAGATCCTTAGGGTCTGAATTGGTGGCTTACTTTAAGGGTCAACAATGTAATTTTACTAATAGAGCCTGCTTTTCAAGTACTGTATGCATACAGAAGTATACATGCAATTGCATGCTTAATTTGCATGCACAATTATTACAACTGCAAGCATAGTGTGACACACAAATGGCTGTGTGCACAGATACCTGGTTTATGTGCACAACAGCAGTAACTTCATATACAAATTAAGCATGTAATTATGCACATGGAACTTAATGCCTGGGTTTTTGACATTCGTGCCCGAATACAGATTTGATAGATAAAAGGTTGAGAGGCTGTAGGCCTTGGTCCAAGTTCTAGTTTTATATTCAGTCCTGGCCCAATGTCAAAATAAACCTGCTAGACTGAAGAGCTCAGTTACAATTTAATGTCCAATATTTTGAAAACCATCTGCCCTTGAAGTCACATCATTCTTCTTACCTTCTTGCTTTGCCCTCTCCCAATTCCAATTCCAATTCCAAACGTGTGTGTTTTAAGCACAAAATGGGTTTTAGTTGATATCTCAAGAAACATCAGAGTTAAAGATTAATGCTTTATACCATTAACTGGGATTCCAGGCTCTCAAAAGGCTTGAAGCAATTATTTCTGGTGCTTGATGATTTCAAGACAGCTGTTACTAAAATCACGTTAGGAATTAAGTGTATTTGGAGAACAAGATCATCAGAATGATGTGAATCTTGTGACTTGCCAGGGCTACAAACATTTAGAGAGGACTGGTACAAATGTTTTCAAGACCGGTACATTTTTTACAAGCATTGGTTCTGGGCTGTCGCTCTGAAAATAAAAAGATAAAGAAATTTCAGTCCCTGGGAGTGTTGTACTGAGAGAGCCTGATGTGGATTTGAACTTGAGGCCTATTATCCTTTACAAAATCCACTCAGAAAGGCCATAATAAAATAAGTCAAATAAGCCAATGAAAAAGGACATTTCTCTGAAGGAAAAAAAGTTTCCTTGTATTTCTTTATGCACACAAAGTTGTTATGGTGACTGCAAGAAGCAAATGTGTTTTTGAAATCAAAGAAAGAGAACATACGTAAAGCTGTAGCCAAATCAAGAATTTGGGTGTTTTAAAATAACTCAGCCCTACTTTGGTCAGAAGTAGAGTAAAATATATCCCTCCCTGCAGTTATTGGTACCATTCTTTGGGCTTTATGATCTTGCTGAAATATTAGCCAGCTGGTTCACAATGACTGACATTTTTTGTCATAGCCCAGGGGTGGGCAAACTTTTTAGCCCGAGGGCCACATCTGGGTGGGGAAATTGCATGCAGGGCCATGAATGTAGGGCTGGGGCAGGGGGGTGGGGTGCGGGAGGGAATGCGGGGTGTGGGAGGGGGTGCGGTGTGCAGGAAAGGGCTCAGGGAAAGGGGTTGGGGCACAGGAGGGGTGCGGGTATACAAGGGGGCTCAGGGCAGGGGGGTGGGATGCAGGATGGGTGCGGGGTGTGGCAGGGGGTTGGGGTGCAGGAGAGATGCAGGGTACAGCAGGGGGCTCAAGGCAGGGGGTTGGAGTGCAGCAGGGGGCTCAGGACAGGCAGTTGGGATGCAGGAGGGGTGCATTGGGTGTTGGGGTGCAGAAGGAGTGTGGCAGGGTGCTCAGGGCAGGAGGTTGGGGTGAAGGAGGGGTGCAGGGTGTGGCAGGAGGCTCAAGGGAGGGGCTTTGAGTGCAGAAGGAGTGTGACAGGGGGCTCAGCACAGGGGGTAGGGACGCAGGAAGGGTGCAAGGTGCGGCAGGGGTTGGAGTGTGGCGTGCAGGAGGAGTTTGGCGTGCGGGCTCTGGCCCAGCACCGCTTACCTGGAGAGCCTCCAGGGTGGCAGCGGAGCGCACCAGGGCCAGGGCCTAGTCTTCCTGCCTGCCCTGCCCCCACGCCGCACCGCATCGTGCCGCTCCCAGAAGTGGCCGGCACCATGTCCCTGCAGACCCGGGGGAAGACGGAGAGGAAGGGGGAAGCAGAGGGCTCCTTTGAAGCTCCCATTTCCCGCGGTTCCCCATTCCTGGCCAATTGGAGCTGTGGGGGGATGTACCCACAGGCGAGGGTAGTGCATGGAGCCCTCTGCCCCCGTCTCCCAGGGGTCGCACGGACGTGTTGCCGGCTGCTTCCAAGAGTGGCACGGGGCCTGCGGAGCCACAGGGGCTGCAATCTCACGGACCCAATCCAAAACCCTGAGGGCCGGATCCAGCCCGCGGGCCATAGTTTGCCCATCATAGCCCTGTGGTTCTCAGTGACTGACATGTTAGCTGCTGTCATGGAATCCTGTTGCTGACAGAGAGAGGAACCAGATGCTTCAGAGAAAGATGCAAACCTCCCTCATCTCTGCCCCATCCCCGCACCACAATGCACATAATTGAGTTTTTATTTGATGGGGGGAAATTTCTGCATGGCCTCAGGTGATCAGCATTATTTGTTTATAACTTATCCTCTGTGAGCGCATTTTAGCAAATAATGTCAGGTTTATTATAGAGATTTCTTTTGTTAAAACTCGTACTAGAATTGTTACCCCAGTGAGTAATCTGGAGGCCATATCTGAAGATTCAGGACAAAATCTTGGCCCCATTGAAGTCAATGGGAATTTTGTCACTGACTTCAATGGGATCAGGATTTTGCCTTTGGTCTTTTATGGGAACAAGGCATATATTATTAAAAAGGATGTATTATAATGAGAGCCAGGTAATTGACCACCTTATAAAAGAGTAGAGTGGTAATATTGCCAGATAAGAACAAAGTCGAACAAAAATACAGTATTATAAAGTATCATTCACACATTATTATGTGAGTAGCAGCATAAATACATGCAGGGCTTAAGTTATAATGAAAGTGTGGCCAGGGCTCAAGCAATTTTTTTACATTCACAATTGATGCAGCAAGTCCAGAGGTGCTGGGGCTCAGCCCTGGCACAAATTAAGCACTGAGTACATGCAATGAAGTAAAGTGCCAGGAGCCTGTGTGATAAAATTGGAGAAATAGTGGCCTGAGTCGTAAACGTAGGCCAGAGTTCAGAACATCTGAGGCGCAGTTACACAGGCTCATGGGGCTAAGCTCTCATGTCCTGGTGATGATGTTGAAAATCCCTCTGCTCACTAAAATATCAGACTCAGGCCTTAAGGGAAAGCGAAACCAATTATTTTTAAAATCCGTAGGGCCACTACACCTACATTGAGATTTAGGTGCCACAGCTGACACACCCAAGTTTGAAAATTTTGGCACATATCCCCAGATCTGATATCTCCCAAGAACTTTGGGCTGTTTGAAATCTGCATCCACATTTTGCATCTCGGGTTTATTTCTGTTTAGGGAAGGAAGTAAAGTTAATACCGTATCCCATAGAATTTGGAAGTACCATTATTTAGAATGTAGTCGCTTGCATTGGAAGTCAGATGGGCTATAGGGAAATTAAATTTAAAAATTATCTCCTTCATTAAGCACCCAGATGACTTAGTTACTGAAAATGTTTTAGTTTGTGTGTATCTTGGGGGAGAGAAAGACTAGTACTCCATTTAACATGATGTGTCAGCATTGGCTATATTTACCAAGTAATTACTCTGTAAATGAATCTCCCACTGCAGGTTTATTAAGAAGCTGTCATGGTTTATCTTTTTTTGCATCTATGAACATATTTGTCAACATCCTTGCGCCACTGAGGAGCGCTATGTACCTCTTGGCACACAACTTCAAGATACATATGTAGGCTGGGGAAGAGCATCTCCTGACTAAAGACTCAAGGTGAAATTCTGGACCCATTGAAGTCACTGGGATTTTTACCATTGACTTCAATGGGGCCAGGATTTCATCCTCCATTTGATTAAAGGGGCACTAACAAATTGCTTAGATTCACAAGTGAAGTTAGGATTTTATTTTATTTTTTATGTTTGTACAAAATCCAGTAAGCATAGAAATGTTTTCCTAAGTTCCTAAGTCTTTAAAATTCTTAGATTCTATTAAAATAACTCTTTAGATTGCAAGCTCTTCGTATGGGGTTGTTGTTTTTTTTCCATTTCTGAATTTGAGATTTGTATTTAGTCTACTAAGGAACAGCAGAGCAGTTTCTCAAGCTCCCTTTATCTTGGAAATGTCTTTAGTGTGACTTGTAAACCCAGAAGAGTAGTATTTTTACCACAGGATTTGATCAATCTTGTATATTAACCAATTGATTAATTAGAGACTCTGTGTCTAAGGTCCCAGTCCTGCAAGGAGCTCCATGCAGACAGATCCCTGTGGGAAGCCTGGTTGAAGTCAATGAGGCTCTGTATGGCACAGGGATCCATGTGCACGGAGCTACTTGCAGGATGGTGGACTGCATTTGTACAGCATTTAGCACCAGGGGGTTCTGATCCTGAATGGAGCCTCTGGGTGCTACTGTAACAGAACTATTAAATAATAACAATAATGATACGTGCCTAAAGTGCATGCATATTTCATGTGAGTTAACCAAGATGGCATCATAAGTAAAGCAGTTCTTCCACCTTGTGGTTAAACAGAATATTAGTCCGTGAGATTTTTGCATTAAATATCAGAGACAGCAAGTGGACAGTAACATTAAATGGACACATCGTGCAAAACCCCACTGCTACTGTGAAACCCTGCCCCACACTCCTATACTAGACAAATAAACTTCAGTCATATACATAATGTGAATGCTAAGTATATAAAGTGTATGCATACACATAAGGTAGTGAATGTGATTAAGTTGCCCTCTTGTGATCGCAGCCCTGTATAAGATGATATAAGACCTAGAATCATAACAGCTAACAAAGAGGCTCCTTTAGCTCTACTGGCAGAGGCTGGTGTTTATTGCAACCTACAAACCTTGTCCTGCTGGGCAAAGTATTGCAGTGGAAAGTGAACGAGAATGTGGTCTTGACAAAAGGAAAAAAATTAACCAATTCCGCTCAGCTTCCATGAATGACACAGGTGGAGCTGAGAGGAATCAATGCACGTAGAGCGGATGAGTAATTCCCAGACCTTCCTCCTTATTCTCACCCCCAACCATTTTTCCCATTTCTCGTCTGGCTATATAAGCAATCTTGCTATTCTTTGTGGGTTCCATTGGGAGACAATTTAGTACAATATAGGTCCGCCATCCCAAATCAGCTACGCCAGAGTGCAGCCCAATTTCAAAAGCAGTAATTAAATGTCAATTCTGCACTAATGTAATCGATGTATAATGAGATTATAATAATTTTGCAGCAAATGCTTAAAATTTTAACTGTGTGAAACAGTGGAACACGTTGGCTAACAGACTTTGCAGCCAGTAAGTGAATATTAATGTTTTTAATGGTCCTAAATTGCACTTCAATTCTGATGCAGGATTATCATGGTTATGTAAGAGAGACTGATTTGGTTCAAGGAAGGATGGCAAGGCATGAAAAGAACAAACTGTTTAAAACCTATGGCTGATTCTCTTCAGATGTTGCTTGCTTTTGAACAGTGACATTATTATATCATTAATTATTATTATTATTATTATTATTACTAACTATTTCTATTACAATAGCATCTAGTGACACCAATCAGAATCTGGGTATTGTTGTATTAGGTACCAACAAAGAGTAAAAAAACATCCTCATCTGTGACATGTTCTTTTAATGACTCAATCTATAACCCTGGTCCATGTGCCAAATTTATTCCTGGTTTAAATCCAATGAAGTCATTTGGGTTACACCAGGCAGGCATTTGGCCCATTGTCTCTTCTTGACTGAATATAATCATCCATCTATAACTATATCCCCAGTTTGTTTTGCTCTTCAACAGACCCATTGGGTTCAGATCCAGAGATGAACCCAGACTTCCACCAAGTTCTGGGAAGGAGTTAGCAGGTCTCAGTTCCACTGATCTGGCTCAGGTGTATCTAGTGGTAAGTTTCTTTTTCTTACTGTAACAAACAAATCAAAATGCTTCATTGTCTAAAGTTTTCCAAAACCAATAACAAAACAAGAAATGTGACAGATGGGCAGTGTCAAGAATAGCACAATCTGTTTCTTTAGCTATTCTTATCTCACAAATAAAGGCTATATAAACAATCAGGGAGGACGGGAGGGGCCACATACCTCCAAGAAGCCAATTTTAAGAGTGGATTTAATGCTGGTGAACAGAATTGAACTGGGATCTCTGAACACTTAAGTTATTTATTTATTCAAAGAGCAAGTGCAGCAGGGGCAGTTGCATGACAAGCTTTTCCACTCTTTCCTCACTACCCTGTCAATGTGCCACAGCATGATCCAGAGGTACCATCTCTGGGGAGAGGATGGATTTTAGTATCCACATGATGCTGTTTTGACACAATGCCACCATGTGCCGGATCTGATAACATTCTGGCTTACTGTGATAAGGATAAAAAGATTTTGCTTTTCTATTGCACATTTCATCCAAGGATTTCAAATCAATTTACAAAGATGAGTAAAGATCATTACCCTCACTACTGATGGGGAAACTGAGGGGCACAATGTATCTGAATTGACCAAATTCACAAAGTGAGTCAGTGGAAGAGTCTGGCATAGAACCCTGAATCACAACACTATGCTTAATATACCAAACGAGAGCTCTCTACTTTTTTAACATAAAGTCATAATCCCATCTCTTGGTGTGAAGATGTTCTGAAGCAATGTGACACTTTTTGGACATAAAATCATATTGTGTCACAGCATGATGGCATTTTGATGCAGTATTATTCTGTTGCTCCAAAACGTCATCAAGCTGTATTGTGGTACAATGATGACACAGCACAAAGGACATTTTATACAAGTATCACAGGTAAGGACACCCTGATACAACGTAATGACATTTTCACACATACTATTTAATGTCATGTTAATGTTTTGTCACAGTATTTGAATAATTTGCTTCAATGCAAAGTCAAGTCCCCTACTCTGTCCACATTTAAGTCCTCTGAAAGATCCACTTCTCCCAGGATGCCTACAGTGAATCTAGTTGACTTGTACTAAAACCCCTATTTGTCATTTCCCTTTTCCTAACCTCTGTCTGCTTGTCTGTCTGTCCTGAGTCTTCAAGGCAGGGATTGTCCCTTTATGAATCTAAGGGAAAAAAGGAGTTCAGGAGAGCTGGCAGTTTCTCAGAAAGAATATTAAAGCAAACTATCCTCATGAGAAGATAGTAAGAATAGTAAGGGGCCTTATGGCTCCATCAGAAGCTCCCTGATTACCTGAAAATCTAAAATCCTACAAAAAGTAGAAACAAACAAATTGTTAAGGATGAGGACAAAAGAATAGCAAAAGCATGCAAGGACAAAATCAGAAAGGCAAAGGTACAAAATGAGTTACATCTAGCAAGGGACTTAAAATACTATAAGAAGAGTTTCTATAAATACATTAGGAGCAAGAGAAAGACAAAGGAAATTGCAGGTCCTCTGCTTAGTGGGGAAGGAGAGCTAATAACAGATGATATCAAGAAGACTGAGGTGTTTAACGCCTATTTTGCTTCAGTATTCACTAAAAAGGTAAATTGTGACCAGGTACTTAACACAATTAATATTAACAAGGAGGAATGAATGCAATCCAAAATAGGAAAAGAACAGGCTAAAGACTATTTAGATAAGTTAGTTGAATTCAAGTCAGCAGGTCCTGATGAAATGTACCTTATAGTACTTAAAGAACTATTGAAACAATTATCAGTAGTTATCTTTGAGAACTCATAGAAGACAGGTGAGGTCCCAGAGGATTGGAGAAGGGCAAACATAGTACCTATCTTTTAAAAAATATATATATGTTTTTAAAAAGGCAGACACAGAGAACCTGGGGAATTGTAGACTAGTCTGCCTAACTTAGATACTTGGAAAGATATTGGAACAAATTATTAAACAATCCTAGAGGCTAATAGGATTATAAGGAATAGCGAAGATGTTGTTGTCAAGAACAAATCATGACTAACCAACTTAATTTCCTTCTTTGACAGGGTTACTGGCTTACTGGATAAGGGGGAAGTGTGTAGACATGACATATCTTGATTTTAGTGTTTGGCGCCGCCTCACTTGACATTTTCTTAAGCAAACTAGGAAAATGTGAGCTAGATGAAATTACTATAAGGTGAGTGCACAACTGGTTGAAAGACAGTATGCAAAGAGTACTTATCCTGGTTTGCTGTCAAAGTGGGGGGACATATCTAGTGAGGTCTTGCAGGGGTCAGTTCTGGGTCCAGTATTATTCAATATTTTAACTAATGACTTGATTCATGAAATGGAGCGAATGCTAATAAACATTTTCAGATGTCACCAAGCTGAGGGGGGAGGGATTGCAAGCACTTCGGAAGACAGGATTAGAATTCAAAAGGACCTTGAAATTGATGAATTGGTCTGAAATCAACAAGAGTCAAGTCAATAAAGACGAGTGCAAAGTACTACATTTAGGGATAAAAAAATCAAATGCAAAACTGAGAAATGCAGGATGCTTGGCTAGTCCATAGTATGCTGAACAGGAGTGGGGATTATAGTGGATCACAAATTAAATATGAGTCTGTAATGTGATGCAGTTGCTGAAAAGGCTAATATTAATCTGGGGTGTATTAAGAGATATATCATATGTAAGACACAGGAAGTACTTGTCCCACTCTGCTTGGCACTGGTGAGGCCTTAGCTGGAGCATTGTGTCCAATTCTGGATGCCATGTTTTAGGAAAGAAGTGTATAAATTGGAGAGGGTCTAGAGGGAGCAACAAAAATGATAAGAAGATTAGAAAACCTGACCTATGAGGAAAAGTTAAAAAAACTCGGCATGTTTCCTTTTGAGAAAAGAAGACAGATGGGGGACCTCACAACAATCTTCAAATAAGATAAGGGCTGTTATAAAGAGGACTATTGTTAATTGGTCTCCCTGTCCAATGAAGGTAGTACAAGTAATGGGGTTAATCTAAAGTAAGGAGGATTTAGATTAATATTAGGAAAAACTTACTAACTGTAAAGATAATTAAGCACTGAAACAGGCTTTCAAGGGAGGCTGTGTGGAATCTCCATCACTGGAGGTTTGAAACACCTTTCAAGAATAGTCTGGGCTTACTTAGTCCTACCTCAGTGCACTGGGTTGGACTTGATGACCTTTCAAAGTCCCACCAGCCCTACATTTCTGTGATTCTCATAGACTCATAGACTCTAGGACTCATAGACTCTAGGACTGGAAGGGACCTTGAGAGGTCATCGAGTCCAGTCCCCTGCCCTCATGGCAGGACCAAATACTGTCTAGACCATCCCTAATAGACATTTATCTAACCTACTCTTAAATATCTCCAGAGATGGAGATTCCGCAACCTCCCTAGGCAATTTATTCCAGTGTTTCACTACTCTGACAGTTAGGAACTTTTTCCTAATGTCCAACCTAAATCTCCCTTGCTGCAGTTTAAGCCCATTGCTTCTTGTTCTATCATTGGAGGCTAAGGTGAACAAGTTTTCTCCCTCCTCCTGATGTCACCCTTTTAGATACCTGAAAACTGCTATCATGTCCCCTCTCAGTCTTCTCCTTTCCAAACTAAACAAACCCAATTCCTTCAGCCTTCCTTCATAGGTCATGTTCTCAAGACCTTTAATCATTCTTGTTGCTCTTCTCTGGACCCTCTCCAATTTCTCCACATCTTTCTTGAAATGCAGTGCCCAGAACTGGACACAATACTCCAGTTGAGGCCTAACTAGCACAGAGTAAAGCGGAAGAATGACTTCTCGTGTCTTGTTTACAACACACCTGTTAATGCATCCCAGAATCAAGTTTGCTTTTTTTGCAACAGTATCACACTGGTGACTCATATTAAGCTTGTGGTCTACTATGACCCCTAGATCTCTTTCTGCCATACTCCTTCCTAGACAGTCTCTTCCCATTCTATATGTGTGAAACTGATTGTTCCTTCCTAAGTGGAGCACTTTGCATTTATCTTTATTGAACTTCATCCTGTTTACCTCAGACCATTTCTCCAATTTGTCCAGATCATTTTGAATTTTGACCCTGTCCTCCAAAGCAGTTGCAATCCCTCTCAGTTTGGTATCGTCCGCAAATTTAATAAGCGTACTTTCTATGCCAACATCTAAGTCGTTGATGAAGATATTGAACAGAGCCGGTCCCAAAACAGACCCCTGCGGAACCCCACTTGCTATACCTGTCCAGCAGGATTGGGAGCCATTAATAACTACTCTCTGAGTACGGTTATCCAGCCACTTATGCACCCACCTTATAGTAGCCCCATCTAAATTGTACTTTCCTAGTTTATCTATAAGAATATCATGCGAGACCGTATCAAATGCCTTACTAAAGTCTAGGTATATCACATCCACTGATTCTCCCTTATCCACAAAGCTCGTTATCCTATCAAAGAATCCTATCAGATTAGTTTGACACGATTTGTTCTTTACAAATCCATGCTGGCTATTCCCTATCACCTTACCACCTTCCAATCGTTTGCAGATGATTTCTTTAATTATCCGCTCCATCATCTTCCCTGGCACAGAAGTTAAACTAACTGGTCTGTAGTCTATGAATGTCTGGAAAGTACGGAGCACATCATGGTTGCTACCATAGACAAATACAATAATAATAAATAATAATTAGGAAGCCATCATGTTTATGCCATTCTGATGTAACAGTATAATAATGTTGATCTAACATCACAGAGTCAGTGACTTTCGCAACTTCATCCTAAGCCTTGCAATAAGTGTTTTTTTTTCATAAAGCCCCAGCTCTTGGAGTCCTGTGAGTGCATTTCTGAAAAAACAATAATTATGTAGCCCTCACGGATGCAGAGAAAAACTTGAAATGGGAGCTACTAAAGCTTACATACAGGCTTTGGACAAAAAAACAAAAAAAGACCAATCAATAAAACCATACTAGAGTTGCCAGGTGTCCGGTTTTCAACTGGAACATCCAGTAGAAAAGGGACCCTGGCGGCTCCGGTCAGTACTGCTGACTGGGCTGTTAAAAGTCTGCTTGGCGGGGCTGGCAGGCTTCCTATGTGGCTCCATGCAGCTCCTGGGAAGCGACGACATGTTCCTCTGGCTACAAAGTGTAGGGGTGGCTTCACGTGCTGCCCCCGCCATGGGAGCTGCATGGGTGGTACCTGTGGGCTGAGGCAGCAGGTACCACACAGAGCTGCCTGGCTGTACCTCTCTGTAGGAGCCAAGGGACACATCGCTTCTTTCAGGGAGCCCCCTGAGGTAAGCACGGCCTGGAGCCTGCTCCCCACACCCCAGCCCTGAGTCCCCTCTCTCAGCCAAATACCCTCCAAGAGCCCACACCCTGCACCCCTTCCCACACCTCAATCCCCTGCCCCAGCCCTGAACCCCCTCCCACAGCCAAACTCCCTCCTGGAACCTACACCTCACACCCTGTCCTGCACCCCTGCCCCAGCCTGGAGCCCCCTCCTGCATCCTGAACCCATCATTTCTCGCCCCACCCTGGAGCCCACATCCCCAGCAGGAGCCCGCACCCCAACCCTTTGCCTCAGAAGGGTGAAAATAGGTGAGTGAGGGTGGGGAAGAAAGAGAGACAGAGGGAGGGGGATGGAATGAGCGGGGATGGGCGCCCCAGAGAAATGGTGTAGCAGTGGCAGGCCTGGGGGGGAGGACAAGGGTGTTCAGTTTTGTGCAATTAGAAAGTTGGCAGCCCTAAGCCATACATGTATTTATTATTTTAAATCTCATCTCAGCCTCATGATTTTTGACAGCCAACAGGTCCCCTCCCCCACCGTTCCCCTGCAAAACTTCCAAGTTGCCCCTTCCTGTAAGAAAACTAATATGCCTAGGCCCTCATCTTTAAGATGGCGGCTAAACAAGTGGAGACTACAAGTCCCAGCAAGCCATTGGCCACTTTGGGAGATTGCCTAGCCCGCAGAAGGCGCATGGAATTCTGGGACTTATAGCCCCCCCCTGGGGCCAATAGGTACAAGGGAATAGTCTGCGAAGCGCCTCTTGCCGTAGTGCATGCTGGGTGTTGTGGTAGCTGGTGGACGCACTGCATGATGGGAAGGATGGAGCCTATGGGCAGGGTGGGACTGGGCGGCGATGGTTGCCGGGAAATTGTAGTACTTGGGGGTGCCGAAAGTCTGCGGCGCCTGCGCAGAGGAGCTCGGCCGGCGACCCCGTGCGTGGCAGGAAGCGGAAGGGGGCCCGAGGGCTCGAGCACTGACGTGTCTCTCGGAGTGAGCAGGCGTCTCCGCCCGGCCTCGGCTCCCTCTTCGGACAGCACAAGCGGCCGAGATGGGGAGTGAGTGTCGGGGCGCTCCGGGGCCTGGGAGCTGGGGGCGGTGGAGGGGTTCGTGAGGCGGGCTCAGGCCGGGGAACCTGCTGCGTGGTCAGTGCAGCGTCCGGGATCCTCTGAATGATCCCGAGCTGTGCCCTGGGATGGCAGCGCCCTGCCGCCTTTCCTGCCCCCCCCCAGCTGTGCCCTGGGATGGCAGCGCCCTGCCGCCTTTCCTGCCCCCCCCAGCTGTGCCCTGGGATGGCAGCGCCCTGCCGCCTTTCCTGCCCCCCCAGCTGTGCCCTGGGATGGCAGCGCCCTGCCGCCTTTCCTGCCCCCCCAGCTGTGCCCTGGGTTGGCAGCGCCCTGCCGCCCTTTCTCCCCGCCCCCCCCCAGCTGTGCCCTGGGATGGCAGCGCCCTGCCGCCTTTCCTGCCCCCCCCAGCTGTGCCCTGGGATGGCAGCGCCCTGCCGCCTTTCCTGCCCCCCCCAGCTGTGCCCTGGGATGGCAGCGCCCTGCCGCCTTTCCTGCCCCCCCCCAGCTGTGCCCTGGGTTGGCAGCGCCCTGCCGCCCTTCCTCCCCCCCAGCTGTGCCCTGGGATGGCAGCGCCCTGCCGCCTTTCCTGCCCCCCCCAGCTGTGCCCTGGGATGGCAGCGCCCTGCCGCCTTTCCTGCCCCCCCCTAGCTGTGCCCTGGGATGGCAGCGCCCTGCCGCCTTTCCTGCCCCCCCCAGCTGTGCCCTGGGATGGCAGCGCCCTGCCGCCTTTCCTGCCCCCCCCCAGCTGTGCCCTGGGTTGGCAGCGCCCTGCCGCCTTTCCTGCCCCCCCAGCTGTGCCCTGGGTTGGCAGCGCCCTGCCGCCCTTTCTCCCCGCCCCCCCCCCAGCTGTGCCCTGGGTTGGCAGCGCCCTGCCGCCCTTCCTCCCCACCCCCCCCAGCTGTGCCCTGGGTTGGCAGCGCCCTGCCGCCCTTCCTCCCCGCCCCCCCAGCTGTGCCCTGGGATGGCAGCGCCCTGCCGCCCGTCCTCCCTCCCAGCTGTGCCCTGGGATGGCAGCGCCCTGCCGCCTTTCCTGCCCCCTCCCAGCTGTGCCCTGGGATGGCAGCGCCCTGCCGCCCTTCCTGCCCTCCCCCCCCCAGCTGTGCCCTGGGATCGCAGTGCCCTGCCGCCCTTCCTGCCCTCCCCCCCCCAGCTGTGCCCTGGGATGGCAGCGCCCTGCCGCCTTTCCTGCCCCCCCCAGCTGTGCCCTGGGTTGGCAGCGCCCTGCCGCCTTTCCTGCCCCCCCCAGCTGTTCCCTGGGTTGGCAGTGTCCTGCTGCCCTTCTTCCCCTTCCTCCCCACCCCTCAAGCTGTGCCCTGGGTTGGCAGTGTACTCTTTGTGCAGGGGCCTTGAGGTACGATTGCTTCCGGAAATGTGCTGCCATCCCAGAGTCTGTCCAGGAGCCTTTTCTTCCCCACTAGCTTGTGTTTGGGGGTAGGCAACCTATGGCACACCTGCTGAAGGTGGCATGCAAACTGATTTTCAGTGGCACTCACGGTGCCTGGGTCCTGGCCACCAGTCTGGGGGGCTCTGCATTTTAATTTAATTTTAAATGAAGCTTCTTAAACATTTTAAAAACCTTATTTACTTTTCATACAACACTAGTTTAGTTATATATTATAGACTTATAGAAAGAGACCTTCTAAAAATGTTAAAATGTATCACTGGCACGCGAATCCTTAAATTATAGTGAATAAATGAAGACTCGGCACACCACTTTTGAAAGATTGCTGACCTCTGCTCTAGGCCCTATGGGGGGTATTGGAACGGTTACATTTCTGAGAGCCATGTTGGGCTCATAATGCTGTTTTTGACACATTATAGGTCTTATTCTTTTATCAAACTGTTAAAACAAGATTAGCTTCTTGTAATATGAATGTGCACACTGAGTGGTTGAACAGTTTTCCTCTTTTCCTTTCCTGTCTCTGCTGCCTTGTACGTTTGCTTGTATTAGAATCAGGGTTAGCTTTCTCATGTTGGCATCCATTCTACTCTTTCTTAGGCTTCTCTTATTAGCTGAGCATTCTAATTTTGGTCACATCAGGAAAGAAATTTTCAGCAGCATGCAAAGTAGCAAATATGAATTTTCTTATGGTAGAAAGGCTCTGTATGATGCCAGGAGGTTAGGCTAGATGACTTGACAGGAACTCTTGACTTCACTTGCCTGTGGATCACATAAAGGTCAGTAGGAGTGCCAGGGCGTCTGTTGCAGTGCTATAGTAAAATGAAACTGCAAGCTGATTGGGTCATGGTCAGTAGCCCTCAGCTAAAAATCAGTCATTCTTTCTGAATAACAGAAACCCAAAGCAATGAAAGATATTCATGTCTCTAGTTAATAGAATCTTCAGGTTAGTCTGTTTGAGGAGGAGGAACTGGTTAGGTTCTGGAAAAAAAATTTGGTTTCATTGTTGTAAAAGTAAAAGGTAGATGTGGTATTTGCAGAAAGTGAAAAACCACAGTCCAAGAAATTTCTGTTGGAAATTAATAGCTTAATATTTAGTAAACTGTTTTTGGTCTAGACTTAAACAAGGTACATTAATATGAATTTCATATTTCCACAGAGCTACTGAAAGTGATCGAGTTTCAGTGCTCTTGTGCTGTCTTTCATTAAATGGATATAAAGGAAGTAAATCCTACCACATAATTTCTGCAATCTGAGATTCGACTGTTGTCCTGAGAGAGTCAGCCTACCTCCCTCTGAATTTCCTTGGACCTAATGTTCCTGTCTTGGAAAAACAGTTTATTTCATAACTGTTAAAATCTGAAAGAAGAGTTCATAGTTCAGGCCTGTATTCTAGATATCTCCCCTTTCCTTAAATCTTAAGGCTCAGGTAACTTTCAGACCTCACTTGCTTTCTAATGGTAAACCTCCTCAGGCTTCTGAGCAGTTTCACACTAATCTTTTGGGATTGTTTGAGTAACTGTTTAACCAGTGCCTGTATGGGGTTCAATCATTCATCCCCAAAGTAGTTTCAACCTTCAACATAAATTCAGTTATTCACATTATGCCTCAAATAGCCACCATCAAATAGAAGTTGGAAGGATGCAGAAGAGTATATCTCTAGAAAACAAAATAAGTTGTGAAACTAACATTCTCTTCCTCATGATTCTCAAGAAAGTTACAAACTACCCAAATCAGCCATGTATAATAAGTTTGCCATTTGTTATCACATCCGTTCAAAGATGCAACTTGCCTTGTTAGCGCAGTTAGCCTGATGTGCCTAAGATAGATAAGGGTGAGGTGACCACCTAGTCCCTAGCCCTTGCAAATTTAGAAATTTCCTTTTTTTAAGATGTCAGTAACTAATAATCAGGATTGCTATAAGTTCTGTATCTGTATGTTCACTTTACGATCTAACGTTTTATTTTGTTTTACAGTTAAATTTCTTGAAGTAATCAAGCCCTTCTGTGTTATCTTGCCTGAAATTCAAAAGCCAGAAAGGAAGGTATGTTATTGAGATGTCCTTCAAGACTCTATTTGTAAGAGAGAAGATTTCTAAGCTTAAGGTGTGGTCTACACTCAGTTTTTGGACCAGTGTAACTGTCAGTAGTGCAGTTACTTTTAACTGAAATAGTTACACCATTGCAGTCCTTGTGTGAACAGTTATACCCAATATAAGTCATCTTTATACTGGCATGAGTGCATTCACGGTAGGTGTTGTACTGCTGTAATTATACCAGGACAGTTGAAGCAGTACAACTTGTGCCTGAGGTATACGATGGTATATATCTAAGGGCTTGTCTACATCAGAAAGTTGCAGCGCTGGTGAGGGAGTTACAGCGCTGCAACTTAGGAGGTGTACACATCTGCAGGGCACCACCAGCGCTGCAACTCTCTGTTTGCAGCGCTGGCCGTACTCCCGTTTTGTCTCGGGTGTAGAGGATCCAGCGCTGGTGATCCAGCGCTGGTAATCAAGTATAGACACTTACCAGCGCTTTTCTTGACCTCCGTGGAATAAGCAGGTATCCCAGCATACCTGAGGAAGCCTCTGGTAATCAAGCTGGTCTCCTTCCCCGGCTTGCTCTCGCATTCCCCGAACCCCGAGCAAGCAGGTCTCCTTCCCTGAGGTTTGCAGGGTGGTTCGGGGAACGCGAGAGCAAACCGCGGCGAAGCTGGTCTCCTTTCCCGGCTTGCTCTCTCGTTCCCCGAACCCCCGAGCAAGCAGGTCTCCTTCCCTGCGGTTTGCAGGGTGGTTCGGGGAACGCGAGAGCAAACCGCGGCGAAGCTGGTCTCCTTTCCCGGTTTGCTCTCTCGTTCCCCGAACCCCCGAGCAAGCAGGTCTCCTTCCCTGCGGTTTGCAGGGTGGTTCGGGGAACGCGAGAGCAAACCGCGGCGAAGCTGGTCTCCTTTCCCGGTTTGCTCTCGCGTTCCCCGAACCCCCCTTGAAGCCGCCCAACAGCGCTGCAGTGTGGCCACATCTAACACCACTTGCAGCGCTGGTTGCTGTAAGTGTGGCCACTCTGCAGCGCTGGCCCTATACAGCTGTACTAATACAGCTGTAACAACCAGCGCTGCAAAATTTTAGATGTAGACATGGCCTGAGAGAATTAATTTCAGAGTAGCTAAAAATGGTATCTTAAAATTAAAAATACTCTTTCTTTTTTCCCCCATCTCCCTTAAAAACAACTGATTTGAACAATAATAGATTGGCATTTTTGCTGAGAGCTTTTTTTTTTTTTTTTTGGGTAGGCCATTAAACTAAGAATCCATTTCAGTGGATCAGTACTGGGATTACCTTATACTGCTTGCATAAGATTGTTTGCTTGGATGAAAGTTTCTGTAAAGATTTACCATCTTTCCTTCTAGACTTCATATAGTGTAGATGGGATGAAAAGGGATTTAGTAATTTGCTTCTGTCTAGTGTTTTTCCATAAGTATGCAGTTACATTATAGAGTTTAGCTGACTTGCTTAATAGACCAGCTGTTGTGACCAGTGACAACCCATTCAGTTTAACTCTTGTCTTTCTCTTTTTCTTCAGATTCAATTTAAGGAAAAAGTGCTATGGACAGCTATCACACTTTTCATCTTCTTAGTATGCTGCCAGGTATGTTTGTAATAGTCTTTCATTTTCCTTTCAAATAAAAAGGAGAACAAAGTCAGTGCTTTAATTTAACCCCACTTCACTTTCATTGCTTGGAAATTCAGATTCCCCTGTTTGGTATCATGTCATCGGACTCAGCAGATCCTTTCTACTGGATGAGAGTGATTCTGGCTTCAAATAGGGGTAAGATCCTGCTTTAGGAAGCTCAGTTGCAAGCTCAGGGTTTTATACTTCCAGTGGCTGTGTAACTTGATTTGTTCAAACATTTGGGATTTTAGTCTTAGTTTATAGATTTTTTTTCTAATGAAGTAAACATCTGGATTGGAGCAATAAACACTGCATAATGAAAAATAAATGATAAATATGGGGATGGAATTGGCACAAATACATTCAAATTTTATATGGATAGACACATTATTAGTTGCATATATCCAAGTGGAGGGCAAATAGCCTTTGCAGAGAAAGTGGAAACAAGACAGCTCATAAATACCCATATATAATAGACGTTACAAAACTCCTGCAATACATTCCATGTATTCTGATGCACATTCCCAGCTATAAGATCTTTGTACTTTTTTTCTTACTGACACCTTTGGTCAGTCACACAGAGTAAAACCTATGCTGCTTGCTCAGTTGTCCAGTTGCTCATTGAAGCTTTTTTGTGCTAATATAAATCAGTTACAGTATCAATCACTTCAATCACACCATTTGATACTAGTTCAGGTGTGTATGTATATGTATCAGGTGATATCGATTTGATTATAGCATAATGGGAAGTGCAGAGATTTGCATGTCACTGAGAAACGTTGTTGCACAGCGACTGATTATACCAAAAAATACTTGAACGTTATCCTTCAAAGGAAGAGAGTGAACTTTACCATTTCTTCACCATCTTATATCTGATGTAGGTATGCCAGAAAGCAGTAACTTCATGTGATACTAAGGAGTGATTCATTGTCTAGCAAATTAATTTTCATCAAACTTCAGTTACCTTCTAAAGCTTTTCTTTTTAAACTGACTCAGAGAAGGAAGTGCCATGTGTCTCTTATTTTTCTATCTGCACCATGAGGAGGTGGGAGGAATGAAAAGTCAAACTTTGCACTTTTTATTTTGTGGGGGTCTAAAAATGGTAAACTGCAACAACTGTCATTCTGCATCTGACAGGAACATTGATGGAGCTGGGTATTTCACCCATTGTCACTTCTGGGCTCATCATGCAGCTCTTGGCTGGCGCCAAGATAATTGAGGTTGGGGACACTCCAAAAGACAGAGCTCTCTTCAATGGGGCGCAGAAATGTAAGTAGCAGCTGATATCCTAGAATATCAGGGTTGGAAGGGACCTCAAGAGGTCATCTAGTCCAATTCCCTGCTCAAAGCGGGACCAATCCCCAGACAGGTTTTTTGCCCCAGATCCCTAAATGGCCCCCTCGAGGATTGAACTCACAATCCTGGGCTTTAGCAGGCCAATGCTTAAACCACTGAGCTATCCCTCACCCATATCAAAGAGGTTCATCTAGAATGAGGCCTGACATTAACAATAGAAGTTGTGAACTTGATCCTCTGAAAAATCTTGGACTCTCAGGTGTAGGCCTCCCCAGATGTTAGTTTTCTTGAGTCTGAATTTGTCAGTATTTCAGTGCTCTTATTTATTGTCTGCTATTTCTTAGCCTATGTGAAATTATCTGGTGAGTTTCAGTTGAGTTCTTACTGGTTGTCACATGATGGTGTCCCTGCTGCAGTCTCAGCAGAGAGGCTAAATATTAAATGGACCATGGCGACCCAAATACTGCCCAGACCTCTAAATGTGATCAAGGCAATTTTGATGTGGAGGAAGGTGAGGCAATTCTGTGCTGCAGATGTCCCTCTTGCGTGAACCAACTTGAGACTCAAGTCCTTTTAAAGTTGGCTCTTTTCAGTAGTAAATGTTGCTATGCTCTCTCTGCAAGATACAGATTTCAATTAATTTTAGTCAGATCTTCTCTACAACTTGTTTCTATACAGGGAACAATTAAGTTTCAAAATCTGTTTACTGAAGAAAAATTCACCTAAACTGCTTACATATGAGCTTAATGCTTTACTTTGTATTTAAAAAAAATATTTCCTGCGAACAAAAGTGTTTAACACTGAGAATGTTGCTTCATCTGTTTTAGATAAGTTTTCTCTCTCATTGCTGCTGTGCAGTGTTTCTGTTGATCTTAGAGTTTCCAGTGACTGATTTCAGGGATCAAACTTCATTTTGACATTGCATTTAGTTGTCTATTTCATTAGTTATTGTGTACTCCTCTTCCCTGCTACCCTTTTTCACTGATCTGCAAATGTCATATAAACAGACAGTATTTTTTGTCTTCTTTTACAGTGTTTGGCATGATTATTACAATTGGTCAGTCTATCGTCTATGTAATGACGGGGATGTATGGAGACCCATCTGAGATGGGTGCTGGTATCTGTTTGCTTATCACAATTCAGGTAACTTTTATACCACACCCTCTACATCACTCCTCAGAACCATTCTTCCCTTTTATCGTAAAGGAGTCTAGAGGGTCCAGTTATACAGCCTCATGGAATGATGGGAAAGGAGTGAGGAGGACTGAAAGCACACGTGTCTGCCAACCAAACAGGATATCTGATATTCTCCTTGTCATCCTTAATGGAACAAAACATTTGTATCAAGTTAGCATTATTACAAAAAATAAAAGGGGATGATGCCTCCAGTAAATAATGCTATTTCTTTTCTTGCAGCTTTTTGTAGCTGGACTGATAGTTCTACTATTGGATGAGCTTCTACAGAAAGGGTATGGTCTTGGTTCTGGCATCTCTCTCTTCATTGCTACCAACATCTGTGAGACTATTGTATGGAAGGCATTCAGCCCCACCACTGTGAACACAGGCCGAGGTAACTCATACTCTGTGTTGTTTGGTTGCGTTAGGATTTAAGTATTCTGTAATACGAAAGATGACTAGATTATCGGAGTAGCTTCATGTGCGCTCCTCCACATTCTAAAGCTCCACTCATACATACCATTTTCTACAGTAACCTTCCAGAGCACAGAGAATTTCAGCAACAGAAAAGTTGTATTTCTATGCGCAAAAGAAAAAATTCAGAAAATTAAGTTAAATAGTAAATAAGTAGTGCTCCTGACCTTTCCACCCATGTAATTTTTATCAAGTGGAATCCTAATTAATTATAATAGAGATGTTTGTATGCAAGGTGCAAATGCATGTTTAATGCAAATACTGTGAGAGAAGACTTCCAGAGGTTTAAGATGAGTTGTATTTAGGCAGCATATTACCTTGCTTGAGTGAGGGAGTGCCTCCTACCACTCAGCAGCCACCCCTATTTTTGATTTGAGTGACACTTTTTCCAAAGACTAATCAAATCATCCTCAGTTGCAGGGATAGGGAATGAGATTCTGTAGGGGACACGAAGAACTGCAGGGAGAGAGGAGATGGAAGTATTGGGTGCTTACAGGAAGGCAACTAATTCCAGTTGTGCAAATAAGTTTTAACTATAATATAGGATGATCAAGTGTTCAGTCCACAGTGTTCTCCATTTACTTTGCATTGTCCATTGTAAGTCTGCAGAATACATCCACCAGACCTTTAGTGTTTCCTTAAAGGTATGCTTTAATCAGAATCTGGAATGAAGAATGGCAGTCTTAACAACATAAGAATAGTCATGCTGGCTCAGACCAATGGTCTGACTAGCTCAGTATCCTGTCTTCTGACATTGCCCAGTGCTGCATGCGTCAGAGGGAATGAACAGAACAGGATAGTTATTGATGATCCATCCCCTGTTGTCCAGTCTCAGCTTCTAGCAGTCAGAGGCTGAAGGACACCTAGAGCATGGGGTTGTGTCCCTGACCATCTTGGCTAATAGTCATTGATGGACCTATTGTCCATGAATTTGTCTAATTCTTTTATGAACCCAGTTACGCTTTTGGCCTTCACATCATCTTTGGCAACAAGTTCCACAGGTTGACTGCATTGTTTGAGGAAGTACTTCCTTATGTTTGTTTTTTAACCTGCTGCCTTTTAATTTCATTGGGTGACCTCTAGTGGTTGTGTTATTTACCCCTTCACATAACACTTCTTTATTTACTTTCTCTATACCGTTCATGATTTTTTAGATCTCTATCATATCCCTCCTCAGTCATCTCTTTTCCAAGCTAAACAGTCCCAATCTTTTTAATATCTCCTCATACGGAAGCTGTTCCATACTCCAATCATTTTTATTGCCATTCTTTGTACTTTTTTCCAATTCTAATATATCTTTTTTGAGATGAGGAAACCAAAACTGTATGCAGTATTCAAGGTGTGGGCATACCATGAATTTATGTGGTGGCATTATCTATCCCTTTCTTAATGGTTCCTAATCTTCAGAATTGGTTGCTGGGAGGCTTATGAGTTTGTCATTTCAAATGCCACTTTTATTCAAAGGGCAGTGGCTTTTTCCCACAGAATTCATAGTTATGGCAGAATCCAAGCTGCTGCTTGTTAAGAATCTTGGGTCCATAAATTTTGAACGCTCTTTTTTCTCTGTGATTTTTCAGCCGGACAGGAGAGTAAAAATTGCTTGCTTTGTGATAGTGAGTTCTCAAAGCACAGAACTTCAAAGTAGGAAAACAAAACAATGAATTTCTTTGAAATGTAACTCTGTCATAAAAAGTGATTACAACTATGTTTCCCTTTTAATCCCTTGCAGCTGTGTTTTGCGCTGTGTCTATTGCTGATAAGTACTCTGGAAAACCTAGCTTTCTAACAATAAATTTGTTCTCTTGTGCAGATTGCTAGAACTTTTTGAATAATTCGGTGTTTCATGATGCTTTGAATTCTGCAGATATAAAGTGCGCTGTTTACATCTCTCTTGTTCTGTGTTTCATAGAATCCTTGTTTTGTCTTCCAGTATGTTCTTTGGCACTGTCTAAAATAGTCAGTCATATGGTGTGGAATCCATACCTGTATGGCATTGGCAGATGTACCTTACGCTATGAAGACAGTTGCATTCTTCTTTATATTAACATGTTTCTTATAGAAGGAATTGCCTTTAGGGTGGGATTTTTCAAAAGTGCTCAGCATTGGCCTAACTGATCCAATAGAAATCAATGACTTTAGTGGGATCAGAGGCCAACAGCAAGAGCTTCTGATAATCCCACCCTAAATACGGTATTTCAGAAGCCTAGTTAATGCCTCAGTTCAGATATTAAGATACCTGAACTCATTGTCCTTCCTCTCTCCCTTTCTCATTTAAGGAATGGAGTTTGAAGGAGCCATTATTGCTCTGTTCCATCTGCTGGCTACTCGTACAGACAAAGTCAGAGCTCTCCGAGAGGCCTTCTACCGCCAGAACCTTCCTAACCTCATGAACCTGATTGCCACCATTTTTGTCTTTGCTGTTGTCATATACTTCCAGGTCAGTCAGAATCTAGAATAATGTTTAAAACTACTGCCGGTGGATATAGTAAAGTCATCTATTTCCTGGTACAAATGCAGTCTGATAAATTCTGAGTACAGATCCTGATAATACTTCCATAGAAAAGTTGACAATTGTGAAGATAAATATGAATTCAAGAAGCTGAAAATCTTAGGCTCGTTTGTGGCTTTTTAAATGAGAACTGACGTGGCTGGGGGTATTAAGAATGGATTTTTTTTTTCTGCAGCTTGAAGAGTTAAACTTCACCTTTTCAGTGCATACAGAATACTCCTAATGACTAGTAGGTTCAGCCAGGGCTTCGGTTACTTGATCTGAAAAGGCTGGAACTCCACCCTTGGCTTTCTGTGGCCCCCAAAAGGCTTGAGAACTATGGTAGGCTGAGAGAGATGATGGATGTGTACTAACAGACCTTGCCAAAAATGTCTCAACATTTTGCTGAAAATACCATGGGCCCATAAAAACCGGAGTCCATTTTGGAATGTATTGCAGCAAAATGGCCAATCAGTAGCAAATAAGGGGTCTTTTTATGTGTAGCTTTGAAATTTCCGCTTCTGGGCAGTATGCTGAGTTCTTCCTGCAACTTCAGACCCACCTTTGAATATTTTGGCTTTTCATAAATTCACATATGTAAGCTATCCTGTCCAACAGTCTGAGTTGGTCTGAGGTCTTGGCAGAAGGTTTTAAATAGAGAGCTGAGCTAGTAGAATATTTGACACTCACATGGTTCACAGCAAGATTTTTGTTGAGACGTTGTGTGGTGCCTCTGCTGTCTGCATGTTTTACTTCAGTTACAGTGGGGTTTTTACTTGACATTTTTCAGGGCTTCAGAGTGGACCTCCCCATCAAATCTGCCCGCTACCGTGGCCAGTACAACACTTACCCGATCAAGCTATTCTATACTTCCAATATACCCATCATTCTTCAGTCTGCCTTGGTATCTAATCTGTATGTGATCTCCCAGATGTTGTCTGCTCGCTTCAGTGGCAACTTGTTGGTCAGCCTGCTGGGCACCTGGTCTGTAAGTATCCACCTGTTTTCTGTAACCTGTTGTACACCATGCAGGAGCCCCACTAGAATGTCCAGCTTCGCACATGATCTCTGTAAACATATTGACACTTTCCCTGGCAAAATTATGTACGTTGAGACTAACAGCCCAACATATGATGTTTTCCCCTCATTAAAAAGCAACAAAGAGTCCCGTGGCACCTTAAAGACTAACAAATGTATTGGAGCATAATCTTTCATGGGTGAATACCCACTTCATCAGACACATGTGAAGGTGCCACGGGACTCTTTGTTGCTTTTAAAAGTTCCAGACTAACACGGCTACCCCTCTGATACTTTCCCTTCATTATTGACTGTGGAATACATGGTCTTCTGAATTTACCATGTATATTTAATCTGTGGCTTGCTATTATTTTTTCCTCCCTTGCAAACCCAGTATATTTTATTTTTTTATTTGTCCCTTGTGTTCCTATCTTTAATTTAGAAACTGCTCATAATCTGAAACTTGAATTCCCCTATGCAGCCCATGTGTATGCACAAGTTCGACCTATTAACGAACAGATTATGCATTTAACCAGGGTTAGTCTAACTGCTAACAAATAGGGACACAAACCTAAACAGTACAAACCTGTTTGTTTCTTTTCAGGATACTTCATCCGGAGGCCCTGCTCGCTCTTATCCAGTCGGTGGACTTTGCTATTATCTGTCACCCCCTGAGTCCTTTGGTTCGGTGTTAGAAGACCCTGTCCATGCAGTTGTTTATATTGTGTTTATGTTGGGCTCCTGTGCTTTCTTCTCCAAGACATGGATTGAAGTTTCTGGCTCCTCTGCCAAAGATGTAAGTTAAAGAAATAGGTTTACAGGATAAAACCAGGAGAATTATTCTACAGTAATTACTTCCTCAGCAGTAATATTGTGAAATGGTCAGTATAGCCAGACTTACCTCTTAGTAATATCACCACTTACATGGAGTGCCTTTTTGGCTGTGGATTGCAAAGCACTTAGAGCTGGGTAAGCATGTCTGTCCCCATTTTATAGAGGGGAAAACAGGGACACAGGTAGAACCCTGATCTCCTGATTCCCATTTGGTGCCCTATTCACTGGATCACATGGCCTCACCCAACCCCTCCCAAAAACCCCTAGGTGGGTGATAGAGATGTCTGAGATGCTTGATTATCACTTGAGTGGAAACAGAACAATATGAAAGAGAAATGTCTTCATAAGGAGCATAGTGGTCAGATGACAGCTGCACTGGGTGAGGGTGACTATCTCATTAAAACGTACACACAATATTTTAATACATCTATGCCTGGAAAAAACAAGCTCTCCAAGAAGGCCAACGGCATATCGGGCTGTATTAGTAGGAGCATTGCCAGCAGATCGATTATACCCCTCTGTTTGGCACTGGTGAGGCCACACCTGGAGTATTGTGTCCAGTTTTGGTCCCCTGCCCACTGCAGAAGGCATGTGGACAAATTGGAGAGAGTCCAGCGGAGGGCAAAAAAAATGATTGTGGGGCTGGGGCACATGACTTATGAGGAGACACTGGGAACTGGGGTTATTTAGTCTGCGGAAGAGAAGAGTGAGGCGGGATTTGATAACAGCCTTCAACTACCTGAAGAGGGGTTCCAAAGAGGATGGCTCTAGGCTGTTCTCAATGATGGCAGATGACAGAACAAGGAGTAATGGTCTCAATTTGCAGTGGGGGAGGTCCAGGTTGGATATTAGGAAACGCTGTTTCACTAGGAGGGTGATTAAGCACTGGAATGGGTTACCTAGGGAGGTGGTGGAATCTCCTTCCTTAGAGGTTTTTAAGGCCCGGCTTGACAAAGCCCTGGCTGGAATGATTTTGTTGGTGTTGGCCCTCATTTGAGCAGGGGGTTGAACTAGATGACCTCCTGAGGTCTCTTCTAACCCTAACTTTCTATGATCTTTATGGGGACTGATAACTGGAAGTAGTTGTTTCAGACTCGCTTAATTAGAGGTATGTTAAAAATAATTCAGCACATCTATATACCAGTAGCTGGCCTATGTAAGCTTCAGTCATTCAGATATGTAACACTCAAGAACAAAATAGTTCATTCTTAAATTGCATTGCTTGTAGCTATTGGAGATGGTAAAATGGCTGACACTATGGCAGGTTTTATTAAGAAGAAATAGCTTTTTGCATCATGAGGAGTAATTAAATAAATGGAATACACACAGTGAACGTTTTCATTTGGGATGGATCTGGCTGCTTGCTGCCAAATGAGGCTGATGTCCTTCCTGGAGCTCTGTACAGATCTTGGTTGGGTTTTGCTTGTGTGTCACACTATTAATCATGGCTTAGAATAGTGGAACAAGGCATGTTACACTTTAAACACAATAACTGGGAAAAGCTCCACTTTGTTTTTATTCTGTTTCTTGGAAGATGCCTGACCTGTAATCACAGAAGTGTCATGCTTTTGATTCTCGATAGCTAGGTGGTTCTGTGAAATTAACCTAAAAAAATGAAATTAAATTTCTTGGCTCAATACAGGTTGCCAAACAACTAAAAGAGCAACAGATGGTAATGAGGGGTCACAGAGAAACTTCCATGGTCCACGAACTAAACAGGTGAGCTACAAATATGTCAGTGGCTAAATGTACCAAGTGTGGAATATACTGCTGTTCATGTAATATCAGTGCTACAATAAGCATGGTCTTCAGAAGATTAGAACTTGGATGTTCTTTCAAGCTCAGTCTTAGGGTGATATGCTAGCCTACTGCATAAGGCCATGTCTCCTGTTGGAGGCTGGGCCTACAAATACTGCAGTCTACTGCTACCTCACAGCTGAAGGATTTAGCTCTGGTAGTAGATCTGTGTCTCTGGTGCTAAAGGTCCTGGGTTCAGTCCTTGCTGACAGCCGTGGTGTGAGCATGCAAATGTATGGTTCCTCGCACTGATGTAAAAGCTCTCACGCAAACAGGCTAGCAATCAGCTGGCCCAGTTACCTCCAAAAGTCCTCCATTGCAGGGTGATGGGTATGGAATTACCTAACTTTGTAAGCAATTATTCTAATTGGTCTTGAGCAGTGGCTCTCAAACTTTTGTACTGGTGACTGCTTTCACATGGCACACCTCTGAGTGCGACCCCCTCCTTAAAAATTAAGAACACTCCTATGTATTTAACACCATTATAAATGCTGGAGCAAAATGGGTTTTGGGGTGGAGGTTGACAGCTCGCGGCCCCTCTGCCCCCCCCCACCCCCCCCCGCTTGAGAACCCCAGGTCTTGAGTCTGCTGGTGGTTGTGAGGACTGCAAAAGCCTGAAAGATAAAACTTAAGAGATGTGGCTGCATACATGCAACAATTTTCATTCATTTTTACTACATCGTTAGTAGTATATTCAGCACTTTACATTTTCAAAGTGTTGCATAAACATTACTTTTTTTACAGTAAATTTTATTAATCATAGTTGCAGATGTCTCGGTTACATACCTCCTATGAGTAAGAGCTACGATGTTCTAAATGATTTTGTTTTGAATCCCAAACAAATATTGAATAAACTCCTTGGTGCAGAGGTGGGGCACAAAGTGACCCTTTTGAGTTCTGCGGTGCTTCCCGCTGCAGTTCTTCTCTCTAATATGGAGTGTAATATGTAGCAAGACTACAGGTCCCAGTCTGCTTTTTCCCCATCCCAATCCTAGCTATAAGCCACTTGAAATGAGATGGAGTATTTGCTGGGACCCAATTGCCATTGTGTTGAAAGATGTGACTGGTTGCAGTGCAGTCTATTCCATTCCATTCCCAGGCAGTTTGGCGATGTTTGTCCTCAGTTGGGCCATGCTTGGGCCCCCTTGCCTAGTATGTCGAGCCTACTGCATGTTCCTCCTCTTGGATTGCTGGACCAGGAAGGAAGAGGGCCTTTTGTTTTGTTACTGAGGGCCTTTGTTTTTATTTGTAATAGTTACCTTAAACTTCAGGGGAGCTGCTGAAAAAATATTTAAGGTGCCTAGTTGCATGACGTCTAGCTCCCTGTTCTTACTTTTAAAAGGATTGATTCTTCCCTCCATAGAAAACACTCACCTCTTTGATTCAGACTGTTCTGCCAACTAGGTGTATCCTACAGCAGAGGTCCCCAAAATGTGGGGCATGGCATCCTAGGGGGATGTGGAGGAACCCTTGGGGGGGGGCACAGTGGGGCCTATCTCACAGCACTGGAAGGGACCCTGAAAGGTTGAATCCAGCCCCCTGCCTTCTAGCAGGACCAAGTACTGATTTTGCCCCAGATCCCTAAGTGGCCCCCTCAAGGACTGAACTCACAACCCTGGGTTTAGCAGGCCAGTGCTCAAACCACTGAGCTATCCCTCCCCCTAAACTGGTGCTCTAGGTGAAGTTTGAACTCTCAATCTCAGCATCACTCCTCTATAAGTACTGTGTGCCAACCTATTAAACCACTGGAGCCCACTGGCTAGCCCCCATGGGGGTAGGGCGGGACACCAGCCAGCCCCTCACTGCCCCCAGCTCTGCTCTGGTCCCACCCCCAGCCACATCCACGGCTCCCAGCCCTGCACCTGGCCCTATCCCCAGCCTTGGCTTGCCTCCACTCCTGGCCCCGCGCCAGCCGCCAGCCTCAACCGCTGGTCATGGCTCCATTCCCAGCCCAGAGCTGAGGCTGGGGGCAAGGCCAGGAGCGGAGCCGCACCTGGCTGTGGGCCCATCACAACCTGGCTGCAACTTCGTTCCCTCCCCCAGCTTTGGCCCATGGCCCCAGCCTCGACCCCCCCACCCCGTTCCCTGTGGCCACATCTCAGGCTGCAGTGGGGGCATGGACAGGGCTACGGTATGGTGAGGCATGACCCTCAAGTTTGGGAACCACTGTCCTACAGGAATACCAGTTCCTGGTGCGAAAGGTAGCTTAATGTCTGACTGACTGTACTTTTCCTTTTACCATTGTATTTTACAGGTACATTCCCACAGCTGCTGCATTTGGTGGTCTCTGCATTGGTGCTCTCTCTGTCCTGGCAGACTTCCTTGGGGCAATTGGGTCTGGAACTGGAATCTTGCTAGCTGTTACTATCATTTACCAGTACTTTGAAATTTTTGTAAAGGAACAGAGTGAAGTTGGGAGCATGGGAGCTCTTCTTTTCTAAACCCAGCTTCTCATGGACCTGGGAAAGGGGAAGGCGTATTCTTGAATCATCCAGTCAGGTGAAAAGAAATAAAACAAACTCGGGCACATCATGCTATAGGAACATGTATTTTAATAATGTTTCCAAAGTGCATTTCCTTGTGTTCACTTTTAGCATATTGTTTGTGTTTTATAAATGTTGGAAAATGTGCAAAAACATTTTAAAGAAAATGGATTATTTTTAATTATTAGGAAAACCAGCTTCCTGAATTGATTTAGTCTGACAGTTCTTTAATTTTTCATCCCCTTGCAGGAATGATAGATCTGAAGCCTTTATAGGTTTCAATAACTAGACATAGGGGGAGGGCTATATATTGGAAGGGATGTTTTTTCCATATATTTTGTGTTTGCAACTCCTCTGCAGTGGATTAGGTGAGAAATCTCTCCGTCTGATGCTGGAGTTCATTAATTATGGTTGTAAGCACAAACAATGTTTAATGTGTTCAGTTTTGTATGTTTTTTGGAATATGGCATATTTGGTGAGGCATTTTCAGTGTATTTTTACAAAGGTGTCCTCTACTTACAGATGTCTTGTAACTAAGCTAGGTCTTGTCAAATGCTGACTGTTGGATTGAGACTGTTGCCTAGTTTCTGTAGAGGTTAGAAATGCTTTCCCTTCGATAAGCTGAAAACTCAGGTCAGTCTGTTTCTCCAGGGGGAAGCAATTACTGTGCCGAAGAGTTGTAACCTTAAAACTTGATAATGTGGAGAAGCCTTGTAAATGTTCTAACTACCATTGACCACAGTCATTTTTAGCTCTGGCACTGAAACTAGTTGGGAATTGCATGTCACAACCTTTTAGAGGCAAATCTTCTTTTGATAAACCCAGACTTCTCTCATTTAAAAATAAGTAATAGTCTAGCAGCAATGAGGTAATCATCATCTGACTGCTTGTTTCTAGTGAATTGTGTAGGGTTCATTGCTACAGAATGCCACAACTGTAATTTACATATGTCCCAAAGTACCTAATTTATGGTCCTGGACAGGAGATTAGTTTGATAACTTTGTCACTGCCCATGTAGAAAGTATCCTTTTGCCATCTCTGAAATACGCTTAAAAATATACCCTTGCTGACTTGAGTAGCATGTAGTGGAAACCCTTGCCTGGACACCTACTCCTATCAAAATGGAGAAGTCACCTTAAAAGGCTTAAAGGAAACTGGAAAAAAAAAAATCCTCAACTTCTAATTTTAATGTAGGTTGGTCCTAGGCACATTAAATATTGACAGATGCAAACATTTTGTGTACAAAAGAAACTGGCAAGTAAAGTTTGTTCCTCAAACAGTATTGGTCAACCTGGGAATCAGAATGGGAAGTGGTAATGTTGGAGTGTTTCTCTGTACTGCACAAATATAACTGTATTTTCTGCTGTTACTCTGAAAATGTAAAAGATGGTTTGTGCTTCAATGAATGACAGAATCATTTCTATCACATATTCCTGAGAAAAGTAGCGACAGGGCCAGAACTCATGTTGTATTTGCCACCAAGCTCTACCAAATGTGAGAATTTTGCAGGCTCTATATGCTGTGTACCTATCAATAGAAACTTAAACACTTAAAATGGGACAAGGACCTGAAGTGGGAAAAGGGCAAAAGTAATGGAATAAAGTAGCCATGAATAAATAAAATGTATAAAAGTCCACTTGTTAACTTCACACAACATTTGTTCTGTTTTTTTTATCCAGGGTCTGTTTTGAAATAGCAGCATGTGACAACAGAGTTTTTATACAAAATCTGAGATAGTTCAGAGGTGACTTTTGTTGGGAGTGTCTTTCAGAAAGACCAGTCAAGGACCTCACTTCTGGGCACACAGTTCTGGCTGGCCTGGAACTGTATTTGCGTTTTCAGTTAGAACTTTTTTCTTTGAACTGGCTGCAGTTTAGACCAACAGTTCTTGAGTTCCTGATGAATAGCACTTGTTCTGTGCATCTGTATATTGTTGCCTAGTGGTGGATCTTTATACATCTTCAAGTCGATATGTCCTGAAGGCAGGATCTGATGATCATACAGTGGACATTTAGAATAAAAACAAAGAGCTAATGCCTAACCAGTCTGCTTTATAATTAAATAAAGTACATCTTTGGAACTAACAGTTGACTTTTAGTGCTTTAAATACTGCTGCAAGTGCATGCCTAAAAGACTGAAAATGAATGTTAAGACTGATGGGTACTAAAGAGTGTACAAAGACAGTTCCTGCCCCAGAGAATTTAGCTATAAAACAGGATTCAGCAGGTGTCTAAGACATGCAAATGAGCATCACAACAGAGATTATGAGGTGAAAAAAACAGCAGTTTGATAACCGCTAAGTGTTGCCCAATATCTAAATGTTACTAAATGTGTCTCTATGAAAGTTCTTTGTAGCATGACCCTATTTAATTAAAAGAATCAAGGGGTGAGTGGTTTCAGACGATTTTCTGCCCTGTTCTCTAAGGTTGCAGGTTTCTGATGTGGTGGGGAAGGAAGACATTAATTTGCCTTTTAGGAGGCATTCTTTCCTTCCTCTGAAAATGCTTCTCACTCTGCTCTTGTGAAGTTCAACCTGGGCTGTCATTTGTAGTGCCACTGTAGAGCAGAGATTCTCAGCGGTGTGTGTAGCAGAATGGGGCTATGGTACTGTTCAATGCACTTTAGCAGCTTGGAAAAAAGGACATCTGAAATCATGTAAATACTTTCTATGTAAGCAATAGTTGTAGTTGCCATAGGGATATTTTGTGATCACAGATGGAAAGAAGTGGTCCACACAACTGTAGATATGAGGTGAGGCGTCCATAAGGTAATGGTTGTCTGCACCAAGGAAAATCTTAACCCCTGTTGTAGGCAATATTCTAAATGGATTGTGTAAAGAGGGGGCCAGTCCCTGGTGCAACTGTAGCTAGCACTATAGAGAATTTATTTGCAGTGGCAAAGCACTGTGCAACTAAACTATTGGTCATCTCTGTCACTGAGGCGTAAAACAAGATTGACTTGTACAATATGCTAGTTAGGACAAGTCTTCAATAAATGTGGAATCTTGACTCTACCCTCTGCTTTTCCCACTTGATCTCCCTTTCAATCAGTGTCGGGAAGCAGTGACATGTTTCAGGTGGCCTTCAGCTCCCTCCAGCCTCACAAAGTCCCCTGCAGCTTTTGTGCACTGCTGTTGCTTATTGACAGGGTATGACATAATTGACAGGTGCTCAGTCAGCTTTGTGGGTGCCTGGAATGCTAAGGCCATTTCCTGATGTCTCTCAGCACTCTGACTGAAGTTTATGCCCTTGGGAAGGGCACTATGGCCCAGTGGTTGTACTCACTGAAGGAGGAGGGGGCCTTCACAAAGATGTGTACACGGATATGGAGGAAGCTAACGAAATTTGAAGCTCTCTTATTTTGTATGCTGCTTGTACTGTCTATGTTTGGAGTTTTTCTGCCTTTCCTTTTGCCAGATTTCTGACATGAAATTCTAGCCTTTGCCTGCTTCCTGCCTAAAAAGGTTGCAGTTTGAACTTTGGCCAGCAAGGATCAACATCGCTGGCATCCTCCCAGCTGTCCAGGGACATCTGCAGGTGTTCAAACAATGACTGCTTGTTGAAACTTCTTTTGTTCCGCGAAAGAGGATCTTCCAGTTTATCCAAACATCCCTGAAGGACTCTCTTGAAATTGTAACAGCAGCTTTCCCACTGGGGGGTGCTGTTCTACTGCAGTTCAAGGCACTAGTTCCCTGATGTTGAAAAAGCAGTTAGACAACTACACCTGTGATGCATGTTTTTTGCTTTATTTTTTTTTTGTTCGATGTGTTGCACTAATATGTGGTACAGGGTAAAATTGTAGGGAACAGTGTTATCAAATATATTGGTATAGCCCTAGAATCCAAATTGAAGCCCCACTGCGGGGAGCTGTACAAATGCATAAAATTGTAGTCCTATTTTAGTGCTTATAATCTATGAAAGCATTTGGGCCACACAACCTGCGTCCCAGGGAGGCCGCAGCTGTCAGTGTCGCTTAATCTGCTGAACTTTACCACACAATCTGTGCAAAATTGACACTGTGGTTGGGACAATTTTTACAGGATCGAGAAGACACCATTACATGGAATTGCAGGGGGAAGAACAAACTTAAAACCAAAACAAATATATTCTATGTTGGGATCCTAATTAGTCAGAAAGACTTTAAGCTTCCATTTCACAATATGAGAACAGACTGGTCTACTAAAACAGGGCTGTGTTCTAGAGTCTAGTTTCTTGTTGAATCCCTGGCTATTACAAATATCATACTAGCCACGTTGGCCACACTTGGTAGAAAGGAAATACCAAAACAATTGGCATGTCTCTTGGCAGTTACCGGTGAGATGCTAGGGTAGGGGTAGGCAACCTATGGCACATGTGTTGAAGGCGGCACTCACGCTGCCCAGGTCCTGGCCACCAGTCCAGGGGGCTCTGCATTTTAATTTAATATTAAATGTAGCTTCTTTAAAAACCTTGTTTACTTTACATACAACAATAGTTTAGTTATATATTATAGACTTATAGAAAGAGACCTTCTAAAATGTTAAAATGTATCACTGGAATGCGAAAGCTTAAATTATAGTGAATAAATGAAGACTCTGCACACCACTTCTGAAAGGTTGCTGACCCTGGGCTAGGGACTGCAAAGGAACAGAGACTGCCATGCCTTGTCACTATGGAGTGGATGCTCACGGTCAGAAATCGGGGGATGCGGGGGATAAGGAAGCCTCTTCCAGGCATCAGGCCTGTTGATCTGAATGTACTAGAATTTTAAAAACAGAATACCATTGGACAAGCTATGATAGCTCAGTGGTTTGAGCGTTGGCCTGCTAAACCCAGGGTTGTGAGTTCAATCCTTGAGGGGGCCACTTAGGGACCTGGGGCAAAATCAGTACTTGGTCCTGCTAGTGAAGGCAGGGGGCTGGACTCAATGACCTTTCAAGATCCCTTCCAGTTCTAGGAGATAGCCTATCTCTATTAATTAACTAATTCAAATGCTTCAGCATTGCTTTAGTGAAATCAGAAGGATGATCTGTATGGATGCTATCCCAGACCCCCTGTCCTGTATGCTCTGGACAAGCTGCAGCTGGTAATTCCCACATATGAAGTGAGCACTGGTTCTCACTGAGGAAGACACTAGCCATCTGAAACCTGAAACATCCATTTTAAAATGTTGTTGTGCCTGTAGCCACTCATTGGTTTACAGATCTGGTAGCTGTGCTTTCTGGGGTATAGAGAAGACACCATGCAGGTTTTCCTAACAGAGTCTCGCTCCAGCTGGGTAAAGAAGAGTGAGACTCCAGTTTTTTTCTGATTTGTTCAGTGCTGTCCATTTCTGGAGCAGTCCAGGCTAGTGAAAGCAGGTCAGAATTTGTGATAAACTCTCTCTTAAATGATGAGGCCAATAAAGGTTTAATTATGGAGCATGGCCTGAGGCAACTGCCAGCAGTTGAGAAATATAAAAGTTTCTATTTTCATTCTGCTTCAAGCTCTTATGCTTGTTTTTATAATGGCTGCCTGGCTGTTTTGATGATCTCTTTTTGGACTAAGTTGACGAGGAGGTGGGGACAAACTCTTTATTTCTTGTGATGCATATTGCAGACAGCATTTTTAAGTCTGCGGGCAGAGGAGAGGTTAATTTGTCACTGGGAGGGACTGTGCCAATAAGTGATCAGAGTAAGAAGGGTTCCTTTTTCTAAAAAACAAACAAACCCACTTACCAGGCCTTATTAAAATCGATGCAGTCTTGCCACTGACTTCAGTGGGGCCAAGATTTCACCCTTTGTGGGTGAAGCTCTGAGATGCTCAGTTGCAAGATACTAGAAAAAGACAAAGGTGGGGAAGAGGATGGTTTTTAATAATTTACATATTTACACATTTTACAACTCAACATGGCTCCATATAAACTCTAATTTTAAAAATAATTTTCCTTTCTAATGAGCGCCTTGTGTTATATTACCTGGAAGCTCAGTTCAAGAGCATTTTATGGAAAAGAAGTTGTAGAATTAACCCTTTGGAGACCAGCAGGTGCATGTGTAAATAGGGCTTTTCTAGATGGTCCTGGCGTTGATTCTGTTTGTATGAGGGGAGAAGAGGGAGGGGTAAATATAAGGTGAAGAATTAGGATAAATATTCAGTTCCTTGATGTAGCTCGGGGGCATCTCAATTTTCCCCCTTGTTTTATGCATCTCCAAGCCAGGCTCCATGTTGTCTCTGTCATCCTCCCTGCTGAGGAGATTTCATCTGACTCTACTGTGAGCGCTGTAACTGGATGGAGTGGGATCCCTGCCTCCTGCAGAGAGTAAACCTGCTGCCTCCGTTGCTGGGCCCTGGAATAGGAAATTCTGTCCTGAGCCAGGTCTCCCTCATGACAGCGTAGAAAGCATGAGGCCATTGGTCATTTAGTCATTTTTTAATAAGCAAAAGGTGACTTTGAGCATTTCTTCATCTGGGTCCCTCTGTAGGTGCATGAGCCATATGCATACAAGGCTGGAATTGTTTAGCTAGCAGTGTCATTAGGTCTACATTTGCCTTGTAACACTCCTTACAACTGGGGTATATAAAGCAGAGCAGCCCTAGCTACTATTCAGTTCCTTCTCACCCTCCTTGGTAGCTAGTCAGAGCCGCAGTGTCCTGCTTACCCCATAGCTTAGATAGTGAGGCTCAGCAGTGGTTAGCCACCTTGAGGTGCAGCAATACATTTCTTATGATTTGAACTTAATAGACAGGAGACCATTGTATCAGGAGAGTGATCAGCTATATCTCTCCACCTCAACCCTAAGCTTGTTGCCTCTGCAGTGAACCCCAGACTGTTGGAAGCAAAGGGGGGTGTCAGAGAGTCCAAGGAGGGTAAGGGAAGAGTGCCGTCAGTGCCTCAGTGTAGTCATGTCTTTGTTCTCATGGCTGATTGTCTAATCACAGCCCTGTCTTGTTTTTTTTACCCATGCTGAACCTTCCCAGCAGCAGGGAGAGTGCCTCCTTTAATGAGTCCAGTAGGTGAGGAGCAGAGCCAGGAGAGTCGTCACACTTTCTATTTACTAAAGGAGAAGAGAAAAAATTAGCTTCTTGTGTCTTAAAATATATATTTTAGAAAGCCTCATCTTATGCTTGGAGTGAGGTGACAGAGGTGTGAACTGGCTACAAGGTTCTGCAAACAGAAACTGAAGGAATGAGGAGACCCCTCATTCGTGACCTCATAGGCTGCTAGCACTGGAGCATGCAGTGTTGTTAACACCCTCAGAGGGAGGAAAGGAAGGAAGGGGAGAAGCAGCTGCGGGGGGGGGGGGAGAGTTGTTTCAGGTTATAGATCCAGTGTCTCTATCAGTACGTGATTTTAGTGTCTAGCAGAGTTATGAATTTAAGCTTCCGGATGTCCTTCGAAAGTGTGCAGGTTTCCTTTGAGGATGAGGACTGATAGGTCAGATATAGATGAGCACTTTGTGAAAAGTGTTCGCCCAGAGGTGATGTGGTGTTTTTGTCTTTTATCATTTTCCTGTGTAACCTCATTCAAGAGCATAATGATTGTCTGGTTTCACCGATCTATTGTTATGCGGGGCATTCGGTGCACCAGATGAAGTAGACCATATTTTGTGATAGGCATGTGGAATTTCCAAGGTGTGTTGTGGGGCAGAGGCAGTGTTGATCATTGCTGTGTTATGTGTATGTATGGTGTACGTCTTCAGGTTTTGCATCTGTTTTTCCTGCGGGTCTGGTGCTGCTTTGAGTTGGTGTGTCTGGTCTGTGGGGGAGTTTGCTTCTGAGGATGAGCTTGAAGGAGGTTGGGGGGTTTGAAGGCCAGAAGAGGGGGGTCGAAGAAAGATTTCTTTCAGGATGGGGGTCCCCATGAGTGGGGTTTGTAGTTGTTTTGATGATATCCCTGTAATGGGTTCCAGTTATGGAGTGGTAGGTGACAACTGGGGTGAGAGCATCATATGATGAGTAGAATGAAGTAGAAGGGCTCTCTAGCAATAAGGAGAAATAGTTGTGTGGCAAGAGGTGAGCTTAGAACTTGGGGGACACCATCTCAGTGCTCTACTCTGCCACTTCCTCTGTGACATCAGGTGAGTTACTGAAACTCTCTCTACCCTTCGTTTTTTGATGATAACATGGGGATACTACCTCACAGGGATGTTGTGAAGATAAATACATCAAAGATGTGCTCAGATACTGTGGTTACAGGGGCCTTATAGTATGATAGATCTGGTTGGAGGTTCATTCTTTTGTGGCTTTGACACGTGTGTGTGTATGTGTGAGAGAGAGAGAGAGATTCTGCTAACACTCCCAGGTTTTTAGACACAGAAGTAGAGTGCGGGGTTTCATTCTCTTATGCCTCTTATGTGATGCCTTGTAATGGGGAAATCACTTGATAGCTCAGGAAACTGGACACATTTCACTCTCCATATAAAAATGAGGGGGAGATTTTCTAAGGCACTCATGATAGTTAGGGCCTCAGTGAGGCACTGAAAGTCAGTGGGAGTTTTGGTGCCTACCCTCTCACTTGTACCTTGGAAAATCTTCCCAAGTATGTCTAATGCTGGAGATACTGAGCTGAAATGGAATCTGTTTTGCATTCCCCAAGTTAACAGAAGGCAGTGTTCTCTGAGACTAAGACAGGGATCTGAGAGTCAGGGCACCAGGTTCTGTTTCTACCTTTGCTACAGATTCACTGTGATTGCTTGCAGGCAAGTCACTTAATCACTGCCTGCTTGTGAAATGGGGCTACTGCTGACCTCCCTCAAACCAGGATGTGAGGCTTCGTTCATGAGTGGTTATAAAGTGCTCTGAAACTTGCAGAGTGGAAAAACACGGATAAAAACAATGTGTTGTTATAATGAATGACTCAAATGGAGTCATTCCTCCTCCTACTGAGAATTTTCTTAAGTGGCCACTTTTCTTAAGTTGATCTTTTACTAAAGGCTGAACAACATTGTACTGGAAATTATACAGTTCTATAGTATTTGTATTACAGCAGTGTCAAGAGCCCTCCAGCCAGTCAAATCCCCACTGCACTAAGCATGAACTCTTACCATGAAGCATTTACAGTCTTAGAATAAAATTCTGAAAAGCTCCTAAGTCACATAGGAGCCTACGTCCCATTTTCAAAGTGACATAGGTGCCCAATTACCATTGACTTTCAGTGAGACTTAGGTGCCTATCTAAGTTGCTTTAGAAAATGGGATGTGTGCTCCTAAATCACTTAAGACAAGCTGCAATAAGTGACACAAACAAATGGGAGTGGGCAAGGGATAGCAGTGACATTGTGTGTGTAAGCCAATAGTATGCATATCTTTGCTATGTTAATGTAGACCAGTGGCTTTTCAACCATTTTTTCATTTGCAGACCTTCCAAAAAAATTTCCAATGGAGGTGCAGACCCCTTCGGAAATTTAGACATAGTCTGCAGATTTCCAGAGGTCTGTGGACCCCAGGTTGAAAACCATAGATGTAAACCAATAAGCAGATCAGGAATAGGGGTATTGAAGGAAGACGTGCAATCTAGGTAATCCTACATGATATAACCTCTGATCTCTCCAGTTTCTAATACACCCATCCCTGTATCTAGATGCTGGAGACAACAGTTAAAATGGTAGAGTGTATCCATAAAAGACATCAGGTTTTCCACCTTCCTTTTGATTTTAGCTGCTTGTGTTCCTGGGGGAGGTGATTTCTGTGTTTTTCTGCATTAGACACATCACAGGCCAATCTGCTGCCATCGTTGTTGGGCAGGTTTGTAGTAAAAGTTAGTGTAACACTGGAGACTCCAGTTGTCAGCGGGCAGGATCAAATCTGGGACCTAGTCTGGAGCTAAATGCATGAGCCTCTACTGCATGAGTTAAAAGCCACATGGCCCTTAGCTAAAGCTGTTGTAGACTTATTAATCTCTAAATGGACTCGGTGCCACTAGAGGAGGACACAGCACCACACCCAGGAGGAGGTGTGGGTTATATTGGGTCTTGCACTGTACCCTGAAGACAGAGGTTCCATTGATGAGGTCCTTCCTTGAGACTATCCTGCAAGTGATTCCCAAATCCCCCTCCTCCCTGGGGCTGTGTTGGCTCCAGGGAGGAGGGGGATTGGGAATAGAGCTGTTGCCAAGAACAGAGCAGGCCTGTGAAGGTTTAAATATGAGGACCTGGACAAGCCTCACTCCTATCGATCAGTGATCACCTGTGTGGCCAGAACTCTTCTGCAGGCCCCTCAAGGTGAGCGCTGCACATGCTGGCCCCCTCCTGCGATGTCCTTCAGTCTCAGCCCTGAGGGAGGGAGGACGTACGTGCAGTGTTGTTATTGCCGCCACAAAGTGGAGTTCTGACAGTTCAGCTTCTCTGCCTCTTGTAAATGGTTTGGCAAGCACGTAAGCCTCCTGCCAAACATCTCCTGAAAGTCTCAGGGGATTTAAGGGAGTGGAGATGAAGGACCCTGACAGGTGATCAATGGAGGGCAGAGTCAACATTTCTTCATCACGCAAGCAGACCTTTGCAACCCCGTACAAAATGGAGAGTACAATGTGCACTGGAAAGCACCAGGAGCTTCATCCTCTTAGCCAATGAGTCCTGGGAGAGACAGACACCCTAGTCCTGCAACTTAGCCTGACATGGCCTTCCCACTACCCCCACAACACAGCAATTGACTGAGTTAATTCTTTGTTTCTGTTCTGTCACATGCAGGTCTGAAACTCTCTGGGAGGTGCCTGGAGTTGTCCCCTCTATTTCTCCCCTTCCACCCTGCCCAGTGCTGACTCAAGGCACCAGCAAACCAAGCATCATGTGCTTGGGGCGGCACGTTTTCAAGGGCGGCATTCTGGCCATCTTTTTTTTTTTTTTTTTTTGCTTCCGGCAGCAAAAGCCTAGAGCCAGCCCTGGCGGCAGCAACGCGTCGTGTGCAGGGGGTGCCCTGGGGCTGCTGTGGTTTGCACTGCAGGAGAGCAGTGCTGCACCTTGTGGCTGGGCCAGGCGGGCTCTGAGCAAGGGACACTCGGGCTGGGGGCTCCCCCCACGGGGCGCATGGGGCCACCTGCAGGTGCCGCAGAGTGACAGCCCCCCAGCACCGCAGCCGGGGCTGGGCAAAGCGGCCTGAGCTGCCCAGGGACTGTGACAAGGCGGCAAGAAGCAGCAGCAGCAGCAGGGCCATAGAGGGCGGGGTGCTGCCATGGGGGGCCCACGTCCCCCTCTCCGGGGCTCCGCTCCCTCTGGGGCGACCCTGCCCCGTTTCCTCAGCCCCCTGCCAGGGTCGTCCCCCAGCTCTGCTCTCCTGGGTCCCGGACGGTCCTGGAGGCGGAATCCCTGGCTGGAGGGACCCTGACTGAGGTGCGGCCCGGGAGCCCTGCTGCTTACCCCGACCCTGCCAGCGCCAGACTGGCTGGAGGTATGGGGAGAGCGGGCGGAGTCATCACTGGTGGGGGGGGAGCCGAGGGCTGGGGCAGCAGGGGGTGCATTGAGGGGGGAGAGAGAGCCCAGGGCTGGAGCGGCAGGGGGTGCAGGTGGGGGGTAGGAGCCCAGAACTGGGGTTGGGGAACAGCCAACATTTGTTTTGCTTGGGGTGGCAAAAAACCTAGAGTTGTCCCTTCCTGTCATCCCCCCAAATCCTGTGTCTCTTATAAAATTGCCTCCTCTTCTGCCCCTCGGGGTAGCGGGGGCATTGTTCATGCTTTGATCCTGAGGCAGACTAGGGGGAGTGGGAGTTTCTAAAACTACAAGATTTAAAGCAACAACAGGGGCAGTGGGAGGAGGTGAGAAGATTCTGAATGTTCCTGGAAAGAGCCCTGCTGCATTCTGGACTGAGCAAAATAAATACAGCCCCTGAAAAATCTACCCAGCGGGCTAGGACTCGGCTGGAGTATTTAGTTCTCTCTCTCTCTCTCTCTAATCTCAGGTGCCTAACACCTTGAAATCCAAGTTAGTACGAGATAGAGGGCCAGACAGGGTGAATGCATTCAGTAAAGCTGCTCCTATAGTTCTTTATATTAATTCTGAGCCTTAGCATGTCCCTCCCAGTTCTAGAAGATAACCTACAGCTCTAAGAATCGTGCACAGTTGGGGATAGAGAAGGAAAGGACCCCAGGCACTGGCAATGGTGTAATCAGAGTCGCAATGAGCTGCCCATGACCCAGAATTTAGACATTCCTCTGTTCCTAGAGAACTGTCCTGTGGGCAGCATTTAGTGCTGCAGCTTCCAATAATGTCAACTAAACGTGTTGTGGATGGTTGCTGCTGGTGTTGCTTTTCATAAGGGATTGGACAAAAGAGCCATTGGTCAGGTGTTTATTATTGTTTCTATTCTAATGCTCCAGACCATGAGTGTGTGGCTTCAGTAGGGTGACCAGACAGCAAATGTGAAAAATAGGGACGGGGTGGGGGGAAATAGGAGCCTATATAAGAAAAAGACCACAAATCGGGACATCTGGTCACCCTAGATTTCAGTGACACTGCAAAGCAGCTTCCTCCAGGAATGAACTGCACTTAGCAGAAACTTTACTATAGTAGCATGTGTAGATGTACAGGAAACACCAGCATCACCTTTTTCTGTCCTTTGTGTGAATGTGGTGCAGGCCTGCTCCTGCTCTCATTGAAACTACTGGGAGAAAGACGGGGGGCTGTATACTGCAAGCTGTCAGCATCAAGTTTATAGATTACCTGTGGGATGAATTTGCCCCCAAGTTTTAGTTTTGCAGAGGATACTCTGATGACCCTGACTGCATGCTAAATTCCAGAGCTGCAAGGGTGATTGTGTCACAGACCCACCCTGGAGGTGGCCAAGTGCGAGGCTCAGCAGGTTCTGAGCTCCGCACTGACACCACAAATTTACCATGAAGTGCTTCCCTTCTCCACCTGGATGTAGGAGCTCAGGCTGCACACACCCAAGAAAGTTAAAAACCTTTAAGTGAGTATTTCAGGCTGAATCTGGGAAAATGCGAATTGTGGTTACATTAGCTGGGACCAAACCACTGTTCTGGATCCAAGCAACCCTGAGCTTCAGAGAGGATGTGAAATTTGGATGCAGGCTCTGTGACTTCGGTCCATGTCTAGCTTCTAGTGCATGGGACGGGAGAAAGGAAGAAGGGATTGAGGACCTTGTCCCTCTGTGATCTCTGCAGGCTGGTGTTCCCAACTAGCTCTCCTCGACCCCCTTATGTGTGGAATTCATTAATTCAAAATTGTCTTGTGCTCCCACTCCAGAAGGTGCTTAGTCTGATTATTTCCTCCGCATAGAGAACACATGCAGTGGTGGCTTTGCTCTGCTTCCTTTTGTTGGCCTGCTGGCTCCTTCCTCTTGTCTCTGTTCTCCTTTGCTCCACTGGACTCCTCTGTCATTTCTCATTTAAGCTCCTTTACATCTGTGCAGGCTTCAGGGTAGAGCACGGTCCCAGCTTGACGGCTGTTGCTGAGACTCTCTCATCGTTGGTATGTGAATCAGGAAGATCAAGGTGTTTTCTGACAATGGGGACATTATGCCAAGGTTTCTGTCTGTACTGCATGGTCTACAGAGTGAAGAGACCACCCCTCCCCCACATTGCCAGCTAGTGAGAGAGTCTTGTATCCCAGCAGCCTGGATTATGTGACTGATGTCACAGCCATGAATATAAAATGTAAAAGGAATTCAGAGTAACTGTCAGTGTTTTCACCAGGTAGGGTTATTACAGGATACAAAGCAGCTGAAGCCAACTGTAAAATGAGAGCGGAGAGTGCAGGGAATGGGGCCCTATGTGCACATTTGCAGAATGGTTTGGTAAGCATGTGTGTGTGAAGATCTGTAAAATGAATGTAGATCTAATCCATAGCTCCACGAACAGCCTCCGTCTGCCCTCTCTCTTGATTGTCTCCTATTCAAACACTTCACTGTGTTTTACAGGCCTCGAAGTTTCTAGGAAAGAATGTTGTCAGTGAAACCTGCCATGTCTTTCTTAGCAGTGTTGTTCCTTCTCTTGCCCTCTTCTCCATCCATCTTTCCTCTCCTTTACCTCCTGTCTCTCTTCCCCTCTTGGATTTCCTGTAATTTTCAATCACGTTTGAAATATTCCTGTTCCATTTTCTCTCCATGCTAGTTGCTTGCTCCTTTGTGCTATCATATTCAATACTCTGTCATTACTTCCCTTTGGTTTTCCTCCCTCTTCCCTTTTATTAACCTAGTTCCCTCCTCTCCCTCTTTCTTCTGTGTTCTCTAGATTTTATTTTCCCTTTCTTGTATTCTCTCCTTCCATCTGAATGTTCCTTCAACCCCTTCTTCCCCACCCATCTCTCCCTTTCTCATTAGCTACCTTCATTCTCTTACTCTACCCCTACAACTTAAATTCACTATTCTCTCTCTCCTTTCAGTTGTCTTCTTCCCAAGCCCTTCAGTCTCTCCTATATCTTCAGCACTATAGTAATGAAGTGAGGATAACTGAGGAAAGACAATAGGTGAGCAAACCCAGAATAACTTCCTTGTGTTTCTTCATTGTAGGTCTTTCTGCTTTAACTCCTTTGCAGCCATATTGAAGAGCAAGACTTGCTGCTCATGAACATGCTACTCACACAGTGCACAACACCCTGAGAGATGTGATGACTATCAGGATCTCAACAAGGACAGTCGGGACAAAGGATCAGCGCAAGGGCAAACCTGAGGCTGGGAGTAGCAGAGGAGTCTGTAGTCAGGGTCCAGGTCAGAGGGTCAGAATCAGAAGGTGAAGTCCAAATCAAGATAGGAATGGTCTTGGCAGCTATGAGAGATCCATATTGTTGCCTGGACAGCTCCTGGAATGCCCCTTAGTTTTATATAGGGTGGGGAGCCAATCAGGAGCCATGAGGCTGCTGCCTGTCAGACCCCTTAAGGTGGGACTTCCCATGGTCTGGTGGCCACAGCGAGGCAGGGCAGTGGAGTGCAGGCTGCTTACAGCTGCTGCTGGGTGGCAGCTCGGCAGGTCTGGGTTCTAGATACATGGGGCCTTACAATGAACCTTCCATTTTGAGAACCTCAGCACTTCTACCGGAATGCCGAGTCCACTGTCTCAGATGGTGCTCCTTTGTGGCAGCATGTAATCTCCAGTAACTGAGACATTGAGCAGAATGTATTTAGGCTTTGATTATTCTACAGGGCAAATCTTGTTGTGGGCTATCTCCTGAGCAACTCCCTGAAGTCGATGAGGCTGCATGGATGAAGAGACTGCGGAATCTAGGCCTGTGAGATCTGCAAAGAGCAATGTCCAGCTCATCTGATGGGAGGATTTCCTTGGGCTCACCTAGCAGAGCTGTTGCCTATGGATGAGTAGAGATCCACTGGGGTCTGTCTTGGCTGTGGTAACTTGTGGGATACACATGAGTTGAGTCTAGCCAGAGATTGAGAGAGTCTGCTAATTTTTGGCCAAGTTCACTCTGGCATTTTGCTACCAGCTAGTAGATACAGCATAAAGCACTGTGACAGTGGCATTCTGTCTCCAGGACTATGTCAATACAGGAGCTAGATTAGCGTGGACCCTGACCTGGGTACCACTGAACTGACAACTTGCTAGGTTCCTGAGAGCCACCCTAATTTTTTGGTTCTTGTGTCATCCTTGACAGCTGCACAGAAATAGCCTTTGACCATGCTAGGTCACCAGCAATACAATCTAATTGATCAGCTTTCTCCTCACTCTGGTTACTGGAAGAGGGTAGTTACTGGTCACATTTGGTAGCTCCTCAGTTCACATTTGACTATTCCTGGCCTAGAAGAAGCCGCTTTTAATGTTCTGAATGCCGGGCGTTGGAGTGGATAGAAGAGGTGTAGGTGGTTGCAGTCATTCCACCTTTGAGTGTGATGCCGTCAGATCTCATAAGCTAAACAGGTTTGGGTTTGGTCAACACTTGGAAAGGACACTTCCACCAAAGCTCTAGGTAAGTTATTTAATAAGGTGCACTCGTCCCTCTGCATCAGAACTGAACCAATGCCCAGCATGTTGGCAAGGGTACTATATTGCTGGAGGTGCCATCTTTCACCTAAGATACAAAACCAGGGCTCTGATCACTTGTCTGTTAAGTGCCCATGTCACTTGTTCTAAGAGGGTGGATGTTCTGCTGAAATTCCACTCTAGATCATTTCATTCTTCCTCCCTAAATCCCCCTGTGGTTTCAGATGGAGATAGGATAGTTTCTAAACTGTTGTGCAGCATTGCTGTGCCCTGTTAAACAGTTGCTGCATTCTGCTCCAGACGTAGCTACGTTTCCGTGGCAGTTGATGTGATCCCTGTGTCTAATGGAACAGTGCTGAGATGGAAGACGCTGTATGACTATAAAATATTATTAATTAAAAATAAATATTTTCAAATGATGCTGAGATTCTTTTCATCGGCCTCTTTTTCTGTTTCAGACCACTTTCACTATTTAATCAAATAATTTTGAATGCCTCTCTTTCCAGACCTTTTCATTCTAGTCCCACTCCCTGTGATTCTTACAGGGTGGTGGTGGTGTGAATGACAGAGTATAACGTGCTCAGCTCTTGCTCCGAGCCCAGTGGCAGGTGTCCCAGTGTCCCTATTGAATGCCACCATAGAAAAAAAATTATCAACAATCTTCCTTCAACAATGATTTATTATTGCCATAATTTGCCTTGGTACAATGAGCCGTAGCACATATTTCTGCACCCGGGGGTGACAGCAATTTGATGGCTCCAGGTTCATATTTTATTTAGTCTTGAGCCTAATATGATTTGGTTACACTTGCCCCCCCTCCTCCCCACCCAACCTTTCTCATTTTGTTTTGTTTTGTACGAGTGTGTGTTCGCATAACCCTGGGTGGCTGACAGCGCTTGTAAAAACCGAGAAGTCGATCTTGCAGTGGCTTTTCACCATTAACTCAAGCTGCCTGGAATTGGAAAGTACCACTGACAGCTTTATCTTGGAGAGAAGGAGGATGGCAGATGTATTTTATGGGTGGATGAGCCTTCACGACTTCTATTAGGCTGGGACTTCAGTGGTACAAGGTGGGTGGTTGCAAAAGCGGGGAGTGGGGGTGGGAAGGAGGAGGCGGAGGTGGGGGGAGCGGAGAAGCTGAGGAGCAGCCTATAGATAAATAGATCCGTCAGTCAGGCAATGTGGAGGTCTCTAGGCGGCCAGCCATTGTAGGTGACAGAAAGGCAATCAAAGACCAAAACAAATCAAAAGGTACATCTTATCAGCAGCAGGCCAGCTGGACTTCCACAGCACTCGGAGGCCCGCAGAGGGCAGGAGAAATTAATCGTGCTGTCGAGGCCAGAGAAATTGTCGCCGCTGAAGGTCCAAGTTCAGGCAAGCAGAGGTGGCCAACATTAAGGAGAGAGAGAGAAGGCAGAGAGGCGGGGGGTGAGGAGAAAAAGAGAGAGGAAAGCGACTGCTGCTGTCCCGCACCTCCCTCCCTCTCTCCCCCGGCTGCCTCGGTCTCCTGACAAGTGCATTCATCGTGTGATGATTAGCTCTGCACCTATGATTGGTACCTTAATAATATAGCCCTTGCTCAGCGTCACCCTGAAAGAACAATTTTTCCTCCCGCTTTCCTTGATGCAAAGATACATCCATAATGAGAAGTGTGACAGAAAGTGGGAGCACGGGGAGCCAAGGAAAGTTGGGAAGAACATTAATCAAAAAGTGAAGCTGGAGGTGAAGCTGGCTGCTCGGAAGTGACCGTGCCATCAATACATAGCCAGGAGAGGGTGTTGCTTTGGACTTAAATATCCTGTCATGTTTCTGACTCTTCAACATTTCCATGCACCATGGTGGGGCAGCTGGCGCCTCCTCCTGCCCCCCAAGGAGTATCAACTTTGGAAACCTGCTTCCTTCTGCACACTGAGAGAGGGTCATGTCCGGAGTGACTGGGAAACTCCCAACAGGAAACGGGCCAAATTTTGCTCTTACAGTGGGTGAAACCAGAGCAGCTCCACTGCACTCAATGGATTCACTACAGTGTAACTGCCTGGCAGAACCTGTACCTTTTTACCACTGTCCCAAGGAACTCTGGGGCTGTGAGCCCACAGATGATTTTCCCTTGTAGTGGAGATGACCATAACTGTCTGGATAGTAATTCTATCCTGCAGAGTAGCCAGAGTTAGTCTTCACCACTCTCCCTTTCTGAAAACGGTGTGTGTGGTGGCGCCATGTTTCACCAAGGAAGTGACTGCGTTCCAGCAGGACGGTGAGTGATCCAGGCCATCTCTGGTGGTTGGATGTATCTGCGGCCTGGTCTTTACTGCTACATTGGATCCTTGCGGGGAAAGGTATGTGGATTAGGCTACCATCTTGAAGCCTTACTCCACCATGCTTCCATTGAAGTAAGAACTGAATTAAGTCTTCAAGATTTGTCCTTATATGATTAACATCCATTTATCTTCTTGTGCTTAGACACCACACAGCATTGCTTAATCCTGGCCTGAGAGCTTTATGAAGTTCCTATAGCATGTGTTGTTTAGACTCTCCAGCACATCTACCTTATATCCTAAAGCAGCTAGGCATCCTTATAAAACTGGTTCACAATTATCCAGCCTGCCGCAGTGTCACTAGGTATATGACTGTCCCTCTGAATGGGGTGCAGGGAAGGTAAAGCAGGAAAGTTCAGATTCAGCATGTTCAAACTGAAGTCTAAAAGAAAAGGCAGAGTTCAGGTCTGCATGGGGACAGAGAAGGGACCAGGGAGAAACATCTCTGCCTTATTTTAGAAAGTGAATAAGTGACAGTACCCTGGCAGAGGATTCTTTCCTGTGGTTTTAGTAGCAGTCCACTGTACCCAGATCTGCTCATGTGTTAATAGTGCCCTCAAAAGAACCCCCTGGACTGGATTTCTTTAGCCTTATTGTATGGCAGCCTAATCCCTTATTCTATTCATTCTCGGTCTTGCACCTACTGCTGATTGTTCAACTGCATCTTTTGTTTTAAGCCCAACGAAAGAGGGGATTGCAAGTGGATCTGGATTAAGTAGGTTTGTCTGTAAAGGCTGAAGAAGCCAGACCTTCAGCTCATTGTCTTAAATACAGTAGGCTCATGAGGACAGAAGGGGTGTGTGATGGAGTATACAAATGCAACACAGGGTTAACAAGCTAAGGTGAGCTCAGGTGGCCCTGTTCCATCACACCTGTGAGTGATGTCAGATTTGGAGGGACGAGCTTAAGAGGGAGAAACCCAGCTTTGTTCATGGCAAACCAGGAAGGAGAGTTGGCCTTCAGCACCTGAAGAAAGGGCTGCTCCTTGGTTTGTTACTGCTTGATAGTTCCCTCCTGGGAGGGACGGAGGGTCTGATCCTGATTCACTTTGAGAGGGGACTGTTCCTCTCTACTACATGTGGATTCAATTTACAACCATAGACTGATGAGTGCTCTTCTGAGGGAGGAGAGTCTAACTCAACTTTGGGATGATTAATTTATGTTGATTCCCCTTTGTCTGTTTGCTGACCTTCAGGGAAGGGGTGGAGTACCTAGGGCCTAGCCAGAGGGCTGAGCCTCTTATGACTGGAAGTGGAACGGGAGAACCAAAAGCAGCCTGGGTGAGTGCTGGGCCCCTGCCTAGAGCTTACGGGGTGCCCTAGGAAAGAAGCTCTAATGACAGGAGGGTTACATAGAATATGCCTAGAAACTGTTCTGCTGTGTGCTATTTCCAAACATCAGAGAGGGGTTACTTTCATCCATCTCCTATGAACATACATAACTTCTGCAGACAGTAATGGGAGTTACATACACCATATATCAGGAGTAAGGGTTGGTGGAGAAGACACTCCTTAAAGAGCCACAGATACATATAGGAAAAAGGAGAAATAGGGGGGAATGACAAAGGCAGAGAAACGAAGATCCTGTTTCCATGCAAATATCCTTGGTAATTAAGCATAGAGAGAAGGAGTTGATAATCCTGGGAAATTCTCCAGTGCCTTCCATCTAGGCATTTCTGAGCATTTAATGAACATTAACGAATGAATCTTTACACACCAGTGTGAAGGCAATATATACCCATTTTGCTGATTAGATAGACTGTCTCTAACCTAATTTTAAGAGTAAAATGTTCAAGTGTCTAAGAGGTCAAACTCTCATTTTCAAAGTGACTTAAGCCTAGATCCTCAAAGGTATTTAGGTACCTAAGTCTCATTGAAACCAATGGGAGTTACTATGATGGGTGCATAAACCCCACATTGGTTAACAGAAGCTTCAGAGCTCAATTAGCCTACTTGGTTGCCCCTGGAGGATGTGTTAGGGCCAAGTAGTTATCAAAACCAGCTGGGGAGGAGCTGGGTCATCTTCATAAAGGAGTGAGGTCAGAAAGATAGGAAGAGACTCAGGAGAGAAGAAATTTAGGTTCCTCTCCTCTGTTGCTGGAAAAGGAACCATAAAGAAGCTCCAGAAGTAGAGTGAGTCCTGTGGTGGGCCCTGACATTAGGGGTGAGGCTCTGGGGAGATTCCTAAGGGCTAGTGTTGTGGAAGAGGAAAAGGAAGCTGGGGAGAACCCAGAAGGACTAAAAACTCAAGCCCAGAGTGGCTTCAGTTGTTTGGGCTGATTTGAGGGTTTTTTTTGAGTTCTGCTAGGGAGAAGCCTGGGCACCAGTTACCCTGAAAGAAGAGTGAGGTTGAAGAAGAACCCAGGAGAGGTGGAAGATGCTGTACTGGTGACTAGTATTGTGGTGGACATTGGGACACTAATCCCACTGACTACACGTGACTGGACTGAAGGGCTGAATCACTAAAAGAACCAGACCACTACAGGGGCTGAATGGCCATCAGAAGGCAGTGATTGAAGGGATGGTCCTGCAAGACTGTGCCCAGGCGTGATGGGTCTTGTCGGCTGGTGAGTCATTCTTTACAAGCACTTATATACCTGTTGAGGATCTCTGGCCCTTAAGCTCCTAATTTGCATTTAGTTTTTCAGGTTTCCATGACTTTCACGTGCCTCAGTTTAGGACAGCTTAAGGGCTTGACTTTTTTTTTTGGAGGTGCTGAGCTCAGTGGTTTGAGCATTGGCCTGCTAAACCCAGGGTTTTGGGTTCAATGCTTGAGGGGGCCACTTAGGGATCTGGGGCAAATCAGTACTTGGTCCTGCTAGTGAAGGCAGGGGGCTGGACTCGATGACCTTTTGGGGTCTCTTCCAGTTCTATGAGATAGGTATCTGTGTGTGTGTGTTATATACACAACTCTCAAGTCAAAGAGAACCCAGTATTTCTGAAAATCAGCCTTTGAGTGCTCCAGTGTAGTGCACGCTCATGAAAACTTTGGCCTGAGTGATGTACTTGTTCAAGACCACACTGCAAGTCCGTGGAAGAGCCAGGAATTTAATCTAGCAGTTCTGTCCTGATTCCTGGCCACTGGTTGTTACCCCTAGACCACACTCTTTGTAGCAGTACAGAGTATGTACAGGACAGGAACTCAAGTGCTTCCAGGCTAAACGTTTTATGGAAGCTTTTTTCATGAGGAATCATCAGATCTTTAGCATTAATATGTCCCAGGATGCCCCCCTGGTATATAGAAACGCCCAGGTGTTATGGCAGCTCCTAGGTGAGGTGGAAATGACTAGCAACAGAGCTCCATCAAGGGACTGTATCCCAGTTTGACTTTCCATTCAAACCAGGAGTAGCCCAGAAAGCAAGCACCTGACCCTCTCCAGCCCCCAAGCTTTTGTAACAAATTTCCATCATGTACGTCTGATTATCCACTGGGGGAGCTCGCTTGTCCCTGTCCCTGAGCTGGCAATGCCGGCTATGAATGCTTCATTACAGATGTAAAACTGGTCTGTTCCACTCTCCAGTTTTAATGCCTGTGCTTCAACTTCTTGAGCTAAAACCCCCCCTAGAATAATGTGAAATTAACATAGCACTCATTAAATGGATTAAAAGCTGGCTAACTGACGGGTGTCAAAATGTAATTGTAACTGACCAGTCGTCGTCAAGTGGGTGTGTTTCTAGTGGGTTCACACAGGGAGTGGTTCTTGGCTCTGATATTTAACAATTTTCTCAATGACCTGGAAGAAAACATAAAATCATCACTGATAAAGTTTGCAGATGACAAACAATTGGAGGAAAGGTAAATAATGAAGAGGGCAGGTACCTCAGAGAGAGAGAGATCTGGATTGCTTGGTAAGATGAGTGCAAGCAAACAATATCTGTTCTTATATATATATATATATATATATAATTATATATATATATATATATATATATATATATATATATATATATATATATATCTGAGGACAAAAGAATGTAGCCATAATTACAGGATGGGAGACTTGATCATAGGAAGCAGTGAGTCCAAAGAAGATTAGGGGATCATGGTGGATAATCAGTTGAAGATGAGCTCCAAGTGCAAGGCTGTGGCTGAAAGGACTAATGGGATCTTTGGATGCATAAATGGGAATCTTGAGTAGGAATAAAGAGGTTATTTTACCTCTGTTTGTGTCACGGGTGTGACTGCTGTGGCAATACCACATCCAGTGCTGGTGTCCACAATTCAAAAAGGATGTTGATAAATTGGAGATGGTTTAGAGAACAGCCATGAAAATATCAAAGGATTAGAAAACATGACTTACAGGATACACTGAGCTCCTTAAGTCTATTTAGTTTACCAAAGGGGGCTAAGGGGTGACTTGATTATAATCTATAATTACCTACATGGGGAAAAATATCTGATAATAGGCTTGTCAATCTAGCAGAGAGTGGTATAACATGAAGATGTAACTAGACCAATTCATACTGGAGATAAGCTATACATTTTTAACAGTGAGGGTAATTAACCATTGGAACAATTTACCCAGGGTTGTGGTGGATTCTTCATCACTGGCCATTTATAAAGCAAGATTGGATGTCTTTCTAACAGATCTGCTCTAGACATTTTGGTGGGGGGGGGGGAAGGTCTATGGCCTGTGCTATACAGGAGATTAGACTATCTTATCACAGTGGACTCTTCTGGTCTTGGCATCTACTAATAATCTCCATGCCATTAGACAGAGGGACCGGCCTCTAGATGGTCTCATCGAGCCTTTGAAACAGTTCAGAGCATCCTCTTGGATGACCTGCATTGAAAGAAGAGTGCCTGGCAGCTGAGGGGAATGTACAGGAAGGAAAGGAAGTTGCCGCCTTTTATATTTGAGTTGTGTCCCTCGTGGAAATTTGCACATCCCAGAAACCACTATTATGTTTGTCTTCTCAATGGCCTCAGAGGAATGATAGTGAAACCACACACCTCATGGGTGTAGTGTTCTGTCCCATCTAGCATGCATGATTTTGGTGTAATGTGCATGCATTTTGTTCCAAGTATGTTAAATCTTCATTCAGAAGCCTCCCTAACTTAGCAAACACACCTTTACCGTGCAATCTGAAGGGGAAAGGAGTGATAGCAATTTGCACTCCGTGAGCAACATGAAGCAATTCTGTTCAGGAGAAGCTAGGGCTGTTAAATGAAGATATATGGTCAGCAGGTCTATGTTTAGCCTGAAGCACCATTGGCGGACTCCTTGTGCTGTGATTACTGGGTACAACACTGTCTGTTACTACAGGAACTCCATGGTCATTACCATGGCCCTTTAACATGGGGCTGGGGCTTACATGCACAGTGTCTGGCTGGCACTGGTTTCCTTGGAAGAGGGAAACTCCTATCCTCAGTGAACATTGTTTCAAAAGCATGAGGATTTGAGTTGTGTGGGTTCGAACCTTTTAATAAAGGCAACGCTCTGGGCCTCCTACAGTGCAAGACTCAGTCCCCATATCACAAAAGTCTAACCTTAGACACAGAAGTTATGTCTACCCTGCAGCTGGAAGCACGCTTCCCAGCCTAGATAGTCATGCTGGCTTCCCTTGAGCTAGCACACTAAAAATAGCAGTGTAGCCACTCAAGCTTGAGCCTGGGGGGCAGACTTAGAGTGGGGCAGATAACCTGAGCACCAGTGGACATACTGCTATTTTTAGTGTGCTAGCCTGAGCAAAGTTAGTATGAGTTTGTCTACCTGGGCTAGGAGGCACAATTCCAGCTGCAGTGTAGACATACACATCCCACTTTCCCTGGGTATGTCTTGCCCATGATCACTTCTCATCTATCCTACAACTACAACTGTCTTAGGGCACAAAGGTGCTATAGTGCAGCTGGATTGATTGATTGATTGATTTTGCCAGCATAGATGGGACCAAATCACATTGTACTTATGTTAAAAGACATGTAATAGGGGGCAGAGCACCCTATTAGGAGTAGTGGGGACTGGGAACAGCCACTCCCTGTTCCCTGACGTGGCCCTTTTAAGGACACAGGCATTCAACAGAACAGCAGAAAGGCCAAGGGCTAGGGGGCCAGATGTTAATCAGATAGCTGCTGCCTGAACATGACAAAAACCAGCTGTTAGGTGACTGCCCAGAGGGGAGAGGGCAGATAGCTGGGAGAGGAGAATTTCAGGGGAGCACTGAGTATGAAGGAGGAGTACGTGGGAGGGGAACCCAGAACCAGAAAAGAGATTCGTGGGCTACAGAAGCCTTCCTGAATTACAGCCTGTCCCTAAGGAGGAGGGTTGTGGGACCCTGGAACCAAGTGGAAGAAATGTGTGAGTCTAAGGAGCAAGGGATGCTCCATGGAGCAGGGCTGGAACCCAGATACTAGTGAGCAGGGGCAGTCTGCCTGAATCACGGCACAACCCCATGAGGGAAGGCTGTGGAATCTCTTAACCAAGGTTGTGAGTCCAAGGATCAAGGCAGGAGGTGACCTGTGGGACAGATTCTCCAGAGAGGCCAAGGGCTGCAGTGGGACTGGCAAAGCTCCTTAGCTCAGGGAAAACTGGAGGGGAAGTGGAAAACTGAAGCCCTGGAAGAAGGGTGAATTGGAACTCACAAGAGGGAAGGGGAATGTTACTGTAAGTATTCTGGGCTGTGACTAAGTTACTAGAAGAACCAGAAAAGAAATTAAGACAGGTTGCCTGCAGGACCATCCCAGGCCAGGAAGGAGTTTGCTCTGGGATGGTGCCCTGCCACAGGAATTGTGTTGTAAGCCTGAAGGCTGGAACATCATTCCATTAACATGGTACTGTATAACTGACTTGGGCTGATTTCTCGGAGATTAAAACCTGTTATAAAACTGTGGGGGGGACTATGCAGCGTGACAGAATTTGCAGTGTAAACAAAACCTTAGGGGCATAGCTGGATATAGGACCTAGGAATCCTGACTCCAGTCCCCTGCTCTAGCCACCAGACTATATTCTTAATATATAAGCTGCTATGACATCTTAAAGAAAGCAACAAAGAGGCAAAATAACACCCCATGTGAAAACATCCTGTTACATGATTTCTCCCCCACAACCTGGACTGTTTTTGATTGCTGGAGCTGTCCACAAACACCGCAACTGCTGCACTGGCTGGCAGGCAGGCAGGCAGGGAGGGTGGATGGAGGATATAGATTGCATATCATCTATAAGCTTTGAAAACAGAACGCAGGAACTGTCCAAGGCTGCAGTTTAGAGACCTCAGTATATGTGGGATAACAGGTGGTTTCAAATCCTGGAAAAGGTAACTCCTAAGTCTTGTACCACACTTGGCACCAGGAACTAACTAACTAACTAACAGGAACCACACTCTGAAATTGCCATTAACCACTGAATTGTGCTGTGATACCTGCCCTCCATAGTTTTCATGAGACTGAAAAGGAAGCAGCTATATTCGATGCTTTCCTCCTGTGCTGTAGATGTCTGAGCTACCTCTACTAACAAGAAATTTGTGCCCAACTTTTAGTGCCACTGTAGCAGTTTACCAGATTAAAAACCTCACTGTACCTGTCCCCTGCCTGCCATTCCATGGGAGGTCAACTAACTTAGCATAGAGCTTAAACTGCTCCAACCCCCAAGGGTTCGTGTCAGAAGAGCCGCCCAAATGCCATCCTGGGTTAGAGCACATCTATATAAATATAAAGAGAGTGACTGACTGACTGACTGAGCAACCTTTAAAAAAAGCCTGAAGTATCAGTTCTGGGACATGCAGCTGGAGGCAGGGACGCTGGAACAATTTGTACAGTGGGGGTCCTGAGTTCCATTGAACCAGACTGTAAACCCTGTACCTGATGGAAACCACACCAAGCCAGAGGGTGCGGTAGCACCCCTACTTCCAGCACCTAGTCTCGGCGTTGGGGAAACATTGCTCTGTCTGAAAACTTGGGACCTAGATGCTTCAGACAACATAGCCTAAGTCAAAGATGGCTTTTAATTTTGCATCCCTTGGATTTTGAGTGCCCAACTTGGAACTGGAAGGTCAGGCCCAAGAAGTGCTAAGCACCCAGAACTCCAGCTGAAATCAGTAGGAACTGTCTTGGCTATTTAAACTGGAAATGCTTCAGGGCAAGAATTGTCTTCTGTTACATATGTGTCTAGTGCCTACCATAATGGGGCCCTAATCTTGATCAGGGCTCGGGGCTGATCGAGCTAGATAGAAACTATATTTTAATGATGAGTGCTTGGTACTGCTGAAAATCAGGCCCAAGATGGTTACCCAAAAATTGAGGCATACAAAACTAGTGGATAGTTTTGAAAATGCTGGCTTAAACACATTCAATTATCTTTATGTTCTTAAAGCTTTATGTTCTTAAAGCTTCTGGTTTTTTGACCCAGGGGAACTACAATGTCCTTACTTTCCCAAGTGAGTCTAGAATATTTTGTCATCTAATAACGTTAGACACCGTCTCAACCACTGTGTTGGATCCAGTCATGCTCCTGTGGAAGTCATTGATTTCTGTGGAAGCAGAATCACTTTTATTACATGTATTCAATAGAATCGAAAGAGAACATGTTAATTGATAACTGATGTTTGCCACCCCTTTTTAAAATATGGAACAATGAACACTGCAGAAAATGGGTCTGTCAGTCACGGCTGAGGTGCATCAGCAGAGATGTGTGGGGGTGAAACCTGCATTGTTCCAAGAGCTGCTAGCTGATGCTATTTGGGGAGGGGTGTGTCTTGCTTAATAACCTCATCCATCCTGGAAAGTTAGTGCTCCCTCTTTGCACTGGGCTAGTCATTTGCTTGGACATGCACAATTAAAACACGTAAAATAATACATAGACTCCCAAGCTATCAGTCAGCTAAGGCAATATGGATGATGCAGTGAGCCCAAAGTGTCTATTCATAGCCGACTCCCAGAACCACCATGGAGCCAACCTCATCCATTTGTTGCGCTTAAATGTATAGAAATATTACACACAGCCAGGAGAACATTTTGTTTGCTTGAAGCTCCCTCAGGCTAGATATGTGTGGTGCACAAGAGGATGTTTTGAATTGCCAGAAGTTACCAGGGCAAGGCAGATGCCTGTGGTCTTCATCAGCCTTCCTCTAGGCGGGCTAAGGATAACTATCAAGTTTATCACAGCAGGAAATGGGAGAGGCCTGGTTCTATATTTCTAAATGTTTCTCCTCCTATTAACTTCTCCAATAACAAAATATAAACTGTACCCACTGCCAACAGACTGTGAAGTTAATTAGTTTAGCCTCTGCTTTAATTAGCTAGAGTTGGCTTGAAGACATTGTTTCCAGTCTGTTCTTTCTGTAAACCTGGATTAATTTTTTCATTTTTGTGTTTGGGATTTCTTGACAAAGGGATGTAAATGCGCCTGGATATGTGGAAGGAGGGGAACATTTGAGAAATTCAACATAGAATGTGTGATTGTCAAACTGCCCACAGAGGCAAAGTCCTGCTTAAGTTTAAAATGAAATTAGCCATGGCTACTAATGGCTTTGAACTTAAGGAAAAATTTGTCGGAAGGTGGAAGAAATAACATCACCATCTTAACTCTTTTATAGAGTGGCTTTCATCCTGAAGGATCCCAATGAGCTTTGCACACTATGTACTGGGGTAACTGTAGATGCACATTTTCCAAAAGAAAGCAGTTTATTTTGCCAAGGCTGTGAGGACACAGCATGTCCTCAGCAGTGTAGCAGGTCCCTAAGGAAATGCTGTATACCTCATTATTTATATAGTGCCCTTCATACAAATATAATATTATCTTGACAGAGGACTGGTGTGTATGTGCATACAAGCAATGGGGACAGGTGTATTCCCCCCCTTCCTTTTTCAATATAACTTTTTCTTCTGTGTTCTCTAATGTTGTTGAGGAAAGAATGGTTTGAGGTGGTATATTTATGGGCAGCCCTTTATTTTGTGGTTTTTAATGTTTGGAATAGGTGCTCAAAGCAGAAGACATTTTAGAAAACTGAAATAAAACACATTTCACATAGGTCACATAAGAATGGCTAAACTGGGTCAGGACAATTGTCCATCTTGGCCAGTATCCTGCTGCCTATTAATTTCATTGGGTGACCCCTGGTTCAAATGTTATGTGAAGGGGTAAATAACGCTTCCTTATTTGCTTTCTCCACACCATTCCTGATTTTATAGACCTCTATCATATCTCCCCTAAGTTGTCTCTTGTCTGATAACATTCCCAGTCTTTTTAATCTCTTCTCCTATGGAAGCTATTCCATAGGCAACAAAATATGATTAGGCATTTCTCTGTAATTTTTCCAAGTCTAATATGTCTTTTTGTGAGATAAGGTGATCAGAATTGCATGTGTGGCTGCACCATGAATTTCTGTAGTGGCATTATAATGTTTTCTGTCTTATTATCTATCCCGTCCCTAATGGTTCCTAACATTATTAACTTTTTTGACCATTGTTACATATTGAGCAGATGTTTTCAGAGAACTATCCACAATGACTCCACGATCTCTTTCCTGAGTGGTAACAGCTAATTTAGACTCCATCCTTTTGTTTATATAATTGGGATTGTTTTTCCAATGTGCGTTACTTTGCATTTATCAACAAAATTATCACATCTGAGCATAGGGCTGTGAGTCAGGAACTCTTGAGTTCTAATTCTGTTTCTGATAGTGATTTACCTTACCAGAGTGAAGTGAAAATGAATTAATGTCCGTAAAGTGTTTTGAAGTGTGATTATTTTAAAATAATCATGTAGAAAAGATGGGTGGGATATGAGACTATTGTAATCTGTTCAAATTTTTGTAACGTGTTCTGTACCAAATAGGAAATATTGAGCAAAATTTGAGATTTTTTGTGTTGTTTTTTAAGGCACAAAAAAGCTTGGGAATAGGGAAAGCCTTTAAAAGGCTTTTTATTTAAAGTGGCTAAGAAAGCTCTCAGATGCTATTGACCTTGGGATGTGGGGGAAATAGGGGGAAGCAGGTAAATCTGAAGGAGGCTGATCTGACCTGGCCAGGGGAGCATTTACATTAAAGAAAATGTAAGACATGGGAAGAAGGCAATTTCAAAACTCAGTATGTGTAAGGAGGGGATCATCTTTCAAGTTCCCTCCCCAGTGACATACACATTGTGTCATTTGCATAGGAGGCACATATGCTGGATTTATGTATATTCACTTGCTCAGAGCAGGATCCCATTGTGGCACTATTCTGTGGCTGAAAGGAAATCACAGCTGCAGAGCTTATAATATTCAACAGGTTACTATAACCACCCCTCCCCCTATCCTAGGTTTAATATAGAACTATTTTTCACATTGAAACCGAAATAGGACAAAATATGGGCCTGCTGTAATTGTTGTTAGATTATGTGTCACCCTGATAAGATGTAACAATATTTTCCTACCCAGCAGGACCCGTTTCCCTGTGTGTAATGGATGGAGAAACTTCTCATAGTCTGCAGGCAATCGGTCGTAAAAACTTCGCTCGGAAGATTAATGCAGTAAGTGCAGCCCTTCTGGGAAATGGGAAGAATAGAATTAAAATAATGTTTTGTTTTTCCACATTTAATAACAAAACCCAACCTGCTGTGGGGGAGTAGTTTTTGCTAGATCATTCCTCCCTAATGCAAAACAGTCTTGTTTTGATTATCAATTTGTATTTTGTTAAACTCTTCAACAGCTTTGTATCTGCTACAATTATTCTTTCAACAAAACTATTTTTATTAGTAATACGAAGTCTTTTTCATGAGCAAAGCTTTGACACAAATAAGTCTGGTGGACATCACCTAATAAGCCAGACAAACGTTCACTTACCATTTAATGTGCAAAGATCTTCTCTTCTATCTCAGGCTTATGTTTTTCCCAAACACTTTCTGGCTAGAAGAGAGATGTCATTGTATGGAGATAACTTTCCAGAACTTGCGCATAGTAGAGAAAAGATACAGGCTTATTTGATGTCATTCTAATGTTTAATGTTATTATCAGATGCAGAATGTATCCAGGTTTTATTTGTAATTGAGGGACTTTACTGGCTGTGTAGCAATTGGTAGTAAGAGCTTTACGGAAAAGGTTTTGTAGGCAACCCCATAACTGTCCATTACAAGGATTCTTGCATCTTCTTCCTCTGAAGCATCTAGTCAGACAGGATACTGGACTACATAGATCACTTGTCAGGTCTGGTGATGATCTTGTGTGATACGGTAATGATTCCTATTTCTCCCAAAGCTGCTGCTTTCTTCTCCCACTTCCATATTTAAGGACATTTGCAAGAAAACAAGATCTTAAAGCTTTATTTGTGCCAATTTTTCACAGAGTCAATCACCAATGACATGTACTACCAGCAGTAGAAATCAGCTGTGCAGCTAAATTTCTCTGCTAGTACAACAGAGCCTGAAGCTGTTGGTTTTAGGGTGTGGTGCAAAGGTTTGTGTCTTTTCAGGGTTTTTGCCTGGTGTTTAAGGACTGGTGGACTATTAATTCAGGCTGAGAGGATGCCTGTTCTAAAAGTTGGAGTAAATAATTTTCCTTAACAGTTTTGCAGCTTGAATATTTTATAGTAAGGGGTGTTTTATAAGTTGTTAATGTCTGCAAGACATGGTGAATTCTGACCTGAGCTCTGTTTCCTAGAAATAGAACACAGGCAATGGTGTCAGTGTTCCCATTAGGCATCAACCTCCAACACATCCATGAGGCTAACCTTGATGTTGAGAGGACAGCAAAATCTATTAGTAAGTTCTGATCTGGATTTAGAACATCCTTGAAGTTCAGGGTTATTCAGGGCTGGTTTTAGCCAATCCTTGACCTGTTCCTACAAGGAAACATCAGATATTTCTACCACCACCTGTATTCCTACGGAATAGTTACTTTTACCACTGCCATAAAGAGGGACTTCCAAATCGGGGCAAACTGTCAGGTGTACTTTTGACCACAAGGTAGTTTAATTTGCTAGAAATTTCCCTAGGGCCTAAATTACAGGAAAATCATTAGTAAAACCCAGCTGCTTAAACCTGCAGCCAGGATAATCCTATGTTTTACATCCAAATTGTTGTGGAAGTTACCATGATGGCTGAGATGCGGCATTTTGCTGATTGCAGTAGAAGTCATTTCGAATTACTACTTTTTGGTTTACCGTAGAACACTCCCACCATCTTCCATTGCAAATCTCAGCCACTATCCTTTAGCTTTAGCTATAAAGGATTAAAGGCAGATTACTTACAGCACAAAATATTATTAGGGTTGTATGACAAAGTATTCTATTTTAAAGGATGGTATATGTCCCTCCATGGCATGTAAAGTAAAATGGGAATTTTTGTAGGAGGGCTTACAGGCCCTGAGAGAAATCTTAATTTGACAATATCTGTAGATGCATATACCCCTCATTTGTTAGAGGTATTAAATCCAAACCATTCAACCTCTATTCACCCTGAGCAACTTGTCTTCAGTAAATGCCTGTCCACTTTTTGTAGCAGAGACAGAACAGAATTCAAAGTCCTAGTCTTGAGCTGCAAAGCCCCTTTATAGATGGGGACATGACTCCGCCAAAGATTCTTCATCTTCCACAACAGTGCTTCACCACAGGGATGAGACTATAGGATGTAGCTTTAGACTATCAGGTGCTGGGGGCAGAGGCTCCCCCATGGCAGGAGGCTAGCTATGGAATTTCTTGTAAGAGGAGAGAAGAGTTAGGCAATGCCTGACTGGTTTTAAAGTGCAAGACAACTTCACAAGGAAACTTCTGAGCCTGCCCTGGCAACTGTAAGCTGTGAAACAAAATGCATACATGCACACATAGGGAAAAATGAAAAGAGGAACAGTAATTTGTCTCAACAAAATTGAAGTACCCGACTTTGATAACCATGGTAGGTTAACTTTTTGTTTAGAAACTAGTTTAAATCTCCTCAGTAATTGGCAGAGCACAATACCAGACTGTCACATATGGATAAGTTCTAATCCACGTAAAAGTTCCTATTACTCAGGGTGCTACTGAACTACTGTATGTATTATTAGTCTGTATGGGTTTGAACCGGGAACTCCAGCTGTTTGGAAGGCATTACTAATCTTAGGTTCTCCTGCAAGACCTAGAACACTTAAAATAGAAGAAATTCTCCAGGAAGCTAAACTAATGGCTTTTTTGTTTTGTCTTTTAAAAATAGGGCCTTGGAAATTGCCATTTTCAGGAAGAATCCCATTGGTATTCTATTTGACAATTGTACAGGGAAATCCTGACTTTCAGCAAAGGGTTAATGTAGGATTTATTAGTGGGTTATTTGTTGGATGGTAGGCAGTAAAACAATTTCTCACTTTCAGAACTGTGGGTTTAAGTTTGAATTAGATGAAATCTGAGAAGTCTGGTTGACTTGGCCTATTTTTTCCCCATTGTGAAACTGTTACATGTATAGCACAACTGGTAATCTCTGCTTAAAGGCTCAAATGAGGTGCAGTAGCAGAAGTTCTCTGCTGAGCAAGCTTCCTCTATGTCAGAGTAAACCACACATTTGAACAAATGCATGTGAAGTGGCAAAATCCATATTTTAAAGGGCAAACTTGCAAAAAAAAAATTACTGTTTTTGGCTTGCTTTAAAATTTTCTAAATTTTCCCCATTCTATTTATCTTAAGTACTTATCTGGCCTCCATTACTATAATACTTGAGAGCTTTTATCTTTACTGTATTTGCCCTCACAACACCCTTAAGTGTTATCTGCACTTTGCAGATAGGGAACTGAGGCACAGAGTCAGGGACTTGCCTATAATCAAGCACAGAGTTTAAGACCAGAGCAGAGAATTAAACACAGGTTCACTGAGTTTCAAGCTAGCACCCGAACCATTGATAATTCTTCCTCTTGGTTAGAAATTAGTGTCTTGTGTACCCTTATATTCCTCAGAGAAAATATGGTTGACTAGAGACCTAGTAGGAGGACACATCAGAATATTCCTTGGTAAGGGAAGTGATTTTTAATCAGGCCGTTTAAAAACAACTGAGTTACAACCAAAAAAACCCTTAACAACTGGAATAAGAGATCTTTTTGTTAGAGATTATACCTTGCCTCTTCACAGGATCCAGGATTTTGTTCAGGGCCAAGAGAACTTCCACTACGCATCTCTGGTTCCCCCAAAGCAGTGTCTAGAACTGCCTCACCCCAAAGACATTAGATTCCTGATAAACAATTATGTCACGAAGCAGCAAACAAGATATAAATTCCATTTTTCTTTCACTCATCCTTACCTTAAAGGTCAGAAGACATGAGAGGCCATTTCTTCAGGCAGACCAGCATACAGAAAGAAAGAGGCACAACAGGCATTACTTGAAATATTTATTAAAACGCACTTCAGAGAAACATCACTTCAAAATTATTAGCAGGAAGAACTCTTGTTCAAACAAATTAAAAAAAGTTCATAGAGAAAACAGACTGTTCTTAAGCATCGGCTTCAAATAATCAAGAGGCTTTTCCTGAGCCTAGAGCATTTTTGTAACCAAATCTAAAGGACAAGCAAAAAAAAATATCCATTTCATATACACTCAGTAGAAGGGACAATAAAATGTTACAGGCATCAAGGAGCATCTTATTGCTTGCCAGCAAAATAGGAAAAAATTGGGCTGTTAGGCTTCATGTCTTGAGTATCTTACCATTTAAATACTTTCCAGTCCCAATGGAGATTAACCATTAATATTTCTCTTGCCCATTTCTCTCAATAATTAAGCCAAACCTTGGAAGAGTTAAAAGTTACTCCAAAGCATACGATGTGCAACAAGCTGCTTTATTTCATGTACTTTTCTTGTTGATCAGCCAAGATTTTTGCAGATGATTTGGCATCATAGAAAAGTTCATTTATTTCTTCAATGTGCTCCTTCTCAATGCTGTCTTTCCCATTAATCTTGGCTAGTAGGTTAGCTGGTGTCAGTAACTGCACAGCATACCTGTGATCAAAGAGAACAGGTTGAATTAACTGTTACAATCCAGTACATCACCACAGACTCCTGAAAGGGTACAAGTAAACTTGTCAGATTCCTTCCCAACAGCTCTATACCAGAGGCACAAAAGAGCAGTGGGATTCCAGGAAGTGCCCAGTGCACCTCCCAGGAGGAGAAATGGGAGGATTATCACTTTTGGATAGTGTTAAAAGCCATTCCTAAGGGACTAGAGGCCACTGTCCAGGAACTAAGGCTCACTCTTCCCTGGGAAAGGTGTTGTGTACTATTCCAAAGTACTTGCACTCTGCAAGGATTGGATATGAGAGAAAATTCCGATGGGCTCCACTTACCTTAAGGTTGTCTTGTTACCAATTTCTCCTAAATGGTTTAGGGCTTCCTCACTAATATTAATTCCCTCTATCTGGGCTCGAAGTTTTATGATCTGTTGGGATATAAGGTGGAGAAGTGAAGCTGCAGCAGTCATGTAACAGTCTGGACAGCAGCAGATCCCATGCTTATTAATTTTTGTGTGTGTGTACACACACCCCTACACCCACACCCTGCACACAATGGCAGACAGGATATCCTGTTTAGAGATGAGACATGAAACAAAAATATGATTTTTGTTTCAAACATACACTGCATCCTTTAAAACAAAAAATACCTCCCTCCCACCCCCTGCAAAATCCTAAATCATCCTGAATACCTCTGGACATCATTAATCATCATTGTAAAGGGAAGGGGAGGGACTGCATGGGTTGGTAAAGTCACGATGATTTTGCAAGGCTGGTTAAGCCTATTCAGTAATTAGAAGCCTAGTATAAAGCTTTCAAAGGAAAATCACTACAACCACATAGTTATTGACAATGGAGTCCTGTGTACACAGAGGCACAGAGATGCCTCAAACTCAATCCCGCATACTCTAAGTCACTGCTATATAGCACACTTCTACAAACCCTCTGAAAAACCCTGCTTTCCCCTCAGCTGCTCACTCCACACCATACTTTTTATTTGCTTGATAAGTTAGATGGTAAATAAATCAAAAAGTTACTTTATAAGGTTCACCTGCCCCTCCCTAAAATCACTAAGAAGAATCTAATCTTTCAAGAACAGTCGCAAGCTTGTACCAGTTTGAAGATCTTTGTAAAGTTGGAGAGCAAGATATCACCAATAAGCCTGTGTATAAAGCTGTAACAAAAGTGGCACAAGTCTCCCAGCAGTCCGTATTACCAGCTGAGTGATAAGGGGCAGACTGGATAATGATGTTGTGTTGTAGTGCTGAGATAACTCTGGAACTGCGAGCCTCATATAATACAGGTATTTTTCACTTTGGCAGCTTTGTAAACAAGATATCAAGAAGCACTCGTTTAAATTAAAGCCATAAAATGCAGCAGGGGAGTCAGGAGTGGGGGAAGAGAGAGTGAGAAAGAGAGAGGGGTTTAACACAGCAGAAAGTTGCTCTAAAAACATTACATTTTGAAGCAGCTTTTAGAGTGTTACAAATTAATGTTAGATTTGAGATTTAAAAAAAAATTGTAAAAGCAACTTCACTTTTCCATGCTTCCAGCTATTGCTACACTGACCCTCTCCAGAAATAGTACACCTTGAAGGGTCAGTTAATGACATATTAAAAAGCAACTTTTATAACTTTTTAGCTTGTAAGAGGTGCTGCTCAGTGACAAGAACGTAAGATCAGGACACTAAACCCAGCAAATACATTTAAAACTGCTGTAAAATGGAAGAAGTGTTTGGGTGAGAGAGTTCAAGAACAGATGTCCCAGTTATGCAAGTACAGGTATGACTATGCATAAGAGTTTCATATTAAATGGAGGGGCTGATGTTTTATGGTAAAGCAAGTTTCTTCCACATCACTGCAGGATTAAGATATTTGGGATTCCTTTGCTCTCAGACTGAAGCTGGATAATGGAATTTGTATATGAAATACTAACTTACATCACTCAACAGAAATTTAAGAAGCATTTTACATCTACTATAAACTACCAAGGCACAAGTGAAAGTTTTGCACAGACTCATTTTTTGAATCAGTCAAAAGTGAAGTTCCAGAGTTTTCAAAATTATTTTTTTGAGTAATGAAAATTATCCTTAGAATGAGCTCAAAGTTCTCACGTGACCCCCCTGCAAGGGGAAAAAAATTTTTTCTTAAAAAAACCCACTGCCTCTAAAAACTGCTATTTCTTAGCAAGAAAAACAAAAAGGAGAGTACACCCATATAAAAATTCTTTTAAAAACAAAGTGATTTCCCTCCCACCCCCAACCATGGCTTGTACAATTTTTTTTTAAACTTAAACAGCTTTATCTGGTCATGAATGAAACTCAGTTGCTCCAACTCCCAACCACCTGAGGTGGAGGTCAGCCATTAAGGCAGAATGTCTAATTATGGACACATTAAACATTCAGTGCCATAGTTTATTGGGCATAATCAGCAAGACTCTGTGGGAACAGCACTATTGCGGTCTTTCCCCCACCCAAGCAGGTCATGGCAATCACACAGTTCCTGCTCTAGACTTTTGAGAGTGGACAGTTCATAAATTAGACCTTTAATAGGCTACAAGGACAGCTTGAGGGTGTCCCATATGACGGCACAGCATACACCAGTTTCTATTTTATCAAAGTCCAATATTAACATTTTAATATAGTTCAACTCAACAAAAGGCAAATCAGAATACACGCTGCCGCTACAGTAATACATCCTAAGACAATGTAAGCACCACAGGAGGAAATCCAGGACAGAGTGGCAACCCTCACTGAATCTCCAGGCTTTGAGAACAAGTCAGAACTTTAAAACTGGCTTTATAGACAGACAAAACCCAATTGTATTACTGTACCGGCTGGCCATTTCCATTGTAATCTGCACTACAGTGCTTCAGCTGTCCTTTCAGGTGCACAAAAACCATCCTGAGCATGCCTTGAAACAGCAATTTACAAAAGCCTCCTCACACCAAATGAAATGAGGTTTTGCTTTTACATTTATGTTCGATAAATGCCTTAGCTTCACTTTGGCACTTATCCAGCAGCATGAGCCCATTATCTTGTGACAACGCTCCCTGCCATTGACACTATCTCCTAAATAATACAAAGAATTGACATGATAAACTGTAATGGCTCCTGTATCATGTCAGTTCATGCTATTGAGACGCTAATGAGGAGGATCTTTGACACGATGCATCATAATGGCACCCAAGGATTATAATCGATATACAATACATTGTGTTGGCCCACAGGAAAGTCTTGAGGCAGTAAGTAATGTATCGCTACAACTCCTCCTGCATTCCAGAATTCCAACTAGGAGTGTGGGGGAAAAAAAGAGTACCCTGTGGTTTTGTGAAGTTTAGAGACAGAAGTAGGATAAAAAAAACAGAGTCCATCTAGGGCCGGAGTCGCAGAAGAGCAGCCTATAGAGTTCTGCAACACAACTGCCCTCATCTTTAACACAGGGGTGCAGCCTGCAGAGACCAAAGGTCCCAACCCATTATGCTCAATTTCATATTAAGCAAAAAAGCACTGCACATTGCAGCCTATAGATTGTGTAGACAGCACCTCCATATTAGAGATCAGGGCAACAGCAATCCACTCCTTTTCTTGCGAGATAAGGTTTGCCTTTCAAGCCCCAGCCAGTTTACCAATGAACTCCTTTGTGGGCAAAATTCAGACTACCACTCTAGTTCATCATACTGGTCAACTAATTTAAAAATAAAAACACAAAAAACCACCCACACACACCACACCAAAAAACCAACCCAGAGAGGCAAATTAGTCACCGTGTCCACAGGAAACTTCATGGCACAGAGATGGTTCTGGGAGTAAACCCTGCTGTTCGAGCAGAGATCAAATAGCTACAATATATCATCACACACAGGTAAGTTCTAGTTCTTACCTCTATAGGCTGGAATTCCAGAGACTTTTAAAGAAATATTTAATATAGGCCTTACCTGTTTCATTTCCTGAGGCGTATACAGCATGGTTCGAATAATCATCACCCTATCCAGAAGGTCCAGTGGTATTCCGTGAGGGGACACTATATCCTCTGTGCCTCTGGAAGAGATACACAAGAGGTCAGACTCCTCATTCAGAGTTCAATATGTGGGTTTGGTTTAGATATTGGCAACTGAGTCAGGCCATTATAAAAAAACCTGTGGACAAAAGGGTTTATTTTTCCACCAAACACTCACACAAGACACACTAACGGGAACTATGTACATGACAAGGGAGAACAGACTCCGGAGTTCATAAGCTAAACCTGGAACAGCCTAAAATGAAAATATTCTTTCCCCTGCACTCTTAATGACTTCACTAGGAATGCTGAGAGATGGGAATTAGCTGGTGTCAGCTTCTTTATAACTTGTTCTCATAGTGCTAGTCAGTCCCTAAAGAACATACATACTACACCTGTCTGATATTCCCAAGTATACTGTACATATTCCAGCAAGGAGCAAATTATTTTTGCTGTAGTGTTTAAGCAATAAAGTAGAAATTCTATGCAGTACTGAACACTGAGAGCATCTTCTTTGCTTAAACCAGCCATCACTGCTCAGTTTTCCATATACTTTATTCCCCTCACTTAGTATCGTAGTTGTTTATATTCCACATTAGTGATCCAGCAGACTGAGAGGTGCAACGGCAAGACTGTGCATTCAGCATACAGTGTAGTCCCTAGAACTCTTCTTTTAGCAGGGAAAAGTGACACCAAGGATTCTAGACCTACCAATTCTTTTGCTAACTATGATGACCTTCAATTTCCAAACTCAGTGCAGTATTTGAGTGCTTCGGGCTCTGCTCATGACCCGCCACAGGAAGCTATGCAAAGGGTCAACAAGAAAGTAAATTTTTGAAAACATCTCCCACTATGTTCTCCAGCAGATGGCACTCTGCTTTCATATGAAGCTATTCCTAGTCATACTAGGATACAGAGCCAATTGTATGATACAAATGACTAGATACACCTCTTATCCTGTTAAGGGCCATCTGCAGGCAGATATAAATGGGAAAGCAACTTAAAATACTTGGAGAGTCCTGTGGCACCTTATAGACTAACAGACATTTTGGAGCACGAGCTTTCCTGGGTAAATACCCACCTCGTCACATGCATCCAGCCAAGTGGGTATTCACCCACGAGGCTCATGCTCCAATATGTCTGTTAGTCTATAAGGTGCCACAGGACTCTTCGCTGCTTTTACAGATCCAGCTTAACACGGCTACCCCTCTGATACTTAAAATACTTGGGATAGTAGTATGATCTGTTAAACACTAAAGCCAATGGATTTTCAGGTATTGCGGCAGTAATCTATGACCTGTTTTTAAGGCAAGAAGAAAGGCATTCAGTTTGTGACCTCCCACTTCCCAAGTGATAGATCGTGGCACCAATGTACCCTACTACCAGGTTAATTATTTAGCAGTATCTTCAGCTGTGTCCTGTGCTTGGGAAGTTCAATCCTTTAAACAGGTCTTCTTTGTATTTTACAGGGTCCAAAGAAGATACAATACCAATCCTTACCTAATCCCTGGTGAGTGAAGCCATGCTAACCCTGTTAGTAACAACTGTTCAATCACCAAAAGCCATATGGTGGTACCATTTCTCTAGGTCTCCTGCTCCAGGGCTGCTGATCTTTGCAGTTTATTTTAATATTTGTAATACTGTAGTGTCCAGAGGTCAGTGTGCTAAGTTCTGAACATCACACAGAAAGATATGGTCCCTCTTCGAAAGAGCTTTCCAGTTGAAGTCCAGATGCATCAAGTGGGGGTACCAAACAGAGGGGACTGGGGAAGGGAGGACAAGGGTGAGATTATCTGATTACACAGAGTAGCTATGTACAGTGTTTGCAGGTTCAATGAATTAAAACAAAATCAGTATCAATCCCTACTGGCAACTTATCTAGAAATGATCAGCTAGAAATTTACCACAGGCAACATGGTAGAAGTGGAACTTGGAGGGATCTGAGGGAAAATACGATTTTACTGACTATTTCAGAGTGTGAGTGAGTATGCGATACATTAAAGGGAGCCAGGGCAGAAAGTGTGTGTGCGCTTGTGAGAGAGATGGACTGGCTGCCATTGTTGGAGGAGCACAAGAGGCCTTGTCAATGCAATAAGACAGAAAAGTGGAAAGTAGGGGAGGGAGTAAGCTGAGAAGGGTTTTAAAGGTGAGAACAAGAAGCTAATAGTTGTTGCAGTGGAGGAGCGAGAGCCAGAGAAAAAACTCAGAGGACAGGGGGAAATAAGGTCCAAGAAGATGATCTTAGCAGCAGTGTTTTGAATGTAGATGTGCCGGGAGGGACGCAGACAGGAGATGTGTATGTTAAAGGAAGCCAAAGAAGAGGGCAGTTACAGTAGAACAAGGAAACAAACCTGCCAGTGGCAGCTGCTGAAGGGATCCCTGGAAACACAAGATGAAGAAAATACTTCCTCCCAACTCTCTAACCCAGTCATCTTTCTTTCCCCAGGGTGCAGCCCTTGAGCATTGGATGTGGCTCATGATCCATCCAGATGATCATCAGAGGTGTCTCAGCACCAAAGATGAAAGCATTCAAAGATCATAGTTCTTGGTACGGAGACAGCTAATTCTAAGTCTTACGGACAGAAGTGAACCATGCAGAATTCAATTTTAAAAACTGTACCTGATAATGCAGTTTCCTCGGTTGGAAGCAAAGATGACGATGGGAGCAATAGAAGATTCTAGTGCTCGATGCAGGTATGTGAAACATTCAATATCCAGCATGTGAACCTCATCTACAAAGAGCACACCTGGGACCAGCTCTGCAATGCCTTGATCAATGTATTTATTCACCACCTTGTTTATCTCCCCTCGAAGCTTGTCTAAGAGACAGGAAAGAAAACCATTTTAGTTGTTCTGTTAGTGCTCTCTGCATCTATGTGAAGGACCCTAAGACGCTAAAGTGGGATGCCACTTTCCTAGCATCTTCATTCTAAACCAGGGGTAGACAAATTTTTGGCCTGAGGGTCACATCATGTATGGAGTGACAGTTAGGGGAGGCTGTCTCCCCTAAAACAGCCAGGCGTGGCCAAGTCCCCACCTCCTATCTGACCCCCCCCCCACTTCTCGCCCCCGACGGCTCCCTTATAACTCCTGCTTCATCCAACCCTCTTGTTCACTGATGGGGCCCCCCCTGGGATTCCTGCCCCATCCACCACTCCCTGCTCCCTGTCCCCTGACCACCCCTGGACCCCACACCCCGACTGCCCCATCCAACCCCCCTCATTCCTGACTGCCCCCAACCTGTCCCATCCAACTCCCCTGTTCCCAGCCCTCTGACCGCCCTGACCCCTATCCATACCCCCACCCCCTGACCACCACCCTGAACTCCCCTGCCCCCTTACGGCGCAGCACAGAGCACTGGTGGCTGGCAGCGTTACAGCTGCACCGCCCAGAGCACTGGGTCAGGCCGCAGCTCTGCAACTGTGCTGCCTAGCCACCCTAAGCATTGCACCAGTGGTGCGGCGCGCTGAGGCTGCAGGGGTGGGAGGACAGCATGGGAGAAGGGCTGGGAGCTAGCTTCCTGGGCCAGGAGCTTAAGGGCTGGGCAGGAGGGTCCCACGGGCCGGATGTGGGCCATGGTTTGCCCACCTCTGTTCTAAACTGATATCCTATCAGGAATGGGTGAGTCACTGTAATGCAGACTCTGTGGTACGAGAGTCCGATTGAGCCAAGGTTCCATGTTTTCTCATACGCATAAGAGAGAAATGAAAGTATGATGTAGGGCTCACATTCTGGGAGAGTTACTGTTTCTCACTTTCAGTTCTTGGAACTTGTATACAAAGCTGGCCATTTTGTACAACCTGTCATCAATGGTGTAAAAAGCAACTTGAAAAACAAAATTAAAACACAGCATGGAGTCTGCAACAGAAAATCATGTCCCACTAATCTTGCATGTCTTTTTCTCTATTGAAGGATTCTAGAACAGAAGTGACCACTGCGATCATCTAGTCTGCCCTCCTGCATACTGCACACCACAGAACTTCCCCAAAATAATTCCTGGAGCAGATTTTAGAAAAAAATTGATTTCAAAATTGTCAGTGATGGAGAATCCACCACAATCCCAGGTAAGTTGCTCCAATGATAAATTACTCTCACTGTTTTAAGAAATGCCTTATTTCTAGTCTCTATTTGTCTAGCTTCAACTTCCAGCTGTTGGATCTTGTTATATCTTTGTCTGCTAGACTGAAGGACCCATTATCAAGTATGTCTCCATGTCAGTACTATTGACTGTGTTCAAGTCACCACTCAATCTTCTCTTTGCTAAGCTAACCAGACTGAGCTCCTTGCGTCTATCATTATAAGGCATGTTTTCTAATCCTTTGACTGTTCCTATGACTCTTCTCTGAACCCTCTCCAATTTATCAATATTCTTCTTGATTTATAGGCACTAGAACTGGACACAATACTCCAGCAGCGGTGGTACCAGTTCTAAATACAGAGATAAAATAACCTCTCTACCACTACTTGAGATTCCAGTTTATGTATCCAAGGATCACATCAGCCCTTTTTGCCAGAGGGTCACACTAGGGTCTCAGGTTCAGCTGATTACCCACCATAAAGCCTTTGACATGATCCCACACAAGAGGCTACTAAAGAAGCCAATTAGCCGTGAGGTGACAGGCCAAGTATTGTCAAGAATCAAAAACTGGCTAGGACACACAAACCAAAGAATAAGGTTAAATGGTCAGTGTTCATCATGGCAAAAGGTTAAACTTTTGAACTAGGTATAGCATTTAAAATAATGATCTGGAGAGGGGGTGGTGAGTAACGAGGTAGCAAAATTTGCAGATGACAAAATCCAGAGGACTAGGAGGAATTTCTGAGGACCTAACCAAGCTACGAGACAGGACAACATGATTGTAAGAAAAATTCCATGTCCATAAATGCAAAGCAATGAACATTGTAGGGAAAAAACTGAACTACTTTATGCTTTAAAGTTTTTAAATTCACTTTTATCAACTCAGGAAAGGGACTTGGATGGTGTCATGGGCAGATCAAAGATCTCTGCCCAATCTTTAAACAAAACAAAACAAAACAAGATGTAGAATGCATAAGGGATGGGATGGAGAACAATACAGAAAATAGGTTAGACTAGATGAACATAATGGTCCATTCTGACCTTAAAGTCTATGAGTCTATTATATAAATCAATGCTACAGCCTCATCTGAAATAATGTGGAGTATTGGTCATCCTTTCTCAAAAAGGATATTGTAAAATTAAGATGGGTCAAAAGTGTGAGGAGAATAATTAAGGGCATGGAAATCTCATTTGAAGAGAGATTAAAAAGACTGATTAATTTCATTGACTGTCTTGTATTATAATACAGGTAGAACAAAAGTTCCCAGTCTAATGTCCCCTGTTGTTCATCTCTGTAGGTAAATCAATGGTGGCAAATTCAAAAATAATATACCATATCGCCACACAACACGCGATTAGGTTATGAAACTCATTGCCACATGAAGTTCTTGAGGCTAAGAATTTAGCAAGATTCAAAAAGGGCAGAACACGTACATAAATATAAAAAATACTGAGTTAAAATTAAGGCTACATTTTTAGAAGGAATATGAAATTTCATACTTCAGGGATTAAGCCTCTCTCTAACTGTAAGAGATCAGCAACGATAGGCTGGTCAGGGCAGATTATCCCACATCTGCCTACTACAGGATTCTTGCATTTTCCTCTGAAGCATCTGGTACTGGCCACTGTCAGACAGGATACTGGATGAGACTGACCTCAGGTCTGGTCCAGTATAAAATTGCTCTCTTCCCAATTTCAATGTTTCTACAATACCCATTGTTTTCTATCTTACATTTATACATTCCACAGTTAAAACACATGAACATAACACCCTGAGGCATCTAACTCTGAGAGTGAGAGAAGAATTCCGTTACTCATGTAAGTATAAGCATCATCATCTGCTTGAATGCCGAGTACTTAGTACTTTTGACTAGGATAATTCTCCTACTTGCACAGCTTGTGAGGAACTTTGACAATGTTTCCAGGCATAACTGGAAGGAAAGCTAAATACTGCTGGTTTATTTTAACATAATTCAAATACAAGCAAAAATAGAATTCTGTAGCTTATTGAACATATGGATCCCAAAGCTGTGCAAGATGCTACAGAGATACAGTCTGACTTTAGAATATGGACAGTGATCTCTGCAAGAGATGGAGTACTTCAAAAGAGCATCATTCAACTTTAGTATTGAAACAGATTTTGATCTGAATTTAAATAAGACACTTGTTGAAGCACCATTTCTTTCAAAGCAAAAAGGACAGAAGATTTTTACTGTAGGTATTTTTCCTTTTGTGATTTGTAGGTAAGAAGAGAATCAGTTCCACTTACAGCATCCATATTAAAGTCCTTCAGCTGTTGCTATAGGTGAGTCGATGCCACACAGAACCACTCAACAGTGATCTTTTCACAGCCATTTTGCAAAACTATTATACAGTTGCATAATATGAGAACAGGTAGCACACTCCAAGGTGAAAGAATAATTTAGTTCTGTAATTGTATTGGTTTTTTCCTTCATGGAATGTGTGGGTCCCCTACCATAGCCAGTGGCACCATTTTGAAAGAATAGGCAGCTAATCCTAGTATCGTGACTGACTTTCTCCCTCAATAAAATGGGCTCCAATGTCTTAAGCAACATATGGGATATTATTTGTATAATGGTGCTGCATTTGATTCCGGTCACTGCACTGCTGGCAGCTAACATGTTCCTTTCTGAAGTATTTTGAAATATATTCACTATTAGAGGTGCTACATAAATTCATTTCTTTCAACTCCTTGTCTAGTAGGCATATGTATAGCTTATGCTGAGGGTAAAGATGTGGTGCAAACAATTTTTATACCTGTGATTTCAGTTTTTTTAGGCTTCATCAATTGTCCCATCATGGAAAGAATGTCTTGCCCACCCTGGAAAAAGCAAAGTTAGAGATAAACAATTTCTCCTTCCTGTGCTGTTGCTCAGTGCACCTGGTTGATATGGACCAGGCTATTATAGAAGGTAGGGTACAAAAGTTGAATAATCATTCATTTATTTGGGATCCTTTGTAATATTTAGTTCTAACAATGGATGATTGTTTCTAACCCAACTGTCCGACCCATTATCACTTCACTGCCTTGGGATTCCAAATTTATCTTTTTTTAGCTAAAATAATGCCTCTTCACTCCTTTTAAGTCTGGACTTTAGAGAGAAAAGCGAGAGAGCTCAAAGTTTAACACTCTTTCCTATAGCACGGCCAATTTCACTCCTCACAAATGCAACTGAGAGCAGAAAGGCTGGAGCTGCCTGTTTGGACTGTGAGTGTTTAACTTTCCAAAAGATGGATAGTTATGTTGAGATTTTAAGACGTTTACATCCCTTATTTGTGTAGGCCAAGTCTGGTGGGGGGGGGGTTGGGGGGGTTCTGTTTACATTTTGAAAGTAGATTAAGGGGCTGGAGTGTCAAATTATGAGAGTGTCCCTTCACATACAGAACCTGTAAGTATTTGTATTTTTTTTTTTAAAAGTCACTGTCCATATACAACACCACTTGCCAAAGTAGTGACCTCCCAATACTGGGGAAAAAGGAAAAAACACTCCCTATATAAAAAGTTTGCTACTGTAGAATGCTTAAGGTGCTGCTGCAAGTAACTGGGGAGTATATTAATACTAAACATTTCTAAAGGATACAGGGCACGTACAGAAATCACACTGAAGTCAGACAAGCAAAGATCATTTATCAGCGTGTCGGCAGTTCCCATTTCATGGCCAATGAAACAATAAATACAGAGCAAAGGAAGTTAATCTGCATCCAGAACATTTCAATAAATAAAAACAATGCGGACCTGCTGCCTGCTGCCAGTTTATATCTTTAAGTATTGAGGATGGAAGGTAACCTACTCTTTACGTGGTGATGGGAACAGCTCCCTATAAAGACCTCCTATTAGCATCAGCCTGTAGGTTTTTTGGTTAGTTGGGGTTTTTCAGCATAAATTATGCTTTAGCTTCTAGCACAGTGGTTCCTCAATGTCTTTTGAGGAAGCCATCCTTGTGATGTATTGGGCTGGTACCCCCTTCTCCTGGTATTCCCTGGTACTATGCTCTGGCACCTTTTTCTCCAGTTGCTCATTCTTGCACTTCTTTTGCTGCTATTCTTTTTTCTTGCTGGTATTTGTTCATTTTCTCATCTTTTCTTGTTTTTTGTGCCCCCTGGCTATTCCCTCACTCACCAGAAAGCTACTTGCTGGATGGGATGAAGAGCATCTATCAATGTGTCTATGGTGCTGGGAAATGTACTCTTGCTGCCAAGAATTTCAGGAGCAGATATACAAAGGCTGAGCAAGCAAATTGCTCCCTGAACATTTATGGAGCTGGTTCTGTGGCCAGGAACTGCAGGGAAGGAGAGAGAAGATGGGTTTCAAGGTGCTACCTACTGTTTTTTCAATAGTGGCATGTTTTCAGTGGAGTGAGTGGATCCCACAGCCTGCAGCATTCCCTATCCTCACTGCTTCTCACCCTTTCCCCACATGCCATTGTGTTAGCCTGGTACCCATCCTCAGGCAAAGAAACAGTTTTTTGCACAGATTTAGTCTCTAGAGTCAAGTACCTGAGGTCTAGCATTGGCCACATCCAGGTCATGCAGGGTGACATCCAAGGGGACATACTCTTCAGCTTCAAGGTCAAATTCTGTGGCATAAGTATCACACCTGCCTTGCCTCTGTGGAAAAGGGTGTGTGTGGGGGGGAGGAGTGGAGGAGGAGAAAAAAGGCAGAGGGGGAAGAGAAACACACAGGTATATAGTTAGTTTCATTGCCAAGACTTTGAGTGACATACAGTTGATAAAGGGCTTGGTTCACAATTCCAGTCCTGACAAGCTTTGGTTGACACTTCAGAATATGCCCTGTTCCCCGCTTAGCAACATGCATATCCTATCTACTGATCAAGGCTCAAAAATCCTGTTAAAAAACACCAGATATTTTCCCACTGAGAATATTCCACCTCCCTCTGCTCTTCTTTTAACTGTATGCGATTTCTGCTAAAGGACAAATCCAGCAGATTAACTAGAGATTGGGAGAACTGTTCAAGACCTCTTTGTAGGTGGGTGATTTATTATATGATACGAAATATTATGCTCATCCATTAAACAGCAAGTATCACTGTACACTACATTTTAAATCAGATATAAAAAGAATGCTAACTAATGCAGTATTCCCTTCTACATGCATACATCTTGTGGAGAAATATCAGAGATAAAAGAAAGATTAAATACACTGCATATTTCAGTTTGAGAATGACTAAAGTTGTTTGTTTTTTTACCCTCTCTTTAGAAAAGATGCCTTGGTCTTAAAGGTTAAAGGAATGAAAGCTCATCCCAAGCAGCTGCAGAGACGGCTTCCTTGCCAAGATGACCTTAATTGTGAACTGGATGACCACCTTGTCTTGCGGCAGGAGGAATGTCTCCCTCCACAGTAGCAAAGTCCCAGACCTTTCTTTAACAGTCTTATCCAGCCTGTCCAAGCCAGATAAGGTTAATAGGTCACAGAGCCTTTGGCCGAGGGACACTGGAAGTTCTCTGAGTACACAAAGCAGGGTAAGAGTCAAATCATGTTTGGCTTTACCTTGACAGCTCCACTGTTTGCTTCAATGTAGATCACATCCCCAGCTTCCACTCGTTCCTTCTGTAAACTTTCAAAGATGCTGGGGTCCAACTGGAGACAAACAACATGGGGGATTAGACAGTTCTACTGTATTGCAGAATGAGCATGAAACGAGATTTAAACCAAAGCCTGTTAGACAGTCTGACAAAATGAGTTAAGATTTCACAAAGTTGGAAATTCTGAGGCTCAATTCAATGTTCAGGGCAAGACCTAGAACAGGATGCACAAAGAGTATTGTAAAATTTCTTTATTCACTTCCCCTGCTATTTGAGGAAGAGGCTTTGAGACTAAGTCATATTTACTGTTTTACTTAACTTTTCTTTATAGAGGGTATTTAAACTTTTCTTGCCTAATCTGTTTTTCTGATGAATTAATGTTACAATTTAAAGAACTGCATCATGCCAAGTTGTGAGGATGCTGGTATATATCAGGAAGAGGATGCCTTTACATTTCATACTGATATACCCTTTGTTCTCAGGGTGCAGTGCTTTTCTTGGCTGCCAGTCTACCCTTAAAAAGGGCTAGCTGTTGATTCTGGAACAGACAGCACCTGTTGACCACTCAATGTCTTTTTATGTTTATGGAGGGATGTGACCCTTTATAGTCAGAAGGGACCATTGCAATTATCTAGTCTGAGCTCCTTTTGTTCTCTTTCCTACATGCAGTTACTAAATGAGCAAGGTGGAAGCCAAAACATGGCATGTGCTTTTGTTTTTCTTGGGTGGATGGTGCATTTACTTCCAGTAATGATTCTCTTATTTTGCATCTTCAAAATGAACAAATAGAAGACAATATGTTCTAATCATCAGAGATGCTGCTGTAAATTCTCTTATCCCCATTTTATATACTGTATAGCGAAGGAAAACTGAGGTACAGATTAAGTGACTTGTCTACAGAAACAAAGGGAGTCAGGGTCTGACCTAGGAAAAAACCTGGGTTTTTGGCTCCCAGTCACATGTTCGGACCACCGGACCTTCCTCCTTAACATAAAAAGGAGGCAAGGAACATATGAAATAATTTACACTAATACAGGCAAGATTTCAAGAAACTATCTTCCAATATTCAGGTGAGTACTAGTTTTTAAAAGAAGTGCTTTCTTATGTATTTAATTGTTATGATAAATATGGAGCTGTAGTTGGGGTCAGGCTCAGCATCACATACAGCAAAATGTGCTGCCTTGGAGAGGCAGATCCATTTGGCTCCTGAGTTCAGTCCTTTGTTCCATCGGGCTGGTAATGCTATCAAAGTGACACGCTCAGGCATCTCTTGCAGTCTGAGCTATACTTAGAGCGGTCTGAAGGTGTGTGTGTGTTTGGTGCGGAAAGTTAGGGTGAAATGGCAGTTTTAGAGGACCTCTGGATCAACAAATTCCCCTGTAGCTGAACACAGAAGGTTACCTGAAGTTAAGTCTTTAAATTATTAGTAAGAGACCCAAGAGTCTAATATTTCTATATAATATGAACAGGTCAATTTGTTCACTACCAGTACACAGGTGACAGGGGGAAGAAATGGGCTCTTCTAAACTTTATTTGGTACCAGGCTAGAGATCACAAAATTAAGTAAGATGGGAACAAAGGTAAAAGGATGCATTTCTGGGACACTGAATGAAATGCTGGAGAATTTATCATATATACCTTCAGCTGCTTTGTTCCTTTTGCTGTTTTGAGTCCTATAATTACATGGCTAATGGTTTTGCCATATCCACCCATCGGGTTCTCAGTCTCACATGGAGTTAATTCTGTGACTTCACCTTCATAAACCTCCTTGGTCTCTTTTATCCTCAATCCTACAAGAAATAGTTTACATGAGTTGCACTGTATAAATAAATGGCCATTTACATTTAATTATTCTTGACTCTTATATTCACCATCCAGAAGTCATTCTGGCCAATGTCTATAAACTTGAGAGCATCAAGGGTGTTTACATACTACAATGTACGTCATGGTTATTCCCTATTTTGGAAAGTAAAAAATAAAATTAATACCCTGTTTTGTTTTTGTATTAGTAGGAGAGAAAATTGATCCCCAGGTCTCTTAATCAGAAAGCTAAGGACATTCATGCAATTTAAGCCAAAATCCTGACCCACAATGATGGTAATTAGGGACACTGAAATTTTAAAAACCAATGCCTTCATGTAACTTTAGAGATTCTAGTAACAAAGTTAAAGATAAAAATGTATGTTAACTAATTTATTTTAAAGGGATTCTGACAGAGGTTAAGGTTTAGTATTTAAAATGTGTGTTTGGTTTTTAAATGAATGTACTGTATTATAGCCAAAGCTGGACCAGATATAAATTAGAGACCTCTGGTGGTGTGCTAAATTCAAACTATTCCTGCATTTCTGACAGCAGAGCCCTTTAGAGATATGCAGACTTTTCTAGTCTAGGTACTTCTCTAGGACTCCCATTACCATAGTATCTATTATTCCTTCTATGACCATCTATAATTAAATCTTTAATTTATATGTTAGGTTTCTAAATATGGGGTAGAGAGAGTTTTATTCTTAGGATAATTTGACCATAAAATATCACCACCACAATTATGCAAAGGTTCCAACTACATGAAAGTTCAAAGAATCCACTCCTTAACAGGCACTGTAAAATAGATATGTTATGAGGTTCATACACCATCCCAAAAATAACAAGTGGACTGCACTGGGAACTCATTCTGTACAGGATTGGAGGTCACCAGAACCCTATAAAAGTTCCCTTGTTTTGTAGCTTTTCATTTTGCTTTGAAATAAATACATGGACCAGATACTTCATCAGTAATCTTGAGCTGCTGATTGGGTAGGGGGCAGGGGAATAATTTTGACAAAAATAATATGGGTCTGTCTCCTCCTACTGGTCTCGTATTAAGAATGGGATTTTTAAAGAAAGACACACATGTGAATTATAAATAAATACAGTTTGATAATTTTCGTGGAATTGTTAGTTTACCTTTGTTGTCGAATACTCTGCAATACACATCACATGGAATATAATTTCCATATAGTGTCTTGGGTGTGCCTTACAGAGAAATTAACAAGTCTATGCTTTGAACACATATTTTAAGTGGCATATCACGGAGGTTTACAGCTAATGGTGGTTGCTCTAGCCAATGGAATGAATTGTTTTATTGCTCCTTAGTTGTTAGAGATTTTAATTGGATGTAGTAGGAGCAAGGTTTATTTTAGGCAAGAGGCAAATTTGGAGTTTAGATATGAAGATCTAGATCAAAGAGTTCCTAGTACAGGCATTCCCTGTGGTTATATTTAGATGCATGATTCTAAAAAGGAACTTATGGGGTCCTATATTTATTGGCTTAATAGTACTAAGAGGAGTAAAATCTTGTTTGCCATGTAAGCAATCAGTTATAGGTTGGAGACATAAGGAATAATATACTGTTTAAGCAGTGGCTATTTTAAGAGAGATTTTTGAATGTAACTGTACTTTAACATTTTCTGTCAACATCTTTGCCAATTGCTAATAAGCTCTATACAGGATTAACATCCGTGCTACATTTCTTTTTTAAATCAGAGGACAGAATTGCCCTATAATCTTCTAGTCCCTGTACATCTTGTCTTTTATGTCTCTTATGAACCATAAGCTCTCCACAGCAGAGACTGCCTGTCTTGATGAGTCCTGAACACCACCAAGCACGTCAGACCCTGGTAATAAGTCTAGTATTAAAGAATCCTGACTATTAATAATTCTGACAGAGAGCACCTTCAATATGGCAAAGAAAACAATCTAAATGAGAGATGGGAACCACACTGGGTACATTGTTAGGACATGTGTCAATGAGCAGGGCCCAGAACAATTGGAGAATCTGATGCACTAGTGGTTGTCCATATGGGTACTGTCCCTAACACAGCTGTATCCAATAATAAGAAACCCTGTGAACGAGACTCAGGTATCTGACTATTAGTCAGAATCATTTCAATTTTAGCCACCTCAGTATTATTGAAAGTACTATGCATGAAATGTATAGCAGGTCACAATATGTGTGGCCTGTTATGTGAAGAATCACATGAAAACCCACACTGAAGCATCAGGACCACAGTGAGGCTTGATACAAGTTGCTTCTACACACAAGAAATGTTATCTTACAGTCATCACATGCCTTGCATTGGGGTTATTCCAATTAGAGAACAAAACCCTTTTCTGAAAACACACACTAGAAATTCCTTTTTATGACAATGAAAGTAAAACTTACAAAAATTAGATCTGAGCATGACTGGAAAGTGTTTACTTCATGTAAAACAGGGGCTCATTAATCCTTTAAAATATGTTTGGATTTTTTGTAATTGGTGTTAAAAGGAACAAATCTCCCCAAAGGAATGTTTTACAATAACCCGCATTAGGTAAATCTGACATGGAATTCAACAGAAGGGAATAGAAGAATCTGTCCTTCACTAGCACCACTCTGTTTAGAAGCATCCCTGTGCTGACCTTCAGGGAATGTGAAGCACCAACAATGTGGTCAGCTGTTAACTAGAAGGAGTTAAATTAGTGCAATCTCTAGGAATGACAATGTGGATGACACAGGTTTCATCTGCTGGTTCAAGTTTCCAAAGCTCTGACAAGGAATTTCATCACATCAAGGAAATATTGTAGCCTGCTCTCTCTAATCTCCGATCTCCCTCCTCGCAAGCTGTGCCAACCTAACGGTAACTTACAGATCAGACTACTGAAATCGCTTTCTTATAGAAATCAATGGGGCACTTTTGTCAGGTTGCAGGCTTGAGAGAGATTCTTCACCAAATACCTAGCTGAAATCCACAGTGAATCACTACAGAGAAGCCAGGGAAATTAACCGATACTGTGTTCACAGTGAAAACAATTAGGCTATCTTTTTGTAATCCAAGTGCATGCAAGGGCCATTTTTGACTTACTTCATCAGTTGTCAGACGCAATCATATAGAAGTAATACACGATTAATTTAAAGACTCAATGATCTTTTGTTGCAAATTTAACTTGGTTCTTTCAGATAAATGAACCCAGACAATTCAAGTTAATTTCCTCTTTAATTCTAGAATGCATTTACCACTTAATAAGCTACTCATCTTACTAGCATGGAACATTTTCTTGTGCTCACTTAGAAAAAAATGTCAGGCAAAGTACTGATATGTAGGAAACTTAGGTTTAAGTTTTTGGCTAGCAGGGACTGAGAATATTGTCGAGAGAGAGAGGTGCATTTCCCTCTCTACAAAACCCTCCAGACCCAAGACTCACGTTGACAGATTCTAAAGAGATTTTTTTTCTAACTTTGTCCAGCAACAATATGCAGGAACAGGAGAAGATCCTGGAGGACAAGGCAAGGGAATGGAAAAATTTCCCTCCTGCCACAGCCTTGGAAGGGAGTGAACTGGAATAACTGAGGTGACAAAGACATGAGCACTGCATTAAGTTTCATAGTGCAGAAAACCCATACTGACTCAGCTAATGAGGAAAAAATACCGAATAAAACAGGGCTAAAAAGAACATTGAAAACTGCAGCATGAAAACATGGCCCCTCACCAGAACTACTGGAAAAAGCTAGTGTTCTGTTGTTCACAATTTTTTTTCTCTTTTTTTAAAAACCCAAACCTAAGCATGTTACTCTTCTTCTATTTTAACACTTACCTATTGCTCTTCTGAAATTTTCCATCAGGACTTCTGTCTTCTTGATCTCAGTGGAGTATACCTCACTTCCAACCATAGGACAAAACGGAACCTTACTTCCCAACTCTTGAGCAATAGCAAGAGCCAAAGCAGTCTATAAAAATTCAAGAGACTGAACTATTACACACTTAAAAATTGTCATAAGAAATAAATGTATAATGACTACAAGATCTTGTGGAAAAAGAGGATTACCACTCCAGAAGGTTAAAACACTTTGCTCAATATGTCACCTTTTGTCCAAGAACCTGCAAGTGCTTAAAAAAATATTATTTTAAGCCTCACAGTGCTCCATTTTATAAACAGAGTACTACAAGTGGCTTCAATGAGACAATGGAAGAATGAGAGTGGAACCTAGGAAGCCTGACTCCCAGGTCCTATGTTCTTATCCATTCTACTTTCTCATATACAACTACAGCACTTTTCCCTAACATCATGGCTTTTATCCAAGGATTATAAAGCACTGCCAAGAAACACTTTTAAGCTAGTCATAAAACAGTTTAGTAGTATTGGGCAGTGTCTCTTACATCCAATATGAAAGATGTTAAGTCTTTTAAAGTGCAAGGAACAAAAGTAAAAATGCTTTTAAATCCCAAATTTATATGTTTAAGAAGACCTTTCTTTAAAAACCACATATTTCATATTACATTTTCATTCACTCGTGTACGCAGAATAGTTTTTACACGGTTGGCACTAGAATGAGATACTGCCACCGCATGCTCATAAGATGGCAAAATACAACTTGGAGCAGGGATCAATGCTGGCTCAACTCTAGCTCAAGTTTAAACTTAAAAAAAAGCTTCAGTTACTGGAGAAGGAACCTGCTGAAATTATTACTAGGAAATATTTGACACCATTATAATTAAGACAGAATGGCAGAGAACATCTTCAGCACTGAGAAGACAGACAATACCTTGCCAGTTCCAGGAGGTCCTGCCAACAGCACAGCTCTACCAGCCATTTTCTTGCTTTTGATCAATTCCACTATAACACCACAAGCCTATAATTAAAGAAATGAATTTAGATATTTATCAGAACACTTAAAGGTTAGACTGTTTGAGAATATTCCTTTAAAGGTAGACACAATAATACCTTTACACTGCCAGACCACTTTTCTTTCCAGAGGAACTCACAGTGCTTTATAAGAATTAGTACTCATAACACCATTGAGATTAAGTATGATCTCAATAATAGATGGGGAAACTCAGGCAGAGACACAAGAAGTGATTTCCCCAGATCACTGAAATCTGTGGCAGATGTACAAATAGAACGTAGGAGTTCTGACACTTTACTGTAAACACAAACTACTTACTATACCTATAAGTGTTTGAGAATGGAGTGGCTCTTAAACCTTAAACCAAAGACGGCAAGCAAACTGATTTTCAGTGGCACTCACACTCCCCGGGTCCTGACCACCAGTCCAGGGCGCTCTGCATTTTAATTTAATTTTAATGAGGTGTCTTAAAGTAAATAAGGTTTTAAAATGATTACATACAACAATAGTTTAGTTATATATTATAGAAAGAGAACTTCTAAAAACGTTAAAATGTTTACTGGCACACAAAACCTTAAATTAGAATGAATAAATGAAGACTCGGCACACCACTTCTGAAAGGTTGCTGACCCCTGCTTTAGTGTATTAAGAGTAATACATGAGAGTGTGGTCCAGTGGATAAGACACAGCCCTGAGAGTGACCAGCTCTGGGTTCCACCCAAGTTAATGAGCTGCTGTGCGACCTTGGGCGAGTTCACTTTGCTGCTCTGTGCCTCAGTTTCCCCACCATAAGAAACAGATGATGACACCAATGTTCTGCTGTAAAGTGCTTTGACATCTGTGGATGCGTGGTGCTGTAAGGGTGAGCTGCCATAGCTGAGGTTAGACTAAGGAGGCCCACAGGGCGCAGGTAACTGGAGTTTTACGAAAGGACCCACAGGAGACACAAAGATTTAAGCAGCTGGACTCCGGCCCCTCCAAGCGGCCGGGGGAGGGGGCAGAACAAGCAGTCCCGGCAGGGGGCCACGAAGCAGCTGGGCCGGATATTTCAGCTCGCAGGTGGCTGTTTTGGCGCCAGCTCGGTTAAGGGATGGAGCCCTCTGAGAGGGGGTGGGATGTGAAAACGGGCAGCAAAGGCCCCCCCCCGGCCTGGCGGCTCCCCACTGGGGCCTTTTTATGCCTTCTGGGCACCCCCCACCTCGGCCTCCCATGGGTCGGGGACCCTCACCTCTCGGGCGTTCTCCTGCCCCACCAGCCCGGCCCCCGCCGGCTTGGCCGCGCCGCTCTCATCCAGCCCCAGCCCCTTCACGTGGCTGTGCGCGGCGATGCGCTGCGTCTTCGAAGTGCTCTTCACCTCCTCGATCTTCATCCCGGCGGCTACGGGCTCGGGACTGCGGGGCAGACACCGGGCGGCAGCTCCCTCCTCTCCAGACAGGCACGGGTAACATGCGGCCCGCGCGTTACCAAGGCTCCCGGCGCCCGGGCAGCTAATCCCGCCCTCTACCTTGCCATTGGCCAGCGCCGCACGGTCCTCGCTGCTTATTGGAGAGGGCGTGTGTCTGTTAATGGGATGGCTTGAGAGCCCGCCCATCCACTTCCACTTATGCTCTGAGTAGAGGTTCCGGCTTCGCCCGCTTGCTCTGGAGCTGTTGGGCCGGGATAAGGCACCTGCAGTGGGACCCAAGCCAAGGGCTACAGAGGCCGGGGGAAGGAATTACGGGCTCCGCGTGGGGCCTGGGAGGAGGTGTGTCGGACCTGGGAAGGGATAATCATCACAGCCAGGGAGATTCCAATGCTTAGGCGAGGCCCCTCCCAGGTCAGGTGCCTGGGGAATCTCGGGCTGCTCAGGTTACAGCCTCATTTGCCTCTGGCAACTGGAGAGTGAGGGCTGCTTGTTTCTAATGAATGGAAATAACTAGATTTATTTCCCGAGACAGTGGCTGTGTCAAAATGCAAAGGGCACAAGCATTCGCTTGCTCTAGAGATCCCCCGAAGCATGCAGCCCTGTCTCGTTCATGGGCTGCCTCTGATTGAGACTGATTGTTTTGCTGGAACTGACTGGTAAAGAACTCTCTGTGCAGGTATGGGAGGGCATGGGGTCCCTTGCCTAGGGCTCAGTTGGCCCATTGATTTTGCACTGGTCTGGAAGAGGGTGTAAGTAACCATCAGTGAAATAATGATAACTTGAAGAAAACACTTCTTAAAAATCTATACTTTGGTCCCACTAATATTTCCCTTTTAGCTATCGCTTCCCTTTTATAGAAATAATGCTCTAAATACTTCTAATAGAGGTAGCAAAACAAACCTTTTATCTTCCAGCTGTCTTGCAATTTCCTTCATTAACGTTTTATAATGTTTTGTATTAGCTGTGTACATGGAACAGTAATTTCTCCATACAAAGTGTTTGTGTAAGCAGCTGACTTCTGATCTGGCTCTGAGCAATATACATGCTCTGTATATACATAAGCATATACCCTTTATGGGGTTTGGCATTATTCATAACCAAAATTAGATTCCCTCGACCTTGCATATGGCTGTTTTTGGAGTGTTCCTGGAATTTCCTCTAACTCACTTTGCTGTGCAGAGCTATATTCTATTCATGTTTTGTATTCTGGCTGTACCTAACAAGATGCACCTGTCACTCTAACTTTACAATAAGTATCCTGCATCTTTATGTAGGATGACTCAGCAAAATAACTTTGCATTCCTATGCAGGGTCCTAAAATGTAACTATCCTGTTATAATCTGCTACTTTTTATTGCAGTAGTTTTTGAGTATTTGGGTGACTATTTAAACTACATTTAAAATACTAGAAAAATGGGAAGACTTTATAATTAAATTACTATGATGTTCTGTATATTTAAAATACCAAACACTAGAGAATTGTAATATTTTAAATAGTATGATGATGTGCAGGGACATTACCTTGTAAATAAAGGGATAGCTCCAGTTCAGCTTTCCCCTCCCCTTTTACAAGTAATGCAATGGGGTCCAGGTGAAGGTGGTTGGAGCTCAGTGGGGGTATGGGGGAGGATCTGGATGTAGGGAGAGATAGAGTTCTGCATGGGCATCTGGGTGTGGGGAGTTCAGTGTAGGGGTCCAGATGCTAGGGGAGTGGGGCTTAGTGAGGTGGGGGATCCGAGGTACAGCTGGTTGGGGCTTGGTGGGCTGGGGATCTGGGTGACTTATCAGGGTGATCCAGGTGCAGAGAGAATGGGGCTTGTTGGGAGCGGGGCATTCTGGGTACAGGGGGGTGAGGTTTGGCAGGAGGGTCTGGGTCTGAGGGGGTCTGGATGCATGGGGGTTGGGTGGATGGGGAGCAGCTCCCTGTACAGTGATCCCTCTCCCTGCAGCTGAGGAGCAATTGGGGTGAGGGAGAGTTTGCAGAGCTTCCTCCAGCCTGGGGAGAAATCTGGGGGTGAGTCTGACCCAGCCCTGGATCCTGTTCAGGGGAAGAGGCAGTCCCATCCTCCCCGGCCCAGCCAGACTAGCAGCTGAGCTTGGCACAGGGTAGGAGCCACCAGCTAAGTCTTCTCCAGTCCTGCCCCCTGCCCCACAGTGATTTACCTCTCTGCCAACTGCCCTGGGCACCCAAAACATACTGCTGGAGAGGGTCGCATAACCACTCTTGTGGCTTCCCCCTGCTTCTCCCTCAGAAAATCATTTTTCTGCGAGGAGGCAATGAAATCTGTGGGGGACATAAATTCTGCACATGGGCAGTGGCACAGAATTCCCCCAGGAGTAAAATGATGTTAGCTGGTATAGTCCTGTTTCAAGCATCTTGCAGTTCTGGGAAAACAATCATCAAGTTCTCTAAGAGTTTTACAGACAATGACATAACTAACAGGAAGTCAAGGCTATGGGTAAAATATTATCAGTGGAGAAACCAGAAAGAACCAGTGAGTGAACCATATATCAATTTTTAGCTTGTATTAAAATCTGCCCAATCAACATATAAAACCTGACATCCTTTCTGAAACTGTAGGGGATAGTTTGAGTAATCTATTTTATCACACCTGACAAAATCACTTATTTCTCTGTGGTAGTACACAAACGTTTTTTGGGGAAAATCACCATTAATTTTTTAATATGGAGCCAGAGGGTGGATAGCAATATTCTATTTCTGTAGAATCTTGAAGCTCTTTAAACAATAATTAAGGTTCTCCACACGCCTGTGAGATAGGCATTATTATCTCTCTCTTGTATATGGACACACAGAGAGGTTAAATGGTTTGCCTAAGGCAATAGTGAGTCAATGGCAGATCTGAGAATAGAACACAGGAGTATTGGTTGCTATGCCCTACTGTGTTCAGTGGATAAAACTCCATCCTACACTGAGGATTGAATTTCAATGACTACCTATAGAGAGTACATTAATTAAATTAAAGTCATCTTGGTTTTTGCCATACGCAGTGAAATTTAGGTCAAGTGACCACCCCAATTTTTTGCTTGGTGTAGCACCTCTCGCTCATCTGAATAGACCTATGATTTCAACAGGATTACTCTCATCCACAAGATGAGAAGGGATTGGCCTGTCTTATTTCATTTTGTGTTGTCTTTGTTTGAGTATTGCACTGTACTTATTCTTTTTAAAATGGAGACAATTTATGAGGGGGAAAAACCCCAACCAAAGAGTCACAGCTCGTCAGACCACACAGGATTAATTGTATGTTCCCCAGAAAGGGCAGAGGAGAAGTGGTACTACAGTAAAGTCTTATGGCTGAACTTAAACAGCTTAGGGGATCTGTTGTAATTGATGTCTGATGTGAATGAGCATGTGTTGTTATGATACATCAACATGAGAAATACTGAGCTTGAACTTAACATGATTTTCTTGACCTTGGCTGGCCAAGGCATTTATTTTAGGAGAAAGTAAGGGAGGTTAAATCACTCTAGATGTTAAGCATGAGTCATTCATCTCTTTCCTCTATATCAGTGGTGTTTTTTAGCAGAATTTGAGATGGTTTTGAGACCTTGCGGTCCCTTTCACATTATAAACACTTAGAGCATAATCCAATATTTCACTAACCATTTAACCAGAAAAATAATACCTGCCGTTCACATAGTCTGAATTGTTATTCCCCAGGTTTAAGAAACTAATTTCACTTCAGTTTCTCTTCTGCCCTCCACCCGCAGCCCTCCTATAGGTCTCCTCTTTGGTACAGACGTCATGTGATACTTGAGGTGGGAGCTGGAGACTTCAGAGCTGTTTTCTTAGGCTAAATGTTTGAGGTTACAGGACCTGGCCTAGTTTCACATAAGTTTTCAAATTTCAGTGGGACATGCCAAATCCTGAAACTGTCAAATAGTGTATTATTTTTGGAAAGAAAGAATGTGTGTGTGTGTGTATGTGTGAGAGAGGAGAATGACCTTAAAATTTTTAGCCCTTACCAAAAGTCTGACTTCCTGCCCTCTCTCCCATGGGTTTTGGAAAACTTTAGCAAACAAAGTGAACACTTTTGAAGCAAGAATTCAGCATAGAAAAGGGGATATTATATTGAGGGGGGCAAAAATGAGTTTATGCCATCGTTTGTTTCTTTTATTGTGTAGAAAAGCCTGGAAGTTTATTTTCTTACCTTAGAAATATCAGAAATATAAAGTCTTGTGTACCATATTGCTAGAGGTCTCTTTTGGAGAGAATTGGATTGGGAGTTTCCTGAACCCTTCATCAAAGGAGGCTGTTGAATCTTTAACACTGGTATCTTTTCTTATTCTTTCTAAGGGATTTGAGGTAGTAAAACCAAATGCGGGAGGGAGAGACATTTTTTAAAATAATCTTTATAAAAATCATTCTGTCCTCAATTCACCAGGTTTCACATCCTTGGTATCTGTGACATCATAAATGTACTAGTTTTCTAGGAAAAACAGATTTTATTTTAGACCCTCATCCTGCAAACGGATCTACCTCTTTTTGAGGCACTTTATGGTCAAAGGCCCCAATTCTGCAAACTGTTTGAGGCAGGGACCTCATGCAATGTATAAGTATTGTGAGGCATTCAGCATAACTCTGAGCATTGTAGCATAATATCCTGATAACTTACATTTCTTATGTAAAAACAAATGGAAGAAAACAGTGCTCCCCTAACCAGGGCCGGCTCTAGACACCAGAGCTCAAAGCATGTGCTTGGGGCAGCACTGTCCAAGGGGCAGCGCTCCAGCTCTTTTTTTTTTTTTTTTTTTTTTTGCTTGGGGCTCAAAAAGCGGGGAGCTGGCTCTGAGCGGAGCTGAGCTGTGGCAGTGGGGGGCACGGGGAGGGCCGCAGGAAGTAACTGGGGGGCAGAGGAACCGCTCCCCCCCCCCAGCTCACCTCTGCTCCACTGTTGCCTGCTCCTCCGAGCGCACCGCCACCCTGCTACTTCCCCCTTCCTCCCAGGCTTGCTGCAAAACAGCTGATTCGCAGGGCAAGCCTGGGAGGGAGGGATAGGAGGGAAATGCAGTGCACCTGGGGAGGAGGCGGGCCGGGGATGTGGGGAAGGGGTTGGAATGGGTGGGGAAGGGGCAGAGTTGGGGCCGGAAAATTTTTTTGCTTGGGGGAGCAAAAAACTTGGAGCTGGCCCTACCCCAACAAACCAAACCAAACCAAACCCTTGGAAAGTTTCAAGCCTTGTTTATACAGCTCAAGGAAACAAAAGGGAGCACAAATCCATGTTTTTTCCTTTGCAGGTCATCTTTAAGATTATAAAATTGAAGAATTAACAGAAATGCATTTTTCTTGCATAATAAGTAAATTAAAATTGTAAATCCACAGTAGTCTTATCATTATACTAAAATGAATGATACAGTATGTTTATAATATGAATGGTGTGTTATACAGCCATATTCTTGTATCCTTATGGGAACAGATATACATTTGCAGTTAATTGTGTGTGTGTATGAATGTATGTATTGATTGGTTGAGGAGTTCAGGGTAGTAAAGTGTATGTGAGCTCTGAAGAATGATGATTTGACATAAAACAATTCAAAGCTTGGGCACTTGGTTAGAAATGTGACATATTATGCCTAATCCAGCTCCCTTGTCAAAACTCTCATTGATGGCAGGGGGAGCCAGAACCATTCCTTTGAGTATACTGAATAACCAGGCTAACTGCCTTTATTTTCTCTAGGGAGGCGATGGCCTCTCATAAATTGAACAGGGCACTGAGACCGTCTTCTATTCCTGACTCTGCCACTGAATCATTGTATGACCATGGCAAGTCACTTAAATTCTTTGTGCCCATAAAATAGAGATGATTTTTACCTAATTTTGTAAAGCATCATAACTTTGGATGAAAGGAAATATGTAAATTAAAAATATGAGGCAACGTGCTCTGGAAGAATATGCATACAGTTGTGAGTCAAAATTCTAAATCCAAATCTCAGTCTTGCCATATATGACCTTGGGCAAGTCACTTCACATACTTTCCAGTTTTCCAATCTGTAATACGGGCATAATGCTGTTGTAAGACTTAATTAATCAGTTAATGTTTTACATCACTTTGAACATATAAAGCACTATTAATTGCTAAGTATTATTATTAACAATGTGTATTATTGCATAAGGAAGTTTAAATGTAACTGATATTGCTTCTCTTGGAAAAAATGTGCAGAATATTGGAAAAATCCCTTAACACGCAGGTAATAGCAGTATATCATGTAAAGCCAATTTACTTAGAAACTTATGAGATGAGATGTCTTTGACATATAGTCCTACAGTTGACTGATTTATTCAATTTGTTGCCATCTTCCATCATTTCAAAACGTTAACATACTTCTAACTTTCAGTCATTACATGATTCAGATACACTGTCATCTGGAAATACACTTGTGGATCTTTTTTAATGTTAAACATGCTGGTACAACATGCCTTCTGTAACTCCTCTGAAGCCAAAGGACTTTTTGACAGTTCTCAGGATATCCGGTTCTGTGAGTCAGCTTGTTACCCCTTGTCTCCAGTGAGAGGGAGTTTTTGAGTGGTAGCTGGATGTCAGCTTCGTAACACTACCACCTGTTCAGCCATCCAGTCGCTCTTCTGTGGGTTGTGCAAGCCCTAACTTGGCCTTGCAGGTTAATAAGAGGTGCATCCCAATCCTCAACTCCCTTTGAATCGTTCTCCTGTGATATCCAGCCCCTGACAATGGCTGTTCACAGAGATTCCAGATCCTCTTCACCCAACAGTGCAGTGTACCCAGTTTTTCCTTAAACCATTGCTCCCATAAACCACAAAGCATTTATGAGCACATCAAATAGAACAAAAGAGAAAATAAAGATTTAACTAGGCATGAGAGAAAGTGGTGGAAACAACTGCTTATAAAGCATGCGTGTGGGTCCGCACTTATCAAGTTATCTTTCTGATATACTAAGATAGGCTTTCTCCCTCAATTCAGTCTGTTGCAAAGATGACTGATTTTACAAGAACCAGGATCCACACATTCATGAAAGCTCCTTGCTCCCAATGGGGTTTCTCAGTGAATGGATACAGAATACCTTTCGCTACATTCTTAGGGTACGTCTACACTACTCACCAGATCAGTGGATAGCGATTGATCTATCAGGGATCGATTTATTGCGTGTAGTGTACATGCGATAAATCGATCCCCGATCACTCAACCGTTGACTACTGAACTCCAGCTTGGCGAGAGGCAGAGGCAAAGTCAATGGGGAGTGGTGGCTGTCAGTCTTGCGCTGTGAGGACGCGAAGTAAGTGATCATAAGTTGATCTAAGATACATCGACTTCAGCTACACTATTCTCGTAGCTGAAGTTGTGTATCTGAGGGTTCGTCTACACTACAGGATTATTCCGATTTTACATAAACCGGTTTGTAAAACAGATTATATAAAGTCGAGTGCATGTGGCCACACAAAGCACAATAATTCGGCGGTGTGCGTCCATGTACCGAGGCTAGCATCGATTTCTGGAGCATTGCACTGTGGGTAGCTATCCCATAGTTCCTGCAGTCTCCCCCACCCATTGGAATTCTGGGTTGAGATACTAAAGCATGATGGTGCAAAAACAGTGTCGCGGGTGATTCTGGGTAAATGTCGTCACTCATTCCTTCCTCTGTGAAAGCAACGGCAGACAATCATTTTACGCCCTTTTTCCCTGGATTGCCGTGGCAGACGCCATAGCATGGCAACCATGGAGCCTGTTTTGCCTTTTGTCACTGTTACCGTATGTGCACTGGATGCTGCTGACAGAGGCGGTACTGCAGTGCTACACAGCAGCATTCATTTGCCTTTGTAAGGTAGCAGAGACGGTTACCAGTCATTCTGTACTGTCTGCTGTGCCATTGTAAATTGGCGATGAGATGATGGTTATCAGTCGTTCTATACCATCTGCTGCTGTCATGGGTGCTCCTGGCTGGCCTTCGCTTAGGTCGGCCGGGGGCGCAAAGACAAAAATGGGAATGATGCCCTGGGTCATTTCCCCCTTTATGTTTTATCTAAAAATAGTCAGTCCTGCCTAGAATATGGGGCAAGTGTACTAGAGAGCCAGTGTATCTGAGAACCAGAGAGCACAGCCGCTCCGTGTCAGATCCCGCAGAAATGATGAGCTGCATGCCATTCTAGGGGGTGCCCCGCAACAACCCCACCTGTTGCTTCCCTTCTCCCCCAACCTTCCTGGGCTACTGTGGCAGTGTCTCCCATTTGTGTGATGAAGTAATAAAGAATGCAGGAATAAGAAACACTGACTTTTTAGTGAGATAAAATGAGGGGGAGGCGCCTTTTTAGTGAGAGAAATGAGGGGGAGGCAGCCAGGCGGGACATTAAACGGTGGGAGGGAGAGGAGCCCAGCCTCCCGCTGCTATGATAGTCCAGGCAGTACAGAATCTTTTCTTTAGACATGAAAGCAGAGGGCTGATGGAGCTCAGCCCCCAGTTGCTATGATGAGGACGGTTACCAGCTGTTCTGTACCATCTGCCGGGAATAACCAGGAGTCATCCTATTTTACCCAGGCGCCCCTGGCCGACCTCACCTGAGGCCAGCCAGGAGCACTACGGGATGATGACGAGGACAGCTATCATTCCTTTTGTACTGTACCGTCTGCCACCGGGGAGGGGGGCGGAGGGGAGAGCATGCTGCTGTTTAGTGCCGCAGCACCGCATCTACCAGCAGCATGCAGCAGACATAGGGTGACATTGAAAAAAGTCAAGAAACGATTTTTTCCCTTTTCTTTCATGGGGAGGGGAGGGGGAGTAAATTGAAGATATACCCTGAACCATCCCAGACAACGTGTTTGACCCTACAGGCATTGGGAGCTCAGCCAAGAATGCAATACTTTTCAGAGACTGCGGGGACTGTGGGATAGCTGGAGTCCTCAGTCCCCTCTCCCTCCCTCCATGAGCATCCATTTGATTCTTTGGCTTTCTGTTATGCTTGTCACACAGCACTGTGCTGTGGACTCTGTATCATAGCCTGGAGATTTTTTTCAAATGCTTTGTCATTTTGTCTTCTGTAACGGAGCTCAGATAGAACAGATTTGTCTCCCCACACAGCGATCAGATCAGTATCTCCCGTACGGTCCATGCTGGAGCACTTTTTGGATTTGGGATTGCATCACCACCTGTGCTGATCAGAGCTCCACGCTGGGCAAACAGGAAATGCAATTCAAAAGTTTGTGGGGCTTTTCCTGTCTACCTGGCCAGTGCATCCGAGTTCAGATTGCTTTCCAGAGTGCTCACAATGGTGCATTGTGGGATACCGCCCATAGGCCAATACCGTCAATTTGTGGCCACACTAACCCTAATCTGACATCACAATACTGATTTCAGCGCTACTCCTCTCGTTGGGGAGGAGTACAGAAGCCGGTTTAAAGAGCCCTTTATATCGATATTAAGGGCCTTGTTGTGTGGATGGGTGCAGGGTTAAATCGGTTTAACGCTGCTAAATTTGGTTTAAACGCTTAGTGTAGACCAGCCACAGATATATCCCCTGCCCCCCGTGTTGACCAGGCCTTATACTGAAACAATCTTTTGTCTTTATTCATAGCCAGGGCGATCTCCTGCCTTCTATAACGTTCCTTTTCATCTCCAAGGCGTTGTGAGTGTTTGCAATTCTTTGATGGTTTTCCATTGACCGTTCTGGATTGTGGCAAGGGTAGACAATAGAACCTCACATTAACTCACCGCTGACTAGGGAGGGGTGACAACTCCTTGCTCCAATGGGTCATCCCTGAGTAGGGTGACCAGAGTCCCGATTTTATAAGGACAGTCCTGATATTTGGGGCTTTTTCTTATTAGACTCCTATTACCCCCCCACCCTCATCCCGATTTTTCACACTTGCTGTCTGGTCACCCTATCCCTGAGACATACTAAGTCTTGGTGGCTAATTTCTGCTCCAAGTCCTTAAAGCATACTTTCAGTATAAATCCAGTATTCCTTAAATTTACCCATATACACATCTTGCAATGATTGAGTCTTGACGAGTTGTGAGCTTTCCATAGATTCCTTACATGTTACTCTTTATGAATAAATATTCTGTATGAGGTGTTTGGTGTAGTGTGTTTGTTAGGGCTGAGGTGAGAAATGTTTGCAAAGAAGAACAGAGGAGCCCTTGCCAAGGGGTATCTCTATCATGGACTTACACAAGGGATAAATTTGTCTCTTCTCTTTGACATGCTGTATTTTGGATGTTTATCCAACCCTTTTCCTTCCTGCGGGAAGTTTATTTTCTCTTGTGAAGCGTTGTATGGACAACTTCTCATGACTGCTTACAGGTATGTTTCTAATCAGTTAAGTAAAATACATTCTATATAAATTATTTTCAATTAGGAACCTTTGTAAAAATCCAGAAATTAGTAATCCAGAATAAAAGGAGTCTGGTGAGATTGATTTGCTCAAAAATTGACTTTTTTTTTAAACATGGATTTTTTTTTCCAAAACAAATCTATCCATATTTATTCTAAAAAATCCCAACCAGCATTAAATGTCATCAGCCTGAGGCTCTTAGATACATCACAGTGAGATGTTCCTTAAAAATAGTTTAGATAGCAAACCAATGTGTGCAGCTTAGTACCCATCAACAGTCCTGTAGTAAAAAATGAGCATGGTGCACAATAAAATAAAATGTAAATGATGAAAGAATTTCAGCACCTAAGGGATTACTACAAATAATTCCCTGGAGGATTGGTAGCTGATATGTTTAACTTCCCTTCTGTACCTTAGCAATGAGTTTCTCTGATGGTCTTGGTACACTAGCATGACTCACTTCCCATTCAGTTTTATACATTCTAAAACGCTATAGTAGAGCTTGCTCCAAACTTTATGAATGCAACTCAGTCACCATGGCAGGTTAAAGCATGAACAATTCAGTGGGCAGGTAGTGGTACTATCTACTACAGAGAGAAACTGAATAAACTCGTACAGTTGCTTGTTATTAATAAGCATTTATATAATGATAGTGTCAAAGAGTCCAGCAGTGTGCTTGGTGCTGTAAAAACATGAAAAGACGATTCCTGCCCTAGAGGGCTAATAAGTCAAGAGACAAATATGAAAAGTTGATGATGGGGATTTAACATACCAAAAAATGAATGTAGTGACTATGGATGAGTCCTGGACCTTTTACTCTCTTTTTTTTTAAATCAAAGACGCATGTTTACACCAATAACCATAAGTCTGATTTTGTTCATTGTGGGCACCCTCCTAACATCCCTTCAGATTTGTACTATGCTGTGTGTATGCTGCTGTATGTATAGTGTGGATCTGTGTATATAGCAGCGCGTATTGTGTGCAATTTATACTGTGTGTCTACATGTAGTGGGTATGTATTTTGCACAGCTACGGAATAGGTGCTGTAGTGTAGTACTTACAGTATATCTGAGGTTCCCCATGAGTTCTTCTGGGAGTTGTTTGGTTTTGATTGCAAACTCTGTGAGGCAGCAGTCAGGTTTTCTGGGTCTGGTACAGAACACAGCCCACTGTTAGCTTTAGCAAAGAACAAGCACTGGGCCCCTCTGCGCGACATGTCCTCAACCACCCCGGCCTTGTTACGTGACTAATGTGGATGACACCCCACCCGCCCGGGTGCTGGACGTTCCCTTTCTCCCCAGAGAGGGCGGAACGCGGAGACAGCCGGAACGGTCGCCGCGGAAGCCGTGTTGCGCGGGGCACTATTGGGAGCGGGACCGGGGTGTGCGAAGGGAACAGTGTAGCCATGGCCGTTCCGCTGCTGTCGCTGCCCCGGGGCCCAGCGCCCCAGGAGGCATGTGAACGTGGGGGTCCATGGGCACATCGACAGCGGCAAGACGGGGCGCTGGGCCCTGCCCTCACACACCGGTTCCACCGCGCCGCCTTCGACCGGGCCCCGCAGAGCCGAGCTCGGGGCATCACCCTGGACCTGGGCTTCTCCTGCCTCCGCACCCCGCTGCCACCGCACCTGGGCCCCGGCCCCGGCGAGCTCCAGCTCACCCTGGTGGACTGTCCGGGACACGCCTCCCTCATCCGGACCATCATTGGCGGTAAGGGGCGGGGGGGCGACAGGTCCCTGAGAGAGATTGTGACTCTGGAGGGCGTGGGCTTCTCCCCCGCCCATGTCAGGGAAATGCTTTCAAGGGAGAAGTGAATCGGGGGTGTTTGGGGGTCTCACCTCCACTGGGTGCATGTGGGTATCATTTCCGAGGATGCAGAGAGCGGGCGGGGTGGGGGAGTTTGAAATATAAAGAAGGAAAGTTTGTCTTGTGTGTGGTGGGAGGGTTAAGAGCTGGAAGTTGCCCCCTCTCATGTTGACCCAAATCCTTCTAGTGGAGACATGAATTTATACAGTACCAGCAAATACCTTTTTTTTGTTATACTTCTGTACTAGGGCTTTTGCCAGTATAACAATGTCATGAAAAGTTACACCCCCACAACGTTACTGTGCTAGCAAAAGTGTAGCCTTGCCCTGTGTGGAGTCAAGAGAGCTTATTCCTGTAGTGGAAAAGGAGTAAGCTATGCTAAAGACGACCTCACACTGATATAACTACATCCACACCAGGGCTCATATTGATATAACTTTCAGCAAAAATTCACACCTGTCAACAAAATATTTTTATCGATAAAAAACTGTATGTGAACCAGTCAGTTTTGCGTGTGTTTTTTAAACATTTCTTTATTGATGGAGAGGATGTGACAATATTAATGGACATAGTTACAATTTCTCTCTCAAATTTCTTGAACTCTCCCTCATTTAAATTGTCAGAGGTTGGCAGTGCTGCTGCTGAAGTGTTCATATATACTTTCTAGAAATTAAGATGCAAAACTCCTACCTAGATTGAGATGTTCTTAACATTTGTCAGACTATAGCATTAGAAGTAGTGTATACATTTCAGTTCTTTTAAAATGTTTTCCTTGAAAGCAAATTTGAGGTAAGGGAGACTTCGACTTATTCCAGCAGCCCATTTTTAAATAAATTCACATTTGGAGTGGGGAGGCAGGGAGAAAATCTTCCACCCTGTGAACAGGTCTTAAATCATGTTTAGCATGTATAAAGATTTTTTTCCTGCTGTAAAACGGCATTGAGGCCTTCACGAGCAAATTATGCTTGAGCCTAAGAATTTCTGTTAATTTGCATAGATACTTACATAGTTTTAAAATTAAAAACTAAATGTGTCTGCATTATTGAAAACAGGTAGTGGTGTCAGCAGTCATTATGGTAACTTCTTCTAACCCAATCTTTTATATTATTTGGGGGACAGGCTTTAGGATGGAGACTTGAAGATGGTCAGAAAAGTGTTGGAAGGGGAACTTAGTCTGATGACGATGGAATTTTGACTTCAGCTCAAGTATCAGAGGGTAGCCGTGTTAGTCTGGATCTGTAAAAGCAGCAAAGAATCCTGTGGCACCTTATAGACTAACAGACGTTTTGGAGCATGAGCTTTCGTGGGTGAATACCCACTTCCTCAGATGCATGTGACATGCATCTGAGGAAGTGGGTATTCACCCACGAAAGCTCATGCTCCAAAACGTCTGTTAGTCTATAAGGTGCCACAGGATTCTTTGCGACTTCAGCTCAGTGTGTACTCTGAAGTGAAGGAATTTGAGATCACTGCATCTTCTAACCCTTGTAGAACTTTAGGTTTTCTTCAGTGTGCTTTTATGTCATTGATCTGGAAGTTTGTGGTTTAAATTGCTCAAAGGTCCATTGTTGTAAACCCAAACATTTATTAGTAAGTGCTGGAGAGAAGTTATTTTGAGATTTAGATTAGTATTAGGTTTATTTTTGCATGTATTATTTAAGTGTTTCCATGTTTTTCTTGTATATAGTTGTTCCTTTAATATTTGTAAATATTGGTGTATATAAATCTCTTGTTTCATGTTACCTAGATATGTAGCTTAAGTTGATGCTCCTTGAGACGCAAAACTTTAAAAGAAATTGGCACAGGAAAGAAATATTCTACCCTGAGGAATCATACATTTATGTGGCATGGTGATGCTAGCATATGAAAAAAACCCCCCTAAAAACAAATATACACACTTTAAAAAAGTGATTTAATTGCTCATGAAAGGTGCCAGCCCTGAAGACTGCTATTCTATGGATATAAGGTACAACATGAGCGGCCACAGTGATAGCTTATCTCACCGTGATCCAGTCAATGATTCTTATTGCTAACCTATAGGGACCTTTTTCAGAGGGGAGATTAGTACATTTCACAAGTACTCCTGGGTTCTTTCTGTCCTTACTCTCTTTTCAAATTGCCAGACAGAGAACCAGTTAGTGGGGCAGTTTTACGATGTCGTCACCTGTTTCCTGGGAGCTGGAATGGGAACCTTCTAACTGACTTCATAGATTCCACTGGAAAAACACTTTTTTAACAGATCTGCTACTTGCAAATGGTGCCAGTGATGCACACAACCATAATACCTACTTGTATGTGTATCATCCTGGATAGATTAATAGAAATTATGTATTGCTTGAGTTCATCACCAGTAAAATCCTCTGCAGTTCAGTTCATCTGTTTTGTTACTCTGCAGTTACAGGAAGAGGGCGACTATTAGCTGCATTTAGTCCACAGTTGTGCTTTGTTTCACAGCAAAGGTGACTGATAATTTACAGAAGTACTGATTATTGACTTTATAGGGAACTAAGTTTGTTCCTGTGAGCAGGACAGTTCTTGTTAAGGTCTCTGTGTAGAAACTTTCATTTAAGCTTTGCTCTCTGTGGGGAAACTACTAAGATCTGAGATAACCAGACTTTCTCTGGAACTGTTATCTCACGAGGAGTACTTAGGAGGTGACTAGAAGAAAATAGTTTTCATAATCTGTGCAGTGTTTAAAAATCACACTCCCTTACCTATTAATCGATAGCTTAGAGTTATCATTTTTCTTTTCTGTTGGTTTTTAAAAGAAACTGTGATTGTTTGCTCCCGACTGTCAATATTGGCCAAATATAACAATTACAATTTCTGTAATCTGACCTGTGCTAGTGGGCCTGTGCATAGCCCTAGTGGATCAGGGCCCAAATAACATCTGATTTATTTAGTAATTAATGTTTAAAATGGTTCAGTCCATAGGTACCAGTGTTGCCAATTCTAGCTGTTCAGAAATCCTCAGATTTAAAAAAACAAAAACATTTTTGATTGTTTTTATCTGCCTTCTATTTTTTGTGCCTTTAGTGTTCAATCTTTCAATCTTTTCCCTGCAACTATGGAGCATAGTGACTTTCTTATTTTTTTTTTTTAAATTAAAGCTGAGATTCTCTTGTAAGTGTGGAACTCCAGGCTTTAAGTAAAACAATGACTCTTGTGAGACATGTTATAAAATTATGATAGTTGGAAACACTAAGGTACTTTTGTGCGAGTGCTTTATAAAACATCATATACTTTAAAAATTGACCTCACTGTAGGATTAGGTAGCAGGAGAAAGACCAGTTTAAATGCAAATATCTTTAAATACCTCAGACATAGGACAGATGAATAGATATAGATATTGTTATACCCATTCTACAGACAATCTCACAAGGAGATTGTGAAGCTTAATGTTTGTAAACTACTTAGAGATTCCTAGGTGAAAGATGTTATATAGGCCCAAAGTATTATTTGTTTTATTATTTAATATATTCTGTTCGAAAGTTTTCTCTGGGTGGCAGCCGCTCTTTAAAGGGCTGATTGAAACAACACGACATGATTTTAAAGGATGAATCTCGCTAATTATTTGAAAGAGGGCTTTCATAGCTGAATCCTGTATTCTTGCCTATTCCTCCTGTTATGCAGGGCGTCATTGACCTTGCAAATACTTTTCATGACAACATAAAAGAAACGTCATTGGAGATGAAACCTTGGTTTAAATAAATGCAGAATATTTGAGCAGTAACCAAATAAAAAGAGAAATGGAAGATGGAAGTCATAATTCATTCTGTGTGGTTGCATCTTTCTTTTTATAGAGCTTGCCCTTGAGAGCAAAACATATCGAGTTTTAAATCAAAGAATATTTTACCTACATGCTAGGAATAGAAGACGTTAGTTCCAGCTATGATGCATTTTTCAGGTTTTAGTTGGAAGGTTATAGTCAAGGTTTTTCCAGTTAGACTTCTTAATTACTTTTTAGATCTTAATTTTACATTTCTATTCCTACATGCTAGGAATAGAAGACGTTAGTTCCAGCTATGATGCATTTTTCAGGTTTTAGTTGGAAGGTTATAGTCAAGGTTTTTCCAGTTAGACTTCTTAATTACTTTTAGATCTTAATTTTACTTATGCCTCAACAATATTAGTTCGTTCTCAGACCATAGACCCCAGCAGTGAAGTGGTAAGGCATTCTGAGTAACTGCATGCTGAGGAGTATACCATGGATTTCACTTACAGTTAGTTTATTTTCCTGTACAGTGTTGCTGCAATGGTTATAACTTATCTTCCAGTGCCCACTTGTATGCTAGGTGCCTCACATTATAAATAAGAAATAATCTCTGCACTGAAAAAAAATTACTGTCTAATTTCAGACAATGGTGGAACTAAAAGGCAACAAATACAATAGTTTGAGGATGTTGGGTGAGTTACAGCAATATGGGCATGATACTACTCTGAAAACTTATGCACTGGATTCAATCTGTATTAAAATGCACAGTTTAAATATATTTTAAAAATGTCTTTGACATGCTTCTTGTGGGTGTCATGATAAAAGTGGAACTTCACATCTATATTGCAACACACAGTTATATATGATAGAGATGAGAGACAAGTGATATGCTTGTCAGGGCTCCCTATGGGCAGTAAAATCTCAGACTGCCTTTCGGTTGTTGAGCACTGAACGGCTGCTGCTATTACTTCCTCAGGGCTTGTCTACATCAGAAAGTTGCAGCGCTGTGAGGGAGTTACAGCGCTGCAACTTTGAAGGTGTACACATCTGCAGGGCACCACCAGCGCTGCAACTCCCTGTTTGCAGCGCTGGCCGTACTCCCGTTTTGTCTCGGGTGTAGAGGATCCAGCGCTGGTGATCCAGCGCTGGTAATCCAATGTAGACAGTTACCAGCGCTTTTCTTGACCTCCGTGGAAGGAGAAGCCTCTGGTAATCAAGCTGGTTTCCTTTCCCGGTTTGCTCTCTCGGTCCCGGAGCCACCCAGCAAACCGCAGGGAAGGAGACCTGCTTGCTCGGGGTTCCGGGACCGAGAGAGCAAACCGGGAACGCCGCGGTTTGCTCTCTCGGTCCCGGAGCCAGCCAGCAAACCGCAGGGAAGGAGACCTGCTTGCTCGGGGTTCCGGGACCGAGAGAGCAAACCGGGAACGCCGCGGTTTGCTCTCGTCCCGGAGCCACCCAGCAAACCGCAGGGAAGGAGACCTGCTTGCTCGGGGTTCCGGGACCGAGAGAGCAAACCGGGAAAGGAAACCAGCTTCGCCGCGGTTTGCTCTCTCGGTCCCGGAACCCCGAGCAAGCAGGTCTCCTTCCCTGCGGTTTGCTGGGTGGCTCCGGGACCGAGAGAGCAAACCGCGGCGTTCCCGGTTTGCTCTCTCGGTCCCGGAACCCCGAGCAGAGGTCTCCTTCCCTGCGGTTTGCTGGCTGGCTCCGGGACCGAGAGAGCAAACCGCGGCGTTCCCGGTTTCTCTCGGTCCCGGAACCCCGAGCAAGCAGGTCTCCTTCCCTGCGGTTTGCTGGGTGGCTCCGGGAATGCGAGAGCAAACCGCGGCGAAGCTGGTTTCCTTTCCCGGTTTGCTCTCTCGTCCCGGAACCCCCCTTGAAGCCGCCCAACAGCGCTGCAGTGTGGCCACATCTAACACCACTTGCAGCGCTGGTTGCTGTAAGTGTGGCCACTCTGCAGCGCTGGCCCTATACAGCTGTACTAATACAGCTGTAACAACCAGCGCTGCAAAATTTTAGATGTAGACATGGCCTCAGTCATTGTACAAGCACTACTTAGCCTTTACTTTTGAAAATAGTACATGAACATGGTTAAAAGTGATTTTTGCATACAATAAGACTGATTTGTATAGTTCCCCTTTCTTTTCTGTAGTGGGAAGGTTGCTTGTCATATAACCAAGGCCACCACTGCTGTTTGGCCATTTAGTTGTAAAGATGCTTGATAATGGTCTCTTTATTATTCATGTAGCATTGGAAAAGCTGTAGGGTAATTTGCAATAGATGAAGGTTACTAAACAAAGAATCAAAGCCCTGAAGAACTCAGTCTTAAGGTGCATTCTTTAGCTTGTATCACAAACAGCAAAAAGCTCGTCACAAAATTACATGACTAAAATTCCATCTCACATAGGTAATCGAGCAACTCCCTGCCATTTTACACATTGTATGTTTCTCTCTACAATTGCAGCATCTATTTCCTTGCCAGGTTCACACATAGCAAAAGGGCCCTGTGACTGGAGTGAGAGGGCAATTCCAGGAGTAATTCACTCTCTCCTTGACCAGCTCATGCTTGTTTTCAATACTGAGGTCATGCCACTTGACAGACATGTGGTGGGGGTACAGAGTGTTTTTTGAATCTTGATAGACAAGTTTAGGCCATTGAGGGATTTTACTCAATGTGGGCGAGTCTGTCTAATGCTGCTGCTTGTCTTGTGGTTTTGTTTTGGTATTGACAATGAGCTTTATAGATTTTCATGAAGCTGTCATTATCTTCCTCAAAGGAGTGGGGCTCATACATGTGTGTGTTGTACTCTAAAAGGCCTATACATCCAGTAGGATGCTGAATGGTTTTTCGAATGAGTTCAGCAGTAGGGGAAACCTGCAGAGCGGTTATGGAAGTTAATCTTCTAGAAGAAATTCAATCCCCATATTTCATTTTAAGACCACTTTGCGTAGCAAAGTAGTTTAACCAGTAGCAGATTTCTTACTTGCTGTTGGTTAATTTCATGCCCTACAAAGGGTCAGCACACTAATACAGAAGAACATGATTACGTCACCCTAGCTGCCCTTCAACCTTGCATGCATACAGTGAGGAATAGTGAATTGTTTATTTTAGGTAAGTAGTTTTCAGATGCCCTTTATCTGCTTGATTTTGAACGAACTGAGATGACTTCTCAAAGAACATTTAAAGAATAGATTTTGTTGTTTTTTCCCCTCTGAAGTTCAAAGGACAGAGTAGTCTTATAGGGTTTTAATTGGAAAGTTACTGCTTGACCCTGGTTGTCTAAACCTGCAGGGGAAATTTTGGCAAACTTGTTTCATAATCCTTATGCCTGTCTGAACCTTTGACCTGTTTACTTCATAACCAGAGCTTCATTGTCACCATTTGTCCCAGCAGTTCCTTTCAAAGAAGGCTGGCTTGCAAGTGTCTGTTTCCACTTTGCTGCTGAGTTCTCTTAAGGAAGGGTATTAATTCATACCTGATACATTGAAGGGGCCAGGACTTTTGAACTCGCGCAAGAGCTTGGGGAGGGGGAAATGAGCATAGCAAAAGCATGTCTTGCAGATGCAAATGACTACAATGAAAACAGTCTAGGGAGATCAAGGGAAACATGGGCATAATACCAAGGTTCAGATTTGGTCAGCTAGAGATTATTTGTAAGATTAATACAGCAGTACTTTTGTTGTTGTTGTTACAAAATGTTTGTTTTGGTTAGTTTGTTGTAAGATATAGTTAATATCTATGCACATAAGCTTATAGGGCCCATCAGCCTTGCAAAATTGCAATGAAAATGTGCTGACTTTTTAGTACAAAACCTGCTTGCTCATCTTTGATGATAAAATTGATACGTATTTTACTGCAAATTAGTGGACAAGTAGAATTTTGCAAGACTGCTATCATCAGAGATTTGATCTCTGGTCCTACTGTTCTTACCATATGGGCTGCAAAGATAGCAAAAGATGCTCAGTCCCTATGGGGATGAGGACCAAGAAAGGAAGGCGAACCGTTGCTGCTCTACAGCATCCACTTTAGCAAACTGCTCTTTGGCAGAGTAAGGTGTGGCACTGGATGTATCCTGAAAGAGCCATCCAGTTGTACTTCCTCAAGATGATAGAGGAACAATTGGCCTTCAGTGGGAGTATTTTAGGAGGGAAAACATTTGGGTTCTTGTACCCCCATCAGGGGAACTAGAGCCTGCTTGGGAGGGAAAGATGTTCCTTTTAAGAATACATATTCAATGTTGTGTTTTAACTTTTTTTTTTAAATAATAGTAGTACAAATGTACATATAATAAGTTGTTATAATTACTGAGCAGGTTGTCGTAAATCTACTTGCAAGATGATAGAGGAACAATTGGCCTTCAGTGGGAGTATTTTAGGAGGGAAAACATTTGGGTTCTTGTACCCCCATCAGGGGAACTAGAGCCTGCTTGGGAGGGAAAGATGTTCCTTTTAAGAATACATATTCAATGTTGTGTTTTAACTTTTTTTTTTAAAATAATAGTAGTACAAATGTACATATAATAAGTTGTTATAATTACTGAGCAGGTTGTCGTAAATCTACTTGCATATGCTGCAATCCATCCACCATATTTTTTAACTCTGCCTATTGGGGAACAGTACTTAATTGTAACTCTCCACTGACTGTTATCATGAAATTGGATGTTTGAATACTGATACATAAAAGTCCAGTTAGTGAACAGGAAAAGTAGTTCTTTGTCACTGCCGTAAAAGCTTTCTCTTGTCTAAATGAGTGTTTCTGATTACATTTTCATATACATGTTACAAAGGGTGTTACTCCAGTAGCCTAATGGCAAAGTTCTCCCCAAGCCATGTGAGACACCTAAATTTGAACGTAGGCCTTTTGCTTCTTGGACTAGTAGAGGTTAATAATGCTATGGGGGCAGTGTGTTCTTCCTTGGTGAAAAGAGTGCCTTTCATTGCTCAATAGCAACCATTCTGGTCAGTTAAACAACCACTGCTGGTAAACTCTGGGAGGACCCTTGGCCACCCACCAGCTTGAGTTGAGGGTGGTCGTTGTAACGAGCCTAGTGGGTGGTGTGAACGTATAACATGGAGATTAAAAATGGAAGAGCTAGGACTCTGGGTGAGGAAGAGGTAATTTATTTTCTGAAGCTGCATAGTGGTTGGCACTTATGAAATATTCTACTTGTCTGAAAGGGTTCAAACATTTCTCTTAGTTGCTAGTACTTTAATTGTTTTCTAACATGCACACTAAGGTTCTTATATCCAGCATGCTTATAAATGGCTTACATGTGCAATAGTTGCACTTCTAAAACTGTCTAATAAACAATTTCAACTTTATTTTTAAACTGAATGCCTTCTCTCTCAAAATTAAAATTTAGAATAAAAAAAAATTTACAGTAGTCTGCTAGTGCCTAACATTTTGTATGGCAACTTGGAGGAATAACTTTACTGAATTTTTAAATAAAACAAAGTGTATGATTTTTGGTTTTGAGTACAGATATGAATGTATAAAGAAGAGGTAAAGGAGGTTGCTGGTATAAAACACGTTGCTTGCTTTTTTAAAAAGAAACAAAATGCAGCCTTTTCTACTGGACATTATAGTGCACAAGAGGGCAGTGTTTGCTTGCAAGGCAGGATCTTTATGATAAATGTATAGGGTCAGCCTAAATGTAGTGACCCCAATAATGAGACAGTGCATAGGGTCCATAGTCACTCAGAACTCAAACATGGCCTAACTCTTCTGCCCCTTCCTCCAATGTTTCATTCTTCCTTAGATGTCTTTGTAGACATTTTGTTGTCTACAGCCTTGATAGTGTTTGTACTTCTTAAACAGTAAGCAGTTTGCTCTGTTGTCTTGTACATTACATGGCAGAGACTAAGTAGCATCTGTAACTGAAGCAAAACAACTACTTTTCAATTAAAAGCAGTGTGTTTGTGAGGATTCTTCCCCCGCCCCATAAAAGGTCAAATGTTATGTGTGTTTTTTACGTTTGTAAATACTGTCTGACTTAACTTGTAAACTAATTAAAGATGTGGGAACCATGATACTGGGTATTAACATGCACGCACCTGCATTTTTACCTTAAGGTCATATAACAAATAAGCAAAAGCAAGGAAACTGCATGTTGTTACTCCTAAATCCATTCTAAACGCCTCCTGTGTTGCCTAGGAATTGCAACATAAAGGTCGGGGTAATCATGAGGTCTCTCTGTTACATAGGTATAGTGGGAGATTTTAAAAATAGAGCAGTGGCCTTGACATGGAATTTCCCTGGTGTTTTCATTTGTATCATAATTTCAGTGTTTGAACATAATTTTTATTATGCATTAGTTTCATTTTCATTATAATGTATGTATATAAAATATCTTGGTTTGACTGTATGACCAGTTTTTTGTGTGCACGCAGGTCTTCTGGTCTGAGGTCTTTGTTATCCTGTGCTCTCCCCCACCTTTTTTGTTGTTATTGCTGCTAGTTTATAGACTTGGAGTTTATGGTTTTCCTGCAGGGAGCTACAAATCCAACAAAATCCTAAACTCTGTGCTTTAACTTGGAATAATAGTAGAGAACAAATCCAGAAGATTTTTCCTTATTTTTTATGGGTTTATGGATATAAAGAAGGATAAGACCAGCAACTCTTGATCTTTGGAGTTATACTGTGTAATCACACGCTTTTCTGGGTATAGTTGGAACACTGTCAGAAATATGATTACTTGTGCAATGCTCATTCTATCTATCTATCTATCTATCTAGATGTGTGTGTATGTATGTCAATATACTGCACATTTTGATTCTAAAGTTGTGGTTTTTATTATCATTTAAGTACTTCTCCCTGCATCTTAAATGTAAATTCTAAACAAGATTGGTTTTATGTTTACATGTCAAATGTGCTACTACTAATCAGGAGCTGTTTTGTGTGTGTGTACGTAATTGCTGATGTACAGCAAAACTACACTTGGCTATTTGCTACAAAAATTCAAAACGTCTCAGGAAACATTTAATAACCAAGCACTGTAGACTTGCCAACTAAGTCTGCTGCTTGTTCATTCATTGTGGTGGGCTAAAAAACAAAATTTCTTTGTTCTGTCATGCTGTGTACTAGCATTCACTGAATAACTACATAATCTGTCACCCCTGCCCCTTTTGCTGCTCTGAAATTAGTTTGTAGGCAGTTTGGGGCAGTGATCAAGATTTTTATCTGTTAGGTGCTGTTAAGATAAACAACAATATAGTGATGTCTTATGTTAAGAGCTTGTTACTTTCTTAAAATGTAGTACATTTTATTTACAATATAAAATATTTTAATTAAAATTGCAGTTATCAAAACAAATTAACAAAGTACATTTTTCAAAGTAGCATTTTTGGTAGTGGTGAATGTGTTCATTTGCTAAATGGTACTATTTAGTAATTCACAATAGTCTCCCAGTCATCATTGTGAATTAGCAAGTTTCCGCTGTATTCATGCGCACACACATCCTGTAACTTGATTTGGAGACTGCCCTCAGTTAGAAGCTGCTAGATATAATTATATGCTATATGATACAGTACTTTTATTAGAAATAAGTTGGGATTCTATATACAAATGCAGCTAGTTTCACTTGAAGGCGGAATGGGCCTACTTTCCTGAGTGTTTCTTCTTTCCTCCTGTTTTTTTTACCTTACAGATACTCATGTATCCTTTGTTAGAAGTGCTTATTTTTTAAACAAGATCACAGATGGTAAAATAAAAGAATAGTTTTAAATAAGATATGCAACATGTCTTCCAAAAATGTCATCTAACAAAGAAAACACACTGAAGCTCCAAATTTCCATTGGCGTTAAAGCCCATAAATAGAATAAAAGTTTGTTTTTTTGTGTGGCAGCTAGTTATTTTCTATCTTGGATCCCTTAGGCAAGCCTGGCAAGCTGAAGAGCAAGGACAGATGTTCTTCAGTGGTAATTTCCAGCTGGATTCTTGAATGCATTATGTACTGTGGATCACAGCTTGTAATGGAGCAAAACTGAGTGAGAATTCCTGCAAAGAAAGATTTGAACAACCCATAGGATAGATATGATGGCAAAGATACTGTGCATTCTGTTAGAATATGTTTTCAGTGCTTTCTGTAAAATTCAGATTAAATAGCCATTTTGAAGTGTTCCCTTTAAACAGTTTGCTTCCATAAGCATTGCACACAGAGTAAATACCAATAATTCTTATTTCCCATCTTCTTATCAGTACTTCTACCAAAATGTTCTTGCACAGCCTATCTAATCTCTTCAAGTGAACATCAAATGATTATTGTCAGCTCCCAATTTGAATTATGATCTCTGTTTCAAACCCAACCTGACTAGTTCTGCATTAGATTGTAATTACCAGCATTGGGGTTGCTGTTACCAGGCAAACTAATATGTGTGTGTGAATGTGACAACACAAGAAGAGTGGGTGAATAATGAAGGAAAAGGAATGGATGAAAGAGGAAAGTTTTAAAAACAGTGCTGTTGAGCATGCTTTTGTATTTGGGGAGACGGGTTCCTCAGGGGTATGAGCATCAGATTTGAAATACTTGCGTTTTAATCTCAGTAGGGTCAACTTGTTCGTCAAATTTTTGTGAAAAAAGCTGAGTTTCCATCAGTTTACTGTTTGTGAGGTATGTTTTGTTTTTGTACAAAACTTATTTATTTTTTTCTTTTATCCACTTCTTCTCATTGTGGAAAAAGTCCAAGTTATTCCTTCCTATGGACTTCCTGGCACATCCAGGCTTCTTTTTTGTAGATGGTAGGCTTTTCAGTCGAAAGACTGCCTTCATTTTATGTGTTCAGTGCCCAGAACATGTTTTGCAATTAACAAATAAAAGTGAGATTGTGTCTGCTTTGTGTGGACCTTGTGGCACAGGAGTTTACCTTGATTTGTTGCTTAAAGTTTCTCCTTCTCCCAGTGCCATGCAATGTGTTGTGCACCAGGTGGCCATATTTCAATAGTGAAGTGATTCTTGCATGTATAAAATTTGAAAAATGCTTTGAGAACTTTTGAGATGAAAGCAGCTATGGAAATGTAAGAGATTGATGGTTTTAATAAAACAATCTAATTTAATTTGAGCTGGGTGGGCAGGGGAGAAATGACTTTTGTCCCAGATACGTATTCATTCTTAAAGTCTACTTTTGTTATAAAAAGCTCTCTCCCCCTCCCTTCCTACTACTGCAATCAGCATTATTGCGCTGGAAAGAAAGTTTCTAAAGTATGTAAAAGCTGTTTTGCAAAGAAAGAAACAAAATTATTGTATTTTTTTTGTAATTAAGAAGAGGGGGCAGGGAAAATGGATTCCTTGTACTTGGCTTTTATGCCGGACAGAAGACAAAGCCCAGTCTCTCTTGTTGACTAATGTCATCATTGGTGGGTTTTTTTTCCCCTCCAGAGCAATTTTGTCTCTATTGAGACCCCCACAGCCATTGGCAAATCTATCCCCCGAGATTAAATCTCATGCTTGGGTGAAGTTCTAATAACTGTAATTGTTTCCTCTTTTAAAGTCTGTGGTCCTGTCATCAAAAACCAGTACGGAAATTATGCATTTATGTTGTAAAAATGAGATCACGATTACCTGAACCTGTGGTTGACTTTAGGGGATTCTGTGTGGTGTTCTGGCAGTGGTTATCCACCTTCACATTCTAGTATGTTGAAATGAGTTAAAATGTGGCTTAAAAAAATTGTATATAAAGTAATAGTGGCATGCCTCAGTCTGCTTTGAGGTTTCCATGCTGTTATAAGCTGTAAACCGTTACTGGATTATTGATTCCATAATAATCACTGATAGAGGTGATGACAGTAAATGATCAGAGCACAGTCTGAGTAAAAGTGGAGGAAGAAGCAAGTGGATGTGGACCAGGATAGTTTTGTTGTGAATGGAGTGTGGAAAGAGTAATGTCCCAAGGTGGTACAGTTATGTAATGGGGTATTTAACAGGTATCAATGTGGTATTGCAAGAAAGTGCCCAGAGCAAGGGCCTGATAACTGCAAAGTGCTAAGTACTTCTTGTGAAATGTGAGTACTGTCAACTCTTTGTTTTCAGTATTCACTGGAGTTCCTTAGTATCTTGCAAGATTGTACCAGAGTGACAGTGCCTCTGTTGGAGGCAGCAGTTGTGGAGTAAAGAAAATATGTAAATGAAAACATGGCATAACTTTACTGTTTTGAATGTGTATATTAATGTTAAACTATAGATACAAAAATCTCTGCATTGTTACAGAAGAATATAAACAGTTGTCAGAAATTAAAAGTTTTGCTTCCTACAGCAACTATAATTTGGTTGTTTTAAGCACACACAGTATGGGATTTTGTAGAATTAATTAGCCCAACGAATTGAAGGTTCTCATCTCCTTGTGGGATAAGATCCTGAATTAGACTATATTTCTGCTTTAATGTATGTATACTGTATCATTAAGTAACAGTTACTTTGGGAACTTTATTTTTTAATTTTCTAACTTTTTTTTGTTTTTAAACTACAAATGAGATTAACTTTCTGCATTGATTTTTCTTGTTTTTATGACAGTATGGGGTGAAAGTGTGATTACACACAGAACAGTGTAACACTTATTTTATTTTGTGAATTGCGATTCAGATAAACACTGCATTTTTAAAACTAGCTTTATCACATTCAACATATTGGTAATGCATTGCTAACTATGTCTCTCTTGTTATATGCATACTCTGAAAAGTTACTGGGAAATCATATACTATGCATGAATAGTATATCATTTTTTAAATTATTTCTAGATCATGTCAGAGGATTTTGAATGACAGATATCACTAGGGATTAAGGCGGGGGGCAACCTATGGCACACGTGCCGAAGGCGGCACGAGAGCTTTTTTCAGTGGCACTCACACTGCCCGGGTCCTGGCCACCGGTCCGGGGGGCTCTGCATTTTAATTGAATTTTAAATGAAGCTTCTTAAACATTTTTAAAACCTTGTTTACTTTACATACAACAATAGTTTAGTTGTATATTATAGACTTATAGAAAGAGACCTTCTAAAAACATTAAAATATATTACTGGCACGCGAAACTTTAAATTAGAGTGAATAAATGAAGACTTGGCACAGCACTTCTGAAAGGTTGCTGACCCCTGGATTAAGGTATAAACGTCCAAATTTTGGCTACTTAAAACTAAGTACTCACCTCTGTATTTAGACACTTAATTAAGTGACTCGATATTTTTTCCCAAAGGCACTGAGCTCCAGTATCTTCCATTGATTTCAGTGGGAGTGACAAGTGCTTAACATTTCTGAAAATAATACCGCTTATTTAGGTGATTAATTTTAGGCACTCAAGTTTGGCCAGTGTCCGACAATATTGTAGTTTTTTGGATTTATTAGACTGTCCCCTCCTCCACTGCCACCAAGTAGCTGAAAAAAACCCCTCTCCCGATAATACAACATAATTACAATGATCATGATATACGTATACGTACCCGAGTATCTGCATAACTGTGATTTTTGCCAGTGCCAAACATTCAATAATCATGAGTCGGGCTCCACAAAATTAGAAGTTTAAAAAAAATGTTTTGGATTTTTTGTCTGCCATTTGGTTTTTGAGTCTTTATAGTACACGAGGGTTGCATTTTCATGCTTTTCTCTACAGCCATGAGGACTAGAAACTTGTTTTTTAAATAAAAGCTGAGATTTGCTTATATACGCGTCTCTAGGAACTGGGGCATTATTACAAGACTTATAGTAAAATGATGAATTATCAACACTTTAACCGTATATCTGTAATTGTGCTTACCCTTTCCTTTATCTGGTCAGTTTGTAACTTCGAAGTTTTACCGTATTTTCAAAAGTGTAGCGCTTGACTCTTTTAAAAAACCCAAGCATACTGTTGTTCCTGGGTAAAACTTAGAATATGGAGATTCAGCTTTAATTTTCCTTTGAAATTAAATATCCACTCCCCACCTCCCAACAAAATAAATACAACCCTTACTTGCTTTTAAAGGAGCACTGTTCTCTTCAAATCTAGTCAACTTAAAAAAATAGTTGTAAAAGTTGTTTTGGTTACTGCACCTGTCCCCTTCTGTTCCTAACTTCTGTTATTTTTCAGTCACGTTAAGACCAATACAAACCAGGGAAGCTGGCTGACTGTGTAGGGGAAACTGATCTAATGTATAAAGTTCTGTGAAATTCATGAAATAAATGGAACAAACACAACTATTTTTTCTCTAATTTTTCAATAAGTGTAATCTTAGGATTGTTACAGTTAACGTTTAGGTTAAAAAAATTCAGACACTGATTTTTAAAAAGTGGACAGTATCCTTTTAAAGTCTGCATATATAGCAATAAGTCTTTTTGTAGACTCTTTTTGGATTTATGCAGTGGCATTTTGAAAAATGAAATTTAGGAAATGATTGTCATTAGTCCATAATATAGTGTTGCTGTTTTTATTTATTTATTATATTATTGTAGTGTCTAGGATGTACTGAACTTAAAAGAAAAAAAAGCAAAACACCTTTTCTCCTCCCCCACCCCTTAGTTGAAAACAATTTCATAGAATGTGTGCTGCCAATGTATGTGTTCACAGATTGGGCTATAACAATTCCCAGGATTCCTAAACGGATGGAATTGACAGCCTTTAACTCTTATATGTTTTGGATTTGATTTTTTTGAGGGGTGGTGACTGGAGGAAACTCTGCGCTATTTAAAAAAAAGAACACCCAAAAAAACCTGAATAGAATTTATTTCTGACCCAGTCCCTGCTAAACTTTCCATATGCCTAGTTTCCACTTAAAAGTAGACAAAATGTGTTCAGTGAATGAGAAATGTGAGATGCTGTGTTGGGGGAGGAGGTAAGAGTAGGGGTGGTGTTTGCAAAAGTACTTAAACTAAATTTTAGGGGTCAAATGCAGAGCACTGCATGTGCGCACGCGTGCACACATAAAGCAGCCAAGGTAATTCAGCTGAAATAGCACAACCATAAGAATTTGTCATATGATATAGAACATTATATGTAAACCATCCTGGTGAAATCTCAGGAGCTAATATAGTAAAAGATAGGTGGCAAACATTACTTGCTTCACAGCAGATAAAATAATCATCTGACTAATTTTCCAAAAGTAAATAAATTCAGAAACTTGTCTGTTTTGCTGCTGTATGGAGATAGTGTATTTATTCTGAAATACTTTAAATGTCTGAGCTGTAACATCTCTCTCTCTCTCCTCTGCAACCCCCTAACTCCCAGCTACCAAAAAACTGAGCTTAACCACTGCTTGGTCTTTCATCTTCAGGGTTGTGTGCTCATTCGGTTGCTTCAGCATTTCATTAAAAAGTGATCAGTACTCTTCAATTATACATACGTTTATCTCAGTGAAGAATTTGCAGTTAGGGAATGTTGTTGGTTTATTGAATTTGGCCCATGCTTAGCAATTTCAGCAGATCTCTCTGTCTGAAATCTATTATTATGCCAGAATATTCAGGTAAATGGGGGAGGAAAAGCATTGCCTTGTCAGTGGTTTTTTAATCAAAATCTCACCTGTTCCTTTGGAGAGAATCTAAAATGTACCAGACTTATTCTAGAAGGAGCTTTTGAAAAACCTTGAGGTCAGTATCTTGAACTTTTTACTTTGATCAGGTAAACATTATGGACATACAATACACTTTCCTCCGCCAGTGCAAGAAAACTGTATGGCAGGCTGGTGATGAAGTTTACAAGTTGTTGGAAGTTTGTGGCCAGTCCAGTGTATTCCCATGTTCACAAAGCAAGTATGGTAGTTTCATGGTCTTGAATAATGATCCTTTTTTTGTGGGAGATGGGACATACTTTTGCTTCCTTAAATTTTAAATAGCCAAGCTGCTTACAAGTTTAACCACTCAAAAACTTGTTTTCTGGGCCTCCTGATTTATTCTGTTTCAGTGATGTTACTAGGTTCTTTGCCTGCCAGATGCTGGCACAGAGGGGATAGATTTCTTTTACTAAATTTGTGAGAAGTGGAAATTCCTATGCTGTCATTTTGCTGGTAAAACCCTTGCTAAAATTTCTCTTCCCAGACTTCCTATAGGGTGCTGTGCTTCAATTTCACTTGACCCAGCAGAATCTCTAATGCCAGCCCTTAAGGAGAAAAATGAATCTTCCTGTTGTACATATAACTTTCTTTGTGGTTATTTTTCTCAGCTTCAAAGAGTATGATTTTTTAAAAACAAATTAGTTACCAACTGAACAGGCTTGTGACAGTGCGGGTTTTTTCTTTTTGGTTAACATTTTTTTTCTTAATGAATCTGTCAGATATATTTTTAAAAATCCTAACCTTTTGCTGACACCACTATGTTAAATGTGGAAAAAATAGAAATCTAATTTAGGTAATTATGACGAAGTGGGAATGTTGTTAATGTTTTCTCTGAATACTGTGTGGGTTCCTCAGTTTCCCCTATCCAGTTCTCAAATATCTTGGTTGTGGGATAAGGGTGTGTGACTGTTGCAGAGCCCTAGAGGGCCAATGTGATGGTGTCTGCACAGAGAATGTCTGACACCCTGTCTCCTGGCAACTGATGGGCTGGGCCCCCCCTCTGCAAAGGTGCCAACTGAAGGTGTTGGAGAACAAAGAGATCAGGTGGCTTCCTGACCCAGGAAAGAGACACAGGCCAGAGGAGTGGCTGGAGGGGGTTTCATTTTGAAGCTGGCTGGGGAAGGAGAGAGGCCCAGACTCGGGGGCTGGCCTCCCTGGCCCCAAGATGGACCTGACTTAGGTGTCCAGTTTCTGTACCTACAAGCTCTGTTTTGGACTGTGTTCCTGTCATCTAATAAACCTTCTGTTTTACTGGCTGGCTGAGAGTCATGTCTGACTGTGGAGTTGGGGTGCAGAGCCCTCTGGCTTCCCCACGAGCCCCACCAGGCGGACTTGCTGTGGGAAGTGCACGGTGGGGCAGGGGATGCTGAATGATCCGAGGTCAGACCCAGGAAGGTAGAAGCTGTGTAAGTTTCTTGCCCTGGAGACAGTCTGCTCAGAGAGAGGAGGCTCCCCAGGAGTCCTGACTGGCTTCATATGGAGTAGTTCCAGAGCATTGCCCGGTGACTCCGTGACAATAATACCTGTCTAATTTTTGTACATCCACTAGCTTTGGCCAGTAATGTTAGTTTCACTTTCACTTTCTAGACTATTTTGTTTTCTTTTTATACACCAGGGATCGGCAACCTATGGCACGCGTGCCAAAGATGGCACGCGAGCCAATTTTTAATGGCACGCTGGAGGCTGCCGGGACTCCAGCATGCCATTAAAAATCCTGCCCAGCCCGGCCCGCTCTCCTCTGCCCTCTGCTCCCCCGCGGGGGCAGGGAGCAGAAGCATAGCTGTGCGCACGGGGTGGGCAAATGGCCCTACTCTCCCTGCACGCCAAGCTGCGGGGTCCGCACTCCTGGACTGGAGCGCTGGCTGAGCGCAGCAAGCTGTCGGCCCCTTCCCCGCCTTCTCCCCTGGAGCCCTGCTGCCGCGTGCAACGTTCTGGGGATTGAGGATGCTGCAGGGCAGCGTTCGCCTCTGAGGGGAGGCAGACACGCTGCCCCTTCCCCTGGAGCCATGCTGCCCTGCGCGCTCCCGCGGGGCAGCTTTTGGCTCCGCGGGGAGGCAGGCACACTCCCTGCTCAACTGGAGGGGTGGGGCTGTGTGCTCCCACGGAGCAGCGTATCTAGCTCTGTGTGGAGCCTCATGGTAAGGGGCCCAGGGCTGGGGGGATTGGATAAGGGGTGGGGGCAATCAGGGGACAGGGAGCGGGGTGGGATCCCGGGGGGGCGGTTAGGGGTGGTGGGGGTTGGAATGGGAATGGGAGTCCTGGGGTTTGTCAGGGCAGTCAGGGGACTGGGAGCAAGGAGGGTCCTGGGGGGGGGGCAGTTAGGGTGGAGGGGTTTCTGGAGGGGGTGGTCAGGGGACAAGGAGCTGTGGGGGTTGTATTAGTTGGGAGTTCTGGGGGTCCTGTCAGGAGGCAGGGGTGTGAAGAGGGATTGGGGCAGGCATGGAGCGGGGGGCGGTTGGATGGGTCGGGAGTTCTGGGGGGTCCTGTCAGGGTGGGGAGTGGTTGGGTAGGCATGGGAGTCCCAAGGGTCTGGCTGGGGATGGGGGTGTGGATAAGGGTCGAGGCAGTCAGGGGACAGGTAGGGGGTAGGATCCAGTCTGGGGACAAGGAACAGGGAGGTTTAGATAGGGAATGGGGTACTGGGGGGCAGTTGGAGGCAGGGGTCCCAGGAGGGGGTAGTCAGGCGACAAGGAGCAGGGGGTTGGGAGTTCTTAGGGAGGCAGTCACCCAGCCCTCTCCCCTGAGCCCTGGCCCTCCCCACACATCACGCCCTCTGTCCTGAGCCCCGCACACAACCCAGACCCCTGCCCTGAGCCCTGTACTCCCTCATACACACCTAGCCCTCTGCTTGACTACTTCACCCCTCTGCCAACAACCCTAGCCCTGACTCTGGCACCCCTACCCATACCCAGCCCCCAGCCCTGACTCTAGCCCTCTGGGTCCTGGCCGCCGGCCCCACACAGCCCGCTGCTGGTCTGGGGTTCTGGCTGATGGACCCTTGCCAGCCGGGGTCCTGGCCGCAGGCCTTGCTCAGCCTGCTGCCGGCCTAGGTGAACAGAACCTCAGACCAGCAGCGGGCTGAGTGGCCGGCAGCGTAAGATCGACATTTTAATTGATTTTAATGAAGCTTCTTAAACATTTTGAAAACCTTGTTTATTTTACAATACAACACTAGTTTAGTATATAATATATAGACTTATAAAGAAAGACCTTCTAAAAAACATTAAAATGTATTACCAGCACACGAAAACTTAAATTAGAGTGAATAAATGAAGACTCTGCACACCGCTTCTGAAAGGTTGCCAACCCCTGTTATACACTATAGCAGGGGTAGGCAACCTATTGCATGCGTGTCAAAGGTGGCATGCAAGCAGATTTTCAGTGGCACTCACACTGCCCGGGTTCTGGTCACTGGTCTGGGGGCTCTGCATTTTAATTGAATTTTAAATGAAGCTTCTTAAACATTTTAAAAACCTTATTTACTTTACATACAACCATAGTTTAGTTATATTTATAGACTTATAGAAAGAGACCTTCTAAAAATGTTAAAATGTATTACTGGCACATGAAACCTTAAATTAGAGTGAATAAATGAAGATTCGGCACAGCACTTCTGAAAGGTTGCTGACCCCTACACATAGTCTAATGGTGTTCTGTTTAATAGTATATGGGAATTTTCGTCTGTTCTCTATATACCTAACCAAACCAGCCTCAACTGAAATGTTTTAAAAATCATTCATGAAAAGTTATATCAAAGTTTTTGAAAGTTTCTATTTTAACAAAAAAATAATTTCGGTGCCTCAAATAAGTTTCCTGTCTGTCTTCAATTTCAGAATTTCCCCAGTGTAGTTCTGTTACATTATTATTGTTACATGGATTATTCTTTAACTCATTGCCAGTGGACTCCATCACGTGGTGGCCTAATCAGATCTTTTAGGTATTAAAACAAAAAAAAGTGTTAATTTGAAATGAAATTTATATTCTATGAAAAAATCCTTCCATCTGTTGGGCTAATATTTTAGTCGTTTAGCCTCAAAACTTGTTTAATTTAGAATCTCATTGTTCTCTGTAAATCTGAGATTTTGTAAAAGGGGAAAATAATGAAATATGAAAAATGACAGTTAAAGATATGCAAATATATTGCAGAAATAAAGTGTCTGTGAGTGGGCTCTTATAAAGAATGAAGTATGTATCCTCTGGGAATTCTTGGTGTAGTTTTGATTCTTATTTATACCTGTCCTGTTTTCGAGGACACTTTTTCTCTTCAAATTCACCTGAGGAATAATATCTTGAGGGTCACTTTAGCCTGTTTAAGTGTGTTTTCTGAATAACTGGTTGGGTTTTGGGTGCTTTACTTCCAGTTCTGATATTTAAGATTCATAGATTGGGGGTCTGAATGTGCGCACTGTTAGTGCGTTCTCCAAGTCTTGAAACATCCTGGTGTTTCATTGTTACTCAGTTTTAAACACTGAAGTTCTGAATTTAAAGTATAAAATACTTTGCATAATGAGTATTGTTTGTTTATACTCTGTATTATTTCCCTGCTTATCTAGTACTCTTCGGTTTGCCTATATACTGTTTTCCCATCAAATAACTTGAGCAATGCCAGCATTCCTCAGAGTCAATCACTTGTGCTTGGCGAAACAGTGTGTATTTTGAGTAGACTTTGTCTTCTGTGCAGTTTTTCAGTTCTCTGGGGATGTTGCCAACCTCTGTTTTAGTGCCCAAATTTAGATTTGAGGGAGAAGTATCCTTGATTATAAACTAAAAGTACAACTTCTAGAAGACAGTAGGCGGGGAGAGAGATGAAAGTCTTGAAATACTTTCTCCTTTTAAAGATCTTTCTTAGTCAAAGCCACAATTCTGACCTTGTTGAGGATTTTGATCGATATTTTGTATAACCAATAGATAATGCTAGTCACAACCAGACTGGCACAAATAAATTAGGACTGGGACCTGAACCATGTAAAACACCCTTCTCCCCCCGCAGCCTCTTTAGAATTGCACTTCAGTAACTTCCTCTAATTTTGTTCAAAGTTGTCATACACATATTATGGAAAAACGTTATAAAATTTAACAAGCATAAAATGGAGTTCTATAGAAATTATTCTAAAAACCTGTAGAATTTAGTAGTGAACGAGATAGTTTCTATAGGGTTTTTGATTTGTGGAGTAGGGATTTAATAAACTATTAAATTTTATAGGTCAAGTCACCACTTCACATTATTTTCTGTTTAACTTTTTTGTTAAGGATATGTATGAAAAATGTTCTTTTTTCTTATTGAAGGATTCTTTTATGTTGACCTTGAGTGGTCTGTGTTTCCCAGCATATATAACTTGAAGCAATAAATTCAGCTGACGGTTCTGGGATGAAAGCCTTTTCATTATCATATGAGGTAATCAGTCTAAATTTAGCCTGTGGGCGGGGCCCTTGTTTCACATTTATCTAGGAGGTGCTGTTCACACTATAGAAATAAATAATCTAGCATCCAGTCTTGCAGGTCTTACCTATTCGTGGATGGATGCGGATCCAAATTTTATATGTAGAGCCCTGCAAATCTGCAGACATCTGCTTTTTCTGCGGATATCCACATTCACAGCTGTGGATATCTGCAGACCGTGTTTGCAGATCGCGGATCAGATGCGGATATACATTTTGTATCCGTGCAGGGCTCTACCTATTCACACTAGTGGCACTATATTAAAAAAAAGAGTCCTGAGTGAATAACTGTCACCTCTTGCATTTGAGCATGGATCCTATTAGCATTTTTTTCTGAAAATTAATACTTATGGCAACACAACTACCTTACTAGACTGCTGATCCCACTGGCAAATTGTCCTTAGTAAGACTTGACTTTTTTAGTTTTTAGACAGTTATGCCTTTTTCAGCCCTTCCCCTGCTATAGAAAGCTGCTGCTTCCTCTCTCCTATTAATGCCTTTTAAAATATTTATTCAGTGTTACAACTAACTGTCCCTTAATCACCTTTTTTCTGGACTATATATCATTAAATTGAAATTCCAACCCTTCTAATGTTGACAAGTATTGTAATATAGCTTTATTCAGTAATCAGCTCTGCATCAATTTCCTCCTTTACGATGAACCTCATCCTTTCTGTTACATTTGGGCTTTTATTAATTATGAGGACACTATATTGTGAAACACAAATACTGTACAGCTTACGATACCAGGATGTTGGCAATGTAGATAGTGTGTGCAGCATTATATAGTTTCTTTTGTCCTGAAATACTGGAATATGAAATTTACATGACTATTAACCCCTTGTAATTGTTCTGAAATGAGATGTGTATCTCAGGAGGCAATCCTAGTCAGCAAAAATTTAAATAAAAATAAATGCACTGTCAAACCTTCATATTTGGCCTTGCAGAAAGTCTGAAATACTGCTATATAGTTAATATATGGAAATATACCTATCTCATAGAACTGGAAGGTCATAGAGTCCAGCCCCCTGCCTTTACTAGCAGGACCAAATACTGATTTTGCCCCAGATCCCTAAGTACTCCTCCCTCCCGAACTCTCAACCCTGAGTTTAGCAGGCGAATACTCAAACCACTGAGCTATCCCTCCCCCCAGTAATGATTTCTTTGGAGAAGATTCTCTGACACAGTGTAATGTCTTAGTGAAGTGATAAAATATGTAGGATGATTATTTTTTATGATTTACTACTAAATACCGTAAGTAGGACCTTGTGTCTGCCACGGCCCTAGGGCTTTAGAAGTGATTATAAAATTCAGGTCTTGCTACAGAATTTGGGTGGTGAATGCAGTCTTTCTTTTCAGTTAAATCACATTTCTAGCCTTCCTGTGTGCAAAGAAAACCTTATAAAAGTGAAAAGAGTTCAAATCTGTATGTTGATGTCCCTTTACGTTTGCAAATGGAGAACTTGAAAGAATGGTTTTGAGAGATGTAAACTGCCTGTGGGGGTGGACATGTTCATTCTAAAATGTTGCACTTTCAGTTTACAGAAACTTGCAGCTAGTGTATCTTTTTTTTTTTTAATGCAGTGTTTGATATGGGGGATGGGGGAGTAGGGACAGCAACTAAGGTGATTGGGCAAGGCAATAAAAGTTCAAGCCCTCAAAAATGGTCACCTTGGCCCAGACCCCATCTACACAATCTAGGGAGTGAGAGAAGAAGTATCCTCTCCCAAGTGCCAGTAATCTTAGTGTTCTGAGATCTATATGAGATACCACCTCTTTTCCCAGGCCATACTTCTGCAGTGGTATGACAGGAAAGATACTTGGATTGGACTTTAAAGAAGAGAGGACTGCTTGCAAGGCATCTTCTCAGAGGGCAATGTAATTTTGTAACTTTTTTCCTCCTTGGTCTGAATCTGTTGGTGCTTTGAGCATGTTGTAAGGCCCTTCTCCTCTCCTTGGCATTTGCGCGGGAGGGCGGGGGGAAGATTTCTGAGTCCTGTGTTAATCTGTGTGGTTAAAAATATTGATGATTGCTTGCTGTTGTTGGGCTGTTGGGTGAGGGGAGAATTCCAAAAGTTTATTTTATAATTGTATTCTCATATAATTGTCAGGGCATCTGGAGTTAGGGATAGGAGCTCCTTTTTACTGGTTATGCATAAATTTAAAGGAAAAAAATCCACCTACTGGGTGTCAATAATCCAAGCTGTCCTCCATGCTTTTCTGAATGCCAAGAGATCCAACTGCCTTTTACACAGCTGGCACAACTTTAGGCTTCTTCTGTTACCGTTTCCTGCTCCTGAAACAACTTCTGCAATGTATTTATATGATATCAGTGCTAAATTCTACAGCACGCTGATAATTTGTGGACTGCATGAAATTGAAAAAAATCCCAAGTTAAACTGAATTGAACATCAAAACAGAGAACAAGAAATAACATAACTATTTTAATTTTCACGTTTAATAATAAACTCTTATGTATTTGAAACTGCTGCAAAAACATCAATGTGCTGCAGAATTCTGCATCACTCTGCCACAGGAATTAGAAGGGCTTTCATCAAAATGTAGGTTTATCATGCTGCAGAGTATATGAGATTGTGTACAACATGGAACATATTTAACTTGCTATAATTGCTTTTCTTCTTATCTAGCTGTCTCTTAACTGAACTGGTTGTTCTTGCTTAGTTGTTCTTCTAGGTTGTCGTTACACATGGCAAAGAGTAGAAGTGAAGCTGTAACCAAGTGTACAAGTTTAATTCTACCATAGCAGGAATGCTTTATTCACCAATATTTCTTGTAAATATCTCCTTCCTTGTTTGTGATTCTTCAGCTCAATCAGGTTGTGTCCTCCTTTGGCTGAGAGAGATTTGTTCAGTACCATCTTCAGCCAGAACATCCCATGCACACAGATGAAGACTGAGCATATTGTATTTGGATTTGTAGTTTTCATATGCCACTCCTCCATATTAAAGAAGTGGGTGGCTCAATCTGCAGATTAGATTTGGTGTTCAGCTTCCTGGCAAGTTGCCGATATGGCTCTTGGGCAAAGACAGCGTTGCCAGTGTATTAGAAGCTGTTGATCTTGTGTACTGGAGGTTGACAGACTCTGTCTTGTAGAATAACTCTTGTATCCATTATTTGGAATGCGTATCTAATGTGTTCCACTTGGGCCTTGAATCTCATTCCTCAATGTTACATTTAATTGACTGTTTCTAAACTTTCATGTACACTTTGGTTGTACAAAGTAAATTTTCACATTTTCTCAGAGTAAGAAACAACAGAGTCCTGACTTTGTGCTTCCCCCTCCCTGTCTGTTGCTGAGTTGCCCTTGAGCTCTTTTTAAAGACAGTGGAGTTAGCTAAGGTTTCTGTCTTAGGGAGTGACTTTTCTACTCGTTGTTTTACCTCTTGAAGACTGTTTTGATCTAGACATTGATTTGGAGCTTCAGTCCTGACTTGTGAATTTCAGATTTGTTAAAAAGAATTTGTATTTTTGGCCCATGAGATCTCTCTAACTTCCAATAACCATTGCCTTCCTCTACTGGCTATGATTAGATTTTCTACCGCATCCTCCAAACATAATTGAAGGGGTTTTTATGTTTGTATAGTTTAGTTTGTGCAGGATTGTTAAATTCTGGCTAATATATGGTGCTTGGGTTATGTATGCTCATGTGATCCTTGACGAGGAAGGTTTATCCCCAGGTGTACGGATATTCTTGATTACATTCGTATTGATATATTTTAGCTTAAAAATATAAACATTTAAGTGCTCCCCTCCTAGAAATATTAATCGCCTCACACAGCCACTGACTTCTTTAAATTATGCACACATAAAACCTGCAGGATTTCTTCTCTCTACACAAGAATATTTTCACATTTTGCTTCTGAGATGGCTAATTGATAATTAGGACTATGTTCATTGCTGAATTTCCATAATCTCTAGCTAGGACAAAGTGATAATCTCTGTCACAATATAGATTTCACTCACACTTTAATATTAGATTTCAGAGTCAGCAAATATTATTTTTGGGAAGGGGGGGCATAGTATATTATGTACGTTAGAGCCATTCGTTGTACTACATAGAGAATCGATTTTGATGCCCAATTGCAATACAGGGATGAGTCTCTTCATATTTGGTTTGAACAAAATAAAACAAAGCCTGTATTTATCCTCTCACGAGCTCATGTTTCAGTTTTTCCTTTCTCCTCTGTTCTGCTATGGACTATTTTTCCTTCATCAAACAGATGGGGCCTCTACAGAGTATTTTTAATCTAAGCAAGACCTCCAGTGGCCCATGATGAGCCAGTGTTGCATCAACAGAGGAAGGGGGAAAAGGCTTTCCTCATAGCCAGAGGATTTCCAGGTCTGACCTTCTTGGCCAAAGTACCACATATTGTGGCCACTGGTTCTTCCCCTGCACAGCATGCTTGCCTAGGAGACTACATTCCATAGCGTCCCGGTGTGTCTTCTCTGTTCCCCCTCACTCCATTGCAGGCATTCTCAAGAAGTTATGACTGAGAGTCTCACGATTTTAGATGAAAGAGCTTGTTGTCTCATTAAATTATCTCTTTCCCTACTGTTTCTTAAGTGACACTGGTAATTTAAAAATCATATACACACCTCTATCCCGATATAACGTGACCCAATGTAACATGAATTTGTTTATAACGCGGTAAAACAGTGCTCCGGAGAGGCGGGGCTGTGCACTCCGGCGGATTAAAGCAAGTTTGATATAACGTGGTTTCACCTATAACGCGGTAAGATGTTTTGGCGCCTGCGGACAGCATTATATCGGGGTAGAGGTGTAAATTTTAAAAACCTAGTTTTCTTAGCACTTTAATAAAACTGAAGGAATTATAAGAAGCTAAATTACTGTTTGTTTACCTGTTGCATGACCAGTTGTTCAGTTGGACAATGGAATCATCCCCTGGTTTTCAAAGGCTATTTAAATCCAGACACAGAACATAAAAATATTTTCATTGAAATAAGTCATGAAAATATCTGTATTCTTAGATTTTGCAAAACCTTTTTTAATATACAGTATATTTGTTGTCCTTTATAATAATTGTAAGTAGGGACATAAGACATGGCTCTACAGTTGAATGTTGTGAAAACCAGTTACGTTTCAAAACAAATGTGTGCTCCACTGCAGTGCTTCAAATCCAAACATCCTAACACTAAAAATTCAAATTGAAAATTACTTTAAACAAAAGGGAAATGGACTTTGATTGTCATTGTCCAAGCTGAGAACATAAATACTAAGTAATTTTTAAAATGTTTGTCACTTCTAAAAATGTAAGATGTGAATAATAAACTAGGTTTAGACATTTATTTAGAACATGTAACTTAAGTTGTTAGTGTTCTCTAGTAGAGTTGTGTGTGTATAGTAAAATATATAATTAATTTTTATTCATGAAAATGTGCTTATAAAAAAATCATTCAGGTATGTGTGTTCATATATGCGTATGTATTAGTATTGTATGCAAGTACATCGATGGGCATGTATATACGGCATGTGTGATATTTAAAATGTTATGCAAGTTGGTGTATGAATATATTAATATTATATTCTCCATAACATACAGCCCTGAAAGCCCTCCTCATTTGTGTGTTATGCTGTCAAAATCAAGAATAGCTCTTCTATAACAAGTTTCCTCAACTTTATGAAAGGGGAGGTGGGGTAACTTGTTGATAACTACCTGACTGCATCATTAAACATTACAAGAGGGGAAATTAGGTTATTGGGCTGGTGTCTTTTTCTTTTCATAAGTCTTATTTTTGATGGAAAGGCAGCTCTGTCGCCAGCCAGTCCTGCATGCGTAGACGCTCCTTCCCGCCATAAAACAATGAGCACATTCAGGCACAACTCGTGTTTTCAGTTATTAAAAAACGGAGCCGTCTGTCTCTGCCTGTGACTTTAATCTTTAAGCCTTTATTCCCTGTATCCCACCCCCTCATTCTTCCCCCAACCTTTTGTTTGTGAAGTGCAGAGCTACAGGATATGTGGGCCTGGAGTTTCTGAAAGTATTGTACATTCCCCTGGCAATTACAGATGTTTATAACCCTGACTGATGTTTTTTCAGTGTTGTGGATGGTGGGGAGAAAAATAGAGAATGCTTTTCTCTTTGCCTCTAGCAATCATTTTGGTTTTTTAAAAAATCTTTATTTTTACATAAACTCTTTAATTATTTTTGGTCTTTTGAAATCCATTTCAACTGCCCTCTGATCAAAAAGATCTGTGAGCACTATATGTGGATCTTCCAGTGGCCTCTCATGACTGTTCCTTGGGGACGATATATTTTTTGTGGTTTTAAAAAGATGCATAGCTGTGGACTTTAATACAAAGCAGGGCTTCCCAATTTGGGGACCATGGCCCTGGGGCTGGTCTGTTCCAAAGACAGATACTAGGTGGCCCGTGAATTCTGTGCTGATGCTTAAGAGGTGAATTGAACAAATGTTTGATATTTCCGGCATTTACATAGAAACTGAGACTTCAGTTGAGGAAATGTTGTGAATTCAGATTCACATTCAGATTCAGATTCAGATTCAGAATCTCTTTTGTGTAGAAGATGTTTGCCTCTGATGACTACCTTGTAAAGTTCTCTAGGATAATTCATTTTTGACAGCCCAGTGAAAATACTCCACATTACCCTGTATGAAATTTGAATTCAGTTCCTTGTTCATTTTTCCTTTTCCCTGAACTAATAAGGGCTGGAAATGATGTGTAGTCAATGTGCTCGAACCCATGTGGGGCTAGAGAGGAGAGGGCCTCAACAATGAATCCTTTGGATTAACAAATTATGTTCATATTTTTCTGTAAAAGTCCCAGCATTCCTCAATATCAAGGTGGTTGGCCTGGATTATGGTGGTATAAAGTATATGCAAAAGGAGAAAAGGTAAGGGTCCAGTAGAGACATGGAGATAGATTTCAAGTCTCTTTTAAACAGATTCCTTAAGATACTTTTAAAAGTGTGTACCTGTTCATATTTTCATACTGTATGCAAATTACTATTTAAAAGTAGTATTGTGAGACTTGTGCTTTTAAATACACTGTAATACAGTATCTTTCATTCATGTAGCTAATGCTGTGTCACTAACTTTAAGTCCAAATGTTGACTGCCTGAAACTTATTTATGAGGTGTACTTTTCGGGAGGTGGGGGAAGAATGAGCCAAAAGCCACTTTCAGTTTCTGCTGCCAGTTTGCTGGCCATTCTCTCGGTGATGTGGAACTTTGCACCAGTTACCATATGCTGAGAACTTGAGGATGTTCTAACTCGAAAGCTATAAAAAGAGTCTACTTGTCATTTAATATACAAGTCACTTTCAGTTTACTTTACATATTTACAAACTTTTTTTTTTAAAGTTTGCTTAACCACTTGGAGGGAGGTCGTAGATGATATGTAATAGCACTATTTGAATCCACAGCAACAAGTCAGTTAATCTTTAGGCACAATAAATTTCATCTTAAGATATTTGGGGATTTAAGTTATGAATAATTTTGTATGGTAGGACATTTAGGAAGTTTGGCACTACTTTCTGTGGTCAAATCAATTGCTCAAGCATTGAGTTGATCAACTCTCTGTATGACACAATATAATTTAAAATCTGCTTGTAAACTTCACTTTAGAAGTTCCTGTAAAAATAGAGACAAAGCATATGAAATATGTTGGTGGAGGATGCTATGTCCTGAACCTCTTTACTTGGGTAAAACATGTGCCTGTCCCTTCCCCTCCCAGAGTCCACATAGTGGAATTATATGGATTCATAATAGTTGGTTTAAATGAATATAGAAATATGCACATTTAAAAAAAAATCTTGGATTGGGGAAAGCCTCTGTTACACTTATGCTGGTCATGAAAATCACACAATGTTAAGTAGAAACAGCCAAAATTACAAGTCACTAGCAGAGAAAATTAACTACTGATTTGAGAGAAGATGTATGCATGCAAACACAAGCTGTCCAGTTGACATACCACTCCCTTCTTTCCCTAAAATGACCTAAGAAACAATATCAGTAGTGATGGGCCCATTATTTCACTTACCTTAAAAGCTCCTTGTGATGGGTTGGATCACAGAAACCCCTTGGGAGCTGCCGCCTGATGTTCCCAGACTACCTTTGCTCCTGTTTTCCCTGCCAGCTCAAGACTTCAGCACCCTGTCTTGCTGAGCCAGACACTTCTGTCTGCTCCAAGAAAGACCCAGGATCTGAATTACTTGCTCCAAAGCTGCAGGTTTACCTGAAAGCAGCTCACAGAAGTGTGCTTGTCTTTAGCACCCAGATGCCAAGTCCCAGTGGGGTCTAAATCCAAATAAATCCATTTTACTCTTTATAAAGCTTATGCAGAATAAACTCATAAATTGTTTGCCCTCTATAACACTGATAGAGAGAGATGCACAGCTGTTTGCTGCCCCCCCCCAATATTAATACATACTCTGGGTTAATTAATAAGTAACAAGTGATTTTATTAAATACTGAAACTAGGATTTAAGTGGTTTTAAGTGGTAACAGACAGAACAAAGTAAGTCACCAAGCAGAATAAAATAAAATATGCAAATCTATGATTAATTAAACTGCTTACAGATAATTTAACCAGTTCCAGAATGCTCCCTTTTACAGACTAATCTCCTTTTAGCCTGGGTCCCACAATCACTCACACTCCTTGCAGTCTCTGTCCCTCCAGTTTTTTCAGTGTCCTGGGGTGGGGGGTGGAGAGGCTCGCTCTTTAGTCAGCTGAAGACAACATGGAAGGGTGTCCCAGGGGTTTAAATAGACTTTCCCTTCTGGGTAGACACCCCTCCCTCCCCCTGTGTAGAATCCAGTCACAAAATGGAAATTTGGAATCACATGGGCAAGTCACATGCTCATGTATGACTCAGGACTTGCAGATAGCAGCCATAACCCACATGCTACTAAGGAAAAAATTTACTGAAGCATCTCTGAGGGTGAGATTATCTGTATTCAGTTTGATTAGACATAGATTTGGGCATTTTATTTTATTTTGTTTGGTGACTTACTTTGTCTCTTACTACTTCAAACCACTTAAATCCTACTTTCTATATTTAACAAAACCACTTTTTACTTATTAATTAACTCAGAGTATGTATTAAACCTGGGGGAGCAAACAATTGTGCATCTCTCACTATCAGTGTTATAGAGGGCGAATAATTTGAGACTACCCTGCATAGGCTTTATACAGGGTAAAACGATTTTATTTGGGTTTAGACCCCGTTGGGAATTGAAACTGAGTGCTAAAGACAAGCACATTTCTGTGAGCTGTTTTCAGGTAAACCTGCAGCTTTAGGGCAAGTAATTCAGACCCTGGGTCTTTGTTGGAGTAGATGAGACTGTCTGGCTCAGCAGGACAAGGTGCTGGAGTCCTGAGCTGACAGGGAAAACAGGAGCAGAGAGAGTCTTGGCACATCAGTTGGCAGCTCCTGGGGTGGTTCTGTGATCCAACCTGTCACACTCCTCTTTTCTCTCTCTCGTTTTTAATGGTTATAGTTCTTTATGAAGTACAAGTTCATTCTTTGAGTTGCAGCCCTGAGATCCTAGCTTCTCAGAAAGGTAACTTACCAACAGCAAAACCAAGACCTTGCTGGAGGGGGTTGAGGTTGGGGTTGGGTTATGGTTGTAGCTGTATTCAGGGGCTTTTTATTGTCTCTCTCTATATAGACTTTTCTGTGGTGCTGCTCATATTATTAGCCGAGCACCTCAGAAACGTTAACTTAATTTATTCTTACAACATCTCTGTGAGGTAGGGGGAAGTATTATCTCCATTTTATAGATGATGAACTGAGTCGTGGAGATCATGTGTGACCTCGGGTTAACTGCTGGAAGTCTGTAGAAGAGCTGGGAAAGGAACCTTGTTCTCATGCATGCCAGTATAGTGCCTTAAATTCAAGACCATTGTTTCTCACATTTCTTTTGGATGCTGATCTCTATTGTTGGTAACTCTTGTGTTCTCCCTGTTTCTTAGGCTTAGCACCGTGGTGTCATTGGTAACTCCTCTTTTTTTCCTCCCTTCCACATTAATGCCATTGTGAAATCTCTCTTTATTTTCTTCCAAAATCCATCTATCCATCCTTATCTATTTCTGCTATGAAAACACATGCCTAGGTCCTGATTATCTCTGGCCTGCTTATTTATATAGTCTGTACATTGTAATCAATTTGGTACATGGACTTTATTTTTGTGTCTCTCTGTAAAGCATCTTAACACTCGGATGGTATACAGATAATAACTTACCTTTTTTGCCCTGTGCAAACTCATGCAGAAAGCTGATATAATTCAAGACTATAAAGTTTCTCAAATCTAGTCTTTCCAACCTGTTTCATTTCAGGGCTTAAAAAAAAACCAAAATTCAAGTGAAGAGGGAGGCAAATCTATTGCAAATCCCCACCTCCCCACAGATGGTTTGTCTCAGGTCAAACTGCACAAAGAATTGTAGACAATTTTTCAAGCCTTGAATGTGAATCTAGACATTGAAGATAAATAATTAACAAACTTTTATCAATTATTTACATTGCACTAGCTAGGGTGACCAGATGTCCCGATTTTATAGGGACAGTCATGATATTTGGGGCTTTTTCTTATATAGGCACCTATATAGGGTGGTTAAACACTGGAATAAATTGCCTAGGGAGGTAGTGGAATCTCCATCTCTGGAGATATTTAAGAGTAGGTTAGGTAAATGTCTATCAGGGATGGTCTAGACAGTATTTGAGCCTGCCAGGAGGGCAGGGGACTGGACTCGATGACCTTTCTAGTCCCTTCCAGCCCTAGAATCTATGAATTACCCCCACCCTCTGTCCCGATTTTTCACACTTGATATCTGGTCACCCTAGCACTAGTACCTAGGAGCCCCTTGGAGTATCTCATTGGAATTGGAATACTAGATCAAACTAATGATTTTTTTAGTTCAGTATCTTGTCTCTGGCAGGGGCCAAAATCACATGCCTCTGAGGAAGGTGCAAGTAACCCAATAATGGACAACTGTAGAATAACCAACCATAGTGTAGGTTTCCTCCTAATCCCCACCAGTTAGTGTTTAGTTTATGCCCTGAAGTATGAGTGGTTTTATCCTGTCTAAAAAGTTTTATCCTGCTTAATTTAACTGTGAATGTTTCTATTATTCTTATAAATATCTGACCCATTTCACTAAATTATTGGCCTCCATGTCTAGTGGGAATAAGTTCCACAGTTGAGGATGTACCATTTATTTAATACTTCCAATATTTTCTTTCTCACCACTCATACGTTCTAACATTTTGTTTGATTTTTGGACTGCTGCTGAACATTGTGCAGGGTTTTTTATTGAACTGTCCACAGTGATTTTATTGAACTGTCCCTAGTGAGTACAGTTAATTTAGAAACCAGTGTGCACAAATAGTTTACATTATTTTTTCCAGTGTACATTACCTTGACAATACTGAATTTCATTTGCCATCACGTTGCCCCGTCACTCATCTCTCTTAGGTCCCTCTGAAGTTCCTCATAATCCTCCCTTGCCTTTACTAATCTAAATAATTTTATATTCTTTGCATGTTTTGCCATCTGACTGTTTACTACCTTTTTCTGGATAATTGGTTAAGAAGCAACTATTATACAACAGCAAAAAATTAGGGTATGTGACTTCACCATGACTTAAAATATCTAGGTAGAAATGTCTTCCAGTCTAAGTATGCAGTGTTTTTGTAGGGTGTGTTGATCCCAGGATATTAGAGAGATAAATTGGGCGAAGTAATATCTTTTTTTGGACCAACTTCTGTTAGTGAGAGAGACAAGTTTTCAAGCTACCCAAAGCTGAAATGCCTTTTTTCACTAAATCCCCCATTCCAACAATTGGAGTGGAGAAAAAAAAGTCACTACCTTGGTCTGAGACACTTTAAAAAAAAATACGTATTGCTCTAATACACAGCAATACGTTAACTAAGGAATGCTGTTTTCTTAGCTTTGCATATTGCTGTTCCCCTCATTAGTGACACTCTTGCACAAGCAGAAGTAAACAAAAGCAGTTGCACTTAGCTTCTATCCCATTAGAAAAATAAGATGGAGGAAGAATATCTTTAAGTAGACAAGACAAAGCCAACAAAGAAATTATTCTTGACCTTCTAAGTGGGTATTGCAAATAATGTATTGCAGACAAATTAGCAATATGAACAGATAGTTTAAGAAAATCTAGTGGTTCCTGACTTAATTCATATTCACAAGAACATTTTAAACTAAAAGTTATTCACATTACAATCATCCTGAGTAGTGATACAGGGATTGGGCCTGAGTGTGCAGTGCTTACTGTAGTGAGTTTTGCCTGATAAGGCAGTGAGCCTTTCTACAGGATTTGACCCATAGACAGAATACAATTCCACTGGAAATGAGAAATATTATGCCATGTATTATTTTGACAGTGTTGAGAAAAAAACAATAGGTTATATATCGTTTTTGATAAATTTACGTGGACACCAGACATAACTTGGAAACATTGAGTGTTAATTGCTTTTAGCAAGCATGTAAGGTTGGTCTCAAGGGCCACCAAATATGTCTTTATAAAATGTAATGATCTGTGAACATCCAATTTGTAGTATTCAGTGTTTGATTTGTTCCTGTAAATTTGACCCCTCTTCTTCATCATGAGCTCAGTTAATCAGAATTCCAGATGTGCTTTGTCTTTTGGTGGTGGCTTGTTTTGTTTTCTAAAACTATTTCTGCTGTAATTTAAAATTTTTGTTTTGAAAAACACTTATTCCCTACTTCACCTTCAAAAAATCAAAACAGATTTGATTCATGACTCATGATACACAGACTGAGGCACTATGAACAGCGATTTGTGCATGGAATTGAAGGAGTAGGGTGAGGGTGGGAAGGAAAGTCCACTGCAGCCAACAAGTACAAGTCTACTTTGGCTTATCTTCAAGCTTCAAACTCACCTTCTTGCATTTTTCAAAACAGAACTAGAAGAACTGCTACTGTATCACATTTAGTAAAGTTCAGAGTTTCTTGGCATGCTGGTTTTGGGGCAGCTGTTTTCAGTGCCACTACATGGTGGAATTATTTCCTGTTGCTTTTGAACTGAAATGTGACCTGCTCTATATCCTTCAACCTCTCTCTCTCTCTCTCTCTCCCCCCCCCCTACCCAGAAAAACGTCTGATTGTATCCTGAGGTCATTTACATGACTTGCCTCAGTGGCCTTAGTTGGAAGCTTATTCAGTATGCTAATTTTACTCTTTTCATGAAGGAATTCTGCTGAGTTTACATTTAGTTTTCTCTCATTTTTTAGATGTTGACTTCTTTTTGGGAGCCTTTCATGAGTGTGAATATCTTTCCTGGTTCTCCTTCCATTCATAATTTTTACCACATTTATGATCTATGAGTCTCTTCAGATGATCAGAATGCCAGCTTCCTGAACCTTGCCAGGTAGCTTTAGATTTCAGACTCTACAATACATCCTCTTTACAGCAAGACTCCCTTCTCTATAATAAGGAGATGAAATAATACTAAGCATTATGATAAAAAGTAAGATAAAGCACTAACTTGCAGAATCTAAATAAAATAGATGTCAGCCTTTCTGATTACAGAAACCGTTTTTTCTCTTACTAGATGATGCTTTGCATTTTTGTTGGAGACCTGATTATGGTCCTGTTCCTTCCTTTATTCTTCCCCTTAGGCTATAGAACTTGGACTGTGAAACTCACTCCTACAGGACTTAAAATTGACTGTGGACCTTACTTACAAATGCAAAATTTTATTCTGCAATTTAGCTTTCCTTCATAAGTTCTTCACATGCAAACAGACATAAACAAGAAAATCCTACAAAATAAATAAGCTATTGCTCATACAGGTTGAGAAGGAAGATATACAATATATATTTTTAATACTTAGAGTAGGGGTCAGCAACCTTTCAGAAGTGGTGTGCCAAGTCTTCATTTATTCACTTTAATTTAAGGTTTTGCATGCCGGTAATACAGTTAAATGTTTTTTAGAAGGTCTCTCTCCATAAGTCTATATACTATATAACTAAACTATTGTTTTATTGTAAAATAAACAAGGTTTTCAAAATGTTTAAGAAGCTTCATTTAAAATTAAATTAAAATGTTGATCTTACGCTTCTGGCCTGCTCAGCCGGCTGCTGGCTGGGGGTTCTGTTCGCCTAGGCTGGCAGCGGGCTGAGCAGGGCCTGTGGCCGGGACCCAGCTGGTAAAGAGTCTGGCAGCCAGAACCCCAGACTGGCAGCGGGCTGTACGGGGCTAGTAGCTGGGACCCCAGATGGGCAGTGGGCTCAGCCCTCTGCCACTCAGGGGTTCCATCCGCTGGCTTCTGCCAGATGGGATCCTGGCTGCCAGACCTGCTCAGCTCCCTGCTGGTCTGGGTCCCAGCCCTGCCCACATACAGTGAGTACCTACCTGGTCCTGGCCCATTCTCTTCCTCTCTCTGCACTGAGATGATGGTGGGAGTGCATTGAGCACAGGGCTGGGGGTCTGGGCCAGGAGCTAGAATGAGGGAGGGGGCTTAGCGTTGGAGCAGGAGGTTGGGATGTGGGGCACTTACCTGGCAGCTCCCATTTGGTGCGAGGGGTGCAGGTGGGAACGTTGGGGAGGGGGTGTAGGAGCTACCATTTGGTGCTCAGGGGGGGGTGGGGATGTGGGGGGTGCAAGAGTCAGGATGTGGGTAGTGCATGGGATGTGAGGGGGTGCAAGAGTTAGGGCAGAGGGCTGGGGGCATGCGAGGGGGGTGCAGGTGTCAGGGCGGGGGTGGGGAGGGGCTATGTATGTGTGAGGGTGCCAGAGTCAGGGCTGAGGTTGTGGGGGGGTGGTGAAGGAGTCAAGCAGAGGGCTGGGTGTGTATGAAGGGGGTAGAAGGCTCAGGGCAGGGGCCTATGATGTGTGTGGGGCACAGGACTCAGGGCATGGGACTGGGCGGTGTACGGGGCTCAGGGCAGAGGGCTGTGTGTGTATGTCAAGGCAGAGGGCTGTTTGGGAGGAGTTGGGTCGTGAGGTGTGGTTGTGTGGGGGGGCAGGGCAGGGGGCTGAGGGTTGTATGTGGGGGTCAGGGCAGGGGGCTGGAGGGGATATGCCCCTCTTCTCCCCCCCCTTCCCCAAGGCCCTGCCCCCGCTTCTTCTCTGCCTCCACCGGGAGCAGCGAGCACGCTGACTCTGCTCCTTCCTGTCGTCCCCTCCTTCACAAGGGCCATCAGCTGATCGGCCAGCAGGGAGGTCAAGGTGGAGGAGGAACAGGAACCTAGCACACTACGGGGAGAGGGGGGGAGCCGGCAGGACCAAGCTTCTGCCCCTGGGGAGGGAGCGAGGGAGCAGAGGGGGAGAAGAGCGGGCCGGGCCAGGCTGGACAGGATTTTTAATGGCACACTGCTGCGTGCCAGGACTCCGGCAGACAGTAGCATGCCATTAAAAATCAGCTTGCGTGCCTTCTTTGGCATGTGTGCCATAGATTGCCGACCCCTGACTTAGAGGGTATTTGGATACTTTAGTGTTAGAGCCTAGATAGGTTTGCATGTGCAATTGATTTTGCAGATCAAAAGATATCAGGACTGGGAATCTTAACAGCTTTTCTAACCGCCATCACTGGGTTACCTGTCTGGGCTCTGAATGCTTTTTTGACTGCTGCTCATCACTTAGGCTTCTAAAGCAGGGGTTCTCAAACTTCATTGTACTGCAACCCCCTTCTGACAACAACAATTACTATGCAACCCCAGAAGGGAGGACCGAAGCCTAAGCCTGCCCAAGCTGGCCATAGCTGAAACCCAACGTGTTGTTTATTTTGCAGTAGGAGCAAAGCATTTAAAGAGAATTTAAAAAAACAAATTGCATGTGGTCTGTTACCTGAAGGCCTACCATTCCCTGATGGTATCCTACGCAGGCCTAAGTTCTTCAGACAACCCCAGCAGGTGTCTTTGTCTATCTGGTTCCATCAAACTACCACTCCTTCTCTCAAGAGAGAGTCCCTTTTAAAACCCCATTATATAGTTCCCTTGCTCTCTTGTGTTCCTGGGTCATTTTCTTTCCTGGCATTGTCTCTTAACAGCCCTCAAGTGTTTGTGGTTAAGTGCTTATCATGAGCCATTCTTTCCGTTCCTGCTTGTTTTTCCATACAGCCCTCCTGTTAAACTAAACTAATGTATCCATACAGCAAACATGCCAATAGCCAGGTCAGCATACATTATTAATGAATTATTAAAGGACAGCTTCAAATCCATCACCTTGGCGCTTTTGGAGTTTCCATTACAGTGCTGTTCATGCTGCTTCTGACTGGCCAATTGGTGTCACCATTGAGCAGTGTAACGGTAATCCTCCTCTGTGGCGCTAAACACATGACCTTTTATAGTTTGTGCAGACCATGCTGGCTTAGAAAATGAGACTCCAGTTCTGTGGTTCATACCTATAACCCTTGATTAGTAGTGGATAGTATAGCTTTTGTGCCCCTGAAATGACCCTTCAGGCCTGAACTCTTTCAAAAACAATCTTTCTGTCTTATAAGGTTAGTTACTATGACAAGACAACCGTAGGCTTGAAGTCAGCCACCAGAACTGAAAAATGATCTTATAAAAAACATGTACAGTTATTTAAAAATTCCTGCAGGTGCTTTTGCAAAAGCAATAGCAACCCCTCAGGAGATCTGTTCTGTTCCTTACAAGCATCTGTGCAAAGCCCAGAATCTACCCAGTGCCATATGCCTTCAGCTGCTGACATTTACTGCTGACATTTACTATGTGCGTGTTTAAACAAGTAGGGCTTTGGATAATTTTATAATAAGACATAATGCATTCACAAAGGGTCCCACGTTAGTCTCTATTTTTGTTTTTAGAGCAGAAGTGCACATTGTACAGCCTGCGAAGCCCTCAAATATGTGCCAGCTCTTGGTTCTGTTTTGTGAAGCCTTCTGCAAAATAATATATGCAGCACTCTGGCTAGCTCTCTCACCACCTATGAACAGATCCTCCCAGCTCCTTACTTGAAATTCCTTTTGGCTGTAGCAACTATACCCTTTGTTACACCTATTTCTGATATGCATTGGCTTCTGGAAACCTCTCTACTTGGATCAGGACGACAGAAACTGGTCCCAGAGTAAACCAGGAACATGGATGGGTAACCGGAGGACAGCACTCTATTTGGTGGGTCACATGTGGATTCCTTGGAAGTGCGGGGACTTAAGACGACTACTGCCCTCTCTTTATAGCTGTAGGGGTAGGAAAGAGCTTATCCAACCAAAAGTTTTTTGGTGGTAAATTCAGGCAACAAACAATCACTCTTTGTTGATCAAGGATGATTGTATTATATTCTGTAAGTTTTAATACATCTTTAGAGAAATTTGGGACAACCTTCAGTGTATTGGCAATGTGACCCTATGTTTTGCAAAGTTGAGCGGTCCCTGGGTACCTAAAAACTTCATATAAATCACTTTCTGAGTGTAAGGCTCTCAGGCAGTTCCCTGTTTGTGACTTCCAGCTGATAAACCATCTGGACTGGCATCCCTGGAAAACAGTGGTGGGATCCTTGAACTGTAGTGAGAGTTCCTGTACTTTTCAAAGTGTTGTCTAACCAAAGCTCTGGTATCCGTTTTGGTACATGATTTGAATTGCTTTACAGAGGGTTTCTTCATGAGTAATTCATGACCAGTCCCCCTCTCCCTTAACATTGGCTTCTGAAAGATTCCATATCCAGCAAAACATCTTCCTCACCAACCCCACCACCTCCCCCCAAGGTACCTACCAAAATCCTGTATAACTCATGGCATCTCTCCAGGTGTTACTGTATATGAAAACAGAGACTCATATAGTGTTTTTGAAGAAGGATTCTTAAAAAAAAAAAAAAAGAGGGTGGGTTGGTGAGGGGGAAGTTTCATACTCGCTGCATGAAATAGACAATATTTCCTGAAACAGGAGATACTAACCTCAAAGAATTTAAAATAAAACATTCATTTATTATTTTTTAAAAAGGGGGAAAAGGGGAGAAAAATAGTAGAATAGTCAGTCTTTTTATTCTAAGGGCAGATGAAATTGATTAAACCTTAAAAACTCGCCTCAGTCCACCCGGTTTATTAATTGAAGAATTTCCTCTTCCCCAGAATGGGAAGTGCACATTAAAATAGAGCTTTGCCCTGAGTAGCAATGATACTTGAGAACGGCACATTTTCTGCAATCCTATTTTCTCTTCTGTGCTAGAGGAAATCCTAACATGGTAAAAAGCATATTTAAAAAAATATGTTTAAGGAAGTCCGCTTTCATTTCCTTGTAAGCATGAAATCAAATTATAGCCCATGGCCTACAATTATTTTATTTCGGCATTTCAAATTCCATTTTCTGCTTCCTTTCGCTGCCTGTGAACAGGAGTTGTACTGTTTGCTCAAAGTCAGCTAAAAAGATTACCACAAACAGAAAAAAGGATACAGTAGCTTAAAGAAGCAAGGAGTCAGAATCCATACTTATGCTCTGTGCAAAATCTCTTCACTAGTTCACATTCGGACCCAGCCCCTTTTCCTTTTTCCTCCCTCCCCAGGAGATTAGTGCAGACAAGTGACATTTTTACTATGTTTGGGGCCAAGTCATCTGCAGCTTTACATTGATAGAGATTGTAGCAAAAATCTGATTTGGCACCATATTAAGTTGCCTGCCAAAATAAAATAAAATCTCTAATTTTCTTGTTTTTCACCTATTTGAGGGGAAAAAAAGAAAAAGAAAAAAGCTCCAGATTTTCCCTGTTAGTAGCTGGAAATACTTTTTGTTTCACCTATACTAAAATTGCAAGTCAGGTTAGTGTCTAGAGTTTATAAGCCAATTGTTCTAAAAATGTGTACTGTGTATGTAATCAAATGGTAATCAACTCTTGGAACTGAGAGGTTAAAAAGAGAGGCCTAAATCAGTAAAAAGAACAGGAGTACTTGTGTCACCTTAAGAGACTAACAAATTTATTTGAGCATAAGTTTTCATGGGCTACAGCCCACTTCTTCGGATGCATGGAATGGAACATATATTGAGGAGATATGTTCTTCTTGCTGATACTCTGAAGCCTAAATCAGTGGTTCTCAAACTTTTATACTGGTGCCCCCTTTCACATAGCAAGGCTCTGAGTGTGACACCCCCCCCTTATAAATTAAAAACACCTTTTAAATATATTTAACACCATTATAAATGCTGGAGGTGAAGTGGGATTTGGGATGGAGGCTGGCAGCTCGCAACCCCTCATGTAATAACCTCACTACCCCCTGAAGGGTCCTGATCCCCAGTTTGAGATCCCCCGGCCTAAATGATTTTTCTAGACATACCTCTGCCCTTGCTACCCTATTTAGAATGACATACAACTGATGTGCAATGGAGAGAATTGACTTTCTTAGGAGCTGATCCCACAATTAGTTGTGCATGAGTGAAGAGCTGTGTCTTTACAGAACCCCACTGATTTCATTGGGGTCTTTGAGCAGGCACTATCAGCACGCAGCAAACTGTATGAGCAGAGCCTTAATCTGTGAGTTTGTTTATATGGAGATCCATAATAGCATTTGTGGTCAAAACCTGGATGGATTTGCTTCTTCTGAGAGATGGGCTGTTCTCTCGGTATTGCAATAGAAGTCATAAAGACTGATCCATGGGTTGTGTGCATATAACAGAGCACGTTTACCATAGACTGGATCTTTGCTGCCTTCTACAACAAATGTGTATTTAAGAAATTTAGTTTTATTTCTGCTCTAGCACCTTTGCCTAGGAATGCAAGGCACCAGCATACAGGAGTTGTAGGGACAAGACTTCAGCGTTTCACTTTATTTACACTACAGTACAAAAAATTAAAATACATTGTTTAGTTATAGTAGGATTGGTATCAAGTCCAGTGTATTATTTTAAAACTTACTTAATTAGTTTAAAAACATGTTTTATTGGGGATGGAGTCTGCTGGCTACCAGGTTAAATTACTATTTAATTCTATTTCTTTTCTGGTCTCTTGTGTTTAGAACCCTGAATGGGATTTCCTTTTTATTCATAGTGTATATGCAAAGAAATTACAATAAACAAAATAAATTAATAGAGAAACAAAAAGAGAGAAATTCAGTTTGGTTTTTAAGGTCACTAATCTTTTTAAAAAAAAATCTAAAAAACACAATGAAGATTTTTTGGAGACAATGTCATTTTTAAAAGTAGGTCATATATTTGGCTTACTAATCTTGACATTGTCCCGTTAAGAGACATACATGACATAGAGTTGCTTTTGTCTGATATGGGCTAAGCACGTCTCCTACCAGCTCAATTTGTGGAAATTTTATTGTGGTTTACCAGTAATGCTGCTGCCTATAGATCATTGTGAGGATGTCTTCCTGGTAAGACATTGAAATATTGTCATAATGGACAATATATAAGAACTAGACAGATGGGAGTCTTAGCTTGGGTAATGTGTGGGATGCGCAAATAAATGAAGTTATTAGATAAAGGTCTCTGCCGACTTGTGGAGTCCACTCTACTATTTGGTCACTAGTTCACTGAACACACACTGTGGCTTCAGGGTCTCCCTGGCTCATATCTTTGGCTAAGTACTCATTCTACAAGCTCCAAGCAATGGCAATCATAAATTATTACTTTTTTTTTTTGCCAGCTAATCAGGTTTCCTCAAAGTTCTAAAGTAACTTTACTTTGCTCAGGATGTCTTGGACCTGGGTTTTTAAAGTGGAGATCAGATAATTTTTATCCCTAACTGAAGTCCTCATTTTAAGTGCATCTTTAAATAGTCAGTCTCCTGTCAATCTGCTGATTATAGATGAATGCTGCTGCCTCCAAATTTAGCTTCCACTATTTTACTATTTTTCCTCTCTGATACTTTGTTGCTAGCCTAGTTGCTTTTTCTCATTTCTGGCTGTCATCAGAGAGACTTTTTTCACTAGTTATCTTCATTGTCATTTATTTTTCCTGATTTAGTAAATGTCTGCTGCTTTATTTTATTGTTCTCGTTTGTTCGGTTTCTTATCTTGCAACATAATTCCCATCTTTCGCCACTTCCACTGCCCCCCATGTGTTTAGGTGATAACTAGCTTCTGTTTCATTTCTCTTATTAGAGGGCCATGTCTTTGAGCGGTGTGTCGTCACCAGAAGGATACACTCTAATAAACTATTTTCCCATTTTCAGGCTAAGTGGGAAATTACTTCAGAAAGCCTTTTTGGTATCTTTCTGAATGTGCTTCAACATTTCTTTCAGAAAGTAATGGATGAAACAGTAAATGGAAGGCTGCATACTTGTTCTGGAGGGGATCTCTTCATTTCCTTGGCTTAATTTTATAATGGATACCCTCAGTATAGATGTAATAGTCACTGCTGCTTCCATATATGCGTCTTGGTCTTCTGCATGTATCTGCTTCATTCAGATTCGTTTCAAGTCCCATTTGCCTGCATATAGGGCCGACTTTAGGCCGACTTCTCCTGATTCCTCCAAATCGGGCCCCATGCCTAAGAGGGCCCTGCGCCCTAAGGAAGAGCACCTAACTTTTTAATTTTTACTCACCTGGTGGTGGTCCGGGTCTTCGGCAGCATTTTGGAGGCGAGTCCTTCAGCGCCGCGGATGCCCCGGAGTGAGTGAAGGATTCGTCGCCAAAGACCCAGATTGCTGCCGGGTATTCGCATCAGGCCTCTCATTTCCTAAAGCCGGCCCTGCCTGCATATGTGGTTTTGAAAAACTCTCTGATCTCTTTTAGATCACTTCTTTGTGTAGGACAATATCCTCTGAAAAGCCAAAGCAGTTCAGCTACTCTTTATTCCTTTTCCCTACAGAGCCTGTGGAAGATGTTCTCTCAGCAAATCATGCATGTTTTGGGCACGGTGGATTTGATTTAAATCAAAATGATTTAAATCATGCTTTAAATCACTAGTCAGGCAGACTTGATTTAATCATGGATTTCTACGTAAAAGTGCATTCTTGTTAGTTGTTATGACCTTAATACATATTCTTCACAACTCAGAGATAGATGTATGTTTCATTTTTAGAAGGTACACACTATACATTTTTAAAGTGATTTATTTTGAAAACTTTTCAGATTAGTTTTACAGCTCTATCAGAAAATGAATGATTGGTTATTTCATTTACCAAAGGTAATTGAAGCAGATATTCATGAAGTCATTGAGAGGTGAACTATCTCCAGTTCAACAGGTTAGTCATTAATATTTGGAGGATTTTCTTGCCATGCTGTATTAGGAGGAGAACATCACCAGACATTTAAATGGTTTTATTTAACTAAAACAACAACGTTATATATTCTGGATTTTTTTCTTCAACAGCAAACATATAATATTTTATCAAAACAAGTATATGAATTTTTGAATTTAGTTAAACATTCACGTTTTTTTAAAACCAGGTTGTGTTTTGTTAAAATTGTTTTAACTGAAATAGTTAAACGAAATATTAAAAAAAAACCCCACAAAAATTAAATTGACTGTCAACCAGGTCAGCATGAGAAACTTCAAATATTGGCTTCTGCAGCTAACTCAGTTGTCTTCACCTTTATTTTCCTGTTTGTTCATAATCTGAAAAAGAAAAAGAAGCTTTCCTGCTTTTTCAGGTCCCAAACGATTTCTCAATTTGGAATGAATGGAGTCCAAAAGGGAGAAAATCTTTCTACATGGGCAGAAGAAGCTTCTGCTGTTAAAAGTGAGATTATTGCTTCAACAGTCTCTGAATCCAAGTACTTAAGTGACTTCTACTAGTTCACTGGGTGTCTTTCTTTAAAACATCATCAGCAAACATTTTCTCTGAATAGTTTACCCTTAGCTCTGAAATGTATTATAGTTGGCATTATGGAGGGATGGTTGCTGGATGTCCATGTCATAGCCAACTCCTATTCTTCGATAGTTAAAGTTTGACCCTGGGAGAGAGAGTTGAGAATATTTGCAAGAAAAATGAGCTGGAGATGGGGCTTGTCCATTCGGTTTTTTGAATGCTTGTAATTTAACTGTCTTGCATATTTCTTTTTTAAGATCTCACTCAGTTTCTTCCAAATTTCAACAGCATCAGCAATAAAACAGCTATTTCCCTACATTTTTGTTCAAGGCTACAGAAATAGGCTTCAGGGTACTCAGCATGTTTTCAACATTTCTCTTAAGCCCAGTGTTGAGAACTTTGGCTGTGACAGTGCCATCTGTTTCTAAACAATTTTGTTCACAAACTGTTATCAGATTAGGCCAGTTATTGAATATAGTGCTCAAAACATTCCACTAGTGAGTCCTGTCACATGTCTTGTGGGAAAGTTAGCTTGGTTCCTCCCACTTTTTTCACAGCAGCTGCTGCAAAGTGGTTGTTATGGAACTGTTTTGCCAATTTCAACAACATTAGCCTTTTTATTTCTGGAACACTGAAGTCTTGGCTAGGAGGTGCATCAAATGAGCACTGCAACCATATCTTATTAGCTTGAGACTCTCTTCTAATAATTTTTCTCTCATTCTTGGCTATATTTAAAGCATTGTCCTGTGACCAAAGCTGCGTACCAGACATTTAATTTTTTCCCCCCCACAGCTGTTATAGTTTTTACTGCTGCTATTGTAAGTATTCTGCTGTTGTTGCATTTCCTGATGTATCAATTGTTTCTATAAGAAACACATTCCCTTCTTCTGTTGTCATACAAGCACATACAACTGGATCATTGTGAACATTGCTCCACCCCAACATTGCTCCCTCAGGTTCAGGGCCGGCACTACCATTTAGGCTACTAGGCAATGGCCTAGGACGCAGAATTTGGGGGGGGGGCGCTATTTTGCCGGGGGTGCGGCCACGCCGTCTGTGGACCTACCACAGCCCGTGCCGGCGGACGGTCCGCTGCTGGAAAGGGTCCCGGTGAGCTGCCGCAGTCATTTCGGCGGACGGTACGCTGGTCTAAAGGCTCTAGCGGACCTACCGCAGTCATGCCTGCGGCAGGTCCACCGGACCCTTTAGACCAGTGGACCGCCCGCCGACATCACTGCGGCAGCTCCACTGGAGCCTTTCCAGCAGCGGACCGTCCGCTGGCATGACTGCGGTAGGTCCACCAGAGCCACAGGGGGTGCGGAAATGGCCGTTCGCCTAGGGCATCAGGAACCCTGGCGCCGCTCCTGCTCAGGTTAACAATTTTACCCTCTAGACCTTTTACACACTGCTCAGTTTTTCTTTCATACGCTTTATCCAGCAGTTCGCTTGGGACATCTGCTCTGTTGGTTGGATTGTATCCTGGACTTAATATCTGAACAATGTTAATGAAGTGTGGGGTCTCAATCATATGGAAAGGAGAGTTTGTTGCATAAACAAACTGAGCAATTTTTTCATCAATTACCTCTATCTGTAATCTGGTCCATATCACAAATCTATGGTTGTTCCTGGATGATGGAGATGTTTTTGTTTTTTGCTACTGGTGATAACACTGTGGCTATGTGACATACATGATGTGTCTGAAACACTATAGAATATTAGGGTTGGAAGGGACCTCAGGAGATCATCTAATCCAACCCCCTGCTCAAAGCAGGACCAATTCCCAGTTAAATCATCCACCAATTTTTGCCCCATATCCCTACATGACCCCCTCAAAGTTGAAACTCACAACCCTGGTTTAGCAGGCCAATGCTCAAACCACTGAGCTATTCCCCCTGCCATAGGCAGATAAATCTGAAGCTGTAGAAAATGGTGGTGATTTTGAAGATGAATAGTCTTCAGAATCCTGTATGTTGAGGATGGAGTCTCCTAAACAAAATAAGTCCATGCAGTTATTTAATTATTACCATACTGCTAATTTAGTATTACTCATTGCATTCACTGGCATTCAATACTACTTTAAAGGTGAAATTATAAAAGGAAGATTTGCCTATTTCAGCTGTTTTTTTTTATCACAACTGCATCTAAAATGATAGTACCATAGAGTAACAACTATATTTTTTGCTCAAACATGAGAATTCAAGAATAGTCCAGAAGGAAGACAAGCAGTCCTTAAGAAAGAAGTACGAAAAGTTTACCAACCTGAAGATCCTGCATGTTCAGACATGTTCCTTTCATCATCTTCAACTCAGCTTCCTCCTGAGAGGGAACACTTCTCATGATGTCGTTTCATTGGGGCAACCAGGCCTTGCATTCTTTGTTTCACCATTGCATTTTGCATGCTTGCCTGTCTCACCCACAGGTAGAGGAACTACATTAAATATTCCCAAACTGGGTCTCTTTTTATGGCCTGCTGCCATTATAAGTCTTCCTTCTAGTGCAAGAATGGTATGGTAAATCTCAGACCAGTGAAGGCTACACTCAGAAAGACCTCAAGACTTCTGGAATGTGCTGCTCAAACCTTTTCACTTTTGTTTCTGCTGCCTGTCCCTCCATTCTCACATTTATCTCCAGACTTCTTCTCCTGGTCCAGATCTATTCTGCCCCCAGCAATCTTCTACTCATTGAACTTTTTGAAACTTTGCACTTTTAGAAAGAGGTAAGGGATTGACTGCGTGTACACAAATTTGCAGAGGGACAATAGGGCTGGGATCTGTTATTTCTCACCTCTGTATATTATTTACTTAAAAACATTTTTGCTGTTAACAAGCATGTTATCCCTGGAGAGACAAATCCACAGTTTGAGAACTGCAAAACAGAACATCTCTGATGGTATCTTCTATACTGAGCACTGAGTCCAATTGGGTAGATAGAAAGATTAACCTAAATAATCTATACAGAAGCCCCTAGAACCTCATAAAATTGGGTCTCTAATCCGTGAACTATTGGAACTCATTTACAAAACTTTTCTTAAACATTACATGAATATATTGTCTCATACTACAGAATTAGATTTTATAATCCCTATTCTGTGATGAGATATCTTTGAGCTATAATGTAGTTTTAATTAAGATATCTTTAGATAGGATATTTCCTCAAAGAGCATTTTATCCAAAAAATCCGATTTAAATAAAAAAATCTGATTTTTTAAAAAATCATTTGTTTTTATCCACCCTGGTTTTGGGCCAGAGATCATCACCTTGTTTATTCCTGTAATTGTTTTTGATGTCCTTACTGCTGTGGCAGTGATAATGTTTTCAGTACCTGAATTAAAAGCTTTCTTCAAGTGAGATTATATACACAGTAGAACATTTATGTAGGTTTATCCTTTCTTGTGGTTTCCCTGTTCCTGAAGTCCTGAGATATAGTAGAAAATAACATATAAATGTTTCAGTTCTTTTTGTTGACTGAAATTCAACATTGTGGTGAGTTGGTTGCTTGGTGTTTTGAAGACTATTTAACCTGTAAACATGAGGCTGTTAGTTTCTCACATCTCCTTTATTACCTGTAAGATATTTTTAAAACAATACTGAAATTGCCTCTTTCCAGTATATGCAGTTAGTAGCTTTGCCATTTTTGCTCCAAGTGAGCTTCTGATTTTCATGAGGAGAAGTCTGGCTATTATATTCACCTCCTGTGCATCTTAGCTGACTTTTCCTGATTACTCTACTCCAGTAGCTCTACAGCTATGATCCATGGATTGCAAATGGTCTAAGTAGCCCTTCTACAGAATGAAACCAAATTTGAGAATTAAGAGGACGACGACTAGGGAATAGAGAAGAGAGAGAGGTCAGTGAGAAGATCTGTCCCTTTTGAAGTCATCCAAAGGGTGGGGAAAACTGGAAAACTACTACTGTTGCTGCTATTATTATTTCATTAGTTATAATATGATAGTGCCCAATGGGCCCGTCAGCTTTAGAAACCACATTGTGTTAAGGACTGTAGAAAGACATATTAAGACATGGTCAATGCCTTGAGGAATCTGCAGTCTACATAATTGGAGCAGTCTTCATCTTCCTTTTTGTTCCATGATTGCAATGAAGATGTTTCTGGGGATTTATCCTGCTTTGAGCAGGGGGCTGGACTAGATGATCTCCTGAGGTCCCTTCCAACCCTGATATTCTATGATGTTCTATTTTGATTCTTGCCATTCTATCTAGATACTCTACCAAAATGTGTGATCTGTCCTTTGTTCACGGGATACCTTCTGTTATACATTATTATTATTATTATGTAACATTATTTTTTTATTTTATTAATTGAGCCCAGTCAGCATGCTAAGCACTGTATAGAACATAGAGAAGGTAAGGTCCCTGCCCCCGAGAGCTTACAGTATAATGAGACTAACAAATCTTTACTGTGTGTGTATAATTATGTTTTTATCAGGCAGTCTTGGATCAATGTGTCGTTTCTTGGATACCCTATAAGAGCTGTCTCCTTGGGTTTTTCACTTATCCCTCATCTCTCCTCTCTCTCTGTGTTTGTCTTCTCTTTTCCTTTAAGTTGTTCCTGGTAGACATTCTGCAACTGCTCTCCTTATCTGGACTGCTCTTGTCAATCATTTCATTATTATTATTGTTTGTTACTTGTATTATTGTAGTATCTAGGCATCCCAATCAGGGCTGTATTGTGCTAGGTGCTGCTCATGTATGCAATGAAAAGACAGTTCCTGTCCTAAAGAGCTTTATTGTGGCCACCTCCAGGATAAAGCTTAGATATCAAGAAGTTAAAGTGCTGTTTATACTTACAGCATTCTCTAAACAAACAGAAAAAAAGTGTGCATTTATCTCTGATTAAAATCTTATATAAAAATATCCTATACAGGTGTGGCCTTTGGACTCCTGGTTAGTTGCCTTTTGACCTTCTGTGATGCAAAGCTTGTGTAAAAGGGACCTAATAAATTTAATCATTTAGATTTTTCCCAATAGTCAACCTAAACAGTTCTTCTTGTACCTTGGTGTTTACACCCTTCAGCTGTCATCTGGCCAATGTTTACATATTTATTTTTCTTACTCCTTCCCATGAAAGTTGTTGGTTTATATTTGATGCAATTATTTTTATTTAATAATTTCATATTTTGACTATGGTGCTGATGTTGGTTTCTTAAATAAACCTCAGCAGAAACCCTAGTGAGCCTTACATTTTAAGGGCTTCATATGTTTAAAAAAATTATCTAGAGGTGCTAAGAGATGCATAAGTATCACAGTTAGTGGCATATGTAATGTTTGCTTGCTTACAAAGTTTTTGAAAGAAACTGCAATAAAATGCCATTAAGACTGCAACAGAAATTAGCAATTGTATAGACACTGCACATGAAGGCTGCAGTACAATCTTTATCTTTTGTCAGTGGGCTTAGATATTGTAGAACATATGGTGTCAGATTAGCCACCATTCTCAAAGGCAAGATTCTGATCTCAGTTACCCTGGTTTAAATCTGGACTAACTGAGATCAAAATTTGGCCGAGAGTGTCTCTAGAGATCCATATTTACCTTGGAAGAGGATGAGCTAAAGCATACGGTGCGTCCACCATTACTTTAATGGTTATATGTCTTAAATATAATGATTGCTAATAATGTTAAAATCAGCCAAGAAGTTAAGGCTAATGGTTCATTCACATTCATTTGAACAGGTATCAGCAATGTAGGAAGAGTATGTGTGCAATAAAGCTTAGTACAAAACATCCTTTCATTACAGTTGTAAAAACAAACCAACCTCCCCCCTGCTGTGTGTGCTTAGAACTAGTGTTTTTTATTATTCAAATATTAACTAATTTAAAATATTTTTACCTCACTTAAAGTACTGAGACGTGTTCACATTCAGAACTATCTATCTGCATAATTTTTCTTATTATTAAATTTAAGCCATTTTGGTATGGAGTTTAGTGCCTCCAAGCCCCCTCCTGTTCCCTCAAAAATGTGGTTTAATGCTATTTTATACTGTAAGTAAAAACTGCCTAAAGGAGTAAAACAATTTCTCCAATAACAAAAACAGAAAATGCATTTGGAGGGATAACATATGCTAAGCATGCCTCATGCCATTTTTAAAATGATTGAGATACTGCATGAGAAAATGCTGTGCTAACTACACTGCTATGATAATGATCCTGCTGTAGCTTAAAAGGAGTCTTCATGCAGTATTACAAGATGAAAAGCTTTGATAGGTTGAAAGTAGTCATTTATAACTGTTAATTTTTGCTGCTGCAATTCCCACCCACTCACTCACCCATGAATGATTTCCTATCCTGAGTTCATGGGAATTATAAACAAGGCTGTCTGTTTCCATGTGATGGCCTATGGTTAAGATTAAGCAAAAAAGTGGGGGTGAGAGGAGGAGAGAGAAAAGGAACAATTATGTCAATTTCTTATTCTTAATAAAAGTTTCAGGAAAATATTAGAAGCACTAGAAACTGGAATCCTGGGTACTGTAAATAATGATGCTAGATTTGTCACCTTAGTTTCTTTTAGCATTTTGTTATTCTTGAAAGACGTTTTGTAGATCACTGCAACTCTCTACTAGTTCAGCTTTCGACCTTTACCTTTTTAGATCGAGCTTTGCTATATTAAGGTCCATTGCACATGGCTTTCTAGTGCTTCATTTACATCATGCTCCTCTGAAACAGCTTCTGAGTATGAAAGTGGCACTGATGCACATCTTTGTCTGTTTGCTGATCAGTTATGTGTATCGATATCCTAGCAGGAAAGAGATAGAAGGGTCCTGAATGTGTGCGTGGTATGGTCCAGAGCTGTCCAGCCTTCAGAACCCTTTCTGAAAACCAGTTTAGTCAATAATGGGAATCTTCACTTAGTAATATTATCACAAGTTCTAAATATCATTAATAAAAATTGGAGGAAAAATGAGGCCATAAGAACTCTAGATAAATTTAAACTCAAAGTGAATTACATTCCTCTTAGTGAAGGAGTGGGGATGTGGGAAATCTGCCTGTATTTGTTCAGCTGTTGGAGAGATCTGAAGTGCACGTACTGTACATGCTTTAATTCAAGGCAGAATGACAATACACTGTGGTGTTTTAATCAATTCCCTCAGCGTCAGAAAAGTCTATAAATCACGTGACTTTAAAAAATTGTTTTAATGTATTTAGAATGGATTAAAATGACCATTTGGCAGTTTGAATGTTAATATTCTTGGAAAAGCACTTCCTTCTATGCCAAGTTTTGGACACCAGCAGAAGAGGACGACGAAGCTCAGCTCTCACTGATTAAAGAGCAGAGTGTTTCCTAAATCTCCCTCTTGTTTTGAAGTATCCTGTTAATTCAGATATTCCTGCACACCAGTCAAAAACTATTATCCAGTGTTGTTATAGAGCACCGAAAATTATGTAACCATAATGTTTGTCAAATCATGTCACTCATTCAGCTTCCCTTCCTCTGGTTTTTTGCTTCTTAACATCCAAACACAAAACTGTTATTGTCAGCTTGTGGAAGAGGGAACGAAGAGGATTACTGTTCCAGCAGGAGTTATTTCTTCATCATCTTTTCATTCTTTTATGTTTTTTCAGTGAATCCTGCGCACCCCTCTTTTGGCTGATGCTTCCCAGAATGTTTATCCATAAAGCTCCAAAGGAGATCTTGAAAAGGGAAAATTAACCTCTTTGAAGGATCCCAGTTTATCCCTGTCACAGTTGTAATAGTTTTTGGCCATCACTGATAGAATATTTTCACTGGTTTATTTGCTGGTGTTCTCCCTTCACACTTGCATTGAGCTTCTTTTACTCATTTTATAAACTAAGACAAAAAATTTCAAACCTGGGTATCTAAAGTTAGGCTTCTAAATCCATACTTAATTACCTATATAAAAATGGTTTGATTTTCAAAGGTGCTGAGCGCACGTGCAGCTCCCTTGATATCACTCTTTAAATGTCCCAAGCCAGTATTTTTATTTCAAACCTTTAAAGATGTCATGAGGGGAAGGTGGTAGATATTTTTTCTGTTCTTTTAAATGAGTACGGTCAAGTATTTCTGAACTTTCCATTTGTTTGTGCACACTTAGGAGCGTGAAACATTTCTTTCCTTAGTGATTTTGTTCTGTGATGTTTAAATTTAATTTTACTACTTTGTTTTTACTGTGATTCTTATGGAGTCTAGACCATTGTGACTTCATTTTCTTCTTTATGCAACAGCACCCTTAAAAATGTTAATATAGCTCTGCAAAGAGAGTTTCAGCTCTTTGGTTTTGTCTTCAAACAAATAATGAAACATAGATTACAATCGAAAGAGGATACTGAGAAGTAATCATGTTAGTAATTATGGAAAGATCTAATGAAGACTCAGTATTAATATTCCTGCAGTAAAATGTGTTTACCTTTGCAAAAACATGAAATGTCTAACCCTGTTGCCCTCACTGTGGTGCGTGACCCAATGTAAACAGTGTATATATGATCTCATTGTAGCATATTAATCTCAGTTTACAGTGTGTTACTGAATTAGTTGAGATGTGTCTTATGTTTGTGCTACAGCAACAATCAGTTCTATAATAAATATATTGCCCAAGTCCTTAATGTGAGACTGTCACTATGGAGCAAAAGATAAACTTTTTAGTCCAACAGCCTTGGATTTCTTTGTGTAGCTATTTTTTGTGTAATTATACTGTATCTTGCAATTCCTTGAGTTTTCAAATGGCATTGAACAAAAACATGCTTTCTGTTTTCACCTTGCCTTCATGTTTTATTTGTGTGAGTGTATGTATCCATTCATTATGGACAATGTTTACAGAAACACACTTTAGAAAGAGGGTCTCTAACTCTTTCATACTGACATTGACTTCTCTTCCAGGTGCCCAGATTATTGATTTGATGATGCTCGTCATAGATGTGACAAAAGGGATGCAGACTCAGTCAGCAGAGTGCTTGGTGATTGGACAGATCGCCTGCCAGAAGATGGTAGTAGTTCTGAACAAAATAGACCTTCTTCCAGAGGGGAAGAGACAAGCTGCCATTGAGAAGATGACGAAGAAAATGCAGAAGACTCTGGAAAATACAAAGTAAGTTAACAAAGATGTTGTTCTAATGTAAGAAAACTTATTGTACATCCACATACTTCTCAAAGATGCTTTGACATACACCTTGGTTGGATCAGACATAGGCATAAAGAGATCTCTTGTATGGGTGCATAGAAAAGGATAGCGGTGTGTGTGTGTCCCCGCTCCCGCCCCCCCCCAAAAGAAATTAAAACCCTATCTTAAATTTTGCATCTGACCCCTGAGCAAGATTTTTAAAAGTGACTTTTGGTTGCTGTGATTTTTGGTGCCCAGTTTGAGACAACTCCAGAGGGTGGTTGCTCAGGTGCCTAGCATTAAAAATATATCAACTAGCTATGATCAAATACAACTGTTTCTATCTACACTAGGTGCTTAGAGATATTTTAAAATGTGCCATTTAACATGTGTTAGTTGACACACCTCAGTTTTTCAGTGTAGACAAGAACTTTGTGAGTTCTGTGCTGTTCTTTTGGGTTAATTTGCTGCACTTCCCCTGCTGTGTGCTCCAGCTGCTCACTGTGGTCATTAAAGATCTCATGGTGGCTGCTTTGTTCTTAAGGCCATGTCAACAATAAGGGGACTATAGCAGCATAGCTAATGTGCTGTAGCTATGCTGGCCTAACCCCATAGTGTCTACACTGCCACTTTCAGCACTAAAACTTTAGTTGTTTAAGGGTGTGAAAAAAAACACACCTCCCTGAGCAGCAAAAGTTTTAGCGCTGAAAAGCACCTGTATAGACAGTGTTTTATCTCTGGGAGCCATGCCTCCGGTGATAAAGCTACCACCCCTTTTAAGATGGTTATATTTTTGTCACTGGGAGAGCTCTCCCTTGGCGATAAAGCATGACTACACTGCCCACATCACAGCACTGCTGCGGCTGTGCTGTAATGTGAGCAGTGTAGACATACCCTTAGACTACAATGACAAAAGGGATTTTTCTGTTGCTGTAGGAACACAACCTTTGAGCAGACATGCCAAACTCAGAAAAAAGCACAGAAATTGGGCTTGTTTTTGGCTTAATTGACTTGCGAGTTGCTTGTAGGCTAGTTTTTGCTTTGTAGTTTGTTGCTTGTTGTAGCTTGTTGCATCTTTTTTTTATTGGCTCCCGGCAAGCAGGGGCAAGGTGGGGAGAGAGCTGGGGGTGCACAGTGGGCCCACCCAAAGTCCCAGACTGCACGCCAGGGGGGTGTAGTCACAGAATGTTGGAGTTCTTAGAGATTGGCTTGTTTTGACCTTTTTTTGAAATGAGTTTAGCTTGATTTTTGGTTTATTGTGAAAGTGGGGGTGCCTATTTAGCGCGTGAAAGTTGGCAACAATGCCTTTGAGTGATGGTAGCTATATTGATGGACGCATTCATCTGTTGACCTAGTTGCATCTACAGTGGGGTCAGGTCGGCATAACTACGTTGCTCAGATGTGTGGATTTTTCACACCCCTGAGCACCATAAACTACCTTGCCCTAAATTTTAATTGTAGAGTTGTCTTCAGTGTAATGCTGTAAGAAACAAACCAGAATTAAGATAGTTAATCAGTTTAAAGGCTCTCTTTGAATTCAGCTCAGATAAAACAACAAAGGTAAAATCTCCTGGTTTAAAAAAAAGATCTGCCTTTTGGCTTATGGGGTTGTAACACCTTCTGCACTCCAGGGAATCTTGTCAGCTGCAGAGAGAGGGAGGAGACGTTAGGGTCTTTCCTGACTTGAAGGTGAGAAGTGTGATTGGTCTTAATGGGAAAAGAACTGTGTGATGGATGGCTTAAATGAGAATATGGAAGAATATGTGTTTGAGATTGGGATTATCAATTTGGTACAATAAAAATAATACTTTTGAATTAAGTAATATGTGCTGAGTGTTTTGAGCTCCTCGAATACCAGTGTAGCCTCTCAACTCTCCTAGGGGCAAGGCTGCAAGGTACTATCTCCTTTTTATAGATAAGGAAATTGAAGCACAGATGGGTGAAGTGTTTTGTCCAAAGTCATGCTATGGAAAGAATTCTGACTCATACTTACCTAGCTGCTAAATCACATTTGTTCCCTATGGCAAGCGTAAGAGCAGAAGTAGATTGAGCATTTGAAGGTGAGGATTTTACCAGTGCTAGAGGAGCCAGCAGATCTTGGTTGTGTAAGTCATCTCATATTTAACTTATTTTTGATGGTAGGATAGTGTCCCCGCTCATCTGAGCAATCTGAAAATCTTACTTTTTATCAACTTCTCTGTTTTTTAGTCTGTTTCCTTTTGATCAGTACAGCATAGATGTCACTAGAGTGAAGTTTCCTTTTGTGTACATAGTACAGAGACAAAATTCTGCAACTTGTGACTCTCCTTCATAGAGAGGAAACGAATATAAAGCAGCTTGTTTTCCCCTTCATGTAGATTGAGAAACTTTCCATTTTTATTACTTTTTATGGGTGCAGGTACCTGTAACTTGGTCTGAGATTGCTTAGCACTTTTCTAATCCTCATCTCTGATCACACCAAATATATGTGAGGTTTTCTTAGCTGTGCCTTTTTGTTAATAAAATTAATTGATCAGATAAAATGATCACACTTGCATGGCTGTTGCATAAGAATTCAGATTTGTTATTCACAGCTAAAGTGGCCATCAGACTGCAAAAATGAACAACTTAAACGTAAAGGTTTAATTTTATCTCATAGTTTTTCTACAATATTATTTACTTGCTAGAAAGGTTGACCCACTGCACATCTCTTATCTTGAAACAGAAATGAAAATAATATTTCAATTTTTACATATTTCTTATCTGAGAAACAGTTCTATTTGGTACAAATAAGTTAAATTTTGAGAAAGTAATGATTTATAATAGTTTATCTTTGCAAACTAATCAAATGCTAGCAAAATGACTAAATAAAGATTCATTTTATTTTCCTGAATGGAGATCATTACTCCTGCATGGCACTCTGATCATAGGTTAAAGTTTGAGAACATACTGCAAATAAAGAGGAAAAAATACTTTTCTAGTATGAGGGTCAACACCTAATTGTCTGTGGAGTTTGACTGTGGTCAAACCTATATTCAGAAAGCGAAAATTATAAATATATTGAAAGAAACTAGAGTGTCTTCTCACAGTACTTCCCTGTACTGCACGTATACCCTCTTAACCCAATCCTTTCTTAAGAGCTAGGGAACACAAATAGGCCTTGCAGAGCATACTCTGAAAGTTGGCTGATTTTATCAAACTAAGGGGGGACTGGGTTTTAGAGTGAAACTTCTTACCTGCAAATGCTGTCTCTCCATCCCCTTGCTATTTAAGAAAAGGTTTTCTCAGCTGATCTCAACTGCTTTGGTTCCCCGTGGATATAGGTGGTCTTTCATAATGTTTTAGTTGAAATCATTTGAACTACAGATCCCAGGGATGCTCATATATCAGATGTTTGTTGTCTTCCCCATGCATGCACAAAAAGATTCAATGTTCAGACATCAGATCTTTTGTTTGTGACCTGGGCTTGTCTTAAAGTGCCAGCCCCACTGTGCAGCAGACATACTTTATTTCCTGACAGCCTCTTTCCTATCATCAACTCTGTGCTATCAAACACAGGCAATTTAAGCTGGTTTTGTGTTTCCAAATGACTCCTATTTATGGGATACTGCCGAGACCATTTGGCAGCCTGCCTTCTACCTCATGTACTCATCTGTAGTTCCTGAGGGAAACCTCAGTTACTAAAATATTGGTTCTGTCCATGCTATGGGTGAAGCCGTGTATCAACAACCAAATATAAAGTGTGGTTGCTAGTATGGTTGCAACTGTAGAGGGGACAGTGCTATAGACCCTAACAACAACATATTACAGCTCCTGCCACGTGACTTCAGTGCAATGAAGAAAGAGAATAGGGATGGTAAGACTAGCTCTATCATCCTTCTGCAGGTTTGGTGCTTTCAGAATTTGGCCCCATTTACAGTTGACAGTTTTGCAGATTGGCACCTAAAATCAATCAAAGCAAAAATATTTCACATCAGAAAATCAAAATCAGTGTTCTTTTTTTGCCTGGGTTCCTTGTCCACACAAGCCTTTCTCTTTGTTTGATGGAGACTAAAACACCTCTTGCAATAAGTTATTTGTGGTGGAGTAAAGTAGTTCTAATAGGGTCCCCTTATGTTTGAATGTATTTCTAAAAGCAACATGCGACGCCTCTGGCTTATGTTACATGCGGTTTGTGTGGAAGGAATGAGACACCTGGTTCAGCATTAATTTGTTTATTGCCCAAAAGTGTTTGAATAAATATAATTGAATTTCCGAAAGCTTTATGGTTAATGGCTGGAATTCTCAGTGCACATTTTTTTCATCCTTTGTCCCTGGAAGCCTCAGGCTTGTGGCACATAAACAGAGAAAATACCTTGTGTACTGGATTAGTGTTTGATAACTTCTGCTGAGGGAGCACATTTAGTGATCATTCTGTCTTTATCAGTGAGCTGTCATTCCCCCCTTAGTTCTTGCCTTTTGATATGAAAATCTGAAAGTTTAAGTTGGGAGAGGAGTAGAGCAAAAGGAATCCGTTACACTCTGATTTTGTGACCTGTCTCTGTTGTACAGTAATTAAGTATTTATGAGAACTGAACACTTAGAAGATTTGAAGGTTTTTTCCTGCTTTTATCATCTTATTTTACTGGCCATTGTGACTGCGTAGGGGTTGTTATGGCTTTTTAAAAAGACTCTAGACTATTTAAGGTCCTAGTCCTTACAAAGGCAGGTTTTCATTTTGTTTCCTTTCAGAAGTTTTAAAAAAAATTCATTGTCAAAATGAGTTATTAGATGAGATAAACCAATAGTTTGCATCTCACAAAAGATGTAATCTTACAGATTCTTTCAGCTGCTTAAAAAAAGACTATATAGTACAGGGCTGAAGAATAAAATTGGTTACAAAAGGAAGTCTTAAACTCCAGGATTGAATTGGATGACGTAGTGGTATTCTCTTACGTTTTTCTCACTGGAGATGCCTAAACAAGGTGCCTGTTAAACAACCATTCACCTCTTCTTTCTAATATGTTTTGATCACCCGTTAAATTGTTAACACTGTTGACATTTACATTATAAACATTAGGCTTCAGAGTTCACATCCCCTGATATGAGTAGAGGCAAATTACAACACTGTGGTTTCAGGGTGTCTATAGACTCAGTCAGACATCACATCACTGTTTTATATCTGATTTCACATTTTGAAGGTTGTCCTTGCAGTTATGACAGCTAGAGGATTTTTTTTTTAAATGAAAGTTTACAGTCTGGAGCACAAGATGGAAACCCTCCAGAAAAAAGGGTCCAGCTTACTGAGCCCTCTACAAGCTGGCCCAGTTGGACCCCTGCTTAAACTATAGCCTTCTGAGGCAAGCTGTAATCTTATTATTTATTCCCCAGGGAAGTCAGACCAGAAACTACAACAAAGAAAAATTAACAGTGTTAAAGGTTCAGTAGTAAATTCAGAGGCACAAATAGTACATTCTCAGAAGATGTCAATAATTCATTACTGTAGAACTAGATATATCAATATCCAAGGTAATTTCCTCATATGGATTGTCAGATGAGCTTTTATTACCATGTTCTACTTGTATGTGCAGCAGACGTGTGGTCTTATGGTGGGACGCTCTTTTTCTCTTTTAGGTTCCAAGGGTGTCCTATTGCTGCTGTTGCAGCTAAGCCAGGTGGACCAGAAGCCCCAGAGACTGTGAATCCACTAGGTGTTTCTGAACTAATTGAGGTACATGTAATGAAAAAGGAAAACACCGTAAAATATGGCCCAGTTTCTCAAGTTCTTTGGTGTTTCTGTAATAATATTTCATTCTAATGAATTCATGTGATATTAATGTGTGGAGTTCTAAGCACTTCTTTAGGAATCCATTCTAATTGAACAGACAAGTCAAGGCTGCTTGACCCAAAAGGTGAATTATTGTATCAGATTTTTTCAGCAGCCCAGTGCCCATGAGTGAAGAACTGCCGTAAAGAACTAATATGCTCAGTCCCGGTGGCAATAACTAGCCACATACTAAGAAACTAGTACCTGTTCAGTGGTGGAAGATTTTTGTTGTGGGTAAGCAAAGAAGTTTCTTGTAAAATTGTGAGGGATTGTTATGAGTAGTGAGTAAAATTAGTTTTAAAATTCTGCCAAATCCATGGAGAGTATCTTTTTATAATTACAGAAACAACTAAATTGAAAAAAAAACCCATTAAGGTTGTAAACGCAATCATTCAAAAGTTAGGAAATTTGGACAATCTTAGTTTGGCTCCCTTCTGTGGATGACTACCTGCTGTACAGCCAAAATGCTTCTGAAATAAATGTAGTCCAACTTTACTAATTCTGGGTCACTGAGAACGAAAATGATGCTTAAAATTGTTGATTGTCTCTAGTTTTCAAGATATGCTATTGGGTCAGTATATATGACCCTTGACTTGGGAATGACGGAGGATAAATGAGTTATAAAGGGAAGGGATCTCAGTTTAAACCAGAAATGACTAAAATACATCTTTGACTGGATCTATGAATAAATCTATGACTGGGTTTGGACAGTACTTGCTTTTTAGGCAAAACAATGAATGATGCAATCTGAAGCTGGTATTGCGTCATACATGATATGAATTGCATCATGTTATTCCTAGAAGTCATGGATGATGCAATCATAACGAAGCTTACATCAGTCTGCTGAACAAATTGCCCTATATCAGCTCTAGAAATCATACAGTGTCGTGCTCTTATTTGTCAGTGTTTGGTTTTGCAAAGGGACACTTTTCTGTTTAGCCAAAGTGAGCAGAGATGCCTCGTACTTGTGTGAACAATGCAGATAACTTCTGCTGTGTTTGTGGTGAAGTGACTTTTGCATCACAAAAGCGCAGTATAACCACTGTGGTTAAGAAAGCCTATCACCTTTATTTTGGCTGCAAAATTGGAGATCAGGACAAGAGGTGGGCCCCACACATAATACTGCAACACTTGTACAACAAATCTTCGCCAGTGGTTGAACAGGAAAAGGAAATCTGTGCCTTTTGCAGTGCCAATGGTTTGGAGAGAGCCAACAGATCATACCAGCAATTGTTACTTCTGCATGGTGCCTCCAGTTGGGAAAGGTGTGTCAAAGAAGAAAAAGTGGACTGTGCATTATCCAAACATTCCATCAGCTATACGCCCAGTACCCTACGGAGAAGGACTGCCGGTTCCTGATGCACCAGAATCATTCTCACTTGAGTCAGACGAGGAAGAGGATGAAACTTGTGGTTCTGAACCATCAATGTCACAGGACCCACATTTTCTCCCATCCTCCTCCTCTGAACCACACCTCATAATACAAGGTGAACTGAATGACCTTGTCGGGGATTTGGAACTACCCAAGAGGAAGGCAGAGCTGTTGGGCTCCAGACTATAGCAGTGGAATCTCCTGGCAGGCTATCAGGGCAAATGGAGCCCATCAATGCTTGCAGACTATTGCTGGACAGTGACAAGAGATGCTCCATTTAATGAATACAAGAGACAAGTCAAGAAGCGCCGAGTAGACACTGAATAGGGCTAAACGATGTACATAATAGTTTTTTGTCTTTTGTTTCATAATAAATTTTATTTATATAACCCTTTTGCTGATTTTTAAAGTGTTACATAAACAGGACAGGTGAAATATTATCATGTAAAGCAACCATAAACACATGAAAAGACCTAGGTTTACAATTTATGATTAAAACTCTACTATCTATACAATATACATAGACATAAAATGTAAAAACTTAAATATCTTAGAAACAGTAGCCAATCAGTTGTTTTAATTGTCATATTTGAATTCAGCACATCAAAATACATAATAAATATCACATTTTATCTCTGAAGCAGACGACTTCTCAAAAATTGTAGACCAGTGTTACATGATCAATTTTTTTTCCCACATGAGCACTGCCTCGTTCAGTGTGCAGGATGGATGGTACTCAGGTAATGAGCAGTATTTGAATACTTTATTTTCTCGTCATTGTTCAATGTGTGGCGTCTTATTTACTGGGCATTATTCAAACTTTGTTCTGACTACAGAATTATTCATTTCCTCATGAACTTTTCAAGGGCACTCATCGCTACAGCATTTCAGTGCTTCACACACATTAATGATTTCATTTTCACAACACCCTTGTGAGATGAGGGGGTAGTATTATTTCCATGATATGTATGAGGAGTTGAGGTTCAGAGAGATTAATTGTCTGCTGATTTTGGGTGCCCAATTTGAGATGCCTGTAACTGATTTTTCATAGTACTTAGCATTATATATAATTTCATATGTTCATAGCATTCCACTGAGTAGAGTTGCAGCTGTGAGTGTTCAGTACTTCTGCAAATCAGACCACTTTCCAACTTCTGCAACAAATGAGGTTGGGGTCAACAGCCTCCTTCACTATACCATGCTAATCATTCCCACAGCATGGTTCTTCCTATGGCACTGACTTGAGGCAGGGGTCCTGTTATAAAAATAGTTGATCATGCAATTAAAGACTATATATAATGGATATGCAGAAGGGAGCTGAATTAAAGCTGCACAGAAAACCTTAGTTTTGTCATTTCCTAACTTTTGAGTGCTCGACTTTGCAACCTTAATAACATTTTTTAACATTACTTTTTGTGAACTTGCCCAGGTTTTAAAAAAAGGAAACTAAAAAACCCAAATTCCATTATATGGCGTCATATTGTCATCTACATAGGTCATCAGCAGTGTTTGGACCCCTTTGATCTGTCTCGCAGATCTCTGCCACTTGAGCTAATGGAGTGACTGATAGCAATAATAATAGGTTGTCATCATCTTATGTGGACCAGCCCTGTGGAAATAAGGCACCCACTTTGCCAGTGGGTTTCCTGGCAATTTGCTGACAGCAGCAGGAATAGTGAGCCTTGGGAATCTTGAGTTCCTCCAACCCCTTTAACTTGTTCCTGTTTCTATCCTAGTCCTGTCTCTTCCTTTCCCCTTGCTCATTCCAGTCGTGTTCTCTTTGTGTTCCCAGGCTTAATTCCTCAGGCATGTCATCCTAGTTCCGGTCTCCTTGCCCAATTAGTCTTGGTCTCCCCCGCCAGGCTCTCTACAGAGAGTCCCAATCTCATCCTTCCCCAGTTTCTCTCTGGGTACGTCTACACTACGGGATTAGTCCAATTTTACATGAACTGGTTTTGTAAAAAAGATTGTATAAAGTGGAGTGCACGCGGCCACACTAAGCACATTAATTCGGCGGTGTGCGTCCATGGTCCAAGGCTAGCGTCGATTTCCGGAGCATTGCACTGTGGGTAGCTATTCCGTAGCTATCCCATAGTTCCCACAGTCTCCCCCGCCCCTTGGAATTCTGGGTTGAGATCCCAGTGGCTGATGGGGCAAAAATCATTGTCGTGGGTGGTTCTGGGTAAATGTCGTCACTCATTCCTTCCTCCGGGAAAGCAACGGCAGACATTCATTTTGCGCCGTTTTTCCCTGGATTGCCCTGGCAGACGCCATAGCACGGCAACCATGGAGCCCATTGAGCTTTTTTTTTTTTTTTTTTTTTTTACTGTCACCGTTTGTGTACTGGATGCCGCTGACAGAGGCGTTACTGCAGCACAACACAGCAGCATTCGTTTGCTTTTACATGATAGCAGAGACGGTTATCAGTCGTTCTGTACCATCTGCTGCCATTGTAAATTGGCAATAAGATGACGGTTATCTGTCGTTCTGTACTGTCTGCAGCTATCATGGGTGCCCCTGGCTGAGGTCGGCTGGAGGCACAAAGGCAAAAATGGGAATGACTCCCCTAGTCAATCCCTCCTTTATGGTTTCTAAAAAGAGAGTCAGTCCTGCCTAGAATATGGGGCAAGTGTACTAGAGAACCAGTGTATCAGAGAGCACAGCCTCTCCGTTTCAGATCCCGCAGAAATGATGAGCTGCATGCCATTCACGGGGGGTGCCTCTGCAACAACCCCACTCGTTGCTTCCCTCCTCCCCCAACCTTCCTGGGCTACCATGGCAGTGTCCCCCCATTTGTGTCATGAAGTTATAAAGAGTGCATGAATAAGAAACAGTAACTTGTTAGTGAGATTAAATGAGGAGGAGGCAGCCTCCCGCTGCTATGACAGTCCAGGCAGGACATTAAGCAGTGCGGGGGAGAGGAGCCTAGCATCCTGCTGCTATGATAGTCCAGGCAGTACAGAATCTTTTCTTTACACATGAAAGGAAGGGGGCTGATGGAGCTGAGCCCCCAATTGCTATGATGAGGACAGTTACCAGCCGTTCTGTCCCATCTACTGGGAATGACCAGGAATCATTCCTATTTTTACCCAGGCGCCCCCGCCAGCCTCACCTGAGGCCAGCCAGGAGCACTCACGGGCTGATGGTGATGACGGATAGCAGTCATATTGTACTGTCTGCCACCGGGGAAGGGAGAAGAGCAGATACTGCTCTTCGGTGCTGCAGCATCGCGTCTACCACCAGCATTCAGTAGACATAGGGTGACATTGAAAAAAGTCAAGAAACGATTTCTTTCCTTTTTCTTTCACGTGGTGGGGGAAGGGAGTAAATTGACGAGCTATACCCTGAACCATGCCGGACAATGTGTTTGAACCTACAGGCACTGGGAGCTCAGCCAAGAATGCAAATACTTTTCAGAGACTGCTGTGGACTGTGGGATAGCTGGAGTCCTCAGTATCCCCTTCTTCCCTTCATGAGCGTCCATTTGATTCTTTGGCTTCCCGTTACGCTTGTCATGCAGCACTGTGTAGCCTGGAGATTTTTTTCAAACGCTTTGTCATTTCATCTTCTGTAACGGAGCTCTGATAGAACAGATTTGTCTCCCCATACAGCGATGAGATCCAATATCTCCCGTACGGTCCATGCTGGAGCTCTTTTTGGATGTGGGACTGCATCGCCACCCGTGCTGATCCGAGCTCCACGCTAGGCAAACAGGAAATGTAATTCAAAAGTTTGCGGGGCTTTTCCTGTTTACCTGGCCACTGCATCCGAGTTCAGATTGCTGTCTAGAGCAGTCACAGTGGTGCACTGTGGGATACCGCCCGGAGGCCAATACCGTTGATTTGCGGCCACACTAACCCTAATCCGATATGGTAATATCGATTTTAGCGCTACTCCTCTCGTCGAGGAGGAGTACAGAAACTGATTTAAAGAGCCCTTTATATCGTTATAAAGGGCCTCGTAGTGTGGACGGGTGTGCCGTTAAATCGGTTTAACGCTGCTAAAATCGGTTTAAACGCATAGTGTAGACCAGGCCTCTGTCCCAGTCTTTTTTCTCAGCCAAGCCCAGTTCTCCCTAACCCTCTTGCTCCATGTCATAACTGTCTCCTCTTCCTTACTCTTCTGCCCCATTCCCTCTCTCACTGGTTCACAATCCCAGTCTGTTTACCCAGTATGTCCTAATGCCCCCTAACCCTTTCAGTTCTAGTCTCATTAGGTTCCGTGTCCCAATCTATTTTTCCTCTCCCCATCCCCGTTTTTGTCCCCTCTATGTTTGGATCAGGTGATTTTCTCCTCCATGCTGGCTGTGTGCCAGGGGGGCGTTATTAATAGTACAGAAAAGACAGGCGTCCTTCTGTCAGTTCTGGTGCCTGCCTGCACCTTAGCAGGGAGTTGCAATTACAGGAGAGTCCAGCTTTGCCCCTGTAGGCCTAGGCTTGAGCATGCTCATTTACAATGTGGGGATGACAAATGCGCAGTCTAGGCACATGTAGGAGCTGTGAGGGGAAGAGTCATTTTAACTGCTAAACTCTAAATATCTAAAGATATTTTCAGAGCTTATACCTTGACCAAATATGAATGGATTTTCACATGGACAACAAAAGGCACATCCCTCGCTTATAGGCTACCCCCTGCCAAATTATAAGTCCTTGCTCCCAAGTGGGGAATGTTAAAACTTTTCAAAGAAAATGTTACCAGGATTTTTTTAAATGGCAAAACAGTATAGTTTTTCCTAACCTAATTCTTTGAAATGGCTGAACTGTTTTAGCTGAAACTTTCCAAAGAAATTCAGCCTGAGGCATGTAAAATTTCAGCCCAAACAGTTAATTTGACAAAGTTGTAAGCAACTGAACACATCATGTTATAATGGGAAGTGTCGGACAAGCTTTATAGGTACTTCTACCACCCCTATCTACAATAAACTGGACTGTTATTTTAGCGTGTTACTAGATTCGTATCATGTCAGAGTGTGGGGTGTGCAGTGCATTGGGTTGCTCACGGTGGATATCTGGGTTCAGATACTGGGTAACAAGAGATACTGGGTTTGATGTTAAATCCTTGTTGCTAGGAGACATATCTACTTGTCAAAACAACTGTATAATTTAGCACAACTTTCAGTTTCTGCTCAAGGGAATCTCAGTACTGTAAAAGCACACCAGTTCTGTGCAAACACTGCCATTCTTCCTTAGTATTTCATCCCTGCTATTTTAGTTCTTGACCTATCTCCCATTCTTCTACCAGAGCATCTCAGTCTTGACCCGCTGTTCCTGTCCTATGCCTTTTTCTGAGCAGATACTAACAGTTGTATTACCATAATTCTCACGATTGGGACTAGGATTGAGATGTGAACCAGGTCCCTGAACCATCACTGACCATACTACTGCAGCCCACAATAATTAAGGTTTTTTCATCTTGCTGTTGTATTTTAACAAACGTTTTGGTAGTAAAATGCAATGAAATCCTAGCCTTGGTAAGCTTATCCTGAGCTTAATGAAGATGGCGCTTTTGAGAGAGAAAGAGAGCACTATGGAAATAGTTTATTCCTCCAAGAAATGTCCACATAAATCCTAAATCAGTCTGATTTAAATTCTCTTGTCTTATTCCAATACAGTATTTCTTACGGGATAGAGGCAGGGATGAGTTTTCTGAGGCATTTTAAGATTACATATATAGCAAACTCTCCTTCAAATCTGAGAAGCTGTAGTGGTAAAATGCACTTTAAAATGGCACTGGCAATTATTTTTAAGCTAAGGAGTGCAGGGTTTTTCATTCTCTTTTGCCACAGTGTTTCTGTTTAGTTTCATAGGAGTTTTATCTGTAGCATAGTTTTGCTAACCAAGCTGAATGTGCAGCACCAAATCTTTCTGTGGCAGAAAATCAATCCCTCCTGCTGCTGCTAAGTGTACATCTCTTCTGTAACGTGCACAGTTTATTTGACATTGGTCTATTTCAAGCTTGTTGTGAGACTCCTGAAGTCAGTAAAACTACAAGTTTATTGAATCAATCATCTCTTTTTGCATCATGCCTGTCATGACATTTCACCAAGACATGGTACGTCTTTTGTCTATCTTTCAGGTCCTGAAGTCTCAGGCTTACCTGCCAACAAGAGATCCCATGGGACCCTTCCTTATGGCCATCGACCATTGTTTCTCCATCAAGGGTCAAGGCACAGTGATGACAGGGACTGTTCTTTCTGGCTCCGTTAGCCTAGGTGATAATGTGGAGATTCCTGCCCTGAAGGTGAGTGTCTCTGTCCCCCAGCTCCACCAGACTGAGAGAGACTCAACAGGGAGCAACATGTTATTTTCTGTTTCTTAGTTTGTTGATTTATTTGTTAATTTCTTTATGTTTCCGTTGTGCTGCTTTAGCCCAGGCTGAGCAGGCAAGAATGGTAGAAACTCAGTCATTTGGGATATAGTATAACTTGTAACATGGCATTGTCCAGTGGCTTACAGAATCTAATTTGCAAGGGAAATGGAAGCTTGAAGGTGAGATTTAAAGAGAAGGGGCCCTGGAAAGAGAAGTTTTAAACAAACTAGGCAGCCAAAAAGAGTGGAGCCCCCCCCCCGCCCCTTCTACTTGCTCAACTTTACTGTCATGTGGAAGAGAGAGAGAGAAGGCCAAGGTTAGTGCATTAGCTATACAATGTCAAATGGGCAAATTTGAATCTGATTTCCTAGATATGAAATGCCTAAGGACTCAGCAGTGTCCTCCACCCCTTCTTTGAGAGCCTTGCATTCTAGATATCAGCTAGCATAATGATTGGGGCTGTATAAGAATCTGGGTAGATTTCCTGAGGTACGAGGAAACTAGGAAAATAAGAAAATGACAGTAAGAGGGCATGAAAGTGTTTGACATACATATCTCTGCATGTACCAGGGATTTCTTGGATGTCAGCATATTCTGAGCGGGCTGCTGGGTGACAGGATGTGGCTTGCTGCAGTTTGACATTTTACAGACTCTCGAGAAAGTCAAAAGGCCTTCCAAAAAAACCCCTTTAAATTTCTGTGATTTCTGTGTCATCTGAGCTTTTTATTGCCATTTTTTTCTTTGAAATATATCATCCATTAAAGGAGACTGGGCACCCCTGATGTGTCTGGTGGGGGAAGGTCCAATTCACAGGTGTTGGTTAGAATGCTCTGCCTCTGGTCTTATAGTTAACTAAGAGAAGTGAGCCAGGACTTAAGAAACATTCTGCAGCTGCTGATTTAAATGGACCCATCTAGTTGCACACTAACAACCACCTTCCTTTGGCTGAAGAAACCTGGATGGGACTCCTTTTGGAGGTCATCAACATAACTCCTCGGTTAGAGGATGTCACTGCAGAAGTGTTATGAGGAGCTCAGACCCACACAGACTGAGCATGCTGCTTCCTCAGCTCTCCCCAGGCATTCTGGTCCAGTGAGGGACTGGGCAAGGGGTTCTGATCTTTAGTGATAGACCAGAGCACTGTTTTAAATAGTATCTTTCCTACAAACTGTCTCTGCTAACAGAGTTATGCAATAGAATTATAGGGTTATAGTAAAGAACACAGAGAGTGTGAATTATTAAGAGGGGGAGCTGAATGAGCAGTGTGAGGAAATAATTCCACAAATTATTTCTTCATGTTCAGAAATGAATCTTAATTTGTTAGCGACTCTTTCACATTTCCTTTGCATATTTTACTGCACAATCTTTTTCTAGTACAAATGCCTGCTAAGAATGAATACATAGCTTGGCTATTTGTCAAAAATATAATGTTGAATTGTATATTTTTTGTAAAATTTGCAATTTGTGCTGTGCTGATTGAAGAACAGTTCAAATTACAAATTTTAAAATTGAATATACACTGATGTATTTGATTGTAAGACTTGCAGTTTGGATGAACTACAGGCCAAGAATTATTGTCTCAAGGATCTTCATAAAAATTTTGGATGAATGCATTTGAGAATGACGTGCTCTGTTTGTGATAATATGTAAACAAAAAAAGGCAAAGTGTGTTGAGTAATTTATGTATTACAGATTATTTTCCTCAGATTTATTAGGTGAAATAGGTAAGAGAGAATTTAAAATGAAATTTGGAAAGAGATGAAGTCTGTTAGGCAGCAATGTGTGTGTGGGGCGGGGAGAGGGGTGGCGGGAGGGAGAGGATCTTTTCCACACATGAAAGAGCTGCAGGGGAGATGGCTTTTGCACCAGCTGTGGTGAGATTGTGGGGAGGAATGACGTTAGGGAAGGAGAAGACAAAACACTTTGCATTTACAGCATATAGCAACTTGCATATTAGGCTTTCTTAGCACTTTACAAACACTGATGAATTAATCCTCTTGCTAGCTTGCTTAGGCAAAGCTCCATGAAGGCAGAACCTGTCTCTTCTTAGTTCTGTAAAGTAATGCGTGGTGTTGGAACTCATATTTTACCATTGACAGCTTATGAGGTAAGTCAGTGACATTCCCATTTTACAGAGAGGGGAACTGAGGCACAGAAAAGAGAGGCGACTCATCCTATGCCTTGCTTGTCCCACACAGAGTTGGGCTAGTATACCTACTAAAGGTGAAACCTTTCTCAGGCCTACAAGGTAATGGAGGAAGCACATTTCATAGCACACTGTGTTTCATGACTCTTACTGACCTTTCTTTGCCCCGACCCTGGGATAACTGAGATTGACAGCTGGTGCCCACTGGGCATTTGGGGACATTGCAAACCAGCTGTTTTTTTAAATTTGAGGAACCCTCTCACCAAATAAAGTGGTATCACTTTCTAATTCTACTAATGGACTTCGACATCTCTGACCGCTTGAACTTGCACAAAGGAGGGACACAGCAATTAAAAATAAACAGTGACATTCTCGAACGCCCAGTGCTTTCTCTGATTGAGGCTGAGAATGCCAACAGCGTACGGATTCCTTTACCTACTAAAGTGCCTATGTAAATTGCCATCTGGGGTTGATTATACAGCAAAGAGAAAAATTATATGTATGTGTTTGGCAAAAAGCTTTGACACAGCAAACTATTCTCTATCCAGACAATTTAGTACCATTTGTTTGATAGCGTTTGATTCACTTTGAAGAGCATAAACCTAGGATTTCTACTATGAAAACATAATATTGGCAGAATTCTGATTCTGAATCCTTTGGAATTACTCCAATGGTCTTTAAATCTCCACCTCCTCCCAGTTTACAAACTGCATTTGTTTATATAATGTGACATTTCTGCTACTACCTTTATAAAAACAAGTTCCGGGGCTGGGTAGTGAGGTTCTTATTTGTAATTATCCATTCATTTTAGGACTGATGTTAGTTAGTAAAACATATGTTAGGTTAAAGCAAAGAGATGGTTTAAAAATTCAGGATTTCAATACTACTAATACTTAGGGCTTGTGTACAGCAGTGGTTTTCAAACTGCAGGTCACAAACCAGTACTTGGTTGCGGAATGCACGGCACTTGGTCGCGGTGGCTCTGATCAGCACCGCCGACCAAGCCATTAAAAGTCCTGTCAGTGGTGCTGCCTAGCTAAAGCAGGCTAGTCCCTACCTGTTCCAGCACCGCACTGCGCCCTGGAAGTGGCCAGCAGCAGGTCTCGCTCCTAGGCAGGTGGGCCATGAGGCTCTGCACCCTGCCCCTGCTCCGAGCACTGGCTCTGCATGGTGCCTGTGGGTGAGAGTCACACGGAGCCACTTGCATACCTCTGCCTAGGAGCCGGACCTGCTGCTGACTGCTTTCAGGGCACAGCCCATCTCAGAGCCCTGACTCCCTCCCACACCCTAACCCCCTTCCCCAGTCCAGAGCTTCCTCCCAAACCCTGAACCCCTCATTCCTGGCCCCACCCTGCAGCCATCACCCCCTCACCTCAACCCTCTGGCTCAGCCTTTGAGCCCTTCCCACACCCGAAAGCCCTCATTCACGGCTGTGTTGGGTCATGGGCATCAACAGTTTTCTTCAACTGGTTCGCCAGAAAAAAAGTTTGAAAACCACTGGTGTGCAGGCCCATTTCATTTAGCTTGCAGCAAGCTGGTGTGTGACTCTACCCTCCAGTAGCCCGCTAGATGCAACCTAAATGTTGATGTAGAGAAGTCCTTAGTCTTTGTTTAGCCCATTTTAATTAATAAATTGTAAAGTGCTTTTAGAAAGGTGAGTGAGTATCCTTAGCCTAACTGCACTGATAGGAAAACTGAGGCATGCTGTGGTTGTTACTTGCCCAGGGTCAAATGTGAGTAAGAGCAGACCCAGCAAAAGAACTCGCATCTGTTTTTTTTTCCGTCTCTGGGCCTAGGATCTCAACTGTCTCCAGCAGTCTTTTGAAAGAACACTGTCAAGTAGTTTAGGCCCAACTTTTAGCTTTGTATTTCATAATTCTTTAAATTGAATAGAATTTTTTTTTTTGAAGGGGATTTAAACTTCCCAATGTAGCAGTGGGTTAGTTCAGGAGAATTAGAAAGTGAAAATAACTATGAGCAGTCTGAACTATAAAGCACTGATGAGTCTAATTTCAATGTCTAAGCTAAACTAAATGCAAAAAGAAAACAGAAAAATTGTGCAAAGTATATTGTTTTTTAATTTTTTTCAATTTTGTTAATCTTAAGGCTTTTGCTTAGATTCAACAGTTATAGGCTCAATGGAAAACATGCTAAGAAAGTAACATAGATAAGTAATTTGTCAAGATAAGGAAGGTACTGTTTTATTATCCTTTTTAAAGTGAAGTTGGTTGGAGGCAGGGAGGTGTTACAGATAAAGCATTGTGAGCCACTTTCTCTCCCTTTGTCCCTAAGTTGTGAAGAGCCCCCACAAAGGGCCAGAAAGGAGGACAAGTCAGGAGTGCAGTAGGTAGACAAAGGAGTGTACAGGAAGTGGATACAAGGTCAGAGAGCTCCAAGATAAATTCATGGAGAGTTTTAATCTCAAGCAAAGCGAGTTTGGTCTCAAACAATCAGTAACATTTATGCTCCTTGTGAAATCACAGCATGTATTTTCTCAGCCCATAGTGAGGTCCTGCTAAATGTCTGCTTTGCTAAACCACTGCCACTTTATGTGGTTATTGGTGACTATCCAAGGAATGTAAATACAAATTGAATACCTGAGATCTTAGTGCCTCCATTAGAGTATATGTATTAAATTTATAATACTTTGCCATTCTGTAGTGTTTTTCATCTCTGGATCTCGAAATGCTTTGAAATGTTAATTAATTGATCAACTTAATTATTTACCAATAAACTGATGCTTGTACACCAGTATGAGAACATTTTATTTTCTGTTTGTGAAACCTCAACAATGTGCCTGGTATGAAGTACTAGAAAGTCTGGAGTCTCTCTCTCTCTTTTTTTTTTTTATTTTTTTTTTTTTTATTTTTATTTTATTTATTTTTTTTTTAAGGCCTCCAGAAGATAGGGCACACTGAGAAAACCAGATTGGGAGGGGGGGGGGGGTAACCATGTAAAAAAGTATGTTATGGGTTTAAATAGTGAGAGCTGCTTTTACGAGAAATGCAAGTGAGGAAGAAATGTCCCAGACTCCTCTCTTAAGAGAGGTGTGCACTCAGCAAGACATTACATATTCTTGCTGACAATAGACTGGTGCTTTTCTTTTCTTTATTACTTTACTTAGTCCTTGTATAACTCTTCTTATAAGCACTGAGTAAACCCTTGCTACCTGAGTAGTTCCATTTGATGAGAAGGCTCTTGTACCAACAGCAGTGAGATAATGCAGAAGAACACACATGAGGCCAGAACTAGGATCTTGATTCAGAAAAGCATTTAAGCATGTACTTAATTGTAAGCATGTTCTTGAGTCCCCTTGACAGCTTTTGGGAGCAGTTGGGACAAGGGGCCTGGAAATGGTAGGGAGATTGTCAGAGATTGGACAGGGAGGTTGGATGGATGAGCGGGGCAAGTTTGCGGAGATTGGAACTGGCTGGGCAAAATCACTGGGACTGGGACGGGAGATGAGAAGCTGGGCGGAATGGTGTGTAAGAGTCAGCACTGGGACAGATTGAAGTGGACAGGAGCAGAAGGATCTGTGATCACTAGAACACATTCCCTTTCAGAACCTAGAATGGAAACCAAGGTTCTTCAGTCTTGCCATTCCTCTGCTTTTAGCAAATAGCTGTGAAACCCACTAGCAAAGTGCGTGTCTCATCCCCCTCTCATGGCTGGGCCACATGAAAGTTGACTATTGCTGTTATTTACTACTTTAGTTCACGTGGCAGAGGTCTTGGTAATGGATCTAAAAGATTCCAACCCTTCTCATGATCCACGTGGGTGTTCAGTAAGATTCCACATGACTGGATTTCTGTTTTCAGTTGGCTTTAAAAAACAAACAAACATACTCCCCCGGCCCCAGTAAAGAATTGCATCCAAAAAACTATGTTAAAAGATGTTATGATTGCAAAGCGAAGCACTTAGAAATTAGGAAATGCCAACATAAAGTTCCCTGTGCAGCCGTAATTTGTTCCCTTGTACATAATCATTATATTACAATCTTTAATTACATGATCATATGCTATTTTTCTACAGGACTCCTGCCTCATTCAGTGCACAGGATGGACAGTACTCACTGAATGAGTAGCTGTTTGATATTTTGTTCTGTCCTCCATGGATCAATGTGTGGCTGTAAGTCTTATTTAACTGGATATTATTCAGACCCTTCTCTGAAATGATGAATTTCCTCGTGGGCTTTTCTGTGGTGCTCATCAGTATAGTATCTGACTGCTTCATAAACATTAATCACAGAATCACAGAAATGTGGGTCTGGAAGGGAGCTTGATAGGTCATCTAGTCCAGTCTACTGCACTGAGGCAGGAGTAAGTATTAACTAGACTGTCCCTGACAGGTACCTGTCCAACCTGTTCTTTAAAACCTCCAATGATGGAGAGTCCACAACCTCCATAGGCAGTTTGTTCCGGTGCTTAAGTATCCTTACAGGTAGGAAGTTTGTCCTAATGTCTGACCTAAATCTCCCTTGCTGCAGTTTAAGCCCATTACTTCTTATCCTGTCCTCAGTGGTTAAGAACAGCAAATTATCACCCTCCTCTCTGATAACAATCCTTTATGTACTGAAGACTGTTATCATGTTCCCCCTCAGTCGTCTCTTCTCCAGACTAAACAAACCCAGTTTGTTCAACCTTTCCTCATAGGTCTTGTTTTCTAAACCTTTAATTGCTTTTGTTGCTCTCCTTTGGACTTTCTCTAGTTTGTCCACTTCTTTCCCAAAAACTGGACACACTACTCCAGTTGAGTCCTTAAATGTGCTGATTAGAGTACCCCTCGTGTCTTGCTAACAACACTATTGCTAGTACATCCCAGAATGATTTTCATTTGTTTTGAAACAGTATTACATTGATGACTCCTATTTAGTTTGAGATCCACTATAACCCCCAAATTCTTGCTGCAGTATTCCTTCCTAGGCAGTCATTTCCCATTTTGTATTTGTGCAGTTGATTATTCTTTCCTAAGTGTAGTACTTCGCATTTATCCTTATTGAATTGCATCATAGACCTCTACCTCGATATAACACTGTCCTCGAGAGCCAAACCACGTGAAACTAGGTGAAACTGCGTTATATCGAATTTGCTTTGATCCACGGGGGGTGCGCAGCCTCTCTCTCCTCTCCCTCCCCCCGAGCACCTCTTTACCACGTTATATCCGAATTTGTGTTCTATCGGGTCGCGTTTTATCGGGGTAAAGGTGTATTTATTTGCAGACCATTTTTCTAGTTTGTCAAGATCATTTTGAATTTTAATCCTTTCTGCCAAAGTGCAGGCAATCTTAATTCTGGCATTTCCTGTCTTTTGAGTGCTTGACTTTGCAACCTTAATGTTCTCTTAGCCTAGATTTTATAATTTTATGTTTATACTACCATAGTTGCTAGAGAGCCAGATCAAGATTATATTACCATAGTTGCTAGAGAGCCTGATCAGGATCATCAATGTGATAGGTGCGTTTGAAGATCAAAACTAGACCTGCTCCCAGCCCCAACGGGCTTACAGTCATAAGAAAAGCTATTTAACCTGTTGTAAAAATGAAATTATTAATAAAAAATTAAAGTATAATTAGTCTGAGATGTCCTATTTAGAGGGTAAATGATGTTTTCTTGATATGCCTTGTTTGTAGAGCCTGCTGGGTTCCTTTTTTCTTTTAAGTTTTGCTATAACACATCATTACAACATTGTAATGTAAATTTCATTCAGCTTTGTTTTTTTTATTTGAAATGCTATAAAACAGAAATAGGATAATTCAGAAAAATCTAAAAAAAAAAATAGTGAAGTGAATTTAGTAGATGAATGTAATTATGTCTTGGTGACCATCCTGCTCATATAATTATTATTTTTAAAAAAATCTTTAAATCCTAGATCAGTAACTCAAACATATACTTTAAAATTACAAATACACTTAAGCTTAAATATTTCTGTTGGTCACTTACTGAGGTAGGGTTTCTGAGAGTTTTCCTTCTCTCCGTTTCCAAAAAGAATTGCTCACATATGGTCATATCCTGCTTGCTTTACATGTGCTGGGGGGTTACTTATATAAGTAAACTGTGTATGATTTGGCCTGTGATAGTAAATATTCTACTTCAGATGCTTAGGATACCATCAGTTGTTGAATGTGAAAAGGGCTTATGAGTTCTATTTTGAGTGGTTAAGTAGTGAAGTAAGGACCTGAACATAAGACCTTCAAATGACACTTCAGATATATTTGGCATGATCTTTCAAAAGGGCTGAGCACCCACAAATCATATTCAGCAGGTGCTCAGCTTCTTTAGAAATCAGTTCCACTATTTTTTACATGTATTTAATGTTACTGAATCTGAATCTTAATATCTCAGACGTTTCAGTTCATTTTTTTCAGGCTTAACTTAGTTGCCATTCCTATAGTCTCTCTTTAATTTTTGAAAGAACAATTTTAAATTAATGCCTTGGACTTTGAATAGGCACTGGAAAACCTCTATATTTTTGCCTGCTCTCTGCAACATCTGTACCTAATAACTAATGTACGGCATTTCTGTTCCTATTGGCAGTGGTTTGTATGAAGTGTTCTTACAGAACAGGTGTGATTTGGATAGGTTAGGGCTCTGATTTTTAGGGTTCATTTTATTCAGGACCAGGGAAAAGACACAGAAGAGAGAGAGCTAGATGTATATTAGAATGTTCATTCCTCCTCCTCCCCCCCCACCCCCCTTCGCTTGGTAGAGGAGAAGGGAAGAAAGCCAGAGGGAGAGCAGCCAACCTGAGCATTGCTAATACAAACCATACGTTACATATTTGGAGCTTGTATGTGTTTAATGTGATCCTTTATGAGGGGAAAGTGCTTGCCTAGTGCCATTTAATTAACTCCTCAAATGCTAAATTTGAAAACTCAGTTTGTACTTTTTTTAGGTGATACATATTCTCGGTACCTAGTTCCAGCCAGGGAAGACTGGACATAAACTCCTTCAAAGCCCCTTGGCCAGAAAGGGTTATTCAGAAGATGTGAATTCCTTCCTTACCGCCAGTTTAAGTGCCTCATCTTGGCAATGCTTCTATCCTCTTAGAGTATAATAAAAGAATTATTCATGTTCCAGTTGAAAATGAAAAATGGGATCATCTAAACTTAATCTCTGGTGGACATTTTTTTATGTTGATGAGACCAGTGTGCAACTTGAAACAATTTGGCAGTATGTTGGTCTCTGCTTGGGAAAGGTATAAGAGACCTGGTATATTAGGAGATGTCAAGTTGAACATGGAATAAAACCCCTAGGCATGCAATGTTTCAGATGAGACTGGAGTTACTTTAGGAGAGTTGTTTGTATATGTGTGTGAGCGAGAAAGGGCCAAGGATGGTGATACTGCGTCTTGCCTGAAATACACCTAGCTCTGCTAGTATTGTGGAACTTGTTCTGACATTGTAGTCTGCAGCTGGAGTTGTTGGTAAGTGATGTATAGGATTTTCTGGTCAGGTAGTTCATAGACCTTCTGTCTCCAGTTGTCTAGAATCTGTTTTCAGAGGATTCAAAACGTCCTTTCTGTGGGACTGCTCTCCATTTCCATGTATATATAACTATCTATTGGACGATCTAACATGCCCGTTGTCCCTTGGCAAATGTATGGTTTGGGCCCACTCTGCTGCTGCTCCTAGGCCATCAAGGAAGGAACCAACTGAATTTATTTAATGGATTTTTCCCCACTCAAAGGGGAGATTGAACTTGTTGTCTGGGGAAATGAGTAAGTGTCATTTTCTTGGGACTGGGGAAACCACAATCCAGCATTAGATTGAAACCATGTTAGTTATCAACTGTTGGGCACTGTTACAAGAGCTGCAAGCTTCTATCAAAGTGCCTTCAATTTAAACTTCATGGTAACTAGAAAGCAAAAGATATGTTTTCTGTTTGCAAAGCTTGTTTGCTTAAGTATTACTGCTGCCAGTTCATTAGCTTTTTAAAAAAAAAAAATTTTTGCTTTCCAAATGTTATTTTTGATCTGCTTTTTATTTATCAGGTACAATTGTTCTCCGTATAATTCAATTGAGAGCAGACCCACATGCACGTACACATAACATTTGAGCAGAAACCCTATTTAAATGGTTAAATGGTAATCGGAAAGGTAACCTATATGCTAAATGAATCTTTCACAGTACATTCTTGCTGTGGCTGTAACATTAATACAAATGAGTTTGGTAGGGCAATGAGCTACTATCACGTTTTTAATATGTAAAGCTCAACTGCTGAAGGCATTGGTAACATTTCAGTAACCAGAATAAGGGAAGAGAATGTCACTTTTGTTCTTCCTTGGTCATCCATATAGAAATCTTCATTTGATCATGCTGTTAAAAATCAAAGCAATACAGACAGCATTTTGCTTGGTTGACCCTTGATCCTGCATAGTGTAAAGCTCTTCTCACATCTGGGAATTGGTGAAAAGTATATCATCAAAATGCTGAGGCTTCTACTTGCTCAGACAGAGCTATTAAGATGAATTTTAGTATTTGACCATAAGAGTGGGGCATATATACTTTATTCTTTCTTGTGACTGCTAGGTAAATTTGCATGAAAACTAGCTTTGTTTCCAAAGTCTCCTCCAGCTCATCACATGAATGTCATCTTCTGTCTGTGACAGTGACATGTATTGTCAGAATAATATGCAAGATTAATTTATTCACCTCAGCATTTTTGTAACATTACTGTATTAATAATTATTAGTACCTCCTTGTGATGTAAGGAAAGAAGCAGCAATACTAGAGTGCCTGTGTTTAGAATACCCATTGGCATAATATGCAAGTTCGCCCAGATAACACAGAGATGAACATTATATAAAATGCCTAGATAGAGATTTTCCATTACAACTGACCGAAATTGAAACTCCCAACTCCCAAGCTCTTCACAGTCACAACAATTAGCGTAGAAACATATACCACAAAAGAAAGTTAGATTTTCTTTCTTACCCCAATGAAAGGGATGTCACAGGAATAAATGCCTAACACTTTATATGGCCAACTAGCCTTTATCCAGGACAAAATATGTTAGTTACTTTATTTTGTAATATAAATTTAGTGAATTTTGCAGACTTGGTAGTAGCCCCACCTTTGATTTTATATTTATATTTAATGATGGACCAAAGTGGGCCCATTTTTAGAATCTGGGTCCACCTGATTTTTTTTATATCTTCTGAATACAGGATATGCAATAGATAATGCAAGAGAATGGTATAAGAGACGACCTTTCTGCTTGCTGTGCATGCATGGTGAAAATCAACAACAGGAACAAATTATCTCTTTGAAAACGAAGATTCTGTTTACAAGCAGATGTCAGGAGTACTTATTTTTCAATGGGGAAGACAGATACAGAAAAATGAAATAGAAATAGGATGGTCTCTAAACAAATTTTTCACAAGGCATTGGGACCTCTAATTTTTTTACTATGGTGCCTGATATTTGTTTAACTATGTCTAGGGCCCAATTTCACGGTCATAGGATTTTTAAAATTGTAAATTTCATAATTTCAGCTATTTAAACATGACATTTTATGGTGGTGTAATTGTAGGGGTCCTGACCCAAAAAGGAATTGTGGGTGGGTCGCATGGTTATTGTAGGGGGGGTTACGGTACTGCTACCCTTACTTCTGCACTACTGCTGGTGACAGCGCTGCCTTCAGAGCTGAGCAGCTGGAGAGTGGCAGCTGCTGGCTGGGAGCCCAGCTCTGAAGACAGAACCACTGCCTGCAGCAGTGCAGAAGTAAGGATGGTATGGTATGGTATTGCCACCCTTACTTCTGCGCTGCTGCCTGCATTGCTGGGCACTCAGTCAGCAGCCACCACTCTCTGGCCACTCAGCTCTCTAGGCAGCAGAGCAGAAGTAAGAATGGCATGGTATAGTATTGCCACCCGTACTTCTATGCTGCTGCTGGTGAGGCGCCGCCTTCAGAGATGGTGCCTGGCAACAGCTGCCATTATGTGGCCATCCAGATTCTGAGGGTAGTGCAGAAGTAAGGGTGGCAATACTGCAAATACCCTAAAATAACCTTGTGACCCCCTCTGCAACTCCCTTTTGGGTCAGGACCCCCAATTTGAGAAATGCTGGTCTCCTCTGTGAAATCCTGTACAATAAGGGTAAAAGCACACAAAAGACCAGATTTCACGATCCATGATGTGTTTTTCATGGCTGTGAATTTGGTAGGGCTCAAACTATGTCCCTGCTGATTCTTCACTCTAGTAGTTGTGGTTTTTTGATGTTCTTTTGAGAGCCCAGTGAGTTGTGTGTGTGATATACCTGGTGTAATGAGCAACACTGGAAGTGGATTTTTGTCCTGATGTACGATATGTACTTAGTACATGAGACAAGAACAGATTACTTAAGTAGTGATATGGGAAAAGAAAATATACTGTTACAAATCAATCAAATTTTATTCTATGAAGCTCTCAGTAGACAGTAAGGGGAGAGTCTTTTCCAGTTGAGATTGGTCCTTGTAGAGAGTAGCAGTCAATAAATTAAAGTCTTTAGAACACAGGGAATCTGCAAATATACCACAACCACTCAAAAAGAAACCATAGGAATGAAGAGTGTAAAGGAAAATAGAAAGAAGATGGTATTTTACCAGGACCAGAAGAAATAACCAATTGTTCCTGTGAAACAACACTCCTGTCACAAGGCAACACTAGAGACTTTAATGTAAACGGATTGGAGTCTGAGTTTTGTGTAAAAAAAATTTCTAGTGAATATCCTGGAGCATGGCACAGAACAGTGCCAGGGAGAAGAAACCTTAAAGAGAACCATGTGCCTTCAGATATGTCAGAACGTGTATCTCATGTCTTTCCTCCCTTTAGTGCTATGTTCTTGTCTGAGGAGGTACCAGTGATTTTGTATGTATACAAAAATTTAGGTTGGCCTGGGGTCTCACACTAACATGCCATTCCAGGGTTGTCAAAAACTGCTCAGTACCAGAAACTGTTGATGGGATTCCAGATGTCCCATTAGTACCCTATTCTATTTTTGATATTAAGTTACTTTTAGAAGGAAATGAATTTGCTGAGGAGATGAGGACTTCTGATCGTGTTGAGGTAGCAGCAGATAAACCCAGACAAATAAATTGAATATAAAATACTTTCCTGATGCCAGACCACGGACATTTTAGTAATATACTGTGCTAAATACCAGGGTGTTGGATGCAAGTAGAAACACTAAGAGAAGGACAAAGTACATGTTAGTTTTTAATTCATTTTTTGAAAAGAAGAGAAAAGCCCATTCAGAAGTGAGTAAAAAGGAAAAAATAGAAGTGAGGTTTTTTGGAGGGGGTTCAGGTTGTGTTGCTATTAACACTTAATTCGCACACATGCTGTCTCTGGTCTCTCTCTTCTAGTCCATACCATAAAACATCCAGGATATGCATTATGTCTGATATAACATTGCTTTTAGAACCACAGTGTTAAAATCCTGTGGCATTTTGCGTATTTATCTGCTCTGTCTTAACATTAGGTTATTGCTTTTTGGTTTTGTTTTTCAAAATCATGCTCCCTTACAGCCTAGATTCTTTCTGCTCCAATCTGCAGTGAAGTTTTAACTCCCTATTTGATGTCATTCCAGTGGTTATGATGTCACGAACATCTGCTTTTTAACTTCACTGGACTAGATAGACTCTGACAGAGAATACATTTGTGCCCTAGAAGTAATAGTCAAAAGTGTGCATGATGCATTAAAGTATGCATGTTTATTTTTGTGAATTTTTTTTGTATTTGTGAAAATTACATTAAAGATTATTAAATTGGTTTGTGTGATTATATTTTAAGGTTTTCGCTGATGTAAAAGTTTGTTTAAATCCAAAATCAGATTATAATGGAAATTTTCTCCAAGTGAAACTTTGCATAAATGTGTTTCTGAACCCATTTGATCTGAGAACATTTTCACTCATAAATATTTTAAGGGCATGTCCCATTTAAGAGAAATAACACAGATTAGTTTCTTTGGATTTTATGCACAGCTAGCAACGTCTTGTGAACCTCTTTGCAGAATTTATATTATTTCATATTTTATTTAAATTATTTCACCTGTTTATAAAAAACACAAGCAATTATCTAGCATGACAAGTGGATTATAAAACCTTTATGGATTTTTGTAAGAAATGTGTAGAAAATTACAATCCAGTGCCTTTGTATATGTGCCAGAAAGTAAAATATGCATTTTATGTAATGTTACTTATAAGAGATTTTATGTATTTTACTTTCAAAAGCGCTTTTCTGTCAAATCTGTAATGAGCTTTACGGTTATTTTGTGATAAGAAAGGGAGAACGTTAAGGTCTGGATCAGATGCTGTTTAATCTTAGTTATCCCCCACCCCCAACAAAAACCCAACTCCTCTTGGTCCCCAGGGGGACCTGTGCCAAGGAAACCACTCTTTTAAGACTTTTGCAGCCCAATGTAGAAGTCATTCATGATGCTTGTTGAATAGGGATCCCTCATATCTTAACAATTCCTGCATAGATGATTCAGTATAAGTGTTCTTGTGTGTGCGTGTGTCCTCAAAGATTATCATGGGAGTGTGTTTTCAGAGTGCACAGATATAAGGTGCAGAAAGACTTAAAATGTATGGTCAAAATTTACCAACTTGGGTGCATAAAATTAGTCTCCTTAAATGAAAGTGGCCTGATTTTGAGAGCTGCTGATTGCCCCATTCAAGTCACTGGCAGTCGTGAGAGCTCAGCACCTTGACAATCAGGCCACTTCTATTTAATATTAGTTTCAGTTGCCTTACTTCAGGCATCAAAGTTAGAAAATGTTGGTCTGTATTATACTGAAGTTCTGTTTCTTACTTATACTGTAAAAATAGTTCACAAACTTTCCCTTTCAGGTTTGTGAAAGCACCTAAAGTAAAGTTTGGGTCAGAGGCTTCTCCCTTATTATATGTATGGGCACATTAAATGTATTTCTTGTGTAGTACTTTTTCTTTGGAAATACTATCTAGTTTGAGTTCCTACCACTCTGATAATGATCAGAAATCTGTGGGAATGAAAAATATATTGCACTGCTGGAGAAGACAAATATTAGGGCTTCTGAGCCCCTAAAGCAATTTGTACAACTTTGTCTTCAATAAATATAGTTAAGTTGTAGTTTTCATGAAGCAGAGAGCTTGCGAAAAATGGCCAAAGCTGAACCCAGTGTTGGCAGGTGTTGAGTAAAGTACCCTCCATCAAGCCCTGCCAGTGCACTGCAGTATGGATCTGTGGCTCCTATTATAATTCCAGTCCTGTTGCCATTTGCACTCAATTGTGGGGTGATTCTGTGAATTAAATTGAGCCAGTAAGAAACCAGTTACTTAAGCCAGATTTCAACCATCTTTCCAAGTATGGTCCATTTACCCACTATTCTTCCCTAAACTTCCTCAAATACCTCCCTTTTAAAACTGTTTGTTTCACTGTTGTTTCAACCCTTCAGCCCTTTTTTGACAGTTATTAGACCACACACTCGGTGTGTTAAGTTGTTTTACTTTGTGAAAATCACTTAGAAAAATATGGAAGATGTAAAAAAAAAAAGTTTGATGTGTTCCAAAAACTATTAATGTTTTGAGCCCTTGTCAATTATTTCTAATGTTAAAAGTCAGCAGATGGAGCCAAAGACTTGTAGAAACAAGGCTTGTGCTGAATGTGTACTATACCACAAAGATCATTAGGTTAGCTGAGAGAATTTGTGCTGAAATTCTTAAGAGCCAGGAAATTCAAATATAATGCTAAGCTCCATTATGGCATTCTTAATTGAAAGGTGCAGAATGACTTTTTCACCCCTTGATGTATTGAAGACCCCCAGCAAAACTGAGAGTAACAAAGCTTGAGCTTAAACTCTGAATTTTTTTCACCTTATGGGTTCAAGTTAGAACATCAAAAAAATGAAATGTGTGACTGGATTTATATCTGTCTGGTTCATTTTTTTTTGTAGTGCTGATCACCATGATATCAGAAAAGAATGTTCTTTTATGACCAGTAACATCTGTAGTTATGCTAAGGTAAGAGCAATAGGATCCCATTCTTCAGGGATGCAATTTGAATATCAGAGCTACCACACCATTTACATTGTTGCACAATTGCTCAAGTATATTAGTGGGGTGTTGTATCTTCCTCTGAAGCAACAGGTATTGACCTTTGCCTTAGGCAGCATGCCAGACATAATGGTTTAGTTGAGTTTTGCAAATCCTATGTTTTGGCTAAATGTGTTAACATCTTTTGGGTTATCTGACAGTAATAAATGTTTTTAAAAGGAGAAAATATGAAGGGTTTATTTCCGAACTGTGTATTGTTTATGCCAGTTTAATAAAAAACCCTGAAGGCAATAAGTAGTATCTACATTTTTCAGGAAGAAAAACAGGTATCAACTCTTGTTTGCATTCCCTTTGGATGTAATATTTGATGACTGTATGAACAGAACATGGAACATCCAGTCACACACAACTGTCTTTTGCCTTTGAGTAAGATTGGAGAATAACTTGTAAGGTGACTAACAGCAGGTATTTTAGTTAATTAAACTCTGACAAAGTTGTATTAATTCTCCCTCCCCAGTTGAACTCATTAAGTCCTGTGAGGAAAAGAGTATATACACTAGTTCCTTTTCTTCCATACTTTTATCTGTCTTTTAATCCTGATGGGGCTTGAAGTTAGATCTCCTTATTTGTATGAGCAACTGACTACTTGGGCAGGCTGTGGAGACATGGCTTTCTGGCCAAATCAAAAGTCATTCTTAATTGTCTGTTTGTCTAAGGCCTAGTCTGCACTTACAATTTTTGACAGTGTAGCTGTGCCAGCAAAACCCTTCTAGTTTAGACGCAACTGTACTAGCCAAAAAATGCTTTCGAAGGTATAGTTTATACTGGTTTGGTGAGTAAAGTAGCTATACTGGCGAGAGCACTTCTGTGCTTGTATGACTTTGCCACACTACGGCTTTTGCTGGTATAGAAGTTTCACCAAAAATTACTTCTCTAATCAACTGTGCTATGCCAGCAAAAGTTCCTCGTGTAGACCTGGCCTAAGTCTTGATTTAAAAAAAATATATATAAAAATTTTTTTTGAGTGAGCCACATTCACTCTTGACTTCCTTGTGAGTGTCTCCAATAATATAATACTTTTTCCCAAATGACATTGCCAAGTCCCCTATATTAAAACTGTTCCTCATTTCAAGCCATGCAAGTGTACCCAGATATTACTGTGATTATATAGTAATAGTAATAGCCTTAATAGTAATACTTATCAAACTCTAGTTGGGTTATTCAGTGGTCTTGCTACTGCATGTAAAGGCTACTTTTGGATGGGCAGTCTGTCTTCAGAATTGGTTTGCACTGAGATAAGCCCCACTATCAAAGACTAGAGCAAATGCTATTTTGGTTGTTGAGAAGAGAACTGTTTCAACTAATGAGGAAAAGTTCAGAGATATGATGGCTGCTGCAGTGGGATCTGTTATATGTAGCTACTGTAAGAGAGAGACACTAATAATTCATTAGTTCTGTAGTGTTGCAAGCTTTCAATTGCTTGCTGTTGCCTTTTGTCATTGCTATCTTTTTTTTGTAAAGGCACTTTCTCATATTATGTTTCCTTCAGTGTAATTGTCAGAGTGAGCAAAGCTAGTTGGATGTCTTTGGTATTGTACCTCATCTTACATAGATATGCCTGCCTTTGTAGGATGTTTGTTGTGCCAGACATTTTTTCTGAATAATTTTCATAAAACAAGGTACATAAAATTATAACACATGTAATGTATCAAAAGACAAATGTTCATGCATTTTGCATCATTTTTCAAGTACATAAACCAGACAAATTTATAAGCAAAGGGAGAGGAGCTGTTTAGGATTGTAATAGCTATTGACAATGGGAGAAAACTGAAAAACTTCTTGGCAATTAGTTCTTTTTGATCATGGAATGATACCTTAAAAGGTATGGTGGAAGCTCCATCACTTTTATCCAGGGTAGTTTTAAACATCCAAGGGATTAGAAAGTGTACTGAGTAAGGAACAGTTCTGTATTGGTTAGGTGATGGATGTCCTGAGAACTGGATTCAGCATACGTGATATATTTTAGTGGCCTACATGGCATATTTGGATTCTGCACAATCTTAGCTTTCATTGAAAAAAAGAGAAGTCACTGGTTGTGAAGCTATAACTGATGTGATGTTGTAGGTCTGAGTCTGCGGACAGCTTGAAGCAATGTTTCTGGGAGATGTCAGGTCTCCCTCCCACAATCTCTTTGGAATGTTAACACAGAAGCCTAATTATAATACTTGAAATGTCAATGTTAGCAATTTCAATCCTAATCATTGAATGCTGCAAAAGGGAATGGTTGTGAAGCCTACTGGATGGGGAAAGTTGGGAACTGCTGCAAGGAAATACAAAGGGAAGAATAGTGGAGATATTGGTAGGGAAAGGAGAGAAACAAGTGGCAAAAAAAATATTCTTGTTATAACAAGGGACGGAATGTTAGAATCTACATAAACCAACTTTAAAACTCTACCTAATACTGCCACTCCTACCTATTGTTCCTTGTCATGTTTGGTGCTGCTCTCCACGCTGTCAGTGCTCTCAACTTCATCCACGCATTGTCATACTTCCACACAATGATCTTCATGACTTCTTCAGGGTAGCCCCTGAACAATGGTATGATCTCCCTGAGTCTATTTGCACATCCTTACCCGGTCTGCCTGTAAGTCCCTCTTAAAGGCCCACTTCTGTTGTTCTGTTATTTATTCTGTTAAAGACACACTTCTGCTATTTATAATGAATCAAGTTGATTTGTATGCACATTTTATCTAAATTGCCTACTGTTTTTCCCCTTTTTCCAGGTCTCTTTCTTCTGCTTCGTCCTCAGAACTCTTTGGAGTAGGGGCCAACCTTAAGCATTTGGAAAGCGCCTAGCGCATAGTGGTTACTATTGTGCACAACACCCCCACCCCCATATTTTGGCCATATTCTGCTCTTGATCTTTTTGCAAACCTCTCTCTGCCCTCAGTGAGAGTTCTGCTGTGAAGTATGGAGTCCTAAATAAATACCTTGGTCCACCAATCATAATTCAAAATGGAATTTGACTCCCTCTTCAGAATGAGGCGGTGTAATAGGTGTTTTCCATCTCTGATTTGTTTTGATTCTATGACACATTGTATTCTCTGGTCAGTTTAATTCTAAATACCCTCTGTCCATCATTGTAACATGAAAAAGTGGGAAGAAGGATTTTAATTCAATTTAAAACATTTTGTTCATATTGGAAAACAGGACAGATTTTGTTTTAAATAAGAAAGCAACATGCTGTCTTGCACAGAACATTGAGTATACTGAAGCAGGTGGGCCAGAGCTCTGATTTGTTTGAATCTTGGTCAGATTGAGGCTTTAAAAATTAAATCAACAGGATTACAAAAAAAGATGAGGATGGAAGAATTTGTTATTCTGATGACTGTTTAGAGATTTAGGCAAGTAGAGGATGTGTTAAGATACTAGTGTAAAGCTACATATCTAGCGTTTGTATGTTGCTCCTGTAATGGGCAGAATGTACATGCTGTGCAACATAGCATGAACTATTTATTTTACACTCAAACTAATTTTTAAGTTTTTAAGGACGCTTTCTACCCACTATATGATATAACTTTGGATGCAATGAAGTCACAGCTCACTGGAGAGAGGGGGGATGGAGGGACAGGGAGAGGGATGACCATTTTAGTGGATTAATCAAAAAAGCCTATGCAAACAACTGAGGGGATTTTTTCTTCCAAGCAAGTCAATACAGTTACACAGCCTGACATTGTTAGGTGACCCTTTATGATCTCATAGGCTACTGTAGGTTTTTGTGTGTTAGACCTCTCTCAGTAAAAGTGTGGACCCTGTCTACACAAATTCATAGCAGCTGTCACAGTTTAATTGTGGTGCAGTTTGGTCAAGACCCCCTGAACTTTTTATTTTGGGATAATCCAGTGTAGTGTGATCAGTGTATGCATCTCCAGCTTTTAGGTCCGTTAATTACGTGGCAAGTGTTGGGTCGGTTGGTATCAGGCTGTATAAAACAAACACAGAAGAGACAACAACTGGGGAGGTGAAGTGTTTATCGTTGGGTACATGAAAGCCATCATTTTAAACAGTTCCCTTCCTATCTTTAGAAGTCCCTGGGAGAACTCTAGTGGCTTTCTTTTTGTCTGTCATGTAAACCTGGCAGAATAAAAACGTTTCACAAAAATAATTCAGCTAAAAAATGTTTGGTTCAGCATTGCTATATTTTCTAAAAGAGCCAACAGTACTAATAAACTTTGTGCATGTGTAACTCCTTGTCCATCTGTTCATAGAATAATTAAAATAAAAATACTTATTGATAAGGGCAATAATTACGTACTGTGGGTTGTTTAAGAGGACAGAAAACCTGTCTAGTTTTTTTTCTAATCCTTTAGTGTAAAAAGAAATCATTTTCTCCCAGCACTTTTCCATAGCTTCATTCATTCTAACTCATGTTTGTAATGACATTTTGAGAGATTGTCAGTTTTGGGGGATGCGGAACCAAAGCAAAAGGTCTTTGAGTCAGGGGAAGAAATCTTGTGAGTTTATGAATTTCCCCCTCTTTAATTCTCTATCATCAATGGGAAAGGTAAAAATGTAGAATTATGTTCCAGCTTTCATACATTTTGGTGCCTTTATTTTAGTCTTCCAGTGACAGAAAGTGCTGGGGAGTTGTGAGCAGTTTATTTCATCTCCTTTGAAGAAAAAGTTAAATTTATAATCCCAGATCAGACCTTTCCTATAACTCATGCAACTCATCCTGTTAACTGTTTTAATATATGGCACCACTATTTCATTAAACAACATCCAGGAATAATTAGTTCAGCAACGATGCCTCGGAACAAAAGCCCTTGATTTTGTTTAACTTTATAAGTTGGTCTCTTTTGATCTGCAAGAGCACATCTGGGGCCTTTAAGAAAGCAGAAAGAAAAATATTAAACGTTTACTAAGGCTGCTGTTGAGGGTTTTCAAAGCACAGTAACCCTTTGGTACCAGGATGTAAGTCGCAGGCAAAAAAGTGTGAATTTGTTGTATTTCGTAAGATATCACATTCTGCCTCCCCCTGGTAAATGCTGTTTTTGTTAGCAGATGAATATTACATTTTCACTTTCAGCTGTTTCCAGCGTTTTTATAGATTGCAGCTTATTATTTCTTCTTTACCCAGAATATGTTGCTTTCTTCCCCGCACCTCCATGTGCGTGCAATCACGCAAAATTACTACTGTAAGCCTGACTATTTTTTCCACCAGGTGTGTGTGCGTTTGTAAATTGTTTTTGTTGCTATGTCAAACTTTGTTCCAGTTCTTCCATGCACTTTCTACAGTTAAGTATTTGCAGTGATGGTAGGGGATAAATTCATTTGTTCTTTACTCCATGCTCTGCTGCCTAGATTTTAAAGATGGCTAATTTACACCATCTGCATTATATGATCTCCTAATCGTGAACATCACTACTTACTCAGATGAAAAATTTACTTTCCAATCCAATTCTTCAAAGTTTGCCACTTGAAAAAAAAATCACTCAGAAGCAAACAGCTATAAAGGAAGATTTTGTATACCAATTGTTTTTACTTCCATAAACTAGCAGTGTTTATTGCGCAAAGTATACATTTCCATAAATAGTTCTTGATGCCTTTTTCCAGTACTTTAAGTTAGCAAAGACCTAGCATTTGGTTTAGCTGGAATTAGCAGAAAGAATATAACAGATGTAACACTGTATAATCTGATATGTATTGATGTCTACCTGTATGCATAGTAATTTATATTGTATTTGATGCTGCATCGTATTGTAATGCTGTGTAGTATTTATATTTTCAATATTTTGTTAAATTGCATACAAAATGCCACTGATAAATGTTAACATTTGTCACAGCTACAGAAGCCAACCTGATTGCTCTGTAATTATTCAGAATTTTTTTCTTTTTAATGTATATAAAGCTTTTAATAGCAAGTTTATTTTAAAGAAAGAATAGAGGAATTTGGCCCAGGAAGAAGAAATGAGCACAAGAACCTTGACCTGTCAAAATAGAAGTGAAAAGACCTGAAAATATTATTTTTCATTATAGATTTTATTTTTAAATGCAGCTTTATGTTCCCTCTGTGTTTGTTTTTCCTTGGTGAGCCTTTAACTCCAAGGTTGTGACCTAATAATGACCTCCTCTCTCCACTCTCAATTGGTTCTGACCTACTCCATTAAGTAAAAAGAAATAACCTAACAGAAGGGTAACCAGATCACTGCTACCACACCAAGGAAACAGGCAGGCTTTGGGATGCTCTTCTTTAATCTCTCTATCCACACAGCCCTCATTTTAATTTGCAAAATTGAACCCAGATCGAGAGCAGTAAAGCCTGAATATGGTAAATATTCATGCCTCAGTGATCTAGAGTGGCTCCATTACATTTCAGAGATTGGGAGAATTACCTTTTGGATTATGTATATTCATGGGCTGATTTTTATTTGAGATATAATATTACTCACGTTGGGCTACATGTCACATATCCTACCTAAACCATCTTTTTTACAAAGCTCCAAATGTTGCTTACACATAAAAGTTTTACCGCTTTAGCTTGTAGTTTCTCCCTTTGATTCTTTTCAAAAACTGGTAGTAAACAAAAATCTTCTTTAAAGAGGAAGGAGGAAAAAATCCATGTTGAAGAGTTCTTCTTTATAAACCTTTCAACCCTGTGTTTGCTGTGATATATTCTTTTGTACATCACTTTGAAGTCTTCAGATGAAAGTCCTGTTATTGTTCCAAAACAATATCCAGTTGAAAAAGAGGAATTCTGTTTATTTCATTCGAAGAGCAAAATTCCACGGTCATTGTTTTCTACTCATCCATTCTGCACTGGCTTTGTGTTGTTTTGGAAGGACATTTTGAAATATGTGCTTGAAAACCAATTTTGATAAATTGAGGTTTAATTGGTATTAAATGTTAAGCTTATTTATAATACAGCTCTAATAAATACAGAGTACGAGACACTCTCCATATTGATCACTCATTAAATACAATGGATTTATATACATTACTTTAAAAAATACTATTCTCAGCTGCTTTTACTGATGTTGTAGATTATCAAAACAAAGCATTCTATTACAAAGAAATTATAGTGGTGAAAGTAGCACTGCTTATATTTAAGGTTGCCTGACATTTTCTATTATAAGACTCTGGGCTGAAATTTTCCATGCTGGGTGTGTGTGTCAGAGTGAATTTTTTTCACCTGAAATGGTTTAGCTGTTCAATAACAATTTAAGGGAAAATGTTTAATCCATTTTAAAAAGCATTTTTACAGTCATTTAGTTGAGAAATTCTAGTGCTTCTGTGCTTTAGAACAATGATGAGGAATTTGACAGATGGGGAAGATCTTACTGTCAGGGATGTGCCTTTTGCTGTCCCCATGAAAATCTGCCTAAATTTGGCCAACCAACAAGGCTCTGAAAAATCTCACTTCACATGTGATCAGCGGAGAGTTAAAGTTTGAGAGAGAAATTCTACAAAGATTCTGTCTGCACTGAGTATGCATCATCCCTTCCCAACTTCTGTGTACTGATCAGACTTTGCACACCCTGTCCCCACAGAGCAATGGTACAGGCTTCAGCATGGTTCTGCTAGACGTTGCTTTGTCACCAGGCACCAGAACTGAGAGCAGGGACACTTACTCTCCTATGTTCTCAGTACCTCCCCTGCAGATGCCCAGGCAACATGGAGAAGGAAGAGAAGGAAACAGAGGATGTGAGGAAAAGAGAATGCAGGGGATGAGTAGGAACTGGGGAGGGAAGAGGGTACAGGAGCAGGATTTAGAAGATGGGGACGTGGATCAGAGCAAGAGAGGTATGAGAGGCTGGAGCAGTGAGAGAAGGCAGAAGCCAGGTTGGGGAGCAGAGGGGCAGGAGTCAGGTGGGGAGGATGCCAGCAGCAGGTGGGGAGTGGAAGATAGGAGTAGAACGGGGCAAGAGAAGAAGAATCTGTAACCATTAGAACACGCTTACCTATAGAACTTGGAATGGAATTCATTATTCCTAGGTGTCAGCATTCAGTTGCTGTCTACCAAATAGTTTTGACACCCACTGGCAAAGTATTTGTTTCCATCCCTCTTTAGTGGCAAGTCCACATAGAAGATAACATCCTTCTACTGCTAACAGTTACTCTTAGCTCAAGTGGTAGAGTACTATGCTGTTGGATCTAAAGATCCGAACCCTGCTGATGACCTATGTGGGTGGTTAGTTCCATAGGTTGGCTTTTTTTTCCAATTGGTTTTGAAAAAAAGTAGGAAATTAGATTTAAAAAAAAAAAGAGTTGGAACGTATATAATGAATGAGGGGATTGGTGGAAGAGAGAGGATGACCTCAGGACTGAGGCAGTTAAATACTTGTCTGGAGAACTGGATTCTCCAGTTAGGCAAGATAATTTGGTTTAACTGAATGTTCCTCATTTTATGGATATCCATTCAGAGACATCTAGGATCTCATTTGCAGAAGTGCTGAGCATTCTCAACTGCAGCTGAGGTCAGTGGGAGCTCTGCTGTGAACATGTAAAATGGTATGTACTCTGAAAATCAGGCTTTAGGCTTCTCAGATGGGGAGCCCAATATTAATTGATACTTTTGACAATTTTGCCTGTACTCTCTGTGCCTCAGTTCCCCATGTATAAAATGGGGATAATATCACCTCACTTCACAGTGGTGTTGGGAAGGCTAATTCATTAGAGATTGTAAAGAACTAAGTATAATAAGAGCATCCTAGAAAAGCCCATGAGGAAATTAATAATTCAGTATAGGGTTTTGAATGATGTGCAGTAAATAATGAATGGGTCCACACATTGATTACTGAAAATAAAAGTAAATATTTAGTAGCTGCCCGTTCAATGAACACCATCCATCTGGTGTACTGGAGGAGGCAGGGGTTCTATTGGAAAATTACGTGATTGTGTAATTAAAGACTGTATCATAATGTCTGCACACAATGGGTGAATTAAAGTTGGTTGGGCAACCGTAATTCTGGCATTTTCTAATTTTTGAGTGTTTGACTTTGTGACCTGAATGTTTTTTATGTAGTTTTTATGAAATACCCCTCTACCTCGATATAAAGCGACCCGATATAACACAAATTTGGATATAACACGGTAAAGCAGCGCTCCGGGGGGGTGGAGCTGCGCACTCCGGTGGATCAAAGCAAGTTCAATATAACGCGGGTTCACCTGTAACTCGGTATGATTTTTTGGCTCTCAAGGCAGCATTATATCAAGGTAGAGGTATATGTATTTATACTTGTGTAGCACTGTATGTACGATGATATGGTGTGTATGAATACAGCATATGCAGACATTAAACAGAAACTACACCTTTAAAGCAGAGCAGCATTAAAGTGAGATCAGTGACATGCATTTAGCTTATTGGACAGATTGCTTTCTTTCTTTTTTTTTTAAAGATGATTCTGTGCTGGTGATAAGGGAATTTTAGCTAACTCCTTTAATGCTGTGCAGTCTGTCAGCTGTTTTATCCCACTATTGCAATGTGGGCTGTCAGGATCTGAAACATCTGATCAAAAGAGGGGAGTTCCCTAAAAGATTTTATGGTATAGGATTACACTGACAGCACTGCAATCATAATGTGACACTACTGAACGCTAGAAACTCTTCCCTTCTTATTTCTGCCCGTTTACCTGTAGTTCACAATGGACAGACAACAGTTTATCCACAATTATATTCTCTACCCCACTCCACATACGTGGTAGCTGAAGACAAAGTAAGTGTTATCGAGGCACATCAGCACAATCATAACCTCTCCAATGTGTAGTAGGTCCCATCTGCCATTTTGTCCTTGATTATCTGAGAAGAGATGGCCTTCTCTGATCTAGGTTCTGGGGAAAGAGATTATATCACATCGTGGTTGTATTATAAATAGTCTTATCAACTCTTGTGATTTTATTGCAAGTTGTGTACTTTTCTTAAATCGCTAATCAGGTGAATTGTGTGGTTGTAAGAATCTCACCTTTTGGGAGGGGCCGTTGTTGTTTTTTGTTTCATTTTTTTGAAAATGTGAACCTGAAAAGCTCAAAAATGGAAGGTAAATAAAAGCCCAATTTTCATTTTTTTTAAAAATAGCTCACATTTTTAAGCCAACTTAATGATTTTTTGGATGGCCTGACTGACTCACCCATGAATTTATGCTCCAGGTGTCCCTTGATGCCTTCAACCAGGAACTGTTTGTCTTTGTTGCTAAATGGCATCATCATTTGTGGATCTGTAGAAATTTTCTCTGATATCCATAAATTATCATGTCTAGTCCCAAAGGAGAGAAACTCAGATATCTTAGGTTTAGAGAAGGATTGAGGAAATGATCTGGTTAAAGGTAGATACAGTTCTGGATTTGGTTAAGTGATCAGAGTTTAAATTAGATGCGGTATTTGAAATTAGACAAGAGTTCACAGGAAAATAGAAATTACCAGATCACACAAGTGGTTCATCTAGTCTGGCAATCTGTGTCCACTAGTGACCCATTCCACATGCTTCAGAGGAAGGCCATAGAGACTACACAATGGAAATTTCCTACCCAAAGGGGAAATTTTATCCTAATTCCTGTCAGTTAGTGGTTGGTTTATGCCCTAACGCATGAATATTTACATTCGTTATAAAATGTTAAACCCATAATGGTGGATGTTTTCCTATCTTTTAATTGTCAAACCATTTTTAACTTTTTAAACTCTTGTCAGTGAGTTCAACAGGCTAAGTATGCATTGTGTGGGTTTTTAAATGTCCCTTTTCACATTACTTTTGAGAACGTTATCTACATTTAGTCTAGTTTTTGCTATTTATGTTGAATATTCAGCATGTACAGTGCGGTCATGAATGCTGCTCCTGTTACAGAGCTTGTGATGAGGTCTGACGACAGGTTGATGGCAGAAGCTTTTTCCTGCATCTGCCCTACTTGGGATGGTGGTGGCAGAGGGCCCCTCCTCTTCCAAAGAGGCAATGGTAGTGGGATCCTCTGGGACTTACCCCAACAACTGGCGTGGATGTGCTTGGTTGAAGGGTCTTCATGCATTCCTCTCCTCCATCCACACATGCAATCCTCTGCAGGGATGGTGTTGTCAGTGTCCCCCACAGCAGAGATTCTTGGTTTAAACACCCATTGAGATGCATAGCACAATTTTCACTTCTCAAGGATATTGTTTCAGATTGTCTGTAGATTCAGGCAGACATTGTTTCTTGTCACATTTTCAAACTTTTTCTTCGTCACCATGAGGACTATGAATTTAGGGTCAGATTTTTAAAGGTCTCTAGAACCCTAACTCCCATGGAGTTAAGTGCCGAAAATCTTCAAAATTTTCCTCCTCCCCTCATTTAAAAAACAAAACAAAACTCAGATTTGCATGTAAACCGATAGCTCCAGGAGCTGCTGCTGCTCTAGGCACGGGTCTTTAGTGCCTGTTCCTTACTCCACCCTTGGTTGGAGCCCAGGGCTTTAAATTGGTATCTTCTTTCTGTAGTTTTTAACTCTTATACATAGGAACTTTAGGTATTTTTATAACCCAGCGATTTTTATCTGATGTATTAGTATTTATTATTTACTGTATCTTCTGTGGTTCCACCAGTGTTACAGGAGGGTTGGGTTGCTATATCTGTAGTATCAGTAAGATGCAGTCACAGCACTGGGAGATAGCAGGATGCTGTGGTTCTTATCTAGAGAAGCTAAGAGCTATGACATATGGAACACTGATAACTTAATGAAAGTTGGATAAATAAAGGAAAAGAAGCTCTGACATCAGGGGAAAAAGTCATTAGTGGATTTTTTTTTTATCCTGTTTCCTATTAGTCTCTAGTTAAACTACTTTGAGAATCTTAGTGGGCTTTTCCTTTGGTCTTCAAATAACAGGTTCTTTTCTTATATTGAACACATTTGTTTATCTTAAGGGCTGAACAGTCTGGGTGCTTTTAATGTTTCTCTGCCTTGGGTTTTTTATTTATATGTTTCATGGGTTTCCTCCAATCCCCTTTTTTAACCCCCTTTATAAACCTGTACATAACGCTTTAGGAATGTTAATGGGATAATCTAAATTAAAAAAAAAAAAATCTCCATTCTTTGTAAGGGATGTAAAATTTCAATACATGTGTGTTAATTTACAAAGTGAGAGATACAATCAGTCCCTCTGTGCCACCATTTAGAAACAAAATGTGAATGACCTTGTGAGCTAAGTTTGTAGTAACAATTATAATGGTATCCAAGTTAACCATGTTTACAGATATTGTTTGCATGCAGCAAAGGCTAACTTTAAAGTTACACCCAATATTGTTCCTTTTCTTGATGTTTCTACAGATCTAGAATTCCAGGGGAGACTATTAAAATAACTTTCCACTTATTGGACCTATTGAACTGTCCTTTTCCCCCAACTTCTCTTCTCTCTGATTTTGTCATGAAGATCATGAGGCTGAAGTTTCTTAAAAACATATCATGCTTTTTGTAAAGATTTAAAGTTGAGAATAGAAAAAACAAATAAAATCCCAAACAAATTCCATTGATTTTTGCAAGAAGTTGGCTGCAATTTATGATTCAAAGTTCTATTGCTCAGGACTTTAAAACCACTGGAGGCTGGATAAAATACTCCAAAATGTATGATGCAATCTCCTTTGTCGAAAGGTGGACTGGAAGCTCTAATAGATCTTTTCTTTTCATAATTTCTGTGGTAATAAACCCCAGCACAATATGTAAAAGTTTAGAGCTATATTATAATTTCTGGAGATCCGTTGTGTAGGGAAACTGAATATATGTTAGGAAAACAAAATCCCAATCTTAAGTGCCTGTCAGGTCCTTTCCAGGTTTGTATTTTAAGGGCCAGACAAAACAGAGAGGTGAGATTTAGCCACTCACTGCGATCCCTGAACAAAACAATGTTAGAGTATTTTTAAGCTACCGAAGAATGTGTCTGTCAGTCCATGTCAGAGTGAGATGCCATCTCTTGGCGGCAATGACTGGGGACCAGTGCTTTAAGGTACACCTTAATGGCCAGATCAGTAGACCAAGAACTCTTAACTCAGGCATCCTTTACGGCACTGTCCTGGCTCCAGTACTTTTTAATCTATACACTGTAGATATACCAGCAGTGGAGTCAAAGAAATCCATGTATGCGGATGATATTGTCCTAGCTGTTCAGCATACAAGCCTCCATACCATCAGCTGCAACCTAACGTGGGATCTAGCACAATGGCTGATTATTTCCAGTGTTGGAAACTTAGGCCTAATCCAAAAAAACCCAATGCTAACTGCTTTCCATGTAAACAATAAAATGTCTAATATCAAACTCGATGTGCAGTTCTGTGGTGAGAGCATCAGCAACGAAGCTAATCCAGAGTATTTTGGCCTTAACCCTGGACTGCAGTTTGACCTCTTGACAATACCTCAAGAACACCTGTGATAAGGTCAGGTCTTGTGTCATGCTTTTTAGAAGATTGGCCGAAACATCATGGGGCTTTCTTACGAATCACATGTTGCTTTCTTAATCATGTCAATGCAAATATGAGAATCCCACTGCACCATGACCTGCAGAACCCACCAAAGACAAGATTAAAATCCTGCAGCTCTCTATGGAACCGTATCAAGATCCTTACACCCAACTTTGATGCTGAGACTCAGTGGAGAATCACATGGAACACTCTGACTGCTCAAAACAAGCAGCTCATTGTTGATCCTATTGAGGAACCACCGGGTTTTGGTTTATGTCAGAAAGACTGGTGCAGATTGAATTGCATTAGGACATCTCATGGGAGATGTGGACAAATCCTCTTTAAATGGATAATAAGGCAAACACCTGTATGTGGCTGTAATCACCAGGCACAAACCATAGAGCACATCATATCTGAATGTCCCATTCATTCTTTTGCTGGCAGCTTGAAGGACATTCATCCGCTCACTCCTGCGGCAATGTGCTGGCTATCAAATTTAGATATAAATTTGTAATTTTTGCTGCCTACCCAAGCTAAATGGAAGAAGAGTGAGATAGAGCAAAATACTTTATTGATATTTATGCTCTGCCCAGGCAACAGGAAATAATGATTTAAAGCTCCTTTGCCTTGTTACTTGATCCAGATCAACTTACTGATTCACTTTTCTCCCAGTTTCTCTATCTGACCTTTAGAATGAGATGTAATTCTAGTTCTCCTCATCACTAAACAGAAACCATTTTTTGCGAGAAACCATTCCCCATGTGCTCTGTTCTTTCACTGTTGGAGCCCAGCTGACAGAGATGCTATGCTCAGTTAAGGTTCTCCCCTTTATGATCCATTTACTGTGTACCCCATACCAACAAGAAGAGAACTTTAGGAGGTAAAGCTACGGACACAGTTTTAGGCGTGCGATATCATTGACTTAACTGTTGGCCTCAGGTACACAAATAAGAACCTTGTATGTGAGAGTAGATAAATGGAGAAAATGTAAGGGTAAGTACCAAGCACATGGAGGGGTGTGATGGCTTAAACCACCTACCAGACTACTCTACATACCTGGTCTATCAATGTGAGATGCTAACTTTCCAATAAAATAATATTTCCATTATAGCACAGAAACCAGAGAAGAGGACAAGCAGCAAATGGATTAATGGGAGCCATACTGTTAAAACTTCTGGGAACAGTTTGAAAATTACTCCATTGTATATAATCTAATGCAGAGATTCTCAAACATAGTTATAGCAATTACAGCAATTGCTTAAATTGAAAAGTACCAGTAAGTATTTAATGTAATTTTAGCTTTTTAATCTAATGTAACATTTGGAAATAGAGAGGAGGAGCCAGGGCTATATGACTAGCCAATTCACTGCAGACCAGAATTTGAGAACTGCTGATCTAATGGAAAATAATTTGAAAATATTATATATATCTCATAAAAGAAGAATTACAAAAACCTCTTTCTTCTGCTTCTTTTAATGAAATACTTATTTTTCTGAATGTCAGGCATTTTACGCCTAAGCATTTAAGTTTATTTGGGGTGTATGTATAATATATAGAGTATGTGTGTTAATACATATTGTGATAGACCCAGGCCAGTTGGGTACAACAAAGTAGTAATAGGCAGATATACTGGCCACTGGATTAGCAGTTTTCTGGTCCCTGACTGACCAGAGCAGGGGCTGCTCCAAGCTAATGAGAACACCTGACTCCAGTTAACCTGCAAAGAGTCAAGTGAGGCCATTAAGATAATGTGAACACCTGACTCTAATTAAGGCCCTTTTTGATACTATAAAAGGGCTCACTCCAGTCAGGCTGAAGAGAGCCAGGGAGCCAAAGGAGACAAAGTGAGACTGAAGGGCTGGTTAATGAAGACACCCTCAAGACCTAAGGTAAGGGTGAAGAAGAGAGAAGCTAGAGAGCTATGAGGAAGTGGCCCCTGGAAATGTAGCAACTCTGGCAGTGAAAGGTCGGCTGCCAGCAGCTGCTGCCATTAGGGTCCCTGGTCCGGAACCCGGAGTAGAGGGCGGGCCCAGGTTCCCCCAACCTGCCGCTACAGAAACACCTCCTGGGAGGGGAAGTCAGGCCCTGTTAGGACGGGAGGCTAAATTGTTGTGAAATAAGCCTCTAGGGACAACAGAGACTGTGAGAGTTTTCTCACCAACCTCCTTGCTGGCTTATAATGAAAGGGGCTCAGTAGACTGTAACCCTGGCCCTAGAGAGAGAAGGGCTACATGGAGGGTTGCAGTGAGCCACTGAGGCTAGCATATTCCACCTAGAAGCGTGGGACCCACGGGGACAAGGTCGGAGCTCTGTCTCAATATATATATCTAATCTAAAGTTAATATAGTTTACGTACACAGAGGCAAATAGTAATCTTTTCCCACTCCTGCAATTTTTATTCTATATTTTTTCTGTGCTACTTGGAATCCCCTGCAAGATGCTTCTGATGATGAACTTGTAAGAGTTTTACAAAGACTGAAAAAAATACACAAAAAGTCCTAGTCAATGTCCTTTTAAATGCTTAAGTTTTTTTTTTAAAGATGGGATATTTAAAATCTGAATGTTCTTCATAAAACAATGAAGAAGATTCTAATGTATCATGACTTCAGTGCATACATTTGTGCAGTTATGATTCTCTTTACAAGCTTCAGTTGCTATTTTTGTGTCGAGGAACATAGGAAATGAAAGGGATAGAAGAATACCAGGTTAGCTCTTTTAAGTCCATTCTCTCTGTCCACTGCTGTAAAAGACAGTAAGCCTTCTAAATGTGCTGCCACATGAGAGATTGAAGGACTTTTTCTTTCCAAGGTAGTATGAATTGGTAACATGAGGTGCTATTTTCAAATTCTGTGATGTGGACTCGTTGCTCTGAACTTACATCTTCAAAAACCATTTTGTGTTTTAACTGACAGTAACTGTATACATTGCTGCCCATCTTTCCCACCATTACTTGTCCTTGGCATTTGTGCTGTAAATAGGATTGTGGTGGAAACAAGAGGGAGATGGTGGGTAAGGGAAAAAGGAGGGTACAGATAGCAGCCAGGAATGATGGGGGATTGGTGAAAGCTTATCAAGGGTATAAGTGAAGGATATAGAAGATAATTGCTAGGTCTTCTCCTGTTAGCCCAGCTAGATAGATAGCATTGTCTGGGGTGCTTGGCTGAAGGGATACTATGCACGACTTGTGCAAAAAATGTTTGAAAGCAAAATAGTGGGTTGAGCTTAGCATGGGCTTTGATATCACTACTTACAGTGTTTCCAGCAAACAGCAGTTAAGATCATTAGCCTTTTTAATGAAGGGGTTTCTCACTTATATTTGTACTCTGATCTCTCTTCCCTGTCACATCCTTTGTAGTACAGTGAAACACACAGGCATATATATGACATTTGATTTGAAAAGGGCTGCAACAATGACGTTTCCTACTCTGAAAAGGGCTGTTACTTTTGTTTTTGATTAGAAGCCAGGCATCCAGTGCACCCAAACAATATTAATCTTCATGCAGCTTGCAAATGGCCTTTCTGTGTATGAATATGTCTCCAACCAAGAGTGAGATGATACATAATTTAGGTGGTTCCCAATAGCTTGTCTGCTATATTTTTTTCTGTTTTTGCTTTGTTTAAAAAGGAATAGTATCCTAATATTTCTTTTTTTCATTCATGACTGACCTATTTTAAGAGGATCATTATTTCCCAGCAGCTGAAGATTTTGACCAAACAAAATTAGGGCCGTAGGACTTGCATCTTTTCCATTATTTTGGTCTGAGTTTCTACAGTTCCCCTTTTCCTCTATGTGAGTCATTCTTCCTTCTCTTCTGCCATGCCCGCAGCCCTCTTTATTCTACTCAGCACTTTCCAATAGAAGTAAACAATTAATAAGGACACCAGACAAGATTAGCTGCCAGTCTAAGATTGAGATTGAAACCCAGCCTATGGACTGGGACTTAGAAGGACTGGGTTTGCTCAGTTCACTTTGCTAACTGATGAGGTCTTGGTGTGATGGGGAATTGTTTCTATTTTCCTTTTGGTTTTGAAAAATCTTCTCACTCTTAGCATTGCCTGTTCACTCAACTGAAAAAAAAAAGTAACTTTTTTTGTTGTTGTATGGAGCAGTATAGATGACCCATAAGAATGATTGATTGCTTCTGATAGTGGCTAGACAGATACTTTGTATAGATTTCAAATGTAGGAATGGATTCTCGTTGTCACTGCACAGTCTGGTACGCTGTCTGGAAGATTTTTGCTCTTTGAGTGGTTTTATGGAAGTAGCTTTCACCTGTTGCACTCTTGCAATACAGACTGTTAGACACATTTGCAGAAGTGACCTCTCTTTTAGGCACTTTGGAGTTTGTGCTAAGTACTAGACATTAAATGAAATCCACTGAACATTGTCTGAGTGTCCACTCCTGTCGGTCAATCTTAAAACCAGAAAAAAAAAGAAGCTACCTCTGAGACATAGGTGGCAGTGGTTCAGTGGCTCATTAGCAGTGGAGGACATCAGTAACAACTAAAACATAAAGGGATATAGTGTCCTCTAACAGACGTTTTGGAGCATAGCTTTCGTGAGTGAATACCCACTTTCTCAGATGCATGCATCCAACGAAGTGGGTATTCACCCACAAAAGCTCATGCTCCAAAACGTCTGTTAGTCTATAAGGTGCCACAGGATTCTTTGCTGCTTTTACAGATCCAGACTAACACAGCTACCCCTCTGATACTAGTGTCCTCTAATAATTTCAGGGAAAACCCTCAGTGAGTGGGATAGCCCCTTTGTGTGTGAATGTCAGTGAGTACGATGGTGTTATCAGCTGAGTAAAGGGGAACACCCCCAGCGGTAGATGACTTGAAATATGTTTTTAATAAAACTAACTCCACCGTTTATTTCTCAGAAATGTTTCTAGGGATGTCTTCTTTAATGTGAGGGCTAAAGCTGTAGACTCAAGAAACTCTTAGCTGCAGCGTTTAATCTGGAACTTCCAGCACCTTTTTGCATTAAACTCTTGGAGTGAGCATCTTCATATATTTGTTGAAGAAACATTTATTTCCAAATACACCTCTACCCTGATATAACGCTGTCCTCGGGATCCAAAAAGCTTACCGCGTTATAGGTGAAACTGCATTATATCGAACTTGCTTTGATCCACCAGAGTGCACAGCTCCCCCCCCCCAGCACTGTTTTACTGCGTTATATCCAAATTTGTGTTATATCGGGGTAGAGGTGCATAGTCTAATCTTTGTCTCACTGCCTTCTTTTGTAGCTTTTCATTGTGGATTTGGGGAAAACTTGAACAATGTTAAAAATACTAAATATGATATATTAATATGCATATACATGTGTGTGTTAATATAAAAGTAAAATATACCATAATCAAGTATGGAAATTTGAGGACCTTAGAGAGATAGTATTGTGAAGTGCTTGGTTCATGGGATGGAATCAGAACAAGTGAATGGTTTTCCAAACGCTAATAAGGTCCATAGTGACTTGTGTTCCATTTTGGATTCTGCCATTGGCCTGTCATGACCTTCGGCAAATCATGTAACCTCTCTGTGCCGCAGTTTCCCCAGCTGTCAAATCGACGTAATAATACTTCACACAGGCTGTGAAGAATGATGAACCTTTACTAAAGCGGGCGTGCGCGCGCACACAAAAACTTGGATAGAAGATAATATGATTGCTGCTATTATAATTTATTTATTTATTACATGACTAAATCTGGTTAGAGAGTTTGGATGTGGATATTCTATAATTAAGTTGAGAGTGATTCCAGTTAACCTTCAGAGGTTATTTAAAGGGGCCTGTCTTCAAGTGCTACCCGTATGTGTTAATATAAGATTCTCTTGCAAACTGCCTTACCTGCACAGCGTTCTAGAGCAGTCCATGTGCATGTTAGAATAAATGTTAATATTTAAAACTAGAGCTATGGCTTACATTAATTGTTTTGCAGTTAGTCCGGTTGAATGTATATTTTTATTTCAAACTGATTTGGAGCTTTGTACACTGGTATGCATGAATGTGTGCATTAATATTTATTATTAGATAAATGCAGACGATTGCCTGGCAGTGTGCTTTTATTGTTTGTATTGTTCTGGAACCTTCTACGACCTCACTGTGTTCGACTCTGTGCAAATACATATTAAGAGAGGGCCCCTGGCCCCGAATGATTTAATATGATACAATAAATAAGTGCGTGAAACAAGAGGTGGGTAAGGGAAAAAGAGAGTAATGAAAATAAAATTATGTAGTTACATAGGTGGCTGTTACTCATCTTGATGATATCTTAGATTACCACTTTCTTATAATAAATGGAAATGGAATAGCTGATTTTTCATCTGACTTATGCATTACCAAATTTTCATTGGTTTTCTGATTTCTGGTAGCCATATCTGCAGAGTTGGCACACACATCAAGATAGTCCGAGCATTGATGACTTTACATTCTAGAAGATGAAAATAAAACTCTTTGGGAGAATCATATCAGGGTTCCTTTTAGATAATTTTGTGAATATATTCTTAATTTGATTGCTTTCCATTTTTTAAATTTCAGTCTCTTCTGGACAATGTGAATCTTTAACAGAGAGCCAGGGTTAGATACACTGTGATTTGGCACTCATTGCATGCAGGTAAATACAAATACAGTTACTTTTCTTATTCTTGTTTCCTCCTAAACAGGTGACCAAGAAAGTCAAATCTATGCAGATGTTCCATACTCCTGTAACGTATGCCATGCAGGGTGACAGAGTAGGCGTCTGTGTGACCCAGTTTGATCCCAAGCTGCTAGAACGAGGTCTGATCTGTACTCCAGAATCTCTCCAGACCATACATGCTGCTGTCATCTCCTTGAAGAAAATCCAGTATTTCCGTGGTGCTCTTCAGACCAAAGCCAAGTTTCACATCACAGTTGGTCATGAAACAGTCATGGGAAAAGTGATGTTTTTCAGCCCAGCCCCTGCTTACTTCAGCAAAGAACCCCTGGAGAATGCTTTTGATTTTGAAAAGGAATATCTTTATCAAGAGGAATACTTATCCAAGGGCTCAAAATCTTCGGAGGAAAACAAGGAAAATGACCAAACAGGAGAAGGGCAGCTTCCGAGGCAACAATGGGCTTTACTGGAGTTTGAAAAGCCTGTCACTTGTCCTAAATTTTGCCTTGTGATTGGCTCCAAGCTGGATACTGATATTCATGCAAACACCTGCAGATTGGCGTTCCATGGGATATTGCTTCAAGGGATGGAAGACAAGAACTACGTTGAGACTTTTCTTCCAAAACTGAAAATGTACAAACTGAAGCATAAGGAAGGACAAGTGGAAAGGGTAAGCTATATTTCTTAGTACTTTATGCTGCTAAAGTAAAATTAGTCTGTGTTGTGATCTGGATCCCAAGTATACCACGGTACTGTGGAATTTTCCACCAAATTATGCTCCATAATTCCTGCTTCTGTTTTTTAAAAATTTAGTTTTGTAGGCCTTTTATTTGCAAAGAAAACCCGTGAAAGATTGTACATAGCTGATCCAGTATTTCTTGTCTGAGCTTGAGGTCATTCAAAAACCGTCGCCTTTACAAAGGGTATTAACAGCACTATCCCTTTGTGGTGGGGATGTAAGTTAGAAATTTAATGGTCTCAATTTCATTGTCAACATTAACGGTTTCACAATTTATCATTTTAACAATTTAGCTGGTGTGTTTGTCCGCAAACTCGAACGGCCTCCCACACTTTCTCAGGAGCCCTAACTCTCCTCTACCTAGCTGCCAAAACCTCTGCTTCCTCTAGCATGTATAGTACAGTTATTCTATAGTTTCAGTCCAAAATTGTGCAGTACATTGAATATTAAAAATGTAGAGGCAGCGTAAAATAGACATTAATGTCACGTTAAAGAACACTATTGATTGTGTTATTAATTTTCATATTAAATTAAATAAAAACCTCAGTGATTAAAATTTATCTCAACATGCCACAGAATCTCCTGTTGTCTGCACTGGTGTGCTACAATATACAGAAATATTGCCACAGGACTTAGATCAAGCCTGTCACTGAGTACATGGTGCCTTGAATATTATATATTATGCACGTCATATACTCCATATGGTAAGCTATGTCACGGTGCAAACACAACCCATCATTAAAGAATACCTGGGACTTCTTGCAAGAGTAAAGAAATTTGTCCTGACAAAGATTTAATTTGGGTAATTACATTGTGACTATTTTTACAGACCCTTCAGTTTGTTGTTTTTCTTCACTTTCTGTATTACACTATTGTTGTATTGCTTCGGTGGTCTACCTCAGTTGTGACTGCATTTCAGTAATGTGTGGATAACCATTTGTGTGTAGGGCCTGTAATACACTTTGGAATTCTTTGTAGTGAAAGGCGCTCTAGAAATGTAATTATATACATTTTTAATCAGTTACCCTTTTATTAACAATATTAATGTAAATGTTAACCAGTAGTGTTTACATAGTGCTTTGAAAATGTAAAAGGTGATATAATTGCTCAGCATTATTGTATTGTTAACTTATACTATAGCAGAGAATTGTTAATTTTTATTCTCATAATACAAAAACCTGATCATTCTAACAAAACAATCTGTAGCAGCCTCAGCCCCGTTTCTTAGCACACTGCTGTAGTGAGATGCTGTACAATACATTTTTATATTAAGAACTAAACACTTATGAAAATAAATGTCACAGTACATTTTGTGGTACAGAATTTTTTTTATTTGTTTACTTTGTAATCTGCAACAGGTGCATATTAATGAGGTTCTTCTCTAAAGCACTGACTATTAATTACATCCAAACAAGCAATTAGTTGTTACTCATCTGTAATGCTCTCCTCCCCTTTTTTTTCTGAGGACTAGTCTATGGTACCATGCTACAGCTGCACTGATGCAGCTGTGCCGCTGTAGTGTGTCTGGTGAAGACATGTTATGCCAACGGGAGATTGCTCTCCTGTAGGCATAATTACTCCAACTTAACCAAGCAGCAGAAGCTATGCTCTCCCACCAATTTAGTGCTGGTGTGGATGGTGCTTAGGTCGATGTAACTTTCATTGCTTGGGGGGGGTGGCTTTTTCACACCCCTGAGTGACATGAGCTTACATCAGCTTAAGCAGGAGTGTAGACAAGCCCTGAGACATCAAATATCTCTGTAAAAGTAAGTATTTTGTAGTATTTTCCTTGTTGTAGCTGCTGCTTTCCAGGGACACTTTGCTTCTCCCCCATACTTTCGTTACTAAATCTGGAGATCAGGATTTTCAAAAACGACTAGTGATTTTTTGGATGCCTCAGTTTTTGGGTGCTCAACTTGATATTCCTTGAAGAAGTGTAGGTTTCAGAGAATATAGTTTTCAGCACTTTCTGAAAATCAGGTCCTTTTTGAGCCATCTCAAGTTGGGAACCCCAAATCAGTAGTCACTATTCAAAATCTTGACCTGGATGTCGATGTGCATTTCATTCCTCTCAAATAGCTAGTCTTCCTTGCCAGTAGATAGTGGCAGTCCCAAACTAGAGCACCCTACCTGCCCAACTTTGGGGAAATTTAGATTTGCTATACTGTGTCTGTCTCATCTGTACATTTTAATACCAGTTTTTCAGTTCTGTCTTGTTCCATTTATACTCTGTTGACTCTCTGGCACCTTTTCTCAGCTCTAAAAATTACTTCCTTCACTTCTACTAGAACTTTCAATTTATGAAAAGCTCCTACTGCTGCTAGCATTGGTAACTGCCAGAGAAACCTGGCTTGTCTGTGACTTTTCTGCTTGAATGTGGATATTAGCAAGATTAATGAGAACAAGAGTTGGTGCAAACTAGGGCAGTCCATACTTTGTTGTTGTTTTTTTAAACTGAAATGATCTGGATTCAGATTAACTTTCTTTGCTCAGTATTTATTATTTCCCTTACGTTACAGAGGGAATTGTGGGTACTTTGGTAAATAGTTTGAACAATTATGTAATACTCACAGAAGCTACAGTGAATATCTGTGGTACGCTTTGACTAACTCAGGCGTTCTCAGACTTTTGTACCGGTGACTGCTATCACACAGCAAGCCTCTAAGTGCAACCCCCCTTATATATTAAAAACACTTTTTATATATTTAACACTATTATAAATGCTAGAGGCAAAACGGGGTTTGGAGTGGAGGCTGACAGCTCACAACCACCATGTAATAACCTTGCAACCCCCTGAGGAGTCCTTACCCCCAGTTTGAGAACCCCTGGACTAACTGGTATCTCACAATTTTCAGTGCTGGTCATACAATTTTTATTAATAATTTTATTAAATTTTGTCTCATTAGTTGTAAAATTATTACCATATATTCCACTATCCAGCCAGTTCTGTAAATAATTGAATCATATGAATCAATAACAGACAAGTGACTACTTTTTAAAAATTATTTGACCAGCTTAGTAATCTCTGAATCTAATATCTTTAGTGAATTGTAGCAGATATCCCTGTAACTTTTTAAAAACAGCACTACTGTGGGCTAGAATGGGTGGCAGATGTCTTACCTTTTTCCAGTCGTGGAACTGTCACAAAAGCTGTAGAAAATGGGGGCATTAATCACTCTCTTTACTAACACCAATTGGTTTTACAAGTGAGGAGCTACTGTAAAATCATCAACTCATCATCTGTGTTAGGCCTGTATATACTAAATGGCATATAGATAAAAAAAATCATTCTGATCCTGGTTACTGTAGAACAGTGTTTCATTCAGAGTTAGTATTTTTCCCCAGTATATGCCAAAAAAATAGGCAGAACATGTTACTATAGTATAGGCTGAGTGTAAAGATAGAGGAGTACATCAGGCCTTTGGAGGGTTGATGGGAAGAGGACGGTGCCAATTACCATGGGTCTGCTGGGGAAGTACTTAGGGCTTCATATTGAGGGAATAGAATGAAATGGATCATTTTGGTGAGTGGAGAGCAGCAGGAATCAATTGGTGGTGCAGTGCCTTTTTTTGTATGCTAAAAAAAAAAAAAAGGTCTCTAGTTAATAGAAATTCTGAATCAGTTGGTCCCACCCTGCTGCTGATGGATAGCCAGAGATTAGGATCATTGAATTTAGGGTGTCTATTCTTGGCATTGATGCAGGAAAATCTCATTTTCTCTGCTAAAGCAAGGAAATTGGTGACCCCCCTCCTCACCTTCTCTGGGGAGGCACAAAAATAATAATTTTACCTTTATGGGAAGTTAACTTTCCCTCCTGAGAATACTGTTAGGGAAAATTGGCTTCATAACTTCCTGAAGGGCTGAGAATGAGAGAGGAAGGCTGGGGTATGTAGTGTTTGGCTTTCCTGTTTCAGTGGGGAAAAACCAATTCCTGTAACCAGACTGTAGTGAAATTCGGTGGTATCCACTTATAAAATGTTGCACTCATGTAATCTAGTGTGGATGCTCCCTAGCCCCCTGCTTGCTGTTGGAATTAAAATAAATCCCCCAACAGTTTAATGACCAGTTAACCCAGGAGGAATCAGGTATTTATGCTTTTGCTCTTTGTTTCTACTGATTAATTTCAGAACACTTTTATGAAATAGTAAGAACTGTAAATTAATTAAGTCTCCAGCATCCTCAGACTTATTTTTAATGGATTTAGCTTGAATGATACAGTGGCATTTCGTCATAGCTTTTAAGCTATCTGGCAAAGAGGAGAGGCATTCTGGCCACTTCAAAAAGGGTGGAATCATCAAATGAGAGAACACTGTGTTAAAACAAAACAACAAACCCTCCACCCCCCCACACCCCCCCAGTGCTCTCTGAATTAGCTTGTGCACTGTTTCTTTAAATCCCTGCATAATGTTACTGGCTCTGCTGAACTGCTTCAGGGTTGTGAATATTGCATATGCATCTGGGTATTGAATGTTCTTGTTGTGCTGCTCAGTGTACTGGCTACATTATCTATCATTTGGTATCGTGTCAATTTAATGCTACAAGCAGGAGGAACATAGCAAGTACAGTGGAGCTCTGGCAGTGAAAGGGTTAAAGACTTTCTATTGTGATCAGTGAATGAACTATAAATGTTACATGTCTGAAATGTGTCCTCAACTGTTCTTTCCCCCACTCTTAGTAATTTATTTATATCTAGGGTCTGTACTGCACTTACCACAGTAGTATCTTATAGCTAGTTCAGAGGAACATTTTGGTAACTTCTTTTCTAAAAGGCCACCTCCTGTCTGAGTCAGTGGTGTTTTGATGTTCAGATGAGTGGGCGATGGGTGTCCGAGAGACTTGTGGCTATAGTGGAGAATTTTCAGTTAATCAGCAATGAGATAATGGCCTTGCCCAGACCTTCTCTACATCAGAAAATTGCACCACGTTAACTTTATGGTGTGGTTTTAATCTGATTTTCTTAAATTGATGCAAAAGGGCATGTGGACACTCTTATTTTGGTTTAAACCAGGTTTTTTTCTGGTTTAATTTAAATATTGATTAGAAATCTGTTTAACATAAACCAGCTAAACTACTCTTAAACTAAAATAAGTGTGTCTAGACTTGGGGTTGGCTGTACTTGTTGAACTTAATCAGTTGTGAAAAGATGTCTTGTTCAGTTTCTATGATCGGTGTCTTTTTCTGCAGGACTACATATAAGGAGGGACAATGACCCTTCTGTTGGAGGATCTGCTGTTGCTATACATGTTAAAATGTCCAACTGTTCTTTCAGACAAAGGCATTTTTAGCAGGCAAAAGAGCTGTGTTGGCAACAACAAAGTGAATTATATAAACAAAAAGGTAGGAGCAGGAGCTGAAAATCTTGCCACAGTTACTGCCAGGGTCATTTGATATGAAGAAAGATGCAGGAACCTGTAATGAAACAATAGGGAATGAAACCATGGCTTTAGTGCTAGCTCAGGGAGAGATTGGTACCTCTGTATTGGATTCCTTATTTTCATAATCTGTGATGACCAGTGCCTAATGGAATATTTGGATGAACATGAATTTACTATAATGGATCAGACAGTTCGTCCATCAAGTCTGATATATTTGAGGCATCAAGATTGGCAGTGACGGTCATCAATTATCTGATACTTCAGATGACATCCCCTCTCCTAATGCCAGCTGTGCAGGTCATAGTGTGAGGAAACTGGCATACATTTTTGCAACCTTCCTGTGAGGTAGGAAAGTAGTAATCCCCTTTCACAAATGTGGAAACTGAAGGATAGAGAGGTGATTTACTCAATCTCCCACAGTGACAGTGACCGAGCCAACCCCCGAGTCCAACTGTCTTCCCATTCAGTCATATAACTGCTAGTCATACTTGCTATAATTTTGTCAGTTTTGTCCATGGCATCTGCTTGCTGTAATATCACCCACTTGGAGAGACTGGCAAACTGTACAGAGTCCCAGTATCGGACTATCTTTCTACTGGGATTCCCCCCTACCCCTAAAGTCATTATAGCCAATTCCAATTTGATGCATGAAACAGTTACTCCTTGAGATAAAAGTCTCACATTCTTTGCTTTATGGGTTTCCATGGACGTAGGTGCTTATTGCAATGAGTTTTGAGTTAAAGGTGAACTGTAGAAGCAAGTTATGATTTCCTGCATGACTCAGATATGCTGTCTGTTCTGAAAATGTTTTCACAAACAGGATTTATCCCGTGGTGATGGTTGCTGGGTCCATTGTGGAGGACGCTCATAAATCAGTAACTCAGTGGAAGAAACAAAAGGGGAAAACCCTCCATCTTGTTTGCAAAGCACAAGCTGCACCTCTTGCTGTTTCAGACTTGTTTAGTGAAAATAAACACATACCTCAGCAGAGATATTTTCCTGATGTAACCATAATATAAAGTCCTTTGTATGAGAAGATACTCACCCTGCCTACACAGCCTCAAAGGTGCTAGGTAGTCATTACTTTTCTGTAGTCCTCTAAAACCAAAAGGAGAATTCATTCTCTAGTGTGCATTTTCCGTTCTTATCCTTAAATTTCGTCCTGATTATTTGTGTCTGTTTTAGACATGGTTCGCATTGAGTGGCATTTGCTTCTTGCAGCCTTTTATGTATCGTTATAGTCATGGAAGATTCCAATTTTATTCATTATGTGTGCTGCTCCTGAGTTCGGCTGGTTGCTGACTGGCTAATGCTTTGTACTTTCATACTGCTGGGGGCTTGAGGGGATCATGTAGATAACATGCTCAGTCCCTGGAAGAAGGAGAAAGCAGAACCTTTTTTTGAGGGGGGGAAGGGTTGTGTTGGTTTTTTATTTTATTCATTTTGGAGGTTTGAGTGGTGTTGACATGATTTGAAACAGTCCCCAGCCAGAAAAAATATGATCTTTGAGGATGGATGAAGGCAGAGCAGAAGATGAAGGAATTCTTAAGACTTCATCAGAAATTCAGTGCACTTCATTGGGGTCTGGATGGAGCAGGAAACAATGATTTTTAACAGCTTCTCTCCCCACAGTGGTACAGCAGCAACTCAAACTGCTGCTGTGCCAGCACCCATACAATGGAGTCTCACTCTCTGAATAGGCATGTCCTCAAAATGACATTTGGATCCCTGGAAGGCGTCTATGTGCATCCCTTATTTAACAGCTTTTGAGGGCCTTTCCAATAGGTGGTGCTCAGATAATATGGTGATTAATAGGATCCAGTGTAAAGGCTTAAGAAGCACAGAAGACAGAAATGGGGAAATATTATAATTTATTTGTTGAATACCAACAGTGTACAATATAGGAAGGGATAGTTCCTCCTATAAGAAGTCTATTCTTGACCAGGTATTTTGAAATGCAAAAATCATGCATATGACAGTTTGTGTTTTCTGATTGAAACTTGATTCATGGGTATTAATTTTCATACAAACTGTCCCATGTAAATGTTTACATTTTTAAATTGATAAAAATAGCAACATTTAATTGACAGTGGATGTTTCAAATTTACAGTATTTAAGCCACATGCTTCAGCAGGGAGCCTGCTGGAAATATGAAGAACTGGATGTGAGCAAAGGAAAATGAATTTACCCACGAATGACTGGGTAACATCCAGTGTTGCCTACTCAGCCCTGATGCCCAGCATGCTGAAGTACTTGGCTTAGTTTGAAGGCACCATTAGTCAGTATGGAAAGAAAGTAGCTGAGCTGTCTGGAATGAGTGGACATTCATGAGAGAGCAGCTTGACACAGCACCATTTTCTGCACTGAGCATACAGAGTATTGCCCACAGCAGTGGTGTTCCCAAAATAATCTTTTGCAGGGAAGCGATTCAAGGGAGTGGTGTCCTCAAGAATCGTGGGAAGTATGCTTTGGAGGTGTCCTCTGAATATTCCCACATCTTGCCTATTCCTAATTAAGGATTTTTTATGGTCTTGTTAAGGCTAATGTCCAGGATGCAATATTCCTTTTGGAGATCAACTAGAACACAGTTGAGCAATAGATTCAAATGTGGGCATCAGTCTGGTAGTGATGCTCTTCGGAGACTAAATCCAGGTGACTAATATGGCATGAAGACAGGATATACACAGAGTAAGTAATGAGAACAAAGCGTATGGTGATGAATAATTGGTGTGTGATGTCTGCAAGCGCAGCAGTGACCTGAGCTGTCTGCAGAACCTTCTGTGACTCTTGCTGGGAGAACTGGTAGACGTCACTCCATCTACTGTAAACATGCAGACGCCACAATTAATGTTTCACCTGCTTTGAAGTCTGAACATGGAGTTGTTTGGTTCTGCTTGGCTGCTGATGGTATGCTAAATACAGTAATAACACAGAGATGAAGGCAATCAGGTGAATAAAAAATGCATAGTGCATTCAGTGGTAAAAATGCACCATAAAATGTAAATATAAAAAATGTGTTTATTTGTTGGCTCTTTTTCTGTTTTTGAGCAGGAGGAGTTGTGTGAAGTTTGGGCAAGTGGTGGTAATAAACTTCTAAACTGAAAAGCCGTCTTTGTTAAATAATGCCAGAGAGGAAAATGGTGGTGATGATCACTGATAAAGGGGAAGAATGATGTTTTACAATACATAGATTAACACAGCCTTAGTAAATTTTTGAGACAAATTTACCATCAGAGGCACAAAATCAACTCACTGGCTCTTATGAAAAAACTGATAATTTACTCATGCAACAAAAATTATATGCTCCATATGACAGGGCAGTAGAACCTTACAAGGTTTGTGTAGCACCTATGGTTATTTTTTATAATAAATTTAAAATACAGATGTGTTTTGGGGTCTTACGAGGGTATAGACAGCTGCACTTGAATTTTGAGATTGTGTCAGAGTTGCGTGTGGGGATGAATTAATTTGAGAGTAAAGCATTTGATAAGGCATTTTATTCATTGAATATAAAAGCATTTACAAAAACATTATTTAAGTTGCAAATTAAAGCCCTTGAAAGTTAGGAAATGGCAGAATTAGTGTCCCATGAAATCTTAAATGTCCATGTGCTTAATAAGACAGGCAACCTGTGGAGAAAATAGTATGTGATCATGTAATTAAAGAATGTATCATAGGGCATATCCAGCAGGAGGTTAAAATTAAGCTTGCATGGACATGTAACATTTCTTAACTTTTGAGTGTTAGATTTGCAACCTAAATAACATACTTTTAACCTTTTAAAATGTAATTTTCTCAATCTTTTTTTAAAGTAAAACAGTCAAATTCTATTGTTCAGCTGTAACTGCTACAGCCACCTGTATCCTATAGCATCACCAGGATCTTCAGCATTGTAGCACAGACTGCTACCACTTGAAGTACAGGACAAATTACATTAGCTAACAGCAGAAGAAATTCATTATCCCAGAGAGGTGATAGAACATTGGGTTTGGGGTGGTCATCATGAGAGGGCCCAGTAAAGCCTAGCTCTCTTCCCATCTCCACTCCCCCGCCCATAGTTGAAGGACCTCCAGTCCCATCAGATGCACCCAGATGGTGAGGGTACAGGCAATTGGCCCCAGGTGCTGAGGCCGAGAAGGCTTAAGGGAAGGGGTAAATAGGCTTGATTCCTGCTCCACATGCGGGGAGCATGGGCCACTGGTGCCAAGTGTTAGATTAAGGGAGCCCAGCTCTCTTTTTGTGCCCAGTCCCAATGGCATCTGCTTTGGCAGCTTCTTAGTGTTCAGTTCACTACCAGCTCTCCCTATAAAGATAAGAATGAAAAGTGTAATAGCAATTCTCTTTTAACTACATAGGATTAAGACAGGCTGATGTTCAGATTTGAAGGCAGAACCAGAGAGAGTTGACATGGGGCTGGCGTTGAGAGTACATCACAGCACCAGAGATGATAATACATGGCAAAGACCTCTTATAGTAAATTGAGTGTATAAAATGTTCTGTGTGTGTAAAATGAGCTAGAATCCATAGCTGTGTGAAACATTATTAATTTAAATCTTTGTTAGAGAATCCTATTGTCTAAGATGACTGCTGTGGTCAGTGGTACCTGTATGTATGGTAGTTACTATTCAGTGGCTCTAAATGACGCAGAGAGTCCAGAGAAGTTTGAGGAATAACTATAAAATGCTTTAAAAGCTTCCAGAATTTCGAAGTATCTTTCTAGAACAGCATGTGGTGTGCTGTACAAACAAACCCATCCCTCAGTGCGGCAATGCTAGGGGCTGATGGAAATTGACCTGGATAGTGTCCTCTTCTTGCCTTGGAAATAGAGATTGTCACCTCATGTTCACAACTGACCCAGAAAGCAAGTGAAAAGTTGCCAACATCAGTGCAGAAATCAGGTTTCTTTTATGATGACAATAAGCTGCCAGCCAAGCCACTGAGACAGTTAACAGGCGCTGCTGTTGGGATAGCCTTGCCTATGACAGGGAGCCCTTCCAAGCCAGCTCGGCCTCGACACTGGGGCAAGGAACAGCACATACTGTTATCTCCGTCTGATCCCATCCCTTCACCACCACTGGGGACTGCTGTTGGTGAGGCCCCATTTATGATGGCGGAGTGTCTTCACAGCCAGCTCAGCCTTAGGGCCGGGCGCATACTTTTTAAATCTTTTGTGGGAGATCTTTGGTAAACTTGTCCATCTGCTGCTCACCCGTGGCTCTTAGACATCTCTCTCCTGCATCAAAACATCTCTTCTCTTCCTCCTCCCTTCACCCCATTTACCTTTCCTGGTTATCCTCATCTCTCTGCATTTCCCACCACCTCTGCCTGCTCCTCTTCTTCTTCCCAATCTCCCATCCCACCCTCCAGCAAAAATCTAGGTCCCTCATCCACATCGCCCTTAATCCTGGTGATATTTGCCCCACCCTGGCCTTCTTTCTGTTTCCTGCCTTCTCCTTCTCTTAAACCTGCCCCTGCCACTACCTCTGTGTACCACCACCTATTCCTTTCCCTCCCAGTGGCCATACTGGGATCCGTGGGCAGTCCACAGGCCCCCTATTTCTTGGGCATCGAGTACCTCTCATAGGAGATCCACTAGACATCCCCTAATGGCTTTGGTGTTCAGGGCCCCAGAACCAGAGGAAGAAATTTTCAAGGAGCAGGAGGCCAGACTAGAGGTGCAAACTACCCCACCAGCAAAATTCTCCACCTTCTCACCAGACGAAGTGGTGGTGTCCCCTCCTCCATCACTGGCTGATGACTTTAAGCTATTCCAAGAACTTAATAAGAGTGTGTTGGTTTTGCTACCAATTCTCCCTAAGGAGGTGAAAGGCTCACATCATTACACACTGCGTCTTTACTCACTTGTGCAGTACAACGATTCTTCAGATGCGTCCTTATAGGTGCTCCGTAACCTGCCCTCCTCACCTCTGCTTTGGAGTTCTCGACAAGGGGCTCTGCAGTAGAGAAGGAACTGAGGGTGTTTCGCCTGCACAGCGCTAGATAGCCTTGAGGCAGACCACATGGGAGGGAGACCACGTGTGCAGGCTGAACAGACACTGCTACCTAAAATCTCCTATAAGAGGTACAGGGGCACAGATCCACCTACAGTGGAGCACCCATAGGGACACATCTGCAGCATGGGGCATGAGTCACTTGTTGGTTTGAACTAGAGTAAATGGTGAATTTCCTGTAACTTGAAGTCTTTAAATCAAGATTTGAGGAGTTCCATAACTCAGCCAGATGTTCTGGGCTTATTCCAGGAGTGGGTGGGTTCTGTGTCCTGTGATGTGCATGAGGTCAGACTAGGTGATAATGATGGTCTCTTCTGGCCTTAAAGTTTATTAACTCAGACTGATGTCATGGCAAGGTGCTTGTCCTAGGAGGAAGTGCCCAGTAGCACTCAGCCCCTCGGGCTGGTTTAGGTAACAAATGGAATCCTGTTCAACTTTACTGGGACAGAGTCAGGAGGATGGATGTCATGATGCTAGTCCTCTCAAGGGTGTGGAATGCAAAGAATAGGATGTGAAAAATATGCCTGAGATTGGGATCTTCTCAGAGTTACAAGGGAGACACCTGAAAACACAATTTTTATGTGTTGTTCTTTTTACTAAAACAACTGTGGCAGGGTACAAGGGGACTGGAGAGGTTAAATTGTCTGTCTGTTTGGGAGACAGAGTTGGGAGAATACTTTTGCAAAGGTTGGTCTCCAAACAAATTGCTCAGAGAACAGGTTAGAATCCTTAAGCAGTGAGTTTTGTTTCCTTTTCTGCCTATGTTAACTTATTTTTGATTCCTTGTTATAGACATTAACTAATGAGGAAAAGACCGTGCTGACTGAAAAACTTTTTTTCTTCTGAGTAATTCCTCTGGTTCACAATAATAAAACCAAAACCATATTTTGGGAATAAAAAAATTAGACTCTGTCTGGAAATCCCTGTCAATTCCTATCTCCTCAATCCTCTCAAGGGCCAGTGTAGGATTATTTCCTCTAATACATGTGTATCAACTTTTTAAAAAAAGAAAAGGAGGAGGATCTGTAGCATCCATAGAGGGTCACTTGCTGTGGGGAGCATCTTCCCTGTCCTTTTTCCACTCCAGAGTTGGGAACATGTTCTGAAACTTTTTGGAAAAAATAGCCAAACTGCCACTTACTTCAAGATTACAATGTTGTCTAAAGTGAACTTTCTGTAAAATAACAAATGTGCTCTAATCATAAATCTTTCCACTTTTAGTGCCTCATTTCGTTTTTTTTCTCCATTTTTCCTAACTTGTCAGTGTATCCCTTCTTCAGTCTTTTCCCAGGATCTGTGAAACCCTCAGACTAATTTTATATCACATTTTCAATCATGTTAGGCTAAATCAGAAAAGAAAAATATCTGTCTCCTTCTAGCTATCTGAACCTTCAATGTTTTCAGTCTCTTGCTTTCTCTTGGTCCCAACTTTTCTCTCATTATTTCCTGCCCCTCATTCCAACAACCCCTTTTGTTCTTTCTTCCATCCATTTCTGTCCTGCTCCCCTTGGTTCTTTAGGGATAGGGGATAAGAGCATGGGCTGTGTTTGCCCTCCAAATGTCCATGATGAGTTGTTTCAGAGGATGCTCAGCTGACAGTGAATTTGTTTGTGTCACCCTATAAATGAAGATGATTTGACAGTGTAGTTACCAGATTCCCCTCTTGAGAGGAACTAGCAATTATTTTTCCTGGAGTTAAATTATGGGTTTGCACTGAATGCCTGCACACATAACCTTAACTACAGAGTTGCAGATATAATATTGTAGTGTTTAGATCAAGGAGTGTGTGTGTGTATACACTTGGTATTAGAGAGAGAGCGCGCGTGTGTGTGGGAGAGATATACACACACACACTCTTCACCTATGATGATAAAGTACTATTTACTTCTTTCTGCAAACACAAAAACCAAGAAGAAGGAGGGGATATTTCATAAAATCAATGCTATTGTGTCCTCTGGACTAAGCCATAAAACAAGAGTAAAAGAGACGTTCCCTTTGAACGTGAAATCCCTTTCTAAGCTGCTGATCTAACTGAAGTAAGAGAGGGAGAATATAGCAGCCAGAAACACTTCTGGTCTCTCTCTCTCTTTTTTTCCCCCTTTTCTTTTCCCTTTTTTTTTTTTAAGTCCTTAAGTGAGTTTGATGCTGCACCTCTGCCCATAAATTTAAAAAAAATATTATCGTAATGTAGGTCAGTGAACTGAAACGCCACTGTACACTATGGGGGATTAAAGTGAGAGAGGCAGCCCTCACCCACTCCCACTAGGTCATATGACAATATAAACAAGAAATGCAAGGAGCCTTCAGCTTTTTCTTGCCCTAATCCTTTGTTTATGCAGCACTTAAACTGACTTTTGGGGTCGTCTCTGTCTGGCATTAAAGCCCTAAAGCTTTTTGAAGTTTCGCTGAAGTTAATAAAATTAGTCTGCCCTCATTGCTAGGCCCCTTGCTGCTGCTTCAGAACAGACCACATATCCCTTACTGTCTTTGTAGCATTCGGCTTTTTAAGTTAATATTTCATAAAAAAGCGAGAGAGATCTCTCAAAAGGCTATTCAGCTAATAGGCAAAGTGATTGCATAGTAGATATTCCGAGAACTCAAAGGGGATTACTGTGAAATCTAGTGATTGGAGCTAAATTGCTGTTAAAGTAATTGGAAGTGTTGAGTTTCAGTGGGAGAGAACATGTATTTCTGTAGCTTCTTAAGGTAAAAAAGGCTGTAAAATAGTCTTAATTTTTTTCTTTTATTTTTACCAAAATTTTTCCAGGGCTTGAAAAATGATTGTTCATTTTTAAGTAAATATCTTTCAAAAACTGATGTGTTATTTTCCTCATCTATTTTATTTGATTGTGCGATCAGCATTCTTTTCACCTTGAGGCTGGGCATCCTCTCAGAAGTCTGTCTGTCTGTCTTCAAGGATAAATCAGTGAGAAGTTAATTTCTTCTAATTTCAGTCTAATGGTTAGTGTGGAGGACTGAGAGTCAGGACCTTAGGTGGTACTGTTCCACATTTTGCCACTGATGCGATTTTAAGCTAATTGCTGACCCACTCTATGCCTCATTCTCCTATTTGTAAAAGGAGGGTATTTCTTTCCCATCTCAGAGAGATGTTGTGGTACTTAGTTTTTTGTAAAGTGCTTTAGGGACCTCTCATAAAAGGTGTTTGCTATCTGCAGAATTTTTGCAATAACTAGAAGAGGAGGATGAGTATTAAATATTGTTGCTCAGCACTGTAAATATCTGGAAAACTGAGTCCTTGCCCCAGTGCTTACAATTTGAAGATTCTGTCTTGCAAACTTATCCACTCCAAGAATGGGATTTGAGTAGACTTATTTTGAAAGGATAAGTATATTTCAAGACAATTGTAATAAGTGAATGCTACACTTTCAGAATTGTTAGTGTTTTTTCCAACACCCATATATTAATTATAGGTTATCACTCCATTCCCTTTAGCAGAACTATATAATAGTGCTTCTAAGGCCTGCTCTACGCTATGCGTTTAAACTGAATTTAGCAGCATTAAACTGAATTAACCCTGCACCCGACCACACAACGAAGTGCTTTATGTTGATATAAAGGGCTCTTTAAATCGATTTCTCTACTCCTCCCCGACAAGGGGAGTAATGCTGAAATTGGTATTGCCATGTCGGATTAGGGTTAGTGTGGCCGCAATTCGACCATCGTGACTGCTCTGGAAAGCAATCTGAACTCAGATGCACTAGCGAGGTAGACAGGAAAAGCCCCGTGAACTTTTGAATTTCATTTCCTGTTTGCCCAGCGTGGAGCTCTGATCAGCATGGGTGGCGATGCAGTCCCACATCCAAAAAGAGCTCCAGCATGGACCGTACGGGAGATACTGGATCTGATCGCTGTGTGGGGAGACAAATATGTTCTATCAGAGCTTCATTGTAGAAGACGAACTGATAAAGCATTTGAAAAAATCTCCAGGCTGTGATAGACAGAGGCCACAGCAAGGACTCAGCACAGTGCTGCGTGAGAAGCATAACAGAAAGCCAAAGAATCAAATGGACGCTCATGGAGGGAGGGAGGGGGTACTGAGGACTCCAGCTATCCCACAGTCTCCGAAAAGCATTTGCATTCTTGGCTGAGCTCCCAATGCCTGAATGGTCAAAAACATTTTCCCAGGTGTTTCAGGGTGTATGTCCTCAATTTACACCCTTCCCCACCCCCAAAAGAAAAGGGAAAAAAAATCGTTTCTTTCCTTTTTTCAGTGTCACCCTATGTCAACCGCATGCCGCCTGTAGACAAGGTGCTGCAGTGCTGAACACCAGCTTCCCCTTCCCGGTGGCAGACGGTGCAGAATGACTGGTAGCCATCATCATCATCAGCCCGTGAGTGCTCCTGGCTGCCTCGGTGAGGTCGGCCGGGGGTGCTTGGGTAAAAATGGGAATGGCTCCTGGTCATTCCTGGCAGATGGTACAAAATGTTGGTAACCGTCCTCATCATAGCAGCTGGAGGCTCAGCCCCCCCTTTCATGTCTAAAAAAAAGATTCTGTACTGCCTGGACTATCATAGCAGCGGGAGGCTGCGCTCCTCTCCCTCCCACCCTTTAATGTCCTGCCTGGATTATCATAGCTGGAGGCTGCCTCCCCCTCATTTTATCTCACTAAAAAGTCAGTGTTTCTTATTCCTGCATTCTTTATTACTTCATCACACAAATGGGGGGACACTGCCACGGTAGCCCAGGAGGGTTGGGGGAGGAGGGAAGCAGCGGGTGTGGTTGTTGCAGGGGCACCCCCTAGAATGGCATGCAGTTCATCATTTCTGCGGAATCTCTGGGGCTGTGACCCGGAGCAGCTGTGCTCTCTGGTTCTCTAGTACATTTGCCCCATATTCTAGACAGGACTGACTCTGTTTTTAGACAAAACATAAAGAAGGGAATAACCCGGGGAGTCATTCTCATTTTTGTCCATGCGCCCCAGCCGACCTCAGCGAGGCCAGCCAGGAGCACCCATGACAGCAGCTGACGGTACAAAAGGATTGATAACCGTCATCGCCAATTTCCAAATGCAAACGGTGCAAAATGACTGATAACCATCATCTCATCGCCAGTTTACAATGGCAGACGGTTTAATAGGGACGGTAATTGTCTCTGCTACCTTGCAAAGGCAAATGAATGCTGCTGTGTAGCACTGCAGTACCGCGTCTGTCAGCAGCATCCAGTTCACATACGGTGACAGTGACAAAAGGCAAAACAGGCTCCATGGTTGCCATGCTATGGCGTCTGCCAGGGCGATCCAGGGAAAAAGGGTGTGAAAGGATTGTCTGCTGTTGCTTTCACGGAGGAAGGATTGAGTGGCGACATTTACCCAGAATCACCCGCGACACTGTTTTTGCCCCATCATGCATTGGGATCTCAACCCAGAATTCCAATGGGCGGGGGAGACTGCGGGAACTATGGGATAGCTACAGGATAGCTACCCACAGTGCAACGCTCCGGAAATCGACGCTAGCCTTGGTACGTGGATGCACACCGCCAAATTAATGTGCTTAGTGTGGTCACGTGCACTCGACTTTATACAATCTGTTTTAAAAAACTAGTTTCTGTGAAATTGGAATAATCCCATAGTGTAGACATACCCTCACAGTTGTTCACATAGAGGAATTACGCTGAGCGGTTCTGACAGCCCTGCCAGATTGAATGAATCAAAACGAAGCCACACTAGCACGATGTTCACACTGTAAATCAATTATGTAAATAATTAAATGAAATGTAACTTTAGAACATTTTTAAAATGCATTAAAATAATCATTTTACATTTTTTAAAAGTTGATCTCCCTTCCCCTTTACAGGCAATTACAATGAAACAGTTGGTATATGGAAGCCTCCACACTGGGGCCCAAGAGACCCTCTGTATTCAAAATGAAAGGGTGAGAAGTGCTGAGGTAGCATTGTGGTGGTCACCTTTTGAAATGCCTACCTCAGAAATTTCATTCACTCCACTGAAGTGGTTCTCAAGTACTTCACATACCATTTTAAAAGCTAAGAGCTACAGTATTGAAGAACTCTAGATTTTTTTTCCGCTCGGATAGTCTATTGATCTTGCTCATTTTTGTCTTTAAAAATTTAGATTGCTTAACTAGACACCTGAGAAATGTCAGGAACTAGAGTGGTGTATTTTTTTTTAAAGCATCTTAATTTAAAAACATGAAAAGAACATTGGTGGCCTGTAATTCCACAGGGCTCGGCAAATGTCTGCCCATGGAACAGAAGTTTCTAAGAAATTGGAGTAGCTTGTAACTGATGGGTCATAATGCTATGGAGTATCAAACTGTGGACTGAGGGAATATTCAGATTAATTTGTGGCTCTCAAAACATTTTTCTGAATAGCTTGGCTAAAATGACCACTCAGGTGCAATGAAGAAACAGTTGCTGAAGCCAGCTGCAACTTCCAATGTAATAAAGGAACAAAGCGGTGCTTCCTAATTCCTTCCCACAAATAAAGACTCTTGTTACTGCAATGAGGGAGGTACAATAACTCCAGGGGTTAGTAGCATCCAAAGATATTCACACCTTGGGGATTAGGCTCAGTTGGCTGCACCTTATGCTTCATAATGCCTTAGGGAGGGTTGTTTATCTCACCCTATCCACCAAGCTTGCTAGTTCTTGTGCCTGATCACTTAATTAAGAATCCAAACTTGGAATGGTTCCTCCTACTTGGTTACAAACCTTGACATTAAAATTCAGTACAACTATCATATGAGTCTTTTGGTTTAACAAATCAACATGATTAAAAATTCACTTCTACGTATAGTATTTAAAGGGTTGTATTGAGGAATTTTGAGTAATCACCTGCTTGACTGAAACCAAGGTGACATGAGTACAGAACTGATGTTGAGGGAAGTGGAGTATCTATTGAAGTGATGTTGGGATAAGTGATGGAATAAACTGTTTTGTGGTGAGGGTCTTTAATAACAAACAACTGCACTTCTCCATTGCCTTTCATGGGAAGATTTCAAAGCACTTAATAGATGCTAACTAATTAATCTTCACATCACTTATGTGTGGCACATGAGTATTATTCCCCCTCTTTTTATAGTAGGTGACTCTGAGGCACAGGAAATGACTTCTAGATAGACGTTCCCTTGCAGTTTTGGAAGAGAGTTGGGATTAGAATCAGTAGTTCCTGGCTATCAGTCCTGTGCTCACTTAGAATAAGTATTTATATACATACTGTGCCATTTGAGAGTTGTGGCCATCCCAAATTCATGCTGATGAAAGCTTTAAAGTACACCACATTATAATGTGTTCCATATGTGTATAATTGTTATTGTTATTCTATGATTTAGGCTCACGTGTGTGTGTGTGTGTGTGTGTGTGTGTGTGTGTATATATATATATATATATATATATAATATATATATTTTTTTCTTTTCTTTTGCAGGTGCTGGATGATTATAGTGTGATTGGTCGTTCATTGTTTAAGAAGGAGACCAACATCCAGATTTTTGTGGGGCTAAAAGTCAAACTATCTACAGGAGAGGAAGGAGTAATAGAGGGCGGCTTTGGGCAGAGTGGCAAATTTAAAATCCGAATTCCAAGTAAGTTCTCATTCCTTTGGCTAACAGAAATCTTAAATGTAGAAGATATTGAAACTTTGTCCAAATGAGGGCTGATCTTAATTGTCACAAAAGGGAGCAAGTTGCAGCATCAGTTCAGATCCAGATGTATCAACAGTTAGTGGGTCCTTTATTCTCAGTGGGCTGCTCATCCTGTAATTAGGTGGCAGAGGCCATGACATTATGTTATCAAACTCTATGGGATCTAGCCACCCCTGCTATCTATCAACATACTCAGGGCTTGAAGTCCCTTCCCCTTTAGTGCTCAGCAACATGGAACGTACTTTTGGGGCGTGTGGATTTCATTGTAAAGTTTCCGGCAGCATCGCATTGAGCAAAAGATTAGTGCTGTGGAATTAAAACAAGGTAGCGAGAAAGTATGTCTCCTCGTTCATTTTTATTTGTAGTTTTTATCAAATGCAACAAATTCAGGATATAGTTTCCTTAACAATACTCCATATAATGGGTGGTATTATCTAACCTGCCTTGAAATACAAACGGCAATCTCTTTGATAAGTGGATTGTAGAGTTCTTCTTCGAGTGATTGCTCACATCCATTCCAGTTAGGTGTGCGCGCCGCGCGTGCACGTTCGTCGGAAACTTTTTTACCCTAGCAACTCCAGTGGGCCGGCAGGTCGCCCCCTAGAGTGGCGCCGCCATGGCGCTCTATATATACCCCTGCCGGCCCGCCCGCTCCTCAGTTCCTTCTTACCGCCGTGTCGGTCGTTGGAACTGTGGAGCGCGGCTTAGCTGTCCTCCACGTCCCTAGCTCTCCTAGTTTTCAATCGCTTATCTCTAGTTCTATATAGTGTTAATTAGTGTTGTTAAGTAAATAGTTTAGTCAATAGTTGTTAAATAGTTCTTGGCCGGGGGCTTAGCCCTTCCCGGCACCCGGCGCCAGGCTCATGCCTGTTTCGCCGGGCTTCAAGCAGTGTGCGGCCTGCAAGAAGCCCATGCCCATCAGCGATCCCCACGAAGCGTGCCTGAAGTGCCTCGGGGAATCGCACAGGTCTGACAAGTGCCGCATCTGTAAGGCTTTCAAGCCGAGGACAAAAAAGGAGAGAGATCAGAGGCTCCGAACTCTCCTAATGGAGGCGGCACTTGACCCGTCGACTTCGCGGACCGTGGTCTCGGCACCGGCACCGGATCGCTCCGGCACCGAGAAGACTCCTCGGCACCGACCTTCTCCGGCACCGGAATCACAGCCTAGGCCGTCGAAGTCTGCTACTCCGGCCAGGCAGACCCGGCTTGAGCGCCCGGCCTCGACATCGGCCGCGGCACCGCCGGCACCGTCAGCACCGTTGACTCCGGGCCTGGCGGGTCCGTTGAGTCCGGTGCCGCCGAGCTCCCCCATGAGATCTGGGGTTGAGATAGTGGTCCCATCAACACCGGAGACCTTCGCCTCGGCTCGGGACCTTATTGCCCTGACGGAGCCCACTCGGCTGCCACCCCCGGTACCTCCGGTGCGGGTCGTGTCCAGGGGCAAGCCCATGATGTCGGCGCCGCCCAGAGACAGTCCTTCGCCATCTAGGTCCCGACGTCTTGGGCGCTCCAGATCCCGACGCCGCTCGCAGTCCCGGCACCGCTCCCCTCAGCGGCACCGGTCGCACTCGCGGCAACGGTCGACCTCCGGACGGTCGCGGTCAAGCTCCAGTCGGCGTCACCGGCACCGCGACTCCAGGAGCAGGTCCCATCGCTACTCGCCGCACCGGTCGACCTCCCGGCACCGAGCTGGTGGCAGGTCCCGGTCTCGGTCGACCTCCCGGCGCCGAGCCGGTGGTAGGTCCCGGTCGACCTCCCGGCACCGAGATGGTGGCAGGTCCCGGTCTCGGTCGACCTCCCGGCGCCGAGCCGGTGGTAGGTCCCGGTCGACCTCCCGGCACCGAGCCGGTGGCAGGTCCCGCTACCGAAGCGACACCCGGTACCGCTCAGGATCCCGGCACCGTGACAGATCCAGGTCCCGGTCCCGATCCCGGCACCGATACGACTCCCGGCACCGGTCCCCGGCACCGAGACGATCCTCCGTGCCGACCCGCGCCGGCCCGTACCATCCGGGGTCGGCCCCGCCGTGGCCCTCGAGACAGCCGTCCATATCTTCACAGGCGGACAGTGCGTATGCGCTCGGCACCGACCGGCAGGCGGCGCTCTTCGGGGATCCGCCGCTGGAAGACCAAGGCCCACCACAGTGGGGATTCTGGACACCCTGGGCATACCATCAGGCCCAGGGCCCCCAGCAGCTCCCTCCCATACCGGCGAATGCGGAGCGTAGGGCCCCTGAAGCCTCCTTGTCTCGCCCCCCTCCCTCCCCGGAGGCGGAGGAAGGGTCCAAACGGCAGGACTCCGCTGTGGCTCCGGAGGTAGAGGCGAGGGCTGAGGAAGACCCTCAGTTGGACACTATCGTGCCTGGGGTCTCCTCATCCTCCTCCCCGGATGAGGCGGTGGCGGGTACCTCCTCCAACAGTCCCCCCCCGCTGGATCTCAGGGCGCACCAGGACCTCCTCAGGCGGTTGGCCCAAAACCTGAGTCTGCAGGCAGAGGAGGTCTCGGAGATAGAGGACCCGATTGTTACCATCCTCTCTTCGGATGCTCCCACCAGGGTCGCCCTGCCCTTTGTACGGACCATTCAGGCCAATGCCAATACTATCTGGCAGTCCCCGGCCTCCATCCCTCCGACAGCGAAAGGAGTCGAGAGAAAGTACATGGCCCCTTCCAAGGGGTATGAATACTTGCACGTTCACCCGACTCCCGGTTCACTGGTGGTGCAGTCGGTGAACGATAGGGAGCGTCACGGCCAGGAGGCTCCGGCCCCCAAATCCAGAGAGGCCAGGCGGATGGACCTCCTTGGCCGTAAGGTATATTCGGCTGGGGCCCTGCAGCTCAGGGTCTCTAATCAGCAGGCCCTGCTGAGCAGGTACGCTTTTAACTCCTGGGTGGCAGTGGACAAATTTAAAGAGCTGCTGCCACAGGATGCTCGCCAGGAGTTTACGGCCATCCTGGACGAGGGCAAAAAGGTCGCGCGCACGGCCTTACAAGCATCCTTGGACGCTGCGGACTCGGCTGCCCGTACCCTCGCGTCGGGAGTTACGATGCGTCGCATCTCCTGGCTGCAGGTTTCCGGCCTTCCGCCAGAGCTCCAGCACACGATACAGGACCTTCCTTTCGAAGGCCAGGGCCTGTTTTCCGAAAAGACAGACCCCAGACTCAAGAGTCTGAAGGACAACCGGGTCATTGCGCGGTCCCTCGGGATGCACACCCCCGTGACGCAGCGTAGACCCTTTAGGCCACAGCAGCAGCCGTACCGTAGGCCGTTTTCCCAGTTCCGCCAGCGGCAGGACCCTTACAGGCGCCGCGGCAGGAACGGCAGGCGCAGGCAGTCTGGAAACCAAGGGGGGCAGAACCAAGGCTCCTCGAAACCCCCGCCTGGTCCTAAGCCTTCATTTTGAAGGTGCGCCCGAGGGCGCTGTAGCAGTTTCCCCTATGGATCCTTTCCCCCCGTTTTCAAACCGCCTTTCGTTTTTCCTCCCGGCGTGGTCCCAAATAACATCGGACCGCTGGGTCTTAAACCTGGTGCAGACGGGATACCGCCTGCAGTTTGTTTCGTTTCCTCCTTCCCGCCCTCCTTCCTCGTCCCTCTTCAGGGACCCCTCTCACGAGCAATTCCTTCGACAGGAGGTGCAGACGCTCCTCAGCAAAGGAGCCATAGAGGCGGTTCCGGAAAACGAGAAAGGCAAGGGGTTTTATTCCCGCTACTTTTTGATCCCCAAGGCCAAGGGGGGCCTCAGGCCTATCCTCGACCTGCGAGAACTCAACAAATACCTCGTGAAGTTGAAGTTCCGCATGGTATCCCTGGGGACCATTATTCCATCCCTGGATCCGGGAGACTGGTACGCCGCCCTCGACATGCAGGACGCGTATTTTCATATTGCCATTTGGCCGCGCCACAGACGCTTTCTCCGCTTCGTTGTGGGGGCTCTTCATTATCAGTTTGCAGTCCTCCCTTTCGGCCTGTCCACGGCCCCAAGGGTGTTTACAAAATGCATGGCAGTTGTCGTGGCGCATCTTCGACGCAACCGTGTCCACGTGTTCCCTTATCTGGACGACTGGTTGATTCGGGGCACGTCGGAGCAGCAGGTCAGCAGCCATGTCCGCCTGATCACCGCCGTATTTGCAAGTCTGGGCCTCTTGATAAACACAGACAAATCCACTCTGAGGCCCACGCAAAAGGTGGAATTTATCGGGGCGGTCTTGGACGCCACGATGGGCAGGGCCTCGCTGCCTCTGCAACGGTTCCAGACCATGGCGGCGATCGTTCAGCGTTTGCGGTCAGCCCCGTTGACGTCAGTAAGGACATGTCTAACCCTGTTAGGCCACATGGCAGCGTGCACTTTTGTGACCGGCTACGCTCGGCTCCACATGAGGCCTCTCCAGCTGTGGCTTATCAGCCGTTACAGGCCGCAAAGGCAACCTTTAGACATGTTAGTCACAATCCCCCAGAAGGTCTTGGACTCTCTCGGCTGGTGGTTGGACCAGTCCGTGTTATGTGCGGGTCTTCCCTTTCACCCCTCTCAGCCATCGGTATCCCTGACAACGGATGCCTCAGATCTGGGCTGGGGGGCCCACCTGGGGACCCTGCGGACACAGGGCCTGTGGTCCCAGGAGGAGGTGGGGCTCCACATCAACATACGGGAGTTGAGAGCGGTCCGCCTTGCTTGTCAAGCGTTTGTCATCAGCTTCAGGGTCGTTGTGTCGCCGTGTTTACGGACAACACGACGACGATGTACTATATCAACAAGCAGGGCGGCACCAGGTCCTCCTCCCTGTGCCACGAGGCGATACGTCTCTGGGACTTTTGCGTAGCCCACTCCGTTCACCTCAGGGCTTCCTTCCTCCCTGGAGTACGGAACACTCTGGCAGATCGACTGAGCAGATCCTTCCTGTCGCACGAGTGGTCCCTTCGCCCGGATGTCGCTCTCTCCATTTTCCGGAGGTGGGGTTATCCCCGGGTGGACCTCTTTGCGTCCAGGGGGAACAGGAAGTGCCCAGCATCCTGCTCCTTTCAGGGCAGGGAACCGGGGTCGATAGGGGACGCCTTCCTCATCCGGTGGTCGACCCACCTGTACTATGCATTTCCCCCGTTCCCTCTAGTCCACAAGGTCCTCCTGAAGGTGCGCAGGGACAAGGCGCTCGTGATCATGGTAGCCCCGGCGTGGCCCAGGCAGCACTGGTACACCATGCTGCTGGACTTGGCCATAGCCGACCCAGTTCCCCTGCCCCTTCATCCGGACCTGATTACCCAGGACCACGGGACCCTTTGTCACCCAGACCTGCAGTCGCTGCACCTAGCGGCGTGGCTCCTGCGTGGCTGACTGGCCCAGAGCTGCGATGCTCCACGCCTGTGAGAGAGGTGCTCTTGAGCAGCAGGAAACCGTCCACAAGAGCCACGTATTCAGCGAAATGGAAGCGCTTCTCCTGTTGGTGCGTAGAGAGAAATCTCCGCCCTATGGAAGTTTCGGTTTCCGAAATATTAGACTACGTTTTGTCCCTCAAAGGGCAAGGTCTGGCCTTATCGTCGTTGCGAGTCCACCTAGCTGCTATCTCCACCTTTCACCCGGGTGCGGACGGTCGCTCCGTTTTTTCTCACCCGACGGTGTCGAGATTCCTTAAAGGGCTGGAACGTTTATTCCCTAACGTCCGTCCCCCTGCTCCCACCTGGGATCTTAACCTGGTGTTGTCCCGACTCATGGGGCCCCCCTTTGAGCCGTTAGCTACTTGCTCCCTGCTCTACCTCTCTTGGAAAACTGCCTTTCTAGTGGCTGTCACCTCAGCTAGACGGGTGTCGGAGCTCCGAGCTCTTGTGGTAGACCCCCCATATACGGTCTTCCACAAGGACAAGGTGCAGCTGAGACCACACCCTGCTTTTCTGCCCAAGGTGGTCTCAGCCTTCCATGTCAACCAAGAGATTTTCCTTCCGGTTTTTTTCCCAAAACCTCACTCCTCAGGCAGGGAGCAGCAGCTCCACTCGCTGGATGTCCGTAGGGCTCTCGCGTTCTACATAGACAGGACTAAGCCCTTCCGAAAATCCCCCCAGCTTTTCGTGGCGGTAGCAGATCGTATGAAAGGTCTTCCTATCTCCTCCCAGAGGATATCCTCTTGGGTTACGTCCTGTATCAGGACTTGTTATGACTTGGCCCATGTCCCTGCGGGCCGTGTGACTGCGCATTCTACCAGGGCGCAGGCGTCATCGCTGGCTTTCCTAGCCCGTGTGCCCATCCAGGAAATCTGTCGGGCAGCGACCTGGTCATCGGTCCACACTTTTGCTTCCCACTACGCCCTGGTCCAGCAGTCGAGGGAGGATGCGGCCTTCGGAACTGCGGTGCTCCGGGCCGCGACTTCTCACTCCGACCCCACCGCCTAGGTATGGCTTGGGAGTCACCTAACTGGAATGGATGTGAGCAATCACTCGAAGAAGAAAAGACGGTTACTCACCTTTGTAACTGTTGTTCTTCGAGATGTGTTGCTCACATCCATTCCACACCCGCCCTCCTTCCCCACTGTCGGAGTAGCCGGCAAGAAGGAACTGAGGAGCGGGCGGGCCGGCAGGGGTATATATAGAGCGCCATGGCGGCGCCACTCTAGGGGGCGACCTGCCGGCCCACTGGAGTTGCTAGGGTAAAAAAGTTTCCGACGAACGTGCACGCGCGGCGCGCACACCTAACTGGAATGGATGTGAGCAACACATCTCGAAGAACAACAGTTACAAAGGTGAGTAACCGTCTTTTTTTGAGTGTATATGTACCTTCTGTAATTGCTTTTGCATCTTCTACTTCTATAATATTTTAAGCTACAGTAGTTTTAATCCTTGGTGAATCACAACAAAGGTTTTTTTGGCTTTAATATCACAGAACATTGGATGGTGGGCATTATGGCTTATTATGATTTATTTGTGTTGTCACTGTGATTTTTGCTTCCCAAATTTGGAAGCATACTACTTACTATGACAAAAGTTGATCTGGATCATGATACCAATAAGAGCTGTGTTTAAAATTCAAATAGTAAAATAAGAGTAATTTAATAATAGTAATACTTTGCATTTCTCTAGTGTTTTCAATCCAAAGTTCTATGAGTATTTTGCAAATGTTAACTATTTAATTCTCACTACCCCCGATGAGGTAAATGTTGCTTGCTTCTGTTATACAAATGGGGAAACCAACGTGAAGTTAAGTGACATTGCCACAAGGACACAGCAACTCATTGACAGATCTGGAAAAGACTTGAAGTCTCCTGATTTCCAGTCCCTCTTTCAAGACTGACCACTCCCCCACTCAACTTACAGCTAAAGCCAGTTTAGTGCAGCTCCTATTTGGTTAGACCAGTGTTTCTCAAACTGGGATTGCCGCTTGTATAGGGCAAGCCCCTGGCGGGCCGGACCAGTTTGTTTACCTGCCCCATCCGCAGAGCCCAGCTGATCGCGGCTCCCACTGGCCATGATTTGCTGCTCCAGGCCAATGGGAGCTGCTGGAAGTGGCGTGGGCTGAGGAACTTACTGGCCGCCGCTTCCAGCAGTCCCTATTGGCCTGCAGCGGTGAACCACAGCCTGTGGCAGCTGCAATTGGCCGGACCTGCGGATGGGGCAAGCAAACAAAGCGGCGACCCCAGTATGAGAAACACTGGGTTAGATTGTGGGAGGCTCTGTCCTTTTGGCTTACCTGGTAAATGTGGTAACTTGACTAAAAGGCTCCCCATTTGTATCTTGAGTGGGGTCATGTGTTGGACATTTACAATTCCAGTTTTGCCACCAGTTGGGAAACTCTGCCAATCGGTCTGAGATGCTAGTTGGCAGACACATGGAGACTTAAAAATGGTTTGCCGTGGAGGTAGATGAATTTACTTTGCCCTTTTTTGAGCTTGAAACCCTGCTAACACACAAAGGATTGGGTTGTTGGCAAAAATAGGCCGCAAACATAGGTTTGCTTAAGGTAGGAGGTGAAAAAAATGTGTGAATAGGTTTTTCCAAACAGCTCTAGAGGAAAACCGAGGCAAAGTATTTGTAAATAACACTGTTCTGATGCCTTCTTTCAATAGCCTTTTTTTGGATCAAAGGGTGGCCTGAGTGATGGACAGATCAGCTGCTCACATGGGAATGAGTCCAGTAATCAACCTCTTTGATAAAAATACTGATGCAGATGGAAATTTAGAGATGAATTCAGGCATTAAAATGTAGTGAGCATTGTTAAGTGCTGTCAGTGGTGATTACCGTTTATCAAATAACAGAAAAATTGTGTGTATAATTTGATCAAGCTCTTGATAGAAAAAATGAGACCCATATGGGACAGGATGGAGTCTGTTAGATTCCCTTTGCCAAATGAGCCTGTGCCATCCTTTAGGAAGTAAGAGTGTGAGAAATGACTACCACCCTAGGTTCCCCATTTCTGCAAACGTTATAATTATTTATTGTGTATTAACAGAGTGCTGAGTTCTGAACAAAAGTAGGAAGAAATAGTCTCTGCTCCAAGGTGCTTATAATCTACTCATGCTGGTATTTTCTGAAGTTGAACAGTAGATCAGATCAGAGAACAGAGAATCCTCTCGGTTCCTGTTCTTCTTCCAGTGCATCTTTGTGTTCCAGTCGTATTAGAATTTGATATTTTTACAAGACAAAAGAGAATATTATAGCTATTTTCTTTATCCTGAAGCAAGTTTGGGAGCTTTGCCAACCAGAAAGAAGGGGCAGTGGCCAAAGCAAGACAGTCTCATAGGTGAAAAGTATATGTAGTGAAAAGTAGATGGTTTGGAAATTTTTAAATAACTTGGTTCCTTTAAGAGTTCCCAAGATTTGTGTATGTAGGGAGGGCTGATGGGTATGATGCTGTTTAAGTCAACTACAGTTCACATTCTTTTGTTAGGTCAATGTTGCTTTTTTAATGTGTCTGCATCCTGTTTATGGGTTTTCCAAGTTTTTTTTTTTAAATTAAATTTAACTGGTCAGATTCTTCTTCCCCTCAGCCTTCAGCCTAGCTTTCCCTTACAGACTTTTCCTCCTATAGATTCCTTCCATAAAGAATTATTCTCAACCTTTCTGAAGTTCTTGAGTTAGTTTATTGAGGATTCCTTAACAAAGACATCCAAACCAAAAACAAACGAGCAACCTTTACAAGGTGAAAACTGCTTCAACCTAACATGCGCAACAGTTACTTTTGTATCACTTAAAACCAGTCTTGACTGCTGGAATGGAATTTCGTGGAAATGAGCAGATTGGTTGACTAGTTAACTTATGATAGTTTTGGATTGGTTTTGTTGTGCAGGGATTTGTTGTTAAGTCTCAGATACAGCTAGCAAAGGTTGGTTGCTCAACTAGCTGGGAGAAGATTGAGGGCGATAAGGGCAGTTGTTGTCTGTTGGATTCACTAGGTCATTGGGAATTAGGACACCTGTTCTTCTGATTCTGCCACTGACTTTATGTGCAACACTGGGGAAGATACTTCCTTTTTCTGTACCTCAGTTTCCTCCTTTGTAAAATGCAGATACTAATTATCTACTGAGGTAAATCATTTTGGGGGCTGTGGATTAACATCACTATGTAAGTACAAAGAGGATTTAATTCCTTCCTCTAGATAAGAGCACACCTAGAATACTGCATGTAGTTGTGAGTGGCTCAGTTCTGGAAAGCTGTCAGTAAATTGGATGGAATTCACAAACGAGCAACAAAAACAATTAAGGGTCTGGAGGGATTGATTTACGAGTGAAAGAGATGAAAAGAAATACATACAACTTGGCTAAATGCTGACTAAGTGGGAGAGATGATTAGCTACAAATATTTGAAGAGCATAAACACTGAAGATGGAGAGGAATCTTTTCCGGGTGGTCCAAGGAGGTAGGACTAAAAATAATAGTATGAAATGAAGCAAAGGAAAATGAAGCTTGACTATCAGTAAAAGTTTCTTAACATAGATTTATGGGACTGTAGAATCATCCCTGCAGATGAAGCAGTGGATGTTCGATCACTTAAGTTATTCAAATATAGATTAGACCAAACATTTGTGTATGCTCTTTAAGGAAAAAACAGTGTGGTGGGAGGTATAAGAACAAGACACTCTTAACAAGACACATTTTTGCATCTCTGATTTCTGTGAGTATATCAAGACAAGATTTATTCCCAGAATGGCAAGATATGGCATCCTTGCTTGGTGGTATTGGCATTTCAAGCAAAAATAGATATTCATTTGCTGACGGATTTTTTTTTATTCTGTGCGGATGGATTTTGCAGCAAGTAAATGTAATGGTTTAACTGTGGAAGACATAGGAGATACTAATATACAGGGTGGCACTTATATTTTTTCCAAACCATCCTGCTGTGTCCTTCAAATGCATAAAATGTGTACTATGTACAGTGCTTTTCTATAAGATACATTTAGTGGGCTTCTGAAAAATAAGCAACGTTATAAATGCAAAGTTATCCCAGAGTGCTTTGCAAACTATATACTTTGTGTGGTGAGAATTGGCACTGGAATGCATCTATTAAGGGAGTGACACATGGCAACTGTTGTAACAGTGCTTAGTAACACTACATTTCAGTTAGGGGAAAGGAAGTGAAGAATTCTGTATTTGTTTCAGAGTGGTAGCTGTGTTAGTCTTTATCAACAAAAACAATGAGGAGTCCTTGTGGCACCTTAGAGACTAACAAATTTATTTGGGCATAAGCTTTCGTGGGCTAGAACCCACTTCATCAGATGCTGTTTTGTTGAAACTTATGAACAAATTTAGCAGAAAGCATTTAACCAATTGCCCATCTTTAGCAAAGTGTCATTGAATCTTTAATGACCTCATGTTCATGTTTTCTGGAAGACAGTAATTCCAACAATACAGACCTAGGTGGGTCATGGAATCAATAAGCAACTCAAAGGAATGTGAATCCCCTGCCCTTTGGGGTTTGTTTTGTTTTGTTTTTCAGAGGTTTCTCATCCGCATACTGACTGACCCTGTCAGACTCAGTTGGTGAGATCATAATGTGGGTTGGTGTGGCTCAGGTCATCAGTCAGTAGATTAACTATAAATAATCCCATTCCATTGTTTCTGGCTTGGTATAAAGTTATTGTCACATGTAATGGACTTAAAACTTGGCTTTTTTTATCCAATTTGAGCACACTTGATATCACAGGCATAGTTCATTCTCATTTCTGAGCTAATTGTTGGGAAAGGATTTATCCTTTCTCTTGCTCTGTGGCACATTTGACTGCAGTTCTTCTCTTCTCATTACAGTAGAACTTACTGTACATGTGTTGTTAAAACGCTACATTGTTTCTTAATGCAAAAGTGCATATTCAGTAAATTCACAAGAGTTTATATGAGTCAAGTGGATTTAAATAAATAAAATGCATACTTTTCATAGGAAGACACAAACAAGCAAATGGAAATACCAGGCTTTTTTCTTTGATATTACTTGTACCAATTTAGGGTGATTGTGTTCCTCTTTTCTAACAGCTAATGAAGACAAGACCATATTTATTTGTGGGCATGCCTTCTGTTCCCAAGGGTTTTTTTTTTTCTTTTATCTCCCAGTTCCAAGTATTGGAACATATGAATGAGCTAATATATTCCACATCTGCAGCCAGAACGTTAGTAGAAGGGGTAAACCACCTAGAAGTTAGCATAAAAAGTTAAAGATCTAACTTATACCCACACTATTGACTAATGCTCTGTGCTTGCTCTTTGGCTAAGAGGACAGAATGTATGTTTTCCTAGAATGCTGTCTGCCATACTGTTGTATTGGTAGAGGATGATGTGGAAGAGTGATAAGAACTAGCTAATGTTCTTTGTCCTAGAGATCTTACATTCTAGTGTGCAAAGCTAGATGTTGCAGGATTCCTGGTCTCATTCTGCCCTGGTCTCTTGCATATCAGAAATGTTATCTTCCCATTGTGACACTTCTGTAGCCACCTGTGATAGCAGAGGGTGCCACACATTCATTGAATAGACCTCCCACGCTGATTCATAAAATTGCCTGCCAAGTAGAGAGAAGTCATTGATGTGACTAAGGATGGGCACAACCATATTTTGCCTAATATCAGTCCCATATTAACATTGTGTGTTTGAAAGTTGGACACCCATCAGTTGTTTAATTGACATTCTTCTTAGGAGACAGGGGGATCAGAGTGGAAAGAGTTTAAATAATAATAATAGAGACTAGAATAATGTAAAGTTAGAAAAATTATAATGGAAATATAGTCTGTCTACCATACAGATTCACCCTGGATCCTTACTGAAATCTAGACTACTCTATGCTATGCCTACTTAGAATATCAGGAGGTTTCTTTACGGGTCTCCCAGACTCCTATACACTATTAATGTTAGTACTTTTGGAGTACTTGCATTTAGTTGTTTTGGCAATTGCAGCCTGACTGAATGTTACAGTTATGAAATTATTTGTTGACGTACACCATGCACTAGTTACAAGTGACAGGTTCTTTATTCAGATGGATACTTAAAGTTGATTAAGATGATATTGGTGAAACATGCACAAACTTTATGAGCTTTAATTAAATAGAGACAATTATAATTGAAATCATGGAAAAATCAATATACATTAGTATAAGAAAAAGAAAAGATCAGTACAGTAAAGTGGTTTCCTGCATTGTTTATACTTAATCTTACATTGTGCATATTTACATATTTACAACCTTATGAAGGCCATTAGAAACAAAGATGAAAGAAAAGTAAGTGGCGAGCACCCCAAGGTGCTGAGCCAGGCTTCCTTCTAGGTTGTCCAATGTTGTCGTCCTGGTATCCCAACAAGAAGTTGGATATCCACATTTTGTATAGACCTTTTCCTATTCCACCCCCACATATCTGGTACCATGAGAACATGTAAGTATAGCTTTAGAGAGCCTTTAAACTAGCCAGTATGCTTACTTTTTGTGGGGGATCACACCCTTTGGAATCCTTTTTTTGTGTTTTATATGAAAATAGGATAATCTTCCTCTCTAAGCCAAACGGAATTCAAGCACTTTTTATGTCCGTGCCTGCCCAGTCTGGTCCCCTTTTATTAAAATAAAATAAAATAAATTGCAAGCCACTAAGCCTCATGGGTTACCTTCACTGTCAGCATCAGGTGCGGCTGAGTAGCTTTTCAGTTGAGAGGAGAACACAAAAACCCAAAGGCAAGAAATCTGTGTAAGTTACATTTTATTTAAAAGCTGAAGATTAGTTCTGCTTGTTCTTTCAAAGTCCTCCTTCCCCTACCCTCTAAAACAAACAAAACCTAAAATCCTTAAGGGATACTTCAAGCATAAATCTCCTTTCCTCTTTGTGAAAGTTGGCTAGTGTAGTATGGACAGAGGCTGAGAGAGGATCGTTGCCAGGGAAGCATCACTTCCCTTTATGATCCTCTCTTGAGCGGATTAAACTGTGGCAATGTAAAAGTCCTGTTGACCACAAAGGAGCTAGAAGTCTGGATTGCATTTACATGGAGAAGCTGGCCAGAAAGAGTCTAGCCTACCTTGTAAGCACACATTGACCTTTGAAGAGCTGAATATCCAGATTTATTGACCTTGGAGAGTATTGTTGGCTGAGACAAAGCCAGGATTTATACACTTTCCTCTTGATTGAAAACAGAAGTCAAATATATGTAATTTTTTATCTGGTGCTCCTCCTCTTCTGTGCTAGTATCTGGAACATCTTACCTCTTGACAGTAATGAGTGAAGTGCAGTAGGTTCTCTCGAAACTTGGAGCACTGAAGAGTGATATATTGATTTTAAAGATTGGCTTGACAGGCAGCTGGTCATTGTGGGCTAGCATTAATAGGGTTTGTGTGGATTCTAGGACCATTATTCAAGTATTGGATTGTAATTAGAACATTTGTTTAGCAGTTTGCTGTTCTAGGACTGAGCGAACACTGAGGGTGGAAATATAAAGCACCAGGAGACACATAGTATTCACTGAGTGCATACCTGTGCTTCTGAAAAGTATGCCTAACAACCGAACTCCTAGGTAGGCCCACAAGCTGGGTACTGTGTAGACTAGTGTGTGCTACAGAATGCCTGCTGCTTTTTCTGCAGGTGAACAGACATTTCTTTGAACAGTTGTACAGAATTAGATAAAGCCACCTTCCTTTCTCCCCTTATGCTCCTTTTTGTGGGAAAGGAACCCTGACATCACAGTGTTAGCCACCTCCAGCAAAAACATATAAATCATCCCAATAAAGATAATCACCTTCCTAGAAAAAAGAGTTAGCCAGTCTAACTGGAGGCTCTATAGATTTCCTCTCGCTGCTGGTCCTGGGTCATCTTGTACAATTCTTACCCTTCTCTCCAACTCTCCCCTATATATCCATGGTGATCAGTATACTCAGCTTGGACTTACGAATCTGAGTGGTCTCTGGAAAAAAAATTGCTGCTCCATCAACAGCCATTAGGTGGTGCTAAAGAGCAAAACACGCTGAACCCTTTTTTCCTGGAGAGAGTGGAAAGCATCCTATTGGTACAAGCTAAAATATGCATGTACTCATCCTCGAACCAAATTTTAAGATTTATAGCACAGACTTCTGCTATTTGAACTAACAGAATAACTTCCAAGTAGGCTTCTTGTCCAATCTAAGTGTTCTTCCCCCCCTTTTGCTCCCTGCCTCTGTCCAGTGAGTCCCAATTTGTCTTCCTGACTCCGGCCAGCTTCCAGTCCCCCAGGGCTCCTTGTCCCAATGTACTCCCTCTGTGGCTGCCATCTCTTCTCTTTTCCCTCAGACCTGACACCAGCAGGTGGAGTCCAGAGGGCACAGAGAGACAGTATCCTTTCTCTTAGTTCCGATGCCCAGAAGCCTGCAGCAGCTGGGAAGAACAATTACAGGAAAAGTCCATTCAGCCCAAGGCTAGAGCATACCCAGAGCTGATGTAATCTTCAGGGAATTTAGCTTCCAAAATCTTAAGTCTCTACTGAAAATATGTAAACTGATATTATTCAAAGGCTTGTAGCTTGCCCAAATTTTGGTGGATTTTAACGGGGACAGCAAAGGACATATCCCTGACACAAAGGCCACCCCCTTGCTGTATGGGAAGTGCTTGCTCCAAAGCACTAGAGCTTCCCCACAAAATGGTTGTAAGATCTTTTTGATATGGGCAAAACTGTATATTTTCCCCTCATCTCATTTTCAGAAACAGTTGAACCATTTTTGCTGTGCCTCAGGGTGTGAGGAGGCCCAGAGCTGGGCTGTGATGCACTGAGGTGTGCAACTCCTTTTGGGTTCTTCCACTCACTTGCACAGCGGAACCACCGATTTTGCTGCAAGAGGTTCCTCCGCGCTTGTGGAGGCTATGGGGGACTGGGTTGTCCCCAAGAAGATAATTCTCAGTGCCATGGAAACTGCATTTTATCTAACAGCAAAGCCATTCTGAACAAATACCAGAGGATGGAATAAACTCATTGATAGAGATTGTATATGACAATTTTATTCATTTGACAAGTTTCTGCAGGTAACAGTTTAGTGAACTGCTTTCAGAATGCAGGATGGTTGCATTAAACTGGGCAAGGCTCGAAGAGAGAGAAAAACTTAAGACAGTAAAGATCAGCTGAATTTAGAAATATGAAGTGAGGCAGCAGCCTTTTTTAGACATGTTGCAGTGTGAGTCTAGCTTTGGCTTTCCAGCTACACTTATTTGATATGGTGACAAACTATTGTGATTAGAGTAGGAGACTCAGTAAAGACTCCTGGGTTTTTTAATCTACCTATTTAGGCACTTATAACCCACATCATCATAGTACCATAGCAGCTCTGAAAAGCAAAAATAGCATCAATGAATTCTTCCTTCCTTCTTGGTTGGCAAAGGGCAGGGTTGGGGTGGGGGGTATTTAGATATGAAAATGGGAGTGTGATCGTGAGAGTAAAACACTATCAAAGGAAAGCTTGGGAGAAGCAATTTTGCATTTAGCTCAAACAGGTAAGGTAAGTGGGCATTCTTATTTCAACTATATATCTTGTGCACTAAAGAACAAATTCCGCACATAATTATTGGATTTATCTTGGATTTACACTGCTGTAATTACAAACAGAGTTTGAACTAGAATGTGATACGGATCTACAAAACCTTTCTTTAATTCACTGCGTTGTTGTTGTTATTATTTATTATTTACTATTTTATTCATAGAAATAATTTTATGTAATTAAAGCCATGTAATAACACACATGCACAAGAGCAGACAGAGTTGCACATGCAACCTTGCCTTTGGCATTTCCTGACTTTCAGGTGTTTCACTTTGCAAATTTAACACTCTTCTGTAGTTTCTTGTGTGGAATTTACTATTTTAGAGAAAAAGGGTATACAGCGGTGTCTTCATTTTTTGCCTAGACAGTTTGCCTAGATTGTGTGAAAAAACCAAAATTGTTTCTGTGCCTCTTACAATATCCAATTGAAAGAAAAGGAATTTTCATACTTTAGATACTGTCTCACAGAAACGTCTCATAAACAAACTAGAGAAATACAACCTAGATGGAGCTGCTATAAGGTGGGTGCATAACTGGTTGGAAAACCGTTCCCAGAAAATAGTTATCAGTGGTTCTCAGTCAAGCTGGAAGGGCATAACGAGTGGGGTCTGCCAGGGATCAGTTCTGTGTCCAGTTCTGTTCAATATCTTCATCAGTGATTTAGATAATGGCATAGAGAGTACACTTATAAAGTTTGCGGACTATACCAAGCTGGGAGAGGCTGCAAGTGCTTTGGAGGATAGGATTAAAATTCAAAATGATCTGGACAAACTGGAGACATGGTCTGAAGTAAATCAGATGAAATTCAAGAAGGACAAATGCAAAGTACTTCACTTAGAAAGGAACAATCAGTTACACACATACAAAATGGAAAATGAGTGCCTAGGAAGGAGGACTGCAGAAAGGGATCCGAGGATCATAAGGTAAATATGAGTCAACAGTGTAACGCTATTGCCAAAAAAAAAAAAGGCAAACTTTCTGGGATATGTTAGCAGGAGTGTTATAAGCAAGACACGAGAAGTAATTCTTCCGCTCTACTCAGCACTGATTAGGCCTCAACTGGAGTCTTGTATCCAGTTCTGGGGGCCACATTTCAGAAAAGAGGTAGATAAAAAGAAAATCCAGAGAAGAGCAACAAAAATGATGAAGGGTCTAGAAAACATGACCTATGAGAGAAGATTGAAAAAATTTGGTTTGTTTAGTCTGGAGATGAGAAGACTGAGAGTGGACATAATAACAGTTTTCAAGTACATAAAAGGTTGTTACAAGGAGGAGGGAGAAAACATCTCCTCCTCGACCTCTGAGGATAGGACAAGAAGCAAGGGGCTTAAATTGCAGCAAGGACAGTTTCGGTTGGACAGTAGGAAAAACTTCCTAACTGTCAGGGTGGTTAAGTGCTGGAATAAATTGCCTAGGCCTCGTCCAGACTAGGGGAGGAAAATCGATCTTAGATACGCAACTTCAGCTACGTGAATAACGTAGCTGAAGTCGAATATCTAAGATCGAATTACTCACCCGTCCAGACGGTGTGGGATCGATGTCCGCGGCTCTCCGTGTCGATTCCGGAACTCCGTTCTGGTTGATGGAGTTCCAGAATCGATGTAAGTGCGCTCGGGGATCGATATATCGTGTCTAGACTAGACGCGATATATCGATCCCCGAGCAATCGATTTTAACCCGCCGATACGGCGGGTTAGTCTGGACGTGGGCCTAGGGAGGTTGTGGAATCTCCATCATTAGAGGTTTTTAAAAATAAGTTAGACAAATGCCTGTCAGAGATGATCTAGATAATACTTAGTCCTGCCATGAGTGCTGGGGATTGGACTAGATGACCTCTCAAGGTCGCTTCCAGTCCTATGATTCTATGATATTCTGTGATACTCAGTATAATTCAGCATCAGATCCTATATAATTTATACTATATTTAACTCATTCAGTGCTCCTTAAAAGATCATGATAGGGCAAAGGATTCTACAAAAATTTAACAATACATATTTTTCTCATAAAACTAATCTTTATTATAAAAATTATAACTTATCTTAAACAGCCTTAAAAATCTTCAGCATCTCTCATTTGTATAAACGCTGCATAGTTTGGAAGGAAGGACCCTTGTGGCTGCATAGGGCCTCATTGGCTTCAATGGGACTACACATGTGTGCAAGGGTCAACTTATGTGGATCCAATTGCTGGACTGGGGCCTAGGTTAGATGATGGCCAAGAAGGAACTTTCTTTAGTAACGTTCAGTAATTAAAAAAAACAATTCCCTGTGACTTACACACATGCACAAGTAGGAATGGTGATTATAAAATGTTTAAATAGAAGCTTAGAAATATAGATATTGCATTCAGAATTTAAATGCCATAAGGATAGGCCTGGTGAGCAATGGAAATTAAACATTTCTACTTCCTATAAAGAAGTCTTTTGTGATCCCTTGGCTTTGATAGTTCCCCCATTTCACCTTCCCTTCCCACTAACATTTATTCTGATGTCTTTTTAAAGTCTGGGCACATTTTAGAGGTGTATGTCATTAGGACTTCCTTGGGGCACATTTCTTTGTGGTTTTTTAATTGTAAGCTGTTTGGAACATTGACTGTAACAGTAATGGCTGCTTCATGGGCGTTGACCCCTGTCATGCGACAGGGATACTAACCTTTGGAACCTTGACCCAGGCTATGTGTATAGGACCAGGAAATAGTTTGTTTCCTAACAGTACTCTTGTGTGTCAGGTCTATATTACAAAGATTGTGTCTTATACAAAACTCATCATGGTTTCAGTGCTTAACAAAGAATAGATCATAAACAGAGCTTCTATAGACCTGTACTGATGCCTCTCTGTTACAGTATATCTTCTGTTACTATATTGTACATCAGTAACTAAAGCATTTCCTGTATATAAATGCAGCATAACAGTTGTGATTAATAGCCAAACTTCAGCTATAAAAATGGCTGCCGGAAGCATAGCCCATATTTCTATGGAATAACGGTTATTGTCAAAAAGGCAAAACCAAACCATCTTGATATTAAATTATTTTCTTAATATAATGGCTGAGTTTATAATTTTGGTCATAGGATTTCTAGTCCTAGGCGAGTACTTATTGCACATAGAAATGTGCTGTGGATTCTAATATAATGTGGTTTTTTGCCTATTTTGAGTTTATTATTCCCCTTTTTAATCTGTTCTGGAATTGGTTGTCAAGAAGCGCTGCTGGACAGTAACATTTTAGGTAATTTCAGGAATCTGCTTTCACTCTTTGCCACCTTTCAGTTACTCAACTTCATTCTCCCTGTGCATTACGCTTCCATCTCTCTTCATCTTCCACCTTCACACTTCCGTCTCTCACCTTTCTTAGTCCCACAGTTTTGTGGACTATAAGGTGGATAGAAATCTGGCAAGATCGTTGGGATCAACGGGTAGTGATCAGTGGCTCCATGTCTAGTTGGCAGCCGATATCAAGCGGGGTGCCCCAAGGGTCAGTCCTGGGGCCAGTTTTGTTCAATATTTTTATTAATGATCTGGAGGATGGTGTGGATTGCACCCTCAGCAAGTTTGCAGATGACACTAAACTGGGAGGAGTGGTAGATACACTGGAGGGTAGGGATAGGATACAGAGGGACCTAGACAAATTAAAGGATCGGGCCAAAAGAAATCTGATGAGGTTCAACAAGGACAAGTGCAGAGTCCTGCACTTAGGACGGAAGAATCCCACGCACTGCTACAGACTAGGGACCGAATGGCTAGGCAGCAGTTCTGCAGAAAAGAACCTAGGGGTTACAGTGGACGAGAAGCTGGATATGAGTCGACAGTGTACCCTTGTTGCCAAGAAGGCTAATGGCATTTTGGGCTGTCTAAGATGGGGCATTGCCAGCAGATCGAGGGACGTGATCATTCCCCTCTATTCGGCATTGGTGAGGCCTCATCTGGAATACTGTGTCCAGTTTTGGGCCGCACACTACAAGAAGAATGTGGAGAATGGCGGGGGAGGAATTTGGTAGCTGCTTTCAACTACTTGAAGGGGGATTCCGAAGAGGATGGAGCTAGACTGTTCTTAGTGGCAGCAGATGACAGAACAAAGAGTAATGGTCTCAAGTTGCATTGGGGGAGGTTTAGGTTGGATATTAGGAAAAACTTTTTCACTGGAAGGGTGATGAAACACTGGAATGGGTTACCTAGGGCAGTGGTGGAAACTCCTTCCTTAGAAGCTTTTAAGGTCAGGCTCGAGGAAGCCCTGGCTGGGATGATTTAGTTGGGGATTGGCCATGCTTTGAGCAGGGGGTTGGACTAGATGACCTCCTGAGTTCTCTTCCAACCCTGATATTCTATGATCCCTTTCTGTGTCAATCATTCTTGCTTGCTTCAAATCCTGTCCTCAGCTCCAAACAATTGCTTTTAGTAAAGTAAATAAAAATAATATTAAATACTTGAACAAATGAGCTGGATGCCTACCATCCCCTTCATCACTTTGCCTGTTGCCGCATCTTTCATCTGGTTTGGTCTTTTTAGAATGTAAATGAAGGAGGAATGGTCTTGTGGTTGAGGCTGATGTTGTGAAGGCCAAGACTATAACAGGGTTCAAGAAAGAACTAGATAAATTCATGGAGTATATGTCAATCAGTGGCTATTAGCTAGGATGGGCAGGGATCGTGTCTCCAGCCTCTGTTTGCCAGAAGCTGGGAATGGGCTCAGGAAATGGATCACCTGATGATTACCTGTTCTATTCATTCCCTCTGGGGCACCTGGCATTGGCCACTGTCGGAAGAGAGGATACTGAACTAAATTGACCTTTGGTCTGAGCCAGTGTGGCCATTCTTATGTTCTAGGGATTTTCATTTAATTCCTGGCTCTACCACAGATTTCTTATATATTTTGAGTAAATCAGTTAATCTGTTATTGCCTTAGTTCTCCAGCTATACATTAAGGAAAAGAATACTTCCTTTGTCTTATCTATTTAGAGCGTAAACTCTTTGCGGTATGGATTCTCTTCCTATTAGTACAGCACCCAGCACATTATGGTTGCTACTATAATAAAAATATTACCAGAAAAAATACAAATTTGGTCTTTGTTGTTGTGAAGCCTTGATCCTGTCCCTCTAGTCATAATCATTGTGATTAGGAATAATTAATTATCTCTTACCCTAGCATAATGGTGATACAGCCTATGCAAAGAGAGAGAGAAATGTGGAGAAGTTAGAATGGATGCAGGGTAACCCTATTAGTGCAGGGGAGAGGACGTTTTTAAAGAACTGGAAAAGTGCCAAAGCACAAAAGTTTCTGTTGACAGAAGGGAGCTGGATATCATGAAGTGTGGATTTTCTTTTTCATGTCTCATTGCTGTTAAGTGTTCTAACAAGTTTCTCCTCTGAAGATGTACATTGAACTCCAGAAGTACTATAATCTAATGGGAACTGGCTCTGTTTTTTAGGTCAGTAATTCCCCAATTTGGGACTTTTCCCCCCCACTAGAAATACTGGTTTGCTTGATACATGGTTTTCTCCCTGGGCTGTAAACAAATCACTTGCAGAAACTTTCTGCAAAGGCGGAATTGAATTATGTTGAAATGTTTTGTTTCTTTTGCTGCCATACTATGGAATTATACCAACATAGCTATGCTGGTATAGTCTCCATAATGTAGATCAGGGATCGGCAACCTTTGGCACATGGCTCGCCAGGGTAAGCACCAGGATGGTTTGTTTACCTGCCAGGTGCTGGCCGCTGCTTCCCGCCACCCCCATTGGCCTGGAGCGGTGAACCGCAGCCAGTGGGAGCCAGGATCGGCTGAACCTATGGACATGGCAGGTAAACAAACCGACCCGACCCTGGTGAACCGTGTGCCAAAGGTTGCCGATCCCTGCTGTAGATGTAGCCTCCATCTCTCTGAATTTAAAACTGTATGCATGCAGGTTATGTAGGCGTGTTTCTGTTTTTTTGATACAGCTCTACTATATTTACACTGCTGATGGAGGGAAGTTTTGGGTTCCCTGCTAGTTTCATTTTACCAGGTACTTAGAGCTGACTTGGAATGGAAAAGGGAAAAAACCCACTAAGTGAACTTATATAGGGCACTTCAGTCTACCCTCCGCCTGTGGCTTCTAACTGGAGCTGTCTCAGCCTGTCTTAATACAATTTAGCTATTGCATGCCAGAAGGCTTTTATTTATGGGACAGGGCCCGTCAGAACTTCTTTCAGCCCCTGAGAAGCTGTGAATATGAGAGAGTTGCTCGAGCAGGCATGCCGAGCTAGTGTATGCATTTCTTTAATAAGGCAGGGATTGATGTCTTTTGCAGTTCAGGGGTTAGGTAAACAGCAGTCCCTCAGTTCAAGGCTCTCCATGTTCAGTTGTTTGTTTATATGGATCTCACAAGGTTAGGTTAGCCTTCTTGACATCTCAAGGGAGCTTTCCTGACCATAGTGTAACCTCATCTCCTCCAAAGTTGTGCAGGACATGTAGCATCCCTTTTCAGAAAAGGTACCACAAGAATGGGGATGCCCGGAACTCTCTGACCAGTCTTCACTCTCTAAGGAATGTGGATATAGTTTAAGTGGACAATTACTTTAAGGGACTAACTTTAGTTAGCAAATATTTGGGTAGAGGATATCGGTCTATTTATGTGTGTGGTGGTTTTGTTTTTGTTTTGTAATGGAACAGATGCTAACAATGCTCAAATTGATTACCTCCATATTCATAAACCAATGTACTTGATGTCAGCACAGTACTGGGAATAAATCTGATGAACTTGCATCCCTCTGCAGCCTTGGTGTGGCACAGCAATAAACATAATACAATAGGTCCTACAAAAATAGGTGGCAGCATTAATAGCTCTTTTAAAAAGTGGTGATTGTCATGGATTTAAACAGACAGTATTAAAATCCAAAGATAATGTACCTCAACAGATAATTTTTAAAAATTTGTGATGTTTTGCACATACTATTCAACAGAGTTTTCAGAGAAAGAACAGTAAAAAGAATGGGATATTTAAATACCACAGTGAAGGATGTAATATAAGAACTGGAATAGAATAAGTTGTGTGTGAAGTTTAAGTATTACTTGTTTCCTTCCTCAACCACCTGCTTGGCAGCTAGTTTTCACAGGCAGTTGTAACTGAAGAGACACATTTTTCTAGTAATTTTTTAATTTATCTTTGAACGGTGAATTTTCTCCATAACTGTTCTCTCCCACCCTGTTCCTCTCCGATCAGGTATTGGCTGGTACACTTGACATATTAACTTACTGATGATTTCTTGAAAATTTCTTCTGAGTTTTCCTTGGAGTAGGGCATGTTTCATTATTTTTAGGAATTTGAAGATGGCTTATTTTCCTTTCAGTGCTATGATAAAATCATGTCCTTCTCATGAGATATTACTGGAGTCTTTCCCCCTCTCCTTAAAAAATGTAGCCCATTAAAAAAAATAGCTTGAATCCTAAAACTTGTTGAATGAGTTTTGCTTATTTGATGATACTTGGAGATACAATGTGAAGCACCTTATAGGCATTAATTAATTGGCCTCACGACCCCACTTTGACATAGGTATTATCTTTTTCAGATAGGGAAACTGAGTCACAAAGAAATATTGTGATTTCCCCAAGTGCCCACAGGAAGTTCCTGACAGAGCCAAGGATTGACCTTAAACTTCCCTGCTACTTGAATTATAATGGTATGACAACAGGATCACTCTCCTAATGTAGGGGCTGTATCAACTCCACAGCTATTTCAGGAAACCTCTGATGTCCTGTGATCCCACATAGGACAGCTCCAACAAAGCAGGATTGCCCTGTGAAAATCAATATGAGTGGCATCCAAACACAAAGGAGAGTTTTTCCAGTGAGGACCACATTCCATGTAGATTAGCATGTGCAAGTCCAAATTCATGGGATTTTGTCCCTTTTAAGTAATGCATGCGGTCTGTCTTAAACATTGGGTTTCATGTTTAATCAGTATTAATATGATAACAGGAGTGAGACAACTGAAGCGAACACAAAGAGATTATCTCTTCTTAGCCAAGTGCATCCATTAGCTAGGAAATATAGGTTTCTGTTAAATGAAACAGACAGATGGGCCTTTGGAGGTGGCTGGGAATGGGAGGAGGGAGAGAGAGGGGGGTTAGGGGTGAAAGTTGAGGTTTGGAAAATCTCTATAAAAATAAAAACAAACCATCCATCTTGATGGTTGGCGTTTTAGCCTCCCAGTGCACTTTAGGGATGCTGCTCTGATTCCTATTGAGAACATTATGCTGAAACTTAATCCAGCAGAGCACTTACTCCTGCCAAACTCTGGCTCAGAGGTTGCTGTGCTCCCCCAGAAGTAAGTGGCTGGCGGACCTTCAGGCCCAGGACAGAGCTGTGTCATCCTCTGGAAGATTGATTCTTTGAGATCCCCAATGAAAAACAAACTTGATCTGCTCAACATTACCTTAAAATTTTCCTTTTGGGAGGTGTGTGTGTGAGAGCAAGAAACCCCTGTCGAAACATTTCAAATAATTATTTTATTCTTGAGCGCGCACGCACACAGACAAATAAATAAATAAAACCCCCATTTAGGAACTGTTGCAACAATGTTTATAACTAGTGTTTGAAACCAAGACAATGATACTATAAATAATTGTAGATGATGAAGATAGTAGAGAGAAAATAACATAATTAAAAGAATTTTACAAGACGGGCAATTCACTAAGATGGATGGAGTAACACAATATGTTAAAAATATCTGTTATTTAACACAAACATGACATAGCTGATGGGAAACATCTGTCTTTCCAGCAATCCACTGTAATAGCTCCGTAATACTACTTCACCAGAGCTGAGGGAGGAGTCACGTTTAAGCTGTGTTACATCATTGAATGTCAGTTGCTCAGTCACAGGAGTGGGTGGTGCTTTTCCACCCAGAGGATCTTTTAAAAGAAATCCAACATCCATTTTCCTTGATGCAGCATGAGAAGAATCATTTAGGGAGGCAATACCTAGGAGTAATAGGATGATCTTAAACAAATTAAAGTTTGGATTAATTTTCTGGAAATGTTTCCCAATGGTCAGACCTGATAGAGCCTGGAAAAGAATCTAAAGGGAATTGATGGAAGCCTGGTTGGTTAGATCATTTAAAAATGATTGATGAAGTACTGCAGACATCACTGTAGCAAACAATCTCACACTGGCTGGAGGCTGATAAAGTGCTGGGTCTTTTCCATCCCTAACTAGTTTGATTTTACCATATTGTGATTATTCCCCATTCAGAAGGGGTTCCCCTTCCTTTGCTCTATTGTTTTGGGGTGAGATTTGAGAGTCGGGGAGGAGATTGATGGGGAAGACATAGTGGCATGGATGGAGGATGAAGTAGCAGCCATCTTACCTTTTTGAATTTCCAGATTTCTCTCAGTGTGTAATGAAAGGAATAAATATCCCTTTAATGTAACTGAAATGTTTGTATTTCTTTGAATTTTTTAAAGTAGAAGGCCCTAAAATGTTTTACCAGACATGAGAATCATGAAGATTAAAGATGAAAAGGTGTAACTCCTTACACTTGGGTCACATTGTCCACCACTAAACTATGCGGGATTGTTTGGGTGGGTTTGTCCATAGAAGGTGAAAAGTAATGAATGAGCTATTATATTGGTAAAATGGGGATAATGTCTTTATCATCTTCTTCTGTCTTCTTCTGCATCTCCATTACTGGAGATTTGCAACTTGGGTAGCCCATTCTGTGTGATCCTCTGCTAATCTCATGGTGGATGAATAGTCCTTATGATCCACCCAGGATACCATGTTGTCCATCCAAAAGCTTCTTTTTCTGCTTTGTGTTCTCCTGCCATCAACTTCATCTTCAAGTGCCCGTAAACATCAGTGCTGAACATCTTAAAATGTCCCCTGCAAATCTAATATTTCTTTTCATAAGATCTATCTTTATTGTTAAGTTCCAGTCACCCCTAGTACTTGTGCATGTAAATCTTCTCCCAAACAGGTAGGAGAGCTTAATGGGCAGGAGAAGGAGACCTGGCAAAAAGTAAAATAGTGGAGGCAGGTGATATCTTATAGAGATTTACATTTCCTTTTTTAAGGCTGAAAGCTGCGGCCATTGCCCTCTCTCCCTGCCTATACATAACACACAGTGGGAGTGGGATCAAAGGAATGCGCATTCTGCTGGCTTTTACGAGAGGGAGAGGGAGAGATTTAGTTCCATTTTCCAAACAGTCTTGTCATTCCCACTTTGGAACCTGACACAATGGGCAAGGTTTTTTGCATGTGTTGTTTTTTAGAAGGGGCGGGAGGTGACTGAGTGGCCAGCCTCTTGACAGGGCAGTTGTAAAACATTCATAAAACTTTTATTGGGCTGCCACCCTTCCAGATAAATATTTTCTGACTTTATGGGCTTGTTTTAGAGTTTGAATCTTAATAGCAGCTTTGTAGCTTTTTTATAGTCTTTTGGCAAAATCCACCTCTGGAGGCTGCCATGCTTTCTAGGTCCTTGGAGTTTCTTCATTACTAAACTATTGCCCTTTAACCCTCCTTCACTCTTGAAACAATAATGGAACCAACTGTTAAATAGTCCTCTCTCCGCCCCAGCTCTTGTTCAGAGTTGTAAGTTGACCCAGTGTTGCATGTCTGGTTATCATGGTGGGGAAAAAAAGATAAAGATGAGTATAATTTTATTCCAGTTTCCATTATCATATGAGACAGTGTCATTTATTAGCATCTTAATTGTGTGCATATACACATTTTTACTGTTAAAATATCTAGTTAAAAATCGTATTATAAATTGGTGCCACTTTGGGCTTGTCCTGGGGCAATTTCCATGCTATGTCTCAGTGTATTCCTACAAACATAAAATCAAGACAGTGTGTCTCTGCAATCAGTGGTGAGACCAGTGGGCTTGCAGCCAGGGTGATACAAAGGAATGCTGTTTGTAAAACTCAGAGTCGAATGGGAGCAACAGTTCGAACATCCACTCTTTTTCATCTCATCTTTTTGCAACTGATGTGATTTCATTAATTTCATCATCGGCTTTCTCTCCCCTGGCTATTGCGTGGGCCAAGAGGGTGGGTACAGTCTGGCTGCCCTGAGGGAGCAACTTGGGGTATTTAGTGGGTCCAAGAGTTGGATGTAGAGTTTTTTCCCCTACCGATCAATGTTTTGTGCCACTTATTCCCCATATCCTAGTTTCCACACACTCTTCTTGTCGTGGTGATTTTAGGGGCTAGAAGGAATGTATAGTGTTTTTCTCTCTCTCTCTCTCTCTCTCTCTCTCTCTCTCACACACACACACACACACACACACACACACACACACACACACACACACACACACACACACACACACACACCTCTGTATATCATAAGATTATTTTTGATTCCACGTTTCCCCAGCAGTAGTCTATTGTCACATTGGAGTGTCTATGGAAACCATTGTCATTCCTACATCTTTTGGGGAAGAGGAGGCTTTTTCTGCAGAATGAATAGAGCAGCTGTTTCCAACCAGGAAGTGAAACTGGTGGCTTGGTACTCTGCAGTTCTGAGCTTCTGCCTAGTGCTGAGTCACTGAGCTACTTGTAGTATTTTATAGGCTGGGGCTTAGCTGGAGTGAGCCAATTACTGGACTTCAGACTTTTCCAGTTGAATGGAATAACCTACCTGTGGCAGATGGAGAATTATTTTGTGTGTCAACTGGAGTCACTCTTGAATATCCACAAGTTCATCCTTGTCCCATGAGATGCTTCTGTCCACTTCATTTGAAGTGCATCTGATATGGGCCAATGTGTATCATTCAGCCCCTTTTCAACACAGCATGGCCTACTCAACTCAGCTGACCTTGTCTGTGCTAGTGGACCATGTTTGTTGTGGCTGAACATTCCAGTGTAGACACCACTTTGGAGTGACAACATATAGTTTCCTAGGTGAGTCAAGCCTTGCCCTCTTTCCTAATTACCAGCAAATAGGCCAAATTTAGTGTTATTTCCAGTCACTTTTGTGGGTACCCTGGTGATCTGGCATCTCCCTACCAGGAGCTGAATTATGATGCTTGACTCACTTCTCATAGGCTACTGAACAACTCTGTCAGAAAGACTTGGTCATTACTGATTTGGTTAAATCTTAACCAGTGACGTAGTTCTTAGGTTCTGGATCTGTGGAGCTGGAGCCTGAAGTTCTCTCTCATGCACAGAACAGCAATAATAACAAAAGTAGCAGTAGATATTATGAAACCTGTTGCCAAAGGTAGAGTTTTGTCACAATCGTCATAAGTCCTGGATTTCTTTTATGACTTTCACATTTTTAAAGAATAGCCAGGATTTTTGGCCTGATGGTATTTCTGTGAGCGTGTGGATGTGTGATGGGAAACTGTTCACCAGACTTCATTGACAGCTCCAAAGTGAAAACAAACCTAGACTGCATGGGTGGCTAATGCAGTACAGGAGCTTTAGGACAACACAACAAACCAGAACAGACAGTAGGAGCTTTAATTCCCCAAAGGGTCATGAGGTTCCACCTCTATTTTTAAAAAACAAAACAAACAAGCAACCCATCTTTTTAAAAAAACATTTGGGTGAGATTGACAAGTCAGCTGCAGTCTGGGACCTCTTCTTCTAAACTGCTCACTGTTCAATAGCATGTGCACTGTTCTTCTTGTTTGTGCTAGAAAGAGAAAAATTGTGGTTACTTTGGATACCAAATATTGCCAGAGACTTTTGTTTTCTGCATTTCCAAGACTTCTACCTTGTACACCAGCACCTTAGGGACTTGACCTAAAAATAGTTGTGACATAATTGTAGCCCTACCCATTCTCAGTCCTCAATCATCTAGTTCTCTATGTATAATTGTATTATTCTATTACAGTTTAGATGGAGAAGTTATTTTCTTTTGCAAAAGCTGTTTTTCTATAAATGTATTAATGGTGATAAAATTGTATCACATCTGATACATTGGCATGAATTAGAAGTAGATTTAAGCGTAGTTTTTAAAATTGTAAATAGTTTAGGCTAGTGTTTGACCATCGCACTATAGAGGTCTGAGTAGTTGAGAGGCTGGGCTTATGCTCAGTGCATCTGGAATTCTGTATATTATGTAATTGATGTTAGGTGTTATATGCCATTTTTGTTAGGAATTTTTTTAAAATTAAGATTAAAAAAAACAAAAACAAAGCTAGTGGCAAGATTTCAGCCTCTTCCTTAAAATCTCTGGGGGAAAATACAAAATTTTACAGCAATGCAAATACCAGAGTTTCTTTCAGCATGTTTCCCAGAATAGCAAACCTGAAACAGACTGGTAAATTTCTCTCAGAGTGAGGCACAGAGAGGTTGAATAACTTGCCCAAGGCTGCAGAAAGAGTCAATGTCTAAGCCAGGATTAGAACTCAGGAGAAAAAGTTGATGATAGATAAATAATTTTCATTTTTCTTGATAATATCAAGAATATAGAAAGTTAAGTAAGCTGGTGAAACAATTCTGAATTACTTTTAGGGAACAGAGTTCAGGTAAATTGAGAAAGTTGTACAAACCCCAAACACTGATGAATACAGTAGACCTTTGAACTCTATATGTTTAAACTTTCTTTGATATGTAGCCTGAATTTGGCCTTGACCATAGGCTAAGGCATCTGAAGGACATAATAAACCTTTCAACTTGAAAAAAATGTGTTTGTAGTGGTGATGGGGATTCTGATCAAGCATCATTTTCTGTTTGGAACATGGGAACTGCAGACATGAACTCATATTGTGGAAGCGTAAATGGAAGTGAAACAATGAACAAATATTGCTCTAGGGGAGAGAATGTACTTCTCACATTTTGTTCTAAAATAATTGGCCTTCTGTGGTAGACATGGAGGTCGTGGAAAGAGGACAGGAGCTCCTTAATTGCCTGTGATTTGACTTAAAAGTTTGTTGTGACCTTAAGCAATGTTCCTGTTCAACAGCACTTAACAAAAGCATATTTGATGAAACATTAAACTCCCAAATCCCATTCTCCTCCAAGAAAATGCTAAGTAGTTTTTAAATTAGCAAAATCAGAAATTAATCCAGATCACTCTTTATGTTTGCTGTTGATGTGTTTAAATATAAAAATAAAAAATGCACTGCAGAGACACATGTTCCTGCCCTAGCCATGACACTTTACACATTTAAAAATGGATTTGTAATAGTAATGTAGTATACTCCTATTTATCTGAAACCCTATTATCTGAACTACAAAATCCCGCCCTTGTTGGAATCCCTTCATTGTCCTCCATATGTCTCATGCTAGGGGAAAAGCTCCAGATCTTCAACGGCAATTCAGCAGTGGGGGGTCCTTCCGCTCTGGGACCCGCCGCCGAAGTACCTTGAAGACCCGCGGCAGGGGGTCCTTCTGCCCCGGGACCCGCTGCCTAAGTGCCGAGTCTTTGGCCACAGTTCAGCAGCGGGAGGGCCCCCAGGCCTCCTGAATCCTCTGGGTGGCCCTGTTCCTATTTTCTGTTAACCCTCGACAGAAACTGATGGAATCACCTGCACACTGCTTTCAGCCCAGTGGCCTCTCTGAAGTGTGAGGACTCAATGTTATCTTCTTGTCTGGGTACCACCCAAAAAGCATCATGACCATCTCTCTTCCTCCCCATTAGGCCAGCGTCATCTTTGTTCTTCAGAGAATGCTTAAAAGCCACTGGGTAGCATTGAAACTGCTTGTTGGCTGGTACTATGCTAACAATTCTAGAAATGCTTCCTCCAGCTATAGTATTGGGCATTGCAATTATTACATTGCCACCAAGCCACATAATTCTGGTTTTTGGATTACTCTGATTCCACCATTCTAAAGCTACATTTGTTTTCAGCTTTCAGAAATGGCATAAACACAATCCTGTTTGGTTTTTTGTTTTGTTTTTTCAAGTGTTCCAACTCTTGAGAGTTCAGATTGGAAGATAATATAAAAAGTAAAACATTTCCTCTGGGAAACTCTTGCACTTAGCTAGGACTTTTGGGTTTGAAATACACAATGGCTATGACTGATAACTTCACTTTGTATCCCTGAGACTTTTGAAGAGTGAGACTCTCATATTTTGGTATTGGTCAAGTAGTCTGGTCTTCATAGATTTGCCTTCTGTAATGTCTTTGTGCAGAATGTTCCCCCAGGGCAGTGAGCTGTGTTTCAACTCCCATTTTCAATAGCTAATGTATGGGCTGTTCTGTTAAACAACTTTTCTACACCATTATATCTGTGCAATGTCTACATGTGGTGTTTGATTTGCCTTGTGTTCTCAGTGTCCCCATCCCCCTGCCCTTTCTTGTTATGTTTGAAACCCCTGAATAATAATGCATTTCTGTATAACTCTGTGAGTGAAGTGGTACAAATTTACCAATGACAGAATATGCTTGTTTCATTCACAAATTTTTTTTACTAGTCCCAATGAGATTTGAGTCCTAGTTCCCTTTCTCCATTATTCCATCACCCTCTGTTTATTCATTATATGTGCTGTGTGTTTTTTACTACACCACGATTATACTTACAGCATGTTACAAATTATTAAAAGTTCAATGTTATTTAAAACCTTCAGTGTTACAAATGGAAAATGGAAAGCTTTTGTAATCAAACTGCTTCAGATTCCAAATCACACAATTGTTATACAAGTCAAAGAAAGAAAGAACAAAATAATTGGAAATTGGTTGGTTCTTTGATTACTTTCCAAGGCCTGAATTCAGGATACTAGGCTTCTTGTCCAAGAGCTTAAGGTATCACTAATGCCTTAAAGCACTACAAGAAAATGATTTGCTGGGAGTGTTGATGGCAACATCAACATTTACAAAGGAGTTGCAAGATCTGACTCTTTTGCCAGGTCTGTGACTGCTAACTTTCTCACTCATGCTGTAAGTAAAACTACTGCTCTCTGAGCCTGCGAGATTCCCTGATCCCTACCTAGTCCTCCCTGAACCATGCCCTACTTAGTACCTTACATCACCCAGCCCCCCTGCATCTACAATGCCACTTTAATTAGCTATTATATCTATAGTACTTGTATTTGCATCTCTCTGAATCTGTCGGTCTAAGGTGCTCAGATAACGTGCATGTTGTAAATAACTTGATAGATTGATAGATCTGTTGCTAATTCATACATCATTATGGTATATTTAAAGTAGACATGGATATGATGCTAGTCTAGTCAGCTACAGACATTGTACTGGCATACTTTCCAGGAAATATGTAATTAGCAGCATATGCTGACTAAAAAGTGACTGCAAATAAATGCAGACTCTAGTGACTTACTGAACTCTAAAATGCAACCTTTCCTTGGCTGGCTGTGTGTTGAATGCCTACACAATGCATGGTATGTGCCTGATGTATATTGGATAATATATACGTTAAAGCATTTTTAATACACAAAGTGTCCTGCATGCACATATGCACACACAGTGTATCTTGTGGCTGCCTATCCTCAGCTTGTGTGGTATGATGTATACACTCATGTGCACTCCCACACACTAAACCCTTGCAGGTCAAAAAGTGAGGATAAACTTTTGAACCCAGCTGTTTCCAAATTAAGTGCATGTGCAGGGACCACCAGAGCTGGGGTTACCATACTCCAGAAAAGTGCAGACATTGACACCCACATATTATACTGCAGGAGACTTCTTGTTCTTCCTTTAGTTCTTGAGGGTGATGCTTTGAAAATATTCTGTCCTCTTTGCCCTTTCTTTGTCACCAGAAAGGACAGGCGCAGCAGTTCAGTGACCTCCCTTCGTTATGGAAATGGGACTGATACAGTAATCAGGATGCTACATATGGAGCTTTTTAAATTACTGCTCTTCAGTCTTTTGTTAGCCTTCATTATTCTTGAAGTTTTTTTCTCAACTCATAAGAATGGCATTTTTAATATGCAGAATTAAAAAAGGCAATATGAAGAATAGCGTTTTTTGTCAATAAGCTTTTACCTTTTAAACCAGCTATCTTCGTTTCTGCTCTAGGTATTTTAATTGAAGATTAACTACTGTTAAAGAGTATACAAATTTAGGTAGTATATATTTGGAGTATTAAAATAGGACTCATTAAAAGATGGGAATAGTGCAGTCTGACCATTATAATTTTAGATTGCAGAGCACAGAGCACAAACTAACCTTCATTAAAAGTCAGCAAAGCTGACCTATAGGTTCTTCTAATGTTAAGGGGGTTGTTTTTGTACAGATGAAATTAGAATACTTAGTGATTCGCAAGTTCAGCATGAATCTTACAAGTGTTCCTCATATGAAATCTGTTGCCTGTTTTGTAAAATATATACAGTGGTTCAACGAATAGTTGCTGTAAACATGAAACATATATAAAACTCACATTTGCTACATACCTCTTGCGTGAATTACTTATTACAGAAACAATCTTAGATATTTATTATGTGCCAAATATAGTAATTAAAAGAACCATTCATTGCTGTCTATGAACTGATTTGTATTCTTACACCCATTGAAGAAGTCAAATTACCGTATTTGTTTCGGACGCAAGTATTTAGGAGATGGGGACCATTTTTAATTTTTGAGGCAAGGAATTTAAGACAATCTTTTTTCATTTCCCCCTCTCCCTTTAATAGTTAAACTAATCTCTTGCTTGCCTTCTTCATTTCCCACAGTTCAGCCCAACCCTTACACACATTCTTTCCTCAAGAAAATGTTCTCAGACAATACTGTTTAGGCCTGTTTCTCCAGTTCTTTTCAGCTTACAGGTAAGGGAGCGTATTTTGTGGTCTCTGTATCTTGTAACGATCCAGGCTCTCATTGCTGTTCTTAGTGTCATGTTTTTCTAGAAATACAATTTTAACAATGTAGATTTTAATAAAATAATTGAAAGTTGTTCCAGGACCAATAGCTTTGTAGAATTCCACTCACCCAAAGTGAGAATTATATTTTTTAACGAACAGAAGTTTATGTATATTTTCTCATCATCGTTATGGTATGGAGCAGTGAGTGCGTCTTGTGCCTTCATGATAATCTTGGAAGGCTAAAATAGGATTCTTTTCATGCTTTAGATAAACTAAGGCTGAGACCTTCCATGTTGATGGGCTTTGAGTATAAGTTACCCCTGGAATTTTTTTTAAAGTCTTAGAGTCCACCATTTCCTCTGGCTTTATGGCTATTCAAGTCACCTGTCACCTTTCTGCTTAGGAGAGGTGATTGGTGCCCTACTTTAGAGCCATTGCCTCTCCACCAGCTGCAGGAGTCACTGATGAGTGCTATGAAGCAGTACCTTCCCCCAGAGTCTAAGTGCACTCCTGCAATCCCTTGCATTTTAGGGAAGAAGAAGAAGCTGGAGGACAACAGTTGAATTCAGGTACCTTTGCATGGCAGTGTAGTAGGCTGTTGATGTTCTGCCATATTACTACACCAATGCAAATAAACTTTGGCTCTTTCACTTCTCGTTGCCAAATATCAGCTAAGGAAGATTTTTTGGGCTGGGATTGGATGTATTCCACTGGATTAAAGGTTGTTTCAAAAAGAATATCAAGAATATCCAGCGGTATCATAATTAATGACTATAACAATTTTGGAAGAGATATTAAACTTCATGCTTCAGGGCTTAAGCCAATCTCTAACTCCTATAGATCAAGATCAGACCTAATGTGAGGGGTAGATTATTTCACGTCTGTCTAGCGTAGGGTTCTTACACCTTCCTTTCAAAACATTTGGTACTGGCCAGTGCAAGAGACAAGATCCAAGAGTAGATGAACCTCAGGTCTGCTCAAATATAGCAGTTCCTTTGTTGTTGCATCTGCTGGGGGAAAGCTCTTTATCAATTGAGGCTGTGTCAGTAGCCACTCTCCTCCCTTTTGCTTTCCTTTACAGAAGAGTGGATGGAGGAAGAGTGCACTTCAAATGCACAAAATTTCCAGGGTTCTGCTACAAAATCAGCAACAGCTGCTGGACTTGTAAGTCACTCCTTGGTTGAGTTTGGAGGCAGAGGAGCCTGCAATTGATCAGCCCTGCCCTCAACAATAAATGGAGATATCAGGACAACTAAGCCAAACCGGGGGTGAGGGAATTACAACCCTACGGCAGGGATCTAAATGGAGGACACAGCCCCAAACTGATATTTGAAGGGACATTGTGTTTTTTTAGTGGTAGTGTTTTAGGTGATTTTATGGAGTATAAATGTGACTGAAGCGCTATCATTGAGTGAATGAGAGAAGCCAAAAAAGAGGAAAACGTGGAGTAGGTTTTTAAAAAATTAATTTGAATGAGAACATTGCTTAAGCCAGGAATCTTCACTTTTCTCCTTCATTTCCTTCCCTTCCTCAGAAGTCCAATATCCTGACAAAACTCAACCAAGAATATGTGGGAACGGGTGTGCCCCATTCCTTTCTTGGGCCAGTTGAAGGGAAATGCTTATAAGTAATGTAACTTCTCTCTCAACCTCTGCCCCTGTGAACACATTCCCTCTGCAGCATTCCCAATGAAAGATAAATGACCAAGTAGGAAAGACATGTGTTACTTTGCTGAAGTGTTTGATTCTGTTGCAATGGAAACTATTTTCGTCCCGTTGATGATTCTCCTCTCCTGAAAGTGCAAGACCTCCATTTTTTTCACTGAATTAAGAACAGCTTTCAAGATTTTGTTTGGAACTTTCTTTTCTTTCCAAAAGGTAGAAACTCAGCCGCTGCCAAATAGTTTCCCTACACTTAATGGCAGGGGCTAATTGTCAGATGAGGAATGTGTGATGTCAGGTATGACTGACCGATAGGTTGGGAGTTTCTGGGTAATATATTGGACTGTATTCATCTGTTGACTTTGAATAGGCTAGAGTGCCACAACCACTGAAGTGCTAGCACAAGATAAATGTTAGAGAATTATCCAGCAAGAAAATAAATCTTAAGACATTGGAACCCTTGCTCGTGAAGTGGATCATAGTAGGACCCAAACTTAATCAAATAAACAAAGATTTAAATGATTGGAGTGAGAGCCATGTGAGATGTTGCCCTTGTGGTTTTGGTAATGAGACTAATTTATTTTTAAAATGTTTGTATATTTTGGCTGGTCATGTTACGTCCTCCATAATCTAATTTTCTCTCTCCTTCAGTGCTACCTTCAGCTAAACTCACTCAAAATACCTGTCTAATTTGTGTCTTTTGCAATGCCATTCTGACTGAGCTTGTGTTTTGGAACTGCTCAGAGACTCTCTCAATCCAAGTGAGGTTCAGAAGGTCACTAATTTATTCATTAGAACTTGACGGTGCCATTGCATTAGCCTTTACATTGTTCCTCTAATTAACAAATGGGGGTTTAAATCCACAGACCTCCCATTCAGGGAACTTTCATTGACATGAGTTATGGAAATCTTGCAGGAGTGGGTCCTTTATTGTGCATGGACCTCTCATACCCGGTACCATAACGCTAGAAACTTGAATAGTTGACAGTCAGTTAGTGCTCCCAAATTATGCACACTACAGACATTGTGTTTCTTAAAGTATTTTGGAACTTGGAAACTTCAGAAAGTGAAAGATCATTTGGCTTTGGGAACAATGCTTAGTGGAAGTTGTCCTTGGAGAACATGACCAATCTTCTGCGAATTCAGTGTGCAATAAAGGAGATTGTACTGTATTCTCTGATGTTGTACTTAACTAATTGTGGAATCATCAGTGGCTCCAGGAGCCAGGAACCATGTGGTAAGGGAAGGAGGCACAGCCTTTAGTGTTGCTGTCTCTTGAGATTTTATCAAGAATTTCACAATATAAGGTGATTTTTCCTTAAAGCCCCAACTATTGGAGTCATGTTACTCTGTGAGAATCTCACCTTTGATTAAAAGAAAAAAAAAAAAGGTGAATTTCTACCCTCATATGAAGAAAAGGTTGAAAAAGTGAACTCTAGGGCTCCAAAAGCAGAAGGCAAAGAAGAACCCAACATTTATTATGTCTTTTAAGTCTCATGATTTTTGGACATTTTAAATTGGCAATACTGAACCAGCATTGTGGGAAAGGTTTTCAAGCAATCAATGGGCCAATTTTGCACACTTCCATAGCCTTTTGCGGATTCTTTCTTCTTAGAACACTGGCTGTAATATTGATTGAACTAATACAGGGGTAGACAACCTATGGCATGCATGCCCAAGGCGGCACGCGAGCTGATTTTCAGTGGCACTCATACTGCCTGGGTCCTGGCCACTGGTCCCGGAGCCTCTGCATTTTAATTTAATTTTAAATGAAGCTTCTTAAATATTTTAAAAACCTTATTTACTTTACATACAACAATAGTTTAGTTATATATTATAGACTTATAGAAAGAGACCTTCTTCTTCGAGTGATTGCTCATATCCATTCCAGTTAGGTGTACACGCCGCGCGTGCACATTCGTCGGAAAACTTTTACCCTAGCAACTCAGTGGGCCGGCAGGTCGCCCCCTAGAGTGGCGCCACCATGGCGCTCCATATATACTCCTGCCGGCCCACCCGCTCCTCAGTTCCTTCTTACCGCCCGTGTCGGTCGTTGGAACAGTGGAGCGCAGCTTAGCTGACCTCCACTTCCCTAGCTACTCGTTTTCTCGTATATAATTATGCAGTTATAACACTTTTATATATATATTTGTATGGTTATACGTGTTTTCTTTGCTAACATGGTTAGTTTAGTTAGCGGGGTTCAGGAAGTAGCCCCTTCCATGAGCCCAGTGCCGGAGCCATGCATGGCTCACCGGGTTTTAAAAAGGGGCCCGGCTTGCCAGAAGCCGCGGCCGAAGAGAGATCTACATGACTCCTGTTTGAAGTGCCTCAGGGAATCACACTTGACAGATAAGTGCCCCATTTGCAAGGCTTTTAAGCCGAGAACAAAAAGGTGCGGGACTTTCACTTGCCCCTCCACCTTGGGCGCGGAGCGATGTTCAAGCGGCGGGCAGAAGCACCTCCTCGGCACCGGACCCCGCCGGTACCACCAAGGCCTTTCGGCACCGACCGTCGCCGGCACCGATGTCGACTCGGCACCGCTCCCTTCTTCCGAGGTCGAGAGAGTCTACGATTCCAGCTGGTGCCTGGCGGCTCCCCGGCACGCGCCGTGGTTGAGCCCCCTGCTCCCGCTACTTCCGTGCCACCTGCATCGCAGCCAGAGAGCTCGCCTCAGTTGCGTTATCCGGCACCGTCACCTGCAGAGGCACCGATGACTTCGGCTCCGTCGATTCCAGTCCCCCAGGACCAGGGAATCCGGTGCCTGGCAGCTCCCCGGCTCGCGCCGTGGTAGAGCTTACTGCTCCTGCTGCTTCTGTGCCAGCTGCACCACAGCTAGACAGCTCGTCTAAGATGGCTCGCCCGGCACCGACGACGTCGGCACCGTCGATCCCGGTCCCACGAGGGCCGTAGAATCCGGTGCCTGACGGCTCCCCGGCACGCGCCGTGGTTGAGCGTATTGCTCCTGCTGCTTCCGTGCCAGCGGCACCGCACCAGAGAGCTCGTCTAGTCGGATCGCCTGGCGCTGACACCTGCTACGGCACCGATGACGTCGTCACCGTCGATCCCGGTCCCATAAGGGCCGTAGAACCCGGTGCCTGACGGCTCCCCGGCACGCGCCGTGGTTGAGCGTATTGCTCCTGCTGCTTCCGTGCCAGCGGCACCGCAGCCAGAGAGCTCGTCTAGTCGGATCGCCCGGCGCCGACGCCTCCTACGGCACCGATGACGTCGTCACCGTCGATCCCGGTCCCACAAGGGCCGTAGAATCCGGTGCCTGACGGCTCCCCGGCACGCGCCGTGGTTGAGCGTATTGCTCCTGCTGCTTCCGTGCCAGCGGCACCGCAGCCAGAGGGCTCGTCTGCGTCGGATCGCCCGGCACCGACACCTGCTGCGGCACCGATGGCGTCGGCACCGTCGATCCCGGTCCCACACGGGCCGTAGAATCCGGTGCCTGACGGCTCCCCGGCACGCGCCGTGGTTGAGCGTATTGCTCCTGCTGCTTCCGTGCCAACGGCACCGCAGCCAGAGAGCTCGTCTACGTCGGATCGCCCGGCACCGACACCTGCTGCGGCACCGATGACGTCGGCACCGTCGATCCCGGGCCCGCAAGGGCCGTAGTATCCGGTGCCTGACGGCTCCCCGGCACGCGCCGTGGTCGAGCTAATGCTCCGGCTGCTTCCGTGCCAACGGCACCGCGGCCAGAGGGCTAGTCTAAGTCGGATCGCCCGGCATCGACACCTGCTGCGGCACCGATGACGTCGGCACCGTCGATCCCGGTCCCGCAAGGGCCGTAGAATCCGGTGCCTGACGGCTCCCCGGCACGCGCCGTGGTTGAGCTCCTGTTCCGGCTGCTTCCATGCCAACCAAAGCCTCTGAGGCACCGACAACATCGGCACCGTCGATTCCAGTCCCACAAGGGCTATCGAATCCGGTGCCCGACGGCTCCCCGGCACGCGCCGTGGTTGAGCGTATTACTCCCGCTGCTTCAGTGCTGACGGCACCCCAGCCAGACGGCTTATCTAACTCGGTTCTCCCGGCACCGGCACCTACCGAAGCTCTGATGACCTCGGTACCGTGGATCCCGGCCCCACGAGGGCCGTCGAATCCGGTGCCTGACAGCTCCCCAGTACGCACTGTGGTTGAGCCTGCTGTTCCCTGCACGCCGGAGATGTTACCAACGGCGAGGGCTCTCAGTGCCATGACAGAGTCAGTGCTGCCTGACCCGGGCACCGCCGGTACGGGTAATACAGTCTCTTCAAGGGACTGTCCCCTGTCAGTACAGCAGAGCGGCACCGTCCATGATCACGGTCCCGCAGACACTCCAAATCCTGTCGGCACGCCGGACACCACTGGCAGTCCCGGTACTGTTTTCCTCGGTACTGGTCACACTCGCTGCACCGGTCGGTATCCCGTTCGCCGACCCGCTATCGGCACCGTTCCGACATCTGGCACCGGGGCAGGTACCTTGACTCCTGTAGCTCTTCTCCGAGCCTCGAGATCTCGGTCGACCTCCCGACACCGTTCTGGTTGCGGGTCTGGATCTCGTTCCAGGTACCGATACGCCTCCCGATGCCGGTCCCCGGTGCCGAGTTGGGCAAGGTCCGAGTGAGTCAGAGACTCGGCCCGTGCCTTCTTTTAGTACCTCCATGGCCGTCCGGACACGCATCCGTGTCATCCCATATGCGCAGATTTTATGCTCAGGACCACGATCCTGATATGATGGCCAGCGGGCGTCAGCCCCGAAGCAGAAAGAGCCTTGGCGAATGCAAGGTGTACTCTGCAAGGGCCCTGCGCCTCTGGGTAGCAAAGCAACAAGCCTTGCTTAGCTGCAATAATTATAGCACCTGGGTGGAGGAGTTTCTCCCTCGAACCTCCCACCTAGAGTTCGCTACCGTCTTGGAGGACGGGGGAAAGAATTTACCCTTTGTTGGTAAAGGCATCTTCGCGGCAGAGACAGCCCCAGACTGCGAAGCCTGCTGGACAATAGGGTCCTAATGCGTTTCAGCATGTATACGCCTGCGACCAAACGCAGGCCTTTATGGCCCCAGCCGCCATACTCTGTGCCTAGCCAGAGGCAGAACTCTGGAAAACGGCAAGGCCAAGGTGGTCGCAGACAAACGTCAGGCCCCCTAAAAAGCCAAAGTCAAGGTCCCTCGCAATTACCACTGGGACCAAAGACGGACCTTCCAAGGTTCGCCGGAGGGCGGTGTACCAGTCGCAGGACGGGATCCTGATCCCGCTTTCTCCTGGCATGGCCCCAGTTACTTTTAGATCGCTGGGTCCTGCGCACGATGGAGCATAGGTACCACCTTTAAATTGCTCCAGCCTTGTACCCCCTTCAGCGGACGAAAGGGGCTAGGGGTTTTACTCCCGTTATGCCCTAGTCCCCCACTCGAACACAGGTCTCAGACCTCCCTGGTCCTGCATGGACTCAACCGGTTTGGGATAAGGTTGAAGTTCTGCATGGTATCCCTGGGAACCATTTTTCCATCCTTGCCTCCTGGGGGCTACTATGCCGCCCTGGATAGGAAGGACGCGTACTTTCGCAATGCCATCTTCCCTCCGCACGGGAGATGCCTCCGCTTTATCGCCAGCGGTGAATACTCCCGGTTTACGGCCATAGTCGCCGCCTACCGTAGCTATGTCGGATATGCGTTTTTCCGTATTGGGACGATTCGCTTATCCGAGGAGACTCGGACACACAAACCACTCAGCCCGTGGGCATCGTCACGGTCTTATTCACAGATCAAGGCCTGATGATTACTATAGAGCAATCCACTCTGGTTCCCACGCAGAGGTTGGGCTTCCTAGGGGCTATCTTGGTCTCCTACCTAGCCGGAGCCTGCTTATCACAACTGCGGTTTTAGGCGATGGCATCAATCATCTGAGGTCTGAAGGCTTTCCCAACGACCTCAGCTCGTTCTTGTCTCAGTCTCCTGGGTCCATGGTTGCCCGCAAGTTTGTAACCAAACACGCCAAGCTCCGCCTCCGTCCTCTCCAAGTCCGGCCCACCTCGGCGTACCGCTTGGACAGGGAGCCAATGGTCATGGTAGTCACCGTTCCCTCGAACGCCTTAGGCTCCCTAGAGTGGTGGCTAACTCCCTCCTTGGTGTGGACAGGATGCGGTTTCATCCGCCCCAGCCCTCACTGCCCCTGACGGCGGACGCATCATCTCTCTGCTCGAGTGCTCATGGTCACCTCCGAGCTTAAGGCCTTCGGTCTTCTAGGGAGCTGGCATTCCTCATTAATGCCCCAAAAATGAGAGTAGTCCGCCTGGCATGCCAGGGGTTCCAGCGGCAGCTGCGAGGCCGTTGTATCTCGGTGTTTACAGCCAACACAATGGCCAGGTGCTTCATAAGCATTCAGGGGGGACATAGTCCTCCCCCCTTTTTTGTCAGGAGGCCATCCATTTCCGGGTCTTTTGCATGGCCCACTCGATGGAGCTGGCGACGTCCTTTCTCCCAGGCGTTCGGAACGTCTTATCTCTTTGACTCAGCAGGTCTTTCCTGTCTTACGAGTCATCACTCTGCCCCATGTGAGGCGTCCCGCTTTCCGGAAGTGGAAATGGTTCCTCACACAGACCTGTTCGCTCACCGCGAGTGCAGGAAATGCCAGGTGTTCTGCTCCTTCCAAGGTCTCTCCTCAGAATCGATCTTGGACGCATTCCTGATGCCGTGGAACGGCCACCTGCATTATGCCTTCCCGCTGTTCCCGCTGGTTCGTTACGTCCTGCTCAAATTCCGCAGGGGCGGAGCGTGCATCATCATGGTCACTCCAGAGTGGTCCAGGCAGCACTGACATACCAAGTTGCTCGGCCTGTCAGCCCAGACCTCATCACTCAGGGCAATGACAGGCTTCGTCACTCGGACCTGCAGCCTCTTCGCCTCACGGTGGCTCCTGCGTACCTGAGTCGGGGTGACAGGCAGCCTTCCACCTGGTCAACGTACCGAGCCAGGTGGAAGCGTTTCCTTTACAGCTGCAGTACGCTCGATCTTGCTCCTGCTGAGGTCTCGATCCCCTCTATTTGGCCTGCCTCTGGCCTTCAGCGGCAGGATCTGGCGGTATCATCGCTGAGGATACTCTCAGCAGCCATCCCTACCTTCCAGCAGGTTAAGATGGACGTTCAGTGTCCCACGCTCTATGGGTTCGAGGTCCCTCAAGGGCTTGGAGCGCTTGCACCCTCGGGTGCGCCGCCCAGCCCCGCCCTGGGGCCTCAACCTCGTCTTGGCCAGACGGGTCTCTGAGATCAGAGCTCTTACGAAGGTTCCACAAAGACAAGGTGCAGTTATGACCGCACCCGGCTTTCCTCCCTAAGGTGTTTTGGCCTTTCATGTTACCCACAGCTCAACGCAATGGGCATAACCGTTGCACTCCTTGGACATCTGTGGAGTGCTCGCATTATATTGTGCTGACAGATTCATTTCCTAAGGTGCCCCAGCTCTGCCCCGGTAGCGGGCCAAAGGGAGGGCTTGCTTGTTTTCCTCTCAGAGGATCTCATCTTGGGTGATGGCGGACATCCCCACTTGTTATGATTTGGCTCATATTTCCCCAAGCCACATCACCGTGCATTCTACCAGGGCTCAGGCTTCATCTGCCGCCTTGCTGGCTCGTGTTTCTACCCACGAAACCTGTCGCGAAGCTCCATTGGTCCTCGGTCCTTACCTTTGCTTCGCAGTATGCCCTGGTTCAGCAGTCAAGAGAGGCTGTAGCCTCTGGCTCGGCAGTTTTATTCTGCCACATTTCACTCCGACCCCACCGCCTTTGTAAGGCTTGGGATTCACCTAACTGGAATGGATATGAGCAATCACTCGAAGAAGAAAAGACGGTTACTCACCTTTGTAACTGTTGTTCTTCGAGATGTGTTGCTCATATCCATTCCGCACCCGCCCTCCTTCCCCACTGTCGGAGTAGCCGGCAAGAAGGAACTGAGGAGCGGGTGGGCCGGCAGGAGTATATATGGAGCGCCATGGTGGCGCCACTCTAGGGGGCGACCTGCCGGCCCACTGAGTTGCTAGGGTAAAAGTTTTCCGACGAATGTGCACGCGCGGCGCGTACACCTAACTGGAATGGATATGAGCAACACATCTCGAAGAACAACAGTTACAAAGGTGAGTAACCGTCTTTTCTAAAAATGTTAAAATGTATTACTGGTACGCGACACCTTAAATTAGAGTGAATAAATGAAGACTCAGCACACCACTTCTGAAAGGTTGCCGACCCTTGAACTAATATTTGCTGGGTATGCAAAGAGAATTAAGCAAAAATGAAGAAAGGATTCTTGGGTAGCTGGTGAGTGCTGGAAGGGTGGAGCAGAGCGTCTGACTTTTTGAAAATACAGTGCAGGAAAATTAGATATTGAAAAATACCACACAGCCATAGTAAAATCTGTGGACCATTATGATGCCTGTGGACTTCTGGGTTTTAAATGATCAGAGATGCAAATAGAGCAAATTCCTTGATCTTTCAATGACTTATTGAATCAGTTTCCTGGAATGAGTTTCTTAAACAAAATTCCTTTTTAAAAATTCATGCATCACTGATACTTATAGGCCGAAACTTCCATAATTGAATGCAACCAGTTAAGATTTCTAACTAGTTGATTACGTGCACACTTACTATGATTGGTTTTAGAGTAGTAGCCGTGTTAGTCTGTATCAGCAAAAAGAATAGGAGTACTTGTGGCACCTTAGAGACTAACAAATGTATTGTAGCATAAGCTTTCGTGGGCAACAGCTCACTCCGATGAAGTGAACTGTAGCCCACGAAAGCTTAGAGACTAAAAAATGTATTGTAGCATAAGGTGCCGCCAGTACTCCTATTCTTACTATGATTGTGCATGCAAATTATGCGTTTACACAATAATGAAAAATTTGGCAGATATATACTGTAGGCTTCATTGGTTCAAAACTGATTGTTGTACTTGAACACCTTTTTGCTTTAATAATGCACTCTCTTTCTCTCTCCTCTCTACTGTCTCCTGAAAAAACAGAGATTAGGATTGCCAGACAAATGTGGAGCAGACAGGGTACCAGGGTAGGAGTTCGCCTGTGGCACCTTCTCTGGCTGAAAAGCTATTTTGTGCCTTCTCGTAAACACTCACTCTGACTGGCTGTAAGTTTTGCTGCAATGGACCACATATAGCCCTGGACCGTGAGTTTGATGCTACTGTACTTGCATGTGTCTGATTCAGTTTAGGAAGGGGCGATGTGTCATTTTACTCCAGACAGTACACAGATTGCATGGCACAATCCCACTTTATTGGATTAAGGTCAGTATTGTTTAACTTTAAAATTGCAAAAACATACAGTGTACACATTTTTAAATCTACCCAGTTTTGTTTTCATTACTGTGACCAGTTGACTGCTGTAGCAGCTCAGTGAGCTTTTTCACAAGCACTCAATAAGTGGGGGAAGCTTTGTCATAAGGTTTTAATTTTAGTTTTCCTTGAAGCTAACCTAAAAGTGTAACTCATGCAAGGGAGGTGAGCTATCAGTGAATGTCAACAGAAAATTACAAATCCCTGTTCCTTTTCAAACATGCTTCTTTCACAGGGATTTCTAGGGTGATTTGATGCACTTCAGGGGTAGGGAGTATTTTGGAAGTTCGTCTCTCCTACTGTATTTCTAATGCACCAAATCAGTGTAGTGCAATATCTAAGTATTGTGTTGGCTTATAATAGGACAATACTATGAATTGTTTGCTTGCTTGTTTGTTTCAAGAGGTTTCTTTGTGGAGTGGGAGCAATGAATAGGCTGGTGTGTGTGTGTGTGTATGTGCGTGTGTGTGTGTATATATATATATATACACACACACACACATATATACACGCGTGTGCACACACATACAAACACATATATTTGTAGTTATCAACAAATACTGAAAAAAAGAGCTAAATTGAGATTATGCCACCCTAATGGTTTCTTGCTAGAAACATATGGACTATGATGGATTGCTGCTGTAAAGATTTTTTTTTTTAAATTATTGGGCTCCTGTGGGGTAAGACTTACAGCATGGGGCAAATAATCAATGTTGTAGGCTAAGCAATTTTAGAATGTTTCTTTAACTCTAATTGGAAAATATACAGTACAGGCAAGAACAAATCCACCGAGTCTTGTCCTTCAGGTGGCCTGTTTTAGTTCCATGTTTACTACATTATCCTTGCTTTTCTCATAAACCTGGTCTCCTATCTGACTGAGATCCACCTGTGAATGACAACTCACTCTGTGAAACTTTACCCAGGCAGCCGCGAAACTGTTGCGTATGTTGGCATTTCAAGGCATTATTAAGAAGTCCACCAATTAAATGTGCATTGTTGGTTTTGGCCCTCTGTAAAAGATAGAAATAGATGAAAATATATTGTGGAAATTTAAAGTTTAAAAGCCATTTTAGGAAATAAGACTGTGAATAATGGGGAGAGGGAGGAATGGCAAACATTCAAATTTGTTCTGTGTAAAACAAAAATGCAAAGGTTTCCGGAGTCCTTTTTTACAGAAAGTGATAGAGAAGGAATTTATAGGATATTAAAGGACTGAAAACTTTATAGTAACAAAACATTGTTATAGTTTCCTCCATTTCACACCCCCTCAACCATTTTCTTTTCCTTGTAATAATTAGTTTGAACTTTCATCTAGTTCTGTGAATCAAGTCATTTTCATACAACTTTCAGGATTTTTTTGTGTATGCTTTAAATCTTTCTTCTAAATATATTTTTGTAACAAAAAAAAGCTGTGAATACATTATAATTGCAATTTTCATGATGTGTGAAAGATTTCTGTACTAGGTCTTCATTGTTTTTGAAGAATTCATCATCCTAGTTAAGAAGCTTAATATAAATTAAAGAAGGTATTAAGGAACATTAAGACATCAAAATGTGGAGCGTTCTTTTCCTTTCGATTGCTCCAAACGCAAACAAGTTGAATAAAATGCAATCAAAGGGCCTGTTTAGAGAACATTGAGTGGCTTTTCAGCTGTGCTGTGGAAAACCTCTGGTAAGAGCATAATTCAAATAAAAAGGCCTTTCTTTCCACTTCCTAATTCTCTTTGTTGTGGTGACAACAGAGTACAAGCCTGATAAAAATTTAATCACCTTATCTTTTTAACGCAAATTGCATATTTGTTTACACACAATATACATAACATAAAAAAGAAAAAGCTGCTACCCTATCCTCCTCCCTTTGCTAATCGCATTAAAGGCCTTTGCCTAGAAGTTTTTTTTAAAAATAACTGTTTTAGTCTTTATTCTGAAGTCCCATTGTTCAGGATTGCTTTAAAAAGGCAGCCCATGGGAAGAAGAATATCGCACAACTTAAACTCTGGGCAAGCACCAAGTAGCAGATGCCCAGTATAAGTTAGTTGAGTTGGGTCAGCTTAACTAGCTTCTGTGGTGCTTACTCCACATCAGGAGTTGCAAGCAAGATAGGAGGATTATGGGTCCACAGATCTAGCACTTTGATTTGAAGCAGCTTTGTAATGAATTGCCTTTGGTTCTGTGTCAGATCTGCTAACTTAAACTTTTTCTGCCTCGTATGCATTTCTGACAGGCTGGTGTAAGATTGTGTATTTGTACTTTTTTGTTTTTCATTAGGCTTCCCTGATGAAATTTTAGCTCCTTGTGTTGAATTCAAACCAGATTTCCTGTTATACTGCTGGTCATCCTAGTGCAGACCAGAGGTATTGATTTCTTTATGGTATTGGGGTTGACCTTATGTCAACTGAGGCATCTGTTGGCCCATACCAGTGTGTGCTTTAGCTTCAAAACATCCACATAGGAGATAAAGATGGTCCCAACTCAGTGCAACTAAGGATTTAGAATTATGAACTCTCACAGATAAAGTCCCCATGCACTGGAATGGAATTATACTGTATCCCTTAATCAGCATGGAAATTTGAGTTATGCTCTTCAGAACATGGGAGGCAACTGCTTCCCTACAGGTATGAGAGTTTAAACATTAAAGACCCTAGTGTAGTGAAACCTATGCAAGAGTCCTTCGTTATTAAGTAAACCTCCTGTTTTAAGAGACTGTCCCAAATATCCCTGACCATACTGAATTCAGTTTGCCTACACACTCATTAGAGAGTAGATTTTAGTTTATGCAAGAGAGGCTCTTAGAGATGGTTTGAGATCCAGTGGCAAAGATATGCCTGGTCCCAGGGCTAGGAATAGTAGTGGAAGTTAAGGGACAAGAATGAGGGACGTTGACAGAGCTGTGTGTGCAGCATAGAACTGGAGGAGTGTTGCCAGTCAGGACTGATGTGTATTGGCAGAACTGGAATTGAGTGATAAACTTGTCCTCCTGCCTAAACTGTGCTTGGTGTTCTGGCCAGAAATTGCTCTTCCTTGTATTCATAAGAACAGTTCAACCAGAAAGAATGTTTTCTGGCTCTTGTTCACTTTTCGTTTTCTTGAACGAAGGCAAGTAATGGAACTGTGACGATATGGGAGGCAGAACTTGTGCAGGGGGTGGGCATGAGGCGGAGGGGAGACTTTTAGCTCCACGGTCCTTAAGTAGCATGGATTTTCAAGTTGCAAAACCAGTTCCAGCACCAGAGCCATCACAAGAGTGCACAAAATCTGTTAGATTGCAGAAAGACTGTGCTGGATAGTTAAGCAAATAGCAAAGTTCAAGTTGTGGCTCACTGTCATTGTTTTACTATCAATATTTATCTTGCTAATTAAATCCTTTTGGCTAGAGATATGAGACAGCAATGATCTTGGATTAAAGGAAACCAACGCAAGGTCGACCTTACTTTAGCAGGAGTGCTCTGATCACCAAGCAGGCCCATGGAGAGTGGGAACAAATGCACATCAGCGGTTGAAATAATAGTGACCAATTGCTTCTGAAAAATATTTTTTTTAAAATACTATGTTCCCAGGCTGGCTGTTTTTAATAACTTGGGATGTTTCCCAGTATGATCGTGAAGCTGGAGCTGGTCAACCAATAATTTCTCTACTGTCAAACTCTAGCAAGAGTCCCTGTAAACATCAAGCTGCAGCTTCACCCTTCACATTAATAGTATTGTCCTCGTTATTTTATTTATTCCAGTAATGCTCAACATGTGCAAACACTCAAGACGAATGGCTCTTGCTCTGAGGAGCTTACAGTAAAAGAATAGACAAGTAAACAGTGCATGGTCAATGGGCCAGATATAAAACATCATAAACTCTCCTCTTTGCCTCTCCATGTCCCCAAAAGTTAACCTGGCCTACTTCTGGAACAAGAAGATCCAAGCTGTATCCCACTGTCAACAAACAGGCACATTGTGCAGCACACGTAGAGTTGTGGACTATGAGATGGCCATGGAATTTTTAGTGTATAAAAAACATGACCCTGTTTTGTACTCTGAAAGCGTGTGCTAATCTGTCTGACTAACTGTCTGAGAAATATGGAAGAGCTCTGACTTGTTGCTTCAGACCGGGGGTCTCAGTTTGGGCTGGAGAAGATGCTGGGTGGGTGCTGAGGATAAGGCTGCCCTTTGGAATATATTTTGGCAGCCACAGAGGGCCTTGTAGAGAGCGTTTAGATTGTCTCACTGTCAGTGGATAACATGTGGCTTGTTCAAGTGGTTTATGTAGGGTTTAAGGAGCAAAATTACAATGCACAATGGAGCAGATAGATGGAAAAACCTGTCCCATCTCAGTGCTTCTGGCAGCAGACTCCACATGCTTACACGGGTCACCAGAATGTAAACATCCTTCTAGACAAATCACATTTTGATGCTGGATCTTGGCATTTATATTGGATTTTGATGATCGGCATCATGATGATGCTACACTGATTTTGGAAATTTGAGTTGCACACATTGATCATCCTGCAGATTCAGCTTGCTGACTATGGGGTGGACCAGTAAACCTGTGGATGAGTGGCACACTGAATGCATACTTGATACATTCTGTTTGATCTAGGTGGTAAATTAAGGACTCTTTTAGGACAGGGGGAAAGAGCAGCCAGAAATCATGGAGGTGTTAGTAAATACTGTAAATGTTTCTGGTCTGGGGCTTGCAGTACTAGGGTCTGAGTTCCATTTAGCAGTATGAATCAAAATGCTGACTTTATGCAGAGGGGATGCTGAGCTAATTAAAGAAATAATCCTACTGCGTACAATTGAGCCCATAAAACTCTTCTTGACCTTGAGAAGACCCCCAGCAAGCTGTGGGAACCTTCAAATTGTCCCCTCTGAACTTTTTTGTGTTGTCATTTAAATATAGTAACTGCTTTTTAATTAAAAAAGAAAAATTAGATGGCATTTCAAATTGTGTCCATGGTGCCTTAGGGACCTATTACAGTACAAATTACCCTATATTATTTAGTGAGGCCTTGTTACCACTGTGTGAACCAAGAGTTACCTCTGTAGGGGTGTATGACAAGAAGGGCCCTTCTTTGAAAGTCTGGTTCTGAACATGAAAGTGACTCCAGCAATTGGAAGCAATTTGTGGAATTGTTTGATTATGTTAATTATGGCACCAGCAAACAGTGCTTGGGAAACAGTTTTGTTTTCTTGAATTCTTTCTTGATTGCTAGCAGTGAAAGCCAAGATACAGAATGTGCCTTTAAGGACCGCCGGAGGGTGCAGTTCAAGCCATTGTGCAGAATTGGCACTGTGCATGAAAGGGTTGTGTCCAGCTTTATGTGAGAGTTTTCCAAATACAGCTTTGGCCTGAACTTCACCTAGGTCATTCTCCAGAATTAAAACAGCTTCTTTCTTCCTCATCAAGAAAGAGCAGCTCTTTCCTAATAATCAGAAGACCATAATGAAATCCAGTTGGTAATTCCAGTTCCAGTATAACAACTCTTATAATAATGCCTTTCATTCCAGATGCCTGCACACAAGCTCTCAGTTCACTCACCACTGAAATGCAGCATGCTCAGGGGTGGAACACAGCAGCTGTTCAGCAGTGCATAGCAAAACTGTACAGTAGTTGGGAACATGTAGTGATACTGTATCCAGTTGGAACTTCAGGAGTAATTTAGCTGCTGCAGGCAGAATATAATTACCCAAATCATGATTTGGTGAGGACACTGGGGCAGCCTAGTCTTCTGAAAAGTGCTGTGAGATTTTTCATCACTGCAGCCAGTTAGTACCTTGGTTTTATGTTTCCAAAAGACAGGTCCTGCCTAGCAGCATGTAGACCCTAGTACTGTACTGTGGCATTCATTCAAGACTGATTCAGAGGAAAGATTGCCACTCACTAAATTACCAGGATGCCTTTCTGCAGCTCCTGTGCTTTCCTTGAAGGTCTCCCATCCAAGGGCTTTTCTTGCCCTATCTTGTTTAGTTTGTCAGATCTATGGGGCCACAGTACCAGGTGATATTGGAAATTTGCAGATGCTAGCAACAAATCAAGGATAGGCTCTAACACTGATAAATACACCTACACCAGAATAAGTAATACCCATATTCCAGTAACGCTAGTAATGGTGCAGATGCACTAGTATTAAGCCATTAGTGTAGACAGGGCTCTGGCTTAGAGCAGACCTCCATGACATGGTGGTAAAAACACCTGGGGCATATCTACAGTACTACTTGCACCGCTGCTATTACTTGTGCAGTTGCAACATTAGTAGTAGTTCCTATAGAGAAATCAGTTACCACATTAAAGTAGACTATTGTAATGTGTGCAGGTATTTGATTAGATTTAAAATTCCCATGAAACATAAATGTAAACATTTGCCCTTGTCTCTTTGGTTCAAATTTCACGCTCTTCAACCCCACCCAGTTGTAGAGCCTGCTGGCTGTCCACCCTGTTGCATGTCAATCCAGAGGCAGCTCTGTTCCAGTAATGCAGATTACTGAAACTGAAGTATTTATGGGACCCCAATAACTGTAATTGGCAGTATGCAGTATATAAAGCATGTTGGGATCTTTAAGCATGAAAGAAACTATTGAAATTTGTGATATCATGTCTAGGTGTCATTGCAATTGTCATTGCAGTAAAGAATTGGAACTGTTATTAAAGCAGGGGGCACCCAGGCCTATTTCAGGGAGGGGGGTTTGAAGTTCAGCTGTATACATTTTTCTCTCTTTTGCCTGGGTTAGAGGGCATGCCCCATATGTATATCATTCCACCTGTTCACAATATTGTGATTAGTCAGTGCCTTGGTTGTTACTTCCTTCTCTGGCTAGGCACATAGGAGTTATTCCATTTTTTTACTACTTTCCCCAAAGTGTGTAGCATTCAGCCGTTTACAGTTTTCCAATCACTCAGCAGTTCTTTAGTCTTCTAAAGGAGACGAGCCATTCCTGGAGGTAAAGGAGACCTCTGAGATTGGAGTAGGAATGAGAAGGCAGAGGAAACCTGGAAAGGAAAGAGGGAAAGCTGGAGCAGGGAGTGGGGTAAAGAGAAATGGCTAGGTGGAAAGAGAACAGAAAGCAGAGGAGAGCTGGAGGGGGAAGGGGTTCTCAACCTTTTTTCATTTGAAGACCCATAAAAATTTTGAATGGTGGAGCGGACCCCTTTGGAAGTCTTAGACCACAGGTTGAGAATCACTGGGTTAGACTTCAGGAGAAATAGCCAAGTCCACCTTAGCAGACCTTTTCAGGGTCAGAAAAAATGGTGAGGAGCAGCAGACAGCGAAACAAAAGGAGGAGTGGAGCAATGAATGGGCTAAAGGATTATTTGAAGCTGTGGACTGGGATCCACAAGAACAAGAAGGAGCAAGGCTGCTTCTTCGAGTGCTTGCTCATCTCCATTCTATATTAGGTGTGTGTGCTCACCACATGCACCGGTGCTGGAAGTTTTTCCCTTAGTGGTATCTGTAGGGGGCCGGCTCTGGCCCCCCACCCTCAGTTCCTCCTTGCAGCCAGTGACGGTGCTGGAACATCTGCTGCTTCAGCTAGCCTTTTTTCGCTTTGTTCAGTATTTTGAACTTTTCTTGTAAAACAGTTGTATGTAGTTAACAGTTTCCCTTAGTGTGTTAGTGTTTTTACTTGGTGGGCCCCTAACAGGACTTAGCCTAGGGATGGAGCATGCCCTGATCCCCAAGCTTTAAGCCATGCGATCGCTGCAAGAAATCAATGCCCGTTAGCGATCTGCATAATAGTTGTTGAAGGTGTCTCTGCAAGTTGCATATAAGTGACAAGTGCCGTATCTGCAAGTCATTCAAACCTTGGACTAAGGAGGAGAGGGACTTTAATCTCAAGGCACTCCTAGTGGAGTCAGTGCTAAGTCTGGCACTGGAGCAATCAAGGTTTGAATCTGCCCCGTGTACCACAGCATCAGTATGCAGCACCCCACTGTCAACAGACCGGTGCCAATCCCCCTCCCTGGCACCTGCCAGGCGGCTAAAGAAGACTGGGAGAGGAAGATCTCCTACATCCCGCAAGGGGAAGGAGAGGGCAGGAGGGGAGCCAAGGCCTGAGGAGGACAGCTCGATACTTCCTTCCAGAAGTTGGGCACGAGCTCAGGTCAAGTGGTTGAGCCCACCCCGACCCATGCCTGCCACACCAGACAGTGACTGGGGCCTTTGCCAACTAGAGGTCCCGTGAACACCTGAGGCCATGCAGCCAGTGCAGGATATCCTGCTGCTACCGGTGTCACCCACACTGGCTACGGCAGTACCCCGGTCTAGGGGTAAACACACCTTGAGTCCTTTAAATAGGTCCCTGTCTCAGCGGCATTGCTCCCCATTGTAGGGGACGTCCTACCAGCACTCACCCTCAGGGAGCCACCAGGCTTCAAAAGCAGAGAGGCAGGCTTGGTGAAGCCCTCGCTGGTCTCCGGACTCAGGGCACTACTCGCAGGACTCGAGGCGTGCCTCGCTGGTGACCTGGCACAGGCCTGCAGAGATCCACCCTTCCCAACATTAACAGCACTGGGACCTGCCCAGTGCTTCACCCATAGCTTGTCACCTGTCGTGAGCCCAGGACGGTCTGTCTCAGGAATGGAGTCATCAGTCCACAGCTCCTCGGTACACCTTGCCATGTAATGGATCCCCAAGATTGGAGAGAGAGTCTTCCTGGTGACCGACCCACTCCAAATCCTGGTACCAGTCAAGCAGCGTGAGGCGTGGATCATTTTAACGCCGTCGCTGAACACTGCTGATTTCCGAGGACCTGCAGAAGGGACTCATCCCGAGTGTCCAGGTGCAACAATCGGCACTGCAGCGATCAGGATAGCTGATCTACTCACTCGTGGTCGCCTGAGAGCAACTACTTGGGTTCGAGTTCCAGCATTGGACAGGAGTCATTGCCGGTGGACCAAAACCCAGCACTGGCGGTACCCTTGGTGTTGGCAGTATCGCCATCTAACCCATGGCACCAGGGCCACTGACCAGCTGCCTGGTACCCATGGAGTTTTACTCAGCCTTCTCAAGGGCTCGGGTCGGTGGTGGGAGCCTCAGACAAGCCATCAGCCTCAGTATCCCCCGTGCCCCCAGAGCAACCTACCTGGCCAAATGGACAAGGTTCTCCCACTGGGCGTCTGAGCATAGCATCCCTCCGTCACACTCCACCTTACAATCTATCTTAGATTACCTGCTTCATCTTAAGAACCAGCGGCTGGCCCTCTCTTCCATCAGGGTGCACCTTGCGGCCATCTCCGCTTTCCACCCGCCTATCCAAGGTCAGACAGTTTTTTCGCATGACACGTCGAGCAGATTCCTGAGAGGCTTTTCTCACCAGTCTGGGCTCCTGTCCCACAATGGGACCTTAACTTGGTTCTTTCTAGGCTCACGGGCCTGTCCTTTGAGCCTATGGGCTCCTGCTCTCTTTCCCACTTGTCATGGAAGGTCGCTTTCCTTGTGGCGATCCCATCAGCGAGACGAGTGTTGAAGATTAAAGCCCTGAAGTCGGAGCCACTGTATATGGTGTTCTACAAGGACAAAGTTCAACTGCGACCCCCTCTGGCCTTTCTGCCAAAAGTGGTGTCTTCCTTCCATGTCAATCAGGACATCTTCCTCCTGGTGTTTTGTCCCAAGCTACACACTGTTCTCGAGGAAAGGAGGCTGCAAGCCTTGGACGTCAGACATGTCCTGGCGTTTTACCTGGAGCGTACCAAGCCCTTTCACAGGTCAACCCAGCTCTTCATCATGACAGCGGACAGGATGAAGGGCCTTCCGGTGTCCTCACAGAGGATTTCCAACTGGATCACCTCCTGAATCGGGACCTGTTACAAGCTGCCACAGGTCCCACCACTGCCGAATGCGAGGGCTCATTCGACTAGAGCCCAGGCGTCCTTGGCAGCCTTCCTGGAGCACATTCCCATCCGGGATATTTGCAGAGCCGTGACACGGTCTTCGGTTCACATGTTCACAGCGCATTACGCCATCACACAGGAGGCCAGAGATGACACTCGGTTTGGCAGAGCTGTGTTGCAATCTACACATCCATGAACTCCTACTTGCCTCGGTTGGTACTGCTTGGGAGTCATCTAATATGGAATGGACATGAGCAAGCACTCGAATTTGTGTTTTTCGAGATGTGTTGTTCATGTTCATTCCATGATCCCCCTCTTTCCCCGCTGTCGGAGTTTCTGGAAGAAGGAACTGAGGGTGGAGGGAGCCAGCGGTGCCCTGTATACCATGGCATGTGCGCACCACTTGAGGGCGCCAGAGCCAGTCCCCTACGGATACCGCTGAGGGGAAAACTTCCAGCACCGGTGCATGTGGTGAGAACGCACACCTAATATGGAATGGATGTGAGCAACACATCTCGAACAACACCAGTTATGGAACAAGTAACTGTCTTTTACACGTAGTAGGTTCAAATATATACAGCAGTGAGGAGAGGAGATAGAGTGAATACACTCAAGTGGAAGTGAAGGAATTGATTTGAGTTAGGCAGTGGATCAAGCTGGAGAGAGGATCTGATGAGGTAGAGGGAGGATCACTTGCATGGAGGAATCGGCATTCACTCCTCACATATCTTCTCAGCATGTGATTTCTGGAAGGCATTTACCACCTGTTTGACCCATATTAGCCAGCACCTAAATCATAAATGAACATATGCAGAATCGTTCATGAACTCTTGCGTGCAGCAGAGGATTACTTTTGCTTTGTTTTTACTTAATGATATTTCTGTGTGAACTCAAAGAAGAGGGAAAACTGACGGATTTCTGTTTTTCCAGCACCTCTTAATTGGTCCTTTTGCAGAGCAGTATTGGGGGAAATGCTCATCTACTATCCTGGCTACTGACTAGGAGCAGTGAAGTCATCTCTTCCCTATAGGCCTGATCCAAAGACCATGGAAGATAATGAGAAAAGGTCCATTGATGTGACTAGGCTTTGGATCAGACCCTATTAGAGGGATCAGGTTGGTATGAAGAAGAAAATGATCATGCCATGATGAAGCATCAAGGGAACCTTAAAACTCCATTTGGCACAGCCTTTGAATTATTGCCGGATATGACTGGGTAGATACGAAGTATCAGGTATTTGATAGGAGAAGAGGAAGAAGAAATACAAGCACAGAATTTCTTTGCATGTTATCGGGGTACCAAATTGTTGTGATTGCATGTTTTCTGCAATTAGACAAGAATTTTTGCCTGTGCAATTGTGAAAATCTGGGTTATAATGTTTTATAAACTAAAACTAATATAACACAAATTAAGGCAAAACCTATTTTATTGTTGAAAATATAAAACTGTTCCAAAAATCTTTATTTTTCTGCTGTATGAAGCCATTCTGAGGCTTTGAAATTAATTTTCCTGGTGGGATTTTTTTTTTATTTGCATGCAAAGTTTGCATTTTCTGGAATTGTGAAATATACAGTCTGGGGTGAATCCTTTAGTCCTTGCTAAAATAGAAGAATCCTATAGTTAGTTTGAGAGTCTTGATATGGTATTTACAACAGAGTAATAACAGGAGCTATTGTATATTCACATTTCCTTCTCTAACCTAAGTTAGTCTAAAGTATAAATACATTTTAAATAAGGTCTGGCTGCGAGAGTTATGTTATATACTTAGCAATGAAAGCAGGTTGATGGGTGGGAATGAATTTGCTAAGCTTTCAGCTATCTACTATGCCTCTGAGGACTGTCCATTAATAATATTAATATGTAGGTATTTCCCAGCAATGTGGGCAAGGTGCATGTTAGAACTTTGAAGCTAAAGTCTTTTTTAACACACAGACCTTTTAAATTTAATCCATTAGCAACTTGGCAAAATAAAGTAATTGTCCAACAGAGGAAGGAAAAAAATCTATTAACATTTTCTACAAATCCTAGTACAGGCAGCATTTAATTAATGGAACAGATTTCTCACTATGTATTCAAGCTAACATAGTCATTGTTCAGGAGAGATTAGACCTCTAATGTAAGTAAGTTAAACTAGAGTTTCATCTAAAAATATCTGTCATTTCAGCTATTAAAGGGCTGATGTCTTCTTCGGTGACAGATATATTTCCCTTCATTTCCTGGGTTTTGTAAAATGTAAAGTATGCATTGTGTGTAACGCGAGAAATCCACGGAGGTAGATGAAGCCTAGATTGTGCCTCTCTGCCTGTCTCCCTCTGCTTGCTCCTTTGTGCTGCTCTGTATCATAGAGCCTCTTCAGTCATAGACCTCCTGGCACCAGAGTGAAAAAAACAGCAACTTCCATTTGTCAGGGTATGATGCCAGCCACCTAATCTATTTGCAAAATGAGGGCCATGGGATCTGATTAAGTAATTTAGATACTTTGCAAGTTTAATAATACCTGAGCTGCATTTGGCTGGCAGCCCATGATTTCGCTTGTAGGAACTGCCACATTCTTCCATCTCTCCTGCTAACTCTTCTTGCACATAATGCCTTGTTTGAATCTGAATGGGTGTGGAGCCTGCAGACAAGGTAAAGTTTGGCCTCTCTTTCATTTTAAATTTTTTTTTGTTGGATTGGAGAGGAGGTTGCTTTAAACAAACAAACAAGCCTCCTTCTCTCCCCCACCCCCCACAGTTCTTTACACTTTGTGTGGCTCCATTTTAATTTTTTCATCATTTTTACTTAAAATCAAAATTTTCAAGTGTGGGTGCTTAAATTTAGGAAGTGGCCTGTATGAGTGGCCTGACTTTCAAAGGCACTGAGCACCCCAGGCTCTCAGTGGCTTCTGTGGGAGTTATGGATGCTCTGCTCGTTTGGAACTGTGATTGTACTGCACCTCTGGAACTCAAGCCAGTTACCTATTCCTGTTGTCAAGAGGAAGGGTTCCTGAGAATGGAATTAGGTAGCTAGCTTCTGACACTCAAGATAGAAAATGTCGGCCATTGTTGTCAAGTTTTAACCCCCCAAATTAGATATTTTTTTTAATTAAAATGTGTCTTGCACAACCTAGTAATATGACTTGAAATATTTCATGATCTTTTGTTGTTAATGAAAATGGGCCTTTCTGAGACAATTTGGATTTAAACATCTTCCTAATAGCAGCAGTGTTCCAGCAGCAGCAACATAATACTAGTGATGAGACCAAGAAAGAGAAACTGACTAGTAACTGAAGTGAAACTAAACCGCATATCTTCCTTGTCTAAACTGAGTGAAGTCTGAAAAGTAATCAGTCTCCCTGGAGGAGTACAGGAGGCCCTGTAAGTTAGGGACATTTGCAATGATATCGGTCAAAAGAGTGGAAATGTACAATAGGGAACGAATCCTGCACAGGCAGGGACCTACACTGGATCAGCTAATAGTTTTTTTTCCATTTCTATTATTATTACTGTTGTTTCCAGCATTCAAAATGTGCTAGATACTTTCCAAATGTAAAAAAAGGTACTTTCTATGAAATGATTAAATTCTTTCATTTTTAATGATGAAAGGTGGTCGTAATGCAAGTAAGAACTTTGTAAAATAGGTTTTATGTGGACAGCACTTGGGTTTGGGTTTTCTAAAAATCAGCAACAACAGAAACAATTGTATGGTGTAGTGGAGGCATATAGTATGTGTTTGAGGTCAGGTTTTACTGTATTAACTAACTTGATTAATTGTATCTCCCACATGCAAGGATAATTATCATCAAACTTCTCAGCCACTGGGGAGAAACTAACCTAGTCACTTTTACATGAAATAAATGTTGCTTTTTATATCCCAATATCTGAAGATAAAAGAAGAAAACTTTTTACTGGTCATTCATATACATTTCAGGAGGTCTTGTAGAAAGTATGCAAAGTTAATGCTGCCTGACATTTGACTTCCCCAACCCTAGGCCATGTATTTTTTAAATTATGTACCTATATAACATGTTCCTTTTCTCCCATACTCCCACGTCCCTTTGTGTTTGGAGATGGCACCTGACTGTCCTCACTTCCCCACAACATGGAGCATTTGAGTGGTCTGCATGTCAGAGCGCTATGTATTGAGGATTTGGCAGTGTTTTCAGAACCCTCCTTACAGGAATTAAAGGGGGATAGTTGACAGTCTAATGCAGGGGTAGGCAACCTATGGCACGCGTGCTGATTTTCAGTGGCACTCACACTGCCTGCATCCTGCCAACCGGTCTGGGGGGCTCTGCATCTTAATTTAATTTTAAATGAAGCTTCTTAAACATTTTTAAAACCTTATTTACTTTACATACAACAATATTTTATTTATATATTATAGACTTATAGAAAGACACCTTCTAAAAACATTAAAATGTATGACTGGCACGCGAAACCTTAAATCAGAGTGAATAAATAAAGACTCAGCACAGAACTTCTGAAAGGTTGCTGACCCCTGGGGTAATGTTTTTGCTGCAGCACCTGCTTATTTCCTATTCTCTTGCTGTTGTGATTCCTTTCCCCCCCCCCCGCCCCAACGTCTGCAGCACATTGTGAGTGCCTCTTGGAGCAATTTACTATCTGACATAGCAAGAAGAGAAGGTGGCTCTGGTGCTGAGTTCCTGCAATCAGCTTTAATATCCACTAGATGTGTCTGTAATGGAGCAAATCACGTGTGTTTGTAGACCTCCTGTCTCCAGTAAATCATAAGCATCTCAATCTTTTTGTCAAGCCATGATACGAGACTCCGTCTCTGAATTTCAGAATGAGGTGGGAGAAGCTGATTAAGTGTTTGAGATAAGGTTAGGTGACACCACAGGTTAAAAACACCTGAACTGAAACTGGCCAAATGCCTGAGAGCTCCATTTTGGAGTATGCAGATAGGTGGCATTGAATATGCTTCAGAGGTTCTCTGTCATCTGCTTTAAGAAAGAAAAGGCTTCAAGAGCAGTCTCCAAGGAGCAGTATCTCCCCTGTTTTGCAGCATTTATTTGGACTTGGCTACCTTGTATCTCTTATCTGAAATATCACTAATGTGACCAGTTAAAATAACGTAAAAATGGTAAATAAAACCCCTGCTGCTTAGGTAGAAAAGGGTAGGTATTCCTGTTTGAACATAGAAGATTTAAATCCTTTTTGAGATTAGTATTTAAACTTCCGGTCGTGCTCCCCCAAATTCTGATCCTCTTAAGGATTGGCCATGTAAAAAAAAATTGTAACCGGTTAACATATATGATGCTTTAGTCAGAAACAACACTGCTTTCCTTGTGGTGTATTGAGCAGTGTACTTTTGGCCAGTCTAGGTAATGGACCAAAGGTATTCAAGACCTCTAGTGCCTATGGAGCTACACTTTTCAGGATTTTAATCTTTGATTTGTCACTTGTGTTCTTTTTAGATTTCTATATGAATTTTTTTGGGCAAGTTGGTTTTGTTTCTCAGAAATAGAGCAAGGTTACATGTGACTCTTATTGAGTTTTAAAAAATGCTAGGCCCCAAATCCACTCACAAGAAAGAAGAGGTTGCTGGAAAGCAACCATGCAGGATAAAGAGGGAAGTCTGTAGAGTTTTAAAGGCCTAGATCAGACAATTTGATCTGATCTGTTAAAAATCCCTTACTATTTATCTCCTCAGAACTTTGGAAGGAGGTGGCTTGGGGGGTAGCTGTATTAGAGCTTGCAAAGAACTTGGATCTGGGAATGAGGATGCAGGAGACTATATTGGATTGCAAGGAATAACTGTTCTGCACTGCACTTTTGGAGGATTGTCATAATTTTAGTTTTAGCCAATAAATCCTTGAAATGAGATATATTGCAATGATAAACTCACGTATTCATTATTTTCAGATGTATACTTGTAATATTGAAATGCTGACAGGCAGTTTTTTGTCATGTATGTTCTTGATTTTTTCAGATGGACTCAAGCCAGATACAAAGGTGTTTCTCACTGTCCCCTCCAAGAAGAAATCCAAGGCAGGGAAGGGAGATACAGCCAAAGAGGATGAAAGCAGCAAGGTTGACTCAGCCCAGCCTGTTACTGTCAGCCTTCTCTTTAAAAGATACGTCTTTGACACACAGAAGAAAATGATTCAATCTTGAGAAGGCGGAAGAGGCCTTCTAGCTGAGGTCTGAAGTGTCCTTAAAAGGCTTACACACCAAAATGAATTCAGGTGGAACTTATTTCTTATCTGAAAACCTTGGACTTTGAAAGGCTTTTTATCTCAGTAACATCCTATAAGGGCTCCTTCTACCTGGACTGAAGCTGGAAAGTCCTCCTATTCTCATGACTATGCTTGGCCTCCAGAATCTATTTGTTCTGATTTTGCTGTTTGAATCTCCCTGCTGTCCCTCTTGGCAAGAGTCACCTGCCAATTTGTACAGTTGTTTTACAGTTGATAGAAATGTTTTCGTGAAATATTTTAAGATTCTTTTAATTTAAGCATTCTGCAGCAAGGTGGGAAATACAAACCCAGTAGCATTTGGGAAATGTTATGAAAACCAGTAAATGAAACTAACCAGTCTATTTCACGCCCCAGGCTGAGTGAGGGGCAAAAAACACCCAATGTAAATGGTGAAAATTAAAATAGATGTTTTGGATTCTTTCAGATCTAATAATGTGAGTTGCTGTCTGAGAGACAGGTATGGAAGTTTATATAAGTGATTTATATCTTGACAGTCTGCAGTGTTAGAACATCATCGTAAGCAAATAATTTCAGGGTCTGTATTGTTATGTTTCCTAGTCTGGCAGTTCAGAACTGCTTTTCTACAATATTTCACACAGCTTTTGTGAGTCTTCTGGCTATTTATTTGATTCTTCAGGAAATTGGGAGGCTAAGCTATTCTGAATCTTTGCTAAGAAAATATGTGCTGGAACTGCTTTAATTTTTGTAACCAAAGTGCATGTTTTGTGAGAATGAAACAAAAAGTTGCCTGTGGAAATAGTGACTGGCTTTATTTCATTAAATTAAGATACCGTGTTGCAGTTATAAGGGCTTCTAAACTGAAGATCTCTAAGGCGCTTTAGAAACTATTAGCTGTTTAGAAGGCTCTCATAGGTGGTACTTCTGATTTTTTGCCCCAACCTCATAAAAGCTGGGGATAACAGTTCTCCAGTGTCCCTTATTTGTTTCCTCTAGAGCATAAGCCACCCTAACACTGATATTAACAATGGTTGTACACATTCAGATGCTGCACTCTTGAGCAGGGATTGAACTAAGGATTTACAACACCAAAACATTCACCCCTGTCATTTGATCAAAAGGAGTAACGCTGTTCAGCATCAGTAAGTGGTGTGGTTGCTGGGACCAGCTATGAGAATGAGATGGGGCCAAATGCACCACGCCAGTATATTTCTTTAGATCACATAGAATGCTAATCAAATAACCATAATAGATCATTTACTCGCTTGCGAAAGCGTTATTGATCAGCCATCCAATAATGGGAATAGGGATTGTTCGTTAGTTTGTGCCCTTTCTGCTGGCTTGGGTGGCTTTTTTTCAGCAGAGCAAAATATTGTAGGATTTATTTATTTGGTGACAAGGATGAACTGGAAGGAGCAAAAAACTTAATATCCAGAGAACATTTCCTACTAAACATTCTTGAGGCAGGGCAAATTTGGTGCCTAAACTAGCTTGACACATTGTCCCTTTAAATCAGATCAGAGGAAGTGCTTTGTGGAATAAACCCAAACAGTTTCTGCTGAGTGAGTGAGTCCCAGCCAAAGCTTTAGCACATCGTTTAAGATGATGGGGTATGCTTTCAGTGTGATCCATGAGGAATTAGGCAGGCAACTCCAGTTACCGCTTAATATGGCTTGTGCTGCCTGCCCCTCTGGAAAATGTGTCCTCTCTCCCATCCTCCTCTCTCATATCCCCCCACGACAATCTTTCATAGAATATTTATTCTTCTTCGAGTGATTGCTCATATCCATTCCAGTTAGGTGTACGCGCCGCGCGTGCACATTCGTCGGAAAACTTTTACCCTAGCAACTCAGTGGGCCGGCAGGTCGCCCCCTAGAGTGGCGCCACCATGGCGCTCCATATATACTCCTGCCGGCCCACCCGCTCCTCAGTTCCTTCTTACCGCCCGTGTCGGTCGTTGGAACAGTGGAGCGCGGCTTAGCTGACCTCCACTTCCCTAGCTACTCGTTTTCTCGTATATAATTATGCAGTTATAACACTTTTATATATATATTTGTATGGTTAGTTTAGTTAGCGGGGTTCAGGAAGTAGCCCCTTCCATGAGCCCAGTGCCGGAGCCATGCATGGCTCACCGGGTTTTAAAAAGGGGCCCGGCTTGCCAGAAGCCGCGGCCGAAGAGAGATCTACATGACTCCTGTTGAAGTGCCTCAGGGAATCACACTTGACAGATAAGTGCCCCATTTGCAAGGCTTTTAAGCCGAGAACAAAAAGGTGCGGGACTTTCACTTGCCCCTCCACCTTGGGCGCGGAGCGATGTTCAAGCGGCGGGCAGAAGCGCCTCCTCGGCACCGGACCCCGCCGGTACCACCAAGGCCTTTCGGCACCGACCGTCGCCGGCACCGATGTCGACTCGGCACCGCTCCCTTCTTCCGAGGTCGAGAGAGTCTACGATTCCTGCTGGTGCCTGGCGGCTCCCCGGCACGCGCCGTGGTTGAGCCCCCTGCTCCCGCTACTTCCGTGCCACCTGCATCGCAGCCAGAGAGCTCGCCTCAGTTGCGTTATCCGGCACCGTCACCTGCAGAGGCACCGATGACTTCGGCTCCGTCGATTCCAGTCCCCCAGGACCAGGGAATCCGCTGCCTGGCAGCTCCCCGGCTCGCGCCGTGGTAGAGCTTACTGCTCCTGCTGCTTCTGTGCCAGCTGCACCACAGCTAGACAGCTCGTCTAAGATGGCTCGCCCGGCACCGACGACGTCGGCACCGTCGATCCCGGTCCCACGAGGGCCGTAGAATCCGGTGCCTGACGGCTCCCCGGCACGCGCCGTGGTTGAGCGTATTGCTCCTGCTGCTTCCGTGCCAGCGGCACCGCAGCCAGAGAGCTCGTCTACTCGGATCGCCCGGCGCTGACACCTGCTACGACACCGATGACGTCGTCACCGTCGATCCCGGTCCCATAAGGGCCGTAGAATCCGGTGCCTGACGGCTCCCCGGCACGCGCCGTGGTTGAGCGTATTGCTCCTGCTGCTTCCGTGCCAGCGGCACCGCAGCCAGAGAGCTCGTCTAGTCGGATCGCCCGGCGCTGACACCTGCTACGGCACCGATGACGTCGTCACCGTCGATCCCGGTCCCACAAGGGCCGTAGAATCCGGTGCCTGACGGCTCCCCGGCACGCGCCGTGGTTGAGCGTATTGCTCCTGCTGCTTCCGTGCCAGCGGCACCGCAGCCAGAGGGCTCGCCTACGTCGGATCGCCCGGCACCGACACCTGCTGCGGCACCGATGGCGTCGGCACCGTCGATCCCGGTCCCACACGGGCCGTAGAATCCGGTGCCTGACGGCTCCCCGGCACGCGCCGTGGTTGAGCGTATTGCTCCTGCTGCTTCCGTGCCAGCGGCACCGCAGCCAGAGGGCTCGTCTACGTCGGATCGCCCGGCACCGACACCTGCTGCGGCACCGATGGCGTCGGCACCGTCGATCCCGGTCCCACACGGGCCGTAGAATCCGGTGCCTGACGGCTCCCCGGCACGCGCCGTGGTTGAGCGTATTGCTCCTGCTGCTTCCGTGCCAACGGCACCGCAGCCAGAGAGCTCGTCTACGTCGGATCGCCCGGCACCGACACCTGCTGCGGCACCGATGACGTCGGCACCGTCGATCCCGGTCCCGCAAGGGCCGTAGTATCCGGTGCCTGACGGCTCCCCGGCACGCGCCGTGGTCGAGCTAATGCTCCGGCTGCTTCCGTGCCAACGGCACCGCGGTCAGAGAGCTAGTCTAAGTCGGATCGCCCGGCACCGACACCTGCTGCGGCACCGATGACGTCGGCACCGTCGATCCCGGTCCCGCAAGGGCCGTAGAATCCGGTGCCTGACGGCTCCCAGGCACGCGCCGTGGTTGAGCTCCTGTTCCGGCTGCTTCTATCGGCACCGTCGATTCCAGTCCCACAAGGGCTATCGAATCCGGTGCCCGACGGCTCCCCGGCACGCGCCGTGGTTGAGCGTATTACTCCCGCTGCTTCAGTGCTGACGGCACCGCAGCCAGACAGCTTATCTAACTCGGTTCGCCCGGCACCGGCACCTACCGAAGCTCTGATGACCTCGGTACCGTGGATCCCGGCCCCACGAGGGCCGTCGAATCCGGTGCCTGACAGCTCCCCAGTACGCACTGTGGTTGAGCCTGCTGTTCCCTGCACGCCGGAGATGTTACCAACGGCGAGGGCTCTCAGTGCCATGACAGAGTCAGTGCTGCCTGACCCGGGCACCGCCGGTACGGGTAATACAGTCTCTTCAAGGGACTGTCCCCTGTCAGTACAGCAGAGCGGCACCGTCCATGATCACGGTCCCGCAGACACTCCAAGTCCTGTCGGCACGCCGGACACCACTGGCAGTCCCGGTACTGTTTTCCTCGGTACTGGTCACACTCGCTGCACCGGTCGGTATCCCGTTCGCCGACCCGCTATCGGCACCGTTCCGACATCTGGCACCGGGGCAGGTACCTTGACTCCTGTAGCTCTTCTCCGAGCCTCGAGATCTCGGTCGACCTCCCGACACCGTTCTGGTTGCGGGTCTGGATCTCGTTCCAGGTACCGATACGCCTCCCGATGCCGGTCCCCGGTGCCGAGTTGGGCAAGGTCCGAGTGAGTCAGAGACTCGGCCCGTGCCTTCTTTTAGTACCTCCATGGCCATCCGGACACGCATCCGTGTCATCCCATATGCGCAGATTTTATGCTCAGGACCACGATCCTGATATCATGGCCAGCGGGCGCCAGCCCCGAAGCAGAAAGAGCCTTGGCGAATGCAAGGTGTACTCTGCAGGGGCCCTGCGCCTCTGGGTAGCAAAGCAACAAGCCTTGCTTAGCTGCGATAATTATAGCACCTGGGTGGAGGAGTTTCTCCCTCGAACCTCCCACCTAGAGTTCGCTGCCGTCTTGGAGGACGGGGGAAAGAATTTACCCTTTGTTGGTAAAGGCATCTTCGCGGCAGAGACAGCCCCAGACTGCGAAGCCTGCTGGACAATAGGGTCCTAATGCGTCTCAGCGTGTATACGCTTGCGACCAAACGCAGGCCTTTATGGCCCCAGCCGCCATACTCTGTGCCTAGCCAGAGGCAGAACTCTGGAAAACGGCAAGGCCAAGGTGGTCGCAGACAAACGTCAGGCCCCCTAAAAAGCCAGAGTCGAGGTCCCTCGCAATTACCACTGGGACCAAAGACGGACCTTCCAAGGTTCGTCGGAGGGCGGTGTACCAGTCGCAGGACGGGATCCTGATCCCGCTTTCTCCTGGCATGGCCCCAGTTACTTTTAGATCGCTGGGTCCTGCGCACGATGGAGCATAGGTACCACCTTTAAATTGCTCCAGCCCTGTCCCCCTTCAGCGGACGAAAGGGGCTAGGGGTTTTACTCCCGTTATGCCCTAGTTCCCCACTCGAACACAGGTCTCAGACCTCCCTGGTCCTGCATGGACTCAACCGGTTTGGGATAAGGTTGAAGTTCTGCATGGTATCCCTGGGAACCATTATTCCATCCTTGCCTCCTGGGGGCTACTATGCCGCCCTGGATAGGAAGGACGCGTACTTTCGCAATGCCATCTTCCCTCCGCACGGGAGATGCCTCCACTTTATAGCCAGCGGTGAATACTCCCGGTTTACGGCCATAGTCGCCGCCTACCGTAGCTATGTCGGATATGCGTTTTTCCGTATTGGGACGATTCGCTTATCCGAGGAGACTCTGACACACAACCCACTCAGCCGTGGGCATCGTCACGGTCTTATTCACAGATCAAGGCCTGATGATTACTATAGAGCAATCCACTCTGGTTCCCACGCAGAGGTTGGGCTTCCTAGGGGCTATCTTGGTCTCCTACCTAGCCGGAGCCTGCTTATCGCAACTGCGGTTTTAGGCGATGGCATCAATCATCTGAGGTCTGAAGGCTTTCCCAACGACCTCAGCTCGTTCTTGTCTCAGTCTCCTGGGTCCATGGTTGCCCGCAAGTTTGTAACCAAACACGCCAAGCTCCGCCTCCGTCCTCTCCAAGTCCGGCCCACCTCGGCGTACCGCTTGGACAGGGAGCCAATGGTCATGGTAGTCACCGTTCCCTCGAACGCCTTAGGCTCCCTAGAGTGGTGGCTAACCCCCTCCTTGGTGTGGACAGGATGCGGTTTCATCCGCCCCAGCCCTCACTGCCCCTGACGGCGGACGCATCATCTCTCTGCTCGAGTGCTCATGGTCACCTCCGAGCTTAAGGCCTTCGGTCTTCTAGGGAGCTGGCATTCCTCATTAATGCCCCAAAAATCAGAGTAGTCCGCCTGGCATGCCAGGGGTTCCAGCGGCAGCTGCGAGGCCGTTGTATCTCGGTGTTTACAGCCAACACAATGGCCAGGTGCTTCATAAGCATTCAGGGGGGACATAGTCCTCCCCCCTTTTTTGTCAGGAGGCCATCCATTTCCGGGTCTTTTGCATGGCCCGCTCGATGGAGCTGGCGACGTCCTTTCTCCCAGGCGTTCGGAACGTCTTATCTCTTTGACTCAGCAGGTCTTTCCTGTCTTACGAGTCATCACTCTGCCCCATGTGAGGCGTCCCGCTTTCCGGAAGTGGAAATGGTTCCTCACACAGACCTGTTCGCTCACCGCGAGTGCAGGAAATGCCAGGTGTTCTGCTCCTTCCAAGGTCTCTCCTCGGAATCGATCTTGGACGCATTCCTGATACCGTGGAACGGCCAACTGCATTATGCCTTCCCGCTGTTCCCACTGGTTCGTTACGTCCTGCTCAAATTCCGCAGGGGCGGAGCGTGCGTCATCATGATCACTCCAGAGTGGTCCAGGCAGCACTGACATACCACGTTGCTCGGCCTGTCAGCCCAGACCTCATCACTCAGGGCAATGACAGGCTTCGTCACTCGGACCTGCAGCCTCTTCGCCTCACGGTGGCTCCTGCGTACCTGAGTTGGGGTGACAGGCAGCCTTCCACCTGGTCAACGTACCGAGCCAGGTGGAAGCGTTTCCTTTACAGCTGCAGTACGCTCGATCTTGCTCCTGCTGAGGTCTCGATCCCCTCTATTTGGCCTGCCTCTGGCCTTCAGCGGCAGGATCTGGCGGTATCATCGCTGAGGATACTCTCAGCAGCCGTCCCTACCTTCCAGCAGGCTAAGATGGACGTTCAGTGTCCCACGCTCTATGGGTTCGAGGTCCCTCAAGGGCTTGGAGCGCTTGCACCCTCGGGTGCGCCGCCCAGCCCCGCCCTGGGGCCTCAACCTAGTCTTGGCCAGACGGGTCTCTGAGATCAGAGCTCTTACGAAGGTTCCACAAAGACAAGGTGCAGTTGTGACCGCACCCGGCTTTCCTCCCTAAGGTGTTTTGGCCTTTCATGTTACCCACAGCTCAACGCAATGGGCATAACCGTTGCACTCCTTGGACATCTGTGGAGTGCTCGCATTATGTTGTGCTGACAGAATCATTTCCTAAGGTGCCCCAGCTCTGCCCCGGTAGCGGGCCAAAGGGAGGGCTTGCTTGTTTTCCTCTCAGAGGATCTCATCTTGGGTGATGGCGGACATCCCCACTTGTTCTGATTTGGCTCATATTTCCCCAAGCCACATCACCGTGCATTCTACCAGGGCTCAGGCTTCATCTGCCGCCTTGCTGGCTCGTGTTTCTACCCACGAGACCTGTCGCGAAGCTCCATTGGTCCTCGGTCCTTACCTTTGCTTCGCAGTATGCCCTGGTTCAGCAGTCAAGAGAGGCTGTAGCCTCTGGCTCGGCAGTTTTATTCTGCCACATTTCACTCCGACCCCACCGCCTTTGTAAGGCTTGGGATTCACCTAACTGGAATGGATATGAGCAATCACTCGAAGAAGAAAAGACGGTTACTCACCTTTGTAACTGTTGTTCTTCGAGATGTGTTGCTCATATCCATTCCGCACCCGCCCTCCTTCCCCACTGTCGGAGTAGCCGGCAAGAAGGAACTGAGGAGCGGGTGGGCCGGCAGGAGTATATATGGAGCGCCATGGTGGCGCCACTCTAGGGGGCGACCTGCCGGCCCACTGAGTTGCTAGGGTAAAAGTTTTCCGACGAATGTGCACGCGCGGCGCGTACACCTAACTGGAATGGATATGAGCAACACATCTCGAAGAACAACAGTTACAAAGGTGAGTAACCGTCTTTTGCATTCTCTTTCTGTTAAGTTGTTATCAAATCCCATATTGCATCCTTTACTCAATGCTGCACTCCTGTTTAGCACTTAGATACAATGGGTGTTATAGAAAACTGTTAAATAGATGACACAAAGGGAATGCCTGTGTATTATATCAGTTTAATTTAAGAATTATTGATTTAATTTTGGGAAAACTCAAAAGTGAAGTTTTGATCGCTTGCAATTACTAAAGAATTTGTACTATGTTTAAGAAGAATGTTTTTGTTTGGGTTTTTTTGTTCTGTTTACAAGTGTAGAGGTTTTGGCTCTGGTGTCCTCAACAAATACCAAACTGGGTTATTAACTGCTAGTCCTAAAATACCTGTGTGAGTTTCAGTAGGACATGATAGTCTTTGTGTTTTATCCTAAACTGCTATGTACTAATGTTGTTGGCTGGTGCATTCCACACCAGAGATGGTAGCATTTTAGTGATGGGTAAGTGATTCTTGACTGTACAGTTTTGTAAAGGACTTTTTGATACTTCTGGATGGAAGGCAGCCAATCAGTGCAAGGTATGTATTGTTACATAGCATTTTCTATTGAACTTTCTGAATTCCTTCTCTGTTTCCCCCCAGTTCTCTTTGCATTCTTCAAGGCAGTCTGAATGGACCGATCAGTTGTTCTGGAACTTGATCCATCTGAAAACATACAGATTAGGAATACTTACTGAGTCAATATAACTCTCTCTTTGGTTGAACAGCATTCTAGTGCTTCATAATTCTGTATTATAAACCCCTTTTGAAGAGTGTGTTGTCCTTTCATTCTGCTCGTCTAGCAGAGCACAGTATTTTATAGGACCAAGAGTTGGTGGTATATGCTGAGAACTGGGTTTTTTCCCTGATGTAACTTTAAGAGGAAAACTTAAGTGTGCCTTGGAACTTTGGTTATAATGTGCTATTACTGCAGATCTCTGGCTGCTGTCCTGAGGCTGTTGGATACACATTTAGAAAAGGGTGAAATGGTGGAACAAAATGATTATGGGAAAATCAAAGCATTTAAAGGCATTTGTAGGATGAACAGATGTTCAAACGTTCTTTTATTTGGTCTCCAGACATATGCCTAGACTTTGCTTTCATCCTGGTAATCAGTGCATTATGCTGTAATTTGTAAAAATGGCATTAAAATTTTTTTAACAGGGTCATATTGTGATCTACTGACTTTGTGTCATTAAGCTGTGAAGCTAATGAATGACAACTGGGAAAAGGGGTTAAATGTTGCAGAATGTACCATAGTAGTTCACATTATTGGAGACAGTGTGCTATAACTAACGCAAAAATCAAATACAAAATAAAGGGAGGTTTTAAGAAATTGCTGAGATTGTGATAGAGGCTGAGAAGATCAAGAAAATATTACATTCATGGGTATAGGTTTTTTTCTTTACCCATTGCCTGTGGTGTTAATTTAGTGCAGCTAGGTGACTGCAGGAAAAAAGAAATATCCATATTGATGCGGCATGGAGACCCTTTGAACAATGTTTGTTCATTTATTAGCACTAAGCACATTACGTGCACATTAGTGTAGTAACATTGAGTAATCACAGGGTGGCAGACTAAAAGTGAAAACTTAGCATTACAGGAATTTGTAAGGACGCTGCATTGCCCTACAATAGCCATGTTCCACTCCAGAGATGGCTGCATTTCAGTGATGGAAGTTTAGTTCCTATATTTACATTATGTAAAGAAATGTGGGATCTTGTGAAATGAAGGATGAAAGACAGCAGAGAAACTGATTTTTATTAATAGTATTTTAAGGTATTTTTATCTCCTTTTTTGTTTGTTTTTAAATAAAAAGCCTTTCAGTTCCCTGTTAATGTTAAATGAGTTTAAGATCTGAAATCATTAAGACTCAAATTTTCAAATAAATATAAACACAATATTCTAAGCTATTGAACCTGGAAGAGGGAAAGTAGAGACTCCACTATGGGAAAAATCTATGTAAATATTAGTCTGTGTGGAGCCAAGACCCAGAATAAATTTTAAAACAAAATATTGGAAAATCAGCTCTTTGACTAATGGCCACATGTATGCCACTTCTGGTGTGCACATACCCATGTGTGTGAGATTGGATTTTTTTGAAAAGCTGTGTCCATTTGGGCTGCACCTGCTCCCCTGATGCCCCCATGCCATCCCACCCATGGGCATCACGGGTGGAGTGTGACTAGCCATCCTTCAGTTGTTCCCAGTGTCAGAGCTTTTTTGGGATGGTGGAACCAAGTTTCCAGTATTAAATCCTTTTCCTCCTGTGAGGCAGCTATTCTTATCTATGATGGTCACTCTAAGTACTACTACTGGTGCAGCACATATGCCAGATCTGTGCTCGATATATTGTGCTTTTTCTTGGAGGTCACAAAAAGTGAGGGAATGCAACCTTAAAATATTCCTCTTGGAAAGCTCCATAAGTCCTCCTCTGAGTCTGAGGGAAAGAAGACTACCAAACTGGATCAGACTATCTCCACAAGTGCTCTAGTACGCCGCAGGGCTGCCCCTTGCTACAAGGCTTGCTCTTTCTGAAGGAAGGTACATTCTTCAACTACCAAGTCAGGAGGAGCATCTAAGCTCACCTCTGCCCAATCTGTGGAGAAAGGCTTAGGAGAGCATCTTTCTCAAGGTGACAGCAGACACAAGTCTGTTTCCTTGAGACCTGGTAAATAAAAGCAGAGATCTTACCATATATATGCTCCAACTCATGTTTCTTAACCAAGAGGCAATTCAAGGCACAGATCAAGTTCTGCTGATGCCTTGACCTTAGCTGGTCACTGAACAACCACAGATCCATCTAAGGACATTGTCCATACCTCTACCAGTACCAACACATTGGCACTGCAGCATTCACAACCGGTAGTACCGACCACTCTGCAGTTGATGTGCTGAAGATTCTTCTGGCTCTGACCTTTTCAGTACTGAAGAGATTTATCATACCAAGTGATTTAATGATAATCCAACAACCGGCTTCACATTGCTCTCTAATGTTAAGAAGCACCTAGCCTCAGTACTACCTGCAACTATGACGTTGGTACCAGTGGAGAATATTTCAGGGGTCCCAAGAACATATGAAAAAGTGACTTCACCTATGGAAGAAATATACACCTTTTCTTCATCTGCTTCTGACAAAGCAGGGAGCTATCACTTATCTGTTGTCGTGCTCCCCTCCCTGTGAGCCAAGTTGATCTGTCAGGGAATTCCAGGGACATTTCTATAAATGGAGGCATTGGGACTCTTCAGACAAACATCCCCTCTGGTCACCTCCTCCATGGCCTGCAATCCCATATCCATATAAATTGCAATCATGGCCATTCCGAGCTCCCTGTGGCATGCAGCCCAGCAGGAAGACTTCTTCCATTACTCCTGCCTCAGAGTCAAGTCTCTCTCCTCATAAGTCATCTCAAGAGGGTCAGCTTCTGCAACACATTTTACAGCAACAGGAGCAAGACATTAAGCAAGATGTCTGCAAGAAGCAGAGGATCAGCTCATTCCAGCAGCAATATGCTCCTATTCACCCAGTGAATCTGTCGCCCCTGCTATTCCAGCCCAACCAGCTGACTACCGTGTCTTCTAGGAGCTACGATGGTGAATGGCCAAAATCCTGGAAATCTCATTAGAAAGAGTGTAAGAAGAGTGCCATAAACTATTAAAGATTCTGCATTCCTCTGTTCCTGGGAGAATGGCAGTACCAATAAATGAGCCAGCTAAAGACCTGTGGCAGAGTCCATCCTGAATGTTACCCACATCAGAATAGGGAGACAGGTGCTGCTAGGTTCCCGCGAAGGAGTTCTAGTGTTTCTATAATCGACCCTGGGATTTGCGGTTGTGGTAGTTCATGAGAAGTCTAGGCAGGAGGGACCAAAATGACACTACAGAACAAGGATGCGAAGAAGCCTATTCCTCTAGTAGGTTGCAGATGTACTTATCAAACTACAATAGATACCTTGATAAATACAACTTCCTAAACTGGGACAGGGTATTAGTCTGTAGAAAAGCTTCTTCAGGAGCACAGAGAGAAAGCTAGTGGCCCATACCTCCCTGCAAGCTGATCTGCACACCTCAGACATAGCAGCGTGTTCCATGGCAACCTCAATCATGATGTGAAGAGCTTCATAGTTGCAGTCTTCTGTAATCCCAAAAGAGGTCCAAATGATCATCAAGGAGCCTGTGAAGGCTATGACCTTTTTAGTACAAGTATTGATGAAGCCCTGCACACTTTAAAGGACTCAGGAGCTGACTCTGCACTGTTTGGGGTTATATACACTGCCCCAAGGAGAAAGCAGTGTATAAGCTGCCTCTCTCTAGGGTAGTTTTCAGGTCTTTCTCCCACTACTATAGCCAGAAGAGATCATCAGACTCTCTGAGGAAGAGACACAGATTCCAGAGAAAGAGACCTTCCTGCCACACACTTTTCATCGACCTTGTGTCAGCAGGTCTGATGCCACAGTCAAGAGCCATCTAGAAATGCTGGATCTAGCCTCCTCTTCCCCCCTTTTGGCAACTGCCTTTTGTGGATTTTGGGGGGGTATGGATTTGGATAACCTTGGAGTTGATGCATCCTGGAGATTATAGACAAGGAGTAATCTACCTAGTTCCAGTCCCTCCCTACCCTCCATCCCCCTTCCCTGTGTCCGTTCAGGGACACCTCTCTCAAGATACTGCTAAGGAAAGAGAGAGAGATTCCCTTCTGCAACTTGGAGCAATGAAAGAAGTGCCTGTGAAGTTCTGGGGCAGGAGGCATAGTCTAATTATTTCCTAATTCCAAAGAAGAAAAGGCAGTTGACACCCCATCCTGAACCTTTGACATCTCAACAAATTCTTCCATTGTTTTGAGTTCACGATGGTGACCCTAGCTTTCATAATCCCCATATTTGATACTCAAGACTGATTTGCAACTTTCAGTTTTCAGGATGTCTGTTTCCATATGGCAGTTCACCCAGCCCAAAGAAAATAACTCAAATTCCTGGTGGAAAAGTAACTGTATGAATATGGCATGCTTCCCTTAGATCTCTCCACAGCTCCAAGAGTGTTCACCAAGTGTTTAGTGGTTTTGGCAGTTCACTTAAGGAGACAAGGATATATATCTACCCGTACCTTGATGACTGACTAACTCAGGGACAATCACCTCAACAAATGAACAATTCCTTCCAAGTAACTGGGACGCTTTCCTTCACTTAGTCTCAGAGTCAACAGAGAGAAATCCAATCTCACTCCTATTCAAAGTTTGTAGGAACAGTGCTGGATTCCACAGCATCAAGAATTTACTTCCCACAGGGTAGGCCCCACACTATATTGACCCTTATCAGTCAACTCAAGTTTTACCCAAAAACACATCAGTCAGAGCCTCACTCAGGCTTTAGGGGCACAATCAATTCCACCCCTCCAGGAATCAACCAATCTATTGGACTGGTGCATTCATCGTCATACTAGTGCCTCTGCATCTTCCAAGCATGTAGAACACCCTAGTGGGTCGGCTCAATAGACAGTACTCAGACAATCACAAGTGGTTTGTCACGGACTCAGTTCTGCAGAGCATCTTCTGCAAGAGGAAATATTCAAGAACAGAGCTGTTTTGCTGTAGACCAGAACTAGACGAGCCAGTTGTTTTACTCCAGAGGGGGATCAAGTCCAGGCTGTCTGTCAGACACCTTCCTCATCCCTTGAATACTAGTACTTATGTATGTTTACCCATCTGTTGAGCTGATGCCAGTGGGCCTGAGGAAACTTGGGCAGAAGGCAGCCTCAGCATGATCCAGACAGTTCTTGTATTCAGTTCTGATGAACCTGTCAACACTGACCTCCTATCACGTTTCCAGGTCACTCAGAATGAGCGAGAGATCCTGCTCCTGGGCCCATTATTATTGCACTTGGCAGCCTGGAAGCTGGCTGGCTAACCTGCACAGACAGATCCTGCTCTGCTGAAGTCTGTAACATTTAGGCTTGTAGCAGGTAAGAATCCACTAGAGTAACTTGTGGAGTAAAATGGAAATAGTTCTTTATTTGGGCTCTACAAAAACACATGCCTCTCTTAGAAACCTCTCTAGCAGCTATCCTGGAATCCCTGTTAGCCCTAAAACACTCTGAGCTATCCATGAGCTTGATAAGAGTCCAATTATCTGCTCCTCTCCCTCCTGTCACAGGTCAGAGTCTTCTCATACCCAATAGTTGCTGGATTTCTCAGGCACTCATTCATGACTTTCCTCGGTCAGAAACACCGCACTCTTTTGTGACTTCAGTGCTATGTTATCATGGTTATTGGGTCCCCCTTCGAACATCTAGGAACCTTTACTCTGTACCATGTTATGACACATCCTCTGGGTATCCAGATCTATGGGTGATGTTGCTGCTTTAGCAAGAGGGAGATTTGTTGATGTTAAACTGAGTGATAGCTCCCTGTCATCCCAGTTCGATAGCCACCCAACTCCCTAGGAATCTGCCAGCCTTCTTTGCCTTGCAGGTAATGCTTAATTCTCCATAGTCCCCAAACCTCCTGGAAGACCATTCTTCTTCAGTATTGAGTCCCTGTCACTGGACATTCATAGAAATTACCAAGTCTGCTGTCTCCAAAGAGAAAGTATACAGCAGTGAATTCACACTTTACATATCGCACTGGGATGAACTTACAGTAAAACCAAGAATAAGTTTATTAATAAAAGACAGAGATGTAAGTGATACTAAACAAAGATAATAGAAACAAATAGTTGCAAACACAACAAAAGTATAAAGTGTGTTCTGGTGACTAAAACTTAACTTAGGCTGCAATCGTTATCTAAGGCAAGTATCAGAGGGGTAGCCGTGTTAATCTGGATCTGTAAAACCAGCAGAGAGTCCTGTGGCACCTTATAGACTAAAAGACATTTTCTATAAGGTGCCACAGGACTCTTTGCTTCTTTTACTTATCTAAGGCAGTTTCTCACCTAAAGCTTCCTCTCAGCATCACAAGCCCTCCCTCCCTCCCCCCCCATCCCTGGCCAGGATCCAGCTTTCATTGATGTAAAAACCTCTATTCTTTGGTCCCTCACTGATAGACAACCACAGTGTCTTTTCCCCCTATTATAGTCCAGGTAACCTTTGTAATTTGTTCTTCTGATGTGTATCCCCAGACAAAATCCTTCTCCCCTGCTGGTGTGCAGACAGTGTGCTGCTGATGCTGTTTTCTCATCCTTCTGCTAATTTGTTCTTTCTGTGGATTTACTATGCAAATGAAGCTTGCTTTGACTTGCACAATTCTCAGTTTGTCAGCGGCCTAGGCAGACAAGTAAATCAACATTCCTTCATCTAGGAAAACCTTGTTTATCACCCCTGGATTGCTTGGTTTAAACATCTCTTCGGCATACACAGCTTTTTAATTGTTACCCAGACATACATCATGCAATGATTATGCTGACCAGTATGACACAAGTTTTCCTTTGGCGCCTTACAAAGCATTCTTTCTAGATAAATACCACAACAGCAATGAGTTAGGTGTACTGAATTTGTCAGGCCTGATAGAAGGCCCGATGCAACCATTTAGGCGACCTAGGCAGTCACCTAGGGCACTAGGATTTGGGGGGGTGCCTTTTTCTTCGGCAGCGACCGTGATGGACAGATGTTCAGTCGCCTCAGTCACCACCAGCATTTAGGCAAAGGGATCTGGGGCAGCGGAGCGTGGGGAGGGCCGCCTGCAGCACGTAAGGTGGGGGGCGGCACGCAGGGGAACTCCCCACCCCTGCCCTGCCTCCTCCCTGAGCGCGCTGTAGCTGCTTCACTTCTCCCGCCTCTCAGGCTTGTGGCGCTAATCAGCTTAGGTGCCGCAAGCCTGGGAGGCAGGAGAAGTGAAGCAGCCATGGCGTGCTCGGGGAGGAGGCGGGCCAGGGGTGAGCTGGGATGGGGGGGTGTCTCAGGGCGGAGGGCTGGGGTGGAGAGCTGCCGCTGCGGGAGCACCTCAGGGCGGGGGCGCAGGAGGGTGCAAGATGGAAGTTTCGCCTAGGGCGTGAAACATCCTTGCATTGGCCCTGCCTGATAGGAGTTGCTGTTACATGACAGTGAACCTTTTGCCAGTAGGCATTGAGGGGATCATAGAGTCACACACACACATGTCTTTGAAGATTGCCTTTTTAGTGGCTATAAATTCAGCTTGACAAGTAGGAGAGATCTAAGCCCTCATAGCGGGGCCGCCTTATACAATAGTCCATAAGGACGTGCCACTAGGACCTCAGCCAAAATTTTTGAACCAAGTGGTCCATCTTACGGTTTTTCTGTGCCTCATTGTAATAAAGGAGAGTTTTAACTTCACACTTTTGAGGTCATCAGAGCCCTCTCCTGCTATTTGACCTGGAAAAGATCCTTCAGAATTTCTCCCAGTCTGTTTGTAGCGTTTTCTGACAGGGTGAAAGGTCAACCTGTATCCACCCAAAGACTGCCCAAATGGCTCTTTTAGATCCATCTCTGCAGATTAGAGCCCATTGAATTGGGGCCCAGACAGCCTCTGCAACGTCTCTAAAAGGAATTCCAGTGTCTTAGATGTGTAGTGCAGTTATCTGGAGATCAAATCCCACTTTCACCCAGCACTACTGTTTAGTGGAGCCTCCAAACCTGATTCCTGTTTTGGTAGAGCTGTCATAAGAACATAAAATGGCCATACTGGGTCAGACTAAAGTCCATCTAGCCCAGTATCCTGTCTCCCAACAGTGGCCAATGCCAGGTGCCCCAGAGAGTGTGAACAGAACAGGCAATCATCAAGTGATCCATCCCCTGTCACCCACTCCCAGCTTCTGGCAAACAGAGGCTAGGGACACCACCCCTGCCCACCCTGCCCACCAATTGCCCTGAATCGGGCCCCGCGCCCAGTGAGAATCCCTTCCCTGGCTAGAGGTGCCTTTTTAATTTTTACTCACATGGCGGTGCTTTGGGTCTTCAGCAGCACTTCGGCGGTGGGTCCTTCAGTGCTTCTGAAGACCTGGAGCAAGTGAAAGACCCGCCGCCGAAGACTCAGAGCACCACCCGGTGAGTACAAGCCCCATGTGTGTGTTTTTTTAAAAGTCATCCCTACCGGGGCCCCGTCGTAACTGTTCAAATTGGGCCCCACACTTCCTAAAGCCGGCCCTGCTGATAGCCATTGATGGACCTATCCTCCATGAATTTATCTAGTTCTTTTTTTAGCCCTGTTATAGTCTTGGCCTTCACAACATTCTCTGGCAAGGAATTCCACAGGTTGACTGTGCATTGTGTGAAAAAATACTTCCTTTTGTTTGTTTTAAACCTGCTGCCTATTAATTTCATGTGGTGGCCCCTAGTTCTTGGTTATGAGAAGGAGTAAATAATTTATTATTTATTTTCTCCACACCAGTCGTGATTTTACAGACCTCTATCATATTTCCCCTTAGTTGTCTCTTTTCCAGGCTGAAAAGTCCGAATCTTATTAATCTCTCCTCATACGGCAGCCTTTCCATATCCATAAAAAATTTTGTTGCCCTTTTCTGAACCTTTTTAAAGTCCAATATCTTTTTTGCGGTGGTGCGACCACATCTGCACTCAGTATTCAGGATGTGGGCGTACCATGGATTTATATAGAGGCAATATGATATTTTCTGACTTATTATCTATCCTTTTCTTAATGATTCCCAACGTTGTATTTGCTTTTTTGACTGCCGCTGCACATTGAGTGGATGTTTTCAGAGAACTATCCACAGTGACTCCAAGATCTTTCTTGAGTGGTAACAGCTAATTTAGACTCCGTCATTTTCTATGTATAGTTGAGATTATGTTTTCCAATATGCATTACTTTGCATTTATCAACATTCCATTTCATCAGCCATTTTCTTGCCCAGTCACCTAGTTTTGAGAGTTTCTTTTATACCTCTTTGCAGCCTGCCTGGAACTTAACTATCTTGAGTAGTTTTGTATCATCTGCAAATTTTGCCATCTCACTGTTTACCCCTTTTTCCAGATCATTTATGAATAGGTAAAATAGGACTGGTCCCAGTACAGGCCCCTGGGGGACACCACTATTTACCTCTCTCGATTCTGAAAACTGACCGTTTATTCCTACCCTTTGTTTCCTATCTTTTAACCAGATACCAATGCATGAGAGCACCTTCCCTCTTATGCCATGGCAGCTTACTTTCATAGAAACATAGGATATCAGGGTTGCAAGGGACCTCAGGAGGTCATCTAGTCCAACCCCCTGCTCAAAGCAGGACCAATCCCCAACTAAATCATCCCAGCCAGGGCTTTGTCAAGCCTGACCTTAAAAACCTCTAAGGAAAGAGTTTCCGCCATTGCCCTAGGTAACCCATTCCAGTGCTTCATCACTCTCCTAGTGAAAATGTTTTTCCTAATATCCAACCTAAACCTCCCCCATTGCAGCTTGAGACCATTACTCCTTGTTCTGTTATCTGGTACCACTGAGAACAGTGTAGATCCATCCTCTTTGGAACCCCCTTTCAGATAGTTGAAAGCAGCTATCAAATCCCCCCTCATTCTTCTCTTCTGCAGACTAAACAATCCCACTTCCCTCAGCCTCTCCTCATAAGTCATGTGCTCCAGCCCCCTAATCATTTTTGTTGCCCTCCACTGGACTCTCTCCAATTTTTCCACATCCTTCTTGTAGTGTGGGGCCCAAAACTGGACACAGTACTCCAGATGATGCCTCACCAATGTTGAATAGAGGGGAATGATCACGTCCCTCGATCTGCTGGCAATGCCCCTACTTATACAGCCCAAAATGCCATTAGCTTTCTTGGCAACAAGGGCACTCTGTCGACTCATATCCAGCTTCTCATCCACTGTAACCCCTAGGTCCTTTTCTGCAGAACTGCTGCCTAGCCATTCGGTCCCTAGTCTGTGGCAGTGCGTGGGATTCTTCCGTCCTAAGTGCAGGACCCTGCATTTGTCCTTGTTGAACCTCATCAGATTTCTTTTGGCCCAATCCTCCAATTTGTCTAGGTCCCTCTGTATCCTATCCCTACCCTCCAGCATATCTACCACTCCTCCCAGTTTAGTGTCATCTGCACACTTGCTGAGGGTGCAATCCACACCATCATCCGGCTCATTAATGAAGATATTGAATAAAACCGGCCCCAGGACCAACCTTTGGGGCACTCCACTTGATACTGGCTGCCAACTAGACACAGAGCCATTGATCACTACCTGTTGAGCACGACGATCTAGCCAGCTTTCTATCCACCTTATAGTCCTCTATACTTTGTGTAAGAGCCTTTGGTGAGGGACCTTGTCAAAGGCGTTCTGAAAATCTAAATACACTATATCCACTGAATCCCCTTTGTCCACATGCTTGTTGACCCCCTCAAAGAATTCCCTTTACAAAAATCATGTTGACTATTCCCCAACAAATTATGTTGATCTATGTGTGTCTGAAAATTTTGTTCTTTACTATAGTTTTAACCAGTTTGCCTGGTACTGAAATTAAGCCTCCTGGCCTGTAATTGCTGGTGTCGCCTCTGGAGCCCTTTTTAAATATTGGCATCACGTTAGCTATCCGCCAGTCATCTGGTACAGAAGCTGATTTAAATGATAGGTTACAGATTACAGTTAGTAGTAATGCAATTTCACATTTGAGGTCCTTCAGAACTCGAGTGAATGCTATCTGGTCCTGGTGACTTATTACGGTTTCGTTTATCAATTTGTTCCAACCCTCCTCTAATGACACCTCAATTTGGGACAGTTCCTGGGATTTGTCACCTAAAAAGAACAGGAATACTTGTGGCACCTTAGAGACTAACAAATTGTAGTCTCTAAGGTGCACAAGTATTCCTGTTATTTTTGCGGATACAGACTAACACGGCTGCTACTCTAAAAAGAATGGCTCAGGTTTGGGAATCTCCCTCACGTCCTCAACCGTGAAGACCGATGCAAAGAATTCATTTAGTTTCTCTGCAATGGCCTTATCGGCCTTGAGTGCTTCTTTATCATCTCCATAGTCCATTGGCCACACTGTTTGTTTAGCAGGCTTTCTGCTTCTGATATACTTAAAAAAAAATTGCTATTACTTTTTGAGTCTTTGGCTAGCTGTTCTTCACATTCTTTTTTGGCCTTCCTAATTATATTTTGACACTTCATTTGCCAGAGTTTATTCTCTTTTCTATTTTCCTCATTAGGATTTAACTTCCACTTTTTCAGGGATGCCTTTTTGCCTCTCACTCTCTTTTACTTTGTTGTTTAGCTGCGGTGACTTTCTTTTGGTTCCCTTACTATGTTTTTTAATTTGGGGTATACATTTATGTTGAGCCTCTATTATGTCTTTAAAAAGTTTCTAGGCAGCTTGCAGGGATTTTACTTTTTGTGCTGTACCTTTTAATTTCTGTGTAATTAACCTCAATTTGTGTAGTTGCCCTTTCTGAAATCAAATGCCACAGTTTTGGGCTGCTGTGGTGTTTTTCTCGCCACAAGGATGTTAAATTTAATTACATTATGGTCACTATTATCAAGTGTTCAACTATATTCACCTCTTGGACCTGATCTTGTGCTCCACGTAGGACTAAATCAAGAATCGCTTCTCCTCTTGTGGGTTCCAGGACAAGCTGCTCCAAGAAGCAGTCAAGGTGTCAAGAAACTTTCTCTCTGCATCCCTTCCTGAGGTGATATGTACTCAGTCAATATGGGGATAGTTGAAATCTCCCATTATTATTGAGTTCTTTATTTTAATAGCATCTCTAATCTCCCTGAGCATTTCACAGTCACTATCACCATCCTGGTCAGGTAGTCTGTATTGTATCCCTACTACTACATTCTAATTATCAAGCAAGGAATTACTATCCATAGGGATTCTGTGGTACAGTTTGGTTCAGATAAGATTTTTACTTTATTTGATTCTATGCTTTCTTTCACATACGCTTCTACGCTTTCTTTCTGTCCTGCGATCATTATTTAAATAGACTCTGAGCACGTACCTCCTGACTATGAGATCACTGTTTGTGAGTCACCAGAAGTGGAATACATATGGGCAAACTTTCAGAGAAGAAAGAGCAGTGACTTATTGTACAGTAACTTTGAGATATGTTATCCATCTGTACTCTATGATCCACCCTTCTTCCCCACTGAGTCCCGTAACACCTGGCTTCTGAGGAACTAGGGTAGTCGGGCCTGCTCTGCCCATTATTCCCTTTCATAGGGGAGATGGGTCATCCAGGGCGCAGGCACTGCCCCAACAGAAACTGCTGACCAAAATAATCCCATTTTGCACTCATGGGGTAAATACATGCCAGAAGTGGAATACACGTCAGGATGAGTCAAGAGTGTAACACTGTCACAAAAAATGCAAACATAACTCTGGGATGTATTTGCAGGAGTGTCGTAAGCAAGACATGAGAAGTAATTCTTCTGCTCTACGCTGTGCTGATTAGGCCTCGATTGGAGAATTGTGTCCAGTTCTGGGCGCCACATTTCAGGAAAGATGTGGACAAATTGGTGGAAGTCCAGAGAAGAGAAACAAAAATAATTAAAAGTCTAGAAAACATGACCTGTGAGGGAAGATTGAAAAAACTGGGTTTGTTTAATCTGGAAAAGGGAAGACTGAGAGGGGACAAAACAATTTTCAAGTGCATAAAAGGTTGTTACAAGGAGGAGGGAGAAAAATTGTTGTTAACTTCTGAGGGTAGGACAAGAAGCAATGGGTTTAAATTGCAGCAAGGGAGGTTTAGGTTGGACATTAGGAAAAACTTCCTAATTGTCAGGGTAGTTAAGCACTGAAATAAATTGTCTAGGGAGATTGTGAAATCTCCATCATTGGAGATTTTTAAGGGCAGATTAGACAAACACCTGTCAGGAATGATCTAGATAATACTTAGTCCTGCCATGAGTGCAGTGGATTGGACTAGATGACCTCTCCAGGTCCCTTCCAGTCCTATGATTCTATGTGGACGACATATCTCAAGGAATCAGTTACTCTAGAGTAAGTAACCGTACCTTCTTCTTTTGCTCATCTGAGACTTGAGTTTGAGGTTTTGTTTCCTTGACCTGATATGAAGATATCACATGTATCCAAAGCAGAAGTGTGAGTATAGGAAACCTCAGCTCTGCTTCAACTATTTATGAAGCCATTGTCTTTTGGAAAGGAAATAGATTTTAATCTTCAGGTTTAAGTATAATGCTGCTGCAAAAAGGCAAGCAGCTTACATCAGGAACCTGTTTAAGATGTGTATGTTCTCTATCACACAAAGCATAAAAATCTCTTATAAAAGATGGAATAGTAATGGGCCACTGTGTGTAACTTGCTTGGAACCAGATGCTTGCTGGACCTAGTAGGTCACTTCCTCTTGAGGCTGAGTTAGGTGTGTGAGACCCCTGAAAAAGTGTTCATCTGTATGGCAGTCTGCCTGTAAATTTTCAAGCAGTATTACATCTAAAAATATTGCATGTATTGAATGTGTGTGTGTTTTTGTGGGGGGGGGGGAGGGAATTGGTATATGCTGTCAGTTTTTGTGAAACTTAATCTTTAGCTCACCAATATTCAGGAACTTTGGTGTCAATCGATTTCACGTGGCATTAAGTCTGTAAGTGAATATTGAGTAATTTTGATTCTGTCTTTTCTCCAGAGTGAGATGGTCCAAGAGCAGTTGTCACGTTCAGATTTAATCAATATGATTTTGTGGTTATGGCTAATATTTTGAGATGGGGCTTTACACAGTGAAATAACAGTGGAAGGGCAAGGGGATCAAGTTGTATGCTGATGTCTCTTACTGCTCTGGCACTTTTTAGAACAAAATATTTCCAGAGCCTGAATGCTGGGATGATCAGTACCACAATGACTGGGGACGGTATCCCAATTAATGTGGTTCTAGGATACAACTGTTTTTGGTCTCAGGGAGACCCTCTGTCCAAATTTTACATTCCAGCCCTGATTGCCTATCATTAACAAACAGGAATGGATCATTGAGCTGCAATTTGTCCTTATGTTTCCATGTCACAGCTGTACCGTGCTGTCAAAATCTTCTCCGACATCCCCACTGGGATGATGAAGAAGTTCTGATCAGGTGACATGTCCATTCCCTGAGCTTGTGTTCATCTGTGGGTACTGTATATTGAGCTGAGCTAATGTTTGTCTAATTAGATCAGAAGCCACATCCTGGGGATTATTCTGTATAATGCACCTATCCATCTCCGAGGCAAATGGAGCCCATGTTGCCATCTCGTCATTTCTCTATTCAGTTTCTTCTTTATCTCTCTAACACAATTAGAAAAGAATGAAGAGTTTATTTAAAAAGAATAGGAAAATAATTAAACTCCCTAGACAATAATAACTCAGTGCAATGGGACCTGCATTGCTTACGTTCCGTACCTGGATGCTCTCTGAAGAAGCGACTTACGGAGTTTTTTGGTGTCCTCATGAGAGGCTCGTGAATACTGGACTGAAGGGGAGGTCTGAATGGAAAGCTTTTCCCACCAACCTTTGCTTTGTATCGAAATGTAGGCGATTGGGGGGAGGGGCCTGTTAATTACACTGATTATTGTACCCTGCCGCAATTTTGTGTAAGGGCAATGTATCAAAGTTAAAGTAATGACTCATCAGATTTCTAATACTGGAGTGGTGTGATGTTGAATTAACAATGCTGTTTGTTGTTCATAATTTATATAGTGCTGGAGGTGTCTTTGAGACCCCATAACAAATTAAGACTACCAGTCTCTCAGAAATCAATGGGAGCTGAAGGTACTCAGCAGTTCATAGAAATGAGGCCTAAATTAGCCAAAGGAAACTGAAGGGTGAGAAACACAAGGGCTGGCTGTATGGGAAGGATGGAAGTTAGAGTGATGGCTCACGAGACACATTTTGTCATACAAAGATCTCGGCTCTTTTTAAATATTTTTTTTGTGAATTAAGATTAGTTTAAGCTGTTGATAAATGTGCAAGAGAGAAACTAGACAGCAGAGCATCTATGTCGTGTTAGAGGGCAGGAAAGGTGGAGGTTGGCTTTGGGAGGTGGAGCAAAAGAATTAAGTATTCAGGATGGATTTGAAGGGATGTTTATTTGGAAGAGCTCCAGTGTGTTTCATGCGTTTTGTGACAAAGTTCCTCCTCTACCTTGGTGGATCCTTCGCTTATTGGCAGATTTTCTCACCTCAGTGATCTTCCCCACAGGCTGGATCAACTCCTGTGTCTGATCAGGAGTTGGGGGGAACCTGGGCCCGCCCTCTACTCCGGGTTCCAGCCCAGGGCCCTGTGGATTGCAGCTGTCTATAGTGCCTCTTGTAACAGCTGCATGACAGCTACAACTCCCTGGGCTACTTCCCCATGGCCTCCTCCAAACACTTTCTTTATCCTCACCACAGGACCTTCCTCCTGGTGTCTGATAACGCTTGTACTCCTTAGTCCTCCAGTAGCACACCCTCTCACTCTCAGCTCCTTGTGCCTCTTGCTCCCAGCTCCTCACATGCACTTCCTCTCCTCTGGCTCCCCTCCACCCCGCCCCACCTGACTGGAGTGAACTCCTTTTTAAACCCAGGTGACTTGATTAGCCTGCCTTGATTGGCTGCAGGAGTTCTAATCAACCTGTCTGTCTTAATTGGTTCTAGCAGGTTCCTGATTACTCTAGTGCAGCCCCTGCTCTGGTCATTCAGGGAACAGAAAACTACTCATCCAGTGACCAGTATATTTGCCCTCTACCAGACTCCTGTACCCCACTGGCCTGGGTCTGTCACAGTTTGTTATTATGCAAAAGAGAATTATTCTGTTAAAAATGTTCTCTCTCTTCAAAGGCATTTAAGTGGTTTTGAGCTGCTATTAAGATGATTTCTGCCTAAAATGTTGCAGTCCAGAAACTCAGTCAAGGGAAAGCAACTTTTGTGGGAGGAGGGAACCGCAGGGTGCTGCATATCTCAGTTGTTGCAGTAGCCTTTTAAACTCCAGAGAGCTGATCTCTATTACAGCCGATCTTAACAAGTGAGTTATATGAACTCAGTCTAGTGCCATCCCCCAGAAATATCACACCAATTACCAAAGCACAGCATGACTAGCAGTCTGAGGTAGAAGTAAAAACGGTGAGGAGTCCTTGTGGCACCTTAGAGACTAACAAATTTATTTGAGCATAAGCGTTTGTGGGCGAAAACCCACTTCATCAGATGCATGGAGTGGAAAATACAGTAGGAAGATATATATATATATATATATATATATATATATATATATATATATATATATATATATATATATATATATATATATATATATATATATATATATATATATATATATATATATATATATATATATATACACACACATAGTACATGAAAAGGTGGGGGTTGCCAATTCTAATGAGACAATTCAATTAAAGTGGGCAATTATCAGCAAGAGAAAAAAAATTACTTTTGTAGTGATAACCAGGGTGGGCCATTTCAAACAGTTGACAAGAAGGTGGTGAGAGTAACAGTAGGGGGAAATTAGTTATTAGTTTTTGTAATGATCCATCCACTCCCAGTTTTTATTCAGACCTAATTTGATGGTGTCCAGTTTGCAAATTAATTCCAGTTCCGCAGTTTCACATTGGAGTCTGTTTTTGAAGTTTGTTTTGTTGAAGAATTGCCACTTTTAACTCTGTTGTTGAGTGTCCAGGGAGGTTGAAGTGTTCTTCTACTGGTTTTTGAATGTTATAATTCCTGATGTCAGGTTTGTGTCCATTTATTCTTTTGCTTAGAGACTGTCCGGTTTGGCCAATGTCCATGGCAGAGGGGCATTGTGATGTGTAGTTGCTGGTGAGTACCACACAACAAAAACACTAACCCTATTGTTACTCTCACCTTCTTGTCAACTGTTTGAAATGGGCCACCCTGATTGCCACCACAAAAGTGATTTTTCCTCCTGTTGATAATAGCCAACTTTAATTGAATTGTCTCATTAGAATTGGTACGGCAACCCCCATCTTTTCATGTACTATGTATATATATCTTCCTACTTTATTTTCCATGCATCTGAAGAAGTGGGTTTTAGCCCATGAACGCTTATGCCCAAATAAATTTGTTAGTCTCTAAGGTCCCACAAGTACTCTTTGTTGTTTTTGCTAATACAGACTAACACGGCTACCATTCTGAAACCTGAGGCAGAAGTGTAGGACTAGAATAATGACTGGATAAGTCACCTTGCAGGTCAGGGATGAGGTGCAATAGCAGAGCTGATAAATGAGGATGGTGCAGGTCTAGCCTGAGATGCATTCGTAGACCTGCTGCGGAGAGCGAGCTGCAGTGTAGGATTGAAATACATTGGCTGAGCTGGGTAGAAGAATCTTAGAGAGCATCTGACTTTGCTCTGCCTGGTTCTAGCCAAGGCTTTGAATCCTTTGCTTTTATGAGCATCAAAAATTTTGAAAGTTGAAGAAAATTACCCTGCCTACACACATGCACACTCACAAGCTCATATATATCTAATAAAGTAATGTTATTTTAATAACAAACACATATTAGACACAAACATTTGAGCAGCAAAATAGTCGTCTTCAGTGTGGAAAATGCTTTTAAACACAAACTGTTATGTGATTAGACTTGAAAGACCTCCCAGCAGGCGTGCACTCTCTCAATGTTTTTAAAGATTCTTCCACTGTAGTATATAGATGCTGATAATATTTTGCCCTTCTATAGCACTTTCCATTCAAGAAACTGAAAGTATTTTACACAACTTATATGAATTTAACTTCACAAAACCCATGTTCTACAGATAAGTCTATTCTCATTGTAGAAATGGGGAAATGGAGGCAAATATCCATGTTAGCTGAGTGAGTTGTCCAAAGTTACTCCATGGGTCAGGTGGGAATTTGGGAGTGAGTCTTCTGACCTCAAGTGCCATCCTCCCTCCTTTGTACAGGGGTCCCTTCACTTACCTGTCACACTCAAGCCCAGGTTTGTGTTCACTGTTAACAAATGTAAGGGTTGTTCCTGCAGATTCCTTCAAATCTTTTTTTCTTTCCTGGGATGAAAGTAGACGCAAGTCTGAAGTGGCATCCCCTTTTGCTGGGACAATGCATAAAGAATCTGTCCATTTATGCTCAGTTCTTGTTTGATTTCATAGGCAAATGATGAGATGAGGTCTTTATTGAAGGCCATGCTCCCCAACAAAGGAGACTTGTTGAGAGAACATTATTTGTATCACATTACTAAAATGGGTACCAGGGATGTCACAATAGCTTTGTCCGGAATCATCTACTTCAAATGCTAACATAACATGCTCTTTTAAAGAGCAACAAAAATCTTCAATTTGTACATAAAGCTTGCTAATTTACAACATTCGTTTTGCTGGTTAGTTTTCTTCTTAATTGGAAATTTTAATTAATACATGTTGTGTATTAAGATGTTGAAGCTGTGACTGGCAGTTCAGATTTGCAGAAGGACCAACTGTTTCTACAGGACAACCACACAACAGGGATTAGCTCGCACCCTTCTGCCTGCAGCTATCTTTTGTTTGCTGCGCCAGATTATCAGAAACGTTCTGCTAAATAACGCATCTTCCTGGTTGGCCCTTGTCACTTCCAAGGTGCTTGGGTTTCTCTTTCCATTTTAAATGAAACCTATAGAAATCTTCAGATTGGGAAGACTAGGCTTCAGAACTGAATGGCAGATGAGGGGAAGTGTTGATTTCACCCTGGCCCTGGATCATCCTTCCCTTTGTCTGATTAATACTGTTGCGTTTTACTGCCAGGCAGAACAGGACTCCCTTCCTCTCTTTGGAGTCAGTTGCTATATTGGTTGCAGTTCCAGCTTTCAGTCCTCCCTAGCAATTTAGAAGAGAGTTGCGTGGGGAGTTCCTGTTCTCTTTGATCTGCTGATGTCAACCATGTATTACACACTGCATAGCACATGACATGCATGTTGGATGTGAACATCCCTTGAGGATAGATGTGCTTTTACATGTTCTTCAGGCTTTCTTCTTTCTTCATTTCAGGGCCAGCTGGGGGGGGGGGAAGTGGGGCAATTTGCCCCGGGCCCCACAGGGGCCCCTCGAAAGTTTTTTCAGGTCCCCTGGAGTGGGGCCCTTCACTCGCTCCACAGGCCATGGAAAACTCTTGTGGGGCCCGGGCCCCCAGAGCTTCTTCTGCTCTGGGTCTTTGGTGGTAATTCAGCGGCAGAGGGTCCTTCGCTGGGACCCACCACTGAAGTGCCATGAAGACCTGCGGCAGGGGATCCTTCCACCCCAGGACCTGCCGCCGAAGTGCTGGGTCTTAGGCAGTAATTCAGCGGCGGGGGCCCCTTGCCACGGGCCTTCAGGGCACTTCAGCAGAGGGTCCTGGAGCGGAAGGACCCCCCATCACCGAATTACTGCCGAAGTGGGGCCCCCCGCCACCAAGGACCCCAGGCCCCCTGAATCCTCTGGGCGGCCCTTCTTCATTTGCCTTCCCTCCCACTGCTTCAATGCAGATTCACAGGAAGATAACTGCTAGAGAGGATCAGATCAGTGGTCCATCTAGAACTATCTGGTCTCTGTCAGGGACCAGTATCAGATTCTTCCATGAAAGGTACCAAAAAACCTACAGTGGAAAATTATGGAATAAACCTTCTCAGTGGGGAAGTTTTTGCCAAACTGCAATCAATTAAGTAAGCAATACCAATGCTAGTATGGACTCTTGGAGCACCCCAGTGTTAACCTTTCATCACGTTGAAACCAGACCATTTATTCCTACCCTTTGTTTTCTGACTCTTAGCCAGTTTTTAATTCATAACATGACTATACTTCTCACCCTGTAACTACTTAGTTTGTTCCTTAGCCTCTTGTGAGGGACTTGTCAAATGCTACTTGAAGGCCCAAGTTGTGAGCTGGTCCTCGGTTATCAATTGTTTTGCAGCTATGCTGGAAGAATTCCAGTAGACTGGAGAGACATAATTTTCCTTTGCAGAAACTTTGCTGGTTTGGCACACCTTGTATCGTCTTTATCTAGGTTTTCTATTATTCTGGTTTTAATTATTGCTTCAACCAGTTTACCTGGCACTGAAATAAACCTCGCTGGCCTATAACTTCTAGGATCATCCATAGCCCTGTTTTGAAAGATAGGCACAACATTCGCTACCCTCCTATCCTCCAGTATGGTAGCTGGTTTTAATGCAAGTGCATATTTTTGTTAGCAGCTCATTCCTTTTGTCTCTTGGATATAGATGGTCAAGTCTTGGTGAGTTGTTGCTCTTCTGATTCTTTAATTTGGTTTGACACCTCAGTTATTGACAGTATATTATCTCATTACCAGAACTAATAGGGCTTGGGTAGGTATTTCGCCAACATCCTCTGTGGTGAAGACTGCTGCAACATAATCATTTAACTTCTCCGTAATTTCCTTATCCTCGTTAATTGCTGCCTTTATTCCCTGGTGGTCTGGCTGATCCACCCAGCTTCCTGTTGCTGACCAATTCAAATAATTTTTTGCTATTTTTTTTAATGTTTTTAGCTACTTATTTCTCAAATTCACCTTTAGCCCTCCTAATTTCCATCTTACATTTTGCCTGACATAATTTATGCTCCTTTCTCTTGCCTTTCATAGGATTGTATTTCCATTTCTGAAGGCTGCTTATTTGGCTCTAATAATCCCTTCAAACTTGCTACTCGTTTCTTCTCTCCCACCCCGCACCTTGCTGTCTTACTTTCCTTGTTCATATAGGGATATGCCATGCATTCTGGGACTCTCTATGGCTTGCTTAAGTAGTCTCCATACTGAGTCAAAGGATTTTAGTTTTCTCCTTTTTAACTTTATGGTCTTTTGGATTAACTACCTTATTTTTGTCCTTAAATTTCCCCCTTTTTTTTAAGCATAGTTCAGAGATAGTTTTTGGTACAGTCCTTCTCCTGAGACTGTTTCATTTCATTATTCTCTGGTTGGTCACAATTAATTAGTGACCCAAGTATACTTCCATCACTTATCCAAGAATGCAGCCTCTCGCTGAGTGACTAGGGAATCTGTTGGCCTTTGGAAAAGATGAGGCGAGGAACAGCAATCTTGATGCACTCTCCAGACTCTTCTTTTCTTTGCTTTTCTTCGTAGTAACAGGAGTAATTTGAAGCAAGAGCTGTCAGGTACCTGATGTTATTGGGATTGTCACCATCCTCAGTGAATGAGGCGAGTCCAAAATCATAGAGAGAGCCTGGCACAGACATCAACACAAGTCTTCATTCTCTGCATAAGGTTGTGAAAACAACACCCAATTTAAAGCCTGCTGCTTTTGAGGAACCCTGGAGAACTGGAGATCGCAGTGTTCATTTGTTTGCAACAAATAGAAAATGAAGTGTGATGTAGAAAATAAACCACAATTGAAAAGTGGACTGATACTTAAATGTTCATATTGGGAATGCTCTAATGTAAATACCTCGTGGCTGCTGCCTGTAAATTCTCTGTCATATGTAGGGGTTTGGAGTGCCGCGTCATCCTGAACTCATAAAAATCAAATCCAAGTAGCACCTCTTGCCATTCCAGTGTGCTGTCCCTCACTAACTGCAACCCTAACCCAACATCCCCAAATTCAGGGGTGACTGGAATCTGAACCCCATTCTGGACCCAGATTTCATCTCTGTTGTCTCTATTATCAAGCCTAAATCAAAACAACCCTGAACATTTTTTTTAAGTGGGGGAGAGGGGTTTACAACCTGGATCTGGATCCACATTTTACAGCTAAACTGCATGAAGTTTTGTTGATTTGGGTGGTTGCCTCCTAGGGATTTATATGATTTTGAGGCACTCAGATACTGTGGTGACACAGGCCACATAAGTATCTATATAGACAGATACAACTGCAGTTCAATTCAGCCACTTTGCAGCCTACATACTTAAATTTCCCTCTGCAGTTTCAACTAGATGTGGTATCTCTGTGCAAAACTGTGGGGCATCATTTTCACATGAATTCTAAGCTGGGATCTGAAGTGAAGGTGAGTCTTGACCCTTTTCCCTGACGTGATGCCTACAGCCCTAATTTAAATGGCATCATTAATATTTGCCCTTACCAGTACCACTCGCCTTCCTTTTTTACTGGCATGTTATTAAGCATATAATAAATCCAACAGCTGATGCCACAAGAAGCTATTGGATTTAAGCCCATCTGAGCATGTAGCTATTAAGACAGCTCCTGCCCCTTTGTGTAACAAATGGTTCTTGGTTATTATAGAGAGCTGCACAACTTCACCTTCGCATGGAGTGTTCCTCAGAGAATCCCTGGTGGAAGGTGTTTGCTGCTGCTTGAGCCCTGGGAAATGCTCTTACTCCATTAGCTCTGCTGCACTTGTTCATTTTATTTTAGTGAACCAAAGAGCAGGAAAATGTATCTTTCCAGCCACGCAAGCAGGAATTAGCTTGACTGTACTTTACACATAAACTAACAAATGAGGGGAGAATCTGAGCAGCCCCCGGGGACCTGAATTTGTTTGCCACCGGGCCGTTCTATCTGCAGCTGGCATCGACGGAAACCTGAGTGCTCCATTAAAGCTCAGCAGCCTCTATTCGCCAGGGCGCAGGGCAAACAGAGCCAGCCTGTTCTGCAGACAGACTGACGGCCTTTATCTCCCCCCACCCGGCTCGCGATGGGAAATGATGAGACTGAAACAAAAAGCTTGAATCGAGGACTCTTGGCTCAGACCCTGCACCTGTTGTACTGGTGAGGAGTGGAGACACAAGGTTGCTTTTCAGGGGCCTACCGGTGGGAAACTCGTTTGAGAGCAATGCATTAAGCCTGGGTGAGGGCTAACCTTTGGGTACTGATGGGGATGAGCATGCATAGCTCTTTCCCCAGCCCTGGCTGATGATCAGAAATTAGGGAACCATGAGTGTCTACAATGTAGAATCCCTGGGAATTGCTGCTCTAGTTACAGACATGGGGGCAGTAACCTATGCTGCCCCCACCCCTTCAGCTATGTTCATGGATTAATTCCTTTCAAAGTCTTAAACAAAAGAAAAGGAATTAATCCTTTTCCTCTCCCCCACGCACCCTCTTGCAGTAAAGATTGTCATTAAAATGAACAGACCTGTTCTGTCAGAAAGACAGGTGACTGTTCATTACCGTAGCTGATTCTTTAACCCTGTAACTGCCAAACAGAAAGGAACTATATATGTTTCTAATGGGGAGCTGTTAATTATTTGAATTGCTGAGAAACCTGAATAATCCAGGTCAATGACTACATTTTAGAAGTGAAAGGCTTTGAGTTTATCCTTGCATATAAGTAATATTCCAGCAGTTGGACAACTGCCATGTCTGTATGTTCATTATTGCAAATCCAGGGCAAGTGGCCTTTCAAATGTCCTTCAACCCCAAAGAGTCTAGATCCAGGAGGAGTTTGCTGGCAAATATTCAGACTATCCAAATTATAGCTATGTTAGTACTGATGGACTAAGGCACATCTCTCAGTAGAATAAAATGAAGGGGCTTGTGAGTTTAAAATTCAAGTATCAATCTTGTGTGTGTCTGTTAGTTGCTCGCTGGGGACCTAACAAGAATTCAGCTGCAGTTACACCTGTGTTCTGCTCACTGCTACACTATCCATTTGTTCCACATACTGGGTGTGTAATCAATAGTTTAGCACGTGGGGCAACCAGTGAGTCGCCATGTCTCGGATACCTCGAGGCCATGCTTTTTACACTGACCCGGTGATAGTATTTAATAGCCATTTGCCACTTTCTTTGCAAGTCTGGGTCATTGCTTTTCTTTGATTGGCATTCATTAGCTCAACTGTCTGGGTCATATGTGGTCTGTTTTAAAGCTACCCTAGATTTTGGGGATATCCTTGGGACTTGTGCATAATCTCTCTTCCTCCTCAATCACAGCTGATTTACCAAGGTACTTTGTGTGTAAATAGTGACTGTCTCCTTTCTAACCAGCCTCCTCCTGCTTCTTGGTTCTCTCAATAGAATTTCTAGTCGCGGGAGTGATCTCCCAATTGCACTCAGAACAGTGGTTTGTTATGTCACAAAGGCTTGTGAGTAGAGCTGAGCAGTACAAATACACTGGAACTTTTTCTTTTGCACTCTACATTAGGTACCAGTCAAATGTCAGGCCTATTTCTGGTCCTCCTAAGTCCTGAATAGATCAGGACCGAGCTGTTTCAATAGCTGTTCTCTGTCCACTCCTGTCCTGATCAGCTACATGCAACAAAGGCACTTCAACTATTGGAGCCCAAGTTTGAACTTATGACAGCTTGGGGGTTGAAAAGTCATCGTGTAACCCCCGTGATTATTGAGCTCACTCCCATAACAGATCACGCTGACTAAATCGCTTGACCTATAGTGAGTGGCACAAGAGACATTCCTGAAGACAGTTGACACCAGTGGAATTCCCCACAAGCCCCCAATCAACTTAATAGAAGCAGGGCAGGAATATCCTACGTTTTAGGAGGTAACTTGTATCTTTAGGATTGGTTTTCACAAGTGCTCAGCATAACCCTAACTTTGTTTCCAATGAAGTGAATGGAAGTTTGACTTTGATCGAACAGAATGTAGGGCAATGCTGAGCACTTTTGGGAATCCCAGCTCCCATCCATAGGGCAGGGGTCAGCAACCTTTCAGAAGTCTCCCCTCCGGCTCCTACATGGAGGCCCGACCAGGTGGCTCTGCATGCTGCCCTGTCTGCGGGCGCCGCACCTGCAGCTCCCATTGATCATGGTTCTCAGCCAATGGAAGCTGCGGGGGTGGCGCTTAGGGTGAAGGCAGCATTTGGAGCCCCCTAGCTGCCCCACAAGCCACTGCTTCTGGGAGCCACGGCGCACGCAGAGCAGGGCAAGATCCCGACCCTGTTCCCCTGCGGGAGCTTGAGGGCCAGATTAAAACATTTGAAAGACTGGATGGGGCCCCTGGGCTGTAGTTTGCCCACCCCTATTCTAGAGTCCTGGCTAAGTATCTAAAGGAGGGGCAGGAGGAGGAGACATTACAGGTGCTTTTTGCTTGATTGACCTTAGAATGTTTGTTACTGTTTGCATCCACCTTTCTGCTTGTAACCCCCTCTCCCTGCTTCATGTGCTTGGCCCATGGCTACCACCTGGCACTGTGGCTTCAGAGTTTTCCAGGATGTTTGAGTGATGAAGAAGTCCAGCGATGTGAACATTAGGAAGGATTTGGCAGCCTGGCAATCCCCTTAAGGTTCTCTGGCACACATGCTGAATGATGCCTGACAGGTAAGTGGATCATCTCCTCCCTTTTGGCCTGAGCAACTTCAGTTACTTTGTATGCTTGTCATTTTCAGACTACAAGAAATTGCTTTAATTCTTCTACAGGCTCAACAGTGCCCGTCTCCAAGCTTCTTGGGGCTGCTTCTGAATCACACTGTTCTGCACCTTCTGTTGTCTGTTAGAATTTGTCTGTCTGTTTGTCTCCCCTCATGATGAGGCCAGTGGATTTTGTTTCTTAAGGCATCAATAACAGAATGAGGAGGAAACAATGTTGAACTCAGATACCTCCCCATCTCCCTTCAATCTATTTATCTTCCACTAGGGTCTGATAGTGAATGACATTAATATAAGCAGTGAGTAAAGACCTGATGTGCACAGTTCAAACATCCTGTCGTTATCTGAACATGTGCACTTGATTGAAAAATAAACACCCAACATGCACAAACATCTATAGTGTTTTACTGGTTAATTTCACATCCCTATGGTATATTTTATCAAGTGCTACAGTTTATTTCTACATTTCCACCCCAGCCATAAAACTCAGCCTATTTTGAATTCTGCTTCCGGCTGGTGGCTGGATCTTGTTGTCAACTGTAAACAAATTTACCTTAAACTGAGGTGGTCTGATGTTAACAAAGTGCAGTCATCTACAGTAACAATTTTTTCCATCTCTAGCACTTCCTGCTTAAAGCATTTTACAGACTTTAAGCTTGGCAGCAGCACCTGAGAGAGGTGAGTGTTTACCCCATTTTACAGATGGTTTGAGCTATAAAACCCTACATGCTTTGCATCTGCCTACGTCAAAGATACTCCCCCCTCACCCCAGCCCTCTTTCTCCTGCAGTGCTGCCACAGCTGAGATCAGAGATGCTTAAGCTGAAGCCCCCAGTGGCACACATGAGAAGGGCTTGCTTCCAGGGCGTCCTCTGGAGGTCTCTTTGGAATTCGCCCCCCACAATGGTCCAAACGAGCCAGAGTCTGAGGTCCTTCAGGGTACGCCGTGCAGTTCGTCTCTTTTCATAGGCATTTGCAATGTGGAATTGTAGGAAGGGGGACAGGGTTTGAACTTTGGGTTGTCTTGTTTGCTGGTAGTGGTTATGCTGGTTTGTGTGGCTGCAGTTTAGTCCTGTTTTGGGGATTAATGTTGGATTTTTTTAAGGCATGTGTGGATAGATGCCCTTTTTATCATCTGTAAAAACTGAGTCAGACATAGGCTGTGGTTGCTCTGCCTTTCACTGCCTCAGACTGTGGAAGAGAGATGGTGGAAGCGCTGGTCGTTTGGGAGGTTATGATCAGACTGCCCTAAGTATTTAAATGTGCACAGTGGGGAACAAGTTTGCACTGGCCAGAGGTGCGGAAAGACAAGATGACCTAGTATATTATATCTGTTCTAGTTCTAGCATCTCTGTGACTGGCCCTCCTGCATTAAGATTATGACTTGAAGACCAGAGCATCTCAGGAAATCAGGGAAGAACAAGCAATAAGAAATGCTGAGTGAGGTGTAGCAGTGTCTTCACAAGATGTTGGAGGCTGGAAGGTTTCATTTTAGTTTGGGCTTGATCCAAACCTCCTGAACCATCCCTGATGTTTGCGGTGGTATGCTGGGCAGGAAAGAGACAAGCGTGGAGCCCTGTGTGACCTCTTTCCTACCTCCTTTAAAATAAAACAGATGTATAGTGTTGGGAAATCTGGTTGGCCACATGATGGCTGCCGTTGTGAAGATTGCCTTGTTTCATCTCGGTGTAGTGTTTGCTGCATCATAATGCCACAATGCCCAGTCACAACACAGTCTTGTTACAGCAGAAGTGGGCAAACTTTTTGACCCGAGGGCCACATTGGGGTTGCAAAACTGTATGGAGGGCCGGGTAGGGAAGGCTGTGTCTCTCCAAACAGCCTGGCCCCTGCCCCCTATCCAACCCCTCCCACTTCCTGCCCCCTGATTGCCTCCCTCAGAACCTCCGACCCATCCAAGCTCCCCCCCACCCGCTTCTTGTTCCCTAACCGCCCCCTTCCAGGACTCCCTGCCCCCAGGACCCCGACCCCAGCCCCATCCAACCCCCTTGCTCCCAGTCCCCTGACTGCTCTGACCCCCCACCTATCCAACCCCCACATCCCCTGACCTCTATCCACACATGCCAGCACTCCCACACTTATCCAACCCCCCCATCCCCTGACTGCCCCCCAGAACCTCCACCCCATCCAACCACCCCCTGTCCCCTGACTGCCCCCCAGGACTCCTCAGCCCCCTTACCATGCCACTCAGAGCAGCATGTCCGGCAGCCACGCTGGCCAGCCGGAGCCAGACACGCCGCTTTGCTGCTTGGCAGGAGTGCGCAACCCCACCGTCCAGAATGCTGCCCACACAGCGGCGAGGCTGTGGGGAAGGGGAAACAGCGGGGGAGGGGCCGAGGGCTAGCCTCCCCGTCTGGAAGCTCATGGGCCGAGCAGGACGGTCCTGTGGGCCGGATGTGGCCCGCAGGCCATAGTTTGCCCACCTCTGAGTTACAGGATGACGTGTGCTGGCCCAAATTAAACAGGCACTTCAAAGCTTCTGCAATCCTGGAGCTATCCAGATAGGTGGCAAACAACCAACTCAGGAGACACTGAGATTAGAGCAAGTACAAAAGAGGTCAGCTTCTGGGCCTTGCGTTCCCTGATGGTGACCATTTCACAATACATTAGCAGAGGTATCCAGTAATGTGTCCAGCAGAAACTTCTATGTGCAGAGTCCAGCCCTGTCCAGGAGACACTGTTTGTTTTGTTTTTATACGGGCTGCATCAAGCCTTTTGTTCATCCGTAGCCTTGACTTCTTGCGCTCTGAGTGCACTCATCTCTTTTCAGAAGCTCTAGATTTATCACTCTTGGATCAGCTGTTTGCTCTGTTTTTCATATAAAACCTTTTCAAAGGGCCTTTGGAACTGTCTGTGTTATTTTTGGCTTGGGTTCCCAGTGACTCTCCTTGCAGAATTAAAACTTTAATTAAACAGCAAAAGGCACATTGCTGCAAAGTTAAGGTGGATAATTTAATTGTGAAAAAAGCAGAGAATTCAGATTTAAGGATTCCCACCACAATCTTAGCTCTGCCCCTTAAGGCACCTGCATTACAGCAAGGACCTTCCTTTCCTTTTAATTTTTAAAAACTCAGCCAAACATCCCTGCCAAACACTTGGATGGTACACAACTTTAGACAACCATTCTAATAAAAAAAAATACTCTCAAGACATGGAAGGGGTTGGATACAGGGGAAAAGAAGAAATATGGGCACTGAGGAAAAGGTAGTAATAGAAAATAGATGCAATGAAAGCAGACTAGGGTTATATTCCTCACTCTCAGTCTCTAATCAACTGCATGAACTTATTCTCCCTGTGGCTGTCTCTTTATCCTTTTTTTTTTTTGAAATGTGCTTTGAAATCATCTGACCATAGATTATTAGGGTTGGAAGGGACCTCAGGAGAACATCTAGGTCAACCCCCTGCTCAAAGCAGGATCCATTCCCAAATGGCCCCCTCAAGGATTGAACTCACAACCCTGGGTTTAGCAGGCCAATGCTCAAACCATTGAGCTATGTGTATATGTGAATTCTTGTGAGATCCCGGCTGCCCTTTCTGTACTTGTAGGAGAATGTCTGTCCAGTCCTGCCTGTGTCCCTCTGGGGTTCCAGCTAGGCGCTCTCTGACTCTTTGGCCATACCTGCCTGGCACTACCTGAATCCCTGTAAGCTCGCTTAACTTCTCTGTGCCTTTGAGGAAGTTATGGGGATGTGTGCCAGGCCCTGCCTGAATCCCCATGAGGTCGTCACCATGTATTTTGTGCCTTTAGAGTTTCTTTGCATGTTTGTGGATGTGTGCGCACCAGGCCCTGCCTGAATCCCCATGAGGTCACCACCATGTATTTTGTGCCTTTAGGGTGTGTGTGTGTGTGTCTGGCGCTGCCTGAATTCCTGTGAGGTCCCAGCCAAGCTGTCTGCAAAGCAGCTTCTGAGAAGAAGGGGTGGGGCGGGGAGGGGGGGGAGAGAAAAGTAGATGATTGGCAGTAGCCCTTTAGATTTCTGTTGTTAATGCACCAGTAATAAGATAAGGCTTATCTTTAAATGTTCATGGAATCGAGACTTTGATGGAAACAGGCTTTTGGGTTAATATATTTTTGATAGATAAAGCAGAATAAAATGAGAGGCCGGGGGAACCTACAGTATCTGGGGAGAGACACATTTTTCTTTTAAATCTCTCTCCCCGCATGTGGTCCGCGAGTGGTTTATATATGTACTGTATATACATTGTGTGTTTGTAAACAGGCACACTATGTGCGTAGCCTGTGTAAGAGGCAACCGGTTGAAATGAAATCTGCTGTTATCTGCCAGTTGGGATGAAAAATCTAACCCTTTCTCCCTCCAGTTCTGCTCAAATCCAGTCATTTTCGAGGCGGGTAAATGTGAACAAAGGTTGCAGTGCAGCATAGATTCCCACCCCCTTCCCTGACTGGAGATGAGTTGTGTGACAGCTCCTGGAGGAGTTTGGGCAGCAAAGTCCTGCTGTTCGTTTAGTCTAGAAGGGAGTTTTGGATGTCACTTTACCGACAGTGTTTCAGCTTGAGCCGATCGCGTGATCTGTTTTGCATATTTGCACATTTGGATGAAATGATCTCACTACTGTGTGTAGTACAGTATCTGTGCAGACCAAGCCAAGTGCTGAGCTCCGGCACCATTTTCCTGGATCACTGATGGTTTTCTGGTTGTTTTTAAGTAGTGCCTGTAAATTACAATTGTCACATCTTACTCCCACTTGATTCTCCTCTCATCCCCCTCAAGCCCCAGGCATAGTCCCCTGCATTATCCTCCCTGCCTGTGAGCTTCTGCCCTCTAAACTACACAGCATGTCATGACAGGGAGGTGGGGAAGCCTTGTAATTCTACATTGCTGATAGAGGGCATAGCACAGAAGGAGACATTCGTCTAATACTGCAGCACAGACCCAAGATTGGGTATGGAGCCCTCCAGGCTATAAGGTGGGAAGGCAAATATAACACTGTAGGTCAGGTCTGTGCAGTGGAGAAAAGCATCGGAAGGGAAGGGGAAAGCTGTGAGGCTTCTGTAATGTTGCAAGGCAGGCATGGGGTGAAGGAGGAAAAAATACCTTAGCACAGCAGGAGAGCTTATGCAATGCTGCAGTAGAGCCTGACCTAGGGAGCACAGGGCAGGGAGCTCCTGTAGGAACAGCAAATCTTGCCAATGGCCAGAAATGAGTCACTATATGGGGAGGGCTCTGAGTTACGTGAGTGCTTTCCCAGGTCCCTGGGTCGCACTAACATGCTCAGGGTCTAACTGATCACCATATTTGGGGTTGGGAAGGAATTTCCCCCCAGGTCAAATTGGTGGAGATCTTGGGGGGAAAGGGGGTTTGCCTTCTTCTACAGCGTGGGGAAGGGTCACTTGCTGGTCTGAACTAGAGTAAATGGTGCAGTCTCTGTAAGGTGAAGTCTTTAAATCAAGATTTGAGAACTTCAGTAACTCAGCTGGAGGCTCTGGGTCTAGTCCAAGAGTGGGTGGGTTCTGTGGCCTGCAATGTACAAGTGGTCAGACTAGATGATGGTGATGGTCCCTTTTGGCCTGAACGTCTCTGAGCAGATCAGGGTTGAGGTGATAAGGAGTAAGTGCTGCAGAACAGGTCTCATCCATCCCTATAACTCTCGTCGTCTTTCATTTTGCCTTCCAACACCCCATCACTACCAAATATTACTTTCTTTAACCTTCTATTTCAACCTTGTCATGATGTTTTCCTTTTTCTGGTGAAACTGCATGACTGTTTTGTTTCAGAAGGGAAGGACTGAGACCCAGGCCTCCCAAAAAAATCATAAACTCATTTAGGACAGCCTTGTCCATCACAAGAATGAAGCCTAGAAAAGCAGATTGTCACCCATCTAAGCATTAATCAGGACCCAAACTGAATAGTTTTGCAAACTAGACCAGATCAGGACTATTGTGACCAGAAATGCCATCTCTTGCAGACATTCAGCCACTTCCCCTTCAGTTGCAACCCTGTGAGTCCTATAGTCAGATATATCTGCAGTATCCTTATCTGACATTATATAAAACACCTGTATAAATTGGTGCTAGGGTGCCATATTGTTAATGTCATGTTGGTTACCTTTGCCTGGAAAGAGCTACAGATGGTGTCATATATATGTTTTGTGACAGGGTACACAAAAGGGTTCTGCAGGTCTGAGAAACTCTGATTCAGACCAACCCCCTGTCTCATGAGAGAGTGAGAGAACACTGCTAGAAAGGGAACCGTGAGAAGACGGCAGGTCCAACCCCCTGCGCTGTGACAGGGCCAAGTAAACCTAGACCATCTCTGACAGATGTTTGCCCAACTTGGTTTTAAAAGTTTCCAGTGAAGCTTTTGTTGCTCTCTCCAGTTTGTCCACATCTTTCCTGAAGTGTGGTGCCCAGAATTGGCTGGGGCCTCACCAGTGTCAGGTGGGGTGGGACAATTACCTCCCGTGTCTTACTTACAACATCCCTGTTCATACATCTCAGAATTCTATTCGGCTTTTTTGCAGCTGCAGCACTTTGACAGCTCATATTCTGTTTGTGATCCACTGTAACCCACAGTACCTTTTCAGCAGTACTACCACCCCACAGTTATTCCCCATTTTGTAGTTACCCATTGGATTTGTCCTTCCTAAGTGAAGCACTTTGCACTTGTCTTTATTGAATTTCATTTGGTTGAATTCAGACCAATTCTCCAATTTGTCAAGGTCATTTTGAATTTTAAACCTGTCCTCCAAAGTGCTCACAACCCCTCCTCGTATGTTGTTTGTATTTATTTGATGAATCTCTTTTTGAAGCTCAGGCTCCATGTGTTGACTTCTTGACTTTTGAATAATCTTAGTTGTGATTAGTCAGAAAAGTCACAGCAGGTCCTTTCTGTTCCTACACTGGATGAGTGTGGAAGCACTTGAGTGTGCAAATTACAAATCGAGTTCTTGCAATTACTTGCTACTCTGAAACGTGCTTACCTTGAACACTTTCACCAGTGAGTCTCAGTCACTGGAATGTTTGCAGAAAGTGAACTCAAAGAAGCTTGAAACAAAATACATTTAAAAATCTGAATGTGTTTGGTGAGAAGTTGTGTAATTCAGACTTGTGTATTTAATTAATATAAAATAACTTTTGAGATTTCTTCAGACAGTTATCTGGCTGCAATTATTTACTAATTAATTACCAATGAATGATTAAGGCCTCATTTACTAAAGTTTAGCCGCTATCACAGACACACTTCTAACATTCAGGGGATTTGTTGTGCAGTAACTGGAATGTTCAATTACTTTCTTATGTGAGACCTTTAATCTGTGACCTAAGAATGCTGCTTTGCAACCAGAATACCCCTGTAAGAGGATTCCCATGGTTGTCTGAAACGCTTCACCTTGGTAACAGTTGTTTAGCCTGGTGGGAAAGGGTTAAGTGGGTTCTGCTGACTCTCTGGGGTCGGAGGCTTATTATCTCACCCAAGTACAAGGGCTCTCTATGGAGAGAGGATCTAGGTTGTGGGCTGAGCAGTCCTGAAGGATGAACCCTAGTAACCTTATTGTTGTTTTCTTTCTTAAATTAAACCAAACCCCAGGAAGAGGGTAAGATTGGACTTTGCATGCTGTTATGGGTTTTGTGTGTAAAGCAGCTTGCTTTGTACCCTACTCCCCAAACCAGTTGTGTCCAATCTGTAATAACAAAATTAGCTGTTATGTAGCTAGGGCAGTTCTTTCTCGTCTGTCTCTTTCTCCTGACTAATGCTGTTCAAATTACTTGCTACAAATATCTGTCATGAACTGAGCCCTTTTTTCTATTGGTGATTATTTTGCAAATTGACCTTGACTTCTGCATGTGGATTTGTTCTTCATTAGGACTTGGTGGTTTTGTTGAATCACTATGAGTCTATGGGGCTGTCTGTGGATTGTTCAGTCCTTCTGTTCATTGTCTCCTTGGTCACCAAAGTCATTTGGTACATTTTTTGCTCACCACTTGGTGAATGAGGACAGGATTTTCAGGAGTAATTAGTGATTTTGGGTGCCCGACATAAAGGGATCTAAGAAAGGGATGAGTGCCCTCTTTCTGAAAATCAGGTATTTTCAGATGAGCATCCAAACTCATTCATTGTTTTTGACACTCTTGGCCTGAGCCTTTTAAACAGGGAAATGATAAACACTCATGTCCACACACAGAAGATCTTGTATGCATGTAAATCTGGATTTTCCTGGAAAAAGCAGCCATTCCCTAAACATTTGCTTCAACAAAAGCCCATTCATGCAAACAATAGTGAATAACAAGGGGTATAAACCTGGTCGACTAAAGCAGCAGTTTGGAGTTCGAAGGGATGTTCTCTCAAGCACTGTCTAGCAACATTTGCTTAGGTCTGCTCCTGACAAGGGGTTCGGGCCTCCACTTTCCAGGGGTGAACACTTCCCCTGCTCTCTCCCCCTACAGGTGACACTATGCAATGTTTTCCTTGCGGGCGGACAGCATATGGGGGTAGGGTCGAGGAGTCAGTTGAAGTCCTCACCCCTTGCACTGTCATTACTGCTGAGACACATAGTGGGGAGAGATCTGATGCTGTTCAATGGAGCATTCTCTCTCTCTCTCTGTAGTTTCCTTATTTATAGACCTGGAGTTTCAATTCCTTTTCCACCAGCCCCTCATATTAAGCAGAGCTGGATTAAAAAAAAAAAAGAGAGAGTGAGACAGAGTGAGCAACTGTGGCAGAAAAGTGATTAAAAAGAATAATTAGCATTTGCCCTCAATAAATGAGCAAAGCCATTAATTAGACTGATTTACTCCTGGCTTTTTTCTCTCCCTTTCCTCTCTGTCCCCCCGCCCCCCTTTATCAAATGGCGGCACCGTGACTGCCCCTTTGGTACGTTTTCATCAGCTTTTCACCGGCTGTCAGAGCTAACACTCTCCTTTCCTGAAACCCAAGCAGCCTCCTGTAGCTAATGGATATGGAATGCAGCCAGAGCTGATAGCTGCTAGATCTCCACTGGCTTACAGGTGTTTCCATCCTTAGTTGCACATTATCTGCCAGTGGGTCCCCTTCCTTGTCCTCCTCTTCTTCCTTTCTTTTCCCTCTGTTTTTTCTCTTCTTTGCAGCATTTCAGAAATAATTACATTTTTTTAATTGCTGGCAGGTTTTTTTTTTAAATTTATTTTCTATGCTACATGATGTCCGGGCGACCAAATCAATTTATTTTCTTTTGGCACAGTGACAAGCGGTGATGCTGCTGTCGCCTGTTTGAATGTAATTACTGGGACGAAAGGGAGAATTTTAATTAAGACAATTTCCCCGACACACCTTCTTCCCTCCCCCTTTTTCAAATCAAGAGCCGTGGGCTGTTCTTTATTGAGAAATGTTAGCAGCATCAGGCGGTTGTATCTAAGGTGTCTCATATCACAAGCCTGTCTTGACCCCCTCCCCAACCCAGAGTTGGCTGAAGGCAAAGATCTATGCAGAGAGAGAAAATAGGATTTAGATAGTCCCAAATGAGGGCTGGGCAGTTTACAGGTGACTATGAGGATGACGTCTGTGCTCCAATCTAAGCGGTACAAATGTGAGTGCTGGCATATACCGAGAGCCTTTCATTATTAATTATCATATATATTACTGTAATGCTCAGAGGCCACATTCTTCTAGCAATTAGGGCATTTAAAGCAGAGACACGCCCAAACCACAGTCCAGAATCCACTGAAACGTTGGGAAATCTGGATCTGAACTTCACAGTTCAGGCCCATCTCTAGTTTTAAGCGGGGCGGGGGATGTGAATTAAGTGTGTATGTGCGAGGTGGGGAGTGTCTGGCCCAAGGGGAAAGGAAGGGAGGTCCAGACTAAGGGAAGCGTGAAGCTGAAAGCTGGGAAAGGGGTAGGGAGCAGGCCAGGAAGGCGTAAGAGATAGAAACTGAAGTCAGGAAGCTCAGAGGTAGCTGTGACAATGGAGGAATTTTGTTGTATTTAAACTGAGTAATTGTTGACCCTCAAACAAATAAAAAAGTAATGGGCCAAGGTTCAGGTGAAGCTCTGGGGTGGAAGACAGGTCGGTCAGAGTTTTGGGGTGAAGACTGGGGGCTTGGTTTGGGGGTAAAGGTCTGAAGGATTCAGTTCAGGGTTCTGGGGGGCAGTTAACTGAACTGTTTTGATCATCAGATCCAGGTCAGTTGTGATTTTTATCCCAAGAGGTTTATAGGCTGAGAAATATTTGAACTAGCACTCATACTGTTTAGGCTTGTAAGGCTATAATTTTGTGGTCCTCCTTAGCTGCCGTCTCATTGAGCAGATGCCAAAATCCTAATACCTTCAGCAATAACCACTGCTCTGGGGTGTAACTCGCTGCCTCTGTAGACCTGCTGATGCAAAAGCAGTGAGTAGGGAAAAGGCAGGGAATAAATATTCTCCCATACCTGGGGTGGAGGGGGCCTCCACAGTCCAGCTGAGTATTGTCCATTCTCTTCTGCCACTTACTTTGCATTTTGCAGCTGAGGATGGGGGTCCCCTCTGGAATCTGCCAATGCAGGTCTGCTAACAGCACAAAGGGGACCAGCGCAGAGCTGTCTGAGCTACCCCTTATTTCCAGAAGTTGGACATGCTGCCAGCCTCCCCTTTTCTCCTGACTCAGAAGCAAGTGACGGTTACTTCTGAGGATCAGAGTTGGGTCTCCACCAAGGCAGTTCTGGTGGTGGCCACCTAGGGAGAAAATTGATTCTTGGCTGTTGTTGGCACGTGGCTCTTGGTTCATGTGACTGGTTAGACCCATCCAGCTGCCATGCTTCTCCCAACGAACACATTGTCATACAAATAACCAATTAGCCAAAGAGAAACCTTGGAAGGGCCTTTTAGCCTTTTTCAGCCTGGGTCCACAGTTTCCTGCTGTGGCTGATTTGCTGGCAGTGGCACCAGGCAAAGATAGCTCCTGGGTTCTTTGCCCTTTCCCCTGCCTTGCCCTGGAACACATCAGATGGGACTTCAAGAATGTAGGGCAAATAGAATGGAAAAACTAGCAGAACAAGGTAGGCAACAATTGCCTTAAATGATTTACTGTAGTCTCAGTAGAGGCAGAAGGAGGCAGGGCAGTGAGCAGCTTACCTGAATTTTGCAATGATGTTTTGCTGTATTGTTCAGAGTTTGCCAGACATGGGAACCCTTTTAAATCTCTTCAGTCCCTCTCTCTCTGGTGCATACTGAGCACCCTACAGCAATAGGGAAGGTGCACTTGGGCCAGGGTCAGCTGAGGCTGCCAAATCAAGGGACACAAGGTTCAAAGGGAGCCCCATCAAGCTGGGACTCTAAAAAGTCCATGGATGGACTGGCTAGGGAGGGCTCCAGCTGAACGGATTTTGTAGGAAGAACCGTTGGATTAGCTTGTAAAGTTTCCCTGGCACTAACTCAGGTCACAAACAGGCCAGAGCTGGGGAAGGGGATGATAAGATGGCCATCTGGTTATTCAGTAAGGTGTGCACACATCTTAGTGATTCTGTTAGCTTTCATAACCTATGCACCTTCCCTCCCCTTCCGGGTGGCCAAATGGCAGAAGTGAGTTTTGAGGAGGGGTTTGAATGTGAGAAGGGAGGGAACTTGGAGGACAGGTTCAGGGCAGCGTGCACCAAATACAAGGGGTGCAATGTGTGGACAAAAGCTCAGAGATCCCCTCTTCTGTGAGAGGAAGAAATGTAGGGGATCAAAGCGGGTATCACTGCCAGAGAAGAGAGGGTGGGCAGGGGATAATGCAAAGAGACCGAATCTGAGATGCAAGCAGGAGATGCATGATGAAGGGCCTGGGAAGCACAAAGAAGGTGTTTGATTTGAACTTGATGTGCAGGACAATGTGAACCCAGTAGATTGACTCCAAAGTTAGGAGCAAGGGCTAGGAGAGGGAGGGTGACTTGGGTACATGCTGACATACAAGGAGGAGAAAGTTGCAGTGGTCTAGGTGAGAGATGAGGCCATGGACAGGCTGTTTGGCTGCTGGAACAGAAAAGAACTAGAAGGCCTACAGAAATGTTGTGAAGGCCACAGCACTGTACTTTAAAGTCCCTGGATTGTGCCAGGCCATCAAGGAAAGCAAATTCTAGAACTCACTGGCCTTTTGTGAGATTTCTAGCCGTTAAATCAATGGATTGTTCCCTGGAGTGTCCTGGCAGACATCATCCGCCATGATGGACCATGAGTGGAGAAAGGCAATCTCTTGGGACCCAAGCCATGTAGGGTTGGTTGAGTTGAGATGGAGCTGTCTGGCTGGCATATTTGATCCAACCATAAAGAGAGAGGCAGCCATGTGAATGGTTCGTGCACAACCCAACTCTTGGCTACTCAATCCTGGAGTGAGAGTTCGCCCAAGATTACCACTCTGCAAAGAATTTATGGAAAATGTTTCAATTAAAAAAATCCTGATTTTTGTAATGCTTGCTATCCATCTCTTCACATCCTGTTAAGCACAGTAGTACTGGTGCAAAGAGAGCTGAGCTAGGAGCTAGTGTATTTCATTTGGGTGTCTGTATATTGTGATCAGCTGCTCCTTCCCCTTCTGTCTGTTTTTCTTAGCAGGGTCAGGACGAGTTTTGCAGTCTGAATGGTTCACTGCAATTCTCTACAGGATATCCTCATTTTACTTTAATGGGGAGGAAATTAATGAAACACACAGGCCCTGGGGCTTCGAATACTATACATTAATATTATCCCAACTCATTGTGGTATGCGCGCTTTCTCAGACTAAACTTTACACTGGACGGAGGAAGCCATGATCAGATTCAGGTGCCTGTGAAATGTAAGTGGGGGGGAGGAGGTAAAAAAATAAAGGAAAAGAGCTGCTTGAAGCAGTTTCCTTCCTTCTCAGCCTCTCATCCGTGTGAGAACCAGTGATGCCCAAATGGGATCAGGTCAATACATACCGAACTGAAACCAGCCCTTTAAATATCTGCATGTACTCTGTGACTTTCCTCCTGGTGAAAAACACTGGATTGAGAGCCCTGGAAATTGAATGTTTCTAGATAGCCACAGAACAGGTACAGCATGGGCAGTGGTAGCACAAACGTTGACCATTCCCCAATAACCAGGAAGAGGCCCTTCTTTGCGGGATAAGAGATTGTTTCAGTCTCCGTGGCCCACTCAGTCCCTTGCCTGTGCTGAGTCTGCTAAGAGGACATTAGTGCCAAATGTAGGGCATGCCTGTCTGCTAGGAACTAGCCTTGAACCCCATCTCACTCCTCTTACAAGCCACCAAACAGCCATCGATGATAGCAACAACTCTCATTTGTTCTGAACCAGGGATCTATTGACAGAAGGCTCTGTAGCCAGGTACCAATCCCCTGAGCCATCCAGCCCCACCTCTTTAGAGAAACAAATGAGCAAAGAAAAAGAGCCCAACTTCTAATCACAGTACCTTGTATTCATCATGCTTGCTCTTCAGCAGAGGATCTCAAAGTGCTCTAGGGTCAGTCCCCATGAGGTGGGGTAAGCATTATCCCTAGTTTATAAATGGGGCCAGGATGGTACAAAGAGTTGACGTGGACTTTCCTAAAGTCACGCAGCAAGTTAATGACAGGACAGGAACTGAGACCTAGGTGTTCTGACTAGGAGTCCTTCTTTTCTAACTATTAAAGTGCAGTCCCTCTCCACTTAGCTGTCCCTTCTTAAGCAGAGGCCCTCTGCATATGACTGTCTCCGGCCCACCGCCCAGTCCTAGCAATGCTGCTTTCAATAATTCTATTTTCTTTCCTTTGTTTTCCCGCCAGCCCCCCCTCCCCAGACTTGTAGTGCAGATTGACTCAAGTTACAGCAATTGGCACTATCCTTGCATCACAAGGGAACTGAATCTTTCACATTTTTGGTGGGAATGGAGGGAAAGAGAACTTGCTTGGAGAAACAGACTGCATGGGGTGGGGGAGAGAAAAGGTCATAACAGTTTAAGTCTCTCTGGGGTTAATGGGCATTTGTCTTTCTTTCTTAGAAATATGTTCAAATACCAGAAATTTTCTATGGGCTGAAGAAGGGGGGAAATAAACCCCCAAACCCTGAATCACAAGGCTCTGTTCATTTGATTTTAAATGTTGCTGAACTGTTCGCCTGGTGGAGAAAACCACAACTTGAATATTACCACATTTCGCAAACTGAAGGCTCTGCCTTGGGATACAGGGACAATTTATTAGTGGAAATATCTTTAATTAATTTGTGCACAAGTTCATGTTTTTCTTTAATTCTTCTCCCCAGGCTCTTGACCCACAGTAATGAAATCTGAGAGCCCTTTTCAGAAAATGACTTTCTCAGCATTTTTGTTCCTTTTAAAGTTAAGTGTATCGCATAATGACCATGAAATGTTATCCTTTATTAGGAACACACTTTTCACTGAGAGTCTTCAAATAGACTTTATTACCAAGAGCTCTGTGCTAAGCTGCCATCCACTGCCTTCCAGTCAGACAGGCCTGGCTTTGAACTCCATGGGCTGGTGCCTTGGAGGACGTGAGTTCTTCTCTGGTGGCTTTGTGTGGACTCTCTCTCTGTGAAGGAGCTGGGTCACAATTTCACTGGTCTGGCGCTATCTCGAGAGACTAAGCAGAAAATGAGACTTGAACAATAGTGGCCAAAAGTAGCCTGACAAACATTCACAATCCACCCTCAGCTCCAGCCCACTCATGTCACAAGCCTTTTCTTTTGAGCGCATAGTGTAGAAGAGAGGTGAGGGTTTACCTGTGATTTAGGCAGCAACCTTCCTTGGTCTGGGGATTCTCATAGACAGTGCACTCAAGCTGTGTTGCCCCTGCGAGTGAGCTGAGCTCCCCTCCCCAGTAGTGAGGTTGAGGATTCTCAGTGTATGCTGTTTTTTGGCCATGGAAGTACAGGCCTCAGTTCTAACCCCCATAATCCTCTATGCTAAATTTCAGTGGGGGCTGTCACAGGCCAGAAAGCTCCCATGGGCCAAGGCCAGAGCAATGAAGGAGAAGCTTAGGGTTGTCAGGGTTTCGTCCTCCTGTTTTACAAACCGTTGCTGGAGAAGGGCACCCCTGATGAGATTTCCCTATTGTTCTGAAGACTTTGGATTTATGTGGTGCCTTTCAGCACAAAGGATCCAAAAATGCTGTACAATGGGTTGAGATATATATGCAGCCACCTCTGGGGTGGCATGTGGGAGTGCTAGCAACAACGACCCTACACAACAAGGTTGTTTGAAGGGGAAGTGAGGTCCATGAGGTAATTGTAGAGAGGTGGACTCTTCCTTACACAAGTTTGAATTTGACTAGGTTCTTGGGATTAGCATCCCTGCTCTTGAGAAAAATGTTGTGAGATATTTAATGACAACAGATGACCAAGACCTTGGATTTGCATCCTTTCTGAAATCTGGTTCCCCTGCAAAAAGCCCATCAGTCTCTAACACGATGTTTGGGGCACTGATGCAGTGTTGACTCAGAGGAAAGAGTACTGCCTATGGGATAGCCAAGACTGGGTTTTCTTTGGGAGTTTCCCCTCCAAATACTGATCAAGCTTGATCCTGATTAGTTTATGAAAGCTGAGGAGATTGCAGCCCACGATATGGTATAATATGGCCACATAGAAACTATCCATGTAGTGGGTATTAATGAACGGGTCAACTGGAGCACCAAGCTGAATCCACTGCTCCCGGGATCCAAGATCTGAGCTTCCCAGTTCAGGCCTGGCTCTGTGTGAGAGGCAGAGAGATCATCTTTCACCTCCTGTTTCTTAGTTGGACGTCTTATCCAAATCGACTCAAACCCATAGTGGAGTCTCGCTGCCTCCCTGCCTCAAATCCCCCCCTCACCTAATTTGATATTGTTCATCTCATAGAAATTATTTTTGTTTTAAAAAACAAAAATGAAAGGACAGGTTCACAAAAGGGTTAGCCCATTGTTGTGAGGTGGAATGTCACCTTGTCCTTGTCCAGTTTTCGCTCTAATTTGGTTAGGCCGTGGCCCAGGCATGTGAACACATTGCTTTGTTTTTGTTGTTGACAATCGACCACAAGAACATTGGTTGCATGTGCATTTCGTTTGGTTGCGGTTTAACAGCTGTTCCCATCAAAATAACCCTGTTTCTGCTAGCTTGATTTCTGTTTTAGTTACTGACCCAACTTTCCAGACCAGTAAGCTTCCCCCCCGACCCCTCCCCATTTTTTTGTCCCCATTCCTTGTCCCCCCCACCATCACCTTCTGACCCTTTTGGTTATTTCAACCTCCTTGATTATACCGGCCCCAAGTGTTATCAAGAAGATTCAGGAAGGAGGATGAAAAAAGGAAACATAATCTTATCTGAGAATAGAAACTATGATAAGGGCCTCCTATCTAGGCTCTGCAGTGTCCCTCGTGGTGGGGCCGCAGCAGTTCCTTTGAAAATAATCACCAACTCCATCTCTGCTAAATCACCTTTCACACAGCTCAGGCCTTTGATACAAAGGCCTCTGGCAAAATTAGAGCAGGATTGTGTAGACCCTAGAGAGAGAGCATTAAATGCTCAAGAGATCAGAATTAGGGGGCACCCAGCTGTAATTGCATAGGAGGAACCTCTCTGTTATTTTTGCAGAGGGGAGGACGTGCATGTGTGTGTAGTTGGCCTTGCTTGCTGTCAGACAGGCAATGGGTTACAAAGAGGGACGTGAGGGGCTAATTAACCAGCCTTTGTGACTTTTAACAATGCACACCAAAGGGGTAAATGATGGACAAAATGTGATGTGCCCGGTGCACAAATACTATTATAGACTGACCTGGATGAAGCATGTGCAAGACAATCCTGTAATGTCTAGGGGTGGACAAGACCAAATAGGTGTCCTTTAGTTCTAGTTTTTTTCCTTCTGATGGCCTCTGTTTTCATGGTCAGGAGGCAAGGGGTCAAACCTTTATTTTGTTTAATCTCTGCTGAAGTGAGATTCTCGGTCTCATATGCTAATAGTCCCTGCTGGGCACATCACAAAACCAGGGAACCATTCAAGACAACTGGTGGACTTTCTTTCATGACTCTACATGGCCTGGAATAGTGGTGGGGGCTGGAAGAGTAGAATGTGCTGTGGAGTCAGGACTGAGGTGCACTGGCTGAGCTGTCTAGGGGTACCCTGGGCTGAATAACAGGGCTATGGAAATAGGAGCAAAAGGTTATGATCAAGTGTGTTCTGTAAGAGCCCTCTCTCTAGGCTGGAATTTTTGTGGGCCCTACTTGAGACACCATAAATGGGCCTGATTTGAAGGAAAAAAAAAATTGCCATATTATACCTGCCCTCTGAAAATGAGGGCTGGGGACCCAAAAACTGAAGTAGAAAAAATTTGGCCTAAGTATTCAGCTTCCTACTTTCATACTGACCAGGGCTTTATGTCTTTTGGAACTTATCCAGATTGGAGAAATTTCGCCAGAGCAGTCCATTGTGCAAGTGGTTTAGCTATTTCCGTTCAGCCAGATGATCCTTCTACATATTTCCTTTTCAACTCCCAGACACAGAACCAAGAGACGTGTTTAAAAAAAACCCCAACCAACCAAACCCTGCTCTTTCTGAACATAAAGCTTGGGGAATTGCTTGGGGCAAGCATGGTAGTGAAGCTGTTACATTTTTGGGAGTTAACTTAAGTGGAGGAACCTGGTTAAGCTCCTTGCAATCAATGTAACAGGGCTTTTCTGAATGAAACCTTGTGATCACCCCTGACTAGCTTCTCTCATGTGCTCTCATCATGACGTTGTGATACAGAGATGGGGACATGACAGCCTTATGACATTATGTTTCTGGTACCCAGTGATGAGTGTGGTGTTGACATCAGACCTTTACGGTAAAAAGTTTCCAAAGTGACAGCCATATGGCTTGGAAGCAACTTGCAGTAATGGGAGACTGGCATAAGAAGCAGCAGAGAAACATAAAAACCTTTGTCTTCCTGCTGATCTGGTTTTCAGGACCCTGGCAATTGTGACTAAAGTCCATTGTGAGCGAGCACAATGAAGTACTGGTCTGTAACATAGCCATAATCCATGTGGGATGAGGTGGCCAGTGACTATGGCAGAAATTTTAGAATCACCCCTTCTGCCCAAATTTTTCCAAATACTTAGAATGTGCCCTTTGGATTTTTTCCACCCATTCTTCCTCCATGACAACGTGAATTATGGATGAAGGTGCCGGCCTCAACTTTAAATTTCCTGTCTCTTGTTGATTTGTGGGATATTCATACCAGAGAAAAATGCATTGATTTGTGGGGCATTCATACCAGTCTAAATGATGAAAGTTAAACATAAATCCATTTGACCTTTAATTAATTTTGATATCATTTTCTTTATTTCTGTAACTGGCTATAAGATGGATCCAAGCCAAAACCCCCAAATTAAACCTCTCTATATTTTGGGGAAGCTCAGATCTGGATCCCAAACATTATAATGGGCTGCACCAAAACTCTGGATGGATCAGAAGACAGTACCTTAGTTTTGCTTTGCATTTAGAGTTGGACACATTTGCGCAGCCAAAGATCTTACACTTGGATTGATACAGACTAAAGCAAAACAAGACATAGAACAAACATTTGACGGGGACACGGGAGAGAGTGAGTGATTAGTGAGCATCAGTAGGAGAGGCTCTTTTGTGGAAAGGCTATTTAAACAGGCTCCTTCATTTCAAAAATCCTCACTAAAAATGTGCTAGTGTATGGGAGTCCTAAAGTGAAACTGACTAGGAACAGACACCAGTTTAGCTTTATTGTCTGGAGAAGAGCGAAGCTGGGGGGAGTGAGAGAGGGGAGCAAGCAGCAGAAATGGTGCAGAGTCAGTGACCCCTTTCAGTTCTAATGATCTGTGATGTTGTTAGTCACCAAGGGAAGGGAATTTTTCATGGGATATTTAACCCAATAGTGTCCCTTTCATGTTGCACATGCAGGACTGGAACATATACTCTGTTTTCAGATGCTTTCTCCAGGGCACCTTTTAAGGAGGGGTTCAAAGGGCTATTGCTCAATCTGTACCTTCCCGCGCTTCCTGCAGAGTTCTCCCTTAAATTATTTTTTATCAAAAAGGCCCAGTAATTTTGATAGGGGAGATGAGGAGATGGGCACTACCAGGGAGGATAATAAAGAAGAACTGTCACTTCCCTGGCGGTCGGTTTGCTGGCCCTGCTGCTTTCCAAGATAAAGACACGGCGGCTGGTTTGGGTTCTATATCAAAAGGCTGATTTGTCTGCTTGATTATATATGAAATATAGATTTAAAGCTGAACTTCTGTTTCCGAAAGTGAGTCAATAGCTGGGTAGAGCCTGACATATTTGTTACGATCACTAAAGAGCTTTGCTGGGCTTGTTGAAACTCATGGGGGCTGGAGGGGCTTTACAAAAGCTGTTTGGATCCAGTATATTAAAATCTGACCTGCTCAGAATGTATTATTTATGAATTATCATGTAATGGTTGATAACTGGTTTGTGAGGAAATATTTTCTCTCTTGATTATCCGTCTACCCCTAGGTTTCCGGAGTCACCTCCTGGGAAGGAATTACATCCCCTTTAGCTCAGGAGGAACAGGCAAGGGACAATTGCAAACTCCCAAAGAAGCTGTTGCCCACAAATGCCGCAATCCAGCAAAGCACATGACATCAAGCAGCGTGTTAAGTGCTTTGCTGTGTCAGACCTTAGTATTTGTTCCTCGGGGTTGGTGTATGCAGAGTCACTGTTGACCACCTGGGAACTGGGCAATTGGGAAACTCAGGGGCATCAGTCTTAAGCAAGTCTCTTTCAGGATCCAAACTCATGGCACTTGGCAAGAAGGGCCGCAATGCTTTTCTGTGTGTTGAGCCAGCAGACACGTCTCTGAAAACCATAGTCCTTTAATGATGAGAGGTCTGAAACCAAACCCCAGATTCAGAACTCCCCAAACACAGGGGCTGGTCAAAGTCTGCACCACCATCTAGGTCTGAATTTTGCAAGTGGGCCAAACCAAAAGCCCTCCTGTAACGTCCTCACACCACCGTGCATTTGGAAATGATAGTGATAAGCTTGAATGTCAGCACTGATCCTCCACGCATGCATTGCAGCATCAGTTCCAGTGTCTGGCCTAAGAGATGTGGCAGGGGTAAAGGGAAATGGGTTTAATCCTTCCTTCCTCCGGGGCCATTCCCAGAAGGTTGAGATGAGGAACTTTTCTTCTGCTCTCATCTTTGGCGTTCTAGAGGGTTCAGTTTTCTCTCCTGTTTTATTCAATATCTGCATGCAGCTAATGGGGAAAAATGCACAACCCATGGGCTCAAAGGCCAAAAACATGTCCTGATTCAGCTTATTCTTCATATCCAACATAAACACCACTGTTACCCAGCCATGAAAGGGTCTGGCTGAAACCAGCCCATGAATGCAAGAATTTTGGCTGAAGTAAGATCCAAGCAAGATGGAGATTTTGTGTGTGTAGGTAGAGGGGAAGGAGTTTGAAGAACTTGCCATGCTGTTGAAATCTCTATCAATCAAGGAAGTATGTGCCCATAGTTGTCAGGTTATCCTGCAGTCAGTCTAGGAGTCCTTCTGGACTCTCTTTGACTAAGGAGTCAGATTTAAGATTCCTATCCTTATTTTTAGGGCTCCAGTGGTTTGGGCTCAGGATGTCTGTAGGGCTGTCTTGTACTCCAGAACCTTGACTGCCTGTCATAGCTCTGTTCCCTGGGAACAGTGGGACCATCTGCTTCCAAGATGGAGCTTTGTGAGCAGGACCTGGGGCTCTCTTGAGGCTGTGTCATTTAGTTGCATAGGAGCTCAGAACAATCACAGAGCCCTCCACCCTCAGATTCAAATGTCAATCCCACATCATTGACCTTGCTTTCCTACACAGCAGCTAATAGTCTGTTGTCACCTCAGGAACAAATGCAATCCCATGTACCTCATTTCCCCATGGGGTGGAGTGGAGAGGAAATTTGACTGACGTTAAGTCACCTTGAATGGCATTTAACTCTTGGGAGTTGCTCAGATATTTCAGTGGTGGACACACGACAAAAACTAGAGCAGAGTAGAACGGAAATAGGGGCTAATGGTAGGTCTGGATTTGAGTTTTGTGAGTGGTCTCCATTTTTATGGTGCCAAAAGTCCAGATCCAAACACTTACTGATGCTGGGGTCTTGGAAACCCAGGCCTGATCCAGAGTTTGCAGTCTGAGCCCCTCTGTAGTAAAGGCCACTCACTGGCTCCCTTTTCCTTGTCTACCCTGTGCACATGGTTTTCTGCGGGTGCCTTCATCTCCATTTGTTACACTTTGAATGTCAGACCATACAGAGCTATCTCAGTGCCTCTCTCTCATGGTGCCTGGCAGCACAGTATGGTGATAAAGTTCCAGGTAGAGGAAGACAACACTTTGCAGGATGCACGGGGGGTCTCACCATAGCTATCTGCCATAAAAAACTGATGAGAGCATGGCAATGAGGTCAGTGCAGCAATTTGAACTTGCCAGGAAGCGGTGGCTAGAGCCACCCATTCCTTGGCTGATAGGTCTTGGGGGCTTGTCTTTCCAAATGACACGCACACACAAATAAAAGCCTGCAATCACTCTTTGCAAGAGCTTCACTGCTTCCAGGGGGAAGGAGTGAAAAGTAATTTGATGCCTTCATTATCTTTATAACATGAACCAATTTGTCAGCAAACTACTGTGCAGCCTGATTCGTAGTTGCACAGAGAGCCGGGCTAGGAGAAAGGAGTATTATTTTGCCACTAGTTTAAGCATCATTCTTTTTAGAGGAATATAAACATCCTGTGTAGAGCTGGCTCAGTGACGTTATTGTTTTAATTAAATAAAAGCCCATGTGGAGCTGAGTTTCCAGTAATAATAATACTTTGCCCTCCTTATACCACCTTCCCTTGAGGATCTCCATGTGCTTTACAAACACGAGTGAGCTAATCTCATCCCCCACGTGAAACAGATCAGTTATACATTCTCTGCATTTTACAGAAAGGGAAACTGAGGCATAAAAAGCTTCAGTGACTAGTCCCAAGGTACTTTGGCTACTGGTTCCTAGTCAGGTTAGGAGGCTACTGGTCGTCTGTCTTAACCATAAGGCCATAACGTCAGTGTGAGTCAACTGATAGCTCTCACCTCTGAACCCAGCAGGTCCTGTGTAGATCTCCACGAAGCATGAGAGGTCACGTCCACCTGCCTTCATATTCTGTTACTAAGCTCAGATTTCTAGTTGTTGTGAATCCCGGCCCATTTTTGGGAAACTATGGTTGAGTTGTAGGCATAGGTGCTGGAACTAGGGGTGCTGTGGATACGGCAGCACCCCCTGGCTTGAAGTGGTTTCCATCATGTGCAAGGTTTACAGTTTGGTTCAATAGCTGTCAATTCCCCTATTGTACAAATTGTTCCAGCACTCCTGGTTGTGGGTATTGGGGAGGGATTTACAGTTTGTTAGAATTCAGTTGTTGCTAGGGTGACCAGACAGCAAATGTGAAAAATCAGGACAGGAGGTGGGGGGTAATAGGATCCTATATAAGAAAAAGACCCAAAAATTGGGACTGTCCCTATAAAATCAGGACATATGGTCACCCTAGTTGTTGCAGGTCTACTTGAACCTGCAGGGAGGATGAGGGAGTTAGACACTTGGGTGAGACCCCTCAAATAATCCCACCCCCTAATCCACCATGACCTAACCTGCTTGATGGGAGACAGCTATAGTTGTGGGGTCAAGTGCCACACCAGGGCTCAGGATCTTACACTTTACTGTTCATGAGACAGCTAGAGTACTTAGGGTGACCAGATATCCTGATTTTATAGGGACACCCCTGATTTTGGGGTCTTTTTCTTATATAGACTCCTATTACCCCTGACCCCTGTCCTGATTTTTCATACTTGCTGTCTTCTCACCCTAAAGTACTGCATGGAAGGCATCAAATCAAGACCCCTTTGTGACTGCCACAAATGCACCAATAAGACAGATCTGTCATGATGTACCATTTTGGGGTATGTGCACACAGCACTGCCCTCTACTGAATGGAATCAAACCTGCTTAACTCTCTAGTGTTCTTGCCCTCCAATAGTTGCAGTGTACAAAAAAGATCATATGATTTTTTACTTGTGATAACTAAGGCAAGCGTCAGTGTTTTCAGAGCAGAAAGTTGTGAGTTCTGTTCCCCACACTATATGGACTAATGCAGATGTTTGTGTTCTATGTATATGCCTGATTGCGTTATCAAAGGGCTATGTGTTTGTGAGCAGAGCTTGCCATGTGCCTTGCTGGGTGCAGACACATTCTGACAGCTGTGTGTATCCACATCTTCACTTGTTTCATTAGCTCACCTTTTCAAGCTATGAATAAGGACAGGAGGTTACTATGGTCCGTAAAACAAGTCTTTTGGCTACACTTCTTCACCCATTTTTTCATATTCTCTGTGTATATATATATCTTCCTACTGTATTCTCCACTGCATGCAGCCAATAAAGTGGGTTTTAGCCCACGGAAGCTTATGCCCAGATAAATTTGTTAGTCTCAAAGGTGCCACAAAGACTCTTCATTCTTTTTGCTACTACAGACTAACACGGCTACCACTCTGAAACTTCTTCAGCAGGGACTCTGGCTGCGGAGATGGGATTCACTGAGAACCTGTCTGCAGTCTGACAGCTATGGAGTGCATGGGATGGGATGGCTGTGCTTTTCCTCCTCCCTGTATTGATTGGTTTGACATTTTGGTTTTTACTCCATTCCATGTTTAATGTGCTGCCTAGCATTGCTCAGGCTCTGTTTATTGAAATATCCGTTAAATCCAGGTTCCCTCGTAGCCTGAAACATGAAATGCATAGAGTTTTTCCTCTAAAGTATAGTTTATGCAAATAATTCCCTCTCTGCATTCCTACGTTAGTCAGGCTCTGCATATCTGATTGGGCTCTTAATGACTTTTGGGAATCATTTAAATAGCTAGCTGCCTGGTCCAGTTAATTATCAAAGCTGCAGCTCCTGGTAGTAGAAATGATGGATGGCACAACCAAACTGCATCTCTGCACCAGTCCCTGGTTATTCCCAAACCCCTGGGTGTCCATGGACCAGTTTTGCACTTCGCAGAAAATTGGCATGATGTTGTCAGATGTCCCCCAGTAGTAACAAGACACACACATTAATATACTGTGCAGACTGCTAGCCTGTTATCTCTGTGTCTTGTCCTCTCTCAGGCTGTGAGGTTATTGGATCTTGTAAGTTAAGCAGTGCTGGGACCAGGTCAGTGCTGGGACCAGGTGCTGCATCAGGGAGTGTTCAGTAGGTTGTACACTTTCCACTGTGTGATAGCCCACTTATGGCATTTTGGTGCTATGTTGGTGGAAGTGCCATTTTTAGATGAGTCACAAGACAGAGGCCCTACCCACTCATGGTTACTAGTTAATCTCATATCATCCTTTCACAAGTGTATGTGAACTGGGCGTAATTGGAGCACTGTCTGCCTGAGTCTACAGAGTACCCGAAACAATTACTCTGAGATATGTGATCTCCTCCAGGAACCTCCATAGGGTGTTAACTCCAGGACCCACTGCTCTATGGGGCCCCAGGGACACCAACACCACCAGGGGCTTTGTGTGACCAGAGTCAAAGAGTGAAGTGAGCATCCCCCACCCATCAATACTGGCTTCTGGGCTAAGTAAAGAGAAGCCATGTGCTGCCATCTCTGCCTCTCTTGGGGTTACAGGGGACCTCTGCTGCTCCTGAGGGTAAGGAGGCCTTGTTGCCACTCCTGTGGGTTAGAGAAGACCTATGTCACTCCCCCTTCCTTTCTAAGAGGGGAGTGCTACAGTGATGAGTCTGTACGAAAACCTATATAGATAAGTCTGTAATACACCATATACAGAGTTCAGCTACCCATTGCTGAAATGCAGCTACCTATAGGCCAGAGTGGGGCAGCCATTTTGCACTAGCTTTATTGCCCATTAGTTCAGCACAGGGAATGAAGCAGTGGGCAGCATGTCCAACTGAAACAACAAGGGGAACTTAGGGTGCTAGCTGATAACTCCTCAAGTCAGAACTCGGCCACACAGAGAAACCAGGGCTGATGCTCTGGCTCATACAGAAAGTACTGTGCTGCTTTTCACCCGCTGCAGGTCATTGGGGTTCTGTGTCTCATCTAAAAGCCAATGGAGCTTTTCAATCCACTGATGTTAGTATTCTCTCCTCTGTCACCCTTCCATCAAACCTATGAACCCTCCAGGTCCAGCCAAAGCCCCTTCCTTTCACCCATGTGACTCTTCCTCGATGCCAAGATGTAGTTCAGTCCATGCTGATGTCATTTCCTTTCACTTAGTTGGATGATTTGGGTAGACTTGTCTAAACCCACAAAACATTGCTTTGGAGTGAAATGCAGACTCATGTGCATGTTAATATGGCTGCTCCAAGCCAAAGGCTTTTAATAGGAGGTATGTGCGGAAGCAGCCCTGTCTGCCTCCCTCCAGAACTTCTCTTTACTCAACTTTAACAGTAATATTGTGTGTACGGTTTCACCAAACCTTTGTTGTCTGTGTTTCTGAAACACGCTGCTTAATTCACACTCATTGTATTTGAATAGAACACTTCCTTTTAATTCCAGGGCAAGTGAAGAGAAGCAATATCCAGGTATAATTACCATGTTTGTTAATCAGGATCCATTTAAAGCTGTCGAAAAAGCCAACCTTGTCCTCCTTCCAAATTAGTTCTCTCCTTTTAAAATGAAGGTTTATGCTGCTGGGAGCTGACTGGGAGGCCCTCGCTGACAGGGAAAGGGTGGTCTCTGGCAAATGTGGTGCTGCATGTCAACAGCTCCTGTTTCCCTCAGCTCTGCTTTAAGATCCAGGACAGGGTTTCTCTCCCCTCTTCTCACAGCATCTAAGGGGGTCAATGCTCCTCATCGTGGTCAAGACTTGGAGAGCTGCCCTAGTCACCATGTGCTGCAAGCAAAAGAAGTACCCTGAATTTCCCACTTCTGTCATCTTTTGATGTGGCCTTCACATCCAGTTCCTCTGTGAGTTTGAGGGAGAAGGGTCACCCCCAAACATGGGAGCTCACCTCTGGTGGGAAAGCTGTTACGTGGAGCTTGATGGGGACAGGACTTTCTCCCAGAGTACTGCTAGTTCAGCTGTAGCTCAAGGCAGGCTGGGAAATTCAGTCTTTGTACAGATGGTCATTATACCAGGGACCTCTTTCCCTGGTTGGGGCATGCTGACAAATGGGAGGAGTCTGGGTTCCTTTATAACCAAGATCTTCCATGCCCATGGGAGCAGAGTGATATTAAGGGGGAGACAATGGAAAATAGCTTTCATCTGACATCCACAGAACCTCATAGTGGTAAAGCTAGGGGGAGGCTTTCGGAGTGGCCTCCATTTTGCTTGTCTGAATGGTTATTGCAGTGTTTGTGTCACTGGTTTTATTTTAATGATGTATTTTGCACCATTTACTGTTTTATTCAGGTTTGGGGACTGCCCGCATTTGTAGTTACTCCACATCTGGATTCTTGTTTGACCTTACAAGCCCAATTGTGGTCCCAGCGTTTTTAGCCACCACAACCCCAGGGACTGAAGTCCTCTGTCCATCCCCAGAACAGGCACAGCATGGACAGCAGCAGGGTGAGCTCTGTCACCTCCAATTGTGACTCTGCATTGACCTAGGTTGCTCACCTGATGGAAGGAGAGGTAAATTTGTGCCCATTCGTTCCTTGTCCTCTCTACTGAGCCTCCTAACAAGGCTGCTGGTTAGCACTTGTACCTTGGAAAGAGGGCACCATTTCCACCTAGGAAATGGACTGCGAGCCACCAACTCTCATTTCACTTAGACAATCAAACAGCCTCCTAATGGCTTATCTAATTGTCTTTCAGTACCATAGGGCTGGACATCTCTACAAAGGAGAAGATTCACATCTCAGATGAAAGTCCAGTGGAGGGGACAGGACCAAGTGATCTTTCTCCTCCCTGGTCACCATAGCAACAAGTGATATACTTGTGAAAGTGCAGGTGCAAGTTCAAATAAATGTCACATCTACCGGCAGGTCCAGTAGATCAGTTTGGCAGGTCTGTCTCTTTGCAGAGTATAGTAGCATATGTGTATGTCTCTCTCTGATGCTATCATGTCCCAAGCTGTTTTGTAATTTGGTTGACAGATGCAGTCACTATTTATAATTACTTATTTAAGCAACAGTAAAATCAAGTGACTTACTAACTGTGCCCAAACTGCTGACCTTAATGTATTTTAAAAGTTCATCAGATACTGAAACTCAAATGACCCATGGATGGATCTGGAATAATAATTTTCCTAATCCTCAAGTCATTATCTTAAAAGGAACGCATTGTTCTCCTAATTAAGTCCATCCACATGCTGTGCATCCTCCATGCAAATGCACCGTGCATAAACTAATTAAATGAAATATACAGCCACAAGGACTCAAACTGTCTTTTATGCAGTTTTTTTGAATTATAGGGAATCTCCTCCCTCCCCCAAATACATGGGCTGCAGTGAAGAATAATATCCCAACCTGCAACGAAAACCAGTGAGCAGTTGTGGATCAGCATTTGGAATTGCCAGAACTTTATTATTAATTATTTGGGGTATGTTGTACCTAGGAACCCCAGTTGAGATCCGGATCCTTGTGTACATACACGCAGTCCCTGTCCTGAAGAGCTTACCAACTGAATAGCTAAGATGGACAAAATAAGTTGTACAGTCCCTGTTATAGAGTTGAGGAAGTGAGGCACAGAGGGGTTCAGTGACTTTTCCCAGGTCACACAGGGAGGAAATATGTGGCAGAGCTGGGAATGGAACTTGGGTACCTTCCTCTCAATTTTAATAACAGACCCACAAGGTCTTACAAGTCTAGACATAGCAGCAGCAGTGGAGAAATTCCACTACAATACTCACCGGCACCAAACATTGACTAGCTGGTGGGAGAGTGGGTGGGCGTGGTGGGTTCCTGGTGTGTCTCATTCTGTTTGTGTTGTGCATAGAGAGAAATGGGATTCTCATAAACTGACACTGCCACTGTGACACCCTGGCACCCCCTTATTCACCACTATCCTGTAATTAGGTTATGTTTTGTACAGTGTGACTTGTGAAGTCTCATTCTAAAAGTATTGATCTGCTAGACATTAATATCTCATTGGATTGTATGTGCTATCGTCGTATGTGAAGTTATGAAGTTTGGCTATGTATGTGTTACTGAAACATGTGAGGTTGAAAACACCCACAAGCAGCCTTTCAGGTACAACAGTAAAAAGGCCAAACAATGTTAGTGGCTTATTGAGGAAATGCACAGAATCACAAGGATTACCCTAGGAACTGTGTACAATAGAAACCTCTCAGAGATAGCACTACGCAATGGGAACTGTTTGACCCAGGTCACAGCAAAAGAGCTTTCCAGCAAGTGAGGAGAAGATATAAAAGGGGGCAATGATACCGTGCTGGTACGTCACTCTCCCTACAACAACACACCTGGAAAACTCTGAGGAACAAAGACTGAACTGTGGGAAGTGATGGTCCCAAACTAAGGGATTTCTAGCCTGTGTATGAAAACCTGGGAAACCCAAGCTGCAAAGCAAAGGCAGCTTGTGCCTTAAGAATCTGCCAGCCTGTTTATCACTCAGGGTGAGAATTTGCTAATTTATCTCCTACCTATCTAGTATGTTAAGCTCAGTTTGTGGTTTTGTTTATTTACTGGGTAATCTGCTTTGATCTGTTTGCTATCACTTATAATCACTTAGAATCTATCCTTTTGTAGTTAATAAACTTATTTTATGTTTTAATCCAAACCAGTGTGCATTTGACTAAGGTGTCAGGGGGAAATCTCAGCTTGATTATTATAAGTGTGCATGGTCCTTTTCACATTGAGGGAGAGGCTGACTGGGTATTAAACCCACATACTGGCCTGATTTGACCAGGGCAGGACGGTACTTCTCTGGGGTCCTAGGCTGGGAGGCTGGTGGTTCGAGAACCTGCATGTAACTGCAGCTGGGTGTGTCCCTACCTGTGTGAATGCTGGTGAAAGTGCAAGCTTGAAGGGCTTTTCAGCTCGTCACAGCAGCACAGTGTGAGACGGAGTGCAGGCTGGTGGGTCAGAGGGCTCAGTGGTACCCCAGTTCCAGGTGGCACCCTGGGGGGAACCTGTCACAATCATGTTTTCGGGATAATCAAGCCCCCCCCCATTATTCCTCATTTGGGTGAATTCTGAAAACACCCTCAGGGCAAATGTTCAGCCCTGGCCACTTCCCCCTCCCCTCCCCCCCAGCATGGCATATAGGCATAGATTTTAAGGCCAGAAGTGACCATTAGATCATCTGTTCTGACCTGTTCTATATCACAGGCCATTAAATTTCATCCAGTTACCCCTTTATTGATCCCAGTAACTTATGTTTGACCAAAGCAGTAAAGTCTTGTGACTGTGCATATGAAAGTAGGCACCGAATTTGAATGCACAAAGGGATTTATGTGTGCAGAATGTGTGCTGTCAGTTGCCTGTGCAAAATCTGGTGTACAGAAATGAGTAGAACATAGCCCAGTCCAGTTCCCTTGGAGGCTGGTTCATTGTCCACATGATCCACAGAGATGATACTGATACCGTGCATGAAATGTATTGAAGACTGACTAAGGAAAACATCCTACAAAGGAAAGAGAAGTTACACATGCATGACCATCATAAAACACTCACCCATAACATCTCTTCATACACCTGCCACAGCAGCACTGGCACTGTAACAGGGTGCTGCTGCACAGGCAGCTAATTAGCCCTTGCTCAGCCAGCCCCAATCAGGTGAAATGGATTGGGGCTCTGGAGAAGCCTGGTGCCTGGCCTCTGAACGGGCTGCACCTCTGGGCCTGTAGGCTCAAGGGCCATAAAGGCTGGCTAGCAGCCAGAGGAAGGGGGGAAGAGAACAGCCAGAGGCACGGCAGTCTCCAGGCTGGGGTAGACTCCCTGTAAAAGAAGAGAGTAAGACTTGTAAATCTGTAAATAGAATCACTGGTGGTGGGAACTGTGTGTGAATAAAAAGCCATGGATGCTGCATCCAGGAGGCTCAGAGTGCTTTGTTGAGACAGCAGGGAGCTGCAGCAAGGGGGGCTGAGGAAGAGACCCGGTTACAGGCACCCACATTTCCCCACCAGAGGCGCCTACACCCAGAATCCCCTCACACATGCTATTTGCACGCATGGCTCACACTGGTCCAAATGTTCAGTCAGCCTCAAGCTGGCCTCCATTTGTCTTTGGCTGTGGCTACTATGAATGAGGCATATTGGCATGGGAAGTTGGAGAGCAACCTTTCCCTTTTAGCCTGTATCTTCATTTTGTGCTATTAAGCTCATGCTCTTTTCAGCAGCTGGGGCCATGGATGTGTTTCTCCCTCCTAGTTTTGCTCGTCTTGGAGCACAGAATCATTCTCTGTCTGAAGAATGGCATTCAGTAATTTTAAAAAAAAAAAGGAGAGGGAGCTGGGATAGCTCAGTGGTTTGAGCATTGGCCTGCTAAACCCAAGGTTGTGAGTTCAGTCCTTGAGGGGGCCACTTAGGGATCTGGGGAAAAATCAGTACTTGGTCCTGCTAGTGAAGGCAGGGGGCTGGACTCAATGACCCTTCAGGGTCCCTTCCAGTTCTAGGAGATAGGTATATCTCCATTATTTTTTTTAAATTATTCTCTATGCTATCATCAGAGTGCTGTGGCACAAGCTGCTTCTTGGCCTTCTGGATGGAACCAAGCATACTATCAGTTCAGTATCTGACATGTCCTCCCTCATAGTGTGGAATGGCCTATACTCTGTGATAGAGAGAGAGGAGCCTGTGACAAGTTGTCAGTTGCTAGGATTCTGCACAGAGAGGCAGAGAGATTCTGCTGACTCACCCTGGCAACCAGATCCAGTGGGTCCTATTAGCTTTAAATCAGGATTATTAAGAGTTTGAGCCTTTTATGAGGCTGAACGCACTAAGGGCAAGGACAGAGAATTCCTTCAGGGAGACACCCTGGCGACATCTGTTAGGAGCAGGGTGGGAACACTGCCTGCTTACACAAACCTGTTAAATTGAGACCCTGGTCCAGTTGATATTTCAATCAGATAATGGGAAGATTTCAACAGCATCAAGACCTAGGCTTGTGCAGGTCTTCTCCCACTGCCATCTAATTGTGTATGTCAAAGTTATCTATGGTACATCGTGGGCTAAATTTTGGGTCCATTAGTTGGACTCACCATCTCACAGACTGTGTCAGCAGCAGCAGTCTCTGAGCACTGCCATTGGTTAGAACAATCCCTGTGGGGTTCAGTGTGGAGGAGAGATGGGTGTGACTAATGGTGTAACCCCATGCAAATCCAAGCAGACAAGCATGATTAAGGCTCTGCAGAGAAGCTGGGAAGAGCAAAAGTGGGTGAAATGGACACTCTGCAAAGGACTCCGGATGGTTCATGAATAGATAGGGACTAGTGAAGTACAAAGAACAGACCACCAGTAGCTAATGTTCACATTCAGGCGAAGAACATACCACAGCTGCCTTCACCTTTGAGACACAGCGAGAGAGAGAGAGAAAAAACATGGCTACTCTCTCCGCTTTTCTGAGCCCATGTGAGAAGACTTCAAGGCTGCCTAGTAATTGGCTGAAATGTCTTGTAGTGGCCTGTCACCCTAGATCAGCACTTCAGAGTTCAGCCAAATATCCTATTAGCTGATTTCAGCTGACTGATTTATTGATGCAAGTAGATTAACACATTTCAGGAAAGGCCTAATCACATTATATGACTATCATCTGCCATGATATTAGCTAGGATGGCAACCACAATACGGTTCCCAGGGCTTAAGTGGACCACTAGCTGGGGCAGGAAAATATTCTCCCCTCATCATATGCTATTGCTCTCTGGGGATTTGTACCTTCCTCTGAAGTATCTCTCATTGGCCATTGTCAGAGACAGGGTGCTGGAGTAGATGGACTGTTGATCTGTTCTGTATAACGGAATTCCCACATCCTTACGAAAATCTGGAGGGTTTCCTTCCCCACTCCCTAGGAGGCACTGGAGGCACACTGTGAAATATGAAACTCTTCACATTGTTCTGTGTTTTTGTCTCTTATGACTAGTCCCTAGGCCTTCTGAAGCAGCAGGTTTCTCTCCCAACACAACACTCACTTGCTCAGTGCTGCCAAAGCTAGCTAGGAAGGGAGGGTGAAGAAGAGGAGCCTGGGAGGCCCCTGCAGCACAGTATCAAAACCAGAGTGAGTGAGTATGCTGTTCTCTGGTTTCTTATCTGATGTAGTCTAGAGAGCAGACAGATAGGACGCTAGCAGACAGTATGATGGGAATGTGGGAGTGGACTGTACCAAGAAAAAAAGAAACCCTCCCCTCCATGATGAACCTTCATCTCTGAGATGCTGCCCCCACCCCAACCTTCATTCCGGTCAGTGGGAGGATCTTCTTTCCCCCACTCTGCAGATGAGATGAAAGGGTGCCCCACGTATGACACTTCAGGAGTTGGCTGAACCCTACAACATGATCTTCATAAAATTCTGATTCTGAAGCATCAAAGCCTTTTCCTGACTGGTGAAACCCCTAAAAATTCCTGGAAGAACTGCCAAAGGCCAATGGAGCTGACTCCGTGAACTGCCTTTGGTTGGAACTGGGTTCAGTTATTTATGGAGGGCGGGGGAGGCGAGAACTTTCCAGATGGGCGGCTGAACCAAATATAGCAATGATAAAAATCAGTGCAGTCATGTGAAGGGAAAAGGAATGTCTGCACTGAAGTACTGCATCAGGCAAACAGTCCTTTGCCCTGAAATGCCACTCAGAGGGGCTATTAATAATGAGATCATACAGCGTCTTTCATCCTAATGTACTTCACAACTTTGCTTACAGAAATTCCTTCATCTACTGCTAAAATGCAGCCACTGCTGGGGAGGAACACAGTTGGTGTTCATCCATGCACAACACCATACAACACTTTATGTCAGGAAGTGGGGAACAATACAATCTCCAGTTAAAACTGCAGGAGGAGATTTGTCACCAGAGTATAACTACCCTCCGCTCCCCCCCTCCCCCAGTAAAACTAGAATAGCAGGGACTAACATCTCAATTGGTGAAAAGCACCATGGGATCTTTTATGGTCACATGCGATTTGGAACTTGTTGCCTTGTCTAAAAGGTAGCGGTATAGTGGCCTCCTAAACTATGCAGGGACTTGGAAGAGAGAGTCCACTTAATGAAATACTCATGTAATTTCCTGCGGGAGGTGGGTCTGCCTTCAAATAGTGAGCGATCCAGATGTATTTAGTATGTGAGCTCAGAGAAGGTCATTGCTTGAGGGGGGGCAAGGGTGTCTGCACCTGGTGAGGTCACATGGAATCTCTTGGATGAAATGCAAGGAGCCTGAAGAAATTCACTCCCATAAAGCAAGGAAACTGCATTCACTATGGATGGATCGCCATATGAGTGGAGGTAAAACATTTGGATGGTTAGCTCAACCTTGAATTGGTGGGATTAATAATTCGGACACCGCCAATACCACACTGAGTAATTGAGACAGCTGACCAGGGAAATAACCCACTTCCTTCCCTGAGAGACCAAGGGACGCACCCCACCCATGTACCTATCGGCTCCACCGATACTGACTTGGACTCCTTATTCATTCCATGGGTGGCGAACCTGAGCCCACTTATTCACTGACACTTTAAAAACCCTTGCACCCCAGTCTGGGTCGATGCCAGTTATGCGATATGTATGTATCTTTTCATCCTTGCAAACAATATCTGTAACCCCCCATAACCCAAGCCTGACCCCAGATGTACAGTACCTTCTCTCTCAACCTGTGTATATTTCTTTCAAACATTTACTTTAATAAAATTTTTAAATCTGTTGATGAGCATGGTACTGCACAGTGATGGGTCAGTGTCAGAAGGATGAGGTCTCTTCTCCAAAGCAAAGATTATCTAAAAACACAAGGGAAAAGAGAGAGTACAAAAAAGACAGGGGAGAGAGAGTGGGATGTGGCTATTAGAGCTTTGCATGAATTCCAGAATAGAGAGAGGTTCAAGAAGGGGAGATGTTTGAAGCTTGGCATTTGTCTTTGGAGATCTGCTGGGCATATGGGCTGGACTGGAAGATGGCATGGTGCCAGGATCAGGTAGAAGAGACAAATGGAGTGGTGTGAAGAGACACTTTGGTGGGGAGGGCAGGAAGAGATGGCTGCAGAATGGTTTTGGTTGAATGTGCAAGGTTTGATTCCCTGTCTAATTATCATAGTTTGTATGGCTCCACCTGTTGTTAATGGCTGAACAATTACTCAATCCAACTAAACTGATTCCAACCTTCATGGTTAGTCTTTACCTTTTCCTTAGGTATGAAACGTCAGTATTGCCATGGAAAGGACATGTAAAGGCCAAATTCTAGCTCAGGCAATTATGTTTAGTCAACAAAATTCATCCTAGCTGTATGGTATTCTTCACTTCCTGTCCTGAATTATTTTTGTTGAAGAGGTGCCAAGTTTGAGCCCACTGCGGAAGCTGCATTTCATTGCTGGGTGAAAGGCACTTGTTAATAAGTCTACACAAAGATTTGGGATATGAAAATTGGTGGAATGAATCAACAGACAGATGAACAGACTGGAGTCCCGTTCAATAAGGTCTGTTCAGATGCTTGTCCTACACTCATTGGACATGGAGCCCAACCTTCCTTAAGCTCTTCGCTTCTTTCCCCCCATCCTGCCTCACAAGCAGACACTGTTTGCAGCTCTTTCCATGAACACCTGTGCAAGGGGCAGGGGGAATCTGAGCTGAGGTTAACCACGTGTTTTAGCAGCGTGAAGGATGCGCCTTTGTGCCCTGTTGCAGGATCCTCTGAGAGGAGATGCACTATATCATTTTAAGTTCTTATGGTAGCAGTGACATCGTTCATCCTGCCTTTCTCCCAAGTCTATAGCGGGAAGAGGAGTGTTTTCTCCAGCCCCCAGAAAGTACCTCCCACCCCTGAGAATTTTTCAAATACAGCACTTCCCTTTGTGAATAAAGCCCTCAGTCTTCAGTAAATAACTTGTTCCAGAGGGACTGTGTTGTACGTGATCCTAATTACACTTGGTTTTTAATAATCATAAACACTCTTGTTTTCCAAAAACCAGCAAAACTGATTTCCAAAACATTTAATTTGAATGGTGTGTGTTTTGTGTTTGTCTAGACCCCTCCCTCCCAAAAGAAAAACAAACTCTCTCTCTCAAAACAAAAGTGGGGAAATCTTGGAGAACTTTAAAAGTCTCAACGCCTAAAAAGCAGGGAGAGGATCGGATCAGCTAATTTTTTTGTCCCTCTTTTGTGTGGTTTATTAAGCCTTTTGTTCTGAAACGCTTGGGTTCAGTGGGAAAGCGTTTTTGATATATAATGTATTTACTTGTGCTAATTAATTAAAGGAGTATTCATATGAAAATGTCGACTGATAATGGCTTTCACAGCAACAACTGTGTTTTTTAAAGTAGCAACTTTTAATTACAAATTGACTGGCAGAAATATATAAACCCAAATATTGTTCCACTGATTTCCTTTTAACTGTGTTCCTCTTGCTTGATTTATCGGATTAGGGCTTTTCACACAGGGTGCGTACAAGATATTGTTTTTAATGAGAAATTAAAAGATTACCAACAATACCCATAAACCATTAAAAAACAAACCCTAGATGCATGGTAATTAGACAGAATGATTTGAGACTGATAAATTGAAAGCAATTAATGTATTTATTTGGGATTCAGAAGACAGCTCTGTGTGCTCCAGAATGCATCTGAGGGGCTCAGACTTGGAGACAGATGGCATGTTCAGATGCCCCCGCTGCTTCAGGTGTCCTTAGATACCACCAAAATAACCACAGGTAAGATGGATTCTAAAAATGGCGGAGACAATGGGGTATATGAAGGAGTTTGGGTGTTAGGACCTCAGTAGATTACCTGAATAGGGGAGACTGGGTTTGAATCTGCTTTTTGTTTCATGCTTACCTATGACATAGCATGAAGGAACCCCTGACAAAAAAGTAATGAAATAAAAGGAGAGTGCGGAGAAGAAAAGACATCTTAGCTGTGTTGTGGTTTATCTATAATGCATTTTCCTCCCCAACCCATCCTGAGTCGAGTAATCTGCATGAGGCATGCTTTGTATGAAGATCAGCAGGAGGCTTGTATACACCTGTATTCGATGGAGACTGCCTGTAAGTCCATTGTGAATCTGTGGTTTCGCTGCATTTGTCATAATTGATAGCATACATGTTGAAAACTCGTCCCCCCCTTGCCATCCCCTGTACTTGAAACAAGAGTTGGATGGGGAATGGTTTTCCTGTTCCATGAGAATTTTTGAGATTTTTAAAATTTTTCCTGTTCTAAACTGGGATAACGAATCAAAATCTTGAAAATTTTCATGAACTGATAATGTAGGGGGGAAAACATCTGGTCAGGTCTGTTGAAACATTTCATTTTGATTTCAACCTTTTTATTTTTTCATCTTTTTCTAGGATAAAATTAACTAAGATTTCAAAATAAAAAGTCCATTTCAGACTGAAAAATTAAAGTTTTATCAACTTTCTTTTTTTCCAAATCAGGACATTCATTGAAACTGGTCCTTTCCTACAAACAGTTTTAGTTTGACCAGTCAGCATTTTCTGGGGGAGGAATATTGCCAACCATATCCATTTCGAGCGCCCTTGTTTTCCACTTAACAACCATCCTCTATCTCTAGTCCAATACTGAATCCCTTCTTCAGATGTGCTTCTCCCACAAAGCATTTCAGTGCTGATCTATCATAGAAAGAAATTCATTATTTGACTGAGAGAGAGAGAATTCTGCAAGCCCTTCACATTTAACCATCACCTGTTGATATTTAGTACGTGGACACCAGATTTTCCAAAGAGCTCAAGCACTCATGGTAGGGTCCAGATTTTTAAAAGAGCTCAGCACATTGGGTGCTGAACTCTTGTTAAAAGCTGATCATAAGTGTCCCATGGGAACTGCTGCACGCTGAATGCTTTTGGCAATCCAGCTCCAATGCTAGGTAGTGGGCACTTAAAAATCTGGCCCTATGTGTCTAAACTATATTGTCTGTCTTATTTAGGACACAATTCCCTGAGTTACTGAGTACATCCTTCAAGGGGCTCAACATCTTAATCTCCCTTCTACAATCCTTGGAGATGGAGCCATATCTTTCTCTGCTTTTGTGCAATGCTGAGTACACTTAGTCACCCAGTAACTAATGGAACAGAGACAAATTACAATGGGGGATGTTCAATCCACCATTTTATTCATTAGCAATTGTATCAGGCCCACTGCAGGGTGGATATTTTCTCAGCTCTGCTCCTTTCCATATGTCAGTCTCAGCTCACCATGGCAAAACATTATCTTTGTTATGGCTTCTGCCATAGTATTTGGTGAGAACCAAGACCATTGTTAGTTGCACAGGGAAGTAGTTCTGTTAGCTAAGGATATCTCTCCTCTTCATCATCCAGGATGAACTGATCAGGTACTGCTTCAGTCAGAGGTCTCACTCAGGAGTCTTTCTCTGGCTTCTTGTCACTGACTGTGAAGTAATGTCTTGGGCTTCTAATCAAAGATTTACTTCATTCCCAGTACACCATTTCATCAATCAAATCAATCACATTCCTGGGTAGCCACCTGAAGCCTAATGAAAAGCTGGGACACCAGCAAAATCCAGTTAGAGGTTGCAAAAGGGAAAAGACTAATAAGGCAAGAATAACAAAGCAGCTCCATTAAAAAGGGAAATGGATACAATGTTACCGGCCAAGTTGGAGAACCTGTTATATTCAATAGGGCAATAAAATCCAAAGTAGTTGCAAATGAAACTTAATGCCTTGTAAAAGAGTTCAGCTCTTTTCCCTTCCAAGACTAGAGCATTTTGAAATAAAGGCCTAATCCAGTAGGAGGTGAAAGCGTGCTGCACAGATGGAATATTTAACACTTTCAAGTGTTCAGCTTCCGATCAGCGGTGGGGGATGTTGATGTTGGTTTTAACATTCACCCTATTTGCCACCACCCCTACCCCACCCCCCAAAGCCTTCTGAAGTGGAATATCCTGCAGGGTAGAGCAATGCTGATTTGACTGAGTCATGGCGTTGTGTGCTTGGCTTCCTGCCTGCTCCTGTCTTCCCTGTGTTTTTTAAGCATCTACTCAGACTTTGTAGCAGTGGTGAAGAGTTCACAGAGGTAATAAAATTTCTCCTTCCTCTCTGTAAGTTATCAAACAACATGCACATGCACACCTCCAGCACACTGACTATCAAAGTGTTTTGTTGAACGACCATGGAAGGGGAATCGTAAATGGAGAAGTTCTTTTAACCTGCCCACACGCACATGATCCATGGACCAAACCCTGAGGGCCTTACACCAGTGTAACTCAGACGTTCCTCAGGAAAACTCCCATTCTCTTTAGTGAGGGAGGGGCTGAATAAAAATGGAGTAAGAGCCTCAGGATTTGGCCCTATAAGCTTTGGCCTACAATTTAACAATGTAGTTACTGAAAATATTATTGAGGTGCAATGTGTGTGGATAAATTGTTACTGTGAGAACCTTAACTTTTATTTTGTTTCCTTTCTCTTGTTCAGTTACATTCCTAACCTGGATGTTGCAGAAATGACGTTTTTTGCATTAAATATGATAATACTAGATTCTCATGTAGCACTTCCCTGCAAAACACATTAAATGGTGTTTAAGTATGATTAGATTAATCTCAATCTACAGGTGGGGAAACTAAGGCACAGAATGGTTGAGTGAATTGCTTAAGGCCAACTGTTGAGTCAGTGTCAGAGCTGGGAATAGAAACCATGTCTCCTGACTCCCAGTCCAGTACCTGTCCCGTGAAACACGCTGCTTCCATACAATGCCAACTATAATGAGGCATGTTTGTAAAAGATCACTCTTTGTGTCAAAAATCATAATGTGCTCATCTGACATCAGAACTGTGGACTGTACCTCTCTCTGTTTTGAAGGACATTCGGACAGCTCTGGGAATGATAATGTCCTTTAGTTAAAAATAATTGACATTGCAGAGTAATTATGAGAGCAGTTACAATGCTGAGGGAGGTGTCTGTGGAAGGAGAGAGGATTGGGGAGGAAGGAATGGAGGGTGGAGCTTTGAGGGGGTGGTGAGATGATGCCAAGTTTTGGGGGTGATGAAGTTGAATAAATGGAAGCTACTGAAAGTGGGTGGGTGGGATTTGACCTGGTCAGAGTAGTGAGATAGCATGTGCTTCTTGCAGAGTCAGCTCATAGGGAACCTGGTATTCAAGTTTATCTGCAAACTATCCCAATTCAGACAAAAAGGCACTTAAATGGCAAGAGTGTTTTTCTGTGAGTTTCTTGTCCATTCAGGAGTATCTTCTAGTTTGGAGACCATCTGCTTGGAAGTATAAAATGAAATGAAGGCAGAAGATTGTTTTTCTCTTTAAAAAATAGGCTGATTTGCACTAACTTCACAGCACACGTGATGTTACATAGTCATCGCAAAACTAATGAATTCTGGGCTGTTCTGTTCTGGTTCTCACTATGGTAGTTGTGAGAGTGCTATATTTGAGCACCTTTCTGTAGACCAGGAGTCGGCAACCTTTCAGAAGTGGTGTGCCGAGTCTTCATTTGTTCACTCTAATTTAAGGTCTTGTGTGCTTGTAATACATTTTAATGTTTTTAGAAGGTCTCTTTCTATAAGTCTATAATATATAACTAAACTATTGTTGTATGTAAAGTAAATAAGGGTTTTAAAATGTTTAAGAAACTTCATTTAAAACTAAATTAAAATGCAGAGTCCCCGGGACCCGTGACCAGGGCCTGGACAGTGAGAGTGCCACTGAAAATCAGCTCATGTGCTGCCTTCGGCACCCGTGCCATAGGTTGCCTAACCCTGCGGTAGAGCATTAAGTAGCTTGACTAATACTTGTTACATGTGGCTCATTTTTTCCTCTCATCTTTTCCCCAGGGGGAAAATTAGTGTAATGCTTTATTTTGTTGAGTTTATTTTAAAATTATATGTACACTGTGCTGTTTGTGCAATAATAATAATATATGGAGATATACCTATCTCATAGAACTGGAAGGGACCCTGAAAAGTCATTGAGTCCAGCCCCCTGCCTTCACTAGCAGGACCAAGTACTGGTTTTGCCCCAGATCTCTAAGTGGCTCCCTCAAGGATTGACCTCACAACTCTGGGTTTAGCAGGCCAATGCGCAAACCACTGAGCTATCCCTCCCCCCCTCCAAGGCTGAAGAAACGTGCCTTGTATTTGGAACAAAAGGTGGTGAGGTTTGCAGTGTCTTCTTAGTTCCTCTGGGAGTACATCTCCCAGTCGTATATCTGATGTATCCCTGTGTCTCTATAGAGGGTCAAATGGGCTAGTGCTTAGAGGGTTCCATACATGAAAGGTTTGACAGGCCTAAAATCAGCATCCTTTAAGCCAGCCAACAATCTAATGCTAAAGTGACATTAAGAACGAAAGGAAGATATTGTAGATAAATGTATTGGGCCAAATTCTGAAGTTGGTTCTTACTCTAGTCAGACTCCCACTAAATGAATATAAACTCACTTAGGACTTGAAGATTTGCAGTATTGCCAACTGTCATGATTTTATCGGCAGTCTCGTGATATTTGGAGTTTTTCTTGAGGCCCCACCTTCTGGAGGTAAGTGATTTACATGAGGATCAGAGTTGCATTAAAAATAAAAAGTAAGTTTCTAGCCTTCGTGGTTGTGGAGTGAAGCATGGAAATGTGTCCCGAGCACATCTGGAAGGTTCTAAAATCTGAAGGCAAAGGAAAAGAACCCAATGTTTATTATTATTTAAAATCTCATGATTTTTGGGAGGCTCAACTCATGACATTTGAATGCTTGGGTTTGGGCTGAGATTTCCAGAGGAGCCTCAGGCAGGTAGAAATCCAGCTCCCTCTGGTTTTCCAACCTAACTCCTGTCAGCTCATTCTCAAAGAGGCCTAGACCCATTAACTACAGTTTACAAAGTCTATATAAGGACCAACAAGAGTGGCATCATAGTCCCAAAGGAGAATATTCTTTTTTATTTAAACTGCAGCCTTTACACACAAGTCCTTCCTAGTCTAGGCCAGTAAAATTGCCCTTTTCTAAATGGATGTTTTGATCTTGCAAAAGATATTTCTCCACCACCCATACTAATCAAGTTTGTATTTAATTTGTAATGCTTCATCTACCCACATAAATTAACTCTAGAACATTAAATTGGCCATACTGGGTCAGACTAAAGGTCCATCTAGCCCAGTATTCTGTCTTCTGACAGTGGCCAGTGCCAGGTGCCCCAAAGGGAATGAACAGAATAGGTAATCATCAAGTGATCCATCCCCTGTTGCCCATTCCCAGCATCTGGCAAACAGAGGCTAGGGATATTTCAGAGCACAGTTTTGCATCCCTGCCCATCCTGGCTAATAGCCATTGATGGACCTATCCTCCTTGAATTTATCTAGTTCTTTTTTTAACCCAGTTATAGTCTTGGCCTTCACAACATCCTTGGCAAAGAGTTCCACAGGTTGACTGTGCGTTGTGTGAAGAACTCTAGAAGATAGATACAATTGTGAATCACCCTTTTGAAGTCTACTTGACAGTCCTAGCCACAATTTCTTCAATTAAAAATGAACAGGGCCCTTGTGTCATGGCATGTCATAGGAAAAGTCATGGGGTGCTCATGGAAATATAGTAATTTTTTTTTTAAAAGCCAAGTGTCATGGGCATTGTTTCATTCCTGAATAACATTTATTTCCTTGTTTTATTGTAAGTAACCGGGCTTGTGGTGTGCTAAATAGGAAGACTGGAACATAAGTAGTTGATATTCAAGGGTCAAAGTTTGGAAATTCAACCTACCATTCCAAAGAAGCTTCCGCTTCCCTAGAAGGATTTAAAGCCCACACTACAAATTCCTTAGCCTTGTCCTTCCCTGCAATGTTATGGCTGAGCTCCTGCTCTCTATTAGCCTCCCATGAAACCTTGGGTTTGACTTGGCTGCTCTCAGGGTTCTCAGTGAAATTGGTCCATCTCTTTACCATCATATCCACCCACACGCAAAAATTCCTCAGTGTCATAAGTCAGCGATACTGTTTAAAAACCATGTAATTCATGGAATCCATGACTCCCCCTCCCCCCCATGAAAATATGCAAACTTGTAAATGGAGGCAAAAAGCAAATGTTTACTAACTTTCCGTTCTGAAGCTTTCCAACAGGATGAAAGCTGCAAAGAAATAGACAGTGCAAGGCTACTAGGGCCTTTCATAATTAAAAACAAGATCTTCCGCTAGGGCCTGATCCAAGGCTCATCAAAGTCAGTGGAGAGATTCGCATTGACTTTAAAGGGCTTTGGGTCAGTCCCCCCTAGGGAAGAGCAGAGCATGTGGCCCTACCTAGGTGACATAATTGAATTGCTGCTAATGATTCTTATACTGGCAGCTAGGTGCCATGGTGGTAGACGGGTATGATGGGCCAGACTTTCAAAAGAGCTTAGCTTATTTAGGCACCTAAAGAAGGACTCCGGTTTTCACAAGTGCTCAACCTGGTAGGTGCTGGGCTCTTTTTAAAATCTAACCAGGAGGGTCATGGTGGGGCTGCTGAGGCCTGAGTACTTCAGAAAATCTGCCCCATATTCAGGTACCTAAATGGGAGCTCAGCTCCTTTGAAAATCTTTCCCCAATTCTGGGTGCTGAGCACTCAGTTCGGCAAGGTGTCGAGTGCCCTGGACTCCTTTTGATGGCAGCGGAGATAAGATTGTTCAGCACCTTGCAGGATTGAGCCTTAGAAACTGACCAAGTCAAAGTGCTAGAGGGGTAATGCAAAGACAGCTTTTCCCCTGATGGAGCAGCTCTTGCATTTCACTTAGTGGCAAACAGAAGTGCTCACTGAAGAACGTTATTTGAATTTACAGTGATCATTGACCACCCCCGAAAGCCTTCCACTGAAGCTCTTATGAATGAAATGCACCAAAACTGGCCATAGCCCCATCTGAAAAATGTGCATCCTGTTTCAGAGCATGAAGGCCCATTCCTCCACCCCTAAAGAGAACAGCTGTGATGTTTAGACGCAGGGTATGAACATTCAGCCCATTTTGGTGATCATAGGCCAGACAGAAAATTTAGATCTAGATTTGGATCCCGAACCCCACCAGAGTTTGGGGATGCTTGGTCTCAGGATTTGGTTTGTCTAAACATTGAAAAATGTTTTGAAGTGAAATAAGCAGCCAAAATGAATGTAAAGGCATTGAACATATATATTGGTAAGGATGCAAATGATCCTGTCATTCAGGAACCCTGGTATTCCCCAATATGCAACAATTATCTCTCTGAAATATTACCTGTCCCACAGCCAATGGGATTTGGTTTCCCTGCCTATGGATTAGACACAAGGAATCTAAAACAAAAATACATAGACAAAACCCCCTGCATTTCCTTTGCAAATTCTGGCTGCGCACGTTGCTAATTCTTTTCATGTTAATCTACACTTACAACCCGATAACAGTCTGAGCTTTCTTCTAACCAGGGTTGATTAAAGTTGGAAGATTTCTTCCCAACAGGAGAACTTATTTAGCTCTCATGCAGTAAACATGATTTTGTGCCTTTCTTAAATAATTTTTTATTTCAGGAATTCTTTATTTTTCATTATGAATAAGCTAGTTTTAAATCAATTTCAACAGCTGGAATTAATTTTCCTGTTACTGACTCTTCACTCTGTCGCAGAGCGGGAGGCTTTCTATTAGCATAAGCATAACTGAAAGCTCTGGAATTTGCATTAATGTACTTTTAACAAGTTGACAGTCATTTGGCACGCGTTCCTGAGATCTGAGAAGCCTGGAGGAAAAAAAGACTGTATTATACCTTACACTGGCTGGATTGTAGAAAGCTGTCAGGTAAAACCTCTGGTTTCTTTTCCTACTACAGAAACATGGGACAAAGTATCCGCTCGTAAGCAGGTGCATATATCTAACAGTTTTGTAAAGTCTTTGCTGCTGGCCTTCTAGCCCAAACAGAACATGCTTACAACTCAAGAGTCAGTTGTTTATTTATTTATTTATCAGATATGGATCATAAACCGTGCTGGAGGCAGTAAAATGTGAAATATTCTTTAAAAATTTTGACGAGCTTTTGTAAAATTATATTCCGGTCTCTGTGGCATAGGGCCTTTCAACGGTGACCCAAAAACTGTTAAGTAAATTGGAAGATATGTGCTTAATAAGGGCCTGATCCTGCAAACACACAGGCTGGGATTTTAAAAAGAGCCAAGTGTTGCAGCGTTGGCAACCCCAAGCATTGAAAGTCATGGGTTAGTCCATGACACAGATCATGAGACTGGCTTGAAAATTCTCTTTCATTTATTTATTTTTGTAAATGTCGGGTTCTTCTGGTTTGCCTTTCCGTTTCTGAGCCTGTAGAAGGCACTCGGGTCACATTTCCAAGCTTTTCTCCACAGTCATAAGGGCTAGCTAAAGATTTACTTTTCTATTAAATAGAAGCAGTGATTCTCACCAAATTACAGGGCTATCATAGCAATGCCTTGAAGGAACAAAGATCAGGAACTTGGCATTGGTGGTGTTGGCTTAACTCTGCTCCCTCGGAAATCATAGAATCATAGAATATCAGGGCTGGAAGGGACCTCAGGAGGTCATCTAGTCCAACCCCCTGCTGAAAGCAGGACCAACTCTCAACTAAATCATCCCAGCCAGGGCTTTGTCAAGCCTGACAAGTTTCCTTGCGTGAACTGACCTGGAAGCAGTTTTAGTAGATACCAAAGTGCTTATCTCCCTGTTTCACCGGCTGTCCACCTGTCCGGTTTGCATCCGTTTCTGTTTGCGTAGGTGGAATGTTAAAGCAGTCTGGGACAGCTGACAGCTCTAGCATTGCTACTGTGACCATCCGCCACCACCTGGCAAGCAAAACTCCCAGTGCTGGAATCGCTGTCATTACGGTGAGGAAGGGGAAGGCACAGGAGTCCTGCTCCTGGCTCTCAGAGGCTGGACTAGTGGAAAGTAGTTGGAGAAGTCTGCTGAGGACTGTTCTCCAGTCCCCGTTCCTGCACATGCTTGTGCCATAGTACAATAGTCCCACATATACTTACTCAGCATCTTACCAGAGTCAAGTTGCTATGAATGAGGGAGTTTCTCCAGGGGCAGGAGGTGGGGGTGGTAGGAATGTTTTCCTACCCAGACCTGTTCCATGGCTGCAACTCCACCTTCATGGCTGGAGTAGCCTCCACGCCTTCCATGCCCCTACTCCACAGCAGGGAATGACCTGTGGATGCATTCCAGTTGTACATCCACTGCCCCCAGCTCCAAGTCCTTGCTGAGCAGAGGAACAGGGAGTCCCTGTACAGGTGGCCTCTCCGGGATGCACTGCGTGCTACTCCCCACGTCCTGCCTCACCCCAGCCACACTGGTTTAATGACAGGAGCCCGGGCTGGCTGCAGGACAGTGATGGAATTGGCCCCAAAGAGGCGAGCTGCTTCCACTCATCTCAGTGGAGCCTTCCTCAGAATTTTCTGACTCAATCTTTGATTCACCCTTCCAAACTGGCGTATGAGCAGAACCTCCAGGAGGCTTCAATCACCCCCTCCTGCCGGCTCCACGCCCTTCCACTCTCCCAGCGCTGACGCAGAAGAGCCTGAAGAGTCCAGGTTACAGACCTAAGCCAAATGTCTCTCTTCTTTTCCTACTGACACCACTCCAGCTGTGACTGGCTGAGACCTGCTCTGTCTATCCTTGGGGCAATAAATCAGTGTGGAAACAGGCCAATGCTGAGTCTTTTTTTGCAAATCCCACCCTGACTGTACCCATGTGAGTAATATTACTCACACGAGTAGTCCCATTGTAATCAATGGAATCATTCATGTAAGTAAGGTCACATACTTGCCCAAAGTTTGCTTGACTGGACTCTAAGACTCCTGAGCCAATGAGTAAATTCTATGCAGAAAAAGCCCCGTGACTTTCAGGAGCTCTGTGCATGTGCAGGGGCCCATCCACATACAGCCAGTAGCTGGATCAGGACCGAAGATCCCAAATCTCGGAGACAATAGTAAACTTATGGGGCTCGGTCCAGAGAGTGGATCGGTATTCTCAGCCCCTTTATCCCCCAGGGAGTCCTGCCTGCAGATCAGTCCTATGTGTAGACCTAAATTAATAAATACATTTTGCAACAATTTATTTGGTTTATTAACCGTTTAAAAATGTGCTTATACAAGATTTGTGGTTTCACTTTCAATTTTATATATATATATTGAAAAATGGTTCAAAGTGAAATAAGCAGCCAAAATGAATGTAAAGGCATTGAATATATATATTGGTCAGGATGCAAATAATCCTGTCATTCAGGAACCCTGGTATTCCCCAATATGCAACAATTATGAAATAAGATATGTAATTTTTTTGTTAAAAATAGATATGCAGAGGAATATAGCTAGCCCCTAAATCTGGCCCATTTTACAATTGTCAGCTGTTGGGGGAAAATTCTATGAACCCTCAATATCTAAGGCCTGGTCTACTCTTAAAATTTAGCTTGACATAGCCATGTTGCTTGGAAAAATCCACATCCCTGCACGATGTAGCTGTGCTGACCTAACGCCCAGTGTAGATGCAGTTAGGTAGACAGAAGAATTCTTCTTTTGACCTCGCTACTGTCACCTGGGGAGGTGGCATTCCTGCACTGATAGAAAAACTCCTTCCATTGGTGTAGATTGTATATATGGTGCAGGGTTATGTCAGCATAGCTATGACTCCATATGGTGACTGGTATTGTACCCATAGTGTAGATAATGCCTAAGTTATTCCATTAAGCCATTATTTTAATAGATACTATTTATCTAGGCCCTACATAAAGTCAATAATTTGTGCGCTTGTGCTCATTCTGCTGGCTGCACAGCAACGAACACAAATTGTTTCCATAGAATACAAAAGTAGTAAACAGAAAGAACTGGAAGAAAAGTGCTTCTCTGCTTAATGGGGTTAAGATTGCTATGCAAAGAGAGAGTGCAAGAGAAGCTTCACAGTTCCTGTAGCCAGGCAAGAAAGACCAGGCTTAGGAGTACCTGGTAAAGCGGCTGCCAGAGGACTACAAAAGCCACAGCATTTCAGTGCTTCAGGCATGGTTGCTGAGGTCATTTTCTTAGAGAGTGGGGAGTCCAAATTGGTGCCCAGTTGCCAGGCTGGTCCTGTAGGACCATTAGGTGGTTTCCCTCTGTTGGGATTGGAGCGACAGACTTCACATGATTGTGCTGTCTGATAGATTCATAGACTTTAAGGTCCGAAGGGAACATCATGATCATCTACTCCAGGGGTTCTCATAACAAATTTTTTGGTGGCCTCAGAGTGCGGCCAGCAACTCTTGCTGGTGGCTGCTCTGGCAATTGTTCCACCGCCCTGGGGCTGGCGCCTGAAGTTGACTGTCAGAACCCTGTGGCTGAAGCCAGGGGGAGGGGAGCTGAAGCCCAGATCCTGCCTCTGGAACCCCTCCACCCCAGGAAGGTGTGTCAGGAACTCACTGGCCACTGGAGGAGTCAAAGGTTCCTCCCCCATCTAGCACACATGCCAGCCCCACGTGTCTGCAGAGTTGCTGCCCGGAGCCCCCGGGAGGCAATGTGGTGCAGGCCACAAATCCCTGGCTGTATTATACCTTACACTGTGCCAGCAAACACCAAGGGAGTGCATCCAGGAGCCACAACTGGGCGCTGCAGGCAGGGGACGCTGATAGCCAGCCCTCCATCTTTGCCCAGGAGGCTATTGTGACCGCAGAAAAATCCCCTGGTGGCTGCATGTGAACCCCTAGCCTCTGGCTGAGTTACTGAAGTCCTCAAATCATGGTTTAAAGACTGCAAGTTACAGAGACTCCACCATTTACATTAGCTTAAACCTGCAAGTGATTCATTCCCCATGCTGCAGAGGAAGGTGAAACCCCCCCAGGGTCTCTGCCAATCTGACCTGGGAGGAAATTCCTTCCCAACCCCAAATACAATGAGCAGTTAGACCCTGAGCATGTGGGCAAGACCCATCAGCCAGGCACCTAGGAAAGAATTCTCTGTAGAACTTGGAGCCCTCCCCCTCTAGCCCAAAGCCTGAATTGTCTGTGTCCCTTTCCTAGCCTACAGAATGCTGGTGAAGGCAGAAGGCAGACTGCCTGGGACTGTTTGGATCAGATCTTTCCTGTACTCTGTGGCTCAGTTATGGATAGCACTTGGGATGCCACTGGGATTCTGGAGGAGAAGGAAACTCCATACAGTAGGAAAGAGGAAATTCCCTGGTTCGGGAGATGGGTGGTTAGGAGGGTATTGCTCTGTGTAATCATATGCACATTAAGCCATTGCATTGTAATGATAATGGACACCTCTTTTACAGTGGGAAATGAATTCTGCAGCACCTTGGGGAAACTTTGCCATTTACTCCCAGTATGGAAAGGGTTAAGATGCTGGAGTCCTTCAGGATCCCCACATTTAGCCCATCCTCCTCCCTCTCCTCTCTCGTTTGCTTGAGGCTGCTGATGTGTTCTCTCACCCACCTTCATTCTGTTTTCCTTTTTTTCTGGAGCACCGCAGGGCTGGTTGAAATGCCATGAGCCCGGCATGAGGGGAAGTAGAAAAGACGATTGTCTCCTGGAAGTCTCCTTGGCTGCATTCCCTACAACCTTGTTTTCTCATTTCTTAAAGTTGGAGTGAATTTCAACATCTAGAAACCTGACTCTCAAGGGAAAACATTGTGGGGCATAGCATCTCTCTGTGTCCTATTCCAGCACTCATATTGCTACCTGCAGCACTGCCAATGTACCTCAGTTGTGACCTGCAGTACCCTTGCTGCTCTAATCCTGCGTCACGCAGCAAGTTTTAAAATAATGTTGAGGTTTGTGTGAGGGAATTGGGGCCATCATTTACCAAACGTAGGGGGAGGTGACATCAAAGTTGACTACAGGAGGAGCCATTGAGGTTCCCCAGGTTCTTGATATGGGGATAGCAAGTTTCACTTCAGACAGCAATACTCCTCGGGACTGGCCATTTGTTTCTTGTCAAGGATTGGAGGGATGATGAGGAAAACTTGGCTAGTCCTGTTTCTTGTGACTTTGTTCATTATGATATTTACTGAGCACCAATACACTTAGCATTGTGCAAACAGACATGAAGATTCTCTCACTGCCTGAAGGACCTTGCAATCTAGAAAAAATGCAAACTAAACTGTTCAGACAACATGCACCGGGTGCTGCTCAGAGTCTGAAGTGCAATTTTAAAGACTGTGGAAGTATGTTTTTAAGGAGGAGTTTCTAACAGAAGAGGGTAGCACAAGCATGAGGGGTGACGTGAAGATGATGCTATGGGCCTACATATGGTACCCAAGCTTGGTGGAAAGTGGAAGGAGATGAAGGCAGCAGGTAAGGGGGATGCTTGAGATAGGAAGAAATGAGAGCAGAAATGAAGATGGAGTAAATTTGTGAAAAGCCTTGAAAGTGGAGATGTGAATCTTGACCTTGGTGAGGAAGGCAAGGAAAAGCTAATGGAAGGATACAATGAGGGGAACACAGTGGGGCAGAAACTATTTTAGTAATAGGAATTTGGGTAGACTGGGGGGGAGTGAGGTGAGATATGTTGGAGACCTCAGAGGTGGGGGTGAGGTTGCAGAATAACCAAAGGCAAGGATATAGCAACAGCAGGGATGGAGAGGAATTGATTAATTGTTTTAGAGAGGTTGATGTAGGTGAGGAACTGGTAAGGTTTGCTGAGGTTAGAGCCTGAGTCCTAGGGATATACTTGAAGCTGAAAAAGAGCCTGTGTGTGGGTGAGGATGAAAGTGATGGAGTTGGGATTATGGACATGAGAGGCCAAATCTAGATCAGCGTGCGGCCTCCATCATCTCCTGTGGTTCCCAGCCTGCTGGACCCCAGTGGTTTCAAAGCACAGTGCTTCTGAGAGAGCCAGCTACTGATAAACAATGGTTAAATGTGGATGCAGCTGGTGCAGTTCTGATCCTAGAGTGGACTGAGCTGGGAAAGGAGAGTACTGATAAACATGCAGCCCAATTGCTTTGTGCATGGGAAGCTTAGATGCAGCAGGGGAATCAGACTGAGATTAGAGTCCCTGCAAAGAAGGTTCTAGAATGAGTCTGGCAGTTGGAAACGAGGGAGCTGGTCAGGGAATCAGCTCACCAGGCTAGGCTGTGAAGGGGCAACGGTTCAAATCCCTGGTAGGTCAGAGATTTTTAATGTTTTCTTTCCTGTCCTCTAGGCCAATCCCTTTGAATCATGCTAGCCCAGCGATTCCCCTGACCACAGGAACGAGACAGGTAAGAGGATAGCTGCACAGCAGGAGCCAGAGCAACTGCACCTGCACAAGGAAACTTGTGGACAGCGAGATGAAGCAGTGGCTTTCTCACCGTATTTCCCAAGGGCCTCACCCTGCAGACCCAAGCGTTTCCATCACCAGCATCACAGGGAAGCTTGGCGTACATGAGCGTTTGCAGTGTTGGGCCCTAACTCCAGTTGAGGGGAGAGGCGGGCCTTTGCAGGGATGGAAAGTGGAACGTAGGAGGGGGAAAGGGAAGGGTGTTTTGGTTTAGAGATACCGTCCGCAGCGCTGATTCACTGGGCTAATCGGATCTCAGTGTTGTTTTTCCCCTGGTATCTGCTCTGGGCATCTGTCATTGTTTTTGAGAATTTATCTTTCTCATCAGAACTTGGGTTTTTTCTTTCTTCATTCAGTGCCTGAAGGAGGAAAACATTAAAAAACAGTGTCCTTTTCTCAAAGCTGTGTCTGCTAGGCCTAAGCCAGGATAAACTGCCGCTTTATTCACATGATGTGTGAGGCCCTGAGTCATATGGGGGCTTTGTGAGACCTGGCTGATCAGTGTTATCTAGACAGTGTCTTTGATTAATGGGTTTTTGTCAGAGTTTTCAGTTACAGGTCCCCTACCCCAAAAGCAGTACGTTGGGTCCTGGCAATTACTCCCTAGCCTCTTTCCTGGGTCACACTTCCTGCCATAAATGATACTACTATGCAGTAAGGTGTCAGCTACTCTGAAATGGTTGTCTTTGGTCACTGAGGACCAGGAACTAGGATATTGAGCCTTTATTTTCTAGGTCAACCTATTCCAATCAGAGCTAGGGTACAGTATGTTTGACTGAAACTGGTGGTTCCTCTGAGAATGATTTTGGGAGGCTTTTTTTCCAGTTCCCAGTGGGTAGGTGTCCACACCCCCAAATAACCCTGTCCCAAGTGATGCTAATTATGGCTCCCTTGCTGACATTCTTATCAGAGTAGGAGCTAGGACTAAATGGACTATGGAGTCCAAACTCCCCTTTCACCCTTGTAATTCCACCATCTTGGATTGAGGCACATTCACGAGGTGTGAACTGGAAGTATTTTATGACTCAGCGACCTCTTTGGTGTGCCAAACCTCCATGCTTTGCTCCAGTGGAAAAGGGGCATAGGTTTTAGAGTTTATTGGAGGCCAATTCGTGTGCTGTGAGCAATTTTCAGCAAGATACGCAAAGGAGGCTGTTTGATGGGTGTGAAACTTCTCATAAAGGGTGCAGAGCTGTGCAATACTCCATTAGCTAAATCTCTCTGTAAACATCATCTGTGTTAATTCCATCCTGGATTTTTACACACAGAATTTCCTGTCTTTATATTTTGATTTTATGCAGGGGAGATTTTTAACTACATGAATGAACAAGAAATATTTGCACAATAAGTTAAATAACAATATTAAGCCGCTGTTAATATTTGTATTACAGTAGTGCCTAAAGGCTCCCAATTATATTGGGACTCCATTGTGCTAGGCACTATGGAGACACCTAGTCAGAGACAGTCCCTGCTCCAAGTAGCTTCATAGACAAGCCAGACAAATTTCAGGAGGGGACAAAGAGGCACAGATTGATGACGTGACTTCCCCCCAGGTCACATAGCAAGCTGGTAGTAGAGCCAGAAACAGAATTCAGCTTATCTGGCTCCCAGTCAAGCCATTAGACCATACTGACTCCCAAAGATGAAGAGGTTTAATGATAAATAAAAGAACCTGCATATAACCCTCAAGAGGCATGTAATAATATTGCTGTGGTCCTGTCTTTGCTCCCTCTCCTCTGCAATATTTTAACTTTCCTTCTTTATGACATGTCTGAATTTAGACTGCAAGCTCTTCATGGAGAGGATGTCATTCTTCTTGACAGTAAAGCACTATTGCACATTTGTGGCACTATTTAATAAGGAGCAGAAGCTGATACCTATTTCCAGAGGCCTTTGGGTTTCGGGCACCCTATAAATAAAAACGTTTATTATTTTAAGTCATCGTAGAATTCAAAGAATGTTCTTAAGGATAAATTCGTTGGTTTATAGCTATGTATCATTCGGTATGTTATCGATGAAAAGAGCATGTTTAAGTGTTCCCACATACTTAAGTACTTCAAAGTACTTTACTGATGCTTTAAATACCTTTGATATTTAATTCTTTTTATCTCCAGGCACCTCTTCAAAATAATTTTTTGAAACTATCACATCCACTTTTTAATGATTCCTAACATCTTGTTTGCTTTTTTGACCATCTCTGCGCACTGCGTGGACATCTTCAGAGAACTATCCATGATGACTCCAAGATCTTTTTCCTGACTCGTTGTAGCTAAATTAGCCCCCATTATATTGTATGTATAGTTGGGGTTATTTTTTCCAATCTGCATTACTTTACATTTATCCACATTAAATTTCATTTGGCATTTTGTTGCCCAATCACTTAGCTTTGTGCGATCTTTTTGAAGTTCTTCACAATCTGCTTTGGTCTTAACTATCTTGAGTAGTTTAGTATTATCTGCAAACTTAGCCACCTCACTGTTTATCCCTTTCTCCAGCTCATTTATGAATAAATTGAATAGAATTGGTCCTAGGACTGACCCTTGGGGAACACCACTAGTTACCCCTCTCCATTCTGAGAATTTACCATTAATTCCTACCCTTTGTTCCCTGTCTTTTAACCAGTTCTCAATCCATGAAAGGACCTTCCCTTTTATCCCATGACAGCTCAATTTACGTAAGAACCTTTGGTGAGGGACCTTGTCAAAGGCTTTCTGGAAACCTAAGCACACTATGTTCACTGGATCCCCCTTATCCACATGTTTGTTGACCCCTTCAAAGAACTCTAATAGATTAGTAAGACACGATTTCCCTTTATAGAAACCATGTTGACTATTGCTCAATAGTTTGTTTTTCTATGTGTCGGACAATTTTATTCTTAACTATTGTTTCGACTAATTTGCCCGGTACCGACGTTAGACTTACTGGTCTGTATTTGCTGGGATCACCTCTAGAGCCCTTTTTAAATATTGGCATTATGTTAGCTAACTTCCAGTCATTGGGTATGGAAGCCGATTTAAAGGACAGGTTACAAACTTTAGTTAATAGTTCCTCAACTTCACATTTGAGTTCTTTTAGAACTTTTGGGTGAATGCCATCTGGTCCCGGTGACTTGTTAATGTTGAGTTTATCAATTAATTCCAAAACCTCCTCTAGTGACACTTCAATCTGTGACAGTTCCTCAGATTTGTCACCTACAAAAGCCAGCTCAGGTTTGGGAATCTCCCTAACATCCTCAGCCGTGAAGACTGAAGCAAAGAATCCATTTAGTTTCTCCGCAATGACTTTATTGTCTTGAAGTGCTCCTTTTGTATCTCGATCGTCAAGGGGCGACACTGGTTGTTTAGCAGGCTTCCTGTTTCTGATGTAATTAAAAAACATCCATGCAATAAGATCATTTCTCTAGCAACTGAGAAGCCACACATAGTTTGATCTGGGCTCAACAAAAATAACATGGTCACAGACAATGGTAGCAATTTTGTTAAAGCCTTCACCCTGTTTTAGCGACCTGGAGTGCTGGAGGATGATGCTAGCAAACAAGTGGACAGGCCCAGATTCTGATATATATAGCCATGTGAGTACTGAAGTTCTGTCAAGTGATACTGATGACCGAATATTTTACTTATCGTCAATGTGACCTGCTTTTTGCACACACTGGACTGGTAGCAACTATCAATGCTTGTAGGGCTCTTGCCAAGAATTCTCAATATAAGCATCTTTTCAGACGTATGCTGGGTAAGTGACAAAGAATCCTGTGGCACCTTATAGACTAACAGACGTTTTGGAGCATGAGCTTTCGTGGGTGAACACCCACTTCGTCAGATGCTGGGTAAGTACTTTGCCTTAAGAAATGTTGCACACCAAAGTTCAGAGGGTGCTGAGATTGTGAATGACACACTTGGAAAAACAATCCCCAAACCTGCCTTTACACAATGGAATTCAGCGTTTGATTGCTTTCACCGCATTTACGACATGCATAGTAGGATTAATATTGTAATGGAGTGACTTCAGCTGCCAAAATTCACCAACAGAGAGCTGGAATTCTGTGGTGAGTGGCTGAAGGTGATGTCCCAGTTTCAATTGCACTTTACAGACTTCCAGTGGAAGAGAACATAGTCTTCCTATGGTATAGTTCTGTCTACTGTGCTTGTGCAGAAATCCAGACTTAACTTGTTTTCCCCAAAATACAGTTCTTGGTTGGTAGATAATTTGAAAAAGTGACTTAGAAAATGATTTGGGCATATTTTGATTTTTGATGCAGCTGTGAGTAGCAGAACTACAAAGTCATTCATCGTTATTTCTGTGTCATAGACCCTTTTTTAAGTTGCATTGGCTGCAGAATCAGGATTATAGAAAAACTGCAGAGGAACTTTTTTTTTATACAAGATCTGATTTGTTGTGACACCTGACCAAAGCCTATATAACAAGTTAAACACTCAAAGCTGCCATTAATCTCTATGGCTTGGATGATCAGGGGACACCTCCATCTTAAGGATTGTTGGGATGCAATACCTTAGTGATCCATCACATGAATGGAATCAACTGAAAAGATATCCATCAATTGTTAAGCTTTTTATCAAATTTAATACCACACTGCCAAGCTCTGCTTCTCTGGAAGGACTATTCAGTAGCGCTGGACATATCCTTTTGCCAAGAAGGAGCCATCTTCAGGATGATATGCTCAAGATTATGCTGCAATTGAAGAAAAATTTCTATTTCATGGAATGATGCTGTCTGTACAAAATATTGTAATAAATATATATATAAAATGGAAGGGAAATGTATTAATTTATTTACATTTATAAGAGATATTTTTGTTATTTCATGCTTATTTGTGTATATGAATAAAATTTCATTGTTGCTTTCTTTCTTTCTCTTCTACTATGTGCTTATATTATTTAGGTAGTTGTCCATATATTGACCAGACAGTTGATTTGGGAGTTGAAAGTACGTGAACTAGTACTTAAGCTTTCGCTTGAAAATACACGCTTACTGTTTCCACAGCATACTTATTTGTGCTTATAAGTACTTCTGTAATGGTGGTCTTGGCATTTTCACTTAAGTCCTTTTTATCAGTACTTATGGCAACACAAGATAAAGATATGGACCAAGGAGGCAAAATGAGAGAGAATCCGGATCCATTTTCAGTGATATTGAAATGTTGAGACTCAGATTTCTGCCATCTTGAATATTGGAAATCTCATGAGATTGTCTTGAGAATTCTGCTATATTGGGATGAAATCTCATGATTTCTGTTTGGGATGTAGTCACACTGGAAAATAATCTCTTACTGGTTTTGGATCCAAGAACCAAATTTGTAGAGGTGGGTTTAAATCTGGGATTCAAGTCCAAATCCCTTAATCTCTAAAAGGGATTGGATTCAACCCTGATATCATAGGGCCAGATTCTTATACCTATACTTACTCATGTTGGAGTAGCACCTTAGTCTAGGAGTGATCCAATTGCCCTCAATAGTACGATCCCTGGACTAAGGCACTACTCAGCATGAGTAAGGGGGTTAGAATCTGACCTATGGTGTTTTTATTGTTATTAAATGGATTCCTTCCTGGGGTCTAGGTCACTTGTGGCATTGGGCCAATCTGTTATATTCTAGGAGTAAAGATTTCTGTAATTGTAGTGTTAGTCTTTCTGGGTGAGATTTTCAGAAGCACTCAACATTTGCCTAATTCTGCTGCTGCTGAAATCAATAGTGGTTTACTCTTGAGTTCAATCGTCACTTTTGTGAGTGGTCAAAGAGGTAATGAGCAGAATAAGGGTGACTGACAGATGTGAGTGAGGCTGCATGAGGGATGTATAGTTGGTGATCAAGACAGCTTGGATATTCCTCAGCAGAAACTTTCGTTGATAGTACCACTGGGAAACTAATCAATTTATCACTCTGGTACCATGAAGCCTATCCGGATAAACTGAGGAGAAAATGGAATCTGTGTTTGCAGCTATTTCTCCTAATGGCATAGCTCGCAGAACATGTCGTCTTGAGAAGAGCCTCATATTGTTATTTGCTCACTAGGGCAGTTTGTCACCAGTCTGGATGCAAGAGGTTTTTTGGTATATTGGGGATCCTGTCGAGAAACTTTTCCAGAGAGTGTGGGAGCATTTTGATGGGTTTAGAGGTCGTAGGAGATGTCAGCTGGAGGGTGGGGAAGTGGAGGTCAGGCCAGGGGAGATGCCTACTCATTGTCTCCTATCTAGCTCACAATGAACATGTACCATTCCTCTGATGACCCATTTCTTTTTAGCCTCCAGACTTGCATGATTCTTGTCCTTTCCCCCTGCAACATCCCTCTTTCTCCTGAAAATAACCCCTGACCCATTTTCACAACTCTTAAAGGTGAACTGGGTACCCAAAGCCTGCAAACATAAATGTGAAGGCCAGTATTGAGGGTACCAAATCCTGGTCTCATGGGTCTGGTATGCTCCAAGGTGTGGAGCTTCCCACCATAGCAGTGTGCACAGCTCACCCAGAGAACCCTATACAGAGGCAGCTGGATCCAGAGTTCATCTGTAAGTTAATAAGGGAGGATCTGCCCAGAGTACTGAATAGGGCGCGCTGGCCAATCTATTTATTATAGTGAAACTAGGTCATAGCCTTTATTTCAGTACAATCATCCAGGACTCCAGCATGTTCCCATGAAATTGGGGCAGATGTTTATCCTGATTATCAAAAGGTTGCAGTGGTGAGGATCCTCCATGTAAACCATCCCATTTTCCAGAGGTGCAAATTGATACCATCTGCAAACAAGGCTGCACTCAACAGCTCAGGAAGTGGCAAGCACACACTGTGTTAAAAAACAAGACAGCAAAACTCCAGTGAAACAGTGAATAGAAGCTAATCAGTAAGACAGACCTGGGTGTCTGAACATCTTGTGGAAGATAAGTCTGTGCTGCTAGATTCTTTTCAGTCTTTTTGGTGACTATGATAAGGAGGAGACAGTTGCTTTGTCAGGGTTACTCGTGTTTTTAGAACAGTAAGTTCAGAAAAGACAAACATCTAAACTCCATTTTGGGAGAAACGTACCAGGCTTTGTGCTCAGATACCAGTTGGTTACTGAACACTGAGCATGTGTTGAAAGGCCCTCAGAAGGATTCACAGTAATAGCTTGCAATTCTTTATCTCCTTTTGTCCCAATCCGTCTCAAAGCTCAGATCCAGATTTTCAAAAGATCTCAGCATATTGGATTCTTCTGAAAATCTGTCCACTAGTGTCAGACTGAATGATACTGAATACTTTTGAAAATCTAGCCTTTCTGGGAACCTGAGCTCTTTTGAAAATCTGACCCCAATTGTGGGCATGGAGTACTTAAAAATCTGGCTTCACACACTCTTTAGGCCAGATCAAGACAGGTGCAGAACACCTGCAACTCTATATTGAAATCCACGGGAGTTGAGCGTGCTCTGCACTGTCAGAATAAGGCCTTTTATATGGAGGAAATGCTTCATCCACTACTGAAATAGATCCACATTTTTGCGGGGGAAGGTTTAAAAAGGTTGGCTGATGAAGGGTGTTTGTGACACAACTATTTAAGACAGACAGTGAAGTAAAATTCCACATCCAACTTGAAAACACAGAGACTTTAGCATGGCAGAATGTAATAATTATCCAAGTTGGAAATCATCCAAAGCAACAGGTAAATGCTCCTGCTATTGCAAAAAGTGCTATGAGAACTTTAATGGCTACAAACATTTAGGGGCTCTTTTTTTAAACCTCATCCTAAACACAGCGTCTCTTAATGTTGTGCTGGTGGTTTGATTCAGCACTGACTCAGAAGGAAGACCATTCCCTACTGAATCACCAAAACCACTTTCTCCAGTTCCTGGGTTTTCCATGGAAGTGTCCCAATCTAATGACTAACCATGCTTTAGCTTGTGAGATCTGAATGAGAGCCTAGACCGATCCTGTGGCAGTGAACAGGCACTGAATGGTTAGAACAGTCCCCAGTTGCCAGATGCTACATTTGTGATAAGTGGATGTGAGACTTGTAATACAGTTGGAATGTCAGGGACTTGGGGAAGCTTATCTTCAGGGATTAGCTGAATTTTCTTTGAGTTTTGTGACAAACCTAGAAAGGCTGAGGTATGATCTGAATAAGCACCCAAAGACCGCAGGCCCATTGTGACATATATGAACTTCTTCAGCTGGAAGAGACTTCCCCGTGTGATTTTTGGCTTTTATGTCTAGTGAGGATGGAAATATCACAGGAACTGTCTTTTGCCTGCACCCTGGAGACAGGGGAAAAATATGTAACAATTTCAAACCTCAGAAAAAGTTTGGTTCCTGCACAATAAGATGGTCATCTATGATATCTGCATGTTAACAAGGTGGTATGGCCTGCTCTCTCAGCATGCTAATGTGGTGCACTGTCTGATTTTGTTCTATGCTACCCAATATCATAGCATGCTAACTGCTATCTCCATTTTTCCTTCATTTTTTTATTTCACGGAGATCCAATTTAAGAGTGACAATATTGATCTGTAGTCATCTACTAAGCCACCTTTGATGTCTAACCAAGTTGACCATTTGGAAGATGATAGAAAAATGACATTCATGTTAATTTTGGGAAGAAGGGTGCCAATAAGAGAAAGTGTGTGCATGTCTGTGTGTGCACATATATGTCCAGTCTCAATTTTCCAATCCAGAAAGCAGTGAGAATGAAGAGGGAAACAACTTTAAACATCATTTCTGGTGAGAACCATGCAATATTGTGATCTTCCATTCCCCAAGCTCAGGACTGGCTCCTAACAGACTTCCCACAACTGTAGGTAGAGCATGAGAAGAGTCAAATGCTTGCCTGCTGAGCAAAGGGGATTAATTCCCTAGAGCCACACTTCCTCCCAGAGAAGATTCTGCTTCATGAAATTGCAGTCTCATTCAGAGTCAGATTATGCACCATGACTCCCAGTAACTGAACAGGAACAGACATAGCCAGCAGTGGCTTGCACTGAACTGTGTGTTCAATTCTGCTAGTGTTCTGTGCTGAAATCAGATGTAGTTCTGACACCCAAGAGAGATAGCTACTCTAGAACATATTGAAAACCAGCTTACTGGGTAGCTACAATCAGGGCCGGCTCTAGCAGTTTCGCTGCCCCAAGCACAGCGGCGTGCCACAGGGGGCGCTCCGCCACTCACCGATCCCGCGGCTCCAGTGGACCTCCCGCAGGCGTTTCTGCGGACGGTCAGCTAGTCCCGTGTCTCCAGTGGAGCTGCTGCAGGTGTGTCTGTGGGAGGTCCACCGGAGCCAAGGGACCAGCGGACTGTCCACAGCGACGCCTGCGGCAGCTCCACCAGAGCAGCCTGCCGCCCTCCCAGCAACCGTAGAGCACCCCCTGCGGTGTGCAGCCCCAAGCACGTGCTTGGCGTGCTGTGGACTGGAGCCGGCACTGGCTACAATAATCTGTCTGCTTTGAGATCCTTTGGTGAGAGGTTCTATATAAGGTCACAGTGCAATTGGCATTATTTATCTGTCTGGGATGATCACTTTTAAATGTCCCCCTTGTTGTCATCTAGCAGAGCTTTACACTAAAAACGTAGTGGAGACAAGAAGGAGCTGAGGTCCCTCTGCAGTTCTAAGGAGTTGACTCATGGAATAAGCCCTCTTTTGACAAAACACTCTCCTCATGTGTCTGCTAGTGGGATAATTCCTGAGAGATCATTCCTCCCTGTCCCTAAATAGTCATCAGTTTAACCCTCAAGCAGTTAAGCATCTAATCCCATTTATACCCTGAGATACCAATTATTGCAAATAAAACACAAAAATTAGAGATGGGAAGGCCTAGTATTAGGTCCTCTAGTGCATGCTGCTGCAGACTTGGGGGTTATTTGATTAGTTAGGAATCCAAGTCGCTAGCATAGTTATTTATTTTGTTAATTTCTTAGTCTTGGACCAATGATATAAGCCATTTTAATATTTTGATGAGATATCCTCCATTAGCAGCTTTTAAAGGGTCAGGTATTGGGCCCAAGGCATTAATAGTGTCATCCTGAAGCAGCAGGAAGAGTAACTAACATAGGAAAAACCGTTCCTGAAAGCAATGGATGCACATGAATTAGTACACCCTTCTCTTGCTGCATTAAACCCTACTTTGGATGCTACTGGGTTTGGAAGTTTGTGGGTTGGGGGGATTTCCCAGATTTTACTGTGCCAGTTTAGCTACCTTTAAGAGTTGCTTTTCGAAAACGATGTAGCCTTTGTAGCAAAGTCTTTGTGGGCTCCATCATCTCACCAGAGTTTTTATTGTGTTCAACTGATGTGCTATGGAAATATAAATAATAGGCTTTGCCTGCAAACTTCCTCTTGGATGTTGTTTACTATAACCAGCCTATCCCAAGTGGGAATGCATCTACTACAAGGACAGTCAAATATTTTTGTCAAGGTCCAGATTTCTTGGTCAAGGTATAGTCAAGGTCCAGACTCCAGAGAAACATATTTCACACCATAATAAAAATAATAAGTAAATAAAAAGATTTTGTGGCCCATTTGAAAGCATCTGGCTCTCCAGATTTAGTTCACGGTCTGCCTATTGACTACCCCGATCTACTGTGTAGCTTGAATATACCTAGCGTGTCCCAGATGATATGCTCCGGCTGTGCAGCTAAATGCACTCTTCCATCCTCTGTTCTGGTTCATGCTGCGTCCCCAAACGCTCCTCTCATCACAGCAACCCCTCTTCTCCCCCCCACCCCACCCCCGTTCCAGCACTAACTGCCTATCCCTTTCTAAAGACTGTATCTTCCTGGCTTGTAAGAGGCAGCTTGCACCAGCAGGGGAAGTCCTGAAGCTCACCCAACCGCTGAACAGTGAAACTTTTTGTTGTCTCAAAGTCATGTTGACCTAACTGCTGCAGCGCAAGCACACACACAGCATCTGCTGCTGTCGTCTCACATGAGGGAGCTGCAGTCAAATATTAAAAAGGCAACAAGAGCATTAAATTATTCAGCAATGGAACATTGTCATCCCCCGCATCAAATTATTTTGACCTGTAGTTTTCTGCAGAGTCCATTGCTCTTAAATGTGCAATGAGAAAGGAAATTAAAAACTAATCTTTATTTCCATCTCAGAAGAAAACCTTAATTCTCTGCATTGAAATTATACTTGTAATCCAGGGTAATAAATTATAGTTTTTAATTGCTGCTAGTCACAGCCAATCAAATGTGGATGTCTCTCTCTCACTCTCATTCTCTTTAACTTTGCTATGCAGAAGAACTCATGGAGTGCTGGAAAAAATTCATATACAAAGATCAGAGCTCCTAGCACCATCCAAGACAAGCCCAGGCCACCTCGCAACAATAATACTTTTAATGTTCTCTGGAGCCTTTTACCTGAGACACTATGCAAACATTAATTTTAATTTTGCAACCAAAAATACTAACTTAGTATTTTCCTCATTTTAAAGAGTTGGAAACTGAGGCATAACAGTGAGTATCTAGCTCAAGGTCACACAGTGAGTCAAAGCAGCAAAGAATCCTGTGGCACCTTGTAGACTAACAGACGTTTTGGAGCATGAGTGAGTATCCGACGAAGTGGGTATTCACCCATGAAAGCTCATGCTCCAAAACGTCTGTTAGTCTATAGGGTGCCACAGGATTCTTTGCTGCTTGCACAGATCCAGACTAACACGGCTACCCCTCTGATACTTGACAGTGAGTCAAGTGGCAGAATGTGGAATAAAAACCCAGGAGTCCTGATTCCAATTCAGTTGCTCTTAACTACCTAATAACACTCCTTCCCAGAACTGGGAATCATGACTCCCAGTTCCTTGTTCCGACCCCTAGATGGACTCTCTGGCCAGCCAAGGCAATCTTCCAAATAGCTTTCTATGATGTCACTTCAGGAAGAGCTGCTTTTTGAAGAACAGGATGGCTATGTAAAGTTAAAATGACTGTTGTCATGTGTGTGTTCTACCCTGGAGAGATGGGATCTTCAGGGGTTGTACACGTGTGGAGAGAGGAGTCCAATCACCCTGCAGGATTAACTGCATGCAGGGGCTTGCAGGACAGGAGATGGAGAGCTCCTCATTCTGTCTCTAGGTATTCAAAGGAATTCATCTGCATCACATATGTCCTTGATCATTTTTCTTACTCTTCTTTGAACACCCTCTTGTGCTTGTCAATGTCTTTGCAGTAATGTGGTGGCCAAAACAATTGCTAGGCCAACTCTTACAGCACTTGAAACCAAAAGATATACTGATGCGGGATTTTAACTGCCTGGAAGTCTGTTGGATAACAAATACAGCCTCTCAAGCATCATCAAATAGGTTTTGAAGCTGTGTGGAAGACAATTTATGATCCAGAAAGTAGAGATTTCAATTAAAGAAGAAGCCATCTTGGATCTAATTCTTTCCAACAGAAAGCAACTAAAGGAATTACAAGAATACTAGGGGAAACACATATACATACACCAATCAACCTGTCATAATCTCTAGGGAATTAAGGGAAATAGCCAACAAATTTGCTGAACTACTGACAATTCCTTTTGACATCATGGGCATCAGGAAGAGATGCCAGATGGCTAGAGAAAGGCAACTGTTGTACTGATTTTCAAAAAAGAAAGAAGAGTGATCCTGGAAATTACTATCCTACAAGTCTAACTCTATACGTATATATTTTACCTAGCAAATAATAAAACAATGATTAAGAGTAAGGCCTGGTCTACACTACGTGTTTATACCGAATTTAGCAGTGTTAAACTGATTTAACCCTGCACCTGTCCACACAACGAAGCCCTTTATATCGATATAATGGGCTCTTGAAGCCGATTTCTGTACTCCTCCCCGACGAGGGGAGTAGCGCTGAAATCGGTATTACCATGTTGGATTACGGTTAGTGTGGCCGCAATTCGAAGGTATTGCCCTCCGGGTGGTATCCCACAGTGCACCATTGTGACCGCTCTGGAAAGCGTTCTGAACTTGAATGCACTGGCCAGGTAGACAGGAAAAGCCCCGGGAGCTTTTGAATTTTATTTCCTGTTTGGCCAGCATGGAGAGCTCACCAGCACAAGTGACCACGCAGAGCTCATCAGCACAGGTAACAATGCAGTCTCCTGAGAATTGAAAAAGAGCTCCAGCATGGACCGCACGGGAGGAACTGGATCTGATTGTTGTATGGGGACAGGATTCCGTGTTAACAGAACTCCATTGCAAGAGGCGAAATGAAAAAACATTTGAAAAAATTTCCAAGGCCATGATGCAGAGAGGCCGCACTAGGGACTCAGTACAGTGCCGTGTGAAAGTTAAGGAGCTCAGACAAGCCTACCAGAAAACCAAAGAAGCAAATGGAAGGTCCAGGGCTGGGCCGAAAACATGCCGCTTCTACACTGAACTGCATGCAATTCTAGGGGGGTCTGCCACCACTACTCCATCCCTGTCCGTGGATTCCGAGGTGGGGGTAGTAATCTCAGCCATGCTTGAGGATTCTGCAGACAGGGAAGATGAGGAGGAGGAAGAGGAGGACGAGCTTGCAGAGAGCACACCGCACTCCATTCTCCCCAACAGCCAGGAGCTTTTTCTCACCCTGACGGAATTACTCTCCCAGCCCTTCCAAGCCACTATCCCAGACAATGAAGCCTTGGAAGGGACCTCTGGTGAGTGTACCTTTCTAAATATAAAACATGATTTAAAAGCAAGTGTTTTTTAATGATTAATTTGCCCTGAGGACTTAGATGCATTCTCAGCCAGTAAAGTTACTGGAAAAGTCTGTTAACATGTCTGGGGATGGAGCGGAAATCCTCCAGGGACATCTCCATGAAGCTGTCCTGAAGGTACTCCAAAAGCCTTTGCAGAAGGTTTCTGGGCAGGGCAGCCTTATTCTGTCCTCCATGGTAGGACACTTGACCATGCCATGCATGTAGCAAGTAATCTCATATCATTGCATGACAAAGCCTAGCTGCGTATGGTCCCGGTGTTTGCTGGCATTCAAGCAACATCCATTCTTTATCTCGCTGTGTTATCCTCAGGAGGGTGATATTGTTCATGGTAACCTGGTTGAAATTCAGGAATGTAATTAAGGGGACAGAGATGGTTGGACTGTTTGCTTGTGGCTTAAAAGAAATCCTTCCCTACATTTAGCCAAATGGGATGGAGGGATGATTGGCGCTGAGTTTTTTCGCGTTTGGCTAGCTGGGATCTTCCCTGCTACCAGCCACGTGGTGGAGGGGAGGGTGGCTAGTAGCAATCTTCCATGATACCAGCTACGCGGTGGGGGGAGGGGTAAAGTGATAATCCCAGAGAATTGGATGGGGGAGGTTCTGGTGCTGCACGTTAACAGGAAAGAAGCAGCACTCAAAGGGCTTTGCTTGCTATTTGGGAAAGGAGGGCGCTGGATATATGAAGGCTGCAGAAGCCAAAAGACAATGGCTTACCATGGCCGCATGCAAGATGAATTCTGATGCCCGGACCTGCGTCTGTGATCTCTAACACCAAAGCCGCAGGCACTCAATATTAAGATGCAAAATGCGAACGACCTTGTAGTGAGATCACATGTGCTATGTAAGGTGAATAGTGTTGTTCACCGTGAAAGAGTATAAACATTGTTCTGTAAAATGTATCTTTTTAAATACTTCTCTCCCTTTTTTCCCTCCCTCATGCAGCTGCAAATTTTTTAAGTCTCCCTCCTCCGTCCCGAAGGCTATCTCAGATAAGGCGGCGGAAAAAAAAGACGCGAGAAGAAATGTTCTCAGAAATCATGGAAGTGACCCGCAATGAAAGAGCTCATCTGAATGAGTGGAAGGAAGTGGTATCGAAGTACAGGAAAGATGCCAGTGACCGTGAGGACAGGAGGGACCAACGTGAGGATAGGAGGGATGAACGTGAGGAGAGGAGAGACGCTCGAGATGAGAGGTGGCGGCAGGAAGATCAGAGGTGTCGAGATGCAACTCGGAGGCTGCTGCATGATCAAACTGACATGCTCCGGTGTCTGGTGGAGCTTCAGGAATGGCAGCAGGATCACAGAGTGCCGCTGCAGCCCCTGTATAACCACCTTCCCCCCTCACCATGTTCCTTAGCCTTCTCACCCACCAGATGACTAAGAAACCATGGGGGGAGGCTCCGTGCACCTGCCCATTCACCCCAGTGGACAGCCCAACCAAAAGGCTGTCATTATTTTGAAAAATTTTTAGTGGCTTTTTCCTTCCCTCCTATTTTCCTCCCAAACCCCACCCGAGCTACCTTGTCAGTTCTCGCCCTCTTTTTATGATTAATTAATAAAGAATACATGATTTTTAAATGAGAGTGATTTTATTTCCTTAGGAAGCAAGCTGTAATCGAAGTGGGAGGGTGGGTGGCTTAGAGGGAATGAGTCAATCAAGGGGAAGGGGGGATTCATCAAGGAGAAACACAAACAACAGTCACACCGTTCCCTGGCCCAGCCGTGATGAAACTCGTTTTCAAAACTTCTCTGATGCGCACCGCTTCCTGGTGTGCTCTTCTAATCGCCCTGGGGTCTGGCTGTGCGTACTCAGCAGCCAGGTGATGTGCCTCAGCTTCCCACCCCGCCATAAACGTCTCCCCCTTACTCTCACAGAGATTGTGGTGCACACAGCAAGCAGCAAAACTATGGGGACATTGGTTTGGCTGAGGTCTGAGCGAGTCAGTAATGTGAGCCAGCGCGCCTTTAAATGGCCAAATGCACATTCTACCACCATTCTGCACTTGCTCAGCCTGTAGTTGAACAACTCCTGACAACTGTCCAGGCTGCCTGTATATGGCTTCATGAGCCATGGCATCAAGGGGTAGGCTGGGTCACCCAGGATAACTACAGGCATTTCAACATCGCCAACTGTTAATTTCTGGTCTGGGAAGTAATTCCCTTGCTGCAGCCGTTTAAACAGAGTAGTGTCCCTGAAGATGCGAGCGTCATGAACTCTTCCCGGCCATCCCACGTGGATGTTGGTGAAATGTCCCTTGTGATCCACCAGTGCTTGCAGCACCATTGAAAAGTACCCCTTGCAGTTTATGTACTGGGTGCCCTGGTGATCCGGTGCCAAGATAGGGATATGGGTTCCATCTATCGCCCCCCCACAGTTAGGAAATCTCATTGCAGCAAAGCCATCCACTATGACCTGCACATTTCCCAGAGTCACAACCTTTTGAAGCAGCAGCTTAATGATTGCTTTGGCTACTTGCATCACAGCAGCCCCCACAGTAGATTTGCCCACTCCAAATTGATTCCTGACTGACCGTTAGCTGTCTGGCATTGCAAGCTTCCAGAGGGCTATTGCCATTCACTTCTCAATTGTGAGGGCTGCTCTCATCCTGATGTTCTGGTGTTTCAGGGCAGGGGAAAGCAAGTCACAAAATTCCATGAAAGTACCCTTACGCCTGTGAAAGTTTCGCAGCCACTGGGAATTGTCCCACACCTGCAACACTATGTGGTCCCACCAGTCTGTGCTTGTTTCCCAGGCCCAAAATCGGCATTCAATGGCTAGAACCTGCCCCATTACCAGCATGATCTCCAAAGCTCAGGGGCCCGCGGTTTGAGAGAATTCTGTGTCCATGTCCTCATCACTCTCGTCGCCGCGCTGCCGTAGCTGCCTCCTCCTTGACTGGTTTAGCAGGTTCTGGTTCAGCATTGACTGCACGAGAATGCGCGAGGTGTTTACAACGTCCATGACTGCTGTCTTGAGCTCAGCAGGGTCCATGCCTGCCATGCTATGGCGTCTGCACAGTTCACCCAGGGGAAAAGGCGCGAAACGGTTGTCCGCCACTTGCACGGAGGGATGGGTGAGGCTGTACCCAGAACCACACGTGACAATGTTTTTTGCCCCATCAGGCACTGGGATCTCAATCCAGGATTCCAATGGGCAGGGAAGACTGCAAGAAGTATGGGATAGCTACCCACAGTGCAATGCTCTGGAAATCGACACTAGCCTCAGTACATGGAAGCACACTGCCGAATTAATGTGCTTAGTGTGGCCGCGTGCACTCAACTTTATACAATCTGTTTTAAAAAACCGGTTTCTGTAAAATCGGAATAATCCCGTAGTGTGGACATACCCTAAAACTACAATTGTTAAACATCTAAATGATCCAGATATAAGTAATAAGCAACAGTGGGTTATGAAGAATACGTTTTGCAGGAAAAGCTTGATTTTTAAAATTTTTTTTTATATAATTAAAAAATTAGTGAATAAAAGTAAAGAAGTAGATATATTTGAATTTTAGTAAAGCATGTGAATGAATTTCATGAAGTCTTACCTGAAAAGATTAATTCATTTTGGCTTGGGTGAGAACACACAGAAAAGAAGGGCAAATTAGAGACTGGGAAAAGGAGAACATGAGAACTGAGGAGAATAGGTTGATGCAGAACGAGAGGAGAGCTATGTACTTATGTTTGGTTGACATTTGATTAAGAGAGAAGATAGTCCAGAGAGCAGGGTGGATTGATTAAATCAAAGCAATTTAAGTCACCAATATTAATCAGGATTTAAATCAACAAGCAGAAAAACTTGATTTAAATTATTGATTTTAATTTAATTTAATTTTAATTGTGTTTTACATGTGTACTTTTCAGTTATTTTCCTAAAGAAAGGTTGATTCTGGTAACCATTAAAACTTGTTTATTTGAAACTAAATATATTTAAACAACATAGCGTAACTTCTTCTCTGATTGAATTTTTACTTGCCATTGGTGTCAAGTTGTATTTGGATAGAAATTCAAATTCAATCAACAACATTTACATTTTTTTATTAAATAAAACTACCTTAAATGTGCTTGATACATAAAGGAGGAAAAGTTTATCTGAACATGTTTTGCATTGAAAACTAATTAACTCACTAAATAATACTTTTTATTTGTAATTATGGAATTGAACTGACTGTTTCTGATTATCGTGTTTTTCAAGACTTTAGAACTAGTAGATCTCATCCTCGTTGTTATTCCTAGGTTGGAAGAGGAAAACAAGCTTTCTTGCTTTTTCAGTCCCCAATTGGTTCCTTAAATTTGAATGAACTAGTCATTGAATTGAACTAGTTGAATAAACTGAAATGAAGAAGATATTCTTTCTGCACCTGCAGAAGAGGCTACTGCTTACAAAAGCTGTTTTAGCACTTCAACGAACTCTGGTTCCAGGTGCTTAGCCAGTGATTTCCATCAGTTCAGTGGTCTGAGTGTCTTTAAAACTTGGCAGCAAACGTACTGCTTAATGTTATTTTTTGTATTTAATTTAAATTATTTTAATAGAGTATAATAATTTTAGGCCTTAATATTGGTTGTCATAATTTCAAATTTAATTTTAAATAGGTTTATTTAAAAATCCTTATTTAATTTAAATAAAAACATTGATTTAAATTAAAAACATCTGTTTTTAAAAAATAATAATTGACTTTTATCCACCCTAGTGATTAGGTTGGTAGCCTGGGATTTCAAAGACCTGGGTTTGATTCCCTTATCTGCGATGATCAAGTGGAAATGGTAGCACTGTCTCATCTCCCAGGGTTATTGTAAGGATGAATGCATAAAAGATTGTGAGGTGCTCATATACTGTGGTAGTGGGGACCATATAAGTACTTACATTAGATTTTTCCCAGGCACTCTTGATGTGTTACTCATAACTTCTCTGTAGGTCTGACATGCGTCTCACACACACAGGATCTGATTCTCTGCTGTAGGTCAGAATAGCAGCATTTTAAGCTCACTTTGTGCTGGCATAATTGATGACACAAGATGCAGGGCCAAAAAGTATCAGATGTGGAGGTTCATAAGGCAATTGGCTAATGAACTTGTATGTTACATTTAACTATTCTGCGTTTGTTGTAGGCCATGACGCCTGTTCCTTGAACTTGGCCCAGAACGATGATGTGAGACACGGAGCGGGATAAGTTGGGTTTTAAAAAACTCCCCACTGCCATGCAAGAGAGGGTAAATAATGCATTTGCTTCTCTTTTAGCCAGTTTTGTGGTAGCTAAATAGAGCTCTAGAGTAAGTGAAAGAGAGTAATTTCGGTACATCTGAAACTTCACTGGGAACAGTCAGGCTGCTTTTCTTCTCAGTAGCGCGAAGTAATGGGTGAAAGTGTCCTCTCTGTGCCACCTTTGACATGGGGAGACTGTGTGCGCTTCACATGCGTGTGTATGCACACACTTATATACACTTATATAGATAGGGTACATACAGATATTCTCTCTTGCACACACACACATTGTACAGCTCTCTCTTATGCACATTTTCTTCTGTATCAAACTATTCCCACCTTGAAAGCTTCTTTGGTTAACTGCTCATTTCAAAATCATTATTAACGTGATTGCTTGGGGATTTTGGAATTTAATTAGCCTCTTTTGAACTGCTCTTAGCATGTTTGACTAGAGAAACAGAAAATCCCTCCCTGACTTGTTTGCTTTCCTCCTTCATTGGTTTTTAACTGGAAGAGAAAGTTATTGATGGGTTTTGCAGCCCTCCTGATGCAATTGGTGCTGCTTCGCAGGATAAACTCCCTGAAGAAAGCTGCTTATCCTTTGCGGTATCAAGGTCTCTATTGTAAGTGTGCAGAATGTGTTGATATCAATGTAGAAAGGCCCAGAACCCTCATTTAGCACAGCAGAACTAGACTAGCAGCTGATAGGCATCATGTAGTTAGGATCTGTGCAGTGTCCACACACAAGCCTGACCTGGAACGCCACCTCCTATTACAGTCCCAGGATCCTGACAGCTCTGCCAATATAGCTCAGTTCTCAGCTCCAGCAACACCTGGATGCCCAGGCAGCTCTGCTGGTGCACCTCTGTCCTGACCTGCCTTCTGATTTTTTCAGCTATTCCCAAGCCTTTCCTGAAAAAAAGATTAGGAATTGTGCTGCGACTTTGCAAAGTTGATAAATGTTCACAAGGAACCACGCTGAGGCCTCCAAAATCCTTTCAACTGCTGAGCTAAGATACATCTGAACATATACTTTGCCTCCAGAGGTAAAAAGGCTAGTGGATGCAGTACATTTTTCATCCCTGATTTTGGTACCTATTTATTCATATCAGAAATGCCCTGGATCTGAATCTCAAACACCTACTCTCATAGTGACATGCTGCGGTGCAGATCCATGGACATAGATTTTTTTATTTAAGGTACCTCTTCAGAATTCTAATTTTGTCTGATACTGGTTTGAAAAACTAGATTCAGAAAAGTACAATCATGTGTCTGACAGTTGCTGCTTACACTTAGACACACACACACACACACACACACACGCGTGCGCAAACAAACCACAGTGGTTGTGACCACTGCCTCTGGAACTGGTTGTATTGGTCCTGAATTGCGGAAGGATGACTAACTTAATTACTTGATAGTTTTGATTTCTAAAATTAAACAGCACCTGTGGCCTGCCATATGTGCAACTCTGTTACTATATTTACACCAGCAGTTAGCAAACCGCATCGACTGAGTGAGAGACTACAGCTGCAGCTAGTGTCTGTGCTGGAACTGTGTGTTCACAGATGGTAGTTTCCCCATTTTCTTGACTGCCCCTGATTACAGCACCATAGGCAGCTACCATGCATTTTTCTTGTAAGAACAAATATCCAAGAGTTCGTGCTGCTTTTCCAGTTTATTCTCAATGATTGGTCTATAAATATGTCCTAAGGCTCCCTCACTGTGTATCAGCTTGAGAGAGAGTGCAGGTAAAAATGACACGATCTAGACCACGTTATAGAACAGCAAAGCAGAGTTCAGAGGTTCCTACCCAGAATACAAAAGGAGATGCTTTCTGATATACAATTAAACTGCAGAATAACCTCCTGAGGGAAATGGTGGAATCCCTCAATGCAGAGTCATTTAAAGGGGGGCTGGATGAAGCACTGGGGAATGTATTGTAGTTTATGGCCCTGCACTGGTTGAGGGTGGTGGTGAGGAAATGAATGAGATACGTTTGTCTTTCTACTTTAGATGATTGCAGTTAGTGGGACTACAAGCACTATACAGATTTATTTAAAATCAGATGAAACAGCAGACATAACTAATGGATAAAAACCAAAATGCAGTGTGTTTCAGTGGGGTGATCATTGTCTAGTTCTCTGAGAGAGGAGCTGGGAGTCAGGACTGCTGAGTTCTTCTTCTGGTCAGGCAGTATATCAATATGGCCCTAGGTAAGTCATTTAACCTCTCTTGTTCCCCAGTTTCCTCATCAGTAAAACAGACCTATCCCACAGAGGTATTAGGAGACATAATTCATATTTAAGTATTTTAAGATATTTGGACTTAGGTGCAATTGCAAAGTATTGTTAAGTATTAAATGTGATTTTGTTGATTGGTTGTAAGTTTTGTTGCGTGCTGGGATGCACAGGACCTAGCTTGCCAATGCAGAGTTGCTTTGGACTGTAGATCAGCACACACCATTTCGCTGTTGTATGTACTTTGAGTAGCTGATACTGGGGGAAGGGGGTTAACTTTCAAGATACTTACATTATTTTATTTTTAAGTGGCAAAACATAGCTATTTGGATTTTGCAAATTGATTTACGGGAGAAGAAAGAGATGGTAGGTCAAGTTTGGAGTCTCCCAACCTCGACAGACTCCCTTTGAGACTGGTAAATTAACAAACAAAAAAATCCCACAACAAAAGCTAACCTATATACAAATGTCATGTCTTACCAGTGCAGTGACTTGACTTGCACCCTCACCTGCATTTGAGAATGTTTCCCTCTGTGTTGGAAGCACAAAAGGAATTGAGCCAACAGAGCCCTTGTGATTCCTTGGAATTGTTTCTAGAATAGAGTGTTTCATAGCCTTTTATCTGGATCCACAAGTTCCAGTGTTTATCTTCAGCATCTTGATCACCATCTCCTTGCTCACAGCGAGTAACCATTGCCTGAGTTCCAGGGAAATATTGGTGGTTCCTGAGAAACAAGGAAGAAAGGAAGGATGGTTTTATGACTAAAGCATTGGACAGGGAGTCAAGAGACCTTGGTTCTCTTCTTGGCTCTACCACTGACTTGCTCTGACATCTTGGGGAACACACTCAACCTCTCTGTGCCCAGTTTCTCCATCTGTCTTCTGGAAAATCTATTTACTGACCTGCCACCAGGTTCTTTAAAAGAGAAGAGGCCAGTGCACCTGCAACTTGTCAGCTCACTCCAGCTGATCTTATAAGAGGGCTCTTGGGCAGTAGAAAGGGGGCAGAGCTCTTGAGTCAGAGATGCCTGAGAGCACTGACTGAAAGAGACAGAGAAGGGCAGGTGACAGCTGCCTGAGAAGCAAAGGAGAAACCCAGGGAAGAGGAGGAGATCGTTAGGATCGTTAATTTGGGCAATTGATCTTGGATTACCACCAGATAGGTCTGCTCAATGGTCTGCGGGGAGATGTTGGATGGAATGGGAACTGAGTTACTGCAGAGAATTCCTTCTTGGGTGCTGGCTGGTGACTCTTGCCCACATGCTCAGGGTTTAGCTGATCGCCATATTTGGGGTCGGGAAGGAATTTTCCTCCAGGGCGGATTGGCAGGGGCCCTGGAGGTTTTTCGCCTTCCCCTGCAGCGTGGGGCACGGGTCGCTTGCTGGTGGTTTCTCTGCAGCGTGAGGTCTTCAAACCAATTTTGAGGATTTCAATAACTCGGTCCTGGGATAGGGGTTGTTATAAAATTGGATGGGTGGGGTTCTGTGGCCTGCCTTGTGCAGGAGGTCAGACTAGATGATCAGATTGGTCCCTTCTGACCTATGAGTCTATGAGTCTATGAGTCTATGAGAAGCAGTAGCAGCACAGGAGAACTGGTACAGAGAACAACTGAGAAGGGTACAAGTTCAATGGTAAGGACTAGCCAGAGCTGGGGAACCTTTGCTGAGCTAAAGGAGAGCTTGTGCAGAAAGGGAAGAACCACCCTGGTTAGGAGAAGCTGAGTCCAACACAAGAGGGTTGGTGTTGGAGAGTGGATCTCAGGAGCAGGGGTAGGACTTACAGGTAGGGAATTCTGTTGCAGGAGAAGACACAGGAGAGATACGAAGTCTTGGCACGCTCTGTTACAAGGCCTGGAGAGTGGGGCCTTGTAACAGAGGCAAAAGGAACTGTGACCGAGTGTCAGAGGGTAGCCGTGATAGTCTGTATCCACAAAAACAATAAGGAGTCTGGTGGCACCTTAAAGACTAACAGATTTATTTGGGCATAAGCTTTTGGGGGTAAAAAACCCACTTCTCCAGCTGCAACTGAAGAATTGAGGTTTTTTACCCACAAAAGCTTATGCCCAAATAAATCTGTTAGGCCTGGTCTACGCTACGCGTTTAAACCGAATTTAGCAGTGTTAAACCTATTTAACCCTGCACCCATCCACACAACGAGGCCCTTTATATCGATATAAAGGGCTCTTTAAACTGATATCTGTACTCCTCCCCGACGAGAGGAGTAGCGCTGAAATTGGTATTGCCATGTCGGATTAGGGTTAGTGTGGCCGCAAGTTGACGGTATTGGCCTTCAGGCGGTATCCCACAGTGCACCATTGTGACCGCTCTGGAAAACAATCTGAACTTGGATGCACTGGCCAGGTAGACAGGAAAAGCCCCGCAAACTTTTGAATTGCATTTCCTGTTTGCCCAGCATGGAGCTCTGATCAGCACGGGTGGCAATGCAGTCCCACATCCAAAAAGAGCTCCAGCATGGATTGTACACGAGATACTGGATCTGATCGCTGTATGGAGAGACAATTCTGTTCTATCAGAGCTCCGTTCCAGAAGACGAAATGACAAAGCATTTGAAAAAATCTCCAGGCTATGATAGACAGAGGTCGCAGCACAGTGCTGTGTGACAAGCGTAACGGAAAGCCAAGGAATCTCCTGAGGTCCCTTCCAACCCTAATAATCTATGATTCTATGATTCTAAGAATCAAATGGATGCTCATGGAGGGAGAGAGGGGGTACTGAGGACTCCAGCTATCCCACAGTCCCTGCAGTCTCCGTAAAGCATTTGCATTCTTGGCTAAGCTCCCAATGCCTGAATGGTCAAAAACATTTTCCTGGGTGTTTCAGGGTATATGTTGTCCATTTACACCCTTCTCCTCCCCCCCTCCGAAAGAAAAGGGGAAAAAAATATTTCTCGCCTTTTTTCAATGTCACCCTATGTCTACTGCATGCTGCTGGTAGACAGGGTGATGCAGCGCTGAACATCAGCATCCCCTTCCCGGTGGCAGACGGTACAATATGACTGCTATCCATTGTCATCATCAGCCCGTGAGTGCTCCTGGCTGGCCTCGGTAAAAATGGGAATGACTCCCAGTCATTCCCGGCAGATGGTACAGAACGGTTGGTAACCGTCTTCATCATAGCAACTGGAGGCTGAGCTCCACCAGCACCTCCCCCCTTCATGTCTAAAGAAAAGATTCTATACTGTCTGGACTATCATAGCAGCGGGAGGCTGGGCTTCTCTCCCCCCCACCCTTTAATGTCCTGCCTGGACTCTATTCTATAAAAGATTCTATACTGTCTGGACTATCATAGCAGTGGGAGGCTGGGCTTCTCTCCCCGCCACCCTTTAATGTCCTGCCTGGACTATCATAGCAGCTGGAGGCTTCTTCCCCCTCATTTTATCTCACTAAAAAGTCAGTGTTTCTTATTCCTGCATTCTTTATTACTTCATCACACAAGTGGGGGGACACTGCAATGGTAGCCCAAGAGGGTTGGGGGAGGAGGGAAGCAACGAGTGGGGTTGTTGTAGGGGCACCCCCTAGAATGGCATGCAGCTCATCATTTCTGCGGGATCTCTGGGACTGTGACCAGGAGCAGCTGTGCTCTCTGGTTCTCTAGTACACTTGCCCCATATTCTAGGCAGGACTGACATAAAGAAGGGAATGACCCGGTGAGTCATTCCCATTTTTGTCCATGCGCCCCCGGCCAACCTCAGCGAGGCCAGCCAGGAGCACCCATGACAGCAGCAGACGATACAGAATGATTGATAACCGTCGTCTCATCGCCAATTTATAATGGCATGGCAGACAGTGCAATAAGGACGGTAACGGTCTCTGCTACCTTGCAAAGGCGAATAAATGCTGCTGTGTAGCACTGCAGTACCGCCTCTGTCAGCAGCATCCAGTACACATACGGTGACAGTGACAAGGCAAAACAGGCTCCATGGTTGCCATGCTATGGCATCTGCCAGGGCAATGCATGGAAAAAGGGTGCAAAATGATTGTCTGCCGTTGCTTTCACGGAGGAAGGATTCAGTGATGACATTTACCCAGAATCACTGGCGACACTGTTTTTGCATTGGGATCTCAACCCAGAATTCCCATGGGCGGGGAAGACTGCGGGGACTATGGGATAGCTAGGGAATAGCTACCCACAGTGCAATGCTCTGGAAATCGATGCTAGCCTCGGTACATGGATGCACACTGCCAAATTAATGTGCTTAGTGTGGCCCCGTGCACTCGACTTTATACAATCAGTTTTACAAAACCGATTAATGTAAAATCGGAATAATCCCGTAGTGTAGACGTACCCTTAGTCTTTAAGGTGCCACCGGACCCCTTTGTTTTTTGTGACCGAGTGGTTAATGATTCTTGGGTGGGTTACATGGAAATGGTGACTTTGGAATGGGATTGAAGAGCTGCTGTATTATAGCCTGGTTTTACTTTGCAGATTTGAAAAGAAAGATTTGTAACACATCATGCTGCGTGTTGCCCTTATTTTGTCCTGTGACTGTTGATTACCCACTCTATTTTCAGTGATCTCCCCTCAACATGTGTTATACTTAACAATCTGTCCCGCCTTGTAATTAGCTTGAACACTCTGGTTACCTTCCCCAGACCTGAGACAGTGCTCTGTGAAGCTCAAAACTTTGTCACTTCCACCAACAGAAGTTGGTCCAATAAAAGATATTGCCTCATCCACCTTGTCTCTCTCATATTTTACCGGAGCCTTTAGGTCTCACTGTATTCACAAAGCAGAATTGCTGTGTGAAAGTGCTTAGCTGCCAGCATCTGGAAGGCAATACCTATATGAAAATGACAAGGCAAATAAATTAAAGTAGCCACCACCATCTCTCATACTGTCTTAATGGCTTATATTGATCGTTGCTTTTAAATAATTAATATTGTAATCCATAGCATAAGAGACTAAATAACTCTACGGCCTTCTTACAGGTACCTTCTTTTCTGTGTTCTCCTACTCTGCCTGATGAAGACTGATTTAGCAGATGTACCTGAAGAAGGCAAGAAGAAAGGCAGTAAAATAACAAGGTAGGACAGCTTCTGATTGGGGTGAGGAAGATAAATTTTTCAAAAGATTCCAGGAGAGGGATTAGGATGTCTGGAAGGCCAGAGGGTTGCACAGAATAGGGCAGGAGCTCTGGAAAGCCAGAATATTGTGTAGCCTGGAATTGGGAGTGTCTAGAAAGCCAGGGCATCGCACAACCTGGGGACAGGGGCTCTGGAAGCTGAGAGGATTGCTCTGTTTGGACACGTGGAACCTCTGAGAGATAAATGGTGGCTGACAGTTGTTGTTCAGTATCTGAATGATAAATTATAAAACGTTATACACCCGATGGGATTGTAAATAGGATTCAAATGAAAACATTCATGTTGTAGGAGAGGGGAGGTGGGCAAAGACCAGAGATGGGGATGGGCTGTGGTTTGGATGAGGATCTCTGTTTTGGAACTGGGCCCTTCGGATGGGAACACTGATGCACTCCAAGATTTAGTTGGCTAATCCTGAGGGGTGTTATAACTTCAGAACGATAGATTCACTGTATAGGGGGCACTGTGTTGGGGAAGAGGGGGAGAGATTGGCTAGAGCTAGACTCTTACAAGGAATGAGTCCCAACTAGTCCCTCCTCCTGATGCATGGAACCTCCCTGCTGCTCCCCAAGATTCCCTCCCTCAATCTAGGAAGCAGCAGAGGTGGGCATGGGTTGTTGCTGCCGCTCAAGCAGAGGGTGGTGTGAATTTATGCATGCTCATTTGGGCAATAGTGAGAGAGTCTCTAGGGTCAAAGAAGGTGGGTGGGGGCAGAAGACTTGCAGCGGCCAAGAGAAGTGGGAGTGGTCTTATTTTACATTTGGGTTGGAGTGGGAGAGGGTTAGCACAGCCCTTTCTGTTCCAAAGAGGGAAGACGTATGAGGATTTGGGCTCTCTCTCTCACTTACAGTTCTTAGGCTCAGGCTGAAGCAACAGCTCCTTAATAACACTGCCTTGTTCTAGCACCTTAATTAAAGGCTCTCAAAGTGCTTTATAGACATTAATGCATTAAACCTAACCCTCAATCCCCCCGTGATACAGGCATGTCTCTCCTCCATTTTATGGAAACAAAGACTCAAAGATGCTTGAGCCCAGACTTTTAAAGGTATTTAAGTGTTGCTCTGCTCAGCATTACAAAACTGAAGTGACTTGGGAGCCTAATTTCAAAATGACTTAGGAGCGTAATTCTCATAGGCATGTAGAAACCTGAGTCTCATTGAAAGCCTAAGTTACTTTGGAAAGTGACTTAGGCTCCTAAATCACATAGGGCTTGTATTGCTGAGTGGAGCAACTCCTAAATACCTGTAAAATTTGGACCTGAGTGAATGCACCACAGTAAGTCAGAGCCTGTGAATGTCCTCCTCCTCCCACACTGGAAGCCAACAGCTAAGAGCCCAGGAGTCCAGACTCTCAGTCTGATGCTTTAACATACCTAGGTGCAATTCCATGTCTATTGTTCCTCTTTGCCTGGTCATCTGGAAATCTTTAGTGTGGGCAATTTTACACAGAATTCATAGTTGTGACACACTAGCAGTCTCTAGGGGATGGATGGCTGGGGTTTTCCTCCCAGCTGGAATGGTCTCTGAAAATGCCTAGACTTGCTTTGTTAACTGTGTGACTTGTAAATGAGCCTTGGCTAAAAGGAAAGAGTTCCTGCCAGTTGCAGTTCCCAGGAACTCCAATCTCTTTTGAAATTCCCCTTTCTCGTAAGCGTCTTCCTGTTGCAACATAGCAGCTAATATTTGTGTAACCTCATCGTTTTCACCCCACATTTTTTTCTCAGTGATCAAGTAAGACACACAAAAAATCCTCTACTCAGCCTAGGAGTCAACTCAACTAATAGCTGCTTCCATGAGTTGAGACCATTGCTGTTGAGTCACTCTGGCTCCACTGGCCCTCCAGATATGTTTGTGGGAGCCAGACTACTGTTCATCCATTGTGCCTGATGAGTCTGCTTCCTATTGCGACAAGGCAAGGTATCATGTGTCTGCTGCTGTGGCGAGTCTCCTAGAAGTCCAGAAACAGGAGCTCATGACTATCAATCCCGTCTCTCCTGCTACAAATCTCCGTTCAGGAGCAGTGTGTCTGTCTGTGTGGGCCACAGAGAACAAAGTGGGAAATTGGGAGTAGAGTGATGGGATACCCTGAGGTCACTGAGGCAGGTCTTAGAGGAATCCATTGTGGAAAGAAAAAAGATGGAGTGATATAGTATAGCCACAAAATTACAGGTGGAAAAGTCCTATAGGGTCCCATCTTGTCTAGCCGACTAAAGCCAAATTTTACACTCTTTTACTTTAGTGTAAATCCAGAATAAAGCCATTATTTTTATTGGTGTTCTTCCAGATTTGCATGGTGAAACAGAACAGAATTTGGCTCCTACACTCTATTTGATAGTATAGTATTAGGTGTCCAAAGTGAGAGGGCTTCCATCTCTTCATTTGGTAGACTACACTACAATCTAAGTAAAATCTCTGAAACTGTAACACTTTTCTTCTTTCTACACTGCACCTTTACATTTCTAAGAATGCTGCCACTGGGCAGAGTCAGCAGCCAGTTTGTTCTCAGAGGCAGCCTGTTCTGGAGGAGACACACACACTCTGAGCTTTTCTGAAGACTTGACATTAGTTCTGTCTTGTTTTCTTAATCTAAAATCATTCACTTTGAGAACGTGTGTATGGAAAATCATACTATTAATAATAATGCCTTATTATTTATAATAAAACTCTATAATGCCTCCCATCCAAAGATCTCAAATAATAGCAGATCTCGCTGCTAGGAGGTGTTCGCTGGTTTTTGGGATGGTACTGCATGGTTTAGTAAATGAGATTTCTACCTTAAGCAAACAGCATAAAGAATTATGCCCTGCTGAGCCCTCCTTCCCTCCGCCAGTCCACAAGTGTGCTGAAACCTCGAGCTTGGTGTAAAGTTCTTAAATAAGCTTCCAGGCAAAATAAAGGATCAAAAGGGGCCTAATTAGCTGCAGTCTGCTTATGAATTGTGGCTGGTCACCTAGTTTTATAAATTGACACTTTTAACATTAAAACTCAAAGCAAAAAACGATGAAATTATTCCTTTTTTTTTTTTGAAGCTTAGGTTTAATATCTTTATTGACAATTGGGTACTTCTCTTGAATCTCAAGATGCTTTATTCTATCAAATCTGGAGCAAGTCATTTTTCATTTTGGATTGTAATGTGGTATAAATGATAACAGCCTAATTCAGAAAGCTTTCGCCCTCTCCTTCCCCGTTGGCAGCCTGACGAGAAAGCTCATAGATGAATCACAATAACCCTGAAGATAATCTATGGTTTGATTCTTTGTGAGATTGCCTGCTTTATAGAAGGGGGGGAAGAGTGGGATTTTAGCTCAGCGTTAGGATGCCCAAACCCGTTTTGTCTCCACAGGAATTTTTGTCAGACTAGGATTAGCACATGCCTGATGGGACCCTTTCTGGGCTGCTCTCATCAATAGCAGTGTTTGTTTAGCCTGTCTCTAATTTAGAGATGTAGTGTACGGTTGGATGGACCAGCACGCATAGTTAAGAGGTGGGAAAAGAGTGATACACAGATAATTTTTTTTCCAAAATCCTTTTTTCATTTTTGTTCTAATTTGACGTGGTCCATGTGTTTCACTTGCTGCTCTCTGATCACTTGGATGCACCATGTCGAATGAATTTTTATGTATTAAAACTATCCTGTTTGCTGAATTTGACCCCAATATGTGACACCTGGACTTTTGTGGGCTGATGGGGCAAGAAGGTCCCATTGTTTAGTCCTGGCCCATGGCATCAGATTATGATTTATATCACAGCAGCGCCCAAAAGGCTCAGCCTCAACATCCAATAGTGCTGGCATTGCACAAATGTCTAAGTTCATGGGCCTTGCCCCCAACACTGTACAACCTAAATAGACAAGCAGCATATGAAGGGTCTGTGTGAGAGATGCAGTAGAAAAGGCCAATTTCTTACTGAACCTTAAGCACTTCAGATGTTTATCCAGAGGTTTATGCAAACTAATCTGGAGTTCTTTGCTCTGGGAATCTCCTGAGAACTGTCTTTCTTATGAGAGTTTTTCTGCTCCTTGGCTTGTGTTGGAAATACCATGAGTGGGTTTTCCTTTGGGATTTTAGTATAGCCCAAGTTTTGCCATGGGCTGGAAGTGAAGTGCAGCAATATCTATGCGGTGCAACAGAGCAAGAATAGAAAAATTACCATTTTCTTTTGTATCTTCCGAAAAATACTAATTTGAAAATCATAGATTCTGGCAAAGTTTCAAGGTTGGTAACATTTCATAAGATTGGCTTATCTCAAAGGGTGGAGAAAACTTTCACTGTAGGGACAGTCTTTTCCTTAAGTAATCCATTTTCTCATTGGAATATAGGTCTTGGATTAGTGGTTCCTTATGAACCCAGAAAAGCTTTGCTTGCTTCCTACCCCCCCAACCCCGCAATAAATCTCTGATCATTTGCAGTGATTAAAGAAGACCCCAGAGACATTTCTGCAAGAATTCCTTAAATTGCAGCTATGTCAATTACATTCTGGCTGCCCTGAGTTCGCTCTACATTTTTCAGTTATTAGAGCTGATTGAATAAAATACACAGCAATTTTGGCACATTTTTATCATTGATTCACAAATAATAATTTCGACAATATGAGCAGGTTTGGTTTTTGTCATGGTGTTCTTTGCTACTTCTCCTAAACTGTTGTGGAGCATTACTGGTAAACAAGCATAACGTTCCCCTCCAGAGGTGGCTGCATTTCAGGAGTGGGTAAAACAGTATTTTTCTTCTTGCGCACTGTATGTATGGACTTTGGTGCCTGTAGCGGCACAGTAACCCTGCTCCTGCCCTGAAGGGCTTAAAACAGCCCTGGGAGAGTGCTGTGGTAGGGGAAAAGCTGGACTGATGGGGCACTGCAGCCAGTGCAATCAGGGCCCAGCTGGCCCTTATAAGAGGGCAGCGGGCCAGAAGCACAGAGAGAGAGGGGCCTGGCTGCTGGGAAGCTCAGGGTACCTAGAGTCAGACAGGGCTGGGGAGCTCCAGGCTGGCAACTCCCCAGGCTGCAGGGCCATGTCCAAGACCTCACAGAGGTACCGGGTTGCAGAGAAAGGCAACAGGTCCAAAACCCCCTTGCCTGTGATGAATGGCTTATATTGCAGTCTGCCCCAGGGAGTGGGGGCTAGTTGGTGACTGGCAGTAGCCTACGACTGAGGCAAGGTGGGGATAAGGGTAGGGGGTTCCCTGAGGAGAAGAGACCACGAGACTGAGGGGTGTACTGCAAGGAGAAAGCACCCCAGATAATGGGGCACCAGAATCCTGAGAGGGACATAGGGGCCAAGCGGCAGCAGGACACCGGCCTGCAGAGGGTACTCCGGAGGCTGGAAATGCTAATTCCCGGAGATGACCAGCAGGAGGCACTGCAGGCGTAAGTGCTCGCACCGCTACAGGGCCATATGAAATAGAGTCCAACTCTGCTTGCATTGAAGTTGGTGGCAAAACTCCCATTGACTTCAAAACACTGTCTCTGATCTGAGGAGCTTACGATCTAAGTAGACAAAGACCAAACACAAAAGCAGCTGCAGAAACTACTGCAGCTCTGAGGCTGCAATAGCAGCTGTAGAGCACTGCTACTCCTGCTGAGTGATTTTCCGGGGGGAAGATTTCTTTCCTTCTCCCCCACAAGGACCTGTGGAATCCCAGTGCAGTGCTGGGCTGTGCATTGTGTCAGGGATTTGACCTTTATTAAATAGAATTTTAAACACTACTTGGTGTTTTGGAGCTACTTCACGGTGTCTGCCATTTCACTAAACAAGTTACATCACTTGGGACAGCATTGCAGAGAGGCTAGTTTCCAACAGAACAAAGCAGCTTCTGTCCTGGCTCTACTATTAGTGTAACAATCCTTTTAAAAAGTAATGTTTTGCAGCTTAACATTTGTGTTTAAATATTAAACAAAGCTTTTCCTTTAAGGTGAATTTGTTTAATCATTGGGTTAGATGGCTGACAAGGCTATAAGCACTATAAAAGTTTGCAAAATTCCTAAAATGCACCAGAGAATGAAAGTTCTTGTGAATTAGTAAACTATGTGAGTGAAATACAGGTTGCAAACCCATCAAACCAATTATCTGAGCAATGGAAACATGTATGTATAAAAGGACAGAGCATGACAGTCCCATCAGATTCCTTTCCACAGGCACCAAAATGATAGTGTGTAGATGAGCGGCCCTCAAAAAGAAGGTCCCAGTTTATGGGAGTGCTAGTTGTAGCCAATTCTAACCTGACTGACCTGCCATGGCTCTCTAAAATGCTTGACAAGGTGGGCTTTGTCATAAAAGGATGGAGATTTTGATTTCATGCATGTATCTGATTTAGGCCTTGTCTACACTGGCAAGTTTCTGCACAGTAAAGCAGCTTTCTGTGTTGTAATTCCCGAGCTGTACACACTGCCAAGCCACTTAGTGCACAGAAACTGAACAATTGCAGCGCTGTTAAAATAAACCACTTCTACGGGACGTGCGGTGCCAGTATAGACACCCTGGTCGATTACAACACTGTGATCCCCCGCTTGGAGCAATGCCAAGCTGCTGGACCTCATCAGCATTTGGGGAGAGGAGTCCAGTTCCAGCTGCGCTCCAGTTGTAGGAATTATGATACCTATGGACAGATTTCATGATGCATGATAGAAAGGGGCCATGATCGGCTATGGAATGCCTACCACAAGGTGCAGAAGGCAAACCACCACTCCAGTGCTGCACCCATGAGCTGCCAGTTCTACAAAGAGCTGGACGCGATATTCGGTGACGACTACACCTCCACTACGAAGGCCACTGTGGATACTTTGGTGTCTTGTGTGCCAGTCAAGAGTGGACTGAGCCAGGAGGATGAAATCTTGGACGAGGATGGAGAGGGGGAGGGGGACCCAGAGGCAGAGGATGAATTGGAGGTCTGAGATTCATGCAGCCCAGAGCTCTTCCCTACCCTGGAGGAGGCTAGCCAATCACAGCTGTCGGATCTTGGGGAAATGCAAACAAGAAAGAAGGCACCTGGTAAGTGGCTTTGATTTGGGAATGGCTGAAGCGAGTTGTTGGGGGCAGGAGGGTTTCAGAAAGCAGGCTTGTGTCTGTATGATGCGCCTACCACCAGATGCCTAGTCTAAGCGGTGGAACAGGATGTTGATTGATTCCCTCACTTCACGGGAATCTGCCTCAGAGATCTCCACAAAACTCTCATGGAGATACTGGGCAATCTGCTGCCGCAGGTTCTTTGGCAGAGCTGCTTTGTTTCTTGCCCCATTAAGGGTAACTTTCCCGTGCTATATTGCCATCATTAAGGAGGGGGGACCCTTGCTGCACACTGGCGAGCCACATAAGGGCCAGGGCAGAAGCCGCAGTCTTGGAGAAGACCCTCCCTTGATTCCCTGCTCACCCTCAGCAGCGAGATACCTTCCATGATGAACACAGTCTGTGGAAAATGTGGGGACAGAAATGATTATGAGCCCCCCCACAACAGTGCTGGCTCTCCCCAAGATCCACCTGCCCAGTGTACAGTATGATCCTGGAACACTTTCACCTGCCCCTGCTGTTACTCACCATCTTGGGGGTCTTGCGGCTCATGTGTGCTTGCCTGGGATCACCCAGTTAGTGACAGATATGTGAATAGTGGCTGTGTTTTAAATCAGTGATCTGTGTTTTGCAAACAATACTGCTGTAAAATGTTGCATTTTGGTTTCACAGATATGATCTTGGAGTCCAACCTCTCTCTTTGTTATCACCAGCTAAATGGCTGCAGAGAATTAGAAAGCAGCCACGAAGAACTGAAGAGGACTTTCTGCAGGAAGTCATGATGCACTCAGCCGCTGAAAAACAAGAATTGAAGGAGTGGTGGGACAGCGAGAAGAGGGACTGAAAGGAGAACGCGGCACACCAGAAAGAAGACTTGGAGTGGCTCTTAAATATTATGGTGCGCCAAGTGGACATTCTCTAGGCATTACTAACACTACAAACAGAACAGTTCTGCACCCGCCCTCCCCTGCAGCCCCGCTATCACAAAAATGTTTTCTGTGTGACCCCCAGACAATGCCAACACACTCTTATCAACCTCCTGGCCCAGTCTGTACCCACTGCAGCACACGGCTATAAGCATAGGAATATTGTCATTGGCCACATCCAGCCTCCTGTATTGGTGGCACCAGCGGGCCTTTAAACAGCCAAAAGCACACTCAACCGCCCTTCTGCACTTGCTCAGCCTGTTGTTGAACCGCTCCTTGCTGCTGTCAAGGTGCTCTGTGTATGGCTTCATAAGCTACAGCATTAAGGGGTAGGCAGTATCTCCAGGATCACAATGGTCACTTTGACTTCCCCTACAGTGATCTTCTGGTCTGGGAAGAAAGTACCTGTTTGCAGCTTCCTGAACAGACCAGTGTTCTGAAAGATGAATGCTTCACGCATCTTTCTGGACCAGCCTACATTAATGTCCATGAAACACCCACAGTGATCCGCAAGCGCCTGGAGAACTATTGAAAAATACCCCTTCTGATTGATGGACTCGGTGGGTAGGTGGTCTGGTGCCAAAATGGGAATGTGTGTGCCATCTATCACCCCTATGCAGTTAGGGAAGCCCATTTGTGCAAAGTCATCCACAATGTCATGCACATTGCCCAGAGTCACGGTCTTTAGGAGCAGGATGCGATAAATGGCCCTGCACACTTCTATCAACACACGTCCAACGGTTGACTTTCCCACTTTGAACTGGTCAGTGACTGATCGGTAGCAGTCTAGAGTAGCGAGCTTCCACAGTGCAATCTCCACGCACTTCTCCAATGGCAGGGCAGTTCTCATTCTCATGTCTTTGCACTGCAGGGCTGGGGCGAGCTTATCACACGGTACCATGAATGTGGCTTTCCTTATCCTTATCTACAGCCACTGTTCGTCATCCCAGACGTGCATGACAATTTGATCCCACCATTCAGTGCTTGTTTCCCGAGCCCAAAAGCAGCATTCCACTGTGGTCATCACTGCCATGAAGGCCACAAGCAATCTCATGTTGTAACTATCACATGTAACGAGATCAATGTCACACTCCTTTTGCCTTTGTAGTTTAAGGAATAACTCCACTTCCACTTGTGATGTGTTGGTGAGAGTGAGCAGCATATTGGTCAAAAGTTAGGATCCATTCCTGCAGACCGAAGAGGCAGAGCACATAGTACACAAACCATTGAAAGATGGCACCAAATGCGGACGGAAGCACAGGGATTGCTGGGAGGTGAAGCGATGCATCACGGGGCATTGGGACAGGACCCAGGATGCTCCACGACCCCCTTCTTCCCACAGCTCTTAGTGGTAGAAGAGGAAGAGATGCTCTGTGGGATAGCTGCCAAGAGTGCACTGCTCTGAATACCGCAGCAAGTGCCACAAGTGTGAACACATTATTGTGCAGGCAGCTGACAGTGTGTACGCACAATAGCGGGTTCCCTTCTGCACTCTCTGAGCGGCACTATAACTGCCGGTGCTGTAACTCTGCCATTGTAGACATACTCTTAGATAGTTCACTGTTTTTTGGGCCTGGATGGTAGAGAGCATTTAAGTAAAGAATCATAATGGGAGCTCTTTAAATGATCCTTAACAGGCTTCAGCTTTTCTGCCCTTTCAATTTGTTCTAAATTTCCCTGCCTTAGTTTCATTGAGTGACCCCTTTTTCTTATACTGTGTCTGTTACACAAAAGATCTGATCCGTTTTCAGTAAGACCACTGTCAAAGCCCCTCTAACTCTCCATTTTTCTAAGTGAAATTGTCTAGCTTTTGCAATTTCTTGTCATATGTAAGCCCTTCATTTCCCTTCACCATAACTATACTACCGTTTACCATTTTGATCTCAGCAACATAAGGAATCAGAATACTTTGTTTTCATCCTGTTTTACTGAAGATTGGCAAATAAAAAATACCCCATCAGATAATTTGTAGATGTTGTTTTGGGAGAGGGCTGTGTGCAGTGGGAGAGGTGGGCCATTTCCCATTTCTTCTGCAGTGTTGCAGGGGACTGTCTTTCTAATGAGTTCATATTCACTGCCGTGAGAGAGGGGTGGGAGGGTATGTCTTGGCAGTGGGAAAACATAAACGTGACTGGGGTTGGTGGTGTTAGGTAGACATCTGCCTTCCTTTACCTGCTGCATGTGAACAGATAGGCTCAAAGGTAAAGCTTACATCATGAAAGGCTGCTTGTTGCAGTGTTTCTTGGCCAGTCAGCCTTGCAGCCTTCGGAGTAATTACCAAAGGGGAGAGAAGTAGGTTCTTGTCAGCAGACCTACAGGGCTACTATTTAATGAAGCAGTCGCAGATATTCAGGCAGATTGTTACAAGTGGCAGTTATGTTGTAGGTGAGTGACTTACACGCATCCAGCAGGATTCATTCAGGCAGCTTTTGCCCTTTGGGTCTCCTGCCAGCTCTTGAGTACAGCACAGAGCATGTGTATGCTGCACTCCAAGCTATGCCCCTGGTTTGTGTAGATATCCCTGCCTAGCTTTACCCAGGCTAGCCTTTCTACAAATAGCAAGGAAGACGTGGCAGCAGCACGTGTTGTTCAAGTCCGCCTGGAACCTGGGTACCTACTGGTGTTGCCGAAGCCTGGGCCGGCACATCTACACGGCTATTTTTATTAGCACTAGTGTGGGTAAAGCTAGTATGAGGATGTCTGCCCAAGCTGCAATCAGAACTTGGACTGCAGCATACACATACCCTAAGCATGACTGTCTCTGTCTCCTAGGGTGATTTTCTCTTTCTGCTTTTTCTCTCCTTTTCTTGTCTGTTATCCTAAATCTTTCTCCACCTCTCTGTTTCCTCTTGTTCCCTTTTTTTTCTTTCTTTCCTGTACTTTTCACCTTCTCTATTTTCTTCTCCGGTACCTGGCTCTTAGCCCCCTGCCCTTTCTTTCATGGCTTCTTTAGTCTTGTTTTTGTTTTCTTCTCTAGTTCACTCCGCTAAATGGCACTGAGTGATCATGACATCGCCATTTCATAATGCAAAATGCTGCAAGGTTCCTGGATAGTGATATTTGAAGTGTGCCTGAGCTGGGACTAGCCGGCACTGACCTTCCTGCAGTATCTTGAGTGGGCTTGTACTGGAAATCCCACAGTCTGTCAGAAGGTCTGTTGGGTCTTATTTGGCTACTGTTTGAGAGTGATTGTTTGTCCGTCCCCACCATCGCCTTGCTGAACGAGACATAAAATCACCCCCCTGACCAGTTTTCATAAGTGTTGGGGTTGTTAGCTTGGGGATCTTGGTGAAAAGTGTCCGCTTGTGTTGGGGTCCCAGCTCTGCGATGTTGGTAGTACAACTGTGGGGATAGTCTGCTACAGACATTTCACAAATGGAAAACCAGATTTTTTTCTACCCCTGTTGTTTACTGGATTTTTCCCTTAAGATGATCCCTGTAAGACAATCATTCTTTGACAAAGCAATTTACATAAAATTTTGCAACCAAACACTTACCATTTACTTTTTAGAATAAATATAGATACACGCTATAGTCTGTGGTAGAAAAATGCCATAGAGAAAATAGTAACCCTTTGACTTTCTGGACCACTTTCTGTGCCAGTATTTCAAAGGCTTTGTGAATATTAATGAATTTAGGCCTTTATCATTATTTCCATTTTACAGATGGGGAAACCGAAGCCGGAGGACGGGAAGTGATTTGTCCAAGGTCATACAGGGAGTCTGTGGCAGGGCCAGGAGTCCTATGTATGCACTGCTGTGAGAGATCACACTCTTGGAAAGAGCTCTTTTAAAAATAAAAAAACTAGATGTCTGTTGGTTATTGCTGATCTAGTGGCTGCAGTGTCCACCATGATGCAGAATAGATAGGGCTTGATTGTCATGAATATAATAGTGATTCTTTATACAGGCTGCTGGGCACTGACAGGTCCTGTGGCTCTCTCTGATTCTTTTACTCACATATTAACTAAACACACCTTGTGCCGTTTAGCATCACCACACAGGTCCTCCCTATGTCCTGGGCTGGATTTAGCATTCCTGAAAAGGACTGTCAACTGTATTGCAGAAACCAGCTCCTGTAACTGGCAGTTAGATTGCAACACCCTCCAAGAAATTATATTTTCAATGTATGTTGTTATCAGGACAACATGTTCCTACTATAATTAATAATAAGTATGTTTTATGTGGATTGGACACCTTTAGCTACAAGCTAACATGATACCTGACCTTTCCAACAGGTCAGATGCAATAGTGTGGATATAGCCTATGAAAAGAAACCTGAAGAAGAGAAGGTAAGCTTGAGACAGGAACTGCCTACTCATGTCGGCCAATGTCAGTTATGTGTATTACGCTGTCACAGATTTTTACCAATAATGTCAGTTGATTGTCAAAACCTCTTCCATATGGGCTGATGATTTTCCAGTGCCACCAGAACAATATCCTAGACCAAGGCATAGTCCAAGAGCAGCATATTTTAAAAGTATCCTGCAGGACTGCTTTGGCTGAACTGTATGGGAAGCTCAGTATTGGAACAACAAGGAGTGTTGTGGGCCAGGACCAGGAGTGAAGTGCCTTGGCAGAAATTTTGGGCAAAGACTATATAATGACTGCTTGACTTGTGCCTGATGGTTCCTGCCTACGGGGCAATCCTTTGACATCTCTTCACACACAGAAGGGTATGACAGTTTGGGAAAAACACACTTTTCAGTTTCTGTGTTCCCAGGTCTCATACTCGATTGCTGGTAAGGGAGATTTTTTGCTGTGATATTGAGCAAACAGATTTTGGAAATGAGCCAGTCTTCCCTTCATTTCTCTCTCTCTTTCTCTCTCTCTGAATGCTTCCCAAGCCACCTCACATGAAAATACTGAAAAAAAAATCTGGTAAATGGTTGTGCTACTGGACTGAGATCAAGCCCCAAATCCTAAGTGACTCTGATCCATGTAGCAATAATGCTGGAATTTGAGAATTGCAGCTGTGTTATCAGGCAGAGGCTCTGAACCTCTGAGTCTTGCTATCACTCCAGCTAACATGGTTCCATGTCCCCCCTCCTCCCCCCGCTCGGCTCTTTGCTATAATGACAGGCAATGGCCTTGAACGTAGTACCATGATGATTTTGTTTTTGTTTTTGTTTTTTTTGCATATTGTCAAATGGATCAGGGCCATCCTTCAAATTCTGCAGGCCTGTACTGTCCTCCGGGAGGTGCATTTTGCTGAATAGTCACTTGGTTACACTGGAGACAGCAGCAGCATCGCCATCAGCTGCAGCAGGCATGGAAGCAGCAGTGGTGAAAGCATCAGAAGGGGCTGCTGCAGCAGTGGAAGCACCAGAAGGAACAGCAGCTGCAGCAGCAGTGATGGAAGCACCAGAAGGAGCAGCTGCAACAGCTGTTGTGGAAACACCAGAAGGTGCAGCTGAAGCAGCACAAGTGAAAACACGAGTAGATCTGAAGTCAGTAGCCAAAGCATCAGAGAGGGTGGCAACAGCAGAAGTAGCCAAGGTGCTGCAGTCAGCAGCAGCAGAGGTAGCAATCATAGCAATGGGTCTCTAGCTTGGATGACTGTCAAGTGGATGTATATGGTGCCCCTCCCTACCTCCACCCCCATTTTTTTATAATCATAGGCTCACAGACTCTTTGCTGGCTGGTGTCCAGTAATATGGGGGGAGGGCATGGCTCCATAATTAAGAATAAATCTAGTCTTCCAAACTTGCCTTCCAAATGCACCTTGAATACTCAGCTGGTATGAACATGTTCATGCTTAGCCTCAAGCCAGGGGAGAATCTTTTCCTTTGGAAAGTTTGAAGTTCACTAAAATTGCTGCTTGGGATTATTCTTTCCTTTCCCATCTTGTTCCCTCTCTCTCTCTCATATGAGCTTTTCACTCATTATAGCAGTCATTTAATCACATCCATTAGAGTTAAAGATGCGAAGTACTCTCCATTACAGCCATCTCCGTTCACATGTTCATCATGTTTTCAAACATTCATGTTTTGGGGTCAGAAAATGCCCATGTGTAGTGTTTGCCCCAAGGTGACTTTTCCTTTTAAGTTTCAGCAAAATCCTTTGTTATTTGTGAGCTCACTGATGGTGCGAAAACTACTTTTTGAGCCTGACTTTGAAAGTCAATGTTGTGGAGACAGATTTTCCAAGGGGCTTGGAGGCCAGATTTGCCAGTGCTCAGCACGCAGCAGGCTAGGTTTTCAGAAGCGCTCAACAGCTCCTGCTGGGACGCTCACGTCAGACTTATCAAAGCCCTCCCACCCAGCCTGTTGAGTTCATTTGAAAATCTTGCCACCTATTTTATTACCTCAGTGGAAGCTGAATTCTTTGGAAAATCCATCCTCGATGGCAGAAGCTGACCACTTTCGACAATCTGGCTTTTGGTGCTTCCTTGTCTTCCCTCCAGAAGCCATTCAGAGTACATGTCCCCTCTATAGGCTATCACCTATTACCTTAGGACCCAATACAGGCAAATATCTTTATTCAGGATGGGTACTTTGGCACATACTTGACTTTAAGCATGTGCTTAAGTATCCTGCAAGTCAGAGGGCTGGGACCTGAATGGGGAAAAGTTTGAATTCTCAAGGGCACGATTTAACTGAATTTTCTGATGAAGTTTCAGCTAAAACACAAAAGGAGGAGTGCAAGATTAAAGCTGAGGAGTCCCACCCAGAGAGAAGAGGAGAAAGAGGTGAAGGAAGGCGAAGTGAAATGAAATGAAGTGCTATTCCGTGTAATGCCATCAGGAAGAGAACACTGTTTACAAGCAATATCCAATCCAACTGCTGTTTGAATGTGGTAGGACACCAATCATGTCCCTTTAGAGAGAGTGCGGGTCCTCGCTGAAAAAGTTCAAATAATAAATATGTGCTGTCTTCCAAGTGTAGTAGATTTATTAAGTGTTTGGGAGGCTAGTCTATCCTGCAGTGCGAAAAACCTGGACCCCCAAACACTGTTTCTGGAAACAGGAAAGCAGAGGGCGTTGATGGTGCTGGAAAACACATTCATGACACCCAAGCTAGTGGGGTGAAATAATGCACTGTGACTTGATGTTGAAGTAAATATATGCAATATGGACTTGATCCTGCTTGCCTGAGTTCAGTGGGACTCCTTGTAAGGCCCAGGCAAGCAAGATTTAGCCACATGTTCACACCATACTGGCATCTACACAGCACTAATTGCAATTCCCAACACTTCATCATAGGCTGCAGATATCATAGGCTGGGGAGGCTAAGCCTCCCCTCGCGCAGGCACTGCCGGCGGACAGCCACATGTGGGTTTTGGCAGGAGTGGCACCAGGGTTTTTGGCGCCCTAGGCAGGGGTCCTTCCACGCTCCCGGTCATTGGTGGCAATTCTGCGGTGGGGGGGTCCTTCCACGCTCCCGGTCTTCGGGGCACTTAGGCGGCGGGCCCCAGAGCGAGTGAAGGACCCACCGCAGAATTGCCAACAACGACCCAGAGTGCGGAAGGACCCTCCGCCGCCAAATTGCCGCCCACTCCCAAATCCTGGCACCCTAGGCAACCGCCTAAGTTGCCTAAATGGAAGCGCCAGCCCTGGGTTTTGGCAGTCTGCACGGGGGAAGTTTTAGCTTATTTTATGCCCCATGTAGGTTCCGGAGTGGCTGAGGAGGTGGTATGTGCTACTCAGCTTCCTGGATTCATCGCAATCTCCCTGGACTCCAGGGCGACTACTGATGAGCCCAAGAAGCTAAGTAGCACATACCACCTCCTTAGATGCCCCGGAACCTGCATGGCACGTATAAAAAGCTCAGGTTCTTCAGGAAGAGACAAGGGTTTTTCCTGCGGGGCACCTTGGGGTCTCAGGAGGGGAGGCGTGGCATGGCTGGAGCAGTTCTGGCCAGCCTGGGGCTCCTCCAGCTGCAGGGGTTGAGGGTAACAGGAGCTCTAGCTAGCCTGGGGCTCCTCTGGCCACGGGGGGGGAGGAGGGGAGCCGTGGCGCTCTGGCCACAGGGCGTGGGGCCTCGGGAAGAAGGGGCATGGATTGGGGGCTAGCCTCCCTAAAGGGGGGCTCCATCCGCTGCCCATACACTTCATCCTAGCTTGTACTGGTTCTGTGTAAAACCTGGAGTAAAGTTTTTCTTTGGAGGAGTGAAAGGTGAGGCCCTGTTTGTTTGTTTCATAATTGTGCCCAGTAATCTAGAGGGGAGGGCTCTTTCTGAAGGACATAATGATGACATGGGGGGTGGAATGCATGAGTCAAGGAGGAGTGCAGCTCAGGAAGAAATTGGGTTGGGGAGGAGCACCTTCTCCAGAATGCTGCTGGGGGAGCCTTCAGACTGCAGGATCTATACGTCTTCATTAATGCTGTTTAATCCAGCACTGCTGCCAGATTGCTCATTATACCAGACTCATATTTTGAGTGAGTGAACAGAGACTTCCACATATTGGAAGATCCGTTTTTTGGTCAATGAAGATACGGGGAAGCCTTTGTTTTTGTGGATCTGAGAGGCTCAGGTCATGTGGCATAGCCTTCATAATAAATGACTGAGGGTTAAGTGAGATGGAGAGTGCTTTATTGAGAGCAAAACTCATCCTGGTATTTCTGTCTGAGACCACTCATGGCCATTAAAGAACTATTTTTTGCAAAAGTAGAGATTGTTTCCCTTGTATTCTGTCCAAATTTCAATCTGGGTAATTATAATGTGCCTCTCCAAGTTCCCCTGTACGGGAGTTGCAGTTGGATATGGTATTCTCCATATGCTTCACTTCCATTCTAGCACTGTTGTGCAGGTTCCTGTGAGAAATTAAATGGTGATTCCATTCCACTCCAGAAGCAGCTGCATTTCAGTGACAGGTGACTTATTCTCCTTTATCTATATCTCCTATAACGTGATATTGGATCCTTCAGAACAAAAAGCTTAATATAAACAAAGGGTGGTATTGTTCTGTGTTTCTTCAATGATGAAGAACTGTATATTTCTTTCTTTTTTTGGAGTGCCTGCCCCATTCTGCAGTGAACCCAAGGGCATGCAATTCCAGACTCTTGTCTTTGCACCTTTATAGAATACTGCTGCGACCTATCTCATTCCTTTGCCAGTACTTTTGCACCACACCCTGACGCACCTAAACTGGGTTCACTCTTCTTTAAGCAACAGGCTCAGCTGGGGGAGGGGCATAGAACAGCAGCATTTGATTAAAGCTCAGCCCCCCTGGCCCTAGATCTAAGGAGACAGAGCTAGCCCTCCCCACCCTTACAATAATTTTATTTTATTTTATTACCGAAAAGGCTCATATTAAAAAAGCTCATGATTGTTTTCTGTTCACCAAGACTTTTCCTGTATTCGACCTTTGGATAACCTCCAAGGCTTGCAAACATTTGAAAGGAGTAAAGGAGCTCATTTTATTACAGGGCCTCAGCATACATTCTTTCCAGCCTATCTTTAACATCAGTTAACAAGAATTATATAATTGCAGTCTGTGATCCCTTTAAGGCTAAAATGTATTCATTTTCCCTCAAAGCACACTTCAGGTTTCGGAGCTAAATGTATACTTTTTTTTGTGTGTAAGATTGCATGTTAAGTAGAAGAACTAACCCTCAAATCCCAGCCTGTGTTTCCATTGCCCATGAAAATTAATGGGCTTTGGAGAACACACTTGAAGGAAAAAAATCCTTTGGTGAAATCAAATACAATTTCAAGCTACCAAGTTCAAATCAGTCAAATTAGTATCCAGTACTCTAGTGTTTTAGAGATGTTCTAAAGATGGGCAGCTAGATGGATTGGATTAGATCTTATGTTTCAAAGGTATAAGCTGATCAACTGCAGGGGTCAGGAAGAAATTTCTGTTCTCCCGCTGAAATTGCCTCTGCCACCGCGTTGTCGGAAACATTGGATACCAGATACTCTGGATATAGAGGGGGGAATAATGAAGGCGGTGGGGGGGGAGAAGGTCTATATTCATTCACTGGAATTTTAAAAGAGAATTAGCTGAGACCATGTTCACATTCTTCTTGCATACATGCCCATGAAAGTTCTTGCCATTCAGTTATACTAGCATGAAGTAAATCAAATCCCAGAATTCAAATATCAAAATCACATGGAAGCCTAATGTGAAATTTGCATGTCAGAGTGTTTGGGTCCTGACATGCTTGTGTGCTCCTCCAGTCAGGGGACAGAAATGACACCATGCAACGGATCTGACCAGTCACTGCTCAAATAGCAAATTTGAAGTACTCATCGAGAACTGATCAACTGAAGTAGCTTTAAAAAATTACCAAAAAACCCAAACAAAAACAAACCTAAAGAAGCTCACTGAATCATTTTTTAATAATAAAAAATGAAGGAAATAATAGTTTGTTCATGGATGTTCTGCATGCAGAAAATGAGGCTAAATTCATCTAATAAATGATCTGTTACACACTATTCACTGAATTCTATTTAGAGACAGGAGATTGGGCGCCATGGACTGATTGTCTGATCTGCTGTGATAAATGATACATTTCAGTATCAAATGTGGATTGAGCAAGAGGCTGGAATCCAAAGACTTGAGTTCTGTTCTTGACTGACTGACTTTATGACTTTGGGTAAGTCACATGATCTCTCTGTGCCTCATCTGTAAAAAGATGATGATTCTGGTTCCTAAAGTGCTCAGATAAAAGAGCCTAGTAGTAGTATAATTGACACTTATAGTATACACATCTTCAAATACTGGGTTACTATGACATTAGGTGTAACAATGGGGCAGATTCAGTGGGGTTTAACGTATGCTACCTAGGCGGAAGTACAGAAACCTTAGAGCGAGAGAATGTTGTAACAGAGAGATCCCTGTTATGAAATACAAGTCTGTAGCTTATAAAACTTGAAACACATTAAATATAGAGCATAAAAATGTTTTATAGTTGTGGCCAAAGTATCTTTTAACACACTAGTTTTCCTCATCTGTGCAGTTATTTCTGTAGTGTAGATAGGACGTAGCATAATACTTGCTGCTGCACGGAGATGAAATCTCAGGTCTGTTAAGTTCTTTCTTGCTTTTGGTTGCCCCTCTGGATCAACCAGTCACATTCTTGTTTCGGTTTCATGCAGGAGACTAGTTTACAAGGCAAGTTCCCCCTTGGATATCACAAGACGCTTTCTTCCCCCTTTTCCCTCCCTTCCTCTCCCCCAGTTAATCTGCTCTCCGATATGTCCATGTTACAAGAGAAATAAAAAGCTTTAAGTGAGCGCAGAATTTTTCCCTCACCTTAGCACTCCAAGAGAGATGAGTGATTTACAGAAACTACCTTTTGGAAAAGTCTTAAAGTGGAATTTCAGATGCTTATGAGACAAAGCGAAAAAGATAGCGGAGTATTCGGGTGTCATCTCTCTATCCAAAAGGATCACATTCTGTCTGCTTTTAAGAAGTTCGGTTTATGGTGGTTACAAGTATGTCTGCACTATGCAAGGCTACATTATACATCCAAGGCTGGGCATTTGTTTACCTTGTGACACAGAGCCCCACTGGTGGCTCACTACTCTGTGTCAGCAACTCTTGTCAGGCCTGACATACTCAGTGCACCCAACTCACTGATATTAAGATATGGCATGTAATGTATCCTTGGAAAACTAATAACTCACTGATCATTAATATGCATCGTAAACAAGACTTTATATTTACATGCTGCACACGTTCTTAAAATATATTTAGCAAGCAGTGTCTAAGCCTTGCCTGTTCCAGACAAGGGAATATAAATTAGACAAGTGTGATCAAAGACAAAGAAAAGCACATCTGTGTGCAAGGTAAGCAAAGCCATCAGAAGATCCAGTGGGGACAATTCAGAACTGGGAGGGTGTTGGGGTCACTGCAAAAAGTAACTGGGTGGTGTAAGCCAGGGTGTGACCTCGGTGCTTGTAGGCTGGCTTCTGGTGTCAGGGCTGTGAACCACAGCAGCATAGCATTGAAGTCACCCAGAATTGCAGGACAGATGGTGACGCAACCCCTTACTGGTCTGGGTTGAACCCCAAAGCATCACACACCTGTGGTCAATACATTTAGAATAACTATACAGCATTTATTTTCTATGGTATTTGTACATTTGTTCCAATGAGACCACAATGATCAAGGTCCTGTCTCCTCTGTGGGACCAATACTAATCCTGCTTCAGCACAGGGGGGTTGGACTCAGTGTTTCTTGAATGCAGCCACCAATGGATTTTTTTGTGGCCATGGCAGCTTCCAAAGCATGAGTGGAGATGTGGGGCAAACCAGTGGCCCCATTCCTGCTGTACCAAGCTGTTGCTCCTGAATAGTCGTTACCAAGGGCAGCGAGATGCATTCCCTTGGTGTTTGTGCTGGTGCCGCCAGCAGGGATCAGTGACCTGCACCACGCAGCCTTCTCAGGGGTTCCAGGCAGCGCCTCTGGAGATACGTGGGGCTGGCATGTGTGATGCCAGAGGCAGCTCTTGTCAGTAGAGGCAACTGTGGGGTTCAGTCCCCAGGGTGCTCCCCTGAGCAGCTTCCCCACTCCTGCCTGGGCACGGGCAGTCTGGAACTCTACAGGCTGCTGGTGAGTTCCTGAACTCTCTTCCCCAGGGTAGGCTGTGGGAAGGAAGGACAGAGAGATTGGTTTGTCAGAGTGGCCATAAGCAAGAGTTGGTGGCCACACTTTGAAGCCACCAAAAAATTCATTGTGAGAACCCCTGGACTAGATGATCTCTTGAGATACCTTCCAGCCCTACATTTCTATGATTCAATGACATTACAGATCCCATAGCATTTCTCCTAAGAGTTGTTGTTTAACTCATGTGTCCTTGGACAATATATTGCCCTTCCTGGCAATGGTATACAGCATGTTGTCCACCAACAGGCTTTACCCAAGAGGTGACTGCATTTTCGTTAGGTTGTTTATATAGAGAGAGTAAAGTATTTTAGGATCTCTGAGCACCATCTAAATACTTAGATTAGATTATTATTTTACTGAAATCTGTATTAACCTTGTTTAAATGCCAACAGTTGATACCAATTTGTAATGAGGCATAAAAATTATGCAATGATAAATATTAGGGCTGTCAAGTGATTGATGAATCACACAATCAAAAATTAATCATGATTAATTGTGTGATTAATTGCACTGTTAAATAGTAACAAAATACCATTTATTTAAATATTTTGGATGTTTTCTACATTTCCAAATATATTGATTTGAGTTACAATACAGAATACAAAGTGTACAGTGTTCACTTTATATTTATTTTTATTGCAAATATTTGCACTGTAAAAAAAAAGAAATATTTTTCAATTCACCTAATACAAGTACTTTAGTGCAATCTCATTATCATGAACTTTGAACTTACAGACGTAGAATTTTATACAAAAGAAATAACTGCATTCAAAAACAAACTTTAAAACTTTAGAGCCTAAAAGTCCACTCAGTTCTCCTTCTTGTTCAGCCAATTGCTCAGACAAACAAGTTTGTTTATATTGGCAGGCAATAATGCTGCCCTCTTCTTGTTTACAATGTCACCTGAAAGTGAGAACAGTTGTTCGCATGGCACCGTTGTAGCCAGCGAAGAAAAATATTTATGTGCCAGATGCGCTAAAGATTCATATGTCCCTTCATGCTTCAACCAACATTCCAGAGGATATGCATCCATGCTGATGACGAGTTTGGCTTGATAATGATCCAAATCAGTGCGGACTGACACATGTTCATTTTCATCACCTCAGTCAGATGCCACCAGCATAAGGTTGATTTTCTTTTCTGGTGGTTTAAGTTCTGTAGTTTCTGTATCAGAGTGTTGGTCTTTTAAGACTTTTGAAAGCATGCTCCACACCTTGACCCTCTCGGATTTTGGAAGGCACTTCAGATTTTTAAACATTGGTTCCAGTGCTGTAGCTATCTTTAGAAACATTACATTGGCACCTTTTTTTGCATTTTGTCAAATCTGCAGTGAAAGTGTTCTTAAAATGAGCAACATGTGCTGGATCATCATCTGAGACTACTGTGATATGAAATATATGGCAGAATGCAGGTAAAACAGAGCAGGAGACATACAGTTCTCCCCCCAGAAGTTTAGTCTCTAATTTAATTAACGCATTATTTTTTTAACCTGCATCATCAGCATGGAAGCATATCCTCTGGGATGGTGGCCAAACTATGAAACATTATACTAATCTTTAGCATATCTGGCACATAAATACCTTGTAGTGCCAGCTGCAAAAATGCCATGTGAATGCCTGTTCTCACTTTCTGGTGACATTGTAAATAAGCGGGCAGCGTTAACTCCTGTAAATGTAAACAAACTTGTTTCTCTTAGCATGGCTGAACAAGAAGTAGGACTGAGTGGACTTGTGGGCTCTAACGTTTTACATTGTTTTATTCTGAGTTCAGTTATGTAACAAAAACAAATTCTGCATTTGTAAGTTGTACTTTCACAATAAAGAGATTGCACTACAGTACTTGTATGAAGTGAATTGAAAAATACTATTTCTTTTGTTATTTTTGCAGTGCAAATATTTGTAACCAAAAATAATAATATAAAGTGAGCCCTGTCGACTTTGCATACTGTTGTAATTGAAATCAATATATTTAAAAATATAGAAAAAATCCAAAAATATTTAATAAATTTAAATTGGTATTCTATTGTTTAACAGTGTGACTAAAACTGCGATTAATTGCAATTGATTTTTCTTATAGTGATTAATTTCTTGAGTTAATCGCATGATTTAACTGCGATTGACTGCCCTAGTAAATTTAAACCTGTGTTGAATAATTTGTACTTAATATATAAACAATTTTTTAGTACTGATTGTCTTATATGTGGCAACTTATGTTTAAAGGGCTAGACCCTGGTGTAAATCAGCATAGCTCCATTGAAGCCAGTGCTAATTTATACCAGGTGAAGGTCTGGCTCTTTAAATGTTTTGAGTTATATTTTCAATCCCTTATTTCAACTAAGTTTTTTTAAAACATGATTAAAATGACAATAGTGCCCAGCACATTTCTGTATAATGCTTTATATCTCAGGGTGTCAAAGCACTTTACAAAGATGGATAATTATCATTATTCCATTATTATTGGTTGGGATGCTAATGTGCAGAGAAAGTAAATGGCTTGCCCACTGTAACAGAGAGAGAGTCAGTAGCATAGGTGGTAGTTAGAGCTCTGGTCTCTTGACACCAATCCTGTACTCTTACTACTAAGAAAACTGCCTCCCGGAATATCTCTATCTCATCTCAATCTCACTACATACACACAATAGAACCTTTGTAGTCTATGCTGTACACATGCTATTGATAGTTATATCAGCTGAAAGATAATTGTTGCTGTTCTAACTGTCTGCAGTTATGCACTGTACAGCCTCAATTATCTAAATGTAATGGGGGAGCATCGAAGAATTTTGGATAATCAAATTTTCAGATAATGGAGGGAGTTTTGCATGTGATTAACAGATATTGTGGGACATAACATTTCGGAGAGCAGTCAGCTTCGGATGTTTGAGCTTCAGATATCTGAGACTGAACTGCCTAGCCAGTCAATAAATAATAAGCACACTAGTTTTTTCTTCCTTCACTTTGTATTACAGAAGAAACAACAAACCACTTCAAACATGTTGCCGTTATCCCTTTAAAACCAGTCAAGACTAATAATGTCATCAGTTAACAGAAAGCTTCCTGTGTACACAGACAATTTAAAAATACCAGCAAACATGTATTTTATGCATACCCAGTACCCATGATCATATGTATACGGGGAATCATGTCAACTGCTAGGAAATGGAGGTTGTACCAGAGGTAATTTTTCCCTAAGATATGTAATCAGTTCTAGCATTTGAAGTGTGACCTGGATACCACTGCTCCATGCTGGTAAAATACAGGAAAACAAATGTAAGATCTTATATATATATGCTGGAATTGTATTAATTAATAAAAATAAAACTCAATAAGCAGAACCCATTAACTTCCAACATTTTATGTATTTATACTGAGTACTGCTCTTCTTCAGACAGAGATCTTTACTAGCACAGCCAAACCTAAAGTATGTTTTACTATGCTATTTAAGAGTGAGTTTTGCTCCGCTAAATAATATGTATCTAATTTAATTGGTTTCCAAAGGCAATGGGGTATAGCAACAAAGATAAAATGTGCAAAATACAATATTAAGAGTTATTACTTTGTGCATATGATTTTGCTAGGCTTTTCTCACACAGTAAGCTATTCTAACTACTTATCATTTTTAAAAACAAACACTGTTTTCTGCATTGTATCACATTCAGAAATGAAGGCCATTCTTACTCTGAAGCCTGTTTGAGCCAATATATGGACCCAGATAAGATAGGGGAAACTGAGAGACCCTCAGAAAGGAATTAACTTTGACTGTTTTTATTAAATGTAATATTAGGCTGAAGATGCGTGTTCAGCATGGACAAACCTTGGCTTTGATCTGAAAGTCTTAATCCATTTGGAAACTGTTGCAATTGTACATCCTATGTCATCGAAATAGCAACGTGCGTTTTTATCATTATCAAAAAAAATTGTTTGTTTATTTTGCTCTGTTAAACTGTCACCTGAGAGGATGCACTGGCATGTAGTAATTGTCATCTGAACCTTTTTTTTTTTTTTTTTTTAAAGGGTCAGTTTTCCCTTGGTTGTTTCATATTACGAACTCTAATTTTTCCCTTAAAGTTTACATTCCCACCCATATTAATCAGATGATTTAAATATCTGCAATATATGAAATGTTTGTGTGTGTGCATGAGTACCTGCACAACTGTACGTACATATGTGTAGAGAGTCCGTATGTCTGTCTGAAATACCGATCTCTCTCGCTCTCTCACATACACACACACATATTTGTCTTTCTCATTATGCACCCACTTGTATATATGTATTTGTTGGAGTTTTGCTAGAGATCTCAGTGGGAGCAGCTTCGAACCCTACATTGTATATACATTATTAGAAGGAATAGTAATTTACTTTTTTAAATGACTACATTCAGAAATCTGATTCTAAACTCACATTGGTTTAATTTTCTGGCATTCTTCCAGTGTTTTATAATCAGGGTAAAGACCGAATCAGGCCCCAAGAACATTTGTGCTACTTGAAGATGACTATTCATCCTGATGCTGAATGCCAAGACATAATTACATATTAGCTTTATGTGAGGACGGAAAAACCTTCTATATTAACCTTATACGAGAGAAGAGAATTAGCCTTATACAGAATAGCAGGGTGCCCTCTTTTTGTCCAAGATGTAAGAAAATGATTGCAACGAGGTTACTTCTTTTGAGAATCTGCAGCACTTCTTTTGCAGTTTTAATTTTGAGCACTTCCTCCCATTCTACAGCCCTTCATTTCCATCTCTTTAATTGCAATGAACCCTGCATCTTTTTAAATATCTGTACAGCTACTTTTGCATAAATCTTACTCTCCCTTTTCCTGGGTAGCCTCTATCACTTATCTGGGTCATTTCATAGCACATAAATAAAGTAGTGAGATAAAGCACAAAGGGTCCTTGATAAAGTCCAAGTTTTGTTTAACAGTTAGGACAGTGAAAGTTTACAAGAGCTGCTCTGGGAAAGCTGTGTTGTGAATAGAGTTATTATTGCCACTATCAAATTGTTTAGACTGGTGGGCAAAACATAGGGGCTTCGTATTTGTTTAAGGGCTTCATAACGCTGTATATTTTCATTGTCCTTTGGACTGTGTTGTCATCAGGATGAAAATGACATAATAAAAAGAATCAATGATTCCTTCAGGAAATCTGACAGGTCCCAGAAGTCATTAATTATCAAATTGTAGAGATTGAGTAGATCGGACCCTGGTTCTTCTTCCTAAAGTTCTCCTGGGAAACTTGCTTTTCAGATGCCAACAGAGGGCAGTAGTATCCTGTTTCTTTTGATGATAGCTTTTGGATTGTATCAATCAGTGGAGCTGCAAATATAACTCCCTTTACTATGTTGTGCCGTACACCAGAGCGACAAGGAAATGATCAAATATTTTACTATTGAAATCATTGTATTTATCATATGCTCTCAGAGTTAAAATCCTACTAGTCTGGTTTCTTTATAGTAAGATACCACTAAACATTGTACTCTGGTTCAAATGAAGATGCATGGTGTTGGGGGAGTATTTCTCCCAGAAAGTGAATTGCTATTTAACATTTGCCAAAAACACTAACAAACTAGAAATGCAGTTGTAAAGCATGCAGCTAAAAGATCCTTCCAAGAACAATGCCTTTACTTATTTTGCATATGTTCCTGTATCTATCTATGTACACGTGTGTATGTTTTATATCTGTGTGTATAGTCTTAGTTATGAATATAGACTAGATAGAGAACTTATAGCTAATATGGTCATTCTTTCTGGTGCTCCCTAGTCTTTTAGTCATAGTCCATTGGACTTATTTTATTAAAGGAAAAATCTTGCCAATTCGTGAACATTCCATTTCATTGCCAGTAAAGTAGATATTTTAAAAATACGCTTCCTGTGCTACATGTTGAACGATTAGTATTGTCATTTCTTATTTGTATAGGACAAGCAGTCTACCAGGAACTTCAGAGACAAGCATGGAGACGAGATCCTTGCCGTGAAGAATTCACGGTCTGAATAGATGCCCTACAAACAAAGTTTGGGTAAAATAGCATTGTGCGTGCACAATAATATGATAGGTAACTAGCCAGTTACATGATTTTATATGTGTTTAATAGACTTTAATACACTTTTTTTTACAGTACATTTTGATGATGGTCAATGTAATAATCCTTTCCTTTGTCTGTTGCGCCAAGAGCCACCATCTTTCACTTCTTGTCTCAGAGCATGAAACACTGGCTGGCATTTTGCTTCTTTGATTTTTCTTCTATTTTAATTATTCATGTATTTATTTGTTGTATTATTTGTTCTGCCATGTATTTATTGTTGAAGCAACCAGTACATTTTTCATGTTACAACAATCTCAGACCAAGTACCAATCACTGTAATCTCGCCTGGGGATTCTCCATCACTGTATTTTCATGGCTTGTGCTTTCAGTAAAATATATGTCTTGTCATTTCAGTAGAGCTCCCGCAGTAGAGCTACAGTATCAAATGCAGATAAAAGAACCATCAACGGAGTTGTGTGTGTGTGTGTGTTAGAAATGTAAAAATTCTTTAATGCATCAGAAAAATATATTTTAGGTCATCAGTGGTCTTGAAGATTTTTATCCTGATTATTTCAATGAGTGTTTGAGAACTATACTTGGCTAAACTAGTCCCCCAAATGGACAATAACTGCTTTTCCTGCATTTTAACTGTGGCTTCTTCTGTGTAGAAATACTTCCTGGTATTCAGACAAATAGTTTACTGAATATTTGTTGAACAGCAAATATGATTTGTGTCAGATTACTACCCAGATCACACTGTGAAGTAGTAATGTTTTGTATTAAAAAAAACTACATGAAATTCTCCAGCACACGTACATTTCACTTTAAACAAGGACATTTTCCATGGAAAACAATTAATCAGTTAACAAAAAATGCAAAACTGGCCCTGGTCAATAACTTAAGTTTGTTAAGACAGGACTGATGAGGCTATCATCTGAGATGAGGGCCCTTGTAAGTAGTAGGTATTCATTTTGGATTTTTTGGGTGGCTTAGTATTCAGGCAAAATGGATTGCTCAAAATAGCAAGTAAGAAATCCTTTTTGTTAAAATTCCTACATATAGCACTGTACATCTACATATCCCTTTAAAAGCTTAGCACCACACCTCTTATTAATGTGAACAATTCCTTCAACTTCATTGGGGCTACTCATGTGAGTAAGGGCCAAGATCAGCCCAGGAAGGAAAATGTATTTTTTGCTCTAAAAGGCTTCCTGCCTTATTTCTATATGAACTGAATATTTGGCCCATTCCTAACACACATAGGACCATATCCTGCAGTCCTTACTCCAGCAGAGTTCCCATCGGTGCAAATTCAGTCCTGTCAGACAATCCATGGATTGTAGAATTTATCCCATTTAAATGTAGTGGGAGTCTTAGCTGCACATTTGCCCCCTATTCATTTATTTTAAAGTGTTATCAGTAAAATAGCTGATCACAGAAGCTTGGTTATCACTGAGATGATATTCCTTGCATTGCATTATCTATAGTTTCCCTGTTATTCTAGAAACTTTTCTCCTGGCTGGAACATTTTGCTGCAGCAAAATGAAGAGCCCTTCATTTGGTGGCACCAAAATTTGCATAAAATATCGCTCTAAGCATTGAAGGATCTTATTACATAGGGTTTGATGATAATCTTTGTTGAAATAATATTTAACACATGCTGCACTTTTAATTAAGTATCTGAATAATCTCAAATTAATGCCAGAGGTTTAAAAATAAGTTTTCATTTTAGTGAACTGTAACATAATAGCAGGCAGCGTGGCCATTTCCAGCTCCCCCCCTCCTTACCCTTTGATTTAATTACATGCCCTACTGTGTGTTTCTTGTCACTTCAGAAATGCATATAAAGAAAACAGACCCAGGACATTTTATTTATGATTTCAACTTGTTCTATTTTGTGTCCATTTTTTATTTTATTTCATTTTATATAGTTTGCTTCCTGCATTCCTTGTGCTTTGATTAAGGCATTTAATTGGAATCAACTAGATTGGAGCTTTGCAACTCTCCTGCGTGTTCAAAAGGGCAATTATAACATGTCACATTTGTGCTGATGTTTTGGTGTATTGGTGCTGACACAAAAGTCAGTGTTTGGAAGCAGCAGTCTGTGGCGATGAAGTATTCTGTTTTATACAGTGTGTGTGTGGAAAGAAGCATGCAGATTGTTAAATCCCTGGGCAGTTTGTGCAGCACAGTTACACTCCAAAGAATGTTATGCTGTTGAAGTTGGATTATAAGGTAAAAAGGGGCTTAATGGTTAGCGTTTTCAGAGAGGAATCAAACCATAGCAAATAAATTCACATTTATTCTATTTATTTTTTCAAATTAAAAAGCCTTGATCTGGCAGATTTGTTTGCCTTTCAGTTAGGCTTGTGTGACAATCACTGCTCCATTATTCCATTTAAAGAAATTGCATTAACAACAACAAAAAAAGAAAGACTCACATGGACTTATGTCAGTGAGTTATTCTGCTGTAGCTACTCTGCTCTGAGTGTGTGTGTGCGTGTGTGTGTTGGGAAGGGGTGCCTGTTTACTGTGTGTATAAAAAATATTCACAGTTTGGGACTGGAGGGAGCAAGCAGGCTAGCTTTCAAGGTTTCCTGTTAGATTTTCCCTTTATCCTCCACCATCTATCATTGTAAAGGAGACATATATAACTGCCGCACTTTGTATATCGAGGGGAGCTGCCTGCTTTTTCCCTTTGCTGAGATAATAACACTGAGGGTTGTTGACTGCTGTTATCTCTGATGACAGCCTTATCTGCATGGCTCTGATTCTAGCTCACAGAGTCAGAGATATACCGTACTTATGAAACTGACCAGTACTCCAATTATGTCTGGGCACAAAACAATTCTTCAGCAGTTTGAAAAGCAAATATTCATGTGTATTTTTATTTTTTTATTTTTTTTACAAATGTGCTATTCATTTTTTTTAATTAAAAAGGAGATTCTGGGGTAAAAAGCAGCAAGTGGCTCAAACAAGGTTGAGTAAAAGGAAAACACCCTCAGAAAACCGACTCCAAAGAGAGAGAAAGGAAAGGAAAATGTGCCAACCAATTGTTGAGTGGTGTTGGTGTAAATCTTGGCTTCTTCTGTAGCATGAGCACCCCATCATTAATGTAATTGAGAGTCATTTGCACAACAGCATTAGCCCTTGCGAGCTGTACCACAAAAGAATCCAGTTGTTTAGTTTAGTTTAATCTAAACACCATGATCTTCACTGAATTGGCTAATGATTGCACAGTGCCATGAAGATGTTAAGTGCTGTAATAACAGCAGTACTTTGCAATTCTGTGCCTTTTTTCTCCTGAGGATCTGTAAGCAAATTCCAAACATTTATGAATTTAGCCTCCCAATACCTCTGTGAGGTAAGGAAATATTCTCCTTGTTTTATGGATGCAGAACCCCAGATCCAGAAAGACTGTTGCTTGGCCAGAGTCACACAGAGAATCTGTGGCAGAGCGAACATTTAACCCACATCTCCAGAACTGCAGTCCAGTGCCTTAATCATAATATCCACCCAGTCACCCATATATAAATGCTATGTTTTATCATTATTCGCTTTAAGGTGCAACTGCACCCATTTTCCTCAACACATATTTCTCCAAATTCCACTCACTACTTGGCATGAATGAGCAGCCATGTAATTCAGTTTAAAAATCTATGTTAAGAGAACTTCAGTTAAGGATGCAGAGTTAATCACTCAAAAAGCGATGCAAAAGTTAAGACTGTGGAATCTTTGCTCTGTTCAGTGGGCATGCATTATGACCTTTAATCACATTCTATTTCTCAAATACAATATATTATCAGTTTTTCTACAACCTGCCACATCTTGTATTATATATTTCATTCTTGTATGCTCAGACCAATTTCATTGACATATGGTCCAGTATATCTGTATTGACTTAGCTCTTTTATATGATAAATTCTTTTCAATCTAAGCTTGCATTAGGTACAGCTCAGGGATAAGGCAATTAACTACAAAGAAAGCTTTATTGAAAACATAGATAGTCTATATATGCCAGCAAATTTTCACAATGAATGTGTGTTTTTATTAGAGCTAGTCAAAAAATGCTACTTTTTCCCACTATTTTTTCCAGAAATATTTGAGTGTTTTAATTTTTCAATGAAAAAAACTAAATCAAAACCAGATTTTTTTTCAATTTTCAAAAAATTACTTTTAGTTAAAAAATGGTTTTCAAAAACTAAAATTTTAATGAAAATAGAAAATTTCTATTAATTCTGGGGGATTTTTTCTTTTGTAAAAAAACAAAAACAAAAAAGGGATAAGTGAAAATTTTCTATGAAAATATTTGTTTTGCTTGAAACAAAGTTTTATTAACAAGTTTCTCCCAGCTCCAGCTATGAAGTAACTGTGTGGGGTGTTGTATAATCATGGCTTACTGTGTGCTTTTTGTATCAATGACATTTGGACTCTCTTTGTGTGACATACCCAGAGTAGTAGTCAGTTACTACAAATGTTCTTCATATAAAATTGGAAAAACATTAAGTTCAATAAAGGATGGTATACTAATTCAAGCACACAAGAGGGCAAAATTAAGGTTGTATGTGTAACTTTCTCATGGTAGAAAGTTAAGAGTAACTGAAAACAGGGTTAGAATGGAAACTGTTATGCAACCTTTGTTGTAATAATAACATTTCTGTACACCTTTCATCCAAAGTTCTCAAGTGTGTTACAAATGTTAATGCCTCACAGATTCCCTGTGAGATATCATCATACCCCATTTTACAGATGGGGAAACTGATGCACCGAGAAATAAAAGGACTTGTGCAAGGTCACCCAGTAAGTCAGGGAAAAACTGGGCATAGAACGCAGGAGTTGTGGTTCCCAATCCTCTGTAATGAACAAAATTCCCTTTCAAAGTCAGTCCAAGAACTGAAGGGTCAGATCCATTGACTCTAAGGAGTTACTCCAGTTTACACCAGCTGAGGACCTAGCCCCAGGCGACTTGACTGCTGGTCTCTTGCTGCAGTCACTAGACATACCACTTCCTGAGGGAATGCATTTGAAAACATCACAGCTTTTAATGAGGAGTGACATTTGAGTGGAAGTAGATACCTTGCTGAAGACTGAACTTATTTGTGACACAGGCCCTAAGAACCCCAGGACCAAAGCGTGAAAACCAGTTATAAAATTTCATTTTAGCAAACAGAGCAATTCTATTGTTTAATACATTAACAAACTATTCCACCTTTAAGCAATACTGTATGTGATAGCCATTCCACCAATACGGCTCCAGGATGGAAACTTTTCCCTTAATCTCCAACTCGTGGTGCCTCCCGGGTCCAGCGTGTGCCCTTGTTGACCACAAATGAGGTCACTTTTCGGCATAATAGCTCAGAAATTCCAATTGTAATTAAAACCATTCTTGCTGAATACACTTCATAGTTTCTTCAAGATGGGGAATGCTACTTTCTCACGTCAATGTCCTTCCCAGAGCTGCCACCTGCAAAACCGGGGACACTGTCATCTTAAAGGGTCTAGAGATCAGGGGAGCAACACATAAGAGCCTGTTCCATTTTGAGCAGTGGAAACAGGAAATGTACAAGCAGAGTGAAGTCAGTATCCCTCTATATGTTTGAATTTTTCATTCTAATGGAGGGAGAGCTAGAAATAAAGCATGCCAGGGCACTATTCCTGGGATTATAGAGTGGAAACTTAAAGAACACAGCAAGCTGGGGGAATTGAGGTGTGACTGACAGAAGTAGCTACTGAAAAGGTCTTGTTCTTGGGGTTGATGGAGTTCCGGAATAGATATAAGTGTGCTCGGGGATCGATATATCGCGTCTAGATGAGACGCGATATATCGATCCCAGAGCAATCGATTTTAACCCGCCGATACGGCGGGTAGTCTGGACATAGCCTAAGAGAGGCACTGTAGTTCAGCAGTTAGCAGAGGAGACTGCAGGGTTGGGCTATTCATCCGTTCTTACCTTGGATGTCTGCAGGAGGGCCCAAAGGATAGAGAGTGAGGAAGAGAGAAGTCTGCCAGGTTCCCAGCAATGTGAACTAGCACAAGTTCTACTGTGAGCCTTGGTTAAGGCTCCATGATCGCTTCTAGCCTTGCACCCAAGGCTTATCTTTGGGTGGGCTTATGGTTCAGCATGGATGTTATCTCCAGCTCTGGTCGGGGCTGTTGGTTCTATTCCCAGCTCTGTCACTGATTCAGTGTCTGACCTTCAGTAAAGTACTTAACCCGAGTGCTCCTCTCTTTTCCCATGTAAAATGGTGCTGAAAATCCTAACCCACTTCACTGGTTTAGCTCACTGAGATTTGTAAGGTGCTTTCAGGTCTTCAGATGGGAGGCTCTACAGAAGTGCATAAGATTATTAATAAAATACCCTGGGCCAAATTCCATTCTGTTTCACCAGCATAAATCCACTGAGTTCACTAAAATTCCTCCAGATTTGCCCCAGTGTAATTGAGAGCACTGAGATGTAAAAGTCAGGATAGCCAATAACTGTGTTAAATAGATTTCTAAGAGGACTGGAGCAGATGTCCGTGGGAGAGGAAGGTGCTGTCGGGCTCAAGGGAGATGCTGCAGCTATAATAGCATCCCCCCCAAGGGGGACCTGGACAGACCCAAATACTGTGTTGGCCATATTGAGAGCCTAGTTTTTAACCCTTTTTTGGTTACATGAAGTGATGGGGACATGTGCGCACACACAATCTCTGCAGCCAAATGGCTTCAGATAGGCTGCAAGCTGCTCATGTGTTGTAGGAAAAAGCAACCTTCCTCTGAAATGTAGTTTCCATTTAAGTTTAGGATGACTCCTGGCCCTAGTCTATCCGTGTTTATCTGTACTGAGTGTGAATGTGAACTGGAAAAGGGAAAAGAGAGAGTGGCTGCTTTTTAAAAAGCTAATTTGAAAGCAGACGCTGTCTTCTGTAAAGATGATTCTGATTGTCCAGAGCTCTTTTAACGAGACAAGGTTAAATGCATTTGTATTGAGAACATGGAATTAGACACACACACAAAATGAACATCATCTTTATTTCATACTTAAATGGCCAAGAGTGTAAGTCAGTCTGTTCCTGATTGTTTGGGAACACCAAGGGATTTTCTGCGTTGATTTTGATTTCACAAAGCTCTTTATCTCCCTCTTTGGTATATTAGCTACAGTATTTCTAAATTGCTACAAACTTTCTTCTGTCCAGTATCCTAATGTTGCCTGCAAATGGCATTGTCAAATGGAAGTTACAGGTAAAATACATCAGACTGTATTCCAGAGTTTTGATTCTATGACACAAAACTGACTTGTATGGAAGTGAACATACCAAAACATTGATATTTAAGGAATTGGTTCTTACTGTGTGTAATGCCTGTTATTGTAGACTCTGACGTGTGTGTCATATAGGCATTTACGAGACACAATGGGGCAAAATCCTGGCCCCACTGAAGTCAATGGGAGATTGGCTACTGATTTCACTGGGGCCATGGTCCCTATCCCAATCAAGTAACATTTTAAAGTGCAGATCCTGCCTCTATTCACAGAAGGTCCAGTAAGCAGCAGCAAGGAGAGGTGGTGGTTCTGTTACATAGGTACTCAGGATATGGGGAGGCCACAGAGAGGGTCTGGTAGAGCTGTGTTCTCTGGGGCTCTGTTTGTCTGTGTAGAGGAAAGGTTGGGGAAGGGGCATGGCCCAATGTGTCTGAGATTCTACAGATCCAGTGGCTGAACACTCTCCCATCCATGAATGGGGGGCGATACAGAAGCAAGGAATCTACTACAGCCCTGAGACCTGAATTCTCGGTATCTTCTGTTCATCCTTTAGGTCCAGGATTATTCTTGCCAGCTCTCCCAGTGTTATTGCCTGTCTCAAGATGTTTGGTATTCTTTGAAAAGCCCCAGCTCTTGGAGTCAAGGGACTAGGCAAGAATCTCAGCTTTCACTTTTTTAAAAGGAAGTTTCTAGCCTTCATGATTATGAAGCAAAATTTGAAAACATGACCAGCGTGCAGCCCACAGGTGTCAAACCAGAACAAAAAAAGCCCCCACATTTATTGTTGGTTTTTTAAATAATGAATTTTAAGCTAGTCAGGTAATTTTGGTGGAGCCTAACTCATGATTTTGTAACTCTTGAGGTTGGCAGTGTTGCAAGTTCAAGTGAGAATTTGTGGTGGTCACTAAAGTTAGTTGTGGGGTTCTTCCTATTAAGGCTCATAGAGCTTAAATTTAACAAAAAAATTTTTTTATCATGGTAGAATAGTCACCAAACCTGTTGTCTGCAGTACGCTAATGTCCCTGCAGTCAAGAGACCGACCTTCCAAGTGGAGGATTCCTTTTGATCTGTGCAGCCACACTCACATCCAACAATGATAGCTTCTGTATACATTCTTCCCTTGTTATCAACAAGCCAGTTGTCTGGGTTTGTGAGGGTTCTGGATATGGACACAGCAGGTCTCCACTCTCGGTCCTTGTTTTGCAATCGTAGTTCTCCTCATCCATCTTTAGAGGCACTTGCTTAAATTTTCTTTATAGGGCCCTTAGCACCAATGGTCAGAAAGGGTCCTGGAGGTCTGTATGAATTAAGGCTTTGGAGAATTCTTTAATGGTGAGTATCCCTCCACCTGAAGGTCTTCCTTCTGTAAGGCTTGGCGTCTGTTCCCAACTGTTTGGGCATGATCTCTAGTCCCTTTGTGTCCAATTCCTTCAGGAGCAGTAGGGTTGCATTCAAGATATCCTCCTTCCTTCTGCTACCAGCCATGTTCCTTGGGGAGAAAGAGGAAATTTCCTCTAACAGAAGGGGCTTCATGCCAAATTGCATTTGAATTTTGTTTATTTTCTTCAGGCTGATTTTAAAGGTTCTCCATTGTGGATTCAATGGCCCGGAGTTCAGTGGACACTGGGAAGCCATTGTCGATATTCCACTTAGCTGGCAGGGCAGTGGCTGCCGCCTTCTCTACCAGGACCTCTGACCGTTGCTCTGTGAAGTCAATGTTCAAAGCCTCATCACTGATGCTATCAGTGGATTCCTTCCCTGCATTTACACTTTTCTTTTGCCTGCATTGTCTGTCGCAATGGTTGTACATAAGGCAGACTCGGCTCTTTGGCCTTAATGCTGAACATTGTCTCAAAAGGGCTAGGGCCTAGAAAGAAAGTCATTGTTGGATTCTCAGCACAGATGGGTTCTATTTTCTACCTATCTGCAAAACCCTCAGTGTTCTACAGCATAATCAAGGAAGGGGAACACACTGTGAAACATCCTTGAGTGTTCTACAGCATTGGCCAACCCTTCAAAACTCATGAATAACCTCCACCCCCAAATCATGAGTTTAGCTTGAAAAGCATGAGATTAAAATGCAGTAGCAATAAATAATGAGGATTCTTTTTGTCTGCCTTCTTGTTTCTGAGCCTTTAGGAGGTACTTGGTTGTCAAGCTCTTCTCCACACCCATGAGGTTTAGAAACTCACTTCAAAAAATAAATGAAATCTGAAATTCTCACCTAATCACTTGCCTTCAAGGGCCGAGGCTTTAAGAAAAATACATCATATCACGAGATTCATGATAAAATTGCAAGAAGTGGCAACGCTGCAATATTGCCATAAAGTGTGGAGCTGCAGCAATTATAACTTAGGTATGGGGAAGGTGGCATTTGTCTGCAAATATGATTATTCAGTAGAGATGTGTAAATACTGCAAAAATGATTCCCTGAATATGTGTTTAATTTTTAAACAAGTCTGCTTTAGCCACATTCTTGTCCCTTTTTGTATTTGCTTTCTGAAAACATCTGTGTCATTGTTTTTCACTGGCATTGATGGTCATAGCAAGTAAATTTTAAATCTACAAGCATTCATCCCCAAAATCTGAGGATGAGTTCTGCCCATCTAACTGGGGAACAGAAACAATACCATGTTCTTTGTGGCCCATTCACAACTGAGCAATACAACAAGAATTGCAAGCCACAGTGTTCATGAAATTAACAAATAATGTAACTAAATAAATCTCAAGCAATCACAACTTACTCACAGATATTCCACAAACATAAAAGGTGGTCAGAATGGTTGGACACGTTATTTGTTACCTATTATTCAATCAGCTCTGGTGCTTATCCACCAAGATTAACAGTCTTGCTAGTTTCTGATTTTCATATGTTACTCCAGGCTACTAGCTTCTTTCTCTAGTAGGCTTGTGTGTACAACAGATGGACCAACTCATGAAGTTTGATCTTGATTTGGACCCAGATTTGAACATCCTCACTGTATGAAGGTGGTGTTTTGGGGACTTGCATTCAGTCCACTGTGAAGAAAAGCCTAGATTATTAAGTCCTGATGCAGAGCCATTCTCCCCCCCAAAGAGCAGCCAGAAGGATCTGTCACAGGACTTGAAGTACTAAACTAGGTTACATGTATATAGGGTGACCAGACAGCAAGTGTGAAGAATCAGGATGGGGGTGGAGGGGTAATAGGAGCCTATATAAGAAAAAGACCCAAAAATCAGGACTGTCCCTATAAAATTGGGACATTTGGTGACCCAACATGTATAGTATGATAGTCCTAAAGAGTTTAACTCTTGTATCTGATGCTAATTGAATGGCTCAGGGGGTGAGTAAATGCAATACTTACCTTAGAACGCTAGAGAGAGCACAGGGGAGAAGTCAGAGGACCATAACAAGGTGGGAGAGCGACTACATTTTCATGAGTGCTTGAAAGGACTCTAGTTTATTCCTGCTGCTTGCTTCAGTCACAACACTTATTGCAGGTTTGTCTGAGGCTCTGGGGAATTCAGGTGTTGTGCTTAAAGAGATTTTGAGAATGGATGTTATGAAAAAATCTATGGGCTAAGATCTGCTCATGCCCAAATTTCAGATGAGTGGGGCCTCACTCCTAATTATTTTTTGACTATTTTGCCTTTCCCAGAAATTAGATACCTCTCAGGGAGTGAATCCGTTTCCCTGATTCATTGCAGTTCTTGAGCACTGGAAGGTTCTCTAAGGCCTTTGGTTTCATGCCCCACCAACCACATCCAAGACAGCAGCACGCTAGGTTTCCATTCTAACCATATGCCTTGCTGTGAGTCACTGATTACATGAGAACTGTTGCTTTATTATTATTATTTATTATTTAATATTTATATTACAATAGTGCCCACAGGCTAACCAGGCGAAGGCCCTATTGTGCCAGATGCTGTGCAAGCAGATAACAACTCCCTGTACCACAGATCACCTTGGAACTTGTTTGTTTCCATAGTGCAGGTCTGCACCCTGGGAAAAGCATGGGAGGCATCTTAAGATTGCCATCCTGCAAGGACTGTTCTGAGGGAACCCTCAGATGCATAGAGACCTCCAGAAACTTTGTATAAATAATTCCTTTCCTACTGGACATATTCCAGCCCTTCTAGGTTCCTCTGGAATCCCCCACTTTGGAGACTCCATCCTGGAATCCCATCTGGTTTTCTATTTATCTCAGATTGTGATGAAGAGTCACTCTCAGGAACAATTGAAGTTCTAGGATTGGACATTCTTTTGCCCTTCTGATATGGGAACTGCTTCATTACCAACCCTGCCTGTCACTCTATGCCGTATTACAGTATCTCATCTTACTGAATTTAATTAACCCATGGAACAAGACACACGATCACATTGTGTACTGTGCATCAAAATCCACAGTCAGGGATTGCCTGTATCCATTTTCCACTCTGATACGAGCGTTCCTCAGAGCGGTAAGAGATGAGTCCCTACAAGTGAGTAAAGAATCATTTCACACTCTAGGTGCCAGATGCACAGGGCAGCCCAGTGCACTGCATTCCTAGTCCATGCTGTGCCCTGCTTTTTGCTCGAACACAGGCAACAGTCTAACCCCACTTTATGCCAATATGTTTTAGCTTATCTATCCTCTTGTTTCAAAGAAATGATGTCCAGGTAAAAATCATGTGTGAAGCAGGGAGCATGGTTGGGTGAATAGGGAATTAGCAAACCTGGAATCTGTTCTCATCACTACCACTGCCACCAGACCCAAGCACTCCTGAATCTTGAGAAACTTTAGATCTTCCTCCAAACTTCTTCCTGATGCCACTTTTATTTGAGGGGAGTCTTTTCCCCCTTCAAACTATAAAATTAAGGTCTAAATTCACTTTCACAGTGTCACTTGTTAATTATTTACATGGTGGTGGCACCCAAAGGCTCCATTGTGCTGCATGCTGTCCAAACACAAAGAAAGACATGGCCTTTATCCCCGGAGCTTCTAAGGCTCCATCCTGTAAAGACTGACACATGCTTAACTTTAAGCACCTGTCTGAGTCTTTGCAGGATCAGGGTCTAGATTAGTGCCCCCAGGATGATGATTGTCTTCTGGATTCTAAAGTAAAGGATGGGAGAAAATATCTTTGTTTGTCCTGAGTAGGGATAAAAACGTAATGAATGATTTAGTCAATGAGTTACATCTTGTTTTGTGTATAGTCACAGAATGTGCATGAGTAGATTGGGATTTCCTCTGGTTTATTTATTCGAATGCACTCAGTTAATGTTTTGGCTTTTTTAAACTCCATAGCTTGATCTTGGACAGTTCATTGTGAGTGTTCAGTACACACTAGTCAACATTCAACCTATGCTGGTTAGTTGTTGTTAATACTAATGTTGTTAACTCATTATCAGATAAGTCACATGATATTGTTTGTGTTCCCTAATTGGATGAGTGGAACTCTTCTAGTCAGGAGGAGAGTTTGAAGAAGCCATGGGGCTTTGAAGCTCTTCGAGAGAGGAAGCAGATATGCAGGATTATGAAATTTAGGAAGTGTTAGATCTTTTCCTGTCCAAGCCTCACTGGCTTCTCTGAAACATCCTTCTTAAAAAATCAGGCTATGTCAGATGTATTGTCTAGGACAGAGTTGGGCAAACTTTTTAGCCTGAGAGACACATCTGGGTATGGAAATGGCATGGCAGGCCATGAATGCTCACAAAATTGGGGGTTGGGGCATGAGAGGGAGTGAGGGCTCTGGCTGGGGGTGCAGTCTCTGGGGTGGAGCTGGAGATGAGGTTTTTGGGGTGCAGGAGGGTGCTCCAGGCTGGGACCAATGGGTTTGGAGGTTGGAAGGGGGATCAGGGCTGGGGCAGGGGGTTGGGGCATGGGAGGAGGTCACAGGTGCAGGCTCAAGGCAGCACTTACCTCAAGCACCTACCAGAAGTAGCAGCATGTCTCCCCTCCAGTCGAGGTGTGTCTAGGCAACTCTGCACACCACCCCATCTGCAGGCACCACCCCTGCAGTTCCCATTAGCTGCAGTTCCCAGTGGCGCTTGGGGTGGGGGCAGCATGCGGAGCCCTCTGGCAGCCCCTACATAGGAGCCAGAGTGGGGACATGCTGCTGCTTCCAGGAGCCGCGTGGTGCCACAACATGTGTGGATGGGGCAAGCTGGAGCAGTGGAGCAGGGCAAGCCCCGACCCTGTTCCCCTGCGAGAGCTTGATGGCCAGATGCGGCCCGTGGGCCTTTGTTTTCCTACCCCTGGTCTAGGCACAGAGTTCGCACTGAGTTTTCTCCCAGCACATTCAGGTACAAGCCAAATCTGACTCCTCCATGTGCCTGGCCTGTGCTGAGGGGTTTAAGGAACCCTGTTTTGCTGCTGTGCCAAGCAGTGTCATATCCTGCATATAATATACCAGCTCCACTGTGAATACTAGAGCGTGCAAGCTTACATGTGATACAGCTTATGAGTGATCACAGAAGGAATGCAGGAACCAATGAAGCAAGTTCATTTCCAGCTTAAAAGCCATGAGCCAGGTCAAGAAGGGGAGAGCATTGACTAACACTGGGGAGTCAGGAAAGTGGAGTTCTGTCCTCAGCTCTGCTTCTGACTTACAATATCTGACCTTGAACAAGTCACTCTTCTTGGCAGGTACTCTCATTTTCTTCATCTGTAATATGGGGATAATACATGTGCATAATCCTAAGGAGGAGGAATGGATTTTGACTCTTGATTCTGTTGCACTCTGAACATTGGAGGGCTCACTAGAGGGCCTGGCGAGAGCTGGGGGAAGCCTATTTCTGCCCTCTTGGGCTTACATTTCCCAGCGGAGAGAGAACAGCCTACATTGGCACTGACCAACAGCGTTTAAGGGATTTGAAAAGGAAGACTTTGCATGCTAGTTTTGGTGAGGAACTTGTGTTCAGGGCTCCCACACTTCTCACTGTGTGAAAAGAAGAAAGTGGGGAGACAGCATGGATTCAAAGATAAGGGGACCCATGTGACACCAGGAAGGAGGGAGTCTTAGTGCAGTGGGATCCCTGATGCTGTGAATAGCTGGGCATGGCTGCCGTGACCCCCCCCCCCATCCATGTGCCTACCCACACCCCCTCTTTGCTTTGAAGCGACATTTTATGCAGAGCCTTTTCTATGGTGCTTGTTTGTAGAAGATCCCTAAATTAAGAAATGCAAATTTAGTCATAACCTATTCCTTTCCAAAGGCAACTTGCCTCACTTGCTAATTCCCCACGTGGCTCCATAAAGACCCCCTTGCAAACACCTGCAGCTCCCCTCCCCCCCCCTTTAGGGGTTTATTGAAAATCTTTTTTTCCCCAGTGGGATGAAACTCGCTTTGCTCTTTTGCCTCCTTTTCTTTCCCCTTTTCACAGAATAAATACAGCTGATCCATCTCCAGGCCCTGCACACGTGCCAGAAGAATAAATCGCAGGCCTCATCCCCCTCTTTAATTCTTTCCCCTGCTACTGTGTTTGCTTATTCTCACTACAGCTGGAGTGCTGGTAGCAGGAGAGAGTTGACCTATTGCTGCCTTGTTTAGCAGTGGCTCTGCAGAGCCATTCCTCACCTTCCTCCCCTCCATCGCCTCCCCACCCCCCCCCAAAAAAGAGACTTTGAAATCAACTATTGTAGCCCTTGCTGGCTTTTTTTTTTTTTTTTTTTTTTTTTTTTTTTTTTTTTTTTGTTAAAGCGTTTGCCTTTGTTGCCAGTGCAAACAAACACACACATACACACAGAGGAAACAGGAGGGGAGCACAGCCCCTGAAATATTGCACTGTCCAAAGCCCACGGGGTAAAACAAACATCAACACTGCGTCAAATAGTTTGCCCGTAAGAGTCTTTTGTTATGAAGATAAGCTTGTTATCTCTTTCATTCAGATTTTAATCTGACAGGTCATTTGCATACTGCCAGCTGACTTCAGGGTGTGCATTAGATCCACTTTGCATTTAAATCCTCTGTCACTCAGCAAAATTAAAACAAAAAACCAAAAAAAACGAGGGGGTATGTTAAGGGAAAAAAGTAAAGAACCACTTTCTGTTCCTACATATTATGACCACTACTTTTTTGTTATAACTGATGAAAGGAAATGTCTTTCCAACTCTTGGGTGTCTGTTGACTGTCCTTATGACATGAAGACTCACATGGAGTTAGTTGCATGTCCAAGTTGAAACTCAATTTGATTAGAGAGCATGCTGGCCCTCTGTGCCTGAAACGTCCTCCTGGATCCTGTTTCTCATTCAAATCCCTCTTCAAGACCCACTCATTTAGTCTCTTCTCCCCCAAACCAGCCCTCCGACTCCAAATCCCACGCCCACTTAAGGCTTGATCATGACGTACTTCAGTTCAAAGCTCCCATTGTTATGAATGGTGCAAGACAAGCCTTCAGCAACATGAAATAAGAAACAACAGAGGGGTGATGTGATGGGTGCACTGCAAAAACATGTAGCCTCATTACCTGCTACTGTGTAAACATACCCTACTCTCTCCCTTGTCTGATATGGCCTTTCCACATGTTCCATCATGTCTTGTCTAGCTAGAGCCTGATCTTGCAATCCTTTCTTTCATGAGTCACCTTAGGCTTTAACCATTTGTGTTTTTCCATTGAGGTCAATAGGACGGGACTAGATATTAGAGTAAAGGTTGAGGGTTTCTAAACTATAAGCTCCCCAAGGGTAGGGGCTGTGGGCCAACTCTTGTTCTCAATTAGACCAGTGTAACTCCAGAGTAGCTGCATGGACTTACACTTCTATAACTGAGAGCAGAAGGTGGCTCACATGTCTTTTATGCCCATATAGCACCGTGCAAACCTATGGCACCGTATAAATAACAGCAATGAAATAGTTATTAAAATCAGCGGCTACTGTGGTTCATGGATCCTGTTGGTGTTACTGGACTTCAGTCTGAAACCTGCTCTTTCCCACAGGGAGTACAATGCATGGTAAATGCTGATGGCCCATGCATAGTTGATGGCTCAGTAGGGTCCCATATCAATGCAGCTGATGTATCAGTACAGGAGCACTGTTAATTGTCTCACTGTGATTCTCTGTGTCCCATCCCAGGTAAGTCCTTAAGGAACTGTTCTGTGTCCCCCTACTCTGGGTAAAGTACAGAACTGTAAGATGTTTGTTTCCTTCATCTCAAAAGGGGTTATGGGGTGGCGCTAGTGGAATGGGGTCTCCTAGAGGATAGCACTGAATAGAGCTGAATGAAGACTAAAGAGCAAATAATTGGATAGGTTTCATTTCTTCTTTTGTTCACAGCCTGTGATTTTCACAAATATATTCATTATTGAAGTTGTTTACCAAATGTCTCTAAATAATCCTGGCTATTTAGTGTGATTATGAAATCTAAGTTGTGCTGGCGACTTTGGCTTCGGTGCATTCCCAGGGCAGGTAGATACTTGCACTGGGTCTGCTTGAGCTAGCATGCTAAAAAACAGCAGTCTGGATATTGCAGCCTGGGCGGTAGTTAAACATCCTGAGTCCGAGCTCAGGTGGCTCCCCAAGCCACTACAACATCCATGCTGCTTGTTTTTAGCACGCTCGCTCACCTGGTGCTAGTGCAAGTCTGTCTATCTACACATCCCAGCTGCACTGTAGACATACCCACTGTTGCGAATGCTCACAAGTAGTTGCTGAAGTATTCATTATAATACATCTATTACGAATGTATTTATTGTAGGGTTACTGAACATTCCATCAGAAATCACAGTACATAGGATAGATAATATAATGTCGTGATATCAGCAAGTTTGACTCCCAGTGGACATTGGCATCATGTGTTCTGTAATAGTGAACAGGGACAGGTCTATTGAGATGTCCAGTATATTTTGGTGTTCTGCTACTCAGAGTAGCACTCCAGTGCACTTTCAGCTACTTACTATCCATTGCTAGTGTTATCACAAGGGCAGAATAATGTGGCACGGCACAGAACAGAGTCCAGTGTTAGTTGGCAGAGTGAGAGAAGCAAGCATGTAACTTCATGATGTTCACTTACAAAGAGGGAGTGAAATAATTGCCAAAAGCAGTAATCACTGGCCAATCACTGCGGGTATAACTGAACTCCCAATTCGGAGCCAGATGAGTGGAGTCTAGTGGGATTGTATTTCCTGCACAAACCAGCTAGACCCATCTTTTTAGAGGTGAAGAGATCTGGCTTTTTGGGAAGGACTTATCTCCAACTTCTGGGTTTTTTGGACTGGGATGAACTGAAAGGAAAGTTTAGTGAGGCTTAGATGCAAGTAGGGAAATTCAGATTGTTTTTTCTTTTTCTCCCCCCTACCCCCTCCAGTTTTTCACTCATGCCCGAAGACAGACAACATTTAATGCTGGATTAAGTAAGGGCAATGAATGCAAAATGAGAGCTTTTCAAAATCCTTTTTGGTTTCAGGCCAGTTCTTTCTCTGTATCCCTGTTCTCTAGCATCATTCTTTCAGCCAAGTAAGCAAATCAATGGCTAGCTTTATTGCCAAAACTTCTCCTAGTTGTTTCCTGCATCATTAATGGGGATACACATGTACTAGTTATCCATGCTTCTTTACCACCTTTGCTAGCTTCTCACTGTATAAGGTACTTATATTGCCCCCATTACCTTATTATCTGAGCACCTCACAATCTTTAACGTATTTATCCCCATTTTACAGATGGGGAAGTCAAAGGCTAAGCAATTTGCCCAAGATCACTCAGGAAAGTGGATGCAAAACAGGACCTGAACCTGTGTCTCAGGCTAGTGCCCTCATTATTGGACCATCGTTTCTCTTGCTTGCCTTGTAAGACTATGAGTAGGTCAGTTGACCATCTTGTTGCCTCAGTTAGACTCCACTGGGAAACGAGGCCAGAAGCAGGACTTTCTCTATAACACAGATGCCACATTGAACTTAAGTATTCTCTTGAAAATAGATTTCAAATACCTTCCACTCAACATTGCTCATGACATTGAGCGAAATGATACACCCTGGGTTAATGGAAGGTCTCTCTGCACAGCAATACACTATGCTATTCCACTCTTGTTCTGTGGCACCACCATTGCTCTTCCAAAAAACCCTCTGCCCACATTTGCAGGACCCAGTGGCAGCAGTCCAGGACCCTTCCACAGCTGTGCAAGAGTAAACAACTGTTCTGCCCCTCATTGTGCCCTGATATTGCAGTCCTGAGGCTTTCTTGACCAAAATCTACAGTGACAGCCCTGGCTGAGCCCCCAGCCCCTCACCTGCCCCACCCAGTCCCCAGCAGATGTCACCAGACTGTTGTTATCAGACCCAATCTTTGGATCCCATTTGGTTTCCAGCCAGCTAGGTCTATGTGGAGTCCAGTCACTGTCTCTAATCTGGGTTTTTAGGGCACACACCCAGAGTACAGACTTCCTATCTGGCCTCCTTCTTTGGGATGTGAGACCCCACAGTTCAGCTGCCCTGGGCCCTGAGATCAGAGCTGAACCTCGCCAGCCTTTTCAGTAGCTTATGCATCCTCTCCTAGAGTTCACCACCCCCATGGGGACTCTGGATCGTAGTTTAACTCTTCAAAGCAAGGATCATTCACAGACTTTGCAAAGGAACTTCTTAAACACACATGCACACTTTACTTATAGACAGCACAAGAGTTACAGGTCTAGCAAAACAACAAACTCCTAAATGCAATCCTCCTTTGTCTGCTTTTGCCTTCTGTTGTAAGTCTGGTTCAGGCCATTAAAGGACCTGAACCTAGGGTGACCAGACAGAAAATGTGCAAAATCAAGATGGGGTTGGGGGAAATAGGAGCCTACATAAGAAAAAGCCCCCAAAATCAGGACTGTCCCTATAAAATCGGGACATCTGGTCACCGTACCTGAACCTCCTGCCTTCACTTCTCCTGCTGAGTCTTCTGGGTCTGGCAATGAAATGGCTGCCTGTGCTTAGCATGTCATGTTTATAAGCAGTCTGCAACACCTTTTCTTTGTTCCTGTCCTTCCGCTGGAATTTTCCATGCTGCAGCCCCAGAGTTGCTGCCAGAGTCATTAAAAGTCAGTGACTTTGCCTATAGCTACCCCATTGTTCTAGCGGGGTAGAGCTATTCAGTACTGATGATTCTTTGATGGCCCTGTTTCAGTTCCCCAGACACAGCCTGTTTTCTGCTACAAAACGGAAGTTCTAATCCATACTGAAGGTTACAATCATAAACGCTATTCATAAAACAAAGAGGAATTAATAACTGCACATAGACATATTCCCCGAATTGTCGTACGCAACAGCAGCACCAGACTTTGCAATGGTTTTATGCCATGGACTAGGGAGGCTGTGACTCACTGTTCTCATTTTTTTTTGCTTGTTAACCCAAAGCAGTGATGCTGGAGTAAGCTAACAGGTCACTGGTTTGAAAGAGATGGTTGATGTTAAATTCAAAGTGGAAAGCAAGGAACTGTAGTGAACATGCTTTTGGAGGAGCCATTTACAGGAAAATACAGTGTATAATTCATGGGAATAAAAAGTGTTAGCCTACATCTTTGAAAAGTAATGTAGTCATCTAAGCTGCTTTCCAATCATTAATGACCCCCAGGCCTTGGGAACCTGCAGTGACCAGACATTAATAGACACTGGGTGGCATGAGGCCTCTCTTTGAATGCATAGGTGATGTCCATACTGATGCGAGCACAGCTCTGGGCATCATTCATTAGTTGACCACAAAGGTTTCAGGCCCTTTAGCTGTAACATCAAGTGGATGGTTTTCTCTGTGAATCCTGCCAAACTTTGTGCGTGTGTTGGAGGGATAGAGGGAAAGGGAAGGGTGAGGTGCACCAATTCTGTTATGGCTCATTACAGCCATAACGTTGTTGCATGGTGCACAGCAGTGTTCCATGAGGTGGTTTTGCTTTGGCACAACTGCAGGCGCAAGCCATGTGTGGATGCGAGTGAGATTAAGTGCTTGGTATAGTCTTCTGCACTGAACAGTCTCAAGCCTCCTGCATGTTGGTGTCCTTATTCACTGTGGGCATGGCAGAAAGGGGAGAGGGTTGGCGGAGAATGGGCATGTCTGAGAAGATGTGGCCCTAAGCGTGATCCTCCTCAGGTCAATGAGGCACTCAGCTATGCGTTCTTCCTTCCTCCATCTCCCCAGGCCTCATTCTTGCTACTAGGTAGGAGGAGCTTGGTGACTAGCCAGCAGCAATATTAGGGTCTTCTGCACCTCCTGCCATGCTTGTTTCTTTATACCTTATGTTATACCTTCAACACTCTGCACCTATGCTGGGTGGGCGTGAACCTTTCCTGGTAATAACAACAACATTGGATACTTCCACTTTATAGGAGCTAGACTGTACTATATGAACCTTTGAACCTAGGGATACAGTCCCTGGAGAGAAAGTGGACTGGTTCCAGTTTTGTATGGCAGCAATACAATCTTATCGGTGATTTCAAGATTGGTTATTGTTTAATTGAGCAATTCAATAAGTTTTCCTATCCCTTAAATGTTAAGTTTTCTGCTGCAATACAAAGAGAGGTAGCAGGCAAATTCCAAAATGCTTGATTCATGACCCACAGAATGTTGTTTCATATTAAGAAAATGTCAGAATGTTAAATCCTATAATTATAATGTGCCTGATATAATACAGAAAATAGGAGCTATGGAAAAGTTCGCAGCTCTGCTTTGAGAGTCCCAAGACCATGCTAATGTGAATTGAGCATTAGCCAGTTAGTAACTTCTAACATTTGAGAAACAAACACAAATAATTGTGACTCCAAGACAAAACTCCACTATACTATATCTGGAAAGTTTTCACCCTCATCTGCGTACTGAATATGCCTGGTTATACAAGTATAAACATTTGGATCAAATATTCTCTTAGGCATGAAGACTCCACCAATTACTTATGCATCTCTGTGTATAACGATATGGTACCAAATACTTTTGTGTAACAATGCTGTCCCAATGGCATGTATAGTATTACTGAACTGTATACAGAACAATGCTACTTGAAAGTAGCTGTATGTAATATGGCATACTTGCTTGCCTCCCTTTATGTTTTACATGCATCCTAACCTGTAAATATGCTTGTAAGCCACAAACTGTATATAGAAAATTGAGGCAACAGCAATGCAGAATCACATGACATCATGGATCCTGTGTTGACGTGCTGGGTCATCTTGCGCCAAATCGATGTGTGTTTTGTAGCAAGAGGTAAGTGACAGGGCAAATTTAGAGATGAAGTGTAAATTGGTATTAATTAAGCTTTGGCTAGTCTGCGGTTCTGGTCACCAGTGTAACTACAGTGGTGCAAAGCCCTACTGTAGACATAGTGTTCCAGGATAGGCTCTAACTTGCATGCTCTGAGGTCAGCAAGTCAGAGTTTATGCTGGTGCATTGCATCTACACTAATTGGCATTAGATCAGCATTGCTATAATGCTGTAACTATACTGGGGACTTAAACCCACTATAAGGGGTGAAATCCTGGTCCCACTGATGTCATTGACAAAATCCCATTGACTTCAGTGGAGTGAGGATTTCACCCAAGGTCTTAGATTCCCTTTAGTCTGGTTGATACACAAAGTTGTGCTGTTCGACTAAAGGCGGGATTTTTAAATCGAACTAGCTAAATTGATGCAAGTTTATGTATGAATGTTTCAAAACTGATTTTAAATTGACATATCCATTTATTTTGTAACTGTAAACTTACAGGCTAAACCAATAGTACCAGTTTTCAACTGATATAAGTGTGTCTACCCAGGGGGGTTTAAATAAATCTGTTTTTAAATCAGTTCAAGTTAACCAGTACAGCTCCTGCTTGTAGAAAAGCCTTTACTCTCCAGTTCCTTTAGATCTGCTTATACACACTTAGGGCTTGGCTACACTTACAAGTTAGAGCACATTAAACCAGCTCAGGCGCCCTAACTCCTGAGGTGTCCACACTGGCAAGGCACGTAGAGCACCTGGACTCTGCAGCTGGAACGCTCCTGGTAATCCACCTCCATGAGAAGCATAAAGCTTGCTGTGCCCTGGCTGAAATGACCAGGTGTCAGTGTGGATGATGTGTTGCATTACTGCTCTGTGATTGGCCAGAAATGTCCCATAATCCCCTGAAATCAAGTGGCCACTCTTCTCATTGTTTTGAGCTTGGCTGCAGAGCTCCATTTCTGACAGCCAGCATGCTTATCTACTCTGGGACAAAGCAAACCATTATTGTGGAATGCTGCTGGTGTGTTGTGTGTGTGTGTGTGTGTGAGAGAGAGAGAGAGAGAAAGAGGTGGGGGGAAGGGGGTCTGCTGCTGTCTGAACTTACAAGACAGCATGCTGACAATACCAGCTCCCCAAAACACACTTTCTCTCCCCCCACATACACACAAAACACCCCCTGTCACATTCCACCCCACTCTTTGAAAAGCACACTGCAGCCACTTGCACACTGGGTTAGCTACCACAATGCACTGCTTTTTGTGGCATTGCAAGAGCTGCTAATGTGGCCATGCCAGTGCACTTGCAGCTGACAGTGTAAACACATGGCAGCATTTTCTCTGTTGTGGTCTCCGATGGCTGGTTTAACTCTCAGTGCTCTACATCTGCAAGTGTAGCCATGCCCTTAGTGAAGTACAGGGGAATTGACGTTGGTGTAATTTACACACTCAGGAGTCAGACGAAGATGTAAATTACAATGCAGTGCGGCTTAGTTTAATTTGTATTTTCTTACAAGCCCTGTCAGACACTTTTCTGGCGATGCTCCTCCCTTGAGGCCCTTAAGTGCGTGAGTGAGTTATGCCACCTTAAACTCCTTTACACATCAACAGAGCAGCTTTAAGGGAAACAGCAGTTCTAAATTTACACCACCTTATGCGTCACTGGCATTATAAGCCTGGCCAGTCTTGAAACTGGTTTTCAAAGCTTCTCTCATGCGCACCACACCCTCCTGTACTCTGCTAACCACCCTGGTGTCTGGCTGCACATAATCAATGGCCAGAAGATTTGACTCAACCTCCCACCTCGCCATAAACATCTCCCCTTTACTCTCACAGATGTTGTGGAGTGCACAGCAAGCGATAACAACAATGGGAATATTGGTTTCGCTGAGATCTATCCAAGTCAGTAAACTGCGCCAGCGCACTTTTAAACATCCAAATGCACATTCTGCACTTGCTCAGCCTATAATTGAACAGCTCCTGACTACTGTCCAGCCTGCCTGTGTATGGCTTCATAAGCCATAGCATTAAGGGGTAGGCTGGGTCCCCAAGGATAACTATAGGCATTTCAACATCCCCAGTGGTTATTTTCTGATCTGGGAAGAAAGTCCCTTGCTGCAGATTTTGAAACAGACCAGAGTTCCTGAAGATGCGAGCATCATGTACATTTCCTGGCTATCCCACGTTGATGTTAGTGAAATGTCCCTTGTGATCCAGCAGTGCTTGCAGCACCATTGAAAAGTACCGCTTTCAGTTTATGTACTCGCTGGCTTGGTGCTCTGGTGCCAAGATAGGGATATGGGTTCCGTCTATCGCTCCATCACAGTTAGGGAATCCCATTGCAGCAAAGCCATTCACTCTGACCTGCACATTTCCCAGAGTCACTACCCTTGATAGCAGCAGCTCTTTGATTATGTTGGCTACTTGGATCACAGCAGCCCCACAGTAGATTTGCCCACTCCAAACTGATGCCTGACTGACAGGTAGCTGTCTGGCGTTGCAAGCTTCCACGGGGCTATTGCCACTTGCTTCTCAGCTATGAGGGCTGCTCTCATCTTGGCATTCTTGTGCTTCAGGGCAGGGGAAAGAAAGTCACAATGTTTCATGAAAGTGCCCTTACGCATGTGACAGTTTTGCAGTCATTGGGAATCATCCCAGACCTGCAACACTATGCGGTCCCACCAGTCTGTGCTTGTTTTTCGGGCCCAGAATCAGCATTCCATGGCATGAACCTGCCCCATTAACACCATGATGTCCACATTGCTGGGGCCTGTACTTTGTGAGAAGTCTGTGTCCATGTCCTCAAAACTCTCATCACTGCACTGTCGTTGCCTCCTTACCTGGTCTTGCTTTTGCAGGTTCTGGTTCTGCATATACTGCAGGATAATGCGTGTGGTGTTTACATGCTCATAATTGTGGCAGTGATCTGAGAGGGCTCCATGCTTGCCGTGCTATGGCATCTGTGCTGAAAAAAAGTACAGAACGATTGTCTGCTGTTGCTCTGGCGGAGGGAGGGGTGACTGACGACATGGCTTACAGGGTTGTCACATAGAATGGCCCCCTCAAGGATTGAGAGCAAAACCTTGGGTTTAGCAGGCCAATGCTCAAACCACTGAGCTATCCCTCCCCCTCACTATTCATGAAGGGAAGGAGGGTGGGGTGGGTGCAAATGAATACAAAACAAATCTGGTCTCTTTATTGTTTTGATCCACTCCATCTCTCTTATACATCTTAGGCTGGCAGTAGACAGTGCAGTACGACTGCTGGCTATCATCGTCTCCTGGCTGCTCGCCAGAAGACAGTGTAGTATGACTGCTGGCCATCATCATCTCCCGTTATGTCCAGGCGCCCCCGACCGACCTCACCAAGGCCAGTCAGGAGCACACATGTCTGCCCAGGTGTCCCCAACCAATCTCACCCAGGAGACAATGACGACGGCTACCAGTTGTAATGCACCATCTGCTGCCAAAAGGCATTGCGCTGCTGCTATGTAGCAATGCAGTACCATGTCTGCCAGCACCCAGGAGATGTACGGTGACAATGAGCTGAGTGGGCTCCATGCTTGCCATGGTATGACGTCTGCTCAGTAACCCAGGAAAAAAGGGAGAAACGATTGATTGCCGTTGCTTTCACGAAGGGCCTGACAACATTTACCCAGAACCACCCGCAACAATCAGGCATTGGGAGCTCAACCCAGAATTCCAATGCGCAGCGGAGACTGTGGGTACTGTGGGATAGCTACCCACAGTGCAATGCTCCAAAAATCGACGCTACCCTCGATACTGCGGACGCACTCTGCTGACTTAATGGTCTTAAGTGGGGACACACACAATCGATTATATAAAATCAATTTCTAAAAAATCGACATATAAATTCGACCTAATTTCATAGTATAGACATACCCATAGTCTTGGAGTCACAAATAGCATAGTTCTCGTCTGGTTTGTCTCTTTGATAGCCCATTGCCAAAATTTACTGTCCATATCACAGGAGATTTTGTTTCCCATCTATAGCATTTAATCCTATGTCTTTTTTTTTTCCTATTCTGACAAAATAGATCAGGGGAATACAAACATGTCCATCCATTTAGCTGTAGTCAGAAGTCCCCCTTCACCAGTTGTATCTTGTTTTGCCTGCTGATCGTCTTGCTGCAATATTTCAGGTTGGTTGATTTATGATGGTTTGAAAATAGTGATTAGTGTGCAACTCTAGCTTCTAATGTTGGGAATTTCGTGCTGGATATCATTATACAGTGTGTGTGGAAACACAATGAGCTCCCCAGTATGGAGACTGTGGTTTCAATGGGCAGAAGATCTTACATCACAAATGGAATATCCAAAGTGACAAATACAATTATTTTTTTCAATTGTTATTTTGGCACAAAGCATGTAACGAGCACTAAAGTTTGCTGAGCAGAATGTGGGTGTTGCCATTGCACAAGTAAATTCAGTGGTATGGTTAAGCAAATGTAGTAGCAATATAGGAGACAAATACAGTCCTGTAGTATACACGGTATATACCCACCAACATAAGGTTTGTGCCCCTACACAGAACTACCCCGAGGAGTGAAGTTTGCTTGCTTTGTTTGGTTTCCTCCAGATTCTTCAGTGAAGGGGCTCAGATATGCCCTCTCCCTTGCAAAAGAAGTAGCGGGTGTTTGTTCCTCACATCCCATGCATCCCTTGAGATCCACATGGACCTTGGGAGTTCTGCTTGGAATCAGAGCCATTGGTGCACAGATCCTTGGCGTTCACTCTGTCACTGGGGGTATGTCAGAAACAGAAGCAAAAACCTGTGGTAGTGAGTCTCAAAGCCTAGATCTACATGACCGGGCTCATGGGCTCATGCTAGGGTGCTAAAAGTAGCGGTGTATACATTTGGGCTCAGGGAGGAGCTTGGGCTTTGAAGCCCACCCTCATTTCCTAGGCTTCACAGCCTTTCCAGCCTGAGTCCAAATGTCCACATGGCTATTTTTAGTGCCATAGTGTGAGCCTGAGACTGCAGATCCAGACTCACTGCCTTGGGCTGCTGCTTGCCATGTAGCTGTACCCTAAGTGACTCTGCCATCTCCCTCTGGCTCATGGCTTTGCAGCTGCATTTGGGCTGCATTGCTACTGACTCTTTTCTTGGCCACTGGCCACAGTGGTGGGGTTGTACAGCACAAAGCGGATCAGGAGGAAAGTTAAACCAGCTTTAGGCTTCCCATAGAGGGATTTTAAATGATGGTGCCCAGTCCTGCTCCCCTATCTCATACAAGCAGGCCATACTAAAGCTATGCACCCGCATTAATTTGACTAAAACCAGTGAGTTCACCTGAGGACACATGACCCTTTCAGTTTGCTTCCTGTGATCATTCGTCCCAGTGAGTTTTCATGTGTAAGAATATTAGTGGAAATGAAAGTCTCAAGCATAGGTCCATCCATGTGAAGTTGGAACTGGATGTGGTTTGCTCAAGCCATTCTCCTGTGCTGTGAACAGTTCGATCACTCAGGCAGGGAACAGAAACAGCACCATGAGGCTGATGTTCAGAGCAACCAACACATCAGTTGACTTCTGTAGAAGCTAAGAGTGCTCAGTACCTCTGAAAATCAGGCCAGCCACCTGTGGCTAAAGTAACAATCTCACAGCAAGAGTAACAAGTATTTGAATGGCTCACCTCAGCAAACAATTTGTGAGCTATATAGAAGTCAAAGTTCACATAAAACATTCATTAATTTAGCCCCATTGACTTCACTACAGTAAAGAATATTGGTGTGTCTGAAGGCTGCAGGATCAAACCCATGGAAGGCAAGTTTCCACTGGACCCTGAATCAACCAGGGAATTGGTGGAGTTGTGTGAAGAAGCAGGGGAGGCATGGTGGTCATACTTTGCACTTGTGAGGGAATGGGCCTTCTGGATGTGCTGGTGTGAGGAGAGCTGGGACTTGAGGAATTACCATAGAGGAGAGAACTGCAATAGTAGAGACTAGAAGCAGAATGGCAGAAGCAGCCTCTGAAGCACTCAGTGCCCTGGAACTCCACAACGTTTTAGCTGAGTTGAAGAAAAAGGCCGGCTGAGCTCCCAACAAGGAGGTTAAAGTTTGTTTTAGCCGCCTTATCTAATCTCTCTCCTAACTTTTGCTGGGGGAAAGCGTTTATTGCTTGTATCATGTTACTTCATGAGCACTTGTTGGCTGTGGTTGTTTGCGTGTGTATGTAGATGTGAAGTTAGATAACTACAGGCCTTGCATTTTTATGGATCATTCAATCCAAACTTCTCCACTGGCAGATGTGGTGATGTGCTGTGTTCGTTACCTGTGGGCCTTCTGTTATCAGGGTGTAAATCAGCAGAGCAGGACTCTGTTTATATACATAAATTGCCCCAATCTGACAGTTTAATACCCTCTTGACTTTTTACCCTCTGCGGGGGACAGCCTGAAATTTCTTACAGTGCTAGTCACCCAAGCAATGACGGCAGTGCTGGGTGACTATAAAAGGACCAAGCATTCTTTTGTCCTGTACTTATGAAGTGATCTGACTCTTCTTCAGGGTTGGCCGCCTACCCATTTGTACCCTGGAGGAGAAAGGCCGTTGAAATATACCAGTCAAACAGGAAATTATCTGCTCTCCCCTTGCTAAATTACTACCTGGAGAGTCAGTCACTAGGCCCCAAACAAGAGAATTCCATCCGTTCCCCAACAGACATGATTCCTAAGCATGCAAGACTCTGCACTGATGATTTGGTCAAGACAAGGACAGATCCACCGGCTGCTTCTGCACTGCAGGGAATTGTGCAATTTTGTATTTCATCATTTTCAGGGAGTGTCTAAACTTTGCCTGGCTGAAGGCAAAGGCTGGTCACTTTTCCTGAACAGCCACAGAGTAAAATTCTCCAGGCATCCCTTTGGCCTCCTTTGAGGTATTTCGCCACTAGTGCTCCTTCAGGAAATATGAGAAAAATGAACAATCTCATCAGATAAACCCAACAGACTAGAGGTGTTGCCCATGAGATGGGGTCACCAGGGAGGGTCAGTACTGGCAGCAGGGAATGATTATAGGGCCTGTGACTGTCCCAGAGATGGGGATGGGCTGCCCTTGTGGAGCCTGAGTTTTTGTGAACCTCACAAACCACAATGTGTGTTATGCACACACTTGGGCTTTTTGTTGGGGGGTGGGGGAGGTGGGAGAAAGAGATTCCTGGGTTTATGGGATCCCCTTTTGAAAATATCCTAAACCCTTCCTAGCCTTCCCCCTCTATTGCTGGTCCCTCTTGGTGAGAGAACGCGTCACTCTGCTTTTCCATCCCCAAGCCCCTTGCTCAATTTCCTTTTCTTTTTTATTTATACTAGAGGATTCACATACCTCATCACACATCTCTTTGTAGTCTGTCAGAAAGAGAGATTCTCCTGCAGAAAGATCTCTACCAGGAAGTTCTCCTCACGCTGAGTACGCTCATGAGGTGACAACTTACTCACCACCACCAAACTGCTGCCCTCATGGCCCTGACTGTGTGCCCTGCAACTGGGGCTTGTGGTAATGTGGGGAAAGCTAGCCTCAGGGCTTTGATCTCTGATAGGAGACAGCTTCTCTACCTTCTTGCTCTGAAGGTAGCTTTAACCTGGGAGAGTCCACGTTGCCACCAGCTCCAGTTGCATAGCACACAATTCTTACTACAACATGCCTTTCAGGTTTGCTTTTAAAATGCAATTCTAGGTTGAAAATTGACTCTGTAAGAAATTGACCTTGTGGAATACTTCTGTCTCGCTGATCCCAGGTCAAATGTTCTCAGTTTACAAGTCAAAAGATGCTGGTGCCACAGACTTCCCCTGCAGCTGGGTTCTTTCTGTCTCCAATATCCTCACCCTCATGGTAATAAAGATTCTGCAGTTGGAACTTTGCTGTGATTCTGTCAATGATGCACCAGAGAGTAGAATTTAGCTCACCCTCCTGCTGTTGCCTGCTCCTGTAGGGTTAGCCTGGGTAAATGTTTGCTAGGCAGCAGAGTATAGTGGAGAGTAGGGCGCTAGACTGGGAAGCAGGAGACTAGTTAGAGAGAAAGTGATTAAGCTACATGAAGGTGCCATGAAAGTACTAGAAAAACTTTCACCTGCGATGTTTAGACACACACAAGGTAAACGAGCCCCATTCTAGGGTTCATAGGCTAGCACAGGGAGCTCTCCACAAAAATATTGCTGCAGTATTTTTCAGTAATGGTCCAAAGCATTAGAGCTTCCACTAGTAACAATGCAGCGATGATGGCCAATACTGTAGAATAATAGGCTAATTTCATAAGGTTATGGAGTGGGGCTCAATTTAGGCCTGTTGCTGTGTCCTTTCTCTCTGCCCCAGGAGATGATCATGCTTGTTTTTTTTAGAATGAAGTTCACCCTACCCTTGCTTTGTGTGAGGAACTAGGCTGGAGAGTTGGGTGGAAGGAGAAGTGGAATTCCAATTAAACTTTATGGAGACAGGCTGCCGGGTTTTGACACAGCCTGTCCATGCCTGCTTTTCCAGTCAAGGGCTGGAATAATAGCCACTGCCTCTGTGTGAGGGTGTTTAGACACTCATTCCATATAAGAGTGAATCCTATGCTATCTTCCCTAGTGAGCTCCCAACAGCTCCTTCTGTGCTACTGTTGAGCACAGAGATGCAGAAGACCCCCTTGTGGCTACCCTGCCTGGTTCTCTCCCCCACACCCTGGTAGAGACTTACCATGGGGTACAAATGGTGCGGGGGTCACTGCACGGACCCATTCCTCACTGTGGGTTCAATTTCACAAGGGACCTTCAAACATTTGCTTTTTAAACTCTCAAGGGTGACAGGCTCCTTAGCCCCTTTTGTTTTGGTTACATTTTAATCTTATTAATGTTGATATTAAAACAAAACTCCACATAACACCATGCCGGCCACAGGAGCAGCTTCCCCCATATAATAGTGTGGGAGTAGCCTGAAAGCCAGATGAAGTCTGAGAAAAGGTCCAGGCTGCCCTCCTGCCGTAGCAACAGGGCCAAAACTGATCCATTGTGGGGTTTCTGTCAGTTACCGGAAGCTTCCAGTAACAGGCAATTTCTCTTCATCTAGATGACCTAGTGTAACACACAGCTGAGAGGATACCGTCGCGGACTGTCACAAAGTTTGGGTATCTCCTCCTAGGAACAAAGGAAACACAACACCCGCTGACTTTGATGGGACTGGTGGGTGTCCACCACCCCTTTAAATTTATTATTTAAAATTATTTCTCTGTTTTAGATCAGAGGTTCCTCGTAGCACAGACAGAAGCCTGGGGACCAAATTCAGCCCATGGTATAAATGGGCAGAACCTCTGTCGAAAGCACCTGCTTACATCAAGGCTGAATTTGGCCCCTCATTTCTACCTGTTTGTACTGATTTCACAAGTACATAATGGATGCATTGGTAGCTGGGAGTGGAGGCCTCTTTATTTGGAATAACAGAAACCTAAACTTTCCTAATTTTCCACTGTTTTGTGTCTGTGTGGCACATGTGTGTGGTGTGTACATGTGTGTGTCTCCATTTCACATATTCCTCACTCCAGGAAATCAGGCCAGTTTAAATAAAACCCACGTCAGAACACAAAGTGGGTAGATGGAAAATATTTCTTAAAAAAATATTAAAGATCATTCTAATTAGAATTGAAAAATCTACAGCAGGGTTGACAGGGCTGCTGACAGGGCTCCCTTTCCTGAAATGCCCTGCCTGGGCTTTTTCATCTTGTGAGCAGAATATTTTGACGTTTGTGCTTGCTTGGCTCTGTTTTTGGAGCTCAGTGGAACCTGCAAGCTAATTAAATGTAACAATTCCTGAAAATGAGGGTTATTTTTTTCCTAAGCACAATAATAGAGTTTAAAAAAGCAAAAGACAGAATTAATCTATTTACTCTAGGCTGCCTGCTTCCTGACTTGGCCTCAGCACCTGAGGGGACAGGAGCAGAACAAATTAGACAGGGATTTAGTCACTGGAAAACATGAGGGGGTCGGAGTGGGGGTGCACATGCACCCCCACTCTCCACTTAAAGAACCTAATGATGCAAGGTTAGGTGGCCATAATTTTCCCTTGCAATTGAATTTTTTGTAGCTCAGCACTATGGGTTTTAAGCTGGTGTCACACACAGCTGGTTTTAAAGAGGCCTGAAAGCAATGCTGCAGGGCTACATGGTCCATTCTCTGGCTTTCCCACCTCAATTCACCAGTCCTTCCATTGGACCATGGCTTTTTGAATCCTGGGGCTTGCAAGCTGATCAGTAATTATAAGACCATTGTAACAGGAGTTATATCAAACAAGGAAGCAGAGAAGAAATAAAATGCAGGTCAGAATTACAGAATATTAGATAAGCCCAACTGTTCATTAATAATCCTGAACACTTACTGCATAGAGTTCTTTTCCTTCCAGAGCTTTTACTAGTATTTTATTTTCACACTGATGCAGCACACAGTCCCCAAGATGAGCTCCTTCCTTTCTGTAACATGTGAAGAAACACAGCCAAAGTTTGCTGGAGAATATACTCACCTGTATGTGTAAGGCCAACAGAACCTGATCGTCAGCAGGCACGATCAAACTGGGGACCTTTGGGGCTTACTGCATGAGCCTCTACCGCAGTGGTCCCCAACGCGGTGCCCGTGGGAGCAGTGGCACCCTTGGGGGCATCTTAATGTGCCTGCTTCCTGGCCCCCAGGAGAGCACCAGCCGAAATGCTGCTGAATTTAAGCGGCATTTCGGCAGGGACGCCTCTTGATGATGATGCTTGTCGCTGACAAGTGATGTCATCGAGAGGCATCGCCCCCGAATTTCAGCGGGGGCACTTCTTGATGACGCCGCTTGCCGTCGACAAGTGACATCATTGAGAGGCGTCACTCCCGAATTTCCACCATCACAGTGGTCCTTCGTCTGGCGCCTGCCAGACAAAAAGGTTGGGGACCACTGCTCTACCGCATGAGCTAGGAGTCAACTTGCTGTTAGCTAAGGTTGTAGAGCAGACTCATTAATCTCTTCCTCTCTCTCGCTCTCTCAGTGCCACTAGATGGGACAGAGCACCACACCCAGAAGATGTGTGGGTTACATATTTAGTCTGTATTTCCTGCACTTGCCTTTCACGCCAGGTCACTGATTCCAGTGCGGGTCGGAGGGCTAGATAACCCAGGAGACTGGGGATAGGCTAGAGACCTTTCACACTGAGTTCACCAACTCCAGTTTGGGATGGGTCAACATTGGTGACTGGAAATTGTGTCTGTTCGATAGCCCATTTGAGATCAATGACCAGAGTCTACTCTCCAGTGGGTGGGTGTAGACATTAAAAAACCCATCATCCATCACAACTGGCAGCGGAGCAGCCAGCTGTTGCTTGGACCAGGGAGACTGAGCTCCTCTCTCACCCTTCCAGAAGCGTCGTCTCCTTGGGTCTGGGTTGATGCACATTGTGTATATGTATGTGTGTGAGAGAGAGAGAGAGAGACTTGCACAGCTGCTGCCTGTGGTATATCCAGTCTATGGGCAGAAGATGGTGTCCCTGGGACTATCACCTCTGGTATGACTGATCAAAATCCTCTCAAAACCTCGAAGCCATCCGATATTGCCCATTACTCAACTGAAGTAACTGTGGGATTGATCAGAAGAAGACTTTCTGGGTGCGCGAAACTTCTGCTGAGTTTAGCTTGGCCACAGACACTCTCTCCCTGCCTTGTTTCTCCTGCCAGTTTCCCATTTCTGTGGCCCTATTCTCCCACATGACTTCAGTGGGCGTTATGTATATCCTGCAGTGGGAGAATTGGGTTTTGCAAGCTTCACATGCCCAGACCCTCCCACCCTAAGTAACAGAGCTCAGCCTGAGATCCCAAAAGTTTAGGTCCCCTTTCGGCATGCTGGTCTTGTTTGCCCTCATCCAGCCATGACTGTGCCTGCAAATGGGTGCTTGATATCTTTTCAAAACGGCAGCCTGATGGCAGCAATGAACCAGCAGCCAGTGGACTTGTCAAAGGCATTCCTTCACTTTAATCCTATTGACAGGGGCTGCTGCTTGGAACAGGAACTGCGGGGTGAGCCATGTCAACAGCAGATTCTTATTACAGATAATATTGATGGGGCCTTTACTTGAATAATGAAGGGAAGAGCCCTCTGCTTTGACGTTTGTCTCCAAAACCTAGAATTACTAAGAGTTTAAACATTGGAGGGGAGCTTAAGATAGTTACATCTTAAAGGATCTGCTTTCTTGTTGCGTTCAAAGCTAGGGAAAGGAGTTTAGCCCGTATGCCAGGAGCTCTGCACTGACCTTTTCACTCCTCTTAATAAATGTTACAGTTAAATACAGTCGGATGGATTTTTCTATCTACTGTAATATGTTATCCAGAAAAAAAAGGGAGGGGGAAAAGCTCAAATCCCTGTTTAATATCAGTGTTACTCATTATCTTTGCTAGCTGCAGGGCGAAAGGCAGGCAAGAAGGGCAGGGACAGGACAATTCAGTCTGTATTATCAGGGTAATTCCTATCACTGCACATGACTATGTGTGTGTCTCTGTATATACTAGCAAAGGGTGAACCAGGTCTCCATGAATTAAACCCCATTCATTGTGGACTTCCAGCTAAAACACAGATCAGAACCCAAACCTTTGGAAATGTTTAACTTTTCACCCATTCTTTTTCATTTTTCTACTGTATCTGTATTGCCTGGTTCTGGCTGGGAACAGAGATGCCAAAATTCCAGGGGAGAGGCTGTTTGGTTTGCTATTTGGGATCCAGATGAAGGTAGTAAGTATCAGAACTGTCACAAAAGAGCCTGTCCTTGCAAGGTTTGCAAGCCCATTGTGTTTGGGCTTAGATATCCCAGTTACAGGTACCATACTCAAAACATCATTGAAACAGAGCTGGGGATGGTTAGTGTGATAGCATGTCTCTACTGGGGAGTCTAAATGCGATTGGGAGTTCAGAAATACCACGAAGAGTTGTTCTCTCTGAGAGTGCTGGAGCACTAGGTAAATGGGTTGGATCTTCCTGCTCATGCCTAGCGCAGCTGAGAAGGGCAGGAGGCAAAATTAGCCCTAAGCCATCTTTCTGCCACCCTGGTCTTGAGGCTGGCTATGGCCCAAACCAGCACCCAGTGTCTGTTACAGCAGCCAGAGGGCTGCTCTGACTTAATCCAGTTAGAGACTTTTCTGACTTCTAGGGACTTGAGGATTGCTGGAGTATAGCATGATCCCATAGTGCTTCCAGCCCACCCTAGAACAACCCAAAGACAGAGGGCAGGGAACAGATGTGTTGGGGGAATTCCTAGTTGCCCCTTTAGGGCAGCTTTAACTCTCATTTACTGTGCTGGGAGTCAATTTGACCAGAGCTTAGGATCTAGCCCAAGAAGTCTGTGATGTCTTACAAGGGAATCTGTTCTCATGAAGTTCCCAGTCAGATTTTTGCAGTCAAGAGTTTTGGATTGTTCCCAAGCATCTGAGTTTTGGGTTCTTTTTCTGCAATGACCTGTTAGATATTTTCCATACACAAAGAGCAGCCAGAGACTGTTGGTATGAATTACTTCTGTTATAGATGAAGGGAAATGACAATACAAAAGTAAAGTTTCCAAGTGTGCTCTTGCATTCTGTTTGTATTTCCCCTCTGCAACACGCTACTGCCCCATGGAGAACAAAATGGCTGCTTTCTCTATAAACAGGCAGAGTTCTTAAGGTAAAGGTGTGATACACATGAAAACAAAGGGCTCGATCCAGTACCCATTGCAATTAATGGAAAAAGTCCCATTGACTTCAGTTGGCATTGGATCGGGCCCAAAGGGCATCAGAGTTTTGTTAGCTGAGTACACCCTGTGAACCTCTGAATCTTTTGGGCTTGATTCGGTGTCGGCATCTCCCGACTGGGGTTTAGTCTCCACAAATCTCTGTCCATTTAATACATCAAACTGTGTGGCTCAACTGGGCACTAATTTTTATAGGCTAAATAAGTGAAAGCTCTTGAGGGCTGTCTCCTGGAGCAGTTTTACAAACCTATTGAACTGCAGACTGCTTTCCCTTCCAGCAGAGATTTATGCAATCTAACTTCCTGAAAGCTGAGGTGTGGCATATAAACTCAGCCCTTCTCATAATAATGGGGGACAATTGAACTGGGCCTGCTCTGACGTCACCAAGTCTAGCTACATGAGGAGCCTTTCCCAGGAGGAACAGACGTGTGGCGCATGCAGCTAGGGAGCGTTCCTGAAAACACCAGACTGCTCTGTGCCAGCCAGTGCCAGGCAGGAAGCAAACCAGACGTCTCTCTGCTGCTATGGCTCTTTTTTTGAGGGGGAAAGTAGTTGGCATCCAAAGAGCAGCATGGTAGGGAGAGGACGCTGGCCACAAAAAAAGTCAGCTGATGAATACACAAGGAGCCAAAAATGAAGGCAAAAATATCACTGTATATGTGACACACTTGTGTCTGCAGTGTGGAGGTCCTGTGTTAATACAGTGAGAATACAGGCCCAGTGGTGAAAATGGCAGGTACAGGGTTGGAGCAGGAAAGGGCCAAAGTGGAATGAATCCCCAAAAGATGGATCTGAGTTTCCCGCTCCCAAATCATTGCATTGTGTAGGCACTACTATAGCAAGGCTTGAAATTTAGCTGTTTAAGATAGTTCCAGCCTGTGGTGGGCTCTTCTCTCTGTTGGTTTGTTCCAAACTATTGCAATCTTTGAGGAGGTGGGATTTCACCCAGGAATTGCTCCAGTGCACAGATCTATCCCAGTACTTTTACTAGAATGTAAATGCCATTGAAAAAAATAGTCAGTCAATGGAAATATGACATAAAATCCCACATGTCTAAAAGGATTTCTGCCTCCCTCAGTCTTGACTGCCCTCCAGCCTCAGTTCTGGATTAAGACAACTTCCCTTTGGACAGTTCTTCCATGCACTGCAGGTTCTTCTTCGAGTGATTGCTCATATCCATTCTAGTTAGGTGTGTACGCTGCGCGTGCACATTCGTCGGAAAACTTTTACCCTAGCAACTCAGTGGGCCGGCAGGTCGCCCCCTACAATGGCGCCGTCATGGTGCTCGATATATACCCCTGCCAGCCCACCCGCTCCTCAGTTCCTTCTTACCGCCCGTGTCGGTCGTTGGAACAGTGGAGCGCGGCTTAGCTGACCTCCACTTCCCTAGCTACTCGTAGTTCTCGTATATAGTTATGCAGTTATAATCCTTTATATATATATTTGTATAGTTATACGTTTTTTCTTTGCTAACATAGTTAGTTTAGTAATAGTTAGCGGGGTTCAGGAAGTAGCCCCTTCCATGAACCCGGTGCCGGAGCCCATGCACGGCTCACCTGGTTTTAAAATGGGCTCGGCCTGCCAGAAGCCGATGCCGAAGGGAGATCCACACGACTCCTGTTTGAAGTGCCTCAGGGAATCACACTTGACAGCTAAGTGCCCCATTTGCAAGGCTTTTAAGCCGAGAACAAAAAGGAGCAGGACTTTCACTTACCCCTCCACCTTTGGTGCCGAGCGATGATCAATCGGCTGGCAGAAGCGCCTCCTCGGCACTGGACCCCGCCGGTACTGCCAAGGCCTTTCGGCACCGGCCGTCGCCGGCACCGAAGTCGACTCGGCACCGCTCCTTTCTTCCGAGGTCGAGAAAGCCTACGATTCCTGCTGGTGCCTGACGGCTCCCCGGCATGCGCCGTGGTTGAGCCCCCTGCTCCTGCTGCTTCCGTGCCACCTGCATCGCAGCCAGAAAGCTCATCTAAGTCGGATTGCCCGGCACCGACACCTGCAGAGGCACCGATGACATCGGCACCGTCGATTCCAGTTCCCCAGGGCCATTGAATCCGGTGCCTGACAGCTCCCCGGCACGCGCCGTGGTAGAGCTTACTGCTCCCGCTGCTTCTGTGCCAACTGCACCGCAGCCAGAGAGCTCGTCTAAGTCGGATCGCCCGGCACCGACACCTGCTGAGGCACCGAAGACGTCGGCACCGTCGATCCCGGTCCCACAAGGGCCGTCGAATCTGGTGCCTGACGGCTCCCCGGCACGCGCTGTGGTTGAGCTTACTGCTCCTGCTGCTTCCGTGCCAACTGCACCGCAGCCCGAGAGCTCGTCTAAGTCGGATCGCCCGGCACCGACACCTCTGAGGCACCAACAACGTTGGCACCGTCGATTCCAGTCCCACAAGGGCCGTCGAATCCGGTGCCTGTCGGCTCGCCGGCACGCGCCGTGGTTGAGCTTATTGCTCCTGCTGCTTCCGTGCCAACGGCACCGCAGCCAGAGAGCTCGTCTAAGTCGGATCGCCCAGCACCGACACCTACCGAAGCTCTGACGACCTCGGTACCATCAATCCCAGTCCCACGAGGGCCGTCGAATCCGGTGCCTGACAGCTCCCCAGTATGCACTGTGGTTGAGCCTGCTGTTCCCTCCACGCCGGAGACATTACCAATGACGAGGAATCTCATTGCCATGACAGAGTCGATGCTGCCTGACTCCGGCACCGCCGGTGCGGGTAATACAGTCTCTTCATGTGACCGTCCTCTGTCAGCACAGCAGAGCGGCACCGTTCATGATCACGGTCCCGCAGACACTCCAGGTCCCGTCGGCACACCCGACACCACTTGCAGTCCCGGTGCTGTTTTCCTCATCGGTACTGGTCGCACTCGCCGCACCGGTCGGTATCCCGTTCGCCGACCTGCTATCGGCACCGTTCCGACTCCCGGCACTGTGACAGGTACCTTGGCTCCTGTAGCCTCTCCCCAAGCCTCGAGATCTCGGTCGACCTCCCGGCACCGTTCTGGTTGCAGGTCTGGATCTCGTTTCAGGTACCGGTACGCCTCCCGGTGCCGGTCCCCGGTGCTGAGTTGGGCAAGGTCCGATAGAGTCAGAGACTCTGCCCGTGCCTTCTTTTAGTACCTCCATGGGCATCCAAACACGCATCCGTGTCATCCCACATGCGCAGATCTTATGCTCAGGACCACGATTCTGATACGCCCCCCGACAACCTGAGGTGGAGGAGGTCCCAGAGGTAGAGGACCCGGTATGGGGCCCTCTAAGGGGTACGACTACTCGTCTGTCCGCTCTCCTCTCTGCTCACTAGTCTTTCAGTCTGTTAAGGAGAGGTATTGGCATGGCCAGCGGGCGCCAGCCCCGAAACCGAAAGAGGCTTGGCGAATGAACCTGCTTGTCCGCCAGGTGTACTCTGCAGAGACCCTGCAGCTCTGGGTAGCAAAGCAATAAGCCTTGCTTAGCTGCTATAATTATAGCACCTGGGTGAAGGTAGTTTAGTTTATGGAGTTTCTCCCTCAAAACTCCCGCCAAGAGTTCGCTGCCGTCTTGGAGGACGGGGGAAAAAGGTACCCAGAGCGTCCCTCCAGGCCTCGTTGGACGCAGCAGACTCAGCAGCCAGGACTCTGGCCTTTGGTGTCGCCATGAGGTGCATCTTATGGCTTCAGGTTTCAAACCTCCGGCCAGAGCCGCAGTATGCCATTCAGGATTTACCCTTTGTTGGTAAAGGCCTCTTCGCGGCAAAGACAGCCCCAGGCTGTGAAGCCTGATGGACAATAGGGTCCTAATGCGCTCTCTCAGCATGCATATGCCAGCGACCAAACGCAGGCCTTTCTGTCCCCAGCCGCCATACTCTGTGCCTAGCCAGAGACAGGACTTTGGCAAACGGCAAGGCCAAGGTGGTCGCAGACGAACGTCAGGACCCCTAAAGAGCCAAGGTCAAGGTCCCTTGCAATTACCATTGGGACCAAAGACGAACCGTCCAAGGTGCGCCTGAGGGCGGTGTACCACTCACAGGCCGGGATCCCAATCCCGCTTTCTCCTGGCATGGCCCCAGTTAATTTCAGATCGCTGGGTCCTGCGCACGGTGGAGCATAGGTACCACCTCTAATTTGTTCCAGCCCTGTCCCCCTTCAGGGACCCCTCTCACGAGCAATTCCTCGTACAAGAGGTGCAGACGCCGACTGACGAAAGGGGCAAGGGGGTTTACTCCCGTTATGCCCTAGTCCCCCACTCGAACGGAGGTCTCAGACCTTCCTAGTCCTGCACGGACTCAACCAGTTTAGGATAAGGTTGAAGTTCCGCATGGTATCCCCGGGAACCATTATTCCATCCTTGCCTCCTGGGGGCTACTATGCTGCCCTCGATATGAAGGACGCGTACTTTCGCAACGCCATCTTCCCTCCGCACAGGAGATACCTCCGCTTTCTAGCCAACCATCAGTACTTCTGGTTTATGGCCATAGTCGCCGCCTACCTTCGCTGATGTCGGATATGCGTTTTTCCGTATCTGGACGATTCGCTTATCCGAGGAGACTCCGAGACACAAACCACTCAGCACGTGGGCATCGTCACGGTCTTATTCACAGGTCTGGGCCTGATGATTACTATAGAGCAGTCCACTCTGATTCCCACGCAGAGGTTGGACTTCCTAGGGGCTATCCTGGTCTCCTACCTAGCCGGAGCCTGCTTATCACAACTGCGGTTTTAGGCGATGGCAACAATCATCCGAGGTCTGCAGGCTTTCCCAACGACCTCGGCTCGTACTTGTCTCAGTCTCCTGGGTCCATGGCTGCCCGCAAGTTTGTAACCAAACACGCCAAGCTCCGCCTCCGTCCTCTCCAAGTCCGGCTCACCTCGGCGTACCACCTGGACAGGGAGCCAATGGTCATGGTAGTCACCGTTCCCTCGAGCACCTTAGGCTCCCTAGAGTGGTGGCTAACTCCCTCCCTGGTGTGGGCAGGGATGCGGTTCCATCCGCCCCAGCCCTCACTGCCCCTGACGACGGACGCGTCATCTCTCTGCTCGAATGCTCGTGGTCACCTCCGAGCTTAAGGCCTTTGGTCTTCTCGGGAGCTGGCATTCCACATCAATGCCCCACAAATGAGAGTAGTCCGCCTGGCGTGCCAGGGGTTCCAGCGGCAGCTGCGAGGCCGTGGTATCTCGGTGTTTACAGCCAACACAACGGCCATGTGTTTCATAAATAACCAGGGAGGGACATGGTCCTCCCCCCTTTTGTCAGGAGGCCATCCATTTCTGGGACTTTTGCATGGCCCACTCGATGGAGCTGGTGACGTCCTATCTCCCAGACGTTCCGAACGTCTTGGCGCTTTGACTCAACAGGTCTTTCCTGTCTTACGAGTGATCACTCTGCCCCATGTGAGGCGTTCTGCTTTCCAGAAGTGGAGATGTTTCCTCACATAGACCTGTTCGCTCACCGCGAGAGCAGAAAATGCCAGATGTTCTGCTCCTTCCAAGGTCTCTCCTCGGGATCGATCTTGGACGCATTCCTGATGCCGTGGAAAGGCCAACTCCTTTATGCCTTCCCACTGTTCCCACTGGTTCATTAGGTCCTGCTCAAACTCCGCAGGGGCAGAGCGCGCATCATCATGATCACTCCAGAGTGGTCCAGGCAGCACTGATATACCACGTTGCTCGGCCTGTCAATAACCGACCCAATTACCCTGCCACCCCACCCAGACCTCATCACTCAGGGCAATGACAGGCTTCGTCACCCGGACCTGCAGCCTCTTCGCCTCACGGTGTGGCTGCTGCGTAACTGAGCCGGGGTGACAGGAAGCCTTCCACCTGGTCAACGTACCGGGCCGAGTGGAAGCGTTTCTTCTACAGCTGCAATACGCTCGATCTTGCTCCTACTGAGGTCTCGATCCCCTCTATTTGGCCTGCCTCTGGCCTTCAGCGGCAGGACCTGGCGGTATCATCGCTGAGGGTACACTCGGCAGCCATCTCTACCTTCCAGCCAGGCTAAGGTGGACGTTCCGTGTTCTCACACTCTATGGGTTCGAGGTCCCTCAAGGGCTTGGAGCGCTTGCACCCTCGGGTGCGCCACCCATCCCCAACCTGGGACCTCAACCTAGTTTTAACCAGACTTATGTCTCCCCCATTCGAGCCGTTCGCGACCGGCCCTCTGCTATACCTGTCTTGGACGACAACTTTCCTCGTAGCTGTTACATCGGCCAGACGGGTCTCCGAGCTCAGAGCTCTTACGGTGGTTCCGCCGTACACTAGATTTCACAAAAGACAAGGTGCAGTTATGACCGCACCCGGCTTTCCTCCCTAAGGTGGTTTCGGCCTTTCATGTTACCCACAGCTCAACGCAATGGGTGCAACCATTGCACTCCCTGGACATCTGTGGAGTGCTCGCATTTATATTGCGCTGACAGAACCATTTCGTAAGGTGCCCCAACTCTGTCACGGTAGCAGACCAAAGGGAGGGCTTGCTTGTTTTCCTCTCAGAGGATCTCATCTTGGGTGATGGCGTACATCCGCACTTGTTATGATTTGGCTCATATTTCCCCAAGCCACATCATCGTGCATTCTACCAGGGCTCAGGCTTCATCTGCCACCTTGCTGGCTCGTGTTCCTTCCCACGAGATCTGTCGAGCAGCTCCATTGGTCCTCGGTCCATACCTTTGCTTCGCAGTATGCCCTGGTTCAACAGCCAAGAGATGCTGTAGCCTCTGGCTCAGCAGTTTTCATTCTGCCACATTTCACTCCGACCCCACCGCCTACGTAAGGCTTGGGATTCACCTAACTGGAATGGATATGAGCAATCACTCGAAGAAGAAAAGACGGTTACTCACCTTTGTAACTGTTGTTCTTCAAGATGTGTTGCTCATATCCATTCCACACCCGCCCTCCTTCCCCACTGTCGGAGTAGCCGGCAAGAAGGAACTGAGGAGCGGGTGGGCCGGCAGAGGTATATATCGAGCACCATGACGGCGCCACTCTAGGGGGCGACTTGCCGGCCCACTGAGTTGCAAGGGTAAAAGTTTTCCGACAAATGTGCACGTGCGGCGCACACACCTAACTGGAATGGATATGAGCAACACATCTCGAAGAACAACAGTTACAAAGGTGAGTAACCGTCTTGTCTAACTTAGGCAGCTCTGTGGGCCTGTACCCCAGCCCTGTGCTCAGGTTCCATTTGGGCCTGCTGTGTCCCTGCAGTCTGCCCAGTTCCTTCTCCAACAGGAGCCTGATCCCCCAGAGGAGAGCTAGCAGTAGAGGCAGGATCTCCTGATAGCTCTCTAGCCAGCCAGGGTTGGGGAAGGTGGTGGAAAGTAGGGCTGGCCTAGCTGGGAATCCAGAGCTGGCTGAAAATTGGAATTTCCAGCCCATGAGAAATTCCAAAGTTTCTAAATTTGTTTTTGTCTTAAACTGGGAGGAGAAAAAAAGTCAAAATCTTGAAATTTTTCATGGAACTGATGGAAAATAATAATAAAAAATCATCAAAAATGAAATTTTCCAATAGAAAATTCAAATTTTGTGACTAGTGCATTTTTCATTGAAAAAATATTTTGATGGAAAATTTCTGACTAGCGTTACTTTTTAGAGTTATACAATTGTGGATGCAAAACCCACTCTTCCCATATGTACTCTATAAAACTTTTGTTTTTGCAAGCTCCAATTACAGCTAAAACTAGACTCTTCATTGCTGAGGACAGAAAAACAATTCAGTTTTTAAAGGAAATCACTTTGGCAGTCTTAAAGCTGTGGAAGTTTAAAATGGGTATCTTTGCAAACATATATTATTACATTCTCAACTTTTCTTTTTCCCTGCTTATTTCTAAGGATGCTATATTTAAGGACATATTTGTTATGCATAGTCCAGTTAAAGCCAAATGGTTAAGGATGTCTCTGGTAAGGAGGTAATTGTTGCAAGCATCTAAGTCAAGGATTGCTGGAATAAAGAGGAATCTGTTGAGGACTGCTGAGGTAAAAGGTACCTGGTGGAATTTAGAGTTCCTCAATTAAAGATGCATGAATTAAAGTGATTTCAGTTTAGAATTATCATTTGCATTTGTAACTGTGGTTTAATGACACTTTTCCCTTTTGTTTTTAAACTTTATTTTTGTATTTACTTACATCTCATTTTTATTAAGAAAACTAAGGAAATTAAATTCAAAATCTAGTGTTAGTGCAATATCAAGGCTAAGTAATCAAGTGTTGAAAAGTGAAAAATTTCCAGAAGCTAAGATTCCTAGCACAACTTCATTGCACACATGTAGCATTTTCTCCTTCTGTTTTCGTTGCTAAGTGCATCCCCAATTCTGCAAATAACTCTATGGACAGATAATTGTTTTAATAAGATATTTGCAAATATTTTTAGTGATGCTGTCCTGCAAATGTAAACATTGTAAATTCCAATTCAGTCCTTCCCTACACACGCACACACGCACACACAAATAAAGCTGTAGTCCATGTACCAAACATGTACCAAATAAAGTTAATTGAAAGTACAATGTATTCAGAATTTCTCATTTGCATAATGCCCAGAATGCAATTCAGTAGAGGACTTGATTTGAAGCATTAAAATAGATTATAAGAAAGTCATGCTATAGAATCATTTATATATATTTCAAACAACCACCACTTTAAAAAAAAACCAAAACTTTAATTAGCACAACAGATAAGAGCAACTGTGACACTCTCCATAAATTAGATGTGTTTGATTTTGAAGTGTGGGGTAAGATTGTGTAGATGTGTTCAAAAGAACATGTGGTAAGTGTTTAACATGGGGAAATACTATAGATCTTAAAAAAAATGAGTCAAAACCCCCACAGAACTACACCACTCCTAATTGACTCCAAAATAGAATCTTGTAGAAAATGGGACGTATAATAATTAAAAGAATGCTGACAAAAGGGAATCTTGATAGGGAAGTTTTATCTAGACCATGTTAACTGTATGTGTGTGATTTCATACTAGTAATAATACAGGGGAGATGTGTCCTAAGATAAAATAACTTCAAAAACTCTCTGAAGTAATGCTGTCTCCTTACATTTTTAGAAATAGGGTGTAAGGATATAGAAGACACTGGAATTAAATGTAATAAATTCAAAAGTAATTATTTAGACTGTTGGACAAAAATGGAGACCTGGTGACCTGTGCAATTCTAAGACTTAGTTACCTGGCTTATGATGTGTAATTCCAGGTCTTGGTTTAGACCAAGCTTTCATGAAGCAGGAAATGCTACGAATCTTGGCCTTCTCAGAGACATCCTGTAACGGGACTAGAAACAGACAATACTGCTGTATAAGGGGAAAGGGAAACTTCCAGACAGTGGGAGATTCCTTTCTGTGGTGACCAGTGATGGAGAGTTTTAATGAATGAAAAATTAGTACCAAATAATAAAACTTGGCCAACTCCTAGGGTGCTTTGTTATGTCCTCCTTGTTATTCAGGCAAAACTCTCATTAATTCAGTAAGTGTTTGAGGACTGATAGATTTTTGGCCTCTTATATTTCTGATTTCTTTCTTCCTAAAAGATTCCAGAGTATTTCACAGAAAGCAAATATAAAAATGACTCACCTACCGCTGAAGAGCATCAGCCTCTGGAGTGGAATGTAGCTGCTGTTTAACAGTGCATAGCAACACATCGCAACAGGTTTGGACAGGTGGTGAAGAAACTTCAAGAGGAATATAGGTTGGTAGAATGTAATAAACCAGGGTATGATTTGGATAGGACACCCTTAGGCTTTGGTACAGAACTAACTCAGTGCACCTACTGAAATACCGCATTGCTTCCTACAGCACATTGGGATTTTCCTTGGAGGTCTCCCATCTGACCCAGTTCTACTCATGAGATCTGACAAGATAACAGCCTGAAGTAGCTGGATAATCACTATAAAAAGTTTAATTTAAATGAATGGAAATAATCTTTGTAAATGCCCAGACGCTCAAAGAGTCAGACATACTCTGGTCATGTAACCAGAGTATAAACACGACATTGTCTTAGAATATTATTGACCATATTCATTCCCTCATGCATATAAGGATGAACATAAACTCAAACAACTATCATTTATTTCCTCCCTAGCCTCTGGGTCATCCCCCTTCTCTGATTGGAGTTGGGTAAAAAATTCAATCATGGTGCAAATATCTACAATGTGTCTTTTTGTGTGTGTGTGTGTGTATATATATATATATATATATGTATTTTCAAGCCTCAAACTTTCCAGGAAGATGAAAGGCAGGTGGAAGTTTTTCTTTATAAAGCTTTGCAAAATAATAAGAGTAATTATATTCAAGGACATTAGAATGTAATAATAGGTGGTGGGGGAGGAGTTTCCAGCCAAGTTGGTTATACATGGTGGCAATGAAAAAAAAAATAGCCAAAATCTCCCGCTGAGTCACACAGGCCCCTGAGGTGGTTACATTTATTTCAGTGTTAGAGCACTCATCAATCCTTTTCATCCTTGGTTCCCCCTTCTTCCTTACGTCCCTCTGTTTCTGCTTTCTCATCACTGTGCTCACAAACTTTTCTCTGTTCCCTAAAAGACTCTCTTTTATTGTATCTCTCCATTCCCCTCACCTCCTCACTTAAACCTCTCTCTATCCTTGGCTCTTTGTCCTCAGGCCTCTATCTCTCTCCTTCTCTCTTTGGCTACATCAACACTAGCAAACTTTTTATCCCCACTAGGATGATGAAGGTAGAAGCTGTAGAGTAGACAAAGTTCACATGTTTTTAGCACACACGCCAACTACTTTTACTTAAGGTCCTGTTTCATGATCACTTAGGATTCAACAACATGGTAAAAATTTGCCTGTCCATGACACAACCTCCACCACTGCTGTGGAGCAGCCTCAGAGTTGGATTTTGGCTACAAAGTTGGCTAGTGTAGAAAAGGTTCCTCTCGCTGTCAGCCTCCCACCTCGTCTGCCAGATGCTTCCTTTTGCACTTTTTCTGCCTTGGCCCTGCTGCCTTCTCATGTTGACTTTGCTCACCTGATTTGCAGCAAAGAATAGAGATGGGTCTGTCCTGTCACTTTTTTGCTGGAAGGTTTTTTTGTCTCATTTATTCACTAAAATTCAGCTCAGATCTAATATCTCATTTCCTTTTTCTTTATTACATTTTCAGGGTGGTGTTGGAGATTGGCATGCTCCATCCTGAGTCAGCACTGAAGCAATCCACCATCATTGGCTTGTGTCAAGAAAGGCACTGTGATTCACATGATACTCTCTTCAGGGTGTGACCACTTGTAGACATTAAAGACCTCATGGCATTCATTTTTTCCCATCATTAGAGCAGTTAATCCCAGCATCCTGTCTGAAATACAGTGCGGGTGTTTGCATTCTGTCACCCTCCGTGCAGTTTCAATGCAGTATCCTTGTTCGCTTCTTGTTCTAAACTGCATTGTTAAACACGCTGCTACCTACTACCCCAGCAACATTGCATTTCAGTGGTGGGTGAAGTGATTCCTGGACATAGTTTACAGTGCACTGGGAGCGTTGGGGATGAAAGGAGGTACAGAAATATTATATCAAGATGGTGAAAGGTGCTGGTCTAACAGAGCTAGACTAACATTTTCTGTTTATCTCCAGGACAGTTACCCTGTGATATTCCCCTGCATTCCACTCCCCAAAACCTCTGCTAGTGCATCAGTTTTTAGTGGTGTTTCTGCTTTCTATCCAATTTTCCAGCTGGGCTGAATGGCAAACTGTGAGGAGCAGGTTACCTTCCATTGACTCAGCTGGGATGAAGGACCCAAGAAGCTGTTGGCTCCTGGCCTTTTTGTTCCCACTTCTCCATCCTGCCCCCTACCCCTGTGTGCCCTCTCGACTCTTCTGCTGGTCAGATCTCGTGGCTTGTTCTTCATTCCCAGGCCGATAAGTGGGTTCCAGTTGTACAGTTCTCTGTCTGCAATTTTTCCTGTAGTAAATCAGAGCCCCCTGGGATCTGTTATTGTGCTTTCTTTTTTTCCAGGTATTTTTGTCTGTGAACCACAGAGAACTGAATAGCAGGAAATGAAGTGCAGATTGAGAGCATGGTTCAGTGCACTTGCTAAAATAAAACATGGGGGAAAGGGATTCTTTTATAAATAGAAAATGAAGAGTGTTTATTTTTTTATTGATGAAGTATTTAATTGCACTGAGAACTTGAGGGCTGTTGATAGAGGCAATTCAGGCGGCGCAATCACTAGAAATGCCAATAGGTCTCTTATGCAAATGTCTTGCTAACTCTAAATCAACAGACTCAGCAGCTGTCTGTCTGTTTTATGACTGAGGGGTGTGACAGGATTTTTATGGTGATCTGTGACATTCCAGGCCCTCAACAACTAGGGGAAGAGAAATCTACTGGAATCATTTAAAACTGGAGTAGAAAAAGTAGAAGAAGAACACACTGCTGGGAATAAGCTTTGATCTGGCTCAGGGAGGAATGAATTAGATGAGACCTCAGATGTGTCTTTCAGCTCTAAAGGTGTGTCTACATTGCTGCTGGGAAGTGTTTTTTCCAGTGCAAGTAGACAGACTCACACTGGCTCAGAATGAGCTAGCGAACTGAAAATAGCTCAGGCTAGCTGCCAAGCCTGCCTGATACTCTGGGTCTGAGCTCAGGAGGCTCTCCTGAGCCACCACCATCCACACTGCTATACTTGGTGTGCTAGCTTGAGCGAGTCTGTCTACCTGGGCTGGGAATTGCATCTCCCAGCTGCAATGTGAACATACCTTAATTTCCTTGTGCGTAGGTGTAAGAATTCAATGCTGGTGAGAGGTGCCAGACTGACAGCCCTGGAGACCGCAGTTCTGTTGAACCATCTGCCTTTGGCTATAGAGGTGCCTACCTTCCTACGTTGCCTCTGGCCAATGTGCTTAAGCCTGGCCAGGACTGATCACTGTTGGGAGTAAGAGGTGACTTTGGTTTCAATGGCCCATTCAGCTTTTGGCTTCTCTGCTGAGACTGCCACCAGAGCAAGCCGATGATTACAGACTCTTTGGGTATGTACACTGCGATAAATAGCTTGTGGCACTGACTCTCAGAGCCCGGGCCAGCTCATTTGGGCTCATGGAGCTCAGCTGCAGGGCTAAAAATAGGAGTCTAGAGGCTTGGGCTCAGATTGGAGCCCCCTCATGGGGTTTCAGAACCCTGGATCTGAGACCCCCCACTCCTCACGGAGTCAGAGTCCAGGCTCCAGACACAACCTGAACATCTACACTGCAATTTTATAGCCTCACAGCCTGAGCTCAGGTCAGCTGACCTGGGCCAACTCAGCTGTGCCCCATGTCTTTTACTGCAGCATATACATACCCTTTGGACAGTCAGCCTCCCAGCCCTGGTAGACAGAGTAGCACTATCTCAGCTCGAGTAGCCTGCTAAAAATAAGTGTGGACATTACAGCTCAGGCAGCAACTTGGGTTCTCATGCCCACCTAACTCCCTGGGTCTGAGCTTGGGTGGCTAACCCGAGTCTTTGCCACAGCCACAATACCCACCTGGCTATTTTTAGCATGTTAGCTCAAGCCCAGATGCTGTCAGTCTATCTACACAGGCTGGCTCGGAGGCTTGCTCCCAGCTGCAGTGTAGACTTCCCCTTTGAAGTGCAGTTCTATTCTGTTACACCTATGTAACTCGATTAAAGTCGAGTTTGTAAGGCGATGACTTTTAGATCGTCCAGCCCATCTCCAAACAAATGCAGGATTGTTCCAGTTAGGGTGGTGGTTTTCAGGAAATAGACACATGTCCACTGGGGATGGGAGCAACTTATATCACAGCCATCAAACGGGGGTAGCTTCCAGTCACTGCCATCCTGGGCTGCCTGGTGACCTATGAGTGAGTGTCTATGTCTCACATTCAGGCTCCTGGCCATTCTCTTCTCCTCCCATGGGTGTAGTTTGGGAGGCAAGGGAGGGCTATGCCCCCACCCAGCACATGTACACACATTGCTATCTGTCTTGGAGAGTCCTCTCACTCCTCCCAAACTGTAAGGCAGCTTTATTTAATCCAGTGAATGTGAGGCTGCCCTGTACACAGGCAGGGAAACCCAGAATGTGTGGAGCCAATTGTCCCCTGCAGGAAACAGTGCACGGAACAGAGATGTATACAGCAAATAATCGTACTTACTTCTTTCATTATATAAAATGTCCCTGATTCAGGAAGGCACTTAAGCATGGGGTCAGTTAAAAGCACATGCTTAAGTCTTTTTGAAGTCAATAGTAATTAGCCATATGCTTAAGTGATTTCCTGAATTTGATCCTAAATGCACATACAATAATATGGCACATAAATTACATCACAAAAGACAAATCCTGATAGACCCAGACACTGTTAATCAAAGGTCCCAAGCAAAATGATAATTAAGGAACTTTATACAAATTTCCCTTTCTCCAAAGGACTTCCCCTTTCCACTCACTCTCTAGGTAAAATATTAATTCCCTCCATTCATGTAGGAATCCCTAGACCCCTGGCTGCAGGGCCATGCATTTCAGCTGCTGCCATTTTATGTTCTCCTGGAGCACTGGGCAGACTATAGTTGTAAAAGCTGCAAAGAACGGCTTCCCAGTCAGATGGAAGCTGTAGAGAAAATGTTCAGGGAGACCTTTGTCAAAAGGGTAAAGACTGAAAGGTGCAGGTTGGTCTTTATTTGATCTGAACCAGTCCTGTCCCTATCCATTACTCCTGGTCCTGAAGACTGGTGGTTGAGTGATATAGTATGTCCATGGGTCTGGACTTGTCTGTATCATCTGTCTAATCTAAACTATTATTTCTAGTGTGTGTGTCACCATACAATTTAGGTGGGGTATTATCTATAGCTGTTAGGGTTTGAATTTTCGGCTAATATAGTAAGCAGGCCGCCACACAGACACTCTTATTACCCAACCTATTAACCATTCCTCCCATTCTTGCAGGGCTGTGAAGACGGGTATAGAACCCTGGAGCAGAACTGCATCTTGTGCTGAGCTCCCAAGCGAGAAGTTGAATGCTCTCAGATGGGAGAGGGGGCTGCCACGTCTGCACGTACCCCAGCAGCCAGTGACAAGTTTAAGAGGGGAGTTCGGACAGCGGAGAAACAGAAGAAAGAATGGTCGATACAAGAAATTCCCTGGAATGTTTCAGAAATCAAACTCTTCCCTCTCAGCCAACCCACCTAAACAATGCCCTTTGTGGGCTATTTTGGAAAGGAGTCCATGCCTGGGGAATTTTTGGCTGATGCTTATGACTTCTGGAGGTTTCTGGGAGATCAGACAAATGGAAACAGGAACCAGATGGGAGTCCTAGTGACTGGAAAGAAAGAAAGAAAGAAAGAAAATCCATCCCTTGTTGAAAATATGAAGGACACTTGTTCACCGAGGGGATTTTTTCCCCTTTGGTTTGTCACTTTTAAGCCTTTTGCCCCATTTGGAAAGAGAGAACTTTCCTGACAATGCCACATGCAAACAAGAAATTCCTGTGCAGTTCCACCAAAGTCACAAACTGGGTTTATTTTAGATTTTTGTTATTTATTTGTTTTTGTTTACATTACAACCCCTCCTTATTCACCCCTCCCCCCCAAAAAAACCCTGATGACAGTGATTGGCTATGCTGTTCTGCAGCAGCCTCTGCCTACACTGGCCTCTCAGCCACTGAGTTTATCTCACCTCCTGTGCTCTGGAGATTCAGTGGGGGAAAGAACACAGGGATGGGTGAATGTAGGGAAACATCAGGGATGGTTTGAGTCTGGATCCCATTTTATCCAAACTCCCGAAGTCTGGGAGTGGAGGAGAGCTATGGATAATTGGTTTCAGTATTGGCCCATCTCTTTTTCAAGAATGCACTGATGGAATTGGGCCCAGAGTTGGATTTGTGACATCCTGATGGTTGAGTTTTTGCTTTGTAGATCCCCAAAATGAGTGGTTTAAATCCAAGTGCCATTTTAACTGACCCCCAGCCCCCTAACAAAAAAAGTTTGGGGGAGGGGATGCAGATAAATACTTTTGGATCTGGCCCATCTCTAAGAGAGATCTCATGGAAGTAGTCTCATTCCTCACCTGCAAGTAAGAAGACAGAGCAGACAGCACCAGAGAGGTGGGATGACTGAGAATTAACATATATCCATGTTGTGGCATCACTTTCCCTCTATGGAGTTCAACCATCACACTTTGATATTGGCAAGCTATGACTGTGATTCCCTTTACGCATGTTTGCATTTCTCTCTTCCTAGATATAAGCCAAAACCTCTGATCTTCTAATAATTTTCACTGCTTCTCTCTGAACCTCCTTCAGTCTATCTATATCTTTCTGGTAACACGATGCTCAGATCTGAATGCAGTAGTGCAAGTATCAAGTATCAGAGGGGTAGCCATGTTAGTCTGGATCTGTAAAAGCAGCAAAGAATCCTGTGGCACTTTATAGACTAAGGGACGTATTGGAGCATGAGCTTTTTTGGGTGAATACCCACTTTGTCGGATGCACGTGACATGCATGTGACATGCATCCGACGAATTGAGTATTCACCCACAAACGCTCATGCTCCAATACATCCCTTAGTCTATAAGGTGCCACAGGACTCTTTGCTGCTAGTACAAGTATGATTGCCCTAGAACAGTGGGTCTCAACCTTTCCAGACTACTGTACCTATTTCAGGAGTCTGATTTGTCTTGCGTACCCCCCAGTTACATCTTACTTAAAACCTGTTTAAAAATACAAAAGTGTCACAGCGCACGATTACTGAAACATTGCTTATGCTCTCATTTTTAGCATATAATTATAAAATAAATCAATTGGAATACAAATATTGTACTTACATTTCAGTGTATAGTATATAGAGCAGTATAAACAAGTCAGTGTCTGTATGACATTGTAGTTTGTACTGACTTCACTAATGCTTTTTATGTTGTCCGTTGTAAAACTAGGCAAATATCCAGATGAGTTGATGTACCCCCTCGAAGACCTCTGAGTAGCCCAGGGGTACGGGTACCCCTGGTTGAGAACCACTGCCCTAGAGGTATACAGAGAAGGACTATTCCCCTCCTTGCCTCCTGACATCATGCCGTAATGCATGCAAAATTTCACTGGCATTTTTTCCCAGGCATATCCCACTGCAAACTCATATCTTGTCTAATAAACTATTTGCTATCCCTCTTTGCTCCCTTCAGCCATGACTACTTCCAGGTTGCTCCTTCTCACTGGATTTTTTTTTTTTTTTGCTGGTTTATTTTTTCTCCAGAAATATTAGCTGTACATTTTTCCAAGTCAAACTTCATTTTGTTGTTTTATGCCATGCCCCGTGTTTCTTACATTACGAGGATCCTTTGTATTATTTCGCTCTGATATTCATAACTCTTCCCAATTTACTATCATCTGGATCAACTAGCGATCCTTGACTAACTTCCTGCCCAGTTTCAATATGGTCACCACAGTGAAGATCTATTGGTGAAATCTATTAGGCTGTGAAACAGTCTATGAAGGATAGGTGTAGCTGTGTACACCCCAGGATATTAGAAAGACAAGGTGGGTGAGGTCAGAGATGACCCTTGGGTAGGACAAATCGAGGTGACTGCCCCAGGCCCTATGCTTTGATAAAATTGGGACTGTCCCAATTTAACCCTTTGCCCCACATCCTGACTGATATACTATTGGGATGCCATTTGTCCAGATATTCAGGTGAGGAGGCGGGCAGGGAAGTGAGGCGGGAGGGTAAGCGGGGTGAGGAGGCGAACAGAGAGGTGAGGAGGCAGGCAGGCAGATGGTGAGGAGGAGAGCAGCAGACAGGCGGATGTGGGGGGCACACTGTATGGACGGCGAGGAGACCAGTGGAGAGGCAAGCAGTGGGCAGGCGGGTGAGGAGGCAAGAGGCAGGCCGGGAGGCAGGTGAGTGGGCAGACGGCGAGGAGGAAAGCAGCGGTCAGGTGGATGGGGGAGGAGGGGCCACCGAACAGAGGGCGAGGAGACTAGCAGTGGGGTGAGTGGCAGGCAGACAGGTGGACGGGGAGGAGGAGAGCGGCAGATGGGCGGGCAAGCCTGGTGGACAGCAAGGAGACTAGCAGAGAGGCTGATTTGTCCCAGGCCCTGCACACCTCTTTTACTGGGCCAAGCTTAAATTCATTACTCTGCTAGACACCCAAAATCATGGACTGAACAGAGACACTGGATTTATGGTTTATTACAACATTCTGTAACCCACTAACCCACTCTTTTTGTCCTAGGCCTGCAGAGGCATTAACGGGCCACTCTACCTTGAATGGTCCCTTACAATATGTGCTAGCTACTTATGCTAAACAATCTGCTGTACCTTGCATTTTGCTGTGAGGCTGAGTTCCTTTCCCAGACCAGAAGAAGAGCTCTGTGTGGCTGGAAAGTTTGTCTCTCTCACCAATCAAAGTTGATCCAATAAAAGACATATCCTCACCCACCTTGTCTCAGTGAAACAGTATGTCAGATGAAGTGACTGGATTTGGAAGCATCATTTTGAGGTAATTTAAGACTGGAGAAAGCACTGTGGAATATATAGGCTTCAATACTATATTGGGCTGGGGCAGGAGAGAAATTGATGGACAACATCATTTAATTAGAGATGTTTTTGAGATGCAATATTTGGATCAGGATTTGAATTTCAAACCCTCAAAGTTCATGATTGTTTGGACCAGGGTATTGGCTACAGCACATGGCCTTATTATATTGGAGGCCTGTATTATATTGACTGGCTGATTAGATTAGGTGCAGATTTTGAATGCCCTAAAATACAGGTTTATTTGGAACCAGGATTTTGGTTTAAACTCCTAATTCCCAATCTGATTGTTATGGTTCTATGCTCCTGTATGATGTATTGTAGTAGATTGGGTGCTAATAATTATTTTTTGATCTGTACCCAAAGCACGGTATGGGTGACAATAGGTATATTTTAGAAATATGAAGACAGAAGAAAGCAATTCAGTGGGTTTGGCTCACAGTGTTTGCACAAGTGTTTTTAGTTTTGTTTTTGTTTGTTTTGGGATTTTTTTTTTTTCTTTCCTGTAGTGTGAGTCTCATGCACACAGTTCTGGCAAGAGTAACAAACTTTATTTCCTGGCCCCAGTAACATGACCTGCAGTAAGGCTCCAAAGCCAAGTACCCTGTCATGTGACCCCATTGGGTACTGTCATAATGAGGTTTGTGTCATCCTTAGAGTTTCACTTGAATTAGGTTCAGACAAAAGTTAGACAAATGAAGCAAGTTTCATCTGATTTTGCTTTGGCTTCCCATGTCATTTTAGTCAACCCAAGTTTGCTTCAAAAAGCTCCAGTTCTCCAGAAATTTGGTTCTCAGTTTGCTGAAATATTCATTAGCCCTAGTTACAGATGCTGGATTTTTTTATTACAGAATTTTTAAACAGATCTATTATAGACTGAAGTAGAGGCACTGACTTTCTGATTCCTGGGGGGTGCTTGACCCCCATTCCACCCCAGGTCCTGCCTCCACTCTGCCCCTTCCCCAAAACTCCTATCCCTGCCTTGCCTCTTCCCACCCCCACTCCACGTCTTCCCATCCCATTTCGCCCCTACACCTCTTCCTGCTCCCACTTCTCCGTCTCCCCCTCAGCATCTCCAACATGCTGCTGAATAGCTGATTGTAGGCAGGTGGTGTTGTGGGGGAGGGGAGAAGCTGGTGTGTAGGAGGTGCCAGAAAGGACAGGGAGAGGCTGATTGGTGGGGGCCGTAAGTGTGTGGGAGGCACTGGGAGGGAGGGAGAGAAGCTGATCAGCAGGGCCCATCGCTGAGTGGGAGACGCTACGGGGAGGGGGAGAAGCTGATCAATGTGGCTGCTGGTGGGTGCTCAGCACCCATTATTTTTTTTCCGTGGATGCTTCAGCCCCAGAACATTCATAGAGTCAGTACCTATGGACTGAAGGGCCCATTTATTTGGGAGAAGTAAATGCTTTGGTTGCTGCCCTTGTGTTACAGGTTATAAGTTATTGCATCTGCAGTGAGCTACACCTAGCAAGGGACATAAAAGGCAGTAAGAAGAGGTTCTATAACTGCATTAGGAGAAAGAGAAAGACAAAGGAATGTGTAGGTCCAGGACTGAGTGGGGAAAGGAAAGCTAAAAACAGATGACATCAAGAAAGCTGAGGTGTTTAATGCCTGTTTTGCTTAAATCTTCATTAAACAGGTTAATTGTGACCAGATACTTAACACAATTAATATTAACAAGAGGAAGGAACAGAAGCCAGAACAGAGAAACAAAAGACTAAATAATATTTAGATAAATTAGATGTATTCAAATTGCCAATGACTGATAAAATTCATTCAAGGGAATTTAAGGAACTAGCTGAAGCAATCTCAGAACTGTTAGCAATTATCTTTGAGTATTCATACAGGATGGGTCAGGTCCCAGAAGACTGGAGAAGGGCAAACAAAAGGGAACAAAAAGGAGATGAGGAATTATAGACCAGTCAGCCTAATTTTGTTATCTGGAAAGATACTGGAAGAAATGATTAAATAATCCAGCATAAATCATGCCAAGCCAACCTATTTTTCCTTCTTTGACAGGGTTACTTGCCTAGTGAATGGGGGAAGCTGTAGACGTGATATATCTTGAATTTAGTAAGGCTTTTGAGATGATCCCATGTAACAGTCTCATTAGCAAACTAGGGAAATATGGTCTAGATAAAATTACTGTTGGGTGGGTACATAACTGGTTGAAAAAACATATTCAAAGGCTATGTCTACCCTTAGAGCTGGGAGTGTGATTGCCAGCTCATGTAGACGGACCCACACTAGCTCTGCTCAAGATAGCACACTAAAAATAGTAGTGTAGCAGGGCAGCAAGAAGTGGTGTCATAGGCTAGTCACCTCAAGTATATACCCTTGGGATCCAGGTAGGTTTGTACTTGGCGGGGGGGAGGGCTAGCCCATACCACCACATGTTGCTGCATGTTACTGCAGCTATGCTACTATTTTTAGCGTGACAACTCGAGCAGAGCTAACACAGGTACACCTATGAAAGTTGGGAAACTCACCTCCAGCGCCAAGTGTAGATGTACCCAAAGCATGGTTGTAAATGGTTTGTGATCAGACTGGGAGGATGTATGTAATGAGATTCCACAGGAGTCTATCCTGGGATAGTACTCTTCAATATTTTCAGTAATGACTTGGATAATGCAATGGAGAGTATGTTTATAAAATTTACAGATGACACCAAGTTGGAAGGGATTGCGAGAACTTTGGAGGACAGGATTAGAATTCAAAATAACTGTAACATATTGGAGAATCGGTCTGAAATCAACATGATTAAATTAAATAAAAACAAGTGCAAAGTACGTCACTTAGAAAGGAAGAATCAAGTGCATCATTACAAAATGGGGAATAATTGGCTAGGCAGTAGTACTTCTGAAAAGGATATGGGGTTGTAGTGGATCATAAGTTGAATATGAGCCAACAATATGATTCAGTTGCGAAAAAGGCTAATATGTTGAGGTGTAATAAAAGAAGCATCATACATAAAACGTGAGATAATTGTCCCACTCTATTCAGCACTGGTGAGGCCACAGCTGGAGTACTGTGTCCAGTTCTGAGTGTCACACTTTGGGAAGGATATGGACAAATTGGGGACAGTCCGGAAGAGAGTTACAAAAACGATGGTAGTTTTAGAAAGCTGACTGATGAGAAAAGGTTAAGAAAACTGGGCATATTTAGTCTTGAGAAAAGAAGACTGAGAGGGGACTTGATAACAGTCTCCAGATATGTTAATGGCTGTTATAAAGAGGACTGTGATCAATTGTTCTCCATGTCCACTAAAGGTAGGACAAGAAATAATCAGATTAATCTGCAGCAAGAGAGATTTAGGTAAGATATTAGGTAACATTTTCCAACTGTAAGCATAGCTAAGCATTGGAATAGGCTTCCAATGGAAGTTGTGGAATCCTCATCATTGGAAGTTTTTAAGGGCAGGTTAGACAACCATTTGTTGGATAGTCTAGTTATACTTGATTCTGCTCAGCAGAGGAGGCTGGAGTAGATGACCTGTTGAGGTCCCATCCAGTCCTATATTTCTATGATTTTATGCTCAGATGTGTGATGTGCAAATGAACAATACTTCCCTCTGTTTCATACATTTTTTTCTTTATTTTCTGTTAGATCACTCTTTTGTTTCTCTTTTTAAAAAATTCCATGTGCCACACATTGAGGACCAAGATGTCAAAAGGCTGAGGGACAGACTTTTTACTCAAATAATAGATATTGGATGCTGAACTGCATATCAGAAAATGCAGTGTCTTCAAAAGAAGTTAAATAGGTGGAAGCAGGCAGTGAAAATTCATCAGATTTGCATGACCGATTAGCTTATCTACTAGTTAGTATCTGTGTGTTTATTTGTAATGAGAATCTTCAAAGAGCGCTCTATATTAAACGTCTGGCTAATTTTTGTTTATATAATTCTGTTCCCAAATACAACATGAGGAGTGCCATACCTAGACAGATAGAGTTATTATTCTATACAGGACCACGCACTAGTAGTTGTTCTTTAGGCAATCATTCTGAATTGGTAAGAATGAATTTGATGACCTATGGACTAGACAAACAAAAGATCTTTTCCACCTCCACCTTCAAGGATTGGGGCTAATTTTCAGATATGGTAGGCAGCCACAACTTCAGCTGAATTTAATGGGAGCTTCAGGTTCTCAGCATGTCTGACAGCCAGGCTCTAGATTTAAAGTGGGAAGTTTGAGTTTTGCGTTCTCTCAGCCTTTAGGGCATGTCTACACTTACCGTGAATCAACACTGCTGCGACTGATCCACCGGGGTGTGTGTGTGTGTCAATTTGGCGGATCTAGTGACTCTGATACTCCACCAGAATGAGAAGCATAAGGTAAGGAGCCAGCTTGGTGTAGACACTGCAATAAGTTGACCTAAGCTACCTCTAGCCCATAGTGTAGACCTGCCTTTAAACACACACATGTTCTTTCCCTGGAGGTCATTAACATATGTAAGAATTTTTGTATATAGTTATAGTTTCTTCATTATAATATGGGGCTTTATAAGGTAAATAACCCCAGTCATAATTTTTTAAAACTTTCAGGTCTGCCTTACACATCTTAAAGAATCTGAAAAGGGCACATGCCCAATTTAAAACAAAAAGTTCTTTGAAGGTCACCTTTAATAGCGCCACTGTATTGCATGTCACATAAATATTTACAATAATCCAGTTTTTTGTGACTGATGGACAGGGGGCTTAAAATTCATATGCCCAAAGCAGCATATCCAGTTCTATAAACCATACAGCAAACTCATGCAAAGGACAGACAGACACTTAGGCCTGGTCTACACTGGGGATGGGAGAGGGGGATCAATCTAAGTTACGCAACTTCAGCTCCGTGAATAAGGTAGGTGAAGTCGACATACTTAGATCAACTTACCGTGGTGTCTTCACCGTGGTGAGTCGACTGCTGCTGCTCCCCCGTCGAGTGCATCATCTTCTTGTCCTGAAAGGGACATGACTGGCTTAAAAATGAGACATTTTTAAAGTCTTTATTACTGTTATTTCCTTAGATTTAGATTAAGAAGACAGAGAGACTGTTTCGGTCTGGTCCATTTTTGACTAATTATGCTGTTTGTTTACTTTTTGGTCTTTTACTCTGCCTAGATAGTGGAACCAGATAGGTCAGTTTCACTTCCTGTTTAGTTTTCTAGTTCTAGTGTTCTGACATTTTCATAGTATATGAACATGAGTTCACATAATGGTAGGCAAAAGTTTAAATTTAGGGGTGAAAAAAGTCACTAATTTTTTTTAAATAAATCATGAAAACTTTTTTAACCTTGTGAGATTTTTCTCTTTAAAATACATAAATAAAATCTACAGCTGAGGCCTAAATTACTGGCAGTGTCCCTCTATTCAAGCCTGACATCATTGTGAGGCTGAGCCTGTTGGTTCAATTCAATGATATTTCATTGGTATGACGAGTGTTGTCAAAGTTTGAGAGGCAGAACCCTCTGGGTATGTGTCAGAGATAGATACATTCTGCCTAGAATCAGGCTTCCCAATATATTAGTGATTTTATCTATTGTGTCACATTGTCATTGTTGTCCATTTCTTATTTGGGGCAAGCTATATATGGTGTGGTAACTGCTGTATCTTTTCGTTTCTCTAAGGATATGTTTATACTACCCACTGGATTGGCGGGCAGCGATCGATCCAGCGAGGGTCAATTTATCGTGTCTAATCTAGATGTGATAAATCGACCCCCAAACACTCTCCTGTCAACTCAGTACTCAACCACCGCGAGAGGCACAGGCAGAGTCGACGGGGGAGCAGCAGCAGTCGACTCACCACGGTGAAGACACCACGGTAAGTTGATCTAAGTATGTCGACTTCACCTACATTATTCATGGAGCTGAAGTTGCGTAACTTAGATTGATCCCCCTCCCTCATCCCCAGTGTAGACCAGGCCTAAGTGTCTGTCTGTCCTTTGCATGAGTTTGCTGTATGGTTTATAGAACTGATAGAATGTTACTCAGGTGTCTGAAATATATGCAATATATATGTTATAGCTGTCTGTTGAATGGACAGCAAAACCTGTGACAGAATCTCCCTGAAATAGTGTTCAAATTTATGCTGCATTCAATATATGGCTTGCCTCAAAGGCTTCCCAGAGCTGGAAATGAGGAAATTTTGGTGGGTGGGTCTAGGTGATCTTTAATAAGTCAGAGTCAAGAGAACTTGAGTGACCATGTCATAATTCCCAAGGAAATAGAGAGGAGATAGATTCTAGTCCTACTGTACACGTACAGGGAGATTGGGGGTAGGGAAAGGAAGGAGAGAGAGAGAGGAATAATGCTAAGAGGAGGCCAGGTTTCAGCTCTGCTCTGACAAGTTCACAAGGGCCCTGATTCAGCAAAACACATAGGCACATGCTTCACTCTAAGCAGAAGAGTCGTCCCGCTGACTTCACTGGAACTATGCTGAAAGCAGCATCTGTGCTTATGGGTTTGGGTGAATTAGGACTGAGGCCCTGAGCCCAGCCACAGGGACGTGCCCCCTTCGACTCGCTCTTTCTAGCACCACACTGTACAATTGGCCCTTCTCTCCACAGTGGAGGACATTACGAAATCCTGACCCTGACAGAGTGCAGATGCATTATTGGGATGCCCTCGGGTCAGGGGAGGGCTAATAGTCACATTCCTGGCTGTGATGGCGAAAGATTTACGCTGGGTGCTCGCTCGCCTCGCCCTGCACCAGGCTGGCTCCCTGTCTCACCGGCCCCCTCGGCTTTAATTGTTGTGTTAATGGCCCTTTTATTTGAAGCAGATCCCCTGGCTTACAGAGGAGAATGTCATTATGTCGTATTTTAGATGTATTTACATTCTCCTTGCCACAGGGATAACATTCTAATTATTTTCTATAGCTGACAGCACTAGCGTCTGCTGGTATTATGGACCCCCTTAGACCTGATTACATGGTCTGTTTTTCTTCAAATCACCCACAAATGACACTGTGGAGCAGGTTTATTATCAATTGGCGTACCTTTGCTTAGCGCAACCCGCTCCTGAAACAAATGTACTGAAAAGATAATACATGTTTAGAGCTTGCGTCTTTGCCTGCACGAAGGCAGATGGGCTTATAAAGGTTAAGCCAACAGTTAACCTCCTCTGACTCTTAAACCTTCACCACACACCCCTACGGAGACAGGCACACACAGGCAGTAGAGGACCATTCTGCCTAACATTTCTCATGCAAACAGTATTCCAGTTGATGGGGCTGCTGTAAATCAGATGGGTACAGAGTTAAGGAATAAATAACAGCGGAGGGATGAAACAAGTTAAGATGTTTAAGGGAAGGGGGAAAGAGCATGATTTCAGTCCTGTTTTTCAGTGAGATGGAGGGATGTATGGGGCAAGTCTTAGATTGCAGGAGCTTCAAGGTGGGAAGGATCTTCCATCTAATGGGCAGGTCATGTGGAAGGGCAGAAGGAAGTGGGAATGGAGTACTGAGAAGAGATAGAATAAGTCCCTGGACAGTTAGAAGTGTAATTTTGTACCAAATTCTGAAATGAATGGGGAGCTAGTTTAGTTATTAGAGGACAAACATGATGATTTCACTTCTGTGTCCATGGGAGAAGGTGAATAGTGGCATTGTGCATGGTTGGTAGCTGGAAAGCAGGGACTCCACAAAGAAAAGAGTTACAACTATTGAAGTGATGAGAGCGGGGGCCTGGCTACACAGATCAACAGAGGGAGTGGTGCTGAGACTGTGGAAGGGTATAGGAGTAGGTAGATTTCTGAACATCGGGGAGAAGATTGCTTCAGAGTCAAGGACAATGCCTAAGTTATGGTCAGTGGGGGCAAATGGACAATCTGGTTGAGGAGGGTAATCGAAAAGAATGATTTACTCAGCAAATTTCACTTTTTTCTGCTTATGGAATGTTCCTGACCAGATTGAGACAGGCTCAGAATTGATCAACAAAATGTTTGTTGCTGCTGCAGTGTCTTTCGTTTTTACTCTGTGACCCGGTTTACCAAATTGGAGTTTTGTTGCTGAGTTGTGATGGGTCAAGTAAGTCAATGCTTCTGTTCTGTGACTGGATTATTACATCTACATTGCAGTTTATGTCAGCAGAATTTATGTCACTGGGGGTGGGGAGGGGAATAAGCCACCTCCCGAGTGACATAAGTTATACCTACCTAAGCACCAGTGTGGACAGCACTATGTCGGCAGGAGAGCTTCTCCTGCCGACATAGCTTTTGCCACTATAGCTTTTGCCACTCATGGGGGCTGGAGTAGTTAAAACGTCAGGAGAGTTCTCTCCCATCTACTTAGTGTGGCTACATTAGAGAGTTTATAGCAGCACAGCTGCACCAGTGAAGCTACACCACTGTGAACTCTCTACTGTAGCCGTGTTCTTACAAACAGGTTTCTGATGTGAATGTTTCCCCAAGGTCAGTCTTAAATTTGTTTTCCATGTGTATTCAAAGTGCAAAGTGCACATTCCATGAGCATTCATGCTAGTAAAACCCAATCACGTAAATTCTTGCGCACACTGAACACTTGGGGCCCAAACATTGCTGAGGCAAATTCATTCAAGAATTGAACTGTATATTTATGAGAATTTTTTCTCATAGCTCTAGAGATTGAGTATTTTATATTTATGGCATAATAGGCATGCATGGCATTTTACAGTCAATTAAAAAGGCAAGGTCACTAGCCCAAGGAAAATCTAAATTAGACCAAAGCGCAATGAAAGTGATGGCAGACCATCGGTGTGAGGAGAGAAGAAATAACCTTAAACAACAGGAGAGTCGCTACACTCTCTGAGAAGCCTGGTTTCCTAGGGGGTTGGATCAGATAAATTCTTTTTTCACATGTTTTTTGTGTCAATTGTTCATGTATAATTTAACTGCATGTCTTTGGGAGCCTTGGGTTTGGGGATGCTGCTCTTGTCCCAAAGAGGCATGTGTAGGTACACAGATACATAGCATCTCCCAGCTTGTGCAGGTAATGCACTTTTTTGAGGGGGGGGGGGGAAGCCATCATCTCACTTAGGCTGTTGATGTGATGAACAGAGGAGCAAGGCAATATTTCAGTGGGAGAGGAAGAGAAAGGGTGTAGAATCACCTTAATAATAACTCTTTGTATTTAGACTGGGTAAGAAGCTCAGGGTAGGAATATCTGCTACCCAAACTAGCCTTGATTAAGTCAGACAAGCCGGGTGAGGTAATATCTTTTATTGGACCAAGCTTTCAAGCTACACAGGGGTGCATACCCATGATCTCTCAGGATTGAAGGAGGCCTACTACTTTCAAGCTACACAGGGCCTGAAGAAAAGCTCTGAGTCCCTTGAAAACTTTTCTCTTTCACCCACAGTTGGTCCAATGAAAGATATTATCTCACCCACTTGTCTCTCTAATATCCTGGGACCGACAATGCAAGCAACAGTTGATTAAATCAGTCAGTCCCAATGTTGCAGACAGTGCTGAGTTGAGTAGAAAGAATTTTCAACCAATTTTCATTTGCCTCTGAAAATGACATTCCATTTTACCATATTCATGACCCTTCCCCATCCACTGGTGGGGCTGTGATACCGAGATGCAAACATTATTATCTTGTGTCACTGGCCTAGAAGACTTGATCCCTAGAGCTTTATTAGGGTGTACACTAGGGAAAAGTGAATATTTGACTCCAACACTTGAATATTGACCTAAAGTGAATTTCAAATTGTATATTCAGTGAGTAATTGAAAATTCATGCTACCTTTGCTAGTTACAGAAGTCATGTGATTTTGTTTCTATTCTCTGATTGGATGACTTACAGTGTCTAACCAACAGAGAACACATTGCAAATAATCGCAAGGCACTGTTCACAAACCCTCTGCAAAGGTCAACTTATTCAGGGAAGAAATTTGTGAATCATTTTGAATAATAAATAAACTCCAGGATGTTGTGATCTGTTCATAGACAATCAGCAAACAGATGATTTAAAAAAGAAAAATCCATTCACTTGTTTGCTAAAAACTATTTGCTCACCTCTAATTGCAAATTGTGTGTGACAGACAGTGTTATTGCCAGTGATAAGAGAATCTCAAAAAAATTCTAGGGTCGGTTCATTTTAAAAACTCGGACATTTAAATGCCGATCAGATCAGCAGATAGATTGATAATAAGAATAATACTATACATTTCTGTAGTGCATTTCACTGAGGAGTGATTCACAAGCCATGTATACACAGCACCATTAAGCTGCAGCTAGCTCTGGAACAACAGTGTGGGGAGGGAAATTTTTGCCAAAGAGAATGGCAGCAAAGAGCTCCATGGGATCCTTAATGCGTGCACAGAGCAGTCAGTCTCATCTGAAAGACCCCTCACCCAATAAGGTTTTTTCTACTCTAGGAAAATTAGGGTCCATAAATCACCACAGCTGCAGCTCCACTAGTGACACAGTAGAGGCTGTAGCATAGACAGCACTCCAGGGGACTTTACCAGCCTGTCATCTAACTGAATTCAGTCTCTACTACAGTGTCCACCATTGGTGCCTCCAAGGGGTGAAGGGGTGCACTGTTGGAGAATTACATGTGACCATATTCCTAATGTAGATGCAGCTTAAGTTGCATTGAGCTCACTTTATCTATGTTGAAAGGCTGAGTCAACCCTGCTGGGATTTGAACCTGTGGTTCCAGGGAGTCTGGGTATTTCAAACCTAAGGCTGAGTCCACTAATCATCCCCTTATCTAAACTGCCTAACAGCTGAGTCTGCCAAATTGGGCTGGAAAACTCACACAAACATGCTTCCCCCACTCCCAGCATTTGTACTCCAGGTGCCAAGAGAGCCCAGAAGTGCAGAGGGGCTCAAAGATTAAACAGTCATAGTTTTGAAAAGTTGTTATAATGGTTTGGAACAAATCTGAGTTTTGGTTGAAAGTTTAGCCATTTGATCCAGACTGGTTCACCCAGTCCTAATTGACATCTTTTAGAAGTGTGTGTGTTGGGGCTGTGATACTGAGATGCAAACATTATTATCTTGTGTCACTGGCCTAGAAAAGCCCAGTCCCCAGAAGTCCATTGCTGGATCACTTGGAGCAGGAAGGGTCTGCTTGGATCCCTGCCACTTATCAAGAAATTCTTTCTCATCCCATATGCCCATCCCATGAGCATGGGCAGAAGAAGAATTTCAGGTTCAAGTTTGCCAAACATTGTGATCAATCACAGAAGACAAAGACAAACCACTCCAGATTCCCCCTTGCATATACTCATTGAAAGCATCTTATGAAAGTCTCAAATGCATCCAGACTATGTACAAACAATTCTGTTTTTTTATCATGTTTTCATTGGCTTCCCTTATCTGTATGTAAGTTGACATTTCAATGCCAAAAACAAACAAACAAAAACCACCACCATAATTTTGGGATATTCCATGGCTTAGTGCCACAGTCAGATATTGTGGTGCAAAACAGAGGATGCAGTTTCAAATTCTCCACCCTTGCATGGAAAGAAGATTGGCATACATAATTCATAAGAAATAATATAATCTCTCTGGTTTCTTTTAGAATATCCATGAGCAGATGCATGATAAATTCCCTACTTGAAATGATTCAGTAAATTCCTGTCAGAGCCCCTTTGATCATCCAAGGCAAACACTTCGATGACTCCTTCCAATAGTACTCCCCCAGCTTTACTGGCAGATGGGAGCCTCAGGAGATCCCGTCACTGGGACCATCTTCTTTGAGTCTAAAGACATCAGATCAATCACGGTCTCAGAAACATAAGTTGGCATTGGGCTCCTCAAAGACAAGAATGTGGCATTCCTACACAGGAATTCGTTCCAATACTGTCAGTAGAGTGCATCCTGTCCTTCAGCTGTCTGCTCTCCAGTACTGGCACATGCTAATAGACCTGCGCCCTCCCAGGAGCCACTAAAACTGGTTACTTCATCAACTTTGACTGATCAGACATCTCTGATCCCGGCAGGGTGCCCAACAATATATCAGTACCCAGAATGCCAGAGGCCTATGCAGAAGCTCAAGATTTCTTATGCCTGTCAGTACCACCATTGCCATTAATTCAGGGTGAAGACCCTCATCCAGCACCAGGGTCCGAGAACTTCAGCTCTTGCACCACTCTGTGGTGGATTCATTGACTATCACTTCAACCTTATCCAGTCTGGTACCAGCTCCACCCTGCCACAGGGCACCAGCAGCTAGGAAGCCTTCTGTGCTTCTTCTGGTACCACATTCCCACATAGATCCCAGTTACAGTCACCAAGGACTTTCCTTGGTACTGTACCTCCTTGGCTCTCCAAATGCTCCTATTCTTCATCAGACTCCAAGGTAGGTTCTCAAGTCCCACACTACCAGGAGTCCAGGGCTTCCTCCAGGTCTCATTCATATATTTATAGATGCAAATCTGACAGGAGTATAGTCAGGGTTTGGGAATCTTGGGTCAGATACAAATAGTACCTAGTACCATACCAACCTCCTCAATGGCAGTATTGGATATCCTGGGGGATACTCCCAGCATCCAGATCAACATTACCTCTACCTCATGGGAGCAAATCCCCTAGGAGACAGCCTTTTCCAGTCTATACCAAGAGGCTTGTCACAGTTGGTACTAAGCAACCTATGGACTTACAATCACAGAACTTACCTCAACCCACTTGGGAACTGCAGCCTATGCTGGCACGACAGGACGAACCCTGGGAACGTTCTCTCTTGCTTTCCCTTCATGGATCCTCCTCATCACATGATGAGGCCCTGGGCCAGAGGCATCCTCCCCAGTACCAGATGACTTTAAGAGCTCCTACCAAGTACCAAGAGCTTCTCAGGAGAATGGCTGCTTCTCTTGGTATACAAGTGGAGATAGAGGAGAAGAATACCCACAAACTGACGGTTGTATGCAGTGTTGTTGTAGCCATGTTGGTCCCAACATATCAGAGAGACAAGGTGTGTGAGGTAATATCTTTTACTGGACCATCTTCTGTTGGTGAGAGAGACAAGCTTTCAAGCTTCTCAGAGCTGAAGAAGAACTTGTCTCTCTTGGTCCAGTGAAAGATATTATCTCACCCACCTTGTTTCACAAATTGACTGACGCTTTACATCCAGCAACAGCAGGCAAGGTAGCCCTGCCTATAAATGATGCCATTGTGCAACCTTTTAAAATAGTGAGTGTAAGCCCATTCTCAATTCCACCAGTGGCCAAATGAATGGAACACAAATACTAAGCTCTATCCCAGGGATTTGAGCAGTTTTATTCACATCCTGTGCCAGGCTCGCTAGTAGTGGCCGTGGTGAACAAAAGGAGTTGTCAGGGCTGGGATAAAAGCTACTCTCAAACAAAAAGATGCCAAGAGGCTTGATCTCTCTAAGAGAAATATTTTAGTCTATGTCAAGTTTACGGCTCCTCATTGCCAATCTCCAGGCCCTGTTGTCCTGTTACAATTATTCTAACTGGGAGGCAATCTCTCAGTTTGCAAATAAACTGCTGGAAAACTCTAGAGAAAAGTTTCAGTTTCTTGTTGCAGAAGGCTGCCTGGTCTCTCAATCAGCTCTGCAGGCTTCCTTGGAAACTGCAGATTCTGCTGCCAGGGCTATGACTACAGCAGTGACTATGCTCTGTCCCTCCTGGCTGCCCTCCTCAGAGATTTTTGCAGCAGTGGATTACGTAATTGGAGACCTTCACTTTGAAGGCTGTGCTTCATTCTCATACAAAATTGATGTAGTATTACACACACTAAAGGTATGTCTACCCTGCAGCTAGGAGTCAGTCTCCCAGGCTAGGTGGGCAGACTAGCACTAGCTTGATTCAAGTTAGCGTGTTAAAAATAACAATCTGGATGTTGTGGATCTAGTGAAGACTCGGGCTAGCCACCCAAGCTCAGACTCAGGTCAGGTGGGTCAGCGTGTGGGTGGCTACCGCAAGCGTCTGCCGGTGTAGCAACATTCATACAGCTATTTTTAGCATATTAGCTTAAGTCCCACTAGCACAAGTTTGTTTATCCCATCTGGAAGGCTTTTTCCTGGCTGCAGTGTAGACATACTCTAAAAGACTCTAGAGCAGTTCAAAGTTTTCTGGCCTCTACACACCAGCTACAAAGAGGACAAAATATCATCCTCAATACTAGCCTAGGCAGCAATATTTCCCCTTCTGTCAAGCTGACCAGTCCAGGAGAAAGCATAGGTCTGAGAGAAGAAGGGCTATCTCTTCTACTTTCTTGATCTCATATAGATATCCTCAGGACTTGAAGCAGTCAGTTTGAGTCTCATGTCAAAGACAGCATAGTATCCAGGCTTCAACATACTGGCCCTTTTCCTGCTTTCAAAAACAGGTTACCACATTTCCTACATGCATGGCAGTCCTCCAACAAATGGTGCTAAGAGCACAGTGGAATTTGGGGTATACCCTGCATTTTCTTTCTATCCTCCCACACCCCCAGCTTCCCTATACCACTTCAGCAACCCCTTTCACAAGCCTGTACTAGGACAAGAATTGCAGACTTCTACTTCTTTGGGAGCTAGAAAAGAAGTTTCACCTCTTCGTGAGAGCAGATGGTTTTTTTCCTGATACTTCCTAATACCGAAAGCCAGAGGAGATCTCAGACCCATTCCAGACCTTCAGAACCTGAAAAAGAAGATAAAGTCCTGTAGGGTGTCCCTGGCTATGATTATCCCTTTCCTAGTTCTGGTATGCTGCCCTGGACTTCCAGGCTGCCTACTTTCATGTGGCAATCCACCCTGGCCACAGGATGTTGCCGAAGTTTGTCATAGAAGATTATCATTACCAAGTCACCTTTCTGCTCTCTGGCCTTTCATCGGCACCAAGAGCTTTTACAAAATACATGGAGGTGGCAGCGGCCTGCCTCTGCCAGAGAGATGTCCATATGTATCCTTCCCTGGATAACTGGTTGTTTCAGGGTCTCTCCAGACCCCAGGCATCCTGGGCCTGAAAATAAACAAAGAAAAGTCAACATTATCACCTGCACAAAGAATAGAGTTCATTGGAGTGGTCCTATATTCAACTGCTGCCAGGATTGTTCTGCCTATTTCCAGATGGCAAACAATATGAATCTCTATGTGTCCCTCAAGGACCAACCATGCCATTCCAGTGAGAAATTGCCTCAGGCTTCTGGGTCACGTGACTGCATGCACATTAGTGACCCCTCATGTCACAGCATGGTTCATCAGCAGTTAAATGCAGAAGAGGCGTACTGTTTACTGGCAGTCCAGAAAGTCTTTCTTAATAGTGGAAAATCTACAAAAGCTGCTTACATGAGTAAGAGAGAGCATTTCTCCATCTGAGCCCCCTCCCATAATGTGTCCCTGACTGTCTAAGAGCCAAACAATTATGGACTATTTCTTACATCTTAAAGAATTGGATGCAGCCCTCATCTCCACTAGGGTGCATCTGGCTGCTATTTCAATGTTTCACCCTCAGATTTGTTAGAACTGTATTTACTTATCATGACCACGTTCCTGAAAGGTCTGGATAGATTGTTCTCACCTATCCAGGATCCAGCATGAATTTGGGATTTGAATTAAATGTTGTCTGCTGTTAGAGACCCTCAGGCTTCCTGCTTGCTTCTACAACTTCTGGGGAAGATAGCCTTCTTAGTGCCTATCACTTCCACTACGAAAGTGGGAGAGCTAAATGCACTTGTCATTGATCATCCATACACCATCTTCTACAAAGACAAGGTACAGCTTAGGCTGCACTCTAAGTTTCTCTCAAAGGTGGTGTCATGGTATAATTCCCCACTCTGAACCTTAGCGTCCAAAAGATGGGGTACCAGCATGAATTCCTCTAAGCTCAATTACCAGCTTAGTACTTGCAGCGCTGCCACCAACCAGGAATTCCAGTACCTGGTACACTCTGGTCCCCCCCAAACCTTGCCCGGGGACCCCCAAGACCCAGACCCTCTGGATCTTAACACAAGGAAAGTAAACCCTTTCCCTCACCATTGCCTCTCCCAGGCTTCCCCTCCCTGGGTTACCCTGGAAGATCACTGTGATTCAAACTCCTTGAATCTTAAAACAGAGAGGAAAATCCACCTTCCCCCCTCCTTCTCTCTCCCCCTCCCAGACTCTCCCTGAGAGAGAAAGTAATCCTAACACAGAGAGAAATTAACCTTTCTCTCCCCCTTCCCTCCTTTCTCCCCACCAATTCCCTGGTGGATCTAGCCCCAGCCCCCTGGGGTCTCACCAGAATAAAAAAAAAACAATCAGGTTCTTAAACAAGGAAAGCTTTTAATTAAAGAAAGAAAAAACAGTAAAAATTATCTTTGTAAATTTAAAATGGAATATGTTACAGGGTCTTTCAGCTATAGACACTGGGAATACCCTCCCAGCCTAAGTATACAAGTACAAATTAAAATCCTTTCAGCAAAATACAAATTTGAACTCCTCCCAGCCAAATACACATTTGCAAATAAAGAAAACAAACATAAGCCTAACTCGCCTTATCACCTAGTACTTACTATTTTGAATCTTTAAGAACCTGTATCAGGGAGATGGGAGAGAAACCTGGTTGCACATCTGGTCACTCTCAGAACCCAGAGAGAACAATAACCAAACACTAACAGCACACACAAAAACTACCCTCCCTCAAGATTTGAAAGTATCCTGTCCCCTTATTGGTCCTCTGGTCAGGTGACAGCCAGGCTCACTGTTCTTGTTAACCCTTTCCAGGCAAAAGAGATATGAAGTACTTCTGTTCTATTAACTCTTAACTATCCGTTTATGATAGGTGGTATCTGATTTTATCTGAAGCAGCCCATACACTTACCAGTTTTCTTTTCAAAGCCACATGCTCACAAAGATGAACAAAATTGGAATACTCTGGATGTGAGTCATTGAGCTTTGGCTTACCAAGTTACGACAACGCCCTTTCAGGTTTCTTCCCAGCTCTTTATTTCAAATGCAGAGTTTATGAGAGGTTAACCGAGTACAGCACAACGACTCTCAAAATGGACCACCTGCTGCATCACTGTGTGTTATGCTGCCAAGGGTGTAACAGCACCACCTGAGAAACTGACAGCCCACTCAACCAGAGCACATTCAGCCTCTGCAGCATTTGTGGCCATCTGCCGGGCAGCAACGTGATCGCTACATGCATGCTCCAGACGTTATGTACTGGCTGCTGCATCAAGAGAAGGAAAAGCAGTCCTACAGTCCCTCTTCCCATGAGACTCCAAGCTCCATAACTTTGGATAACAACTTGGGAGCCACCTACAGTGTAATGGACATACGCACGCACTGGATGAAGAAAAAATGGTTACTTGCTGTCTCCTACCTGTTGTTCTTCAAGATATGTTGTCTATGTCCATTAAGCAGTCCACCCTCTTTCCTAAACACATTGGAATCTACCAGCTTTCCAGAATGAGGGGCAGGGCAGCTATGCCCTTTATACCCTCCACTCAGAGCATGAGGATCTGGGGTGTGGGTGGGGTCACCTTTTCCAGGTACCCTTAGAGAAAACTCTGTGACATTGATGCACAGCACATGCATGCACCTACATTGTAATGGACATATGCAACATGTTACAGTTACAAGAAGGTGAGTACATGTTTTTTTGGTCAGATAGGCTGCATATCCCTCATCAGGAAGACACTTGCAAACATAAACTTTAAGTTTCAACAAATTCTTGTGCAAGCAGCTCTGAAATTCAGCTCTGGAAAGGCCCAGCCACTGGGATGCTTCTGAAAGATAAATATGCAAATAACACAAAGTAGGCAAAACTGAATCCATGTGAAAAAGTGGAGTGAATATTTGTGGGAATTTCCCCCCCCTCATCATTCTCTCAACTCTTCTGGAAACTCCAGAAGCATCTTGCATTGCAAATGACTTTCCTCTCTTCTAACTGCCCTCTCTCCTAAGCATTTTTCCTTCTAAAGAAGGAGTGTTGCCCTGGGCATGTTGTCTTCCAATCAGATAGAAACTACTGGTTTTACAGCATCTGCCTGCATTATATGAACTTCTGCGCCATAGTTATTGGCCTGCTGTAAAACACTTTTCCTTTCCTTGATAAATTAAATTCTAAAATGATATTGTCTGTTTCATCATCCTTCCTTGAGGCATACTTCTTCTGTGAGGCCTTCCAACAAAAGTTCCGGTGCAGAAGTTAAAATCATAAATATAATTAATTAATTCCAAACATTAATTAAAAGTCTGAGCAACCAGCAAGAAACATGTGAATCTAATCAACTCAAAGATCTTCTCTCTGTGGGAATAAATCCCCTTCCCCAAGAGCAGTTCTTTCCTCCTTTTGTTTACTGATGTGTTTCCTCCCACTCTTCCCTGTCCCTATCCACCATGGTCTGTTGTAGTTTTTGTGTTGTGTTTTTGATCTAATTTAGATTGTAAGCTCGAAGGGGCAGGGATCTTGTCTGCACATTTGCCTGTGAAATGCAATGCACACCTATTGTGCTATAGAAATGGTAATCATTTATAGAGTTGATTGCATGGCATGCTCTAGATCTGGACTTCCCCAGAGTTTTAGAGGTAGTGGGTGGTTGAGTCTGAGGTTTAGGTTTGTTTCCATTTTTAGTAATTTTATATAATGCCTATTGCTAACCTCATCTAAGGCCTGTACCTGCAAAATTCAGAGTGCTCGCAACTCCTATTAACTTCAGTTGGAGACAAGGCACTCAGCACCTTGCAGAATCGACTCTCCCATAATGTGGAAATGTACCAGTGTCCTCCAGCAATGAGGCTTTCCAACTGAAAATGGGTAACACTGCAAATGTAGGATCCAGATTATGCATTTCACAGAATTTTAACAAGTCAGTTATCAATTTCAAATAAATATCAAATTATGAATTAGAAATACATGTGTGGGGGTGAGGAGGTGCTAGTTCTATAGGATAGTTTACTACATGGTAAATATATATATATATATATATATATATATATATATATATATATATATATAGCTGCTGATTAACACCCAATAACTGTCTGATGTGAAAAGGGAGAATGGAAGCCCTGGGCTGATTTCTTGATCTGCTGGGCCCTTAGGAATAACTACATTTTACCACTGCTCTTGGCTACATGCGGCACCATTCGCAAATGGTCTGCTCTTGGGCCACTGCCGTGATCTGCACCCCGCAGTCATTTAGGCAGCAAAGGCAGTGGCGTGATTTACCCAGTGGTGGCGTCTGTCGCCATACTCTGCTCTCAGGCCTCTCCCATCCTTTGAAGATTCCCTGTTGTTTGGGCTATTAACATACTTTCTGGGTGGATGTTTATCTTCTCTGAAACTTTTACAGCAGGCTCACTGTGAAAGAAAACCCCGAGAAGCTCTTTCTAACCAAGCAGCGGCAGAATCCTTCAGTAAGCGTAATGCAACCCAGCCAGTGCTCTCTCCTTTATTTCATCAGCCTCTAATACCTAACAGTTCTGTAAGTAAACATTTATAGATCAAATCAAAAGCCTGCAAAAGGAAGCACTCTGGATAGATTAGAAGCTAAACTGATCTAAATTAGAAGAGATGCAGAGATAACCTTGCCAGTCTAAAAAGCATATACTATCAGTTGCAAGCAGATAATTAAATGAATGAGCCCTTTTCTATTGAACAACTGATGTGCGATTGATAAACTTAATTAATAATTAACTTTTTAATTAAATATCAATTTAAAACAAGTGTGGTAATATGCCACTTGCATTGAATTTTGCTGGTTTTTCTCTGTTAAAGGGCCATCATTAGGGTTACAGGTATCTGTTTAAGATGCTGCTGTGTGCCACAGAGGGAATAAATGTGTCCGCTGGGTGCTTGCCAATGACGACAGAGTGATAAACAAGAGCAACCAAAGACAAAGCCAGCATCCAACTTCAGAGATGCAATGGAAGTTGCGATTAAAGAGAATGTTCTGGGCCACTAACTTTTCTCACAGTGAAGGTCTCAACGCACATGTGTGTGACCTCATTTGGTATTAAAGAGGGGTTGCAATGCACACAGAAGGGCTGACACCCTGAAGCTTTCACTCTTATAGACATTCTAATCACAGCTTCATGAATGAAGAATGAGTCAGCCTGACTTTGTTCAGATTCTAGCTACAGAACTTGGCCTAGGTGAGGAGTGAAAGAGCTGGGAGTTACTGTCTTGTCTGAGCATAAGATTTACTAAGAAAATAAAGAAAAGCATCTTTATATTTGAGGTTGTCTTTTCCCCACAATGCATCAGTGTTACTCTTGTTAATGCTAATAGGAGTAGTTGGCTTCCCTCAGTTGGAGCACCCATTAATAGGGGCTCCTCTCAATGCCTCCATAACTTGCTTTGTGAATGTAAATCGCATTAATCTTAACAGGGATATTTTCTGCCCTCAATTTACACATTCAAGTCCTATGAACAGATCTCATCTCCTTTTCAAAATCACAGATAATCAATTGACTTCTTTAAAATGGTGTTTGCAGACATTCGCGTTGCACTGCCATTCTAATGACCATGTTTGTGTCTTCAAGCTAGTCAGTATCTTCACAAAAAAGTGTACTTCTTATTCACTATTCTCCTGTTTAAAAAGTTACTTGGGGAGCTGTGCCCTGTGACTTAAGTGACCAATCGTACACCACAAGTAATGAAAAATGAACAGAAAAAGTCTGACTCGAACAGCTCACAAGTTGAAAGTTGTTTCTTCAAATGGTCCAACCAGCAGTTACAAAAAATAAATATGGCTGAAGAAATCAGGGGAAACGTGTGAATGACTTGCAAACAAGGAAAAGAAAAGTTGCAAGAAATAATTCAACCAGCTCTACATATAACTTCTGTTAAACTTCCCTACCCTGATGCGCCACTGTAAGTCTTCTTAGCACTAGTGGAGAATTTGAGTGAAGATTCAGGGTAGTATTGTTTTGTCCCCACTCACATCCACCTGGAGTAGGTAGTGCGTATAGTCTGTGGTATACTCTCCAATCTTCTTTTGCCACAGGATATTTACAGGCAGATGGAAAATATGGCTCCTGAGATGGTGCCATCTTGGACTGAGCTTCAGACTCAACTATCCAGTGGGAATTACTCTGTTGGTGAGAGGATTATTTCTTTTCCTGATTTGTCTCATTAGAGAACATTCTCACATCTCTGCATGTGAAGGGAAGATGAGTTCCTCCCATAGGGAATGTTAGCCCTGGCCATGGCTTCCTTTCTGAAAACCTCATTTGAAAAAGAGGAAATAGTTGGAGGAGGAAGTTCCTGAAAAGGAATCTTTTCAGATCCTTATTTTTGTCAGTTTTTTGGGGACACCCAAAGGATGGAAATAAGTGGCCATGGCTGCCTTGAGTTATGGAAAAATTACAGTAAACTGTAAAGGGTGTGACAACAAGAAAACCAGCTTATTCTCCATTTATTCTACAATATTTATCATCAACCCATTTTGTATATTTTGCTTTCTTTTGTGTAATCTTATCACTGGGGCTAAAAACGATGTGATTTTTTGCTCCTTTGAGTAGCTGCCAAAAAAGCACTTACGTTGGAGTTATGTGTATCATTTGGCTAGCACATCACATAATGGTTTTTTTACAGCGAGTATTTAACCATGTTTTCATCCTGTGGGAAAGAGTGATGAGTCTGTTTTGTAAAAATAAGACCTTGTGGCAATGTGGACATGCAAGAGATAGAAACATAATGCAACAAATTGGTTTCAACACAGAAATGAAGTAGTCCAGGCCACATACATGCTGCAATATTGGGTTTCGGTGCATGCTCTCTCTCTCTCTTTCTCCCTCCTGTCTTTCTCTTATTTTGAACTGTTCTAATTTGTGGGCAAAAGTATGCAGGGGCAATTAATTTTGGGCACAAATGACTGAATTTAGCCAGCTATCTGCTTAATTTTGGGGTGCAAAAGGTTGTATGTATATGTCAGTGTTTGTGTGTATGTATATTCGGTATAGAAGGTATAGTACCAAGTATATGGGATCAGATTCATCAGTGATGTAACACTATGCAAGCCCATGGAGTTACATCAAGAATGAAGTTAACGCTACAATACGTCTGGTAACGGAAACGATAAGATATAGAAGAATATATCTGGCCATTCAAATATGATCAATGAAAATGGAGCAGTTGGAAAAACTGGTTTTATTTCAAGGTACCCATGAAATACTCTAGCAATTAAGTGATTACAATTTGAAGTGGTCTTGAGCACCTTTTCCCATCAAATCTATTCCAAATGGTGGCTAGGAGATGCTTTGTTTTACTCCCATGCCAAGCACCATTAACTTGCAATACATTAATACTCTAATCCCCACCCCCCAACTTTCACATTTTATAATTTACACAAAATAATCGTCAGTCTCTCCTTCCTCCCTCAGCAAGATGTATTAGTAGATGCTGTAGAGAAGTCTCTTGTTACTAAAACTGCAGTATTTTGAACTCTGCCTTCTGTTTATTTTTATCTCAAACTTTATAGTGCTGTATGCTAGCCTTCGCTGAGTAACCAAATAATCTTGTTGCTGTCCCTCACCTTTCTTTCCACACACCCTTGCCCTGCTGCTCTGTTAAGCACACATTCCTGTTGTACCAGGACTGAATTTAGGCCTTGATCTGAACTGCTTAAGTATGTGCTTAACTTTATTCACGGGAGCTATGAGTAGTCCACAGAGGTGAGTAAAATTAGGCACGTGCCCAAGTGTTTGTTTGTAGGCTCACTGGGGCAAGAATCAAGTCACCTTAACTTGATTGTAAAGCACCTAGTATGCTCCTGATCACTATAAAATAAAAAAAACCCAAATCGTCAACTTATAAATGTGTGGTGTACACCTTGTGATGCATTATCCTTGCTCTTTTGTGTGTGCTGCTTCATCACATTCAGTAATGCTAGCTCTCCCGGGGCTTTGATCCTGAGATGTGTTTGACATCCATACCACCCACTGACTTTAAAGAGAGACTAAGGTGCTCAACACCTGTTGGTCTCCAACCCCTAAATCATTAGTGTGAATTAGCAAGGTTTTATTGTATCACAGCAGAGTTAGACAGGGTCTTCTCAAACTGTGAGAGCTCCTTGGGGCAGGAATTATTACTTCTTGAAAGTCTGGAAAGCACCCACTACAAAATGGGTATTGCCATAAACAAAGAATAATAATAATAATTAGGTGATGGGGAAAACTCCTAAATTCTTTCTACAGCTTTCTCTATTGCTACCACAGATAGAACTGCACTAGTGATGGTTTATGGCTTTAAAGTTGCTAACATAGACAAACCTTGTTGGAAATCAAACTTTTCCCCACCAACTTGCTTAACTGGTTGGGTGAGCAGAGATCATCCACTTCCAAGTATGAATAGAGCTTCACCCCTATATGTATCACAAGAAGTGAGATTAAAGGAGCAAACAATGCGAAGAAGGCCAGTCAGAGTTGGAAGAGCGGTCATTAGAGAGAGACCAACTTCATTTTGGCTGACAAATACTGTTTCTTCCAAAAGACACCATCTCCATGTTACAGCATTTAATCTTTCTATCATATAGCAGGAGAGAAGAGGAAAGAGACCCCACATAATGGGATCATAATGGGATAGGGTCTGGGAAGTTGGTAGGTCTTCATGTCTGCTCCCTGAGCATTGACAGTCATGGTAATAACAAGCCATGTTAGAGAAAAGATTGACTGCTTTCAGCAGAGATACAAATTTGATGGGGAAGCTGAGATACTGTCTTAGCAATGCCAAGAACTGGGCAATGCAAGTGATACCCATGAAAAAGTTACAGTGGAGAAAAGTGCTAGAGACAGGATCCTGCCTTCAGGATGTAATCAGGCAATGAGAGTCAGCAATGCCTCTGGCATTTTAAAAAATGGATTATGTCATGCTTGATGGATATCCTGTTGGAAATATGGACATGGTGGCTCTGCGAGATGATACAAAGGTTTTTCTCTACCATGTGCACACATCTAGTTCAAGTTAGCTCTTGCTAAACTCTTTTGTTATTTTTGTATCAAGTTTCCAAACCATCAGTTGCTATTGCTCCAAACACAACACTTTTTGAGATTTTATTTTTCCTAAGCAAGATTTATTCCACCTACATCAAGACTGGTCATTCAGGATCTATGTGAATGGAGTGCAGGGAGATTGGATAGGTGAAACTCATCCCCTCCAACCCAAACCCAGGGCATGGGACTGCCACACAGACCCTGTGGCTGTTACTCTAGCCTAGAGGCACGACTATCAATCCCAGTCTTCTTGCACAGAGCTGATTCTCAAAAAAATGTGAATCCATGGTTAATCTTCTGGACTGATCCCAGCCAACCCTGCAAGGGGCCATCTGTGAATGGGTCGGGGGAGGAGAAGGAGGTACGCAGGCACCTCTGCACATGCATTCAATTGTGTGACCCCCTACCTGAGGCTGATTCTCTGCACTAGAGGTGAATTTTACCCTTTGATTGTGTACATACTTCTAACGCTACATACAATAATAATTTAAAAGGTGGCCATGCATGGAGAAATGTATGCTTTAAAAATCAGGTATTTTTTCAATCATCTCACTTTTTTTAAAGGAATAAAAATGCCCAGTAAATTAAAACTAATTTTCAATAAATGTATTTTTTTCAGGAATTTCAAGATAACTAGACTATTGGGGATATGTAATGCCCCATCACAAATTCAGAATGCCCATGGCTGGTTTAATAAACCCTCAGAGGTGGCTGAGTTTTCCTGTTTAATTTGATCATTTAAATGGCTAGCTCATTTAGACTCATAGACTTTAGGGTCAGAAGGGACCAATATGATCATCTAGTCTGACCTCCTGCACAAAGCAGGCCACAGAACCCTACCCACCCACTTCTATAACAAACCCCTAACCTATGTCCGACTTATTGAAGTCTTCAGACATTTCTCACATAGACATTTTTCTAGATATTATATTTTGTCTCCATATGCTGAAACTTTTTTCCTAAATCACTTTTTTTATTGCATAACATTTTGGATAAATTGTTGTTTCTGGTTTTTCATCTATAATTCCATACATGGAAAGAAAATACGTAATTTTTAATAAATTAATCTTAAATGCAATTATGTTAAAAACAAAAAAAAAGTTTGCTTTGCCTGAACTTATACTCCGTTTGTGTTGCCTTTTCATAAATGTGCCACTGGAATACCAGGTTACTATCAGAGAATATAAATGAGTCAATTTTGAACTCTTGTAAATCTGAGTATTTGCCAAGGAAATCTTGTCCTAAAAGTTTTAGTCATCCAGTAAGGAGACAGAAATAAGACCTTGTGACCTAGGTGTCCAGTCAAAGTTAGCCAAAACAATTTATATTTTGATTTTCACATACCAGCTATTCCAATGAACAATGTACATATCAAGAATTAGCTGAAGACATAACAAATTCAAGAGAATTGCAGCCTGCATCCCTGAAAATTGCAGCTAGGTAAAGGCAAAATTAATTGAGTAATTTATTTGTTACAACTTTTTTGAACAGTAGTAAATGAAGCCAATAGAGTCTGAGGGGGTGTGCAGCTCAGGGAAATTTACACTCATGCAAATGTCCCTAAACTAGATAAGCCTTCAATGGAATTAGATCAACAATGAATTTAGCCTAGGGTCTGATAACCACTAGAGCGTCATTTGTTCTGTTGGAGATATGGTTGCAAGAAGCACAATGCAGCAAGATTTTCTACAAGCCTGATTTTTGCTCAGCTGAAAGCACGAAGTACTAGAAATCTCGTTAGACATTATTCTATTCTTTTAAGATTTCCAGTCCAATGCTGCAGAAACTTTTAGGGAATATCTTCAAGTCGGCAGAGTTAACTTGGGTGTTGGGGACCTAGGTCAGTGCACCTGGGTTAGCTGAGGAATGGCTTTAGAGTGTGGCTGCTCAGACTTGAGTTACTGTGTGCTCACTGGTGCTGTGCTCCCCCACATGTCTCGCTAGCACTTGTGGGGGCCTATCCCATAGTTCTTTGTGCTGCAGTAAGCTGAGCCGCTCTATTATTCTTTCCCAGTGAATTGTGGGACAACCTGCCTGTCCTCCTGGGCACAGGGGGGAAACTGTGGGAAGGCATTGGAGGACGATCAGCACTTAAGTGATTTAGCCTGCATCATCACTGCAAAGTGGGTGGGCTATCAGCCCGAGTAGAAGCAAGGCCTAAGCTCTAGATCAGGGGCAGGCAGCCTATGGCACGTGCACTTAAAGGTGCACGCAAGCTGATTTTCAGTGGCACTCACACTGCTTGGGCCTGGCCACCAGTCTGGGGGGCTCTGCATTTTACTTTAATTTTAAATGAAGCTTCTTAAACATTTAAAAACCCTTATTTACTTTACATACAACAATAGTTTTGTTATATATTATAGACTTATAGAAAGAGACCTTCTAAAAACGTCAAAATGTATTACAGGCACACGAAACCTTAAATTAGAGTGAATAAATGAAGACTCGGCACACCACTTCTGAAAGGTTGCTGACCCCTGCTCTAGATTCTACTCCAGCTAGGCCAGTTAGTCTAAATTGAAAACTGTAGTGAGTGGGGTTGTGTAGGGTTGGGAGAGGTATTAGCAGCAATACATAAGTAAGAGCCAAAGATAACTGTGCAGTGAAGACACACCCTTAGATTCTTATGTGAATCTGAACGTCTTCTGAACATTTTTTGGTGAAACCGTCATTGTCCTTGTGTCTATGTTAATCAGTGTATTCCAGATTTAACCTCCTGCAATAGCAATAAATAGCTCTTGAAACATTAAAATAAGCAGACATTGTTTGGAATCTGCTTATAGCAGCATACGGGATGTATTCTTTGACATTGATCTAAAGGGCACCAGTAACCTCTCTATAACGAATGCTGTCTTGGTTCTGCAATTCTATATTAATCTCACCCTCCTCTCAGATGGGTGAACCAATCTGGTTTGTAAGGTTAGGGACAGGCCCATTCCTGAACTTGCTCAGGTACATTATAGGCATTTGACACTGTGAATTAACCAGAGACAAATAACTCCCAGCCCATTATCTTCTTTTAACTGCTCTGCCACTGTTCTGCATCAGGCTACTTAAACCCATTTGTCTGGCAACAAGCGAAACTTGACACTGATGGAGATGAGCAAAGTGAAGGGAGAGACCTGTAATTTCCAAGGAGGAATCTTAATTGGAAGGATTGATGCTCACTATTGAACCCTTTGGGAAAACTTTGCTAGATGTCTTGGGATGTTAGAGTTGGGAATGGGCCCAAGCTGCAAAATTCATATCTGGATCAGAATTTCCCCTGGTTGTTGAAGATATTCAGATCTGGGTGTTTGGTTTGGCCCATTACAGATTTGAGGGCCAGTTTTACGAGTTAGTGCTCCCCCACACGCAGGGCCTGATTTAGGCCTATTCCACCAATTCCCCCGAATCGGGCCCCGTGTCTAAGAGGGCCCCGCACCCAGTGAGAATCCCTTCCCTGACTAGAGGTGCCTTTTTAATTTTTACTCACTTGGCTGCGTTCCGGGTCTTCGGCAGCACTTCGGCAGCGGGTCCTTCACTCGCTCTGGGTTTTCGGCGGCGGGTCCTTCAGTGCTGCTGAAGACCTGGAGCTAGTGAAGGACCTGCCGCCGAAGTGCCACTGAAGACTTGGAGCACTGCCCAGTGAGTGTAAGCCCCATGTGTTTTTTTTACGTGTGTGTTGTTTTTTTTTAGTCATCTCTGCCGGGGCCCTGTCGAAACTGTTCGAATTGTGCCCCGCACTTCCCGACCCTGCCCACATGCATGATCATGACAAAGCAGTCTTCTCTTACCTCTCCCCTGATGTGGTCACTAAGAACTAGAAGAATAGACTTCTTGGTAGAGTGTATATTCCTTCATCTTCACCCTGATAGCTCTCTCTGGGGCTAGAGAGATGGGTCAAGGACATCATGTTTTGGTTTTGACCTGTGCTTCAATTCAACCAAATCACCAAAGCAATAGTGCACAAATCAGAATAGAATCATGCATGGGTTGAGGGTTAAAGGGCAATTCAGAGACATTATTCCCATTTTATCCCATTTCTAAAATATGTAAACAAGGGTGGTTTTGGTTTTGCAAGCTGAAAACCAGATGCAATTTGGGTCCTGGTTCTATTTCATGCAAATCACTAAAGTTTGGAAAGATTCAAATAAAAGGTTTTGGTATGTGCAGAGTAGGAAGAGTCCCAATCAATGCAGTCAAACACAGCAAATTTCAGTGTCCTACATAAAATTCAGGACTATATCACAAACTAAGGGACCCCTTTGGCAATAAGTTTTGTGTGTCACAGAAGCTGGTTCTGATGGTCACCTTTAGCATTATCATCTGTCAGCATTTCTTTCAGAGGCCACCATTTAGAATAGCTTGTATCCAGGCCATGCACAAATCCCACTGGACTGAAACTTGGCCCCGCACTAGGTTGGCCTGGATGCAATTAACAAACAAAAGAAGTATACAATTTAGTTTGGCCAAAAATAAAACATTCTTTTGTTTGCAGATGTAGAAGTTCAGTTGCCTTTCCAGACTTATCAGGGATGAGTGAACTAGTTTGGGGAAAACAACAACTGACCTCAAAATTCAAATTGAACTAGAAATCCAAACACCAAATATAGTCTGAGGTTCAAAAAAGTAGAGTCAACTGTTTTTCCTATTTTGATTTTTAACTGCTATCTCAGAACTTCATTGTTCCAGCTGGGACCCAGAAACAGAAGGACTGAAATATCACAAAGGAAAGGCTTGCTTCTGCAGTATTTCTGGAACCAACAAGAAGCAGAAAGTACCAGAAAGCTCATGAGAAATGTGCAGACTCAAGAGATTGGGAGAAGTATCTGAACGAAAGTTCTGGAGTTTTGAGGTTCTGAACACATCCGAATCCTTTTGGTCTGGAGATCTGGCTGGAAATCTTGTAAGATGAAGGTCTATGTATCCATCTTGAATGTTCACACAGGCCTTTGATTTTTACTCTTATCTGCCAGATCCAAACATGGTAAACCTCCTGGTGCCCAATTTATTGACTTCAGAAGGATGAAGGACTGAATTAGTCGTAACAGTATCCACATCTTTGCTTGCTGATTCCAAACCTCACATTAAACTGCTAAGCCATTCAATTTATTTTCATCATTCGCATGGGCATTCTCTAGCTATAAAACAAAACATACATCTGAGGAAAGGGCCTTATTCAAACACTTTTTGCCCCCATGATTATTTCTGTTTTTAGTTACTTCGATGGCGCCCAACACTGTAGAGTTTGGGTGCCTCTATACAGAATATGTAACAAAGCCACAGTCCCCAGTATGGCAGAGGCGTATCACTATGCTGCAAGTTGTAGTCATCTGATATTTCACAGCAACAGCAGGAATAGCATGTAGATCTTCATTCTCTAAAAACACAGGCCTTCTACCTCTTGAGTTAAAGGAGCTCCTCTGTTAGCTGTGAACAGTATTGGGCCTATGACACACACACGATTCCAGCCAAGGGGAGACAGTAGTGCATACACACACTAGTTAATATGTTATAATATATATAGAACTCACCTATTTTGCATTATTCTCTGAAAAATCAATAACACTGGAGCATTTTTAATTAATTTAGGGAACTGGCAATTCACATTTCCCTAACAGGTATCAACTCAGCAAACACGCAGCTGAATTGGGGAAATTCAGTCCGTCTGCCTCTCACTTCCTAAATCTCACTTCAGTTATTGGGGGTGGAGGGCAGATTGAATGTGATAAATCCGAACGATGCCCTCAGAAGAAACAGGGCCCCTCTCCATCAGATTAGTTAGTATGCGGCAGCAGCAGTTCCTCTGCCATCTTCATTCACCTTAGAAATGTGGAGTTTGAATGGTTTATCTCTATTAATCACCAGCTCAAACAGCTTTGTGCACCACAGGCCGCAGATAATTAACTTCACTATACTGCGTGTCTTATCAGTATCAACCTCTTGTCCTCCTGTGAAATAGTTAAAACCATCAGCCCCTTTTTACTTTTCCATTTAACTCTAATGCTTTAACACTGATGTTCTAAATGGCCCTGCGATTCATACTTATTAGACAAACCTTTCTTTCTGCATCTCTTATATTTTTGATAATTGGTCATGTACGTTTCTAAGGGGCTCAACAGCTTTTCATGCCACTATACTAATAATTAAAGGTCTTCCGCAGCCTTTCAGATTTCTCTTTACCTTTTTTTCTTTGATAAGTATAATTTGCTGTTTAATCTGGAAAAAAAAGAAGAAAAAGAAGAAGAAGTGAGAAGCTGGCTGAATAGGAGATGATTTTGTTTAAAAAATATCTTTCATTATTTTTAACTCATATTCATTGCTTCTACGTCTTTGCCCCTCCTTCACCTCAAGCTTCCCTCCCTCCTGCGTTGCAGTGTGCAGCAACAAGAGAAAAAGAGTGAAAGGAAATTGTGCTGTCGGGGACAGCAGATTTGTATAATTTTTGGTGGTGCCCAGAACGGGTCCAAGTCCCACCCCTGCCTATCCAGACAGGATAAGCCCCCTTGGAGTAGCCTGCTGGAGGGGTGGGGGTATGCCACTGCGCTTCCTCCTCTTCACAGGCACAGCAGTCAGCCTGCCGCCAGCACTGCTCCCTTAGCCAGCAGCGGCCAGTGAGGGAGTTCAACGAGCAGCTGTAGGAGGCAGCCATCCGCTGCCCAGGGCGCAGGTGAGGCAGAGATGCTCAGGGGAGGCGCATAGGGGCAGCAGGCGGGGCACGGGGACACTCTGGGGGAGGCACACAGGGATGTCAGGCAGGACCGGAGGAGAGACCCAGCCCCGAGCATTGTTGGAGCTGGGCCCCCGGCCCTGAATTTGCTGGAGCATGGGCACCACAGGCCCATAGAACTTGCCACCCCGTGTGCTGTGTGTGTGAGTGAGTGATGCTGGATGGTTAAAGCATGGGACTGGGAGGCTGGAGATCTTGGTTCTATTCCCAGCTCTGTCACTGACTTACCACTTGACTTCTCTTTTGTCCCAGTTTCCCAATCTGTAAAAGAAGGCCTTTGTTGGAAGCAAGATGGGAGAAGCTGACAGGAAACCCAGATCTCCATTCTCCCTGCCTGAGCTAGTCCTCATAACTCCCATCGATAATTCGCTGTGCAGACAGCGGATTTGAGTTTAGTCATCAACTGCAGCCCAGCTTGGTCAGCCAACCATTCCAGCAGCAGCCCCTCTTTGCTCACAGGCATCACCATCTCAGTCTTTCCTGAGCTGGCCCAGCCCAGTCGCCATTCTCCATGAGGGGCTTCAGGCCCTGAGCCTTCCTATCCAGCCACAATGCTAACCTCAGGTTCTCAGGGGAGTACCAACACTACAGTACCATTGTGACAGACTCTTGCATGGAGGTGTGAGGGTGGAAAAGCTCTCTGCACTTGTCTCCGTCTCCTCTCTCCCATGCAGGAGTGGATCAGAATCTAGACTACAGTATTTTGAATGCCCTCTCGTGGTAGTCCTAATTACAGTACTACTTAGAACAGGAAATGCCTATTGGTCTACACTACCCACAATCCCTAACAGAGAATTGTGTGGATATGTGTTTCAAGAATAAAAAGGAAAGCCTCATGGATTCTGCAGGATCCCTTTAGTTTCTTGCAAACAAAATCCTATATGCGTACACCTGGCATCATTCTTCATGCCACATGCCAATAAACCAGATGACACATTCTGTGAGCTTCCAGCTGGTGCAGCTCCTTCTGGGAATTTTTTCTTGGAGGATTGTGCTGGACTAGAATGGAAGGAGGCTGTTTTTGAGAATCTTACCCCAGCATCCAGCTTTGCACCCGTAATTAACTGCTAGCACAAATGACAGCACTCAGGCCTCCCTCTAACTTACCTGATTTGTGGCCACTATTAGTCACTATCATTTGCAAGAGATCTAGCTGGAAACTTTGGTCAGTACAAAATTCTAGGCATGTCCATTTGGATTCCATAGGAACCTGAATACAGCTAAAATTAGCCCTATTTCAAGTCAATCAGAATAACGCCAAAACCCTGGCTGTATTTGAGTTCCCGCAGACCTAGAATGCTGGATGGCTGGTCTGCGCTTCCTGCTCCTGTTGTCACGCAGTAAACATGGAAAGGCTAGATCTCATGTTGTCTCCTTGATCCCAGGAACTGGACTAAGAGAATAACCATGTGGTTATTTCCTCCTTGATTGGCAAGCTGGCCAGATCTCAAAGGACTGAAACCAACCCCACTGCAGGGAGTCACTGTGAGCGTTGTGGGCTGCCAGTCCCGTTTAGATGTATTTGGTAGTGTTCTCTTTGTAATATAAGTTCTATCCAATCGTCTGCAGTCTTGTTGGAGACTTCTCTGCTTTGTCCTCCTGCTGTCCACCAGCGCAGTTGTCTCTGCCATTTGCCAGCTACAGCCTGCTTCCCTGCTCAGGTTCCCAGCTTTTTCAGGCCTTGCTTTCTACCTGGCCTTTAGTCTGTGTCCAGACTGCTGCTGCCAGCCAGCTGCTTACTTTCACACTCAGCCTTCTCGACTGTCTCTCTGTGCCTAATCCCCTCTGCCATTTGTCACAGGCTACCTGTTAAGATTGTTGTAGGTCCAGAAATCTGGAGAATTTATGCAAATGATGTAATTTCCCTCAATTTGCACATTTTATCATTAAGCATTGCCTCATTTGCAGAATATTTTCCACTTTGTCTCTCTCCCAGAGATTCTCCCCACACGCTATTCTATCTGGTTGCTCGTCTTAAGTCGTCCTTCAGATCCCTCTCTCGTGCTGGCTGGCTTTCCCTTTTCCTCTTAAGTTTCCCCATTTCTCTCTCTGTTTGCCTCCCCACTTCCCACCTCAAATTTGTCCACTTACACACACCCTTCTTTTGATCCACCCCTTCTCTGCCTATCTTCTCCCTCATATTTTCCCCTATACCTACACAATCAGCTCCCTGACTATAGAGATCCCTCCTAGTGCATGGTCACCAACCTGCTATTGGTTACAGAGATGCAGCTAGTGACTCCTTACATAGTGCCACTCTATCACGTTGCTCAATCCTAACCCTATCTCTATGACTGCAAAGGTGTTGAGGACTATATGGTTAGAATCCTAGAGGACATGTAAGGATCTCAGTGGTTTACAATCCTAGAGCAGTTCTCCAGGACCCTAACCATAGAGACCTTGCATGGAGCATGTACCACCTGGTTGATCTGTGAGACTTAAAAGCTCTATATCGTTTCCTTTTCCTGTTCACTGGACATCATGGAGTCCTTCTACTGGCCAGGTGTTGAACTGGGGCCCTACCTCCCCCAGACAGACCTGTGGCCCAGTCCTCCATTCCAGCTCACCTATTTCTGGCCCATAGAGCACCTTGGATCAGTGGTCATTTGCAGGGTCAGCTGTATGGGAAGGAGTGCTGGAAGGGGAGTGGGACCGGGGGCTGACTATAAATCCAGACTTTTGTGGGGAAATCTCAGCATTTCACTAAGAGACTCCTGTCTGGGAAAACTACCTTCATTGTGAATACAGTGGTCCTTTTAAAGGCCAAGATGGGTTTTAGCCAAGCTTGTTATCGCTTCCAGTTGTCTGAAGCTGAGGATGAGTGGCATACAGTGATATCCGTATGGCATGCAAGCTGAATCCAGCACCAAACAAATAGTTATTGTGATCCAGAAAAGACTTACTACTGCCATTGGCTGCTCAGTTTTCTTAGTCTTTGTGTAATTTGTCTTTGAGGTGGGGTTGCGGAATGCCGCCCCCTGCCTGGTTGGTGTACGTCTGGGATAGATGATGCTGAATATCCCTTTAGCCTAACTGGAGGGTAGAAATTCTTTTTTGGCTCCTCCCCTTTTCTAAGAGGGGGTGCCCAATCTGGTTCTCATGGGCTGGCCCTCTCAGGGGCCCGTCCTCCCAAGAGAGTTCAGATAAACCAGTCCCTTTTCCCAGCACTAAAGCTACACAGAAAAAGTTATGCATTAACTTCCTTTTGAATTTTTAAATGGTCACTCCAATTGTGTGTGTCTCCTTCTGAGTTTCGTTTCCACAAATGTTCTAATATATAAATTAACAGTTAGGAATGTTTGTTAATAAAAACAATTCATCCAGAAATAATGGAGAATATTCCCAGGAAGAGAGTTTCGAATTCATCATCTAGAGTATTCCATCTGATTCTAGCCAGTGTTGCCATCTCTTGCAAGTCTCTCACAATATTTCATATTTATTTTTGGACTTTTAGCTCCTGAAGTCATGTGATTAGGAGAGGATTTTAGCTTTTGTTTACTTATTTATTTTTTAAACTAAGTTTCTAGCCCTCATGGGTGTGGAGAAAAGTGTGAAAATGTGACTCAATTGCACCCTAAAGGCATCAAAATCAGAAGGCCAGGTAAAAGAACCCTAGCTATACATTTAAAGTCTCATGATATTTTGCTGGCTGACTTCTGATTTTTGAATATTTCGGGTTGGCATATTGTGTTACACTCATCCAGTCAGGGAATGGGAACAGCACAATGTGACTTAAACCTCCAATCAAGATAGCTGGAGTTTTGAAATGCAAAACAAGCTCACCCAAAGCAGTCTCTGATTAATTCTGAGCAACTGCAATCATAGAACAGTCTAAATTCAGTTAATCATGTTTCTGCTGGGAATAATTCATGAGCATGGATATTGGGTGGCCTACTTAGCTGGGTTACTACTCAAGGGGCGAGGGGGGAGGGGGAGAGGTGAGAATGACTCCCATACTTTCATTAGTTATTGGGGGTTAAGGGGACATTCCACACACACATGCACGGTCTAAGTAGGCTCAGGGAGCATTCAGCACATTGTGGTTTAAATCTTACCTCTTTTATCCCCTTCAGGTTTGGGGAAATCCTGCTGCTTTTGGGCAACTGACTTATCCTCAGTGCTGAAGCCCCAGCATACACCAGGCTAGTAAAGCCCTAGCCACTACCAAAGTCCATCTGGAGATGAAGCTGTTGCCCTCTAGGAAACGGGTACAGTAATGGCTGTTTTTTAAATTATATTGGGGTGGAAAGGTGCTGAGGTTGTTATTATTTAGATTCTACAGCCCAAGTGGTCACCAAATAGTCATATAAAAGAAAAGAAAGCTGGATAGAAAGCAGACAGCGTAGTTAGCTAATGACGTGACCCCTCCCTTTTGCCACCCTATCCAAGATGTTTTGAAGATATTCATTTCCAGGGAATTTTTATTTTAAAAACCAATCCCTGTGTCAATCTGCACTGAATTTCTAAAGCATAGCAAAACACTGCACTTTATCCCAGGAGTTGCTGTGGTATTTGGGACTGTTCCTGCAGGATACTGTAGGTACTTTTTGGATTAGACTATCTGTTAAGGGACTAGAAACCCAACCATCCCTGTGCATTGTTGTTAGTCGCAGCAAGGGGCTTTATAAATGTTTGCTTCATAATTTGAGTAGCGATCCCTTTCTGAACTGGTGAGACCATCATCTTGGGAGTTTGCACCGAAGCTTCAGTTGTCTCCTAATCACCAGAACCTACTCTTTCAGGGCAATTCTCTTATCTCTTCTTGTTTTGCCATTACATCTTAGGCAGCAGCTCCAGCCTCTCTCCTGCTCAGTAGCATGTCTGTATGTCTCCCCTTTCCTCCTCCTCAGCTGTCTTTCTGTCTTCCTCTATTTCTTCATCATCAGCTGCCTGACTGCCTATGTCTCTTATATCTTCCTCCTTTTCAGTGTTCTGTCCATTTGTCATTTTGCCTTTCCTTCTCAGTAGTCTCTGTCTCCTTCTCTCCCACTTCTTCTCTGGCTCTCATTTTCCCCCCTAGTGTTGGAACTTCTTTCTTTTATCCACCACCCCACCCTTTATAGTGCTGTTATCTGTGATTTTGGCAAAGAGCACATTTATTGGGGAGGAATATCCCCATGGCAACGCAGCAGATGGTGACTTTTGATTAGCTTGGCTCCCCCCTTGCCCCCCTACCCGACTGCCAAATCACAATCCGTCTTTGAAATTAAATCAGGCTGCGATAGCATCAGTTGTTCTGGAGAGGGGACGAGAGAGAGAAACGAGACTGAAGTATTACAGCAGGAGCCAGGATGTAATGCAAATTTGTGTTTTTTAACCCCAGCAATAAAAATCCCTGTTCGTTCTGGGAGTTGGAGGAACCAAAAGAGTGAGAATAATAAAATAAAAAATAAGATTAAAAAAATGTTATCGCCATACGCGGGTTCCTCATGTCTACCATGTTCACGTTGCCATATTTGTCTTCAGTAACACTGATGTCATTCATCGCTGACTCACCTGGTGCTGCTGGGCCTAATCCTGCTGTTGTTTAAGCACTGTTGGGGATTCTCCTCAGGCAAATCAAAACACAGGCCAGAGACACTCCATCACTGACTGCTTAGAAACTCAGCCTGCTGGCTCAGTGTGTCCAGTGCTCTCTGATCAAAATAGTCTGTAGGCATTATATGTATGGATCCTTTCTCCTCAGAGGTCGGGATGTTGTGAGGAGTTCAGCAGGCAGATGCTGCTTAGAAGACATGCAACAAGGGTCTGGGAAAATGCCCTTTTCTGGACACAGTGGGAGGATGCCAGGTTGATGACTCGAGTGATGCAGGTAATTATTCATATGAGAGCAATGTCCAAAGTAGGAAGAGAAAAGTCAGGGAACACCTGTACGCCAAGCAGAAGGAAAGAAAGGAGCACCTGTAAGACTTCAGCATAGATTTGAGGTAAGAAGCAGAGTACAGGGTGAAATGGGATGGCCAGGGAGTTCATTATATTGTAATGCAGATCTGAGCCAGGGAGCAGAGAATGGAGAGATGAGGGACATGGGAAAGGAGGGGAGCTCCTGTAATGTTGCATGGCAGGGCTGGGCCATGGCACAGGGGAGATGGAAATGCAGACAATGGAAGAAAAACAATAAAGGACTTTTTAAAAAACTTTACAAGTGCTGATGCTCCACCGTGTGAGCTCCTATGCTCTTAGGGCGATACAGAGGTGACCAATAGGTGAATAAAGATACATGTGAATCCCAGTTAAAGAGAAAAGGAAGGTTTTAAGATGAACTGAGGTGAACAGGGGAAATGGCTAATGATCCAACAGCCTCATGGGAAGAGTGTGTTGGAAATTGGTGCAAAAGGGTTTGTCTCAGTTCACCACACGCAAAGCTGCCGCTGATTTTTATTGAACTTCTCCATGTAGGTGTTAGAAAATGGAAGCTAAGTCTTCGACTCCTTAGAGGCAGTAGGCTCCGCCCCAAACAGTCAGGAGAAATGATGGGTCAAATTCAATCCTAGTGTGACTCCACTGAAGTTGGTGGAGTTACAGCAGAGATGAATCTGGCCCACTATGTCTCTGAGAATTTAGCATCTTTCCTATTCAAGTTATACCCATTATGTTCTGGTTATGAGCGGTACTCAACTCACACACTGCTGGAGACACTGGAGTCTGTGTCACTGAAATCCTCTTCAGCCTTTTAAAGGGCACCATAGGAGTTTTAACTTTCTCCGGAGCAGAGGTCCTGAACAGAGCACCTGCCCTCCCTCCATCCTTCCCACTCCTTCATAACTGCCTCCTTCCTTCCATCCACCCATCTCCATCATAATATGTTCTCTTTCTACAGATTGCACCCTTTTCTGTTTGTTCTTCCCTCTTGTAATGAGATGTCCCACTCATCCCTCTCTTAGCCCACAGGAGCAGGGACTGAGAGCGCCTGTGTTCTGTCCCAACAGCTCATGGCTCAGTACGTGTACCTCACACTGTGCAGTCGATCTCAGTAGTAATAATGTGGAATATGTGGGCTTTCAACCTATGTGTATCCGTCCAGCCATGCAAAAGAAATACATTGTAAGACCATGTCACAGTGTTTGCATCATCATTTGTCACTAGATCAAAACAGAATCAGAATGATTTAATTTCCTGCAGATCACAGAATGGGGCCATGAAAACAGAGACTTCCCTCAAGTCTTGGGACTGGGCAGCAGTAATTATTGTGACATCACAATCTCTTCCATGTCATCAGACTGTGATGCTGCAGACTCCATCTGAAAAAAGCAGGCAGAAAGACAAATTTCTATTCTTCTATCTTGACACAAAAATCCTACAAACTCTGACAGCTAAGGGATGCCAAGCAATTAAAAGCAGGAGCCATGCAGCTGATTCTGATCTCACTTTCAGCAATGTAACTCCCCGAGCTCAGAGATTTACAGCAGTGTACATGGGATCAGAATAAGGCCTCTTGTTGTTATACTGTCACAGAGCTCCCCAGACTGTCTTATGGAGGTCTGTGGACAGTTGGTTGGTCTCATGGTGTTGGCGCTCCCTCCTTGTTCCCAGCTGCTTCTACAGGCCTCTTTTCTGCAGTGGTGAGCCTAGAAACCGCAATCACAGCTGCAAATGCAGTCAGCCTAGATGCCTTCTTTTAGGCATTGCTCCTATATAGAGGAGCAGGAGTCACCAGCGGTACCAGAACTGCTAACCTTGGAGCAGGGGAGAGGGAACTAAGTAGTTGGGAAGCAGAACAGATAGGAAAGAGAGATGAAATGAAGAGCTACATTTTGATTAAAACTTTCCAAAAGAGAAAAACATTTATCACTTTACCAGCTAAATGATGCCTGTGTTTTATTATGTAAATAACTGCTGTAGTTGCCACATGCTATGTGTGTGTGATTACGACTGGGAGGAGAACTGGTCTCTGTGAGAGAAGAGGTGGGTCCACAAGATGATCTCACTGCTAAGATGTGGTCCACGCTATGAGAGCCCCTGACCTGTTGGCACTATGCAGATGATAATACTTAAAATGGCCTGGAACAGAAATATATCTGTGTAGAGGTTCATTAAGTGTGTTCTAGGAAATCTTGCTTTAAATACCCAGCAAAGAATAAAAATGACTGCAACGATCCTCTTAATAACTAGGACATGCATGATCAGCTAGATCTGGCATCTGCCCCTGAGATGGGGAACTCCTTAGGGGGCATCCTAGGACCAGCCAGTTGCCTTTAATGGACATAAGATCAGAGGTTGGGGGAAAAGTTGAATCTGCAGGGGAAATGCAGGAGTGAAGGGATCCAGCTAATGCACCCGTCTATCAGATTAGGATGTCAGAAAATCAAACTGCTTCCATCACTGTCCAAGGAGAGACTCGTACTTGCTGCTTAATGTGATCGCAGTCCTGCTGTTGCCAGTCCAGTGAGAGGGGGCCACTGCCACCACCGTGTGCAGCAGGCTGTGAGTTTAAAATCCTATTAGGCAGAGACTAACAGTTGCAAAAAGAAAGCAGGTATCCCCTAGTGGGGATTTAAAGATGTTTAGACATAATTGGATTTTCCAAGCAGATGTCATTATTGTTAAACAGTTGCCCACTTGATATGTTCAAGTTGTTGGCTGTAATTGCTAAAATTAGCAGGTCTGCGTAGAGCAAAGGTCAGTCGGTTAATATTGTGATTTAGTGTTTTATGAAGTAATTCTAAATGCTTTTATGTATGTTTTTGTTTTTGCAGCCTAAGCCCCCATTAAAGTAGTTGTGGGCCTGTTAATAAAATAATGACTCAGCCTCTCTCTGCTGGCTGCTGACGTTACATGGCTGTGTGTGTAATCGCTGGGTTAGTTTTGTGTTTTTCATGGAGTTTCAGCTCAGTAAGAACCCTGCATTTTGATTTGATGTTATATTTATTTTGGGGAAAGGTTGCTTTGTTTAGGTAGGAAGCTGTCTCCATGGTCTGGCATTTGCACCCAGAGAAGCCACTAGTGTCAGGCACAGCATCTGGACATGAGTGGGCAGAGACCTGGATTGAGTTGGTCACAGCGGCCTAAATTTGGCACCTGAGACTAATGGTTGATGGGACTGTGTGTGCATGTGTCTTCAAGTGTAGAAGCTTCTTAAAGAGAGGCTGTTAACCATGTTACATCCCAAAATGTCGCTTCTTTGTGGGATCATAAATCTCATTCACATAATATCCCTGGGAGACGAATAGATAAATACAGAAATAGATGTAGTGAGATAACTGGATTCATGTACAGCAAAGGAGCCACTGACTGGTCACATGATGCTGGCTTCTTCTTGTTTATAGCTGCCAAATGGCATTAAAAGAAGCTAGAAGTTAATTAAATACTTTCCAAGTAGTGATGCATCTGAAAAAATGGGGTTTTTACCCATGAAAGCTTATGCCCAAATAAATCTGTTAGTCTTTAAGGTGCCACCAGACTCCTTGTTGTTTTTGTGGATACAGACTAACACAGCTACCCCTGACACTTGTTACTAGTAGTGAGTTTCCCATGTAAGCATTTGCAGTAGCTGCCACAGGGATGTGCTGTCATTGTGAATGGGAATAGAAGAGATCTGGACAATTATGCCTGGGAGAAAAAATACCTATCTATTTAGCTGTAGGTCACTATATGAAAATGCAGGCATTCCTGATACATAGTATACAAGGTGCATGTAGATATATGTATTATTTTGTTTAAAACCATACAAAAGTATAAAAATACTATCTTAGAGCCATAGTGAGCTGGAACCAAAATCCCAGTTCCAACAAAACCCTAACTTTGCTGGGGTTTGGAATTCGAAACCTAGATCCAATGTTACAGTTTGCTGTTGTCACTAGATTGGGCCAAGCACAACACTCCTGAACTCTAGGCTGTTCAAATTCCAGGTCTGAATTTTGCATCTTGAACCCAAGTCTGTTTTATATTGAGGCTCGAATAGCAAAATTCAGAGCTGAGTCTGGATTTCTAACATCTCAAAGTTTGCAATGTTCTGACCTTGAGTCTTAGTTCAGTCCATCTTTAAAAAAACAGGGCCATATGCATGATTTTGTTCCATATTTGGGTTCAATTTGCAGAGATACTATAGGGGTGAAGTGGCCTTGCAATGCACTTGGGGTGCGCAGATATTTGGTGTTCTGATATCTTCCTAGTAACCATGATCAGAAGGCTTGAGTGGTTTATGATCTAGTAAGAACAGCTTCTGTGTATCTGTCATCCCATTCACAACTTCCCTGTAGGGCCTGAGGGCTCACAAATTTTAACAGTATTTCTATTGTAACTAGGTATGATCTAAATATTCCCTGAGCCACCTTTCTTTTGGCTTGGAGCTCCTCTGAACCTAATTCCAACTCTTTTCTAAAGCCTTGTCTACACTAGGCTATGTCTACATTTACAGAGTGACAGTGGCTCTGCTGCAGCTGCATTGGGATGGGAAGTATTCTCCTGTCACTGTGATTAATCCATCTCCCCAACAGGCAGTAGCTTCCATCGACCTAGCTGCATCTACACTTGGGGTTAGGCCAATATAGCTATGTTCCTCAGAGGTGTGCAAAATCCACACCCCTGAGAGATGTCTCTATGCTGATGTAAGTTTTCAATGTAGACCAGCCCCTAGAAAAGTTTTGCTGGCAGGGCTATATAGGCAAACCCTCCTAGTGTAGATGCAGCTTCTGCCAACAGAGATTACATCAATTCCCAGTTTGTTGTCTGCTTGTTTGTTTGTTGTGTGCTTGCTATGTGCCTGCTTGACTGAAGTTTATAGTGTGGTCTGTTTGGCGGCCATGTGCTGAGCCTAGTGGCCTGCTTGGCAAGGCGGAGAGCTTCTTAACAAGGCTTTGATACTAATCCCTTTAGGATCCATTAACCAGTGGGCAGGGCTACGGAGGGAGAACAGGGGTTTAAAAAAACAGTTCCTAAGCCACCAGAGGAGCTAGCGAACAGGAACAATGAACAGGGGAGTTCTGTGAGAGAGTTGAGAGAAAGCGTGACAGCCAGATACCGCCAATAAACACACACACACACCTCCAAAAAAAAGAAAAAGAAAAACCTGCAGGAGTAAAAACCATGGAGGCAGAAGTCCAGCAGCAGAGTGGGGGCTATCCGGTTTATTGCATTGGGTGCAACATGTATGATTACCTACCTGCCTTGTGGGCAGGTGGCATATATGTGCACTTGGTACAAGCAACTCATGGACTTCAGAGACCAAGTATGGGCTCTTGAGATGAGTAACTGAACTGCAGGAGCTAAAGGAGATAGAGAGGTACATAGAAGAGACTTTCCAGGACACAGTAGAGAGGTCCCGCCCTCAGTCAAACAGCCTCTGTGCTGCTGAGGAGGATGAAAGTCTCGGGGAAGGAGAACATCAAACTGGAGTGGAGGGAAACAATCCCAGAGTTGAGACCCTTCTTCCAGATGATGTCATGGTATCTTCTTACACTGAAAATACACCTCCTGAGGAGGGAATCCCAATTATTAGGAAAAGACAGATAATATTAATGGGGGATTCAATCATTCAAAATATAGATAGCTGGGTTTGTGATGACTGGGAGAACCGCATGGGAAATTGCCTGCCAGGTGCAAAAGTTGTGGATCTTTCAAGACATCTAGACAGACCTATGTGCAGTGTTGTGGAGGACCTGGTGGTCATGGTACATGCAGGTACCAGTGACATTGGGAAATGTAGGAAAGAGATCCTGGAGGCCCAATTTAGGCTACTGAGTAAGAGATTACAGTCCAAGATGTCTATGGAAGCATTTTCTGAAATGCTTCCAGTTCCACATGCAGGGCCAGTTAGACAGGCAGAACTGCAGAGTCTCAGTGTGTGGATGAGACAATGGTGTAGGGAGGAGGGTTTAGATTTATTAGGAATGGAAGAACCTTTTGGGAAAGGAGGACCCTATACAGGAAGTATGGGCTCCACCTAAACTAAAATGGAACCACATTGCTGGCATGTAAAATTAAAAAGGTTATGAGAGAGCTTTTAAATTAAGGGCCAGGGAGGGGAGAGCCAACAGGTGCTGAGAAGCACACAGTACAGACAGAGACATCCTTTAGGGAAGCATCTATTAACAGGGATTCTCCATCTCCTAGTAAAAAAAAAAAAAGATAGAAGTTGATAGAGTACAAGTAGGAACTGAAGACAAGCAGTCAAATAAAAACAGTCCAATGACATCACGTGAAAGAAGACAACTAAATATTGACAAATTTTAGAAGTGCTTGTATACAAGTGTTAGAAATCTATGTACTAAGAAGGGTCAACTCAAGTGCCTGGTATTAAATGAGGATGTTGATATAATAGGCATCACAGAAATTGGTGGATTGACGATAGTATCAGGGTAGAAAATATATAGGAATGACAGAGTAGGTCATGGTGGTGGGGGAGTGGCACTATATGTGAAAGAAAGCACAGAATCAAATATAGTAAAAATCTTAAATGAATCAAACTGTACCATAGAATCTCTGTGGATAGAAATTCCATGCAGGAATAATAAGAATACAGCAGCAGAAATATACTACTGACCAGGATGGTGATGGTGACTGAAATGATCAGGGAGAGTAGAGAGGTTATAAAAATAGAAAACTCAGTAATAATGGGGGATTGCAACTATACCCATATTGACTGGGTCCATGTTACCTCAGGACGAGATGCAGAGATAAAATTTCTAGACACCATTAATGTCTGCTTCTTGGAGCAGCTAGTTCTGGAACCCACAAGGGGAGAGGCAATTCTTGATTTAGTTCTAAGTGGAGCACAGGATCTGGTTCAAGAAGTGAAGATAGCTGAACTGCTTGTTAATAATGACCATAATGTAATTAAATTTAATATTCTTGGTAGGGGGAAAAATACCAAAGAAGCCCTATCTCTTAGGATTTGTCCACCCAGGAAAGATTTACCAGTTAAACCAGTCTAGTTATACAGCTATACCCAGGTGGACAATCTTATTCCAGTATGAGTGACTTTTTTTAGTTTAGCTTAACCCCCTTCCCAAGTGACATAAGCTAAACCCAGAAAAGATCTTTCTATACTGGAATGTGTATTCGCAAAGGGAATTATACTGGTATAATGAACTAGATTGACTTAATTTTACATCTTAGCATACACCATGTAGAAAAGATCTTTGTGTTGTCTGCTCTTAGCCCATCTAACCTTGATCACCTTGCCCCTGAACCAAGCCCCTCTGCTGTGAGACCCTGCAATCCTAAATCCATCCTTCATGTCTGTTTGCACCCAAAGTATCAGCTCTTAATCATTCTGAATCTTTTCAGCTAATACAGGCCCAGTTCCCCAGCACTGGCCTGTGCTCAGCATGACAGTGAAATGATTGTCTAACCTTAAAGCACCACCAGCATCTCCAGAACACTCTTAGGCATTTGAGCTAGAAAGTGATCCTTGCCTAAGACATGGAGATCCCCTCTCCAGTGACTTGTCATGTTCAAACTCCATAGGTTTTTGCAATCACCATAGTTTAGAGGCCTCCACTCCTTTGATCAGCTCAGTAATTCCTCACTGGGCTTTCTCTAGGATATGTTCTTTTCTATTCATTGTTGTTGTTTTGTATTGCAGTAGCATCCAAAGCCCTTGTTCATTTTTCGGATCTCTTCCCAGTAGGCTCAGCACAAATTTGTCTCTGAAGGTAAAGGATCAAATTCAAATTAGAAGTGAATTCAATGGGTCTGAATTTGGCCCCATATAGTGCAAAACTGGATGCAGGGCTCCAAGTGGTACCTCGCCATCGTGACCTTGTACAATGGTATAATAATTTGTTTTATATACTTCTGATATAGCCTGATAACCTACTGTTCTTCTTTACAGCAACTGAGCAACGTGTTCTCAAAATTCCCTTCCTTCTTGTTGCTGACATGAATTGCTAACTCCCTTTCATTAACAGTAAATTCCATTGCCTTGCCTAGCAAGATCATCTTATGATTTTTAAATCCCAAATGCCTCACTTCCCATATACTCATGTTACATTCCCTCAACCATTTCCTAGTTTGCTCTCCTAATTTAAACTTAACTGGAGTTTGACATGAGGAGGCTGAAACTTCTGAATTTTAGTCCTGAGAGCCACCAGCTGTGTCACTTTTGGCAAGTCTCAGAACCTCTCTGTATTTGTTTTCCCATCTGTAAAATGGGGATAATACTCACCTGGTCACAGGCAGGTTGTGATAATTAATGAATGTTCATAATGCACATTAAACATTAAGTGCTAAGTATATTGAATTTGATTAACTGGCCTATTATATTTTCCTGGTTAAACTTTTTATCCTTTTAAAGAAAAGGATATCACAGGTCACCTTCACATCTATTGGTGCTTAACAGACTGAAGTGTAACTCATCCAGGCCTGATGAGCTGAGTTCCAGTGTTTAATTCTGTGAACACAATGGTATTTGACTACCAGTGCCATACCTGTCCCTACATCCATGCATATATTCATCATCCCTCTGCTTAGTTCAGCTCCTCAAATATTCCCAGTATCTAGCTCTTCCCCTTGCAATTTTCAGTAGGTCCTACAATACCCCCTTCTTTTTAATATAGCTGAAAGATAACTTGTTCTTCTTAATGTTTCTCACTACCAAACTGTCCTTCCACAGGTTCGTCTGTCGTAATTCCATGATATGCTGGGGGTGGCTTACGGAACCTTGTCTTCTGTTCTCAACCGTTTTTATGATGAGTTTTCTGTGAATATGGTTTTGTAAAACGGTGTGAATTTAGTGCAAGTGAATACTGCACCCTGAAGGACTGACATTCTCTAGTTATCTACAAGGTAGGTACTGTGTTAGCACAAGTTTCTATTCGGCCTTACCAACATGCCTTAACCTTAACAAGAACAGTCCATTTCTAGGGGTGAAAGAGGACTGCAGGCTCCATGACATCTCAGTTCTTGGTGGCTATGTTAAGAATATTAATATAGCTATCACTTGTGATGTTGAACATCTGTCTACTACAGTGCTTCCACCAACTCATTTCACACGGGTCACCAAAAAGCTTGCACTGGCCCCAACTTGCAACCTAGAAATGAAAGGCTGTCTCACCCATAAGCAATCCCCTGGGCCATCCAGTCCCCCAGTACTAACATACTTAGTCTGTTTGGTAATCCAGGAAGACTTACCCTTGCAGTATTTATTTCTGAAAAACTGAGATCCATTTATTCTAGGTTTACTAAAATTATAGCCAGTTTGAACAGCTTGCCTCTATACCTTTATCTGTGAAATAGTGTTCCAAGTAATGCAGAAGTCTGTAACAATTGTGTCATGAACTCAGTGACGCTGTTTATTCGTACTGCTTATATTGGATCCCATTTTACTGAACAAGAGTCCACAGGTGAGATCTTCCATACAGCTTGCTGGTAACATTTCTGCACAGGTGTGGGGTGAGTTGCTAGCATTTCAGCTGTTCTCTTCCATTGATTTTTATGGACTTCAGCTGCCCATCTTCCTCAACTTCAGTTCTTTCTTGTCCATTCTCAATGATTTTTCTGGTAGTGATTCTTCTACCATTGACCACTTCAGTAGAAGTTGAGACTGATCTGAAATTGTTTGACCCACTAGTGTCTCCTCCAAAGGACCTGCAGGAGAATGTAGTGTGCTCACCAGGGCTGACTGAATCAAATGACATAAATGAATCCATAAGATCAGGAAATACATCAAAGCCGGCAAAGGTAGCTCCTCTTCCATGAGTTCTGTTTCTGTTTTCACCCACATTTCCATCAAATGGAATGTCCCAGAAATCATGTGCAAAGGGATCCATTCCTGCAAAAAATTCCCTGAAAATCTCTTCTGGGTTACGGAATATGTATTCCGAATCAAATGGGCTGTGGAAGTGGCCTCCAGTTGCACCTCTGCCTCCTCTCTGCCGACTTTCCTTTCCAGATCTGTCATAGATGGAACGTTTTTGGGGATCGGATAAAACCTCGTATGCCTCAGCTATAGCTTTGAATTTCTTCTCTGCGTCCTCCTTGTTGTTAGGATTCTTATCAGGGTGCCATTTTAATGCAAGTTTACGGTAGGACTTTTTAATGTCATCTTGTGAGGCTTTTTGGTGAAGTCCTAAAACTTCGTAATAATTCACCATCCCAAATGCAAGGTGGATGGATTTTGAAATGCTTTCTTTTCTCTCTGCTCAGTGACCTGAAGTCTGAGCCGTTCAGGATCCAGGGAATCCTGTTTCCTTTGGGCACTCCAAATTTGCTCCTTATGATCTGCTGGTTTTGCTCAGTTCATCTTTTGATTTGCTAGTGCTTCGCACCACAGGGAAAGAAACACATTGTTTAAATTTACCCTTTGATTTTAAGACAGTTGAGTGGTGGGATTGTGACATCAGAGATAATTCAGCCAATCATTGTACAGCGGATTTTAGTTTGTTCGTTTGGGTTTTTTTTTTAATATAATGAAGTGATATTGGTGAAAATCCTATATATACTGTCCAGGGTTTATCTCTTTGTTTTCCATGCTGCTGTAGCCATGTTGGTCCCAGGTTATTCGAGACACATGGTGGGTGAGGTAATATCTTTTATTGGACCACCTTCTGTTTATCTCACATTTTAAAAATGTATATTTCACATCTATGATGATGTAAGTGTGAAATACAGCTCTCTGATGACAGTAAGGCATTATATATGGCTCTGTCTTATTGTACTCTATGGATTTTGAGGTAGTTAAGAAATATACACTAGAGACCATGATTCTCCTCTCACACAGGTCGTTCCATGGATGCTAATGAAGTTCAGAGAATAGGGGAACTAGGAGCCAGGACTCTTGAATTCTATTTTTGCCACTCACTTGCTGTATCACAAGTCCCATCTTCTCTCTCTGTCTCATTTTCCCTATCTGTATATTTGTAACGTGCTTTGAGATGCTTAGGTGAAAGGTACCACAGAAGTGAACATTGTTATGATAGAAACAAATATTTGGATGATGTGAATGCGCTTTTAATGTGTGTTGGCTTTATACTCTCTTCCTGGCACAAACAGATGGCGGAAATCCAGTATGTATAGGGAAGTAGACCTAAAGGGAAAACTGCATCGTCCACTAGAAAGCAGCCCTATGGGGAAGCAGGAAGGTTTTAGAGCTAATCAACCCAGACCGGACAGAAGAGGCCTTTGGCTGGAAGAATTTCCACTTCATTGCCAAGAAGGGTTCGCTTCTCTTGTGGGACAATGCTATGGAGCTACTTGTAATGTAATATCTAAATCCAGCTCTAAAAGTCACCATTAGTCAGTGCAATGAAGTTCTGGAGACTGGAGCTCAAGGAAATGAAGGGCAGTATTGAAGTCAAAGGAGTTTCATGTACTGTGAATTCTTCAGACACCTGCCTTCTCCTCCACCAGTATGGCCTTATTAATTGAAGGAGGATGGTGCTTTGAGGATTGATGTTTTGGGGAGTACTATGTGAAATGAAAAAATATGTTAAAAAAAAATCCATGCCGCCATGGCAAGCTAACATTCCTCCCACTGCCCTCTGAATTTGGAGCCCAATTTGTGCCAAGGAATGAGGAGAAGTTTCCAATTAATTAATTAATTGGACATCCAGAAGGAATGAAGAGGAGGGAGTGGCTGGCTGTATATACTAGATGTTGTGTTTCAACAGTTGGTGTTGCCTTCATTCTTTTTCCTTCCAAAAAAGTATGGACTTTTTTGTCTTTCCCCTCACTCAGATTTTGAAATCTTCAGCAGGGATGTTGAGTGCTGTTGCTTGTATTGACCTCACTCCCTTCCTCCCTTTCTTCTGACTGTTTATTAGGGGAGGAAACTAAGCTGAGGGACCACTTAGATTCTTGTGCTTGGGTGTAGTATTAGGGTTTCCACTTGGGCTAGGGACACTGCCTCCTTGCTTAGAAAACATCCCTAAGTCCTAAAAGTACTAAAACACTCAGTTGCTGGATTTTAGCCTGGGACCTCCTGTGATCCTGCAGAGGTTTACACATACTCAACGTTAAGCATGTGAATAGTCCAGCTAAATCAATGGGACCACTTGTGCTTGAAGGTAAACACTTCTTTATAGGAATGGGGCCTTAGTGTGGCTGAAAAGTGTCAACCTGACACCCCTGGTGCCTGGAGCCCTCTGTTTATCCCTAAAACAGGTACCACACAGGTAGATGCAAGCCTCCTCCACACTTCCCCACCAGTGTTCCTCAAACCCGACCTTCAAGGAGGAGATAGGTCAGGCTCCATGGCCCTTTCAGTCATTGACCTCTGAGCTAAAATCGCCATTCAGGGGGTTCAATTAGTGACTGTTGTGATGGTGGGTTTTGTGACTTAGATGCCTACCTACTAGGAAGTAGACTGAGAACCTACCAAACTCATCACACACAGGCTGCCAACATCTTTTGCCAGCATGGGCTAGATTTGAACATTTTAAAAACCCTTGGGCAAGACTTCACAAGTGATTCCATTCCTGTTTCTAGCATGTCCGTTCTCTGTCAGAGAGAGCAAAAAGACTCAGTCAGGAGTAATCCCAGTAAGCCTGCTGGGAGGTTCCCTGTGGGTTTTTAGCAAGAGCCAGTGCCCGGCAGAAACCATCCAGATTGGTTGCCGTGAGTGGTATTGTATGGACGGGGAAGGAGGTAATTCTAACTTTTTCAGCGTGCCATTTGAGAAGCATCTCCTCCCTCAGCGGCCACAATGCTTGCATTTGATGATGAGCGTCCGTAGAGTCTCAGACTCGCTGGCGCACTGGATTATCTGTCTTGGATTTAGTACATTTACCAATCTGAAATGTAGGAAGTGTTTTTCTACTGTCATCTGCAATGGGGGCTGATCACTGCCTGTCCCTCCGCTGCCTGCAGCAGACGTCTGCGATTAGCAGCAGTTCAACGGAGTGCGACTGCTGTAAGCTAAAAGGGTTTGCAAGAGAGACAGAGGGGTGAAAAAGCGATGGTGAAAGAGAAATGAGAGGGAGAAAAACATGTACACATCAAGTAACTAGACCCAAACTAGCCAGGCAGCCCCAAAGAAACCAAGGCTTTGAAATGAGAAATGTTTTTCGTATCTTAAATCTCAAGTACAAACAATAAAAGCCAGCCCAGGCTGTGTTCTTTGAAGAGAAGTACGAGTGACCTGAGCAGTGGTTATCAGCAGCGTCATTAAGATAAACGCTTAACATGATTTAAAGCATCCGAAACTGAAGGCAGCACTTTCAGATACTAACAAAACGGCCTGACATTGGGGATGGAAATCAATGGTAATCAGATGTCACTAAAAATACTCAAAAGTGTCCCATGGCTGATGGAGGTGAGATTAGTGTAAATATTTGTATTCTAATCAGTGGCACGCGAGGGCTGTAGGCGGCCTCTCTGTCTATTTAATTAATGGAGTGGCTTTTTAAAAGGATCCTAATCATATGTGATTGTATCTGCTTATCAACATTTTTGCTAATTAGATGATATGGAGGCAGTCGTTCTGCTAATTCCCTCATCCGAACAGCATATCCTGCACAGATAAAGTACAGTCTCTTTTTAATAAGAAACAATCATGAGACAGACTAACCTTAATGGTGCTCATTATCTTTGGATCTTTTGGGTCCCCCCCCTCCCCTTCCCCTTTACTTAGATTTCTGCTTCAGAATGCCAGATGGGCAGAGTTGCTGTGGCCCTCTCCCATCCGCTCCAGTCACAATTTAAAAACCAATCACATTCAAGGGAAGAGCATTCTGACAGCTGAGGCCTCATGTTATGGGGCCTTTCTCCTATGTTCGTCCAAGCATGCAGTTTGCACTTTTCAGACCTGTTGTGCTAGGCATGGGAAAGAGATTTGGATTTTAAAAAAAGCCCCAAATTTCATCCCAAACTGAGCCCTGAAGCTTCACACCGAAATGAACCTATTTTGAGCCTTCACTCAAAAGTGCATCTTGACCTCAAACTTCTATCCAAATCCTGGACCTTTGGCCACAACTCCAATTAACCCTTTGCCCAGAATTCCAAAAGACCCTGTATTTTCCTCCAAGCCAAAGAGCTTTTCTGAGCTGTGAAAACAAAAAATATATATATTTTTGTTTTGAAACAGGCTTGGCAGGGGGTGTCACCAGAAGAAGGGTTTATTGGCAGCCAGTTGATCCTGTGACAAGACCTGGATCCTTTTATCTATAAAACAACATGAGCCTGAGACATTTGCTCTAAGTACTTTGAGTTTCCAAACAAACAAGGGTCACACTTCACTCTGCCACTCAAACTGTCATCAGACATTTCACCCCACTGTGGCCCCTATCTAAAAGGATATTGTACTCGATTCCTTCCTGCCTCTGGGGGGGTCGGGAACGGAATCTCATTAGATTTTCCTTGGGAGAACTGTTAGAATCTGTGGTGAAGGGGCTTTGCTGGTTCATACCTTGTGGTGAGTTATGTAATGCCCACCTCCTAGTGGGTTAACAATAAGATCTGGCTGCCTTAGCAAAGATGTAAACTAAATAACAGATTTAGCTAGAAAAACCTTTCCTTTCTTCTCAAGACAACGAAGCACCATGTCCACAGACTGAATGCCTCCTAAATAGATCTACCCTTCACACAGGCAAGCCAATGAGTGTCAGGGTGGACTGAAGTAATGGGGGTATATGCCTTGTATTTAGTTTTTGAGGTCAGGAGTTTGCCTGCTGTTTTTGCAGCTGTGAATGCTGAGCAGAAAAGGCTTAAATGACAAAGATTCCAGCCTCCCACATCTGTGGATGGCGAGAGGAAGTTTCTATGCATCCCATACAATGATATTCGTGTATTAACTGCATTCTAGTAAAGTGCTGGGTGATGGGTGACGGAAGGTTCTGGGGAGCATTAGGAAGAAATGTAGTTCTAGCAAGCAGGCTGAATGGGACTGTGGCTGCTCAAACTTCCTCTGACCTATGAATAATCAGGGAGGAGCTGAGGAAGAAGTTTCTGGATCCAGTTTATTCTGAGGTTTGGGTTTCAAACCCCCAAGATCTAGTGACTGCTCATGTGAAATTTAAACCCCAAATGGTGCAAGTCTCTTGAGACCACCTGTTCTCAAGGGATTTCTGCCAGTTAGGGCTGAATCCAAACTAAGAACCCAGTCTTACCTGGGACTGGAATTAATGGGAGCTGATGGTTTTCAGCATGAGATCATACCCTAAATCCAGGAAACAGACCTGTTCCGATTTCAGAACACCTAGAACCAAAACCATACGAGTAGGTCAGGACCCATGGATTCTCATCTGACCTCCCACCTCAGCCCAAAATTCAGTGCAGTTTGGATTTGACATTCCAGTCTTGGCTCATCTTTGTATGTAATTAATAGTTCCCCCACATTTACAGTGATGGCTGCTCAGAAATTAGAAAGACCAGTCCTTCTGTCTTGCTCCCTGCCTATGACAGCCTTGGGCTTCCTGATTTTCCCTCCTCCAGCCATATACAAGGGTGATTAATTCAATATTAACCAAATATTGAGAACAATATCTAGTTTTTGGTACCATGGCTAGAAGTAATAGAGCTGGAAATGAAGAGAGGATGCAGTTTTAAAACTCCAGGAAAGAAAAGATGATGAATTACTGTCCTGGGATTTTCTTTCCACCTCCCATCAGTGGGATGAGCTATGTGGAGCACACAGTTAGTAAACCAGAGGGGGAACGTTGTAGCTCAGTTTCTCATTATTAAGTGATGGTTTATGATACGGCTGGTCTTGGGCCTGGCAACTGAGTTTATTTGAGGCCATTCAGGCATCCTATAGAGATGATACCACCTGGTTTTGAAAGCTCCTCTGGCGTCTTCTGACTACAGAGAGAGAGGAGTTTGCCTGCCTGCTGTAGCTATTTCACCTAAACATAAGACTTCTTCCCAATTTTGGATGACATTATATTGGGAAATCACCACCTCTGAGAGCTGTGCTTCTTAGGGATCACTTCACAGCTGCTGGATACCTTCCAGAGGTGGCACTTCCAGGTCTGACACAGCTAGGGTTGTCTGCAGTTGAAATGCTACAGAGACACAGCTGTAGCACATCAGCGTAGGTAGCGTAGGGGTTCTCCTGTCAGTGTAGGTAATCCATCTCCCCAAGAGGCAGTAGCTAGGTTGACAGAAGAATTCCTCCATCAACCTAGCGCTGTCTATGCAGGGACTTAGGTCAGCTTTCTTCACACTCCTGAGCGATGTAGCTGGATCAGTCTAATTTTCTAGTGTACACCAGCCCCCAGGAAATGGAGCTCTCAGTAGGTGATGGCACAGAAGTGAGTTGTATCCCAAGAGCGGCAACTATTAAATTGTTGGTCCTGGTGATTTGCATGTACTGTCCTGGAGCATTTAAAATTCCTTCTTTACTTCAGAGTCAGTCCTGTAGAACAACGCTGAATTTCTGTTTTAGAAAAGTAGCCCTCCCTCCTTGCAGGGCAGGAGGAATTGTAGAGTTCCAGAACTGTGTACCGTCTGCATGCCTAGCTGCACATGACAGGAATGAGCGATCAGGAAAAGAGGTGGAATGTTTAATGGGGAAGATTTTACATGGGGTGTTGAACTGAGGAAGAAAAGGACTCCCCATCTAAACAGCCAACATTGCATCCTGGGGTTTGCTTAAGGAAAACTTCTGAATGTGGCTGCAGCAAGAAACTGGGAACGGGAATTTCCACACTGCTTCAGTGAAGACTTAGTCCAAGTTTATTGCAGAGATTAAAAGACTGAAGAATATAAATTGTAAATGTGATGACTTAAGAGCTCATAAATTCAGTATACAGCCCTGTTCCCAAGAGAGCCTGTGTGCAGCCTGGCCAAGCTGCCCAGTGCTCTTGAGCGTGCTCTCTCTCTCTCTCACACACACACACACACACACACCACTTCTCAAGAGACTCCATCAACAGCTTGCCCTGGCTTCCAAGCGCCCATACGCATGCATACAGAAACAATGAACGCACTCAGACCCCCACTGGCACCTGAACATATACGTATCACTGCATGCAGATTATACACACATCATGGGACCTGCGAAAGTATTTAAATCACACACACCGCCTGCACTCCCTTTGCATCCACACATGCAGATGTACACACATGCACACTCTTCCTATTGCTCGTTTGCAGTGAAATCACTGGCAGCCCTGAGCAGGGATTTGCCCCTATTTAACTGCAATTTAGGTAGCAAACAGATCAAACGCTTTGAGGATGATATTTCAGCTTCTGATGATGAAGGAAGATATGCGGTGCAACCTCTTAATTTAAGAGGAATTCTTTGCATTTGCATAACAACTTTAATGCTGTAATATGAGGTAAATGCTGTTATCCCTCATTTACCTCTAGGGAAACTGAAGTGGTTAAATGATGATGAGTCAGTGGCACTTGGTGTTAGTGCTTTTGAGGTACAGATGTAGCACCAGCCCCTCTCCCCCAATAAAATGAACCAACAGTAGAGTCATGGAAAGATGGAGCTTCCTGCATAGGCAAAAATATCCCCTCAATTTCTGATATTTGCTAAAATCCGACCTGGGTTTTCCCATCAGGCTGACTTTGCTTCTGCCACCACGGGGATGCTGAGACATTTTCTGATGAGTGTTAAATTTACTGAACGCTGCATTTCCAGTGAGTGAGTTATGGATGGGGTTGCAGCAAGGTCATTTCCAGCTCTCACAGTCCCTCGGGTTTATAGCTACTCAGAATTCAATGCTTGCTGATATCTAAGCTGGAAGCAATAGACCCTTTCCTAAAATAAAACCCCAACTTCTGTTGGGAATACACCATTGGGATCTATCATATTCTCTTTTACAGGCAAGATAAGAAGTTGAAAAACCTGCCCACTTAATGGAAAGAATCATCCTGATTATAGTCCAGTGCCAAAGATATCCCTTAGGGTTGGTTGCTTGAGTGTGGCAGACCAGGAATGCAATAGAACGGTGTGCTCCAGGTGAATCCTAGGGGAGGGAGGCAATGGCTCATATTAGCAGATGAGCCCTTTTAGGATTAAGGCTGATGGTCAACATTTGGGAATTAGGAGAACTGGGGGGTGAAAAGTGGGGAAACAAGGAGGAACATCAGGGTACCAATAGGGGAGTGTTCTGCTTCCCTCCCTCCGGAAAGTAAGCAATATGTTCCAACTCTAGCCTTAACTTTTCCCTTTGAACTTTGGCTGGAAAAGCATGACATAATGGCTAAGTATCAGTTTGCAGTATATAGATTTCCTAGAAACAAAGGTTTGAATGGCAGTTGAATCATCTCAGCTCCTTACCCTTCCAAGGACGTTAAACTAAGGTCCATTCAGTTGACTGTATGTGAGTTTTTGGATGATCTATGTTAAAAATCCGGCTTCTGTTTGCTTTGCCGGGATGCTCAGCACCTGCTTTTCTAAAAGTTGATGTCTGAGGTCTAGCCATGTGTGTCCTAATGTGCATGTCCAGTTACTGCAATGACATGCATGAATCAGGTAATTATGTGCCAGCAGCTCTAAATATCCTTTTTTCCACCCACAGAGGCCCAATTTCTGAGTAGAACTGAAATATTGATAACTGTGCCTGCAGAAGTGCTTGCAGACCTCTTCCTACAAACCCAAGCCCTAAAAGATCCCATGGTATTTCTCTGGAGAAAGGATGGTGGTGGGAATGGTGGTTAGTGGAGTCTCCCTGGTATCCTAGTTTAAAATTTCCCCTCTATATGTGATCCAAGATTAGGGAAGGCAGCTCCTACTACATGTAGCCCTATTTTTCAGCTAGCATCCTCTAGCTCAGAAGTGGCGGCATCTGTCATTCTTTGTACATATATAGGAAGCAAAGCAATTTGAGGTTAAAGGAGTGTTATGAATGTCTTAGACACCCTTTTTTTACAGAAAAACTGTAAAAAAGGCTAGTTTGGGTTTTTTTACATCACTTATTCCTTTTAACATAAATTGTATCTCGGGAAAGTGTTGTGTGCATATAGTATGTGCTTGTAGCATAGCAGATGTGTGTAATTGCATGTGCATGTATATTTGCATATTCTGTACCTGTGCATAGCTGTGTATGGAAGATTGTAACTGTACATGCTATGCTTTGACAATGATTTGATAATGGAGTCAAGAACATGCTGTATACAATGGACCATTACTTACATATTTAGCTTAAGAAAGAGAAGGTTAAGGGGTGACTTGATTATAGTCTATAAGTGTCTACATGTGGAACATATATTTAATAGTTGGCTCTTCAGTCTGGCAGAGAAAGGTGTAATGTGATCCAGTGGCTGGAATTTGAAGCTAGACAAATTCAGACTGGAAATAAGGCATAATTTTTTGACTGTTAGGGTAATTAACCATTGGAACAGCTTACCAAGGGTGGTAGTGGATTCTCCATTACTCACCATTTTTAAACCAGGACTGGATATTTTTCTAAAAGATCTGCTCTAGGAATTATTTTGGGGAAGTTCTCTGGCCTCTGTTACACAGGAGTCAGAGTAGATGATCACAATGGTCCCTTCTGGCCATAGAGTCTATGAATATATTGTCTTAAATCAGAGTGAAAGTAAAATTGAACTCTTACCGAAGGGGCAGGGCCTCAGGCAGAAGGGGCAGGGTTTGGGGTCAGCGTCCCCCAGCCAGCCCATCCGCACTGCCTGGCCCGTGCCACCTGGCGCTCCAGCTGCAATTTAAAGGGCCTGGGGCAGCTGCTTGTTTTGCACACACGCTCCCCTGGTGGCAGCCTCAAAGGGGGCAAAAGGAGCAGTGACATTAAAGCGCTGCCACCGCAGCGTTTTAAGCAGGGTACGCTTTAAAGTCAGCTGTATGGGCTGGTACTGGCCACCACTTTTTACCAGTATGTCATACCGGCCCATAACACCTTACTTTCTCCCTGTCTTAAATCTATTTTTTGCAATATTTTGATTCACTAAAATCTTCTAATCCATATTTCTCCATCAGACCCTTGAAATTGTTTGCAAATTTACCTTACATGTTTGAAAGTCATAAAACTACTCCTCACTGGTGTGTGTGATAATTATAACTGCCACTTATGCGGGGCAGATAACAATTAAGCAGAGATGGGCAAACTACGGCCCACGGGCCACATCCAACCTGCGGGACCGTCCTGCCCGGCCCTTGAGCTCCCAGCCGGGGAGGCTAGCCCCCAGCCCCTCCCCCACTGTCCTCCCTCCCTTGCAGCCTCGCGGCTGGGGGGTGGGGCTGTGAGCTCCTGCCAAGCAAAGCAGCAGTGTGTCTAGCTCCGGGCAGCGCAGCTGCCAGACATGCTGCTCTGAGCGGCATGGTAATGGAGACGGGTGGCGGGGGGGTTAGATAAGGGGCATGGGGTCCCGGATGGCAGTCAGGCATCAAGGGGTGGAGGTTCTGGGGGTGGAGATGGTCAGGGGACGGGAAATGCGGGGGGGATGGATAAGTGTGGGAGTGGTGGGGGGCCTGTCAGGGGTCAGGGGTGTGGATAGGGGTTGAGGCAGTCAGGAGACTGGGAACAGGGGGGTTGGAGAGGGGATGGGGGTCCCAGGTGTGATGGGGGGGTCTCAGGAGGAGGCGTTTAGGGGACAAGGGGCGGGAGGTTTGGATGGGCCGGGGATTCTGAGGGGGGTAGTCAGGGGGCAGGAAGTGGGAGGGGTTGGATAGGGGGCAAGGGTCAGGCTGTTTGGGGAGGCACAGCCTTCCCTACCCGGCCCTCCATAGAGTTTTGCAACCCCAATGTGGCCCTTGGGCCCAAGTGTTTGCCCACCCCTGCAATTAAGCAACAAGAGAAGATTAAAAGGAATAAAAAAAAAAGAAAATAATCTGAATTTGTATTTCTGTGTTTGCAGGCAGGAGTGTAATATTATGTGTATGGATGTACACATCTGTGATGGCAGTAAGCATTTGTATGTGTGTAGCTGTGTGTATGTTAATATCTCTTGTAATAATAGACAGTCCTTGACTCTGGTAGCATTTGCTGGAGCCTCCCATTCAGATATTGGTTTGTTATCAGGTTGCAGCAGGCATTTCCATCTAATCAGGGATCTGAACCCCTGTGAGCCACCACATGGGGCCTTCAAAGCACTTCCCTGAGCCTTGAGTCTGCATTCCCTTTCTGATGAGAGAGGGTGAGAGGGATAAAGAAACACAGCGTCTCCAGAGGTGTTATTCCTCATGCTGACTGGTGCATCTGGAGAACTGACTTTGCACCTCAAAGCAGGGAGGGGAATGCCCTGTCCTTAACTTGTTCCTCAAAAATACTGGAGGAGGGGGATTATCTCACATGCACCCCTGCTGCATTGGTAATGAGAAAGCACCCTAAGGAATCATGAGCTCTCATTCATTTTTGTACTCAGCAGTATGGAGAGGGAAGGGCCAGACCTGTATCTAATATTCCAGTGAGCAGGATCTGTTCGATTTAGTACATAAAATACTAGCTATCACCCCATGAGTACACATTGCAATCATGCACCCTTCAGATGAGTAGTTTCTATTCAAACATATTTATGGGGTTATAGGATTTGTGAGGCTTCTCAGAATGATTTGTGGCTCTAAAAAGGGGACATCTTGGTACCTCTAGGCCTCTTCATAAGAGAAGACTCTGAAAGAAAAGGCTTTTAGGATCTTATTTCCACCTACCCGTTCCACTCCACTAGAACTGCAATGCAATGGCCACTAATCTTATGTGGCTCATAACTGCAAATGGCTCTGGAATTAATTAATTTGACAGCACTGTGGCTGCCTGTCTTTTGCACCAAAATCAGTGAGGGAAACACACATTTTCCATATTTGCAGGGAGGCAGGGGGAAGAAGGGACGGCTAGGACTTGAGTATACGTTCACAGGACTCCCCTGGGACAGCCTGAGCTTGGGAGCGTGGCAAAAGGAGATTAACAATGTGGAGAGACGACGCTCTCGACAACAGGAGCGAGAAAGCTCCCAAGGGTTCAGCAGCAGTGGGAAAGCTTGATTGCCACATACAGCAACGCAGTTGCCTATGCAGCTTTCCCCCCCTCCCCCCCGCTCCCCAAAGACACCCAGTGACTCGTATTCATTTGGTGGGAGGGGGGTGGTATAATTGGCTGTCACTCTGCTGGAGCGCATTTTATTTGCATAGCTAATGAGTTCCTCCAGATTGGAGAGAGAATTTGGGCTGCCACATGAAATAATGCCAAGCGAGGGCAAAGGTGTTAATTAAGGAGATTTTGGCAAGTAATTTAAGGGCCAAAATTTACATTTTTGTTGGAAGAGAATCTACCTGTTGTGAATCAAAACTTTGTATATAGTTGGGGGGGAGGGTTGTTTTGTTTTAAATTTAGTGTTAACAAAAGCCTCTTTGTGGTCTAAACACTACAGGCACTGGGCTAGCGTATGCACACCAGGAAATTAAACTGACTGAGGGCCTGGTTCTCCAATGTGTTGTACCTTGTGTGAAATGGGTGGAAAACACTAGCCAGTTACAAATCTACATTCATTTACACACCCACCTCTGCCCTCATCTTGAATGGGTGCAAATGCAGGTGAAAGGTGGTAAAGAAACTTATCTAGGTTGTATACCAGGACCTCTCGACTCCCCGACATTGGGCAGGATGTCTAATGAGAACTGGTTTCTAGGTGAAATTTCTGCAACTTCCACTCTCTTGACTGGTTTTGCTGCTTCTGGCCAAAGGAATAACAAGACAGAAGGCCCTGGCTTTCAGGGCAACTGTCTGTGAGGAGGTGAAGTGTGTCAGTGGGCAGTATGCAGAGTGTGCCACCTTTTTGATGACTAGTAGCAACCTTTACTGGGACGTGATGGGGGTTGGGATGTCTGGGTTGGCTGGATAGAACCTATTGAGAATTATTTCTTTAAATGGCTCCATTTGGCCGATATCACCTACTTAGATCTATACTGAAATACCCTTCTATTAATATATAACTCCTTTCTCCATTTCTTCATTGCAACAGCACCCGTCTAAGTAACTGGGAATTTGGGTTTGTTTTTTATAGACATTAGAACTAGATTTTATCTTTATTAAGGGTTCCTTCCCCAGTCCTAAACCTTTGTTCCATTGCAGTGAGCAAATCAATCAGATGTAAAGTGGGGAAGGGGATCAGTTAAGATTTTATTTTCATCTGATTTATCTCAGCCAGAGAGAGAGAATGAGAGTGCCTATATGCTTTTTACCAGTGAGAAGTGCCTTTAAGAGGAGCAGACATTTTTCCTATTGTAATAATAATCTGTGTTTGAGTATATTATCATCTGAAGCAGTTGCAACAAGAAGATCTGGTGCTGCATGAATAACTTGTAGAAAATGATGTATCTGAATGGTTTAGCCTTTTTGTTTCCTCATGGACTACCTGGAAGCGTATTTCCTTGAATGAACTCATTATTTGAAATCATTCAGTGATTATTGTTTGTGGGTGATTAACTTTTTTAACTGTGGATTGCAAACAGTTGATACAAGTATTTGATTTTTGAAGTATGTTGGTTAGTTGTGACTGGTCAGATAAATCACATGGTCAGGATCTGTTTCGATTGGATGAGTGTGCAGTCCCTGGCATGAAAACTTGTGCATACAAATTAAAAATGTTATCTCCACAAATGCTCTCATTTGTGGCTTTGAAATTCTTTCCCCATGAACAGCCAGGCAAGTAAAACTTGATTTCTTACATAGTGATAGAAAGCAAACACAAAAATAATGCAAATATGGTCAGCATGAGTTCATTTAAAAATGTGAGTATCTATTTGTAACAAAAAAATTGCTTTGCAAAATTTGCCTGGGTGGAATGGGAACATAGGAAATGCTATGCTGGAGTGATCTATCAAGTCTGGTATCCAGCATTTAAAAGTGGCCAATTCTTGTTGCTTCAGAGGAAGGCAGGAAAAAAAAATCAAACCCAGAATACATCTGGCCTGACAAGTTGTGCAATGCTGTACATAGGGGTGGGGAATGCCTTCCTGACCCCCTCAGGCAAATAGTTTATGCCCTGAAGCATGAGGTTCCATTACCCTTATCTTAGCTCACATAGCTATAAATGTTATTGGCCATAAAATTACCCAGCCCTTTATACACAGACCTCTGCAATAAGCCTGTTCTGCTAAAAATTGTCAAAGGTTTTTATTATATGTGAACTTTTAAAGCTGTTTCTTAAAAAAGAAATAAAAATAAAAATGAAAACTCTGACAAAATTAAAATACATTAACAAACAGCTTAAAAGCTAAAGCCATTGTCACATTTTCTGCATAGACTTTACTAATATATAACAATTTATTCTCCCATCTCTAGCCTCTTTCACCTGCAGATCTCCAAACATTTTACAGACATTAATGATTTAAGCCACATAACTTTCCTTATGACATAGGTCAATATTGTCCTTTTATATAGATGGGTAAATAAAGGCACAGAGAAATGACCAGACTGGCCCAAGGTCACACAGCAGGTCATTGGCAAAGCTAGGGAAAAAAAAACACCCTGATTCCGAACCCTGAGATTTGGGATTTTTGTGGAGGGCTTGGGGTTAAAGTTACCTTCATGTGAATTTCATTCTGGTGAAATAGGTCAGACAGATGTCTCTGGAAACAGATATTCTTTATTTTAGCCACAGCAAAGCTATGGCCCAAACAACACAACTCAAGCTTCCTTGGCACATTAACCTCACAAATGTGTATCCATCCCTGCCTTGAAATTACCACCTCTAAAGATGAAAATGGAGTTCAGTTTCCATGGTCCATTCAGTCTTGACCCCTCTGCTGAGATGGCTAATGGGGACTGGGGGTTAAAAAATGCCAACTCAGGTAGGGACACATGCTCACTGAGGACAGGACTGAGACAATCTGCAAAAAAGCCATCAAATGTCAACACATTTCTGTCACTGCTGACCTAAGCTGGCTTTGAATTGGTGGCCTACACGTGAATTCACATATATGATGCAAATAACTTCTTTCATCTAGCTGCTGCCAGTCACTGTAGTATCTAAGCACCACAACTTACTTGCTAAGAGTTGGTAGAGGGTTTTCTATTTCTCTTGTAGTTGTTGGGACCATCGGTCACACCTAAAGGAGCTTGTAGGGAGCTGCATCCCTTAACTTCATTAACTGTATTAATAGAGTTGGAGGAACCTGGAAAGTTGAGTTCAGGCTCACAAAGTTCTGCCAACATGAAATTCTCCTTTTGCCCATGCTCTAGGCTTCTGGAATGTAGGATCTTCTGGACTAGCTCTTGGGAAGCAGCCAGGTCCTCCTTTTACCTTCCCCTCACAATGCTCTGAAGTTGGTTTTCTGGAATATGGACAGCCATTGTGGCATGCAGCTGGCCCTCTCCCCCACGTCTGGCTCGATGGGCTGATGTTTTCATTGAATCATGGCAGGGTATTGGGGGAGTAAAGATCAAGACTTTACAAAGCTCATAGAACCTCATTGACTAATTTGGACGTTCACAAAACTAGTTCAAGTTCCTGGACGTTGTAATTTTAAACCCATTTTTTCTAAGGGTGATTTGGTTCAGTTAATAAAAGAAAAGCTTTTGGTTTTCTAGTTAAAGGGCTGTCTGTAATAGTATATAAAGGATAGAAGACACACACCCATCCTTACCCCAAAAAGGTGGCACAAGTGCATGCCATCTGCATGGCATATAGCCTGTATTTATTTTGTATTAGAATTTCTCTGCCCCTCTCTCCTCTATCTCCCACACTGTCTCTAATTGACTCAGGTCAGGACCTCTGCACTTCTTCAAGCCAGCTGGCAAGCTACTAGTACTATATGTCTCAGAGTGATCCATACAGTGGCTTGCAAATTCTCTCTCCCATTCTCTTCCCCCTTTTCCTCAGTCAGCTGAGGCAAATGATCTCTTTTGTGGAGGGCAATCCTGCCAGCAAGATGAGGAGAAGCTGCCAGTGGTGACTTGGTCAGTGAGACAGAGCTGGATGCAGAGAATTTTGTAGGAAGTGAATGCAAGAGTCTGGACAGCTTCTGTCCCTCATTTAAACTTCCGTAGCCTGACATCAAACATGTCGTTGCAGACTGAGCCCCCACTGGCCTGACAGAGGAGCAAAAAGAGAGGGCTGGAGGCAGCAGATCCTAATCTTTATTAAATAAGAACAAAGTCTATGCCGGCTAATGAGAAAAACAAACCGATGAAAGATCTGGCGGGCTCCTCAGAAGGACACAAAGAAATTCTCTCCTGACAAGAGCTTGCTAAAAATACACCAGAATATTTATCTTGCTGGCAAAGACTTCACAGGCCCAAGAGTTGGTGCTTGTGCTTTGGAAATTTGAATGGGCATAACTGAGGCAGAATCTGGCACAGAGGATTCAGATAATGGTACTTTGCTCTGTGCATGACTTCCAGAGACAACAGTTACAGCAGGAATACTTAAACAGCAGCAGGTTGGGGGTATAAACTAGATCGCTAATGTGACTTTACCTTCTGTTTTTCCATTCATGGGCGGACAGCAATGTACATCCCTATGATTTTATGTCTCCTTGTCTTGTTCTGAATATGTATACGAAGCACAGATGCTACAGGTCTGTGCTCAGCGCTCTCTCTCTATATATAGATGCTTTGAGTGCCAGATGGAAAAGTTGTAATGTGGATATCAATCGAATGATGCTACCAATGTAATAAGAGAATTAGCACATCTGTTGGAATGGATTCATGTGAGTGTTAGTTTGTCTCACCATATGCATCTATGCATCGTAGATGAATGTGCTACTTCCCCTGCAGGAGAACAAAGAGCTTTGATCACCTTATTAAACTTGAGTAATAAATATTCCCTTTATATATTTGAGTTGCTGCTGGCTCTGATTCGATCCATGAATAGGGATGTTCCCTCTGCTTACTTAATAAGCATAATATGAAACCTTGGCAGTGATCTGCAGAGCTATGTGAATCTTTTGCAACAAAACCCCAAACAACATTCAACTGACCAGGTTTCGTGTTATGTTACAAACTCAAAACTCAGACTAAGTGTATAGAAAAATCCACCCAAGGTCATGAAGTGTTTGAGGGTCCGAGTGGGGATCTTTTGAGGGTCCCAGTGAGGAGCAATCTTAAGTGACAGGGAGCTGCTGAGTTTCACAAATCCATAGTGATCTAGCTTCCTTGTTGTCCCCTGTAGCCTCCCATGTGCCTGAATGAATCAAAGCCAGCTATGTTCCATTAATCCTTTATCCTGAAGATCTTTTGAGAGGAGATCAGTCTCAATCAATGCTTTGGATCAGAGAACCCACAAATTTGAGGGAGATTCAGATCAAAACTCAGATCCAAACTCCACAATCAGCCTGACTATAGAATGGGTTGAACCAAAGTCCCATCTTTCAGCACCCTCAAACTTTGGGGGAATTCACATCTGGATCCAGGCTTGACTGCTCGGTTCTGAAGACAACAGAACTTATTTGATTAGAGGCTGTAGTTCCTTTTCTGGTTCCATTATCACTGACCATGAAACCACAGCCACTGCTTCTTTAAATGTACTGTGGCTGAACTTACCGTCAGCAGCTCAAAGGGGACATGATTTACTTGGGCTTTGATGCATTTGATACAGTTTGAGGAGGGATGATGGGAGGCAGCAGGGATAGGAGGCAACAGAGAAGGAAGAACTTTGTCTGTTTACATGAGAACTGGATTAGTATCAAGCTAACAGAGCTATTTTCTAGCAGAGAGGGACGTAAGGCTAATGAGAAGGTTTCAGCTAGAGTGACTGGAGAGAGGTTCTCTTTACTGACTGTAGGAGTCAGGCTGAGCACTTGTCTGCAGCTCCTTTTTATCTTGGCTTCTCTGGTTAGGAGTTGGGGGTGTGACAGGGTTGGGGGAACCCCATCCTGTGTGGAGCGAGTGCACCTGCCTCTTTTAGGGAAAGAAGAGGGTGTGTACGTATCTTATGTCTCTGTCCCTCCCAGCCTGAGTCCATATGCTTGCCCTTATCAGAAGGGCATTACAGCCTAGTGGCTGGAATACATAAATTCACCCTTGTCACTGGGCAATAAGACCTAGGAGCCAGTGTCCATCAAGCTGCCCCTTTTTTCAGGGCACTAAGGCCCAGTGGCCCAAGTCAATATTATATGAGATATACTTATCTCATAGAGCTGGAAGGAACCTTGGAAGGTCATTGAGTCCAGTCCCCTGCCTTTACAGCAGGACCAAGTACTGTCCCTATCAGATTTTTGCCCCAGAACCCTTAATGGTCCTCTCAAGGATTGAGCTCATAACCCTGGGTTTAGCAGGCCAATGCTCAAACCACTGAGCTATCCCTCCCCCCAGTATTCATGGTATGAGGTCGGAGTCAGAGGGATCTGCCAATACTCCTTGGCAAGATCCAGAGTAGACAGGAACTTGGCTCCCCCTAACCTCTCAAGGAGTTCATCGACCCATGGCATTTGGTAGGCTTCAAATTGGAATATATCATTCACTATTCTAAAATCAATACAAAACCAGATGGAGCCGTTCGGTTTTGGAACTAGGAGTATCGGGCTTTGCCACTCGCTATGGGATTCTTTCATCATTCCCATGTCTAACATGACCTCCAGTTCCTTCTGAACGGCTTCCCACATCTTCTTGGTCAGGGACCGGTGGGGGTTGTGTACCTTCTGTCCTGGCACAGTGGCAATATAATGATTCATGGTGGTCGTCCGTTCTGGCCGGGCTGACAAGACCTCTGGGTAAGACTGCAGGAGTCCTTGGAGTTGCTTTCTGTGGGTTGGGTTAAGTCCTGTTCCTATAGCTACAGGCCCATCCCCAAAGGGTTCATCAGCCACGGGTCCTAATTCTGGTTCGGGAAGGTAGGGAGTGATCAGTAACGTCTCCTTGCTCCTCCAGGCTTTTAGCAAATTGATGTGGTACATAAATGCCTCACGGCGCTGGCCTGGTAGCCTTACCTCATAATCGACCAGCCTGATGGGCTATGTGACTTCAAAGGGGCCTTGCCATTTAGCCAATAGTTTGGATTCGGTTGAGGGCAACAGGATTAGGACCTGATCTCTGGGTTCAAAGCTCTGTAGCCTGGCTCCTTGGTTATAGTGTTGTGCCTGACTCTGCTGTGCCTGTTCCAGATTCTCTCTAATGAAGGTCCCTAGCATCTGAAGCCTCTCTCATAGGGATTGTCCTCCATTTGCTCCAGCCTTTCCCTGGATCTCCTGCTCTTCCCAGGCTTCCTTCAGAAGGTCGAGAATACCTTGGGTTGTCTCCCATATAGTAGTTCAAAGGGGGAGAACCCTGTGGAGGCTTGGGATACCTCCCGTATAGCAAGCAACAAGGCTGGGAGTAACATATCACACTGTCATGGATTTTCTTCCACAAATTTGCGTAGCATGCCCTTCAAGGTCTTGTTAAAACATTCCAGCAATCCATCCATCTGCGGATAGTATAGGGGTGTCTTGAGGGCTCGTATACCTAAGAGATGGGAAGTCATGTTTGTCCCTGATCTGTTAAGGTTTTGTGGGGTATCCCTACCCAGGCGAACACCTTGATAAGTTCGGCAGTTATCTTAGGGGCAGTGGCAGTCCGTAATGGGACAGCTTCCAGGTACTGAATTACATAATCCACGATCACAAGGATGTACTGATGGTCAGATGCACTCTTTTCTCATGGGCCCACCAAGTCAAGTCCTATTCGCTCAAAGGGGGTCCTGACTACTGGGAGAGGAATGAGGGGTGCTTTTGGCACTCCTTTCGGGTCCATGCATTGACACTCTGGGCATGATGCACAATAACTCTTCACCTCCTGGTGGATACCTGGCCAGAAGAATCGCCATGCTACTCGTTGGAGGGTCTTTTCTCTTCCTATGTGCCCTGCCCAGGGCACCAAATCAGCAAGGTGTAAAAGGCCCTGGCACAACCTTCGGGGGCCAGCAACTGACGGAGTACTGCTCGTATCTGTGGCTCTTCCACCAGCCGATAGAGGCAGTCTTGCCATATTTCAAAGTGTGGGCCTTGGTGTTTTAGGGGAGCTCCCCGCATCTTGATCCCTACCAGTGGCCTGTTCCCAGGGCTCTCTTGTTATTCCTGGATAAAGTTGCCATCACGTTCAAGCTCTGTCTGCACCTCATCGACAGACTAATCCATTTGTGTAGGTGGGGATTCCGAGGTCTTGGTGGACTCAGAGGGTCCTTCCCCTGGGTCATCATCATCCCAATCTCTCCCGAGCAGCCCACTTGTTACCTGCCCCTCGCCTTCTCCTGCTTGAGCATTCTGGGCAGACTCTTGCAATAGTTCTCAGAACCATGGCCATTCCCACCCCAGAATCACAGGCTAGGCCAGTCTAGGGGTCATGCCAACCGAGAGGTCTGCTCTTCAGTGGTATATCTCCAGCATCACTTGGGTAATAGGATACGAATGTAAGTCTCTGTGGAGACATGGGACGTAGATGGGGGTTACACGTGGCTCCAGGTTTGGCATGAGATCACCCCAGATGAGAGCTTGACTACAGCTGGAGTTGACCAACGCCATCATAGGAATCCTGTCCAATGAGATGTTGGGTCATCTCTGTGAACTGCACCTCCAGATGATGATGGCTTTGGGCTGCATACAGAACTCACTGGGCTGTGGGCACTTTGGCCAGTGTTTGATGTATTGGTTTCTTTATAACACAGGCCAGGGGAAAAACAGACCAAAAAGTTTCAGCAGTTGGGTTGGCTGGAAAACACCACCATGTAGGAGGAAACGTAGAGGTTTCCGAATTTGTTTTTGTTCCAGTGCAGAATGAAGATGAGACTTTTCAAAAAATTTTGCAGAAAAAATACAAGTGAGGAGCACCCCGGAAGCTAGGGCACTCCCCTGCGCTGTGGGAGACCCAGGTTCAAGTCCCAGATCTGCTGGACTGAATCTCCCACAGTGGTGCCCCTGCCATTGAGCTACTGGCTATCCTGGGGTGGCTTGTGCTCTCTCACTCTCATTTTGACCAGAGATTCCATCCTGGACCTGAGAAAATTTTCCCAACTGCGTTTTCATCCAAACAGACACATTTTCGTGAACCATTTAGGTTTTGATGAAACAGCAGTTTTGAATGGGAAAAAGTTTAGTGGAAAATTTTTCGCCCAGGTCCATGTGCATTAATATTCTCTACAGAGTGGGGGTGTAAATTTCACGGCTATCTCCCTGGAGTTTTCAGTTTATGCCGTTCATTTCACATAGATGTCACTACTGCCTTATGAGTGCTCCACTGAGAGAGTCAGCAAAATGGAGTGAGTGCATTATAGTAATGGAGTAACTGTATAAAAACAATGAAATCCAATCTCTTTAAACTGATTTGATGTCTGCCTGAACCACAACATTTCCTGCTAATGGCTTCCTTCATTTTGTAACCGTGATCGCCACCTGATCAGATTACAGCTGTTTTTAATTACAAAGCTAATAGAGTCTGTAGGCAGTGTCAGGCAGACGGCGCATGCCCCACACAGGCAGTGGGGGAGAAGAAGTCGTAGTGACTGTGTTAACATACGCAGCCTATCAAAGCTGACTGTCAAAACACCACAAGGAAGGGGCTAGAAGAGCTAATAATATTTTCAGACGTGCAGCCCTGTCATATTGGCCCCCTGGCTCATTTGAAAACATGTGAAAACAAACCGAGCCACGAGTTGTGCAAATAGTGTTTCATTCCTGAATCCTTCTCCGGGTTCCGATCTCCTCCTTGTCGTCTGTGGCCTATCTCGGGGGTGTCTGCCTTGGTGCTCTTTAGAGTCACAGTGCTGCCTGGGGAATATGGAGTGAAGCTTGATTCCCAACGGTAGAGAAGGCCTGATTTTGATCTCGCAGATGTAAATCAGGAATGACTCCACTAAAGGCTGTGGAGCTCCCCATTGTAAATGAAAGTGGTGTTGATTTGGGGATTTTTAAAAGAATATTTTAAAGTTATAATTCAGTGCTGGTGAAAGCCCTGGAGTCTGAAAGGCTTTATACACCGAAGAGACATGGTGCAGCATGGAGAACAGTAGGGTGAGCTTCCACCCCTCAACCACCCACAGCCAGCAATCCCAGGGAAGCAAGCACAGTCTCAATGGCTCAGCCTTGCCCCCCTTTGGCCTTGCCTTCACTAGCATTAATGGTCAAATTCTGTATTGATTGTTCTCTCTAGTTCTATTCTAAGGGCCTGTCTATGTGGGGAAATTGACTAGAATAGCTCCCTGTGTGGACACATTTATTCTGGAATAAGTGTGTTCACATGGGGAGTTACTCTGAAGTAGCTATAGCTCTTAACGTCACACTCTCTTATCCCAGAATAACTTCACCATGTAGACAAATCCCAACTTGCCGGCCATCCACACGCAAAACTCCCTCTACTATGTGTTGGTTGAGTTACAAATTGTGCCAGGAAACCTAGGCTAAATTTTAGGCTTCACCCCCAGTTTAGGCTCAGTTCAGGTGGGGCTTAAAAGCACTAGAAACAGGACAAAGTTACAATAATAATCTAAATTGGTCCTCCAGAGCTACCCCTAACACTCCAGGAAGCTGCCTATCTATCCATCTATCTGCTCTCCTGGGTCAAGGCGTCACATTGACTAGAAGCTATCTGTCAAAGTATATTGTCCAGCACATGGCCATGGCCCTCCCTTGTAAGCTGCTTCTCCATAGCAAACAATTATGCTTCTCGTTCAAGCCTGAAATCATTGACATGGCTCCTGAGAAGACATCACAGTGGGCTGCCTGCTGGCCAGAGGCTGACATGACAGCAGTGGGTATCATCATCAGTATGCTGAGACTGCCAAGGAAGGGTCTGATTTTTATCTCACACCAGTGGAGTAACTCTATAGAAGTCAATGGAATCACACAGATGTAAAACCACTGTGAGATCAGAACCAAGCCTGATAGTATCAGTTAGTGTCCATTGTGGTGTGACATGCCATGGACACCTGTCCACTAGTAAATGGACCGAGACCCACCATGCTTGTTTCATAGACCTTTTGTTCAGGTTGGTTGCTTGGGCCCTATTCCACTGTCTCTTTGGAGGTGCTGACTTGGGGTGATACCTGAGGGTGCTCAGCACCTCACTGGAGGCTCTTAGTGCCATGCAGAATTGGGCCAGTTGTTTGTTTTTAAATGCCTTGTTGTCCTTCCTTTCCAAGTATTCAGATCTGAGTGAGCCATTGCACATCTCCTAGAGCCCCACACATAACAATTTGCCCTTCTGTTGGTGGCCATACATCCTTTTCTCTGTAGCAATGTCAGCGCTGTGTACGTATGTTTTCTCATTGACCTTGTAAATGATTTAGGGTCCATATCAAGGCAGGATCAATAATTTATATTTTGAATTAATTATTTATCTTGACAAGAGTCTCTCTCTCTCTTTAATTTCATTGTATCATTGTCTTCTTGGTCTCCGCTCACAAAACAGAATCATGGTCATTCCACAGCTCAGGCCTTGGCAACTTGAATAGTTTTCAAGTTCCTCAGCTCTTCCCCAGAGCCTGAAAAACAGATATATTCACTAACAACATTTTCTTTCCACCTTCTCTTTGCAAAAATAAGATAAAAGTAAGTCCTGGAATTGTAGTCTGGGCTCTCTGAGTGTGTAAGAGAGAGAGACCTAGATACCACGTGTATTTTATTCTGCGCTCTGTATATGGGTATATTTGGACTGGATTCCATCATCGGTGCACTCTGGGCTGTGAGTCTGTGGCATGCATCTTTAAGATGTCCTGAATGAACCCTAATCCAGTAGAGGATTCCCACCCCTCAAAACATCCCCTTTCTCACAGAACACACTCCCTTCACTGGCAAAAAGGGGTGCAGGCTCAGGGCCCAGATGCAGCACATACGCACCAGCAGGGATTTCCTCTCCAATACACATGGCAGAAAGGCCAGAACTTAGCTTCAGAATCTGACCCTCACTGTGTGTGTTTGGGCATGTCACTTCATCCCTCTGTGTCTCAGTTTGCTATCTGTAAAATGGGGATAATAGCACTTCCCTACCTCCTGGGGGGATAGTGAGGATAAACTTGTAATGGGCTTAGATTCAATGATCATGAGTGCCAGAGAAAACCTCACCAACATCTGGGATGGCAGGTTTGAATCTTCGCTGCAGTAATTGTAGGATGAGCCCAGCCACTTGCAGAGCCTCTGCTAACTGGTTAAATCCACTCTAGTGTCTAATCACCTGTTGGCAAACAACAGGGAAGTTGGGTTTCTTCAGCCAGCTGGCTGAGCTGCTCTTCCCAGCTCCTCCCTCCTAACCTTTGGGAAGCTGTTACCCCATCATGTCAAAAGCAGTCACTCGACACTATCACTCAAGTCAGTACTTTGCTCCTGTTCCCCTCCTCCCCCCATTACTCCATCTTTTCCTTTATCTGAACTTTTAAACCCTGTGTCTGGTACAGATTTTTACAGTAACTCAAGCCTTTGAGAATTGTTAATGCCGTGCTGTTTTCACAGGAACGTTAATATGTGCTGCAAAAACACCAAGTATCAAAAGTCAGTCGTGCTTCTCGAAGGCTGAAATTCACGCCAGCTGACAGAGCTGGACAGCAGGGAGGGGCTTGAGGAAAACCACAAAAAACAGGGATACGTATCCACTTTACAGGGACACAGACAAGATGGGCAAGGCCCCAGATTTGACCTAACTTGCCCCCTGCACGCCACATATCTCTTTGCAAAGTCTATGTATGTTTTCAAATGTCTGTTCCTTAACACTTAAATGACCTGTTTCTAAAATAACCAAAGGAAATTAATACCAGGAGCCTGGAACTGTCAAACAACTCTTCAATAACTAAGCATTGTGTGCAAACCAACTTTCACCAAAAAAACCCCTACAATAACAAAGCAGTGTATGCAAACTAATGGTCACAAGCAGCCCCACAGTAACAAAGCAGGGTGTGCACTTGTACCATAACAAAGAGGTGGGCACAACTCCATACTTATAAACAACACTACAATAACAAAACAGTATATGCAACCCAGTGCTCATGAGCAACTCTACAGTAAGCAACATCCACACGAGAGAGAAAAAATGTTTGTGTAACTCACGTCGATTCCAGTTTCAAGCTTAACAAGAGTTTGTTATGCAGTAAAGTCGGGGGCGAGGGGGGCTGTAATAATGTAAAACATCTTGACAAATGTGACTTTCAGGTTATGTATGAGGCAAGGTTATACACCATGCAACAAACATTTCTTCATTAGAATTGTTAACAGTCTAGAAAAGAAGAAGAAAGAGACGTTTTGAAATGAAACAGGAAGTTCCCTTGAATCCTAGAGCCTTTGAAGGATTGTGAATGGAATGAGAAGTCTGTACTCTTATAAAGGCTCCGAGTTGTCATGGGGTGGGGAGTAGATGTAGGGAGGAGGTGCTTTCTGAACACACAGACATTCTCTAGCTCTCCTGTCACACACTCTGCTCTTTGTTCCCTTTTTATATTTTTTTTAACTGGAGGGGGTTTTTGATGCTGTATTTTTTATATCTAGTGTGGGTGCTAAGTGAGGCTTTGCATATGCTTTGCCAGGTCGGGAGGGAGTGGGGGCAGGTCCCAGAGTGCATGTTAAATTAGACTCAAAGGGCTTGATCCTGTAGCCTTTACTTACTAAAGTCAACGGGCGTTTTCCTGCAGCCTGAGTCCTGTAATGAGATTGCTCACAGGCGGGTCCCCCTTGACTCTGCGCAGGCATAGGATGAGGGTTGACACTTTACTGATTTCCATGCTCCACGTGTGCCCAGGACTCAAACCATTTTTGAGGAAGTGTTCTTGGGGTTTGAAAAGGTTTGGTTAACTTTTTTTTTTTTTTTTTTTTCATTTTTGCAGCATGGCTGAGTCTTTGCTGGGACCAGATGTCTGAAACACCTTGAGAAAGTGTGTTCTGGTGGTGTTGCTGGAGCCACTGGAAATCTCAGAGGGCAATTCTTGTGAGATTTCCATTGCAGTTTTGTAAACCAAGTTTTGATCAGCATCTGAATTTGGAGGGTATCTCCCTGACACAGACCCCTCAATTTTTTTTGATGTTTATCCTTCGCTAGAACAAAACTCACTCAGTTAAATTGATGAAGAGAGGCTCCTTTTGGCCAGTTCTATGACCACAGGGCTGGAACTCAGCCCTTGTTTCCTTACAGCTGGTTGGAGGTGAAAGTTGTGCGCATTTTCTTTGGAGAGAACCTTTGAGGACCCACTCTGGCCAGTGCTTATTTTGTGCCAGGGTGTGCCAGGGCTGAGCCCCGACACCTCTAGGCCTGGCAGTTCATAGCCCCGGGGCCTCTAGGCTTGGCAGTTCATAGCCCTGGCACCTCTGGGCCTAGCAGTTCATAGCCCCAACACCTCTGGGCTCACCGCATCAGTTATGAAAGTAAAAATATTGCTTGAGCCCCAGCACCTAATTGCTTGAATCTCAGCACCTCTTTCATTACAAATTAAGCATTGCCTCTGGCCAACAATTTTGATGAGCTTTGAAGAAAATGGGGCATCATGGGGGGGGGGTGTTATTTTTCATGCACAGGAGGAAAACAGGAGCTTCCCTTCCCCAGGAAAAAGTGGTGGTGCTAAGCTGCCTATTCATCCTGTATTATGGTCTATACAGCTTTCACTGAGTATGCAGAAATGGCAAGATTTGTAGGACAGTGGGACAAAAAAGGATGATTCAAAAACTTGGAGATGAGGAAGGGGATCAGTAGAGAAGCCTTGAGGCAAAGTAAGGGACTGTCCCTCAGTGCAATCTCTTCTTTGCTAATTATATACTTGGGGCCAAACTTAGCCTGGTCTAAATCCCTTCAAGTCACTAGGGATGAATTTGGCGGCTCCATTGTTTTAGCTAAATGTGTCAGAAGCAGCAGCCTATTCTCAGCTGTGCACAGGCACCAAAAGGAGTCTGAGTAGAATCAGGGCCCAAGACCACCAAGAAAAGAACAGGGTTACAAGAGGAAATGTGCTAACATCTGCGTTGTAGATGGAGACAGGTTTAGTGTGTGTGTGTTAGCAGCATTTATCACCACTAAAGACTGAGGGGAAGGGGAAGGCGATTATAAAGTTCCTTGACTATTCAGTCCTGCCATTTGGAGTTCCTCAATTGTTTGGCCACCAGAGAGAGAAGCTGTGGCTCTGGGACAGGCCTGTGGTGTTTAAGAGGAATTCACGCTGTTTCTCAACCCCCTGAGAAATGGAGTCTGAGAAATCAGAAATGGAAAAGACCAAAGACCTACTTGGGTAGCTCAGTTCTTGCTCACCCCCCGGGCCCCAGGGCCATCCCTAGCCATTTTGGTGCCCTATGCAGCCCCCCTGTGGGGAGGGGGGCAGGCCTCCACAGGGTGGGTAGGAGCCGGCTTGGGGGACAGGGGGGAAACCACCTCCCAGTACGAGCCAGTGGAGCAGAGTGGGTTGGGGCTGGGTCTCTCCACTTCCTGCCACCTGGTGAGTGCAGGGTAGGCCCAACCCTGCACTCATGAAGCGGGAAGTGGAGTGACCCAGCCCCAGCCCGCTCCACTCTGCTCCCAGGCTTGAGGAGTCAGGAGGGGAACGATCCCCCAGCACTCACCAGTGGCACAGCTGGGAGCCAGTGGTGCGAAGCGGGCTGGGGCTAGGTCACTGCACTTACTGCTGCCCAATGAGTTCAGGGTGGGCCTGACCTCTGCTGCAGTCCTCAGGGGAAGGGGTTCAGGGGGCCGGGCTTGGGCAGAGCAGGGGCTGGAGCAGCATGCAGCTGCGTACTTTGCATATGGGTAAGGACGTCCCTGTGTCACCCATTGTCTTTGGCTAACCTTTCCTTCAAGGCTATTGGAAAAGAAATAACTGAGCTGGATACTGATCTGCTAAAGCAACCAAAATCACACACACATGTACGTGTGAACACAATCACACAGGTCCTGCAAAAAAGGAGTTATCTGCAAATTTTTGGCCACAAGTCCCATGGAGTGTGGGCTTGGTGTGTCCTTAATTTTCATATCACTCCCATTAACATCAGGGAGGCTCTGCATCATTTAGAAAGTTTCAGTCATGGAACATCAGAAGCTGGCCGCTTCTGTGTGCATGCAGATTTTCTTTGAAAGCCTCGCTATTAAAATAAACCAAAGAAAGATAATCCAACCCAGGTTATAGCAGTGAGCTGTTCTCAGCTGATGGCTGTTGGATGGCCTATGCCAAATGAGCTGATTATTTTAGTCCAATTCCTATTGGATATCACAGCTAGTGCTAACTGATGGTCGCAGGAGAGAGGCCAAAACCTGTGTGCCAGAACTTCCCCTCTCACTCCTCAGGGTGGTCCCACCAGGTCAGAGTAGAAATATACAGGTGGGGTGAGCTTGAATTGCCCCTTCCTGTGCTGTACCTGCTCTATGGATAAACACAGATCTTCAGTCTCCAGGGTTGTCTGTCAGGCACCTCTCACCATCCCTAAATACACCTTAAAGAGAACACAAAGAAATCTCAATTCCTCAGAAAAGGCTCTAACAATAGGTGGGAAAAGGGGCAGGGAGACTTGGAGGTTTGCTGCTTTCAGCAGCCTTACACCTAAGCGGCTTGAACCGGACCATTCCCAAAAGTCCCAGGCAGGATAATAAGCAGAGCAACAGCAGCTATTCATGGGGCTCCGACCCTGACTAGGTAACTACATAATGAGCCTGTTTGAATTGCTCCCGTTCCTGCCAAAGGGGTGGGATCAGGGGATGCTTTTGTTTGCAATAATGAACCTGTAATTATGCTACATTTCTTGGTTTTAACCACATTTTTGTGTGTGTTGTTCTCTTTGTATTGACAGATTTATGGCCAGGATATTCTCCTGCACCAACTGCAGTATGACACTGTGTGGAGACTGTCTGACTCAACCTGCTGCTTCTTGGAAAGGTGTGGAGAGGGGGATGGGGTGGGGGGGTCTTTGTGGAACCTCAGCTTGTTAAGGATTAAACAAAAAATTAAGTCTTCCTCCCCTACCACCACCTTTCCAAAAGTCACAGGTTTAGAAAGGCAAAAAGGTTTTGTTCTTCTGTGCCCTAGGTGAATAATAAATAATAATAATTTTTTTAAAAGTCATGAAACCAAATAAATAAATAATTAACACACACCAGCTTTCAGCTCCAAGGCGCTCAATAAAATTACCCTTTGAAATGCAAGGATTAAGCCGGGTAGGTGACAAGGTAACTTTGTTAACAGGCTAATCTCACACTTTAAGAGAGAGGGGGATTTTGTGCAACTGCACGAAACTGCTTTGCAGTCACTTTTTAAAGATGGAAGTGGTGGAGTGGGTAAGATGGGCCAGCGGTGGACATTTTTAAGCCATTTATAAAATGGCTTTAGACTAGAGTTGTCTAGGAGGCCCCCGGCTGTAGAGATAAATCATTGGTAAAAATGTTATGAATGGCATTTCTTTCTGGATAGTTTCTTCTGCTTTCCAGTTAAAGGCCAGCTAGAAATACAAGTTATCCCAAGGAATCTTTTCAGGTTCATTTTTGAACTAAACCCTTGGCTCAGATCTCAGCACCTCTGAACCTGGAAGGCAGTTGAATCCAAAATCAGATCTGGATCCAAATGTTTCCAATGGCCCCTCTTTTAAAGGCTAGAACAACAAAAATCCAGATCTTAAACCTCCTGCATCTTGGAGAAATGTGACGGGGAGGGGTGAACGAAATGAAATAGGCCCAGATCCACCAGAATGGTTTTCTGAATTTTAAGGCCCCCACCTAAACACTCTGGACAGACACTGCTACACGCACTCTCTCTCTCTCTCTCGTGTGGGGCAGAGTAGTCCCTGCTGTACATACTAACTCTCTCTGAGTACTTGGGTCTTAGGGATCTTTGTTAATTCACCCTGAGTGAAATTGAGAAAGTTGGGTGGAGAAGCACTCAGAAGTCCAAATCTTCTCCAAACCTCTTTGTTTTGGGTTGAAAAAAAATAACTGACCCAAACCTTCATCTGAAATTCAAACAAAACCTGAAGTCTGAACATTTTCTGAGGTTTGAAAAAAAACTGGTTCACGATTTATCATTTCATTTCCATAGCACTCTTTGGGCTTCCTGCTTCTGGCTAGGCATGCAAGCAGAAGTGCTGAAATCCTGGGGGGTAGGGGGATGTGTTCCTGTGAAGTTTCCAGCCCAGTTTTACTGATGCAAGATGTTTGGACAATCAGGATCATTTTTAAATAAGTTTCCAGGCTCCTTGGGTGAGCATAGATGGGCTTTTGTTAAAACACCAGGATTGAGATTCAAGAGATATAGGTTCTGTTCCTAGCAATGCTACTGATTCATGGTGAAACCAGGAGCAAGTCAGTTCCCCTTTCCATATTTGTTTCCACACCAGTACTACAGCGAGAATGAGGTTTGCTGCCTTCACAGGAGAGTTACGAGTCTTAATGCATTAAGAATTTTAACACATTTTGAAATTGTTGGACATAAAGTACTGCCATGAATAATAATTAATAAAACATCCTTAATAATGGCAAGATATTCTTCTTTGAACCAGTCTTCCCAACCTCAAAGGCCATTCTCCTCTGAGTTTTCAGACTATGTTAACACCTTCCTAAGGAACCATGTTTAAACGCTCAGCAGTGGAGCTCCTAAAAAACAACAAAAGGGGCAGATTACAAACAAAAGTGTTGAAGGGTCCCAGAGCCGTCTGTGGGCAAATTAGGGCCAAATAAAGGTCAAAATGATACAGGACACCAGGACGAAAGAGGGAAGGGAAAAGAATGAGGCAGATCTGGTCATAGAATATGTTTTTGTCATAAAGTTTTTTGGGTTTTTTTTTAAACATAGTGATGAGTTAACTTCTTTACACTGAGGACAAAATATCGTCCTAATGCAAGCAGGCAAAACACCTTCCTAAAGAAATTCCCTGTATCGTTGTAGATAAGGCTGAATGTACTGTAACACAATTTGCTGAACTGTTACAGCGTAGTCCCAGACTTCTGTGAGACCCTGCCTGGAGTAGACCAGAAAGTGTGTTTAGTGAACTGGCTCAGTCTTACTGGGTCCCTCTATGTTATTCACTGTGTCAGGGGAAGTGATTGTGCCATGCTATCCCCCCACCAAAGATCAGCATGTCCAAGGCTTTGGCACAGTTTGAGGATACTTTTAAAGCATGGCTGGGTCCTATCAACCTTACACAGAACTATGCTTTAACATTGTTTGGAGGAACAATCATTGTCCCTGGGTCCCAATGACATGACTGTATTCTCAGTGTAGATGATGCGTCACTTTAAATGAGGACTGGACTTCTGGTTTTCAAGCCTATAGATTTCTAAGCACTGACTGAGGCTGAGAGATGTTGGTGTTGCTAGCACGGTTTGAAAACCCCATGTAGACTGGGCCTCTGAGGTTTGTCCATCAGTAGTTAAAAACAAAACAAAAAATTAAAATTGTGCACACAAACATATTCTGTGGCTGATCCTGGCCCATTGTCTCCTTTCCCTCTCCTGTCCTCATTCCCTAAATCATTTTGACCTTTAATTGGCCCTAATTTGCCCACAGACGGCTCTGGGACCCTTCAACACATTTGTTTGTAATTGGCCCCCTTTGTTGTTTTTGGAGAGATCCAGGGCTGGGTTTTTTTCAAACAGTGCAATATCTCATTAGAGTGGAGCCGCTTTTAAATTAGCCCTGCTGGGGGCAAGGGGAGTGCTGTGAAAAGACCTAGCAGAGAGACTTGGGGCTATCTAAATGCAATTATCACATCACTGAGAAAATGTAAAAATGGCCTGAGCTTAAACAAACATCACACGCCCCTCAACTGGAGGGCGGTAAATACTTTGCTCAGTGCTGCCAGGTTTAACACTGCAAATGGAGTCATTCTTTGATAGCCAGATTATCCAAGCAAAGCAGTGAATGTATCTCTAGCCAGCTCAGGGCAGCTCAAACCAGGGCACTGTCTACACTTCGAATATAACCATGCTGGAGAGCTTTGATACAATACAGTTGTCCCCTATACCTGTTCATAGCATAGCCTGGATCTTAACCATCCATGGTGATAGCCAAGCTAAAACAGCACAATTAGGTACAATCCTATACTACATCTTATAACTAGGTCAAGGGACAACCATGTTGTAACTGAGCCCCTTGACTCAGTTCTAGTTGTACTGTACACAGCACCTAAGACCTCTCTTTTGTGTTTCATCAAGTTAAAGAAACTTTGCCTAAGCGCTCTTAAACTCTTGTGCCAAAACCACTTACAAGATCTGGCCAGTCAATGTGAACAGGTTTGAACCAGTTGCAAAGTATCTTCTAGCCTAAGGACTCAATTTACTGCTGAAGTAAATGCACAAAGCTGCGTGGGCTTCATTTGAATTTAGCCCTAGGGCTTTATTGGGGCAGCAGCATGACTAGTCAAACATGACGTGATACCATCAACAGTGGCAAAACTGGTTCAGCCACAACAGCTGGTGTATGACTAACCCATGTTGACTAACCCATATTAAAATCCAAGTGGAGACAAGGCCATTGTAGTTTTAATGCATTAGCTAGTCACAGTAAAGCCTATGTTCCCCAACTAGGGTTTACCAGGATTTACCCAGGTTAAAACTACAATTGCCTTGTCTTCTCTAGGACTTTAACACAAGTTAAGCAAACCCATATTAACTAACATAAGTTAAAAATACATTTTTCCCTAATGAAGACACAATGTAAGGCTATGTCTTCACTGCTGAAAAAGGTAAGGTTTTTCCAGTGAGATAACGAATGCATGTTAACTGTCCCACTGTACAGTCCTAGTGGAGTCAATGCATAGGTAGCTTTTACTGCGATGTAGCTAGGGGAGATCAACATTATTTCCCCCAAACTGGGGTTGACCTCTCCTAGCCACATCAAGGTAAAAATGACAGGGCCTTGTTTCCACTGGGACTGTACATTAAGATAATGATCTCGAGATAGTTATTGCAGTGAAGAAACACATGCCTTTTTTGCAATGAAGACAAAGCCCCCAATCTCACTTAAGCATGGCTGTTAAATTCTAACTGTGTAGATGGTGTTAGTTAAAGCCAGTGTAGATGGGTCCTTGCAAACAAGTAGTGGCAAACATATAGCCTATGTGCCAAAAGCATCTCATTCAGTTCTTCAGTATAAACGGATGTCTTAATACAGGGGTCCCCAACGTGGTCATCCAGAGGCGTCGCTGCTGAATTTTGGCGTCATTTCAGCGGATGATCGACCGCCGCCACGGTCCTTCATTTGGCACCCACCAGATGAAAAAGGTTGGGGCCACTGCCTTAATAGTTTTATAGGTTGGGAAGATTCCCAGTATGCCATGCTACTTCTTGATCTGAGTGGCCTGGCCAGCCAGCAGTACTGCATATTGGAAGCTGTAGTCTCTGATGGCTAAACCGTCCTAGTAAACATGAAGGTGCTGGAATCTGCTCCGTTTCATGTGAATGAGGTGTAGCCCTTGGGCCACAGTAAACAAGCATTAACTTTGGGCACTGTCACTGCATTAGATGATATGCCACTGAAGGTGCTGTGAAGCAACCTATTAGCTAAGGAGAAGGAATCCATTAAAATGGTTTTCTCCCCCATTTCTAACCACTTCCTTTTCTGGAATGGACTGCTATGTCTGGCTCTGCTGTATCAGAGCTTCCAGAGGCCAATGCAGCCCCAAAATCTTTTTATCTTAAAAGCTGTGGGGACTGAGGGTTTTGCTGGTGTGATCTGGAATTTAGATTTCAGTCCAATAATGAGTCTGTAGTCTTAGAATTAAAATGGGAGGATGTATTTCGGAAGGTTCATAGAGACAACAGGCCTGACTGTAAAGACCACATGCTCAGTGGCATTCATCGGTAGGGGTGGGCAAATCTGAAACGTTCAAAGGTTTCATTTTGGATGGGCAGCTGAAAACTCAGAGGCCATTGCCCAACCAAAGCAGTTCTAAACTCGTTGAATCTTCATAACTGCGCTGGAAAATTGTCCCCATAGGGCAAAACTGGGGTTGAAATCTGTCTCGTTTGCTTCAAATTGGACTTTAAATTGCTTGCAAACATTTCCTATGGTATTCTGGCACTTCTGCTGGTCTTGGCTGGGACCTGGGAAATGTTATTTTATTTTATTAAAGTAGCACCCAGAGACTCCAATCAGATTGGGACCCCTTGTGCAAGGGGCTGAACAAGCATTTAAGAAGAGACTGTTCCTTCCCCAAGTGTGTATAATCCTGCACACACTTATGCCCATGGGTACCTTCATGCAGAGGAGCAGTCCATTTGAGCACAGGGGCTACACACGTCCATAAAGTTACTCACATATGTAAACCAGGGATTCTCAAATTTCAGTGCACCGCAACTCCCTTCTGACAACAAAAAATTACTTCATGACCCAAAGAGGGGGACCAAAGCCTGAGCCCGCCCGAGCCCCACTACTGGGGACCAAAGCCCAAGCCTCACTGCTCTGGGCAGTGGGGCCAAAGCTGAAGTTCAAGGGGGCTGCAACCTGAGCCCTACTGCCCAGGGCTGAAGCCCTCGGGCTTTGACTTCTACCCCGGGCAATGGGGCTCGGGCTTCAGCCCTGGGCCCCAGCAAGTCTAAGCCAGCCCTGGCAACCCCATTCAAAGGGGGTCACAGCCCACAGTTTGAGAACAGCTTTATAAACAATTGCAGGGGCAAAGCGCTGTTGTTTGCCTTGTCTGTTTGCTAATTTAAGTTTATGTTTAAGCTGCAAATGTTCTATTTATTTTTAACCCTTCTCTGTTTTATTTTTTCCAAAGTTAACCTCTGGAATGTTCAGCTTGAGTCCAGTTTCCCTCTGGAGCAGAGATGAGTCCGATCTGGATCCAAACTTCCCTAATGATTTAGTTTGAGCCTCTCTCTCGTTTCAAACGACTGTTTGGAGGGAAAAAGTGATTCGGATTTTATGCTAACCGGTTGGTTTGTCCCTGCTCCAAGCTGCCTTCTTTTCCGTAACACTGGTGTGACCTGCTCTTGTTATTTCAGCGTCACACACATCAGCCCTTAAGCCCAGTACAGTGTTAGTGCTGCATGTCCTGCTGAGTCAGCAACTGGAGCAGCAGCCCCAACCATAAGGAGAGCAAGGAAAATAAGAAGCTTCAACTTCCCAGTGCTCCTCAAACGGGACCTCCAAACCCAAAGGCTGCACACTGGCCTGGGCAAAATGAGCACATGCTCTTAGTCCAGTGGGTTCCTAGCAGGCAGGTGTCCGCATCACAGAATCATTGTTATAAATAGCACCCTTTGATGTCATTCTTATCAGAGAAGCCAAGGACTGAATTGGCCAGAGTAAAAAATTCCCTTAGCTTAGTGATGAGGCACTTTGGCAGGAGAACAGTGGACAGGGGAAGCTTGTGCTGCCCATTCTGTACCTGTTCTGTGTATATATACAGAGGGCTCCAGTCTCCATGGCTGTAGCACTGGAAAAACTGCCCTTAGAGGTTAAAAAAGAAAATCTAACGAGACAGGCAGGAAGAAGTCGCATTTTTCCAAAATATCCAATGATGAATTTGGGAAAGCTGGAAGAAGGCCAAACAGCTACAACGACAGGAGAAAGTTTGAGGAACTTTCACTGGAGTGTTCAGAAAAGTTTTTCAAAACTGCTCTCCCCAGCCTGCAGCAGGAGAGAGAGAACCTCGGTGGGCAGAGAAGAAGCCGCTGCCGCCTCCTTTTTTTGCTGCCAGATAAAGAGGACAGACTCTCCTTTTTCAGCCCATTCTGATCACACAATGGGAGAAGGGGATCAGCGCCAAAATTACAAGTGTGAGCCCTTAATGCATCAGGTTGAACAATGGGCTTTGGAAGCGTCTGTCTTGTCGAGAGAAGCAGTACAGCTAGTTCTGGCCATTCAGTGCCATGGAAAAAAAGCTCATTGTCCTGGTGAAAAACTCCCTCGAATGAAAACACCCTCCTCCTCTTTTCTTCAGCTTCCTAATGGGAAGCAAAATAACAAACCAGGCCCACAATTAAACAAACATGCCACTAACTGAGCAGAGCTCAAGTGTAACAGATGTTGTTACAGTTAGTCCAGGCTGGGCCAGGGAGGGGGGGAGGTAAACTGTGCTGTCTGGCTGTGGTTACAGAGACGCTGTCATTGTAGGGGTTTCCTTTGCTGCTTTGTGTTTTTCTTCCATTTCTTTCTTTCTCCTTTTTCTCTTTCTTTCCATTTCTCTCTCATCTCTCCTGCCTTGTTTTGTTCCAACATCTCGTTCATTGCAGATGTAGATTTATGTTTTGTAACAGTCGAAACACTGATTAGGTTTCAGAAAATCTCAAGAGGAAGGAGAAACCGTTTGAATGGATCTTTTAGGATTGTGTGTTTGTTTTTAAAAAAACCACCTTTTCCTTATTTTGCAGGATTGTGCACCACAAGGGAACTAGCTCCAATCCCCTCATTAAAAGGCTCTCTCTGTTAGGGTGCTCTCTGGCACCCAGAAGTGCTAGAAGGTCTTGGTTCCCAGGAAATTTGAGATCCCATTATAAAAGACACTCTTTTAAAATATAGGCTAAATTCTGCACTTGTACCAGTGTAAATCCCGAGTGGTTCCATTGACGACTACTCAGTGTAAGTGAGAGCAAAACTTCACCCTTCCTCTTTAGGACATTCAAAATGGTCATCTTCTGGTGCTCTCCTTGCTCCCAAGAAAAATGGTTCTGGGTTCAAGTCCAGGGCTTGGATTTATACCCAGTCCTGACACTGCAGGGGCCACTACTTTGTTAGATGTGGGTGAGACCATCCATCTGAGGTTCTGTCCATATGTGAATTTAAGATCTTAGATCGCAAATGAAGATGAGATAACTGTGAGGTCCTGGACAGTATTCCCTGTATTAGCAGACCAGGTTCTGTGACCTACCAGTGCGAGCTATGGCAAAGTGCATTGTGGATGTTTTGCCAGTAAATAACTCAAATGTGCTTTGCAATCTCTCAAGTACAAAGATGCTAAGGGAACCCAAATTCTATCCTCTTTCCATTTTTACACACAAAACTTCCTGGATATGGAAAGAGTCTCACTGTGGGTAGGTTTTATTTCTACCTGTGAGCGTACATACATCAGGCATTTCAGAGTCAGAGAAACATTGAGCATTAGCAATAAATAAATGCAGAAGTGAGGGAAAGTGGTTATTATTATTTGATTTATTTTATTAGTTATTAATTTGCATTCTGGCAAGTACCTCTTGTGATACGTTTTATAGATTTCCAGAAGGTTTTGACAGTGAACACAGAGAGGCAGTCTTTGGATAATTATGGCACATTATGGAATACCTGCAAAAATAATTAGAATAATCAAGGATTTATATGATCCATGCCAAATGTGCACTCAGAAATTATGACATCATCTGCCAATGATTTGCAGTGACACCTGGAGAAAGGCAAGGGTGTATTATGTCCCAACTATTGTTTAAACTAGTCATTGACTATGTCATGAGGAAAGTAATTGCAGAAAGCAACTGAGAAATTTTGTGGACAAATGATAAAGCACAATTGGATGACCTTGTTTTTGCTGCTGACATTGTCCTGCTTTGTTCAATACACAACTTAAAGGAATAAAAAGACACAGCTTTTGACAGACACAGCAAACCAAGTTGGTTTGTTCATCAACAAGGGGAGGACAAAATATATGGTTATCAATGTCCCAAAAGTAACCATTAGAATGGACAAAAAAACACTAGAAGAAGTCATTTTGCTGATCTTGGGAGTGAGATGTGCAGTGATGGTGACTCCATGCTGGATGTGAAGCAACAAATATCAAAAGCATCAAAAAAATTTCCTGAACTTGAAGAGATTTGGAAAAGTAGTATGAGTGAAACAGACACAATAATGCAAATGTTTAAGACCGGCATCATGTCTGTCCTCTTTTATGGAGCACCGTCATAGAAATCTACACCAGAAATTGATGATAAAATCAATTCATTCCAAAGTAAATGTCTGTGGAAGATCTTCAGAGTCCATTGGAAAGAGTTTCTTGCATCATCAGAAATGTTAAGTAGAGCAAATTAATCTAAAGCATCGTATGGGGTAAGATGATGATGAAAGATATATTTGTCATGCTTTAAGGAGGCCAGCAGCATGACTTCCATGGCAAGTGATAACGCACGCTACCAGGAAAAAGAGGGCGACCTAGAGAAACGTGAAGCAGAACAATAGAGAACGAAGCCAAATCCAATAATGTGACACTCAGAAGCCTGCACAGAACAGCATAAGACCAATAAATAAATGAATAAAATAAAAAAAGCTGGACATCAGCGGATGCCCTATGCACCGGAGAGTACAGGGGGATAAGGAACATTCTAGCAGCACCTAAAGGGTGTATTTACGCTTATGAGAGAAGGGGACTGAAATTAACTGGCTAGAGTGGGACCCACTATGAGCAGGTGCTTTTCAGGCTTCCCCACAAAGTTCTGACAATATCCATCCTGTCTGACTTGTGGCTTCCCCTGCTGTTACCATCCAGCTTCACACCCATCCACCACTGACAATACAACTCAATCCTCACCCTCTAGCACAGTGAGACTCAGACTGAGGCTTGCGAGCTGCAAATGGCTCTTTAATGCATTTCCTGCGATTCTTTGCAGCACGTGATATTAAAACACTGCGTGACTTAATTATTAACCAATCTATGTTATTAACCAATCAGGATGCTTTTACTATTTAATGAATCAATTGTAGCTGATTATATATATGTCATTCCACAAGGACAGTTGTACCAAGTTGAAGGGCGCTTTACTAAAACCACTGCCAAACACTCTGGGAAATAACGTTATGAGATGCACTTTGTCCTTTTCCTCCTCTCCTCTCTTACAGGCTAGAAATGTGCCATTACAGAGGGTGAAGTCAGAGCTGTGTCACTGTGTCATTTTTCTCTTGCTCAGCTGCCCTGCTGAGCCTGAGCCAGCCTCTCTCTCGGGCTGAGGCTTTCATGGCTCTGATGCAGTTGATGACTGGAGTCTTTACTACAGCTGAGCTTCTTAATCCCTAAGTCCCCATCTGGCAGTGACTGAGACATTTGGCAGCCTGGAGCCTAGCATTCCTCAGCTTTTCTGGGACAGTATCTCTGTCTGGGAGAGCTGGAATCAGCTGCATTCCCTTAAAGTTTGTGGCAAGGAGAACAAAATAATTTGGCAGATCATAGAGCTGGGGCCAGGTTGCCCTCTCTCTCTCTGGATGTGTTTATATCAGAGAGCCATACCATGCTAGTTGAATCAGTAGGATTGCACCATTGCAAGATAGAATGGTTCAGTGAATCCACACTAGCCCTCTTGCATTGGGTGCACACAATGCCTCACGCCCACACAAGCACTCCCTGCCAGAATTGCAAGGCCCCTGGTTTGTCCACCTATCCCATAGTGCTCAGCACATCTCCCTAGGGCAAGCACATAATATCTATGGCCTATAATGTCTACTTGCTTCTGTCCACGTTTTTGGTTTATTCCTTTGCCTGCTTTGGATGATTCTGCCCTGTATGAGGATTCATGCTTACACTATGCGGAGGAGGAACTAAGACCCTGCTACTCCCTCATGCTTGCAGATTCAGTGGTAGAGAATCTCTAATTACTTACAGGCCCTCTGTCAGCCCACCTGTGGGCCTGAAGACCAATGCAACATTAACATAAGCTTGAGGAGGTAAGATAAGCTGCTTCTGTTTCTGCCTAAAACTGGGGGTTGGAGGAGAATTCAGGTCCTCCCAGAACGGGGGAGAAGAAGGCAGTTGGAGGCTGGGCTGAACCAAGAGCAGCCAAGAACTTCAGGCAGGGAGTGTGACACAGTAGTGGAGGAAAATAGTGGTTGGCCATGGTCAGGGTGTGTGACCACCTGTACACCATAGGTAGCAATTGTGATGGGGACATGTGAAATGCAGGATGTATGCTAATATAGACAAGGCCATGCTTTGTTCAAGCTCACTGTATATTTATTTGTTGAGATCCATAGGCAATAAAGCAATAACAATGGATGCAATAAGCACCAAATCAATTATTTAGCTCGGAGGTTAAAGACAAGTGGGTCTCAACTTTTTTACTGTGACCCCTTTCACATCGCAAGCTACTGAGTGCGACCCCCCGCCTAATAAATTAAACACACTTTTTAATATATTTAACACCATTATAAATGCTGGAGGCAAGCGGGATTTGGGGTGGACATTGACAGCTCACGACCCCCATGTAATAACCTCGCGACCCCCTGAGGGGTCCCAACCCCCTGTTAAAGACCCATAAATGGAGGAAACAGGGAAATTTAATGAAATGGTCTATTCTGACAATTTTGTTGCTGGTGGATAATATGGAGCCCTGGAAATATTAAGCCAAAATCACTTCCTCTGTGTTTTGCGTTTTCAAAGTTGCAAACTCTATATCACCATTTCAGTGGCTATGAGCAACTCAACTGTGGTGCCCTGTAGTCCAGTGCTGACACTTGTCACCAAGTTTCTTGGAGAATGTTGAGTGATACTTCCCTTCTTCAAACAAAACTGCAGATGACAGAAATCCCACTAGAACCAAACTAATTTGCTATCAAAAAACCACACTGGCAAACAATTTCAAAATAATCAATCTACAGTCTAAAGCAAAGATCATGAGGGCACCAAGGCTATATTACTGACAAGCATGTGATGCATCAGTTCACATTTCACATGAGAATTGTTGCTGGTTTGCTGCCACGTACAATGAGATGAAGTTTCTGAAGTAGAAAATTAAACCAGGGCGCTGGTTTTGTCTTCCTGTCTTTTTCACAGGTGTGCACGCACCCTTTAAGGGAGAGAGAAAGCATGCACAATTTTTGCGGCCGAAGTTTTACACAATTTTGTGCTGATGACTGGGAACTTCCCCAAGTGGATAGAAGGCATCAGAATTTGAGAAAATTGAGGAAAATAGAAAAACCCTGTCCTAAAAAACATTAATGAAATGTTGTTAGAAGTATCTGATGCCTTTTTTCCACCACTCTTTTACACCTACACACACACATGCACACGGCTACAGCCAGCATCTCTCACTTCTGTTGTACAATTCACTAATGCAGAGTTTCAACACTAAAGCCAGGGAAGATGTTATCTATTGTTAAAACAATTAATCTAAATCCGCCGTTATTTTAAGCTTCCTCCTGAAATGATACCCAAACGAGGGACCAAAAAAAGTATTTGCAGGCAGAAAAACTAGGCCTATGAATGACATGGCTCTTTCCTCAGCCCCAAGCTACCAGAGCTCATCAGTCACTTTCTCGTCATGTGATAAATAGAGTCAGGGCAAACTGATCCACCCAGGAAAAGATCCAGCTTAAACCTTTTCACCAAATGGGAAGGGAACCTTTTCTGAGATTTGAAAAGTTTGGCTAATTCTCCCCCAACCCCTCTTCGCTACTTCCATTGCTGCTCTGTCTTCTGGTTTAATTCCCATCCAAGACAGAAGTGGGAATGCCAATATATCACAAAAGGTAGCTATTCTTACAAAATTTCCAGGTCAAGTGGAAGCAGAAGTAATGGCCACTACTTAGCATATATTTACCCAGGTTAGAAAAATCTAAGATGTTTGCACATGGGGATAAACACCCAAATTTTTAGGTTCTTATCTTGTGCAGTTTCATGGACACAGCGAGGGACTAGCAGGCAGGAAACGGTCTGACTGTGCCACTGATTCATCGTGCGGTGTGTCACATCTGCCTCAGATTCCTTGGGCCGTAATCCAGGTCCTCCAGTTCCAGACGGGCTGCAAAGCTGCCTTAAACAGGCAGCTGGGGATTTCCTGGAGGATGGGAGGCAAATCCCTGTGTGGCTTAGAGCCAGGGAAGAGCTGGGGGCAGGAAGGGACATGGCCAAAACGTACTGTGCTTTAGCAGTTCCCTGCTGCTGTAATCGCCCTAGAGAGCTGTTAGAAAGTGGAATCATTCAGAACAGCCCTGAGGGACTGGGTGAATGCAAAGATGACATACAGACAATTTTGTCCCCATCACAGGACCTGGCTTGGCTAGGCCAGGCAAAAGAATTGGAGCTCATAAGTGTAAAATGGGGATATAAGGTTACCCATATAAAGTGGTTTGGAGTCCTCAGATAAGAAGTGCTATATAAGTGTGAAGTATTATTAATTCCCATTATATAAACCGGAGGTTTGCCCATCCCCAAACCTGATCGTTGTTTCCCATGACAGATCTATTCCCTCCCAACTGGTGCCACCCTCAGAGGTGAGCAGCTCATTTTTCACTGGGCACTGGTTCTGGGGAGCCATGTTCAGTGTCAGGGGTTGGGGTACCCTTGCTGGTTTTGGATGCCAAGATTCAGAGATAAGGTACCACATTTGGTGTGACCCCTTTTATTAGTGACTGCAGCTGAACCAGCTGGGGGCCAGATCTAGTGTTCAGATTTTAGCATTCCTTGGTTATTCTTGGGAGTTCGCTACCCTCCACCCCCAAACCACATGGCCATGGCATGTCATTATGGCCTTGTTACATATTCATCCAGCATCAGGACAAGAAGATGTAGCATCATCTCTTCATCGCTTCCCCCCTCCAGCTCCCTGCTGCTGCATGGGGCAGCATCCACACTGCATCTCACCTGTGTGCACCTAAAGCCGTTCTTGCTGGGCCCCTATCAAAGCTCACAGTGGAAGAAACTCCCACAGTTACAATTCAACTGCTTTCAAGAAGCTAAGTTCTGAGATCCTTACTGAGTCAAAACTCCCTTTGGTACTGAGTAAGGTCAGGATTTGTCCTAAAGTATCTAAACTTATAGCACTAAAAGAAGCATAGTCATCATTACCTAATCTCCAATGACTGGTACATAACAAGCTTTGGAATGCTCCACGTTTCTTAGCCAGGCTTTGATGACTACTTGATTTTTATGATTACCTTTAATGTTATTTTCATAGATTGCAAGGCCATTGTGACCATCTAGACAGACCTCCTGTATAACACAGGCCATTGGACTTCACAAAACAATTCCTAGAACAGATCTTTTAGAAAAAAACATCCAATCTTGAGATTTAAGGCTCTGACTAATTGCAGAGCAATGGCCAGGTTTATAACACAACAGTTTGTAGCCTGGAGCAATCTCTGCTATAATTACACTGTATAAATTCTCCCATTAGAAATGACAGTGTACTGGCATAGCGTACAAAGCAGCCATGGCCCAGTCAGCTGGCTCTGTGAAAATCTGTCTGACAATTGTTTTCCTTTCCTGGTATCTGACTGACACTTGGTACAATGATAAGACTGTTATATGACAGTGGATAGAAGCTGCAGGCCTTGTGGATTGCAGCTGCAGTGTAGTCAATCGCTTGACTTGGTTTCTCCACACTAAGCCATCTTAGGTTTTGACCACTATGATAGATGAAACCAAAAGAGAAACTAGGCATGCACAACGTTATGATTAGGACACAAATCAGAACAATCTGTGACATTCCAAGGGGTTGTTTAATTTGCCATAAGGAGGAGTTACTTTTCTTTTTTCATTGCGGTATGAGTGAAGACCAGTTTCAGGATTTGTCCCAGCCGCTCATTGTTTTCTGTCATGACATTGCATGATGAGCCAGGTTGTTATGATGATGTATTGTGGTGCAGCGATGCTGCATCCTGACACAGTGGCGGTGTATCCTGATGTGCTCATGGTTCCATCCCATCATGGTGATTATTGCATCACAACATAACTGAGCAACATCATCATGTTTCAATCTGATGTCACCACACAACCACCTGCTCAGAATCAATTCAGGATTTTTAAATGACCTGCCAAAGTGGAGGATGATTCTGTGACCCACCAGGGCAAGTGTCAATCAGGAGCCAGGCTTATTTTATGTAGATTTCACCATTTGATGCTCCAATCTTCCTGACTATTATTTCAGCAGAATTGGTCAAATTCTTCCCTGATTTAAGAATACTGAATTCAGTGGAGACCAGGGATGAATTTACACATATTAATTTTCTTCATCTTCTTACAGAAAGAGAGAAAATTTGTGTAAAGTTGGGAAACATGCACCCAATCAATACATCTAGAGAAATAATTCATAGTGCCCTGCAAAGGAAAGGGCTATAGAAAAGAGACCTGCCTTATTCCATACATGGTAGCTTAAAACAGCAAAATCCTCTGAGCTGTCAATGGAATAATATCAAAGGGCTGCATGGTTCAGGAGATTAGGAATGGGTTATGAAGTTTTTCACCTTCAGGACACTGATTCCAATCTGACCAATGGCTGGGGAGCCTAGATTGCTTCATGGATTGGGAATGGGCTGCATGTAGTCTTTTTCTTCTAGGGCACTGACTCCAATCTGGTTCAGGGGACTGGGACTGGGTTATGGAATCTTGCCCCTCTAGGCTGCCAATTCCAACCTGACTAGACTGACAGAAAAATAAAATAGAGTCATTTGAATTAGGGATGAAAAACATCTAGTAGGTCATCCAACTTGTCTGCCGGCCAGTGAAAGATTGCTCTTTATGGTATGTTGTCTAAAGTTTTGTCCAATCAGTTACAAAAGTCCCAAATGACTGGGCTTCTGTGATTTCCCATGGAAGAGTGGAAGAATATTCTACAGCCTAGTTATTATCATGGGCCTTTCGGTGTCTCTTGGGGGAACTTGTGTGAAACAAGTGAATGGTCTCAATCCATTTACTGGTGGGCAGGTGGCCACGTCATAAAAAAAGCTCTGATACTAATTTGTGCATTGTTGGCAGTCTCAGCTGAAAAGCCAAAGACTGAATAGGCCTTGAAGTCTGTTTCATTACCAGTAAGGATGTGGTGGGCAGGCAGATTTTGTCTCACCGCTAGAGATGGATCTCTCCAGTTCAGGGTTGAGGAACACTGCAGAAGAAGCCTGCACTGCCAATGTCCAGAGTTATACCTCTTTGGGGCTAAACAGATTGTTCAGATGCCTTGGGCTGCCAATTCAGAACCCTTTCCCCAGCACTAAAATTTAATTCACATTTATTTCTAGAAAAAGAACACAGTGACATGAGGTCCCATTTCCCAAGCATTAAGATTTACAAATCTATACCATTAGGAGCAGCGTTCTGTGTCAAACTTAATGTCCAGTCTTCAGCAACAGCTGATTGGAAGAGTGTATGGTCCTTGTTTGTTCTACAACACAGGAAAGTGGTTGTTTTCTATACTGTAAATATGCATTAGGAAAGCTCTTACAGGCTTGTGTTAGGGATTTGATGTTTTTAACTGACAACATTCCTTACATTTTTGTATAACTGCCAATAAAACTAAATAAAACGGCTTTTTTTTCAGTGTTTTTTCTAAGAATAGCCCTGCTTCTTTGTAAATATAGCAGTGGGATTGTTGATGATAATTCTTTGGGAGAATAACTGGTGTTATTGATGTTAAGGAGTAGAAAGATTGCTGTTTCTGTGTCTTGGAAACACAGCTAACCTGGCATTCCTTATCCAGTGATTGAGATTAGACTCCTTTAATTTTTGTGGGGAGAAGTGAAGAAATGTGAGAGTGAGGGCTTGCAAATGAGTGTAAAGGAAATACAAACGGAGTCAAATCTTCCCTCAGAACAAAAACTAAATATTCTCTGAAGTTCACAAAGGTTGATTACCGCTCCTTCCTTATTTTAATTTCCATCTGGCTGGCAGAAATGCCAGTATGTCATCAGAAGGTCTGTTCTTGGAAAATATGCGGCCTGACTGAAATAATGGTAAATTACTTCATGCCTTCACAAAATTTGGTAAACATCACCTTTCTGAGGTACCTTCTCCTTACACAGAGAGGTTAAAAGACAAATTTTGAAATACAGCCTCTGATTTGTTTGTACAAATTAGGCCCACAATTAATTGTTGCTACACCAGATAGCATTTACTTATTTAACAACTTGATTTGCAGTTAGATGCTTAAATACTGTCATTTGTGCCTGCAAATTTCATGGGCTGGGTTGAAACCTTTTAAACAATCAGACCTTAAATGTTTTGCCCAAGGCTACATAGCAAGTTATTGGTAGAGCCACGATTAGCATTTGAGTTCCTAGCTCTAAACTCCATGCTCAGTCCACTAGTCCACTGCCACCCTGGAATTAGGAAGCTCTGTAAATTTCACAAAAGAGGCTGCTTTACAGCTCAAGTTTGCAGAAGTAAAAGGATTGAATACAATTTTGTACATCTGACCCAAGGCACCTGCTTCTCCTGCAGCTGTGGTTTCTCGTGGCCCCCTCAATGGAAGCACAGATTACAGTGGACATGGTTTTCACTATGTTGGTGAGGGTAAAAAGGCCACCCTGTCAATGTTTGCAGGGGCTCTCAGATGACCATGAGTCAAACCTGAGGTTCAGATAAGCTTCCAGACATTTTGGTGTTTACCTATGGACTCTATTAGGTTCTCTGATTACTTTCCAGAACTGGGTCTTCTTGCTTGGCCAGAAACACTCAGTTTAAATTTTTAAAATTTTTCTGCAGATGCACCTATCGTATGTATGTTAAGCCATGGCCTTGCAGATTTGGCCAAATTCATCCTCTGTTGACTGTGGCCATGGCTACACTGGCGCTTTACAGCGCTGCAACTTTCGCGCTCAGGGGTGTGAAAAAAACACCCCCCTGAGCGCTGCAAGATACAGCGCTGTAAAGCCTCAGTGTAATCAGTGCCGCAGTGCTGGGAGAGCTGCTCCCAGCGCTGCAAGCTACACCCGTAAGGGATGTGGTTTAGGTGCAGCGCTGGGAGAGCTCTGGGAGCTGGGAGCGCGGCTCCCAGCGCTGCAAGCTACACCCGTAAGGGATGTGGTTTAGGTGCAGCGCTGGGAGAGCTCTCTCCCAGCGCTGGCGCTCTGACCACACTCACACTTCAAAGCGCTGCCGCAGCAGCGCTCCGAAATGTCAAGTGTAGCCATACCCTCTCTGCTTAAATGAGAAGAGTTGTCAGGTGGCAAAATAAGTCCTGTCCTTTTATGTATATATTTTTACATCAAAAAAGATGACATTGTTAAGAGTTCATGTAGCCAGATGTTCGTGTTGGGAAACTGTTTTTGTCCCTCCAAAGTTTGGTTATATGTTTCTTTATCCTTGTCAGAGAGGTTTGTTCTGTATCCAGCTGTTGTTTAGAAACCAGTATCGTTTCATGTTTTGGACCTAAGAAAAAGCCATCTGAATTTCCATTTTTTCTCTCACCCTTTTGCTGAGAGCCTTGGTGATACCCTTTGAAAAACCTTTAACATCTAACACAGTTCTGAGATATATACATCATGGACTCTGTCAGGAAATGGCATCTCCACCAGATCGAGTCAGAGGCTCAGGTCACATGTTTTGCGTTTAACGAGCATTATGAGTAAATTGTATTGGAAGAAGAAATTAGTATAAATTGTTGAAATTAGATATGGGTCAAAGCCCAAACCTTGAATCTGAACCCCTTTTGAATATCACAGAATGGGGAACAAATTCAGATCTCCAGATCTGAACTCACCTCTGCAGTTTTGGTCCTGGGTTGGATCCTGTGCCAATGCTAGCCCATTGGAGGCCCTAAGGAAGAATATTCCCTCCCCCAACACATGCTAATAATTAATAGGGGGCCCCCTTGGCTGCTTGAGGCCCTAAGCAATTGCTTGGCCTGCTTAAACCCAGCACCGGCTCTGGTTGGATCCCAAGTTGGAATGAACCTGTTTTCCAGTTCAGATTCTGATGTAGAATAAATCTCATGAGAACAACTATTATCATGCGATTTCAGCCCCAAATGGTGGGGTGGAAATCCCATGAAAACAGCTAATCCCATAACATTTTCACCATTCAAATCAAAACCCAAAATCTAACCTTGATTTAGGCATTACCATGAGTTGTGAAACAGTGACAGGAGTCTGTCATGAGCAACACGATCAAGTGTGTGTGTGACAGAAACAGCATGTAAGATGAGAAAACCAGGGAAAATATCACAGAGGTTCACTTTGTTCAGATAGGTGTCTGTCAGAGAACTTGTAACACAAATTCTGTGAGTCCAGGTACCATTGATTTAGGACTTCTATATCATTTGAGCACTGGACCGGAAAAGACCACTAGGATCACCCAGTCTAATTCCCGCACTTTCACTAGCATCATGCCTCCAATTAATCCATCATTCTTACAAATGTGATATCACCCTGTTCTTGAATGTCTGGAGTAATGGTGCCTTAATTGCTTCTCTAGGTCATCGGCTCCATTTCCCAGTTGTAGAATTTTTTCTTAACCTCTAGTCTAAACTTTTCTCTCCTTAGCTTTAGGCCACTAGTCCTTGTCCAAAGATCTTCAGAAACAGAATAAATTCCCCTTCATACATATTGTTTCCTTAAAAGGAATAAATGCCATCATGTCCTCCTGAATCTTTTTTCTAAACTGTATAAATTGTGCTCCATCCGTCTCTGTGCAAGTTACCTTCCAATCCGACTTTATTGTATTTATTTAGTTTTTCTACAGTTAGATGCTCCTGAAATGTTTCAGTTCAGCAAAATGTCCAACTACAAAGGATGAGGCAGTGTCTGTATGTCTATCCAAGTTAGACAGAATGAGAACAGATTTTCTTTAAGGGCTTGTCTACACTTACATTTCAGCGCTCTAACTTGCTGGTTCAGGGGGGTGAAAATTCACCCCCCCGAGCGCAGCAAGTGTGAGTGCTTTAAAACGCTAGTGTGGACAGGCTCCCAGTGCTTGGAGCTATTCCCCTCATGGATGTGGATTACCAGGAGCTCTCTCTCCCAGCGTTCACGTGTGAAGTTTCTAGTGTAAATGTAGCCGAAGTCTCAACTGCATCAATCCCAGATGAGCCTGCACTACAGTTCGATGTGAGGTAAACACTATCTCCTGGTCCCTTCCACACGGGCCAAGCAAAAGGGCTCTAAAATTTGAGGACTGAATCCCCAGAATGGGTGCTGGAATGACCATTCTGAGTGCATGGAATGCTGCACAGAAACACAGCTTAAGGTCAGAATCCATTCTAAATCTTCCTCAGCATCCCAAATCCTCTTTTATATGAGTTCCACTTGAACACAAACAAATTAAAGAATTTCATCTTTTCCTAGTATGATGGGAAAGCCTGGACCCTCAGCTGTGGTCTCTAAAACTTTAATAAATGTCACCAGTATCTTTCCCAGCTGAGGGTCCTATTTGGCTCAAAATAACCAGTATCTTAGCATTGATGGGAATTAATTGGTTCCTGATGCCAACTGGCAGTAAGAGAAGGGTGAAACAGCACATTCCGTTACAAACAAGAGCAGTGCTCATCCTTGTCTTCTGCTCATCCGATTTGGCTTGTCTACATGACGTGGCAAAGTGCACCAGAGGAGTGTGATTGGTAAAGCACACTAACATGTTTTTCTCTATCTGCCCCATATGGACCCTGCTGGCATTTTCTCAGAGGTACCTAATTCATGTTAACATAGTCCTAACGTGACCCAGAGAGTTTTTAGAGCATGCCAAGAGAGTCTACATGGGGCAGCAAAGAATCCTGTGGCACCTTATAGACTAACAGACGTTTTGGAGCATGAGCTTTCGTGGGTGAATACCCACTTCCTCAGATGCATGTAATGGAAATATCCAGGGGCAGGTATATATATGTGTGCTAGCAAGCAAGCTAGAGATAACGAGGTCAGTTCAATCAGGGAGGATGAGGCCCTGTTCTAGCAGTTGAGGTGTGAAAACCAAGAGAGGAGAAACTGGTTCTGTAATTGGCAAGCCATTCACAGTCTTTGTTCAATCCTGAGCTGATGGTGTCAAATTTGCAGATGAACTGAAGCTCAGCAGTTTCTCTTTGAAGTCTGGTCCTGAAGTTTTTTTGCTGCAGGATGGCCACCTTAAGGTCTGCTATAGTGTGGCCAGGGAGGTTGAAGTGCTCTCCTACAGGTTTTTGTATATTGCCATTCCTAATGTCTGATTTGTGTCCATTTATCCTTTTCCGTAGAGACTGTCCAGTTTGGCCGATGTACATAGCAGAGGGGCATTGCTGGCATATGATGGCGTATATTACATTGGTGGATGTGCAGGTGAATGAACCAGTGATGGTGTGGCTGATCTGGTTAGGTCCTGTGATGGTGTCGCTGGTGTAGATATGTGGGCAGAGTTGGCATCGAGGTTTGTTGCATGGATTGGTTCCTGAGCTAGAGTTATTATGGTGTGGTGTGCAGTTACTGGTAAGAATATGTTTCAGGTTGGCAGGTTGTCTGTGGGCAAGGATTGGCCTGCCACCCAAGGCCTGTGAAAGTGTGGGATCATTGTCCAGGATGGGTTGTAGATCCTTGATGATGCGTTGGAGCATCATGGGGCAGTTAGCATACAACACCTTAGATAGAGCCTTTTACAGATCACACCCCTCCAGTGTTTTTTGCCAGCACTGTGTAGGCAAACCCTTGTGGCAGTTTGCAGAGATACCACTGTGGGTCATTGCACTTCTCTGATTAACTTATCTGCCTCAATTGACATTTGCTTCTTGTAGGCACAGTATTGATGACAAATTTCAAACTCAGGGAACAGCTGTTCTGATTAGCAACATGCCTGTAGGAACTGAAGCTTTGAGATACACTTTTCAGGGGTTTTAACCCATGAATCACAATGGACTGAGTAGAAGGGGGAGGTCTTTTAGCACACGCCTTAGCCAGATTTCTTTAGGTGACATTGCTCAGCCACCAGCACTAGTATCCTAATATCCTGCTGACTCACATTTTGCAAGTTAATGTCAACACCATTTGTCCCACTAGTGCAAATACGGCCTTGCCACATGTCTGCCAGTCCTCTCTGTTACACTGAGTCTGAAGCAGCCATTTTTTGTCAGTCATTGACCAGAACAGATGGCTGAGCTTCATGTCAGGATGCCAAAACCCTCTCGTGAGCTGAGAGACACAGGTGTTTTCTTTTACAATTGAATTAAGCTGTAGAAGGAATTTCCATGAGAGCTTGTGTAATAGCTCGAGTGGAAATTATTCTCTTTCCCCGTCTCTACCCCTCGAGACTCAGAATGCTCTCCAGAGATTCTATAGGATCCATTCCTCCTTTCGTCTGCTCCCGCTCTGGATCTGAGTTACTTTATGGCTAGAAAATCTGATGACATTTACCTCTTGAATGCTGATAAATGTTCTAGGTATGTCCAGCTGGACTTCGCCTGCTGGATCATTAAGTGTACTGAGAACAACCCACGGAAAATGAAGCAGTTGTACTGCTGAATGATCCCGCTTTCTATGCTACCAAGTGGTCCAGGTACGTCCCAGGTAGAAAGTGCTTGCCGCATTGCTGACCATTGTTGCTGTTTATTGGCTGATTTACATAGGATCCCAGCCTGTTCTAGAAGTCTTGCAAGAATGTAAGAAAGCAGGTTCCTCCCCAAAGAGCTTAAGTTCTAAAGACACAACATGCAGTTGAGGATGTGAAAAGAAGGGAATCAATGTGAACTGCTTAAGTAGCCTGTGGGCCAGATTCACAAAGGTATTTATGTGCCTTTCTGCATCTTTAGGTATCTAGTGGGATTTACAAAAGGCACCTAACTCCCATTGTCTTCAATTAGTTAGGTGCCTAACCTGCTTAGGGGTTTCTGCGAGTCCCACTGGATGTCTGTCTGTGTCTTTAGACATCTTGGTAAATCTAATACTTTGACTCTTTATCACATTCTGTTGGTTTTGTTTGTCTATTTATTTGTATTGTGCTAACATTCAGGGGTACCAGTCAAGGACCAGGACCCCATTTTGCTAGGCACTGCACAAACATGGAACAAAAAGACCCTTGCCTGCTTTTTCTTCCCCTCCCCCTCCTTTTCTTCAAATAGCCCTTGCCAGTTTCCCCCACCCCGCCCCCCATTCCTGTTATATTCCAGGTGCAACACCTCTGCTGTGCTGCTCAATGTACATCCCAGGTACTACATACCTGCTGTGCTGTGTTGCCGCAGTCCTAGGTAGAATGCATGTCACTCAGAATGGGGTCTGGCATTTGCATCCTGCTTCTCCACCCCCACATTAAGATGGTGTGTGTTTTGGGAGTGGTAAGTGTTTGATAGAATGAATTGGAGAAGGTCAAATAAAGGTGAATTCAGTGCCCTCCTAGCTATGTTGGACATACCCTAAGAATACCTTTGCTTGCAGTATTTCAGGGGTTCCACTGGGGAGGTAAAGAGACACACACACAATTATTAAAATGACATTAAGTAAAAAATAAAAAAAGCATTAAATATCCTGGTTCAAGTTTTGAATGAAGATGCCCGCCCATTCTTGTGTGAAAGAAGTCTAGTCTTCAATATTTTGGAAACAAGAGTTTCTGGGCACCTTGATGCATTTCAGAATCATTTTCTGGAATCTTAATTTTGCGGCAAACGGGTCTTCTATCATTTTGCATTTCAAGTGCAAACATCCATTAATATCAGCGGGAGCAGAATTTAGCTCCAAAGCTGTTATTTAATAATAGGACAAAACAGTGTCGGACTTTTCTTTCATTTTTGTTTTGTTCTCCTGGGGTCCGAGCGTGTGTGCATCCCATCAGTTCTGTCCTCCCTGCTCCCAAGATGTCGCGCATGAATGACTTTATTTATTTTTTGTAAGAAAATATATTTTACTAGGCAGCTTTATGAGACCTGACAAAATGCCTCATAAATAACCCAGCAGGAAATATGGGGTAAATAAAATTTTTACAACTTTATGATAAACCTGAGAAGTCTTTGGTTCCTTTGCGAAAGAAATGAGCAGGGTATTGCATTAAGGAAAAGGACATGCTTGCTAAAGCCCAACAGTTACAGACATGATGCCTTTTTAACCTGTAATTCAGTCAAACAGTTTTGGTGGCAGTGGAAAATATAAAGGGTCCTGTTTTGACTTCTTGGGTCATGCTCCCACCGATCTCTTTGTGCTGCAGATATTTTACGCAGCGAGACTGATGCATAGATGCTTCTCACATATCTGCCCCCAAAACATCCAGAAACTACTAGGTCCAGATGAATCTCCTCAGATGCACTAAGAACAAAACCAGTTCTTTACCCAAAACCTGACATGAACCCTTTTGCAGGTTCAAAAATTTTGATCCTTACAAAAAAAAATCGTTCATTTTGCCCAACTCTGTGCTCCCTGATAAGAAAAAATTGAAAGTACCAAAATAACACAACAAAAGTTTTCCTTGGAGTATAGCTGGTCAATCAGGAAGTCCCAGAGTTCTCATGAGAAAGCCTGTTGTCTCCAGAGTTCTGTCCTAGTGCTGCAGACCTAAGAGGTTTAGATTAGCCTCCAGACTATTAGGTATTCAAATATTAATAAAAATTGCATAGCCCTGCTTCAACTTCTGTACAGTGTTTGGCCAATAAGGTATTGGAATGCAGATGAGGATTTCCTTTTTTCTCCATTTGAGAGACCAGGACTAGACATAATAAACAGTGACTACATCAGGTGGAATCCTACTGTAAAGGAACCGTCTCTGGTAGTAGGAAGTACATAGGTGCTGCTTCAGCTCATGGAGAATAGGTGGCAGATATTGTCTCTCAGCAGAGTGTCTACACCAGCACTCCTGCATGACAAAGCACTAGATAAAAATTGTGCAGGGAAGAAATCTGCACTTTCAGTGAAAGATTGTCAGGATAACTTAGGCCTGGGCTACACTGGGCGGGGCGGGGATGGAACTAAGATACACAACTACAGCTATGCTATTCGCGAAGCTGAAGTCGAAGTATCTTAGTTCGACTTACCTGGCCATCCTCACTGTGATGAGTCAACCGTCGCGGCTCCTCCGTCGACTCTGCTTACTCCTCCTGCCGAGGTGGAGTACAGGCATCGATTCGGGGAGCAATTTATCACATCTAGACAAGATGCGCTAAATCGATCCCCGATACATTGAACACTACCCGCCGATCCGGCAGGTAGTATAGACGTACCCTTAGCCTTTTCTATCTCTGTAATTTCGGTGGTTCTCTGATCCACCAAATTATTTCTGTAGTTTTGTTGAAAACTGGTGAGAGAGAGAGAGAGAGAGAGAGAGAGAGAGAGAGAGAGAGAGAGAGAGGTGGAAAAAGGAGACTGCTGTTGAGTGGAAGGCTGTGTTTAGCAAGAGAATTGGAAAAATTAGTACTTGTTTGTTGTCATCAGTGTGTTCAGAGCTCCACACACCTTAGGATGGGGACTCTCATGCTCTTTATAGAGAGATTGGACTGTGGGTCACTTCTCCTTCCATTCACTCTTGGCTGGACCCCATCAGTTCTCCCATTCCTGATCAGGTGGCATCTCTATGACAACTGCAGCAACTTCTTTAATGGAAAAGTAATATTAGGAAGTGTTTGTAGCTGTCATTAATGTGATTTATTTAAGCCAAGTAGGAAGGATAAACCATGGGTCTGGTCCAAAGTCCATCGAAGTCAGTGGGTCTACATGACTCACCAGTTCTCCGTAGACCACCAGCAATTTCTCTTCGGGCCATGGTTTGGGAACCTCTGACATAAAGCAACACACAGTTCTTTTACCAACGAGCTTGCAATCTAATGGCCTGATCCTGAAAGACCCTGAATGCTCTTAGCTCTCATTGAAGCAGGGTTCAGCAAGACGTTACTGGGAGTGTTGCCTGAATAAGGGTTTCCGGCTCTGGCCTGTGGTCCATAAAGCCTTTGGTGTTAAAGGCACTGTATAAAAGGAAGATGCAGTAATTATCCTCTTTCAGAAGGAAACTCCTTGTTCACACAAAGCATTACACTGTGATAACAATGATCTGCAGTCCTGTAGGAGCAGGCTGGGTTGTGTTAGGCTCTCCACACGCAGTCCCTGAAAGTGACTGACAGCATGTCAGGGGAAATTGGCATTTTGATGGTAAATGCTGCTTTAATGAAAGCCCATATGTTGCTGAGTTATCTGTTCTGAATCCCATGGTATTACCCCTGTGACTCTGTCACTAGCCCCCTTGATGCAGAGGTTAAATAAAATACCATTTTCTTCTGATTTAGCTTTTGTCTTAGGCAATCTAAATGCCCTTCAGGGGCCTAGTGCATTCAACCTTCCAGGTCAGAGCAGGACATGGGAAACCCCTTCCCAGGCATTTCACTGTAGATAATGTCCTGGCTGATTCATGAGATTATTCAAAGCACTGCCTTCTGCTGCTGCTGCTTCTGCTGCTGATGGTTCTTGACTTGGGTGCTTTCTCCTTTTTCCCCAACACCACCTCTTCTTCTCAAATTTCCAAACAGACTCTTGTCTGAGCATTTGGAAATTATAAGGATAATGCTCAAAATGTGCAAAGAAGAAGAGAGGAGCACTGAATGCTGCAGATGAGCCTGATCTGTGGGGTGGCACACACAGCATGAGATGGGAAAGCAGGAGAACTCTTTTAATGCTACAGGTTGGGTTGAGCCAGGGAGATAGGAAATAAGGGGAGCTCCTGCAATGCTACAGCACAAGTTTGAACCACAAGAGAGGGAAAGCAGAGGTGCTCTTGTAATACACTGGAGCCAGAAAACAGAGCATAACAAGAGACAGCAAAATAGATACATCCCCCTAGAAGCAATCTCCACTCATCATCATTAGCAATGTGTGCTGAACATAGATCCCACTGACTAAGGGGACTGAAAATTAATCTTGTTTTCTTATAGACCCTGTGACATCCTGCCTCACCCAACCCAGAGACTCTAAAGTCAATGTGACATCCCAACGCCCATCCTACTGGGAACATCAGCACCCCCTACTGGAGCATGGGGCAGGCTTAGGATGAACCAGGTACATCTCCTTTTACCATGAGCACACAGTTATGCAACCTTTCCTTTCATTTGTGATTTCATGCCCTTTGGTGTCAAAAAAGAAGGTGAAAAAGTTAACACAACAGAGTTGCGGGATCATATGTTGAAGATAGTGACCATATAATGTGTTTATTTGGACATATGATGCGAAACTCATATAATTTGATGGGGTGTATTAACCAGCTTACTTATTTTTAAGTTTTCTGATATATGTAGGATCTGTGCTGAAATAAAAGCTGTTGTGTCTGTGTTCAGATATCCAGAGCTTGCACACACAGCCTCAGTACAATAATAACATGCATGCATTCAGATGACTACATTTCCACATGCTCTTACTCATCTGCACATACAATCACAGTATTTGGATATACAGGTACCTGTTTGTACATAACTGTGATAATAGTATGCATATATGACAGCACAAATCTATACGAGGTTTTACACATGCAAGTAACCCTCACCTGAGGTTTGCCATTTTATCTTGATAAAGTTATTAAAATCCAAGTTCTGACTGCAGATTGGATCTTGGTGAAAGATCGTGCTATGTGGGAAGACAGGGTTTTTAATTATTTAATGGAAAGATGAAAATATTGGAATACTAGTCCTGAGAATGGGATCTCTTGGAATGGTACAGTTAGCATCAGAAGTGCTGACTGGCTGCAACATCATTCCTCTGGATACTACCTTCCAGAAGAGGGTCTTGTGTGGGTGACCCATTCACATCCTGGTTGTTCATCCTAGCCATGGGGAGATGCAGGGAGATCCTTGGACCAGGATGCTGGCACCAGCTGGTTCTGGTTTTGACTGCAAACACAATCCTTGACCTCTCCAGTGAAATTTAACTATTTTACAGTCTGAAGAAAATAAAACTTTCAAAGCCAAGCTGAAGAGGAGTATAAGGAGATATCTTTGCAGGGGGAAAGAGGAGGCAGCAGGAATGAAAGGAAAGCATCTCAAACCTGGGAGGGAGGACAAAAGGCCAACACCTCAGCAGTGATCACAGCCCCTCATTGCCACATTAGCAACATTATTCCGTTTAGTAAACAGAGCCAGACGTGTTGGCACCTTCTCTCCTGGGACAATACAGCCTGTGCTTTGTTTTGGGTTGTGAGTCCCAAGCACACAGGGGGTGGCCTGAGGGTGTGTCTGTTCATACAAAAACAGCAGTAGTATAGAGAACACACCCACTGAATCCAGACAGGATGCTGATGTCTTTTTCTCCTGTGAAAGGTTGGGTTTAAAATAGCTTCCATGTCCTGACAACTACGTTTAATTTTTGCCCTTTTTTTTTTTTTTTTGCTAAAAGAATAATTGATGATATTGGTATAGCACTGTCAAGCAAATGGGTCTGTATCAAAACCCTTAATCTGGAGCCAAACTTTATCTCGGTAATGGGCAAAAACGAAAGCCCAGATCCAAATGCACTTGGCCTGAAGATTGATAATCCAATTTCAAACTTTCCTAAAGTTTGTGGAGTTTGAATCCTGGCCCACTATACAGCAAATGCAGCCTGTGGGTGGTTCTGATTCACTCCCATCTCTGCTGTTAGCTGTGGGTCTCAAAGTGTGTTATCAAGGTTTATTATTATTACTCTCATTTTACAAATGGGGACACTGAGGTGGAGAAGAAAATCAAGTTGGCCAAGTGACAGTGAGACCTTGATCCACTTAAAAGTTAGATTCATATAGCTAAATTGATCAGAGGTGTGAAAAATACACACACCCTGAGCATGTAGCTATGCCAACCTAACCCCCAGTGTAGATGCAGGTATGCTGGCAGAAGAATGCTTCCATTGACATAGCTACCATGAGTTGCAGAGGTGGTGTTTATACAGTGACAGAAAAACCTGTTCCATTAGTGTAGGCTGTGCCACTGCAGGGTTATGCCAGAATATTTACAACAACCTAGCTATGCCAGCATAGTGTCCATGGTGTAAACGTACCTTGAGTCAGTGACACAGATAAGAGCCCAGATCCTCTGTTGCCCGTTGCTGTGCTTTAACCACTAGACAATTCTTCCGAGACCCATTCCACCCCAGAGGACCCTTCCCTTCACCTAACTCTTCTAGAAGTGAATGGACAGTGCAATTTCTTCTAAAGCAACTTTCATTATTTTTCTTAATAACGTAACACTGGTCCAGAGTCCATTGAGGTCAATTAAAAGACTCCTATTGACTTCTATGGGCTATGGATGCAGCCCTACACAGGGAGATTTGCCCAGTGCTTGGGACATGTGTCCATAGCTTGGCTTGATACTGTCACTTCATGTTTAAGAACATAAGAACGACCATAGTGGGTCAGACCAAAGGTCCATCTAGCCCAATATCCTGTCTTCCGACAGTGGCCAGTGCCATGTGCCCCAAAGAGAATGAACAGAACAGGTAATCATCAAGTGATCCATCCTCTGTCACCCATTCCCAGCCTAAGGCAGACAGAGGCTAGGGACATCATCCCTATCCATCCTGGCTAATAGCCATTGATGGACCTATCCTCCATGAACTTACCTAGTTCTTCTTTTTTAAATTCTGTTATAGTCTTGGCCTTCAAGACAAGAAGTTCCTCTGGCAAGAAGTTCCACAGGTTGACTGTTCATTGTATGAAAAAATACTTTTGTTTGTTTTCAACCTGCTGCCGATTAATTTAATTTAGCAAAGCATAAGGCTGGGTAGCTTTGTGGATTGGTACTGGGGTACAAAGCCTTGCACTACTAGGTCAGTGGATTGAAAACTGTCTGGATTGGTGGTGATGAAAGTCACAATAGTCTAACAACTATTTATTGGCTTGTGAGAAATGCTTTGGGGGGTCTCAGACCAATTCCTAATGGGAAGATGTCTATACTACAATTGGCCTTACTTGTTTTGTTATTTTCATCCCTTCCTCTGACCTATTAACAGACCCACCTTCTACCTAGTGCTTCTGTTTCCCCTGATATATTTGTAAAAGGCCTCTCATTTTCCTTAATCCCTTTGGCTATAATTAACTCATTCTGCATTTTTGCTGCCCTTATCTTTTCCCTGCAAGCTTTAACTGACTGAATATTCTTGTTTGGTTGCCTCCCCTGTTCTCCATTTCCACTGAAGGTTTTCTTTTTAATCCTTAGTTCTCTTAGCAGCCCTTGTGCTTTCTTATTTCTTCCCCCTATCCTGCATAAATTATTGTGCCGTTTAGGATTCCCAGCCTTCTCCAACATTGGTGGATTTCAGTACTTCCTCTCATTGCACTTTACTCATGAGATTTTTAATTCCTCATCATTTACTTTCCCTTATTCTGCTGCATTGTGGTTTTTATTCTTTGCTATGCTGAATTCATGTAGTTCATGGTCTCTGGTTCCAAGCTTCCGTATTATTCTCACATTCTCAATCAGTTCTTCTCTTTCACTAAAGTTCTTCGATTTTACATAAAATATCCAAGGTAAAAATAATGCTTTTTTTTCATGAATCAGCTAGAAAAGAGGAGTGAATCTGAATCCAGTCATATTTCAGGAAGGACAAATTTGAATCCCTAGCTCCAAACCTGCCACGAGTACAAGAGACTGGACTAGAGGACCTCTCGAGATCCCTTCCAGTCCTATGATTCAATTATTATAGTAGTTTCCAGGAATTCCTTGTCCATCCAGGAACTCCCACAAGCCCTTTTCTGTGCTCTTCAGCACAACCAAACTTTTCTGCACCTTTTGAAAAAAGGGCAGTTGGTTTAATTTGCATTCAGGGCAAAGGTTCCATTCAATTCTTCTTTTATCCCAGAGTGTTTTGTCCTTCACTTTAATAGTAGCATGGCCTAATGGTTTGAGTTGTTGGGGTCAGGGACTCCTCAGTGCCAAGCCCTGGAGCTCTGTGAGGGCTTGTCTACATCAGAAAGTTGCAGCGCTGGTGAGGGAGTTACAGCGCTGCAACTTAGGAGGTGTACACATCTGCACGGCACCACCAGCGCTGCAACTCCCTGTTTGCAGCGCTGGCCGTACTCCCGTTTTGTCTCGGGTGTAGAGGATCCAGCGCTGGTGATCCAGCGCTGGTAATCAAGTATAGACACTTACCAGCGCTTTTCTTGACCTCCGTGGAATAAGCAGGTATCCCAGCATACCTGAGGAAGCCTCTGGTAATCAAGCTGGTCTCCTTCCCCGGCTTGCTCTCGCGTTCCCCTTCCCCGAGCAAGCAGGTCTCCTTCCCTGAGGTTTGCTGGGTGGTTCCGGGAACGCGAGAGCAAACCGCGGCGAAGCTGGTCTCCTTTCCCGGTTTGCTCTCTCATTCCCCGAACCCCCGAGCAAGCAGGTCTCCTTCCCTGCGGTTTGCAGGGGGGTTCGGGGAACGCAAGAGCAAACCGCGGCGAAGCTGGTCTCCTTTCCCGGTTTGCTCTCTCGTTCCCCGAACCCCCGAGCAAGCAGGTCTCCTTCCCTGCGGTTTGCAGGGGGGTTCGGGGAACGCGAGAGCAAACCGCGGCGAAGCTGGTCTCCTTTCCCGGTTTGCTCTCTCGTTCCCCGAACCCCCGAGCAAGCAGGTCTCCTTCCCTGCGGTTTGCAGGGTGGTTCGGGGAATGCGAGAGCAAACCGCGGCGAAGCTGGTCTCCTTTCCCGGTTTGCTCTCTCGTTCCCCGAACCCCCGAGCAAGCAGGTCTCCTTCCCTGAGGTTTGCAGGGAGGTTCGGGGAACGCGAGAGCAAACCGCGGCGAAGCTGGTCTCCTTTCCCGGTTTGCTCTCTCGTTCCCCGAACCCCCATTGAAGCCGCCCAACAGCGCTGCAGTGTGGCCACATCTAACACCACTTGCAGCGCTGGTTGCTGTAAGTGTGGCCACTCTGCAGCGCTGCCCCTATACAGCTGTACTAATACAGCTGTAACAACCAGCGCTGCAAAATTTTAGATGTAGACATGGCCTTAGTGACTGGGTGGGCAGGGGCCAGTCACTTGACCTCTTTGGAAAATGGCCGTGTTATACTTAGTCACTTATCTCACAGGAGGGTTGTGTGGTTTAACTACCTAATGTGCATGTTATGTTTTGAAAATGTAGGCTAGGCTCCTTTGAGCCACCCAGGAGACTTGGACACCCATTTCCCATTCCCTGGGCTATAATGCTATAAGAGCTATATCGCAGTCACATTGTGCCCTGATGTGTAACTCCCAACAAAGGCACTGAGGATGCACTGCATAAGGTACAGGGCAGGACTAAGCCAGCCCTTATGATGGGGCTTGGTGTTAATGAACACTGAAATGGCTGGAGGTGTAAACAAATGAGATTTTCCATCAGTGCCCACCAGGTCTCTCTCTCCTTTCCCTCATTTTGCCTTCCTCCCACCCCTGGAATCACCCCTAGCTCTTCCTTGGCTGCCTGAGTAGGCTCCAAGGAGAGCAGGGCAGCAGCATGGGTCCTGCAGGTACACAAGGTAATTTGGTGGGTGGAGAGAGTGATAAATAGCCCATTCTTTTGTCCCCATTATTTTGGTAACAGATGCTAAAAAGACCCCATTAGAGGTGAAGTGCAGGTGAATGTGTTGCCTGTTGGCAGCCAGAAACCTCCCTTAATTTCCCTCAAACAAGCCTGCTCCTTGTCAGGGTTGTAGGGCCCAGGAGCCTCTTGGGTTACTGCTGTGTGAAAGAAAGGGGCTGTCTCAAAATGCAATGCCAATCCCTCCCTCCCACCCACAAAGGAGCAGGCCCACCCTGCACTTCATTCTGCTCTCCCAGGCCCCATGTGAAAGGAGAACAGGCTTGTTCTCTGGTTTGAAGAGCAGAGAAAGGGAACTGAGTTTGCCATCTATTTTTTCCCCTTAATGTAATTATTCCAGTCTGCACTGAGCACTCAGCCCACTTATAAATATAAATGGAGGAAGAGAGAGTAGACAACTCCAGTCAGCCTTTGGAGCTGAGGCACTAGGCGTTCAGGGGCTGAGTTGCTTAGACAGCAAGACTCTGAGTGAAAGAAATTATATTTATGACTGAGTTGGTGTGTGGTGCTGCTTCCATCCCCTTCATTAAATTATATTCTCTCATGATCTCTTTCTCCCAGCCATCCACAATCACTTTTCTCCCATGTGATGATAATACTTAGCCCTTTTAATCTTCAAAGTACCTTACAAACGTTAGCCAGTCCTCACTAGCCCCTTGGGAAGCAGGCTGGTACCATTATCCCCATTTAACAGATGGAGAAACAGAGGCACACAGCGGTTCAGTGACTTGCCCAGGTCCATGCTAGGGCCAGAATTAGAAAGAATTCATAAGCTCCCGACTCCCTATTCTTCGTTCAAATCGCTAGCCCACGCTCTGAGCTTAAAACTCACTTTAGTTCCATCATTTACACAAAGAAGAGGGTGGGAGAAGAGATTAACCCTTTATGTGACGGGACAGGAGTGAAGTTCATAGAATCATAGAATATCAGGGTTGGAAGGGACCTCAGGAGGTCTAGTTCAACCCCTTGCTCAAAGCAGGACCAATTCCCAACTAAGGGCTTGGCTATACTCAAAACTTCAAAGCGCTGCTGTGGGAATGCTCCTGCAGCAGCGCTTTGAAGTGCAAGTGTGGTCGCGGCGCCAGTGCTGGGAGAGAGCTCTCCCAGCACGACACGTACTCCACCTCCCTATGGGGATGAGCTTGCAGCACTGTTTACACTGACGCTTTACAGCGCTGTATCTTGCAGCGCTCAGGGAGGTGATTTTTTCAAACCCCTGAGCGAGAAAGTTGCAGCGCTGTAAAGCGCCAGTGTAGCCAAGGCCTGAATCATCCCAGCCAGGGCTTTGTCAAACGTGACCTTAAAAACCTCTAAGGAAGGAGATTCCACCACCTCCCTAGGTAACCCATTCCAGTACTTCACCTCTCTCTGAGTGAAAAAGTTTTTCCTAATATCCAACCTAAATTGCCCCCACTGCAACTTGAGACGATTACTCCCTGTTCTGTCATCTGCTATCACTAAGAACAGTCTAGATCCATCCTCTTTGGAACCCCCTTTCACGTAGTTGAAAGCAGCTATTAAATCCCCCCTCATTCTTCTCTTCTGCAGACTAAACAATCCTCTGACACTGAGCTGTCTGAGGTTATGTCTACAGCACACTTAAAATCCTACAGTGGTACAGCAGCACTATGCTGTCAGCTGTAGAGCTTCAGCTTAGACATCACCTACACCAATTGGTGGGGTTCTCCCTTCGGTGTACGTAATTGACCTCCCTGAGAGGGGGGAGGTAGGTCAATGCTGTCTACATGGAGACTTAGGTCAGCTTGACAATGCTGCTCAGGGCGTGGATCATTCACACCCCTAACTGACATAGGTAAACTGAGCTCATTTTCTAGTGTAGACCAGGCCTCAACTTGGCAGTTTTTCATTACTAGAAGGGTTATTTTATTTGCCACCCCTTGCAATAATTGCCCCTTTCAACCTAGAACCATTTTTGCCTCTTTATAGACCCCCACTTCAGACGTTGTTGTCTGGCTCCTGCACTGTGGTTCCTCAGTGGCAGACCGGGGGAAGGAAGAAGGACGAGGGGAGTTGCTTTACAAAAGAACATGAAGACGCAGTCATCTGGGGCCTGAGCATGTTGGCAGCTTCACGGCTTCTGCCGCCTGATCCACCTTTCCAGAAACGCATGAGAAGACTTCTGAGTATGTCTACATCTACAATTTTGCAGCGCTGGTTGTTACAGCTGTATTAGTACAGCTGTATAGGGCCAGCGCTGCGGAGTGGCCACACTTACAGCAACCAGCGCTGTAAGTGGTGTTAGATGTGGCCACACTGCAGCGCTGCTGGGCGGCTTCAAGGGGGGTTCGGGAAACGCGAGAGCAAACAGGGGAAGGAGACCAGCTTCGCCGCGGTTTGCTCTCACGTTCCCCGAACCCCCCTGCAAACTGCAGGGAAGGAGACCTGCTTGCACGGGGGTTCGGGGAACGCGAGAGCAAACCGGGGAAGGAGACCAGCTTCGCCGCGGTTTGCTCTCGCGTTCCCCGAACCCCCCTGCAAACCGCAGGGAAGGAGACCTGCTTGCTCGGGGGTTCGGGGAACGCGAGAGCAAACCGGGGAAGGAGACCTGCTTGATTACCAGAGGCTTCCTCAGGTATGCTGGGATACCTGCTTATTCCACGGAGGATCACCAGCGCTGGATCCTCTACACCCGAGACAAAACGGGAGTACGGCCAGTGCTGCAAATAGGGAGTTGCAGCGCTGGTGATGCCCTGCAGATGTGTACACCTTCAAAGTTGCAGCGCTGTAACTCCCTCACCAGCGCTGCAACTTTGTGATGTAGACAAGCCCTGAGAAACTGCCCTGGGCTGGCCCTCAGCTCTTTAACATAACCTCAGACACACATTCTCACATTTTCTCCTCACCTCAAACACCAGAAGCCCTGCCCCGCTATCACACTTTCACAAAAGAGATTTCTTTCCTTAGCTGTGGGGGAGGAGGTGAGAGTTAGGGAGCATAAGGCTGCAAATTCCTCAGCTAAATATCTTACCTCGCAGGAAGTTCCCTTTTGCCTCTTGTGTCCCAGCCTGCCAACCCTGCTCTCATTACCAGGGCTCCAAGCTGAAACTTGAACAGAAAGGACTAGGTCACCAGGAGCACCACAACAGCACTTGGTACACCTTGAGAAGGGGTCACACCACTTTTCCATTCGTTCTACAGGCGCTGACTTTTGGTTTTGCTGGTGGGTGCTTTTGGGGAGGGAAGAGGAAGAGCAAGGGCGGGGCCTTGGATGAAGAGGCGAAGCAGGGGTGGGAAGAGGTGCAGTGTGGGCAGGGCAATGGGAGGGCCTTCTGGTGGAGCATGGGCAGGGCCATGGTCCAGGGGCTGGTGGCTCCCCACTTCTCAGGAGCTTCCAGCGGCAGCACTCCAAAGACAGCAGGCCTCCAAAGGGAGCTGCGCTGCATCCAGCATTTCTTGGTCCTTTTGGGGAGGCTTAGCCTCTCCAAGACTCTTATACCTGCTGCCCTTGCTGTGGTTTATAATCTGTTGGAATTAGTGCAGCCTCTGGGCTGCTCTAATTCTTGATGGCTGATAACTGCTCCCAAGGAGCCACTTCACTGCCAGGATCACTGGAGCATATTGTTCTCTGGCTCTACCACTGCTGCCCTGAAACTATCCATCTCCTTGCCTCCAGCCATCTCTGGAATGCCTCCTATGCCAATGACGGTGTGGGGGGGACCAGCTTTACACTAATTGTATGCTAGTGGAATCCTCAGATGCTGCCTTAAGGCAGGTTTAAGTCCCCTTTGTGCAGCTGGAGCAGTGCAAAAGGGACTCCAGAGGAGCTGGCCCATAATTCTGTTGTGCGTTGCAGACTGTATTTGGTACTTAGAGACCAATTCATATAGAATTAATGAATTGCGCAGTGTAGGTAGTGTGAGTATTATTCTTCCCATTGAAGAAATTAAAGAAGCGGTTAAAATAGAGTCAGACTCTGAAAAGCAACCCTCCCAAACTAGTATTGTGGGGTTCCATGGTTATTTTCCATCAGTGACTCCAGATTATATGTGCTTAGTTTGCAAGTAATTTGATGGTGCTTCTAACCGGTTCTTACCACTCCTGCTAACTCAGACTAGGATTTCAAAGTCGAGCTGGATTTCTTGATGATGTAGACGCCAGAAGAGAATCCAGCTCAGTCTCCCATTTCTGTGCATGGGACTGCAGGGATAGGGAGGCAGCACAAATCTACCTTAGTAAAGCAAGAAAAATATGACTGAATGAAAAATAGACATTTTGTGCTAATTCGGGGGGGAGGGGCCTGTGTACTAGAGTTCAGGACCTCGTGGCTAGAGCCCAAAACCTTTGGAGAGGATGTTTGCTTTTACAGAACATTTCCCAAGGCGTCCAAGGACTCACTGAAACCCACAAAGCCTCCTCTGAAACCACGACTTCTGACAAAAGAGGAAGAAAGAGTGCACAGCAGAGCTCGGAGAATATTAAATCGTGCAAAATATATTTCTCTGTATATAGCCAGTTTTCCTCAAGGGCTTGTTTGGAGTTGGGCCTAAGAGTGAAAGTGGCCTCAGCACGGGCAGTGTGGAAGCAGTGAGTTGAGACAGGAGTGGCAGCAGCTGGGCCGCATGATGTTTAGGAGCAGAATGCAAAGATGGGTTTGCAAAGAAAATGATTTGGAGGAGGGATAACTCAGTGGTTTGACTATTGACCTTCCAAACCCAGGGTTGTGAGTTCAATCCTTGAGGGGGCCATTTAGGGATCTGGGGCAAAAATCTGTCTGGGGATTGGTCCTGCTTTGAGTAGGGGGTTGGACTAGATGACCTCCTGAGGTAAACACATTCAGGTAAACATACTTGAGAGCAAGGGAGTGCAGCACCACTGAGCCAAATTCAACATGATATGACCAGAGGTTTAAAACACAGGGACTACATTGGCCAGAAAATGGGTGCCAATCAGACAGCAGCATGATTTGCATCCATTTTATATTCAAGGAGTGTAACAAAGGAACTAAGGGGGTAGCAGGAAAAGGAACTAAATGGAGAGTGCAAAGTAAAGCATGCTTCCTGACCCATTTGCTTGTGCCAGCACCATCACCAGCCCTCCTGGGATGAAATTCAACCAGGTACTGTTGACTTCAGTAGTTGTGTTAGGGTGACCAGACAGCAAATGTGAAAAATCAGGACGGGGGTGGTGGGTAATAGGAGCCTATTTAAGAAAAAGACCCAAAAATCGGAACTGTCCCTATAAAATCAGGACATCTGGTCACCCTAAAGTGTGTTCATTTATATGGGGGCTGGATTTGAGGCCTGACTCTGCGAGTTGCAGAGTGCTCAGCCTTTCCTTTGCTTAATTGGGAACTTGGACTGCTCAGCACCTGAAAGGAGGCACACTAAGCATCACCCAGTCAGGCCCTTGGTCACTAAAAAATGCCAGATCAGTGCACTGCTGTACCACGTAACCACCTGTTATGAGATGGATTGTGTCTGGCCCTCCATAGATTTGCAAAGAGACAAGAGAGTGCAAGAAGTCTGTGCCCTAACAGTTCCTGTAGGAGTAAGTGCCTTGTCTGAAACAATCTGCTGGCCAGACTTTAGTAGCATACATGTAGCACAGTGTGCAATCTCAGCTACCTATTAGGGCTGCTAGTCACATAGCTTCAAGCTGAAATCCTTGGGACTTTACATTTTCAAAGCACTGCTCTAACCTGAACTAAGGCCTTGACTACACTGGCGCTTTACAGCGCTGCAACTTTCTCGCTCAGGGGGGTGAAAAACACCCCCCTGAGCGCAGCAAGTTACAGCGCTGTAAAGCGCCAGTGTAAACAGTGCCCCAGAGCTGGATCCCCATGGGGAGGTGGAGTACCTGCGGCGCTGGGAGAGCTCTCTCCCAGCGCTGGCACTGTGACCACACTCGCACTTCAAAGTGCTGCCGCGGGAGTGCTCCCAGGGCAGCGCTTTGAAGTTGCAAGTGTAGCCATACCCTAAGTAATTGGTACAACTCCCTGGAGGGAGAGGGAGTGGATGAGTATTGATTGTTCCCATTTTACAGAGGGAAAAAGCAGAGCTGCTAGGTGGCTTGTCCAAGAAGCAAGACACTAGCAGAGCTAATCTCTAGATCACAGTACAATCCCCTTAGAATTGCTTTAGAATCTCTGAGACAATTAAATGAGCTGTTGATCTCTGCCATCATCCCATTGCTAGTGAGCTAGGTGTCAACAACACAGAAAACCCCCAGTCCCCGAGATGGCCTCAAACTCAGCAGAGACAGACAGCTGATTGGGCCATGGAGACTGAACTCTCCTCTAGTTCTTAGTGAAGATCCCTCAAGCAATGGGTTGAGGCATGTTGGCAAGAGGTAGCGTTTATGAGGAAACTTGCCCTGCTGTTGCCTGTGCTAGACCTGCTCTGGGGATAAACAGAGGACACCGATCTTCAGGTCTGCTAGTTCCTCACCTTGAAACCATTAAAATAAAACTGTTACGGAGGAGAGGGCAAATAGAAAAAGCAACACATAATGTAGAGATGGAGTCATGTCTTTATGTCATGCATAACTAGCAGGACTCAGCTCGAATAGCATTCTCATTTCTGCAGGACCAAGGGCAGTTTCTGGCAATGCTATCAGCAGCCCTCACTCTTCAGGCTTCTTTGCCTTTCATTATGCCTCTGGAGAACAGGACCCTGGTTAAAATCCTGGATCTGCCACTGGTAACCAGCTCTACTATTCACTACCCAGTGACTCGAGACAAACATACTACCCCACAGGCTAGGGATGCCCTTCTGATGTATTACCAGTGGGGGTATCTGTCATGAGATCAGTGCCTGCCCTTTTCCACATCCCAGTGGGACAACACCTGCCCACTAGAGAACAAAGGGGAAACCTGATGTGAGAGGAAAAAACAGAATTCTCCCCAGAGAGGCAGGGAATCCCCTTCTGATTGGAGAGCCTCTTCCTCTGCCCAGCTAGTTTGCCAGCCAGCAGTAAATTTATTAGTTAAAAACCAAACAAAAAACCATGTCAGTGCAAATGACAAAATCACTGAGAAACACATGTATTGGGTCTAATTCTGCTCTCCCATAGCCCCAGGCAAGCTAGGAGGACTTCTGTTGAAACTGGCAAAGATACAGTGGTGAAAAAACAGCGTAAGCGAGAGGAGAATCTGCCTTTTATTTTTTACAGTTGTACACTATTGTTTTAATAGTTGTGTACTATTATTATTATTATTTTATTTTATTTACATTACCATAGCATGTGGGCTGCCTAGTCAAGGACCAGAACCCCATGTGCTAGGTGCTGCACAAACACAGAATAAAAAGATGGTTTCTGTCTCAAAGACCTTACAATCTCAGTATAAGACAAGAGATAACAGATGGCTACAGACAGACAGGGGAGGTACAAGGAAACAATGAGACAACAGTGGGCAGCATGATGAACTGTGATCTCGGCACACCAGCCACCCAACTGTTGTCAAGTTTTTTTGTAGGCATCATGGCAGAGGTTAGTTTTAAGGAGGGATTTCAAACATGATGTAACTTTTGATGAGTAATTCAAATATGAGTGCAAGAGGGCACCTGCAAAAACTTGCTAAAAAAACTCCATGTGCTACCCTCATCTCCCAATGCACACAGCCATTTCCTGCACATTTTTCTCAGGCATCAATGTTTGAAAATGTGGCATTCTGTGCAGAGATCCTGCATGTATTTTATCTTGGCATTTAGACACTCATCGCTCTGGGATTAGGGGACTTTATTCTGTGAATTAACATTTCCATTCCCGATATGATTGGGGGATGGGGTCAGTCTTCACATTCCTGACTGAATCGTAAGGACTCCAAATCCCCCATATTCTATCCCTCTTCCCTTGAGGCCTCATGATAAAGCTTCGTCCAGTCCAGCTGAAGATTCAAGATGGATAACCTCCAGAGTCCCTCTATACCACCTCTTGCTAATCCAGAGTAGTCACTTCTAAGAGATTTTCCTTTCTCTCCCCTGCCCATCAGCAGATGAGTGTTCTTGCCTGTGTAGAACCCTCAACCGCAACTCAGGGACAAGTAACCAGGACTGACCACTCAAACCCAGCATTCCTGCATGGTATTGCAAAGCTTCAGGTCACATCATGCCTTCCTTTTCTCTTTCCCTTCTTGATTTTGTGTGGCCAGGCCGCTGATGGTTCTCCAACGCAGTGGTGATTAGGACAGAGTGAACTCCCCATCTGAGTATAGATATAGACTGCAGTGAGCAAGTAGAGGAAGTGTCCATCTCCCAGCTGCCATGCCTGGTGCGTGTTTCCATTAACCCTGTCGGCAGTGTGCATTGCAGGGCTATGTTTGAAGGAGGGATAACATGCACTCAGCTTTCTTCAGTCCTGGAGAAGAAAAGCAGATGGGATGGAGGAGTGTCTGTGTCCCAATTTCTTTTGTGTTTTTGTGATGCTGAGGGAATGCAAATCTAGCATCTGAGCAAAGCTTATACTCAATGAAGTCTAGCCTGTGTCCAGAAACTACATCTTTAGTTTCAGTTAGAGGCCTTGGCTACACTGGCGCTTTACAGCGCTGTGACTTTCTCGCTCAGGGGTGTGGAAAAACACCCCCCTGAGCACAGCAAGTTACAGCGCTGTAAAGAGCCAGAGTAAACAAGTGCCCGAGCACTGGGAGCGCGGCCCCCAGCGCTGTAAGCTAATCCCTATGGAGAGGTTGAGTACCTGCAGCTCTCCCAGTGCTGGCGCCGCAACCACATTTGCACTTCAAAGCGCTGCCGCGGCAGTGCTTTCGAGTTTTGAGTGTAGCCATACCCAGAGATCTTCTTCCTATTCCCCTCCTAAAAAACCTTGCTGAGCAGTGTTCAAACAGTTGCCATGTTCCACCCCAGACAGGGCTGTATTTCAATGGCGGGATCCCTATATGTATAGTCTGTAAATCACTTCTGAATCCTTCCTGAAAAGAAAAAGCTGCTACAAAAAAAAACAAACAGTTTTTTAAAATTGTATCTGCCTAAGAAATGAAATAGCCTCCTTTCTCACTGACTGGGCTTGAGTTCAAAACCCTTCTCACCTCTCTAGCCTGGAAACATCCCAACGCAATCCCTGATACTGCTTTGCTTTATCACCTCCATAGGAAGCAATACACAGTCCCTTCAAACCCAGTCACCTTTTTCTTCTCCTCCCCCTCTTCCTGGGTTCTCTCCCCCCCTCCACTGAAGCCCAACATCTGCCCATCTATTGTTCCTCACAGACATTAACCTCATCCCCTTTCTTGAAACAGTCTCAACTTAACCACAAGAGAAGCATAAAAGAGGCCCTTCCCCGAGCCACTCCCTCATCTGAAACCCCAAGTGTCCGTTTCAATAGATCACACACTTTGTCTGGTGTTGCTCCGGGCAGGCCTGAAAGGCACTGGGCCTTGGGTCTTGGCCTCCATCAGCTGAACTATTTCCTGTTGAAGGTTACTCACTTCCTGTTTTCTGTATTTAGACAATCTGAGTCTATAGGGAGGTTTTGATTTGTTGTAAACTTCAGCTGGTTTAAACGTTAAATTGGTGGGGGAGGGCGAGGCTGGAGACAAATTAGTGCTATTTAATACTGACGCTGTTTTCGCTCAGGGTTTTATAGTGACCACCAGCGCATGTGAAAGGAAGGTCAAGGGATGACGGCATGGGACATGGAGACAGGGCTGCTTCACAATGGGCTTGGGCTGAAATCTTTGACCGTGCGTGTATGAAGCAGTTGCGGGGGGGGGGGGGGGGACGTGGGGCTGGGGGAGGGTTGATACACTCCAATGACTAATCGCTCTGATGTGTCACTTTTGCCACAGACAGCTGTACAGAAAGGCTAACGGCAGTGCAACAGTTATGCAGGGAAGCATGGGAGGAGACTGACTAGCCTAAGAATATTAATACTGTGCCCTTTTTGAGTGCCTGGCAGATGAACACCTCAAAGCATCCCATGGACTTTTATTTATTATTTGTTTTCACTTGCCCAGAAGTCTGCTTAGACACTCAGGCATTTAAAAAGTCACACACATACCCTGTGAGGTAGGTCATTATTAGTATCCCTGTTTTACAAATGGGGAAACTGAGGCACAGAGGAATGCAGTAACTGCCCAAGCTTATACAGCAAGCCAGTGATGGAGTCTGACTCTGTCACCTGGACTAACCAGACAGCACTCTGTCTCCTAACATACATTAGTCATGAAAAGAGTTCTGCAATGAAAGCATTTATTCTGGCCTGAGGAAAGCTGTACAAAGCTGCTCAGCTCAAGATGGAGCCACTGCATGCTGGGCCTTGTAGTTTCCCTGGACCGCACTCTAGGATGTCTTCAGTCTGCTCTATTTTATTCAATTTCACTGTAGCCCTTTTGGCTACTGGCCACTGTGGCCCTTAAAATGTGGATAAATTTATCATAGAACTACACAAGGTCATAAAAGGGAAAGAATAAATTAAGGCCAATAATATATTATGGAGGTAGTAAATGATTCAAAATGTTACACTGAAACCAAGCTAGCCTTGAAACATTCCAGCAAAATATTCTGCTGGAGTAGGGAGCAAAATGCCAGAGTGGCCAGGTGGATGAGATGGCTAAAGATAAAGATCTGATCGACAACCAGAACAGATAATCTAATCCCATTCTTCAACTCTCTATACCCCAGCGAAAGAAATCTGCCATAGCAGAGTCTCAGCCTTCTCCTCCACAACCAGTGTGCAAAGCAGAGTCAAACTCCCAAGCAGACTTGGGGATCACTAAAGAAGCTGAAGACAACTTACGGTGAGGAGCAGAAATGTTTAGAAGAAACAAGAGCCCCAGTTCATCCTGGGCATAAATGAGCCCCGCTCCTGTAGATTTAAATCACCTTATGCCAGAGCTAACGGTTGTTCAAGAAGTACACTGCAGAGAAAAAAACCAAATCATGCAGGGAAAACATGTGCAGAATATATTTAGGTCACTGTCTTCTCATTTGTGTTGTTATACTGGGGTTAATTTCATACTCTTCTAATTTTTCTCTTTTGTTTAGAAGCCCTAGTGGTACCAATCTTTGGTGGAATACTGGTTCCCGCTGTGGATCAGCTGTTCTGCAGCATGCAGGAGGCGCTGGGGGAGAGGGGGACGGAGCAAGGCCAGGGCGCACTTTGGGGAGGGGAGGAACAGGGTGGGAAGAGGCAGGGTAGGGGTGGGAAGAGATGGGGTGGGGACTTGAGGGAAGAGGTGGAGTGGGACTGGGGCCTGGGATGGAGCCAGAGGGGAGCACCCCCACAGCACATTAGAAAATCGGTGCCTGTCGCACCCAGGTAAATAGTGCAATGTCAGGGGGGGAGAGCTTCTCCCACCAACATAGCTACCGCCTCTCAGGGAGATGGATTACCTACACTGATGGAAGAGCTCTCTCCCATCAACTTAGAGCATCTTTATTAAAGTTCTACAGCAGCACAGCTGCACCATTGCAGTGTTTTAAGTGTAGACTTGCCCTCACTTTTACTGCACTAATTCACGGAAGTCTAGGGTAAAACTACATTTCATGTCAATAGGACCAAGATTTGGTCAACTGATGTTGATTTACCAACATGCGACTTACACTATCATTTAGGACAAATCTCAGCTCTTTAGGTTTTGCACGTGCAATAATTGCATGGCCAGCACAGAAATGCAGGCAAAATTTAGGTGCATAACTGAACTTCTGGAGGGGAAAATGTCGTGTTTTTTTTTAATTTCAGTACTTCCAGGATTATACTCATTTTTATTGCCCTTCCCTGAATTCCCTCTTATTTATTGATGTCTTTCTACCTCTTAGAAAGCAGGCCCACCCACTGCACCTAGAATACTGCATAGAGTTCTGGGAATCTCACTTACACCAAATCAAATCAGGAGTAACTCCAGTGATGTGAATGGAGTTACACCAGTGCAAAACTGGAGAGAATGAGACGAGAATCCAGCTCAAGGCTATTCAAAGCCAATGAAGTTCCTAAATAGGCACGAAACAGAATTCCTGATGCTGAGGTCAGAGCCATTAGATCCAACACAACCTTGTTTCCAGTCATATCAATGTACTTAAAGAACAATCATTTAATGTCACTTAGAAATGTTTATTTGCAGGCACCAGATGGCTCAGGGAGTTGGTATAACAAAGCATTTCACTTCTAGGTCATGCATTCTAATCCAGTCCAGGCTGGTAATAGATGAACTTGATCACCTGATGGCTGTTTTGTATCCTGTGTGGTGGTTCTCAGCCAAGTTCCTAGTGAAAAGGCTCTAGGGGTTACAGTGGACGAGAAGCTGGATATGAGTCAACAGTGTGCCCTTGTTGCCAAGAAGGCTAAAGGCATTTTGGGCTGTATAAGGAGGGGCATTGCCAGCAGATTGAGGGATGTGATCATTCCCCTCTATTCAACATTGGTGAGGCCTCATCTGGAATACTGTGTCCAGTTTTGGGCCCCACACTACAAGAAGGGTGTGGAAAAATTAGAAAGAGTCCAGTGGAAGGCAACAAAAATGATTAGGGGGCTGGAGCACATGACTTATGAGGAAAGGCTGAGGGAACTGGGATTGTTTAGTCTGCAGAAGAGAAGAATGAGGGGGGATTTGACAGCTGCTTTCAACTACGTGAAAGGGGGTTCCAAAGGGGATGGATCTAGACTGTTCTCAGTGGTGGCAGATGACAGAACAAGGAGTAATGGTCTCAAGTTGCAGTGGGAGCAGTTTAGGTTGGATATTAGGAAAAACTTTTTCACTAGAGAGTAGTGAAGCACTGGAATGGGTTACCTAAGGAGGGGAGTGGAATCTCCTTCCTTAGAGGTTTTTAAGGTCACGTTTGACAAAGCCTTGGCTGGGATGATTTAGTTGGGGATTGGGTCCTGCTTCGAGCAGGGGGTTAAACTAGATGACCTCCTGAGGTCCCTTCCAACCCTGATATTCTATGATTTTATGAATAGGAATTCACCACAAAATCTATGCACACAGGCTGGCACTGATTGGCCCCCTTTTTGACAATGCCAGCAGAGTGGCAGAGGTCTGAATGGACCACGGAGACTAAATTCCTTTCCCACTCTCCAGGTCAAGGTCACAGTGTGGGGGAAGTTTGTCCTGTCACTGGCCATGTGGAACCTGTTCCGTGGGCAGAGAGGATTTCATTATTCAGATCTGTCAGTCTGACACCTTTCACCAACATAAAATCCATTTTTAAAAATAGAGAAATGTTTAATTGTGATTGATACATACAGGCTGTATGGTAGGAACTTTCCATACAATCACAGATAAGAACGTCAGAATTAATATCTGTTTCCTAGTTTTCTAGTTATAAGCAATAAATGTTTGACAAGCCAGTAAATAATAAAATTATCCTGTGGCCAAGTACAGGTCACCATGATGCTTAAGATGTTTGCATAATTTATAACATATTTGCCATTAAAGAATGAATATTAACCCTTTTGTGCTGCTATAGGAAAACAGTGAAGTTAAAAAAGCAATCTTTAAAAGTAGAAAATGTTTGAGGCAAAAGCTTGAGCAGAAATATCAGCAAGTAGGCTACTTTTTCCAGCTTCCATTCTATTTATTTTGTATTTTGACATCAAACACTCCCTGTAACCTAATCTCCTTGGCTTTTGATGTGGCCGTAGAGACATGACAATTAAGCACGGCTTAAAACAATAATCCCAACAATGAGATCCAAAGGCAAGTAATGTCAGGGCTCTCCATCAATGAGAAGCTGTCCCCCAGTGTTCGGTTGAAATGAAATGAGTTTAAATCCAGATTTGTTGCCTTGATATCTGCTCTGTGCTTACACTTAGTATCTAACTTTACATATTTACTCAGTTTTCATTCCCTGCTATTTTGTTTTCTTACACTGTGTAAAATATCTCAAGATATCATGGTACAGAAAGACATGTTGATCTTTCACAGATTAGTGCCACTTTATGGAAACAGGATTATTATTTGTGTCACAGTCACAATCAAAGGCCCCAGTCAGGAGATGGAGCCTCTTGTGCTATGCACTTTACAAAATAGGAAATATGGTCCCTCTCCTGAAGAGCTTACAGTCTAGGCCTGGGTTCTGCAGGCTGATCTATGAGGGCATGCACAGGTATTGGTTTGTGCAGAGTCAATTACTGAACCAGACCCTAGTCTAAGGGCTGATCTACACTGAGGGAGGGGAGAGAGGGATTGATCTAAGTTACGCAACTTCAGCTACATGAATAACATAGCTGAAGTCGACGTACTTAGATCTACTTACCATGGTGTCATCACTGCGGTGTGTCGATGGGAGATGCTCTCCCGTCTATTCCCCTTCCGCTTCTCGTTGCGGTGGAGTACTGGAGTCGATGCTAGAGCGCTCAGCGATTGATTTATTGTGTCTATACTAGACACAATAAATCGACCCCCGCTGGATCAATCATTGCCCATCAATCTGGCTGATAGTGTAGACAAGCCCTAAGAAACAGTGCGGGTGTGTTACAAACAATAGAAGCTAATAGCTCAATGCTTCTAAATTGTAAAGTGTTGTTTTAAATAATATGAGCTCTCCCCATTCTTCCCTCAGCCTAACTATCATCAGGTGGCTGAATTCTTGCAGACATCAGAACAAGATGGGTGTATTATGGTTTCAAAGGGAAAAGCTTCTAGATATAACCTAATTTTAGACCTGTTTTATGGTTGGTTTGTTTCTTTTTAAATAGAAGTTGCAAAGTAAACTTGAATTGTATCTGCGCCCATAAACCACTTTTTATTGGTGTTTGCGTTAACCCTTGCTAAGCAAGTTAGAAAGGTGACTAGCACTCTTGAAATGAGGCAGGAAAGCCTTGTATCTGTTACTTGCACTTGTCTAATTTGCCTGTCTTTGTATCATCTGTCATCTTTTATTTACTAACACAGCCCCCCTGGGGAGCCAGAGGGGAGATTGCAGGGTAAAAGAAGCAGTGATGGGGAATATATGTGTTTTCAAAAGGTTACTTTTCTTAAACTGTAAACAATTATATCCAAGCCTGTTTCCACTGAAATGAGGGCCAAAAACTCCCCCAGCCTCAGCAGGACCAGGGCCACATCATTCTGCTTTATCTGGAGGGGTGCTGACCCCCTTGCCTCACCTATGGAAGTGAAAGGGGGTGGGGGGGGGTTGCAGATGCTCAGCATGTCTTGCCGTAAGGCCCCAGATGAGAGCCTTAGATATGTCAGGATCAACCAACTGGATTAAAATAGACCTCAAAATTGTAACCTTGTGACAGCTGGTTGGTGGCCTGGGTGAAATGTGTTGTCACCTTAGTCCTAGGGCACAGGTGTCAGTCACACAAACCCAACCCTGCCTCCCAACACATCATCACAGTTGGCACTAACTGTGCCCCTGGTTAGCAGTCTCCATAGACTGAACAGGCCAGCGGCTGAACTCCCCTGCCATCCCTAGTAGGGTCCTGCAGCCCTGGGGCAGGGGTAAGCCACCACTGTAGAGCAGTATCTTGGGGAAGCATTCCCTCCTGTTGCCTGTTCTAGAGACACAGAGAACTTCAGTATCTAGGGCTGTCAAACTTAGGCCCAGCTTTTGCTCCCATTTAAGCCAATAGCAAAAGAAGAGAACAAAACCAAACCAAACCATTGGCTATCCTTGAAGCAAAATGCTGCCCTTGTTCAGCATCAATTTCACTTTTTAAAGGATTTATTATTTTGAACTTTAAAAATCAGTTTCTAGTTAGAGACACTGGAGTTGTGCTAAACTGATTTAGAGTCTTTAGTACATTGAACTCCTTATGATAACATATGATCCTGAGAATGCTCCTTGGTATGTGAACATTCAACAGGTTGTTTTTATTTCTCTAAACCCTTTGGCTTTTAAAAAATATTGATAATCTAGCCTCACAAATTTTAAAGTAACCATTCCACTTGTCATAATCAGCCTTGTAATATTTTAGCCCCTTCTCTCTCTCTCTCTCTCTCTCTCACACACACACGACTTCATTGCATGAAACAGGGCACAACTAATTTCACAAAAAAGGTATTTTATTATTCTTAGCAGTATGCACCTTGAAGGAATATGAGGAAAGCATACACTTTTTACAGACAATATATAAACATGTTGTACATAATTAACAATAACTTAGTTCACTAATCCAAAAATAAGCAAAATAAAAAATTAAGACTAAAAACAGAAAATACTGCAGAATTTTTATGCTGATACAAGTACAAAATAATTTAAATCTTGACTGCCGTTGTCTACGCTGCAGTGACTGACAATATATTGCACTTTGTCATCTGTATCAGTTACCCACTCCTCTTCCCCCCACCCATCAGCCCCCAAATCCTGCAGAAATTTGAGCTGGGCACAAATAATGTACAACTGTACCATAGTAACAGGTAAAAAGACCAAATTTTGACTCAGTAAATTAAAAATTTTTACAGCGTTTCCCAACCAATTTCCCCCCCGCCCCCATTCGTTTATTTCCACTTTTTTACAAAGTGCACCTTACACAGACCAGAAAAAGGAGGAAAGCAGGATTTCCATGGCTGCTTGGTCCTTAGTTCATTATCAAATATCTGAATTGCTCATTTAGGGAAAAAAAATGTACATCCATTTTTATTTGGGTTTGTTTTTAAGCAGAACTTTTGCAGTAAGATACAATTGGCTTGATCAAAAAAAAAAAAGAGAGAGAGAGAAAGAAAGAAAAAGTAAAAGCTTGTCACAGAATTAAGCTTACGCAGTTTACATTATCAAACCCCTCTGCTCACTGGGGCATTTTCATCAGAAGTATAGCTAAATATGTACATCGTATGTTATACTGGAGCTTGTGTTCATGAGAATCATCAGGTCATAACAATCAATAGAATACACTTCATATTGGCAATAGCTTTGTTTTCAGTTGTTTACGTACAATATGGTTTAATAATGGGAGACTCATTTTTTATTTTTTATTTTTAAATATAAAATGTGCTATGGGAAATAGTTGTCCCCCTTAGAACACCTTCCCTCAACTCATCAGCTGTTGCTGCCTCTGGGATTTGAAGGATATGTGAAGCTGAAACTGATTGTCTCTCTCTCTTTCTCTTGTCCAGTGATCTTAATCCACTTTCTGCCCTTCCTCACTCCCAAATGTGAAATGTGTCGTAGCCTGGATGCCCATACACAGCACATGCTCTGGCTTTGCATGGATGTGGTAGCCAAACTACGGTGAGTTTACCAAAGTGGCTAGTCTGTGTCTTAAGCAACATTTGCCAACAAGGCAGAACAAAATGCTTAAACCTCCAAAGTGTTTGAATTGGATTTTTTATGCCTTGTGCTGGTTTTTGCTGTTGCTGATAGACTACTAGAAGTTAGATGGGACAGATGAATAAGACCTCCTCTAGCTACTCCCACCTGGCACAGGATTATTCCCTACAGTGTATTTTTTAGTGATTTGTCCTATGGGTGAATGGGAGTAGGAGTTGGTAGGATGTGTCCAGAGTGGCTAAAAGGTGGCAAATGCCCCATTGGGGCATTTGCCACCTTTTAGCCATTTGTGGAATAACATTTTTTTTAAATAAAATCTTTCATGTTAAGGAAAAGAATGCAGGCATTACATCAAAATAATCCACATCTTGGGCCCATTACAATCCCATATTCCAGATACATTTTTGCTTTGTTTTCCCCTCTCTCTCATCCCTTCCCTAACAGATATTTTTGTATGTAGCATTGATGAAGAGAATCAAGGGGTGGCTGGTTAGCACAATTTTTTTTTTCCTGTTATGAAGCTGTGTTTCTTCTAGCAGGGTTGACTCCCCACCCCTGCCCCACCCCCGAAAAAAGGCACAAAATCATGCAAGTCAGAAGGTTTGAGGCTCTTTGTAGAAAAAAAGAGCAAAATAAATAATGACTTTCTGTGTCTGATTTCCTTTTAAAAATTAAGTTTTTATAAAGTTGTCCTCGTTTCCCACCTCTTCTCCCCCAAAGTCCACCATAGAAATCCAGTATGGGTGGCTACCAGCCAGCCTGCTCTGCCTTTGGAGGTTGCTATCTCTTTACAATATTCACAGTAATAACAGAGAGAGAAAAGAGAGCCAGTTCCAGCATCCATCTTCTGCTGCTTCTGCCACCTTTGCTTTCTGCTGGGCCAGCAGGTATCAAACAAGTGAGTTCTTCGGTTTCTGTATACCTGAGGGGCAAAGTGCATAACAGGCACCATTAAGCATTTCTGCAGCAGATTCATCATTGCAGGGTTTTAGTCCAACCCTAAGAGTTCAACCACATTGGTGCAAGGTCCCCTTTTTCCTTCCCTATGTTCTCCTCTTGGCAGAATCTTTCCTTACTCGGTATCATCTTAGAGTCCCATGTTCTTAATCTCTGTGTGGGTCTCTTGGTACTCAGGTTCTATCCCATGGCAGTAACCATGCTGGATGGATGTGGATGTCCAAATGAGATGCTGGAAGATGGGTGAATGGGAGTAGGAGTTGGTAGGATGTGTCCAGAGTGGCTAAAAGGTGGCAAATGCCCCATTGGTGCCATGTGACTGGCGAGGGCAGCGGCACTGAATGGAGAGGATTTCTCCTGCATGCACTTGGACAGTTCCTCAAAACACTCAGAGCCTTTCTTGCTTTTCTTTGATTTGTTGGACATTTTCCTATTCCTGGTCTGAATTCCTTCCTTCTTCATGGTCAGTGGCCTGTTCACCTGCAAGGAATGAGAAAATCAGGCTCATGCAGACAAAATTACCGTATTGTGCAAAAAGGAAAATATTTGGAAAGCCCCGTGTGTTTTCCTGGACAGAGAACTTTTTCTGGCCAAACAAAATGGTGTTTCTCTCTGCAGATCTTGTTTATATTGATTTGTTTAATGAAGCCACACACAAAAACCCCAGGCATGAAAAACAGTTTGACTGAATTTGGCAGCTGATGGCCATCCTTCCCTTATGCTTACCCTTCGCCCCCCATTCATTTCCTAATAGAAGAGATCAAACAAGGCAGCACACACTGACCCGAATTCACTTGTAAAATGGAAGTGGTCTCTTCCTAGGAAAGCTTCAACCTCAGCTACTTACATTTTAAATAACGTTCAAAGGTGTTGAAAGTTTCTGAGTAGGAATCAGATTCTTTTTTTTTAAAACAAACTTTACTATTAAAAACAAACAAAAAACCTTACAATTCTGCACAGAGGTACCACTCCCTGGGATTAACCTTTGTGCAGAATCCATTTCAAATGGCCTCTGCGTGGCTGGAGAGAGAAAGCGCATACAACATGCTTCGTTAAAACTAGTGTTGAAACTCTATTTTGCCTGATTTGCCCAAGCTTTAGAAGCCAAGCTAATACATTGTAATGTCAGTGAACTTAGCATCACTATGCCAACAAAGAATGGCTCTGAGTCCCCAGGGGAACCTGGGAGGGAGGAAAAAAAAAAAACCTGAAACCAATAAAAGGCCAGTGCACGCCATGCAGTTAAAGCATCAATCCCAGCTAAGCAAGCAGAGACACACAAGACAAGCAAATACTCACATTGTGCAATTTATAGTAAAGTCCACAGGCATTACAAACTGGGTCTCCGTTTGCATTACGTCGCCATAAGGTGGTGGTGGTTGTCTGGCAGTTGGCACAACAGGTCCCAGCTCTCCTAGCCGCTGACTAACCAAAAGATGGGGGAAATTATTTAGTATACTTGGAACAAGCCCGTTTAAAAGGTCAGTTTAGGTCCAATATGTAGGACTTGTAACTAATCCCAAATCTGTTTACAAAACAGAAAGGTCAGAGAAAATGTTGCTTTGATTTTTTTTTTCAGGTTTTGCTTGTTTGTATTTAAATAGTCCCCCACCGTAACAGCCACCCAAATATTGGAACATTTGGCTATTGCATGAAAACCAGACAGTGAAGCTGAGTAGTCTATTTTCCTTGTCCAAGACAAAAGTAATGCAAAACCTACACAGCACTAATCGGGGAGGGAGGGGGATTTGTTTTTGAAAAGCTTTCTCTTGTAATGCTCCACATAAATTAAAGATCGATACACTTGGATTTTTAAAATATGCTTATTACCAATTTGTTAAGCACCAGCAGTGTTTGCAGTGCAATACAAGAAGGAAGGACTTTTAGAATATGATTTTTAAACTGATAGTATCCCTTTAAAGGTGACCAGTGAGGAAAACCAGCTGCATTACTTAGATGGGTGCAGTATTTATCATAGCCATCAGTAAAATTTCAGTTTCCATTTACAAGTGAAAGAGAAAACAGAACCCACTCCAACTTTTGTTAAATATTTAGCAAACTTAATCTCATGCCTTGCAGCAATGATTCTGCTGCCCCTGCTACTGCCTCTATCCCCATTCATTTTCTAGCCTGATAAGCCCCAAAAATATCGTCTCTTAAAATTTGATGCTTTTAATCATATTGTTCTGCTGAACCTTGGGGGGACAGAGGGAACTTTTCAGTCTCCCCAGACGAGAACAGCAAGATAGGAAAAATGTAAATGCATGCAGAAGTCCAATTGATTTCAGTATAGGCACTTGAGTGAGAGACCCTACAATAACACATCCTGAGACAAGGGGTGGCATTTCAGAAAATGTTAGGAATAGACAAAAGGCACCCCGTATTTTGGGGAGACATCCTTATTAGGGAGGTTCAAAAACGCTCTAGGAAATGTTTAGAATAAATTCCATTTTGTACAACCCAGCGAATTCTGAGAACAAAATATTTATGTTCATAAGTATTTATAAAACACCTACATTGTGCTAATTTCCTGGGGGCCCTGCTCCCTAAGGATTTTTCAGTTGGCTACAAAAATCCTAGGGACAAGTTACTGCCCATCCCTTCCTGCACCCCAGCGAGGCTCTTCTCAAGGCATCGAGCTTCTGGGAGAATCTACCACACAACATCCTACAACACTGGGTTTTCTCTGCAATCAGGGCTTTATGCAACTCATAAAGCATTTTCCTCTGCTGGAGAGTTGGCTAAATAGCAAACCATAGATTGGTCCTGCTCTGAAGATTATGGGCCTGATCTTGCTCTCACTTATAGTACACGCTGGTGTAAATCAGAAGTAACTCCACTGAAGGCAGAGGAGTATTCAGTAATGTGAGACTAGAATCAGGCCCAGGAGATTTATTTATTTCGGTCCCCCTGCTAGCCTGCAAGAACAAAACCAAAAGCCAGAGCTGAGGCAGTCCGTACCCCCTAGTGCATGCACATGTAAGCAAACCAAAACACAACTAACTTTAGGCCTTCAAGCCTTGACAATGTCATTTTGACATGCAATAATATTAATAAATCCATAAATGAAGACAGTCTTCTTCCAATCCCAACAAATGAGTGAACCACGGGGCGGGGGGGAATATATATTATAACATTTAACACAAACACAACTGAAAAAAATCTAGCTCCCCAAACCTCCTTTCAGTGAGCTAAGTAGGGCAATTTCCCAGCACACTAGAAGGTGGAGAGCTATGTTTGCGTATTTGAAATGGCTTATTGATACTAAACTATGCTGCTTAACTCTGTGGCCTGTCCCATTCAGTCTGGCAAGCACTTCAGATAATGTTACACTGTTGTCTTAACATTTTTCTCTATGTGTCAGTCACTTTAGAAGGAAAGCAAGTCATTAAGAAGCTTGCATAGCTGAAATTCTGGCTCACTACAGAAATCCTCTTTATCCCATCCCAGCGTTATAGTACACGCTGGTTTCTTCCCTCCTCTCAGGCCAGTAAAATGTCCCCAAAATGGCCAAGAGATTTAGGGGACTATAAATCACATGGCTCCAAAAATATATATTTATTATTCTTAGCAGTTTTACACATTTTGTGGAGTAGAGTGTATTAGAAATTTCAAAACAGCAAGCATGACTGGCATGCCTTGCCTATAGAAACTCTCTAAAGCTTTTAGAATCAGGAAACAGATTCACAAAGTTTCCTTATCTTTAACGTACAGATATCCGGATAGGAAACTACCACCAGGAGCTTAGAAAGGACATTTTTTTTTAATCACTCAAATGAAAATACAAAGTATAGGTGACTCCATGGAAAAATAATAGGTTTAAAAAAAAACACTTAGGGGATTGTCTGAGGAGGGAACTGATATTAATATTGTCATGGAATAGAAAAGTGAAAATTACTTCATGGCCTTTATACAAATAATTATTAAGTAGAGAGCAGTGGGTTTGACTCATTTGATTTTTTTGTTTTGTTTTGTTTTTTTGGATTGGAATTTTTTTTTTAAAGTAAATGTAGGACTGCAATCAAGCTTGTAACTCTTTCAATACTGGTACACTTCTGAACTGCCCCAACAGGCCAAATAAACGAGAAATCAAACGAAAGTTGTCATCTAAGGATCAACGTGTGCGTTCATAAGGAGAAAGACAGCTACTCATTGTGCCCCATATCTTCCAACAGGAACAGAGTGTAGGTATATAATCGAGATTGCTAGCCTATTCTGTACCTTGGCATGTAACTGCTATGGGTGGAGTCCCTGCAATCTGTCCTTAGGCTATGCCGTGACCTCTGAGTGACATGTCTCATGTACAATCCAACATCTAGCATCCATAAGGGGTCTGAAGCACAGGAGATGAGACACACCATGGGTGGGTCTGCATGTGGTCCCTTTGCATAATTTATCCCCAAACACAGCAGAGACAGACACCTACCAGTCTTCGTTTAGGTTTAATGAGTGGTCGATTTTGACCGTTCATTTTGTGGTAGAGCCCGCAGGCGTTACACAGGTAATGCCCAGTGCCGTCTCTTCTCCAGAGAGGGGTGGCAGTAGCTCCACAGTTCACACACTCTCTGCCTTCTAAATGGAAACACGAAGAAACCGGATTTCTTTCTTTAAAAACAAATTCACAAAAGCTTTTTGCATTGTCCTTTAGGCATTTTCCAGAAGTCAAAACAGTGCATTATTCAAGCATAATTAGACAGCATTGATTATTTACAGTACATGTGGCAAGGCTCTCCTTAGTGTCTCTCATACACTCTATGTTATGATCAAAAAATAGTTGCTCTCTCTGCAAGGTGAGAAAGAGGGACATCCTTGTTGTGTCAAATGGGACTAGTATCATTTCAGTAACAAGAGCTCCCTTACCATGTCATGTGCACCATTCCCCTGCCATATCTATTGCACCTCTATAGCTAGATCACATATATCCTGCCACACACACACACACACACACACACACACACACACACACACACACACACAGCAAAAATTTGTAAGAAAAAGGGTTATCTGGAACCAAATCTGGGCCAAAAGACACGTCACTGCAAGTGCTGCAATATCCTAAAATAAAACAGGGCAGCTTGGAAGTGGAGACAGCATCAAAATGGTTCAATTATTATTTTTATTTTAATTTAGCAAATCTGGTTGAACTGCAGCACTTGGAAAAAGTTCTATTTAAGCAGGCACTCTGGAACTTATAAACACAGCTTTTTTCTGTACTTTACTTGTTAACCGGCCAATTTTGATTTGGTGGGGAGGTTTATCTTACTCCTACTCTTTCCTCATTTGTTTTAGTAAGTTAATTTTTGGTGAGGGCAACACTAAAAAAACCCCAAACCCAGGTAAAGATATTAGCTCACCCACCTTGTGTCTCCAACTAGAAAACTACTTAGATCTCTGCTGCCCCCCCCCCCCCTTTTGGGGGTGTGGGTGTGTGTATGTTGTGTGTGTGTGTTTGGCCTGTGAAAGCTATTTGCTGAAAGTTCACTGCCTCTGATGGTTTGAGGGCTGGTCTGCTTAATATAGGAAATTCTTTTCATATTGTTTGTGCAAATTATACAGTATTTAACGGCAGAGGAAATTATTTTTGCTAGTAATCGGAGCAGGCCTTGTCGAGTTCAGCAGGGCTCCTGTCTCCTTCCATCTAGGGAGTGGGTGGCTTTTAAACAACACAGTCTGCAGTGGAAAACGAGGGGAGCTCTGCGTTCCTAGCTTTTGTCCCTCCTAGGGCAGGAAGCCGCAGGAGTCATCGTGTCGTGAGTCTTAGTTTTCCTACAAAAACAGTGAGTGGTCACGAACTTTCCCCACTTCCATGCGCGGAGGCTCCCATCAAAACAACCCTCAAGATCACTCACTTCCCCCATCTAATAAAACCCTCCACAAAAGGAACCAAAAAAGGCCATTAAGGATCCATTTCTCTGCAGTGACTCTTGGGGCTCTTTCTAAAAGCAGGGGGAGGAAAAGCGGCAACTGTATTTTAATTTTCTTTTCACGGTTTAAAAAAAAAAGAAAGGAAAAAACAGCAGCCGCACTGCAAAAACACTGGGGGGAAAATCCCTTAAAAGAGCGATTTGAAATAGAGCTGATATTGTAAAATGTCTGATCTTTTTGTTGCAAAATTCCTAAGAGAGATCATGTTTCTTAATTCATGGCCGCTTTTAAAATAGAAAATAGAGGTGTGTGTACACACATTTAGTTGTGTTAGAGTGTAGCTTTACAACGCTATCTCAAATATAGACTTTTATTTTCTTCCACCGTTGGAAATACAAACGGGGGTGAATGGAACAACATCCAGTTTTCTTAATTTGTCTAGATATCCAGCTGGGGACATTTCAAAGTGAGATCAAAACCTGAGCCATCACTGAATTAGCTGCTTTCAGAAGACACTTTTCGGGAAAACTAGAGTGAAGAGAGGAATGCTCCGCGGTTCGTTGTTAGCAAACAGGGATGGATCTGAGGCAGAGAACAATCATGTCCGATCGCATTTTCTAGGTTGTATTGAGTTGGTTTAAGTTAGCGTTTAGTAGGTACCTTCGGTCCTCAGCACCGGGGTGTAAACTATTGAACTTTTGTTCCTTGTGTGATTGGAAAGAAATCAAGCCCCTCTTCAGTTTTAAGTAACTGGCTTGGTGAGTTTCAATTGTGAATGTGTTGCGCTCAATGCTAAAAGCCAACGAGTGGCCTTTTCCCTTATTAATGAAGGTGCAATTTACTGCAGGGAAACAGAATTAAATTCCCGGCATGGAGTCAATGGGAGTTTCACTGAAGTAAAGAGTGCAGGATCTGGCCCAGAATTGCTAGCGATTAGAACCAGCCACTGTCTTTCTTTTTCTGTGTGAGATTTTGCCGTATAAACCCTTATTTGCATAATTTAGATCTGCCAATTTTTTTTCTTTTAGGGATTACTGGGTCCCTTAGGCCCTGGCATGAGACTGCTGCAGAGCAGAGAGCCAGTGACTAGACCGTGCCCTACCAGCAGTTAATAACAGAAAAACTCGGTCCATTTCTCAGAGCTGCCCCAACAACAGCATGTTAAAAAATCCAGGTGAATGAGATTAAGATATATCTCGACGACAACAAATAAATCCACCCTCGCCCCCTCTTCGGAGTGCATGTAAACACCTGTGCTGTGGGGAGGGAGGGGTGTTCCAAACTAGAATCATGTAACACACATTGCAACCTTCCTCAAAACACACATACACAAACCTGACCTACAACCCCCCCACACACACACACTGTACAGGCGCTGCAGAGATCAAGGCGTTGTAGGCTTACCTGAGCAGGACCGAGCTTTGCTCCTCTGCTTGGGGGTGAAGCTGGAGGCTGGGCCGCCTAGGAAACTGCCCGGGTGGAAGAGGCTGCTGCTATACTCATGAGCAGCCGGCACATAGGAGGGGTAGGTGGGGATGGGGTGGTGGGTGGAGGGCTGGGCCCCCATGGAGGTTAAGCTGGTCCTCAGAGGGCTGGCACTCTCCATCTTCATCCCGTCTGACAAAGATACTTGGTATTTGATGGTCTCTTTCTCCTCCTGCCTGGCCCCGGCCGAGGAGGAGGGCGAGGCTGCGCTGGTGGAGTTGGGGTCCGGGGATACCTCCTTGGGAGGGGTGGGTGGGAAGCCGAAGAGGTGGGAGCCGGAGTGCGAGGCCGGGGTGAGCGAGGAGACCGAGGCCGTGCTGGAGGTGCTGCTGCCCGGGTACACGGAGATGGCCCCGGGGGCTCCAGCGGCGGAAGGGTGCAGGGGCCCTTTGGTGAAGGGATTCACCGTCCAAGGGTTGTGGTGATGGGCTGCCGAGAGCGCCGCTTTGCCGCTGTCCAGCCAGGGGATGCCGGGGCTGTGGATCAGGTGAGGCCGGCACATTTGACTCCCAGTCAGACGGGCTGTGGGGAGAGAGGAGTTTTCACGATCACACCCACCAGCCAGGCGAGGAAGACGGGCCCCGGAGAGCGCTGGGGGGCGCGGGCAGAACCGCTGCCCAGCGCAGAGAGGGACCGGGGAAGTGTCCAGCTGCGTCTCGCCGTTCAGTTATCAGTGGGACGCGCACAGAGCCAGACCCATATTGCTGGGGAGATCCAGCGCCCGCACAAGGACACCGGCCATCCCAAAGCCAGCGGGGGCCGAGCGAGCAGCTCTGGAGTGAATATTTCACAGCAGACCTGCCCTGGCGAGCCAGGGACAACGCAGGCTCCCCTGCCCGCCTCGCCTCTCCCTACCCAGGCGCCAGGAACACCCTGCAAGTCCCGAAAATCTCCCAAACCACTCGCCCCTTTGATTTAGCTGCAAAGAAAGCAGCAGCGACAGCATAATACTAGAGGGGGGAGACAGGGGGCAGCAGCCCTCCCCCTCCAAAAAAATGAAAAACCCGACTGGCTCCGCAGGTTTGGGGAGCACTTTTTCAGCTGTCACCGATACCTCGGTTCCCCCAAAATAAAATCTACCCGGGATCTGAATTAGTTTGTATTTCATATCCGGGAAGTGGCCCTGTCTCGGGACTAGGAAGTTTCTTTGGTCTGTATGCGCGCACCCACCCACCCACTCAGTCTATTTCCCCTTCCTCCCCCTCTCCCCACCCCCATCGATTATTTCTAGGGTGAAAGTCCACCCGGGCTTCCCTTTCAATCCCCTTTTCTGGGGTCTCCCTTTCCAGTGATACTGAAGCAACCCCCAGACAACCCTGATCTCTAGTCACTGCCCTCCCGGCACAAGTCTACAGAGGACCCGGAGAGAAAGAAAACGGGGGGTGGGGGCGGTGCCGATTTACCGTGAGCTTGGCTGTAGGACACCCTGGCCCTGGCATGGGCCGAGTTGGCATAGTAGGGATTGCCCTGGGAGTCCAGGTGATTGAAGAAGACATCGACTTCATCCGGAGGTAGGAGCTGCGCCGGTTCCATGTAGTTATGAGCCAGTCCCGGATGGTGCGTCTCCGGGTGCTGCCCGTTCAGCACGGCATGGTGAGCCATCCAGCGAGGCTGGTCGGTGGCGACTTCCATGCCGACGCTGACTCCCCAGCCCACCCCCTAACCGGCCCGGATCGGTGATGGGGAGGTTCTAAACCCACGGCAGGCGTCTCGTGTGTGTCTCAGGACGTGGGGGGAGTCAGCGTGTCCCTTTCTTAGCAGGCAAGTTGTGGCGAGAAGCTCCCTGCGACACGCCCGGGACACCACCTGTAAGAGGAAAGGAGTGGTTAGTACTTCACATAGCTATTCAAGGGAGACGCGTCACCCTCCGCATTTTCCACCTGGTTTGAGCTAATTCCGCAATTCCCAACATGCAGATGAATGGGGGTGGGGGAAGCCCCTCTTTGTACCCCCCAAAAAAGTCTCATTTTATGCTCCGTCGCCCCCACAAGTTCTTACCCTGGGTTCCCCTCTCTCCCCCCACAAAATAAACAGCATCTGTTTTCAAGAGTTTTTTTTTTTTTTAGAAAGGTTTCCTCTTTTCTACAAACGTCAATAAGAGTTTTTCCAGCTGCCTTTAGGGGTGGGGGAGTAAAAACAGCAGGTCTAATGTCACCTACTTATACCAGCTCGAACTGACACGAGAGGAAAAGGAAAAGTGAAAGGAATGTTCCGAGAGAAAAAAGGCAGCAGCTCAGAAGCAATTTCCCTGAAGAATAAACCCAGCTCTTCTTCCCCCCCCCCAAACATACTTACACAAAGTCCCTCCAAGTGGAGTGAATCTAATTCCAAATGTTTGCAGAGTTTCTTTCTGGGGTTGTAAGTTTAGGGGGTGGGGGGGTGGTGATGGATGGTTGTTTGGAGGATGTGAATGCAGAAGAGAGTGAGTGAGAGAGGGAAGGCAGAGGAGGATTGGATGGAGGTTCTTACTCAAATGGCAAGCTCCACTTATTCTGGCCTTTTTTGTAACATCCCCAAAGCATCCTATGTCAGCCCTGGCGCCAGCTGGACTCAGTTCAGTAGACATGAACTAGGGGCGACGCACAGGGCTAAGAACCTCCGCCCAGCCAATCAGCGTCCTAGCGCCTAGCCTCGCGCTGCCATTGGCCCCAGAAATCCACATTCCCCTCATTTACTCCAAACATCTTAAAAGAGCTGAACCCGCCAAAGACAGAAAAGACCCCCCCGCCCAGCCCACCTCCCACTATCCCTCTTCCACTCTCCCCTCCCCGCAGCAGCATCCAGGTCCGCCTGTCTTGCAGAGCGGGTGTTTGTTTGCGGCTAATGTTAAATACCCCCCAACGCTCCAGACTAAGGTTATGAGCAAAGTATTCCAATTCCAGCCAATTTGGGGGATCGAAACACATGCACGCAAGGAGTGAAAGGGGGGGAACCTAAGTGGGTCAGGAGGCTCTCCCACGATAGATGCAGCCTGTTAGAAGACGCACACAAACCCGGTTTTACTGAGTGGCTAATTGCCTCACAAATCTGTTTGTAAAAAAAAAATTAAGGCAAAATTATGTGTATCTGTTTATTTGATTGGCGTGTGAACTTCAATCGGGAATACGCTGTAAAGACAGAATCGGATCGGCCAGGCTATCCTTAGACAAAATCTCCCATTAAAGTGAACGAGATTTCTGTGTGAGTAAGGACGGCGGAACCCGCTCCTAAATAGAAAAGGGATTTGATAGGTAGGGATTGGATAAGAACACGCGTGTTTTCTTGCCTAAACATTTAAGCGTGATGCGTTTGCCTCAGTGAACTCTGGCTGTTTGCTCAGAACGAATGCAGGTTATTTTAGCCCATTGCATTAACACGGGAACCATTTCTCATTTAACCAGGACTCTAGTTTTGCCGAAGTAGTACTTTAAATGTCAGAAAACCCCGGATTCGGGCCGTTAGCAGATGTCAGATTTGAACTGGATTGTTACCATTATGTTAGCTCGAAATAACTGAATCAGCAAAATAAAATAAGATTAAACTGAAAATAAACCCGCACCAGTCTGTTTGGAACCTACCTGGGGTGGGCGTGTAAACGAGAGGACTTAGGACCCCAAACATCTGTTTAAGTAATTTTTTTTATAGCTAATCGTTGATTGTATATTTTCGGACCCGATCCTGCCAGTCTCCCAGCCACCCTGCCGACTACCTGCGCTTATCTGTCGCGCAGAGCCCCCATGGGCTTCCCTGGGACTCTTCCCTGAAATCTCTGAGTAATGCAGGCTCTGGGCTAGCTGACTTGCCTGTGAGTTTGGGCTGCACGGCAAAAGCATGGTGAGGCCCAAAGCGACATGCTAGCGTTACAAGACTAGGAAACCCCCGAATAATGAGAAAAAAACACTCCCTGTTTAAGTAAGTGTATGTTTGTACTAGACAATAAACAGCCTGAAGCCAGTGGGCCAGTCCTGGCCCTCGGAGCCCGACTGTGCTATTTCATCAGGAATCTTTTAAAACCTCATTTTTATAAACCCTCTCTTTGTTTTGGGTTGGTTTTTGACGTATTTCTATCCGTTTGAAGCAGTCGAGGCTTTCAACCCGCCTGTTATAGGGCGGATGAGAAGTGCAGTCCGAATCAACAGGCTTTTTATGCAGCCAGCTAATTAATTTATCACAGTTTGAAGGTCCCACTTTTAACAGTCCCTGTTCTGCGGAAAGCGACTCCAGGGGAGGGGAAAGAAGATAGGAGGCAAAAGAACAACAGGATGACAGCAAAATACAGTTAGGACTAACATGGTGTGGGCCAGGTCCCTATCTACCCCTAAAAATGTTGATATTTAAAAAGAACTAATTGACTGATAGGTTTTGGTTGGTTTTTTAAAAGCTCTTTTCATTTGATTGTAAATCCTCTTATCTCCTAGATGCAGAAAAATAATTGTTTACATGAATCGATTTCAATGGTGGAAATCAAAGCAAGAAAACCGGCCTCTCTCTCCCATCCCCCTCAGAAATGAAGTCTATGCTGGGGAAGAAAGGTGGGTTAGGGGGACGCTGTGGAGATGTTTTTGAGGTTGGCCCCAAGTCTTGTCATGTTCCTTACATTATGTGTAAGTTCCATACTTATTATTCCTTCTACCAATTCATTTCCAGGTCACAATGGAAGAGGGGGAGCTGGTGGTTGGTTTGGAGGGGAGGGGTGTGATCTGGCTGTATCCTTCTGGGTGGTGAACATCTCCCTGTAGGGCGAGATTTGGGTGCTTTGTGGGAGAGGGGAGAGTTATGATCCGGTTATATCATGGGATGGGGAGTCCCCGCCCACTGTACCAGGCCAGAGGGGTGTGTTGGGGGGAGAGGGGAGATGTTGTGAGCAGAGTGTAATATGCTTGACAAGGAAGGAGGGCAGATGCTCCCCACCGCAAGACAAGATTGATGCACGTGTGCTGGGGGGGTTGTGATCAGGTTGTATTGCCCTGGGAGTTTACCCCCCCTCAGGATTGTATGTTTGATTATATCAAATTATACAATCCCACCGCAGAGAGGGGGGAGGGTGTCTTGTGGTGGGGGTGTTCAGACTATATAATCACATACACAATGTAAGGCAGGAGTGTGTTTTAGGGGGTACTCAGGTCATACAATCACCCACAGAATAGGGCAGTGGTGGTGTGTGATGGCGAACAGGTTCTCACACACACCACACAGGAGGGTAGGTATAACCCCCTCAACCAGAGCGCAGGGCAGGGCAGGGCCGGGTGTGCAGGGGACGATCTCCCTGCCGAGGGGAGGGGGCCGGGTCGGAGGATTGACAGTCAGTAATTGGGTAATAGGAGGCTGCTTCTCCCCAGCCAGGCGGCCCCAGTCACTGAGACGCCGGGGCTCTGACGTCACCCGCCGCTGCCAAATTCGCCAGGAAATGAACTTTTTAATAATAATAATAATAATACAAGACAACCCCCCCCGCTCCCGGAATTGGGGCGGGTTCTGCCTGGGAATTAGGGGTCCCGGACACCCCCAATTCCCGCCCTGCCCCCCTGCTCCTGCCTCCATCCCTGCCACTTTCCCAGCCAGACAAAACAAGGCAAGCGGGGGACAGACACACAACAGCTTCCCCGCCCTCTCTTTTTTGCCCTCTTCCTGCCCGCTGGCTGCAGGCTGGGCCGGGCTGCGGGGCAGGGGGGTGCGGGGACTGGGTGGTGGTGGTGCGGGGCTAGGATTTTCCCTGCTCCCCCTGCGGGCTTCCCTCTTGGAAAACTAAAAGCGAGCCGGACTCCTGCGCTGCTAGCGGCGCTGCCAGGATCCCCCCGGCCCCAGCTTGTGCAGGCGGAGACTGGGAGGGGGGCTCCGCGCGGCCCTGGGGATCCGTGGGCCGCGTGGGGGCGGCAGCGGGCTGGAGGGGAGCTCAGCACGCTCCAGTCCCGGGCTCGGCTCCGGGTCCTTAGGGCCGGGAAAGCCGGGCTCAGGATGTGCCGCCACCGGTCCCAGCGGGAGAGCCCTGCACTCCCCAGCCCCGCGGCGGGGTGGGAGGCCGGCGCTGGAGGGGGGGGCGGACAGCCGCAGAAAAGAGTCGCGATGCAGTTGCAGCCGGTTGGGCTGGGCTGGCCCTGCCGCGGGAGGGGTGAGGGGTTGGAGACAGGCGGTCTGGCTGCGCCGGCCGGGAAAGGGCTTGCTCGGAGCTAGCCGGGGCAACACAGCGCAACCCCCTGCCCCGCGGGCTCAGCCAGCCCAGCTCTGCTGGGGGTGGGGCGGGGGGGGTTGCTAATGCCTGTGCCCCGGCTCTGAGCCAGGGCCGGCCGGGAGCTCGCCCCAAGCCCGAATCCTGTGCGACAAGCCTGGCACAGAATCCTGAACCTAGCCCCGTCTTCCCAGCACCACCGCCCCAGATCCTCGGATTCCCCCTCCTCCCAGGCCTGGCTTCCCCTTGCCTACCCGTGGTTCCCAGGCTTGGGACCCCCCGAACCCCTCTCGCCCAGCCTCCTCCCCCCACTCACACACTTCCCGTTTGTTTTCAGCCAGCAAAAGCGATTACAACAGGAGAGACAGGATTGTACAAGTAAGTCTGTCAGCGCCTCCCCTCCCCCACACTCTCCGGTGAAATCGGGGCGCTGGGGAGACCCACCCTGGCATAGATACAGACTGAGCTAGAAGCTGCCACCGCAGACCCCTATGCCGGAATTAGTACATTATAGAACCAAAGATAAACTCGGCAGCATTGGAAATTCCTGGATGATTTATTCGGGTTCTGTTGTAAGGGCGTTTTAGCAAATATGATCTTCCAATGTCAGGCTGTATAGCCCGCAGGCTCTGTACCAGGCCTGGGATGCGAAGGAGGGAGAGACGTGACCACCTTTTTAAAAAAAAAACATTAAAAATTATCTATATTTTTCCACACACCCAAATCGATCTTTTAAATGAAAATAAGGAGATTTCAGGATCAGGAATTTTTACTCCCAAGTATCAAGTTACAAACAACAGAAGGGAACAACAAATTCCTCCGTGTTTGTTTACTAGAAATAAACGCCCTCCTGCCCCTGTTTGCAAAATTAACCGGGAGGGGGGCTGCTGGGAGAATGTTTTAATAGATCCGAACAAACGTTTCACGCTGAAAAATCACAGAAACCCGCAGAACGCGATTGCAAAGCTCCTGAGAAAGTGTTGGGGGAGAACCCAAGTTCGTTGCAGTGGCTGGGCTGTTAATGCGATCGTATTAATACCGGTGTTAATGCGCTCCTAATGCGTTCTTATTTATTAATTAATACCAACCCTTTTAATTATTTCACCGATGCAATGAGCAAGGCGGCGTTGGGGGGCTGTTTGTTTTAGGCAGGTGATAAAATCGCAGTTAACGAGCTGATAATTCGTTCGTGTTTGTTTTAAAAGACAAATTGTAAAGATTAATCAGGCTGCTTGATTTATGGAGCGACAGACCCCCAAACTGCCCAGGAAACTCTGAAGCCCCCGTGTCAGATTACCCTGCAGCCGGCTCTTGCCACTTCCCTGCAGCCAGGGGAGCTCGCTGCTTCCTCTGCAGATCTTGCCTACAACATCCACATGATAGCAAGGAGCGGGATGGGGGGGGAAACCCCACCCGTCCGCCAGGCATTGGGGAGATACTGGGGGTGGGGGGAATAAACGGTGCCTCAAAAATGAAAATACATTTTTCCGCCTCAAAATACGTTTTTCCGCCTCAAAAATGAAAATACAAAATCCAAACAAATTCCCTGTCTGTCCGTCCTCGCCGCCCCTCTCTCTAGACTGGATTGTGTCGCTAAAAGAAATTCTCACTGGCTTCCTTTGCCGCCAATGTTTTCGGGGTTTTCCTGACACTATTACTGTCCTTCTGGGCAACTTCTTCCTAGCCTCTTATTTTCCTGAAAAGTCAATGTCTCCCATCGGGCGGTTTTTATTATTAATGAGTGTCTCTGTGTATTCTTAATTATCATTATATCTGCCCAGCAGCTTTAGGGCCACTGCTCCTATGCACTGCTTTTCCCTGCCTTGGGATGACCAATCGCTCTTTCCAGCTCTTCTCTTTAAACTCCTGACAATAAACAGCAAATAAAATCATTCTCCCTTTAAAAAAAAACCAAAACCCTTCCACGTTCATAGGCGGTTTAATTCTTTCCGTTTAAATGGCTAGACGCAGTCCTGTCTGCATTACAGAGCCACATCCATTGATACTTACTAGAGCGCAGGGTGTGTGTGTGTGTGTAGAAACTGTGCTTAACAGATCATTATGAATTCTTCTCCAAACGTGTTTTGAGAACTTCAGGTTCAATCATCTCCGCGCCTCTGATTTACAAACTGCTTGTTCAGCGCGTGGCAGTTCAGCGCTTCGATCTTGTTTGTTAGGGTGGGTTTGTTATTAAATGCCCCACTGCAGCAAACACCATGGGGCAAAGCGGTGTGCCTGAGACGTTTATTTAATTAATGCACTCATCGGAACATAACCTAACCCGCACAAGGACCTTCGGCGCAGAAGCTTAACTAATTTTCTGGAGCTGAGATTCAGCCTGTTTCACACGGCTGGTTAAACAACTATTGTGTCAATTTTATTAAAGTCCTCTCTGGAGAGACTCTGCCTGAACGGGCGGCGAGCTGCAGGATTGCAGCCAGCCGGCTCCAGCCCCTGAAGTCACTCCGTGGGCCCTGCATTCCCCCACCGTTCCATCTCTCTTCCATAGCTTCTTCCAATAGATTGCTAGATGTATTGGCTGTTACAGGCAAACACAAGGTACGCCAAAACGCCTTACAAATCGCCCACCTTCTTTGCACATGCCACAGTCTTCAGGGCAAGGCAATTGAGAAAAGAAAAGGAAGAATTGTATCAGGATGAACTCCAAACATCAAACCCAGCATTTTATTTCCAAGTGTCTCTCTGTACATTTTCCAGGCAAGCCGATAAATCAGCTATCTGTGTTTTCTGAGATATAGAGAGATTCGATAGATAGTCATGCAGATCTATATGGATTTATCTAGTGAGAGGGAAAACGTAAAACAGAAAAGCGTATTATGAGTTATACAATTTTCTCCGCAGACTGGCTATCTCTCTGTCTATTTTGTTTAATCTCTTTTTATACAACAGTTTTACTAACCTTAATTTTTTGTTGTAATTTTTAAAGGGAGATCTTCCAGATCTGGAAGCACAGCTGGTTATTTTAATTGATTGACAAGTGATGTCATCTCGTTAAGGGGGGAGGGAACATGTTTTAGCAACAGTTAGTGGGGCCATTTGATGTAGCAAGACACCTGTGTGTGATCAATGCGCGTATATGTTGGAAGGCAGAAAACCTGTGTGCCCAGACCTACCCGCAGACTGTTTATTTATATGCCCTCAATGTTTGCCCCTGTTTTATTTGACGAAATCTCAATTGAAGAGACTTTATGCCACAGTCTAAAAACAACAAGCGGTGGGCAAAGGTTCAGTGGCGAAATAACCAAATCCCCATGCTCCGCTGTAACAGAATTTGGACGCTGAACGTTGGCTGAGCTAATCCCTGGCCTGTCCATGCGGATGGAGAGCGGTTCGGTACCAGGGAACATTCTGCCAGCCGGTTGTGACAGTTTTTCTTTAGGGCAGTTTTGGACTTGTCCTATCATGTTAATTAGGGGAGGAGGGAGCTGGCCGCCTCCTACCTCCTTTTATGCCTTTGATACAGATATTACAACGGGTAATAATTATTGCAATCTATAAACTCTCCACGGGAAAGATTTCCCACCAGACCACGCCGCCGCAAAGTCAATGCGAGAAAACTCTCTCCCCAACTCCATCCCAGCCATCAGAGCTGCAATCTCTTTGACCCGATCCTGCTTCACAGGGGTGAAGTGCTAGGTACAGTGGTAGACAATAATCTGTCTCATAACACGGAATATGTTTTAGCATAAATTCCTATCCTCGCTTTGTCGCTCTATCATTCAGATGCATTGTTCGAATGGCAACCGCAGCTACTTTCCTCTTTGTTTAAACTTCGCTCATCCTGACTGCAAACCCCAGGGGCAGCATAAGTTTTTCCTCTCTTTGTAACCCTATTCTTCTCGTCTTTTCCTATGTGCAACTAATTGGTGCAGCCATCAAAAACGGAGGAAAGAGGAAAGAGCGAGCGCGAGAGAGGCGCACCTAATTAACCCCTACAGGGTCTGAGATAAGAGAGGCTGCACACGGCACGAGCCATGTTGGAGGGCACGCAGGCTTCGGGGTCGCCTTTGCGTCTCCGTGCAGACCTTGGCGGAGCTGTGGGAGCGCGATGCAAGGTACTCACTGCTGAGAGGGCTGCTGGTGGTCTCCCGCGACGCCCGTCCCCTGCAGCAGCAGCAGGAGCCAGATCCTCAGTGCCAGCAGCATGGGGTGCAGGGTGGGCTGTGCCTGGGTGGGTGGGGAAGCAGGCAGAGGAAGCCGGCTGCACTGGGGGGGAGGGGCAGGCCTGTGGATGTAACGCACAACCACCTCGCTGCTCGCCCAGGCTGTTGCAACCCTCAGTCTTCCAGCAATCTGGCTAAGTCAGGTACAGAAATAGAAACACGTATGACTGGCGTCAGAAAGGCACACACACACTCACACGCACTCTTCCGGGTTAGCCCTCGAGCCAGCCACCCCGCAGCCTGCTGCGGCGGCGACAGGTACAGAGCCCGCCAGAGCCTTTCTCCCAGCTGCTCGGGAAAGTGGGGGACCCTGCCCGCGCTCACACGCAGCCCGAGCGGACCAGGTCCCGTGTGATCGGCTCTGCATCCCGCGGAGGGGGACCCGAGAGTCTGCCAGGCAGAGCAAGGCACCGCCGCTGTTGTTGCTGTCATGATTATGTCCTCTGCTGCTAGCTAAAATACTAATCATTGTTCAGAGACTAGCCGCTACAGGGAGTCTTTGGTTAGAAATACGAGCAGTCACTTTCCAGCCCTTCTGGCCAGACTTTTCCCAATGTTCTTCTTTCTTTACGTTTCTTCCTTGCTCGCTTTCCTGCTTGCTTTCTTCCTTCCTTGCTTACTTAAAATACAACCTGCATGACCAGTACATTTTTAATGCTGGCTAATAAGGTTAGAAAATGACATAGTTACCTCTTAACCGCAACCCCCCATTTAAGCTGCATAAAAACAGAACGATCTAGGGAATAAATCACCGGCCACGTACTCTTTTTAACTACTGTAAAAACCTTGCCATGATCTGCCCCCCACTTCCCCAGCCACGTGATTCAGATCGGGTATTTTGCCCATTGTTCCAGGGGAGTTTTCGCTCTCCACTGGGTGACGCCTCGTGGCTCTTGTTTGCCCTCCTGACTTTTTGGGTTGTTTGGATCTTGTCCTCGCGACGCGCCTGACAACTTGTGAATAACGTTTTGTTCCCCTGCAATTTGTTTGCAATTTGTCCTTCACGGTGAAGTTCCCCAGCCCTGGATCCCTTTTCTGGCTTCCCTGGTAAACAGGTCGTCCAGCCCAGAGTCTGTTACCTCAGCCCTGGTACCGCCGGGCAGCCCCAAACCCAAGCACCACCACACGGCTTAGGAAATCGGCATACCTGCTTCTGCTCAAACGCAGCAACTGCAGCGATAAGAAGGGTAGTACTACTAATAATTAATACGTGCGATTAATATATGCTCCCCCTATTGTAATCGTCACGGTTGGTTTCGGAGTATGCCGCAAAAAAGGCGCTTGGGTAGACTGTCTGGGGGACTTTCATACCAAAGATTTCGTTGCAAGGCTCAATTTTCGGGACGCATATTTCGATGTCAATTCGCGTGTCAGCTATTTGGGGCCCGATCCTGCACTTCTTGCTCAGGCAACAACACTTCCATGGAGAAATCGCCTAAGTTAAGGCTGCAAGATCGGGCCCTGGAAGAGAAAGATCCGATGGCAGTTTCAGACACAGATATTTAGTTTTTGCTACAAAGCTGTTTGCGACAAATGATTGTGTATATATATATAGATATATATTATATTATAGATATATATATATACACACACATATACACACACACACAATAACTAATCATTGGAATGATGCTATTTATTTAGGCAGCTGCTTTACTTGCCAGTTTCTTTGGACATGGCCAAATTTGAGTTAAAAAAAACATTAATAAAGATGTTACCCTTGTTTCAGCTTCTCGCTCTACAACCAAACAAGCCAACCCTGGCTCCAAATCCTGCACCCGAACTATTCTTATTGAAATCGCCTCAAAGCCATTCAGTCTCCAGTGTGGATTTTTCTCCCAGTCTCTGCACCCCACAGAAAAAGGAGAATAAAGGGGGTGGGATAGGGGTGGAAGAGCTGCCTTGGGGAAAAAAAAACGCAGGGGAGGCGGTTGAAGCCCATAGCTGGGTAATTTTAAAACATGCAAAGCTGTGTAAATCTGCTGCACGGGACTGGGACTGCAGAGGCTCCCTAGCTAGGCAGGTGCAAACGCAGCAGAACCAGGGCCTGCGGAGATGCGGGGCTTTCCACGGGAGAACAAACCTTCGCATCTTTTTATTAACAAATCTGACAACAATGAGAGGGGGGATAGGACGGGGCCAGGCGCGCGCGCGGGGGGGGGGTGTCAATTTAACATTGCAACGTTGAAAAGAAATGAACGTTCCGAAGTGGGGCTGGTTGTTTGTTTTTTTTAATTATAAGCCATAAAGACACACACTTAATCCTGGGAGATTCACTGCTATTAATTCACGGTGGTTTGGTTTAGTTTGTTGATTGTCCCATCGCAATAATCCGTGTTCTTCCCTCTTTGCGAAAGGAATAGTTTGGCAGGATGATGTGGCGTTTAAAACGCGATCATTCTTCAGCTGTAATAGGGCCAGCCTATAGGAAGAGAAAGTATCTAGGAACTCTAAAGCGACTGCGAGTTTAGGAATGAAGAAACACTGTTCATTAGAAATCAGTTTCAGACCTAGATCCAGCTAATATATAAATATACCAGCAAAGCAGTTTGAACCTTTGATCGCTGCTTTCATACCTGAGTTGCAAGATACTTTGGGGACGCCAAGTTTACATTATAAACTGAAAACTACCATCTCTTTCCCAATTTCCAACCCTCTTGGTTTGTTTTAAGCTCTGAGCATGCTAGTCGCTAGGGGTGAAATATTTTTCAAAATAGATTAAAAACACCCATTTCCAGTGTGAAAGAGAACAAGAGTATTTCATAGGAGCTTACTCTTCTGCGCTGTATGTCTCTAGATTTTCTTTGAAACGTCGCTTCATTTGGTCTGTAAATTATTACATTTTGCTAAGGATGGATTTACCTGTTTGCATCTAGTTCAAATAAGAAACCAGCCCTGTTAAAGCAACCATGCAACGCGAACGATTTTTACCCCACCGGATATGGAGTAGATCTGCACATTTTTAGAAATAACAAATTCAGTGATTTGTTCTGGAAGAGGAAAAACTACCCCAAGAAATGCCCTAAATCATCTGCAAAGAAAAGACTGGTTTATTTAAAACACCGAGCAATAGTTCTTTATTTGACACGCCAAGCTGTTCTCTGTCACTGGGCATTAGCCACTCTTTAGCTAGAAGAGTCCCTTATGGAGTGGCTAGGGAACAGCACCCAAAATATTCTGCATTTCCATCCAAGCAGCCAGTGACAATAGCACAGGGGCGGTTTAGGGGAGAATCTGTAATGAACAATACTTCATCTCCCCTTGCTAAGAACCCCAGGCTGTACGGACAATCTCTCCCCTTCCAAGTGCATTGTCTCCATGGGAGAACCGCTGTTTACACTTTCTCCAGCTCAACACAGCCCCGGTGAGGAATCCCCACTGCCACAGCCAAAACTCTCTGTTTCAATTGGGATTTCCCCCCTCTGCCGAAATGAAAGGCTTTTAATCTACAGCCCGAGGAAGCAGAACCCCATATTTCATCCCAGCCCCGTTCCCCGGGGCACTTTGTCACGAGTTGATTATTTTAAGACCCTTACCTTGTCCCTACAGTGACTTTTCTTCCCTTGCTCCCTGAGCGCCTTTCCACTAGGTTCTTTGCTGGGAGGCTGATGGTCTTTTTCTCTCTTCCTGGGCTCATTTACAGCGGCGCAGGCACATCTGGATTCACCTCTGCCTAGCTCGCCTTCGTGTATTTGAATAAAGAGGAACGAAAGTGTCTAAATGGCTGGTGAATGCATAAGCAGGCCAGCAGAGGGGTTGCCAGGGGTAGGCTTTTCAAAACTGGCAGCAATTTTCGAGCTGGTCTCCCCCCACCCCTTCCCTCCCCTTCTCCCTCTCACTCTCCTGCCTTCACGGATGGCACAGCGAGCCAGTGTGTATTTATGTACATAATAAGGCAGCTCGTCCCCTCAACTACATTTGCATCATTACAATATCTGTACAAGCACATCACATTGTCTGCTGCTTGCACCTTTTGTTGCCTTCGCTGTCACAGTCTACGCGACTTGACTTTCATATTTTTTAAATGAATTGATATTACACCAACACCACACACACACACAAAGGCACTACGGTCTCCTAAGAAATATGGGATTCAGATATAAGGTCTATTTAGCTGCAGTCTCTCTTTATTTCCTATTGCTTTCCAGAAAGGAGAACAGTTTGTATTCTTTCCCCTCCCTAGTGAGGGGAGTAAATCTTGCATTTAACATGCTGCCCTTTTAGAACCGTTCTGATTTTTCTGTCCCTAATTTTAATCTGCTGGGCGATGCACCTGCAAGTAATATCAGCTCTGTGTGTCGGGAGGGGGCCGGGGGAAGGAATGATAACGCAGATACCAACCAGCGAGTCGTTGTGCGCAAAGAAAGAAAATGTTAAAATGCATCTATCCCAGCCCATTAGGCAAGTCAGCCAGAACTAATGTGTTTGAAAATGTTTGCAAGCAACTAGACTCAGCGCAAGGCTGGAAATCTTCACCTGCTCTTTCTTTTCTTATTGGTTTATAGGGAGTTTCACCTTGTCCCCCTCATTCCCCCACCCTCCATATTACAGCCAGCAAAATAACTTCTTTTTTACATAACACAGCAAGGGCTGTATCTAAACTGTGTATCCCCTCTTCAGGCAAAGGGCAAAGTGTGAGAGAGAATACTGCCCTTCGATTAGGAAAGGACGGGATACAACCCCAAAACTTCAAATATTTTAAATTCCTTTTGGGGAGCCAGGGGAACCTCACTTTCCCAATTTAAATGATCATACTAATGTGAAAAAATCCGGCGGGGGGGGGAGGGAAAGAGAAATGCGTTTCATGAAGGAAGCAGAAAAGTTTCATAGGAGAAGAATTATCATAACGGAGGTAAAAATATGTGAGCAACAAAAACAATAACTAAAAATCCCGTTTTGCTGGCATTTTCTGTCTGTCTTTGTGATATGATTCAGGGGTGGAGGGGGGAGATCCTTGATATGCTACAGATAATTCTTATCAGCCCCCAGCAGCCTATTTCCAAAGTAACTGTTTTAATTACTCGCCTGTATCACCCTTCGTCCTAAGAGATGAGATACAAGAACCAGATTTATGCAGCGTAAAAAAAACAGGCTGTTATTTTTAAAAAATGCTCATATTTTAAAGGCAAAAGCAAGGCGCTGTTCCAAATCCAGATATTCGAATAAAAACAAGTTCGCTAACCTGAAAGGTCCTGTGTAATTCAAAGGGTTAGTAGCCGTGGAGTTCTCAAGCACACATTTTAATATAGATGGGGATTTGAACCCAGAGACGTTGTGTGTGTGTTGTGTTTTTGTTTTAATGTTGTAGAAAGGTCAGAGTTTCAGATAAATTTCTGTTCTTTGACAACTGCATTGCTATCTGCCGGCTAGTCAGATGTCTGTAGCGAGTAACCCCCAAACTCCACAATGTCTCAATACAGCCCTTTGAAAATGTATTTTGCTGAATGCTTATTATAGGCTAATGATGTTTTATTCTGCCTGCACCATTTAGATTTCATACTAAAGATGTCATTTTAAAGTCTGAGGGTAAGGGGGAAAAAAAACCCTCACAGTTTTCTTCCACTGTAACAACCATATTCTGCATATTGAAAAATATGATAGACAGTGAGTAGATTTAACAAATAACTCAACCTTTTCAATATTGATTTAACAAAAAAGAGAGGGAGAGAATGTAAAAGCAGTAGTAGTAACAGCAGAGAGAATATAGGCTCAGCAACTCCAGAGGTTCTCCTCCTTATTATTACTATCCAGGAGTAATTTTTCATCTCTGCTAGCTAATCTTTGTTCCTTGTGAAGATAATGAATAGCCCAATCCTTATCTCCTGGGCTCCTGGAGGCTGCTGGAGAATGGGGTTGAACAGGGTTGAAAATTGGTTCCAAAGTGCTGCTGAATAAATGGTGTTCCTTATCTCTGGCTTCCAGATTATCAGGACCCTTTCAAAACTCACACAACAAATACAGCCACCGCATCTAATGCATCATTTACCAGAGCAGATCTCCGCGTTTGATCGGCAGATAGGCAAAATCTATGTATTCCTTGCTTTGCTTAGCATGCATGCATGCTGGGTGTGTGTGCCCTGCATGTGTGTGCCCAGCCAGCGATTGTGCAGAAACGTACACACGAGTGTGTGTGTGCGATGCACGGGCTATCCGGGAGGCTGGGTATTTTTAACAGCTCATATTTTGTTAGCACTCCCCATTTACTCACTGTTATATTCGTTGTGTAATAAAGTGCGCTCCTCTCTGACACTAGCGAGAAAAATGGCACCAGAATATGGGGGGGGGGGGTGGTAGACACACGTTGTAAGACTCCTTTAGATTTGGTTGAACCACTTAGGAGATGGCAAACTTGCCTGAAGAAATGTATATCTAATGGCACACACAGACCCACACCCACCCACCCACCCCAAGGGGTGATCACAGGGAGAGAGATCGTTACTTTTATATCTATACACAGGTGGGTGTGGGAGAGGTTGGTTTTCGGTAGACAGACCGTTGTGATCTGGTCCCCCTTTTTGTGACTGGGTGGTACCAGCCTCTGTGCAGGGGCTGCCTCCAGTCCGAAAACATATTGGGGTTCCCCTGCCTGGGAGAAATAAGCAGCGTTGCTCGCTTGCCTTCAGACCAGCTCCGAAAGCGAAGTCTGCTTCGGGGCGGCTGTTGTGCCCTGGCCTGGGGTCGCTGGCGCCAGGCAGCTGGAGGGCTGTTGATTTAGGACTGTTCAGGCACCAACTTGCCCCTGCTAGGATCTGGCACTCATTGGTTCGCCCCTTTTCTTCCCCAAACCCTCCAGCCTCGGGAAGCCACCTCCATTTCCGAGGCGCTGCCAGACAGGGCGCCCCGCGCTGGCCCGAGGCAGCGAAGGGGTTAACTCCCCGGGCAAGCCCAGCACACCGGCTCCGGCTTAGGGCGCTAAGTGGCTGAGGAGCAGGTTGCGGCCGCCCGGCCATTTATCGGCTAGTGCTGGGTCAATAATCCCCAGCCAGCCCCTCTGCTGCGCTCAGCGCCTCCCGCGCGGGGCTGGCTTGTCCCGTCCCCACGCGATTAGCTCCCGCTTTGTCGCCTTTAGACTGATTCGGATTCGTTCCGGAGCGCTCCGAGCCCTGGGTTCTGCGGGGCGACACGCGGGCTGGTGGGGTAGAGCCAAAGGCACCCGGCTGACCCCGGGGCAGGTAGGCGTGGGGAGTCCGGCCTCATTCCCTCCTCTCCCCGGGGCTGGCACCGCCCGGGACACGTCTAAACGGGGGCAGGTTCCCTTCCGAGCTGGAGGCCAGCGGGCGCCGGGGCTGATTGCGGGAGCGGATCGCGTCCCCGCTGCCCCAGGCCTGGTTCCAATGTCCCGGGCTCAGCCGGGCAGTATTTGCCCAGGACAGCCCGCTCTGGAGGGGAGCCCAGAGCAGGGGTGGATTGTCAGAACCGTTACTAGGAGCCGGGGTCTTGCCCACGGCACAGCGCCTTGTGTGACTGCGCTTCCCTCCAGCCTGGGACACGAGTACCACCAGCCCAAGTTTTTGTAAACATCTGCCTAAGGAAAGTGCCTACTGCACAGTGAACTGACTCCTCAGAGAGGGGCCTGCCACGTGCCCACGGAAGGGCCTTCTGGCCCCAAAGCCCCTGCAGAGCGGGCAGAGTTTGGTCGGGTCTGCCCTCAGCTCCCATTTCCAGGGAGGTGCGAGGGGGAGGGAAACTATCCCTTCACCTGGAGAGACATGTTCGCTTTCCTTGGCTGTTCTCAGCCATCGGTCCTTTCACCTTCTTTGCAGAGTATTACTTTGATTTGCTGCCTGGGTTTTTTAAAAGTGTAAAAGGGGAACATTTCTAGCCGAGAAATATCTCTACAGCCCTTCCCCCCTTAGGTCTTAACCTAGCACAAAGACCTTGGCCAACTCGGTGGTTTGAGCATTGGCCTGCTAAATCCAGGGTTGTGAGTTCAATCCTTGAGGGGGGCATTTGGGGATTGGTCCTGCTTTGAGCAGTGGGTTGGACTAGATGATCTCTTGAGGTCCCTTCCAACCCTAATAATCTATGATTCTATGGGCTGAAGGGAGCTATGTGAGAAAATGCACAACCTTCTAGTCACACTTGGCTTCCCTGCTAGTACAAGACAAAGAGGAGAGAAGGTGTGCCCTATTTTCAGTTTGAAGAGGTGGGCTCCATTCCTGTATTGCTTTGCTTTCCATCAAGGGAGGAATGAAAACTTTAGTGGAAACTTGAAGGAAATAATAGCTCAGAAAAACCAGCCCAATGCTTCTGCCCCTATTAAAGAGTTTTGCAAATGTCCAACTTGTACTAATATTTTTTACAGCTACATTCACTGTTGTTCCCTGCAAAAAATAGACCTGTGTTAGTTTATTAATAACCTAAACATTAGGTATTAAAGACCTATGAGTGACACAGGATGACAAAAAGCTGTATTTTTCCAATATACACAAGCACACATTTAATAACCTTCTATTGCATCTCAGCTAGGCCTTCTCTCTGATGGTTCCCATGGCAACTGAGATAAAAAAGCAGCCATTTTCCATATCTCTATGAAAGTCTATTATATTGCAGGATTAGTTCATCTTCTTCTAAGGTCAAACACAAAGTCATACAACCTGAAATATTTAGAATCCATGTACATTCATTTTTTTGATATGCCCTTTCATTTTCCACGACAGAATGGGCTCCTCTGAGGTTTTATTCCCCAGAAAATGCAAAGCAATAAAAAAATCATGATTAGCCATTGATGAAAAGTTCTTTTTGTCTTCCTTTTTTAAACTATTGTTGCATAGATAGTGTATTATCCATTTATCTCTATCAACAGCAATGATTTCTAGTGATATTGAACATCTAATTGGGCTCTGTGAGATTTGCAGGCGGAGGGCGCCACCTTCTGGCCAGAATTGGAGAAGCGTGCGAGTTTCCTAAGTAAGTGCTTTTGGTTTGTTTATGGTGCGGTAGGACTCAGAAGTTGAGCATGGGAAGAAGAGCCCATTTCATGGCCACCTAGGCTAGAAAGCTGCATTTAACATTGTTCTGCTACAGCATCATGTGCCAGGGAGATATGAAGAGTGTTCCTGCTTTGTCAGAAAGCCAAGAGACCAGCTCATGGATTGGAAAGGTAAGGCACATTTCCTGTGGCTAGGATTATTTAGCCTTGTCACTTTCAGTATGACCCATGCTCAGGTTCAGTCAGGCTAGCCAGTGGCTGTAATATTATTATTTATTGCACTAGCTAGTGGATTCGATCAGTGTAAAATAAAGATTCTTCTTTATCTTGCATAAAGAGTAGATGTGTCCGGTCCCTTCTTTTTCGGTTGATCCACTTCATGATAACTGTGGATTCAAGGAAAGGCCATGAGCAACAGACCTGTCTAGCACTTCACTCATTCTGTTGGGGAAAAGCAAAAACTGGGCTTAATTATTAACTAAAGTAGGAAGAGAGTAGATCAGTCCTGTTAGGGATAAATCCTCACCATACTGCTGCCTTTAACAGTCATAGCAATAGACACACACAGTTTTGCAAGAGATGAGATCTTAAGCATGTAAGAACGGCCATATTGGGTCAGACCAAGGATCCATCTCACCCAGTATGGTGCCAGATGTGTCAGGGGAAGAGAACGGAACCGGGCAGATTGAGTCCTCTATCCCCTGTTGTCCAATCCCAGCATCTAGCAGTCAGAGGTTTAGGGACACCAAGAGCATTGGGTTTCATCCCTGACCATCTTGGCTAATAGCCATCGATGGACCTATCTACCATGAGCTGATCTGATTCTTTTTTTAATCCAGTTATACTTTTGGCCTTTACAACATCCCCCGGCAATGAGTTCCACAGGCTGTTGGCATTGTGAGAAGAAGTACTTCCTTGTGTTTGTTTTAAACTTGCTGCCTATCAATTTCATTGGGTGACCCCTGGTTCATGTGCTGTGTGAAAGGGTAACTAACTCTTCCTTATTCACTTTATCCACACCAATTATTGATTTTATAGACCTCTATCAAATCTCCCCTCAGTCATCTCTTTTCCAAGCTGAACAGTCCCTATTGTTTTACTATCTCCTCCTCCAGAAGATGGTCTATACTCTTAATCATTTTTTGTTGCCCTTATCTGTACTTTTCCCTATTCTAAGGTATCTTTTTTGAAATGGGGCAACCAGAACTGCACGCAGAATTCAAGGTGTGGGTGTACGATGGATTTATGTAGTGGCCTTATGATGTTTTCTGTTTTATCACCTATCACTTTCCTAGTGATTCCAAACATTGTTAGCTTTTTCAAAAGCCTTCTCTATAGTGTTCTGTATAACCATTATTATGTGTTGCTAATGAGCCTTAAGAACTATGTCCCCACTTCATAAGTCCATCTTTATTCAGCAAAGCACTTAAACATATGCTTAACTTTAAGCGTGTGCTGAAATCCCATTGATTTAAAAATCCCAAAGATTTAAATATGCAGCTAGAGTTAATCATGAGTTTAAGTCCTTGGGTGTATTGAAGCCTGATTATGTCAGTGAACTTTCTCTATAACTTCTTATTGACTAGGACATATTTGTAGAGGGTCTCTGATCACCAAACAGAGCAGACCCGTGCACAGTAATGGCTCAGATTAAATAAATGTTTCTTTCAGATTTCACAAGGGTGATTTCTCTACAGCTTCTTATAATATGCTAAAGAGCAACTTCACATTTCCGGTGCTTATGGCTCACTATGTGTTTATCTTCGCGACAATTGGTATCCATGTTCTATTAATTTATTTATGCGGCGGTTTTGTCACGAAGATTGCAGGTTTCTGCTAACACATTTAAAAAAAAAAAAGCCTTGTGTTCTATAAACACCACCATTTTCCAAGCTGACAGGTTTGAATCACTGCAACTAATCCATCCGGCCCAGCCTGGCATAAAGAAGTAAAACAAAGTCACTTGTTATCAAGCAGATATGGGGAGGGGTTTGGTGACACATGGAAATGCCATAAAATAAAACCTGGGCAGGCTTTAGACACTTTGGTGGCAAATATGTTATCTCTACAACACAAAGAACTACAGCTCTTCCCTCCTCCAAGGTCAGAGCTGGGAACCTGGCTGAAAGGGAAGGTGTGTGTGCACATGGAGGGGCTGTTCTTGAGATTATTCAGGAATATTTAAATACGGGAATATCTGTGGGGGAAAGCAGGGGTGTGAAGGCAGCAGTAGCAGAGGCAGCTGGAGAACAGTCAGAGAGGAGAAGTAAGAATTGTTCTTCTATTTCTCCCCCCCGCCCCATTTCCCAGCCCCCTTCTTATGGGTATCTGTACTGTTCAGGAGATAGCGGTGATAGTAGTGATGCTGGGTGGCAGGCAGCCCTGGATGGGCCATGCAGAGCAGCAGCAGCAGCAACAGAAGGTGGGAAGGACTAGGAAGTGGACAGCAGCGGATTGGAGGCCAGGCATCAGGCTTTTAGCACAGACTCAGAACACCAGCCTAGTAACATTACAGTATCTCCACTGTGCTGTGTCATTGCTTTTGTACTCTGAGTGTGTCACTTACCTCTTGCAATGAAATTCTTAGATCTCGCTGGCCTGAAATGGAATAAGAGTTGTGGTCTGTGTGGACCTCCACAGGGCCAGCATCTGGACTCATTTACATCTGCATTAGTTTCTAGTACTTGTGGTTGCAGAGAAAGGCCGGAGATTCTGATCTGCGTGCACCCTGAAGGCTCCAAAAGAGAGAGGCAAACTAAGTGAACACCATAATTAGTAAATTGTTTTTTTGAAGTCTCATGGGATTTTGGGGATTGGCTTGTGATTTTTTTTTTTTTGAACCCTTGGGTTCAAAGCTGTAGGAAGGAGCCTTAAGTACAGGAACAACCAGGTCTACGAACAAAAGGGGAAACTACAGACAACTGCAACTGCAAAGTGTAAAACTGTTCTGCCCAGGTTTTAGTAGCTTGCAAATGAATTTTTTTCTTTGTGACTCTCAGTTACCTTTCGTGCTCATGTGGTGAAGCACCGCAAAGCTTGTGACTAGAGCTGTGTAAGTCCAGAAGAATAGTGGTAATAAAAATAACTATGGAATACTTTTGGGATCAGAGCTCCTCCCTTGTTAAAGTTCACCCTGTTGTTAGAGACTGGGTATTACAGCATATGTTCCTAGTTATTTATTTAATTACTAGCACTGATGGTGCCTGTCACCATAGTATCTGAGTGCTCTAGGTAAGGCACAGGTTGGCAGAAAAACATTTCCTATGTATAGGGATCTAATACCCCTAAGCCTCCCCGCTCCATGACATGACTGGAAAGGATAGACTCATAGACTCTAGGACTGGAAGGGACCTCGAGAGGTCATCGAGTCCAGTCCCCTGCCCTCATGGCAGGACCAAATAGAGGTGATGAGGATGCTAACAATGAGTGAATCAAAATGGAAACTGAGCTGACAGGGGAAAGCCTGGACCAATAGGTAAATCTTACAGTATTTTCTCATTGTAATTCACCTTGGGCTTTGGCAAACTTCTCAAGTCAATAGCTGCTGGAGGCAAGGTCTGCTAATGGGAATGGCCTGAGCCCAGCACCCTTGAGATATTTGGCTTAGGCATTCTGCCTGAAAGTAGGCTGTGTGCCAGGATTGAGACCAAGAGATGGTCCCTGAGGTAGCTGGGCCCAGCCTAGCTCTTTGAATGTCCCTGCCTAGGGGGTTTCTAACAGCCAGTGCAGGATATGGGGCATGAGAATGCTATGCTCTTGCTGCCCCTGCCTGGTTGCAGCCACATTCTGCATTAGCTGATGTTTCTCTGCTGCAGGGAACTGCAGGCACTGTTTGGCAGAATTGAGTATGTGCTTCCCAGTCTCTGCTCAGAAGAGCTCGAGCACTGGTATAAAAGGAGGGTTTGCTGGAGGGACATCAGCAGAGTTGTGTCACAGGCTTAGGACTCGAACAGTAGGGGAGGGGAGGACCTGCTGATCAAGCTTACGATGTATTGGCAGAACTATGTAGGGCAGCTGGAACTGTGCCTGTCTGCCCTAAGCAGCTGGTACAATGTCCATCTTTCCTATGCCTGTCCAGAGAGCTATCAGTCCCCCACTCCCATCCTCATTCACTGAGTTGTGATATAAATGTAAAAAGACCAAGAATGACCAATACATTGGCTGAAAACCCATAAATCAGCCTAGGTTATGTTTGCTTATTACCGCTTATTACCCCACCTCCCAGCAGGAGCAGGCTGGGCTTTGTCCTGAGGAATGTTGGGTTAGCAGAGTGCTGACAGCAATCTGTCACCCATTACATAGCTGCCAGAGAATGGGGTTTGTTAGCAACCACCAGGAGCTAATGATTTAAATGACTGCCTCAAAGTGAACAAGCAGTAACTACTGACTTTGCACAAGGTGCTCTCATTGTTTAATGGGGGGGGGGGATGTTTTCCAATTACTGAACTAGGCAGCTGCATGCAGAGATTACTTTGGTTTGGTTACCATAGGGCTAGTAGGGAGCAGGTTCACAAAATGCATTGATAAAGTGCTTTCTAGATGAGCACAGAACTCTAACATCAAATAACTTTCTAAGCTGTTGAGTCAAGAGCTTTGCGTGCCAAAAAAGTCTAAATCTCCTCTGTTGCACACACTAGATGTAGCCATTCCAAAGCTAAGGCTGTATCTACACTAACCATTTTGCCTAGTTTCCCACTGGTTCAGCTCCATGGATGATTGCAATGGTGGGAGCCATAGTGTAGACTTAGATCTCTTGGTAGCTGTCATTTTAATACCATGTCAGCTAACCCTGCTCGGAAAAGGTCTAAAAGATGTGGTGGATGCCAGCACTATCCACACGGGCATTCCCACCATTGCTACAACCAGAGGTAGCAATGATAGGCAATTGCATGATAAATAATTAGTGTAGATGCTGCCTGAGGCTCCAAAGTTCGAGTTAAACAGCTGGGCCCTTTTCACAGGTGGTCCTACGTTGAACCTGAAAATACTTTGCATCTACTTGCTCATAGGTCCTCTAGTTGTGTTGAATACTACCTTTGGATGAAACTGTAAATTGTCCAGAGTAGGGGGAAGGTGGCAGAGAGATCGCTGTCCTCTATAAACATGTTACATTAAATTATTGTTCAAAGAAAGCACAGAACAGAACCAAAGAATTGATGTGAAGTGAGCTTGTCTGAATCGAAGGAGCTGCTGATTAGTGCATTCCCAGGCTCCTGTGAGCCTATGGAATTGTTACAGCAACACACAAAAAATCCCTTAAGATTAGAGGAAGTGTCCCTGGATGGGAGCATCAGCTCTTTGGTTTGATGGGACATGCTTGCTGCCTCCTTTGAGACATTGCCTTCCTGGGTGCACTTGGCAAATCACTTGTGCATGGCCAGAAGCATCAGCCTACATTGTCCTGCTGGCTGTCACCATCCCATACACTGGGAGGCACAGGGAATTTATCTCTTGGACCTGAATGATGTTCTGACCAGAAGGGAGAGGAAGGATATCAGACAACATCACTGTCCCCACGGCTGAGTTCTCAGCAACTCTTGAGATATAAATATAAGGTTGCTTCCATTAGCCCATCCCCAGTGAGTCAGCTTCCTCCTCATCCTATTTCCACCTACCTCTTTTCTCTCTCTCTCTGTTTGCCTTGTGTTTGACATCAATCCTAGCAACTGATCGACACGCTGCTCTGGGCCAAATGGCAAGTGAACCCCGATGCCTGGGCAGCTGACTGGTAAGGCCCTGTCTTAATGGGTAAAAAGGGGGTATTTTCAGTCATGTTAGCTTATTTTGAATGAAAAACACACTCCTTTGCCTTGTCTAGACCAGGAAAAAGGTGCTTTCTTCTGCTGAATTAGCTGAAATCCCATGTTAGTTGAAAACCCCACATAACACAAATATGGATGCAGTTTAATGACTTGATTTAGTAGAATGAGTTATAGCCCAGGCTTGCCCAAGATGGAGACTGAGGCCTAGTCTAGCCGAGAAGTTAACTAATATATTTTAAAAGTCTAGGCATGCTGCCATGAACATCTTCTAAACTGGTTGCTTTAAAGTTTATAGGGAGGCTTAGGCTTTAACTTGAGCGGTTTAGCCATGTTACTATATATGCTCATGCCCCTATAGATATATACATGCCTTGTCCACACTAGCAATCCAGAATTCTTACAGACATTACAAGGACAAGGAGAAAACTGGTCAAACTCCTTTTTAAAGGGCCATCCTCTCTTTTAACAATCCCATTTATTCCCTCTTCCTCTATTCCTATAGACTGGGATAGTCAATTATTTTTTGTCAAGAGCAAATGTCTTGGTCAAGGTATGGTCAAGGCCCAGACGCCACAGAAAATAATACAAAAATAATAACCATAATAAGTAAATAAAAAGATTTCAGGGTTCGCTCAAAAGCATCTGGCAGTCTGCATCTGGTCCACATTCTGCCTATTGACTACCCTGAAACAGATGTTTAAAGGGGAAAATAGAAGAAGAGGGGATAAGTGGGATTGTTAAAAAGATGGTATTTAAAAAAAGTTTGACCAGTTTTTTTTCCTTTTCCTTTTAAAGTGTGTAACGGTGAAAAGAATTTTTGCTTGCTAGTGTGCAAGTGAAACCAAGACTCTCGCAACAAAGCCCTAAACCCAAATAAAGCTGAGTGTTGTGGCAGCGAGAAAAAAGTAGCAAATAAGGGAACTATCTAACCTCCCAACACCTGATCTAAACCTCACAACAACTTACACATGCACACGGCCTCATTCGTCTCTCTCTTGCAGAGGTGCTAATCAGGAGTTAACTTTGGTGAAGTCAATGCGTCTGATTCACCATTACCCTGCACGTTGGTGAGTAATTTACTCTGGTGCAACGTGAACTTTCCGATTTGCACTGGCTGGGACAGCACAACAGAGAATCAGGCCTCGTGTTTAACAACTTCTGCCAAGAAGCAAACCAGGTTCAGGTTAGTTTAGATATTGCCAGTCAGGACTGAAGTGCTGTAGCAGAGCTAAATGAGAAGACCAGGACTGGAATAGTAGGGGCTGCTACGGGTCTGGATGGAGGTGTATGGACAAAGCTCTGTGTATGGGAGCCCAGGGCTGGAATATCCGAATAGAGGAGCTGCCTGCAGGTTACAAATGTGGTGTGTTGGCAAAGCTGAATGTATGAGAGCCCAGACGTGAAATAGCAGAAAGTGCTGCAAGTTAGGACTGAGATGCACTGGCAAAGCTGTATGTGTACAAAGCTTGCATAGCACCTGCCTGCATTATACATAAGTGTCAAGTTTGCACACAACAAACTTGAAATACAAAAGAAAGAAACATATTGGGTCACAGTCCTACTAAAAGCATAAACACCTTGATGCTTAGCCAGCTTCTAACATCTTCAAAAGACCCTGTGTATTATTGAATGTATTTTAATTCCATGGGAAAATCCTAGGAACTTCTCAGCCTGTGTTGTGGGGTGATGCACCTGTAAATGCTGCCACTGCCACTAGCAGGGATGCATGGGAAGAGGGGCAGCACAGCAGCAAGCGGGTGGCATTGCTGACTTGTCTTCCCTTTGTGACTCTTTGCGTTTGTCTCATGCTGAGCAAAGTGAATAATCTTTTCAGATATCCTAGCAAAGCACAAAGTCATTTACAGAAAGAGAGAGCGAGAGAGAGACATAAGCATTGTCATATTGGATCAGACATGATGTCAAGCTAGCCCAGTAGCCTATCTCGGACAGATGCTTCAGAGGAAGGTGTAAGAATCCCTCAGTTGTCAGGTGTGAGAACATCTGTCCCTTATGTTAGGTGTCATCCTGATCTCTAAGAGGGATATGATCCCTCATATTTTCACAGTGTCTAGGTGACTCCACTAGGGTCAATATAATGAAGAACTGGTCTTATTCTGACATTAACTCCTGATTCTCCCCAATGCGAGAGAGAAGAGAATCAGGCCCTGTGCTGAATTATGCTAAGCCGTATATTTGAAAGATAACGCCAATCAGCCAAATGTTAATGTCTCTTAGGATATTATTTGTGTTTCCATATTTCAGTATATTTGGTCCTACTGTCTAGTTTAATAGACACTTTTCAGGGACCTTCTAGCTTCCGCATCTTTCATTCACGTTCAGACCTATTTTAAATATGTGTGGTGCCTTATTATGAAAAGAGCACCCCATTCACAGAAGCGATACACTGTCTCCACATGGCTGATAAAGGTGGCTTTTCGTTATAACCCCAAACTGCCATTTCCAATGTGACAGGCACATAACATGGGAAAGAGCTCAGCTCAATAAATTCTATGAAGTCTGGCTGGCACTGATGCTCCCTGATAAGGCAGACTCAAGACAAGACAGGCCTGTCAAGTGAGCTGGGCTAGCCAGCTCGTTGCTCATCTCGTCCAGACGAAATCAGGTAAAATGGCCTGGTGTGTGGCATGGGATGGGCAGGAATATGAGCTTCGGTAAAGTTCGTCCTTGACCTTTCCCTCCTGACTCTCAGTGATCTGTCAGTTCTCCAGATTCCTAAATAAATACCCAGTTTTTCTTTAATTTAGCAATGTGGTGCAAATGTACAATTTCCAGCCATGCACATGACACACTTGCGCAGAGATGAACATCCACACAGAAATTCATGCTCATACACACACATCGCACAGGCAAACACACTTGCACAAAGACCCACCCAGATGAAAAGACCCTTATGCAGACACAAGCAGAAGTAAGTATTCCTGCAGAGAGAGGGAAAGAGAAAAATGTGTTCACAAACAGAGAGATCACCCCTTACACACCCTGAGGCAATGCTCTCCCAAACATGCTTTTACTTACATATATAGTATTCACAACACACAGAGCCACATTAATACAAATACAGCTACACACACATCACACCGCAGATGCACGTAGACACACACTCTATCTGTCCTCATACAACTTATACGTAGTCCGACAAAGACATGCATACTTGTACACCCAGGTACATATACCCTGCTGGCTAGTACGGTGTGTACAGGCTAGAAAATGCTGTTGTTTTAACTTAATAGACAAAGTTCATAAATCATTTTTTCACCAAATAAAAGTCCAAACCCTTTGTAAGAGCTTGTCATACCAGCCTGGGCAGGGCCCATTATTAATGTTTTTCAGCCACCCCTCGTCCTGGAATCAAACCTCCTCTTTAAAATTCTGTCATGTTAAATATTGACAAGTGTTGATTTTGGCCAGTGAGAAGCTGAGTGCTGGTTGTAGGTAGGAACTTTGTATATTTAGTCTGGCTTGCACTTTATTTTTTCCTTTCATCAAATTAGTTCAGCTGTATTAAAAAAGAAAAGAAAAACTATTTGACAATCTAAGACTCTGGGTTAAAATTGCAGCGTTGCTTTAAAACAACAAGAAATAGCTTACAAATGTAATACCATGTGTGTCAGGACAAGAATGGGGCTTCACCAGCCACAATAGCAGGGGCACTGCATTTAAACACTGCCTTTGCAGATGAGAGCAAGAGACTCCACTTGTAATTTCAGAACCCTTATTGTTTATCTGTTTAATTTATTTCAGTTTGGGTAATTACTTTCTGCCTCCCTAAAATTATTTCCCCTACAGTACTGATTGGATCCAAGATTCTTGTTTGCTTCCTGTCTTAAACTCTTGTGCAGCATTGCTGTGCACTGTTAAACACCTGATAGGTTCCACCCTAGAGTGGGCTGCATTTTAGTAGCAGGGGAACAGATCAACATAAAGTCTGTAAAGGGTGGAATGCTCAAAAGGAGTTCACCTCCTAACTTCTACTTAGGTACCTACCTTCCACTGATCTGAGCAGAAGTTAGCTGCCTAAACAAAAGTTAGGAGGCAAACTCCTTTTGACCATTCCACCCAAGAGTGCTTTGGAATCTTGCAGAATGGAAGGTGAAAGAGAAACATTATTTACTTTGATCTCCCTGTCTACGCATATTTAGCAAAGACCCTCATTTCCTCTTCCTGCCCCTACTCTATCCATCCATCCTATCATGTCATGTCAATCACTGTAGTACCTGACCCCCACAATGTCACAGACTAGATGGAGTCAGACTGTAGAGGGGATACTTTGTTCTAACTACAGTGGTTTGACTCCATTACTATAGGTCCCAACTCAGCAAGTTACTTAAGCACGTGCCCAATGAGACTACTCATATGCTTAAAGTTTGGTGCCTTGCTGAAACAGGGCCATAGATACTATGAAATCCCTTCTCTGGGGTTAGCAGCTGCAGGGGTGAATTTTATCTGGATAATTATTACAATTTACTAAATAAGTTTGTCCAAGAGGAGCCCCAGCTGAAAAATTGGGAGGTGAAGTTTGAACACCCCAGAACTGAGGGGTGTTTGGCTCGTGGTCCATCTTTAGTATTTATTAGTGAGCTGATGATCATATAAAATAGAGACTGCAGAGTCTCACTTTACCTGCATTAATGCAATTATTGAATGCCAGATATCAACTGATCATTAACAGCCTTTTTATAGAGGACTGACTTGCACTATACAGTCATTAGACTGCGCTAACAGTTTCATGAATCATGCGGTGAGATTTACACAGCACATTCCCAGTGAAAGACTGACCATGTCAGTGAAGGCTGATAGGTTACTGGCCACAGTTTCAGAGCCAAATGGAGCTGAGTTTATGAAACTTCAGGAAATTAATAACATGCTCATGTCATCATCTTGCCTTTTTAAAATTGAATCCCTCTGTGCTGTGATCGGAGGAGATGAGAGATTCCATCACAGAAAACAGAGTTGGAAATAATAATGGAAAACTCCAAAGAGTATACGACCTTGGAAGGAGAGTCGGGCCAGAATTCAGATGCTAGTCATGTAATCACAGGTACATGTTTATGCCCAGACAAAGACACTGGGGTCTGCCATGGCCCAAAGATAGGAGCAAGATACAGGGTTTTAAGTGTTTGATCAGAAACCTCAAATGAGGAAGAGAACAAAAATAGCCAGGGCAAGGCATATATTTCTGTAGCCCCATTTATCCCATAGTGCTTCATGGCTTGTACAATACAGAGGGGTCATTTCACCCACCTCTGAGAGGCAGCCACTCTGTGTGACAGCAACATGGTGCAACCACGAGGACAGGAAATGATGACGAATCCCATGTCCACTTGAAGTTACAAGGCAGAAGTTAGTAGACAGGGAGGACAATAACCCAAAGTGGAGCGTGGCCAGGATGCTGGGGCTAAGACCCTTTCTCTTACAAAAAATGCCATGGAATCCAGAGCACCTTACATGGACCTTGGTTTTGTAACTCATCTTAACCTGATGACAGTCCTTGCTTCAGTACAATTCTCCTAATTCTGTGCTGCTGTGTTGGGCTAAGAATAATGGTTCAGAGGAAGGAGTCCTGTATGGCTAAGAATCAGCATATTATAGGGCAGCAAACATCCTGCCATCTTGCATAATCTGCATAACGCATATATTCCCAGATGTTGTCTGTATAGGGTCAGGCCTCTCTATATGTATATTTCTGGTATCAGGCAATCTTTGTGATCTGTCCGGCAATGTCTGCTGCTTCTTTGCTCCAGACTGCATGACGTTGCATGATATCAGCAATGCTGCTTTAGGACTCAAGGATCATCATGTTCATGGAACTTCTCTGAGGCTGAAATGCCATTCCTGTGTTGAACAGATAAGAAAGTGACAAAGTTAATGCAACAAATGTGTGGCCTCCTGGGATCTTCACTGCTCCAAAAGGACAAACCTCCTGCTATTTGAACTAGAGGAGACTCTCCATTAGCTGCTAGCTGTATACGCCCAATGTGCACAGTTGAATGGTTCTAACCCTATCTTGCGGAGGGCAGTGGCACATATCTGCACTACACAGTTTGTTGAAATGATCCCCACCCTAGACACAGTGAACTAGCTGTGCCATGCCTCTTCTGCCCATCTCTGTTGTAGAAAGTGGCTTCATTTCCCTCTCTGGTGTTCCCCATGCCTCAGAAACATTCTTTTCACTGAAGGTTTGCAAGGCCATCTCACAGGAGATATAGACCCTCTGTCTAGACAGGATCTGGGCTGCCCACTGCCCCTCCTCCAGCTTCCACTGTCTTCAGTTACCTTCTGTATGCAGCCTGGTGACAGACTCCATGATTCTGGGGTAGCAGGACCCAAGAGTTTCTCTACTGGGTTAGCCGCCCCTTTAAGTTTACAAGACATTCTGGAGTCGTATAGTCAAACCTTCACTTGACACCCTCCACCCCCACCCTTCTCTCCCTATCCCGTGGGCTCCTGGACTGGTCAGTGTACTGTGAGATCATGATACTGGCACCCCAGTGCCAGCTCGTCAGCTGTCTGTCCAGAGCCAAGGCAGGTGTGTTTCTTCGCCTGTCAAACTACGACTGTTGTTGCAGATTGTGGGATGCCAGTTTCCTGATGAAGCTGTAATTAAATAGTCAGATTGTGCCCTCTAGGAGGGGGTGCTGAGTGAGATTTGGCACCCAGGCTTTTAATTTCTGCAATTGTTGATTCCTTTTGGAAAGCTCTGGCCAGGCAGTGCACTCACATGTATGAGGAGTGAGTCCCTCACAGGACATGGAGGGAGTGAGGGGGGATTTGAAATATTTTCTAACAGCTACTTTTGTAACTTTAGTAAAATCAAAGCAAAGCGTGTCAAAATTCCCATCAAGACACATTTAACTTCCCTTATTTCAAGACAAAGTGTCTTTGCCTGGAGGCAGGTTTTGAGTTTGCTGCCTGGAGAGACTATTGGATTACAGGGCAGAACAGAGCCTGAATCTGCTCTCTTTGGGGGTAAGGCCTTTTCTAATCAGGATCAACTTAGTTCTGTCTGAGGGCTTGTCTACATCAGAAAGTTGCAGCGCTGGTGAGGGAGTTACAGCGCTGCAACTTAGGAGGTGTACACATCTGCAGGGCATCACCAGCGCTGCAACTCCCTGTTTGCAGCGCTGGCCGTACTCCCGTTTTGTCTCGGGTGTAGAGGATCCAGCGCTGGTGATCCAGCGCTGGTAATCCAATGTAGACACTTACCAGTGCTTTTCTTGACCTCCGTGGAAGGAGGAAGCCTCTGGTAATCAAGCTGGTCTCCTTCCCCGGCTTGCTCTCGCGTTCCCGGAACCCCGAGCAAGCAGGTCTCCTTCCCTGCGGTTTGCAGGGTGGTTCGGGGAACGCGAGAGCAAACCGCAGCGAAGCTGGTCTCCTTTCCCGGTTTGCTCTCTCGTTCCCGGAACCCCGAGCAAGCAGGTCTCCTTCCCTGCGGTTTGCAGGGTGGTTCGGGGAACGCGAGAGCAAACCGCGGCGAAGCTGGTCTCCTTTCCCGGTTTGCTCTCGCGTTCCCTGAACCCCCCTTGAAGCCGCCCAACAGCGCTGCAGTGTGGCCACATCTAACACCACTTGCAGCGCTGGTTGCTGTAAGTGTGGCCACTCTGCAGCGCTGGCCCTATACAGCTGTACTAATACAGCTGTAACAACCAGCGCTGCAAAATTTTAGATGTAGACATGGCCTGAATGATTAGTCTTGTCCCATCTACTGCCTGGGGATGAAGAAGAGGAGGGAAAAGAGCAATTGTTGTGGGGCTGAGGGTGGCTAGCTAGACAGACCAACCTGAGGTGTGATGATCGTGCTGTGTGAACAATGGAACGCTATACACACCATTTTGGGGTTTCCCCTGGCTTTCTGAAAATGCTATGTTTAGCCTTGACAATTTGTACCTCACAGCATCTATTGTCCAAGGATCCCAAAGTGTTTTGAAAATGTTAATTAAGCCTCACAATGCAACTCTGAGATAGGCAGGAGTTATTATCATGGCTTTACAGACGGGAAACCGAGGCACAGAGCACTTCCTGCACGACTCTTCCAACATCACACGAGGACGCCATGGCAGAGACTACCAGTAATAGAACCAGGAGGCCTGGCCTCCAGGCCTGTGTGGTAACTACTAGATAGCGCTGCCTTTTTAATAGGTACAGTGTCACAGCTGTGAAATAGAGCCTCCTGACAACACCATAAGAATGTATATGTAAAATGAATTCTTCATTAACTAAGGTAGACAGCAAAGTCTCCCTTTCATGCTGGCAAAAACCAGCACCTCCAAGTCCTGGCTTGCATGTTGTCAAAGGGCTATTTCAGTGTTACCGCATCCAAGCTGTAAAATGGATTTTGCATGTGTGAGGAAAAACTCCAGACCAATGTGTTCTCTGTTGTTGTTCTATTTTCTTTTAAAATTGTCATCATGTTTGGGAATGCTCAGGCCCCCGTCCTGCAAACACTAATGCCTGCTGCGCTAGACTTTACAAATATTCACTTTAAGACTGTATGCTCTTTGCAGGAGGCACTGTCTCTTCTTGTCGGCACTGGGAGGCAGGTAGCACACTTTGGACAACTGTAAAATAAATAATAATGCTAAATTCCTATGTTATGGACTGAACAGTGTATTGGACACTGAGTTGATTGTGCTGTTGATGTGGTAAGAATTAGCACAGTCGTCCTGAGGAAGGATAGTCTTGTGGCTAAAGGAACTTGCGTTCTAAATCTGACTCTCTGTGGCCTTTAGCAAGTTAGCTATGCCAGCTTTTTCAAGCATGTCTGTCTTAAGCTAGTGATCTATGTCCATATGTGGATGCCAAGAGAAATGGTCTAATTTTTCAGAGGTGCTGCACATGCACAGTCAGTCAGTTCAGGTGCTTTGATGTTTGAAACTGGGTTCCCAAAATCAAGGGGGGAGCACTTGTGAAAATTAAATTTTGGCCACATTTGCAAAAGTAGCTTCTAATTTTGGGTGCCTCAGTTTCTAACATGAGCTTCAGATACTGAGCTACCTAACACTAGGCACCGAAAAGCAGAGAAACCGGAAATTAGAGGCCAATTCTGAAAATGTGGCACTCAGTTGGTTAGTGATTGATTTATAGAGACTGAGATTTAAATAAGAGAGATGAAGCCAAGAGTACAGACTGAGCTTCACAGCAGCAGGTGAAGATGATGATGTATTTGATTTGGTACAGGATAAGCCATTCCCTGAAAAACTATAGAAAAACCAGAAAAAGCTCTGTGTGTGATTAGTTAAGGAGGAACCAGTTTATAGTGAAGACTACAAAACAAGGAATTCTGGGAGTGATGAGGCCAGACAGAAATACAGAACAAGGCAGGTTGGGAACCTGACCTTAGTGTCTGGAAGCAGTTTGACTACTGAGTGAAAAGCTAAAGTTAGCTAAATATTTGGGGTGCTGTCCCGATAGGCCCAGGCTTTGCAGGTTTCCAGCTGTGCTGGTGAGTGATGGGCAGGGATACCCTAGGGCCAGGCATTGAGGGACAGCTACAGAAACTAGAACAGGAGACTAAAATATAATTATTCCCTAACTAGCTGTTTGATTCAGCATGAACCCAGACCTGACAGTCTATGTGGAAAAAAAAGAAAAAAAAAGTTCTGAAATTCCACCGCTCAAAATCAATGTCTGCAAGGAAAATCGTTGCAACAAGGGATTGATCCTTTACCTCTATTACTGTGGTCTTGACTTTGCCAGTTGCAAAGCATAAACCAGACTGTGTCAAGTGAGCAGTGCAGGGATTGCAGTGCGGCTGCTGATGTGGCAGTTCATGGAAAGCAGATAATCCAGCAATCAGGTAGGTCTAGGAAGTCATTTGAGACTGTCAGAGGATATTGTGCTCCTTGGCAACTGTAGCAACAGCTGCTTTTGCTAGCTCCCTGGTTGCTAAAGTCTCCCCTTCACTTTATTGCTGACTGCCGAGTAAAAGAGCCTTCAAAGCACAAGATTTAAGGAACATATTCACATTCTGCTCCAAGGAAACCTCTCCCATAAGCTAATGTGGGGTTGCCCCCATTACCACACTGAGATTGCTTCCAGGCTCGGTGCTGTTTGCATTATGTCCTTGTGAGGTTCGGTCAGCCCCTGGCTATATTTCAGGACTATTTTAATGCCCTGCAACCCGTGACAGACCCCCATTAAACAGGGTCCAGCAGTTACCCCAACGTGGTGTTTATGAATCTCTTCCAAAATAAGCAAGATGCCCAGTTACATGGCAGCGAGACATGTGGGTAATACTCTTGATGTATGCTTGTTCAGTGACTGTCATGCAGCTTGGTATAATTCAGCATGATTTGCAGTCTGTTCAGAAGAGGACTAAGGTTGGAATAGCAGGTACTGCAGAAGATCAGGATTGAGAGTGGAGGTGAGGCCTGGAACAGGAGGGGGGCTGCAGAGCAGGCCCGAGGTGCACTGGCAGAGCTAGGGAAAAGAGATTATTTGCATAATGCCTTGCAAGCACTTTAGAACACTAAAATTCACCCATATTTTATTGTTTTTGAAGGATCCTTTAACATTCTTGGGTCACCAGGAGAAACACTGATGCTGCAGTGCCAGAGTGAGACGAAGCTGTGCTAGCTAGCATCTGTCATGGCGTTAAGCCAATCCATACCCACCAGAACAGGACTTGCTGGTGGTCTCTGACAAGATCAGCCTGTAACAGGTTTGAGCAGGTGTCATGGTATAATTCCCCACTCTGAACCTTAGCGTCCAAACGATGGGGTACCAGCATGAATTCCTCTAAGCTCAATTACCAGCTTTGTACTTGTAGTACTGCCACCAACCAGGAATTCCAGTGCCTGGTACACTCCGGTTCCCCCAAAATCTTGCCCGGGGACCCCCAAGACCCAGTCCCTCTGGGTCTTAACACAAGGAAAGTAAACCCTTTCCCTCACCATTGCCTCTCCCAGGCTTCCCCTCCCTGGGTTACCCGGGAAAATTACTGTAATTTAAACTCTTTGAATCTTGAAACAGAGAGGAAAATCCACCTTCCCCCCTCCCTCTCTCTCTCCCTCCCAGACTCTCCCTGAGAGAGAAAGTAATCCTAACACAGAGAGAAAATAACCTTTCTCTCCCCCTTCCCTCCTTTCTCCCCACCAATTCCCTGGTGGATCCAAACCCCATCCCCTGAGGTCTCACCAGAATAAAAAAACAATCAGGTTCTTAAACAAGAAAAGCTTTTAATTAAAGAAAGAAAAACAGTAAAAATTATTTTTGTAAATTTAAGATGGAATATGTTACAGGGTCTTTCAGCTATAGACACTGGGAATACCCTCCCAGCCTAAGTATACAAGTACAAATTAAAATCCTTTCAGCAAAATACACATTTGAACGCCTTCCAGCCAAATACACATTTGCAAATAAAGAAAACAAACATAAGTCTAACTTGCTTTATCTACCTAGTACTTACTATTCTGGACATATAAGAGACTGTATCAGAGAGACTGGAGAGAAACCTGGTTGTATGTCTGGTCACTCTCAGAACCCAAAGAGAACAACAACCAAAAACTAACAGCACACACAAAAACTTCCCTCCTTCAAGATTTGAAAGTATCCTGTCCCCTGATTGGTCCTCTGGTCAGGTGACAGCCAGGCTCACTGATCTTGTTAACCTTTACAGGCAAAAGAGATATAAAGTACTTCTGTTCTATTAACTCCTACTATCTGTTTATGACAGCAGGATTGACAAAATCATCTATGGGCTGCATGTGAAAGGCACCACAGAGCTGCATCATCAAACATCACAAATACAGACTTCCCATGCGCTGAGTACAGCCGACTCTGTGCATCAGGGTTCGGACTTCGGAGTCATATGCGTAGCCATAGACAAGAACTGGGACAATATCGTCATCAGCGATGGACTACCCACCAGATTCAAGTACTAGAGAACAGTTTTGGAAGTGTCTGAATTGCTTATCACCATTATTTCCCATGTGGGGAAGCCGCCAGCTGAATGCTAGGAAATCTCTCTATATGGGAATAGTAAAATTTACACTGAAGGGGACTGAATAGCTCAGGGAGTTTAGAATATGACGACACATAAGCCTCTGGTTCCATTTCCACCCCAGACCAGTAGTGTTTAAAAGTCATTTGCAACTGTTTAGTAGCCCTGGTGCATAAGCGGTGGGCATAATAGGCCAGTGGAGGCAAAGCCTCCCCTGGAGTGCCTGCCAACACTGGACGCCGGGTAACAGGTTTTGACGGTTTGTACAGGCTGGGCTTCCATCAGAGGAAGTTTTTATTATGTGTCATGCAGGTCCTCGGACAGCTGAGGAGGTGGTATCTGCTACTCAGCTTCCTGGTCTCATCAGTAATCTCCCTGGACTCTAGAGAGATTACTGATGAACCCAAATTTGTTAATCTCTAAGGTGCCGCAAGTACTCCTGTTATTTTTGATGAACCCAGGAAGCTGAGTAGCACATACCACCTCCTCAGCTGCCCTGGAACCTGCATGGGGTATATAAAAAGCTCAGGTTCTTTGGAAAGAGCTTTTGATTTTCCCATGGGGCAGCTCGGGGTCTTGGCTGGAGTAGCTCAGGCTGGCCTGGGGCTCCTCCAGACCCAGGAGGCTTGGGGCTCTGGCCATGGGGGCCTTGGGCAGAAGGGGCCGGGCCAGGGCTAGCCTCCCAAAGGGTAGGTCCACCCACGGCCAATGGCCTGGTGGGAAATGAGTCTGTCTCAGTGCGTTTCCTAGAGGGCAGGGCTCAACATCACATTTTGGCTGACTTACTCCCTTATTGACAGTTTCAGCCGAAGGGCCACAGACAGGATGAGCTGTGATATCTGAGCTCCCTGTCTCCCTTAGTGATGGTTTCAATTAGTACTAGTGTTTTTGCAAACCAGGGTGTTGGTTCTGCTTATGTGGTATATTATGTTGCATGTGCTCTGTAGATAGGGGACTTTGGTTTCCAGGGCTGTTGCTGTAGCACTTTTAGTCACCACTACGTTCATTTAAAAAAAAACATACCACTCACCACCAAAGCAGTGGTGAATAATTAGGGCCTGGCATTTGATTCCTGAGCTAAGTTCCCTCTAAGCTGCACAGCCACGCAGCAGGCTATCAAGGGCTGCACAGGCGTGCAGTGGGGAGAGACTCCCTGCCCCCGGCCCAGGCCCCAGAGCTGCTGTGGCCAGGGAGAGGCTTGGGGGGAGTACTGCTTCCCCGTCACAGCCTGCACCCCAAACCCCTCATCCCTGGCCCCACCCCAGAGCCTGTACCCCCAGCTGGAGCTCACACCCCCCACACCCCAGCCCTCTGCCCTAGATTTGAGCCCCCTCCCACACCCCAAACCCCTTATTCTCGGCCCCACCTCAGAGCCATACCCCCAGCCAGAGCCCTCACCCCCTGCACCCTAATCCTCTGCCCTGGACCTGAGCCCCCTCCTGCACCCCAAACCCCTTATCCCCGGCCCCACTCCAGAGCCCACAACCCCAACTGGAGCCCTCACCCCCTCCACCCTAACCCTCTGCCCCGGCCCTGAGCCCACTCCCATACTCCAAACCCCTCGGCCCCACCCCCGCCACACATCACCCCCATATTGGTGCACATAACAAAATTCATTCCGCACATGGGTGTAAAAAATTAGAGGGAACATTGTTCCTGAGATCATGCTATTTGGGGTGCCTGTAGGGTAACGCAACTGATGTGCATTATAACTTGCCTCTGCCTTTTGGATGGTGCTGCCCTGGAGCTTAGCACAGTGAATGCTTTCTGAGGACAGAATTTTCAACATGGCTTAGCACCCACAAGCAGGTCCAGATTTTCAAAAGCGCTCTGGGCTTTTTGAAAATCTAGCCCCAATTTTGAGTGCTGAGCACTTGAAAATCTGACCCTGAGCTCTTTTGAAATTGGCCCTCTGTTTCCCTTCTGTTCCAAGTATCTCCAACTTCCTCCTGTTCTTGAAGAATGAGGTCAGCTCTGAGCCTTATAGATCCACCCTGGAAGCTGAGACTCCATTGAAGTGTCTTTGTCAATGGTTTTCCAAGGTCTTATAATCCGTTTACTAATTGCTATAAATCTTGGAATGACGTGATCTTGCTTTGGTCTCTGCATACTGATGAAGAGAGAGACAAGATACTTAGAAACTTCAGCTGGTGCAGAATTCAGCTGCGTGTTTACTTAAAGGTGTGTTTCACTTACACCTTTGTTCCAGAGACTGCATTGTTTTCCACTTCATTTCCAAGTGGGTGGGTTTGACCTATAGGACCCTTAGTAGTTTGGGTTCTGTGTATCTGAGAGGCTGCCTCTCTCCTTGTGTCCTGACTTGGCAGTTGAGATCAGCTGGAATACTCAGTCCAATGATCCCTCCATTTGTATACCTGGTGCAGCAGGGGTAAGATGTTCTGGGGACATCTGCTGACAGAGCTGTCTGCTGACTTTCAGGGCATGTTGCAAGACCCGAGCTTCTTCAGAGGGAGTGTGTTTATTGTGATCTGCAGAGTCTTATTGGTCCTGTTGGCATCATATCCACTAAGATTTGTGATTGTGCAGGTATTTGAAAACTGTTCAGGAATCTAGAGCTTTAATAAGAGATGCTTGGTACAAACTGAAAGTCTCTGTGTTCCATTGGGTCACCATTATGGGTTTCTAAAATGAATCTACCATCTCTGAGTCGCTGCTTATTGGATGGCATGAAGATGAAATCAATCAACTTTGTTAGGACCATTTGTTTAAGAAAATATTTTGTGACCTTCAAAGGTGTTAAGCAGATCCCACGTCATCTTAGGTTGTTTCTTTTTGCCAGCACACGTCACTAACCAGTTCAACCCATTTTATTTAGCCTTCCTTTCCTGTTTTTGCTCATAAAGAAGACAGATGGAGAAGGAGGCTGACTGAAACTCAGCACCTTGATGCACTGGCCTGGGTTTTCACTCATGTTATAACACCTGGCTGGGACATCAGTAGAGACAGAACTTGTACCCTCTAGCACAGACCCCAGCCACTTGAGCTAAAGGATTCAGTTCATTAGCCAGCTGAAGATCAGCCACAAAGGGATTCGGAGACATATTTGGTCAGTGTGTTGCAGAGTTAACACTGAGTCTTCCTTAATGCAAGCCATTACTTGCATCTCCGTTGGCCCCATCGTATGATCCTCATGGGCTTGTTCTCTCACCGTTGCTCATGTCATCGGGTATGGTACTGTTGTATCCCAGGGCCTTTGGGCTTGTAGGCAAAGTGGACCTTCCTCCAGCCATTCTGGTGGAGATGCAATAATCAAACCTGCTATGTTGCTTCACGTCACATGTCTGCTGGTGCTTGCTCACATCATCCAAAGCCACTTGTCCAACAAGCTGCTATTCAAAGAGGTTTGTTCGGGTTTTTTTTTGTTTTTTTGTTTTTTTTAATTCAGACTTCCTCAAGGCCTCCTCAGAAGGCTCTGGCATATCATCTACAGATGTGGCACAGCAGCCTTGGTTGCAAAATATATCCGGCATGGCAGTTAGTAGCAGGGTTGTGCAATCTCCATTAACTTACGGAAACCACTGTGAGATACTATTAAAGAGACTCCAGTTCTCATCTATCACAGCAGCCGCAGTCACGTGTCCAGCTGTCAGCTGAAAGGGCATGCACATACAAACAGTACAAGTTTGTGGCCTCTGGAAATCTTTTCCCTTGAAGTATGTTCTCTTGCATGGGTGTGGGAGGCTCAGAATGAATGATTTAGCTCTTACGTGACACCATTGGCAGTACATAACTCCATGTTCTTCTTCATTTATGTTTTGCCATCAAGTGTTTCTCTTAAGTATCCTTCACCGCTACTATTATCATATTGCTGTTCAAAATTGATTTGGGGCATTTTTAAATGACTATATAAAATTTGTTTTGGGAAGGCAAAGCAACTTTAATGGGCTGAATTTACCATGATGGGGCAGACCTGGAGCTACAAGGGAATGGACCCAAATACATCTTGCCTTCTTGCATCCCCAGCATTTCATACCTAAACATTTTTTTTCACTGAAGAATCCAGCAGAAGTCTTCAGGCTTGCTGGAGGGTTCTGTGATGAATTGACCCAGCCCTATGGTTGCGGTCATGGGTGGAGGTAGATCAGGGCTGGTGTGTGCACCAGACTGTCCCAGCTTGGGATAATCAACTCTGTGATGTCTGACACGAGGAAGTAGGGTCAATGAGGGAGCTGCATCAGCATTGATTCTGGAATTGCCCACATCTGTGACCATACTGTTCAGTTGTTCAGTCAGTAACCCCAGGTTTGCCAAGATTGTCTCATTCCTGCTTGCCAAGGATGCTGTGAAAGTTTGGAATGACCCCACGGTGGAGCTCAAACAAGAAACTAGGCCAAAGGAAGTGATTGGAGTGCATGTGTTTATTATTGGGTCAAGAGGGATCCAGTCTGTTCCGATGTGCCTTGCGGGTCTGGTCCATCTGAATGGGGCAGCAGGGTCTAATGGGGCCAAGGAACCAGCAAATGGAAGGATGATGAATATGGCTGGTTTGATTACTTGATTAGATTGCTCACAATGGCAAATATGTAGCTAGACTAATGTCAAAATCCGGTGCATCCGAAATGCGTCATCTCCTTAAGGTGAAATTTGGGCCAGTGTTCAGGCCTAAGACTAACGTTATGTAGCTCTGTTCAGTTTGGGTCTTACTAGTCGCTTTTCCAAATAAGCTGAGTCTTGGCTATGAGGCGGCATTTGTGGAACACCCAAATGTCCCCTGGATTGGGAACAACACTGCTAAATAGCAGCCAAGGAGCCAGACGGGATGCTGGACTGTTATTCGTGCAAGGAGATTTGGGTCTGCTCACAAAGTACCCAGGAGCATAGTCCCCCTTCCAAGGAGAGAGAAGTTAGCTGTGCACTTCTCTGGGTCTCGCTGAAGTCACTGGCATGAATGGGGAGCTGCTGCAGTGATCAGAGTGCAGCTCTGGGGAGCTGAGAACCCCCTTGGTGTCTGTCAGGGAGAGGAGTTTGCCTTCAAGGCCAGCCAGAACATAAGGATTTGTGGAGACTGGCTGGTTAGCCCATGCCAAGGGGTGCAGCGATAAGTGGCCTTTCTTTGGCTGAAGCCACGCACAGTCACTGGAAAGGGGAGAGACTGGGAAGCCCTATCATCCCTATTGACTCTCACCCAGTTAGCTCGTTCCCTGCCAATGGAATCTGATCTTGAAATCTGCAAAGCCATGTTGAAGACACCTACAATATTAGGCAAGGACTTTATATCAAAGGAAGCTACTAATCTGCAGCTGAAAATCCCAGAGCCCCACTTTGCATGTTAGGCTGTTTATCGCCGTGGTTTTATTGCAGTTTATTATATGGCAACTCTTTCTCCAGCACACCCACTCCTCCGTAGTCACCTTTCCCTTATTTCAGTCTCTGCTGACATATTAAATCCTGTGAGGGCTACACAGATGAAATTGCCACCGCTCCATTACTTCACTGTCAGCATCCGTTACGCTCGTAAGAATCAGACACCAAATCGGAAAATAATAAAGGTGATATTATGAGCGGAGGGGAGAGGAGATTAAAAAGCTGTTTAAAGGGCATTTTGGTCCCTGCACTATTTATTGCACATCCTGGGTTTGGGTTATTTTGGTTGTCACTGTACTTGCTTTTGTAATTTTCCTTTGAGCCTGAAGCCACAGGCTTGTAATTTCATTGGAACTCTAAGGATGGAGAAAAGGGCATTTTTTTCTTAGTGCTGGCTACTCCCAAGGAACAGCCAGTGTGATGTCTTCACAATTAGTTTAACTGCGCATGAAATCCTTTGCTCACCCAGACTGCACTCATCACTTGCATTGGAGCAAATCCGGACATCCTTACTTAAACAAAACTCCCATTGACCATAATGGAGTCACCCCTATGACATCAGGGGCTCAAACCTCTTCTCACTTGCTCCTGATTGACACCAGTTTAACTCCACCAGTGTGAATGGGGTTACGCTAGTGTAAATCTATTGAGGGGAGGCAGGTGGGGGGAGTTGCAAATTCCTGTCCTCCGTGGAGCAGGGAAGGAGTTATGCCTGGCTTTGCCATGTATGATACTTTTTACAGGTGCTGCTCATATATTTACCTATCTTCCTACCTGATTGTTGCCAATGTCAGGTCACTAAGTGATATTAACTGTTCCTGCCAAGTGCATATACAAAAAGGGAAAGCAAGGCTTCAGAAATCCACATCTCACTGTTACTGTTTATTTCTCTGCATTTTCTTTCCTCTCACTGTGAGTTAGTGAGGGTTGGATTCTGCCCTTGCTGACATGGGCAACCTCAGAAGTCAAAGAGGTTGCCTGGCCATTGGCAAGAGCCGAAGAGGACACCTGAGCTTAGCCATAGGCAGCTACCTTCTGTTGCCTAGGCAATTCAGTGACATTGCATTCCATGAGAGGGAGGAGAATGGACCCTGTTTCATTCTTGCATTTCATCTGGAGCTATTTTATGAGGCTGGAATTTGGCTATGTCTTGAGTGAGTTGCATTGATCCCTGTTTGGGAATCACCTGCAGTTTGTTGGGTCGCACTGGGACCTGAGCGATATATCTACAAGTACATGGCTATAAACAGAACGCCAAGTCAAGCTTTTCTAGCCAGCAGGCAAGGGATGGCTGCTTTGTAATCACCCCAGCTTACTGTTAAAAATATCTTGGTCAGATTTTATCAGGCTCTGAACAGGAACAGTTTTGATGGATTGTCTCTGGGGAGATTAAAAGCATTGGTGGTTGCCTCACATGGTGCAAGATATTTCTGCCTGTCAAGCGGAGATGTCGTTTAAGTGAAATTGATTTGATTTCTCCCCTCTGTTCCAGTTAGGAATTGGAATACTTTGTGTTCCTTGACTAAGTGTCTGATTCTAATGTAGCCACAGTGAGCAGTGACCAGAGGTCATGACTGTCCAATGGCCATTGTGTCAGCGGTGGTTGAAGTTGGTGGAGTGGATTTATAGACTCATAGACTCATAGGTCAGAAGGGACCAATCTGATCATCTACTCTGACCTCCTGCACAAGGCAGGCCACAGAACCCCCCCAGAGTACCCACCATTCTAAATAGTTCCTCTGATGGTAGGCTCAGCAGAAGGGACAGACTAGGCTCGGGATAGCGAGGTCTCTCCAGGTCAAGCTGAAGCATGATGGCAGGGTGGAGAGGGTGTGTGTGTGTGTGAGAGAGAGAGAGAGAGAGAGAGAGAGAGAGTCTTGCTGCCTGCGCTGCATTTCAGGCATGGATTAGGAATGTCATTCCACACGGAGAGCAGCATGAAAACCAGCCTAGAGAAATGAAGAGTGGAAGGAAATAGACAGGGGGTTGTGACTGGCAGGGCCGTCCTTAGGCATAGGCAACATAGGGAGCTGCCTAGGGCACCTGAAAATTTGGGGCACCACTGGGTCTTAGTGTCCACCGCTTGTTTTCCTATCCCTGTTCTGACCCTTCCTGCAGGCTCCCACAGATGGCTGCTCTAGCCTGGTGAGTCTTCCTTAGGAGGGAATCTAGTAGTTAAAAGTGAAAAAACCTCCAGCCTGCCAGACCTATTAGCACAACATTGAAACTGTTAAAGAGACATTCAAGGGGTAATAAAGCCATTTAACAGGCATTTGCCAACCCCAAGGTATATACTGACAGGTTTCAGAGTGGTAGTCCTGTTAGTCTGTATCAGCAAAAACAAGGACGAGTCCTTGTGTCACCTCAAAGGCCTTGTCTACACCACAAAGTTGCAGCGCTGGTGAGGGAGTTATAGCGCTGCAACTTAGGAGGTGTACACATCTGCAGGGCATCACCAGCGCTGCAACTCCCTGTTTGCAGCGCTGGCCGTACACCCTTTGAAACTCGGGTGTAGAGGATCCAGCGCTGGTCATCAGGTGTAAACACTCACCAGCGTTTTTCTTGACCTCCGTGGAATAAACAGGTATCCCAGCATACCAGAGGAAGCCTCTCTGGTAATCAAGCAGGTCTCCTTCCCCGTGGTTTGCTCTCGCATTCCCCTAACCCCCGTGCAAGCAGATCTCCTTCCCCGCGGTTTGCAGGGGGGTTTGGGGAACGCGACAGCACACCGCGGGGAAGGAGATCTGCTTGCACGGGGGTTCAAAAAACACCGGAGCAAACCGCTGGGAAGGAGACCTGCTTGCACAGGGGTTCGGGGAACACCAGAGCAAACCGCTGGGAAGGAGACCTGCTTGCAGGGGGGTTCGGGGAACACCGGAGCAAACCGCTGGGAAGGAGACCTGCTTGCAGGGGGGTTCGGGGAACGCGAGAACAAACCGCGGGGAAGGAGACCTGCTTGGGGGGGGGGGGGTGTTCGGGGAACACTGGAGCAAACCGCGGGGAAGGAGACCTGCTTCCCCGCAGTTTGCTCTCGCGTTCCCCTAACCCCCCTTGAAGCCGCCCAACAGCGCTGCAGTGTGGCCACATCTAACACCACTTGCAGCGCTGGTTGCTGTAAGTGTGACCACTCTGCAGCGCTGGCCCTATACAGCTGTACTAATACAGCTGTAACAACCAGCGCTGCAAAATTGTAGATGTAGACATACCCCCAGACTAACAAATTATTTGGGCATAAGCTTTTGTGGACTAGAACCCATTTCATCAGATGTCCACGAAAGCTTATGCCCAAATGAATTTTTATACTGTCAGTTTCTGACTTTAGTGACAAAAACAGTTGTGCATTAATGTAATATTTACACAGAACATGTCAGTCTACAGGACCTTAGTTTAAAATTTGCTTTAAAAATATTTCATTGGTGAGCTGGTGAAGATTATAAAATCACATTTCTAAAAATGCTTGCATAGAGTTTTAGATGCACAATCATCTTTAGCCTTAAATGTGTGGATCTTCAGACATAGTTTTTTAAATAAATCCTTCAAAAGACCTCCCTTATCTAAAATACACTTTTTAATTACTATAGTTAAAAAAAAAAAGTGCTTCCAAGTCTTCCTGTCCTTTCTGTCCATCCCTTCACCACCTCTCCCCCCACTCCCCACTGAAGAGAGCCCTTAAAGGGACAACAGTACTTCCCTTCCAGATAGCTGGACAAAGAGTTCCCTTTCTTTACTTCTGACTATCCGACAAACTAGTTTTAAAAGAACCCTCCAGCAAAATCAGTACCTTAGTAAGACAAAATCCTTGTTATACCTAAAATCTTTGGAAACATATTTTTTTAAAGTTGGTGAAATTTCATAACCATGTCTCTTGTTATGGAGATCACACAAAGTAAATTACTGTTCCCTTTTTCTAAAAGAAATGAACATTGTTATGAACACACTAAACCTCTCTGATTAATTTAAAAGAATGTCTTTGTTTCAGTGAGTTAAATATGTAGTAATCTGGAATGCTGGCTTAAGATTTGAGTACATTTAAAATATAAATTCAACTTAGAAATACTGATGAAGAAAAATGTAAAACAGAGAAGAGCTGCATCATGTATTCCATTATATGTAATGTTGTATTCAGCAGGACAGCTGACTCACCCTTACTATGAAGTTTTTGCAAATAAATCTCTGACAAACTTCAGGACATATCAAAAAATCTGTGACTGACATTTTTTATTCCCAAATTTTAGTGCTTTTAATTAGGTACTTTCTTCATGTCCATTCTGCATGAGGGAGAGTGCATGGAAGTCTCTGCGGGGAACTGTGACTCTTCGCCACCATGAGGCAGGCTGGGAATCTCATTATCCTTTGCTGTCAAGTCCCTCCTCCCCCTTCCCCACCAGGCTGTGAGCTTGGGCTGCCATCCGGCATAGGGGCACCGGTTTAATAATACTGCATAGGGCCCCATAAATCCTAAGGACGGCCCTGGTGGCTGGCATCGCCCACAGAGCAAAGTGTGTGCAGCCAGGGAATCGACATCAGTGACCAGGCCTGAGCTCTAAGCTCTCAGGAGTTTTGCAAGGCTCGAAAGGCAAGATGTTTACATTGGATGCAGTGTACAAGTGAGAGCCAGTGGAAAGATACATGGAAAGAGTGGTATGGTCTGATTGACAGGCGAGGGAGATAATTTTGGTGACTGTATCTTGGCTGGGTTAGTAGCAGGAGTGGTCCAGGCACCAGCACACCAAGCGCGTGCCTGGGGCGGCAAGCCGCGGGGGGCAGCCTGCTGGTCGCTGTGAGGGCAGCAGTCAGGCTGCCTTCGGTGGCATGCCTGCGGGAGGTCTGCTGATCCCGTGGCTTCGGCAGCAGGTATGCCGAAGGCCCGGGACTGGCAGACCTCCCTCAGGCATGCCGTCGAATCTGCGTTACCAGCGGACCTCCTACAGGCATGCCACTGAAAGCCGCCTGACTGCGATGCTTGGGTACTGAGGAGGGTGGAGGAAGGAGGTTTCAGCTGTCATGCTGCGAGTTGATCAAGGCTTGGATAGGAGCCTCGACAAGAGAAAGGAAGGTGTGACGTTATCTGATTAAAATCTGACCATGTAGATCATTGTTGCAACCACTGTTATATAATTGCAACAAATCTTGTACAAAGGTTGTCAAGTAAGGTATATATGGAAAGGTTATGATTTGCTGAATATGATTATGCTATGTGTATGCATGACTGTTGGCTCTATACCTGTATTTCAAAATGTTTGCACCTGGGAAGCACCCACAAGGACTATTCAAACTGAGTGGCCCATCAAAAGAACATTTAACTCACAATGAACTTTCCTGTGAACATGCTGTCTGAGGTATAGGTAATGGCTTCTGCGGTGACTAAGCGGAATCATGCATGGACATGTGACTGGCCCATGTGACTCCAAACACCATCTTGTCATTTGTGATTTTCCACTAGCTGTGTGGAGGGATTTGTTTGAAACAATGGGTTGCCTTCCACATGGCAGAAGCTATTCAAAGGCTCTGGAAACACCTCCATTTTGCCTCTTTCGTGCTCCATCCTCTCTCCTGCTCAAACCTCTGGACTATGGATTTATGCTAATGGGAGCATTCTAACCAAAGAATTGAGGACTTTCCAATGATTTGGAAGCAACCAGAGACTTGACTTAGGCCAGCACTTTATTCCATCACTGCTACAAGCCTGCACCAAGAACTTTGCAATTATTGTATGTATTTGATTCCTTTAACCAATTTTAACTCTCACTTTTTTTCTTTTTTATAAATAAACCTTTAGATTTTTTATACTAAAGGATTGGCAACAGCGTGATTATTGGTTAAGATCTGAGTGATGTATTGACCTGGGTGTGTGGCTGGTCCTTTGGGATCAGAAGAACCCTGTGTTAGATTAAACTGGTTTTAATGAGTCTAGTGTAAGTCTAGTGTTTTGATGGTGATACAAGACTGGAATACCTAAGGAAACTGCTTTTCTGACTTCTTGTTAGCCAGGGTGGTGAAACAGAAATTCACTTTTGTTGCTGGTTTGGTATATCCTATGGGGGATTAACCACCAGTTTTGGGGTGTATCTACAAATGATTTCCTCTGCTGACTGCTCAATAGCAGCATTCGGTCTCTTTGTTCCTCTCCCATGTAGTCCCACAAGCCATGTATAAACTGTCGGCAACTGCCTCTGAATCATCTCCAGTGATCTGTGATCAGTTTCCCTTTGTTGTCTTTTGAGATGTGATGATCTGTGCTCTGCTGCCTGAATATGTGTGTGTGTGTGTGTGTTACTATGTGAGAGATGTTTGTTCACTCCTTGTGTACCTAAAGCAGAAAACAAAACTTTCCCTACAATAGGGGAGTGAAACAAGAGCCTCCCCCCGCCCCCACCCAAGCTAGGGAAGCCAGCTGCCAAATGGAAACCTTGGCTGCAATGATGGATGCTTTTGGGAGCAACTGGAGTTTCCAGTAAACTCCAGGCCCTGGCTCCAGAAAGGAGCATGGGTGTGCGTGGGGGAGACAGGAACTGAGGCAGGAAGTGTGCATCGGTACTTCAGGAAGTGAGCTGCAGAGAAGTCAAAGCCAGCGAGGCTGCAGCAGCATTCCTAAGCCATGGAAACCGAAGTCACTCTTCCTGCGGCATGCCTGGAATACCTCTGGCTTTGCAGAGTCTTTCTGCTGAGTTGGCAGCTCTCAGGAGCAACTCACTGTGCAGAACAGAGGGGAAAGGGCTGTACCTTCAGGTAGAGAAATCCGGGCTCCTTTCAAGCGTGAAGATCCAAACTGTGGACAAGAACCCTCATTGCTCCGCAGAGGGTAGTAGAGCTGTTGCTCAGCTGAAGGGGAGATGAGTGGAGACAGAAACTGAGCTATTCATCCTGTGAGTGCATCAGGTGAATTGGTGGTCACCTGAGAAGAAAGCCCTGTATTGTATGTACAGTCCTAGAGCTTTAAAATGCCATCTGACTTCCAGTAAAAGGGTGTGTGTATGTGGGGGGGGGGGGGTTTATGGGAACTAAGTTTTATTCAGTGGCATTCCCTCCTCAGCACAGGTGGGATGGTAAAGCTACACTAAGGAAACTGAGATTCGCAAAAGAGCAGTGAAGTGACTTTCCCAAGGTCTCACAGAAAGTCAGCATCAGAGCCCAGAATAGACCCCAGAATTCCTAAGCCCTGGTCCTTTTGTGCTCTAACCATTGGGCTAATTCCTCTCCTGTAGAGCACATCCCTTCCCATCCATAGCTTGATTGCTAGGCATGAACAGGAAGCTCATTAAACAGAGGCAAACAGATATGCAGCCAAAACCCCACTGCTAAATGAAATGGCAGATGGCTTGTGTGTATTGAAGGTAGGATGGTGACTGTGTGCTGACCTCCATGAAGTAATAAGTAGTACCGCTGTAGCAATGATTCATACATGTAGAGACAAAAGAGCCCAGTGAGCTCATCTTGTCCACTCCCCTGCCACCTTACTGGATTCTCCCCAGTAGAACGTTCCTCAGTGCTTTGTCAAGCCAGCTTTTGAATAACTCCTGATATGGGGCTTCAGACTAGTGCTAGCTGAAACTTGTGGTTTCTGGTTTATGATCAGTTTTGGAATCTGGTTTTTTTCCGGATCAAAGTGAAACCAAAATTTCTTACAAACTGGAAATTTTGAAATAAACTTGCAGGACCAGCAGCTGCTGAGTAAAACTGACATTCTGTTGCAGAGATGAAATGAAGAAGAATGTCAGTTTTACTCAGCAGGTGCCAGGGCTCCTGGGGTCTGCAGCTCCAGGGCAGCCTTGCCATGTACACTGCCTCAGGGCTGGAGACCCCAGAAGCTTGGGGTCCCTGGTCCCAGGGCAGGCCACATAACAGAGCTGCCTCAGAACTGTGGACCCTGGAAGTGTGGGATCCTGGGTCCCAGGCAGTCCACATGGCAGAGAAACTGTGTTTCTTCAAAAAAAAGAACAGGAGACTAACCTGTGGCACCTTAGAGACTAACAAATTTATTTGAGCATAAGCTTTCGTGGGTTACAGCCCCACTTCATCGGATGAATGTAGTGGAAAATACAGTAGGAAGAGATATATATACACAGAGAACGAGTGTTCCCACACACACTATAAGGAGAGTGATCAGTTAAGGTGAGCTGTTATCAGCAGGAGAGAAAAAGAACTGTTTGTAGTGGTAATGAAAGTGGCCCATTTCCAGCAATTGACAAGGAGATGTAAGGAACTGGGGTGTGTGTGGTGGGGGGAGAATAAGCACGGGAAAATAGTTTTACTTTGTGTAATGTTTCTTCAGAGAATTTCCTACAGGCTCTACTTCAGAGACTTCCCCTGGGAGACTGTTCCAGAGTCTACTCCAGTGTAAAGTTTCGCAACATCTGCTGTCCTGCCGAAATCTCCCTTTGAGTTTCATCCCACAATTTCGCTTCTCTGCCCCCAGTAAATGGTCCTTCCCCTCTCCATTACTTGAAACGTTTGAAGATCCCCACCAAATCACCTCTCAGTCATTTCTCCTCCAAGCTGTACTGCTTTGCACTTTCCCTGGTAGGCCAGTGCCTCCAAAGCCTTAACCATCTGTTTCTCTCCTCCAATTTGTCAATGTCTTTCTTCTATTGTCGTGCCCAAAACCACATGCAGTATTCTGTAGGTGGCCAAGCTGGCAACGTATAAGGATGGATGTCAGGTCCCTGATTATATGTAGCTCCCTGTATACAATATCTCCTTGCTTCTGCCCACATCCATAATATAGATCACCTCTGAAAATATAGCCTGTTTCCAGCCCCCCAGTCCTGTTCCACTCTGGCTATTTTTTGCTGCTCCCTCCACCCCAACTTCATTTTAAGCCCCTGTCTACTTTACTGCCCTCTATTGCACCCTATTGATATATTACACAGACATGGGGGTGAAGTAATATCTTTTATTAGACCAACTTCTGTTGGTGAGAGAGACAAGCTTTCCAGCCACACACAGCTCTTCTGCAGGGCTGGGAATGGAACTCACAACAAAATGCAAGGTGCAACAAATTGTTTAGCATAAGTAGTTTGCATATATTGCAAGAGACCATTCAGGGTAGAGTGACCTGTTAACACCTCTGCAGGCCTAGGACGAAAAGAGGGGGTTAGTGGGTTACAGAATGTTGTAATAAGCCATAAAGCCAGTGTCTCTGTTCAGTCCATGATTTTAGGTGTCTAGCAGTCTGATATTTCATGGCATTAGTGCTTCCCAAACACTTTCCTCCCACTAGATATCTGTGCTTTGCGTTATTTCCCCAGCACCAGAAGTCTCTTGCATTTCTCCAGGTTCAGTCTCATTTGGCGACTTTCTGTGATCTCTCTCCCCCCTTTTCCTGGACTTCTAGAACTTGCCCTTGCTTCATGTCCTTTGTCAGTTTAGTCAATGTGCCATTCACTTCCTCTTCCAGATCATGAATGAAGATATTTAAACCAACCTGGACCCTGCATTGCCCCGTGAGGGACCCCATTGTACGCTCCATCCCAGCCTCATTCATAATAATCACTCTTTCCTTATGGCCCCTGTCATAACCTTAGTCCCAGATTTGGACCTTAGCGTCCAAAATATGGGGGTTAGCATGAAAACCTCCAAGCTTAGCTACCAGCTTGGACCTGGTACTTGCTGCCACCACCCAAAAAATTAGAGTGTTTTGGGGCACACTGGTCACCCTGAAAAACCTTCCCTGGGGACCCCAAGACCCAAATCCCTTGAGTCTCACAACAAAGGGAAATAATCCTTTTTCCCTTCCCCCCTCCAGGTGCTCCTGGAGAGATACACAGACACAAGCTCTGTGAAACTACACAGAGTGACTCCCCCTCTCTGTTCCCAGTCCTGGAAACAAAAGTACTTTCCTCTTCACCCAGAGGGAATGCAAAATCAGGCTAGCAAATCCAACACACACAGATCTCCCCCCCCGATTTCTTCCTCCCACCAATTCCCTGGTGAGTACAGACTCAATTTCCCTGAAATTTCCCAGTAAAGAAAACTTCAACAGGTCTTAAAAGAAAGCTTTATATAAAAAGAAAGAAAAATACATACAAATGGTCTCTCTGTATTAAGGTGACACAATACAGGGTCAATTGCTTAAAAGAATATTGAATAAACAGCCTTATTCAAAAAGAATACAAATCAAAGCACTCCAGCACTTATATTCATGCAAATACCAAAGAAAAGAAACCATATAACTTACTATCTGATCTCTTTGTCCTTATACTTAGAAACAGAAGATTAAAAGTAGAAACTACTTCTCCAAAGCTCAGAGAAAGCAGGCAGCCAGAAAACAAAGACTCAGACACAAACTTCCCTCCACCCAAAGTTGAAAAAATCCGGTTTCCTGATTGGTCCTCTGGTCAGGTGCTTCAGGTGAAAGAGACATTAACCCTTAGCTGTCTGTTTATGACAGCCCCTCAGCCAGCAATCCTTCTGTTGTAAGGTGTCATTGTCAAGTCTATTTGATTTAATTTTTTTAATTCCAAACTAATCCAGTGGCTGTACCCAGCCACTCAACTAACTTTGTAATTAGACTGAAAATTGCTTTCCAGTTTGACTGGCACGATCTGCTCTTCACAGGCCCTGTGCTGTTGGTTACTCATGTGGCTGCTATATTCCAGGGGCTCACACTTGTTTTGCTCCGCTTTATGTGCCGAATGCCCTCAATTGCCAGATCTGGCAATGCCAGCCTTGTGGGAGAAAGGAAAGCTGAAAGTGGTCGATGAATGTGGGTTTGGCTTGGAGAATCAGTGTCCTGACATTTGTGCTTTTTCCTAAGTAAAGCTTTAGCAAGTAATCACAAGGGATGGGTCAGCCTCCTATTAAATAGTCATTGTTTGGGATCTGTGCTAATGCTTTCCCAGGCAAGTAGCAGTCTGTCCTCGTGGGACTGGTTTGCTTGGAGGGATTGGATGGATACTTGCACCTCTTCCATGCACCTAGGAACCCAGTCATTGATTTGTATTTATTAAAGTCCGTAACATTTTCCCCATTCAGGACAATGGATTCTGAAAAAGGGGGAGGAAATCTATGACTAGACTAAATGTCTGTTGAGTCTGACCGTCCGTCATGCAGTAAGTAGGGATAGCCCCATATCGACATCTCCGATCCAAACTCCCTTGAATGCTCAGGTTGTCAAACTCCACCTCCAGGTTTTCTGAGTTAGGACCCTCTCAGCTCATCACTAATGTAAGCTGCCTCTCTCAGAGAGGGACTTTCACTATCCATCCTTTTAGTGGAGCCTTCTCAGTGTGCACGCCCCTGCTCCTCCATGTGCCTGCAGGTAACTTGTTTCAGGCAGGATAATACCTATAATCTAGGGAGTGGGGTGATGTTTCTTGTGGCAGGCATCACCTGCCATTGCACGTAGTCATTGAAGTTCTTTTCCTTACTGTGTGAGCAAGTTTTGGCTCTTGGGAAGACAAGACACGCTAGGTTTTTGTTAATTTGGGGTTACGCAAGGTTTTGTGTAGAGGCAGTTTGTGGACAAGGGAGCTGTATGAGCAGCAGGGGGTTTGCTGTCTGCTTGGGGCTTTGATTAGAGTCTAGTCTTTGATAGCGTTGTCTCCTGGGAACTGGGCATTTGTTTTGGCTGAGATCCTTAGAAGAAGGCATTGCCCTGCAGGCTGTTTGACCATCTCAGTTCAGCGCTGCTTTCCAGTAAAGCAAGTTATGCTTAGCGTATACCCAGAGCCTGTATCACTGGTTTCTCTTCAACTGGAAAGCTGGTCCCCGAGGCCCCCGACTGCTGCTGCACAGCACAAGGGCAAGACTGGAATCAGAGTGGGACCCTGTGCTCAGAAGAAGGTGTAACGTTATTTGTTGTTGTGGCTACCATATGGAACTGGTTCTGATTCCAGGACTAGGAAAGGTACTCGGAGCTTTCATGTCTGTTTATCTGTGCGCACGTATCATGAGGCATAAACACAACGATAATTAGTTACACAGGCGACTATGAGAGAACTGAAAAGCTGAGCCTGCTGGGTTTCCAGGAAAGGAAATCCCAGCTCCCCAGCAGTCCATGTGCTCCAAATAATCACAGGGATCATGGAGCAGGAAGTGATTGTTAGGAATGAGCAAGGAAATGGGGCCACTGGCTCTTTTTGGACTGGAAGGTGGGAGTAGAAATGCTAAATGGTGCTTTGAGATCTTAGACAGGAAGTTCTATTGATGTGCGAAAGGGAGAGGAGAGAGAAGCTACAAATATTGCACTGAAGTTTGAGGGGTCAAGAGGGAAAATGCCATATGTGGTCTGCTAATTACATGAGAATGGATTGTCTGCAGATCCACATGCTGCGGTAATTAGGGAGGGATACTGCCATTGCAAAGTCTTCACAATAAATGTCAACAGGCAGCCGGAATTCCTCTGGTTCTTTGTCTTTGTGGTTGATCCTGCTAAACCCATCAGGTGAGGATATGGGGATCACAGGAGCGCTGAGGAATAACAATTGCCACCAATGCTCTGATGCTGCAAAGATTGCAGGCAGCTGAGTAAGGCATGTAATTCCTCACTTATTTTCCAGGGAGGAAGATCTGGGCCCAGGAATCAGCTGTGGATCATGAGTGAATGACTCCCTTTCCAGCACTGTGTCTTAATATCAGTTTGTTTCCAAAGCTAGATGCCCCTGGGGCATTCCCCAACTGTGTAGAGACTCAGCTGTAAATTAGCATTGACCTCCAGTTGCTCCTCACCCACCCACAGCAGTAACTCCTGTTGTGCTGCGACAGATCGTGACTCATCTGACATGTTGTGACTCACAGTAACAGGCTGGTGCATTTGTACTGCGGCTGCCTTCAGGGGCAGGGAAGGAGCCATCCTGGAACAGCACACAGAGAATCTCTCATGCTTCACAGAGATCCTACATCCCCCGCCCCTTTCGGCTGGCTGTTTGGAGGCAAAAGGGGCTTCTTGGGAAATGAAAGCATAGAGGAGTTTGTGTGTCTTGCAGAGCGGGAAGTGGGGGAGCAAGGAGGGGGGTGGAAAGAGGGGGAAATGGGAATGGAGAGACACAGAGAGGGTGGAGAGGGCATCAAATGAGGGTAACGGGGTGGGAGAGGAAGTTAGGGGGAGGAGACAGGGTGAGTCTAAAACCTTAAAGAGCAATTAGTCAAAGCTGAATTGTTTTTCTAAACTCTTAATAAAAACAAAGAGTGGGGCATGGCCCAGATGGTGCCAGGGGATCAAATAAACGTCGCACTCAGGAAGCAGGTGCTACTGGGAATGTTTCCTGCCAGCCCCGCTGCTGCTCACAGCCACTTTTATTATTTGTTATTTTTCAGGACTGCAGCTGGGGTTTCCCTCCAGCTGCATGGAAACATGTTTAAGGCTGGCCATGGCTGGAGAGGGAGGGCCCGTGTGGGCTGATCAACAAGGCTGTGGTGTTTGGGCTTCTTGGGGAATATGCAAAGGATCCTCTGGTTTCACTGGAGGGTTTGTATTGTCATTGGTCATCCACCAAAGGGTCTCGTCCACCAGCGTCTCCAGCCAGCCAGCCTCCTTCCCAAAGCTGCCAACAATCACATCTATATTGGCCCCTCCAGAAGTCAGATAGATGGACCCGGCCCTGCCCGTGTCTGCCATTGCTATTACATTTTGTATTTCCATTTTGCGCATCTAGGATTGTATTCAGGGGTAAATTTCCATTTTCTCTAGGGGAGGAGAAAAATGATCCCCATGCAGAACAGTATTGCCAATTTCAAGCATTCAAAAATCAGTCAGGCCCCCAGAATTATATGATTGACTTAAAAATAATGAGATCTAAAAAATAATTTGGGGATTATTTTTTGTTGCATTCTGATTTCTGAGCTATAGAGTTTGTTTTTTCAAGCCTTACTCTGCAATCAAGAGGGCTAGAAACCTACTTTAAAAAAAGAAAGAATGCTAAGTGTCTCATGTAATCACAGGACTCCAGGGGCTGGGGCTTTAAGAAAAACAAAATATCACAAGACTTGAGATAAAGTTGGGAGAGTTGGTGACACAGACTGACGTGCTTGCTTTGTCTGAATGACTGGAAAGGAGAGCATGAAAGGATAATTCCATACTGGAGAAAGGTGCTGCATTGACAGACTTGGAGAGTGAAATGCTCTCCCAACAGAACACACACAGCATGGGCAGTAGCAGTGCAAACATCTCCCTCCCTTCCCTAGCCCTTCCCACCAATCTGTCTCCCTCAGCCCTACAGGCTCCCCAGCTCTGGCATTGGAGGGAACTTCAATCTGCATGACCCATTCAATCCTGAGTCTCTCTGCTGAGCTGATCAGCAGGGGGGCCAATTGTGGGGAGACTTGGACACCTGCCCACTTGGAATTGGACTTGAGACTCACCCAACTCATTTCACAGAAGCCAGTGCCACTGTACAGCCATCAGATGGGAATGGCTGTCAATCATTACCACGGGCTGGATTTGAACTGGTGATTAACCAGTCTATGTCCATGCCAAAATATCCACTGTACAATGTATCCTCCCCCGATGCTGTCTGTGGTAGGGGCGTGGGTCATAAATACAGTGCAGCCCCAATGAAAGGACCGTGTCTCTAGCAGCAAAGCTATGCAACGCAACTTCCAAGACAATACAGTACCTTCTTCTGGAGTGGACTGCTCTGTGCTTGTTTCCATGCTAAGTAGCTTTTTTCCTATACTGCATACTGGAACCTGGCCTACACTGCCTACCTATCCCTACTAGAGTATGCAGCTTCTTCTCAAGGAGCTCAGTCTAGGAGTACCTCCATGGGGAACCCATATGTGATAAGGCTCTTCAACTAGCAGAGAAAGGTATAACATGGTCCGATGGCTGGAAACTGAAGCTAGACAAATTCAGACTGGAAATCAGGTGTAAATGTTTAGCCGTGAGGGTAATTAATCTTTGTAACAATTTGCCAAGGGTTGTGGTGGATTCTCCAGCACTGGCAATTTTAAAATGAAGATTGGCTGTTTCTCTACGAGATCTGCTCTGTGAATTGTTTTGGGGAAGTTCACTGGCCTGTACTATACGGAGGTCTGATGAGATAATCACAGTGGTCCCTTCTGGCCTTGGAATCTGAGTCTATGAATCTGCAGCATGAGCAGGACTGGAATAGCCGAGAGGACTGTAAATCAGAGCTGGAGCGCATTGGCAGAGCTATGCTGGGAGTCTAGCACTGAAACAGTGGGAAATATTGTGGGTCAGGATTGAGGGGCATTGACAAGAGCTATTGTGGGGATATCAGGACTAAAATAGCAGGAGGTGCTTTCTCTACTTCCACAAGGTCAAGTCTACTGTGCATTAGCAGAGCTGTATGGGGAGAGGCCAGGACTGGAAGAGCAGGGGTGATGCAGATCATGCATAAGGTGCATTGGCAGAGCTATGTGTGGGAACCTTGCATAGAACCTGTGCGTACTACACTCGTCTCTAGCCAGGACTGTCAGCCCTTCGCTTTCACATGCATTCTAAATATCCTTTTTGTTGACACATAGCTGCTGCCTGTGATGAGATGTTAAGTGTGTTTCATGGGCAGTGGAAAGCTTTCTTCATGTGCTGGGCCTGCCCTGTTTGTTGTTTTTCAAAGTCAGGCCTTGGAAAAAGAGACTGTACTTTCTGGATTCCCTCTCAGGCCCTCAGGAGAGGAACATTGCTGAAATTCAGACTTTCCATGAGCAGCATTTGGGTGTGTGCTGCTGTCAGCTCATGAGCCTAGCAATGGAATATCCAGCTAAATATGTCACCAGGAAACAAGGTGAGTGGAGAAGCCCATGCAATCACCACAGGAGGGCATTCCCACTGCGTGTTAGAGTTCAGGTTTCTGTGTTGGGGAGTTCCAGGACACCCACCCCAGTTGTTCCATCCACTTCATTCTCCTCCCACTAATGCCCGTGCTAATCCTCCCTTGGACTAAAGACAGCACCTTTCAGGGCCACTCCAAGTACCAAGCAGTGCCGTGAGGTGCTCTCTCCCTTCTCCCTCTCTGCCCAGCCCTCCTGAGTTTCTCTTGTTCCCTAGGGCCAGATCCCTCATGAATGGGCATGTTGTTGTTCTACTAGAGTAGCAGCATGGTCCTGTAGCACAGTGGTTCTCAAGCAGGGGTCTGCCAAAACAAACCGGGCTTCAGCCCCAGGCAACAGGGTGGGGCTTCGGCTTCAGCCCTGGGCTGTGGGGCTTGGAAAGGGAGTGTCACCTCCACTCCCTGACTCACCTCAGCTGGCCACCCAGCCTGTGGGTCAGCACCAGCAACAAGTTTCACACATGACTAAGTAAAACCAAAATAATATGCAGTTTTTTTTATTTTTTTACCTATATTTGCCTTTTCTATTATATGTGTGTGTTCAATGGTATAACTATCACTTTAAAACTGCTTTTAATCTACTGGAGATGCAGAAAAAGAGTAGTCATGTCACAGGTGGGCCATGGAGTTTTTATAGCATGTTGGGGGGCGGGCAGGGGCCGGGGGGACTCAGAAGGAAGAAGGTTGAGAAGCCCTGCTGTAGCAAATGCTGAGAGAAAAATAATTACCAGAATGAGCAGCGGAGGAGGAGGATGCTTGGTTAGCTAGTTCGTATGGGGACCTGGGGGAGCTAATGCAGGGCAGTGAGGTGCACCTTCCACTCGGATATGTTCATAAGTAGCACTTTACCTTTTCAACTCACTCATCTCTCAACCCCTCGCTGAGCATCCCCTTCTTCATGTGACAGTGCAGGAAACTGAACCAAGGCCCAGATAAAGCTGTGGTGTCAGAAACTTCAGCTTCCACTGCCCTGCTTACTCCAGGGGTGATTGTGGCCTGCAGGAAGGTTAAGTGACTCGCTGGAGCCCACGCAGGGAGTCAGCACCAGAGTCAGGGGTTAATGCTCAGGATTTCCTTACTCCCAGTGCTTTGAGCATGAGGTCAGGCTGCCTCTCTCCTGGGAAAGGCAATGAGCTGTTTCCCAGGATCCCTGATCAAACATGGAGTTGTAAACATCAGAGCAAGATGTTTCTCGGCCTCTGCCCAGCCACTCTGAGGAGAGATTATTACCCACCAGACAGTTGGTGTGAAGTGACCTTGAGGCACTTAGTTGTTGCCTGGCTCCAGAACAATGGAAAGGAGCTGGGCAAAAGGAAACTCTCTAAGTACCAGATGGTAATTGCCTGGCCAGAGGGAGGAGGCAGGAAACCTACATGCCCAGAGGTCAGAAGTAGAAACATGACAGATCTTCACCATTAACACAAATTGGGGGTGGGGAGGAATCCCTCACCTTCATTTTATCCCTATGGGAATTAGCTCTGGCAAAATGATTGGTCAGAGCATTTAGTTGGTGAAATCTCTGGCTGAACCCTGCCATGGTCTCATTGTGGAAGAGATGCTGTGCTGAATGGTTTGGGAGCATTCAGGACAGAACCTCTGGCCATTTGCCTGCAGTGTTTTATCACCCATGTTGGAATCCAACAGTCAGAACCACAGGTTCCACTGCCAGCGGAAGAGTTCCCAGGACTTACTGTTTGTTTCAGAGTGGTAGCCTTGTTAGTCTTTATCAGCAAAAACAATGAGGAGTCCTTGTGGCACCTTAGAGACTAACACATTTATTTGGGCATAAGCTTTCATGGGCTAAAACCCACTTCATCAGATGCATGGAGTGAAAAATACAGTAAGCAGAATATATATTATAGCACATGAAAAGATGGGCATTGCCTTACCAAGTGTAGAGGGGTCAGTGCTAACGAGCCAGTTTAGTTATGATGGAAGTGGCCTATTTTCAACCCTTGACAAGAAGGGATGAATATCAAAGGAGGGAAAATTACTTTTGTAGTGCTAACGAGGCCAATGCAATCAAGGTGGCCCATTTCCAACAGTTGAGAAGAAGGTGAGTATCAGCAGAGGGAAAATTACCTTTTGTAGTGACCTATCCAGTGGTGAGCTGGAGCCAGTCCACGTGAACCGGTTGTTAAATTTAGAAGCCGGTTTAGAACCGGTTGTTAAAGGGGTGGGCAAACACCTGCCCGCAGGCCACGTCCAGGCCACGGGACCATCCTGTCTGGCCCGCCTGAGCTCCCGGCTGGGAAGGATTCCCTGGCCCCTTCCCCACCTTCCCCCCTCTCGCAGAGCTCAGCGCCAGCGCTCTGGACCGCTCCTGGGCATCTCTGCAGCTCCAGCCGCTTTGAGCGGCAAGGTAAGGGGGTGGGGCTGCGAGTTCCAGCGGGCCGCACAGCATCGATACACGCTGCCCTGAGCAGCATTGTAAGGGGGCCAGGCCAGGGCTGGGAGGAGGGGGTTTGATAAGGGGCAGGGAGCAGTTGGGGGGGGTGGAGATTCTGGGGGGTGGTGATCAGGGGACAGGGAATGGGGCGGGTTTTGGGTAGGCATGGGAGTTCCTGGGGTCCGTCAGAATGGTGGGGGATGGGGTCAGGGTAGTCAGGGGACAGGGAGTGGGCGAGTTTGGTAGGGGTTGAGACCCTGAGGGGCTGTTAGGGTGGGGGGGTCTCAGGCTTGTACTCACCGGGCAACGGTGGCACTTTGGCAGCAGATCGTTCACTCGCTCCGGGTCTTTGGTGGCACTGAAGGATCCGCCACCAAAGTGCTGCCGAAGACCTAGTAGAGAGCCAGTTATTAATATTCTGGCAGCTCATCACTGGACCTGTCCACTTCCAGTCTTTATTTAGGACTAATTTAATGGTGTCCAGTTTGCAAATTAATTCCAGTTCTGCAGTTTCTCATTGGAGTCTGTTTTTGAAGTTTTCTTGTTGAAGAATTGCCACTTTTAAGTCTGTTATTGAATGTCCAGGGAGACTGAAATGTTCTTCTACTGGTTTTTGAATGTTGCAATTCTTGATGTCTGATTTGTGTCCATTTATTCTTTGGCCAATGTACATAGCAAAGGGGCATTGCTGGCACATGATGTCACATATCACATTGGTAGATGTGCAGGAGAACGAGCCCCTGATGGTGTGGCTGATGTGGTAAGGTCCTATGATGCTGTACCTTGAATAGATATGCGGACAGATTTGGCAGCAGGGTTTGTTGCAGAGTTTGGTTCCTGGGTTGATGTTTTTGTTGTGTGTTGTTTAGTTGCTGGTAGTGAAATTGATCAATTTCAAGGGCTGGCCAGAGTGCACTGAAAATGCACCAGGGAGTTGATCAAAGGGGCATCTCAGTCTTGACACCTTAAGTTACTGCTGGCAAAACAGATTGGTCCATGACACAATTGGGAGATCTGGTAATAGAGAAATAGCCTTGAAAAGATCCTTTTTTTTTTAAGTGAATGTGGATGGATAATTATTAATTTTCATGTTTTTTCCCTTGTTTTTATCTACTTTATTTCCTGCATTTCCAGGATAATAAACAACAAGCTCATCTGTTAATTTTGATTCGGAATGCAATGACTGCAGCAGTTGAACTTTATAACAAATTCAGTATAACTTGACAATGTTTTGCCACGTTAATCTCTTGTGTGTTGATAGACAGAAATGATGGCAAAAGAGAGAGCCCCGGCTGGCTGAGTGCAACATCTCCCCTATGTTTAGTTTCCCTGAGCTGTAAATTCTGATGATTAATAATTGGATTTGATTTGGTTTGGTTTGGTTTTTGGGTGAGGGAAGAAATGGCATCCTTCAAAGTTGATGGATCATGGTGCCCAAGTAAACACCGAAGGCTGGTTAGCCTTGGCTACACGTTTCCATGGGGCAAACCATGAAAACTGCCAAAAATGCTGACTCCCTGCAGGAGCACTAGGTTATTCAATAGACAAGGCTGACCCACTGTAGATATGTATCACAACCGGAAGGAAGTTCTCGCCAGCAAAGTGTTGCAGGGCTCAAATCTCAAAAAGGTTTCTAGTTTTCTCTCCTATGTGCGATGGTGCTGGTGGCTCAGAGACTCCGGAATGTTATTGGTGCTTAAAGTAAGTTTGTTTCTTCATGTACCAAACACACAGTCCCTTGGGCACTTTCTGAGGGTGGAGAATCATTAGAGATGGTTGAACCCATCCCTTCATGTTAAGCTAAGAAAGAAGGGAGCATGGCATGGTGGTTAGAGCATGGAACCAGGTCATATAGGTTCTCGTCCTGTCTCTGACTAGCTGTGTGACCATGAGTGAGTCTCTTCAGCGCCCTGAGCCTCCCTTCAACCATGTGGGAAAAGGCTGCTGTGAAACTTAATTAACTGCTTGCCAAGCATACTGATAGCATCCTTTGATGGAAACTATAGAAGTGTAAAGTGTTATTAAGAAACCCCCCAAATCTCCATCCAGAACTGGAACTGGGCCTCTTTTGAAGTTTGGCAACAGTCTGTTAATGTTTTGTTTTAATTCTTTTTCCCTTTTGATTCCAGCTTGAAGTGGAAGGGCCGAAGCATTGTAAAGAAAGTCAGTACTTGTGGTAGTTCTAGCCCGACGAAGAGCATGAAGCATAAATCTCCTGAGCAGACTGCAAGGGTGAGATTTCCACTCCACTTCTGGAGAAGCAAGACGTTTGGCTCAAGTTCAGGTAACCATTATTATTATTTAATATTTATACTACAGTAGTGCCCGGAGAGCCAGATCAGGTTTGGGAAGCCCATTGTGTTGGGTGCTCTAGAGAGACAATGAAATATGGTCCCTGCCCCAAATAATTTATACTACAGTCTCAGACAACAAGGATATAAGAAGTATGAGGAGAGAGGGATACAATAGAATGTGTGCAATGTTCATAGGCACATATATGCATTTTTCTGATATTATAAATAGATGAAGTAAATCTCAGGTTATCCCCATCTGCCTCTCTGCTTAGCCAGCCATATGAATTAGCTGGGAACAGTCTTTGTGAAGGGATTTTAAGGAGAGGGCAATGGCCATAGGCACTGCAATTTAAAAGTATAGAGAAGGTAGATCAGGAGCTTGTAGTCTCCCTGTCGCCTAACACAAGGACATGGAAAAATGGCACAACTGATCAAAAGAAATAGGTTTTCACACAGCACATAATGAGACTGTGGAACTCACTGCCACTGCATGTCACTGAGGCCAAGAATTTACCAAGATGATCAAGGAATTGGAAAACTATGTGGATAACAAGAATATTTGGAATTAATAGTCAACACTAAAAAAATATTTGGAAGGGATATAAAACCTAAAGTTTCAGGGTTTAAGCCAACCTTGAGCCATTAGAGATAAGGGTGTGATCTTCCTAGGGGCCAGACTATCTCATACCTGCTTCGTCTGGTGTTTCTTGCATCTTCCCTGGAAGCATTTGGTTCTGGCCACTGTTGCAGAGAGGATACTGGACTACATAGACCATGGGTCTGGTCTGGCAGTCCCATTATAAAGGGCCCCTCCAAATCTTGTGAGAGTATCCTATCACCAATTACCGGGTGCTTCAACTCTAGTCACCCAAGGGTGGTTAGATGCTAACTCAAGCATCTTACTGAGGGGAGGGATTGGATTCTGTGTCTTGTGAGGCTTTGCCTGTATGCAGCTCTGAAGCCAGGAAACCATTGTTCATAAGGGGGCCTGCCTGGGGAATTCCAGGTGCTCAGCACTTCATAGGACTGGACCATTCTGCTGTGCTAGGGTATTTGGTCCAGATATTTAGAGGAATGATGAATGATTTAGGGCAGCAGCAGCTTTGCACTCCACATAGCTTCCTCGTGAGGGAGGGGCCTGGCACATAGTGGAAAGTAACACCGGAGACTGGAGCCATTAACTGAGCAGAACACCAGGTCTCTAACCGCCCACTCCACCCTCTCGCTGTCCCTCCCCTAACCTCCCTCGGAGCTTTTTCTAATCTGTGGAAAAAACAGCTCCCCAGGTAGAGAAGGAAGTTGGCAGTGACAATGCACTGAGGATGTCATAGTGAAATCAGCAAGGCTATTTATAGGCACTAATTGATTAGAGCGGCCACAGTGAAAGGAAATGACTTTCAGGATGGACAGAAAACTGAGGGGCCCAGCCAGCTTTGGAGAGACCTTTAGGATACAACAAAACACTCTCAACAATCAAACCCCGTCTCATCGCTTTGAAGAGCAGAGAGCTATGGAAAGAGAAATGGTGTGAGCAAAGGGGTGCTAACGAATATTAATAATGGTGGGGCCTGACTTCAGGACACAAGCGGGTGTTCGAAAGCATATACGTTTGGTGAGTAGGGACTACAGCAGGGGGCGCTAGTCAGGTATTTATGATAGCAACATCTTGTAAGGGACATTAAACCTCCTGCTTCAGGGTTTAAGCCAATCCCTAGCTACTAGGGACTGGGATGAGAGCTAACGTGGGAGGCAGATTATCCCACATCTACTTCACAGTAGGGTTCTTACACGTTCTTCTGAAGCAGCTGGTACTGGCCACTGTAGGAGTCAGGACATGGGACTAGAAGGGCAATTGGGTCTTATTCAGTGGGGCAAGTCCGTGTGCCTATCCCCAGGTTAAGGGCCTCACTGGCCTCTTGAGCGATCAAATGCCCAAGCTGTGTGCTCAACGGCAGTAAAAACGGGTACACATTAGGCAGGCTGATGTATGCCTTTTCCTGTGATAATCAAGCCATTTGTTGTGCCTTATCAAAGGGAAGGACTCGGATACTGACAAGGGAGAGGCCACTTGTTTTGCTTAAGACTTACAAGATTTTTTTAACTTTTTGTGTGACTTTAGCGCTGGGGGAAGGCACTAGTTGACTGCTATCCATAGAACAGGGACAGCATGAGCTAGGCAAACTTCCCTGCCTTGAAAGATGACAGAGGGATTCAGGCTCTGGTGTCCCTTCCTTTAGCAGCTCTGCATTTACCCTCTATGACACTGTTGAGCCCACCCAGAACAGTAAAGGGTCCTGTCATCGCCTGCCCTGTAACTCTGGGGGATCTTTGTGCTGTGCAGCTATGGTTCAATTCCCTGACACCAGTAGCATACCCCTGAGCACAAGGTCTCCCCTGGGCTTCCAGCAGCCTAGTTACTCTTTGCAGAAGCCCCTCCAGTCTCGAGCCTTCCCAGCTCTGTCCTTCCCAAGTACCAGCCACTTAACCCTTCCTGTCTGGTTTGCCACCCCTGAAGGCCTGGAACCCGCGCCCTAGATACCAGCTGAGTTTGGTGCACACACTCCACATAGTTTGCACACCAGAGGCCTGCTGGGGAGAAAAATAAACACAAAGTTTATTGAATAGAAAAAACACCAATTCAAAGATTGTCATAAACAGATAGTTAAGGGTTAATGTCTCTTTCACCTGTAAAGGGTTAACAAACAGTGAACCTGGAACACCTGACCAGAGGACCAATCAGGAGACAAAATACTTTCAAATCTCAGTGGAGGGAAGCCTTTGTTTGTTTGTTTTTTGGGGGTTTTGCATTGTTCTCTCTGGGTTCTGAGAGTGACCAGACGTGCAACCAGGTTTCTTTCCAATCTCTCTGATACAGTCTCTTATATGTTCAGAATAGTTAGTACTAGGTAGATAAGGTGGTTTTAGTCTTTTGATTGTTTTCTTTGTTTGCAAATGTGTATTTTGCTGGAAGGATTTTAATTTGTATTTGTGCTGGGGGGAGGCTTCTCTCTAGTGTCTGTAAGCTGAAAGACTCTGTAACATTTTCCAACTTGATTTTACAGAGACAATTTTTATTTTTTCTTTCTTTTATTAAAAGCTTTTCTTTTTTTAAAAGACGTGATTGATTTTTCCCCTTGTTAAGGCTCAAGGGAATTGAGTCTGTACTCACTAGGGAATTGGTGGGAGAAAGGAGGGAAGGGAGGGGGGAAGGTGGAATTCCTCTGTGTTTTAGATTCACAGAGCTTGAATCTGTATTACCTCTTGGTGAGGGGAAAGAGGAGGGGGAAGGTGACATTCCTCTCTATTTTAAGATTCAAGGAGTTTGAATCACAGTGATCTCCTAGTGTACCCAGGGAGGGGAGGATCTGGGAGGAAGAAAGGAAGGGAGGGGGAATGGTTTATTTCCCTTTGTTGTGAGACCCAAAGAGTTTGGGGTCTTGGGGTCCCCAGAGAAGGTTTTGGGGGGACCAGAGTGTACCAGGCACTGCAAGTCCTGGTTGGTGGCAGCACTACAAGATCTAAGCTGGTAATTAAGCTTAGAGGAATTCATGCTGGTACCCCATCTTTTGGACGCTAAGGTTCAGAATGGGGGTTATACCATGACAAAGATGAAATAGTGAGAGCAAACATATACCAGCTACACAGAACCCTCGGGCTTTACATGTCCATATTAGATAAAATCCCTCTTCTAATACAAGTTACCTATTGCCTTCAAACGGTTTCCCAGCAAAAATGCTAGGATAGGGGGAAACCAGCATTCCTGGACAGCCTCTTGTCTTGAGTCCATCCCTCAAGTTCTGGATAAAAAGTCTTAGTCCCAAGCCTGTTTCTAAAAGCCTTTTTCCTTTCTTTTTTCCCCCACTCCTCTTTGTCCACAGTGACTCATGGTTTATTCAGAGAGGGAAAATTGATAGCTGGGATGTTGTACTGTATTTCCGTGAACTCTAATGGTCTATCATTGTCTTTTCCTGGGTTGGACAATGGATGATTCATCATCACAGTCTGTATACATATCGCATCATGACCATCAAGTTCAGAACATTACAAACTTTCGTATAAAGACCCTTACTCAATACATACTGTATTATTGTACTATGAAAATGTAATCAGTTGGTTCAACTGCTCTTTTTGGGGGTTTCAACCTTCTGTTCTCCCCTTTCAGTGTCAGGACCCAGATTATCACATCCTCCTCTTAAGATGGGCAAGGCTTCTGTCTTCAAGGAGCACAGAGAGAGAAAATGAAAATAAGGGGACCGATATTTAGACACTGAACTTTCCTTTGACAAGGGCTAGATTAAATATTATTGAAAAGGGAAACTTGACTTCACTTGTGCACATTGTATCTGAATAGCTGGCAAACTCACCTGCCATGACTGGGACCAGAACAGGTCTCCTTTTGACCAGGGAAGCTGAAAGTTTGGCTGGAAGTTTTGGAGGCAGTGATCTCCTCTGGGAGCACAAGAATGAGAAACAGGACCCCTGGGTTCTTTTCCTGGCTTTGTTAATGACTTTCTGTGTGACCTTCAGCACACGTGTCTTTCTGTCTCTGCTCCAGTTTGTCTTTCTTGAAAAGAGGATAATGGTACTTACCCGCTGTTCAGAAGAGTCTGTGAGGATTGATTAATTAAAGCTTGCAAGATGCTTTCAGATTCTGGGATGGAAGGTGCTTACATAGCCATATAAATGCAAAATTACATTAAATAGAAATAACCTGCAGCTTGGAAACATCTGGGCAGAGAAGAACCATGAATCAGTCACCTGAACCACAAAACCTCATGTCCTATCATCAGGGCCGGCTCCAGTTTTTTTGCCACCTCAAACGGAGAAGGGGAAAAAAAAAAAAAAAAGATATAGCCGCGATCGGTGGCACTTCGGTGGCAGCTCTACCGCGCCGCTTCATCCTTCGGTGGCAATTCAGCGGCCGGTCCTTCCCTTTGAGAGGGACCGAGGGACCTGCCGCCAAATTGCTGCCGAAGACCCGGATGTGCCACCTCTTTCCATTGACCACCCCAAGCACCTGCTTCCTACGCAGGTGCCTGGAGCCGGCCCTGCCCATCATAGATATTACTCTTCAGCTATTGCCATTAACTAGATCCATCTCGATCCTAGATTTAAATTCACTGATGTTATTGACCTCCATAAGCCAATGGATCCTTTGGGTCATTGTGGCCTTTCTGCTTGTTCTCATCTGAAGAGTAAAATTGATCAATGAATATTTCTCAGGCAGGGGAAATCCCCCTTTCCTGAAGGGCCTCAAAGAGAAGGATAAATAAATCCCAGAGTAGTATTGGCTGCAAGAGAGACAGGTCCTGCTTATTGCCTGGCCTGACCAAGCAAGAAGGGTTGAGTCGGTGCGGGCAGCAGTAATCGACTGTCTCAGAGTTTGCTCGTTTGGAAACGGTGCTCTTTTCAACGGTTCTGTTATCAGATGGAGCATTTCCTTCATCAGTGTTAATATCCATGTAGTGAAACAATGAAAGGGCTTCCTATCAGTTCCAAATAGGACATGAAAAGCTCTCAGCATTAAGAGTAGAGGATGCTGGAATAGGGCAATGGGAAACGCCTGAGTCACTGAAATGCCTCTTTGATTCCAGTAGCCTGATACATTCAAAAGAAAAAAAAAAAAAAGAGAGAGAGAGTGAGTGCAGCTAGTTAATGATCTGAGGGACACAGGAGAGGAAAGGCTGATGCCTGCAAAACAGACTCTGCAAAGAGAGAAAGGCAGAAAGGGATCCGCAGACTGGAGCCTTGAAAAGCAAAGAGAACAACTGGGAATCAACAAAAACAAATTGTGCAATACAATGCATCTTGTTTTTATAGGGTTAAGTGGTGCTACTGGCTGAGGAACATTCCAGGGACAGGCCACATTACACCAACACTGCACCAAATTCAGCCCTGTTGGAAAAAGATGCAACCTTCATTGAGGTCAATTGGAACAGAGCCTGCCTACATCAGGGCTGAATTTAACCCATTGACTTCTGTGGAGTTGCAGTGAAGCGGCAGAAAACTGAGGCCTTGTCTACACTACAAAGTTGCAGCGCTGGTGAGGGGGTTACAGCGCTGCAACTTAGGATGTGTACACACCTGCAGGGCATTACCAGCGCTGCAACTCCCTGTTTGCAGTGCTGGCCGTACACCCGGTTGTGCCTCGGGTGTAGAGGATCCAGCGCTCTCACCAGCGTTTTTGTTGACCTCCGTGGAATAAGCAGGTATCCCAGCATACCTGAGGAAGCCTCTCTGGTAATTAAGCAAACTCCACTTCCCTCCAAGCAGGTCTCCTTCCCCGCGGTGTGCTCTGGCGTTCCCCGACCCCCCCTCCAAGCAGGTCTCCTTCCCCGCGGTGTGCTCTGGCGTTCCCCGACCCCCCCTCCAAGCAGGTCTCCTTCCCCGCGGTGTGCTCTGGCATTCCCCGACCCTCCCCCCTCCAAGCAGGTCTCCTTCCCCGCGGTATGCAACAGCGCTGCATCGTGGCCACATCTAACACCACTTGCAGCGCTGGTTGCTGTAAGTGTGGCCACTCTGCAGCGCTGGCCCTATACAGCTGTACTAATACAGCTGTAACAACCAGCGCTGCAAAATTGTAGATGTAGACATACATAAGTTTAGTTAGCAACTGGGATGTCAGTTGTTTGCTGCCACAAATCTGTTACCCACATTAACTAATTAATCTGCACAGTTCCCCTGGGAGGCAGTTACAACGGTCCAATATTAAAGTGACAGGCTGGCCAGTAGTGGAGTGAGATACAGTGCCCTACAGTCCAGCAAAAAGCAATACAGTAGAGTACAATGTGTTGCTATACAATAAAGTGCAATACAATCCTCCAATGCAATGCAATACAGTACAATGCAATATCAGATAATGCCATGCAGTGCTGGGGACTGAGTACAATACAATCCAGTACCATGATTCGATACTGTAAAATGCAGTAGGTCCATGCTACATCACACAATTAGCCAAATCCTGCTTCCATTTAAGTCTGGGAGCTTTGCCATTGATTTCCGCCTTAGCAGAACTGGGCTTAATATTGCATGATGATTATTTATAGAGGGGCTAACACTGCTGGCCACTTTACAGAGCATAGAAAAGGCATGAGCCCTGCCCCAAAGTTCCTGCTTTACCATAAAGAAGCCCCTGTGCCCTTTACAGAGACCTGCATCGTTGACAACTGCATAGTGAGCAGGGATGTCAATAAGTGAAGTGTTCGCATAATCCCTACTTTAGGCATTGTCTGTGGCACAAAAACTTCCATATGGTCCTATATGGAACCATCAAGATGAATGGGACACAGTCATTCCTGGGTAGTTCCCCCAAGTGTTGAGTTACCCAGAGGATGAATTTGACCCAGTTGCTTCAGGTCTCCAAATATGGACCTGTCACTTCTCTACATTTTCCTTTGCCTACATTTTGTTCCACCACGTGTGACCCAGCCTGGTGCAGGCATTGGCCATAGACATTGCCACATCAGAGCAGAACACTGGTCCCTCTAGTCTGGTACTGCTCATCCAGCCCAGCCCCTGCAGTTCAGAAGAGAAACCTCCAATAATGTACTTCTGGAGTGCCATGCATAAGAGGAACATGGTGGTCTCTCTGGGTCAGTCTAATGGCACTTTGGCAGGGTGACAGTCTGTGTGGGGAAGCTTGCCTGCTGTTGGGCCTGCTTCTAGATAAACAGTGGCCTTCAGAGTGGTTGGTCCAGCCCCTTCTATCACTGTTGTTTGTTTTAAAATAAAACTTTGAAATAATAATGATTTAAAAGCCCAGAGAACTCAGCAAATCTCCCTCTCTGAGTTGCTAGGGAAAAAAATGTTCTTTATAAAGCATCCAAGGTCACAAGGCCACAGAATGGAGGGCTGACCCCTTTTATTGTCTATTGTCTTGGCTGGTGGCAGGAAGCACTTTCTGGGCATTGAATCCAATAGCTCTGGAGTATTACTTAATGCCAGGAGTGAGCGAATCACCACCGTTAGCCGGCACCTGCTGTCCTAGCACACAATGAACTGGAGTCTCAAAGCCGTGAGAAATCCCCTTCTTGGATCAGGGTTGACGCGCTAGAGGTGTCTCAGCTGCTGGCTGCCCCCACAGTGCTCTGAAGAGACTCCTGCCATAGGATTTATAGGTCTCCGTCTTGACTCCTGGAACTTGTGTACTAGCTGCAGTTCCCAAGGCTGATGTACAAATCCTCCAGCTATTGTCCATGTTCCAGGACACGGGCCGGGAAGGGATTCTTTTTCCCCCTAGTTGTAAATTGGCTGGAAGAAAAATACAGCAAAACTCTCCACAAATACATTGTATGTAGCCTGTTTTATCTCCTATAGACACATTCATCATTGTGCCCTTTCCTTCCCGCAACTGAAATCAGACACCAGTACCCTCCCTTGGTTGGAATAGTAATGGGCTCGTTCACTTTTCTTCCTGGTGAATCCACTTGGTGATTAGGGGTTTCTCATTTCACTTAGGAGAGACTACAAAAAGTTTGTTGAGGGGAAGCCAGAATTCTCCATTTGCACTGATGAGAGCAGATGACACCCACTCTGCAGAGCTGTAAATGACCTCATAAGGAGTAAGGTAACAGAGAATCCGAGCTTCAGTGAGAAGTGATTTGCCCAGGGTCCCATAGGAAGTGAATGTCAGAGCTAGGATTGAACCGAGTGAGTTCCCTGAACTTAGACCTGTACTCACACCACCATAGCATACCTGCTCCTGAGGGAAAGTGACACTGGCTTTCTTTTTGTGCTGGCAGGGGAGAATCCCTCTTAACCTTTAGACAGCAGAGTGGGTCAGTGGCTATGGTATTGGTTCCAGATAGGTAGGTTTCATTCCCAGCTCTGCTACTGAGCTGCAAGTCAGCAGTACAGTCAGTTGCTTTTTTGTTTCCCCTCCCATGCTTTGTCTGTCTTTGGCCACGTCCAGACTAGGGTATTAAAATCGATTTTAGATACGCAACTTCAGCTACGTGAATAACGTAGCTGAAGTCGAATTTCTAAAATCGAGGTACTCACCCATCTAGACGGCGCGGCATCGATGTCCGCAGCTCTCCGTGTCGATTCCGGAACTCCGTTCGGGTTGATGGAGTTCCGGAATCGATGTAAGCGCGCTCGGGGATCGATACATCGCGTCCAGACTAGACGCGATATATCGATCCCCGAGCAATCGATTTTAACCCGCCGATGCCGCGGGTTAGTCTGGACGTGGGCTGAGAAACTCTTTTGTGGCAGGGACTGTCTCCTACTATGTGTCTGTACAGCACTAGCACCGGTGTTTCTGTGATACATGTAATGAGCAATGATAATATCAACCAGAACAAGTTCATAGCAGAGAATCACCTACAGATGAGACGGTTGTGATGAGCACTTTGATTGTACAGGGAGGAGACCGTTCCATCATGTGCTAACACTGTATTTGTGCTCCTTCTCCTCTACTTTCTCTCTTCTTTCTTTCCTTCTTTCTCTTCTTCTTGCTCTTCCTCTTTTCTCTTCATTGTATATTTTAGCTTGGCTGATATTTTTGCTGGCTACCCTGACTCTTGGGCACTGTTTGGACATCAGGCTGATTTGTGGTTTTATTTTATGGCGTCCCATATGCAATTTCCAAGAACAAACAAAACCAAACCAACAACCTCATACACTAGTAAAGATAATTGCTATTATCCTTGAATTCATTTTTTAAAAATCATGTTAATCAATCTGCTCTTGAGATGACTAAACAATCCTTGTTAAATCAGCCTCGGGCAGGACTGGGAGCATGTTTGCTTCAGATACACGTTAAAGTATGATTTCTCTTCATCTGGCTTTCTTGCAACTATAGCTTGCTATCTAGACTGTCTCTTGAGCCAGCATAGGAACATTCCCTCTGGTATATTCTCCAGCCCTCACCTGTTTCTGTAATTGCCAGGAATGGCTGAATACTTTGGGACTCATGGCCAACAAGCTTTAGTTGAACCTTTCCAGCTGAGATGATCCCAGCTTAGCACTTGATCTAGCTGAGAGCTTTCTTTAGGCTCCCCCAGTGAAATCTGCTCTCGGCAGACTCCAGTGAGACCCCCTGGTTTGAGTCTGAGCCATGGTAATATTCACACAGTCTATTTGTGCCATGTGCTGTGGTGGCATGAAGCCCAAAATGTCTGATTCGCTCCCATTCTAGTGAAGTCCTCTTATTGGCTGGCCACTGGTGTCTATCTGGCTGATGTGGCATTTATAAGGTGCCTATCGCTGCAGTATGTAAGTGCCCTGTCAATCAAATCTCAAAGGAGGTGCCGATCTAAGGAAGCTTCGCTATCCCCTGAGCCCTCTCCCTCCTACGCTGCTTGGGTGCTGCTGGCAAGCCCAGACCAGCGTGAGACAGAAAATGCTGGCAGAGGAGGCATCAGGAGAGCTTGTCAGGTGAGATCAACACCTTCAAATAATTCCTTGGGGGCAGAGGTGAAGACAAATGCCAAGGAGCACCGATAACAAGGCTGTTCTCAAAATGCCACTGGGCACTTGGCTGGCATCTTCAGTGCTGTTATGGTCCTTGTGCCAGCTGCTGAGGGATGCAGGCCGATAGAAACAGATGGCTAGAGGAATAGCCAGGGTTCTGACAGGGGAGAGGGTTCGTTGAAAGCATCCTAGCCTTTTCCCTGAGTTCACTGATGCTGGCAGAGATCAGGCAGAGCAGTGGGTGGATTTGTCTGGTTCCAGTCCCCTGCCTGGCAGAAGGATTCCTGTGCTCTCAGGAGGAGGCACAGATATAGGGGCATCTTCGGGCACATGAGCCTGTTTCTCCACTCTGTTATATTGACTTTACCCTGCCACAGTTCCATGGACCTGAGCGCACGCTGCCGGGTTTGTGGAGAGAGCTAGGGCTCGAGGCCATTCTCACCAAGTGTGCAAGGGAGACCCTCACGTCCCACACATTATCACTGGCCTTCACGTGATGCAGTTGCTGCTGGAGGGAGGGGAGTGTGACAGCAGGCGAGGGAAAGAGGAGGAAACAGCAGCACCGGGACTGGTTTTGATTTCGTTTGACAGCCCTGGAGACTGGCATCCTGGCTGTTCCCTAAGGACAGTTACCACGTGGCCCTCATTCTGCAGACTTCCCAGCTGACCCAGTGCTGGCTTGGGGGCACCCCCTGCAGGGCCAAGGGGGAATTGAACTTTGCTGGCCCATTCAGTCCTAAATTTCACAGCTGAGGCTGCCAATGAGGTGGCTGGAGGTGGGCGGGAAGGGGGGAGGATTAGTGCCAATTGCAAGGGGAGCTGCTGTGATGAGATTCACCTGCCAGGGCCACTGAACAGCCAGCAGAAGGGCGTTGATGAGTCATTACCATCCAGACGGGATTTTGAATTGCTGATCTAGGAGTGAAGGGCACAATCGCCTGTCCTGGTTCATTGTGCTGAAAACCCCTTCATGCTACTGCGGGGTCTGGAAGATCGGAAGAACAACCTTCAGCCTAGCCTGGCTGTTCTCCTGCAGCTGTCTCCTGGCATTCATATCCCACAAGCAGGTTTGTGCAAAGCAAGAGTTTTCTCTGAGGGTGAAGAGTTGGTGCGAAGTTAAAGCAGAGCGCGCCAGGCTCCTGTTTGTGCTATCAGCAGGATCCCCCTGGCTGCGGCCAGCTTGGCTATGTTATCCGCTGAGCCCTAGATCCAGGTATGTCTCTAATTCCCTGGAGTGACAGGGATGCCCTTTGTGGAAGGCGAGATTAGAGCAGGCGTGCGGCTGCACAGCCTCAGCCCAGGTGACAGGAGAAGCGAGCCCTGCGCTCTGTTGAAAAACAAGACGGAGGAAAGAGAGAAAAACAGTGACAGCGCTGGAGGGAGTCCAGAGGGGGGAGGAAAGAGATTCTACACAAAGGGCCAGCCTGTCTTCACACCTGCTCGAACATACGGGGAGCATGGAGGCCCGGGGGCGGGGGGGGGATGGGAAGGGAGGCCATTGACAGATAGAAGCAGGGAGAAATAATTCTCACTGAAAGAAGCATGTCGGGGAAGATAGCTCAGTGAGACACTTCAAATAAAGGGAAGCAGCTGTGGTGACAGGATACATTCTTTGCCTCAAACACACTGTAGGCCATGAGTGCCAGAGGCATCGGGCAGGAAGAAAGGCTACTTGAGTCGCATCAAAGACAACCACCACCAAAGCACAATTGAAGCCTGCAGTCGTAGCCGGCCTGAAAGCAGGTTTCGCACAGGCTGCTTTGTTCTCTGATCGACTCGTCGCTTTAGTATCTCCCACCATCGGCCAGGCACGGCACAGCTTCTTGTCTCTGAGGGAACCAAGTTGCAGGTGACACAGGTTTGGGGGGATTCTCTGCTCAGCCCCTCCCCAGCCTGTGACACACAGGCCTAGCCAGCAGTTCGGCATTTGTCCACTCACGTATTGGCCAAACCATTGCCCTTAACCTGCAGCATTGCCACCATTCCCTAAGGGTGTCGCTGGGAGTCACTCAGAAGAGGTCAGTGGAGATGCCCTCACATACCCCCCAGCATCTTCACTAGCACAATCAGCTGTTGGTTTTATACAAAGATCTAATTGGGGCTTAGTGTAAGGCTCAGTAAAGAACTGCCTCTTCCTACCTACCCAAAAACTAGTAACCTCTGCCATGTGCCAGAGCTCTCGAGGATATAGAGGACCACTATGTCTCACTATGATACCCATGGCTATTTCTGTTACTTATCCAAGACAGTTGTGTTCGAACAAGGCTCTCATGCTGTCATAAAACCCTCAGGTGCTCTCTCTCCATCCCTTCTCCCTGGCCTGCCAATGTTCCTGCTTTAAACCTAGCATCCCAGACGGTCCACGTCCATCTGTCCTGGCTCTGTTGGGGCTTTGAAGCTAGGGAGTTGGAGTTCTCATGCAGAACACGCTTGGACACCATTATCTTTTCTCCTCCAGCCAGCTCTACAGCCATGCTGAGGGGACTAGTGTCTCTCAGCTACTGGGCAGGATTTGTGCCTGATTTGGGGGTCTTGTGGGATTTCTTATGCTTGGTGTGTGAGAAGAGGAGAAAGGTCTTGGTATTGAATTTTGTAGCTTTCTTTAAGCCCTCAGCTTGACTCCCTCAAAATGTTTTAAAGAGCATCCGTACCTGAAGCCAGAAGAGCCACCTGTCAAGGGAATGAAGACTGCTCTAGGTTGCAGTGGATGTGGGAAACCAGCAGCATCTACATGGAGAATTAGGGAAACATCTGCCCAACATGGAATCCCTAGGGAACCTTTCCAGCATCTCCTGGGTGATCCCACAGAGTCTTCCCCCACCTTGTTCATGGTGAATGTTGCTTTTGGGACCTCATTTGCAGGCAGCATTGTGCTGTGGCCCAGATTATCCTTCAGGTGAGCACCACTCCTGTTCTCAACGTTCAGCTCGTCTTGCATCTAGTGTTGTGTTATTTCATTGGTAAGGTCATAGGGGAGAGCAGGCAGCATGTGAGCCTCACTGTCTCATTAGCAACAGACTCCCACCTGAACCTCACATCAGCAGAGCTGGCTGCCCATCTGAATTTTATGGCTTGGTCTTTCATCCAACATGACACCATTTCTCCTGAATGCTGACTTTTGGTGGTTAGTTGCAAGGAGAGTTTAGTCGTGGAAGCCAACAGGAGCTGCTCAGTCTTCAGTGCTTTTGAAAAATCAGGCCACTTATGTAGGCACCTTAAGATGGACTTAGGAAGCTAACTTTAAATGCCCATTTTGGAACATCTTTCCCATGCTATCTTTTTTTTTTTTTCCCCAAAGAACAAGCCGCCTATCAGCTAGGAGGTGGTGTCACGTGGGATAGAGCGTTCCTTGCCATGGGGGAAAGTGATAAACCTTAGAGGAAATATATAAAATGTAGACGGCAAAACCAAGTTTACTATTTAAATTGCCCCCTTAAAATGGTGCAACCCCTGCACAGACACACACATGTAAAAATGCCCTGCTGCCGATATAAATATATCGAGAACCTTTTCTGACTAGGCAAACACTCAGCTTGTTCTTGGTTCTAACACTGGTTACTTTATATGACTATTGAGTGATTGGTCATTCTGTGTTTGTACAGGACCTCGCACAATTGGGATCTATTGACTGTGGTCCATGACTGAGGTGCTACAATAATACAAATAATTAATAATAATAGTGCACCTTCTGCATGGGGCTAATGGCCAGCCAGCTATTTGCTGCCTTGCTGTCTGCATGTGAGCCTGGTGAATTAGATGAAAGAATAATAGCTGTAATAAATTAGCCAATTTTGCCCCCTTGTGGTACAGAGTAGTGCATGCACTAGTGAACTGAACAACTCTGTCCATATTCAAATCCTTCTTAAAGACCCCACTTCCGACAGTGCATCTATTCATCTGTATATAAATGATGGATTGTTGTTCCATTTCCCCTAATATCTGTCTATTTGTCTCTTTAGACTGTGAGGTTCTCGGGGCAGGGACTGCCCCTTTAGTGCGTGCAAAGCCTCTACTACATTCATCTTGGATGCTGCTATAAATGTTTAATAATGAATAATACATTAACAACTAATAATGGTCTGGCATCTCTCCCAAAGAATCCTTGTCCTTGGATCCAATGCTACAGTGGCTGCTGTGTGCTCTGCAGTCGGGCATTTGGATGTTGACTTTAATGTATGCCCCGTCAAGCAGAAAGGCCTGGTGAGGTCCAGCTCTTCACTGCCACGTGGGGAGGGTTATACATACCTATTGCCAATGCCAAGTGTTCAAAAATCACAAGTCAGGTCCCAAAGTAGCATGAGATTGCCTTAAAATTCATGATTTTTTTTTCCAAAATAATAATGACGTCTTTACATTTGTTTTCTGTTTTTTTAACCTGTAGGGGGGTCACATTTTCAGGCTTGTCTCAGCAACCATGAGGAATAGAAACTTGTGATTTTTTTTTTTTACATGAAAGCTGAAATGTTCATGTATTCGCATGGCTCCAGGAGCTGGGGCTTTAAGAGACACACCAAATATCACGAGACTAGCAATAAAATTGTGAGAGTTGGCAACATGTCTTTCACTGCTCCCCACATGTTCCTGAATCCATAGCAGTGGCTATACCATGACCACTGATGCTTGGTTACTCAAGCCCAGTGAGAGCGAGACAGCAACCTGCTATATTTTTTTGAGGGGAAGGTGTCTCTTTCACCTCAGTCAGTCCTAAGGAACCCTCCTTTTCCTTATCTTCCTACCCCCAAAAGTCCCACATCACAACCACCTGATTGGATGGCAGTCTTTTTCCAGGCCATTTATGCTGCTCCTTAATTGGCCAGAGGGTTATCTCTTGAGCAACAAAGAAGTACTTCCCTGGGGCTGTGCATGCTGTTTCCACAGCATTCCCAGCCTTCATTGGCCTGAGAAGGAAGAGTTTGATTAAGCATAGGCCCTGTAGGCCTTTGTCTAGGGCCCCAGCTCCTGGAATCAGGGGAATACAGCAGAATCTCGGGGGGTTGGTTGGTTGTTTTTGTTAAAGTTTGTAGCCCTCATAGAATTGCGTGGAAATGTGAATGAAGTGTAACCAGTGCTGGGGCATACCTCTGCCTTTGTCTGCAGAAAGCCTTAAACAATATCTGAGAGGGGTGAACTACCCTGTTCATATTGATAGGGTGTTACTCTGAGACCTAGTGCTCTGGGGGCCTCTCCAGTCCCAGTATAATGGGGGACACTGGGTGTGGCAGGAGGAGAGAAGGGCACTGAGCCTGGCCCACCCACATGGATACACTCCCTCTGCTGGGGTAAGTACTGCTCCCCTTAGGCTGACCAGACAGCAAGTGTGAAAAATCAAGACGAAGGTGGGGGTGTAATAGGAGCCTATATAAGAAAAAGCCCCAAATATCAGGATTGTCTCTATAAAATTGGGACATCTGGTCACCCTAGCTCCCCTTGGTGTTACTTCGGGGGAGAGACAAGGGTGTCTCTGTGTTGCGGGGACTCCCAGGCAATCTCCATTTTGAGAGGGGAATGGAGCCACAGGACAGACAGGACCATGAAGTGGCAGTGGACCCACAAGAGCTCCGTGTTGTACTGTGCACATGGCCTCAGATTGCCTTAATCTGGTAGGTGGTAGGCTTTCTTTCCCCCCTCTGCAGCCCCCACAGCACTTTCATCCCTGCTAGTCTGTCAAGCTCCTTCCCCTGGGAGCTGGCTTTCTCTCTGCATAGCCCTCCTACCTAGGGCCCAGAAACCCACGTGGAGTGCTGGCCAGTAGGCCACAGAGGTAGGGTTACCAACTTTCTAGTCGCACAAAACCGAACACCCTAGCCCTGCCCCTTCCCCAAGGGCCCACCCCCCACTCACTACATTCCCCCTCCCTCGGTGGCTTGTTCTCCCCTACCATCACTCGCTTTCACTGGGCTGGAGCTGGGGGTTGGGGTGTGGAACGGGGTGAGGGCTCTAACTGGGAGTGTGGGCACCAGGTTGTGGTGCAGGAGGGGGCTCCAGGCTGGGGCATGGGGCTGAGGGATTCAGAGTGGGGGAGGGGCTGTGGGTTGAAGCAGGGATTTGGGGTGCAGGAGGGGGTGAGGGCTCTGGAGTGGGGCTGGAGATGAGGTGTTCAGGGTGGGAGAGGGCTCTGGGCAGGGGGTTGGGGTCCAGGGGGATTAGGGGCTCTGGGATGGGGATGAAGGGTTTGGGGTGCAGGAGGGGGCTCCAGGTTCAGGGGGGCTCAGGGCTGGGGTTGGAGGGCAGGGGAGTGAGGGCTCTGGCTGGGGGTGCAGGCTCTGGGGTGGGGCTGAGGCTGAGGGGTTGGGGTGCAGGAGAGGGCTCCGGGTTTGGGGGAGCTCGGGGCAGGGGTTGGGACTCAGGGTTGGGGCGTGGGCTTACCTTGGGCGGCTCCCAGTCAGCAGCGCAGCCTGGGGTGTGGGGGCTAAGGCAGGCTAGCTGCCTGTCCTGGTACCATGCTGCGCATGCCCCAGAAGCAATCAGCAGGCCCAGATCCTAGGCGGGGGGACCAGCAGGCTCCACGTGCCACTCTCACCTGCAGGCATCCTGGCCAATGGGAGTGCGGAGTCGATGCTTGGGGCAGTGCACGGAGCCCCGTGGCCCCACCACCTAGGAGCCAGACCTGCTGGCTGCTTCTGGGGTGCAGTACGGTGCCAGCCAGGACAGGTAGAGACTAGCCTGCCTTAGCGTCACCGACTAGACCTTTAACGGCCCAGTAGGTGGTGCTGACCAGAGCCACCAGGATCCCTTTTTGACCAGGTGTTCCTGTCGAAAACTAGACACCAGACCACCCTACACAGAGGGTGTGTCTATACTGCATTAAAAACCTGCGGCTGGTCCATGCCAGCTAACTCGGGCTAAGGGGCTCAGGATAAGGGGCTGTTTAATAGTGGTGCAGATGCTCGGGCTCAGGCTCAAGCCTGGGCTCCAGGACCCTGCAAGATGGAATGGGGTGTAATGTGAGACTGTGCAGAGGGGCCAGGAAAACAAGGGGATTTTCTCACCTTTGTGTAGCCTTCTAGGTATCTGCATAGGGTAGATGGAGCTCAGTGATGCTCAGTGCCCATAACCGGACCCCGTATGTCACTGTGCAGGCTGCCAGCGTGTCCTAACTGAGGACCTTTCTGAAACAAAGCTTGTCTCTTTCCTCTCCCTGCTCAGAAGGGCTGGGTCCTGGCCGAGTTTCCTGTTTGTGTTACAGCCAACAGACTATCCATTCGGCTTTTTCTTTTGGGTATGGGGGAAGGGGGAGAGCAGCAGTCTACCTGGAGCTGAAGGGTCAGTAACTCCTTCCCCAGGCTCAGGGTAGCATTATCGAAGCCCCCAATCCTCACTCCCTCTCTGCATGGTAACACCTGCATTTTAAGACCTGGGCGCATTTGCTGCTCTGATGCTCTCTGCACTGGAGGTGCCAGGCAGAGTCAAACTCTGATCTTTCTGATCCACCTGGTTCTCTCCTCTGGATCCTGACTTCCACTCCCCTCTCTGCTCCAAGGCAGCCTTGCTCTCAGATCCACTGAGGCTTTGGCTTGGATGAAGCAATAGAGAAGAGAATGGAAGGAAAATGAATGAGGAACAGATGTCGTCTTGCATGGGGTTCTCTTGGAGGGCAGCATCCTCCTTCTGTGATGGCACTGAGGTGCACAAGCAGATGTCACCCCAGGACAATGTCTCCCTTCCACTTACATGCAAGGATATCCCTTCATGCAGTGTTTCATACTGAGTCAAGTGGCTGCCAGCAGTGTGGAAAGTATTTCCAATCTTGGTGCTGAACAAGAGACACTCTTCTTATATGGGCCTGGACAGCATGAGGAAGAGCTGGAAATCTCACCACAAATCCCAACCTTGGCAGATTTTCAGCCCAAATAGATCAAGAGGAGAGTCTGAACATTTGGCTCCAAGCTGCCAAGCTTCAGACCCCATGGGTCTGTGTTGCTCATGGGAGCCACTAGCACCTCTTTAACAGTGAGCTGGGACTGTTTCTTATGGGGTGGACTGGCTGCTTGGTCCATTGGACTGGTAATGGAATAAGGCACTTGTCATCTCCTACCCAGGGATCTGGTGCTGCAGGCAAAAGCAGGCCCAGGTGATAGTGATCAAAAGTCATTCCCAACTGATGGCCACTTGGTGGCATCAGGAGCGGCGCCAGGGTTTTTGCCGCCCTAGGCGGCAGCACTCCTCCTCTGAGAATTCGGCAGTGGGGGTCCTTCTGCTCGCATCTTCGGGGCAATTCGGTGGCGGGTCCTTCACTTGCTCCGGGACCCGCCGCCAAATTTCCACTGAAGACCTGGAAAGGAAGGAACCCCCGCCGCCAAATTTCCACCAAGGGCGGCAAAATGCCCCCCCCCCAAATCCTGCCGCCCTAGGCAACCACCTAGGGTTGCCTAATGGAAGCGCCGGCCCTGGGTGGCATCATCATCTCTGGGCATAACAGCAACAATTCAAACAAACATCCCATCACTAAATAACAACCTGGCACAGGTCAGTCCCAAAAGATCTCCTTACCTCCCCCTGTGAGAGAGGAAGACTGGTCCAGTAGCTAAGGCACTCCCCCAGGGCCTGGGAGACCTGGGTTGGATTCCCAGGTCCACTGTGGACCTCCTGGGTGATCTTGGGCATCATTTAGTCGCTCTGTGGCTCAGGTCTCCACCTATACATTGGAATGATGGGTGATGTGAGGATAAATACATTCAAGGTGTGACACAGTCAGAGAATGTGGTTGTGAGGGGCTGGATAAGTATAAGGAGGTCTAGATGGTCACAGCAGCAGTGTGCCCACCCTCAAACAGAAATATGTGAGCCTTATGCCATGGCCTGAAATTCACTGAACTTGGGTTGTGTCAGACCAATGGGAGAAGTGAATCCAGAACGAGGGCCTCCACCCACTGAGAATGCCCTGCAGGCCCCCAGCCCCGAGACTGCTTGTGCAGGCGCCCTAGCTCTCCTTCCCTTGTGAAAGTGCCCATCCCTGTGGCTGCCAAGACTTTCAGGTCAAGCCCAGCACCCAGCCCTCAGCCATTCACCAGCTCTTTGTGGAGAATCAGGGATCACCCTGGCCATTAATGGCCCCTCGGTGCAGGGCTGGATTACCCAATAGGCAGACTAAGCACGTGTTTACGGCACCAGCAAAGCAGGGGGCACCAAAAAAATGAGATTTTTTTTTTGAAAAAATTTGATATTTCAAAAAAAGCATCTAAGTAGTCATCATGGGAAAAATCAGAACTTTGTTAGACTTCCTTACACTCCACTACACACTCTTTCCTCGTTTTTCTGTTCTCTTTTTATCACTTATCCCCACCTAAACCAGGGGGGCGTCCTACTAACGTAGATCGAAATAATATGAGGAAATCAGATCCTGTCATGTATTGCAATAAATTTGTTTTATTATTGATATAGTCTTCTGAGTTATATGTACTTGATTTGTTTTTTTTCTCCCTTTTATATATATATATACACACACACACAAATAGTGTACATTGTGTAACTGGTTGGTTTTTTTTAAGTTCAAATAACTGAGATAAGGGGCAGGATGAAATCTAACCGAGTGGAGCACAGAAACATAAACTGGCGGGAGAGAAGAAACAGAAAGAAGAAGCTTTTAGAAGAGAAGAAATATGACAAATATGCCATATTCATACCATGTGTTGCACACTCTCTCAATCTTGTTGGCTGCAATGCTGCTGATTGTTGTCCGGTGGCAGTAAGGTTTTTCTTAACAGTCCAGTTACTTTTTACATTTTTCTCTGCCTCAACACACCGATGGGCAGTTCTTAAAACATATTTGGGCAATGATTGTGTGTTGAAATCTCTTTCTAATACTCGCTGGGAGGCACATGCAGTGGCAACAAGTGCAATTCCGGAGTTCTGCTGAAAGATTGTGGATGCATTAGAAAGTATAGCTGAAGACCAGTCACAAAGGGGAGAAACTATACGAGAGGCAGAAAACATTGCAAACAAGATGCAAGAACTAGAGTTTGTATTCATGTTGACCATGTGGAATGAAATTTTACACTTTTACCACACAAGTCAAGCTCTCCAAGAAAAAGAATTGGATTTGAAAACATGTGCAGACCTCTGTCAATCATTAGCAGACCACTTACACACTTTGAGGAATGATTTTGAAAGTTCTGAAGACATATTAAAAGATATCTTGCCTGATACTAACTACAAAGAAGCCCAGTCCCGCAAGCGAATCAGGAATACACAAGCAAATGATGGCAGTGCAACAGAAACAGCACTGAATCCTAGAGATAAAATTTGAGTATCTACTTACTGTGCTATAACTGATACACTTGAAGCTCATATGAAAAGAAGAGGTGAAGTGTACAAAGAAGTATCAAATAGATTTTCTTTTCTAAATGATATGGACTTATCCGGGGAACAATATTCACAAGGTTCCCAAAAGCTAGTTGACTTATACCCTGTTGACTTGAACATGAATCTCTGTGGAGAAGTACGGCAGTTCCACTGTTATATGCGTGCACAGTTTAATGAAACAGGAAAAATGAAATTCAGTCACATTGATCTTCATGACACAATATTGAAAGACGGAATACAATGTGTATTTCCAAATGTAGAGATCGCACTACGTATTTTTCTAACATTGCTGATTACTAACTGCTCCGTAGAACGCTCTTTTTTCTCAGCTGAAAAGAATAAAAAACTGTCAGAGAACAACAATGTGTCAGGACAGACTCGATTCACTTTCCCTATTGTGTATGGAAGCGGGCATGCTTTGTCGAGTCAGCTTCGATGAACTTATCCAGAATTTTGCAGTCAGAAAATCTAGAAAGAAGCTATTTTAATTTCAACATACATGTAAGTTTTGTGTCATTTCGAAAAATAAAATTTTATTTTACAGTGTAGTATTGTTTTTATTTTGAATTACATATGGGGGGGCACCATAATCTTTTCAGTGCTTAGGGCCTCTAAAGGTCTTAATCCGGCCCTGTCTCAGTGGGAGCCTGAGCAGAAAAGCCAAGGGCTGCATGAGCCATGGAGACTGAACTCCCCTCTCACTCAGGGAAGGGCTGAGGCACGTTGTCATGGCATAATGTCCATGCTGTACCTGCTGTGGGTATTCACGGTGCAGCCCCACAAGGGTCCCAGATGGCACAAGTCCTGCTTTCATGTTGGGAGCATCGTCCCCTGGACTCTCCCGACTCTGAAGAGGTGCCGGAAGAGGGAGGCTCTCTGACAGCTCTGAAAGGGGGCAGCAAGGCGCCAGGGTCACATGGCGCTCAAACCGCTGTTGCTCTGCTGCCTCGTGGCTGGGCTCGAGTCCAGCTGGCGTGATTTCTGCCTGCAGGCGGGGCTGTAAATTAGGCTGCTGGGCTGGGTGCTGCCTTCACTCATGAGGACAATAGAGGAAGCACTGAGGTCTTTCCACTCGAGATATAAATCTCCTATTTGAGAGCGGAAAGGGAGACCCAGATTAGGAACTATACGCAGGCGGGCGTCGGACTGCACTGGAGAGAGATGCAGACTGTGAGAGCAAACCAGAGAGGGATGGGAAAGACGGGCCAGGTTCATTCACCCCAGTGCGGGCAGTAGCGTCGGCACAGGGATGGAAGATCAATACTTGTGCCTCCCTGATTCTGGGACTGCTGGGTCAGCTGAGCTCTTGGTTCCTCATGCAGCCATGGAATAGCCAGGGTGCAGAGTCATGCTCCTTTCATCCCTGGCTTCTGGACAGGGAAGGCAAATGCTGGATACAGGGTATTGCCTGGGCTGGGGGATGTTTCTGGCCCCTCTCTATTGGTGCAGCCTGTGCAAAGGGACAGCAATGTAGGGTGAATTCCTCCAAGAGAGAGAGAAGACATGCCAAATTCTGTGGCCGGGTGCTTTTCTATGGTGCTTAGTGCTAAAATAATGGCAAGCAGACCTCAGGCATGCACTGATGGCTGGGAGGAAATCTCTCCGCATGTAGGGGATTGCATTTGGGCTCAGTGAATCCCCCACCACAGAAGTGCACCCAGAACCTGGCAGTGATGCCTAGGGAGTGATGTGCTCCCTCTCCAAACTGCAGGGAAGTACAGCTCTGTAATGTCCTGGGGATTCCCCTCCACATTCCTGACCAGGAGGCTAGAAAAACCACCCAGAGAATTAGCACAGGTTTTACACCAAGCCCCGGTGGGCTGAACTGGGACTTTGGAGGTTTATTCAGTGCCCATAGAGTCCTGTGCCATCCAGACATAATCAGTGGAGCTCGGTTCTAAACCCTTCAGAGTCTGGATCTAAGGAGTTCCCAGCACCTGGGTGGCACAGCAGGATCCAGACTCTGACATTTGGGTCTCTCTGCTGGGCTCAGGCCTTCCTGTGGGTCTTTCCTCACACTCAGTTTGCTGCCGCTGCAGAGGTGGAGACCAGACACTAGCCCAGGCACTGGTGGACTCGTCCAGGGAGCGGGGTGGGAAGGGAGTCCCCTGGCGTGCAGTGGCGGGGTCCAGAGGGCTGTGCATCACCCTGGGCCTGGAGGAGTCCTTTGTACGCACAGGGAGGGTGTTGACAGACTGCTCCAGATGCTCGCTGAGGTTGTCAGGACCTGACAGTGAGGATGACGGCTCCCTCCCTTCCCCCATGGATGAGCTGAGACAGGGACAATATCAAAGCAGGGGCCACTCCTCCCAAACCAGGGGGATTAGGGGATTAAGGGCTTTTATTGTTGTTTTTCCAGGTTCCAGCAAAGGATAATTGGCAGGATTAGGCTGATGAAGACCCCCTCCCCAAATCACAGAGAGATAACAGTACCTCAAAGAGAAGAAGCTGCCCAGACGACAGACAGAACGTGTCCCAGGAGCAGAACCATCTCTCAGCGACCTCTGCTGTCCCCTCCACCTCCTGATACCTCTTCACACAGTGGGGCCCTGGATCCCTCTCAGCAGGTATTATTGCTTGGCAAGTCAGCCTGCAACCTATCAATTGCAGCCGCGGCCACAAGGCAAGTCGAAGTCCGTGCTTAGTTTTATAAGCTGGTCTGTCCAAGTGACTCCGTGTCAGGGCCTGGGTGCAGCCAGTAGCTGTGTCTGCTGTTAAAAGAAGAGCAATTATGTAAACATGGCCTTTCCTTACTCAACACATGACACTGGCCCTGTGTGTTGCACTGAGAAAGGGAGGAAGGATGGGCTTGTGGTTAAGGGCGGAGAGCTGGGTTCAATTCCTGGCTCTGACATAGGTTTTCTGTGTGACCTTGGGCCAGTCAGTTATCTTTTCTTTAGACATGAAAGGGGGAGGGCTGATGGAGTTCAGCCCCCAGTTGCTATGATGAGGACGGTTACCAGCCATTCTGTACCATCTACCAGGAATAACCAGGAGTCATTCCTATTTTTACCCAGGCGCCCCTGGCCGACCTCACCTGAGGCCAGCCAGGAGCACTCATGGGCTGATGACGAGGACAGCTACTAGTCCTACTGTACTGTACCATCTGCCACTGGAGAAGGGAGGGGAGAGGATGCTGCTGTTCATTGCCCCAGCACCGTGTCTACCAGCAGCATGCAGTAGACATACGGTGACATTGAAAAAAGTCAAGAAATGATTTTTTTCCCTTTTCTTTCACGGGGCGGGTGGGGGGGAGTAAATTGACAAGATATACCCTGAACCACCCCGGACAATGTGTTTGACCCTACAGGCATTGGGAGCTCAGCCAAGAATGCAAATGCTTTTCGGAGACTGCGAGGACTGTGGGATAGCTGGAGTCCTCAGTCCCCCCTCCCTTCCTCCATGAGCATCCATTTGATTCTTTGGCTTTCCGTTACACTTGTCACACAGCACTGTGCTGTGGACTCTGTATCATAGCCTGGAGATTTTTTTCAAATGCTTTGTCATTTCGTCTTCTGGAACGGAGCTCTGATAGAACAGATTTGTCTCCCCATACAGCGATCAGATCCAGTATCTCATGTACAATCCATGCTGGAGCTCTTTTTGGATTTGGGACTGCATTGCCACCCGTGCTGATCAGAGCTCCATGCTGGGCAAACAGGAAATGCAATTCAAAAGTTTGCGGGGCTTTTCCTGTCTACCTGGCCAGTGCATCTGAGTTCAGATCGCTTTCCAGAATGGTCACAGTGGTGCACTGTGGTATGCCGCCCGGAGGCCAGTACCGTTGATTTGCAGCCACACTAACCCTAATCCGACATGGCAATACCGATTTCAGCGCTACTCCTCTCGTCGGGGAGGAGTACAGAAACCAGTTTAAAGAGGCCTTTATATCGATATAAAGGGCCTCATTGTGTGGACGGGTGCAGCGTTAAATCGGTTTAACACTGCTAAAATCGGTATAAACACGTAGTGTAGAGCAGGCCTGTGTGTCTGAGCAGTGCCCAACCTCACTGGGGTCTCTGGGCACTGCCATAAGACATGTAATAATCAGCTGACTTTACAGCTTGCTGCAAACAAGCTCCTATGCGTGTTAGCCCTGCTGTACCAGCTGCAGCTGCAGGAAAGTTAGCTGGGGCCCATTCAGCTTCCCTGAGCAAATGGCCTGCTTGGTTCCAGCTGCAGAGTCTTTCCTAGCAGCCATGGTGTCGGAGGCAGGAAGGACCCAGCAGGAGTTGTGGATCCTGAGAGAGGTTGGAGGGTTGTTTGCAGCATCAACAAAAAAACTGAGCCCATTAGGTCTGGTAAGATCATTTGAGCAGATACTGCACTTATTTCTCTCCCCCTCACACATACCTCACTGCCTCTGCTGGGGTGAGGGGGCTGGCCCAGTGGAAGAGAGTGGCAGGAAGTTCACAGTCCCCCTTTCACAGAAGTACCTTACAGAGCGTAACTGTGCTGTAACAGAATGGAAATCTCTGCCCGGCGGGCATGCAGGAACAACCCTAGGGTGTGAGCAGCTAGAGGAGAGGCACGCAAGACCCTCTGCCATGATTTCACAGCAGTGTCCTTCCATGATTCAAATTCAGCAACTTGGTCCCACCCTTCCTCCTGCCCTTTGCTGCACTAGGACAGACCAAGGAGCCAGTGCCACTATGCTCATGAAACACTGGGCTCTTCATTATGGGCCACAGAGGACATTTACAACAGCTTTGGCCATCCATGAGACAGTGGTACAGCATGCGTTACTTCAGCGCTCCCTCATGGCAAGGATGCACAGGGCAGCAGGCCCCCTCTGGGACCATGCTCAGGCCACATGGCAGTGTGTTCCACTTTATTGTGCTGCGGGGTTTGCTCTGCAGATATTTCCTCTCTCACGTTGTGTCTTATGAATCTGCTGCTTGCCCTACAGCACTGCAGTCACTGTGCAGGAATCACCTGGCTTATCATGTGATCACCAGATTTCCAAAAGGATTCAGTGGGATATATATGGGTAACCAGCACTGGATGGCGCTCTCATCCCACATAAAATGCCACCCAAATGGCATTTATCTGGCCTGTAGATGAAGCAGTGCCCCTAAATACAAAGGGTAGGTTGTGCCTCCATGGTGATAAAGCCAGCTGTTACAAGGCTACAGTACCCAGTAGGGCCAGACTATACCCAACGCAGTGAAAGAGACAACAATTCTATGGCTACTGTACCAGGTATGGTGAGGATATGAACACACAGTCAGTCAGGGCACCAGAGGGGGAACCATTTCATAAGCTGGATAAATTCACTTCCCTGTTTACAAAGCCACCTGTTAGAAAGCAGTACACAGCTAATAGCACGTGCCCCCTAACTGGCAGGCTGCAGCCGAGGGCTTATCTACATGCACAAGTTGCACTGGTTTAACTTCAATCAGTTTAGTGAAACTTGTGCGACTTCTGTTCATGGACTCCCTCGTATCAGTTTAAAACTAGTTATACTGGTTTAGTTTGCGCCTGTGCATTTACCGAAGCACCAAACTGCTCTACATCAGCTTTAAACCACTAGAAGAGTGTCCACATACAAAGCTGCACCAGTTTCACTAAACTGGTGCAAAATAACACCTGTAGTTAAATGAGCACAGATTTGGACTGTCTTTTACCAGGTTACATACATCCCATCATCAAGCTGAGATCCAAAGTGCTACAACTCACCCTGAGAACTGGGGAGATTCAATACACCACACACTCTCTGGTAGTTCAGCCCCAGAGGCTGTGGGCTGGAAAGGCCTGGCTAGAATTGTGTCAGAGTCCCTGTGCTGGGCCAGTTTGACAAGGCAGGGGAACTTGTTTGTTTGAATCCACTCGGTAGTTACTGCCTCTTAGCATCCGTTGAGTGCCAGTGCCCAGAGCCCAGCCCTCCCCACACTGTAGTGATGCGTTTGTGAAACACACGGTGCTTGCGGTTGACCAGAGCTCTGAAATAAGTGAGGCCGGAATTCATGCACTGTTCTGTATCCTGATGTGGTAAGGAGCTCAGGCCTGTCTGAGGGAGGGTGGGGGGGATAACGGAGGCTGCTGGTGCCAGCAGAGGCTGTGAGGCTACTGCCAAGAGCCTGTGCAGAGGACCTGCAATGTCACTGCCAAGAGCCTGTGCAGGGGCCCTCCGAGGCTCCAGCCGGCTCAACCTGGCACTAACGGAACTGTGATAAAAATGAATCTGTCCAGGACACCGGACGGGGGGAGATTAATGTCTGAATTGTCAACAAGTGAGCGAACAAATGTCACAGGAGGAAACAAAGGGCTGACGAGAATCAAACAGATCTTAGGGGTGAGATGCTGCTTCCCCCACCAAGTGCTGAGCTATACGGTCCTGCTGCTCCTTTGCCACTGCAGCATTGCCCAGCCATGAGAGGAGTGGGAGGGGAGCCCATACTCTCCCCTAGGGTAGCCTTGTTGTGCACATCTCAACCTGCCTCCTGACATTTAGCTGGCAGATCATAAAGGCACCTCCAGGATCCCCAGGGTAGTGGGGTGGCCTAGCTCGTCCATAATCCTGTCCAAGTGCTAATGTTAGAAACATTGATTACCTGGCATGGTGGTGTGATCACGCTGTGGGGGAATCCCTACTGACACTTTGCAATCCAAATACAAAATAGCCAGGTGTTCCCCTGGTCAGTCACCCCGCTGCATCCCATTCCAGAGATGGCTGCATTTCAGTGGTGGGTAGAATGTTTTCCTCCTGAAAGCAGTGGGAGTTCCAGCCATATGCCTGAGGGTCCTAGTTTGTAATAAAGCACTTCACACTTTCAGGATGAAAGCTGCTATAGAAATGGGACATTATTACTAGCAGTCCCTCCTGCATCTTCCCCTCCAGCAGACACCTGGATATTTTGTGTTTATCTCTTTGTCCAGTTGGCTTCCAGGAATGTTATTTTAAAAGCATCCACTAAAATTTCCCGTTTCTTTGTCCGTTGCTTCTAGGGTTCCGGAATGGACCCCACAGCAACTGCTCAGTCTTCAGTTCTCATTTCTTGACTGCATAGTTTTCCTCCAGAGTTTTCTCCTTCCTTCAGTGAACTTCAGTCCAGTTGCAGCAGCTGCTCTGTCTCTCACCTTCCCTCCTTATCCTTGTCTACATTTGGGACTGGTTCAGTAGTTAGTGGCCAGCAAGTGGAGTAGCTGACCATTTTCCTGATGCTGAGCCCTACATGTAGACAAAAGCAAGTAGAGGTTTGCACCACCAGAGCTAATTGGGTTTTAGGGTTGAACCTTGATTAAATCAATCACTGCAAGCCCCAGCTTGCCCCTGTCTATTGAGTCTCAGAGCCAAGGTCAGTTGACTTGGGCTGCAAAGCTAAAGGTAGCAATGTAGACATTGGGGTTTGCACTGAAACCTGGATTCCCCAATCCACAGAGGGTCTCATTCCCCAGGCTTCAGCCCAAGCCCGAACATCTATGCTGCTATTTTTAGCCCCACTGCCTGAACCTGTGAGCCTCAGTCAATCGACGCAGGCGTGGAGACTTAGTGCCGTGGGTTTTCTTTGCAGTGTAGATGTACACTTAGGGGTTAGCACTGAAGCTAACCAGCCAGCAGCTACATTGATTGCTGTATCAGGGATATTCCCAAGCAGAGACAAGGCCTTTATAAACAATAAGGCAAGCAGTTTAGTTAGCTTACTCTGGGGCCAGTGTGTGCAGTCCTTGCAGTTCCTAAATTCTCCCTTGCCATCTGTGTGACTCCAGTGTATGTATGGTAACCTGCCAGATCTTCTCTATGTCAATCTCCTTCCCCATTCTCCACCTTAGTCAAGGATCTTTCCCACTCTTTCTGTTTCTCCCTTCAGTGTATAGGACTCCTTTGTACCCCCTTATCTGTCCCACATTGGTATTGTCTTATTCATGGCATCTCGGTTTAAGAATGCTAGGCCTTGAGTACCTGCTTATTGAACTGTCTGCTTCCACTGTGTGACATCTATTCATATCACCCTGGGCTCCCGCCCCTTTATTATGCATCTGGGGCATTCCAATTTCCCCATCCTTTACTGGTCTACTCCCTCCTGAAGGGAGGGGATTCAAGGACCGCTCTCCCCACACACACACACTTATTGGGGGATGAAGTCAGCCTGTATCTTGCCCACAACCCCATGGTTTAGTTTATCCCATCAGGTTGCTGAAGAGCCGTCCCAGCTTCTGCACAGAGTTTAGTAATCTCACAATCCTGTTCACTTTTCAGGATCATCTCTCTGTAAAATGGTGGCATCCCAGCCCTTGTTTCTAACATAGCACACACCGGGTCTGCTCCCAGTTAAAGCCCTGCCTTGTTAACTGAAACTACAGAACCTAAACCCCAGTCTACGTTTCCTCCTCCACTCTGCTGGTGGTAGGTTCCTCCTTGCAGCACGCCCTTTTCCCCTGCACCTAGTTCACCTGTGGTCTAGCAGAGCGAGCACTGGACTGAGACCCAGCAAACATAGGTTTAACTGGCGCTGCTGGGTGAGCTTGAGCAAGTCATGTCTCGGGTCCGTGCCTCAGTTTCCCTACCTGTAAAATGGGGATAATGCTGTTGACTGCCTTTGTAAAGGGCTGTGAGATCTATGGATAAAAAGCGAGCTATGTAACAGCTAGGAATTATTGTTACTTCTCTCTGGCTACACTCAACCCTTTTTATACTTTTTTTACACCTCTGTTCTTCTTCCTCATGTCTCTTCTGTCTAGTTCCATGCATGCGAGACAGATTGTGGCTGTAGTGCTGACCAGACTAAGGGTGAGCAAAGGCAGCAACAATACCATGAAATGATGATAATGAATAATAATATTGGGGAGACACGGTAACCAGGCTTGTTTGGCTCCGACCAGGGTCAATTCTGACTCAGGCACATCCCTGGGCCAGCTCACTCACCCCTAGTGTATCTAGTGCTTCTGTGAATCGGGAACAACTCAGTCATGAGCCTTCCTTTACCCAGTAAACTCTGTGGGTGGCGAGGGGCGAAACGACTTGGCTTACCAGCTCCAGTCTGTTCTTAACTCCAAAGACTGCCTTGGGGGGGCATCTAGTGGTTGCTGTGTCTCACTGCGCTTATCAGGGTGCAAATGAAGATGAAATTGCACAGCTGGAGCAAGATGTCATCACTGTGGTGAGGGTGAAGGGGAATAAGTCCATCCATTGTTCAGAGGGCAGGGGAAGGTATGCCCCTCAATTGGAATGAGACTTTCAGTCTGGAGGAGTTAAAAGAACCAGCTTGCTTCCCTCCCTAAAATGCTACAGCTAGCCTTCCGTGTGGTCTCCTGCACCTGCATGCTGTTGTTATTGATTTGTATTCCAGAAGCCCCTTGAGCTGAGATCAGGGGCCCATAGTGCAGGATACTGTACACACACACACACACACACACACACACACTGAGAGACAGCCCCTTCCTCAAAGTGCTAACAACCTAAATAGACAAGACAAAGGAAATATTATTAACCCGCTTTTACACTTGGGAAACCGAGGCACAGAGAGATTAAATGACCTGCCCAAAGTCACATAGGAAGTCAGTGGCAGAGCAGGGCGCTGACCAGAGAGCTCCTGAGTCCCAGCTGTGTGCTTTGTCCACAAGACCACCCTCCTCTCTCCTGGTAAAGGTGAGGGGACTGCCATAGGCTCTTTTTAATTTTGGTGCCATCCTTGAGCTCCTGGCAAGTTCCTGGCATTGGCTCCAGTTGGGTGCCTCACTAACACCCTTGGAATCACAGCTGTCTCGCTAGAAGAAAAGGCTTCCGATGCCATTCAGATAATAAAGCTAGTGATTGGTGTCTGACCAGCTTGCTTAGAAGTAACCCTCCCTATCTATTGATAGACAGCCCAAGGCACTATGGCTGGTCACTTTTATTCCTGTACTGTGCACTGTATCGCTGATTTGCAGTGTCTGTTGAAAAGTCTCATGAACTCTATTCTGGCTATGCCAATGTACTGTGAGATTTTGTACAGGCAGCATCCATAGATGTGGCAGGGAAAAGGGGTGAAGGAGATTATTACACATACCAACTGGCACCTGGACACTACGGCCAGTTGGTGGAGTAGCCTGTCTGCTTGTAATATTTCATGCGAGACTCAAACCAGGGCCCTTGTGAGATCTTCGAACTACAGACACAGGAGATGGAAAAGACTTGAGGCCCCCTTGAGTTCTTCTCCCATGGCCAGTGCAGGAATGTTCCCTACCAAATGCTTTAGAGGGTAGTTGTATGTTTAGGAATCACCAAGTACCTGCTTAGATTCCATAACAGAACGCTTATATTACACAAGAAAAACAGCTGCTCCCATGAGCACTGGCTTAGCCCATGTGCATACAGGATGCTGTAAACATTGCTTAGGGGGGGTTGTACTAGTATCCATCACCTTAATGTCTGAGTGCAATATAACAATGGTGCAACACACATAGCTAACAAGTGACCTGTCCAGCCTAGGTTTCAGAGACCTAATTACTCGGTTTCAAAGCACTAAATACTGAATCTGCAGTTAGGTTTATATGCAAGTATGTATGCACAGGGAGTCTAGCGTATTCTAAGGGCAGAATAGTTAAGAGTCACACAAGTAGGTGTTTTGATGCAGGGAAGTTATGTGTCAGTATCTATAGAAACCCATGAGGGCCTGGCACGTGTTATGGAGTGATAGTGTGTCCTAGTAGATAACACTCTGGACTGAGACTGAGGTGACTGGATTCTAGTTCTAGTTTTGCCGCTGATCTGCTGAGTAACTATGGTCAAGTCATGTCACCACTCTGTGCCTCAGTTTCCCCATCCGTATAATGGAGATGATGAAGCCTCTTTTGTAAAGCACTGTGAGATCTACTGATGAAAAGTACAATGATATATTAATTGTTATAATTCTACATATATCATTAGAGCTGTTTGGAAAATTTTTGACTTTTTTTTTAATGAAACATCTGTGAAAATGGTCAAAAAATATTTGCTTGCTTTCCACTCAGTCCTCAGTCCAAATAATCTTGTGTAAAAAATATTCTAATCATTCCATATAGGAGAATGGTGAGATAATCAGTGTTGGGCATTTAAGCCTGAGGAGATATACAAATGTAAGGAGTGTGGTTTCTATATACAAACCAGGCTCTGGGGGGCTGAGTGTTGTAGTTCAGACTCTTATGCATTCGCTTGTTTTCTTCTCAGGAGCTGTGAGGAGAGTTGGGCGAACACGGGGGGGAAATGGTGGGTAAATATTTTCAGGAATTCTGAATCACTTTTCAGTTCAGCTGCCTTCATTCCCCTCTTTGTTTGCTAGTCGCAGATCCATCCCAATCTGTGTTTGTTCAAACAAATGCTGGGGAATGGCTGTTCTGTCCATGAACACCTGGTTTCACATGTAAACCAGGGTATTCCTTACTTGTGAAGGAACTGCTTGCCACCTGTTTGTAAAGTTAGAGTCGTCCAATCAGGGAGCAGAAAAAGGATTGGTCACAGCTCATAGTGAATAATCAAAAACAGTAAAAAAGCAACGTGCTGAACCCATAGGTTGAAATCCCTTTATTCTTACATGGTGCATCTGTTTGTCTATTTGTTGAGCAAATAGGAATAAAAAATCGAAGTCCATTTGCAAATAATTTGCAAACAGAAAGGGCTAAATTCATTGGCTAAATGATTTGTTACTAATAGTTTCCCATCCCTTGATCTGAGCTGAAATTTGTTCCATATCCATGAAGCCTTATCTTCAAGGTATCTAAAAGATGGACTGAAGCTCTATATTGAAGATCATGGTCCATAACGTCTCTCCTCTGGCACAATGGAACTTTTCCACAATAAGAGTGAAGTTCATCTGTACAGGAGGCAGACCTTTCTTGGGGGCCAGTCCAAGACTGTGTAATGAAGTCCCCCAGGAACTCAGGATCAGTACTAGCCCGACTCCTTGCTCAAATTCAAGGCATATTCCTTTGACTTTGCCTTCTCTAAACTAGCCACAGCCTGAGAATAGAACTTTCTTTCTATGGTGATGCATTTAGTCTATTGGGGACAAGGCAGGTATGTCCTGAAATACAGTAAGGTGGTTTTTTATTACACTGCACACTGAAGGTTTTTGTAAGCCACTGTGTACATATCGGAGGGGATCTACTCTGTTCACAGTGTGTGCACATTTTGTTAGTGCTAACACATGTGTAGCACTTTCCACTGGGCTTCTCCCTGTGGTGGAGGAGAGGTGGTGATGGTGATGATATGGGCCACGAGGAGGGGATGCAGTGAAATTTCTGTGTTCTATGCTGCAATTTACCTGTTTAAGCATCCATCCGGTCATTGATTAGTCCTTTGGGTCTACTCATCTGTGTTCCTTCAGCTCCTTTTAAAATGAAACTAGATTTTCCAGTCTAGTTCTACATGTCTCAAGCAATGGAGTTTCCCCCATTGTGGAGCCTCTTCCACAGGATGATAGGCTTTGTCAGGATGTGTCCCTGGTGCTCAGCCTCAATTTCCCCTTCCTTAGCTTCATCCACTGACACCCTTCTAAATAATTCCCCTCCTTCCTTGGTCTGCACTCTCCTGTTATGCTTGCACTGTTATCATACCCTCTACCTCAAGCTACATAGAGTTAGCTCTTTCCATCTTTTCTCATAAATCACGTCCTCCAATCTTCCAATTTCTCAGTCCCTCTCTGGTCTGATGCTGCATTGAACACAGTACGCCAGAGCGAGGATCTCCATTCCCTGCTCCAGAGACAGCAGCTCTACCAGATAAGGGGCTTGAGAGTCTCTCAGCTAGTCAAGCCATCAATCACTCAGCTGAGTGTTGATCTCACTTAGGGTGCAGAGGCCAGCAGTTGAGGGACAGAGGATCGATCAAATCGGACACAGTGGAATTTGGAAAAGAGGATTTTGGTGTTCAACAAATGGAATAAGGGGTCACACATGAACTCCGCAGTGTACCAAGTTCTGTTTAGCAAACACTATCATTCTCAACTGCCCTGCAGGGTTAGAACCCCAGTTGGGCAGGTGCATGCTGGGAAATGTAGTCCTGCAAAAAATCCACTCTAGGGACATGATTAAAAAGTGAGGAAGATGTAATGATCCTAATTTCCCACTGCCCTTATAAGAGAAAGAAGAGAGCTTCCTTGCTCAGGGCAACAGCACTCACCTAGAGGGTATGAATCCCCAAGAGGGGCTGGCTCTGCCTTTTGCAAAGAAGTTTACCCTCCTGAACTCTCACTGATTCCCGTCATTCCGTGGGCTAAACAAATTCATTATTACAGGGATCTCAGTCAGTCCCTAGACAGTGAACCAGACCGGAGTCCTCCCAGCCCCTCATGCTGCAGGGCATCAGCAGCTGATTGCTGGCTTGGGAGGTGAATGGAAGGGGTGTCATTTTCCCTTAGTGGAATAGGGAATGTACATTTAGAGGCTTGATGTGTGTGAGAGTATGGGGGAGAAGAGTCATATCTTTCTCTGAAGCATCTGGCATCAGCCCTTCTCACAGATACAACATGATCACTCACGTCTTCCAGTACGGTGGCTCCACTGCTCCATTCTCTGTATGGAAACACAGCCACAGGCTGATCCTGAACCCAACAACCTGCCACTGAATTTCCTCCTGATCCCAGTCGTTTACCCCCTCCACCCCAAGTGCTAAATTCTTCCACTCCTAGGGAAATGTTTCCCTCAGCCCTGTGCTGTGTCTGAGGTGGTGACAGCTCTGTCCTCATGTGTCCATCAGTTCGCTGTTGCAGGGGGACTCAGCTCAAGACTTTCCCCATGAAATGACATTCTCTAATCCAGGAGGAGTGGAGGTGGATCAGGAAGACAAGGGTCATTATACAGATTCAGGTCCCACATGAGGATCTGGCTCCTGCCCGACATTAACGCTACAGGGCACCACTGCGGGGTGCTGCATGGTTAAAGGTGATGCCCTCTAGGTGAGACATTAACGAGGGATGTCTTCAGCCAGCCACCCCAGGGAATAGGGAGCAGGCAGGGAATAGACCAGATGTCGTGGCCAGCAACCCGTCTCTCAGTGAAGTGGCTGTGCTGGCCCAGGCTGGGTGAGAGCTAATACAGAGTGCAGAATGACTCCTGTAATGGCCACCTTGGTCACTGCTCTTCTGCCACCCTTGTCATTGCTTTGGACAGCCTTGGGGTTCGCTGCAGTTGAAATGTGTTACAGGAGAGCAAATGCTATTCATGGGTTATTCTTTTGTCTGTTGTTTTTTCATCCTCCCACTGCTGCACGGATGACGCAGCCCCGGCCTCCCAGGGGCTGCAATGGGATGCAATGGGAGCAATGCAGCACCATCTGACAGAGCTCTGCTGCAGGGCGATTCAGTGCCCTCATTCAGTGCTCTGATGCCAGGGCGGTACAGACATCCTGCAGGACACCACTGCATGCAAGGTGCAGCTACCTCCCATTGACTAGAGCTTTGCTGTATTGGTCAATGAGCTGGGGACAAGTGGGGCCAAATGGTCTCTTAGGGAATTGGCATTTTCTAATGAGATCTGTTTCCTCAAAGGTCCTCTGAAGGTGCCCATTCTTCATGGGCTCTAATAGCTCAGCAGCTGGCCTGGCCTGCGATTCTAGGCAAGGCCTGGAACAGCACAACGCGTGGGTGACAGTTCACCCAAACTCAAAGGCCTGTTTGTATAGACCAATTCCTATACACTCAGGGGAAGGGACATTTCGTTTTCAAAGCGTTGCAAATGCCTTTGAGTGACCACAATGTTTCACGCTGCTGGGGGCCTAATACAAAATGGCATCCACGCCATGAAGAATGTCACTGGCTGAAAGCCCCAGAGCCATATGGGCTTCTGATGCCCCAGGCAGGGGGTTTCTGTGCCTGCCTCTCTCTACAATGACAGTGGCTGGAGCCCAGGGAACTCTCAGAGCCTCCAGGAAGTTTCCTGTCTGACGTCCTAGCAGAAGCATTGGGTCCTCAACCGCTGCCAGTCCTAGGCTTCCGGCAGGGGCTCCAGCCTGGAGCCCCCCTCCGCTATCAGCTCACCAGATGCTTTTTCAGGATACTGTGGTAAAACTGTGCAGGGCGCAAGCTGCAATTTGGGGTTTTCTCTGGTGTCAGCCTTGAAGACAAATTGGATGGGAAAAAAATGATGCCCCTGTCAATGCCCATTAGTCACTCTTGTTTTCCTCCTGTGTGTGCAGAGAAGAAGCAATGGGTCCCCCAAGCGGCTGAAAGTGGGTGGACAGTGGGGGGTTGAATGTCTGGAGGAGCTTGGCCAACAGTTGCCCTGGCCTGAAAGGGGTAAGATGTTCCCAACCTGTTGTAGTCATTAGCTTCTTGGAGTCAGATCAATTGTGTTGCCCCCTAGTGGTAAAACAGGCTGTACTGCGCTGTCAGACTCCCATCCCAGGTGCTTTTCAAGCATTTGGGAGAAAGAGGAGGTGTGAACGCACTCTTTAGCACAGTAGGCCATGATATGCATCACAGAGTGACTCCAGGGTTTACCAGGAGGTACACACCACATCTCCCTGACCTCAGGTGAGAAAGTACCCCTGATCCAGTCCCTGGGGCATGCCAGGATCCACCGTAACAGAGTATAGACAAGTAGGGCCCAGGCAGGAATTCAATGTTCATTCTATGTGAATGGCGACTTGTTGCAAAGAGCACTAGTGTTATTGGGAAGGCAATGTTAGCCAGTAATACTGCATGTTTCTGTAGCACTTTCCCTTGGGAAGCATCTTACAAACACAGGCTATGGCCACACTATGAGCTCGGGATGTGATTCCCAGTTCGCATAGACATACTCATGCTAGCACAGGCAGTGAGGAGAGGAGGCCTGGGCTAGCTACCCTAAGTACAAACCCACCTGGACCCCATGGGTGGTATGTAGTTGGGGTACCTAGCCTGTGCCACCACTGCTTCTGCTACTGCAGTTACACTACTGTTTTTAGTGTGCTAGCTCTCACTGGGTGTGTCTATGAGAGTTGGGAATTACCCCCCACCTCCACACATTGAAATAGCCTAAAATACGTGGGTCATGTGACCCTACCCCCCAATGCAATCTTTCTTGGGTGGAATGAGCAGTGTGGGAAAAAGCAAGGAAGAACCCAGTATCCATTTGAAACTGGAGGGGCAAGTTAGGGTGGTGGAACAGGATTGCCTTGCTAGGAATGTCTGGTTGCTCTGGAATGGTGCAGTTACAGAACCACCATTCCACCTCAGCCAACGCGTTAGACTGAACAACCTGAGGTTGCAAAGCCGTTAGGGTTCATTCCCATTCCTCATACCTGGCCCAGACCTAGAAGTGTCTATTGTCTTGCTCATATGCTGAATCCCATTCACATCAGTGGGTGCTCTGTGCCTACTCCTGTGGATGGGGCTAGAGCCCTGCAAGTGTCTAGTCCTCTAACCACTGAGCAGCCAGAGGGATCTGCTAACAAGTAGAGGTCTTTGCACTGTGTCAGTGCATGCTGTGTTAGCCTGAAGCCCAAGGAACACAAATGATTTCTTGGGGTTCTCCGCAAGCTCACAGCCCACTGGCTGGCTGTTTCTCCTCTGGGTGGAATCAGACTGGGAGGCAATCCATGGCCCAATTCTTCCTCTCTCCCACAACTTCAGCACCTAGGGCCCTACACATCACAAGGCTGGCCCTTAGGTCATGGAAGTTGCAGAATACCAGTATGGGTAGAAAAGCTCCTTCTATCTCGGAATCAGTGAGGAAGGGAGTGGGGTGGGGAGCAGAGAGAACTAGGGCCTCTCCCCCATCCCCCAGACTCCAGCACCCATCAAACAGTGTCCAAAATACAAACAGCACTAAGTCTGAATGGCAGGAGAATGTCAGAGCCGAGGGCCCCTGCTAGAGGTTGAGTTTAGGGACAGAGCTTTTGCTCTGTGTTGGGGCGTTCTGCAGACTGGGAGCTAGTTTGTATTTGCTATCTAACTCCTTGTTAGTCGGGCTGTGGGCTCTCTCAGCGGAGTTCATGGGTACATTTGAAAGAGGAGAGGAACTGACTTGGTGAGGAAGAGACCTAAATGTGCTGTAAATGCAATGGGGCAAAAGTAACTCAACAACGCCTCAAGCCTTCATCGGAATCACCAGGCTGAACTGGGGAAGGTCTCTGGGTTACCTCTGGATCATCTGCATGTACCGCAGTGCACTGCATGCAGCATTTACATGAGGGATGAGCAAACCCAGCCTGCAGCCTGCCCCAGGGGTCTGGTGCCTGCACTCTGTCTTATGCCCCTGGACAAGGGCATCTCCTTCAGCAGATGTCTCTCTTACATCCAATTGGTTGGAGGAAGGTCAGAGTGAGTGACAGGATTAGGTGGCACTGGCAGGATTTTCTAAAATACTGAAACCTCCCCCACTCTTTCCCTTCCCAGCCATTCCACCTTGTACTGAAAACCTGTCAGATCAGACAAGCTGAGCTGGGTGGGTCTGGAGGGAACCTCTTCTGCAGGTGCTATAGTAAGTGATCCTGATGTTTCAGGAGGTGGAGGTCTGAGTCACTAGCAGGGCACTGTGGGGGAGGGGTTTGCCATATTTCAGAGTTGTTATACTAAGGCCCTAACCATTTGTGGTCATTAAACATCTCATGGAACATTTCCTAAGAATGGCTCTACAAGTGTGAAATATTATGTGACAAAAGTTAGACAATCTCTCCAGGTCTGTAAAGGGAGTCACGGGGAATATTGGTCCCCTGTCTTCTAACAGCTAGCAATGTCATGCCAGGTACCAGCTTCGCTTCTAAAAGCCATCGGATCTGTGAAGTTGGAAAATGGAGCTGCTCTTCATGTCACTGCTATGGCTGCATTTACTTACTTTGTGTCAAGAACGGCACTAATTAATGCTACTGAAATTTCTCTCTCTGTATCCACATTACATACAAGAATCCCCTTAGTCCTGGGGAGGGAACCCGAAGAATTATCCACCACCCAATGTATTTACAAATCAGTCATTTTCTGGCCACTAGATGGTGCCATAGAACTGTTCTTTACAATTCATGACTGGAAAGGGAACTCAGTGGGAGGAGCTGGCGAGTCTCAAACCACAAAGGCACTAGGGCCCTGCATAGCCATCATAGCATCTTACATGAGAGGGAGGGAGAAGGTTATGCTGGTAGCAGGGCTGGCCAGATCTGGAATGCTGCCGATGATCTCGGGACAGGGAGTCTTTCTAACACCTGCTCCTAAATATTCTGTAGCAGAGGTGGCTGCATATAGGGATAAGGGAAGTGATCCTCATACCTATATAGATATTACCAAGGGGAGAAAAAGGGCATTAGAAGAACATTATTGAAGTTGCAGAATTGGGGAGCCTAATTTGTGACTTGATTTGTCAGAGAACTTCGCATTAGATAGCCCTTTATATGTTCCAAGTTCAGCTCAGCACTTCTGCAGATCTGAACACAGGATATCAAGTCAGACACTCTGAAAATGAGGCACACCAAAATTAGTGGCCACCTATGAAAAGTTTGATTTAAGTGACTTGCCCAGTATCACACAGGAACTCTGTGGCAGAGGAAAGGATAGACTCCAGTTTTCCAGGATGACATTTAATTGCCTTAGCCGCAAGACACTTCCATCTGTTCCTGCTGTACCCTACCTCATTCACTGCACGCCTTCCAACCTTTGCAAGAAATAAGGAAGGGGTCCTACAGACAACAGCCTCCTCACTCATCCCCAGAACATGGTCCATCCTGTGGACTGAATGAGGCAGTGGTCCTGTGGGAAAGACAGTAGGTGATCATGCAATTCAAGACTGTCTCAGAATGCATCCTCCCCCAGGAGTGAGGAAAGTGTCATAATCACCACTTCACCGATGGGGATACAGGCAGAGAGAGAGGAAGGAACTTGCCCAAGTCACCCAGTGATTGAGCTGGGAATCAAACGCAGGTTCCTGCTCTAGTTGCTAACCTGCACTTCCTCCCAAAGCAAGGAACAGAACCTGAGCCTCCAGACCCCCAGCCCATGCTCCCAATGGAGTCTCAGATGAAAGGCACCAGAGAAGTGTTAGAACCTCCCAGACTATACCCAGAAGCGTTAACATGACAAATTGGCCTGCTCTCTGGTGAGGTGCATGTGGAATGAGGGATCTGCCCAGAGAGAAAAGCTTCCTAGGTTTATGTTCCTCCTGGCTCAGGCTTAGTGAGGAGGAGGAGCCCATGAAGAGCTGCTGGGGGTGGCTGGCAGCAGCGTGCCCGGCTGCTCTGACTCAGGATAGGCCTCACCTTCCCTCACTTGCTGATAAGAGGCTGCCTCTAGAGTAAAGGCTGTCGCAGCTCTTACAGTAAGTCACTGTTAAAACAAAATGTGAGAGAGCCACTCAGCGGAGTCTCTCCAATGAATGAACTGGTGCTTGGGCCCATCTCTGGCGGGGGCGGGAGGGGGGAAGGAGGATTAGGGGAGCCTGAGCAAACACAAAAGCTGCCCCAAGACATGTTCAGCTAAACTAGAGCTTTGCCATCTTGGTGGGAGGCCAAGCCTCTGACTTGTTCATCCTTTTGTCTGCCCAGTGCACTTGGCAGCACAGCTGGGGCCGCCCACACCCCCCATGACGTGACCAGTATGCACAGCAGTGTGGTGAGGGCTCCCCCACCCCTGGTTCTGGTGACTGTGTTTGAGCTGCTATTTCTTTGACTGAGTGATATCTCCAGGGCCATGTTGGGTTGGGTGCTGCTCAGATACATAACGGAAAGAGAGTTCCTGCCCACAAAGAGTTTGCAGTCTTTTGATCTCTGACTGGTTTCAGAGCTGGATGAGGATGGCTCCTGATGTCAGCCTCCCAGCCCTGAGCCTGTTGGACACCAGCCTTTGCTGGAGATGCTCTTGGCCCAAGGATGATGGGGACATAAAATTATAGCAATGTAGGGTGGGAAGGGACCTCAAGAGGTCACCTAGTCCATTCCCTGCACTGTGGCAGGACCTAGGCATGGAGGTGACCACATTTGGCTTGGGGCCAGCAGCTGAGTTCAGTGGGGGGAAGGAGGTTGCTTTGGGCATGTAGGATAAAGGGCAAGTTTGGGTATGTGCGCAGAAGCCACAGTCATCATGGTGTTAGGCATGAAAATGGCAGCTGCGCTTTGCAAGGTGTGGGAGCAGCGGCTGGCATGGGGGTATCCCTACTACGCACTAGGCAGAAGCAGCGGCTGGCACAGAAGCAGCAGCCCCGTTCACTGCACAGGACAGAAGCAGCTGCTGACGGGAATGGCGGCTGTGCTCCATGTGGGATGGAGTGGGAGTGGTGGCTGCACGGCTGGTGGGATGGAAGCCTTGCTCCTGGTGGCATGGGTGGCTGTGCTGAGCCTGGGGCCAGAGTTCACTGAAAGATCACTGCTGCTCGCACTCAGGCAGGGACTCCTGCATTTGGGTGCTTTCCTTTTTTTCTTTACCTTTGAGGCAAATTACAGCCATTTCAAGTTAAGCCCTTGTGGTAGCAAAGTCTGCACTAGAGAAACACTAATCATAGTGTCCCACTGGGGCTTGGCTCTAATTGCCTGTGAGATGCTAATCTGCGGGAGGGTCTCAAGTGCTCTTTTATCTAAGCCTTTCCCAACCCTCCCCGTTTCCTTCTGCCACTCTGCAATTCCCCTGGTGGATGCCTCCCAGCTCCTCTCAGCCTCTTCATGCAATTTCTTTGAACCAGCCTGTAAGAGGAATTCCCAGTCTACAACAGCTTGTGTGCAGAGAAGCAGAGACAGAGGGAGCCCTGTTGCAGCTCCTGCTCCTGTCTTGCAGGTTGTGTGTTTCTGGAGGCAGAAGCAGCAGGATGGAAATCTCTTTCCCCTCCAGCAAGTGCATACAGCTGGGCTTCCTCCTGCTGCTGTTGCTAGCGCCCAGCAGACTGAGCTCAGACAGCCCCAGTGCAGCCAAAGGAAAGAAGACCTCTCACGCTTGCAATCTCTGGTGGCCATACTTCCTCCTTCTCAAGAAGTGATGGACTGGGGAGCTGTAGGCTCTACTACCTTGTGCTTGATGAGCAGCCAGCCCCGGAAGAAGTACAGGATGTCCCAGGGGAGCAGCAGATGGAGTTCATACAGGTCCTGAAGCAAACCAAGCTCGTCCAAGGCTAGGAACCTGATGCACCGGCTTAACTTGGTGGAAGCCAGTGTGGTGTCCATGGCGTCAAGGCTGCAGAGGTTGCAGGAGGAGAGCAGGCTCAACCTGAGCCGCCTGGAGGAGAGACTCGATTCCTTGGCGCTCCTGCTACTGGGCATTCTGTCTGGCTGCAACCTGTCCGGCAGCGACTCTGTCCTGAAGATGTCTATCCAAGGTGAGTGCATTTGGGCACTCCACTTCCCCATTAGCTAGCTTCTCTTCTGCAAATAACAACCAGTGTATGACTAAGCTTCTGTTCCATTCAGCCAGTGCTGGGAGAGCAAAGATACAGGCACTTTTGGGTCTGATTCTACAAAACCTCATTGGTTTGGTTTGGATTCTGCAAAACCCAATCATGGTGATTCAAATCCAAGTCCTATTTCTCCAAGTCCACCGAGGATCAGGAAAATGGAAGGGCTGGATAATTGATTCCTTCTTCGATCCATCTCTCTCCAAAGCATCTCCAGTGACTTCTCACTGCAGCTGAACAGGGCATGAGGCCTCCTGCCCAGCCCTCCACTCACAAATAGTTTGGTTGGTGATGAGCGGTCCTTGTGGTATCCCAGCACATTGCTCAGCTGCCCAGGGTGCCCTGGCAAATGGGATTTGTAGGGGCCAGAAAAGGGAAGAAAGAATGTGGCTATGGCTTGAGGAGGCAGGAATATTGACATCAAACCTAAACATGTCAGCAGCCTATAACATTTTGCCCCTACGCGCATGAAGTCCAGCTATAGGAGGGTGGCTGGATTTCAGACAGTTGAATTGTAGCAAGAGCCGCATTGAGGGTTTTTAATGCAACAAAGAGTTTTGCAGCAAATATACAGAAATAATCGACCCATAGAGATCCTCCCTCCATGTTTGGACACAGCTTCTTCTAGAGACTATGAATGCCATCCTGAGTGTTGGACAGAGAGGGTCACTCAAGAGCAACATAGAGTTTTATCTACTGTCTTATGTCAAGGGCCCATGGTCTAGTCTCATTGTGAAAATCTCCCACCTCTGGCCACCGGTCTCTTTCACACATACAGACACTAACCCAGCGCTATACCTCAAATCAATGATCACATCAGGGCAGAATGGCTGAAGAAGAAGCTATTGGGACTTCAGACTCCTTCTTCGGCATCCACAGGCAGTCTAAGCAGGAGGCACTGGGCCAGGCAGACCTATTATCTGTGTTCACTTTTGCCTTGTCTTTCTTTCTTCATCTTTATTTTTCCCTTCACTCCCCCTTCCCTATCTATCTATCTATCTATCTATCTATCTATCTATCTATCTATCTATCTATCTATCTATCTATCTATCTATCTATCTATCTATTTTATTTTTTTGCATGACATTTTGCACTTCTTTCTCCTTTGATGTCCTGACATCCCATCAATTCATGTCCCTGGAAGAATTCCAGGTAGTCAGAGGCCTTCATGAAGACAAATATCTGAGAGGTTCACTACTGACATTTATAGCGACCAGGTTTTCTCATTATATAAAAGGAACAGTTCTCTCTCTCTCTCTCTAAGCCCCTAGCACAATCTCCCCGCTGTTCTGCATTTCCTCAGCTCTGTCCTCTTACCAGACTTCCTCGCTTTTTATTAACCCAGAGCAAAGAAGAGACAGAGAGAGGGACAGAGAGAGGGGAAGAGGATAAAGGTGAGATGGTACTATGAGCAATGAGCTAGCTGCCCAGGAGGAACTAGACTTTTACTTCAGGAATTGTTCTGAGCAAATGCTGGTAAACCCAGAAGAAAGCATTTAGAAGCAGCTAGAAGCCTTTAGAAGTACTGTAGTCTCTTGTCAGCCAGGTATCTGGAAATGCGTGGCACCTACTGCCAGTGCTGGTCACAAATACATTTTCAAGAAGCTCAAAGGTGTCAGAGAGGAGTTTGAAGGGGTTCCAGGAAGGATTCTGGGGCTGGACAGAGTCACTTGTGAGGAAAGATAAAACAGGCTGAATATGACTGGTTTGGCTAAGTGACAACCAGGATAGGGAGTGGAACGTAACTGGCAGCTGGTATTTGAAGGAGTTAAACCCAAGGACGAAGAGGAATTGTTTAGGATGGGCCACAAAGTTATATCTGGCAGGAAATGGGATGCAACTCAGCAAAGGAAAATTAGGTTGAATATGGGGGAAATGACCTCCTGACAAAATCTACTAGGGGAAGTGGTGGAAGCTCCTTCCCTGGAGACATTTAAAACTAGACTGCTTGTGGGCCTGAAAAATGTACCACAGAGGATTCTGCATTGGCCCCTGGGACCTACTAAGGCTTTTCCACCATGAGTCATTTCTCAGATTCTTTGCAGAGGCAGATGTGTGTGTCTCTCTCTAGACACAGATTTGCAGCCATTCTCTATGTATATTACACAGACACCTCTTCATCCCTCATGTAAATCATCAGACTGGTTTGGTGCCAGGGGATAGCTTTTCCTGCGACACATGCTTAAAATGCACAAATCAAAAATATAAATCACTAAAAGATGTGAGGTTCTTCATACAACGAATGCTGTCCATTTCCTTCCACTCCAGCTGGAATACAGCATGCTGGGATGTGTGTCATCTCTTCAGGCTGCACCTTTTCACTAAAGATGAATAGTTGCCATTTGCCCATGTTAAGCTAGTTAAGTGTGGCCAGCCCTTGGGTATAGTTTGGTTACATCTGGGGGGTATGGAAAATGAACCTCTCACTAGGTGCTTATACCATGCCAAGTGCTCAGAGGATTTCCACTAACGGATGGTTTAAATGGCAAGCCTCATCCTTGGACAGCAGGTTTTTTACAAAAGCAGGATAAGACTGTAAGCTGGGAGGTAGTTGGGGGCTATCAGAGATCAGTGGGAGCTGGATGGTATGGAGATCTGGGGATAAATTATGGAGTTTTTCAGCTCTAGGTCACAGGCATGGATAGGTTCCAGTTCAGGCCCAGAGTGATAATGACATGAGGCAACTCGCTGGTGTAGTGTTTAACCATTGATGTTAACCACAAATCCTCAACTTCTAGGGAGAACTAAGACGTACAGCAAGGCTGGGCTTATGACAACCTAGGCCTCTGTGTCCTGCTTGAAGGAGCTCGCAACACACGTGTAGCCAGATTTTTAGAAGTGCTCATCAGCCCATCCCTATTGAGCACAATGGAGGTTTCCCCCAACCATCACCTCCCACTTCATCTTCCTCCTTGCAAATAATGGGAGCAGATCTGGTCACTTCATTAGGTGCCTAAATGGGAGTAGAGTTCTTGAAAATCTGGCCCTTAATGCTTCATGTGAAGCGAGTTGGGGCGGGGGTGTCGCAGTCCAGTAATGGGCAGGAGTCCTTACCCCCCAAACCACCGTCCCAATTGGCATTCATTGGCAGCCCCAGGGGAGGCCAACGGGGGCATTGATCATGGTCAGAGAGTGAACTCTAGTTCCAGATTGCAGAGGCCCATCCACCTCAGGGTACCCAGACAAAGGAACAGCCACAGTTAGCACTGAAAGGGATGAGGCAGGTGGGAGTCCAAGGTAAGGAGATGATGTGCAAAGTAAGCCCCACAGTGACTCTGGGAACTACACTGCCTGCCTAAACTACCCCCCATAATACCAGTTAGCTATGACATCCTTTGCTTCCTGCCATAAACCACTGTGCAGTGTTCCTGTGTGCTGTTAATCAGCTGCCTCATTACACTCCAGAGGTGGCTGCATTCCTGTGTGTGTACAGTCCTTTGGGATAAAGCGTATCATTAATTAGCATTACTGAAACCTTTCTTTCCTGGGCAAGGTGGAGCGATACAGCCAGAGATGTTGCTATGTAAACCTTTCCTTTTATCCCCCAGGAGATAGTTCAGCTCCCCATTGCTAAACCAATGGGCCCAGCAGTTCATGGAGACTTTAGTCTGGGCAAAGAAGACAATCTCCCTCCCCGGATACTCCATGCACCCAGTCCAGTCAGGGTGGGAGGTGAATCAATGGGTGTAGTGACACCAGTGCAAATACTAGTTCAGGCCATAAATTAAACTGAGTTTGGAGAGGCTTGTCCTAGTCCCCATTTGTCTACAATACAAAACCCATGTGGCCCAACTCTTAGTGTCTCTGAAGGAGCAGGCCATGCACTGGAAGAGCTGGGGATGCTGTGGACTGGAATCAAGGTGCATTGGCAGAGCTGTGGGAGGTCCCAGGACCGGAACAGCGAAGAGAGATGCAGTCCAGGAGTGAAGTGCATCAGCGGCGCTGTGCTTGCTCCCAGGACTGGAATAGCTCAGTCACTAAAGTGGCCAGGAGGGAATTTAGGAGCTTTCACAAGCCAGAAGAGAGAGGAAGGGAGAAAGAACCAAGGGGTGTCAACAGTGGGGATTTACAGTAATGTCGATGAGTCCAATTGCTGCTGCTTTTGCAGATTTAGGAAGAGAACGCAAGGCTGAGGAGCCACCAACACCTCTGGGTAAATATAGGGCCAGCCACTTTGTCTCTCCGCCTTGTGTTGAGTGGAGTAGGTGACCCCCTCACAGCACATGTCAGATCTGGGAGCATTTAAACCCAGAAACTACCCCCTATGGCTTCAGTCAGAATTGAGTAGAGCAGCGGCCAGATCTGGTGATTTGAGCACAGAACTGAAACCAGGAACTTGTGGGTTCCACTCTCAGCTTTGACACTGCCTCGCTTTGCAACCTTAGGCAAGTCACTTCCCCTCTCCGTGCCAGTTTCCCGTTTATAAAGTGGGGTGATAATATTTTTGTGCATCTCAGGGTGTGTGAGGGTAAATTAGTTAATACTTGCAGAGCTCTGTGGACCTCGTCACCGTTTGCTGCAGAACTTACTAAGGGGGAGGGGCTGTAGGGAGGAAATCTCCATAAGGTTCCTCTTGTGGAGTTACTCCCACATCATCCAGTCATGTGTGTCTGCCCTCAGCGCCTGCAGAGTGGCTCCAGCTGTGCCTCCATGCTGGCTCTGGGGGCTCTGTCCCTTTCTGCTCCCTGGCACCATGACTGAATAGAGACATGATAAAGCCATGTTTCCAGACCTCCCTCATCCTGGCTCCTCACAGGATCCCCGGAAAAACACAGAAGGGCTCTACCAAAAATGTAACGCATCAGACACTTCAGCGGTTTAGCCTGTTCACTGCCAGGCTTTGTGAGTTATTGGTCTCTATGTCGGCTGCTCCTACTGGAATTCTCTAAGAAGTCAGAGCAGATGTTCCCTTCGGATTGTGATGAGATCCACAAGCAAAGGATCTGGGACAGTGGGATCTACACCATCCAACCCATCCCACTCCAGCATCCTTTCGAGGTAAGAGCGCCAGCTGCTGGGCTAGGTTGGGTCTCACTGGATTATTGCAATAGTGCTATGCACCCAGGCTGTGCCAGGTGCCTAAAAGCACCAGGCTCACAGGATGGATCCTGTGCACAGGGATGCTCCATACTCACAACCCTCCCCGCCTCTTCTTCTGGGAGTATTTGGTCCTTTGCCCTGAGCTGGAATCCTGCACCCTCTGCTCTATCTTTGTGGCGTCTCACACTTCAAGTTGAATTGTATTTCATTAAATGAGGCCTATGCCGGGACACCTGACAGCTTTGCCCTTCCGAGCTTCCCAGACAGGGAGCAGCACTGAGGCAGCAGCGAGGTCTGTTCCTGAGGGAAGGAGTTTGGGGATTGTCATAAACAGATAGCTAAGGGTTAATGTCTCTTTCACCTGGAAAGGGGTAACAAACAACACCTGACCAGAGAACCAATCAGGAAACAAGACTTTTTCAAATCTGGGTGGAGGGAAGTTTTGGGTGTGAGTTCTTTGTTCTTTGTCTTGGTTCGGTGACCCTCTCAGCTCTGAGAGTGATCTTTCTATCTCCTGGCTTTCTAATCTTCTGTTTCCAAGTTGTAAGTACAAGGATAGTAAGACAATAGGTTTATATTGTTTTCTCTTGTATTTACATGTGTGTAGTTGCTGGAATGTGTTAAATTGTATTCTTTTTGGATAAGGCTGTTTATTCATTTTTTTCTTTTAAGCAATTAACCCTGTATATTGTCACCTTTATACAAAGACTATTTTTAATGTCTTTTTCTGTCTTTTTTATATAAAGCTTTCTTTTTAAAACCTGTTGAAGTTTTTCTTTAGTGGGAACTCCAGGGGATTGAGTCTGCAGCTCACCGAGGAATTGGTGGGAGAAAGAAGTCAGGGGGAAAATCTCTTTGTGTTAGATTTACTAAGCCTGACTTTGCATACCCTCTGGGTGAGGGGGAAGAGAGATTAGATCTCTCGGTACTTGTGTTTCCAGGACTGGAAGCAGGGAATCTCCTAGGGTCGTCCAGGGAGGGGAGCCTGGGAGGAGGTAATAAGGAAACAAGGGGAGGAGGTTATTTCCCTTTGTTGTAAGACTCAAGGCATCTGAGTCTGGGGGTCCCCCAGGGAAGGTTTTGGGGAAACCACAGTGAGCTAGGCACTGTATAATCCCTAGCTGGTGGCAGCAATACCAGGTCCAAGCTGGTAACTAAGCTTGGAGGTTTTCATGCTAACACCCATATTTTGGACGCTAAGGTCCAGATCTGGGAAGAAATGTTATGACAGGGATACAGCCTGCTCTGTGGAGAGAGTGAACCCAGGTTAGGAGCAGCACTCACGGAAGTGAGCTGCCTCCTGCCAGCCTTGGCCTGAAGGGGATCTCATTGTGTCCTGGTGCCTCTGTGGAGAGGTAGAGATCCCAGAGGAAGTGCTTCCCTGTCTGCCTATGATAGGAAGGTATTGGGCTCCTGCTGCGGCTGCATAACCTGCCACTACAGGCGTACTGTGACATGGTGACCGATGGAGATGGCTGGACTGTGTTCCAGTGCCAGCAGGCTGGCTCCCTGGACTTTAAGCACACCTGGCAAGAGTACAGGCTGGGATTTGGTAGCCTGCAGGGGCAACAAGCAACTGTGCAGCCTGACCTGGCTGGCTCAGCATGCCCTGTGCATAGAGCTGGAGGAGTGGTACGGCATCCCATGCCATGCCACCTACCACAAGTTCAGGGTGGCCAGCGAGGCCAACAAGTACAGCTGATGGCCTGGGAGTGCCAAGAGAAGGTTGACAACACCCTGAGCTACAGTCGCAGCTACACTCACAAGTGTTTCATCACCTGGGACAGCAACAGTGACAACTACCCCCCTAGGCAACTGCAGCACATACTATTGGGCCAGCTGGTCGTTCAACTCCTGTCTAGCAGCCAACCTCAATGAGAAGTACGATGGGGAATGGTACAGTGGGATGATCAGTAGCATCAACTGGGGCACATAGTATATTCTGACCAATAGGATGATTAATCAGAAGTATTTGTTCAAGAAGGAAAGATGAAAATGAGGCTAGTCAGCTTTTAAATGGCACCTATAGCTGGGGCATGCGAACTCCTAGGGGAAAGGAATTGCTGTGTTGGGAAATTAGGCGAATGGGATCAAACTAGTCAAAGGGAAATGTCAGAGCTATCAGGGAAAGTTCCTACCACTGAGACCTGCTGGACTCCGTGGTCAAGGGAAATGGTGGAAACTCTGTTGCTTAAATTATTTCAAGGAGGAGATACCTTAGAGAATACAGTTCTGGGAACTTTCCCACACTAAGGCCAAGGCTTTTCCAGCTCTGAGAGACAGTGATGTACACAACCCTTCTGCAAGCCCAACTTCTTTGGTGCCTTCCCAGTCCTTACTACCCTTCCCCCAGGCAAGGGCTGCCTTATACAATTTCCCCTTCCCTCTACCCCCAGCATTCCTTTCTGTGGCTGGCCCTTTAAATTTGGCAGTGACAGACAGCTGCAACCCTAAAGGAGCCCTTTTACAACTGGAGGCTGTTTGCTGCATCCCTGTCTTCCAGCTGGTGAGGAGCCTGAACTCTGGGTAGGTTTGTTTTCCTCTCCTCATTTCTTATAAATAGATCTGGTAGGAGCCAAGAGCTGTATGGGTCTCTGGTGTATTGTGAAGTCTTTATAGTCATGGACTATTGTCAATGGAGCCCAGTGACTGCTTTTCCTTGGGGCTTAGCAGAGAGGGCATTGAGCCTTGAGGATCATTCAAGACCCTTTCCTCTTGCTTGTCATAGCCTCCCTGAACTTTGAGAGTCACAGGCCTACTGTGTCCAGCTCTGTCTACCTTGAGCCTGGATATAAAGAAAGCCAAAGGGTCACTGCTCTGGATGAGACCCACTCTGTGAGGCTATGTATCAGTATGTGTCTATAGTCTATGTTATACCTGAACTTAAAACTGCATTAGCAGTGAGTCTGATTCCTCCCCAGAGCTGGGGCCAAGAGCACCAGATGGAGCTGTGAAGGTTCCTTTCTGCTCTGTGTGGCGTCGGAGGGCCCAAGAGCACTTTTCTTAAGAGTTGGGATTTCTCTGACGTGCCTAACCAATGATTTCCCCTCTCCCCGGTAATGTGCTGTGCTCCACTCTGCAGGTGGCTGTATTTTGGGTGGGTGATGTGGCTTAGTTTATAAAGTGTACTGGGATTTGTTTACATCCTGACTGGGGAGTGATTTGGGTGGTAGGAAGGGAAGAGCGTTCTGCTGTAGTTGCTTTAATCAGCAGTCTGTGGAAATGAGTCGGCTCCCCCCAGGGGACTGTTGGTTAGCGCCACCACCCTGCAATCAGCTTGAGACTCTGCTGCAGCAGCAGCCATGCCTGGCTGCCTGCAGTTCTGCTCCTATTTATAGCTGCCTGTTTGCAGCCAAGCCCTCCACTAATGAGCAGAATCTAAGGGCTGCTCAGCAGCCTGACGTGCTGAACAGAAAGCCCTTGGGCTGGAGCGGGAAAGACACACCATGCGATGTCCCTTCTGCACAGCGTTGATCTTTTGGACACTCAGAGCTCCACTGTACAAAAACAGTTCCCTCCTGAGAAGGATCTAAGACAGCTTGGGGGAAAAGCCCAGTGCAAAGTCAGGGGGCCATGGAGTCCCTTTAGGGGTAGCCAGTCGGGCTAGTCAGTGTAGAGGCAGCACAAAGTCGATCTGCCAGAAGCCCAAGAGACAGGGCAACATCTCCAGGGAGCAGCATTACAAACCCTGTGCCTGAGGGGGGCAGCTTTCTCCATCTCAGGACCTGCCTGCATTGTATTACAGGGGAGAGTTCAGACCCTGCATACTGGCATTGGATGCCCCTCCAATCCAGTCCCTTTCACTCTGCTACCCAGTGCCCCTCAAAATTTGGCACAGAATATGCCCCATCACTCTGCTTCCTTCAAACCCTGGTTGCCTGGGGGTGTTGGATACAGAATTCTATACTAGTATTTTTTTTTACTGTCTGTAACTGTCCAGTGTGGAACTTTTCAACAGAGGTTCCTAATAATAGCATCTAAACTTGACTCATTGAGGTCAGGAGCTTATATGGGAGTAGAGGAGGAGGGCTGCTCACTCTCCCGCTCAAGGACTAGCAGGTATAGGAAGGAAGTCAGTCCTTGTGAGATGAGATAATGTGAATTCAAGGTTTTTGTACTGGCCCGGGAGCCAGGCATCTCCTGGGTTACAAACGCAGCTTCCCAACCCTGTGTCTGTCCCCTCTCTGCAAGAGGAGGCAAACTACCTGCCTTCCAGGGTCTGTGAGGAATTTTTGTAAAGAACAAGGTATTATTGGATCATTTTTTGCACAGAAGCAATAAGGGACCATCACACTCTTATTTATGGGGTCACCAGCTTGTATTATGATGGGAAAAGTGCTTGATTGAGTCTGAAATATTGTTTTCCTTCCCCTGGGGGATTCTGCATTCTCAGGTCCTGGCTGGAACATAAGGGCTCTCCTATTTCTCAGACAGAGCCCAGCTAACAGGGTGGGTAAGGGCAGGGGCTTCTCATGGGCATCTTTCTTTTTGAAATTGAGCTCCATGTTAGCTGGCCTGATTCCCTCTGCTAGGGGCCAGAAATACCCCACACACACACACACACAGTGTGTTGCAGATGGGCAGCGTGGCAGGAGGTCCAACTCAGAGCAGGCTGCTGTATTTTACACCCTTGCCTGGAGGTTGAACTGACTGGGAGGGGAGGTGGCACTGCAGATCCTTCTGACAGATGGACCTGGAATGTGGCCTAAGCTAGCAGCCTGTACACCCCTTCCCTATCCAGGAGTCTGGCTGTGAGGAGGGGCTGAGCTGTATGTCTCTCTATTTCCCCCCTCCCTTTACCTGTCTGGGAGAGGCAGTGATTTGCACACCACTCTGCTTGCCATGCAGCCTGAAGAGTGCACCGGTCATTGGCACTGGGTGAGCGAGCGGAGCCCTGATCAAAATCAAGGAATCCGAGAATACGGGCTGTTGTGTTGGGTCCCAGGACTGGAATAGCTGTTGGGGGGCTGTAGGTCAGGACTGAGATGCACTGGCAGAGCCCTGTGGGAAGGTGAGGATGGGACTAGCAGCTGGTGGGGCAGGGGTGCTGCTGGTCAGAACTGAAGTGTGTTAATGTGTGTGGAGTCCTAGGGCTGGAATAGCAGATGGTTTGGCCCACCAGTGTTAACATGCCCCGATGGTGAGTGCCACAGAAAACCCTGAGGAAGGGTGCTCATAAACCAGCCTGCCTGCTAGAGGAAAAGAGAGAACTGTGGAAAAAGCTAGGGACAGGCTCTCCGGGGATTATAAACTATAGAGCAGGGGTTGGCAACCTTTCAGAAGTGCTGTGCTGAGTCTTCATTTATTCACTCTAATTTAAGTTTTCGCGTGCCAGTAATACATTTTAACGTTTTTAGAAACATTAAATCTGTTATTAAATCTTTCTATAGATCTATAGTATATAACTAAACTGTTGTATGTAAAGTAAATAAGGTTTTTAAAATGTTTAAGAAGCTTCATTTAAAATTAAATTAAAATGCAGAGCCCCCTGGGCTGGTGGCCAGGACCCGGGCAGTGTGAGTGCCACTGAAAATCATCTTGCATGCCACTTTCAGCACCTGTGCCATAGGTTGCCTACACCTGCAATAGAGACTGGAGAAACAATGCAAAAGTGATTCAGATGCCTTGCTAATGCCCTCTTTATACTGAGCCAAGGGGGCCTCCTATAGCACAGGGACTGCAGCTTCCCTCTGTGCAGGTTGGGGTCAAGCTCCAGAGAAGAGATCTGACAATCCATGAGCTGGCTGCTGTGCAGTCTGTTTGTCCGGGGGGCGGGGGTGTTGGATACTGTACAGTCCCAGTTTGGGATACCAAACAAGTTGTGGCAACACAAGGCAGGATTATTTGTGAGATTAGACTCCATGAGATGTTCATCATCTCTGTAATTACAGTATATTCACAAGGACTTCAAAGTGAGGGGTAATGGGGCTGTGTGGGGGCTCTGGATAGAAGGTGGTGCTGCAGGGCTGGCCTCCTCAACTCTGCCCTACAACCCCCCTCTGCCCATTGGTGAGGGCAGTAGCACCTTGAAAAGCCAGCTGGCTTAAGTAAATGATAACCCTTCAGGCAGAGAGAGGGTGGAAGTGCCATCAGAACTAGGAAGCCCTAGCACCACACCGTCTGTTCCTGGTGCAGTTAGGAGAAATCCCTGAGGGAGAACAAAGAGGGCAAAAAGACGGAGGAGAGCATAGCCTTGGGAGGCCTACAGCGGAGAGGGACAGAAAAGGACAGTTTCCTTCTCTCATTCTAAATCCAGAAGCTCTTACCCATTTTCAAAGCAGCAGCCCAGCTCTTCTTCTGAATGCTCTCTATCCCTTCCACCTGCAGGTGGCTGGGATATGTTAGGGCACATTTCAGGGAAGGGCATATGCCAGAGAATGTCTCCCCTCCTCAGAAGAAAGCTCCTGATCTAAGGCAGCCTTCCCTTGGTCCACAGTTGCAGTATCACCGGCTTCCAAGACAGTAGAGTGGGAGGGATTTTAGAGAAGATAGAGGGATGAATAATACACTTTCTATGAAAATACTAACCCTCTGCCCTTCTCAGACCCTTTCTGAGAATCTCAAAGTTTTTTTGTTTTGTTTTTTTAAATAAAGCCTCACCATATGTCTGTAAAGTAGATAAGGGATGTATAGGGTTTGCTACAGCCACCTCTAGGCTGGAACACAGCAGCTATTTTATAGCATGCTATATTTTAGGATCAGAAGTGTAGAAATCTCTCAACTACAGCTGCCAAGGAATTCTAGGTAGGCTGAATGGACTAGGTCACTGGGGTATTTACTGTAATGCCACAGCATCTTTATTGACTTGGACCTTAGTTTTATGTTCCACTTTTCTTCCTTCTGAGTTGGTACTGAATGCCAGCTGAGTCGAGACCATCCTGACCCACAGGGTTTTCTTCAGAACTCTCCCATCCATGTACTGACTGACCACTCTTCATCCACTTAGCTTGGGAGTACTGATAGAATTGCAGCACACAGCTGGAGACCACACCAGAACTCCTGTAAGGATATAATGTACTCTGGGCTTCTGCAGCAGACACCTTGAAGATCCATCAGCAGTTGATTGCTCCCTTGCATTTGATGGGAGGAAAAGGTCACAGAGCATCACAGTGGTCCCTTCTGGCCTTCTAATTTATTAATCAAAAAATTCAAACTGGACATAGCTCTTTTACCGAAGCTGCTGTCACTCATTCACTCCTTCCCTCCCTAACAGGGAGCCTGTTTAAAAGCTAATTTCAGTAAGAGCTTGGATTAAATCTTCAAATACCTTTAAGTATTTATCACTGTTAAACTTGGATTTGGATTCCCTCTTGATCACCTCACTCCCTGGCCCAGGAGAACAGGGAGCAGTGTGGAGGGCAAAGATCCAGCTTTTGGGGCAGCAGGGGCTGGCTCTGGAGGGACAGAGGTTTTCCCTTTACACAGTGCTGTCTAGCTCCCCATATGGGAGATCTACAGAGCAATGGTGAAAGACTCCAGAGGGAACTGTACTGAACCCCCATGCAGGAAAGAGGGCCTAGTAGAACAATGCAGAATACAAGACTTTATAGAGGATTTTTTGCAGCATCCTTCATTTGCAGCAAGGGAGATTTAGGTTAGACATTAGGAAAAACGTCCTACCAGTAAGGGGTAGTTAAGCGGTGGAACAAATTACCTGAGGAGGTTGTGGAATCTCTGTAACTGGAGGTTTTTAAGAACAGGCTCAACAAACACCTATCAGGGATGGTCTACGTTAATACTTAGTCATGCCTCAGTGCAGGGGACTAGACTAAATGACCTATCACAGGCCCTTCCAGTCCTGTTTTCTATGATGGATCACAACTGATCTGCAATGGCTGGTGATGGGTTAGTCTAGAGAGGAAAGGGGCATTTGTCAGTCCTGTTGTTTTATAACTATGTAGCAAGGTTTCTATGCCCCTGACTTTAATAAGTGAACAAATGACTGCACAAACACATATCCAATCATTCAGTATTGGAAATGAATAGAACTCTCTGCCTTCTGGGGCTTTCAGTGTGTGTGCAGACAGTGTGGCACCAACCTTGAGCACTTTAGTATGGTATGCCCAGCAAATTGTCTGCAGCCCACACTTAGGTGGCTTCCACTGCTGGCTTGTTGTCTGGAACAGAGGAAACTGCACACAATAGAGTCTCAGGGTGCAACTTATGAGCAATGCCTGCAGAAGGGAGAGACCTAGAAAGTGGGACAGGAGCTGGGGTGTGTGTAAGGTGCACAGGACATGTTTTCCATCTACAGAAGCAGGCCAGTGGGGGGGGGGGGGAGAGAATATGTTCAAGGGGGCCTCAGGCAATTCTCTCTCTTTCTCTCACACACACACTGCCTGTATTCTTTCTTAAGGAAAAGCATGTGACTGGTGAGGGAATCTAAAGGCTGACAGGAAACATGCTTTTATAGAATATATCTTTGCAAAGACAGTCTGGGTGCTGGTGCGAGGTGAGGCAGTTGACCTGGAAAAGAACAAACTGGAGGGAGGCTCTGGAGGGCAGGAACCTGCCTTTGGGTGCTAGTGTGTTAGAATTAACAGACCAGGCAGCTGGGCTCACTGTTCCAGCTGAAACAGACCCAATGTTGATTCTGGGCAGGTTGGAGAGCCTGGAGTGGTGAGCTGTGGGTAGGCCTGGGCCCTCTGCATGACTGCCCTGGGGGCCTAGGCAAGTTGAGTTAGTGTTTGAACCAAAACAATAGCACCACAAGTGTAGAATGGAACCAGGGTGTGGGGCTGCCCCATCCATTCACACCTCAATCTCCCAGCCCCCCCCTTCCACAGGCACTCTCCCCTCCTCCGCAACCCAGGGCCCTGCATACATGCTGTGGGCCTAAGGTGTAACAGCAACACCCTCTGGTGGACAAACTGAGTCACACCTACTCACCCCACCCTGGGGATGGGGGGTGTGACAATAAAACCAAGGGACCTAGAACCTTGACACTCCCCTGCAGGTTAGTCCTGGCTCAAACTGTTCCCCTGAGAAGAGAAGCCACTGCAGAGTGGTTCTGGGTGAGGAAGGCAAGACTGACTATACCTGAGCCTAACGGGGCAGCAGAAAAGATTAAGAGGGCCAAGTTAGGAGCTGGAACATGGCCAGGGCTGAGTTTAGTTCCCTATTGGCCAGTGGTGGGAGGAGGATGGGTGCCCCAGAGGAACCGTCTTTACCCCAGAATGGAGCTAGGTTTACTCCCAGCTCCTGCCCTGCCAGTCACCGCTGTTAAGAATTTAAGAATGCCCATACTGGGTCAGACTTAAGGTCCATCTAGCCCAGTATCCTGTCTTCCGAGAGTGGCCAATGCCAGATGCCCTAGAGAGAATGAACAGAACAGGCATTCACCAAGTGATCTATCCCCTGTTGCCCACTCCCAGCCTCTGGCAAACAGAGGCTAGGGACATAAACCCTGCCCATCTTGGTTAATAGCCAGTGATGGACCTGTCCTCCATGAATTTATCTAGCTCTTTTTTGAACTGTTATAATCTTGGCCTTCACAATATCCTCTGGCAAAGAGTTCCACAGGCTGACTGTGTGTTGTGTGAAGAAATACTTCCTTTTGTTTGTTTGTTTTAAACCTGCTGCCTATTAATTTCATTTGGTGACCCCTACTTCTTGTGTTATGAGGATTAAATAACACTTCCTTATTTACTTTCTTCACACCCATCATGATTTTATAGACCTCAATAATATCCCCCTTAGATATTTATTTTCCAAGCTGAAAAATCCCAGTCTTATTAATCTTTCCTCTCCTGCCCGTTAACCTCTCCTCCACACAAAGGCTCTTTCTCTTGAGCCTACCTCATTCAATAACTGAGTCACTCTAGCGTCCTGAGGCATGGGGCACAAGAAAAGGCTGCATAAGAAAAAACAATCTGTATATTAGCTTGACAGTCCCCTAGGTTACTGCAGGAGTCAGCAAGGTCCTTCAGAAATAGAGAGAAAGCGCTGAACATCCATCCTCCCTTGTTTATTTCAATTGGGTCTTGCTTACATATTAAAACCAAAAAAAACCAACAGGAACAAGCACAGGCTTTCAGGGGATGAAACCCTCTCAGCTGCACTGGGCTCCAGCCACTACTTTTTTTTAAACAGGCTCAGAACATTGCCAGTTTGAAAAACCTCATTTTTTGTGACAAAAATCAGTACAAAACTCCTTTGCTCAAGTTCCTTATTCCCCAAAATATAAAAGTATACATTCAAGGGGGAATGGATTTATTTTAAAGCCTTCAGAAGAACAAAGATGCCTTTATTCTCTCTGGTCCCAACGTTCAGAGCTGCCATGAGCATGTCTGCACCCAGGCTGTCTGGCTAGTTGTACAGGGACAGTAAGGGCCCTCTTACACCGCAAAATACAGAGTGGAGACTGCTTTATAACCTGTCTTGCCTTGCCTGTGTGGAAGGAACCCTGTTACAACTAAATCCAAACCTTGTTATACCATGGTCCCTTCCACGGCAGATGCTGATAGGCAAACAAGCCCTAAAAAAGACTACGGCAAAAGAAGTTATTTGCAGGCATTTTCCATTTCAAATTTTCTCCCTTCCCCGATTTTGCTGACCAAAGAGCATCACTGGTTTGGCTCAGAGCATGTCTACTCAACAGCCTTTAATCTCAACTCACGTTTCTTCCCCCCTCCCACCACTTTAACTGAAGTTATAGTGCATCGAGGATGTTGTCAATTTTGGTGACCAGCTCCTGGCGCTTGTTGGAATGCAGCTTTTCATTCTCAATGTACGTGTCCTTCTTAAGCTTGCCAGCCACCAACCGCTCTGCCTCAACAGACGATTTCAGAACCAGCTCCTTGACTTGACTGTCGAGCTTCTGAATCTCGCTTACCTTGTGGGAGTTCAGAATAAATGAATATTAAAGAGGACTGAACACAAATAGCCCAATGACATGGCTAAGCAGAAAAGCTGGTAGAGCTGGGACCAAGGAAGGCACAGCACAGGATATAGAACACCCTCTCCCACTGGCATGGCTATAAGTGAACATGGCATTTGGAGGGTTCCTTGGGGTGGGGGACAGAGGCTAAATGGGCAGAGCAGATTTAAATAGATCCTCAGAAGCCAGATACTAGAATTGAGATAGGTGTAATTCTTACTTTCAGTGATGTTTAATGACAAGTTAGAGACTTTCAAAGCTAGGTCACCACAAATCCAATTCAGGACCGAGCTGGCCAAAAGTAGTAGTTTTCCGGTAATTATTGTGGTTGCTAGGGTGAAGTGAGTTTGGTGGATCTCAATCCAGTTCACAATGGGATCATACCCACAGCAGAAAAACTGATCTCCCCACACCTCAAGATGGGTAGCTGCTTCAGGTCAGAGCTGAGGCATAAAGGTTGGGAATGGTAGTGTGTGTGCTTGTGCTGCCATGTTGTTGCAGAGAAAGGAATTCAGTCTACTGGGCTGTGAAGGCAGCATCTTCCACCAGTGTGAAACTCACATGTGCACAAAAATAAAAGATTAACAAGTAAATGTTTTCAACACTCTTGGTTTCATTTTACAATGAAACCAGTGAAGCAATGAGATGAGGTACTTTCTATGCAAAAAGTCAGAGTCCCAGACATAGTCAGTCAAGACAGCAACTGGAGTAGCTGAACACCTGTAAGTGCTGTTCTCGTTATTCCAAAGAAGCCATATAATATGAAGCAACAGCTTCCCATGTGGATTCTGGCAACAAACCCAGAAATAGCCCAGGACCCCAAAATAACTTGTGTTATTGGCCTGGATAGTTTGATAATACACAATCTGTTAGTATTTTTCAACTTAGAAGATCCACATTCTCATTCCATTTGCCATTACTAGGAGTGTAATGATAAGACAGAAGCAGGATTGTATGTTACAACTGCATTAATAATGTGCCTATGCAGCTGGTAGGGGATCTTTTGGAGACAGTGAGTGCTAGTGGCAAGCTACTTTTTATCTCCACACATTTTGTAGAGCAATAAAAGCAAGAGTAAAACTACAGCAGAGCAAAAAAAGCAAAACAAAAAAAAAAACAATGAACTCCATCCCCTACATCTTTCTGACAAGAAGCAAGTAATTTGAGTGGATGAAAGAGAGAACAGGAGGCAGCAGTTAAGCTAAGCTTCAGAAGACATCTAGAATGGAGGCAGAGTAGCTTATAAGGCTCGCAACAGAGCACAGCTAAGACAAGAGACAGCTCTTACCTTATCACACATGTCAGAGCCTTCTGTCTTCAGTTTGGACTGCAGAGAGGCTACTTCATTGGTCAGGGCCTTATGCTCTGTCTCCAAGGTCTTCTTGCCACTGTTTAGAGTGGAGATGTCCCGTGACTGCTTGTACTTATTCACCGCTTCATCGAAGTGGCGGTACAGGCCCAGTCTCTTGTTCACCAAGGTGAGAACTTGCTCTGTTATGCAGGCCACCTTCATCCTAGCTTCAGCAGCTGGATCCTATAAGGGGTGATAAGGTACACAGACAAGCACATACCAAAAAATTAAATTGAGGCAATGCCTTTTTGCCACACATGCTATGCAAAAGCATCACAGATCTTATGCTTTACAATTTAAAACCAACAGCTGTCAAAAGAATGCCAAAATTAGCTTGGTCAGATCATAGAAGCCTCTAGCTGCCTCTAATCAACCAGCCTAGCTCTGGGTTAATAAAAACCAAGGGAAAACATGGAGGAAGACACTCCCACAGGAGAATCACAAACCAGTTAGATTCAGATGGGCTTGCTGTCCCAGGGCTGGAATATTTTACATGGAAGCTAAAGATGGAGTATCCATCACAAGACAAAACCAACAGGTCTCGAGGTGCTCAGACACTATAGTGATAAGGGACCATGTAAGTTCCTAAATAGGAATATTCCAATGGAAAAAACATTTAGTGAGGGGAACTATTTCTACAGGCAATTTCCAACCACCAGGAGAATAAAACTTCCTCCTCAGTCACAAGGCTGCAACTTGCCATATAGTACCTTGGTGATGGAGAAATCAAGCCTGACATAGAAGATCACTGTGAAGAACAAGATGTAAAAGGCTCCAACCACCAACAGCGGCTCCTGCAGCATTAGGATCTTGTTGAAGGTGTAGTGCACCTGCAAAACAGGATTCAGAGAATGTGATCAATGACTTACCATCAGTCAAGGGAGAAACTTCAAGCACCTGAATGTTCCTAAAAATCAAGGAAGAATAGTTATGGCACACAGAATGGATCCAGCTCAGATAGTGCAAACTGTGTAGTCAAGAACCCAGACACATTGCTGGTTTTCTTTATCCCTTGAGCAACAAGCTTCCCCAATTGGGCTGTGCGTTGGCTATACTGGCTTTCCTTAAGGGCTGCAACCCAGTGAGAATCTGTAACACAGACACATCTTCCAGCACAGAGAACTTCACATAGTAACAGAAAAGCAAAGCCACACAATTTGCATGTCATTTTCCAGGAACGCCTCAGCCCCAGACCAGATATTGTTGACTACAAAGGTGAGCGTGGAAGAGGCATGGCTGCTCATTTAAGTTATTCAAACAAAGGGACCAAGCCTACCACAATGTCCTGGATGTGCTGCTCTACCAGGTTGTTCTTGTGCGCTACAATAACCGGGCGTCCAAATGTGTCCAGGTAGGTGTAGTGGAGCTCATCAGTGGCTCGGTTGATTTCATATGGGCTGTCCACGTGAATATTCCTGCAGGAATAAACAGACACTCCCACATGATTCTAACATGTCTGAGATGGGATGGTTTAAGATTTGATTGGCCAGTTGTGGCCCAATGCACACTACTCAATTGCACATTGAAAACAAGTTCACTGTAGTTTAAGAAGCAATTATAATATGTGACAGACTGTGCTCCAAGGTGTCTTCTGTGCTCATGTCAACCGTTGTGTTTTCATGGTGCTCTGTCCCCAAGAGCAGACAGGAGACTTGGCCATCAATGCACATGTAAAGCATTTTCAGCAGTAACAGCACAAGAGCAGCGTCACTTACTTGGCACCTTCTGGCAGGATTATCTTTACGGTCAGAGAGTCTGCAACTTGCTCATCAAACACATGGTCAATGAACCTCATCTTCAGGGCATACTGGTCACCTGAGAGAAAGCAGAAAGGACAGAAAAAATTCCAAGTAGTTAAACAAAACAGGCTTCCATGGGAAGGTTTTCCCAATGTCTGTGAATCTCAGGATGCTGAAGGACGGGGGCTGTATGCACTCCTCAGCAGTGGATCATTTGGCTCCCCTGAAAATGGCAGTTTTTAACAAGAGGTGTAAGGATACAGGAAGAGGCACACACAAGCTGGTGACTGGCTTGTTAGTTACAGAAGTAACAGCTAGCAATAAACGCTAAAAGGTTACAAGGGCCCCATACTGTACCAATGTCCGATTTCTAACATAGTTAGTCTGGTCTTTTGCTACTCCAATTCTGTGACACCCACCAAGGTTATAGAGATATTCATAGCTAGGCAGGTTGTAGCCAATGATGTAATGGGTCTTCCAACCCCCAAAGAGCGGGAAGCGGGGGCGGATCTCCATCTCCACAGAGTCATCCAAGATGAGAAGGTGGCTGGTAGAGATGTTTCCAATTTCATCTCGGTAATATACATCCTGAGCCGCAGCAGGAAGAATAGTCTGCATGGGAGAAAGAGCAGCACTCAGTTCATTTGCTAGAGAAAGAGAATTTCAGCTAGAATAGGCAAAGCAGCCACTGATGATATTTGGTTCAGCTTCAGTCAGGAATAGCACCACTTTCCACAAGAAGCAACAAAATGACTTCTTGGCGGCAGCATGTGGCAAAATGGTGTCAATGTAAGTGATTAGCCACAATGTGCTCAGCAAAAGCTATTGCCCATATTCAAAGAAGTTATAAATGACAAAGCCCTATTGGAGCTTCCGGTCTATGGTCTTGAAGTCAATGTAACACTGTTCCCTACAGAACAGTGTCAGTGGTACTTTATCCAGTCCAGTTTCCCAAGCAATGAGGGACATGCCTATCACAATGTCCTGGATGTGATGCTCTACCACTTCCTTCAAGATTCTATTTCACATCCTATCTGATCAGCCTAAATTCTCATTTCATTCCATCCCATTGCTCCTAGTGGGCTGAGCTTGTGAATTCACACACTCAACTGAGTAACATTTCTGAATCTTGATGTCATGTGACAATTTAACACTGCATGCAATCAATTCCAAAATGTCAGGGAATATTCTAGGCATCAATGGGCAGAACCCCCCAGATTCTGGTGAAAAAAAATCAGAAAACCAGAAGGGGAAATGGGGGACACAGCTTCTAGCATCTAATCAGCAAAACAAGCTGCTTCAACCAGCTCTGTAATTGTCAACAAATCAAAGAACTGTTGATGGCAACCATTAACACGTTCCAGCATAACAATGGGAATAATAGTATGGGAGGAGGAGGATGGTGGAGCCCCGCCATGGGGGGTAAAATGGGGTGTGGCAGGGTGGCACAGAGAACCCCTTTCATGAGGGAGGTTACCGGGAGTCCCTGAAATAGGAGGTGGGAGGGTGGTGTGATGATTTGGAGAATCTGTCTGTACAATTTGAGTTCTGGTTGATGAGGATATGAAGTTGTTCCTATAAAAACTGCTGTATCACTGAATGCCTCTATGTAAATGTGGAATCTGCCATTGCTGACAGGGCTGAAAACACATCTCCAGAAAATGGTTGGTCACTAGACCTTCAGTTGCTGCCTATTCAGATGGAAATATCTGAAGGACAATGGGTTGGCTAAGGTTAGGAGAACTAGTTTTCTCCAACACCTCAACAAGGTGTTTGGAGAGTGGAAAATTCCTATACAACACAGAGAGAGCAGACAAGGCAAACCAGGAGTTTAGAAGGACTCAAAGTGAAGAAGGGATGGGCGAGTTTAGCAGTCTGATCAACCAAGGTCAGAGAAAGCAAGCTGGCCTATCCCAGAGAGGGGCTCCAGGGTTCAGAAATTATGCCATAAGCTGCAGCAGAGGATCCTGGACACCGCACAAGACCTTGACCTCAGCCCAAAGAATGCTCCAGAGTGGCAAGGAAACTGAGGCAAGGAAGTGCATGTAATGTTTATTATTTGTGTATACATTTGTGTATTTTTTGTGCTATCAAGTAAAGAGCAATGGTATTTTACAATTCTGTGCAGTCTGTGTATGTTATGTGACACACCTATCGTGTGTCCCTGAAGCATTAACCCAGAATGTGGCAGGAGTTCTAGGGGAGGGTATGTTCAAGCTACAGGAGAGTCTGGGGGAAGGGTAGTTGGACCACAGGCTTACAGCTCTCAGGAGGGGTACTAGACAGAGGATTGGCACCCCAAAAGTGTGCCTAGAGACCCCAAGCTAGAGGCAGTGAATGACTGTTCAGACTCTGGAGGCGTAAAGCACATAGCAATTCAGAATTTGGATCCCTTCACAGCAGTTTGGTGTGTGCCCAAGAAGGGACGTTCAACTGGATCTCTGACAGGTAGTACACAGGCAGCTTGTGAGGAGAATGTAGGATGCACAGAACACTTGGTTTATGCAATAAGACTACAGAAGCAACAAAGTGTGTGACATCTCCCTCGCTCCCCAGTTATACCCTCCTGTACTACCTTGAGTAATTTCTCTTTGGTAATGACATCTTGTAAATATTTGAAAGCTTTTTATGTTTCTCCCTTATCCCTTGTGCACTGTTGCCAAATAAGAGACAAAAGAAAGGGCAATAGGATTTTCTACAGGAAGGTGGTAAGAAAGAAGGCACAAAATGCAAACCTTAAAAGATTTGACAGAAGATATTCCACTGTCTGGCTGCCTTTGGTAGTCATATCTGGAGAAAGGCCCTTTGAGCACAGCTCCTGTGTGCTTTAAGTCAACAGTCTCTTCTACAGCAATATTTCCCCAGTGAGACACTTCAATGACCCGTATCATACTGGTGATGGTCAGGAATGGGTTGTTATTTTCATAGTGTACCTTAAGGATGTCCTGAGAAGGAAAGAAAAGAAAAGATAAACCCCAGACAAGGAAGTAACAAACCCAGAGAGAGTCAGGGAGGGAAGGATTCCTACTCCATCAAATCCCAGAGTGAATCATTCCATTATAGGGCTTGGCTACACTGGAGAGTTGCAGCACTGGTGGTGGGTTTACAGCGCTGCAGCTTAGTAACTGTCCACACCTGCAAGGCACATCCAATGCTGCAACTCCCTGGCTGCAGCACTGGCTGTACACCTGGTCTGCTTGGGGTATAACGATTGCAGCGCTGGTCATGCAGCGCTGCTCGTCAAGTGTGGCCACCAAAAGCGCTGCTGTTGGCCTCCAGAGTTATTTGGAGGTATCCCAGAATGCCTGCTCAGCCACTCTGCTCATCAGTTTGAACTCTACTTCCCTGGCCTCAGGTGACCCACCCTTTAAATGCCCCGGGAATTTTAAAAATCCCCTTCTTGTTAGCTCAGCCAGGTGTGGAGTGCTTATCTAAAAAACAAACACAGCACTTGTCTGCTCAAGCAGAGGCAGGCAGGGAATGTCTACAGCTGCTAGTGTTTGCCTGAGGAGAGAAATAGCACAAGGGGGGAAGGGGGAGGGAGTCCCTCAGAGAAGCTCCTTCTCTGGTCTGAAGCCTTTTTGCATTTAAGAGTGATTGAGAGAGGGCTGGGGGAAATGGCTGGAATTTGCAAGGCAGGGAGCTGTCACAGTGTCTGCTCCAAAAATCCACTCTCTCTCTCTCTCCCACGCTCCCTGTCACACTCCACCCCACCCCCCTCTTTTGAAAAGCACGTTGTAGCCACTTGAACTCTGGGATAGCTGCCCATAATGCACCACTCCCAACAGCGCTGCAAATGCTGCAAATGTGGCCACACTGCAGCACTGGTAGCTGTCAGTGTGGCCACACTCCAGCGCTTTCCCTACACAGCTGTAACTCCCAGCGCTGCACACCTGCAAGTGTAGCCAAGCCCATAGTGACAGCCATCCCTGGACTCCTTTTTTTGATTTATAACAGCTGGTCATACAATACAGGGTGTAAAATGCACACAGCTCAAAACTAACACACCTAAGCTGAAGTTCAGCTCTAATACTTTGGAGATATCAGTTAAAGCACTTTAGCAAAATGTCAGCATCTGTTCCGGCTGTTTTACCTGCTCGAGTGAAAGCAGCTGAATGGATCTGCTACGTTTCACAAGTGACTGCTCACAACAAGGGAAGTTAACATGGGCAGATAGGAAGCCCCTAGATACTGAGATGTTCCCTGCCATTAATACAACTGACTGCAGGTAGCAGGATTCTCTGAGCTAACTGATGGCTGCTTTGGACTAGAGAGAAGCAGGATCCCAGAGCAAAGGAGTTATCTCATACAGACCAGTAACAATTAGACAGCTTGGACAGGGGGATATCTCCTATCAGCACCCCAAGATAAACAAGACCATCTGACCCATCTGTTCCAAGGTGCCATTCCTTTGAGCCCACACCATCATGAGAGTAACTGAGTTCCTCACATAAATCCCACTGGAACAACTGGTGATGGGTGGGTGAAACTTGACAGGAAAAACAGCCAGATGTTCAGGTGATTGGCTTAACACTTAAGTGGTGCTAAATCAAACTCTGAATCTTGCAGTGAGAATGCGGATACTGCATATTAAGGACAATATGTACAAAGTAACTAGGTTGTATATCAACAGAGTCTCTTCTCCATACTATCCCATGAGCTTCCTTAAATATTATACACTCAGAGTAGCAGGTGTTTGCCCCTCAGCATGTCACTACAACTATTTCCTTTTAATTTTTTTGAAGTGAATTTAGTGTTGCTGAATGAAGTCCTCTCTGTGTACTCAGAGCAGGTATAGCAAAAGCAGCTGCAGTTCAAACTCTTCCCCCTAGCACCCCATGACATCCATGCCCTGGAGAGAGACCCCTCTCTCCAAGGGTTTCTCACTGGCCGTCTCAGCGGAGAGGCTAAGTCCAGAGGCAATTAATGCCAACTGTGGTGGCTCTGTGATACTGACACTTACCCATTAGGAACAGGACTGAGAAATACCAACTTAATTCTCATAAGCCACCAGTTTTCAGACACTTGCCACTATCCTAATCTGTGACTTGGGGCAAATGCCTCTATATCTCATTCAACTTCTTGAGCCATAATTGACATATTTATGTGGTGCACTTTGCAGGACAACGGCCTACAATTTATTTTCAAGAGCCTTTCAGACAAGGTTTCACTAGCCACAAGAGTTTACCTGGCTATATGGTGGGATGTCCTTGAAGGGCCCATATTCAATCATGTCCTCTGACCGGGTTGGATTGCCCAGCTTGGTGTAGTTCTCTATGTTCCTGGAGGCCAGTTTCACACGCGTAGTTTGGGTCTTCGTTGGGTAGGGTGAGTAGAAATAATGATTCCCTTCAAAGACCACAAACTGTTTCTCTGCCTGTGTGATGTGCGTGGGGTACGGCTGCAGGACATGGGTGAAAACTGTTTCGATAGATAAACGGATCTTGGCACCTGGCGCCAGAGGCGATGGCAACTTCACAGTGAAGAATTTGCCACTGAAATGAAGAACAGCAGGAAAGCTATAAACACCAAGATCTCCACTCTTAAGCCCCTGCAACACACACTGGTGCAAAGGGGAACCTGGAAGTTTTCTATTTGCTCTTAAAGAGCTCCCTCCTGCAAAACTGGGAGTGCTGTACAAAGGGCATTGCAGGATCAGGCCTGAAGTAGATTTCTGCCAATAGCCTGGTGCTTGTTCCTCATGAGGAAATTTCTGTTATACTGTGTGGGTACATTTACATATAAATGGTGACGGAGCAGTCTATAATTGGATATCATTTGGCACAGGCCTGAATGGATACTCAAAAGGAATCAAGCCAACATACCATCTGTGTGATGTTTTTGGATAGAGATACTGGTGTGTTCCTTTCACCATTTCTCTACAGCTGCACTTCACTGTGGATTTTCCATTATTCTCCAGGTGGAGAGAATAATCTAAAATGGACCCTGGGCAATAATCTGACAGGAAAATAAACATCCTAAATTCCTGTTCCTAGGAGTCTGTAACCTCTCAAGTCAGCACTACTTGTTCTCCCACTGGACTGAAGCTGAATAAGGATTAGGGTGACCAGACAGCAAATGTGAAAAATCAGGACTAGGGGGTGAGGGGTAACAGGAGCCTATATAAGAAAAAGACCCAAAAATCGGGACATCTGGTCACACTAATAAGGATGTCGATGGCCAGGGACCCAGCAGGGGTATCCTGCAGACAGTGAATTTTGGAGGTGTGGGACTACAGAAAACAACTTTTCACCTAATCCACAGCAGAATTTTCTTGCAGCCTTCAAAGAAATAGACCTTCACAGCACCTAACAAGAGCTGCTGCCCAGACAATGGAGGGAGAGTAGCTAACAGCCCCACTGAATGGACCTTGGCAGTTGCAGGAAGGGAGCAGTCTCTAACTCACTTGTGATGCAGCCCTCCACCTGGATTAGTTGGGGCACCATCAGCCAGTCATAGCTATGAAGTGGGCACTGTGTTGCCTTGATAATTCAGTGTTTCACTCCATAGCTACCAACCTCTTGAGATCACCAGCAGCTAGTGCTGAACCAGTTTAAAAAGCTCACCTTATTTAATAGCTAACACGCACAGCCTCTGAAAGAGCCTTGCACTACAAATTTCTGCTCTCCCAAGCATGCTGCAAATATGTGATACTTCCCCAAGTGTGGCAGATGTGGAGCCTCTGGCTAGAAAGAGTGCGCTATCTCTGGGTTATGGGCTACAGGCCCATTTTAAGCTGCAGAATCTAACACCCTGCAGCAAAAATACAGTTCAGTATTGCAGCGTAAACAGAGCCAAACCAGATTTGTAACTCTATGTGATGGGCAGTACAGACCCTTAAGGGGCCCATGTGGTCCTAATGCATCTCCATCCCAGTTTCCCTAATACAGGGAAGTGGCAACAGATGTTCTGACAGGAGAGTTTCATAAGATGTTAGGATCCAGGGGGAGTTCCCTACATAGCACAGGGGAGCTGAGGAAGACACCTGTACTGCATCCCTAATAGAGGAAATTATAAAGAGGGAGCAGTCTCTAGGGGAAGAAGCTGCCAGACACACGTCTTCATTTCCCCAGGAAACTGAGGGCATCTACTTTTGCTGACCTGGGAATCAGGTTCTACACTGTAGGCTATCTGGTTCGTTTGAATAGCTAGCACAGAGATCTAAAATTACATGCAGGACCTCCCAGAGGAAGAGGGGATTTTTTGTTTAGTTTAAGCAGAGGGGCTTCTGGAGCTTGCGGTGGGCACTGGAACTGAGGTTCTGCCATTATGTGTTACCTGTATTCCCAAATTGTGCTACAGGCTGTAGTGTGAAAGGTAAGATGGGTCAGGCTGTGGTGTGAAACATAAGATGGGCCTCGGAAAGAATAAAGGACACCCAACCACCATCAAGATTGTTGTAGGGACTGTGAGATGAAATATTTAAGTCCTGGACTTGCTCCTTAGACTAACATCTCTCGTGATTCTGCTGTTACTCGACTGGGGAGCTCCCATTTGAATGAGTAAGTTACAAATACTAGTCCCTAACAGAACTGCTCCTTTTTATTTGGCATTACAAGGTAAGACTCACCTTTTACCTTTCACCTTAGTCTCCCGCACCTCCAGGGTGTTCTCCTCCTCTTCCTCACCTTTCACCTGTTCCAAAAACAGAACATTACATCCTGATCACCATGTCACCCTTGAGGCTTTCCAGGTGAAGCAGCTGAATTTATCAGATCAAATACTACACAATTCCTATTCATTTCTTATTGGAGGACACGCAACGCATACTAGTTGACAAAACAAATTGTTTATTAAAGACCCAATATCTATTAGCATCACAATCATTAGTACTGGCAAACTCAACAAACTGTGGTCTGTATCCTAGAAACTGGAGGCTCCTGTTGAAGTTTTTGCCAGTGTCCTAGGCTGATTCCCAAGCTAGCAAAGGCATGGAACTGAGTCTGTCAATAGCTGACCCTACTCCTCCAGCAGGTCCTTTTACCGAGCTTCTCTCACTGGAGCTCCTAGGAGAGTGGCCACCAAATGAAAAACGCAAAGACTGGCACAACCGTCTCACTGTTATCAGAAAGCAGCACCTGCACAGCTACTCTCTCAAACTTCTTGAGGAAAAGAGTGCTGGATTGATAGCCCTAGAATTGGAGACTCAGGTCTGCTAAGCATCCATAGGACAAATGCAGCCTGAAAGACGAAAGCTTTCCCCATGCATCTCTGGATCCTGTCCCAACATACTGCTCTGGAAAGACCACATTTAGAGGTGGTAAATGAAACACAGATTTGCATCATTCTCCATGTCTCATTCCCTTTTGAGACACTGTAAGCCAGGTTACCCAGCCTCCTTGTTTCACAGTCATAATAATGGCCTTTTAGTAGCCTAATTATTTTTAGAGCACCAGCAGCATGCTAGGAACTTTACAGACATCTGATGGCAACAACTCTCAGTCACTACCAAACTGAGCTGGCTTTGAACAGGGGACCTAGAAGTGAAAGTCTCTGTACCCTACCACCAAGCCACTTGAGTGCTATCAAAAGCAGCACACAGAATACGCATGCAAAAGCCTTTGTTTCGCGACCACATTAACACAATGTGGACCAACGTCTGCTCTGCTACACCAGCATAAGCCTGGAGTAACCCTTCTGAAGTTGATCCAGATTTATGCTGGCATAGGATAATGATTTATTCTTCGTACTGCAGTGGTGCCTAAAGCGTGTTAAGCTCTATGCGCAGAAGCAGTCGCTGTTTACGTGTGTACAGCTCAAGAACCTGAAAGCAAAATTTAGATCAAAGCAGAACTTGATCCTTTGTGTTTCAGTGGAGTTCTATTTATAATCTCTACTACTACTTTAAATCCCAACTGTATTTTTCAAGCATTAGGCTATTATTCTAATATGTTGCCCTTTTATAGGATACACCAGGAAATTTCAAAGGCTTAAGACTTACATCTCAAGCTCTGCGGTAGGGCAGCATTATTTATCCTTTGTGGTAGGGGAAAATGAGGCAGAGTGGTGAAGTGACTTTGCCCAGGGTGATACAGTAAGTCAGTTGCAAAGCTGGAATCAAAGCCCAAAAATCCTATCTCCCAGCTCCTTGAACTAACAGATGCTTTTTAGAATCACTCACCACTAAATACTGTAAGTCGTTCAAGTGCTTGAAGAAAGTTATTAGTGGATGAAAGAGTCAGGCAGCCATCTGAGAGTTGCCCATTCAGACTCAGGGCCCAGCTTGTATTTACATCTTTCACTCTCCCATTTCTATGGATCTCCTTCTAAACTTCAAGCCACACCAAGCTGAATCTAAATAACTGCAAGGATATGAATGTTAACTGTCAAATCACTAACCCACCTACCCATGGCATAACAAAACCACCCTTTGCCCACACCAAAAATAAAAACTTAAATTTACACTATAAGAGCAGGTGGGGTCCCTACTACTAAAGGCATCTAGAAAGTACCAAGAAATAATAATGTTTAAGAAGCTGGCTAGATCTCAGCAAATGGCCTGCAGCAGCGAGCATTATGCCTTAGGGAACACAATGGGGAGGTTTTTACTAAGATACCTCTTGGATTTCTCCATCTCCCCCCACGGTGTGGTTAGTGGTTGCACTGCAACGGCGGAGGCACTTATGCTTACGTGTCAGCCTCTGCCAGGCAGGGAAGTGGCTGTCACTGCACCATCAGCCCAGAATCAAAGGCAGGAGAAAAACCCACGGCCACCAGAGGGGAAAGAAAGCAGCACGTGGCTGGGGCTGCCCGGGCAGCCAGCTCTGCCCAGGCGCTGCCCCAGCTTGGCAGGGCGGCCCGCAAGGCCGCTTGCACGCCCCGGAGGTGGAGGTGGAGGTGTCCGTGCCTGCAATGAGCGACCTCCGGGTTCCCCAGCACCGCACCGCTCACACACGAGGGAGGCCCGTGCAGGGGTTGGGGCCGCCCCCCGCCACAGGGGCAGCAGGGGTCCCGCCACGCGGAGGCCGCGCCGCAGAACGGGCCAGGCCGAGGTCACTGGGGGGACGGGGACGGGCCCCTGCGGAGGAGCGGGCGCAGCTGCCACGCGGGCCGGGGAGCGCACTCACCTGCACCCCCAGGTAGGCCAGGCGGCTCTCCAGGCCGGGGTCCAGCGCCAGCAGGAAGGAGCTCGCGCCCCCGGAGCCCCCCGCCGGGTTGGCCAGGCTCAGCTCGGCCGTCACCTTGGCCAGGTGGGTGCTGAGATCCACCGTCCGCTTCACCTCCTCATTGAGCAGCTCCGGCGCCGCCAGGGCGCAGCCCAGGCAGAGAAGCAGGCGGCAGGCGAGGCCCTCCATGGCCGGCCAGGCAGCGGATGAAACCGGATGGACTCACACAGTTAGCGGCGGGGGCCCTCATCCATCGGGGAGGGCGCAAGATGGCAGCGCCCAGGCCGAGGGAGGGACAAGATGGCGGCGCCCACCAAGGACCGGGGCACAAGATGGCGGCGCGCATAACCGCAAGGACCCCGTCAGTCTCTACGACCAAGGGGGCTACGCGGATGCCTAACTGAAAATCCTATGGCTAAGGAGGGCGCTGAGCATGTCAATACTCCTGTAGGACCAGAAAAATCCTAAGTTAGTGAGAGCTCAGACCTCATTGCAGAGAGTAGAGATTGTCCATATATTGTGCCAGGGATGGATACTGAGTCTGTTCTTCATAGCTTCCTCCTGGAACCTGGGTAGATCTAGGCAGAGCCTGGCTATGAAGTTTATAGTGAGGCCAACCCTCAGAAACCACAGAACAGGCTCCAGTATCATGAGAGTTCATTCAAACAATAGATGTGGGTATTGCCCCCTTTACCATCTAGTTTCTGAGCCCCCTTTAGGGTGCATTGGGGTCAAGCTTTTCAACCATGAGGGCTAGAAGATTTTTTTTAAATTGAAAGACGAGTCTGTCATCATGACTCCAAGAGCTGGGGCTTTAAGAAAGCCACCAAATATCATAAGAAGCATGATCAACTCATAAGAAATGATAATGCTGCTGTCAATATCAGTAACCCTTAGCTTCTTGTTAATTAGTTGGGCCCCAAAATAATAAGATTGGCTTTAAAATAATGAGATTTTTAAAATATATTTTTTTCTTTCTGAGCTATTTTGGATGCCACTGGGTCATATTTTCAAGTTTTTTTCTCTATGATCATGGAAGCTAGAAACTTGGAAGAACAAGAACAAAAAGACAACTGAGATTCTCATGTAGGATTCCAGGAGCTGGGGCTTTATGAAAAGCACCAAATAATGCAGGCCTTGTAATAAGGTGACAAAAGCTAAAATAGAGTACCTTATCACAGACTGATGAGCCCAGCTGGAGAGCCAAGACAACTCAAGGGCCTTTGCCAGATTTTGGCTGGAAACGGTCCACAGAGATTTGACCCTAAACCAGCCAAGAAGCCATAAGCATTGTGTTTTGGGACTGAAGGGGGAAATGGGCTGCTGTGTTTTCCAGGAGTCAGGGAAGATGTGTTTTGGAGCTGGTGCAGGAAATCAGGTGTTGTGTCCTATGGCTGTCAGGGAGGGCAGGGAATGGAGAGGGGTGTTGAAGGTGTGTTTTGAGGGCCCTGAGTAGGGATTTTAGTTGTTGGGTGTGGATATGATTATGATGCTCTTTACATGGAGTTCTAGTGCTCATTTCATTGTCTCTTCCATTCTGAATTCATGAGCTGTATATGTTGAGGGTTGCCTTGTTGTTTGGCATCTGACGTTTTGTTTATCCGAGAGAAGGAGAGTAACAAAGGAAAGTTTAAACTGAATCAAAATACGATGTTCTTTAAAGGGAGTAAAATCACCTAGTGCTTAAAAAAGAAGCCAATAACTTAATTAATGGTGAAATAAAGCTGAAGTTTGAAGCATCCAAGACAGCCAAAGACATAGTAACCACAACTGACCTAACCCAGGCAAAGAGAAGTTCTAACAGTAAAAGTTTTACTGCTTTAACAGATGATAGTGCACTGGGGTGACTGGCACCTTATATAATAAGCACCTAAAATAGGAAATGGCTAGAATTTGGCATTTTTTACTGTGATTGCAGGATTGAGGCCTTAGACTGCAATTTCTTTGGAGCAACAATCATCTTTTTATACTATTTGTACAGCACAAACACAACGGGGCCCATACGTGCTACCATAATACAAATAATAAATCCTAATTTGTCTGAGCTGAGACTGCAAAATATGAGAAGGGTGTTAGCTAAAAGATAGTCCTAAACTGCAACGTTTGGATCTAAAGGCAAACTCTCCCAAAGTTTGGGGGAGATTAGATCAGATCCAGGATTCCAGATGAGGCCTTTTCTAGTACAGAATAGGAGGGAGAGCCTTTTTTAATTCTCTGCCTCCTCCCTTCTTGCCAAACATGCTACCTCAGTATTTTTACTTTATTTTGATATTAGTGCTGTTGAAACTTGTAAGATTAACAGCTTTGGATACTGAATACATTGAACACCAGAACAAGTATAGGATGGGCCAGCTTCCCTCACCCAGTCCTGCCAATGTGCCTCAGACAGGCAGCCTGGACAGACTGCACCTCCCTCACTGTGTCTGTGGTGACGTTTCTGGACAATACCAGCAACAAAAATGTGACATAATTTGGGTTGGTCTCGTGTGCAGTCTAAGGCTCCCCTCCTGTGCTCTTGGAGCAGGCAAGATAAGGAAATACACAAGGTTCCCTAAACAGTTCAGATGAGTTGTGCTTACCATGCCCCTGTTCTCCAGAGCCATCCGAGAGCAGTAATTTTGTAAATGGGAACATTTTTCCTGTTTTGAGAGAGCGAGAACAGAGCAGGCAAATCATGGGGTGTGGAAATGTGATGTATGGGATCCAAAACAAAGTTGCTGCTGGGTCTAATTTAAGACCTGTCAGCCTGGCTGATGTTCTCAGGAGTTGTGGCTGATTTATGGTGGTATTGTATGTGTGCAGTTTATTTTCCTCGGAAAGTTAATCTGCTCAAGATTCTCGTTTCACCTTTCTGGCCCTCAGCTCGAATCTTTGTTTTTTGCCTCCATTTCAACAGAAATAAATCCGCTCTTAACTGTGGCTTCAGTGACTCTTCACACACCCAGCTCCAGTCACTATCCCATCTGGCTTCCCAGAAATAATTAATCCTTCCAGCATAGGACCTTCACTGCCACAAAAGCAAATGAACATTTCTGTGTATATTAGAGGTGGATGGGCCCAAATAAAACCCCATCTTTAATCTTTGGTTCCAGAGCCAAAGTTCTCTGTCTTGAATGGGCAAAATCCAAACCCCAGATCTACTCTACTGAATTTGAACGAGGAGTACTTGTGGCAATTTAGAGACTAACAAATTTATTTGAGCATAAGTTTTCATGGGCTAAAACAGCCCACAAAAGCTTATGCTCAAATCAATTTGCTAGTCTCTAAAGTGCCACTAGTGCTCCTCGTTCTTTTTGCTGAAACAGACTAACATGGCTACCACTCTAAAACCTATCTACTGAATTTGTATCAGAAGGGTAGTGGTGTTAGTCTGTACCACAGAAACAATGAGGAGTCTGGTGGCACTTTAAAAACTAACAGATTTATTTGGGCATAAGCTTTCGTAGGTAAAAAACCCACTTCTTGCCCAAATAAATCTGTTAGTCTTTAAGGTGCCACCAGGCTCCTCATCTATTGAACTTGGAGATTCAAATTCTGAATCCAAATTTGAACTCCCCCGAAGTCTGATGTGTTCAGAATCGGATGTTACATACCATAGCTTCAAGGTGCAACTCAGATCTGACTCTATTGTTCAGATCCAGGCCTTTGGCCCATCTCTAATTTAAATCACCAAGTCACACTTTAATATTAGTATTAATGCTGCCTCCGATGCAAATTTAAAATATTTAAATCTTGCCAATATGGGCCTAATTCATTCTTAGTGTGACTGTGTTGTTTTCAGGGATCTTGCATCCAGGATCAGTTTGGCCCTGTAGGCCCAATTCACCGTTGTCCTGCACTTTGTGTAGTCATTTACACCTGTACACCTGAAACCCTTCTGGCATTGCAATCTCTTGCACAGATGTAAATTAATACACAAGGTGCAGGGCATCAGAAAATGCCTCCCCCCACCCGCATTTACTCACTGTGTCTGTGAGTAGTTTACATACTGCACTTGCACAGGAAGAGAGAGGCTGGTTTTTAAAAATAAAAAATATTATAGGTCACTTGTCGAATAGTGCATCAGATAATTGCTAGAGCATGTTTGCATAGTTGCACATTTCTCAGCCCTACTATCCCTGACCAGACCCTGCCATGCTTCTCCCTCTTTCTTTCTTGTACCATGGGAGTGAGCTGCGCAAGTCCAGAGCTGCCTGCACATCATTGACAGTGCCATCACATGTCTGCCCGACGTATGACAAGACGTTCCACGCCCGAATCGGACTGATCAATCATCTTCGGACACACACAGGCCAGTCATCGAATGAATGAGATGTCGAGGTCTTCATCAACAATGATGGACATACATCATCACCATGGGAGTCACCTTCAAATCATCTGGTTTGGATTAATATTTATGAAATAAAGCCAAGGAGCAAAGAAAAGAGTCCCAGCAGATGTGCTGATAATAATGCACTGAGTGGGTGGTTAGTTGCTTGTTAAAAGAGCTTTGAAAATCAGATGTCTGGTGACAAAGCATTACAGAAAGGCCAGGTGCAGGCCTGCATCATCAGTGCTGCCCTCTCTGAGTGATATTTGCTTAATAAGGGGGTTTTGACTGTACTTCTGAGTGATCCTAGGACCCAAGTCTCCCCCCAAGGGACTTGAATGGAAGCAGGATTAATCCCTGAGAATAAATCTCTTTCATGTTACCATAGCAAAAATTCCAATTTTATTCATGGACTAGAGACAGCAGATGTACCCTGCTGTCACGAGGGAGTCTTTCAGAAGCCTGTGTGCTACAAGTGGCCCGTTGCCAGAATTATAAATCCTGCATGCAGCCAGAAGAGTGCCAAAGTTTAGCAAACGACTTCAGAGTCCACACATCAGAATTGGGGACAAGAAGCTATCACATTGTTGTGGGTGTCACATCCTAATCCTCCTTGATCCCCTGACTGGCCTTTCTTTGGCCAGACAAATGCCCAGTGGCAAGGCATCACTATCCCTTAAATGCTGAATATTGAGTGCTCTGTCCCTCTCATCTCCAGGTGTGTGCATAGCCTGGATCACTCTGGATTTCCCACCTGTCCTGGAATGATGTCAGTTCATTGTTTTTAAACTCCTGTTTCATTCAAAATAGGAGTTGGATTTTGTAAAAACAATTCAATGCGTAAGAAATATCTTGTCCAAAAACCCCAACACTGATGACAACGTAGCGAAGATGCTAATACTCTGCCTTTTTCTGACACCTTTTAGCCAAGGCTTTCAAACTGTTTGCAGTAACTATACTTGACAACACCACAGAAGAGCCAGTAGGTACACATGCTGTTGAAATAAAGGCAATCCTAGGGTAGAATAAGGCACTTGTTTAACAGTCATACAAGAGTGCTACAAAGGTATTGGACAGGAAGTGAATAAGAATCCTGTATCCAGATGAAACTGCAGGGGGAATTTTGATCAGCCCATAGTAATTACCTGAGATGGAGTATGATTAGGATGCATAATAATACAACTGCTCCTTAGCATTTTGAGATAAGTAACATTTTACAGCTGCATAAACAAATTCTCACAATGCGTTTCTGCGGTAGGTCGGATCCCTTATTTTACAGAATCAGTTTTGAAGAGATGCAGCAACTTGCCCAACGTAACACAGGAGGTGAGTGGCAGCCAGGATTAGACCCTTGGATACTCAGAGTTATAACAGTTAATGCTAATAAAGTAGTAGCAGGCAGATAAAACCTCTTCTTTCAGGACTTCAGTCAGACTATTAGGGATTAGGTTGAGACCTTGCTGGGGTCAGAAACCCCTCATCTGCCTATGATGGAGTTTCTTGCAACTTCCTCTGAAGACTCTGATGCTGCCTATTGTCAGAGACAGATTCCTGGATTAGATGGGCCATGGGTGTGATTGAGCATGGCAGTTCCTGTATTCATGTAGCTTCTCTATAGTTAACACCCATATTTTGGTGCAAAGTGACATGAGAGCTTGACATTTTTAAGCTTCAAAAGTCAGTACAAGCATTAGCTCATTGATTCTCCCAACACCCCTGTGAGAGAGAGAGAGAGGATGTAGAGAATAAGTGGCCTGGCTTCTCTTTCATATCGTATTTGAATAGGGGATGACCAATCTAGCAACACAGCGGTCCCTCACACCAGGCTAGGGCATTAGTTTCTTACAGAGATGGAAAAGCACCGCCTACTGTGTTACCCATATTACTTCACAATACCCCTAGTCTATCCTTGGAAATCTCCCATCTAAGTGATAACATCTCTTAATTGTGGCATGTGATTAATAATCCTGGGTGCTGGGGCACAGGTGCTGTGATATGGTGAGGAAAAAAATGAACTGATGGATTTAGCATCATCCTGGGCCTCATTTTTTTTCCTGTTGGCAACAAATAATCCTGTTGGTGATGAAATTGGACTAAGTACTACCCCATCCAAAATATTAAAGAACCAAAATCTTACTGTACTCCAGGGTATCTGTGCCCTTTACCCTTTTAGGAGAGATGGCTCAAAAACTAGAAGACTGTGTTAAAGTTCACAAATATTAAACATACCGGGATCAAATTTGTCCCTGCTGTAAGCTCACTGACTGCAGTGAAGTTACACCAGAAATACCCATGGCTCATTGCATAATGTTTTGTTCTTTGAACAGTCTCGGTAAGGAGGACACACTAAACAGTAGCACAATATACTGGATCAGTGGTGATAAAGATTTTAAAACTGGGCCCAGTCCTACACCTAAGTCATCATTGGAAGTGTTGCTATTGGTTTGCTACTTGTGAATGGCACTTTGAAATATTTTTTCATTGTGTGATATTGGCTATACTAGTAAGTGTGTTGCTCTCTGAGCTGCTAATCTAGTCCACTTAAGACTTTAATAGTTTACTGTATGTACAATGTTATATTGCAATAATCTAAGCAGCCTTTGAGATCTGTCAGTACCAGTTGGCAATAAACACCTCCTTGCTTTTAGCCTATATTAAAGCCTTCTGAGGTTTTGAAATATGCACCAATGAGAATGTAGGTACAACTTGGTCAACCAATGGCAGTTTGTTTGGTAACTCACTGAAAATCAACAGGAAGACAAGATTCTTGAAAAGCTGCTGAAAACTCCAGTCTCTGAGTTTCAGCATTTTCACAGCCCAGTTTTCAGCGAGCCAGCAAATCCAGTTGTCGAGTCTTTGCCAATCAAAACATCATGTGGTTTTTTTGGTATGGTTCAGTCACTGATTTTCATGAGAAATCCATAGGAGTGGCAGGCGAGGAGTGTGATTGTTCAGGATTTCATACACAGTACTTTTTTCTGTATCCTGAAAATTCCGGCTGAAATCACACAAGGATATTGTTAAAGGGACATCATCAACTTGAGATCTAGTCAGTTTCAAAACAAAACAAAAAGGTAAAGTTGATTCAGATACCTATCCCTGAGTGTCCCTGACAAATTTTTGTAGTTTTAAAAGCACATTTTTCTGGAGTGTTTAAAGATGTTTTTCCTTCCCCTGTTGCTTTGTGAAAGATCCAAACTGGAAAAAAAAACAAACAAAGAAATGATTTTTCTGTAATCTTTTTAGTCACAGTACTAGCCACAAACAATATTTTACAGGGACTAGAACAATGGTAGGTAAAAACTTACAGCAAGAAGTGTGGGGTTTATGTAGACAATATCCTTTTAACTCACTGTATAGACTAGAGCTCCGGGAACTGCCATTTATGCAGTGGGAAGAGCTCTAGACAGACATTGCCTGGGATGTTGCTGTTGGAAACGGCATTATATATATAATACAGTTAAAAAACTGGCCTCAATCCTGCAATTTTATCTGCATAGTATTGTGCGTGCAAAGAGCCCCACTTCAGTTAAAGCTAGGAGGGATCCAACTGTAGAATCAGGCCAAAGTTCATTTTTGCTAGGTAGAGGGGACCAAATAGAGTTCTGATTGTGTCAGGGGATCACAATAAGCTGCAGAGCTGAGGAGTGAGCAAGGGAGCGTGGTGGGACCACTTTTTGGCTGGGCCAAACGAGAGTTGTGTGGCAATGCTGTGCACCAGGTTGCAACACCGCTCAGATTTGGAGAGGATAGGTGTAGGGGCTCATGGGCTGTATGTGTGTGTGTCAGACTGCTAATATGTGTGTGTTGGGGAGTGCCTGAGAGGGGAAGAGGAGTGTCAGGTATGGGGGGGGTCAAATCTTTGGCCACCCCACTCTCATGTAGTGTGAATAGCGTAGGTGAAGGAAGGATGCTGTGATTATTACTGGCACTTTCACACCTGAAAATACTCTGCAAACAATCACTGTCAAATCACACATTCCACTTTATAGAAGGAGAAACTGAAGCAGCGAGAGATGCAGAGCAGGGGCATAGCCACCTATAGACTAGCCAGAGGGTATGTCAGAAAGATGCTAGCTTGCTAAAAATAAAATGTGATCCTGGCAGTGCCCATGATGGGAGGGGCTAGCCACCCTGAGTGCATGCCCAGCAAGGACACTAGGTACGTACTCAGAGCAGCTAGTCCCTCCTGCTGCTCATGCTGCTGTGGCAACACTTCTGATTTTAGGCACCAGCTTGAGCAGAACTAGCATGGGTATGTCTACACAAGCAGGGGATCACACCCTTGCAGCTCAAGTGGAACATACCCAAGGGCATGTCTACACTGCACCTGGGAGTGCTTCCCAAGCTTAGGGAGACAGACACAGCTCTGAGCTAGCCTGCCCAAGGGTAGCGTGGGCAGCAGTTCGGGCTAGCCACCTGAGTATGTACCAGGGGGTCTGAGCGGGTTTGTACTGAGGAGGAGGCTGCCCAAGCTGCCATCCAGGAACAGAGCAGAGATTTACCCTGGAATAGACACTTCCAAGCCTTCTCCAGAAACAGCAATGCCGCCCAGAATATGTCCCTTCCCTGTGCCCATCCCATTTCCCTCCCGACCAAGATGCACCACCTCGTGCAGGAGTTGTTCGGTCTCTAAGACATCCACAGACAGATCATTGCCCTTTCACCATAAGTTGGGGCCCACCTACATTTCCACCCCTCTCTGGCCCTGCTGCAGAGCCTTGCCCAAACACACAGGATTAGGGCTGGAGCAGGAGCATGCCTGGCTCCCAAGTGCTCAGCCCGCCGAGCACAGACCCATGTACCCTACCCACGGGGCTCACGTGTGTCGCCCACAGATCTCTGTGCCATGCACCTCTGCCCTCTGGACTGCTAGCTGCCAAGCGCCACCACCAGGGGCAGCAATGCCCCCTCGCAGCCAGGCCGGCAGCTGCAGCCCAGCTCAGCCCCTAGCCCAGGAGGACAGAGAGAAGATGTGATGCCAGATAGTGGACCCCGGCGTATACCAGCCTCTTGGACCACCTCCCTGCCAGGAATTCGGTGGCCCCAGGCTGGTTCCCCTGCCCTAGGCAAGGACACTCTGGTGCTGTACCCCCCATTCCCAATTATGCTAAGCAGGAACTCACCCCTGCTCCTGTGGAATAACAAGCCCTGGGGGCCAGGGCACCAGCCCCACCTCAGCTGGAGGTCAGGGTCCAATTTGCCAGGGGACCAAACCAAAACTCTTGATCCAAGTTGGCCCAGCAAACTCATCTCTGTGACAAGCCCTCTGCACTCCAGGCTGGGGCTGGCTTTAGAGCCAGTTCCTGTGATTTGAGTTCAGAACTGAGTTTCAGTTTGGGCTCCTCTGAAGCTCAAATCCTCACTCAACCTGTACGTGAAAATTTGTCAGGGATGCATTGCTAAACACTTCATGGGTAGCCCTGGACTGGGCTAGCTGGGGGGCTGCAGGTCAGGGTAAAGGGGCAGCCACAGAACTGAATGTGGGTTACAAGACTGGCATAGCAGGAGTGCTGCAGGTCTGGCCTCAGGTGCACTGGCTGAGCTGGGGTCTAGCAGAGGAATAATCAGAGGTGATACACATCAGGATTGTGCTGAGGGTAGGAAAAGCTTGCTCTGTACCAGGCCAGTCCACTGCTATTTAGTCCTTCGCTTTTATAAATTCATGCAAAAAAGAGAAATGATTCATCATGGTTCACTTCTAATATCTGGCTTCAATCTCATCCTCTTTTTGTCAGATCTATAAATATCAGGTGCTGAAGATGGACAAGGCGGGTGAGTTAATATCTTCTTAGAATCTTAGGACTGGAAGGGACTTGAGATGTCATCTAGTCCAGTCCCCTGCACACGTGGCAGGACTAAGTATTAGACCATCCCTAACAGGTGTTTGTCTAATCTGCGCTTAAAAATCTCCAGTGATGGAGATTCCAAAACCTCCCTAGGAAATTTATTCCAGCGATTAACTATTTTGACAGATAGGAAGATTTTCCTAATGTCTAACCTAAACCACCCTTGTGCAATTTAAGCCCATTGCTTCTTGTCCTATCCTCAAAGGTTAAGAAGAACAATTTTTCTCCTTCCTCCTTGTAACAACCTTTTATGTACTTGAAAACTGTTATCATGTCCCCTCTCAGTCTTCTCTTCTCCAGACTAAACAAACCCAATGTTTTCAATCTTCCCTCACAGGTCATGTTTTCTAGATCTTTAATCATTTTTGTTGCTCTTCTCTGGACTTTCTCCAGTTTGTCCACATCTTTCCTGAAATGTGATGCCCAGAACTGGATACAATATTCCAGTTGAAGTCTAATCAGCATGGAGTAGAGCGGAAGAATTACTTCTCATGTCTTGCTTACTACATTCCTGCTTATACATCCCAGAATGATTATTGTTTTTTTTGCAACAGTGTTACACTGTTGACTCATATTTAGCTTGTGATCCACTGTGACCCCCAGATCCCTTTCCACAGTACTCCCTCCTAAGCAGTCATATCCCATGTTGTATGTGTGCAACTGTTTGTTCCTTCCTAAGTAGAGTACTTTGCATTTGTCCTTACTGAATTTTATCCTATTTACTTCAGATCATTTCCCCAGTTTGTACAGATCATTTTGAATTTTAATCCTATCTCCAGAGCACTTGCAACCCCATTCCATCTTGGTATCATCTGTAAACTTTGTAAGTGTACTCTTTATGCCATTATCTAAATCATTGATGCAGATATTGAACAGAACTGGATCCAGAACTGATCCCTGCGGGACCCCATTCGTTATGTCCTTCCAGCATGACTGTGAACCACTGATAACTATTCTCTGGGAATGGTTTTCCAACTAGTCATGCACCCATAGTAGCTCCAACTAGGTTGCATTTCCCTAGTTTATTTATGAGAAGGTCATGTGAGACAGTATCAAAAGCCTTACTAAAGTCAAGATCTACTGCTTCCCTCTATCCACAAGGCTTGTTATTCTCTCAAAGAAAGCTATTAAGTTGGTTCAATGTAATTTGTTCTTGACAAATCCATGGTGACTGTTACTTATCACCTTGTTATCTTCTAGATGTTTGCAAATTGATTGGTTAATTATTTGCTTCATTATCTTTTCAGGTGCTGAAGTTAAGATGATTGGTCTGTAATTCCCTGGGTTGTCCTTATTTCCCTTTTGATAGATTGGTACTATATTTCTCCCTTTCCAGTCCTCTTAATCTCACCTGTCTTCCATGACTTTTTGAAGAGAATTGCTAATGGCTCAGCTATCTCCTCAGTCAGCTGAGTATTTTAGGATGTATTTCACTAGGCCCTGGTGACAAAGACATCTAACTTATCTAGGTAATTTTTAACTTGTTCGTTCCCTATTTTAGCCACTGATCCTACCTCATTTCCACTGGCAGTCACTATGTTAGACGTCCAATTGCTACTAAACTTTTTGGTGAAAAACTAAATAAAAAGATCATTTATCACTTCTGCCATTTCCACATTTGTTTTCCCCCCTCATTGAGTCACGGACCTACCCTGTCCTTGGTTTTCCTCTTGCTTCTAATGTAGTTGTAGAATGTTGTTACCTTTTATGTCTCTAGCTAGTTTAATCTAGTTTTGTGTCTTGGCCTTTCTAATTTTGTCCCTACATGCTTGTGTTATTTGTTTATATTTATCCTTTATAATTTGACCTAGTTTCCACTTTTTGTATGACTCTTTTTTGAGTTTCAGATCATTGAAAATCTCCTGGGTAAGCCAGGGTGGTCTCTTGCCATACTTTCTATCTTTCTACGCGGTGGGATAGTTTGGTCTTGTGCCCTTAATAATGTATCTTTGAAAAACTGCCAACTCTCTTGAACTGTTTTTCCCTTTAGACTTGCTTCCCATGGGATCTAACCTACCAACTCCCAACGTTTGCTAAAGTCTGCCTTCTTGAAATCTGTTAACTTTATTGTGCTGTTTTCCCTTCCACTATTCCTTAGAATTATGAACTCTACCATTTCAAGATCACTTTCACCAAAGCTGCCTTGCACTTTCAAATTCTCAACCAGTTATTCCCTATTTGTCACAATCAAATCTAGAAAAGCCTCTCCCCTAGTCGCTTTCCACTTTCTGACATTAAAAAAATGTCTCCAACACATTTCAAGAACGTGTTGGCAGAGGTGTCGATTCTATGGGGTGCTCCAAGGCTGGAGCACCAATGGAAAAAAGCAGTGGATGTTCAGAACCTACCAGCCACAGCTGTTTGGTGCCACGCCCAATCAGCTAATCGGGGGCACTGCCAAACAGCTCTTCAGCGACACTGCCAAACAGCTGATCAGTGGCTTGGGAAGGGCTTTGGGGCAGTGAGCAGGTGAGGATCTTGGGGAGGGAGTGGAGCAGGGGCAGGAAGAGGTAGAGTGAGGGTGGGACCTCAAGAGTGGAGCATGGGCAGGAAGAGGTGGAGCAAGTGCAGGGAATTGGCGGAGGGGTGGAGGGGGGCGGGGCCTCAGAGTGGAGGGGAGGGGAGCACCCCCTGGGAAAACTAAAAGTTGGCACATAGGCTTGTTGGACAATCTGTGTCCTGCCGTATCATTTTCCCAACAGATGTCTGCAGGGCTTCAGAGCGGAGCCCGGAGCTGGAGTGCGGAGTAGCTCCAGAGCAGTGGAGCTGCAGGTTTTTGCCTGGAGCTGGAGGGAGCCAGAGCACAGCGCCACAGCCCTGGATGTCTGGGTACTTGAGGTCCCCCATCACCACCATGTCCTTTTATTGGACCAATTTCTGTTGGTGAAAGAGACGCTTTCGAGCTACACAAAGCTCTTCTTCAGGTCTGGTGCTTAAGGGTAAGCTGTTCTAAGCCTTCTGTCATTAGAAATGAAACTAAAGTCTTTTTAAGCCAACAGAAGTCACACTTAAACCACTACAGTCGCATAGTTGCATTGCTGCAGCACTGTAGTGCTTCAATGTAGACACTACCTGTGCCGACGGGAGGGGTTCTCCCATTGGCATAGGTAATCCACCTCCTCGAGAGTAGGTAGCTAGGCTGACAGAATAATTTTTCTGTTGACCTAGCGCTGTCTACACCAGGGGGATGTAAGTTTCCAGTGTAGACCAGCCCTTAGTCTGATAAAGTTGATTCCCCGCCTTTCGCTCCTGCCAATCCTTATGGTTTACAAATGTCAATACAATCTAACCCTCAGTTGCCATGCATCCGATGAAGTGGGTATTCACCCACAAAAGCTCATGCTCCAATACGTCTGTTAGTCTATAAGGTGCCACAGGACTCTTTGCTGCTTTTACAGTTCCAGACTAACACGGCTACCCCTCTGATACCTCATTTTTAAGTGGTTTCCTACAGCATGTTTGAACCCTTTATGCTTGTAGTTAGCTTAGACACTCTGGTTTGTAGTTACCTACCTTCCCCAGACCTGAAGAAGAGCTCTTGAAAGCTTGTCCTTTCCACCAACAGAAGTTGGTCCAAAAAAAGTATTACCTCACCTGCTTTGTCTTTCTCATATCCTGTTTCCAACTAAACACTAATTATTATTGTGCTTTTGAAAAGTTGAGGAGAACTGCATTTATTTTGTTCTAAACAAGTGGCATGTGAATTATCAGTTTTCAGTGAATTCACTTGTAAATTATAATATGTATATACACATAGACAATCTGGTTCTAAACATACACAACTTCCCACTACACATGCAAAACAGGAGCAGGAAATTGGGCTGGGCAGGGGAACTATTTACTTCCTAAATGCACACCCTTTGCTTATTCAATGCTTCAAATTTTGGGTCCCAGGTACACCATTCTGAAGTTTCCAGGGCAGTACTGATTTCACGGGTTTTCAGAACAGCCAGACTTTCAGGATATTTGGAGCGCCCAATGTGACTTAGATTACAGTCAATGTCATTGTGTTACAACATTGCAAGGGAAACATTTTGGCTCAGATCCTCAGAGATATTAGGCTCCTAACTTCCACTGAAATCAATCAAATTAGATGGTCAAATATCTTTTAAGGATTTGGGCCCTTGTTTTTTAGAGAAAGGGCAGAGTGAAAACAGCTCTATCAAGGGAAGAAGTAACAAGGGTTGCCACTTTTCCCTGCTTGACAAGACAAACTCCTGTATAAGAACATGAAAACTTAATGTAAGAATATGGTGCGACAAAACATTGCTGTGTTTATTTTGCTTGATGGCTCAAATTGGTTATTTTCTGATCCTTTAACACCCTGCAAATTAGGATGCCAGATCACAATTCAGAGCTGGTGCAGCCCTTCCTTGTTAGTAAAGCCTGTGGAACAATTGCTACACTATTCTGTTTTTCTGTGGAATATGTGAGTTTCCATTTTCTAATGGAATCTTTTTCATTGAGAGAACAACTCTCATCTGTCATAGTTGTATATTTTTGGAAGGACAAGAGGTTGCTGTTGTATTTACCTTGGATATGCATATGCATATGCATATAAAGCAGTGGTTCTCCAAGTTTTGTACTGATGATCTCTTTCACACAGCAAGCCTCTGAGTATGACTACCCCTTATAAATTAAAAACACTTTTTTATATATTTAACACCATTATAAATACTGGAGGCAAAGCGGCGTTTGGAATGGAGGCTGACAACACGGTGACCCCAGATGTAATAATATTGCGACCCCCTGAGGGGTCCCGACTCCCAGTTTGAGAACCTCTGATATAAAGAATGTGGCGATCCTGTGCTGTTAATGCATTACAGTAGGCTATAGTTGTTGGCAAGGACTGTGCCTAACCAGAATGTTGTAAGGGATGCTCAAGCTTGCAAAACCTATTCTGGACTGCATGGAAAGTTGCGGGTTTCTTTACAGGGTGTAGTTAACTGGCTTACAGTTATTGACTTGCTTTGCATCTCATTAAGGAAAATTGTGGCTGTACTGTTTTCAGTCTGACTGAGATAATGTGAAATTCATGCCAGATTATTAAGTAGTGTGTTGTTTGTTATTTGGAAGCAACAAGCAATGGATTTGATTAGATGGTACCATTCAAATTATTTATTTTTTGCTAGGAAAGGGAGACCTAGTTCCTATGAAGGTATACAGTTAAAACCTCTGGACTGAGCCTGGCTATTTGCCAGGAAGACCTCTTCATGGTCCTATCAATATGTTTGTCCTTCGTGATCTGCAATAACCTATCTCCTGGGGGAGATTTGCCTGTGTCATGTCAAATGTCTGATAAGGATTCCATAGAGACTATCAAACAGGAGAGCATTAACTCTCTGTGTACACAAGCCACCCTTCAGTGTTGTCTGGCACTGGCAGGGTGTCGTATACCATTTCCTGATTACAGAAACTGTTGATCGGCTGTGAAAATCAAAACGGAGTGCCAGAAAAAGGTCTTTTTTTTTTCTTTGCAGGTGTGGAAATCATCATGAACAACTCACCTATACCACTGCCAAATTGATGATGGATGTATTTTGTGAAGTTTGTGTTGTCCTTTTCTGAAGCATTTGGTATTGGTCAATGGACTGATCCAAGACAGCATAAGGGCTGTTAGGATAACCCCATTGTTTGCAATAATGTGACAGAAGGCAGGACTCCAGAGCAGATGGGAGTCCCATGTGGCATGTTCCCCATATTCTGCATTCTGAGCCCCTCCGTCTGTCCTTTGGGCTGATGTGGGCTGGATGTGGCACTTATCAGAGCCTAATTGCTCTTGGATTGATTGCAGGAAAGGCAAGGAAAACAAGGAGAAAATCCTAGGGCAGTGGTTCCCAAACTTGTTCCGCCACTTGTGTAGGGAAAGCCCCTGGCAGGCCGGGCCTGTTTGTATCTGCCACGTCCACAGATTCGGCCAGTCACGGCTCCCAGTGGCCGCTGGTCGCTGCTCCTGGCCAATGGGAGCTGCTGCAAATGGCAACCAGTACGTCTCTCGGCCCACGTCGCTTCCAGCAGCTCCCATTGACCCTGAGCAGCGAACCGCGGCCACTGGGAGCCGGGATTGGCTGAACCTGCGGACACGGCAGGTACACAAACCAGTCCAGCCCACCAGGGCCTTTCCCTGCACAAGCAGCGGAACAAATTTGGGAACCACTGTCCTAGGGGATATCTCTCCACCCAAACAAACAAGGAGAACAAAGAAGTATAATTTTCAATGTACACATTGATTTTGTCAGCAATTTGGAACCATAAACTACAGTTTTGACATGTAGTAACTGAAGCTTTACAGATCATCTTTAACAGACCTTTTAAATAAGTCAGCAGCTTTTCAAAGAGCATCACTTCAACTTGGTAGATCAGTGTTTCTGAAGCAGTGGGTCATGACCTCAAGGGAGGATATAAAAACAATCAGGGAGGAATAAGGCACTGAAAATATATTACAAACTAAAGCAAAGAAAATCTCACCCCTACCCCCGCAGTCCCCACACACTCTTCAGTTACGTTCAATATTGAGTTCCCTTTAAGACCAAGTAATCTCTTTCAACATTTCGAAACACACACACAAATAAATGACACAAGCTTATCACTATCATTACTGACACCTTATTTGCTCTTACTTTTATAGCAAATGTAAGGGGGTTGTGAACATTTTTGACTTTGTATAAGTGGTCAGCAACCCGAAAAGGTTGAGAAACATTGGAGTATAGCAGTGGCAGATAGGTATTGGGCACCTATGCATGGCCAAATGGCATGTAATTGCAGCCTCTCTCTCCTTGCTGAACCTACTGGAAAGGTATTTTGAGTATGGGAGGTTAAATTGTGCCTTCAGATATGCTAGCAATTCCCACTGACTTCAACAGGGATTACATGTGTGTATCTAAGGCAGAGGTAGGCAACTTATGGCATGGGTGTCGAAGGGTGGCACGTGAGCTGATTTTCAGTGGCACTCACACTGCCCAGGCCCTGGCCACCAGTCCAGGGGGCTCTGCATTTTAATTTAATTTTAAATTAAGCTTCTTAAACATTTTAAAAGCCATATTTACTTTACATACAACAATAGTTTAGTTATATATTATAGAAAGAGACCTTCCAAAAACGTTAAAATGTATTACTGGCATGCGAAACCTTAAATTAGAATGAATAAACCAAGACTCGGCACACCACTTCTGAAAGGTTGCCGACCCCTGATCTAAGGACAGAGTTTGTTCCTAAGTGTACAAATTTAAAAACTGGGACCAACAGATCTTGAAAAGTGTGACTATTAGTCCTTGTTGACAGTTGATATCATATGCCCATATAGTCCACCTCTGGGAATCTCCAAGTTACTTTTTTTCAGCTAGTAGTCTCTGAAAGGATGCCTTTCAGCACTGAGACTGTGATCTCACATGACAAAATCAATACTGTTATTAAGGAATAGCAACATGACACAGTACACTTGTCCCATGAAAGATTCAATTTACAGTGGTCACATAGCACAATGCAGCTGTCACATGAAGCAAGAGCACCATGACACAATCCACCTGGTTCAGGAAACATTCCAGTTAAGATGGTGATGCGACTATTCCACCTGCCACACAAAACGTGTTGGGTGCAATAGCAACATGACACAATCCACCCATCTCACAAAGCATTTCAGTTATAGTGGCCACATGCTTTTCTGTTTTCCAGTATTTACTATCTGACCATATTACCTTGGACTGCCTTGTACCCAATTGAGCTGTTGGACTGTAAGTTCTTTGCGGCAAGGATTTGGCACATTATCTCTGTGTTATCTATCTACTTATCTGGTACCCATCATGTAGAATTTGAACAAATATGTACCATGTAAAGATCACATCTGCTTACAGTGTTATATAACAATAACAGGCAGAATCTACTACATAGGTTACCTGCTGCAAAAGCAAACACTTTACTGAAAAAGAATGCCCCTTACTATGTTTATAAAAGCATCACCTACTTACATGTTTATTGCATACACATTTTGTAATAACCTCTACCAATACACCATATCAAATACATCCCTGTGTACTTATCTGGATTACTTCTGGTATTTACATACAGTTTTTCATAGTGTCTATGTTTAGATAGATGTGGTCTAGCAATTCCAAGATTCTAATTCTGACTTTGCCACTGACTCAATGTGTGACCTCAGACAAGTTACTTCACCTCTCTGTGTCCCTGTTTCCTCATTTGTAAAGCAGCTCCTAGGCACTTGTAAAGATTAATTATCTAATATTCAGCATGAGGTGTAAAGGAAGGGTGTAATTCTTTCACTCTAATTTGCTGTATTACTAAAACCTATGGCACACAAGAGAGTGTAAGACAGGAAATCATCACAGAATGTGTTGCACTGGGAAATTTAAACTTCATAATTTCACTATATGCTGATTACAGACTCCTATATGTTAAATGCTCTCTTTTAGAGACTACACAGACTCCTTAAAATCAGTTATTCCAGTCAGTGGTGACTCTTCTGTGTAAATGCCACTGAGATGGATGTCAGGTAAGTATAAATGTTTGGGTATTTGGTTTGCTTAGAGAAATTTAGAGTTGACAGGCAAGAGCTTCAAGAGGAGGAGCCAAATTTAGGTTTCTAAGTCCATATTTAGGCTCCTGAATAAGTGGCCCGATTTTGATACACTGAGCAGCCAGCAGCTCCCCTTAGGAAAGTATACTCTTTCCCCTTTCTATCAGCTAATAATCCCTTCCTCACTCTATCACACTCCCTCTACATTAACAGAAACATGAATAAGAACTGCTGTCAGTATTTGGTGTCAAGTGCTCAAGCACTAATCATTATTAAGAATATAATACAATTTTCTCAAATTTTCCAGGGAATTTTTTTTTAGACAGTGGAAAGATCTTAGGATTTCAGACTTTGTCATTGTAATGCCTTTGGAAAACAATTTAATATCCCCAAAACTCACTTCTTAAGTTCTTACTGTTAGGACATTTCCTAGATGAAGAAACTAAACTGAGAACGTCTGATACGCCAAATTTTCAATCCTTTGAAGAAGATACTCTCCAAAGTAGCCATCACCCAGCAGTAATTCATTTCTGATAGGGAAACGTTAAGAGTTAGGATGAAAAAAATATTAAGTGAGTGAGGAATTTAAAAAGAGTATATACTTATGACAAGTGGTCAGATACCTGTGAACAAATCCAGAGAGCTTCCATGAATACAGAACATATGACACAAGCAATAAAGACTGCAATGAGAAATGTAACAAGCATCAAACTGAGAGCAGAAGGGAGGATATGCTGTTGTTATTAGTATCTGTACAGCAGGATAGATGGTCATGAATTTTTCAGACAAATTGAGAAGACAGAAACTGAGGTGTACAGGTTGTAAGCAGCCCCTGTGAGATACTCAGAACTCTCACTGCTATAGAAGTCAATTGGAATTGAGGACATTGTACACCTTGCAATAAGTACTCAAAACCACGTTAGCCCAGACCCTAAAGCCTTGTGTACGTAGGCATTTCACTTAAATCTGCCATTGTTATAGTACCAGTGTAGATCCATTGATGGTAGCTACAGTGAAAGCACTAGTGCTGATCATTAGCTCAGCATTCATACTGCGAGCAGGGGTTAGACAATACGGTGGTGAAAAGGCAGGTGATCAACCTACAGTAGCTTCCACTGGTGGAATTGCATAAGTGGTAATGCAACAATGGAAGATTTTAAAGAAATATGCTAGTGAGGTCACAGCTTCGATTAGCCAAAATGAATCAAAGAATGACAAATAAAGGGTTGTGTCGGGAGAAAACTAGACTACTCCAGAGTTACAAAAATCTTGTGTTCACATCTTGTTGCTTCCTCTTTTTTTTTTTTTCAGTAAGTTAAAATATAATGTTAGTTTGAGGAAGTCAGTCAGAGGGTAGAGGTGATGGAATTGAGATTAGCATTGGAAAGCTAGTCAAGATAAGTGAGTCTTAAGGAGGGATTTGGAGGAGGGGAATGAGGTTTCATTGAGAACGGTTAAATCTTTTTATAGCTGATGCTGAATATTCCCAACATTCACAATCCACAAGTCTGTCTCTTCCTTCTCGGTAGGTCAAGCTAAACACCCAGGGAAGTTCTTGAGGAGCTATTCAGTGATATACTGGAGCAAAGGATTGCAGCCATTTGTAGGGGGTGGATTAATGTGCTCTGGAGAAAAAAAAATGAAAATGAACAGAATTAGTCCAGTCTTTTGATAAAATATGTAGCATGTGCCCAGACATGGGCTAACTGTAGGACAGCATCTTTGTAATCCTCTGAACTTTGAACATTCAGACTGTGTTATAGAACTAGGGTCCAGAATTGGATCCTTAAGATCTGGCCCTAAACAGGGAGTGCAGGTTAACTGTGGAATGCCCCTAAACTGTAGCTTCATGCTATCTAGCATTGCCTGAATATCTAGCTGTAGTTTTTTGTAGAGATTTATTTTAAAGTTAATAAACAATTTACACAAACAATAGTTATTTAGTATTTGTAAAGTGAATATTAAGATGAAAAGTGCATTATAAATGCAGGCACCATTGAGAATTTGAGAGATTTACAGCCAAAAGCCCCAACTGATGGTCCAAAACAATGTCATGAGTTGGAATTAAAGATACAACAGGGACTAGATCCATTATATTGAAATAAGATTAGATTTAGATGGACTTTTCTGCTGATTCATCTATTAAAATGTTGAATATGTTCTAATATGCTATGACATTCCAGGGTGCAATCCAGACCATTGAGGGGCTGTCACCATCTCCCCTGCAACCTGTGGTGCCTCACAATGCTTTACTGCTGTAGATCCCACCTGGGTAGCTCATAAATAGCCTGCCAGCAGGCAGGTAACACCCTGAGTGTCTGTCTATAGCTGCAGCCTGTCAATACGTGTCAGTCACACTCTGGCTTCCACCAGTCTTGGTTACCACCTGCAGGATAATCCCAACAAACACCTAGTCCTGGATTTTCCCCAAAAAACATTATGTTCTGTACTGTCCAGACCTGTGGTGGACAGACCATATATATTCTGTCTCTTGCCTCCCTACAGGGATGAAGATACAACTTGCTCCTTTTAAATGAACTTACCCACACCGTTCACAACACTGGGATTGTTTTGATTAAAGAATAAAACAAGTGTATTTAACAAAAGAAGATAAGATTTTTAAGTGAGTACCAGTAATGAGGCTTTGTGATCAGAAATGGTTACAAGAAAAATTAAAGATAAAATACTTCCTGTTACTAAACTTAACCAACTAGACTTGGGTCAGGGTGAAATTCTTACCACAAGTTTTTCAGTAGCATTCATGACCAAATTTAAGGTCTGGATCTACTCCAAAGGTCCAATGGCTGTTTCTTTTGTCATCTTAGTTGCAAAAAGAGAAATGGACAGGGAGAGATAACTCAGGGTGTTTTTGCCCCTCACTTTTATAGTTCAGTCATCCTTTGAAATGCATTTTCCTGAGAGTGACCCCTGGATAAAATTATTTTCAGCTGAGAACAAGGAGATAAGGAGTCTGGGGGGATAAGAGATGTTAAGTTGTTGCTGTTCACTTCTGTTTGTTAAGCTGCAGATCTGTTTGTCTCTTGCCTTACCTCCCTTCAATGCCAAAAAATGGCCACTTGGTAGGTGACCGCCCATAAGCTTTGATGACACCTGACTAGACAAACTTGTCCTTTGTCTTCGAAAAACAGGTTTACCTACTTCCCAGACTTGTCTGGTAAACACACGTCAGTTGTGATTTCATCTTATGTTCATAATTTTACATATAATGTTGTTACATACATTTTGCCATATTATTGACCAGCAAGTTATTGGTTTTGAAATGATACTTTTCAAGGCACATTTTGTACAAAGATTAGTGTGCAAGGTATGAATACAGGGGTGCATTCCGTCACGCTTGCGTTCATCCAAGAAAAAAATAGCATATTGTCTACATTGTCTGGTTTATATAAATAGGATTGTATTGATACATTTACTTTTATTTGCATTGATACAATGGAGAGAGTGAACTATCTTGTATAACAGGAAAAAGGAGGGGCCATGTTGAAACAAAAGCAATAGAAGGAGGCATTACAAGGTATCTCACATACTACTGTATTTAGTTGGAGTAGGCAGGTTGGATTGTTTGTCACACGAGGAACAGGACAAGGATGGGGGGATTCTTATTTCCTAATGTGGAGGGATTAGTGTATGGAGTGTGTTGATGTTTATTACTTTGGTGAAACTGACAGCCAGAAGTCAGGCAATTATGAAAAGGGACACAAATCCCCTAACACCTGTGAGACTACTGATTTCCCCAGTAACATTTTTACGTGGAAACAACTGACATTTGCTTTCAAAATGATCCAATTTTTAAGGTTTTGATTTTGTTTATTCTCAACCAAACTGGTCTGTCAAGAAACACTGACTTCCTAATAGGCAATGAAAACTATTTATGCTGGCCAATCACCTTATCAGGGTTTCCACTGCATTACACTTTTTATTTTAGCCTACGCTTGTTTTCATTTCATTGATAAGTGTGTCAATATGATGCAGATAGAAAAATCAAAGAAGAAAGATGTAACTATAAAGAGATGCAGATATGGATTGAAGCCTCATGATTATTCTATCTTTCAATTTAACTATAATATTTGAAACAAGCTGTGGCCCTTACATATACAGCTCCATATCTTGCTCAATGACAAAATTCCCATTCACTTCAATGGGAACAGGATTGGGCCATGTTAGTCTGATGAGAGAAAGCATTACCTGCAGGGATTATCAAGCCACGGTGAGAAAATATTGCATGGCACAGCTGCTGGTTGTGCAAAGGAAGAAATAAAGTAACATCCCAACCTTGTGTTAGGTTTTCTCTAACAATGCATAAGAAAAATATCCCATTTAAAATAAACATGTTGCACTTTTGCCAGAACCCCAGTGCTCCACAGAAGGCAGAATTTTCAAACTCTGAAACTGGCTCCTCTAAGTACTGTACAGAAAAAGGAACTTTTAGAAATGGGAAGAGCAGCACCTTATAGCCTGTCAGTAATGTCTATTCTTTGCCCACCCAGCATTTAATGGTCTTTTTTCAGGAAACATACAGGTGGAGAAGTTGAAGCTGTGCCCCAGTTTGATGCTGTAGCCACTGCATGTTTGGACCCTGTGGTAATTAAGCTGCACAGAGAGGATGGTATTAGCAACATGGCCAAAGCAGTGATGAACCGTCATGAGTTCTGTTCTTGAGCTTTTCCCTAAGTCTTTCTTCTTTTGTTCAATGAAGTATCATCATAATAATTAACACTTTGTCCAGCACTTTCCATCCAATAATCTGAAAGCACGTTATAACCATTAATAAATTAAAAAACACAGTATCTCTGTGAGAAGGGTCGGTATAATTAACACCATTCAATAGATGGAGTAATTGAGGCACAGAGGAGGTAGAAGATCTTGTGCAATTGCACATGTCAGGGATCAAAACTAGTGTCCTGTCTCCCCATCCTCTGCTCTAAAAAGCTGATCCAGCTGCTATTGCAGTCAACATGAAGTCTTGTATAAACTGCAGTGGGCTAGGTCAGTCTGTAAGATCCCATTCACACATAAACCTAGATCTGAACCTATATAGAGAACTACATACAAATTATGAGAGATGGGATGTAATGAAAAGCAAGTGATTAAAGTAATTACCACTAGTGTGGATTTATCTGTTTTATCCATTGTATCTGTCCTTATCCATCTTTTCTATCCCCCTTATCTGCCTAGTCACTCATCTATCCATGGTAGGGTGACCGGACAGCCAGTGTGAAAAAATCAGGACGGGGTGGGGGGGGGGGGGTAACAGGAATCTGTATAAGAAAAAGACCCAAAAACCATGACTATCCCTATAAAATCAGGATATCTGGTCACCCTGACATGGTGTTTCTAGTGTGCCCTTAACCATAATGACTAAAAGTGTGGCAATATGGGGAAATTAATCAGCATGCTGGTACTGCCCAAGTTATGCAGTGTAATTCCCCCCCCCCGCCCGGTTGGACACATTTTGGGGTACAGCACATGGGCAGGAATATCACTACAGCTATGGTGGTGTAACTGCACTCCTGTAGCTGTGCCCTCAATTTCCCCGAGGCACTTGCAAAAGCTGCTCTGTCTGCTCTTCCAGGAGGGCCGAGGAGCCCTGTGCCCTGCGGGGCTGCCACAGCGGGCCACGCCACGTGCCTCACGCCCAGACCCCAGGATGTGCACGGGACACAACAATGGGGCGAGAGCAGGGCGGATTCGAACGCTCCACACCAGGGTCTGGAATCCAAGATGGCCACCCCGGTGACGCCAGGGCGAGCGTGCTTGTACATGTGACGCGGGTCCAGCTGGAGACTGCCCCAGGGCCTATCCCGTGCGTGCTGACGTCGCAGCGCTGGATGGTCCCGTGACCGGAAGCTGGCGAGGGAGAGGCGGAAGTGAAAGCGGGGAGGCTGTTTGGCCCCATTAAAGCGGAGCCGACGGGAGCGGAGGAGGTAGCGAGGCTTGGAGCAGGTGCCGTGGGGATACCGAGCGCGGTGAGTGGCTGAGCTGGCGGGGTCGGCGCCGTGGCGCTCTCTTCTTTCTGGGCAGGGAGGTGGGCCGAGGGCCGTGGCCTACTCTGTGCTCCCCCTCCCTCCCCTTGGTGGTGGTGGGGAGGTTCTCCTCTTGGGAGCGGTCCGGGGGGGGCTGTGGCTGGGCACAGGCAGCGGGCTCCCGCCCGGGTTTGTGTGGGGGCCGTGTTTCGCGTGGGCCGGGAACGTAGGAGGTAGCGGAGCTCGCTCTCCCGACTCGGAGCGGGGGCAGCAGCTGCTCCCTTTCCTCCCTAAGTCTTCTGAGGCTGGGGGGAAGGCAGCCGGCTCCACCCTACCCTCTCTCAGGAGGGGGAGGCAGTAGATCCCGATATCTAGGACTAAAGCGAGAGGAGGGGCTCCGGGAGGAGGTGGCAGCGGGGCTCCTCCCTTGTTTGGAGTAGGAGGGGGGAGCGGGCCTGTGAGGGGGAGGGGGCTTCTCTTCCCAGCTGCAGGCACTGAGGGGGGTTGATAGACCCGGAAGCTTGTTCCTTTGTGTCTCATGCTGTGCCAGAGAGAGACGCTCTTTCCTAATAGTGGGATTTGCATGATTGAGAACTCGCTGAGCTAGGCATTGTGGGGCTGACAGAGGTGGCATGTATAAGGCCTGAGACAAGCTTAAGGATTTCTTTTTCTCACAGCCCTCCTGTGTAACAGTGAAGCTTTCTTAATGCCTTGGAATCATTAATAAGAAAACTGATCACAGAAGGTTTATATTCAAAACAATGTGGATGTTGTAGCTAAATGTAGTTCTTTTGGGGGGGAAGAGGCTATCCCTTCAGCATTTCTAGCTGTCTGTATTGTTCAGGTGCATTGTGGTCTACGTGAAAACCAGTAAGAGCTGATGAAGGACTGAGGAAGAAATTTATGGTAGGAAAGAGTCTCCCCCCCCCCCTTTTTTGGTCACACATAGCTGCCATATTTTGTGCTCAGATTCCTGCAAAGACTCTCGATAGAGATGATTGGGGGTGGGGGGAAGGCAACTAGAGGCTAGGAATATCCTTAAGTGTTCTTCAGAAATAGATACTTATAATATTTGCTTGAAATATTACTTGGTGTAATCAGTGGACATAATTATCTTACTAGCACACTGCCCGTAGTCAATTAACAGGACAACACAGGCAGCTGAAAAGACTGGCAGTTATTGTGCAAGTAACTGCTTTGCATGTGGAAGGACTGAGTCAATTAAACTAGATGATAGAGTGCTGTAGGCTGTGATAGTATCTTATGGGGTAAACTAAGCATGATAGCAATGTTTAACTTTTTAAAATATATAGAAGCTAAGTTAATGAGGGACTTAAGTACTTGATATTCATATTTAACTACTGGCATAGGTAGTGTATTGGTTTAGCTGTATCTTAAAACAAGTTCTGATCGTACTGACCTGTTACAAGCTTCTTAGCTCAAGGCTGGCTAGTTGGAGCTGTGTGTAAAAACACTAATTCTAAAACTCTTTAAGTCTTAAAGTGCCTTGTTAAAACATAAAACAAAAGTCAACGTGTGTAACTTTTTTCCCTTACATAATTTTTCAAACGTTTTTCCTGGCGGAACAAAGCTGCTATAACTTAAGGAACTGCATGTAAACTGAAAACAAGGTGGCACAAACTCCTCTCAAACAAGAGGGAAGCTTACTTTTCTACAAGAATTATAAGGGTTAAAGACTTAAGACTAAAATAGTTTTTTCATGTCACTAACAATGCTATTGCCATAACATGTCTAGTAGTGAACTGTTACCAAATGCTACCCACCTCTTCTGTGCCATGCAAATTGAAAGTCAACACCTTGCACCTGATAAAGAAACATAGATGAGATAATAAAGACATACATAACCCAGCCCACTCTTCTGGAGTATCTGAATTCATTTGTCAGGTTATGGCTTTAAATAACTTAGATCTCTTATCAAATAGTAGCTGTCTTGGCTGTAAACAAATGCTTTACATCTCAGCTTGGCCTCTATGTTTAAGCATGGCTGCCTGGAGTGCACTAACTCTCTTGTTTATAATAGTCTGTTGGAGTGAAGTTTGGTTAAGGTAGGTAAACTAATATGTATTCCCTGTCTAAATGAGTAGTTCTATGCCTTGCCCTCATAGTCAGGAAGAACACATTCTGTCTCTCCCTTGTGACTTCAGCAGCTGACAAAACACATGACTTGTTATCCACAAACTAATACTTTGTCTAGATTTGGTGGATCAAGTTCAGAATGCGATGTATCTTGTTTTCCTAGTGTAAGAAAGTATAATGCTTAGGCATGTAAAATGTAATCCCAAACTTCTCTTCTACATGCGCTGTTATATCCTAATGCGATTCCAGACTTCTAGTGCAGAAAGGTACAAGATTGTATGGCTTCACCCAACAACAGCCTTTGACTTTGTCAACAAGTAATCTACTGCAACTGCAGAACCTAATATATGAAGATCTTCAGAAGTTGTAATCAATTAATAAGGTCAAACACTTCTCAGACTCTTAAAGTACAATATAACAAATTGTTTTTTCTAGAGTACTAATCTACAAAGATGCTTAAGGCAGAACATTAGATATTGTGAAGCATGGCTTAAAACACTCAAACTTTAATGTTACTGGTCACACTGAACAGCTCTGAAATACAAACCTAACTAGTTTCTCCATAGCTGCTTTTTTTTTAAAGTCAGAGTGGCTTCTAGCTTAATGTCTATTTGCTTTTGGACCATACTCTCTTGCCCAAGGACAAGATTGTCTTTGGACTCTGAACTTCAGTAGCAGGTCTTATTAAGTTTCATGCTGTAAGATTACATCTTCTATGTGGGCAGCTTATGTGATTTACCTGTCAGGGGAACAAATTTATGGTCAAAACTTCTCTTTGGGGAGAGCCCATTGTTCTATGAAATTATAGATAGCTTTCAATTTCTAACTTGTGTTAAACTCTGCATCTCTTCTGAGGAAAAGGAGAATGGCTCTTCCTAGAAAATTAACAGTTGCTGCAGAATATTTGTGAGTGTTCATAATGTCATGCTGTGAAACTTTAGTGTCTTGTCTTTGGACTAGTATAAAATGCCGTTAAGTAGGGTGTACACAAGACTGCCTACTTCACTGCCGTTGGAGGCAGTTGTTCTGACAGACCCAAATTATTTTGATGTGGGTGGCCTACAAAGCCTGGCCTAAAACTAAAGATTAATAGGGCAAAGGATGCCATGAAGAAACTACTGATGCTCTAGAATGGTTGTGGATTGCTATGGAGCAGGATGCCAAAGAATTTGGGCTTTCTGACTATAGACTAATCTATACAAAATGTGCCCCAGTTTTAATTATGCCATTTTGGAATTCATTTTGTTAATGGTTTGTCTAGAAAAACTGCACCTAGAGAACAGGATTAGTCTACACTTAATTTTGAAGTCCACATAACTATGCTGGTCATGACTGGGTGGGGGGAATATACCCCTAGCTGATAGAGCTGTACTGATCTAACCTCCAGGGTAGACACAGATAAGAGTGCCTCCACTGATCTAATGACTTTTTGCTTAAGGATGGTGGTTTTATACTGACCAGAGAACCCTTCAATCAGCATAGATAAACTGTCTATATTATGGCAGCGTAGCTATGCTGGCATAGACTCTGTAGTGCAGACATACCTTATAGTATAAATGTACACTATAGACTCTGTTCTAGCTAAGACTGTCTACTTCAGGCTTTTCTGCAAAAACTTGGTGTTTTATCACTGGGTCACATTACCAGTGGTAGAATTGTCTTTCCTAGTGTCAAAAAAAATATCAGGGCTGTGACTTGCAGAAAGTAACCCTCTTCCCATCTCTCCCTAAAAAGCTTGCTTTCATTATGCAGCTTAAGTAGGAAGCATCAAGTGGAGCTTAAGTTCAGTATTCTGTTATGAAGAAAACATGGTGCAGACAAAGACTAGAGCAGTTGCACTTTAGGTACGAGACTCTGAATTGGCATGACAACATAGCATGGATTTCAGTGATATTAGTCCTCAAATGTTGACTTTACAGTTAAAAACTGTGCCCTAATATAGCTGTCTGAAGGCAAAGCTTTGTGAGGAACAGGCACTTCACATATGAGGAATATGCTACTTCTATTCTAACACAACATTGTATTGGTAATCACTGTCAGCTATTAATATCAGCTTGCTTTTCATCTGTGTGGTCTTCTAAAATGATCTCTTGGCAGCCTGCCTCTGTCAAGGCTAAACTTAATTTTTCCCTCTCTAGAGAATAGGGCTCACAAACAATTTTAGTTGACCAGGTCAACTTAAAGACTATGTCCCTGTCTGATCCTGTTAACTGTGTAGTTAACACTGACACAGTTGATAAAATACTACTGTCCTGCAGCTAAATGCTGGAATAGAGCACAGGGCTGCTCAGAGGATTCAGGGGGGCCTGAGGCAGGGTTCGGGTCATCAGCAACAGATCCCTCTCAGAGGGAAGGACCTGCCATTTAATTGCCACCAAAGAATCAAGTGGCAGCAGTAGAGCTGCTGCTGATCGTGGCTTTTTTTCCTGCTGCTTGCAACAGCGCTTGTACTTGGCAGCACACACAGAGGCTTCGGCAGCACTTCAGCTGCAGGTCCTTCACTCACTCCAAGCCTTCCCCTGCACTGAAGGGCCTGCCGCTGAAGTGCTGCTGACAACTTGCGCCCCCCTCCCTCCGGGCAGCCCTGATAGGGCATTTTTAAACAGTTGGAAGCATGACTTCTTAGAAGCACAGAGGAACAAGTAAATTTCTAAACTTTGTCTTGACTAGGTTTTTTTAGCCAAGTTACAAACACAGTAACTCAATATGCTGCTTAGAAAATACAGACAGGATGTTTTTTGTCACATGTTGGATTTTCTTCCTTGATGTTCCCTAATTCATACATCCGTGCTGATCTTGTGCTCCTTTCTTGAGCAAGCAGCTCTTAAGGTTCAGTTTGCTGCTACGTTTTCTGCTCAGTACAGATCTGTCTCAGTGATGTCATTGTTGCTGTTTTAGTCCAGTGTTCCTGTGAGACTGCTCCGTTGTTTCTACAGCCAGGAATGAGAAGTTCCGTGCATGAAGCAAGCAAACAGCTTGCCTTTTACTAATGCATACTTGCAGTGATGGTGAGGAAAGCAAGATTTGTCAAGGCCACAAACATCAGTTTATAGCTAATCTCATGACCTTGGGTCTTGTCACTAGGGAAACTTTTCTTAGGGAGCACTAGCTATTCTTAGTATAATAAACTTTGTACATTCAGCTTTCAGTGAGACATGGTTAAAGAATCTTGTACAAAACTACAACATAAATCCTTCCTACAAACTATTTGGGGATGATAAATAAGTGTTCTGTTTTGTTTGGTTTTTTTGCCTGTACACTTAAAACAAAAGCTGGTTTTTACGTTGATTACCTCTCTATGGCAACAGTTTGCCTCAAAGACAATGGTGTAAGCATCAAAGCAGTTGTTACTGTCACACTGCAGCATTGTGAGTAGCTAAAAAGTCAAATTTTCAAGTAACAGGCCTCACCAAAGATAATGGAGGCACAGGGCCAGAAGATGAAACTGGCACACTAGCACTGCTCTTAGGTATCATGTGCATGCACATGAGCAATCTTCAGCCTCTTGGACTCCCTAATGGAGTGCAGCCCTCCTTGTAGCCTGCTAGTGGCATCTGCCCATTATGGTATTGCTGTTTGACAGTTTCAAGTCCTTCTTGCAAACATTTTTGAACCAGAGCTTAGTCAGCTCAGTGGCCTTAGAGTATCCACAAGTCTCCATGCAGAAGTTCCTTTGTGACTAATTCAACATTTTATGTAGCTACACTTCTAACTTTCTCTGGGATTTGGATTATATGTCCCATGCTTAATTGGGTATTAACAGTAATAGCTGAAACATTCCTCTTCTGATTTGAGATGGGCATTCATGTTAGGTTTTTTGTAGGGGCTGTTTTTTCCCACTACTGACAAATGATGGCCATGTTTTCCTACTAGTACCAGGTTTGAGTAAATAAACTTAAGAGGGGGCTGATCTGAGCCTGTAAATATAAGCAGTAAGAAACTCAACTGACCCCCACGAAGGTTTAATTTGTCTAATTAAACCTTAAACTTCCTGGTATTCTGTAACAGAAGCTTCATTAAACACTTTCTGCTATATAACACAGACTACTACCTTATAAAATGTACTGATTTAAAATTGCACTTGTGTACTTGGCTTTAGGCAGTTTGGTTTATTTGGCTTTGGAGGGGGCAAGATAACACAAAGTGTCGTCTTGTCATCAGTATTGTACAAGTTCTTAGATGCAGTTAACTAGGGTAGGATATCTTTGTATAAGAGTTTGACTTGTAAGGGGAAACAATCAAATATGAAGAGGAAATGGGTAGCTGCTAGTTCTCATCCAAGAACAAGATGCCTTCTGTTATGGCTGGGTCTTGATCATTGTCTCATTTAGCTAAATATAGTGCTTGCTTGAGGCATTTTGCCTCAAGGTGTCTTGTGTTGGAGCACACTATTATAGCACCTGATCTAGTAGGGTGAGACTAGTAAAGCTACATAGAATTAAACTTATGGACCAAGTAAATGACTAAGCAGCTAAAGATGTCTCTTCAGTAAAGTTACAATTGTCCTTTGTTTTGAGCTGTTAATCTTATGCCACGTGACCATTTCGCGTGAAGTTGCCTTGGCTTGCTTCAAACCTAAAAGCTTTTAGGAAAAATAACCTTAACGGTCAACATAGTAACTAGTCCTGAAACAATGTTCTGCTCTGTGAACTCTTCTGGTTCAGTTTTGTATAACTGGCCTCCAGATCCCTTCCTTGAAGGATGCAAGGTTACTCTTCTGGAATAAATGTAGCGTCCTAGTGTTCCTCTATGGCTTCATACTGCAGTAACTCCCCTGGTTAAAGTGACCCAGAGCAGGACTTCCCTAGAACATACACAATGCAGCAAGGGTAGACAATTTAATATCAGAATGTGGTATCTACCTCTTATTCTAGCAGTCTGGAGTAAGACACCCAAGTAAAGGGAAAAGAACCACTACTACTTTTCCCAGGCAAACTTCTCTCCTCTCAATTACTCACGGTTCTTCCTCCTGTAACTTAAAGGTGATGAGGAGGAATCGGTGTCCTCACTTCTGTCTAGGTGTACCATGCTCATCACTGGATCTGAGCACCTTATTTGCTTTGGAAACAATGTTCTTGATGTGGGAAAACTTAGATATGTATTTGTAGCTCTTTCAGCCCTCCAAAGACTCATTGGATTATGCCTTTTGAGTTAAGCAAGCTATTGTTAGCAGAGTTATAAACTGAAAGAATCACTTCTTCTTTCTCTTCACTTGAACCCCACCCCCCAAGCCCGCAGTCAAGTTTCACTACTTTAGTTCTCCAGTCATCCATAGTTGGATCTTAGCCATAAGATAGGAGTAGACAACCCCATGCATGTTGTTTGGTAGATAAGCCAGCACAGTTTTAAGACCCTCTATGCTACAAAGGAGGTCCTAGAGGTTAAATAGAAATTTCTTATGTCATACTTCCACTCTTAAGGTACTATGCAGTGTTAGAACCCCAAGAAATCTAGAGTCTAAACTTGGAAGAAATCCAATTCCTTTACAATAGATAAACACATGTTAAACATCTAAGCAACTTTAATTCTGTCTCTGTAAAGGCAGTCTTCAACTCCATAAAACTTTCCCACAGTTGCTACCAGTTAATCTCTCTCCTAGTGGGTAAACTAGTGTTGACATAGCTAAAAATGGCAGGTGATGTTGAGCACTCTGTTGGCTAACCCTAACTAAATGGACATGAGGGTTAAAACCTGGTGCACTCCTGCAGCCTTGTCTAATCTAGAAAGGGATAGGGGATACCCTGTTTTCCATGATAGTAATACCTACTGGTATAGGCAAGACCCTAATGATGCTCTGAGGACAACTGTAATCCAGCCTTAAGGATGGATAAAGGTTCAGTCTCAGAAGTCACTTGTGTTTTGGTCCTGATTCAGCCTTCCTTAAGGCTTGTCCATCTAGGCAAGTGATGCTAGAATAAGCTAAGGTGTGAATTTAAACCAGGGGTCAGCAACCTTTCAGAAGTAGTGTGCCAAGTCTTCATTTATTCACTCTAAGGTTTCACATGCCATAATGCATTTTAATGTTTTTAGGAAGTCTTTCTATAAGTCTATAATATATTTACTTACAATAGTTTAGTTAAGGTTTTTAAAATGTTTAAGAAGCTTAATTTAAAATTTAATTAAAATGCAAAGCCCCCTGGACCAGTGGCCAGGACCCAGGCAGTGTGAGTGCAAGGACTTCCCCTCTCCCTGATGTGAGAAGAATCTTACAAGAGTATGTCCATGCTGCAACTAAAAAACCCACAGCACTGAGGCTTGGAGTCCAGATGAACTGGCTTGGGCTAAGGCTGCAGGGCTAAAAATTGCAGTGCGAACACTTGGGCTCAGGCTGGAGCCAGGCTTGAGGCCCTTCCCCTTGTGGGGTCTGGATCTCAGACCAAGTCCAAACCTCTACACTGCAATGTTTAGCCCTGGAAGTTTTGAGTCAGCTGACCTGGGCAGTGGGTCTCTTACTGCAGTGTAAAAGTACTATCTTTTTGCCTCTGCCATATTCTATCTCACTGACTGAGACCTTTTTTGAAATCTTGCTTGAAAACCCCCTGTAAAAGTTGTGCTGATTTGATTTTCTTCAAGAGATGTCTTACATGATGTGTTTAAAATGGAGTAATTTTATTGGTATTAAAAACAAACCTAAGGACAGCAGTTGTACATTTTCTTTTGGCTGTCAGGCAAGGCTGACTTACTGCACTTGCTTTCACAGTGAGGGAGTTTCAGGTGATTAAACATGCTGAGCCTACACATGATGCTGTAATCTCAGGCTGTGCAGCAGAGTGAGCCAAGTACTGTTCCTATGGACACCAAAGGGAGGGAGTAGGGGAAAACACAAGGCCAGGAGGAAATAAAAATGTAGTTGGCGATCTAACTCAGCCTGTACAGAAACAAATCTCCTGACAAAGGGACATCAACCTACATATACTGTAAACCAGCAAATGTGCCTGTTTAACACAGTGGCTTTTTAAAATATAATGTCTCACTACTTAGTTTTTAGGTTGGACAAATCTGTCTAGTCAATTTCACTTCCAGGTTCAATGTTGAGATTTACAGTATCTCTAGGGTCTTTTCTAGATTGCAAACACTCAAACCTTTAGGCTCAATTTTCGCTTTGTCCCTCAAAACTGCCAAATACTTAATTCAAGCTTTCACTTTTAAACTTGTCCATAATCCATAAGGTTCTAATTTTGTCACTTATTTTTAGTAAGTCAGGCAGGTCACAGGCAATAACCAAAAGTTTACAGAAGCCCATGATCTGTCTGCTGTCTTTTTTTTTTTTTTTTTTTTTTTTTAACTAAAAATAATGGGGAGAGAAGCATGGCTGATTTAGGGGGGAATGACTAAAGCCCAAGCAGGAGGAGTAGGGAGTGAGAATGAGCCTTGTGGGGGAGGAGGGTGTTCCAGCACCTACCACCCACTGTGGCTGGACATGGAAAATGTCATGAATTGTCTTTCAGAGTCCTCCATGACCTCTGACATAATATCCTTAACAATTTTAACAAACTTGTTGCTCTATAGTACAGTTATATATATTTTATTTTAGAATAAAATAATTTAGACATACTTTTTTGTGTGCAGCTAATGTTGACTCCCACCCATGCTGTATTTGGAGGGCAGCAGAAGGTATAATTGAGCCATGGTATAATTTTGATTCTAAATCTTTCACAGCTTTGAGACAGACTACTCAGGTGCTGTGTCCTCAAGAATTCTGTAAACTTGAAATCCTGGATGTCAGTTACAGGGTTAACTGCACCTCTGATTTCCCTTCTGGTTTCTTCAAGTACATCCCCCTTGGGCCTTACACTGAAGTCTCTTTTGATATGCAGTCACCTGATTTCCACACCAGGCTGTGGCTGCAGTCCCCTCCTGTGCATCAATTATTTTTATCTTGGCAGGTCTGACGTGTGTCCAGGACTTAGGATTCTCTTCCCCCTGTGACAGTGGTGTTTAGTAACAACCTACTTCTTAAAGCATAGTATTTAGAAGCAACGCATTTTTGAGAAAGTGGCTCTTAAGTCAGCCTGTATGCAGGGCTACTTCATCTACTTACTGCTTACCATCTCCTTGATTAGACGGTTGTCCTATCAGACAAAGTCAAGTCTCTCTCTCACAACAACCTATGGCATCTGTCTACTCCTGAGATGGATTTTTCAACTGCTTTGTCCTATTGATCTCTAGTCTCCCAGCCTGGCAAAGCAGCCTTGCAATTTCTGACTGGAGCCTGGAAGTAAGCCATTGTCCTGTAGTTTCCACCAGTGTAAGTTGCTTTTCTATCACTATTGTGTTGTCATGCTTGCTTTTTTTTCCTATCAGTCCTCTATCCCACCCCCTTAGGGTGACCAGACAGCAAGTGTGAAAAATCTGGACAGGTGGAGGGTAATAGACAATATAAGAGACCTAAAAATTGGGACATCTGGTCACCCTATGCCCCTTTCCCTATTAAGATTAATGTTTGTATGGGAAAGTCTAAATATGTAACTTTATGAATGATAATTGTATATTGGTATTAGGTGGAACTGCTACGTATGTTAACTTATATGCCAACATCAGTACTTGCTGTTTGCCATATACCAAATAACTTTCAAAACAGAGTAGAGAATCAAGTCTCTCTTCCTAGTAAAGCAGGAAATTAAAGTTAAATGTGTTGAGTACTAGATAAGACTCCTTGCCTCAAGGAACTTACTAGATACTTGCAAGTAATTCTTTTGGGACCCTTGAAAAAGCTACTCTTTAGCATGCCTTATCCATGATGTACAGACAAACTGAGACACAAGTAGTTGTCCAAAGTGAAAATCCTAGTCCTGCCTCCCATCCTGTCCTCTAGCTACTGGACTCCATGTCCTCTTCAGCATATAACATACTGAGAAATAACATCTTAAAGTAACGTTGCAGCCGTATTTGAAAACTTTCCCTTCCACCCACAGAAGTATCAGTTCACCCACCTTGTCTAAGATGATGTACCTTTAAATGTCCAAGAAACTGGCCACTGGATTGACTTCAGGCATCATTTAAAACAGTGTGACTGAATCATGTTACGATGACTGCATCTCTTCTGAATATTGGCTTCTGAAACCTGGTTGGTGGAACCCTGCAGGATGTAGTACCCTCTGTAAAACAAAGCACTCCAGCAGCATGTCTTGCCACCAGTATTTCAAAAGCTGATTGGAAACTGAGGCTCTAGACTAACTGAAGATTGCAGTAATTAGTTTGAACATTTCTCCCAAAACAAGTCCACTGATCACTTGTTGCTAACTCATCACATGGTGGTAGCTTCTCATTTTTCAGCTGAATCTATGGGTGTCTAATCTGCAAAGAGAATGGAAACAAGGAGCAGCCAGCCATCTGTTCCTTAGTGTAGCTATTTCCTCTTTTGGGACTGGAGTTGCCAGCTACAGGTGGGGGTGGGGGTAGGGCGGGAACAGCACAGTAAAGGGAACAAAACAGGTGGGTAGTAGTATGATTTGAGAGGGGCGGTAGCCTATGAAACACTGAACTAAAATGTGGCCCATATCAAACCTTAAACCCAAGTTGGTGAAGTTTCTCAAATTATCAACTTTCTCAGAACATGCTTGATTTTATATTTTTGTGCTACTGCTCATCAAGAGGTCTCTTTGAAGTCCTAATTGACAAGAGAATACCAAATTCTATAGAAACACAGTCCACTTAAAATACCATAACACTTCCTGTAATTTGGGAGATTTAATTACTTTCTCATACCTCTGACAGGAAGCTGCCATCTGTTGCTGCTACTATACAGATGCATTTGAATGTACAGGCACCATCTGAGGTGCGGTACAAGCATAGTGAGTTCCTCAAGGATGGCACTAGATACTTAAGTGTTTGGAGAAAAGCTTAAAGTGAGGTGGTTTTTGTGTAACCATAACACAGCGCACGCACACTAATAATAATTACAGGCAAATTGGATGAACTGCTCCTTAAACTCAAATACAAACAGTAGCTGTTAACTGACTTCAATGTAAATAACTCAAGAGCCTCCTAAAGAAATCTTCATCTTCTGGCTTTAGTTACAGTAGCTGTGTAATTCTAATTCCATAATTTCCCTTATGGAACAAGTTAAGTCTAACTGTTGTAAATGGTGCCTGAAGGGTACTTCCTTAACATGCCAGCAAGAAGTATTTTGCTCTGTGGACCTCTGGACAATGTTCTCAAGGTAGCTTATTATCCATTTAAAAGTACTCTGTATGCACAGTGACTCAATAGGGTCAAGGAATGTTTGCCTGGCCAGAGATCTGTCTGAGTCATAACAGAATAAGCAAGGCTGTACCTAATGCCTAACTGTGACATGTCATTCTGGGTTGCCACTCAACTGCATCACTTAATGAATCAAATCACATCACATGGATCTGCTCATTCAGTTAGTTTTGTTGTATTGGTCTCTCTACTTAATGGCATGAAAACTGGATTGGTCAATGGATATCACATCCTGCCCAAAACCTCTAAACACATGGGTCAGACTAGCTGTTAACAAAGCTGTTTTAACAAGAAGCCAGTTAACTAATTCAACTGCTACATTTGCATCATCTCTGCACCGTCCCTGGTTTAGGTCACACTAACCACCTAATGTGGCTGAATCCTGCTACAACAATGTGTGGTGATCAAGATTGTACTTCAACTGAACAGCTACCATCAAGTCTACTTCTGATATCCAGTGTCAAATGAGCATCTAAACTTCAGATGTAATTTTATTCGCCAAAAGGTCACAATTTGCATTGATATGTGTTGAACCCATGGTGGACTTTACTTCTGACAGCACAAGTCAGAATAGAAAAAGGCATTTCAGTTAACCCATCAAGTTGAAGTACTGTATTAAATTCCTGAGATTCTTCTTGGCTGCCTAGTTAACAGCAAAGTTAGGCTGTTCTCTTGCGAAGTATATTGTAAATAGACCTCCCTCATGGGAGGTACCCAGAGGCCTGGTCACCTCCCTTGAATCTTCTCACTACTCCATCCTGGAAGTGGGAAATTCAGTCACATTGCAAGCTGGAAGAATGATTCAGGACCATGGGTGTCCACTTAACTTAGTATATCTTTTATTCTGTATTGTTAAAGTCCACACATTCTTTCCACTTCAATGTCTCTTAAACAACTTTCCCTCATGCAAAATGTCTTGACTAGTGGATAATAGAAATATCACCATCCTCCTGGATGTTTAGCTCAACTTATCAGTAACTTAGTATGATAGGGGAAATGTCTTAGTTTTCCCTACACTAGCCCTGGAGTAGAGGAGTCACAGTATAAGCCTTGACTGCAAGCAGTTGCATGTGAGGTTTTGTTGTATCACTTACTGAAATACTAACTTCAAATAACCTGGAATGATTTTCAGTTACTCTGCTACTGAGATGCCTGCTTGGTCAAAGATCCCATGGTATTGCTCTACGAGAGCAGAAGTTTGCCATGCTGTCCTGGCTACCCCAGCCAGGAAGAATAACAATACCACTGTGCTTCCTACATGTTAAAGACATAACAGAGTACTAGTTAGTGTAAAATAAATACTGCCTAGTTCATTTCCTCTTCCTTAACGCCATCCATCCTTTTACTCGTATGGAGGCACCAAATAGAACAGTTATACTGTATTATTCTAGCTGCCCCATGCATTCAGTGATGGTCCTTTTTCCTCTGCTGTTTAACACTTGCTCACCCACTATTTTGTCCATCTTAGTCACTCACCTAGAACTTAAAATTTATCAGATTCATAGTCAGATGGCTTAAACGCCCTCTGCCACCACTGAAGATACAGGTGGGAAGCAACTGCCTTCCCTCTGTTGGCTGACAAGGGGAGGAGGTAAGGGTTCAAATTGCTCTGGTTCTAACCCTTGTATGAGTGTCCCTACCAGTAATGCCCAAGGCTCTCTTTTCCCATTCTGCGGAAGGGAAAAGCACTGTTCCACTTTCAACCTCAGAGCTTCCTAGCTATTGTCATGAATGTCCCTGCTACTCTGCCTTCCATTTTTGGTCTGTTCTTGGCAGTATTTGTCAGTTTCTCCATGCTTCCACTGCTTGGAGTGGAAAACTGACAAACTGGTAACTTTGCAGCTTGGCAATGCTACAAGCAACAAAATCACTGGGACTCTCTTCAGACCTTAAGACAACAGCAATGCATTACTTACACAGGTCTCAATTGAAAGCTTAAACTTGGCAGGAGCTGATGACTTTCTCAGAGTGCTTATTCCTCACCCTGAAAACAAACTTTTCAAGCCCCCTTCATGTTCTAGGTCTGAGGCTCTCAACCTTTCCAGGCTACTGGACCCCTTTCAGGAGTCTGTCTTGCGTACCCCAAGCTTTGCTTCACTTAAACTAGTTGCTTACAAAAGTGTTACAGCACACTATTACTGAAATTGCTTTCTCATTTATCATTTATATTCAAGTTGATTCTATATTGTATTTGCATTTAGTGTAGTGTGTGTGTATATGAGCAGTATAAAAAGTCAATGTCTCAGGAAATTTTAGTTTGCACTGACTTCTCTAGTGCTTTAAGTAGCCTGTAGTAAAACTAGGCAAATACCTGGATGAGTTGATGTACCATCTGGAAGACCTTTGCTTACCCAAGGGTACGTATACCTCTGGATGAGAACCACTGTTCTGGGAAACAGACTCCTCACAGTAGTACAAGGCAGACTCATCACACATCAATGTGCACTACACCCATTAGACAGCAGACTACTGTAAAGGTAACGGATATGGATGTTTTGGGACACTGGCCTGTCTCAGCTTGTGCATCCATCCAGTTGATTATCAAATAACTTAGCCTCAGAATTTCACTCTAACACTCTTCTGTGAGCATCTCTAGGGCATCCTTTTCTCTTGATGTAGAGATGCATGTTTAAACAGCTGTTCCTCTCCCTGGGAACAGGAAACAAAAGGGCACGATCACAGTGGTACCATCTCATGCTGCCTCTTGACAATTTCAGAAGAATTTCTGATAAGTTGCACTTTACATAAGCACTTACTTTCTCTAATGACCATTACACCATTCTGGAGTATACCAAGTGGAGTTGGGGGAACACAACTTCCTAGGTAACTGCTGACTCTTCTTGGGAACTATCCAACGGTTTTAGCTATGATGCTCATCTGGCTATCCAAAATCAGAATGAGTAAAGACAGAGCTCTGCTCCTTGCCTGGCTAGCAGATTTGAGCTATGAGGTTATATTTTTGAGAATGTAGATGTCTGGGTTATGCACACTTCAGTATGGCTTTTAGATTTAGCTTCCAAGGCTGCTGGATCGACCTGTGCTCTTGGGAGGAAGAATTTTTCTGTCAAGAATACAGCAAAGTACTCTTTCTTGTTTAGAGACTACCTAGTTCCCCAAGCGATGATGAAGCCAGCAGAAAGGAATGCTGCTGACTGGCTTAGTGACTGACAGGAGTTTTCAGATGGTCTCCAAGAATGCTAGTTGGAGCCAGTAGTGCAAAAAATGTGAATATGCTCTCCTACAAGATAGCACCATCAGATCTGAATGACTCTTCAGTAGAACAAAGTCAAATTCCTCACTAGGAGGGTCTACACGCTTGGTATAAAACAACTAGTATTTCAGCTCAACATTTCTAGTCTGGTAGTTGTGATAAGTGATCTAGACTGGGCAATTGGACTATTTATCCAATGTAAATCTCTTCTTTGAGCCTGCATAGCTATTCTGATAATTAACTTGCTTATCCAGGCCAGCACAGTCTTTTTAGAGAACAAAATTTGCAAACAAAGGTTTCAGGAAGCTGCTTTAGAATAGCAATTGGTCTTCCATTTCTACTGTAAACATGTGGCAAACTGTCTTGTATGCTCTAGTTCTCTAAAGTAAGAGGTTCCAGGAACTCAATACCACTGATTGTTTGATTTATGTAAGCTTGGTAAAACTTAAACCAGTTCAGATTAGGCACAACACTTTCCCTTCAGTAAAGGGACCCGGTCATACCATGCTTACCTTTGCTTTGACTGAACTAAATCAGATTCATGTAAGTCAACTGACAAACAGAGCACAGGCCCTGATAGTCTGGAGAGGAAGAGAACCCTAAGGATTTGCCACTGTAGCTGAACTGGCACTCCTTCCTTGTGCAGATGTAGCTTAGGCTGGCTTTCAGTGGTGTAGCTTACACCAGTTCCCTGAACAGCACAAGCTTATACCAGCAAGAGTGCTTATGCTAGTAAACTGCATCCCCATCAGGGCTCTTCCTGGCACAGCTATATCAGTGAGGGGTGGCTCTTCACTAGTATCTCTCTCTCTTCTCCCCCATCTCTTCCTCTCCCAACACCAGCAAAACTAAGCCTAGACAAGGCCTGAACTAGAGCAAGTTCATAAAACTACTCTCCAAATGGACATGCTGTTGACAATTCCCTCAGATTTGTCTTAAATGCAGGAACATTATCCATCTCCAAGCAGCTTGTGTCTATATATTGGCAATTGAACAACACAACTTTGTCTTTCAGAGGTATTAAACCTCTTCTCCTTCCCCCCCACGCCAAATTTGGCAATAAGTGCCACTGTGAACAGCGCATTGTTGGCGGGAATGCTTTCCTGCTGATGACAAACACTTGTTAGGTGTGGAAGCTTTTTGTCAGCAGAGGCCAGATAGGAGCTGCACGGCCCAATTTTTAGCACACGGCTGTGTTGCTAAAAGCTGTGTAGTGTAGACATAGCTGGGGGGGTCAGGGAGGAGATACCGCACTCCCCTGCCCACCCCACCCCCAACCAAGGGGAGAAGAGGGGGTGGTACTTTGCTGCTTGAAGTGCATTAACAAAATAGCCTTGGTTCTGAGGCTGTCTCCATGGCTTAGACTAGATTCATGACTGACAGTGAAAATCTGTTCAATGCAAGTTTCACTAAAGTGGAGGTAGTTGCATCTTCAATCATCCACCACTGACTTTAAGACAACACACACATCCTAAATCCCTTATGTTGATACTAAAGCCACAATATCAAACTTGGCTTGGAATAGCCTTTGAAAAATCTCTCAACCTATTGGAAGAATGAATGAATGTCCCATGGAAGGCTTTCCATAACACACTACAGCACTGGTGTATGAGAACCTGTTTAAGCATGCCACTCCTTCTGTATGGCAATGCCTTGCCATGAGACTGAAACTCAGTAAATCACACAGGTATCCCCAAAGACAAGAGAACCCCCTCCTAAGTTGCAGAAGGGTGAGATTTCTAGAAGTTAAGCCCCTTCAGCCTTGGGCATAGACAGTTGCCTGTTCCAAGGGAATTGTATTCCCGTCAGGCTATGGCCCAAGCAAGAGGAGAAACAGATTAAGGAAGAAAGCACAGTTGGAGATGTCAGGCTCATCTGTACCCTTGTTTAAAATTTCTTATTGTACACCAGGGCATTCTGTAGAAACCTGCAAAGCTTATCTGGTGTAACCTAAATAAGTAACAGATGGCTGTACCTGCCATGAACAACAAATGGAGAACAGGAATTTTGATTACCAATCTAATGGGTACAGAAGTGTGACTTGCTTGTAGTGATGGCAGTAATGTATTGAACAACACCAAACCTGGCCAGAGAGGCTCCAGTGCACAGGTCACTGACTACATCTGAACTCGGATGGGTTCTGTATGACTTAGCTATAGCTTTTAAAGCTGTAAGTTCATGTTTACGAATAAGGGACCCAGCTGTTCATGCACAAGCACTAATGGCTACAGTCTCCAAAGAATGGACACTGGCTTAATGTCCTGGTCAGAATGTAGTAGGACTGTCCATGCACAGCATGCTCAATAAATAAGACAAGTTCTTAGAAAGATGACACACATCTTAATTTCTTTCTAGCAAGAAGGATCTGTCAGCTGTAGAACTCACTGCTCCAGTTCTCTGTTCCATAGAGCTTGCTACCTTCCTGGGCACCAGAGCTGTAATACTCAGCAGTTACTTCAGCCTGGTGTAGATGGAGTCTGAATGGGGAAAGAATATGCAACTAAACTTGATACCCTATTTAGTCTATAGAATTCTAGATGGGTCAGTCCCTTAAAATGCCATAATTTCAGTTTGGCTGTTGATGTTAAAACACTCTCTGATGCATCAGAACTTCACATCACTACTTTGAGCAGTGCAGCCAGCCTCCTGAAAGGCTGTAATGCCAATGACTGGTACTTAATTTCTAAGGGTGAAGTGTCAGCCTAGCGATTCCCATGTTGTCTAAAGTGATTCATAAAATTAAGAGGTTCAGTATCAGAACTACAGGGCTCCCAATGGAGCAGTAAGTCAAGTCACTCTACAGCTAGAGTATACGTAACTTTCTAAGTTACTGGGAACTCCACAAACACCATTTCCATTTACTTGACGCCAATACATCTGAAGTAGCATAAGCTGCCTCTAAATGCCAGGAAAAAGTGTATTGGCAGTAGTACTAAAATATTTCTGGTAGGAGTAAAACTGAAACTGTAGTAACTGGTTTACATATAGAATTTACTTTCAGTTCTTTTGAAAACTCTCTTGCTAGAGAAATGACTCCTCAGTAATTGAGGGCACACCAGTGAGACTACTTGGTACATCATGGATCTTTAGAGATTAAAGTAGTTTTATAAACCAAAGTTAGTTTGTCTAAACTGTGCCATGCAGTTAGTTGGCTGCAAGTTGCTACTTCAGGGTACTGACACCCTTCTGAGGTGAAGGTAGTGTGGACTGTAAGGCTTAGAAAATCAATTAAAAAAAAAAAATCATAGCAGTAGCATGAGTGAAAGCTCAGATTTCGCATGACTGACAACTGCTGCAGTTTTTGCAACACAGGGAGGTGGAAGCCAGCTTCAGCTGTGGATGCTTGAGGGGACACAGCAGCTAGTGAACTGGTCCTATCCTTGAAGTGGAGGAGTGCTGTTTCATCTCACAGCTCTGACTTGTCTCCCCTGGCTTGGGGAAGGAATCGAGGCCTGGCTTGCTCCATGCTCAGCTAGCTCCAGCCCAGGCTGCTGCTGTTTTGTCAAGCCAGCAGAGGAGTGGGATGGGAATGGTGCCATACAGCAGCACCCATCAGACTCAAACGAGACACCACAGGAGCTGAGACAGCTCCATTGTTACTAGTCAGCACAAAAGCAAGTGTCACTACCACTCGTAACATGAGTATGGGGGTCCTTGCCCTTGTGATGGGATCAAAGTGGGGGGATGGATCCTGATCTTAGCTCCTTGCCAGCTGCTGTGGTGGTGTCTTCCTGGATGTGACCAGGGATGGGGGCAGCAACTCCTGGCCTGCTATCCTTTTTCCCCCAGGATTGGACCAGCCAACTACATGACTGGCCCACTCCTTCTGTTCTCCCACTCCTGCCCATGAGTAGCTGGGGCCTCAGTGGGGAGGTGGAAGCAGGGATGCCTGCTTCAGTCTCTTTGCTGGGGGGAAATGACAATATTGGGGCTAACATTCATTGACTGCAAGAAAATGGAATTGTTACTCATGGGCTTGATTATAAGGCATAAGTCTGCTTATAGCACTACTGCGTGGTGTCAATTAGAGTAAACTTCCGTGTACCCTTCTCTTGCTAAGAGTATAAAGCAGTTGACTGTGCTGGTCGATGGCAAATGGTATCAGTGAATGCTCTTCAAACTCTTCTTCCAAATAAACTCTAAAAATCACTCTCTCCCCACACTCCATCAGTTGTCAGGAGTGAGTCCAAATCTCAAGTCAATCCCGCTTCTGTCTGCCTCAAAGAAATTATGCCATTATTGTTTGTTTCCTACATTGAGAACTGTCTGATTAGTTAAGATTAGATCAGAATCTGCTGAGACACCTACTAGAATGATTCAATGCAAGCAGTTAACCCCAGCAGAGCATCTTTGCTCTGAAAAAGGGGTAGTTGGATGGGGGAAAGGAGCTCTGTAAAACTGGATGAAACATGATGATTAACTTTTTTTTCAAATTTATCTTAAAATACTCCTTTTTCTCTCTCGAAAACAGATTGAGAAATGTGTAGGCCTCAGCAGAATGCTAAACTGGTGAATTGAGGTGCATTCTGGCTTTGTGGGACCAATAAATGTGAGATTGTTCTGCAGCAGTTGACTTTGTGTAAACACTGTGATTCAGTACTGCTTTAACTGGTTTGTGTTCCTAAAGGATTTTACACTAGTTTAACACAGACTTATTGTGCTAGTGCCTGTGGGTCCTAGATGAGGGCTGGTGCTCCTTTGTACTAGGCCCTACTAAGTCTATAATCTAAGATGGATATAGACAGATAGGAAGCACAAGGAAACTATGGTATGTAGATAAGCTCGAAATGGCAACAGAGTGTGCTCCCATCTGTGCTGTGATGAGAGAAACATTAAAAATGCCCTTAAGGGCCCTAAGCTAAACGTAGTATAATCCCATCTATGCTGGCCAACCACGTGCTTTAGAAACTGGTGGCGCTAGAGGAGTATCTAAACATGGGTCCTCAAACTTCTAGCCTAGTGATGAGGACCTCAGAAGCAGAAATTCTATGTACTGTTCAGCTCCAGTCAGTTACTCAAAGTACACAATAGTGTCTTCAAAACCTACTGATGCCACAGCTGACTCTTCTAAGAAGCTTACCTTGGGAAGTTCCTTTCAGAAAATTGACAGACCTTTAGCACCATTTTTGCTAAGACTTTGTCTCATTTTAAATGTTTAATTCTTGCATGCAGGGATTTTGGTTTTAATTGCAGTAGAGCCTCATTTGGGATGAGGATTTTTTGCAGAGCAGTCGGTACCCCTTTTTCTAGTGTTAACATAGGCTGTTCTTGGGTGCCATTGCCCAGTGCCCCTGCACATACCATAGTGATCTAGTCTCCAGTTGAAAACACGTGACAAACTCTTATAGAAATGGTACTAGTAAAGCTCCCCATCCTGGTTCTCTTGCCATTGCATGTATCCTCTAACCTTACTCTGGAACACCTAATACTTCCCTCTTAGCATGACTTGCCTAGAAATAGAACTCTGGTCTATACTGTCTGTGCTCTCACAAGGAGACTTGATAGGGATGAGAAGTCCACCTCTAACTGGTGCCATTAGGCTACACTAGTTAAGCTCAGCACTACCAGGTGAGTCAGTTTGGGCCAGCATGTCCAGAAGAAGCCAAACTGGACAGCCTTATAAAATGTAGTGGAGGGCTGTAGCTCAGGCTACAGTAGCAGACTGCCCACCTCTATGCCATAAACTTGGCATAAATGGTGTGAGGCAATCAAAGCATAAAACAATAAGCAACCACTAATTAGTAACTTGGTGAGCCAAGTACTAATTGTATTGTAAAGCTCCAGAAGTCTCTGGTTGCATTTTAAACTTTCAGGCATACAGGATGGGTTCCCTCTAACACTTTAGCTAGAAGAGCCACAGGATTTCTATGAGCTGTTTCAATTCCATGTTAACTGCCTCACTTTTTGTGAAAACAGTGTGCAGTCACTTCCTCATGAGTGATGGGAACTCATCTCTTTCCTTTTTAGTTTGAAAGATGACTTCTAGGAAGAAAGTGTTACTGAAAGTCATCATCCTTGGAGACTCTGGGTAAGTGGCGGAGCCTTTATTAATGTAATGTAAATGACTTGTGTCCAGCTCAAGTGTCCTGTAATGTGGCTTGCAAATGCTTGTGTTCTGCCCTAGTTAGGACCAGTGAAGTATTGGATATTTGGGCTGTGGAAAGCAGCTACTATGCTGCCTTTATGGCTTTAAGAACACTTGACTATCCCTTCTTCCCAGTGTTTGTCCCCAATGCCAGTACTTCTAAATACTGAAGTCTACAGTATTGCCAAAGCTTCTGTGGTAACTCAGCTTGGTGGTAAATCTTCTAAATCTGCATTAGAAACCTCCAAGGAATAAGACTTCAGATCTCCTAAAGCTTTTACCTTCACATTGGGCAATGAGGAATGGGGTCTTAAAACAACACATTGTACTAGCCACTCGCTTGGCTTAAATGTTGTGATTTAGGAGTACTGAATAATACGCTTCAGTGATTCTTTGAGCAAAGATGTAAAACTTCAGGTTCCTGTTCATCAGTGAAGCAGGCACTTGCTTTTTGTTCCTGGATTTACTGCACAAACAGTAATTTGACCCTGAATCTCATCAGATAAACAAATCTGTCCCACCACCACATCCAACAAGCTGTTAAACAGAGAACACTTGGCTGCTTGAGGGAGTGGATATAACCTCTAAGCTGGTATCTCTGGGAGAATCTCCACTCCCTAAGCTACTTCACTAAGCAAGTATGTTAAGGTCTGTCTCCACAGGACATAAAGGAGCTGTTTGGCCACTGTAGCAATACCATTAAAACTGTCTTATTCATAGTGTTAGATTCCATTAGCTGTTTTCACTACCTGGGGCAAGGATCACTTTAACCTGAAGGAACTTGAGGTGTGAGAGCAATAGCTAATTTTCCGTTGGAAGCCAGTTCGTGTCACTTAGGCCATGTCTACATCTAAAATTTTGCAGCGCTGGTTGTTACAGCTGTATTAGTACAGCTGTATAGGGCCAGCGCTGCAGAGTGGCCACACTTACAGCAACCAGCGCTGCAAGTGGTGTTAGATGTGGCCACACTGCAGCGCTGTTGGGCGGCTTCAAGGGGGGTTCCGGGAACGCGAGAGCAAACCGGGAAAGGAGACCAGCTTCGCCGCGGTTTGCTCTCGCGTTCCCGGAGCCACCCAGCAAACCGCAGGGAAGGAGACCTGCTTGCTCGGGGTTCTGGGAACGAGAGAGCAAACCGGGAAAGGAGACCAGCTTGATTACCAGAGGCTTCCTCCTTCCACGGAGGTCAAGAAAAGCGCTGGTAAGTGTCTACATTGGATCACCAGCGCTGGATCCTCTACACCAGAGACAAAATGGGAGTACGGCCAGCGCTGCAAACAGGGAGTTGCAGCGCTGGTGGTGCCCTGCAGATGTGTACACCTTCAAAGTTGCAGCGCTGTAACTCCCTCACCAGCGCTGCAACTTTCTGATGTAGACAAGCCCTTATCTGAAGGCCTAAAAACAAGTTGTTGTTTTTTTTGGGGGGGGGGTCCCTTTGCACTGGGTACTATTTCCTCATCCTTTGAGGACTAGAATCTTCTAAAGCAGTGTCTTCAAACTGGCACACCCTTCCAGGCCAGGGGAGAGGTGCCACAAGCCTATGGTGGGGGAGGGGTGGCATAGGGCTGTCTGGGCCAGGGCAGCAGAGTGCACAGGAGTCCCCAGTGGTCAGGGATGGGGAGAGCTGCCCTGCTCCAACTGCAGTCTGCTAGACTCTCTACACACCCTGCTGCTGCCCTAGCCCAGACACCTGACTGGCCACAGCTCTGAATATTTCCCTCCAGAGCTTGCAGGAGTGACTGGCCCTATCCTGGGGAGGGAGCGCAAAGAGCCCTGGTCTGCACTAAGTAGGTCTTTGGGGATGGGCTCCAGCTAAGGCCTGCTGCTGCTCCAGGCATGAGCTACCCAGTCCTCCAGTGTCTTTCTATCCCTGGGAAAGTTTGGGAATGTCTGTACTAAAGCAACACTTCCAAAAGTGTTTTGCCATTACTCCCTTTCCTGGTCAGAACCAAATGGGCTGGTTGAGCTTACACGGCCCCCAAAACTAACTGTATTATGCAATCTGAACATCTCTTGCTCAAGGAGATTCATAGTCACTTCTCCTGTCCAGGATGATGCGAGTGTCTTCTAAATGTCCAGCTCACTGGGCTCAGGCATTTGGTCAACACACTTCTTCAGAGTGAAGGTCCTGGTACCTCAATCATGCTGTTAAATAAAGCAAAAACACTTGGACTGAATCTGCTGTGGGTAGCAAAATGCTGTCTGCAGAAACTACTTGATTAGTCTTGCCTTGTTTTGTTTCTTCCTACAGGGTGGGGAAGACATCACTCATGAACCAGTATGTGAACAAGAAATTTAGTAACCAATACAAAGCAACAATAGGAGCAGACTTCCTGACAAAGGAGGTGATGGTGGATGATAGATTAGTCACAATGCAGGTAATGGTAGTGACTGAGCTGCTAGCTCATCTGTTTACTTGCCTATTTTTAAGAGGTTTTCACAGCTCTGATGTAGAGTGCTCAGGATTGGGCAGAAGTACACATTCATGCCAAAGGTAGGCAGCAGAGTGAGGTCAGCATTTCTGTGCTCATTCATAGTAATATTCCCTGCATGTTGGCTCAGGATTGGATTAACTGCAGGTGACTCATAGCCATAATTCTACGAATATCTCTGCTGGCTGCTTGGATCTTTTGCATTCCTTAGCTACTCTTCTCCATTTGGCCATCAATTTCTAATCATCTTAGATACTAAATGCAGCTCCTCAGTTCCATTTAAGGGAAGGCAGGAGAAGCCTTTCTCAAGGAGCAGGAGGTAGAGATCAGGGGAAGGCCTCAAAGTGAAACCATCACATGGTGGGGCATTCTGAAGGCTGGCTGTAACCAGTCAAAACAGAAGGCCTTATAGCAACCAATCAGAGTACAAAGGTGGCATAAGGAAGACTGTATCCTGGGCTGAGATCCAAGAACTTTAGTTCAATACAGTCCCAACTTTCTTAACTGGATAAGTGGGAAGTATCTTTGCCTTATCAACTGAATAAATCTTCCCCACATGGGTGGGAGGAGAAAGCAGAGTAGTTGGAGCCAGACACCCATGAAAGGCCTTTTACAGGAATTGCTCCTTTCTCTAGCAGACCGCAGAGAACTGTTGAACTTCCAGCTTGCAATTAAACTCAAACCAGCTGCAGGCAGGAATTCTAGCTGTCTTGTGGAAGCAAGAAATGGCTTGAGTCTGGGAGCAGGGGGAAGGAATTGCATGGTAGAATATTAGTGCATAGAATTCCTGACCAAATCACATTGGCTTGTAGGGAAACAACTTGCTTGTAGAGTTGCCTTAGCTTGCTTCTGCTGGCTACTTGGCTATTGGTGGGTTGAGGTACATAGTGAAACTTGTAAAAGAAATACACGAACATATGAAAGCACTACTGAATTCTCAGATCTGTCTGAAAAGCTCAAGGGGAAACTTAACTTCCAAATGTGACTCGATGTTGCTCAGTTCTAGTCTAGGCTCCCTGTGGCTGCCTACTCTGTATCTTTTGTAACAATGCAACATACTTTGGGATTTGATCGTCAAGACTATACACAGTTAGTTTACAAAAGCAAAGTCACTTATTTTAAAAACCTCTTGATGAACTGCTCTAAATTGAGACAGGATTCTGAAATTTGATACAACTCTGAAACTGTGGTAGTCTTGCCTCTTACAGGGAGCCATTTTTGCTCAGCTTATAGTGACTTCTTGGATGGATTATATTATATATATATATATATATATATATATATATAAATGCATTTTTTTGTATGTATGTGCAGGAGATGTAAGTCCCTAAACTTCTCTCAACACTGCCATGAGGCTGGTTGGAATTCTGCAGTCTTCAAGGAGCATTGAATGAGCAAACCTGCTAGATCCCTCAATTTGAACAATGGCACTAGAGCAGGAGTTCTCAGACTTTTGTACCAGTGACCCCTTTCACACAGCAAGCCTCTGAGTGTGACACCCCCCCACACCTCATACATTAAAAACACAAATATATTTAACACCATTATAAATGCTGGAGGCAAAGCAGGGTTTGGGGTGGACACTGACAGCTTGCAACCCCCCATGTAATAACATGGTGACCCCCTGTGAGGGGTCCCTACCCACAGTTCAAGAACCCCAGTGCTAGAGCTGCCCCAAGACCCACGCCTGGCTAGTAAATAACTTCTCTACTAACTCTGTTCCTCTGCTTTTTCTATAGATATGGGATACAGCAGGACAGGAACGGTTTCAGTCTCTGGGTGTGGCCTTCTACAGAGGAGCAGACTGCTGTGTGCTGGTATTCGATGTGACGGCTCCAAATACATTTAAAACCCTAGACAGCTGGAGGGACGAGTTTCTCATTCAGGCCAGTCCAAGAGATCCTGAGAACTTCCCTTTTGTTGTGTTGGGAAACAAGATTGACCTAGAAAACAGACAAGTAAGTCAGTGGCCTTTCTCTAAAGCTATTGAATTGGAGACCTTGTCAGGACAATCCTAAGGCAGCCCAGTCTTGCCCAGAGCATCAGGGTGGTTCATAAAGAGTCACAGCTAACACTGTTCAACCTGGGTCCTTGGGAAGAGAGCTACTCCATCTGGCCTCCACAGAGGCCTACATTCCCGTGCAGAGAAGGGGCATAACATTAGAGGAAACATGAGGCAGTGGTTCAGGATGTGCAACACAGATGCTAGTTGAGTCTTATTTAGCAGCTCCAAGCCATCTAAAAGACTGTCTTACTCCATGCAGTTCCTGGTCACCTCTGGCTTGGAGAAAATGTTGCTGGTCTGTCTTGCATGCTGTATGGAGGAGAGGGGGTATCCATTGTGACAGCAGGGTTTGCAACATACATAAAGGGGAGGCTTTCTCTCAGGAATCAGGGGCAGGAGGGGGTGGGTGAACATCCTTCAGGATACCCTCAAGCAAAGGTTCAATCTCTGTCCTAAAATCCCAGCTGTTCTCAAACTGACTGGGTCTGGCTAAAGACTCTCCTGCATGTTGCCCATGTTGTGAAAGTTAGGCAGTACTTTGTAACATCCAGTGTACACCTGACCCTTCTGTATTTCCCCCCTGCCCCCCAAAGGCTGGGGAGAGTTTAACCATGCAGATGACTCCATAGTTCTTGGAGAACTGATACCAAAATGCTTGGTAGTGGTGTTTAAACTAGCTGCATTCTAGACAAAGTATCTAACATTTGCTACAGCTGTAGCAAAAACCTTACTGAAATTTAGGATTTAAACAATACTATATTGGCCTTCTACCTAAGGCAGCAGCTTTGGTGATGAACTGAATGCTAGCTTTCTGTCCGTAGGTGTGGTAGGTATTTTCTCAATTACAAAAATCTCCACTTGGCCCCCAATACTGGCACTGAGTGCCCTTTGCATAGATGAAGGTGGTGATTCTTCCCTGTTCCTCATACAGGTTACCACAAAACGAGCACAGGCTTGGTGCTACAGCAAAAATAACATCCCGTACTTCGAAACTAGTGCCAAGGAGGCCATTAATGTGGAACAAGCTTTCCAGACAATTGCACGGAATGCACTTAAACAGGTATGATAGGAAGAAATATCTAGTGCCCTCTAGTGGCTGTCCAATGACAACTCTGCATGCAGAATCTAAGCAATTCATGTTGCATTTAAGCTAATGCCACTAGCAAGAGACATGCTGAATTTGACTTCCCTGCATCAGTATCTACCCCTTCCCAAAGATGGTGTCAGTGGTGACTTGGCACATTCAGTCTGAAAGACACCAAAGAGAGCATTCCCTACTCCCTCTTCAGGCAATCCTCTTCCCAGCAGAAAGCCTTCTTCCCCAACAGCCATCTGTAACGCTCCACATTACCTCTTTCACTTCAGTAGCTGAGAATAAGGAGTAAAATCTATAACTGGTGACTCTTCTCTCCTTAGGAAACAGAGGTGGAGCTCTACAACGAATTCCCTGAACCCATCAAACTAGACAAGAATGACCGAGCAAAGGCCACTGCAGAGTCCTGCAGCTGCTGAGATGGAGGGGTTGAGCACAGTCCTTCACAAACAGATCACACTTAGGCCTTCAAACACACAGCCCCTCTTCTATGTAAAAACAAAATAAACTTCCATCTCCAGCTGCCAAAATCCTCCCATCTACCATGAGCAACTGTAAGCCCATTCTTCTACACACAACTCATCCATGCCCCTACATCCTTCCACATCACTTCATGGTAACAGGCCTTTCTCTTAGTTTAAAATGGAAATTCTTATGTATGTTTGGAACGTAAGCTAATTTCAGGTGTCCAATGGAAAGAAACTGTTTACAGGTAATCTGTGTAACAAGTGACATACATTTTTAACTGTCTTGTGTTCCCCTGTGAAGGCTGCAACTGGAAAGGCTGATTACCCATAGTTCATTGCAAGCTCAGCACTCAGTCCAATTAGGTTGAGTTTTGTATGTATCTCTGTTAATGCTTGTTACTTTTAACTAATCAGATCTTTTTACAGTATCCATGTATTATGTAATGCTTCTTTAGGAAAAATCTTATAGTACATGTTAATATATGCAACCAATTAAAATGTATAAATTAGTGTAAAATTCTTGAATTACATGTTTAAGTACTGAAACACAGATTGGCTAGAAAGTGAGGAGGACGCTGAAATGCAGCGTGCTAGCAATGAAGTCCAGATAGAGGCAGTATTCTGTACAGTAGAAGCAAGAATTATGTAAGTCTTTTTTTTATTGACTTTGAGAGCTGAAAAAAGCTTCATCTCCTGGAAAATTTGTCTGGCTTCCTTGTAGTTAAATTTTCAGAGGAGGATATGCATACTGGATTATTGGATTCCAAAAACTAAATACAACTGTCAAATGCTCATCTTGTTTGTTCGCCTTCCCTGCCCACTTACCTTTAAATGTTCTGCAAAGAATGCAAAGAGTCTGAGGTGTTCCAGTGACTTCCCACCTTTCGTGGATGGAGCTCATCTTTCCCTTTTTCTGGGTTGAGGTGGTCATCCTTTGACAAATGACTTGGATTATAAATCTTCTCTCCCTTCTTGCTGACCACTAATCTGGAATTTTTGGTATGGGAAAAACTTGGTTGTCCCCTCCCTTTCCTCCTCTTCCCTAGTCCTTGTTCTTGCATTTGTAGCTTGCTTCAATGGGACACTTCTACCTGTTTTCCAGAAGTCTACATTCTAGTACGTAGGCTGAGCAGTTCTGTAAAGACGAACATGATGCCAATAAACTTAATGAGAATGAACTTGGTTTGCCCTCCTGTTTCTCATTATCTTCCCTATTACTAAACTGTCCCTGACCCTCTGTAATGGGAACTCTTGGAACTAAATTATAGTGAGCCCTTCCTAAATGAAGGGCCTTGTCTACCACCCTTTCTATTAATTGCTATTTTCTAGAGAAAAATCTGATCTCTGTAGCTTTAAACTCTTAAAAGGCTTGCTCATTTCCATTAGTTAACGGCTTGATAAAACTCATAAAAAAGGCTTGAGTGAAGCTGTTTTCTGGAAACTCCGGCAGATGATGCAACAGGTTATGGGGCTGTTAAAGCTCTAATTGAGTCATCTGCTGTACAACAAGTGGACAGTTGGCTTCATTGTACCCTGATATCTCAGCCTCTTGGAGTCCTAGGCAGTTCCTGTAAAATCATGTTCACATTAACATAATGTGATTGGCTGATGTGCATTCCCTGCCTGCTGGTGGTGTCTAACTGCTACACCCAGGCACTCTTCCTTCTGCAGGAAGAAGTGTTGCACTACACTTCAGTGCTGTGGAGTCTCCTTGACACTTTTCTCTCTTTCTCTCTCTCTCTCTCTCTCTCTCTCTCTCTCCTGCCATCTTTGCATGGACTGTTTAGCAATAGGCTAGTACTGTGGTTAAGACAGATGCACCAAGTCAAGATCTTGAAGGGAGGATGGGGGAAACAAGGGCAACCCAGCTCCAACTGACTCTTCTGTACCTCAATATCTACAAGGCCTTAAATTCCAACACTAGCTTTTTACACTAGCCCTAGTGTGGGTTCTTGTCAAAGTGAATGTTCTCAGCCCAGGTAGGCAACCTATGGCATGTGTACTGAAGGCGGCATGTGAGCTGACTTTTTTTCTTCAGTGCCACTCACTGCCCAGGTGCTGGCTACCAGTTCAGGGTACTTTAAACCTGCACTTTAATTAGGCTTCTTAAACACTTTAAAAACCTTATTTACTTTACTTAAAATAGTTGAGTTATATATATTAGACTCTCCAAAAGAGACCTAAAAACATTAAAATCTACTACTGCAGGGGCTCTTCTACTCTTTTACTGGTGACCCCTTTCACATAGCAAGTCTGAGGGTACATCTGCACTACAGGATAATTCCAATTTTACATAAACCGGTTTTATAAAACAGATTGTATAAAGTCAAGAGCATGCGCCCACACTAAGCACATTAATTCAGCGGTGTGCATCCATGGTCCGAGGCTAGCATCGATTTCTGGAGCATTGCACTGTGGGTAGCTATCCCATAGTTCCCAGTCTCCCCTGCCCCTTAGAATTCTGGGTTGAGAGCCTGGTGGCTGATGAGGCAAAAATCATTGTCACGGGTGGTTCTGGGTAAATGTCATCAGTCATTCCTTCCTCCGGGAAAGCAACGGCAGACAATCATTTCACACCCTTTTTCCCTGGATTGCCCTGGCAGATGCCATAGCATAGCAACTGTGGCGCCTGTTCAGCCTTTTTTTTTTTTTTTTTTTAAACAGTCACCGTATGTGTACTGGATGCCACGGACAGAGGCAATACTCCAGCACTATTCAGCAGCATTCATTTGTTTTTGCATGATAGCAGAGAGGGTTACCAGTCGTTCTGTACCATCTGCTGCCAATGTAATTTGGCAATGAGATGATGGTTATCTGTCCTTCTGTGCTGTCTGCTGCTATCATGGGTGCCCCTGGCTGAGATCGGCCGGGGGCACAAAAGCAAAACTGGGAATGACTCCCTGAGTCAATCCTTCCTTTATGGTTTCTAAAAATAGTCAGTCCTGCCTAGAATATGGGGCAAGTGTACTAGAGAACCAGTGTATCAGAGAGCACAGCTGCTCAATGTCAGATCCTGCAGAAATGATGAGCTACATGCCATTCATGGGGGGTGCCCCTGCAACAACCCCATTCATTGCTTCTCTCCTCCCCCCACCTTCCTGGGCTACTGTGGTAGTGTCCCCCTCCCTCCATTTGTCATGAAGTTATAAAGAACGCAGGAATAACGAACAGTGAGTTGTTAGTGGGATAAAATGAGGGAGAGGCAGCCTCCCAGTGCTATGACAGTCCAGGCAGGACATTAAGCGGTGCAGAGGAGAGGAGCCCAGCATGCTGCTGCTATGATAGTCCAGGCAGTACAGAATCTTTTCTTTACACAGGAAAGGGAGGGGGCTGATGGAGCTCAGCCCCCCATTGCTATGATGAGGATGCTTAACAGCTGTTCTGTCCCATCTACTGGGAATGACCAAGAATCATTCCTATTTTTACCCAGACGCCCCTGAGGCCAGCCAGGGGTATTCAGCAGTTATCAAGCACAGGCTGATGGTGACGACGGATAGCAGTCGTATTGTACCATCTACCACCGGGGAAGGGAGAAGAGCAGATACTACTCTTCACTGCTGCAGTATCGCATCTACTACCAGCATTCAGTAGACATAGGGTGACATTGAAAAAAGTCAAACTATCTCTTTCCCTTTTCTTTCACATGGTGGGAGGAGGGAGTAAATTGATGAGCTATACCCTGAACCATGCTGGACAATGTGTTTGAACCTACAGGCACTGGGAGCTCAGCCAAGAATGCAAATACTTTTTGGAGACTGCTGGGGACTGTGGGATGGCTGGAGTCCTTGGTACCCCCTCCCTCCATGAATGTGCATTTGAGTCTCTGGCTTCCCGTTACGCTTGTCACGCAGCACTGTGTAGCCTGCAGATTTTTTTTCAAACTCTTTGGCATTTCGTCTTCTGTAATGGAGCTCTGATAGAACAGATTTGTCTCCCCATACAGCAATCAGATCCAGTATCTCCCGTACAGTCCATGCTGGAGCTCTTTTTGGATTTGGGACTGCATTGCCACCCGTGCTGATTGGAGCTCCACACTGGGCAAACAGGAAACGAAAATCAAAATTTCGCAGGGCTTTTACCTGGCCACTGCATCTGAGTTCAGATTGCTGTCCAGAGCGGTCACAGTGGTGTACTGTGGGATACCGCCCGAAGGCTAATACCGTTGATTTGCAGCCACACTAACCCTAATCCAATATGGTAATACCGATTTTAGCACTACTCCTCTCGTCGGGGAGGAGTACAGAAACCGATTTAAAGAGCCCTTTATATCGATATAAAGGGCCTCGTAGTGTGGATGGGTACAGCGTTAAATCGGTTTAACACTGCTAAAATCAGTTTAAACATGTAATGTAGACCAGGCCTGAGTGCAATCCCCCCCCACACTTAAATGTATAAAAAAGTGTTTTTAATTTGCCTCTAGCATTTATAATGGTGTTATAAAGTGGTGTTTGGGGTGGAGGCTGACAGCTTGTGACCCTCTGAGGGCTCCTGACCCCCATTTTGAGAACCCTGGTATTACTGGCACACGAAACCTTAAATTAGAGAGAATAAATGAAGACTTAACACACCACTTCTGAAAGGTCGCCGACCCCTCTTCTAAGCTTTAGCAGCTGCTCGTGCTACTTAAACTATAGTCCAGCCTTTGCAGCTTAACACAGCAAGCAAATGTAGTGCGGTGGAAGAACCCTTCTGAAGAGGAAGGGTATATCCCTTTTCCCCTGCTTTAGAGTCTGGACTGAGTAACTCAGTTTGTTTGTGGAGAGGGAGGCCAGTGCCAAAGCATTCTTAGTTAATCATAAACAGACCGGAGCAGGCCTGTCTCCTGTGGCTATCAGCATTTTAAAGCAAAGCTCTGGGCTGGAGCTTGCTTCTAGTGTAGGAAGCCTCTTACCGCTATAGCCAACTCCTCTCCCCAGTGAGGAAAGCATCCCCTAGCAGACACAACTGGAGACTGAGGGACTCCTTCAGAACTCTGTCTGGCCCTACAGTGCTACAGGCCACTCCACTGTTGCTTTTAATCCACTAAAGCAGTACGTAGATCCCTGAGAGGCTGTGCTTGTGCAGTGTGTTCTCCTGCTGCTCTTTCCCATAGTGGTGTGTGCTGCCACTGCAGCACTGGGAGCCCCTTGGTAGAACAATGAGGAGTCCGGTGGCACGTTAGACTAACAGGTTTATTTAGACATAAGCTTTCATGGGTAAAAAATCCACTTAAGATGCATGGAGTGAAAATTACAGATGCAGGTGGAAATACAGTGGCACAGCTACCCCTCTGATACGATACTGGGTAGTGTAGACTGCACTGGCTACATCAAAGGGCCGTCTGTTCTTTCCCCTACAGCAGGCACCTTTTGTGCTAAAGGCACAACATGGAATGCAAGACGGCTTGCAGAGCCTTCAGGTGAACTTAGGCCAAGGTGTCCTGGGCTCAGCGTGCAACTTCTTGTTCCATAGCAGAGTCAAAAGGCATAAGAATGAAGCTTTAGTCTCTTGTCTCAGCACCTTATGGCCTGGCTGATGGCAGTAACCCAGTGTTTCACAACACAAATACACATTGCAAAGGCTTTAGGCTGGTCTGATGGCTTCGAAAACACAGGCCCTTCCTGGGCAGGAGATGCTGCTGTTCATAAGTCAAAGTAACTATTAAATACTCCTTATGTCTGCTGTCTGCCACATGTTCCTTTCTAAAATCTTCCCTAGTCTCAGGCACATTCTACTGCTAGGCCCAGCCTTCCTGCATCTCTCCAAATCCCACTTCAAGTCATCTCTTAATTTCTTTCCTCTCAGTTACACCTTTGCTTTAATTTAGTGTCTCATCTTTACACTGCTTTGCACAATCTAGACTTACAGTGGGTGCCAGATAAATCACCTCCTGTCTAGGCTAATTAATTTCTCTTCCCAAAAAAAGCAAGACTTTTTGCTCCATGAGTGGGAGTGTAACAATGATGTGCTCAGTATGTTATGTAGCCCAGCAAATAAAATGTTTTTGAATACTCATGGGGCTGCTGGCTGCTTGCAATACAATGTTAGAGACTTACCTAGTCCATCGAAATGCAATTTCTGATCAGCAAAGGGAAGGTCATGTGCAGCCGTTCATGCACACCAGTAGCAGAATTGCTGTTGGGCCATGATCTCCAACCCTGGGCTGGGCCTGGAGAAAGGAGTTCCTTTGCTGTTTCAAATTTAAAACAACTCTAGAATGCAAGTGGTAAGGCTTGCTTGGAATAAGTAGCAGCATGTCCTTCCAGTTACTAATAGATTACACTGAAGTTAAAACCACCTTGATCAAGTTATTTTTCAAATAACTCAGGAGCCCCCTTATGTGGGTCTCTCCTTAGTCTCAAATTACATTCTATTGTCTCATTTAAATGCCAAGGGAATTTTAACCTCCCTGAACTTCGTTATACACTGTGGTTGGTCATAGATTTTAAGTCCAGAAGGCACCAGAGAGAGCTTTCAGTAATGCTTCCCTGTTTGATTTATTATCTGTATTGTAACAGCATCTGCCAGCCTCTTAGGAGCAGGGTTTCATTGTACAAGGTGCTGTACAAATATAGGAAGACTCAATCCCTGTCCTGAGCAGCATGGGAGCAAGCTCATTCAGCCCCTCTCATGCACTTGAATAGTATTTGATATTGCTTCTAGTCTAAAGAAACAAGCCTCTTCTGCAGTTCAGCTAGTGTGGAGAAAAGGGCAGCAATTGGCACTCCGAAACCACCACTTCCCTCTATTCTGTTTCCTGATGCCTCAGTCCTTAGTAAACCAAGTTCAGGTGTGCACTCAGGACACCTATTTTGCCATGTGCCGTTTAATATTTGATTTAGTACCATGTTGTTTGGATGGGGATGCACTCTTAAATGTTGGATCATGGGTGGGGGAGTTGATCAATAGCCAGACTTCCCAGGGCTGCTTCATTTGTGAGCAACCGGCACAACATACATTTGGTGAAGCGAATGATTTATAGATCTGCAGCAAAAATCTCTATTTGCCCAGTGCTGCTGTGATTTGCTGTTGGCCTTGAGTTAGAAACCAACACCGAAAAGAATCAGACTATGTGGAAAGCTCCAACGTCCAACAAATATATGAGAGAATTTCTAGGGATCATCACCCATGTGTGTCAGCTTAAAAGGAAGGGATGCTTCTGAGTTTGGGAAGTGGGGCAAGTTTGGTTTGAGTATAGGTACAAGTAATTAGGTTTTCTGAAGAAGAGGATTGGTAAGGAGGAAAATGATTCTGATCTCAACTCTAATATGGGGTACAAAGTTACTAACACTCCATTAAGCTGCTGTCCACACTAGGGTTGTGTCTGTGCTAGCCCCAATGTTTTGTAAGACCAGCTGTTGTTAGCAGCCATCTAGCACTGTTTCTGTAGTATAGCTGTGTTATGCTTTAAACACCGTTCAGGACAACAAAGGTTAGTGAAGCTGTGCCAGCTAACTGTTATTAAGAGATTTTCAGCTCTAGTGTGAATCCTAAAGTGCCAATCTACAAACGGCCAATGAAATAGGATGCGGAACTGACTAGCAATACAGTTTTAATCCACAAAAACAACAAGGAGTCCGGTGGCACCTTAAAGACTAACAGATTTATTTGGGAATAAGCTTTTGTGGGTAAAAAAACCCACTTCAGATTCTTCTCCTCGTTGTTTTTTGTGGCTAAACTAACACGACTACCCCCTGATACTTGACACCATGCAAGGCACTGAATTTTAATCCAGTTTGGCTGGCTGCTGAGGACAGGGCCTGTAAGGATATGTTTACACTGCAGCTGGAAGTAAGCCTCCCAGCCCATGTCAACAGGCTCCAGGAGAGACTTGGGTTAGCCACCTGAGCTTCAACCGATGGGGTCAGACAGGCCAGCAAGCCTGAGCTTCTGCCTTAACCACAACATCTATCCTGTTATTTCTAGTGTGATAACGCAAGCTGAGCTCGTGCAAGTCTGTGTACCAGGGCTGGGAGGCTCACTTCCCATGGTAGTGTAGGCCTAGCCTGAGGGTTTGTGTATGCCAGACGTTGTACTGTTCACTGCCCATGAGTATGCCAGGTGGAGAATGTGACCAGCTGATGGGCTGAATGAGTTGCATTTGGTCCCTAACTCTCTGAGCATCCTTTGCTTATAAAAGAGCAACTCTGTCAATCTTACTGTGTTGGTGTTTGCTGCCGGGGCTGCCATTCTTGTGATTTTTACAAAAGTCTTGCAATAGAGCTTTTTCTTAAAGCCTTAGGTCCAGAGTGATGCAATTAATGTGAGAGTCTCTTACACTGAAATTCCATGTTTCTAACCCTCGTGGTTGTGAGGGTAAGCCTGGAAATATGACTCAAGTGTATCCCAGTGGCTTGGTGAGCTGGCGATGGCACTATGGGGGTAGGCATTCCTGCCTTTTCAGCACCCTCAGCCCACTGTGGTGAGCATTGTGCCCGGGGGGGAGGGCCAGTGTGTTTGCCGCACTGGTATTGAGGGAGGTTTTCAGTAGAGTTAAGCTAGCTCAGTTGAGCTAACTCTATTGGAAAACAAAAACACACAATTTATTTCCTAGGCCAGACAGGGCTGTAGAGGGTGGTCCTTAGACTGAGCTGGATAACAGGATCTAGCACCACACCTTTAAATCTCTTGTGGGTATGGCTACACTTGAAACTTGGCAGCGCTTTGAAGTGGGAGTGTGGTCGCAGCACCAGCGCTGGGAGAGAGCTCTCCCAGCGCTGCACGTACTCCACATCCTCATGGGGTTTAGCTTGCAGCGCTGGGAATTGCACTCCCAGCGCTGCGGCACTGTTTACACTGGCGCTTTACAGCGCTGTATCTTGCAGCGCTCAGGGGGTGTTTTTTTCACACCCCTGAGCTAGAAATTTGCAGCGCTGTAAAGCACCAGTGTAGCCAAGGCTTGTGTGTGGCTGGGCAGTGGTGACCCTTCACTATCGTATTGTGGTGTCCCCCAAGGTGGCTGAACACGCCCTGTCCTAGTCCTCTAAAGACACAAACATTGAGGCCATGTCTACATCTAAAATTTTGCAGCGCTGGTTGTTACAGCTGTATTAGTACAGCTGTATAGGGCCAGCGCTGCAGAGTGGCCACACTTACAGCAACCAGCCCTGCAAGTGGTGTTAGATGTGGCCACACTGCAGCGCTGTTGGGCGGCTTCAAGGGGGGTTCGGGGAACGCGAGAGCAAACCGGGAAAGGAGACCAGCTTCGCCGCGGTTTGCTCTCGCGTTCCCCGAACCACCCTGCAAACCGCAGGGAAGGAGACCTGCTTGCTCGGGGGTTCGGGGAACGAGAGAGCAAACTGGGAAAGAAGACCAGCTTCGCCGCGGTTTGCTCTCGCGTTCCCCGAACCACCCTGCAAACCGTAGGGAAGGAGACCTGTTTGTTCGGGGAACGCGAGAGCAAACCGGGGAAGGAGACCAGCTTCGCCGCGGTTTGCTCTCGCGTTCCCCGAACCACCCTGCAAACCGCAGGGAAGGAGACCTGCTTGCTCGGGGGTTCGGGGAACGAGAGAGCAAACCGGGAAAGAAGACCAGCTTCGCCGCGGTTTGCTCTCGCGTTCCCCAAACCACCCTGCAAACCGCAGGGAAGGAGACCTGCTTGCTCGGGGGTTCGGGGAACGAGAGAGCAAACCGGGAAAGAAGACCAGCTTCGCCGCGGTTTGCTCTCGCGTTCCCCGAACCACCCTGCAAACCGTAGGGAAGGAGACCTGCTTGTTCGGGGAACGCGAGAGCAAACCGGGGAAGGAGACCAGCTTCGCCGCGGTTTGCTCTCGCGTTCCCCGAACCACCCTGCAAACCGCAGGGAAGGAGACCTGCTTGCTCGGGGGTTCGGGGAACGAGAGAGCAAACCGGGAAAGAAGACCAGCTTCGCCGCGGTTTGCTCTCGCGTTCCCCGAACCACCCTGCAAACCGTAGGGAAGGAGACCTGCTTGTTCGGGAACGCGATAGCAAACCGGGGAAGGAGACCAGCTTCACCGCGGTTTGCTCTCGCGTTCCCGGAACCACCCAGCAAACCTCAGGGAAGGAGACCTGCTTGCTCGGGGTTCGGGGAACGCGAGAGCAAGCTGGGGAAGGAGACCAGTTTGATTACCAGAGGCTTCCTCAGGTATACTGGGATACCTGCTTATTCCACGGAGGTCAAGAAAAGCGCTGGTAAGTGTCTATACTTGATTACCAGCGCTGGATCACCAGCGCTGGATCCTCTACACCCGAGACAAAACGGGAGTACGGCCAGCGCTGCAAACAGGGAGTTGCAGCGCTGGCGGTGCCCTGCAGATGTGTACACCTCCGAAGTTGCAGCGCTGTAACTCCCTCACCAGCGCTGCAACTTTCTGATGTAGACAAGCCCTGAGTCAGCTCTGGGGGAGGGAACCAGAGTGGCTGTTTCTGGGCCCGCAAGGGAAGGGCAGGGGCAGGAATTGCAGCTTGATCCTTTAACTATAAAACTCCACCCCACCCCTGGGGTAAATTTGCTCCGCTAAGGGGATGAAGGCAGGGGCTCCGGGCCAGAGCCGGAACAAGAAATTTTTGCGCCCGGGGCAAGGGCTGGTGTGATGTGACGAACTGGGAAAGTTCTTAATGTTTTCTCTGAATACTGTATTGGTGCCTCAGTGTCCCCATGGCAGTTCTTAAGTATCTGGCAGAGAAAAGGGCCAGTGTAACCTAAATGCCTGACACTCTGTCTCCTAGCAACTGATGGCCTGGGCCCCTCCTCTGCAAAGGTGCCAGCTGAAGGTGTTGGAGACAAAGGGATCAGGTGACCTCCTGGCCCGGGAAAGGGGCTGAGGAGAGAGGAGGGGTTGGGAGGGGTTGTTAGTCTGGAGCTAGCTGGGGTCAAGGGTGGAGGGCAGACCTGGGGGTCTGGCTCACTGCCCCCCAGAATGGACCCAGCCGAGGGGTCCAGTTCGCTGTATCTACAAGCTCTGTTTTAGACCCTGTTCCTGTCATCGAATAAACCTCTGTGTTACTGGCTGGCTGAGAGTCACGTCTGACTGCAAAGTGGGGGTGCAGAACCCGGTGGCTTCCCCAGGACCCCGCTGGGGTGGACTCGCTGTGGGAAGCGCACGGAGGGGCAGAGGATGCTGAATGCTCCAAGGAGAGACCCAGGAGGTGAAGCTGTGTGAGCTTCTTGCCCTGAACAAGTCTGCTCCAAGGGAGAGGAGGCTCCCCAAAGTCCTGACTGGCTTGGTGGGGAGCAGTTCCAGCAAAGGTTACTGCGCATGCCCAATTCATCTGCGCATGCTCAGTGCAGCCAAAGTCGGGAATCTGGAGCGGTCACTGTTTCTGTCGTTACACCGGCTCCAGGCTCTTCAGCACTAATTCAGCAGCAGGTCCCTGAGTCCCTGTCAAAGGGAAGGACCTGCCGCCGAATTGCTGCTGCCACTTAATTCGTTCTTGGGCGGCAATTTGGCAGCAGGTCCCTGAGTCCCTCTCAGAAGCGCCACCGATCGCGGTAGAGCTGCGTCCCTCCGCTTTGCGTGCCTGAGGCAAGTGCTGGCCCTTATTATGGCACTGCCCAGGGCTCCTCTGGCGATAGATCGGTGACCCGATGCTGGATCGTAGTCCTAGCATGGGCCCTATCTGCCCTTGCAGCTCCAGAGAAGAGTCTCTCCAGCTTCCCACTGAGCCAGTGGAGTCCGAGCGTGGTGGAGGAGCGGGGTGCTCTTCTGCCGTGGGGCAGACATCATGCCCTTTATGCACCGTCAGCCCACTGTGGTGACCTGACATGTTCCCATCCCTGCTGCTGTGGCTCCCCTCCGTTCTCCGCTTTGAGACTCCCGTACCGCCTCATGCATAGTCACGAGTAACGTGTTCTACCTCCATGGAGACGGTGACGTCACAATGCCTGGAGCCCCAGGTGGCCAATGCACAACATTGCAGCCTCGTCAGTGTCAGCGTAGGGGCACGGGAACCCCTTGATGGATCTGGGCGCAGCCACAGGGCTATTCCCCAGCTCAGCACAGTGACTGACTCAGAGCAGCTCAGCAACTGGGTATCTGGAGAAGGGAATATTTAGGATCTCCCAGGGCGGAAGGGAGAATCCCGCCTGAGATGAATAGCTTTTGCTGGTTATGTTAATCTGTAGGGAGAGCACTAGATGATATTTATACTGGCTCAAAGGGATTTTCAAACGGCTTTTTAAGTCTCTTGGCCTCCTAGGAGGTGGGTAAGTATCATAGCCCCATTTTCCAGATTGGGAACTTGAGGCACAGAGAAGTTGAGTGACTTGCCCATGCAGAGTTAGTCAGCAGCAGAGCTCAAACTGACCAGTCCTGCTTCCCAGGCCCCTGTTCTAACTAGCCCATCTGATGATGGCCTGCACCTCTTCCTCTGAGTGCTACCGTTTGATACTGTGGGTGAATGAATCCCAAGAAGTTCACAGTGAACTCAACTCTCAGCCTGCATCGCAACATCATTGGTGCAGGGCTTGGAAGCTAGTGCTCCTGAACTCCATCACCTGAGTACTTGTACCAGGAAGGGGTCAGCCTCCTGGTGAAATAGCCAGCTCAAAAGAGCCCTTTGCGCTAGGCACCCATTCCGAGAGTGCAGGGCTGACAGAGACTCACATATTTCCATCCTGTGCACCAGGACTGCAGGCTTTTCTTGCAGGCGGCATCCTATTGCTATGTCTGTGGACTCAAACACCATGCCTGGGTTCAGCCTGATGGAATCCAGTGTAACTCTTTCAGGCTGGGACTTTGATGTAAACCTTCCAACCAGCCCCTCCCAATTAGCTTTTCTCCTCCAGCCCTTGTTTTTGGCATGACGCAGATGCTTGAGCTGCCGCCACACTTGAGCTGGCGCCACACATTGTTTAGGGTACTGTCCCACCAGCCAGCCAATTATTTGTATTCCAGTAGTGCCTAGATGCCCCAGCTGAGCTCAGGGCTCTAGTGTGTTAGGCACTGTGCGCGCGCGCGCACACACACACACACACACACACACACACACACACACAGGCTCTCCTGGCATCAGAGGGCTTTGGTAGCTTAGCCAATCTTTGCAAGAATGAGTGAGGCATCTCCCTCATTCATAGGTGCTGGGGATGCTGCTGTACCCCCTGGCTTGAAGTGGTTTCAATCATATGCAGGGTTTACAGGTTGACATGGTTTCTATCATACACAGGGTTACAGTTTGATTCAATGGTTCTCAGCACCCCCACTGTACACATTGTTCCAGCACCCTTGGTCTCACGCCACACAAAGTGGCAGGGGGAGGAGGCTCATCCTTACAACTTTTATCTCAGTGATTAGGGTACTCACATGCGAGGTGGGAAACCCTCAGTTCGGATCCCGCTGATGAGCATGGATCTCCCACCTCTCAGGTGAGTGCACTGGGCTATGGAGGGATTCTCATGCTTTCTCTGGTGCAATTCAAATTTAATTTTTCAATTAATTAGCATGGAACAACTGCAATTGTAGAGATGGGGGAGACAAACATCAAACTATATTCCATAGCCCAGGGCACTCACCTGAAATCTGGCATAGCCCCATTCAAATCTCTTCTCATCTGGCAGAGTGGGACTTGAACTCCGTGTCTCTTACAAACTGGGCGAGTGCCCAAACCGCTGGTGCACAAGTTAAAAGGGAGATCATTGCCTCATCTCCCCACACCCGTGGCTGTGTGGAGTGAGGTGGCCTCTTAGCATGCCTACTGGTGGCTTAGGCCCTACAGGCAAGCTAGGTGTGCCTCTGACACTCTTCCCCCGTTTGTGGGCTTAAGGTAGGAGGAGCTAGGGATCCAGATCCCTAGAGGGAGGCAGCAGTGCACAGCCCCAGATGCAGCAAGATACATGCCGAGTGAACATTTACAGTGGAAAGGTAGGTGCCTCTAGGGGTAGGTATCGGCCATGTGGGGGTTTGTGGGGTGCAGTCATGTCTAAAATGGGGACTTAGGCACCTATGTCCCTTTGTGGATCTGGACCTAACTAACTTGCATTCAGCAGGTCGGTGGCAGAGTCAGCAACTGAACCTGGATCTGAATCCCAGTCTAAAGCCTTAACTACAAAACCATCATTCTTCTCTTGAGGACATTGATTATTTATTGGTGTTGATGCAACAAGGACAGAGTAAGCGAGGTTCTGCTAATTTCAGTTCTGACACCCATCTCAAGTTCCTAGTGCCCATATAGAATGGCTCTTAGCAAAGCATAGCAGTACAGGATTGGCCCCCTTTTTCTTCTCTGTCCCTACTGCTACTGCCGTGAACAGTGGGCAGTGTTAGCAGAGACCAGCCTCTGGCATGTTTACTTCCATGTTCTCTCACCAGCACAGGGTATAGGATGATAAATACTGTTCAGCCAGGCCATGTGGGCCACAGATGCCTGGGGCTGTCTCTTCACTTGGATAACCCCAGGGCTGGCACTTCCATTTAGGCGACCGACACCAGGATTTGGAAGGGCGGCAGACTGCTTCAGTGGACCTCCAGCAGGCGTCCCTGCAGATGGTCCCGCGGCTCCGGTGGAGCATCTGCAGGCATGACTATGGCAGGTCCACTGGAGGAGCCGTGGGACTGGCGAGCCAGCCCTGTGCCTAGGGCGCCAAAAACCCTGGCGCTGCTCCTGGATAACCCCATAATTAAGGACAAATCTAAATTGACTTGCTAAGATTCCCCATAGTCAAGTCAACTGTTATTGAGAGGCTGTGCTAAGAGCTGTTTGGGAGCATTGAAGTGGGAGATGGATTTACTGACTGATAAAGCATTGCTTTCACACTTTCTAGCTGAGATCAAAGGGTAGCTGAGGGGACTGGTGTGGTGTGGCCTGGTAGAGAGGTCTGGGTGTATATATAGGCTACAGCTGTGCTGCCGTCAGCTGATAATTGTGGTTTTGGCACATGCCCATTTTTAAGCAGCTCCATGGCTGCTGGGCTATGGTGGAGGAGAGCTTATTAAATGCACAGTTTCACCATACATGAAAGAAACAGATTGACAGCTCAGGAGGTTGAGTCAGCGGTAGCACTAGAATCTGGGATGGGAAATTGCAGGGGCTTGGTACTTCATGACCCATTTTCCTGGTCTCGCCAAAAGAAGTGATCGTCCTACATGCAAGCCATTCAGACAGAGATGCTGTTTGCTGTAGAACCTTGGTTTCTGCCACAGTCACAGATAATGCACCCAATCCTGCAAGAAGCAGAGCCCATTTACTTCAATGCAGGCAGGACTGGGGGACAGTGACTAAGAAGAGCAGAGTGCTTTCACACAGGATGAGGGTGAAAATAGCCATGTCAAATGTCGGAACAATCAGATGTGACCTCCCCCTGGATTGTCAGGAGTTGGAGATTGGGTCTTAGCTCACAGGAAATGTCATTTCTCCCAGCCTTGCAGTGAGGTCTATTTGCTCTGTGAATGCAAGGTCACAACATTCTGATAAGCTATGTTAGTTATTAGAGCTGAGTTAGTAGTAATGCTTTGCTTTTCTTTAGTGCCCCCCCCCCACTAGAAACTGTCAAAGTATGTTATGGACATGTAATAATAATAATAATAATAATAATACTAGTTAACTCCTACATAGCAGTTTTCAAGAGTAGAGCGCCAAGTGCTTTACATCCTTATCCCTATTTTACAGATAGGGAAACTAAGGCAAAAGGAGGTGAAATGGCTTGACCATGGTCAGCCAACAAACTAGTGGCAGAGGTGTTCTGAAGCCTAGCTCCATGTGCTAGCCACACTGCCTCCCACATATGTATGATTTCAACCACCAATGAATTATTTTTAATCTGTAGTGTACAAATGGGGAAACTGAGGCATGGAGGGTAAGGCTCAGATTTTCAGAGCTGGTGAGCACCACAGCTCCAAATGGAGTCAATAGCAGCTGCAGCTTCAAGTTGAGTACCTAGAAATCAAGGCACTCAAAGGCTGCTTTGAAATGTTGGCCTGTATGTGTTGACCCTGTACTTTTCAGAGGGCTATGACTCAGCTAGATAAACTTTGTTAGGGACGGAACTTGATATACAAGAGCTTTATTGATGCTCACCAGTTCCCAGGGGGGGTGCTACCAGGCTTAATTCATTAGTGTTTGTAACGGAAGAGCTCCCGCACTGATTGGCTAGAGCATGTATTGAGCATTATTAGCCCAGCAACAGATATCTTAGGGACATTTCCAACTAGCTTATTTTTGCCTTTTCGTCCTCATATTTCTTCAGCCATAGCTGAGAAGGGGGGTGGGCTAAGAAGACCTGGTGCCAAGGGCCACAGGCTGTGATGTAGCCCTTCTCTAATGCCCCTGCCAGGCGGGCATACACATCTCCGACATGGGGAGAAAGGGACTGCAGCTCTCTCACACAAACTCACAGGCTGTTTCCCCCCCCCCACAAGCTTTGTCAGATTAAGCACAGATCCATTTACCCCTAAACTGTTGTGGGATGCAGGGCTCAACAAAAATTTGATTTATCCGGAAACATGTAAGGAGAGGAGGGAGGGCAGCCAGCAGAGGCTGGGCCTGGCTGCTTGCCTGCTTCACTTTGGGACAGTACCATTCTGCATATGATAGGGCATCATCTGAGACCTGATGCATCATACAGTAATATGCTACATTCAGTCACAGAGTGACCAAAGACAGGACGGCAGCACCTACAGCAGCCCAAGCCCTGAGAGAGCTGAGGCCATCAGAGAATTAGAATTTGCTTTGGAAAGAGAGTGAGGAAAAGTGCAATGGGAACTACAGGAAAGAAGGGTGGGTGTAAAGGAAAAGCTGGAGGCTGCGGGGGGGGGGGTGTTTCTGTGCACAGAAAGGAGTGGTGGGTGGCTGTCCCCTGACAGCAGAGATCGGTGGTGGGGCAGGATGGGGAGGCAAGGGACAGGGGTGGGGGGGGGCAGAGCAGATGGGAAGGCAGTGGGAGGGAGTGGGGAAGGCAGTGGGGCAGATGGGAATGGTTGGTGGGGCAAACATGACGGAGGTATAAGGGAGTGGGAGAGGCAGTGTGAGGCGCTGACAGGAAGGGGGGTTAAAAGGAAGAGGATGTGGGGGCAGATGGGAAGGGGCAAAGGAGTGGAGGAGGTAGTGGCATAGATGGTAAGAGAAGCGATGTAGAGGCAGTTGGGAAGGGAATGGGGAAGGCACTGGGGCAGATGGGAAGTGGGGCGGAAGGGAGGTGGTGGGGCAGACAGGAAGGGAGACTGGAGGGAGAGGGGAAGCAGGGTGACCAGACAGCAAATGTGAAAAATTGGGATGGGATGGGGAGGGGGGGTTAATAGGAGCCTATATAAGAAAAAGACCCCAAAATTGGTACTGTCCCTATGAAATCAGGACATCTGGTCACTTGGAGGGGGAGGGGGCAGACAGGGAGTGGGAGAGGGTGTTGGGGTGGGGGGGGGGCAAACAGGAAGGGCAGGGAAGGGAGAAAGTACAGGGGATAGACGGGAAGGGAGTGGGGCGATGGTGTGGGGGCTAGACAGGGAGCGGGCGAGGGGCTGCAGGGATTCTCAGGATTTGTCCCGCCGCCGGAGTGAATGGCGGGCTTTGGGGGACTGGATGTTGCTCCCCCTCCACCCATGGAGGGGATCGGCGTGCGGGGGGCAGCTGAGGAGCGAGGGAAGCAGGTTTCCCTTGGCCCCGAAGCGGGGCTGCCAGGACTGGCGTTCCGTCGGGCCCTCCCCCTCCATTTTGGCGGAGGGGAATCGCCGCTTTCCCCACACTCTGTTCTGTGCCCCTGTCGGGGCGGCGGGCGGAGCTAGCGGTCGGGGACCTCAGCGGCAGCCCCTCCCCCGTGCTCCCCTCGTGGCATCGCGCTCCGGTCTCTGGTCACCGCCTCGTCCCCTGCCCCCAGGTGGCTCGGGGGCGGGCTTGGGCGGCGGGCGGCAGCCTGCAAAGAGCCGCCCGCCGCGCTGCACACGCGCCCCTTTCTGCGGAGGAGGCGGCGGCCAGTGCCAGTGATTTTCTGCCCTCCCACGGCCCTAGCCCTCTACATCACCCGGCCCGCGCCCCCCCGGCCCCAGGCGGAGGTGCACCAGGGCTTGAGCCCCCCGGCGGGGGACTGGCTCTTGCTGGAGACGCAGGGTCAGTGCCCTGATCCCCAGGACAGACGAGGGGGCGTGGCACCCTCCCACGGTGCCAAGGCAGCAGCGATCTGGAGAGGAGATTTGGACATATTTGGAGGGGGCACCCGATCTTTCGGGCGGTATCCCCCTTGCCACTGCAGCGCCACAGGGGAGGCCGCAGACACGCTCTGTGCCGGGAAGGGAGCTGGCGGGGCGGGGACCTGTATGTCGCACCTTCCAGTGCACACGGGGCAGCAGTGCCCAGACACCCGTGCAAGGGGCACGCTGTGTGTATGGGGGGAGGATTAACCCCTCTTTCCAGAGCGACACGCCTGAGGGCGCCCCCTCTTTCCGCAAGCCCCAAACGCTACAGCCCCTTTGCTGTACCCCCCCCCCCACATTCTCTGGGACGCAGCCAGCAGCCATGCACACGCACCCCGCCCTATAGCGATGATCTAGGGCTCCTGCCCCCTCCCGAATCCCTGTATTTTAATATAGGTACAAGCAGCGCCTGGGGGGAGGGTGGGGCAGAACTCTAACCACCCCGGACCCAAACTGGGTGACGCCGCTCAACCATCCGGTGGGGTCCTTCTAGCAGCGGGGTCCCTGCCGCGGAGACCCCGGCTTCTCAGAATCTCGGCCCCTCCATATCGGGCGGGGACCCCCCTGGAAGCGTCTTGCTTGCTCCGTGCTGCTGCAGCCGACCACGTGAGGGCGTCCAGTGTGTTAGTTACAACAAATTATCCCCAGGACAGCGAAGCCGCCGTGGACCCCCGGCACCCGCAGAGGGGACCCAGCCCAAGACCCCCCTCTTCGCTACCCGGCCTCGGGGATTGTGCGGCCGGATAAGTCCGCCTGGGAGGCCCAGACCCCCCTATTCGAGGCGCCCCCCTCCTCTGTCTCGCCCCAGCATAGGGTGTGCTGTTTAAATCGCTTCTCTGGGACCTTTCTCAGGCCCAGAGAGCCCCGGCTACAGGGCAGTGGGGTCAGGCACCGTCAGGAGCAGGGTTTTGTGGGGCCGCCTCAGCACTGGGGTGTCGGATCTGGGAGCTAGAGCCCCGCAAAGGGGCTCCAAGAAGCACAAGTTGGAGCTGGCCCTGGCCCAGGCTGTTGTTGTTCTCAACGTGGTCCGCCCATTGTGCATATAAACGGCTGCCTCGGAGCCCGCCCAGGCAGGCAGGCGGATTGCATCTCTGAGAACAGAGCGAGCAGCCCTGAGAACAGAGCTTCCCCGACGCCCCCAAGCCAGCCCGGGACAGCCCCAGCTCTGTGCACCGGTTTGCCGCGGCATCGATCGGCCTCTTTCCCCTGCAGTCTGCGCAGTCCCGCCCAGCATGTCGGTGGAGTTGGAAGAAGCCGACCTGCCTCTGACTGAGGCGGAGGAAGCGCCCCTAGCCCCGGAGAAGAAAGGTGGCGCCAAAAAAGCTAAGGGCGGGGGCTCGTCCCTGTCTCCCTCCAAAAAGAAGAAAAACAACAAGAAGAAGAACCAGCCGGGCAAGTACAGCCAGCTGGTGGTGGAGACGATCCGGAAGCTGGGCGAGCGCAACGGCTCCTCGCTAGCCAAGATCTACAATGAGGCCAAGAAGGTGTCCTGGTTCGACCAGCAGAACGGGCGGACCTACCTGAAATACTCCATCAAGGCGCTGGTGCAGAACGACACCCTGCTCCAGGTCAAGGGCACCGGCGCCAACGGCTCCTTCAAGCTCAACAGGAAGAAGCTGGAAGGCGGCAGCGAGGGGAGCGCTGGCAGCAGCGCCCCGAAGTCCCACAAGAAGGCTGCAGCCTCCACCTCCCGGCGGGCGGACAAGAAACCGGCCTCCAAGAGCAAGAAGCCCGAGAAGAAATCGCACAAGAAAGGAGCCAGCGCCGCAGCCGCCAGGAAAGACAAGGGCAAAGCCAAGAAGGCGACCAAGAAAGCCGCCTCCCCGGGGGGCAAAAAGGTCAAGAAGTCTGCAAAGCCCAAGGCGCTGAAGAGCAGGAAGGCATGAGGGGGGGAGGGGGCAGGGCGCCCCCATCGCCCCACCACGCTGGGGCGGGGAGAGAGAACATTTCCCCACCCTTCCCCCCACTCCAGCTCCCCAGGGCTTGGAGCCCTAAGACAGACTCTGCTCTGAGGACAGACCCAGGTTATCCGCGTTGTCTTTGTATTGCTGGCCTCGCTCTGTAGCCGTCGCCGCGGGCAGGGAAATGGGGGTCAGGGCTGCCCCAGCCTCGCGGCCCATCGCTCTTGTTTTCTTACTTGGCAGCCCCCGAGCCCCACCCGTGAAGGTTTCTGTCCGCCCCCGCCGCAGCCCCAGATTTACAGGGCTAGGGCCCGCCCCCCGCCTAGTTTCCATAGTAGCTATTTTTCATAAGCCTCTTCGCTTCTATTTTCCCTGCTCCACCCCCGGTAGGGGGCGATGCCACGTGGGTCCCACAGGTCCCGGCACTGGTTCGCTGTAGCGGGGGATGGGGTGGGTTTTTGGCCTACTTTAGAATTTTTCGAACAGTGGCCACGCCCTCTATTGGTTCTCGCCCTGGTGCCATGGAAACGGCCAGTTCGGCGCCAGTTCGTGCTGATGGCGCCTGGGTACCTCTTAAAGGGCACCTCCCCCAGTTCGCTGAGCCGCGGCACGGCAGGCGGGCAGTGCCTGGGGGGGGGGGGGGCTGTGTGCGGGACCGCTCGTCGTTAGCAGCAGCGGGGCTGCCGCAGCCTTGCGAGTCTTGTACCCCTATTGCGGGGTGACGCTGGTTGTGCGCGTCCTGGGGGGGCGGCCCCTCCGCCCCCGGAGCGCTTGTACCACGTGTTCGGGGTTCAGAGTCAATGGCCTTTTTTGTTGTTGGTCAATAAATTGTTTAAACCTTTGACTCGTTTTCTCCGTGTGTGCGGGGGGATGGGCTCGGGGAGCGGACCGGCGCTTAGCGGGCGGGGCGGGGCGAAGAATGGGAGCGGATTGTGGACCGGCGCTTGGGGGGTGGACAGGCGCTTTCCTGGGGCGCGGGGGAATGGGCTCGGAGCGGACCGGCGCTTAGCGGGGGGATTTGGCCGGGGAGGGGGGGTCACTGCGCTTGGCGCGCCCCAGCGGAGACGGTCGGTGAGGGGTGGGGAGAAAGCGGCTGCGTGTGCGGGGGCAGCAGCCCCGCTCTCCGCGCCGCTCCATGCCCCGAGCAGCCTCGGGCGGGGGGGCTTTGGGCCCTGCCCCTCCCTGTGTTCTGTCCCTGGGCGGAATGGGGGGCTGGGGCTGTGCGTGTCGCGGCGCAGGTTCGACCTTTCCCCATCTCCTGCCCCGTCTCCCGGGCTGCGAGCTTCCCCCCGGCACCCCGCCTTATGCTTGAGTGTCCCGTCCCGGCGAGCTCGAGGCTGGTGGGAACCGGTTTAAATCTCTGCCGAGCCAGCGTGGCGGGGACTGGCGCATCAAAGCGGCTCCGGGCGAGAGCGACAGCGGGGCCATTTCTTCCCCTGGGTCTGGTCCCATCCCCTCCTCTCCCGCCCAGGACCGAGCTGCCCATTCTGTGACCCTGCCCTAGCCCCCTGCCGTGTCCAGCGGGGGAGCTGCTGCCTGGCGCCAGGGGCTTTTGTATGCCGGGGGCAGCCCCTTGTCAGAAACCCACGTGGGCTCTGAGCACCTTGCTGTGGCCCTGGGTGTGGGTTCAGCTTTCCACCCACACCTCTGTCATTTGGGCTGTTTGCTCTCAGGGAGGGTAAGAGCAGGGCCCTGGCTTAGATTATGATCTTCTAATTATCTAGATGGGAGAAGGGGCAACTTCTGGGAGTGGTGTGGGGCTAGGACAGGCACGGAGCCTGCCTTAGCCCTGCTGCCTCACCCAGAGGGAGCCAACCAAGGTAAGCACTGTTCAGCCAGAGCCTGCACCTCAATCCCCTGCCCCAGCCCTGAGTCCCCTCCCAGAGCTTGCCATACACACCCCCTCTTGCATCAGGCTCAGCCTGGAGCCCCCTCCCGTACTCCAAACCCCTAGGTCCCAGTCCAGAGCCTGCACCTCTTCCCACACCCCTGCCTCAGCCCAGTGAGAGTGAGGGTGTAGGGAGTGAGTGAAGCAGGGCAAGGGTGTTTGCCAGCTCTCTAAAGCCAACGCTACACCCTTCCCCCCAAGCTTTTTTCTGCGCACTCCCAGTACAGTACACCCCCTCCTGCACCCAGCTGAACAGCAATTCCAAGGCTGCAGGAGGGAGGGGGAGGAGTTGAGCAGCAGTGCCAGAGGTCCCCAGTATGACTCTCAAACCTCCTAGATTACCCTCAGACTCCAGTTTGAGAACTGCTGTTACAGAGCCTCAGAAAGATGGCTGGGTCCGAGGCAGAGCTGCTCTTCAGCATAGGTGCCTGTACAGCACAGAGTGTTATGCCCTTACTTGCACCCCATTTATGTCAACTACAAGTTATTGACAAGAGGTCCTAGGCCCACTGGTTACAAAGAGTGCAAATGCTTCCAGCCCTTCACTCAGTGTAAAGTAGGATGACACCATTTCCTGAAAGGGGATTAGGGCAAATTTAATGACAGTTTAGAGTAGTTCTTGCAGCTCTGCTGCCAGGTGGGACAGTGAGGAAGAGAATATCCCCCCATTGCCAACCCCATCAGCTTTCCCCTGCTCCACCAAAACAAAGGCTATTAGAGACTGCTGTTCACATTCACCTTTAATTGAATTAAAGAGGTAAAGCCCAAGAGGACATGACTGGTGGATAATGCAGCAGCTCCACTACTACTAGCTTTAGCTTGCTCTACTGAGCATGCTTTCTCGGTATGTGGTAGTTAGTAAATTGAATACCCTCACATTCTAAGCACAGCTTTGTATACCTGGGAATAATCTTTAAGAAACTAGGGCTTAGATTCACACCCATGCTCTCTTCCCACAGCAGCATCATAGCCTGCCTCTGGGCTTAGCAGAGGTCACAGTACTCATAACTTATTGTAAAGGTTCAGCTAGCCATAAGGTGAGGACTGATGCCCTTTCCTCGTTACTTGTAAGCAGGACTTTACAATTGGAACAGTAGATTTGTCCTCTAACACTACCTTACACATACACCCCCACTGGAGTACACTATTTGCCTACATGGTCCCCATCAAATTGAGTGAAATTGATTATAGCTCAACTTCACTTGCTATAGAGTTTTGTCTTCACAGGCTAGGTTTTAAGCCTTTGCCCATGCATCTTACTCTCAGCACTTTTGCACTTGACTGATTAGTCGTTCAGTGTAACAGACTCATCATTCCTAATAAAACATGAAGGACATCCATGCAGAGCTTTCCTTAGTTTGGAGCCCAGAAATAACACAGAATTGTTTTTCTATGCATTGTTTTTTTGGAAGGGTACGAGCAGGATATTTAGTCTACAGCTGCCCATTTACAGCCAACACCAGTAAAGTTGCTAAAAATGTGAAGTTTTCAGAGATATAAGCCAATTGCTTCAACCTCACCCTTCAAGAGCAGAGCCAGAGCACCTAAAAAGGGAAAGCTAGAGCATAAGCAGCAAGCTTTAAGCATTTCCCTTCCTATACTATAACAAGGCAGAAGAATTGATGCCCAGGAAGAAATGCACTCATCTCTTGCTATAGCACTCCCTTCTCCTATCTGCTTAGGTTTTTAATCATGGCACTCGGCAAGATTTCATTCCAGCCCTTTTATCCAAGATCCTTTCTGGGAAGCAGTCTACAGACGCTGTAATAAAATGCAGAAAAAAAAATAAAGAGTGGGTAGGAGATATCTAGGAAATAGAAAAGATGAGTGCAGGACACCTAGCTCTCAAATCCTATGTCCAACTCTCATAAGATTTGGGGTTACATGACCTCTGCCACATCAAGAGTATACTGCAACAAGCAACCATGTTGCATGCTGTAAGATGGACAGCTGTGGACTATTACAGTAGAATATACTTTTGTATATAAAGTAGGCTCCAGTCAGGACTCATCTAGGAAAGGAATGTGAGAAAGCAAAAATGAAGAAGCTGAGTAGTGTGGTTGGCAGAAGGAAAGTCTCTCACTCATTTGAAGTGCTACAGGTATCTATGGTCTCCTGTAAATAAGCATCTTCCCTAGCTGTAAACTCCAGGCAAAAAGGGAGCCAGTAATCATTAGTCAGAGGGGTAGCCGTGTTTGCTGATTTTACAGATCCAGACAGAGTCCTGGGGCATCTTATAGACTAACATGTATTGCAGTATGAGCTTTTGTGGGTGAATACTGACTTTGTCAGATGCATGTTGTGGTGCAGCCGATGAAGTGGATATTCACCCACGACATGCGTCCGACGAAGTAGGTATTCACCCACGAAAGCTCATGCTCCAATAGACTAACAGACGTATAAGATGCCCCAGGACCCACTGCTGCTTTTAGTAATCATTAGGTGAAGGGAAGTACTGTGTTCATGTCAGTAATCAGAACTTGTTTGAGAGTAACAAGCTTTCAGGATCTAAGGGTCCTACTAAAATCTGGTTTTGGAAAGACTGGGATAAAAATCTTCAGAGGCCAACTCCTGCAGCCAAATGTTCCTGGAAATTAGTAGCACACCCTTCTTTTGCTTCTGAGTGATAAAGGCAGAAAATTTTTCATTAGAAATTCATCTCTTTTCTAACATTGAAGACTATAGTGACCAGAGGCCTAGCAAAATTACAAGAGTCAAGAGAACGAGGGATTTTTAGGTAGGCCATTGAAAGTTCTGTGATTTGAGTTCACTTTTTTATTTAAGCCTGTTTAACTCTAGGTTTTCTCCAAAAATGTTGATCAAATGTTAAAAGATTCAACAACCCTATTCCTGGTCATGTAAGAGGTAGGGAGCTCAGGATATCCATCCAAGATGTTTTTCCTCAAAAAACAGGGGAACCACATGAGATATTCCTGATATTTAAGGGCTAGTCTACAGGGGAAGTTGCACCAGTTTAACTTTAAACATTTTCAACCAGCGTAATTAAGCCAATGCAAACCTCTACATGTTCACTTAAGTTTGGTTTGAGTATAACTTATTGCACTTTAAACTTAACTCCATTCCCAACAGACTTATTAAAAATCAAAAGAAGCCACTTACATCAAAATAAGCTTGGCTACAGAGGAATCTGCACTGCTTTAAATTCACATATTAGGTTATGCTGCTACAGCTTCCCCACGTACACCTAGAAAACCACCCAAAAAAAACAAACCAGCAACAATTTAAAAAACAAGCCACCCCAACTCCCCACCCAGCCCACCTGTTGGGCCTTTCCTGTAGAGTATAGAGAAACAAAAAGCCAAAGAGGCAATACAAACCCAGTTTAAAAAAAACCAAAACCAAACCTTTGTGACTGATCTTTAAGTGAACTTAGTCATCACTCTTTTCTGCCCGAAAGCCCTAGCAGGCAAGTGTGTCATAAAAAGGACTGGATGGCTTCCTGACTAGGTGCTCATCTCATCATCACTGCTTTAAATCTAGCCCAGGTTAGCAGTAGTTGTAGAAAAAGAGAGTCCTCTGAGTGAGCTTATTTCCAGGGGCTCATCAGTCTGAGAATTAGTACTTTCAGTCCAGTTCATAGTTTAATTATTTGCGTTCCTGACTGGAACCACCTCCCACAAGTTCTAGGTGATGTTAGTGTGCGCGCATGCACACACACCCTTGCTCCAAAGAACTTCTAATCTAAAAAAACATGAAAATCTGGGTAGCCAACAGAAAAGCAGAGCTCGCTGGACTTACAGCATGATTCCATTCCAGTTTCTCCTTCACTTGATGACCCTGCCAGTTTCCCTAATGTTATAATTAATAAGGGCCCCTGATTAAATCCATACAGAAATCCAACACACACACCCACCCACCCCTGGGCATCAGCAAGCTCTGGGTAAAGCCCTAGGAGCTTACCTCACAAGAGCACTCCCCCCCATCACCTGCAGCAATGGTTCCTGCAGACCAGGGCAGGCCCATTGATAGGACAGCACGGAGAAGACAGTTACTGCAGTTACACATGGAAACCCAAGTCATGAACCAGGACTCCATTGTGCTAGGCCCTGTACCAAGAGAACAAAGAGTTTACTGTATAAAGACAAGAGATGGCAGCCAGAGGCAGACACGGAGCACAAAGAAACAATACAAGACTTGCACTGTCACTGGCCTTGGTGTATACAATCTGTGGGCAGACAGGACTGCAGTCTACTACACCATCACAGCACAGAAGCAAAGTAAATGACTAGATGAAAATGGTCCTTCCTTTACATCAGAGCCCTCTGATTTACTGCCACAACTTGTGCTCCTTGTTATACAACTATACAGAAGGGGGAGTGGGGAGGGGTGAATTCTATTCTATCAACAAAGTCATAAGCTAAGTCTGATTACAGAATCTTTGTAATTGACATGCAGAAGAACATAGCTTGATTTTCAAATCCCAGGTGGAGTTGCACAGCTGGGGGATATAAACCTGCAATCACAGAGAAGTTAAAACAAGAGATTTGCTAGGTTAAGTCAGTCACTTCAGTGCATTGTCCTAATGCAATTTTCACTATTACCATCTGCCAAGGTTATTGTGGTGCTATAAAAGGAACACATTTAGAAGCAAGTCTGGGGTAGTTTCCTTAGTCACTAGGGCCCAAATCCTCAAACAATTACAGTGGCAGTTGGGTGCCCAAACACAGTGGGAGCTAGGTACCTAATACCTTTAAGGATCTAAACCAGACAGTCAACAGGCCACCAATTATTTGAGTATGGTCAAATACGGTCAAGTATTGCAGAAAGAATGACCTGATGTAGGCAGGAGCCTACCTTTTTGACTGTTTTGCATTTTTCCTGAGTTAAAATAACTCAGTTAACTTACTAGGCTTAACTATTTAAGGGTAAGTCTATCGGAGACCATAAAGTCTTACTCTTAGTTACTGTTTTAAGAAATCAGTGCTTTCAAATATTTGACTTGCCCAACCCTAATCTGGGCCCAGATGACAACACGCATTTTTGTAGAATTTAAAGGATGTTATTAATTTGAAATCTAATCAGTTTTAGAAGAGTTAGAAGCAGTTTCAGTTGCCAGACTTGTCCAATACGCTTCTGATCATTGGGTTTTTCTGTTAATGGAACTTTTCTTCTTCTGCACTGCTATGTAAAATAGCTTCCTGCATGTATTTGTGGGTAACTGTGCATAAAATGCTGCCAAATGCACAAGGCAGACTAAAGGAAATTGAGGAAAACATTTTCTTCCCTCTTTGAGCAATAAAGAAAATCTCATGGCAGGCTACCAGCTGAAGTCTCAATACTATAAAAATCTGACAGTTAAAAAAAATACAAGTTTTTAAAGTAGGTTTGGAATCCAAAATTGCACAGTATTATTATTTGACTAGTGCAGACTGGGATGGAGTTTAAATACCCACAAGTAAAGTGCAGCACTTACCTGTGCTAAAGCCAAACCCCAGCTAATAAAAAAATAAATCACCTGCTTTTATCAACTGTATCTGTTAAGAACACATCAACCTGCCTTCCACTGGATGCAGAGCACAAGAGAAACCAAAATCCTTTCCTAAATTGAAAGAGCCAAATAGGTGGTTAGTCAGGCACTTCTGACACTTACCTAGAATTTAACAGGCAGAAGGCCCAGTGGTTGGTAGTTTTCATTATTACCCCCCTTCCTCCACTGCCAGGTTTCCAACCCCCATTCCTTCAATGGTTTGTCTCTGTCACACCCCCCCCCCCCAACTGTAAGCTCTTCACAACTGGGACAGCCTTAGTTGTGTTTGTTTAGTGCTCAGAGCGAAGGGGCCCCAATCCTTACTGGTGCTATTGGCATACAAATAATTAAGTTGCTCAATATCTTCTATTTACAGGCTCTTTAAAAAAGACAACCAGCATTTTTTTTTTCTTTCCAAGCTTGCCTGCATCCTCTCCAGGGGCGCTGGAACAATTTGTACAGTGGGGGTGCTGAGAGCCATTGAACCAAACTGTAAACCCTGGATAGAATGGAAACCACTTCAAGCCAGGGGGTCCAGCACCTATGGTCCTCTCACCCTGCACCCTTCTCCACCCCACCCTGTTTTCTTTCAATTGCCTCCCCGCCCATGGAAGAGAAAGTCAGGATTACAGTCTTGCCATTCCTGGCTTTGCAGATTGACATCCTAGATGGCTCCTGGCACATATATTGCGAGCTCTCCACCTAAGTACAAGTGGAAAAGGGTATATGAAACTTAAGTCTGTACAGGAGCTGAATTTCTAGTGTAGAACTCTTTGTATCATTTTTATTTAAACATTCTCTAATAAACTTTTACATCTCAAGCTTCTTATCAGCCAACTGAGTAAGCGTTCCAGTCCATCTTTGCTTCTCCTTGCAGGACACACCTTCTGAGGGAGATTCAAATTTGCCTCACTAGCTGGATCATCAAGCCACTCTACATTGCCAGCAGCGGGGAGAAAAATTTGGGAGGATGACTTATGTGTAATCCCCTCACCTATCTGTGTGAACAAGGTGGGGTGAAAAGTAAATATACCATCCATGGCAATTGGGATTGCTGAACTAAATCAGGTATCTCCCCCCATCCCTCCCAGGAAGACTGAATCCAAATACAAAGTTACTGACATAAAAATATAAGCCTGTTTCCTCAGATATGACAATTCCAGTGCAAGCAAGAGTTAGGTGACGTGGTGATAACAGACAGCAAGTTTGACATACATTCAATACTGAACCAGTTTAATCAGATTTTGGGTTTGCATTGTTCTTTTTTTCAGTATCACAAGTTCTGCATTTTCTAAGAAATACAAAGCAATCTCCTTTGAGTCACATAGAATGCTGGTCCTAGAGAAACAGAAGAACACAAGACACTAAGATACAGAGACATTTTAGAATCTCCATTCTCTAAACAATGGTTTGTATATAAAGAAAAATTCCTAATGGCCTCCCGCATCCACCCCAGTATGACATAATGCTCAGTTTACAGAAGGAAAAACCCAGTTGGGTCCCATGCAACAGCAGTAAGATGCAGCTGCCCAGAAACAAGACAGTTTCCCCCAGGCCAGCGCTGAGAAGGGGTGAAACCACAGAATTCCCTGTAGCCACGCCATATCAAGTTTACTTCTCCATTATTACTAATCAGTATTCTAGTAATATATCTTTTCCACATTCTACAATGGAGTGAAAGATCCCTTCATAAAACCACTTACAGGCATCCAAATTCATCTACTCTAGATAATATAATTGAATGAGAGCAAGTTATTTCATCTACAAAATTAAGAACTGATTTGATAGGTGGAACACATGCTACTTACAGCACAGACACAGTTGTCCATTGCACTTTAAGAAGATTATGAAGTTCTGCTGTCCAACAGCCTGGACACTGCTGCATGCACATGATTCTATCAACCTTCCACATAAACTGCGCTCACAATAAGGAACAAGGCTGCTCTTTATACCAATTTCTATCAGATCACAGCTACTGTGTGTCACAGGGACTGCTAGGCTGACTTTCATGCTCATACATTATCCAAATAGCCATTTAATAACCACCACATTAACTATATATTTGCTTTATGTAAATTATAGGTTTTTAAAAAAAGAGAAACATTAATCCATTAAGGAGGATTACTGTTAACAAATGTATAATTAGTACTTCATTTTAAGACCCAGAAGTAGTGATGAACAAAAACACTATGTCATTCTAAAGTGCAATTAGGGTACAAGTGCTAAATTCTCAATAAAAGTAAGAGGTTCTGCAACATAAGGCTATTAATCTGACCAAAAAAGGAAAAACCAATGGCAGCTTCCATTCCCTGCCAATGGTAAACTCATGACCTTGTAATGCTCTTTTAGAGTATTTTCAAGTGCACCCTTTCCCCCCAAACCATACAGGGCCCACACCAACTAATGAGAACTAACTAAATCCTGCTAGTCCACTGAGTGCATGAACTCAGCCAGACAGCTACAGTAAGGGATTCAAAACTTAACAGGAGACCCAAGTTAGAGCTCTTTTACAGTTGACGACATCTTAGCTCATACCACTGGACAAAACAAGATGTGGTATCTGAATGACCAGTTCCTCCCAGAAACAGATACTACTTTTTCACATTTGGAAAGTCTCCTGGCCTCCCACCCTCCTTGTACTTACTAAGTCCATTTGTGATCACATTTCTGGGGATGTGCAGCAACAACAGGTAAAATTATCACCCTCCTGAACTTCCCTACCTCCTGCACGGAGCAAGGTGAGAAAGTAAAGTAGATCATTCGTGCAAAAGTTAAGCAACAGGGAGAGATCACCCTCCATGATTCTCCCACCCCCGCCCAAATAATATCCAGGTACAATACAAAGGAAAGGCATGGTATCTTCGATTACATCCACAAAACACAACATAAATAAAAAGTGTATTGATCAAGCCCAGTCTTCCTGCTCCAGGCTGGAGTTTTCACTGCGCAAAATATTTTCCCTTGCAGTTAGTTACACCCTCCGGAGTGGGAGGGAAAGAGAGAGAACCAACCAACTCTTCCTTCTCCCAACTGCTTCTTCCAACCGAATATAAGCAGGTCCAGAAAAACAAGCCACCAACCCCACAGATGCTGCTCTGAGAACAGAGTTGTTGACCAGCAACCCTGGAAGGATAGCTTTGCAGCCTAACAGTCCAGAAAGCAATCTAGGAGCACCAGGCAGGGTGCTGGCACCCAGGAAAGGGCTTTTTTATAATTAATTATTATTTCAAATTCAGATTGCTTGCTTGCTTACCTCCCTCCTTGCTGGGGGCTGGAGAGAAAGGGAAAAAATCACAGGCTCATAATCATTCTGTAATAAGAGCTACATCCTCCCCTGCTGCAGGACTGCAAAGCTAGCACATGGGGGTCAGGAGGGTCATGCCCCACGGCAGCAGTGGAGGGAATGTGGGGGTCGCGGGGGAGAGTGGGCACACGGACAGCATACGAGGGGAACGCCAATGCTGGCTGCACCGCCTCGCGGAGCGATTGACTTTCTGGGAATGCGGGTGGCTCGGGGCTCACTTCTTGGAGCTCTGGGTTTTCTTGGGCAGCAGCACGGCCTGGATGTTGGGCAAGACGCCGCCCTGGGCGATGGTCACCCCGCCCAGCAGCTTGTTGAGCTCCTCGTCGTTGCGGATGGCGAGCTGCAGGTGCCGGGGGATGATCCGCGTCTTCTTGTTGTCCCGGGCGGCGTTACCGGCCAGCTCCAGGATTTCCGCCGACAGGTACTCGAGCACGGCGGCCAGGTAGACCGGTGCCCCGGCCCCGACCCGCTCCGCGTAGTTGCCCTTCCTCAGGAGCCGGTGCACGCGGCCCACCGGGAACTGGAGACCAGCCCGGGAGGAGCGCGACTTGGCTTTGGCTCTCGCTTTGCCGCCGGATTTCCCTCGGCCGGACATGGCGGGGGTGACGCGGCAAGCAGAGGCCGATGCCGGCAGCTGCCGGCCGGGAGAAGAGGCGCCGAGCCGGTCCCGGGGCCTAGGGAAGGGGACACAACACTGTTATAACGCGCAGGGGCAGCCAGCCCCGCGGGCCACGACCCGCTCCTAGAGACCGCACCAAGAGCCGCCCGCCAGGGCTACAACGTGCCCGCGGGCTGCAGCGCCGAGAGGCCCGGCGACCTGCACCCAGCCCAACCGGCTACATGCCCCCGCCTGCAGCGAACCACACCGCACAGCGGCGCGCATGCAATTAAAATAAACCCTACAGGGACTAAACCCCCAGGCACAGCCCTGGCCCTCACCACCGCACTGAGAGCGATCCGCTCTGCTAGACGCCCGCAGCTGCAATGACAATAATACTTACAGCCGCTAGCGGATATAAATCCAAACCCAGGCCGCCGGCCGCTTCCCATTGGCGGCAGTGCGAGCCGACCAGGCTCCCATTGGCGGGTATTCCGATCCCTGATTTGCATAGGGCTCGCAACGCCCTGTACTCGGCTTTGGATGGGGCTGGAGTGGCAGTCGAGACGCTGGCTAGGCGGCCTGCAAAGAGGGCTGGTGGTGAAGCATATTAATGTGCAGCAACAGCAGCTGTAAGGAGACGGGAATCTTTGGCTGCCTCACAAAGCGATGCACTAGGGAAAGGAGATTTCTTCCCCTGCTTCGGCTATAGTGCTTTAAGTAGTCACGCTAGGCGTCTTTGGCGTCTGATCTGCTTCCTATCAGGCTCGGAGAAAACCCTCCACGCTTGTGTTCACCTTCTAGTCCCGCTATAAACACCAGTTCCTTGCACTGCACTGTGCCCCAGTAGCTCTGGGACTCCCGGCTGAGCCTCTTTCTTTTTGGGTACAATATTCCCCTCTCTTCTTGCCCATGTATGGGCCAAATCACTTTAGTATTGGATTGAGGGGGAGGGAGAGAGTCGTCACAGGCAAGAAAAAAATATATTTTTCTCCTCTATTGTTAAGAACAATGTGGGCAGGTAGATTTTGTGCCAGGGCAAATGACTACTGCTCCTGTCTTTCAGAACAGGGCACCCTAGCTTTGTAAGCAGGAAACTAAGAAGGAGGAAGCCTCACTCTAGCCTTTTGGCACCACTTTACCTCTCTTGAATATCAGCTTCCACAGCTTTAAGACTTTCCCCAGGACTGCTATGAAGTATATACACATGTGGACCACTTAAACTTGAATAAATGTTTATAAAACATTTGGAAGGGCTGTATCAGTGTTAAATGCTCTAGTAGGAATAAACATTAGACACAAACCTGGCTGTATGATCCAGACTCTGCCCCTCCTGTTCAACTCTGCTATTTTGACCCATCATGAATTTTGGGTAGCTCCAAACTCCAGGCTTATGCTCATGAGCAATACTTAAGTGCTAACCTGGGTTGAAGCACACCCAATGGAAGGGGAAGCAACTGGCCACCAGGTTCCTATATTAAAGTAAAAAGAGGAGTGTGCAGATTATCAGTTTGAACAGCTGTAAGTACCACCACTGGTACCTGTCCTGCTTGTGCTGGGAAGATGGACAGCTTTTGTCTACAAAACAGCAGGACTCTGAAATGAAGAGGTTTTTTTTAAAAGATCTGCCAACATAGTGACACTGTAGACCACAAACAGAAGAGCAGCCAGTAGATCACTCTCTCCCTACTTGAGCAAGCTGTATTTCCCCTAGGGGAGTACCATGGAGGAGCAAGCAGTCTCTCATCTTCTCATCTTCTCAATAAAATCAAGGACAATCAGCAAAATACAGGGGATCCCAGCTCTCTTGTAGATCCCAATTTTGGTAGGGCAGATCTGCTATCTTGGCTAATGTAAACACAGCCTTTTTTCAGCAAATAAATCCCACCATTTCTAATACTGGAGTAGTTCCATCACTGGGAGCCCTAGTGTACAGCAGCTACATCATCATATAAATCTACACGACACAGCGGTTAAAACCCTAGTTGCTGCTGCTTCCACCAACTTTTTCTATATTAGGGCTTCCATTTTGCTACCACCAGTGAGGGAGTGTGAAACTTTTCAGAAAAAAGGCTAATGTAGACATGTCCACATTGTCCGTCTTTGATCAAACCGATAATGCTACTACCTGCCCTTCTAGAAAAAGGTCTATTATCTCACTGTGCAAACACCTAAAGAAAATCTCATTTAATTTCAGTCTCCTGCTACCTTAACAGGATGGGCTTTTTCCTTTCCCAAAACTAATAAACTTCCCTGGCTAGTGGCAATGGGTTTGCAAGCCCTTGGTTTTAGGGGCTAGGTTTTATACTCGCATGTAAAAGACAATTCCTCATTCCTGAGAGATCAACACTAAAAAAAAAATAAAAAATTGTTTTCTAAGGTTACTGACACAGCTGCTGGCAGAACTGGCATTTGGCTTTCAACAGAAGGGCTTTATTTGAAGCAAGTATATGAGCTTCAGGATGAGATTATGGCACCAAGTATGTTCATTTAAAAAAAATTAACAGTTTCTGAATGGAGACACATTTGATTTGGAAATAGACATAAGTTTAAAGGTGTTTAGAAATAACAGTTATAAATATAGTTATTTAGTGATAACACTTCTGGTGCTTTCTACCTGCAAAATGCTCTACACATAATTAGCCCTTATGAGTGTTGGGGGAAGGATTATTCCCCATTTTACAGATGGGAAAATGGAGGCAGAGAGGGATTATGAGTGGCTCAAGGCAATAAAGGAGTATTAGGAGGATTAGAATTCAGGTATTCCTGATTGCCAGGTCTGTATTCACCTCATGCCTCCCTCCATTAGTAGCAACAGGGAGTTTAAAAACAATTATTAAATGCATGCTTGTTACTTTTTGTAGAGTCTGTTCTGTAATGGTTGATGTTTACAGCCAATGCACTGAAGAAAGACAGCAAAATCATTCTGTCTAGAGAAGAAATTACTTGGCAGGGGAAGAAAACTATTTCTCATTTTCTGCACGTTGCTTGCTAAAGTACATAGATGGTGTTGAGGCAAAAGTTTCAGGGACCACAAATCAAGCCCTCTGATTCTTCCAGTTTGGAATAGGGCTGAAATTATTTTGTCTTGAGAGATTAATGATGGAAATGATAGGGAAATAGACTGCAAAACTGTTTCTGGCTAGTTTACGTTAACCATAGACTAGGGGAAACCCTACATCCACCCAAACTACTGATGAGCTAGCAGGAGACATTCCCTAGCTCCTCAAAGATGTCAGAAATGGGGCTCAATGGAGCATTTCCCAATGAATGTAATGTAGCGAGTTATGGTCAGATTCTCATATATCTTGGATACAGTTTGCTACTTTTAAAATAACTCACTTCCCTGCAGCATGGATTTGGTTCTCCCCCATTTAATGGTATCTCACCATACTCCTGTTTGACACTCCAAGGGCTGCTGCTCAACCGCCCATCCCCCAAGACTCTCCACAGCAGCTAAGCATCTGTGGAGCTCCCTTAGAACAAAGCAGTTCTGAGTGGAGCCATCAATCTGCCTTCTGAGAATATTTTAATTTGTAAATAAACTCTTACCTCTCCAGGAACTTTATCCAACCAAAAGTCTTACAGCTCACTATACTCTACGAATTCTCTCTTTTCCCAAGAGTGAGGAAGACACATTATTCACATTGCTTGTGGAATGGATGATTATGGATTGATAACAAGTACAGAGAGACAGACTCACGGACACATCACAACAAGCCAACTGATCACTTTTTATTTTCTACAAACTACTACTTCAAATACAAATAAGTGATGCTCTCCAGAGAACTCCCACATGCTAAGGGCTTTGCTCTAACATTTGACTCTCACTGTTTGTTCAGGTCCCAGACCAAATACAAAAAAATATACTTTAGTGACAGTCCAGTGATCTACCTACTCAACAGAGTGATTGTTCCCTCTCTGAATCAAGAATTCAGAAAATACTCTCTAAATCTTAAAATCCTATTAATAAAAAGATTGCACAAACATTATGGCCAAGACAAGGTTTCCCACACTACTCCCCCCAAAAAATAATAAAGCTAGGAGTTATGGCTGCCACAGGAGACAGATTAAACCCAGTAATTCTCAGGAACCTACTCTCTAAGGTCATGCCAACGCATTAAAGCTTGTTTTTCAGTGGTACTGAGTACCTGCGGCTTCTACTGACTTCATTTGGAGCTGTGGGCACTCAGCACTTCTGAACATCAGAACTTTTCTCTTTAAATTTACCAGTGTTGCTACTGTCAATGTGAGATCTGGTGTAGACAATATGCTGCCATTTTACCACTGTGTCATCTAACCCTGCTCAGAGCATGGTTAGACAAAACTGGTTAAAATACTGATTCATGCCTACATTATAACTTCCATTGCTGCCACCAGTGGTAGCAACAGTGGGAAATTTGAGGGGATACTTCTAGTGGCTTCCATATTATATCACCACTGGGAAATGGTTTTCAAAGCAGCCCTTGACAATAGCACACAGACTCCTTAAAGACAGGTCAGCCTGTCAGAAATGGGACAGACAATGCGCATGGAAAAGGACTTAAAGGTAAGGCCACTTTTTACTTTCACCAGCAAAAATGACTTAAGGCATTTCTCTCTTATTCTTACACACACACAAACACACAGTCCTCCCCATTTCCACAGCAGAATGCTTCCTCAGTTTTAAAAGGGACCTGTATCCATGGCACTTACTTCCAGGATCCTGAACTTCCTCCTTTCCACATCAGGATTCCACTGTTCTGGAACCCGTATGCAGAGGCCCATACATGTTGCTGTGCTGACATAAAGCAAGGCAGGTTACCCCAGAATTTCCTGACCTTGGGAAATGGGGCTTTGTCTCTGATTTAAATACCAATTTAACATAGGTTATTTTGTTCATTTTTCAGCTGCAGAAGTTCTTAAGCATCAAAAGTGTCCAAAATAATCTATATAGAACAGACACTATATAGGAGAATTAACACAAAGGAGAACCAGTTGAATACCACTGCAGGAAGAATTCCATGCAGTTTTTCTGTTCCTCATCCAATGGGAAGAGCATGGACTGGGTTTAAGCGCCTCTCACACATGTACCTAATCCATAAATGTTCCCAAGGCAGGTCAGTGACAAGCACTGGGCTACAGTGAAAAAGTTGGTGGGAGGTGAGCATTTCACATTAAATCTATGTCCCTGCTAAGGGACGGCAACAAAGAAAGTTTTAAAAACCAAACACTGCTCTCTTGAATCAGTAAATCATCAGCACAAGAAGGGAAACAAGCTACAAAAATCACATGAGTGCTAGAGATCATGTTTAAATGCTCAATGCAACAAGGTCACAGGAATCTCAGTACCAGTCTGCAGGATCTAACAGGCTAACATGCTGCATCTACTTAGGAACACAGAACTGAAAGTCAGTTCATTGAGTTTTGGGCTTCTTTGCACAAGGATCCCCTTCTTCCTTCTTCAGCCACTGTTGCATTAAGGCTGCACTGGTTCTCTTGGGTGCAGCGATTTGGATGAACTGGCTGGACCATCTTGGCAAATCATCTTCCTCTTTCTTGGGAGATTTGTTTTTCACCCAATCCAACATCATTTTGCTGCTAGTGCTGACTTTGGTTTCCTGGCAGGACAAATTACAATAAGAAGAACAAGAACCACAGAAATAGCTGGTCATATATGCAAGGCACATCGGAAAATGCCCACATGGGTACCAAGTCAATGAGCTGGGTCCATTTTCAGAATGGGGAAGGTGCAGCAGCAACATCACTCCCTACAGTTACACAGCCTTGCAGAAGGTCCCCATGGAAGTCCCAGTCAGATTAATCCTAAATGCCATTCAGGAAAGAATATACTGTACTAAGCAGAGTGATCCTGACACTTCACAACATGGTTTATTTCTGGAAAAGCAGGAAAAGGAATGGGAATCCTAGAGGGGCTTTCACTGCAGTGACTCTCTCTCCAACTGAGGATGGATGGCTGCCTTTGGAAACATAAAAACAGCCATACTAGGTCCAAAGGTCCATCTATCCCAGTATCCTGTCTTCCAACAGTGGCCAATACCAAGTGCCCTCAAGGGAATGAGCAGAAAAGGTAATCACCAAGTGATCCATCCCCTGTCACCCATTCCCAGCTTCTAACAAACAGAGGCTAGGGACACCATCCCTATCCATCCTGGCTAATAGCCATTGATGGACCTGTCCTCCATGAACTTACCTAGATCTTTTTTGAACCCTGTTATAGACTTGGCCTTCACAACATCCTCTGGCAAGGAGTTCCACAGGTTGACTGTGTGTTGTGTGAAAAAATACTTCCTTTTGTTTGTTCTAAACCTTCTGCCTGTTAATTTCATTTGGTGACCCCTAGTTCTTGTGTTATGAGAAGGAGTAAATAACACTCCCTGATTTGGGAGTTTCTCAGAGCCATCCTGAATCAATTAGAAGGAGTAGCTCAAGAATCTTACATGGCATAATCTACCTCTCATCCTCAAGCGCTGAGTGAGCTCCCAGCCCCTAATGAACATCTAACAAAACATGTGATTTATTCTCTTATATTCTATGGCGTGGCCTCCCTCCATGAGTAAAATTTTTGAATACCTTATTTTTTATTGCATTTTTAGCCCATTACACAACTTTGATGCATTATTTATTCTGTCATATAAGATGATAAATTTGCATGCTAGGATCTGCAATCTGTATTTATATTTTACTTCAAACATTCTATTTTCCCTTTTGTCGCTATTAACGAAAACAGCACACACACACCCCGAGCCTGGTAACCCTTAAGCCTGGCACTCCAGACAGTCACCTGCCCCTAAATCCAGCCCTCCATTTTCTCCTCTGTAAAAGGCCCTTCCAGGCTGAACAATCTATGCATCTATGAAAATGGGTATAAATTATCTACCTGACAGGCAGGATTAATCCATTAACGTTTGGAAAGAGCAGCGGAACCCCCACTTAGACAGAGGACAAAGTACAATTATATTTATTATTATTAAACAGTATTATGGTAGGGAAGTCTGTTTTGTGTCAACCACCAGATCTTACCATCTTTGGTCCCAACCCAATGGGAACGAGGCATTCTGGTGTATTGTTTCTGGAGTTGTTTACTATAGTGGAAACCGGGTGGAAAGCAATGTTCTCTGTGGAGTGGATGAGCCTAAGGGCTTCCTGTGTTGATACCTCTGTAAAGTCCAACCATTTCCTGATGGCCTCATCCCCATCCAGGATAGCTGGCATCCTAAACATGGGAGGAGATGCAGAAATCTTAAGACCACATAGAGAAACACAACTTATCCGCCATGTGGCAGGACTGGGTGATTTGGGTGAAAGCCAAATTAAGATCCAGAATTAACATGATCCAGATTCCAGCTATCTGGGGATTAACTGTGTTGGCAATAACTCTTATGTTAAGAAAAGGCTAAAAGGCATACAGACCTCATTTCTGAAGCCGTGGGGAAAGGACTGAGCAATGCAATGTTTTTCTGTGAGGCAAACAGTGTGCTAACTTCACCAAAGCAGCCTGCTTCCCCAGAGGAGGCAAAGGGTCTGTCAATCACTAGGCAGCCCTATGAGCAATTCAATTCTTATTGCTACCAGCAAGGGGCCAAACACAGTGATTTATGGCAAGAGCAAAATTCAGTGACCTGAAACAAGTCAGTAATGTTCTAATGTACTTCTCTAAGGGGATCAGGCAGAAAGAGCATGGAAGAATTTCTGGCCTGTGTGTTCTTGGCCACCAAGGCTATGTATGTACAGTCATACTACCTGCTCCACAGAGGTAAAAGTAACGTTTTCTGCCACACACTCCCCACTAATCTCTGCCAGTCTAAACTCTACCAGTCATAGCCAGTCATTCTCACTTGCCTGTTATGGATAGCACTTAAGCCTTTAGACGCATCTACTGTGATGATGGTGTAGGTGTACAATGCATCCCCTCCATCAGGAGGTTCCCAGCAATCAAAAATCCCAGCCATGGTGAGTAACCTCCAGCCTTTCCACTCTTCATCATCATCTTTCCCATCTGCCTGGAAAAAAAAAAGATACAGAATGATCACAATCTTTCCTAACCTCCTTCCTGTGCTAGGCAATTTCAATACAAAGATATTTAAAGGCTATCTGATACCTCACAGAAAACACTGAAAACCAGTGTAGTTCAGCTACCCGTGACTCATTTGCTATTTTAATTACTCTTCTCTATTTCTAGGGATGTTTACACAAAAACTTTATTAGGAGCATCATCTTACACTGATACTTTTCCACCTCTCAAAGTCAATATCCTCCACCTGTGCATCGTAATCTGTTACTTTGTAAATTATTGTGAAGTCACAGAAGAGGAGAAAGGATAAGCAACAGTAGCAGAGAAGATATTCCATGTAACAGATTACATTTCCATGAAAAAATAAATAATGAGGGGAGAAAGCACAACAGACAGAGAAGAGTTTCTGAGATTACTCAGAACTCTGCTCTGTGAAATTTTAGCAAGGCCCACTGACTTCAACGGGAGCACTTTGTGCTCAGCACTTCTCAGGATCAAGCCCTACGTTAGAACAGTGATGAGCACACTGTAGATCAAAAGGCCATGCACAGACTGCAGCGTTGGGTGTACCAACACATATTACAGCAACAGTTCCAAACATAAGAGACGTTAATCTTTCTGCATTTCAGGACTTTAATATATAGGGGATGACTACATGACTGCAGGACATCTTCCATCACCGCCAAAGCCCTCTTTCCACCTGCCTGGAAGTTAGGCCTCACCACACATTCAAGCTGCGCTGTCTCCAATATCCTATGCCTGAACCTCAATCACAAACACAGCTGGAGCGAGCAGGAATTTACAAAATAAATATGTTTTTCTTCAGGATAAGTGACAACTGATTAATATTTCTAAAGCCTTTGCAAACCGAAAAGTGCTATATTGCATTGCTGAATATTAAAACAACATTGTTGCTGGGAATCCAGTACCATTTCTTGCTTGGGCTGTGGGAAGTAAATGAAATAGGGCTGCTTCTTTCCATTGTGCTGCTGCCATTCATAGAATCCATCTGCCAGCACTACACAGCGCTTGCCCTTTATCAGAGGTCCCTTTGGGAAGAGAAGATTTGACCATGTCACAAATCAAAGCAGATGGCAGCTTGGAAGGTATTAAAATAAAAGAAACATGTTTGTCAGGAGGGGAGGACAAGGCCATGGCTGAAGTATAGGGAACACATTTATTTATAACCCTTTTCGTATTTTATAACTGATCCTCAAATGCATAGACATAAAAGCTGTAGGTCCATACTGAGGTTCTGTTCACATAAAACTATGCTCTGCTATCAGGGTGTATGCCACTATTAAAAGCTCTTGAGGAAGTTAGAGCCTTATTATGTAGTTAATTACTGTATATGTGTCTTATACATAGTTATCTGGTAGTGTCCCCTAACCACCTAGGAATTAAAATGCATTAATACATGGTGGTGGCAGCATGAGAACTCCACACTAGCACAAGATGGAAATCTAGTCATTCTATTCCATTCAAGAAGTTTGATTTAGTTTAAAATATGTCACTGTAGTAATTGGCACTCTGTCTACTCCCTTTCATTAATATCAATGGGAGATAGGCACTTAAATCCCCACCCCACACCAAAATTAAGTTGGAGGTCTTCTGCAAGTAATACTTAGGGTAATTCTGAAAGTCTCTATTTCACTGAAGGTTATGAGCAGTAAGACAAAATAATCCTTCATGTTCTCACCTTCCATCATTTACAGCATGACAGAACCCCTTTTATAGACTCCCACCAAACAGTACACCCACCTTCCAGCTGAGGGGGGTAGTATAAGTCTACCTCTGGAACTCTTTGTGCTGCTGCTCAATAGGCTTAGCAGACAAGCTTTTTATTAATTTCAAGTAGAATTTTATTCCAAAAGCTTTCTTTTTATAGAGCCAATGCCATTGTTTTCTCCAGTCTGATCTGTACTTGAACCAAACAGTGGGTTATCTTAAGGCCACCTGGTCAAATACAGCATGCGAAAAGCTATCACTTGTCGGGTACTTCTATTTCAATGAAACTGAGATGCAAGATTTTACAATGTGTCATTCAGAAGGATTTATTTTCTGTGCAACAGGGTGGTGGTGGCCAATTCTTGTTAGGAAGAGGTTTAGATCTCTGGTTTACAAGTCATTAGTAGCACTGCTAGGAGCTGATGATTATAAAATCTTCTCTCTCTCTCAAGACTTATTAAACGCGATAATATTGTAAACTTACCTTGTAGGAGAGTTTCTCCATCATAGTATCGCTGCGACAGTTGGACGTTTTATACTGCATTTTGGAAGGGTCATCGTCTCTAAACCAGGCTGGGACTAATCCCCAGCGCATAGCTGCAATGACACGCTCAGAAGAGTCAGCATCCTGTCACATAAAATAGAAAAACACCTCATGCAAGTACATGCAAGACAGGAGCAGACAGCAAATTACAAAGTAATCAGAGCATATCATAGCTCTCTGCCTTCTCCATTATATAGTGGAAACTACAAACAAATCACAGCAAACTCACTCACTACAACTAGTGGCAGAGAGCCTAACAAGAAAAAAGGAGCTTACAGATAACTTATTAAAGTAACATCTTACATTTTACGAAGAAAGGTTACTTTCTGACGAGAAAGAAACGTTTGGTTACTGTTCTGCTAGTTACTTTTCTTTGCAATTCTATCACTTCTGTTTTGTATGGGTGTGAGAATATACTCTGTGCTGATACATGACTGCAATCGAAAAATGATTAAAAAGTAATCAGTAATTATTACTCCTCTGAGAAAGTCATTGAAAATATGCAAGGGATTAATTTTCAGACCCAGCAATATGCAGTAAGGCTATTTTAAAAAAATAAATATTAACACCAGTGGTTATAAGGAACATTCACTATATAATACAATATTTGCGTATAATAGTAAATTTGCAATTTTTACTTAACTAATACTATTCAGGGATCTTCCACTCTAAGCATATTATACATTCTGCCCTACTAAAAAAAGTCCCAGCAACACTGTCATCTTAGGGCCTTTCCCAATGCAGTGAATAATTATAAAAGGACACTGTTAGGTTCCTTATATTTTTTATTTTAAAAAAAATTCTTACAAATGTTACAAAAATAACTTTGTTTTAATAATCTGAGCATTTTTAAAGTCTAACTTCCTTTCACTGTTCACATTTTTGCATTTTTTCTCAGCTTGGACAATGGAAACAGACTGTGGGTTTCACTTCTGCTTCTAGTCAAATTCACTTTCTGATTCTCAGGTGCTAGCCAAAAGCTGCAATGTTTGGGTGGTTAATACCACAGGGAAATGGTTTGTTAAAAAAAGTTCCCAATGAACAAAACTACACAGAAACATTTCTATTGGCCTTCAGTTTTGAAAAACCTTTCAGGCCTACAAGCAGAACAGAAAGCAGCAAAGAAAAGCACAAATCCAATTGTTTCTGCTTCAACATTGTAAATAAAGTGTGTCACACTGTCCCCAAATAGTGAATAAGCAAGGAAAGTAGTTTAATAAAGATGACTGGATGATCAGATGTTTGCCTGTGTTAATAGTTAGGCTGCTGGAACGCTCGAGACACTACTATCATATTGACCAATACCATCTCATTGTTTCCTTATACTCCTCCATCAGTCTGCCTACATCCATCTGTTGTCTCTGGTCTTACACACTGATATTAAGTTCCTTGAGACAGGGACAATCTTTTTTGTTCTCTGTTTGTATAGCGCCTAGCATAATGGGGTCCTGGTCCATAAATGGGGCTCCTAAGCACTACAGTAATATAAATAATAAATAGATATGTTTCAAGCACCATCTTTTTCTTCTTTGTGATCTCATCAGCTATTGCAGGAGAATTGTGGAATTTTAAGTATAATATTTAAGCAGTAAAGGAAGAAGTAGTTTTCAAATGCTGTGTTTTAAAATGCTGTACAGGTGTATTGGTTTAGGATGATAAAGTGTTAATATTTTTAAATTTAATCTTTAAACATTTCTGGTTCTATAAATCTAAGCAGTTGTAACAAATAACTAATTCCTGACATTTCAGCAGAACTTAAAACACCTTTTTACTGTAGAAGTGGGAACACATACAGAACTATTAATATGGCAAGCATGTGTACTGAAAAGCCTGAAATGTCAGTATGAATTCCTGCAAAGCAAATACTAGCAGTAGGAGTCTGGAGATACAGAACTAAAACTAAACTACTAAGGCTTGAAGAGACTGAAACCTGTGATACTCCAAAATATAAAGACATTTATATCAAATTGGTCAAGTACAGTTGTGAAATATACAGTTACCCCCCTTCAAACTACTATTCATTGTATATGATGCACCATAATGCATGCTGAGTAATTTGTTCTGCTTGAAGGCTACCTTCTCAAAGTGTCGTCGGGAAACCAGCACAGGGCTGTTGGACTGGGGACTCTTGTTGTAGGAGGGGCTGTATTTATCAGCATCTCTCCATTCAGGTTGTCTTATTCTACCATGGTTATCACGGTACACACAGGCCCGGCGGATGCGATCTGCTCCCAGAGCACAGGCCGTGCGCCCACACATTCTTCACAAGTTTCCTAAAGGAAGAAGATATTATATGCTGTGGAACAATGGCCTAAAATCTGACTTCAGGTGACAAAGCATGATCACATTTCTCCTACATGCATGTCTTCCCCTACAACTCAGCCTATGGCAAGGTGTCAGGGGTTTATTATTTACCGAGCCCAAAAGTGTGCTGATACTGTAAAAAAAATAAAAAAAGACCCTAAGACTTTAATGATCTAAGGAAGCATACAATGAACAGATGAGAGTACAAGTGGTGAGTGGCTAAAGTGTCATATTTAACGCACACCACATAGTTCCATGGGCTTTTTAATACTTAATTCTCCCAAACCTTCTCCTCCACTTCTTTCAGTGGGATAACTAAGGACTGCAGTTGAGTAACATTCAGAGGGGGGCTGGGAGGCCACATGCTCAAAGCTATCTTTAATTGTTACATGGTGCTCAGATAGAAGAAATAGGTGCCTTGAAAAAAAAATAAGATGGATTGGTTTTGCTGCCCACTAACATATCCACTGAAACAGACCTCCGGACACAGGCTAAGGGAGCCCTTTGTTCCCCTGTGTTTACTTTAACCATACATTTAAATCTACAGGAATCAGTAAGTCAGGGGATGCCCCAAGCAGCACAGCTCTGGGAAAGGGGGAGTGGGAATTGCTACTCTGGGTCACTGGTTGTTGGACTGGGGTTTTTGAGGGCCAGCCTGGTAGAGTATGGAAAAGGGGTCCCCTGCTCAGACAGAGAGGAGTTTGGAGAAAGTCAGGGGACTGAGAGGGGCTGCTGATAGGGGGAGGGGGAATTGTAGGGGGTTCCTGGTGGGGGAGAAAGGGGCTGAGAGAGTTCGGTGCAGGACTCACCACCCAGGGACTGTGGGGGTCTCTGGTGGGGGAGGGGGAGAGTTCCTGCCCAGCAACTGAGGGGGTTTCTCATGGGGGGCAGAGAGGTGGGGGGGGGAGGTTCCTGCCCAGGGATTGAGGGGTTCTCCAGTGGGGCGCTGGGGAGGGGTTCTTGCCCAGGGACGGAGGGGCTCTCCGGTGGGGGGGGGGGAGATTCCTGCCCAGGGACGGAGGGGCTCTCCGGTGGGGGGGAGGTCGGGTCCTGCCCAGGGACGGAGGGTCTCTCCGGGGGGGGGGGGAGAGTGCGGGGCGGGTCCTGCCCAGGGACGGAGGGTCTCTCCGGGGGGGGGGGGAGTGCGGGGCGGGTCCTGCCCAGGGACGGAGGGTCTCTCCGGGGGGGGGGGTCGGGGCGGGTCCTGCCCAGGGACGGAGGGGCTCTCCGGGAGGGGGGTTCCTGCCCAGGGACGCAGGGTCTCTCCGGGGGGGGTCGGGGCGGGTCCTGCCCAGGGACGGAGGGGCTCTCCGGTGGGGGGGGTCGGGGCGGGTCCTGCCCAGGGACGGAGGGGCTCTCCGGTGGGGGGGGGGAGATTCCTGCCCAGGGACGCAGGGTCTCTCCGGTGGGGGTCGGGGGCGGGTCCTGCCCAGGGACACAGGGTCTCTCCGGTGGGGGGGGGGGGGTCGGGTCCTGCCCAGGGACGGAGGGGCTCTCCGGTGGGGGGGGTCGGGGCGGGTCCTGCCCAGGGACGGAGGGGCTCTCCGGTGGGGGTCGGGCGGGTCCTGCCCAGGGACGGAGGGGCTCTCCGGTGCGGGGGGTCGGGTCCTGCCCAGGGACGGAGGGGCTCTCCGGGGGGGGGAGGGGAGATTCCTGCCCAGGGACGGAGGGGCTCTCCGGGGGGGGGAGGGGAGATTCCTGCCCAGGGACGGAGGGGCTCTCCGGGGGGGGTCGGGTCCTGCCCAGGGACGGAGGGGCTCTCCGGTGGGGGGTCCTGTCCGGGGTACGCTGGCCCCATGGTGGGTTTCTATTGGGCTCGCCTCGCCCTGGTCTCTCCCAGGCCGCTCCGCCGCCCAGCCCAGGGTAGGTCCCGCTCACCCGGCCGTTACCGACACCTCAGCCCGCCCGCTGCTCCTGCCGCCAACAAGCCGGCGGTGGCGGGTCCGAGCCGCCGCCTGTGAGAGGGCAGCGGTGGGCACGTGACGGGGATGGTGCAGCGCCCCGCAAGGCTCTGCCCGCGGCACCGCCACCTGGCGAGGGTGGGGTGAGCGCGGGGGCAGCCCCTCCCATCCCCGCCGCAGCCAGGCGGGGCAGTCCCAGCTCAGCCCCCGCGGGAGAGCCGGGCCCCACGCTGGGCAGTGGGACCAGACAGCAAATGTGAAAATCGGGACGGGGGGTGAGGGTAATTGGAGCCTAAATAGGAAAAAGACCCAAATATCGCGACTGTCCCTATAAAATGAGAAATCTGGGGAAGGGCCATGTTCGGGAGCTGTCCAGGGCCAGGAGGGAAAGCGGGGGCAGGGAGGCCTCCAGGGCCAGGAGGGAAAGCGGGGGCAGGGAGGCCTCCAGGGCCACTGCTACCATTTAGGCAGCCTAGGGCGCCAGAATAATTGGTGGGCAGCATTTTGCCGGAGGGGGCGGCAGGTGGCTCCGGTGGCGCTGCCACAGTGGTGCCTGCTGGCGGGCGGCTCCGCGCGTGGCTCCAGTAGACCTCCCACAGGCACCACGGCGGCAGCTCTACGGGAACCGCGGGACCAGCGCGTGGGGTGGCGAAATTGCCGTGCGCCGAGGGCACTCAAACCCCTAGCGCCGGTCCTGGGTGCCTCAACCTGTCTGCTCTCTCTAGAGCTGTAGGCCCCCAGCTCTGCTCTGCTGTGGGGCTCTGGGCACAGCCCAGGTGCACCCATCACCCATGAACCTGCCCCCAGTAGCGCTCTGCACCTTGTAACCCCTCAGTCAGGCCTAGATGGTGAAGCCATATCAACCTCATCAGAACGTGGGGGCCAGCCTGAGCTGGTGGAATGAGCATTCCTGGCTCCCTGCCTGTCAGCTACACATCTCTGCCAAAGACCTTCCCAAACCCTCCCTTGTGTGCCTGCAGGCTGTGCAGTCAGCTGCCTGCTCAGCCTTGTGTTTTGCTGTAATTCTCATAGTGCTGCTGCAAATGCAGCAAAGGGAAATAGGACCACTCTAGTAAGAGGAGACACAAGAGCTCATTCTCCTAGCTGACAGACAGCTGCAGAAGCCTCAGGCTAGCACAGGGCGTTGCACAGGTGCATTTGTTTCCCTATAGTGGCCAAAGCCACAGGACCAGGAGCGACAAGGTTTGCTTTAAAACAAACAAACAAACAAAAAAAGAAGAAAACTGAAGTGGGAGGCTCATGCAGAAGGTGATGAGTAAGGAGAACTCCTTGAGTATTAGCACGGGATATGGTGAACACCCCAGTAGGGTGGTGAGAAAGGTGAACAGAAGAGGCAATGACAAAAAACTGGTGCTACCCTGGATAATCCCTCTGTTTAAAGCATGCAAGACAGGCATTGTCTATGACAATATCCCAACCAGTCATACATGCCTTGTCAGTCTTGCAGTACTGAGTTGGTGCAATGCCTTTGGCTACACCTTTAGACCAATAATAAATAATTATGTAAATTCCATCAGAATCTTTTAATACTTTGTTTAATGTTACATTATATGGTGACATTTTGCATAAAAAAATACAGGCAGAGTAGAACAAAGATCAATTATAGGTGCTAGAAACAGACTTTTCTCCTGTTTTCCCCTTATCTGGCATAAACTCATAAGCTAACCAAAATGATGTCTCCAGAGAGGAATGACAATAGCTCTGGTTGATATATTACATACTGTCTGATGTTACACATCACCATATTGCTTCTTTCATACTCAAAAATCTAACTGGTCACTTTTCCTCAGGATACTACACACCAAAAAAATCACATAATCCTCTACCACTTATACAGTAGGCTTTCAGTGGTGGATCTAACAACAACTGAGAAACCAGTTACTGATAACTAGGGGAATGTGAACAGCCAAACCAATTATACACAGTGTGTTAATTGATTTGCACTTTACACAGACTCTTTCCTTGTGACAGGGTTGTGCAAAGCTACAGCTAGGCACTTATTTTCCATTTTTTGACTGAATATAATTGCAAGCCAGCCAATCCCAACCCACTATGTTGAGGGATAAGTACCCTGGGAGATCAGCCTGTCATTTTCCATGAAGATAGCAGTGGAAGGCAGCCAAGTTCTATACCTGCAGGAGAGGGAATTTTATAATTTTATTTATTTATCATGTCCTGTTTTTAAGAGTCTTTTAAAGACATAAAAATACTAGCAAAATTAGTGATAATTAAAAGCACACTAATTTCAGATTCCAAGTGACCACTTAATGGGTTTGATAGTGTTACCATAATATGAATTGTTAAATAAGGCTTCATTGGAAACACAGGACCCCCAGACTGCAGAGTTCAGCAACTTGGTATTAAATGGGCTGATTCTTCAGAGGAGTTTATAGATTTAAGTGAAACTGAATGCTTCCTAAAACCTCCTGTCAGGGCATAAAAAACACCACAATTTTATTTAGAAAAACCCAAATAACTGTCCTAGTTTTTACTAATGATAAAAAGCTGCAGTAAGTGACTGTGATTCCAATTCAGTGTCCAGAACAGAGGGAAACCAAGAACATTCTCCCTTTATGGGCCTTATGTCAGAGTGCAGTCTCAGAAACACAGTTTAGCCAACCGAGGCCATGATTATGTCCACAGGAAGCTCTTCTCCACTGCGGGCTGTGACCTGCATTGTTACAGTGTCTGTCAGGACAAGACGAGAACGCACCAAGAGATCATGGCCACCCCGAAACACACCTGGAACAGCGAGGAGAAGAAAGAGAATAAAGTGCTTGAATGCCACTAGCTCATCCATCAAATTCTAAGGATACTCATGTGACTGGAGCAAGGTCTGCTCTCCAAAAAGCATCAGCTGAACATAGTCCAAAAAAATCCCCAATGCAGCTAGATAGTTATAAACCCCACAGCAGCACATTAAGGTACCCAGATGAGTTAGTCACTAGTATAAATCTTTCAAAACCCCACAGACACACAAATTAAATTTATATTTTAGACTCAAATGGGGAGAAGATCAAGACATTTCTGATATCACCATCAGTTGCTCATCCAGTGTGCATCTTAGTTTAACATCTAGAATTACATTCAGTTGTTGCTCAAGTCCTCCTTGCATCTCCCATAGAATACTTCAGTTCACCTCCTTCTGGAAATCCAGGAACTCCCACAAATGTTGGGCTAACAGCTCCCTGAAGATCATGCAGGCCGGTTCTGAACTCAATTCAAACTATCCCAGGGATTGGGCTTGTCCCTAATCCCTATCCCTATCCCCAAGTAATTCTTCTGATCCCAACATTATCAGCTGCCCTGAATTTGAAGGGATAGGGAGCACAAGAGGAACAGGCCAATGAATGTTATCTGAGGCTGTGGCAACTGAGTGACAGGCTGTGCACTGGTTGGGCTAACATCCTGAGCACTACTGTTCAGTCTCAAAACAGACTAATCCCCAGAGTTGCCAAGAGTGCCACATAAGGTGGGGCAGAGATCCCAACAGAGAATCCTAACACTTTACCTGCCAGGTACAACGTGTGAGAGTTCTTGTTGTCTGGCACTTTATCCGAACGCTCGCACGGCTGCATCCCCAGGAACTTCACAATATTACTGACTGCCTCTGTTAAAAGAAATAACAGAGGGTCAGTTTCATGGGTTTATTTAATATCATTATTTTAACAGTGTTCAAAGGTACAATAAGGCCCTCCTCCCAATACAGAGAAGAGATGTGGTCTCTGCTCCAAGGGGCTTACAAAGTAGCTCTTCAAGCAGAGAGTGCCTCCATATGTGTTCGTACAGGGCCCAGCTCAGTGGGGCCCTGATTCTGAGAGAGATCTTTGGAGACTAATGCAATACAAATCATAAATAATACATTTTGTACATGACACAACAAGGGTGCATGGGTAACATGAAGGTGAGCAGGAAGGAGGACAGGGACAGCATCAAGATGACTCCACACTAATTCAGCAAGGCTAGTGCACAGCAGTGGTATAACTTATTTGAGGAGATAACGGTGGACAAAATGAAGATGGAGACAATGAGCTTCTTTCAGGCTTTGCAGGAGACGCAGGTCTTCAGGAGGGATTTCAAATAAGAGAGGGTTGTGGCTTCGAGTACTAGCTCAGGGAGGGTATTCCATGCATGAGGTGACATGGAAGACAGCACAGAAATAGCCAAAGAGAAGAGACAAGGGGCAGCAAACTAAGGACTAATCCCCATCAGGCAGTGACTATTAAAGGGAGCAACACCAAACTGCATGATGAGGGCCCAATATGAAAGTACCCTCAGAAGTTGTCACCTCAACAGACTTCAGTGGGCTCTGGAAGAGGCAAAGACAGAATCTTTAAAATTAAAATAAGTAAATAAAATAAACTGAGTGTGAGGATGAGAACGAGAGGTCATTTCAGGATCCCTTCTCCCTAGCTTCATATTACCTCTACGGTTTACTCCTCCTTCCTACCGTTGGGCCCTAAGACGCAGCCTCTCTCCTCTTGTGCAAGGACAGCTAGAGTAAAGGCTGAACCATGTTCCAGCTTCTTGAAAAGGGTGTTGCTCAAGACCATTGCAGGGTGCTCCCTTCCTCACCATACGGCATTCCCAGTACCCTCAGGATACTCAGAATTTAGGATGTGCTTCCATCACAACAATGACCAAACCAACATGGTTTCTTTTGAAATTAAAAGTAGCTTTTTGTCATGAAAGGCCAATACTGTGCACAACAGGACAAATCCAATTCTATGAACCTACGCCAGAGATGAATTTGGCCCGTCACAAGTTTACTCAAAAAGAGGTCTGTATTGGACCGTAGACCTTAACTGAGCCTCAAGCAGACCATAGGGAGCCACAGCTCTAAGGGTATATCTACGCTTGTCATAACTCTCCTACTCAGATCTGAACCTTAGAGTTCAGAACATGAGAAGCTAGCATGAAACCTTCAAACTTAATTACCAGCTTGGATCTGATATCGCTGCCACCAGCCAGAATTCCAGTGTCTGGCTCACTCTGGTCTCCCCAAAACCTTCCCTGGGGAATCCCAAGACTCAGATGCCCTGAGTCTCACCAGAAAGGGAAATAACCCATTTCCCTTCTCCCTCCTTACCTCCTCCCAGATTTCCCTGCCCTGGGTACTCTAGGAGATTCCCTGCTTCAAGTCCTTGAAACACAAGTACCGAGAGATCAATCTCTCTCTCCCCTCACCCAGAGGGTATGCAAAGTCAGGCTTAGTAAATCTAACACAAAGAGATTCTCTCTTCCCCCCTATCTTCTTCCTCCCACCAATTCCCTGGTGAGCTGCAGACTCAATCCCCATGAGCCCCCACTAAAAAAAAAATCCACAGGTCTTAAAAAGAAAGCTTTATATAAAAAGGAAGAAAAAGACATAAAATGGTTTCTGTATTAAGGTGACAATATACAGGGTCAATTGCTTAACAGAAAAAATGAATAAACAGCCTTATCCAAAAAGAATACAATTTAAAACATTCCAGCAACTACACACATGTAAATACAAAAAAACAATATAAACCTATTGTCTTACTATCCTTGTACTTACAACTTGGAAACAGAAGATTAGAAAGCCTGGAGATAGAAAGATCACTCTCAGAGCCGAGAGGGTCACCGAACCAAGACAAAGAACAAAGAACTCACACCCAAAACTTCCCTCCACCCAGATCTGAAAAAGTCTTGTTTCCTGATTGGTCGTCTGGTCAGGTGTTTGGTTCCCTTTGTTAACCCTTTACAGGTAAAAGAACATTAACCCTTAGCTATCTGTTTATGACACGCCCCCCAAATTGCAGACAGTGGGGAACCTCACTGGCGGCAATTTCCTCCTAGAACTTTAAAATAAACAGATTAATACAACACATGCACCTTTACATATACCACTAAGTATATAACTAACAGACTTTTATATTTTAAGAACACTTTTTAACTACTGGATTGTGGGAAACTTTCACGAGAGAGTGCATGAGCTACTTTGTTAGAAGCTCCTGAAATGTGCTGGGCAGCCAGACTTTCACTAGCTCAGCTCAAGCTAGTGTGCAAAAAATAGCAGTATGGGTGTTGCAGCAGTGGCCAGGGCTTGGTCTAGCCTTCCAAGCTCAGACTCATGTGGGCACGTGGGCCTGGACTTGGGCTGCTAGCCCAAGCCGCCACTAGTGCTGCAACATCCACACTGCTAGTTTTAGCATGCTAACTTGAGCTGAGCTGAGCTAGTGCGAGTCTGTCTACTTGTTCTGGGAATCACACCTCTCTGCTGCAGTGCAGACAGATATACTCTAAAAGGCCAGAGTTCAGACTCTGCCTCTTGCAAGCAGGGAAATGCGAGGAGTTCTGTGGGGGTCTGGGGGTCCTTACCTTCCAATGTTTTAATGGTGGATAAAGTGAAGGTCTCTTCCTTTTCAAACTCATCACCAACCTCGTCCCAGGCTGCGCCAAAGTTTGGCTTCAGAACCCTCTGGATGTGATCAGCTACTGTCACCTCAATGTCTTCAAGCTGATAGGGAAAAAAAGTTTTACATAAATAAGATAGTTATTGTCGGGGGAAAGCTATAGACTTGGCTCACTGCAATCAAGTAAAGATGGTGACATTTACTTTTGATCATGGATTTTCTCAGAATTAGCTTCCTGCCTCCCTTCTGATTTATTTGAGCAATGATATTTTGGTACAATCTGTTTTGATTGGGTACTGGAGTTGGAAGAGCCTTCAGCTCTTCCATGCCCAGGGTTTTATGACGGTATTTCCCATTCCGAGCACAGCTTTCAACGTGCCAAAGATCAAAATGTCTGAGAAAGATCAAAAGAAGGGACAACACAAAAATAAAATTTAACAAAATAGAGGCAGGGGCTTGGACTAATGCAAGATTTACATTTCTGGAATACTGAGAAACTTCTCTATATTCTGCATCCCAGCTCATCATTTCTGAGATCAATAATGTACAGTGCGATCCCCAGGTCCAAGAAGGACTGACATCGGAGTCTATAATGGAGAAGGGTATATGCCTACATTTGAGACCTTCTCAGGAAGTATCATACCTGATACCATCCACCAGTGAATGTTCAATGAGCTGAGCTGCTGTTGTGGCCACATTTATGGGAGGTGGAACCTGCCTCACTGGATAAGCCCATCTCTCCAGTGCATATACACCTGGAAACACTCCTCTGAAGGATCATGATCAAAATCTCCTCATAATTCTAGTTTAATTAATGGATGGACTATGGTTGTTACTTAAAATTTCTCAAGTGCCGTAGCAGAGAGAGATGAGTGTCTCGTATAACTTGGTACAGAGAAGGGTCTAGCTGCGCAGTGTCTTTTGGAAAATCCTCTCTATTCCCTCTGCTTGGACAAAGCTCCACCGGCTCTTACTACAGCTCATGCTGACTAGTACTGCCAAGTAGTTTCTACAGTCAGATACTCATGAGTGCCCGGTGAGAAAGGGGCAGGGAAATACAGGAGTCAACAGAACAGGTTAAGGTTCAGACACATCACATCATCTACTCCAAAAGGCAAACAAAGCCACCCTGTGTGAAGCGACCAAAGCCGCTGGCTAAGTTCAAGGTAACTTTTCGCTCCCAATGAGCAACCGAGACCTCAGCATGAAGATTGGTTTTTGTGCTCAAAAGCTCTGTCTGGATATAGCAATGGGCTCAGACAGAAGCCCTTACACAGAACCCTAATACAGCCCTTATCTCACTGTCAAGAGGAAGGAGCCAAGGTTCCCTTCCAGGCTCAAGGGCCAGCAATGGAATTTTCCTGGTACCAGACTCAGACTCTGGCCTATAAAGTGAAACTCATTCAGTGCAAGAGCTGGCCAAACAGCATCCATTCATTAAAGCAGACACTGTGTTGGTGGAAAGTCATGCATCCGACGAAGTGGGTATTCACTCATGAAAACTCATGCTCCAAAACGTCTGTTAGTCTATAAGGTGCCACAGGATTCTTTGCTGCGTTGGTGGAGCCCACTGTCCTGTTTTGAGCACCGACAGGTTATTTTTAAAGTAAAAGCACTTTTTCAAGAACAGAAGGAGCTTTATTTACCCTCCAACAGAGAGTTCTAGTTCACAGGAGGGCTGCCCATGCTGCCCAAGGTGTGAGAAGGAACCATGCCAGCTTTTCCACACAGCTTTGCCAACACCCTTCATTCCTGATGTGTGACAATGCATGCTAACCCAGGGCAACCCAATCTGAGGGAGACACCACCGCCTCCCTAAAGGCAGATGTCCAGTGTAGGTAGATACGTGTATGAAGAGTACTCATAGGAAGGTACTCCAGCTTAGGCAGAGTAAACCATCTTTCCATGCTGAGATTTTACAGCTTGTGAAGCTCAGAGCTTCATTAAATTTGTGTTCTGGCCCCAACAATCAGAAGAGAAGCTGCAGAGACTGGGGAAACTCAGGACAAGCAACTTCTGTCTCTCCATGGGAGGAACCCCACACCCCTCTTCACAGAAAGTGCCCAAAGCTTCTGTGGTCGGATTACATTTCAGAGGAACAGGCTATCAGTGCACAGAAAATACAAGGGAAACAAAAGCCCCTGGACCTACTGAAGCTCCAGTTATCAGATCCTTACCACATACTCATCCTCATAGCCCTCATCGTCCATTTCACCAGTGTTTACGTCACAATCCTTGACAGTGAATTTCATCATGCAGCTGAATGTACAGGCCACTGGGGAAAGGGGTGGCAAAGGAAAGGCTCATGTTACCATCTCACATGCATTTCTCTTCAAGATTAGGAGCATGGTGCAGTGTTCAAAATAGGGGACTGGAAGAGTCCTGGGTTCTATCCTCAGTTCTGCCACTGACTTGCTGTGTGAACTTGGACAAGTCACTTCCCCTCTCTGTGCTTCAGTCTCCCAAATGTGAAATGTGTACACTCTATTTATTTTGATTTAGTAAATGATTATAGATACAGGGGATTGTGAGAATTGTTTGTAAAACACTGAGATCCTTAGATTAAGTTATATTATTCTTCATGGGAGGATCTCAAATAATGTTAGGAATGCTCATTAAATAAGCCTCTCTGCCCCTGCGAGATACTCAAGATATTATCTAGGAGTCACTTCAACTACCACTGAAATGTCACCTCTGCATTGCAACACAGCAGCTGATTAAAACTTCTTTACAAATTAAGGCAGGCAGTGATGAACTCTCTCAGATGAAACAGACATTACCCAGTGAAGAATAAAAGAGATATAGCAGTCATCAGTTGTGTTACTACAAAGAAAACCAAGACTGAAGCGTGGAGAAAGCCCATTTCACTTTCCGATTGGTGAGGTCATAAGTGAGCTGGAGACTCAGCTGTACCCATTCTACTATGCATTCCAACTTCAATCCACCTACTGTAGGTACTTACATGGCTCCCGTTCCCATAGTGACTGAGTGCACTACAAACATCTCATAACATCCTCGGGAGGCAGAGCAGTATTATTATCCCAGTTTCACACATGGAGAACTGAAGCACAGAGAGACTAAGTGATATCTGTGGCAGAGCAGGGAACTAAATCCCAGTCTTCTGAGTCCCAGGCTAGTGCCCTCACCACCAGATCATCCTTCCTTTCTTTACAAGTTGCCTGAGCAATCTCAGCTTTCAGTCATAAAATCCATTAAGGATACTGGTAAGGGCATTTCCAGTGCAATGGGTATCTCAGGCCTATGCTGCAGGGGAAAGACAACTACTTTTAAGAGGTAAGATTAGGCAAGAAGGAATTTAGCTTCTGGTAGTGTGGGACCCTCCAAATGTAGCTCCCAGGCCCACCCCACAGACCTCATCAGTAGCCAGTGTCACAGTAATTGTTACATTCACGCCAAGCAGTCTTCCTAGGGTCTGAAAAGAAGGGAGACAAAGGGCTGTGCACAGCCTCACTCTGAAATGCTCTGAAGCAAGTTAACCTAGAAGATGCGGGAGGAATTCTTCCAGGAGGGGAGCCTTGAGAGGTTATATTCCACAGAGTAGTGAAGAGAAACTGTACTCGGTGCTGTTGGATGGTGTGTTCATTTACCAGCTATAGTAAATGGCTTGTACATGGGGCAGAGGGTATAGGGAATACAGTTTGGGTTATTTGAGGGGAATGGCAATCTACGAGGACAAGCTGCTTACCTGCAGTGGGGTCCTCTTCAGGCAGTGCCACCAGCGTGTAGCAGATACCAGGCTGGTTATACAGTAGGCTTTTGGCAGGTATGTAGCCAATGACCTCATACCCCTCTGTCGGCTCCATCTGTACTGTGACGTTTTCCAGGATCTGATCATTCAGTGTATTTGTACAATCAAACTATACAGGGAAGGAAAGGGAAGCAACAGCTTGAAGCCATTAATAATGGACATAATAGGAGATAGTGTTTCAGGCAGAGGAGTTGCTCAGTGTGATTTTTAACGCTAACTCCCTTTTGCAATATCTGCTACCTAAATACAAACTCTGTTCTACTGGATGTCAACTTGTGTAGTCAAAGGACCTTCCTGTGAAGGCTGAATTAGACATGTACCACATAGAAGCTGGCATTTATACTTTTTCAGTTGAGAAGTTAAAAACCCCAATTAATGCAGAGACCTCTGTAAATATTTAATAGGAAAAGAAATTTAAAATAAAGACACAATGGCCCAGTGGCTCGATCTTAGCCTTCGGCCTGACAGGAATCAGAGGGTAGTTGTTCTCTTTCAGTGCAGTATTGTGTCTTAGTGCTTTGTGCAGGGCAGTTTTAAATGTCTCCAGAAAGACAGCTTTCCATTACTTCCCCAGGGAAAGTATTCTAAGATCTTCAATATAAGGAAGGCTAGATTGACACATATATAGCTTACATTCTCCTTCCTCAATTTCATACAAATGCAGTATCTCAGAGTTGAGTTGGAGTGGCCCTTCTAATGGCTAGAGCAGAGAAGAGGGAATCAGGACACCTGGCTTCTATTTAGGCTCTGCCACTGACTCATTATATGACCTCAGGCAAGTGTGTGTGTGTTCACCTGGGTGTAAAATGGATGTAGATAATGAATGTGTGTCTCTGTAAAGAGTTTTAAGAGTCTCTGTAAAAGGAGTTAGGTAAGCATAAAATATTCATACTCTTCATAAACTAACTAGCTGCAAAACTTCTCATGCCCTGGGCCACTTGGAGTCTCAGATGCCCAGGTGAAAAGTTGCACATGCATCATAAAGAATGTCTTTTAGACATAGTAGGAGCATGCTGGGGGCATAGCCAAGTAATACAGAGGGAGTATATACATTATTCATGGCTTAAATGAGTATAAGTCTTCTCTCCTCTTGGACTGTCTTTCTATTGTAACCTTCTCACACTGTCAAATTAAGGAAGCTTCACCCTTTCTTGACCCTGACTCCGAGACCTCTGGTTGAGGAACCTTTCCGTCCAACCCCATAAACAAAGTAGCTCTGCACCGCTCACATACACACTATGAATGAGAACAGCACCACCTAGTGACTGTGCACATGCTTTAGATGTACAATATGCACACATCCTTAGGTTAAATTCAAATTACTTGGGCCCAGAGTATGGAAGAAGCGGTCTCAATACCATTCACCTCTGCTACATATTGTGAACTAAACAAGACACACCACTGGGAAGAAACAGCCCAGTGGGTAATTAACAATTAGGAGATTATTTTTACAACCCTGTAGCAGCAGCCTACGCACCTGGAACACCATGTGGTTGACAAATGTATGCTTGGTGCAACGGATCACATACTCAGTCTCAGATTCTGTAAGAGCCACAGGCTCTGGAGAGGACTTGAAGAGTGGGCCCAGCCCTCGGAACTCTGGGATAGCTGCCAGTTGCTCTAAAACAGAGTTAACAGAAAGAAATGTTTCTTTTTCAGAACTCGCATGTATCAGGTAGCAGGTCTCATTCAGAGGCTCTAAGAAGCACTTGTTAAGTCATCTGAAAGTGTTTTAGCAAAGAGCTACCAGCAACTAAATACATTAATTAGGACATTAAAATCTAGCACCAAATTCTTTCTATGGACATCCCAGCCATCCACCTAAGCAGGAGCCAGACATGAGTATGCCCTGAAGGTAGAGCTGGGCCCCAAATATCATGAGTGAAAGTGCCCAGAACAGAGAGAGATTTCAAAGCTCAATTAAATCCTGCTCATCTTTGTAATAAATCACTGATCCAACACTGTGCACAGGGATAGATTCAGGGTGAGTGTGACCACACTGACAGGAGCAGTGAAGGGCCCCAAACTTGGTCCCAGGGTGTGCTTGAGCAGGGGGGACACGAAAGAAAGCAAAACACCACACACATACAGGAATTAGAGGCTTAGATCAGCCAATCTCCTGGGTCTGGTATTGATCGGTTATTGAGTGCACACATTCACCATTCCTGCTGCATATATAACCTGAAAATCAGAAGCATTGTTGGCCCTTCAAGTTTGGAATTCCCTCCAGATAAGGAACACAGGAATTGCCATATTGGTTACGTCTAATGGCGCATCTAGTCCCCATATTCTATCAGTGGCTAGTATCAGAAACTTCAGCAGATAGGCAAGAAACACTGCTGTGGGCACTTGTGAGATAACCTGCCCCCAGGAGAAGATCCCCGAACCATTACTCCACTAGTTAGAAGTTGGCTTGAAGCACAACGGTCTATTTCCCTTTCATGAGGGCAAACTCAGATGGTGAAAGACTACAGGATTTAGGCAGGCCCAACAAATCACATGACCGCTACGTCCGCACCTCTTCTGCCTACACAGGGTTAATGAAAGATGCCCCACATTCTGCTTACCTTGGAATATTTCTTGCCTTGTTGCTGCCACCTTCTCTGGCTGTTTGACCACAGTGACAGGAATACTTTCTGCAGGGACAGAAGCCAGAGAAATTAATTGACAAGCTCACTAGCTCACATACGTAAAACATCTTGATAGGGACTCCTTCAAAATATGAAGGAAGCCCATTTTTTGTCTTGCTACAGACTCCATTACTCTCAGTCCAAGTAATGCATCCTATTGTACTCAAAATCCTAACATTACTTCCAAAATAGCTTTGGAACAACAGTAGCTTCAATGAGGATTATGAGCGATTACTATTATAAACAGGAGGATTATAACAGAATCCTAATCTGGGAGCAACTGAATTTACCAGCATGGATTTTACAGAAAATAAACACCCCAAAATTCAAACAAGATGGATCTTAACAATGCACAGCATCACACAAGCTGGAGATAAAGATGCCCATGAGGTCCCATCCATTCCATCTCCTGAGGGGATGTTGAAAGCAATCAGCTTTAATACTGGAGAGGAGTGCCCTCTGTTATTTCATGGGTACCTGTTCTTTGTTCTGTGATGGGAGCAGTTGCCAAAGGAACAGATTTCAGGTCAAAGGGTTTCTCAGAGGGTTCCAGGGTATACTGCTGCAGCGCCCTCTCCAGGCCAGGGATGGACACTGTCAAGCCTGAGGAAAGAAGGGAGATCACTGAAGTCACAGCAAACACCAACTCTGTGAGCCACTAAGTCAGAGTCCAACTAAAATCTCCATCTCTGCTCTTCTTAATTGGCTAGTGTAGTAGAAAGCATATGTACCCAGTGTTCATGCACTGGACATACTGAATCCAGAATTTCTGAAAATACTATGAGGACATTTATGCAAATGATTATCATCCCCAGAGCAAACCTGTAAGCTGCAAACATTTGGAATGCATTTGACAATTCTGTTGTAACCACTTTCCTCAGGGCCTGAATCTGGGTGTCTGATGCACAGCCATCACTGCACTGCAGCCTGAGAAGTCAGCCACGCTACTGCATACATATGAGCAGATTTGGAAAGGACAGCAGAAATGCATGTGTCCTTCACATCAAGAGGTAACCTACCAAATGTCTTTACCCTGCCCTTACCATTCATGCAATTACAGGCCAATTGACATATTTATGACAGTCTGAAGAACGTTCAAGGAACCAGTCTGTTCCCTAGGGACCTTCGGTAAAAAAAATGCAGCTTTATTCTGAAAAGCCTCCACATTACCATTCAGGATGTAGCCAGCATTGAGAGCTTTCTGCTTCTGCTCCAGGACATTTAGGTAGAACGTGGCTCTGTCCCTCACTTCATTATCATCATCCATCACGCACCTGAAGGCAAGACAAAACCCAGCTGTGAGCATTGTGAATGTATGCAGATGACTGATTTAACTTCGTGATGGCTTACAGAAACTGAAAATATGCGCTGTAGAATAGGGTAAGTTGTGGCACTGGTGATCATACTAATACGGCAATAAATCAATCAATAGTTTGCCTCCTTCCGACAGCCATTCTGGGAAAAAAAAACTTCAAAAACAGACTCCAATGAGAAACTGCAGAATTGGAATTAATTTGCAAACTGGACACCATTAAATTAGGCTTGAATAAAGACTGAGAGCGGATGCGTCATTCCACAAAGTAAAAACTAATTTCCCCATGCTAATTTTTTTTCCTTCTTGTCAACTGTTGGAAATGGGCCATCCTGATTATCACTACAAAAGTTTTTTTTCCTCCTGCTGATGATAGCCCACCTTAATTGATTATTCTCATTATAGTTAGTATGGCAATACCCATTTTTTCATGTTCTCTGTGTATATGTATCTTCCTACTGTATTCTCCACTGCGTGTATCCGAAGTTTAGCCCACGAAACCCTAGATCTACGCTACTGAATTTGAATGAGGAGCACTTGTGGCAATTTAAAGACTAACAACTTTATTTGAGCATATGCTTTCATGGGCTAAAACAGCTCACGGAAGCTTATGCTCAAATAAATGTGTTAGTCTCCAAGGTGCCACAAGTACTCCTCGTTCTTTTTGCTGATACAGACTAACATGGCTACCACTCTGAAACCAGCAATATTAGAATCTGTCATGGGAGGCAGTGTTCTATATACACCTCTACCCCGATATAACGCGACCTGATATAATACGAATTCGGATGTAACGCGGTAAAGCAGTGCTCGGGGGGGGGGAGGGGGGGGCGCTGCACACTCCGGTGGATCAAAGTAAGTTCGATATAATGTGGTTTCACCTATAACACAGTAAGATTTTTTGGCTCCCGAGGACAGCATTATATCGAGGTAGAGGTGTACCCAATAGTGGCTCTAGGACTGTCATAAACATACAGCTAAGGGTAGCATCAATCCCTCCTTACCTGTAAGGGGTTAGAAACTCAAATAACCTGGTTGGCACCTGACCAAAAGGACCAATAAAAAAGAGGATACTTTCAAATCTGGGGAGGGGGAGGGGAAGGTTTTGTTTGTTCTCTCTTGGACAAAGAGAGACCAAGCAGGTAATCCAGCTCCTACTGAAATGATGCATCTAAAATGATAGAAATTGTAAGTAATAGCAAGGAAATGCATTAGATTATCTTTTGTTTTAGCTTGTGAATTTTCCCTATGCTAAGAGGGAGGTTTATTCCTATTTTGTAATTTTGAAGTTGAGCCTAGAGGAGAATTCTCGGTGTTTTAAATCTTTTATTACTCTGTAAAATTACCTTCCATCCTGATTTTACAGAGGTGCTTCTTTTACTTTTTCTTTATAATAAAGTTCTTCTTTTAAGTGTCCTAAAAAACCCAAGGGTCTGGTCTATGCTCACCTTGTTAACCTATTGGTTGGTATATTATTCTCAAGCTTCCCGAGGAAAGGGGGTGAAGGGGCTTGGGGGATATTTTGGGTGAGATAAGCTCCAAGTGGCCCCTCCTGAATGTTTGTTTAAATCATTTGGTGGTGGCAGCAATACCGTCCAAGGACAAGGAAAGGAATTTGTGCCTTGGGGAAGTTTTTAACCTAAACTGGTGGAATATAAGCTTAGGGGGTCTTTCATGCAGGTCCCCATATCTGTACCCCAGATTTCAGAGTGGGGAGGGAACCCTGACAAGGACTCTGCACCCAAAATACTGTGGAAGTCCAGAGGTCTCATTATATTCTACCAGGTGGGTCAGGAGCTCCAGTATGTCAAGAAAATCCCAGGTGTGACAAACATTTAAAGTTCTTAGGAAGAATCTCTGAAATGTCTGCTGGGACAGAGGGCAGATGATGTAGCTCACCTTTTCAATAACACTAAGATGCTGGGTAACACATCCTCGTTCTGGGCTCCAAATTTAGCCAGAGCACTTACTGCACCTGTAGCAACAGCAGGAAAACAGGATCAGCTGGCAAAGTTAGCAGCTGGAAGTTCCCTCTGTTTTGTGATCTTACTTTAATGCAACAGTTTGAGAGACAAAAGACAAAACTAACAGCAAATTTGTTTTTTCAAGTTAATCAGAAGCAGGAAGCCTGCCAATCAGACAATATAAATTACTCAAGTTAGTTAAGTCTAAAGCAGACTGTGAAGAGTTACAAAGGGATCTCACAAAACTGGGCAAGGGCAACAAAATGGCAGATTAAATTCGATGGTGATAAATGCAAAATAATGCACATTGGAAATCATAATACCAACTATACATACAAAATGATGGGATCTAAATTAGCTGTTATCACTCAGGAAAGATCTTGGAGTCATCATGGATAGTTCTCTGGAAACATCTGCTCAGTGTGTAGCAGCTGTCAAAAAGCTAATATTATTATCTATCCCTTTCCTAATGGCTCATAAGAGAGAAAATATCATAATGCCACTATATAAATCCATGCTATGCCCATACTTTGAATACTGCATGCAGTTCTGATCTATCCATTGAAAAAAATGTACATTAGAATTGGAAAAAGCATAAAGAAGGGCAACTAAAATGACTGTGAGAAGAGATCAAAAAGACCAAGACTGTTCAGCTTTTAAAGGAGATGACTGAGGAGGGACATGATAGAGGTCTATAAAATTATGAACGGTGTGGAGAAAGGGAATAGGGACGTGTTATTTACCCCTTCATGTAACATAAGAACCAGTGGTCACCTAATGAAATTAACATGCAGCAGGTTTAACAAACATAAGGAAGTACTTCATCACACAATGCACAACCAACCTGTTACCAGGGGATGTTGTATAAGCCAAAAGTATAACAGGGTTAAAAAAAGAATTAGATAAGTTCATGAAGGATAGGTATATCAATGATTAGGCAAGATGCTCAGGGATGCAACCCCATGCTCTGGGGATCCCTAAGCCCCTAACTACTAGAAGCTGGGACTGGGATGGATCACTCGATAAACTGCCCTGTTCTAATCACTGAAGCATCTGGCACGAGCCACTGTCAGAAGACAGGATACTGGGCTAGATGGACCAGTGGTCTGACCCACTGTGCCCATTCTTATGTAGAACACAGGGCCAGGCATAGTGCAGCAAAGTGCCAGCAAATCTTCCTCCATCCATCTCAACCAAAACATCAAAACCTGCCCACTGTGTATTCCTCTACATGGAGATTAGCACACTTGCTAAGGGATGTTGGAGTTTCCTTACTATGGACAAAGGGTTGTTAGGGACTAAGCTGAGTGCCAAATCGTATTTGAACTCATTCCACAGAAGGTAAAAAGCAAGTGGATTAGCCCACTGAGAAACCCTTTACTTGAAGTTCAGTCACAGAATTTACTCAGCCTTGAAGGACATGCATCTTTCTAGGCCAGCACGTTACCTGCACGGACCTCCTCATGCTCCAAGACGACCCTGTTGTAGATGAAGCGAATGTATTTTGAAGGATTATTGGTCTTGGGCCCTTCCTGCCCCAGCAGATGAAGGATACGGGTGGCCAGAACAGTGAACTCGCAGTCCTCAATGAACTCGCACAGGTGAGACAGGCCAGTCTCTTTGCTCTCAGAGTTTTCCTCAATGATGCTGATGATGCAGTCCACAATGGCTCGCTTGTATTCAAAACCACCCTATGCAGCAGAGGCCAGTGAGAAAATTCAGAGGAGGCCAGAAGTTCTAACTGGGAATGTTAACCAGCCAGGGAGGGATTCAGTTAAGAGAGAGATCCGCAATTGCTGACTTTTAACCTGCGTTTGGGTAGCAACACTGCCCCACTCAGTCAAGTCTGCTCAGCTACTTCCATATGTGTTCTGCACCTCAAAAAAATTGCACTGACAGAACCATACTGGGTCCAGCTCTTATAAACATGACAGGAATTGGAAGCACATCACAACCCTTAGTTTTTCAATGGGACTTTGGAGTTACTTCTGTGCTTACGTAGGAACTGCTAATATTCAAGGTCTCTGTGCAGCTAGCTCTAAACAGAGAACAATTACAAACATACCGATTAAAAAGCAAGCCTTAAAGAAGGGGCTGCAGCTGAAGGATTTACATCTCTTTTAAGAAAGCCCCCATTTTGAGTCACTCTGCTGGTAGAAACATTACATAAAACAGCTATATGAGGGGAAATAATCCCTCTTCCCACACCAGACATCCAAGTATGAATCACAAAAGCAACACATTAGGTATCAAATCAACCACTGCAGGGCCAATCAAATACAATACATTAGAGTAGGAAGATGAAAGATCAGTAGCTCCCCTGGCATACCCTGCAACTGGCTACTAAATACACATAAGATTACCTTCAGATGTTACTTACTCATGTTCATTTGAACAATGGGGTATTAAACAGAGTGATGCCTTCTTATAATTTACGTGCACAATTTTGGGTCCTCTGAATATATTAGGAGCTACAGTGAATGAAAGAGCCATAAAATTGAGTGGTCTGAACTCTGAAACCATATTTCAAAATTATACCAGCCACCCAGGCAGAATCTGTGAAAATGGAATATTCTACTTTCAAAGTACAAGACAAGAGGTCTTGGTATGATCCAAAATGGGAAGTTTTAATAGGCAGAACATGATATCATAACTGACAATGTTAATGCCAGCTGGGTAGCAGGCATATGTGGAGTCCTGAGTGCTACAGGAGATTATTTAGAAAGGGTTTCAGAAAAACTCTAACAGTGCCTTTATGAAATTCTGCATCTGAAGGCATACAGAGAATGACTTCAGGTATGACCCCTCATTGCAACAGCAGAGGGAGCAGAACTAAAATAGTTTTAGGTCACTTGATAATGGATATTTGACACAAGAAAAGGCTTCTTAGAATTTAATATCAAAATACAATGGGCAGCAACAGAAGCTGGCTCAATGTTCTGCAGACATGTATTGCCAGTGCAACTCCTGTTACATGCATTTGCTTTGAAAGTTAATAAAGCCCAGCACCAGAATCCCACTCATGCTGCAAATCAGATCATGGAAACACACTGATAAATAGTTTTTGATGTCACTTTGCACACAATTGTCACATATCAAGCTTGTCATTTCTACTAGCCATGCTTACATTGGGACTGCAAGCTTTTCACCTGCTACACAGCACTTGCTATAATACAGCACTTAACACTGCAGGCCTCATTCTGACTGGGGCATGTAGGTACTACTGCAATACAAATAAATAACAATAATACAAAATAGCTGACCAGTAGCCTTACCTCTTCCCGGAGCATAGTGAAGAGGAAATTCATGAGGACTGCATGCTTACGTGGGTACTTCTGACACAAGGCACTGATAGCCTGCACCACCACGACCTGACCGGGTTTAGAAACAGGGCATTTAACAAGGAGAATTCTGCCTTATTTCAATTTGTTTTTTTTCTCCCCTCCACATGAATTTTAAGCTGAACTGAGAAGCCCAGGTGACCATAGCTCTCCCTTCACCTACAAGAGGGGTAGCATGCACTGGAGAAGCAGCCAGAGGGATGAGAGGGGACTCCTCTCTCCATGCACTAGTTAGTCCCTAGAGAAGGCTGGTAGTGGGGCCCATTGAAATAGGGATTTCATTACTATGGGTAGTCTCCAGAACAGAGCCTTCTAATGGTGGCAAGTTATAGAGACTGTGGGATACTTTGGGGATAGGTCAATACCATCATCCCCTTGCACTCATGTCTCCAGCAGATCTGAAGTCCAGTCTCTGGAAGTGAAAGAGTGGTGTAACTTGACCGAGACTTCAGAAGGCAAGTGTAAACAGAGAAAGACAAAGGCCCAGTACAGTTCTCACCAGGGGACACCTTCCATACCTTGAACTCATCTGAGATTTCTGACATGAAGGAAGAGATCTGCTTCATGAGCCGGTCAATGCTGCTCTCACTACCAGTTTTCAGCAGTGTGGTGATAGCCAGCGTAGCGATGCTGCGGTTGGAATCCGTCACTAGGTTCTCCAGGTCCAGGTTACAGGCAGTCACAGCAGATGGGTGCTTCATGGCAACCTAGTGAGGAGAAACAATGGAATTCACTGAATACATGGAAAGTGTCCAGCTGACAGAACCAAATGCTATACAGACCCTATACAGCACTCAAGCCTGTCTACCAAACCAAATATAACAGGTTCTAAGAGGCCGTCCCAGATAACTTTACCCTCAGGTGAGTTATCAGCTTTGTTCTCCCAAAGAAATATACCCCCTGCTGAAAGACAGACATTGGTAACCTGGCCTTTAAATACTGTGTCCCCATTTTCCCGCCCTCCATTTATTAAGGCTCAGGCCCTATCCATTGTCACACAGGAAGCCAGAAGTCCCTGTGGGCATCTGAACTTCTGTTCTCCATGGACCTCAGCTCTGCAGTTTCTTTGGAGCCAGGCTCAGACCAGCCACTACACAGACTCTGTAGCTCTTCCCTTTGGAATTGAAGGGAGCAAAGTAAAGGCTATGAAAGGCTGCTCCACACCTTGCACTAGAGCAAAAGTTGCTATAGGGATAAGGTGAGGAGGAGTAAAAGGATTTGGTCCCAGTCGCTTAACAAGGAGCTGCTTCATCATAAGAAGAGACTTGGAGGCATCAAGGGAAATGCAATACTGCACAACCCCTGAGATTCGCTGTCACTAGAGACCACTAGTCAGTGTGATTTTCTGATGTGTTCCTGGATGTTCTCATTTTGCACAGAAAGCAATGAAATAGAAACTCTGGTTTCCTAATTTCTAAACACTTGGGAACCATGTGCAGGACAGGGAGAGAGGAGGGTAAGAGTGACAGAAATCAAATCTTTACATAGCCTGACCCCCTTTTTCTTCTCTGGCCCCTGGACCTGAGGGGGTCTGGACCTCACCATCCAGGGGAGGCGAAAGCTATTCTAACTCCTAGAACAGCCTTACCTTGTTGAGGGTGCGGACAGCTGCATATCTAAGAGCTGCTTTCGGGGAGCTGCAGAACAACTGTAACACTGAAACAGCAACAAATGCAGACATTTAGAAATTGATGAACCAGGAGTGCCCCACACAAAAGATTCTAATTCACTGTAAGAGCAACAGTGAGCAGGGAATAATTGGAAGCTCTCTGGATTTACTCTCTCAGAATCATAGGGACCCATGGAAGGTTAGCTAGTCCAGTGATTTTCAGCAAGTGGTCCACGGACACCTGGGGGCCCACAGACAATACCTAAGAGACCTGCGAAAGGTTGTCGTTACCATAGAACAGTGGTTTTCAATGTGTGGTCCATGGACTATATTTAAGATTTCCAAAGGGGACCACATTTCCATTTGAAACTGAAAACCACTGAGCGAGTCCATCTCCCTCCTTTCCCTAACATCACTAAAAGGTGCTCATCTCCATCCCCTAGTTGATCTTCCCAACGAACCTTTATTTCAGCTGCCACTTAAACCCATTTTTTCTTGTTACGATTTAAATCCCATTCTATTCCATGTGTTGTTGGCCAACAGAGAGCATTGTTATTGCAGATGGAGGTCTCCTACACACACCTTTCCCAGAGCCCAAATGCAACACCTCAGTGAGCATCTGAACTCCATGGGTCTGGGAAGCTAGAGCCCCCTGGTTGCTTCAGAATCCAGGTCTCTCACAGAGGCAAAAGGCAGGTCACAAGGCAAAAGGATTTTTGTTGTTGTTGCTAGTTAAAATGAGACTGCATTGTAGAGAGACAGACCCTAGAACAATCCACACTGAAAGCAGCAGGGAAATACCTTCAAGCATCAGCAAAGACATCTATAGGCAATGATGACTTCTCAACAAGCCTGAGTACTGATAAAGACCTTACATCGCAGGGTAGTCAGCAAATGCAATTGTCATCGGCCCATAATCCCCCCGTTACACCCTTAAATAGCACTAGACGTACCAGACACGGCAGGTGCCAGCTCTTTGGCAGTGCAGCTAGGCAGGTTAACAATGGCAGAAGCAGCTTCATAGACCACCATCTCGTGTTTGTTTCTTAAGCAGTTCTCAATGAAATCAAACAAGAGGCTGTCATGGCTAGGAGACAAAGTCAAGAAATTAAAAGGAGCCTTAGGCACTGGAAGGACAGACTGGGCTGGCAGAGAAGGAATGGCTCTCAGAGCTACTGGAAGTTGCATTTTATGAAAAAGAAATATGATTGTAATCAGTGTGTTCAGTCAAGGCTTTGTGGCTGTCACTATGCTGCACTAACTTGCATTGCAGGGATAGAACTGAGACCCTCCTACCCCAAAAGCATAGATCTCTCCCTGATGAAGTAAAGGAGAATTTCCATTAGCTGTTAGACATATAGGGCTCATGACAATCAACGGTGCAGTTCTGGTGCACTCCAGCAGAGGGCAATGATACGTACACACTATCCACTTAATTACAACAGGATATGGAAAATCAAATGAAAGATTTCAATGAAGTGTGAGAACCGTACACAAGGGGACAGCATAAACATGGAAGCAAAGTGCCAGATCACCAAACACCTGGATTAGACTCACACAGATTATCCAGTTACAAAATAAAGCGACAGGGAATCACCTCCCACTCCCTTTTTCTGTGCTACGTTTTAACTATTAATAAAAGGAAAGGGGCTGCATCATGTTGCATGTTATTTCTTAAAGGTTGATAACAGGACAAGCCTGTAAGAGGAGATTCCTCCGATCCTACTTTGTAAGTCTTCCAATGTGGCAAAACAACTTCCTCACCTTCCAGCCTCTTCCTCTAGCAATTTGCTGGCCACTCGGATCATCATGCAGTAGGCAAAGGGCGACTTCAGGCCATGGCGCATGAACTTGCTGAGCATCTTGTTGACTGCCAGACGGTCATTCTTACGCACATGGTAGAGTAAGCCGAGGGCATGATACTGCGCAGATCAGCAAAGGAGAAAAGAGAGGGATTCACAAACCACATGCTATGTTATTTATGGCCCAGGGATGTACAACTGAGCTTGGAGAATACCAAAACCCCTGCTTTGCTCTTTGATCTGCTGCATGAGCCTGAGGGTTTCTTACCTGCACCATGATATTGTCACTGGAAGCTGCCTCCTGCGCTTCGTTCACCCAGCGTTTGACGATGTCAAAGCTGGTCTTCAGCAGGTGCTGTGGGCACAGAATAACTCATAAGAAAAGAGCCCATCGAGGTCCAGGATAAACTAATATGAATCAGTGAATCACAAAAACAGCAACAACCCCCATCTTCTCCATCTTGGGTTCTGGAGAGAATGATATATAGACCTACCTCATAGGTGTGTTGTGAGCACTTTCATCAACTTTACATGGAGGACAAACGGAGAATCTGGATTTACATTCCAGTAATTCCCTGAGGCCCCAATCAGGATTGAAGCCTCACTGTGCTGGGTGACAACACCCCCGCCCGACACACACACAAAGCCTCAGTCCCTGCCCAGAAGAGCTTGCCATCTAATTCCAACATTGTGTCAGTTAAGCAATTTCAAATCTACTTTTACAGACACACAAATCACCAGACCAGAAGGGATTTCTGCTTTCCCCTGGCTCCAGTCTCACAGTTCTCATTAACGAGAGGAAGAATTATACACACCACAACGGAGGAGAGGCCCTGTGTCTGATGTCATGACACCTCCACAAAGCACCATATAAGCTTCCTGCCAGAATGACCACAAATGGAACATTTTCTGGCGGCCAGGCTGTTCCCGCACAAATGCTATTTCTCATCGGGTTCTGATCCAAGTCCAGTTTTAAATCCAAGACCAAATTCTGCAGACTGACATTCAGGGTAAATGCTGTCCATGGGAGATGTGAGCATTACAAAGGAACATGGGTCAAAAAGCTAGTCCAGCATGAGTAGGTCCTGTAAGCTTCCTCCCCCTATCATGCCTATTTCCCAAATGGACCAATGCAGGCCCACAGAAGATGTGACTCAGTGTTATCAAGTGTGTCCTAGTCAATCATACTTCATATTTAAAGAAAAATTTTTCTCTACTGAAAAGATGGGTCATATTTTAACATGTGAAAATACTGGAGAACATGCTGCTCAGCTCCCAACATAGATAGTTGTTTCCTGATTTAACTGGTCCTCACACAAGTCCCTGCAGGTGCATACATACCAATGATGACACCAGGGCAGAGCTGGACACACTGGGCACCTTGTCCACAATCGCCTGCTTCATGTAGCGCTCAATGGCCTGCAGCATGGTACTCTGCAGAGAGAGAAAATGAGAACCAACTCCCTTGAGGAGTTACAAAGAAAGCTGAGAAGACTGCAAGGGGGATGGGAGCGGGAGGGGGTGTAGGGGGGGAAGGAAAGCAAGGCCAGATATGGGATGCAAGGGCAGGGTTGGGAGGAGCAGGCAGACAGGACCAATTGCCTGAGTAGCAGATGGCACTTACATCAGTGATTTGGCAGAGTGCTCTCACAGCAGGGCCTCGGTAATTGTCATCCTTCCCAGTCATGTCTTTGGTTAAACTGTATAAATGTGAAGGAAGTTTTTTAGTATTGCGTATTTTACCCACTAGTGCTATAAAAAGCACACAAACAGCGTTGCACATACTAACACATGGGCACTGGATTTCACAGCCAAAATCCACAATAGGAGGGTAAGAGGATATGACAATGCTGCCTTCAGCCTAGTCTTGCTCCAACAGGGAAAGTTTGGTCACAAGAGGAATGACAGGAGCCCTTATGCCATTCAGATCACCTCAAGAGACCAAAACACCAATGCAGCTACTTAGAGTTAAAGGACAGAGTAATGCCTGGATTCCTTCCCTGAACATCCTGCCCTTGCCCAAGGCAATGGACTGTGTTTGATGCAAAAGTACATGTGGGGAAGGGGACTGACAGTCCATATACGTGGGGGCTGATTTCTGAATGCTGCATGGGCCCAAGCAGTGGAGTATGTTAAGCAGCGCCCAATGAGGTTAGAACAATAGAAGTCACACGGCCAAATCCCTGCCTATCTATTTGGCTATGTATCCCCCAGAGAATACTTCAAGACCCGGAGAAACGTTGAAGTGCTCACACAGAAAAGCAAGAGTTAAAAAACAGCCCTTTACAAAAGAAGGTGGTGAGATACCATGGTGTGGGCGCAGCATGGGAAAAGACGGTTACTCACCTTTGTAACTGTTGTTCTTCGAGATGTGTTGCTCATATCCATTCCAGGTGGTGTACGCGCTGCGCGTGCACGTCTGCCGGAAACTTTTTACCCTAACAACTCCAGTGGGCCGGCAGGTCGCCCCCTAGAGTGGTGCCAGTATGGCACCAGATATATACCCCTGCCGGCCCACCCGCTCCTCAGTTCCTTCTTGCCGGCTACTCCGACAGTGGGGAAGGAGGGCGGCTGTGGAATGGATATGAGCAACACATCTCGAAGAACAACAGTTACAAAGGTGAGTAACCGTCTTTTCTTCTTCGAGTGATTGCTCATATCCATTCCATGTAGGTGATTCCCAAGCCTTACCTAGGCGGTGGGGTCGGAGTGAAAAGTCGTGGCCTGGAGTACTGCAGAGCCAAAGGCCACATCATCTCTGGACTGCTGAACCAGGGCGTAATGGGAAGCGAATGTGTGGACCGATGACCAGGTCGCCGCCCTACAAATCTCTTGGATCGGTACGCGGGCCAGGAAAGCCAGCGATGATGCTTGTGCTCTGGTGGAGTGAGCAGTCATACGGCCCGCTGGAACGTGGGCCAGGTCGTAGCAGGTCCTGATGCAGGAGGTAACCCAGGAAGATAGCCTCTGGGAGGAAATCGGCAGCCCCTTAACCCGGTCCGCTACCGCCACAAATAACTGGGGGGACTTGCGGAAGGGTTTGGTCCTGTCCACATAAAATGCTAGCGCCCGACGTACATCTAGCGAGTGGAGCTGTTGCTCTCTGCGGGACGAATGGGGCTTTGGGAAAAAGACTGGGAGGAAAATCTCCTGATCAACATGGAAAGCTGAGGCCACCTTTCTGGGAAGAAAGGCAGGGTGAGGCCTCAGCTGTACCTTGTCTTTATGGAAGATGGTATACGGCGGGTCCACTGTGAGGGCCCTCAGTTCGGACACTCGTCTAGCTGAGGTAATGGCCACTAGGAAGGCGGTCTTCCACGAGAGGTAGAGCAGGGAGCAAGTAGCTAATGGCTCGAATGGAGGGCCCATGAGCCGAGTTAGGACCAGGTTGAGGTCCCATGAAGGGGCTGGAGGGCGGATTTGTGGATAGAGCCGCTCCAGTCCCTTCAGGAATCTCGCCACCATAGGGTGGGAGAAGACAGAACAACCGTCCATTCCCGGGTGAAACGCGGAGATGGCCGCTAGGTGGACCTGGAGGGATGACAACGCTAGACCCTGGGTCTTGAGGGACCAGATGTAGTCTAAAATAGTGGTGACGGGAGTCTCCACAGGGCGAAGAGCTTTCTCTGAACACCAGCAGGAGAAACGCTTCCACTTAGCTGAGTAAGTCGCCCTGGTGGAACGCTTTCTACTGCCCATGAGAACCTCCCAAACCGGGGTAGAACAGCGCAACTCGGAGCCTGTCAACCACGCAGGAGCCACGCCGTAAGGTGTAGAGACGGAAGGTCCGGGTGACATAGCCTGCCGTGGTCCTGGGTGATCAGGTCCCGATGTAGGGGCAGGGTAACTGGGTTGGCTACTGAGAGGTCCAGCAACATGGGGTACCAATGCTGTCCTGGCCCATGCTGGAGCTATGAGAATCACCCGGGCTCTGTCTCTGAGCACCTTGAGGAGAACCCTGTGTATCAGCGGAACGGGAGGGAATGCGTAACACAGGTGGGCTGTCCATAGGATCAGGAATGCATCTGCTAGAGACCCTGGTTCCCGACCCTGGAAGGAGCAGAATGCTCGACACTTCCTGTTCTGCGTGGACGCGAAGTGGTCCATCCGGGACGACCCCACCTCTGGAAGAGTGAGAGGGCGACGTCCGGACGGAGGGACCACTCGTGCGAACGGAAGGATCTGCTCAGCCGATCCGCCAGAGTGTTCTGCACTCACCGGGAGATAGGAGGCGGAAAGGTGAACCGAATGGGCTATGCAAAACTCCCAGAGGCGCATTGCCTCGAGACACAGGGGAGAGGATCTGGTGCCGCCCTGCTTGTTGATGTAAAACATGGTCGTCGTGTTGTCGGTGAACACTGTGACACAACGACCTTGAAGGAGATGGACAAACGCTTGACAAGCAAGGCGGACCGCTCTCAACTCTCGTATGTTGATATGGAGGTTGATCTCTTGAGGTGTCCACAAGCTCTGAGTTCTCTGGGTGCCACAGTGCGCTCCCCAGCCCAGATCTGAGGCGTCCGTGGTCAGGGATGCCGAGGGTTGGGTGGATGAACGGGAACCGCGCACAGACCATGGACCGGTCAAGCCACCAGCGAAGAGAGTCCAGTACCCTCTGAGGAACGGTGACGACTGTGTCCAACGAATGTCTGGCCGGCCGATACTGCGCAATGAGCCATGATTGAAGAGGCCTCATGCGGAGACGGGCATATGCCGTTACGAGCGTACAGGCCGCCATGTGGCCTAGAAGGGCCAGACATGTTCGCAGAGAGGTCAGCAGGGCCGCCTGCAAACGTAGAATGATGGCCAACAGCGACCTGGAACCCGGGGAAGGGTAGCAAGGCCCTAGCCAGGGTAGAGTCCAGAATGGCCCCGATGAACTCTATCCGCTGCATGGGGAGCAGAGTAGACTTGTCCACATTGATGACGAGGCCCAAGGCAGCAAAGAGGGTGCTGATCCTGTCGACATGGGCACGGACCTGCAGCTCCGATGTGCCTCGGATCAGCCAGTCGTCCAGGTAGGGGAAGACGTGAATGCGGCAACGTCGAAGGTGTGCGACGACTGCCATGTATTTCGTAAACACCCTCGGGGCCATAGAGAGGCCAAACGGAAGGACCGCAAAGTGATAATGTTGGCGGCCGACCACAAAGCGGAGAAAACGTCTGTGTTGGGGGGCAATGGAGATGTGAAAGTAAGCGTCCTGCATATCGAGGGCAGCGTACCAGTCTCCGGGATCCAGGGATGGGATGATGGTTCCAAGGGATACCATGCGGAACTTCAACTTCATGATATACTTGTTGAGTTCCCGCAGGTCGAGGATGGGCCTGAGGCCGCCCTTGGATTTGGGGATTAGAAAGTAGCGGGAATAAAATCCCTTGCCCTTCTCGTTGTCCGGAACCGCCTCTACGGCTCCCTTGACAAGGAGCGTGTGTACCTCCTGACGGAGGAATTGCTCGTGAGAGGGGTCCCTGAAGAGGGACGGGGAAGGAGGGGGGGGGGGCGAAGAAAACTGCAGGCGATAACCGGCCTGCACCGTACGCAAGACCCAACGGTCCGACGTTATTCGGGTCCATGCCGGGAGGAAAAAAGAAAGGCGGTTGGAAAACTGTGGGGAGGATTCCGGAGGGGGAAACTGGTACTGCGCCCTTGGGCGCACCTCCAAAAGGAAGAGCTTAGGCCCTGGAGGGGCCTTGGCAGAGCCTTGGTTCTGCCCCGCTTGGCCACTGGACTGCCTGCGGCGGTTGTTCCTGCCGCGGCGCCTAGAGAGGTCCTGCCTTGGGCGGAACTGGGGGTACGGCCGCCGCTGCTGCTGCTGGTTTTGCTGCCGGAATGGCCTGCGCTGCGTCGCAGGCGTGTGCATGCCGAGCGACCGTATTATGACCCTGTTGTCTTTGAGGTCTTTTAGTCTCGGGTCTGTTTTATCAGAAAACAGGCCCTGGCCTTCAAAGGGGAGGTCCTGGATTGTATGTTGGAGCTCCGGTGGAAGGCCAGAGACCTGCAGCCAGGAAACTCGGCGCATCGTGAGCCCCAAGGCCAGGGTCCGAGCGGCCGAATCGGCAGCATCAAGGGAGGACTGTAGCGATGTTCTTGCTACTTTCTTGCCCTCGTCCAGGATGGTGGAAAATTCCTGGCAGGCGTCCTGAGGCAAGAGCTCCGCGAACTTCCCCGCCGCTACCCACGAGTTGAAGGAGTAGCGGCTGAGGAGGGCCTGCTGGTTTGAGACCCGGAGCTGTAGCGTCCCCGCCGAATAGACCTTGCGGCCCAGGAGGTCCATCCTTCTCGCCTCCTTCGACTTGGGCACTGGGGCCTCTTGCCCGTGGCGCTCCCTGTAGTTCACCAACTGGATCACTAACGAGCAGGGTGTCGGGTGAACATATAAGTATTCATAGCCCTTCGAGGGGGCCATGCACTTTCTTTCCACCCCTCGAGCGGTCGGAGGGATGGAGGCCGGTGACTGCCAGATGTTATTGGCGTTGGCCTGGATTGTCTTTATAAAGGGCAGGGCCACTCTGGTGGGCGCATCGGCGGAAAGGATGCTCGCCACCGGGTCCTCAATTTCAGACACCTCCTCCGCTTGCAAGTCCAGGTTCTGTGCCACCCGGCGGAGGAGGTCTTGGTGCGCCCTAAGATCCAGCGGGGGAGGACTGGAGGACGAGGTACCCGCCACTGCCTCATCTGGAGACGAGGACGAGGAAACCCCCGGCAACAAAGTGTCCACGGGGGGGTCCGCGTGGGGCTGCACCTCCGTCCCTGGAGGGAGCTCTGAGTCTAGGTGACTGGACCTGCCATCCGCTTCCAGAGAGTGAGGGGGTCTCGATACCGTCGCCTCTGGAGGTCTGCGTTCCCCCGTAGGTCGGGGGGGTAATGTGTTGCGGGCCCTGGGCCTGGGAATACACCCAAGGGGTCCAAACCCCCCACAGCTGAGGCCCTCGCTCCTGTGGGGGAGGGGTCCTGGAACAGGGCCGAGTGCGTGCCTTGGCCCATGGCATAGGGGCTGTCAGTCTGGGAAGAGACCGACGGCTCCCGAGACGGCCACGGAGGCGCTGAGCCTGATTGGTATACGACTTTGTGCGCCGAGACCGACGCTCCCCTCGGTGCCGAGGCTTGGTGCCGCGACGCACATCGGTGCCGGGATCGGGATTGGCGTGATGACCGGTGCCGGGATCCGGATCGGGATCGATGTCGGTGCCGGGAGCGGGACCGCGACCCTCGATGAGCACGGTACCGGGACAGCAGCGGAGACCGGGACCTGCCACCGCGCAGTGCCGGGAGGTCGACCGGGATCGGGTCCCACCACCGGTTCGGTGCCGGGAGGTCGACCGAGGCGCCGAATGCCGAGGTGAACGGCTCCTGGAGTCTCGGTGCCGGCGGTGAGACGAGCCCGACCGGGACCGTACAGATGGCGATTGGTGCCGCGAGTATGACTGGTACCGCCTGGGAGAGCGGTGCCGGGACTCAGAGCGGCGCCCCGAGCGCGAGCGTTCACGCCTCCGGGGTGATCGGTGCCGGGGCTCAGGAGACAGTGCTCGAAGCATCGGTTTACCCCTGGAGGTTACCCGTCCCGGGGGTGCCGGCTGAGGCTGCGATGGCTCCGTCATCGCGATCAGGTCCCGAGCCGAGGCAAAGGTCTCCGGCGTAGACGGTACCCGGAGCTCGATCCCTGATCTTAAGAGGGAGCTATGAGGGGCTGGACTTGATGGACCTTCTGGGCCCGGAGTCGACAGCAGTCCTGCAGGCGGTGCCGCGGCTAAGGTAGGTGCCGGGCGGTCCACTTGGGCCTGCTGGATGGTGTTGCAGACGTCGATGGACGAGAGTCTGCTCCCGGTGCCGGAGATGGTCGGTGCCAGGGAGTCTTGCCGGTGCCGGCGCGGTCCGGTGCCGGAGTAGAACTGGCTGACTGCGCCGATGGTGCCAGAGACAGAGCCGCTTCCATAAGGAGAGCGCGGAGTCTTTGGTCTCTCTCCTTCTTCATGCGAGGCTTAAAAGCCTTGCAAATGCGGCACTTTTTGCTGATATGCGATTCCCCCAGGCACTTAAGGCACGCGTTGTGGGGATCGCTCGTAGGCATCGGCTTCTTGCACGCCGAGCACTGCTTGAAGCCCAGCGAGCCAGGCATGGGCCCGGTGCCGGGTGCCGGGGAGGGCAACAGCCCACCCGCAAGCAATGTTAGACAGCTATATTACAAGATTCCAACTAACTACTAACGAACAGTCTATTAACTAACTATGAACTATTTATAACGAAAGATGATGAACAAATACAGGAGAGCTAGGGAAGTGGAGGTCAGCAAGCCGCACTCCACAGTTCCAGTAACTGACACGGTGGTAAGAAGGAACTGAGGAGCGGGTGGGCCGGCGGGGGTATATATCTGGTGCCATACTGGCGCCACTCTAGGGGGCGACCTGCCGGCCCACTGGAGTTGCTAGGGTAAAAAGTTTCCGGCAGACGTGCACACGTGGCGCGTACACCACCTGGAATGGATATGAGCAATCACTCGAAGAAGAACCCAGAGAGACAAACCAAACACACAAAGGCCTGGCATATGGTATATGCTGCACCGTAAGTTCCCATATATTGTTGGGAATTCAGTGCCTATATTTCAATGGCCCCCTTTAAACAAGAGCATTTCCTCAACTTCATACCTCCCTGCAGGGATTACAGCTCTCTCTAGATGGCCGGAGAAGATTTGTTGGAAGGAACAGGCAAATAGTGGTGAAAAGAAAGGGGCACCCCAGAAAGGACTCACCTACTGGTCACAATGATGACATCCTCAGAGATGGAGGACATCTCTTTGATGGTCAGGTAACACATCCTGCGAAGAGTCGGCTGGCAGGGAAGACAGGCAACATAAGCATTAGCTGGCAGCACACCAACCCTGGCAGGGTGGGCAGAGTTGCCAACTCTCATGATTTTACTGAAAATCTGATATTTGTCATTTTCCTTTAAACCCCAGCTCCTGGAGCCAAGTGACTATGTGAGAATCGCAGGTGGCAACTTTTAAGGACTCCCACAGTATAAATGTTAAATAATAAAGGCACTTAAGACGGAAGAGCCCAGATGGATGGTGAAGCCTGATGAGCATGTCTTATCAGATGGCTTGGTTATGCAGACAGCACACATTTGGAAGAGCTGGGAATGAAGTGATGGTGACGAAAGCCATTTGCACATGGTGACTCTCTGAATACTTTATGTGATACAACTAGCCATTAAAAAGTTCAGTTGCTTTTTATTTTTGAATGGGAAGGTTCCCAGCCAGGAAATGGAGTCACCCTTTCCCTTCAGTATATTTGTCTGTAGGTTGTATTAGCATTAGCTAAAGTGCTATCTACCTTGATATGCAGCTTCAGAACCTTTGTGCAGGTTCTCGCTCTCTGTAGGAATCTCCCAAAGAAGTGCTTCTCTACACACAGACTTTGTGGAAATCAAAGCACACTATGGAACTTTTAATGTGCAGTAACAGAGTCCACAGGGCAGTGAGTGTGTAGCAAGCTAGTGCGCTCTAGATTCACACTCTCTTTTTCCGCATACAAAGTCTTCATGTAGATAAGCCCCAAGTCACCAAAGACCAACAGGGAAAAATGAGGCACTACTAAGATGTCAGTAACTAGAAACAGATGCACTTCATAATAATCATGTGCATGTGGGAGGCATGGATCAAGTGATTCTACCCAGGGGAGAGCAGCTTGTCACATAAAGAGACAGCTCAGGGCTGAATGTGAGGCTCTCACCAGCATCACATCCTGCTAGACAGATGTACACACAAAATGTCTAAGTATAAGACTTACATCATTGGACTGGAACAGCTTGGTCATGGCAAAGAAGGATTCCGTAGCTTCCATCACACCCAGGTGCTCCCCCTAGAATGGGCAAAATGGGGACAGAAATTCTTATTTACAAAAAAGCAATTTTTGTACAGGTTAAAGGTTCCAGGACAACAGACTGTTTATCCAAAGAACAGGTACAGCTTGGGTCATGATAAGGTGAGTTCCCCCCTAGTTTGCCTCAACACTGGCAGAGAGGAACCACCTCCAATGACCATCGATAGGGCCCTACCAAATTCACAGCTGTGAAAAATGCATCATGGACCATGAAATCTGGTCTTTTGTGTGCTTTTACCCTATAATATACAGATTTCATGGGGGAAACCAGCATTTCTCAAACTGGGGTCCCAACCCAAAAAAGGATGGGGGGCTTGCATGGTTATTGTGGGGAGTCACGGTATTGCCACTCTTCCTTCTGTGCTGCTTTCAGAGCTGGATGGCCAGAGAGTGGTGGCTGCTGGCCAGGCGCTCAGCTCTGATGGTGGCGCCCCACCAGTAGCAGCACAGCATTACCATACCATGCCATTACCATACCATACCATCCTTATGCGCTGCTGCCTTCAGAGTTGGGTCAGGACCCCCCCAGTTACAATGCTGTGAACTTTCAGATTTAAATATCTGAAATCATGACATGTATGATTTAAAAAATCCTATGACCCTGAAATTGGCCAAAATGGACCGTAAATTTGGTAGGGCCCTACCCATCGACACTAGAAATTGGCCTGAGTGACCCCCTGATGTGGCGCTGAAAGTGGTTTAATTGCTGGCGTAGGTGGAAGAAAACCTTACTCAGCACTGTTCCAGAAGCGTGACAACTGCCAGCGACAAGCCAATGTCCTGAAGGATGAGAGAGGAGTTCAGACTACTTAGCCCATTCAATACTCCATCTCAACTGAGATGGCTAATAAGGGGCCAGTTTGGTCCAGATTTTTAAAAGTAGTTAGGTACCTAAAGATGCACATAAGACACTGAGTGAGATTTACAAAATCCCACTAGGCACCTACCTGCTTCTTAAGGTGCCTAAATACCTTTATAAGTCTGGCTCTTAGTAACCACTGCTATGTGAATACCTGACCACTAGGAATTGGATTTAGAACCAAGGTGGTCAGCAAACAGCTGTAAAGATAATAACTTAGAGCTGCTACCAATCTGAGCATTTTGTTTTTTAAATTGCCCATTCTATCACTCCAGTACCCTTTGGGCTTGGAGAAAGTGGTAACTTACTGGAACAGCTGTTTAAGTAACATTTCATAAGGCACTAGCTAAAATTAGCAGACCAGACTAGTTTACAAAAGAAAAATATTTAAAATCTAAAGAACCCCTAGCTCATGTTCTTTCCATTACCTGGTTTATGAGGTATAGAATCTTGGTGAGGATGTGAGCACATTTCCGAGGGTTTATTGGTGTCTCATTAAACACCCGAGCCTAGAAACAAACAAAAGCATGAAGAAGAGCCCAGGAGACCATATCTGTGGTTTATCTAGCACATTGTGTGAACTGAGCCACTGATGCAAGTTACAGACTGGATGTTTTAGGATTCTCTCAATGACTTCAGATCAGACTTGCTCAGTTTGAGACAAAAGAGATATCCATACCTTCCCAACAACCATCTCTACTAACTCACCATGGGATCTGAAAGCCAAACTGTGATAAAGTTTCTATAGGCCACATTTCAATCTCAACTACACTTATGCAACCCCACTGTAAGAGGAACAATTCTGGTGACGATGCACAAACCAGAATAGAATCCAGCTCCCTCTCTCAGAACGGAGCTGTTTCTCCGGGCTAACAAGAGCAAACAGTACTAAAAAATGTTATTTCTGTCACTGAAGTGAACAGATATAACTCTGAATTTCAAGGAGCAGGTCTGTGGACCAAAACAAAACAAAACAAAAAGCCTTTTTAAAAAAAAAGTAATTTTTCAGAGCAGAACCACCCTTTAAAGGCAAAGATTGTTCAATAGCCAACCACATCCTATTTTTCAATTTCCCTGTCCTACCAGAATTTTAGGGCACCCAAAGTAGATTCCCCCCTAGTAAGAAGAGCTGGGAAAAACTGGAAAAATCTATTCTTACTACAGACAAAATACATCTATTTACTCACATTTATAGTTTACTAACTCTCTTCATTATTATACAAACAGGATCCAATTGTGCCCCCTCCAAAAAAATCAGTGGGAACTTCCCCTTTGCTATTTATTGAAATGGCAGCAGGACTGGGACCAGAGTGTAGTTAATTTCTAAAGATCTCTAACTTCCTACCCCAGAGAGGAGACTATACCACTGAGGATGTCCATAAAAGACAGAGGATTTTTACAATTTACCTCTTGCAACACTGCACTCTTCTCCAGGTGCTGGAATGGATTGGAACCTCCACCTGTAAAATAAGAACAACAGTGATCCCAGGAACTGTGCTGTGTGAAAAGATACTAGAAAGCCTCCCTTTTGATCATCTCTTTTACACTTACATCTTAAAAAGCTTAAACATGAACTCACTTTTCAGAGAATTTTCCAAAAACATCAAGTGATTGTTGATGTTTTTCTTGGCATTACTAATTAGTCAACCTTATCCCTGCTCATTGAGGGCATCCAATAGATTCTCCCTGCCTTGCAGCAATTATCTATCACTTAAGGAAAACAGTATGAGACTTTCTTCAGAGCTAATCATGTTACTCCTAGATGGGCCAGAGGAGGTTGCTGAATATAAAGAGCTCCCACTTTCAGTTTCCAGGTCTGAGAGCACTGCCAGCTATGGGAGCAAATGATCAGGCTCAGAAATTAAACCCAGTGTAGCAACTGCCATAGAAAACACTAAACACAAGACTGTGCGAACCTGGACTACTTTATACTTTGCATTATAAAACAATCAGAGAATTCATCAGTAAACTATATTTTTGGATATACAGCTAATTAGAAAAAACAAGACAGTGGACTGGAGAGCCTGGAAAAGGTTCATTTAATCATTCCGTTTAGTAGACTGCATGCTACTTTCTGTGAAAACCAGGAAAAAATGGGCCTGGAATGATCAGAAGGCAAGAACTACAATTATGATGAGTATCTAGTCCTCATTAAGTGTTTACTAGTGAGCTGCAGCCTTTCATAAGCTGATTGCTCTTGATAAGCAAATTTAATTAGTGCCTAACCTCAGCGTGGCCCATAGGCTATATACAGCCCATGGAACTCCACACTGCAGCCTATGGCCAGGTCATGTTTAATACAGAAATGCTGCCTGCAAAGAGTAGAGCTCCTGACATGCAATGATCTGGACTTGAAACATCACATGCTGGGCTCAGTAGTCTTTGTAAGAATCATCCCTAAAGACAAGGTTCCTGTGGTGTTTGCCTGCAGCAGGGGCTCCAAAATGCTCAAAGTAACATAAAATGTATTAGTATAGGGATGATTCTTACAAAGACTGCTGGTGCCAGTCTGTGATGCTTCAAGTCCAGATCATAATGGAGCATTGCATTCTGCTGATTCTTATGCAAGTAAGATGCAGCCATTAGGCTCCAAATAAGTTACAAAGACAGTACCTGGCTGGGCAAAGCTTGGACACATACATGTTGGAGTGGGAAAAGAATGAGAAGTGAGTAGGTTAACATAAAATCCCAGTGTGTGCATATGCACATGTTCCAAAGAGGGATTTGAAAAAGCACTCCTAGTAATTTTATTGGCAACTACATACAACTAACTCTGCATCCTGACAGCCACTCTGAGCTCCATTTGTGATTCTGAAATTAACAGCAACAATCCCCATCAATTACTTCATTCTTCTCTAGCATATTTCATCTAAGCATCCCAAAGCACTTTACATAGTTTGATGTAAACAATTATCTCTATTTTAGAGATGGCGAAAACTGAGGCACAGAGAAGTTCAGGGCTACACTTTCAAACATGGCCTCTGTTTTTGGGTGACCAACTTGATATGCTTTGGGTCTGATTTTCAGGTGTGGTCTCAATTGACTTCAATTTGTGTTGGGGGTGCTTAGAACCATTACATGTCTAAAGTTGAGCCCCCAAAATTAGAGTCCACTTTTGAAAATATGTCCTTAAATCACTTGACCCAGACCACATAAGAAGTCTGCTTTATAAACTTGCAATTGGAACATCAGAATATCAGCCATATATTTTTTAAAGCTATCCACACATATGCCAGCTGGGCCAGTGACTGATTTGGGGGACAAAGAGCCAGGAGACGGGGCAGGGAGACAAGAGGAGGCAAAGCATGAGGGGATGGGGTAGTTAGGGTTTCTCTAGTCATTTCAGGTGCACAGTGAAGGGCAGGTGATTAAGGAGGATGCAACTGGCTCTGGGACATCACTGATGTGCAATGGGTACATAAGGACTTTATAAATCAGTGGGGCGCGAGGTGAGGTGAGCAGCCCAGAAAACAAAGGACCCCACAACGTCAAGTGGCTGGGTCTGCAAGGTTGGCATGGGCAGCCAGAGCCCCGGGGGTGTTGGGGGCAGAGTTAAGGAGAACGCCTGGAAAGGTCACTAGCCGAGCCCGGGAAGGGGCCGAGACCCGGGGCAAAGGGCTGAACAGACACTGACAGGAGCCGCGGGAGGGGGGGGGGGGGGGGGGCGCAGACAGAGGGCCCCACGTCAGCACATTCCCCCGGGACGGGCCCGTCACACACTCACCGGCCTCCTCATCCTTCTTATCAAACTTCTTCAGCATCCTGCCCCGGGCTGGGGGCGGCGGGGCCTGGGGCGCGCGGGGGGGCGTCTAGCCCAGCACCTCCACTTCCGGCTGCGGCGCCGCTTCCTGCCAGCCTGTCACTGGGACAGCTCAGCCCGACAGCGCCGCGCACGCGCATTCGGGCCTGGAGGCTGGTCGGGCTGACGTGGCTGCCTGGCCCAAGGCCTGACAAGGGGAGGAGGTGTTGGCGCTATGCGGGGTCGGGGCAATGACTGGGGGGGGGCAGAGCCTGGGGGCAGTGATGCGGGGGCGGGGCAGTGACTGAGGGGGGCCCAGAGCCTGGGGGCAGGATGGGGGGCGGGCGGGCAGTGACTGAGGGGGGCCCAGAGCCTGGGGGCAGTGATGGGGGGCGGGGCAGTGACTGGGGGGGCCCAGAGCCTGGGGGCAGTGATGGGGGGCAGGGCAGTGACTGGGGGGGCCCAGAGCCTGGGGGCAGTGATGGGGGGCGGGGCAGTGACTGAGGGGGGCCCAGAGCCTGGGGGCAGTGATGGGGGGCAGGGCAATGACTGAGGGGGGCCCAGAGCCTGGGGGCAGTGATGGGGGGCGGGGCAGTGACTGAGGGGGGCCCAGAGCCTGGGGGCAGTGATGGGGGGAGGCATGACTGAGGGGGGCCCAGAGCCTGGGGGCAGTGATGGGGGGCGAGGCAGTGACTGAGGGGGGCCCAGAGCCTGGGGGCAGTGATGGGGGGCGGGGCAGTGACTGAGGGGGGCCCAGAGCCTGGGGGCAGTGATGGGGGGGCGGGGCAGTGACTGAGGGGGGCCCAGAGCCTGGGGCAGTGATGGGGGGCGGGCAGTGACTGAGGGGGGCCCAGAGCCTGGGGGCAGTGATGGGGGGGCGGGGCAGTGACTGAGGGGGCCCAGAGCCTGGGGGCAGTGATGGGGGGCGGGGCAGTGACTGAGGGGGGCCCAGAGCCTGGGGGCAGTGATGGGGGGGCGGGGCAGTGACTGAGGGGGGCCCAGAGCTTGGGGGCAGTGATGGGGGGGCGGGACAGTGACTGAGGGGGGCCCAGAGCCTGGGGGCAGTGATGGGGGGTGGGGCAGTGACTGAGGGGGCCCAGAGCCTGGGGCAGTGATGGGGGGGTGGGGCAGTGACTGAGGGGGCCCAGAGCCTGGGGGCAGTGAGGGGGGGCAGGGCAGTGACTGAGGGGGGCCCAGAGCCTGGGGGCAGTGATGGATGGGCAGGGCAGTGACTGAGGGGGGCCCAGAGCCTGGGGGCAGTGATGGGGGGTAGGGTAGTGACTGAGGGGGGCCCAGAGTCTGGGGGCAGTGATTGGGGGGCAGGGCAGTGACTGAGGGGGGCCCAGAGCCTGGAGCCAGTGATTGGGGCGGGGCAGTGACTGAGGGGGGCCCAGAGCCTGGGGGCAGTGATGGGGGGCAGGGCAGTGACTGAGGGGGGTACAGAGCCTGTGAGGCAGTGACTGTAAGGGGCACAGCCTGTGGGGCAGTGACCTGAGTAATTAAAAGTTTCTCTGATGTAGGTTATTTCAGATCCTGTATTTGTTAATTTCCTGCCCCTCTGCAGCGGGATTGGGACACAGGATTACTATTTCCTGGGGAAGCTCAGTACTATTAGAGGGAGAATAACTCATGCCAGATGTGGGATGTGGCAACAGATAATTGATAGGGGTGGGCCAAGGTATCTCCTTTACCTACTGCACAGTGGCCCTGCCCCACCAATTTCCTGGGGACTTTCATTGGCAGCAGGGCTCAAAAGTGGGTGACATTTCCAGCCTATAGTGAAGAATGTGAGAGACCTTTAAGGTTTATATTGAACCTAGGATTTGGTTTAACATTTCACAAAAGCCTTTTCTGCCTATATCTAGAGGGGTCTGTTGGAGGAGAATATTAAAGATCACAGGATGTTTGATAATCTGATGGGATTATTGAAGGGGTCTTGGCTCACAGTCCTTTCTGCAATAATACACCTGCTGCCACATGTGAGCTATCACTAAGGACAGGGTGACTGCTGGGGTCATTTCTACAGTCCCATTGTGGCCAGTTCCTTTTTCTTTCTCTATAGGCTATTGGGACACCCTGAGTGCTCTTTACAATCATACGCTGTAAGTTATTCTAGGCTTAAAAGCCAGCTGCTGATTTCACATGGTTATATTTAAAGGCATCCTTTCAGGGGGTGCAGTTCCCCTCTAGAGCTTGCATTCCCAGGCAAAGCTTAAAGGAGGAAAAATAAATGTTTCCCACTGTTGATGTGTATTCTTAAAAAATGAATCCCTTCCCTCATGTTGAAAGTTGTAGTCCACAGTGCATGAGCCACACCAAAGCAGTAAAGCGTTCCTGTCCCGCAGAGCCTACACTAACTATAAGTGAGGATAATATAGAAAAATAGAATACTTAGCTAAGACAGAAGGTGGTGCTCATAGCTAGACACTCCAAACTCGAAATAAAGTGCACATTTTTAAAAGCAAGAGTAACTAACTATTGGAAGAATGTATCAGGGAATGTGGTGGATTCTCCATCATTTGAAATCTTTAATCAGAACTGGATGTCTTTCTGAAAACTAGGCTCTAGTTCAACCCCAGCTAAAAGCTTTTCCATTCCTGCCTTGCCCCCAGAAACACCACTGCTGTTCCCTGGCATCATGAACCCATCTACTGCCCACCCCCCAAATAGCAGTAATGCATCCCACAGGTTACTTTGCTCCTCTTATCTACCTCTTGAATGCCTCTAACAGTTTTCTGGATTGTATCAGGATTGTTTCAGGCAAGCAAGGAATAACTAGTAATATCTCAGTTTGTTTATGTTGCTCCTTTCCCCCAAAACAGATAATATGTTATGTACTGGGATTCTCTCATCCAGCACTAGGGTGCAACATGACGGCTGTTGAGAGCACAGTAACACTAAACAATTTAGGAATATGAGAAAACATACTATATCCCATGTAAACTACAGGGGAAATTAAGGAAAGCAGAATGGAATTAATCAAGTCCAATTTGGCCAAGACATTGGGGTTAGGAGACTGGCTCTTGTAAAAAAAAAAACCCCATGGGAGCGCTAATGACCAAATGAAATCATGACAAATTTTACATCTCATTCTAACATGGCGCTTCCAACCACACAGCACAGCACCCCCTATCATCATGATGGCACATTTGTTCAGTACTGACTCAGGGAGAAGGACATGAGTTACCAAACCACTGAAACTCTACACTACCTTTTACAGGTGAGCCATCAAGAACTAGTTCTGATCCAGCCCAGCCCAGCCCAGCCCTGCTTAACTTGTGAGAGTCAAGATTTGAGATGGCTGTAAGTCAGACAGTGGTGGGTGGGATCATTTAGCCCTTTTAACAAATGGGCTTGTCAGCCACCCCGTACTGAGCTGTGGATTGCTTAGTCATCTTCTGCAGTTATCCCAACTTGGATTCAAAGTGCTTGCAAAAAGAAACCTGGTATGTTATGAATCTACCCCAGATCTTATTGTTGTCAAAGTTAGTGGTGTTTTACCAAAAGTTGCCTGCTAATGGCATACTGTTTTGTTCACCTGCCTGCTCCCCTAAATCAAGAAGTGCATAGGAGGTCTGTTCAAGGGCATGTAGCCTGACACTATAGCTCTGCTTTAATGCCTGCTGGGAAAATATGTAATAAGAAATGTACTTACTGTAGAGTAAGTAGTCCTCAGAGAACATGGTAATGTCTGGGGTAAACTCCAGCTAGTTTGAGGACGGCTTCTCATTCTGGTCTGTCCTTTACTTGTTCTGTGTAAATGGCCCATGTACTTTGTACCAGTGTGTCAGCCCCAGCTCTCGGCTGTTATCTCAAAACCTCACTGAAGGAGTTGGAGTCAGGTCCAACAGGGAAACCTGACACTTCACACTTACACACAATTGCATTCATGACTTGTAAAAGCCAGCAATTCTGCTAGATCTCTTGCTGGTGAGGGGATCCAGACAAGATACCAGAGGCAGCGAGTCAGATCCATTGCTGATGGACTGGTATAACTTCATTTCTTTCAATGTACCAGTATTTAGTGGTCTCATTTTTGAGATGATCCCTCTCTTTTAATTACCCTGCCTTTCATTTTTATTTTTATTTTTATTTCCCTACACTGACCCCTGAATCTGGTAAAGGAAGGCTGGGCACAGCTGCTTCTAGAGCCCATCAGTGCTGGGCCTGGGTCAGCCAGAGAGCAGTGGTTCAAGGGCTTAGCACATTTTATCCATCTGGAATGAAAACAAACTCCATGGGGTACTTAGCAACTCCTACCCTTCTTCCTCTCTTATCTCACCCCTGGTCCATCACTAAAACACCAAGGCCCATTTCCCTCTCCAGGTGGTTGATTTCAGGGTGAACTTGGGGCAACTTCATTTTCTTAGGGTCCTATACATGGTAAGAAGTTCTGTGTTTGTAGGATTTGACTTGCTTTTACTGATGATAGAAATGCATGACCCCTTGAGGTGTAAGGGTCTTCCAGTCTATTAAATATATAGTGAGATGCAGAGTGACAGGATAGTCCAAAATGATGTAAAAGAAATCAGATAGGATTTGAAAATGCCACTTTTTATTTTACATGTCACATGTCTTTCTGTACAGTCTCTGTGGAATTGCTAAGGGTGGTAAATAAAGCTTTATTTAAAGAAAAAATTGTCTTTAACCTAGACACAAATAGAGAGGAAAAACATTCAAGAAGTTTCATTTCAAATTTCTTGAAGATGTTCTCTTTAAAACGTATCAGCAGTTTGCTGTATTGTCTGGAAAAGCCCAGAGGTAGCTGAATCACATGAAACTATGCTACACCTGGAGCTTAAGGGTTCATTGTAAAGAGAAAAAAAGTGATGGGCCTGTTTCTGATCTAACACTGATGTAAATCAGGAGTGACTCCTCTGAAGTTAATGGCGACACACACCTATATAAAGACAAGAGAAAAATCAGGTCCCATCTATTTAAAAACAAACACTCCCCGCCTCCACCCGCTCCCAATAACACCAAAGATTATTAAAACAAATAATTCCATTGTTTCTGTTCACTAACTTCAGATTGGCACAGTAAAATTTACCCAGGCAGTTTCACTTTCTGCTTCTCCAAACTCCTGCACTAGCCTGGATGGCTTGAGTTTGTGTTTCCAAAACTATAGGGGAGAATGTTTACATATAAAAATAACTTGTTCTCATTGAAATGAAGAGATCAGGAAAATTCTGTGTATACTAGGTTGTGTGAAATTCATAATTTTTTTGCTAGGGGGACCAAACTACCTGCCAGTGATCTTTTTCATAACTCATGAAACTATAGTTTTGTTGACTACAAGGGACAGAGGGATGCTATTTATTTAATGTTACCTCTTTGTCTGTCTGCATCATCCAGCAACACTGATGCATCCCATATGTGTCATGTTCTGACAGAAGCCAAGATAATCACACAGAAGAAACACCTGCAGGTGGTCTTGGATTTGAAAAATGCTCCGTAAAACACTAACAACAGCTACTCCAAAGACCCAGTTCTGCACTTTTTTATTTCTAGCTTTTTCTTAGGCCTCCATCATTGTAGCATCTGAACACATCAAATTAATAATATCCTCACAACACCCCTGTGAGGTGGAGAAGTATATTATTGAAATTGAGACTCAAACGGATTAAGGGTCTTTTCCAAGGTTGCTATGGAGGGAGTCTGTGGAACAGCTGGGAATAGACACGAGGTCTCCCGAATTCTGGTGCAGAGCCTCAATAACCAGACCATTCTTCCTCTGGATACAGATAACTTCGATGCCAGCTCGCTCAGCTCAACAAAATGCAATCACTACATTAATAACAAATACGTCAAATTCTGAGACACTTACACAGTTTTTACTGGGTTTTCCTGAACAAGGACTGAATAAAAGCCTCAGTATTTTGCACATTAATAATACAATCACAAACTGAGATTCATCCATAAAAGTGGGTCAGCATCATTACACCCCATATTACAGATGTGGAACTGAGGCAGAGAGGGACGTGACTTGACCAATGTCACAGTGAATTAATGGCAATTGCTTGCATGGACAAGTAAAATTAGGGAAGTATTTATGTATTTTTAAGAGTCCTGCTTGTGGCTTCAGTTCTTGAAAGTGACTCCCATTCCCCTGCATCTTCCTCCTCCTCCTCTTCCTCCTCTTATATGGAGGAGGCTTCTAGTAGAGGTAGCTAAGCTGTGCAACAAAGAGCCTGGATATCTGTAGAAGCGGTTGAACAGAAAGAAGTGGAGCTGGCTCCATATGGATAGCCAGCTTTCTGTGGACCACAGACCACAACTGGAGAATCCATGTCCTAGACCACATCTGTGCTACAGAGATTTCCAAATTCAGCTGAATCTGATGGCTGTAGCTTTTCTGAATTGGAATGAGATTTATTTTTTGCGTCCAATTCGTGCCATGAGTTTTGCGTTGGCTGCTGCCTTGGCCCGCATCTGCTTAGCTTTGGCCAGGTCTATCAGGATTTTCAGGATATGGGTGGGGACATCAAGTGATAGGGAGAACTTGGTCCCAGGGCTGCTCTTTTGTACGATCATGGCTTTCTTGTGGCTGAGCGAAGGCAGCAAGGAAAGCGTCCTCTTGGCTGACTCCTTCAGCAATGCCCAACGTGTTTCCTTGTGGCTAGACCCAGCCTCATCATCACTACTATGGCGAATTCCGTTTGCTGCTGAGAGGCCCTTAGCAGCTGGAAGGTTCAGGCTCTTGCTGTTTTCCATGGTTTCTCTGCTCACTGGGTTTCCCTTCTCAGGGCCGGTTTGGTGAAAGTTTGCTTCAGCATCATAGATATTTTGAAACATCTCACTCTCCATTTTCTTAGAGGCTCTTGCTGGAGCCCAGGACAGAATCAGGAAGCTCAGTAACACTAAGATTCTGCGGCAGGGCATCTTCTAGGAAATCTGCAAATGAACATGCAATGCGCTTTCAGTAATGAGCAGGGGCCATTCCATGGAAAATCAACAGGCTATGTACAGAAAGAAAGGGTCTTTACACATGTTATAGCCACAAATCCTTGTCCTATATCAGCCACATAACAGTCTGCAAAAGGAGGATTTTCTTTTAACTGACATTAACTTGTGTTGCTGCCAGCTGCACCCAAGATGTTTAGCAGCAGAGCAATCACATTCTGTCTGCATGCAAGTGGCAGGTGCATACTGTCTAGATGTGCATCACAAATGCCTACTTGGCTGTGGTGAGTGAAGTGATTTGTGTGTGTTTTGTATAATTGCTTTGTAAAGTGTTCTGGGACCTCAGGAATAAAGGCACTAGTGCCAGGGCTGGCTCTAGGCACTAGCAAACCAAACGTGCTTGGGGCAGCACAACTTCCGGACAACTTCTTTGTTTTGTTTTTGCTGTTAGTTGCGCTCCTGGAGGGTTTGGGTTTTTTTTTTTTTCGCTTGGGGTGGCAAAAAACCTAGAACCAGCCCTGACTAGAGCAATGTAAAATATCATGCTGGTGAGTAAGATATAGAGAGCCAAGGATGTGGTCGAGACAAGCCCCCTGCACCACCTCTACACATGAGGATTCCTCTGTTATAGGGGAAATCTTGGGGGAAGGGGCTCCTCAAGGCAGCTTTATGGCTATTTTGTGTTGCTTCACCAGTGCAAAGCAGCTGGAGCCAAGATCTGGCCCATTACCTACAAATTACTTTGCTTCTCGTAAGGAGAAAGGGCGAAAAGCACCTTAGACATATAGAGGGCCAGAAAATCATGTTTTGGGAATGACAAAGCCCTTAGAGCCACTGAGAAGTGCTGGGCACCCTGCATCAATGGGTGCCAAATCCTCAGAGTTTGAGGGACGCCTTTGGGTAAGTGGCTGGGGTTTTAAAAATATATTATTTCAAGTCTTTCTTGAAAATAAAGATTTGCCATTTTTGAGCCAAGATTTTGATTGAAGAAGAACAAGAGTACTTGTGGCACCTTAGAGACTAACAAATTTATTTCAGCATGAGCTTTCGTGAGCTACAGCTCGCTTCTTCAGATGCACAGAATGGAACACACAGACAGGAGATATTTATACATACAGAGAACATGAAAAGGTGGAAGTATGCATACCAACAGGAAGAGTCTAATCAACTGAGATGAGTTGTCGTCAGCAGGGGAAAAAAAACTTTTGAAGTGATAATTAAGATGACCCATAGAAGGTGTGAGGAGAACTTAACATAGGGAAATAGATTCAATTAGTGTAATGACCCAGCCATTCCCAGTCTCTGTTAAGGCCTGAGTTAATTGTGTCTAATTTGCATATTAATTCGAGTTCAGCAGTCTCTCTTTGGAGTCTGTTTTTGAAGTTTTTTTGTTGCAAAACTGGCACCTTCAAGTCTGTCACTGGGTGGTTAGAGAGGTTGAAGTGTTCTCCCACTGGTTTTTGAATGTTATGATTCCTGATGTCAGATTTGTGTCCATTTATTCTTTGGCCAAACCGGACAGTCTCTTCGCAAATGTACATGGCAGAGGGGCATTGCTGGCACATGATGGCATATATCCCGTTGGTAGATGTGCAGGTGAATGAACCCCTGAGGGCGTGGATGATGTGATTAGGTCCTATGATGGCGTCCCTTGAATCGATATGTGGACAGAGCTGGTTTTAGTTGGGGGCTGTAGGTGATGGCTAGTGGCGTTCTGTTATTTTCTTTGTTGGGCCTGTCCTGTACTAGGTGGCTTCTGGGTACTCTTCTGGCTCTGTCAATCTGTTTTTTTTACTTCAGCAGGTGGGTATTGTAGTTTTAAGAATGCTTGATAGAGATCTTGTAGGTATTTATCTCTGAGGGATTGGAGCAAATACGGGTTGTATCTTAGAGCTTGGCTGTAGACAATGGATCGTGTGGTGTGTCCTGGATGGAAGCTGGAGGCATGTAGGTAAGTATAGCGGTCAGTGGGTTTCCGGTATAGGGTGGTGTTTATGTGACTATCGCTTATTAGCACAGTAGTGTCTAGGAAATGGACTCTTGTGTGGATTGATCTAGGCTGAGGTTGATGGTGGGATGGAAATTGTTAAAATCGGTGGAATTCCTCGAGGGCTTCTTTTCCATGAGTCCAGATGATGAAGATGTCATCAATGTAGCGCAAGTAGAGTGGGCGTTAGGGAACGAGAGCTAAGGAAGCGTTGTTCTAAGTCAGCCATAAAGATTTTGGCATACTGTGGGCCCATGCGGGTACTCACAGCAGTGCCACTGACTTGAAGGTATATATTGTCCCCAAATGTGAAATAGTTGTGGGTGAGGACAAAGTCACAAAGTTCATCCACTAGGTTAGCTGTGATGTTATCGGGGATACTATTCTTGATGGCTTGTAATCCATCTTTGTGTGGAATATTGGTGTAGAGGGCTTCCACATCCATAGTGGCCAGGATGGTGTTTTCTGGAAGATCACCAATGGATTGTAGTTTCCTCAGGAAGTCAGTGGTGTCTCGAAGATAGCTGGGAGTGCTGGTAGCATAGGGCCTGAGGAGAGAGTCCACATAGCCAGACAATCCTGCTGTTAAGGTACCAATGCTTGAGATGATGGGGCATCCAGGATTTCCTGGTTTATGGATTTTGGGTAGCAAACAGAATACACCTGGTCGGGGTTCTAGGCATGTGTCTGCACAGATCTGTTCCTGTGCTTTCTCAGGAAGTTTTTTGAGCAGATGGTGTAGTTTCTTTTGGTAATCCTCAGAGGGATCAGAGGGTAATGGCTTGTAGAATGTGGAGTTAGAGAGCTGCCTAGCAGCCTCTTGTTCATATTCCGACCTATTCATGATGACGATAGCACCTCCTTTGTCAGCCTCCAGCTTCCATCCAGGACACACCACACGATCCACTGTCTACAGCCAAGCTCTAAGATACAACCGCATTTGCTCCAATCCCTCAGACAGAGATAAATACCTACAAGATCCTTATCAAGCATTCTTAAAACTACAATACCCACCTGTCATAAACAGATAGTTAAGGGTTAATGTCTCTTTTACCTGTAAAGGGACCCAAAAACCTGACCAGAGGACCAATCAGGAGACAAGATACTTTCAAATCTCGTGTGGAGGGAAGCCTTTGTGGGTTTTGGGTTTGGCTTTGTTCTCTCTGGGTCCTGGACGGGGCTAGAGGTGCAACCAGGTTTCTGCCAATCTCCCTGCTACAGTCTCTTATCTATTCAGAATTGTAAGTAAGAAAAGGCGGTCATAGTCTTTTAATTTGTCTTTTTTCATTTGCATATGTGTACTTGCTCGAAGTAGCTTAAATTGTGTTTCTTCTGGAGAAAGTTTCTTTCTATTGTTTATAAGTTGAAAGACCCTGTAACTTTTTACTATCTAAAGTGCAGAGATAAACCTTTTACTTTTTTCCTTCTTTTTTATTAAAAGTTTTGCTTTTCAGACCTGTTTGATTTTTCTCTTCTAGTTAAGGCTCAAAGGAAGTGAGTCTGTATATACCAGGGAATTGGTGGGGACAAGGAAAAGGTAAATTTCCTCTTTGTGTTAGATTCACGGAACTTGAATCTGTATTGCCTCTGGGAGAAGGGGAGAGAGAAACTTGATCTCTCTGTGTTGTGTTTCAAGGAATTGAATCACGGTATCTCCTAGTGTACCCAGGCAGGAAAGATCTGGGAGGAGGTAAAGAGGTGGGAGGGAAGGGTTTATTTCCCTTTGTTGTGAGACTCAAGGAATCTTGGTCTTGGGGACCCCTGGGAAGGTTTTGGGGGGACCAGAGGGTATCAGGCCCTAGAAATTCCTGACTGGTGGCAGCGCTACAGAATCTAAGCTGGTAACTAAGCTTAGAGGACTTTTTGCTAGTACCCATATTCTGGACGCTAAGGTCCAGATTTGGGAATTATACTATGACATGACCTGCTGAAGTAAAAAAACCAGATTGACAGAGCCAGAAGACACCTAGTACAGGACAGGCCCAACAAAGAAAATAACAGAATGCCACTAGCCATCACCTACAACCCCCCAACTAAAACCTCTCCAGCGCATCATCAAAGATCTACAACCTATCCTTAAAGATGATCCCTCACTCTCACAGATCTTGGGAGACAGGCCAGTCCTTGCTTATAGACAGCCTCCAACCTGAAACAAATACTCACCAGCAGCCGCACACCATATGACATAAACACTAACCCAGGAACCTATCCTTGCAACAAAGCCCGATGCCAGCTCTGTCCACATATCGATTCAAGGGACACCATCATAGGACCTAATCACATCATCCACGCCCTCAGGGGTTCATTCACCTGCACATCTACCAACGTGATATATGCCATCATGTGCCAGCAATGCCCCTCTGCCATGTACATTTGCGAAGAGACTGTCCGTTTGGCCAAAGAATAAATGGACACAAATCTGAAATCAGGAATCATAACATTCAAAAACCAGTGGGAGAACACTTCAACCTCTCTAACCACTCAGTGACAGACTTGAAGGTGCCAGTTTTGCAACAAAAAAACTTCAAAAACAGACTCCAAAGAGAGACTGCTGAACTCGAATTAATATGCAAATTAG